>NC_050482.2:45366978-50366978 GCF_012460135.2 Molothrus ater
GTCAACATGCTGTAGTTGGCCCTGCTTTGAGCAGGGGGTTGGACTGAATGAGCTTTCCAGCACCCCTTCCAGCCTCAGCTGCTCTGTGTGCCATTTTCATTTTATTGCACACAAAATTTTGGTTGTATTTGCTCTCTGATTCCTGTGTTTGTACACTGTCTTTTCAGATGGACTGGAGAGAAATTTTGTTGCATACTGAAAAGCTGCGCTGTTGAGGGGTTTAGAACTGCTTCTTTCATATAGAGTAGTTAAAGGTTGCCATTCATTGAGAAATATAGCAGCAAAATACGTATAGGGATTTAACTATAATTTTTGGAAGCTCAGGAGTCACAGCTAGCTACTCATCTGTCCATTTTGTATGTTATGCTACCAGCATGTCTAAGCTTTCATGTTAACATTTTGTACAGATCATATTATTTCTCTGTAAAGGGTTTGCTGGACTGTTCTCAATGTGTTAGCTGGCAACAGAATTTTAAAAAGTCTCCTCTATTTGCTCAGCTAAAGAATACATTCACATTGACAGAGTTTGCACTCCTTTCTAGAAAGCATATACTTTAGCCATCCTTAAGGAAAGTCCAACTTCACTCCTTAATCCATTATCATAAAAGGCGGGACCTCATTAATTTTTGTCATGGGGAAAGAGATTATTATTAGGATAATAAGCTTATCATTCATTATTATTAGGGTAATAAGCTGTGCCAAAAGGATGCAATTGATACTAAATAGGGTGCAAAAAGAAAATTCTGCTTAAAGAGTAGGATCCATTAGTGTTTATTGTAAAGGGTGTATTCTCTGGGCAATGTTGTATCATCTGGAAATATTTAAAATAGACCCTATTATGATCACAGCTTCAAGAAAGCTTCAAAAAAGTTGGGAGGACTTTGAAATTATAATAGCCACTAGGTAAAATACCCCACTGAATCAGAACTGAAGTAACAATGTATTATGAGATGTTTGAGGAAGATAAATGTAATTTTTTCAATATACATATTGAACATGTATCCCTTCTGCTTTGTATTGCACTTTGAAGGGAGGTGGGAATGAGGCATGTGAAGTTCCTATCCGTAGCCTGGTTATCCCATCTATTGTATTTTCACAAGGGGAAATTGTATGGCTGGATTTCGTATCTTTGAATTCCCATCCTGACACCCTGTTCTGTGGCCTACATATATTATAAATATTTTGCTTTGGTCTCTTATACTTCCTTACTCCATATGTTAGCTAAAATTTTGTGTTCAGTTCTCAGTTTTAAAATTTGAAATGTTGAATGAGTATCTGAAAGTGACAAAAGATGATAAATCCTCTTCTGCTGGTATTTTGCGTTCAAATGGAACAACTTTCTGCAGAATTATAGAAAGATTAGATATGCTTCAGGTCAGATTCTGGATTTAGCTTGTTTAGTTAGGGACAGGAATAGACATGTGAAAAAAAAAGATGTTGGGGTAGAGCATCCATCCACCTTTCTGTAGCAAAGCTCTTAAACTTCCTGTCAGTTAATCCTGAAGCAGACAGCTTTCTCTTTCAGGTCTTTGGCATGGTGAGAGCCATTGGTAAAGTTGTGGTGGCTTTACTGTTCCAGTCACTCATCCCATGCAATGGCACAGGGTGTGTAGGGGCAGTTAGGAAGACAGTTCTGTAAAAAAGGGCTGGGCTTTGGGTTGGACAAGCTGAACTCAAGTACATCTGTGTCGTGAAAACTGGCCACATTTTGGGTTGTAATAGGGAGAATGTAGAGAGCAGGTTGAGGGTATGTTTTTTCCATGGTTTTTGTCACCTGTGAATCTGTAGCTGCATAAGTATGTGCAACTTTGGGCTTCAAGCACAAAAAAGATTTTCATAGGGAGTCCAGCATGGGGGTCACCAAGGTGAGTGCTGGAGAAATGATACATGAGGATTTGTTCCGTCTGTCCAAGAGAAGGTTTGGGGGTGATCTTATCTTCTGTTATCTGATGGGAGGTTATAGACATGACCTCTGTTAGGATTGTGCAGTAATGAGTGAGAAGCAATGGGCACAAGAGAAATCTGATTAGTTATTAGAAGAAAATACTTTTTCACATGTGATAATGATTAAACACTAGAAGAAGTGCCCAGCAACAGCATATCCATCACTGGAAATGCTCAAAGCTTAACTGAATATTGCTCATCCCTAATGACTTTGAAGTTAGATTCAACAACAAATTTGAAGGAAGATTTGGGGTCAAATGACCTTGTAGTCTACATTATTCTGTGATTCCATCAACCACTTAGGCCAACAATAGCAGGGACAATTCTCATGGAATTTACCGGGAAATATTTCCCTGTCACAGAGAGTATCACACATCCTGAATACATTTCAATCTCTTTCCTGTCAGTAGCTTCTGGGGTACTAAGAGATGGACTGCATGTCCTCACAACAATAAATCAGGAGCAAAATAATTTTGGTTGTTATTCAGTGGGGTTTTTTTGCTTTATTGAATGCGTAGAATTTTCAGTCAATATTTATCATAGGCAGGTAAATTTTTAAATTGCATAATTAAAAAAACTGCATAGAATATTGTACACCAAATGCTTTCTAGTTTGTGCTGACATAGAATTGAATTCAGCTTCTTTCTTGCTACAGGAAGCCCATCAAGTACAACTCATGCTCTTGTTTTTGGCATTTCCTTACATGTCTTCTTCCAAAATATGAAGGATATCTGGCTATGTGCAGGAAACATTAATTGTTTTATTCCTTGGTTGATTAATATTTAGCTTAGATGAGTGACTTTCCTGTTCTTTTTAGGGATACTACTTTACCCTGCTTTTCTGGACTTCTACTGATGCATCTTCTTTCAGACCAATTACAGATGGGAATGAGGAATCAATTGCTGTTATAATTTATACAGGAATAAATGTTAATAAATTCCTTTAGTGTCCCAATGCTAATGAGAGAGACAAACCCTCACAGTAGTCCAGCATATGAAAGCAGGTTTGAGCTTTATAGACTAAATTAAATTAGAATGACTTTTAAAAAAATAAATGGGTATTTCTCTTTTCTCTGTCCCTGCCCTTCTTTAAGGGTGAAATATGTATATATATTCCCAGCTGCCTTGATGAATTTTCCTTATTTTAACTTTTTTATTTTCTCCCCTCTGGGAAAACTGACAGCAGTGGCTGAATATATCTGTGGGTTCATACAAAGTTTGCAGAATTGGCTTAATGGAGGGAAGTAACCTGTGTTCATTGGGAAAGAGCTAATGTGTGCCCTCAGTAATGGAGATAAATGCACACTGTACTCTTCACAGTTCTTGGAAAAATTAAGAATCTGAAATATGGCATCACACATTTGCTATGTTGGTGCATGTCGCCATTTTTCTTTTTCTGCCTTGTCCTTACCTTTGTACAGAATTGCTGCAAGTTTGAAATATTTCCTATAAAATGAGAAATTTTATTTTGAAGTGTTTGGAGTCTGCATTCACAGGAATTTTTTGTAAAAATTGAGCAGTGGGCTTACAAGCCTTTATCTCTTCTGCCTCAGCCTCAACAGGGGCACATGTGCTGGCAGTAGGTGTTTGAGTGAGGCAGGAGTATTGAGGCAGCTGAAGGAGAGGTGTGAGGGTGACATGGAGTGGGTGGGCAGACCTTTGTCAGGGGTTGGTGGAGCTGCACTTTCTGTAACAGAGACATTAATAGTAACTGGAATCTGAAATTTCATGTAAAATGGGAATGTTCCTAGGGAAGAGGGAGAATTTTCCTTTCTAAATGCACCAGAAATACAGGATGTGGCTGAGCTGTCAATTGACTTTTAATAGCTGAAAATGCCTAACTTATCAAGCTGTTGCAATATGGGCAGCATCTTCTGTTTACCTGTGCTGTTAGCTCTTCTGTGCTTGGCTTCTGCTCCTCGTTTCTCTTGCATTTTCTTTCCCCGTCTAATTCTAACTTCTTCTAACTCCTGCATTGTCTGCACTCTCCCTGTCCTGCATCCTCTCTTGGGTCCTCTTGGCATGGGCTCTGTCAAACCAGAAGACAGATATGACTTGGAAAGCTATTGGGTAGATAAGACCTTTATTTTATAAGTTATTGCTTTAATTTGCACACCTTTGTTTTTTTCACTTGTTCCTTTTTGCCACAGAAAAAGTCTGCAAGATCTTAAAACAAATTCTGTATTTCTGTTTTATGTCTGCCCAAGAGAAACGTAACTCTGGCTGTCAAGTGCTCTCCTAAATCCAGTGGTGAATGAGAAGTAGCACATCAAAGAGGTCTGGGGGAGGCTGTTCTCCACACCTGCCATGCAGGGCTCATTACAAACCAGAGCGTATTTTCTGGGTCCATACATAACCATCAGCCAGGCCCTCAAAGAATCAGGTGAGTCTCCTGCAGGACAACTGGTCCCAAAATAATGGCTGCTTAGGAGGTATTCCAATAATTTTGAGAGTCACTGGGAAGCTGCATGGAGAGTGAGGCACACCTGCAGGAGATGCAGGTGGTGCATTGCTGTGGCGTTTCCCACTGAGGTCTGAAGTTGGGGAAATGGTAAATTTGGCAGGGGCAGCAGAACAGGAAGGTGTTATCTTCCCCAAGCATGCAGTTTGAGACAAAAATAATGGAATTGTTTATAACTTTAATGTAGTCAGAATGAATAGATATTTAAAAAGTGCATGAATTAAAATTCATGTGCTAAAGATATTGACTGTGGACTTGAGGTCTGCACAGTTTCTGTAGAACCTTGTAAAATGACCACTGCAAGTAAGCAATAAAATCTAGCAGTACAGTTTAAAAAACTGCATCGCAATCTAAACTGTTAAACGTGTGCATAGGCAGATGTAGCTGGAAATTCAGTTTATTCTCTGCACATAAACTCTTTGTTTCAGTACTCCACCATCTGTCTTCCACTTTGATGTTCTTGTCTGTTTCAGTTAAAATTGTCAGGAGCAGCAAGAGTTTGGTGGATCCCAAGGATGGAGAGCCGAGGGTGACCCTCACACCCGTTTCACAGTCCCAAGGGTCCTGACAAAAATAAGCAGTCCTACTTAGCTAAAGCTTATTAGCTTTCTTAGGACTTAGAAAATGTCCTACTGACATTTTCTGAAGCTAATTACTGGCAGTGTTTTGGGCAGCTGGTTGATGCTGGTATGATCTGGGGGCGGTTCCGAGGGCAGACGGGTTCTGCCCTTCCCTCTGGGCAGCTGCGCGCAGCCGTTCCTCAGCAGGGCTTTGTCAGCCACTGACCTCAACTGGCACCTTAAAAAATTGTTTTGAGTACATATGGGCTCCATATTTTCTGCCAAACATTTGTCATATTGGTTTTCCCCCTCCTGGAATTCTGATTAGTTACATGAACAGAAGTGACTTTGGTATTAATGATGCCATTATATACTACACTGAGTCCATTAATAAATTAATAATGCTGTGTCTTGTTTGTTTATAAATGAGGCTTACTGAGGGCTGTTTCAGATGAAAAATACCACCGATTGCTTGTAATTTAATCTAGTGAGTTTTTATGCATGTGAAGCAAAGTCAATTAGCCCTAGCCGAGGTATTTCTAACCTCCAACTAGATTTCAAGTTTAATGCAAATAATAGAAACCTGAAAAAAGAGGGAAAAAGATTGCCAAAACTCTTGTTTTAAAAGCCCCCTTTAGTAGTTATTTCTGTTTTGAAACGTGGTTCTCTTTAAGCCTTCTTCTTGTGTGTCTGAAAAGAATATTTTATTTCTTATATGTAGTCCTAAATTTGAAATTTATTTAGATTGTGTTGACGTGGTCTAGCACCAAAATCTGGAATTTTCCTGTAATGCAAGATAAAATGTCATTAGGCAGCACAATTTGTCAATAAAAGCCTGTAAACTGCAAAGTTGTTCAAACCTTTATTTTCTTCTTTCTTTGTCAGCTTTTTGCATTGTTGATTGATTTGCTATAGTGCTGCTGTCAGTAGTTTACCAATAGCCTGGTAGAATCTCATGACTGGCATTTTGCCTTTTTAAAAACCATCTCATTGCTGCAGTAAAGAATCTGAACCTCTAATTCAGCTATCAAAGCTGTTAGCCTTCTTTTATTATTATTAATGTGCTCTTGGGAAAGGAATATTGAACAATAACTAGGACCAAGTAAAGTACTGGAATAAGTCTGAAAAGGTCAGTCCCTAGGCAAGAGGCCTTTTGTATGTTATCTCTATTTATTTCTATGTTCTAATATAGTAACATGCATGAGTTTATATTTTTAAATGGAGTTTAAAATGCTGCTCTTTAACATATCAGTAAATATTTGCAAACTGCACCTCAGCAGCATGGGCAATATTCAATTTAATTCCTAACTGCTTTATTTTAATGTTTTTACACGTTTTTGTTAAAAGTGGTTACAAATATAGTGAATACTTTTCCACATAATGATAGAAAAATACTGAATATTGAGAAAAATGTGACACTTTAATTCTATAAATTCCGTTTTTAAAACGTAGGTTCAATGCAATTTTATTTTATGTCTAAGGGACCTTAAGTGAAGAAAGTGATGTCAGAATTTGAGGGAAACTTAGGAAAAGTTGGGGCATCACAGCAAGCAACTGCAACGTGCACAGGAAATATTTCTGGAGGAAAACACCTTTAAGCACTGCATGATGCTGTAGGATATCAAATGTTTTGGGAGTAATTTTTAATCTCTTGCAGGTAGGTGAATTGTTATGACCAAAGACCAGGAAAGCTAATACAAATCTGTAGGAGTACTAAGTGATCATATAAGAATTCTCTCCTTTTAGTCCTAAGTAGTAATAAAATAGCTTTTGAACTAGCTTTATATAAAATATTTTGGTAATTTATTGCTCTATTTATCTGATGGGCATTCTTTAATATGTTGTTCTACTGACTTACTTGCATTCTGGAAGATCAGAAAACATCCTTTAAAATTTTTCACTACTCAATCCTAAAGATAGATTTTCCTTCTAGTAAGCATCTACATATGTGTGTTACGTGTGCCTGAGATACCAGTGCTAGTATATTTGTAAGATAATTTAGAGGCTGTGCATTCCTCATGAATTCAACCCTGAAGGTCACTGCTGATCTCTGTGAGTATGGGAAATAATGAAGTAATAGAAGACGCATCTGGTTTAAGCTTTCAAAGGCTAATTATCCCATAAAGTAACCTATAACTAAGTGGATTTTGTGAAATTATGGGAGGGGAGAAAGGCTGCAGGCAGGAAGTTCTATGATCTGAGAAGGTGGCAGTGAAAAGCAATTCTTCAACTGACTATTTTTTGTCGAGATTCTTAGATTTTTTGTCAATGTTCAAAAATTTAATATCATCCCAGAGGACATATATAAAAAGGCAACGAACAACTTAAATCAAGAAGTATTTTAACACCCCCAACAATATTAATTTAGAAATTTATACTCCCTTTTCTGTCCCTGTGTGTCTAAGTCGCATGCATGTATTTACATTATCCAGGTGACAGCTTGGTAGAATGTCTTGCTAGAAAATGGCAGGAAATATTGTTTATTAACACTGCTTAGAACTGAACAAATGCTTTCTACTATAATGTGACAGCTGGAAAATATAATACATTTACCAAGCTGAAGATGAAGCCAGTCTTCTTCATTAACCATTTAATAGTAAATTTAAATGCAGGCATATTAAGTATTATTTAGAGGTATTGCATGTTCTACAACTAATTTATAAGTCACAGATTCTAATGAGATTTCACAAGAGCCATTCCTTTTATTAAACTCTGTACTCTTTAGTATTATTTTGCTAAACAAACTGACAAGTCTTATCAGCCAAAACTTTTAATTCAGCACAGTTTTTTCCCCTAGCACCCAGCAGCATCACCTTGGGAAATCTGGGATGAATTGGAACAGCAAGTCTAGAGGAGGTGATTTTTCTTTAGCAGAGTAACCAAGGAAGGTGCAGGAAAAAAAGTCTCTTGAACAGGTGACATTTTGGGAAGTCTCTTCACAGTGACCTATCAATTTCTCTCTCTCCAGAGAGTAGTTTGTAGTAAAATTATTTCTTGCAGAACAGCCCATTTCTCTTGACTACTTTTATTTGGTTTTTTTTTTTTTTTTTTTTGTTTCCCATGGGTGAGAGGGAGAGAAGAAACTGTAGTGGAAAGGATTAAAAGCAGGACTAATTTCCATAAGCTAGAATTCATAGATGGCAGAGGAAGGTTGTGGATAGCCCCACTTTCACTGCTTTAGAGTACATATGCACAGTATTAGTGTATCTCACACCTGTGTTGTACTGTATATGAGAGATTTGTTTGCCACTTATTCCATTTTTCTATTTGAGCCAGGTCCACACCGCTTTTCTATCTTGATACTCCTACTTGGGATAAATGCTCTAAATTTTTCTTTAAAGGATATAAACCATTACAGAGCTGTACCCATATAAGAAGAAGAAAATACTCAGGATTAGTTTGGAATAAAGCTTTAGCCAGTTTGTTGGGATTATTTGTAATCCTCTGTGTGAGATTTGTGTTTAAGGATAATACTTATGTGTATTTGAAGTTTTTTGTTGTTCAGCACTGCTTACTCTGTACTTTTTCAGGCAGGTGTCTTTGCAGAACCTTCCCACTCAAGTTTTCAGCTTTAATTCAGCTATCAGCCATAACTATTTTAAAGCTAAAGCCATAAGTCTTCAGTGATGCGAGTGTGATCCAACCTAAAAATGAGTGAAATTCATATAATGTACAGTTCAAGGAATATGTAAGGCTATCTGTCATTTGAAAAGTCTCTATTGTCGTGAATCTGGGGGAGTTACATTTCTCTGAGTTGTCGGGAAGGACCCATGGGATCACGTTAGGAAAGTGGTGGAATGGATTTTACTTGCATGTTAATTAGCAAATTCAAATGGCTGCTATGAGGTGCAATAGTTTGGCTTTTTAAAATTTACCATTATTCTACCCAGAAGCTTTGCAAGTCTTTCAGTCCATTCAGCTGGAAAATGGAAATCTCTATTTTTCAGTAATATTAAAGATACACTTAACAGATGAGGAGAGCATCTGGCAGTTGGTAATGTTTATAAAAGCTGAGATTAGCAAAATGTTTTGATTCCCACACAGTTGCACATTGCCAGCTAGTTCTAGACTATGCTGGACCTGTTTTTTTTCCCCCCCCCTTGTCTCTGGGGTATTTGTAGTTCAGAATCGTCTATGAATATGGATCACTAGTGGGAAATGCAATGATACCTGTTTCATTCCATAAGATAAAATTGGTAGCTTTGAGCAAGATGTACATAGATGTTTAGTGATTAAAAACACCCCCACGTACCCCAAACCCCACCCAACAAAACCAGAAACCAGCCAAAATGGCCACAATTTGACTCTTTTGACTCCAAAAATGGCCACAATTTGACTCTTTTGACTCCAAAATGGCCACAATCCCATTTGCTCTCTGTCTGGTGTATTTCCTATTTTTTTTCTACAAGGCTTGTCCACAAGTGAGGCGAGAGAAACTGTGTCTGGCAGCAGCTTCCATTTCCACACTTTCTTAGTTCCAGTGTAAGCCCCACTAGTATTCAGACTGATAAGGGGATTTTAGCTGTCTGCTAGTGATGATGTTTATTTGTTTGTTTGTTCTTAATTGTTTTACTCTCAATTAAGATACAAGTTGAGGTGGTCCTAGCAAAAGAACTTTCAAGCCTTGTAGTAGTTTTTTGTCATCTTAGGCAGGTTGTATTTAGCTTCTGAGTGGGACTATGTAAAGTTCTGCTTGTCCTGTTTTCCCCAATGCAGTCCTATTTGAATAGGGTAGAAAGAAGCTCCCCCACAAAAGGAAGAACGAGTCTGTTTATTTTATAAAAATAAAGGTGTTGAGTCTCTTTCATATGCAATGCATATGCCTTCTGCATACCAACTGTAGGATATTTCAGGCTTTCAAAAGTGAATTACAAAGATATCTTTGAAGTTAGAAGACATTTAAGTGTCTTTTTTTCTTTTAAATGCTTGTTTTCTGTATATCAGCATCTTAATTTTTTTGGCATTCCTTGTCATGCATTCCTCTTTCCTTCACCACTAGAAGGTTTTACAGTGCATCTAGTCAAATGTCAGAAGGTGATGCACCACTGAAAGTGTGTCAGGGAAATCTTTTACTAAAGGTCTGTAGAAAAATACCTTGAAGAGCTGCAGGGGAAGAAGCATTGTCTCATTCTCACTGTTTTCTTGACTCACAAAAATCTCGTTGGAGCTTTGATGAGTTCAGAGAAATTCTGCCAAAACCTAGAAAAGGCACATAGAGCCACAAAAATAATGGCTCTCCCTTTACCTAAATATGCTCCTGATGTGAGAAGAATATGAAAACAGCTACTTGTGGGCTGGCCAGGGTTGGCACAGGGTCAGCCCAGAGCCCAGGTCATCAGGCAAATTCATGGTTACAGGTGTGGGCCAAGAGAGAATCACTTTTCATGTGTCATATTGTGGCCAACTGAAATGTCAGATTCCCTTCTGAACAGAGCCCTCCCCTTCCCTCTCCAGCTTGGCTTTGCATGGGCACAGGCATTTACAATTCGCTCTGAAACTTGCCTCTCTTGTTGCTCAGAAACTTGACCATGTATTTAAATACTGGATTTTAAACATCTAACTTTAAAATACAACATATAAAATCAAATTAATATGAAAATTTTAAGTGATGTTCGGGACAGAACCACACTAATACTTTGCTATGTATTAATTCTGGAAGGTGTAGAGAGTGCATGTCTACAGCAGGTTATGAGGACAGAAAACTCACAAAAGTTGTCTTAAAAATTTGACAACTGCCAAATTTTTCAGGCTCTTAGAAAGTGGAATAAAAGCTCTTTGTAATAAAAGCAAGAGCTCATCGTTTTTCCTAATTGGCTTTTCTATTTAATTTACAGTGCATTAAAATAAAGGCTGGTCTGCAGTTCAGTAGTACCATTATTTTCCTCATGGTTGCTGTATTTTCAGCAAATCTCAGGGCAATGTAGGTAAAAAGAAATATTTTCTTTTTGATGCTTGTAGGAATATCTCCTTTTGCTTTTTTCTCCATCAGTTCCATCTGAGTGGACTTGATATATTTTCCCAAGGAACTAACTTCACTGAGAACTAAAGTTTACTCTGGAAGAACTTCAGAATTTCCCCTTTTTATTTCTCTAATGAAAAAAACACTTGCTGCTTTTTTTTTCTTCCTTTTCCAGAGGCATGAAGGATCAAAGGGAGCCTTTTGTTAAAATAGGAGATTGTCCTGATGTTTTAACCAGGTATTTTTTCTCATCCCCTGTGACAATTTACTGTGACAAATTACTGTGACATTGGCTGGCCACACCTACTCTCACCAAGAAATGCCAGTTTTATACTTTTACTGTAATTTGTTTATAGTCTTTGGAGTATTTTAGACTCCCTCAGACTCCAAATAAAGTATTTATTTAAATACAGCATATGCTATTATCTTGCATTACTTGTAACATTACCAGATAAATCTGGCGTTCTTTTGTCCTCTGTGTATTTATATTTTATTATATTGCAAGTTGTATTATCCTTATTACATATTACCATGCACTGAGAATTCCTAGTGTATTTGCAGATATGGTTGTACTATCTCAAATTGTTGTAGCTTAAATAATAGTAATACTGGCTTGCTTGTCCTCTCAATCCCTGTACTTTTGACAATTAGTACTGATTTACCACTGATTTTTCTTAACTTTTTCCTGTTGATTGAATGAATTTGTCTTTATGCTGGTGTTGCTGTGGGGCAGGAAGATCTGACTGCTCCACCAGTGGAGGCTGGCTGGGAGCCTCACATTGTCACAAGGCAGGTGACCCTCACAGCAAGGAGCCAGGATGCTGAGTGATCACTCAGGGCTGGAGACAGTGGTCAGGCTCAGAGTCTGAGCAGTCATTTCCCAGCAAGTCCATGGTGAGCTGGGGCATATCTGAAGCTGAGCCAGAAGGTCTGGGCCAGAGTGAAGGCCAGAGTGGTGGGAGAGCAGGCACAGATACAGTTGCAGTGCAGCAGTGAGGGGAGCCAGTGGTACAGCCCCAGCCAAAAAGCAGCTGGGCAAGAACCTCCCTTCTAGTTTTCTTCATGATGATGCTTCTCAGCAGCATTGATGAGTTTGGACTCAGCTGCTAAGCTGGACTTGGCTTAAAGCCTTCAAGAAAGATGTGTTCAGGGCCCTTGCAGTGGCACAGGTTTAATTTCTTCTCGTTGGTGTGACTTCATCAGAGGATCGTGGAAGGGATGAGGCTGGAAGGAATCTCTGGAGGTCACCAGCTCCAACATCCCTGCTCGAGCAGAGCCACCTAGACCAAGCTGCCCAGGACTTTATCCAGATGGTTTTTGGGTTTTCCAAGGATGGAGATACAGTGAAATTAAAAGCTCTATTGGAACCTGAATCGTTGGTACCCAGGAGATAATTAGCTAGCTTCCAGCAACCAGGTGCTTGTAAGTGGTGCATCCATGTAGTTTTCTCTATTCAGTACATGGCAATATTCCCCTAATAAGCCCCTGACCACAGCTGGAAATTCCAGGCAAGAAGTGCAGTAGACAACAATGTATTTTCTTTTAGCCCATTTTTTTAACAGTTTTTTCTCTCTCTTAGTGTTGGGGTTCAAACAAGTCTAAATCTTTTTTACCTCCCACCCTGTGTTAGAGACCATTAATGTGAGGCTCTCTGTGCAATGATGAGCTATCTGTGCATCTCCTTTCTTCTTAGCTGAGCTTAGAAACCCATATGATCAAGAAAAATATCAAATGTCAACTTTATAGTATGACACTAATCTTGAGTGTTGAATTAAGAGCTTCTTAATTCTTAGGACACTATGTTACTACACAGTCAGAGGCATGTTTGTGGTTGTGTTCTTTAGAAACTGAAAAGAAATATTTGATTAATTTTCTGTTACAACAGATTGTTTGAGCTGTATCATGGGTTTTTTTTCTGACTGTGTGCAGTCTGTTCCTCATGCCATTTTATTTCTGCTTGCTGTCTCTCTTAAATTACACATATTAGCCTTTTAGCCTGTAGGATTTCTTTGAGTAGAGTGGTTGACAACCTGTTAGATTTACCTTCATAATTGGATAGAATGGGTCTTTATGTCACTGTCTAACTTGATGTTTAGCCTACTTCTGTCTTTGAATTATCTTTTTCTTGAAGACTTAACAAAATGACTACCCAGTAACAGACAAAAATTAAACACTAAAAGCCACTGAGCCTGGTTCTCAGCACTGAAACTTGAGCATGTTTCTTTTTTTGTCTCCTCTCCAGCCTTCATCCAATATTACATAAGGAATTTGTTGGCTTAAAAATAATAACAGGATTTGGAAAGAGAATGGATATGCATATGTTTCTGGGAGGAAGATTTTAAGTATGCTTGGGGTTTTTTTAATCTTTATACTTTTAATCAGGAAATCTATAAGAAAATAATTGCAATGAGTCACCAAAAAAAGTCTTAAAAAAAAAAAAAAGAGAAACAAAATGCATGATAGATGCTAAAAGATCATGCTGGTTCAGAATTTCCCTTGTAAAAACAGTTTTCCTTTAATTTGTGTAGAAGAATCCTCAGTAGTCAGGCACTGTGGGATTGTAGAAGGCATGGGCTAATGTGCTGGGAATTTAGCTGCCATGGAATTTAAGTGCCATTTCTTGTTCTGTACTGTAGTATTTTGTAGTTGAAATCCTAGGCATAACATACATACAAATTTTTCTTCAGAAATATGCTAGAAAAGTTTAGGCCTTCCAGAGCTGTAAAAAAGATATTTTAGTCCTGATTATTTTAAAAGGCTCAGATTTCCATAAAGATAATGGTTGTATCTCATATAACACTAACCTAGGGTGGTTGAGAATGTTTTTTGTTGTTTTTTTGTTTTGTTCTGTTTGCTTGGGTGTTTTTGTTTGTTTTGTTTGGTTTGGTTTTATCAGCACTTCATGTCTAGAGGAAGCCTAGAATGCTACTGGAATTTAATGGTTGAAAGGATTAGGGCACCTTATGGTGTTTTACTTTTACTAGCATCTATTTAACTCCTGCATAAATTTGAAAAAGTTGGGACTTGTTAAAAGCCCAACCCCTCTCCTTCCAGTATTGTATGACTTGCTGTATGAAAGCCTTAAAATTGAGATTTGAGATTGAAATTTCAAATGCTTAAAAAATTTTTTTTAGAAGATGAAGAACTAAAACAGAGTTTTTTTCTAAATAAATAAAGAAAATGCTTTAGGCAAAATTCCAGTTTAAGAAAGCAAGCCAAAAATTGATAGTTCTCATTTAGAAAATATTTTCTAAATGAAGAATTGATGTTCATTTAAACAAAGCCATGATTCCTTTGGAGACAAGGTTGTTTTGACAAACCATTTTAATGTTATGACAGCAAACTTTTAAAAATGAAATTCTTCTCAGATGGCATCCTTACAGATATCTGGCAGTGATTTATGAAACTATTGTGGTGTTGTTAGTTAACCAAAAATTAATACTTGTCTAGCAGTAAAAGGAAGAATTTGCATTGATTATCATTAATGCTGGCATAATTTTTAAATTGAAGAGTGTTTGAATGGTCTTATTCCACACTGTTAAATCCAATCTCAATATCTTGATTGTTTGTTTGTTTAATTATACTTAGATTAAATTCAAAACAGCCAGCTGATCTTAGCAGCTGGTAAATATTTACTGCTCGTTTGCCAAATTCCTCAGAGCACAAATTTTTGCTTTTGCTGTGTCCTAATACTTAATAGATAAGAACTCACTCCTCAAAAATTGCGCTGTAGGAAGTAGCAGGGGTGGCAGGGAGCCTAGACATTCTGGATACTGCTTCTGCACCTGAAAAATGTATGTGGAAATTTTGGGAACATTACAGGGCTGGATATTCTGTATGTTGAACATAAAATAGATCTCCCGTGAAAATGCACCAAGACTTGAGTGAACAGGTGGTAATTTCATTATTAGTGTTTTTCCTGGGGTGTACCTGTGCCCATGCTTGTTACAGCTCTGTTCAGCACAGCTTCATCCAACAGGCTTGGTATTTAGGAAGCAATAGGAATATTGGAAGAGATGTGAAGTTGGATTTATGTGCTGAACCAGTAGGACTCATAGAGCAGTGAAAGCCACCTGACATTTGCTTTTGAAAGTGCAGAGGAAAGACATTTACTTTTTGAATCATCCAACAGCCACTGGGTATACGGATGTGTCTGTTCTAAGAAAACAGTGATGATGGAGTGTTATAAACCAGTAAGAGGGGCAATGTGTTCAGGAAGTGGCAAGGACTGTGTTTTGGGCTATTGCACAGTACAACTCCAGGCACGTGTCCCATGGAGAAAAAGTGTATTTGAGAGGTATCTGGCCTAGAATGAACAATTTAGAAGATAATGTAATTGGTCATTACAGCCCAGCAAACCATAAAACTCTAAGCACATGCAAAGGGATGTGCATGCAATTTTTTTGGGCTTTGATTCAGAATAAAATAAATGTATGAAATTTAGGGGACAGAAACATTCTGTCAAGAAATGTTCTGTTTGGCCCCTGAGCAGAAGGAATCTTTCATGAACTTGAAATTTATATTGCATTTTTTGTGGGTTTTTTGGTTTTTTCCCCACCCAATTACTTTTTGAGTGGGGAGCAGGTTTGGAACTTGATTAGGTGTTTTTCACAGAAAAAAAATCTACTTATTTATAGTCAAGTTGCCAATTATATGAAGGGAACAAACTGAAAAGTCTAGATAAACTTGTAAAAGTTTTAACAGTGTACCTCCTCTTACCTGCAGTAATATTAGATGCCACTTTTAACACTGCTAGTTGGCAATATGCAAAATGATACAGCTTTCTTAGCAAAGGGGATTTTTACTTCATAGTGTTCCTTGGAATTCAAGAGTCTGTATTTAATATTTTGGGGTCTTAATAATATCATCTGGAGCTGCGCATTAAAAAGAGAGGTAAACAGTTCCCAGACATTACAATATGATAAATAAACAGAGGGGACAACTGATCTCTCTCCTGTGTTACTTTCCTCACTCAGGGAAGCACGGGATATTTTGAATTATTCATGAAATCCTATATGTTATTGACTGAGTCTAATCCCCTGTCTTGCAAACTATTTTGGTTTCTTTTAAAACATGCATCTCCTTTCATAACTAGATTATTTACTTTTGCTACAGCTTGCTTAATTCTGGGTGAATGTGGCTATTTGCAAACTTGGAGGAATGGTCATAGGGAAATTAAGGGTTACTGCCTTTGCTTAATATTTCATAAAAGAGTGAATTGCATTGTGCCTCTGAGAGCATGAGATTTCAGGTCCTACCTCTAAAAATATGTCTACAAAGAAACTTTCACTGAAGCATTTATTCAGAGGGTTTTTTTTCCCCTTTTCTCTTTTGCTGTTTCTTTCATAATGATATGTTAATGCTGATCCTGCTCTCCTGACTGGCACTTCAGTGCCTCAAGGCATTTGGGTATGGGTTGTAACACTAGTAAATTGCCACATGTATGGAAATTGCCCATTTGCCACCAACACCGTATCAGAGAGGCAGCAGGAGGTCCTCACTTCCCTTCATATGTGCTCTTAAGTTAATGCTTTTATTAGCAGGGAGCTGTGAAGAGGAATATCAGGTTTTATTCTCAGGCTATTTTGCTGTGAGCTTTGCTGTCAACTTTTTGCAGTGCTTTTTGGCACAGTCTCAACATTCAGTGATAACCACTTAATTAGCGTCTGTTTAAAAACAAGTTCTGGACTCGGGATACTGTATTTCATGGCCTGTTTGAACTCTTGTTGCTTGTAAACATAATGTTTTCAAAAATACATGTGCACAAGGTCATAATGAAAACTGGGTGTGTTGATTTACCTGAAGTAAGGTATCTTTTACAAATGTTTGATATGTATTTCATACTTAAACATTAAGTACCTGCTGTGCACTGAGTTAATTTTTTTAACTGGATTTTGTACTTTTGTATGTCTTTCTGAGAAAGAAGTTCTTTGAAATGATCATTTATCAATGTTATAATTTGAAAAGTATATACAAAAACCACCCCAAAACTCCAGCAACATAGATGAGTAATTTTAATTGCCCCAGGTTTTTATTTAACTTGTGTGATTATACTGCTTCAGGCAAGGAGTAGCGAATCAGAGGTCTTCCTTCATCACATAAAAACTGGAATTAAGCAGTGGCTAATGTTTCATGATATAATTTCTTTTCTCCTAGGAAACTCATTTGTTTATTATACAGAAAATGTGTGCTTGTGTTGTGCTAATTATTTTCTAGGCAGCAAAAGAATATGTTGCTAGAGGGAGGAAGTTATACACTGGCTTTACCCTCATCTTCTGATGTAGTTTTCAGATCGAGTTTGGATTTTAAACTGATAAAAGAACACTTATGTACTTTCTATGTAAACCATTGGGAGATAAATAGCAGAATTTATCCATACCTATCTAGTGGAGGAAAAAGGGATTTCGACTTGCAGAATACTCTTAGGATGGCTAGTCAGGAAATCACGAGATCCATAAGGAAAATACACAATTAGAAGTGTTGAAGACATTCTCATGCCAGATAAAAAGCACAATATAATAGAAAATTGGTAAAGATCCAATTTATGAAAAGAAGGCTCAGCAAAGCAGTATATAAAGGAAATGACAGCACAAAATTTAAAAAGGGCAGTTGGTAAAGTCTCTTGTTAATCTAGGGCAATGCGAAAGCCTAGACTAATAAATTTGTTTCCAGCATTTTAAAATCTTCCACATAATCAAAGATTAAAACTAATTTAGAATCAAAGAATAATAACTTGTAGTATCATTCCTGTTAAGTCCTTTACACATGCATGTTTAATCCAAAAAGTTTTCTCAGGATGTTTGAGAGGGTATTTCTGGAAAAGTTAACTATATTTTTAGAAATATGATTAATTATAGTTAACATGCAACCTGGAGATCTCTATATATTACTAATGTAGAAAGGAAATTGTATCTAGGACAGCAGATTTTGTTTAATATTGTGAGGATGAGAGCATAGAGACTGAAAAATCCTTGCTCAGTGCTTAAAAAGTTAGATGATCTGTAATCTGAAAGAACTGACATGCAACAAGTGTGTAAAGAGAGAGAAATATCTTTTGTCCTCTTGGAATTGCTGGAAGAGCAATAAACAGGGATTTAGTGTGAATAGGCCTTTCACAGGCCTCTAGTGCTCTGCAGAATGGCTGATGCTCTACTACTAATACAGAAAACATAAAGAGAACAGCAGTTGTGGTTGGATGTTGGAGTACATGTTTACATGTCAAGGCAGGGTCCCATTAAATGTTTGGGCATACACACTGCCTAATTGTGATCTAAAACAACAAAAATAACAGAGCAGGTAAATACTAGGTTTCCTTTGTA
This sequence comes from Molothrus ater, assembly GCF_012460135.2. NCBI lineage: Eukaryota > Metazoa > Chordata > Aves > Passeriformes > Icteridae > Molothrus > Molothrus ater. Next base: position 45,385,221 of record NC_050482.2, read on the forward strand.
AGATGGTGTGGCCAACTTTGTGTGGCTCACATCAGTGTTTGTGTCCCTTCTTTCTCGTGATGTTTAAGTGTTACTGCTTTGTGTCTTTGGAGAAGAGCAGGCATTCCTGTGGAACTGGTGACTTCAGAGAGGTGCAGAAGACCACTAACAGCCAATATAATGGCATTCACATTATATAACAGCAATAACTTTGGCATGTCTGTAGAATAAACCAAAGATCTCCTCACATGACTTATTAACAGTGAACAGACTACCCCTGGAAGTGTGTTACACGTCTCTGTTAACATGGGTCGTGGCAAGTTTCTCACACAGGTCCAAGAATGGGAATCTTTCTTACATGATTCTGTTGCTGTTTGTGAACAATGATGTGATTGCAGCACACCAGCCATGCTCAAGCACCATCTTCTTGTACTAGGCTTGCAAGTTTTGGTAAAACCAAGATCCTTGAACAGCTGAATCATGCAGTAACTGTTTTGCTTTGTCTTTTCAGTCTTTGCAATGCCACTACTGCAAGTGAACTCTAAACTGCCTGCATTAAATGCTGTAACACATCTCTATTGCCCTCCATTGTCACCTTTCCATCAGCTGCAATAGCAGAAACAGGAGGCATTTATGCACCAGAGTCATAACATTGGTTCAGCAGAAACAAATGGAAGGAATTTATGTAGGAAAAAATGTCAATTCTAAATGTGTCTGTGAGCTAGAAATATCTTCTTTCAAACAGGGCAAGCAAGTTCTCTCTGAAAGCATCCCAAAACAAATATTGGCTTTAAAGAGTGAGGAGCACATTGAGAGAGATCCCTAGGAATCCTAGCAACAAGCCTGTTACCCAAGATATCTGCTTGATGCAATTACACAGGTGTGGGTTGAGTGCTTCTCTGCAATATATCTATTCAGAGGTGAGCTTGCTAATTCTGGATGTTTATTCTCAGTTAAGTACATATCCTCCTTGGGTATAACATCTGTGCATAATTTCCTTATCTGTAAATAAGGGATGTTAAAATATCTTTCAAGGTTTCTGGCAAGTTTTTCCTCTGGTGCTTTCTTCTCAGTTGCTCAGAATTTTGACAACAGACTTGCCTGAAATTTTAGTTCTTGATCAAGATTATTCTTACTTGTTTAGTAGAGTGAATGTTATTGTTCAGATAAAATCTTCACATCCCTTTTTTACTTCAATATTGCTGAACATTAATAAATCAAGATTTGGTTTTGAAAAGGCTGTATTTCTGCTACTTTTCTATACAAAACCAATTACTTTGGTCTTTTAGTATGATGATGAACACAATAAAGTTGTAAACCATAATATTGCAAATATTAGGGGTGCAGAAAAATTTGAAATTATTTGAGTGTTTTCTCATCATGAACGATGACCAACAAAAAGCAACCTCTTCCTCCTTCTCTCCATCACCAAAACAGATTAATGTTAGACTCCCCAAACTCCTTACCATGAAGTCAAACAGAAGCTCATTTTGTGACTCAACTGCATGTTATTTAGGCTATAGAAGCAAGATTGCTGCTTCATTTTAATGACAAACCAAAAGAAACCTCATTTTTATACATCCAAGTGGAAAAAACCCTATGTAAATGAAATACTAGGCCTAAACTATCACCACCTAAAAATAAACCACATCCTATATCATAGAAATCATTTTCAATCAGCTTTTCAATATATTCCATTTTCAAACAGAGCAATGGGATATTTATCTCTAGTAGGCCTTGCTGGAAAAAAAAAGAATGAGGGGAATAAAAAAAAACCTTTGTAAATGACTGAGAACTTTAACTGGAAGAAGGATGTGAAAGTTTTTTTTTTCCCCACTAAATCTCTGGTTTTGCAGGACTTTTGAGGTAAATAAAAGCATTATATGGAAATGCTATGAAATAGCATAGCAAAGTTCGAATATTCTAGAAATTCAAAAATGTGAAATGAAGATATAGTAGAGTGTGATTTGTAGCTGAAATTTTAAGTAAATTTATTATGTTTATTCTAGTAGTTATTAAGAAGCAGCAACACAATAGGTTCATACTGAGAGGATGAATGTATTGAATTAATTTATGAATCTTAGGAGATTAGTGGGTATCATTATAAAATTGGTTGCAATTTTTCATTTCTTGGTGGTCTTTAACAACAAAGATTTTTTTTCAAGCTATTCTTTATAATTTTATGATAATGGTAGAAAATTGCTATTTAATTTTTGGTTTCCCTATTTTTGTTTTCCACTCCAATCTACTTTCACTTTTCTAATAAAGAGAGAGAAAGAAAGAGTGACCTACAAAGAAAGAATTGGGACTTTTTGCTTAGTAACAATAGAAGAAAAAGTATTTTTTGTTAACAGTTGTAATGCAAATAAGGTTTCATTTAGTCATTTCTCTTTTTTGTCATTGACCAGAAAGATGAAATTAACTTTTCCTTTATGTTTCTGAAATGAATGTGTATTCAAAACAGAAATGGTATTCAAAGAAGTGTGCTCTACATGTATCCAGTCTAAAATTCACGAAGGAAAAATACTTTGTCTTTAATGGACACTAGGTTTTGTTTTTCATCTGGCAATGCTAGTATGAAGTGAATGCTCAATCTTTTATTAAGGTTTTTATACAAGTCTAGGTGTGGGGACAGTTTTGTCTGTGTAGTGTCTCTGCTGGATTTCACTGTCTGTGCATGGGCAGGGGTGGGTGTAAGGCTTGATTCCAGGTTAAGGGGTGAGTGTTGGGTAACTGTGGGTTGGGTGGTGGATTTCATTTTCTTTCCTCTAAGCTGCAGGCTGGCTCTTGTACTTCTTGTCAAATGCTGCATAGCACTGACAGTTTTGTCAACAGCTTTTATGTTCTGGAGGCTTTTGCTCTTTGTTATTGATCCTTCTCAAGACAGACTTTGAGCTATTTTGGAGTAGTATCAAAATGTTTGTACTGTTCTTCAGATGTTCATTTGCCAAAAACACACTGTCTGTCAAAAGCCTCTTTAGGATCCTGGATTCTTCCATTTTCATTGCTTGCTCAGACTGATGCAGATTGGAAGTGTGTGAGGTTTTGGCATTAGATGGGCTACTATGTGAGAGAACACAAATTTATGTCACATCCTGTTTGTCAGCTGTAGCCCACTGCAGACAGCATCCGAGTTCTCAGGGAAGAGTTACAGCCCAAAGCTGTGGAGGAAGCTATAAAAGAAGCAAATGACACCTGCTTGTTGCATGAGCCTGTCAAGTGGCCGATCCCTCAATGACTCGGTTGGTGATAACACTGCTGCAGCCTGAGGATAAACTTGCTTTCACAGTTTGGAAGAAATTTTGTTGTCGACAGCTCCTGGCCAGGGGAGATGGCAGCCAAGGGGAAGTCTGTTGGCCACTTTAAATGTAATTACCTCATTCTGCTCCTGTGGAGGCTGGATACAAAATTTTTGAAGACTGTTAAAAAACAGAGGTACCAACCTGGATCCTTTAAGGGCCCACGGTTTCCAGAGTTGCCAGCTGTCAAACTCCAGGTGAGTGTTAGTGACCTTGGGCTACCAGATGTAGCAGGTGATGGTCAGGTTTATGGACTCAGGCTGTTAGTACTGAAAATGAGGCCAGAGATGAGATGTAGACAGCCCAATTTAACTTGTGACCAACTCATAAGGAATACATGTAGTTATTATCTTACTCCAGTGTGTTTTATTACACAGAAATGGATAATGGATAGGACCAGAGAGGATTTTGACAAAGATCTTATAGAAAGCTCCTCAATTTCTAATTGCTTTCCTACTTAGGACTCTTCCATTGACAGGTCTTCAGCTGGCAGAAAAAATGTGCGGGATTTGAAAATGTATTTTGAAGACTAAGCTAAACTAATCCAACTTAATTACCTGCCACAGACACAGTGTGTTAGTCCTGTTCCAATTGTGTTGTCTGGTCTCATATTCTAAATGAACATTTAGCTTGTCTGATACAGTCTGCAGTTTGAGGGAGTTAAACTTGTGAAACTTGTGAGGGATGGCAGTGGTGATGTTAGTTTGGTTTTGTTTGGGGTTTTTAAGAACTGCTTAGTTTGCATGCCTTGAGCAGATGAATATGCTGGTGCTGAGTGCACAGCTCTCTGGGGCCCTCAGACTCACTTAGCTGAACAGTGAAGCTGCATGCACAGGTACCTTTGTGTCGGGGAAGGGCGGTGTAAGGTGTGAGATCAACACCACTGGTGTCCCAGGATAGAAAGAAAAATTCAGCTGTAATTGTTGTACAAGGGGTGATCATTTATCTTCCTTCTTCGCTGGAGCAAAGAATTCTATGTATGTGATACTGTGAGGTAGAGAACGTATAAAACTAGAAATGAAGAAAATAAATGTTAAATCAATTACAGAAGATTTTTCACATATTGCAGATGTTTTCTTTTGAACTTACCTTGTTTTTCTCTCTTTTGTTGTTGACTTGCTGTTTTTTAACAGTTTTTCTTTTCATCTATCCAGCATTATCATCTTGCTAACCTAATGTTCCATTTTGCAGTTTATAATTATCAATCTGTTCCTTCATTGCCTGTCTTTCCTCCTTGGGATTCTAATTGACTTTTAATGGTCTATTTCTGCATTGTTTTTTTGTTTTTTTTTTTTTTTTTTTTTTTGCTGTATCTTCTTTTACTTTTCAGCTGCTTACTTTCACATGCATCTGGTCATGTCTTAATTTGAATTGCAGTCTTTGCCACCCCTTCTTTACTGATGTAATCAACCTTATCTTTTACAAGAATTCACGACTGGTAGGTTCATTATTTTCATTCTTTTTAGATCTCTAGCTAAAGTGTATTGGTTTGGGCTTTTGTTCAGGACTGCAATGGATTTCTTGACTGACAAAACACCAATGCAGTCTTATTGCAAAATGTGCCTCCAGCTCTCAGCTAGCAGTTGCAGCATGGTAGAGGTGTGTAGCCAGGCATTAATGCTGCCTGAAAATTATCTTCATCCAGGGTTTCAGAGGAAATCTTTAAGGCAAAGCAAGAAAAAACTCTCTAATTCTTATTTGGGTCACTTCACCAAATTAGAGTTACAAGGTGCTTTTCTTATCAGTGAAATTTCCATGAGTGAGAGCTTTCTGGATTAAATGTGGGCAAGGCTGGTTGTTAGTTGTTTTCAGTGTTTCCTGTGGGTTTTCCTGCAGTCTCCATAGCAGTCAAGGTGAGGGCAGAGGTGCTGCTGTGAAAGGAGCCCTTGGGGATGGCAGCACTTGGAGACTCCCACTCCTCTGGGGCTGGGACACTGCCCAGCCTGTGCCCAGAGGGTCTGATAGGGTATGGGGACAATGACAAGGCTGTGTGGTACCTCAGTGGGGGACACTGGCTTCCACTTAGCATCCTACAGCATAAATCACAAGACAGTTCTGTTACAGCTCTTGCAAAAGACAATGGCAGCAAGAAAAATTTTAATTTTTTTCCCCAAACCGTTTTAGAATAGCTTTCTAAAAAATATCTTTTTCAGCTTATTCTACTGATTCTAGTTTTAGATCCTAAGCAAACACTCATGGTTCACACTGTAAACAACAACAAAAATCCGGTGTTTTGTTCATTGTCAAAGTACATAATTTTCAAATAGTTTTCATGCTACAGCCAGCAAGTTCAGCAATGGGCCTTGGTTCCTCCCTTTCCACTGACAGAAATTTGTCTTTTCCAATGGTATGTAGCTTTCCTTTTTATTGTAGTGGTCTTTGATATATTAAATCTGTCTACTACTGGTTCTGCATCTTGTACTAAAGGGATTTAATGAAGATGAGAGAATACAAGTGAATCTGTTTCTGTCAGGGGTTAATCTAGGAGAAATTTCCCTGTAAATGCTCAACCCCCCCCCCCCCCAAAAAAAAAAAGAAAAAAAGACAATGATATGAGTAATATAAGTGTGAATAAACCAGTTAAGGATGCACCATCAGGACAATTAATTTTAATTTATGTGGGTTGTCAGTGTGTATATGCATCAAGATAAAATACTCATATACAGAACAAAACTGTGACATGTTAGATGAAAGAGTTTGTATAGATACAGCTTTTAATAGTAAATTTTCCTCCTAAATTTCTCTTGAGCAGGTGCTTGAAAATTGGTTTCTCCCTTGAATGGGGACATCTTGCAAAGAGATACTTTTGTGTGTTTTAGTAGATGTATGACATGTACTGAGTAAAACTGGAAAAAAGTTACTTCAGAGTAACTTGTTATTTTAGCATAAGGCTTCGGGTAAGGTGCAGGATGTCGTGCTGTGTTGCAACTCTGTAATCTAGTGAAGTAGAAGGCTAATAATAATTCAGAGACTTTCTTTTTGTTTGTTTTGGATTGCATAGAGCTCACTTGGAGCTTCCATTAGCCCTTCACTGTTTTGTGAACACCGCGGTCAAAATAACAATGACATTTGCAGGATAAGTGCTTCACTTAGAATATTCAAAGAAGCAGTGTTTTCACATGTCAGCAGTCTAATTAAGCACCCTACCTGAATGACTGAATAGCTGAGCAAAATGCAATCGCTGGAGCATTGTCACAGTGATCATGCTGTAACACTATCCAACTGTTGTATCCCTGTTACCTTTCAGACATCGTCGTTACTCAGCAGGAGCAAGCTGTGGGCGCTGTGTGAGACCTGTGATAATCTGATCAATTGTATTTTAATGTTTGCCAGATCATTTTGTTAACTCTGAAACTCTAATTCAAGTTTTCTTTCGCTATTGCAATATATCTTATACCTTTATTCACTAATAATTTGTTGAAAAGGAGAAAATTATCAGTATGAAGTTGATAGTGCCATCCTTACAGGGATGTTAATAAGAAAATCAAAATCCTCTGGAGATAGTTCTAAGCTTAGTGATATTTTTAAAGCTTAACATTTTGACAGCTGTCAAGTACTATCTGATCAAAGGAAGTGCATTTGATAAAATTTAATGGTTTGGGAGTCACTTTAGTAGTAATTAATCCTTCTTGCCTAAGCATTTCTTAAACTCTGTAAATCCATTTGACTGCTTTAACAACAGTCCTGTTATCAACTTATTGGGGAAGTTCAGATAAGTGTCCCTGTTTTGCATGTATGCTCTGAACAACTTATCTTTAGAGACATTGTTTTGAAATGGGAGAAAAATTAGAATTTACTTGCTTGAACAAGGGGTCTGTATTGTTTCTTCTCTCTGCACCACACTTCCTTTTCAAGTTGACTGGAACAGTTTGAAGGGTAAAGCTGAGGGAAAGACTAGTTCACTTGCAGTTTATATAAGCAAAATGGTGCAAGCTTTTCTATAAAACTGTAATTTAATGATGCTATTTATATAAATAAAAAATGTGATATGTTCAATAAAATTTTGAAGAGTTGTCTAGGTAAGTCAACAAGAAAGCAATTTTCTTTCACTCCAGTTAATTTGTTCACAAGCAAACAAACAAGCAAATCTAATCCCTATAACTTAAAACACAATAATCAGTTTTTAATATAGAAGTGTGTAGGAATCGAGAGTTCTGAAAATAACACCACATATATCATCTTAGATTTAAGGCTCAGGCTGAGAAGTCAAGTTGCTGAGTCTCATGTCTCCTCTCCAGACTGAAGCAGATAGCGGCGGATGCACAGAAGGTTTTCAAAATGTTCAGACTAAGTGCTGACAGTCTCTTAAATTCACAGAACTTCTTGAATGGGGGAACATATTTGAATTCAGTCTGACCTATTTGATTCTTAGTTCTAAATGAGGTTGTTTTTGTGTTGTTTAATAAAACAGAAAAACCTACTTCAGAACTAAACCTGACATAATCTTATGGTTTAGATAATGCACATTGCTAGAAACATGACCTGTTTACTTCTTCCATGGCTCTAAACAAATTTGGTTGATATTAGCTACTTATCTAGAAGCTGTATCTCATTTAATACATTTTGTTTTCCTGAAGATAGTGCAGACATATATACTTAGTTTCAGAGATGGCAAAATTAGCTATAATGCATTTGCAGTGTACTTCCACAGGGCCTTGGCCTTTATCAACTGAGGTAATGTACCTGTCATGCTGCTAAATTAATATTAAGTGAAAGTAACATCTTGCATCCAATTTTAAATATACTGTTAAAAAGTATTTGATTGTAACTATGCTACAGCCACCCTGATCTGTTTCAGCACTTGAAGCAAGCCCAAACTACTGCAAAATTTCCTTACGGTTCATAGTTTCCTTAAGAAACAAAACACATGTTGAAGAGTCTTTGGCGTATTTAGAGGTTTCAGATCTGATATGTGTGAAGGTTTTAACAATAAATAGACTAATCTGCTAGCATCCACAGGAGGGGAGAAAGGCAATTATTAGTTATTGGGATAAGATGTTTGATTTAACACTTTAATAAGTAACCTCTGTCTGACAGATGTGGTGTTTTTGAAGAGTGTGCCAAGTACAAAGTCTGTCTTTGATAAAATGTGTGCGTTTTCTACTTTCCAGTAAGCATATGTGTCAGAGAAAACAGGAACTCAGGTTTAATATGAAGACAACTAATAATGTAAAGTAATGGGACTTCAACATGGAATCTGCAATATTCATTTTAGAAAGGCCTTCACTAACTAGTGAAGCAAGTATGCTGGGAGTTTTTCCCATTTTAATCACCCCCAAAAAATGGGGGTGATTAAAATGGGAAAAACTAAAACTTTTTATATTGTCTTAAAAACTTTTGGTTTTTAAGACAATATAAAAAGAGCAACATATCTCCATTGCAGCAAACAAGAAAAAAATGCCCCAACAACCAAAGCCCTCAAAATGATCTCTCTTTCCATGCATTTCCCTTATGCTTTTTGGATTGAGTGATTTGGTGTAGACATTTTAATTTCAGGGTAATTGGCAACTGTGCTAAAGTATATGTATGGGTTTTTTTTAACTAATTGTTGGCTGACTCATATCCCCATCACTCCATCTGGTTTATGCAAGTGCATCCTTGTTTAAACAGAAACAGAACTTTGCAGGTTCAAAATGGTGAAGTTTCTCCAGTATAGAGCAAATTTCAGAATAAAGAGGCATCACAGTAATGTTAAATCATTTGCAAAGAAGCTTGTATTTAGTAGTGTAAGTCTGTGTGAGGTGTCTTGTAAATCTAGTGGTTGATTAGAACATTGTATCTGAAACTTTTATTTTCCTCATGAGTTTGAAGGCACTTGCATTTTTCTGACTATGAAATATGCATGTGGGCTTTTTTAAGAGGGTATTTGTTTGAAAACTTACCATCACTGACAGTAATTCAATGATTGCTCACTACAGGATTCTAAAAGCAGTAAAATAACAATTAGAGGCTGAATGTTCTCTAAGGTACTTCAGGTGGAATTTTATTGCAGGTGGTAGATAAGAAAAAAGCCATCTTTGATATTCAAAAAGTAGTAAATTTTTGTTTGACTTCAGTGGAATTTGATCTACTTCATAACTCATGACAATGTCTTAAGGTGAAAATGTGTTTCCTACATGCAACTACCTTTACAGACTGGAATCTTCAGTTTGCCTTGCAAATTGTCCATGCAATTAACCTTACTAGGGACTACAAAACCATGAGTTTAAAGATCTGTTTGTTTTGAGAAGTTACAATAGAATTACCCCTTCATGTATCCTAATTTATTTTTTTTTTCTGGTAGCAAAAGAAGATCACTGAAATTGTCTTAATGTTTGTCCATTTAAAATTGCTCTTACATGACTGATCAATAAGATACATCTTGAATCCATGCTTCTAGACATGTAGAAGTATTACTCTGTGGTATCAAGTCACGTTAAAGTTGCTACAAGTCCCTGCAGTGAACAGCCCATACACACTCCAGTAACATGCAGCAGACCTAGAGTACTTTGTCTGATCAAATTGCCTTTGCACAACAAACTTGGCTAAGTATTGGCTATTCTTTGGGAGTAGTCAGCATGGATTCACCAAGGGGAAGTCATGCTTGACCAATCTGGTAGCCTTCTATGATGGCAGGATGGGTCCATGAGGGAAGAGCAGTAGATACTGTCTACCTTGACTTCAGCACAGCTCTGCCATAACATCCTTGTAGGTAAGCGCAGGAAATGTAGGTTAGAGGAAAGGACAGTGGGGTGAATCAAGAAATAGGTGAATGGCAGAGCTCAGAGGGTTGTGATCATCAGAGTAGAATCCAGCTGGAGGCCTGCAATGAGTGACATTCCCCAGAGATCAACACTGGGTCAGGTCTTACTCAACTTGTTTATCAATGACCTGGATAAAGGGGAAGAATGTACCCTTGGCAAGTTTGGTGGTGACATGAAACTGGGGCAGTGGCTCATACATCTGAAGGTTGTGCTGCCAGTCATTGCGAGGCTGGAGAATTGAGCGGAGAGAAACTTAAAGAAGTTCAACAAGAGCAAGTGTGGCTTCCTGCACCTGGGTAGAAATAACACCAAGTACCAGTACAGGCTGGGGCTGACCCACTAGAGAGAAGCTCTGAAAGAAGGACCTGGAAGTCTTGGTGGATGACAAACTAGCCATGAACCAGCAGTGCCCTTGCAGCCAGGGGTGCCAGTGGTGTCCTGGGGTGCATTGGGAAGAGTGTGGCCAGCAGGTCACAGGGTCTGATCCTTTTGCTCTGCTCCACTCTAGTGAGGCCACAGCTGGAGTAGTGTGTTCAGTTCTGGCCTCTGGATCTACAGAGGTCGCATCCAACTCTATTCTGTGATTCTGTAAGTGCCTGTAAAAGCTTATAATGGCTCACCTGTCTGGTGATAACCCATTCAGGTAACCCTTAGCAGTGTTTCTTAACTCTAAGTCCTACTAGATTTCAATTAGAGTTTAGATCCTTTAGATCTGGATAATTTTTACTAAAATAGAAGTTTGATCTTTATATTGTTGAAAATTAAGGAATGATAGTTATCATACAAAACCTGGTTGTTGTTTTTTGATGTTGGCTTAATGAACAATACATGTTGGGGAACTCTGAAGAGATCCCAATACCGCTCTCTGCCAAATGGCACATTTGGGTGTACCAATTAACACTTGCTTTGCCCTTCATTCCTCTTGGAAAAAGTAATTTTCACATGAGAATATTCTGTGCTTTTTTGTTCCAAGCTTCTGTTTGTACAATGAAATGTAGGACTCTGCTAGACTTCATTCCAATGGGGGTCTCTGGGCCCTTTAGTGCCAGTAGAAAGCAAGAAAAAAGTGTCTGAAATTTGAAAGGCCTGAGGAACTGTAGCATCCAGAGTACTGTTGACTGAGGGACAATTTCTTGGAATACTTTTGTTCTAATAAATGAATGTGTGATTGGTCTGGTAGTCCTCCAGTACTATTGATCTATCACTATCTAGGGGAAGTTTCAAAATGCTTAATCAGTAGGCCTGGAAATACTGAGTCATAAGAACAATAATCTATGTTTAATGCCCTAGAAATTCATAGAATATCCAAAAAGGCTTATTATAGTTTGTCTAATGCTTCTGTCCCACTGTGACCTCTGTGGGGCTCCCAGAACATGTAGAAGCATCATTGAAATAAAGTTCAGGGCAAATTTTGCCTTTTGACAGACTACCCAGGCAACTGTGCAGATTTTGCTCTGCAAGAACTTGCCATTAAAAATGCATTTAGTAGGCTGAGACATATGGAAGCTATAACACATCTGGTCCCTAAAGCCAAATTGTGTATGAAGCACTATTGGTCTTTTTTCATTCCTAAATGTTCTCTACTCTGATGGTAGATTAAATGGTTTGTAATATTTTGCAATATGTTGATGTTCATGTAAATCAACACATAATCTATCAGCATTGTATCATTTTGTCTAGTGATAATTCTCACTATTGGTTTTGTATAGCTTGGATGCAGAATACTGGAGGAGTGATTACCTCAGTTACACCATTCTTTTAGTTTTAAAACATGAGGTGATTCTGATCTGTTTTTATTTCTGGTTTAAAAACTCCATTGCACAAAATAACAGCTGACAGTCATCTTAATGAAGAATTAAGACTGAGGATATGAGCACTTGCACAAGCGTAAAAGATACTTGATGATGTATTAAAATGTTCCCCAAGCAAAGCATTCCTAAGAAATAAAAGGGAATCATAATGTAAAAGATAAATGTAAAAGATGGTAAAGAGAATCTGCAGACTTGATATGGATATACACTTTCTCTTGCCTGAGGCAACTTACCAAGTATAACACTGAGTAATTGTACTATTTCTGTTCTCAGAAAAGATTATATTAATAACCAAATTAAATTTCAAAACCCATATTTCTACCTCTTGGTAGAATGGAAAGTATTTTTGAGGTTTCACTTTGGAGGGACCTTAATGGTATCTATTTTCCAGCACCCCAGCCATGGGCAGGAACACCTTCCACTAGACCAGGTTGCCTCAAACCGCATCCAGCCTGGCCTTGAAAACTTCCAGGGTTGTGGCATCCACAACTTCTCTGGGCAACCTGTGCCCATGCCTCACCACTCTTGTAGTAAAGAATTTCTTCCTAATATCTAATCTAAACCTGCACTCTTTCATTTATGAGCCACTGCCCCTTGCCCTATCACTGCATGTTCACCCTGTACAGGAGAACATGTGCAGATCTCTCCTGAGCTAGCAGGTTCCAGCCTAAAAGGCAGTGGTAGCTACAGCAGGAAGATGAAGCACATCAGGGTCTTTTCCTTCATGTCAGGTATTCTGAGGGCTTCAGAAGCAGACATGTAAAGTACTATAGGCCCCCATGACACTGACAAATGTTGACCTCCTTAAATAATACTATTTGTTTGCAGTGTCTGCTCAGGAGCAGATGTAGCACGTTAGGGTCCAAGCTTGTCCTGAGTCTAGGATCTTATTGACAGCATGGCTTTTCATCTCTGAAAGAGGACTGATTTAATTCACTTGTTAATTAAATCAAGGTTAATTAATTTACTGAAAAGACTGTAGTTTGATGTTGTGACATGTTTTGACAGGATCAGATTGATGTTGCTGCTCCCTGATGTCCATTCCTGCTGTTGACCAGCTTTACTGACAGAAGCGTGGTGTAGTCAGTGCAGTGACCAAATCAGGGAACTGATCCATCTGAAAAGCAACCCAGTAAAATGAAACAAAGTGTTTCCCATATTTTAGTATTTCTTATACCAAACAAGACCAGCTTCCCAGCCTTCTGTGCCCTCATGGAAAGCTAAGAAATTATGAGAAGATGGGAAGGCAGCAGGTGGAAATTTTATGAGGAAGAATTTTGTAGTAAGAGACCACAACTACAGGTGGCAAGGACTGCAGAGCTTTTTTTCTAGCTCTTCCACTCTAGAGTTGAGTGACTGAATTTATGACTTTCCTGTTGTTGTAATTCTTTTAAAACTCTAACCGAGATCTGAAGGAAGTAATTTTTTATTGAAAAATGTTAAGTCAGAGGAGTGCAAAAAATTTAATTTTACACAGGCTTTTGCCAGAGGATGTGTTTTGCTACTGTGAGCTACATGACGACTATGGTCTTCCTTGATTTTTCTCCATGCCGGAAAGTCATAGAGTCATAGGATGGTTTGGGCTGGAAGGAACCTTCAAGATCATCAGCACCTGGTCTTAATTACAGTCTCCTGAAGTTTTTGCATCTCTCTGCAGGCAGCCTAAGAAGCGCTGTAATCCCAGTTCTAGCAAGAGGCTTTCAGAAATTCTGTGCAGTTACCCTTTCACAGAGAACAGAGAACAAGATATATTCATAGGAATCAAGGCAGTGTGGTTGTCTTGGCAGACTGATTTTTTTTCCTTAAATCAGATGTTTCTAATATTTGATTGACTAGAGAAGATATATTTTTTCAGAATATTTGACTTCTAGGAACAGAAACTCTGTTTTGATCTTCCTGATTTTATGCTTTTACTCAAGATCTCTATCTTGGTTTAGTATGTTTTTGGTTTGTTTATGTTCATTCATTTGCTTTCAGCGCTCCTACCTGGAGAATGTCATATAAAGATCAGTTCTATAAGAGTTTATTTGAGTAATCCACTTTCATCATCCTGTCAGGTATAGACCTTTCAGGTCATCATTGGTGTCCTTCTTTTTCTTTAGCTAAAGTTGACATGCCTTAGTCTCTGTATGTTATATGTTTAAAATATATGTAATTTTTTCCCTCTCAGATGGTCATTTTATGTGATATTCCACTACTTACATTGCTTTTTTCAAAAAATTATTTCATATTGTAGATGGGTGACTGCAACAGTGTTTGACAGAGCATGTATTCTATATGCAGTATAAAAAAGCATTAACAAAATTTTTTTCTTCTCTCTAATCTAGTGCATGTGCAGACTGATTCAGTGAACTGCATATGAAAGGAGGGATGTTAATAGTCTTTGGCTGTGTCTGTATGGAGATCTTGGACCCTGGCATTCCTTGTATAGACCTGGAGATGACCCTGTATATCCTTACTCTGGGGCAGGGCAGTATAATGTAGGTAATGCACCAAGGACCTGATCTCCTGGTAGAATATACACTGTGTGTCCTGCAGCCACAATTCCCAGTGCTTGTTTCTTAGCTGTGGTATCTCAGCTGAGATATAGCACTTGCTTGTGAAGTTTCTGTGGCCTGTATTAGGACAAGGGAAACCAAACCCTAACCACATTTGGGCTCTTAGGCTGCCTGTCCAGGTTCTGAATTAGACTGAAAAATGATGGCCTATTTGTGCTGCTAGATGGCTAAAAAAGCTTCTCTTCATAATTTTTCTACTGTTTGTCAACCTTCCAGCTGAGATGAGAGGTAGTATTGGATCCATGGTACACAAAACAATCAAGTGTGAACATAAGACTGATGCAATAGGAGTTTGCCATGGAGAAGGCTTAGGTGATGTATGTGTTTGGGTAGTCCTATGGAGAGATTATTATCTTGTTTGGAGCTTGTTTAATTGGTATAGTAAACAGCTAATACAGTTCTTCTGTGGATTTTAGTGATTTTATATTAGAAAAATCTTGTAGTAAGATTGCTGCTTTTTTTTTTTTAAGGAATGCTAGTAATGAATCTCTGCTGTGGTGATCCATTCTTAATTTATGTAACAGTTATCAGCTTAAACTTGAGGTTGATTTCTTCCACTTGCAAACTGTAGAGTATGGGAAGTTTTTTTCTGTCAGGATGGGTTATGTGTAGATCCATGGAAGGACACAGATTTGTTGTGGAAAATGTGAGGGTAACTGCCCAGGCTATTTTGTGCAATGATTGAAGCAGTGGTAATTTATCACTTTAGGATAAATTAAATTTTTTATCCACACATCAGTCAGAATTGATTTAGCATAAAAATGTCAAACTTACTTATAATCTTGCTCTCATCAACATTACCTTGGCTGTCCAGTGTTACACTGACCTTCAAATAATACATTCTGTGTGAGCAGCTGAGCTTGATTGATCATGTGTGGATTTTTAACAGCAACTGGGACTGGTAACTATGTATAACTGGACATGAATTTGTTTAGTGATGGAAACAGTAAGATATATACAGTGTATATACACTGTATATACACACACTTTCCTGTGGACTGCTGATATTGAATTTATCACTGTTCAGTTTATCACTGTTGCAGTTCGCTTTCTGATATTGACATCACAAATAAGTTTTATTTACTATTTTATTATTTAGTATATTATTATTTAAGGTATCTAAATACACTCAGTTGCATCTGACTTTATTCCTAGAACTATAGATTTTGAGTTGAAAGTGTAAATTAATTTAGTAAATTTTCCTTTTCTCTCTGTTCCCATAATTTTTTTCTCATCTTCTTTGCCAGTATCTGCAGTATTCCCTTTATGCACTTTTTCTGTTTTTTAATCTTTGTCATCTGACATCACCCCAGCACAGTGAAGTGAGCTGCTTTCTATTTCTGCTGAATAAAGCATGGTTTCTGGGTGGTTCTATATATTTACAGAGAATGGTCATCACTTAACTTTGATTTTAAATTTGCAATTCTACACTTGTAGGCAGTTCCACAAAGTACTTTATTCCCCCTAAATGCGTTCATTTTGTGAAATCATGTTTGTATCTGGATGCTTTAATTTATTTTAATTTGACATTAAAATACATAGCTGTAAGCTATCCCTGTGCAAAGATCCTCCTTTGGAGGATCTTTTTGTTGATGAAGTGGAGAGTACAGTTTGAATATAATGAAATTACTACTCAGCTGTACCAGAGTATCATCTTTAGAGATGTGTTTCCTTTTAATTAATGATGTAAAAAAGAAACTGGCAGTCTGTGCAAGATCCTGACAGGAGCTCAAGGATCTGGTGCTTACTTTATAGCAAATAGTGTATTTTCACTTATAAATGATGGATCCTTAGGAGGCAATAAACACAGAATCCCACCCTTGGTGCTGTTTTTTTTAGAAGTCATGCAGGAAGTGCACTTCAAGACATGGTACCACAAACAAAGCTGCACAGTCCCGTAGAGATCTGTAGAGGTGTGTATTCCCTGAAATGTTGTTTAAGTCCTGGGAGCTGATCTTTGGCAGGTTTCTCAACTCTGTGAGATCTTACATTGTGACTGTTCTCCTTGTTTTTAAAAGCTAAAGTATTTATTTGTTTATTTTACTTGAAGCTTTGAGCTAGGCAGCCTAAAGCTTCACTGCTTCTAATGTAAGGACCATGATATTTGTGAGGCCTGGAACATACAGCTTACGGTTTTTGAAGCAAGGTGTACAGACAGTTTCTTTAATCATTTTGGTTTTTGAGCTGCTCTGTGGCTGGACCCCTGGTTTCCCTGACTTGGGGCTTCAAAACTTTCTGCTTCCCTCTGGATGAAATTGTTTTTAGCTTTCTGTACAACTAGAATGGACTTCCAAGTTTACCTCAGTTCAATTGTTTCTCTGGCATCTGTCACACTGCTTTTGCTTTCAATTTTTTTTAGCTTCCCACCCAAGTTAGTAATAAAGCTTGAAATCTTTCTCCTCATCTGAACCCACTTGCTGCTTCTATAGTTGTCAGATTTGTGCTCTCTACTAAAGTGTCTCTCTAGTGCTTTTAAATTTAAGTGTTAGTCTGTAGCTATAAAAAAAAACCCTTTTGTGCCTGCCTATGCAAAAGAAAATGGGCAGGATTAATACTTCACTGATTGCTGTGAAAGACTGGATTAAAGCCTTCTAGTAGATGTCTTCCTTGCCATTTCCCCACTTCTCTGGCCACAGCTAACAACATAATTGCTGGCCTTTTGAACATAGGCCAGGATTGCACAAAGCAACCAGACAGATCTGATGGTTTGCTGCTGCTGAGACTGCTGCCTTCTGGCTTTCTTACTGGGAACTGTGAATCTGATGCTGGGTGAAGCACAGCAGTTCACTGCTAGAAAATGAATCTATGGAAAAAGAGTGGGGGGCAAAGTGAATTTCTTCTTCACGATTTAAAAATCTAGATCAGCTTACTTGAGCAAATTGGGCCAAGGAAAGATCCTGACTGCATTCCTGGGAGCTGAGGAGCTCCACTGAAGCATGGATCATCCCTGACAGTGACTACTTGATCAGCATTTTAGTAAAACCTTGCTCTTCCTCAGCAGATTCTTAAGATGGCCAGTATGACAATATGGGCTGGGACGAAGCTATGTCTATTAGGAACTTAGGTTTGCCACTTAGTGCTTGCAGAAGTTTTCTACCTGTTTGATTTTCTCTGATTGCAGGTAACCAGACGTACAGCTGTGACTTGAGAATACAAAATCAGTATCTCCTCACACACTGGGTTGGAGCCAAGAACTCTGTGCTATCCCTGCATAGTGAGAGTAAATCCTTTGGTTGCAAACATGGTATGTCTTTGTGAGTGGCAAATAAAAACTAGCAGCATTCTAAACTGCACAAGACATATTTTTAACTGGTTTTACCCCCTGCCATGGTAAAAGTACAGAATTCAGTAACATGAAAATAAAACATCATTTGCCATGTCACCATGTGAACAGTAGATTACTTCTTCCTACTGGAAAAAGAAGTCAAGAGCTGAAATATTTAAGCCAAAAAGATTTAAAATTGAAAGTATTTCGCCTTTTAATATTAGGTACCCCTGCCATGATCTGGCCTAGAACTCTCTACTTTGTCATTTGGTTTCTCCGAAACAGAGATCAGAAACACTTCCTTGTTTTCTAATATTACGGCATAATAATACAGGTTTAAGAATTTGATGTTTTTACTTTAACTCACAGCAGCCTTCCTTTTATCTGTCTCCTCTGTGTAATCCTACCAGTAATTGTACTAACAGTGTGACCTGCAGGCTGTCAACCAGATGATCATCACTTAAGTCCCTACTTCATTTTACCACAGGAGCTCAATCTACCATATTTTGGCAAAGTGCTGGTATTAAATGCTGCAATTGACCCCGTTCCCTTCACAGATCAAAGCAGGGCTTCACTTCCTTGTCTGTAGCTCTACAGTTCTGGTGTCTGTTGGCATATGCTAGTGCCATATGTGAGGAAGGGAGGTGTTAGCTTCTCCCTCCTCTCCGTGCGTAACCTGGGAAGCCACGGGTGATGTCTTGCCTGCATGTGAGAAGTACCAGCTGCAATCCATGTGTGATCAGAGCAGGCTGAAGTTCTGTGCTGCAGTCTCACAGCCCTATCCTACTGGAGGATAGGGCTGTGAGATTGCCCGGAGATGGCTATTTAACAGCCCTATCCTACTGTTTTCTTCCTTGCTGAAGGATGTATTTTAAAATCATTCATACATTCAGGGGTGGTTTTGTGTTTCGGTTTGTTTTGGTTTTTTTTTTTTTCTCCACGTATGTTAAACTATGTTTTTCAGCTACAGTAATGTTAACTGCATGAAGCTCACTTATTGATACAGAAGTGGCTGAGGAATCAGTCTGTAATGATGATTCAAACCAGACATCCTTCAGAGTTCTTTTTTTGTCTTATGAAATAACAAATATGGAGGTATTTTTTCCTATAACTGAGAGCATAGTACAGCTGAGGGAATGAACTTCTGTGGTGGTAGAAGGACGGTGAAGGACATGAAGCTGTTGCAATATGCAATGCTGAAAGAAATGTCTGTCCCCACTCTGAGAGTCACTTAAGTAGATAATCTATTTGCTTAGGAGGTTTCTGGCACTTAATGAAGAAAGTTCACAAAGGTGGAAGGCCCATTACAGTGTCATCAGCAATGAAAAACCATCACTCACTCACTTGGGGAAAAGGGGCTTTGAGCTATGTGCTGAAGTCTTGAAATTCTTACCCCATGCCAGCCTGATTGACACTACCAGAGGAGCGTGTGATGTTTCAGTTCTGACTTTTTGTTTGATGAATTGTCAAAATACTTGTTTGATTGGTTTTATTTCTTAAAAGGCACATTTCTGAGTAGGGGTTCCTACCCCTGCTTAGAAGAAGGTGAAAAATGAAAAGTGTGGCTTCTGATAGAGAGACCAAAGTCCAATGTGTCCACGCAGAGCAGGAGGACACTTAGGGGATGGAGCTGTCAGTTGTGTGCATGTCTACATATTTCTTCCCTTTGTTTTTTGTGAAGGCTTTGAGGTATAACAAAGTGTTATGTGTAACATTGTTTTTGCTTTTAAGCTCATGTACAGCACTGACACATTAAGTAAATTATGATAAAATTTCTTTGTTGTAAGCCCTTGATTTCAGGAGCTGCATAAATGCATTGTGGTTCCTTTTTTTGTTTGTTTGTTTGTTTGTTTGTTTTTGTTTGTTTGTTTGGTTGGTTTTTTTTTTTGTTTTTTAAAGTTAACTAAACTCTCACAGTCTAATAAGCAGGCAAACTGCCTGAAGCATAGCTGTTACATTTTCTTTGGTTTCCCTACACTATCAGGCCTTAGTGCAAATAATGCTTGGAAAACTGTGTAGCAAAGCTTCTTCCAATTACATCTTACAAATGATTTGACAAGAAAATCTTTTTCTCTGCACCATAGAAACTCTTGACTTCCATCAGTGAAAATTGTAAAATGATGACAATTATCTGGAACTTTCTGGCTGTGCCATAAGAGAATGATAGTGTCACCTCACTAATAATTTTATTTTCAAGCTGATGATGGACTTTATAGACAAGAATATATCCTTTCCATATGATGCATGTAAAGTAAATGATGTGCATGTATCCAGCTGTCTTTTATAACTCCTGAAATTCGAAATAATTGAAAAACACCTGTTTCACATCTTGGCAAAAAAATTTGTGTCTGTAACTTAGACCTCAGTGAAAAGATGTTGATGTTCTTAAGAATCCTCTACATTCATAAAACTACATAGATTTTTTGTGGGAAGGAGCACTGATAAAAAGAAGATGGTTTTGATAAAAATCATGATGAATGTCTTTCTATGAGAATATAGGAATCAAAAAAAACCCTATCAAAGTCTAGGAAGAATGGTGCATCATAGCACAATCGTATTTTTTTGTTATTGTTATCTTTTAAAGTGAATTTTGGGCAGAATCTAGCCATGAAAGAACATATTATAAATTCTAATAAGTTCTTAGATTCATTGGTACTTTTGAAACTGTTGAAAGTTGTGTTTGCTGAGGTTTTAACATGTTACACGTTGAACTTGTATGTCCTCTCCCCCTGCCATTACACCTGAAACTGGGGAAGGTGAGGGAGAGGAGGTGGAGTTGGAGGTGGCAGGCAATTATGTTAAACTAAAACTGCTGCAGATCTGTTAGCAGCCATCTCAAAGTCTTTGAAGTTAATGGGAAGATTTCCTCTGCTTGTATGTTTTGGATAGGATGCTTTGTGCATTCTTTCTTCATTGTGTCATTTTGTGTCATTTATATAATTAGTATTCTTCATTAATTTATTGCCTCTTTGCTTATATCTGTTACAGGGCCAAGAATGCACTGTTGGTACTTGTCACATAGTAAAATGACAGTATTTTGTCAGAATAGGTTGTTCTTCCATTTAGGTGCATTGAAATTCATGAAGATTTTGAAAATATGGATTAATGTGACCCTCTAAGGTGGTTTTAGGAGGAACTTTCTGCACTTTTCCTATAATAGTCTTAATTATTTATTAGTACACTTTAACAAAGCTGCAGTCCTTAGGTTATAAAAATAATGCTTGTCATCTGCTGGTTCTGGAAAGTTTTAACTGTTATCTGTTTTTCATTACTGTTCTTCCACCTGAAGAGATGCTCCTATGTGTATTGAAGAAACCTGACCTTACAATTAAAACTCAAAAGAAGGAAAAAGTAGGGAAAACAAAACCTGGCCAATTGTCTTGTTAAATTTAGGGTGTTTACTTTAAGAATGTCTGTACAACTTAATTTTGAAATGTGGGCAGCTAACTTTTCTTACCCTCCTTCCAACCATCACATGTGTGAGGATGTGATGTTTCATATATGCTTCACATGCGGTGCATGATCGTGATTTTGCTATCTCCTTTTCTCATCACCATTTTTTTCTCTACATTGTGAGATTTAGGTTTTTAGTCCTTTAATTATGTATCTTTTGTTGGTGTGTCTTATTTCTCATTTTGGTTATTGTTTCATTTGTCTTATGATAGAGAATAAAAAGTTTTTCAGTTTGAAAGAGTAGAAAGTAAAAAACCAAAGATTTGATTTGGGGAGATAGCCTGATGATCAAGGATAGATGGGAATCTGTGAACCGTGGAAGATAAGAACTCAGAAAACTATGAAATTTGTAACCCTGTTGCATGTAGCATGAATAAGGTGTCATATGCCAAATCAGAACCTAGAAGTACAGTTTAGCTAATCAATATTTGGTAATTAAAGGTCAATTTAAAAAGAAATTATCTATTTGGTGATAAAGAGTTTAAAAGATTTCTAACCACAATATATTTTATGCATTACAGGTGCAATTTTAAGTGTGTGCCTCGGGATTCAGATTACCTTGCAAGCAACATGAAATGCATCCTTTTGTATATGTCAGTCTTCAACAAAGCGTTG
Source organism: Molothrus ater (assembly GCF_012460135.2). Classification (NCBI taxonomy): domain Eukaryota; kingdom Metazoa; phylum Chordata; class Aves; order Passeriformes; family Icteridae; genus Molothrus; species Molothrus ater. The sequence goes on from NC_050482.2 coordinate 45,406,944, forward strand.
TTTACACCATGGATCAAATATGCAACATTAAAATTCATTATAGCCATATTACCCACTCTCATTATATGACAGAAGTGTGTCAGTGAAATTAGCAGCCACAAAAAAGACAAAGATTTTCTTACCTATTAGTTGGAAGGTAGCAGCTGTTTGAGTAATTCCACAGAGGCATAACAATGACCAACTGACTTGCACGTTTTAAAGAAAAAATGATATCAAATCCTTTGAGGATGCCATATGTTCTGGGCTTTGAGGCAGGCTGTGTACGCTATCATAGCAATTAGACAGCCTGGAGACTCTGCTAAAATTTTATCCAAAATGCCAGCAGAGAAGTATTTCTTAGGGCTTTTTAATTGTGAACATAGACATACTTATGCTCCCATTATTTATTAGAGGATAAGTTAGTTAAAGTGTAGAATTTTTTCCCAATCATTTCCCATAGAAACTATGTATAAATAAGCTGGTTTAGTGTGGGGTTTGGGTTTCTTATTTATTTTCCTTTTTAATCACGCTTGAATGATTTTAGGCTTTTTAGTTATGTGTGGTGGTTATCCTTTTGCTCACAGAAGAGACTGTGAAATAATGTTGCTCAGAATAATTCTAGCTTCTTTTGTCATCTGTGAATGAGGTCTGAAGGATGCCAAGTCTTCTCAAGCAAACTTGGTAATTGCCACCGGGAGTTGGGTCATTCAGATGATCAATGGATCCATCTGTGTGTTCTGCAGTTTGGTATTGAACTTCTGTAGTTTGATGTGACTTCTTGCCAGCCCTATTGTGATTTAAGCAAGCTTGTATTGACCAGTTTACCCAAACTGGGCACATACAAATAATCTGTGCTGATGTTGTGGAGATGGGTCAGCATCCAAGCTTCAGCTGGCTGAAAGGAAGATGCCTGTATCAGGAAAGATCTGTTTGGAGCCAGTGGGAAGCAGAAAGGCCTGTTAGCTGAAACTGCTGTGAAGATGTGTTGAGTCTGTGCAACCAGGATGCATAACCCTCCGTTAACAAGCTGGTTTGTCTATGGATACCCAGATGTACTCAGAGCTTCTATGTCCACTTTGAAGCAAGGCCTTTTTTGCTGTGCAGGTTGTATTATTTATTTGCCTAATAACTGTCAGCAACATCCACACTGGCACTTGTTTTCCAGTGTCTTGGTTCTGTTTGGCAGTTCACAAAGAGCCTTTCTGACTCTATAGGCATTTTGGCATTCAGATTTTATTTTATTTAAAGCATAAATCTTGTACATGTACAAAAAAGCTCCTCAGAGATTAATAATTCCAGGTCATGGTGCTTTCTAATGCCGTATTGCAATGTTACTGTATTGAGTACTGTGGGTCCCATGTCCCCTTGTAGCCCCTCTCCTCTCCCTCACCCTCATCCAGAACTGTATTGAATCTCCAAATTGATCTCTGAAGTCAATAGAATTATTTAGGTTTACTGTTTGATGAAGTTAGGGACTAGGAAGAAAGCAGTATAACCAAAGGCTTGCCTAAGAGGCTGTGCAAAACTACGGGCATGGAGTACGGAAGAGTTTGAGGTCTGGGATTTTGTGACCTGTTAGATTTACTATCAGGGAGAGACTGTAAAGGAATAATATATCCTGTGGTTTTTTTGTGATACAGTGAAAAAATATAAAATTTGAATCAATAGTGACCATCTAATTCTAAAGGCAATACCATATGAGGGCTAATTTACATATTTGAGAACAAAAGGAAAAATACTTCCTGAATGGTTTAGGCTTTATTTTTACTTTTTGGGGTCGTTTTACCCCATAGAAACAAATGTTTGGAAGTGTGAAGCATGCCATCACAGAACCAATATTGATCAATATAAATGAGCATGTTAATCCTAAGTAATGAAGTCACAGTCATGTGGTGAATACAGTTTTAAACATACTTCTGTAGTTTATCATGCTTATCCTGCTGAGGTACGTGTTCATGTACACTGCAGAAGCTCAGTAAGTAATAATTATTGCTGTACTTAGGATATATAAATTAATTTGGGGATTGTTTTTCTATTTGTTTGTTTAAAAGAAGCATCAAATAATGTTTGAAATGCCTGGTATAAGAGTATAATTTTCTACTTGACCTCAGTATTACACACCCAGGTATTTATCTACTGTAAAGGGATGAAAGGAAAGCTTCTTCCCTTAATTTATATGTTAGGAGTTTCTACATTTTCTTTCCTGATTCTCACATGTTGTGAGCACTGATATTTCTGGAAAAGCCACAGATTGTTGGTGACTGGGGCCATGTGATGTCTCTGGATCTGTCTCCATGAGTGTGGTATCAATTCTTCAGGGCTCCCAATAGTCAGTCAGGCTGAATCAAGAAATCTGCTATTAATTGCCATTCCTTTGAAATGCCTTTGCTGCTGCTGTGGAAAAAAAAAGGACAGGGATGCAGACAGTCCTTGTGCACTGGCATTTCTATTCCCTGCTTTATTGAGCTGTGGTAACCACAAGGATTTTGGGGCATCTCCATTCTGAGGGCGCTGTCTGCCATGTTTCAGCCAAAAAGCATCTGACAAGAAGGTGGTGGCAGGAGGTGTTTGCTTTTGAGGTTAAATGCAGTCCCAAAGGGAAGGGGGATGAAATAAAAGTTCTCTCTGTGCTGAGGGCATTGTGGAGTGAGAAGATTTCTTCCCAAAGGGTTTTTTTTTCCTTTTAGGGAAAGGTTATTGCTGTTTGTCTCAACAAAGTGATGGTGGACCATCTCTTTCAATTTTTACTTAAGGTGTTATTTCCTAGTTATACATCAGTCATTTTCATCCTCAGGAAATTGCATGCGGTCACCTCTTACTCTAAGTCATGGACCCAAAGCAATGTAGGACAATCTGGTAAAAAGGATTAAGTTTAGGTATTGTGATATCTTTGTTACACCTGAGAGGTCTTTCTTGCTGAAATTAAATGTAATTGAAGTTGCTGCCTGGATACCTCACAAGCACTGTGCATCAGGCTGGGAGGAACTGCCTGCAGCACTGCTTGGTAAAAGGGGTGTAGGGGGAGTTTGGACAGCTGGGTCCATTCACAGCTGGGATCTGGGAGTCATGGTATTTAGGAAAAGAGATTTGTATAGGCCTACTGGGTAACAGAATTTGGTGAGGTCCTTGAATTCAGCACAGCCTACAGTCATGCTTTACTTTTAGTTTGGAAAGCCCAGGATCCTTAAAAGATGAGCAATCATTAAGAAATTAGGCAAATAAGCACATAAAGCACTTCATTGTCTCCCATTTTACCAGGTGACCTATACAGAAGCAGGATTTTGTTAATAAGTAGCTGGAAGGGACTTTACTTATTCTAATAAACCCAAGAGAAAAGTAGGAGACAGGGGTAGGGGACAGACACAGCTAGTCACACATCTTGCTTTGTATAACAGCTGTGTTGCTTCCAATGCTTCCTTAAAAGTTCTGCCCCTTTGCCAAGAAAGTAGAATAAACCTTATAATGAATGCAATAAAAAAAAAGCCAGTATCCCAAAACAGTAGCAAATGAATATAGGGAGAGCTGTACCTATACAAATCTGGTGTAGGTCAAGAGGAATAGGCATAGTGTATGTGCAATATTTTATGGAAAGTTTGTGATTTGAATTACAGGGTAAAGATGGTGAGGTATGTACAAGAGAGAACATTGGAGTTCAATATGTTGAATCTTTTAATTAATCTGTAAGATTTTTTTTCCCAAGAATTTTAATACCTTGCACTGTTTTACTTTTGTTGCTCTTTACATCTGCTGTTTAAATTGCAACAGCAGTTTATGCTGTATATAAAAGCTTTGAATGTTTTTGCTCTAACAGGATTTGCTATTGACTTTACACATGCTTCTCTATGTAAAACAAAATTAGATTTCCTAATATAGCAATAGAAAACTCTGTTCAAAAAGCAGACTGATTAATAAATGGTCTAGTGTTTCAGCACTTATGGATACCATTTCTTTTTATCTCACTGTGAATTGACAGATTATGGCAGGCAATTGAGAACAGAATGCAGTTCAACTTCTTTTGTGCCAATGATATGTCTTTTAAGAGGTAAAATACTTTAATTAAAAAAGACAGTTGAAATCTTAGCTTAAATTTTCCTTGATGTGTCAGATTTTATTGTGGCAGTCTTAACCATTACTATTCTTGTCTTTATATGCCTATTTAAAAAACATTGTTTTCATTAAAAGTATCTTTTTAAAAATTTCCTTTCAGATACTGTATTTATTTTACTGATCTCAGGAAGTGAAAAATATCAATAATCATTCCCTGACTACCTGTTTATTATTTCAAATTTAAACTAGCTTAAATTAAGCTTTCTCTTGCACATGTTTAAAGCAACAGCATGCCACTAAACAGTCTGATCATAAATTAATCATATTATTTTGGTACAGTAGCTGGACGCGACTACTGCAAGAATTGTTATGTGTTGTCTAAAATTTTCATTTGAATTAGTTGGTTTATTAAGGAGCTCAATTTGTTTTTAAATAGGTAAAACTGGTGAATTTGCTATCAGATAACCTGTATGTGAATTATTCCCTATGTATTTGAGTTGGATGTCATATTTTAATTTTGTTCTCTAAGAATAATTATTTTTAAAATGTTCTTTTGCTGCAGGACAGGTAATCCGGGTGCTATGCACTATAGATCATCCTCTTTGTGTCATCTACTGACAACCACGTCAGCCCTCTTTTCTCTCAGCGTCTAGATTGATCCTTTCCTCAGGTCACCCATCATCTTTCTTTCTCTCTTTTTATGTCTCAGAAACAAAAGGAGAGGAGAAAAAAAAAATCTCAAACAAAGGAGAAGCAAGAAGGCCAAGACTGCAGTGAAGGGAGTGGGTAGAAATGCAGTGGGAAGGGCAGAGCAGGCTTCTGACAGTTTGTCCTAAGAGATTATTCCAGCTCATTTTCGTGATCAGGACAATTGAGTGCCAATAGAAAAGGTTGTATCCAGATTTCAGGGAGTCAGGTTTTCCAAGTGTCTGTTTATCCCATTGTCTCTGTCCAAGCAGCAGGCTTAGCTTTGCAAGAGACCTGGACTGTGTGCTTAGCTGCCCCCCTATCTGGACTTGCATCTGACAGCAAATAAACATGGGCATATACAGACCATCACTATTGCTTTCAGTATGCATCCTTCCTTTAATTAGGTTTGCTACTGGGCTTGTGGACAAAAGCCCAGCTACCCATGTTCTGTCTTTTCACTGGCTCTTTGTGATTAAGCAGAGAAGTGTTTCTGAAGTAGGCAGCTCAGACATCAGAAAAAATGACTCTGGTGATAGAATTGCTTCAGCTGCAGTGGAAAAGATCATTGTACTTTGTTTTGAAAGCTACAAGAACAAAGAGTGCTTTCCCTGTAATAAGGCCTGTGGCTCCTTCATTCCTTGCACATCATCACAGAAGGTCAGGCAAGACAATGCAGTGGTTACTTCTCTGGGTCTTTGATAGTTCTGTCACCTTGGTTTCTAGAAATTGATGAGTCTGGCAGCTCATTTTTGACACCTTAAAAGACACTGAACATTTGTTTTAGTGCCCTGTTCTTCAAAATCTTAGGTGACTTTTGAAGGTGACTACAAGAAGGATGAGTAGAGTTGCTTTGTGCAGCTGTTGCTTGATTTAATAGAAGGAAGACAAAGAGTTTGTACACGAATGCTTTCATTTTGCCAATGAGAAGACAGTGTAGCATTGCCAGCTTCCAACTTCCTCTTGAACAATTGGAACTTTTTTCTTCTGGAGACTATAAAATTCTGCCCAAGATACTGTCCCTACTACTAGCCTTGCAATTAGAAAAGAATTTGAAAAGAAAGGGAGGTTAACATCTCAAAGCTTGCAGAGACCTGCTTTTGGTCCTGGAATACTGTGGGAGCTTTGCTTTAGTTTCAGATTTCCAGAAGACTCTCCATTGAGAATGCTATGTGGCTTTTTAAAAGTACCATAAGAACTCCTGTTATCTTATAGTAATAGGTTAAGAAAGTTCTGAGCTATAGTAGTTTCCCTCTTCATTTTCCCTGAGATTTCTTATTTTTTTAAATTTGAGTAGATTTGCTTTTCTCAATCATTATTTTATCAAAATTTGTTGTGAACTAGTTGCCATCTTGTTCCCTCCTTGTTGTGCTGGCAACTTCTGCAGCTGTTCCCAGTGAGACTTTTGAAATCTTTAACTCTTGCTTGGAAATGTTTTTGGTTAATGGCTATGGTAAAGGTGACTCAGACTTGAGGTTGCTGTTTCAGGATGTGTGTGAAGGTGCTGCTATCAAGGAGTCTTTGATAAAAGGCTGGGTAGTTTTGGCTGGGGAAAGGGCAGGTGTAGGTAACGATGCCTCAGGGCAAGAGAAGCACCATGTGAGCTCCCGGGGCTCCTCCTTGTGTTTGTTGTGCCATTCTGTGCTTTTGTCCCATCTTGCTTGGGGTCAGGCAAGGGGATTCCTAGGCTGTTTTCTTTTCTGCCAGCATAATTTAGTGTTACAACAAATGAGTGTTAAGCCTACATCTCTAAGTTGTCAACTGAATGTTCTAAAGGCTCTTTATCAGTTTGGGGAGGATAGAACTGTTGCGTGGAGAGAAAGGGCTCTTTGCTCAATTGTTGTTTTATTTGAAAGTTTTATCCATCCTGGATATGGGGGCTGTTCCCAGCAAATTTGAAATCTCACCAACAAAAAGCACGTGTGAGACTTGGAAGGAGGGGATCCCTAAGTATGTATGTGTATTAGGAAAGTGGTTTCATAAGTGTTTTGCCTCTGTGCTTTCTGATAGATGGCACCATATTGCTAATACTGAACTGCTTGTATGGGGAGGGAAGGGAGCAGACTATGACAAACAACTAGTGGAAAGCAATTTTTCTTTGTGTCAGTAAAACTGAGTAATAGAGAAACATAGTAGAAGCTCCTTTTGTGAATGGTTGGTTTCTAATGTGCATTTCTTATTTTAATTAACACTTTTTTTTCAGCATTAACAAAACCCAAAAGATCCTGTTGATGTCCAGGAGAGGCATAAAGGATTAATCCTAATCTTGCCCATTGTGAAAGATTTTATATATAGTCACTATGATCTCTACTCTGACTTTTTAATCTGGGGTCCTGAGAGGTGAACAGCAATTCTCACTGTTCCAGAATGCTTCTGCAAATCCATATTGATACATCTTTTGCAAAGGTTCCCTTAGAGCCCCCTCCTGCCAGACTTCTGTAAGTCTCTGACTTGCACAGTTTTAATATCTGAGTTACTTATAGCAGCTGCCATCATTGTCTGCATTTATTATTGTGTAGTAAAAATGCAAGAAATGTGATTATGGACATCCCTGATGGTGGAGGGCATGTTACCTGTTTCCTTGAGCTTTGCAGGCGAGGCTAGGTCAAATGTAGCTTTGTTGGAGTTTAGATTTTTTGGGTTTGGTTTTGTTTGGTGTTTGAGTTTGCTGTATTGTTTGGTTTTTTTTTAAATAACGAAGAATTAAGTAGCAGCATGGAAGCTGTTTAAACTCCAGTTTATTATTGTAATTCAGGGAAGAACAGATCCTACAGTTTCCAAAGCTTATAACTTATCTGAGAGTATCCAAATTTCCTCTGGTTATGTTGAACTGGGATCTATTTGGGATCCTTGTAAATGCTATCTCATCTCTGTTGCTGTGTGTCAGGGTTCTGGTTTTTGTACGTTCATTATCACCAGTTACATTAGCATTTCAGCAAGTTTGCCAGATGGGATGGAAGGACAAAGGAAAACATGTAATGTGTTTCTTGTTCTAAGTGGCCCTCTATAGGGGTAGCAGATCATGGATTTCATTCAGGTTCATTTTAATGCTAAAATCTATGTCTTGGTTTGATAGAGATAGTTAGGATATGTTAGCTTAGCTCCCCAGCTGAGTGCAGGGATATTTCTTCTCATGCAGTAGAGGAAAACAATTTTGTTCTTTTCCTAGGACAGAAAAGGGAGATATAAACATTAGAAAGCCTGTGAAACAGATGGTGATTTAACTGGTAAAGTTATTACAGATAGGATGGCAGTCATTCAGACAGAAGATGTGCAAATCATAATAGCTTCTCAGGTGCATATGCATGATACGAGCTGTGTTACAGAGCAGGTCAAGCAATCAGTTTTACATTCATATCCTGAGCCTCAGTCATTTTTGTTAGATCACTCTCCTGTGAGCTGCTTATTCCGTCAGGGCATGGAAATTTATTCTCAAATGAAGAGCGTTTGTTTGGCAAAAGAAACAGGAAATTCAAACTGCTGGTTTGACCTGTTTCTAGATGACCAAGATAAAATTACTTTTAGTCTATATGGGATATGGTGGCAACTTATTCTTCAAAATACAAATGGAGCTTTTAACTTTAGTAAGGTAACAAAAATATTGCAGGTGTTTTTATGCGGAAAAGAACATCCATAATATTTTCCCACTGTTCTTTCATGTTTCTAAGGTGCTTTTCACTAGAAATAGCCTAGTTTTCTTTTTAAGCTTTTATGTATAGGTATGGACCTGCCTATTTTGTCATTCTCTGTAGAATCTATTCATTAGCACAATGTCATGTAGATGAGTCTTAAAGTTCTTTGGATAAAGAAAGAAAAAGAACATTTCCAAACATTGAAACATGTATAAATGGATGTGCCATCATTTCCTTGAAAGTGCAGAAAGCCTGCAATAGGAACTTTGATCTTTTGGACCATTCTTATTATCTCTTTGGAGTGTCAACACTCAAACTGTGTGATAAAAATGTCAGTGGCAATGTTATCCATTTTTGTGTTGATCACTTTCACAGAAGTATTCACCAACTGAGCCTATTTCTCAAGCCCAGGTCATATTTGAAGCACTAAAGCCTTCATCCATTTTTTCTGTTCAACTGCCAAAATTTCCTCTTGCTACAATGATGTTGACAAGTCACTCTTAAAACTCAATTTGGTTATTTAATACAAAATGTAAAGCAGATATGTTTATGTGTTTGAATATAAAGTTCTGCCTAATTTCTTTTTGCTTTAATAAAAAAGGAGATTAGCAGTGACCTCTGTGATGAAAGTAAATTGAATTTGATATCAGGGAATATTTTACTGAAAGTCTTTTCAACACACAGTTCAATAAAATTTGTCAGTTGCTGTGGAAGTATTTCCAATTTGTCACGTAAAGTACTGCAATTACAAAAGACTTTGACAAAGATTGGAGCAGAAACTATTTAGTCAAGTTCAGGGTCAGAACTGACAGGTGAGAGCATCTGTTTTAAGGCAGCTGATGATCTAGAAAACGTGAGCAAGACTTAGATGTGTGGATGGCAGGATCATGAGTATATGCCTTCTCAAATGCCAGCCTCTGGCAGGCATTGTTAGTGTTTCTAGGTTTGACATGCCACAGCCACATGGGAGTAACACAACCAAGAGCAGCTTCTTTGCCTGTGAAATAACTGACGTATTTCAGGGGTTGAAAGCACCAAGTGCTCAGGAACTCCAGTAATTCTGCTTGTGCCATGGTGCCTCTCTAGCTAGAGGCAGCCATCTGCAGGGGGTGGGAGGGGAAGATGCACTAGAGGAGGCCTGAGACAATTAGCAAGATGCCTAGGACTGTTATCCTAAACAAAATAGGCACCTCTGGCAGTGACAATGATGAACATAAGTGACAAAGGAGGTGTGACTAGACTAGGCTTCCACTTAAATAAGTGGGAGTCAGCAGATTAGACATATAAGTAGAAGTTAGCAGAAGCAAATTTGAAATTATCTGCTTTTCCCCCTAAATGTTGCATAATTTTCATCTTTGACTCTGGAAAAAAGCTAGTATGTTATTGTAGGACCAATAAAATAGGTAGATTTGAGCATATAGCAAATCTATTGTGTATGTTCTAAAAAGAAAATCTAAACAAGACCTAAGTAAGACAATAGGACACATTTTACAGAGAATATAAATATTTAAGGCTTGAAAGTAATTCAAAGGGGTAAATCCTAGAAGGGTTTACTAAAGGTTCATTGTGCCAGGCAGAGACATTATCTTTGCTAAAATTAATGAATTTCTAGACCAAGGAGTTCTGGTTTACATCATCTGACTGTACTGGGTATCTGATAATTAATAGCTAGGTATTAATTATCAGAAGTGGAAAACTGGGCGTCTGCATCAGTAATATAAGTGATTAGCTAAATGAAAGATAGCAGTGAATGAGAAAGTACAGGGTTGTGTAGGTATCCCTATTGGAGTTCTTGGAGGATGAATTTTGTGAACAGTCTTAAATTTTTCAAGTGATTTGGACACTGAAAATGAAAGCAAGTTGATGAAATTTTCTCATGAGAAGGAAGAGAGCTTACTCAATTAGTTGATCACTGAATGACTAAGTCACTGTTATTATTCATCTGTTGAAAGGGAGCTGGAGACTCATAGGAAGCATTTGGATTTGATTCTGCCCCGCTATTTTATACCAATTAAGGCACATGTTTAGTTTTTTGTGACCTAAACTGCAACAGTTAGGATTAGTGTCATATCCTTTTCTTTTGCTAATAAGAACCTTGCAGGTATGCAAAGGCATATCTTGAATACTTTGCATTACATGCAAATGAATCGTGCAGGGCAGTCATATGAGAAAAAAAAAGCACAGGAAAGTGTTTTGAGAGACTTTACCCTGTGTGTATGATGGCAGGAAGCAAGGATTCTTCTGCAAATTAAGCCGACTACCTCAGATTTGACACAGTGCTGAATGGTTTGCAATGCAGGCTTGCACAGCCCTGCAAACAAGAACATTTTTCCTGTAGAATCAATTTGTGAGAACAGATCAGAGAGAACTGGAGAGAAATGGTACAAAGGGGAGCCTGAGAGAAGAGTGGTGCAGATAAGGAGACAGAAGGAACCAGAATATCAAAAAGATGGAAGGGAGAATAGTATAAAGATGAGCAAGGATAAGGGGTGCATGAAGGAGGGGATGAAAAATAGAGGAGAGGGCATGAGGGAAGGCAGGCAGAGGAAGGGTGTGTATGAATGCCAGTAGGACTTGCTGAGAAAAGGCTCATGTGCACTGCAGTGGCAGAGGAAGGTGCAGAATGGATGCACGTACTGGGGGGAGGGGGAGAGGCAGTGAATATTCTCAGCAGGAGGGGGAGAGAGATAGATGGCAAACATACACAGAGGAGTGGTGGGGAGAAATAGTGGATGTACACAGCAGGGAGAGAGCAAGTGAGAGAGAGACACAGCAGATGCACACAGCAGGGGGGAGAAATGCATAGAATGAGGAGGGGGGCAGCACAGGGAAAGTATCAAAAAGCCTCGACAAAATTTAAAAATAAAAGAATAAGAAATAATAAATTTCTTGATTTGAATACTTATCATTATTTAACACAGGAAATCAAGAAGAGAATTGAAGAGAATTTACATCAGTTCAAAATTTTAAGGGCTTCAAATGTTAATAGTGTTTGGTTTGGAATAAGGCTATGCTTGACTTAATGAATTCCTCTTTGCATTTGCAGTGAAGCAGATGTCTGCTTTCTGTGTCTGACAGGGGACCCAATCCATTGCTTTTTGACGTCAATAGGAGTGGGGCTTTTTCAAGGGCATGCATTTATCTTGTCAATGTGGTCCAACCAGCCAGCCTCGCTTCACTGCTCTGGTCTCACACAGGTGAGCAAGGTAGGTGGGAAGCGTCGTCACCCAAACTTTCCGAAATCTAACAGCTGTCACATGCTGCTCAGTACTCTTATACATGTTTGGGCACTGATCCCTGCTACTCAGAGCAGCACACACTTCAGGGGAGGTTGCTGTGATGTGCTTCTGTGTGGGGCTCACTGAGGTATCTGGCACCGGCCCAGTGGCACAGACAAGGTTAGACCACCTTGATAAGTATAAAGCAGCATCAGTAAGAAACCAGTCCAATAGAGAAATAGGTAAAGGGGCAGTTTTTGGAGAATCCATTTTTCTGTTACTGTATTAAATGATGTGTAACTTTTCACAGATTCTGTGAAAAAAAAACGAGAAAGATGCAACAATTTTTATGAGCATAACACAAACTCCACTGGTATGCATGTGGAGAGAACACTGCCACTCAAGTGACTTTGTTATTACACCTGTACACAGAGTTGCTTCTCTGTGACTGAGCTGGCAATTCAATTAAAAAAAAATGAAAAAGGGACTCAAAGGGAGACACTTCTCATTCATGAGGAGACAGTGTTGGTTCAGCAAAGGCATGAAGAACTGGAGGTTGAAGATGCTGTTTCTTAAAAAAGCAAGATTTGCTCCATAGGAGAGGGGGAGTCCCTGAGGAAGAAAAAAAGTGTGGATTTGAACATTTTGGTTCATTTTTGTGGGTGGAATCAAAGGAATGTACTGCAGTTGGGCATCAATATGGCCCATTAGGAAAGTCTCTTTCTCCTACAAATGGTTTATAGCCCCTAAAATGATTTATTTCTATTGCTGCAAGGAAGGCTCTACATAGTGCTGATAGCATACTTTTGAAGGGAGAGGTACCAGTGTCCAAATTTAAGGGACAAAGAGAGTACAGCCAATGTATCAATGCAGGCACCTTTGATCAGAGAATGAGGATGTGAGGTTTATATATCTTCAGTGAAAAGTAGAATAGTGATTGGATTACTCTAAGGTGGAAATGTGATAGAAGACATGCTCAAAAAACAGTAACTGTTCTTATCCATATCACTGTTTTCCTCCCTTCTGATTTCTTACTTATTCTGAAAGCTCACAGAGAAAAGATTTGTTCAAGTTTCATTTAACCTCTGCAATATGTTCAGTGGCTGCTGCTGTCCTCCTACGGTGTAAGGAGCTTCATGGAGTGCTGTGCTCTCTGGCCAAGCAGACACAGCAAAAAGAGAGAGAAGGTGGGTGAGATGTGTGGGTTTCAAAAGAGAAGATGTATATATCAGAGGCTGATGTCAAAATGCCAGTGTTGTAGATGATACTGAGAAACTAGGAAGTTATAGAAGGGTCTGTTTGTCTTGTCCAGATTTGGAAGGATCTCACTGCCCATTTCCTTCTGCCACGGTGAAGCCTGTTGTGATTTGACAAGCGATGTGGAAAAGCAGGCAGGGAGAGTCTCCTGCCAAGAAGACTCCTTGTCTTTTTGTGCAAGTGGAACCAGAAATAAATATGGTGTGATGGGACTGATGCATTCAATTAGATTTCAATATGTGTGAAAGAGCAGTTCAGAGGCAAGCTGGCTGTTCTCCTTCTGTGTACATTGGTACTTGCTCTGAGGGTCTCTTAGAGATCTTAGTGTGGGTGCTGTATGTATTATTTGCCTGGGAAAACAGTTCCATCAGTCTTTTGCTAGCTTAGTATACTGAGTTTATGCTCCTTTTTCTGAAAGGGATCCCATTGGTATCAAGCTGAATTGCTGCTAGCATAATCCAGGGTAAAGAAGCAAAAAGGGCCTTTGCATAATATCCAGAGATGTTTAATTCAGCTGCATGGTGAGATGATCAGGTCGCAGACACACACACACGGAAAGTCCGGCTTTCTCTCTTCCGAGGGGCCTGGGGGCTGACCATGGTCTCGTGCAGTACAAAGATAAGGGCCAACCAGGGAATAGGGAGGAGTGGCTCAGGGACATAGGAACAGACGTAGGAACAGGGGTGGAGCCAATGCGGTCTAACAGCTTTTTGAGGGAAGGTTCTTGTGTCTCCTTAGACCAGGGAATGCCCCCCCAGGGTCTCCACAATTCCCTGTTTTTTATGTTATTATGAAAGCTTCTCTGAAGGATCAACTGAATCAACACAAAGTGACAAAAACAATCAAAAGCACCCATAAGACAATTTTTCAAAATGCAAACAATTCTGAGTTCCCAATGCCTCAACAGATTTCCTGGAGTGTCTTAGAGCTGGCAGGAGGGATTTTGCTTTGGTATTGCTGGAGTGGGGGAAAGGTTCATTCAGAACTGCTGTTGTGGCCATCTCCATCCTCAGAGGCTGTTTTCTCTGGTAACATCAGCTGAGGCTTCTCTCCTTCTGGGCTCATATTGTTTTGAATACAGCAGAGCATGGCTCAGTCGCCTGAGTGACGAAAACAAGTGCTGATGACTAAGAGCTGTCTCTTGCACACTTTTGCAACCACATTTTCAGAGTGCTGTTGGGGTTGAGACAGAGGGAGGAACTCGTACCACTCCTGGCAACTCTGTGCAAAGCTGTCTGAAACTGATGGGAAGATGTGTCCTTAAGCTGGGCCCAGTAAACATAAAAGACTAAATAATTGATTTTTTGAAAAGTAATAAAAGAGCTCGGATATTAATATTGTCTCTTCCTGCATTGGTTGAATCTAAGTTTTGTTTCTCTTCTTAGATGCTTTAAATTTCTACAAGGTTTTCAAATGTAAAAATTCTGTTAGTCCAGATGGTTGAGTGGGACTTGGAAAAAATCCCTCTTTGCACTCTGATAATTCTGGTTTGTGACCAATGTTAGCCTGGGAAAGCAAGGGTTATCTTGGGCAATTCAAGTGAGACAAGGTGAGCTGAATCTTATTATCAGAAATCCAACAAGAAGAACAAAAAGACTAAAATACAGGGAATCAGTAAATGGTGATTTTAAAAAAACCCCAAACACTAGATACAGCTTCAGTGGGCCTATTATAAAAGCAAAGGCTTAGCTGATAGTATCAGATGGATGACAGCTGATAACTGTGAAGGGAGCATTGCCACTGTATAGAGCACATGTGTGAATGTTGTGGGGACAGGAGCACTGTTTGGCCTCAGGTACCACAATTGCTCTGTAATTCTCTGATGAAATCTTCTCTTTTCAATAACTGTTAGTTTAGTTTCTTTAAGATATGCTTATATGTCAATAGCATAACAATGTGTTTTGTGACATATATACTCCTGCATATGTAACACCTCAAAACCCCTGAATCTTGTTTATGAAGTGACTGCTGTGAAGATTTAATTCTGGAGGGACAAGCTTTAGTAATACCTATAAAATACTAAACCCTTTCTCTTTTTCATCAGCTTCTCTATTGAAATTAATTTTACAGAATATCAAATTAGGTGCTGTTTGTTTAAGTACTTGAACTGTAGGGGTTACATGCCAGATAAATAAAAGTGTTTTGAATATAAAATAGTACAAAATTAAGTCATTTAAAAATGAGAATGAAAACTGTGAGAAAAGCTCAGTCCCCTTCAGCTCTGATTAGTGGCTGTGTGATACTTTAAGGGATAGGCTTGAATATTAATATGGTTGATGTCTCCTATCTTCAGTCTATTCTATTAAAATTGAAATTAGGTGTAAAGCATCAATCACCTCTGATTCTGTCATTTCATAAGAAATCATGCATATTTTTGGGTTTAGAATTTGATTTTTTTTTTTGAGGCATGTGTATTGCTTGTTTTTACCTTCAGCATTAGCAGTGTTGTGATATAAATTATCCTTCTCATATTCAGAATGAAATTAGAGGCCCTTATCTGGATGTTGATTACAGTTTTGCTGGTTTTTGTTCAGGACCAGGTAGTGTGCAGACATAGCCTCTTTTTCCCTGTCAACAAACAGAGGAAAAAAATATATAATTCTCACATACGATGATGAAAGACTGGAAGGAAAAGACAGAGAGGAAGAAAGCAAAAAGTGAAATGGTAGGTAGGGTAGAGAGAGAAGTGTAATGCAGCTGAATTTCTGTGCATTTATGCAGCACAAGCTAGGACTTAACACAGCAACGTGACAAAAATGTCAATTATGACCATTTCACTGCTATGGAACTAAAAGGAGAGGCCTGCTCAGCACTTGATATATATATATAGCAATATCTTGATTTCAGTTATGTTATTGAAGTTGAATTTAATGTCATAATTACAAATGTATTAAAAAGAAAGAAAAAATGAAAAGTTTATACATGGTCTTTCAGACCTATCTAACCATCGACATCTCACTTGACAGTTCAAAGCAATTAGAACATACCATGCAATTTCTGAAGTATTTTTTACTTCATTATCAGTAAAGGTTTTCTTGGTCTATATTCACATCAATTAATGATACAATATGCACAAAAAGTGTCTAGTGACCTTATTTTAAAGTACTGTTTTGGATATTTCCCCCTCCCCCCTCAATTAATAATATTGTTTACAGATTCCGAGAGTATTTTTCTATCTATTTTCTTTTTTTTCTCCATCTAGTCATTGCATTAGATGTAAGAACTTTCTAATGTCTTTGTGTCTAGGGGCTTGGCACATAAGGGCATGATGAGAGAGTTCAGTGCATCATCTTCTTTCTTTATTGTTTTTCTTGTGACAAATCTTTAACAGACTCTAGAGAAAACCAGTGTATTTGAAAAAAAAAATAGACATCTCCTCCCCTAGGATTTTTTTTAGAAGATGGTTAATATATTGACTTCCTGATATGTGTTAAATAGGAAAAAACATTTTTACGCTTTTAGAAATGCATGTTGTCTATGTGAGCTGCGTTAGACTGGAGTAGGATTGTAGCAATAGTCTATATTTATTATTCCTCAATTAATGTCTTACACCACATTAATGTATCATATTCAGTTCTGATAAATACAACTTTCCTTATTTCCTAAATGTACTTCCATTTAGGAAATGAGTTAAAAATATGACAGGTACAGATAAGTTAAAATTCTGACTTTGGGCACTTTTGGAAGAGTATATGACAATAAAGCAATCTGTTAGTTGAGAGAAATTCATCCTACCCTGTTAATGGATACCTATTTAGGTCCTCTCTTGAAAGATACTTATGATGGTCTGGGAAGAAAAAGAAAGGCCCAGTGCAACACATGGCTTTTGTGATGTCTTGTGGCACTCAACTCTTTGAAATAAATTTTATAGTAAAAGCAAATGTTTCTTTTCAAGAGGCTGAAAATGCATTACTGCATTTAAAAATTACTTTTTTGCTTGTTTTTGAGAAGAATTAGCCACTCATTTTTACTCTTTAAAATGCTCAGTGCAATATTGTAACAATACAAAAATGTTGGAGAGAATACAGAAAAACCTGAGCATTAAAGATGTTTTTAAAAGGCAAAAAACAAAAAAGGCTGAAATTTCTCATCTTCAAATAGATGAATTTGGTATTTATGGTTAGAATTTTTTTATTAATTACAGATTACTCAGTAAAACAGGAAGGTGAGGTGGTAAGTTCCAAATGTTTGAAAGAGTTCTTCCAGAAGGCTACTGGTGCATAGTATGAAAAAAACCCCTCAAGTTAATCAAATGTGGTATAGTAGGAAATAGTTAACAGGAATTTGACTATTACATCTAATTTACTTTGAACTTCAGACTATTTGCCAAATTCTTTACTAAAATGGTCTTCAGAAAAAAGTTAAGTCAATGTACTTAAATGACTTGGTCTGTAAGGGTAGGCTTAGCAGACTGGAACTTGGAAGAACAGAAGGGGTACACATAGTACCAGAGTACTTCCCACTCTGAAGAACAGAGTGGGAAGTACTCTGGTGGAGGTCAGTACAGAGATGGTTGCTGCAGAGGGGACAAGATTGGTCCTGTGGGCTGGTGGGCTTAGGGGAGAAAAAACCCCCAACCTACAGCATTTCTTTTTTTCCTCTGTTCCACAGAATTTAAACTGTGGAATGCACCTCTACTATTTTGCATGGTCTAAAGTACAAGCTGATATAGAAAGGGACTGGAAAAACAAGAGAACTGGCAATTGTGTGGACACAACCTGTGACTTGTGAGATACTATCCTCATTAATTACTGACAGGTATTTTGCACATTCCTTGGCAGTAGCAGCTATGGAGATGGACTGTGTACTAGATGGACTAATGTTCTGATCTGCGGCTGCTTTTTTGTAGATTTCCAGTTTGAATATGAATATAGGTACAAAAATCAATGCTTAAATCTTTTTGCCAGAGCCTAAGAAAGATCCAAAACTGACTTGCTGCAGTGTATCCCTGTAAAACACTCTGCATGAAGTATGGGGTTGCTCTGTGGTTCATTGCCTGTGCTCTCCTTGATAAGGTGATAGAGGTTTGCTAAACTGGGTGGGCACAATAAGGTTAACAGCTGTTCTTCCTGTGGAAAATACTCTAGGATGTGATGAGGAGGAATGTTTTTAAAAGTCTTTTAACAGCCTTTACTGTGTAAGGGATATTTATATTAAAACTGGTGGTGATTACACCCCAGTTATGTTCTGTCTGGCTCCTGTTGACTGCATTACAAAATGACAGTGGAACCTCTGGGTGCTTTATAATGTATATACTATCGGTGCATGACATGTGGTGGAAAGCAGTATCCTTCTGCATCCCACTTTTGGACTGAGGAAATAAATGCATTGTGCAGTTTTGAGTAATTACGTGTAGTCTGCTCATGAATCTCTGCCATTTACTTAAGCCATAAGCATGTCTCTGGTTGCCTCCAAGACTTTGGCTTTTCTTTTAAAATTGTTTGGCACAAGAATGCTTTCTCTCTTCCTTCAGGAGGTGAGTTGCTTGTCAACCTATTCAACTTGTCATTTCCTGAGAATACAGTTGGGGACCATAAAGAGCAGTAGCCTGCTTCTGGGGGGCTCCTGCACAGTGTGCTACAAATAAAAGGACAGCTCACTTTATATTCATAATGTTATATATTTAACTAAAAGGTTTTTTGCCTTATTTGATTAAAATATTTTAAAAACTATTTGTTTAAATGTAAAACATAAAAATGTTATTCAGTCAATTCATACATAGATGAGTGACATCTAGACAACAGTCATCTAGACAACAGTCTTTGAAATAGTATTTATTTTATAACATAAGTATTATCTAGTTTAGAAACAGTAAATGAAAACTGATTTCTAACATATGGATCTGGCTTTTCAGAAAATACACCCAATTCTGAAATGTTGGTGAATTAATACTTCTGAAGGAGCTGAAAGCTTAAAGAGTCACCTACTTAATATGCATAGCAAGTAATAACCTGTCTGCTGCATATGACTTCAGCAACAGAGCCAAAGATTATGGTTTTGTGCAATCTTATCAACACAACATTTACACTTACTCTCAAATTTTCAGCATAATCTTATATTTCATTGGATTCTGGACTGAAAGTGGAACCTATGCCCACTTACATTCCTCAATGGTGGTGGACCCCAGGACACTTGAATGCTTTTGTGTACTTAGGCCTGATCAAGAAGTATCTGGAATGTACGGTGTTTCTGGCAAAGTCAGATATGTTACTGGTTTAATAGATCTTAAATTCAACCTTTTTTTTTGGCATAAGAGTGGGTTTTTGCAGAGTGGCCTGCTTTTTACTTGAAGAATGTTATAATTGTGTAAGGACTCTCTTGTATGCCTTTCCTTTTGAAGAGAAAAAAAAAACAAACAAAAATACATATACCCCAAAACCCAAATGAGACTAAAGGTCTTGCATAACTCTTAATGGAAGAGTTGTGCTTTGTTCTGAGGTTAAAAAGGAAAATTGAAACGAAAGAATGCCCACTTAATAGAATGTAGGATGTTTAGGTAAAATAAAGTCATTTCATCCACGATGAAGAAGGTGCCTACTGTCAATCAAGCACAGTGTAAAGAAGCCATAGTAACTAATAACTTATTTGTACCTGGGTTATTAGGATAAATCTGCACATAAGGATACGTGTATAATGGAAGCTTCAAAAGCTGCAAATCTGATGTGATAAATGATTCAAAGTGCAACACATTAGATTAGATTTTAATGTTTATAAAATGAATGAAACAATACATCTATATGCCAAAACCGTATTATCATAAACGTATTTGCTAAACTATAAGACATAAATTGCACTTAAATTTAGTAATCTATGATGGTATGCTTGAATGTATCTTTGTGATTAAATGTGAACAATTGCTCCTTTAAGGTAAAGGTCTGTGTATGTGTGATTAATCAGATTGAAATGACAGGGCGGACAGCTCATGCCATGCCTGGTTATCAGAGTGATTGATTTTAGTCAATGCTGCTGAATGAAAAAAAATCTGTTAATAACTACAGCTGCAAAACTCCTGATGTCACTGATAGCACAAATCACTTCTCACACTCCTATTATCTGGCTCATTTGCAGATACGGAGCACACAAACCGATCCATTGGAATGCAAAATTATAACGTACAGATTTATGCAAGAGGGATGACTGCAGAGTGCGTCGCATGAGCAGTGTAAGAAGCAGTGAAAATTGCTGCTGTTGTAGCTGTCATAGGCACGTTATTTTCCTTGGTATGTGTGGAGATTTTGCTGTCAGACTTTTATCGTCCAGATTGTTTGTGGTGTACCTCTCTTCCTGCTTAAGATAGAAAATCAGTCACTGAACCTGGATGCTATTAAGTGTTCTTAGAATAGTTCTTAACTAAGTTGGCTGATTTGCACTTTCTGATGAAGGAATGTCTGGTTGTTTATTGCAGGCTCTGAACAAACATGTTTTTCCAGAATCAACTAATAAGATTACTAATTGCATTTCATCAGCAGAATTGTTTATCATAGGTATATTCCTTCCATCTAATATTTATGTTTCAGTTGTGTTTTTATTTTGTAATATCTGGAGTTTATCTGCATCAAACATTGTGTCTTATCTGCATTTTGCAGGGTTTAACAGGGAATGCTGGTGTCTTACGTACTTCATAGGAGAAGGGGACAGCAAATATTCTCAAGTATTTGGTAGGATTGTTATCCTAAATCCAGCCCCTTACCCAGCCTTTCTCCATTAGCTTTTCATTTCCCATTCCCCACTGGCCTAAAGCAACACATCTGATATACCTCCAAACATAAAAATCTTTTTGGGTTCTTATAGTCCCTCGTGCCTCCAGAATTCACAGATGCATCTATTTTCGGAAAGCACATACTGTTGTGGTCTAAAATGCTGGGGCTCTTGATTTTTTGAAATCATAGAATAATTGTTTGCTTTTTCAAGCTTCTCCCTTCTGCTCTGTAGGCAAGTCATTCTACTGCAAAAGTATTTATATGAAAAACCCCAGACTCACTAACGTGTATGCTGTTTCATCACACTACTGTCTGGCTCTGTCTGGTATTCTGCAGAAGACCAGTGTGCTCATAGGGATACCAGCTACCCCCAACATTTCATGTATGTAAATGAAAGGGGAAAAAATGTTCACTTCAAGAAAGCAGAGATGATTCTCGTTTAGTTGGATATTAAAGCACTACTGTCATTATTATTTGTTCTTATTTCTCCAGAGGATCTGTGTCTTGATTAGGATTCAGTTGTGGTAAGTGCCTCTATCAATCACAGGGAGATCAAGTCCTTGTCTGAAGATGTGCATATAAAGATACCCCATACAATAGCATGCCTTGAAGACGCTTGATGGTAATTTTGTAAGTGCCAAATATATTAATGTGAGTTCAGGTAGACTGGCATGTTTCTGAAGTCTGAGGTATTTAAAGATAAAGCCTTCTATTTATTTATCTATTTTAATTATTCCTATGATTCTCCCAGGAATAATTGTGATGCCAACAAAGAACTTACCTGACTTTCAGATTTGTGACTTTCTGAACTTTGGATATTGTCCTTTAATATGTTGAGTAAGGTTGTGTAGGAGTTCTGTGTTAGGTGCTTTCATCAAAGGAATGAAAAACTGAAGCTGAATCCTTGTCACTAGTGCAGTTTACTTAGGAATTTACTGAGGATTTATCCCTTAAGCTAAAGGTCATAACATTTTAAATAACATGCTTTTAATATTCAGAATGGACCCAATTGCCCTCCAAGCAGCTGATAACTTTGAAATGCTGTTAGCCACACATACCCATATCTTCCTTCATTTTCCTTTCATAGAAATAATGAAACTTGAATGTTACTGCAAATATGCTTTTATCTTTTGTTGAAGCAAAAGAGTAAGAGTGGACTATAAGCCTGCTCATGTGTGGTGTTCCGGAGTTCACTGCTTGATTTATTTGTAGATATGGCAAACCAAGAAGATATGTTTAAAATACTGCCAATTGTTTTCATGTGTAAGAATTCCATCCATGAAGGAATTTGAGCTAGGAGGACAAGACAGGAGTTCTTGGCTACACTCTTTTGCTAACATCATTAAGCTATTGCCATAAGATTGTATGAAGATGCACCACCCATGGAATTTTAGATAAAATGTCACAGTTTGATATCAAATACAGGGCATATATATACATATCCATTCCATTTCACAGAGCATCCACTCTGTCTCCAGGCACAGCTGCAGGACTCTTCATAAATAAATAACCTCGTGTAAGACAGATTATGTTCCTCGGATATCAATCACTGGTAAATATCGTGTTCCTACTTACGATGTAAGAATACTAAATGGAAACTCATGAAGATTTCAGATTGCCATTATATTTACAGTCCTGAGGCTCACGGCTGAGAATTATTGGATGTCTTTGCCTCTGAATGTGGGCTGAAAGCTGCAGTGGGATACTCTTTCCTAGCTTGCCTCTCAGATTTTCAAATCAAGGTTAATCGTACTTCTTAAAGCCCTGCCTCTAAATCACTGTAAATATTGCAAAAGTGTTCCAAACTTTGTCAGATGGGGTCAGTGAGGGAACAAAAGCCTAAACTCACCCTTTCCTGATTCCATATCTGGAAAATGTTTTGGACCGAAGTCTTAGTATTGTTTGATTACAGGGACTAAATGTAGTGGGGAAGATGGAGGGAAAAATGTCAAAAAACCACCTGGAGGGTTGGAGTGCCTTCTAGTATCTGCACAATGAAAGGGCAGTTTTTTTTATTCCCATTCTTTTACTGAGCCATTAGCTCTTTTTCTGTCAGTGGTCAGACATTCCACAATTCCAGCTGCAAATAATACATCTCTCCATGAACTGATACCAAGAAACAGGGTTGTTTCAATCCTGAAGTCTTGCCATCTTTCAGAGGCAGTGAGTCTTACTTCTTTGCAATTTGTTTGAATGCTTCCCTCACCAGCCACTGTTGTCTACTGGCCAAAATAAAGGTGAGAGGTTGTTTACAAATTCAGGAATTCTCTGTTGGAGACTGTCAACGTTTTGAATGAAGCCATAGTTGGGTGTTCTGAGACGATTCTAATTTTTTCAATGTGAGTGCAGCTCCTGTTTCATTCCTTATTAATTTTGTCTTATTTATAAATAATCCTGAACAAATTTAAATATTTATTTTTCATATTCTATTCCATTCTGTTTATTCTTAGAAGGAAAAATATAGTTAGAATATACGGACTCCCCTCCCCACCATTATTTACTATACCACAGATTAGCTTGTGATCATTTTTATTGAGCTCTAAGGATAAGGAAAAACTCCAAGCTTGCTAAATGCTCTTTGGGTTTAACTGTTGTTTTTAATTATTGTTTTTTTTATTAGGGAATATATAAAGGGATATTTGTTATCATTTACCTTCTTAACATAATTGCTCTTATTTTAGGATTGGATTACCTTAGTTCTGCAGGATTCTCATTAAATAGAAAAAGGATGATCAAAATAGAATAGCAGCCCAGCAGGACTGTATCAGCAGAGCCAAAACCACCTTGGCCAAAATGTGAGCTAAGAGGGGCACACAGCATTTCATTACCCTGGTTTAGTCCAGAAACCCTGAAAGTATTCCTATGGAGGATATTTAGCTGAGGCAACCAACCTGGAAAGAGAACCACTGCAGCTTACTGTAGCCATCTTTATTCTTAGTGAGCTTTAACGTGGTGCAGTAGGATTCAGCTGACTTGCCCAAATAACCCCTGACTCAGAAAAACTATCCCCATACGAATGCGGATTCGACCCCTAGGATCTGCTTGACTCCCCTTCTCAAGCCGCTTCTTCCTAGTGGCCATCCTCTTCCTCCTATTCGACTTAGAAATCGCCCTACTCCTCCCACTATCATGAGCCACCCAACTACAATCCCCTATCACCACCTTAACCTGAACCTCTGCACTTATCCTCCTCCTTACCTTAGGACTGGTGTACAAATGAATCCAAGGTGGATTAGAATGAGCAGAGTAACAGAAAGTTAGTCTAACCAAGACAGTTGATTTCGACTCAAGAAATTATAGCTCTCACCCTATAACTTTCTTTATGTCCTACCTCCACCTAAGCTTCTACTCAAACTTCACCCTAAGCAGCCTAGGCCTAGCCTTCCACCGAACCCACCTAACCTCAGCCCTACTATGTTTAGAGAGCATAATACTACCCATGTACATTGCCCTAACTATATGACCCATCCATCTGGCCAAAATTCAGATGTTTGCTGGGGGATGATTGTTTTCAACTGGCATATAAAGAGTATGACTTTTTCCTAAAGTTCATTTTCCAATTTCTGTTTTGAGTTAAAGCTAGAAAAAATGAATTTTGATGTGCCTCTTAATTTGTAATTTTTGTGATAATGCTCTACTTCATACAACGTCATGGTTAGCTCACCATGGGCTTCATAACACAGCCTCCTGAATTTTCCAAGAAGATTGCTTCAGTGTAGGGGAAAGCTTATTATTTTGTGATTAGTTTCTATTAGAGAATAAATAATTTCCAGATGAAAAGTGATTTAGCTTACCACAGAAATGCACAGTGTTTTCAAATGTAGAAATCAGAAGCTTATTTTTCCTACTTCTATGAAACAGTCACTAGGAGAAAACCATTTAGAAATTGCAAAAGGGAGGTAGAGACTTTTTAGAGGTGTATTCAGCCAATTTTGATTCTCTTATATTATCTTAGGTATTTTCAAGCATTTTTCTTCAGTGGATTCATATTTCAAGCAGTATTTCTGACAATCTATTTTATGCTTCATTGACCACGGGGTTTGAAATTCTAGTTCATATTGGCACAGTAGTGTCAAATTTGTAGTGATAAATGGATAACTTTTTTTTATTTTAAATAGGTCTCTGTTGTTTAATTTGAGATCTGTAATTTTTTTTTCGGTTCATTACTTCTGCTATTTTTCTGTCTAGGAAAAAGTGATTAAAAGAGACAGAGGGATCAAGGTGCTTTAGACTTGTCCATGTGAAGAAATGGATTGTCCAAGGGAGGGTAAATGTACTCATGCCGTCTATTCATTTTGCTTTAACAGAATTAATGTTACAGTTTTCCGAATTTATTCTTTTTTAGGGAACCGACTCTGCTACTCTTGGGAATCTGTTTAAAGTGTGCAACCCAGGATTCATTATTGGGTAGTACACTTGCTAATGTTATTTTCATAAGCAGAGATCTTTTATTTAGGTGTATAATGAATTAAATTTCTTGACTTTCAAAAGTGTAGTAGAGCTGCTAAATTATAACCTCCTCGTACTTAAAGTGATACTACCTCCTATCCTTATTTAAGTATGTTCCACTACCTAATTATAAGGAGGACAAAGCTGAAGAGGAAATGATGCACTGAGAAAATGCTTCTATTTTAGCATGCTCTCTATTATTCTTTATCAATTTTATAAAACACCATATCTCTTCAAAAACGGGCCCTGAATTTCAAATTAGTCATGTTGCTTTCCTTAATCTACAGAAATTTATATTACTCATCTAAGATAATTCTGACCCCAGTCCTTAAGATTGTGTAGATTTTTTTTTCATTGTTTTGTTGGAAAATATTCCTAGATTTTCACATGTTGTAATATCTGGGAGAGCCCATTTTTTATAAAGACTGCAATTAAATAGAGAGAAAACAGAGTGGGATTATAATACGTCAAGAGGCAAAGAAAGGAGTTGCCTACCTGTGGTCAATGAATGGCTTGAGAGAGCTGAGCAGTACTGTGTTATATCTGAAAACAATACAGAAGACCAACTATTTCTTAAAGTGGAATAAAGAGCTTGCTTCTGAAAATGGTGAGTGACAATTTACGGGCAGTGTGTAGTGAGGAATAGGACTACTCCCCTTATTTGGGTCTTTGGCTTATATTTTCTTACATGTATTACATTTCCTTTGAATGTAATACAAGGGAATACATGTATTACATTTCCTTTCTGTGTAATATGCTTTCCTGTTTTGTGTTGTGAGCTATTCAAGTTCCTGCTTTTTGTGTGTATCAAACCTATGTTTTCACCAGGAAAATCTATTTGTTGCCATTTGTCCAGGAAGCCATGATAGTAAATCATAGGATCATAGACTATCCCGATTTGGAAGGGACTCATGGATCAGCTCCTGACTCCACATGGGGCAACCTAACAGTTAAACCTAATGTCTAAGAGTGTTGTTCAAACACTTCTTGAACACTGGCAGGCTTGGATCCATGACTTCACTGGTGAGCTTGTTTCAGTTCCTAATCACATTTTCAGTGAAGAACATTTTCCAGATAACAAAGAGTACCATGTTGGAAGGATTCTCAAGGGTCACCTGGTCAAACCATTCTTGTCTCAACAAAATGGCATGGCACCATGTCCTGCCAAAGTGTCCAGTGTTGGGGAAATCACCACTTTTCTGGGGAAGTTATTCCAATGCCTAAATTGTTCTCACTATGAAAATTCTTCCTCATATGAGCAATCAGAATCTCCCCAGGAGTAACTTGTACCCATTACACCTTGTATTTTCCGTGACTGCTTGTAAGAAGTGCTCTGGAAGAGCTTCCTTTCAATAATCTGATTGTTTCTAGAAATGCTAAACTGTTATGTTATAGTACAAACAGAAAATCTTTTAGTTAAGTAAAGATGAAATGTTTCAACTGGCACATATTGATGTGCAAATGTGTGTATATATACATATTCATATATGTAAAACACAGTCTTAGGTATATAATACTTATATCATGAGTAAGTGAGAAATATAAAACTTACCTCATGGACTGTGATAATAATGTGCTAAAGCTTGAACGGAAATTCCAGAATAAACAGGTGACACTTTGTGCTTAAAATTCTGGAAAAGCTACTATTTTACAATTCTTTTTACTGTTAAAAGTTCAAGAAAGTTGTCTTTCATTAAAAGTAAGAATAAGGGGTAAATAAAAGTACACAAACCCTTCTTTTCGGGTTTTTTTTGAGATGGCGGGTGTACTGTTGGATTTCAGAAGGCATGTGCATTTGAGGAAATGTTGGTTTGTATTCCAAAGTGTGCTGACCTTACCACCATGAGCTAATTATATCATAAATGGTCTCTAATACTACTATGAGTTCACTGTCCCACTCTTGGATTTGATTATAGTTGGCCAACAAGTTAAAAAATCACTGTACCTTGAAAAAAACCATGATCTCATTAAGCCTAATTTCCTAAGAAATCAGGCCAAAGTGTTAAGACAAAAAGATATGGTACTGTTAAGAAGGAACTGTGGAAATGTGTTTAGCATTTTGTGTTTTCAAAGACAACTAAAGATTTTTTTGGGCTGGGAGCGAAGATTTTTTGCTGGTGAATCACATCTAAAATTTGTCAGTTGTCCTCATGTATTTTGATACTTGTGAATTTGTAACGTAGGCAATGACACTTTAAAACAAAATGATTCTCCTCCTCTTCTTTTTCTCACTGATTTTCTTTAACTTCATCTGTGTTGACAGAAAGGAGTTGGAAGGAAGGGAATTTGGATGAATTTATCGTCATGATGGGAGAAGAAAGGCAAAGAAGAGCTTCTAATGTTTTAGCATGCATTAGAATGTTAATAGACAATTACCATAATTAAATAAAAACATTCTGGTTTCTTAGTAGTGTGCCAGTTTTCAAAAAGCAAGTATTCCTTGTTGTCTCTTACTTGAGAGATATAAATCAATTTGTCTACTAAATCCAGGAGATGTCAAAGCACATGTTTTATTTATCATGGTGTGTTCATCTATTTGTCTTTTCCTTTATTGAAAATGTGGGTTGGTTTGAGATCTAAAATTGTTAATTTTCTACCCTCTCTCTCTACTTAAATGTCCTTTATTTTCATGTGCAGTCAAAGAAGCATGAGTATAAGCCTCCATGCTGTGCGTATAAATAACTCCTCTAGCAACTGGAAGGAATTAAAACACGGCATTAGCAGCAAAAGCTGCATTAGTTGGAATGGTTTATCCAGGATATGCTAACTGATAAACTTGTATGTATTTAGGAAAGATCTAATTAGGATCATTTTGTTACATAAACTAAACCATATTATTATAATGAAACATACATAAAATAATGAATAGAACATGATTTTTTATAATTTCATTCAAATGAGATGACTTAAAGGTAATTTGTACATTTTAAGCATTTAGTTTCATGACATTTCCTAGCAATTCAACAATTATAATGTCTCAAATGTTTGCCATTGTTAAGAAACATTTAATGTAAGATTAGATTAGCCATAAATATTTTATATGGAGAAAATACATTATTTCAGGTACATCCCAACATCTTTATGCCTGTAATTCTGTGCATCTGCATACAAATAAAAGGGATGCTCTATTAGCATATTGCACTCCTACTACATCCTTCTGTTGTAGGTGAGTCAGTCTTGAAAAAATCTGAAGATTGTCTTGATATTGCTTCCAAAGTCTAAAGCTAGATACATTTTGGGATGACTTTTCTTCCCTTCCTCTGAACTGTCATCTCAGCAGCCTTTCAAGTTGTGTTATGGCCGTTCTTAGGCATTTGAAGGTCTGTCCTTTACTGTCCATAGCATGGTTCTGGCCTCGTGCAGTAAGGGACAGGTCTGGCAGCCTCCTTGTTGTTTTTCTAGGCCACTATGCCATTTGGGCTTATTTTGTAATGAAATACTGAAGTACTACAATGTTAAGTGATGGTGTAGGGTTTAGAAGGGCTGTGGAGATGCTTTGCTCAGTACCTTTAATCACCTTTTGAACTGTAACACTGTTGAGGCATTGGTTTTCCTTCCCAAGGAAGACAAGATTTGCACCATGGCAGTCCCATATGAGTAGGGGAAATCAGTCTTCATCAATCAAGCCAGTAAAGGGGAAAGTGAAGAGAAGGAAACTGCATTTCATTTCATATTTAACTACCCATTATGGCAGGATTTCTGCAAACATAAATATTTCAATTTTTAGGCACACATTTTGAGCAAAATAAAAGTGAATCTTCTGAGGAGACAAGACCTATTCTATTTTCTCTCCTCGTTTTCTTTGCCTTTAGTGTCAAGGAACTGCATACCAACCTGCTTCTGGTGCTTTGTGCCTACGTCCCTCCTGACTATACTCTCATTTTTATGACCCAAACAGCAGTCCCAGAAGTTCCTTTCTCAGGGGTTTATGAGATGTATCTGTGTTGTGACTCACCTGCAGCACTCCAGGCATCCCGTTGGTTGGTGACCACAGAGCTGTAAGGAGCAGCAAACAGACCTGAACTGAGCAGCTCTGGATGTGAGCCCTAAGCAGGAGCTGGACAAGGGCAGCAGCAGCAGGAGCAGTCTGGTGTGCACCTTCCAGAGAACACTCACAGTTTTACAGAGCAATAACACACCTCAGAAGAGATGCTTGGTAAGATTGCTCTGCTGTGTGCTTGAGGGGTGTTCTTCGCTGTAGAGCTTTAATAAGCTTGAAGGAATCATAGTGTCTCCTCCACAGCCTGCCTGCTCCATTTATTCTCTTGCTACCTGAGGACAAAACAATGCTGGGTGATTCTATTTGGATCACACATTAACCAAATATCAATCAATGACTTAAAATATAAGTAATGCTAGCTGCTAAATAGAGAATTGTGTTTCACAGAACTATTTAAAACTGTCTAACCAAATGAAATTAGCAATAATTTCTTAAGAGGTTGGTTTTTAGCTTATGTCTATCCTTTGTTTTCTGCAGTTTTGTGCATCTATAAATTCTGCCAAGTCTGTTTTTGTTGACAGGCAATATTGGTCTTCCTGTGAAAGTTTTATTTGCTTCCTATGAGATTTCTTGGTAAAAGTTTAGTTATGACTTAAGCTTAAAAAATCCCGCCTGTACTGTTTCATTGCCTCTGTGATAACCTTGAAGATCTGTGTGATCCACATGCTACCACCTGGGTGTTGAAGCAACGGCATTTCTTTTTAAAAATGAACACAATTATTAAGAAATATAAAAGACTAAAATAATAAAAGGTAAATATGTATATATTCCTATATTGAACATGGGATTCTTATGTTTTAAAATAGTTTTAGCTGTATACTTTGTAGCAACTTCTTAAAATTTATTTTCATTTAGCTGTGGATTCCCCTTAGTCATCTATACTAATGCAAGCAGCAGTCCCCATTCAATGCAGAAGGCTTTTATGAAGTTGTAAGGGTAAGAATAGTGTCTTTGCTTTTTAAATTTTCCTTTTTGTTGGCAAACACATATTGGAAAGAGAGAGAATAGGCTGGCAATATCCTTTCTTGGTGTTTAATGAAATACTGTTAAAAATCATTAGTATGACAGAATTTATGTCCTTCCAGCAGATGCAACAGAAATACAAATTTTGTTTACAATAACACCATTTCACCATTTATTTCCCTTTTTACACTTAATGATAAACACACTATTTCTTGTGTAAGAAAACCATTTCTCTTCCTCATATACCCTGTGAAGTAATAACAGCCATTAGTTCCTTGGTGCCAGTTCTGCTGGTACTAATGAAATCTCTTCTACTGATTTATCTTGTGGTTAATTTTACTTTGGAGCCTTGGAATGACATAAACATTGATTGTAATTTCCATAGGTTTTGTGCCTGAGCTCTTTCCCATGTTGTGTTCTCTGGTGCATACACTCAGGCCACAGCCTGTCCCTCTCAGGGGTGTGTGTCGGAGGTCTCTCCCTTTCACCAGAAGTCTCTTTTGACAGTACCTGGGGGAACACTGTGTTTAACCTCTCCACCCCAAAGTTTAATTTTAGCAAAACTAACAGTTCAGAAAGTGATTAATGAGGGTGGTAAGCAGGCTGACAAGGCAGATAGTATTGACTTCATTAACCTGTTTAACTAGGGAACTGGGTAAAAAAACCCATAAAAATTAAATGTAACCTCTAATGCTTCCTTGTCATGTGGTATAGGAAGTGAGAATCACTCACAGTAAATTATAGTTCCAAAGAAAATTTATGCCATTATGATAAATGTGATATAAATAGGTAGATAGGCTGGCTTTCAGTGCAGCCTTTTACTAAGTCATTGTCCTGCCCCAGATTGGCTGTACTGTAGTGATTTATAGATAATTTCTTGTAATGAATGAGCATAATTCTGGTGGAACTTGAAAACTGGTAGCAAAGCTTGTTTTTAAAACATTTCTTTCTCTTAGTGATACAGTAGAAGCTGATATCTAAAATAAGCAGTCTCCTCCTTTTCTCCTTCAAATTCATTTGGAAGGAACACAACATTTGACTCTAACAACCTATAGAGGTATAAAAAGGCAGATGTCCCTCTGTTTGCAGTCTCCATCTTAATTAATTAGAAAAGCTGAGGAGCTATTTGGGTTTGTAGATTTTTTGAACCACAAGTTGGAGATTAGCAGTCTCATCTGTGGTGATGCTTGTCTGCATCTTGGAAGAGAAACAGAATTGAAAGGGCTCTTAATTTTGGGTTAATTTTTTATAATAAAAGTAAATTTTTTTGAAAGTCAAGTCAGGAAATGGAAAAAGGAATGTTCTCAGGGTAACACTAGCTCAGCCTCTTTGCACAAATAGAATTTTTTCCCCAGTAGATTTCTAAAGCTTATTATATTACCATTTGTTTTGCTCTGCATGGAAGAAATTCCCTTCCTTGCAAGGTATACACTGCCTTCTGTACACTGTCAATAGCTAAACAGTTCTAATAGCAATGATTAAAGGATCAGATGTACAGTTCAATTAGGAGAAGTGGGTTTTAATTTCCTGAGTCTTGATTGGGGATGGTATTGATGTAACCTTAATTTTAACTGTGTATATGTTTTGAAATGTAAATATAAAACAATACATCCAGAAAATGTCATCAGGCACGAGTGGGATGTGCTAGACTGTGTTTGCAGGAGCAAACAGCAGAGAAATAAGCAGCTAAGTCACTCGATACCCTGTGCTTCACTCAGGTCTGCATCGCAGCCTTATCTTCCTCCCTTTCATCACACACAGCTCATATATCATTCCCCCCCTCCCCCCAAGCAATTTTGTTATCAGCCACAATTATTATTTGCCAACACACTGAATAGAAATTAGAGAACTGAAATTTATAAATTAAAACTGCCATGCAGTTCAACTACGCTCTGCAGGTTTGTGCTCATGAGTTGTGCTGACCGGTGCAAGCTCGGCAATGAGACCATGTAGAAGGACTTCTTAAAGTTCTCCTCGGGTTTTTCTGCACTTGTGGGGACTGAAGAGGTGCCCTCAGCATTGAGTGTGCTGCCCTCTGCTGCTGCCTCCCTGCTCGCTGTAGCCTCTGCTCAGGGGGAGCCGGGCCAGGAGCTGGTGGAGATGAAGCCAAGCCAGAAGCAGTAAGATGCAGGTCTGCCTGCAGCATAACATGGGAACGGGCCATGGGCTGGAGCTTAAGTGCAGCCCTAAGCTGAGGGGCCCAGGCAGCAGCACTTTCCCAGCAGCCGATTCCAGGTTACTCAGCAGTGTTACTGGAGTGAGCTGTGAGCAGCCAAAGCCCAGGGTGGGCCAGGAGAAAGGCTGCAGGATGGCTCTGTGCCTCAGGCAGGGCTCTGCCATAGCCCTTCTCTCTAGAGAGGAATGTACCAATCTAAATACAGTTAATTACTGTCTCTTCATTCCCTCTTGAGAAATGGAACCAGGAGATGTGGATTTGGCACCAGTGGGAAATTATCCCAAGTAGCATTTGTCTCCTGTTGGCCTCTCTGAAACCCATACAGTGAGATTTAGCATCATCAGAAAAGAAAATGTGGGTTTGAACACTGCAGATCTGATGACAGTTCTGATCTTAGTGACTGTCGAGAGAGAAGGAAGAGGAGGTGCCTTGTGTGGGAAAATAGAGGTGAAGGAAAACTGAGCTGGAGAAAAGTCAGCTCTGAGAATGCTTTAACATTCTCAAGTCTTGTAACAGACCTATGGCAACTCCAGAACTTCAGCTTGGATTTCAGAAAATAAGCTCCCATTAAGTATTTGACACTTCTGCTGCTCCCTGAAATTGTAAATTTTCCCCTCCAGTGTTAAGGTTCATGAATATCAAGAGCAGCCTAAATATTTCACCTTTTTTTTGTAATTTTGTTTCTGTAGGAGTTGGGAAGCTGAATTGTTTAACATATGAAAAGTGAATAATTAAGAGACCTCAATTCCTTCCTTAATGGATGTGAATGCCAAGAGTAGCTAATAATGAGGAGGAGACTTGCATTTGTTGATTTTTTTTTTAAGAAATGTGAGAAAGAAAGGCGAGAGAAGTGTTTTTCTCTTTTGTTTCCACTGGAAAAGAATAGCAAATAGGCTGCAATGTAATATTACTATTATTGGTCAAAGAAGATATATTACAATAGTTGAATTCCACAGGTTCATTAAGAAATGGGTAATTGAAGGTCAAACAGTTAAAAAATGTGCCCTCAGGACTCTTTTTGTCCCTGCAGTTCACCCGATGGAATGGTAGCTTTTGCTTCTTCTCAATATTAATAAGGTGATCCATTTTATTTCCTAAAAATGAATTAAAGATGTTGAATTTTCCTTTTTATATGAAGATAGCAGAAAGAATATTAGATAAGAACAAGTCTAGCTGTTATTTGGGTATCTTTCTGTCTGTGAGGAGGACCCCTGTGGTGTTGTATTCAGAGACATTTATTCACTGTCTCAAAGTGAATCTTTGAGAAAAGATCTAAATTTCAGTTGTCAAAACTTTCTCCTTTCAGATATAGCAACTGAAGATTTTGAAGCCATGGGAATAACCTTTGGCTTGAATTTAAATGC
The DNA here is from genome assembly GCF_012460135.2 of Molothrus ater. NCBI lineage: Eukaryota > Metazoa > Chordata > Aves > Passeriformes > Icteridae > Molothrus > Molothrus ater. The sequence continues at coordinate 45,440,416 of NC_050482.2, forward strand.
ATATCTCCATGGACTTCAAACCCAAATGAGACTGCTTTCTACTCAACAGATTTTGCAGGTAACACAGTATAGCTACAAATTCTTTTCAGAACCAGGCCTTGCCCAACCCACCACCACACACACTAATGATTAAGGTGAAAGAAGAACCCTCAGTACTCCAGGCAGACACTTACAGCTCCTTTGTTTACCTTCCCTTGCATTGATTCTTTTTCACTCTACATCAAATTTCATTGTCTTTGGCAGCAACTGGTGCTTGTTTCCATCTCTCTTGTTAACTGAGTTACTCATAACTGTCTCTTGGTTTCATGGTACACAACGCTTTTGCTCCAACTTTGCTTCCTTTGTTTTGGCTAGTGTGCTTAAGAATTCTGAAAGTGTTTTTCTGTTTTGGAAGAGGAGGTCTCTGAAAACACAGGCAAGTCATCACAGCTGGATGTGGCATGACAGTTTTGTTGGCTGTGAGCATGCTGAGGAGCTGTAACATGATTGCACATCTCTGTATAATGTAGATGTGTGCGTACAGGCCTGGCTACACACCATGATCTTCCCTGTGCAGGCTGCCCTAATTCAGGCACTGCAGCTTTTCTCCTACATGAGAGGTTTCTGGGACCATGGCTGTTCATAACCTTCATTGAACATCAAGGAATGATAATTCAATGTCCTCACAGGCATTCATTATCTTTCTGGTTTCGACTGGGTTGTGGGTGCATTGTGTTCATCTCGGTGTAAGGACTTCTGCAGCACTGGCTGCTGTTAGATGTCAGACAGGAGATGGCCTTGACAGGTGATGTGCTTCTGTTTCTCAGAAAGCTGACCTTCTGAAAGAAGCTTTGCTCAGCCTTCCAGCTGCAGTGCCACAGTAGTCATATAATACTTCCAGGGAATTGCATACTGTGGGGAGTGTGTTTTAAAATGCTTATGAACAGGACATATAAGTGTCATTAACTGACAGAAATTAATCAGTTATATTTACATGTATGCTCCTTACATGATAAGGAGCAGCCTAAGCCAGCAGTTCATCCCATCATGGACAGCAACACAGTCATGATGTACTATTCTACCAAACCAGAGAACTCATCCTATCCAAGTCTTCACTTGTATCACACTGCACAGTGTTTTTTTATCCAGCACACACATTAAAAAGGAACAGAAAGAAAACAAAAAACCCACGAACCCTCAAGGTCAGTCAGTCTAAATAATGACAGGCAATATACATAAACAGAAAAGGACTGGGGAAGGTCTTTCTTATTATGCCAAATGGCAGTCTGGCTATGATTTAATGCATTTGAAATTAAGTCTGTCTCTTCAGCTGTACATTTTTACTAGGTCTGCAGAACAGACTGGCAGACAGTGTGAGCAGATGCTTCTGGTTGGATCAGGATAAATTTCTTTGTGCTGGCTTTTTCTTCTGATAAAATCTTTTGAATCTTTTTGCAGCAGTGAGCTTTAGGTGTTTTCCAGATGAAGTGTTGGACCAAATGAGCCTACTGGTGTATCATTGTAAGGAGTCTGTAAAGGCATCTTCTGTTTAAAGATCTCTGCTTACTACATAGGTAAAGAACAAATATGACTCTATGACTTCAATATCTTTCTTGTTCTTTTCATTTTTCTCATGGCACCTTAAAAAATGTCTGTTTTTTTGGAGAATTCTTGTGATTTTTTTTCACCCAGTCAGTGCAACATCTGGTCCTTTAGGGATTTACAGTATGTGCAATCAACACCTTATTTCATAACTAACCCAAAGAAAAGGAGATTATGGTTTGGTATTTTTTTTTCTTCAGAATTAGGAGAAGTAGTAACCTACTCTTTTTCCTGCTGCCTTGTATGCATGGGGGTGTTCCTGGACAGTTCTAGTGGTAAGATATTTATCAATAGTCAAACTCATAAAGTCCCAGATCCCTGTTTCTATCCCACAAGTAGACTCTGACAACAGTGACCTTTTCCTGAAGAGTGGGGAAAACATATCATGCAACCATTTATTATGAGCTGTCATCTATCATACTTCAATACAGAACAGTAAAAAAGTACCTCCAGAATGACATGAGGCACAGTATAGCCAAAACTATGGCTGAGTACCATTGACTGAGCATATTAAAAGTGTAATTCATTATTGTTGATGTGAACAGTTTGAAAGCTTAAATTTTTACTTTAAACAAGAAAATTATCCCTGAAAAGTGATTATGCTTCCTGAAAAATTCAAATAAATTGAATTTAATGGAAAGGGACAGAAAAACAAACAAACAAACCCAAAAAAAAGAAAAGAAGTTTAAAATGCCCTTCTTCATAATTCTCTATATGCATGATTTTTTTTGTTCCTTTTTTTTTTCCTACTTAGAAGCTTTGTATCCGGGTCTTTAGTTCTTCCTGCTCCTTTCATATCTTAGCTACTCTTTCAGCAAGAGTTTATGGCCTGTCAGCCATTGCCTTTTTCTTCTTTAATTATGGAAGCTGAAGGCCACTTTGTCTGCCCTGAGTGCTTAATTGAAGGAGGACCATGCTTACTTTTTTGTTCCTGCCTAGCTTGCCAAGAGTATGGTGCACTGCACAGAAGGGACAACAGCTTCTTTGGTGATTTCTTTTTAACTAGCATCCTGAAGAAAGGGGGAGCCAATAAGGAGATTATAGTACTCTGTCCCTCATTTATGAAGGATTGTGATGGCCTAGCCTATGTTAAGCATGTGTAGAATGTTCTTCAGCTTTTCTTTTACCTTGGTAGAAGATACGAAAAATACTTTTTTTTGAGGAGTTCACTTAACACATCACATATCCTGTGTCTCTCTCTTTTCCCCCATACTAAAAGGGGGAAGGGGTTATATTCACAAAGAAATCCCCTACTTTCTGCTCTTTCATCACTAAGTGATATTTTTCCTCATTAATTTATTTTCAAAGTGTATGTGTGGTCACTTCAATCCATTCCTATAAATCAGCCAGAATGTGACTTTGAACAATAATTATCTCTATTAAAGTTTTATTATTTATTGTTCTTTGTATATTTGCCCCATTTTATATCTGGATGAGTCATTGTAGAAGGCATGTCTTTAAAATTATTCAATACAGCAATAAGATTTCTAAGCAGGGAATTTGAATTACTCTTACAGTATTTATGCTAAAATGACAATCAGACAGTCTAGTTCTACCCTGAGATACTTGCTAAATTGGTAGTGGGATTGAACTTGGCTCTGACTTATCAGAACATGCGGATCTTATGACTGAGTCATGAAGGGTGAACTGTCACATATCAAAGCTTAAGTATTGCTTAAGTTTATCCTTCAATCATTCTGATTTGCTCATACTAAAGGAAAAATATTTCCTGTTCTGATAACTTTTATTTTCCCAGGAACAAATCCAATGATGCCAAAGGAAGCTATGGCTGCAGTTTGGTGACAGAATACAAAAAAAAACCCAAAGTGATAATTAAGTTATGCTATGAATATTGGTTATAAATTACGTTGTCTCATGTAAGCACTTGGGACTTCTGTTGTCTTTTTCTTTTTAGTGCATCATTTTTTCACAATATTGGAAGCTTGGCCATGTGCAGAGATTTTCTTATCTAAGGATACCAGCTGTTTACTGGAGGATGAAACTAGTTGTTCCTTTCTCAAGCAATGTCTGTCACAAGGAGACAAAAATGTGTGTATGACTTGATTTGTTTTCATAATGACGAATGTAGTTTAGTTAGGAAATTGATTATAAAAATAGAAACCAGGCTTTGAAAAGCAATTTGAAGATATGGTGTAGATCTGTTATGATCATTTTAAGGCTACTGAGAATATTTCACTTACATAGTTAATCTTTTCAGTGTCTAGCAATAATGTTAATGTGGGAAGCCAATGTTGAGAGTAGGGTGCACGCTTGGCTGATATGCACCCAAATTATATGCTAACTACTTAATGCATTATTTCCATGGAATGAGTACATAGAATGCAAATGTAATATAAAGCTGAGACATTAATCTTCTTCAGAATATACAAGTATCTGCACAGAGGAGCAGTAATCTCATTTAGGCTTTCTTCAAATAATGTTGAGAGAAGATTTTGACTCTCTATGGGTTTAGAGGCATAAGCAACAATTTGAGAGTTAGGATGTATCAGATTCAGGCTACCCTTGAACCACGTTTCAAATCCCAGCCTTGAAATATCTCAAAGCCTCGGCTGAAAGAAGTATTCCTTGTATCAAGGGAAGACTGTCTTTGTATGACACAGACAGGGACTGGGCTGTGTGTTATGCTATTCCTCCACTCCTTCTCGTGGCCAGTGCTGCCCACTGCTACTCTGTATTAATTCTGACCAAATTAAGGAAGCATCCTCTCTGTAGCTATGGAAGAACTCACTACCTGTTGATATCAACAAACTACCTGATATTCATTTAACAAAATGTATGCACGTTGCCTAGACAGACCAGTTACTTCAAATTTACCCAAGGCTTTCATAATGTTCTCAGTACACTGCTGCCTTCTTTGAACATACTTCCACCAAATGAGGATGTGAAGCAGGTGTCATTTAAACAAGCAAGTACATGAGAAAAGTAAAATTATCTTGGTCTTAAATATGTTAGTTTGCCTTTTGGCATGCTAGAATTGTAAACTTTCAAGTTCTCTTGGTTCAGTTTTGAGTTTATACATTGTCTTCTGCAGATATTTTGCTCTCTTGACAGATGTAAGGCAGAGGCAAGGGGTGCACTGACAACAGCCCAAGGAGATGGCAAGTATATTTTAGCATGAGACTTGCTTTGTGTGCTTTGGTCTAATCAAAATCAGTATGGAAATGCCTGTCTCCACTTTGAGTTTTATTAGTTCACATAAGACTTCACCATTTCACCTCTTTACTTTGCTTGACATATTTCATGATTGTGGCATAAATTAATCCATATCTGTAACAGAAGAAAGCACTGTAGATTATTTAAAAAATCCATTTTTTTTAAGGAAAAAAACCCAGAAATTTTCTTCTTGCTTATAAATCCTATGTGTGAATACATTGACACAAATACCACTTTACTTTAGTTGAGGAGACAAACAGAATGTCTACAGATTCTTTGCAGGCTGGTCTCTCTCACTATGAAGACCCAAGACTTTGTCAGGTCTCTACACTTCTCAGGTGCTGCAATACCAATTTTCAAGGCACTGTTTTAGGATATTTGGATACACACTGTTGGACATGTAGGACTTGGGATGCCTCATGTTTTTTTTTGTTTGTTTGTTTCCAATTCTATAGTACTGTTTTGTCACACTGAGTACAAGACTTCTTTGGGAGATGGGAGGGGCTGTACATAGAGTTAGAGGTGATTGCCCATGTTTTATTAAACACCAGTTTTTGAAGTCCTTCTAGACAATTTTTTCAAAACATGTTGAAGAATTTAATTAATCTTAACCATGTTTAGCTTTGCATGAAAGTGGAGATCTGGTTCTATGTAAAAGAATTTAAACTGAGTTGTCATACTAACATTTAAATCTTTTCTTTCCGGCACAGCACCACTGTGGGTGTGTTACATAAATTGCCACAATGGAGTGTATTTCAGATCCTTCATCTCAGAGGCCATCTGTCATTGAAAGTGGCACATTCAGCTGCCCATCACTTCTGCAGCAGTGTATGCACTAGACAGGGCACATCCCCATGAAGTTAACAGGAGCAGCTCTTCGTACAGCTGACTTTGGAAAGACTTAGTAATCAAGTCACTCTTTCAGATGGGAACAAACACCACAAATAGATTGTTCTATCTGTCCAAAAGAACAAAAAATGCTTTCTGTTTTGTTTCAGAAAAGAGAAAACTAGTTCCCTGAAGGATATTTTTCTACTCAGTAGAATCCAACGTTGCTTCTGTGAGCTCATCTCTACTGTCTCTGACCCTTGGCAGGTAATCACAGAGTTCTAATAAGAAAAATTATCCTCAAGTCTTTGAATGGATCTAGATAGGATTCAACATTTTTATGATTGTTAATCCATATATATTTCTCTCCATTTTCCGTCCACTTTTGTATTTCCTTTAACTTGATGAAGTGGGAGTAAGACAGGCATGATATTGACCATTTTTAATATTACTTGTCTGGACTGTTTTTTGGTTTGAGAATATGTATGCATTTCTGTATTTGTCTAACTTTTCCTTGTTCTGTGTTTAATGCAAATTCTGTAAGTTGTTGAAAGAGGAACTTGACAGTGTGGATGTGTACTCATAATTTGCTCAAAGAATTTCAACTATGGGTCAGAGATTTTTCTTTCTAATCAGTGACAATGTACATAACCTTTCTGTCTGCTGTAAATGTTCCTGTCTGTAAAATGAGGCTTTACTTGCCTGCCTCTCAGGCATGTTGAAGCTTAATTAGTATAAGTAATAAATGCTAAGTTTTATTTTAGAAGATCTATTGCTCTCTAAAATGATCAAGTTTGGATCTTAATTCACAGCTTTATGAGCTAGGGTTCAGTATTGACTACCTTAGATTTTCACAAAGCCTGTCCTGAATTTAATAAGGGATTTAACAAAATATCTCTTGAAAACACTTATAATTCTTCTTAATAAAAAGCTAACTTTTACTTGCATAAAACTCTTAGAGCTGTGCACATTATCAGAGTTTTCTTGAATGACAGTCTTTGAAATGCAAATGTTGTACAGGTCTTCTTCATCTGAAGAATATATGGTTGTTATTGTATTACCATATGTAAAATGTTTTTCTGCAGATATTTTCTTAAATTATTTTCTTCAGACTCCAGTATACAGAAAGAGCATCATTTAAAAACCACATGCATTCTTTCAACATTTTACAAGTAAAAACAAATTACATAGTGGAAATGGATTCTGTTTTTCTAAGTTGGGAGAGCAAAGAGTAAAATATTGGAATTTTGGGGTGCCTGGAGTTGTGCCTTCTCATGTTTAATCCCTCTCACAACATTCCTTGGAAGATAAGCATTGCATTTTTTTCTTTTCTCTTCTTGTTTCAAACCTGCTCAAATAGGAAGTACTTTTCTTTTTTTTAAATGTATGTCAGAGGTATTTCTGGAAAATTCTATCAATAAAGTTAAAATATGCAGCATAACCCCAAGGAGCAATATGTATAGTGCAAAATTTACAGCACAGTAAGAGGAGCATTCTAGAGGAACTTTATCTATTGTAAAGTTAGTTCTGTGTGTGTTTTGAATGTGATTTTCCTTTTTCTGCTCTTACACTTTTTCTTGAGGCCACTTTTTCCTACTGTGGTATCTAATTAAATTAGCCTTTCTTTAATCAGGGATTTTGAGAAAGTTCCTCCCATGAATTCTTTTAATCTAAGTTGTCTAAAGCTCCAAGATGAAAATGTGGTTGCAAATGTCATTCTTTTTCTACAATGTAAGCTTCTTTGGTAGTGTTAAAAATCACCTCAACCTTAGGGTTCACATCAAGGCTCTGGGATTCTCCCAGAAGCTAAGAATCATATTTGAAATCTTGTTTCAATGTCTTTTTTCATAGTTAGGAACATTTTTGAACTTGCCAGTGTAAATACACAACAGTATACAGGAAAAAATAAAATTAAATCCACCGTAGTTCCCTTCATTTTAATCCTTCAGACAACAGTTTAATGTGAACTTGCTGGTGTGCTGAAATTCATCATGGTGGTTGTTGTTTCCAATGCATGCATTGAAGTAACTTTAGATAGTTGCATTCACAGCTGTGCCAGATGATGTACAGAAGTGGTCATGCATAAGCTCACAAAAATGTTCAAGTAGACATGGCTTAAAAAAGATTTATCTCTTGGTGATTAGTTGTTGATTTCCAATGATAAGAAGGTGCCCTTGTACGCTGGAGCAGTCTTAGGTACAACAGTAACGGCATTCAGAGTAGTTGTGCTCTAGCAAAAATTTGCAATGTCTTTTTATGATGAAGAATGAGGTACATTCAAAGATTTTCTGTGTAGCGCAGCTCTGTCTCTCCATCTATTTGAAAGGGAAAATCTGCGTGCAAATTTTCTGCTAAACTGTCATAAGCAGTTAGTTATGTCCTTGATTTATAGCTGACACTCTTCTGGATGCATCTGATGCTTTCATTTATTAAGGAGGATTTCCAGCAAACTATTTTATATTTGCATGTTTATCAAGTTGAGATGTCACTGAAAACAAAGCTGCAAAGCACTTCTGTATTCTCTAACACTGACCCAAATGAAGTGTTTAACTTTAGGAGCTTTAAACTGGCTCTGCCTGACTTTGTGCTTCACCCCCTATACTTTGCTGTTTCTTTTTCGTTAGGAAGCAAGTGGCTTCTTAGATTCCACTTACTGTACAAGACAAATATCTTTGTGATCCTAAAGATAGTCTGAAAGTCTGCCTTGTTTTTATTTCTAAATATATATTTAAAGATCTCAGTGGAGACTTTTGGTTGTCTTTCTCAGAAAATGATGGATACCTTAGACAAGGAATTCCTCATGCTACTGGCATTGGTTCTGACAGATAGAAAATACGCTACTGGCTCACGCTGGTGGGGAAATAAATTGGGAGTTCATTTGGACAAGAGCAAATGGAATGAAAATGCACCAGGAGAAGTTCAGAGTTAGCACTAGGAAAAGGTCCCTTGCCCAGAGGGTGTTTGATCACTGGAATGGAGTTCTCTGGGCAGTTGTCATAGCACCAAGCCTGACAGAGTTCAAGGAACATTTGGATGAAGCTTTTAGTCATATGATTTAGTTATAGGTAGTCCTCTGAGGAGCAGTGAGATCTTCTAGGATCCTTATGGGTCTATTCCAACTTGAGATATTCTATGATTAAGGATTGCAGTTTTTGACTGATTGAGCTAGGACTGCAAACTTTAAAATATTTTGTAGTTCATGTCTCACAGTAGGTTGCAGATTTTCAGTATTTGATTAAGCACATTTTGTGTGGAGCATGGTTTTGGAAAATCAGAGAAAGTAGCAAATTGCTTTCCCCAGAAGGAAAAATTAAGAAAGCTCTATATGAGTGAAACAAAGGATGTTTTAAAGAACATGATCCCTCCCTATATGTCCAGGAAAAGTATTTTCAATTTCTTTTGTGGGTAATTTTCAGACTAATAAGCCAGTAGTTATACAGCCTGTTTCTTTGGCTATGTACTCCGCTCCCCTGCCCCTTCCCGCTCTAATCTGGACAATGAGAAAAAGGGTCTCATTACTGAAGAACTTTTGAGAAAGGAAAATTCTCTGTAGATTTTTTTTTTAACTATGTATTTTATTAATAAATGCGAGATCTAAAAGCGTTGACCTCTACCGCCTAAGCTAAAAGACAAACAGCGTCTGTGTGAGGTCTACCTGCAGAATGTGACAGGAGGAAGGATTGTCACACTCTGAGCTTGACCTATTTCCCTTATTTGATGAAGAGAATGAGTGGATGTCCTGGATGCCTGTCGGCTGTATGACTGAACAATCATTTATATTAAAAGAGATTTAACTAAAAGAGTATAGCAATAAATATTTACTTACTTTAGTTAGCACATTCCTGTTGTATTTAAGAGTTTTCTCCAAGGAGAATATGCAGAGCTGTGTGCAAAGAAGCATGAAATTCTTTTTTTAATGTAGACTGTTAGTCAACTCTTCATTTCAAATGCCCTCTTTAGCCTCCAACAGTTAAAAAGAAAACAACTTAGTTTGTGTTTTCCTTCTAAAAAAGTAAATTCCTGAGGGTAACTTGGCTTAGGGAAAGACTGGGGATAACTTCAACAGTGTCATATAATCCCCAGAAAGTCAGTTGCCTTGTGAATCTTGCAGAAGCCATTTGAACATCTTATATATGTAAAGTTTGGAAATAAAATACTATGAGACCATGATTTAATGTTTTTAGGTAGGATGAAACCATCTTGAAAGATTTTTGTTTTGTAAAAGATAAATTTCTTATCCTTATCCCTTCAGAGAGAAAGCTTTTCCTATTTCTTTTTATTGATGAGTTGTTTTTAAGGATCTGCATTTCCCCCTTGTTACATAGATATTCTCCTCAGTGATTCAAGGTTTGTGCTGAGGTATGTGTGCATGCAGGATTTTAAAACAACTATAGTGTTTAAAATAGGGGGTGTGAAAAGTCATAATCTTATTAGAAAGTCAGGGTTCCACTCACTAATGTTTAGCATGGGTTATTTTTTTTTCCAGTGCAGGAAGGATCTGCACAAGGACAGTATTTATCATTGGGAGTCAGATAATGTTGATTACTTGAACACAGTGCTTAATACACTCATTCAATGGCCCCTGAGAGGGTTCTGGGGGAAAATAGATATGAAGTGTAGGTTCAGATTCTGTCAGGTTTGCTACAAGGGGCAGTTTAGTGACTGCTTGCCCCAGGGTAACAGGACTTTGGAGAGCTCATCCAGCCCACCCTCGTGTCCCAGGGCAGCAACAGCTGTCTCTACATCTTTCCAAAATGTGCTGCATCTTTCTGTACCAATTTTGAACAGGGCCACTTGTAGAATATTTCAGTAATCAGCACAGTCTTAGTAACTCTCATTTTTTTGTTTATATTTATCTCTTCACTTACACCTTGCTGCAAATTCTTTTTTCCAATACATTTTATTGTAAGTACTAACATACTTTATGCTCGCAGTTACTGGCTATTTAGTGGCTGTGGATCCCTGTCGATTTTAATATTCCAAAAGCACAAGTTAATTGTATAATTCACTGTATAAATTGATGACAATATAACAGGGAGCTTGGTAGTTTTCTGTAGATAATCTATTTGCAAATAAAGAATTAATTGTCATAAATGCATCCAAAATGTCTGGTTTTTCCCTCCCCTTTTTTTTTTTCTCTAAATTAAAATATCTTGTAAACGCTACTGTTTTCTGTTGGGTTTTAAGATATTTGTCCATGTGAATTTTGCACTAAGTTTTCCATTATTGTATGAAAGTAAGGAAACTCATTATCTTTAGAGTCACCTCAAAATCAAAAGATTTTTGTAGTATATTTATCTTTTCATGATATTTTACTGATAAAATTCAGTATTTTGAATAAGTTAGACCATTTCTGACTCACAAGTCTGGAAACTCATGAGAGTGAAAGAAATGGCTGGGGTTAACTACACACCCAGTATCTACTAAGCTGGTTAAAAGAGGGGTAGGGAAATACTGTGCTTGCATTCTGCAATCTAAAGACTACATTTTTAAAGGAATGATAACTGAATAGATGTGTTTACTTAGCTGAGTTCTGTTTTGTGGAGAAGATGGTAGTCTCATTTGTTTGCGAGGGGTTAAACAGAAACTAATCCTTTAGGCTTACTTTGAAAGGTGGTTATCTCTCCAGCAAGAGAGGGTATTGTTTGCTTTGTCAGAAACAGTGTAATTCTTCCTTAAATCATCCTTTTCTTGAAAAGAATAAACTTCTTAGAGGAAGAATATAATTGGCAAAAGCAGTGTCTTTAGAAGATTCCAAAATTAATGGATGTGTTTTCATTTATATCTAACAAACATAGGCATTTTGCTTGATGTAGGCTGTATTAAAACTTTTTGTGAAGAAAGTAATTTTTTTGTGTACAAGTGCTCTAATAGAAGTATCATTGATTATGGGAAATGGAACAGAAGTGTGGTTGGGTCAAGTTAACTACATTTATTCAAATGAAATACTATTCTACTGTACTCTTCAGGACAGGCAGAGAAAATACCAAAACCTTTCTCAGCCAGTATTTATCTGTTTCAATTATTTTTGACAGTTTGTGTTGCATGTGTGCTTTAGCTACAGTGCCTTTATATCGACAGTTGGTAGCACAAGCCTTTTAAAGCACAAAGGGTAGCAGTACTTCAGCCAATCTGTGATAAAAGAGAAAAAATGAAATCACTATGGAAACTGCAGGAAGAATCTAAAAGCTTTCTTTATAAAGTAAACGTCTGATGTTTGTGACTGCGGGGGCAAAAAATTCATAAATCTGTACGATGCTATCATCTCTGATTTGTTATCGCAGCAAATGCCAAGTCTAAGCAGTCTGACCTTAGCCTTATTAAGTGCTTTCTTTTCAGATACAGTTATTATTTGACAATAGAGAGACTGCAGTGCTGCAAGGGGGAAAACTAATATATTTAAAATATGTGTGTGTGTGTGTCTACTTGCGTCTGTGTGTGTGTGTATATATATAACTATCCATCTTTTTTACCCTGCAAAGCTTACAGAATTGAGAGCACCGAGTGTGGGAACTCAGGGACTACTATTCTGAGCACAATTGAGAAAACTATGTTTCGTCCCATTGCATGTGCTTGTCTTTGATCTCAAATTGAAAATCTCTCAGCCTCTTCCTCCAATCCAAAAGCAAATAAATACTGAGAGGAAGAAACCTCTCTCCTCTCAGCACATAGGGCCTCCACAACTGAAAAATGAAGGTGGCTGTAAGAGCTCTGATGAACCTGTTTGGACAACAGACAGCAAAAAAAAAATACCTGTCTCGGTGGAGGAGTTTAAGAACACTGCAGAGATCATCAGACAGTACAGAATATCTTGGCTCACACGGGCCATTCTCTTTATCTCAAAACAATACCAGCCAAGCTCCTCCGTTCCTACAACCGAAGAGCTGCGGGAGCAGGAGGACAGTAACTAATACAGCTTTTAAATATGAATCTCCTTGTCCTGTTAAGAAAAAAAAAAGAAAAATAAAGAGAAATACATTAATTCCAAGCAAGGCAAGATATCTGGTAAGTGTTTTTATTGTACTTGGCTGCTTGAGATGGAAGATTGCTTTTAGTCATAAGTATCTGCTATAAACAGGATTTGAATGAGTGTGGGGCTTTTGTGAACTTTTTTAGTTATATAAATATTTCATGCCTCTTTTGGCATCTCCAACTTTGATAGTTTTTGGATTTCTTTGTTTTGCTGTTGGGCTGTTATTAGTGTGCAAGCTTTCCAAGTCTGATGTTTCAAGATGCTCAAAAGAGCACTGTTGTTCCCAGACTCTTGGAATACGAACATGCCCATAAGTAAGACATATTATTTTATATTATTTATATATACATACACAAAACAAGGCTTTAATATTTCTTTTAGTATGACATTTTTCAAATTATCAATGACCCAAGCCAGGCAAGTATTTTCTGACTGTTTTAAGCTCTCAAAACAGAGTGAACGCTTTAGCTCTTAATCAGTAAGTTTATGAAGATTTAATCTATGACAGCTGACAGCATAAAGTTATTTGGCTATAAATGTGAGAGACCAGAAGAATTCTTGATTATGTTCGGATTTCACAGTACATTGCTGAATGCTACTATAGAGTGTGCTTGTGTTATTAACAGAAAGATTCCAGGTTAACAGTAGAAAAATAGAAACAATACAGTTCTGTCAGGAGCAGGTCAGTCTTTCTGTAATAAATATAACTCTAAGAAAATATATAGTTTGACTTATTGACTTCATTGCAGCTTTTTATACATACAATGAAAACCAATTATCTGTGGAGGAAATTTGACTTTGTGAAATGGAATTAAATTGCTTTTTAAAGGCTTGCTTAAACAGCAGTAGCTGGAGGGAAGTCCAATAACATTTTTAGCTCTGAATTGTAATGACTTTGCTACATTAATAAATCAGGTTGTGTTCTGGCTTTTATCAAAAGATTCCAAGGAAGAAAACTATCCACGGCAGGTTGAAGCTACAGGGCAGTTCTGAATTGCCTTTCTCCATCCAACTACTTTACTTCAAAAAGTGTCCCTTCGAAAAACAGCAACTCCCAGGGATCCGTGCTTAAAACGGTAGGTCCAAATCTATCCAAGGAACAAAAAGATGAAAACAAGTGATAAATATTAATTTCTGCTAACAAGTAAATTGGCAAACTGGAATATCTGTAGCATAGTGTGCCTACTTAAATCACTGTTCTTAAGGAAGCGAGGAGAAAATTCCTCTTAATGTTCAACACAATTGGGGTAGTGTTGATATTTTTAGGGGATTTGGGGTATGTTTTGTGGGTTTTTTATTTGTTTGGGGATTTTTAAAAAGATAATATTCTATTTATTCTATTTATCTCTTGTCTTGATCTTGAACTGGGTACAAGATTGACTTAAAAAGTAAACTTTTTTGAAAGAGATGGTTTAATTCTCTCTAAATGTGTGAATATGCCCTGTTGCTGTAATTCATGTACTGCTAGTTAGCTAGGCAAGTGTCTGGGCTCAGTGTTGACTGGAGGGGGTGTATTTGGGACTCAGAGTCTGAAACTTTACAGAAAGAAAATGATTTATTTGAACAGTGCCTTGGTCTGCTGATGTTAGCTCTAAAGTAATCAGAGGTGAAAAAAAAAAGATACTGTCAGCTTCTACTAATTTTCTCCAACAGATCACATATCAAAAATGTAATCTGTAGGAAGAATGTGAACTGGAGAAATCTACCTCTGATCTTGGTTTCCTATGCCTTTATGTAGAATGTTTGTAATTATCTTGCTGAGTTGTAATCCCTAACAAAGCATCTAGTGGAGAATGCAATACTCTAATTATGGTTCTGTGAAAGAGTAGAGGGTGAAAAAAAGTTGTGCTCTTTAGAAGAGCATTTTAAAGAAAACCAAATTTTTAATAATGTGCATACCAAATTTTGGGAACATTAATGTTTCTTTATTGACTGTAATTCCAGGTTGTTTCATATTGCCGTATACCAACATAGTTGAATGTATGTTAATTGCAAGTTCTTTCCTAAACTACATGCTTTACTTGCCTACATCCAAAGCCAAATAAGTACTGGCTTCGGTCTAAATATTTTTATATCTTTATGTTTGCTATCTTACATTTTTCAGTATTTTCTGAGATAAAGGAAGTCTAGTTACCACATAATAAGTAAACATCTTTGATTAAAAAAAAAAGTCAATGCTTTCTTATATGATGTTTTACAGTAGCTTTTGTATTAAGGAAATCAAGATCAAGAATAACAATGAGTTAAATTCAAATTTCACTTCATGAAGATTACCTCCTGTTACGTTCTTTTATATAGGGAACTAGGCACAAACAATGTGAAGTTGTAAAACTGACTTTTGATCATGGAGGGAGCTCACTTTTTATGGATAGGTTTGTCCACAAAGTGAGGCAAAAGGTTAATTGAGGTTGCATACTTGAATACATTATGTGCATTTCACCTCTGTAAGACAGTTACTGAAACACTGTTTTTTTCATATGTGGTATGTACTTTTCATATCTGTATCATTTTTAAATACAAAAGTATTTACTACAGAATCATTGAAATGGAATCTCCAAAGGAAAATGGATATGTGATACTGGTGTGTGCCTTTGTTTGCCAAAGTGGGGCTGTGGGGTTAGCTGAAAGAAATGACTCCAGCAGTCTCAAGCAAATTTTTCAGATGCAGAATTGTTATGCAAGACATACCTGGCTTTCTTTATTCTCTCTTTGTGAGAATAAAATTCAAACTGTTCAAATATCTGATGGTATGTGAGATTAGTTACCCAGTGTTGTGCCTATAAAGCCTGCTTCTAGTAGATGACTTACACAACTTAAAAGAAAAAAGGAAAAAAGCCTTGCTTTTCCTTCCTCTTAAGTGGCCCCTTTTTCTCTTCCACTTAGAGCTTGTGTGTTTTTTGCTGTTTAGAACTAAAAAAAAGAAAAAAAGTAGAGTGAGTGAGAGAATAAGAATTAGGGCCAATCACTGGAAACAAACATCATCCTTTACATAAATCCCGTAACTTATACTTTATAGTCAGAAACAAGCACCAACTTCTCTGTCTTCCCACAAAGTGCCCAGCTCCAACATGAGTTCCCTCCAGAAAGTTTTCATTCTCCTCCTCTCATCAAGGGGTATTTACCAATGCTTTTGAATGGCATGTGTGCTCATGGAGATACCGAGCCAGCAGCAGATGAGCACGTACCAGCACTGCAAGATGTGGGGGATCCTGGACTCAGGGTGAAACACCCCGGGGTTATTACACTCAGCAAGGCCTTGCCAGAGGTTGGAATCACGTGTGACTGTGCTCAGGAGCTTGTCACATGGCCCTTAGAAGGGCTTCAAAACAGGCTTTCGTGGCGTGGTACTGGTGGTCTCTGTTTGGCAGCAGAGTGCATGTGCTGGGCAGGGTAGGTGTTTCCAGACAGTGACGTGTACTCCCATAGGCTCCTGTTGTTTCAGCTCCATGGCCATGTTCTCACCAGTTTTTCCATGCTGTACACCACATGCAGAGGATCTTCCTGGTATAGACTTCTTCAAAAATTTTAAATTCCATTTAATGGCAGGAGTTTACTAGTTTACTCAAAAAAAAGGGAAACTGGGGCACAATTATTAAGAATTCATAGTAAATTAATCTTTTTTCTCTAAGAGCACAAGTAAATAGTGAACATATTTATAACTGAAAGGTATTGTCCTACATAGATCCAGGCATTTACATAAACTGATGATGAAAAGCACAGTCCAAAGAATAAGTCTATCATGAAAGACTGATATTCCAATTAATATGAAAGAGATAGTCTGGAATTAAACAGCAACCAGGTTTTTGAATGCAAAGTCCTGGTTCTTTAAAATGCATGGAGTAGGCTAGAGGTATTCTGCCACATAGGGTGTGTTACACTGAATAATGCTGGTTTGCTTTCCTGTTTGTCTGTTTCCTCACTGCACTGGAAGAATTGTGAATGGCTCTGAATGCCTGGCATTTTAGTAGGAATGTAACTAAATTCTCAAGCATGCAGAAAAGGTAGCTTTAAAACACTCCAAACTGACCATTGGCAACTTTCAAATTAAATCACATGCAGTTTTTTTAGTATGTCATTTGGAAGTTGCTGATGAAATGACTGTTTATTTGTAATGGGTAGGAAGGCTTCTCTGATAGGATAGGGTCTGTCAGGGTAAAATACTGCTTTTGACATCATGTCTCTAATATGCTCTTGTGTTAGCAGTCTCAATTTTAATTTTTTTTAACTTTGCATTTTATAAATCTGAATTTATTGACACATGAAAATGCTGCTGGTAATGTTCAGCCTTTATGCCTTAAACTTGTTTTAAAGCAATCCAAGCAAACCAACCTAAGGCAAGTATACCCACGCATATACACATCCTACTACAATATGCCTGAAATGAAATTAAGACTGACTTACACAGAAGAAGGGAAAAAAGTGTTTTAAAGCTGAAGTCTGCACCTGGCTTGAACTTATACAATAGCTATACAGAGTGAAGCCCACAGCTTTTCATATAAAAATGCATTACTTCCTAAAAGTCAAGCACAGAGTGTGTCAGGATATTTCCTCCAACATTTTCATTGACAATGTTTGCAAATAAATGATTAAGCTGCATGTCATAGAAAATTTTTAAAAATCCAGAAATTTTTGTGCAAATAAAATCTCCCTATAGAAATATATAACTACTATGAGACTGGAATTAGTATCTCTGCTTTTTATGCCAGCTAATTACTATCTACTTGTTCTAGCACAATTTGCTGCTGGAGATGCTAACTTCATTTTCAGTAAATGCTTAAAACGTGCATCTGAACTGCTGAAGCTTTTGCACCAAATTTCTCCGTTTCTTAATACCTAGA
Organism: Molothrus ater; assembly: GCF_012460135.2. Classification (NCBI taxonomy): domain Eukaryota; kingdom Metazoa; phylum Chordata; class Aves; order Passeriformes; family Icteridae; genus Molothrus; species Molothrus ater. The sequence goes on from NC_050482.2 coordinate 45,457,810, forward strand.
TTATTTGAGCAAGGATGTGTGTTATCTATTCCAACTGTTTTATTTCCTCATGAATGATGAAAATTCCGAGGAAGGCAGAGCAGGACTTACTTGGCTTACAGGACTGGAATCCTGTTTTACTGCTGAAGTGTGCTATTGCTTTGTTGTCCAGCACCAGACTAAATGAGATTTCAAAATGAAAGTCAATATTCCTAAATTTGTATAGGATTACTGCCTATATACGTGAAACATTTTGCTTAACAAAGGCAGAACAATTTAATGATTTTCTTTTTTTACCTTCCCTGTCCCTCCCTCTCCAGGGCAAAAGGAGATCTTTGTAAAAAGTGAACGGCTAGTAAATAAAGAGTTAAACCGAAGGCAGGCTCACTGGTTTGTTGAGATCTGTCAGAGTCTGAGTGGCTGGCTACATATCTGTCTCAGGAACAATAGCTACCTGTATTCTGCACGGGCTGCTGGGCAGGCACTAGCAGTCTGGAGAAGGTCTGCCTCCGTTAGAGGCTTTTTAGTGGGAATCCCTAATGACAGCCCTGCTTCTCATTGGGAGGGGGGAGAGAAATCTTGTCTACTCTGTTGATGAGGGACAGAGCTTTGATCATTTTCATTCAGCCTTGACTTGGCCTGAGGTTTAGGTTCCCAGTCCTGAAGTCAGCAGGCTCTCTTTTCTCACACGCACACACACCCGCACACCCACACACACCCCTGTGCTGGTCTGTGCAGGCAGATTAGTGTCACGGCTGTAACTGAGGCACAGAGCAATAAACATAGCAGAACCAATCTCCATGGTGGCAAGAGGGGGCACTGGAGGTGACAACAATGGAGAAGGATCTTTCTTCTGACAAGTTTTAGGTAAGAGACACTATTTATACCCTCTGCCAAGTATTTTATAGCCTTCTAAATAAGTTAGAAATTGGTAGATTGCAAACACGCCTTGCTATAGAAATATCTTAGTTTACTGTCGTATCCAGGCTGTTACTAGCGTTTAATCTGTAACCGACGTGCTTTGTGCTATGAGAATGTTTGCAGAGAGCTGACAGGCTTTCTTTTTGTCGAAGTGGTGGCTACTATAGTTATGTTATTGAAAATATAAGATGTCTAATATTTGCATTTTTAAAATTTATTTTGGCTGTGTTAAAATTATGCTTAGCTATCATAAATATCCATATCTGATAAAATGTTGTGTAGCTGATAGCACACACGCAATAATAAAACAGTGCTCCCTCAACCCTAATTTGTAATTATTTTTACACCCTTAACTGCACTAGGGTCAGAGAGTTTTAAAAATTAATGAGGTTCCCTGCTGAGTTCGCATAGTATAATCTACATGAGTTGTTGCTGCAGAGGGCTGAAATTATTCCTGCATGTTTTTAATTAGGTGTAGAATTTTTGTTTCAATATATTTCTGTCAAACACTCCTTTAAACATCAATTTATGCAACCTGCAGTAAGAAGGGAATGACAATCTATTTGTAATAATGACAAACTGAGCATGGGAAATACAGGGCATACTGTAGCAATACAACACAAACGTTTGCTGGATGCATTTTTTATTTCATGTGTTAGATCTGTGTTAGATGCAGCTGTGATCAGTTTCACCTATTTACAAATAGCTACTGCTCTAGGGGGAGGAAAAGGAGCAATACTTAGTGCTTTGTGTGAGATTGGAGTAATAGGTTACTGATGTGTTTGGAACATCAAAAAGAATTGTTCAAGTACTTGAAAAGATATATAAAAGAGAAGAGGAGCAGTGCAAAAAGAGGCAGTAAAAATGAAATTAGGTACTCTCCCTTTTCCTGGAAACACGAGACAGATAGTATCATCAGTGCTCCTGGAAAGTAGAATTTGCTGAATATCCTCAAATGGAAGGACTCAAAGGAAAGGGGGAGGGAGCTGTTTACTATGAAATTTCCATATTGAAATTGTCAAAGTTTCATACCGCAAGATTTAAAGTGTTGGTTATTATTTATTATAGTCTACTGTGCATTATGTTTAAATGGCAAGCATTTTAAAGCTGAGTATAGCATAATCAGTGCTAAAGACATGTCTTCCATTTGCAAGACCCACTCTGAGCTTCCTGTGATATATTGTTATGTAAATACGGTGCAGCAAGGGAAAGCAGCACTATGGAGATTCAATTTACTTTGAAAGTTGTTCATTATGGAAGGGATGAATGTTATTTATTGGATGTGAATCAAAGGCTAGAAATGACTTTTTCACTGTGAAGTCTATTGTGATGGGTGCAGCGTGATCTAATCTTTTTAATTTTGGCTTTCACACCAGTGGAGATGAAAAGAGATCTGAGCTCATTTATTGGTTGCTAAGTCTTACGGAAGGCCTAAGTACCATTCGTGGTTGCTATGGCCAATCTGACCTCAATCTATGCAGTTTTAGGGACTTAAGCAATCCCTTTTTTATTTAGGAGCATGTACCTTGATTTATGTCCAAAATTGTGCCTGAATGTCTTTGTCTACAAGTGATAAATGGTGGTGTACAATTCATCAGTTCTTACAAGTAAACACTGCTGTCCCACTAAAAATATGTTTTGTTCTGAGTTAATGGTATGGAACAAGCCAGTCTCCACAAATAGCTATCTTTTATTGTAGAGAGCCACTGAAAGTTGGAGCGAAGTGAAGGAAATTGGCATTCATCTTCTCTGCCATTAGCATTTCATTTGTGCTCTCTGGTGATGAGACTGTGTGTCCATGGACAATGAAAGGCTAGCATTGTGTTTCCCCGCCTGAATATATAATTGATCAATTATGAATTTATTTATTCTGAACAGATATTAAAAAGTCACGAATATGATGTCTTATGCGGTTTGCCTGCCACTTTCTTATTGCTAACTGCAAAAGTAATTGCATTCAAATAAACTGTGTCCTAGCTGCAGGAAATTCCCAGTTTCCTAGGCAAGTTCCTTGTTTTCGAGTAAGAGCAGCTATATGAAACTTCCAGACATGTACTACTTGTGCGGTTCTTAGTGGTGCTTGGTCTTTCATCTATACTAGAACTTCTTTCAGTAGGAGCTGTTCTAAAAGGTAATTGAGAATATAGAGTGGTTTTCATGATATGAGTAGTAAATTTTTTTGCATTGAAATTGTAGCCATTCAAGACGTACATTGAACAGATGTGATACGGAATGGACGGTAGCAAAAGCAACATATTTTGCTGGGTTTTTTGGTCATTATTATTGTTATTATTTAGTTTTTTAAAGGGATTTATTTTCAAATATAGTAGTAATAAATATATAAAACTATAAAAAGCTGGATGTTAAAATGGCTCCTGCAAAATTTGCTACTGTAGCTTTACTAGTTCGTAGAGGGAAAAGTCAGATAAATTGCTGATCTTAGTACTTGACAGTATTATAAATATATTGCTTAAAAACCCAAAACTTTTTCTTTTTAAAAGTATAAATAATACCTGGATATAATAGAGTTCAGCATAGCTTTGGACAGAAATCATTCTTCATTTGTATGCCTTTTAAAAGTAGTGTATTAGAAGAAAAAGTAGTATTTCCTGAAGCCTGATTTCTTTTCATAGCTTATTTTTAATATTAGGCTACAGTGAAGGTTAGTATTTTAATTGAGCAGTTTTTAGTCCTCCTGAGGTGGATTTTTAACATTTGAATCTACAGTGGTGACAGATTTTCCCCATATACTCAGTAGATGATTGTTGTTGAAATCAATTCTCAGAGATGGAATTTACAAAGGCTTCTGGAACTACTGAGCTGCTTTGCAGCATCAGATTGATAGCAGAATTTGCAGAGGCAGATCCTTGGGGTTAGTTCACAATAGTGCTACTGCTTCAGGGCTTTTAAGAGTTATTAGCAGCTATTCCTAAAAATGCTCTGGGATGTTAGTTACAGAACTAACCTGGATTTTCTTTCTATAGAGGTGCTTTGTAATAGTCCAATGTTCACCTACTGACTGCTTTATACAATAAGACACTCTTAAATCAGTCCTCCACACTTGGAAGTAGGTTTGTGAGATTTAATATAAGCACTACTGAACAAAAAGACCATGTTTTTGGAAGAGAAATGTTTTAGAAAAAAACATTAAAAAATACTAATCAAGAGTATGTGTTGTGACTATAATGTGTTTCAGTGTTTATTAATTGTTTCTGCAAATGTAAGGAAAGAATAGCTAGTTTGCTGATCTTATGAAAATTTTTCATTTAGTAGGACAGCAACTAAAGAAGCTTTTTTGAAGGGTTTGTATCTTTTGTCTTTTGCACACTTGTATTTAAGTTAACTGATTTCTGCATGCTTACGCATAAATTGCTTTTGGAATAAATGTTTGTAAGATTTTCTTGTTAGGATTTGGTCATATAAAATGCAAGTGTAATATGAAATACTCTCTTCAAAGCTACAGAATTCCTCTTAAGAGAAGCAAATGCAGACGTTCTGTCTTTGTATTCCAGTAGAGCATAATAAAAGAGTGTGGATTAACTGGCAAAAATGTCACTACCCCCTCGGTGCAGTACCTAAGTGAGAGGAAAAAATTCTTACTGTTTTTTGGGAGTTCCTTCAGTTTATGAAACGAGTTTCCTTTACTAGTAGTACAGTTTCGGTTTTTGTCCCAGACTTCCATTTATGAAAACATGTAGGTAAGATCCATCAAATTGCAATTTGTTGCAAGAAAACAGGAAAATTTATAAGCTTATTTTAATCAGTGGTCATATGAGAATAAAGTCATTATCATTTCTTGTCAACAGCTGCCTTTTTAGCTGATTTATAGTCCTGGTTTTAAAATAAAACTGTGAAAAATCCCTGTATTTTTGCTCTATTAAATGCATGGTTTTGCATGTAATCATGCCAGTAACATGTACGTATTTTGGATACATTCATTATGATCTAGATTAGTTCACTATGAACTATAATAGTTCACAAACAGTGAATACTTCACTAATAGTGAACTAATAGTCTGCTTGGTAAGAAAAATAAGGGATTGCATAATAATATTATGTATAAATAATTACACCATCACAAATCTTGCTGGTTTCTTTTTCTCTCCCTCATATTCTCCATGAGAAGTAAACATACTCTCTAGCATGTACCCAGAATGAGGAAGCTGTGACATGTAAAACCACTTCCCATGACTTTCTGAATTTTGGATAAAGCAAAAAACTGTGCAAGAATAAATTACTGAAAGGTACACTAATTTTGGCTAAGGTTTTTTCTACACCTACTAGGCTACAGTAGATCATACATAGTAAAATAATGGAGAGGAATTATAAACTAAATGTGTTGGGTTTTTTTTTTCACTTTCCTTTGGCACAGTTCACATGTTGGGAACACCAAATGAGGCAGCTTCCTCATTTGATATTTGACCAGATAAGGTCTGTCTTAGCCATCCTGCTCTTGCCCCGGCCATAAATATTGAGCGAAGTATTTGGCTTACTGGTAAAAGTCCTTGGTTCCTCTGCCCTTCAACTGGGACAAGAGTCACCCACCTGAGGCTGGGAGCAATCCTCTTGCTCTCACACCACATATTTGTCTCTATCATGGTCAACATTTGTTGTCACACATGCATTTGTATTTACCTAATTGATCTAAGGCTACTAATGTATTTTTATTCTTAATTTCTTCTTGTAATTTGTCATAGCTCAGTGTCTGACTCTCCACAGTTCTTGCCTCTCTTTTGAGATACCTTATTGACTCAAGTTTTGTGGAGGATTGAAGCAGTTTCTTGGTGGCTCATGTTGTTATTTCTTGCCTACAGAGGAGGACTTGAAAATTTGATGATGAACAGCACAAACCCCTTTAATATCTGATGGTTGATCCAGGTATCAATGTGCCGTCCCCGTTCTCCTTCTCATCGTGTCTATTGTCTGTGTATCACTCTGCAGACCAGAGATGCTTGAGAACAGAGTAATTTGGATTAAATAATCCAGTATTCAGTAAAAGTCTTCCTGAGCACTTAATGAGACAGAGGTCCTATCCAAAACAGGAAAAAGATAGTTGTGTAATTAAACATGTTATAATGAGATCCAGTTCTGATTTCATCATCAACCTTAATTTTGGTTCCTCTCTTATTATTTATTTGAAAATTCTGTACCCTCTATCATAATCTTCAATATTAATTTCTGTGTTTTTATATAGAGAGAGTGTGTATGTGGTTAGCTTAAAGTTTGTGAGAATTGCAGCTTTGAATAGCATCCATTTTGTTGAAATGAACTGGCAACCAAAATACACCCAAAAGGTTGTCTGAATATTATTTCCCACATTGTTTGGTTTGCTGTGAATCAATAGATTCTACCAGAGCCTGGCTGAGTGAGAACACTTTGCTTTGTCTCTCTCTATCAATCATCTTCATCTCTTCAATCATCTTCTATCATCACCTTCAATCATCTTGATGATACTATTGACCAATTATATAAAAAAATTTCAGGCCTCAAGTACAGGGTGACATGTCATTCTCTCTTTAGAATGCAAGAAAGAATTAGTTACGACCTCTTTGGCTGGAGGTATTTTGGACCACTTGCTCTCTAACTTGAGTCTGCTTGAACTGCAGGCCAAGTTGTCCTCCACCAAACTAAATACCTTTGTGATGTGAAGCAGCTGAGGAAGGGTCACCTGGTTGGCAGCGCTGTGATTGTGTGCATGGAGGAGTGAGCAGGAGCATTTCATTGCAGCAGCTTTGCTGACCTGGGCCAGCAATGCCAGAGAAACTGCTGGTCCTGTCTCCTCTTTGTTGAAGAAAGGACTTGTAAAGCTTTGCTGATCAACTGAAAACTAATCTTCCTTTTCTTTCTCTGGTAGGGTTAGTTTTCAGCTGGATCAATCACTTGATCCAGCTGACTGCATGGCTGCTCACATCCTGGTGCCTGCATTGGAGAGGCAGCTCTAGCAGGGCACGAGGCTGGAGAGGGCAGGTCAGCCCTTTGGGCTGGGTCCATCCTGAGCCCTCAGCAGGAGCTAAAGCAGTGTTTGTGGACAGGCAGCTCTGTTACACTCCTGCCCCTCTCGTTCCTGCACTTTCTGGAGCAAAAGCCACCTGCCTTGGTGATTTTGAATGTCAAATGATGTGTGATTAGGATTCTTCTCTTCTCTGCACTTGCATCTTGAAAGAGATCTGATCCAATGTTTCTTGCTCCACACAGTGTCATTTCTTGCAAAAAAAAAGCTTTTGGAACAGTCTGTAGGTCAATCTGTTAAACAATGATATTGTTCCCTTAAACCTGAATCAGAATGTAGACCCCCTTGAATTCTAGTTTCAATTCTCAATGCTCTAAATGTGCCATGCTGTGATTAAATTGCAGGTGCACTGCTAAAATTGATAGGTTCCATTTTCCAGAGGTGTCTTTTACCTCTGTGGTTTTTTTTTTTTTTTTGTCTGTCAAGGTATTTCCTTTAGCTTCTTCTGCTTTTGTTCAGTCTACTGTTATTGATTGCATGGGTTCCAGCTCTCTGCTTTAAAGAGATAGGAGAAGTTTGCTCTTTCATTTCTTGCTAGTAAATCCTCAAGCACTTCTACAAAATCATCTTTATCTTCAATAACAGCTGTCATCTTCCTCTGGGCCTGTGGCATCAGAAAATGGTGGCAGTGTACTCCTGGCCGATGGCATTGACTTGAATGGAGAAATTAATTTTTATAGTGTTATTCTCAGCTTTCAATATTAAATTTTTAAGTTTTACTACAGCAACTATGCTATATAGGCAGCAACATGATCTCTACAAATAACTAGAGTAGCTATCTACTGTTCATTACTGTTTAATATCTTCTTCTCAAAAATCTGTATTCCTGTTGTTGTGACAGGGCCTTTGCATCTAAGAATGGAGAGCTAAGGCATCCAAGACCTTCGCTTGGCCATCAGCTGGAAACCATAGATTTGAAAAATGATCTCATTGTTGGAAACTGAACCAGCCTTCATTTTGCTGTTTAACATTTGGTTTCCGTCACTGAGGAAGTATGGTAAATTGAAAGCGAGTGAATGTGATGGGGGCACTGTAAGATTCTCTGTCAAATTAAACTATGAGCTTGGCATGTCTTGGCAGGGTTGTTGCATTGACACAGATGGCAACTGTACTGTCCCATACCAGGAATGCTGATTTGAGCAGACTGCTCTTCTTTCTATGAGAGGAATACAAATTCACACCTAACATTCAGTGAAGTGCAACAGACACTAAAAAAGAGCATAATACAGAGTATTGTTTCCCCATAAATTACGCCTTGGAAAATTTTTATTAGAAAACAAACTATTTGTTAGTAGGTTGAAGTGCATGATTTTAGAAAATTGCTTTCTGGAAGAAGGAACTACTAAGTGGTTCTGATTTTGCCTATGTGAGTAAATGTGTAATGATATTGAAGAAAATAAACATCATCACGGCAAGTAACTTGTGATCACTGCTGTCTGCATTCAGCATATTGGTTCAAACTTATGGCACAAATCTGACATTTTTCTTTTTGCTCACCTTCTTCCATGTCCATGAAATGCTCTTTAAAGCTAATATTTTTCCTTTCACATTCTTTATATTTAGAAGTTCTTCACAACTCTAAATAGAATAAAAACCAATATGCAGATATATTCTTTGCACCTGCGATAAACATTTGGATTGTCAATTTTCTTTAGCCTTTGATTGAAAACAATAGACAAGGGTTATCTCCTACCTACCCTTTGCGTGTATATATTAATATATATATTCACATTAATTTATTGTGCAACCTCTAAACTTACCCACACGCACCAAAGCTCCAAATCTGTTCTGTAATGCGTAGTTTGATTTTTCAGTAACTACATATTTCATATAGAGGTTAAGGCTTTAATATGTTGGAAAAATAAAAATCAGTTCTGTTTCTTCTAGATTGTTTGGAGTTCTGGCACACTGTGCACAATCTCTTGAACAGAAACTGTCTGGAGGGCCTAATAACTACAAAGAGGAGAAATTGTGTTCATGTACTGTTGCAGTAGTTCTCAAACACAGGAGGATAGCCCCTCTTTTCTCTGGATTTTCACAGGATACATTTTGTTACCTTTTACTCAATACCAAGTGTTTTGTAGGCTCCCTTGTTGTTAGCAAGTTACTAGAAGTTGTTATTGTGTTTTTCTTTCCATAACCCACTTCTTTCTGTTTGTGCGCCTGAGAGCAGAGATTTTTTTATTTTAAGAACAATTTACTCAAATTGAAAAGAGATTAGCTGGGCTGGCAGGGAAAACCATTCTGAGAGACTGTCTGCCTAAACATGCCCTCTCCTTTGGAAGAAAGCAATTCTCCAGCTAAGAGTTTTTGGTAGTCCCCTTGGGCAGTCTGTAGAGAGTAGTAACTTTCTTTTGCATTTGACTGGTCAGTTTTGGCCACCTGGTGACTTATAGCTGTCACCTCAAAATGATACTTTCTGGTATATTCCAATTGGGATAATAATGATGGAAAAGTTGAAGCAGGTAAAAAGAAAGTACCATTTTATTCATGTGCAGGCCATTCATATAAATTAAAAAAATACAAATTAATTCTCAGTACATGTCTCCCTAAAACAAGAGACTGACATTAGAAAAAAGTGGGCTTTTTCATAGATAATCCATTTAAACAGAAAAACACCATGGAAAAAAGACTTTCCAAATGTGTTTTTCCACAGTAGAGGTGGTATTACGAAGTACCTCTGAATATTCAGACTGATCTTTTTTTTGTTTTTTAAATCCATTTCCTGATAGTATCCCCTGCCCTTTTCTAGAAGCAGGGGAAGTTGGGCAAGAGTTTGAGAAGTGCCCCACTTTGTAGCCAGCTGGCTTTCCCTGTGCTGATTACATAGCTCAGTATCCCTCCACCTCACTTATTTTCCAGCTTTTGGGGTTTTAGTGTATGAGATCTGAGGTGTTTCCTTCATCCCAATCCATGTATATCCATCTCTGCGAGGGTGACAGAGCAAAGGGAAGCAGCTGGAATTGGGATGAGCCTGTCTGCTGCAGTCTGTGCAATGGGTTAGAGGTGATGCCTCTGTTTTGTGCCCAAGGTCTCCATGTGACAGGGGCCAGCATGGTGAACCTCAGCACTGGAGGGGTGCTGCCATGATCCTCCCCCAGCTTGCCCAGCCAGGCTTGGCACCAGCCCGATCTGAAGACTTCAGGCTAGAGAGGCAGGAGATGCTGCTGCAAGGTTTCTATGGAGACAGAGGTGGAAGATGAGAGACAACTAATAAGAGGCCAACTCAGACAGCTCCTGGATAGTGATTTGAAAATAAGGACTTTTAAAAATAACCCTTTACCTTATTTTCCCCCACCTAATCTTTGTTTCTGAAGAAAGAAATCAGAAAGGCAGTGGGTTGCCGGCAGCAGTGAATGAGAGCTCTCACTCACACCACTTTCATCTGTTGGCTGTCATGCAAGACCTGTAAGTAGCAGTTTACTAAACCTGGCTGCAGGCTTATAAAGTGTATAGTAATTGTAATTTTGGACTAGAAGAAAACGTGAAATGCATTTTAAAGGTGTTTTTCCACCCCTGTTTTTGTCCTTTTGAATGCAGTAATTTCAAGGATGGCACAAAGGCTTTTTCTAAGCCATGAACTCGCACTAGATATTAACTGTGGCAAAATATATCTATATTTTACTGCATTCAAAATATTTTTGGTGTGTTTTACCCCTATGGCAAGCAAGATCTAGGTTGCTATTCCCTTAAATTTGTTTTGTTTCTCTTTTATCCTTCACAGCATTGTCCCTACACTGACAACTTCTAATGTAGATATTCGAATATTTCAGGAAAAAATTTATGAAGTTTTTCCCAAGAAAGATCTTAGAAGAAGGTCATCATGTATCAGTGAAAAAGGGAATTGTTTGCCAAGTCTCCATTTTACTTTTTTTTTTTTCTTCTTCTTTCTCCTCAAAGGATTTAGGAAGTGGGAAATTACGATTGTATCAATTCTTTACATAAAATTCAAAACTTATACAACAGGCCATAATTGGAATTAAGGGTGAATTTTGTGCTTTCAGTCTCATGATGGATTGATTTTTGCTGCTGTTATGTTAATGTGATGCTTGGATGCTTGTATTAACCTTTAGAATACAGAAACTAGATGAGATTGCAACTCAGCTTCTTAATCAATTTTTAAAAATCTATTGAGAAATTAAAAACAAAGGAAAAATAGTACACTCAAGAGAGGTGAGAAGTTCACAGCTTAATATAATGATCCATGCAGATGCTAAACCAGAATGAGAAGACCACCTAGTTGACATCCTGGGGCAGTAGCGTGGTCTCTGCTTTCTCTGTCCTATCACATGTGCACAGGAATATTCCTATTTTTCATATGGTACCCAGAGTCTGACTTGCTCCCCAAGGCCACTTGTGCATCTGATGGGCATGTCTGTGAGCATGTGGCTGTGTGATGCTGCTGAGAAAATTCTCCAGAGAAACAAAGTGGTGGCAAAGATCAGAAATCAGCTGTTTGTGGAAACTGGGAACAGTGTTGGTTGATTTAGGTAAATTTCAGCTGGAATCAATTCCTTCACTTCATACCTCAGATGAGAGGCACTTCTGAAATTTTAGAAAAAAAAAATCTCTTTGTGTGGACAAGTGGGAGCAGAGAACAAAGTGTCTGGTTAATTTGAATGAGAAAAGTTATTTTGCTGGAAAAGGGCATATGCACAAAGAGGGCATTTGAACTCTGTGCATTTAGCAAAATTTTTTTCTAAAGTGTCATACAAAAATTCTATAACCTTCAGAAAAAGTTACCAAAACTGAAGTACCATTATAGTATAAACCAAATAAATTGTATTTACCTCTAAATGCAAATTTTGGAGGTTATGTAGGTCTCCGTTACACAGACATTTCATTTTTTCTCAGTCTTGATTTGGAAGCAGAGAGAGGAAAAGGAGTAAGGTGTTGAGGAAGGAGTAGCTAAGACTTATTTTAATTAATAGTGATTTAAGTATGAGCAATTTCCAGCATCTTAGTATTACCTACAGAAAAGAAGAAAATGGTTACTATCTACCAGGAGTTTTATTTTTCCCTTTGATGTACTCTGCATTCCTCCTGTTGATCATAATATACTTAACTGTTGTGCTTGCAGACTTGAAAGTGTAACACATGCTGATTTGTCCTCCCAGAGGCATGCTGGATTTGACATGCAATACACAATTTGACTTTCTAAAATACTGTATTTGTCACTGTTGAAAAGCTTCTAAGACTATCAACATCATTATTTAATAAAAAACAACAGCAAAACCAACTGCAAAACACATCAATTGCTAGAGCTTGCTGTACATATACATATATTTGTGCATATACACAGATATAAGTTTAGAACATTCATAAAAATATTGAATGTTGCAACAGTGTAGGAACTATAACATGTAAAAGCCAGTTTCAGTAGATTTTTACTGCTGTAAAATAATCCCTCTGGTCCTAGAATTGGTCTTCCCCAGCACCGTGCCTCGTAAGTGCTGATTTGAGTATCTCTTAGAGATGCCAGAATAAAAGTAGGGTTATACTGCTGTCAGAACAGAAAGCAGGTCTCTTTCCAGGGACAGTCAACGAAATTTAGTCAAGTAAGTGTGGAAAGTCCCCTGGGAAGGTGATCTAGGCACTTAAATACTTCCTAAGTTTTATAGCACATTATAGAATTTCCTGGATGGCCTTTTAAATCTTGCACCACACATCAGCAGTGGAAATGCTGCCAGAAGGATTGGTAGGCATACCTATCCATTTGTGGAAAATAATTGAGACTGTATCTAAGTAGTGAGGGTAGCACCCATCACCACACCCTGGGAACATAATTAATTAAAACATTATTTTTATGTTCTTTTTCTGAACTAGCCCTGCTGGCACAATTTAAGCTCAAACTTAATATATTTAATGATGTTTAATAATATTTAGATTAGTCCAGCTGGTATGAGTCACACTGAGGGAAGAAAGCTAACAGTTTTGATATCATTCACTTAGATACTCATGTGATAGGTCCTAAGACATGTCTGTAGAAATGGAAGTGTTAATTTACAGTAGTACTACTGCAGGGCACTTTCAGGATGTGGGGAGCAAATGTTAACTTTTTCTCTGAATGTGTCTTTTGGAAGAGATATTTAGGAAGCAATTTTGCATCCTTGGTTCTGCTTCTGTGTAGGTTGTTTGTTTTAAAATCCATCCTTATGAGCTTTTCTTTTGTTGCTTTACCAATTTCATTGTTCTGGAATGTCACACTCATGTGAGATAGTGCCCTTGGAGGGAGAGAATCAGAGAGAGAGGTGGGGGCTTTGAAGCAACTTGAGCTAATCTGATTCATCCCTCAAATTATTCGTGTTCCACAGGACTGTCTGCCTGGTGAGTATATGATAGCCATCCATCAGCATTTGCAACTCTGTAGAGGTTGTTTCAGGCAGAGGTCAGATTTGTGCAGCTTTTCTTAGAATAGAGGGAATTGTTGTAAAATCTATTTCGTTTTTTCCCCCCCTCCATGTGGAATTCTCTCTATAAAAGTTTTTTTCCACTATCCTTTTTCTTTAAATATTCTCAGAAATGTAAAGTGCATTGACAGAGAGGACCATTTCTTAGTTTAGCAAATCTCACTAACTGATGCTGTTTTCTACTGTTCCATCTTATTTTTTCCCTTCTTAAAGCCATCTCATTATAACTATCATATCTTCCATGTCACACTAAGTGATTCAGTGAATCTGGTGAAATATAGACAAATGTGTTCCCTTGGCCATTGTTTCAGTTATCATCAGTTCTTTTAAATTGAAGGAAATTGTGTCTTATTTTTGAACTTGATCATTCTCCATCATTTTCCTTTCCCTTCATTTTATTATTTTTGGTTGGGCTCAGGATAAATTCACTGTGTCTCATGAGAGTTTTTTTACTTCTTCTGAGCAGGCTGCTGAGCCTTCAGCTTTCTTGGGATTGTACATAAAGTGGCAGTTTTGGCCAGGTTGAATATTTTTTAAGGTAAAGGAATCAACTAGCAGGTCAGAGGGCTTTCCTGCATGGTGATTTTAATGCTCACAAATGCTATGGTTAATTTAAATACAGCCATAACTTTAATTTCAATAGAGTCAGCTCAGGAAAGACTCGTGGACTGAAATAACAAAGCAGGGTTGACTGCTAGAGCAGTCATAAGCCTCCTGGCAGGAGTGTGCTGGGAGGAGAGAGTTTCTTAGAAAAGGAATTTACTGCTGTGTTCACAGGATGAATGGGTTGAAACAAGAATGAGGAGCAGGGGGGGGGAGGAAGAGAAGTCTCTCTGTCCTATGACACAGTAGTCAGATTTGGCTCTCCTTACACGAGGACATTGTGAGGAGAAGGTGACCAGAGAAGAGCCAGTTCTGCTGCCCAGGAAGAACAAGTTTTAAAACCCTTCCTGGCAGTGTGAAGCTGAGTTGTGGAACTCAGTGCCAGAAGAAATTAAGGAGGACAAAAGTGTAAGTTAAAAATGGATTTAGTGAGGTTCTTGGAGGGTAGACATCACAGTGGCTGTAAAATATAACTGTCATCATGTACCTTGTTCATTCAAATTAAGTTTAAATTTCCAGTTTAACCAGAAAGTAGGAGGAATATGTCCTAATTTTATAATCTTCCTTGACTGCCTGCTCTGAGCCATGGTCAAGGACAAGCATACACAGCACTGGTACGACTATTTTTGCAGGTCAGGGGGCTTGGATTTTTTTCTCCAGAAATGAGATGCTTATTTCAGTGTTTAGTTCCGTATTTTTTAAAGGTTGCACTGAAAATGGATTCTTAAATTATAGTATTCAGCCTTTGCTCTGATTTGCATAAGGAGGCAATGCACAGGTGTTCATTAGGAACCCGTAGTGATCAGGCAGCTTGGATCTTTTACCAGAGTTCTCTTCTCTTTGTGCAGCTCCAAGTCTCTTGTAGGAATTCAGTTACATCATTATCATCACACTCCGTTCTTACAGAATGAATTCAACTGGGATCTTGGATCCCACTTTTGTGCTTCTAGAAGCTGCATCCTGTGGTTTCCTCTATTGCATTTGAGATGGTTTGTGTTCTTTAAAGTTAAGCCAGGAGCACCTTAATTTTGTGTCAGGCTAGCTAGATTTTTATGTCACACTTGTAATTTTGTGTCAGACAAGATAGATTTAATAGATTCTGACTCTTTCTCTCCCTGATAAGGATGATTTTTTTTTCTTTTTCATTTTGTACTGGTACAGAAAGAGGGCTTTGATTGAATACAATCTATTTAAGGTTTGATTTTCCATTAAAAGTTCTATAATTAGGAAAGAAAAAATACCAAAAAAAATTACTACTTGTTAGTAATTTTTTTTCCTGTAGCTTCTTGATCGATGGCAATCTTCAATGTTTTTGGAATCAGCCCATTAAAACATATTTGAAGCTTAATTCCAAGTTTATGATAATATGCTGATTATTTCTGAAAAATGTGCCTGGCACATAGTGAATTATCTGTTGAGTTCTTCAGTCTTAAAACAAATATCTTCCAGTACATCTCAGTCCATTCCTCACTGTTCTTTCATTATTCTATTCTCAGTTCCTGGAAGAAGTAAGATAAGACTCGGAAGCTGGTGGGGATGGGTTTTGGTGAGTGGAAGAGACATTAACAGTACTGAAGGCTGATAGCTACTTTAGATTTTTAAAATCCCTTCTTGGACTTTGAAGTTTAGTATATTTAGTAAAGGAAAAAAATGCTAATTTAATTAGCATTTTCATTTATGGATAATTCTGTTTCAAGTTGTCCCCTCCCAAAACTAGTTTTAATATTGGTGTTATCTGTTCCAAGAAAATAGAATGCATAGATTGCTTTAGGTTGCAGGTTGGGAATTTACTTAAACATGAATTAAAAATGAGGAGGAAAGTCACTTGAGCTCTCTTTAGCTCTACCTTAATTGCATTGAAAAGTTTCAGGAGATACTTATATGAAATATCTTCCATCATTTAGATATTTATGGAAAATTATTTTAGAGTAAAAATAGTAAGTTTACTTGAGTTACTAGTTCACAATTTTGAATTGTGCAAAAAATAGCCCATATATTTTGGGATGAACATTGATTTTCTCAGTAACTGACTAAATGAGATATATATTAGTATAATTAGTACTGCATCCAACATTTTGATGGAATTATACCACTTAGATATATACCTCTTTTAAGTCTTGAACCTGAGCTCCTGGAAAATATTTTCTGTTTATATTAAACAGTACAGCAATGTGGATTGTTAAAGCCCAGAGAAACTTGTCTTTTTGTCTTTATTGCAAATCTTGTTGGCATGCAAGTGCATATGACAACACATGCATCCTTTGTTTTCTAGAATTCCAAAATCCAAGGAACACTCTTACAAAATTTTGCTATTGTAATCCACATTTTATATCTGTTTGCACAGCAAAATTTAAATCACTGAAGTCTAGAGATTCAGAAGTTGTAAGCTTATATTTCATATCTGGTTCCTGAAAATGCCTCCTTTTCCTGGAAGAAGATTGGAGATGATTCACATTGGGCAGAAATAGCCTCAAGTTCCCAAGCACAAATGATCTTAGTATTTCTTAGCTCTTCCTAGCTTGATTTCAACCTAATTTGGCACATAAATTGTAGTTGACCTCAGACAGAATAATTCAGATGTTTGAACCTCTTGGATGTGTAGCCAAAAGCGAATTGTCTTGTTGCATGTATTTTTAAACATCTGCAAGCTGAGCCGAGAAGCAGAATGCAAATTCTAGGACTTGAAGATACCTGTGAGATTATGAAAATTCCTTTGAGACTGCAGAGAATCCTGCTGCCTATGAACATGATTTTTTTCCCTAGTCATGGTGTATTTAGAAATTTAAAATTTGCTCTAATTTCTGTTAACAGAAGTAAAAATGACAATGGAAGCAGATCATCAATAATTTACTACTAAATGTCTAGTCTGAGATAATAACTTTTGTTGAACCTTATAATGCCTATTCCACGAGGACTGAAGGAATTGTTTCCTGCAGTTTGTATTTCTGTTTTACTGGGATAGAAGAATAATTTTTTTGTTCATGCGTGAAAAAAAAGTTGTAGCAAAGTAGCACTAACAGAATAAGTTCTTTGAATAGCTTTCTTTTTGTTAAGTAAGTACCAGTACACTGACAAATGATATTTTCAATAGATTGCAGAGGAATTCCCACGCCTCTTAGGAATAAGAACCAGCTAACTTCTCAGCTCATGATAAGTGGGGTTTAGGTTGGGATCTTTGAGTACTCAGAAAATTTGACTAATAAAAGATGTGGTGATTATTTTACTTAATTCAATGTTGAGTATATCTCTATAGATTCCCTACATTATACAGTAATTTTTGCATGAGATATTTCATTCTCTGTGGTTTTTTAGAAGTAATGGGAGAAGCTGAAGTTTCAGCCTAAGTTTGAAGGAGAATTGTGTCTAAACAATGAGTTTTGAAATGCTTTTTTGTCTAAAATCACAGGTTTCATTCCAGAATGGGATTGTTTGGTCCTTCACTTAAAGAAAGCCTATAAAATGGGCTCTGATGAGATTTTTTTCTGTGGAGGCTGTTCTTATAAGCACCTATAATACAGGATTCTCTTGACTACGAAAGACGTGGCTCTTTGTATAACCGTAAGCTCTTTTGGCCAAACTTCTGTCTAGTCATGTGGTCCATAGCGTACACTCGCCCTTCTACCAGCCATCCTGAACAAAGTCACATTCAGTGGCTGGTGAAAAGACTAGTCTGTGCACTGATTCAAAAGATCCTCTCAGATTTTTTGAAAAGTTTCAATTTGTTTTCAGAAGCATTGCATGCGTCAATGAAAACAAAAGATCTCATGCGTTAAGGAAATGGGTGTGTGGCACCATGACTTCGTATAGTGTGGTATTACCCAACAACACAAATGGAGTAGATTCTAAACTTGCCTTGGGCTTTCTTAATTTGTAGGGTCTCAGTCTATAGGGTTACTGCTTCTAAAACTGAACTGTTCTGAAACTGATGACAATAAATTACATGGGCCCCCATGTAGGTTTCTGAGTTCATCTGGCATCCCCATGCAGGATCTGCTGCCAGTATGCATCCACGGATGAGTCCAAACATGCTGTCACCTCTCCACAGAGACCTCTTTTCTTTTGGAAATCTTGTTTTAAAAAATAGACAAAAAATTTTGGTCCAGGATAACAAGTTTTCATTTTGACTCTTAGCAGTAGAAGCCACAATAGAAATTGCCACGTGTTTTTCCTATGATATCGAGATCATGTTTGACTCTTCACCTTCATTAAGGAGGTGTGCAGGAGCTGCTTCTCTCAATAGTCCCCTCCCTGATCTCATTGGACTAGAATATATCTAACATACTGCCGGTGATAACTGAGTGTAGTATCTTTTGCAGCCAGTGAAGGTAGGGAGCTGTGGTTAAGATCTTTTTCCCATCTATGTCATGGAAATTAGCTGTGGTTTTCTCCCACAGGCCTCAGAAAATGTTGGCCTTGAGCTTTGGAAGCTTGAGGTGGAGAAAAAAGAAAGGAAACTGAGCTCCATTCCATAAAGCAAAATACCCAGGAACAAAATCCAGATGGGAATTTGAGTGTATTTTTGAGCACTAGGTCACGATATTTAGGAGCAATGATTTAGTATATCAGCAACAAAGAGTAAGTAGTGGCCTTAGCTGGTGTAATTTCAATTGAGGACAATAGACTATTGTGGCTTTCTGAGTGTATACATTAAAACAGATTGGCATACCTATACCAGATCCAGAAGAAACATGTTAAAACTGCATCCTTAAATACCTTTGACTTAGGAATCTTTTAAAATCCAGGTTTGAAAGGTGCCAGTGATTCACAGAGATGCACATTGTCTGGGAAAAAAATGAAGCTCCTCTGAGACTGGCAGTTTTGGAATGTTGAGCTCAAAACCACCTGTCTGAGCAGTGTTCCAGGAGAATGTAAACATGGAGGGAGATCTGCTACATCCTATTTGAAGAAAACAGTAGTGTGCTGTGGTTTTCTGGGGTTTTCTTTCCTCAAAACTGTGATGTTTTGATTAACTAATGTTTTTGACGATGTCTGATCATGAGGTAAACTGAAGTGTAGAGCGTGTCTGAGAACTAGTTCAGCTATGAAATGAAGGCTAATTTACTATGAGTTCAAAAGGAAATTATATTTTCAGGGGAAAAAATTGGGATCTATGAAGTCAAGCTTTTATGTGAGCCTAAGTGTATTTTGCAGGTTAGCTGTTCCGATGGATTTATTCCTATCATGTCTAAAGACAGAAAGGAACATGTCCGTCACAAAGCAACTCCAGCTGTATTAATTTCAAATGAGGATGTCATCTGTATTGTGGAAGACACCCTTTTTACTTTCTATTTTCCAGGACTTGCTGACAGAGCAGCAAATTTACCACCAATCACCTTTGTCTCACCTTGCACTTTCCCTCCACAGATGCCGGGGTCTTGCTGAGCCCTTGCCAATGCTCGGAGGCTGTGCCGAGCAGGAGGATTGCAGTGAACCTCTTCCCACGTCCTGGGGGAGCCAAATGCCAGGTGTGGCTAAACCCTCCAGGGGGGTAACACAGGTGCGTGAAAAATGTTGGGATCATGGCTCCATATTGATTTTATATTAATGTTTGACATGCAGAGTGGGAATAATGTTCCAGTGGCAATTCATCTCAAGACATGCACTACTATACAAAATAAATGTCAGTGTTTGCCCTCCATGCATGCAGCCTTCTGATTCACGCAGATAATTTGAAGATTTTGAAATTTAGGTTGTCCACTCCTCTTTCTTAACAGAGAAAAATTAATTAGAGCGTCCTGAAATCATTGTTAAGAAAATAATATCAGGTATTTTTTTCTACTCCTTTTGCTCTTCTTCAGAGACTTTGAGCAACATTAAATGTTCAGGCTCACCAACAGGTCTGATCCATCCTGTTCTTCTTCTGCTTTCTGCTGCACCTTCCTGTATCTCCCTGAGCCTTTCTGATGACTTCTTAGTGAAAGTCCCATTTCAGATAGTATCAGAGCAGAGAGATAGAATGCTGATTCTAAGCATGAATATATTCTGATAAATCACAAGTCAGTGATTGGTAAAAGCGAAGTTTTGATAAAAAATGAGTCAAGTTCTATATAACACAAGCCAGGCCTCATAAACAATTCTGATACTTTTCATGTATATGCCAGTTTCTAGGCTATTACAATTATGATCAGGTGCAATGTGAAGCTTTTGAAATATTATGGTCAATGAAAAGTGCACACTTCATAGTTAGGAACTGAAATCCTATTCCTTTAGTCAAAAAATGTGCACAAAAAAGGGAAAAAAAATACTCCACACTCTATACTGTCAGAGAACAAAGGCTGATGATGTGGGAATGCCCTGAAACTTGCAGAGAGGTTTTCCTCTGCTGAGAATGACATCCGTAAACATCATGGTGGGAACACTATTCACTGATGCTTGGAGAGCAACGTCTGATCAACTTAATTTTATTGCCTGAGAAATAATTTGAATAATGTGAAATAATTTGTCTCTATTCTGAACCTGAAGGCAAGACTGAAAATCCAGGGTGTGCGTTTTCCATGGTGGCTGAAATCAATCAGACTGGGGGGACTTGTATGACTTGTGCATGTAGCTGGTACCTTCTGTGATCAAGATTCTCACTTGATTCTCACTGCAAATTTTCTGGAGCTGTCTGTTCCTTTCTGTGGTATTTATTTTCCTATAGACAGGGAAAATTAAAATGAGTAAATTATCATGTCAGTAGGCTTTAGGAAAGGAAATATACTATTTTCATTAAACCAAATATGTTCTTAGAAGAAATTACTTTCCTTTGGTCAGAGAAAGGATGGTATCCTCACTTCTGGTTTCCCCTGTGACTTAAGAAAACACACAGAAAATCCCCATGGTGAGCTAGGATTTTTGCTTATTTTAATATTAAGGGATATTAGTTCAGTCACTTTACAGTAGTAAGAAACTGTAGATACCATAGTATCTGCTTAAAAAAAAGAATTATTTTTAGAAAAAACAGAAAAACTGATTTGTTCACTTAAGCTTAAAAAGGAGATACCAGGTGGTCTCTTACCCAAGATTTGGGCAGATGATACATTCAAGGCTTACAGAATAAAGAATCATAAGCCTCAAGCATCTCTTCTCCTCATATTCTTTTGAATTACTGTACAGTCATTTATGTAAGTGGCTTCTGTTGCTCCCTTAATGACTACATAATTTTCTTGCTGCGTTTCCTCACATAGGATCACAGGATGACTACACAGTAACTTCATATCAGTCATATCAGTATTGGACTAGATAATCTTAGATTTCTAGACTGAAATATCTCAACAGAATGTGAAAAAAAGGGGAAAAAATATTATGCTTTTCATGCTTGAACAAATATAACAGTGATGAGAAACTAGTTTTTTAAGATTAAGTCAGTGGAAAGGTATTGCTTGAAACTATCTTTTAATATCTTAGTTTTAAAATGATACCCCAATACATTCCACAAAAATACTGAATAAAAATATGAATTTTGACCATTTTAAGTGCTGGTATATTTACAAATATTTTAATTTCTTCCGTAGTAAAATGCCAATTTTAGAAAAAAAAAAATATTCAGAGTAAGTTTTTGTGCAGGATTTTGAGTAGATATTACAACAGAAGTGTTGTTTTTTTACTTACTGGCAATACACTTAAGTGTAAATGGCCTAACAAGTTAATTGAACAATATTTTCTTATTACTTATCCTTTTGATCACATAAGTTTTTTTCAACAAGATAGAAAATGTCTTTTAACTTTCAGTTAGATAAAAAGACTTACACAAATATTGCTTAGTGACACTTTAAGTGAAATGGTTTCTCAAAAAGAAAATTAGGACTATTTAATGTTTTTCTTCACCAAGGAAAACAATACTGAGGACAGAAGAAACTATTTATCTGGAGTAAAAAATGCTTCCCTGTTCTTCGGAGATGCAAATACCTTTTATTTCATCATATCAACAAATTTTTCTTATGTTGTGGAGCACAGTTTGCTTATAGCTTCTGGTCCAGAAAATTATTTTGAGATGCTGTTTAAGCAGTAAGCCTGTAATAGTTTATTATGTTGTGAATTTCCATTGCTCATTCCTATTGTGCAGGTAATGACTTTGGGGGCAGAAAGTGAAATTAAATTCCCCATTGAGTAGATAAACACTCATTTATTACTGCTTCTCTGGGTGCCAAATTATAGGCTAGTTGATAGTGAGAACCTCTACCAGTTTTTAGCCTTTGACTCCAGATGACTGAGGTAATCACATGACTCATATCACCTCCAAAGGAAAGGCTCCTCTTATGAAAGAGTGATTGAAAGACTGTTGCTGCATTATTAATAAAAAACAGAGGCAACACAGAATCCCTGATGTCTCAGGATGATGAGGTGAGACTTTCAATTGTCCCACAAGAAATGGTTTTATTTATTTTCTTCCATCAAGTTTTGCATTTCCTTTGTTGCCACAGGCAGATGTAGCGCTTTCATGTACAGAGTATAAAATGCAAATAGCAACTCTACAGTTGATAAGTGGTTGGAAATGCTTCGTGCCACAGAATGGCAAACCTACTCGGCATGTGTTATCTCATACATACATTTCTATTTTGTAGTACATCTGCGCAGGGTTCCTGGGTAACCTTGACAAGCAAGAACACTGCTGAAGTCACAACAATGGTGATATGGGATGGTAAAATACTTGGAGCAAGCATCAAAATAGAGCAATTGCTTCAGTGGGAAAAAAAATCACTCTTCCTAATCACATACACATTGAATTGGTGAAGGGTATGTAGTCAGAGGCTTGGTGTTTCATTAATGATGGATGATGTAAGTCAATAATGTAGTTTAAAATTAACATTTAGTAAGGACTCACCTATGGTTAATTTATAGTAACTTCACTTTTATTTTGATGATTTAGGTTCAGTGCTCCAGGAGGCCTGCCTTGGGAACACTGTCTAGCAAGTTTAGCTGATAATGTTTAAAAAGAGCCAGGGGAGTAATGACACATAATTCATATGAGGTTTAAAGAAGCAAGAGATTCCCTCTGATCTAGAACATTCCTATTGTTTATAGCTCACTGTCATTGTCACCTCTTTCAAAAGGAATTAATTATCTTCATGAAATAATGTACTTCCTTATATTTCTTATTTAATAAGAATTTAAATTTCTTAATAAATTTCTTATTTAATAAGAAAGTTAAAGGATTAAACTTTCTTCAGGTGTATGAACACATGGTGTTTATTTTTGTGCCCCCGACTTTGCACAGCAACTTGCAATCGGTGTATGTGAAATGTCTGTCAATAAGTACTTACCTAATGAAATAATACTGTTTAGAAACAATGTGCCTTGGCTAGGTGATATTATGTGGCAAGGGTAAATCACACCACAAAACAGAGTGCAAAATTTAAATTAATGAGGTCTGGTTTAGGGCTTTTTATAGTTAAATTGATTTTAAGTTAAGCATATGTTTGTCTTTATTGCACATTCAACAGTTTTATTAGTAAAAAGTGCTGAGGTGCCGTTTTAGTTGAAGAACAGCAGCACTCAGCAAGCTCTAAGTGCAGTAGGCTGGTACCATTTGTGTATGTTGGCATGGAAAGGACAGTACTGTGGAAGTTAACAGTGTGCTTGTAGTTCTTTATCATACTTTAGTTGATCTGTGATTTCCATGCAAGTCCGAAGAAAATCAAACAGGATTTGGATGGTCAGCATTCTAGAAAACTTTCCCCAAATCTGCAATCTGAAGGAATTAGTCAATTGAAGAAACGTTTTGGATTGAGATTCAAATACATGAGAGGTTGTTGCAAAGAAGAAAGTACTAAACTGTCCTTTTGTCCATGGGGAACAGGAGAAGAATAATAATGTTTTTACATTCTTAGTGAGGGAGATTTAAGTTAGGCATTGGGGAAACCATTGTAAGTGTAAAATTAGTGAAGCACAGCAGCTGATGGATTAGAGATGCTGCAGCGTCCCTCTTGAAGATTCTGGGAGTGAGTTAGGCAAACTTCTGTCAGAGGCAGTTGAGTGATCCTTGTGAGTAGAGGGGTGGCAAAGACAGCTCGTGGCATCCCTACCCACCCTGTCTAGGTCAGCCCTGTTTTTGCATTGTCCTTGGGAGGCAGTGAGATTAAAAACTTTGCATTGCAGTGGTTTCTTTACCCTGATCTGTTTTACGATTGTGTCTCTTACTTTGCTCTTGTTAGGGTATAAGATAAAACCTAGATATACTTTTGACCAGCAAGTTTCCACAGCTTTTTTTATCCCAGGAAGGGTATTAAAAGAAAATGCAGCATGTCTGTTTAATACTATCTTAGCCCTTATTTTGTGTTATTTGGCAGTATTCTTTGTTTGGATGTTGTGAATGAAATCTTTTTCTAATAGTCTGAAACAAAATTTGCATATTGTCATTAGATAAAATTAAATTCCAGAAATTTATAGGTTAACTTCCATTTTTATTTAAAAAGATTTGTGGAAATTAATTAAATTGGAGATTGTAAAATGCCTTTCTGTTTGTTTTTTTCATATGGTAGCATAAATAAATAAAGTCCTTTTCATTCTAAATCTATGTAGCATTACATCATTTCCCACATCAATTTAAGCTTCGGTTCTCTAGAGATGGTGTTATTTACAGTAAAATCCTATGGTATTCAAAGTAATAAAATATGTCCTGTCACAGCTGATGAAGACACTGTTTTCTAGAATGGATGGTAAAGTTCACTGGAGCATTAAAAAGGGTATTCCTGGTTTCTCATATGTAGATACAGCTTAAGCACTTGAATAAGCAGCAGAGTCATTAGGATGTCTCCCTGTAAAAATACTGGTCTTGGTGGTGAGAAAATAGAGTATTTTTTGCTCATTGCTCTCTTTCTTCCTTATTTTTTCTTAGCATCTGACCTTTCTTGCCTTCATATTAATTTGTCCGACCTGTAGTTTGCCTTTCCATTTCTTCTTTTTGTTTCAGTTCAAGAGCTGTAACAGGAAAATTGTATTGGAGCCCCACTGATATGTTTCCTTTGAATGGTAATAGAATTTAACTGACTGATATGATACAGTCCTAATGAATTTTATTTACAGCATTGGGGATTAGAAAAACACTTTCTAACAAAAACCAAACCATTGTTTTCCACACAAGTGCTTGTTCCAATGTGCTCTTAGATTTGGAAAAAGAGCAGCGCAAAGTTCCATTAGCATTTTTTAATTAGAAGAAATTTTAATTGTGCTCTAAGACTTTGCAAAGATCTGCAGTCTTTCTGAGTGCTAAAATAGTGGCATATATAGCTTCTGCCTCTCTTGAATCTCTTCTTTGAAAAGCACAATTAAAAGTGTATTTTTGCTGCTACAGTCACCACACTGTAGTTCTATGACAATTTTAGAGGAGGAATTTACTTTGAGTCCAACACGATGGGGCTGAAGAGCTACACATGAGAGGGAATATATTCTAGTGGGTTTTTAATAGATTTTAAAAAAACCACTGTTTGTCTTACAGAAACAAGTAAAGGGCCTCCTGTGACACATAAGATTTTGTAAGCACACTGAACTGGCAATCAGCTAATCTCTGGTGTCAGAACGATATCAGTAATTGGATCCCCTATGAAACAACAGGAGTCAGTGGTGGGTGGATTGTTTCTTTGCAGTGCAGTGCAGGCAGCTGAGTGCTCCGTGCTCAGCTGCGAGGTTGTGGGAGCATGATTGCCACGGTACCAGGAGAATTGAGACAGGTTTTTAATTACCGCTTTATTGAATTATTTGGTATTATTTCTTGCAAGTGCGCAATGAAGCACCATGTGAGAATACTAATTTCTACTCGGTTAATCACGGGTAGTAGGGCTTCTGTTGCATGCTTGTAGCCTGCTTGTGTCTTTTCGTTTTATAGTAATCATGAGAGATACCACTTTTACACTTACTGTAGGTAAATTTTTGGGTCAAAAATAGTGTTGTTTATGAGCTTGTGATATTGTGATTGAAAGTCACAGGAGAGATTTCAGCTTTTCAGGGTATCACAATGGGAATGCCTTGTTGTTCAAGAGCAAAAAAAAAAAATTCAAAATGTAGAAGGGAAAAGTAAGAAATAATTTTATTTTCTGTTCGTAGTAAGTAGGCCTGTTTTGACTCAACTAATTATCAGAAGCCCCTGTTCTGCTGTAAGTATTTTCACCAAGAGCAATAACTCCTACAAGACAGATGTCCTGATATTTTGAAAGAGTGGTTTAAATATGTATGTGTATGGTTTTTTGCATCTATTTGATGTTAAAATTAATTTTAGAGACAGCCCTGATGTAAGATGCTCTTTTTCTTTTACTGCTTCAGTCCATACTTCTGTGAAATAGTA
The DNA here is from genome assembly GCF_012460135.2 of Molothrus ater. Taxonomy (NCBI): domain Eukaryota; kingdom Metazoa; phylum Chordata; class Aves; order Passeriformes; family Icteridae; genus Molothrus; species Molothrus ater. The sequence goes on from NC_050482.2 coordinate 45,483,991, forward strand.
TAGCATATTTTCCAAGCCATTTAGCTCCCTAAAAGGCTAACTTTTTAATCACCAAAATACCAAATAAAGCCAAGACTTTGAAACTGTATAAAACCTTTTACTGCCACATTATGTACTTAGTATGACTTGAACAACAGGTTGAAGCTCCTGAAGTTAATTTTTTTCTCCAGCTTTGACATAATTTTCCTTCACCCATCGCCTGGAAATATTATTAATTCTTGAATGAGTCAAAATACTTGAAAACTTTTTTACTATCTTATTCTAAATCTGGAAGAACTCAAAGTCAGTCCCCATTTAAATTATATCCATTGAGTGGAATTGGAAATGGAGAATATCCCTATGGGGAATAGAGAATATATACAGGTAGAGAAATGCATAGAGGGAACATTTCAAAAAGGGTTTTATTTATAATGGATGTTTGTGTGTTGTGTTCTGTGTTTACACTTTGTTTTTATAACTGCAGAAATGAGCATAATTTCAGCATTTATCACCCATCCACAGAGACACTTTAATTGTTACTTTGCTGATCAGAACTAGGCAAATGGAGGGAGAACACTGTTGTGTCTTCCCTGCCGTGTGTCATTACTATCTGACTAACAACAGTAAGCTGGAGTTTCATGCAGTTAAAGCAGGATTGTAACTGACTTTGTGAAGAGATCAAGGAAGGATATTTTAAGTCCAGTAAGTTTTAATAACCTTTCAGAGAAAGAACAGCTTTTGATCTGATTTGGCAAAGAAAAATTAATTCTCTTTGGAATTAATTGCTGCTCTTCCGAGAACTGTTTCATGGAAGTTAGCTGCCTAAATGAAGGAACTATGGGTGAGCCCAAATCAGTTTTGTCTTTTCTGCCCTCAGTAGTAAAATAAAACAAATTAAATCAGGTGTATTTGCCTCATTCTTTTATTTTGCCTGAATGAATGCTACACATAAAAGTAAAGTATTCTCTTGCAGAGCCTTTAAATATCTGACTATCTTTACCCCACTTTATTGGGGTTCTCTCCCTGAAGCATTGGTTCAGAGGAGAATTTGAGTTTTTCCTTGTCCTTTCTGAAACTGCTGCTGTGGTAGACGTGCACACACTATTATGTTTTAGGTTTGGGTTTTTTTGCCCTTTTTTTTTTTTTTTGAGATTGTTTCCTCAACAACTACCACTCACCATAATTTTCGCAACATTTAAATGTTTTTTTTTTTCCCATTGTAGTTTTCTGTGAGAAGGCATTATGTGCAGGGCTTTGCTGCAGCCACTTTCCACATTTAGAGTACTGTTTTTATAGCTTATTTTGGCAGATTGAGCAAAGTTATAAGATTTCTAGGTAGGAAAGTTAGACAAACAGATCAGTACTGTCCTTGGCACTGATATTTTTCCAAATACTCTGTTTTCTTAGTTGTCTTTTTCATATTCCATATAATGTCAACATCACAGATTCAGGGTCTAAATCAGATTCCAACTTTTGGTTATCGCTTCTCTTTTTATATGTTTGGGTTTTTTTCCAGCAGCATTAAAAAGATAGTTTCCTTATCTTATTTTCTTTGTGTGAGAAATGCCATTTAGGTTCTACTTTACTTTAACCAATTATACATTTTTTCCACCTGTTGTTTCTGCGGTGGGGTTGTGCAATGAGGCAGCTTCCTGGTTCCCAGGGCTAGGTTGCTTGACAGGCTGTGCTGGCTAATTGGTCTCTGCCATTTTCTCTCTTTCTCTCCTTTCCCTTGCTCTCCCAGCTGGAGCGGAGCCTCACTGGGAGCAGCCCACAGAAAGCATTCTCCCTGAGCTTCTGACAACCACCTTGTATTCGGTGCTGTTAATAGCGAACAAAAGCAAAAGTCCTCGTGTGGGCTTCCTGCAAGTGGTGGGGAGTCAAACTGTGAATTAAACATCTTTCCCCTCCTTTGCAGCTAGAAAAGAAACATATCAGTGATGTTTGAGGCACAGATCAGGCAGCTTTTTCAGAACACCAAAGAGACTGTTAAGTTTTTGATACAGGGTTTGTTTTGTCCTTTGAGGAGAGGTAATCATAGCATGTCACATTTAGTAAGGTAATGGATTTAAGAACTGAATCATGAGGTAAGTATAATAGAAGTATAGCAATCCATTCTCACACACTATATATAAACTTTGAGCATCCTCCTGCTCTTCAAATTGAACAAACCCATATAAAAATGGATACCTTTACCAGTGTTCAGAAAGGTGAAGGAAGTTAATGCTTCAAGTGGTTTAATATTTTATTTACCTTCTTCGCTAGGATTTTAATTCAGTTTGAAAATTATAGAAAAGATTTCTATTCATGTCATTTCATAACATCATGTGAACAACATTTACTGGTAAATTGATGCCATCATAGAACAGAACAGTCAACTTTTTAATGCATATTTCAAGTTGAGAATTTAAACATAACACTTGATGTATTCATTCTTGAAATTCTATTTTAAAAAGTGTACTGAACAGAATACAGGAATTTACAACTTCAGCATCTAACCTGTCTTGATTCCATCCAATCAAAAAGTCCTGTAGGTATAACATGAATGTGTTTGAAAAATTTCAGTGTTGAATAGTAAATTGACTCTGGTTTTGCACATATTTTCATTTGTTTTAAGAAGATATATGGTCCAAAGTTAAAGTTTTGTGGCATCTTTATTGTGTACTTCCCTGTTTAACCTGCTAACAGCTCTTTGTTTGCCTCTGTTTTTCTTCGGTCTATAGTTCTGGACTAACAGTCTATTTAAAACCTATATATGTATTTTTTATTTCTCATATAAATACAGCCTTAATTCCATGGCGAGGTATTTTGATAATTTTGGGATTAGGTTGTTCTTTGCTAGGACATATTCCTAATGATCTGGAGTGCCATGATTAAATCTTGTATGAAATAAAACTTTCCACTTTAAGTAAACTCAAACTTTAATTTGCAACAGGATAACATTGATAATATCTCAAACACCTCTCTCAGAGTGACACAGTTGTCCAAGTGCACTATAAACTGGCCTTGAGCTGCTACAGGTTCTGCAATTGACTTGTTGGAGGATGTGCTTAGCAAGATCAGTGTTAGTGTCTCTGGATAGTAAGGATTTTCCTTGTACACCAGCTTCTTTCATCTGTGGACATCTACCTAAAGTCCACAGCAGGTACTTAAACCAATGCAGCTGCACAATGGCAGATGGCCACCAAAGTTGTTGAACTTCTAGCTAAATATTCAATTAATTTTAATATTGACTCTTGGGTCCATTCTGCCTTATCCTATTGACTCACAAAAATCAGTGGAAAGCATCAACAGAGAGGTTTCATTTACTTCTTTTTGACCTGACTTCATGTATCTTGTATGTGTCTTGTATGGATACCTATAGATCAAAATAATTCCCAAAGTATGTAGATTGAAATTAATTGGTAACTTGGTTTAATTTCAGCTTTTTCAAAATTAAATTCACAAAATATTTAGGTTGAATTTTTTTTTAAATATGAACAATTGAATTTTAATTCTGGTCACTCAGGATTAAATCTAAACCTGACTGCTAGATCCCTTAGCCATTGAAAACAGTTTATTTACTAACTATACCTGCACAAAACTGTTTTTAAAATAAATGCCAATCTGCAGTTCAATGTTATGGTGAGTTTTTCACATATTTCAATTGACTAAATGGTTTATAACAGCTTGTACTGTACAACACCAAAATTATTTTCATCATCATTTTCTCAGTTATATACAAAGCAAAGATTTTGTCAAAGAAGTTTACTAAGTTGTGGGTTTATCTGGCTGTGCCAGTGTTTAAGGAATTAAGATCTGAAATCACTTCCCTGGAGGAAAGACATGGTGAAGTACGTATCTCTGGTCACCAGTGGCCGTCTCCTCCACCCATCTGTTCTCTGGGAGGAGCTGAGGTCCGACTCATGGATCCCTCTGGATGGATACAGGGAGGCAACTGGTGAGCCCTGTGAAGTTGGTCCCTCCTGCTCAGTCGTGGTTCCTCTTGCTGATGTCTGTGGAGGCTTTCTTTGGCTTACCTTTGAGCAGGAGAGAGCTACAGAAAAGACAGGACTGGGCTAGGCAGCAAACATGCTTTATGAGAAGACAAAAAGAGAAGCTTATGGAGGAGGTGTGAGTGTTGTCTAGCCCATTTTGTCTGCTGTCAAATGCCTTTCTGTATTTCTAACTAGTCAGTGCAGGCAGTTTCCTTGAAAATTAAAACGGGAAACATTCTGGTGTATGTCAATGAATATGCAAACAGACAAGTTTGGGGATCCTTTGACTTCAAATCTCTTAACCAAATGAGAAGTGTTAGCACACTTCACAGAGGAAGCAAAACAGAGCTAGGACAACTTATTCTTTGCTAGAGGACATCACTGCTATCTTTAATTGCTCACAGCTGTGGGTGTATATGACCACCTCTCTCTGCTGTTATTCTGTAAACAGGTTTAAGGTAATGCCTCCTACAAAAACCAGAATAGAAATGAATCCTAAATGAGGATCCATTCAAAGATTGCTCTTAAAACTAAATATAGTTTTTAAAGGGCATGTTATGCAAAGTACCTATGATGGTTGTTCTTGAAAATGAAGGTAAGATTTTGAGAAGAAGTTAGAAAGTTTTTTTTATTTGTCATAAGTTTTTCTTCAACACCATATGAACCCTTGTCTGCTGATCAGTTAAGTGCTTTTGCAAATATGAAGTGAGGGGAAAGAGATTATTCAGAAGAAAATCTGTATGGTATAAAGCCTTCTATTTCATAAGAGAAATCAGATCCAAATTCAACTAGTAATGATTCAGTAGTTAGCAGTCAACTGTTATTGCTTGGTCAATAGCAAAATGAGAAATCGAGATGATACCTACTGGGTATTTTTGAAAAACTCTTTTCCACCTGAAGCAAATGTATTTGCTGATATTAATGAACATTGGAGTTGCATGGGAAATGAAGCTGCAGGAATTTTGTAAGGCATTTGATTAGTATTTATCTAATGCTCATGACTGACACTTGTGGTAAATGAGGCCAGATTTTAGATAGAAAGTCCACTATTTTGGCTGCATTTAAATTTTTTCTTTTGTAGACATTCTTTCTGTACTGTTTAAACCAGAGTACACTTTTCATTAACTTCAGTGGATGGAGGAGCATGCCCTTGCATCATAATTTTATTGAGTCTTATTGGAAAAAGTCTTCACATAGACCCTGGAAATGTTTCATGTTTCAGAGAAAACAGACTACATTACGATTATGTATAGAAAATGAGGAAGAAGACTTTAAAGTAGAACAGATTCATATTGATGGTATTTGCATTAATGGCAAGTGCTAGAAAGGTTTGCATGATCTAATTCTCACTTGATGACCGGGGTGTATAATAAAGATGGAAGGCATTTCCAAGCCATTGCTGTTACTTGTTAGTCTGTTCTATGAGTACAGCAAAATTTCTGGCTGCTTCTGTGGAAATGACTGAAAAGTATTTGTGAAATTAAGAAAAAAATCTGAAAATTTGCCATCTTTAGTAGAAGCTCATCTAATTTTAATGTACGCTGTGGGTTCAAATTCATGTCCCTTTGTCAGTAAACTAATCTGAAAGAGTTTAATTGGGAAATACCTGTTACCCTTTTCCTCAGTGGGACTGAGCTTTCAAACCTGTTCAAATTCATCATCAGTCTTGTACAAATTATCTTAGAAAGCCCAAGGAAAATTCAATGGGAATATTTCCCTCAGGATCCACTACACTGATTACAAAAAATATCCATGCTTAATATGGAATTTATGTTTATATTTTCACAAAATTTTGCTGAAAGAGATTCAGTGTATACATTCATGTGGAGCCAGTGAAATTGCAAATGCTTACAGCTCTGATAAATTTTTTAACAGCTTGCATTTACACCAAACTCTGCTTTGCACTTCTGACAAAAATACATATGTAACTCCCAGGGCATAACATGTGTGTTCGTTTTCACACCACACATGCAAATCTGATGCATCAGACTTGACAGTGTACAACAGAACATTTCCTATTTTGAACTAGCTCTGCTAATACTCTGTCACCTTCTGTAATAACCCTTTACCTTTCCTAGGGTGAACCACAAATGTTTGCAGTCATGAAAAGTTGACAGTGTCATGCAACACTGATTTCTTGTCATTACCATCAGCTGCATGATCCTGTAATGTACAATAGCAGCAGCTGGAACTCAGTTGTGAAATAAAGACCACACAGTTGGCTTTTGGGACCTCCTACATTAGTGTTGTGAAATTCCTATGGAGTATGACATCCTTTTTTTAAAGAATGCATAACTTTCTTACAAGTAGTGTTAGTGTTTGCTTTCTATTAGGGTTGCAAAATTGTGACTGGCGCAGTCTCAGTAGAAGCTTATTCTCCTTTTACCGTTTAACTTAAATTTTGCGGTGGTGGAAACTTGACCTGATCTTTCATCAGGTTGAAGGTCAAATTCTTTTACAAATTAGGACAAAATTAGATTAAGTTCCCTATTTTTGGAGACCCTCAGAAATGTTAGCATTTTTTCACTTCCTGTATCAAATTTCTGATGTCATCAGAAAGGAGGGTTTAGCAGCATTGTCATCAGAAAGGAGTGCAGGAGTGGCAGGGGAGACCTCTAATTCACATTCATCTTTAAATCTGTGACAGTATGGTGAAGGCTGTAGAAGATGCAGATTTTCTTCAATATCCACCTTATTGTAGCCCTCTGTTGTCTGGTCATATTTCAGTTTTACAGTAAAGGAGCTGTTAAATTTTGTCCCTTCTGTTCTGTTATGTTTAAACATGTGTGATTCCCTGTAAAATTACTGACATCTTTAGCATCTCATCCTTTTGCCCAAGAATGCTCTTTTGCACATGATAAAAAGCTGTTCCTCTTACTGAAACAGAGCTCATATGCCAGGCTTACTTAAAGTCTCTGGAATGACAGCATGAACTTTTTACCACAAACAATCAGCTGGTTGCCTTAGGCTTTAGAGACCCGTTTGCTTCTCTTTCATCTGGTGGGTACCTGAGGTCTTAAAATTCATCCTCTTACAGCTTTCTGGGAACCAGAGGCAGGACCCTGAAGACTGTGTCCCATTTACATCCAGTGTAGAATCAGCAGATTTCACAGGAAGAATGGAATTCAGAAAGTAGTGCCACAGAATTCCAAAGCTGGGTGCCCTGTGCTGCTTCCTGCTGTGTCCATCGTGTTGTCTCTGCAGTCAGTGGTGCTGATGCTCTGCTGGAGGGAGGGATAACTGCAGCTTGCTTGTTGTGGATGCTGGGTTTATCAAGCCCTGCTACTTAAAAGCATTGTTTATTAAACCAATCAAACAAGGGAATTAAACAGATTATAGGCTTATGTTGGAGCAAGTGAAAGACAGAAAGCGTGTAATTGGAAGGTGGAGTGTTTTGACAGCTTCTGCAGATGGCAATAGACAGAAAGGAGGATTATGTTCCTAAAATGTAACTTTTTTTTAAATAATGCTCAAATAATTCTATCAGCTCTTTTGAGGGTATTGTATTTATCAGGAAATGTATGACTGCATCTCTTTCTAGGTATTGGTTATGAAAATTTTACTTTTTTTTTTTCTATTCATGATCCAGAACATTTTGTGAGCGGTCCTATTGTTCAGTTTCTGTACTAATTTTTGAAGTAATGCTCTGATTTAGTTTTGCAATGCGGTGTTATCCAGACTGATCATGAATTCAGTATTGCCTCACAAACTTTGTGTTATTTTATCACTCAGCAGTGTTTCATATTCAGTATCGTGTCTGATGAAAAATATTTAAATGGAAGATTGTTTCAGAATACTTATTTTTCAGAAACTTACATAAACCTAAAGATAATACAGTGAAGAATTCATTTTTACATGCTTTTGGCTTTTGACTTTTAAAACAAAAAGGATTTCCTGGGGGATATGTTTGTCTACCTCTATTTTCTCTCCAGCATATGAAATGACAGGCTATACAAAGTGCCCAAATATTAATTTTTGTGGCATGTCTGTGTATTCATCTGTCAACCTTCAGTGAATTTTCTGGTTTTCTATTAGCTTGTCCCAAACTGCTGGCAAGCTAAATTTCTCTAACAGACATCAATTCACTGCATTAAATTCCTATTCTACTCTGCAAGACGTATTGATTGTTTTTTTCTCAGCGAAGTGACAACTACCATTTTCATGACAATAATAGAGATTGATTACAATTTTATGGAAGAGAGAAGGAGCCAATATTGCTGAAAGAACCTTGGGGCTTATAAAAAATTGGAAAAAAGATCGTTTGAATTAATAAAAAAAATAATTAATTCATCTGTTGCTAATGAAGCTGAAGTATTTTTGAAATAATGAAAACTACAGTAAATGCATGATCATTGCTGAAGTCAGGCAAATTTAAATGTGTTTGTAGCATTTGGTGCCTGAAATCACTTGAAGAAATGCTAGTAATCCATTTTGAAGGGCTCAGACTATGAACTCTATAAAACTTTAATAGATTTTCCTATGTATGTAGCTGTGCATGATGACGTATGTGTGATCGTGCTGTGTTAGCTTGATCAGTGGAAGCTGAACCTGGAAGACTGAGGAAATATTGTTGGACTTTTTATAGGGGCATCTATTGAAAACCTAAAAGGAAATATATTTATTTTGGTGGGGGGTTTTTTGGTTTTTTTGGGTTTTTTTACTATTAATTTCATTTACGTCTCACATTATATTCTTTGCTGAAGATATAAACTGCAGGTCAAGCTCCTTTACTCTTTTCTCACACCTTATCCACTCTAAAAGAAGCTGGACCAAGAGACAGTGAAGGATCAAGATGAGACTTGAGTATTTAGATTTGACCTAGAGTTTGTTTATTTATGACACGGTGTCAAAGTAAAGTATAGTAACAGGATTCATGCAGGGTATAACAACATATACAGTTTACTCGTGCTTTTATGTGTTATCTTATATTTAAACAAAACAAAACCCGTTAATAGATACTTTCATATAAGGCAGAGTTTTCTCTGTGTGCTATGACTGTAAAATTGTATGAATTTTTGTTCTTTTTTTTTTTTAAACCAAGGTTATAATACAATGCATGTAAGACTTTTTAACAAACTGCAAGGTAGGATGGAGAAGGAAAAAAGTTTTGCAAATGACTCTAGTCTCTGAAATGACACTTTCTTTTGCAATTAGTTTATTCTGTGATTCTCCATCAAGAAATACGAAGAGCTACAATTTCAGTCTAGGAAATGAAATTCAGAAAAGTAAGCTTACAGAGGTAAGCCAGAGTAGTATGCTAAACTAATTTATTCTGTGTCTCTTTCACACGTGAACATGTGAGCACAACTTTTGAAAATTTTGCTCCTACCTCCATATAAAAAGTTGTAAATTGCCACAGTTCTTATTTAGTGTTGAACCAAACATAAGCCTTGTTTGGGGAGACTCAAAGAAGAAATGTTTCAGAATTAGGTGTGAGGGCACACCTTTTGCCTCGTTTAGCGTACTTACAGGTATGTCCAAATGTTTGGATTTTTTCTTACAGTTCCAAATTAACTATAAAGCTTATAAAGGATTTTTGTTGTGAGATTTTTTTACTCTGAAAGAGTGAGGTGACGGATTGTTTGCCATCTGCTAATTCTATATACGTAAATGTTTAAAAAAATGCAGAGCAACAGAGCTGCAGATGTAGTGTTCAAATGTAAAAACAGAACAAATAAATGAGTACATACATCCCACTCTGGAATTTGCATAGAAGCCTAGTGGTTAAATTAACAATAGAGACAATTTCTGTATTTGACTTATCATAACATTCTGTACTCTTCGCAAACTGTTCTAAAATTTTCAATGGTAAACTTTCAGCACAAAAGTGATTTCAATATTTTAGGGAAAACTGTTGAGCAGGAGAAGGTAAAATCATTACGTCATTATAAAAATGAATGTTTATGACCTTTTAAATGACAGCTGTAGGGCCAAAACAGCTGGGTAAACAGGTTGAACTTTTTCTAAGTGGCAGTTCTCTCTTTGGAGAAAAGTGTTTGAAATGTCTTTATGAGACCGGTTGTGATTGGGTCTGAACGTATTGTGGTTTGCCCATGGGTGGTAAAATTTGTGATAGTATATCCACCAGCTTACTTGGAAGAGCACTTGGCTCAGTCTCTGCTGTATATCTTATGTGATTTTTGCAGGATGCGCACCTGGGATTTGCAGGAGTCCAGGTGTCACTTGATGCTGGCTGTAAATTGTAAAACGTTGGGCTTCCACTTGACTAATTTACAGTGTGCTAGCATGTACATTTATGCTCCAAGAAGTCAGACAATTGGCATTGCTAATTATTTAGGAACAATCTCAGTTTTCCTTACATTTTCTGCTTGGAAAGAAATCTCTGTCTGGATGAGATTGAGGGGTTGCAGTAGAGTTATATGGAGCAGGAGAGGATCCTGTGACTCCTTAGGTCGGCTGTAGTGCTGCACAGGAGTGGATGCTCTGCCACTGGTGTCTCCTTCATTCCACAAACATGTGGAGCTGCTCTTTTGGGAAGCTGCTGCTATCAGCCCTTAAGCACCCACATTGCTTTCACATGGAAGCAGGGGAGAAGCCTTGGTGCTGCACTCCCCAAAGAAGCCAGAGGGGCAGAGAGTGACAAGAGAGACATACCCCTATCTCTTGCTGCTCCTCCAAGCATGGTGGATGAGGGCTCTGCGGTGAAACGCGGCCATGGTGAGCTCACAGCAATGCTAACTGGATGGCCTCCCACAGTGTGCTTTAGAATCTGATTTAGGCTACATCTATGATGGTGCTGTCTGGTAATGTGTGCTGTCTGCAATGATGCATTTCACTGCTCTTTCCTAGTACAAAATGCTGAGTTCAGAGGAGTTCTGCCAACGAAAAGTGTGTTCACAGCAGTATTGTGCTTCCTCGCCATTTTGTGAAGCAGGAAAGTTCAGTGGCAATTAGATGGTGTCAAATAATAGTCAAAATGCCCTCTGTGACTTTTTGTCAGATTTGTTTATAGCTAAGTAATTCTATTTGACTGTGCAAGACCAGGCAAATGCTTCTGAAAGTTATTTTAAATATTGTCATCAACTTGAACCTATGTAATCAAAAGTAATGTATCACCAATTAAACAACATGTGAAATTCCTCATAGGAACACTGGCTGAATTGTCTTTTAGTGTCCTTACTTTGGCTTGAGATGCTGAAAGCAGCACTAGAAATTCTGCTTTAAACTGAGCTACACAAATTAATATTTTTAACTGATTTTGGAAGTATAATGAGGGAACATGCTTGTTTCTTATTTTAATTTCCACTTTGAAATATAAATTCATTTGAAATCATTAAAACTGAATATAATGCTTGTATGCGATTGATGATTAAATTATCATTGCATTTGCTAATTTTTTAATATCCTGTTTTTGTAGTGAAATCTTAAAGTATTTAGCCAGATTAGGGACTGTGGTATGAAGCCCTACTTTCATGCAGTAGGTGAAGAACTCTTAAATCAGTCTCTGGAGTTATTTAACAGTTACCAATTACTCCTGCATTGTAAACAATCAAAGTGCTTGTATCTGCAGGCAGTAGATAACCTGAAAATCAAATATATCAGCTCTGCAGAGATCCTTGAGGAGATTGTCCTGTCAGCTAAAACAAGAATAAAAGATGTGATTGTAAATAACATTTGTGGGACAAGCAGGCTAGTAACATTCATTTGAAAAATAAATATGAACCACCTGTAGCCCACAGTGGACATTAATTGTACATCTGTCAGAAAACAAAGTCTTAAGAAACTTGTGGGCTTTGCTTCCTGATTGTTTTAAGTTATGCTTTGCCATCTTATGATGTGAGGGCATCCCTGACCCGCTCTTTGTGAGGAGGTGTAATGGATAGCACTGATCCTGTCAGAGGTGTTGGAAACCCCAGCAGTTCAGATTCTTTGAGTCATGGAGTAGCTGCTAGCCCGACATTTTCTCTTTTTTTTTTGTGAGAAGACTGTGGTTTTGGCTACATGCATGTCATAGGGATTTTACTTTAATAGAAGACTTAGTGAATGAATGAATGAAATTGAATAGCATTTCTTACCTGATAACTTTTTTCTAGTTTTGTTTCTTGTTACTGATGATAAGAGAAACTAGTCATAAGATATAAATTTTGATTGAAATGTCTCCATCCCTATCCATAAAGCAGATGAGGAAAAATTAAGATTTTTATATAACCTTATTTCAAATGCCATCAGCATTAGAAATAATACAAATTTTAGTGACCCTTAAAATTAATCCCATAGCACTGAAGTTGTTAGAGATTTGGCTGGTTAACACAAGTGCTGGAGTACAAAAAGAGCTTCCAAACCAGTAATATTGTGACAGACAGTATCATTGAGAACACTAGGCTGATCCTGTAAGGATGGCTGTGCTGATGTTTAAGTGGTAAGCTTTTTTCTTTTGTTTTGAGATAGTGAGAGGGTGGTGATAACAATTTCTTTATAATCATTTGTGGTGGAAATATTTGGTAAATAAATGAAATGGAGGGGAAAGAGGAAATCTGTTAGCTGCTGTTTTCTTGCATCAACTCTTTTTTTTCCTCTTAAAGATAGCTATTTAGTCCATTAGTGGATTTCTTTCTCCTTGCATGCTGGCTTCCTGTAGGTTTCACTGTGGAGTAGCAGGTGTACAATTCCAAAGTGTCTTTACAAGTGGCTCAGCAGGGCTTCCTGTGCCATACATTCACTGGAGACAGCTCATCTGTTTAATCCTTATGTTTTAGTCAACCTTTCTTATTATGCGGACAGGGCTCCCATGCTCAGCTGGATTTTGACTCTCAGAATGAATTGATGGAGCTCTTTGATCTTTGCTGTGTATTGCATCTGTTTCATCTTTCATCTTAATGCATGATCTTCCTAACTTCTAGCTAATGCTTTATTTTGTTTATTTTACCTTTTTCCACTTGAATGCATCAATTTTATTTTGTTCTTTTAGCATGACTTTTTATTTTCAAGGAACTTGATTGCACAGCTTTAACATTATGATAATTAGGTTGGTACGGGCATTTAAAATGCAGGCAAAGACTCTGAGAGCCGTGTCATTTTCAGGGTTGGCACTTTGCATTTTAGAGCCTTGATCAGAATCCTTAAAAGGGATTAGTGTAATTTGTTACAAACTTACAGATTAGTGCATCTGGTGATAGTGGTGATAAATAGTGGACATGCCAAAGAAGTAGGTTGGGACAGTACACACATTTGGAGCAGCCTGCTGCTGGGTATTGACACCTGAACTACAGTGGCATTGAGCAGTAGTGGGCAGAACTTGAGTTTAATCAGCTCCTTAAGAACTGGTAAGAAGTTATTCTTTTTCTTAGTTGTGGGTTTATCCTACTCCAGGGAGTTTAAAGACATTCAAATTTCCATGTTCTAATTCAGTCAAATACTGAGCTACAGTTACATTTTGGGTTATCTTCACCCCTCCCCCCCCACCCCATCCTAAATTTAAGTATGACAACCCTACTCTTTTGCAAATGAAGGCAGCAAATTAACAATTTTCATTATACTTTTCAGTTGAAACTAGCACCACCAACAGAGCATTTTTTAATGGTATGATTGATCCCTCTACACATACAATAGAGTTTAAATTCTGTTCTTAAAAAGATTTAAATCAGTGTTCATCTTCAAGTGAGAGTAGAAATTTAATTTTTCTCATGATCGGTAATGCTGGAGTGGAGAGAGCATTTTCAAATGAGCAAAAAGTCTACAGCAGCAAAACTCCTGAGTCTTTGCTCATAAGAGGTTTGATATATTTCACTTCAGTCTAGCATCTTACATTTCTGGCATATTCAGAGCCATTCCCCATTTTGTTGCATATATGGAACATATTTTGTCCCTTTGGGAATAGCCAGCATTTGAACACTAAAGTTTTTGTGGGTTTCTTTTAATGCTGTTTCTCTGGAGAAGGCTCCTTGTGCAGAACTTCCACTTCCCTGTTTACTGTGGTAAAACCTGGGGCAGTTGATTATTATGTGATGGGGAAATCTGCATTTAAAAATGGAGACAGATCCTCCAGAGGTGCTTCTTTGGTCAATGACATATGACCCATTCAGTCACCTTACAGGAGAATCTTATAGCATCCTTGCGCAAATACCATCTGTATAAGTGAGGATAAAAAGGCATAAACCAGTAAGTTTTGGGAAAGAACAACATTTTTAATTTTGAATTCGTTAGGCTTTATTTAAAAGGAACCATAGCCTCACAAAATTATTTGTTTTAGGCTTGATTTCACTGTGATGTAAGTAGATGACACTGTTACTAGTGATAATTTCTGTAATGAAGAAGTAAAAAGAGACCTGAATCTGATATAATACAATGACATCTGCTGTTGTTGCAAAACAAAAAATGTGATAATTTTGCCTGATATAATAAACAAGCAAATAAACCCCCCACCTCCCTCCCTCCAACCCCAAACTATGCTTCTCTTGCTGTTAGATCATCTTCTTTCAGCTACTCTTTGGTATAACACTCTGTAAGAGCTCTCTGTCCTCTAATATTGAAAATAATAGGTAGCTGACATTGATGGCAAAACCTTTAAAGATATATAAGGAAGAAATTTAGAATTTGGGGAAAAAGTGATGACTGACTTGGCCTCCTTATCTTTTTGGTTTTTTTAGTTTGCCTTTGGAGCTGTTGCCTTTTTACTGCTCTAAAAGGAATCAGTTGTAGAGTATTATCTGTCAGGAAATTAACTATTTATATTGAAAGAAGCTCATTAAGTGAATTTAGAAAATTATTAATATCCTGGATGCACGTGTCAGGCACTTTCACAATTTGAGACCTATCTTTGTAGAATCCAGACTCAAAATGTAACTACATTAACTCTATACTCTATTTTTAATGAAATTTTATCAGACGCTTTTAGTGGTTTATGTTGTTGGATTTAATTTTTTTTCCTGTCTATTGGGTGTTTGGCTTATGTCACTTTGATTGGATCATTGAAGTTACAACCTTTCTAATAGGTCATGCACCAGAGTTTGTTTCTGCCACATTATTAGTGTTTTACATGTTTCAATTTTATTCAGACAAAATGGGTAATTTTATGAGACTACTTCAGCAGTAAGTGCATTTTTTATTTTGGAGAAAAATATAAAATGACACATTAAACATAAGTACCATATAATCTAAAGAGATTGTGTTGCTGTAGCATGGCAATATGTTTTCTCCAATGTGTTTTGTGTTTGTTGTCTCCAGAACAAGAATTTGTTTAATTCAGTTGCTATTTTGTTCTGTGTGTGTGTCTGCCATCCCAGTTCCAGTTTACTGCAGGTGAGAAATTTTGCATAGGAGATGCCTTCAGGCTGTAGAAAAGGCTTTTTAACCACAACATTGGGAATGAGTTTCCTGTAAAACAGTTCAAGCAGTGCCTTTAGGGAAGAAGTATTACTAGCTCCTGGAGTTGTGGTGCTCAGATGTCTCACTTGACCCAGCGAGAGGCTCTCTGGGAAAGGGCTTTTATACGCTGTCGTTCCATTAAGACAATGCAAGCTTTTTATTGCCTCATCTTTAGAGAATGATACAACCCCCAACCCCATTTCAAATCCAGAATTTTTAGTCTGAATGTTAATGAACAGCCTGTCTTTTTTAAAAAATAGGCAAACAAATAGTTTAGGACAGATTAATTTTTTGTTGACTTCAGCTCAATCTTTCTTATTCCAACAAGCATTTCTGTTTCACAGATATATTGTAAATTACTGATTTTTTGGGTCATTCTGTTATATAGGTAACAGAATTGAAATTCTTGTCAAATGTGTTGCATTAAGCTGTCCTGGCTTTGTGGCAAGTTAGCTTCCATGCCATGAGCGGGTAGAAGCTGGGAGCGGACATCAGGAATGAAAATTGCTCCTTGCTTGCCTTTACATTTTTTCCGGGACATGTGCTACTGGATGTTGTCAAAGGCAGGGTGCTGGAGCATATATATGTAGTGTCTATATTCTTAATGGTCAGTTTAAGAAGAGGTATGTCAGACTACTAGTGCAGGTAGCAAAACAGCAGAGCATTGGTGAAACAGAGTGGCAAGGAAGAAACATTTGCAGCTTTTAGTCTTGTCGGCATCTGGCCGCAGCAGGGCAGAAAAAGTCCTTTAGTTCACATGTCCTGACAATATTAAAGTGGGACAAAACTGGACCTGTTCATCACGCTGCAGGTGGAGAAATGGTCTTTCCCCCCTTTTTCTTTCTTTATCAGTTCCTAGAATATAGGCAAGATTGTTTTCCTTGCAATGCATTAATATTTCACCTCTGCTCATTCTGTACTGAGGATTGACACAACATGTGGCCTCTTCACATCTGCCTCATGGCGCTTCCCCCTCGAGAAGCTACGTGTGACCTTTGCAGACATTGTTCTGCACTGTGAGACTTTATTATTTCATTCTTTTCAGTGGAATATATGTGCAGTTTAAACTGCAGGCCAGCTGCTTAAAACAAAATTTAAAAGAAAAAATATCTGTGGCTTTCAGGTGCGTATGACACGGCAAAATGAGAAACCATACCATAAGGTCGCTGTCTGCACTTGCATATGCTTTTTCTTGGATTGAGACGGGAATCAGTGTGTCCCAAAACCTTAAAAGCTGCTGTTTTCAGGAAGAGCTTCACTGCAGACCAAGGTTTTGGTCCTTGGACCCAGGCTCTACTAAGTGTGTTCCCTTAAAGATCTGCACTGGTGTTAGTGTACCCCTCCTGCACTGGCATTGTGCCCTTGTGTTACACTTTTCCTTCTCCTAGTTTGTGTTTTCTAGCAGAATCAAGCATATAGGCTCCTTATTAATTGGCAGCCGCTGAACATTAGAAGTTAATTTAAAAGCCCACTGGATTGTAATGTGAAGAGTACTCCTTTCATTACATTGTTCATTATTTTAAATGTATAATTTACATATATTATTGCTTAATTTCACTTAATTTTTTAGAATGAGGTACTGAATGGAAGATTTACAGGATTTATGAGAGTACAATGGAAGGTTTATTAGATGGACATTTTTTAAGTTAAGCTTACAAATAAATTGTTTTATTTTGTTTTTTGTTTTTTTTTTTTTCCCTTTAGATAATGGCTCCTACTCTTTACTATATTTTTCTACATTGGATCTTTGGGATTTGAGGGGTTTTTTGTTTCTTTTGGTTCCCCCCCCCCCCCCCCCATCCCATGTAGGAATGCTAAGAATGTAGCAAATACTGTAGAAATCCTGGAGTAATCCAGTCTTTACCAAAATAAACCTCTCTTTTGAGCCTGTACCACCATTATTATGGCCATGGTTTGCATTTTCTTTTTTTAAACTGAATATACTTTTAGTTAACCATGGTCTATCCTTTATCTCCCTCTATTCTAATGAAATTTTTCGTTTACCTGACCCTGAATTTACTCCTCCTATATCAAGTATGTTGTCTAGTTGCTTCCGTGGAGGTCTTTGTTCACTTCCTTTGTGTATTCCCCTTGATATGTTTCCTTTTATCTGAAATTCTCATTGTATGGAGGTTTTGGTAATTCTAATATTTATGTCTCAAAGGACAGGGGAAACAACCCCCCAACCAAATATGGCTAATTTTTCAAATGACTTAAGAAATTGAGGGCCAAAGTACTCAGAGGAGGTGCCCTGCCCTCTTGTGAAAATTACATCTCTAATTCCTTTAATTTGGATAATCTCATAATTTTTACTATTTATGTTGTTTTTGCTTTAGACAGTTCATAGATAAATAGAATAATTCAATTTGGAAGAGACATCCAGAGGTCAATTAGTCCAGCCTCCTCCTTCAAGCAGGGTTAAAACTGAATTCAGACCAGTTTTGCAATCTCCATGAGAGCTAATAGAGATAGTACATCCATCCAGTGTATAAGTTGTTCCACCAGTATTCAAGTATGTAAATAGGTACAATAATTCATTTTCAGCAGATTCCTGTCATGCTGTCCATCCTAGTAATGACAGAGAAGAGCATTGTGACAAGCCCAGTTGCTTTGTTTATTATAGCTGAGGGTTCATGAAGTTAATTCCATATTTTCCCACAGTGAATTTTGAAGTAATGAAAAGGAAAAAAAGTGTGAATAAGAGGAAAACCAGATGTAATTGTTGAAAATGGACAAAAGCATGTTCTTCTGGGGTCCCAAGTTTGATCCTTCATTCCTGCATCTTTAAAATAATTGGTCAGGTCAATGTGTGTCTGTCAGACACCATCCTGTTTGTTTTCCAGTTTTGCCTGCTCAGATCTGTTCTGACAGCTTAGAAACCTAGTCAGGTCTATGCTGGTGGCTGAGAGGAGATACTGCTAGGCATAGGCTTATGTATCTGATGATTTTGCTTAACCTTCCAGAAAAATGAATCGGTAGTTATGTCAGCCTCCTGTTTTTGTGTGCTTCTCAAGTCCCTCATTCATTTGCTATGCTCAGTTATTACTTCTTGCCTTAAATCTCTGTGCTAAAACCAAGACTATTTCTTCATATTTAGCTGCTGCTTAAATAAAGCAAGATCTGGTTTGAGTAAAGCATTAAAAATGAGGGCAAATAATTCATTAAGGTCTTCCTTCTGAGTAAAATCCTCTTGTGGGTAGATATTTTAAGTGAATTACTCAGGAGTTTCTAACAGTGTCTGCCATTGCATTGGTGACAATGTGTTGTGGAGGTACTTGAGCTAGATCTCAATTTGTTAACAATTTGGATATAGAATGCAAAGCAGAACTGGTGTAGCCTTCAATAGCTGCCTGAGAAGCTGGTTGAATACTTCAGTCATCCAAAATGAATGAAACAATGACATCACATTTGAGTATGTAATTTATTTTGTTGTCTTCATCCTTTCAAACAAATATCAGAAAGCAATTAGCTGTGTTTAATAATGAATTGTGAACAGTATTGCTATTCCTGTATCCAGCCTCAACTTTCCAAATGAAGAAGTCACATAGGACAAAAAAATTGACTTCTGAAACGCATAGCAGGTTCTGCAAAACTTTAATTTGAAGGGAGCAAAGTCAGGATGTAATTGTTGCTCCCACTAGCTGCTATTTTCTAACTGTTGATATTTTATGTTTGCATGTAAAGAAAGCGTGAAAAATTCAGCTGAACTGCATGTGAAAACTTTCAAGAAAAAATGTATCATTTTTAGTGGATTTATTTAAAAAAAGAGGTAATTTTATGCTGTAAAGTCCACAAAATCTTCTTCCTGATTTGAGATGGTCTTGCTGGATACCACTTTAAATGGAAACTAGCTTTCACTTAAGGTGACATAAACACAAGATCACCATTCTGAGGATAAATAGTTTTGGAAAAGCAGTCTTTGGTCCAAGTGCCAGGACAGCCAGTATACCAAGAATCCACAACTGATGCTGAAAATTTTTTCACCTTATAAATTTGTATTCACTGATTATTATACTCTATTTAGTTAAATGGAACTGTCAGCAGGCATTTCAAAATGTATGAAGTTAGTTGGTGGGGCTTTTTGTACCAGAATGCATTATTCTGATAGCTTTTGTTCTATTGTAACAAAACCTTTGTTTCTACTTCATATGAGCCACCTTCCACTACTTGGCAGTGCATTTGGTGTGTTGAAAAAGGTCTTACAGTAAGAGTGCATGATTGTTTAATGCTGCTCTAAATGAAAAGCCCAAATATATTCCTGTTTCTAGACCAATGCTGAAATTCACCAACAGCTCAGATTCTGTTAGGATGCTTTTATATTCTGGGTTTATAACATATTTGCGTGTTTAACCTTCCCAAAGCATAGGCTTCACTTGTGGGGTTTTCTGTACAATCAGACTAGTTGAGAGGAAGATGTATACAGAGAAGCCTTTAATGGTAGCTAACTGCTTCTGTGGGCCCAATTAAGACTATCCAACTGTGAAACAGAGTCCCCGGAGTAACCGTGCGGTCTGCTTGCCTGGGTTTGCTGAGGTGGGGGGATGGAGGCCTGGAATAAGAGAATATCCAACGCAGCTTTGGAGAAAAAAAAAAATATAAGAGTTTTCTTAGGGGAAAAAATGAAAAAAAAAAAACCAACAAACTCGACACAAAACAAAACTAAAAAAAGAGCAGCCCTCAAACTTTTGGTATGCAGTATTAATAAAGGTTGAGGTCAGCTTTAGGTATGCACTGCATTCTAGACTTGACACTGTAGTAGCTGTGCCTGAGATCTTGATGCGTTGTTGATCCAAAATCAATCTTGTTGCTCCTAAGAAGGCAATGAGAGATAATAAGTACTATTCACCTGATTGCCTTCCTGTTCTGAGACAGCTGGTGACGCTTGTCTTCCTGATAACCAGGAGTTTCAGATCTAAGGCAGGGATAAAGAAAAGCTGGGAGCTTGCTGAATCTAAATTTGACAGTCGATGGCTGTGTAGAGGGTCAGGAGGGATAGAATCTGTGACACGTATAAGAAAGGAACAAAATTTATCTGCTCTGGTTGCAATGATTAGATGTCTCTTTGTCTGGCTTTCTTACAGTGGATGATTGATTGTACCCGCCAGCTGGCTAATATCATAATTAACAAAGTTGCTACCATGTCTGAGAAGTTTAATCGAAAAAATTGCCGGCAGTATGATGCCATTGTCACAGAGATCACAAGCACAGCAGTGTTGACTTTTGCACTGGTGGAGCCGCAGGACTATGTAGATGTGCTGAAAAGTCGTTCGCTGGGATAACTGAAGGTATGTTTCTTTCCCTATGCATTTCTCCACTGCTCGTTCTTTTGAAAAATAAAGGGCATGGTTCTTTGAGGATACCTTTCATTTCAGGGTCCCATGTGAAGCTATTCTGTCGTATTTTAAAGCAGTTGCAATAGCAATCTAGAATGTGTTTTATCAATGCGTCAAGAGGTGAATAATCAACACTGTAGTTCAGTGATACTCACCCTTTCTAAGTGGTCTTCAGTGTCTTGCTGGATGCTTTTTCCAAAAAATGCGGATGCAGTTGTTTTGTAGCTAATTTTCTCAGCTGGAAACTGAGAAATGCTGTTGACAGTCTACGTTCTAGGAACTCGTCATTCAGCTTGGGTTTTTCAGCATTTATTTTCATGCATTACTTCAAGTTAGAATGTAACTTAAATGCATTAAAAAGTTGGAAGAATAAACCAGGGGAAAACCCGTGTTCTTGCATCTGTAATTCAGCATTAGAATGTCTTGCTAAAATGCTCACTTTTGTGTATGTGTGTTTGTGTCTGTTTGTGTGTATGAAAAGAGGGGAGCATTGATGATGTTAGCTGGGAATTCACAGCTCCTTTGTAAAATACTGCCCGAGAATCTCACTTACTCCTTTTGTATGTTTGCCTAGCTTTCCAAGTCAAACATTGTTCCACTGAGCTCTTTTTCTCTGCAATTGTATTTTAACGCCTGTGTGTGTGCACTGTGTGGTAGTTCAGTTATGCTCTGGAGTGTGTTGAAAATGCCAGTCTGACATATTGCTAATGAGTGTGCATATTGACAGTGACGGGGGCGTGTGTCTGTCTGTGTGCCATATATTAAAACAAAAAGAGGAGAGAGACGGAGACACAGAGAGACAGAGAGACAGAGAAGGAAATATTGGGATGGGAAAGAACAGTTTGTTTACATTACGGTATGTCAAAATGTTATTATGGCTAAAAAATCCATTTTAAATAGACAGAAGATTTCTTTCTCGCAGGAGCTAATATGACCATGGTAGGAGGATAAGGGAGACCCATTTATTTTTGTGGTATTAGTATTTTTCTGCCCAATAAATTCTGACTTTTTGGTACCAGCTTCTAAAATTTGGGAAATGAATTGTTTGTGTTTTGTTTAGGTTCTGTAATGAGCTCTCCCTGAATTTTCTGTTGCTTTTCTCTATGTCTTTACAGGTAAACTAGTTCTGGGCATGCAGGTGGAATTGTTACAGTAGACTTTTGAAGGAATGTATTGTTTAGTAGCTAGCATAGCAGATGTTTATCTAAAACCAACATTTTTGAGGGGATGTGCTCTTTTATATTGGATAATTTTCTGTTTTGAGTTAAGCAATTTTCTCATTTTGAGCTGATATTATTGCAATGGTAGTTTAAAACTAATGCTGATGTGAATTTTTCAGAGAGACTTTGCAGTTCTCAGTCAATTTAATAGCAGATAAATTGTTCTTAACTGGTAGATCAAATTTAAAGAACAACCTACTCTTTTTTGTTATTTCTTTGTTTTTTTAATGGGTTATACCCCAAAAGAGACTTCTGTTTTGTGAGGAAATACTTCTCTGCAGGCCAGAAACATATTCTTATCATGATTATTATTCCTATCCTTGGTAATGGATTTTAAGTTATCCTTGTAAATCTATTGCTTTTCAAGAGCTGCTAAGCAAAATTAAAAATCTATATTTTGTTTTGAATAGAAAATGCTGTGAGCAGTGACAAAATAGATTAGTATTGTGATTGCAGACAATAGGGAAGATTAAGTTACTAAAACAGTATATTGTTGTTCTAAACTAAAGCCTGTAATATTTTCTGTAATTGAGACTTCGTGCATTGTTAGAACTCAGTTGGAGTATCAAATGGTTGTGAGGATTAGAGCAGACAACTAAAGCAATGTCACAGTAGATGTGGCTGGTTTTTAACAGGATTATCTTCTGAGATGTGTAGAAATGAGCCCTTGTAATAGTTTTGGAGGAATTAATAATTTTAGTAAAATGTTAATAGCAAATGTGCTAATGTAAAGAATTAGAAGATTAGTGATGCATCCTTTTGCATGGAAATAGGAATATAATAAATGTCCTGCAGGTGACTGAAGCTACTGCAATTTTATTGGAGATTAAAGTTTGATTGACCTTTGCTGAGGTGATTAACCCTTCTGAAATTAAAAGCCAGTAGTAAATTATTCTGTCCAATTTAAATGCAAACACAAATGATATAGCATACTGTTCTAAGTGTAAGAGGAAAAAACGTTTTAATTTTCGTTTTGCACTCAGTGAGATGTGATTGCAGACAGCGCGCAGCCGGGCTGTGGTGGAACTGGCCAGTGGCAACCTGCCTTTACTCTGCTGGCTCCCGCCGGAGCAGCCGTGCCACGGGGATGCTGAGCTTGGGAGCAGCTGCCTGCAAGGAGCCTTCGCGTGCAGGAATGCCAGCAGGAGAGCATGGAGGCGTCAGCGAGGTAAGCGGGACAAGTCACTGTGGATGTGCTCGATCTGCGAGTGGAGACCCCGGGTACAGGTGACACAGGTGAGGGTCCCTGCCCAGCCTCACGGGACAGCGTGTCGGAGATGGGTTGCTCACCTGTGCGAGCCATGGCAGAATTAGAAATTGAGTTGCATCTATGTTCTTTGAGATGCTTTTTCCTTCTCCCCGATCCTTAAACGTCGGATGTACGAGCTTGCAGAACTGTACTTTTGACTGACAGAGCGCTTCCTCCAGCACGGGCTGAGTGCAGGTGTGTGAATTGCTGCGCTGCTTCAGGGATGTGATTCCCATCCTTCCTGCAAGGGTGAACAAGCTGCTTCTTAGGCTGTAGCCAGTACGTCGTGCTGGATGGGTAGGATCAGGGCATGATCTTAGTAGATGTCTAAAACATGTGGGATTACTCCACATGTGTAAAGTCTTGCAGATAGTTGTCGGAGTTGCTGTGGCTATGCTACTGAACAGCATTTTAAAAAATCTAGAAAGTTAATTTCCAATAGATCTTATACTGCTTCACATTACAGTTTGTATCTGGGTGTGCAAACTTTATTACTTAATATTGAATTGGAAAGACCTCAGTAATATGCTTGCTGAATTTTTTATAAATCTTTCATTAAAAGTTAAACACTTAGGAATTCCTCCCAGAGTATTGGCCTGACTCTTTATTTTTATTTAGCAGAAAAAATTAATGTCAGAGCAGTGATTTGTTTTATGATGAATTACACTTAACTTCCGCAGGGTAAGAGACCAGGGTGTTGTTATAAAGCAGCATACTGTCAAAAAGTCCTTCTGGAGGACTATAATGAATCTCTGAGGACTTAAATTTACACTGACTACAGCCGTTATAAATGGATCCAGTTCAAAGATTTTTGTTGCTTTGTTAGCAAATTATATTTTTGTTAAAAGCACCAAAATAATGGTAAACTAGAAGTAGTTTTGTTATTTGGGGTTGGTTTAACTTGCATGAACAAGTCCTTCAAGGATTACTGTCTCCTTTCTTCACCTGCCAGTCCAGAAGAGGGAGGCAAGAGAGTCAGGTCTGCACCCAGGAATCTTCATGGTCTTTGGTATACACTGTACTGGATCAGACTATGCAGGATTTTTTTGCCCTTTTGTTTTCTTTCTTTTTATTTCCTATGCTTGAATCCACCTCTCCCTGACCACTGGAGAAGAGATAAAATGGATCTTTGAAGGCTTTTGCTTGCATGCCAACAGCAGTAGTGCTGGGAATTGGGCTGAAGGGCAGAAGGGCTTCTACAACTGTTTGGTCTTGAGTGGACTTTCTGCCTAGTAAAATTTCCTATTCTTTCATGCAGCTGTAAAGCATTAAAATGATAATGAATGTGCCATCTGCATTCCATATTCAGTTTATCTCCCCACTTTTTATCAAGGAAGATTTTATATTGCATCTGTCAAGGTAGGGAAGTCCAAGGAATTGCAGTTCAGAAATTAAGGACCCTGAGGTAGCAGCTCACTTCTGTCTCGTCTTTTCATTTACACTTTAAACAGCCTTCAGAGAGATGGGTTGCTGCTTCTGGGACCCAGCGAAGAAAGTGAGGAATAGATAAAAGCTAAACTTGTGGTGGAGTGACCTAAATGGAACAGCTGGCAAAAGTATAGAGGGGATCCTCCAGGGTACTGAATTATACCTTCAGGCTTGGATTAGTGGGATGTTTAACAAAGAGATCCATTTGCCAAAAGGATCTCTGGCTGATTTTTAATTATGGAACTAGCACTTCCTTCAACGTTTGCAAATTATTGAGCTTTTTTTCCTCATGTAAAGTGTAGAGTACTAATTGTTGGCTTTTGGCTCTTGCTTTTGCTTTTCTCAAGCTAAAAATTTTTGCATCTTCTTGAATTAACCATATGAATACCTGGAATGTGAAGCATTGCAACAGTTTTTATGTTATGAATAATGAGTTGCATGCTCTGTGAAAAAAATAAATAACTTCAAATATTTATTGTTTTGCTTATAATTCTGGAATGCTCTTGAGTGCTTGTAATAGGATGAAACTTTTCTTTAAATTGAGGGAAGCAGTATTTATAGATCCTTTGTAGTCATACATATCCGTCATATTTTAATTAATGGTAATTGGAATGTAAAATCCTATTTTAAATTTTTTTTAGTAGAAAGATGCCTCAATTATTTTCCATATTTTACAGTAGAGCAATGCAGGACAGAAAAAAAAATTGGAGCTACATCTGTCAGAAGCATCTATTTACCAGCCAACTTTCATATATAGCATTTTCTCTTTTGAGATAGGCATTATTTCCTTGTCTGTTATCAGCTAATACTGCCATAAATTTCTTAAACCTCTGTGGGAAAACCCCCTCCAAATCACATGAAATAATGATGCTCTAGCATGATATTAAATTTTCAAATGGGAGGTGCATCAGGGAAATTCATGAGGAGGTAATAATGTATGCTAAATACATATGTGTTTAGTGAAGAGATTGTCCTAACTGTGTCTACTTATATTTTCTGAGGCAGTCAGGCTGAAGAGGCAGGCCAGTGTAGTAAAGTATTTCTGGGAAGTTTGCTGTAATACCATACCTGATTACTTTATGCAAAAAAAAGGGCTAGCAATGTGGCGGGTGGAGGAGGGACCTCCTCCCTCAACAAGGATGTTGTCACTGTCCTCACTTCCTACAGACCATAACACCTAAAATAAACACCGTTAGTCATTGTGCCTTTTGCTTTGCTCTTTTGAAAAAGCATTTATCAAGCGGGTTCTTTCAAAGACATAAGATTGGCAAAGGTCACATAAGATCGTTTTGATGATCTTCACTGTGTGTCAATGTTATCAAGTCACGTGAGAGATCAGTGTGGTGCTTAGCATGTGATGTCATATAGGTGATGTTTCTCTCTTGAAAAAAACCCCCAAAAAAGGTGCAGTTAAAATCTTGTTTGCCCCCACTATTGCTCCCAGTGCAAATGGCATAGGGAACTTCATATATTTTTATGTTGGTAGGATGATTGCTTAGAAATTGTCTTGTTCAGCATTTCTAACATTATCAGTAGTCATTACAATAACTTGAAAAGAAAACACCTCAAAATTTTACTCATGCCACAGTCTTCATTTTTCCTCTTCCATCTCATTTCAATGTTCTTTCAATATGTTACTCAGCCAATAGCTAAATGAAAATTGCAGGTTTAAAGCCATTTTAACTGAAGCATTAAAAAAAATTTTTATAATGGAACAAACTGCAATTTTCTATATAGAGGAAAGTTTCTGAATAGTGAGATATCCACTGCATTAAATATAATTGGAAAACACACTGCAGTTTCAGTAGCTACTTAGGCTTAGACCTTAAAGTTGTAAAGAATTCTTTTTCTTCTCAATGATGTATTTAGCAGAAGCTATACATTCCATGTTGCAAATCTGCACAAAATGTATTGCATATTTCCCCCCAGAGTTAGCTTCAAATCGGAGAGAAGATACAAAACCTGCAGATTCATTTTAGGCTTCTGTTAAAAATCAGCAATTGCCTAGTATTTCTTTTCATCATGGAAAATTAGCTGCAAGTTGATAATTGCATTCCTTCTTCATCAGACCTGTGTAGTTTTCTGAAAGTGTGCATAACAGAGAATTGAATTTGAATAACTTGAATAGCTGCATATGAAAACTCTTGGAGTATAATGTTTCACTGAACATTTCTTCATTCCATTTCAATAGAAATTAAAATTCTCTTATGAATATGCAGTTTCTTACACTGCTTGGGTTTGGGGATTTTTGTGGTTTTTGGAGGGTTTCAAATTTTGGATTAAGTGAGAGAAAGGGAAGGAAAGGATGTGAAACTTTGTAGGTCAAGGCAGGATATTTTTGAGGTACGTACCACTTTACATTCTTGAAATGGATGGTGGTAGAAATTACTAGCTTTTCTTTCAAGTAAAACAAAATGCGCCTTCTTTGAAGAAATTAAAATTTTAATTGAGTTGAGGGCTTTCTCATTAAAATTTTCCTGTCTGAAAATGAGAACAGCTCAGACCATCATGTTCAACAGTTCAAAAACGGCTTGAGCAAACATTAACTTTTAAAGGCACGAAAACTTCCATCAGAAACCAATCCACTCTTTTGTGTAGAAACACTGAGGAAAGCATTTATGTGAAAAAAATATTGTCAAATTTCTGAAAATACAGACCAATTAGTGAGATTTAATTTAGATATTTGTGACTGACTATGTATCATGTATATGTTAAAGCTGATTTATCACTATATTCTTGCCTTATTTGCAAAAAGAGACTCCTACTTATTGAAATATTACTGAAGAATCTAGCTTTCCCCACAAATTACACATTTTTTGCATAAATGTGCCTAATTACCTGAATTCAGTTTTGATTAGCAGTGTTAATTGATGCAGCTGTGGATGGGCTCTGTTTACCTAAATTACCATGTGCAAACAGCAATACGTTTGAAAGTGAATATGCTAAACTGAAAATACTAATTAGCTAAGACAGATTGTTATTCAAGTCACATCTCAGAGCTTTTTAATGAAACCCTGAATGTGTCAGGGCTTTATGATATTCAGACAGAAATGTCTATATTACATATGAATTCTAAATTTAATTCAAGGGAACAGATGGGATGTCGACCAGGGTTCTTCTCCATTGCTTCCAGTATTAATGTGAATATTTTACTCTACTGGATACATTTTTGAGTGTGTGTATGTGAGAGAGAAAGGAGTGTGTGTGAGAGAGAGGAGGGAGCCTCCCTCATTGTGTGCCTTGACAATGTGCCAACCAGGAACATCTAACTGGTCTATTTTTGACTGACATATTTACAAATTATAGGCACCTACTTTCCCAGAATGAAGATAAACAAGCTATTTTGCAAATGTAATAAGGCTAGATAGTAAATGGAATAAAACCAAATAACAGAAAGATTAAACAGATCTCATTAAAAGAACTTCTGCAACAGCAGAGATTTCTCCTTTTGCAAGAATTAAAAAAAATCCAGTTTTTTATATAATAGGACAATTGGGCTACATGTTTCAGATTGTTGTGGAAAGGCTTTTAACTGCACTAATCTGACAAATGCAATCTATTTTCCTAATTTTATTTAGAGCAGCACAGATTAAGGTATTCCATTGTTGCACTTAATCCCTCTTAGTGGTTCAGTTGGATGCAAACCTGTAAATAAGTCTTAAAGTGGTACAAAAAAATATCTAGAGCATAAGTGCTCTTAATATAGATCAACTGCCACACAGCATATGTCCAGTTTTCAATCCATTTATTCGTTTGCTTCAGAGCTTAAATATTCAGGGGTCAGCTCCCATGTGAAATTCAGTAATTCCATCAGAAGCTTTACGCACAATGTCTTGACAGTGAAAAGCAGGGGTTGTAAGTACTGCACCTATTTGTACCAAAATAATAATTGGACTGGTAATGTTCTAATTTTCCTTTTTGGACAGTTCTTTCACAAATGTTCTCAAGATATTTGTAGTGGTCCTGGCTCAATGTAGGTAGCTACAGTTATAGTTATAAAGAGTGTCAGATCTTTTGATCTCAGCTGGTTGGAATCTACTTTCTTCTGTGCGTTGCAATGAGAGAGAGAGAACTCTTTTGACTCTGTTATTCCACCATTATGGTGAATAGAAATTGTCCTGTGGACACAATACTCCTTTTTAAAAGGTTCAATAGTTCTGTTTTTGTGTAAGTTGACACGTAGAGCTGATGATACTTTCTGCAAGTAATTATCTAAGGTCTTAAACTTTATACCTGAATCCTTTAGTCATGGCCTCTTGTACTCCATTAGCAGAGGCTTTACAGATGGAACATATTCCTAAATAAATTAGTTCCAGGTACCTTCATTGTTCAGCAGACAATTAACTCTGGCTGAAGAGAACAGTAGTGGTACAAGTCAGATTTGGACCACTATGATAAAAAAATTGCTTCATTCCTATTACATCGCTAAATATGAGTGATCCTCTATAATGAACTGTCTCTTCAGTGCAGACATCTGACCTAGGAAAAAGCTTTTATCCCTAATAAATCACATTTATCAGGAGCTCTGAGTCATAAAATGTTATACTAGACCATTTAATGTCAAGTACTTCACCACCCTCAATAGAGCTTGACTTCTTTATGCAAGAGTAGTTGAGAGAGAAAAAGAGAGAAGCATCAACTTATGGAACACAGAAAGAGGGAGACACACAAATCCAAAGTTTAAAATTTAGTTTTAAGATGGAGTTTGAAAAAGTCATGAAAATTTGCGTCCAGACATTGCTCTCACTTGGAAATTTCTGGAATAAATGATTCATAGACAAGATCTTTTGGGCAGTTGATGATCTTCAAATAAACTGGTAGATGAAAGAAAGAATCAATTAACCCATAGCTTAGAAGAATCTACCAAGGCCTTTTTTTCCATAGAAAATAAAGCTGCAACTTCCACATAAATGTTTAAAGAAAGACAACACTTGATATAGAAAATCTCTCCAAACTTTGACCTTTACCATTGTTTGAGAGCAAAATCAGTAGGAAAGAAGTCCACAGTATTTGCTTTTGGCCTTTAAAATACAAGTTCAAGCCAGAATCTTGGGGGCAGCAGTCAGCTGTTACTCAGGGCATCTATATGATACAGCTGCAAAAGCTGATTTAGCCTTGCAACAGGTTCTTGTTTCCAGTCAACAGTGTAAAGGTGTGCGTGATATCTCCTGACACCTGCTATGCATTCTACAGAATTTGTATAAAATCATGTACTGAAGAGATACAATAACATTTTTTAAGATTATATCTTTCTTTAGTCCCTAAATTAGCTAGTTTAAGCATAGACTAACCAAATAACAATAAATAAATACTCATGAGCTCTGCAGTCAACCCTTAAATAAGGACATAAAAATCATGCAGGAAAAAGAATATAGTGTCATGACTAATTGCCTTTTTTGCTTTTATTTCTTAAAAAAATCTGCATCAATAAAAGTGAGTGGTCATCAAATTCCTATGGAAAATAGATCACTTTTGGTCAACTGGAACTGAAATGTGAAACTTTTGCACAGCCCATGTGAAAGCCATGGATATAAGCACCCTCATAAAAAGATCTGAAGTATCCAGGAGACTCTGTTCTTATGAAATGTACTTAACCTGAACAGCAGACATGAACCAAGGAGGAATAATAGAAAAGGAGATTCCTTCTCACTCAACATCACCTTTACCAGTTTTACATTCCCACCTTGTGTAATGACATTGCATCTCTGGTCAGGAACAAGCCCATCTAAAAATGGAAATGGTTTCTAGCACAATTTATTTATATATTTGATTTGAAATCATCTGTCTTGCTACTTACTTAACCATTCATGTTGAATTTTGCCTTTTTTTTTTCCTACAACAGAAAGACCAACCTGCTGCTAATGCAGAAATTCTCTCTTCATCTCCACCTTAAATGCCTTTGGGTTTTTATTGTCAGTCCACATTATTGGAATTCTTGTCATACAGGGTTGACTTGGAAGGAAAGATGAGACACTGTGCTGTATTGGTCTCTCCTCTGTGGATGAGTTGAGTGACTATTCATTCCCTCTGTTTGCGTATTTCCAGTGGATTCCGGGATTTTTTTGTTACAAAATCAGGGCAATGTTTCTGGTCTTCCAAGCAATTAATATGTCCGTTTTGGCTCTGTGGGCTACCTCTTTGACTTTTTAAGTTATTTCTCAAAACAAGGAGACTACTCTTGCTGCTTTGGGGAATCTTTTATAGAGTCCAAGTCAAAAGGTATCTTCTGCTTTTATGGATAATTTTTGACATTTTTCATATCTGTTCTAATTTCCAGCATTGAATTTTTGAAATCTGATGCATTCTGAAGTAGTTGTTTTGTTCTACGTTTACTAAAACACCTCACAGTGCACTTACAAAAAATAACTTACACCTCAGTTACCCACCTGAGCTTTTTTAAAGTTTGTTTTAGTATAAATCTATTTCACAGTTAAATGTTCGCTATTTTTCAAGTTCATTGTATAACATTAAGCAATTAACATTCCCCTTGAAAAAGGGAAGCACATATTACATATCCTTTCTCTTTCACATTGCATCTCAAAGTATCCATTGGTATGAAGGGTCCCTGTTTAAAAATGCCTTCAAGACCCTGCCAGAAGTGAAGTCCTCTAGTCTCTTCCAGATTCTTTGTCCCCCCTTCTCCAGACTCCTTTTCTCTTATAGTCTAGTTGCTATTTTATGTTCACTCTGTTTCTGTGCTATCACTGTATCTCACCTCATCTTTTTCCCTGATCCTCTTTCATGTCTGTCCCTTTCTCTTTGTGCTTGGTATGCAATTTGGGTAATTTTGATTTTTCTAGTTGATCATATTTTTCTTCTACTTAAAGCTCTTAAGGCTGACCATGAGTTTTAGTTTAGTCTTCATTATACTGAATTGCTCTGTCTTTCTAATAGTGTCTGAGTAATGCTATGCACCTGAAAAAAAAATTTCTTTTACCTTGGAAAGGCAAAACCAAAGTGTAATATTCTACTAGACTACTCTAGACATCTGGGAGTGCTATCACTAAGAGTGAATTTTTTTTCTAAGTGTCTTGTGTCAGCATGGATTTCAAAACATCTTGCAAATTCCTATTTGATCAACTATTTCTGTGTTATCCCAGATTCATATTCACTTCGTATGTGAACTTTTTCATGTGCTTTTCTCTGCTAGATGTTCTTATGCCTCTTCTGCTCAGATTCAGCTTCAACCTTCATTTATTCATTCATTAATTTACTTCATGTCTATATTTGAAGCCACCATATGTATGTCAAAAGGGCAAGTGTAATAACTCTATGATATCTGCAAGCTTCCATCAAATCAAGGCTGAACACTAAAAATTTCTTTTTCACATCACTGGTCTTTGTTAATTTTACTTTAAAATTAGATTTCCTAAATTTTTCTCTATTGTTCAACACAGATTAAATTGTTCCTCTTGTATTTCTTTACACTAATTAGAAACTATTTACTTTTGATCTAAAATTACTTTCAACTATCTAAAACTACACAAGATAGTAAGAGAAGGAAAAGCAGAGCTGGTCAGTACCACCTTTTCTGCCACATTAGACATAGTCTGTTTTTGTGTTGTTGTGCATGTCTCTGCAAAAATATCCTCAGAAAGGAAGACTCAAGCCATGTGAATAAATTCCTTTCATAGATAACTGCATTAGCTCCTTTGTCTCTATGGCATTAGAGATGTCTTCTTTTCAACCTCACATAGCTTTGTTCTCACTACCTCTCCTCAACGGTCCCTCATTTATTATTGTGTTTTCCCCATCTACATTCCTCGTAATCGATGACAATGATGCAATCCTTTCTTCTGGCAAATATTGTATATGTGTTTGTGTGTGTGTGCACTTGTGTGAACTTATGAAGTTCATACTTTGGGCCTGTTCCTGTTTCAGACAGAACTGGCATGAAATGAGTAAAGCCTCAACATAAGTTAGTAAGTTTTCTTATGTTAGAGTGTCTATTTCAGGTTTCAATTGTCAGCTGCGCCAACTGAGAAATAGAACAAACATTACGAGTATTTGAATTTAGTTTGATTTTTCCTGAATGTGTATGTATGCACTGACTGATGCTTGCACAGCAGTTATGAACCAGTCTGTGTGTGGCATTTTTATATTGCCATAAACACAGAGCATTTAAGTTGAGTACCTACTGCAAGAGACATGATTTTTGAATAATGGCTTTTCCAAGCCTATCGGTTCTCAGAAGGAAAATTGCAAGACCAGATAAAAATATGCCTAATGGCATTTAAAGTAGTGAAAAAGGCTGTCTGAAAGTTGTGGTGGCATAGTATAACAAACGTGTTTCTGTCTGTATTTGGCATACTCATGTGTATGCATGTACAAATGCATAGCTCATCAAAACGGCTGTGAAGATCACACAGAAAATGTTTCAAAATTCTCACCATCTCTCTCTTCTTTTTCCTGACAATTCCACTTTGGTTGACCATTTTAGGGGCATTTGGAGCATATTCCAGAAATTGCTAGTGTCTTTTTCCAAACAGCCGAAAAAGTGCTTTTTCCCTTGGATGAAAATTATCTGTATGCTTATTAGTCCCCAGAGTAGTATTAGACTGTATTTAAATCAGAGACTATTTTTATGTTAATTTTCTCTCTGGATATGAGAATGGAAATTTTACTTTTGGAAAGAAGGAAGAAAACTCAGACAAATTCCCAGTGCAACAAAATACTTCTTTCCAAGCACATGAGCTCTCAGATGTGTAAAATCAAATCTTGGTAATATTTTACCCAGCTTTTTTTTTTTTTCCTTAGATTGTGTAACTTTTAAATCTTTTTGCTTTGATTTTCCTTTTCCTTTTGTACCTATACAGTTTGAGTCTGCCTTCAACAATGGTAGTGTGCTCTAAAATGTTATGCACAATACTAACTCTCTCCCTATTTCCTCATTATAGTATGAACTTTGATTCTTTACTTGTTCCATGTATTTCTCTATAAGGTCTCTTTCTTCTCTTTAGACTCTGTAAGTCCATGCATGTGTGAAGGAGAGATAAAAGAAAGATTTTAGGCAAGTCACTGTGCTTTTCTTTCATTTCCACTTCAGCTATAAGGCCTCTGAGGAAAAAAAGTAGAGATTTTGTTTGTTTGTGGTCTGTGCTGGAAGGAGCTGGGGACTCCAGGTACTAATTTGATACAAGTAAAGGAAAAAAAGCCCCATTCTTATAAATAGCATGACATAGACGGAAGGCATAAATATGAATGGTACCATTTTAACTCTTGGTCTTGTTTGTCAAAGACAAATGAGCTGTAACTGATCAAATACTGAAATGTTACAAGGCTGCAGTGGACAGCTACAAAATAATGAAAACACTGTATTCCTTAACTCAATGAAGACTCTTCAGGGCAACAGGTGCATCCATTCTTGCTTATATAGTACAAAGTAAAATGACTCCTTGTTGGTCCTGACCATTCACCAATGGCTTTATTTGTAATATATTATGCATTTATAGATGTATACATATTTATATGTATGTATTATGTAACTGAAAGGTTAATTTTGCTTGACAAACAAGGAAATTCAGCAAAAAGTAAGTGCATATAACTTCCTTCTACCTTTTGTGTGGCTGGACATGGGTCAGTGTTGTGTCAGGACAGAAAGCCAAAAAGAGTCCTCCAAAACTCTTTAAAAGAAATGATTGAATACCTAAATTCAGTGGTAAATGGTAGATGTTAAAGAAAGTCTGCCCTTAAAAAGAGCTTTTCTTACCACAGCTACTAGGTTTAAATGATTTCAGAGTTCAATTTTTGGAGTAGAAAGCACAGAGAGTCACCTTCACTCAGAGTGAAATCTGAGGCCTGAAAAAAAAAGACATTCATCTATTATGAACACAGAATTTGAAAAAGAAACCTATGGTGCCTGTATTGCTTTATATAAATTCTAGTTTTCTTGATTATATGAAAAACAGCATGAGAAGAACCTTGGCTGCATCTCCATTATACTTTTGTAGGACTGCCAAACACTTTACTCACCTATATCTTCTGGGTTCCAAAACCAGTTCTAATTTCAAGGAAAAAATGTACAAAAGCTGACATTCATTTTTATTAAATATTTATTTATAGTGAGTACAACTTGGAGAGGATTCAACAATATCCTGAATAATGATGTTTTCTGACAGTTGATTTAAGTTTTCTCCAGAAAAAATGGCAAAGGGCCTAAAGTTCAATATGCAATGCCCAAATCATGAAGAACTTATCAGAGAATCCTTTTAAACAACTGCTGATTGGAAATGTATAATCACCTTTCTTCTTAGAAACACAGGAGAATTCAAATTATAGCAACTGTTGTTTATCAAATGTTTAGATTTTCATTAATATGATCAACCAACAGTGAATTGCTAGCTGAAATGCTGAGAGGAAAAATCAGTTATAAATTCCTCCTTTACCTATGTACATTTTTTGAGGTCCCTTCATTATAACTTTAATAACAAGAAAGGATTTTCTCTTTCTTCCCACTAAACCTACATAAAATGTTATCTCTGCTGCAGTACATATGGTATTTTAATTGCATTTCATTGTTCTCAAACCTAATTTTTTGCATGTTAAGTCTAATTATATTAGAGCTGGGAGCTGAATCAGTGCTCACATGAGAGAATTTGCCAAAATATACTATTATGCATAGTAAATCCAAAAGTGGGGTTTTTTTCCTATGTCTTGAAGAAGGTCTGATTTATTTTAAGAATGAGTTGCCATTCAAGACATAAATGTTGTGTCTAGTAAGTGTATTGCAGCCTTTTTTCAGAATGCTTTATTTCTTCTGTATAGCAAAAAACTACAGGTTCAAATTACACACATCACAGAGTGGCTTTTAAGAGAAAGCAAATATTTGCTGTGATTAACTGACAAAGAATCATAGAGTCATTAAGTTGGAAAAGACCTTTAAGACTATGAATCTTTGTGACCTATTCTGAAGGATACAAAACAGGTTTAACTGGCCCAGTATGATGTTAGATGCTGAAATGTTTCCTATGTCTTCATTGAGAAGCTTTTTATATTGAGCGTAACAAAAAAAGCAAAACCAAAAGCCCACAAACAAACAAACCAGCTCACCAGCCTTTTCCAGTAGCTAGTCCATTCAGAAAGAAGACCTGTTGGAGAATTTGGAAGTAGTAAAACCGGTAGCCAGCCCCTAACTGCTTTCTGGAGTAAATCTTAGAAATTATATTCATATCCATCTCTCAAGCATTTCTTCTTCATCTGTGAAATAGTTACCTAATCTTTTGCATGAGCTCTGTATGTGAGCAACATGGCCTACTGCAGGCTGAAGTGATGCTGGAGCTCATCTGAAACTAGGATTGTGTCTGGGGCATGTTCTGAAGCCCGCTTTTCATTGTTCTAGTTTTTCTGGGTTTTTTGTTTGATTGGACTTTTTCCTCTTAAGAAAAGAGATACAGTTTAGGCATGTCAGCTGGTCAGAACAAAACTGAAGAATACATGGGTGATATCTAATTTTGGTTAAACAAACATGGGAATGCAGCCCTCCCTCAAGTCCTGTGAGGACTCTGGTTGTTGGTCAGGACAGACAAATTTTCCTTTGCTATCAGCTGTCTGGGGAGGAGGAACTTTGTATCAGAAATGAAGGGCAGGATTCATTCAAGTGGAAGACCTTACAGGGAATACCTGTCTTGTAGCCCTCATGCCAACAGAAAAAAAATATTGTGTGGATTCATGTTTTTTCAATTGGCTAATATCACATGCTGGATGTGTTTCAGTAATCTAGTTTTCACAAGACAAAGGCACCTACAGCTCTTGCATTGTTAGAACACAGAATTGCAAGGTCTTCATTTTCAAATTGAATGTATATAAACGCCACAGTCTCCTGGTCACACAGAGAAAAACAGAAAGTAAGACATCCTACTGGTGGGATCCTGTTACACCAACTGGTGTTCCACTTGGATCACAACACTTTAGTCTTAAAGGCTGTAAAGGAAAGAAGTGTGATTACTACACCTAACCAAATAATTTGTTGTAAAACTGTGAGAATATTGTTTAAAATGAAATCCTGATTAGAAGTAAGTGAACATTTCTCACCTTTCTGAGCAAACTGTTTTGGTGGTTAATTAAACCTATTGTTACAGTGCAATTTAGCAGTATTTTGGATTTTGTGCAATTTTGCCATCAGCATGGCTAATAGTCATATGGGAGGCAAACAGTATCATAGAAATTATTATAAAAAGGTGGAGGGTGCTGTCACCTATGTGTAAGGGATAATAGGATCAGCTTCTCACATGTTTTTTGTCTTAGAGTGAGAGGGATGTCATATGGAACATTTAAAGATCTACCCCTTCCATATGTGGTACAATGAATCTTCTGTTATGTGTGCTGCCCTTGAGGAGACGGGAAAAAAGGAATAGCAAAAAAGGTAGTGAATGTCTTGTAAACAGGGAATGACATCATGCTAAATTGTTGCAAATGGCATCAAAATATGTTGATGGGGGAATATTTTTGGAAAATTGAGTTTGGATATTAAATGTTTGTGTCTTGATCAAATATTTTTTCATGATGAATAAGGGGTCTTTTGGCAAAAAGATTGATAGGGTACATGAGTTCAACTTTGAGCTTATGTCAGAACTTACAACAGAAGTTAATTTCTCTGTCACTCCTTCTGTTGGGAAAAATAACTTGTTTCTTACTTCCTTTCAGAGGCATAAAGTGCTGGAGGAGTGAATATATATATGCAACTCTTCTGCTGCAATTTCATGTTACCCTCTGATGTACAGGGCTTGAAGGGAGGGAACATGACCATATGGAAATGGGTTTCTTATCCAAGTGGAAACAGTTTAGTCAGCTTGCAGGAGGGGTCATAAACCCCTCAAAATATTTCTTAAACAATACAGTAGAGAAACTCACAGAGCTGTATTTTAATGGCCATTAATTGCCTCAGCTGTGCATTCAGGGTCAGGATACATGGAATACATATGCTTGTGTTACGAATGGAAGGAAAAAATATCTTCTGAGCAAAAGAAAATCTAATGTTAATTAAAATTTTCCAGGGGTTGGGTTGGATAATTCTTCTTTTGTGTTCTTAAGTCTCTTTTGATTTTAATTGCATGACAAAAAATTGACTCTAAGTATAATGTTAGCAAATGTTTATATTTGATTACAAGCATCTGTGAATGCTAAGTCAAAGAATTGAATTACTTTAATTGGGGTGGGTTTGTTTTCTGTTTCTTCATGAGGTTTTTTGTATATTGGGGATTTTTTTCCCCAAGACATCCCACAATGGTAATAAAGCTTGTACTGTCAGTATGCTGAAGGTCATTGCTATAATCTATTCAGGAAGATCTGCTCCCCTTTAGGTGAAAAAAAAATCAACTGAGCATACCTAAAAATGCCTAGAAAATCCTATTACACTTACTGAATTCCAGTTATGTATTTCAGATTCACATAGAATTCAATGAGTGCTCAAATCAAATATGAACATTTGTAGCAAGTTTCCAATGTTATGCACTGGGTTTCCCTCCCTCCCCCTTCCTGTGCTTAGAGAAACAAGGAAATTCTTCTCAGATATGGCAAAGGATAAAATGAAATGAGTAACATTAAAACATACCTAATACTGTGTGATACGTTTTAAAACTGGAAACAAAGGTAGGATATGTCTTATCTGTCTGTCGTGACTCCCAGTGCATCTGTCTGTCTCTCTGGAGCAAGTCAATAAAAATGATTAGAGCTGGCACCTCACAATCGTACACCCTTAAAGCATGAAGCAATAATACTGTGAAGGAAATTTTTTTTCTGACCTTTTCAAATTACATCCAACTGTCTAGGGAATTTCTCAGTGACTAGAGGTAATAAAGTTCAATCCGTTTTGCCGGTCGGCTTCAAATTTAGCTCCTCAGAAGCCCTAACTTATCTATTCTTTTTATCTTGGCCTTGGCATCTATTCAGTACAGTAATCCATGCATCTAATCTTTTTTTTCTCTCCCCTCTCAGGTTTAGCTGGTGGATCATATTGTGAAAACTGCAGCCATGAAAGGCCCTCCATTTAGTGCACCCTTCAAAATGAAATGTTAGCATGGGAGGCTAAGCTGGTATGTTGCCTTTGAGAGGCTCTTGTTGAATTTAATTAGCTTTTAGATTTCATCTCCATCTCGCATCTCAGCTTTCACCATTGTGTGTGATTTAGGCTTCACTGACTTCCATTATTTAAAACTTTTCCAACTTAGCTGTGCCACTTTAGAATAATGAGGGAAAAGTAAAGTTTAAAGTTCATTGTCTTAAATTGATTTCTAATTAGTTTTTATGATGTGAGCTCAGAAACAATAGACACAGCCTCTCAGTAAGTTAGGATTCGAGTGACAAAGACAAGCAACCATTTCCTCATGTCTTGTTTCTCATTGTACTCCACGAAGTACTCCACTAGAAACAGGTCAAGAATGTTTTTAGCAAAATATATCTTTAATTATTTTTTAATTTATAAAAAACTGGGCTTCACTGCTGTCTTTTCCCTGAATATTGAGTCAGTGTTTAGAAATATATGTGATCTGCTAATGAATGATCTGCAGAATATTCAAAATGCATGCATATCTAAAAGCACCTGTAAAACACTTCCTTTTAATCGTGCAAGTAATACATTGGAAGACATATGTCTCCCATGTTAGCTATCTTAATAGAGTTGCAAGGAAAAGGAGTAGCTACAAAATGGTTTGGTAAAGATAGGAGGTTTGATTTTTTTTTTCCCTGAATTATTCTTCATTTTGATTCTCTCTTCTGAAGTGAAGGGAAACATGGTCAGGTGGACAAAGTACAAAACTGGGAGTTTCTAAATCTTTCCCCTGTACGTAAATGGGCCCCTACTAGGGCTGTAATGTTTGTCAAGTCATTCAATCACTTTGTACCATAACCCTGGCTATTGTGAAAAGCTCTCGGGGAGTGCTCAGCAGAGGATGAGCACAGGGTAGAATCCCACTATTTCACTGTGTTTAATTGATTCAACTAAAATGAAATAGGTTCAGTTTTAATCAAACTATATTGTGCTCCATTGATACTAGCCATGTTGAAAGTGGGATAATCAGTAATCTGAAGGCCTTTCATGCCTGAAAGAATGGCATTCTCAACAAAATTACTGAGGATATCTTTAATTCTGAAATTATTTTAGGAAAAACAGTACCCCACATTGGTAAGGTTTCTCACATTCACAGGTATTTTTTTAGTGTCCTTACTGTCACTTCCTAAAAAGAAATGTTGCTAAATTGACAGATCCAGTTATATTTTTAATCAAGCAGGAATAAGCATTTCAGAATTCTTTTATTAGGTTAGTGCAGAAGATAACATACCTAAATTTGCAATATGCTAGATTGTGTCCTTGTTTCAGAGATAATATGGAGGGACATATTAGAATGTACATGCACACTCAGCTTGGTATTAAAATCAAGTTAAATAAATGTTTGTGGGGATGTGTTCATTTGCTTTCACATCCTGGAAGCTCTGCTGATACAGAGTTATTTTTTAGTACCATCAACTGTATTTCAGTCTACATGAATTAGGCTTCTAATACTCCAGCATTCAGGTTGGTCTCTAGATATGGAGACAAGCAACCCAAAAGGGTCCACAGTTTACCAATTATCAGAGGTCTGAGAAATACCTCATGGAAGAAGCAAGTTTTAGCTTCTCAAAGCAATGTCACTGTTGCTATATCTATATTTTTTTTTGGTAGGTGTTTGAAAAACATACAATAAATATCCCCCAAAAATATTTCAGGCAGAAATAGATAAAAATGGGATAATTTTGAATGCAAGTGGGATGTTATGGTGGTGGAGATGTGAATTTTCTTTCAATGAACAAGTTCTTATTTCCAGAATTCTTTCTAATTTGCAAACCTGAATACAGGGTAGCAGCAGTTCTGCTGACAGGTTTTTCTACTGATGGTTTTCAGCTCAAAAGTATTGAAAAAAAACTTTAAGGAGAAAATATTTTTCTTATTTATTTATTTGAATTCCATTCAGCACACTATATAGTACATAAAAGGATCTGTGTTCTGGTATCCAAATGCTTACATTGCATTTCTTGGAATGTCTGTATGGACAACCATGAAGCTAAAAATATTATTTTCCACTTGGTATGTAGCTATGTTTTACTTTATGTCTTACTTACCTGGTTAAAGCCAGGCATTATGGATTGCTGAAGGCCTCAACACCTCAGAATGATATTCTAGCTTTTATTGTTACTGGGGAATATTGAAATCTTCTTTGCAAACTAATCCATTCCCTAAAGTAGTTAATTAAAAACAAACAAACCACAACTGTCTTTCAAATCAAACATACAACATTATGTCTTGTAGTGGGAAACAACAGATGTCCTGATGCTTTCCTGGTTTAATGTCTTTATAGCTTTTCTTTTGATTCTCTCTTTCCTGATTTTCATAAATAGGGAGTACAATAATAGTATACTAGGGATAGGTATATGAAAAATGGTGTTTCAGCTTTCCTTTTTCCTCAGTTAGAAAGTACCTAGTTTAACAAATCTTTTTGAGAAGAAAATACTGTAGATTGTGTTAAAGTAACCCCTGTCCACACATCAGTGGTGTTAAGATAGGAGTTTGCCTTGTGCATATCAAAGGGATTGTGTGAATGTTACCGATACACTGTTGTTCAGTGCTATTTATATTTTCATCATTAGTA
Source organism: Molothrus ater (assembly GCF_012460135.2). Lineage (NCBI taxonomy): Eukaryota > Metazoa > Chordata > Aves > Passeriformes > Icteridae > Molothrus > Molothrus ater. The sequence continues at coordinate 45,525,121 of NC_050482.2, forward strand.
CATAAAGTCTTATTAATTAACTCTCTAATTTCCCAGAAAAAGCATGGTAATTTGTTGAAGTTGTTGAAAGAAGGAAAAAAAAAAGCTGACCAATCTGGCATTGTAAGTTAATAGTATAGAACAAAGCACAGTCATAATTAGTCGAGAAAAGGACTTTCCCTGTTCATTCCAGTTCATAATAAAAAGTGCCTCACCAAAGTGACTTAGAAAATAATACATTCAGACTGAGCAGAATTACTGCCTAGCAGATTCTATTTATCTGTAGCTTAAAAAGCAGCTGGATTTTTGTAAAAAGCAATGAATGTGGCAGTCCTACTTAAAGGTAGAAGAAAAAGAACACCCCTTGTTTTGTAATAAGGGGATTTTCAATTTAAAAGAGAGAGAGAGCCTGTTGTGTGAAGTATGGTTATTACATTCACTGTATTCTATCTCACCCACCAGGAGGCTAATAACGAGGGAGTCAGTGGAGGAGACCAATGCCACAAGGGTTATCTCACAGCCCCAGATGCTGGATAAGTTGAAGGAGGCAGAATCGCTTTTGGATGACATTCAGGAAGGCCTTGAATGATTATCTGGTGGAGAAAAGACTATTCTTTTCAAGGTAAACAGTCCATTTCATCCGTCTGCTGTTGGTGTTGGTGTAAAATATGTTTATATAAATACCTCTAAACTTCATTTTTTATCATTTTTCAGGTTTTTTTCCCTAGATGCTGCAATGATCTATTAAGAATCCTTTTTGAGACAAAGGATCCACTCCACCTCCAACCTAAGGAAATGCTTTGAAGGAATTGACAAGCTCACTTTTAATCACAAGAGAGAAATTACCCACATGGAGTCAGCGGAAAATGAAAAAGTAGATCTCGTGCTGCGAATAATTCCAGCAAGTGCCAAGGGGCTAGTTGAGAAATGGCTTCATGAGGTGAATATCTTTAGCTCTTACTTAGGGTTTGGTTACTGTATGATCATTTTCTCTTTTAGGAGCAATGAATATTATAAGTGTATACTAAATAGCTCTCTGAATATTTGTCAAGATGTTGACAGATTTCAGCCTTATTGTTGTTATTTATTGCAACTAATTTGGCATGTGCAAACATGCAGAAATTAATTCTAATAAAAGCTCTCTTGAATCAGGCTGTCAGCAGAAGTTGGTCTGTGTCTGAAACCATATGTGTGAATATATGTTTGAGTCTACATGTATGTGTTTTTGTGCTTTCATGGTGTAATGTCTGTAGTTCAGGAGGATAATATGTAAAAAATAATCAAAGAAATGTAAGATTTCAAATGCTTCCCTCCACCCTGCAGAAAGTGTGTCCCATTGTGTTGGAGGGGTTTAATATCCAATCATTTTAACAAAAGGGAAGAGAAATTATGTCACTGATAACATCCTAACCTTTCCCCTTTGGGCCTCTAATCTAAATTCATTGGTTTCAGTACGAAATTAGTTTGGTGACCTTTTTTGTTTGCTTTGTTTAACCTTCCTCTCCCAGTGGATGGGAATGGGGCCTTCCATTCTTTTTTCTTTCTGGGCACATTTCTTCCATGTGCTTCCCTTTTTCCTGGGGCAGGATCAGCCCCAGGAATTCCACTTCCCCTTTGTTCACTGTTGCAGGTACTGGTCTCGTCCTCAGGGGCTTGTCCCTGCTGAGTGCTCCCTAGGCAAGGGTAAGTGACAGGGACCAGCACCCAGCGCCAGCAGGGGAAGTGAGAGGAGGCTGGGGGGTTGCTACTTGTATAGCCAGATGATTGGGCAGAGACCGGGAGGAATCCCTGGGCAGTGAAACCTGGAGCAGGTGGCAGGTTAAAGGTGTTTGGCCCTATTCTGTATCCTGTTCCTACTGGCTAGGTAAGCAAAGCCAGGCTGCATAAGCCCACTTGTGAATCCCCTTTTCCTACACAATGAAGCAGCAATGTGACAGCCTTGGATGGAGGCCCTTTTGGGTGTGACTGCACGTGGTCTAAAATGATCCATCTGAATTATTTTTCAGGATAGGGAAGGGAGAATAGAAGGGGATGATTTAGGCAAGCCCAAACACTTCCCACCCTGCTCTCTGTGTCAAGCCACTAGCTTGGTTTTGGACTAGTTTGCAGACAAAGTTGTCTTCCATTTAAAAAAAAAAAAAAAAAAAGGGAGAGTGGAAAAGTAGCTGTCCTGAGGAGAAACCCTGAGTCTCAAACCTATGATATAATTTTTAGTTTTCACTTTCTTCCACATATGAAATCGGGTTGAGGGAGGTGAGCAGCTGTGTTTATTTTAATACATCTATTTTAACCCTCACCTAAAAACAAATGGGAAGGTTTGGGAGTGCATTAATCTGGATCAGATTAGTGTCTCTTTCTCCCTCAAAAGTGCAACCTGAGATTAATGAATATAAACTAGAGTTTCATATGCAGTCTTTAAGTCATTTGCATGTTTTATGCATGATAATTGAATTTATTTATGCACTTCCTTTCATTTAATGATTTCTCACTCTTTTCTATGCTATCAACATTATATTATGCAAGAAGTTGGATTTGGTAGGCAAGAAAGGATAGCAGTATATAAATCAAACCTGAGTTAATTTTGAGTCCTAGTGTCACCACTAGATCAGAATTAATATTGGTCCCATGCCAGTGGGTTTACATGGCTGGGAAGATGTAAAATATTTTTGGCAAAGCAGAGATTTTAGCTTGAGACATTTCTGATGTAGCCTAGTTTGCTTGCAAGCAAAATTATTTTCAAATGGCAGTTAAATTATTGTATTGACTTTTCAATGACCCTAGAGACTTGTGTTTCTACTTGGCCAATTAGTAGTAATAGGAAGATGAATAGTAATTACACTAATAAATAACTGTGTTCAGACCAGGACCTCAGTATTATAGTCTGGGTTAGAAAATAAGGATATTTTATAATTTGTCTCATTTGGTCTTTCATCAGGAGAAATATGGACTTTGGAGCTATATAGTAAATTTGTCATAGCCAAGAAGGTAAAAGTCCTAGGGATGAGAGGGTCATATTTGACAGGAGCTGTGTGACAGTGGCTGTTTCAGTGTCATAAGTAGGGAATCTTGTTCTGCTTCTTCAATTAAGCTCAGATGTCTTAAAGATGTCGTAGTGTTGGAGTGCGAATTTTTAATAATGCATGTCAGGAAGTTACTAAGGAAAATTAGGAAAAAGATGCTGGTAGTGTGCTTTCATAGCGTTTATCTATACCAGTTTCTTTTGTGTCTCTTGTCTTTCCTTATGTCTTGAAAGATGTATGTGGAAGTGATATTTTCTGTGGCGTCCTGTCTTTTATCAGTGAATTAAATGGTTGTGTCTTGTGATTGTTTCTTGATTCTCGTAGGTAGGAATGTGTTTAAAGGCTAAAGCTTTGTAAATTTGTGATGTAACCATTTCAGTGTCTTTCTTGTCATTGAAATGTAGTTTAAAATGTTCAGTAATGTAGCATGAAATCATTGGTTAGTTTTGGAATGGTGATGAAATCATGTGAAGAAAATAAGTATTGCATCTGATCAAGATAAATTCACTCTAGTGTTTTATGGCTTTTTATTCCTATGTGATAGTAATAAAGTCTCATGTAGGGATGGAAGCCATGAAATACATTGTGAAAAATCATCAACTCAGATGGGGCCATCAGGATAGCATGCTGTAGTTGTAGAGTTATGGAGAATGATTGGAAGATGGTTTAGTGTGTCATCACTTTGACTACCATGTTTTTGCATTTTCCTTCTTCATCCTTCACCCATGTAGGTTGATGAGAGGAAATCAGTTTGTAACGAGATTATCCATCTTTACATCGGTGTTCAGTATTTAAATTGTTCATACATCTTTCATTTTCTGCCAAAGATAACACTGTATATGAAACACTTAGCTAAGAATTTAATATAGCTAATAAACACATGCCAAAATGAATACAAAGCAATGCCAATGAATTTCTAAATGCTTGGAAATAAGGAAGGAAACAAAGCAAGGTCTACCCTGTTAGCAACTGGTCCAGACTCTTTATTTACATGTTTAAGAGCAAATCTGAGATGTAACCAGGGATTTAAAAAGAATTATTTTCTCTGCTTGCATGTCTTTCTGAAAATGCTTTGTTCTTTTCCTCTCTGGAACTGGAATGAAGGCTGACAGTGTTGGGCTCAGAAAAAAAATTTCTGACAAATTCCTTACAGTGCTGCTATTCCACATATTGCCTTACTGCTCTATCTCCTTTGCTTTTGTATACCAGTTTCCTTTGAGAATATTTTGGGGAATGTTATTTATTTCCAATTTTTCTGTTGTAATATTTCTCTGAAGCATATGTTAATAAAACATTATTGATTTTTTTGGTACTTTGACTCCTTTATTATTTTTCTTAGGTATGATTTTTTTCTCTCTCTCTGCTAAAAATACTGACTTTATTGTAACTAAGGTCATCTTCTGGTGAAAAGCCCCAGCAATAATTAGGCAGAATGTATATTTCCCATTTTAATATAAATTTTAATTTCTCCTTTAAATCAAAAAGCACGTGGAGAAATTAACCACGATTAAATTCCCAGATGTTGTGTGGCAATTATTTCAGTCTTGCTTGGGCTTAAAAAAGGTAGACACAGGTTTGCTTCAATGGTGCCATGTGAAAGAAAGGTGTAAAAACCTATAAATCACATTATCTTCAGACTCCTATTCTAAGAAAAACTATTTTCCTTCTCATGTGTTAACAAAAATTTTTCCAATAGTATCCAGGGTGTACAGCCAAGAGAATAAGCTGTGTTTATTTTTCAACTTTTTATTTGGCTGAGTTAAAAATTGTCTTTGTTTTTTCAATACCTACTTTGGTTGCAACTTTTCATAGACCTGAGACAAAGTCCTTTAAACATGGGCCCCCATACTCTTTTCCTCCATTTCTACCAATTAATGATGAATTGCAATTGAACTATTCTTTTGGTAAATTTAATTCATCTTTACTGCAAACTGTACTTTGGAAAGTAGTCTACAATCCCACCTGTAGAGTTTATTTTTCAGTACTGTATTTTGTTTCCAAATTACTTCAAGAGTCAAAAGTTACAGCACTCTGAAATAAGATCAGAGGTGAGTTCATCCTTGGAAACAAGGCACTAGAATGGCCCAAATGTGCTTCAATAACTCTCTTCATGACATGTTTGCAGATTTAACTCCACTGACTACTTCAGAAGCAGCTGCAAGTGCCCATGAGAGTTCAACCCTGGAGTTAATGAGCAATGACCTGTCCTGGAGTGGTCACACCTCAAGGTGTTAGTGGAGGAGAGAGTGTTACTTTGGGATTATATTTTCGTTCTAGTAGTAGTTCATCTGTAGATGTTTCAGATAACCTTCTTTAGTCTATTCTTTTCTGAAAAAAATTTACTATTTATATCCTAATTATTTTCCTTTCCTTCTGCCTCCTGGGTGGAGCAGATCTATTTTTTTTTTTCTGAGCAAGAAATATGCATTCTTATATATCCTGAAATATGATATACTCAGATATACTTCTTTGAATTATGCATTATAAGACTATGACAATCAGGTTTTAAGTGACACCTTGCCATGATGGCAAAGAGAGTATTTTTCTTGTCAGTGTCAAATTGAGTAAAAAGTGTATATGTTTAAAATGTAGTCAGTTGTCAGAAAAAAGCAAGGTCTTGTCACAAAGATGAAATGTTAAAGTTACCTCTTTGTTTAATATATTGTAAATGTCCATGTTACGTGTGTTCTTAATAAATTAACAGCCTTAGTCAAGAGCAAGAAAATGTTCTACTTATACCTCCAAAATACTGTCTGAGGTAGTGGACATACCAGCTCTCAGGAGAAGCAGTGTCTTGGTAATCTCAGATCCAAGCAGGATTTCCTAAGTCTTTCTTGAATAATGCAAACAACTTGAGGGTCACTTGTTCCTATTTAGCTACTTGATCAGCTAAATGTTTCGAGAGGATTTTTTTTCAACTTTGAAGTTAAACACTTGGCTTGACCTGAGTTTTCAATAGATTTGGTCAATCCTATGTGTTGTTTTGAACGAGTTAACTTGGTTACTTTTAAAACATCAGCAAGAAGGGAAATTCCAATAATCATTACAGAAAAAAATGTTTGATTCCTATTTGAGACAAATAGGTTTTTTACTGTTGTTTCACTTATGTTTCTTAGTGTTTAGAGTAAATTTTCCTACTTCCACAAGAAAATATGGTGGGGAGGGTGTCTCCTTGATACTTCAGCCCTGGAAGCACTTGTGCATCTGAAAATTGTTAGAGGAGGTATGTGGGGGTGCCCTGTTCTGATAAAATCTGGAGACTGACAGTACTCAGAGGTGATACAAATTTGGTACTTCATCTCTGGCCAAAGTTCTTGCATTTTCTGCAGAATTTTCTGTGAGTGCGGGTCTGGTCATGCTGGGGAGCTCCCCACTTATGATCTATTTCAATGCATTTCTGTGGGATATTTTTGCTGTCTTCATTGTAGTCTTTTTCCATTGGCAATAAGACCAGACTAGGAAACAAAATGTAGGGGGACAGGGAGAGGTAGGTAGGTAGTGGAGATGGGGAGCCAAAGAAAGGATCAGGGGGTTAGTGAAAGCTGCATGACTGGATTCATTCCACCCCTCCTCTGCAGAGAAGCTTTTGTGCAACTCACTGTGGCTTCTGAAAGGAAGGTCCCTATTCATCCGGCCACTGAAGGAGATCATACTAATAGGCTCCAGGATCACAAAGACACTCACCACCTGCTGTCAGGAGTGCAGGTCAGGCTTTGTTTGCTGTGCTGAATGCTTTTTTTCTTTAAAAACTGCAGTGTAGGTATATATTTGGTGGAGTTTATGATTCTTTCATGTCAGCATTTCAGATTTTAAAAGATAAAAAAGAAAAGCAGATACTGTCCGTATAGTTGCAGGTAGACATAGAATGTATTTCTTGCCACTGACACAAGGTAGAGCTCAAAAGAAATTTCTGGAATGTGCAAAAGTGTAGATAATAAAACCATGTCTCAAACAATTTGATTTAAAACTAAGACATTACATTTAATGCATTTTTATTTTCATAAATAAAATGAACTTTTATTTCATTTTTATTGAGGATTATTATTTTGGCAGACAATATTAGTATACCCAAGTTTTCTAAAGTAACAATGTATTTAAGTGCTCATTGAACTTTTTACCTTAAAACTTTTGCATTTAATTTCACATTAACAAAATGGATATTTAATTTTATTTGGCTTGTCAGAAGGAAAAAACAATCTACATTTGTAACAAGTCTATCACATTTTTCCTTTGGGAGAAATAGAAAACAAATTACCTGTAATATAGAAAATGTTCAGTGTAGACTGTTTCACATTCCTGAAATTTAATTTATATTAATCCAGGATTCCCAAGATTGTTTAACTTTGTCCTGACATAAATAACCAAATCTGAAATGTAAACATCATAAAGAATATGTATTTGAAATCACAGGAGTTCTGCCAGTGGTGTCTGAAGTGTGTAATGAGTCTTGTATGTGAAACAACAGACAGTGTCTCCTTTTTCTTACGTGACCTTATGAACGCCTATTTTAAGAAATAAATTTCTTTCTGTTTTGAGATAATAGGAAACTTTTGAAGGCTACATTATGATAAAAATTGAATTAAGTCAGTGCTTAAAGCATCAAATGTAAACATCGAAGGTATTGCATGCTTGATCCAAGGAACACAGCTGCAAATCATTTGAAAACTAAACTGCATTTTTACATCAACACAGTTAGACAAAAATGCCTTATTAAGTAATTGCTATTGTGACATAAGCTTTGTGCAGTAGCTGAATTACTTGGCAGAGCTAAAACGTCAAGCTACCTTGGGAATCTACCACATTCTTTAATTTTCTGATTGATTAAATGGATTGTTTGACATTTTGGCAGAGCTTTGAAATCACAGCATAACAAAGACGCCTTTCATCACTCATTATTTGCTCTCTTCAGGCTTAGTGCAGATTCTTTGAAATGAAAGGTTTAAGGTGCTTCTTCCCTGGGTAATTTTTGTTCCAGTTCACATTTTTGCTAGGAGTGTCACATTTCCAACTTAAATTCCCTACTGTGTAAATGCAGTTCCTTATAATGACAGTATAACCTATGGAGATATGTAATCTTGAAAAACACTTTTATATATCTCACAATGAAGAATTCAATACGACCTGTCTGCTATCAGAGAGGCTCTTAACCCTTCCACCACCAGCGTTTTCTGGAGTGCAGGAAGCTGGGCAAAGTGGTGGTTGTTTTTGTTCAGGCTGTGACAATGTTCAGCTCTCTGCTGACCTAGGGGCAAGAAGACAACATCATGCAGCAGCTTTGGGGGACAGTTCAGAGACAACCAGGTAGGTTGGAGGCCAATTGACATTGTCACCTTGGTAGAAGTGAGCAAATGCCCTGCCTAATTGCACTTCATGTCAGTAATGAGCAACAGTTAGACGAAATAATCTTACTTTCAACATAACTGCACAGTTCTCTCCACTGAAAAGCAGCTCATGAGGGTACCTACAGGCTTATAGGCAGTTCTCCACCATGCTGATTCTCAACCACTGTTTTGTGGAGCTGGATAGTAAGCACATAGGTGAAGTGAGACCTTCAGTGTCTTATACTCATGCATTTTAATGGCAGAAATCCTTGGGCATGCTGAGTGAGGGACTACTGGTTTTAAGCCTGTGTCTTTTCTAGTTCCGCAAATAAGTCAAATTGCTTTGATAGTTGTCCTCAGAGGGGTCTGTGTGTCCTCCCTCACAGCTGTGGACAGCAGACTGGGGCTGCACAATCCTGGGGACATAGCTGTAAGAATTCCACTGCCATGGTATAATTTCTGTTCCAAAAAATTCCTTCCATGAGCCTGCATCAGTAATGCAGTTTCTAACATACAGCAATATATTTACACTGGTCTTCTGTGACTGCCAGGCATACTCTCTGAGCTGTGATGGGTTCATGAACAGTTAGGATTGTGCACACTGCTTGCTATTCACAAAACTTCTTGCTAAGCTTGACTTTCTATAATCCATCTCCATCTCTTGTGCTTCTCAAGACAGAGAAATACCTTTGAATATGGAAAAGTGGGGTTATAAACTCATAAAAATTAAGGTGCAATTCTTTCCTTTGCCCATACCATGGGAAGCAGAAATGCTAGTCTCCTGTTCAGTCACCAGGCAAATACAGATGTGTCTGCAAGGTATCAAGTTCTGCTTGTGTATATGTAAGAACCCACATTTGTTTCCAGTCACTACAGCTGCTTCAGAGGGGATGCTCATACCTGCCATGATTCCATTCCCAAGAGTGGGAGCAGGATCCCAGTAATTAGCAATCTTTTTCTGAGGTTATATCTTGAATTGGAATTTGTATGGTAGCCAAGTCTGTCCTGACTTTGACAATTTTTCTAGCTGAAGGAAAACTAGTGTTTCTGATATTTCTCTACTATAAGGCAGTTTCAAATCTAAGGTTGGAAGACACTGTGAAAGTCTATAAATAGCTTTATTTATCTGAAGCAGTGATTCTTGAAGTCAAAGTTGCACAGTGCTTTGTTATAATATGTTGCTTTCAATTGTCAATACCTTGATCAGGCTGAAATTTTCTATGCCTGTTGTTTTCTTCAGCAGATTGCCAAAAATATTCAAACCAAATCCCTGGAACCACATGTTATTTAGGAAAAAAGTATCAACATTGCTGTAATAGTTATAGGTGACTATGACCTTTCCAACATTATTAATGAACTATGTTACTGCATTAGTTCCTCAATATTATCTATGTTCATATGATATAATTGTGAAACAACATAAAAACTTATGAAGCGACATACACAAAACCAAAGAATAAAAAAGATGCCCAGGTCTCTGTTTGGAAGTGTAGGCACATACAAATCTCAAAAGAAGGGAGAAGCAATCTTTTACATGCATTTTGGCAAAGTCTTCTGTTACATATAGTAAGTTAACAGAAGGTCCCACACTGCACACCAAAGCCAATAGAAAGGGCACTTGGGACCCAATCTTTATGGCTACAAAGACAGGTAGGGTTTCACCTGAAGTGGAACAACTTCAGTTGGAAAGGGTGAGGAATTTCCACTCCAGATATCCCAACTCACATATCCAATACAAGCTCAAGAGCTTTCAGGTAAAGCCTTAAGCATCCTAATAACTCATCAGCTGGATAAGTATGAGCAGCACCAGTACCACATCTGGAAATGGGGTGTTTTTCGAAGTCAAAGGATTTAGAGTACAGCTCTCGAGTAAATTTATGAGTTGTGCAGCTGAGGTTGGGATGTACCAGAAGGAAACAGTTAATATGGGAAGTTTAGGAATTGGTAGGCCCCCAGAGACAGAAAACAAAGGTACTTCTGTGCCTCATTCCTGGAAAGCTGTATGATCAAAAGTGAGATTTGTGGGAGGAAAAGTGTGATTGTGCAACTTATAAATGGCAAGGGAGTCTGTGTATAAAACATTACATGTCTCTTCACGTACCATAATGGTTAAGGTTTTAGACATGTGCTTGAATTATGCCTGAGGTAGCTGCAGAACGGGTGTTTATAGCATTATAGCTGTCCATGTGCATGCTTTTAGTCTGCTGCAAATTAAAGGAAATACGACTTTGTACCTCAGTCATTTCAATTTGCATTTGCTGAGGGCTGGCAGCAGTTACTGGCGTGCAGCTGATGTGGTGGCTGGATTATGGAGTTGAACCTGGGGCCACAGCAGGATACCAAGTGCATGCATGAATCCTGCATGTGCAGCAGGTTATAACAGTGACAAAGTCATTACTGACTTGATTTAAAAGGAAAGAAAGCAAAATTCCCAAAGGTGTTACATCTTACCAATAATGAGATCATACGGCAGTTTTATTTAGTGTAAGACTGTTAAAGCCTTGGCTCCAGAGATAAAGTCATCCCCTTTGGGTCACATATCTGCATCTGGTGTGCCTCAGCTCTAGAAAGAGCAAGACCTTCAGATTTCATTGCCCTCAGAGCAGTGGCATGTGCATGATCAGCCATGCTGCTTAGGAAGACCTTGCTTAAGCACTGGTCTTAGTCTTTTCAGTAATGCCACCTTGTTGTCAATTTTAGTTCTCACTTTGTTATCTTACCCCTGTATTAGACTCAAACTATCTACCACCATGCAAATAGCTTAGATAAACTCTAAATTTGCTGAAGGAAGGTTCTACCTTTAAATATAGGCAAGCTGGTGCATTAAATTCTGCTTCAATATGTCACAGGTCACTTTTCTTCAATTTCAACCCTGTATCTTAAGCCTAAGATTCACCTTGGCTGATTATGCTTTAGCAAATACTCAGTTACTTTCTTGTGTTTTATGTTGCAGAATCTGCCTCCAGTTAGCTCACCTCAGTAAAGCACCCTATATAACAAAAATATGGTCTCAAAATCATGCTCAGCATATAATTTAGTTCTGCTTTTTTAAAATGTCCATAACATTTATGTTGTATTTCGCATTGTTCGTGTATTTGAGAGTGAAAGCTCGATGGGCTCTATCCAGAGTAAGTGGTAGCTAATGAAACCTTTTATTCATAAAGTTTAGATAATTATCTGGGTAATTTTACAGACAAATAATTCAGTAATTTCAAATGATTTATTCTGTGTATAATGATACTTTATTCCCTCTAAGTGCAGTTTAACATGTTAATTACAGAGACTCAGGGGACTTATGAAGAGTTATTCTAGTGATCGTATGCTATTAATCTCCAGGGACATTGCTTTTTTGGAATAGCACCTACAGAATGGTTCAAACCTCCAGCCAATATGCAACATTGGCAATTAAAGATTAAAAAACCCAACAAAAACAAAAACCACCCTACATTGTGACGTGGGTTTGGGTTGGTTTTTTTGGATTGGTTGATTTTGAATTTCAATTTGGTTTTTGTATGAAAGCCCACCACATCATTTCATCCTGTCCTTTCCTATGACGTTTCCTATAAATTGCTAATCTTACAGCTCTTACAGTTGCAGGCACCAGGGAGATAAATCTGGTATTAAATAAAATAGATCACTCAGTGTTGCTAGTCAATAATGCTAATATATGTACCTCTGCTTTAGTCTGTGATAGCATCTTTTCCACCAATACCTCAATGAAGTCTTTTGCAAGTGCAGAACACAAAAGCCTTGCAAGTACTTGTTCTCTGAAAATAATATAATGCATCTAATCCTCAGGTGTGGAAACTTCAACCTTTGTGTCATTGGAACTATTGCTGTCAGACAAAAACCTGTAAATGAAGAGATTTGGTGGATTTTTTACCTTTTGGTTTCTTTATGGGTTGTGTTTTGGTGGTTTGTTTTTCATGGTTTCTTTGTTTCTTTTCTTGGGTTTGTTTTGGTTTTGGTTTGAAAAATCTCTGATTTCTGCAAGGTAAAACCTCATGAAAACCTGACTCGTTCCTAATGGCTGGTAAGAGGTGGCACAGCTAGAAGATTTGTCATCTCTGGGCAGTCTGAGTGTGCTGGAGCTGTTATGATCCATGTTTTGATGTGGTGGTTTGAGTACCAGCTTCATGCCAGGCAGCTGGGAGCCCCTTGTCACCGCAGGATATCAGAACTCCTAGATCTTTTCTGTGCATCAGGGAGGGGAGCTGCCCGGGCTTGGCTGTCACAGATGTGACAGAGGCATTGCTGTGGGCTTCCTGGAGAGCTGTTACTGAGCAGGGATGAGTCCTGAAGCCTGTGCGAATTCAGGTTCTCGGCTGTGATTCTACTTCACGTAAATGGGAAGCTAAACAATCCCAAAACACTGACGGTTGCTATTGATCATCTGTGCAGCCTGTGCTTCAGACAATTCTGCTGGGGAGTCATTTGTCAGCAGTAGTATGTTCTGCCATGTCATATTCCACCCATGTGAACTGTGTCCATTTGAATGGAGGCAGAGGGAGGGAAAATTGAATGATTTATTAGTAATAGGTATTGAAACTGCAGTCAGGCACACCAGAAATCCTGCTGGTGATTTTGCCACCTCAGTGCTGTCATATCTGCAAATCCCAGTGATCTCTTTTTAGACCAAGTTATAGGTAACAATTTGTTGTTTAAATGGTTTCGATTACTCTGGAATTACACCTGACCTTAAAATTGATAGGACAATAGGTGCATTTGAGGAGGAGTCTACTTTCCATTAGTGAGGAATTTTACTTTGCATTCACTATGTTTAGACCTATAATGTAAAAGACATCAATGCCCAGAGGCATCCAACCCACTTGAGAAAACATGCTTTTTCCCTGGTCATAACACAGGATTGTCTGGTCCCAGGTTTCACTTTGGTGGAAATACCAGATCCTCTGGATAAAAAAATATGCAGTTCTTCAAAGCAATGTGCATTGTATAATTTCTAAAATGTCTAATTGTGAATTTTTACACAGTTAAAAGTAATATTTAGCATACTGCAGCAAAAATGAGGGGATTCCAGATATATTAGAAGATATTTGAAAAAGTGCAGCAAGAAAAATGAAGTCCCATGAAGTAGCAGCATGAGGAATATGGAGTATGTCATTTATTTAGTAAATCTATAGATCACCATTCATTGGTATTCAAAATGTGCTAAACTGAGAATGTATTGATGTTATTAAAAAACCTTAGTAAGTTTTTCATGATGGCCCATTAATGATTAAATCCATCATATAGTTTATCCATATATAAATATCCATATAAATTGTGGATATTTATCATGCTGTTATTGTATCTAATACACTAAAGAGATGTATATCTGATTAAGCTAGGAAAAACTCTGATAGCTGGTAGTTAATCTTTAGGGCAATATATAAAGGGAGCCTATCTAGCCATGCATAAATGTTTAGACATTATAACTTGCAGAACAATATTGATCACTCAAAGTGATGACAGGTGGGAACAGCAATGAAAAATCTGGAAATACCCAAAGGGATGGAAGTTGTGACAGGTTTCCAGATCTTGCTTGCAGAGATTTCCCAAATCCATTGCCTAGAGCTGCTAAAAATGGGCAGAAATATATTGGTATTCATTCACAGAGTTTGAATTCCTGAATCAATTCCTCAATCGACCCTATTGCTAAAACAGAGTGAAGAAGTAAAATGGAATTTTAATGTATTTCAGTACAAGGTTTTGCTTGTGGGAGCATGCTGGGAGCTGCCAACGTGGGAGCTGGAAGCAGAGGTTGTCCAGAGGATGACCTGCTTCTAGATTATGTTTCCCTGTGGTTCACTAGTTGCTTTCCCCTGCTGCTGTTGAGACTTTGTGAAGGTGCCCTCAACAGGGACAAATGGATATAGAGCACTGAAATGAGGAATAAATAAAGATTGTAATGAACTTAAAGCAGATAGCAACATGAAAAGTGAAACTAATTGAAGAGCTGATATATAGGACTACAGAGAAAAAAAAAATCTTAAAAAATAGCTTGGAATGCATAATAACCAGCACCTTCTCAGAGGATATCCATATGTGCAGCAATGTTGGATTATGAGTTTGGGTGCCTAATGTTATAGTGTATAGCACTACTGAGCTATGCTATTTTATCATGAAGTTCTTAGGCAATAACAATGCAGTTGGATTGAAAAAAAAAAAACCCAGAAAATAAAAGCTTTTTGCCGCTGTTTTTCATCTCAAGGCCTCACTTTGTCTCTCCTACATTTTACAGTCTCCTCTTCCTCTGCATTTGCTTTCAAATCAGGGACAACTTGGAGGAGGTTGCTGAAAGAAGTAAAAAGTATACAGCCAAATGAGAACTCTAAAGTGGGTGTTGTTTTTGAGTATGTAATTCTTATTGAAAGCCTCTCAGGAAGAAAAAAAATCAGATTTCTTTAAAAAGCATTTTTGAACAAAATAAAAATCCCCTTTTTCTCTCATGTTTGGCAAATTACCTTCAGGCAGTCTGATAAACAGAAGAGGAATTCTTTTACTGAAAACTCAGGAGAGGATTTCCTTGTTGGCCAATTTACCCGCTAAGCTATTAATTCTTCTGACCTTGGAGAAGAGAACTGGAAATACATGTATGGCATCTAAGCACCATTTCAGCTTAGAAAGTTGAAAGGAAACTTAATTTTATTTATATTGTGAAAATTTACATGCAATCACAACTTTCAGCCAAATGTCTTGCTGAGCTTGACATGTGCATTAAAATATTTTGGAAAAAGATCAGTGTGATAGTAGAATGATGTTCTCCTGAAAGGCAGCTGCACAGTCATTGCTTGTCTCATTGCATGAGGCACAGCAGTGCTCTTAGGGGTCCAGCAGATATAAACCAAGGTTTTACTGAGCACTTCCTTTGCATCGTCCTGATAAGAACTTCTGATGCAACAACATATTTTTGGATCACTTTTATAACCAAATACTTGTGCAGTGAAGATTTTTTTTCCCTCTGGTATTACATATTTATAGTAAGGGTGGAGAAAAAAGCCAGTGGGTCACTTGGTTAAAAATCTTCTGTAAATGTTGCTAGAACTTGTCCATAATTTTTACTCTTTGTGCTATTTGTATTGGAACTTCACTTGTTGTTATTTTTTTACTGAGACCTTTCCCCCTGCTCCCACCACCATGGAATAGTGTGGCTGTTTTGGTGATTATTGCAGACAAGTCCAAGGAAAAGGCTAATAAAAGGAAAGGAGATTTGCCATAGCCTGACCTTTTCCAGCCTTGCCTTTAAACCAGTCTTTTTCTCAGGAGCAGTTAGCATTGGCAAAGATTTACAAATGAAGATGGCAGCATAGACACCCAGGTATACCACAATGACACAGCTTCTTGTCTCTTCTCTTCTTTTGCCGATGAGTTACTGAAACCCCAGGTTTCTATTACCATTGGTTGGTTCTATGCACCTCAGCTACATTATGATGCTGCTCTGCCTTGTGCCATTGGATTAAATTAATCTGGACATTATTCAGCACTGTTTTGTTAAAGCTAGACCTACATGCCAGTGGGGTAGGTTTGAGCTAACTATTCTTTCCAAATGAAAGTCTCAAATTGTCTTGTGCTCACTGAGCAATAGTCTTCTCTTCAAGCTTCCCTGATTCCCACTGATGACCAAAGTGGCCTGCAGGTAATTTAGAGAGCAGGTCCTGGCACAGTGTCCTGAGCACAGGGATAGGGGGCCCCCAAACTTAGCTGCAGAGCTACCTCAGTCACAGTGTAGGCTCCCCCAGTCTGGATCAGGGCAGCCGTAAGGAGCTGTGAACCACAGACAAAGTCACAGTTTAGGCCGTTTATGAGGCAAGAGACTCTTGATTCTTATATAAGCTTTCAATGCTACCAGAAAAAGGAAGGAACTAAAAACCTGAGGTTTATCTCACAGGGGTTTCACAGAGATTTTACCTGTGCCTCGCGGCAAAGCTGCTACCTGAGGGAATCTTTCTCAAAAACCCCAAAAGGTAAAAATTATCTACCCTATCAAACACTGAATTTGAAGTTGTTCTTCAGAGGAAGTTAGCTATATGGCACTGTTTTTAGGGAGACACCTCTAAAATGTTTTTTATGAACAAGAATTTTACTTAAAGAAGACTGCAGACTTGAACATTGTATTGTCTTGCCTCTCTGCTGCAGAAATATAGATGAGATTTAAAAGCCACAGTAATTTATGAGCTGTACTTAGAACCTATAAAGGGATATCTTGGATTCAGAATTGTTTCATTCCCGATGCGATTTAGAAGATTAAACTGTCATATTTTAGCACAGATAGATGATTGCTATAATTA
Organism: Molothrus ater; assembly: GCF_012460135.2. Taxonomy (NCBI): domain Eukaryota; kingdom Metazoa; phylum Chordata; class Aves; order Passeriformes; family Icteridae; genus Molothrus; species Molothrus ater. The sequence continues at coordinate 45,541,729 of NC_050482.2, forward strand.
ATCATGTACCATGAATTCTATTATTTAGAAGCTACTTCATATAAAAGTTGAAAATACTTTTTATACATTGCAGAATTAAGTAGCCTTATAATTATGTTTTATAGATATATGTTGATTTGTTTCATATTCAGAGGATATTTACTTTACAAAATAATGCAATATACTAAATGCATACTGCAAAACAATACAGTAATAGAGTGTTTGCTAATGACTTTAATTTAAGTAAAGCCTGTCTAATAGCTGAGATAAGATGTTACTAAAAGACTGTGCTAATGATTTGAAAATTACTACCAAAATTGTGTTCAGTCTAGGAGGGGTTGCAGACGTAATTGTGCTAATAAATATCCAAGTCACTCTGATTTTGAAGCTTGTATCCTGACTACTATGAGTTTTAAAAATCAGACAGAGCTAAATCAGGCTGTTGTGCTCACGTGAATAGCCTCTCTGGTGGCACTGCTCATTTGAGTAAGAGAGCAAAAACACCCGTGCTAGACAAAAATGCATGAAACATTCATAAATGTTTATGCACTGGTTAAAATGCTTAACTGTGCATGTTCCTTCCAATTCTATTGAAATTTGGTATATATACAATCCTGAGTGTAAGTTTGTATGTAGATGTATAAAATTTTAAAATTTGGCCAAGATGGGATTCCATTCCTATCTGTACCTTACTGTAAAGCATTGTGCATGTACCAGTGTCACTGTCACCTTTTAATACATTATTTAGGTATTCAAAGAGCTAATCTAGGACGGGATAAACCTGAGCTCAGTTTCTTCTCTGCCTGCATGGCACTAAAGTTAAGTCTTACAGCTTCTAAGAAAATGATCTAAAAAGAAAGCTAATAAAGAGGGTAAATCATAGCTTCTTATGGGAGCAATGTGTCAGTTTGACTATGGCTCACAGCAAATCTGATTTTGGTTTCTGTTCTCTCCTATGGGCTGCATATGTAGTTTACCTTAAGTAGGAAGAGAATAAAATACATTAAATAGATCTTGGGACAGAAACTGAACCAAAATTCATTGTTTCCAGAGAGCCAGCCTCAACATGACACCACCCCAGAGGAGCCTTCAATTTGGTAATTAGCCTGTAAGAAGAGGGCTGCCTATTTGTGCCCTCTGATGAGGCATGAGCATGACATAGGGTTAGAGCTGGATTGTCTTAGCAACACTCAGATATCTCTGGGAGTAGCACAACGCAAAATTCTGCAATCCCAAAGCAGAAGTTTGGGAAGCTATGGTACTATTCCACAGCTGGATCAGCAGTTAGTAAATCAGAATTTGGTGTCCAAGTGTGAAAATCTACCAAAGCTTTTGCACAGCCTCCTATTTTAGTGTTAGTATTTCAGTTTGTGTTCTTGGGGAAAAAAAAGGGGGCTCTGGCACAATGAATTTAATTTTTTTCCATTCAGAAATAGAATTAAAACCTCTGCACAGCTGCTCATAAGATGCAACATTTGAAAGTGTTGGTTCTGCACTGAAGAAGTGAAAAATAGTATGTCCACCACTCTGCCAACAAGGTATGGATTGTGTGTTCCTTCTGCTCTCCACTGAAAAGTGAGGCAGTGGACCAGCTAACCTATATCTATGTCAACCCCCTTGCTGCAAATTGATGGCTGAGGCTGACTCCTAAGGTACTTTATTAGGACACCTGCTTTGCAAACATGAAGTCAGTGGTGTGTGCTGGAGTGGTCTCAGGGGTGGGCTGGGAGGATGCCAAGGAAGGCAGATGTGCCTTTAGAGGAGCAAGTGAAAGGGGCAGCACCATGGTGTACCTGCCTTGGTATTCCAAATTGCCTACTACTGCCCAGAGAAGAGTTACAGGGCTCCTGACAGCCTCAGAGTGCTGCAGCTGCAAGCCATGAGGAGCAGTGGTAAAAGGCTGCATTCAGCTGCAGGTCAGAGAGAGAAAAGAAAGGCTAAGCAAGGAATATGGGAGGCTTAATTCACTTGGCTGCTTCCCTTCCCATTGCAGCTGCTCTACTTCAGGTTATTTACCAGGCCTGAATTCTTTCTTTATTTGTCATTGTTGACTGTAGCTAGCTTGCTTTGGGGTTGAAAGGAGCTGGAGTCAATTATGTGTCTGGGTGCTTTTGAATGTCTTAAGTGTGGTAGATGGCTGCAACCCCTACAGCTCATGTCTAATGAGGCAAGGCAGAGACCTGCTAGCCCCTGGTCCAGCACAGGTCTGTGGAAATGCTCCAAAGAGCCAAACAAAAGTAAACAGGAGAACCATGCTGCCACGGGTTTGCAGGGCATCTGCAGCTATAGCACTGCTCCCTCTGCCTCTCTGCCTGCTCTGGAAATGCCCCTGTGCAGGGCAGGGGGCTTGCTCTATGCCACCTCCAGTGCTGCCTAACACAGGTGGACTGTCTTCTGGTGGCTTAAATGTTTTGGGCAGGTAAGTGTAATAAGCAGTGAATGAGGTGATGGGCTGCAGTTGTGGTACCCTGTGAAAGCACCAGCAAGTGCTCCTGGTGCCTGATGTCACTCACTGCCTGCTCATCTGCTGGGCTCTATCTTGCCTCTGCTCATGAAAGCTTGGGCTGGCACAGTGGTGCTTACTGACATATACTTTACAGCATCATTTACCTCACCCCTGCTTCTAGACCTCAATCTCTTGGATTTAGCCTAGAAAGTTCACATTGCTGTTCACCTCCTCTGACTTCTCTGGCTTGGATCTTAGTTAATTATCTATAGACAAAGCCACAGTTGATGCCTTATCAACTAGAACGACTGAATTTAATCAGCTTTGTTAGGCAAAGGTTACAGCGAGGGGGTGACCATCCTATCCATCTGTTCACTCATCTCCTGAAGAGTAACCATAACAAAACTCTTAAAAATCCTATTAGTGGATTATAGGTCAGTAACCTAGACACTCGGATAGCTCTGCAAGGAACTATGGACAAAATATCTGGGATTAATGCATTCTCTGAATATTTTTATAGAGTCTTTTACAGATTTTTCCCTCTCAAATGCTAATGTGTTCTACAAGTAGAAAGAAAATGGCTTTTTACCACTCTATTCCCTTGATGTGGCTAGGCAAATCTGGGAGGTACCTAAAACTATGTCAAGGCATTGAGCTGATCAATTCATATGTAAAGTTCAAGGAGAAAACTTTGGCCTTTTGCCTTCAGAAGTAATCGTCCAAGCCACAGAATTGTCTCATCCTGACGCATGAGGAGTCTCATGCATTGAAATCCAAAAGTTCACCCAATTTACTGAGGTGAATCCAATCTCTCTCAAATTCTGTCTTTTAGAAAAGTGTTATATAAGTAGGGAAAGAAATTCTGTCCCTTTTTTTTTTTCTTTAATTATGAATTAAAGAAAAAAAATGCACCTTTCATTTGGAGGTGCATTGTAACCTATTCAAATGTTAGGGCTCTAAACAGTGTTTGTGCTTAGTTTGCAGTAATTACAGCTGTGAGGCAGGGTGACCATTTATCTCTCTTCTTTTTTGCCTTGACAGCTAGACTTGACATCTCCAGTTGCTGCAGGGTAGGACACACACCCAGAATACGGCACAACCCGCACAGAACAGTTTATCAAATCTTTGTCCCTAATGTCCATTAATTGAATCCAAAAATTCAATAGGGGGAATTGAAGGTTTATGCCATTGTGGAGATTTGTTGCTATTATCTTCAGTTCTAAAATATTTTTTAAAGTTCTCATCTTCCCTGCTATTATTTTACAAGAAGGAAGGCATCTGCAAGGACTGAGGATGATTTGGTCTTGGTCTCAAATAAATATATGATCCACATCTTTTTCTGGAACAAAAAGTAATGGACGGTGTTTAAAATAGTGCATTTATGCTCTGGAAATAACAGTGGTGTTTTCCCAGGGGTTTTTTCATTGGAGTGTGTTTGCATTATTAAAATTGCTGATTTTAGGCAATCAGCAAATTTTTTAGGCAAAAAAAGAAAAGAGCAAGTTTTTCTGTTCAGTAGGTATGCTAGTTTCCCAAGGCCTCTCAGTGCTTCTTCCAGGCTTGCAGAAATGACCCAGTACCATGTTGTGCTTTTCAGTCTCTCAGGATGAATGCCTGGGCTCTTGCAGAGAAATTTCTTCCTCCTTCCTGAGGCATACCCCAGAGAACAGTGATACTAAGATCCCCTCCTCTCACAGGGCTGGACCTCTACAAGGAGCTAGTCTGCCCAGGTTGCTGAGGTTTCTCCTGCCACCTGAAGAACAAAACAAAGTTTACGGAACAACCCTCTCCCTATCCCTCAAGAGCAGAGAGTTCAAGGGGGGCCTGGAAAGTTGGCCACAAAATTCCAGTTCTTCCTCCTCACTCAGAGGGGACATCATCAGAGAACAGACTTTTTTTTATTTATTTTCAGGAGCAGCCCTGGAGAAAGTTGGCAAGCAGAGCTGGGATCAGGCTGAGTAAGTGGGGACACACAACCAAAGTGGCAAAAGTCCTTCTGGACAGCAGCAATTCTAGCAATTCTAGCAACACCAGGGCAGCCACTGTCTCTCAGCACCATGCTGCTGAGGTGCTTCTGGATGTGTCTGACCCAGGAACTGACCCAGGCTGCTGAGATCTAGCTTTGAGGTGTGAAAAGAGATCAGCATGAGCTCATTGGGCTGCTCAGAGGGCAGGATTCAAACACAGAGCTCTGTGGTGCTGCCAAGTTGTTTACTTATCACCCTGGCCTAAATGACTGCCCAGCAAGATCAGCACTAAATTCTCTTTATGTCACACATTACTTTAGGAAAAAAAAATAAAAATAGAATCAGCTTAAGAACATTTGTACATCTTTATGATCTATAAGTTGGACACAAATTTTCTCTGAATATCACAAATTCTTTCCTGCCATCTCATTTCTGGGAAAGGTGATGTAAGTCCTAAGGGATGAACAATACAGGTATTGTCTGAGCAATTCTGTGCAAACCTTCCTTGACCAACTCCCAAAAAATTGTGTCAGCAAGACAGTTTGTTTTGTCAAGATTTTATTTTTAATCTGAACCCACTGATCTGAATGGATGTTTCTTTTTTCTGCTTTCATGTCTTAGGTCTTATCTGTCCCACATTCCTTTTGGAAGCATATGAGTAATGGTTTCACTAGAGAGTGGGACACAAACAAGTAGTGGCTTACAAAGAAAGATAATTTAGACAGTAAGAGGTGAGGGCAAATCTCCTTCACAGCCCTGCTGCAGTCAGTGTGACTAGTTGTGTGAACAAAGCAAACAGGATTTGGCTTTTGCTGCAGTCCCAGCCACCTTTTATCACTGGAGAGAGAGAGAAAAACACCATAAAATTAAATAGGTATCATCCTCCCTGCATTCCTAGTGTAACTATTTTAACTGGAATGCCTCATAAACAGATAAAGGCACTCTTGAGCTTTGGGATGATCATTTTTTAAATGACCATTTAGAACTGGATTATGGTTTTACATTTTTACCTTGGAGCTTTTAAGGGCTGTTTGGGACATTAAGTGCTAACATATCAGAGCTTAAACTGAAAGGCAATGTTGCTTGCGGTCATACTGCCCAGCAAAATAATATAGTTTTGCTGCTGTTAATAGGTAAATACTTTCATTTGTGGAAGGAAAATGGTGATTCAAAATCATTTGATGCCCCTTAAACTCTCACAGCAGCTGGATATTTTGCATTGGTTTCTATAATATTCTTGTGATAACATTCCTATCCCGCGGGGGTCTGCTTGAATATCGGAGCACTCATCTTTTTTTAGTTTTGCATAATGTGAGATATTAAAATTAAGGCTGGTGTTTACTGTTCAGTTCTTACACACATATTCCACATTCACAGCTAGATATTATTTCCCTTGGAAATGCTTTCTGTCCCTGCCAGTTACTGAATGCAATCAGATAGCTTTGCATGGGCCAGCATACCAATTAAGCGCCGTGCCTGGGATGCACGCTGCTGCCTCCATCAGAGGCTCGATGGTTCATCAGCAAGTGAGCCATGTACTTTGATAAGGAGAAAGCCTGAACCCACAATAGAGGCAGAATCTATTTCCCAAAAAAGCTTTCAGAGAGTGGTTTGTGGGGGAAAGGGGAAAAGGGGAAGGCAGCAGTAAAATGGTTAGAAAATGAAACAGGAGGAAAGATTAATGAAAGCAGGATCAGAAAAATATTCAATTAGAACTTGAAGGCTTGGTCACATTACTCTGTGTTATTGTACATCTTGTCATTACCCAAATCTGTTGCTAAAGTGTTGGCATTTGTCTTCATTATGCAGTAAAATGGTATAATGAATAGGTTACAAATATGATGGAGGAAATGCCCTGGAATTATCACAATGCCTGAAAATGAAAGATGAAAATGAAAAATTTAAATTATTGGTGTGTGGCATCTGCCAAGTGCACAGACTGATGTGAAGAGTGTAACATGATTTTGCTCTGATGATGCCTTCAAAGTTTCTGCTCCCCTTCAAAGGGGTTTTCAGGCTGAATCCTTCCTTAAAAGCCAATGTCAGGGATGTGATACACAGAGAGCAGCATTTGACATATTTCCTAGCTGCAAGGAACTGCACAGCCTGATACCTTAGGTCTGATTTTAGAAATTTCTGCAAGCAGCACTCCCCCACATTTCAGGTGGAGAGCTGGTTAATATATAGATTTTGGTTTTTAACAATTAAATTAAATTTGAGATGGGAAAAAAAAGCTACTTTCTCAGCCTAGTTAATTAGACATGATTTAGTCTTCAAAATTGCAGTGATCCATATAGACACGTTACCTCTCAAACTCAGTTTTGCATTTGACTGATTATTATCTTCTAGAAATATATTTTCAGGATATTTAAACCTGACATTTGGCCTACTTTAAAACTGCAAGATTCTGAAAATCGGTACCAGTACATAATAAAGAATTTTATATTAGGACCAGGATAGGAATTAATATTTTACTAAAAGTTCAAATAAAATCTAAATAATATTGAAGTACTATTTCAGTAGTAGGGGTCATAGCCCTCATTTTCCTAGATGTGTACTAACTTTAATAAAGCTTCCAAATGGCTGCAAGGACTGTCCACCCAGGCTGACCTCCATGCTTCCAAACACCTTAGGAACTATGAGTCATAAAAATAACATGTACATTGGAGGAGGAGAATAAAAAGTCATGCAGTCATCCAGCAAGGATGCAAACCTGAAGCTGGAGGAAAGCCTGTCAGCTTATTCTTGTGCTAGAGACTTTTTATATGATCTTCAGCAGGTCTTGGTAGGTGCCTGGGCTTCACCTTCCCACCTGGAAAATGGCCATAAGGAGGAGTGGAGGAAGGAAGGCTGAAAAGTATATCCTATCAGGAATTGGTCTGTCTCAACTGAAATTCTTGGGACACTCAGAAGTTAGAGCAGTGGGTTTGATAGAAGCAAGCTATTAAATTACTTTCTACAGGCTTTGAAGACTGTCACACCCTGCCACGGTTCATGGCACTGCATACAAATAGTGCAGTACATGAGAAGATGTTTTCTACCTTTTATGTGAAAAGTGAAGTACTCTAGTGGAGATTTGTACAGTAGTTCAAACTAAATTCTTTATCTTGTGTTAATGTCTTTGTCTTGATTAACATGTGTTACTTTGACATAGATCAAACACTTTGGTGAGATATTTCTGTAAGAGCATAATTTTTCTGTTCCATTAGATTTAATTATATATATATATATATATATATATATATATATCTTTGCTTCACTGTGAATGGTAGATATAGTTTAAACATGTAATATGCCGAAGTTGATAGGATTATCCTTTTGGAGGTTCATTCTAGTCTTATACTTCATAAATGCTACTAGATTATTTGTGGTAATAAATAATCTGGTTTTAAAACTTAACCCTTCACTCTTGCACAAATTTAAACCAGATGGCTCAGAAAATTGGTAACATGATACCAAATCTCTCACTTAACATGGTATCAAATCTCTCACTTCTCAGTCACTGTTGGGTTGAATCCAGCCTTAGTTCTGACTAACCAAAACTTGCTACTGTCAAACAGCTCTTTTGTGGCTTGGATATTTCCAAATGGACGGATGTCCACCACAGAAAAAAAAATCACCTGCACAAAAAGAGGATTGCAGCAGAAGAGAGTTTATGGGAACTGGAAGCAGACTAACTTCTCTGATCATTGGATAAAATGTGTTGAAAAATGGAGTCCACAGCTCTTTCTGGAAATACCCAAAATGTCTAAATCCTGCTGTACCTCTTTGGTGCACCCATAGCTGTGTGTAAGGTCCTGTAATGTCTTTCATGAGGTGCTGGTCAACAGAAGCTGAATACAAGCCAGCTGTGTCCAGGTGGCTGAGAAGGCCAATTGAATCCTGGCCTGGATCAGCAATAGTGTGGCCAGCAGGACCAGGGCAAGGATTGTCCTCCTGTACTTGGTACTGGTACAGCCCTACCTCTATTCCTGTGTCCACTTCTGGGCACCTCACTACAGGAAGCATGTTGAGGTGCTGGAGCAAGTCTAGAGAAGGGCAAGGAAGCTGGTGAAGGTCTGGAGCCCAGCTCTGATGAGGGGAGGCTGAGGAAGCTGGGGTTATTTGACCTGGAACAAATAATGCTCAGTTGCTCTCTACAACTACCTGTAGAAAGGCTGCAGCCAGGTGAGGGTTGGTCTCTTCTCCCAAATAAAAATTGACAGGACAAGAGGAAATGGCCCCAGATTGTGCCAGGGGAGGTTTAGATCGGATATTAGGAAATATTTCTTCACTGAAGGGGCTGGTGAGGCATTGGAACAGGCTCTCCAGAGAAGGACACCATCCCTGGAAGTGTTAAAAAATATGTGGATGTGGCACTTAGAGAAATCATTTAGGGTTGAACACAGCACTGCTGGATTAACAATTGGACTCAATGATCTCAGAGCTATTTTCTAACCTTAGTGATTTTACGTTTCTATTCTATGATTCTACTCTATGTTGTAAATATGCCTAAAAGTTGCCCTGGTTTTGGCTGGAATAGAGTTTTCCTCTTAGCAATAGTAGTAGTATGGGAGGATGTTTTGTATTTGTGCTGAAATCAGTGTTAGTAGATGTTTTTACTCTTGGATAGTGGACTTACCTAGCTGCGTTCATGTCTACTCCAAAGCAGTTGGAGACCTGGACAGGTAAGTGCAGCTGACTTTAAAGATTTGTCTGTATGTTGACAAGGCTTAGCTGAATGCGAAGTTTTGGGAGATAGTTACTGGTTGTGGCTGGTCACAGCTGTGGTATATGGCCAAAAGTTTTTGGTGCCTCCAGTGTTGCATTGCATCATCTGGTTGGACTTGATGATCTTAAAAGTCTTTTCCAGCCAAAACCATTCTATGATTACTTCTGAGTAGTGCTCACACAGTGTCAAGGCCTTTCCTGCTTCTCACACCAGTCTGCCAGTGAGGCAGCTGAGGGTGGACAAGAGGCTGGAAAGGACCCAGCTAGGACAGCTGACCCCACTGACCAAAGAGATATCCTGTACCATATAGAGTCATGCTCAGCATATACAGCTGGGGAAAGAAGAGAGAAGAGGGGGGATGCTTGGAATGACGATATTTGTTGACTGTTCTCAAGTAATCCTTGTGCATGATAGAGCCCTGCTGTCCTGAAGATGGCTGAGAACACATGCCTGTCCATGAGACGTGGTGAATTAATTCCTTGTTTTGCTTTGCCTGCATGCACAGTTTTTCCTTTACCTATTAAACTCTCATTAAATGGATTCTTTTCCCCATCTTATGGAGGGGGTGGGGAGGAAGCGAGCAACTGTGTGGTGCTTCATGTCTGTCTGGAGTTAAACCACGACAAATGCGCATAAGATGAAATGCTATAATGTTTTCCCTCCCTTTGAAATAAGGCTCTGATCTTTACAGCTTACAAGTTAGCTCCCTGATGAACAAATAGTTCATTATAGAACTCGTGTAATGGTAACAATGTAGGAAAACATTTATAATGATAGGGATGCCAGAGCTTAAGAAGCAGGATGATGTCCATGTTTTTTAATCATTATTTCTTAGCATAGCAGAACTGGTACAAAAAGGGAAAAATAGTGCCCTTTCTGAAGATGAAAACAGAGGGGAAAGCTATCATTGGAATTAGAGCTATATTTGCCAGAAGGATGCATGGTACAAGATCTAAACCTGTCATTCTGATTAGCTACCATTAGTGCTGGGGAGACTTGGTGCAGGGGTTCACATGGTAGCTGGAAACATGGGAGTCCCATGTCCTTTTGCTGCTTTTGCTCTGAGAGCCTTTTTGTGAGTGTTTGAACCAGTTCCTGTGCTTTTGTTTCCTAAATGCAGAAGAAGAAGAAGAAGGATATCACTCCTGTACCTAGGTGCAGCAGGTGAGCTAAGTATATTTAGGTTTGTGTACAAGTGCCTCACAGAAATGGCCCTGGCAGGAGCTCCAGCTAGGCAGTGCTCCTGTTAAACCTCGTAGGATAGAAAGGATTAGTGAGTCTGGCTGCATTTGCTTTGCACTGTATTTTAATTTACTTTCTTTCTCACAAGTTCATGTTGACCCTGCACAGCATGGCAATCGTATTTTCAAGCTGCCAGCATAACCTTGGCCAGAAGTACCTCTGTCTGTGCTATGAGTCTCCTCCAGGGGTAAGCCAGGAGCAGGGATGGGTTTTTTGGTTCCTGGTATTATCCCTTCACCTTCTTTAGCCAGGGCCACACAGGATTACCTGGCAGAGCCAGCTGGAAAGGTGTTGATGCTGAGTTAAGAATGATTGTAAGCAACAGGAATCTGATCTGAAAATTCAACTTGGTGTCTCCTTTCAGAAGGAAGGCACTACTTTTTTAATGGGCACTACTGGTGGACTGAGTATCAAAGTGGTAAATGTGGCAAGAGTAAAAAGTTGTATGCTTTCCAGCCATTTGAGAATAATTACACACCAATTAATTGAAGAAAATGACATCTGACAATGTCAGTGTTCTGAAGTGTCACATATTAGACCCCAAAAACTAAATGAGACACATATTCATTTTAATTAAAATGTTATCAAGAGGTGCTGTTGACCAAGAAGCCCATTAACAATAATCTGCTTTAGTAACAAGTGAGCAAGTCAATTTATTGAACTGAGCTAAAAAGCAAACCCAGTAACAGCTGCCCACTGAGCAAGCATTTGATCTTTCAGCTTTCTCTGATTAGCAGAGGGAGGCGTTCCCTGAATATTACAGACTTTTGTCTACTTTCTCACTACTTTGTGGTTACTTGTAGAGACTATCTCCATGGTGCAATCAGCATTTGCTCATCAAACTTAAAAGGGAGCTTTACTAGCAGATCCAACTTCAAAGAAGGCATTTATAGAGAGAGCAGTTGCCGGGTACCATTATTTTCTTTTGTGCCTCAGCTGTTAAAATCTTTGCACAGGGTGGACTGTTTTCCTTGGAGATCTGGCTCTTTTACATACAGAGGCTAGTGCACAAGATTAGAGGGTTGCAACAGAGGCAGGCTACTTGCAATGTAAAATTACATGGTTGCACAAATTTATGTTTTCAACATAAACTCATTAACTTCACTCTTTAGGATTGATTACTATGTGCTAAGGAGCACTAAACTGGCCAGATACTTCCTGAGCAGATCTCAATATGAACATAAAGCTGGCAATGATAGCCAATATACTGCTTGTACCAGGGAGCATCAGGAATTTTGATGAAGTACGCTTTGCTCTGCTGTCAGCATCAGAAAGGGGAGCAGCCCAGCTGCAGCCTGCAACATTTTGGGGAGCCACCACACCTGGCTGCTTCCTTTTGCTGTGCCTGTACAATGGTGCCAATTGTTTTTCAGCTGAAGAAAATCTTAAAAATCACTTCTCATGTTCCTTTTGCTCTTGATTGGTAAAAAAGTTCAAAGCCTCTGCTATGTGAGCAATAGGTATGGGAATTTTTCTGGAATCAGCCATTATTTCAGAATAAATTTTAATAGTTTCATGCAAATAACCCCAAAAGCAGAGTGAACTTGTGTGTCCAAAATACAGTACAATTGACAGTAGATTAATTCTCTTTTTCACAGGAAGGAGTTCAAAGCTCTGGATTCTTCCTGAATCCACCATCAAGCAAGATGCATCAGCTTTATTGAATGTGGGAGAGCAAATCAGAAGCCCTCCAGATGCCTTTCTAAAAGCTCTCTTTTAATGGTTATGACCCAAGAGGAAGGAATTTTTATAGCAATACAGCCAACTTCTGTATGACAGAATATTTTAGGTGGGAAAATGAATCCTGTCAAAAAAGCACTGATGCCTTTTAAGTCCTACTGTGGACAATAGACACATCTGTCACTTACTGCTCAGAGGGCATGCCATGTTGGGCAAAACTGAAAGTCAATGAGATTTAGTGTACTTCAGTCGTTTTGAAAACAGTGTCCAGTAACCACTGGTCCAGAAGTTCACCCAGGAGTATATTTAAAGTAGAAAGAACAGCAGCAGCCACTGAAATGGAAAAGATTGATGCTAAAACTGAAATAAAAGTTTCTTATTTTTTCATACTTAATCAGTCAACAACTTCTTAGAAATGTATGAAAATCATCTTAAATATTAGAATCTGAGGGATTCTTCTCATATTTTGTTGCAAAATATTTTAGAAGTTTTGACAAGAAAAAAAGAAGTGAAGTACTAAAGGAATGACTTCACAGAACTTTAAAATATCTTTTTAAAAATGAACTTCAACACATTTTTTTTTCTTTTGACAATTTTATGGCACCTGTGTTGGCACTAGAACATTTGCAATTATTTCCAGTGGAGAAATTGGAGTGAGGACTGAGTAGATAGGGGAACTCTTGAAAGAATTAATGTAATCCTCTTGTGTCTTATCTGCTGTCCATCAGAAGGGAAGATTATTGGCTCTACAAGACTGTTTTAGTTAAGTGGAACAGTATATTCAAACTTTAAATGCTATGATAAAATAGCATCTAGAAATCTATGTCACACCCTCCACACATTGTTGTTTAGTGAGACACTGGTGACTCTTCACTTGTTTGCACTTAAGTCTTTTGAAGGTCCTTAAAAAATATTTTAATTTTTTGTAAGCTGATGCATTTCACAGTATTTTGATATTTATGTTTCTTCATATCACCTTTCATGGATATCCCAATTCAAGTTCACCGGCCAGTTTATTTCCCACATACATGCATTCTATTTTTAGGACCAATGGGTGGTTCCTCACATGGGGAGTTGGCAGGTCTTCTTGTGGGGATGGGAACCCAGCCCAGAGCTAAATGCCTTTATCTTCACCAGAGTAATAAGTAAGAGGCAGGAGCAGCCATTGGCCCTGTCACAGCCTGATCTGTGCTGCAGAGATCCCTGCTCACCCAGCCTGCACAGTGCTAAGTGGAAGAGTGAGATCATTTGGCTTGGAGGCTGCAGTGGTCAGTGGTCCCAGTGGGCTCTCTGGGCACAGAAAAGCTTGGTCTGAACAAGTTGCAGATGGTGTTTTCCTCCTATGATCCTTTCCTCAAGAAAGGATTGCCTGCTTAAGCCTGCCTGGCTGTCTTTAGAAATGATAAGCAGCAATAGTGCTCACTGAGGATCCACACCATTTATTATGTTTTTGTGGAGGCTTTTGTGATGACTCAGCTACCATTTAGCAAAAACTCATAGGAATTAATTAGACCTGTTGTTCATAATCAATGGCTGACAGCAAGTTACATAAACTCTGCAAAATATACTGGGCATGGGAGAAGTTACTGCCTATGATAGATTTAGTATTTAAGGGCTTGCTTTTTAAATTTTAGTTGTTACTTAATATTGCAAGAGTGGTGGCTCAACCAGGGATTCAGGGCATAAGTGCTGTTGATGGTAAACACACAAATGGAGGTCCTCTGAAGGTAACAGGTCTGCTTCTATTTCTTTCCATTTGCCACATAATATGATGATAATAACATGAATCAGTGTGTTTAGACTTTACAGATCTTTTTACTTTAAATATAAATCAATGATGAACCATCCTAATAAAATAGCGGGGCCAAAATCTGATGCTGTTTCTAGACAAGAATCTCATCAAGAGAAATGCGCCTCTGGATTTTTGATTTTTTTTAATGGATGAGAAAGCAAACTTCAGAGGAAAAATGGTGTTCAAAATTGTCTTGTCTCAGCCAAGTCCTAACACGTGTATGGAGGACGAAATGAGACCACTGAGGATGAGTGCTAAGTATAATCAGCCACTGGTTAACTGCAGGGTCTTTGAAAATTATAATCTTGTCCCTGTCCCCAGGTGCAGCATCACAGAGCTGGCAGTGCCATTCTCTGTTTTAGTCCTGAGCATTGATTCCAGCAATGTGGCTGTGGTCAGGCACCTATTTGTGTGGTCTGGTCAGGTGAGATGCTTTTTGTGTAACTTCTAACAGTGACTAGGGATGGAAAAATATAAAACCATTCTCCTTCTAACGTACTTTTTAATACATGAAAAACATAGAGTATCAGCAAGGAGAGGTAATTGTTCAGCCCAGGTGCAGCTTTCCAGATCATCTCCGAGGAGCCGGGAGGCCACTAAACTGTACTGAACAAACACATCCAATACACATTAGCTACTTTTATTACGGCAAGTTCCTATATTGCCAAGAAAGAGCAACCACAATGATAGTAAATGCAAAATTGTCAACTTTCCCCATCATTCATACAGTCTTTGGCAAGAAAATATGGATTGTAACCATGATGAACTGAAAACAACATTACCAAAATAACTGGAATTTTCCCATTACCAGCAAAACTGCAGCTATTACAGTCTACTATTATAAGTGTAGTTGAGAGTGTAGACATGGTTTGAATGCACAAAACAGCCTCAAGATTGGACATCTTGCAAACAATATTTCTGAAAACTGCTTCTGTCTTAGTTTCTGTACTAATGCTAAAATATGCAGTTTAGGTCAAGCCAAATATTATTCCCTCTTTACTGCTATCTCTTTTTCTAAATATATTTTGGAAATTTGGGGGGGGGGGGGTTGTGGCTTCTCATGCTTGTTGAGGGGCTAGTGAATGATGACATACCGTTTGGTAAAAATGTCATCATCTCTTAAAGTGCATTCACAGCCTGGACCATTGACTATTGAATCTGCTAGTGGGCCAGTGGACCTTTTTTCCCCTCTATTGCCTAAAATCCAGGCTTATTTACAATTGTGGACAAGTATCTGTGCTGACCACCTGCAATGCTTTGGCTGAAATCTGGAGTTAATAACTGCTCTCAGCCTAGTGCCAGCCTTTCCCACTGACCAGTGTCTGCTGCACTTTTGAAGATGGAAGGGGGAATAGCCTCACAGCCCTTCTGCTGTTGCACTGAAATAATTTCTCTCGTTGCCTCAAACTACTTTAGGAGAGGCACTTGAGCTTCTGTTTATAAATATTACAAACTTTAATTTTCCAAATTTCATGTTGACTCATGTTCCCTGGCTGACTGTTTCTTTTCTGGAAGGTAATCCGGTTTAACCTCTCTCTTTCAGATGACCTCATTTCATTTGGCAAAAGTACACTTCAGGAAAAAAGAAAATAGATTCTTAACTGGACATAACACCAGATGAGTAAATACTAGTTTTCACCTACCCTTGAGAACAATCATGACATTGTACAGTGAAAAAGAGCATGGGAGCCAAACCATAATCTGAAGGTACAGTAAAGACTAAATCTACCTTGTCTATGCAGCAGAAATGTTTTCTAATGACTCTGAAACATTATGAATGAAAAATTATGCAACTTTCTCCTTTATCAGAGAATGTGTTGTATTTATTTGATAGAGCAATTAGCACAGTTTAATTAATTTTCTCTTTTAAGAGTCAGAATTGCTGCGACTATGCTCTTCAAAAGTGTTTTTTGTTGAATTTGACACTATCTGTCACCAAGGTTAAATAAGGGAAACACTGCTTACTGGTAATACAACAGAAAGCTTCAGTACAAAATCAATATTGTTTTAAGGACAATTTTCTCTAATTAGATTGAGATGATAACATGACTGATCTCTCAAGAAGTAAATTACCTTTCCATATATATGCAGAATTTTGGTAAAAGTATCATTAAAAAGGGAAATTCACCTCAGATCAGGCAATTTGAGTTGAGAAGCCTCAGCTCCTGACTGACCTGGTGATAACGGTGGCAGGGATTTTCATTTGCAAAATATCAGATTTTCTTCCCTAATCTATTATTCCTTAATTTAGTTATGTGAGTGATTTAGATTTAAATGTAACCTATTACCAAGAAAAGAAAAAAGAATATGTCAGTGCAATGAACTTGCTGTCAATATGTTTTCTGTCATTGATGCCTGTCTGGGCTGAAGAAGAATTTTTTTTTTTTAGTTTTGTTGCTTTTCTTTTTCTAAGATGATTCATAATTATGCAATACAAAATAAAATCAGTAGAGGATTGGCTGTAACTTGTAGGAATCTATCTGAAGGTAGGTTTCAGAAGATGCTGGTCAAGTGAAGATGCTAACGGCAGCTTTCTTAGGATCACAGAATCATAGAATATCCTGAGTTGGAAGGAGGCTACAAAGCTCATTGTGTCCAGCTCCTAGCCCTGCACAGGACACCCCAAGAGTCACACCCTGTACCTCAGAGATTGTCCAAACACTTCTTGAGCTCTGTCAGGCTGGTGCTGTTACCACTTCCCTGGGAAGCCTGTTCCAGTGCCCAACCACCCTCTGGGTGAAGAACAATTTCCTACTCCTTTTGAGTCAAACATTTGTGTCAATAGTGGAAGTACATTGAGAGATGATGTGAATAAGTGGTGAAGTGATGAAGATCAAATAAAATAGATGCATTCTACAGATGTTTCTCTGCAGTAATAGAGAGGTTCCTTTGCATATGGGTTTCTGGGGAAAAAAGAAATAGGCAAACAGCTTCAGTATAAGGACGTGGAGCTCAGCAGAATTAATGGTTTCCTGCAGATGCAGAAAAGTGACTCATTTTCTGCAAGCCATTACCTCTTCCACAAGCAAAGAAAATTGTTGAAAGTCCTATCCAAACCCAGGGACATGATTAGATGCTGTGCTTTAAATGAAGGGCATGATTCTATTGTTGTTGGTACTGTAAGAAACCCAGATTTATCAGCCAAGATTTTTGACTGATTTACCAACAATGGATCAATTTTAAGCTTTCTTGTGCAGGTGAGCTACTTGGAGTACTGCAGGGTTGAGCTCAGCCCTTGTCCCTTGCAGAAAGAGTACACAGTATGCACTTTAGTATCTTTGTGTTCTAAGGCAATTTTTTCAAGTCTGGATGATCTGATGTGATCTTCTGTTCTGCCTGATCAAATGTGAAAGGCAACACAGAAAATCATTAGTATTATTCTGTTCTAAAGGACACTGCTCAAAGTTGGATGTATCTATGTATTAAAGATTTGGTCAATAAAAGAGAAAACAATGTACAATTTCTCACAGTATGTGAGAAAGAATGTAGTTGAATTTGTTGTCTACAACTTCTATTTACATTTGTGATTGAGTTTCAGTAGCAGATGATTGCAGCACATAATTTAATAATCAGCTCTTGGATGGTTCTGTAAATATAGTAAAGATCACGATCTCATTTAGGTATGTAGCTTGTTCAGTAGATGATACACAAGCCAGGGGACTGATAAAAACAAAGCTGTGACAGAGAAGGTGTTGGAGATTTTCTTGAGTTTTTAGTGAACATTACATCTGAATATAAGCATCTTTTCAATCTCCCTAGGGTCAGAGGAAGAGAATCAAAGGAGAATGGGCCTCCAAATCTCCTGAGAAATGAGGTGAAAAGGGCATCAATGAAACCAATTTCAAAATCAAATTGCTATAGGTTTTAGAGATACTGATAACCTGCTAATACTCCAACAATAAAAAAGCAGATAAACAGCACCACCTGTTCCTGTCTTTCCTTTGTCATCAAGAAAAGAGGTGGCTTCATTTCACTGGGTATTTAAGATGCTTAGACATTCAGTGAGAAAAAGAGAAACACTTATTTAAGTGACAATCATGGTGGCAAACAATCAAGAGAGACAAGGCTTTGGCAGGAAAAGAAAAACACTTTGCAGGACACACAGCTGTTTTTATTTCTTAATGCTCCCCAAACCTTTTTAGGTTAATAAACATTAACATCACTCCAGGTTAACATGGCTGTGACATTCATCTACTTTTCTATTGTCTCAGCAGCACTCATGACAGAGTCAGTTTAAAAGATCAAATTAAGTGATGCCACCAAAGATGTCAGTTCCTGCTCTCACCCTTCACTGTGGAGCTGTGATGGATGACGGACCACCTTCTGGATTGCAGATGAATCAGACCCTGCTCTGATGGTTGATTTGGCTTATCCTGAGACGGAATTTAAATCCATAATACACCTTCCTTTCGCTGTGCTGCCTTAGGGCTCTCTGCTTCTGGAATACTAAAATAAGCACACACGCAGTGTGGCTGCACTTCTTTAGGTTGGGCTCCATCCTCTTTGGCACATGGTTTCTGTGACCTTGCACATTCACTTAATCTCTCCATTTATTATTCTTTTTTTTTCTCTTTTGTCTGTTTTGATTTTATAATCTCCAGGGCAGAGAAGCCTGTTGCTTATCACAGCATAAGGATATCTGGCTACTATTGTCATGCAAAGTAAATGATGAAGTGAAGTTATTAATGCTAAATGTCTTATACTGTTAAAAATTTATCATTTAGTAACTCTTTCCTGTTTAAAACTGTATTCTTTATCCAGCTGTTTTTAGGGCAGTTTAAGGCAATAGGGCATAGAGTTGAAGCTGTAGTGGAAGGGAAGCAGTGACACTGTTGGGTTTTCCACTAGGCCACAGAAATTGGTTGGGACTGTGCAATCAGATTGAGCCTAAAAGTTTTATCACTTGGCCTAAAATTTAAGTAGTATCTATCTAAGCTACTTACATGAAGTTACAGTGTGGTCATAAAACAGTCAAATCCTGCCTCTGGGCTCACCTCCCAACCTGGCAGAGCAGCAACTCCATAGGTCATTGCCACCTCCTCAGCCATCAACAAAAGTTGCTCTCTTCTTCTAGACATCTTTCCCTGAACTTCTGTCAAGACTTGACCCTGGTTATATATCTGAATGTCTGCTTTTTGTATTGCCCTGAGTCCATTTTCACAGCATCTGGAAGAAATCTGAAAATGTACTTTTTTACAGGTGCACATTCTTGGATGGGGTTAGTGGGGAGCATCATTATGTCTGGTGTTTTGCTGGGTGCACTTTTCAGTGCCCTAATTTTCTCTTCAAATCCCTGTTATTTTCCTTCATTTTCCTATAGTACAGTAGAATATACTATTTTGCAGTTATTGACAAGCAAATGGAATAGACTTGAACGAAATATCGATCTCAATATTTGAGGGAGCAAATGTGCAGGCAAATGATACTTCCTGTGGTTTTGGTGCAGTAAAAATTGTAGGAAATGTTGCTTCTCAGATCTAGTTGTGTTTGCAGCCTACCACCTAAGTAGCTGATGAGCAAAGGCAGGGATAAAGCAGTCTTGGCCAGGACTTCCTCAGGCACTAAGATGCACACTGAAAATAATGTTCCTTCTTATCTGACCAGCTAAAAAGTTTTTATTCTTTGATGAACGCATCTAGCACATTTGAACTCTTAATAACTTTGTGCTGCCAGTACTTGCTGGGCTGTCAGTGCACTCACACGCATGACTGAGGAGGCAATTGTCTGCTTTGCAGCTGTAATTCAGCTACATCCTTTTAAAAGTTAGCCACAGTTGTTTCTTGGAGGGTTTTGTGTAGGTTGCTTTTTCTTTTAATGTGCTTTCTGCAATGCAGCTGTGTCTCGCTGGCACACAGCATTAGTCTGCAAACTTTTTTTCCCTGTTTTCAAGTATTCATTCTGCATCTGCCATCTCTGCAACAAGGACTGTCTAATTTGCGAGTGGGCACTGTTCCATTTGAACAGACGGGGAGGAGTGGAGACAGACAAAAGATCATATGGAGCAGTCGTCTAAAAACTGTGGTGGTGAGCCTGATCAAGTGGCATGGATTTTTCTTTATTAATGTTTTGGGTTTTGCTTTGGTTTTGGTTTTTTGTTGTCTTTTTTTAAATGTAGAATTTAGAAAATCCTTCATAAATTCCATTACAGAGCAGCCATGAAAACAATTGACAGTAATGCTGCACCCTGAGTGAATGTAGGGTTTGAAAACTGATTTTGACCTGTCCTCTCAGGCTGTGATTTTGTGATTTCAAGGGATTAAAACAAACAAACAAAAAACCCCTGCTTTCTGTATTTTGTTTCCATGCCTGTGTCTAAAGTGTATTCAGAAGAGTTCTTTTCAGCGGTCATGACATAAAGGCTTATACAAGAGTGTGAAGGACTGGGGTCTAACTCTGTAACTCTTCAAAGTGAAAAAAGGCTTCCAAGTTTTTAAGCTAGTTATACAGCTGGTTACACTGGAGTCTAACAGGTAATTTAAAAGTCAGCCCCTGCCTCTGCTTATGCTATTACAGTGTAATCTGGCCCCAAGGCTTAGAAAAATATTTTATCTGATGTGGATTTTTTTTCCTTTGTTTTATAGAATTTGTTCTGAGGTTTTCCAAAATCCTTTTTGTTGTCAGTTGCCTTCAGTTTTAAGTGTCATAGTGTTCAGAAGGTTTAAAAAATAACCTGAATAAATTTCTTGCCTTTTTCATTTCCTTTTCAATCCTAGCCAGTTCCATCTCCTCTTTCCTTTGCCCTTGACTAAGCAAGCACAATTTAATCAGATTTATTGAGAGATAGGAAAGCAGAAATTGAGAAACAGATAAGAGAAGCAATTCAGCATGGTTACAAGTTACTAGTGCATCTCACAGCCAGTGTAAGCACATTTTGGGGGCCTTGTTTATCCTTGTTTACCCTTACCATGTAGTCCTGTGGGTCATTTTAAATTGTTGAGACAAGTGATGTTTTGATGTTTTGGGTAGACCAATTAAATTGTTTTTCTTTTTTTTTTTTTTTTTCTTTTTAGTTCCCAAAGCTTTCTGGAGATAAGCTGGTTTTTTGGTTCTTAAAGCCTACAAAACCTCCATTTTGGTTGGTTCTAATGACTTTAACTTGTTTGTTTCTGGATAGAATTTACTCTCCTAACAAAAACCTATTAGAGCTTTTGTTCTCTAAATTTGAAAATTCTATACCCATGGTGAATGCTTCTGATAATTTTAAAATGTAATATATGTGGGCTTATTATTTTTAACACTGGACAACTTTTATTCATAGTGGTTGCTGGCAAAAAATTACCTGTCTGGGTAGATGAGTGTTTATCCCCATGTGAAATCCTGTCTTGGTAAGATGAATAGTAGATTGTGTTGCTGACTTTTTAAAACTCCAGACCTTGATGCATACCAGGTCAGGAGCAAGGCTCATTTACCCAAAATGATGGGATATGATACTCATATCCCAAAATGATGTTTTAAAATTAAACTTCAGCTTTTTATTTTACCAGGTTACTTTAGAACTCATTATTGAAAAACAAAAAAAAAGCCCAAACAAAACCCAAGCCAAGTTTCAGCAGAGTTGGCAATACTAGTGCATTCTCTCCTGCTGAAGTTCATTAACTAGGTAGATTTTAGCTACTACCCTGAACTACACAAGTGTTGCCTCATTTTGTGTTTCAAATGGGGCATATGTATAAGTTCCAGCTCTGTGTTTCTTTGGTTTTTTTTTTTAAAGAGAATTTCAGCTCTTCAAAAAGCTAAGTAATTTTTTCTTAGCTCTTCCACAAGGGAAAAAAAAAAAAGAAAATGTAACTTGAATGCACCTTGCAGGCTTAGAAACCTGACCTGCAAATAAAATCAACCTGAAGCTTTTTAGGAAATCTGACAGAGTGGAATCCATACTCCGTTGAAATCAAATCTGCCATCTGCTTTTCTGAGAATGCATCTTCATCTCGGATGTTTAAGGTGAATTTATGACTCTTGAAGGTCATGCATTTCTGTGTGTTTTTAGAACGCTTGGAGCTGATACGTCCATAGTTGCTTTAAAAGTTTCCTTCATATATTCAGCTGTCTGAAAAAAGAATTTGCCCTTTATAATGGAATGTAAAAAAATATGATAACTGCAAATGCTGACCCTTAAATTCTCCACACTGGGCTCATGTTATATTGCCTTTGGGTAGCTGTTGCAAAAGGTAGTGGAATACTTTCTCTTTCACAGACACAGAGACTGGAGACTCTTTTGTTTGGGAAAAGGTTTGTCGGCTGAATAATCTGGCTACTTTGTTGAGCTCCTCAGACTTTTATTTTAATTTCTTGAGACAGCCTTGCAATTGTCATTTGTGATTTTGACTGTCTGTGTTTTGACATTTGGGGCACTAGTAATTCTGTGGCTTCGGAACAGCTAGTGTCAAAACCGATGTACAGGAGGTGTTAATGGAGATTTGAAACCTTGGCATTACACAGCACACCAAGCAGAACTGATTTCAGATTTACACTGTATCATTCATCTCAGCTGCTGCATCCCTCTCCATCAAAAGGCGTGTAAGCAGTAAACTTCAAGGAAGATGTGTTTTTGTTATATATATCCTGGTGCATTTTTCTTCCTTCACCTTTACACCCGTTCCACCCACATATCTTCCAGTTGCTTCAGATTATCATGATTTCAAAAATCCATTTTATTTCTTTGAATTGACTAGGGAATGTGCAAAAGTGTGACAGCTGTAATTGGGAGTTTACAGAGTTTCTTGTGTATTGCAGTCAACAAGGGAACAAAACAATTTAGTTTTCAACTTGCATGATAAAACACACAATCCTGTGGTAGTATCTCCAGGCAATTCACAGCATACACCTTGTAACACAGTCTCATTTGTTAGAAATATGTGAGCTGTGTCTGTTGCTACATAGAAATATCAGTAATTTCATATATATCACTATATAAATAAAAAATATCCAGGAAATCACTACAGTTATAAAATAACTTCTATGTAGCTCTCATTCTAGAAAGAAGTTTGTCAGAGAAGTTAAAAATATTTTCACAACCTTGCTGATACACAACCCCAGAAGTCCTGCCCACTGAAGGGACATTTTTATATGTAGTATTAATACAGGCTGAAGAAATGAGGTTTTGTTTCCCACCCACTGAAAACAAGAACTGTCTCCTTCCATCCTGGTACTGACAAAGGAAGGAAGATAGATCCTCATGCCTTGGGAATCACACAGATACTGTCGTTCTGGAGAGCACTAGGCTTGTCCTTTGTGGCACAGAATGTGCTGTACTTGCTCCTTTGACTGGCCCAGAAGCTGCAGTGAAGTCTGTGGCCTTAGAGGTGTGAAAGGGAACCCTTACACTCCCCTTTCGTGCTCCACATTTTTCTGTAACAAGCCATCTGCAGGGGAATACTTACAATATGCTGCATTTTTACATAGTGCACAGAAGGCAGGAGGAATTCACTCACAGTACTTTTGCTATCAGTAAGAACAGTGGATGATTTTGTACTAGAAGCCAGCTATTTGTATGTGTTGACAACTCTTTGTAAGCTGGAGCAGGGAGAAAGAGCAGCAATTAGTTTCTGCCCAGCCTTGTCTCTAGTGCAGAGCTGTCCTCCAGTTCACAGCCATTCTTGGATGGGTGTTCAGTGACAAATATGCAGTCATATGGAGGAAATAGACCTGAATTCCACCTGTTCCCACACTGAATCTTACAAGCTGAGGTGTCAGGAGCATATTATGCATCTCAATTTTCTACTCTTTGGGGCTGTTTATTAAGCAGCACACACTGCAGAAAGATACTTTGGTTACCAAATGCCTGGTAGTTTTTCAGCAACACACATGGAAACAGTGGCCTCGATGTGGACAGGTAATATTTCAGCTGGGGGTTTGGATGGGACTTTGGAGTCTTGGTACAGGAAGGGAGAAGAAATTTGATGTTGAAAGCATAGAAAGAATAGGAAGGAGGAAGAGAAATAGCAAGAGAAGCAAGAGAAATAACTGCAATAACAAAGTTTCAATCCTTGGTGATGTTGATTAATGTGAAGTGTGTGGTAAATGCCGCCACTGTTCTAGATCAGCAACCATTTAATTTTCACTGCCTGATGAAAGACAGGAAGGTCTTTGGAGGCATCGAAATACAGTGATGTAAATATGCTATTTTTTTCTTATTCTCCCTTTTAGGGGAAAGAGACCACCAGGTCACAGAATTTTTAGGTGCAGCATTTTGCAGTTCCCTTTTTGCACACAGGCCCTTAGTCCCCTTAAAGTTGCTATTAGATGAAAGGGCACTGCCCTGGGATATATGAGTGTAATTCTTATATTTATAAGGGCACATTGCATGTGATCATTGGAAGTTGGCAGGGGTGAAAAACAGAATGGGAATTTAGGACAAAGAGAAAAGTACAAGAAAATAAAGAGTAGGCCAAGGGTAAATATTTTGCATATTTATAAAATTTTAAAAGCATTCATGACCTTCACAGAAGATGGTCTGTCAGATGGTGCCTAAATTATTAAAGAATTGCAAATACACTGGCATAGTAATACCATGGAAGAAAGTTGCCATTATTGCAATTTGAGAAGAATTAAAATACGGAAGTACCCTGAGAACTACCAAAGGAAAACAAGATAATATGTTCAGCAACTGGTATCTAGTGCTGGCTGTAGTTCAGTAGCTGATTTTTGTGGTCTGGTACCCCAAAAGCAGAATAGGAGAGGCAAGTACCAATACCTTGACTCTTTTAACAGTTACAGAGGAAATGCCATAGAGCTGAAGCAGAGGAGGTTTAGGTTAGACATCTGGAAAAAAATTTTCACCCAGAGCTGGAGAGCTCCCCAGGGAAGTGGTCACAGCAGCAAGCCTGACAGAGTTCAAGAAGAAATTGTTCAGTACTCTCAGGCACATGGTGTGACTCTTGGAGTGTTCCATGCAAGATCAGGAGTTTGAATTAATGGTCCTTCCAACCCAGCATGTTCTATGGTTCTGTGATTCTGGATTCTATGATTCTATGATCCGGTAATGCTGTGGACTGGAGACAGTGCTGCTTAGGCTTGCCCTTTCTCACCCTGGTGTTTAACACAGTGAGGAAATTAAATACTCTTTGAACTCCAACCTTTCTGTTAAATTGTTGGGGCCCATTAGAGACCTAAGACCAGGAGGACGGGGTGGAGATTGGCAGTGAACAACATAAAGAAAATAAAGATGACCTGTACCAGATGAGTCTCTGCCTACAGAGTTCCCAGATTCAGCTATATCTCTAGAAATTGGGGGCAAAACCCCAAAATTATTTATTTAAATAGAAACAGGATCTGAACTCTATGTACTTTTAGTGCCTTATACATGATTTCAGTAATGTTTTTTAATTATTTCTGTCTGGCTAATAACAGCAGCTTTAACAACACAACTTCTAAATTCCAATTTACCTTTTCTGTACATTAAAAAATAGCAGAGTTTATTTAATACCACTTATAAATAGTAGTCTTATGTTTCATCTTTTTAATCAGAGTTTGACATGTAATGGTAATGCCTTTGAAAATGTAACTGCTCCACAAATAGTGAGTAGTAATTATAAAAGCACTCTCCGATTCTAGTTGTTCCCATTCTCAAAATTTATGGCCTGAGAAGGCAATTGGTCTGTAGGTTGGAGAAGAAGCTGAATACCTTTTAAGTTTAGCCAGGTATCTTCTGCATGTTACTTTTTCTTCTTTTCTCTCTCTTTTTTTTTTTTTTTTTTTTAGGTATGCCTATTAGCCAGGGCTTTATTTCCTTGACTGCTTCATTCTAGGTAATGAAAAGAGTGGTATCATTTTTCTGTTTTCCAAGGATAGTGTAAGGAGCACAATCCTAGATGCAAAATATTTTTGGATTTAAGTGGAGATTGCCTTTTTGTAAAGCCCGTGAGAACTAGATTGTTTTCCAATTAAATGAAGTACCCTATCATTGCCCACCTATCTCTTCTGGATTGTTTCCTTTTCAGGACATAAAAAGAGCAATAAGGTTGTTGCACTTTTCACTTTTTCTCCAGGACAGTTCCCATTCCCTAATTCCTATTTCTCTTTCCAAGATGTGTTCATTGTTGCCATTTTCTCCTTTGTTTCACAATACTTATTGCAGAGTGAGCCCACTCTTAAACATGGACTCAGAATAGGAAATGAGGAGAAGCTGCCATGTGTAGCTGCCTTCATTGTCTTTCTCAGGCACCTGAGGTTTTTCATTCTTCACTTTGCACTCCCAGTTGCTGATTTTAAAAGAAAAGAGATATAGTTCTCTCTAAAATAAGAGATTTTTCTGAAAGAAAAAAAAATTAAAACTCATTACAATCCAAATTCTGGTGCCCAAACTGAATGGGGGATATGGTAGTATTATTTTTCGTGAGGAATTTCAGAAATCTCAGAACCTTTTCAAATATCTTCACGAGCAATTTTGACCATTTTTACCCTCTAGTAAAGGTTTGGGTTTACTATAAGCATAAAAAAGGCTTGGCTACTTCCAGCTGGACTCTGTGCCTGACTGGGGAATAGCTTCAAGCAGGTCCTTGCTTGATAGAGAAATGAGATTGACGCAATTGCCTTGAAGCTGAGCTTGATGATTTTGCACTAAAGGGCCAAAGGAGTGCTCAAAAAGCTGAATTCAGGTGTTCCAAAGGAAGCAGTCCCCAGTAGCATCACCTGTCATTGTGCCCAGTGCTGACTGATGCCACAGCAAAGGTGCACTGGGAATGTTTCTGGGCTGAGCCGTGGCACCCCCACCTGAGGTGCAACCATACCTGCAGGATGCTCCAAGGAATGCCAGCCAGGAATGAAAACTGTAAAGCACCTAGACAGATTGTCAAAAGATTTCTACTGCCCTATAGTCTACCATCCTTTGCACCATTGCTTGGATAGCAGTGGTTTGAAGTTGTGTCATGCCTTAAAGCATGGTAAAGGAAGCTGGAGGAGGCAGCAGTTGCCATAAGGGGGTCAACTTTACCCCTGAGGCAGAGGGAAGAAATGGATCTGTGGTGAATCAGACAGCTTCAAATAGATATCTGAAAGAGTATTGTTTATATTCAGCCTATCTTCTGCCAGTACAATACAATATCCCTGCAAAGGTTAATCAATTTGAATCTTAATATCATTCTTATTTTCCAACCATTATCTTTCAAATATATGGTGTGCACTTGTCATCTTCCAGGATTAACAACATGACAAGTTTGAACTTTTAAAAGCAAGACACTTTTTGGTTATTGGAGAGCAGAAAAAGGTTACAACGCTTTGTACAAAGCAGAAGAATGTACACTTCCAGGCCCATAATTTGCCTACTTTTCTCAAAAATTTATAAAACATGGAGAAAAGAAGGGCCAATGGTAAGAAGAGGGGCTGCTCTGCTTATGTGTACAGTGTAAGAGGAATTATTATACAGAATAAAAGGAATTATCCATGTAGGTTGGCTCTTGCAGCCTTGTTCTGGTTAGCACAATATAATAATTTTGTTTCCTAAGAATGCAACACACCGTGCCCAATTCACCATTCTGTCTGACTCTCTCTAGAGGTTATTTTTTGGTTGAGAATAATAGTCACAGAGAAATGAGAAAATGTATTGGCATCACTGTTCCCTTGATCAGTGTAAGGCAAAGGAAAGCTCAAGTATTTGCTTTCTGCTGTGGCTGCTATTGTCCTTGGGGACTGCTGAAACTTTAAATCAGAGTCCTAATTGGCACTCAGATAGCCATGAAATACCAGAAGCTTCAAAAGGAGCTTAAGAGAGTAGTTGCTGCCTTTTCCCTGCTCCATCCTTTGCTATCCACAGCACACACATAACAAGGATTTGGGAGGTAGAGTTATTGGCATTAAATCTTGCTGTGTGACTAGCTCAGACTTTGTAAGACTAGGCACCCCTGAGCAAGGAGCTGACATTGAAGTCATAAACCTGCAGCAAATTACACTGTGCAAGTGATTGGAAGTGTGACACGATTTGCCCCGAGTCATCCACTGCGTTTTTGCTGCTCTTCAGGTAAGCCTGCACTGCTTTTAAGAGTTGTATTGTCATTTACAGCTTGTTAAAATCGAGATTGCTTGCAAAAGTCAACATATTCATGTGCCCATAGCCTAAGTAGTCAGGAAGGGTGGGATAGGAACTAAAGGGATGAATGAATGAATGAATGAGTGCCACTTGTAGGAGACTGGAGGCAGGAACACTCCAGGCTTGGCTGGCACAGTTGTACATCCCTGGTTTGGACTTTGCCAGTTCAAAGCAACTTCGTTGACTAATGGCTCCCTCCACTGCTCCCTCACCTCTGATACATAATTTGAATTTATTAACCTTGCACCAAAACCTGCTTTTATCAGAAAGCCCAATTCAGAATTGTAGGTACCAGGGTAGTTAGTACTCAGGATAGTAGTGAACACAAAGCATTAATGGAGCCTTGCTGATCTGCATAGTGCTGGTCCCAGTGCTTTTGAATCCACTTTTGCACGGAGCAAGCATCATGAAGTAGGAGCAAACACACCTGGAGCTGTTAGGCTGTTTTAGTCTAGCTGGATGAAGGGGGCAATGGTCATTGGAAACCAGGGGGATTGATTTTCTTTTACATCAAATATCTTCCAGTCCTAATTTAATTTCTCCAGTTTAAGACTGTTATTCTGCTGTTGAAAGCTGCTCTTGGTGATGATGTGTACACCATGCTGGAGAGACAGCACAGCTGGAGTAAATGCTCTTCTCTCTCCTTTCTGCTGGCAACATGTAGGAAAGTGGGGAACCCACTCTAAATCTAATGCCAAGGCAATGAAAGTGCTTCTAAACTCACTTGAAACAGATGAACCTCTACTTTCAATAGAAAACAAGTTGTCCTTGTGCAGTGACAGGGTGGGTCTACTGAACAAAGAGGGTCATTGAAGGCCTGGATATATTGAGCAAGCTTTGCTGAGTTTTAAAGAATCCTGAGAGACTTAAAACCCAAAGATAACCCAGAGAACTAAGACCCAAAGATACCCCCAGAGCTGGTGCCCTCAGACACTCAGGGTACTGTATATAAGTTAGGTATGCATAGAAGACATCGGAGAAACATTTCTTGTTTTGTTCTTTTTCAGCTGATGCAATGTAAGTCAGGCATTAATATTGAGAGGTGCCAGAGCCCCCCGTTGGTACCAGGTGAGGTTTGCTTCAGTGCTTTGCAAAGAGAAGTGGGTGCACCAAGTCCTGAACCACCTTTGCTTTGAACCTCCTATCCAGTAGTCCCAAGGAAGGCTTCCCAAAAGACAGCAGACCCAGAATTTTAAGAGGAACTAAATAAATTTGGTAAGACACACCATAAAATTTATAAGGAAAGAGTCAATACCATCTGTACAGCTTTAAGTCTGGATTGAACTTCGTTGTCTGGAGTAGGTTGTTTGTGGTTTTAAGCTATTTTTTTATGATTGTATAAGAAGCTATAGCTATTTATCAGTCCTGATTGTTCAAGAGTTATGCCACAGAAATGGCGTTATACAAGGAGTATGGGATTCTGGTTACTGAAGAGCAAAATACAGCTTTCTAAGATCATTCCCCTTCCTGCATGGGAGTGGGCATTTAGGCACTCACTGAGCCTCTATGCCAGAAAGCCATCACTCCACAGAGCTGGGACTGGTGCTGAGGGATCCCTATGGCTGGGCTCATGTCTCCGTCATCTCCGTCTGCAAGCTCTCTCTCAGAACTCTTCCCTCACCCCCTTCTGTCACAAAAGTCTGTGTATGTGCATAAGTATATAGAAATCATATCATCAAGCATAAAGATAAAATAAATAAATATAAGAATAGTGAAAAGTCATGGTGGGAACTACTTACTAATGCTTATTTAGGTAGTTCTTTGTGTCTCGGGTTTGGGTTGTTAATTGCTGCCCCAAGATGCATGAAAGGTCTCTGTTTCGGCCCACGTGTCTGAAGAACGAGTCAGAGCTCTTCAGTTTTCAGTCTTGAAGTTGTTTATTAATTCTTATCTATAAAATTTTCTTTCTGCCCAGCTGAGATCTGCTCAGCAGGGCAGCCAAAGGCACTCTGACCACCCCTGAGGCAGCGTTGTCTTTTTATACTACAAACTACGTATAACATATTTACAATTACTTTCCAATACCTATCACCTATGTTGGACAGTGCACTTCTATTCTAAACCAATCCCAAAGTGCCAGCATCACAGAAGAAAATGGAGACCAAGAAGAAGAAGAAAGGCTAGACACACCTAAGATCCTCTATCTTGTCCCCATAACTCCTATATTAAAAATCTTAAAATCTACATTTTCACCCTGTGATAATTTTATTATTATACTATTTAAACTTCTGTGGCCTTCAGGTCCTCATACAAAGCTGGTAATTTTCTCCATGGGTCAAAATCAAATCCCCAGGTGTTCTGGGCTGTGCACTGGGTCTCCGAGCCCCCCAGCAGGGGCTTCAGCAACTCTGGACACCCAGAGGGATGTACTGAGTTCCGACATTTGTGAATATTCAAGTATCCATATTATTCTAGTATTAGATTGTTCTCTGATAAAGAACATAAAGTAGGTTATAGTTTTGGTTGTTTTGTTGGGTTTTTTTTTAAATTATACTTGACTAATTTTGTGTGCAGTATTTTCAGCCTCCATCAAATGAAATAGATTGCTCCTTGGCTTTCCAGTCGTGGAACTGCAGCCTATAGTCAGAGTTAGGCTCAGTTTTTCCAGGTAATACCAGTCTTACTAGGTAATTACAGAGGCACCTGGGCAACCTCACCAGCCATCCAGAGTTTGCTTATGTGTGATAGGCTGGAATTTGGCTAGAATTCAGACAGCAAGGTAGTGTAATGTGGAGAAAAACTGTCTGTCCATGCATCCCTCCCTCCATCTCTCCCTCCTTACATCTGTATGTCTGTCTCTCTCAATGTTGTAAATTTGAAAAGTAAGAAGTTTTTTAGTTGGTGTAAGGGAAAGTTCCCATTTCACACAGTCTTTCCCTGAAGGGGGATGCTTTTTGATGCCAGGTTCTTTGTTAGAGGAACCTGATAGGTCTAATCAGTGCTATGTCTGGGAAGGAGTATAATTTATAAAATATAATTAATTTATTTATGTATTTTCCATTTATTTATTTATTTTTATACATATTCATGCATTATACAGGAGTAACTTATTTTTACTTCATTTTTTTACTGGAAATTTAGAAGCCATACTGCACAGCTGAAATGAAGAGTGACTTTCAACTATTTAGTACCTTGATAACACCAAGGAAAATGGATACCTTCTTTCCTAATGGTACTGTACATTTGAAAGAAGTAATAATATGAAAAATATTGATTTTTATCAAACGAAAGCAATTGATAGCACTGCAATCACAAAATAGCTGTATTGCAATTTAAAAAAAATAAAATTTATACTCATGAATATCTTCATTTACTGGAAACGTAGTTAAACACTTTGTGTTTGATAGCACAGGCTGCTTGCTGCTTTGTTAGAAGGTATAGTTTGCAGGCACTTCAACTTTTGATATTGCTCTAATTTTAAATTCCCGAATGTTGTTGGCAGGATTCTTTACCTTGAATCAAGGCTATTATTGCAAAAAATTCACAATTCTGCCAATGAGAATGAGATAGTAATTTCTCCTGGCAGACTAATTTAGACAACTTTTCAGGTATGCTTTTTAAACTGAGAGTTGCATGAGAAATGTGAAAAATGTTATCACTTACCGGAAATGCAAATGTGGCATTTGTTCAGCCTAATATAAATGCCTCTGCACCAGGCAACATCACCAGAAGTGCCAATTAGGATGCAGTCCTGGTTCCAAAAATTCACCCTTTCTTTTCAGCTAATATGACATTTATGTGTCTCGTCTTTTTTCTTTCACAGCGTGGCTGTGTTTCAACCTACTTGCACAGAAATGCCAGTCGTGCTTGAATTTTATTTTAACTAAAAACCTGTTATTGTGCCAGGCATCAATAGAGAATGGTTATGCATGTAATGTGTTTTATTATGGCTGGAATTTAAAGACCAGTGCCATATAGGTCAATCAGTGTTACGAATGACAGCAGTTGTTATCGGCTAGTGAGGACAGCACTATAATAATAATGTTTATTGCACATCATTTTTCAATGATTTTATGCTATCATTTAGGAGATGAATGAAATGGCTCTCTAGCTGACATGAATGTAAATAAATTAAGCATTAAGAACCAGAGAGTTCTAATCATCTTTCTTTAAGATTGCACTAAATGGTTGCAATCAGTGAAATAGATGAGAGATTGCATTAAATTGCTCTTCCAGATACTATATCATGCAGCTCAAACAAGGTTCACAGGCATTACAAAACAGCTCAGGTTGAAGGAGCAGCTGGAATGCCTCATAGGCATGCATTAGCTGAGAGTAATGCATTGGACGTGTACCTCTGCTTACAGTCTTTTATATTAACATACATGGAGTGACAAAGAGAAACCCAAACAAACAGACAAGGGAAAAGCTGTGTTGTTTTGTTCCAAGGATTTTCTCTCATTATAGATTTATATTAATATATGCCATGGTTTAGAGGATTATACAGGAGCACCGAAGGCAGTATTTTCTCAGCTCTTTCATTCAGGCTCTGCTCCTTTTTTCAGGATGTTATTGGAAATTCACATGGCAAAAAGATGACAGGTTGGAGAATGAAGGGAGGTTTGTTATGAGGAGAGAATACAGGCACTGTCTTATGGATAGCAGATAGGCAATATCTGAGAAGCTGTCAACAGGACACATTAAGGCTGGGTTTTCAGGAGCTGACCTCTTATTCTGCTAGTAAAAATCCACAAATTAAATTGTGTGAGCAGTTAGGTCACAGAGAGGTAGAGACGTCTGTATTCATGTGACCTAAGGCAGAATCACCAAAATGAACCTGAAACAGGAAGGGTCTTGGGGTCAGCAAAGACAGATTGGAAATTTGTCTCTTTATGTCTTTAAATAGCAGCACAGGGAGTACAATTAAAATTGTGACTGTTCAGGTCCTCTGCTGCCAACAGTAGGGGCAGCATCCCTTTTCATTTAAGGGTGATATGGTCCAAAGTTATCTCATTACTGATAGCACTACCGTGGGGGCTGTGTGGCACTGCCTTGGCAGGATGCTCCAAGCACCCCTCCAGCAGTTGCTCTGGAGCCAGATAAAGCCCAAGACCTCAGCACAAGGCAGTGCTGGGAGGAAAGGGAGATTCTAACATTTTGCCTGTGCTTTTCATGTGTGAGGTGATATTTTCAGCCCTACAGCTTGAGAAAGCTTCTAACCCATGTCTCTAAATTAGGAATTTCTAAGACCCCACAATTCTCACTGAAGTTAATGAGAAGGTATGGGAAAAGTGCACTTTAAGCTACAAAATTTCTGGTACCCAAGAGGTAGAGAGGCTTATGTTGTCTTTCGATTAATGTCAGCTAATACGCTTGGATGGCCTGCTGTCCTCAGGTTTATTTAAGACTTTAATATTTTAACTTACAGATAAAAATTATGGCTTAGTCCTAAGTATGAGCTGGCCACATAACCATGACCACTCAGCTTATATAGACAAGAATTTGCTGCCTGTTGAAGGGAGGCAGAACAGATAATCCTATCACTTTTTTACTTTGTCTCCAGAATTTGACTGTAGAATTTAGAGGCTTCCTCATAGCAGGTAGGGAGCACTGTTCAAGTGGAGTTTTGCCCCTATTTATGAAGTATTGTCTTATATTTCACTGAATTTCAGAGTTTTGTTCGTTTAATTCCCAATCAAGTAAGTAATATCAGAACTAGAACAGCAAGATGTATAAAGGAATTCCAAAAGGATTCTGACTGAATTGATAGTAAATATTTGAGCTGTTGCTCAGAGCAGGAGGATACAACTTTGGCTTGATGGATATGGTGGTGGTCGAGACTGAGATTCAGATTCAGTGGTTGCTCTTTACAGAGACACTGAAAGAACTCCCAGTGCAGCTGAGAGCAGCCTGTTTTTCTGCATTTCCATATCACTTGCTCTGGAAGCCTTATGGTTTTTTCACTGCAGTTTGTCACTGTTTGAATGGTTTCTAAATCCCACCCAGGTCAATTCTGATGCTAGATATCCATGTTCCCATAGTTAGCAATCTGCAGATGATGTCTGCAGTCTGAAAAGAGAGAGCTTTTCAGCCAAACCCTGCTCCAAGGGAGATGTGTGCTGAAAATGATGGAAAGCACCCCAACAAGATAATAAAGGCCCGTTTTTTTAACCTATGCAGCACATAAGAAGAGAGCAGGAGAAATCAAGGATATTACTAGTGTCTTGTGTTCCTGTAGCAGAACTGATTTTGATGAGAGAAACTCTGGTTAGACTGCAAGAGAAGAAGGGCAGATATCATCTGAAATTATACATGGATTTTGCTGGCTGGTATTTTAAGAGCTTTCTGATATACATCCAGGTACCTGAGGTTCTACCTAGTCAACTAAGGCATATATGTGTAAAAAGGGTTTTACAAGTTCTGTCCCATTTCCAAAGCACATAGAGAGCAGTGAAATGAGATGTGGTGATGAAAAACTGTTTCTACAGTGCTAAAGAAGTTGAAATATACGCTCTGTTTTGATGGGGGTGGTGCACTTGGTGTGGAAATGGAAGAAGGTCCATGTCTGGCTGGAGAGACTAGCAATGCATCTGCATAATGCCTTAAAATGGTAATGGGGGCAAGGCAGTGACATCATGGTGCAAAACCTTAGCTAACCGAACAGAATAATGCCCTCAAAGGGAGCATCCTCCCATCCAGCAGCACTGGTTGCATGTGACAGCTCTGTGAGTTGAGACAAAAGACCCCCCCAACTTTATCATTCTCTTTACCTTCTGGGTTAATTTTGCAACCAATTAACCCCCATGCTGGTTTGCTGTGTGGTGCAGAAGCAGCTGTGCTGATAATACTGAAATGTGCATGTGTGATTAGGTTGGGAGGTGGCCAGGAGAGACGTGACTCTGTTCCAGGGTGTTGGCACCAGTCATCCTCCCGTGTGTACTCCCAGCTGGCCTGAGGTCCACAAAAACAAAACATCATCAGCTTTTGTGCATGTATATTGCTTATGGTTTTTTAGGCTTCCACTTGGCTGCAGTATTTTAATTGCTGTAACTCTGTTTGAGAGGCATATAAGCTTTTTTCTCCCAGAGTGTTACTCTGAGCACAGTTACTATTAGATCAACACCACAGTACCTTCTACCAGTACAGTTTCTTACTCTGTGGGAAATAAAAGCAAATAACTTGTGCTGATAAAAGCATTTTCTGTGGGTGCATCTGTGTTCATGTCCAGTTGTGACAATGGAGTATTTAAGACTGTGCATGTGTCAGGGCTTTATCCTTCTATCTGGAAATGACTGTCAGGCTGCCTCACATAGCTGGAACAACACATTAACTATATGTGGTGGAGAGGCCTGTCCCTTGCATTGGCACAAGGGGTGGGTGAAATCTGCTGGGTTTCAGGGTGAGCCAAGTTCTAAGGCTGAGACACAGGTCAGCTGTGATTAGTAAAGAAGATAGCATTGTTATTTGATGCCATGCTGCAAACATGACCAGCCCAAGTATGTTAGAAGTGCAACTGTTTTAAATACCACTGAGATGAATATCCTGGGGGGTGCTGTTGTATCAAAGACTGTTGCCATTCCCCAAAACTTATCACAGAACCCCAGGAACCCTTATTTTTCAAAGCTTCTGTAACCTTCTACAGAGCAGCTGCACTATAGCTGGTGTCTGCATCACCTCTGGTTCACAGTTCACAGCCTGGAGACACTGTAGGCTTGGTACTGTGCTTAATGATCTGAAAGTCAGCATGCTCAGGACTGTCCTAAGATGCTTTTAAGATCCAGAAACACTCACATTTCTTTTCACAAAAGCAAAATGAGAGATCTTGGAGGCTGCATGATTAGCCTGGAAAGCATTCATGTCTGACACTGTTTTCAGAGTAACAGAAATCAAAGGTAAAACCAGTAAAGGGTACTGTGAAAGGAAAAACAGCAGGGGTTGGGCTTTAGGAGGGTACCAAAGCAACATTCATGCTAGCTTGGATAAGTTATTGTAATGCCCCAAGGTCACTATCATGATGCTATTGAAATCTACTAAATAACACCATCACATTTTTTAGAAAAATTAAAATAAAGAGTGAATCAAGTTTAATCCAGTGACTTTAGGACAAACAATAGTAAAAGTAAAATACAGAATTCTGATTCACATGGCTCTTTCTTCTAAAATTTGTCTTTTAGAAATTACAAGGAAAATGAAACACTTTCCACTGTTTTTTAGAAAAAAGGTCCTTGCAATTAATTACTTTGTTGACTAATGGCACCTTTTCCAATGGCACTTTGTTTTTTTTTTTGAGATAGAGTTGTTTTTGTAGCAAATATTTTTAATACAAGGAAATTGAAGTGTACTGGTAAACCATGGTCTCTGCTATTGTATTGCATCACCACTGGGAAATTATATTGGATGGGTGATAGAAAACATATTTGAAGACAAGTAATAATGCTAGTAAAGGAACTAAAGCTTTAAGCTGTTAAGGACATTTCTCTTGACTGCTTGATAAAGAGTAAAAGGTGGAAATTGGAAGCTCCACAAGTCATCAGCTGGAATTATCTTTCTGGAGATCCAGGAGAAAATAGAAGTCTGTGGGCAAGGCCATTTTTAAGGGAACTGAACAGTAAAAGCTACCTCAATAGGCTATTTTTCTTGTTGGTATAAGTGTTTTCTTCTAGAAGAGTTTTATTTCTTCCTCTCTTCTTCCTGATTTTTCTCCTGTTTGAGCAGGTATTGTTCAAGGAACAAATGAGAATAAATTAGTCTTTTTCTTTGATGATGGTTATCTTTACTTGACAACCATTTGTGTAGCAGGAACATAGATGGCCTCCAATACTATCCTCTTAAATCAATAAAAAGAATAAGGAAGAGTCTTAAAGCAGACAGTCAACATGGCTGGAGAATTGGCAGCAAGTATAACCCCTGCCTCACTGTAATCATTGTGAAGTTTTTGATAATATATTGTTTAATCTACATTTTTCTTCACTCTGTCACAGTAGTCAAGGATTTCATGGATGGAATTTTTTAAGGGGGTACAAATGGCTTCTGGTATTTTGAATTGTTTACACAGAGTGGAAGGGCTGTGATGTTAAGCACTGGAGGTAATTTCAGTGAGAAGCTTGAGTGGAGCTGGGTTACACAGAGCAGACAAATGGAGGCTGATACAGTGTCCTCCTGGAGCAGGAGAGCTGACTCTCCTGCTCAGCTTTGGGACTTCCATATCAGTACCAAAAGTGCAGACACAAAGAAGGATATAAGCAAATTCTTAATGACTTGACCTTTCTGAAGATACTGTATATGTGACTTTTACCCTTTTCATTGTTACCATCCAGTAGCCTTCCCTTATAAAAGAGGGGGGGAAAGTCTAGGACAAAACAAATAAGCCCTGAATTAATTAATGTGAGTATGACAAGTTACAGGATGATCTCCTGGGAGCCAGGCAGAGATATGGCTGGGATTTTGAAGTGTCTTGCTTGCACATAAAGAATGACATTTCTGTGCAGTCCTCATCATTGCAAATGATGAACTTTGTATCCAGGCTTAATGAGACTGTATGGCTTTTGTGTTTGTTCGTTGGTTAGTTTGGGGTTTTTTTTTACAGAAGGAGCTGGTGGCAATAACAGAAGAAAGGAGCAGCAAGAAAAATAAAGTCAGAACCAAACTATTAAAGAGAGAGAACCTGATAACAGATTTTGTCACAGTGTTTTTGCAGCAAGCAAAGGCACATTGATAGAGGTTTCCTCAGACAGAAATACAGAGCTTAGGGTTTCTTGACATACATAATTTCTTTCTGAGCATTTTGACTGAAAACAGGCATAGCATGACAGATTCCAGACTAAAACTTTAGCTAGTGCAGTAGGATATGTCAGAACTCAACTAAATTCTTGAAAATTTTTCCCAGTTTATTAACACTATTCAGAATTTTGTAAAAATGGAAACCCTATGGAAACTCAGTTAGTAAAAGCAGACAGCACTGAAAACATACATAATTCGAGGAAATATCCTATAAATTGTAGCATGGGACAGTGAAAGGTGATGTAGGTAAACTTCTGGTAAATGCAACAGGCAGCAGTACAAGAGAGATGTTCTATGAGAGGCACCCATGAAGTTGGATAATCCACTTCCCATATAGTACCCCACATATATAAGCATCAGTGGAAGAAAACAATTGCTTGTGGCAGTATAAAGGGGGGTAATGCTGTGGAATAGGGAGCGTGAAAATTCTGGCTGATTCTTTTAAATGCTGATTCTAGCAGCAATACCAGATGAGGGGATAACCTTTTAATAAGAAGCATAACATCACTGTTCTATGGGCCACTCAGTTACAAACAGACACTTTGCACTATAGAATTGAGTACAGGATTCTGTACAGTATTTCCCTTTATTTTTTCAGTGATTAATTCTGAGAGCTGGCATGATATACCACCTGAGGTTTTCTCTGATGCTGAATCAATTTTCTGTTGCTCATATTTTATTTTTATAGTTATTAGTTCTGAATAACCTCTGAAATCTTACCACCATATATGAAACTGTTCCTCCATTAGTGCCTGACAATCCACAGGGACATTTTCATGGAAACTTCTACATCTTGACCTGTAAATTTTCTAGTATTTGAACAAACTTACTGTGAGCAAAAATCTCCTCTACCACAGAGGGGGGGAATTATTTATTTGTACAGTCAGCAGTGAGTGTACCCCTAAGCTATAATAAAACTGTTGAAACCAAGTGTTCAGTAACTTCCCATTTAGAAACATTTTCTAAACCTTTTTCCTTATAGTACTCTGTGGTTTGAATTATCATTTGTTAAATGTATTATGACATACTATTTACACAGACGATGGCTTTGAGACCTTTGTATGGCTATGTCCCCTAGGAATTTCATAAATAAATCACTGAAAACTAGACATATAATTCCATCCCTCTTGCTGCATTTTATGTCTTCTGAATGATATCTGCTTTGACTAGGATGAGACCAGGTTTATTAATGCTGCTTTGTCACCTGCTAAGGGATGTCATGTGCTGAAGCAGGATTTGGACTCTGCTTCTTCTTAACATGTGTGGCTTGTAGACCATAAAGCTGTTATCCCAGATGGGGGGGAGGAGGAAGGAAAAAAAGGGGGGGAGGAAAAGTACTTATTATTCAAGACATTTGAACAGATTGAGGATTCTTGGTTCATCTGAAAACCTCAATTGAACTCTCCCCAAACAAGAAAAGGAATGAAATGCTACTTGACTGGTTTTTTTCTGCATTGTATTTTGACATTGATTTGAACTGAAATTTCATCTTAACCAAAAGTCAACATCTTTAATATTCATATATCTTTGGTGGCTCAGGTCTGTACACTCAAGGATTTGCTGATAAAACAGCAGTATTTTTAAAAGTTGGTGGTTTTACTTGAATGCTTGCAGAAAGTAAATCTTAGAGAATTGGTCTATTGCTGAATGTGCATCTGATTCTGAGTTGGTGAGAGATGTCGATGGTCACCACTTCTCATTGTTGAACCATACAAATAAGGAAGGCACCTTATACTGGCTCATGCAGGCTTATGAAAAGAAAAACAAAAAAATTGCCTCATTCTGAGCAGCTTGGTTTATATCTTACTGCTTCTCCTTCAGGCATCACTCATTTAATAATGCAGCCTTATCATACAACACATATAAACATATATCTAATTGAACCTTAATTGCTGATTCGGCATGACACTGCATATGGATAGGCCCAAGGGATGTGGGTTTAAATCTTTTTGCTGGAGTACATGTGAACTCAAAACAAGTTAGGCTCAGAACAAATGCCTGTGCTTACTGCCTTACCACACTGGGACCAATTGCCTGTGACACTGTCCTGTAAAGTGCATTCCTTGTTCTGATTTTGGGTGAATTCAATATGATGCCATTTTAACACTTTTTTTCATATTCATTTTGTGAGCAGAAGAAAGATTTTTAATCTGAGTTGCCTTTTTTGTCCTACCTCCATTAAATAACCAGATGGTAATAAACCTGATTAGATGTTATACTTACTTTTGTAATAATAATTAGATGGCGTTCTCACCTTCCAGAATTATTTTTTAATCATGCATCATTCTCTTGGATCTCTTTGACCATATATATATAGTCTCTACTAGTATTCATTATGCACTTCATATACACTGAATTAGACATTTTTAAGTTGTTCTAATTCTTGTTACATAATTTTTTAAAATTATTTTTCACCTGTAAATTGAGGAGATTCTTCTTGTAAATCAGCTTCTTACTGTTCCAATGCAATCAGTGTTGTCATTTTATATATTTCAGTAGAAGGCTTACCAATGTACTTTGGACTGCAATGTACTGAGATCAGCCATCCATTTATTAAGTGCCCTCCTGGCATTTAGAAGCAATATCCATTCTGCAAGAGCAACAATGTGTGAAAACCTGTAGGAAATAACATAAATAATGGTTTATCCAGTTGAAACGTGGAGCCATTGGTTTGTAAATGGCACAGGTGTAATTCACATGCTGCAATTTGGACGCTACTCTGTCATAAAACCATCTGACTCTTGCCATGGCTAAGACATATCACGTAGTGTATCACTTACTTCATACTCTGTAGCTGGTTGTTTATTTTTAGTGATGTCTGAGAAACTAATTGCTAGATCTAGTGGCTTCATGAAATTAAATAAATTCTGAAGCTGAAGTAGAATATGTCTATTGCATCTTCCTCTGTCTGCCTTCTTAAGTTGCCTCTCAAATAGTGAATATCCTATTTATTTTTCATTACAAATAGGTGATGTGTACTTGCATTAACCTTTGCTTATTCTGTCATTTGCAGAAGTAAATTAGTGGCACTGAGACTATAATCTTCTTTAAATAGTGTGGCCAACCAATCTGCTATAACCACACAGTTTAAGACTGAAAAAGGTGTTTATGGAAACTTGATGAGATTTTGAAACTTAACAGTAGAGAATTAAGGGTTTTTTTTCTGTGCTGTGGAATAATTTGTCTTGTAATTTAGCTTTAATTCACATTTTCACAATTAATTAAACATCAACCTAATCATTATACACATAAAGCATTTAAATTGATGTATGAAGAATGATGGGGAATGAATAATGCTTTGAAGATCCATTTCAAATTAGTTGTTTGATTAATGAATATTCCACAAGGGCATTTGTGTGATGACCTCTGTTGATGACTTAAGGAAAGGCATGCCTGTTTAGATAATGAGAAGACAAAGTGAGTGAGAGTTATCTCTGTGAATAAGCAGCGTAGAATTATGAGGATTAATCTATACAAAACATATTACTCTTTTGCATTGCTTGTAAGAGATAACATAGAACTGTAAGTTCAGTAAATAAGTTTGGCATTTGAAGATGCTGCTTAGTGATAAAATGTGCTGACTGTACACTTGTCTGTCTCTGGATATGGAGGACCATAGTGGAAGTCTGTTCCTCTTCCCAAGCCCATTATGATCCTTCACAGCACCTGAAATTGATTTCTTGTGTGAAAAAGAAGTAAAATCTTTCACACTGCTGTTCATTTGCTTCTCATTTTATCTATAATTAGCAAGATGAATTGTAAGTGTTTTACATGGTAACCTTACTTAACAGATTTGATCTCCAGCTCTTTTATTTAAGCGGTTTACAAAATGTATGTAGAAAAGTAATAGCAATCTTTTATCTTATCAGGGAATATTGGATAATCAAAAGAAAGAAAGAAAACTTCCATGCACTGGCTGATCTAGAACAGAGACAGTGCAGGTTTCATATACCTTCTCTCACTTTTTTCCTATTCCTCTGAGTCCCTTTATCCGATATTTTTCTTCTCTTAGTTGCAGTGTCAGCAAAGCTGGAACAAAATTCTGACATTTCCTCTTAACCCAGAAAGTTAGGACCAGACAGATTTTCTTTTGCTTTCCCTGGAAGCAGAGACAAGCATAGCCCCTATCTCTGCTAGGTAAGACATTTCAAATTTGCTATCCAATGTAAGTCTTTCTCCAGATCCTGTGTGATTTCAAGGGATTTCTGCAAAATCTGGATATGCTGTGTCCTGGATACAGGAAGAGCAAGAGTTCCCATTTCCCCAGCTCACATACCATTAAAAATAATTAGAAGGTAAATTAAAGCAGACTTGAGGTAAGGGCTAATGCAATGAAAATGGTGAAATAAATTTTGAGTTAGAGAATATCAGCACACAGCTGTCAATCACAGTATTTATACAAGAGAAATCAGAATCATGCCCACTGTGACATGTTCCAATATGCTCCTATGGAAAGGCACTATTTAAAGCACAGTACAAGGACAAGGACACAAATAGTAGGACTTAAAATATAGAATACCTTTGCATTCATCAATGGATAAACATTATTTGAAGTTTATAGCTCTAAAAGTGATCTCTTTGAGATTTGTCATTATTTTTTGCTATATTTTTAAAACTTTGCTGCTGATAAAATTAACTCTTTCTTGTGATTGCAATGAATAAGTGAGAATGACAGAAAAAGCTATTTATTAATAAGTTATTTTTACATAAAACTTTGAATCAATATGTGCAGCTGAACTTGCATAGAACATTAAGCTGTGATCAGGGAAAACTTCAAAAATAAAAGTTGTCCCTGCCCACAGCCTGGGGCTTGGAAAACTGGATGATCTTTCAGGTCCCTTTTAACCCAGGCTATTCTAAGACTCTATCATGAAAATTTAGAAAGTTGCTACATTGTGGAACTTAGAAAAGCTACCTGCAGTGGGAAGCTAGGAGGTAGATATGTTAGGCAAGGGAAATTTCTTTATTCATGCGTAATGCCTAACAACTCCATCTAGCGCAGTCTACAGCCTCTCATGTGGTATTGATTACACTAAAAGTAATCCCTATTTTTATAAAATATCTTTAAAACCTTTTTACAATTATCTCATTTCTAATGATCCATGAAGCCTAAAGAAAAAAATATCCTAGGGAAGATGCGAGGACTATTCTGCCTCAAGAAAAGAGAAAGC
Source organism: Molothrus ater (assembly GCF_012460135.2). Classification (NCBI taxonomy): domain Eukaryota; kingdom Metazoa; phylum Chordata; class Aves; order Passeriformes; family Icteridae; genus Molothrus; species Molothrus ater. The sequence continues at coordinate 45,584,460 of NC_050482.2, forward strand.
AAGTGCTTGCCTCCAAGTTTTCAGCTGGTGCAACCAGTGTCCTCCAGGAACCCCCCTGCTCAGGGATTTGTTTGCATTATGTACTTGTCTTTGCTTGTGGTATAGTTGAAGTGAAAAGAAGGCAATTGTTTACCTTATCTTGTGCACAATATGTGCTGGAGCATATGTGAGTGTGCATGCACAGATTCAAAGCTAGCACCAGAATAGAGGAACTACCATTTAACCAGAGATTCTTCTAAAATTGTAACACATGCCCCTAAACCACTAAATGTTTTTATATACCCATGATAGAAGATCAATTGAAAGATCAATCGGAAGCTTTCAGCTGACTGCCCTGTGCAAACTGTCCTCCCAGGACAGAGTTCCAGTGGGAGCGGTCAGAGAAACTCATGTCAGCTCAACCAGCAGCCAAAGTAACAGCAGGCTGGCATTAAAATGCCTTCACTACAGGGTGAAACTCTCTGCAGTTTCTTTATCACCTGTATATCTATTTTTTTTTCCTATTCAAGCTTCTACTCATTAGTGTCCTAGAAAGAGATAGCCTTTCTGTGAAAATGAAATGTTGAAACTCTGCTTCTAAGTGTATACTGTTCCACCCTTGCATTTTCAGTGTTGAAAACTGGTTGTTACATCTATAGCTGAACCCTTCAAATTCTGAGTTTATTGAAAGAAAAGGGAACAATTTGGAAACTGTGCTGGAAAGAAGAAAATCCTGAGAGAAAGTATTCAATGGTAAGGTATCCAGCCGTGCAAAGCTGTTTGGAGGGGAGAGCTGCTGCCTTTATTCTTGAATGGCACAATTCAGAGTGCTTTTAGAGCAATAAAATCGCACCTTTGGCAATCACGGAGAATGATTTCTGCACAGAAGTCTTGCAATGTCAAAGTATGTGCAGTGGACCTTGAGCTTGTTTGCCTGGTCCACCTTGAGGGATCTGGGCTGTTGTTTATGCATCACTGTCATGGTTCTCCAAATTTACCTAGAGAAGCCATTTATTTCCAAAGAACCAGGTGGTTTAACACCTGCCTGGAGGACCAGATATTATCTCCTTCTGCACTTTGAAGGGCTAGATATAATCTACTTCTGTATTTTACAGACCTTGGTACAAAGAGATTTTTATCTTACCATGCAGGTGGTTTCCTAAATTCTTACCCCAACTTTCCCTGCATTTTCGTGTTTAACCAAAGATAATATATCAAAATGAAATTCAGTGAAGTGATGGCTTTATTTTGCTTTATCTCATTTAGAAAATGGTGTGAACCATGAGGTATGAGGTCTGTCAGGTATCTGTCTCAAAAGAGAATGAACTGCAGCTCCCCTGAATCACTGTGGCAGCTTGAGGAAAGATTAATGTTGAACCGTCCTGAGACAAGATATTTTAATTGTATTTAGGAAACTAAATTAGTCCTGTATGGATCAATCCAAGCTAAGCCAATCTGTTTCATTTCCATTTTGCACATCAGAAATTGAAACACGACAGAAAAATTCAGTTCTCACAAATTTGCTTTCTATTAGAAGTCTTAACCCCAAATTCTCTATTAAATTCTCAACTGACATGTAATATTTACTTTTTCCTGCTCATGGCTGAAAGCCAACTTCCTTCAAGGTTACTGTTTGCAAAATCCTTATGCTGCACAGAAGGCATGCAAAGATCAAAGCTCTCCCTGAACTGCCTGGTTTAATCAGGGAAAGGTGCTTCTTCAGCTCATCAAAACATACACTCTAAAACCAGGCAAACATCTCAGAATAAACAATGTATAATGATTTCACTCAAAGGGGCAGGTTTGGGGTTGTAGCCATTCTGCCATGAACATGGACAGCTTTAGTCAGCTTGGACAGTGAGCTAATTGCCTTCGCTTCGGTCTGTGGTAAAATGAGCCATTTTGCACAATCACAAGCCAGCAAATTCAACAGCAGGAAGGGAGAGAGAGAGAGGGCATTGTGGAGTTGTTTCACAAGGACCAGTAGCTACTGCTTGCTGGTGAGAGCCATTCCAGACCTTATGCTTGTAATTGGCACTCTAAGATGCTTTTGCTTTTTATGTTTCCAAGTGAGCCGTTCAGCTAACGTTAATTTCATTCAATGGCAATAAAGGTGAAATCTCTCTAAAAATAATTCTCTTCTTTTGCACTGGGATATGATCCCTAAGTAAACAGACTTTAATTAATGGCAGAGAGCATCCCTCCAGCCAGCAACCCTCCCTTGCTCTGTGCAGCTATGCTAAATCCATGGCGCTTTAAAAACACCTCCTTAGATGCAGCATCCGAGCCTTTTATCCCCTGCCCAGCACCCCTCTCTGCAGTGAGACGCAATGGGTTTGAGTGATGTGATACAAAAATAGCACCTCAGCAGCTGGAGCGAGCCAGCCTGCTGTGCTGTCAGAAAGGAGAAAATGTTTCAGTTTGTTTTGTGGAGGTTCATACAGTGGTGGTATTTCCATGAGTTTTAAAAAGCCTCAACTTTTTTTGTGTCCGTATTGAGAGGTGATAGTCTCCAGCAAACATGGTATGCCTGTCATTATCGGCTTTGTCTAGGAGTTATTCTCACAAGAAGTCAGGGCATAAAAATGTTTTGATGACTCATGGGTTAGGTGAAAGACTGTTGTACTTTTCATCGGCTGTCGGTTGTCTCTGTCTTGCTTTGGTGCTGTGGGGACCGATGAGCCACCAAAAGGTCATTTCTAGGCCTCAAAATTTTTTAGCAGCAACTTGTTCTTGGCCTAAGGTATCTCACTTCTTTACCTCCACAGCATGTCTGAAAGTTAGGTGGTGGAGACATTGATGTTTTTGAGCATTTTCTCACTGCTTGTGGCTATTTTAAATTGGGTCTCTGTGCTGGTAGTAAGTCTAAAGTGATGAGGGGCTGCCTGCTAGAGCACTGCTTAGTACATGCAACTTGCCTTGCCAAGTGTTGCTGGCAGATCCTCCCTGCCCACCCTGAAGGGACCAAGTCAGGCAAGCTCCCTTCTGCCATGGAGGGCCCTCCATGTAATGCAAGGGAAAGTGCTTTGGGAAGGGTGTTTCATTCATGGAGGCTTCAACACCTCCCTTCTGTTCCCTCTGCAAGGGCACCTCACTGACAACCTTCATGTGTTACCTGCTGGTGAGATTGATCTTTGCCCTGCGTCAGGATGATGTTTAATGATCATTCAGGTTAATTTCCAAATGTCCTTGTGATATCTTTCAGAGAGGAAGATGAATGGTGGGTTTGCTATATATAACTGGGTTTTGTGAGAGATTTGTTTTGCTGGTGGATCAAGGCAGTGAAGAAATGTTTGCCAGCAGCTGTGACCTCATTGGTGCCGCTGACCAAAGAGAAGGATGGCTGCTTCTGGTGACTTGCCTGGGCACGTGCTAGAGCTTCTTCCTCTGCAAAAAACAATAGAGGCGCTAGTGCTAAGTGGAGCTTTGCACATTGAGGAGTTGCTTGTTGAGAAACTGAAGGAAAGAGACAGAACTTCACTTAGAGAGAGGAGGATAAAAATCAAGTAGGTGACAGGCAGGGTGCTGTGGGCACAGTGTGCTGAACAACTCCCTGATGGGCACATTAGCAGAAGCAGTAGCTGCCCTTGCTGCTGGCTCTTGCCCTGTGTTTTGTGCCTCTCTCCTCATCCCAAAGTCCCATGCTGGCACAGCTGTTTTATTCCAGGAAGGATATGAAGCAGGCTGGAAAGTAAATATTCTTGATTATTCTCTTCCAGAGGATATTCTTCAGCTAAATCAAGTTCCTCCAGCCTACCTGACCTCATGACACAAATGCAGCAGAAGGGACACATTGATTCACAGCCAGGAGCAAGCCATTGGAAAAGACAGATGGATGGGGCAGGAACTGGTTGGAGCAGACCTGCCTCTAAATGCCCAAGCACTTTGATCCTCGTAGCATCATGGAACTGCACTGTCTTTTGATTAATATGCAAAAACCTGCAAGACATTATTTATACCAATTAATTAACTGGATTTCTGGAAAGGAGCCCCTATTGCTTTTTAAAGAGCTTTGGTCATATAGTCAAAGGAACATAGCTTTGGATCTCCTGTGTCTTTTTCCAGCAAAGAATCAATATTGGTTTTCAAAGAAACTGGCAACTCGTTGCTTGTAAAATTGTTTTATTGTAGTTCTTGCCTTGCTTGACTGTTATGAGGGAGGAAGATACGAATTCACCACACTCTGTTAACTGGGAAATTCTTTGGAGTTTCTGGTCTGACTGCCACAGTGACTTAGGGAGTTCATCCCAGAGATTCACTGTAGTTACTGGCCAGAGGTCTGGGGGCTGAGAGTAAAACCAGAGAACTCCTTACTCGTACGTCAGGCCAGAAATCATGAACTGGGACCATCTAAACCAAAAGCTAAATATCAAATGAAAGCAAGCCATAAAAATGGCTCTTTCTCACTTTATACAGAAGGCTGCAGAGGAGTTTAAAGGGCTCCATCACAGATGGTATAATTACTGCATGGCAAAATCAACCAAAATTGTGGCTTTAACATCCGAGATATAATCAAGATTTGGCCTACTTGTTGCATATTTCATTTTACAGGCAGGAGTTATGGGTTTATGTACTGGAACTCTCTTTATAACAGCTTATCAAAAGTGCTTCACATGAACATATGTTTTCCCAGGGTTGTGTTTTCCAAGCATGCTGAACGATTTAGTAATACTGGCTAACGATGCAAAATGGTTTTCAATAGCAATTTTAGTGGCTAAATGAATCATACTTAGGTAAGGGAAATCTGAAACATTCCATTTTATGCAAAACTCCTAAATGACCTATCCAGCATATCTCTGAGGAGACGTTAACACGGGGTGGTTCACAGAACTGGAAAAATACAATGATATTTTTCTCCTTTACAAATGGTAGGGATTTTAAAGTGAACTCTAACATGAAATGCCAACTATTTTCTTAATGCTTGTTATCTTTGAAAAGATTCATGTATGTCTTTGGAGATGAACTCTTTCTTTTCTTCTCTTTTTGCACGTAATATGCTGAAATACTGGTTTATTGTCATTTGTTTTCTTTTACCTGTGATTTCTGCATCTCTTTCCCTTTTTTCTTTTTATTAGACATCAATAAACTGAGAAAAACAGAAAAATATAAATGCTGTAACTTCAAAATCAAATGAGGTCATGCATATTTTACCCTATTTTATTCTATGCACCTCTAAAGTGAGGTATTTCCTCCAAAAAGAAGTTTTTCAAATCAGCTTAGAAATTATGAGAAGATTTCTTACACAGTTTTGGACATGCCAGAGTTGATTAACAAATGCATTCATATTTGTACAACTAAAATCAAATTACTGTAAAGCCTAGAGAAAAGAAAAATGCAATTAGCCAAGTTTCATGCCGTGATTTTTATCAGAAAACTTCTTGCACTATTCACATGCTTTTTATTTGTCTTAGCACTATTCACATGCTTTTTATTTTTCTTAGACCCCTATCCAAATGATGCGATCTACTTGCTTGTTTGAGAAAACAAGAAAAAAAGGAAGGGAGAGCAAAACAATGGAAAATCTGTTTGATATAATGAATGGCAACCTGTCCAGAAAAGTTACTCTTGAGACACTAATCACTAAAGATGTTCATGGTTTGTGAATTTCATTCAGCATTCCAGGATCAGGAGATTACATTTCGAGAAGTGGTGCCTGAAAAAGTTCTTTATTAAGGAAGCGTATGCTACTCACTGCAGCACTGGGTAAAATTTTATATTGCAAAACACTTCTTAACTTTTAAATAAATTTTATCTCTGGTGACAAGTTAATAGATATCACACTAGGCTATTTGCTAGGAATTGATTTAGGTTGATAGTAGACAGAAACAGTAGCCTTCTTATTCTGAGAGAAAATTAGGACTGGGATGTGGAGAAGGAAGTAGAAGAAATATGAATTTATGGTGATGTTAATTAGAAAAATATTATAGCACCAGGGTCACACACAAGGAGTGAAGCATTGTTTTACTTTATGACAGAAAGATTGATAGATTCCACCTAGAATTTGTGGCAAAAGCCCATTTTAAATTGTCATAAACAACAAATAAAAATTACAGCCAGAAACAATATTTTTATGCAACTGGTCTGCACAATCAGTATTTTTTTTTCTAAATTATTTCATACTTTCAGATGAAAGATATGTTCCTATTTAGGGAATTTCCATATTTTCAAAACAATCTCTGCTGAGACAAGAAAAAACTATCAATAGAGTATAGAACTTAATGATTCTGTTAAGAATATATTCTCCTCAATGCATATAATGAGAAAAATAGAATACTTGAAGTTGACATTGACCTATTTCAATTATCTCTTTGCTTTTCAGACACTGAAACATGATGTTTAGGACCAGCAGTACCTAGAATCTGTTCTCTCAATAGGCTGGAAGCAGACTTGGGGACTCCATTGAAGTGTAAAGGAACATTATGGGTTGGCACAATAACTGATAGAAGATTACAGACTCTGATTAAATTACTGCCAGCCAAAACCAGTTAAAAATGCAAAAGAAATTAATTTACAGAAAAATTGGTCTTGAAATTTTCTCAAGCAACACTAATTTAAGTTATTCATTGCTTTGAAGAAATGTTGTTATGTGAAACTCAGAACGTATTTCAAAGGTCTCCATAACCCTATAGTGTCTAAAATTATTTCCAAATTACAACCCTTCATCTCTCTCTTTTCTTTTAGCCTCACTAAGAAGCACGATGGAAAGGTGGAGATCTGCATCAAGGTAAGGTGCGCACACTTACTGTGTTTGGGAAGTAAAAAAACCTGGCAACCTGAGCCCTGGACATGTCAAGTGATTCTGTCAAATACTAAATCTGACTGCAAGATAAGCCAACAAATGCCACCAAAATCCTTCATGACAGTAAAATTCAGCAAACTCTTTATTTTTGTGGGCTTCAAATATTTTCTTTTCTTTTCTCTCTCAAGGCTGCAACTTGCATTACTCCAACCATGACAAGCCCTGACCAGATCCTTGTTTCATTTGGTGTAACCCTGTATGCTTTAATAAGGCTCCTGCCTGCTTCCAGCAGCTGCAGGCTGAAACCTATGCTTTGCCTCCAGGGTGCCTTTTATTTATCAAGTCTTCTGTAGGTCAAATGTTCATCATGTGCAAAGGAACGCCCCTTGATTTTGTGAAATTTGATATTATCACATTCACATGCTGTCTGTATTATTTTAATACCTGAAAGACAGAAACTTATAAAACAGGTTATTGCAATGATTCTGTATCGATATGTTTACAGAAAAAAGGACACCTTTGAACGTTAGAACAGAAATTGAGAGAGTAGATTATATTTTAATGTAAATCTAATGATTACTTCTAAAATCAGCAGATAAATATGTGTCTTAAGAAACAGATTTACAATATCATTAACATCTAATTATGCAGTGTTTATATTCTTAGTCTTTTAAACAAATTTTCTTCTCTAAATATTTTTTTAAGTCTCAAAGTAGCAGCTGTCTAAAAAGAAGATATACGTTTTCCTTGAAATTAATCCTGGGCATAGGAAATATTAGAAAAAGATAGAAAGTAAGATTGCATCCTCTTTCTCTAGTTTTTTCCACTCTGAAATTGTACAAATGACATTACAACATTTCAGAGTGTTTTTTATAAATAATTTTCACTTTAATTTGAATATTTGCACATTAATAACTTGGAGATTTTTGTCATTTTCAGTGTACTCTTCTTCCATGAACACTCTATGATTATTCATAATGAGCTGGCGGTGTCTTTGAAAGTACTGAAAGTAAGATGAAAAAAAAATTTAGTGACTGCAAATGAAAGACCTCATTAATAACTAAATTCCATGTAAACATTAGCATTAGAAACTTCAGTATGTCATCATTATATGTTTAACCCCTTGAAGCCATGCCCCTCTAAGTGCCACCCTGGAACCTGTGTGACAGCATAACTGAGTTAATAAAATGTGTGCTCCAGACCAAGTATGGAGCCCAAGCCTCCTCCTGGATGCATTATTAGACCACTCTCTGCACTTAAAGTACTGTTTTAGCATTGATGAGAGAAACATCTCCTCCTCTAAAGCATTTGGATGGGTTTAAGAAACTGCTGTTTCTCCAGTAAAAAGGATATTTATGTAGTTAATGTTGATGGATTTTTGTGTTATAAAGTCACCAGTAATGCTGACTGCATTTGCATTTCTCTGTGTGTGTGTTAGTATGCCATTTTAAAACTCATTGAAGAAACATTTAAAGTGTTATAAGTTGTACCACTTTCCTCTGAGGAAGCTATAGAGGGATCTGCTGCAGTCCATGGTTAAAGCTGGGACATGTTTTTGCATTCATTAAACATTCAGGCCCTGTTAATTCAGAACTGTGTATTTTGGGACCATATTCTGGAAATACCATAAGTGACAGGGAAAATAGCCCGAAACTGTGTATCATTGAATTGAGTTTAATCAGGAGATATAAGCATAAAACATGAAGTTTCTTACTTGCAAATTATAACAGGGTGTCAGCAGAGACATTGCTTGCTTTTAGTTTTTTTTAAAGAAAGTAAATCTGCTGTAGGCATAAAAATAAAGCAAAAGTAACCTAAAATGAAACTAAAACCAAATAAACAAAACCAAATAAACATCTACCCCCCAGAAAACCTCTCAGAGATCACTGACCTCATAACTTGATATGTGTTCACTTGGGGCTCTAAGAAAAGAACAAAGACCTGAAACAGTGCCAGGCTAAAAGAACACTTGCTGCTGGTTAGGCAGCCACTGACAGCAGCATGGCACTGGGTTAGACTCAGATCTAACTGTGCAAAGCTGTGGCTTCCCTAAAGACCTGGGTACCTTTGAGCACTGCAAGTTAATGGGATCCTTGTGTGGTATTATAGGATGTGCCTTTCATACAAGCTAAAATAAAATTTGTATTCCACTGTGAATCCAAGGCGCTGTTTTTAAGTTAGAATCTCTCAAAATCTTTATTTGTACTAACTTCACCCAGACTCCACAGCTGGGAAGTTTCTGGTTAGAGAAATCCATGGCACTAAAGCAACTCATATTTGGCCCCTCTATCCCTGGAGTAGGTGGGAGCTGGGACAAACAATGTCCTCATACCCTCCCCACGGGAGCATGCCTACCTGCATCACCCACACAGTGTCATTTCCTCCTCCTCATTAGCTTCCCACCATATGAGACAAGAGAATTGTCCATGCGGACAAGCAACTTGTGCTTGATTTATTGTCGCTGATGCTGACACAAGTAATAAATTCAAGGGAAGATGAATATTGCCTAACAAGAATGATTCAAATAACACCTGCCTTCCTGGGCAAAGGAGCACTTATTTTCTTCTACTCCACTGACAGCACATTCACTGACCTTTACAGGAATGGTGAAAACGGCACACATGCCAATATTTAAGAAATTAATGCCTTTTTATATCTTGTCTCTAAACAAACGTAACGGAAAGTGCAGGTTCTGTGCTCTGGCACTTATTACATGGCACAAATATGAAGATTAATTCTCCTACCAACAAAAGGGTAGAAATCTTACTTACTTAATAAAAATTTAAGGACATATTATGATAATGTAGAAGACGCATTCATTCTGAAATGTTGATGAATATTTTGAAATGCAGTGTTGAATAAGTGATTCTTGTGGCAGCCAGTGGCAACATAAGTTTCTGTCCACATATGAAGTATAAACTGTGATTCTCCCAAGTGAATGATATTAAGATTTGAATTTGAAGAGTAATTGGCATCTTAAAACCACTATAGCTCATTGGGCACAGTTGATAAGATAATATCTTTCTGCCTTTTCTTACACCTTCTGGGTTTCAAGACAGGAAATTATTGCTGGAAATGTATGACTTTCTCTGACCTTACAGATGGAGATCCCAAGGCCTGCAGAGACAGTCCTATCTCCATGCCAGAGATCCAAAACTCAAGCTGAAGAGATCTTGAGCTTCTTTCCTTTGATGGACTCCCTCTGAGCAGGAAGCTACACCACAAGAGCTCTGGAGATCCCTTCCAGCTTTTTTGCTCTGTAAGTCCCTGAATCACTTTTTGCTTCCTTGGCAGTCCATGCACGTGACTCGTGTGAATTGTGTGAATTGTGGGATTTCTGAAGGAGTTAAAGAGCTAATAGGTGGTGCAAAGGGTTGGAAGAAGAAGCCAAAGGCACAGATTGCCTTGGGTTATGGCTGTCACAACATCTAGTACCTGAACTGAACACCTCACTGAGGAACAGTGCTGTAAATTAAGCTCTCTTCAGGCTAGTGCTGTTGGTGGGAGTACTCAGCTTCTGGGCTGGTGTTACTGAGAGTTTGGCAGAGGAGCAGCAGCAGAGAGTCTGAATGGATACCATATGCTCCCAAGAGCAGGAGGGAGATAACCAGCATATCACTCAGACCCTTGTGGGCTGATCTTCCTGCTGCGTCCCAAAGCAGAAGGCAAATGAAGGCAGAAAAATCATCAGGATTTCTTTTTTCTCCCCTTCTCAACTGTGCCATGGCTGCTATGTCAAAGAGGATGGTGTGCTTCAGCCATTTAAAGACTGTCTAGTAATTTTATTCCCTATTATATTCTGTGCCAAGCAGAAGTCTAAGTTCTTTTACTGTTTTATGCTAAAAGAACACAAACTGGCATAAATCTCTGTAGCTGGGGACCTCTCTCTTTCAGATATGAGACCCTAGGTTATCTAGAATGCCAAAATGTAAAGAAATAGACAGCTGATCTCTCCAGTCCCAGCAGGCTGGAGATGAGCAGATCTTCACACAGCCACAGCTGCACACCAGGACATGTGCTTCTTTATTTCACACTGTGGGAATGACCAAACCAGGAATCTGATGGAATGCTCAGTATAAAAGTTCTTCTTTGTTCTAATTTTTGCTGCACTGTTTGGTCAGATTCTCTTAAAGATGTCTAATATGATGATAGACCATAATGTTTGAGTTGCCCAATAGTTTCTCCCAAATTAAGTAAAGGAGAAAAAGAGCTTAAAATATTTATAATGCAAGACTGCATATCAAGTTATAGATAACCTCAGTTTGAGATGAAGGCAGATGTCCTCAATTTTCTTTTGTAATTGTGGAAATTTTAGTGTGACTGACAAAGGTCACAGCCCATGGGGTTCTGAGCAGGAGGCTGATAACACTCTAAGTTGTGATTGTGGGACTGAGAGATAGGAATATCCTTTAGAGTGTGAGTAATAGACAGAAATGTTTTCTACAATGACCAAATATTATTTTTCATCAGCCCCCTAAAAAGTTTCAACCTGCCCTGATTTTCTCCATTGAATCTAATAGAACTGGATTAAACTACAGGGGAGATGAGAACATAAATTTGATTCCTTTCATTCCATGTAATATTAGGGTTTGTATTCTTTCAAGCTGTAATAACCTCTAGACTTCAGCAAAATTGAAAACCTTTAAATAGCCTTTCACAACCTTTCAGTGTAGTAATGAAGTTTTAAGTGCTCACTGGGGATTTTCAGTTCAGAAAAATCTAAGCAGCAGTAGATATTAAAATCTAATGTTTACTTCAACTCTTTTAAAGCCTAATGGGTTTTTCTGACAGTGTAATTTTTAAAAGGTTGGCTATCATTTATTGATATAGTATACTCACCCTGGAAATCTTTCTTCTTTAAAAACTCTGGTGGGAACCTTATACTTTGTTGGAGCACCTGAAAAGTCAGCCAGAACAGGGAAAAGGAACACTTGCCAAAACCTGACTAGAACAGCAAGCAAGTTAAAAAAACCCCAAACCCACAACTCATGATTTAAACACCACAGGAGGCAAAAAACAAATTAAGGATGTAGCTTCCCTGTGTGCACATAATTACAAGTATGTGAGTCACTGGAGTCAGCACGGTTGCTCATCTACCTAAAGACCTGGAGAGGATGTCTGGCTGCACTTGACTCAGGGAGTAGCTAAGCCAATTTTATTTATTTATTTGTTTCTTTGTTCATTTATTTATTTATTTATTTATTTATTTAGTTGTTGCTCAAGGGGTTAGCAGTGGGGAGAGAAAATTGCAGGGTGAATTTACACTGATTAAAGAAACACAGTCTGAGAAACACAGGCATTTCTGAGACGCAGTGTGGGACTGCAAGGATTCTGGGTTTTTGTGCTGCTAAATTAGTGGTGAAAAGAAGATCTAAATTTCTTTGAGACAGTAACAGTGTAAGTCCCAGGGGGACATTTTTCATTGCATACACAATGTTTTATACATATCTGGTTTTATTATGCATACAAACAGTTATTAGTATTTGCTGGGAACATATAGTAAGGTGACTTGTAGGTTTGCTTCCTGTTATAATAATCTATTCAGATGGCACTTAGATATCTTTTGATGATGGTTTTTCATCATCTTAAATAATAAAATAAAAGCAGAAGGAAGTACAGAAACAAGGAAATAAGAAAATGATCAAAAATTCTTGTATGTGATAGATAAAAGTCCAGTGCTTCTAGAGCAAAAAGTTAAAGCACATTTTCATTAAGAAAATAAGCATTTAGGAGAGAAAGGATTTGCTTATGAATATCTCTAAAACACATAAATATATGCAAATGAAAAGAAACAGGTCCCAGCATAGATATATATGTAATAGCAAAACATCCCATAGCTGGTTTCTAATTTCTAGCTAATTTTAACTCATCAGTGTGTGCTTAACTTGAAGAGCATGTTTATATCTATTGGTTAAAAAAATGTTATTGGGCGAACTACCACTGCAGTGTCCCAAGCTGCCTACTGAATTCCCTGTTACAGGTCCTTGTTTATCCATTCAGGACAGTGATAGCTTCAAAGGGAAAGCAGCTTCCTCACTTGTCTGTGTAGCTTTCCTCTTGCCCTCAGACTGTACTTCACAGAGAAGTGCAAGGAGAGTCACAGATTGATGGTTGAAAATTAAGAGTAAAAAACAACTACCAAAGAACATGAAGGCCTGTGGTCAGTGCCTTGCTGGTCCAGTTTCAGGCAGATATCCTTCCTGTGTCCAGCACTCCTGGTTCAACAACAGCACAGTGTTTACACATCAGAGAATGCCAATTGTGAGCAACGCACAATGGCACAACCCTTCAGTCTTCCCAACCTGAAAGAGATTTTAGTTAAAGGGAAAAGCTAAGAAGCCAGAGAAATATTCACAATATGGGAAGCAAAGCTTTAGAGAGAGACAAAACATACAATGGAAAAGGTTTGAGAGAGACGTTGGTGGTTCAAAAAACATAAAAATCAGTCATAAGAGCGTTGCAGAGTAAGATACTTAATTAGAAAGTTTAAGACTGAAATATGGTGTTTCCCATTTCACTTGTCAGTATTAAATACTGCAGTTGATGGAAATATTTTCAAGGAGTCATTTGAGCATGGGTATGGTTCCGGCTGCTGCTTCTGTGAGAGACACAAAGCTCCAGTCACCTTTCCTCCTTGTCTCCAGATATGTGCACTTTCTGACCATGTGAATGTAGTTTTCTGCAGCACATAAGCTATAGAAATGCAGTGCCAGCAGAACACTTGCTTTTCATTTTGCAAGCAAAAGTCCCATTCACATTTCTTTCCTGTAGATTTATTTAAATCAGTCTTGGGCAGATAGGAGGTGGAAGAAAACAAAAGGTTAGGAGCAAGAGGAAATGCTGACAGAGAAGAAAAGCAGGTTAGAAAGAATAATTGAGACCTAGAATGAAAAAATGACAAATGGATTACCCATTTTACTTTGTTCTCACACAGTAAAAGAAGGAAGCAGGGAAATGAACAAAAGGGAAAATGCAGTGCAGAGAAATGGTAGTTTAGGGATATGAAAAGCTCAGAACAGCTGTGAACACATGCTGGGCCAGCTCCTTCACTTGGTGTAACTACTGATTTAGCAGGTATCTGGAAGTGGCTTTATCTGTGTGGGCATGTGTGTCAGACCCACAGGGGGAACAAAGCCAGGTATGCTTCTACAGTGTGTCCTCGTCTTTCCTTCAACTATTTGAAGCCCACTCTTTGGAAATTTGTGTGCCTCTGCCATTCCTCACTGGCCCCTAGCCTTATGCTTGGATGGAGAAAAGCATGAAATTCAGGCAGACCAAGATAAAAGGACCAGGCAGTAGAGTGGCAAGTGAAAACACTACTGATGGATACAGGCTAATGTGCTTCAGAGAGAATAATCTGAGTTTTCATGCACATTGATGTTTTTAAATTATCTGTTAACCAAGAATAAGACTAGGATATCATTGTGGACAGGTCACTCTAAACTCTGCTAAATGTGCAAATGTGAAGCAGTCAATTAAGAAGCAACCTAGTTAAACTGTTTTTTTTAATGAACTGGATACAAAATAATACTGAAAACATCACCTCTGCCATGATTCAGAAAGATTCCCATCTCCCTTCAGCTCCATGCTGTTTTTCAGCCAAAGCTATTCTGTCTTGGAAAGAAGTTACAAGAGGGATGGTCTTCAGATGACAGATTTATGGCACATTTTAAGACAGAGTGAGATTTCAGGTCCACAATACGATCTTATGAGGTCCCTTCCAGCATGAGCTGCTCTATGAGCCTATAATTTTGAAATGAGAAGAGGCTGAAAAGTATTGGGACAGCTACATGTGCACGGAGTATTGCCCAGCAGGGGTACTTTACACCTGTGTCCCTTTTTGCTTAACAATGTATGTGAGAGGACAAAGATGAAAAACTATGAACTTAAAAAAAACAACGAAAACTACCAGTTTACCCAGCTGGCAAAGATACTTCCAGATCCTTAGAGTTGAAACAAGAATTGAACATTTGCAAGGGCAATGAAAGTCTCAATGCTATCTTCAGATAGGATCCTTTTTTGCACACTTATTATTTGTGATTATAAAACCTGAAGTTGCTAGGCATAAACTAATTGCCAGGTGAATGTCTCCATTACAGAAAAGAGTGCTGAGCAGATATGATTGAATTAACTGAGAAAGAGGTGATACACTCTCTGTGACTCCTGGCACTAGAAATTGCTGTGCTAATTATAAAGTTTGGGAAAGTTTCCATGGCACTGCTACTTTAAAACTGACATCACAAAGTAGGACCTTCTCTTGTCTGAGATTAGCTCATGTCTTCTCTGATCTTAGAATCACATGAAAAGATAGACTGTGTTCAAGATCATCCTAGTCTGTTTTTCCTCAACAGAGCTTGACTAAAAAGCCATGTGTCTTCATGTACTTTTTTCTGTCTTAAAGACCAAAGAATGGGCATTCCACAAGCAAGCCCATTCACCCCTGTCACTGTTATCTTTTGTTTTAAAAACAGAAAACCGGCGTTTTTTATTTCTTTTCCTTTTTTTTTTTTTATGAGTCTAGTTGTCTTTTTCAGTCTTATGAAATGGTTTGTGGAGCATTCTTATTTCTCTTTCAATTCTTATCTCTCTCTATTTCTCTTTTATTTATGGCATACAGTTTTGTTCACTTTCTTCAAAATTCAGCACACCATTTAGCTGGAGATTTTCCAGTGATGGATGATTATTTTTTGAGGATATCTCTATGCTTTTTTGCCCTCTCATCACAGCATTTTTAAAACAACAGGGCTTTCTTAATTCACATTAGTGAGGTACATGCTTTTTAATTTTTACACTGTTCTGTCATGTAGGTGGCTAATGAAAACATCAGAGAACAGCAGACTCAGGTGTAATGCACTGCAGAGCCATATTTGATATAGTTCTCTGCTTGATAACCAACCACCAACAGCTACATTTAAACTACATTTTTCCAGCAGTTTCAAAAATGCAATGAAAAAAAATCCCTCAGAAAACTTTTCCTTAGCTTTCTCCTAGATGATGTCAAAGGCCTTATTAAAAAGATGGTATTTGACATCTACTACAACTTACATATCTCCTCTTCCTGTCACAGGAAGAAGTCAAACTGTTTTGGTGTCATTTTTCCCAACAAGTCAACCCACACTGTTGTTCATCTTGTTTTCTTTTCAGGGCTTATGGACAGCCCTTTATTTAATTGCTTGTTTCAGTGCTTTTTAGGGGATTTGAGATTGGGCTAGTAATTCTTCATTTTCTCTTGTATAAATACCAGCTTTCTGTTGGCCCTTGCCAGTTGTCCAACATCTCACTAGTCACTCCTGCTTCCTCAAAGACAGTGGGTAATAATTCTGACTTTGCCTCAGCCAGGTATTTAAATACAATAACTGAACAAACTGGTTTTTAACCTCTTGTCTGCATTAACGTGAGATATTATCCTGCTGCCATTGGTGTTTTTGGCTACCAGATTGTGGCTGGCCTCTCTAGTAAAGAGATGCAAAAAAGCAGTGAACTTGGATCTTCTCATCACTACCTGTTGCTGATTTTTCCTTTTTAATTTGTGTTCCAGCTTTTTTTTTTTCTCATCTTCTAGTATAACTAATACTCTCAAATGATTTCTAGTTATGTACCCTGTCACTTCGTTGTTGTATCTCATTTCATGCTTTTGTGAATCTGTCATCTTTGGCTATTTCTGGAAGCCTGTCTGTAAGCAAATATAATTTTTGCCTCCTGTATGTCTTTCAGCATTTGTGCTATGTGAAAATATTATTATTTAGTGAACTCTTTCTCTCTTATTTTCTCCTTATTATAGCTTGTGTTTATGCCCTAAGTACAGTCAAATTGGGAAACTGCTATTTCTCCTCCAATGTTTTTCACTTTCTACTTAATTCCAGAAGAGCTGACCAGTCAATTTTTTGAGATTATCAATATCTATTTTGCTGTTCTTTCTCTGTAATGATGCTCCCTTGGGATGTTTTCTACATTCAGGTTTTCCAATTA
Organism: Molothrus ater; assembly: GCF_012460135.2. Taxonomy (NCBI): domain Eukaryota; kingdom Metazoa; phylum Chordata; class Aves; order Passeriformes; family Icteridae; genus Molothrus; species Molothrus ater. The sequence goes on from NC_050482.2 coordinate 45,601,147, forward strand.
CTCATGTCATTAGAATCAAATACAGAAACATTATTTTTTTTTCTGGAGGTTCCTCTGCCATCTGCATTTAGTGGTTGTTGCCCAAGCATCTGAGGGAGAATGGGATTCTGTATTCCAGTATATCCAGTTTCCACTAGTTACATATGTAGCTGAAATGCTTGAGTGCCACTAAGTCCTTTCATTTAAATGGTTCTGGTCATGAAATTTTCTTCTACCAGATCATCCTGTTTTGCTGAAGTTTTATAGATTGCCCACTACATGTATTTCCTCTACTCATTACTTAAGAGCTCTTCAGCTTCTCAAAAGTCCTCTCATGGGATCTCAGGGCAAATAAACATATCCTTAATATCTGAAATATCTGATTCTCCTTTTCTCCTCTATCTCCACTTCTTAAGAAAGTTTTGTACCACCTCCTGTGCTGGTTCTGAGAAAGTGATTGGATTGATCCTCTATGCCATGTAAGCAGTAATTCTGATCATGTTTGAAGACTTCAGTCCTCTTGTTTATTCCACTGTAAGATCGTTCCACATACTTGGTATGTAGATGTCAAAGATAATCACTGAATTTGATGCATTATTCTCTTCCCAATGTTTGTGTCTTGACCAGATAACTTCTGCTAATAGTGATTTTCTTGCTTTGTCACCTCTGCCTTTCAGTGCCCAGGACAGCTCACACAGACTTCAGTGGCTCATGTGCAAAGATTGACCTCTGGTGGATTAGAGGGGCCACTGGTGTGACCCATTTGGGTTGTTCCTGAATCTCTTACATACCTGCATCTACATCACTGTACACTTTGGAGCTGAGGCTCCTGAGAGTGGCAGGTGAGACTCCACTTGTTGTTTTCCACCTCTGTATGAGCTGGAGCCTGATGGATCCACAGGTGAGCCATCTGTCCAAGTCTTGCTACTACATTTATCTTGAAGAATAAACCTGAGAGTTTTAGATGTCTTTTACTTATAAGCACAGTATGGGGAGGAAACTTCAGCAAGTATAAAGCCAGGAAGAACAACTTACCTGCAGCTGCATCAGGTGTCCATCTGTGTTACCCATGCACCAAACCAAAACTAGTGATTACTAGTGGAAGATCTTGTGAGTAACTGAAAATCCCACTGTCTTGAGTTTTTTATGTAGGTTTCCCTTTCCTTGTAATTTTTTTTTTATATAATTTGAGAATTTTATTATTTTTTGTCTACAATGTGTGTTGCCAAATTAGCTTTCCCATCAGTGATGCAGCATTTCCCTCTTCACCCTCTGCATCCTTTAGCCCAACTACAGCAGCAGAGCAAGTATGTGTCCAGCACAATGTATATGAATGTAAATGCTTAGTTTTAGATTTCTCAAGTCTTAAGATTGTCTATGATTGCATAGGTACTTTAGTTTCCACAAAACCACCCCTGTGGGGAGTGATTTCTCGTGCTTGTTCTTCAGGAGATGATGCATATCCATTTCCAGGATGGCATAAAGAACATGGAGTGAAAACAATGACTTGCTTTTGGGAACACCTTGGTTGCTATACTGCTTGTGTGCCATGGGGCTGCCAAGGAGAAGTGTCCAATGCAGCATGTGCCCAGTGAAGCACCTGCCCCTAGGCTGTGTTGGAGTTGGTCCTTGTCCAAATACCAGAGGTTTTGGTGAGAGAGGAAGACATGGGGATGGGGGAGGAAGCTGGGTCTTACCCAAGTGCCTCTTGGTGATATCAGTCACCTCGCCCTGTTGGTGTTCCTTGTGTCAGCAGAGGGAGGAGGGGAATCCAGGAACATCTTGTCTCCCATTATATCTTTTCTTTAAATTAATTTATTTTTTGTGAGGGACTCTGAGAAGCATATTTAAGTGGAGAAGTTGGGTGGACATGAAACTGCTGTTGTTCCTCTTTTAACTTTATTTTCCTGCTGTTGGAGATTTATTTTTAAAATTGTGTGTAAATGCATTTCCCATGTTACTGTGAAAGATTGAGTTAGTTAAGAACTGCATGAGCTGTCTTTATATTACAGACTCAGATTGGATAAATAAGGGGAAATTCTGGGGCTGGGGAGTGACAGCAGGGGAGGCTGAATTACTGGCAATAAATGTTGCTGAATCCTATACATTTTAAATAACCCAGAAAAATGATCTTTTTAAGGTCTTTTCTTTTGTCAATGCATTGTGTTGAACTACTCTGATGGACGAGACTACAAAGCCATGGGGAAATTCTTCAAAGGTCTGGCACAATCTGGAGCCTTGGTGTGCTTTGATGAATTTAATCGTATAGAGCTGGAGGTAATTGTAGTACCGGTTTCTTAGCAAAGTTGGTATTCAATGAAAGTGACAAGCTTGACAACTTCATTAACAGCACTGACATTAAACAACATTGACTGAATTTTACTGTTAAATGAAAAAAATACAATTTTAGTACAATTTAATCAAATACAACCAGTCGTCTATGGCAAATCTCTCCTTGTGATTTTCTTCTGGTTTCTGCATTTCTTACTGAAAATATAGCAGAGAAATATTGTTGTTGCAACCTTTGAGCAGAGTGACAGAGGGAGGTTTGTGGGGAGACATTGTATTTTGTCATGATAGATTAGCAGCGAGATTTCTCTTTCGCACGGGTGTGGAACTGCCACTCATAGCGCTTTGAAAGACAGGAGTTAACTTCCACCTTCAGAAAGCTCACAGCCAGAGAGAGACACTGCTTTAATTCCACATTTATTACTTTGTTGGGGAGGGGGGAGCAGCAAAAACCAAAAAACAGCCCTGCACCGAGGGATCTGCAACAAATGAGAGCTTTGGGTTTAAGAGAGTAATTTATTGCACTTACACAAAGCATAATTAAGTGTCCATATTGGGAGATACTGCATAAGTTATTTTTTTGTATAAGCTGGTCTGATTGGTCTTTTACATATCCAACATTTTTCTGATTTTTTTTCCTTTTGGAGTCACAGCTACAAGCAACCCGGAGTAGAAGTTATAGATATTGAATTAATTTATACCCATTCATTTAAATTTCTGACTCTGATGTGGCACAGAAACCAGCTTTAAAAATACAATATGCTTGCTGTATTTTCCATTATGTTGTATTAGACCATTAGAGATACATAGCTGTTTCTGGAAGATGCTATAACTTTTGCATTTTCATTAAAGCATCCTTTTGAAGTTTAAAAAAAAAATGTTTTTTTTAACTAAAATCATGTCAAAGGTCTTGATTTGCTCTTCACTTCGATGATCTTTTTATCTGTTCAGCAAACATTGACCCTTCAGATAGCAGGTCTGAGCAGATGTAGGTGTAGGAAGATATGTCTGTATTCACCTTCAGCTATGTTTATTATCAACAGTTTTGGTGAGCTGGAGGAGTGGAGCTGTCAAACAATCCAAAAGGAACCAACAATACAACCAATTTGTTACGGTGGTCAAAATTATAGGATAATTTCTTCCTTATTGCTGTTCTTCTTCTCGGCTAGACTTAGAGAGATTTTCTCCCTAGATCACAGTACCGCAGAGAGCAACTCTGCCTGCATTGGTTCTTTTTCAATAAAGAGGCAGCAGGCACCCCTTTTTCTATTAGAGTGCAGCATACACCAAGTAAATGCCTGAGTGAAATCTCTTTTGCCTTTGTGCCCTTTTTTCATTTGCCCACTGACAGGAGATCCCTCAAGACCAGCACTAAGCTCCTCTTCATTAGAACTCAGTTTTCAATTTAAATTTTAATTAGAATGGATGACTAGGATGCTCACCATTCGCTGTATTTTCTGCATGCCACTAATCAACAACCAGAAAAATACTTCTTTTCTAAATTTATTTATTTCTAAAAACTAAGTTCCTTTTCTGTAAAAACATTTGTTGCTTCTAGCTAAAATTATTTTAGCTCGCCTCATATAGTTGCCTTTTTGAATGAGTTTCATGCTTGCAAAGTGATATTCTTTTTCCATTTTTTAATGTAAGGTCACCTAAAACCTGGATTCTTACATTAACGTAGGGCTAAGGGGCAGTTAGAGTTAAGCTACATACATGTGCAGTCCTAAATGTGGTTGTGGTTTTTAGACCTTCTTTGATTCATAATGAAATATTATTTAATGTTAATATATTATCATAAACTGGATATAATTATATCTACTTGATGAGAGTCAGTTGATGTATTAAAGCTATCCACTGTTTATTTTACTTGTATTTTAATAAATTTTTTTATTTTAATTTTGAGACCTAGGCTGCTTGTATTCCAGCTGGAAGATAAACCATTACATCTAAATATTACCTACGTGGTATTTCTAGTCCTCAAATTGCTGAAGCAATTCATTTCCAAAGAAAAAAGCAACATACTAATGGCAAAGAATTTTATCTAAACAAAGGTCACTATATCTGATCAAGGAGTGTTTCAGCCTCTGGTACCCACAGGCTACCGTAGGCAGAGTGAGATGTTAATGGATAACTGTTGCAGAAGCCACACATATATTTGAATGATCTGATACAATTTGTAGGTTTTTTATAGCATATGTAGATCAGTGCCTGGAAATCTATCAGAGGTCAGTGGGTATTTTATTCTGCTTCATGTTTTTGGTCAATCCTTGCAACCACTCCCAGACACTGCTCATTATCACTGCAATTGCCTGGCAGTAAACCAGTTCAGTCTGTGTTGGAGCACTAATATCAGAGCTGTGAGTCTGAAAAGACGTTGGGTTTGCTAAGGCTTTTTCATGTCTGAAAAAGAGCTCAGGTCTAGCTGAGCCTAGTCTGAAGATTTCAATTTCAGTGCCTAGTCTGACTATTTCAATTTTAGAAAAATTATATTTACATTATGTCTGGTTTCTTCCCTCAGTTCAGTACTGTGACTTGTGTCTCATCTGCACAAGTTTGACTCATCTCCTAGCATCCACTCCTGAATCTAGAAATTTACTAAGTTATTCATTTTTTTGTAAATGTTGAAATGGACTAGATTAAAACACAGAGACTGTAAATGTCCTGTAGGGAGAACCACTGGGAATTCCACTGGGAGTTTTGCCATTAAAGAGTGTATATCCAAAATTTTGTCTCATTATCTTTAATTGCTCTTCAAAAGCTCTGATACTGTCACTCTTAATTTTGTATAAGTATACACACAGGAACACTTAGAATACATGGTGGAGGATTTGAAATTTCTAAATATTTTTAAACTCATGCACTGGAACATTTTCTTAATGTCATACTAAAGGAAAGAATCAATAGGAGAAATAAGAAATAAAATATTCCCTCAGAATTCTGAGTACTAAGTTCTAAACGACAATAAGTTCTCTGGTGTGTTATGAGGTCTGAAACTGCTTAAGGGACAAGTATTTACAAGAATTTCAGACTGTGGAGAAAGTTAGCTGGTATGCTGCTGCATCAGGCCAGATGTTACCTTATAATAGATCACACAATAGAAACAACTTCAGAATTTCTCTCATTTCACAGAAGGATATTATGCTATGTCTGTGTGCTTAAAGACAGTACTCTTTGACACCACTATAATAACAAGTAAAGTAATATTCTAATGGGAAAATAAAATAGGACAGTATGTTAGGCTTGCAGATGGCAAAAGAAGTGAACTCATCTTTTCTGCAAGTATATTCCCCAAACTAGAGATAAAAACTGATTTAATTTCTGTAATAAATATTCTAAGAGAGAGAAATCCAACCTTTTGCTTTCTGTCACCAAAAATATGTTATTCATAATAATGTATTTGGATTACTAGCCTCAGCTATTTTCTCTCTATATCTCCTTTTTTTTCTTTTTTCTTGTTTTGTTTTGTTTAGTCTGCTCCTTTGCATTCTGTTGTGCACTTTTTCAGAGCCTGAAACAATGCAAAAACTTCTTCTTGCCATTGAGTTAGTGGTTGGTTTTGAGCTAATATCTGCTTTGCTATTGACATTTAAAATAAGGGAAATTGATGAAATTATCTTAAACCAGAGCTTTACTTTCAACTAAGATCAGGTAAAACAGGAAGGCTCTGGTTTTTTGCCTGCCTACACCTGTTTGATTTGAACCACAACATGTATTTTCTCTCACTGCCAACATTTGTATTCCCTGAGCAGTAAAACCCTTCTCCTTCCAGCTTCTTAATCTCACCTGCACAATCTCTGCCACTGATTAATGTCCAGATTGGGTTCCATATCTCCACATTATCTTGTAGAACCTGAAGCATGCACACAGCTCCAAATTTAATGCTGTCTTCATAACCACGTTCTGCTCTGAGACAATGACAAAAATGTTCATTTTAAATTTGATAATCCTCAAAAGATGACTTATTAGTGCTCCTTCCCACATCCAAGGAAAGGCCAGATATTGCCTGATGGAACATACCTTTTCAGTGATGCCAGGGCAGCTGTCTCCTCCCAGGGCTGTGATTCAACCTGTCACACAGGAGTGACCTGTGTTTAATGCAAGGCTTCTGTATTGCAAGATCGTCTCTCACTTTTGAAAACCCTTAAATTTTAGAAACAGAAATGCTGCTTACCGGGAGCCAATAATTTCCAGACAATGTCTTCCAGACCAAAATCATCAAGACCAAAACTGCTGCTATCTTTTCCTTCTCAGTGACAGAGAGAAGGGAAGATGCATTCTGCTTTCAACTGTGATTTCCTCATCTGTAACCAGTAGCCCCATCTGTAACCCACTCTGGCCTATTGCTCTTTGTGCATCCAAAATATTGCTAAAATAGATTTCCGTACGACCTCCAGCTTTTTTGCCTTCCCAAAAAGATGTGACACCCTCCAATTCAGGATAGGGTTAATTGAAGGCATTGAGTTAAGCAGGTAGAGTGCTAAGGAAATCTTGCACCACAACTTCATGCTGCCCAGCGCTGATTCTGTAAATTTTGTGCGTGAATTCTTTCAAAAATGTGCTTTCCCAGTAGTCAAACATTTTCTGGTGTGTATCTCTGTATATTAATGATGGTTGTCTATTTATGTTAATTTTGTGATATTTTTTATTTTATGGGAGCTCACAAGGCTGTTCAATTTTCTCTACTGTTACGTGACATTCTCCTGTGTAGGGTACCAGTTTACTATTTCTCTGTTTAGTTCTTTTAATGACCATGCGTTTACCCAGCAGCTTTGCAAATAGCACACCATCATCATTTTTCCTTGCAAATGAAACAAATAGCTGACTTTTCCTGTTCATTTTCCAAATGTCACTACAAATTCAGCTGGTTTCTATGCACTGAAACTATTCTGGGTAGGTTTTGATATTTACTTATTTCCATAAGCAAAATTTAAAGCTCATTTGTCCTGTTTTTAACGTTTTCAATAGTCTTTCTTTGAAAGCTTCAAGAAAACTATGGATAATTAGTTTAAATGCTGAAATCCCATTTTTTCTAACGTTTTGTTTTGATATTCATGGCTAAAGGGATGCAATGTCAGCTATTTGTAAGTTTGTGGGGGTTTTTAAAATATGAAAACATATATTTTATCCTTAGAAGTAGTATAAGTAAAAATAATTCTTCTCTATAACCTCCTAAAATTCTCCTGCAATGTGTCTCTCTCTGTCTTTTGTATCAAAGGTGTTCAGTTTAGAAGGCTGAACACAGAGCATCTAAAGATCTAACATCTCAAGATGGATCTGGATCTCTTTCTGCTGCTTAAAATTTAATGCAAATAATGTGCACTGGGAATGCTTGCCAGCACCTTTGCTAAGAATTCAGAAGGCAGAGGAGGATTTAGATCATTCTCCAAAGCTCTGCACTGCAGTACCAGTCTCAGTAAAAATTGTTAACATTTATGTAGTAAAGAAACTTGAAATCTTAACTTTGCAGCAGTCAAAGAAAGTGTGGCCATTAATTTTGAAGGCATTATATGCTCTCTTGTTAATTTAAGGATGCATGTTGGCATGTAAATAATGAAAAGAACAATTGGTCTACTTGACTGGGCCTTGAATCTCTGCAGATTCCAAAACACATAGGATGCCTATGCTTTTGTATTATTCTTTTTTCTTTCAATAAAGTCCTATAAAAATTTAATCTTTTATTGGATTGATGTTTTGTTTAGGATAGTGATCCTATATTTAAATGAACAATTCACATGTCAGTGTAGTATTTTCTTCATGGACATATTTCCAAGTTTATATAGAAATCCACTTTAAAATCTGTTCTTCCCTTGCTGTGTTTTTGCATATGTGCAAGTAGTAGATATTCTGAATGCCCCAAAGATGTCATTTTAGCCGATGACTTAATTACCCTGGCCATTTTGAATTTAACTTCATTAATTTTTCAAAGTTTTTGATTATTTGTCATTTAATGTATGTGAAAGTTGTGCTCAGGTAATTGGACCAATATGTTTAAAGCATGTAAAAGACTCACTTGTATTTCAACAATGTGTTTGACTATGCTGGTATTTATTTAAAGTATATAATTTTTTCCAAATGATGACCACATGTCCCTGCATATATTTCATCCCGGTGAAAGGCTGCAATATTTTCCTCAAAGAAAATACATGTCATATTTCATTTCTTCCTGCAGTTAATGTTGAGACAGTTGTTGTGGGGCTTTTATTTTTAAACTGGGAGCTAAAGCCAATGTTTATTCTCTTACTTGCTTAAAAAGAAGACCTAGGTTGCTATACTTCAGTGTACTGGCCTTTTTCCTGGATAAACAGGCTTCTAGTTAACTCAAATGTTTTAAAGCATTTCCTCTGAAGAGCTTTATTCTTCTGTTGGAATTTTATATTTCCTTACCTTCAACAGGACCAGAATTTAAAAGCTTGAAAGCAGGTCCCATGGATTTTTCTGGAAGTCCCTAACCAATAAATAAATATGACCCAAAATAGGGATTTTTAGGGTAAGAAGGATTTTTCTGGGCAGTCTGTTTCTGAAAGAAAAAGCTTTATTCTTTCCTCTTATGAAGGACAGTTGATGAAACAAACATAGGAAATTCTTGGCAAAAGGGAAATAAAGGGTTTCTAATGTGCAAGTAGAAACAACATCTCTTTTGATGAAGTTAACGATATTTTGTGTTAAGAGCAGAATTTAGGCTGGAGTTACACTCCTAGTGTGATGATTACCTACCTTATGCCATCAAAGACAGAAGCACCGTTTTGACTAAAGTACCACTTGGAAATGGAAGGGGGGAAAACAGCAGCCGTAAGCTAAGACATCACCAGTAGGTGCTGAGCTGTCTTCCACAGAGTGGGATGCAGACCTCGAGGAGCAGTGACCGGGAGAGACGTGTGGGGTGGAGTGTCTCAGCCCATGGCAGCATGGAGAGGAAGGAATCACATCCTGGGGGCAGTGGGAGGAACTGTAACACTGCTCTGGGGGCTCCAGACATCACCCACACAGGCAGCCCAGCCCAAATGAAGTAGTTACCTCTTTCCCTTTATTTAAGGGCTGCTTTCTGTTTATTGCTTATTTCAATTCTTTTTTTAAAACCCCATTCCTAACCAAGATAGACTGTGATGTAAAAATAAACACAACAAAATCCCAAACTACTAAGTAAATTCTCTTTCTGCTACCCCAGCTTCAATAAACGAGTAGCTGCTTTTCAGCTAAGTAATTTATTTCTGTCTATTGCAGTTTTAAGCAATAGCTACTACTGAGTAAGTTTTCTGTCTGCTAACCCAGATTGGATAAACTAGTAGCTCCTTTTCAAGTAAGTAATTTGTTTTTGCCTATTACATTTTTAAGGAATAGCTTATAATTAGCGTGCTCATATTAAAAAGGGTCTGTTTATCTATGTTCCTTTTAATACAACATGGGGAAAATTATTAAAAGTCAAAATAAAATGGAATATTTATTATTTTGCCCATCTGTTACTTACAGTTAGGTTTTGCATCCCTGGACAGTGTGGAAAATAAGTTTGCATTAATTAATCCAAGTAATTCTCTGTTGTACTACCCAAACATGATGTGTAATATTTGCAGCCTATTTCAGCTCTCAAAAAAGTGTGAAGGGAAAAGATATGTATTTGAAGATGTGAAATTGTAACTTAACAGGAGGATCTCTTAGGAATGAGAGATGCTTTGGTTTGATTTTTGGGTTTGTTTTTTTTTTTTTTTTCTGGTTAGTTTTGGTGGGGTTCTTTGGTGTTTTGGGGTTTTTTTCTTTTTTTTTTTTTTTTCCTGGTGTAATTGCCTTTGAACACATATGAAAAAACCCACAAACTGTAAAAATAATAACTGAACTTCCTCCTGACTATCTGCAGTTAAGTTGGAAACAATGCATCATTCCCTGTACTTTTGCCCCTGCCCTGTATGACAGCACTATATCTTTGATGCTAGATTTCCAGTGGGTAACCTTGTTACTTTGATGAAATGTCTTTGAGAGGTGGGTTCACAGAAGAGACTTCTCTAGTCTTACTGTCACAAAATGGAATTTTAAAAGAAAAAAAAGAATGGAAGCTGCTTGCTCTTTACGCTTGGGGAAGGCTTTATTTCACTCTAAAGCATGACAATTTCTTGCATAATCCAAATAGAAGTTATTTTTCCATTAACTAAGCTACTTTTTCTGACTAGTTTAGTATAGTTTAGTTCTTACTGTCTCATTTCAGAGCTCTGTTTAGTAGCCTAGTACAGTGTACAAGACATATTACTAGTTCTCTACACACAACGTCTACACTCTAGGTAGGAAAAAAAGGACCCAGTAAAAAAGGCTCCTACTGGGATCCTACAAACCTCCAGTAGGATTTCGAGGTGGTCTACTCTGAGGGTTGAAAACGTGGCAGTCAGCAGAGCTCTAGTATCCACTGTAAAATAAAAACACCATTTTGTTACATATCTTACGGCAACTCATCGGCTTTTCTTTTTACCAATCAAACTTATTGGTAAATTATGGAAACACAAAGCCTTGTGGAAAAGCAAATATTTCATCCAAAGCTGAACTGTCTCTGGTAAATAAATTTTTAAAGGTAAATTTCTTGAGATTTGCCATTACACTCAGGAGAGATTTATCAAACTTTTTTCTGTGGGTAATTTTAGAAACTCCAACTAGGGAAACATTTTTACAGCTAAATAAGTAGCTCAGCTTCACTGGGGAGCAGGCTACAGAGACTGCAAACAGTGACAGTTTTGCTGAGATAGTTTCATGGCCCTCTAGCACAAAGTGATGAGCAAAGAAAACTGCAACTCTTGATTAAAAAGAAATTCACTTATTTAACACTCTTGCTTTTAATATCATTTTAGCCTTCAAGTACCCAGTGTGAAATGCAACCCTGCATGTCTTGCTCATACGCATTAAGTCCTTGAATGCTTTCATTTTAATTTGGAGCTGAAGTTCGACCTAATTTTAAGTTTCCCAGTCTTATAATTATAAATTGGATGTATTCCAATGGCTAGTGTCGTGTCAAATATGCTTTTTAAATGAGTTCCAGATTTTACTTCTTGTCAAAGATCCGTCTTTGCAACCCATGGCTGACAAGGGTAAAATTTGTCCTCATCTTCACTGGAAATATTAAAGTTAATTTACAGACATTGGAAATGTTGGTTTTCAGAAAAACAATCAGAGATGCTTGGCAAATTTAACTCTTCTTGATGGTAGCAGAGGGAATTTTCCTTGGAGGCATCTATTTTGTACTCACCTTCCCTTTGTCTGCTTGTTCTCAGGAGGAGCTGGTGGAGTGACAGAGCCAACTTCTTTCCTCCCTGCTGCCAAAATGCCAAAATACCTTTCCTGACCATTACAGAAAAAATGTCCCAGGGAAACTACTTCTGTTTCAAGCCATGAGGTATCAACTACTTCTCTCAAACACAATTTTTCCTTGAATGTTTATATCCTGCTTTTGCATTGCATAATGCAAGTTTGTGCATTTGTACACATGGATTCATAGATTTAGCTCACAGAATTTCTCTGTGCAGAGGGCTGTGGGTTTCTGGAGGACTTGGCTAGGAGGCAGGGAGCCAATGCCATCCTGCAGGAGCCCTGATGCCCTCCTCAGCAGCTGCTCCAGGGTGAGAAGTGCTGCTGAGCCCTCTCAGACCCTGACACAAGCACAAGGCAACATGTGTTTAACACCAGAACCAGAGCAAACACCCTGACAAAACTGAGTCCTCCACAGCGCTCCCTGCTCTCCCCCACTGGAGGGAAGAGCACAGAGGGAACAAAACATAAATGGCAGGTACTAGATGTGGTGCAGGACACATAGCTAGAGGGTATGCTTACAAAGTTATAATATATACGAATAATGATGTAAATATGCAGTGTAATACAAAATTATACCTATAAACATATATTAACAATATGCCTGATTTAACATTCTTGCAGAAGCACTGTTAAAAAACTAGTGTGATGTGTTGTTTTTAAAAGAAAAGCAACATGTTTTGTTAGGATAATTTAAGACCACATACAGTAAAAATAATCTGTCAGAGAATGAGTATGCTTTGGCTGGAGATGGGATTAGCATGTGATTGTCAGAGGTGTAATCAGAGGCAGTGGCAATGGAATGTGTAACAACCTGTCAGAGGGGCTGCCCAAGCTGGCCCAGTTGCAGGCTGAGCATGGCTAAGCTGGCAGGTAAAGTGTGCTAGTCCAAAGCTCAGTGAAATAGGCTGAGGATAATGCAATTAGGAAGAAGTTTCAGACTCTGCATTTTGGCTCAACATTGAGGAAGTGTGCAGGTGTTTGCTGGGATGGAGTTAATTTTCTTCATAGTAGCAAGAATGGGATTTTGGTTTTGATTTGTGACGAAAGGAGTGTTGATAATTCAGGAATGTTGTAGTTATTGCCGTGGAGTACTTACACAGTCTGCTTCTCTCACCAGAGTGGCGGAGGAGGCTGGGGGTGCACAAGGAGCTGGGCGGGGACGCAGCCAGGACAGCTGATCCCATGGATCTGTCTCCTACCATATGCCATCATGCTCAGCATACAAACCTGGGGCTAAGAAGAAGGAAGGGGGCGCATTTGGAATGATGGTGCTTGTCTTCCCAAGTCACCATTACATGTGATGGAGCCCTGCTTTCCAGGGGAAGGCTGAACACAAGGACACCTTGCCCATGGAAGGGGTGAATAAATTCCTTGTTTTGCTTTGTTTGCATGCACAGCTTTTGCTTTACATGTTAAACTGTCTTTATCCCAACCCATGTGTTTTCTCCTTTTCACTCTTCCAGTTCTGCCCCCCATCCCATGGGGGCAGTAAATGAGCATTCTTACTGCCTTACTCATCCTGCATGTGGATGAGTGGCTGGCTGGAGTTAAACCATGACAGGAAGGCTCCATCAAATGAAAGTTGGCATTTGGGTGCTCCAGGAAGTTATTAAGCTGTCGTCATTTGGTCTTGTTCCTGTGAGAGCTTTTGTCTGTCACTGCTGCTCTGGGTGGATAGGAAGCCACTCACATGTTTTGTGGATGCTGAGCAGGGCATGTCTGTGCAATGTTGTGGTTTCTTAGAGCCCACCCATATGTACGAGGTTTCTTTGCCCTCATGTCTTTATTTTATTTTTTTTTTCTAGTGGTGTTCTCCCCTCTTGTTCTTCTTTCTTGATGTTTTACTCTGGGACAAGGTATATAAGGCTTTCCAGTAGGAGAACCATCCTAGCAAGTCACCTCTAACAGTTGCTTCTTGCATGAATCAAACCTGAACTGGGATTTCCACTGTATTTAAACAAGCTATGAAATCAGAACATCAGAAATCACATCTCAGTGGAGACTTTATCACACATACTCAGTATGGCCCATTATGGTTAGCAATACGACCCTTAAAATCAAAATTATTTTAGGAGGCTATTTGTTGCCAGAAAGGAATAGTGATATATTCTAAATGGGCTTTTAAACAAAGGAAACAAAGGACTCAGGGCTTCATTACAGAGCTTGGAAACTCTCCAAGGAAGATTTTTTAAGTTTATATCTCGTTTACTGTGTGTTCTCACTCACATATCTGATAAAATGTTATGTTTTCTTACCTTCACAGCTACTGATAAAACAGTTTAACAATCAGCTGAATGCAGGAATTTACAAAAAAATAATGTCCAGGAGGATATAGAAGACAGTTCTATCCAAGATGAGCAGTGTAATTTATCAAAGCTTTATTTAATTTTACCACCAGTTTGGATGTAAATTCATGAGGCTCACACCACATTTGAGACTGTTCATTTTGTCTTATCTTCTTTTAAGACAAGAGAATGAGAACAAAGCCAAAAGTATCTCTGGTTCATGTTTTCCCCACTTTATAATGACACACTAGGAGACCCATAAGGACTAGAAAGAAATGTCTGCAAAACAAATCTCTGGGTTCTTTTTCTTTTTACCAGGCAATTGTACAATCAGAATTGACTTTTAATTTCAATTAGCAAAAAATCTGAAAAAGACATTAATAATATAAGACATTGAACATTCTCTTAAAAAATGACTCATTTTCCTCACATGAAACCTCCACTTCAGGTCTACCTTATATTGTAAATAATAAAGCAGGAGAAATTTTACTCTTTTCTTGCAGCTATAAAAAAAAAAAGTGAATGCTATGCAATAAAGTTTTAGCACCTATAGTCTGAAAGTGTAATCCTATGTGAGTAGCAATTTGCCAAATATGAGTAATTAATTTTTTTAATAGTGCTCACGTGCTTAGTTTGTCTTGCAGATGTACAGATTCATCTTATCAACAGCTATTGAAAAGCTGCTGGTAAGAGGCCTACAGCTACCACATTGACCTGCAGACTGGAAAACAGATACTGGTTGCACTTTCTGGGCTGAAAAGCAGAAAAATATGGTTTGTGGAAGAATCAAGGCATTATCAAAGGATTTTTGTTACTTGCAGGTGTCCCTAACCTTGATTTACATGCATAATAAACTGTGTCTGGTTAAGGGATCTCTTTGCTGAGTGTTTATTTCTTGTCTGTAACATGAGAAGTAGATGAATTACAAGTAAACTACAGCCTTTTTTGTATCCATTGTCAATTTTATTTACAACTCATGGCTACTACTTTGTTTTAGTAGGGCTAGATTTTGAAAATTGCATCTTTTGAGCCAGGGACACCAGATACAACATTCTTAATTAGCTAGAGGACATTTTTTCTGTGATGCCTCTTTGAATCCTTCTAGATTTTTAAAGTGAGACTTTGCAAGGATTTATAATCTATTTATAAGCAGATTATAAGAGATTAAAGGATTTTTTTCTTAAATTTATTTAGTGGGTAACAAAATCTTACAGCATAGCTCCTGAAAGGTTATGTTGATTCTGGTTTATGTCCCTGTGACCATTTGTCCTTTGTAGCTGCCTTTTTCTTCAGCCTACTGAACAAACATGTGGGATACTCCATGATCATGAATCAAGCACAGTCAGCCATTAAACCCTTTGCTAATCTCTTTTGATTTCTGTTTAAAAATGGGATGCACTGAATGCTCTCCTGAAATTCATCCTAAATAGATCTATGACAGTAGAAGAATTATAACACCACCTATATATTATTATTAATACAATTTTAACTAATTTTGAAACATACTGCAAATTTTGTGTTAAAAAAGCTGTAAGTGATGATAGTGTACAAAAAAAGCCCAAAGTCCCCCCAAACTATCTAAATCAGGTGGTTCTTTTTCTGCTAAAAACTAACTTCTCCATATAAAGAAATCTTTGCCTAATTAACCAGACAGCAGTCCCAGAGCATTTAAAAATGTAAATTGTGTAAGTAAAAAAACAATGACTGTTGCTCCATTTTGAACTAGGGAAGAGAAAGCACAGTAATTATTTGGGTTTGAAAGATCACAGAGTCACAGAATGGCTGGAGCTGGAAGAGACCTCTGGAGCTGATTCAGTCCAATGCTCCTGGTAAAGCAAATGCTCCTGGAGGACATTGCATGGGATCATATCTGGGTGGGTTTTGTATATCTACAGGGAAGGAAGCTCCACAGCCTCTTTTTTCCCAGTGTTGCACTCTGGGTAAATCTCTTGAGCTGGGCTACATTTCACCTGACTCTGATTAAGATGTATAAATTTGAGTCAATGACTTTTCACTGCCCTGGTAGGAGAGGTAGAGATTGGGATGTTTCTAGAGGGTTGTTCAGTGGATGAGCCTGGGGTGATATTTAACTTTGAAAACTTAAATTAGGGCAGGAAAACATCGGGCTTTTTTCCTCTGACTCATAAGATAATGCCCCAGAGAGGCTGGACAATAAACATATTTAATACAGAGAGGTACTCAGGAAGCCTGCTATTGGAGGCAATATCAATATCAAAAATGGGTACACAGAATTTGCCAGGACATTCCCAGACAGGAGAGTACTTTCAGGGGTTCTGGGATTTATTTTTTTGTTTATTTTTAGGGTCTGTTTGCTCAAAGTGTCAGTGAGGGTTTAATTGAGCGGCAGCTTGGGAGAATAAAAGTCCTTTAGTAAAATTATTAACATTACTTTAATTAATTTTCAGTAATTAATGTTTCTTTAATGTTACAGGAGAGAAAAGAAATTTACTGCACATGCCCTGACTATGAATTAACCACTTTTGCTGGAACTTTAAAGAAACGTTCACACTTTCATTAAGAGTGTAGGTTTGAAGCTGCTGAGCTGCTGTGAACAAACTCATCTGGAAGTGGGAAAAATGAATCAGTGCCACCAGATTTGCACTGATCTTGCTCCTCTTTTTTCTTCTCATACGTGATCAATTTACTAAGTTTCCACCCCACAGCCAAAGAAAATTTCTCTTAGAATAGGTGCTATGTGATTTAAAATAACTGAAAGTTGATTGTGCTATACACTGAAAGCTAAGAATTTTAATTTACATAACTATTGAATATAAAGTTTAATATTTAACATTTCAGTTTGCATAGATTTATGTAATTTTTATATCACAATTTTGTTACCAATTTTTATATCACTCTGAAGCTGCTCCAAGGAAAATCTTTCTTTCAGTTAGAATTCATTTTTCTTCTTGATTTTCATGGTAAGAGGCATAGTTGCTTGTGTTAAATGTGAACATTCATAGCAACAATTTTCAATTGTGCAAGAAAATTTCGAGTATCTACAAACAGCCTTAATATATATTACTTTAAATTCTGAGGAGAGCACTATCTACTATGGAACAAAATTTGGTGGCTCTGGAAAAAAATTGATAGAAATAGATTAAAAGTTAACTGAATTTTATTTAATTAGCACATTGCTAAAGTTTTAGGTGGCAGATGTCACTTGGAATAGATCCTATTCTCCAGACCCACAATCAAAATAATCAATAAAACATATTCGCTTCAATGCTTTCTCAAGTTGCAGAAAATGGAAATTCTGTCTCATCCACAACATGCAGCCCTCAACTTTTATGTGTTAAAGATGAAAATGAACAAGAAAATATTTTTGGTATCCCCCTGTATTTGAGCCTGCTCCAGAGAACTAGCTGCAGCCAGCATTTTCACACAGATGCAGACAGTGACAGTCAGATGGCTCCACAGGAGCTGCTGCTCAGTTTTGGGTGCAGTTCTGGCCACAATCAGGCTGTGATTTTTTGCACAACAGCACTGTCCTTTATCACCTATATAATTCCAAGGAGTAAGAGGGGATAATTGGGAGAGGGGCATGCATGCTCAGGATTTTCTGGGAATAGCAGCCATTTCTGTACTATCTCTCTTAAAATGGAGACCAGTCAGGGTTTGCTCGTTCTACAGAGAGACAATTTTCTGCTTGAGATCCTGCAGATTAATTGCCAAGTGTCTCAGCTATCCCAGGAGAGGTGGTGGAAGGTGTATTGATAGTACCTGCAGATAGCCAGGAGATATGAACAGTTAATGGGATTCAACAAGTCACCTCCCCAATCGGGGAAAAGCTTCTGGTCTTAACTTAAAAATCAAATTCAGCTGTCAGAGAAGCCCTTTGACTTTGCAAGGTTAAGAGTTTCTCTATATACTTAGGATTCCTGGGCTTCAGTGCATGATTTTCAAAGTGACCCTTTGCTTTGGTCAAGCCTTTTCCCTGTCAGTGAAAGGGAAAGCAAGAGCTCTCCTTGAGATAGCCCATGTTGTCTGCTCCTGCTAGGGCTCATTCCCAACCCAGTCCTGGGGACGGGGTTTGTGAAGGGGTGGGAAAATTCCCCATGCTGATGATACATACTGTAAGAGATGGACATCTTACAGCCAAAGATGATGGAAGATTCAACCAAATCCATCTTTCAGGGCTGCCTTGGCCATGCGCAGCACTGCCCACAGAGCTCTGAAGGACTGCACGCCCAGCCACGTGCTCCTGCAGTGATGGACACACTGCCTCCCTTCTTCATCAGGCCCAGGAGGTATCAATTAAATCCTGGGAGACAACTGGCTTATAAGATCTCATTGGTGAGGCTTGTAAAGAGGCATTTTAGCACTGCTGCCTGTGAAACCTGTGACCCCTTAAGAATTGCAGTAATTTTATGTCATTCTTCCCTACCAGTTTATGGAAGTTATTCCCTGCATACATAAACCAGGTACTAATGCAGCCTCTGACAGATTCCAAAGGCAGAACCATGGCATTTGGGAAGGTTTAAGGAACACTGGAAGCATCTGGAGCTGAAAATCAGTCAAAAAGGTGAGATGCTTATATTCATAGGTTGTATTTAGCAGTGAAAATCAGTAAACAACATGTGGAAGAGTACAGAAGACCATGGAGTAAGGAGGTGTTGCGCATTTGGATGAAGTGCGTGCAGCTGGTTAGAAAAGCCAGTGTGGTAGTAATTTGGGTAAAAACATAAGTGTGCTACAGATTCCTTGTTCATAAAAAATGTTACTTAGAAAAATAAATGCAAGGTCACTGTAAACAACTCATTCAAGTAGATTAAATGCCTTGAGAATTAAGAAATCAGAATTGTTTCTTGAATAACAAGATCTTCTCATTTTTAATAATGCCAGTGAAATTGGGTGTCTGGGGTTGAGAGAGGATTGATAAACACTAGGTTGAATTAGCTGAACATACAAAGAGAAATGAGCTGAACATAATGAGAAATGCTGCAAAACAATTCTCCTTAACACATATACCAAATTCTATAGTACTGCCACCCCAAATGACTGCCTATAAGGGTTAGTGGATACTGCACTTACCTCTGTGTGTGGATGGCCAAGGAGTCTGATGAAATCAGAGCTGTTACAAGCCCTCATCTGCACATGAAAATGAAGTAAAGTCTTTCCCAGGCTTGAAGAATTCAGTTCTATGATTTTTTCAAATTATCATAGGTTTGTCAACCAATTCTGCCTTGTCTGGAAAGGAGGAGTAAAAATGTTCACCATCTCACGGTCAAGCTTGTTTACATGAGATTTAATGTTGGTTTTGCAGGTCCAAGGGGCTCAGCTAATCTCCTGGACCATGTAGTGAAACAATCTCCAAGCTGTTAGAAATCCACTCATCAGCACTCTGCAGCAAAACGAAAGGGTACAATTATGTCTTTGCACCTGGGGTGGAGGCACTTAGCTCTGCACTGTGTTTTGTACCACACCAGGCATGATGGGCTCCCCGTGCCAGGTTCTCCAAATCCCCAAGTGAGCCGTTCTCATCACTTCCAGACACCTTCCTTGCCTGGTCTCCTGGTTGTTCCCAGCTTCTCTTTCCAGTTCCAGGGCTGCTGTTAGTCCCAGCAGGATGACTCCACACGTTGTGGGCCTCAAACAGCATGTTTCAATTACTAGAGCTAACAGTTGAATTAGCACATTTCCCAATTATGATGTGGAAAGACATCATGCTGAACAAACCCAAAACTCTGTAAAAGTTTTGCTTTACAGAAATAGCAATGGAGGGGCAAGACATTCCAAGAGGCAGGAAAGGGGACATGAGATGGGGGCTGGCAAGGGAGGTGTGAGGTGGTGGGTCAGGACTGTACAGCTGATCTGACTTGCCTTGTTCTGTGGCTGGGCTGTGCAAGGTGACATCCATATGTCACCTCTTTTTATCAGCCATTGCAGTGGCTGCTTCTGGAATATGTGTGGGGGGAGACGGACAATTTACTTGTCTTCAGCCATGTCTGCATGAAAAATGAATAGATCTTGGCAATTTAAGACAGATAGGTGCCTTCTTAAAAAAAAAAAGGCTAGCAGGGAATCAGAGGGAAGGAACCACTTTGTCTGGGCTTAGCCATGTCTGTTTAGCAAAGAACGCATATGTAAATATCTAATTGCAGAAACAAGACCCTAATATTTGCCTCATTTGGAAGTGAAGTTCCTTGAAAGAGAGAGAAACAAGTGGCATAAGTCTAGACAAAACAAATAGGTCTATATTAATGCATCCTTAATAGACTTCACCAACAGATGAGTAAGGGAATTTGTTTTCTTGCTTATATATATTTTCTATGTGTATGTGCATATGAATATAATCAAAGCTTTACATCTTACCATGCCAGGTTTTCCTAAATTGAATACTAAGCTCCTCCTAAGCTCCTGCTTCTAGCTCCTGCTCTCTTCTCTCCCTGTGAAATATAGATTTGCAATGTCTGACAGGTCCACATTGTCCTTAATAGAATTACTTCAATCTATGCTGGCATCGATGAGAGGGACATCTTGTCCTTTTCTGTGCCTACTGTCAGCAAAAAAATCATTGTTTCATAGTTGCTACAAAATGTGGATGGAGAATTACTGGGATACTGTTGCAGGTATTGGGAATTTGAAATCAAAATGGTTTTATTTATGTGAATCTAGTCAAACTAATCTATGAGACAAATAGAACATAAAATATCTTTGCTGATCAAACTTAATTTCATTAGCTAATGAGTCATGTAATTAAAAGCAATGTGTCCATTTTCCTGTCTCGCCAGACAGCTCCTGGTAGGTGCTGCTGACAACACCAAATGAAGGGGACTGCTGAGAGAACAAAACTAGAGAGGAACAGAATACTGATGGCCCCACTGCAAACATGATTTTCTGCACCATGGACATCTATAGATACTTTTTATAAAGTGTGGTCGTGCTGGGCACCTTCTCCGATGATAACCCTTAATTTAAGAGGCATGCTGTCACAAGACAGCAGAATGAACAGGAAACTGCTAAGGGTATTTTCTCTTTCTAAAACAAGAAGTTTTTACTGTGAGAAAGGTGTAAATTACAATGGGGAAATTGGTCAACTAAGCTATCATGGGGCTAGGTGTGGGGAGAAATTAAAGTTAGTCTCTTTATTACATACTTTATGAAGATGCAGCCACAAGAAGAGCAATGTCTCCTCATGTCTCCTGCATTCACAGCTGCCTGGTGCTTGTGTCCTTTTTGGAGGGCTGCCTGCCTATCAAGCTGGCTGCCACAGGATGTGCTGGCCTCCCCAGAGGCTCAATGCCTGCTTGGACAGAGAAAAACAGGTCCCAAGTGCAACTCCAGGGCAGTTTTTGTAAGACAGTCAAACTTCCCATGGATCTTGCAGCTTGCAGCTCCTCCAACCTGCTGCTGCCAGGTCCATGGAGCAAAAAGTGGAGTGTTTGTTTTCTATATCTTTAGCCAACAGAGTCCTAAAGACGTATTTTTTTAGCTTTTTGTGATCTTGCACAGAAGGAGATGACTTGCAAATATGTCCCTCTATGCTAGATTCTAATTCTTTATTTCCACAATGTTCTGCATTGTGTATTTGCCAAGTAATTCCAGGTTGTAATTCATTCAAAACAAAGGGGTTTGTGTGGTGTTTATTCTTTAATGATTGGACTGTGGATTAGAGCAGACTTTTGGCAGAGATCCTTCAAACTTGTTTACATTTCCATCTGTCTCTGCATCTTTTTGAGATTTTTCAGGTTATTGTGCATGTACCTTATTTCATATTCCTAAGAGGAACTGGCATTTTAAAAATAGAAATAAATTAGGTATTTCAGGTTTTGAAATTTTGCACTCAGGTATCTCTTGGAGTTCTACAGGCAGTTTTTTTAGTTGCCTCAGAATTCTAAACACTTTTGTTTCTTCTACAGATAATTTATTATGGCCTCCTTGAGAAAACCAGATTGCTTGTTTCTCAGCCTTTAAATGTTTTGGTATAGCTTTGAGTCGTTGTCTTGCATTAATGCACTGGATCTATATTAGGGAAACTAAGAAACATTTCTCTTTCATGTGTTGGCTACAACACTTTGAAAAATAGATCTTAGACTTGGTGTTTCATATTCATCTCCGTTTTGCTTTTGAACATGCATGGAAAAGTGGCATGGTAATTTAAATTGTTTTGGCAGGGAATTTGCTAGTAGCCTTTACTCGAAATGCATTTGGAAATGTTTTATTGTTTGAAAAACCTTAAAGCATCATTACAGCACTGTAGAGTTATTAAAAATATATATATTATAATGGAAGCCATGAGATGTTATTTTCCCTTAGATGCACATCTCTGTGTGTATGGAGGAAGAAGGGGATTGTCAGGCTTTTATTCTGGAAGTTGTCATTCTTTCTGTTGATATGAATTATGTTTATTGAGTGATAAATTTCTCCTTTTTTATTGGTATGAAAACTCTCTTCAATGTATTTATAGTGCCTTGCAGCAACCAGAGTGTTTTAAATGTCACAGTGAGCAATTGAGTTCAATGTATCTGCAATTTGATCACGGAGTACTTTTCAACTGTTTCTTTTGGGCATGATTGAAACCTAATCTCTGATGGGACTAAAAACACGCTGACAAACAAGATATATTTTACCATTTAAAATTTGGATTTTAGAGATTTTGGTGTGTTGAAATAATATGACATTTGTGATCTTAGAAATGTGTATAACATCATATTTACATATTTTATCGGAAACAGTGGCATTCTTTCAAACTACTTGTCTGTGAAAACCAACCTAGCTCTGCTAGCTCAAGAGAGTAGATCAAATTAGGACATCTCAGAAAGCAAACTGTTCAAATCAGTCTATTCAAATGCTGTTAAGCTGGACAACCAGAAGCAATTCACTTTTTAAAATCTTTGACATGTATATACAACACACTATGCACATTACCATGTTTTGCTCTTTTGTCCTTGAAGGCCAAGTTGGATGGGGCCCTGAGCAATTTGGTCTAGTGGAATGTGTCCCTGCCCATGGCAGACAGGCTGGAATTAGATGACCTTTAAGGTTCCTTCCAACCTGAGTCATTCTATGATTCTATGATTGTATATGATAGAATATAGTGTATGTAATTTAAAAATATATGCAGCATGTACTTCTGTGTTGCAGTGTACAAACAAGAGATATGCCTATTCAGATATCCTGCTGAAAAAACATCAACTCACTGGTGTCAGCCCTTTTCCATGGCTGCAATGTTATCACTAAAGTATCCTCACATTTTTAAGTGGTCTCAGGGAACACCTCTGCCAGCGTCCCCCTCTGTGCAAGCAGTTGTGAGCAGAAGTGTGTTGCAGACATCTTTTGTGAAAATCCTTTTCTTTAGGATTTTTCTCTTCTGAGAAGCTGAGGCCTCAGGAACAAAATGTAAACAATGTTTATCTCCTGCTGTGGAATGCAACAGGTGGATCTGTGATTAGTCTCTTGTGGATGTTTGGATTTACTGACCACGGCAGAGCTGGCTCTCATGCTCTGTCCCAGCCAGCTGCTTTTGTTATCATTCTTTTCTATTCTATTCTTAGTTAGCTTCTGAAGAAACTTTTTCTTCTATTTCTTTTTAGTATAGTTATAGTGTAATATATATATATCATAAAATAATAAATCAAGCCTTCTGAACATGGAGTCAACATTCTTGTCTCTTGCCTGATCCAAGAACCCCTGTGAACACTGTCACAGAAGTGAGCTAACCTACTCATTCCCTGCCTCTGCCTCATTCTGGTGCTGCACATTGGAAGGGTGAGGTTGGAAACCAAGGAGCACCAAAGAGGTTGGCTTTTGGATCCAAATAAGGTGTCATCTGCATTCAAAGCTACAGGAGAAAACATCTCCAAAATGCAAAACTTCCTGCTTTGATTGCAAACACGCTGTTGAAGAAAGACAGGAAACTGCTTGACTAAAGGGTCTGATCCAGAGTAGATTGATTTATTCTCCTGGGTGCATACACATTTCTCTCTATATACAGGAAGAAAATTATAAATGATGAAGGGTAATGTTGTCTCCTCTCATATTAAAACAATGCCATGTCCCAAATCTCCCAAGGCAGCATTACTGTTCATACCATGCATCATTCTCATGGCAGCAAATTTAGAAGTAGTATCCTTTATGAGAAGAAAAAACAGGACACACTTTTGGATGCAAAAGTTCTTCCTCAGTTCTGAAACGGAATCAGGAAAGAGGATCTCTTTTATGCCTGTTAATTAGCTTCTTGGTCTTGATTTATTTTTTTAAGTATTTCCTCTAGGAACATGTACTACACAACAAGACATTCAAAGGTGGAAGAGATGGTCCTGACTATATAACAGACCAAAAAGCAATCAGATCCAAAGCAAATATATAGGGAAGATTGGAAGAGATCTCCTTTTCTGTGGCAGTGTAGCTCGGGAGTTGGTCTGTGCTGCCTGCAGTACACTAGTGGCCTCTCTTTAGTCTCTGGCTTTGGTCAGAAGAGGGACTCCATTTTGTAGGAGGAGAGGATTCCATGCAGCTGGGACTGGCTGCATTCCCCCAGTGCAGGCTGAGTCCAGCATGGGGCTGTGTGACACTAATGAAGGGAAGGCACACAGGTGCTCTCCTGCCTTACACACCACATCAGGCTTATCTCTGCACAGCAAACAGGACTTTGTTTAGCAATCCAGGGCTATGAAAAAAGCCTTTTTGTTAAGTCACTTGTGCAAATATGTCATCTGGGTCCAAAATACCCAAAATATGTGTATGACAGTTCCTTTTTTATCTTGCTGCTGCTGTCATTGCTGTTATGAAAGTCCACATTTAACATTAATTTGGGGTCATTTCCTTGTGCTTATTGCTTCTGTTCTTCCATGTACGGGTCTGTCTGATCCTTATTAAGAATGAGAAAGATAATCTGTGCATCTCTAATGGGCTACCTTTTATTTTAAATGAAAAATTGTTTTCATAGATGGAATGCTTACTCTCTTTGATGACAGTTCAGTATGCCACAGAGTATCATCTTGCTTTATATCTTTGCTACTCTGTGCTATGATTTTGACAATAAAATGTTCATTTTTGGCAGTTTTTTAGCTTGTCACCCTCAGAGATGTTTAAAAGAGACTTTTGATTCACTAAGTTTTATATATATTTTAGATGATGAAAAGCCAAAATTTTACTTTTATGTTTTAGCAATGAGTGTGGAACCCTCTGAACTACTTTTTTTAATAGCAAATCTTATTAATTGTAGATGAAGGATTAAAGGAGATTTAAATAGAAGAAGCTAGAATTATTACTTTAGTTATGGCCCTAGCTGCATATTCCTTATCAGTTTTGGTTTTGGTGTTTTTTAATTTTCTGTGCCTGTCCCACAGTTGTCTGTTCTCTGACAGCATCATTTCTGACCTCTTCACAGGGGTTGTTTCACTGTCTCCTGACCATAGCATCCTGAATGTATCCATCAGGGAAATCATACAGAAAATGAATCTGCAGCTGGTTCCTTGGTTCACTGGTTCATTTGTTAGATAATACAAACCAGGACATATTTCTATTTAATGCTCTAAAATGTGGATGCAGAATTCTTTGGTTTAAGAAAATAATGTGAAAACATTCCAGTGAAATCATAGGTAATCTTTCATGTATTTAAACAGTTACTGTTTTGAACTATGTATGCTCACTGTTTAAGCAAGATGATAAATGGAACTCCAGGGCAAAACTTAAAAAAAGGGCATCATGGGAAAAAAATAACCTTTCCTTTAAATCCACCCTTCTTGCCTTCCTTCCCCAATATCCCATCCTCTTTATTTAGGAAAGTTTTGATATTGCTACCTTTGTATATTTTATAATGTATTGAATCATTTTTATATATCACACTTCAGGGCTGTACTACCTGTCCTTCTGTCATCCTCCACTAGATAACAAGCAAACAAACAGACTTCTTTAAGGGCATAATATATGTCTTATCTTTTTAGGAGGGGATTTAAGCTATGCGTAGAAACCTCTGTCATGGAAAAGTGAATGATCGCCTGGTTAAGCATTTTGTCTCCATAAATAAATGTGAACATTTTTTGTCTTTGAAAGTCTATGAATGAATGCTAGTTTGGATTGGTTTTAAGATTGTGGAAAGCCCTATAGGGTGTAAAAACCTTTAGTCTGAAAGTACTTGTTAGAGTCTTGAACAGCAGGAGGGAAAAGTTCTAATAGGTGACCATAGAGTAGAGCATGTTTTCATATGCCCCAGAAGTATCAGTGTGGAGCAATTGTATAGCAGATTTGATCCAATTTCACATGAATGGAGTGATGGCTGGTGTTTCAGGGAGCAGAACAGGGCTCCTGTAGTGAAAACTACTAACTACTTTAATTATATTTTCATGCGTGGCCTATTTTATAGTTCAGTTTTCCTGAAAGGCTAAAAATTTGATTTCTCAGAATCAGAAGGTTAGTTTGATTAGGGCTTTTCTTTGGAAACTGATGGACACCTGGCAAGCTTTTATTTTTTTTTCCTGTGTCATGTGTGAGCATATGCTACAAATCAACCTTACAAATAAACTATTTTTAAATGTGATAATGAGTTAAAGACCAGTCTTAGCCACCAGTGTTTGATGTGAATAAGTGAACCACAAAAGACTGAGGAGCTTGTTATGATGAAGTGCCTGGCTACAGTTCACTTTGGTCCAGAAAACGTCTTTGTGGTGAGGACTGAAGTGGACAGGATGAGTTTAAGCATGCATGTGCATAATTATCTGAATGTCCAGTGGCCTGGCCATCCTGGGTGCCTCCTGCTCTAAATTACAGGCTGGTGTGCCCCTCAGTTAAGTGAGTTGAAGATCTGAACAGGATTTGGCTATAGAGAAGAGAATAAATTCTAAGCCTATGTTTCTGACTATATAAATATTGAAGTTAAAGCTGTCATGGATTCATGTTATTCACAGAAGGCATCTTCCTTTCAGTAGGGCCCATGTTAGTATCTTCTGTGAATTGGATACTATAAGGAGATTATTTTATGAGTTTAAACCCATTCTGAAACAAACTGTCACAAGGGAGCACAATGCAGAAGCTGTCCAGAGATATCAAAAGAGAAAGATATTTAGCCAACATGATTTTCCAAAAGGAAAA
Organism: Molothrus ater; assembly: GCF_012460135.2. NCBI lineage: Eukaryota > Metazoa > Chordata > Aves > Passeriformes > Icteridae > Molothrus > Molothrus ater. Next base: position 45,628,038 of record NC_050482.2, read on the forward strand.
CAAAACTCTGTCTTGAATCATCAGTACATAATCATGAACAGACACGTTTTCATAACATCTTCGAAACAAATCTGCCATATGAGATAAAAACATAATATACAAAGATGCTGTGGCAAAAGCTACTTCAGTGTAAGCTGGATCCAAGAAGCTGAGACAATATTAAATAACAGTATTAATGTATAAAATTATATTGCTGAGAGAAAGGAAAGGGAATTAAGGAGGGAAAGAGAGAGAACATGCTGCCAGCAGTGAATTGAAGTGAGATAGAAAATAGGTGAGAATAATATAGGACAAAGTTTCTCACAGATGGTGGGAGTGTGTAGGATGGCGGGTGAATGCTCCAGAGGGGAGCAGGAGCTTCAGAAAAGGGGATGGCAGTGCTAACTTAGTGGAAGGAAGGAGAACACAAAAGCAGAAAATAATTCCACGTGCTGTTATATGCTTGTTAAAAACTGGCTCTGGTGTAATTTATGGCACATCTGTGCCAGTCATCTATGAAGATCTGGGTTTTGGTTTTGTAGGGGCAGCTGCTCAGGATCTCAATAGGTCTCCCACATGAGGATTGCCTGCTCAAAAAGAACTGCAAATAAGCAAATTTTTTTCCTAATATTTTCAGGAAGACAAAATTCCATGGAGAATGTGTTCATTTTAACAAGGTCACAGGTTTACCAGCAGGACTGCTCTGAGACTCATCTGGCAAGAAATTGATTGTTTAGCACAGGTCTTTTTTTCCGCCCCAGACTCCTCACCTGCTCTCACTTTTTCAGCCAGCTGGGACTTCATTACCCACTTCTGTATTGCTGGGCAGAGTGGCTTACCTTTTCTTGAGTCATAGTTCAGGGCATCTGTTGGGAGAAAAGGGTTAAAAGCAGAAGAATGGCGAGGAGGATGGTGGATTTGCTCTAGTGACCCTGAAGCTTCGAATGCCAAGGTCTGGAGAGTAACAGTTAAAAACATGTGGGAAAGCATATGTTATGCTTGCTGCTGCTTATGCCCTCTCTGTTTTGAGGAGCAGAATTTCTGTGTAGAGATAATATAGGTGTTTGCAGACTTGGAGGTCCTGGAGGTTCCCAGACATGCTTGAGCTCCTTGTCTTGGGACAGAGATCAAAACAGAGAACATAAAAAGCAGAGGTGATCACAGCATGGAGGTTAACTGTGTCTGTATGTGACTTTGACAAATAGGTGCAAAGAGCAGCCCTGCCAGCCATTGGGCTGGACTGAGCCTGACCAGTGGCTGTGTCCCCATTGCCTGTGTCTCAGCAGCCTGGCACTCTTCCCAGCCAGAGAGGTAAGGAAATACATTTACTCTTTGCATTACAGCTGTGGTGTTTTTGTTCCCCTTACTCACCTGCATGTGCCGATTCAAGCAGCACCCAATGTATCAGTTCAGCTCTGGTTTAACAGGACAGCCCATGTTTCTTTCAGCCAGCCTACAGTAGAGTAGGGCAGAAAGACCTGACCCAGAAACCTGTGCCCGAGCAGTCTGCCTGTGGCGGTTCCTCAGTGCCAACTACCCTGCCACCTTGGGAGCTCTCCCCTACCCAAATGGACAAACAAACCATATTGGAGTTTAAATCCCAATATAGCCGGATGGAACGTGCCTGGGCTCGTCTGGCCTTGCTGCTTGACCAAGGGCAGCAGCTGTGGTGGTTTCTCCTCAGAGACACCTTTGGCTGGCTGGATGCTGCAGCTGGCGCTTGGGACAAGTCCAGGCACGCAGGAGCTCAGGTTTGCCTCTGGTGGAGAGGCTTTAGGTGAGGTGAAGGAAAGGAGTCGGGTTCTGCTGGAGGGTTTCGATCCAGAGCTTTATTCCTGGCCCACAGGCCTCTGAACGCAGCAGCAGCTCCCACAGAACAATGAACCGCGTGGCTGCTGTGTCCCTGAACCCCGGGGAGAGGGGGAGGGAAGGGGCAGGGATCCCTCCGACCAGGTAAGGGGGGAGCCTCAGGGGACAAATGACACCGGGATGGCCCAGTGTCCCCAGGGCTGAGAGGCACCTTTGGAACTCTGCCAATCACCCGAGCCCTTCTGGAATGCCAGGACTGACGGACAGCAGTCAGCAGGGGGCAAGGGAGGGGAAGGGAGAGGTTGTTGGCACACCTGGGGAAAGAACTGGGATAGCTGAACAGGCTATTACATCACACTGCAACAAAACTAGACCTCTATTTAAGTCACTTGATTAAGATTTCTTGGGAATCAGTACATGAAACAAAAAGTGGCTTTTGCATGATACATCCTGCCATCAAGACCAAAGAAAATTTAATTTGTTCTTACTTTGAGGAATTGCTTCCACTCTTCTCCACTTCTCTGTTCTCAAGGATCTTTGAGATGTATGATCTCAATGAATATACAACACACACTGTAAGAGTAACTGTCAGCAGAGATGGCTATCCTTCCCAAGAAAGTTTCCAGGAATTCTTGAGAGGATACAGTGAAGGAGACTAGTACAATGCAAGGAGACATCACACAATGAGACAAAGAAAAGACAATTCAGAGACAGCAAGACAAAGAAAAAAAATCAATTAAAAGGAAGAGATTAACCCAAAAAGGAGGAGGCCTCATAACCAGTTTTCTTCGTGCAAAGAAATATCCCACAGAAGAGAATTAAAATATGTTAATACCTCTGCATAGTGCTCCAGGGATGCTGGGTAATTGTGACTGGGAGGCTGGGAGAGAGGGTGATAGCTCTATTAGAATGTGGCCCACACTGTGAGAAAATAATAATAAATGGATTGCTGCTTCTTCAACTCTTAATTTAATTTAATTTAATTGCATTTAATTAATATGATTTTTTAATCAAGAAGCAAAATCTAATGTATGATAATAACTCTGCTCTTCAGGAGAGCCTGTGAAAATTGTGCATCTTATTTGTAGATGGTACCAAAAGCTGCTTAGTCTGGGGGATAGATGCCATATATTTCAAGGATATGGAGTTCTAACTCTATGCAGTTTGCATTCTCATTAAAATTTCTCTAAATATTTTTAAAATTGAGATAGAACTTATGAGTGAATTTTTTTGTTTTTCAAAGCAGAAATTGATGTATAAGCTTTCTTTTTTAATTGATGTATTTCTCATTTAAGAGAGAGAAATTAACTGAGAGGTAAAGTAACTGTTCATCAACTAGCAACTATCTTTATGTAATATTGGCAATTTATTTGTTTATTTTCAACATTCAGGTTTAATACATAAATTATTCTTTAAAGCACTCAGAAAAACTAAAATCTTGTTCAGATGTTTTTTTGTTTTAAATCTTCTCATGTTATAAAGTCCACAACTCCACATTTGTATAATGAAATATATAAGAGGCTTCCATGAGGGGCCCAATACCTAAACTAAAATGCCACAATGCTAAATAAACTGCTTCACTTCATATGCTGTAACAGTATGGACTGCATGCTTCCACTAACAGTGCAAGTCATCTATGATACTTGTCTTCTTTCCTTCAACAGAGTGAATGGTATACACCTTCAGAATGCTAATCAAGTCTGTAGATGTGTTCTGCACTTGCTGCATTTGCTGGCACCAAACTGTAAATTTCCATTGCCAAGGGGCAAATGCCACCTCCACATCTGAGAAAGTCTTTTCTGACTGTGTAGATGAATATCCTGGTGGGGACATTCTGGCCTATAGCACCCACAACACACTTTAGGTTCCTGTTCCACATGTCCCAGTTACCTGAAGATGAAAGATCTGTATAGAGCTGTAGTATGTTTTCTCCAGGTGGCAAGGGTGTTACTAAAATGTTGGAAGAATAATAATAACTAAGTACTCAGCGCTGAGACAATTTTCAAATACTATCCTTAACTTTTTTTTCTTGTTGATATTTAAGAATGTTCAACTTCCAAGCTTGATTTTGATTCTATTTGTCACGTTTCTGCTTTTCAAAGTCTCTTTTTCCTATATTGATGTATTATTCTTTAGTTTGAAAAGCAATTTCAAGTCCTTGAGGCTCATAAGGGATTTGAATCCTTTGCTGACTAAGGATGTGATTTAAATAAATGCTCATCATTAAGCAGGTACGTAAAAGCTGTGTTACACGGGAGCCTCAATAAACTCTAAGTGGAATTTGGTGCTATAAAAGCACAAAGATATTTTGCACAAAAGGGCCCTTCTTGGAAAGGTTTCACATGAAGAAGAAGAAACAAATAAGTGCAGGCAACTGAACTTTGAGCTGGTCTTTCACAATCCTCTCTCTGTCCTTTTATTCTTTGTATATTGAAAAGAGGTGACTCAATTACCATGATACTGAACTGTGAACAAAAAATGGCTAAACACATCTTGTGCTCTCTGGATGTGGCAGACCAGCAATGTAGGTACCTTCAGAGCACAGGTATGTCTGAGGACCTGCACAGCCAGGCTGACCTTTGGCCTCTCGTTACCCCTTCAAGTTAGAATTCTGTTCTCTGGGTAAATGCAGCAATGTTTTGTGGATTGTGCTGCTTCACCCCCACCCTTGCCATTGTTTTTGTTGTTGTCGCTGTGGCTTCCCAGAGCTGTCAGCAGCAATTTTGGCTAGTCTGTGAGGACAGCACCACTGTATGCCTGGCACCAGGTGAAGCAAACTGCAATAAAATGTTCTCAACAGCTTTGCTGAAGAATTCTTCTTACTGTTCTAAATAGAGGAAGGAGAGATAGGGATGCCAAACAAAGGACCCAGCCACATGCTTGTGCACTGTTTTTCTCCCTCATGTTTAACACTGTTTTCACAGAACCTCAGAATGTTTTGGGTTGACAGGGACCTTTAAAGGTCAGGTGGTCTAACTGTCCCACAATTAACATCTTAAACTCTATCAGGACACCCCTTTCTTTTCTGTCTGCAAGATTCATAAAGCCAGAGAATAGGCAAGGAAGTCCCTCAGTTACAGACTCTCTGATTCTTCTCCTTGTGGCACTTCAGGAGCTACTGCTCAGTGATTTGGGTCCTCAGTGACACCAGTAAATCTTGTGCTCATCCCTCTACTCTAAAGTGACATTGGGAGCTGCTCAGCTGCTCCTTCCTCTCTGCCTTCATGTCTTGGGTCTTCTCTGCTCAAGCTGCCCTCATGTTCTCCTCTGCCCCACGTTTAATCTGTGTGCTCCCCACAGTGCTCAGGAAAACCAGGGTTGCAATTTCATATTGGTTTCTTTCAGCTTCTTGCTCTCAGTCTTAAAATCTCTTGATGCTGCTGTGACCAGCAGTTGTAGGAGAGGCATTGACTGTGTGATTTGTATCTAGATCATAAACCCATCTATTTCCCAGTACTTTAAATGCATCCCAATGGTTCTCTAGGCTAATAGTATTTTGACCCTGGGCTTCTTCAGAAACAAGGTTTCTGTGATGCTGTCTTTTCGCTTCTGTGTCTACGACTTGGGAACCACTTGGTCAATGTCAATCACATCTGCCAGAGAGACAAAGAGGTCAGACAACACATTCACAGATAGATTCACACTTTCCTGCCTATGTGTGGTACAGCTTGACCTGTGATCTTTATATGGAAACAGGATTCCACCTTTTCTCCCTTTATATAGATTTAATTTCCAAGCCCTGATGTTGCATCAGAGATCATTAAGAGCTTCTGTGTTCCACACTATAGACAGGAAAAAAGGATCTTAAAATCCTTCAAGTTTTAGGCAAAAAGGAAGGAGAAGGAGAGGACCAAGATTTCTGGAGGGGCATCTGTGACCTCCCCAGCAGCATGCAAAGCTTTGCTTGCAGTTTGCACTTTTTCAGTCACAAGGCAGACTAAGCAGAAGACACAAATATGTTGGAAACTCAAGTTCATTAATTCTGCTGTTCACAGATATTTGTCTGAAACAATAAAAGCACAACAATATTTCCTTCCTCCTTTCTTCCAACTCATAAGGTTTTACCTTTGCACTGAGCTAGCCCTGAGCCTCAGCCTGTGCAATATTTTGTTAGAGACTATAACTGTTTTAAAGGCTGAAAGTCAGAAGCTCTTGAGATTTAACCTCAAGCAATGTTTTGTAAGGAAAAGCGAGACTCAAAGGGGTTGAATGAACACCAGAATTAGATATTAGAAGTTGAATTTGCTGAATTATTATGTATAAAAAAAGTTTTCTCTCAAGGCCTATAAAATAGTATTTGGAGTATTAAAACATCTCTTGCTTTTTGAATAAGTAGGTAATGAAAAATGCATTTTAAAAGCAATGATTCAAAATATTTCTGAAACATGTAATCTATAAAAGTCTATAAAGTATGTGTTTTATAGGAAATGCATTACTACATAAAGGTTCCTTATCTTGGGCTTGAGCTTAGAAAAGTAGTCAGAAACAAGCCCAAGGTGGGCTGAGGGTAGTTCAGGATAAATTTGACTTTATGCCTTGCTAGGAAGTTGCTAGGCAGCTCTCTTTGCTGAGCAAGTTCCAAGTATTTGCATTATAAGTTGAGCACCCAGACAAATCTTGTGAGCAGTAAGAAAGTAATTAGTTTTGTCTGTGAAGTCAGATGTGCAGAAAAAAGAGCATAGGCCCATAGCATGAAGGCTGAGGATGCTGAATTTGCTCTTTGGTTAAAAATCTATTTCCTTGGTGTTCCTCATACTTGCAGGGTGGTTGTTGCATGAGGACCATGTTCCTGGTAGAAAAAAAGGTCTTGTGGGCAGGTCACCTCTCTTCCAGCATGGCCAGGAAAACAACCTGTCTGGGCTCTTCATCCCCATCTATGCGTGGGGACAAAGGTGCTTGAACACTCTGTGTTGGTACCTCTGGAGGTCAACAAGGAAATAAACTTCCATTTATATATGTGCAAAAGTAGTTGCACAGACAGGGAAATACAAATACAGAGGAAGAAATTATGTTTATTTAAGTTCAAAGAAAGTTTATGGATTCACTCACTCTTGTGACCTTGACTAAGTGAAATTACTATTCTTTCATTTACAGTTTATACCTGCAGAAAAAGTGTGCTTATGAAGACCTGCATATCTACAGTCATTTTCACATGCTAGATTATGGACAGGTATAGAGTTACTATCAATATAACAAGCAAAAAAGTGCTGGTAATGAATAAGATCGCCTTAGGGTAGAAAATGAGGAAAGGTGTTTCAAGACAGAGAATAAACAGGAAAATTATTTGCAATTTCTTTGGGGTAAGTTAAGTATTAATGTGATAAGAAAAGGGGAGGGAGGGAGGGAGGGAGGGAGGAAGGAAGGAAGGAAGGAAGGAAGGAAGGAAGGAAGGAAGGAAGGAAGGAAGGAAGGAAGGAAGGAAGGAAGGAAGGAAGGAAGGAAGGAAGGAAGGAAGGAAGGAAGGAAGGAAGGAAGGAAGGAAGGAAGGAAGGAAGGAAGGAAGGAGTAGAATGAATAATAGGTTCAATAACAAGTTATCAACGAACATAGAATTTATTTAATAAAAAAATTATTACTTAAAATTTCTAATCAAGCATAACCAGATTGCAAGCAAGGAAAGTGTCTATCAAGATCTATCCCTGATGTGCATCAGTACCTTATAAGTACAGGCCACAGGCTAATGATCCCTGTCTCTCAGACATTTTTTACCTCATTTACAGATTCTCAGATCTACCACTCCCCTCCTTTCAGCACTGCTCTGGGCTCCTCAGATGCATGCAGTGTCCATGTTTCAGTCCACTGGCTTGAAGTCATTCTTGTTTGGATGTGGGGCCAGAAAAACTATATTCTGCAATCTCTTTTCATAAATCTCCACCTCCTGAAGAAAAGAAAACAGGAGAAAATAATATTTGTATATATTTTATACATACACACACACTCCTAGATATATGTATATGTGTATTTACATACATATATAAATATATGAAAAAGGATATAAAAAATGCAAAGTCCAGCATTCAAAAGTTGAGCATTCAAAAGTTAGGTAACGCCAGGCTGAATTTCTCAAGGCATCCTTAAATTTGCCTCCTGGTGAATATGCATTATGATACGGCTTTAATTACAAGGTTGCATACTATTACTGTTCCCCAGGACACCTGCTTCAGCAGGGCACAGGATGGATGGTGCTCACTTAATGAGCAGCTATTCAATATGTTCTTTTATCCTCATTGCTTGGCGCTTGGCCTCAGGCCTTATTTACTGCACACTGCTCAGGCTTGATTCTAAAGACAGAATTATTCATTTCCTACTTGACTGTTCTGCAGTTCTCACTCTATCTGAACACATTACAGACTTTAATGAATCTTTACAATACCCTAGGAAGAGCAAGGTCCACTGACCCCCATTTATAGGTAGAGACCTGCAACATTTCCACTTATCCTTGGTTTTAACATTTATTTCAATTGCTTTTTCTTCCCTGCTTTCAAGAGAAACCTTCTTTTACAAGATGTTTTCCACATTTTATTTAGTGAATATCGTGGCTGAAAATTTTAAAAAGCAGTGCAATCTGAGATAGCAATTCCAGACAGAAAATTCTGGTGCTTTTGACAGAGCAATAAGCTCTCTCTACAGAGCAACAGCACTCTCTCTAGATGGGAAAAGAGTGGCAGGTGCTACTTCAGTTACAGACGCTGTAACTTTTAAAAAAGGCTCAAACCTTCCCTGAGCAGCCCCTCCCTGGGCTTCACCACAGCTTTGTCCAGCTCTTCCAGCTGAGGAGCTGGCCAGTGTCTTCATAGTTTCTTCCCTAATTATATAATGAACAGATTTGCTTACAAAATCTAAACCTTATAAAATATATTTATTTTAAACCTTGGACTCCACATATCTGTTTCTAGTAATGTGCAATTTAAGTCACCTTTTTCTAGAAAGAAAAAGAAAATGGGCACAAAAAAAAGAATCTCCTCTCTCCTTGCTTAACCTCATCTATTTACCACATAAAGCAGAGAGCTAAAATAAAAACCTGGTGATAGGCTATCCTGGGCCAGTGAAATCCAATATCCAATATCCTTTGGTGAATTTTTTGGCTTAACAAGGTGGCAGTTTGCAGGTGCTTCAGAGAGATTAACCTCCCTAGGAATCACTGAGACAGAATGGTAGAAACAATAGCAGATAGAATCTCTTTGTTGTGCAGCTGGACGATGAATAAAACATTGGCAAATTACTTAAGCATTGATTTGGTTTTTTGTACTTTTTTACATATAGATATAAAAAAACCCCAGCTGAGTAGGTTGGGTTTTGGGTGGGTTTTTTTTGGTCAGTTTCTTTAACTGAATAAATTCAGCAGCCAAGTTGAGATTAACTGAAGAATTACTGGCATGAAAAATGGGAACCTTTGAACATCCTGAACCAGGTAACCACCTTTTTTAATAAGTAGAAGTTCATGGCATGAGGTTTAAAGCCTGTATAAGAATATATTCTTTTTCTAGGCTATATGAATCTGCCTATATCTGATGCTGCTGTTTTGAGTTCAGATGTAAACTCTGATACTGTCAGGTTTAGCATTCGGACACATGAGTTTGGAAAGGAGGATCTGTTTGAAAGTCATGAAAGTAATCCTGGAGAGAGGACCCCAAACCAGCCCTACTCTCTGTAGCATTTGTGTAAAGACTTTGTAGTTGCTTTGGTTTTCCAGTGGAAGAATTCTTCACTTCTCTTTTGGCACTGAAGATACAGTGACATTTTTTTAGCTTTGGTAACTAATGAACGGTATCTTCTGAAATGCCATAAGATCAAGAGGAGAACTTTGGGTGAACTACATTAATCAGGACTGTATTGTTTTCCCTTTTACAGTTCATGGCATATTCTCATTTATTTCACAGTTTACAGTGCAAGATAAATGGGCAAAACACAATTGCAGGAGACAGAAATTTCTTTCTTCTCTTTACTTATATTTGTTGTGTGTACATTCTCCTTCTATCTATCCTGCTCCTAGGCTTAAAGAGAAATTAAATATGTCCTTAGGAACTGATGGGAGAAAGAAAATTTGTTTTCCTTTAAACAAATATACATACAAAAACCATTATTTCTAAATATTTCTTACACTTAGAAATTTCAATTAAAAATTAGCTGTAGGATAAACGTAATTTGATTTTCAGATTGTTCAAACTTCCAGTTGGAACAAGAATTTTAGATGAGCTCCATCTCCTTCTGCTGTGTCCCATTCTATACAAATCTTCCTTTTCACCATCTGCTGAAATGCTTTTCAGAATGGTGGCCCATATATTTTTGGCTTTTGTTTTTTAGTTTTCCTTTTTTTTATCTGCTTGGAATATTAACAGAATGTTTTTAAATTATGGGTTATGTAACCTGCTTAGAAAATAGCATCCATTTGAATAGTAATATAATTTGAACTGCTTCTGCACTGTTAATTATATTATAGAGAATCACTGCGGTGAAGAAAAAGGATTTTGCTCCATAAGACTTCCTGGCATTTCATTGTCCTTCACCATCAAAGATGTTCACACCCAGTTAGTTCAGCTAGCAAAGAAATGGCAAAATAAAGGGATAGTGATTGATAGGAACATGGAAATTAAAAAGCAACTTCATTGCACAGGTACTTCACTGTTCTGCTCTTCCCTTGATAAGCCTTAACAAGTGCCTCCAAAAGCCATGGGTTATTCTTAACATTGATCACCTTCCTCTCCTTCTATCATTACTTAAATCTGTAAGATATTTGTCCCAGACTTTGCCATGAGAATTTCATAGACTCCATTTGCAAGGAGCTCAATCTATTCTCTGTAATTAATACAGTTCTGATACCGGATATGACTGGTTTTTATTTGAAAGGGGAATATATTAATCTGTCACAATACTTTTTTTTTTTCACCTAAGCAACAAGAAAAAGGCAGACTCTGAGAAGGAAAGGGAAAAGTTCTCGTCCTTGTACTTGCCCTCTGGAGTTGCTCCAAATAAAAAGATTCAGAAGGTACTCCGAAAAATCCAGTAAGTTCAACATCAATTATCTTCCTGTGGTGTTTTCCCCATCCTGTTGACTGGTGGTACATAATATGGTGCCAAAAAGTCATCAGTCTGGCAGCTGGAGTGGTTTTGTTTTGTTTTGTTTTGTTTTGCTTTGCTTTGCCTTGCCTTTCTAACACTGATCCAGTAAATATTTGCTGGGCCATTTGTACCATCTGCCATGCAAATGTTAGTCCAAGGAAGAATGGCAGACAGGGTGAAATATCCATGTTAAAGCTCCATTTAAAGTGGAACTGCTGGTGCCAGTGGCAGGAAACTGTGAGAACAAGGAAGTTAAGCAAGAAATACAGAGCGGAAAAGGAGAAAGCCTCTGCAGCTTCTGTAAAGAATCATCTGTTTCCCTGCACCTCTGACCAAAAGTGGGGATCACACATTTCACATCCTTCTCTTTCCTCAACATGCAATGAATGTGGGAAACTAAGGACCTGCATTTGAGTAGCTTGGCACTAGCAGAAGACAAACTGTTTTGGCTCAATTAGAAAACAGAGACTTTGCCCAACATCTGCAGTGAAATATACAAATTTGTGTAGCTCAAAACCACTTTGGTATCTGTCTGCTGCCTCTGTGTGCTCAGGGGCTGCTGTCTGACTCAGAAGCTGGAGGAGTTGTGATTTAGAGCCAAGATAGGATCATCTTGGCATTTGAGAGTATTGTTTCAAACAAAACACCATGAGATGCGCTAATGTAATGAAATGCCTGTGTTGACTCAGGCCAAAGAGGAGAACCTGTGATATTCTTATAAGTACCTAGGTTTTGATCCCCTCCTCTATTGTGTGAGTCAGCTCCTCATTTAATGCAAGAAAAATTCATTATGTTTCTGCATACTTTTCCTTTTAATGAAACCAGCTTCCTTTTGAGTTTCTTTGTTACTCACTGGATCATTTCAGATGAACACTCTCAAAAAAGTTTTAAAAAAAGACACAAGCAAGTACACCTTCCTTTTGTTTGACCTTCGAGGCAGAGAAAGGCAAAAAGACCGTGGTATCAATTTTTGGATGACACATACTTCACCACAGGTCAAGTCAGTTTACAGAAAAATGCATGGAACTGTGTAACACAGAGGAAACAATAAAGGGTGATTTCCTGGACATCAACCACTCACTGTTAGCATTGCTGCAGCTATACAAAACCCTGTGTAGTCCTGTTGCTTGACCTTCAATCACTGTAACAGTGATGCATGGTTAGAAAAGCACCAAATTTCACTTTGTTCCGTTGTAACATTCTCCACTGGCATTTGTGATAGGAATGATTGCTGTCAGAGAAAATTAGGTGTCAGGATGCTTGGACAAAGCATCACAGACATCTGCAGTGCTAGGAAATCACATAAACAAACCAACAATGTCATGACCAGTGTACATTAATGGAAGAATGATTGTTTCAACAGGGTGAAATAAAAACAACCCTCAAAACAGAAAATGTCTCTCTCCTTTGACAAAGGGATGAAATGATTAGCAGTGTTGTTTGTATTACCAGTTCCTGATCATGTGTTTCCAGCTAATATCTGATGCATTTTTGCTATTTCTGGTCATTTTTCTTCACTTTGTCAAAACCAGAAGGTTTCCTTTTTGCAACAACATGCAAAGTACCAACCTTCTAGCTCAGCTCAAGTCCGACGAGGGTTCACAGATGAAGGGACACCAGTGAGCTCTTTTCATGTTTCAACAGAAAGTAAAACCAAAACCAACTAATCCTTCCTATTTGAAAAAAAATATAGCAAATCAGAGTTTGGAAAGCCAGGGCTAAATGACATTTTTTGCTTCTGTTGTATAAACAATGAAATTGTTTTCCATATGCTTGATTGCATTGGGTGGATAATTCTCATTTTGTATGCACATGACAGTGAGAGAGGGGTTTAATTTTTTCGTTCCCATCCATTGTCTCAGTGAATTTACTGATTCCCTCAAACCTTAAAAATACAAATTATACTGTAGGAAGGGAAATCAGGATGGCATTTCTTGCTTCCAGACTTCCTGTGCTGCCATGTAGGTTATGCTTGCCTGCATTGGAATGGAGAGTGCTGTGTGCTGTATCAGTGACAGAGTTACTGTTGTGGATTTGCAAAAAGACAGTGATGTGAATGAATCTGAAACTGTCATCTTTTTATTGTTCTTTGAGACAAAAGGTAATTTTTAAGTCAGTCCTACGTGTCACTCATGTGTTCAGCATTCACTGCAGCACCATCCATTTGCCACCTTCACCCAGCCCTGAGGACTGGGAAGCCCAACCCTGGCAAATGGAAAGCATACATTAAAAATAATGAACACTTGTTTTTCAGCATTCCAGAGCAATTTTTTCACTGATATATATGTGCATGCTTATTTATTTCAATTGAATTTTGTTTCTGCTGTTTGACCTTCATAATAGATATAGCAGCTATCAACTATTAATTGATTCATTATAGAAATATTGATAAATCACAGACATGGAAGAAGGTCATTGCCCAGCTGATTCCAATTTTAATTCCAAATGATGCTTTTCACTATCTTGATTTAGTGAGCTCCCACTATATTCTTTTTGCCTTGCTACAAGAGGGATGCATCTTCCTTTCATTTCAAGCTGATTGACAGTCACTTTCAGGCAGGAGATAGCAGCTGCAGCAAACTCACATTTTTGTCTTCCTTGTTTGCCCCAAGTGAGATGAAACTATATAAAGGGAGTTTATTCTCTGAGATCACTAGGGCTGAGACTTGAGGCAGTTGGTTTTCTTACGTGCCACAGGACTGCCAACCCTGGCTTTTTCATAGACAAAATTTCGCATGCTTTTCTGAAAGGAATTTAAGTTTTGGAAAAATGAAACATATTTCTGAAAGTACTTGTGTAATGACCAGATGTAGCAAAATGGCTTTCATAAAGGCCATATTGCTATGTTACAATTTGCAGTGTCACCGCCACTGGGACACTATAGATGTATGCAGTGCTTAAAAGGGCCTGCATAATTTAGTGGCTCACATATATTTTCTTTCTCAGAGCAATTGCCTGTTGCCTGGGGGAGAGGAGAAATTTACTATATGAAGCAATAAATATAATGTGTAATTGTGTTTAAATATAAACTCATATTTTCATGTTTGTTTTTTTTTAACTGGTCAGCCTGAAGGTAATAGTTAATTACAAATAATGGCTGGACATCAGGAGTGACTTTATGAAATTCTAAAGCATGTCTTGATGTACACAATCTGTTGATTTGCAGTGCCTGCACACGCCAGTTTTTAATTTCCTCACTCTTTTCAAATAACTAAGTTGGGCATGAAATGAACAACACATTATGTCAATTGTAGAACCCCACAAGGTGACGAAGTATCAGAGCATTTAGCCATGTCAAAGAGAGATGTGTGTTAGGACAAACAGTGTTGTGAGGGTCAGGTAGGGTGTTTGGCACTGGCTCTGTGCCTGTGCCACTTCTGCATGCTTGTTTTGCCTTTCAGACAGAAGGACCTCAGCACACAGATTTGTTTAGGACAGGCTCCGACATTTATATTCTCCAGGTATGTTCTCACTCTCTGCAGTTGTCTTCTTGGGGCTTGAGAAAAGTCACTCCCGTTCCTCACAATGGCAGTAGCTGAGAGTTGCAAGGTTTCCCCTGTTCAGAGAGTACCTGCTATCCATCATCATCACCTCACTGAATTTCTAGAGGTGTGCATGCTTGCCTTCTCTGGTTGGGCCATGTGGCAAAGCAGTCTCTTGCCAACAGTGCAGAACTTTGGCCGAGTGCCAGTCCTGGACCTGGCACACAAGAGCTGTGCTTTCAACATTGAAGGCAAAAAGAGAAAATTGCAAGAATTCTGGCTCAGTTCCTCTGGCAGGGCAAACTCAGGGTCTGGGATTGATGTGCCAGAACAGGATGGGGTTTTCCAAATGGCATGCCAGTGCAAGGAAAGGGGTAATTTGTGCTATCTTCATGAGGTAAGTTGACTGAGTTAGGTTAAACAGTAGTATTTCTCAGACTATTCTGTTTCCTGATACTAATCAAGTATAATTAATCTGTATATAAATGTTATAATTATGATGAAAGATAAAGATATGTGACTTGCAACTAGCTTAATTTTTTTTCTGCAAAATCTCTTGAGAAATCTCTTAAGTTCCTTTTCTAGGGGTTGGTTTGGTTTCTTTCATGAAAATCAATTTTCATTCATGCCTCAGAAGATGGGGGTAGGTGACTAAAGTAATTTCTGGCTTTTTTTTCTTTGTTCAGTATATTTGCCTTGATTAATCCAGTCAGTGGGCAAGCCACAGATGACTCAGAGGATGTCTGTGTGGAAATAAATGCTGTTGCTGGGAGGAAGTGTTTCTGAAGGAGAGGAACGGGAGCTTTGTGTAAGTACAACTACTCACATCCTGGTGTGCCTGAAGCTCTGGGCCTCAGTCTGATACATATTGCAACCTGCAAGGCAGATCATTTAGCAGCTGATGGAATTCGTTAGAGTACGACAATGATGGCATTTGTATTGGCATCTGTCTAGCAGCAAATATTTTAGTTTCCTGCTAAGCATGATCAAGCCAAACAGGAATTGATTATAAACTCAAGTCAATATTTTGCTGGCAAAAGTAAAGTATTCAGTGAGAAAAAAATGGCCACTTTTCAGCAAAACTTATTGTAATGTATTATTAATGCAAAGATGATCAGATAAAAACTGTAACTTGGCAAGCTGTCAAAAACCCAGAGTGAATCAAAAATTTATAAAACACTATTGAGTTAAAACAATCCTGTTATAGATCCTAGCAATCATTTTTGCTGAAGCACATTCCTTAGATTATTTTACTGTTGAGACATTACTATACAAGGATTTAGAGCTTTGAAGATTCCCCCTCTCTCTCTCATTCTCTCTGTTTTCTTTTTCAATGGCATAAAATTAAAAATGAAATTTACACAGTAAATTATTTAGTTTCAGTTCCCATTTGGATAGAGTAAGAACAATATAGTTTAAAATAATGGCAGTACTTTTTCCTTTATGGATTGTATTTTGCTGACTTACATGAAAAATTACTGCTATTACATTCAAGTAGAATAAATTGCTTTATGAAATCTGTAAACTTAATTTGTGCATGCACTCAAGCACTAGCTGCAGACATGATGCTTTCAGAAAAGAAAATAACCCTGGTGAAATTCTTCTTGCTATATGGATTTTTTTCAGCTTGCAAATATTTTAAGTTTTTATTACCTGTGTCATTCTTAAACATAAGATCCATTTTACCCAAATTCTGGGCAGTGACACTTGGTGGATACATTCTGAAATGGGTGCCTATAACTGTCCATATCTCTGAGAATCTGTCCCTTTTTGTATGGGGATTTCTGAAGTGCCTACATCACTCTTGCATTTAAGCTTCATTTTTTCCTGGAGATAGCTTAAAGCAAGGGATGTCTTGAAATATCAGCTCTTCTAGATTTCATCTTTATCCCTCTCACTTAGGAGTTGGCAATTTTTGTTCCCCAAAAGTAAGGTCAGCCCTAAAGGTTTGCTAATTTAAAGCAACTTAGTTCTGAAATAAGGATAAAAGTTCTCTTTATTTCTTGATGCAGGTGTCTCAGAACAGAACATAAGCTTACCAGGTCCTGTCAGTCATAGATACTGCAATGTAACTGCCATAAATGCACTGAAGGGGTAAGGTGTGTCATATTTACTTTCCTCTGCTGTTTTTTTTTCCCTTTTTTTTCCATTTGTATTCATAAATTCATTTTTCTAACTGATAAAGTAATAATTGTATATTACTTACTATAAAAGTAGTAATGGGCTTTGTAATAATTGACTTTCAGCATAGGAGGGGAGGTGGTCAGAAGGGACCTGGAAGATCTCTCTTTCAAGCAGCATGTCTCCCAAGGCACAGCATCCCAGGGGAGCTCTGGCAGGCACAGGTGAGCATTGTCTGCAGGTGCAGCACAGCTCCGAGAAAAAAAGCAGGAAGCCACCTCGGCAGGATGCTGATTCTGAGCTGAAGTCCAGCTTCCCCAGCTGGCTGGGGAGCCATCCTCAGCCCTTCCTCAGCCATGGTCTCCCAGCATCCCACCCCAGCTTAGCACAGAGGCTGCAGGCTCAGGCTGCAAACAGAGCTCACCACACTTACCTGCCTCCCACTGTGCTGACTACATTGGGTTCTCATTTTAGCAGTGTGGGGAAAATGAAGACTCTGTGTAGGTATTTGAATAATTGATAATCTTGAACTGAAATAGATTAAGATTTTCTTCATTTACAAGCTCACCTAAAGTCTGAATGCCAGAGCAGCTTTAGTCTGCTCAGAGACATAATGTAATGAAATCACAGTTGATACCATGACCCATGAGTTGTTATTTTTAACTTGACATTTCTTTTACGTCACTGCAGATGTTTTGAGAAATAGAGAATAAATGAAATTACTGGGTTCTTTCTTTTGAACTAACAGTCTATTGTCAGGTTTATCATGTTACAATGGTAACAGCAATTGCCTTAAGTGGTTTTTAATGGATAATAGTACACATCGAGTTATGATCTTGTCAAATGTGAAAACTAACCAGGGTTAAGTTTCATCAATATTTGAATAGAAAACTGAAGAAGTTCCTGAAGGCTAAAGAAAGCTTTGGGAACAACAGGTTATTAGGAAAAGATAATAACAACAGGAAAATATATTGCTGCTAATTTAAATTAAATGACCTTACTATTCTCAAAAAATTAATGTAAGTGCAGCTGTTTATGCAAAATATGGATGATGAATTTGTAACTTAAAAGGACAGAAACTTTATAAACACAGTCACAATTGATTAATTTACATGTATATGTGTGTGCTTGCATATATATATATAACACACATATGATCAGCTTCATATTCTCTAGTCTGATATTTGTCAGGTGAAAATGTCACACAGCAATTATACACATACAAAGTCAGAGGCAAGTTCTGCTGTTTTGACATTTTTGACATTACATAGGATCTAACATGTAACCAGTACTTTAAGATCAATAATATAAAATTTTACTGTGATACAGTCCAGAAAGCCAGTTGCTTCCTGGCTCCCTTTATGCTAGAATCTAGCAAACATAAAAAAGAAATTATCCCCAGCTTTCCCCTAGTCAAACAGAGGAAAGGGGACTGGAAATAGATTGCGCAAACAAAGAAATGATAGTTGATTTCCACTAATTTAAATGAATTACAATTTTACTCATTTTAACTCTGCTAAATAAGGGTGAGAGGGTAGGAGCAGCCACAAAGGAGAAGAGGAAAAGTCATAATGCGTGACAGCTTAAGACACCTGAGTTTAGGTGGTTACATGAGTGTCTTCCTTTGCTCTGGATATCTAAGCTTCTACTGTGTTCAGTGGATATTTAACTGAGACAGGGGAATCAAAAGAGCCTTTCAGCTCATATACCAAGTGGTTTATCACCCAGATTGCTCCCAGAGACAGTGTTAAGGGTATGGAAAGGAACCTGATCCTGCAAAGTAAGGGGCCTATTCTTCAAATAAACCATTTTACAGGGTACTGTAATCACCTTCCTACCTGAATGAATTGCTTTGTAGCATTCAGTGCTCTCAATTTAAATGAATTCTTAGTTGAGGCAATATATGCGTGAGGTAAAATCTATGGCATGGCTTTGGGATCACAGGCTTTCCTTTCCCTCTGTGAGATGAAGGAGATACAGCTCAGCAACAAAAATCTCCCCCAACCCTTCCACAGCACGGCTGTGAATTTCTGACTTGAGTGTAACTTTTCATATTTATTTTCATTTTTGTTATTTTGTATTATTCTGACTGCTCACTTGAATGATACTCCATGTATGTAAACTTTAACAGTTTTTTTTAATTTGGGCTTTCAAAAACACCCTTTGCTCTCAGCATCTGAACTCAGCACCCGTGCTGATCAAGTGAGCAGAAAACAATCTCCTGGAGTAATTTTAAGAGGTTTTCTCTAAATGATGTTGCACCAGTTATCTAATGATGCATGAAAATGACATAAAACTGGAAATGCTCTTACCAATGTTTCTGTGTAATCACAACATAAAAATTTCAGATCTTTGGGCTTGAACTTTTTGAGTGACACAGTACAGTTCACTTGTATCACTTGATGCTCAGGTATGAGTCATTTCCCTTCTGCGTAGTGGGTGGCTTTAAAGCCATGGCGAGATTGTGGCTGTTGACTTCTTCAGATGCTGTTTGAGGATCAAGAATAAGATTTTTATCAGAGCAGAAGAGTAGTTGCATGGCCAGGGCTGTTAATCTGAGGTTAATCTCGTTTCTCTCCATTTTCTACCTATATTGCAGAGAAAGTGAATTTTTCCACAAATGTTGTTTCCACACAAGAATAACACCAGCCATGCTATTATCTCTGAGTTACCTAGAGCTGTGTTGTAGTTTCTCGAATGATCATGCTGGACTTGCTCTCTCATTTCCCACTCTGCTCCCATCTGTGCTACTTGGCTGTTATCTGCAGCTCTGGGCTGCAGAAAGACTATGCCATGGGACTTATGAGAAGAGCTTTCAGCTTATTAGCATCCCAGGCAGTAAAGCATTTGATTCCACAGGGTCGTGTCAGTAAACCTCAAGGCAGATCTTCTCTGAATTAATATATTTTTGGGTATTAATAATGTTGACTAGCCCATAAAACTATCAGCAATAGGAACTACCAGCTGCATCTGAAACCCTGGTACTTTAAAAACCTTAAAAATTCCTCCAGTGTGTATGGTGACCCATTATCTCAAATGAACGCGTTGGAAATGTAGTGTTCGATGACTACTACCTCAGTGTGATTCACCAGAGGGCTGCATAATGTGTTTT
This sequence comes from Molothrus ater, assembly GCF_012460135.2. Lineage (NCBI taxonomy): Eukaryota > Metazoa > Chordata > Aves > Passeriformes > Icteridae > Molothrus > Molothrus ater. The sequence continues at coordinate 45,647,601 of NC_050482.2, forward strand.
TTACTTTTGTTAGCTTCAAAGAACAACTGTAATAATAAATTATCAGCAGGTGGTGGTTTCCTCCATGTTTAAATACATCAGTTGCCAGTTGCTGTCAAGCTCTGCTGGGTGCATCACAAATGGTCACAGCCTCCCAGCGTTTCTATCTCTGGTACTTTGCACAGTGTCAATGATTTCTTACCATTTTTACACTCTGTGCATTCATGCTGGCCCAATGAAGTCTACTCTTTGCCCAGTCTTTTGCATATCATCTGAGGTGTCGTCATGAATCTTTTCAGCCTCTTGGTGCATTTTAATTGGAGTCTCTGTTTCCCCCTCTTTCTGCACTTGCTCTTTCTCTAAGTCACCTTTGGGTTTATTTCCATTCTGAAAGTCTCTGGTAGTCAAGGGAACTAGTCTCTGTGCAGCCCAGTGTGAGCTTATTATTTCTTTTAAAGGACTCACTGCATTGTCAATCCTAGTTTCTCCATTTTCCAACTCCTGTGTTTTGCAGATCTGGTAACCATTACAGCAGTGTGTGTGTGTGTGTGTGTGCTTGTTCTTTCAAATACTTTTCTTTGGCTTTTTGCTTCATTTTGTTCCATTCTGCATTTTGTCCTTCTTAGGAATTACTCAGTTTTCTATTTCACATTTGAGGTGTACTTTTATAATTCTAACACTGAGGATGGAAGTCACTGCGGTACAAAAGAAAAAGTTTTGTCAAGAATGGCCTTTTATTCACATTATATAATATAAGAGCAACCAGACTAAGTTGAAGAAAAAATCTATCCAGCCCAGCATCTTTCCGTTGGCAATGGCTGACAGCAGACGCCAAAGGATGAGTTTGAAAAGCTGTTGGCTATCTATAATACTACTAAAATATTCTCCAAGCATTCTACAAGTTGCAGGTCAGTGGTTTCATAAACCAATACATTCAGGATTTTGGGACAGTTTTTCTATTAATTTATTTTGCAATTAATTATCCTAGAAAGAAAGGTATTCTCTTCCTTGGACAGGTTGCGTTTTGAATCTCTGTAAGCACTTATGTGAACATCCAGCAATTTGAAGCAAGAAATTCCACAGCTGAAATACAAGCTGCATGAAAAACAAATTGCTTTAATTTTGTTTTTATGAACATATTATCTCTGAATGACTGTTGATGCCTTCTTTTTCTTGTACAGGAACAGGCAGAAACTCTTTCTGGAATGCTCTAACCATGCCCTTCACAATTTCCTAACCTTCTGCCTCTCTCAGTCATTGCTTTTCAAAGCATCATGTTGTTTTCTGGTTTGATCTGTGTTCTTTTCCTTATAGTCCTTTATCCTGGCAATTTGATTTTTTTATCATACTTCCTCCTTGCAAAGATTTTCAAGGAATTCTCTACTTATCCACTAGAAGCCTAAGATCTTGGTCCTAAAGGGTAATATCAGACAAAATTGCCCAATGTTGTATCAGAAGTTTTTCCTCATTGTATCTTTCTCTACACAGAGTTATGATGCCCAGTCATTCAGCTTTAAGAGGTCCTTATACCTTTTTCCACTGCTGGTCTTCAACTTTCCGACCCTGAACAACCCAGTACTCTCAGTAAACTTTGCTACTGCAGAACCCACACTTCCACAGCCACTGCTTCACAGCATTTTAAGAATATGTTAAACAGCATGAGTTCCAGCATGGCCCTGTAGGACTCCACTAGTGACCTCCCTCCACTGTGAAAATTAGCCACTTACTCCTACCCTTTCTTCCAATACTTTAATCAGTTGTTAATTCATGCAACTTTTATCCCACATCCATTTAGATACTTTAGGAAATTTTGTGGAAGGACTTTGCTGAATGATTTTGGAAATCCATATAGACTGTATCAGACAGATCTCTTTCATCCACATGAATGAAATATACAGTTTTTAAAGTGTGAATAATCTGACCTATTTTCCAGTCACCTACACTGGGATAAAAAGAAGCTGCCCTTGGAGTGCTTATGAATAAGGACTCTAGTGACTTGAGAGGGACTCTAGACATACAACCACTGTCTTCAGTGAGCTTTCCTCTAGAGAGCGCAGGTATCCTGCCTGTGTGTATAAAATGTATAAGGAAATAGGCCTACAACTTCCTGGCCCATAGATCATTTATCCCATTGAGTCGCAGAGTTGCTGCCCCACAGAATTCACCTCTTCTCTCCTAGACTAGTTTCCTGAAATATCTCTTGCTCCAAGACCAGTTTTCTGAAATATCTCTTGCTCCTGATTCCATCATTTTTTTCAATTTTTTTGGTCATTTTTCTGATGCCATGCATAAATTTCCTTTGAATGCTTACCAAAAGGGAGAACTCCAAGGGTCATGGTTTAACCCCATCCTAAACCGTGCCCCACACAGCCACTCACTCCCTACCCCACTCCAGTGAGATGGGGTAAAGAATCGTAAGGGTGCAGCAAAAAATCACGGGTTGAGATAAAGACAGATTAATAGGTAAAAGAAAAATGGATGTGCAAGCAAAACATAACGAGAAATTCTTTTACCTCTTGCCATGGGCAGACAGGTGTTCAGCCATCTCCAGGAAAGCAGGGCTCCATCACTTGGGAGGACAGAATCACAGAATATTCTGAGTTGGAAGGGACTCTCAAAGATCACTGAATCCAGCTCTTAAGTGAACAGCCCATGCAGGGATCAAAGCCTCAATCTTGGTGTTATTAGCACCAGGCTCTAACCAGCACCATCATCCCTCCTTCCTCCTTCTTCTCCCAAATTTATATACTGAGCATGGCAGCATACGAATGTCCCGTTAGTCACTGTGGTCAGCTGTTCCAGCTGTGCCCCTCTCCCAAATTCTTGAAAATCCCTAGCCTCCTCTCTGGGCTGTTGCAAGAAGCAGAAAAGACCTTGGCTCTGTGGAAAAGCTGCTCAGCAGTAACTAAAGCATCTCTCTATTATCAACACTGGTTTCAGCACAAATCTAAAACAGCCCCATAACAGGTACTATGAAGAAAATTAACTCTACCCCAGCCAAAACCATCAGAGGAGAACAGGGGAAACTACTAGAGGGATGTTAATAGGGCTTTTAAAGGCTGAATTCACTTTTATCAGCTCACATCCATACACCTGGGCACAGAGGAAGAGTGAGATCCCAAGACATTTCCTTTATGCCCTAAAGGGCTCCCATCTGGCAACTTATCACACAGTGCTGTCTGAACACATGCACTTTCCATTACTTAATGCTTATTTTCAAAACTGCGGTGTCTGGTTTTACACTTTGGTTTTGGTTCCTTTACCTTGTGGTTTTTTGCAGAGGCTAATTTTATTTCAGATTGACCATTTTACACAAATAAAAAGGTATAAATGCCCATGTTCAATGTCTAGCTTAAATATTTCATCTGTTCATAAAAATTGAGAGAAATATTGACATATTTGTCAGCTATTCTTATTGTAAAGGAGAAATAACCATTTATTTAATTTATCGTATTACTCTAACAACCTACTACAGGCAATTTGACTTTATGAATATGTTTTCTGTAGATGATTGAGAGTTTCTTTATTCAAAGGTTTCAAACAGCTGTTAGAATTAACCCCATCACTTTTCCTTTATGTTAAAGATATTAATTATTAGAACTCAGATAAATGTATTTTCTCTGTCTGATTCATGTCAGCACAGTAATCCAAATCTATTGTAACAGTTTGGTTGGCTGCATTTCTACTGATGAAGAATTAGTGTGGGACAGTTCTCCATCCTTCTGGTCCACTCTCTTGAGTGGTTTTGTTTTCCTAAGAGTCCCTGCTTTTTTATATTTTCTTTTCCTTAATCTGCTGAGTTTAATATGGTTAATTTAATATGATTAGTTCTGAAGTATTTTCTTCTGTTTCCCAGCTCATACAGTAGCACCTATTTCAAAAGCTTAGTGGCAGTTTGTGATTAGAAAATTTTAGTCTGAATGAGCTTAAAGTCTTACATGTTATTCTTAGGCAGCCACTACAGCTGCCTCTCTTGATTTATACTAAATGCCTATAATTCTACAGCTAATTAAATTAAATCTTTGAATGCCCTATCTCTAGACTTAACTATCAGACCACTTTAGAAATATGAATATTTTAGGGGGTTAAAATTAGATGATTTATAGTAATGTATCTGGGGATTTTATTATGCCTCCTTTGAAATACATAACATTATTTAATGCCAGATTAATATGTCTAGTAGCAAGTCCCTCAGTATTTCTGACTTATTCTTCATAAGCCCTTGTTCTACCATCTGGCTACTTTAGCTTTTGCCCATGCTTCCAGACCAAACCCATCAAATGTCACTTGTATTTGGCCTCAGCCCTGCTCTCTTTCATATTGATATTTATCCCTCTCATGTTTGCATTGAAGTGTTGAGCCTCTCTTCTGCTTTTGAGCCTCAGCTATGGCTGCGGAGCCCAGGACTTCTACTGAGGTAAAGGCCTGGAATTGGGGCCCTCTATGGTGGAATAGCTGTCAGTGCAGGCCACCAGCATCCATCAGGAGGACCTTTCCTTCATCAGGGTTGTACCTGTGGTTACCTCCTGAGGTATCTGTCACTTCCTTCTGTTTCCCACACACACAGGACATGATGCAAAGTGCCACCACACTGCCTCAGCCTGAGAAGATGGTTCCCCAGAGCAGGAGCAACTCCCAATAATGAAAGGGTCACACAGGGATAGATGTGTACAAACACAGCTCATCACATCCAATTTCTGCTTTTTTGACAAAGCAGTCAAAGGCTGGAAGGCACGGAGGCTGACTGGGGCCATGTGTGTCATGGCAGGAGTGGAGTCCTGGAAAGCTGAATTTATTTCTCCTCTGTTCCACAGCGTGGGGAGTCAGACTCAGCTCTCCCAAATGCCCAGGAGTGCCTTGGCTGTAAGACTGAATGTCTCCACTCTGGTGATGAACTACTTTTCAGATGAGTTGCAAAGCAGTTAGCTTGCTCCTCTGCAGTCATTAAAGATCCCAAGATTGCTGTTCATGAGCTTCCAGTAGTGTTACTTAACGGAGTATCCTGGCTGCAGTCCAGCCTGCCTTACAGTAGACCGCATCTCTAAACTTCCATCATTTCAGCTGTGTAGCATAAATCATCTCACTGAGCACTGCTAATATTGCTAAAGAGTTACAAACTGTTCCATAGCCCTGTAAAGCCATGAAGTGAAGTAATCCTTTTATATAAATGCTGTGTGCAGCTTAAAGGCTGTCTGCATTCCCTGCATTTCTTTTTATTGTTTTCATTATCATTCCTGTTATATGCTGTTATATGTTATATACGCTCATAATGGCAGGGATTAAGGAACTTTGTGAAATGCCAGTCTTTTGCCCTGGACTTGAAACTGATTATATACACAGGTGTCAAGATCATGTTTCAATAACAGGTATTTTGGAAATTCTGCATACAGACAGAAAGGGATGAATAATTGTCTTTGTTTTCTGACTCTCAGGCAGAGTCCTTACAAATTTTTGAGCCCCTCTTGAGAATTTTCTCTTCACTTTCATATCAAAACAGCCGTAAGGTCTGAATTAAGCTCTCTTTTCTGCTTGATGGTCCTCTCCATACAAGCCATACCAATGTAAATGAAACATTGTAGATGTAATCCTGCTGCATTCATATCCAGCAGTTCTGTTGTGCGTTTTCCTAGGTCTGACTGGCCAGTCTAATCACAAGATAAAGTTCTATATGGTCAATGGCCTTCACTTTTCTATTCTTTGCTACTGGGACAAGGCTGTATTTTCAACATTGCTCTTTCTTAGGGAGATAGTGCAGGAAACAAAATCCAACACAGGTCACAGCTTCCTTGTCTGCAACCCACACCAGGCACACCTTAGGCTAGCATCAACCAATTGATTGCAGCCAACCAATTGATTGATATTCCAACCCCAGAACTTGACATATGCTTTGTTTTTGTTTGTAGCTCTGTTTTTAAAGCACATCATGGTCATTTTATGGAGTTACTGACTTCATCTGAGTGTTTTATGTATTCTGCTCTTAAGCACCAGGAAGATATTAATCAGCCCTCTTCAGAAGCTTTGTCTGTATTCCATGCAGAGACTTTTGCTTCCTCTGCTTAAAATAGCATTCAGGTTCAGCTTGAGTTTCCTCCATGGATTTCTTTCCCCATTCTATTCTTATGTACTGATTTCAAAACCAGGATAGTTCTGTTTCAAGATATGCAAAAAAATTCTCAAAGCACAAGACCATTAGTAGACTTTAGCTATTTACCTTCATTTCAGTTAAGACTGTATAGTATGTCAACTCCAGCTTTGGCTGGAAAACCCTGTGTATGGTGAGCTGGTTTAGGTGATCTCATTTTATTGCCTTCATTCATCATTCATAATCCATTATACCATTGCTGTATGATATGACTGCAATAACATCTCAGACTTGATTAGAATATTATTTTTTCTCTGAGTTATTTCTTTCCTGTGAAAAAGATTTTGAAACTTTTCTGCATAAGAAGTGGGTAGTTATTTTTCTTTTTATTATCCTATTCCAAATGTATTTCTTACATTAGCTGGAAGTGGGAATTAATATTTGAGACCTCTCAATAGGTCTTTTAACTTTCTAAAACTCAGACAAAGGTGCCACAGCATTGTCAGTTTTCGTTTTTGTTATACATCCTCAAAAACTTCTTAAAAATATCCATTTCTGTCAAATTAAATCCAACACTTGTTACGTATACTCACAGAAATGTACTCTAGAAATTGCAATATGTAACCAATTGAGAAAATTAAGTTAATCAGTACTACTGCTAGATTATCAAAGCTTGGCTTAAAAAATGTCACTAAAAAGAAAGGCCCAAAAAAACCAAAACGTAAATTCTGTTTGTCAAGTTCCTGTGTTATTGGCAGATGCCCCAGGCAACTCTGCTTTCGCTGTCTCAGATAGTGAAATTATTACCCTAGAGCACAGTGTCTGAAGACCTCTCAGGGCTCGTAAAAACTCCAGGGCAGCAGACATGTTTAATAGGGGTATGGGATGGCTGGGGCAAGGATTTCCAAATCTCACCACCTGCAGTTCTCTTTTATGGGAAACCTGAATATTGGGTGCATGTTTCAGTTTCAATATTTTCTCCAGGTGGCTGAAGGGGGTAATGAGCAGTTCAGGGCCGCTGGCATAACCAGCTCTTTCTGTCCTTCTGTGCCGTTTGTTCTCTCAGCAAAACAAGCTATGCTAAAAGCCAAGGATGAGCATGGCCCCTTCTGCTGAGTAATGGCAAAGATTTACTCTTAACACCATATTTCTTCCATCCACCCTTTTTCTTCTGTCCTTCCAGAGAATATGGTTCTGCTTTCTTCAATCCGTGTCCGGTAATTTGCCATGACCCTGGGTGCCACAGTGCAGGGGAGCGAGCATGACCCTACCGCAGGACTCTGGCTCCTGCCTAGCAACAGCCTGCATTGGCCTGCTGGTTGTGTGCTCTGCCTCCCCTTGCTGGAAGAACAAATGCTAATATCCCTCACATGTGACTCCAGAAACAGAATAATAGGAGCTGACCTGACCATAAATGCCAGGATCACAAAGTCTCGGGAGTTTAGTGGCTAGCATAATGCATCATTACGCTGGTGAACCAAACTCCTTGCTTGCTGTTTGCAGCCACATTAAATATGAATAAGAGAACTAAACAAACCACTGAAAAATAGTCTAATTAAATTGTGCAGTGACATAGGCCCATGGCTTCTAGTGTTTCTAATTCCCTATGAAATAAAAATAAAAGCATATTCTCTTTCCTTCTTTGTGACATTTGTCCCCATACAGAAAGGCTAAAAGCAGCTGGTGTTGGCTTGCTGTTAACAAAGGACTTTCACCTGCGAGTTTGCCTGCAAATGACTTTTGCAAGGTTAAGCAAAGCATCTGCAGGACCAAAACAAGACTTAAAGCAACAGTGAGTATAATCAAACTTCATTTGTGTGTCCACTGATCTCTGCTGCAGAATAATCCCTGCTGCGTGCAGAGGTCCTTTGCTCTCTGGCCTGGAAAAGGAGGGGAGTCGGGGGCACAGAAGATGCAGCAAGGCACAGCATGGCACGCTGCCTCTGTGCCAGCTCCTCCTCTCCATCCAGGCTGAAGACTATGCTCAGCTGTAGGCATGTCCTTTGGGAGCCAGCATTACTACTCACAGGCTGGGAGATAAGTGGGTGCCTGAGTGCTATGCAAAGCAAGGTCTAATTGGGAGCTCCTGTATCTCTTCCATACGAAGCATTTCCTTTACCTGTTTTACAAAAGTTTAAAGTGAAACACTCCATAAGCAGCACTTACAGTCCTTTTCTTTTCAGTGCTCCCTCTCACTTGAAGTATCCAGAAAATAACTTTCTTTAGCTCTAGTCATTCACGCTTGTCCCTAAAGGAGAAGTACCTCTTAAATTTTTTATGATGTGTAAACAAGTACATTTCCTTTAAAAATGACAGTGTTTTCACAAACAATGCCCCAGTCCCTGGATTTAGCTCCAGAGAGGTTTTTCATGGAAAACACCTTCCAGTCACTCTGCTTCTGATTACAGTGGCAGATCTGAAATATGGCCACTTGCCACATAGGCCTCCAAGCACTTGTAATATCCCCCTTCTCCCAAATCAAATGCAGTTGAATTTCTTTGCCTCGTAGAATCCAGGAGCTTTTTTGGGGGTGAGAAAAAACACGTATTCTGGAAAATGAGCAGCTGAATATTTCCCTCTGGATTCGGGTTGATAAATATTAAAGGATGGCAGCAGTTCTTATTTGCAGAGAAGAAAAAAGACACTACTCCAATCTCCTGAGCCATATTGGAAAGTTTATTTTATTTAGCAAAGATGAAAATTGCACTAGAGACGTCAACACTTTGATAGCCCTGAAGCATTTTGGCACCCCCTGATCACAGGATCTGAATCAAAAGAGGCTGCCCCATTGCTGTGCTCGCTGCCTCTCCTAACAGGTGTATTGGGGAACGTTTGCCAAAAAGGCGGAGAACGGCGCATTTCTGATGTCCCAGTGGATGCCATTTGGCCAGAAAAGTAGCTGGATCATAATAGTATGTAAAAACACAAGCAAAACATAACCTTGTGTGAATATCTGAATGCTGTCTTTTTCCTGCATTCTGCAGCCTCTAAAAGATACTGGAATTAGGCAATGTATTTTAAATCATAACAACTGTTTTTTGGAAAAGAACACAGTCTAGGACTTCTCACTCACTAATCACATAATGTGAAATAGTCCATGAATGCCCAAACCAAGTCCCTCTTTTGATCTTTAATCAAAATATACAATATTTTTAAATTCTCTAGCAACAGTGTTTCTAAAAATAGACTACTAAGGCTATCAGCCCAGAATCTCCAGCTAACCTTTTCAAGTGTTCGCAAATGACACAATTGTTCCCATTGTAATTTATGGAATTACACTGAGGAATATCAGGAAACGTACCTAAAGGGACTGACAATAATTTTGTTACTAATATATTCCCCTGGTCTGCCTTTGAACCCTGTCATTCCTTGCCTTGCAGCTGTATTTAATGAATGGTGAGATTATTCAAATGAGCCCACAGCAGAACATTGTTTTCCTAGCTCCTAGATCTTGAGAAGACATCTCCTGCCACAGTCAGTAGGTAAAACCTACATCACAACCTTAGCATTTAATTCAGTGTTATGCTTATGGGTTTGTAAGTACCTCTGTAGCCCATAAATATAATTGTGCTTGGTTGTGATGGAGCTGATCTCTACTTACAGCAGCTGCCAATGAGCCAGCAATAAAACAAAAGAAGAAACAGCTCAGCCTGTCATCGATAAGTGAGGAGCCAAATGTGACTGTGCTTATGCCATGGCATACAGGCTTCTGCAAGTACATTGCAAAGAGAGTTTGCAGGATGCTCAGACAGAGCAGATTTGTATATGGGAGATTGCTGCCATCTGTTATTTCCCATTCTTAACCACTGGGTTTTGTTCCTGAGAGAGAAAAGGGAGACAGAAAGAAATTCAATTCTGTCCGAAGATGGATTGCGAGAGACGTTTTCCAGAATGGAACAAAATTAATAAGGTCCAATTTAAAACTGATAAATAGTCAATTCAGTATGGTGGGATTAAGGATTTTTCCTAAGGAATTTATGGAGAGATAAGCATCTCATGAATAAATAAATTCAGCTGCAGCACAGAACATATTTATTGATTCACAAGCCATTTGTTTGAGAGTTTGCCCCTGAGGAGCAGAAGGTACCCTATTATTATTGATAATATAAGAGTTACAGTTATATTCAGAAATGACAAACTGCATTTAAATGATATCTTGGGGTTAGAACAAGAATCCACCAAAGCCAGGAAATTCAAAGTTAAGTCTGACACTATGTCAGACTGCATGGTGTCAGGAAAAATGACAGTCGTGTCTTTGCATATCTTGGCTTCTGTGGTTTGTGTCTCAATTTTAATGGCATAGAAGTGATATCATTTCCTTCTAAATTCATTTTTGTTTTACTTTATCATAAATAAAACAGAGCAGTGCAGGACTGAATATGTAAAGAGGCCACAGCAGCTCTCCTGAGGTAATAACTGTCAGTGAGAGAAAGGACTCTACCACTTGTCTGAAGACCTATCTTCTAAATTGATTATTATTTATTAGTTGCATATTTTCCTGGTTAAACAATTTACTGATAGCTTTCACCGGCAGATACAAGGACAAAATATCTGGTCAAGAAGCTTGTAGATAGGACAGGTAACAGAAAAGCAAGGCATGTAGGAAGACCCAGAAATTTTGTGTGAGTGGGGCTCTGAGTGGTGCTGGGACTTGAAGCTTTTTTAAAAGACAGAATATTCTTTTTCCATTATCCCTTTTTCAGCACCTTCTGGAGGAAAACACCTTGAAAATAACATCCATGTTATGTAACATTGTCCTCTACCTTGAGCTGCAGCTGCTGGTGCTCCTATGTCCAGTTTGCTGCTATATGAAGTCAGGACAGCTGAAGTGGTTCACAGTGACTGTCCTCACTGTCCAGAGAGGACATCCACTCACTTGGTGAAGTCTTGGGGGAGATCTTGCAGAAGACCTGAGATGTTTTCGTACTCCCCATCCTTGGGGGAGCAGGAGGATCTCCTGTTTGTACACCAGCTAGTGATGCAGTGGTGCTGTAGGTGTAATTTCCTCACGAGTGGAAAAGGTTTATCTAAAACCACACTTTCAGAGGTAAAGAAAAACCCACATTTGCCTTTACTGTGCCCTGGGAGGCAATTCATAAAGTTTAAATTATTGTTGGTAGGCATAAACTATGTTTCTAATCCTCTTTATTTTTGTTCTCTGAAGGGGTATCCCGGGTTGCACAAACTCTTACCCTTCCATATGTCAACTCCTGGCTCCAAATCGGAAACCTAGAACTGTGTACATGGTGAATTTGTTGTGTGTTGAGAAGGACAACAGATCTGTTCATCAATGGCAGAATTATATTTACAGATCTATGTGTTCATAGACATTACACTCCAGATTACACTTCCAGGCAAGTTGGGAATACACACACTTTAGGAAGGAAAATTCAGGAATACTATGTAACAGGCTGATATAAGTCTTTGATAGGCTGTTTCTCACATGTATGACAAAACTGACAACCTAGACCCTTTCTTTACATATCTCAGTGCAGTAAAAGATATAAAATAGAAAAGATGTAAGGTCGGTGCCCAGGTAAGGATCCTCTGTTTGAACATGGGGCTTGATAATTTTATTTCCTTCAAAGGTATCCCAGGAGAGGTTTGTCTTCAAAAATAAATACAGTATACATATATATTTTGCCCACATTGGGCAAATTCACAGGTGGCAACCCTTCTGAACTATTTGTGCTGAAAAAAAATCCATCATAGTAATAGATTTTTTTAAGGGTTAAAAAAAACCCCACAGATGTGATGAATTTCAGATTGACATTAATAGTTTGAACTTGGCTAAGTTAAAACTGATAGAAATTCTCACAAAAAAGAACAAAAATCTAGATCAGCTTAGATCTGTTTCACTTGTTTATTGGAAGCAGGGCAGAGGATAATATTCTTGGAGAGCAATTTTATAAATAATTCCTGTTTTCCTAGATTTGGTCAGCATTTCAGCATGTGACTAATAACTGAGCTCACAGAGAGGGCCTGCCTTTTCTTTTATCCCTGATACCCTTACAGTTGTAATCATGCATCTTGTCAGTTGTTATAAAGACAAATGTTCCCTATTGCTGTACTGTCAGCGCATTTCAGTACAAGCAGAACGGTAGCACAGCACACCTGTTAGATGTGTGGAATATACCATTTGTCTTGTCATTGCAGCAGAATCAGGTATACCTTGAGATGACAGGGTCTTCGGTGCAGGAAAAATTTGGGTCTTCTCTTTGCACCATCATTGACCATTCTGCTCCCATCTGTGCACTTCCATAAGGCTCTTTTAATAACTTTGGAAATAGGAGCTAGTTTTTCTGGGAAACAGCTACTTATAATATGGAGGAAAAACCCTTGCCTTTTTCTATGAAACACATCCTATAGAGAACCACTGAGCTATACATTCATTATTACATACACACGGTGTGACTTGGAGGCAGAAGTTCATGATTGTGACCTTTCTTCCTTTATTATATTCAGCTTTTAAAGAAGCAGATGGGGTTTAACTTGATTGTTAACATAAATTGCCATATGGAACAAAACACAGCTGATTATTATATTAACACCAATTTTAATACATTTTATCATGATATTGCAGCTTCAGTTGCCATGCTATTCTGTTCAGTACATTCATTTGAAAAATTTAGTGTTGTATCTTACAAATTGAGATCCTATTACAAACATATGGTGTATAAATAGATTTTGCCACCTGGTGAGTGTTAAAAATCTGTAAGGGAGAGATTGCCATAGTGTTAACTCCTCCATGCCAGAAGTCACTTTTCCAATTGCAGACATTTTAAAGAAACAGTGAGAGGTGAAAATTCTTGATTTGCTGCTGTGATAAGGGGTTAATTGTGCTAATTGCATTGTATTACCTGCTCAGTTTAAAGTGTTTCCCTGTTGTGATTTTCTTGGGAGTCAAATTGTTTTTAAATTGGTTTGTCACTTGACTGCATTTGGAACTTTGTGATTAGGGTTGTGGAAACGGAAATAATGTTTAAGTTACATAACAGTTCCTTCCATAATCAATCACTGTCTCATTTTTAGATCTACCCAAGAAGGTTCCTGTACACATGAGAATACGCCAATTGAGGTAATGCATGAGGTAAACTGGCTGCTTGCTGGCTGTGAACATTTGCATTTCTTTCCACCAGTGAGTGCTGTACAGAATATTTTTGGGCTTTCTGCTTTCTAGAGTCACACCCATGATCTCCATGAGTCGTGGTACACCATGAAATGAGCAGATAAAAAATCCCTCTCCTAAATCTTAAAAATGTTCATTTAGTTATGTTGCTCTTGTCTGCTCTTACAGATAAAAAAAATAAGGCAGCAGACCCTATTTGTTGACCACTCAAGTCAACAGATGAACTTTCCTGAGCTGTGCCCCAGGCTGTGGTATCTGGAAGTCTGCAAGGGTGGAGAGGAGTGTTGTTACTCACGGAAGCTTTTTCAGCTCTACCTGCAAAAAGTACTTAGAAATACAAGTCCTATCGACTGTTTCTTTGTTCATAGATTGGCAAAGGAATTGAAATATATATATATGAGCTAGTAAGAAAGGGGTGGTGAGACTACTAGCAAGAATATCTAATTAATGGGTTGAGTTTTAAGAAGTGGCTCCAACAGTAATTGGTGATCTCAGGAAAGGTAGCAGTACCTATGCTCTGTAATGACCTGAAGACCATAAATGCTGAAGATAGATGTGTAGACATGATAGGAATACAGTTACTTCAGCAGTTTTATAGGGGCCAAGTAAAGGGCAAATAATTCCCTGGGGACAAAACTGATAAAAGGCATCAGGGTAGATTGATGGGAAGAACAAGAAATGGGTTAGCTGAAATTTATTGTAGACCTGGGCAGTGTTTGCTGTGGACAGAGTGAAAATATGAAAGAGAATTGAGTGGCAGTAACAGCCCAAGTGGAAGCAGCTAATGGGGAAAGGAGACTGAAGAGGTGATTCAGACACTGAATGGAGAAATATGTGTACCGGTGGGAACTGGATGCCCAAAAGGCAGGGGTGGAAGGCAGAGACATGGGTATCAGCAGCTGGGTGGGACACAGGTGGGGGCTATGGGGATGAGCAGTGAAGAAAGGAGCAAGAAGGAGAACATTCTGAGCAGGGTGTGGATATAGTGAGCTGTGACAGGGACAGAGGCACAAACTGACAGCTATAGCATCCTTAGCCTGAGGGCAAGGGGTAGGAAGTTTTCTCTTAGATCTGTGTGCAGTTCTGATGTGATGGGGCCCTTGGCCATGGCTGCAGGGTGCCTAATAAAAAGCCCTTACCTTAGGTTCCAGCTGCTGGAACTACGGGTGTTATCAGCAGCAATAGAAAAAGCAACAGCAATACAGAGAAGTGAATTCCCCTCTCAGAACATCCTCTATCCTTCACTGCACACTCAGCCCACTTAAACAAGCTGTGCCAGATGACCAACAGGAGGACTATGGAAAAATTTCTGAAGTGTTTTGTATCTAAAGCAAGTATCAGAGGTGTTATTAGGTCTGGAAAGTAGATAAGACACAGAAGAGTTGCCAGGCCATTCATTTGTCCCACTACAATGAATTTTGTCCAGTTGCTGCATCACAGCAGTTTCTGGTCATCCAAAGATCCTTGTTTGCCAGTGGTGTGTGTTCTTTGGGTTTCTTGGCTGTTAACCAACAACTGAAGGGAAAGCCTAAAGATCTGGTCATCACCAGAAATTCTATCATAAGAATAATCAGTTATCTCTCTGTTTTCATATTTCTGTGGGGAAATTGTTATATTTTGTCTGCTGCAAGCAGAAGCATGTTTTTTAAATTCATTTTGTTACCTGTTCTGGACCTGGTTATTTTTCCATTGTTAAGATTTTGTTGAGTTTAGATGTGAGTTAATCCTGCAACCTTCTGTTGTGCTACTTCTGCTATTTGTTTTTCCTGTAGAAATGCATAAATCACTACACTAATTTTTAGTGATGAAAATACTATCTAGCATATGAGATATCATGATCACACAGAATTTTACAATCAAGATATACTTTTGCCAGTATTTTTCCTGTCAGACATAAATTGCATTTAACACAACTTGTTAGTGAAACAGGAATGTACTGTATCTACTGGTATGTGGTTTCTAAATGACTTTAAATCACATTGTATCCAATAATTACTAATGCTCCATTAAAGATCGGAAAGGCAATTTATTAAGAACTCCCAAAAGTCTTCTTTAAGCAATGCAATCTGTGTTTGGTTAAAAGTTTACATAAAATCAATACAAAATTATAGTAACATAAATAGTTAAACAGTTCTCAGTTAACGTTATAGTTGAATCCATTCTGCCCTTGATAATTTAGAAAATGTAAGTTACAGAGGAAGAATAAGGATACAGAGGAGAAGGAAGATACACATGATTTTGCTGTTCTGATTGCTTTGTGGAATGGAAGGGCATCCATCTATTACTTGCCAGTTATGTCTTTGTAGACTCTTTTCATCTTCTTGAGGAATCTTGAAAGTTCCATGAAAATAATAGCAAGAAAAAGTTTTTACTAAATGCTAGTTCTCTCTAGCAAAGTATTTGGTATCATTCCATGGGAAGAAGAGATTCTAATTTTAATTGAGGTCCAAATGATCTCCTCTCTACAGAAAAATAAAAACAGCAAAGCAGCAGATTCTGAGGGAATAAGTGCTTCATTCCTTAAAATAAAACCAAGGACAAAAAAGCCCTCTAAACAAACCACAAGTGAAAAATAAACTAAGGAAAATTACTTTCCCTTCCACCTACTCTGCTAATTTATTCACGAGGACATTTATTTACCTCTATCTAAATGTCTTATAACCTTAGGAACAACAACAACAAAAAAAAAAGCTAAGCCACCTGTCTGTTTTTCAACCTTGCAAGATAATTTAATCTCTTTGATTATGATTTGAACATATATTCTACTTACTGAACTAAAGAAATGGATTAGTCATAGCTGGTGACAACAGTTGTTTTTGTTTACAAAGTGGCAGTGTTGGGTATATCTAAAGAAACTGTCCCAAAAGTCACATTTTTACCACAAGCAAATAGCTCAAACCTGAAGCCGGAAACATACATATTACTTCTCTTTCTCTTCTTGGCAAATAACACCAAAGAAATCGTCTCTGAACAGCAGTTTCAGAGCACCGCTGTAGAGAGAGACATAATGATTATACAAGACAGAGCAGGGCAGAGGCAAATAGTCTGTTTCTTCCCATTGTGTTAGTCAAGAATAAAGGAGGGGTGTTTTGTACCTGATTTGGAAGTCCAGGAGAAGCAAAATATTTACAAGGGATTTAATCAGCGTCCCAAATGTATCCCATTTTTCTTCTCTAGCTTGGTCCCTGAAAACCTCTGCTGTCTGGGCTTTGGGAAACGCAGGCAAAAACATTTCCATTTTTTAAGGCTTTTGATCCCAGTCAAAAGCAAAGTGGCCTGACCTTGCTCCAGAGCAAGAGCCCATAGCTGTCTTCATGTGCAGGATTTCTTTTGCCCATCAGTATACTCTGACACCACAGACATACATAATTTTATGTCAAGTGAAGGATATACTGTTTACCAGAGGTGCTGCTTCTCAGCTAAAACAGACTGAAAGCCATGGTTTAATGAACTTGCTTGGCTTACCACAGATCTGCCTTAGGAAGAAAGGTCTATATTTAGGATTTATGAAAAAATAAGCAGTCTTTGTCTACCTGAACATTCTATTTGCTTTAGACATAAAATCTAATTTCTTAATGAGAGTGTCTTCATTAAGATGTGGATCTTATCAACCTGCAGTTAATGATAAAAGCAAATCTTATAAACAAGCAGAGTTTAAATAACACATTAAAGCTTATCACTGATGATATCTTTAATTATAGTAAAGCAAATTGTAAGATACTCTAATTGGAAATACAAATTACTTGTTAAAATTATTAACAGAGTTAATGTGCTTACATTTGTTTATGTGTACAGGAATCATTTCAAATATTTGACTGTAATGACAATATGTGTAAAGATCAATTAAAAGTCAGGAAGATGAGATATTGGATTTTCAGACCTTAATAGGATTTCATCTGCACTTGTTATATTATGTTATCCACTTATAATTGAGCTTCCATCATATCATAGAATCTGTCACTTCACCAATTTATATTTCTAACCTCTAATGAAGCTTCTGTTTGCTAAGGAGAATTTTTGAGACCTGTGATCCTTCTGGAGCTGTTTGGTACAAACATTTATTTTCCCCACTCAGAGGTTGGGGTCCAGTCTATCAACCCAAACTCCACTGCAGAAGTGAAAATGCCTATGTAGCTGCCTAATTCACTAGCATCACTACCCACACCTAAGCTGATCTAATCAACAGCTTAGGTGCAATAAATGGCAGTTTTATGTGTAAAAAGCTAGGTAGATTGGTAACAAGAAAAATTGCTGGGAATCTGCCCAATCTCTAGTTTATTACATTTAGCAGAAAGAAAATAACCACCATAAATGCAACAAAACTACTTTTGTTTACTTACCCACTAAGTCAGTCATGCTCCAACTGAGGTTCTGTCCCTGGAATGGATCCATGATAATCCATCAACACCAATTTCAGGGCAGCTCAGTGATGGGGATCCCCTACAAGCAATGGCTATGGCCTGACTCCTTCCAGCCCTGTCTATCCTTGGCATTATTGGCAGTCACTCCAGTCGGAGGGATCTCTTGGCATTTTGACTGTGGAAGTGTGAATGTGAGGGTCAACACATTTCATGTGTTTCATGAACACATCCTCAAAAAATAGTGTGAAGCCAAGGTCTTCCAGTGCTCTCTAGCTGATGCTATTGTAAACAAAAGTGATTGCTGCAAACAAATATCTTTGTAATTTAGCTTATACGTTCTATTTTCAATGCATTATTATGAGACAATCATTTGTGCATAAAGTGGACCTCGGCCAAGGTATTTCTACTGAGAGCTAACATTTTAGCAGTACTTTATTGTAACAGCAAGCTTAACCTTGAAACCAACAGATGTTGCTTTGAAATGATCTGATGTAAGGTAGTCTATAAAGCCCAGTTTACATGATTATGAAGAGAAAAACACCAGGCACAGAGGATATTCTGACACTGTTTGAAAGCATCTATCCATAAAAAAGATTTTGGCCAAACTACATGTTTCTTTAAAGAGATTTTAGAAAGCAAAAGTATTTAAAGTTTTCCTGATATAAATTGACCCTTCCTTAAACTCTTCAGTGCTAGAGATTGTCTCAATTGATTATACCTGGGACATTAGGCAATGTGCTACAAAGATACCACATTGCACTCTGTCTTCTCTGATATTACATACAGTTGCTTAAAATAAAGAAATACTTCCAGAAAAAAGATTCAGAAGGGAGTAAAAAAAAAAAGGAGAGAATATGAAAGAATATATGCCAGGTTCTCCAATGGTATAAGCTGGTATTGCTCCTAGCCTAGCCTCAGGTTTGTTTACAGACACAAATACTGATGCTGAGTTGAGTTTTAATGACATCAGAACAAGCTGAACAGAAATGGTCTTGCAAAATATGCCAAAACACCTACGATTAAAATAACAGTTTGGAGGAGAACAAGTCTCACCCATGGGTTATCCCTTCTGACTGGAGCAAACTGCTTGCCACCAGTATAGACCCTCTCCAGATGTACTTCATTTAAAACACTGAATATAGAGCAGAAAATATTTATTTATGTATGTGGGCTCCAACAGCTGTGAGGAGCAATTGTGTGCACATCCATTCCCTCACAAAGGGGGTCGGAGAGGGCTCTGAGAGCCATCAGGGACATTTGACACCACTAGGCAGCTTACCAGTGCTCTGATTTATGCTCCCTGAAGTATTGGGTTCTCTGTTCCCAGGTGAGTGTCCTGAGCAGCACAGTTGATCAGGTGGGTCAATTGCTCAGCCCCCAGAGATGCTGGCGTCCCTCACCAGCAGACAAGGTCAGACATTGCCTGCTACCTCACCCAGAGGGTTTGCTGGATGGGTGCCTGGGACAGGGACCCTTGTCCCAGTGATCACCCTTTTGACATCTTGTTATCCCCCATGCTGGTAGGCTTGGGCTGCTCCCTTCTTGTCTGCTGCCTTCAGTGAGCCAACCCTGTGTCACCATGCCAGCTGGGACAGCTTTGGGTGCTGAATGTGCCTCAGGCACCAAATGGGAGTTAATGTTTTAAGCAAAGGACTCCAATTTTCACCAGGCAATACAAAATCCGTACTCTATTCCTTTTGTTGGTTTTCCCTAATTGATTTAAATACCTTGGACAAATTTCTCTAGCTGCATCCATTTCCACAAAAACGTACTATTTGAAAATCTTCTCGCTATCATTTTTGTGCTGACATTTCCTGATCTTGTGGACTGGTTTTTGACCTAAGTTTCCATTTAATAAAGCATTTTGAATGATGCTATCTCAATTTTAGAAAAAGAAAAGAAAAATGAAAAAAAAAGGTCTTCATTCATTGTAGAACTAAGTTCTGGGTGATGCTGAAATGCGCATCTCATGCAGCATGGAGCTCACTGAGGCAATGCTCCTGCACTCCTCTAAATGCTAAAAGTGGTCATATGGATCATGTAGAACTGATTTTGCAGGTGCAGGCATAAGTCAGAATAGCCCCAGATTGTACAAATGGTTGAATTTTCAGATGCTGAAATTTGTTGCTTCCCCCTTAAAACCAAGGAACTGCTTTCATTATTTTATTTGCTGGCTTGTTACTACGGCAACATTTATGTGAATAATTCATTCCATCTTCAACTTTATCTTAACAAAGGCAAAGACTGCATTCTTAATATCAAAGCAGGACAAACTTTTTTCCTTCTACTTTTTCTAGCTAAAATGGCATTGTTATCCTTTAGTATTATTATGCTAATTATTATGAGACAAGCATTATTCTCAGTTATTATTGGTCATGGCCTGAAATTATCAAGCATACAGTCCTTTCCATGATCTTTTCACTTAGAGATTAATTTAGCCTATTCCTCTTGCTAATTGAGGTGCCTAAGCCAAAACCTTAAAAAAAATAGAATTAATGAAAAGAAAAAAGAAAGGAAAATAGAATTAAAGAAAATTAAAACATTTTTAATTTTTTTAATTTTTAATTTAAAAAATTTAAAAAAATTAATTAATTTTTTTAAATTTTTTAGCTTTTAAAACCCCTGTAATTTCTCTGAGTTGTTTTCCCCTTGATGATATTTGTTAATCTAATGACAAAGACACATTCACCGAAATCCCCAAATTTCACTTTGACTATGAAATACACGCCCATGTCTGCAGTGAAACTCTTGAGCATGTCAGCAGCTGCCTTTGATCCCACCAAGTCAGCCAGGACAGATGCACTGCAAAGCTCCAGGTACTGCAGAAAGCAGCATGAGCCTGGCTGGCAGTCAAAGGAAGCACAGTTATGCCCAGGAATGGCCCAGTCTGGCACAGGACTTGGCGGCATGACACAGGGGCAAGAGGCTTAATGAAAAGCAGGAGATTCCAGTCAGCATCAACCCATGAGTGACCACCGTGGTGGGATGGCAACACAAAGATAGAAGCCTGGTGCCACCAAACAGCAGTCTCAGATACCCAGCATCCTGGTTACACCCTTGGTTTGTGCTTTGACAACATCCTATATTTTCTGTAGGATTTACTGGCTGTTTTCACCAGAAAACTCAGAGGTTTCCTAGGATGGCCTTTTGCCCACGGCTATTTCAAAGACACTCATACCTACAGTTGGAGGTGAGAGATAAGCTCTTCAGCCTTCCCTCTGCAAAATACATTTTATTGTTGAAGGGATGCAGAGATGATTTCCAACATCTCAAAAATTTTGTTCTAATTTAGTAGATGTTTTAAAAGAAGCTATTTACTTGATGACTTTTCAGTCGATTCGCTTTTCATCCCATTTCCTCTGCATATAGTCTCATATTTATTGACTTAAAATCAGACAAAAAAGATTATTTGTGAAACTTTCTGAGGGTTGCAAATGAGAAAGCCTGTCAATACTTTTCAGAATCTAGAAAAAAGCCACTTAGGGATAGCTGACATTTTAAAAAATCAAAGCAACTTTTCTTCTGTGTTTTTAAAGATTTGGACAACTTCTGGAAAGAAAAACAGGAAAAAGTACTCTGGATTCTGGACAAATACAAATTTTTTTAAATGACATTTCAGTCAATTTCCTATGTAGAATGAATGATCAGCAAGCAGAGTTGTCTGATTGTTATCATATTTATTAATGATGTACAATACTGGCATGGTATCCTGTGCAAATTATAAGTTGATTAGTTTTCAGCCGTGTCTTCTTGTACTTTGATGCTGTCTAAATCGATATGCTAAGCAAGGAGAAAGTAAATCATTGCTTAGATGGGAAGCCTATATCAATACCACATACTTTCAGAAGAGGAAAAACATAGAGCTCATGTAGGCTGCTTCTTGTTCTTAATAGAGCCCAGCCAGAGCTGGCTCGGGTGCAGTTAATCCTGTCAGTCTTTTCTGCATAAGCATATAGCAAAAAAGACCCCCGGGCTGCAGGAAATGGTGCTGGGCCTTTGGTAAGTCCAGGCTGCATCAGCACCAACTCCAAATGGCAGCAGAGACTGTGCTGCTGGAAATGCTCTGATGTAGTTGGGCCATGAAACCAAGGTCTCCTCACCTTTGTGCACTACAGGCAGCCTTGTCTTTAAGCCTCTGGCTATTAATCCTGATGGCTACACCAAATCTCAGATAGTGACTGGTTTGCTCCTTGCAGATCCCCTTGTAGCCAAGCCCACAACTTCTTCTAATTAATGTGCAAGACTGCAAGCCATTAAATAGTTGCAAGCTTTCACCCTCAGATGAACAGGTCATGTTTTATCATCAGACGAGGCACTTCTGTAGCAGTTTGAGTGAGGCAACGTGTGTGTGCACATCTGGGTGTGCATACGTCTTTGATGAAGTGCTGTGAGCAAGACAATCTTAATGTTGGGCCAAGGTTCAAAAACACTAGTCTCTCTCCACTAGGTCAAAGCAATACTGTCCTTTAATTATAAAGCATTATAAAACTTTGACACAGATAAACTAGATTAAGAATCAGAGCTTGAAGCTAATTCTTATAATTCAGTAGTTATTTGAATAATAATACTGTGAAGGTATATATTGTCTTGTGAAACAAAACAGAAAGGATTTAACAGCTTCTTTTTAACAACTGCAACAGATCCCACAGTTAAAACTCCTCTCATTATTACTTTTATTTCAAGTCACTCTACAATATTTTGCTGTGAGAGATCTGTATAGCAGTGTGGATGAAATGGAGTGATGGCTTTACAACTAACTAATTTTGGCTCTATCCTGAAAATTATTCTACAGGGAGGGAAGAAAAAGGCAGCAACTGAGTTGCATGGGAAGAGGTGGTACAGCATAATCTTTTAAAGCACCTTGTCACAAAAGAACATATTATAGGATCATACTGATTGCAAAACTCACTTCCTCATAGGAATGAGGAAGGATATGCTAAAGCATTGCAAACAATGAGAAATTATACTTCTCATTATTAAACAAATGGTTTTATTATTCTTTAATGCTTTGTGGAAAACAGGGAGGCAAACAGGGGCAGGAAAGGAAGACAAAGGAAAATACACTGCATTCTCATTATCACATGAAATCGTTGTGTTTATTTCTCTTATTTTATGTGTTTCAGACTGCTGGTACTTTCTCTACTCAGAGGACAGACCCAAAATGAATCTGATCACGCCTGACACCAAGCATAAAAGCCCTTGATATATTTCTTTGCTCTGTTGGGTGCCTACAGTGAACATCATTTTATTTTTAGTCATCCATTTTATACATGAGACTCCAATTTGGTGAAGTTTTTTTTACTCAAAAAACCATATAGGCATGCACTTTAATCAACTGGATTTAAAGTGGGCTTTAAAATAAGTCTTTAATAGTGTATTCCTAGAGAGCAGTGTAAAGGGTCTTAAGTATATACTTAAATGTATTCCTGAGCTAAAAGTATAATTCACATGAGATATATCTGAGCAAACTGGTAAGCTCTCAGCTGCAGTTATGTCCTTCCTAAAATGGGAGTAATTGTACTGATAGCATAAGCCTTTTGGGAAATCCATGATATAATGTTGAAAACAGCTTGCACAGAGCAGCTTCCCCAGGGACATGATTCCCTTTGCTGTCAGAGAGAAAGATGTGCTCCCGAGGTGCCAGCAACACTGAGGATTGCACAGGGATGTGGACACACAAGATATAGGAGTGAGGCACAGGGCAAGGGAGCCTGGCTTCTTGATGGATCAGAAAGAAGGGGGATGAAATCTTGCCAGTGGTGGTCCCATGGCTGCCCTCCTTGATATTTTCAGCCACAACTGCTTTCCAAGCCTCATTATCAGAAGCTGCTAGCACAGAAAGGAGGGAGAACAACTGACTTTGTCTTTTACTTACTCTTTCCAGCACCTTCCTGGTGAGGCTTGGCTTATTCCCTGGAAGAGCTAGATGAGCAGATGGGAAAGTAGAGGAGGTGTAATCACAAACCTGCTGCCCAGTGGGTACTGCCCCAAAGTACCCTGTTTAAGCCATCTCCTCTGCAGCTGCTGAGTAGAAAATCCCCTCTCCTGGAGGGATTCAGTCTCCTGGTTCCTGAAAGTGGCATGCATCAGCAGGAACAGGCAGGGATGCAGTAGAGGTCAAAATCATCTCTTACATTGGCTACCATCAAGTCAGGTGTTGCTTGCCTGGCAGTCACATAATCTGTGAAGAAATCCACAGATTTAAAGTTCTACTGACCAATTCTCTGAACTTCTTAATTTAAAGTTAAATCTTGGGTCTGAGTTCTGCGATTATTTTTGAGGAGTCAATGTGTATTACAGACATTGTATTTTTCACAAAGAGGGTACATCTAGGTGCAGACACAGTGTGTGAGGGATATAAATGTGAGGCCTGTGGAACAGGCTAATTATAATCCTTCAGTATATGCACACGGAGACAGGAAAACAAATGACACCTTTTCCTGATGATTTCCACATAATTTCCCATTGCACTGTGACCATATCTCACCCCTTATTCTTCAGTATCATAAACAAGTCATAATACATTAATGAAAACAGTCACAAAGAATTCATAGAGCACACAGGAATCCTGAGAAATAAGTTATACAGAATTGATCTTCCAGGAGAACTTAAATATCAATCTAAAATATATAGGAAAATGATCACTGGATTTGTTAGTGCCATTTCAGCTTGATATTTTGCAATTTATAGTTTCTTGATAAATTGGAATCCATTCCACTCGTTCATATTATGTGGGACTATGGAGCTGTCTGTGTTATACTGAAGGATTAAAGTGAGATGCAAATGACTTGAAGGAGCCTAATGAATTTGCTTAGCAAATTAATGTAGATCTGAAATAATCTCTGCCCCATTAGATGGAATAAGAAGCTACAAAACATCAACAAGCAGACAACACATTAGTTCAGGGTGTCTCCCCTCTCCAAGAGGGCATTCCAGTCCCTAGTTTCAGGATTTTCCACCTAACTGTTTGAAACTATTGCCTTAGGTTACAACTTGTATTTGTAAAACAAGATTTCAGGTTGGTGATATATTATTTTCCAGTCACATTTTTAACATCACAGGAGGGGATGAGGGTTGAAAATCAAATTTTCATTCCATTTGTAATGCACTGGGAATATAAAAAGGAATATTTGCAGTTTGAAATGTACTTTTCCCTCCTAATTAGTTTCTGGATGTTGGTAGCAATCTGATTTTTCTGTTAAAGAATTCCACTGGTACAAGCAGACATACCATGAAACATTTGCAAAATATTTTGGAAAGTTATGCTTTTCAAACTGACATCTTTGAGACTCTTAAGATTGAGAAGGAATTGATACTTTGAAAAAAGTTTTTTAAAAGCCTAAAAGCTGAAAGCGTCGTTTTCCTTCAAAGTCAACCTACTACAAGTGAGTGATAGTTTTCATTCAATGGGAAGTACTTATGGCTTTCACATGTTCAATACAGAAGCTTTTGCAGATTGTAACTGGTGCTCTGCTACCATCAAGGGATGAAGAATTCCTTGCTGCAGAAAGGATTCATTCCCTTATCCATGCTCTTTGAGGGACCCCAACACTCAACACAGCTGGATTGACTTTCAGACATCTCTTTCTGGCCATTATGGGGACATTATGCTGCTGGAGGAACTGACTGTCACTATTATTTTATTTTATCTTCCTTAGCTCAGCCACTGTACTGAAAATCCTTTTGACTGCTTTCCCACAGAAATCCTATGGACTAAACCCACCCAGCAGCTGGAAAGCTGTTGGCCATCATTTGCAGCAGAGCATCATTTTGCATGGATTTTTCTGCTGGGTTATTTTTAACTCAGATCATTTCATCAATCTGTTTTACAGCCTCACTGCACAAAGGAAGGTGCCAGGACAGACTTGGAGCAGGGCTGGGAAGGCTGCCTGCCCTCCTGGGAGCACAGGGAGGGCAACAGAAGGCTTGCTGCCTTCAGACTGTGGTACTTGACTAGAGCTAAGCTGCAGTAACTTCACTTCCCCAAACTGAATGCCTGATCCTTTTGTTCTACAGGTCTGCTCCCATGACTGAGTTTAGTAGTTACAGCTTTAGCCAGCAGCAAGCCTTGTCAGCAGCTTTTGAGAAAATGGAGGAAAATGCTGAAAATATGTAGTCTTCACAAAGCATGTGCTATGCCACTCAGTCAAAGTATTAGGTGGTTTTGCCCAATGCTACTGAAGAATTAGGATATTGCTGGAGAAAAAAAATCTACGCAAGAACCCCTAATGGACTAAAAACAATGTCTTTGGTAAATGTCATTCTCATTTTGATATGTAGTTGCTAGAAAATTCTCTTCCATGTTTCTGTAATGCAATTCCTTTGCTTTCCTGCAGTCTCTTTATCGGACGATGCACTCCTGGCAGGATCACTCACAGACAGGATACAGGATTTGGGACAGAGGTAAAAGATGTGCAGCTGGCAGGACTCTCAACTAAAGTGGAAGTTGAGGTCAAGGTCATTTTCCTTCTTCCTATTTCATCCTTTCCCCAGCACAAAAGAGGTCACTCCCCCTTCATCTTCTCCATACAATTCATGTATCTGTAGGCTTTAATCTTACCACCCTCCAGCTGACTCTCTTCCAGGCTGAGGAATTCTCATATATTCTTTTCTTCTTAAAAGGATACCATCGCCTGGCTCTGTTTTCTTCTTCCTCCTTGTGTTAGCCAGTTCTCTCACATCACTTCTGAGGTGACTAAAATCACACGCAGTCATTAAACTGTGTGTAAGTGACATAAGGTCTTTCCCTGTTGCGCTGGTAACTCTGCTGATAACTCTGAATATCTGATTGATTTGCCTTTCTTGCTCATCTTTGTGTTGAGGTACCTACAAATCCAGTATTTCCTTCTGAGTAACAACTGCTAAGTTAGAGCTCACCCCTATACATGCATAGTTTGGATTATTTTACACACACATACTCTGCTTCATACTGATTACCATAGTATGTGATTTTCCATTTTATCACTCCAACACCCAATTGTAGTAGATCCTTCTGAAATTATTTGCAGTCAGCTGTAATGGTTGCCTCATTCCCATTTACAGCTCAGTTCTAAATACACCAAGGAGCACAGATGCATCTGGAACCTCATAGTAACATTCCTGCACTATGAAAACTGGACATTTGTACTTGTAGTACTTTGTTTCCAAATACTAAGTTTACATTTCCTCCTTGGATAATCACTTGTAAAAATAAAAACATTTGATTATATCTCCTTGAGTACAGTTTGAAAGTCTGAGTCTGGGGCTTCTGTTTCTAAGTTTTGGTTTAGTTTTTTTTAATTCTCATTTTGGGAGTTCTGTTTTTTTTTTTTTTTGAAGTTCTTGTACCTGTTTGGGATTTCTTGACGATTTCTGCAAAGCATCATTTTCATAGAGAAACAATAGAAACTCTATTTTATTTCTGCAATGCAGTGCATAGGTATAGCTTTATTTGTTTTCTGATTTGATCATCAATATTATAAGTAGTTCTCTGACCTGCAAAAATCACAGAGCCTCTTTTTTGTAAATTCTTCTCTCTGTAAAAAAGATTGCTCTTATTAGTCTTTCAGTGGCATCTCTGGTAAGGCTTTCTTCTGCGTAGCTGCTTATTTTTGCAAATCTTGTGGGAGATTAAAAACTCCCCTTTTATTTTTCTCCTTGTTTAGTTTGGTTGAAACTGGGTTCAACTGTTGCATGCCAAAGACAGACACACAGACATGTGCATGCAGTGTGACAGCATGAACTCTTTCCACAGGCAACTGGCCTAAAGCAAAGTACAGAGATGTACTATGAATTCTCCTGGAGTCTGGTATATGCACTCCATTGCCATGAATCTGGGTCTTTGTAGTCTTTGTCAGAAATCTGACATCTCTGGGTGTGCATAATGCATACTTGAGAAAAAACACGTTGCTATATATATACAGTGATACATTAATTGTTTTATGATCTTCTAAAAGTATTACTCTACTGTCAACTAATGTTGAATGGAATAATGTGAGTTTAAGCAAAAGCAGTTTCCATGGTAACTCTGGAGGTATTCTAAATATAGCAGATGATGTAATTGGTTACAGGGTTGCTGTGTATTTCAGTAAGAAGTTTCTTCTCTGGAGATACCTGTGAGAAAGTGTCTATATTACTTGAGGACACTATTTTTCAAATTATTTCTGTTGTCCCATGATTTTCTGCTCCTCAGAGCCTTTCCATTTTTCCATTTACAGGCTGGTAGCTTCTTTATAGTTATTATAAATCATATACATCAGATCACTTTAATGTTTTTACAGAATTCTTACTAACAAAGGTAAAATTCCATAAAACAGTTTCCACATTTGGCCAGAGAAAGATTGTCATTTTTGCAACGTCTTCTACCCCATATATTAACACCCTGTTATCAGCATCTGTCATATCTGTCTATCCATCTTATCTCTGTATATGTCCATCTATCTTTGCTACTGTTGCTGTCATGTTTCCAGTGCCCTCTGATCTGATTTTATCCAGACAGAAAAGAATGGCTTAATGACCCAAACACATCTCGTTTTCCAAGATGTGTAATAAAACATTCCCCCTCCTCACCCCCAGCCAAGCAATTATTTCCCAGTGAAACAAATTTCACTCCATGAAATTTGGACTAACTACTTGGCACACAGTACTCAAGAATGAGTAAACAGGTAGGACAAAGATTTGTTGTCACTAAGGGGGGTAAGAGAGGGCAGAAGAAAATATTCAAGGAATTTCTTCACAGTTGGTTGACCAGCTTTTTTTTGTGTCACCTTTCTGACCCTGCTGAGTCCTGTCGAAATTCTGATTTTTTCTCTGAGTTCATAGTAAGAGCTAGTCACTTCCTACAGTCAGTGCAGTTTTCTTCCACAGTAATATATCTAACTTCAGTCATTTCTGGTTTAATTAAAAATTCCTTTCCATTCCCATATCTTTTAGTGTTCTACCTAATTTCAACCTTAATTCATTTTTAAAATGGCACGGTCCATTTCAGGAGTGCTGAGGGAAAAAAAAGGTAAGTTGATAAACTGAGAAAAAAATGGCAAGTTAGATGAAATGAAAAAAAAAGCCTTCTCAGAAAGCACTGCTGCATTCTGAGTCAGGGTTTCTTTGTTTGTTAATAGCAACTGGTCAGCAACTACTTGTCTTCTCAGAGCAGTATTGTAAACATGCTACATTTCTGCTATCAGCAGAAACACCATTCCTGTTTTCCAAAGGCAAAGAATGCCAATGTGTGTAAGATGCCTCATTAGCAGCTAGAGGCTAAAAATCATGCATCCTACTGCATTTTCACCCCTTTCAATGAAACTGTTATTAATCTTAGTTCCTAAACAATTTTTTTTTGTGGTGCAGATAGCCTGAAGATGAAGATATGACAGTGACAAAAGACTGCAATAAAGGGCAGCTGAAACTTTTTGGGGAGGTGTTTCTACTTTCACAGGGCAAAAGACAGTGGCAGCATTCAATGAACAGAAATTAATTTTATTTTCTAATATGAAAGCTCATGGAATTATATAAATTATGGACCAAAAAAAAGATATATTGGGTCATCTTTTCCATGGCAGCTTTGTCCCTGGCTTTTATGGTACTTTCTGAGTCTAGGTTTAAGGTCTCAGTAGACAGGGCTTAATGGCTTACTGTGAAAAGCTGTTCTTCTATATATTATCAAAGCTTGGCTTTCTATTTAGCTGTGAATGTGTCATTTCTGAAAATATGATCCTACTACTGCTCCTGCTCTTACCTATGACACCACTTTAATCATCTCCTTTCCATCCTCGGGGTTCAGGGGTTTCTGGTACTTTTGGGTGGTTCATGTATTCTCATAGTAATATGTGGTACTTGGCAAACCTTGTCATATTTAGGTTTTGTACCTTTCCACATCAGTCAGACTTTCTGACTGTCAATTAACCTTTCTTAGCAAATGACTCTTCTTCCAGATAGGTTATTGATGCAGTTGAGTAAGACTTGAGTAAGTACCTGAGAATAATATTGTTTCTGCAGAGTTAACCATGTTGAAGGTTTCAGCTGGTTCTATACTCCCGACTGGAAGTTGACAGTACTAGATTTGAATGGAATGAAAGTTAAAAAGCATTTGAGTATGGTAAATGTCAATTAAACAGGCTTCCTGTGTGAAATCCTGGTCCTATTGAAGTCAAACTGCAACTGGCCATGACATCTCTTTGCACCTGTAATCCAAGTGAAGTTGCCCCTGAGGATTCTTTTTTCAACAAGGGTGTTCAATCATATCCACATAAGGGCTGTTAGGTGGGCACTTCCAATTATCACTTTTAAAAACAATAATCCTTTTTTTCTTTTGCATATTCTTCTGATGGTCCCGTGGTCCTTCCTCTCAATAAGTGTGAAACGGCATGATATGACATTTGGCACCCTCGAGGGAGGGGAAGAGGAACATGATGAATGGAGAACTGTCAAAGTCAGTCTTCCCCAAGGGAACAGTATTCCTCTGGCAGCCATGGATCTACCCAAGAAAACTCCCAATTCAAACCACCAAGCCTCCATATCTTTCCTTCCCCTCTGAGGTCTTTCTGCACCTGTAGTTGTATCAATTCAGTAGTTTATATGGTTGAACTCCAAAGGGACATACAAAACACCTGTGAATTTTATGTTTTGCAGTGGGATTTTTTTTCAGTTTTACCTACAAGGCAAAATTAACAACTGCAGAGTAGGTTAACTCTGTTAGTTCTCTTGCAGTCTTTGTGATTGATTCAAAAACCAGTGGGAGTCATTTAAGGACTTGTAACCTAAGAGTTATTTCTCTAAAACTTACTTATGGCTCCCACATGTGGAGTTTTGCCACCCCTTCCAGTGGGGTAATCATGCACCCTCCTGTGTGTTGGTTGGGTGAATTCTGCTCTCATTATGGAGTCTGTGCAGAGAAGGCAATCAAAGTCTTTGTGCAAATCTATTCCAGAAGATGGCCCAAGAATCCTCTAAAAGGACTGGCCACATGAGAATTAAAAGGGGATGAAATTGGGACCTGGCTCTTTCTGACCAGCCAGGACATTTGTACAACAATCAGCAAGAAGTTTGGGAACATATTATCATCCCTGGAAAAGAACTGGCAAAGAGAATCTACTTTCTCACCCAATCTTTCAGTGTTTCAGAGGCTCAGGATGAGGTGAGAAAAACATGGTTTAGGCAGCAAGTTTATTACCTTTCTTCATCACAAAGCAATCAAGGAACGGCTTTATAGTGTAGGTCAGCCATTCTCCTTCATTAATTTCAGCCAATTTGAGGGCTGATGCATCCACTCTTCAGGCGTCATGCCAACCTGTTGTCAGTGTCCCATTTTTCTCTTCATGCATGAGGTGTCAGGTTGGAGAAAGGTGGTTTTCTTCTAGCTTTGGAAGCAGAACAAAAGACTTTGGCACAGCACAGGACTCCACCTATGGTGAGGCAGAGAAAACGTAAGGAAGGGAAATGCATGTTATGCTCAGGAGAAATTAATTAATTAACAAGGAACAGGGGTTTGCAGCTAAGATAAGGGCAATGCAAGGCCATAGCACATAGAGGCAAGGAAAAGCTTTTATAATAGCCCCAACTCTGCCCTCCTTCTGTGCGCTGCAATAGATAAACATCTCACCAAGCAATAGGGATATTTCTTTTCTCAGTGTGTTCCTTTGGTCCCAAGCTGCACAAGGTCTTTGTCAGCAAAATGTTGACACAGTCCTCAACTACCCATGGTCAAGTGAAGATATCAATCTAAAACTAATTTTTCCTGCTGCCCCATGTTAGTTGGGTCTTGGGAATCTTCAGAAAGAAATAGTGACACTCTCCACTATGAAGATGGGTGCACCAATTCTCCCCAAACTGTTCTGTTTCATCTAACATTCTAGAGCAGCAAGGCTGCTACAACTCCATTGGACTGAGTACTTATTCCCCCAGTACAGAACATCCTGCCAGTAGGGAGGGAATAAACTGGGCTACTGCCTATGGGGAAAAGCTATGAGAAATAACCCTTGAAGACCTGCTTTCCACTTCCTGCAGATCAGGGACTGAATGCATGTGAAGGCAGTGGAGTGTGTGTGTAAAGACAAACATACTGAGAGGCTTCAGTTTGCCTCTTATCTTATGAAACCTTTCTATTTGCAGTCCTGCCTAACCCTGCCCATCATATTCCTGGATGCATGTGGATTTCAAACTCTGGAATATTATAAACATGTCTTACAAGCCTTTGTCAAACTTTCCCTACATCTACCCTGTATAAGCCCAGTCTCTGTCTCTAATAAAAGCAGCCTGTCATTGTAGCCTCACTCTCCTTCTCTTATTTCCCAGTCTCCTGTAAAACCCAAGAGGCTGATCCTTGATCTGGGGAGCACTTTTGTGTTGACAGCAAGCCTGTGTTATTTCAGAGGTCCCAGACCAGTGTGGTTATGTTTTCAGCACAACTAATAAAGTACCAAGTACATGGTTGGTGTCCAAAACAGACATCTACTTGAGAAGTAGAGGGCAGACCATGAGAGGGAGGCACAGGTCTGGTTCAACCTCCTTGGCTTTCTGATGTGCAGGGTGTGAGCTCAAAGGAGATGCAATGTTTTTGCCTGCCTGGCTGTCCACCTGCATCTGACAGGCAAACAGAGAGATTGAGAACAACCTTCCATGTGTTGCTGGAAGCTGAGCACCCTAAGCCACTGGTTTTCTGGCACCCAGACTGAACGGGGTACAGACAGCTGATATGCCAGAGGCCTTCTGATCCAGGAATATGGAGAGAAATGTTGCCAGAAAGCTGGAATAGTCCTTCTTCTAAAGGAAGATAATGGAAAGGGCACATCATGGGGAAAAAGTCTCCAAAGGAAAAGAGTGGAGTGAAAAATTCTAAGCAGTTCAACTGTTTTTACCCTTCAGCTTTCTTCTACTCTTTCATCTGTGGGTTATTTTTGTTTTCTCTATGCACTTTGCTGTTTCTAACTCCTTAAAGCCTATCTCTCTGTTCTGCTTTGCAAAGCATCAGGGATGCATGGCAAGTTGATTATCCTCATGAAGCAGCTACCATAACATTGAGATTCAGGCATTTTCTTTATCATTAGCCTAACAAAGCATATAGAGTTGTAGCTAACTGGAAAGATACAGTACATTATTATTGTTATTATTTCTATTTTTGAAAACCAGGACACCGTGGTGTGGGGAGGGGGTGGGATGCATGACTGTATAGACAGAGAGTCATTTAATCTGAAATGGAGAGCAAAATGTAATTGGTAGGCTTAGACTCATTAGTATGCTGCAGGCTGGGTCTATGATTCCTATTAAAAAATATATTAAAGGGCCACTGTTCAGGGAATTGAAGGTGGCACAAACAATTTAGTGGAGTTTTTCATCAATATCTTGCAGAAGACTTGCACCTTTTTGACTTTTAGGACTAGAATGCAATATTTAAGGAGAATATACTGCATCAACCATACTTGCAATGTATCACATCATCCTTTGAAATATAAATCTTTCAGAATAATTTTTTGTTCATCTTTGGTCTGTTTCCTTGGGCTGCAACAGTTGTTTAGGGTTTTGTTTTTAAGTGGCTTATGTCTAACAAAGTAAAACAGAAACAAAAAAAAGTCATAGGGAGGATGCCATTCATATTCTTACCATCAGACAGAAAAAAAAGAAAAAAAACCCTTAAAAATCAGGATGTGTGTTTCTTTTGTGTATTTCTAATCAGAAAATCGGATAAACAATAATATTTTCATTAAAGCAGTACAAAGAAAATTACAGGGCTTCATACAAAATTAAACACTCTTTTTTATAAAAATATTAAGAATTTAAAATAATCTAATACCATATGTATTATTTATAGTCAATAGTTCCGTATTTAATTGTGACTGAGTTAAGTCAGATTTGTTGCCAGACTTAATGATAAGCCTCTTAACATGAGGTATTTTTTCAATAAGCTAGAAATGATCATAAACTCACTGCTCTTGTGAGAAAATTAACCCTATACTACACCATATATGTGACAGTGGAGGAGATATATGGTATTCAAGCATTTCCTTGGACTAATTTTATAGGGTAGGTTTATTTTAATACACCAAGGTCTGACTTAAAGAACGCAAAGGAAAAATTCTGTATTAAGTCCCCAAAGACTGAATGCACCCATACCAAAGGTGACAGTTCAGAACCTGTAAAAGGATGACACAGTTTCTTCTCTACTAATGATTTTTAAGGTTAAGTTTTATTTGGAAGAAATCCCTTCCTATTTTTCAAAACTTATGACATATGCTGTTCCCAAAATACGTGTTAGAATCCCTTGCACAAGCAAAAACTAAAGAATCACTCTAATTTCCTTGTAGAACAGAGATGCCAGCAGAGACATTTCAATGTATTACATTTAGTCATAATATTGTATTTCATTCACCTAGAAATTCATTAATCATAATTCACACCCCAAGAAACCATATTAAAATATGGTGATAGCAGGCAAGCTGATCTGTGTTCACAGCAGTGTTATTTAAACAACTTGTACAACCTTGTAGTTATGCAATTAACCTGCAGTAATAATCTTTGTTATTACTATTCTAAATACCTCATCTGGAGGTGGCCTAAGTTGACAGTATAAATATCACTGAACTAAAACATTTACCTCAGCACACTACTTTTCTCCTGTAAATTGAATGGGGAACTTTTGGGGACACCTTAAATCTTCAAATTTAGGCAGAGTTTTCATACTGTAATCCTGAACCTGAAGCTGATGTGTTTATAGCTTATGGGACAGGGATTCAGATGTGTTTGAAAGAAGAATGCTTTTGCCCCTTTTGGCTTCTGTTTACATATATACATATTTTAAGATGTTTTTTGTTTAGTGTGGATGAGGCTTCTCTCTGCCTATTTGGCTATGATGAAAATGACAATTGTGAAAATTGTGAATAGTATTGTCATATTATTAGGAACATTATGAATTATTTATATATAGTATGCACAGGGTGCTAGACATTTAATATGTACATAATGAGACTACTTCCCATTTCTAAAGTCAGAGTTACTCCTGAGGAGTTGTTACTAATAAGTAAGAGATGACTAGGACAGGATACAAGCATACAAACTCATAGCTGAGTTTGTATGCTCATTTGTTGTTGGTTCTTTTGCCTTTTTCAGGATTCTCTCTCATTTCCCCATCCCATCTAATCTTCCAGCCAAATGTGCCCACGCTCTTACTTGGTGGAAGCAGCCAGCAGCCCCCATAGCAGTGCACTGCAGGTCCCAGCCCTTTAGAGTGCCTCTTTAGAGGCACTGGAGGTGTTCTATGGGAGGATAAGTTTTTAACAGGTGTCATTGGGAGGTGCTGAGCTGGTTGAGATCATCACCTCAGAGGCAGAAGCTAAGGCCATGCCTGGGGTTCTGCAACCTCCACCACTCATTCCCAGCCCTGGATCTCCCAGCAGAGTCTAGAGTATGTCTCTGTGGAGGGCTGGCCACAGTGTCTGGCTCACACAGGTTCTAGCAAGGACACTTGTGTGAACCCTGCTGGTGTTACTCAGGCCCAAGTCCACC
The DNA here is from genome assembly GCF_012460135.2 of Molothrus ater. NCBI lineage: Eukaryota > Metazoa > Chordata > Aves > Passeriformes > Icteridae > Molothrus > Molothrus ater. The sequence goes on from NC_050482.2 coordinate 45,682,624, forward strand.
ACAAGCAGCTCCTTCAAGTTGAGGACATAAAGCAATGCCATTGTCACACAAAAGAGGTAGGTGGATCAGGGCTCCAGAGTCCTGAGGACCTGAGGTGCTCAGGTAGCTCCCAGTGCTTAGGTGGGAGCTGGTTACTCTGAGACAATAGGAGAATAAAAAGCTTGTTGTTTTGGTATGAGGAAAAATTACTCTTGTGCCTTTCCCAGAAACTGTATGCTAGTGTCAGTGTGGGCTGACATTTGCTTTATTTGCAGAGACAAGATTTTTGCTGCTGGTCAATGGGGCATACTTCAAATGCTGACCATAGACCTGGATGTGCTTTGTAATAGGTGACTCTTCTAAAAAAAAAAAATAGCTTACTGACAGCTGTGGAAACAGAGGGGTTTAACACAACAGCAGTGCACAATGCATTGCTTATCAAGTGATTCCTCCATGATTATTATTTGCAGCAAATGCACCAGCACTCAGCATTCTAGCCAAATGTGGGAAGTGTCTGTGACAGTGATGTAAGGAGGGGAGAATCTGACACTTGAGGATCATGGACTGGTGCAGCCATGACCAGGAGGCAGTGTGACAAGCCTGGAAACCAGGCAAATATGAGGAGCTGAAAGACACAGGGTGGGTGGTTTCTTTGCACCAACCCCCTGTGAAAAGCCCTCCACAGATACAAACACCACAGTTCTGCATACTGCATGAAATTCTGATAGATTACATTAATTTCAGTGTGGTCACAGACATGGAGGTAACCCAGGTGCAGCCCTCGCAGCAGAGATTCAACCATTCCCAGTATTTCCTCTGTGAAAGCCTGTGATAAATGCTGGAGCCTTAAGTACAACTGCCAGGCCCCTGAGGGGGCTAAGAGCTCTCCATGGGAAAGCCAGGGCCCATCCCATCTCCCCAGTCAGGAGCAGGACAGACAGGGGTCACCAGCCTTGCTGGGACAGGGACTGACCACTGAAATGGAGTGCTGGGATGTGAGCAGGGAGAGGGGAGCCCCAGGGGTTCAGGCAAGGACAGGGGGTGCTGGGGGTGCCCTCAGGGCCCTGGAAATAGTCACTGGCAGCTCTCTGTGTGCACCTTCAGACAAAGGCAGATGTGTGTCTAAGCACCCAGTCTGCAGTTACAAACCAGACCTCAGAAGTATGACAGAGCACTTAGAAGTAATGATATGGTGGGGAAATTACCTTATGCTGCTATTTAGTCCCATCTCTCCTCCCTCCCTGGAAAGCAGCTACTTTGACTGTGAGAGTAATAAAACATGCTTATGTTTGAAGGAAGAGACACCTTGAGTGTATGTGTGCTGCTTAGATAGCTTACACATAAAAGCTTGTGATTCAAGGAGCTCACTGACTAGCTGAGATAGGCACTACCAGCAGAAGCAGCATTAAACTGAGAGATGAGATAGCATGCAATAATGCAGAGGGAGACAAGCAAAATCCTCTTGGTGAGTGCAGATGTTGCAGCTTTAAGCTTACACTTCCCAGGTTTCCTTCTGTATGGGCTGATGGACAAGCCTGGCACTGCAGAGGTTGAGCCAACCTGAGCCATAACCATGAGACTACTGTGACCAGTGGAAGAGAGAAGATATTCAAACCACAAAAGCGCTGCTAGCAGAAGTTCAGGTATCTCTAATGGGAAGATGAAGAAGAACTGATAGTTGATAAAATACTATGATTGCAAAGTTGCAGAGGAGGAGGTAGGGACTGTGGGGCAAAGAGTTAAAATGAGAGTCCAGGAAGGTAGGCTGTGGCATCTGACATAGAGGGATCTCCCAGGGACTGAAGCAGAAGACCGCAGATCCTTGGATATTTGGTTTACAGACAGGAGAGGGTCACTTGCAAAGACTTGATTGTGTGGCTGGCTGTCAGAAGGAGTATCAGGTTTGCTATGGAAGGAAAGTAGAGCTCAGTAAGTAAAAGAAAAGCTGCAGCAGATATTGTTACGAGGATGACCTGGTAGCTAAATATATGGGGTAGGAAACTAAGGAGGAAAATAGTGGAAAATACACAAGGGGTACAGTCTCCCTTGGAGCAGTAAGAGCTAGCCTGAAGGAGCCTGCAGCTAAAACTGTAGCAGAGCACAGCTGGTTAGACAGGCTGAGAAAGCTGGCTAAAGAACATCATCATATTTAAAATGCAAAGAACAAAGAAAGACAGCTGTAACTGGCTTTTGACAGTTGATTTAACAGCTCACTTTTAATTATGTTTTGTCATTTGAAGTGAAATGTATTCCCCTGAAAAATTTTATCCACATAGCTCTTAGCCTTTCTTCCAATTATATTGCACCTATCCTCTTAAAGATTAACAAGCCTTAATGAACTCTATTGTTGCTAATTCATCTCCCTTTTATTCTGACAGTGTGACTTTTGTTTACAATTAGTACAGCTAACATTATGCAGGGTCATGTGGGTCGAAAGAAGAGGATATCTATTCAACGGGGTAAGAAAACAAATGAGTCCTGTCCTCTAGAGTGCTTGTTAGTTTTGTTTTGTAATGAAGAAAAATCTCCCAGATATAGATCTTCTGGTGGGACTTAATCAACTTGAGCATCTGGTTCAAAAAGATACCTTTGAAGGCTTCCCTTCCCTACACCTTACCTTTGAAAGTACCTTAGTTTCACTGGTACAGCAGATTTTTACCTCATTTCTTAGGAAAGTATGACCAATATAATGTAGAATACATTTGTTTTACCTACAGATTCTCTTTGAGTAGATTTTGAACTTATTATTTAGTTTCAACCATATTTCAAAGTGGAAAGATAGTCTTAAATATATTAAATTCCACAAGTTTGATGAAAATAAACAGCTGTGTAGAGGAGTAAGACTGTAATTAGGGTGCCCACTGTGATAAAGCCTGCAGCATGAGCTTAATCCTTCTTATACACTGAAGTCTCTATGAGAGAGAAGAGAATCACAAATCCCAGCTGTGGTCTCAGAAATCTCAAGTCAGAACTCATATTCTGTCAGACAGATAATCCAAAAAAGAAAAGAGCTTTTTGTAACATTGCTCACAGAATTTCTCCTTTTACTCTATTTTTAGTTTAGTTAATAATTTTATTCTTATTACTCTGAAAGTGCCTAAAGACTCAGTTTGTTCCCTGTCAGCTTCCCTCTGTTTTGAAAGAGAAAAGCAACCCATCTCCACCTCAGGTCAAACCCAGAGGAAACTTTCTCTCTGAGAAATCATCTACAGGCCAGCCTGACCAGCCTTTGGAGGCCATGGGCAGCCAGACTGGGCTCTGTGGGGAGGCCAGTCCAGCTGTGTCCTGCTTCAGAACACCTCTGAGATTACCTGCTGCCTCCTTCTTCTCTTAGCACACCATCTTTTCTTGTCGCTTCTGTGTTCATCTACTAAGTGGTCGACTGATCACTGCTTAATTCTGCTTTGCCTGAAGGGCCCTCCGAAATCTTCTGACTTTCAGGTCAGGATTGCTCTGGGGCAAGGACAAAGGTACCTCTGGGGCTGTAGCAGTGTGCCCTGAACAAGTTCAGAGATGGTGCAATAGACTGGGTAGAAAGCTATAATCTGTACTGCTTCAGAGGCTCACATGGGATAACACCTCACTTTAATTCTTGTTCTGGGTTGGTGGATTAAACCATGATGAAACACATGCCTCTCTTCTCACAGCTGAACATTTTTCCTTAAACTAAGAGATTTATAATATAACCAAATATGTTTCATCAACCCCTTCTTCCTGATTCCCATACGTATCTTGCATTATTTTTATATAGTTACGCACTTTAAACACAAGAGCTGCTTAGCATCCTTTTCCATGCTAGCCTAATGCTTCCTGGTTTTGTCTTTGTGTGTGAGGAGTAAGGAGGACAATAAGCAATAAGGATTACCACAGCAGAGGAATTGAGATCCTGCTTAGGACTTGGGGAAAAAAGAAAGTACAGATGTCAATCTTCACGGGAGAGTTTGGGTGGCAACTTCTGCCCAAGGGACAGGACTTAAGACTTATTGTTGTCATTAGCTGCATGTGTCGATTAGCTCCAGGCAGCTTCCTGCCCAGCAGGCTGGCTATTTGAGAGCCCGTTTTGCATAGGAGAATGTGTGTGTGACACAGGGTTCTGTGGTGCTGCTGGAGAGCAGGCTGGATGCCCTGTCAGCTGGGGAAATGGCGCTGTGTGTCATGCCAGTAGGGTGCAGTTGCGCAGGGCGTTTCACAGCCATCTGAGTCTCTACCATGCCGTGTTGGAAATGGATCTGCTGTTTAACCACTGCAGAGAAGAAGCACTGTAGCTCATGCTAATTTACCCTCTTTCTCAAGGCTGCTTCAAATTTTTGGGATAGCTGGGCAAAACTTTACATGTTTTGTTGCTCTGCACAACGATGATGCAAAAGATCGCCTCTGCCAGCAACCTTTCAGGTTGTATAAGAAATCTTGAATCTCAGAAGGAGAAGGTAGTTAAGAGTTCAGCACTGTTAACGTCTAGCTTTTGATCCATTGTATTTTGAACCTGAATTTTAGTCCTGGTCATGACCGTCTGTATTTTCATGAATTAAACTCCATAATTCTGTCAGTCTTCGTAGTTTTGTAAGAAGTTTAAACTTCCTTCAACCTGAAGACCTATAAATAGATTTTGTCTTGGGCTGCCTTTCATTTTCAGCAATCACACTACCCGTGGTTAACTGCTTGCTGTCTGCCTGTTTGTTTACCTCTGAGCATAATCAAGTAGATACCATGTTTTCACTTCATTACTGTTTCTGCTGGTGTACTGGATTCACTCCAGTATGAATGATAACTGCATCTTTTCCCTGGTCCGTGATGATTATTCAGGAATGCATGGGTCATACAGCCCCAGAGCATCACCTCACAGGTCACACTTGTGTAAAGGCTGGGTACTGAACCACTGAGCTCCTTCTGTCCCCGGTATAAAGTTTGACTTGGATCAGGAGCTGGCAACAAAAAGCCCCAGGGTGAATAATGATCACAAGCAGCACAAGTATGTGGCTTTTCAAACCTCTTCTGGGTAATGTGAGAGGCTGATGAATGTAATCTTTTTCTCTTTAATGTTCAACTATCCTTGGCATAAGAATCTTCTCCGGTCTATGGCTTCATGGAGGTGTCTGACTCAGAACAGTGAGTAGCATGAAAAATGCTACGTTCACAACTTCTTTTTTTATGTATTCATGCAGAGGAGATACCTTTAGATTCCTCTGGTGTCTGTTAAAATCTAAACATAAAACAGTTCCTGTCTTTGATAAAGTAAAACATCAGACTCCCGAACTGAGATCAGACTCCACAGAAGGGTAGGCACACATAACTTTGTTTGTTGTAAGTTTTCTTCCAGGATGAAGGGGATGATCAGTGGTTTCAAACTGAGAATGGATTTTAATTACCTCATTATTTGCCAGGAGGTAGTAGCCACTAATATGTGGCTGCTCTGTGCTATGCGAGTTACTTCTGTAAAGTAAACAGGTATTTTTACAGCAACAGGAATGATGTGCTCTAACTGCATTTGAATAGACTTGGAGCAACTGACTCCTTAATTCTCTTGTGAAAAGGATGGTCATAGCCTATTACTACTGTTCCAGAGCATGTTGGGAACGCTAAGGATTGGGATTTTTTCAGGACCAGAACACGCTTAAGTTTGAGCCATTTTCCATTCTGTGACAGCAAAACAGATTAATTGTATCTTAGGCTCTGTCTTCAGTGTGTTTGTCACCAGACTGAGTGAATAGGATCATAATCCTTCTATTCAGTTGAACTGTAGCTCTGCATGACCTTTTCAACAAATGTATTTTAATTAGCTGTATGTTCACCTTCTTCCTACTGCTGAAAGCAGGAAAAATGGATTACTGACAATATGGAGTATTATATATTTAACCTTTTAGGCTGAGAATTTGGACTGGAGTGAAACCAATCTGTAAGACAGCTAGCAATATTGTACAGGCCAAACTGTGTGTAATTCACAGCTTAATTTTGTATCCTCACATGTACAGTGCACATCTCTGGAGCCACAAAGTTTCTGTGATAATTAAATAGCTTTTTATTTTTCTCCTTCCCCCTTTCTATGGCAGCACAACAAGGTCCCCTAGTATGTGATTTGTGCAGGGGTGAGGCACTACTGAAAATGGGTGTCCATCTGCAAGAACAACTAATTCCAGCCCACCAGTAATGTACAGCCAGGCCCAGGGACAGCTTCTGGTCAGGAAAAGGGCTGATTAGAGAGCCAGTACTTCAGGACATGCTCCAAAAACAACTAATTCTTTTTTTTTATAAAATGGGTAGGAATCCCAGAGCGGAGGCCATATTCTACTGCAGGAATACTGGCCAACTGCTTCCTCTTCAGTCTGTAGCTTTAAAAGGCTTCAAGGCTTCTTGTTAAAATGAAAAGGATGTTGTTAACTCCCTATGCACGGATGTATTTTGTATATTTGGTCATGATTCTCTATAAATGTTACAGACATCCTCAGCAGAGGATAATGTGTCTTACCCACCTGTGCTGCTTAGCACAGTATCATGCTGGAAGCGACCCTGTCACAGCCAGCTAGGGATGCTGTTAACTGTTTTGCTCCAAAATTGCTAATTTGACTCTGGGACACAGACCAACATCTCTGCCTTTCCCTCCAAACTTTAAGCTCTTTTTCTATTCATAACTCAGGCTCTTGCAGGAGGTGAGTTATCTCTATCTGTATGTCTGTGTGCTGCCTAGCCTTTTAAAATGTTTCTGTACACAATATACCCACTCTGGAGCAAATGCATTGTCAGTAATAATCCAGGAGAATGAGGGACAAGACCTATGTGGTTTGCTTCAGCCAAAGAGAGAATTTGTATGAAAAAGACAGAGCAGTCTTAAGTAAGAGTGTTTTTTCCTTCACTTTTTTCTGCACTTCCACACCTTGACCCTACTGTAGCAGAGCCTGGTACAGTATATTCCACTGGCTACTCAGCAGAGTGGTAGCTGTGTTATGGCCAGGTTGAGCTGGGAGGAGAGCTGTCAGCCCACAAACTGGGGAAGGCAATGCAGACATGGCACTACATTTAGCCCTGGACAGGCATGGAAAATATTCTTGCAGCTGCTGTTGCTCAAAGCACAATTTGGACCCTGGTAGAGCGGACTGAATAACTTCCAGTGCTCAAGAAATATAAGTTACAACCTATCAACCCCAGCAATCGGTTTCTATCAGCTTATATTGGTTACATTTTCAAAGCTACGTTCAAAAGGAAAAGGGCAGGAAACACGATGCTTCAATGATACTGTCATTTGCTAGATTCCCTTAATAAGCCAGCTGTAAATAGATGAAATTGCTTTGTGAACCTTCTGCATGGAGCACACTTTCTTTGTAGCTTTCTCATGCAGAGGAATAGCTGCTGAGGTTAGAAGATGCCCTGTGGAACAACCAAACAATTTTGCCACCCATCCCCCAAGTTCAGGTAACTCCTTTGGAAGGGTGTGAAGGAGGAGTGCATGCAGGGAGGTTACTTTTGTTATTTTTACCTCTCTCTAGCCAGACCATGGACCTAGAGCAGTGATGAGGGCAGGAAGCTAAGCCAGATAGGGGAGAACAAAATAAGTGCCAGTTTGATATACGAGTACGCAGCAAGTTTTAAGCCTGGCTCCTGCCCTTTTCTGTGTGTAATAAATGAAATGACCTTCCAGTTAAAGTGTAAGAGATTGAAAAAGACAAAGCAGAGCAGTGAGGCCCTTTTTTCCCAGTGTATACCTACATTAGAATTCTGCTCTCACACTCTTGCAAAGGAAAACTGTAGCTTGAAGAGAAAACAGCATAGCATTAAGCCATCCTGGTGTCAAATATTGTAAAAGAAAACAGTTAACGACACTGCATTCTCATTACCAGCTTTGTGTATAATAGCTTCCCTCCCTCACACCAAACAGGATTTCTCTGTGCTCTTTTGTGCTTAACTCTCCAACCTGGCAATTCCACCCAGCCCAATGCTCATAAACTGTAACTCCTTTGTCATTCCCAGGTATTTTCTGTGGGTTTTGATTTTATTGTGACCTGAAACTATTTTATGACTGAGTTCTGCTGTTGTTCTTTGTACAGTGGGTAATGAAACACCTTTATCAGTAGCTGCATCTTTTGGTTCTTTCTTTTTTCCTCTCAGCTTAATGACATTACTGTGAGCACCACTGGGACTGTTATGCAGATGTGCTGCATACTAGAGAAGTTGCTGCTTCAGGATAAGCCATTACTTTTTGTTGCCCCCACAGGCCTGGGAAAGATAGCTATTACAAACAACTTCCTGCGACAGTTACCTCATGAAAAATATGTTGTATGTCAAATTAACTTCTCAGCACAGGTCTCAGCTAATCATACCCAGGACATCTTCCTAACAAAACTCGAAGGGTATCCTGAGTTTTAATTAAAATCAAATATGTAATTGTGCTCAGTTTGGTCCACAGAGATCATCCACAAAATAACATGAAATGCTCTTCTTCCATTTATGACAGAATAAATGAAAGCTGATTTGTTTCTCTATGTAATGTTTATTACCGGGGAAACTACATTTTAATTGATGTTGACAAAAATTCTGATTTATGGCATATATAGAACAGCGCATAGTCCAGAAAGCATGTCTGGTTAACTTTATTTTCTTAGATGTTTTTGCTTTAGGAGAGTGAATCAGCTCCCTGTCCCTGGGTATTCTTCAGTCTAAAGCATATTAAAGGGAATCACCAGATTGAGTCCCAACTAGTAAAGAGAGCCATCTGTTAGGGAAAGATCTGAGCAGTGGGCTATATATGGTACTTGCCAACCCACGGAGGGCAAAAAGATCAACTGGAAGAATGGCAGCATCCAGGGGATTATATCTAGAAAATGGCTAGCTCACCAGCATCTAAATCATGCATTTTTAATTCATCACATGGCAGACAAACAAGTCAAACGTTAATTGGCATGATAAAAGGGAGCTCATAGCGTATTCTGCACCTTTCAATACAGAGAGGCTTGCTTGCCAGACAGCCTCAACAAAACCTCCAACTTTATATTTGCATGCACCAGAAATGAGATCTGTGGGTAGTATCACACATCAATCAATACAAAAAAAAATATTTTTTTTTTTTTAGTGAAAGAAAATACTGAAAATGCTCAGTGCAAGCATGAATCTTTAGGAATATTGGAGATTATATTTTTGGCACTAAAATTTACTGTAATAATTGTAGTTTCCTTGAGCAAATAAAACTAGGAATTTGACTCAGGTGTGACATAAATAGTAAAAGTACACAAAGAATGCATTTTTATGGAATTTAATAAATGCTATTATGACAACTGGCAGGCTGTAGTGAATGGAGAAATACATCCTACCAACAGTACAAAGGACTAGAAAATGCTATAAGGGTGCTTGCTGTGGGGCTCACAAGTCATGATCATTTCAATCTCTGAGTAGTCAAGATAAAACCACTGCTCCATGTATTTTTGTTTTATATTTGTATTCTTCTATAAGCTGTGTTTTCAAAGTCTATCAAAAAACCCCCAAAATGTTAAAGTAGCCTAGACAGAAGATTTGGAATAACTAGACATCCAAAAATGATCTGTCCCAATCCTGACAAGGTCATCATAAACTCTCTGAGGAAGCTGCACTGTTTTAGCCTGCACTAAAATAGGAATTTTCTCTCAAGAGAGAAAAATTCTCAGAAGGGCATTCTTTTCAATTTATCAAAGTGCATATGCACTAGTAGAGGAGATTCTAGCAAAGTGCTATAGTGTAAAGTGCAACATAGGGATGGTCAGATTTTGATTGCTAGCATTTTGATTTTCCAGTTCATAAAAATTATTTTAAAAACCCACATGTTAAGTTGATGGATTGCAGTGGATTAGCTACAAAATGAGTGAGATCATACAGATTCTGAAAAATGTAATATATATATTGAAAATTCATTAAATATTTTTAAAGTGCTTTTCATGCTCTTTTCATATCTGTTTCTGAGTCAAAAGCTGCTGAAGGACCTGAAATGTGGTCTTCCAAAACTATATTAAAGTAATAGCCTTTTTTTAATGGGAAACCAGCAATTTAGATGGTTCACCATCCAGTCTAGATGGTTCTATGGCCTAGATGATGTTTCTTCTCTGATTATGCTTGGCCAAGATCACTCAGGATTATTTCTTAGATACCAGGATCATTTTCCAGAGTTACTTTAACCTCCTCAGCTGAAGCAGATAGTGAATATTGCAGAAACGTTTACTCAGAGTGAGCAAACCTTGAACATGTGCATCTACAAGCACTCCTGGAAATGAAATCAAACTGTATTATGGGTGCTGCAAGCTTAATTTTAAGGTTTCCAGTTGATCACAGAGACTTGTAAAAGCAAAGAACAGAGGAACTATTTTTGTAATAAAGGTCGTTATATTTTATTAATGTTGTAATTGCTACATATCTGCTACTAAGCTAGAAACCCCAGCAGCAAAGATATTGTATTTTCTGTAGTAATCAACACAATCTAGTGTTGTAAATGTCAATGATGGAATAACACAGCACCCAGCTTGGCCCACATGGTGTAGGTGGCTCTCATCTTGAGGTGGGTGCAGTGAAAGTTAGATGGTGGAAACAATTTGAAAAATGCAGCCTAAGTAGTAACAAAAGCCTCTGAGTGGTCATGGCACTAGGGAACCCCCCACAAAGCAGTGCAGGTACTCATGGGTGAGGACCAGGGGTGAGGTGGGACAGGGTGCAGGGCTCCCTTGAGGGAACAGTACTGGAACAAGATGAAGAAAGTCAAATGGATACAAGTCCATCTGGATAGTCATCTGCTGAGAACAGGGAGGAGAGAGGTGGTGGCCCCAGGGAAGGAAGGAGGAGTGAGCTGGTCATGGTTTTCAGGCAGAGTGGAGGCAGCAGGAGGCTGCTCAGGCAAAGGTGCAGAAGGTACCTTCAGCATAGCAAACAGCACCAAACTGCCTGATCAAAGAGACATTTAAGCTACATTCAGCACGAGGCAACTTTCTAATCTACAAAAAAAATCAGCTGAAGGAGAACCCAACCTGGATCTGTCAGCATGATTCAGACAGTGATTATTTCATTAAGTATTTGATCAAAAGACTCAAACTTTCAGGCAGTTTGTCAACTGGCTGAAAATGAGCACCAGACATCTGAATACATGACTGAAGTCATGTACTGAATTAAACAGTCAAATAAATAAGGAGTCTAACAGACAGTGCACAGTGTGCTCTCAAAAATGAGATTTCTTTCACCCCCTGTGATAAAGATTGGCTTTCCCCTTTTTCAACAAGTGAAGAAAGACATCCTGTGCTTTTTTGCCTGTGTCTGCTTGGTTCTTAATTTGTCCAAATCCTCACTGCTGAAGGGCAGTGAGGGAAAGGAAAGGGTTGCAGTGTACCCTCTCCTGTGTCAGTCAAAATACTCTGGCTGGGAACACGAGATGAGGAAGAATGCTCGTCAGGGGCTTGAGAAACAATCTCCTTCTGTGTAGCTTTTCTTGGGCTGTCTCTCTCCAAGAGCAGATTGCATTTACCCACCTGCTGAAGCAAATATGGGTGAAGTGATTTCCATAGTTTGATTGCAGCTTCTGTTTTGAAGTTCTGTGCTGAGCTCCTTTACCATCCCTTGGTGACCAGTTTAATTAATTCTTAAAAAGAAGAGGGTCATCTTTGCCAAGAAGCTTCTCTCACAGGCAGGTCTTTGCAGGGCGCACACTCAGGCCCCTAAGTGGAAATTTAGCTGCAAGCAGCAATATTTTCTCTCAGAGCATATAGGTAGGTTGCACTGGTAAAGCTATGACTTCATGCCTGCTTGGGGAATGTGAAATGCTGTACTGAAAGGCAAGGAGCAAAGCAGCACCTTTTCAGGCCTGTCTGCACAACATTCTGGTGAGCAAAGGAACTCCAGATACAAGTCCTGTCTGGAGAGTTAGTGATTAATGAAAACCTTTCCTGTGTTTCCTCCAAGACAGAGATGAAGTGACCATCCTTATGAGCATAGCTGGGCCCATCAGGCACTGCTGCAGCTGATATGTGTTGCTGGCCCTGAGATGCAACCTTATGAGACATTAGAATATAGACAGAAACTTCATGGTGGATTTCCCAACCTGCAGAAATTCAAAAAGGTTCTCTGAAAAATTAAACATGTCTGTCTTTGGTAAAAGGCTTTCCCAAAGACTTCTCCAGATATATTCCTGTGGATTTCTTTGATGCTCAACTTCAAGCAGAACAGAGTTTGCAGGAATCCTCTGAACTCCCAATCCCCCTTTTTCCTTTGATGCAAAGAAACTGCTTGAGAATCCATGGCTGTCCAGCTGTTCTGCATGGAGGAAAAATGACCTGCTCTGAATACTGCAGGCGGTTCTTTTCGTTGCCAGAGAGAAGCCGCTCACAAATGGCATCCTGTTGGCATTTCTGCAGGGCTCCATCATCCAGAAGATTTTAGAACATATCTTACTCATCTGCATGAGTTACCACTTCCATTTATTTCAGGCAAGAGGCCTAAGTTAAAATGAAAATTAATGTGTTGGTTAACATCCCTCTCATTTATGTTTGTTAGCTTTTCTCTTATGCACAGTGTATATTACAATGAATTAAAAAATAATAATAGCTAATCACGGCTTGGCAGGGATTTTTAATGGATTTAATTTTTCTCTATCATGCTTACATGTAATCTCTAACATTCAGTGTTTTATGGGCTTGTTATCGCTTGTGGTGTTTGCAGTGTGTGCCTGGAGTGCTTCCAGAATAACTGTGGGAATTAGAAATTCCCCCAAGACCAACAGGTGCTGGTTCCCATCCCCAGGCCAAGCAGCACGTGTCCCGTGTCTGGCTGGTTTGGTGCAAATCACATCATGGGAGTTTTTGTCCTTCCCACAACCACTTTGAGGGAAGGCAGCATTCACAGGAATGACTTAGATCACATAATCAGTAGGTGGCCTGGAAACAAGGCTCAGGCTTGGCCCTTGAGCTGCCCTTGTTGCGCTGAAGCTGACAGGCTCCGCATGCTTTTTGTCAAAATGAAAGGTGGCCACCTTTCATCACGTTGTGACATATTACATACAGAATTACCACATTATTACACATGAAATAGGAGAAGCTGAACATTGCCCTGTGTGGGCATGAGTGATGTACTGTCAGCTGTGGAGGGGATCGGGGCAGGCTGGGGTTCATCATTCTACCCACACAGGTCCTGCCATTGTCCGGAGGGGGGGCGGCTTTTTATAAAGCACGAATCCATTGTAATGCTCCAAAATAGTGAGGATCATTGGTCCATGCAGTGCAGAAAGCACTGTTGCTATGGTAACAAGTTCTGTATCATTTTTTGTGTGTTTCTGTAATAAAAACCTATATATGTGTGTGTGTGTGTGTGAGTATGTGCATTACTTTCATTAGATTACTGCACTTTCAAAAAGCATTGCTGAGCTTTTTACCTCAGAATCAACAGTTTAATTTCAGACTGGGTCAGTACCAAAATGATGATCATTATTATTCCAGATGTTTTTTTGGTGGCCTTTGTGAATTTACTGACAGTCCCAGCTCAATAGATAGTGACAGGTGTCTACACTATTAGTGTCTACTACAATTAGTACTAATTGGTACTTCTATTGGCAGTAGAGGTTGGCTAGGGATTTAATGGAGATGAGAGATGAACATGCTCTCTCCGAGTTCTTCCCTTCTTTCCCCAAATAAAGAGGAAAACACATCTGAAATAAGTCTTCATGGTCAAAGAAAAGAAGGAAGTTTCAATATTTATTACCTGTTTTGTTCCTGAGTGGTGGCTTAATGGAAGCATTCAATCTCTGAGACTTCCAATTTGGCACTTCTCAGGTGAAATTTTCATTACTAGTCTAATTTTTTCCAGGTGCACTTCTGCAGCTGCGATGTATTGTGCCATAATTTAGCACCTGCAGTTCTTTCTAACAGCAAGAATTTCCAGCCAGGAAAACAAAGGTTGGGTCCAGCCTTGATTTAAATAAATAAAATTTTAAAAAACAACCCTACCATGAAAAGAGCAACCACAAAGTGCTTTTAAAGAAGGCTTAATCAAGCAAAAGTGTTAGCAATACAATACTCTTTGTTGATAAGCTTTAACAAAAAGAGCGAGGAATCTCCGTGTATTGCATTTTAAAGGATTTTCTACAAGACTGTTCGTTTGCTTAATTGTTACTCCCCTTTGTAGAGAAATCTCACCCATTTGTTAATTTGTTTCTTTTCTTCTTATGCCTGACAAACAGCTCTAAACATGTTAAATTGTTTGCTTGTGATAGGGGAAAGAGTTTTATCATTTATGCCTGTGAAGTTAGTTGAAAGTCTTAGAAACGTGAAATTTATAGTAAGTTCAAAACAGGCGAATTACACTCCAAGTAAGTGTTGGCAGCTCTTTATCTTTTCCTTGTTTCCCATATTTAATTCCGCCCTTGAAAGATGGAATATGCATCATTTCCCCATCGTCTCTCTCTGGTTCACATTGAGTGAAGTGTTTTGAATTAATTATGTTAAATTATTAATAGCTCAAGATTTGAAAACATTACAGGATTTGAGCAATGTTTTATCAGGCAGTAGCTGTATGATAATTCTGACGTTTTCATAGAGTAGAGTACACTTCCAGCTGATAGGTAAAAATTATGACTATATGCTGAAAGCACTGAGCTGAGCTCATTGTGAGGCATAATAAGGTAATGAACGTTTAAGCTGCATATTAGAAAAAAGCTCCTGTTAATGAATAGACTCCAGGAGAAACAATGAAAGCAGAATTTCTTAGGTCATGTAAAATGAACTGTATAGATATATAGAATACAAAACGACTCCATATTGGTAGGGACATGAACAGCATAAGAATTATTTTCTGCATCATTGCTGTGATTCTAGTATTTTTAGTCTTTTCTGGTAATTCCTGCGATTCTCTTCTACCAGATATTATCTGATATATCACCTCTATCTGTCAATAATTAACTGATGGCTAACTTACAGTCCATTTGTCAAGGAAAATGGAATACTGCTAACACTAGGCCCTCAAAACATGGCTTTGAGCTGCTGGAATTATTCTAGCAAATACAAAGTTTATCTTCTGTTAAATCTCCCTGACATTTTAACTAGGGCTATAAAATAAATGGTCATCTAAATCAAACTGTATTAATTTCAAGTATTATTTTGAACCCATTTTATGGCTCTACAACCATCCAAGAGCGTTTAAGGGAGAGGCGAGACAGCTGACAAAAGACCCTAGAATTAGTTCTATAATTATTTGCACAGGGAAAATGGCTTTCTTTCCACAGTCAGACCAGAGTGTACTTCTTGATGCATTTCACCAGCCTCGTGTAACAAACCCTGTGGAGGAATTAAAGAGCCAAGAAATATAGGTTAGACTCACAAAACACATGCCGGCTCTTAGCACTCATTTCAGTTCCCCCAGTGTTTGCATCCTGCCTCCCCTGCTGTGACTCTGGCTCCTGGCTGCCTGTGCTTCCCTCTAGGAGCTGGGCACCCAGGTTCAGACCACTTGGGTAGGGACTTATTTCTCAGGAGAGCTGCCCTAACCAGGGCATTTTCCTGGGGTTGACACAGTTTCTGTTTCATGGGTTAAGCAACCAGCTATGACAAGACTGGAGGGGTGGCCTAACTTTCCTTAAGCTGATTTTGCCTTGTTCTGATACCTGAAGTCTCCTGGCGTACAAGGTCTCTGTATAGAAGCCTTGGCTTGGAACCTGTTTTTCTCACTATATGGAGAAGCCTCAAGCACCCAGCTTTGAGCTATGGTTTCCTTAAAAAGGCAAAGTGTCATCTTAAAGGCACTTTTTAAAAGCTGTGTGTGGCATGACCTACATCTTCCCAGTGGATCCAGACCCATCTGAGTAACAAGCCAAAATATGTATACATCTGTCCTTGTATATCTAACCATAAAGGATTTTATTTCCTAAGGTATTTAGACATCTGTTGAGTCATGTAACTGCTAAAATGATTTTCAAATGTACCTTAGTAGGTTTGACAGCCAGTTCTTATTTCAAAGAGTTCTTTAGACAGCCAGTGAGATGTTCAGAGCGTTTATCTATTTCTCTGAGTACTGAAAAACCCAGCCCGGACTCTTTTGCAGGGAGAAGCATGAGGCTGTTAATATGCATCTATAACATTAAAACACACATTCACTGACCATCTTATAATGCATTCTATAAGTCTTGGCATCTAATTCAGTGTTCACAAGGACTCATGCAGGACTGGACTTTGCCAAGATGATCTCTATATTCTTCAAGAGATGATCTCTATATTCTTTACTTGTCTTCTAGCCATTAACTTCAGGTGGTTTCACCTCTTTTAGCCTTGGTAGCTGGTATTTCAACCTTGCCTCCTGCTCTATTCCTAGATCCTCCGGTACTTTAGACATTTCCTTGGGATCCAGCACAACCAGTTAAGCTTGAGAATAAGTAGAACCAATACCTTACTTTTGACTCCCTAGCTTATATAGTACCCACACTGGAGCACTATCTTTTTTCTGACACCCCAACCTGATATTTTTGAGGGGGGAAAGAAAAACGGGGGGATTTTTTCAAGGCCTGTAATTAAAATTTGCTGTCATACTACATGCAGAAATGGGGAGTTCTCCATTTATGTTGTTACTTCACAGTGTCCCAAGCTTTTGTGATGCAGTCAGGACACAGGCTGGTAGAACTGAAGCAGTCTGCTCCATGGTTGCCTTTAGTTCAAGTTCTCTCTGTCTTGTAATTAGCTGGAGTGAATACATCTCCCCAGCAGCACACTGTGCACCACAACATGCTTTGGAATGAGGTGCAGGGCTCTAAATAAAAGCATTTAACTCAGGGTGCCAAAGACGCTACTGTAGATGCAACACTGAAATTCACTTATTATAATCCTTCTTGCCTAATTAATTCCATTGATACATTCAAGTTCATCAGAGTTCTGTTGACAGTCTTTAACAAAGGGTTTTTCTTTTCCTTTTTTTTTCTTTGTTTAAACTGGAATAGTTTTATTAGCTTGTTTACTTCAGAACAACATGCCACCTTTGATTAAACTCCATGTGGATTTATAACTATGTCCTCCCCATGTTTCTGTGACCTTTACGGCACATCGGATAAAAATAAAAGGTCATGGATTCCAAAAGAACTGGTTCTAATAATAATGTCAGGCAGGCTCCCCAGAAAGTGTGTGATTTTCCTTCTTTCTTTTCTTCTTTTCTTTTGTTTTTCCAATCTCTCTCTCTCTTTTTTTTCTGCTTTTTCAAAGTAAGATGAAAATTAACATGAATAAAATTAATGGTTTAATTTTGCAGGAGAAAGAAGAGGGTTTACAGTGCTCCACCAGGGAAAAGGGCTTTTGTCTTTGTTGATGACCTAAACATGCCTGCCAAGGAGAAATATGGTGCCCAGCCTCCCATTGAACTGCTGCAGCAATGGATTGACCATGGCTACTGGTTTGACAAGTGCAATAAATATTAATTAGTGTGCTTGGCTACAGAGGAGTAATGATATACACTGTTTCTCTGAAGCGTTAAATTGTAGTGTTAGTCTTTTATAATTCCTCATCTTCTCAGTCACAACAGGAAAACACTCTGAGTTACACGACTCCCTGTACAGGAAAAGGAATAAAGGCTTATATGTTGCAGTGAATTACAGCATGAGAAAGCCAAGCCTATAAGGGAGAAAGGCACAACACGCATTTTCATGTTTTTGAGAAAACACCGTCAGTATTTAAGCCAGTACAAAACACTTTCAAATAAATTTTTAGTTCCTGGTTGTTAAGGACTGAAACAAAAACAATTTGTCTTTCAGCAAATGACTTTGAGGTTGGAATGCAGCTGAAGATGCTTTTCTAAAGCACAGCCAGCATTTAGAAGAAGACTCAGGCACTTTTCTGCATGATTTGTGGCAATACTGGTGGTTAGAAAGACTTCAAATTCTCCCTTGCTTATGTCTCATATATATGAACATTAAATAAGTATCTATTGTTTAAGAGTCAGCCTACTAGTGTGCAGCTTTAAGGAAAAAAAACTAAATTGGAACAGGAAAAGTAAAATAGCACCTAGTCTAGCTCAACTATTAGAAAAATGTAACCATAGTTTATGATACACTTAATTATATACACCTAAGATATAAAGCAGCTGCACTTTACCCAAAATAATGGGCTGTTAATTAAGAACTGGTGCTTCTTGCATGATTTATTATTACTCTAGTTTGCAATTATGCTTAAACCTCTCATTAGACACATTACTGCACTGAAAATCTTGTTTTCTAGTAATGCATGTTTAACATTGTATTACAACTTTACATGGCAGTTTCAGACTGTGATCCCTCTGTGCTTTTCAGGAGAGAGGCAGGAAAGTTGACAGGTACTGTCTGCATTTCAGTTGGAACTCCTACCTTTCTCTTTACCCTAAATCAAATCAAATAAAGGCTTCAGCTTTTCTATAGTGCAATACAAAAGAGTGAGGAAATAGAAAATGAGAAATGTGGGTGTTTTCAAATCTGATGTTTTCTCAAAACTATAGAAGCTTTCTTAATATTTTCAAAGTGAATTTGCACTTGACGCTTAAAGCATTAGGTAGAACCTTTTTACCATTTTATACTGAACTTGGGATAGTGCAATGGGAATGCATGGAATTTTGCTGGTCCAAAATCCCTTGTTTTTTAAAAAATACAACAGAATTTCTTTCCTTGTAGGAGCAATAAGGTTTTTTATCGTCAGAAATGCTCATACTCCCCTACCCTCGGTATAAGCCATGAGATGTAGGTTAGAAAGAAGCAGATGGGGACAGCGAGAAAACAAACTCATGCCATTTGAAACAAAAAGGTTTTGCTCCTTTATATACTCAGAATTACTTGTGCTTGTGGGTGTACCTTGTCACTTGTCAACCTGTCTAGATGAGCAATATACACAGAAAGAACAATTCGAGCAAGATGGTCTTCACTGGATAAAAACAACAAAGCATTGGTTACCTGGGAGGCAGGAAGACTGGCATGTTTATAACAAGCAAATATTTGCTGATAATGTCTGACAATATAGCCACAGGAAGAAGCAGATGAGGTAATTCTAGGTAGTATCCTTTCCTGTCAGAGGGAACCATGGCTTTCTAAGGTGATTAAACTGTTGGTGGCAAAGCCATTGAGGATGCTAAATAGGAAAGATTTGCTAGTAAAAGACCCACTACTGCCTCAGAGGCTGCTTTCTGCCACGCTATCTGTGAGGTAACTGCAGACAAGGAAAAAAGCTCCTGACTTCATGCAGGGAAGAAGTCCCAAGGAAATCATGCTCCGGTGTTTTCATTATCTGGCAGCTCTGCTCCCTGAGAACTTGTGAACCAGTTTTGACACAGCAATTGCAGTCTCAGAGATGTCAAAACACTCCAAACACAGAAGGTGTGACCCCAGTGAGGGATGGATGGGGTGGTGCAGAAGCCCACACATTGTGTGGCGGAGTATTTGGGGTGGGAGGGCTATGGAGGACACATTAGAGAATCTGAAGCTGTAGAGCTGGAGGAAGGGGTGAAAGGTCCCTTGGTTCCCCAGTCTGTGAAAGAAGAGATTTTTATTCTAATAAATATTTAAGAGAGCTTTACAACTACTTGTCTGGACATTCTGCGTCATGGCATATTTTCATTTCTCTACTGGTCTGACTTTCTGTAAGCTTCAGCCTCCTAAAGATCCCTCTCCAAACTGCTGGAGCCCAACATACCAAGGTCAGGCTACCTTGAACATTCCCAAACACCTGTGTCAGAGGAAAAAGCAGATGGCATAAACTTATTTATACCAGAATTACTCCACATGAAGACTCCTCGATTAATTGCCAACTGGATGTTAGCAGCTCCATTACCTTTGCACTATTCACACAGGGTGAAGGAGCAGGAGCCAGGACTTAATATCTGACCTCTGGAATAACCTCCATCTGGCAGAAGATCACAGTTGAGGCTCCTTTGAGGAAGCTCCCTTGATGGCATAACCAACACAGCACTCTTTAAAGGGGATAGGGAATGGTTAGAAGGAGTTAACAAACATGACTCATTTTCTTACAGCTAAGGGTGTCATGACTTTTAATCTCCTTTCTGGGAATTTGTTTAAAACCTGTTGTGAACCCACGGGTACACTTATGTTTCCTCATCTAGGTTTATTTGTTTGCCTCTGTGTGTATCACTTTCAAGCCTGCTGGGGGTTTGTCTCGAATACACTAATGAAATGCTTAGATGAACATGTAGTTGCCCTGTGCAAATGAGGTGTAGGAGGGGAAATCACAGTGCAGTAATGAGGGAAAGAAGATCTAAGCTTAGTTTTGGATGATGAAGCCTTGCTGGCTGGAGCCACATGTATAGCCAGCAGAAGACAGGTGTACTCCACAGGAGAAGCAGAATAAATCTGATTCTGAGCAGTATCATTATCCTTTTGTATCCACAGCACGTTTGACCGTGTTCATTCGTACATCTGTTGTATACCAAGGTCTTTGTACTCCAGCAAGCCTTGAGTTATGTAAGCAGTTGCAGGTCTACACCTAATAGACCATATGTTGCAAACTGGCTCTGAAGTGCCAAAATAAGGAACATGAAACAGAAAGCTGAACCGTAATAGGAGTGAAGAAATGCATGGGACATGTGGAAACAAAAAAGGAACAAATCCTGCCTTAAGATACATACTGTGAGGTGGGTAGTATTTCCCATGATAACAGAACCCTGTTTTTCCTGATGCAAGGGGGAAAAAAATGCACTTGTGTGAACCTCTTCTTGTTTTGTTTTCTTTCTCATTTTTCTTCCTCCCTATACATGAGCCTTGGTTGCCTCATTTACCGGCACTGTCCCTGACAAAAATTGTATTAAAAAGATTGAATTTAAGTGCAATACAGCTTAGTCTGATTTCTTTCAGAAGCAGGTCCTACAGCCAATGGACAATCTTATGTCCTCAATTTGTATCACTTTAAAACTATGGCTTTTCCATGACACAGTTTTAGTGGTGAATGAAAAACTTAGTGGATGTGTTTCTTAGATAGATCACTCCTGATTTTGGAAGTTTTTTTTCATCAGACAGGAATTGGCCTTTGAACTTATTTGGAAGGAATGTGTAAGGGAAGAATTTTATAAAGGAAGATGAGATGTGTTCAAAGTGTCCTTTGTAGATCATATGGGTGGTTGAATTACTGGGCTGTTTGACTTGACCAGTCTGAGACAGTCATGTTCACCTCCAGCTAGAGTAAGAATCTGTGGTCCGTCCCAGGGCAGGCAAACACATGAACTGCAGGTCTTGTTGAGGATGAGCAAACAAAGGTATGGCTGCCAGACAAAGATGACAGAAGGCTTTCCTGACACACTTCTTTCCCAGGTATCCCATAAGACCCAGGAGATATTACGCAACACAAAGGTCAGAATTCTGGCACATTCTGTGCAGTATTTTCCCTTCTTGTAAATATCACACAGGTATCCTGGTTTTATCAAGAACCAGCTGTTCATCAGTCCACTTGCTGCTTCTCATCACTTTAAGGAAAAAGAAACAGGCACATATATAGAGAGTCATGTCTTTTTCTTTCTTTCTTTCTTTCTTTCTTTCTTTCTTTCTTTCTTTCTTTCTTTCTTTCTTTCTTTCTTTCTTTCTTTCTTTCTTTCTTTCTTTCTTTCTTTCTTTCTTTCTTTCTTTCTTTCTTTCTTTCTTTCTTTCTTTCTTTCTTTCTTTCTTTCTTTCTTTCTTTCTTTCTTTCTTTCTTTCTTTCTTTCTTTCTTTCTTTCTTTCTTTCTTTCTTTCTTTCTTTCTTTCTTTTTCTTTCTTTCTTTCTTTTTCTTTCTTTCTTTCTTTTTCTTTCTTTCTTTCTCTCTCTCTCTCTCTATATATATATAAAACTGTAGCTAATATGACATCATACAATAGCAAATAGATCTGTGGGTGTTTGTGCCATTTTATGTAGATATGAGCACAGTAAGGAAGCAGTCTATCATGTGGGACTTTCCATCATAACAGTTTTCATCTAATCAATGGGTTTTCTTTCATTTATTTCATTAAGACAAGTCTTTTCCTCCTCCATGCCCATCCCTTAAGAATCCTGTGGCTTTGTTGAAAGGCTGCAGCAGAGATAGCTGTAGTCTGTTCATATTGGCAAGGGATAAAATATCTTAACTCACCAGTGAGTGAGGTGAGGACAAGAGGTCTAGAGTATTACAGTTTGCATTGCAGACTTGTGCAACTGTGCTCAGAAGAGAGTAAAGTGCTGCTTTGCCCTGGTGTCAGTGCTGAGCCTGAGGGTGGACTCCTGCCTACCCCACTGAAGCTCATGAGAAGTAGCTTGAAGTTACTGGAAGGGCATTTATGGCAACACAGGGCTTTGCATGAGCTGCAAATCCTGCCTAAAAGTCTGTGCAAATGCTTGGTTGTCTGTGCCATTGTGTGGTCTCTGCTGCTTGTGCTGTCCCAGTTAAATAGTGTAACCCAAGCTAACCTATTCAATATGGGTTCAAGCATGTCTCTTGAGACAGGAGCTACAGCAGTGTCTGTGGAGCAAAGCAATCCCAAGGATGTTCACATCTGGGGTTTGAGGGTTTAGTTCAGCTAGTGAACAAAAAAATGTCATGGAATGTGGAAAACTTGGGTGGAGATTGACTGACTTATCTGCAATTTTTCATCTTCTGCATCCTGTCCCTATGCCCATTGCTCATCTGTTCCTAACCTGCCAATTTTACCCCTTGCTTTCTTTTCAATGTCTGTTTTTTAAAAATGAACCCCCCAATTCACATTTTTTTTCAGTTTTAGATATATCATTTCATACTTCTCTCTCTCTCATGTGGTTCTGAGAAGTCATGGATGTGAAACCAAAATTTGGTCCCCAGCAATTGTCCCTACTTCCTCTAGGCTGAATTCAGTGTTCAATCCCCAATGTGGACAGAAAAAATAAACTGAGTTTCCTGAAAAGGATTGTTGCAAATGGTTCAAGTTCTCTGTAGAACACAGAAGAAGAAAAACGTTTTCCCCTTACTTCCCATGTAATAGACACCATGAATCTTGCTACAGCAATAAAATATTTCAGCAGCTTCTGAAAATGTAAAATTAATTATTTCTTCATGAAGTCATACTTATCATGAGATTATGAAGTCAAATTTATTTATATCATATTTTGAAAGCTGCCACAAAAATAGAAAACTAAAAATATGTTTCAGTCCTTTCTTGGATTTTAGGTTTTGGAGAATATTTACACATAGCAAAGTTTCAGAGTTTTAATCCCCCATGTGCTATTTTAGAAGTGTGGAATGGAAGAGAGTGCACCATTCTTCTGTTGATTGCAATTGCCCCCTGAGAAAGCTGGTTCAAACTGCATAAAGGATAGGAATGGGGAGACAAGATTCACATCAGAAGCCTCTTTCTTTCTCTTGATTTGCACCTTGCCACTGAGCTTGCAAAACCTCTGTGGACACAGAACTATAATGGAAACAGGCTCATCTCTGTGGATTCCCTAATTTCTGATTTACAGGAGATTTGAATGTACTCGTCCATCCCTGCCTATCACCATAGAGCTTGTATAGTCTGTAAGAGATTTAGATGTGGTTTTTTTCCTCTGTCCCTCTTCTCAGTGGCCTTATCACACACAAATCCTTCCTTACATGATGCAAGATGACACCCTTTGTCCTGTCCTGGTCGATTCTTCAGGCAGCTACAAGGCAGTTACTGATTGTTTCGTCCCCTTGAAGGCAGCATCCAAAGGGCTCCTTGGTCTCTCACACAATCAGTGCAAAACTGGGCAAGATTTCTAGCTGCATTTCTCTCTCTTCTTTTGCTCTCAATTTCTTTCAGTTTCTGTAATGTATTATACCCATCACTTTTTGTTACTTCCCTTGATATCCTACCATCCCACTATACTTTGAAAAGACAAAATTCTGGAGGTCACTGATAAATGAACAGCACTTAAAAGTTACATATAAAGTCCAAAATTATTGTCTCTGGAGTGATGGCTATTTCCACTCATTACATCAAGGCTCTTGGATAACAGAATAAGCATTTAAAAAGAAAACTGAGATATGCAACCAGACCATATCTTCAACCCTACTACAATTATTTTAATCTTTTTACTCACTGAACAGGACCATCAGCGTCAGACATTTTTAACAGCAAGAAGAAAATTCTTGCCAAGAAATTAAGGTGTTTCTTCCAAGAATTAAGGTCTATCCTGTGATTTAAAAGAAATTAAAATAAATCCTGATAAACAACAGAAATCACTAAAATGAGTAGTTGGGAAATTTTCAATAAATCTTTTCTACTGAAAAGTGATGAAACATAATTAATGTTATTTGGTGTCTGGGTTTATTTTTTTCCTATTTAATTTTTAAACAAAATACTATATAATCACTTACTCTGTTATTGCTCTAGTAATACCTGTTGTTTAATTTCCTAGTCAGAAGTTCTTGCAAATTCAGTAGTATAATTATATATAGCATTACACCACATATATATATATATATAGCTTTATATATAGCCACCATGAAACACACACTTCAAGTCTGAACATTGTTTACCTTCTCCAGTGTGTTTTCATGTTCAGTCCAGGAAAATTTCAGAGGCAAAGAAGGTGGCTGATTGTAGAGAAAGTTTACACATTGATAATTTACTTTTGAAATTAAGCATTTTTGATAAAATGGCAGCCAGGTTAAAAAAGCCAGTGTGCTTACAGCCTCATAACATGGTGGGGGATTTGAATGAGTCTTCCCAGGAGCAAAGGAGCACAATGTGGAGCCATGAATGCGGTGTGACACTGGAACAGTTTCCTACAAAAGGTGTAGGTGCCCCATCCCTGGAAGTGTTCAAGGCCAGGCTGGATGGGCCTTTGTGCAACCTGCTCTAGAGGAAGATGTTCCTGCCCACTGCAGGAGTATTGGGACCAGATGATCTTTAAAATCCCTTCCAACCCAAACCATTCTGTGATTCTATGGAGGACAGGTTTGTTTCACAGCCTAAGAAGAGAAGGACACAGAAGGAGCTCCAAGGGCAGAGGAGAAGATACTTCCAGAATGCTTTAAAAGAGCCTGATTCTTTAAATTGATAAGGAAACTGAATCAGGGAAGAGCAGGAAGAAGTTGGGTTACTTTACGTATATATATATATATATATTCCTTGTGCAATCTTTATGCGTCAGAACAGTGTGGTTAGAAACCTCTGCAAGTCCTGTTGGATTTCTTGATTATTGTGCATTTGTGGAGAATTGCATGGCAGATCAAAGAGTCTGCAGGTCTTGTACAGTGGTGAGGTCTTGGGTTAAGCAGTGAAAGGTGACCAGTGATCATGAGAGCATAGCAATCACACCCTGTGCCCCTGTCTCTGCAAGGGGCAAAAGGGAGCCTGTGCAAAGGAATCCTGACAAGAAATCAGAAGACATGGAGTTGCCAAGAACAGCTGAAGCATGAATAAACATTTATATCATTTTATTTGAGAATTCTCACCAACTGTTAATAGTCATTTGCAGGGGAAAAACAGTTGTTCAACTAGCACTGACAATTGGCAATCTTGTGTGTCAGCAAAGAAAAGCACATCGATCTCTCACCCCGCTCAGATTTTGCTGCCCCTCTCTCACTGCTCTTTGCCTCTAGCCCTGCTAGGCTGGGGTGGCAATCAGCCTTTCAGACAGCACCACGTTTCAGATCACAGCATTGACTCTGTCTTCTGCCTTTTTTCATGCTTGAATAGACCCGTGCCATCCTCTCACAGCAAGCCATAAAGAAGCTGAACCACCAGATGGACTGGTCTAGCACCAGTCACACTGCACTTTTCTACAGCTCAGACTTCATCAACTTTTGCCCTCATCCCAGCACTCCCCCCAACCTCCCCTCCCAGGGTATTAGTTTTATAACTGGAACAAAAATGTGATGAGTCTTTCAAGCCTTCTGACCCTGCAGTCTGGGCTCTTTCCTTGCCCACTGTACATTTTCAGTTGAAATATAGCAGCAGTATTTTGGAGAACAGAGTTTCAGATCTGTGACATGGACATGTTTTGATGATTGAGATACATGCTGATATTGTGGTAGGGTGTTGGGAGAGGAGGAAGGGGAGACAAAAGGAAGAGTTGCTCTGAGAAGAGACAAAAGAGAATGAGTTGACTAAATTGCTGCCAGGGCTATTTAAACGTAATTTAAAAAGCAAGCAAAACAAAAGCAAGGGAAAAGTACTGATTTTCAAGAGGGAGGCTGCAAATTTTTCGTAAAAAAGGGATTAAGTCTCTGCTCTGTTGGTCTGGTGTAGCAGTGGGCAATGTTGATGGCAAAGGCATCAAAGCAAAGTTCCATGGCGAGGAGTCAGCTCCAGTTTAGGAGCAAGGGAAAGAGGGCAGCTGGGCCTGTACAAACATGGCTGCATGTGCAGACTTTCCCCTACAACTGGTACTGCATGTCACAAAAGAATGGCCTTTACTGGGGAAACAGTGCCCAGTACACTCCAGTGCCTTGGAGGATACACGTGGGTGAAGCACATTCTCCTGAAATGTGGCTCTGCCTGTCTGAAGGCAGGCAGGAGGATGGGAGAAAGCAATTTATTCCTTTAATGTTTTTCCTCTGTCTGATTGGCAGACCAGAAATTAGGCCTGTTCCAGTAATTTCTCTGAGAATGCAAATCTTAATTCGCTGTTTGTTAAATGCTTAACTAACGTCTGAGATCATTATTTTAAACTCCAGCTGCCAGAATAAACACTGTCAGGAATCCATTTGCTTTAGAGAATAGCTCTTCCTGACAGCAGCAGAGATGCAAACAGTTACCTTTTAATACCAGGCTGTGAAAACCTCAACCCCCCAGCCCAGCCCCCCACTTTCATTTGCAGTAAACATCATTGCCCATCCTTATTCTGTGCTATGACTCTTTTCTGCTTTCTGAGGAATACTTAATAGCAGAGGGATAGCATGGTGTGCTTTATGCTCTCCATTAAAGAGAGTTTGTGGTGGGAGAGCAGGCAAATTCATTGGGTTTGAGGTTTGGGCAAGGACATGAACGAAAAATTAAGTCATTTTTGGTTTTGATGTAGGAAGGCAGGGGTGTGGTACAAGTCAAGGACAAGTTCTTGGTTGCAGCTATGGCCCCTCCTGGTGGTGGAAGACAAACAAGTCTCCCTGTCCTTTTTTGATGGAATCTCCACAGATGCCTTCCCTAAGAAAAACAGGACAAGTGTCTTTCCTGTCAAGCTCCTTTCCTCAGGAGCTGACTGAGCATTTTGATGCCGTTTTCTCTTTTCTGAAATCTAATCCAAGCATAAAAGCAGAGCAACCATGTATCTTCTTTTCTCTGACCATACTGACAAGAATATGAGCCAAATTCTGTGTCAAGGATTTGCACCCCAAGGAAGTGAATGTGACTTCTGCATTTGTGGAGAAGTAAGAAAACAGTACTATGATTATATGATTTTTCCAATAAAGATAACAAAAAGCCCTCATAGGCATTCATTAAAATAATTTCTCAACGGTTTTCAGGATTTTAAGCTATGTATAAGCTATTTCCTACATTTAGGTCATAACCAAGGTCTGTTTAATGTGCTATTCTATATCCAAAAGTAACTAAAATGGAGAGTTTTCATGGGAAGAAATAACACTTTCACTGTAGGCAAATGCAGCATGCCCCACTAAGCTCTCAGCTAACTTGATATATAGTCCTTTTCAGAAAAAGGGAATTGTCTCTAAACTGTTGCCTTATTTTATCCTTCAGTGGGAATAAAATTGGACTATAAGAATGAAAGATTTTAATACATCTCTATTACAATATGGTCTCCTAATTGGTATTGATCTTCCCTGTGGTACCTGAAATGAGAGAAATTATTTCAGCAGGATTTGAGCTAACAGAAATGGGAAATGGAGAGAAAGATTGACACCAAACAAGGTAGGGGAGAAGAGTAGGGACTGGCAGCATGTATGGCTTCATCACCAAATAAAGAAAATTATTTTTACAAGGCGAGCGAGTATAAAACAGTCTGAGATTGAAATGGAGATGATAAATAGCTTTAGTAGGAAAGAAATTTAAAAAATATATATATAGAATATATATATTCTATATATGAGCTAGCTAGGTGAACAAGCTTTAAGAATGGATTTGGTTGGGAACTTAGCTCATGTCCAGCAAGATCCAGTGAGGTGCTACAACACCCTGTTGGAAGGTCAAAGGCTCTGGAAAAGAGCCAGTGCCAGAACCCTGCCAAGAAACACCTCTGCAGGTGGCAATGTCCTACAAAGAGGTAAGATTAAAAGAATTCCTGAGATTAGCTGAAGCATATCTTGTCATTTTTATTTAGTTTTTCTTGCCTCCAGTTCATTCTATGAAATAAAAAATATCCTAAACTCCACTGTGTCAAAAAAGCAGAGACAGACTCATCTAATGTAAGCAGTGCTTGACAACCCAATGGGCTGCATCCAAGATAATAATGTTTGCTAATAATACAATCACAAATGTATTTATCTTGCAACGGAGCACCAGGTAAGTAATTAATTAAAAAGCTGATACATACAGCTTTCTTAAAAAGGAGAACAGCATTAGTTCTGAAATGTAAGATTTGTAATTTAGTAAGGATATTCAGCATTCTGTGGAAAGCCTGGTTGATTGCACTTTTTCAAAAGACTAATCTCATCCTTGTAAACAGAACAAGGTAATAATGAGGCTCTCTGTCACTGTGTCATAGTAGAACACAAAGGGCAAAACTTCATTACACTCTTTGACTCCCCTTCCATCAATATGAGAGATAAACAGAGGGGCCCAAAACATTCCCATCAGTTTCTGGGTGTGTTATTTAGTTGTTTGGTAAAAAGTGCATTCTTTTTCTGTGATGGTGGAGGGAAACCAGTGGGACAGGAGAACCCACAAACATAAGCAAAGTGGACTGTAGATAATTTTTCACAAATGGTATGCAGTTTTGATATGCAGGTCTTAAACAACTTGAATGAGGCCTTTTTTTTTTTTTTCCTTTTCAGCCTTATTTGTATGTATTATTCATCCACATCCTTTGACAGTTGTGGAGTTACTTGAAAGACAGTACTGCAGCTAGTTGCTGAGTTTTGTCTCTGAATTATTTCTCTTTGCCAGGTGAACTTCAGAGTCTCTACGTTATTTCTGACTGATGTGAATGCAAAGGGACGGGAAGGAGTTTTGGCATGCACACTCAAAAATGAGAAATCACATTTTGCAAAGAGTCAGAATACTACTTTTTTATTTCCCCCCCCCCCAATCATTACAATTTCTGGCTAAGCAAATCCTTGTTTCTGGGCCCTGACATCCAGCCAACAGAGGGAGCACTAGTTTAATTATAAAACCCAATCTCCCCCATTGCCAGTGCTGCCGCTGGCTGCACAGATAAGAAGGTCATTATGAAAAGCTGTGCAAGCCTTTTCCCCTGAGAACTGGTGGAGGACAAAATCTTTGCCAGTGGTACAAAAAGGAAACCTTGTGAGGAATCATTTACAAGACATTGTATGCATGTGGCACAAAAAAAAGGGACACAAACATGCACACACACACAAATATGAAGCCTTGCCCATTAAAACAAATGGTGTCTCCCAGGGAGCAGCCCAATCCTGGAGTTCAGCTGCTACCCATGAACAAGCAGAGCCCCCTGAGCCAGTGCAACCTTGTATTGGATCTGGGGCCATCTGTCACCTCATTTATTAGAACTGGTTAAAAAAGGGATGAAATTCTTTGCAGAGTCCTTCTGGTGAATTTTGGCTTTTTTTCCCAGTGAGGACTTAATTGCAAATCTTATTTATCCAGTCCATAGGTCTGTCACTCTGCATGGTAATATGGCTGTAAACTGCAACTGTGGGCTGAAAACCAAACTGAGCCAAATGCATCTTTGGTTTTTTTCTTCCTAAAAAAGGTCTTTAGTATTTACAGGCACTTGTACTTTGAGATTTAAACCCCCTCAATGTTTTTCATGTTCAGGGTTTATTTGCCTGCATCCTTAACTCAGGTTTATTCTTTCCATAGTTCTGAAGGAGAAATTAAATACATCAAATCAAGATATATACATGTATCTCCTAAGAATTGAGTTTGTAAGAAACTGGGAACTTTTAATTAGGAAGTTCTCTGGTCCTAAAATCTACTAAAGAAATGAATAGGGACACTTTTCACAGAGGAGTTGCAACATTATAGGGAGACAAACATGGCTGTATCATAAAAGCCCTGTGGACACACTCCTATCTTTTGCCTGGGTTTGTGGGGGTTTTTGGGGAGGGGAGGGGTTTGGGTGCAGAGCCCTGAAGAAAATAACACAAGTAGGGGAATTAGGCCCTGAGGTAGTGAGACAACTGAATATAGCCAACACTGAGCAAAAGCTTTGTTTTATTTGGATTTGTGGTGATTCAGAAAAACCTTCCCTCCTGCTGATTAAAGGCTTATTTCTCTGGCTTCTCTAGTTTTCCAGTCTTTCCTCTCTGTAAAGACTGGAAGAGCCCTTAAAAATACCTGGAAAACATAAAACAAGAAGCAAAAATGGGGAAGATGCAAACAGGAGGTTGTTAATGTAGGATGTAACACCTAAGAATAATGAAAATGGCAGAGACAGCCATATATGGATTAAAAAGAAAGTAGTCTTCATGCTAAATTTTTATTTCTTTTTATCACTTATTCAAATTGTTTCCCTTCTCTTATGTTTTGATTACATTCATATTTATTCTGTAGACTGATCTGACTTACAGCTTCTCTGGCTTGGTTGTCTAGAAAAATGATCAGAGGGCAGATGTTTTTAACTCTGGAAAGTTTTCTTCCACACACATTTATCATTCTCTCTGGAGACCAAGGATACAAGGAATGGGAGCTACATCCAAGCTCACTTTATCACCAAAGGACTCCTAAGAACTGCACACATTTCCAAACAAGATCTGGCTGAACTCTTGACTGACAGGCTGGAGCTGCTGTTTGATATCAGTGTATTCAGTTTCCTGCTGATAAACCTGAGCTCTAATGTGGTGCTTTGAAATACCAATATAGACGTACTTTTAATTTTTTTTTTTTTTTAATATCTCCTATTCAATTTCTGACCTTGCTGCTATTCCATTACAGTTTTGGGTAACAACATACAACAACATGAATAACTGAGAAGTGGTGCTGTTTATGTAAATCTTCTTACACCTTCCCCAGAAAGGATTTTTTCAGTATACTTTCTGGATAGTATGTTCAGTTTGAAATAGTTAAATGTAATCCATGTATTTTTGTGACTTTGTAAAAATGTAAGTAGAAATCTGCATTACAAGGGGGAAAAAACAGGGCTAGAGGGTGAAGGGAAGAGGATTGGTGAGTGGAAGAAGTTGTTTGTGAGATGCTTGTTACACTCCTGGATCTGAGCATAGTTAGAGGGATGAAATAGCAATGCAGTTTAGACACCCATTTGAAATTATGCTGCCCTGGCACATGGAGCATGGGGCTGCTGAGGTTATCCCCTGAATTGTGCTGTACTTAGGAGATGGTCAAAAGCAAGGAAGATCAAGGCTGTGTGCAAGGTCTTTCAGTGTTACGCACCACCCAATGGAAAGCAAGAACGCCAGAAACTGAGGCTAGCCTTGAAAAAGCACTGAGGACAAATGTGAAAACACATACTTTTGTGCCCGTGACCCTTACCTCTCATCATTTCCTACTGTCAATTTCTTAGTACTTTCTTTGCAAGAAAGCAAACTTACTTGAGTGTAGAGCTCAGAATGAGCTCTAGGAAACACTTAAAAAAATACAGCCATAGCTTGCAAATATCGCAGATTCAGAAAACTATAGCTGAAAAGGTTGAACAGTTACAAGGCAATTATTTGATATCTTAGAATTTGAAGACTGCAGGTTTCTTAAATCACATTACACCAATATGTTATTTAGGAGTCAGTGTCATCCCTAGAGCAGCTAACTTACCAACATGACCAAAAATGTTATGAGGAAGATGTAAACCCCAGCCCTTTACCCAAGGGGACTTCCTGCTGAATGTGGACTTGCCAAGCTGCTTTCAGCTTGTATTGTTGCAGTCATTTCTAACTAGTCTTGTAAATTTTACTTCTGTAAAGTGGCCTCATGAATCCTCTTTGCACCACATAAATAGCTAGTGTGAGAGGTCAGCACTCATATACACTATTTTGTTCTTTTCCACCTTGTCTTAACTCTGCCATTTCAATCAGCAGCCAGCAGTAGAAATTTTTTGATCAAACTGAAAATCCTCACATTTAAGTGGAGTTTGTTTTGTGAAAGTTGAGGGAACAGGCTGAGGAGTTAATACACCCACTCATCATCTAACCTTGACACTGGCTCACACAAAAGTACAAGTGAATAAAACTACATCATTTTCTGCTAGTTTCTGGAGGCTTTGAGATCATTGGTCCTGGGATTTGCTTTGACACTCCAGCTGTCGCTAGCATACTTGTGTGATTATTGTACATAATAATTGATTTGGAAAGATTCATATTCTCTGGGTTTTTTTATTGATTGGTAAGGAGCGATTTTATTGAAGGCAGAAAAGTACCTTAAGCTATTGAGGGGATGTGAAAGTCAATGCAACTATGGGTACAAGAAGTCTACTGGGTCCTTTTTGATAAAGTTGTAGACAGTCAAAGCTGGTACAGAGGGAACTTTCCTTCCACACTGTGAAGGTAATGAGAAAATCAGCTAATGATTTCAGACAAATCCTCAAAGCCTTGGACCTTCTAACAGTATAAAGGTTATGGAAGATGCACTGATGCTTCTTTATTTTGCTTGTTTGCTTTTTAACTCCTTGAGTCCAAAATATGTTCAGGTAAAGGAAATTCCACCTTTGGAACATATACTGTACAATGGAAAGTCAAAATTGCTAATGGTAGTGGAGAAATTAGGTGTTCAGTCTAGCTCCCTGTAAGTTTAATTTCATTTCACAAGTCATTAATGCTAGTCTTCTCTATGGTTTCTGATTCAGAAACAGTCACCCATTCATTCATCATTCATTGTTTAATAATAAGCAAAGTCTGTACTTGATGTTATTCAGAACTTGCTTTGAACTGTTAGCAGTTACCACACAATTGAAAGGCCATAACTTCCCTATGGTTGTTCTTTTAAAGGGAAATAAATTACTTGGTTTTAACTTAGTGGTGCTGCCTGTAAAATATTCAGTTAAATCTGTGAGCAATGGAATACCCTCCCCTGTTGAGGATGAAGAGCCAACAAACACTGCAACCATGCAGCCACTCTGTTAAACAAATCCTCTCTGGCTCTCTGAAGAGAATGTGTTCAACAGTTAAACCAGTTAAAATAGGAGAGAGAGCTCATCTCATTTTTGGTAGCCCTTGTAGTGGAGCTTCGAATCATGCAGTAATGCAGGAAGAGGCCAGTAACATGAGGACAAATATATCTGATGATAATTTGTGTCTTCAGGCAAGCTCATTGCTGAGAAATGAGAACAGGCATGTGCAGTTTGTAAAGGCCTAGAGAGCTGCCTCTGATGAATGAATAGCGGGGCAACATCAAAAGCACGTTCCTTGAAATTATGGAACACCTGATAGAGGCTCCTGCATCCTGGAGGTTTCATGATATTTGAGAGAGGTTTTGTATGGAAAGTGAGTCGACCTGGTATTCATAATTCACCACTGATGAGCCATGATCTACTGAGCAAACAAACTGAAGATAGCAGGCCCTCAGCTCGCCATCAGACTTGCTCACTGGCAGGTCGAAGAATTACAGAATGGTTTGGGACATTATAGAAGGGACAACTTCTACTAGAGAAGGTAGCTCACAGCCCCACCCACCCTGGCCTTGAACAATTCCAGGGATGCACTATCCACAGCTTCTCTGGGCAACTTGTTCCAGTGTCTCATGATCCTCATGGTAAAGAATTTCTTCTTAAATCCAATCTAAATCTAGTCTCTTGCAGTTTAAAACCATTATCTCTTGTCCTGCTCCTACAGGACTTAGTAAAAGTCTTATTGTATTGAACGGCTGCAACAAGGTCCCCAGCATCCTCTTTTCTGCAGGCTGAACAACCCCAATTCTCACTCTTTTTACAGGAGAGAGGGTCCAGTCCTCCTGTTATTTTCTTCTGAGATTTCAACTGGAATATTCCCTGAAATTATTTTCTCTGATATTTTCTCGTATCTTTCAAATCTTGCGTCTTTTCTAACTCTGTTTTTTCCTCTCTCTTTATCCAAAAGCTGGTCTCCTTTAAAGAAGGAAGTCTCATTTCTTCTTCTTTCAGAGTGTAGCAGCATTTTGTGGCTGCGAGGGAAGCATTTGTCTGCAATGGAAAGATGACAGATATAGGCAGACTGAGCTGCAGAGATACATGGATATAGCTATTGCCCTTCCTAGTGGCTTGATGAGTTATCCCAGGTGATAGCTCTGGGATTATGTATCACTGTGACTTTTTGGCAAGGTGATGATTCTATAACAAGATGACATTCTTCTACTTGTATTTTAATTCCTTTGTCTCATCCAGGATATGGGGGAAACAGGGTGGACCTATGACTAGAAATCCATCACAAGTATTGCCATACAGATTAAAGTTTACCACAGTTTTGCAAAAAAGTAGTTCCTGGATGTTTGCATGGTTTAGCTGACAACATGCATGCTCCTGGTGATTAAATCCCAGCTGTAAAGCCCCTCCATTATAGTACCCTATAGCTGATAATTGTGTCTGGGTGCGGGTGTCAAGAGCAGTCTGAGGCACGTCCATGTACTTTTTCATCCTTTTATTGATTCCTCGGCACCTAAAAAGCCACAGCTGCTTCCATTTCAGGGGATGTACTATAGTTCTTCTTTTAAAACAGTGTGACACAGTTCAGTAGCTGGAATGGGCTGCAGAGCTGGGACTGCTAGATAGCTTGTTTTTAATTTTCTCCACAGGAAAGAGTAATGTGTAACTTCTCAGCAGAGTAACTGTCACAAAGAAAGAGGATAGAATAAAAGACATATTTTGGCTCATGTCAAGATAAAACTGAACAAAAAAAAAATCTTTTTTGCAGTTCTGTCTTTATAACTCTGAAACTGAATTTATATCAAGATTTCTGGTTCAAATGAGAAGCCAGCCTCAGACGCTCATTGGAGATTTTGGAACAATTCAATCTTTCCAAGAGTTTCAGTGTGTTGATTTCTGTATTTTTATTCAAATAGGTCTCTAATTAATACTGTAAAAGACTCCTGTAAAGACATCACTATCAGCAGAGAGTGCTGATGCAAGCATAGGGAAGAATAGTTAATTGGGGAAGAACTTCATTACACTTTTTCACTTTGCAAACTGCCTTTCACCAATACCTGGGTGGCAATCCTAGCACTCGTGGGCAATGGCTAGCAGGGCACACTGAAGCAATAGGGACTTGACCTCATTGCTTTATTTGCTAAAAATGTTTTAACAACTGCTTTTAGACATTCGGCTGGCATTAGAAGTAGTGATTTCTTTTTAATTAAAATCTCTTAAAAACTGATGTGACAGGATTCTCTGAAAAAAAAGAAAAGAAAAAAGAAAAGAACTGGAAAATTAATTAACTAAACTAGAAGGTCAGTTTTAAAATCCTGCTGCAGCCTAATTAAATCCTAGACACTGACATTTTTGGCTAAAGATTGCAACCATAGTAATTAGTGTTGCAGGAAATTTCCATATGCCATTGTGCCAAATGAATGAGAGTATTTCATAATTGTTCCTATAGGACTTCTTGCAAATAGCTGGGAGGGACATGATCCTATTGTAGGAAATATGCAAAGGCAACGTAGTATTTTCATTCCTGTAGTAGAGTCTCTCCAGGTCAGTAGTGTGAAGAAGGGAAAAGTCTGATACATGATAGGAATATTATAAATTACTATTATTATTATATTGGCCTCTCCTTATTGTCTATTTAAAGAATCAAGCACTACCTAAATAAATAGGGCAAGCTGTTAGTCAAAAGGCTGTGGATAAATACATGCTGAACAAGCAATTAAAAATCATAATAGCGAACAATTTTATATGATAAAACAAAAGATGCTGCTAATTATTTTATTTGCATGTATTTTAGTTAGCTCCACAGAGAGATTTCTTTTTTCTTTTTCAATCATTAACTTTTTCAGGACTGCTAAGGATTTGTTAAATGTCAGGCAGTAAAATTAAAATGTCATTATTTGACATATGGGTCAAGTAGACTTAATAAACTTGAACTACATAATTCCACATTTATTTCTAAATTTTTCTTTTCTATTGAAAAATATGGTGAAAATGTGGTAAAAATATGAAATTTTTTTGTACAATCCATGTGGATTTTGAATAAAATGGGCAGAGTTATTAAGATATTTCCCTTCTCAGAACATTGTGCAAACTCCACTCAAAGGGAAAAAGACTGCTCCCTTCTTGAGAGGCACTTCTACAAGAAGGTGATTTTTGTAGCTTTTTCTTTGACAAATCTGTCTCTGACAAATCTTCAGAGAAAATTAAAATGCCAGAATAAGAAAATTACTGACATACCCCACAAATAAAATGAGTAAATATAAGTGACTGCTTCACATGAGAAACGAAAAGATAATCCTGCCATGCGGAAGGACCAGCCTGAAGAACTGGGAGCCCTAGGTTTGTGGATCTTGTCTGTGTGCCTGAAATGGTGCTCTCAGATGGCCCAGCTTCATCTTGTTCTAAGGCACTCCTCGTTATTATGTCCCTCTTTTATTCTCCACAAAAGCGTGATGATTAGCACTTGGAAATAGTTGACAGCCTTCTCTGTGGCCAGTTAAACTGCAAAATGCTCAGCAGTGAATCACTGTATGAGTGAGGAGAGAAACTTTCAGAGTGTCTACAAGCCCTGCTGGCCTAATGTCCTCAAGTCTCCACAGTCAGTCTGCAGTTTCCTCTTTCAAAGACTAATGTGATGGTTGGTGACTGACTGCAGCAATCAAAGAGCATTCAGGTGCATGTAGAGAACAATTTTCTGGTTGATCTGTTCTTTCAGGTGAACTCATTCAGTGAAGTGACATTTCAGACTTCTCTTAGAAAATTTCGGGGTTTTTTTATTTTTATTTCAGGTGGAGAATATATGTTTGTCAAGCTATTGTTTCAGGCTCTATGCAAACTTAAGTCTTCTCAGAGTAAAACCTGGCATAAGATTGAGGGGCAGGTGGGAATAAACTGGAGCCATAATGGAAGAATTTCAGACACACACGGTCCTTTAAAATTCAAAAAGTGGACAAAGGGCAAGTGTATTTCAACTGCCAGGTGATCCAAATTTTGCACAGGATCTTGAAGTTTTGGGAGATTTACATAGGGGTCATTCCATGGCATTGCCAAATCCATAGTCTACACTAACAATTTTTGAGCTATACTAACAATTTTTCTATCCAGCCAGTCTCCCCTGAACTTCAGAGTGATTTTTGACTTTGGGGATGGTCCAGCTAAAGTGATGCAGGGCTTCCTACTCCTGGAAA
Organism: Molothrus ater; assembly: GCF_012460135.2. Lineage (NCBI taxonomy): Eukaryota > Metazoa > Chordata > Aves > Passeriformes > Icteridae > Molothrus > Molothrus ater. Next base: position 45,719,825 of record NC_050482.2, read on the forward strand.
AAAAAGTAGTTTGAGAAGTTTTTTAAAAATGTGTTCCAGTGCTAAATACTGTATAAACATACACCTAAATAGAAATAAATTTGATAAGCCCGGGTAGATTTTGCAAATATTGTGGCACATGTTTTTTCTGGGTGCAATAGCATTGATTTTTCCTTTAGGGAACTTAGTTCAGCAACAACCTCCCTCACTACCCATGAGAAATGAGCCCATCATAGCCTCTTCTACGTTGGTGGGACATTACTCTCTCAATAAGCTGTAAGGAAATTTGCTCTTGTGGCATCAAAATGAGCTGTTGATCACAATATATCATTCATTTTCCCAATAAGGCCATGGTTTTTTATTTTACATCATTAGTGAACATTTTTGTCCTCTTCTAGGAATAACCCTTCAGGCTTTTTTAAACACTCAGACAGAGGAAGAGGCTATTTTCTGTTCTTTTCCCCCCAAACATTTCTGTCCCACATTTCTGCCAATATTTCAACTACAGGACAAAATCTCAACAAAAGTGGCCTTGTGATCTTCTGGGATACAAGAGTCAGATTCAGGACCAAATCTGGGGCAACAAATATTTTTTCCAGTGGCAAATGTTGCTGTTTACTTGATTTTGCTGTTGGGAGACACCACCACAGGAATGCATTTAGGTCAGCCAATTAGCAATATTGGATTAGAGCACAGAGCAAGGAAATTTTGTAATAGATCTGCTGTACAGTGCTATGACAGGTACCTTACAACTCTGAGGTTTATTTCCTCAGCCTGAAATGCCAACACTGACACTAAGCCATCCCTGCATCATACACAGTTTGTAAATGATGAGGGTACCTATTCTGTGTTATAGGCTTTGAAGTCTGGGAGGAGAAGAGAGAAGACTGTGGAAGGGCTTTGACAAGCACAATTTGTCTTTTTGCAGCTTTCAGAGCACCACAATATATTTTCACAAAAGACCTGTTTATATAAAGCTGTCTGAAAACATTTTCAGCACAAGTGTATATCTAATGCAGGCACGATGGTACAGTCTCTGGATTTTGAGTGCACATTTAAAATGGAAAAAACCTTTCAGCATCTTCAAATAGCAGCAGGTTGCTGGATAATTTACATTGTACCTCATGCAGGCAGACATGAAATCCAGCACCCTGAAACTGTGCTTGCCACACACTGAATGCTAAGAACTTACTTGTGTTTGTAGCATATTTGAGAAAAGAGGCTGCTAAACTCACTGAGCAACAGTCCCTTTCTTGAGACAGAGTTCATCCTCTCTAAAGGCTTTGGAACAGATGAAGCTGAGCTAATCATCAAGAAACCCTCTAATCTCTATCATTACTTAGGTTTTCATGTTAGTCATTGTGACAGCTTTTCCCCCTTGTCACCAGGGGGAGAAAGCAGCGGTTGGCGCTCTCTGGCGAGGCTGGAGCCATTCATGGCAGGCTGAGCTTTTCCAAGTTAGTATTCAGGAGCCATCCACAGCCAGGGAACAGAGACACAATCCCAGAAAGGTGTCGTGAAGGGCCTGGCACAATGTGGGGCTTTTGTGGCATTCCTCTTGGCTGACTGTCAAACAAAGGTAGAGCCAGCCATTACCAAAGGCTATTAATGTGCAGGGAAATACAAAAATAAACCGGCTACTTAGGGCAGTAACTATTACAGGCAGAGAAATAATACAATAAATCACTGAAATGAAGAAAGAGTGGCAAGAGGCACTGAAAACAGAGATATTTTGTCACTAAATTGCAGCATTAATAGCGCTTTGAAGCCTCACATTTAAATTGCCTATTTCTGACACTCAAAATGCACATTAGGAAAATGATGCTTATTTTATAGTTACTCATTAAAAGGAAGGGGATAAATAAGAAGGAGTTTTAAACCATAAATCTCTTTCATAACGAACAACAAATAAGAACACGTGGGGCAGACAAATAAATGGATAGTGAAAGAAAGATTTTTAAAATGCTTTTGTAATCTGGGGTGTAAATGAGCAACTGTCTCATCTGATTGAGGATAAGTAATTTTTAGAAGGTCTCGGTATGATTGCAAATCCAGGAGATACTCATATGTTACTTGATAATGAAGAAGAACTAGAAATAACAGAAAAGGTTGTTTCATTTCCTTTGCAATGATTCAGGCATTGTGCAATTATACTATTTGTCTCTTCTGTACATGACTGCAATGCTACATGTATTTCCCCACCTACAGATATATCAACTTTCCTCACCTAACAAGGCATAACTCCAGATTACCTCTGAATAGCCTGTATGACAAATTCAAGGAAAGAGGCAGAAGGAAATTACACATCACTTTGGCATTTAGTCTTCCTGGAAAGGTCTTCATGATCACCTATGTAACTTCCCAGCACTCCTTAATGGCTGCCCAGTAGCCTTCTGCTGCTTGACTATTTGCATAGCATCTGCATTTATCTAATCTTTATTTATATTTTAAAGACTGCAAAGTTACAGCTCATTTGCAGTGCTTCAGGATTTGAGTATTAAACAAAAATGCAAATACAGCAGTAAGCCCTTAATGAGATGTACCCAGCTCATTTTTTTCAGCATTAACTCCATTCTTTATCTTATTTTAGCATCCACAGTATAAACTATTCATCAGGTCCAAAACTTCATTTTATTATATTGCCAGCTTCTGTCATATATTTTACAAGTTTAAATTCTAATTTTATCCACAATAAGAATAATAATGATGTTTCAAACTGGCATTTATTGTCTGAAGGAAAATAGCTCAAATATTGTAACAAACCATCTTTTCTTCTGAGTTACTGAGCTAAAATGCAGTGTTACAAACTTCTGGGTTTGTGGTACTTGACTGCTACTTTGCACTAATTTGAAAGATGATAAAGTCACAAGGTAAGGGAAATGCTAGTTCCACACACTTGTGGCCATAAAAGGAAATCCGCTTGAGGCAATTTAAATACCCTGAGGAAAATTCCTACCTTTGGATGTATGTGAGCATACACCACATTTTTATTTTCTAATTTTAATCTTCTAATGACATAAACCAAACTTTTGCCTCCAAGAAAAGGAAACATGATTCTCTGATTAATGCTGCAGTGTGGATAAAACCCTCAGGCCTCGGCCACAGAATCACTTGTGGTGAAAACTGTGTCTCACCCTAGGAGTTCTCCTTAGCTTCCAGGTGTGCAGCAGCTCTTCCCCAGAGCTCTCAGAGACCTCCTTCACTCTCTTCATTTTTGGGCTGGATTCCCAGGGCTAAGGAGAATAAATGAAAGGGAGTACTTATAGTATTGGTATTTATTTTTTTTTAGTAGTAGTATTTCTGTACTAGTATTTTACTTTTTTTTTGGTCTCTACTGACATAGCAATTGCCCTGGAGAGAAGAGTGTGAGGTTCTGGATGCCCATAAATACAACATGTAAGGACCATCAGGGGTCACACCCTCTCCCCATCACTGCCAACAGCATCCATCTTTTCTCACCACTTTGATAGCAGTGTGAGAATGATCCATAATATAGTTTGCTGACACTGCTGCAGAGTCATTCATGCCCAGAAGGATGATAAGTTCTTCACGTCAGGCTTTCTCAGCATTTCCTCCACGATTATGTGGTCTGCAACAAGGACTATCAGTCTCTCCACCAGCTTTGGGTGATCAGGTCTGTCTCTAAACATATTGATGGTCCTCACTCTACTGCTTCCTCTCCACCCCCCCCCACCCCCACCCCCAAAATTAGGAAAGGAAAAACAAGCTTTGGAGCTGAAAAAATACCTGAGTGTTCTGGGTTTCATTGCTGCTGCTTCTATTGCAGCAATGACACCACCTAAGCTTCTATGCCAAAGTCAACTCCACTGTGAGCTACAGAAGCCCTTATTTTTTTCTCAGAAAATGTTCCTGGTTCAGTTTCAGCTTAATTTTTAGAAAACTACGGCCTCTTTCCTCCTGTTCCCTCCATGCCTCATGCTTAAATCTGCAGGTTTGTACCGATTGTAGTTATGATGAACAGGCTATGCTGTGTGGGGTGCATATTGCTCTGAGTGCCTCAGAGAAAATTTTTATTTACATTCATTACAAGCAAAGTCTATAAGGCTCTACAGGTTTCTCTTTGCAATTTTAAAATGTGTATATGTAAGTTACTGAATTTTATACCCAGGTTGGCTCTGATGGTTAATGTGTTTATTTGAGAAACAGAGTGCAAAACTTTGTCACTGTGACAACTTTTACAGCATCTTTGGTATCTTGCTTGGGAAAGAACAAGGTTTTGCAATATCAATTTGTTGGTCTTAAAATCCTCAAGAATAAGATTTCATTGATGCATCAACAATAAAGCTGATCATATAATATATATGTTAATATAATAATATCATAAATATTATAACATCAGTAATACAATAAAGATGGTAATATAACACAGTCCTAGGGTTTTTTATTTCCAACATTTTGTTTGAATGCCACAATGTTTCTGAAATTTCACTGTGGAAAATTTCATAAGTGTCTTGTCTTTATTGTTCGTTCATTTGCACTAAAGAATTATCAGCTTCACAAACTTCTTTGTAGCTCCCAGCGGAACTAGCACAATTATAAAGTTGTGCCAAATTGGCTTCTTAGCAGAAGGTATCTATTGGAAGAAAACAAATCCCTACATTAGATTCCATCATGAACAAACAAATCGTTTTAATTGGCTGTGTAATGAGATGGCCTTTTGTAGAATACGTGCTTGGAAAGTTCGCTGTTACATTGGATGTCCCAAGTTCTGCACAGGATGAGCATGACAGCAAAACTAATTGTATGAAATACAGCACGCCTGTGTTTTGGCTTTTGAAATGTAGATAGCTCATGCATGGCTTTTCATTATCTCTTTAGTGTTTTTCAATAATTTATCAGACTTTATATTCCCACTATTTTACAAAGTTATGTACTTGGAGTTTTATTTCTTTAAGCGATAATGGCAAAGTGGTGTACTGCAGTTATAGGTCAGCTTCATCTTAAAATAATTTGTATTTCTCCAATTCCTTAAATATAGCTGATTTTAAACAGACAACTTCAGGGTTTCTAAGATACTATGTTTAGATCACTTAATTCTACTGCAGCCTTTCTGTAGATTACTAATCGTGCCAACCAGTGGGGCAGGGAAAGCTCCTACCTTCAAGGTTATGGGATCCAACCCCACAATAACTTCATAGCCCTTTGTAAAATCTTTCTAATCCCCTCCTTGTAGTGAGCATTGCTGGTGCACACAGCAGCATCCAGCCCCACAGCACAGCAGAAACGAAAATACAGACAGTGGCAAATTCCCCAGCTATTCCCAAGGTCACAGATGTGGGCACATGCATGCAGGTTGGACTGAGTGAGAGGAGAGTTTTAGGATATAATTGGAAAGAACAAAATGTCCTGTGACCCATCTGCCCTGTGATTTTGTTGATGAAGCAAGTAGTAAGAACTGAACTTCTCATATAGTTGTGTGCTTCAGCTGCCATTTTCATAGGAAAGATGAAAAAAGTAGATTGGCTTTGAGTTATAAAAACAAGTTTTATAAATGCATTTCAGAGTTCTTATGCATTTGAGTGATAGGTAGCTCTTACTGGGCACTTTTTGTCTATCCTCAGGCTCATAGAGATTGCCACATGGTGACGTGGCTAGAGCTTGAAAAGAGGTCACAGAAAAAAATCAGAAGGGTCCTTATAGGATGTACAGAAACATTTTATCTGTTCTTCAAAATCTAAGCACTAAATATTTTTTGTCCGGTTAGGTTTATCTTTCTAATGAAAAATTCTACTGATTTGTGCAATTGTACTCCCTTAAACTTTGATTATGTAAAGTGTATCCAAACATGCTCACACATCTACTACTGCTGAGATCCCTACTGTTGAGTTAAAAGGTATCAGCACCAGCCCTGAAATGGCTTCAGTGTGGTTTCAGCGTGGTTTCAGAAGACATGACCACAAAATAATTCTCAAGTAAAGAGAAATATTAGAAATGTCTAAATAAAGAAACTGTGTCAATGGAATTAAAAATCAAGCTGTAATTTTAATGCAAGTATTCCATCTAATTTTTTTAGCATTTTCATAAGGTATATTAAGCTATCATATTTCTCTAGTCATTATGAACAATGTATCACAATTTCTGTAACTTCTGCTTTACTATATGTTTTTTATACTTTTCTATACTCATTTTCAATATCTAGAAGATATCACCCCTGCTTGGACTTTCTTGCCTTCTCAAGGAGCTGTTGTTTAACATTAATTAAGCAAATAGAAAGATATATGTGAATCAAGATCTTTAAGATCTTTCACTTCAGTGGAACTGATCCCCTGAGAGTGTTAAAAACATATAGCTGAAAGCTCATGAATAGTCCCCTTAACATGAAAGACACGTAGCTGGTGTTCATTTTTGGGTGTTCAACTTTAGCCTAAGTTCACGTTAACAACAAATTGTTTTTCGTGACTATTTCAGTGCTATGTGAGAAATGGGATGGCTTGCTTCATACCAGTGCAGGAATTGGCTTGAAGAAAAGAAGAAAACAAAAAAGGAGCAGGATGGGGTGGGTGGAGGAGAGGAGAACAGAGAGAACCCACAACAGCAACAACAAAATGGTACTGTAATGTTCAATAGCACCTTTTAAATAGACAGGTGAGAGATTAGGTGGGCCATAGAAGTGAGCAACTTTTTGAAGTGGCTTCAGGGTCAGTGGGCAGCATACTGCTGGGTTGGCTGGCTGCTAGTTTTGCTGTATTTTACTGGTACCTTTGGTGCATTTGTTTGGGGGTGGGGGAGAAGTCAGAATTTCCACTGTGGTGTCTTTCAGAGGCACTGCATTCACCAACACTAAATATGTCCCCAATTTTATTTCAAAAGTAAGTACTTCTTTCTGTGGTAACTAAATGCAATATCAGTCATCATATTTATCATTCAGTTGACACTTGCCTTGACCTCACCTCTTCAAGCATCCAAAGTTTGTTCCTTTGCTTATCCACCACAGATCTCAAAGACTTTGCAAAACTTCAGCTAAGCTTCTTGCTTGAAATGCATCCGTGCTGATAAATTACTAGGACATGGGATTGCAAGGGATACTTAGCAAGTTTGCAGATAATACAAAACTGAGAGGAGCTGTTGACCCTCTTGAAGTCCAAGAGGCCCTGCAGACAGACCTCAGTAAATGAAAGAGATGGGCAATCACAACCATGGGAAGTTCAACAACGGAAAATGCCAAATTCTGTGCCTGGGATGGGGCAACTCTGTTGGTGTGGTACATGCAGACTGGGGAACGAGGCACTGGAAAGCAGTGCCATGGAAAGGGACCTGGCAAGCTGAACATGAGCCAGCAGTGCCCTGGCAGCCAGGAGGGCCAACCCTGTCCTGGGTTGCATCAGGGACAGCATCACCAGCAGGGCAAGGGAGGGGATTGTCCCCTCTGCTGTGCACTGGGGCAGACTCACATCAAGTGCCAAAGGAGGGCCATGAGGATGGTGAAGGGCCTTGAGGGGAAGCCATATGAGGAGCAGCTGAGGTCACTTGGCCTGTTCATCCTGTAGAGAAGACTGAGGGGAGACCTCATGGCAGTCTCAGCTTCCTCATGAAGGGAAGTGGAGGTGCAGGCACTGATCTCCTCCCTGTGGTGGTCAGAGACAGGACCTGAGGGAATGGCCTGAAGTTGTGTCAGAGGAGGTTTAGGCTGGGGTATTAGGAAAATTTCTTCTCCCAGAAGGGCACTGGAATGGTCACCCCATGGAAATGGTCACAGCACCAAGCCTGATAGAGCTCAAGAAGTGTTTGGACAATGCTGTCAGGCACACGGTATGACTCCTGGGGATGGTCCTGTGCAGGGCCAGGAGATGGACTCAATTATCCTTGTGGATTACTTCCAACTCAGCTTATTGTGTAATGGTGTGATTCTGTGAATATCAAGTTGTGGTCTCCCTGCTGAAGCTGAAGCTGGACCTTACCTGGTGCTGGCATGGAGGAGCCTGGGACACCAGGGCACTTCTTGACCCCAAAAGATCCCAGTACAACAGCAGTCCCTGTTGCATCTCCAACACTTCAGAAGAGGCAGAAATCTTGAAATTGGTATCCAATATCTGTTGCATATGAAATTATATTTACAGGTCATTTAGATGTGTTTGCATGAATCAGATATGTTTGAATTATTTACAGGATGTGGTGGCTTCAAAGAACCTAATTAGAGTAGAGTAGCATGTTTTAGGACCTGAAAAGGCAAGCTCTGCTCCTGCAAGTAATTACTGCTCTAATGAACAAACTCAGGAGAGTGAAATGCATAAGCAGATTCTGTGGGATCAGTGCACAGAACATATTTTCAAGTCCAAGGAGCATGGCAGTGTAATAGCTGTGAAACTGTAAAAGTATTAGTGGTGAAAGAAATAACAGCACTAAAACTTTATAGTGCAATATAGTCTATTCAACGTCAAAGAGACGAAGAGGCATCTTTTTCAGTATGAATTAATAGAAAACCAGTATTTATTCACCTACGATGGAATTCAAATATTTGCAGAAAATACTGTATTTTAATTTTACAACAAAATGAATCATACTTAGCCTCTGTGCTGCTGACACACCTGCTATCTCAAGTTCTTTGTCTTCATTTCAGCAGTCACAAACTCTACCATAAACCTTAAGGACTTTCATATTCCAGAATTCAATTTATAGCAGTTTCAGTTACTATAAGAATTGTCCTTATGAAAATGACATACAAACACTCCCTACATATTCCTGCACCATAAATGCCACATGAATTCACTCATTTTTAAAGTCAATTCAAGATTTTTTGATCAAGAATGGAGATTTAGCCTTATAACTTCAAGTTAAACTGTTATTTCTGTGTTTTAAGTATCATCGCTGACTATAAAAATTGTCAAATAAAAACTTATCTGAAAATTCTCCAGGGAAGTGTTTGAGTCAGAATGCAGTGTGTTCATGTGTAGTTATATTGTCTCTATTCTGGTGACAGAAAGAAAAATATGTGTTTTTTCAGTAAACTGAATGCATATCTTTCAAAAATCTTGCAGAGGATTGTTATTTATAGCACTGAGCTTCCATTTTAAGATGAGTATTTTTTATTTGTTTGTTTTTGATTGCCACCAATAATAAGGATGCAAAGCAGCAAATCAGGTCCTAAAATGGGCATTTTACCACTTTCATTCTTGTTGGTGTTTTAGGCAGTAATCAAGAACTTCTGTTGTGATACTAAGGCTGAAATTTGGACCAGTTCAGATCATTAAAAAACCCTGGTCCTAAACTTATCATGTCTGAAAAATATAGCCATATTGGTGATCAAAAACCCCTCATGTGTGGACAGCTGTAAACCTATTTACTTATTACTGTTCCTAAAACCCTGCAGGGTGAAAGAGAAATGAAAGATATTATAGCTCTCTCGCTCTTTTATTTTTTTGTTTGTGGCATGTCTGACCTGCACCTCAGCCCTTCAGTTATGATTTCACTGTGCACCATTTACTACGCACAGGTAACAGCAGCCTACCTTGTAATCTCCCAATCAAAATCTAAAGACCTTCTGTATGTCAGGGATATTCTGTTATTAAACCCCAACATTATTAGTTTTTCTTTCCTTTTGACAACAGAAATAGAAACGTGTCAGTGAGAGAAACTCCTCAATTATATGGATTTTTTTGAAGGGCAGATCTGAGCCTTCTGGACCTTATCCTGTTTTTAACACTTTGCTATAAGTAGGGAAGAAGTGGCCTGGCTGGTTGCCAAATCCTCCAAATCCAACTTAAACACGCATTCACTGGCTTTGTCTAGACTAGGGGATTCATTTGCAAATGTTTGCTCACCCTTTCTAACCTGTGTAAAAATTCGGGCACTTTTAAGGCAGAATGCCCATAACAAACACTGCTCTGACCCATCTACTGTGTCCCAGATGTCCATGGCCCTGGTCAGCCAATGAAGCGGTGGCTGTGAGGGCATTGGGTATTACTGCCAGACACCAGTTCCTTGTTCTTATGCAGCTGAAAGCATTACATCAGTGGATTTCTCTCTCTCTGAGTGCGGCATTAGCTCCAGGTGCCACTAATCTGGTCCAAACTAAGCCAGCAGATACTGCATTGAGGCAGAGGAAAGGCATGGAAACCTCTGCACATGACGCAGCCTGAAAAAATTCTTTGTGTGGTGTCTGCTTGATCAGCTTAACAAAATCCATAGACTGTGGTGAGGGTCTTCTCTGGGGCACAACTGCAGGACTATACCTGGAGCAAATATTCAAGGAAAGAAAGTCCTCAAAGAACATGGAGACACATATATACAGTCAGGGAGGTGAACCAAAAAAAGGCACATGGTCCTTTGTCTTGCCATGTGCATGATCTTCAGGGATTTATTTAGGCAGAGCCAGACTGGGTCTACTGAAAGTCATAATCAAAGCCTGTGGGCACCCAGAAGCTGTAAACGTTGAGCCGAAGGTCAGTTTCCATGTTTTACTGTGAGTTTCTAGTCTTCCTCTTGAAATCATGGCCCAGCTATTAAATTATTATCTCAGGGACTTGTCCTAAATGTTACAGGCTTTATATAGTCTCCAACCAATCTCATTGCCCTTAGGACCCCAGTATATAGAAACATCACTTATGAGGATGCTGTATAAGGTTTTTCTTCCTTATGGAGAACCTCACTCTTGTGAGTGGTAAGATGTTTGTCACCAGCCTGCAGAAACCCTCCTGCCAAAGAGAAAATTGCTTGCTGACTACCAAAGCCAGAGGAACAGAGAGAGGGGGATCAATGGAGGAGTGAAAAAAGGGAGAGGCCAGCCCCGAAATGGATGTTCTTTTCCATTGTAAAAGCCATCCTCATTATTTTTGGAGTCCAAATGGTTACATAACAGGACATTCCTTTGGCCACTGTTTATCTCAATTTTAAAATACAACTTTCACAATGTCTTAGAGCTCAATATTATTTATAAACATAAGTGTTTGCATTGCTTCACCTCTGACCTAAACTTCAAGCTGCTGAAGTGGAAATTGGTTTCTGTTTTTAACTTGGTGTGATTTTTACAAATGATACTTGCTGGATTTGCTGAAGACTTGTTCTACAGATTATATCTTCTGAACAGGAAGAATGGGCCAAATAAAGGGAGGAGTGGAGGAAAAGTTGTTTCTTTGACAGACATAATTGTTTCTCCAACATGAAATTTTGGCTCATCCTCTATTTTGAACAGGTGGATGGATTCTTTGAATCCCTATTAAGAAAAAAAAAAAAACAACGTGATTCTGGTTCCTTACCTTGAATTAATTAAGGGTTTTCTTAAAATACTGGAACATAAAGCTTGAGTTGCTAAGTAAGGCACATGATTAAGTCTTGAAATATTACATTTTTCTGCTTTGCAAATATATCTGAAAGGTTAGCACCCAGTGAAGCATGTAGAGTCATCATAATGAAACAAAATCTGAGGTGCATCCATAAAGACTTTTTTCTAAATTAAGACCTGATGTTTAAGCACGTGCAGCTTCCCCATTATGTGAATGGAGTTTGCCATAAACTGCAGTCTTGAGTTATTGACATTAAAGAACAGGAGGAACAAGCTTATCCTGTTTTAATTGGACTATAATACTCTCTTGTTAGAAAGCAAAGCAGCCACCTTGGCATCACAGACACAGAAATCATCACAATTTTCTGCTGCCCGGAAAGGTTAGGAAGCTGCCGCTTTCTTCTTTTCTTGCCTTTTGATCAGGTATTTACAGCAGAAACCTCACATTATGTTTCTTTCTCTCCCAACCCTGGTGATTTTTAGTACATTTTTTTCTTCCACAGGCTGTGAAGCCTGAGCTCTTTCCTGGAAGAAGAAAGTAACCATTGTCCCTTGGTGACTATTCAGGCGTGTCTGTAGCTTTTGTTGTTAAACCCAAATTAGCTTGACCTGAGCTGCTGGGCAAATTCTTGAAATGCCACACACTTAGTGTCAGAATTAAGAATCCACTTGGTGGTGTTTAATGTATGTAGGGGTTTTTTATGAACAGGTATTTATAGTTTTTATATAGATGATATCTGAAAAGGAGAAAATTGTTTGAGCATAAAGAATGTGACTGAGATTCATGGGATTCATGTCCTCCTCCCCACTGCCACTTACTTCCCATCTGACTTTTGAGCAAGTCATTTACATCTCTTGGCACCTGTTTCCCAGTGCACATAGAGTTTACAGCTATTTCAGAATAATTAATTAATAACATTAGTATTATTTCCTATCTTCCCTGTATTGTTCCATTGGGATAGAGACCCTGTGCCTACACAGTAACTGGCAGGAGAAACTCTGCTACAATTAGTATTTGTATAGTCTAGAGTTTGTAAGTTTTCAATTAATGAAAGCTTGTTTGCCTAAAATATCCCGCCATACATGTGGATGTGACACATGCCCTGGCAGTGAGAGACCTCAGAAAAATGCTAATTTTCCACCTGTCACTCATCTTTCACCTGCCTCTGTTCCACTTTCAACTTCCTTTCCAGTGGTAAGTGGGGAGGCAATCCTTCCCATTTACAGCAAATTCAGGCTACAGACACAAAGTCTGTTCATTTCCACTTTCCATGTTACAGCCATAGTGATCAAACACTTCTGCAGTGCTGCCTGCTCTGTGCTCCCCATGAGGATGGAGAATACTCAGGATTTCTTTGGAGTCCTTCAACACCTTTCAGGTTTGGCCCCTTGGCAATTAATGAATGGCTTGAAAGCTTGCTAGGAAATGTTCTTTAGCACTGCAGCACTTCTTCATTTAGTACTTTGCCAGTGAGTTGTAAAAATTTGCCCTGGAGACAGGGAAATGCAAATATAAATTAGATGGAGCACTAATAACATTACATTACAGAACAATGCAAACCGTTTTTGACACCCCACAGAGAAGAAATCCATGCATTCCTTCTGAATCATCTTTATGGAAATTTCTGTAAACATGGTGTTATTAAAAGAAAGTAGCAATTATTTCCTTCTTTGGTTCATCAGTTGCAGGGAGGGGGAGAATAGGCAGGGGAATTAATTTTGTTTTCTTCCCTCTTCTTCTCTTTTTCTTGCATGTCCTTGTCGGAGAGCTCTCACATGACAGGAACCAACAGGATGGAAGCCACCACTGGCGGAAGAGAGAAAGAAGGATGGAAGAAGTGTTCAGCATTGTTAGAGATGGGCCTCCATAGCTGGAAGTAGTTAAGAGAATAGCAGAAGCAGAGAAGGTTGTAGCTAATAAGGTTGCTCAGGAAGCCAAAGCTATTAAGACATGTTGACATAACATTTGCAAGCTTCACAGGGGCCATCGTTGTAATTTAGATTTAGTATTGATCAGTCCAGCATCAGGGCTGGAGGAAAACTGAACACAGTGTTCTTTACGAAAGTGGCGCTTCAGACACTGCCTTCTTACTAACAGAGAAAAGCAGAAATCCCCCATGCCCTGTCTGATCTGTGACTGCTGTCCTCTCCCTTGGGGCAGACAGAAAGTTGCAGTCACTTGGGCTTGGTATCATCTTTCAAAATTGCAGCTGCAGTCATAGCAAGGACATTAAAAATGTGCCTGTGCAATACCAGCTCAATGCAACACGTCTGCACATGCTCACAGCTCCCTGCTAATGAAGCCTACTGGAGGTTTTGCAAGCATATCATTTAGGATGAAAACTGGCTGGCTGTGCATTACAGGGTGTGCTGGAGAAGGAATCTGGTGATTTAACACATGGTGAGAAAGCAGCTTGCGAGGCTCATTGGATCATTGGGGATTCCAGCCTTATACCTCAATTATATGCCCTCTCTTCTAACATTTGCCTTTAACTGTGCAACACCCACGCCTTCCTCTTTTTTCCTCTTTTCTCTATTTCTTTTTCCCCTCCTTTTGTTCCATCAGTGCATTTTCATGCCTTTCCAGTAAGCACCACCAGAGCAGAAAATACCTGAGGTTTACAGGAAAACCAAAGGTAATTTACTGAGCAGAACATTTATTTATCCAAAATGATTGTTTCACTGTCCTCTGTATGACTTGGCAGTGTTTAAATTCCCAAAGAAAATTGCTGCTGGCAGTTTGACAAGCGTGCAGGGACTGTGTTCTCCCATGCCAAACCCTGAATAACATGTATCTGGCAGGGGGAGATGATGGTGATCCACCACAACCCTCTCCAAGCCCCCAGCAGTCAAACACCTTTCCTGTGGTGCTGAGATTGGTGGAGATTTTTCCCCTGCCTGATTGACTTGAGGTCCAGAGCTCTGAAGTGAGTGCAGAAGTGGGATGGTACTATCTCCACTTCCCTCTTCCTAGAGCAAGAAAAGAGTGTCATTGTTCTGGGTGTGCCTCCACACTTTCTCCCTGATCAGGGACTTTCTGAGTCCTTGGCTGCTCACCACGCACAGTGTAGGTCTTGGTCCCTTTTCTAACACTGCCCAACACCATTTATTTGGGGATCCCAAACAACATGTCAGCTGTGTAAGGATTGAATTTTGTGTTCACAGTGCCTCCCTGAATGTCCAGCCCTCCATGGCTTGCTCTCCCCAGCTCTCCCCAGCCCCAGACATGGCACAGGGCACCTCTGGCACTGAGCAGATGTTCATGGTGCCCCGGGCAGGACCAGCAATGGCCTTTCCTTACACGTCTCCCCTCACCCTTCTGGACTGCTGGCTCCGCACACATATCCTGTGCTTTAAAACATTTGATGTCCATTGGCAGACAGGAGCCACTGTTTGGTCTTAGGCAGCTGTGAGCTGCCACTGAGTCCCTGGAAACAGCTGCTGTTAAAACAGAGAAATCCCTGACACGACGTCAGCATTTAGTGATTAATACTTAGTGAAGTACAACCTCCCACTTCCTTGCCCTTGCCTGTGAAGAGAGATGAAGATCCAAAGACAGTGAGACCCATCTGGGCTTAGCCCTGATTCCTGGGGAGCTTTCCAGACCACTGCCACTGCCTTCCACTCCTCCAACCTCTACCACCAGAAAAAAGCATCTTCTCAGTGTCATTTCCAGCCCTTAGGTCTCTAGTGGGCCCAGGAAAATGAGAAATGTCCTTCTGAAGACACATAGAGTAAGCCAGGATTGTTCTGGGGACCTAAGGGGTGGCTCAAAAGTAAATTAAAACTTTTAATTAGGAAGGACTGATTCTCTGCCAATCCCTAAAGCACCAGGCTTCAATGAACCTTATGGGGTATTTTTAAACACCCCTTGGCTTCAGAGACGTGCAGGGCGTGTGGCCAGCATGCTGGCAGCCGTGGCTGGGAGCCAGGGAAGGGGCCAGTGAGGAGCACCATGTGGCCATGTCCTTGAAAGAGCCAAAGCAGAGTATGTCAGTCACCTCTGCTCTGCATCTCTGCCCGTGAGCCACAGCAATGAATTACAGCTGAGTGCGGAAGCTGCAGAGAGGCAGGGACAAAGGCCAGTGGAGGGAGAGGGGCTGCCAGCATCCTCCCACCCTTGCATTGTGGTGGCATGAATTGGGGTGCTTGAGTGCCCCACAGAGAGGGCCACGAGAAAGAGGCTCTTTAAATGAGACTTTTTAACCCTTTATGCCTCATCTCTTCACCCACAGTGCTCCAGCAAGGAGCAGAGACTGCCCATAAATTGCACTTGAAATCCATAATACCTCTGCACTAGACTGTCATGAAATGGTTACAGGTAAAGTAACGAGACAAAAATGAAGTCTGAAGAAGGATTTTTATTGCTTTTCAAAGGTCTCTTGCAAGTTGCTTGCCTTTTATTTCAAAGACAGTGCTGAAGAGTATAGAGAAAGCGAGGGAAATACAGCCCCCACATATGAAGTGGGGAAAAAACAATACTTTATTCACCACTCCTATTTATAATGTAATCTTTCTTACATTTTGTTTCAGTACACCTTTTGTAACCATTTCTCTACTGATTTTCTGGAAGATTATGCTAAATGTCAAAATGTCTCTTTGGGCTCATAAAATGATACCATAATAAAGCATCATTTCAACTTAGAATGGGTAAAACAACCTATAAAATAAAATGGAACATTTTGACATTAATTGAGAAAGTTACCAGCTTTTTGAGTTTCATCAGATTCATGTCAGCATTAAAGAAAAAATAAATTAGGTTACAGTTTATTACAACATGCGATGACCTTTAAGTAATTTTATAGCACTTTATGGTTCTGCTGCAGTCTTCTAATCAGCATTGTGTCTGAGGGAAATTATAAGCAGACGTTCTTATTCATCCAAAGTTCCATTAATTTGAATCCCTACACACCAAGAATTCCTGCTGCAGCCAGGTGAGTCAGCTTATAGTACAGTTATTTGAGCCTTGTAATGTCTTCCTGATGCCTTTTTTTATTTCACATTTATTAACTTTTGAGAGTTTCAGGCCTTTTTTATTGCCAACTAAATGTGAGTAAAACCTAAATTTGGCTACTACAGCATTCAGACCTGTTCCTCTAACTTTGTACTCCAGTAAATAGTTCTGCTAGAAACTGCATAATTTTTCATCACAAGACTTTCTTGTACTCACTGCCATTTATAGAATAAATGTACCCTCAGGGTAAATTTATACTGGCAGTCTTGATGCATGTTTACAAAATGCACACTACACAAGCACATACACAGAAACACATGCTAGGATGGTGTTTTTAAAAGGCTATAAAATTATATTAGAAAGTCTTTGCAAAAAGGCACCCTGCAAGTTTTTCTAAGTCATTTTTTGTATTTTTTTTAAGAAGAGAAAAATGCATTAACTAAATGCTTCTAGCTGAAATTAAAATGTCCATGATATATTGCTTGAGTATAGTAAATTCACCCCTTCTGTTTTTCCTATGATCTAGTTATAACTGTCTTAGAATATAAAAGAAGATACATGATTTAAATTACAGAGGTCAGAATTGAACATTCTTGAGAGTTCAATAAAAAGGAGAAGAAAATGGTGGTGAAAAGCTGGAAAACAAAGAAGCCAGCAACCAAAAAGTCAGTGAGGGACTGATGCTGCTGCCTTCTTGGTATGGGCTGGTAATGGCTCCTAAGCCAGAGGAAACCTCAAACCTCAACTGACTGCTTAGATCACTTTTCCTCCCAGCATATATCTGATCATTTCTCTTCATGTGTTGGAGCTGTTTTTATAAAGCATTGTAATTTCCACTGTCATACAACTAAGAGAAAATATTTCTAAAGCTTAGCAGTAAGAAGATGTTATAGTTTAGATTCTATTGTCATCTTTAATCTGCTGAAGCATTTAATTCCTTTTGTTATAATGAAAATACTGTATTTCTTTTATCATGTCCCGAGAATTCTGGCAAAAATTATAAGTTTTCTCAGAAAAAGTAGTGTTTGACTATTTCTCTGATGAGGTGAAAGGCCAATTTGCTTATAGTTTCCATGCTTCATTAAAATTCAGCTTCTGTGCTGTGTAATGTGGGTAATATTAATTTTCTAAACATTGATGTACAGCAGCTGCTAACTAATTTCCATAATGGTTGTTCTATTCTAAGGGCATTAAACCTGAAACAAGGTGGATCCAAATGGAAAAAAATGTAGATGATTACTGGCCATCTGCCAAAAAGATGCTTGGGGACGTGAAATTTCTGGAATCACTGAAGCTTTATTTTGATCAAATATTCATATTCTGAGCCATGTGTCAACAATTTTACTGTTTAAAGACAAGGAGGTTGTGGATGGAAATATTGACACCATTCTTCACATGGGAGTTTGCTTTCAGACTTCTTATAGAAAAAAGAATGTATTGCTAAAGAAGAGTGAAGTTAACACTAGAAACATAAAGAAAGGTGCAAAAGAATCCAAGAATTTCTTCCCTTGGGAAAAGGCAGAGTGCAGGGAGACAGGTCATAGAAATGCACTCAGCTTTGAAGTCAAGCAAAACCATATGCATGACCCTTTGGGAAATGCTTCATGTATTTTCATTTCCACAGAATCGTTATACTGATGCCAGTAGACAGAACTATTTTTTTAACTGAGGGAGCCACAGTCCTACCTTAATAGACACACATGCTCAGGAGGAATCCCAGGCTTGGGGTCCTGAACTGGTAAACCAGCCAATACCTTCTGATTTCTTTCTCTTTGTCATCCTTCACTGTCTGCTCCCAAAACACCTCCTTCTGGGAGAAATTTATTGACAGAACAAGAGGACACAGTCTCAAGCTACGTCAGGGAAGGTATAGGTTGGATATTAGGAAAAAAAATTTCACTGAAAGAATAATAAAGTACTGGAATGCTCTTCCCAGGGAGGTGGTAGAATCACCATCTCTGGATGTGTTTAAAAAAAGACTGGATGTGCACTTGGTGCTATAGTGTAGTTGAGGTGCTAGGGCATAGGTTGGACTCGATGATCTTAGAGATCTCTTCCAACCTCATTATTCTGTGATTCTGTGATTCTGTGAAATTGCCTGCTGCATGCCATTCAGTCCCACCTGCATATTGTCAAATAGTTCACCAAAGATCCACTTGTGATCAGCAATGATTTTCTCCAGCACACTATTTTTCTATTCCTCTCTTTTTTCACTAGTGGATTTGATAAGTGATCTTACTCAAACGTGTTTTAGCCCACAAGGCTGGGAGACCATGGTTGTAGGATTTGTCTTCATTACTACTCTAGTTTGGCTGCACATCTTGGGTGCACGGTGTCACACATGACAGAGGTGTTTGGGTCCTTCCCTAGATAACAGCAATCTCATTCCCAGGGCTTTTTGGCTTGAGTTTGTCAGAGATAAAACCCAATTCCAACACTGGACTGTGGGTAGAAATAAGGTTTTATACCTGCTCCTGAGTGCTCTAAATACCAGGGGATTGCATGTGGGAAATGTCAAATACAGCTTGAGAGTGGTCTATTTTTAACCTTTAATTCCCTTGCTGTCTAGGCTCCCCTGATTTCAGCCTTTCTCCCCCTCCCTTATTCTCACCCTAGCAATGATTATGTCAGCCATGATAGGATTCGGCTATGTGTAACCCAGGGTGTGTGTGAAAGTTTTCATGAACATCAGAAGCAGCTGCCCAGCTTGTCTGGGAACTAAACCCACTACTTCTGAATATTTCTGTGCCCTACCTTCCTTGTCAATGCCTTTCCCTGCACATGTGCAGACCTAACAAGAAGTTGCTCCACTGAACAACCTGGACAGAGCTCTGTGTGCCAGTGCAAAACATGGACTTCATACTCCCAACCCCTAATGGTGTGTTTAGCATTGACAACCTGCCTGCTGCAGCAATGCATGCCAACGAAATCCGCATGACAAATACTTTCTTAAAGCTATTTTTGGTTCTTTGTCTTCTGGTTTTACAACATTAAAATGCCAGGCTGCATGCAACTGTGCCTCTAAGCCATCTCCCTCCAGTCTAAAGCAAGATTAAATCAAGGCAAGAACCATGTGATATTTCAGTTTTCAGGGACTTTAGTGACTTAACTTTCTGTCTCCTGAAGCCAAAAACTGAGTTTACACCTTTGTGGTTAATAGTCCTTAATGAATGTTTCTTTTGTTAATTGAGCTAACTGCCCTTTCAACTGGTTTATACTATGGCCCCTGTAAAAAGAAATGGGAAATGAAGATTTAACTAATAAGACTACTCACTCTCTTACTTCTTTATCTTGATATCATTTGAACAGAGGTTGTACACTTTTTTTACAGCTCTTTTATGAAATTAGGAGAAACATAATGATTCCCAGCAAAAATGTAGTATTTCAGGAGATACAGACATTTCTGTAAATAGGGACTATGAAAAAAGGAAAAAAAAAAAGTCTTAGCTTTAAATATATCACTGTAATGAAAGATTATAATGTAGAAAATTAGTGACTGTGTTTCACTAAGCAGACTGCTTCTCCTTTTCTGCCCTCAGAGTGGCCATTTGATTTTAACCCTGCTAAGAGCATCACATAAATAAAGGTACCTGTTGGGATGAGCCTGGGGAAAGGGCAGTGGGCAGGCAGGGCTGGGGACACTGCTCTCCCTCTGCAGGGCTGCACCCCCATCATTCTCTCCACATGCACAGGACTTGAGGACTGGTCCCCATTAGCTCTTAATACACCTGTTCTCCCCAGGGAAAAACAAGTCCAGAAATAATACCCATGTTTTATAGGTAGGAAAAGTGAATTTTTGATGTAGAAAAATATGTATGAGCTGCACAGGCATTGTTTTGGCAGAGAACTAACAAGCTGGGAATGCCAATACCCTTTACAGGAGTTGTGCTCAAAGCAAAGGTGTTACCAACAAGAAGGAGAAGATCATTTTGTGTTCTCCATTAAAACTGTTTTTATGGTGCTCTCTGTTCTGTTACACATTTTATTAGGGTTATAATTTCAGTAAACTACATCTGGCTTTCCTGAGGGTGGCCCCTCATGTTAAACAGGCTGTCTAAAAATATCTCGGGTTTTTTTAATGTTCCTCCTTTTTATCTTCCTTTTGATGGCTTTTCATTTGAATTATTTCCCTTCTTTTTTTTAAAGATTACATTAGCACGTTTTCCCTCTTAATTCTATAATCTTTTCAACTCTAGGTTCCTTTGTACTTTGTGCTTTTATACCCTTTTCTTCTCAAGTCCTTTTCATGTTTCCTCCCTTTTGTTTTTCCCTGGGAGCCTTTATTGTCATTTTATTCTTTATTTTTAGTCTTAAGCTGTACAGTAGGAAGTAATGCTAGGAAAATAAAGAAGGAAAAAGCTGCATAAGCCAATGTAGTAAAGAACTGAGCCACAGAACAACTTACAAATGAAGGCACAGTGGTGAAGCCCATGTACTTTGGTCTCTGTGGTGCAATACTCATGAAAAATAAAACAGTGACACTTCCTTTAAACCCCCCCCCAAAAAAAAAAAAAACAAAAAAACAAAAAAAAAAGACAAAAAAAAAAACAAAAAACAAACGGTCAAGCCAATAATCCAATAAAAAACCTACACCTGTGTGTGACTATGACTTTGCTATAAAAATGGCCTGGAAATGGACCTCTTCCTGATGAGAATCAGAGCTAAATCCCCCATGCATTGAGATAAATGTATTTTTAAGGCACAGATGTGAGAGAAATTGCCTGGAGACTCCTACCAAGTGATCAGAACCTGACAGTGACTGATTTTGGCTTGTGTGGAAGCTGACTTACTGTTTTATGAGTTAACAACTTATTGTTTAAATGCTTTAATGCAGATTTATGCCAAGATTGCCTGCTTTGTATAAAGAGGTATAAAAACAGCAACCTTTTATATAAATCACATTCCTGATAAAGTCTCTTTTCAATTGAGAGACAAATATGGCCAAATAATATTGGGAATTTGGCAGGCTGTTGCCACTATGAAACTGAACTACCTCTGTGCATCAAATTCCTTCCTCCTATTTTACCTTTTCACGCTGCAACCGAAATTGAAGGAAAATGGAAGTTAAAAAGAGGAGACTGAGCAGCAGCTCCCAGGGATGCTGCTGCATGGAGCTGAGTGTTCAGGCAGGCTCCCAGTCTCTCCCATCATGCCTGGGGAAGTGGAAGCTGAGGACACCCAGCACCTGCCCAGAGCACTGGGACTGGGCTCTCACCGTATCTAATCTCCTCATGATGGCTGAGAGAAAGACCCTTTCTTCTTGCTTTTTGCTTTTCTGTCCCCCCTTATGAATGGCTCCATCGGTGCTGTTGGTACTCAGCAAGCCCAGAGCCATGGGCAGGTCCTGTCTCCACTTCACTGTGGGAAGAACTGTGCACTTCACTTCTACAGTCTGGAAAAGCTGTTATACCACAGCTTATTTCAGAGTTTTTGATGGCATTAAGTATTGTTAAGACATACATGAAAGTAATGCCACTGCTTCAGCATGACTGGGTGCAAAATCATCATCTGAAGCTATGAACTGGGAGGAAAGAACAGAATTGGGATTTGGGTTAAGTCAGTTCAAGCATTTTCTCATCAGTGTTTAAACCATAAAGGTGAGGTAGGTGCTAGATACATCCAAAGCAATAGGCAGCAGGCCTGGGCTGGAATTCACCCTCTGGTGTTTGGAAGGAGTCACTCAGCAGCACGTGTACCCAGCAGGGCAATGTGCAGGTACAGACAGTGTCTCATCCACAGGCTTGAGCTGCAGCTCAGGCTCAGGCTTGTACCCCCTCCACTGCTCATCCCCTTTTTGCACCAGGCCACTGTGGGAGGCAGAAGGCACAAAATGCCCAAAGAAAAGTCTAGATGGCTTCCACCATGGATGTATGGGGAGGATGCGATTAGCCAGCTGCATCCAACTGTTCTATAAATATGTGCCCCCAGACAAAATTCATAAATAACCATCTAAGTTAAGTTCTTCAGTCAGAAACCCTGGCAGAATGATTCTGTCATAAATTTTTATGGAGACATAACCAGAGATGATGAGTTCCTGGGTTATGATGTTTATTAAAATGTTTATTGGGACCTTGTGGTACAGTAACAAATGGTATCATAAAACAAATTGGGCTGTTTCTAATCAGCAAAACCAGACCAAACTGGGATATCTGAGAAAGATACATTTTTTTCTTTCAATTTCCATTCCATGAAAAATTGCAAATATCTTTCTTAAATTCTTCAATCAATTTGAATTTAGAGCACTGTATTAGCAAGGATGCCTTTTCTTATATCCCATATATATTTCACCATCTATGCTATAATTATTTTGGCCTACTTCCGAGGTGGCATATCCCTGGCTAAAATTTTCAACAGTCAGGGGTTAAAAACTCAGAGGGGACTATGGTGAATATTTAATATGTCTTTATGTTTTATTCAGACTGTAACATCCGAATTTTTTTTTATTTGAGCTAGGTGTTTAAAGAGTTAAATTCAACATTTTTGAGGATCATGTGGCTTACCATAAAATCTTGCAGCCCTGCATTCTCTGAGTCATGGTCCCCAAGCCATACCCTGTCCTTTTTGAGATGCAGGTCCATCTTAGCACATCTAGTTCTGAAGATGTCACTGATGTCCTCTGTGTTGGGCTGTCATTTTTCTTCTCTCTGCTTTCCTGTTTCCCTTCTCACAAACCTCTGCTCAGCCTGTCTGCCGAGACTGTAAATTCTTTTTTGCAGCATCTTTCATGGCCAGAGCTTTTGTCAGCTTTTCAGGGCTGGTATCATGGTGCCGTGGAGCTGGGGCAGAGCTGACAGCTCCAACTTGCTCCCCATGACTTCTCAGCAAGAGCTTGGGCTGGCAGAGCATGGTCAGAGCTAAGACATCAGAGGGGCAACGTAGGAATACTTTGCTCAGAGGTCAGAAGTATTTATGTCAAGTGCACAGGCAAACCCACTGTGCAAGCAACACCCAGGTGCAGGGTAAGGATTGTGTGGAAAGGCACATGTTGGCTGGGGCAGAGATAGCAGGGACAGGAATTGCCAGAATGTGGGGAGACAGGAGAGAAGGAAGTGGACTGAATGGTGCAGAGGCCTGCAAAATTTCGGTGGTTTTTGGAAGTTCCAGAAGATTTTTGGTGGTGTTAGGTGGTGGTATAGGTGTGCTGTCTCCTCCTACTTTCTCCCCGTGAATCTGTGCCCTCATACAAACAGCGTGGGGAAGGAGGGGGAAGGTACAGACATGGACAGTGGCCTCGTGATGAGCCTGTCTGTCTGTCCATACTGGTGAAATCTCCTCCAGCTCCACACCCTGACCCCAACTACAGGGCAGTGGCACATCCAGCTATGTAGGGAGGAAGATGAGAGTAGCTCAGGTGTCTCAGACAGCCTATTCCCATCCCTTCCAGGAGGAAGGACAGGCAAAAAACGGCATTTGTGCCAAAGCTGTGGAAGCCAGGGCCGATCACGATTTTACAGCCACCTCCTCTGCCTGTGCCCCAAGTTTGCCCAGCTGATCTGAAGGTGAAGGGATGATTTGAAATTATAAACTGTGTATGTGTATCTACACACAATAAGGGATATCTTATAGCTTTGGAGACTGTCAAGTGACCTGGGAAAATCACTTTAAATAACATGAGATGTGGAAGCAAATTTGATCTATTTATCAGCATTTAATCTAAACTTACTAATATCTGCTTCTGAACATCTACAGATGCACAATCGAGGTTTAGAATGAGTGGTGGTTTAGGCTGAGTGTATTTGTCCTAAAAAAAAATCATCTTTTCCACAAACAATGCCTTTGAATTTGTGGAAAGAAGGCTCATGCTCACCCCAGCATGAAGGAATGCTGAAGCTGCTGTCACACGCACTGTCACATCTCCAGCCACAGTCTTGCACGAGTACACAGTGCTCATTTTTCAGCCACAACTTCTACAGTTTCCTGCCTAACACAAGCTGTGAAAGGGAATATCTCCCTTTGACATGCAGATTTTCTGTTTACATATGTAACTTTTATCTTGGAGTACAGGAGGTCCATCCCCATCAGAATTTTATAAACCTTGCTAAGATTTTTTCATTCTCTTTTAATAACAGTATGAATAATGCAATGGAGGTAACTACAAGTTTCATTCAAATTTGTTGCAATATGTACTGTTTACATCATGCAATAGCTATTATAACATATAACAAAGTTTCCACAATTTTTCTTTCCTATTTTATTTCTAAGAGTCTGGAAGGCATTGCTGATTTCTCATGGGTCAGTGCACTGGCACAGTGGAGTCCTCAGTGGGGATTTTGCTGGTTAATCCTTGCAGAGATTTGCATGTGGTGACAGGGGCTAATCATGAAAAGGACCACATTGGAGAAAGTCAGGATGCTAAAGGCCTTTTTTTCCCAACACATAACAATTTAGTACACTTAAATTATTAATATTATCTTGACAATGGAAAGGGATTATCCTGACCTATAGAAAATGGCTTTCCTTGTGTTTTGTCAGACAAAGCTCTCTTCAACCTCCCTTGTGTTCCACATGCACATTCACCACCACATCAAAAATTTTCTGTTGCAATCCCTACCTGTTAAAGCTTGCCTTTTTCCATGAGTCAGCCCTAGGGTGAAGTTGGGGAGATTTACAAAACTCATGTTGAAATTTGGCTAAAAGTTAGCGCCTTGTAACTTAGCAGAGAGGTCAATGCCATCAACCTCTCTGTAGAGGAGATGTTTTATTTTTCTTAATTTAAACAACACAGAAGTCAACTAGAAGGCTCAGACCTGGCCCACAGATACCAGGTGAATATGTGATTAAAAGCCAAAATTTGATAATACTTTTTTTCAGCAATGCAGAAAAGAAAGATCTGGGAAATCATAGCAACATTTGCCCATGTTATTCTCTAAATATTTCCTTGCTATTCCAATTCAGTCACACCCATAATTGATTTCCCTGTCCAACAAAAGACAAAACTGGACTTTTTTCATAAAATGGAGGCAGGGGAGGGCAGGTACAAAAATAGGAAAATGCCATAGCTGTGCTCTGAGACACAAGATGGGGCAAGGCCAGAGCTTGCAGAGGAAATGGAGAGCTGGGGATGTGGCAAGGGGCTACCTGGTGTAGGTGGCATGGGGAGAGCCATGGGTGAGACAGACAGGATTGAACAGCTATGTTCAAGAAGGTCTAGAGGGGAGGAAGTGTAATCAGTGTTAATTAATTATGCTGGGTTTATTTTTACTCTGTTATTCAGTGCCCCAGGTGCTTTACTGGTGGAGAGGGAGGGCACACTAATAAATTGGTATTGTTGCTTATTATTGTGTACTAATTTGTAGCAGCAGTTTGTGGGCTTTTTTTTTTTAAGCAAGTCAATAAAGATAATATTCCTCAAAGGTGTTTTCCAGATAAGAAGGCAGTTTATCAGTACTCCCAAATTTCATCCAGCTGTCATTAAGTGTGTCTCCTCTGCTTGTGAAGGGCTTTGTAGCTGGGTCAGGGCTGCTGGAGCCAGCTGCAAGGTTGCTAAGGGAACCGCTCTGTCCTGAGATTCTTCTTATGCATCAAACTTTCATCTTGAAAAATTTCTGCAGGCAAATCACTGTGAGATGAATGCTAATATGCTACACAACTGGGACAAGTGGGCTGAGGTATCTGGAAGGACTGAATCACATTTGTTTGATTTCATTTTCATATTAGGTGTGTGCACAGTTGCATATCCAAGAGGTCATGAATATATGTTATTACACGTGCATTTGTACTTCTGATACCACAGGGACTGTACCACAGGGACTGTCTTTAATAATATTTGGGTTGAGGGGGGGGACACCTAGAGTGTAATGGAAGGTGTCACACCAAAAAAAAAAAAAAATCTATATAAAGGTTAAAAGAACAACCTTAATTTTGATGGGTTTGGATCAAGCTGAAGTGCAGTCAGTCTCACTAACTCAGGGGGTAAGAGTCACTCAGAAAAGCAATACAGGTTGAACTGCACAGCTCTTGGAGCTGAAAACTTTTGGACATGAATTTGAAACAAACTTGTCCTTGAGAAAAAGGCAGTAAGCCCTTTCATGTGTGCAGAGTAGATGGCATGTCTCTTTTTCAGGTCTCACCTTACCAGAGAGGTCCATAGGTAGATTAGTGCACTGCACACCATTTATCTGCCTCAAAAAGTAGAAGGGTTGAGTCAACCCTGTTGGAATTTAAATCTTTGTTTCCAGGGCGTCTGGATATTTCAAAGTGGATTCTGAGACTACTAAGTCAACCCCTCTGGCTTGGTTCATTATACAGTGGAGCAGCTTATAGTGAACTCTGACCTACAGTGAAACTGTTGAAAGTGAAAATCCAGAACAGCTCCAAAGATGGTGCTGGCTTCTGCAAGACTATAACTGGTTCATAAACAAGCACAAAAGTTGCAGGATTTAGTGCATTTTAACTATTCTTTGCTTCAATCCTTTTAACACAACATTCAAATTTTTATCTTAAATTAGTCTTGCATTGAAATGACTTATCTATGACATGGGATACAGTCCATCAAGAGAGGACCATTATTCCCTCTTAGTCTCAGAAGCTCCCTTGCATTTCCAGCAACAAGATAATGGTCTGATTTAAAATCAGTAAAAAATTAAAAATTAAATATTTAAAAAGAATCCTTGTCAATCAAGATCACTAGCCCTAAAGAATACAGGTTTGACAGACTAGTATAAATTGCTCAGCTCTGCAATTTCCAAGGCTGCACAGAAATCTGCTACAACAAAGTCCTGTGTTTGTGCTGAGGAGTCTGAGATTGATGCAGTTCATAAAGACAAACAGGTTACTTTCAAAGGCTGACTTACATCAGCCTTCAGCAGATTGTAAGAAGTAAGTTTTGACCTATATCAGGATTAAGACCTGCAGCATTCCAAATTGAAGTAAAGTAAACTTTGTTTTATATCACCTGGCTCCAATGAAAAATGAAGTTTACAGGCAGAGTCTGGGCATGTGCCTTCACATATGGAAATGGGCGGCATTGGAAGAAAGGATTAAGCAATTGTTTAAAAAAACATGTTTCTTTCAAATTGTTTAATTCATAAAAGTGGCATTGTTGTTGAATCATGATAATCTATGAATATAATGGTTGAAAGGTTTGTAAGGGAAGATAATACCTTTTATTAGACCCAGCAGATAGCTGGAGAAAGCAGACAGCCTTTCAGCTCTGAGAGCCATTTTTCAAAGCTGAAATAAATGCAGCATCTTCAGCGTTAAAGGCAACAGTGGTCTGAGGTTAACTTTATTATGTTAAATAGCTAGACTATCTGGGCAAGAAAGTGGAGGGTACCTGAGGAGCAGATGGGTAGTGTGAGCAATGAAAAAGCTGGTAAGGTCATTAGCTCCTGGTGGGCAAAAAGAGAAAAAGACAGGTAATTCATTGCCTGTGAAAGATAGAGGGGTTTGGGGAGGGAATTACAATGTGCTATAAAGCCAATCTCTCCATTTAATCTGTAATTTTTAGTGTCCAGCTGGGGTGTGTATTTTGCTTCCTACACTCCTCTTCTGAAGGTGCTCTGCACATTTCCCTGGATGGTTAAGCCTGAACAGGCACAGATGAAACTGCTGCTTCGTGAAAGAAAGTTAAAAAACAAAATAAAACCCTAAGCTCCTGCTAACTGGAAGCTCCTGTCATTTACTGTTCATCTCTGTGAGTTTTCCAGTGTGTGGTTATTGCACTTTTACTGCCATGGAAACAGCCTGGTAGCTGCCTCACTGGACAGTGCATAGTGTGTTCTGGTTTGTGTTTGTGCAGGAATCAGGGGTTCTGATGCTTCTGTGGTGGTGCATTTAACATCATGGACATGGAGATATGTTGGCAGGTCTCACATGTGTTGCTCACAGAGCCATAGGAATTTTGATTGGAAGAGTGCTCAATTGGTCCCAAGTCCTGCTTAAGCAGGTGTATGGCAAGCACCAAATCACATTTTGTAGCTGTGTCAAGCTAAGCAAGTATTGAAAACTTGCTAAGACAGAGATTCAACATCTCTCTGGGAAGCCTGTTCCACTGTTGTCATATGCTTCTAGTGAATGTCATTCCTGATGTCCACTCTGAACCTTTAAATCTGTGACTTGTGGCCATTGCATGTTTTTATGGCATCTGCTGTCTGCTAGAGGATTGTGGCTCTGTTGACTTGGCAATTCCCCTTCAAGCTGTTGTAGACTACTCTTGAATTCTGCTTCTATGGGTCCTCTTTAGCAGACTAAACAAACTCAGTTCCTTCAATCTTTTTTTATTGGCCATATGCCACAGGCTCAAGGCTGTCATGGTGCACTCCACCAAACCTTCCACAGCTTTTAGGAGGTGCATTCTGCATCATCATCCCTTTTGCTGATGAAAATACTGGACAGTACTGGCCTCATTATCAAACATTTGAGCACTCTGCTGGCTGCTTTCTTGACCTTCAGACACTGATTGCTATCTTTTCAGCCCGATGGCCCAGACAATCTTCAGTTCATTTAGGAGTCCATTTGTCCAGCCTATTCTTCCTCAGCTTCCAGACAGAAAGGATCCAAGCCCACACGAACCACTCAGTATCCACGTCACCAGTTCTTTCATTACAGACAGGAATCAAGCTGTCTAAACACAGAAGCATAAAAACATTGAAGGGTTTTTGCTGGAAGTAAACTCAAGATTGTACTGTCTAGGGTCCTGCTCAAGGCAGGGCTGACTTCAAAAGTGAGATCAGGGACCTGCCCAACTGAGCTTTAAATATGTCTGATTATTCCAGTGACCAAAATTGCAATTTCTATAGCATGTACTTTTGCCAGGCACTTTCAAGAAGTCTTTGCCTTCTTTATACTTACCTTTTGGTGGTAGAAAACAACAATCAGACTTCCCTGTAGCCTTTTATTCTCTGTGCCACAATCCTTCCGGTCATCCTGGAGACCCCCAAGACACACTTTTAAAAAAAACCCTGACACTTTAACATGTCAGGAGTCTTTTTAAACTATGGATATAGGTGTGGTCAAACTGGTGTTCTAGATGTGACCTCACAAGTGTCAAAAAGAGGGAAATAATCACCAGCCCACCCACACCCTGCTACCTGTGATCTTTTAATGCAGTCCACACCTCAGTCCAAGTTCGGAACTGTGATTTGCTCTGATAAATCTGTTGATAGCTCCTCATTGCTACCTGTCATTCCTGTGCTCAGAAATGGATGTGCTCTGTTATTTTTCTAAGGACTGAAGTGAGGCTGATCAGCCTGCAGTCATCTAGATCCTGCTTCTTGCCTTTCTTAAAGCTGGGGGTAACATCAGCCCAGTCATCTGGGATTGCTCCCAAAAACTACGATTTTTCAAAAATTATGACAAGCCTCAAAAGCATATCAGCCATATCTTTCAGCACCTGCTGAGAAGTCCCATCCAGACCTATGGATTTTAATACACTGTTGGCTTCCCATATAGCATTGGTGGGTGCAGACCTCTGGGAGCAGGTTTTGGCTGACAAAAAGCCATTGAGCAGCCTTTTCCATACTTTCCATCACTAGGTTTTCTTCCATTCAGAAATGGACTCACTCTTTCTCTGAGTTTCTTTTCACTTCTGACATGCTTGTAAAATCACATCTTGTTAGTTTTTATGTTCCTGTCCGGTTTTAAATCCAGCTGGGCTTTAGTCTTTCTGGTTTTGTCCCAACACGTCTGATCAGTACTTTTATACTTTTCCTTTGTTGTTTGCCCTTGTTTTCACTTCTTATGTGCTTTGCATTTTAGTTCATTAAGAAGCTCCTTGCTTAGCCAAGTGGACCTCCTGCCAAATTTCCCAGTCATGCTGAACAATGCCCTGAACCAGTGGTGCATGTTGAACTTCAGGAAATTTTCTTTGGGCAATGAAGTGAGTGAGACTGGAGGGGGTGGAGAGGGTAAGAGGGAATGTGCTGCCAATTTATTTTCCAATAAAGGAAATAGATGCCAACTTTCTTCAAGTGTGGATGATAATTCAGAGTTATTTTCAAGGCTGGGGTGTAACACAGGTTGCTGCATACAGTCGAGGGGATTTTTTAAATGAAGATACTTTGTATACGGTAGTGTTGTGGTTTGGTTATTATGGGGTACATTTTCACAGAATTGCCTTAAAGGTGATGATCCTTTTTTGGGAGATCTGGAGAAGGGGTGGGTTGGGTAGGTGTAATATTTCCTCAAAGGTAATACACTGCATTTCAGGTTCCGAGTGCATACCCCAACATTTTTGTTTTAAGTTATTGATTGGTGGATAAATTATTGCAGAGGTGGGTGCACTGATCTTGGTTTTGTGTGTATTCCATCTGTTCTTTATGCTGCTGCTTGTGACCAGGAAATTAGTGTTTTACAGAAAGTGATTAATGAAGCTGTGGTGGAAATCGATAGGTATTCTAGGTTTTCAATCCCGGTGATGAAGTTTGCTTAGATTTGTTGGTAGCTATTTAGAATCTCTTTTTCATGGTGACCCCTACAGCATACTGGGGAGCACGCTGTTCTTCCAGCTGTGAAAATGTCTGAAGAAATGTGTGCTACTGAAGGCAAAGTTTGAGGGGCTAAGGGTAAAATGCATGAGCTGATCTTGGTGCCTGGTATTACTTCTCTCTACAATGCTCTTCTTCCTGTCAGCCTCTTTCTCTTGAGACTGTAAAATTGGATCCAGGACTCAGCTGTGGTCTCACTGGTACTAAGTGTGGGGAGACAACAGCTTCCCTTTCTAGTCTTGCTGGCTGCACCCTTGCTAGTACAGCCTGTACCTGGCTGGTTTTTGAGGGCTCACTGCTGAATCAAGTTCAACTTCTTCTTCACCAAAGTCCACAAGTCCCTCCAGCAAATTTTTCCAGTAAAAAATGAGGCTGAAAAAAGGGAATTTAGCACTTCAGTCTTTACCATGCCTCCTTGACACTAGGTTTCCTGTTCCACTGAGCCATGGGGCCCCCAATTTCATTTGTTGGGTTGCTTTTGTTTTTTTTTTTTGCTACCAAATTACATCTATCTGCCCTTCAAATCACCTGATAATTTCAGCTCTCATTGAATTTTCTTAATTCCATCCCTGCAGACTCAGGCAATGTCTCCCTGTTACCTCTGGGTAGATGTTTCTATTTCTTCCTTCCACACCCTTATCTGTTTCACTTAACCAGGAGTTTCCTGCTCATTCATGCTGGTCACCTCTTTATTTTCTTGACTTGCTGCTAGTCTAGAGACAAAATGTGAAAGAGGACTTGTGTTCAGAAGAAATCTTCCTCTAAGCTTCAAAATTTGATAAATTCAGGCCTCAAGTAAGAAAAAAATTATTCTAAGAACTTTCTTTTTGTTTTCAATTTATTTGATCAAAAGAATAATAATGATCTCTACTAAAATAAACTCTCTTTCTACAAAAAAATGCAGTATGGAACTAAAAATCAGCCAAGAAGGCAAAAGTGACTCTCTTCAGAATGTTTTTGAGTTAAGACATCCAAAGTTGAAAAACACTTTCTATAAACCTTAAAAAAATTGGTGTGGGAGAAACAGCTATTCTAGGTCTCTTACTTAGGCAGGTTCTTAAAAGTCTGCTGAGACATGCTTTATTTACCCTTGCAGTTTTCTTTCAGTTTTATTTAAATATAAATTTTATATTTTGAGTCTCAGTGGCTTGTGAAGATATTTAAAGCATATTCTGGTTTCACACCTAAAATAGTACTCATGACGTTGTATGTAAGACTTGATTTTGAACAGTAAATCTCCTAGAAATTTAGTAATAAGTGTAAAAAAATTTAAAATACCTGAAAAATCAGTTATAAGCGTGCTTGTACCTTCAGCTAAATACAAGCAGAATAGAGTCATGCCCCAGCTCTTCAGTGATGCCATCCCACACCCTTTGTTCAGGATCAGGTGGAAGAATGGTGAAAACAGTTCCTGAGGTAATTCACAGGTGTCCCATCACATGCACATGCAAAGGTGTGATCTGTCTTATGGAAGTGAGAACGGTTCTCTGGTCTAAACCAAACTACTTTTTTTTCACATTCTTTAGGAATTTGTAACTTCTCAGGGGAGAGGAAGAATGGGTGATGTGTTTTTTTAAAGTTTATAGTTCAACGTCTCTTCTGCTTTAAAGAAAACACTATGAGAGAATGTCAGCTCAGGCTAAAAAAGCTAACAGCCAAAAAGAGAAACCTGTGACTTGGGTGAGGACCTTGTAGACCATGTTAGCAATACAGAGAGCCCTTGTATAGCAAGAGACTGGATTTAATTTTAGTCTGCACTATCAATGTTTCTACTTCTACTGTTTTCTGTCCTCTTGGTTGGAGAGAAATTATGTACAAAATGAAACACACATGTGCAAAACAGGAAAAAACAACGGAAAAACCCAGACATGTCCAGGACTGACTGAGGACAGAAAAAACAATCTTCGAATCTGTCATCAATTATTCAATTTCCATGTTTGTTACAGATGAGTGATTAATATCCTTCACTTTTGATAGGAGTATAATATAAAGAGACATATTGAGAGTTGTGGAAGATCAGGGACTGGCCGCCGGATATCGCGATGTTACGGGCAGACAGAACCCCTGCCCTTTACCGTTACTTACCCGGCGTGTTGTTAACCGTTAACCGCTACTTAGCCCCGCGTGTTGTTAACCGTTAACCCCTGTTATAAATGACCCCTGTCCAACCATTAATAAATGCCATTTACCGTCCACCACATTGGTATATGAGAGTACTTGGACCGAGTGGCAAAGGGGGTTGCCGCCGTGCCGTTCTCAATCCAGGCCGCCTTGCCTCAAGCGGAGACAACAAAGTGGTGCCAAAACCCGGGGGACGGGGGACACCTGGACAGGTTAACGGCGGCCGCAGTGGCTGGACCAACTTTGGCGGGCAGTACACTCCCGAACCAGCAAAGGAGAAACGGAGTCTCTCGCGAAGGTCGTTTATAAAGTTCATAGGCAGTGGGGTGTAGACTGCGAGCCAGGAGATTTTATCCTCATAGTATCGAGGCTCCTGCGAATTGGGGTTATTGGGCAGCCGGGGCATATTCTCCACCCGGAGGTGTGGGATAGATGTACCAAGGCCCTAGCCGAGGAGGTGATTTCCTCAGGCTCGGGGCGAAATCTTAAATTATGGGGAAGAGTCATGCAGGCTCTGCGAAAAGTTCAGCTGGGGCAGGAAATGTGGAAAGCCATGCAGGACTGTTTGCAGGCGGGGTCCCGGCTGGGTGTGGGGGCAGCCGCGCAGACTTTGGATGATCATGAGCTTGCTGAGTGTGGGGATTTACAGCCACAGGGACGCTCTTCGCGGCTTCCGAGCCCAGGCGCACCGGCTACGGGAAAAAAGCAGTCATTTTGGGACGGAGTGTTAGAGGAGGTGCAAGGCACTGCCGTTAACTCAGAGGCACGAGGTGCTGCCGTTACCTCAGGGTCTGATGGAGCCTGGGTGGGGCCTCTGCCTTATGCGCCACAGGATGGTGAACCCCAGAGGCAGGGGAGCACGGACACAGGCGTGGTGGGCGGGGGCAGAGAAGGTCTGCGGGACACCACAGACACGCGCGAGCAAGAAAGAGGTGAAAGACATGGAGGGGGAGCTGAGGCAGCTCGGAGCGCGCGTATGAAAACTTCTTTTCATAAGAAACTAGCCTCCCCCGGCAGGAGACAGGGCAAGCCTAGAGGGAGGGAGCGGCCCAATGCTAGGAAAAAGAGGTGAGGTCAAAGCCTGACGAAAAGGTCCTGGAGCCCGGAAGTTTCCAGTCAGTCGAGCTCCGGACCGGAGTCGGACTCGAGCTGGGACGAGTGGTTCCACAAGTGGTCTATTGCCGATCCCGATTCTGATTTTGATTCTGATGAAGAGGGAGTGAGACCACGCAAGGGTAGCCATCACAATCCTCCTGCTTGGGTCAAAGGAAAGCTAGGAAAAGAACAAGCTCCTCTTACTGATTGGAGGAAAATAAAAATAGCACGTGCCAAGTGGGCCCCATCAGTCATGCTGGCATCTCCTGTCCGAATGGGGAGGCCGGGCGGAAATCAGAGAACCTACACGCCAGTAAACCCCAAGGATATACAGGCAATTGTTAAAGCAATTGCAGACAGGGGGATTGATTCAGCAATGGTCTCCACTCTTATAGATAGTGTTTTTGGAGGGGATGACATGCTTCCATTTGACATCAAGCAAACATGCAGAATAATTTTTGATGGGGCAGGGATGATTGTTTTCAAACAAGAATGGGAAGATAACTGTGTAAGGCAACTGGCCTTAGTGACTGGGGCAGACCACCCGCTACATGGTTCCAGCATACAACGTTTAATGGGCACAGACCCAACTATGATCACCCCCCAGGCGCAGGCTGAGGGCCTTCGGGCCCCTGAGGTCATGACAACAACCCAAGCTGCCAGAGAGGCTATTTACTCTGCATCTAAAGTTATTGCCAGACCATCGCCATGGTCTACTGTAAAGCAGAGTGAAAGTGAAAGCTTCACACAGTTTGTGGACCGCCTCCAGGCAGCACTTGACTCCTCCGCTCTACCATCAGAAGCAAAGGGCCCTGTGCTAGCGGAGTGCCTGCGCCAACAGTGCAATACCGCTACCAAGGACATCTTACGGTCGCTACTGCCCGGGTCTACCATTGCAGACATGATTAGGCATGTCGTGAAAGAGGAGCATCTAGCCCCAATTCAGGCAGCTGTCCACACTGCAATAACTAGCATGATGGCATGCCTTAAGTGTGGCCAGGCAGATCACATTGCAGTGAACTGCCCTCAGTCAGGGTACCCACCAACAGCTGTTCCCCCACGCCAGATGAAATCTAGGGGGCCATGCTGGGCATGTGGAAAGAGGGGGCATATTGCTAAAGATTGCAAATCCAAAGATCAGGGAAACGGGAAGTGGAGGGGGCACCCAGGCCACACACAGCCCCCTCCCACCTGGAACATGAAGCGGCCCGGTCGTGCCAATTGTCAGTGGGGTGCAGAGCTCCCGCACCCACTGCCCCCTTCCATGGTCAACTTCACAGCTCAGCCAATGGCCCAGCCAAACCCATCCACACCCCAGGAATACCAAGAATGGCTCCCTGGGGACAAGGCCCCTGGGTGGCCCTGGCCATGAAGGCATGGGAGCGAGACCCATGGGTGGCTTTTGCTGTGAAGGGGGGCAGACACCCACTGATAGTGTGGGCTGTTTGC
The DNA here is from genome assembly GCF_012460135.2 of Molothrus ater. Lineage (NCBI taxonomy): Eukaryota > Metazoa > Chordata > Aves > Passeriformes > Icteridae > Molothrus > Molothrus ater. The sequence goes on from NC_050482.2 coordinate 45,755,088, forward strand.
CGTCTCTATAACAACCCTGATGCCCCTGCAATCTGCCTTCCCTTTTGGGTTGACACGGTATCAGATGTCACTGTTATTCTGAACATACACTGGCCTTCACAATGGAAGTTGGAAGAAGCGTCCATGGTAGGCGGGGTTGGAGGGCTGTCTCAGGCCCGAAAAAGCACCCAGCTTGTTGCAGTAACGCTTTGCACTGAGAGGGGACCGGAGAGAACCATCATCCTCTCCCCATATGTAATGTCCGAATGTCCACTCTTGTTAGGGAGGGATGCCCTAACCTTGTTGGATGTCAGAATGACAAATTTATTCTAAGGACTACTGCTGCATACCCACAACTACCCATCAAATTAATATGGAAATCACTGGACCCAGTATGGGTCGAGCAGTGGCCCTTATCGAAGCCTCGAATGACTGCCCTTCTTGAATTAATTACCCGGGAGCTGCAGCGAAGCCACATTGAACCCTCCACAAGCCTGTGGAACACTCCCATCTTTGTTATACCCAAATGGTCTGGTGAAGGCTTCCGTCTCTCACACAACCTACGAGAGGTGAACAAAAAAATCCAGCCAATGGGTCCTGTGCAAACTTTGTTGCCAATGAATTCAATGGTACCAAGAGGACACCCCTGTGCAGTGCTTGGCATCAAAGACTGCTTCTTCTCCATCCCCCTGCACGATGAAGACAAAGAGCGGTTTGCCTTTTCCATCACCTTCCCGAACAGCCAGCAGCCCAACCTGCGCTTCCAGTGGCGGGTATTGCCTCAGGGAATGGTGAACTCCCCTGCCATTTGCCAAATCACAGTGGACCGAGCACTAGCGCCAGTCCGGCAGAATGATCCCACTGCAACCATTATCCAGTACATGGATGATATCGTTGATTGCCACGCCATCAATGAGCCAAGTAGAGCGACTAGCGACTGCAGTCTCAGAGACCTTGAAAGCAAATGGGTTCGAAATTGTGAGTGCAAAGGTCTCAAAATCTATACAAGCCTTTCTTTCAAAATGGGGCATCACTTTAGTACATGGTATCCCATAGCACCGGACAGGCCATTGTTGAACGGGCGAATCAAACTCTAAACTAGAGGTGATGGCAAAAACAGAGGGTTTTACAAGTTCCATTCCCCCAAAAGACCAAGCGCACATCCTGGCAACAGCTCTGCTAGCATTAAATCAGTTCCCTAGGGGAGACGAGACAAAAAAGCCCTGCCCAGAAGCACTGGGCCACCCGAGCACTGGAGGAAGGCCCACAGGTCATAATTAAAAATGAACTAGGGGAATGGGAACAGGGTTGGAGACTGGTACTCACAGGGCGAGGGTATACAGCCGTTAAGAAAAGTGGTAAAATTAAATGGTGCCCGCTTAAGTCAATCAAACCGGATCTTCAGGGCGAAACTGATAAAACTTGTGAAGATTATTTTGCAGGACTGAATCCTTAGACACCCCCGTGGCCCATGTGCTCTGCTTCCTGAAGGCCGTGACAAATCATCGAGCAGCCCGACGGCAGACCATACCGGGGTCATGAGAAAATCCATGGCCAAACTAAAAGAAAGGCTAGCACAGAGAAGGACTGGGGGAGAGGCTCAACAGAAATGTTTTCAGTCGTGGTTCAAAGTTTCGGAGGAATTCAATTGTATAATGGTTTGATTGCCTATTCGTAATTGCTGTTTTCAAAAGTCTTGTAAGTCTTGTTTTAAAATGTAAGTGATGTCCATCAAGTAGAGTTCGAACTCTGGCCAAGTTCTCGCTCTACTTGAATGGAAGGATTGACAATCATCCCAGAGGTTTTCTGCATCAAAATGTTCAAAGGGAATTTGGAGAACCATGAATGAGGACATGAGTTCTACAATTCTCTCTTGTTAAAGTTCATCAGTTGTTGCAGACTCTGGGATGATAGGTCAGTTTTGTAATGACCGGTAATTGTATGATTTCAGATCATCAACTGTGTTATCAATTATGTGTGTTACCTGATTGATTGATTTGTTTCTGATTGATTTTTGTCCCAAGCATCAACAGAGAAGCCTCTGCAAAAGTGCCAAAAAAACTGAGGAAGAAGTCCTGCACAGATATTTTGAGTCATGGTTCAGTCAGTGCCCATGACTGATCACCCTTGGTTCCACCTTATTAGGCCCTCTTGCTGCAATGCCCCTGGCATCGATTTTGGGCCTTGCATTTTAAATAAGTTGGCATTATTTGTTAAAAATCAGTTAGAAAGAGTTAACATTTTGTTTGTTAGACACAGTTGCTTTGAGACGAGTTAAGGAAATGTTCATTGTTTTTACCAGTTGTCAGTTTTTTACCACGTTTCGGTTGGCTAGCCTTTATGTTTTTATAGCCTTTACACTTTCTATGTTTTTGGTTAGTCATAAGAGGTGGGGGGGAAATGTGGGAGATCAGGGACTGGCCACAGGATATCGCAATGTTACGGGCAGACAGAACCCCTCCCCTTTACCGTTACTTAGCCCTGCATGTTGTCAACCCTTAACCCCTGCTATAAATGACCGTGTCCAACCATTAATAAATGCCATTTACTGTCCACCACATTGGTGTATGAGAGTACTTGGACCAAGCGGCAAAGGGGGTTGCCGCCGTGCCATTCCCGATCCAGGCCGCCTTGCCTCAAGTGGAGGCAACAGAGAGTATTGAGACAAATGGAAAAGGAAAAGGTTTCTCAGATTTGTCTGGATTTCATTTCAGTCTGCATTAACAATATTTCTACCTCCACTGTGTTTCTATTCTCTTGACTTGGTGATATCCTTTCCTTACTACTAACCTTCTCCTCCAGTCTGAGGGCTACATGAATCTTCCCAGTCCTGTCACAAAAGTGCTGCTGGTACAAGTAAATGTCCACTCACTTCATGTAATACCACAAAGTGATTTTACCCCCATTATACCTACACTGCTTGGGAACAGAGTAGAAATTGTTCGAGTATTTTAAGGTTAAACAAGCAGTGGTCTGCTGGCAAGAAACTTAAGTTCAGATTTCAATAACCATTTCCTTTTTGAGTTGACTGCCAAAACGATAACAAAGCCAAAAACTTTGAAGAGAGCAGAACAGATGGCATACGGGTTTGCAGATCTCTGCTATGATGCTGGTCCTAGTTGATGCCAAACTGTTGTGCCTTAATTGTCAAATGTGGCTACCTCGCAGAGAGGATATATCCTGAGAAACAGACCTTGATGGCAACCAAAAATGAAGGCAAAGTATCTTCTCAACCAGAAGTCATCTGGCTCCATTTTGCATTCTGCGAATTAACACCTCAGTGTCCATCATTACAAGTCTGGGGAATGACTTGGTCCCACTAAAGTGTTTTCAAGCAGTTAACTACAAAATATTGCTGGCACCAGTTGAAAAGTCCCTGAAATCAGCTAATTGCTTTACTCCCTTGCTGTGAGCTCCATGGGTTGTTCTGCTTCTCACACCATCCATCTACTTTTGGTCTTTCAAGCCTCAGCCTGCTCACCCGCACGGCTGCAGGAAGGTCAGAGTGGACACAGAAAACCTCATTCAGCCCCAAAACCTTTTATTAAAGTCTGCACGATACTCTTACAGATGAGCCTGTTGCAGACCACTTACCGACAGGACAAATGCAAGGAAGTCCCTGCTAGCAATGGGGTAAGTGCTTCTGGGATGCTTCTGGATCAGACTTTTTGGCAGCCCAGATGGCTTGCAGCAGGATGGAAGTAGAAAAAGCACTGAGATTCTTAGCAATGAGGTGAATGAAACAAACCTTCCCAAGTATTAAGTGACAGAACAAAAGGATATGGCCTCAAGGAACACCAGAGGAGGTTTAGATTGGATGTTTGGAAAAATTTCTTCACTGAAAGGGCTGTCAAGCATTGGAACAGGCTGCCCAGGAAAGTGGTGGAATTGTCACCCCTGGAGGTATTTCAAAGGTGTGAAGATGCCTTGCTTAGAGGCATGGTTTAGTGGTGGGCTTGGTCACAATGGGTAACACTTGGACTCAATGACCTTAAGGGTCTTTTCCAACCTAAATGATTCCATAATTTTATGAATATACATGAGGGCCCTTGGAGGCACCACAGTGCCTGCAGGAAGAACATGGATGGTCATCTCTGCTGTGCTGTGTTGACCGTCAACTGAAATCATACAAGTGCCTGCCTGAAAACATCACCACATACTCAAGTGTGCTGAAAATCTGCCAGCGCCTCCATTTTAACTCAGAGTTACCTGAGAGCCTAAACAGACATTTCCAAAGGTTCTAAAAAATATCATGTGTTAAGAGAAATAAACCTCCACTTCAGGGCCATTGTACTTGTGAAGTAACCCAGCCTTACTCCTCAAGAAGGCCCCGGCAGATTTGCTGTGGTCTCAGCACTCGCTCTTCCCTTGCCTGTGATGAGCTCAACTACACCTGCAGCTGTATCCACCTTTGGCACAGCAGCTGGTGCAGAAGCCCAGCCTGTGCACTGCTTCCCTGGAGCAGTGCTCTTCAGGAAATGTTAGGAGCCACCTCTGTTCCCATCCAGCCACAAAGCTCTCTCTGAGAGCTCCTCTGGAGCTGTGCACTTAAAACTTGATCGCTACACTTGGTGCTGCTTCTCTCTCCTTCATCCCTCTCCAGCCATCCCTGCTCCTCATAAAGAGACTCTTGAGCAGCAAATTCCTCTCCCCACACATACACAAGGCACGTGGTTTTATTTTGGCTGATGCAGCAGAGATGACAGTGTGTTCAGGCCCTGCTCAAGACAGCTTAGCTACTCCTCACAGCTATCCTCAGTGAACACTAATGTTTACAGCCACATGATAATGCTAAGGAACAACTGTTCTGCTTCTTCTCTTTTCTGTTTAAAAATAAAAATAAATAATAAGATCAAGTAAGTAGAATGCAAAAAATTGTCCCTGCAGTTCAAGAGAGAGTTTTAAGGTTGGAAAGGGCCTCTAAAGGCATAGAACCCAGCTGTTATCCCTGCACCACTGTGTTCACCACTAAACATGGTGCCCCTTAGCACCATGTCTAGATATTTTTGGGTAATACCATCACTTCTCTGTGCCATTCAAATTCTTCAAAAGGACAGAATTTGACTTTCCAAACTGACTGAGCCCTGCCACAGGTCTCCTATTCCTGCTTTTTCTAGTACTCAATAAATATACTAAGACTGTAACAACCGCAATACTTCCCTAAAATATGCTCATGACTTTGTACCCCACAATTCATCACGTCATTGCTTATCTACCAACAACTGCAGTACAGAACATATCAAAATTGTACAGTAAATCAAAAAGGGTAATAAATGACCAGTACCACTCTCACACCGACTACATGTGTGCTCCTCTTAAAAGTTTATCATATATTCACTCCCTATGTAGACAGCTGTGCCTTTCTGGTTAAATTAAAACAAAGACTGTTCATTTCCATCTCTAAAATAACACACAAAGCAAATTAGAAGGTAGGATAATCCTCTCTGTTAAAGAATTTGTAGATATGAGAAGCAATGACACACTGCACAGCCTGGCTAAGGTTCTGTATATTTACCTTCACAAAAGAAGCAAAAAATAATCTAATTACCTCCCAATTAAAATAACAATAAATGTTCTTATTTAAAGTTTTACAATTACCAAATTTTCTCTACCTTGGACCTCTGCCTTTCAGTGTTTGGCATGACTAACACCTTGGATATTGATAAAACATCATCTTTTAGAAAACCCTTTACAGATAGAGTAAGTGCATGCCAGATTTTGAGATCTTTTATTTGTCTTTCACTAATCTGGTTTCCTTTTAAATAGGATTTTTAAAACCCACATCAGAATATATTAATCAAGGAAATCCAAAATTGCTTTTCAAGCTTGTATGTCAGTCCAGGCAAGAGGTAATTGCTTTCTGCATGAATTTTAAAGACCATTGCTTAGTGACAATGAGTGGACATTCAGAAGAACTATCTTAAACATGCAGGCAAAGAAAAACCAACAACATGCCAGCAGTGCTTTTAGGGACTGAGAGGCGAAGTAGAATCCTCAAGGCCCAGCTCTGTCTGATCTGTCAGAGGAGAATGCCAGGGGAAAACACTGAACTTAAAAAATAAGTGATTTACAACCTCATTCTCATAAAATGAGTGTCACTGTTCTTACAGGCTAAAAAAGTGGTGCAAGTATAGTGGGCAACTGAACTAAACAAGCAGTACAAATGAATTTCTATAATGTCAGCAAGTAAAATCCTGCAGCTGGGAATATCTTAGTCCTGCAAAGCATTAGGCTACCCTTGATATAGGTATCATGTATCTGTTGAATGAATTGGTACTTCAAAAATACATTTTTAATGTAGAAAAATGACAGGCAGGACTTGGAGATAAGAGAAAACATAAGGATTAATTTTGTGTTATTTTACCATCTTTTCATTTGCCCTTTGTCTGCCATTCTTCTCCTTCTCAAGGATTTGGGCACTAAAAGCCAGTGTAGTGATTAAGACTATTTTTGTGTGGTTTGTATAAATTTTTTTCTCCCCTCTATTATCTGTATGTCTCACAGACAATGCTTGAATCCCAAGCAATTACTTCAGTATTGCTTTATCATATGTGTCAATAGGGTTTAATCCACTGCCATTCATTGAACTACTGAATCTGGGCTTGGGAAAAAATTATCTTTTGTAAACCATATACACCAAACAGCAATGATACTCAAAACTCCACTAATCAAATATTCCCCTATGGTCCTTTTGGAGCTTCTGTTCCTCAAGCTTCACAAGTCTTTTGCTTTGAGTCATTCCTGCAGCCCACCCTAATTTAAAGCTTCTGTATAACACAGAAGATACTTTATGACATATTTGTGCTGCTGCAAATTATGCTGATTTCTTATTAGTGCACCTGCAGATCTCTAAATCTGCTGTCACAAATGCCCAATGAGTAACTGAGAGTTTTGCAGCGTGAAGAATGAATTTCTAAAAACACAAATGTGTACCTAGTGGGATTTTCAAATGCCCATCATCACCTAAATCTCATTGCTTTTATAATTTTGTCTGTATTTTCAAAAGATAGTTTTAACTCTTTTTCAGGCCTTTAGGGTCAAGCTGGTACACAAACTAAAAACAAAGAGAGAAATTAAAATCAATTTTTGCAAAGTTGACGACATGTGAAACTTGGAACTTCTATTTAGGCACTGTTAAAAATGGAAAAGCCCTCCTTCTATTAAGCCATCTTGTTTACCTAATAAATAAACTATGACTTCTGGTTTTAGAAGAAATTTCTATTTTCTTACAGTTTCCTCATAATATTTAAATTTCTGCAGAGCTACTGCATCATTTATTCAAACTCACATAAAACAACAAAAGAAATCATAAGTACATAAATAATCAGAACAGTGCTTATTAAATCATAGACATTGTCCATCTGCTGATGGCAAAGAGCTGATATAACTTGATACAGCCTGGGGGCTGTACTTGGCATATATCATGACATCTACATTCTGCAAATATGTATATGTATAACTGGAATTTCTTACAACAAAAGAAACAGAACCATGAATAAAATTTTGCAGATTAGGATCATATAAAATGCATGGATTTTGTAGAGTCTCAAAAAGGTACATAACTAACTTGTACTGCTGTCTCCTGGCTAGTGAAGCCAGCAGGAGGCTGAACATCCTTTGGGCCACCAGACGTGCACAACCATAATTGCTCTGTTTGTAGCATGTCAGGGTCATACCTGGAAAACTCTGGTACTTCACCAATGAATAGCAACCACCCCATTTTATTTTGTACAGAAAATGGTTCTGGGTTTCAGCTGACAGATCTTTCTTTTGACATCTCTTGGTGCCAGCTCCTTTTTCCTCTCCAGCCAGTCAGTGAGGAAATTGTGGATTTTGGTAGTAACCAAGCACTGAATGAAAGAGATCAATACAATCAAGCATAAAATATCAATGCAAGTGACCATAGTGGTCTAATGTCACTCCTGCCTTCAAACATATCAAATATATGCAATATTTAAGACTGAAATTCTTCTTTTTATCATAGTTTCCCCAGGAAATGAGGAAACATATTTGCAAATACATTGCATCTTCATATAAATTTCCTTCTCTCTTTCTCCAAACCATTTTGAACCCTAAAGGTCAAATTTATTTAATTATAATCATATCTAATATGGTGGTATGAAAACATTCAGCTTTGGTAAGAAGAAAGATTTCACTATAGACTTCACTCTACTGATTGCATGGAACCCTCCTCTTCCTACAGACAAGAGCAACCTCATAGTTAAGGCTACTTCCCCAGCCCTCTATCAGCATGCCACAGGAGCAGAGCTTACCTGAAACCTCCCCTTTCCAAGGGATTTGGATCACTCATAGAAGTGGAAGGATTTCACTGAGATCTACCATGGGAATTTTGTTTTCAACAGGCAGTTTTCATTTTCTGGAAATTTCAAACAAGTGAAAAGATCAGTGTGTATTTTCTGCCAAAAGAATGCAAAGCACATAATCAGAACAATCAAGACAGTGTAGAAAACATTGTAACATTAGGTACATTACTCCCACACCTCCAGGAGCATGATTTTATTTTAAATATTGCATTGCAAAGTATGTATAGAGAAGCTAATCCCCAATATTTCTTTTACCTCTTGACTGGTCCTTGCATCACCCTTCACTGATCCTTGCACCATCACATGATGGAGTGCAGCAAATTACATCCGCCAACAGTCAACTCCAGATGCTAACAGCTACTAATTAGGGAGAGAGGGAGAACACTGCTTTGCTACCTGTTGCCATAGCATTTAATAGACTCTGCTCCCTCAAACCCCAGTTTCCCCATCCCTCCTGGCCCACAGGTGCCATTAGTAGAGAATAATGGTTCCCAAGCTGAGGTCTGCAGATCACAGATGAGCTGCAAAGCCGCACTTTGAAAGGTTTCCTAATTGGCAGCACACACGTGTTTTCCCAGCTGCTGCAGAGTATTAATGCTCCTGCCTAGGCTGGGTGAGAGCAGGTATGTTCTCCAGCTTGTGAAAGGCCCATGTCAAGTCCAGCTGCTGCTTATTTGTCTGGGGAACTTAGAGCAGAGGAGTTCAATAGAGGAATTTCTTGTTGAGCAGCAGCAATATGTTTCTTCAATAACAAGCTGTGTCTAGAAGCAGTACTTCAAAGCTTTCCTGGTTCATGTTATGAACTTTCAATACTATCAAACCAGGACAAAACCTGCATGTTGTCATGTACCTTTAAAACACACTCATGGCATTTCTGAAATACAATTACACAAGACTTCTGTTTGTTCATGTGTTTGGGTTTTGACTGTTTGTCTGTGCTTTCTGAATATCCATTTGTACCTGGGGAAAGTGATATTTATTTGAAAGAAGCTTATTGCTGAAAGTCAAGGTCAACCTGTGTTATGGTTTAAACCCAGAAAGCAACTAGCCCCCACACAGCCAATCAGTCATTCTCCCAGAAGCCGAGGGAGAGAATTGGAAGTGTAAAACTGAGAAAATTCATGGGCTGAGATAAAGACAATTTAATGAGTAAGGCAAAAGTCATGCTCACAAGCAAAGCAAGGGATTCATTCACCTCATCCCATGGGCAGCAGGTGTTCAGCCATCTTCAGGAGATCAGGGGTCCACCACATGTAATGGTGACTGGGAAAGACAAATATCATCACTGTGAACATCCCCCACCCCTTCCTTCTTCTTCCCCAGTTCTGTATGCTGAGCACAATGCCATAGGGTAGGGGATATCTCTTTGGTCATCAAGGCCAGCTGTGCCTGCTGTTTTCCCTCCCAGATCCTTGTGCACTCCCAGAGTCCTTGCTGGTGGGTGGGGGAAGAAGGTGTGTGAACCAGAAAAGGCTCTGTGTAAGCTCTGCTCAGTAACAGCTAAATCAGCCCTGTGTTGTCAATACTGTTCCCACCACAAATCCAAAACACAGCCCCATACCAGCTACCATAGAGATAAATAACTCTATCCCAGCCAAAACCAGCACACCTGTCAGATGCTGAGTCTCCAAGACACAGAGATAGCTATTACTAGTATGTGCAGGGGCACCATGAAATCTTTCTTCCTCAGAATTGGTTTACATGAGAAAGATTTATTTAGTTATGTGTTAAGAAATCCAAGGATGGCCTGTTTTTTTATATTTGTTCACCAATATTGGATCCTGTTAGTTTGCTATACAGAAGATGGAACATACCTATTTCAAAATATCTATATTAATTCTATTTGCAAAGAATTTTATGAGAAGTACTAGCCACAGAGAAATACTAAAAAGACAGGAAATCCTTAAAAACTTTTATCTCTAGCAAAACAGAGACAGCATATAACTTGATCTAAAAAACCTGTTCTATTATTCTGAAGACATATCCATTATAAACATAACAGGAGGGTTCATCATATTCATCACTCTGCATAAAGCAATTTGCTACTCTAGTTTTTCAATGCATCAAATTTGTAACTTTGTAGATTATATTTTTGTATTCACATGATCAGCTAAAATTTACACCATTTCAAGAGAACATCTTTTTTAAAAGTTGTTGAGCAAAATATTACCATTCTCTAAAATTTATCCTGGATGAATTTTCCTTCTGTATTAAATGGGTAAATATGGCAAGAAATGGTCTTCCTCCTCCAGTGCCCAAAACACAGTTTGTATGCATAACTGAAGCTTTCTCTGTCATTGTAGACACGGTGGTATTCCTGGCAGTCACAGCAGAGGATGGAGGGATTGCCAAATTTCCCTGTCCATTCTCTACTCTGGCCTTGTCTCCAGTTTCCACTTTCTTGCATGATCATTTCATCAACTCCCCTTTGTGTTACTGTAGCTACTCCTTCATTATCTCTTTCTTTATCTTCCTCCTGTTCCTCTTCACCTGACTGCACCTTCATTTCCCCACCTTCTCTCACATTATAAAACCATGGTTCCTGAGGCATTCCAGCTTCCCTCTGCCCTCTGTGGCTTCACTGGTCTCTTGTTACATGTCCATGCAACACTGAGGGCACAAATAGCCACCACACACTGAAGGAAGCTGAAGCACTCCGAAGAATATAAGCATGGGAATTAACTTCAGTGAATTGATTTTAAGAACCAGTGGATAACAACCCCTGCTTTCCTTCCCCAAATCTCAGACCCAAGTGCCAGCTCCCATAACTCTGTTTTTTAATCAGTTAACTTTGATGAAAAATTTAGCTGAGTCCAGCTCACTTGCCCAGGGGAAAAGGACACCAAAGTTAACTGCCTTCACATCCAAGTTGGCAAGAAAACTCTGGAGTTCCAGGAGATGCCTGGGCTATTACAAGTGAAAATAAGCCCCAGCAGTGAAATCCATTAAAGAAAATCTCATGCCATAGCCTTTCACTATCCTAAAAATCTCTTGCAAATGTTATGGAGTAGGCTGATGAGCTGTCAAGGAAGAAAGAAACATTGTCAAACTCACATCATCTCTCCAGATTCCTGTCTGCTGGGAAGCTTTTCCAGATGATGACAAATGGCCACTCTGCATGGAAAATGAGACTCAGCCACTGTCCCAAAAGTAAAAGAAAATAGAAAAAGGATCATAGGAAAAAGATCACCTTTGTAAAGTTCAAAACCCCTCCTTTACCCATTAAATCCCTGCATTTCTGCTGAAGGTTGTGGGTGCAAAATGGCACTGGCTGACTTGGGCATCAGCCTGGTGGGTTTTAAACTCTACTGAGAAGTAATAAAATACAGCTAGAAAAATCTACCAATTAAGACAAACTTTTTACAAAATCTCTTCATATAGGTACCAGGACATTAATCCCTTAGAATATTTCCTCTCAATAAAGTAATGCTTGTTCCTGTTTCCACCTGACAGGAAACTGCAGTCAGGCAGTTATCAGTTATCCAGTCTCAAAGGGCTGGGTTTCAACCAATATAATTACCCTCCTCATGCCAGGAGCTCCCACTTCATCAAATGGTTTAAATTCAGGGGCCAGTCTCCTGTGTAGCAGGTGCTGCCATCCCATGATCTCAGGTTTTAAAAGAGCATGAACATCCAAAGTCCAGGAAAAATGATTTCTGGAGCATTGTGAGGAGTCATAATGCAATGGTACTGAGAAATGAAAATCATCATTTCTTCACAGAAGTGAACTTTTCATCATCTGTTAATGCAAAGGAAATATTTTTTCTGCCCAGCTTGTTTGGTATTTTTTCCTTATGTTGAATATACAAGCTCAGTTTTCAATTAAAATGTTTCACTTATTTCTGGTCACTGCTTAGAAATCAAAGAAATGTGCAGTATTGACTTAAAGGGAAAAAAACAATGGTTGACAAGCACAGGACTATCAAAATTAGTTTGTTAGGCTCCATTCAAACTGTGTTTCTTGCTATGCTAAGTAACCAATGTTGTTTAAGGATTTTGAAATAAAATTGTTAATTGTTTGCTTATTCTTTCCTCTTTCTGATACATTTCTGCTTTGATAGTCTGAGAATACTATGCTAATTGAAAACCTTTCAGAAGATCTCAGTCCTACTCTAGAGTCTGCACAGCTAAGAGACATTTAAACAAAGTGAAATGGAACATATCCAGTTGGGGAAAGGCTGTTACTCATTACAGCAGGGATTTCAAGTACCACATGATCACCCATCTCCAAAATACTCATTATCTGCCTGAAGTATCTGTCAAAGTATATTTTCTCTATACAAGTTACTAGAAAAGGAAATCATAGAAATCAAATACTGTTGTTGAAAAATACTTGGTGGAATAGATAGAAAGGAAAAACTATCCAATAATGGGGTAAAAAAAAAAATTAAAACAGAGAAAAGGGAAAAAGTAGCTGGAGAATATTGTTTAGGAGTTATAGAAAAAGTTAAAGCAGGACACCAAAGCTGAAATGTATAACCAGGATAGTGGTGATGGCAACAAAGCAATGCACACCAAAATTATGAAGTGTTCAATGTTTTTTGTGGGGGGAAAAAGGGAGAGATACTGCTTAGAAGAATATATGAAAGTGTGTTTCATAAAAAGCATTATGGATTCTCAGATTTAAAGACTATTGACTCTTTACAGAGACTAAAAGTCTGAGTTGTTTCCTGGCAGTGTATGGATACAGTTTTAGGATACAGAAGAGATTTTCAAAGGTTCAAATTTGGAGTAGGAATATTGAGAACATAAAAGCTCTTATTTTTTACCAACAATGTACACTCATCATGGTGCTGTGCATGTCACTTGTGTGTAAAATAACCTAACATGCAAGGGCAGAGAGTGTCTGTGCATAATGAGGGAGTGGATAAAGAGCAGAGACAGAACATCTGCAATTCTTTCCCAGCTCTGGAAGCACAAATATATTCCCTCCATTGCACAGCATCAGAAGCACCAAACCTGAATATCCTCACACTGAAAGTATCCCAGAATTTCAAAACTGAACAAAGGGGGAAAGTAAACAGCATATGGAAGGAAATCCTTTTTTAATTATTGCAGTTTTAATTATTTCTGGTGGTTGCAAGTAACCCTAGAAAATACAATTTAGAAACATTTTCTCCTTTAACACATTGTTTAATGTAAATCAATGCTACTCATCACTATATGGTGCTAGTGGATACACCACCCAGCATGTTTTATGGTATATTTAAACCAGACAGCTGGAGAAATAGCCATCAGAGTAGTTATCTCAAATACCTATTGTAAAAACAGACTTAATAAAATGAGAACAAATAACAGTGCTGGCAATTACCCTTATCATGTGTATTCTGGCAAGAAAGGTCAGTAGGTTGTTAGTCTGTATATATATGAACTGATTTTCTCTAATACAGTTTCTCACCTGATTTCCCATAGGTTTTTAGAGGTTTTTTGTTTGGGGGAACAGGGGGAGGAAAAGTTAGGTTAAGCTGCACTCTGCTAGACAATAATCAAGTAACTAATATGAGAAGCTGGTCCCCCTACCAGGTAGTCACTTATGTTAACAAAGAAAAAAAATAACCTGTCAGAGTCTAGAAAGCTAAAAGGTGCAGTAATTTCACAGATTTTACAGATATGTACAGATGTCAACAGAGAAGTCACAGTCTCAGCTTTACTATCACACCAAATTTAACTATGAATTTAATATTATTTTTTTGTTATAGAACTATTCCAGGAAATATTATTTTGTTGTTTTCTTTTTTTTTTTTTCAGATGGGTTCAGAGCAGAGCTAATATCTGCCGTGTGCTGCTCCAAGGATCCCAGTGCTCAATAACTCCAGAAGTATAATCAGATAGGAACTAAAGTAGTAAATACACTGAAATAGTTTAAATCACTGTACAGGTAATTCTCCTTTTCTCATAGTTCAGAGCCAGCTTTAGGGAATTTCTATGAAGATGGTGAAGGGAGGTAAAATAATATTGTTGTGTGAGGGGAATCTCAACTATTCCTGCTCATATCAGTTTGATGCCAGTGTCAGCAATAGGTACCCAGAGTGTGAAGAGTGATAGTAGGTCGGCAGGAGAGCACCTGAAGACCAGCACATAGGAATTCCAGTCTTTCCAGCCAGTAGGTTACCTTATGGGGGCCCCTGAAATGCCTCTATGGAAGTGAATGTAGCATGAGAATCAAAGAAGAGGCGTTAAAGATGTGCACAGGCTTGCAGGGCTGTGATCCTTGTGGCATCACAGAGACACGGGGGGATGGATCTTTGCTAAGTAGGAGTGGAAGGATACAGGCTCTTTAGGAAGGACAGGCAAGGGAGATGAGGAGTGGGCATCATCCTCTGTGTCAATGCCCAGCTGACATGCATGGAACGCTGTCTGGTGTTGGATGAGGAGCTCATGGAGAGCTTATGGGTCAGGATTAAAGGAAGCTCCAGGACAGGTGACAGAATAGTGAGGGTCTGCTACAAGCCACCTGACCAGGAAGACCAAGCAGGTAAAGTCCTCTATAGACAGAGAGCAGCAGCCTCACATTCACAAACCTGACCCTTGTGGAGGATTTCAACCACTCTGACGTCTGTTGGAAGGTCAGTACAGTCAGGTGCAAGCAATCCAGGACATTACTGGTTTGCCTTGGTGATAACCTCCTTCTCCAAGGGATAGAGGATCCAGCGAGGAGAGGTGTCAAGCTGGACCAGCAAGGGTCTGGTGGGGGATGTGAATTCAAGGGTAGCCCTGGCTGTGGTGACCATGAAATAGCAGAGTTCAAGTTCTTTAAGGCAGCAACACGGGAAGCTCACTACACTGGATTTCAGGAGAGCAGACTTTGCCTCTTCAGGGATCTTCTTGACAGAGTATGGTCAAAGAAAGCTAGCCAATATTCAAGGATCACATTTTCCTGACTCAGGAACAATACATGCCAACAAAGAGGAAGCCATGCAAAAATGCCAGGGCATCTGCTTGAATAAGCAAGGAGGTCCTGGGAAAACTTAAAAAAATAAATTAAAAAAAAATTAAAAAAAAAGAGAGAAAAAGAAGCCTACAGAAAGAAGAAACAGACAGGTAGCTTGGGAGGAATACAGAGAGATCATCTGAACAGGCAGGAATCTGGTTAGAAAAATCAAAGCCCTGATAGAATTAAATCTGTCTAGGGACAACAAGCGCAACAAGAAAACTTCTATAGGTGCATTGGTGATGAAAAGAAGGATATGGAAAATGTGGCTCCTCTTCAGAAGGAAACAGGAGACTGGGAAACCAGCATACAGAGAGGCTGAGATACTCAATGACCTTTTTGCATTCTTCACCTACAAGTGCTCCAGCCACAGTGGCCAAGGAGCAGAAGGCAAAGGCAGGGATTGGAAGAATAGAGAACTGCTCTCTGACTTTGTAAGGAATGTGAAAGTGCACAAGAGTTAAAAAGGCCCTGAAAGAGGGCTTTAAACTGAAGATATTAGGAAGAAATTATTTACTGAGGATGGAAAAACACTGAAACAGGTTGCCCAGAGAAGTAGTAGATGCTTCATCCCTGGAAGTGTTCAAGGCCAGGTTGGATGGGGCTTGGAGCAACCTGGTTTAGTGGGAGGTGTCCCTGCCCATGGCAGGGGGTTGGAACAAGATGATCTTCCAGATCCCTTCTGGAATGACCCAAGCCATTCCAGAGTTCTAAATGCTTTCCTTAAAAACCAAAAGATTCCTTCTGGAATGACCCAAGCCATTCCAGAGTTCTAAATGCTTTCCTTAAAAACCAAAAGATTCCTTCTGGAATGACCCAAGCCATTCCAGAGTTCTAAATGCTTTCCTTAAAAACAAAAAAGAGTGTGATTTTTTTTTCCAGGTTGACTTTAAGGAAAATTAATCTGGATTAATTCAGGCATGAAAAGAATGTTGGAAAGTTGCAAAACTATTTTTCCTTACATATGCACTTTAATTCTGGAATAAGAATGCCCTTCTTATGTTTGATATTAATCCAGGATCTGTGTGGACAATTAATCCAGACTAGCTATCATAATTAATTTCCCTTGGTAGATATGCCCTGAACAAAAGAAATTTTCTTATAAATTGTAGACAGATAGCTCATAGATGCTTTCCCCATATATTATATATAAGAAAACTTAAGCTCTTCACCTAATTCAAGTTTATTTCTCTCTAGAATCCATTATAGTATAAATACTTGTCTGCATTTATGCTTATACTTCCTTTTTTTTCTTTTTTTAAGCAATGCTATGAACACTGCAGTGCATCATCATATTGCATGGGCCAAGAAATATCTTATGGTTCCAGGAAAATGAAAACTAATTCTTAAATATTGCAGCAGACTGACCTACAGGTACACAAGCTTTAATTACAAGTTGGATGAATATGTTAGTGAAATTTAAAAAAAACCCAAAGCATAAATCCCTTCTCAGATGAACTTCATTTAGCCCCTACACTATTCTGAAATTAAGACCTAAAATGGACTGGAATTTCACTAATGGTTTTTTGAAATTTATAGTCTATTTAAATATCTTTTTACACAAACCAAGCAAAAGCAGGCTGTTATTGCAGAAGAGCCTTATTCAGATTATATTCATGTTTCTTGACTATTTTTTCCTTGATTTTACAGAAAAGAGGCAAAGGAATTAGATGAAATTTGGGGAGCATTCTCATTGTTGTGAGGAAACATCCTGGAGGATGAATGAGCTATTAACATTCTCTCCTCAAGCAAGAAGCTGTCCCAGGAGATACATAAGAAACAAGAAATAACAAAGATTGAAAAACAAATTGATGAAACTAGAGATGGCTGCAGACGTGCAAACAGCTTTTCACACTTTCACAGTTACTGTTTGAATTGAATAGTTTAGATTTGCAAATAGATGGAGAAATCCACTAATTTCTTTAAAAAATCCTTGTGAAAAACATATTTCACATTAAATCCAATTTTAAAACAAATAACGATGGTTATATTTAGTCTGCAAAATCATATCTTGTGTAATATTAAGGAACGTTGAGGGGACAAACCACAACAGAATTTGAAACATTTGTTTTAATATTTAAGCTGGGATTCATTGTTTTAGTGCTCACAAGTTAGGTTTCTAATGTTTTGCATAGGATTAGACTGTAAATCAGTCAAGTATGTTTATTAGCTTCTCCTCTACCCTGGTTTACATCAATTCCATGTATCAATACTCTTTGGCCTGGTTTATTTATCTCACATCAGTCCCATTTACAGCAATGAAAAGTCTAATTCATTACACAGAGGATCAGCAACGTTACAGATCATTATACATACAGATGTATTTAAACATACACACCATTATAGCAAATTTAGGAAATGAAAGAGCTTGGAACTATCAAAGCCTTTAGCAGACATAAAAATGCAAATATTTCATGAAAAATATTTAAAACCAAGCAGTGATTAAACCATATTGAGATTTGTCCTTGGTGAAACCTGCTGCTGCAGACACCCTGCTATAATTCTTTTTTTTCTCTCCTCACTGCAGGCTGCTGTTGATGTGTAGGTTCAAGTCATAAGCTTCAGCATTATTATGACTATTTCCCTTCTCACAAAAGACACCCTCATGCAAGAAATCTTCTCAACATCCCAAACTATTACAAAGAAACAATAATTATGGCTAATTACTCACTCCCAGTACACTTATTTGTGGTTTACAATTTCAAAGGAGTGAATTGAAGACAGGTGCATAAAATAGGCTTAATGAGAACATCAGAAAATAGTTGCTTTAGCTGTAAATCACTACTTTTACATTATGTATTTTATTTTTAGAAGAAAATGTGTTGCTCGTAAAAGATATAAAATTAGTTGGGCTAGAAACTGAGGGTTTTTATTTCACCCCAGAAAAGGCATAACATACTACAGTGGTACTGAAAGCTTGCTAATGACATAATATTAATATTCACTAATACCTGGTGGGGTAAAGTAATATTGCTTGGCATTAGCTGTAACAAGCACCAAGTCCCACTGCCTCTCTCAAAGCAGAACTTCTATATTTAGTGCTTTCTTTTATGATGTAAGCTACACCATTTCTCCTACTATGATTCTTTTCCCCTCCCTAACTGAGAAACTGTTCTTTGCCCTGTCTCTCCTTTTGGTCTTCTCTTCTAAGCAGGGACACCACTCTCTTGTGCTTTTTCCTTCTGAGAAAATCCTTCATTCAGTATTAAGTTTCTGCCTTTGTTCTGGCTCAAACAGAGGTTCCCCTCTTTTATGATACATAATTTTCCTCCCTGTTTCATAGCCTCTATAAATACTGGTATTTTTTCTCAAGGCTCCCACCTACGAGCTCTTCCTTTTTGACTTAGCAAGGGGCAAAGCCTTAGGAGCACACATCCATGCCCTCCTCTCCCCACTGGCACTGAGTATAAACATTGATGTAGGATGAAACCATTCCCCTCTCTCCTGCCTTTGTTATGCCTCATTTTGCAGGGAGTTTCTATCAGCTAGATGCTAGATCAGACAACATGAGACAAGAGACAGCAGCTGAAAGCAAAAAAGCTTTAACCTGTAGTGAGAGGCTTGCCTTTTAGCTGCAGATAATTCCTCCTTGCTTTTCTCATTCTCCTGTTTGAACAGCTCTGCAGCCTCAGGTCAGATTTGCAGATGCAAAACCAAACCTTTGTCATTGAGCAAAGGCCCGAGACAAAAGCATTCTCTTTGCCTTCCAAGGATAGAAATATATTTTGATCACAGTTAATCTGAGCCAGACTCAAAAACACTCCCCAAAAGATAGAAAACTCTTCTATTTTAACAGTTATACTGAATATCTCTTAACTTTGTTTCCTTTTGCTCATGTAGCTATTAATAACAAAGATTAACTTTGCTTTTGGGGAAAGAATTAACACCTTCAGAAATCATTGTGAAATTACTGCATAGCTGGGTGCCTACTTAGTTTCCTGGAGGTCCCAAGGCAATCCCCCTACTCTAAGGCAAGGACAAAGTATCCTAAGATTCAGGAAATACTGCCTGAGATTCCCTGGCTTGCGTACTGCTGTTCACCTGGGAGACCACAACACCACCATCTGGTCCTCAAGTTTATGAAGGTACAATGGCCCTTGATTAAAAAGAAGCAAGGAATTACCAGGAAAATGATGATGAGCTGCAGGCTGGTTTTGTACTCCAGCTGTGGCCCACGCACTCCCGGTTACTTGATGTGGCTGGAAGGCTTCCCCATTAATGCTGATGATGGATTATCATTAAAGCTTCCTGTAAACACAGGATATGTGTAGGTAGGTATGAGTGCAGGCATGTGTTATTTTTTCCCTCAGCTAGATTCTCTCTCAGAATAGTAAGCACTTGAGGTTTGATTTTATCACAATGCACTTTTCTGCCTATCTACAATCATAATACCCCTGAACTTCATGAGGTAACCCGTTAGATTTAGGAAGTACTTTCCTCAATTTGTCATACAGAGCTGATATAATTTGTTCAACATTTTCATCCCTCAGCATAAGTAGTAATGAATAATGTCCTCAAAACAAGCGGTAACATTTCTTAAATTATCATACATAATTAAAATTTCTAGTATCTTTTAAATTTTATTCTCTCTGGAGGTAAAATTGGTCTTAGATTTTAAAGAGTCTATCCTCAACATTCAGTATTTGATAGATCCTCATTGTTGACAGTAGGAAGTATCTCTTTGCCTTGTATATACTCAGGCTTAAGTCACATCTTTCTAATTGTTTTTTCCCATTAATTTAACTGTAAATGAGGAAAAATTGTGGCATAATTTGGAAAATTGTTTCCTATCTGAATTTCTTATGGTCAGTATCTCATGGCTTACAGATTTCTGACTGACCAATAGTTTGAATGTGTCAGAAATTCTCAATGCAAAAAATAAGACAGAAATGAATACTGTGTTCCCAGCCGTTTCCTAGACTAATCTAGGGGGAGAAGAGTGTAATTTCATTATGTTTTACAGTGGTTGTATGAGTCTATCTGTAACAGATCCTAAAGGATGTACAGCACTATTTAGGTGCCAATACTGATAAAATTTCAGCAATATTCTTTAACCTCACAAACTACATAGCCGTGCTATGTATATACCTAATATATGCTAATATGCTATGTATGTACCTAATATACTTCTTGGCATAGTATCTCTGTACTAAACACATATTCCTTCTTCAGTTCCCTAGCAAAAGCAAGCCAAATCCAAATTCTTTGCAACAACTCTTCAGAATGCATTTTGCAGATGTCATTGTCACTTGCTCCTTGTTTCTTCTATCAGCTGTCATGGCTACATCGGAAATGTGTCCTGTGCTGAAGGTTTATGCATACCTGGAAAAGGATATCATAGTCTGAAGCATGGGGATTGTCCCAGCATGCTTCAGAGGACAATCCCCTGAATGCAGATGTTAACACTCAGGAGTGTTGTGGGATCTCAGCCCAAGTGGCATCAGATTTGAGCAGTGTGCCCTCGGCTGCTGTGCAAAGGGTGAGCCAGCTCCTGGCTTCTCTGCCTGGAGCTGAGGTGCAGAAAGGCAGAGCCTGATTATTTGATCATCTTCTTTAGTGGCATCATGTTTTACTGTCTAGTTTACTTTACTGCACTAAGGACATTTTTGTTTTTTCAATTTTTAGTACAGAGCTCCATCAAGAGAGAGAGTTCTCCATAAGGAAGGATAAAGGTTACCATCACAACAAAAATTAACACTAAACATTGTACAGTGGTCTTTAATCTTTCCTTCTGTATGTTGTGGCCTATTAAATGTCATTCCAGTACTGTGTAAAAAGCTCATAGACTGTAGCTTTACATTTCCCACAGAAAGCCATGTTGTGGGTCACTGAGAAAAGCAGCTGAGGTCTCACAGCTACCCAGGATGGACAATTTCAGAGAAATGCCCTCATAGCCATGTCTGAGACAAGACACAAGATGTAAAGGAGGGTTCTGTGCTCCTCCAGGCCGCCAAAATACTCCTTCCCAGGCTTGACGAGGCCATCACACCTACCCAGATGCTGGGCAGATGCCCAGAGGGTGGCTCTGACCCCTGCAAAGCAGCAGCCCTTCCACTCAGGTCCTGCTTCTGCTGTGCAGGTTGAGTAAAGAGCCATGCCTCCCTGCAAAGGCACACCAGAAACCAAAGAACAGAAATATTTAAAGAAATCAAATGTAGCCCAAGAGAAAGATTTCCTTATTTACCTTTCAGGTGAGCATCTGAACCCAATTTTTTCAAAATTATTTCTGCCTGCATGTGAAGCTGTAAGCACTGGTGACCTAAAGGCAGGGGGGAAACAGAGGATCATGCATCCACAGAGCCCAAGACCAGGAATAAACACTGCAGCCCACCTTTGTTCCTTCATAAAAAAATTAGAGCCAAGCATTTTAAAAGTTGTTTTTTTTTTATCAGATGATCAAATTTAAACAGCAGCTTGAGCTTGGAGTAGTCATGTACAGGAAAAAGTGGAATTTATTTATTTATTTATTTATTTCTCCTCCCTGTGCCACTCAAGTGTTGTTTCAAATAGGATTATTTTGTCATTCAAGTTTCAAGGTTAAGATTTGCTGCTATTTATGACTCTAAAATCCTTCAAACCAGTAAACTACCACAGTAATTCCAGAAATATAATGAAAAAAACGAACTGAGAATTGAGAATCCTGTGGGCCACGAGGAATGGAATATATTAACATTCACCTCTAAATGCTTTTCTTGGTTGCTTATATATTAAAATATAATGATAAAAAAAACTCCTTGCAGCATCTATGTGATTGCATGTTGGTGTCCTTTTGAGAAATACAAATTACCCTTTATTTTTCTTCTCTGTGAGGGTTTGCAGCACAACAAAAGCACAGTAAACAGTGATGAATGGCTTTTCCTTCTCACTGGGGGAGCAGCTTTGGAGTGTCCACATGCTAATCCTGACCTTACCTGGCTGAAAGATAAATCGGAGGGTGAAATTTTCTGACTTTCAACCCCTCCTCTAGCTGAATGAGTCAGTTCTGTTCACATGTGAGTTAAAGTATTTTGTTTTCCTCGTTCATTTTTTGCCTTTGAAGAGAAAGTAAATTGCAACAGGCCATGCCTATTACTAAGAGCCGAAGAGAAAATGTTTAAATTAAAGATTGTACAAACATTCAAGCAGCAGTGTAATAAGCTCCATTTGGGAGGCAATGCAGCAAGTTTTGTATTTTTTATGTTGTTCATTACTTAAAACTAAATAACAATTGCTAGTTGTTTTGCTGCCATTTCATATGCTGGGATTTTCTCTGTTGGTGTTGAAATCTAGTATGATTTCAATTTTTTTTCTTCTTGACATTTTACTCTACTAGTTTAATATTGATCAGCAGATACATGCTGTAATCTCTACTTTCTGCAAGCTGTAACAGAGCAAGAAAATAAAAAAATCCTCTGGAAAAAGCCTAACCACACTGGTTTTTATTGTAATATAAGACTTGCATCTGAGACTACCACACCATCCCTCGGTTTTATTCCACTTTTTATCCTGAATGAATTACTTAATGATGGGAAGCAAACCTTTGCTAAAAGGCAATGTGGTGTTTAAATAGTTAGACCAAAATTCCAGCAAACTGTGCTTACTATTTCTGAAAAGGACTGTAAAAGGAAGTGCCATCTTCCAAAGCTGCTATTTTGAAATATGTTAGAAACAGAGTACAGGACCAATTTCATCACCCGCCCATTTGTCTGTCTATACATTTCTGTCTGTCTATTTACGTCTCAGAAGCTCATTTGATTCTAGCCCTCAGAGAGAAAATTTTTCCCCTTAAAAGTGTTTTTTGCACCAAACACTTGTCACAGCCTCAAATGCTTAGATAGAGCTCCTGACAGAGATGCAGTGTTACTTTGGCTTGGTTATTAAATGGAATGCCATGAATGGGTGCCTGGTATAGCCTCTCTTTCGTGCAAGGTGCTGCAGGGGACCCAAGGACACTTTGTGCCTTTCATTAATGCCATGTAGGTGGAAAAGTGAAACTTCAGCACAAGCCAAACTAGCCAGGGGACTGGGAGAGAGGAAAATATTTCAGAATCTCTGCTGCCTCCTTGTTGGCTGGGACTGTAGGTAAGACATGAGGTATGTACAGGGAAGTTGGGGTATCTTTGGGTGCAGAACCTGGCAGGAGAGCCAGGGACAGATGGTGCCAGGAGGTGCCCAGAAGTAACACCCATTTAATGTCAATTACTTAGCAAGAAGGAGATGGGGGGTTTTGGGGTGGTTTATTCAGAAGTGAGAATTCTTGAAACTGCACAACTTTGAGCAAATATTCTTGAAGGCTTGTGGGGTCCCTCCTACCAATTTTATCTTCTTGTTGAAATCTCACAGCTGGTAATCCCATAAATCTTCTGAAAAAGAAAAGGTCTGTTTGTTTTTCCAAAGATTTTTTTTCAAATATTGCACTAGCAAAATTTCTTAGATGTCCGTTTCCTGAAGGCTGCAGTGAAAGCACCTAAAGAAAGCATTGTTTGATGTGCTACAAGAGATTGTGGTTTGGGAACTACTAGAATCAGTGATTTTAGGGAAAGAGAAAATGAATGAACAAAGACAATAACTAAGAATTTTTTCTAGCTAAAAGGCAGGCATGCCAAGAGAGAGACCCAGTCCTTTCTGCCCTAGGAACAGCAAAGTCATTACTCACAGGACTTCTCTGGGCTGGAAATCACTTTAAAAATGCAAAATGCCTTGGCACAGTCCCAGCACAGAACAATTCTTGCAGTGAGGAGCTATCAACTTGCTTTGTGAAAAAGAACTTGACATTTGGGATAGTCTATCAACACCAAGAAGAATAAGCTGGGAGTGCAACCAAAAGCACAAACCCATTCTCACAAAGTACAGATGGGGCCTACAGAAATACCAAACCAGAAGGATTGAATAAGTAAGTTACTCCTCCCTCTCACCCTCTCCCCCTCTATCTGTGTCTGTTTTTAACCATCCTGAGCTTTAGAAATGCCAGCTTTTTTAATCTCTAAAACCATCTGTGTAGCTTTTCTCAGTGGTATCCTTTCACTTACATCCTGTGTCATTGGTTTGTCTGTCTCTCCTGATGTTGATAATGTTGTTAGCAGCTTCTCTTGAAGTTTCCTATGAGCATACTTTGAATGACAAAGAGGTGTAGGGGAAGGACAGGCAAGGCAAAGCAAGTACAGAGCTGATTTATATAGCCTTGTGCATATTGAATAAGTTTAGTTCTGTCTTGGTCTATTTTTCTTCAGCAGCAAAATTTTTAACCACAGAGAATTTTGTAAGAATGGGCAAAGTCTCCCCAGCCGCTGCCCCTCTGCCCTGCAGCAGGCTCCTCAGGGAGGACCTTAAGGCACTGTAGAAGTCTGGCTATTGTGATACCATTGTTGTTTATGCAATTATTTAATAAAAGTCTCCATGATGTTTTCTCAAGCTGCATACGAAAAGGGTCCTTTAGCTAACCACCTGAGACAGGGGATGCTCTTAAAATCAGGGTGGTTGTCATTTTTCTCTTTTTTCTGAACAACAAATTAATTGTTTTGTTGTCATGGAATCCTGATATTGAAATAATACTTCCTGATTAATAATAATTCCTTCCTTCTACACTTCTCTCTGTGTCAAGTCTTCCTTTTTGCAAAGACTAAGAGGCCCAAAGGCACTTAACCGTAGCCCACAGTCTAAGGGCACTAAAATCCCTTTATTTCCCCCACTCCTCCAGAAATCCACACTAGCACTTTTCCTTGAAAACAGCACATTTTGCTGGTTATGTCTCTCTGGTGCAGAAACTATGCTGGTTGTATGAGGAGTGGTTAATTCCACAGTTAACCTCTCTCGATCTTTCTGCCACGGCAGATAAGTAGGCCTCAAGATCAGGAGGCCAGGGAATAGGGTGGTGAAGCAGCTATCAGCTCTAAATATATATTATGTTTTGTTCTATTCTCTTCACACCATGCCATTTCCATTCCATCCAGTCTGTATCATCAGCCCAATGACTTAACTCTTTCCAATCGATCTCCCTTCAGCCCTTGGCAAAATGAGCAAGTCAGACAAGTGCAGCCAGCCCAGCAACTGTGTCAGGGCTGGGCAGCCTCCTCCAGAGAGGCAGTAAAATGGGAATGGCAAAGCTGTTCAGAAGAACTTCTGTGCATCTTTGGCACTGATAATCCCTGCTTCAAGGGATTACAAAGGACAAGACCCCTTCTCAGCCTCTCATCCCAGCACTGGGAGGTCTGTGCGCACCTGGAGCAGGACTGTGCTGAGGTGCCAGCTGGGCAGAGGCAGCAGACAGCAGACAGCAGACAGCAGGAGTCCTGCCCACTGCCAAGCTTACAGGCAGCCCCTAGAGCTATCCTCCCATCCCTGTGGCACCAGCAGCTAGGACAGATGTTAACTGCTGGATGTGGATGTTGCTCCAAGCCCATCTCCTTGCTGCTCCTGGCAGGTGTGGAGTGTCACACTGTGTCTCAGCCTGTATTTTCCCTGCCAAGAAATAGAGATTTCTTTGAGGAACTAATAAACTAGCTGCTTTCTGTGTGTTCACTTGGCTACATGCCAATGAATACATAAACAGATGAGAAGAGATTTGACCAGTGTTTTCTCCATCTTGGGTATTTCCAAGGGTCCTCTGATGTTCATGCTGACTGCTAGGAATCGTGGGCTGGTTGGACAGGCCAAGGACTCCTTGCTCTCCCTCCTCTACATGTCTCTTTCCATTTTGCCCCAAGATTTCTAATAAACTTTGGAAACTCATACTACCTCATTGGCTAGGAAATATGATCATACTCATGTGAATGACTTACTACTAGGTCTTCAAACTCTGCTACTCAGGGAAGTCAAGGTTGGCTTTCAACATCAGGGACTCACAAAGGGTTTTCTGAGTCCCCTTTCACAGCAGTGGAAATTCGGGAAGTGACTTGGGGACTGACACCTCCTAAAATACAGTGCTCTTCTCCGTCCTCAGCAATCCATGCACTTTACCAACTTTCTTCCTAAGAAGTCTTATCCAAACAGGATAGTTCAAAGTTTCAATTATTGCACAAAGGGGCTGATGCTCAGACTTCCCAGTATTCCATAATTGGAACAAGCCCTTTTTGTCAACTAAGGAACAAAACCAAGGCCCTGAGACCTTGGTGTTCTGGCATACATAGAGTCCTTACAATCCTCCACTGTCAGAAGTCCATGATCTTTTTCCTTCCTTCCCATTCACCCCTGCAGTCTAGGTTTTTGCATGGAAAAGATCCAGCTCTTCTCACAGACATAAGAGAGTGCAGAGTTTCAACTCTCAAAGTTGCCTCCAAACCGTGTCTTCAAACACCTGTCTGATCTTTCCTGACAATTCCATTGTTACAAGCCTCCAATTGTACAGTGATCAGCCATGTACTTAACTGGAATGTGCTGGTTTAAATACAGCTTCTATTTGCATGTCTGTCATTGTACTTCCACAACTAAGCATGAACAGAACGGTTGCTCAGCAGTTAACAAAACTGATTTTACTACCACAAATTCTTTTTAAAATTCATTAGAAATCAGGATCATTAATGTTTTGCAAATTTTTGCACAGCCTGGAAATCTTCTGCAATCACAATGTTGTGTTGGGCAATACAAATCCCATGCAACAGCTTCTGCAACTTTGCTGACTGGTCCTTCCCTCCTCCTGCAAAACTATGCTCCTAGCTCTGATGTAATGTCTCCAAACAAGCAGAGAAGGTAGAGTAGAAGTAGAATTTATAGGTGTAGAAGGGAAGGAAATGGGGCATTTTCCTGTAAAAGGCAAATATTCGCATTTTTTTTCTTGATAAATATTTCAGCAATAATTCATCTAGTCAAAAAAAGCGGAAAAATACAAGTGCAGAGAAACACAACTTTCTGGACTGCTATCTGATGTAGATAAGCAGCAAAACTTGTCCTGGTTTCAGCAGTGCAAACTCACCCAATTACTGATTGGGGGATACAATCAGTGTAAGACTCCTCCACTGACAAAGTCCAAACTCAGAGCACTTGCTGCTTGCTTCACCAAAATGGCATTTTATCTTCTAAATTGAAATTTCTCCCATTTGAAAGAATTTCTCCAGCTTAATACAACATCATGTTGCTCCCACAATGCTGATTAATACCTTCTTCTGTAGAGTAGGATGGAGACAGACAGCAAGATCCAAGGAAGTGGGGTAGAGCTGTGGTTTCCCAGCCATAACAGAGGGCAAATAAACTGTTCTTCTTTCTGTCAAGTTATCAGAAATCAAAAAAGGGAATGGAGAGACCTGCCTTGGGCAAAGTGACAGTACAGGGATGGCCTGAGAAGCGCAGAACAGTTAAGCACAGGCCAAAGACCACAGTTTAAAATATCTTTGACTCATCTTCTCATCATCTTAATTTTGAGCTTTCCAGAAGCCACAGGGGCTTACCAGGGATGCCCAAGTGACACCCCATCATGATCCCCTCCCATGTGCTGCAGCCCCATGCCACCATGTTAAGCCCAGACACTTCACCCTGAGCAACTGCAATCCACCACACTTGGTCATCTCAGGAGCAACACCAGCCACTTCGTTGAAAAAAACCTGGTTCCTCAAGCCAAGTAGGGCTCATGCAGAGGAAGGAGTGACAGGCACCACACAAACATACAGGTGGCCAAAAGGAGCTTAAGTCCAAAGAGGATTTGATGTCAAAGCCTCCAACTGGAGTGCTGATGACTGGCTTATTAGTCAAAAACTCTGTAAGGGGCAAAAACTCTTACCATTCTTCAAAACTATGTGTCATAGAAAGCAATGGTCATGCTAGGAAGATTAGGGGAGGAATGTGTCAGGATCTGATCTTTCTACCTTATGGTTGAAGCCTGTATTGCTCACTCTCTTCAGACCCAAGGGTCCAGTTTGGCTTTTCAATTTGTAATTCACTAATCCAGATACAGCTCATAGAATATTTGGGATCCCCTATCAGAATTTAGTGATATTATCTCACTGATGTCCAATAGTTGTGACAACTTGTACATGTTCACCTGTAGGAGATAAGAGCATACAGGCACTTAGCAGTGAGAGACTCTTGGACTTGAGAGCATCTCAACAGTTCTCAGTACTGAAATCTCAGAGCTGGAATTCAAACTAAGGTTTTAAAACACTGAACAACTTTATTATTGTTCTGTTTGTTTTGTTAGCAGGAAAATGCAAGTTCTTTCATGTAGAGTTACTGATAACAGAAGCTGGCTAGTGCCGAATGCCCTGCTGAATTCACAGTGGGGCTTGTGGAACGCGATTGTATAGCAACAAATGCCAACTGCTTAATGTCTCACTGAATTGTAGATTTTTACTGTTTAATAAGAAGGAAAACAGTTAAGGTGGTTTCCACTTAATTTTGCACGTGTATAAAAAGCATGGGACTGACACTGACAACATAATTCAGGAGGATTAAATTACTGTTTCACACTCCTTGCAAATCTGAGCCCTTAATAATACATACATTACCCCCATTTATATTATGCATTAAGATATAATTATTATTTAAAAAAGAAAAAGCAGATCAGATTTTAAAAGACCTAACACTTTTTTTTTAAGCAAATGAGTCTTTTTTTCCTCCATGTCTCAAGATTTTCCCCAAAAGGTGTTAATGCATTTCAAAAGAGGAATGACAGCAGTAGGTTCCTTTGCTTTGTACTTAATTTTTTTGTATGAGTCTGTGTTTACCATTTAAATTCAAGTAATTTGAATTAGGCTACAGCATGAGCTTTAAGCAATTCTGCATGGGTGAAACATGAGGAGGCCCTAGTTTGTTCAGGATTCCATCCATCACTGGGGTGGGAGTCACCTTCTGCCACAGTAGGTATGCTCAGCACGGTGCACAATTAATGCCATGGTGTTCTTCTGGATTTATTCAGCATTGCCTTCTGATGGGTTCTGCTCTCAGCAGCTGAAAAGTTACACCAATTTTATACAAACTCCTGCCGTTTTCACCAGCTCACGATTAAAGCGAACTGTCTGCAAGATTAAGCTCTACGGAAAAGAACAAGTAAAATAAATGAGAGGGCATCCAGCATCCTGCTAATTATTGTGCTTGTGCATGCACACACAGTCTGTGTGTGGGTGCATACGTGCGTGTATCTGACTTCTTATTAGCAGCAAGGCCACTACAGAAAGTACTTAATAGTAAAGTCATCCAGGATTTGCCTGCTTCATCTGTTAACATCTTTGCTAGACTTTAACCTGTTGGACTGAATTATTCTAGGCAGATTTTCCCACAGGCTGTATACTTAGGGAAATATCCAATTTCAGACTGTTGGTTTGTTTCTTTTTCTAAGAAGAAGTTTAAGGAAAAAATATATATCTTACCCTCATCTTGAAAGGTTAACAGTGCATTTGCTACTCCTGTGCAAATCAACCCAAATCTGACCATGCCTTTCTGAGATCACACTCCAAGCACAGGAAAGCAGTAAAATTCCTGAAAGAGTCTGTGCTTTCAGGGCATGGGCCCCACTGGGGTGCCTCGGCATCGCCCAGCAGCTGCTGTCCAAGGCTGCTGCTGCTCAGCTGGAGGGAGTGACCAGGGCTGGCAGCAGAGCCCCCGCCTGGCTCGCTCTCAGGGATGACACTGCCCTCTTCAGCTAGAGCCAGGGTGGGCTGCTCAGGGATCATTGGCTGGGGAGGGGGGACAGATGAACCTGTGTGTGTCTGTGGTGTGTCTGTCTCGAAGAGTTGGGGAGGCACTTGGGGCTCCAGCACTTTGGGGCTCCTGTGCTTTCCCTGTCAGCAAGTGGCTGTGATGCCTGCTGCCAAGGCTCTGCTAGCACTGAACCACATAAAGGCTGTGGCTAACTCTATGAGCTTTTCACAAGGGTAATCATCAGAGATCTTTAGTGGCTGAAATTAGCGGCATCTCTGGACCACAATCCTCCTTCTTTTTTTTCCACCTGAAAAATTAAGATAACAATGTCCTTTGATCTTAGAGAGGGAAAATAGAATTCAATGTTATTTGTGAGTCACCTGAAAACAATAGCAGTGCCTGCCACCAAAAAGCTGCTGATGGAATTAATAATTATGTATCCAGATCACAGCTTGAATAGAGGGCAATACCCGAGACATGGGGCCACGTGCTGAACTATGAAGATAAAACAGAATATTGAAAAGCTGCCCAGCAAGTGATCCTAATCCATCCCAGCCACCTGTGGGTAAAAAACATGTAGCTGTATGATGGAGCACTCATTGTAATGTGAACAGAATTCAATTAAACATGCACAGGCAAACTTGATTCTGGTATTTCCTAAATTCTAAGGGCTTGCTTTTGTAAACAATAATTTCTTTTCAATGTGTATTTTTGAACATGATATATGTATATGTCTTGTGTACAAATACGGGTATGAATGCACATACCTGTGCATTTGGCTTTGTTCCCTCATTTGGCTTTCATCTCACTCTGGAAAAAAAGATTGCCTACACCTCGTGGGGGAGGAAGGAAGGAAGGAAGGAAGGAAGGAAGGAAGGAAGGAAGGAAGGAAGGAAGGAAGGAAGGAAGGAAGGAAGGAAGGAAGGAAGGAAGGAAGGAAGGAAGGAAGGAAGGAAGGAAGGAAGGAAGGAAGGAAGGAAGGTATACTCAACCTATTAAAGTGAACAGTATACAGCTAGTGATCTCCAGTGCTTTAAACAAAGAGTGCTTATTTGCATGCTCAGCCTACTTCCAAAGCCAGAAATATTACAAAATATTACGTGCCTGGACATATACTTACCAACCTGATTATCACAGCAATCTCAAAATCTTGATCACACATTAAATTGGTGCAACTGTCATGAATATCCTTAGGTGTACAGTTGCTGATGCCAATAATATCAAAGTTCAGCACATCTTTATTTTCCATATGCTGAAGATACCAGGGCAATCACTTTCAGCTGTAGAGATAATTCATCCTGTGCAATTTTAAGCCATCTCAAGAGATTAGTGTTTGCAGCACTCCTAAAAAATATCCAAATTGGGGTGCTTGGTTTAGCCACTTGGAAATTTAGTCTTGGGAGACATTTAATTCTTGGTTTTGCTGCAGAGCAGCTGTGGCAGATTAGCCATTTGCATCAGAAATGGCCAGCTCTTGTGGATAAGGCAGCAGCAACACAAAGGGGAACAGTTTGAAAGAACCCAAGTGCAGGACTTCCTGAATATGTAGCTCCACTGATTAAAAATCAGCAAGACATTCACTATTCACAGTCACTGCCATGGTGGCCTTGCTGGGTTTCACAAGTTTCAGAGGGGAGATTTATTATTGACTTGATCCCACTTGTGTCATCTCTGCAGAATCCTGGTCAACATGCTGCAGAGCATCTCATCAGTGACCACCCAAACACTGCATGGACACCCTGGGGCGGCTGCTCACAGGGTGTTTGTGGAAGAGGACACCTGCAAACACACCCCAACCTAACGTACCATACTTATGGGAACTGAAGAAAATACCATCTCAGCATAATTTTTTTCTTGCAAGAATTCTCTAACCAGTAATGGTTACATTATTTCAGTAATGAAATAGCATTAATGAAAATGTTCCATAATAAAAATTCAAAGTCATTACTCTAAACACTCTAATGATTTAGGATTACTGAGCAATTTACACAAATTAATTGGAGGCAATAAGTTAAATGCAGTTTTCTACTATTTAATCAAGCCAAGCTTTTGGGTCAGGAAGAAATCACAAATACCTGTAGCAAACACATCCCTGCCTTGCACTCCTGATGTTCCCTCTAGCACTGGAACATCCAGCATTTGAAGCTCAAGTGACACATCAGTGCTGGACTAGTGTGCCTGTACTAGTGCAAATTACTGCCTAGGTAGTTTGTCCAAAGTTTTCCAGCAAAACCTATAATCCAATCTGTTTGTATAAAATCCTAAGGCCACCTTCATTATTGGGAAGAAAAAAAAAAAGGAAGTAGCTTTTCTTTTGGACAGGAAGTAAGCCTTACCTTGTAAACACCAGTGAGGATTTATTATCTAAATGAGTTCTTCCCATGGTGAACTTCTCAATAACCTGCCTGCCAATACTAATGAAATCAACCCACCTTTCTTGTTTTGAGCAGTGCCTTTAAATTCCTAATTGGGTCCTCACAGCCGCGTACTATGCCTGACCAGTCAAAGCTCACATCTCTAACAAGTTTAGGCTTTCTCAAACTTTGAAAAAGAGTTCAGTAGCTATCTCTAAAATTGCTGAGGGCAATAAAGTTGAAAAAAAATCTAAAAATAGATCTCGTTACTTTATCTGCCTGAAAAAAATCTTGGT
The DNA here is from genome assembly GCF_012460135.2 of Molothrus ater. Classification (NCBI taxonomy): domain Eukaryota; kingdom Metazoa; phylum Chordata; class Aves; order Passeriformes; family Icteridae; genus Molothrus; species Molothrus ater. The sequence goes on from NC_050482.2 coordinate 45,787,516, forward strand.
ATACCTGACATAAATGCCACCAATATTTCAAAGGTGAAATACAGACAATTCATTTCAAGATTCCTTATCAGAAAGTTCTTATCCCATGCTAAAATAATGAAAATATTTTTACACCTGAGAAATGAAAGTGGGCAGTGACAACACCTACAAATCAAGAATATTTTCTCAACCAGACAACTTCTGATTAAAGCAGAGATTACACTAGTTTTTGGCTTCACTTTTTATACCTACGTATAAATGTAATATCAGGGTATGATTTTACAGTTATTTGGGCCTTTAGTTGACACCCCCTTCAGCAAAGGATTAATAGATCAGAAGAAAATGAAAATAATCTAATGGTGATACAGGTTGTTTGAAACATGATGATTTTCCTGAGTAGCCAAACTCCTTATTCCATATGTTCCTGTTACAAAAGCATGTATAATGTGAATTAGAGAAAGAAAAGGAGGCTTGTATTCACATCCGGACTTCTAACTGTTACCATTTAAAAGGGCTGTGAGGTACCTGTAGGTACAACTCATTCTTTTGTGATCAGTGCATTTAGCAGTTTATTCATCTTAGGGAGAGTTTATTTGTTATTTTGCAGGCTGGACTTCACTGGAACTTTGTGGCTTTTCTCAGTGGAGCTTGATTTCCTGCTGTCTCTCTTCATCACCTTTCTCCTTTTGTAGAGTCCCCTGCCATTCTCCTGCTTGTATCTCTGAACAGTGGGCATGCTTTTCATTTTAAAAATTACTCCTACTGTGAGCTCACTTAACGGGGTTGGACATCCATGATTTTTCTCTTCAGTGGGTCTTTCTGCTTTTGATGAAAGAGCTCAGGTTAGGTGTGTCCTGGTCATTGCTGCTTCCATCCAAAATGAACTGCATTTATCCTTTTTTTCCCTGGTACCTCCTTGTCTCATCAGTTTTGAAAAAGTCACTGTTTCTGGTAGACTGTACATGCTGATACTTTTTAATTCTCACTTTCCACCCAGGAGACCTACACACACACACACACACCATTCATGGCAAATACCTGCTGGGCCTGTTAGCCAACAAACTGAGACATCAAATTGGAGGTCCTGTGCAGAGAAGCATTTCCAGGCTTTGGACTATCATGGAGACACTGATGTCACCAGTTTTTGGCTCCTCACCACAGCACTTGGGTGCTTCCTCAGCAAGGCAGCTTGCTTCTGACAGCCCCTATTGGCACTTCTGACCAGGTGTTGCATTGTAGCCACTCTGCACAAATCTCCTTTGATGCCCTAAAGAAACATCACTGCTGGTCTTAAGAAGCAGTATCACATATCAAATGACAGCTTGTGGTGATTCTTCATTGTGCTATATCAGGCAGTTAAAACTGGCAAAATTGGTATTGTTTTTCCTACCTATTCGACCTACCACTCAGTGCCACTCTGGTGGTAACTACAGCCTGGTAAAGCACCTTAGTTACCTGTGACTAATTTTTATTCTGCTCTTTTCGTTCTTCCTTTATTCACTGCAAAGTCCAGCATGTTCCTTAGTCAATACTCAGTTGTTCTTCCTCAGCTTAACATGCTTGCACAGGATAAAATGCTTGATGCACTGCATCTCTCAAAAGAAATATTGGAGCCTTGGAACAGAGATATTATCCTTTCACCCCATGTTTTACTTATTCCATGACAATGCTATTTCCAGGGGGGTACTACAGTGTTCTTTAAAATGCCTACATGTGGGTTTCATTTCAGATCTTTCAAAGTTGGGTACGTGCTCCTGGGAAAGCAAAGGTCTCACAGTAAGTACAGTGCACAGGGATCACTGTGATTAGGCAAGTTTCATTCCTGCGTATTGAGAGCTCTGGACTGTAATGCCCAAGTCCTAAATAGGAAATGAAAATTACAGTAGCAGTATGCCAAGTGAAAGTCTTTAATTCTCTTAGATATCCTCGTACTGTACCTGTAAATTTATTTTCTTTAAAAAAAAATCTTTTGTAACAATTAAAAAGGTCAAGTAAAATTAGAATGTGGAAAATGAAGGTTAACAGAAGAAATCTCACATAATAGTTCCTTCCTTTTCATCTTCATGTGTTCTTTCAGGATGAAGGTGAGGGATTATTACAGCCCTTGTTTGCACGAACATAGGTGGAATAGCATGGGTAGAGCCCTCTTCCACAGCCCTAGAGATGTGAGTTCAGGGCTTTCTGCCCAGGCTTAGACAACACCTCTCCTAAATAATGTTCTTTATGGGAAGACAGTTGACAGCTACATTATCAAACACCTCACAGTACAGTGTAAAGAAATAAACTTGGAACTGTGAATTCTATGTTACTTGTCACCTCCAGGCCATATATTCAGACAGTTCTTTAGCTTATCCATTGGTTTCTGAAAGGTCAAAATTAAAGCTGGATGTTTCCACCACCTTAACAACAACATTAGAAATTTTGGTGTGATTTAAGGGCATCTAGCCCTGCTCTCTGCAGGCCTAGGATGCAAAATTACAATATTTTGTCTTTTGTACACCAATCACATTAAAAGTAATATTAGTGTAGTGTCATTATTTTTGAAACCCTCTACTAGGAGGGCTTGGGACCACAGACTCCATTATCAGGCTTCTACATTACCCAGGAGGAAGTAACTACAAATCTAAAGGTATGAGTTGTACTGGGGACAAGATCAGAAGAAGAAAAGCCTCTACTCCTCACTGTATTCTCAGCTGCTGACTTTAAATAGCCCCCATGGTAAGGGATCACTCCCTGGGGATCTGTGGTGTGTGGGAGCAAAAACATGTCTGAGGATACACACTTCAGAGAAATAGCAAGGAGGCCTTTGGGACCACAAACATAATGAGCTGAACTCACCTGTGTGACGCTGGTACAACCTCCTTGGATCAGAAAGCAAAGAGCTGCACTTTGCATGTTAGCACTGAAATTTGCTGCTCTCAAAGGATCCAGTGAGAAATGATGATGACATGGTATAAAGCTTATTTTGAAAAGAGAGGGATTTTTGAAATCTAGGCTAGAGGTTATGACAAATGACAGTGAAATCAAGATTCAATAGCTACAGAAAGATAAGAAAAGCTGAAGATGTGATAAAAGAAGAGAACTGTACAGTAGGAAGCTGACTGGTAGCATTGTACCTCATGAGGAAGCTAAGAATACTTTACTGCACAATTAAAGGTACAAAGGATAAAGAAAAAGTAGCTTAGTGTTCTTCAAGTCAAAGCTAAAGATGGTGTGCATGATCAGAAATTATATCATTCCTTCTTGGAAACAAGATTTAGTGGAGACTTTTTAATAAGTCTGCTCTGGAACATTCTGCTAAAATAAGCACAGAAAAATCAGGTTGTCCTGGTTTTTTTCAGAGATGCTCTTGTCTTTTCAAAGAAAAGCTTTCCTTGTCCTTCCACAAATTGTTATTGTCTGTCATTGGCCACTACCATTTAAAAAGCATGTTTCTCTTAAGTGCTTTTTGTTCACAGAGCACCTTGAACCTAAAAGAAATGGAGACCTTTAGAAAGCTAATGGAAGTTTAAGGAGCTCAACACCTGTGATGAGAAGGTTCTGGTTTTCTAGTTTCTCTCCACTCCCTTTTAAGCTACCTTTAATAAAATAATGTTGAATTGCTCAAAGTAATGTACACACACAGGACCCTGGCTTAACAATGCTTCTCGTCCTTTGTTTCTGATGTTTATGACACAGCCCTTTACTTTTGTTTCAGAAAGCTGAGAGGAAAAAGCAAGACTTACTGTAACAACACAGTAAAGACAGGAACCTGAAAAGCTGTACAACAGATTCAAAATAGGCAGTCACCTAATGACTGTTCCATTCCTGGATTTATGCTGAAATATGAGGGAGAGTGCCAATGCATTTGTTGAATGCATAAAATCTATGAGGCTGTCTGTCAGGTGGGAATCAGTCAGGAAGCCTGGAGCAAGGATACCCATAATTATGCCATCAAAAAGCTTGCAATAAGCAGCAGAATATTTTATTTGCCGTCAATCCTACAAAAAGTCTTTTATAACATCTGTGTCAGCAGATTCCAGGTCCCAAGAGGTGCCACATTTTGAAAGCAGCAGAGAACTCAGTAAGGGTTTGAGTTGTGTTTGCAAAGTACATAGTGTGGAAAATGTCACCTTAATGAAGTTGTAGGCGGCAAAGGATATTTCAGTTTTGCCTGTGTTTGAGGCATTATATCTCAAGGTGAGCTGGACTTTCATGTTGATGATGCTCATTTAATTTTCATTGTTAGTGATTCTCGTTATCTAATACTTGTATTTCAATAGCAGCTGAAGTCTTTGAACAGCCCCCTCTCACCCTTGTGCTCTTCAGTGTGCAAATGCATAAGAAAAGTCACCTCTCTTTATGTGCTAAACTGACACATAAATCCTGAGAGAGGATGTGCTGATGGGAGCTGCACCATACAGTCATTTCCGCCAGCAGAAACCCACACCAAAACTTCCACACAGGGATGATGTCAGTGTTTACAGGCTAAAGCTCTTCCCATGAGCTGCAACACCACGGCATACTGACATCGCCTCTGGGTACAAGCTGGCTCATAGCTGACAAGTGTACATCCTTGTCACATCCTTCTGCACATCCAGTTCAGGAACTAGCCCAAAGGAAGGCAGTATTTCATAATTAGCCATGGCTGCTGAGAGGCTTTACCAGGGTAGAGTGCTCTAACACAGCCAGGAAGTTCAGTTATCAATGCTTTTTACTGGAACATTTGTTTTGGCACACAAGACAGACATCGCTCCTTCTCTATCTGATATTACAAGGCACATCCGTATGAGTAAATAGGGATCATTCTCCAGCTCTGAGATGCACTGGCACAGCACTGTCATTTGTATGGCTACATTTCTTTGCTAAATGGGGGGTCACATCTGACCTGCAGTCAGGCAGGTCCTTAGCCTGTGCTAGCCCTCAGACTGTGTCTGAAACCTAGGAGGGATGATAACTGACACAGGTCAAAACCATGTCAAGGACCTTGTAATGTAAATTCCAGTATGGATAATCCCAGGCTAATATGCAGACCCATACCCTGGCCTGGTTCACTGCCATAGACAAAGCCATATATCAGTAGTTTAAAAATCTGAACTTTTCATTTTGGTGACTGTAAATACAAATATCCCACTGTACCTCAAAGAAGTTGGAAAACACAGTTCACCATTTGCTCGCTCTCTGAGTACTCATATCTCTTAATTTATTTCTCCTGCCTTGATAAACCACTCTGAGGTCAATAGTATCAAATTCAGCTAAATTGTGTCATAAAGCCTCTCTTATGACAATTTGTAGTTATGATGTAATTATCTTAATATTGTCTCTGATGAGTCTCTTTCATAGATAGAGGTTTTGATTGACTATATCTGTGCCTAAAAAGAAAAAAAAAAACAAAGCCATGCCTTTTTTCACTGACTGTTTCATATGGTGCCTGCTCTACTGGAGTTCTGTAAGTGGTATGTGAAGCAAAAGATTCTGCTTGTCAGCCTGCTGCACAGATCCACTGAAAATAAACACATCAGACATTGAGCTGAGCTAATGGCACACTTGCTTCTGGTTGCTCATTTTGTTTTGGGTTAATGTTGTGCTCCTGCACGTACCATCTGGAGGGAGGAAACAGATTTAATCAAAAATAAAAATAGCTGGTTTAGGCTTAAGTTTTTCTTTTGTACTATGAAGTGCAGGAAGGGAAAAGGAAAGGGCGTCATTTGCTCTGACCATTGAATAGAATAAGAGCAGTGAATGCCAGCAGGTCTGCTTCTCACCCATGAATCCAGCACTTCATTTGTTTGGGGGAAAAAGCTCTGCACACCTTTCCACTGAACCTCAGCAGTGCTTCTCAGTATAAACAATAGCTCATATTGTTGAGGAGGCTTATCGAGAAAGTTATGTCAGTAATGATGGGGATTTTCAGCTGGCATTCTCGGGGATTTGTGAAGCATTTGCTGCCGGTAAGTGTGCTGATAAGCTGCTTGCTGATTAGAATATTCTATCTGCAGTGCAATCGAGCTTCTGTTTCCCTGACATGTCTCCTCTGTGTCTTAAAAATACCAGAAGCACATCAACAGCTTATCACAAGAAGCTATATGAATTCAGAACATGATTCTTTTGCAAGATTGTTCAGGTTAGGTGTCAGCACAGACTGAAAAAACAAGGCACTAGCAAAAGGTGAACATAACAAGCATCTCTCATAATCTTTCAGTTGTTATAGCCCTCATTCTCTCATTCCTGCACTTTTTGAGTATTTGTAGCCTTCACTATCCTGGTGTCTGCTTTTGACTGCAGACTCCTCAGGCCAAGTGTGCCTTTGTTTCAGTAGTACACTGTACCCACTAATGGCGCTGCACAGGCAGTAATGAGCAAGCCCATCACAAGCAGCCACAAACCCAAATATCAGCAATAGCTTGGATGCTCTGCTCTGTATCAAGATGCTTAAATCAGAATCACCTGATAGTTTATCTGAATAATCACACAGGGGACCTGTATGTTTAACAAGTCTAATGCAAATCCAACAGCAGTCATGCAGGAGACTTTCCCATCCCCATCATGGCATCTAATGACAGAAGAGCCATAAAGGACTGACTGCAGTGATGACTCCCACATGGAAAGCTGACATGCCTAAAACAATCAGCACTGTCTGGGTTCACTTAAACATTGTGGTAGACTGTGGGCTCTTGAAAACTTCACTTCTCCTTCTCTTAGTAGATGTGGAGAAGGCCAAGAAGAAATAGATGTGCACACCGACACACGTTTGGCACTTGTCAATGTTGTTTACAGTTGCAAATATAAAATGTCACCAGTGTTGAAGCCCTCATCTCAGGAGCTAATTGGTGCTCACTGTTAGGGCTTTCACTCTTTTTTTCTTCTAAAAGCTCTTAAAATTGGTAGAATTTTGCTTCAGATTTGAAACTGTTGTAATATCTTTGTAGTGTCTAGCGAGTGAGCTTTCCTGTGTTGTCTTAACAGCAAATGTCTTCTCTGCATTTGCCATGTATGTATACAGAAAAACAGACTGACTCAGCCAGATAGCTATGGTTTCAGTTTTATCTGCTATATTTATATTTTAAATAATTTAGGTAATTTTTGATATATTCAAATTCTCTGAAGCCTGTAGGGTGAGAATTCACCTCACTCTCTACCTCTGAGAGTCCTGAAGGCCTAACTCGGATACGTGGAATAGCCATGGGTTATGTTGTAATTCAAATAATCTCTGATCAATCCCCTCTTTGTCTTTCCTTCAAGCAGAGAGACCTTGGGCCAATCCTGGGAGCAGTGAAGAGGATTTCCCCTGCCAGACCAGGAGGGATAGCCCCTGTGTTGCAACAATCTGGAGTGGATTCCCTTCTCTTCCCAGCCCCTGTGTGGAGCTCAGATGAGCAAGCTGCCCTGCCTGCTGCCTTCAGCCAGGATATGAGGAACACACAGACAGATACCCTGATATGAGGGGCCCACAACCAGAGCAAGACAGAGCCTATTTCTCTCTCAGTATAAACTCAAATTTCTTTTGTATTTTTGTTACAGAAACTTCCCTGATGCTGGCAGTCACACCCACACCACCTGAGCTAGGACAGATCCCTTCACAGTACCTGACAGGTGCCCTGCTTGACTCCTGGTACTCACCACACTCAGTCAGATCAGGATTCCTTACCAGTTCAACCCCAGGTTTCCCAGAACAGTGTCTCAGACATCCCAGTCCTTAAAATAATTTAGTCATGGTGCAACAACAGCATAAGCTCAAACTGGTGCCTCTGAGGAAGGACCCTGAACATGAGAATCCCTGGATTTTTGTACCCTTACAGTCAGTCTGAGTGAGTCTGGGCTCTTCCTCAGCTCCTGCCATGTCTCTGAGTGTTTGGTCCCCCAGCTGGGCCACAAGTCCCTTGTGCCCTTTGTTGTGCAAAGGGTTGGCACCAGTTTACAGCCCCTTGCCGGGGCTCCAGCCACCCAGAGCTCAATCTGCAGCTCAAACTGCCACTGTACCCCAAGCTACCTGCACTAAATCCATTCTTCAACATTTTTTTCCTCTCAGACTGCTCAGGCCAAAATTTCCAAAAAGTGCAATACAAATTTCTATAGTATAAAATATTTGGGGTCTGACTGATCCTGTTTGTGTTTTCGTTAGAGTATTTGTTCAGAAAAAACATTCAATACAGCATCTCAAATCCACTTTTAAAATATTGGTTCTGTTTTTGAAAAACTTTTAAATAGGCTCCATTCTAGTGCCATGGAGATAAAAACCTTCCAAGAAGTTTGGGTTTTTTTTCCTCTGTGAAAAGTTTGTTTCATTTTAGCTAAGAAGACCTTAGAACCCCATGTATTTATTAGTGTATTTATTAATGGCAAGCACCTGTACCTGCAGCAGAGCTACAACAACAGCACCGATATACCCTGAAGCAATTTAGCACAGCCAAAGTAAGGGGGAGGACATGTCATCTCTGATTGATATGTAGACTTTTTTTGTGGGAATAAAACTAGGACACCTTGACTGCACAAGGAACTTTACATACTCTGATTTTCTCCCTCTGACAAACATTTTCACCTACTGAGTGGCTATAAGAAGAGTTTGGGCTGTTCTCTGTATGCTTTTCTCATCTCACCTGAGGTCTGGAAATATCTGTGGAAAATCTGAGGGGGACTGACCTAGGTATAAATGGAATTCCTAACCATCAAACCCTTTCTTCCCTTTTTTTGTAGTTGGAAGATCAAGCTCACCTTTCCATTTGTAAGTTACCCCTACATTTGAACAAAAAAACTGCTTTCATTTTCTAGAAAGCAGAGGGCTAAGTCCACACTAGTGCTGAAATTCTGCGTCTAAATGCAGGTATTTGTAAGCCCTGTTCATTTTACTCCAAAGCACCTGCAGGCTGTGTGTATTTTCCAGTTCAAACATCACCTTTTACTCATCCAGTATCTGACCCTGACTCATCCAAAGAAGCCTCTGTCTCAGCCTCAGTGAGTGGCTCAACCCTGACTTAGACAGGAGCACAGTCAGGAGTCCCAGATTAGGGGATGTGCTCTTCTGCAGTGCTTGCTGCAGTGGAGGTACCCCAGGGATTTTCTACCTGGGACTCAGCTGAGTTGTTGCTATTACTCACCTGTACCAAAGGGGATGAACTCCTTGCAGTGCCTGACAGGCTCAAGGATGCCCTAACCCTTGTAGTTTGGACTGTCTCCCAAGCTGGGTTTGGATTAACTCTGCTCTGGGCAAGTTGTGTTCTGTACAGAATAATCAAATACTTGTTGGAAATGGGAGAAGGAAAGGTGGAACTTGATGCTCTCCTCATATGATTCAGCTCTTCTTTGAAAGCAGAAAATATGCAGTCTGAGGTCCCAGTTGTCTATGAAGTATTTAGTAGTCAGTACCAAAGAAGAGCTTGGGAGCAAGATACCCAGAGCATCCTGCTATTCAGAAGCTTGAACATGCTTTTCACATTAGCCTATCTCCAGAAAGGAAGAGCCTTCCCTGAATACATGGCCCCTTCCTGCAGGCTTCCAAGGGACGAACATTCTTTAGACATGTGCACTATTTGGCAGTGTTAGCTGCTGTCTATCTTCATCTTCTCATGGTAGGGAAGAGAGACACAGAGTCTCCTTGGACTCCACCTCGAGGCAGGCACATCTTTCCATGTGCTGGACAGGGAGCCTAGCACAGATGTTGGGAATGCAGCAAGGTGATTAGGAACAAGGCTGTGACCCATGCTAACTTTCTGCCACCAGAATTTCTTATAGGGGTCTGAAAGCCTGTCAATGTTGTCCATGTTATGAATGCCAGATAATATTTTTATGTTCCATTTTTCCTGTCCATATGAGATGATTATTTCTAGACCCACATGACCATCAGTGTATATTGTCAGATTAATTTTCATGCAAATTGCATTCAATGAGGCTGTTATCTGAGATCTGCAACATCACCATGCACACAGCAATCATTTTTAAAAGAATAAAGGGCTTTTAGCTAGAATCTCATCAAATCAAAATTACTTGTCTACAAAAATTGATACTATGTTTCAGAACACATAATTGCACTTGCAAAACTAGTTACAAAAAATTAGAGCTGGGTTTTTTCACAAAGACCACATGAATTTAGCTCTTGTTTTGTGAATTGTTGGCAAACTGCATAAAATTTTTTTCACCTCAATGCAATTCACTGCTAGAATCTATTTGTCATATAATCCAAGCATATATTCTTGATTTATAGTTTGCTCAGAGAAATTTATGGCAGCACTCAACATTCTTTGTTGAGCTCTATTGGTTAATATTGATTGATAGTGCGTATCAGATGATAGTTTTCTGTTGCCTGATTAGATGACATTCTTATAGAAATAGTATTCTAATGCCAGTTCTAATGCTTTTTAATCCCAAAATTACTTTTGTTGAGAATTCTCTTGCAATCATTCAAAACGTCACTAGATTTTCACCTATCACTCTTGCCAACTAACATGTATCATAGAGTATTCAAACAAGGAAAAAATTTAAAAAATGAGCAAGTACAAAAAATGAGCAAGTACATCTGGAACAAAATCTAATAGAATATGATGAATTTGCCACCTCCAAAAAGAAGCCCAAACTTATTCACACCATTGTACACACTCATAAGTTGTAATGTTTCTAAACTCGGGATTTAATAGTCTCTAAAAAATAGGGGGACCAATTTCCTCTCCTCCAAGGAAAGAATATTTCTAAGATAACTATTCCTGAGCATACAGAGGCTTAAACAAATCAGCGCCCCACATTTTTCACCCCAGAGGCAGAGAGCAGGATGTGAGGACTCCCTGTATCTTGAACCCCCTATCCAACGCCACGTTGGGAGGCTGAGAGAATCCTGCCTCAGGCCGGGATGCACCGCGAACACGCGTGTTTGGGCTGCTTTAGCACAGCCCAAGTGTCACACTCGGATCGGAGGCAGCGCGCCAGGGCACCTGCGGCTCTGTTGCCGGGCCGGCCGCACGGGGCGGGCCGTGGCGGTGCGGGCAGTGCCATGGGGAGCGGGGCGGTGCGGGGTGGTGCGGGCAGTGCCATGGGGAGCGGGGCGGTGCGGGGTGGTGCGGGCAGTGCCATGTGGAACGGGGCGGTGCGGGGCCGGGCAGTGCCATGTGGAACGGGGCGGTGCGGGGCCGTGGCAGTGTAGGCCGTGGATGCGGGGCGGTGCGGACAGTGGCGTTGCGGGAAGTGGATGTGGAGCGGCGCGGTGCGGGCAGTGGATGTGAAACAGAGCGGTGCGGTGCAGTTCGATGCGGTGTGTTTCGGTTCGCTTCGGTGCGGTATGGTTCGGGTCGGTTCGGTGCGGTGCGGTACGGCGCACTGAGGGCCGGCGCGCGGGTGCCGCAGTGCGCCACCGGCCCGCGTGGCCGCGGCGTGCGGCCGGGGCGCGGCCCGGCGGGGCCCCTGGGCGGCAGCGCCCCCTGGTGCCCGAGCGGCCCCGCGGCGCCGCCGCCCTCACGGCCCGGCCGGGCTCAGGGGCGGCTCGGGCCGTGGGGCTCCGCCCGCACCGTCGGTGCTGGGTCGTGCCGGTGGATGGGTGCCGAGCACTTAGCCCGCAGGACTGGGCCAGGCTGGCAGAAGAAAGCCTCTGGAGTCACAGTCACCTGGAAAACAGTCACTGAGGGACAAATGGCATAGGAGCCTTGTCACGGAAACACAGCATCCTTTCTCCTCAGGGCAGGAGTAGGGCCTGCCTGAGTTCACGTGCTGGACTTTGTCAGCTAATGATGCTAGACCCAGAGTGGGGCTTCAACAAACCAAAGGGTGGGAGGAAAGCATCCTGTGAAAGGGCAGTCATTTGTTGACCAGTCAGGCGCATGAGAAGAGTGAGATTAAAGACTACTGGAGGTTAGCTGTAATCAGATGTTTCACATGTTATTTGTTCAGCTGAACCGTGAAGACTCCCTGATTTGCCGCTGCTGTTGGGTTGGGGTTTTTTTTCCCCTAAATTTAAGTTCCTTTCCTCCAGTTAAAATTTCCTTTGTTTCCAACACAGGCTCTCCATTCACAAAGAGTAAAGTGTAGTTTCTCAAGGGACACCAAAGGTACTTGTTTTTCCCAGTGTCAGAATTTTTATGTCAGGCTGAAAGCAACTGCTAACTTTTTGAGGCCAGCCCAACATTGCTGCTGCATGGGTTATCCTTGTCATTCAGCCAGAGTCACCCTCCTAGAGGATGGACTTCTGCAGCAGTTCCCTCTGAAAGGCCTGATGAGCTGTAGAAAAATTGCCAATATCCAAGGACATCCATGTGCTAGAAGCCATATGCTGTGCTAGAAGCCATATGCTGTGGTTGTCTCTGTGCAACAGTTCACTGTCCCTTTATAGCCCTTTGTGCTTTAAGAAATCTGTTGCCATGGGCTTCTTCTCTCAACTGCCCTGAGCTTTCTGCCAAAGTTGTCCCTGGTCTTAACTCTAGGCCATGGCTTCTTGCCCATCTAGAAAACTTCTTAAACAGCTCCTGATTTTCAGTCATGTTTTTCTGCCTTTTATCCACCCTCTAGTCAAATTCTCTTTAATGTCCATTAAGGATGAGAAGTTTGTTTCTGTGAAGCTCCAAATATAAATATTACTAGTTAGAACTGTCTTTGGTCCATAATGAATGTAACATAAGCCTTGATCAACAACTTGTAGTCCTAGTATTAATGTAAGAATGAGCCTCCAAAAGGAGATTGCTGTCACATGCAATCTCCTTTCGTGGAAAGAAAAACAAAATTCAATCTCTAAAACTTGTAATGTTTTACTACCAGTTGTATGAGATCCTCCATACTTAAGTTCTCTATAATAATGCAATTTTTATCCTTCAGTGCAGACAGATGCTTTAGGAATAATTCATCCTACTTTCTAGTTTGATTTAGTATTTTGTAGCATATCTCATCACTTCATTACTCCTCATTCCCTCAACTCCTTTCTGGAGTTTATCATTTGCATGTTTTCACACTCCTCCAGTTACTGATCATTGAAAAGGGGGTAGAGCAGAGTGCCATCCCTCCCCCTCAGTCCTTCCCACAAGAACTATGCACTGATTTCAAAGACTCCACTCACATGAATCACCCTGTTAATGCTCTGCAATGACAGCTACATCAGACTTCCTCTCATCAGTGAGAATTTCAGTGTCCTTTAGCACAATAACTACCCAGCTATTATTTACACATGAGCTATTCACTTGCTCTTCTTCCCAGCCAGCTCCAGCACTGCTCAATATAAATGTGACTTCCTAAGGCTGAACTACATTTTGCTTCCTAGTGTCCTTCATCTTTCAGTCCCTCCTAGTTGCTCTCCTGTTTAGACTATCCCTTTCCCCTCTCTTGTTATGTTTTCTTGTCTGGAGGGGAAAGCACTGCAGCCCTGAGGCATGATGGCTGCTGTGGGAGAGCAGCTCCACAACTGGCAGGGAAGAGTTGCCTGTGTCCCCACCTAAAAGTTTTGGGAGGTTTCCTAACAGCAAAGCTGGTGCATACTCTGTGCAGGGCAATGCCTGTAGATGTGCTTTCCTGCTGAGGCTGAATGTTGTGCATGGCACACTTGGCTATGCTGGGCTGCTCCACTGAGAGTAAAGCTCTGAGAGTGCAGTGTGGCTCTCTGTATCCTCGGGAGAGGCTCCAGTCCCAGAGGTCAGACTCTGCCTTTCATTAGGCAGTGAATGGGAAGAAAGTGAATGTCTCAGCTGGTTGCATTGAACATCACATCCCAGCACCCAGAGTCCTCCCTGCTACTCTGGGCTGCCAGCAGCTACCTCTGAGGCTGCCAGCACCAGCACTCTGCTCTACTTCCAGCCTTTGTAATTTCTGCTCAGGAGCCCATGGTGGAATGAAGCCCTAATACAGCACTGCCCAGGGCTAAGCAGCATGATGCAAAATTATCCATTTGCAAATACACATTCAGCTATAAACCACTTGGGGTTAGAAGCATCCCCTGGGAAACTGTGGAGAGTGTGTAAAGCTTACATCCTGCATAAGCAAGCGATGGTGGAGCTTGCAGGGAGCCTTAAGGCAGCTGAGTAGAGAGGGATCAGGGACTAATCATTAGAGGGAAAAGACAGTAGGACAGACCTGTGCAGAAGACCATGGAATTCAGTCAACCAACCCAATTTGGAGAGAAAAAGGCTTTCCTTTCCTCACATCCTTCCACTTCTGCTGCTGTCTGCACAAAAGAGATCAGAAAGGCTGCCTCCTCAGCAGAGGCACATTGAACTGACAGTGTTTAAATTTTGCAGTTTGTGAATCCCAGAGGATTTGTGACATGTGTGCCTGCGATTTAGCCTGAGCAGCACAAGCAGAGCAAGAATAAACACGGCAGGTGAGTGAGAACTTGTTGGCTCTACACACATCTTCTGTGCTGCTGGGGTAAACAGGGTCTATATGACTTCCTAGGAACCTGAGTCATGATGAGATCCACAGAAAATGGTGTTTTGGAGGTTCCTGGGTAGGCTATTGAGCTGTCAAAAAGGCAACCCTTCAAAGTGATACCCATATCTGCTTCCTTGGCCACCTACATGTTGGCTTTTGGTAGCTGGTACTATACAGGTAGGGTATGATCAAGACTCAGCTAGTGCCTGACGGACATTACTTCACTTTGAGCTGCAGGGGTGGCAGCACAGACTCTTGGATTGAATTTGACACTTTGGATCCTAGCTGTGGTCTGTTATATTCACAGAAACTTCCTTGAACTACTCAGTGGTATATTAAAGTTTCATTTAAAGGTTTATTTTAGACTCACATTGAAAATATTTAAGCATTCAGGAGAGAAAAATTCAGAATTCATTCATTTCTCCTGTCCTGGCTGTAAGTCAGCTTTTCTGCAGTGGGATTTCCAGAGCCTTATTATGTTTCTCTCCCTTCTTCTCTGTGCTCATTTGACTGAAGCAGATCCCCAACTTCACATTTACATTATTCGCTTCTTTAGAGACCCATTTACCTTTAATTAGCTTCACAGATTTGCTGGAGTCTTCTGTTAATGTACCACAATAATTGGTAAGTCCTCAGAAATCTCCAGGAGACTTTTGGATAATCCAGACTGTGGATTCAAGGCCATGATGAATGAGTGGATGATAGTTGGTGGTGGGATAAGTCTTATGGCCTATTATCAAATTGTTTTGTATCCTGTAATGGTTTTAGTGGATTGGCTGACCAGAAGTTTGCTCTTAGGGAAAAGACACATCTTCACTAGACACATGTGCCAATATTTCTTGAAGACGTCCTAGTGAAAAAAATTAGGACCCTAGACTTCTCCAGAGGTCAATTTGTTTAGATGTTTTCTGTGGTCTCTGACTTGGAAGATCCAGGAGAACTGTGGTTATCATCTTCTAAGATTTCTGAGGGGATGAAAGCATGGCTTTGTATTGATGGAGACTGAGAGGGGGGACCTCAGGGCTCCACTGCTTCCTGATGGCAGTGAAGCATAAGGCTCAAACAGGGAATCAACATTCCCCTAATTTTTTACAGCTGAAAACAGTCTGGATCTTTTGATCTAAGTGACTTTGTAGTCACTGGTCACTGTGCTCTTCTGGGCATCACTCAATGGAAATAATAAAGACACTTCAGAGAGCATGTTAATTAGCACCCACTCATCTTCCAGCAAAGTAATCTTTTATGACTTCTGCTTTGGATGCCATATTCTTCATCTGCCTCACACCTTCATAAGATGTAACAGCTCTCAGGATGGTCTACATCTGCACTTGGATTTCAGATCACTTCCAGAAGTTGGCTGTTAATAGGCTGCTCTCAGACTTGGGTATGGGGCTATTTGTGACTATCCTGCTGCAGGACTGAAGTTTTAAATAATGAATGTACAACCAAACACACACAAATTCTTGGATATATGCAAAATAAATGCAGAAAATATTTGATATTTTCACTGTAATAGGACATATGTGAATACCACTCCATGATAAGATAACTGGGTCTGGTTAAAACATGTATTTTTCCCCATAATATTATCCTAGTGCTTGATAATTCATTTTAAGAGAAAAATATATCACATGAATTTTAGATATGCTGAAAATTTGCATCTGAGCACCTTTCTACATAGAAGTCCTTCCACAGCCCTTGAATATGAATTAATCTAAGTTATTTCCATAACACATTGAACGATTATGCCAGTGAATGAAAAGCACCTCCTAAAGCTGTCAATTTATGTTTCAGGTTGTATAACAGGAGCACAATCATACTGCAAAAGTTTCCAAAGCAGGAATACTTACATACAGTGTGCTGTGTGTTAGCCTAGTTTAAAATGGATTTTACTTATTCTTGTGTTGGTAAAACTGCACCTCACTGTAAATACTTCTGCAGTGGTGGAGAATTTCTTTCAATCTCTTTATTATCAGTCATATAAAATTCAGAAGAGAGACTATTTCTGAATTTTCCCATCCAAAACAATAATCCTGTCAGGCTCATCAGTAAATATTCTGAACATTACTCTAAGAAATTACCTGTGACACCTGCAGTATGTTCTCACATATAAGGAGCAATAACATTGTCACTAGAAGCAACTTATTAATAGTGCTTCTTGTAATGCAGAGTTATATTTATTACAGTTTTGTGCTACACTCCTATCTATTAGTCTAAAACCAAAACCAGGAAAGTTGCTTAAAATATATCTCTAGCTGAAATCATCTGCATTCTTAATTATTAAATGCAGTTTTCTGAACAACAATGCAAACTTTGTTTGTTTTATAGCCTCCGGGGCTATCCTGTCAGAAGTTCAGCCCTGGTCAATCAGCTTAACCTACTTGTAGGTCCTAGGGATGAAGAAAATACAGGGAACTTTGTTTCAGTCTGCCAGCACCAGACCAGATATACTATTTTGTCCTGCAACCTCAGCTCTGCTACACAGCTTAAGAAGCTGAGATTAGGACTTTGTGAGTGTTAGGAGACTTGGGGAAATGGCAACTTTCTAAACGTTTATTGATTAGTTGACTTTAACCTTCCTTCCTGCAGATTCTGTTTAAATTCCTGATAAATTTCTTTCCTCCATTAAATTTGGTACTCTGCTGAGACATCTTTTCTCTTTGAAGATTTATGTCACTTATTTGACTGCCATTTACTTTGTTGTTCATTCACTTTATTACATTCTTTGGAGCTTTTTCTACTACCATTAAGTCTGCAAAGCCTCATATTCCAGACCCATCTTCAAAGATTAATTCCTAAGGCAAGTGAAAAATCCTACTGTCTGAAAAGTCATTCAACCAGGACACCAAAAACTATTCCAAACTTACCACTTAAAGAAGACATGATAAACTCTTCCATCAAGCGTCTAAGGAAACAGCTACCTCCTCTTTGAGGGATGTAGTAGCATGGCCCAGGTTAAATATCTAACATTTACCCTTTTTTCATAGTTACCACAAAAGATGACCTTGCTAACTTTATAAATAATCCCTGCTGGGAGCCCAAGAGGACCTGTTGGGAAAAGCTGAGAGGGTGGGAGGCTGAGAAGTAATGAATCCAGCAGACCTGCAACAGAGATTTGCCAAAGCAGTTTTGGAGGCAGCTGCACAAGAGCCAAAAGTCCAGTTCTTGTCTCTCACTTCAGGATGTAGGGTTAGCAGTCTCAGCAATGCTGCCCTCAAGGTTTGGCTGTCCCCTCTTAGACTCTGAGTCAGCTGGGACGCTCTGTACACTCTTTCCCATCATCCCACTCCAGGTCCTGCCTGACCAGGAAGTTGCACATCCCCAAATCTCTCCTCTCCAGCCACGGAACCAGGACTGCAATCAGCTTGTCTTCCCAAAGGGAATATGAGGAAACACAGTTCTTCTGTCACATTAAAGCCCCCAGTAGTCGGTATTTTACCAAGAGTCTTCCTTCAGTCTCAACAGTCTTCTTACTTATCTTTGTATTCATAAATCTTTTGGCATAAACCCATTTGTATGAAAACTGTCTCTTCCATGGGCCAGATGGCCTTTAAGTGTATTTTAGTATAACTGCTGACCATCTGGGCAACAGGACAGAAATTACGCTCCTTTTCACATCTCTTATCAGTGCATCTTAATGAGGTAAGGCTTCTTAAAAACACCTATGATCAGATGGAACAAACTTGGTTAGAGTTTTCTGAGGAAAAAAAGAGCATATTCATTAAGAAGAGGAAGGTACATGACACCAAAACTGTGCGTCATCTATCATTGCTTCTTCTTCAATTTCTTCAAAAAAGAAATTGAAATTTGGCTTACTTTTGCACAAGGATTTTTCATCCAGCATCATGTGCTAGTTCCCAGGCTTCATAATTGCAAAAAAAATCTGGCTATCAAGTGTTACAAATATCTTAAATCAGGATAAAAATATTTTGAAAAGTATTTTATTCCTAAACACTAATCTGTCTGAAAGGGGCAGCTAGAAATTCTGATGGGTTCAGAAAAAAATGGTGAAATCAGAGAAAAAAAGTGACTTAAATCCCTGACTACCTGGGGAAGAAAAAAAAAAAAACAGGCAAACCAAAACAACCCTACAGTACGATAGGGTCTGATTTGTTGAAAACATTTCAGTTTAATGCTAAATAATCTATATTTTAAAACAGCAATACATGTAAGATATGATCAAGAATAATAGGAAAAATATATTTGTTTAGGATATTAATGCAGATATTTCCTGCAATTCAGCAATTTCTGAACAACAAAATGGGTCCATTTGCAGTGAGCTTCTGACCTGCAATATAGCTGTAAAGATACCTTTGAGATTTGTCTGTTCTCCTAGAGCTAATCTGCTGGCTTGATTCCTGAGGTTTGTTGAGGAACATGATTGGTATTGCATGATAAACACCACATAGAGGGTTTTCTGAGAAAGAAGGATTTTGAGACAGAATTTTTCTGTCTCAAAAACACAATAGGGACATTTTAAATGCCAAGATTTATCAACAGGTAGGAAATAATAAGTAATCACTCAGTTCAGATTTCTTTAATGCCTTTAATCCAGCAATGGAAATTCAGGACAGATGTGTATGGCTGGGAAAAAAGGAGAAGCCTGATTCTTCAGCAAAGAATCTAGGTGAATCCTTCTCACATGCCATTCTTCTTGAAGAATATTTATTATCCATTTATTTGATGTGCACAAAATCTCTAAGATACCTGGGGGAAAAAATTGGTTCTTATTTCAAACCTGATCAGAATTGAAATTACTAGAAAAAAAGTATAAAAGAGCTTGTGCTCAGGAGATCTGTTACCTGATGACTAAACTGAAGAGATCGAGGAGAAATAGAATTAGCCATAGACCTTCTGAGCATCTGCCCAAATCGACCTCCAAAGCTTTGGAGATTTCTCTCTTCCTACTTAAATATGACAAGAAGAGACATTTCACACCAAATGTTCTTAACTCTGTCCAGCTTGGAGAAGCCCCCAGGGCCCTGCACTTCACCCATTCTAATTCTAAAGAACTGAAGGACTTCAGACTGCAGGATGACAGCCTGGTTCCAGCAAAAGTGTGGGTAGAGCTCGCACTGAGTTCTGTGGAGGCAGAATTTCAGACTGAGGGTATCTGTTCCCATTCCTGCCCCACATGCTGCTGCTTACTTACATTTACACACGTGCACACATGCACACACTCACACACATGGCTCTACTGACATTGTACAAAGCCATACTACAGGCTGGAACATTACTGGCCGGGGAGAAAATTTGACCTTGCTTCCTCACATTTCTAAGGAAGCAAACTTCCTGAAATCCAGCGGAACCAGAATATCAGCATTCTGACACTGTTACTTTTGATTTGCATTTCAGCCAAGCCTTCTTTCCAGGTTAGCTTTTAAAATGGGAAGTTGGGATAGCAACAGTATTGCTGCAAAAGGACAGTATATCTGCAAAAGGGGAGGGCTTGTCACAATGAGCATGGGAGTCCTTCTGACCTGTGACAATTTCCTGCATCGGTCAGTGCTCTGACTTTAGAGTTCAGACCCACTGGCATGCATAAAACCTTTACAAGTTTTATTTGGACAAGTAATGTAGAAGCAGAAAATGCATAGGTTGTGTGCTTGGGGAAAGAAGAGGGTGTGCTGTTCATTGCATTCAAATTAGGCTGCCTTTATGGACAGAAGTCCTACTTGTGTGATAAAAGGCAGGGCATTTATCAATGTTCCTCTTCCCTATTGCTATTCAGTCCTTTATGAAACTCAGCCTAGGAACATCTGCTGAAACTCTCCTCCTCTTACAATGTACCTGCTTTAAATAAAAAGGACTTTGGATAGGGCTAAACCATTTTCTTCTTCCATTGTTAATACTGACTTTGCTTTCCAGTTTCTGAAATCTGTCTGCAGCTCACTGCTTCCTTTTCTGAACATGTAGTTCCAAGACCTCCTTTTTTAAGCAAAGAAGATTCACTTGGGGTCTGTCTCCTAGGATATTTAGATGAAGATTTAGGAAGAACATCTCATTTTAATCAGAACTGTGCACTTCGCATACAAATAAATTGTCATGTAGCAGTGAAGGTCTTCCTATTAATAAGAAAATGTATTAATGATAAAATGGAAGCTACTAGCACAAGAGGTTGGCAGACATTTAGATCTTATTAATAATTAAAGCGATCAACAAGTTGACAGTTACTCCAGAATGATAATCAGATTTAAATAGAGTTTTGATCTAATGCAACACCACTAATATCATAACCTGCAAAATAAGCCAATGAATAGTATTTATGTTGTAAGGCAGTCCTGTATGCAACACTTTTGTCAGGTAAATGCAGAAAAAACTCATTGAACTAATCCTAAAATTCATGGTTATTCAGTAGTTTTCTTGCATTTTCTGTGTTTTATTTCATTGACTACTTGACAAAAAATTCTGTTCATTAAGTGCAAACATCCCCACTCACAGAAAAAATATTAAACCAGCGTATATCTGTGAAAAGGGCTTTAAAAGACGATAGAGGTTCTGTTAGTCTGAGGGTAATGAAGTTGCCATTACAGCTTTTTCACCTGTTTTTTATGATCTTTTCATAGATGCAGGTGGATTAAAAAAGGTATGTAGCTTTGAATTGCCAGTTTTCCCTCTGCAAAATTGGCTCCGTGTGCCTGCTGTGGCTTGAAACAAAACCCCTTCTGAGCAGGAATTCCAAATCTTCCAAATCACATTAGGAAGGAAGAACTTGGTATCAAAAGGCCAAGCTGTCACTATTTCTTCCTGATGACTCTCATTTAACAGCCATTAAAATGCAAATAGAACTATGATTTTCAGATCACAAAATTAACATTAACAGCTGGAATGATTGATTAAAGGTCATGGCAACTGTATAACTTAATTTCTTATGTAATTGTGTTCAGTTTTCTACAGATTGTTTGGATTTGTGAATTAATTTTAGCTGTTGCTGAACACTGACAGGTGCATTTATTAGTCTCTCATTTTTGTTAATATCTTCCTGTGTGAATGATTCCCTTCTTTCAAAGAACAAGAAGCATACCCAGAGGGGACACTAAAATTACTATCTTCAACCAACAGGTTTTGCAGCATATTAGCAGATCTCTCAGAAGTTTTTTATTGACCCAGACAAGACCAAAATGACGTTTCATGGGTATCTAACAAGTTACTCCTCCAGGAGTTTTCTCATGCATGTGTTTACAGAACAGAATACAAATGGCACTTAAGTTCCCAAGAGGCTTTGAGCTAACAGCTCAGATCCTATCTGAGCAGACCATCTTAGATATAACTTGCTTTATTGGATGAAATAAGCCACAAATAGACCAACTTTCATATTACTTTTGAGTCAAGGCAATGGCAGGATGAGAAAGGAAAGGTTTCAGACAGTATCTGCCTGTACTGTTCCTTTTATGTGCAAAAATGAATCTCAGTTGTAATTCTTATCCTACTGCAAGAGTCAGTCATTTTTCAAAGGCTTTTAGAGCAGGATCTGCAAATACTCATCATCTGCAAATGCAGCCAGAATTTCAGAAGAATTCAGTCCAAGAGTTTGAGCTTTTTTTGAACTCCACCTTCTTATTTCAGTGCTCAACTGAAAGCACTCTTGAAAAATAGAGCCCAGGGACAGGTGCTAAAAATTTCCAAAAATTATCCAAATGGGTAGGATTGGCAGCCTGGAAGCTAGCATAAGATCTCTTTCCCACACCCCAGCAAGAACATGACATTGGCTTCAATGCCTGCACCTCTTCCCAGTGAGAGCTCTGTCCTACATCATTGGTCACTCAGTCCAGAGTGTGCCTGCTAAGACATGCAGTTATTGTGTCTATTGGGAGCCAGAAGAGATTGCCAAAATATTTTAGTGTTTGAAAAACCAGGGGAGTGTGTCAGTCTGAAGTCAGGGAGAGACAAATTGGCGCAGGGATAAAACATGACATATTTTATTTTTTACCTGCCTTGGTACCTCTGGGGACAGATCTCTTTCAGAGCCATTGAGACTTTCTTGACTGATGAACTCCATGGACTCTATTGTGAAAGCACGAGGCAGTGCTGATGATGAGAGCAGGCAATGTGCCTGCTCCTATCCTCGGGCAAAGAGTAACTTCTGAGCCTTCTGCTCCTTGTCCTGAACTTTGTTATGGAGTGTTGGAGAGAGTTTGTGGAGAACAGGGGAGGCAAAGCATCTGGGTTGCATGTGCCTGCAGGCAACTTCCAAGCTTGTACTGGGGTTTGGGTCCTACAACTTTCCTTAAGAACTCCCTCTCACACCCTGCCCTTTCAGAAGGAGAAAAAGCAGATGCAGAACATGTGCACCAGGACAGAGAATGTTGTCATAGTAGAGCTTAAGCAATTCCCGACATGAGGGAAGATACTGGATAGTTTTTATTTTTGTAGGCTTCCTCACTCTTTGAAGTATGAAGGTTTAGCTGTAAAAATCCAAACTGCTTCAGCAATGCCCAAAAGTCTAATTGTTGTTAAAATCAGGAAACACAGATTCTAAAATTACCCTGTTCAAGCAAATGAGAGCAATCGGGATATAGAATGGTTAGTTTTCCACAGGCAGACAAAAGGACTGAAACAAAATTAGCCTTTAAAGTTTTGTCACAGAAAGCGGGATAATGAGTCCTTTTCTGCTTAAATGAACTGTGTGTTCTCACAGCAAAAGTCTCATCTCAAAGCTACATCAATGCTTTCGTTGTCATTATTCTCTGCTACCCACCTTCTGAAATGGCTCATACCTGAGGGAGAACAGAGGATCTTGACACTTATGAGAAGAAGATTTTACCTTGTGGGTTTACAACTAGCACTTGTAAAAACCTGAACTTCTGCCCTTGAAAGTCTTTGTTTGTCAGTCAAATACAGATTGCATGAGGAGCATGACAAAAGCAGTCCCACAGCCATTGTCCACGTAGTATTATCCCAGTACAGAAGGACTATCTCTAGTGAGGAGAGGATAATTATTTTCAGGCACACTAATTCATGATTTCTATGGCAAAATTGTCAAAGCGGGGCATCAATATTGGTTGTAATGGACTTGACTGCTCCCACATCCCATCTTTTACATATGCTATTCAACAACTGTGGATAGAATCCTGTTGGGTTATACAACGTTATGGATAAACCAGCCTCTCTTCATGTGAAATTGAAATACATCAGTCACATTTCTCAGGATTTCATTAACATAGAGAGAATTTAACCCTGTTTAAAAATTAAATTTTATTGTCGTACAGGCTTGTTATTATATAGCTGTCAGAGAATGTTAGGAAACTACCACAGTGACTTTAGGTCACATCAGTGTAGATTATACACTTATGTTATACAACACCTAATTACATGTATTAGAACTATGTTTTTAAGTTAACTTTTGGAATTAATTTTTAAAATATCTATTATTAATATATAGGGAGTATTGATCTGTACAAAAATAGCTTTGAATTTTTACAATACTGCAGTTTGTGGATAAAAGGACTTGTACTTTTGCCTGCATGGAAATACTTGACAAAACTACACTTATGAAAAAACTTACTGGCCCAAGAATATTTTGTATTTAGTACCTAAAACCTTTGTGAGGGCACCTAAAAACATGCCCTGAAAAGATATGGTTCAGAAACACAGCAAAATTTATAGAAAACTGACATTTCAGGATATAAGGTCAGTTCTGAATAACACAGAATTTTCTCTAAGTGCAGAGAATCTTTTCCCAAGATCAGTACTAGTGAAAACTACAGTTGTAAAATATGACTCTAAGAATTATGCCAATTCAATTAAAATGTCCTTTTGGCTTAAACTGTCTGAGTAAATGGTTTCTAATTTGCAAAAATGTTAAGGCTAAGATTATGCAAAAAGGTGCAGTTATGTATATATACATATTTGAACGACAAGAAGGATTAATTAGGTCTTAGTAAAACACTCTCGTGGAGCTTGAAATATGGGTGATCCAGACTCAGAAAAGGAAGTTTTTAATATCCCAATATGAAATCAAATAACATTTTGATATGCATGTTGACAATACCCCTTTTTCTTCGCCCACAATTTTGCTAAATTGCACTAGCACTGAGCCCTTGGCAAAAATGTTTCCTTCATTATGTAAGTGATAAGTAGTCAGATTATTATTCATTGAGATTCCCTGAATGGTTTTATTTTTGCAAGTGCCGGCTTGCTTTGTTTGCAAAGTTGGTTAGTTGTTTACAT
This sequence comes from Molothrus ater, assembly GCF_012460135.2. Taxonomy (NCBI): domain Eukaryota; kingdom Metazoa; phylum Chordata; class Aves; order Passeriformes; family Icteridae; genus Molothrus; species Molothrus ater. Next base: position 45,811,972 of record NC_050482.2, read on the forward strand.
TTGCAAGTGCCGGCTTGCTTTCTCTCTTTGTTTTGCCAATATATTCAGTACCTGTGGGTCTTCAGGGGGGAGGAGGGAGGAAGGTTTTGTATGACAGACATTTGGGTGGTTTTGGATGCTTTATTGCTTTTCTTCAGTACTCATATATTTCATATATACTCCTGCAATATCTCTCTAATTGAATTTGTAAGTCAGAAGTTTAAGTGCACTTTATAGGTATTCTCTTCCTGCTACTTGTTTTCAAGGTAAAAAACCCATATTTTTGTTTTGTTAATAACGGTTCATATTTCTGTAATTGTTCATATTTTCATTTAAGGTTTTGGCATTCTTCTGAAACACTAACTGAAGCCTTGCAACTATTTCAGAAAGAAATTAGGGCTATAAAATAGAAATATCTTGTCCAAATTTACAGGCAAAGTGAGGATCAGACATGAGATTAGATGTTTCAGTTTCATTCCCATTCCCCTGAAGTCTGCAGATGATCTGCCATTGATTTCCTTTGACTTTTGACCGAGCTCTGTCTCTTCTCACTCTGATTTCATATGGTGCATTGCTGCAATCTTACTAGGGGTTATGAACTTCACTCTTTTCTAACATTGCAGTTAGTGCGTGCCCCTGTTATGAGGGTCTTCAACTACCTGGTGAAATAAATAAATAAATAAATAAATAAATAAATAAATAAATAAATGAAATTTGAACTGATCCTTGAACTGATCCTTGAATGGATGGAAGCACCCCTGGCTTAAATGCAGGGTACTGCAACCACATCAGGTAATGTAGGACTGTGCATTTTGCTAACCACAGCTAACAAAGGCTGCTGAAGCTTTCTTTCACTTTGCTGATAATTCTGTGGCTGATTCTGCCTCTATGTGACAAACTGTTCTTGCAAGTGGAAAAGATATATGATTTTTTTTTACCCTGTTATTATTTGACTATGGATTTTTTTGAATGTATGCATTATTTCAAACATTATGTTGACAGCTTACTCAAAAATAAATTCCTGTCTGCATTTAATGCTTACTCCACAGAAGAGATTCAATGTTTGAAATGTCATGTTCTAACCCTTTGGATTGAGTATATAGTTTTCTGTGCATGATTTTATACCTTGATTACATATTATAACTTTTAGACTAGTATTTCTACTTTAAAAGCTTGCTTTTTTATTTAAATCCAGTGATCTAGGTTTTGTTTTTTTTTTTTACTTATGGATTTACTCATCAGTTTATAAAATTTTACTTAGGATATGAGCTTTCAATAAGCAATCTTGCCAGAAATTCTTTTGACAGAAATTAAATTTTGAATAAATAATCTGGCTGGAAGTTTTGGAACAGCATTTAAGAGTTAAATACTAAGTTTGCCAATGCACATAGAAAACTTTTAGGGATATTTATCTGACCCCCCTACTTCTATGAAGAACACAAGCCACTGATAGGCTTCCGTTCTGGCTCTAAGAGAGAGTGTTTTGTAGCAGATCCCTCTGCAGATGGAATTGTAAAAGCTCATCAGAAGTAGAACTGAATCTTTTGACATCACAGACGTGATCAGTGTGATTTGATTCCTCTCTTCTTTCTAAGACAAAGCACTTGTAGGAGTTAGAGAAATTAAAAGCTTTATTCAGCCCTGTCTTGGGGAATATGAAGTGGTAACTTTATATCAATTTTTCGTAGCGGCTCATAATTGGGAAAAGAGTGTATTTTTGTAACAGAGAGAGACAAAAGGGGCAGGGAAAAAAGAGGGAAAATTTTGCAAACATTTGTTCCAAAGCTAGTAAGCCCCCTGTGTTTTATGTTTCAAGTGTAACTTTGAAGTTCACACTCTCTTAGTTGTATGCTTTCACTATATTTTGAACACTGAAAGAATACTAAGTAATACTGTATTACTTAGTATGTAATATGTAATACCATAACCAATTGTTAACAATAGTAACAAGCAACCCCAAATTTGATTCATATGATTTGCCAATCTGACATCTTAGCTGTCAGTAAATATTCATGCAGTCAAGCTTCACTTCCACTGATGTTCAAAACACTGATTTTCACCTTTGAATGCTGAGTTATTCAGAAAGCAAACAAAAAAAACCCAACACATTTAAGGTTGATTGTTATAATTTTTATTGAAATGGGTGGTTGCCTAAGTCACTCAACCAGAAAGCAGAAACAATGCATGCGACTTACATAATTAACACCTGGCTGGAAAGTAGTAAATGTTTGTGAAACCTTTTTCTGTGCTATTCCAGTCGTGAAAACATATTTGGGAAGAAATTCTTAACCATTTAAAACATATGAAAAGTAGACCCACTTTATTCCTTTTTTTCACTGATCTTTCTCTGGATTAGCAAAATTGCTGGTAGAGATAGCCATAAAGTAGTCAATCACTCTTCTCATTCGCTTCAAATTTTTAAAAAAACAGGGTTTCTCCATGTTGCTTAATAAAGACTGAGCTCCCAAAAGACTTTGTGTCTCAACCTTGCAATTGGCATGGGACTAGGAGACACTAAAGCTGTTTAAAAAGAGGCAGCTGCCAGCATCACATAACCTGCCATGACCATCTGATCCCATTATGCAAACAAGAGGGTCCCCTGGCAAAGAAATCCGACAAGCTCCAGAGTGTATAGCTGGACTTCAGTCAGTAGCTTTGAATGAAAACAATAAGTTGCAGAAAGGAAAAGGTGCTGTGTGGAGGTACTTTTCATCTGTCCTCTCTCCAGAGTTGGTGGGTGAATGTCAGTCCAACCTTTCCTGGAAAAGGGAGTTATTAATTACAGGCATCAAAGGATTGTCCTGCAAAGCCAGCATGGACCACATGCTGATCTGAGGAGTGAGCTGTCTTTGGAGTGCCTTAGCTGTGAGCATAGTCACAGTGATCTGTTAACTTGATTGTGAGAAATACCTTAAAACCACATCTGTTTCCTGTTAGGCTTTCACAGAACTGCTGACAGGGAGTGATGATCAAACTTCCCTATGCCCACTGAACTCCAGACAAGCTGATATAAACATTTCAGTGGGGAAATCAGCCACCCACTGATCCCTTCTTAGGTTCCAGCAAACAAATTAAGCAAATATAAAAGTAATAGGGGCATTAAACAATCTAATTTGAATGGAAAAGTCAGAGTCATAGGAAAAGGAAAAGCAAGGTGTACTAGAGGTCTGGACTCACTGAACAAGATTGTCTTTTTCCTGCAAAGAACAATCTTATCTTTGAATTGTATTTCTTAATTCTATTTCTCTCACAATCCTGAAATTACACAAGTATGATTACCAGAGTTGCCCTGGAGTAATCCAGGCAATTGTCAGTGTCTTAAACAGACCTCTTGACAAATCCATCATTAGCATAATTTTGTACAAAAAGTTTGAATTGCTATTAAGAACCAAGATGCAAATTCCTAACATAGAGTAGGACTTTTCCAGAGGAGCTTTTGCTTTGCTTCCAACCACTGCTCAGACAGGCTAACACTAGCACTGCAGAAAAAAATTCATTCTAGCATTTCATCAACATGCATTTTTACTTCTCACTGTCCTGATCAGTGAAGATGTTTTGTTTCTTTATGCAGCATGACAGGCATCTGGCACCTCACAAAAAAGAAAGATATAAGCAAAAGATCAAGACTCCTGCTGATGGAGCTTTTGAAACCCACTGGAGCACTAACCTCTGGCTCTCTCAGGTCATTAACTCAAATTCTGTTGCCACTTAAGCATCCAAAACCAGGCTGTGAATCTGTACTCTAAGTATGTCTAAGACTAGGCTCTGCAAAGAACCAATCCTCTTTTGCTTAAGGATAAAAAAACCCCAACTATTATGGAAATAACTAGGCAGGTTATGACAAATTTCTTGGACATGATATAGTAATGTTGCTTTCTTTCATATGAGAAATATGTTCCTCTGATCCAAAATAAAGCCTTCCTAAATATAGAAATGTCTTTGGTTTTTCTTTCTTCTCTTATTCGTAAGTCATAATGTAACAGACGCTGTTCTCTGTAGCTTCAAACTGAAAGATGTTTTGCACTTTCACTATTTTTTAGATTCTGAAAATGCTGCAGCTGGTGATTTTAAACTTTCTATTTCCTATCAAAGTTGCTGAGGCTGCAGAATCAATCTCTGCAATGGTTACCATCTTCAAGTCTGTCCCAGATACCAGTAAACAGGTATATAGTTTTCTAGTTTTTCTGTTTATTCTCTTGTGTCCAGAATTAAGGTGAAAATTAGGCTTTCTTTATAGATTCACAGCTAAAGGTTTTTTCAAGATATTGTCAAACAAAGCTAAGAAACAGCACAATTCCACAGGCTGTTGACTAGAAGCCATTTATTGGATTAAAATTGAAGGGATTGTTTTTAAAACTATGAACTGCTAAGTGGCATCACAGCTACAGATTACCAGTGCAAAGTGCAACCAGAAATCTTGTCTGCTCTGAAAACTGAATGTGAGTACAAAATCACAGCTCTAGGCAGGAGAGCAGCAGTGAGAGAAGGGCCACAACCATTTAGCATATGACTCTCTGACACTTTAGATACTGTTTCCAACTTTTCTTTATAAGCCTGACAGAGCTTCTCTGAAAAAAAAAACAAATCTGTCAGTCCACTTTGCAAACTCTGGTGTAGACCAAAAAAAATGAGAAGAGGAAATGGCAAAATAAAGAGTTTAATGGAGATGGTGGCAAGAATGGGGAAAGAAATGGATGAAAATATTCCACTAGGAAATGAAGGTGCATAAAATAGCTGTTGAAGCCTTTTGTTGCCTAGTAAAACACATAGTTGCTGCTGACAAAATAAAATAAAAAAATATTCCCTTTTCAGCCTTCAAGACACTTGGTCTTTGGCTTACAAAACCCCAAAACATCGTCTCCATTTTACAAGTTTTCAAACAAATTCTTCTCTATTTCATTTCCCATAGGGAAAAACAAGCTTCTGCCAAGGCATAAAGTATTTGATATTTCCCACATCTAATTTACAGTGCAACTAAGAAAACAAAAAGCCAGCTTCTTTTTGAAAATTTTCAAGCTTCCATCTCTCTCTGCCTTCCACTCTCGTTGCAGAAGGACTGGTCTCACGGATTTCCTGAGAAACTTGCCTCTGACCTCAGTGGTTGCAAGGTTTCATATTCCACCTCTTTTTCTCTTCTATTTACAGGGATTTTTGTCTTCTCTATCTGCTTTTGAGATGTTCTTATTCCTTCCACAGCCGTCAATAGGCAGGGAAAGGACATATTTCTGAAATGCCCTCATTGCCCACAGCCTCCCCATTGGCCAAAGAGAGGAAAAGCCACAGGAACACTGTTCTGCCTGCATCCATCTGACACTGAGTGGGAGGTGGCACAAAGTGCCTTGTGGTAGGTGCCATCACACGTGGAATGAAGGTGCAAGGCAGGCCAGGGAGCCGGTCGCCAGGAGCCTGCTGGACAATTTTGAAGGACCACAGGTCTGGTGTCCTAATGACACTTCCCAACCCTTGCTCAGCCTCAAAGCAAGGGTGCTGGGCTGGCATTCACTGGTGACTCTTCCTTTCACATATCTCTGCTTTGTAGAAGATAGCGTCAACTTCCTCTCTGGGGTGTCATACTTTGGGGAAAGAAGCACCATTTTCCTAAAGCAGCCTGGAGGGAAAACATTATTCCTGCATTAAAGAGGATAACTGTCTCCTAATCACATTCTTCCTGCAGAGCTGATGAGCCAAGAGCTGGTAAAGCAAAGGAAGAAATTTGTCTAAAAGTTCAATTGTTCTCCGATTATCACATTTCTTGAAGCTTCCCTCAAAGCCTCAGGTATGGAGTAGCTGTCAGCTCCTGGAACAGCTGAATCTCCATCCTGGCAGTCCTTCTGTCCACTCAGTTCTACAAGCACACATCACTAACAGTATCCCAGATCTTATGTGTCCTCCCATGCAGCCTGGTTCTTTGGTTTTTTCCCATTATTTAATGACTCTGGGATTTGACAACTATTATCCCTAAACAGAAGTCAGTACAGACACAAATCTGATGTGGACAAAGTATCAGGATATTGTCATATTCAATAAGAAATAAATGAAATCTCTCAAGTCACTTTGATGTCATTAATATTGGAAAAAAATGCTAATAGTAATAATTCATATGATGATTTTGCTGCATTTTCAAGTCAATCTATCTCTCTAACATTAAGCTGACGTGGCACCGTAAAAGTTACCACACTGAAAAATTCCAATCTCATTTTACATACTGTTTCACAATGTCTCTGGTTCATTTCTGTGTTTGGTGGTGATGTGCTACAGAGGGTTTCCCTCTAAGAAAATCTTCCTACTGCCTCCTAGAATAATTTTACTGGGCATTAATATCTCAAAGCCACTTTAATTTTTGCAATTCCACAGGAAATACACTTCTCATATCCAAAAACCTCTCAAAAAATAAGTTTTAGAGGCCCTCCTTCTTTCTGTCCTGAAGTCACCCCCAAGTTTTACTTGTGGAAGTATTGTTCTTCAGTGTTTTCTGATCTTCCTTGATTTCATTTTTCTTCCTGAAAGCTGACTTTGTGCTTCTGTGGGGAGAGCATTTTAGAACTGTCTTCTTTGATGACAAGGAGAAAATTACTAGTTTGTTTGACTTACCACAAATAGTGGGGAAAATGTTACACTTTTAATTCAGGACAAGTCCTGTTGACTTCCATAAGAGGTTTGCTAAAATGTTAAAGGTACCATTTCTAGAATTCTGCTTAATGTGAGCCACCACAACATACTTGACCTAAAAGCTTGATGCTGAAGACTTAAACCTGCATGACTAGCATCAAACAAATGCACAGTTAATTCTGGAACCCTTTAATACCTGAAGGAGTACTCTGGGACAACTCTAATTGTGAATTGTGTCAATATGTAATCTATCCTGAGTCAAGGCCTCAAAATAAAATATTCCATTTTTATCCAGAGATGCAAACATTGATGTTTTTGAAAGAGAAAAAAAGTAATTTGAATCTTTTGTTATTTCAGTATCACAGAGTATTCCTGTGTCCCTGACAAAGGGCTCCTATATGATTTTGGGCAGGGCATTTAGACTAAAATGTTTATCAGTGATCACTATTTACCTGTTCCACATGCACAAAATGTGTAATGTGAATTCCCTGGGCCAGATTTGGATGCATGGCTACAGCTGTATATTAGACCCGAACTTACTCATTTCAGTAAAATCATTTACTTAAAAATGTCAGGCTCTGGGTATTTTGAGCAGGGTATGTAAGTGGCTGTTGAGTGCTATTGAGACTTACCCTTTCTGTATGACTGACCTACTGCATCAGCCAAGAACCTGAGCTGTGAGGCTGTCAGTAGATACTTGTTAACAAAAATCTCCTTATGATATACCCTTTAAAACATATTTTGGTAAAATGTTAAGGGTTTTAATGATCTGCTTTCATTGCTTTTTTTGTAATTTGAAAGTATTTCCCTTTTTAAATAATTGACTTAAATATATCCAAACTGATGAAAGTCCTGTCAAAACAAATATTCACACTCATATTACTAACATCTGAAGCAATAGTTCCTTGGAGAAATGGTGACCTTATTAATGAATTTCAGTGATGCAAATGGTATCACTATGCTACTTCTAGGACTAGGTTACATTATTTTCTCAGAATGGTCTAGGTAATATAAGTCTAATTTATATTTTGTTTTCTGTCCGGCCACAGCTCAGATTTGTGTCATAACATACTATTCTGGCATGTCACTGTTTATGATCAAAAAATGTGGAAGCACCAAGTTTGGAAAGGTTTGATCAAGTACAGATTCACCTTCTCAATTTAGCTGTACACAGCAGCAAAGAAAAAGAAATGGTGTATTTCCCAGACAGAAGCTTGTGTACAGTGTGAGAGTGCCTGTCAGTATCAGAGAAGTAAAATGTAAGAGCACTTTAACTGTCTAAGAGAGACATTACAGAGTTAGGGTACACATTGTAAGACTAAACTGAGAATGCTTGAAAGTGGAAATGATCTTCAGGTGTAGTTCTAATCTTAGCTCTCTTCCACAGCAATACCAGGCTTTCAGTCCTCCCCTTTGTGTACCTTTTTATCTGCTACACAAAAGCGCTGGGAGCATTCTCTATGATCTGTAGAAGTAAAGCAAAGGATTCAAAGGTTGTGCCAATATAGGAATGAGATTGGATTTTTCCCATATAGAGCCATTCTGAATTCTCTGAGGGCAGGTATAAAAAGCTTGTTGCTCAAAACCAGTGGCAGAGTAGAAAGTGTATCCGTTCCTGGATGATTGCAGCATCAAGAAATATCTCAAGAGACAACTGTCTTCCAAAGGAGCTGATTTCCTCAGATGCAGTAAACACCATACTAAATTGACCCAGGCAGGGAGGAATGAGCTATAAACATGATTCCCACAATTACTACTCAAACCTGCATCAAAACAAGAAACAAAGATTTGTGGATAATTTCTTTTGCACAGTGATTTTCTGTTTGCTGGCCTGGCATATGGCATACCTGTCAGATATGTGCTGGTCAGCAATAGATAACAAGAGCAGGTGTATGAAGAGAAAGGAGGCTTTTGCAACATGGTGAGCAAAACAAAGTAAATAATATCATCAGGGATTTTAGTGTTTTGATTTTTCACAGTGAATACTTGTAAGGATCAGGATTCTTCAACTTTCTTATCTCATATTGTCTTCCAATGTTCCTTTTTTTAAGGAGTGAAAAACCCCAGTGTATGGATATGCCACCTTAATTCTCTAAGCATTCAGCATTTTCTTTTTGATCCGTGTTGGTCAGCTCTAATTTGCCAGCCAAGTCACCCGATTTGTGCTGTGTTTGTTTCCTAGCTGAATCCAGGTGTGAGTGCTCTCAGCATGAATACTGACAGATGAGTGTAAAAAATTGCTTCCTCAGAACACCTGCACCTGTCACTGTGTTACTTGTCACTAGATTTTCATTTTCTGAAAATGTTCAGAAATGTTAGGTGAATTTCACTGCAAGCAAATATAAGGAAGGAAGGGTGAATTCAGCTGTAGGAACTTCACTTCCCATTTTACTCAATAAGCCTTACAGATCCAGCCTGTGTTTTTTCTGGGGGGGGTCTTGAATTTCACAGAAAGTTTCAGAGAAGAGACACTGCAAAAAGTTTTATACATTTTAACACCAGAGTGTCCACAGACCTGAACCAAATAAACACCCGGCTTAACTTATCTGAAATGGGAACAAAACATCTCTCTTTGCTGCTTATTGTGGTCCCAATATGTGAAAGAGGAATAGTCTTTACTGAGAATTTCAGAGTTGAGGCCAAGATTGAGTTTATAATGAAAAACAAGTTTCGACCTTAGCAATGCAGAGCCAGTAGCCTCTCCATAATACAACTGTCAGTTCAATTTCTGTCAGCGACACAAACATGGAATTGAAATAAGTGTTAGACTAGGATTTGGATGAAAGTTTTAATCAGATGAGCACCTGCACTCCAAGTCTTATTAAACCATTGAGACTGAAATTGTGTGTGAAACATTGCCATCCAGTGGCTGCTTGTACAATTTCCAACCTGCCACGAAAACATTTCTGGAAGAGAAAAATATTGCGGATTATGTCATTCCTCTTCTCTTTCACAAAATGACAGTGGTCTCTGCATTAGCATCACAATTCTAGGCAGAAAATTCAAACAATTATGGGCTGAAGTTTCCTGAAGCTTTCATTTTAAGTAAACATTTGTTTCTTACAACAATGCATGGTATCAACATTTATGTTTCAGAAAAAAATTTCACTACTGCATCTGCAGTGTATCCATCAAAAGAGGAGTTTGCAACTAAGGGGAGAAAGCCCAAAGAAATGAAACATCAAAGGCCATGCAGCCCAGATCCTGAAATCACAAGAAAATGTTGTTTTTCTAGCTGAATGGCATTGCCCACTCCCCTTTATGCCATACTGTCTGTGCCTGGGGTATTCTGCTATTTCCTCCTTTCTTGACAGACCCACTTCTGATTTTTTTCCTTATAGGGGTTTGAAACTTTTGAAAGCTGCACATGCTTCTGTAGGGAACTAACTTCTGCTTTACCAAAAAAGAGCTGGAGCATGACTGATAGTGACTTTTCTTTTGCCACCTTGTCACCCGCACTCAGCACTGATCTGATGGGAACAAATTTGGTCTTTATTAAGTCCTCTGTCCCTCTGCTACCCTGGGATTTTCTGACGTCCAGAATGAGGCACAGCTGCAAAAATTCAACCAAGGGCTTATTTCTGTGGGGAATACCATTGGTTATCAATAAAATCATCTGCAGCAGTAGCCACATTTTGCAATGGGAGTGCTAATCCAAAGGAAATGAGATTGAGTGTAGCTGTATTAGTTACTGCTATGACTCAGTTTGTTTGGCCCATACAAGGTGGAAATTAAGAAGCTCTGCTCCTATTCCACATCCATAAACCCACTTTTCTTACCACCACTTTCATCTGTTGTCCACCAGGTTGTGTTCTCATCCTATGCCTGTTGCTATGCCTGGAATCCCATGACCTGATCCCCATTAAGGAAAGCTGATGCTCACAAGTACAACCATCATGTCACCCAGCTGAAAAGCAGTCTTTGTAGCAGAAGACTAGAGCTTGTTCCTCACCTCTATAGAGTTGCAGCATTCAAGCTGGATGCTGCGAAAGGACACAAGACCTTTGAGAATAAACATTTTGCTCTCTGTGTCAGACCAGGCTGGATTGTACATGGCAACTAGGTTAAAGGTCACACTTATTACTAAAGATAAGAGGGTTAGTACAAAAATGTAATTGACTTTGTTAAAAATAAAAGTGACTACAGAAATTAGAATATTTTAATAGGCCTGAACTCCCAAACTGTCTCAAGTTTTTCCTTTTGGAAGTCTGGCCTTGGCTAACCAAGCTCAGGAGCAATCTGGCAATCCTATTAAATGCTATCCTAACAGAATAAATCAAAAGGACACTAAATAACATGTAGCTCTGGGACAGATTCATGAAGCATTACCCTGTCTTATAAACATGCCTTATAGATTATTCAGCTATGCATCTAAAGAGTCAAATTCACCAAGCAGTAACCCATCCCCTCCCATAAAGAAGAGGAACCCATGAGTCTTGCTGTAAATCTGCAGAACATCAGAGGATTATAGTATTTAAACAAAACATCAGAGCCTTTCAGGTTCTCTGTTTTCTTTGCTTTGCTAATTAACTTCTGTGTAACTCATTGTGTTACCTAGCTGCAACAGGGATCTGGCACACTAATCCATCTGCAAGGTGACCTCTGTTGTGTGCTATGCAGATTGGGATATTGATATGCTGTTGTGGACTGCAAGGCATATCTGTTTCTGTCCCTTGCCTGTCATTTGTAGATACAAAGGGAGGAATGGCTGAGTGTTTAACAAGAGAGTTTGATCCCACTGTGTGTCTAGGCTAATGCAGGGAAGAATAAGGCTGGGATAACCATCCTCACTTAGACATCATGGTGATTGGCTTCGATGCCATGCCTACGATTGATCTGTGCTCTGAGAGACTTAGTTAAATCAAAGCTCTAAATAGATATAGCTTTTGTCATTGTTAATTTTAAGGCTGGATTCAGTGGTTTTTAGCTCCTAGGCTTATCTTTGCTCTCTCTGCATTTGACTCTATATAATCAAAGTCCCTTTGGGAGCTGTGACTTACTGCAGTCAGACGCACTGCAGTTATGGAGGCCCATAGAAAAGATCAACACTTTTTATAAGTCCTCTGGACTTACTGTAAAAGCATCTGAAATGATGATCACTATAAATATTTTTCAGAGGGATTTACTCTGCAGTGAAAAAAAAATGCAGGTGTTAAAGTTATTAGAAGTACGTCAAAAGTGTGCCACTTAATACCAGCCCAGAGGTATGTTTACCAATGATAACACCAAAAATAAGGGAAAAAAAGTTCTGCAGGAATTAGGATTTGTCAGGTTATTTCAGAAAGTTTGGGATCATTTGGTGAAAACCAATTTTTAGCAGAGAAGGCTGTATGAAAGCAGCATTTCAGCAGTCAAGATTCTCTAAATCCAAAATGTAGGAAACCTTTCTTGCATGAAATAGTTTGTTTCAGTTTCTAGTGATATCTTTTAAATAGTCAGTCAAAGATTAGAGAGTTTACTTGCCCTGGGATCCCAAGGTGACAGCAGAAGTGTGGACGATGACTTGTAAAACAAGTCATCTTCCACCTGCACAGATCCCGGGCAGAACCAAGACTTTCCTGCCATTTCCAACACACTATTTGAAATATACATCTGAACATATTCCTTGTTTGTACAGTGCCCCATCTTTATGCCTGCCAAAGAAACAGGAGTAATAACAGATTTGAGAGCCTGTATGACTACATAGAGATTGTTCTCATATATATTCTACCCCATCAAAACATTACTACATATTCTTAGTCCCCAGCTCAAAAAAACCTGCCACCTAGTTTATTATTTCAAAAAGAGCTGTGCACAGATTTCTAGTAATGACTTTTTCTCCTGCAACTGCTACAGTGGTCTTTTGAGCAGCCCAAATTTTGTAGCCTATTGGAGTGGGGGGAAAGGAAATTAAAGGCCAGAGAGATGCAAATTAATTCTCTGGAATGTTTTGAAGTGGGTTTTGAGTGTAGGTTACCAAGAATGTGCTCTTTTAGAGAAAGAAGTGATTTTTGCTGAGAGCAGTGAGTGTTACTGATTTACTGAAGTTGATATTGACTAAGCTGCCTGGTTACAGTCCCAGGCACAGAATTATTTGCCTTCCAGGCTGCCAACATTAAGTCTTTCAACTCATCTCTATTTACTTCAGACACAGTCCAGGAGGTAGGAAAAGAGACGCAGACTTTCAGAAACTCAAGACACAAACAAACTGGGAAAACAATGGTTACATTCACTAGCAGTTACAGTTTTCACAGGTTTGATCCAGATGCTGCAAGTCCATGTCTGGATCCTACAGAAAAGGATACAGGGGACTACTGCTGTGTCTCAGAGAGAAGTGGGATGTCATGCAGGCAGTTCTTTGTAGGTTGTGTTTATCATGGGAAGACTGATCTGGTAGACTGAAAAAACTGGTGGCTTGACTTTTTCCTAATACTTAACCAAAGTACCATTTGCTGAAACTTCAGCTGCCATTTTCCTTGGTTTGGGGTGATGAGCAATGAAAACAATTGATCACTGTTCTCTTTCCTTATAATAATCTTTTAAACTTTACAGAGTTGAAAGGTTATCAGCATTACTTCTCCCAATCATAGTTATTTCTCTTCCAAAAGTTAACAAATCCTTTCCTCTTTCATTTCTCACAAATAGCACTTTTAAAATGCCTCTGACTATTCTCTTTGCTCTTTTTGGGCATGTCTTCCTTTTAATGTCTGGTGCTTTGACCTCTCCAAATAATGTCACACCAGCATTGCAAAGAGCAAATTCTGCTCAGTTCAGTGACACTCTTGCTAATACATCCCAGAGGGAGATTGATTTTCTATATCACAGTATCTCACTGACTGGCTTTTCTTCAGTTTGTGACCCAGTATAAGCACCAGAGCCTGGTCTGCAGCTCTGCTACCTTTCCAGGCATTGGATATTTTGTTCTTGATTTCATCTTATTATAATCTTCTACAACTTACTTCTACAAAACTCCACTTTGTTGACTTTAGATCATCAGTTTCTCCATCCAGGCTGGCTCTGCATTTGGTACAAAGCCAACAATTACAGTTGCAGGCACTGTTTTCACCTGTAGAGATTCTGCTGCTCAGCAAGTGTCCCAGAAAAGCAGAACCAAAGCTGGAGCTGGCCTCTCCAGGACTGGGGTCCCTCATTAAGGAAGGCCCCTCAGGAGCATGTAGAGGAGAAATAGCAGTAATGATTGAGATGTACCACTCTTTATGATTATATTTTTTCTTTCGTTATAACACTAAGAGTGAAAAAAAATAGGAAAACTATCCAAAGCCCACCTTTGTTCTTCTGCTGGTAATGTCCCTCAAGGTCTTTCAGATATTAATATCTGCCCACAAACAAAGGACTGGGTCCCATCCATGCTCAGCAGGTCACAGCAGAACTGACCCCTTTTAACTGGCAGCCTTCTGTAAGCAGTTCACACGCTAAAGGAAGAGAATGTCACAGCCCAGGAAAGTCTCTGTAGCTCCATGGACCTACCAGCTAGAGACAGCACACTTTATTGTACTGAGTAGAACAGGTTGCTTTTAAAACACAGCTGTTGTTAAGACCTGTACATACTGAATTAGACCTAATGTATGACTTTTAAAAGTGATTAAACCAGCAGATTGAAAAATTAAAAATAATGCCAATGTCTGTATTCACCAGATCCTTGGATTTTAGGAGAATGTAGTTTCCATCAAGGACCACTAATAGAGAAAATATATTCTTGAACTTCTTGAAAGACACAGCTGGCATAATGTTACTGTAATAGGCAGGAATCAGTCTAAATTGCTGTCCCAGTGGCCAAGTGGTGCTGCTAGTAAAATGCCTGCATAGATACCCTTGTCACAGCAGATGACATGAACATTCCACAGTGCTGAAAGGAACATTCTGTCTCTCCACGCCCAGCAAAAAACAAAGACACTGTTTACTGCAGTACTTAATACATTTAAGTACAATACTCAAGACTGAAGAGGAGCCTTTTCCTCTTGACTCATCCTAGCTTCCTTATATTTTCTTCAATAATAGCTACCTGCAAGCATATCCTGTATATAAGAACTTGAGCCAAGTGTCTTTGACCAAGTGGGTCTTCATTTTATCAAGACAACTTATAAATAAAAAGTTACATATATACTTCTTTTCATTTATAAACTGAACCACAACCGATTTTTTTCAAATTGTGTTACACTGGCCTAAGATCCTACAACTGAAAAACTATCCAGAACTGCATTTCACTTTATTACAGAGAACACCCCAGGCATGGGCAGGGAATTTCCCCCACTGTCTCTGTTTCTCTTGGCTGCTTGTAATTCACTCTCTAGAACAGAAGTAAAGTATTCACATATAATACCATTCTACTTTTAATTTCCAATAGCTTGCTTTGGAGTCTGGCTCTTGTTTGGATCACAGATTGAATTCTCTGTAGCTGATAACAACTGAAGTTCCAGTCCAGCCAAAGGAGAATACCTACTTTTGCTGCAGCCAGGGCCTTAATATGCCCCATGAAACAAGGACTCAGACACTTCTTGATATGCCTGCTTTGCACACACACCATCACTGCTTCTAGTTAGAATGAATATTAAGAATGGTGTGAATTCTATTTTATGGATCAATCGTTACTAAAAAAAAATTACACGGCGTTAGGCAGCAGCCACTTTCAAAAATGTCATTATCACAACTGCTGGATTAATCTAAAAAGGAATACCAAAGTGATTCATTTGTATTAAGAGGGGATAGACTGCAGGCTTTGACTTCAAAAATCAATTTTTTCAGACACAGAAATAAAACAAACGTATTAAAATGCAGCAGCTTGTTACAAAACAGTCTCACGCAGTTCTGGTGACATGCTGTCAACACCACCAATGGACAAGAAGAGCTTTGTCAGTGCTCCTTTCCAGCCATCTGTACCCAGTCAGTACTCTGGGACCAGCGGCCATGGCAAACATCCTGAAAAATTACCCTGCAGGTTCAAATATAACAAAAGGCATATTTGCAGTGCATGGGGAGTTTCATTCTCATAGATCTGTGTTATAACTTTCTGGGAGATTCTTGCCCACAGGTGAGGCAACAGCAACAGCTGTTGTGTGTGGTGGCTCTCAGCCATTGCACTTCAGACTCCAGTACAGCAGCTTAAGCCACTATCATTGAACTCAAACGGTGCAAACTAATGTATCAGGTGTTAAACCAGCTGGGAAGCCACAACATACCAAATCCTGAGCCACACTGTGCCAACCAGTGCACTGGCTACAGCACCTCCTACATCCCATGGGCAAGGCACACAGCCCCAGGCAACGCTTCCGAACTACCGCAACAGCTTTGTCTGCTGTGGCACTGATAACACTTCCTGCTTCAGACTCCTGTGCTATTTTGGTGGTAAGAGATAGCAAAGGCTAAGGGTGGATGGAATGGAGGTCAGGTTGAAGGCAAGCTAAACCAGTGTAGTTAGTTCCCTACCAGCAGTTCAGTGCGAGACATTGTTTTTTCTGTGAAAACACAGACTCAAACTGCATAACAACCGTGCCCTGCAGATATTTGAATTCTGTCTAGCTTTGATTTATAGGCTAAATACATTACATAACACACAGAATCTGTTACACAAAACCTGAGACAGAACTGTCTAATTTCATGCATTCCTTTCAATAAATGTGCGAGACACAAAGAAAGACATTCCCAAACTTACTGGGATATGAGATAAACCTAAAGATACATTTAGGCCATGACTGTGCAAAATAAGTCTATTTTCTGTTGCAAATGTGATTAGACATGTGTTAAATATGTGGATATTGTTAGATATGGTCTGTATGTTAATAAATCAAGCAATAACAGACTAGCAGAGGACCTACCATTCTCTGCAGCTGGAGGAACTTTTGTTTCATTGCAGTTTGGCCTGATTTCACCATTTTTT
Organism: Molothrus ater; assembly: GCF_012460135.2. Taxonomy (NCBI): domain Eukaryota; kingdom Metazoa; phylum Chordata; class Aves; order Passeriformes; family Icteridae; genus Molothrus; species Molothrus ater. The sequence continues at coordinate 45,828,434 of NC_050482.2, forward strand.
TCATGTTTTTCTAGCTCCTACAGTTGCCCTCTTTGTCTTGGCAAAAAATCACCTACTGATTACTCTTATTTTGTCTCATTTTGAAACATACAATATCTCTCTCTGAGGAGAGAAGTGTACACAACCTGCAGTACAAGCAAATTGTGCAGATTGAAAGAAAGTGGTTTAAAACACAGTCACTGGAAGAAGAAAGTAAAAGAAGTCCTGGAATTCAAACTGATCATGAAGAAAAGCACACATGGTTTTGGAGAGCCTACCCAATAATAAATGTAGAGGACAATAAACAAGAACTTGTTAGTGGGATAGTCTTTCCACCTGGAAAGTAAACTGAAAAATTCTAATTTTAAAAGTGCAACTCAAAAATTAATGTTTAAAGATCAAAGACAAACCAAAAATGTTACCTTTCAATGTCATATGAAGAGTTCTAACAGCAGAAAAAGGGTAAAAACATATATGTTTATATATATATATATATATATATATAAAGCCTATGACAGGAAGTAGAAGAAAATCCTCATAAAACATCATAAAACAAAGTAATCCATGTTCCTATATCCATACCAGTATCAGAGGCAAATGTTTTTCATCTTCCTTAAGCAATATACTGAAACTAAATCCTAGGTGGAAGTAGACTGAGCAGGACTTTTTTTTTCATTAGTATCCCTGTATATATTTTTCCAGACAGGTTAATAACAGCAGCCTAGCTGAAATCTGTACAGAATTCTGATGAAAAGTTCAAGTTATTTTAAGCTGCAAGGATCAAGGTTTCAAGGTGGTCTTTTAGGCATAGCAATCTCCATCAGAAAACTGTCTTAAAATTTCCATCCACAACTCTCAGCTGTACAATGCCACAGGAGCTGGACATGCTGCTAAGGGTACATCACGTCAGCAAAATTCATGGCCACTAATTGCATTACTGGTGTTCCTGTAATTACTTCTGCCCTACTGTGGTAGAGCCTGTAGCCTCAGGATCTCATTACATTCAATATTGCATAAGAATATGAAAATTAGATGGTCAGGTGTTTACATTGTGTTAATAGAGATGGTGGCACAGAGTGCAAGGAAAGAGTTAGGTGGTAGTGCTCACTGATATAAAAGGTGTGCACAGAACAGTGGGTGTCACCCCAATCTTGGGATTTGCACTGAAGAGCTTAAAACAAGATTGTGTAGAAGTTTGGTCAGCAAATGAAATAATGTAGTAAAGTATTTATTTCTATTATAGTGAGCTGATATATCAAAACAAATATTTAATTTCAGTGATTGAAACAGTAAGGTGCACATCTGTTTACCCCATCTACAGAATTAAATTGAGATAAAACACAAGGGTCTACACTTTCCATGTTAGTCTTTGTCAGATCCATAAAAAGCAGACTTTACCAAGTTCAGTCAGCATGCCCTTCATGTGACTAATCTCAGCTTTCTACAGTAGAGTGTCAAAATGTGACCAAACTTATCTATTTTTAGAAGTAGATATAAAACTGAGAAAAATCTGAGAAAAAGTAGATATAAAACTGAGCCTTATTATGGTAGACTTTGAAGAAACACAATGTAGATATTCCTTAACACAAAAGGGCATATGAAGAATGTGGAGAAAGCACACAGAAAGCTAACTGCAGGCTTAGTAAATATCTTTTAAAGTGCAGAGCAGAGCTGTCTACTACCAACTTCCAGAAAAGCCCAGTATGTTTTGCATTGCTGTTCCTCCATTTTGCTCTTTTCCTCCATCCTTCTGTATCCCTGGTTAAGATCACAGTAATTTTTGACAGTGTGTTTTCCCAGATTCTCCTTTTCCCCTTGGACACATTTACCTTTGAGGAGTTGCTGTGTTTGGGATTCCATGTGTCTGGTAGACAGAACTGTACAAGCTGTGAGCAGGAATCTTGGTGATTGCCACAGCATGCACGTACCGTGCCGGTCCCTGTGCGACATCTGTGCAGCGCGGGTTCACTGTGTCAGACACAAGGAGAAACAGAACTTGCACAGATCTCTCTGCCAAGGACATCCTCAGCAGGCACGTGACAGTCCATCCTGATAAATTATTGCTTTTTTGTTCCTGTTCATGATGCTACAAAGAGCCCGATGCATGTCAGTGTGAGGACAGCAGGACAAACGTAGGTAGCTGGTGACACCATCAGCTCTGAGCAACCTCTGTGGGCAGGCAGCCCCAGGGACCTGCTGCTTATCCCTCCTTAGCCAGGCCACCACACTGCCACCCAGCTGCCTCCTGCCCCTGGGTACTCCTGCAGCACTTGAAGGGGCCCATTCAGCCTGGTCCCCTTTCATCCTAATCGCATTTGGCCCAAAGGCCTGTAAGGCCAGCCTGGGTAAGGCCTGTGTGACCATGCTGCAGGCTCCATTATTGGTTCACAGGTCGTATTCATAGAATCACAGAATTATTAATGTTGGAAAAGACCCTTAAGGTCATTGAGTCCAACCCTTAACCCAGCACTGCCATGTTCACCACTAAACCATGCCCCCAAGTGCCACATGTATATGTTTATTGAACACTTCCAGGATGGTAATTCCACCATTTGCCTGGGCAACTTTTTTCAATGTCTGACTATTCAGTGAAGTAATTTTTCCTAATATCCAATCTAAACCTGCCCTGGTGGAACTTGAGGCCATTTCCATTTGTCCTACCACTTGTAATTTAGGAGAAGAGACTGATCTTCACCTTGATACAACCTCCTTTCAGGTGGTTGTAGAGGTCAATAAGATCCCACCTGTGCCTCCTTTTCTCCTGGCTAAACCACCACAGCTCCCTCAGCTGTTCCTCATCAGACTTGTGCTCCAGCTAATTCACCTGCTCCATTGTCTTACTCTGCACATGCTCTAGAACTTCAAACTCTTGTCCTGTAGAGAGAGGCTCAAAACTGAACATGGTATTTGAGGTGCAGCATTCAAATCACTGCATGCCAGCAGCATCCAGCTCGAGAGGCTTTGTTGTGCTTCCTGCCTTGGGTTACATTTCCAGAGCAAGTTTTCATCCCTGATGCAAGTTACACTCTGTCGCCTTCCCTGCTGACACAAAACACACTCCACATGGAACAACTTTCATAGAATCGTAAAATAAGCTGAATTGGAAGAGACTCATCAGGAACATTGAGTCCAACTCCTGACCCTGCGCAGGACACCCCAAGAGTCATATCCTGTGCTTCAGCACATTGTCCAAATGCTTCTTGAGCTCTGCCAGGCTGGTGCTGTGACCACTCCCCTGGGGAGCCTGTTCCAATGCCCAACCACCCTCTGGGTGAAGAACCTTTTGCTGATACCCTATATAGGGTATATACATCCCCTAACTCAGTTTCGTGCCTGAACTTTGCTGAGGCTGATGGCTGTGGCTCCCGGATGTTATGTCAAAGAGAGACTAAGTCTCTGTCAATGCACACCCATTGCAGAAATGCGATTTTTCATAAGCCCAGCTGAGCTCCCGCAGCCGCCCAGCCCAGCTGGGAACAGGGATGTCTCTCCTCTCGGTCTAGCGGGGGTGCCCGACCGCGGGAGGCAGGCGCGGGCTGCCGGCGGCCGGGGTGGGCGAGCTTCCTCCGCTGTCCCGAGGTGTCCCCCTGCGCCATCGAGGTGTCCCCCTGCGCCATCGAGGTGTCCCCCGTGTCCGCGAGGTGTCGTCCTCGCGCTGCCCACGAGGTGTCCCCCGCTGCCCGCAAGGTGTCCCCCCGCTGCCCCGAGGTGTCCCCCCGCTGCCCCGAGGTGTCCCCCCGCTGCCCACGAAGTGTCCCCCGCTGCCCACGAGGTGTCCCCCCGCTGCCCGCAAGGTGTCCCCCCGCTGCCCACGAGGTGTCCCCCCGCTGCCCCGAGGTGTCCCCCCGCTGCCCGCAAGGTGTCCCCCGCTGCCCCGAGGTGTCCCCCCGCTGCCCGCAAGGTGTCCCCCTCTGCCCGGAGGGGTCCCCGCGCTGCCCACGAGGTGTCCCCCCGCTGCCCCGAGGTGTCCCCGCGCTGCCCACGAGGTGTTCCCCGCTATCCCGAGGTGTCCCCCCGCTGCCCACGAGGTGTCCCCCTCTGCCCGGAGGTGTCCCCGCGCTGCCCATGAGGTGTCCCCCGCTATCCCGAGGCGTCCCCCCCTGCCCACGAGGTGTCCCCCCGCGCCCGCACGGCCCCGCAGCGCCGCCCGGCAGCGGCTGTCGGCCCCGGCGCGGAGCTGCATTAACTCCTCGGGCTCATGTTGGTGATGATCTCTGTTCCTCTCTGCGGTCCAGCTCGGGTGTCCGTGTGCTGAAACACGGGCAGGCTCCGGCTGGCGGGTTGGGAGCCGGAGCGGGGTCTGTGCAGTCCCCGGATCACCACAGGGGTCGCTTCTCTGGAGTGGTGCTGCTGGGCTTTGGACATCCGATGAGATAAATGAAAGGCTTTATACTAGAAACAGTACAAGGGCAGAGAGCAAATAGTGTATTTAGCTAAATATTAATATTCTTTATTAATATTATTATTTATCGTATTATTTATTAATTGATTCTGATTTCCATTCATGTCCAGATTTTGCCAATGAGGCTGGCAGGCACCCTCCCAATTCCTCTATGCTGCCCTCAGCCAGATAGGCAATAATTTCTGTATAAAACCAGAGGCAACATGTGACAGGCAGAGGGTACAGAACAGAACAAACCAAAGTGCAACTGGTCTGTACATGGGGTCATATCCCAGCCAGCATACAAGGGTGACGAGAAAAGCCATGAGAGGGTGCTGCAGGTCAGTGTCAGCACGGGGCACCATCTGTTTTAAATTCCAGTTTGAAACTAACATTGCTTAGCCTCTGTACTCAGCAACCAGAGTTTTCTGTCCCCACAGGCAGATACAAGTAGGTAGAGGAAAGTACATCAGTAGGTTTTGGATATGGTCCAGTGAGCCCAAGCCCACAATGGATGACCTCCACTGCAAACTGATCAATTTTATGTATTCAAATAAAAAAAAGGTAATCCTGCCTAACCTTTCTAGATTATTCTCCCACAGCTGTGGAAATGTCATCACATTCTATTTATCTCCAGTGCAAAGTTCACATGACATTACATGGTATTCACAGCATTGGCTTTCTTTAAAAAACTTATTTGCATTCAAGGATAGACAAGGGAATATATGTGGCACTAAAATAGTAAAATATGTCCAACTGTTTTATAATTTGGGAGGCAAATATCCTTCACTATTGAGAAAAATGCAGAAATGTGGTTTAATTATCCCAAAATTAAACTGAAATTTGAATACAGCTCTCAATATTTCAGCCATAAAAGACCAGTAGTAGCAACACTTACACATATGTATGAATACTGTAGGCAATATGAAAATGAACTATTTAAATACTAAAAAGATAGAAGGGAAAGTTATAAAATTTTGAACATTAAAGGCATTCATTCTAGTTCCTGGTATGCCAGTATTAAATTCCACATATGATTAACCATTAAGAATCATAAGAAATTTTCTGAATAAGTACTTTCCAAACTTCTGGTTGAGAGAAAAGCCTGACACAGACTTTGGAAATTTTGCATCCAATGAAAGAAGCAAAATCCAGATCAAAAGTGAGGAACCCCTAAATACTCTTCTACTTCTCCAAACAGGCTCCTACATTTGTAAAAAGATAAGAATACTTCTCATTTTAAAAACTAATATCACACCAACTCTCTCTTTAGACATTTATGAACTTCAGATTACCAGAAGAAAGGAACATGTATTAGGAACTGCAATTCTACACGTGCACTTTTCTCACATTCCTTTCCAGTTTCCAGCTGTACAAACAGGCATATTTTGGCCAATCAAGAATTAAAATTCTTATGTTATTGCCCAGCATAGTTCAAGGAATATCTGATAATCACAGCAGGATTTTCAGTGTGATTACTGGGGAAGCAGCACAAGGTTAGAATAAACTGGTGGACAGCAGCCTCAAGAAAGTGAGCAGCTCCCTTTTGATAATTATTGCTCCTCTTCTGAGCTTACTCCTCACACTCTTCCTCCTGGCACTTTATGAGATGTTTTAGATAAGCTGGGGCAGGTCCTGAAGCATCTTGAATACAGACACCAAAACAGTAAACTGCACTGAACACTATAGAAAGTGCTTATAAGAGACAGGAGGCCAAGTCTGAAAGGCAGCACTGATCCACCCTGTATCAAGCAAATTTTCATTCTTTACTGATCAGAGTGCCTAAATACTGAAAATTTCAAGTTCTAGTAAACACAGTACAGTAGCCAAGAATTACATCATTGTATCACTTTAAAAGAGAGTTAGAGCTTCAGGGGAAAAAATAAAGCTCATCCTGGCTAAGTCATACAAATTTATTATGTATGATATTATCTTACCATTGTAATTATAGGAGTTTAATCGTGTAGAGAATTATTTAAGTTACCTTTGTGAGCATCTCTCTTGTTTTATATAACTCTTCAGTATAAAACAATATTTAAAACAATGCTTTTCCGTTTCAAAATACCTTGAATAGTAGGAGGTTGTGGTTCGGCTGCCAAGTAAATTACAGAGATGAGGATGAGTACTCTCCTTGGGTAAGAACAAAGGAGACAGCTCAATAGCAAGCTTGTTCAGGGAACTGAGAGTAGTTATTTCACAACTTCTGACTCTAGATCTTTAGAGTCACTGTTCAGAGGAACAGAGAAGATGCTCTGCTTCTGCTTTGTCCAAAGGCAAATACAACAAGGTGAAACTGCAAGTCTTAAATGCAGCAACCCAGAGATGGAGAGAGTGGGACAAGGGTTTGTATGTACCCCAAAACTCCTGTAAATAGCATCTACTAATGCATGCATTCTTAAATTCCTTTCAAAAATGGTATCACTGCAATGTGGGATTTCTGTTTGGCTAGTCCATACCATACTGCTTGTCAGCATTTCCCCTTGGTAACTGCGGCTGTGTTTCTCATAACTTCTCTTTTCATGTCTGAAATAGGTAGGGTTTAAAAAACCCTGTGCAGACAGTTGAGAAAAAGGGAAGCTAATGCTGTATACATATTGTCCATTGTATAGTCACAGGAATTTTTCTGCTGAATGTAAAAGGCCTCTTGTCTTTCAGACTAAAACTTCAAATTGTCACAGCAAAGAAATTTCAAAATCATGGTCTTCAAAAGTACAGATCTCTTTGTGTTTTTTACCTTCCCACAAAGCTTCCTCATGTTCCCCAAGCCTTGCTACACCAATGTTTGGGGTAGATGGGCAGTTCAGGGCTGAACACTAAGGATTTCCCCACTGCTGGCAGTCCTGAGGTGAGGTTTGTAAAAGCTGAGAACAGAAAAGCCAAGTTTGCAAGGAGCTGCATGCCAGGCTCCAGAGCTGTGAGTTCTCAACTTGCCATTGCTCCTTGCTCCATCAAGCTGGCAGATTCTCCTCATGCCTCCTCAGCAGATAGTTGTCCTCAATTTTTGCTAAAACATCTTCCCACAACACACTCCAATTTTGATAAGTCAGCGCTTTTAGATGAAAAGTAGTTCTACCTAAAAATAAACAACTAGCTTCAGCTTTGAGAGCTGTAGATTAGTTAATTGCATCAGCAAGTGCTGACTTTGAAGCTTAGATATAAACACCTTTTTCATACCCAACCAAACCCTGCTAAGAAAGGATGATTTATAGAGCAATGCAGAAGCTGGCACAGCCTGAGGCTTGAGATTAAACCCTACCTTAATACTGGCTGATAATACTGCATTCTATGACACCCAGAAGGGATGATACAATGCAGCAGAGAGAACCAGGGGCTTTTGATCATTCATGCTGTTTTCTGTTCCTGTTAATTGTCTCCTAGGTCGGCGTGCATGTACTCTGCATATGCACCTGCTAATGGCAGAATCTGTTACAGTCACAGTAAAAACATTTTGCAATCTGACCTGAGTAATACGATAGGGCAATGCTATGTTTTGTTTCATAAAGAATGTTCTTCTATTTGGGCTCACTTCACCAATTACATTCAAAGTGCTTTTATCACACTCTACTGACCCCTAAAAGTAAACTCTAAAATTCATAGCTAACTTCCTCTCCCATTTCAACAAAACTGGGGAAAGGCTTATGTCTTTTTATGGGAAGCTGTGATGAGATATTTTTCTTAGAAACAGTTAACAGTAACACCTGGAAGATTTAAAGTTCATGCCACCTGGCCACTATGTGGATTATATTCTCAACATCATGAATTTAAAGTAGGGGAAATGCATCAAAAGCAGCTGAATGTGTGAACCTGATTGTCCTCGGTGTTATGCAGCCCTGCACAGCAGAGGGAGCACGAAGGTGCTGCAGCCCTTGGTTCCAACAGGCACTGAAGTCTGGAAGCATGTGAAAATGCAGTGGCTTGATATTGACTCAAACACATAAGTTAGACATAGATGGTACTATGAATGTGAACATAGACTTCTAGGGCAGTGGTGGGAACACAGATTTAAAAACTCTAAAATATTTCTGTGAACTGCTCTGATCCCATAACTGTGGTTGTACAACTCTCTGGCTCCATGTCTAATTGCTGGATTTTCTCTTTGGATAATATGCAAAAGTCTAATCTACAAAGTGTATCCTAATCATTTGACATTTTAAATTGGTTTTAACTTCAAAAAAATGAAATTAAAATTGAATTTGGCAATATCATATTAATGATATGCAATATCTATTACATATATTATTCAATGTGCATAATATTTCAGAGTCTTCGAGCAGCATACCAAAGTCTCCATATCACAAAAAGCAACACCCCTGGCATGTGAGGAGAAGTGACATCAGCACAGGCCCACAGGCAGGTGGTTACACTATACCCACAAGGTCCCACTGCCTCCTTCTACCAGCTGAGACCAGTTTAGATGGGCAGCTGAATCCTTCTGTAGACCTTCTGTCCCACGACATAGCTCTGGTGACTGAGCGTGAGAGCACAGTGCCACTGACATAGTGCCATTGCTAATCCATAACACACTGTGTGACACAGAGCCATTGCTAATCCATAACAGACTGTGTGACACTGTGCCAGTGCTAATCCATAACACCCTGTGTGACACTGTGCCACTGCTAGTCCATAACACACTGTAAAACAGAGCCACTGCTAATCCATAACACCCTGTGTGACACTGTGCCACTGCTAATCCATAGCACCCTGTGTGACACAGTGCCACTGCTAATCCATAACACACTGTGTGACACTGTGCCACTGCTAATCCATAGCACCCTGTGTGACACAGTGCCACTGCTAATCCATAACACACTGTGTGACACAGTGCCACTGCTAATCCATAGCACCCTGTGTGACACACTTCCACTGCTAATCCATAGCACCCTGTGTGACACAGTGCCACTGCTAATCCATAGCACCCTGTGTGACACACTTCCACTGCTAATCCATAGCACCCTGTGTGACACAGCACCAGCAGAGCAACTTCAATGGCTCATGAATTGCCAAAGGCTCTCAATCCCCATGGGACAGAGGATATGAATTATGAGAAGGCTGTGAGTTTGAGCCAGTGTTAGCACTCACTAATGAGCAATTTCCCATCTGAACACCAGGCAAAGGACAGGAGACATTCACTGTCCCGAAGTTTCCTGTAGTTCAGCCTACCCACAGAGGCTGTGCTGGTCTAAAGGCTGCTGTAGTCACTTTGGTGGCATTACTTATTTAGTAAAAGCTCAAAGGAATTTGATAAGCCTCTCTGGCCCCTATCATCCCTAAGTTTGTCACAAGACTATTTTCTTCAATTCCTACAAGCTGTGGCAAGGCAGTGTGTGTAGCTTAGGTGACACTCCTATGCCAAGGCACCTCAGGATGGTGCACAGTAGCCTACCTTACCCTCATTGCACAGCAAAGCTACCTCGCCTGCTGCAGCTGCTGCAACCATAAAGAACTGCTTGCCCCAAAGCATACTTTAAACTCTATTATTACTTTTTTCTTTCTTTATTCAGAAATTTGGTTTTTTAACTCCCCGATCTCTCCTAACTTCTATCTGCAAGAGTTAACTACAGAACAATTTAACTATCCCTCTGCAACACTTTTGAAGCTATTAAAGCATGCAGAGATTAAAAAAAGGGTAGAAAATCTGGTCCAGAGAATGGGAGAACTGTTGAAATTATGGTGCTGTGTTTTGAAATTCTCCTTGAAAGAAATACATTGCTGAGGATACCAAATATATGTGCTGGTTATTTAAGAACTCCCTGCTTACATATCTTTGCCCCGACAGTTAATACTTATATTTTTATTAAATATTGCTACTTTCTTGTTCAAATCATGTTAAAACTTAATTGGCAATGCTTCTTATTTACATATTTTTGTTTACCCTATTTTTCTCTTCCTGCAGGCCAGCTGGGTTTAGCCATAGAGCACCATTCCACTAACCTCGAAAACAACCCATTCCTTTTTATATCTTCATTTTTTCCTGTTATTGTGCTGGTTTATCCTGTTGAGTTTTTATTCCTCTCCAGCTACCATATAATTTTTCCTGAGCACCAGCATTATATAGGCTTGAATCTTGAGGTAAATGTAATAAGTCCAAAGAGTTTGTACAGGTATATCTGTGTTCTGAGGCCTTAAACTAGAAATGAGCACCAAATTTAGATCAGCTCCGTTACACAAATCAGCATTTTATCTAATTTTTTTTGCTGGTATCCTGAGTATTGTAGTATCCTGTGGTGATATATGCAACCAATAGAAGCCAGTTATGTCTGTAACACTCACTGTAGGTTAATAAAAAACAGAAGGAACACACTGAGATCTCATCATCCTCATCTGTGTCAGTGGTGAAGACCTGGTTGTAATTAGAACCCTTAGATCTTCTGAATGTAAGTGTTGAAGGGCTCTTTAGTGCTTTGGAAGGACTTGCCTGGAAGGATTTGAGATAGATCTGGAAAAGAGTCCTTCCTCCCTACAGCTTGTTAACTAGTACCATTATGGAGGGAATGTATTCTATGTTGATAAAAGTCTACACCTTCTGTTCTACCCAGACCTTTGAGTGAATATTAAAATCCTGGCTCAGCCACAAAGGGAAATGGTGAAATTCTTAAAAACATATCAGAAATGGTGAAATTCTCAGCCACAAAGGGAAATGGTGAAATTCTTAAAAACATGTCAGAATCCACTGGTACCTGATGAGCTAAAGGCTTTTTTCTGAGCAGAACAAAAAGTAATTACTTTAATAAAATGTTACATCAAAAATCTAACATGGGTAAAATAGTTGCATGCAAAACCTTAAGACATAAGATAGAAGGCAAGGACCTACATGTAAAATTAGTACATTTCCTTATTAAAAAGCTGCATTTAGTTCAGCCCAAGTTATTTACGTTTTCTTTTTGTAAATCTTGATTACAAATGGCTTTTCCCTAAAGAGTGCTTGACAATGCTTGATCATTTATTTGCCTTCCAATATTCTTCAAGGCCAAATGAATTAGCTATCTGTTTCCCTGAGTTAAAAATCAAAATGGATCCGTCTTGGCTCCAAGTAGCCAAGTTGCAAGAAAGATGCTGCCTGACCTAAATGCCCTCCACACTTGGATCAGAAGAAAGAATTTTGGATGCTGACCACAGACTGACCAATATGTATTTGTAGGCTGAACATTTAGTTGTATTTGTAATGGCTGAACATGGATTGGCCTCTTTATAATTTGTCTTTCTATAATTTCCATTAACATTTTCTGTTTGTCAGGTAAAGCATTAGCATATGGTGACCTATAATACATTTGCCACATAGTGAGGCTAATGAACACAGAAGTACTTTATCAGCTTCATCTATTGTGCTTTTACCAGTTGACAATTGCCATAATGGGGCATTTGCTATTTTGATCTTGTAGAGCATGAAGCCCCATTACACTCATACACTAATCTGGGCTCTCTATCAGTCCCTGCTCACATCAATAACTGTTTGCAAACTCTGTTCCAAAATACTTTGCCTCATGCTCTTTTTTTCCTGTGGTTTCTGCTGCTTCCAGCACACCAGTTGTGCGACTCCCCCCCTTTCCCAAACCCCTCCTCCTCTAAGACGTACTCCTCCTGTGAGCCCATCATACACGGCTGTGTAGAGGAGAAAATGATGCTGTTTGCAGAACAACAAAAAATCCTCTCCCACCACAGACTGTAGAAGAGCAAATAGTGGGTATAAAAAAGGTCAGCTATTTAAAGTACTTAAAAAGATGATGAAAAATGTCTCCCCTTCAGATAAATCTAGAAACCATAGCTAGATGCTTGATAGAAGAATCCTTCATGATAAAAATATTTCTAAAACCTTTTTGAGTCTTTCTTCTCATGCTACATTCTGCTACAAACCTTTTCTCTATTCCAGTCATTCTGCATTTGGATTAGAGTCATACAATAAAATTAAGTCATATAATATCTTTACTTGCTTAACAGCAGTCTCATCTATGAAATTCAGCCTCATCTATGAAAATGTATCTTTGCAATTTGCGAAGTTGGTAAGATGCTTACATATTCCAGAGAAAAATGGAGTTCAGTGACTTCAGCAGATACTATTAGGCATCTGCTGTACAAATGACACAGTCATTGCATAAAACAATCAGTCCAGCTGGCCAGAGTTCCTATGTCCTTTGGATATGGTCTTTGATGAATAGACCCTCTTATTTTTCATCTCCAATCTATTATTAATAACATTCTCTGTGATCATCCAGACACAAAGAATTAAGACAATAACTCTCTAAGTGAATAACTTAGAGTTAAGAGCCTTAGCTTGCCCGACAGAATAGCAGCCATTAAGCTTCTGCCAAAAGACCATTGCTTCAGACAGAAGGATGAGCAATTGCCATACAGACTGGAAAGTGTTCATACATAGTATATTAAGCTAAAACATTCCCTTTTCTTGAGAGTTCCTTGTGGTAGCACCAAATGCATCAATTAAATTACCTAATGAAAAGAATTTCAATATAAAACAATATTCACTCAATGTAACTGTCTCTGTTGTAGTAATATAACAAGAATATAAATTAAAGTTTTTGTGAATGACAATCTTCTTACAGACAAGTTTAATAAAAAAAAAGGTCAAGGTAGATATTTCTGTGTCACTGAAACAACAAAAATTCTAGAAACTATCTTCTTGAGATGAGGAGGGAGATACGAAACAAAAAACAACAATTTCCTTGTCAACTAGCTTTCCTTTACCCCACCTGACTTTGGACACTGCAGGCAGCCCAGAATAACACTCTGGTAGCCTCACACTGAAATGCTGCCTCTGTCACTCTGAAGTGTTGTGGCTTAGCCACAGCCAGCAGCTAAGGACCACGCTGCTGTTCACTCAGTCCCTCCAGTGGTAGGGGGAAGAGAATGGGAAAAGTGAGAAAACTCAGGGGTTGAGATAAAGAGAGATTCTAACAGATAAAGCAGAAGTCACACACACAGGCAAAGCCAAATGAGAAATTAATTCACTGCTTCCCATGGGCAGGCAGGTGCTCAGCCATCTCCAGGAGAGCAGGGCTCCATCACATGCAAGGCTTCCTTGAGATGACAAACACCATCACCCTAAACATCCTCCACTGCCTCCTTCTTCCCCCAGCTGTATATCTGAGCTCCTCCGGCATGTGGTCTGGAATACTCCTTCGGTCAGTGGGGTCAGCTGTCCAGCTGTGTCCCCTCTCAGCTCCTTGTGCACCCCTGGCCTCCTCTCTGGTGGAGTGAGAATCAGAAAAGGCCTTGGCTCTGTGTAAACTCTGCTCAGCAATAACAAACACATCCCTGTGTTATCAACACTGTTTCCAGCACAAATCCAAACCACAGCCCCATAGGAGCTACTGTGAAGAAAATTCACTCTCCCCCAGGCAAAACCAGTGCAAGTGCCTACACAGAGAGGGAGTGCTCACAGTGTTCTCATTAAGGACTGCAGTTAGGAGCTAAGACAGGAGCAGTCACAGTGTGGGCATAACATTGTCATGCAGAGAGGGATGAGGAATGCAGGCACAGGCACCTGCTGAGATCTCTGACTTCCTGACAGTGTGCATGGCACACCTGCTGCTGTTGGACAGCCCCGACACCATCAACCACCCCCATCCTTTTTTTGTACCATATCCATCTGTTTAGGACCAGCCATTAAACTGCCATTATTCATGCATAACATCATGCTTTCAGAAAGTGACCTGTCAAAGGCAGACAGCACACTGCACAACAATCATTTCTTGCCCGCGTTATTTGAACACATGAAGGAAATACAGGCTGGAGAAACCGGAGTATCGGCCTTCCAAATTTCATATCCTCTTCACATGTGTTCTGTGTATATTTTCCTCTTTAAAACTTTCACTACCTTGTCTTTTCAAAACTCATGAATCCTTTTTATTTCACTCACCAAAATCTCAAAGTAATTGTTTTACCACAGAGGAAGTTTAAATATGGAACTAGCACAAGGCAACACCCAAATTCAGAATGCATCCTGAAACACAAAGGCATTAGAATCTGAGATATGTATCTATCCACAACATCCTTCTCCCAAGTATCTCAGCCCAAGTTCTGCATCCGGTCTGCAGAACTGCAATGCTCTCCTGACCCTCCCTAAATTATAAGGAAACTCAGGTCTAGATTTAAACTTTACACACAAGCATGTGTCTTGTTAAGAGAACAGAAATATTACGGGCCTGGTAGTGCCTTTTTTTGAATTGTTCTTTCATTTGCAAATGTAGGGAAAACAGATTGCTAGACTGCAGTTACAGGAGGTGGCATATGATAAGAATGAAAGCTGTAGAGAATGTTCATAATTAATTCACCTACAAACATTCCCCAAACCTGTACATTTTGTATTTTAACCTCTCATCCAAAGAAAATATAATGTTATTCAATGGAATGGTCAAACTGCAGGAGCTCTCTCCTGTGCATGGAAAGGGTTTTGTTTTCTGAATAAGAGTGATGACCAGAAGATTGCTGAATGAATCCATTGCTCTATCTTCTGATACAACTTCTGCCCTGAATGTATGTCTTTTGGTCAGATTCCCAGACTGATCTAAATAATCTCACAAAGCTGCATCCCTTAAACTTTTAAATAGTCTACGGGGTTGTACCCATTGATGGAGGATGTAGAAGTGATTTCAGGTTTAGGGATTGACACACCCCTAAGAGTTAAATACCTTTGTTCTTGCCTTCACATTTTTCACTTATCCTGAATTTATCCTTTATATAACCCAGATCATTACAGAACAAAAATGCAGAAGCTTGCATTCAGCATTTTACTGGAATTGAGACCCTATACAAAGTGTTTGTTTTCTCTCCTTTGTTTAAAAAAATGCCTTCAGGAAAAGATACATTCTGAATATATTAATCTCTATTTATTTGATGGGGAGGGGGTTTTTTATTAGTAGTAATTAACTACTATTAAAAACACTAATATACTTATTCCTTATAAGTAAATTTTAAAGTATTATGAGTTTACATTTTTAAGTCTCTATAGGAGGCAGAGTTCCTTTACAAATAGTTGCTGATAATTTTACCTATTTTAGCTCTTTTTGCCTGCAATTTTTACAATTTTGTGTATCTAAGTCTTTTAGATACGTGCTTTCTGGTTTCTAAATATTGTTTTCATTCTTCTTTTCTTTTCTCGCACTGTACAGGTGTCTTTGGCATACACCAAACCTAGGAGTGCACTATCTATCAGGTTCTCTGATTAACCCATACAGCTCTTGACAGAGCCCAGCTGAAAATAGTCAAACTCAGCTTTTAATCATATATTATGAATGTTATGAATTACTTTCAATTCTTAATGCACAGTTGCAATAACTTTTGCCTTTCAAACACAGCTGAAATTTCTTATATACTCTTTTGGCGCAGAAGCTAGAGTTATTTAAAAATTGGTAACTTCTGACTGGTTCCATTGATTTTAAAAATAAAAAAGCATTGTCCAAAACTAGTGAGGTTTATAGATGTAAACAAACATTCGCTGTGGAAATGTCAGGTAAGGAGTTTGGTGAACAATATAGGACTTGTGCATAAGAAGAAACAAGATTTAACAATACTAAAGTCCATATCAAATGTTTGACTAACATGTTGGCACATGCAATATATTACTTATCTGATGTTGTGTTTCTTACAGGTTAAAGAAGTGTTCCAAGAACTTTGAGGTGTGCAGAATTATATACACTAGTCACAGCTCTTATAGTTCTTACTCATAATACTGTTGGTTGTGGAGTTCTTGTGAAAATCTGAATTAACCTGTCCGAAATAATTCTGAAAAGCTGAACTTTCAGACTCACTGGAACAATATGTTCATTTTTTAAAAGTTATCTAATAAGTTTGTTTAAATTCTTTTCTTTAAATAGAGAAGTATGTAGGGTCAGGATTTTTCCCATGTCAGACTGAGGAGAAATTTGATATCTTCAGCAGAATTTTGTCAAAAGTGTAAAATATTATTGATATTTAGCACTGAAACCCTTTCAAATAGCTCAGTCTTAATGCCACTTAGAGAACAATGGTTCTAAAAATATCTTCAGCATTTCTCTTTTACCTTTCTTAAACTATGTCAGAAAAGACTGTCGCCCTTTCATCCATGTGAACAGAGGAGCCTACATAATTTCTTCCAATATGAACAGACTCTACAGAAAATAATAGACTTTTCCATGTCTTCTTTTTTTTTCAAAGTTTCTAAAGTGCCATAATTAAAAGCATATCAGGGCGTCAACCTGAGAATGTTTCTACAGCAGAATCAAATTGACAAAAAGCACTCCCTTTCTCTGGCTCCAGGCAAGAGCTCTTGAATCCTTGCAGCTATTAGAGAAGAGGCAGGAGCATACATTCATTTGGGAAACCTACCATGTCCAGCAATGAGGACTTACACTGCACAGACAGGGGACTGGGATGGAGTGATGATGCAAGTTTAAACATTTTTTTCCTCTCAGTCAGACTTGCTACACTGAGAAAGGGCAACCACACAGTTGCCTCACTCTAGGTGAAAGGCTTAGCTTCATTTATTCGCAAAGTCCTCAAAAATGTAAGTCCTTGCCACACGCATAAACAGGGGAAATAAGAGTTTCCCCATTTCCTGCTCCTCTTTATCCTTCCTTTTCTCTATTCTGTATTCATGATTAATAACAAATGGACAAATGGACCATGGACTGGTTCAGCTCTGGTGAGAGCCCTCAGAATGCAAGTGGCAACTGCTGCCAAGTGATTAATTTCGAAACGGAAATTCTCCTGTGAGCACTCTCTGTAAGAGACTGACTGAGTTTTGCTGCCAAGTGAAACAGGCCAGTCCCATATTTATGACATTTTTGTAACTCCTTTCCCTTCCAAACACATACTAGCAAAATAGTAGCCATGATTTCAGATAAGAGAATGAGAGGGCGGGGAAATGAAAGATGTTTTCTCCTGCCATTTTGACCCAGATTGCAAACATTTCATTGTATGAGCTCAATTTGAGTAAGCTGAATTGCATTTATGAGATATGATTCTCTTTTTTCCCCCCCTATTTTTAATGTAACATTTATATAGAACAGTAACCTCGCGTATCATCTATCAAACTGTGTGAATCAGTAATTTTACTGACTGTAGAGTAGAGCGCTTCAGAATTCCACCAGAGGGAGCCAGTGCGATTGAAAACTTGAAAAGCTAAATTCCAAAAAAAAAAAAATCAAACCCAAAAAACACTTAGGGAAATATCATTATGCTGTAAAATTGCAGACTGAAAAGAGATAAAGACTGATCTTCAGAAGCATCGTGTTTGTGCCTTTTGAAGCAAAATTCTTCACATGCAAAATAACACATAATTGAGATAACAACAAAATTAAAATTATATTTTAACAACCATGTTTATATTTTTTCCTCCAGGAAGTGCATTATTTTGCATTACACTACACTTTAACAAAACCTTATTTTGATCATTTATTATCACCTTGACAATGTCTCCCTCCATATTTTGCCCCACACCAACTCCTCATCCTTTTTCTCCTCTCTTAAAACAGGCATCACCAAACCAGTGGTTGCAGATCACCATCTCCCCCACAGCAGCTGGGACAGAGCTGTAAAATGTCCTGTGACTCTACCTAACAATGTATCTGATTTCTTTTCTTTAAACACTTTTTCTTTGATTTTACTAGAATTAAGAGTGTTCCGGTGATCGTCAGGCAACGTATTGCAAATACACAGTAGAGTTAAGGTCTGATTTCAAGTAGCTGTGCTCTAAGCACATACTTTGTCTGGGGAAAGATTGAACACAAAGTAGAAAGCATGACAAATGACAGTTTGGAATCTTCTACATGGTATGTAACTTAATGGAGCTTATATAAAGAGTGTCATTTCTGTTAGCAATCTTGCTTGAGTTCAGCTAGAGAAGAGCTTCAGAATGTGATGAATGTTTTGGGAAAAATAAAAAAAGAAAAATATTAAAACCCCCAAAGGTGCTAATAACAGTCAGCAAAAGGCAAAGTTGACAACTTACTTATTTTAACAACCAAACTAGGTCAAAGCTGCCAGCACTCTAGCAATTTGTTGTAGTGCAGGCTTCACTGTGCATTCCTGCATGAAAGTGTGATTTCCAAGTTAAATTCATTGCACATAGACTCATTTATAGTTTTGTAAAACCAACACATATAAAAGTCTCCCCATGCTCTTCACAGTATAACTAATGTCTTTGCACGTGCCTTTATCTCATGACATCTTTGTTGTGCTACCTAACCTCAATCTATGATGCTTCTTCCTGTATTACTTTCTGTGGGTTTGCCTATTCCATATTTTTCCTGTCTCTACACTTAATTTAGCTTTATTATTATCCATGATGACATTCATGATTCCTTTTTTTTTATTTGAATGACAGTTGTTTACTTCTAGAATGGATATGATGTGAGAGTCAGTCTTGATTGTCATATTGTAACTGTATATCAGAGTATTTTATCTTTTCCACATTTGCCCCTAGAATTTTCCTTCATAGGCATTATGTGACAGGTCTATTTGGAGGCTAATCATTGACAATTTCAAGGTTCTAAGAAATATCATATTTCAAAGCTAGTCAGACCAAAAGTGAAATTTTTGAGTCTACTGCAGTCTTTCATCACAGCTAGAAAGTTATGATTGTACTTGTAGTCATTTGGTAGACATACTGTGGTATCCAGACCTACATGACAATGGAATACTTAGATTAGTACACAATCTATTTGGATTTTGGAGTGTCCTGTTATGTGTCTAAAGATTTTGCTGCATAAACCCACTTTTGAGATTACTCTGAAACAATATATCTCATAAACAAAGAGAGGTTTATTCTGCACACAAACTTAAATCTTCTTTGTTTTAATTACCAAATCTTATCCTTCTGTTTCTAAGCAGGACCTCTCTCAGTTTTTGCAATTGTAAAGTTGAAATTATTCATTAAAACCAGCCAGCCTCTACTTTTCCCAGCTTTCATTTTCCAATGTTTATGGTATTTCTTTAATACATTTGTCTGGCAATCCCTTCTGAGGACAAGTGATGATAATGCAGATCCCCTCCAAGAAGGAATTTATTCTTATTGGAAGCATCCACTGGATGTAAACCATGCTATAGAAATAAAAATGGCCAGATCCAACTGTTGAGTTTTTACCTAAGCAGAAAATGCAAGTCAGCATGGGCATTTCTTGTCTATTTAATTTCAAAATTCTTAGGACATAAATATTCAGGCCCTGAGATTTCTCCAACAAGTTTTTAAAAGGCTCCATTTATTAGGCAGTTCACATGACTCAACACAGAGGGGAAGCTGCCCAGCTGTGTGACTGCTTTTAGTACTGAAAAACCTATGCTAGGGGAAATAGTGCCTTAATTAAATAATAAATAATTAAGTAATAGGGGAAAGCCCCTTAAATCCCTCCTCCCACTAATCCCCCAGGCACTGATGTACAGTGTCACAGTCCTCTTTACCCAGAGTTTTTTCAGCTCTTCAGCTGTTAATTTCACAAGGGATGCCTGATCACACCTTCCCTTAAGAGATGTAAATGGATTTTTCTGATAACTTCTTAAACTTCATTTTAGCTGAATCAAAATACATTAGCACAGAAGGAGATCATTGAGCCATACAGACCTCACTACAAATCCATTACACTGGACAGAAATTGTATAAGGCCAAACTATACAGAAAGAAGTCCTTTGAGTTAAGATGCCATATGATAACTCATATGTTCTTACTGAAAAGCTCATTAAATCGTGTGCTGTGAACATCACAGAGTGAGGGTACAGACAAAAACTAAAAGGAAAATAAAACACAAAGAGCAGATGGAGTGTTGGATATGTGTGAATGGGCAGAAAGAAGAGCATACAAAAATAGCTGTGAAGATTAATCAGAATCAAACATTGTCAAGTTGCAGCAGCTGTTCAGGATCGTGGCATCCTAAAGACCACACCCAGTAAAGGGCTTCCTTCCTCATCTAGGATTTGTGGGTTTTCATTGATTTGGAAGAATTAATTTCTGCAGCTACAGGAGGCTCCATCACTGATCAGTGATGCACCTCAACATGCCAATAACAAGGTATGTTACTTGCCAAGGCAAATGGGTATCAGCACGTAACTCAGGTGGATGACATCGAATTGAGGGAAGCAGGTGATTTCCTCAAGGCCGGAGATGTCCTTAGCAGGACTCTGAAAGGCTGGGGACATGGGCCAGTGTGAATTTCTTCCAATTCAATTAAGGCAAACGTAAAGTCCTGCACCTTGGATATAATAACCCAAGCAGCCAGGAGCTGACTGACTGGGTAAACAGCAGCTTTACAGAAAAGTCCCAGTGCACAACAAGGGCAGCCTTGAGTGAGTGATTGCTCTTACAGCAACGAAAATTAGTGATAGGCTGGGAAATATCAGTAACAGCCTAGCTAGATCAAGGGAAGTGATCACTGCCCCCATCCCCTCCTGGCACTTGTGGCTGCCTATGGACAGCTGTGCACAGCTCAGGGCAGGGTGAAACAAGAAAGATCCCAACAAACTACAATGAGTCCAGTGAATGGTCACCAAATTAACAGAGAGCTGGAGCATGTGACAAACAGGGAGACACTGAGAAAGGTTGCTTTGTTCAGCCTGAAGGAGGTTACAGGATTATCTGACTTCTGTCTTCAGCTACCTGTTGGGAGGGAATAAAGAAGATGGAGCCAGACACTTCTTGGAGGTGCAGGGCAAAATGATCAAGTTGCAACATGGCAAATTCCAAGGAGGGGGGTGTGGCATTCACATTTTCTGGAAAAATCCCTTCACCCACGATTTTTCTCCTGGGAAGCTGAGAAGCCTCAGAGAAAAAAGAAAACAATGGTTATCTGATTTGCTTCTCCTGTGTTTTGCTCCTTTGGAATGTGTTTGGAGATTGCTTACCAACAGGTGATTGTTTTATTGGTTTCTGCTGTGGGTTGTTTTCACCCATTGGCCAATTGGGGCCAGGCTGTGTCAGGACTCTGGAGAGAGTCACAAATTTTCATTATTATCTTTTTAGCCTTCTCTAAGTATCCTTTCTGTATTCTTTAGTATAGTATAGTTTAGGATATCATTCTGTGGCTGTAATGGGCCTCTCACAGGTGACTTTCACCAGCCATGTTTTAGCAGCCTCCAGGGACAAGCTAAACACAGAGCTGATGCAATGATGAGGAAACGGTGCAACAAGATTGTTAGAACTGGACACATGAAATAACTGCATGTAGATCCTGAGGAGAAGATGGAGCCTCCACAGATCCTGGAGCATTGATCATAGCTTCCAGTACCTGTTCTGCCTTGCATTTGCATGCCTCTGTGACAAATCAACAAGGAATGTATTTGCTCTGTAACTGCAAATCATTGTAGCCTCATAATAGTCCATCCACTTCAAAACAGCCCTTTTGCTGCACTGACTCACACCCCCATGTCCCTTCTTGCTTCCCTTCTAAAATATATTTTGATAAATTATCTTCTTCTTTGGGGTACATAAAGATGTCTGAAGCTCAGCTCCCTGACCACAAGGGTTAATGAACAGAAGGAAGTGAGAAATTGCAGGCAAAAAGATCTAAACTACATGTGTGTGATCCTATAAAATGCAAACAGGCAACGTTTGATCCACCAGAAAGTCTCTCAGCTTCAAGCAAACAATTAACATCTTTTGAATAAAATTTGAACATGCACAGCAAGTGCAGACCAGCCTGGAAACACTGGTTTTGATCCTGCTCTGGGAGGTTTAAAGCCTATCACCAGATCATAGCCCTACAATATGTCTCATTACAATATATCTGAAGTCTTGAAATTGTTATGAGACTGTGGTTGTTATTTTTCACTTTCCAGGACAAAATTTAAATCTGTTGCATCCACTGAGAAACACATTGAAACATTTAAATTAGTTTAAATTCCCAGAAATGCATTATTTACAGATCACTTATATTTAGAAGTCTTCATAAAGGAAGCTGTTTGCTCTTTAGCTATGATTATCTGAAAAAGCTAAGCTGGGGTTCATTTATGCTAATACTAGCAGTAGTGGGCCATCAAAAGAGAACACCACTTGCTCCAATCGCTTGTTTATTATGTGGTGTTAATTCTTCATCTCAGAAGTCAGCAAAGTAAATATAGTTCCTTGTCTAATGTCACTGTCATACAAAATTACAACCATGTTTCTGCTGACCGGGTCAGCATCAAGCCAGATGGTCAGCCCATGTCCTTCTGCCTTTTACTCTCAAATCTCAAAGTAGCTGGTTTCCATTTCCCTCGTTCCTTTTTTAGGTAGGTAAGGAGCAGGTGCTCCGGTTCCTTCACCTCAAGGACTGCTGACTCCAGCACTTCTCAGGTTCCCGTAAAAAGAAACTCTGCGTGAACGAGATGCAGAACTACAAACGCAAAGACACCCGAGCTGCCGGCGCTGCTCCGCTCCCCCCGCCTCCAGCCGGGCACTTCCCGCCCGCGGCAATTTCCAGCGATCCGTGCCCGCAGCTCCGCGTGCGGCTGCGCGGCGGGGCCGCAGCGGGGCGGGTGTGTGCGGGGCTGTCCCTGTCCCCATGAGCTGTCCCTATCTCTGTCCCGCTCCCCCCAGCCCCACCCGCGCCCCGGGCGGAGCGGGAGCCGGCCCGGCGGGGGGAGAAAGCGCACCCCAGCTCCTCGTTAGTATAGTGGTGAGTATCCCCGCCTGTCACGCGGGAGACCGGGGTTCGATTCCCCGACGGGGAGAGCTGCGCTGCGGCGCTTCTTTTTATTGCCCCGCCCCGCGCGAGACATTTTTATGACGCGAGCGGCAAAAGGCGCCGCCCGCCGGCAGAAAAAACATACTGTGCGGCCTCCCCGTCGGGGAATCGAACCCCGGTCTCCCGCGTGACAGGCGGGGATACTCACCACTAGACTAACGAGGAACTGCCTTGGGAGAACTGGCTGCGGAACTGGTTTTAGCAGTAAATCCGCACAACCACGTCCCTTCTGGTGGATTATCAATGCTGTGCTGTGGGCGGAGGGACAGCAGGGGCGACCTCCGGCAGCGGGAGCATGGACCCACGAGCCTGCGTAGGGCGGCAACGGCGCGGGAGGCGAGCTCGGCACCACCAGAGAGCGGGGGCGGAAGACCCTTGCTGCTGCGGACCACTAGTGGGGGTGTGGGTGGGGAGAGGTGGCGTGCTTGCGCGGGAAGGCGGTAACGGAGCAGTGCCGAAGCAGAGGGGCCAGCGCAGGGGTGCGGCGGCGGACGGGCAGGGTCTGGGGCCGCGTCGGCCCAACCCGCCCCTGCCCTGCCCCTCCGGCAAAGGGGCTGCACTGCCGGCGGCCCCGGCGGCCGAGTTGTAAGGCTCTGATTGCCAGCGCTCAGCAAGACCTCGTGGCGCAACGGTAGCGCGTCTGACTCCAGATCAGAAGGCTGCGTGTTCGAATCACGTCGGGGTCATTAGATTTTTCCTCTTTTGTCGGCTTTTACCGCCTTCCTCGCGCCTGAAACCGAGGAACGTTATTGCTGGTTGGCGTTTTTTAATGTTTTCCCCTACAGCTTAAGGTCTCCTCTTTTGCTTGAGGCTGAGAGGGCAGCGCGACACAGAGGATAAAACGAGGATCAAGGCAAGAACCCATTGGATAAAATTGTAATTGTTTTGTTTATGGCCTTTGTGTGTATTGGACTGTTGGATTACATGCTTAAACACAAAAGGCAAGAATGTGTCAAAGGTTTACTTTATTAAGGCAGCCGACTCTGTGGAAATTATGAGAAAGCTTCAGAAAGTTGCATAAAAAGAGTAACTTTCAATTTTAAAGGGGACAGAGGCCCCAAAAATGGAGATAGCATGTTTTCAGGACAGAAATTCACATAACAAGGAGTAAAAGTAAAGGCAGAAGCAGCAAACGGTCTGATGGAGCCAAGAGTTCAGAGAGATCTTGAGAACCCCACAGAAGAATGAAACCCTGACAGGGAGAGAGAGGGGACCAGGGTGCCGGTGGGGGGAACCCTCGAGGGTGATGGGGGTAGGCTGCAGAACAGAAGAGCTTTCTCAGAGTAGCTATTTCCACATGCTGAGATTGACAGGTACCCATGGCAGAAAGGCACAGAGGGGACTTAGCTTTGATTTAGACATGAGATAGCAAGTCTTACTTTAGTGATTTAGACGGACTGGAAAGTTTGACACTTGATGAAATTTAAATGGGAGGAAAACAATCATTTGTCAAGGGCCTCAATTGAGAGAGAATGCCAGAGATACAATTCTCACTTTGTAAGACTGATTACTAGTGTTGTAAACCACAGAAGAAAATGAATACAGAAGTCTTGGAAATCATACTCAGCAGACTCAACAAATTATTTGGGGGTTATTAAACGAAATACATTGGCTTTTACAGGCTATTGTTTGTTCTATATACCCTTAAAACCTTTTAAATACAGAAATTCTGGATCTTCCTTAAGTGATTGGTTGCAGTACTTTGCTCTTCTTACGACTACAAAATTAGCATATGTAGTTTAACCCTGATGTCTCTTTTACCTTGACTTAAATCCAGCCCTCATGTCATTGCACTGGAGAACAGTTTCTCACTTCCTTTTTATAGGTACTTCTTACATATTTGAAATTTGTTATGCCTCTCTATAGATGTTCCAGCATAACAGACTATGCTTCTGGGCCTCTGATTATTTTATCGCTTGCCTCTGGAGCCTTTCCAAACCAGCTGCATTTTTAAGCGCTCAGAACTGGTCACAATATTTCAGCTGACTCAGATTTTACCAGGTCTGAATGGACAAGGAAGATTGCCTCACATGTTGTGCTGACAGGAATTCCACTTAATGTGGTTAGTCCTTTTTTTCTTTAACGCACAATCTGTTAGATGGATGCATTTTCTATGAGATGCATCATCTGTTAGATGTTTCCCTGGTCCAACACAGTACCTTATCTCTCAGCCTCACCACCCACCAGAGAGCTGGATGTAAGAAGTGGCAGCAATCTGTTTGCATTCCTGTACCTCTGCCAAAGCAGGTGCCCCGCTCTAAACATTCCAGATTGTTGCCAGACAATATCTCTGGCTTGCAGTAAGGGTAATATCTGCTTATAGGAGTCAAAGTTTTCAGAGTGTGGTTTGCACTAGTATACCTGACATGTGCAGGTTGTCACAAAACAGTCCATCTCGCTCTGCCCTGCCCATCCCTGCCTGTGCATTTCCCTCCTTACACTTGGATCACATCTTGCAATGCCATTGCAGCAGCTGCCAGCTCAGCATGAGAATCTGGTGGCACAACTCCTAGTTCCAACACAGGAAAAGCACCAGGAGCACATGGCCTGGGACAGGATAGAGCAGGATCATCCCCTTTGGCAGCAACCACAAATACTAGTGGTTCAGTTTAAGATTTTGTCAGCTGTTTTTTGGGAGGAGAGGTCACTGTCCCTAAATCAAAATCATTTAGTGATGTTTCAAAACTAAATGAAAGAACTAAATGTGCCTTAGCTACCTACAAACTCTCCCACTCAATTTCCTATTGGTGAAGTGGGGATAATAGTTCCCTTTGACCTTACAGATGTTTTGTCAGGGTGACTCCATTAATTCTGAGGCATCCAAGGATGCCAGGGGGGTGTGTTTGTCTCTCACCAGCATTTCAACAGCCCATGTGCTTCTGTGCTTTTTGTCTCTTCCTGACTTTAAAATACTGCATTTTGTAACCTGACTGTTCTCTTAACACAGTTATTTTTTCATATGGAAATGTTACTAGCTAAATATAGACAAAAACTAAAATCCACTTAAGCCTCAAAAAACAGTGGAGCTGAAATAATAGCCTATATATGGTAAATATAACTATTGTATGTGTTTGACAGAAATAAATATCCTAATAATTCTGATTTGGAAATTATTCAGTGTAGAAAATCATCCTGAAAACTGTCCATTTCATTAAGTATGCCAGCATACTTAAACAGGAGCTGACACTTCTGTTTTTAATCCTTGTTGGTATAGGCCTTTGATTATCATAAGATCAGCAGTAAGAGGTTTTAATGCAGTTGTACAAATTTCTTTCCTTGCCTGGGCACAGCCATACAGCGCTGGGCATCCCTTTATTCACGTGTGTGTTCACTGTTTCAGGTGGCACTGGCAGAGCAGCGTTCCCAGTGGCTGCCAGCTCTGGAACTGCTCTAGAAGCAATATGCTCCATTATACTAAGGCATGCTTTCTTTCTTATCACTTTTCCCTTTCTACTTCAAAACCAGACAATTCTAATGAGAAAACTAGAGTTATTAAAAAGCCACCTAATTTTTCTTAATTAATCAAGATTGTGAAAAAGAAATACTTGATTCTAGAAAGTATAGTTATTCTATGCTATAATGATTAGACAACTGCTTATTTTATTTCTAGTAAAGCTTTCCAGTTTCTATTGCATTTCTCAAAGGGAATATCATTTTTATAGTGAAACCTGCCAAGACTGAATTAATACTTCATACAGCTTTTTTACATTTCCTTGTCAGCTCAGTCTAAGACAAGAGCATGTCTGTAACTCTTGTTTTAATGCCTTTGCTATGAATTTATAGTCGTTATGTTATCTGTTGTAAGACAAATGTTACAAATGAATGCAAATTATTCATCTATACTTCATTATAGGCCATTTTCCAGACCCTCCACTTAATTTAGGTTACTTTTTTGAAAGCACATTTATAGAAAAATCATTTTTTCAGCATACTGCAACATAAACCATTTGTCTTATTTTTATGGTTGGCATTAGAGGTTAGAAATCACAAACTTAGGGAAACTCAAGCCAGAAATCTGAGACAGTTTAAAAAGTATTCAGTGTTTTCATGTCAAAGATGAATGTATGCTTGAAAAATCTCTTTCTCATGCTCAGGAAAACTAAGAAATTCCAGACATTTGGGAGGGTCCTACAAAGGAAGGATTTTTGGCTTCTCCTTTCAGCATATTTCACATTTTTAGGCAAGCTTAGAGCACTTTTTTTAACCACTGGAAATGGCCATATTCTCACAATATTTTCACATTTTTTCCTAAACTTTGCTTTTGTCAGCATTTATACTGACAAGTAGGAAACTGTAACTACCTGTTTCTCAGGTAGAGGCAGGTATTCTGGTCTTCAAAAACCAGAACTTGCAGTTAGGGGTAAACATTCAAGTACTGGAAAGCTTCACAGAAGGCATGGTAAAACAACAGTTCCATGCTCCAACCTTTACACAGCAAATTATTGAATAGGCATAGGGACCAGAGACTTCATATTTGTGGGTTTCCCCCCCACACTGTAACAACATTAGAAAGATTTTTTGAGCTCATTCATAATGAACTGGTTCCCTTCATCCCTTTGACTGCTGCCTCGTGCTACAAAACGTGACTTCCTTTTTCCTTCAAGCAGAACAAACAATAAAGGTGCAGGTGTATTAAGGTCTAATTGTGGTGACACCTGCAGGTTCCAGTGTCAATTATCATGTGTTTGCACATTTAGGTGCTTTCTTATGCTACTTTCCCTGTCTTTGCCTTGCCTGGAAGATGCCTGTTTGTCCCAAAGTGCGACAGTAACAAGTGTAGAACCAATAAAGGACAGTTTTGTGCCAAGGACTGTTAGGGACTTGGCTTCCTAGAGAAGTCTATTGCTGCAAAGAAGAGTGACACTGAAGTATTGTATCATGCTTCTTTAGGTTTGGCTGCTTTGGAAGCAACTAGAGGTAACCAATAAAAGAGTTCCATGTCAGTGCAAGGCAGTTACATCAGGGTAACAACATAATAGAGAAAGTAATCCACAATAAATACACTTTTTCTTTATAGTTGGGGAAAATAACTTTCAAAACTTTAATGGACTGTAAAGACAAACTTTAAGCAATATTAATCAGAGCCACAACTTCAGTGGCTCTACAACAACAGTACTGGAGTTTGAACAAATAGCCAAAACATATGATATGTTTCTGCTATCTTTATGCTTCTGTGCCAGTTTCATCTGACAGCTAAAGCAGAAAAACACAGAGCCAAGATAAGACAAGTCAGCCCATCCATTTGTTTTGACCAAAGCTGAACTGAGTGTAACTATAGGGATTTACTACTTCATACCATATTCCTGTAGGGTTTTTTTATGCTACATTTAATGCATTAAAACCAGGCCTACCATCAGTGTAGACTTCAAGCTCAGCAGCTGTACTTCTTTCCACTCCTGAACTGTTACTCACAAGAAAAGCCAGCACCAGCTGTATTGCAGAATCTGAACAGTACAGTGAGTGGAGAATTGTGCCTGCACTAAGTACTGCCAAAAAACAAGCTGCAGGGCTATCCTACCATTATTTTCTGTCGGGATGTTAGGTGGTGACTGCACCAAATTTTTAGATTGTATTTTCACTATTAAGTTTGGTTAAAATTTCCCAGACCCAGTTCCTCCTTATGCTGCTTTAAAACCTTTTAGCCTTGATATGAATTAAAGTTATTATTTTCTACATTAGTATGATAGCTGAAGAACGTCTCTAAAGTATGCTGTGCAACTAGTTCCATACCTGGAAAAGAAGCAAATTCTTAAAGGTAGAGGAAAGACTATTTCCGAAGCCACCTAAAAGCTTGTCAAGGTGAAAAATACTATCTATGCTTTAAATTAGTACTATCAATTTTGAATAGGAATTAAATTTCCTTTAAGCATTTCCAAAACACCTTTCATGTAATACCCATGTTCCTGGTAAAATTTTGGTAAGATATGCTGAAAAATAGACAGAACCATCTAATTTGTTCTATTCAAGCCTAAAAGTAAGTTATAGCAGTCAATACACATTAATACATTACTTTTTACTGTGTACATGTGTGGTGTCAATGGAGGAAGATGTTTCTACCCACTGTTCAGCCTCATTGCCAAACAAACGGAACAGGTAAAGTGTGTGCACCAAGAACCGAGCACTTTCAGATCCAAATTATAACGAACTTCAGATGACTGCCACCTCACAGAGCTACTAGCACAACTAGGCAAATTCAATGCCCCAAGCTAAGCTTCTCCCTCCTCTTCATTACTTTGTTACACCACATCAATCCTTCGGTGGGAAGCGTCAAGCTTCCTGTGGGTGGGTCCTTGATCTGTCTCGAAATTACCTACTACAAAAAATAATCCTCATTGCCTTCGTCTAGCTGATATTGAGGCTATGGTAAGGTAAATAGGAACAACAGGCACCAGGACAGCTTCATGATGGAGCACACAACAGTAGTGGAAATCGCCAACAGCAATTTGTAACTCTTTCTGGAATACAAAGAGGAGAAGGTGCAAACACCAATAATCCCGTTTCAGATCCATGACTGATGGGAGAACTAAAATAGCCTCATTTAAATTCTTATCTCGGGTATACTGCAAGGCAGTTGCCAAAAGCATAGGCTACGTAGTCGAATCTAAACACTGAACCCTTGCCATCAGAAAACAGAAGCAGCGCGCGTTCCCAGCCAGCAGCGTGTAAACACAGAAGGATTTAGCCCACTTGTTTAAAGATTGTAAAACTGCAGTCTTGAGCTCAATCGAACTCTCTCAGCAGGGACACACTCGTGACATTTTAGAAGTCGGCTTTACAAATAAATAAATAAAACAACTACCCGCCTTTCGAACTCTGCGGCACTATAGATGCGAGTTCGGGGTTTTTTTTGCGTTTAAGTCACCGCACCGGCGGCAGTCACACTAAGAGATTAGCTACCAATTTCCCAGCTGGATTCCTTCTGGATCCCGCCAGCCAAAGGGCTGGGCGAGGGCGGCTATCCCGGGGGAGCAGGAGCTGCCGTGCCCGCCCGGTCCGCGATGCTGAGCGCGGGAGGCGCGGGAGGCACGGCCGCCAGGCCCGCAGGTGGCTGGGGGCAGAAGCGGCGGCAGGTGTCGCGGCAGGACACCGGGATCACGGCAGGTAACTGGGATCGCGCTAACCGCCTCCCCCGCTGCTTGCGGCAGGGAGGAGCGCTCCGGGTCGGCGGGCACGCACCTGTCACCCGAAAGGGCCCCGGCGCCACCGGGACCCGCGGGGCGCGGCCGGCGCCTTCACCCTCCCCGGGCCCGCGAGCGCCGCCCCGCGCGCCTCTCCCGCCCGAGCCGAATTTAAACTGCGTTACTGTCCCTCGCGCAAAGCACCAACGCCGCTGCTCCCGCGCGTCCCGCCCCCTTTCCGCCCGCCAGCCAATAGCGAGGCCGCTTCGTTGTCCTCCCCGCCAATCAGGGCGCCGTTTATTGCTGGCTGGGAAGAAGCGCTTGGTGCGCGCGCCCGCTCGCTGTGGAGCTGGTCCCTGGCGCGGAGCAGACGAGTCCTCCTCCTCCTCCCGCTCCCCCGCCCCTTCTCCCCGCGCTTTGTTGGTGCCTCTCCCGGGAGAGCGGCGGCGGCTGCGGCCGGCGGCGATGCCCGAGTTCCTGGCGGATCCGTCGGTGCTGACCAAGGAGAAGCTGAAGAGCGAGCTGATCGCTAACAATGTGAGCCTCCCGGGCGGCGAGCAGCGCAAGGACGTGTACGTGCAGCTCTACCTGCAGCACCTCACCGCCCGCAACCCGCCCGCCCTCGCGCAGCCCGACTTTTCCAGCGACGAGGAGCGGGAGCCCACACCTCTCGGCGCCCGGAGCCGCGGAGCTGCTGCCGCCGGGCGGGTGAGTAGTGCTGCCTTCTGCCCGCGCTGCCTCGGCTTCCCGGCAGCCTCGGGCCCGCTTTCCCGCCCGAACGGGGCCGGCCGCCTCCGCCCGCCGGCCGCGGCTCGGGAGCGCCACAACGCGCCGGGGTCCCCGCACGGGGTCGGGAGCTTCTCTGGCTCGGCTGAGGGCGGGACGGTCCCGCCGCCTGGGGAGAGGGGTAGCGGCGCTGCCGGGCGGCCGCCCCGCGTCGGGGAGCAGCTGGGACGGCGGGGCCGGTGCCGGGGGCCGCCGGCTGCTCCTCCAGGACGCGTCCCTCCCTGAGCGCCCTTTGGAGCGGCTGGCTCGGGGGGCAGGGGCAGCGGGACCGCGCGTGGAGAGTGCGACGGCCCCCCGAGGGTAAATTCGGAGACCTTTACTGTAGCTTGGCGAGCGGTGTCCTAAGGAGACTGTTTCGGTGTTGGAGGAACGAAGCAAGAGAACAGCACGAGGGTGTAACTTGCTCAGGAAAGGACTCCGGTCCGCTGTCGTGGTTGTACAGCAGCCACGCTACTCGGTGTAAATGCTTCTAAATGAAAGGATGAAGCTCTGCGTGAACAGCTGGTTTGCTTGGCTTAATGAAGTGGACTGTTTAGTGTAAAGAGAGTCTGCGTAGTGTAGATGTCTTGCTCGTACCTCTGAGATGTGTATTATAGCAAAGCGCCTCTGGTGCATGTTCAATTAGTCCCCTGTGCTTGTTTGTTTAGACTTTGCACATGTAAGGAAAAAAGGGAAGCTGATGCTATTTGAAATTTTTCTCTTTGGGAAGCTGTGATTTCTTTTTTTAATTTTTCATAAATGGACTATAAATTAGTATATCTTGAGAAAGCAATCTTGTAATTGATAATTGTAAGATGTCTGGTCTCGAGAAAAGGCTTGGATTATGATTATCAGCTTCCGGAGTCTTAATGTGTGTGATAGTGAAACTATTTAATTGTATCTTAGATACTGTGTTTCAAAGGTCATTAGTTGAGGGAGTGCCGAGAAACGGAGTCCTTTGAAGGTCTTTCACTTTCACGCTTTAACCTTCAAAAGCTCAATAAAACAGTTATTGAATTAAAAAATTGAAAACTGTAGCTTCAAGAAGAAGAGATCTCTAAAACCAAATTATTTAGCTTAACATCTGTCTGTTTCAGACACTTAAGTGGCATTCACTGAATGCAGTTACAGTTAAACAGACATTTTCCTGACTTACAGTGTTCTGCTGATAGCATTCATAAGGTGCTTTTGAGTAAAACTGGATGAGCTTGAATCTGACTTTGTTCATGCTTGTTGGAGGAGGAACATCTTAGAACTGCTAGTTCCTATCCTAGATCTGAGTTTTCCTTTCCACAGTGCTTAAGTTTAAACAATTATGGGTGACTTTTTTGATGTTTAGAGAATGGGTGGTACTCTTACACTTTTGTTAACAATATCTGGAAGGCTCTGCACTATTTATGCTTATCTTGTGTGTTAGAATCAGAGCACTGTATCATCAGAAGTTCCAGAACTTCAGCAAATACTCTAGTGCTCAGATTTGGGTCCGTTGTGCCCCGTGTTGTGTCGCCTTCCCCTTAACCTCCCCCCCAACAACCAACCCCAACCAAAACACTCAGAAAAATCCCAAACAGTACCTGCCAAGTAAAACAAATTTGGATGATGTGTGCTTGTTGCCTCCTTTGTGCTACTTGAGTAGTTCTGCAACTACTTGTAGCCCGAGTAACTGTTGTCCCTGTTAACGTCTTTTAGCATAAGCGTGTTTCTCTGATCTGCTGTCCTTCAAAAAGATTAGCATTCGTGTCTCCAGAGCAATTTGCTCTCAGAACAATTGGAAAGAAGAAGAAGAGTGAGGGAAAGCTGACATCCCAGGGGACCTGGATTCTGGCGAAAAACTAAAGCAAGATATCTTAATAAGAGTAAGAGAGGACAGGAGGGACATAAGACCCCTTAGACATAAGGGGCAAGGGAAGAAGCTGGAACTGCAAGGATTTATGGAGAGGATGAATAAAATAAAAGCATGGGCTTTCCACCATTCCTCCCTGTGCCTGCTTGCCCTTCCCTTTATTGCGAGCACGTAGCGAGAAGCCTCTCGGTCAGAGGCTGCAGCCCGGCTGAGTTGCAGCCCTCGTGTGAGCAGGGCAGTCGGAGGGTGGGGCGGCGCGGGCGGGGTCGCGGCCCGTGCGCGCTGCGGGCCGGGCGCCAGGGGGCGCGCTCCGAGCGGCTCCTCCTGCGGCACCTCCTGCGGCACCCGCGGGATCGCTCGGCTGCCTTAGCGGCCCTGGAGCGGGGCAGGCATCGCTTTTCTTAAAGTGCCTGGGAGCAACAAGTGCAAAAGAGTCATCTGAATGTCCGTGCTGCAGTCGCTGAAAGCTACACCAGCTCTCTTAATAGTGGAGTTAGAGCTTGGACACGGCTGTAGTCATGAGTAATTTTGAACTGTCTACGCTGTCATTTTAGTGGGGTTTTCTAAGTTCTGAACATTTGATAATGCATTTAGGTGCTTTTTGTCTATTGATAAAAGCTGTGCAGAGACCAAATCCCATAGTTTGAATTCTGTTGCAAATTATGTGTTTTGAATCAGTCATTCTTCTGGCTTAGCTCTATCCAGCCCAAGAATATATAGCTCACTTTGGCTACATATTCCTACCAGAACAGGAAGAGCTTTTAAAATCATGCCTGTTTGTACCTCAGTCTGATAATATTGTCTGGAGGAGCCAGCTTCTCCAGCTCTACTAATATTTTTGAGCAACTTTTTTGCTTTTTTACCTTAAGCCTGTTTAGCATAGTGGTATGTGAGGACGGTGACTAGGTATGCAAGACACTGTTTTTTCTGCAGGGTGAACCATCTGCATCTGAATGCCCCTTGTCCTGGTTAGTTATGGGCTGAATGTCAGCAAAGGTAGCTCACAAGAAAAGTAACTATGAAATCACATTTTTGCCTTTCTAGGACCATTATTTTAAAGCATGTACCAAAAATATTGTCTTGATGCTGTTGTCAAACAGAAACTGTTCAGAGCTTAGAATGCATGGATTATTATGACTGAGCTTGTTGTGTATTTCATGTCCTGGAAGAATCACTTCTAAAGCATATATTGAGTGATATTTTTGACCTTTAAAGGGGTTATATGAAAAAGATCAGTCAAATGTCTCCTGTTAATGAAGGTATGATGAGAATATCTGGACCTGAAGGGCCTGTTTGAAAGGTCATACATGAGACCTATCAGGTCAAGATGTTGGGTTTGATGGGGGGAAAGTTGTTTGTTTGGGTTGTTAAGGTTTTTTGTTCTAATCAAGTGCCAAGTAACTAAAGAGCCAGCTCCAGCTTTTCATAGTCAGCATGCTATGGTTGTGATATCTGTAGCCGAGGTAACAACAGCTTCAACCCCTTCCCTATTAGGAAAGAGAAGTAATAGTAAAAGTGGTAGTTTATGAAGATTAGGTTTGTGGAAAGTGTACTGGATAGGTGAGGCAGTGTAAAGCATCTGTGTGTGCCCAGTGAAGGCAGAGAATCTATTTGGTGTTTCCTGTGGCTGTATGTCTTCATTACGACCTGCCACACAAACATCACACAGAACACAGTTTAAATCCTTTATGGCCTTTTAAAAAGCACTCATCTGCTGGCTGAGAGAAAGCTGTGAGCAGCAGGGATGAGATGACCAAAGTAATTCCCACTACAGTGAGAAGTCCTGCCGGGCTGTTCTGCACCTTCAGACTTTGAGAGGGTGTATTTCCTTCACCAAGTAACATGGAAATTAGTGTCCTGGAGGAGAAGGGGGTGGTAGGGTTGAGTCGTCCTTAATCTTATAGTTTATGACTGTTACTGTACATAGGCTTGGAAATTTTAAGTCTGGCACATACTAATTAAGGTTAAAAGATAGTGAATTCTCTAAGTTGTGTGTATCAGTATCTTTGGAATTGCTGCTGCTTAATTCTCTTTCCATTGTTTATTTTGTCTGTCCTGTAGCTCTTGGTAAATATTGTCTCCAGGCCTTTAAGGTTAAAAAGTTCAGTAGGACTTGATTTTTAAAAAAGGAAATTCTGTTGCAAGAAATGAGTGTGTATGGTAGGTCTTTGTTCCCCTTGTACTTTTCATTCTATCTATTTCACATTATAAATCTATTATTAACAGTTTGCATATCCAGTTCCTTAACTTTCCTTAACTTCTTCCTTAACTTTCTCCTAAGAGAAATAATTATTTGTTACCAGAGGGAGCCCTGCAAACTGGAGAATTAAACAGCATTCTGTTGGTGAGATTTGGGCTTTCTTTAGCCTATCTTAACCTCATTCAGAGAAATCATAAATAAGCCCTGACCCTTCTTGTGTCTCGTGATGAAGCTGCACTGGTTTGGGATTAAGATCCTTGTGTATCCTGATGTAGATGCCATTTAACTTGGGATTTGAAAATAGTTTTTGGTGATGTCCCATAGTTGTTGGTTTTATTATTTAATGGCTTCTTCAGCAGTTTCTTATGCTTGTCTTTGGGACAGTGCCGGGACTAGTACAGGCGCTTATGAAGTTTGCCTAATTAACCTGGTCTCTGGCTGTTAATTTCCATTCAGCAGGAATGCCTAAGGTAAGGGGAGGTTCTGAATTCTGGTTGCTTGCATTGTCTGCTCTTCTTGCTAGCAAAAGGTGAAAGCTTTGTGTTGTCAAGAGATGATACTTGGAGAAGATGAACTTCATTTATGCTGTTGTTTTTCTGTGGCCCTAGTACTGAGAATGTTGTGTGGCAGCCCCATGCTTGTAATTCACTTCAGTACTTGTCTGAAGAGTTAGTTCCTAGGCAATTGGAAACCAAGCCTGACATGTACCACTACCAAATTGCTATCTCTGATGTGAACAAATCTCTCTCAAGTGAAGTATGCAGATAATCTTCCATCTTCTGTTTTCTAGAAAATAGCAATGACTAGAAATCTTTTTTTAATGCTGTGAGCTCTGGATCGGATTAGAAGATCTTCAGATAAGGATTTATTGATTTGGGTATATTGTTGCAAAAATATTTACATAGATTTGGGTGTATTGCTGCAAAAATAATTACATTATGGGCAAAGTGGTCAGTGGCACTACCTTGCATTGGCAAATTCTGCCACAATTTCATTTCAGGCCCTTCATCTCTGCTCCGCAGTAAGACAGATTCTGCTAGTGGTCTTAAAACAGGTAAATGAGATTGTAAATTAAATACAAACAAACCCAAAAAACCTCAGAGTGTTAAACTTTTAAGCTATCTCTTTTGATCTCTCTCATGGTGTAGTCCAGCAGACAAGCTGTCATGATCACAGGAAGCATAGTGATGCATTAGACTATAATGGTAGTGGTAATTAAATTTAGTGTTGTTGCTGAAGTTGTTGCTGTCATACCACAGCTGAGGTGTGAGAAATTCTTCTATCCAGCCTTATACTTCTAGGGACTCACCTTGTGGTCCAGTGAATGGTTAGATGGCAGCTTTCTACTTGTACAAGGGAAATCATTTGCTCCTGTGCTAAGGAGAATAGGTGTTCAAAAGTAAAAGCTATGACCTTGCAGAACACAAAATGAACACATCTGGCCCAATTATTGAAGAACACAGATTCCTTTCAACTTGCTTCATCCCCTCCCTACTCTTTTTCTTTGCTGAAACTGGCTGTTTTGATGATCTCTGTTTGTGACAGTAGTGCTGGAAAAAGTGAAATGGTATTTTGAAGGAAAAAAGCCGCAAAGAAACCATGAGATATGTGAGTTTACTTGTGTTAGAGTACCCCGGTAGTCATTAGTTAGAGTTAGATTTCTGATGGCAAAGATTTCTGTAAAGCATCCAGAATGCTGAGTAGTTTTTCTTGTGTATATTGTTGTAGTCTCTTCTGTGGTCTCTAAGTGAACAAAGGTAGAGATACATTACATTAGGATTCCAGTTTCTCTGAAGTGTCATTGGAATGTTGATTTCCTGCACCATAGTAGTTTTTTTCTAAAGTATGGACTAGCGTTGTGATTAATCCGCTTGGTGATGCGGGCAAACACCAGAGCTGTCATTAGTCTAAACAGATCTGAACAAGAAAAGCCAACTTTTTTTCAGAACTTTTTTCTGTTTGGACAGTCCAGTAGCCCAGAAAAAACACATTGAATATGAAATTGAAGTTAATGCAATGTTTAACTTGACATAATGTTTATGACCAACATGTTCAAAAGTGAAAAGTGTCATGCAGCTGCAGGAGTGTTTCTTGTGTATGGCTTAATTGCTTCAAAAACTCATTAGGAGTGGAATGACTGATAAAGTGAGTTGTAAATCTGTCTTTAGTCAAATCTGCTTCTTTAATGGTCCTTTACTTTCCTTGGACTGTTTGTAGTTTATTTCGTAAAATAAAGAAATGCCTTGATCCTTAGAGATTCTGTTGCTTTTCAGCAGCTGGTTTTAAGTTTATCATGCTGGAATACCCAGAAGCCAGAGGAAAATTTGGAGTCAGCTGTATTTGGGAAACCCTCATTCAGTCCCTGCTTAGTTTTAAAATACCAAGATATTTGAGGCAAGACCAAATTTGCATGCAAACAAATCTTGAACCTGCATTAATAGCTAGATAGATTCTGTTAGCTCATGTAAATCATCTTAGTGTAAAAAAAAAAAAAACCCAAACAAATAGGCCTTCCAGACAACTGAGTTGAGAAAAATGCTAAGTGCAGAAATTGTTTCTGTTTATATAATACAACTTTGAGATACAAATATGACTTATTTCTAAGCAGTATCAAGGTCTTTCTTAGCAAAGAGCATGCAAATCCTAAGCATGCTTTTTTGTGTCTTACCTCTTCACTTTTACAATCCCTATTGTAGCAACAGAGGCTTCCCAAGTTGAAGTGTTATGATCACTCTGTTTGGATTGAACAGAAACTGCTAATTTAGGAGTAGCATCTCAGGAGATTATTTTGATAGCCATCTGCATGTGGTGATGGTGCATTGCCAAGTGTTCAAGTACTGTTGCCAGAGTTGGGTTTAGAATTTTTTAGAGCTACAAGTAGCAGAGGCCTAAGCAGACAAGTAGGATTTTGAAAATATGAGACTGTTTCTGATTTTTGCCTTTCCTGTACTCACCTTGTAATATCACGTAATCTCACAGAGAATGACAGGATGAGTAGGAATAGCGGTTTTGGAAACTTGATTGAATGTATGTAGATACTAAAGAACTTGTTCCATATCATTAGAGAAGGAAATGACCTATCAGGTAGAAAAATAATGTAACATACATATTTGTAGTTTTGTGTAGTGATGGTGAAATGGCCAGAAGCTTACTTCTCCAGTCACAGGAAAGCAATCCCTTTGCACTGTATGCTTGAACTTCAAACTAAAACACAAGACCAGAATGAGTGATTTTAAGAGGAGACTTGTAATGGGTATTTCCTTCCTAAGTAGAAAGCCTTTGCATTTTTTCTTAGTAGGTGTAAATGTTTGTACTGTTTCACATAGGCTTTAGTAGTGATCATGGGTGAGTATAGAATTAATTTCTTCTGGGTTTACATGTTTAGTACTCTTATGTTTTCCTGTTCCCTTAGAAGAAAAAGATGTGTTCAGCATTAACTGAAAACACCATCTTTCATTTCTCTCTCTGTTCCAGAAGGCCACAAAGAAAACTGACAAACCCAGACCAGAGGAGAAGGATGGCCTAGATATAACAGAGATGAGTAATGAAGACCTTCAAGAGCAGCTTATGAAGTATGGAGTAAATCCTGGCCCAATTGTAGGTAGGTCAATTAAACTAGCAGATATTGATCTGTTTTATTTCTCACTATGCCTCACTTGGGAAGTTTCCCTGGTACAGTTACTTTTTATTACCAGTACTGTTGCAATCCTACTTCCCACCTTGGATATTTTCATTGTACTGTTTACATTGAGAAGTCTTGAAGCATTGCAGTGGAGAAGTCTGCAGTTTGTTTCTCCTGTTCTAGGCCAGCTGGAGATGTTCCAGCTTGTGTTCTGAAGCTGTGTGACTCTTAGTTAAAGTTCAGTGCTGGGGTAGTTAGGTCTTCTGATACAGAGGTTTAGATCTGGGCCCACTTAAATAGGAAATACATCTTACATAATAACCTAATAATATTTAGAGCCAAATAAGAACAGGGAACTTCCCTTTCCCTAGAGCATTTCCTACTCACTGCATTGTGAAGTAATGTTTTCCTTTGCTAATGTTTTTTTCTAGCCTAGCATTCTGTCCTGTGTGCTGGCCTATGTCAGGAGTAGTCCTGACCCCAGCCTAATCTCCTGCCTTGGATACTGTCTGTGATGTGAGATCAAAGTGCCTTGCCTTTCAGATTGTGCAGTAGCCTAATGGCAAGGGAATTTGATTTCACAATTCTTGAAAAAAAGATTGTTCTTTGTAGTATGCAGAGCCTTCTGTGGAATGTTCTTGAATCCTAGGTGGATGGAAGTGTCCATGACTGAGCCTGCAGTCCTGTGTGTATTCAAAGTCTTGTCTGTAATATTTTCAGTTAGCTGATTCTGCATGCCTTTCCATTCATCCTGTACCTCTTGGGTAGTACTCAAGAACCTGTGGAGTCCACTGGAAAGGCATTTACATTTGGTCTAATTTATTGCCTTTAATTCTTAGAGGGTATGGATTATTCCTTGAAGGGCTGACATTTCTTTTAAATGGTGTTTTCCTCTTATCAGAAAACTTCAAAAGTTAGATTTTTTTATTTTCTGCGGCTAACAGCTCAGGCACCAGTCACCTCTACAGATTTTTGCCAGCAAAGTCCAGATGTGGAAGTATGTGCTAGACTTAAAATGTTTTAGACAGCTGTTGCTTGTCCCAAGCAAGCCAACCTGATGGCTAGATGGCAGCAAGCAGAAAGTTCTGTTGTTGCTGCTTGCTTGCACCACCTCTGATGCTTATTGGACTGAATTTGCCAACAAGGCAAAGGCAGGGCCATTAATTCCAGGGTAGGGGAATTAGGAGAAGAATAGAGCAATCTGCGTGGAAATAGTGCAACGGAAACAATTAAATTCACTTTCTTTTTTTTTTTTTGTGTGGGAATAACAACTTGTATATTGCAGCATATGAAGTAGCATATCTAAGAAGCAGATAAATTCCCTTTCCATACATTTCCTTTCTGTAACTTTAAGTGTACAAAGAGGTCTGAGTTTATCTAAGAATTGTCTTAAACTGGGAAGTTAGAGGTTTTAGAGGCAGAGTTGTGTACCTAGAGGTAGATGTGTGTGTATATATAGAGAAACACTCTGGGCCATACAAACTGATTAAAAATAAACAAAACATTATGTTCAAAAATTCCCATTGAATATATAACAGCCCAGTTCTATCAGTGAAGTCAGGAAATATTAAAGCTGTTTCTTTAGCATGTATCCTTCCTTGTTATAGCTACTACTAGGAAACTTTATGAGAAAAAGCTTCTGAAACTGATGGAACAAGGTCCTGACCTGAAGGCACCTGTGCCTCTCCCAGCGATTTCAACTACTGAGAACACCAGACAGAATGGAAACAATGATTCTGACCAGTACAGTGACAATGAGGAAGGTAAGACTCGAATGGAATTTGCATGGGAACAGTTCAAATTATACATGAGTAATACGTGCTGTAGAAATAACCTAAGGATGTATGATCTTGCTGTTGGGGGAGGCTGTAAGTTACTGCTGTGGGCCATGTCAGTCATGTACTTGATCATACAGTACCAGCACAGTGATCCAGGTGCCTGTTACAGGAAAGGAAACCTTTTGCTACTGACCTGGTCCCTTTTTTCCATTTTCCCCAGACTGGATGGAGCCTGTAAATCCAATAGACAGGAGAACTGTGTATTGGGTGTCACAATGTTCTTTGCACTTCATACTTATGTCTTTGCACTCACTTTCATACTACAGAAATTTCCATGGACATAGGACTGAAAGGGTTGAAATAGAACTAGTAATTGGATTGATCTCCCTTGCATATTTGGGCTTGTTTTTCAACTTTTATATCTTGCACTTTTAAGGGGGAGAGGATGTTAGAGATTGATTTATTAATGTTTGGGACAGCCAAGAGCCCAGTCACAACTGGCAGCTAACTTCTTATAATTACATATGCTTCATATAAATACTGAACTGTTCACACACTGGGGAAAAAAACTCAAACCCAAATATTCCCTGTTTCCCCTACAAAAAAAATCTTAAATATGTTGGTGTAAAGCTATTAGAATTTTAGAAAAGCAGTGGAAATAATACATCCTTTTATTGGTGAAATGACTGCTAATCACTCT
Organism: Molothrus ater; assembly: GCF_012460135.2. Classification (NCBI taxonomy): domain Eukaryota; kingdom Metazoa; phylum Chordata; class Aves; order Passeriformes; family Icteridae; genus Molothrus; species Molothrus ater. The sequence continues at coordinate 45,869,464 of NC_050482.2, forward strand.
TCTTTCTACTGCATCAAAAATGGGGTTTTATATAAAAGGACTTGTATTAGAGGAAACTAAGCTAACAGCTTCAACCAACATTGACAAGCTTCAATACCTTTACTACAATCAATAGTAGAATGGTACTTTGGTTAAAGGAATTATAATTTGATAGCAGTTTCTAAATGGAACTACTGGATTTGTCAAAGCTTATCTGAAATGTAAGATTTTTAGCAAAAAAGGTAAATACGTGGATCAGTGATTTGAAATAATTTTAAGGTTATTCTTCAAAAGTCTTTGTTCTTATACATTTAATAGAAAATATACCTGTTTCACAGCTTTTTAAGGAAATGATAACTCATAAGAGTTATGTTGCCTCTCAAAATGAATTTTTATTAAAATACATTTGGTTTCAACTAGTACAACAACAGTAGTATTATAGAAACTAGTTATATTAAAACTGGTTGCAGATCCGAAGACTGAGCTGAGGCTTGAGAAGAGAGAACCCCTGAAAGCCAGGACGAAGACGCCAGTTGCACTCAAACAAAAAAAAGTTGTTGAACACAACCAGGTATGTTTGTCATAGGGGCTCATGGAACAGCTACTAACTGCTGGTGATGTGCTCACTAAACACCTTACTACCTTTAACATCACATTTGACTAAGTGAGCCATGCTGGTTTTTAAAAGTTCTTTTAGAAAGCCTGTTCTAATATAGCATGAAGATCTTGTGAATTAACTATAGTGGCTGTTTTTAGCATGTCTGATAATGTTCAAAGTAATAGTCTGCTGAAAGCTGTTTGTCTGACTTGCCAGCTGCTGCAGCACCTCCTAGAGAAGAATAGTAGGCAACATTAACATGTTTAGTTTTGGAAACCTGGCAGATTAAGTCACGTGGGCTGATGGCTTTCTGTTGGATGCTCGTAATCAACTTGATTTAATAAAAGCAGTGTTTTCTCAAAAAAAGAAAAGTTAGGACAAAGAGGTGTGTGGGGTTTTTTTTTGGCTTCTTTTTAAACAAGGGTTTTTAAATACATACATATATATGTGTGATTAGATAGCTACAGATATATGTATGCATTTTAAATACATCTGTTTAATGACTCATTTAAATGTATTCTGTGACGTAATGTATTTCGGTATATGCCTATATGTATAGGTGTGTGTATGTGTGTACACACATGTATGCTAGCTATGTAATATTTTTTCTTCAGCTATGTTTGTAGCAGCAGTACTAGAGTAGACACAAATTTGTTGAAAAATTTCTCCTATGAAGAAAAAGAATAGATAACAAGTGTAGATCTCTCACCTGTTCTCTACTTATAAATATTAGTTCTGCTGTCTTGACAGAAGAGGGATTTTACAGAATCACCTCTGATTTTTCAAACTGCTGAATACAGGGTTTGGTAGTTGATGGCTGATCTGTCCTTCTGATGTGAAAGCATCACTAAATGCCCTCTTCCCCAGCTTAGGATACTTAGAGTCTTTAGAGTGTTGTTCATCTGTTCAGTAAGTAGTGGAGTTATGCTGCAGTAAAGGACTCATAAAGAAACATTCAGTGCCTCAGAATCTGGCTTGTTAATTGCTTGGTGTATTTTAGCAGATCACGGTGACTTTTCTCAATACTTTGTTAAATGCCAGATGCTTGCTATTTAGTGTGTGTGTATATGTATAAACATGCTTTAGCTATGGATGTCTCTTTAGCAGGTGAAATGCTGCTATATGACCTTGAGTAATGCAAGACAGCTATGGAGATCCATAACTAGTTTGCTTATTTTAAGTTGGAGTTTTAGGGTGCAAGCTGAACAGATTTTACTTCAAAAAATTCACACACACACATAGTTCAATGCACCAAGCATTCTTTATTGATCAGGCAACTTCTGCTTATAATGGTCTCTCTATAATGAGCATATTAATCTTTAGATTCTTGTATTTCAAGAATCACTTTTTTCAAAATAGTTATTCTACCAGAAATTCCTGTCAGCTTCAGTGTAATAAAGATATTTCATTCTGTTGTCAACAAACAAAACTTGTAGTCTTCAGGAACTTGCTTACAGAATAAATGAGATTCAGTGAGGTGTTTTTGTGGTATTTTAAGTGATTATTTGTTTACTCAATTTTTTTGTCATCCAGTTTCACTATATTAGTATCAGGTCATTATTCTTTTGGCAATCTTACATGTGCAGTATAGATGCAATATTTTGCAACTTGTGTATTTTAATTGCCAGGAGTTAATCAAAAGAATAATCAAAAAATTACTTAATGTCAAAATTGCCAAATTCTTCAGAAACTCTCTTTGGTTTGTTAAACCTTTTACTTTTGATCTTCTGGTTGTTTCTTGTTTGTTTTTTTTTAAATACTGCGAACAGACAAAACCACCGAAAAAACCCAAAACAAAACAGCCCCACCCACCCCCAGTTAAATTTTGCAGCTGCTTGAAGCCAAGAACAACTTAATGCTTTTGGCTAGCAAATGTGTGTAGTCATGTTTTTTGCTGAGAAAAAAAACAGAACATGGAGATGATTTTTTTTCTTTTCTCCCCTTCTTCCTGTGGAATTCCACTGTAGGTTTTCAGCAATGTATCAAGGGACTATACCAATTTTGCAGAACTATTTCAACTGTTGTGCACTGTGTAGCATTGGCACAAAGATTGAGTGTCTGAAGCATGGTGAGGCTGAGCTGGTGGGCAGACTTGCTAGTTACTTCTAGGTCCTGTGCAGCACTGGTTTTATACCAGGTGTATGTAGCTTACAAGACTGTTTATTTGTCGTTTGGCATGGCTGGATGTAGCTGTTCTCTTGAGAAGAGAGTGCAAATAGATAGATAGTTATTAGGCAGACTGCTGCAAAAGAAATTGGGTGGGGAGGTTGAATATGGGTCTTATCAGTCAGTTAGCAGTGGAGGGCTGGATGAACTTGAGCTCAGCTATTTGTGTTTAATTACCTCTTCATAGGGAAAAGTTGGCAGAAAATCCTAATTTTAAAACCCCCTTCTAATCCAGTAGGTGAATCTAGAGTAGGAGTTCAAAACTGAGCCTGACATGTCATAGTAAATGGCACTGGTTAGAATGAGGCAGGCTAAACAATGTAAATGTTAAGGAGCAGTGCAGAACTCGTCCTGTCTCCTGAAACTTTGTACAGTGACATTCTGCATGTGCTGTGTTCCCCTACTCCTCCCTGTATTTTTTTTTACTACCTGTATAGTAACTTGGTAAGTGATAGCTGAGGTAAAGTCATAATCTATAGCTCCACTGCTCATGAGTTATTTGACAGTTAGAAGCAGACACTGAACACTGCTTACGTACCACACCATTGTAGTTTCTCTGGTTACATTACAGGGTGGTGGTGTACCCAACATGAGCATTACATTTTGATAGGGTTAGAGGCCTGCTCTGTTGACAGTGAGGATAATTATAACTGTAGATAACAAGTTTTATTTCTTCTTTTTTGTTTTGTCTGTTGACTGTGTTCCACTGAAATCTGGATGGGTCTTATGCAGTAGATTCTGGTTTTTCCTAGACTTTTCATGCAAGAAAAAAAGTGAAAGTTGGTACTTAAAACATACGATTAAAGCATCTGAAGAACAGAGGCAGTTATTAGTGAAGTGCTTCTAACTTCCATTAGGAGATAAGTAATTCATAGTCAAATAGTCTGGAATGGGGAGCTCGTGGTTACTAGTATGAGTGAATTTGCCTTCCTGCTTTCCTGAGTAGATTGTTGGAGTAGAAACACTCTGAAATTAGTATTTTTTTTCTCTAAGCTTCTAAAGAACACCTCTCAAATAGAAAGTGTATGGGGTTGAGGTGGGGAATTGTGATTGTAGGTTGCAGGAAGGAAGAGAATGCAGTGTCTGGTAAATATTTAGGAAGGGGTTAGAAGATGTTTCATCAAAGGTTTCTTAAAATTGTAAAGAATTTTGGAGAACTGGGCTGAAATCCACAATTCTAAAAAAAATCTGAATCTGTTTGGACCTGAGGTCTGCATTTGTTTTATAAAGTACTTCAGTGACTTTGGAATGAAGTGAAACACTTGTGCTCCCTCTGCTGTGTATGTAGTAGCTGTTATACAGAATTTGTCATAGAACCGTAAGGCAGCTCAGCTTTAGTTTCTCTGTCCCCTCTCAATTAATAAATACTTTTCAGCCTGTTCTTTTAACACCTTGTTTTGGGGCTGAAGCTGTTCTAGTGAAGTAATTTCCACTATTGAACCTATAACTGACAGTTGCAGTGTATAACTTTATTTAGCAAGGAGCGTAACTTCTAAAAACTTGGTAATACATCGCTCTATGAGGTGTTAATGTGCAAAGATAGAAGTATTGAAAAAGTAATAATTTTTATTTTTAAACTTAACCAAATAAAAAAGAAAGTCGTGTATGTAATCTAGATGAAGCAGATCCACATCTCCCTTTCCATCTTGGAATTAGTTCTGAGGGGAATATTTGCTTTGAGCATGAAACTTGCAGTAAAGTATAGGGAACGATCTGCATTTGTTAATGGCTATGAAAGTTTGGTGCTTCATGCTGTTACTTCAATTTGTGAGAGATCTGTATCAGGCTTGATTGTTTAAACCTGCTGTTATGTGAAAAGTTTTAGTTTCATCCCTGTATGTGGAAACTTTTTAAGATCATTAAGTGTCTCTGCCTGCCCCCTGTGGCTGAAGATTAGCTCCTGTTGAAACATCGGTGGCTGTGCATAAACTGTGCCTAATTCTGCTTGAGAAAATAGAACCCTATCTGTGTAGAGAAAGAGGTGATGCTTTCTGCTTATGCACATAGATTTATTTTTGTATGTGTGTGTAGGCAGGAAATGTAATGGGACTGAAAGCTTCATGTCTGCTGTCCATGAGTTGATGTAACTCCTCATGTTGCTCGCTAGGGCAGTGAGCAGATCAGCAGTTTTTACTGTTGGGCATTATCTATTCAGTTCTGTATTTGAACAATATGCTCAAATATAAGTATTCTGGTCAATGCTACTAATCTAGCTAGCCATTCATTATTGAATGTATTAGGATCTGCAGTTTTTTGATTGTAGACATGTTGCTTCTGGAGTGTGCATGCTATTTTGGCTTTTGGTTGTGAGTATCTGATGTTTGGAGCTGGTTTTCATGTATATGATCATGTGTTTGATGCTCGAATAGACCTATTCTCAAGATGGAGTTACTGAGACTGTCTGGACAAGTGGATCTTCAAAAAGTGGACCTCTGCAGGCATTTTCTAGGGAGTCTACAAGAGTGTCAAGAAGAACACCAAGAAAAAGGGTGATGAGAGGCTTTTATAATAGACAAGCTTTTTTTTTTTTTCTCTCACTCTTAGGGTCCCAGTGGCTCTTTTATTCAATTGTTGTCTTTTGTTTGTTTTAAACAAACAGGTGGAAGCTACAGCACAGTTGCCTGTAGATGATGCTGTAATATCAGAGAGTACTCCCATAAATGAAACTGTATTGGCTGCAAGCGACGAGACCCTAGTAAATATGCTTAGTACATATGTTTAATCAATTGCGGTATTCTTCTGTAATATATCTTCACTGACAGATTCATTCTGTTTTGGACAAATAGAAGACTGTTTTAAGGAAAGTAAGACTATTCAGTAGTCTTTAAGAACACATACTCAGTATCTGTTTTAGTACCTAATACTCTTCACTTTGAGATGGGACTAGGTCAACACCTAGGTGCCATCTAATGTTGTTTGGGGGGGAGTAAGCTTTACAAGCTTAGATACTTTCTTAATTTATTTAAGTACATGCAGAATATTTGCTTTTAAGTTTGGCTTTTCTTGTGAACTAAATAACTTTTATGTTTCTAAATGGCTTAAGAGAAACTACTTGGAATGATAAGCAGTGTGTTACCTTTGCTGATCTTGGAGCATCTTTTACATAACCTTCTTCAGTTAACTTCTAACATGCATATATTCAATGCACATAAAGGTTTTGTTTTTTGGTTCTGCCACCTTGCCCCTTTTCATTTTGTATTTTGGCTGTTTCTGAGTTTGAACAATTTTGAATCTCGGCAGGTTGGCAATAGGGTGCCTGGAAATTTCAAGCATGCAGCTCCTACACTGTCAGTCAGTGAACTCTCAGACATGCCCAGAAGAACACCAAAGAAACTACTGATGACAGCTGAAGTAAATAAATTAAACCTTAGATTGCTCTTGCTTACTCTCTGTGAACAAAATTCTTGTGTGTATGTGCTTATTTCTTAGTACAGAGGGGGTAGAGGATGTCACTGCCTGGGTGACACCAGTCAAAATAAACTAGTGTTGTCACATGACATAAAACAGAATATAAACTTATTTTCATCTTCCCCTTTCAGATTTGGGTGTGTGTGTGAAAAATCTGATTTTTCTCTTTTCCTAAGACAAATATGTTTTGATGTGTTATTTCTCCTTGTGCTGCTATTTTTCTGAACAAAATGTAGATTTATTTTTTTCTTTTAAATTCTTTATAGCTCAAAGTAGAGTAGACTTGGGTTATCTCCCTTTGAGCTTGTAAATCAGCCTATTCTGAAAAAATGCGATGTGCCTTAATCTAGGGAATTAAGTAGTAGAATTACTTTAGACCAAATGCCTGAATTAAAAAAGTATCTGTAGATTCCTGACAGTTATCAAGAAAGAAAAGAATTCTTTTACTGTTAACCTATTCAGGCTGTCAAAAATTATCTCTTGGAGAACTGTCTAAAGTACCTGCAAGTATATGTAGTTGTATTAATGTAATACTGTAATGTGGAATTTTACATTACAAGATGCTGTTCATGTAGTTCTAGATAAAGCTGCTATTAACACTTCATTTACAATACAACTGCAGTGTAGACTTAGTTGTCAAATAGAATGTTGTGGGTCAACTCGATGTTCTACTCCAAACTGCTGATGGGGTTTTTCAGTCAGTATTTGACTGTACTGTGGTTTATTACAGCAAGAAGAGACAGATTGCCCACATCAGTGCTTTTTAAAACATATTGGTCACAACCAGTCCTGTGATCTGCTCAACACAGCCATGATAGAGGTGATGGTTAAGTTTTTTTGATCATCTACATCATTGGCTCGCAGGTGTATAGGATTTATACAACTTATTCTTTATCTTAAAGGAAACTGAGGTGATCACTGAATGCTTTCAGACGCCAAAAGTGACTGGATGGCTGCCAATAACTAAGGTTAAACTTCTAAAACCCAAGAAGTAAACTTCTTGAATGGCACTGGGTGACTCACTCATTCTTACAAATTGCACATGGTAGTGGTCACTGAGATAGCTATGCAGAAACTTTTTGTTTTGCTGTCTATTTGGCTTCTAACTGTTTTTGGTTTCCTAGGTGCTGGAGAGAACTGCAGAAGAAAGAAGAGTAGAAAGGGATATTCTTAAAGAATTGTTCCCTTATGAAGTATCAACACCTACAGGAATTAGGTAATTCTAAGGTTTATGGGGGCTTTTTCTCAGTTCTTCTAAACCTATTCAAGCTGAGAAATATCTTTTGATTATATTGATAGATTTCTGAGGAATAGTTCTTGCACTCTGGCTCAATGACATTTGTGACAGCCACCTATTCTTCTGTTTAATACACATAATTTGTTACCAAAACAGCCCCCTCTCTATTGAAGTTGGAGGAGGGAGAACAGGATGGTACTATAGTTGGAATTATTACTGGAATTTCTGGGTGGTGAAAGTTAAATGGAAAGGGTTTTTCTGTGGTAACGACTTGCAATATTTAAGTTTTTGACAACATGCAACTGCTTAGGCCTGCTGTAAATTAAGGAAAGATTTGGCAGCATATGTTTGAGTTTTCTTTTGTAAAGCAAGAAAGAACTTTCAGGTAACCTATTTTTTCCTTTAGGTGGTAGTCATATTGATTACTCTTAGTGTGAATAAGGATGGCATCTAGGAAAGGCTGTTACTTGTGCATTTGGGGGTTATTTTTGTGTCTTTATATTTAAACAAAAATTGAAGCAACCCTCTGGCTAATTAGGTAATTTAAAAAATACTCTGTTTAGAGGATATGAGAAAAAGTTTCCCCATGTTAAGATGTGAAATCATCTCCTGTGTTTCCAACATGTGAATTATAGCTTCAATTTAAACTGCAATTGCATAAACTCTTACCCATAAGGAGCATATATAGTACCAGTTGCTACTACTGTAGTGCATCTGCTGACTACTCAAGTTTGCTCTCCTGTTTTGAGGTCTAGTTAAATCCATACCACTTTTTCTTTTCTTTTCAATAAAAATCATGTATGTGTACTCCTTGTATATAGGAACTTGGCAGTGTACATGGGGTTTTTCTAATCCTTGCTGCTTTGTCTTTTGGCTCTGTGTATGGCTTAGCCATCAGTAGATATTTTATTGGCCAGAGATAATCTAATGTTTAGAAATCCCAGCAGGGCTGCGTAAGTAATGATTAAAAAAGTAAATAGAGGGGGCTACTTTCTACAGTTTGATTGCCAGCTATGATCCTTAGGACCACCCTGTGGATAGGGTGAAGGTGCATTTGAGGGTTTTTTAGAGTGTTTGCTTGAACGCTGAATTATTAACTTAATATGTCTACTTGTCAAGCTTCAAAAGTAGTATTACAGGTACTATATTCACCAGAAATAATTCTTAGTTCTTTAATTATACTAAAGCTTCCCTATGTACTTTAGACTGCTCCTTTAAATATGCAGTATTTCAATTTGATATTTTTTTTCATTAACAGTGCTAGCTGCCGTAGACCAATCAAAGGAGCTGCAAGCCGGCCTCTAGAGCACAGTGACTTCATACTGGAGGAAAGTTACTCTAAGTATGCGCAGAAATATGGTACCTCCACTGACACCAAGTCGGAGAAACCACCAATAAAAAAAGAACGCCCTGTTGCCCTGTGGATAAAAGTTCTTCTCTTTGTTATTGTTTCAGTCTTCATGTTTTTGGTTTATCAGTCAATGGAAACTAATCAAGGAAATCCTTTTTCTAAATACCTGAAAATGGTCTCTCCGGGCAGGGGCAGTGCCGAATGAGTATCTTTCTGAAAGGCACACCCAATTTGATCTCCTGTTTTTTAATTGTAGAGAACTCTTCTGCCCTCTCATCGGCTCAAGGACTTCTTACAAATAATGTGATTGGAACCTGATAAATTGGATAAATGAAGAAAGATAATATTAAATGGACATCGGTAACTTTCTGGACTTTGGACAAGTAGGAGATCACTGCCATAGGAGTAACATTTTTTTAAATCTTTGAACTTTTTGTAGGCTTTATTTTTTTAATGTGGACATCCTTTAAATTCACTTTTGAGAAAATGTATATTTGTTTTTGCAAGAACTTGGAAGCTGAGAAGGGCAAAAATGTAGTAAAATGTGAAGCTGTGTTTTTAAAGCTTTTCATTTGTACAGAAAAGAAGTTGTACTTCTGTCTCTAGACTATAGCAGAGAAAGATTTTAACATAGGAAGAGGGAAATGCATTTCTTTATGCATTTTTTTCAGTAACAACATAACTGAATTTGATCTCTTAGGATGTAGAGAGAGTACAACACCTTTTCTGTAGATTACTGTAACTTTTTAGTAAATGTAACTGTAAACCTGTTTGCATTTTTGTAACAGTCTTAGTATCATATTAGTAACTCTGTTTAAGTGTAATTTCATTTAAATGTATCCCTTCATTTTAGTGCTTACAGTGTCGTAGGATCTGAATGCAAATCTAATTGGCAAGAGATCTCTTAGAGGAACTTATTTATTAGTAAAATGTGTGGGAAATAAAAGCAACATCATAATAATTTGCTACTAAAATACTTTTTTGGATCAAGATTGTTATCTGAAGCAGTTGAAATTCCAACATTAGCAGTGGTCTTTTTTTTTTTTTTAAAAAAAAAGCGAGGTCTTTCCAACACAGCTTTATGTGATTATCTTTAAATATTCATGTAGAGAAGTATTCTCAAAGTGTGAAAATTCCATATGAAGTTTTATTCTTGTATGAAGAGGGCATTGCTGCATTTTCTGCTAGTTTCATCTTTTAAGGTGAGATTTACTACTTTCATGCCATTGACTATTTTTCTCAGTGGAAGCATGCTGAAACACTCTCTATTGTGTAACTTGGTTGAGCAGGCAGCTGACTTCACTACTACCAATGAAGAGTGATAAGCAAAAATCTTTTTAAAGTGAATGTATACACTTTTGGTGTGCTTAAATCTGCAGCATACAGATGTTCAGTCTTATTGCTTGGTACAAAATTGCAATAAATCATACTACTTATTCTTAAAGTGCTACTTATAAAAAGCTGAGAACATTAGTTAATAGTCAATATCTTTTTACTCTAGGTACAATTATTGTGTAGACTATAGCTATGGGGAAGCTTTACTTTCTGTGAACTTTGGGACAAACATGGTAATTTGTAGCAAAGCAATAGTTTTGGGGTTTTCTTCTTGTTTAATGGGTTTTTTTTCCTTCTAAACTGCTTTTTTGAGTAATTCAAATAGCTAAACTTGTGTCCATCCTATAGGGAATTGTAACATAAGACATTCACTTTTGGTGTCAAAAATGGAGAAAAATAAAAATGATTTTAATGTGTGTGGATTTTCCTTATCAAAATAAATGCATTGCTGAAAGGCAGCAAAAGCAAGGCAAATGATGTATCAGTGGTGTCATTTTGTGCTGCTACAGTCTTCCATATTGAAAAAAAATTAAAAATCTGCTAATAAACTCAGGTCAGTTAATTCACCTGGTGGCAGGAGTATCATCATATTTGCAGTATCAGAGTTTTGCACCATAGTTCCTTAGCCTATGTCAGGCCTTTAATTTGGATGGGGGGAGAAGATAGCTTTCATTTGTTCTTCAATACTAAAGACCTTCCTTTTCACTTTAAATTATTTCTCACACCACTTTGCATGTTTCAATGTAAAATATAGCTTTCTTTCCTAGTTACATGAAATACTTTCAGTCAACCTCCTCCAGGGATACTACTAGCATCAAAGAAAAAAAGCATGCCACAATCAAAACATACTTCAAACCGGATTTTGTTGCAATTAAATGTCATCATTCTTTCATTTTTGCACTGTTTTGGAGAATGCTCTCAATTTCAGTGTTACCTCACAGCTGGTAGAGTTTTCTAGAAAAGTCCTCCAAGTATAATCCACATCTAGTTCAGTTGTGGTTGGAAGGCATTGCATCTTCAAGACAGGAATTTTTTTATATTTCAGACATTTAATGGTGTGAGGTAGCCCTGAGAAGTAGGATCTTTCTCCTGGCCCCAAAGATGAATTTTTCATGGTATTCTAAGAGTAACACATAGTAGGGCTATAAGCTGTATGTGCTTAAAGCATTCTAACTACTGCAGTATAAGTTAAGCTGAAGTATATAATTATACTGTAGTCTTTGTATCAAAGTGCTGAAGCAATAGGCACTGATGTTCCTTTTTTCCCTTCCTTTTACACATTCTCACTTTTGTTCTATGAGTTCATCTTGTTTTTTAGACAGAGCCAGCTTTAATTCAGAACCAATGACAAAACAGAGCAACTTTATGGACTAGTATCCAAAATTCAGTTGCAAAAATGAGTGGAGTTCTGATGTAGTAAGTATGATTTAAGAAATTCCTTCTAGGGCAAGGACTACAACAAGCCTGGAAAAGGTTTGTGGAAGTTAAGGGGCATGACAATGTTATTTTGAGTTTGGGTCTCATAATTGTCATATTGCTCAGAATGTTAGGCTGAAAACCTGCCAGGTTTTGATTTCCTGTCTGAATGGGAGTTAACACACGGTTTGTATTTTCCCCTTTAAATTCTGTGCTAATCTTTCAACATGCATCCAGTCTTGGGAGCCTGGTATCAGGCTGTGGATCACTAGAGGATTTCACTTGCAGTCTTGAGATTAATCTTAGAGCATCTGATCCATGGCGAGAGCATGAGAGCTTCAGTAGTGTCTAAGAGAATACATTTTCAAGAAGGATCTTAAATTTAAATTCTGTGTGTTTTAAGACCTTAATTTGTATTTGCATAAGAAACAGCGTGAAAGAACCTCTTCTCCAAGTTTACTTCCTAACAGCATGCTCAGCACTGCCCTACAGAATTACTACGAATCCCTCCTGGCCTTGGTCTAGGTGTTCTGTTTTGTTTCCTATAGCATAACTTACAAAACTATGATATTAAAGTGTCTGCTAATTACCTTCTTTGCTAGTTTTGTGGACAAGATATCTTAAAAAAATATTTTAACTGGTTTATGTAGATTCAAAGCAGAAAAGCCAAGTACAAAAAGAATGCCTTTAAATAATACAGGTCCCAAAGAAGACTCAGCAGTAAACTTTATGTAATTGCAAATGAAGCTGGTAAAATTGCATGGCATATCTTGTGCATGGTACATTTGACATACTTTGATATGGCTTAAGTAACATATTGGGTGGAATAGAGACAGGGATGCATAAATTTTGTGTTTGCAAAGGTAGATATTTCAGCATACCCTTTGTTGTCTGTTAATGTGGCTTTTATTGTGTGTTTGGTAAGTCTACCTATCTTTGTCTAGAACTGTGGAAACTGACTTGCTTTTCTTTTTCCTGAGGGAATTTACCAGAAACCTGTAAGTACTGTGTATATGCTGATACTAAAAAAAAAAAAAAAGAAATCCCACAAGTTTTCTGTTCCACCTCACTTTGAAGTTCTTTGTTAGCATTGGTAGCCTGTGGTTAAATCATTAGAACTGCACTGTCTTATTTATTTGTTCTTTAGGGGAAAAAAATGGTGATGCTTAAGAGATAAACCATATAATGTGTGGGGAGAATTTAAAAAAAATAAAGAAATATTATCAGACAAGGATATCCATGGCAGCAATTAATTAGAATAGAGGTTTCACTACTTTTTGTGTTGAGAACATGTGACTGCTGTTGTTCAACATTGGCAGCTTGGATCCTGGTGAAGGAAATGCTGCAGGCTAAGGTTTCCCTTGGGCTGTAAAACCTGATCCATGACTGATTCTAGAACCATGGTCTTGTAGTTCTGATGTTGCAACAAGGAAAGTGTATATAAAGTACAAGTTTACAACCCAAGCAGATGCTGCTCTGCTAACGTTGTTATCAAAGGATGGATGGTTGTTTCAGTATCTTGTGTATTTTTGAAAACAAGGTCACCTGGGAAACAAGCTCCTAAGAGCTTTGATTTTGCTTGCAGGCTTCACCAAAATGTTAGAACTGTGAAAAGTTACTTCAAGATAGGAACTAGCCTGCATTTCCTTGATTGTATGCAGTGTGAGGTGAAATTGGGATAGAAATGGAGAGGGTGTATGGTGGGTGTTAAAACAGAAGGATACAAATGAAGAATATTCCAGAGTTGCAAACTGAATTTTTCCTAACCTCATAAAACTTGTATTGATTAAAAAGGTGGATTTAATTTACAATAGCTCTTTTTACTGTGAATTGGACAGAGGTTGACACTAGAAGGTAACATCTTTCAAGTCTTCGCCTATTACTACCTGCAATGTCTCTCAGAAATTAATTAAATTAATCTAGGTGGTTTGAATTACAGGCTATTCCTATTTTATTCCTTCACATCTGGGAAGAGTGGTAGATATTTTTTGTGAAATTATGTTTCAGCAAGAATATACATTATCCCTGTATTTTCATGGGACTATGCTGTTTAGTAGTTCTTGTTAATACTACTGCTGTTAGAAGTATTGTCATTTAAAACAAAAACCAAACTCACAGTTTGTTCCAGAAAAATTCTACAGACAAACTCATAAGCATTTGTATAGTTGTGCACACAAATTGCTATTAGATGTCTATAAATAGTCATCTACTCATCCTTTATAATTGGGAGGAACAAAGGTTTTCTATATGTTAAAAATTGGAAAAGTGCAAGGATTGTAATAATTTATATGCAGTTTCAAGGTAAGAGCCCAAATCTCAATCACGTTCAGAGGTTACTATCTAATTGAAAATAAGTGTCAGTGTTTGCCTTTCAAATAAAACATTGTTACCAAGAATTGTTTAGAGGCGAGTGAGTAGAGCAGAACAAGTAATGGCAAAATGAACAATTCTGGTTTGTTTTCACTGCTGCCACTGTCAATGAATTCAACAGCACTTTGGGCTGTCAGCTAGTTGCTAAATTTAAGAATTTGGAGAATGCAAGTTTCATTTGTCCTTTTCCTACTTGAGCAGCTAGAGTGTAGTTTATTCAAGAGGCACTTGACCAGCCTTGATATCTTTGACAGTGCTATTGGGCACTTTTGTCATTGTAGGACAGTCTCCCTGGATTCACGACTTCATTGTGAAATAGAGCAAGTAGAGCCAGGGTTTAAGGGCCTTCCTTGGAAGTTTGATAGGAGCCCCTTAGCTGACCAAAGTTGGGGTGCAGTCATTTGTCCAGAAGTAAGAGCTGGGATATTCAGCACATCTCTTGCTTTCCTGGCTTGTGTGTGAATGCTGTTGCAGAGCACCATAATCAAAAGTATATGATCAAAACAATGAAAAAGTGGAGTTATTGCGTCTTCAGTAACTGGAGAGCTGAACTTGTCTGTGCTAGTCTTGTACTATGTAAAAATGAGTGAAATCACCCTGTGCTGGTAAAGGCACACTTAAAGATAGGTAAGGCCAAGCATGGGTCCTGTGTTACAGAACATTCTGCTTTTAACAAACCAGTGACGAAACAATTCTATGAGCAGCTGCAGCCCTTGTAGCATATGCTATGCCATGGTGCCCTGCAAGCTGACCCTCCGAAGGTGGAGCTCGGCCAGGGAGTCTGCAGACAGTGCTTGGTGCTAGATCTGACCTGTGCTTGGGCTGGCAGAGTTCTCAGCTGGAATCCGGTGAGAGGGGTGAGCTTTTTGCAAAGTATTAATGGATGTGATTACCAGACGTGTAACCTGGGGTGATACCGAGGATTTCTTTAACTAATCTTTTAAAATGGGTGCGATGCTAGGGCTTGGACTTCATCTTAAACATCTCTTCCAACCCTGGTGCTTTCATGATTCGCTGTGAGTGCTGCAGAGCACGGGTCAAGGCCAGTACAGGGAACTCGCGTTCGGGCGCGTCTCTGGTTTGACATTGCCCGGGGCAAGGCTGCGGGAGGCACGTGGCGCGAATGGCAAGCGCCCCGAGCCGGCCGGCGATAAGGAAGCACGCGGTTTATCGCTGTAGGGCGGGCTCACCCAGCCCCAGCAGCGGGCCGCAGCGAGTCAGCGCCGGCGGAGCCGCTCCCGAGCCGCCCCCGGGGCACTGCGGGCCGGGTTCAGCCCGGGCGCGGAGCGAGCGCGGCCCCGCCCGGGCGCCTGCGCAGGGTGGGAGGGCGGTGGCCGCGCGTGCGCGGCGGTTGGCGTGGCGCCTCCGCCAATCGCGGCGCGGGTCGTTGCGCGGCGGCCCCGCCCCCGGCGCGGTGAAGGACAAGGTGACGGCGCGGGGCCCGCGTTCAGCCTCTGCCGCAGCGGCTCCATCTTGCGAGGTGAGTCGGGGCGGCGCGGGCCGCCCGCCGCCGGGGACCGGGCTCAGCTCGGGGCGGCAGGGCCGCCTCGCGGCTGCTGGGCCGGAGCTCGGCGGCCGCGCCGTGGCGGGGTTTTCTGGTCCCACGTCGCTCTGGTCTTCTCGCCCCCCTCAGGTCGCCATGTTCTCGTCCATCGCGCCGCTCGCGCGGCACAACCCGTTCTACGCGCCGCACTTCCAGCTGGTGCAGGACGGCGTGAGAAAGCGCCCAGCGGAGCCCGCGGAGGCCTCCGCCACGCGGCGGAGCCTGGCGGCCGCGTCCGCCGACGAAGGTGAGAGGGGGACGGAGGGGCCGCGGCGGAGGCGAGGCCCGCGGGCGTGCGGAGCTGGCGGTGCCTGCGCTGACCCCGCCAACGCGGCCTGTGCCCGACAGGGCGGTGCAGGGGATGTCAGCGCCCAGCGGGGCTCGGCCGGGCCGGGAGGGGCCGGTGCCGGGCCTACGCGCCCGCTTGGAGGACGAGGAAGGGCACGGGCGGGGGAGGCGCTGGCAGTGCTTCCGCTCTCCCGGCGGTGTGTGCTGAGGAGCAGGAGGGATCCGGGTTTGCCGGGAAAGCACATCGGAAGCTTCTAGTGCGGAGTAATCACAGAAACTCCTGTAGATTTTGTCCTGGGGAGCAGAGAGCGCTTTTTCTGACTCTGCACGGCCTGCAGCCTCGGGCACCGAGGTTGTAGGCCTGTACTTCTTTCATCGGTGGAGAAGAGCAGTGACTGAAATCTGTGGATTCGAAAGACCATCTCTCCCATCCTTTTTCTCTTATTTTTTTCACCAGTTTATTCATAGCTGGGTACGTGAACATCTAGATACATTAGGCTTGCTTGCTGCTGTTAGTTTTTAGTTCTTTTTTTCTTTTTACTAGTTGTGGGATGTATGCCAGATAACTTGCTCTTTAAGATACAGGCATGCACTTAAGAGTTAAGTGCAAGTGCTTCCTGTATGTTTCCCAGTTCATTTGTCGACTTCTGAAGGTCAGACCTTGATGATACTTGCAGTACCACAAAATGGGTAAGGGTGGAAAGGACTACCATGAGTCATCGTCATCATCGTTACAGGTCCAGCTTCCCTGCTGAAGCAGGGTCATCTTGGGGCAGATTGCACAGGGCTGTGTCCAGATTCTTGAATATCTCCAGGGAGGGAGACTCCACAGCCCCTTCGGGCAACCTGTTTCAGTGTGTGGTCACTACAGTAAAGAAGTTCAGTTATTTTCAGATAAAACTTCCTGTGTGTTAGTGTCTGCCCATTGCTTCTTGTTCTGTCACCACTGAGAAGAGCCTGGATCCATCCTCTTGACACCCTCCCAAAAGTAGTTATAGACAATGATGAGGTCCACTTTCAGTCATCCTTTCTTGAGGCTGAACAGACCCAGCTCCTTCAACCTCTCTTCATAAATGAGGTGTTCCAGCCTCCTCATCATCTTTGTCGCCCTCCCCTGGACCTGCTCCAGGAGCTCCATGTCTGTCTTGTGCCGAGGGGCGCAGGACTGGGCACAGCACTCCCAAGTATAGCTTCACTAGGCTGAGTAAAGGGACAGGATCACCCTCGAGCTGCTGGCAGTGCTCTTCCCAGTGCATTACAGGATACCCTGGAGGAGCGGCCTTCTTGGCCACAGGGACACACACTGCTGGCTCATGGACAGCTTGGCTGCCCAGCAGGACCCCCAGCTCCTTCTCTGCAGAGCCATTTCCAGCAGGTTGGCCCCCAGCCTGTGCTGGTCCATGGGCCTGTGCCTCCACGGGTATAGGATCCTACATTTGCCTTCGTTGAACTTAATTCAGTTCTTTTCTGCATGCCTCTCCAACCTGTTGAGGTCCATCTGAAGTAGAGGTGGATATTAAAATTCTAATTCTTTTAAGCTGTCAGTAACTTAAAAGTGTCTCTCTGGTTTTACTTAAAAAACAAAAAAAATAGGAATTACTTTCAGCAAGCTGCCTCTTCTGAAGTACTGTGATTATTGAAGTATTTCAGTGGAGTTGCACGAACATTCATATGATATATGAAAGAGGTTAGTTTTACAAAGTCTTGGAGAAATTATTTGTGGCTTTCAGTGTAGTAATCCTGCTGCCAGCTAACTAAAGCCCTAAATCGCTCTTTGGTATGCTAAATATATTCAGTAGGTGCTCTTATTTCTTCAAAGCATTATGCTTAATCTTCATCCTGTTTGTTGGCAGTTGAGGTCAAAGGTGGCCAAAGTTTTTCAATCTTCATAATCTTTTTTGCTGAATTCATTATTTCATGTACCCAGCTGGTTCTCTGGCTTTTGTGTTGAGAACATAGCACGTTGCAGAAGATATCGGAACTTGCACAAGGTCACACAAAGTCAGTACAAACCACACGACCTTCTGAGATCAGCTCAGGGCATCAGCCACATCGGCGCTCAGAGACCAAGTATTTTATGACCCACTCATGGAATTTGTCCTTGTTACCGTGTCAGATTGGAAGCAGAGATATGAAATAGTTACAATGTAGCTGTCTCAACAGAGTAGATATATTTTTATGCCATATGTATAACTTGTGTACCATAAGGGTGTTTGTCTTAATCATTACCTGGGTATGTTAGAATGACTTTCCTGTCCTCTGTGCAGCATGTTCAGCTGTTTATTTCGAAATTTTTTAGAAAATTTGACTCTACTTCTGAAATAAAAATTCCAATATCATCTGTGGCTTTATTTTCCTAATAGTATTGTACCACTACAAACCTAGGCACCTCTAAAGAGCTCAAGCCTAATTGATACTGGCTTTCTTAATCACTGTACTTGAACACCAGGCTGACAGATCAGTCTGAATAGCACTGTAATCCAGCACATACATAAAACTCTTCTTTTCTCTGGCTACTATAAAGCTCTGTCCCTGTCATTTGAGGAGTATGACTTAAAATTACTGTGAGAAAGGCCATGTGAACAAGCAGTTCTGAGATCTGGCAGCATGTTAGCTGCTGCAGGGCTGTGTGCTGTTGGCCAAAGACACAGCTAGACAGAGCTGGCCCAAACAGACCTAGAGTCTGTTCTCTGGTTATACCTGCCTGATCTGTGTGTGTTTAACCAGCCATGCTAGAAAGAACAGACTGTTTCTGCTAGCCAAGCTATTTTGGAGCTATGTGTAAGTCCCAGACCAGCATATTACAGTCTTTAGCAGTGTCTCAATTAAAAATAAGTTATTCTGATAACTGATTATTAGCTTTTAACTTAAGTTCACTATGGCATCTGTGAAACCTTATTTTTTGTTGTTCGGGCAATTTTTAAAAGTAAGGTAAAAAATATAAATACAAAATGTAATGCAAAATCTGGGACGTTTGTGGGAAGGAGTTCCTTTAAAAGTTATGTTAGCAAACTTATGAGCTGGATAGGCCTGCTAGTGTTATCTGCTGTTCTGCTGGTGCTGTTGAACATCATTGTCAGCTTCTGTTGGTGTTCATAAAGGAATTCAGAACCAGAAAGAAGGCAAAGAAGCTCTACATAATAGGCTTTTGCTGTCTTTCAGTTTTCATTAGTGTTTCTTGGAGATACTTACTAAGTTGTAACACTTTAATGATTGTTCCATTATATTGAAGTGACACCAGTGAATTTAGTAGCAAAAGATTGTTTTTCTACTTTGAAGAATATTTTTTACATAGTGTATTATTTTCTGTATTCTTATTCAGTATATTGGATTTGCTTTTACGTATTTTTTTAAATTTTGAGCATAGTAGCAGAACTGTGCTGCTACTTTCTGCTTATTTTTTACTGTTCATTGTAAATTTGAGTGTTTCTTGTTTGCACTCACTTCTAGCCTCTGTAGCTTCTTCAAAAATGAAAGAAGAAAATGGGCTCTTTCTTCCAGCTCCAGTAACTTTGTTGTATAGCAATATGTGAAAATTAATTATTCTAAGGTTGGATGGTTTTATACACAGTATATACACTGTATAGGACAGTGCATATGAAGTATCTCTTGAATAAATGTGATCTGAAAGATTCTTTAATGAACCTTGTGTATGTGATCGTTCAATAGGACGATAAATAGCAATCTGCAGTTTCATCAAGCTGTATACATGTGAGATTCTGTATTAGAAAGACAGTTTACAAAAAATCTATGTAAATAATCTGAGAAATACCTGAAAATATATCTGCATATGTCCAACACCAATATTGTAGCTTTTATAGTCTCTACTTAAATACAGAAGTTAAACTGTCATAGAATATTTAATGAGAGAAGCTTTGTCTTTTGAGTTCTAGAAGAATACTATTCTTATTTCCTGGATATAAGAATTGTTGGGCATTGCAACTTTGAGTCATAATTTCTGCTAGTAACTTTTGGGATTAATTTCTGTGGTTTTAGCGTGCTCTGAGCCAAAACTTCAGTGTTTCTTCCTTTGCTTATTTAAAGGAACAAATTCAACTTGGAAGGCTTAGAATCAAATCTTTTCAGTCGAAAATGTTTTAATTTAAAGCAAAAGAATAATTTTTCATTATGACACTATTAAAATAATCCAGCATGGGAGATTATTTCAGTTTAATACTTTAGAGAAAGTAGCATTTAGTTTTGTTTCTTTTCTGATCATTGTTACAATTTATGATTGATCATGTATATGTAATTTTTTCCAATTAACTAGAATACAGCTGTGCCTATGGCTCAAACAGATTCTTTGTCCTTTGTGGCCTTGGTGGGATTATTAGCTGTGGAACAACACATACAGCCCTGGTTCCTCTAGACCTGGTTAAATGCAGAATGCAGGTTTGTTCTGCATGTTGGTATGTGATGACAGAGCATGTTCGGTGTGGTATATTTAATTACTAATGAGATGGAGGCATAAACTATACCCTGGACATGGCTGTCCAACAGTGCATGGAGTTGATATAAAAGCATGGTGTGTCTTTATTTTTTGCTGCAGAATACAGTTGTGAATATGGCTCGCTCAAGTTTTATGCTCTCTGTGGCGTTGGTGGGGTCCTAAGTTGTGGCCTGACACACACTGGTGTCGTACCTCTGGATTTAGTGAAATGTCGTATGCAGGTTTGTATCAACTTCAACATTTCTTGAACTTCTGCTTTCTATGTAGCCAGCATATTAAGAGTTGCCAGTAGGGATGCAGTCTTTTGTGGATGAGAACAAGCAAGCAAACTTGAATTTATCAAATCTACTGCTGTAAGACTAGCAAAATACCACTTTGAAGAGAAGTAAAGGTATTATGGATAATCTGGATGCGTTATTTTTGACAGCATTTAAGGCACGTTTAACTGACTATATTTGCTAAAAGGCATCCACCACAATGTTACTCTGCTGGCTGGTTAGCTGTCCAGCATTATTCCAGTGCTTTTGGAGTAAGGAAATAGTATCTTTTGGATCTGTGTTTTTTAGCCTGGAGTGACATGCATGTGTAATTGGATTCATTAACACCATGGATATAAGTGCATGGCTTATGGATTGGATATTTTCTAATGATGTCACTTTGAACAGAGTGGCTGATACTTGATTTGATATCATGAAGGCCATTGATGTTTGCAACTGCTTTCCTTTAAGTGGTTTTTGATCAATCAGAAAGTTGCATTGCACTTGTGACACATTAAAATAATTTTGTGAACAGCCATGGATGAAAACATACTAATGGATTTATTCAGGCAAATCTGCAAGAATGCAAATTAAAGCACTCCTGTAAATTTCTGGAAATACAGTAGTTCACTGATTTCCCTGTTGCATAGCTGATGATAAAAATGGCCATTTTGTTATTATAGAACTCCTGAAATTAGGAGGGAACTCTGAATTAGTCAGACCTCCTTGTCATGCTAGAAGTATGCGTGTGCTGTTCTTCAAAACCACGTTCTTTGGAATGGCCTTTATTTGATGTTTACCAGAGAGACTTTTTCACATTCTTGAGAGCATCTGAAATTCTGGTCTCAAACTAGGAAATCTGTAACACATCAGACATGCTCAGTGTGGGCTACCAGTTCTGGATTATTATATGGTCAGGGTGGTGGTACTTCCCCTTCCCTCTCCAGCACTTAGAGGGAGCTTCAGGAGGGGGGTTCCATGTGGATTCCAGGTGTGATCTTGTAAAACCTGTCAGCATTTATCTCTTTACAGATCCAGTACAGAGCATGTTACTAATCCTTCCTAAGTTCTCCAGGAAGAAACCGTTTGCCAGCCCTCTCATGTCTTTTTAAGAAGAGGTCATCTTTGCCATGGTTTAACTGAAACCAGGACACCTGTTACACACCTCATAACTAAGCATGGTTCTGACTTGAACATAGTCCCATTTTACAGTGCCTGATTAAATATCCAATTTTCTAAAATGATGGCTCTTTCTAAAATATTTAGGTGAACTAGATCTCACGTATATTGTTCCTAGACTGCAAGACAGTATACCAGTCAGTGCAGGTTGGCATGCATGTTTCATAGCTCTTTCTGAAAGCTTTGATGGGCATCCAGTTTGATATCTTCCTTTTTATCCTTGGAGGAGCTGTAGGATGATGTCAAATATGAAAAGTAACAGTGGGATGTGACGTAATTACCTGTTGAAAAGTTCCTGCTAAATTACTTCCTTTCACCTGAAACAAAATTATTCAAGTCAGTCTGTGTTAAATTTCTGATAAGTTAATAAAATCTCTCAAAATTTTATGGGCAGAAGACAATTGCTGTATAGCCTTTATTGCCAAGTCAAAGTACAAGTGTGGAAGTTTTTGATCACTCTTTGATCTGGTTTACTCCGTCTGTGTTACTCTGAGTACGTGGAGAGATCACACAGGAGAAACAACCTTCTCTGATTAGTAATCATGTGATCACTAGGTTTCTGGCAATGCTTGAGTGTACATAGGTAGAGTGTGTAAAGTAGATGAGATTGCTGACAGGACCCATTAAATTTTTTTAAAATCTGATCTATACATAGTTGCAGCACTGACAGTATTAGAACAGTGATTTCAGTAAGTTTTTTCATTACAGTTGCATTGTTAATTTGGAGAATTAAAGTGAAACAAAATTCAGTTTGGTGGTTTCTGAGTATTGAGGAAGAACATACTGGCTGTTAAAATAAGTCAGGGTTTGAGAGTAGCAAGTAACCATTAGTGTAACTTTGTGGTGTGTATTATAGGAATTAGAGGAAACCAGCTGTCTGAGGAATAGAAAAATTTAAAATTTTGGATGGGGGCGTGAGAAGGAAAATAGTAAGCTATATCAAACATTTAGCTCTCTGTTCTTTTTAGGTCGATCCACAAAAATACAAGAGCATCTTCAATGGATTTTCAGTGACAATCAAGGAAGATGGTGTTCGTGGCTTGGCTAAGGGATGGGCTCCAACTTTTATTGGCTATTCCATGCAAGGGCTTTGTAAATTTGGGTTTTATGAAGTTTTCAAAATCCTGTATGGCAACATGCTGGGAGAGGTAAGCCTTAAATGTTTTTTGTAAAGCTGTATGTCTGCAGCATAGTAGTATTAGTGATAAGGAGTAATCACAAAAGCATGACTCATTAATAAAAATGTGTGTTTCAATTCCTTTCAGGAAAATGCCTATTTGTGGCGTACTTCGCTATATTTAGCTGCATCTGCCAGTGCGGAGTTTTTTGCTGACATTGCTCTGGCTCCAATGGAAGCTGCTAAAGTTCGCATTCAGACACAGCCTGGATATGCAAACACTCTACGGCAGGCTTTACCCAAAATGTTTGCAGAAGAAGGCATCTGGGCGTAAGCATCCCTTCATTTTAATTGCAATTCTTGATTTTCAGTATGTTTTCTTAATGAAGAGCTGGTGCTGTAACTAGTTCTGGCCTTAGCTTGTAATACTTCTTGGTCTTTTGTATTTCAAGATAAGAACTTAACATACTTCAGGTGATCTGTGCTGAACTGGCTGTTAATTCCACATGCTCCTTAGATCCATCTTTGTGAGTATCTTTGTGCTGAGTTCTGCTGGATAACTTCAGTTTCTAGCAGTTCCAGTCAGAGATACTCAGCAACTTTCTGGTTGTACAGTCAAAGATGCTTGAGTCATTGGCATGTGAGAGCAATATAACTGCATGTTAGCTTTCTGTTCTGATAGAAGTGGCTGTAGATGTACAGGTCATGTTTCACTATCAGGACTTGGCTGGTATGCAGACATTACCCTTACTGCACTGGTAGTATCAGTACTACATTGCTGCCGTGTATTGTAATCTGAAAAGGGACTAAAGAAACTGCTGTGCAGCCTGAGGATCAGGAAAATTTCAATTTGTGCTGCTGTTGGAAGGTAGTACTTAGGAATTTAAACAACTCTAATTTCTGTGGGATTGACAGCATTACAGGGTAGTATATAGAAGTTGTATGGCAGCAATAAATAAGCTAATTCATTTCAGGTTAGAAATACACTTTCAATAATGAAGAAAATGAAACTGAGATTGTCTCTTCTCTGGTTAAGTTTCTATAAAGGTGTTGCTCCACTATGGATGAGACAGATTCCATACACAATGATGAAATTTGCCTGCTTTGAACGTACTGTTGAAGCTCTCTACAAGTACGTTGTTCCCAAGCCACGAAGTGAATGTACAAAAGGAGAACAGCTGGTAGTCACATTTGTTGCAGGCTATATTGGTAAGGAATCTTTAAGTTCTACACTTCATTAATGGATTACTGCAAATCTAGAGACCTGTTGCTTTTCAAAGTATTAACTGAAAAGTGACATTAGCAGATGTCACTAACATGGGAGAACTTCCCTGCAGCTTTGAAATGTGCAGGAGAAGTAACTATAAAATCGGTCTGTTAGGGGAAATTGGGTCTGTAATAGGAGACTTCTCTTAAGTGCTCCTATATGTTACCAGTATTGATGGCCAGATTTAAAAATTGCAGCTGATTTAAGTGAAAATTTGCATCTTTCTCAGTCTTGGGAATCTTTCGATGGAAGGGGGGAATTTTCAATATCCAAAGATTCAGAAGTTTTTTTTCTGGCTGTTTTCTTCTGTTCAGAAGTTTCAGGTGGTTGTACTTAGTGTACACAGTAGTGGTACAGCTAAAATACCACAGAACTAATGTCAAATTATTCTTTCAGCTGGTGTGTTCTGTGCAATTGTTTCCCATCCTGCTGACTCTGTGGTGTCTGTGTTGAACAAAGAAAAAGGCAGCTCAGCTTCACAGGTTCTTATGAGGCTTGGATTCAAAGGTACGTTCTTTCTTTCATGTATTTTGGATCAAGTGTTTCTGGTGTTTAGGGGAGGAGGTATTTTTTTCATGCCATTTTATGCTGCTCACACTTATGGTTTGCTCTCCAGGTGTATGGAAAGGTCTGTTTGCTCGTATCATTATGATTGGTACCCTGACTGCACTACAGTGGTTCATCTACGATTCTGTCAAGGTTTATTTCAGACTTCCTCGCCCACCTCCACCTGAAATGCCAGAATCTCTGAAGAAGAAGCTTGGTCTAACTGAATAGACAACTCATGGACTGACTGCTGGCTGACCCAGTGATGAGTTTCATGAAACTTTTATATATTTGACTATGTAGAAAACAAACTATACAATGTCATTATTGGTTGTGCCCTCATCTCATGTGAGGGTTTAAATTCTACCACTGTCATTGCCTGAAATAAATGAGAAACAGAGTGCTTAGTGTCTGTTTACTACTGCATATGTAAGCTTCATTTCATAGTAGCAAATACCTCAAATACTCTCCTGGCTTCCCCCCTCCCACCCCAAAAAAGTTTTTTAAAAAATACCCTGTATCACACTTAAGAAACTAGAGAAATGTTACCCTTCCACTTAAAATTAGGTTTTCACTGTTTCCAGAGAAGTGCCAAGAACCTGTCCTTGCACTTGGAGCCCACTGATCATTTGCCTGTAATAAGCTGTTACTGTGGAACAGCTGAACTCGTGAATGGCTGAGATGAGACTGGAGTCTGATTGGGCATCCTAGTCATGATATCAGTGTTTCCCACAGAGATAAAAGGAACCTTATGCATACTAGAGCTGTTTCTGCCTTGGGATGGTCATCCCAACTTATGCTTACTTGACTAATTTCTGCTTCTGTTGGCTTTGAACCACACCAAAGAACTTGGCCCTTCTGATTGTCCTGTGGAATTAAACAGTAGTTGCTACCTCTTAACTAGAGAAAAGCTGATGTTAATAAAGATTTTCAAATATATTTGACTACTAATGGTGTACTTCAGCTTTACAATAAAATAAAAATGGCTTGTATTTTACTCTAGAGTTTGAAAAACTTGCCAGTTTTTCCCTACATTTGCTACAGCTGTAGTTTTTTATTTCAGTTACTTTTTTCTGAATTAGTATAATACTGAATTATGGTTGAACCATGTATTTCTGCAGCTCAAGGAGCCATGCCAGGCTTTTTGGACCTTGATGTGAAGAAATACATGCTCCTCAGCACACAAGAGGAGACAATTAAGGCAATGTTAAGGTATTTATTTTTGAATTTTTTTCTCAAGTCTTAGTGGAGGGAGATGGTGCTGCCTTCTGCATTTCACCTGTTCAATAACCCACAGTTGGTAATCACTACACCCTATCCAGTACTACTTTGCTCCCAAAGTAGAGCTGGAGCTGATGTGGTTTTTTTGCAATTCTGTGGATAGACTGCCTTACAGCATGTGAGCTGTTTATACTGAACTTAGCTTGGCACTTATGTTACACTGCTTCTTCCTCTTGGCTCCTTCAGAGCCAAAAGGACAAATCAGGCAGGTGCCATTGGATATTCTAAATGTACTGACTGCTGCATCTTGCTGGAATCAGATGTGCCTGCTATTGTAGCGCTGAGCTTCTCACCCCCTGGGAAAATCCTCCAACACCCAAGATTTTGAATGATTATGCTAAACAGGAAAGCTGGGCCTTATTTTGAATTGTTGCCTTTCAGAATGCAGAGTAAAAGCTAGAACTACACCATTTCCCTGTCACCATGACAGTAATAAAGACACTCTTAGAGCAACTGGTATCTGCCTGCATTACACAGCAAAGTCAAATTTAGACCCTCAGTCTAAATAAAATACTTGTACAAGTACTTTGTTGTTGAATTAAAATTATCTAATGCTAAAAGTATGTAAATCTTGTTTCCACATCGTGAATGGGAAGCTCTGAAATTATTTAATGAGTCATTAAATACTTGTAAGAGCTTCCTTGGAGAAGAGCCCTTACTATGACTTGTATTAAGACTGTTGATGTTAAATCACATTTTTGAAGTTGTGTGTATGGTGCAGCTTGCTAGGAAAACTCACTTTCGTGTACTGAAAATCAGTTTCTTTAGAGGCATGTTTTTACTCAGTAGAATTTTCTTTCTTTGCTGAAAGTTCCTTCTAATCCTGGGGAAAGTGAAGAACTCAAATTTTAAGGCTGGCAGAAGACTGAGACAAGCTTGGCTCATGTAGTGAGGTAGTCTGTCAAGCAATCTAGTGCTGAGCTAAATTTCTTGAGACTCTTATTCTGTATGTGGAGCAAAATCGCACAATTTTTCTCTAGGATTGAGTCCATAATGCACAGTTGTTACAAATAGGTACAACAATAAGAGCACCTTAAGTCTGTTTTCTTATTGCTCACTGGTAGACCTGAAACTATCTTTTAAAAATGCTTAGATAATTATATCAAGGTAGACCTGAGATAAGACTACAAGGAGCAGCCTGCAGTTCCTCTTCTGTAACTGAGAAAGGGAAAATACACTTAGTGCTCCTTGCAGTGTTGTATTTCAGTGGAAAACCCAAGAGGGGGAGAGAATTGCCTTGCAGCTGCCAGCTTCATTGACATTCAGCCATAGGATTGTTCGGATGCTTGTTAGGAAAGGGTGTTGCTTAAAGGGTTGCCTGCTGGTATTTTAAATAAGCTTCAGTGGGAAAACCGTAGTATTAAAATACAATTTAAAAGGTCTTTGTGCATAATGCCTGGTACATTTTCTGAAGGTTGAGATAGAGCAATGGTGCTTTTGATGGATTTGCCCTTCCATTGCAAGTAAAGTCCTGTATCCAAAAGAGGTACCCCAGTTTAAACTTAGGTAACTCCAGACCCATCAATAAACCCCAAAGTGCTCTGTAAAACATGGATTATGTATATGCTGCTTGTGTATATTTTATGAAGGAGAAAACATACTTTCTTGCTGGTTTTGGAGCTGAGATGAGCTTTCTGGTTTAAAACATACCATATATATAAATTTGGAGTAACAACTGCATTTGCACACCGTGTTTATATCAGGTTGTACTACAGATGAAATGTGCTGACGCTCACTGATACTTGCGGAAATGTCTGTTGCATATCATTTTAAAATGGGCTGTAATAATACAAATACTTGTAACTCATTTACATTTTTACATAGAAATGATGTAGTTCACAGTGAAAACAATAAACATCCTGCTTTTTTATAGCAAATATGAGTACCTTGGGTAGATGGGCTTAATAGCTGCGTGGCTTTGTTACAGAATACAATTTTTGTAACTCAGTGCTAGGGAGAAAGACACTGCTAGCAGAAAATTCTTGGCTAAGCAGATGTTCTGGTGTCTAAAAGTAGATTTTATTCTTTTGGGATTCATTTGCTCATGTAATTTTTCATCATTGATCATTTAATGCTGTTGCTGGCTTTTGGGTTGTTTTTTTTCCTTTTAAATTGCTGACAAGTATACTAATTGGCCAGTTTTGTATCTGAAAGCTAAATTAAAAGCAAAGATGGCCTGAATGTCACTACATTTTGGGCTCAATGGGATGATCTGTTTTAAGTAGCATCGCTGTAATTTTCATTATTACCTGAATCACTCAATCATTTGATAAAATTGCAGAGTATCGCTGCATGACCCTAGAAATGAACGAAGGGGTTGTAGTTTCACTGAGCCAATACTCTCCCCAACTGACAGTACTATAACAAGGAGGCAAGTTACCTGTCTGCTTTAAATTTTTGAAAAAGACCTCACTCTCTGCTCACCTTTTCCACTGTCGAAGGAGCTCTCTGCCTCCCTGATGAGAGCAGTATAATTATAAAGCTACTATAAAACTTCCATTTTTTTAGTACAGTGGAGATGTGTGCCCGAAGGGCAAATAGAGATTTGTAATACCTGTGTGGATTATGGGAGAATTTCAGATCGCTCGCCTTACTCCTGAAGTCAGTACAGTGGTGTGACAACTTGAAATACAGATTATTCCAAAATACCTTTTTCAAGTAAACTTTACCTTTGTGACTTAAATTTTTTGCCTTGCTTGCAGCAAGAAAAATATCTGAGAGGATTATCCTGGGAAGTAAGGGTAGGAAGTCTGCACACATCTAAAGGGAAAGGGAAATGAAACATGTATGTATGTATGTATGTATGTTCCTGTAACATTTTTTGCATGCTTAACTTCCCTTGGAGACCACGCACAGGACTGTACACTCAGCTTTTCACTGGGAGACGTGTTCTAGAATTTGGAGGTTGAAAGTGAAATTCACAGTTGTTTATCCTGGCTTGTTTTCTGGTTGCTGTCCCAAGGAGTAAGTACACTCTTTGCATGCAGACAGACCTCTGCTGTGTCAAGGCTGCTCAGATTAACTGTGCAGCTGGAATGTGTTTTTTTCCACATCACTTGTGTAGATGTTGCTCTACCGGTTCTCCAGTTCTGCCTCTCCAGATTCTTACTGGCTACTGACCACAAATGATGCATTCATAAAATTGAAAGCAAAGTGAATCAAGTGACTGTAGCCTGTGATGCCTTTAATCCACAATATATTTATTATGTAACCCTCAAACCCCTAAAGTGTATGTGCATGTGTACATACATTGCTTCAGGTATGATAGGCAATGCATACTTTACCATGGCTGTTCTTTAATTTTGCTGCCTGCTTCAAATGCCATTTGGTAATTTTCAGGAGCTCACTTAAGAACTGTGTGGAACAGCAAAGGGACAGGGGGTGGTAGAGTATCTGTGGACGCTCCTAGGAAAACCTGTCTTTTGACAGGTTTATTGCCATCTGTCAGGTGGCCTGGAAAGGGGTAGAAGAAAGGGGGAGATAGGAATGGACCTGTACCAAAAAGAGGAAAACTTTAAACAAAGTATTGGAGGTTGACTGTGGGCAAATGAAGCAAAGAAGGTACAGAAGACCAGCAACATGAAGCAGACCAAAATACATGGAATGCTGAATGAGGATGAAAATAGTGAGGGACAGGAATGCTTGTATCTTCCATACCATCATGAGTCTAGTAGTTGCTAGATGTTAAGGTATGGCAAACCGAAAAGTTATAAAGGCTTTACTATATACTTACACTTCTTGATATAATTTCATTTACAGGGATTTTCTGAGTTGCTGTATTGCTTCTAATTGATATTTATAGCCATTTTTATTCCTATTTAATGCATTTCTCTCCCCCACCTTCCTCTGCTAAAACCATTCCCACTATATTGTTACTGCCTACTTCATTTTCAAATGTCTCAAATCTGTTGTTCTGCAGCACCTAAATAGTCCCAGTAGTTCATAGCAGTAGCCTTCTGGGATAAAAGCAGCTTCTCTTTGCTAATTCTGCTGCTCACTGTAGTATTTTACAGACTAAGAATGAATGACTAACACTGTTCGGATTCCTGAGCAGACACTGTGACACTGGGATAAAGCCATCAGCAGCATTATTAGGTCTTTCAGAGCATTGTCCCTATAGAGCATTCTGTGTTTTAAAGACAGAATGGTGCTGCACAGTAATTTTGATTTAATCAATTAATCAGTAATTTTGATATAAAAGCCTTTTGTAAGGCTTTTATAATTGTAAAAGCCTTACACAAAGCCTTATACAAATTATTCCATCTAAATGTGTGACAAACTTTCTGGAAGGCATCAGCAATATTTCTGAGCATTTCTTGCTTCGCTGCATTTACCTTGTAAAATATTATTTTAAAAAGAAACTAGTTTACAAAAATCATAGAGTGAATAGAGACAAAGTACTACTGCTGTTGGACTACCTCTTATTTAGCTGGAAACCACAGTTCTATTCCTTCCTTTGCAGCAAGAAAGCAAAACTGGAATCTGTCATTCTTGGGTCCTGCTTTCTTCATGAAAGCAAACTCTAAAGCTAAGAACATAATTTTATACTTTTAACACTGTTTTATTTTACAAAACAAGCAATTTATTAAATATAGCATTTGTCATTCTTCAGAAAGATACATGCAAAGAGGTATGTTTTTTGTTCACATTATTATTTCTCCCTTGAAATAAGTATGACTTTTTCCTGTCCTTTCAAAGGAATAGGACAAATTTCAGGTTTAGGTGTGCTTCTAAATGAAGCCTTTAAATATTGTCTGTCTTCTCAGTACTACACATGATGGGAGTTAACAATTCTCAAACACTATTCTTTAGGCAGTGGCCTTTCAGTGATCAGTTAATGTCTGAAATCTTGGTTATTTCATCTTTCACATCCTTGATCTCGGTTTGAACTCTTGTTAGATTGGCCAATTTCTCATTCAGTAGAGCAATTTCCTTCTCCCGTTGTAAGACCTCCTCCACTAATCTTCCTATTCTCAGTGTTAGGTCATTTATTAAAGGCTCCAAGATGGCAAACTCCTTTTTAACTTTGTACATCTTAGGTTTTAAATCATTAGCAAATGTAACTGTCTTCAGAACTTTTGCTCTGTCACCTTCAAGATTCAAAAGTCTATTGGAATGCTTGTTAAAATCGCTCCGTAACTCAGACAGTGCTGTCTTAATTTGCTCTATTTTCCTTGCATTACTGGATGCCAGGCTTTGTATTTTCGTACTTCGGTCGATGCTACTGGTAAGGAGGTCACCTATGTTTTTTACTGTTGCCTTTTCACCTTTTTCCACTTTATCTTCTAGTGTTTGCAAAGAATCTGTCAGTGCAGTCATGTCTGAGACCAGGCCTGAAATGCGCCTTATGTCAGTTTTTACTGTCACAATCGTCAATGTTACATTTTTTGCTACAGAAGCTGTGTTCTGTTCAGCACTTGAAACTGCATGTAAAAGGCTTGTTAAATTCTTCTCCAGTTCTTCTTGTTTTTTAATTATGCTGCTAGACCATGTTTTCATTGTATAAATATCTTCCTGCAGATATTTAATGTGAGAAATTATTTGAAGATCTTCCAGCTGTTTCATTACGTTCCAAGTCTTTTCACACTAGAGGGATACAAAAATATTTCTAGCTTAACAACTCAAAATTCAAGCTATACTTTAATGAAATATCTTACTATTCTGACATTCAAGTTGAGTGCAAACCCTGTTTCTAGGAAATCAATTTCTGTTACAACACAACTAGTTTTTTTTCTTGTCAGTATATTTAATAAATGTTAGTACTTCTTCTATTACAACAAAAAATTACAAGAAGGTGCCATATGACTTTCCAAGGTGACCTCTGAAAACACAAGTCATCAAATGGAATCTTTTTCCATACATTGGAATTTTTAAGTCTCCATAAAAGCTATTTTAGTGAAGGAAAACTCATGCTACTGCTGGATTTTTGTCTTGATTTGCTAGTTCACGCTTTTATATTTATTTTCTTATGATTGGTTCTTGGTTTTCAAATTTGAGAGGAGAAAAGGAAATCATCTAAGTGAAACTATCCAGTTCAATCCCCAATAAGTCAGGGTAGAACTTGGAGAAAAAAAAAACCCACCAAACAGGCAAACTGAAACACATTCTATGAGGCTAGAATTAGTTTCATATAAATCCTCTTCTGGACATTAGTAGTAAAAATATCATCACAGAAACCAATATTTTTAACTCTTCAGTAGTGCCAGTCGTTCCTCAATAGCTCAGAACCGTTTTGCTCAAAAGCAAAAGACCAGAATTTAGGTTGTGGAAAGTTGTGCTTTTTTCCTACTTAATACCTCCAAGGATAAGGATTTCATGTTGAATCTCCTGCACATTCAGCTTTCAGTAGGGTTGAGGTTGATGAAAGATTAGGGATCACACCACTGTCACTTCCACCACCCTGCCTCAAAATGATACAAAGTAGAAACACTAGAACTGAAACACTGTGAAAAAAACCTGAAACTTGTGAAAAATATTTAAAAAGCATTTCTTTATATCGTAGTTTTTCCTAATAGGATAGGGAACACTAAAGTATTTACTCTGTACCAGTTCTGGAGGAACAGTTTATTTTGAATTAGATTATGCATCAGGACAGGGAAATTCACTACAATATATTTTTATTTTGAATATCACTGTGAAAATTCATACATAAGCAATAATTATATGAAACCAACACAGTTTTATAACATTGAGAAACACTGGTTTCATAGTCCCTTGAATGGACAGTGTTACTTGTTTAGTGAAGATTTCAGTGGAGTTCTAAAATTATTGTACAAACCCAGACTAATTTAAATTAGGTCTGATTAAGTCATAAATGTGTTCATACTGTTGTACTAAGCAATCTCCTTTCCAGAGAAGTACAAAATTATCAAGCCATTAAATCTGCAGACCATTTGTGTTGTCCCTGAGATCCAAATTTCAATGAACATCTATCAGGCCTACTAGGTAGTATTACATCATGTGTAAGTAGGTCTGTGGGTAAACTGCATATTCCCTGCTCCCAAGCACATAACTCCACTGATTTCATCAATTACTTTTGCAGCTCTTGGTTCAGCAAACTTTGGGAAACAATGTCAGTGACATTGTTAATTTTTTTTTCTTTTCAAAAGCAAAGCAATATAAGATGTATCATGTAACAAAGAGCATCCTACAGAAGAAAACGTTAAAAGGTTAAAATTTGTTTCTAGAGCACCAAAATGCCCCCCCCCCCAAAAATAAAACCAAACCAGGTGCTATGTAAATGCCAGCTTATAGAAACCAGAACAATACAAGGTTCTCAGCAGGTTTTCTCTAAGGGTGTTGTATCTGAGCTTCAGCTGTTAAAAATGTACTCAGTGCTTTCCTGCAGCACAAAACCATTATGGTGTACAACACTTCAAAAGCAAGGTACAGCTATCTCAGCTGAGAAATAAGTGATTAATTGTTCACTGTGTTACAAGTCTATGGAAAATAATACACAAAGTAACAACAAAAGAAACTAAGTAGTGAAAGCTAAATACAAACTAAAAATATGAACTTTTTCCCTTAAATCTAAATACTTGGCTTCAAATAATTTTTAATAAAAAAGATCTTTTAATAAATAAACTGAAAATAATCCTTAATTTAAGAAAATATTCCTTTCCTTTTTTAACAGAGTATTACTCTTTTGCTCTCTACCCTCTTTATCAACCTTTCAAGCTGTTCCAATGATCTTTAGATCAATGACAGTACATCAGCTAACCCTGACATAGATTTAAATCACATTATTTATAAAAAAGTGCTTTTTCATCAATGAAAAAAACCTAAGACCAAATTCAATTATCCTCATTCTGGTCATTTTCTAAGTGAAAGCTTTCTAAAGTTACTTCTTCTGCTTTTGAAGATACTGCTATGTCAGGCCCTGTTTCTAGAACAGCTAGTTCAAGCTGCATTTTGATCAAGCTGCCATTGGACTGGAGGCCCTCAAGAGCCTTCTGCATGGCCACTGTATCAGAAACAGTTTTCAGCATGTCATTTTCCACAGCATACAGCTGTGTCTTCAAGTCCTCTATCTTTTTCTCCATACCAAGCAAGTCACTTGACAATCTAAGAATAGAGTGAATAGCATTTTCAATTGTTGGCAAATGGGTCTTGCACTCCTCAATTTTAGGTTCATAGTTTGCAAGTTTCTGATTCAGCTCTGTGTCCTTGGCTACCAGACTATTCTGTTCTTCTTCTAGCTTTTCAACTGACTTTGCATCCAAGTTCAACTTTTGTTCAACTCTAGAGAATTCATCATCTTCTTGCTTTTTTAGTGTTCTGATATTTCTGGCTGTACTGTCCTCCAAATCTTTTACTCTTTCTGCAAGGGATTTAATTCTTTGGTCAACTTCATTGATTTTGGAAGTAACTTCTGTGTGTATGAACTTTGCTTCAGATTTTAAACCACTAGCATTTGTGTTCATTTCATCCAGGCTTCTTCTCCAGGAATTCGTAACATTTTGGAACTTCTCATTAATGCTCTGCATCTTTAGGGATAGAGTCTGTTCATTGTTCCGAATATCATTTATGGTGTTATGAAGAGAAGATATTTCCTGCCCAAACTCAGTCATCACAGAGATGGATGAGGCAGCTTCTTGCAGGATACTTTCAGAAGACTCAAGCTGCATTTACAACACAAAACAACGTCTGTGTCTACTTAACAAAAGTAAGAACAGAAAACCCTTTCCATTTATTAAGAGGTAATGAAGTCCCTTAAAAACCACTGTATTTGTTACAAAGCTCCTCCATGGTGATTTCCATGTTTCATCTTTAAAATATTGTTGATTAACCTAGCATGAAAAAGTCACAGAAAAAAAGCTATGTCTGTTGTTGAACTTCTATAGCATATATGCAATTTCCCATGTTTAGTTTCTTTTTGTGTCCAAAATACAGTAAATCTCATGCAACATTCTGCAATCTGAAGCATAGTATATAAATATCCAAATTACATCATGTATAAATGACATTATTCTGAGATCAGTGCTGAAACAAAATCACTGGCATGAGCCATGCTGTGCTACCATCCTTATTGTAAGGTATCAGGGATAATTCAGCAACCAACACAGCTTTTCTGCTTGGTAATGTCACACGTGGTAATGTCTTTTCTCAGTACTATTGTGTTTTCTTATCACTTTATTATGTCTTCATATTATTAGAAGAGGTCTGCTACATAAAAATGCTGGTAAATTTTCTTCAAATCAATGTACATTAGAATTGCACACAAGAGAAGGCTGGTAAAATGAAACATACATGTATGTAAGTTCTTAAAAATAGTTTAGTTTCTAAAAAATAATACTGAGGTACAACTACTGTATTCACATACTGGAACAATGACATGGATTGACATGCTTTGTCACGTGAAATAGTCCCTAAATGCCTCTTCACGGCCAAGTAAAACACATTCTGAAAACTTGTTTTAAAACAGGCAGTTAAATTAACAAAATAATGATGAAGTAAGCAATGGCAAATATTCACCAAAGATCATCCAATTAAGATGTTAATTATTACCTTTTCAGAAATTAGGTTTACTTTACTTCCCACATCCATGATTTTTTCAGCTTCTTGATGTAAAAAATTATACTTTCTTTCCAGATCAGCAAATTGACCCGACTGCTGAAATAGAAACCTGCAAATTTCAAGTAAATAAACAGAAAACATAACTTCTTAATTAGTATATATTAAGTATTCCATGACTTGATTCACAGCAAATTGTTACTGGAGGGATTTGTGTTCACAAAATGTGCTAGATCAATACATGACCAAAAAACTCCAGTATCAAGACAGACCAATTTTTTTTTTTTTATCTTCTAAAAGAGGTATGACAGCAAGGAAGCATCCATAGATGTCTTTGCTTTTACACTGCATGCTAAGGTAACTAAGGCACTGATGCTGCTAAGGTATTTTAAAACGTCTTTAACAAAGGTATTTGACCTTTACTTAAAGACTCCACCTGATGAATGGTTTATTACACAGTTGAGCAAATTATTTACAGAAAACTCTATTTCACTTCTGTCCATTTATTGCCTGTCAAATGAGCACTTCCTGTCAGCCTAAGTTGCTCTCCAGGTAGATGCAGTCTCCAAAGCAGATATTTAGAATTCATGAGCAAGGAACCTCAGGGTGATGTAATAGATGGAGCTTCTACATTAAGTCACTGCACACCCATGTTTCCATGCTTGTCAATACTTCTACTCTTTCCTGGATCCTTCTGGCTCTAACAAGTTTCTGTAGACACTTAGCCCAAGCCATCTGTTAATATGTAAATCATACAGCCCACAGAATACAAAAGAAAATACTAAAATCCTCTTTAGAGAGTTACCTACCAGCTCACCACCAGGCAAACAGCAAGGGAAATGATACTCAAACTTGTCTTTGAGTCCATCCAAAAGGAACTGTGATTATTGCTGGTCCTGGGACTTGCCAGCTTCCCATAATTACTGTGCCTCTCAGCCTTCTGTGAACCTTCACTGGTCTTGGATGAAGAAATACCTTTTTTCCTTGGCTTAACTTCAGACATTTTGTGGTTTTAAAAAGCAGAAGCAAAGGAGAGAGCTAGGAAAAAAAACCCCAGAAAGGACTAGTTTTTACTTCTTACATTTTAAATATCCTCAAACATAAGCTTTAAGTTCACAAATATATCTCCAAACATATTTCTTTTGGTGTTCACAATGATTCCTAGTTATGTGAACTTTTGTAAAGTACCATAATACTTTCATTTGCTTTCCATATCACAGAGCACTGCTTTCATATTTTCTCCAACTGTGAACTCACTTTCCAAGCTTAAGCTAATTTCATGTTTCCAGAAATATTTCATCTGCTGTAGAATAAGCTATGTTAAATATGTATTTAAAATTACAAGGATTAAAAGTGTATTTCTGTAGCTGATGACTGTGACAATTTCATCAGCAATTTCACTGATGAACTTATGTTTTACCTGTAAATTTGAAAAAGAATTATTACCTACACTACACTAAAAGGGGAAAGTTAATTTTTCAACTTAAAAAATAAAATTGCAAATCAAGCTTTAATTTAGTAGTTCTATTGTAATGATTTCATGTCATCTGTAAAATCACAAATGTTGGTTAACAAAAAGTCATGACAGAAAAATTCTGAAGATTCATGAAATCATGCCTCTAGAAAAAAGAAAAACTGTAACTTCCTCTTGATAAAATTAAGGTCAGAATAGATTGAGGTAATATGAATCTCTAGCTCATATTTTAATCATCCAAGTGAAGGACAGAGTGTAGTTTTTAAGCCTAAAATCTTCCACCATACTGCTCAAAATAGACTTGATCCTTGGCAGAGTTGCTTTAGCCTAATTTGAGACCAAACTATTGTGCTGGTTTTTGGGATCACTTTGCAGCACTGCTTAGTCACATATCAAAATATAAATATTTGGAGATACTTACATAGTCATGTACAGGGGTAAAAGACATTGTTTAAAATCTAATCTGTCATGCAGGTAGCTTAGAGCTGTTTGAGCCACAGTACTAGGAAGCACACTCTGAGCTTGAAGCATGGAGGAAAAAAAGTTTTTCATTTCCAAAAAATTCCACAAAAGAAAAACAAAACCCCAAAGAAAACCAAACAAAAAAAGCCACCAAACCAGAAAAATTGTATTTTGAAGTTTTTAAAACATCTTTGGGTTCGAGAGCACATACCATGAAGTTAAAGTGGAGAAAAAAAAAAGAGCTTTGAATGATAGTTAGGGAAAGAGTTTAACAGAGAAAAGCTCTGATTTGAAAGGACGGCTGCAGCGCGCAGCCCGGTGCTGCACAGGGGCATGAGCCGCAGCTCCCCAGAGACCCTTCCGGACCGGTCTGCTCCCCCAGAGTGACCGACCGCCCCCTCCAGAGTGACCCACATCCCCTCTGCTCCCCCCAAAGTGACCGACCGCCCCCTCCGCTCCCCACAAAGGGACCGACTGCCCCCTCCGCTCCCCACAAAGGGACCCACATCCCCTCCGCTCCCCCAGAGTGACCGACCGCCCCCTCCGCTCCCCACAAAGTGACCGACTGCCCCCTCCGCTCCCCACAAAGGGACCCACATCCCCTCCGCTCCCCCCAGAGTGACCCACATCCCCTCCGCTCCCCCCAAAGCGACCCACATCCCCTCCTGACCCACCTCCCCCCCAAGCCTGCTCTGCAGGACGGCCCCAGCCCCAGCAGTGCTCCCATCTCCCCTCCCTGCGGCCGCTGTCCCATACCCGCCGCGCTGCTCCGGCCTCAGCTGCAGGGGCGGAGGCGGGCAGGGCCGCCCTGCCCCGCAAGCACCACGTTTACAGGCCCCGGGGCCCCTCCCCTGCCCGCGGCAGGCGCATCCCGCCCGGTGCGCCACGTCCAGGCCCGCCCGCCACGGGCAGCGATCCCGGCACGCACAGCCGGGGCTCGGCGATTCCGCGCCGGCGCGGGAGGCGGTGCGGGAGGCGGTGTGGGGCCTTGTTCGGCGGCGGCGGACGGCGAACGGACCGGGCCGGGCCGGCCTTTCCCCGCCCAGGCCCGGAAGGAGGAAGCACTGCCGGCGCCGCCTTCCCGGGAGCAGCGGCTGCGCCTCGGGGCTCGGCTCGGGGTCGGCGGCTGCCGGAGCTCCGCGCTGCCCGCCAGGTGAGCGGTGTACCGTAGGGACGGACCGGACTGCGAGGGTTCTGCCAGGGCAAGGCAGGGCAGGGGTCGGCGGGCGGGCGGTCGGTCTGAGCGCCTCGGTTTCTGTTTCGTTGGTGGCTGGCACCAGCGGCACGGTGTGAGTTAACTCTTTGTTTTGTATGTTTGTGGAGCGATTTGTTCTGTATTTGCCTCGCATGTGGCAGTGTTATTGTTATTATTATCCGGTTTTCGACCAGGGAGCTTTAGTGTCTCCTTTCCTTCGTGGTGCGGTGAGATAAAGGCTTTCTTAACTACGTAATTTTTAGTGAAAATAGAAAATTCTGTCAGCACAGCGGAAGAGGCACTCTATCACGGGCTTATCCAAAGGCAGCTGTTCTACATCTACCCAGCTCCTGAAGGAGAGAGTGCCGGAAAAGGCGAACGCTTCTGCAGGCACCTGCATGGGTGCTTTGTGGAGGAGTTTGGACTTGTTTATGGGGCTTTCCTGGCAGGAGGGTGATCGGAGAGGGCATGTCGATCAATTGGGACTCTCGGAGTCGCTGATCAGTTCTGGGAAACCTTCATGCCGTAGTCAATAGTTTTCACCTGTTTTCTTCAGACATTTGGTTTTTTATGATATGGAGGAAGAATGCGAGTTTGAAGTTGCGTGTCCAAATGCTGATAAAGGAAGGTATAGCGCACTTATTGGCAGTGTTGGGTGCTCCCTCTTCCATCATATGTCAGCATCCAAGTGTCCTTGTATGGAGTCTTGAGCTTGGAGACAACAATGCGTTTATCCCGTACGATGAGACCAGTCCTCTTTCTCGTCCTGTTGTCCCAACCATATGATCCAAGGACTTAAAAAAAAATTGAAAGATGTAGTCAGCAGGGAGAAGACCTTTCAATAGAGATATTTAGCAAGGTGCTAGTATATAAGAAGCTTGTAGTCTTTGGTTTTGTAGTTCTGAAAGTGTTCATAATTATAAATTCATAGGAATGGGGAAAAGAACTTCTATTTTCAGAATTAGCTGTCCTTTGCTACTCTTTCTGATTTTAACACCAAAATTTATAAGCTGTTCTAAAACTTCTTTCCTCATGCTTGTAAGTTATGTTCCCAGTCTGACTTGACTTCACCCCCTCTCCCCACTCTTTTTCACCTTGAAGAAATATGGATGTCAAGAGTAGAAACTATTTGCTTATGAATCGTCAAGCACTGGAAAATGACATCAAGACTTCTTATATTATGGATCGTATGATTTCTGATGAAGTGCTGACATTACAGGAAGAGGAGAGAGTGAAGCAACAGGTAGAATTCTCTCTCACTGCTATTTCTTCTCCTAGTTTACTCACATATTTTACCTATATTTTATCCTTTTTAAAAATAGTATTTTCTGACTATCTAATTCCTGGCTTTGTCAAATTCTAGCATGCATTATTTGTTGCTCTAAATAAGGTTAAGGGCTTGGTAAGTTAAAGGCTATTTCTATCACTATAAATAGTCTATAATTTACAGAGTGATAGATTAAATGATTTCTGAGGTTGCTTAGTTTTGTATAATACCTCTTCTATTTTTTTTTTCCTAGAATACACGGCAGGAGCGAGCAGCTATGCTAATAAACATTATTCTTACAAAAGATAATAATTCATATAGGTCCTTTTATAATGCACTGCTCCATGAAGGGTACAAAGATCTTGCTGCACTTCTTCAGGATGGCATCCCTGCCGTCTCGTCTGGTAACAGAAAGAGTTCAATGGATGGAATGACTTCCTACGGTCAGTGTAACTGCAGCAATCTCTGTGCTTGTGTGTGAACAAAAGCTGTCTTTTTATTCCTTAGAAAGTGACTATGTGTAATACCTGTTCCAATGAAAAAGGAGCAGTTGGTGCACTTGTTTGTTTTGGTAGTGTAGTAACTACGTCTGTTTCATCTACTTAATATGGCAGGAGAGTTACAATAGTTACAATTTTTATAGGTCATCTTGAAAGTGTTCATACTGAGTAATGCTTATTTTAAAAGGCAGGAGAACTGATGCTCTTACGGTTTTCACTTACAGCAAAAATGTTACAAGTTAGAGAAAGGAAGAATCTCATTTGTACCTATTAAAAGAAAAACTCGTAGTCTCCAAAATTCTGATATTTATCTAGAAGGTTAATCTGGAATCTCTCAACTTACACTTGATTATTGATTAGTTGATCTAATTATTAGCTTACTTAATTCTTTCCACCAGATCTTTTAGTTACCCTAAAAAAGTTCCATAACTTATACCTGAATTTTCATCACGATCATCTTTGACTGACATGAAATAAATTTGTAGTTTCTAATGGGCAGAACCTTCTAACTGCATATGACTAACTGCCATATTTACTGGCACTCTGCATTTAATAAGTGTCAAAAGCATGTGGAATTCAAGGCTATCTTAGATAATCAAAGTTTATGAGTTATGTCACTCCATATGGCCACAAAGTGGGCAGATGAAGTGCACGTTTCCCTTCCTGTTATGCTTTACCTCTTTCAAGTCATGCAATCTCAACTTAAATCAATGGAAGTCTTGCTTGGACCCCAGTGCTGTGCTGTGAACTGCCAAGGAAAGGCCCTACACAGCATCCTTTCTTTTCTGCTGCATCCACGGTGTGGTGACTTCTGGCTGAGAAAGTGATTTCTTTGTTGGGTATAGTGATGTTGAGCTCCTGTGTTTGCCACAGTTTCCATGGGAGATGTTAATTCTCTTTTCACTTCTAGGGATTAGTGTAACAAGCTTTCCTCATGCAGTTAGGTGGGGGGCTAGTTATATGCTAAGTAATTTATTTCTAAATAACAATATTTTTTTTAGTTTTTTTGGTATTTTGAGTCCAGCAGGTTTTAGGGCATTTTTATGGGACATGAGGTGGGGAGGGAGCCCACTAGGTATTTTGACTGAAGAGTTGTTTGGTTGGGTTTGAAGAGATATCACATTTAGAACTCATGTTTTATTTTGATGTTTCTTTTTCTTAACTTTAGTGAAGACCATTCTCTGCGAAGGGGGCGTACCACAGAGACCAGTTGTGTTTGTCACTCGACCAAAACTGGTAGATGCTATTAAAAAGAAACTGTACTGCTTGGGAAGCGACCCAGGTTGGGTCACAGTTTATGGAATGGCAGGCTGTGGGAAGACTGTTTTAACAGCAGAAGCTTTAAGGGATCCTCAGCTCTTGGAAGGTACTTTCAGAAAAATATCTGTATTTTTATAAATATCACTGTAGATCTACACATATTGGACATGTATGGTGCAATATCATATGTCACCTTGGAAGTGTTTTGGATCTCTAAATTTCTTAGGTGATTCTGAAATATTTGCTTGCAACATACAACTTTCATAACCATTTAGTGGTTTAGGACCACTAAGTATTCCCTTAATTTTCAGAAAAAGGTTTAGAATAGCTTTTCACCTTAGAATCTGCATTGGTTTATGAGAGTAGATGCATCCTTAATTAACTTGAAATTGTTATTTCTGTTAGTGCAAAATAATATATCCTTTTGGGCATTGCTTGTAAGGTCTTCAGACTCCTCTCCTTGCTATGTGAGTTTAAAAAAATCTTGCTCTAACTTTCGCATAGATTTTAATAGTGAAAGGCATTTGTGGGTGATTAGTATTGCCTTAGCTTAAAGTAGGTCGTAGATGCAACTGTTTAATGGCATTTTTTCTATTTTATTTATTTTTCCTTGCATAGGACACTAGGAGGAGAAAGCAGGACTTGACATTAAAGAAAATAATGATGTAGGGATAGATACTATAGCATCCTCTGCTGATTCTTCTAGATGTCTCCTTGATCACTGTTTCAGGGTTATTTTTACACCCCAGGTTTTGAACTCTTGCAGTTCTACACAGTTAAAATGTAAATGGTAGGTCAGAGTAGCAGGAAGATGGATGCAGAAGGGGCTGTGGAGGGATGGGAAGGAAGATGTGTAGAAAGGAGGGAGAACAGCATCAGTGATGGTGTGGAAATTCTGTGGGTACTTGCCCTACAGAGTCTACTCCTTTAAAAATAAACAGAGTGGTCTTGTAGAACCACCCTTTGGTGTTAATAGAAGATTTGCAGGGATGGCTTGCAACAGATTTTAGAGGTTTGTTGACTTACTACTGAAAGTTGCTATAAAATATCTAAAATTGTTTAAAATGTATAGCATGATTAATACTTTTTTTCTTTTTAGATTACTTTCCAGGAGGAGTTTACTGGATCTCTGTTGGGAAGCAGGACAAAGCAGGGCTGCTCATAAAACTTCAGAATCTCTGCAGTAGATTGGAACATGACTCCACTCTTTCACAAAGGCCACCACTGAACATTGAGGAGGCTAAAGATCGTCTTCGTTTGCTGATGTTGCACAAATACCCCAGGTGATGTCAGTAAAATCAAATACTATTCTTTTAACTGATAAAACTTTGCAGATTAACTTTGGTCTAATCATCTGAGGTGTCTGTGTTGTGGTTACATGGGTCTTCACATGTCTACATTGTTGGTTTTTTAACCAACTTCCTAACTAAGGCTAATAAGACTTCTATCCACAAAATATGCTAACCAGCTGTGCAGGAGTCATGTTTGCTTGAAAAAGCAAATAGTGAAATAATGAAGGTTTGAATAGTGCAAGATAGGAACAAACAACTGGAAATAAGGATTTCTCTAACTTTCAGTGTTCTCACTGTGTGTGTAGACCACTTCATTGATATGTGAGGATCATACAGCAGAAAAAAGGGTGTGTATCACTACAGAAAATTCTTCTTTCCAGAGCAGATGGTGTCTTTAGAAAGTGCTTGGTCTGGAGGTACCAAATGAAATCAGGTTTTCATGATGTGACTAGTTATTGCCAAGAAACTAGTGTCTTTCTTAGTCATTGCACTGCTTTTTTCACCTTTGAGCAATAGTTTTTGTTATTTGCTGAGGATTTAATTACTCTCTGGGAAAATTTGTACTAAACTAAATGAGCCTGCTTGTCAGTGAGTTATCTTGGGAACAATATTCCAGTCTTGTGATCTTTGTAGATAACATACTGGCATTTCTGTACAGGGGAAAAAAAAAATCTTTAATTTGAAGAAAAGATATGTGAAATATTGACAGGTCCTCCAAAGGAATCTATCAGCTGAAAGTGCACTTTTCCTTAAAGGATGGGAAGTGGTTGTCTCCACTGACACATTTCCGTTGTTATTTCTTGTTTATTAACAAACAAAACAAAACTCTTCAATACAGAAGTGGGCATGGCAGGAAATAGAGGGGAACGTGCCTGGGAGTAAGGTTCATAGAGGGTGCAAGTATATGGGAAACAAAACTTCACTGCAGCTTGGGAAGAAGCTGGTTCTGTTTCTCTGGTTCTGGAATTCTCTTTGGCAACAAGAAGTCACTTTAGCTATACCTGGATTCAGACAGCCAACCCAGTGCATCTCTTGGGAATAAAGTGTTAGACAAAGAATTCAAATTTTGAAGCCAGTATGTTTCTTGGGATTAAATTTTTTTTACTAGTCAAATGAAAAATGGAAACTATGGTGTAGTTTAGAATAAGAAATTACAGAATTTAATCTCCTGTGATTGTTTTCACAGGGTTTTGTTTGTTTGGGGTGTGTTTTTGTTTGTTTTGGTTTCTCTTTGTTATAAGGTTTTTAAAATAATCCTAATTAGAATTTAAGTTTTGTTGGTGTGACTGGAAGAGAAAAATCACTTGTGCCTAATGAATGGGAGGACTTTGAAGTCCTCAGATTAATTAAAAACATATAATCAGGCTGTAATTCATGTCACCCATCATATTTTCGATTGTGAAAGTGCCACAAAACAAGCCCTTCATGGCTATGCTAGTATTCTTGTGAACCCTCTGATTTATCAAAAGGTTATTAATAGAAGAGTTGTATAAAAATGAGATAGGGGTAGCCAAGACTTAAATGTATCTTTGAGAATGTAGTCTGGTGTGTATGCACTTCTTTAAGGAGGATCAAATCCTTATTTACAGGCTTTGATGGCGTAAGAGCCACTTAGCTGAATAAAAATGCAGAAGGTTTTTCATGCTTCAGTGAGAATTGGACAACTTAACCAGTAACTAGTGGAGTGGAAAATTCCATCCCTTAAAAAACAAGCAAAGTACATGTAAACAATTTGTAGGATTAGGTGTCAATAGCTAAAACTCCCTGAATGCTAATAACTTATTTCTTTTCATACATCTGCTTGCCAGCTGGTCTTTTTGACTTCTTGCTCCCTTAAACCCCTTAAAACTGTTTAAAAACAGTTTTCAGTAATTTCTCTGTCATATATAGGCAGGTGTAGGGAAGTCTACTGTGCATATTCTGGTGAGATTCCTTGTAGGAACCTACAAATGTGGCTGGCCATATGATTGGAATATGTAGTCAGTATGAAATGTCATTTATGTAAGAAGAGCCTTGCTATTCAAGACAATTGCTTCACAAGGGGGTTAGTCTCATATAGCTTTTGAAGATACAAGAACAAAATTGAAAACTCGAGTCAAAAGAAAACTTAAATGCTTTCTCACAAAGCTCATCACTAACCTGTGTCAGAGTTATTTAGTTTTATACAACTCTTTTCTCAATTTATGATACTTA
This sequence comes from Molothrus ater, assembly GCF_012460135.2. NCBI lineage: Eukaryota > Metazoa > Chordata > Aves > Passeriformes > Icteridae > Molothrus > Molothrus ater. The sequence goes on from NC_050482.2 coordinate 45,914,408, forward strand.
GTGACTTAAAACCAGTAAATATTTCTGGTTTTCCTGGTGTCTACTAATGGAAATGTTTCCCAAAACATTGTTTGGACTTCAGTGGTAGCTATGAAATAATAAATGGTAAATACCTTTTTGAGATAACTGCATTCAGCTTCTTGCACAGTGTTTAATCATAGAATCACCAAGGTTGGAAGAGACCTTCAAGATCATCAAGTCCAGCCATCAACCCAGCACCACCATAATCACCTCTCAGCCATATCCCCTAAGTGCCACATACAGACACTTCTTGAATGCTTCCAGAGACAATGACTCCACCACCTCCCTTGGCAGCTTATTCCTGTGCCTAACCACTCTTTCACAGAAAATTATTTTCTCTAATATCTAATCTGAACTGCCCTGGTGCAATTTAAGGCCATTTCGTCTCATACTTCTGCTTGAGACGTGGCAAAGAGACCATCTCCCACCTGGCTACAACCTCCTTTCAGGTCATAAATATTGATAAGGTTCCCCCTGAGCCATCTTTTCTCCAGACTAAACAACCCCAGCTCCCTCAGCTGTGCCTCTTAGGACATTTTCTAGACCCTTTACCAGCTTTGTTACTGTTCTGTGGGCATACTATTAAGATATTCTGCATACTAATATTAAAAAAATTATGCAGTGATACTTTGTAAATTATTAAAATTTATTTTCTTTATTAAAATGCAATACTTTATTTTAGCATTAATAGTTGATCTGAAGTATTTCTTCTCTCACTAGGTCTCTTTTGGTCCTGGATGACATTTGGGATTCCTGGGTGTTGAAAGCATTCGATAATCAATGTCAGGTACTGATCACGAGCAGGGACAGGAGTGTAACAGATGCTGTGGCTGGTAAGGAACACTTTCCTCTCCTGCACCACAGATTTTGTGTTTCTGTGTCTGCAGTTTGTTCTTGTGAGCTTTCAAAAGAATCTGATAGAATCTGTCTATCAATCTGCGCACAAGTGGCAAGGTTTTAGAATTCTGCTTTGAAAAACTTTATGCTCTTTGTGAAACAAGTGTTGTATGTTATCCCAAAATTTACATGTTTTCATTGATGAGTGCAGTAATTCTCAACAGAAGAAATTAACCTCTGTGACACTGGCGCTGTTAGACTGATTATCTCTACACTATTCACCAGTGACTGCTCGTAATGCGTTCGTAATTATTAGCTTATAGTCTGTTTTTTTTCTGTGTATATATCTCTAATGCAAGCTGATTCTGATAAGTAGAATTTATACTCTTCTTAGTCCTATAAAATACTATGCAAAAAATCATGAAGCTTTGCTCCAGATTTTGCTTGGGAAATACTTTGAATTTCCATATGTTTTTTTGCATTAGTTGAAATTTTTTCCATTTTTCTGTTTCTAGGCAATAAATACGAGGTTCATGTGGAAAGTGGACTAGCACATGAGAAAGGACTGGAGATTTTATCCCTATTTGTGAATATGAAAATATCAGAACTTCCAGAACAAGCTAACTCTCTTGTAAGAGAATGCAAAGGTATTCTAGTTGCTCTTTGTTGTACGATTTACCACTGTATGTAATTTTTTTTTATTCTATATTTTGACTTAAAAATAGAGACGGGAACATCCTTTAATACTATATATGTTAAGTAAAATACAAGGGCTTGTTAAATATTTTGGGGTTTTTTTAAGCTTAGCAGAAGTCTCATGTTGATTTTTTGGGTAGTTTTCTTCACTGTATTTTCTCTCTGCACCACAATTACACTTAAATGTGGGGAGTTTGCAAATGTCTACATGGAGCGTTTATTTTATTTATCTCTGTTCCACACCTCAAGAATTTAATCAGTGTATTGGGAATATTACCTGTTTCAGTCACGTGACCATCAACTGTTGGACTGTGTTTCTTGATGACCTCTAAATTTGATTTAATCTTTTCCCTCAGGTTCTCCTCTCGTGATATCCTTGATAGGTGCATTACTCCGAGACTTCCCAAGCCGCTGGGAGTACTATCTCAGGCAGCTGCAGAATAAGCAGTTTAGAAGAATAAGAAAATCTTCCTCCTATGATTATGAAGCCCTTGATGAAGCAATGTCCATAAGTGTTGAGCAGCTGGATGACAATTACAAAGACTACTATAAAGACCTCTCTATCCTCCCAAAAGATGTTAAAGTACCTACTAAGGTAATAAAAGCAGTGCAGAAACCTTATGATTTTTAGTAAGATACAAACAACAACCTTAAAGAATTCTCAAAATCTATAATTGCCACGTATAACTTCTACAGTATGTAGCTTAATAATAATTGCTAGATTGGGTAGATTTGTTCCATTATTGTATCATGACTTGTATTGTTAGTAGTGAAACTAAAAAAATCATAACCGAATAAACATATTCATACAGTTTAAGTTTATCGATGCTCTGACTCCATGATTTCAGAAGGCTGAAGAAATGCTTTATTAACCTATGTTATATTACACTAATACTATACTATAACTATACTAAAGAGGTACTATACTAAAAAGATACTACTTAAGAAAAACCTGTGACTGTCTCCTGACAGTCACGACAAAGCTTTGACCCAATTGGCCAATAAATCCAAGCAACCAACCCAATTAACAAATCACTCAGTAAACAATCTCCATAACACATTCCATGTGTGCCAAACAACAGGAACAGCAAGTAGAGATAAGAATTGTTCTCTTCTTCTCTGAGCTTCTCACTGCCTTCCCCAGGAAAAATCATGGGAGAGAGAATTATGTCTCTCTCTGTTCAAAGAATGTGAATACCAGATAAGTTTAATCTGCATTCCGTATAATGTTCTTTAATTAGATTGTAATTGAGCTCACTGAAAGCTTGAAAACTGTTATGTGGAATTTGTCTCCTTTTATGGTCACCATAAATCAGCACAAATAGACAAAAGATAGGTTAACTTCTAACATCTGTCCTGTGGTTTGATATGAAGGAATTGGTAATTTATTGAATTGGTTACTCTTTGTGTCTATATGTGTTAGTAGGCATTTTGTTGACAGTTAATTGGTAGCCTTTTATAATATTCATACAAATCATATTACAACTTGGTTCTGATTCTCTTTTCTGGTTTTGTGTAAATATTTTTTAGGTTCTCTGTATTCTTTGGGATATGGAAACTGAAGAAGTTGAAGATATACTACAGGAGTTTGTTAACAAATCACTGTTGTTCTGTGATCGTAATGGGAAGTCATTCCATTATTATTTGCATGATCTTCAGCTTGACTTTCTCACAGAGAAGAACCGCAACCAGCTTCAGGTAATGTGTCAACTGATACTTGCGTTCAACTTTACTCTCCAAAGCTGGGCAGTTTGCAGAAAATGTTGCTTTGTTAAATGGTACCTTGAGTATCTTCATAGCATAGGTCCAAATTAAATTTAACTTAAGGCTGAATAACTAAAAATACTAATTTTCGACTTGAAACTGTGGGAGTATTTCTTCATGGTTACATCTGCAACTAAGAGACTAAACTGAGAGAAGACTCTATAACCATTATTTCTCTATCAGATGTTTCCAGCAGGAGATGTAATGTTCCACTGTTGGTTCCAAAGACATCAAGGCCCTACGAGAATAGAAGACTACTTTAATGCAGAGAAATGCTTTTTGCTCCTTTTTATTCAATTTAAGGCAGTACTTTCAGGAAGATGACCTGTAAGTTAGGCTCAATTTCAGTTCTGAAGTACAAGGCAGAAAGAGTAGATCTGAAGAAAAGGCAAGTTTTTTGTCTTGCTTTAGAAGGGTCCTTTTTTGTTGTTGTTGTTCTTGGCTACCAACATTTAAGATGAAGAGAGATTTGGTAGCTAATCTCAGTCTGAGAAGGAGGGTTAACAGCTTGCTTTTCTGTCCTTCAATATACAGAGAATATTCTTGGAGAAGTCTTTAGCAGTAAATTAGGTTAGGTGTACAGTTTTTGGAAGATAAGCTTTCTTATTTCACTTGTTAATGTATTACAATTGAGAAATAATATTATTCTTCAATGCTATTTACAGTGTAATAATAATAATACTTATAATTCCTCAGTGCCAAAAGTGTGTTTTTCTTCACTTTGCAGGAGCTACATAAAAACATTGTAAATCAGTACAAGAAATACTACAAGCTTAATACACCTGTTCTGTCTCAAGAGGATTGCATGTACTGGTATAACTTTCTAGCATATCACATGGCAGGTGCCAAAATGCAGCAGGTGGGTTCTGACAGGTGTCCTTTGCTTCCCTTTTTTACTCACTCTTACCTCTGCTTTTCCCTCCAGGCCTTCTCCCAGCTGAGCCTCTTTTCCCCTTGACTTTAGTCCAACTGGGTGAACACTCAACATAGAGTCTTTAGGAGGTCTTCTGATAATCACTGTCCCTTACAAAAACTACTTTATTTCTACCCTTTGTATCTTGTCTTTTCAACCACTTCTTGAGAAGATTTTCTATTTTATATCATAATGGCTTCTGGTTTTCTTTTACTTTTCAAGAAGCTTTAATAAGAAGTTTTTTCTCTAAACCTTTTTGAAAACCCAAGCTCTCTTTATTGTGTAATAATACAAGTAAATTGATTTCATCAGAGCATTTTATCAGTTAGTTACTTTTTTATCTTTAGAAGTCTTGTTAGCTTTTTCCTCTTATGTCATAGAGATATGTGTGTAAAAATTCATTATCTGATTTTTGCTATCATTCAATAGCAAAAAACCCCCATCAAGAGTTAGATGGGCAAGTCTCTTGTTTCCAGAATTGTCTTGGCACCTTAAAAAAATTGCTGTCATTTTTGCCAGCTGCTCTTTTTCAGATATTGAGCTATTATGAGAAGGAAATCATGCAGAAAGATTAATAATTGGTAGTTTCACTTGAATTTGAGTTTCAAATGTCTTGAATAATGTTTGGTCATGGTTGTTAATTGCTTTATTTCAGAAGTACTCAATGCTCTTCATTTGAGCTTCTTTCAAGATGGTTCATCTGACTTATCATATAATACACTTAATGGATTTATCTCTTATAGGAACCTTCATAGTTAATGTTGGTTACAAGTCTAGGTGTTTTGAATCATATTTATATCTTAGTATCTTTACTTTCAGTGTGTGTGAATGTTTTTAACGGCAACCTTTCTACATTCTGTAGAATTAGCTGTCTCAGAAGTCTTGAGCCTGGCTCATTGTGACTATATGCTTCCTAGAGTTTATATTCTATGCATCACTCATTTTTCATTATTTAGAAATGATTTCTACTTGTTGGAAGGCTAATGAAGCTAGGAGGTATTCCTTTTCTTAGTTTAACAATGATAATATTTTAATTCTTGTGGTATTTATTGATTCAAAATTAGAATATCCTTTACACCTGTGCAATGTTCCTGCTAAGCAATTTTTTTGAGGAAGTCTAAAGAAAACATTGGACCAATACTTGTTAAAGATGGTCATCTAACTAATAGGGATAAAGTTCAATGCTTTGTTTTTTTTTTACCTGGGTCTTTAATAATATTGACAGACCTTGTGTGCCCAGCCTCATGGTTTTGAGGACCATGAATGTGGAAACAGGGACTTTTCATTTGTGGGACAGATGTGAAATTGTAAGGGACTGGCTGGATCAGTTGAATGTTCACAAGTCCATAGGGCCTGATATGATACAAGCCGGAGCACTGAAGGAATGAACGGATGTTATGGCAGGACGCCCTTGATCATTTACCAATGGTTTTAGGAGTTCCAGCATCTCTTAGGAAGATCAACAATCATTATTAACAGCGATCTTTGCTAGACTGGACTACAAGAAGCTTTTTCAGAGTTAAGTAAACAGGTCTCGTGTGCTGCAAAAGTCAAGAATTGCTCTGTACCTCCATCTCCTGTCTGCTTAGCTGTATCAAAGAGCAGTTTAAAATAACAAACTTAGCCTTCTGTACACTGAATTTTTATAACAGAACAATTAAGATGCAGGAAATGGGAAATTGCCTGTTTTCAAACAGAGACAGTTGTACCAAAGTATATTAAATACCTAATCTATTTCCTGTGTTTTTCTTTTTCCTCCTAAGTAGATTCTGTTGTGAAACTTACACTCTGATCTTAAATTTGTATTTCTTTTAGGAGCTCTGTGATCTTATGTTTTCTTTAGATTGGATTAAAGCTAAAACAGAATTGGTGGGGCCTGCTCACCTGATTCATGAATATGTTGAATATAGTTCAGTCCTGGATCAAAAGGTATGATAATAAAAGGTAAATGATCAGTTGTTTCCAAATATAATTTTCTATTTTGTAATTGCATTTTTATGGATGTATGTATATGGCAGGTATATAGAACACGCATGAAACCAATATTAAATTGAACTTTAACTTGGAGAAGAAAAAAATAAGGAAATTCAGTTTTCTGTTTGTTTTGACTTCAGTGTGTAAGTGGTTGGCCATGGAACTCAATAGCTATAGTGATGAATACCTATGGGTGGATATGTAAGGTACTTTGCTTTTGAGGAGGTGTAGAATTATGCTGACCACTTGGAATAGTCTTTCTGATATTTCACACTGCTTATTGAATAAATCACTATGGCTAGTATTCTTTGAAAAATAAGGATATTGCTTTCTGAATAGGATACTAAAATATTTCAATCTACCTGTATGTATTTGCTAATATAACTTAATAGAAAAATAGAGCTAAGGGCTTCTGTAAGAATATTAGCTGTATAGAAATTTTAAAAAGCAAGGAAATAAATCCTAAGATTATTTTTTTCTGTGTTATCAAACGTCTGCTCTGTATTTAGGATAGCACAGTGCGTGAGAATTTCCAGGAGTTTCTGTCCTTAAATGGGCACCTTCTTGGCCGGCAGCCCTTTCCTGACATCATCCAGCTGGGTCTTTGCCAGCCAGAGACATCAGAGGTGTATCAACAGGCCAAGCTACACGCTCAAAGGGAAACAGGAACATTTTATCTGGAGTGGGTGTAAGTAGCTGCAGCCCGTCTGCTGATATGCTGATCCCTTGACCAAGGAAGTCATTTAATGTGCAACTAAATACCATGTATGGTAATAAAAGGATCTGTGTAAGAACTGCTGGGGTTTTCTCCTGGGGAAAGAAGGTGTAATAATTTTCAAGAACTTGTGGGAGAAGGGGAACTCATGTAAGGCAACAACTTAGCAATAATTACATAAAAATAAATTGAGTAAAATATTTACTTCTGTATTCAATTATTGTTCATTTTTAATAACAATGCAAAGATCACAATATGATACTTTGAATCTTCTTTAAATAGTTTTATTTTAAAGTTAGAATTGTAGTGCCAGTATTTGGTATGTTAGTCTATGTTTTTATGTTTTAAAGTACACCGTGACTTTAAAAAGGAGAGCATTTGTGCCAACTTGCAAAGCTTTATAAAGTAGCGAGATGTGAAATAGTAATCTCTACACAATCTTGAAACTTCTCCAATTTAAGCAATTCTTTACTGTTACTGTATTTTTGGAAGTTGTTTAAGGAAAAGATATACAGATCTACGCATTTTCACAGCCTTGTCCAATAGTTAGTTGACTACGTAACTCTCTTTGATTCTGTTTGATATTTCTCTTCTGACATTTGTAGTACTTGGTGCTTATAAAACAGAGTGAGTCTGTGGCAAGCAATTATAGCACAAGCCAGGCAGATTAGTCCCCTGTTTGAATATTTGGTGATTTTATTTAGCAAAACTGCTTGGAAATTGCACAGTTCAGGAGACAATATCTAGTTAGTTCAGGACAGAGATGGTTTGGTCATTATCACCAAGTCATCTCATTACAGTGCCAGCTTTCTGTGTTAAGATCTGGCTAAACAGGATGATTGTGATTGCTACTAACTCTTAAGTTTTTGTTGAAGTGAGGCAAGAGTCATCTAAGGTGAGTTATATCCTGTACCTAATCTGTGATTGAAAAGTGGTGATAGTCACAGATCTTATTTAACTATCTAGTGATAAGAATTGACCCATTGTCATGGAAATTAAGGAAATTTGTGCAGATCTAAGCAAATATACTAGTGTTTTTTAATATGCTTGAAAAGGAAGAGTTCTGCAGGAGAACAAGAATTCTCAGGAAAAAGTCTATATTTGGAAATGGCATATTTCAGATCATAAAACTGTTATCTTTCTTGGTCTCTAAGCTGCAACTGTTGGAGCACAATATAAACCTTTGAGTGAATGTTGGAATATGTGCTTCCTTTATTAGTTCAGCATGAAGGCTGGGTGTAGTGGGTTGGTTGTTTTGTTTGTTTATAAAGCTTGCTGCTCAAGATGTGTGAAAAAGTGTTAATCTTCTTAGAGATGATTTTGAATAATACAAAGGCACTCATCTAAATAATTGTCTTCCCCTGCAGAAATAAAAAATCCTTGAAAAATCTCTACCGTATGGTTGTTCGCCCGCATAGAGATGCAGTTTACCATGCCTGCTTTTCTAAGGACAGACAAAGAATAGCATCATGTGGAGCTGATAAAACTCTTCAGGTAAGACACCTGTGAATGAGTCAAAAGAGATGCTGTTTACCATTTCAAAAACATTTAAACAGTCCTATCACTTTTCTTCTGTTGCTATGTGGAAATATTTGGATCTAGGTTGTAATTGGAGACAAATGATTGAAAAGGATGTATTATTGCAAAAATGCCAAGTTGCATGTTCAGAATAAGTAAGCATTATATTCAAGAGCTGAATGGTGGGATTTTAGGGTTTATGTCCTCACTGCCCTAATGTGTGAACAGAAGATGATATGGAAAAGGTCACAGCTCAGCAATGCACCCCAGCTTATTTAATATTTGCTTGCATAAAATGTTATTTCCAGTCACAGTAGACCTTCTAAGTACTGAGCAGTAAGATGTTTTAGGTACAGCTTTAATATTTCTATGAGATTGTGGTGGATGTTATGCCACTTTAGTGTTTAATTAGTTAAATACCTTAACACATAAGAAATACATCTGTGGAGAAAATGCCTGAAGCAGGGGACAGTATTAAATTGGATACAGGCCCAAAGTGCTTAGAAAGCAGATTAGAAGAGACAGAGAGGAACGTGACTAATATAAATTTGCCAGCAGTCTGCCTGGAGGGGAGTCAGCCAGCTCTCAAGAAAACTAGCAATCAGCCAGCCAGTAACCTGGTAAAGTACCCATATTCAGACAGCCAAAGGTAAGGGAAAAGAACAGCTTTGCTGCAAACCTTTAGTATTGTTTTGGATGCTTGAGAAGTTGAGTACTAAGTTGCTGCTCATTTGGCTACTTACTGTGTTGTTACTGGGTTTTTTATTTGCTTATTTTATTTGCTGGCCTGTACAGAATTATGATCGTGGCATCCACATAGGAGATGCTGGTGGATGTACTCATGCTGTGCTGTAGTTGCTGTGCTGGGCTTCTGTACTTAATGGCCTCATTATTGACACTGCAGATTGCTTATCTTTTTTCTTCATTTTACATCAAAAAAAAATAATAATCTGTGGATTGCAATTGCATTTAAACTAAACTTTCATTGAAGAAACAATAGGAAAATTAGCCATAATCCTTTTTTTGTTTTTAATCTTTGAGCTTATTAATGTTTTTTTCTAATTATGGCTTAAGCTTTTCAGTTTTCAAGGCTACTTAAAAAAATGATTGCTGGATTAAGAACAGATACTCTGCAGAACTTACTGTGAAGGTAGATTTCCTGTTACTTCAGTACTTAAGTTCTTATTTGAACAAATACCAACCATTTAATTGTCATTGGTATTTCTGTTCAATAAAAAAAAAATCTGAAAAGTTCTGTAAAGAACACCTTGTGGTCTGTTTTAATAATTAAGAATATGTAACCTAAGATGGAAAGGGACACCTGATTTCCACCCCCTGCCCAATCCACACTGTAAAGTTAAATCCCAGAATTTAAGGAAATGGATTAATATGTTGCACTTTTCCCCAACTGTCCTTTCATTGCCTATGTCTAACTTGAGACTGAAATGTGTGACAATTTTCCTGACAATTTTCCCCTATTTATTTTTGGTGTTTTGTTCTTCCAATCATCAATTCTGTTGAAATTCTTTAGACCTATGGGTGTCCCATACATATAAAACTGGAATTTGTAGTTCTATGAATATCTTAGATTTTGTTAATAGGTTGTGTTTTCCAGTTACTGTTAAAATAGGCTGTGAAAGGTCATGGCTCTTAGGTTAGAGTGGGGGTAGAACAAAAATATTTTGAAAAATCAATTTTCACTAATTCTCTCTCTTACAATTTCTATCACACTTGCAGGACTTTACAATTATGTTATTGTCCCTGAAATTATGAATGCTTTCAAAAATCAACCCATTTTTTTAAGAGCTTGCATAAAGAGAACTGTTTGAGCTGATAAAAGAAACTTGTATACGTGTTTTCAAACTGTCTGCAAGTTATAAGGTTTTACTCTTCCTTGGTTTAGGTGTTTAAAGCAGAAAGTGGAGAGAGACTCCTGGAGATAAATGCCCACGATGATGAAATACTCTGTTGCGCTTTTTCTGCAGATGGTGAATTTGTAGCAACTTGTTCAAGTGATAAAAAAGTCAAGGTAAGGGAATGAAGGAAAGATGATTCTTTTTTTCAAACTCATTATTTGAATTTCTGTTTAACCAACTCAGCACAGATTCTTAAAACTAAAGGTGTTTTAAACTGTTTTAAATATTATGTGGATAATTTAATACTTGACAAACTGAAAAGCCCCACTTGTTACATAAAAAGATACTTAATGTTAACATCATACATGCAGAATTAACCACTTATTTTATTTGTATCATCTGATGTTTCTTTTTAACTAGAACATATGTGAGTCCAGTCCTACTCATAACATGAGAGGAATCTATTAATAACTTTTTTTAATGCTTCTTTTCTGTTATCTGTGAAATTGTTGGGATTTTAATTCCTCATTATACTAGCAAAATCCTGTTGAATTTCAGAATTTATCAGATTCTAATCTGAATTATGACCTTTCTTTTCATAATGTCTTGCTTCTTTATTTAAATATATAATCTTCCCTCTTCAAAATATATTTGAGGTATTATTAGAAATATTTTAGGCATAACTTCCAGATTTTAAAAACAATTACTTTAAATATATTTAAAAGTCTGTTTCATCTTTTAATTCTGCCTAGGTGTGGAATTCAAGAACAGGCCAGTGTAGGTGTGTGTATGAAGAGCACTCTGAGCAGGTCAATTGCTGCCAGTTCAATAACAAAAGTGGTCAGTACCTTCTGGCCACCTGCTCAAATGACACTTTCATCAAAGTAAGTGGAAAAGGGTGAGATTATTCTCATGCTGTTTGTCATAACAAGGTAGTTGTTGATGTAGAAATTTATCTAAACATGGCAAAGTAATGTTTTTTTAAATGAGCCTGGTAGAAGAGACATGGCAACAGATCACGAGTATTGGCTACAGCTCTGTTATCAGATTTCAGCAAGGCAGAATAGGAGTGTTTATACTCAGAAAAGGAGAATGGGTAAGTCCTCTGTTGGTAGGGCATGAAGGTGAGGACTTTGTCTGATGATATTCAGTTTGTTCAAGACTAATTTAAGAGATTTCGTTTTTGTTGAAGTGTGTAAGCTACGTAACTCTAATTTAGAAAGCTGAAAAGGAATGAGGCAAGACACTGCTTTTTTCTCAGTCTGAGGAAACTTTCAGTAATTTTGTGCTGGTCAGGGGCCTTGTCTGCACTGTACAGAAATTTTAAACTAGATTTATGTAATTCTGATGTTAATAGTTTTCATGCATCTTACCAGATAGAGGTAAATTGTAGGGTAGGCCAGGGTGTAGCATCCAGTCCATGAGCATGTAAAACTAAGAAAAAAATAAAAGTGGTGTTTTGGTTGCCAGTGTATGATTTTGAGAAGAGCATAAATGATCTGTCTTTAAATAATTCATTATTATTATGATATTTATATGTTTATTTCTCTTACAGATTTGGGATTTGAATGGAAAATACTGTAGAAATACGATGATAGGTCATGAAAATTCTGTCAATCACTGCAGATTTTCACCAAATGATGAGTATGTTGCTAGCTGCTCGACAGATGGAACAGTAAAGGTATACAGTATATTTTTAAATCAGCCCTTTGTTTTGATGATGAATGGGCAGGTTTTGTATCAAATGCAAAATATGTGTAAGAAAATTCTGTGTCTGCAAAATCAGCTTTAATGCATTCAATCCTGAAACAGTTGATTATTGGTCCCATTTGTAATGCAGGATTTTGAAATTGGCTTGTCCAGTACTAGGAAAAAAGTCAACTGCTTGTAGTTGCAAGTAAATTCTAACTAGCCTCATTTTGAATGTTTTTGCCCCCTAATGCACTTTGTTAAGTAAACTTGAGTGGGGAGTAAAAATTCTTTACCCAGAAACAGTAGTATGTTTTTAGGTTAATTGAAAGTTTTGTTGTCTCTGAAAATGAATCATTAGGAGACATAAAAATTAAGAGCAATTTCATCTGCTGTTTTCTTGTATGCACTAGAAGAAAACTGGGAGGTTTGTGTTTTTCTGAGAGTGTAAGTATTTTTATTGCCTTTAGTTGCAACAGAATTATGCTATTTCAGAATTGCAATTCTTAAAACACTCTTATGTTTCTATGTAGTTGCTAAATCAGGAAGGAAGGATTGCTGTAGCTGTTTTTCATAAGGAAAAATGTGGTGAAGGGGACAGAAGTGTTCCCTAGATTTTTGACAGGTCCCTCAATGAAATTAAGGTGCAAATCTAGATGTGTACCAGATTTCTCATGGTGAGTAGATTGTTTACAGAGTTGCAGGGCAGGTGTTATTTTTGGTTTTATCCTTTTTTTAAGGAGAAGTTCAGGCAGCATTGTAGCTGGAATGATAGGAGGGAAAAACCCAAAGAGAAAGTTCTGCTACAGTGTAATCCTCTTTTTGGTTTGTTTTTATTTCTTAATTTTTCTCCTTTTTTTAATATATAAATAATTTGGACTTGTGAATATTCTAATGCTATTTGTTGACTAGGGAAAGTAACAAGGGGCTTTCATAGTTTATTCTCTGCCCTTTTTTATTAAGAAGTAGTTGGGAGCTCTCTCCTATTGTATTCTGTACCTACATCAGCCAATAGATTGTGTCTATTTTCTGTTTATTCCAGCTTTGGGAAGCACGCTCAGGAAATGAACTGAAAAGCATTGAGATAAAAGATTTCTTTAAAAATGCAGATGAACAACCAGATGATGTAGAGGTTTTAGTAAAATGTTGCTCTTGGTCCAGAAATGGTAACATGATTTTGGTGGTAGCCAAAAATAAGCTTTTGGTAAGTACCTCACTTAAGTAATCTTTTGGAGGTAGTGTATTACAATATAGGTAGAAATTATGATTACAGATGAAAATCCAGGCCATTAAGTTCTTTCAGATAGAAGTGTCTGATTTCAAGTGTGAATAAACAAAAATATGTGGTCAACAAACCTGTGACTAAGAGGAATACCTTTTGAATTCAAGAATGTAGAGTGTTGAGCGTATAAAATATTTGTCGGTAGTGGAGTCATTCAAACAGCGTTCCTATTGTAATTATGTGTTCACAGCTTTTTGACATCAACACCTGTGGTTTGTTAACTCAAGTCATTGTCAGCCATCACAGCACAATCCAATACTGTGACTTCTGTCCTGGGGATGAGTTGGTAGCAGTTGCTTTGTCTCACTGCTCTGTTGAGGTAAGTGTCTGCAATATACCACGGAAGGCTGCTTGCAATTAAAATGTTACATTTGTCCTGATAGTTTCTTGTACGCAGAGATAAAACACATGCTGTTTTTAGCAGGCTTTTGGTGTGCTCCATTCTTATTAATTTTCATTTGCTTTTTAGATTTAAAATACCAGCTGGGAAATAATGTTTTAAAGTTACATGTTCATTTTGGACAATGGAACCCACATTTATCTAAAACTAGACTAGTCCACTAAGTGTATCTAAAGCTACTCTTGTACTCTCAGGGGTATTGCTAAACTCAAACCAAACCCTCTCTTCTTCTGTGTGCTAGTAAGAAGGAAGGAAACATCTAGAATAACTTTGAGGCTACTAGCATGGCTAGAGTAGGTCTATACAAATATCAAGTTTGGGGTTGGGGTTAGTTTGGGGTTGTTTTGTTGTTGTTGTCTTGGGATCTTTTGGTTCTTCAGTCTGTACAGTCAAGTAGAACTTGTATTTTCTTTATAATGTGGGTTTTTTTTTCTCTGTATCTCTTAAAATCATGGCAGTCAAAGAGGCTGCTGATTCCATTTCCCTGACAATTGAAATCTGGTAAGCAGGCTCAGTTCTTGTTACATTTTATTTCAGAATAAGAACTAAGAAAATACTAGGAGACATAGTAATTAAGTGTCTTAGTAGTAAGTAAGCAATTAGTAAGTAATTAGTGTACTTGCACTATTTGCACTGTAAATGCATTTTAAATACTTTTGAGTTTTTGTTTCATATTTTTATTGTAGTTATGGAATATTAAGTCTCTATCAAAAGTGGCATATTGCAGAGGACACATGAGCTGGGTTCACTGTGTGACATTTTCACCAGATGGATCTTTATTTCTGACTTCATCTGATGACCAGACAATACGTGTAAGATAACTTTTCTTTTTTGAAATACCTGAATTTAGATAGGTATTAAGTCACCCATTTAAGGAATTTTTTATTGTAAAATCATATATAAAATACATAAAAATATACTTGTGTATTTTTTGTGTAAGGTTATAGTTAGTATAAATTCAAATATTTGTTATAAAGTAATTTACATATACTGTAAAATGTACTGGCTTTTTTATTTATTTACTGTTTATCTAAATTTCCTCTTTATATGATTTTTTAAAGTTTGGTTGCACTTTGAGAGTAATTATAACCTTCTATTTTGTTTTGCACTTTATCTAAATTGGGAATTTTGAAGGTTTTTCAGGATTCTAGCAGACTTGATATGTTTCATTGTTAGGTATATTTGCCTGTTAGTATTTAGGATAAATTACTGTAATTGTAATGTCTCATTAAAACCTGTGAAAATATAACTATATCTTACCAAGGTAGCCTTTCCCTTTCTCCCAAGTTAGCACATACATTCTTTCAATTTTGAAAGCAATTGAAATATAGAAATCAGTGGTTTTATATTTCATATTTATATTGTATTTTTATATTTAAATCTGTATTTTGTATTTTTATTTCATATTTTTTGTAATTGGATTTTAATGCTGCTCTTAGAAAATTTTGGATATTACAGCTATGACTCTAAACACAGGGAAGTCTTGTAGTCAGCCTGGAAAAAAAAGTTCTGTTTCATCTGTTGGAATCACTGTAGTAACTGCACAACTTTCCCAGGATCAAGAGCAGCAGAAGCATAATTTTATTGTTTTAAAAAGTCAGTGTTGCTTAAACTTTATAAGCCTTCTGTTTACAGGTGCTGTTACTCAGCAAGTTTTATGTCTTGTTCTTTAATAAAGCTAATGAAACACTGTGTTCTTCCACAGATCTGGGAAACAAAGAAGGTGTGCAAGTCTTCTGATGCTGTGCTGAAGAGTGAACTAGATGTTGTGTTTCATGATGGTGAAGTGATGATTTTAGCCATCTACAATCAGAAGAATTTACAAGTAAGGTGTATTTACCGATATTTTAGTACGTTTGACTATTACCAGCAAATCTCAGTAGAAAACTGAGGAAGCACTGAAAGAACCTCTTGTTCTTGGCTTTCAAGAGTTGAATCTGTAGCAGATGACTCAGTGTGTGATAACATTTTTGTATCTAGAAACTGTGCCTAGTTTAGTAAGTGGAAAAATGGGGTTTAAGGGGAAATTTCTATGCTAATGTTGAAACTGAGTCTGGATGCAGAGGACCAGAACTCTTATCCCTTCATGGTAGGGGACTGTGGGCTCTCCAGGTGGCTCAGATGTGCACAGCAATGTGTAATGTGTACAGCACCTATAGACCCAGGTGTTACACAGCAAATGATGTGATGCTCCAAAGCTCTGTGTAACAGCTGAAGGAATCATCTCAACCTGGGCCAGTGAGAGGTGTGAGCCCAGATTTGCACTAAAGGAAATAGTGGCTACACTCTCACTACTGTGGACCTGCCACACCAAGTGCTAAGTGCACCAACATCCAAAGTGGTTTATGAAAGTAACTCATAATTTAAAGTCCATAACTGTTCCCTTTGGCATTGTCAGCTCTATGTTGTAATTTATTTCAGTTGAAATTTTAGAATATTCTAATACCTTAATTGCCTTCCTATTTTACAGCTTATCAATGGAAATACAGACAAAGTTATTATGCAGACAGCAGCTCAAGAATCCCCCATTTCCTGCTGTTGCTTAAGTGAAGATCTTAAATTTGCAGCTTTTGGGCAGGAGAGTGGAACAATAAAGGTATTAAATCCTAAATCTGGTTTGAAAAACAGTAGGAAAACACTCCTCTTTATGCTTTTTCTTTTAAAATAAATGTTATTTGGATGATGTTATACAATAATATTATTCAGTATAGTAATTCAATTTACATTTGTGAATTATGTCTAAATTAAAATAACTTAAAGGTAATGCTAATAATCTAGCTCTGAATTTCATTTTACCCAGACTACACTAATAGGAATTTTTGGTTGTTCCAATCTAGTGACTTAAAATCATGTGTTTGCAATCTCATGTAATTTAAGAAAACAAGAACATGCAATTTTTTTCCTCGAGTGTGTCAAATAAATGCAATTATTGTGTTTTTCGCTGTAAAGGTACTACAGTTGTCAGATGGGAAGGTTCTGAAGTCCTGGGAGGCCTACAGGACATCTGTGCAGCACTGTCAATTTACACCCGACTGTCAGACTCTCATCTCAAGTGCTCATGATCCAGTTATACAGGTTTGAGCAACATTTAAAAAGATAATGCTGTAACTTACTTAAAATAAAGGAATTTATACTACAGATAATGTAAACTCAGTATATGACTACTGTATTCTGCATTGCTCCATCCAGGGGCAAGGGACTGTAGAAAGTGTAGCTTTTACTTATGCCTTATGTGATAATGAATATTACAGATTTTCTGGTTTTACTGCTGTGGATGCTAGAAAGGCTTTGAGAAGAGTAAAAGAAACACTAGCTGTCAAACAAGGTGTCTGAGCAGTTCTGAAATGATGGTTTGGGATGCTGTAGGTCTGTCAGTGTGCTTGCTTCCACTGTCTTGAGGAATGATGTAAAAAATCTCTGAGCAGGCTGGTGTGCCCACCCTGTCCAGTGCAGAAAACCAGCTAGAAATAGAGTGGCTGCACTAATGTGGGCTCGAATTAGGAACCTCTGCCTCTCAGCAAGGTGGGTTTGCTCCAGGATGCGTTCTGGTGTGTCTGTGTTAGCATTATCCACCTCAGGGCTGCAGGTCTGCAGTAAAGATCCGTGTCTCACTTAGAGCTTGCTGCGCCCTGGTTTATCCTGCAGAGCACTTCAGAGTGCTGGCAGGATCCCTAGGCACGTGGTCCAGCTGCTCAGGAGCCTTCAGGAGCCCTCACAGCTGAACCTGGAGTTTGACCAAAACCTCCAAAGCACTCCTGGGTGCTGATCCTCAGCCTGGGATCCTTCTCCTGGTTGTGCTGTGGGAAGTGTTCCTGCTGGCCCTCAGCTCCCTCTGGTGGGCTGAGCCCCCAGGACTGTCCCTGCACACACAGCTTTCTGTTCACCCTGCTGCAGGAAACCTGCTCCTTTGAAAACTATGAAATCAGTGCTGTTTAAAATAAATTGATGCTTAATTGCTTCTGTAGAAAAAATTTCACGTAAATCATTTTGCAGTGAATAGTTGAATTGAAAATAGAAGTGTCATTTTGTTATAAAAGGCAAAGCAAAATGGCAGTTTATTAAAGATGCCCTTTAAAATATAAAAGAAATCTAATTTAAGTCAGCAAAATATGAGGTCTGCCAGGTGAAATAAGTCTATATGTTTGATGATCAAAAGTTTAAAACCCCAAACTACTGAGGTGCCTGAAAATTATTGGTTTGCTGCTTTTTTTTTTTAATTACCAGTGAATTTTAAGTATCAAATTCACTTTGCAAATAAGATTATATGTGTATTATAAGGAACTCTCATATGTTGACCATTAAATGCTATGGCACCCTCAATCTTCAGCATCTCCGTTATGGATCACTTCAATATCTAACATTTTAATTAATCACCACCACCATCATATGAACTTGTTATTAGTCCTGTTACTTAAAAATAAAAAGTTAGTTCATGCTTCTTATGTTTGCTGTTTCACTTTTTAAAAAGAATGTATTTGATTTTTATGATTAGGTATGGAATTGGCAATTGAGTGAATGTGTGTTTCTAAGAGGGCACAAGAAGCAATCAAGGACTTTAGACTTCTCGAAAATTCAAAAATTCTCTCTTGGTCGTTCGATGGAACTGTTAAGGTGAGTAACAGGCTGTGAACTGAAGAAATCACATCAAACACATTTGACTCTCTCTTGTAACATTTGGTATTTCCTACATTTTGTGTGGGCACACATTTTACAAATAAATTACAAAGTGTAAGCTGACTTCTAAGACAAAATTGTGGGTTTTCTATTTTCAGTAAGATCTGCACTGTTGTATTATAACTATACCAGTGAGTATAACAAAATGTTGGCCACATTAGAACTATCTAGTTGAGTTTTATGCTTTATATATTGTTGTGTAAGATGTGATTTTACCTTATTACTGTGTTAAAAAAGTAACCATTTTTTTTCCTGTGTGTGTGATAGGTTTGGAATATCACTACTGGAAACCCAGAAAAAGATTTTGCTTGTCATGGAGGCGCTGTTCTTTCCTGTGCTGTTTCACCTGATGGTAGTAAATTTTCATCTGCTTCTGCTGACAAAACTGCAAAGGTTGGTTACCTTCTGTATAGAGATAAAAATGGTGCCTTATTTGTCCTGAAATGTAGTCTGTATTTTTAATTTTGAGGTAACTAGTGATTATTCAAGTTATCCTGTTGTATTTCTGGTTTTAAATTTCCTATATCTGTCAACATGTTACTAAAGCTGTTGCAGTCATTTGCAATTGATCTTGGATATAACTTAAGCCTAGTGGCTTCTGTACAAATAAAATGTGTGTTTAATGCACAGCTTTGTGCAGAACACTGTTTATTTCTCTGTATCGATTTGTTGATAGCCTGAACTTCTTAATTTGTAAATTTAAGAAAAATTTCTGAAACTTCCAGTGAAGTTTCTGTTCATAGGTTCAGAAGGCAGGTGCACAAAGTGTAGTGAGCTGGGGCTGCCCTATTATGTTCCTAAAACATTCCATTAGGTTTCAAAAATATAATTTTCAAGTGATTGATTAATCCTATTTCTGTGAACAGCTTTAAACTTCCTTGTAAATATATAGGTTTCATTAAAAGGTACATTCCAAGGAAAGATACATATAGTCAGTTCAGTAATTCCTAGCAAATTCTTGTGTGATTCTGGTAATAAAAAAGAAAACCAGACTCTACAGTTTAATGCATTTACATAAATCCAGCTAAAAATATGCATATGTATAAAAAGTCTTATGTACAGTTTAATGCTAATGCCTTTTAGAAGGAAATCATAACTGGTTTTGAACTTGTCCTTCACTCCTCTGTAATGTTTTCCATTTAGATATGGAGCTTTGAAAGTTCATCTGTTCTTCATGAACTGAAGGACCACGAAGCCTGTGTGCGGTGCTGCACTTTCTCTCCTAATAACAAACTGCTGGCCACTGGAGATGACAAAGGAGAAATAAGGGTACTGCTCTAATCTTGATGTTATTTTATAATTCCATTGATTGTCAGTTCAAAGACAGAAGAGTTCTTATGGCTTTTGTTCTGCAGGTCTGATTCCATAGCTTTGTGGTGAAAATAGCAAAGTTGGCCACATGAGGCAGTAGTTTGTAACCATATCGTTAGATTTATGTCCCATGAATGCTAAGAAACTGATTCGCAGGATTTAATAATAATTCTACTGTGAATTACATGTGTAATTAAATCCTCTATATAAGATACAGTTCTAAACCAGGATTTTTTAAAAATTATTTTGTCACTTCATGTAGAATATATATTTGCAAGGTGGTTGGTTTTTTTTTTTTCCTCTAATACAGAAAATGGATTTCAGGTTTCCTTATTTGAGGCATTTCTTTCCCTGTTAAGTTTCCTTCTTTAAATACTCTTTCCTCTTTTTCAGATTTGGGATGTTTTAACAGGTGCATTACTTCATTTCTGCTCCCCAGTTACTGTAGATGAAGGAGAGCCAACACATGGGGGTTGGGTAACCGACCTCTCCTTTTCTCCTGACAGTAAAATGCTTGTGTCATCTGGAGGCTATCTTAAGGTAAGCCTTGAAATAAAACAATACCCTGTCATACCTTACTAAATGGCAGTACTCTGACAATTAAGACTAATTCAATAAACAGACCTGAAACATTTTAGTTAACACAAAGCTGCTTCATTTTTGTGATGGTCTAGCACTTTTCACTTTTTCTTATATCTGCAAGTCCCCTGAAAAAGTCTTCTAAGAATTCAGGTTTGTTTCAAAGTCCCTACATTCAATTTAACTTCATATTTTCATTTGCAATGTACTTCCTAAACACCTTTAAAGATTCCAAACATTTTTGTATGCCTTAATATCCACTCACTTTTGACAGCAATTATGTTCTTTATGATTAACAGAAAAATACTCTATATCAGGCTTCTTTTTTTTTTTTTGAGATACTGAGGTTTAAATTTTCTCATAAGTAGAAATCCAGAGGAAATTACAGGCGATGATGTCTTCCTTGAAAGACATTTTATAAGTAATATTTGGAGGAAATCAGTGTTTTCATCACTCTTTCATTGGTTCATGCACCTACTGGGCATATGGTTTTTTGGGAAGGGGAAAAGGTAGCCTTTTTCAGTCTGTGAATGGTTTTTTGTAATTCTAAGTTTCTGATGAGATTTTGTGTTGGTTTTTTTCCCCTTGTGATAGCCAACACCTGTTATTAGAAAGGTATTATCTGTGTGTGTGTGTGTGAAATGACAGGTGGCAAAGTTCTAACCTTGGAGGGATGGAATTTTAGCTGATTGTTGGTCAGTCTCTTGGTGTTAGATATGCTATCAGACTAATTCTTTGGAATCAGTAACCATGTAACAAAGAGTTGAAATTTCTAAGTTAGTTTTGATAGCACCTTCTGATGTTCATTTTATATTAAAGAATAAGACATACTTTCTGTTTCTAGCTTCCTCCTCATTTTATCTTGTGGTTGCACAGTATGGTGCTGTAATGCTTCTTGGACTGTAGAATGATTTAGAATGTCAGGGTCTTCTGGAATTCTTCTAGTCCAGCCCCTTGCTAGAAGTGGTTTGCAGAGTTAGGTAAAATTGTTTAGGGCCTTGCCCTGTAAAATATTGTCCCCAGTCCAACAGGGTTGCCTCTGGGCCCTGTAAAGAGGGTTATCTTTAACGTGATCTCTGTTATCTCTAACCCTTTTATTAGCTGAAGACATCAGTTAGCCTCCTAAACAAATGTAGTACTCTGTCTTCCATGGCATCTGTTCTAGGTGTCCAGCCACCTCAAATCACTATGTGCTGGTCTTGCTCCAGTGTGTCAGCTGTCTTTCTTGTACTTGGGCAGGGCCCCACACACAGTGACTGAACTAACAGCCCACCCAGTTTGTTACCTACTCTGTATTCCACTCAGCCAGTCCTTATCCCTCCAGTTTGGCTGCAGGGATGCTATGGCAGACCATGCTGTTGGCATGGCTAAAGTCAAGGGTGCTCACATCCTCTGCTCTTGCCATGCTCTTTGGAGAGAGACCATTTTTGTCAGCAGAAGTCAATTGGGTGCTTCAGCATGATTTACCAGGTATGTGGTGTATCTCTGCTAGTTGTTCAAGATCACATCCTTGTTTTTCATGGGACTTGAAATGACTTCCAGGAAACTTGTTCCATAATAATCCTGGACTTGGCAGTGAAGATTACTGACCTGTAGTTCCCAGTACCTTCTTTGCTCCTTGTGAAAGTGGGTATGGCATTTGTCTTTTTCCAGTCGTGGGACCATGTTCAATCACAATGCCATCTGAAAGTATTGTATTTCTGCTTCTACAGATAGATGTGTATAATGTGCCTGAAAATACACAAACACAGAGCCATTTTGTAGGGAGACACTAGTCAGGGAATGTCCAGAACATTTCAGGAGTCTGCACCCCTAAAGCTGGACTGAGTTGGACTCTAGAGTTACGTGATCAACACCTTTGAATGAATGAGTCATCTTAGTCACAGATGAGGTGTATCCACCTGGATACTATTGAACTTGCTGTGTGAGTGGTACCCACTGCCACAGCACCTGCTCACTTATTCAGACCAAAGGTTCAAAAGCTCATTAAGATCCATTTTTGGTTTGGTTAATTTTTTTTTCTTTTTTTGAGGGGGTCTCCATCAAATAACAGACACTTTAGGAACAGTGGATTTAATCAGAGCATTGTAGCTGTGTAGTTGCAAATCTGTATTATGCACATAACTATAATGTTACATATTTCATGAGATGAGTAAGCTAAAAAGTAGTAATACCATCTGCTTTTCAATGTGATCAAAGCTGAAGGTAATCTGTTGTGATATTTTGCTGCTGCACTCAAATGCTGCCTGAATAGAAGGTAGAGTTCTTACTGGCACAATGGAACAACTGCTTTGTGCTGGATTGTGTTAGGTCCAGTTTTGCATTGGTCTACAGTTTCTCTGAGAAATGGGAAATTTCAGACTATGGTAAACTGATGGTTGCAGGTTTTTTGGTTTCTTTGTTTTTAGTGTTAACTGTGTACTCTAAAAATATTTATTGTAATCTCACTGAAAAAGAAGTCAGTCCTACTAAAAAAACTGCAAATTATTTCAAACATGTACATGATCAACCCTCTTGTGTGTCTAGCTAAGTTTTTAATTCAGCTATACTTTAAGTTATGTGGTAACATGTTTTATGTATTCATTTGGTTACATGAAAATACATAATTTTTAAAAGTTTGGACATATTGCAGTTTATGTCTATTGATTGCATTTTGTGATGGGGTAAGGGGCAGTACCTGAATTTATTTTGTATATTTTCTTGAAATTTAACAGCTTCAGTCTTTTTGAAGTTTCTTTTCATCTCAAAGCCTTATATTTAGTGATTAGTCCTAAATTTATTCTACTTAAAGATTGTTTTTAATGTTAACTAATTTGATGGACTTATTTTTAATTCTACCTCTTTGGTAAAAGCAGTCAACAGGGTTAGCCATGCTAAGCCTGTTAACAGATTCTATTCTGAACTTCTTTCACCTAACTGAAAGTGTGTTTTTATTCTTTTTATAGTGGTGGAATGTAACTACTGGAGAATCTTTACAAACCTTCTACACAAATGGAACAAACCTCAAGTCAATACATGTGTCCCCTAATTTCAAAGTATATGTGACTGTTGATAATCTTGGCATTCTTTATGTACTACAGAGGTTCTGATTAGTGGTCTGAACACTGCAAAGATAACTAATTTTTTAAGCTGAAGAGAAAATTTTGCTTTGCCTGACAGTCATTTAGCTGTGAATTATATTTAATTGTTGTATTCATGTATATTTATGTGCTTTTATGCATGTTTTTTCAAATGAACTTGCATTTAATCTTGTTTTTAATAAGAATTATTATGATCCTTAAATCTTGATTTGCATCTTAAGTATGTTGCTTCCAGTTTTGTAAGGAAATTATATTAAGATTTATTCAAATTAGTTGAAATTAATATTAATAGCACTGAAGAAAGAATAAGTGTATAATACTTTGAAATTATATTTTATGCTGAAGTTGATGGTTAAATGCTCTTCAGCTATGAACACAATTGTGCAAGATGCAAAAAAACCCATTTTTTTGGTGCAATGCAAGGATTTTCATTTAGTACAGAATGGGAAGAAGCAGGGGCATTGTTCATTTGTAAAATGGAACCAGCCATGTTGGTGCTTGATGCTCAAACCAAATTGAGATGATGTTCAGTTTACAGCAGCTGTGCCTCCCACTTGCAGTGAGAGCCTTCATGCTTCAAACCTGTGGAGATAAAGCCCACTGTAACATGGATGAGCTGTTCCTATTAAAGGGAACATCCCAAGTCTTCTTTTCTCATGGCAAAATATGAAATTCAATATTGTAATTGAAGTGGAAGAGACTGTGCCATATTTCCAGTCAAAGGATGAGTACAGCTAACCAGGTAAAATGAGAATGGAAATGGCTTAAAAGTTATGTATTGAAAATTATAAGAAGGTGTGAATTTTAGATTTTTTTTTCTTTTGGTAATAATACTCAGTTTATACTAAGGAGACACTTTACTGTTGTCAGATTTGTTTACATGGGATTCTATGCCCAGTTGATCTCTTGCCTGGTAATATGTGATTTTATGTTTTTTTAAATGTTCTTTTGTAATTTTTACAGTCTATTTATAGATTCAATATAAGGTAGAAATATCAGTGTTTTGTACTAATTGTACTTGACAAATGCTTTCTGAATAATTGGGTAGCAATGTTTTATTTGGTACCTAGTAAGCCTTTTTCTATTCAATTGCCTCTCAACTGCTATGAGCAACTGCACAATCATTAATATGATTTTCATATTTTTGTAGCTGGCAGTAGAACACTGTCTAACAACTTGATTGTAAAAAGTACAGTAGCAAGTATCTCAACTGGTACAGAATAATGAAATTTTTACTTTTAGTATTTTTTGTGTGCATTTCATAAAGTTTAATAGGCATTCTTAGTATTTCCCCAGTTTTGACAATCATCAGTTTTTCCTCTTTTCCAACTTGAAATTCTACTCTTTCTAAGGTGCTGTTCAATACGGGTCAGTATAATCAAAGTACTGCTGGCAGAAATGTAAAGAGAAGAAATTCAATAGAAAAGAACATGATGTTTTGTATTCCAAGTATGTACAGTACTTAATAAAGATGATCCAGGCAATATTGGCCAAAGTTGTAAATGAATTTGAATTCCTGAGTCAGTTTTTTCATACCTGGGAGGGAGGGGGATGGCTGCATCTTCTATTGGGTTTTCTTTTTCAGTCTAAACATAATGCTGCTTTACAAACTGCATCAAAAGTGCTTTGAGAGGTGAGCAAGAGTATTAAATATGGTTGTAGAAGAAAAAGGAAACAGAGGGAAAACGAAGTCTTGGAATATGTCTGCAGAGTTCAGGACAGTATTGCTTCTGGTGTCCAGTTTGTAGAGAGCCCATCAGTACCCCATGAGTAGCTGAGGATCAAAGGAGCAGGAAGCTTCTCTTAGCCAGTGTCCCTCTATCCCAGAGACTGTGCTCTCCTTACTGCTTAGGACCCTGTCAGGCTGAACTTAGAGACCCAACGAGGGTAAAAGGCACAGGAAAAATATTTCCCATGAGGAACCAGGGCAGAAAGTTCTCTTCTCTGAGAACACTAATGAAATTATGATGATAAGAAAAAAAACGGATCATCACAGTTTAATGCAGAAAGCAAATGGTGCATGAGCAGACTTCAGAGACAATTGCAATTTTAAAGTGACTAGGAAGCAAATAGGAAAGAAACTTGAAGAAATGTGAGATAAATATGACATTCTTGGATGTTCTGGAAGAATGACAGCACAGAATTGCTTGTTGCTGGAACTGAGGAAGCTGTTCTTCACAGAAGGTGATGTTGGGATGGTTGCATTCACATATGTAGAAGTCTGGAGCTGGCTGTAAGTATTTGAAACTAAGGTGGAAGAGGAATAGTGATGAAAATGTCTGAAGAGCCAATAGATCTGATTTACAGGAAACATATGTAAAAATTAAAGTGAAAAATCATTGAAATAGGAGCCAGGGAAGCAACTATTGTATTTGTGGAGTGCCCCGATGAAGGAAGGAAGGAAGGAATGAATCTGATTCCATGTTCTCAGAAGGCTAACTTATTATTTTAAGATACTATATTATATAAAGAATACTATACTAATTAACTAAAGAATACAGAAAGGATACTTACTGAAGGCTAACAAGATAATGAAGACTTGTGACTCCTTCCAGAGCCACGACACAGCTTGGCCCCAACTGGCAAGAGCCAATACAACCCACAGCAGAAACCAATAAAACAACCACCTGTTGGTAAACAATCTCCAAACACATTCCAAAGGAGCAAAAGACAGGAGAAGCAAATCAGATAATTATTGTTTTCCTTTTTCTCTGAGGCTTCTCAGCTTCCTGGGAGAAAAAGCCTGAGCGAAGGGACTTTTCCAGAAAATGTGAATGCCACAAGCTTCTTCAATTTAAAATATTTAAGAAGATGGTTTACTGTAATAAAAAAATAAGTCTTGTTGTATGATCAGATTTGGCTGTTCTCGTCAATGTTACATGTAATGTAAAGGAAAAAAAAGAGAATTTGGCTAAAAGCAATTTTTATGTAGATTGAATATTAGTGTTCTCATTATCTTTTTTAATGTCAGATCAAAATGAATCAGTATATGTTCAAATTCAACTAATGAGCATTGCTAATTTTATCTACTTCTATAACTGAAATTATAATATGCTTTTGTGAAAACAATTTGTATACTTCCTATTAACCATGCCTATCAGCTTCTGTAGAAGTTTTGAGTCTCTTCACTTTGTCAATTAAACCTACAGCTCCTTCACATATCACTTTTCTCTCTTTCCTTGGGAATTGTACCCATGTGTGATACAGCTGCTCTAGAGGATGCTTTTTATTGCCTTAAAGTGTACCATTCCTCCACTACAGTGTTCTTCCCCTCTCTTATTCTTATCTTACACAGTTTGAAATAGAATTGTGCACTGAGTGCCTGAGGTTTTTTCAAATAGATCTCTTGTAGTGCTGGAAGGGGATGGGTAGAACTGAAACTGGTAACCTGTTGCCAGTAGAGGACTATCCCCCACCCCAAAATTATTTTGCCTCCTTTTGAAAATTGTGCAGTGAAACTTCTCATTACAGAATGCCGTGCAAATCGCTGCTTTGCAGGGGTTTTTACAACTTTTAAATTCAGTGAAGTCTCTATATGGAGTCCAATTCCCTGGGTTTTATCTAGCCACAACAGAATCTGTCCAAATCACTGCTCTCCCAAAGTGTTTTGAGTGTTTTGCAGAAGCTGATGCCCTTGCAGGTTTCTGGGGAAAGCCAGGCTCAGAGACTCTGAGTGATTTCCTCTGCCCTCCTGGAACAGGACATCACAGGGAGGCTGCTTGCCCTCATCTCCAAGAAGGTGCTAAATCTAGAATGGCAGCAGGGCACAGAGAATTCAGGTATGGTTTTGCAATTGCTAGTAGAACTCAGCCTCCTTTTGAGCTCTTTGGTTGCCCTTTCTCCTTCATAGCAAGTTCAGGTTCCATGGCAATGCCCAGGAGTGGAAAAATCAGCCTTGGGGCTGTATTTGCCTCTGGTAGGACACTTGAGCTCTCAGTTGTATTTGTCCACCTTGTGCTTTCCTTCTTCTTGTGTCTACTATGAAGGCACAAATTTATTTGGGTTCATAGATAGTGATGGTGATGCCCAAGAGCTCTGAGGACCTGGGGCACCTAATTTCTGTCATGATTGCAAGAAAAGTAGAAGCGAAATGACCTTTACTGTTTGGAGGACAGGGAGAGTGCCAGATTCTCTGAATACTTCCAGTATGAAGTGTCTTATTTTTCATTTTCTGTGCTCAATTTCACTTTGTTCTTTCAAGCTAGGAATGGGGCACAGCTACTGGCTCTGCCAATGTGCAGTAAGATGTTAAGCTGAGGCTTGTTTGTGGCTGGAACTCTGCAATAGATTGACAGTGAATTGATTGTGTTTTTCAGCCCTTCCAAAGCTTCCGTGCTGCTATCCATGTCTATGATGGTGTTGATGTGAGCTTTTTTTTTTGGGAGGTGGGGGCCAGTGGGTTTGGAGCAGAGATGCTGGCTTCTCTTGGGTTTTAAGAGGCTGTTCTTCCAGATTAATTCACTAGCCTTCCTCTAGGAGGGTTTTTTATGAGAAACCTTGCAACCAGATTTAATAGAGGCCTAGGCTGAGAGTATTAGGGTACATCCTAAAGGAGTACAAAGGAGTCAGATTTTCAGTCTGCACGTGTCATTGACAGCTTCATCACTTCCTATATCATCTCCTACAGTTGCACTTGAGGGATATACCATAACTGAGTGATAATTGGACTAGAATTATTTAAGTTGCCTCTGTGTGTTTGTTCAGGAGGATGAGAAAGCTAAAGTATCTTGTAAGTGTTTCAATAGGCAGTTTCTCTCTTGGGCCCTGACTGTTTACAGAACAAATTATCTTCCTGAGCTTGTTTCCATTTAACAAACCATATGTTGTACATAGGAGAAGTGCTCTGAGAATGGTTAGATTCATGTCCTTCAGGCTAGAGAGGATTCTCGTTCTGTACTCAAGAGGCATCCTCTGAGTACTACTTTGGATGATGCAATTAGATTCCATGTGTTTATCTGGTATTTTTAATCTCTTACTGTATTAGCTTCCTTCAATTTACTTGTGTCTCTGATTTATTTTTAGTTTTGTTCATGTTTCTCTAATAATGTATTCAAAACTCAGATGAGTTTTGAAAATCATGATGTTTAACTCAAAATGGGGCAAAGACAAATTTACACATTCAAACTCCTCAAAAGTAAATATGATGCTCCTTAGGTAAAGCATGTGTTATTTCTAATGCATAAAGCACGTGAAGTATGTTTGATATTTAAAATACCTTTTATTTTACTTTTCTAAAGCATTAGACTCTTCTAATTCTTCTCTGCAACTGTATAGAAATATAATTTCCATATAACTTTTCTGTAGTACTTTCTAGCACATGGTAGCAGTGTTTTATTTCTAAAAATCATATTATTTGCCTGCCATATCCTCCAAAGATAGTAATAACTGTTCATATTCCTCTTCCTCATTAGTGTCAATATTTGGGTTGATAAGCCTTTGTAGCCTGCTGGTTCAAACTCTTACTTCAGTGCTAAGAAATCTTAGTCTTGACACATTTTGAGAGCAAGTTTTCCTGTCCCGGAGTAACAATAAAAACATTTCTTTTTGTGCTTCCCAGTTATAACCACTTAAATTCCTCCTTTAAATTAATATTGTCATCAGTACTGGCTGTTGTTTATAAGCCCCTTGGCAGAAGTAGTGTAGGGGAAAAAAGATTAAAGAAAGCCTGAGAAATATACTTCTGGTTTAATAGCCCTGAAATAATACCTGAGAGGAAAAGCATATTTTTCATTTCAGGCTTGGAAATGCTTAGAGTCTTTCTAGTAGAGAAGAGATGAATGAACAGACTATAAGCATAGGCCAGTGGAAATTTGTCTCTAAATGCAGATCAAACATTTTGATCCAAAGACTCCAGCCTGAAGCCAATAATCATGTCTTGATGGTTGAGCATGCAGCTGTAGATGTAAGTAAGGTAAGATACTTAAGGAAGCTGGTAGCTCCTGATTTTTTCAGTGTATTTGCACAATTTCTTAAAAGGTGCTGTGAATTTTATTTAAATCGGTACAGGATAGCAATATAGGTTTATATTTCCAGCTGAGATCTTGGAGAGAATGTGTGGTCTTAACAATATGTGCCTTAAATTTCAGAACTAGGAAATAGGAAGAGAAACAGTTTCAAAGAGTTTGAAAAGAAGAAATGTTGCCCAAATTTTACCTCTATTTGAGTATATGTTTAACAAGAGCATGAAAAAAGGTCACCTGAATGTGCCTGATTTCTCAAAATATTTAAAAAGATGTTTTAATGTCTTGCAGATGTTGCACTCTCAATTTATCAAACAAAGAGTTATAGTTTTTCTACTTCAAAAATTATAGAGCAGCTACTAATTAAAAAAAAATAATTCTACAGTATCAAGGATTCAGCTATTAAGTTGTTGTTTTGAGTTAGCAGCTCTTTTTTTATCGTCTGGAGCACTGGGTTTGAGGGAGATCTTACAGGTACACATTCATTCAAAGAAATGGTTCAGGGGCCAAGCTGAATTTGTGGAAGATTGTTTTTCACGGTGAAATTGTATCAGTGAATACCTGCCTGAGATAGGTACAATTCAACTGAACTTCATGTGACCTGGAATTTTCTTCACAGCGTATCTTGATCATTTAAATTTGGTTAAAAATATATTAAACACAGTAGGTGGCAATAACTGATAAGGCTACCAGTTTGACTGTTTAATCTCTTTTTCCCAGAAATATCTTTGTTGAAAGGGTTAAACTTTTGTTAGCTCTAGAAAAAGAAGTCTATTCCTTGAGCTCTACTTTTCCTCTTAAGCTTCTCCCAGGTGTGAGCTTTTTACACATTGCGGTTTCTCAAACTCCTGTACTACTCCTTACATCTCATTTTTAGTCCTTAATTAATTATGTCAACCTTCCTTCAAATGAGGGGTTCCAGTGTTCAGGGTTCTAGTACTGGTAGTGTTAGGGGAAGACTTGCTGCAGCAAAGTTGGACTTCACTGTTCTTTTTTTTTTTATCACAGAGTGACTCTGTGGAACGGAACATTTTCTCAGTTTGTTTTCTGGATCTCTCTGGTTTCTTCAGCATGTAATAGCAAAAAAAAGAGTGATCTTTAACAAGCTGTTACATTTATGTGTTATATATCATAAAGCTATTTTTTTGCTAAAATACAAATTTAGGAAATTAAGATCATATTCTCTGAAAATGATGATATTTTCTATAGTTATTTTTATTTTGCATATAAATTACATCTCCTCCTTTTCAAAAATTAAACCACAGTGCTTCCAGCTCATGCAATTTGTCCATCCATTTTGCTTTACTTATTTTGCTCTTTATTTGGGTTCTATGATGAGTTAGACATTACTTTAGGATTGTTATGTATCTGCCCATGTGTTTGTTTTGTTTCTCATTTGGAAAATGAGAATTTGATCACAGTGAATACTTTGAGCAGTTAGCAGCAAATACCAGAGGCCTTAACTTTGTAAGAAAGAGTATATCATACTTTAGATATTTCAGCTGGAATTAATACCTATGATAGGAAGCGAGGGGCTTGGAACTTGAGTGTCTTCTGTTTAGAATGTGTTTTTAACTACATTTGAGTTCTAGCAAGATGTTTTTTCTATTGAAACTGAGATTTTTTTTTTGTTATATTTCTAAATGGACTGTTCATTGCTGCTGCTTTCCTTGAAGGGAAAAAGAGGAATGTTCATAAACCCAATCAGAATGTCAAAGTGAGAACAGCTGAGTTAGGTATTGTAACCCAAGGACTTGGTCCAAGGGGAGGACTGCAAAAATTCTTCCCCTAAAGAAGTGAAGACAAGACTTGAGCAACCACTGTCAGAGATCAGTGGCACAGATAATCCAGCAGCAGTGGCACACTCAAGGTCTAGCTGTAGTGGTGGTGTTTCTGTGGTGACTGGCAGAAGCAGCACTTTTTTTAGCAGTGAAGCACTTTTCACTTACCATTTGAAATGCAAGGTTTGCTCTTGCAGATTCCTGGACTTTTCTTTTTCATTCTCCAAGCTGATTTTAGAGGCTGTGTTGAATAGGATGTTCAAATAATTCTGGCATTTCCTTAAGGACGTAGTAGAGTTTGAAAACTGGGTACCTTAATCCATCCTTCCTTTTCAGAGTTGTTTTTTTCCCGACAAATTCTTGTTACACTAAACAAATGAAGCCATATAGCAAACATTTCAGTAATCAGGCCAACATGAAGTACTCATAAATTATCACCAAGCAGCTCTAAATCTGTCATAAACTCTTAACTGACTGGCTCACAGAAATGTTTATGTAATTGAGAGGAACTATAGAAAGGAAGTTAAGTCTCCTTTTACAAGTTAAATCAACTACAGCGAGATGAAAAACACCCACACATTTGGCTTTGGATCAGCAGAGATGTTCTTCAAAAGCAAACCTTTATGAAATCTTTATTTTGAAACCAATGTCAATGTGTAAAAAATTATGAGTTTTCCAGGTGTCATTGATTGCACTCTGCTTGAATATTCCTTGTACAACAGGGTATCACCTTGATCAGGGGGTTACAGATTTGGAATCATTCCAGCAAATAAATTTTGACGTGGTTGGGAGCACAGATGTAATGTAGGATGTGTAAAAGCTGGAAAGCTTTGAAAGGGGGCCAAGAAGTCACAGTTCCACAGATGTGAAAAAAGCCACCACACCACCAAACCCGCTGCATGAGATGTTATCTCACACGACATCCCTTTAAAAAAGGTGTAGAAGCTGCAGTGCAACACAGACAAATATATTAAGAGATGATGTTTATAATATTTTAGAGTGTGAATTATGAAGTATAAGAGCAACTGATAAGGGGTTTTAAAGCAAGACGTGAAATACCAATAAGAAAAGCAAATGAGGGATTAATATTAAACCTATGTAATTAACAAAAAGAAGCTTATTCCATTGATTGCAGTGACACAGTTTTGAAATATGATTCAGTTTGGGGATTATGATTTCAGTTTGGAAATATGGCATTGGAAATTGATAATCTTAACAGAACAGGTAACAAGGATGCATTTATTCAAACTAAAGAATTTTGAATCACCAAGTCCAAATGATTTATAGCCATTTGTCTGCAATAGATAAGATGAAGAGTCCTTTGAATCACCCCTGGTAAAATTCGTCACACTTAAAAAAAAGTGAAATTCCAAAAGGTTGTGAATTGTTGCAGTTCTGTTGTTTTTAAAGAAGTGATCAAGGCAACTACTAACCTGAAGTCATTCCTGAGGAAAATAGTGGAATGACAGATTTGAGGTTACATGGAAAAATAGATTCTACTCATAGCAGCATAGGATTTTTCTAGGCATTACTGACTGCTGTGGTTTTTTGAGAGACTGGTTTTGGCAAATGTTACTGACAGATTTCTAATTGTTTTGCTTATGAATTTTTTTGCTTACAGTTTTTATTTTGTTCTTAACATGTCATTATCAATACATGAACTTTGGATTTCTTGAAGGATTTTGATTTATTATCACACCATATTTTGATCTAAAACAAACTTGTAAAATCATATACAACAAAGTAATTAGCTCTTAATTCCTACATCTCTATGCAATATGGAATGTAAACAAACATCTCAGGTAAACATTCTGTTTCTGCTTAAATGCTTCCAGATGTTCTGTGTGTTTCAAATGTTATGGGTTATTATAAAGCTGAGATGTTTATTTCCTTTCTTTACATGTCTCACCTAAAAATAGGGAACTTCAGAAACCGTCTGATAATGTTCCTTGCCTCAGGTCTGCAGAAGTCTGCTCTAGAGAAGGGATTGTAATGAAACACTAGGATTCAGAGTTTTTGTTGGTCATCTGCAGATCAGGAAGAATTTCATTCTTGTACTGTGTAATTTGATGTTTAATTCTTTTCACCTTCCTGTGAGATTTGCTTTAGGATGTGCAGTATTGAACACAGCTGATCTGTACCTTCAGGTGCAATAGATACTCATATTTTTGTTTCCTTTCAGATTGCATCATGCCAGGGCTAGACTTCTGGCTGGGAAAGAGATATCCCCAGAGTATTGGGCAGGAATTGGCAGAATTCCTGCCAATCAACAGATTGGCAGGAATATTTTCCCCCATATTTTTCTTTGTCTATGGAGCAGGCTGTATGTATCATGAGCTGCAATTACTTAGGTACATCTCTCTAAAGGGCTTTCTTGCCACATCAGAGGCTGGGGATAATGTTGGCACTGTAATAGCTTCTTTTCCCTAGTACTTTAACAACCAATTGAATTTTCCAGGTTTTTGAGGTACTTAGCTTAGTTAACTCTCCATGTTTTATGTAAGTATAACTGAGAAATGGCTGTGACAGAGAGATGGCCATGGTGACTGCGTAATGGCTGTGACTACGTAATGGCTGTGACAGAGAGATGGCCATGGTGAATGATCTAATATCTTTTTATACTAACTTCCACTCCTGCACAGCATTCCCAGACACTTGTATGTTTCAGTAGATTCACTCAATTGCAATGCAGAATTATTCACTTAATCCATCACTGATACTTTTATAGACTTACATAGTGTCTGGGGGGTAAATTGAAGAAAAGAATATTAGTCTTTGCAACATTAACTCAAGAAAGAAGTAGTGCTAGCCTCAACTATATTCATTAGGATATTTTTGCTTAGGACATGCCCAAGCCTGACATTCTGTAGCCTCACAATTATCACTATCCAATAATCACAAATGGAAGAATGCAGACTGCACTGCATCTAATGTGGTTTCTAAATTAGTGTGGTCTATTTCTTTTTTTCCTCATGGTGTCACTATAGGATAGAGTTAATGCTCATTGGGTATTCTTGATACTGGAACATATTTCCATTTCCTTTGTCTCACCGGCTTTCTGATTTTCTTTTATATGTTTAGAAAATATGATTACAAATATACTGCCTTCAAATTTGAACACATTCTGTCAGGCACTGGCCTGTCCTTAACACTGAGCATGAATTTTTCTTTTTCTTTTCCTTTTTTTTCCCCTAAGGATTTAATATTAGAATTAATTTAGCTTTATATAAGGGTGTGGAGAATTCGAGCAGTTCTAATGACTTGAAAGTAGGAAATGCCATGTTTAAAAATACAAAAAGGCATATATCTTACAGTCAAGGGAGCTTATGAAGTTACCCTTGTGACTGAATTCTTCATCACACATAGAAACTCTATGAATTGCATTGTCATTGTTGGTAGAGACCACAGTGGGCCCAACCAGTGGGCCCAGCTCAAGCAGGGTCATCCAAAGGCATGTGACACAGGCCTGCATCCAGGCAGTTCTTGAATATTTCCAGTAAGCTTCATCTTTCCTTATGTTGTTGTAATGTGTTTTGAATTCAGCTTTTATGATTGCTAGAAAAAGCAGTTTTTCTATCCAAGCTCAGTGGCAAGAGAAGACAGGAGAGAGAGAAAGAGAGAGAATTTGGTTTAATTCACATACTGATAGCATGGATGGCATTTTTGTCTGCCTAGTTGTCACCACTTCACCCAGACCCACATTCTTGAATATATCTGACCTCCTGACTTCCACAGAAGGAAGAAAGATGTGGCACTCTATAAAGGTTAAGTAGGATTGAAGAGAAATTTGCTTGTGGTCTTTACAAGAGCAGGACCCAGCTGGAGATGCTCTTCCCTATTCATGCAGTTGGAGCACAGCCTTCCTGAGAGGCAAGGGCTATAGGCCATTTCTCTGCTTTCCCTCTTCTGCCTCTTCAGCCGGACAGTGGTGTTTGGGCTGGTTGCACTCAGGCTTGTAATGAGGGTGAGGGTGACTGTCTAGTCAGTAGGAACGAAATCATCCACCAGTTCCACAAAATCTACACCCAGTGCTTCACTTGTGGCCAGCCTCTGTCTAGCTCAGGTTATCAAGTGTGAAAGTTAACTAGAACCAGCACATGGTTAACCAGAATCACTGTGACTGGACAGCAGTAAAGTCAGTTTGCTGATTTAGCAAAGAAGTTGTTTCACCTAAAGAAGCCAAAGAACACTGAACAATTGCAGAACTTTTCAGTAGAAGCCTAAGAATTATCCCCCTGTGATTTCCAGTGGGCTAAAATCCTGCCAGGATTTCCAGCCAGTTAAGAGTCCCTTTTTCTCCCACTCTCTTCAGATGATTTTTAAACATGTGATAACAAATATCCCTCTTCTTACATAAATGCCCACATCTAAATATTGTCTCTAATCCCTATGCCATGTCTCTTACTTATGTGTTTGTCAGTGCCACGCAGTTCCTTCCTGGAGGCAATTGTTCTTTGGGCTGGTACTTTGGAGATAGTTAACTTACTCTTTCTGGATGGTTGTCTTGTTGACATCTTAGACACCATCTTCCAGTGAAGTGTGAAGCAGGCCAGCTGGACAGCACATATTGAAAGAAATCTAGAGCAAAATTAGAGTTCTGCATGTGGCACAAACTGCCTGTTTTAATCTAGAATGGGAGATAAACTATTCCACATTTGTATGTGCATTAGTTGTCTAGCATCTGCTTCTTTTCCAAAGGACAGACAAAATCTTCACAACCTGATGATTCCCTTGCCAATGGTTACCATTTTATGACCATGCCAGTTTTTGATACTGAGATATTGATTTTAAACTGCAAGGCATGAGTACCTTGTGGCTCTGCAAGAGAAGCAGCCTCTCACAAACTTCCTGGTGGAATACCAGCCCCAGAGATGCTGAGTGTGTCTTCCTGCCAGCTGTAGGCAGTGGCTTTTCTGGCTTTTAATAAACACCAGGCCAGTTTGGAGGGGTCACTGCATCCAGTCTCAAATGCAATGTCAACATCTGCTTTAGGAAACCCTCTAACTCCACAAACACAGACGTTCCTTGTTCTTTGTCAGGACTTTGTGCAGTTTTAAGCCTTGTCCCAGCAGCAGCTTTTTTACTGTGCAGATGTGGTGGTGCATCCCCCTCTCACACTGGCCCAGACTATGACTTCAGAAATGCTTGTTAGGCCTTGGCCTTGATGAATGACAGCTCAGCCAAGCTCCTTGAGCTTATCAGAAACACTGTGTGCTCCCAGGAACTTATTTTGGCTAATGAGCTCCTGTATTTTAGTGAACAGTCTTGGAAACCTATTTTTCTTGCCTTCCTAAGAATGCACGTGTAACACCGCTTTTACAATTGAACTTTTACAGAAAGTTACTGACCTGAATTGTGGCCAGGATGGAAAATTGCTGTGACAAAACACTCTTGAAACCCTGGAAAAAGTGGTTCTAAGTGAGACCCTCTGAGCTCTACTGGACTACAGAGGGCTGCAGCCAGGAATTTACTCTGAGCTGGACACTCCCCCGAGAGAGAAAATTCTGAAGTTCACTCTTTTTGTAGGACCACTGCCAAAAGCCAATGATGGAGCCTGCGTTGATACCCCCACTCCTCAAAGCCCAACTCTTCACCCTTCAGAATGATGCTAAAGGCATCCAACATGAGTACTTCACTGATCCTGAGAGGAATTTTTCACAGGTGTGTGCCCACACTCCTTTAATGTGTGTCTGCCAAGCGTGAATATAGTATTGCAAATCAAACAGCTGCTTCCCTTCTCCCCAATCCCCTCCAGTGAGAAAGGGACAAAAAGGCAGAGATTATGGGTTGAGATAACAATTTACTAGAGAAAAAGCAATGAGAGAAGGAAAACAAACAGTAACAGCAAACAGTACTCATAACAACAGTGTGTAAAAGAGGTGATTTACATACAGAAAGGTGCTCACCACCCCCACCCAGCTCCACATGGGCACCAAGACAAAATGGTGGATGTTACCACAGCCCAGCAGCTACACACTCTTCCAGAAACAAAGGTGTGGCAGATGCTCCCGCAGCTGGTGTCCTCCTTCCCCAAGCCCAAGCCAATGAGAAACAAGGATGCACAAACCTCCCACCCAGATTGTCTGCATGACACTGACTGCACTGACTGCCCTGCTCCATGTCCACACCCCAGGGGTTGTGGGCACGGCTTTGCTCCTCCAGAAAAGAGGAACAAAATGGTGCCATTTCTGCTGCAGGCTCACCTTCTCTTCCACCTGGAACCATGTTCCCCCATGATGACGTGGATGGTTTAGAAGAGCAGCCCAGCCACACCCACACACCTGTAGGCTCTGCCCCTCTCAGCAATGGTGAGAGAATGAACTGTTCCTTGCCAAAACCGGGACACACATGCTCTGTGAGTGCTGATCTCCATAATTCGTAAGTACATTAGATTCCTACATAAGGTAGGCCTGTGTATTACTGTTGTGCTCATTGTAATTTCTAAAGAAACTTAACTTGTTTAAATTAGGCTGTCAGTAAAGTGCTGTTAAAAACTTGAGGCCTAAGCCATTAATCAGGTCTGGCAAACACATCAACTCTGAACTTTGTGGCTCAGCAGGAGGGTCCCCCTCATTCCCTTTTATCCTTACGCTTTTCCATCCTTAACTTTTTCCTATCCCCATCCTCCTTTGAGTTTGATTGATTTTAGGTTTTAGTCCAATTTTTCTCTGTGTGCTTCAACTATGTAGTTAACAAATAAACTTCATTGCACTTTCATGTTTTTATTAAACCTGCTTTAGCCGATACCTTTGCCAGTGATTCTTTGAGCAACACAAAACACCCATTCACAGCATATTAGAGACCTCACTACTCACATAATTCTCAAGACCCTTTGTCGCCCACATCTCATTTGGATTTCAATTTTCTTTACCTTCTCATGTCAAATGCAATCTACTTCTGTATCAGCTCTCTTCTTTTGCCTGTTCTCCACCTTCCCACTCTAAGTCAGCCATTGGAATTAACTATTGGTTTTCCAGCATCCAAATGCTCCAGCTTTTTCATATGCCCTCGCTGACCTGCCTCTGCTTCCCTTTTACCCTAGAGGTCAAGAACAGCAATTTTCCTGACTTTGTGATCTTATGGAGGTCTCTGGTTTTTCCCTGCCTTCACTCTTAAGACTGACCATTATCCCCTTAATGCCTATGCACTTCCAGAATACCAGGAACTGAAATGAGAAGTCATCTTAACCAAAAAAGACAAAAGATCAAGTGGTATCTCCTTTGAATTAGTGCAAGTTTGTAGAAGTCCTTTTGGATCTGAAGAAAGGAGTGCTGAACCACTGTCCCCTGCTAAGGAGACCCCATGGACTTCTCTCCAACTGGCTTACACTAGAATTGGTGAGTAGACAGATATGTTTCCTTCTAAAAATCCCAGGTTTCTGCAAATACAGAAGTGCCTGATGTGCGTTAATTATTATCTTTCCTTCCAGTTTAAATCTGCCTGCTGTGGGGGCTTCAGTTGTTCACTGCCTGTGTCCCAAAACCTTCACACTCAATTCTCTGCACTACCAGTCTTTCATCTGTCTCATCTTTCATCTGTCTCATCTTTCATCAGTCCTGCTAGTTATCGTCAGTCCCTCTTGCCCCAATTATCTCCCCCAAATGAGTTCAGCTGCTTCCTGTGCCACCTTACCTGCCTGACATCTCTTTGATGAACCTAGATCAAATTCTTCCTGCAAGGTGGCAGTTCTTCCTGTTGTTTCACACCTTTCCTTTACATCTGCTCAGAGTTTTTGCTGCAGCTCCTGTCTCATCCTTTAATTTTAGGGGTCACTCAGCTGCATAAGAGGTGCCCCAGTTTTAATACCCTGAAAACTTGGCCCATTTGTACTTTATGTGCCTCAAGTGAATGTGTTTTAACATAACTCCCGCACAAATCTTTACAGGGTGTGATTAAATATGGGAAGTCAGCAGTTGAGTAGAGCATGGAAGAACCAGTTAATTGAGGACTTCAAAGTGTGATGTTTTTACCATCTGTAAACAAAATCTGTATTGCAAACCAAAATTCTCTCCACAGCAATTCCTAGGTTTCCTTGGTACTAGATCCAAAGCCCAGTGAAATCAGTGAAACAGGGTGGGGATCTTTCACTGATTTAGTATCCTTTGCATCAGGCCCCTGATTCCCCTTAGCAATGATAAAATGATACACAAAGCTGGGACTGTACAACTTCCTTTTATTTTGTGTGCTTTTATAGGATATAAATAAATGACAAAATTACAAAATTTATAACTGGAAGCCCAAGCATATTTACATAAGTATTTGTTGCAGTGAGGCTACTATTTACTGTTCTCCTATACAATTTTCCTTTTGGTACCATATTTTTAGTGTTATTTTTTTTTTTTACCGTCAGTTGACTAAGTACATATCAACAGTGAATAAGCAAAAATATGTACAAGGAACTATTTTGTTCAAGTAAATTGAATACTGTATTAAAAGGATGTCATCACTCAGCGCTATGATTAGGTTTAACTAAACCATATACAGTTATCAGTTTTAAACCAAGTTCAATTATCCATTTTTTGGAATATACCAACTGATGATTCTAACTGAAAAACCTCAGCTGGATATGAAATAATAATTAAAAAAACATTAAGACAACCACACAATTTATCAATATCTCTATAATGAACTTCAAAATGATTCACAATTTGACTGGAAAGAACAATATACGTTAAAATGTCATTTTTCTCCTATAATGATATTTTTACTGTTATAATTTCAGTTCTACATAAATATACATCATGGTATTATACAAATACTCCACAGACATTAAAAAAATTAAAACACTTTAAAGAAAAAGTAAGTAAATCTCATTTAACCAAATATTAAGCAAATGCTTAATTATTTTGTTTCATGAAAACATTTTTATTACTTTGGAATTTTTTTCTTTTTCTTGCTGTTTTTATTTAGAAAATGTTTTGCAGTAGAATTTTATCAACACTCTTCCAAACAAGCTTTCTGTGACAGAAATCTTGATAGCAAAATCCATGGTTTTGACTTTTTTTAGAACCACTGAGATTATTTTTTTAAAAATACTATCAGAATTCATGGCTATAGCAATGTTGAACTGCATAAACTATATGTAGGTGTAGTAGAATGACCATTCCACTTTCATTCCAGACTGATCACACAGAACATCCAGTGCACTGATGCTACAACTCTTATAATTTTCATAATGCTGCAATAGCAGTCATTTACTTAACTTTAAAATAAACAATATTTCTCATAATTAATCTGGCTTCCTTCCATAAATAGTCATATGTTTTCCTATAGTACTTCTCTTCCATAAAAATATCTAATAAATGTTTTCTGTGCATTATTAATACCTTTTTCTAACCATTCATAAAACTCTGATCCTTTGCTACAATGCAAGAGGTTCTTATTTCTGTAGAGGATCAAAGGACATCAATGATTACATATAAAATCAGTGCACACAGAAATCAGGGTGCCTAATTTCTTGTCACTTTAATGA
Source organism: Molothrus ater (assembly GCF_012460135.2). NCBI lineage: Eukaryota > Metazoa > Chordata > Aves > Passeriformes > Icteridae > Molothrus > Molothrus ater. The sequence goes on from NC_050482.2 coordinate 45,954,930, forward strand.
ATTCTTTATTCAACACAGTAATTATTAATGAATTCAGTGGTTTCACAAATAATCTATTTATTAATTCTGGTTCTATTTCAATTAAAAACTGCCAAGATTTAAATAAAAAACCCAATCAAATACTCTACTCGTAGGCAGCATTAGTATTAGTTTAGAGACATTTTGTGTTTTTTTTCCTTTAAAAAGTAGAATTCTAAAACAAGAAATCAAAGAAAGCACTGTGGCAGAGTCACAAGGGAGAACTGCACGAAAAATAAGGTTTCTCACTCCTCTTGTGGACTTTAATTTTAAAAGTCTTCATATAGAATCATTCTTCAGTCAGTGCTGCAGGAAGAAGAACATCACCAGAAATGACTGTCAGCCTTTTTTGTTAGTTACAAGGCCACTCATACAGTGCAGTCTTCCTCTCTGCTGGATTGAAACGTTGCCATAAAGGAAAGGCTGTGCTGTGACTGCTTGGCGTGCAAGGCACAACAAGGAACAGGGGGACAGTTTTGTATCAGAAAATTGTAGTTTCATACTTGGTATTAATGCCTCTTTTGGCCTCTTGTCCAGGTTCAACAATCCAGGGTAGATTCGCAAGAGTCTTTTGTTCGGATGGATCTATCTGCTTTAAGACAAATGCAAACATACAGACGGGTTACCATCTCCGTGCACGGCAGCTTGAGCAGAGGGTTTTTCTTTAAACTAACAGGGCAAATCCCGAATTGACAAAGTCGTACAGCAGCAAGTATGGTGGTGTCTACACTCCCATGTACTCATGGCTGCCTTCTTCTTCCTGTTGAGATCAGAGCTGTGTTTACCCCCAAGCTATAGGGTATCATAGTTCATTAAAGCCACACTTCATCCTGAGAAGTCTGTTCGCTAATGAGACAGACGATGGCATCAGGAAATGTTTCTACTTAAAGTTTTATGGAGGAAGATTCTGTGGCAATGGATGACAAAGTGTACAGTCATACATTTCCCCCCCTCCCTTCCCCTCACCCAATAATTAAGTGTCATAGAGTACAGTTCTCACGTTATAGTCAGTGAATATGATACAGTGTGCGGTCATTTTTCTCCTTTCCCTCCCAAATCACCCTGTGCCTGTGTTCTCACTTATTTATAATAGTCTTCATAATTTTTTAAAAAGGTCTACTGTAAAAGAATATTTCTGTCATCTCTGCACTTCAGGAGGGCACTTTTATGGCAATCAATACGTATGCTTCAATGAGCTTTGTTTCTTAGAAGTCTGTGATTAATACTGAAAACGAATATTGAATCCCAGACCAAAAAAAAAAAACAAACCAAAAACAAAAGAAAAAAGAAAAGGGTAAGAAAAGAAAAGAAGTTGCTTGGTCTGACAGGATAACTGTTAATTGATTTGGATTTGTGAATTGATTAGGATACATATGCCGTGATTGTATACAAAACAAGTTAGGTGATAGATTAAGAAAGTCCATGAAACTGCAGAGTTTGAGAGGTATGCATTGATTAAACTGAATTAATTAAAGTTCAGTAATTGCTATAAGACACAAGACTAACCAAGCAACATCTTAATCTGGAGAAATCTGAAAAAAGCAGTTATTTGAAATGGCTGCCAGTGTTGTGGTGACACAACCCTGCCAGCTGATGAGCAGAGGTGGCATGATGGAGCATTTCTGACTCAAAAAGTAATTTTATTTGTACAGCTTCTAGTATATAAACTCTTAACTGTATAGCTGAATTTCGGATTTTTTTGCATGCATTACTACCTTCTACTTACCACTGACTTCCGAATACTAACGCGTGGTTTGGGAATAGGTTTAGAGGGTTTGTTTTCAAAGCTTTCGGGGAGGGTTGAGGAATGACCCCCTTTTCGTGCCTGTAGTGCAAGCTGATAGGCCACCTCAAATGCTTGTCCTAGTGTAAGAATGATTTCATAAGCTAAATTCTGGAACAAAACAGAAACAGTTAAAAATGAGGTGAGGTTGAATTATTGTCAGATACATGAAGTAGGGTAGTGATTTGCAATGCAAATAATTAAAATCAGGCTGGTAATAGGCTCTTCAGTCTCTGTGATGTTTACATCTGTCATTTGATTTCTCATTGATTAAAAATGATCTAAAACTAATTTATTGTATTGAAAGTAATTACTTCTAAACCCCTTGAAAACGTCTTACTAAACATGAAAACATGAGTGGGTGAGTGTGTTGCCATCTCTTTTCAGAACAAGTACATTAACCTTCCCACCTTCCCAACTCATCCCATGTCTCTGTTCTCGGGATCCAGCCCCTCTTGCCCTGCTGCAATGTGACATTCGGCCTCGCTCTATTTCAGAACTCCGGTGCTGACCCTTCCTCCTCCAGAGCCAGCAGCCTGACTGGCTGCTTCCCTGGGCACATGCCTTGGCATGCTCTGTGCTCACCAAGCAGCACAGGAAGAGCTGCAGCCTGGGTGTGATGCTTTCAAAGGGACAAAGAGCCAAGGCTGGAAGTGCGTACTCCGAGTGACAGATGCGGTCGAGGCAGCTGTGCGCGCAGTCAGTGCACTGCTTCCAGTGTGTGCTGCAAGTCCCGGGGAAACTTTCTCATGGGCTTGTTTTCTAGAAGTAAAACTGAGCTCAAGCAGTTGTGTAACAACACTCCTGTTAGCAAGGGGAAGGGAGGTTACTGGGCATAACCAAAAAAGTTAGGCTATTATGCCAGTGTTATAGGTGGAATATTTTAGATCTTCTTCAAATATGGTGAAGAAAACTTGTTGAAATATTTATAAAGCATGAATGAGTTATCAGAGGGGTTGATATAAATATCTTTTCAGTACAGTTATACATCAATGAAAAAGCAACTGGGAGTTTCAAATTTGACCTTACTCTAAATGGCAACTGAAGTCCTATGGTAATTTTTCTTCAAGTTTGTGGGTTTGTTTTTGTATATTTATTTTCAGGCTCCTACTGGAGCCTATTTTTAGGCTTCTACTAGAGCCTAAAATTCCTGGGCTACTAACTCTGCAATAATCCTTAGAACCCCTGCAGAGCAAAGGCAAGCCTGTTGGCTTGCCTCCATATGATGTCCTACAGTCTCCTTGGAATAATTCATAAATCTTTGATATGATTCAGATGTTACTCTCTCCTTCCTCAATCTCCATAGTCTATAGTAGGAAGCAATTCTGCATTTTTTGAACCTAGGCAATCCCTTAAAATTCCCTGATGCTTTTTCAAAATGAGTTATGTCTTTACTAGTCAAGTCTAACTGTTAAGTTTGCATAAGCTACAAAGCAATGCAATTCACTAGGAATTACACTATTTTCAGCTCCTTCAATCATTAAAGCAAAGTTAAATGGACAAGCATTGTATTTCATGCCTTATAGTTTAATTTCCCTGAAGAATTTCCATTCCTTTTTTATCACTCATGTATACCGATATAATACAGGCTAAATTCAGCATATTTTGCTCATTATAAGAGCTTCTTATAAAGGTGCCAGTTCTGCTCTGTGTTAGGTCAGACAGAAAACAATTATACTCCTGCACTGGGACTTGCTCTCTGCTGTTACAACTACAGTCACAACAGCATGCCAGCCAAAATTTTATAGCTTCCCAAATAAAAATGCCTGATTTGATTGCTGTAGTCTCCAAATTATCTCCCCTTTAACTTCAAGGGAAACTGTCCAGAATTGAAAAACACTGAGGCTGCAGTTTGCCAGTGGAATAATAAAAGGAAAACTAAAGAGCCTGTTATAAAGTGCTCTGCCTTTTAGCAGAATGCTGGCCAAGGAATTAAGAGCAACAGAGTATAGTTGTTAAAAATGTAGAGGATAATATAATTTCTAATGGAGTGTAATTTAAGAGGGATAAGAATGTTATTCTAAAAAGAGATGTCTTTGGAATCAGCTGTTGTGACAGTAAGAGAGTGTACTATATCATGATGGGATTGTCTGCAGTGGATATTATTAATATTACTGAGGAATACATCAGCAAGACAAGGTGTAGAAATGGCTTGTTGCAGAATATGCAGGCTGCAGTACTAGTAGGACTGAGAAAATACACCACCCAGCTTGGCACACAAAAAGATCACTGAGACAAGGCTGAAAATTCGGGAGATAGGACCAGAGACAGATTGAAAGTTTGCCAGACTGAGCCATAATTTAGTTTAAGTCCTGCATCTTGTATAAAGCCACTATTATCTGTTTTCCTTTGTTGTCTGTAAAATTAAAAAAACAGGACTGCCTGGGACCTGAAAACCATAAGAAGCATGTAACTGCTTCTCTGGTTAATAAATATTTGAAATATAGCAAATAAAATAGAACATCCACTGTTCTGTTCAATATTTGAAATGCAAACTGAGCCATAACTTGCACATAAATTTCATACATTGTATACTGTGGTAGAGCCTTGACAAAGGGACGTCTGCAAATGGAGGCAAGGAGGGCTTTAAAACTGTACCTTGTGAAATTTTTAAAAAGTTATCTGGGAAAAACCCCATAAGTAAATAAACTTGGTTTGAGGAATTTCCCAAATAATAAATCCTCTTCTTCCCTCAACCCTTTTCCCCTTCAATATTCTTTAATAATGTCTCATGTTTCTGCAATTTTGATTGTAGAATTTGAACTCTGAGTTAAAGTTAAATGTACAGTTACTCCTAAATAGTATCAGTAATGCTTGTGGCTGCATGTCACTACACTAAAATACTTCCCTACCTATAAATAATTTATTCTTGCCCACATTTCCTGAGAAACTGAAGAACCCAAGAGAGTGATTTTTTTTCATAACATTGCATATATTGTATTACCAAAACATATATGGTTTAAAATGCCTTACATCTTATTGCGTATTTCTACCATTTTAAACCTTAATTATCTTAAAATGATTGTACTTCTACCCATTGGCAAATGGGGTGAATTGTTTCTATTAGCAAATGGGACAATCAGTTTAACATTAGACTTTAAATAGAAAATTTAATTCACACTGTGCTTGCACTCATAGCTGCATCTAGCATAGTTTTTATGCATCTAGCTAGGTTTTATAGAGCTCATACTTGCATCAAAAATGCTAGCTACTGAGGGGAAAAAAAAAAACCAACACAAAAAGATATTTGAGTAGGTAACACTCAGCTGAGGATTAGGTTGCAGAAGAAAACTAACTTAAGACAGTAAAGTTTCCATATTGCTAAAAATAGCCATTTAAAGTGCTTGGGATATTAAATGTTCCTCCTAAAGTACAGAAGTGGGCAAAATGTAATTATTCCTGGATCACTTTTCTTCCCTTTCCAAAAAAGGAGATGAATTTCATCTGCAATACCTGAGTCCATATTTCTGCTTGATTACTAAACCTACAAATGAAACTGCAGTACTTCAAAACCTTTAAGTAGAATTTAAATAGACCAGGAGAAATAATAACCTCACATTCAATCAGTCTAATTTCAGTTGTTCACACATCACTAAAACCTATATAATGTAGCATCTTGTTGATCATTTTCTATCTATTTTTAACACAATTTCAAAGTTTTCCTACTCCCTGTGGATACTAAAATGTCAGCAGAGAATTTAAATAACAAAAGCACTCAACCAAAATGCTAGAATTACTCTAACCTACCTGTACATCTTGTTATTTAAATTCTCCCACACATTATTGCTATTTTCCCAGTTCCAAATAAAAAGCTGCAGTTCAAGGTACCCTGTTCTTTTGATTTAACTTATTTATATTCATATAAGCATGTTTCAAGAATTCATGCACATTATACTCTATTAAAATATTTTTTCTTGAATGAGTTTGAAGTTTTAATAGCACTTTAAATTTCTCTTGTGCACAACTCAAAGAGTAAGTTTCCTTGAAAGTTTTGGACTATAAATTTGGTGAACTTAGTTCACCAAATTTAGCTGAAAACTGCATAACTGATTAATTGGTATGTGTTCATGATTTCTTGAAACCACAATAGTTTGTGTGTCCCCACCTGAAAAATATAAGTATACGAAGAAATGACTAATTTTCCATCAATATAACAGGAGTTAAAAGGACTTTTGCTGAAGTAACATTTCGAGATATGTAGGCAAGAATTGCAGAACAAGGAAATAGGAATTAAATAATTAATTTGCTACTTTGAAAATAAAGGCAATCTTTTGGTGTGTACTGAGATTTCAGAATGGCTGACCAAACATACTTGTTACAAACTTTTGGAAGCCTTAGGATTGTAGCTTAGGTTATGAGAATTACATGCCCAGACTTGCATGAAAAGCTACTCACTAAGTTTACAGTTAATGGCTGAGGTGACAGAGGTGACTTATTTCCACTGGGAAATGAGATATCAAAGAAAATCCTTGCTCGACTCCAGAAATGCCCCTTTGCTATCTCACACTGATCTTTTCCTGGGGTAAATTAATGATGCCTTCTATTAATCACCACGAACACATCATGAAACTGTTGTAACAGAGCTAAGTAAGTATTATGAATAGAAAGAACTATTAAATGAAGTATCTTCTATCAACTGACCACATCAAACGCAGTGAATACGTGGCAGTAGTGGTGATTGGTCTTCAAGTCTTTAGTGATGTACGCAAACGTAGAAAGGTCTTCAGGGTCTTGTGCAGCACAGGAAATGTTACGGATTTCATGTTCAGCAATAATATTCTGTTTAAAAAAAATATTTTCAATCAATTTAAGAATTACATTTAAAAAGGTGCAGGTTTAGATTCACATTTGCATTGATCTACTGTACCAAAGTATTTCAGAAATGTCCTAATAAGAGGAGACTTAATATACCCCATGTGACATCTTACACAGGTATGTGGAATTTTGACCCTCTCCAATTGCCAATTGTCTGGTAGGAAACCATTATATTCTAGACTCTTCCCTATGAGACCACTTGTGCTTTGCAGTTTATTCAGGTTCCTTTGACAGAGACATCTTTCCTGGCACACAGGACATAACTTCATAAGATGCTGATATATAGTGCTTCGAAATTGTATTAATAGATACAATTTCAAAGCACTATACCAGCATCTTATGAAGTTCTGGGCTTTTGTATAAAGATCAAAATGGGACACTGTTTCAGTCTACTGACAGACAGGAATCTGCTGAAACCCAGCAAGCTCAATGGCCAGGTTTTTGCACACACTATTTGACAAATTTTAGTTATAGTTCTTCAGGAGGAAAAAAACCCCACCAAACACCCCTTAAAATTGAAACTGTGAGAAATTTAAAGGATTCTGATTACTAAAATGGTAACTACAGCTTATCTCCACTTACTGACAGCAGCATCCTGTAGGAGAGATGTGGGAAAATGAAACTGTTCATGCACTGAGCCACACTACTTGCAACAGCCAATGTAAGCTACAGTACACTACTGGGAGAGAGGGGGGACATGTCTGTCCAATGGAATAAAAAAAGCTGTCTTAAAGCTTTGGAGAAAATGATGAATACTCATTACATAAACTGCTGATATATAATTACTGTGCTCAGGCCAAGGGAACCATGAAGCCAGAGAAGATACAGCAGAGTGGCTTATGATGAGGCCTTCAGCAACAGACAGGTTTCAAGTGGTTTGTTTAAAGAGAAGAATGATTCGCTGAATAGGAATTTACTTAGGGGTTAGTTTATATGATTTCTTGAATTGTAGCCCTGCTGGCTGTAGCTCTGGCATTTCCACAAAAGCCCACAGTGACATATCCTGCTGCAGCATGACATCACTACTGCCTCATGGAACAGGTGACACCTGTAGTGTCCCAGTTCCTCACACAGCCACCGCTTGCTGCTGCCATGGTGACATCTGTCCAAGTTAAAACAATCTCTGAGCATACCTGGTTTTCCCTCACCCCTCTCCTTTCCTTCCTACCTCATTTCCTCCACTTCCTTTTTTAAATTTTTTTTTTTTTAAATACATGCAACTAAGTTACTTCAGATGCTTTGCCGTATCTTCTCTCATTTGCTAAGTGGCAACTTTCCCCCTTGCACATAGGTGCCAAGTTAATGAAAAGAAGTATTAACATATCTAATTGAAGAAATCATGACTTAAGAAAAATCCTAATAAAAAGCATACCAAATTTCAAATTATGGAAAAACCGAGATAAGGAAACTTTACTGAAGAAAAGAAATAATCCTCTTAAATTGTTGCAACATACTTGATTATTTCTGTTTAATGCATTATTCATAAAGATGACAAAACCAGTACTTGTGTTTCAATATATGCCAATTTATAATGACATGTATAATCTCTGCTCAACAATTGCTTGCTTTTTATGTTACTTGAAGCATTTTATTTTCTTTGTTCTCAAATTGATAACTTTTACCCTCAATAAAGATTTTGATGAGAATTAGAATTATACCAAAACCAGGGATTTAGATATCCACAGAGGGAGCTGTAATGCACTGTCATTGATGTAGTGTTGAACATTGTAGTTCAGAAAGCAGAAAGAATTCAAGCTTGGAAGGTGTTAAAATCATATGTGAAGTATTTATGCCAAATCATGAGCCACAATGTAATCACCTGAATTTATGCAGCATATGTGGACAGAGCTCTGCTATGCTGAAACTTTTTCTAGGTGACACAGGGATTTGCATTAATTATTTTCATGTTTTAAATTTAAATCAAGTGAATTTTAGAAACATACACATATCAAATCTACTTTGAATAATATAAAGTATACCTACATGAAATCTTCTAGATAGAAATTGGTAGTGAAATTGAGGTTTTTCCTAGCAACTCTAGGATGTCCTCTGTGATCTCCTTTCAAAATTGAACATTTTTCAGTGCATGCCTTTACTGTGTCCTACTGTCACATTTCAGTAGACCATGGACTTATTCTGTAGGAAGTAGAAGGCTATGAACCAGCTTCCTGTTCTGGGTACATTCCTCAGACACTGACTGACACTGCACAGTTGTTCTAAAAATTGTCTTTCAGTTTGGCAAGAGAAACCTCCAGTGCTTCTCAAAAAGTGGGGAAGCTGAAAGTCAGTTCCGGTTCTGCCAAGGAAATACCTTGGAGAGACCAGGTTTTTGCTAAGCAGCCTTCCTTTTGCTTGCCTAACTCATGCCAGCCAATCTCCCTTCTGGCAGAAATCACCCAGAAGTTAGGGTGAGCTGTGAGCCACAAGAAAATTCTGTGAGTCTGCTTTTTCCTAAGCAGTAATTTCTTTCTGGCCTCACTTGCAAAGAAATGGTGTCACGCCAAACTTCGAGGCGCCACTGAAATAGCTGTCATGGAATGAGGTCAGGGCCCCTTCCTCACCTGAAACTTTGCCTGCTACGACTGGGAGGACAAATTCTTGGCTTGGTGGCATAAAGGAAAAGGATGAGCAGCCATGAGAGCCGGGTTTTCAAGCACAGAACTGCCAGCTAGTTTTGTCATTGAAAACAATGCACTTCTTGCTAAGTGGTGCCCAGCACTGTCAGCTCCAAGCTCAAATGGAAGCAGTACAGGTCTGGACAGGCTCTCACCTTATACAGGGCTAATCTGTCTGGGTCTTGAAGGAATTGGGAACAGCACACTGTGGAGAAGGATGATAACAATGCTTCTGGGAGAGTTGCAGGCTCTTAGCTGGTTTTTACAGAAGGGAAAGGCAGTGCAAATTCTGAACTGGAGAGAAAACAATCTACTGCTTGAGAAAAAACATTGGACTGTGGCATATTTAACTCCATCAAATATATCTGTTGCACTACTAGGTTTCAGTGGGACATCTAGAGTCAACTACTGCAATTTGCCAACCTTCTTTCAGCTTTCCATCTTACATAAGACTCTATGCACTGTGCAAAGAGACACAAGAAGCTCCTTTTGTTCTCCTGGGATTTTTTGTAAACCTAAGGACACCGCAGTTACATCCTTTATGCTACAGAGGAGATTTAAGAGCTGAAATCAGTATTATCCAAGTTGGAGTTAATGCATTACAACATCCTGATTTATGCCCTATACATCAGAGAACATAAAAGGAATGAGGGTTGTAGAAGCTCAATTTTGAATCAATGGAAGGAAAAAGGAGCAGACAGGAATTCCTGGCTCCTCTGCTCTGGCAAACATGCCAGACTTGAAATAACAGTAATTTCACCTCAATTTTCCTATTATGCCATCTTCTAACTCTAAATATGGCTTCCAAACTCTAGCAGAAGTTCACAAAGCTGCTTCCATCCACCACTTACAACACAGTTCTAGTTAAACTTAAAAACTGATTGGGCAAGTTTGAAGGATGCTGGGTTAGGTGTACTGTGTGGTCTGAATGTTCAGCAGCACAAAGCTGCTATATACATTACTAACCTGGTCAGGTAGCTGGGCTGTCAGATTTATTTTCTGTATTGCTTAGTCAGTTTTATTCACATAGCAGAAAATATAATTTCTTTCCCGTTCATATAAAAGCACAAGTATGGATTGTATTTCCTTGCCATTTTAGACATACAAAGAAGAGAAATTAATGCATTACTTTACTTCTCTTTACAGAGTTTGTACATTTTACTTTGGCTAAGCAATAATCCATTGCTCTATCCATCACTGAGTTATCTGATCTCTTAACTTCTGCTATTGTGGTTTTGGTTGGGGTTTTTTAAAGATTTGGATGTATTTAGAAATGTAAGAGACAAAGTGCAGGAGCATTGCCCTACAGGAAGATGAAAAAAAAAGGAATAGCAACTATTAAGAAGCTGCTGCAGTTCAGGTAGTTAAATGGCTAGCATCAAGAAAACAGTGGTATTTGAATGTCTGGAAAGGACATTCAAGGCTTGTGTTCCTTATTCTTAGAATGGCCCGCCCTGGATAAAACTGCTTCTTTATTCTTTATTGAGACAGTTTTTCTTAAAAATCAAATTATATTAATGAACACACACACACACACACACACACATATACATATTCTACATATTTATGGAACTGTGTAGAAAAGAATATGGTAAAGGATTCCACAGAGGCTCTCTGCTGCACATCTTTTATGATAAGCTTGCATATAAGAGCAGAATGCTGGACACAATGTTCTCCAAATAAGCCATTAAAGCTGCTTCACTTGCTCTCCAGACTGAGTTTCTGGAGAATGACAATAACATTACATCCATTTTGGGCAAGAGAAGAAAGGAGAGGAGAGGAAAAGGAAAAAAGGAGAGGAAAAAAAGGGAGAAGGAAAACACAAAGTGCAAATCTGTTCCCTCTCTGACTCTGCCTTCATAGGTATTACTATTTGTCCTAGTTGTGAGAAACAAAAGGTAATATTCAATAATTGCACATACCTTATTTGTGGCATCAATAAATTTGACTCCCTTGTAAGAGACAGACAGGACAATAGTTGGTACTTTCTTCATTTGTTCTGTAGACTTCTGAAATCAAAACGAAGATACTATTATTCTTAGAGTTGTGTTGCATTGCAATAACAGTGCTTTCTTCTTCTGATTAAATACCTAAGTTAAATAAATATTTTACTTTTTCTTCAGACAGTTGTGCTCTGGGTTTATGCTCTCTTGTAGTTACAAAACTAAAATAATTTTAAGTTTGTTGTGAGGATAGTGAAAATTCTACTTTTTTTTCTATCACAATGGGAAGAAAATAAAGTAACTTTTCCAGGATTAAAAAGACCAGTCATGTAACCAGTGTTTCCCAAAACATGTGTGTTTAGGACATCTATCTGATAAATCTACTGCTGCCTCCCTCCCCTTCTCCTGCCCTTCCCAGCTGTAAGAATCAACAGGACAATACCTCTTGTAGTACCATTTCTTTGCTGCAATTAGTTGTTATTTAGAAATATTTCCCTGTTTTTCCCTTCTTTGCAGCTGTATTTGTGCCATGAGGTATCCTTGCAGCCCGCCAGGCCTGCCAGTCAATCTGTCAGCCCAGTGCTGTATCTTGTCAGTCTGGCTGTCTGCACTTCCAGTGCAGCTGCTACGGGAAGCTGCTATACACATGAATTAGCACTGAGGCTTATTCTGCATTCCCTCAGTGCCAGGTTCTCCTACCTACAGTTCATGCCCTCCTATAAGATTGTTTTTCCTTTTATGCTAGTCTACTTCTGTGTGCCTTCAGCGTGATGCACACAGCAAACATATTTCCCACTGAACAGACTGGGAAAATATTTGGGGCAGATTTACGTTCTCTGCAGAAAAAAAAAAGTTCTTTGGTTTACAGATAAAATTTACTAGAACAACCTCAAAACCAACAAAACAAAACTCCCAGATTTGGCATAATAGTTTATAACTGATTTGAATTATTTTAAGGTTGACAACAATGATGGACTAGACTATTCTACACATTAGACTTTTCTATAGTAACATTCAATTGAAAATGCTTATTTATGGGATTATCTGCAAACAATCACAGAGATCAGTCAAATATTTTCCTGAGAGGAAATGAACTATTGACAGTCACAGGTAAACATGAAGAAACATCAGCACACAGAAGGAGAGTGTAAACACACTGAGAAGTCTAGAACTGGCACATAGGAAGATCATTAAAGCAGCTGAACAAAAGTAACAGTGGTGGCTTTGTATTATTCAAGAAAAGCCCACAGAAGCAGAGATAGAACCTTGAAAATACAAACTGTAACTAAAAAATATGTTTGAAAAAATAGGCAATGCTAACACCAGAGAGCATATAAAATAAACAGAAACTTAAAACAAAAAACCCCCTGTGATCTTGTCTCCTTATTGGCTCTCGATCCTCCCAGAATCAAACAAGGCTCCATTTCTGTCAGCATAGAATTCAAAGCTACAGATCCAGCTATGTTCTGCAATTAGTGTCCATGCAGGCTAAGACCTCATATTAAAGTTTCAAGGAGAGCCCCACCCATCTGTGTAACAGAGAGGATTGTTGGATCTCTCTGTATCAAATGACTCGAGACTTGAGACAACAATCAAGTGTCAATTTACCCCATAGAAAATTCCTTTCACCCAGAATGCTCGCCACTTTTGAAAAATGAAAGCTTAAATGATAAAACTTCTTGAAGAATTTTAACAAATTCTGAAGAAAGACACTAATCTGATTTGCATGCCTCTGAACTTAGTGGAGTGGTATCCCTACCAAAAGTAGAGCAGGCAGCTACCTGTGTGTGTATGTGTGTCACTTTAACAGATCTTTAAACAGCTCTTTTAATAAAATTCAATTTCAGTGCACAGAAAGCATGACAGTGACTGTACAGAACCTGCAGTACATACATCTGTCAGAATAACAAGCAATAAACCCCATCTATGCTCATACTAGACAAAATAGTCACAAATATGACAATATCACTTTAATCGTTTGGCGGGGCAGCAATCATTCACCTTTTGTCCCTTCAATTTAGTCCAACACCTACACACAAGAGAGCTTTCTTTTCTATTTTGATTATTGTATTTACCTTCATTGCCTTCTTAACAGCAAAATTCCTTTTTTCCAACATGCTATACAAACACAGGTACTAAGTTCACATATTTTAGTTTTTCAGTATAATTCCCATTGTCTGGTATTTGCCATAAAGGTGAAGCATCCTGTTGGCCAGGCCACATTGTATTCATTACCTCTTTCCTCTAGACCTTTAGTTTGTAATTTAATCATCTTCATCTGCTCCACATTCACCTGGGTTTGTCTTGACCAGACCTGACCTCTAGTATTTAATCAGGGTTGCAAACTGCCAGAAGACTGTCTCTGAGTGAAACAGTTCATCAAGATGCTATTAAATTACAGCTGGAAAATTAGGAAACGAATCGGAGACTGATGGACATTTGTAATTTATTAAGCCAAACCATCTCAGCTGGTAAGGAGCACAGGTTATTCCTCATCAGCTTGCAAACCATACAAACCCCAGGCTTTGTGCTGGAAGGTGTTCTACACTGCAGTCCAGTGTAGAATCTGGGGTAACAATTCTGCACTTGTACTCTCATTGAAACAAACAGCTGGGCAGTGGAATAACATCCTTTGTTATTACAACAGTGCCATCAAGAAAAACATGCAGCTCTATTCCCTGGCTGGACTCTCAGTGATACAGTAACTGAGGTCCACCAGATAATTGTTATTTCCAAGCAGTCTCCAGGCTTCAACAGTTTTACGTTGTCATGGTGAGCTCACACTATTTGCTTGTTGTTCCTTTCTTTTTAATGAAAGAGTTGTCTGCCAGAATGAATTCAGAGATACGGTATGAATACCTTTTGCTCAGGCCCTGTAGGTGCTTTGGCTCTGAATTCTAGGATGCTGAGATGAAGTCCCACAGATTTCTTGGTCAGACATTTCACACCTCTGTGCAGGCCAAGTGGGCATCTCTGCCCATGTCTGTGCCCAGAATCTGAGAAGAAGGTGGGACACAGGAGTCAGTATTCCCTTTCCTCAGGCTTTTCACGTTCTAGCCACTGTACCAACTCCATGAGGACACAATGAGATGACAAAATATTCTTGTCCATCTGGTGTCTCTATGGGAAGCATATGGACTTGAGCCAAAGTTATAGAAGCCACAGCTAAAGGCTGGCATTGGATGTCATGTGCATGCTGACATATGGTCTCATGCTCCAAGGCATGTTCATACCATAGTAGCAGGATTAGATTTCATCTCACAAAGAAGTAATCATAGTGACAGGACACTGTCTTAGGGCAGTGCTCACTAGCCTGGAACTGGTCATAGTTCCTATGAACTCCATTGTTTGTGACTGTTACTGGCTCTTCATTTCAATACACTTCTTTAGGAGAATCACCTGGGTGAACAGCAAGCCTATTCCAGGCTCCTTGCCAGTGCCTGTTGCTGATCAGCTGGTCACCTACCTCAGGACAGATGTGCATGCCCCATCTCCATGGGTGCACTGCTCCTGCAGGCAGGAGCCTCTGTGCTGCACAGGCTGCACTGCCAGAGAGACTGAGCTTTGGTGCACCTCTGAAATCCTTGCTGCCAGACAGGTAAATGACTACGTGAAAGCAGGCCATGTATAATTCAAGAACCATAAAACAGGCTTGTGTGCATATACAGCAAGATAGAAGAAAGTAACACCATCCTAAATCTAATGTGACATATGTGCAGCTTCCCCAGACTTCTCAAAAGACACAGAGCATCTTTCTCTTCAGAACAAGGAACATCTGGAGTACCAGTCTTGTCTGTATTTTGATGCAGTTGCTGCAATGAAGCTGCTTCATCTCCTCAGCACCCACAATGCAGATCAGCTGAGTGGAAGAAGGTAGAAGGTACCCTCTGCATGACTACCTGGTTACTACAGTGACTGCTTTTACAATAAAGGTCTGAACTTAAGACTGTTCTGAGTTTGCATCTGAACCCACTGCTGCTGTTATGTAGGACAGTGGCAAAACCCTGCATAGGCTTGGACAGTGCTGGTCCCAATTTCTCCTTTTGAAATGGGTCACCAAGAGATGCAAGAGCAGTGGTGCTAGAGAGAGCAAGAGAGGGAGTGAAATCTTGCTTCTCATCTTGTTCATGGGTTTTCTTTAGTTTCACTGAAAAAAAAAAATCACTCTCCTATCCAGAGCCTAAACTTACTTTCATTTTATAGTAGTACTACAAATTGTCTTAAGTAAGTAAAACATTTCCACTTGCATATTGATTTTGGGTTAAAGGCTGTGCAGGACTTCTAGACATTCATTTAGAATATAAAATAAAATCCAACTAATTTGAGATCCACCCTGCCAGCATGCCTAACAAATCTAGGTAGTTAACAATGACTTAAGAGGCAGAGGACTTAATAAAGTAATATAAACTAGTGGTTTATTTAAAGTAATATAAACTAGTGGCTACTGTAATCACAAACCCATTCTCAGCTATCCCCTACATTGGACAGACACGAGTCGAATGAGCCTGAGATGGGTTCTCTGTGGACACTAACTTGATTCTTTGCCCTTCATTTCCTCCTCCCATTTGTCATCGGAGGCTTCACACTATTTTTAAAAAGCAAATACAAAACCTGCAACCCTGAAGGGCCTTTAACCTTTTCAAGACAGGATTGTACCTCAATACCTTATTCTATGCATTAATTATTCTATGTATTGCTTCAACAATACATAGAATAATTCAACACCTTTGAATGCTCCTGCAGTGTACAAACAAACCATGGTATCTCTGAGCACACACCCACACAAAGCAGCTGAATAAGAAATTCAGAAACACACATAGAATGGTGTCCAAGTAAGATGTTAACAAATTCCCTTGATATACTGTAGCACATGGTGTAACACAGCCCCCTCTGAAAATCTTTCATCTCATTTATTTATTTTCTGCCAAGAGGAAAGGGAATACACTGGTACTTCTACTTTGCCATGTTGACCACTTCAATATACTTATACATGCATTTATAACTGGATTACTCAGCTTTCATACAGTGGCCAAAATAAAAGAGATTTACTTTTAGGTTTATATGTAATTATATTTGATATTGCAAATACACAGGAAAGAAATATTATTCAGCTATGACAAGTCACTAACAACCTCATACATAAATAAATTCCAAGTAAAAGTTTATGAACCTGTAAAATCTTATGTCTTCATCTTGGCTTTCTACTTTTGCAAATGAATCTTCAGCCCTATATTGATTTTTAATATCGATATGAACATTCTAGCTGGCAACTCTATCCAATTATGTATTGGAATTCACTTCATTATAAGAATCTGAATATTTTCCCAAACTGGTAGCAACTGTTAATTCTAAATGGCATCAGACTGCACATTTTAAAACATGTGTTAGTACCACCTACTATCATACCAGTAAGTCTGGTATTTATTTAAGGCTTATGAAACTTTACTAAATAGTTCACAGAATCAGTGAAATCTCAGTTGGAAGGGAACCAGAAGAATAACTGAATCCAATCCAACTCCTGGCCCTAGAGAGGGCCGCCCCCAAAAGTTACACCCTGTGCCTGAGAGTGTGGCCCAAACCCTTCTTGAGCTCTGTGGGGCCGGTGCTGTGACCACTGCCCTGGGGAGCTGTTCCAGTGCCCAGACACCCTCTGGGTGAAGAATCTATTTCTAATACCCAACCTAAACCTCCCCTGACACAACTTCAGGCCATTCCCTTGTGTCCTGTCACTGATCACCACAGAGAAGAGTGCCTGTCCCTCCTCTTCCCATCATGAGGAAGTTGCAGAGTGCCATGCAGGAGCTGCCCTCCGTTTCCTCTTCTCCAGGCTGAACAGATTAAGTGTCCTCAGCTGCTCCTCATAAGGTTTCCCCTCAAGGCCCTTCAACATTCTCATGGCCCTCCTTTGGATGCTATCTTACAGCTTTATTTCCTTCTCATAGCATGGTGCCCAAAACTGCACACAGGACTCAAGGTGAGGCTGCACCAGCGCAGAGTAAAGTGGGACAATCATCTCCCTTGACCAGCTGGGGAAGAGGAGCTTGAGTGAATCACTCTGACAAGATCATGCAGGAGATGAAACTGAAATAAAAGTTTTAAGTCCACACATGACCAGTAAGTTTTGAAGCCAATTTGCCTTTTAACAAAGGCAAATTTACATACAATTATACGATCTGCCTTTTAACAAATACTTACTAACTTCTCTCTGTCCAAAAAGTTTAAAAATGCATTACTGACATAATCTAACACTTCTTGGAATAAAACTACATCTGCAATCCTCGTGGTACAAAACTCTTTACTGCTCTCCAATTAGTGGATGCCTCCAAGCTACATTGTTAATATGAACAGTGCATTGCACCTGGGGTAATGCACCTAGTTGAGAGGGAGATATTTTTTTCTTTTGCAATATCTCTGAACATTCCTCTGCATTCCAACTGCCCTTGAGATTCCTTTCAGCCAGAATTCAAAGACATACAATTCTCTGAACACATGGTACAGCATGATGTGGATGTGCATAGAGACTGAATGTTCATAAGATCTTCCACCACTATTTATTTTTTCCTTTTGAGTAAGATCCATGTGCCTGTTCCACTGTAGGCCCTCTGAAAGCAGTGGCCACACAAGAGAGAGGCAGAGCTACAAGTCTCCAAAGAGCAGAGACTGAAGAAACTAAATCCCAAAATAGTGTTTGATGCTGACATGGTATTTGCCCAGGGAGTTTCACCAGGAGGCATATGCGGACTTCTACTTTTGGAGGAAAAATGAAACAGAGATTGAAAAACAAGAAAGGGTTTAGCAGAAACAAGGAGATTGCCATCTAAACTCGGTTCCTTCCTTACATAAGAAGAAATGAAAGGAGGAAGAAAGGCCCCAGATGCTGCCTGTTTTCAGTGAGTCAACTCTGCTTCACTTTCCAGAGATAAGAGAATCAGATCTTATAGCAACTCCAACTTTGACATTTTGGTCTTAAGTCAGCAAGACATTTCACCTGCTTTGTGAACAGAATTATATTGCTGGTTCCTCAGAATTTTGACCTGAAATTTAAGAACCTATTCCTAGCAAGAAAATATTTAAAAAGAAATATGATAGGAAGGTGGCAGGATCCCAGAACCAAATTTAAGTTCCCTTCTGCGGCAGTAAATATTTGCCTGGTTTAGACAGTTCAGTTGGATCTATGCAACATCAGTGATTTAACACAGCTGCAAAGAAAGAATCTACCTTGTTGCTGTGCTCATGCCAGTAAGTATAAAACAATCCCCTTCCCACCTGTCAAGGAATTCTGATGTGTAAATGCCAAATTAAGTCTTCTGTAGAGAACAAGTCTCTTTCTAGATCAAATTAACTTTAACCCTTGCCTTTATTTTGATGCAAACACATATTATTCTCCCTTCATGTTCCTATGATAAATTGCAATGAAGGCACCAATCTGATTGAAAACTCAACTTGCAGTATTTCCTATTTCACAATGAAAAAAATGAACTCTTAATTTCTTGAAGGCATCTCTCAAATATAATTAATAAATCTATTCTGGCCAGGACAGCAAGGTTTAATCTCCAAGTAGGAAAGGTCAGTTTATGGTGGGTGGAAATGGAGATAAGGAGACAGTGCTGTCCACTAGAGAGAGAGTTTGTGAGAGAAAATAGCTGGAAACAAGTAAGAAACTGCAAAATATAAAGGAGTGCAAATATATTAATAGAAAAGTCAAGTTCTTGACAAATATCCATAATTTTGCGTGGTTACATGATTCTGCAGTTTGGATGGGGGAAAAAAACCATGTATAACCTTGACCCCAGTGTTGAGCTCCAGCTATTGCATCTGCATGACTTTCCCCAAACAAATCCATCATCTGCCCTGCTAGAGCACATTGCTGCACAATGCTGAGAAGCACAGTGGATTTCCAAGAAGAGTTATTAAGGTAAAGGTTCCCAGGTCTTTTTTGTTGTCGCTCTTTTGTTTTGTTCCTTTTTTTAATTATTATTATTATTATTGGTGGTTTTTTTTTACATTATAGAAGATTTAGGCTCTCCTTTTACTTTTAAGCTGTAAGAAGGAGGCTGCTGTAAGCCTCTCTGCAAAGAGACACAAGGGATATCCACATGACACTTCCCTGGAGAACCAAAACCATCAATTGCAATAATTGAAAGCCCTGGGAGCGTCTACAACTAACAGTGAGGGATCTGCAGTCAGCAAACATGTCATTTTTGTTGTTTCCCTGTATTTATAAATGATTAAGGAAGATCAAGATTTTTTTTCACTGATACACTTCTTTCATCCTTGTGCACCTGCTGACTGCAAGACATTCAGTGAATGTCAACATTTTTGAGAGCAGCATTAGGTTAAAGATGGAGAATCAAAAGCCACACTGACAGAAAAATTAGGTACCTAATTGCATACATTCTCCATAAAGCCATTATGTGGCTGAGTCCAGAAAGATTAAAAAAAATTGTGGGGAGTGACCTCCACCTGGTACAAGTTTATATGTGACATACTGACCCAATACCCAACATGTTTCAGATTGCAGCAGGCTATAGCTTTGCAATATGTGCATGGAATAACAAATAAAATACCAGAATAAAAAAAATGTTGTTCTATCACAATAGTAAACCCTATGTAAAGGTCTTGCTGATTCTAGAGACACTGGACAAGTGTAAAGAATTCAGTACCTGAGAGCCAGACAAATAATACATTCAACTTTTCACTTCTCTTTCTTGTAAGTGAAATGTACCTTTCAATACATTTAAAGTAAAATGTAACTATAACAGAAACCAGCTTTTCAATGACAACCCAAGGTTACTTAAATACAGTAACAAACATCACAGCAAAATTTCAGGATGACTTTGGACAACCTGGACTCCCAATTCACTGACAAAAACTTTTAGGAGACATCCAGAGAGAGAAAGCTTTGGAAAAATATACATTTTTCTCACTGGGAAACAGGCTAAAATAATAATTTGTTCCCATTAAGTCAAACATTTTTGCTTTTGACTTGAATAGGAACATGATTAAAAGGATACATAGAAAGAATAGATGAAATCCTGATTAAAAACTGCTTTATTCAAATATCTTTGCAATGAAAAAAACCTCAAACCACAAAATAAACACTCTCACAGAACAATTTTTTCAAAAGAGAATGTAAAAAACAAATGTACATAAAACCCCATCACACTATTATATAAGTATCCTGTATGGCACTATAGAAAACTAGTGCAACTGCACTATTTATATAGGAAATGTGTATTTTAAATTAAATCTATTTTCAAACACTTCATTTTTTCAGTTGTATAATTTTAATTGGCCAAAGTTATTACTTATAGAAATATATATTAAAATGCCTATAAATTATTTAGAGTGCCTTTTTTGATGTTAAGTCTCCTAGTTCAGTCAGAAAACTTACTGAAGTTGTCATATGCTACTAGAGTGCCAAATTCTGCCCTAATTTCTGAACATGCATATGCCTGAAGAATCAAACTGCTAAGCCTGACAGTTTGAAAACTGGATTGGAAGATGGCATGCCTGCAGGCTCTATTAATTCCCCAGCACACGTGTACGTGATTGTAGATCCCTCTGTGTCAAATTGTTGGGGTTTATTTCAGAGGAGTTTAAGCCCAGGTAAGGAATGATTAGCATGTAATTAGCTGAAAAGCCTCAGATCTTCAGGCAGTCTATAATCGTGAATTACTGCCAGCCCTTAGCTAAACCAGCTTGTATGGAAGTCTGTGTGCTGCACACATGTAACCAGCAGGAAATGGTTGTCTGATTGCATGAATTTTACACATCTTCCAGCTTTCTGGTCTGAATGTCACCTCTAGTGCTCAGAGACATCTTGCATAAGAGACTCATGATACACAGAAGAAAAGATTTTGCTCATTCATCTGGGTAATTGTACAGGTTTGGTAGATTAGCAAACAATTATTTTCTTCATTAATTAGTCATGCCAGCCCATAATATGTTCACCATTGCTGGGAACAGGTGTATTCTTATTACAACTACAGCTGGGAATAAATCAGACTATGGCTTGTTTTGCATTTCCAGCAGCAATGTTTCTTGGAGATAGACTACTGTAATTTTCTACAAACCAGTATCAGGCCAAAGAGCCACAGAAAAACATATTCTTAACAGTCTGAAGGAAACCTATTTTCTTTTCCACCATGAGATGAAAGTGAGTTAGACCCCACTTCACCCTTTAATCAAAAAGCATATAAGTAACTAACAATTAAAGGAAATACTCATGTGAGTAAAAATTATCCATAGCATTATGTAACTGTTGGATTAGCCCATATGTAAAAACCAATATGCTTGGTAACATGTTAAATATTTACTACTACATATTTAACATTGAAAAATCAATCTAGATTATCATATAAAAGCTATAAATTCTGTTTATAAAACAATTGAATATGGGCATGCTTAATTGTGTGGACAGTACTTTGAAACATACTCAAAGATTCATGAGAAACATAACACAAACCTTTGGGGTTTTTTGTTAGATACAACATGCAAAATAAAAAATTCTCTTTAAATTTTGGTATTACTTCAAATTAAGATATAAAACAGAATAGATTCCCTATTGAATATCAATGTAAAAGCAAGGAAAGGAAAAGGGTAACAGTACATTACAAAAACAAAAAGGGTACAGCCCAAGCAATCACAGTTATTTAATACTATTACAACAGAGAAGGAATAGGTTTACAAACTTACCCTCATCTTTGCACATGCATCCTGTGTTGACTCTGTGCCTCTTAACTCTTTTACCAGCATAGAACCTAAATACTAGAACAGAAATCCATTGAACTTAGATTAACTGAAATTCCAGAACCAACAAACATTTGCAGAAATGCACAAAAAAATGCTTTAAAAAACTACTGGTAGCAATCTATTTCCTAATGTATTGCTTTAGATCTTTCTTACTCTGCAGTTCTTCGACAAATCATTTAAACTAATATGTTAATCAACCCATGAAACAAGAATGCACAGCAACAAGTGTATTGAATCAGCTGGAGCATTTGAAACAATACCTGAAAGTCTTCTAGCTTATCATTTTAGTTACTGAAACAACAAATACTACAGATTCCATCTTAAAAAAAAACCCATTTGATTATAAAATGGAGAATTTGCTTTTTTTAGCTGCCATCTGCCAAACTCCTATTGTTATGTGTGCAGTCATGTGGATGAGAAGGCCAGCAGTGATCTTAACCTCAGTGTACTCAATTTGGAACTAATTTATGAGCAAATAGAGCCCGATGTCAGCAAAGAGAGACAATAAATCTGCACTATAACTAGCTTAAACCATTATTTTTTGCTAAGGAAAGGCTGCCCCTGAACCATTATTTTGAAGCCCTTAGTGATCTGGAGGAGGCTGTGTGAGAGGAAGCAGCAGGGTGCTGTGTCCTGGCTCAGCTCACCGGGAGGAACCCCTGGGAGGAGCCTGCTCATCTCCAGGGCTAACAAGGCAGGCAGTGCCTCAGTGACACAGCCCTGTGCTACAGGCTCCCCCTCACTGTGTCACTTGTTGGCACACCCAGTCTGAGCCCTCCTGCAGCCTGACAGCAGCCTCTGCTCCCCTGAGGTCTCAGCACCCCCTGCACCATGGCTGAATGCGCTGCTCCTCCAGGGATGGATGGATGATGGCTGCATCATCCTTGCCATTCCCACCTAGCAGAGAGGGGTCTTGTTACAGCTACCTGGGCTGAACCAAAGCCACACCATGCTCTGCATCTCTCCTGCAGGTGCCACAGGCCTGCATACCTGTGGGTGTGTGTGTGCCCTTAGAGCTGCTAATTTCTGTATGATGTCACATGCAAGTCTGGCTTAACTGAGCAGAGAGCACAGCAAGGCCCCTCTCACCTGCTCTTCCCCAGACACAGAGGAGTCTCTCTCTGTATTCTCACTGCAGCACAAGGCCACGGCTTCTCTTAAGTCTCCAATTCTAAGTGAGCAACGTGGGAGCTGAAGATAAGCCATGCCACTGTGAGAGTATGGTAGGTAGGCTGCAGGAGGAGAGAAAGCACTGTGGAAGGATGCACCTTCCAGAGGATGCTGCAACCCACCACTGCTGACCTGTCTCACTCTACCAGAATGTCTCCTCTTGGAAACAGCCTAAACTGACCCAACCAGATGGTGAACCAGCTTCAGCTTAGACAAGAACCTATCAAAATGAACTTCAGTTACAGATGAAGCAAGCTGGAACTGAACACAAAGTGTACTGGTTCGGTTCTCCGGTCTCCTGACCTAAACTGAGGTATTTTCTTTAAGGACTTCAGTTTACACTGTGTACAGCAGGAGTCTCTGACCTGCAAGAAAATGCATAAATATTTCAATGTAGACAGTAGCCAACACAGCAATTAGTGAGAAACACTTTATAGGGCATTATAAATGGGCCAGTGAGCAACCTCAACACTACCAGATAAGCACAAGCATAAAGGAATGAATGAAGGGCATTCCTAGAGGACCGCAGATGTGAAAGATTCATAAGCTGAGCAGCTGTGAGTCCAGCTGGGGCCTTGCTGGTGATGTGAATAGGGCTTTGGGCATTAATTTGATGGGACAGTTTGATGTTGCCCTTGAAGAAAAACAACATATTTAAAGCAAACTCTGAAATTAGAAGAGTAAACAAAACCATATTGAACTTAACTGTATTTTTCTCTGAATCCTGCTGTCTGACACATCTGGAATCTTTAGCCTTCTCTGGGCAGATTGCAATTAATGTCTTCAGTTTTTTGGTTGGTTGGTTGGATGTTTTTTGTTTTGCTTTGGGGGTTGTTTTTTTTTTTTTTCCTCTCATTTTTCTAGAGACTACAGTAAAACAAATTTTTTTTTCCTTGAAAGCTACTAGTTGGTCAGGCACCAGGGTAAAAAAGCAGTGCTTTTTGCTTAAGGCAGAAGAGGAAGAAAGAGAAGAGAAGGAGAGCACCTGTCCCATCTGCACAGCAGCAAAAAGCCTCAGCTGAAGGCATTTAGAAATGCTTCCCAAGATGGACTGTGGAATAGACACACAAATCACAGCAGTACCATCCAATTTAGTTGTCAGAAAAATCCGAAACTCTTGGAAGAAATTTTGCTTCCTTTTGACTTTCTGTGCTTTTGGAAACAGTCCTTCTCAAACACCCAGGGCATGTGGGAGCAATACAGAGAACATCCAACAGTTTAAGCGATTGATGTGACATAGAGTGAAAGCTACCCCAATTATAACTTAAAGCTGAGGTCAATACAGCTCAAGGAGCTGAAACGAAGGGGTGACACATGGTCCTTAGGAAAGGAAGGTCTTTCCTTAATCACCACTAACTTGGATATTCCTGGTCATTCCAGCTTCATTTCTTTAATGATCCACTTCCAATCTACTACAAAGGTAACATTAGATTATGAATTTACTGCTGGATCATGCAAAAAGAGAAAAGGCACTCGAGGTAGACATGTTCACTTCACTGAAAACTATGAAAAATATTTAAACAACTAGAAGTTGCTAACCTTCCTTTTCAATCTGAGGTGAGCAAGGAGGTTTTGAACAGTAGGGGAACAAGACTGAGAGCAGGTGAGATGGTCCTTGACCATTGTGCTGAGGAAGACAGAGGTTCTAGTACTGTCCAGGGATGATCACTGCATACATGGCAATTTTTAACCCCATGAGTGTCTGATGGAAGATACAGATGTGCTCCAGAAAGACAGGTCTGTAACACTCCTTCTGCCCCTCCTCAGAGGGAGCCAGGCTCTGTCTCACCTGCTTTTAGTCTCTAATTCCTACCTTTCCAGATATGCTTTAAATCTGACCCAGCAACCTCCAACTGTTCCCTAAAATGCAGCATGATTTATTGAACAGAGCATTATCCTAAAAAGCACCAAAGATCCAAGGCCCTTCAAGTGAAGAGATCTCAACCCCACGTCCTGGACCAGCAGTTAACACCCAGCTATCATCCTAAACTCTCTGAAACTACTGAGCCCCTTGGTACATAAGCCAGCCATAAGGTGGCCACCTCCAGAGAGGACACAGAGGGGGCTGGCAGGCACCTTCAGCAGCTTCAACAATGCTTTCCAGCAGAGTCAGAAGGGGAAATGCAAGCATTTAAAAAGGTGGGCTGAGATACCTCTTCAGCTCCCCAGAAGCTCCAGTCCCCCCAGCCTGGTGACAGGGAACTCAAGATTTCAGAAAATTGTTTTTCATTAAAAAAACCACCTTCCAATGACTCTCTGTACTGCAGGAGACCTTTCTCTCCTCCACAAACATTTATAACAGCTAGAGAAGACTAATTGTCTTTAGTTGTAGAGGGAAGCTCTATTTCTCCAGGAATGGGAAGTGGTAACTGCCTGCAGCCACATGGAAGTAAAAATAAGTATTTTTGCCCCGATGGAATTGACTGCTAGTGGTACTTCAAGTAGCCATCAGGTTGGGAGAGGTCTGAATGTGCCCTTGTTCCATAGATGAAAAACACTCAGGACCCTCACTTCCTTTTTGTCTATTGAGGGTGGGACCCTCACCTCCTTTTTCTCTATTTCCTTTCCCCAAAACACCAGTATAAAACTCGGGTGAGGTAACACTTTAACTGCTGTGCACACAGCATCAAGGTAGGTATGAGGTAGGTATGTTTTATTATTCTTCCATAACTACTGGACAGGGATTTGTAAGAAATGAAAAGTAGGGGTCCTTGCTCTCACTGTCACTTCAACAACACTTACCCACTTACTCATAGTGCCCTTTCTCTAACACTAATGCCACATGGACTGCAATGTATCACACAATTCATAGCAAAAAGGTACTGTGCATCCTTGTTTCTCATTTATTACGATTACAGTATTTCAGAAGTAGTGACCCTGTCTCTCTAAAAGTGACTGAAAAAATATTATAAATGAAAGTAAAACACACAGCCTATCAAAATCCAAGTTTAATATATCTACCCCAAATCAAAGCACTAAATTTATCAACACTTACAAAGGCTTTATAATCGCATGACTGGAAGATGAGTTTCTCTGGATGATGTTGCCAATATTGTACAGGCGTTGATGCTGTGGCTTCATTTGGAGGTCGCAAGGTAATTGAAGGCTCTCCCCAGTCTCCTGTCTGAAAATCACAGTTGTTCAAGATGTAAGAGTATGAGCAGGAAAATTCACTATAAAGTAGCCCTCCACTGTTGTGCTCAATTAACAAGGATTTATTTTCTACACACAGAGCCATGTTACTAAAATAAGGGAACACAACTCCTACAACATTTTTCATGATTTAATTTATAATCCAAAGTCATCTACTGTAGTGTTTAATGAGGCTTTAATTAAATCTCTTTGCTTTGAGAATAAAATCATTAGGCACCGGAAATGTTCCCTAAAAACAAGTGTTTACAATACATATATGAGGATGAGAGCACTTGAAAAAAATCATGAGATGCACAAAAATGCCTTTCACAAATTCTGCTATGTGTTTTACAAGATTTTCTGCACAGTTAATACACCTTCCATTATCCAGCTCATATAACCAATAACTAACTTTCCTAAATGGCTAAATAACACAGACTTTGCTTTGATCTGAAGACTTATTATACATTCTTCAAACACATGAGGCATTCTTTAATCTCTTTATGAATATTTACTTTGATCACCTTCTCTTGATGCCTCATTGTGGAGGTACTAACATTGTCCTTCCACATTCATCATTCTCATTGATATAGGAGATTGCCTTTCTGAGCTGTTCTCTCCCCTCTTTCCTCAAAGCCCTCAGAGAACATGGGTAGGAGTGCAGTTTGCTGCCAAATCTCTTGGCAGCACACTTTTCTTCCCTCCAAAAGAGCCAATGCAGGCATCAGTGCAGGAATGTCCCCAGCCTGGCAGCTGGTCTAGGTCTCACTTGCCACTGTACTTTGGGTCATGGCTCCATAGGACCTGAACTGACCTCTCCTTAGGGGCTCCTTCCACCTTGCAGGTCCATGCATGAGCTCACTTTAACTGAAAATGACCCATGCATGGACTTCTCCTCTTCCTAAGCCCTCTTCCCTTTGCCACCACTCTCACTTCTCTCCTATCCTTTCTGGTCTGGACTGCCTCTCAAACCCCCTCTTCTCACAACTCTGTCTTTTTGCAATTACACTTGTCCTTCCTGATCTTCCTTATTCTCCTGCCCCATTCTTCTCTCCCAAACTATTTTACCCTTTCCTACATGATAATTTCAGTTTGGCTTATGCTACTTCTTTCTTTACCTGCACTTATCTCTGTGTATTTTCTATATATGTCACATTGTTAAAATATATGTTGAAACTGACAAGGAATTGTTATCAGCATTTCACACAGAACACGGATAGAAGTTCAGACTTTTACAGCAAAAAGAAGTTAAGCATCAAAAACACATGAAAAAAATCTTATTGAAGACATTCAAAGTCTTGCCATCTATCACAACTTACTAATTAAGTCAAGACAGAGTAAACAAAACAAGTACATCATTTCATGTGTCACAAAATAACAAAATGACACACATTTGCACAGCTCTGCAATGAAAAGCAAGAGATAAATCTGGAAACATCAACATTACCCTGCCAACATGGCAAATTCAAGCAAGAGAACATCATAAAACAAGTCAAACCTAGTTAGTTACTGTTGGCACCATTAGCAAATCTACCAATTACACAGTAGTGTAATTTCTGTTTTGCCTAGTTAAGTTGCTTATATGCCATGGATATGACTTCAGCATGAGATGTTGAAAGGAAAGCAGCAGGAGCAATTGCTCCAATTTTTGGCAGTTTGTATCCACGAAAGTGAATCCTTCTGGCCGCTAATGCATAAAAAATTTCTATCTTATTTAATCTGAAGGGGGAATTTGATTTCTTTACAAGGCAGCTCTTCTCATAAAATAAGATTTCCATCATATTACAAGGGGCAAGGATCTGCATCCTTATTAGTGGAGTCTGTCTTTCACAACAAGAGAAGATGGATTGCACCCATGACAAATTCTCACAGTGTGCTCGGCTGCCTCTTATGAACTGTTCAAGGCCACAGCTAATAGACCACTTGATTTAGTTCTTCTTTTCCCCCTAATAAAGACACACTCCTGCATGTTCTGTGGAGGGAAGCAGAGCTCAGGAGGTACATCCTGGCCATTTAGCAAAAGGTTCCTATGTGGACAGGGAGGAAATTCAGGACAGAAAAGCTACAAAAGTTCATCTTTTGACCGCTGGTTTCTCTGCCACGGAAGCACAGGGATGGCCATGAGGCAGGACCAGAAATCCTGCTGAACAAGTGACCTGGGGTAGTGCTCCAAACCCTTCTGTTGCACTGCTCAGCAGGTGGCTTCCCTCACATGCAGGAAAGGGACAGCACTGGCAAATTAAGCAGGGTACATAAAGAGTAAAGTGAGTACATAATTTTACAGTTTGTTTCCCTTTTGCACATTAAGCATGAAAAGTACAGAGAACTGCATTGTTTCTGCCTGGAAATAAAGGGCAGAAAAAGGGGAACAATGATTACCTCTTGTTTTGGCTCAATTTGATAAAGAAATGAGAAATAATCTTCAACCAGGCTAATAAAACTTGTGTATGAGACACTTAGAGCAGGACCATGTGGAGACCATGTTTGTATCCATTGAATGCTCTATAAATACAATCCTCTTACTACCTACTCCTCTGAAATTAGACAAAACAGAATTGCCAAGATTGCTATACATATCTCTAGGATGTTCTAAACATGCTATAGAGCTGAGGTTAGGGGAATGCAGACATTCAGGATTTCTGCTGTTCCTGACAGACCACTGCCCCTGGAGGCCTTTCATGTACTTCCATGTGTCTTGTAGAGGAAGCAGTTACTAAGAAAAGTTTATAAAATTAAACACATAGATATAGATTATTATGATAGATGGAGAAGTATTATAAATAGGCAAAATTTTCTTTTACAGCTGTATCATTGGTGTTTTTTTAATGTTCAGCACAAGTGGCTCCTGGTTTCCTTTCCTTTTGTTTCTTACCAAACTCCTTAGACTTTTAAACAGTACTACTGTTACTATTCATAACTTATTTAGACTGAGTTGTAACAGGGTAGTCTCCAAAGCCTAGATCCATGAAGATGTTTAGAAGTGTAATTCCTATTACATATTCCCTATGCAATTTCCTTTCCTTTCCTCTTTTCTTTTTCTTTTTTAATTTTTTTTTAATGTAGGGAAGAAATGCTTTTAAACAAGATTTAGAGAGTTAAATAAATCTGTGTCTAAAAACCTCACCAAGAGTAAAGGGAGTTTCTCAGCTGACTGGCTCTGGTCAGATAGTGAAATTCTGAGATTTAGGATGAGATGATGACAGCTAACATCAGGTAAAATACAAAACAGGACCATCTTTGACCTAGAGAAGACTCAAAATCACAAGGCTCAAGTCGGGGTAGAAAAATATTAATTACTAATAGTCCTAAATCTGAGGAGCTGATGTGGAACAATTTATGGGTGATATATTGAGATTCAAGTCCTTCATAAGCACCTAATACACTTTTCAAGCAGTACAGAAACGTTAATAAATTGCAGTGCAAGACCAACTATAATGTTTGATTTAAGTTTTAAAAATAGATATGATAGGATAAGGATTTGCTGGTTTGAATATTTAATTTGCAATTATAAGAAATAATCAAACATTTAAGCTTATGTATTTTTTATGACACAATATACGGATGGAGATATTTATCTCTCTGATGAAGTAGAAAGGCAAGAGATAATTTCTTCCTCATCTAACTTTACAGCTCATCAGACAGCTGTGCAATTTATCACATGGATTTTTCTGTACTGCCTGTGGTTTAGTATTCTAACCTCCCTATGACTTTAGCCAGCACCTTTCCTCTCTTTGGCCTCAGCTAATTTGAAAAAGAAGATCTTTTGCTCCACATTTTGCAGATAAATTATTTATAATCAGAAAATGGTCTCAAGGCAGGTGTCAGAGAGGTAAGGATTCAATCCTTTTGCAATGACAACTTTTAATAGCCTTGGAGACCAATACCTTGTGCTCTTGCAGTGTTTACTAACCCCAAAAATGGGCAGATATGCAATTCTCAGTGCTCTGGAGAGGGTTGGATGCTTGATGTCAAATGAGCTAGAGAAACAGACTACAGCTATTATTTTCTCTACAATTTTTTCTACAATTGCTGCACATTTTCCTATCTCTTCCATTCTCTGAGAAGTGTATTTGACTCATATTAAAGGCACCTGGATGCAGAGATAGTTGCAGATAAGAAGTAACCTCAATAAATCTATAAAAATCTAACACCTCCCTCGTCTTTTTATAAAAATGTCACGTTAAAAAACCTCCGTGCTAAATGGAAGAAAAAGCCAAGAAGGCCTGGTTTTGAGTGGTTTGAATGTAGTTATTTTTAACAAGGAGCACATCTTATAACTTTTCACCTGTTAAGCCTTATGCCTGGCTATGGTAACGTGTATTAGTCACCATGACAACAACAAATTGGAGCACACATGGATAAAACAGTTCTGGCTGAAAAATTTATAATTCTTTCCTGTAAAAATTTTAAATGTTCTGCAGACCAGTCGAATCCTCATTATTTGCTTGTGTTCTAAATCCTAGAGGAAGACAATTTTTTTAGCTCCTAAAATATTTGGCTTTGAAATAATGGAAACAGGTTCATGGTGTACTTCAGATTCAAAATACTTCTGATGCTCGGTGGCCAATATGACCCCTCTCTAGCAGAAATGTTCCAAGGAGGCATGACAGAATGAGGAGAAATCTACAGCTGCTCTCGAGTACTCTGCTGAACAACTGGCTGCCATCCTTACCACACTGCAGCGTGCATCACCAGGTTTGCTCTCACGTGCACAGCGCTCGTGACTGCCACTGAAGTGACAAAAACTCGGGGCACCATGAGTCCAACTCCCCAAAGGGCCTCTGCCGAGGCAGTGTGCAACCTCAGCTGGGCAAAGCCTCCAGACCGACACAGGGAGAGCAGCAGGACACACGGCGGGGGCCAAACTGTGCAAACCGAGCTGTTTACACGGTTTCCCGCTTCGGAAGAGAGAGCGAACAGAAACACGAGGACCAGAATCCAAAGCTGCCCCGGGCCAGCCGGCTGCTGGCTGTGCCCCCGTCCCGCTGGCACGCACACACGGAGCCGACACACGGCAGCCACACGGCAGGACACACGGACGGAGGGACGCGCGCACACACGGCCCTGCACGGGGCCCACGAGGTACGGACTGCTCCTCACTTCAGCGACACGACACCCGAGATAACACCACGGCAACAGACTGTACATCCAGAGAGGGACAACACAGCCATTCATCGCTGTATCTTACATTATGGACCTGATGGATCGATGAGAAAGGATATCCTGCATTCTGGTTGGTCCAGATCTCACAGACCGAAGACTGCTAATATAAACAGAAAACTGTATCTCATCTTGTAAATAGTAATGCACTGCAACTGCCAAAAGGCAAGAATAATTAGGAAAAGGCTTGCAATAAAACTCTAAAGAAGGAAGTAAAACAGTTGTAAAAAGTAATTCTATTATTTATTGGCTGACAAAATATTTTTGGACTGACAGAAAAGAAACATAGCTTATTCAGAGACTTTAGAAGAGGTTTCAGACTGTGAGTACAAGAAAACAATTTAGTCAGAAGCACTAATGATGTAGAGATAAAGTTATGCAAGCATAAATAGAAACTGCCTAGAGCAGAAGAAATATTGGTTACTTTCAGTTTTTGGCAGGGAAGAAGTTTGAAGTCAACATCCCAAGTAAGTTTTGAGACTTAAATCTCTCTCTGTTGGAGACATTCACAGGGAGAAAGGAAGGGAAAAATCTGGCAACACGATTAACAGGAGAAATACATTTTCTTTATAACAATTACCAGAAATGAATGCATTGCAATTTAGTGAAGCAGCTGCCCACCATCTCCTTCCAACAACAGTCCCTTTGCACACTGAGATACAGATAATATTACCTTTGGCACTGACCATGACCCCCGTGTGTAGACGCAAGGTTTCAGCCTACCCTCTACATTATCGTACAGAGAATCTGTAGTAGCAAAGCAAAGTAAGCATGTTGTAGCATCTCTAGCAAAAGCAGCAGAACTAGGCAAGCACAGCATTCACCAGCATCTTTTATATATTTCCTTGTTTGGACAATCATCAATAAAGCATCTGTGGCACCTCAGCAAAAGCTAAGATAACATTTTACAGTAGCCAGGCAACTAAAACAAAGCATCAGACATAGGATCTGCCCACGCTATCTTCAGCAGGCAGCAACAAAAGGCAATAAACAGACATGAAAAATGCAACTGCAGCATCCAGAAGAGATAGCAATTAATATTTCAGTAATTTAACAACATCAAGAACGTGCATTGCTGGGTTCTGTCAGCAGCAGTAGGAATTTACCACTAATGCTCAAATCAACCTGAAGAAGTGCAAGTCTTCTCAAAATATGACTCTTGCTCTTACCTTTTGTAGCCTGTACCCTGGCTGATGACAGAACAAGTTACCACTTCTATATACTGTCAGGGAAGCCTGGCATCCTCTGGACTGACTACAGAGTGCTGCCAGACACCTGCTGGCTGTCTAATGTTGTTAATTGTCCCTTACTTCCTTCATCATCTGAAATGCATGAGCACACAACCCTTCCTTCAGCTTCAATCATTTTAATACTTTCATAGATGTGGTTAATTCCACCTCCCTCATCTTGTTTTCGAAGTTCTTTGCTTCTATTTCCTGATGTGCAGGGCTCTACATTTTGATAGCATTAGCTAATTAAAATTTTGACTTTTTTTCAGTCTTCTATGTCATCCCCTGCAACTTGCTAGTCCTCCTCCATGTGATGAACACATAGTCTCAGTGCAAGATCAGCAGCAAAACACTGCTGCAGCTTCTTCTGCTGTGCCATCCTTAGGACACTGCACTAGTGGTTACCAATGACTTTTTCTGTGTATGTCAAGAAAACTGACTTATGGATGTTCTGGCCATACCCCATCACTGTGATGCCTATATCTGTTTGCCTCAGGTGGGGAAGATTCCTGAATAGGAATCCATGGCAGAAGATTGTGCCTCTGCTTTGCAAGAGAAGAGCAAAGAGAAGGCATTTCCATGCTGGTGCAGCATGCCCAAACATCTGGTCATCAAGGCAGTCACGGTAGTGAAGAAAACTGACGGAACTGCTATTTGTACACGCCGAGGTACCAAAAGCAGGAGGGGATGCAGCAGGATACTGCATGCTGGCAGATGTTTGATTTCTGCCCAGCACTGGCAAGGGCTTGCCATGATGCTGCCACATTGTGCAGCCGCTTCTCAGCACCATGATATTCTTGAGACAGAAGTATGCTCTTAAATGCTGCCCCTCTCAAGGACTTGCCTTTAGGGACTGGCATGGGGCCTCAGCCAGCTCAGCCCTTCAGCTGCCCCAGTGCTACCTCAGGGACAGGGAACCCCGGAGCACTTGTGTGCCCAGGCTTCAAGTTGCTCCATTTAAAAAGAGGGCAGTGAATGAATCCTCTCTTACACATGTCAGTGGTACCCATCCGGCCCCTCCCTCCCCAGCCCATCTTGTCCCAAATGGAAAGTAGTGTGCAAGTCTCTGCTTCAAGAACTGTTCAAGTGAACTTCCCCCAACAAAAAGATTTACCTTCAGAATTACAGGCTTAAAGGATTTAGGCTTAAGTGAAACCATTTTTATATACAATCCACAATAAATCAAGCAGACCAGCAGAGACTGAGAATTTCCCACAACTCCACAAATGCCCAGTCAGAAGGACAGCAGTGCAAAATTCATTACTCAGTTTTGCTTTCATTAATGTTTGTATGACTAAGGTACTGAAATGCAGTGCAGATGGAACATTAATTTATGGATGGTAATGAATTCAAATTCAGAAATCAACCTTTTCCTTGCACCATTGTAGAAATATTTAGCATTTACTATATACATAGTTTATATCTTTAAAGTACTTAAAATTTTTAACGAAATACCCAGGAGAAGTACCTAAAGTTGCATATCCCTGTGGTGGAGGGGAGGGAACCAAGGCAAGGAAAAAGGTTAAGTGATTATCATAGGCCAAAAAATAGGCAGTAGAAAGAAGGATGTGGATTAGGCTTCAAACACTCACAACTTTCAGCTCCCAAAACATATGCTCTCAAAAAAACCCTAAAGAATTCAATCTGTGCATACACTTCCACCACAGTAAACACAAATACACTTGGGCATCCAATCCCACTGACACAGAGGTTCTGTGAAAAGAGTTTAACTAAGAACATTTTCCTAAGTAATGTGGCAAAGAAGAACAAAACAATAGCATCATCTATTGCCTGATTAGTATCAAATATGCCATTATCTTAATACTTCCCAAAAGATAAATGCTTACCAGTAAGGTCACAGCAAGACTCTGCTATCATATTCTCTTTGTGGTGTCCCATGCATAAAAGGTTGCCCTGTCTAGTCACGGTGGAACACAACTCTGACAAGCAGGAGGGGCAAAAAGGGTGAAAAGAATTATCCAGGGAAAACTTTAGGCTTCCTCCTTATAGACTAGGAAAACATGGCTGATAATCTGAAGAAAGAAAGTAACCATAAGACCGATCATAGAAATCATATGCTTTCTAAGGAGAGGAAGGTGGCAGAAAAGAATACCTGGACAGCACACACAGGAGCAGCAGGAGCCAGGTGGAAGGCAGTCCAGATGTATTCATGACAGCTCAAAGAGTTTCACTCAATGGCATGTTAGGAGATGTTAAAGATTTACCTAAATTAGGACTATTATATATAACTATCCTTGAAAATTCACAGAAGATACTAAAGCACCAAAGAAGGGCTAAAAGAGTATTTAAGATGGGGGAAAAGGAAGGTTCAGAAGGTTACAGCCAGCCTAACTGCAGGGACCAGTAAGTGACTAGAAAAGTTTAAAAATCCAGTCATCATCCCCTGGTCTTCATGACCTTCTGGCATCGCTCCTGCCCATCTGAAATAAACACTCAGGAATATATGTATGCATGTGTATATTTATATCTATGCATACATTATTGAGAATAACAAAGAAAAAGTTAATATTTCCTGCCATGTGCTACCAAGACAGTTTCTATGCACCAAGAAAAATTCAAGATGTTCACAACGAGGTCCTTCATTATGAATCATCTGAGATCAAATTTCCTTCCTGTGTTGGAAAACTGGCCAATTAAACCAGCAGCAGCAAGGAGAAGTACAGCAAGACTTGGGCACTGTGTGACTCCTGATGCAGCATGTTTCAAGGATGATTATTGGTATTTAAGCACAAATGGACTGAACATGTTGAGGCAATCTGCAAGGACCTGCTCCATGCTGTGGCTTGGAGGAGTGCCAGTGCTCTCTAAGGAGGATCCTGAAGTGAGGGACTTCTCAGAATGGGGTAAGAACTGAAAACAGGTCTGATGACCTACAGATCAGCCAGATGAAATTTAGTAGGATTACACAGAGAAATACAATAGCAAATAAATTAGCAAAGTGATTTAGGTTAGGGGAAGTCAAAAAAGATCTGAAAGTTTCAGTATACTTCAAATTAGATAGAGCAGTCTTTCAAAAGAATAAGGGTATAAATCACAGGCTAATTCATGCTGCAAGGAAGCTCAGGAAAGCTCCACTCCAACTGCAGCTCAAACCAGGAGCATCTGTGAGATGAGACCAGATTTCTCAGGGCTTCATCCTGTCACATCTTGAAAACCTCAAGGACAGACTCTGTGAACAACCTGCCCCCCTGCTTTCCTGTCCATATGGAGAGAAAGTTCCTCGTGGTGTCCAGAGTCCCTCTTTCAGTTTTAGTACCCAAAGCCACATCTTCTCCAGCCAGGCCATGGTTGTTCAGACTCTCCTCAGAGGGCAACTGCTTCAGGTCCCAACCATCTCAGGGGCCCTTTGCTGAATTTACTTCTCCCATATGAAAAACCTCAGGTATTTAATAAAAGTAGATGCTGCATCCCAGAATGTTCTCAAAGCTCTGGGAAGAGCTTGCCTTACTAGCAGAAATAACTGCAAATTCTCCTTCCAAAAAAAAGAAAAAAAAAAAGAAAAAAAAGAAAAAAAATCTTCAGAGATTTAGAGTGAAATTTGTAATTTGTATTTCTTTTAGAGAAGCAGAAACTCAAAGTATCACTTCCTATTAGAAGAATTACACACTGTACAGCAGTGTACTTCTGCTGCTCCTGAAAATACTTACATGAAAATTTCCAGACAACATCTGGGCCCCTAGGACTGGCTCTCTTGCAGGCAAGAAGTGGGTGATGGGTGAGCTCCTCCTCATTGACAAGACCCCTTCTGCTGGTTCTGCCAGCTTCCAGTGTATCGCAGCCTCTTAGCTTTGCAGAGAGGATACAAGGTTCTGGACAACACCAATGAAGTTTATCAGACTATAGGTATCGACCTTTCTGCAAAAAAAAACCAACCTCCCAACAACAAAAACGCTCTTTCAGAAAAGCACCCCGAACTCTAAGTACAGCTTTTTTCCAGCAGATCAAAAATGTAAAAGTTAGGTATTAGAATTCAGTTTTCATAAAATCTTTTCAATGTAGACCTTCTGGTTCACAAGAGTGAGTGTGAAAAGCAGTAAATTAATAAAGAACGTTTGTCCTTTTTCTGGTGTGGTATTTACAGCTAAAGTCTGGATCATTAATACTGAATACAGAAGAGGCTTCCTCAATTCCATTTGCTAAAGCAGCTTGTAGGTATGATCCACCCCACATGAATTCAGTTCTAAAATATTAGCTTCTGTAAAATTCTTGAAAAAATTCTCTCTCTCTATTCAGACAGAAATTAAGAAGACTTCTTACAGTGTCTTTATCGGTTTACTTGTCCATTGCCCAGAGAAGTGTTGGGTACCCATCCATGGAAGTGTTGAAGGCCATGCTGGATGGGGCTTTGAGAAACCTGCTCTAGTGGGAGGTGTCCCTGCTCAGAGCAGGGAGGTTGGAACTAGATGATCCAACTCAGTGATGGTTCTGATTCTATGAAATACACAATTTGCAAGGGATCTATGGAAGAAAATGAGCTGAAATTTACAGATCAAGATACAGCCATCTATGGTGTTTGCATCTGTGTGAATTACAAATACAACTGCCAGCAATAGATGTAGTTAAGCATTTTTCTTTTGATGTTAAATTGAAGGTCGTCACAGTTCAGTCATCTTTCCATATTAAAAATATAATGCACCAAAAATATGAACCTTAGGGAATTTTGTTTGGATTTTACTTTTTTTAAAAATAGCTGTATATCTATCCTCCCAACATAAACTATTTTATACTTATTAAAAAAAAGGAAAAAAGTAGCCTAAGAAGTAACAAGAGAATCTAGATGATCACATTTCTGTATTTATTGCTTCATAAATCAACAAGTAAAGAATTCTGTTATTTCATGAGTAATTTCAACTATACCTTCTTCACTGCTTCTTAGATAATCTCATTTTACACACCAGTATTCTCTTGGGCATATTTTTCCTCATTCACAGTAATATTTAAATCCTTCAAAAGCAGAGGAGATGAGAAAACAAACATGAAACAAGTAAAAAAAAAAGTCATACTGTGTTTTACAGTTAGAAAACTAAAGATGACTATTTTAGGCTCCTTCAAACTTTCTATATCATCTTACTTAACCTGCAACATCCCTGTATGTCAGTTTTCCTAGCTGAAAAACAGAAAATATGATTTTAAATCACAGCCCCACAGCGCACTGGAAATATAAATGCATTAATATCTGTGAAGGATTTGGAAGACGTTGCTGAGTTGAAAGTATTATTTCAGAAAGCAGCAAAATTATTTCACAATTTTAATATAAACCTGCCTTTGCTAATTCTGGGTTTTTTTTGTTTTTATGACATTTCTCCTCTTCTGTAGGTAAAGAATCTGTTTACTAAATCCATTTAAATGATTGTCCCCTGCTTATCAATCCTAACCCAGCAATGAATTATTGTATCTTACAAAATAATGTTAAAAGGCAGAATCCCAACAATCAGGACAGATTTACTTAACATTTACTGAGCAGCCATTACAATGACCTTACACTGAAGCCATCTTGCATTTAGGGAAAAAAAATTAAAAAATTTAAAAAAGCAAGAAACCTCAGACCATGTGAATGAAGCACCCAGAAAGGCTTTCAAAATTAAGTCTGAGTTCAGCAACTCTGGGAAAGAACTTCTCCTGTCAGCCTTTGTGAATAAATTTTTCAACTCTCTCAGATCTTAAAAGATCTCTTCTTCCATGACAGCTCTCTCGGGTGCCCTCATACGGGCCATGACTGGGTTTACCCTCCTAGAAAGCTTACTCTGACTCACTACCAGTCTGTCCTGCCAGAGGCAGACACAGGCTAGAGCTGTCTCCAGAGCCCCAGAGAGGCTCCTGACCACTGTCCCCCAAAAGGACAGACCTGTCGCAGCTTGGGCTGTGCCACAGGTTCAGGATGTGTGACAGCATCAGGGGACACCTGCCCCAGCTCTCCTGCTGCAAGGAGTGCCATGGGCAGGGGTGTTTCCTGCACCTCCCTGCATGCCTGCCATGGGAAAGATGGCTTTGTTCCTCACTCCTGGCCCAGGGCAGAGTGCAGAGCTCGGAGCACCACGGCAAGAGGTCTTATGGACCAGGGTGGCTAAAAGCACCATACACCACTGGCTGGTGCCACAAACAGCCAGTGCCTTGGGGCTGGCAGTCTGGAATATGCTTGCAGCTGGTACCTGAAGCTTCTCTCCTGCCTGGAGAATTGCAAATCCTACAAAGGTGGTATTTTGACTGATGTCTTTTAATGAACGTGGCTATGATTCCTTTAAACTGCCAAAGTTCTTCCCTGCACCTATTTCAGGGGTGAATGAAGAGCCCAATCCCTTCAGTGGGACTCCTCCTCCTATCAATTTTGGTTCCAAAGTACTCAAGCTTTGCCTGCATGATTTCAGTTCTATTTTAAAGGTTTAGGCAATCTTAAGAACAACCTCAGCTATTTTAAACTACGTTAATTTGATCATACTAACCTGCAGTTCGCAGGCTCAAAATTCAACATCCACAGCTAATGATGACTCAGACTACTAATTTCTTCCTAGATTTTTTTTCTACTTTTTCTTTGGAAAACAAACCATCTCACAACCTCCTGTATTACCATTTTGGCAGTTATGATTTATACAACCAGACATCACAGACTTTTGGAGCTGGATGATCAATGGGGGAGTTGGATGACCAAACCTATTCCACTGGGGAATCTAAATTGGTTAGACTCATTGTTTATATCACAATCTTCTCCTTAGGGCACAAATAGTCTGCTAGGGAACTGTAAATGAAGGTACATGCTGGCCTTGAGACAAAACCACCCACATTAAGTAAATTTAAATCAGTGCTTCCTCCAGGAAACAAAGAGTTGTATTACTTACAAGCAGATTTGATTATGGTTTGGAGAACTGTTTAAACACATCTAGCACATCAAAGAAAACAGATTTAAACTGCTGTGCTCCTTGTTTAAGAAATATTGGTTGATTGATGCAAAGATCAACATGATTGATGACTCCCTGTAACAGTTTAGTGGAAACACAGGCCATAGTAAAGATGGAAATATCCAGTTTCATCAAAACAGCTTCAGATTTTATATTTTAAATTAAGGATAAGATAGTCTTATTCTAACATTTTTTAAATAAAATCAAGTTCATGAAAGCAATACAACAAATAAGTTCACAATACCATGTTGGCCTCTCTCTTCAAGGCCATAAAAACAATCACTAATCTCATCATCCAGAACAGACCTAAAACTTCCAAAACACCACAGCATCCATTTATGCGCATTTGTGAACTATAGCATCCAGTACACATGCAGATTCATACAGCAGCATGCAAACAGCCTAGCAAAGAAAGGGTTAAGACAAAAGAACATTCTCAAAGCAATTCAAATAATCCCTCTAGATCATTCTGTATGTGAAAAGTATTGTAGCTGGGAAGCTGGACTGGTATCAGTTCAGAAATTGCTGCTGATCTGACACAAGCCAAAAGAACCAGCAAACTGCAAGGAGAAAGTTGCTAGATGAAAGAAAAACCCCAAAAAAACCCACAACATACAGAGCAGAAGGTTTATGTTAAATATCAGTTGGATCTCCTTTGCTTTGCAGAAACAATTATTTTACTTTTAATTTCAAAGAGGCTTTGGGGGAAAAGACTGAAGGAAATATAGTTCATTTTGGCAGAGCACACATTGCACAAAATAAATTTAAAAATCTATTTTTGGGCTAGAATGGTTGAAGAAATCCCTGATTAGCCTCTTAATGGGGTGAATCCAATTTATTGAGAATGATCACCAGAGGGAGTCATTGACTTTCCCATTAAAGTCAAAGGGAATTTTACATACATCAGGAATGCAGAATTTGGGGGCAGAGCTGAAAAAGACTTCAAACAGATTGGAGTTCAGGGAACAACACAAACCACATTTTATGGATTTAATCTGAATCCATTTTCCCCTTTGGAGTCCCAAAGGATGACAGCTATATTCAATGGTTAAAATTAGAAAGTAGGCACTGAAGTCATCCATTCAGTGGGTACATACCCACAACAACAACAGAAAAAAAACCCAACCAAAAAAACCCCAAAAACCACAAGGAAAAAAAAATACAACCCCAAAAACCAATCATCCACTCACCCACCCAACCAACCAAAACCCCCACCAACAAAAAAAATCCCTTAAGCACTTAATTGGTTGTACAGGAGTTTGGAGTGGTGTAAGTAATGACTGTTCAGTTTTCTCTTTGGACATGTATCATATCAGTCCTTCTGGAAATGCAGTATTCAACAACACAAAGAAAATCTCCTGGTGTCATTTATTAGAGCATGCCATACCTCTTGGGAATATCAGTAAAACAAAGGAGTGAAACGGAGTCAGAAAGAATTGTAAGCATAGGGGTGTTTTTTTGTTTTGTTTTGTTTTGTTTTTTGTCTTCAATGCTAGTGAGTAAAAGAGGTAGCAAGCAGAGGAATTTGTAGCAAAGTGATAAAATGAGCTAATTCGACAAATCAGTGTATTCAGCCACAAGCAAGTGTGCATTTTATGCTCAAGCACCTAAATTTCATGACCTTCAAGAAATATTTTCATGTTAAGAACCTGTCTTTTCTTTGCTGGACTTCAGCTCAACCATATTCTTGCCACAAAGTCCAGCAGACTTTGGTTTGAAAACAAGCTCATTCACTCAGCAACTTTCTCCTTAATTCTGTACAAGAAAATTTTATAGCAGAAAATTAGATTAAAAAAGGGCAAGGCTACAGCCCCACCCAACCAAATACAATTTCACTTCCTTAGAAATGTCCTCTGAACAAATGAAATTCAATTTGCTTCTGTGTTCCCAGGTAATGGCAGCACCTCATTTTGTTTGTTTTTATTTAATTACTTCTTGTTCATGTAATTAGCTGACAGACTGCAGCCTTTTGTTCATTATAATACAGTTATTTGCATAGCTGTTTCCATTTTGAGGCTGCATTTTGGACAGAGCCTCTATTTTGGGTTGTGGCAGGCAGAGCCACTGCTGGGAAGCTTCATGCAGGGAAGCATGCAGCAACCTGGTCCTTTGTGGAATGAGTTGCTCCAGAAACTGCCCTGGCTGCCCACCTGCTCTGACAGCAAATCAAAGTCCTGTTTCCAGCATGCAGCACAAGACCTGGCTGTCTTTCATCATCATAGGTATCAATGAAAACCAGTTGAGCTCATTCTAAAGCATTTTCACCAACAGACTCTCCATGCATAATTTACTGTGCTTTAGATTGAATATTAGAAAAAATTTCTTCTCTGAATGGGGTGGTCAGGCATTGGAGTGAGCTGTCCAGGAAGTGGTTCAATCCTCATCCCTGGAATTGTTCAAACAACATGTAGGTGTGGCTCTCTGGGACATAGTTTAGTGGTGAACATGGCAGTGCTGAGTTAAGGGTTGGAGTTGAAGACCTTAAGGGTCTTTTCCATCCTACATAGTTCTATGGTTCTGTGGCATCACTCAGAGTATGCTTAACTTAAAGTTATCAGTACTCTTTCAGTGGCTGGATGCAAAAAATTTAGACATGGAGGCCACCTCAAGCTTTCTTTCATGAGCAGCTTGATTTAACACCCAGTTGAGTCTAATGCTATTCAAATAATTTTTTCACAGTTAAATCTTATTTTTAAATACTCAAAATATATCCCTAGATCACAGTTTTGCAGAATGCTGACCCTTTCCATTAATAAATGCAATCATCACTCTTCAAGTCCTCTGAGTTTCCAGCAGTGAACTGATGCAAGCTTACTTTTATCTACATTGCTCAGAATTTCAGGAATCTGCACCTTATTATGAAAATGAGGGGCAGAGTCAGTGCTGGGGGAAGACTGCACACTCTGGTGCACAGAAGCCACCTTCATCTCAGCCTCCATGCATCTAAGCAACCTCAGACCTCTGCCTCTGAGGAGAGTTTGTACACCAACACATCAATTTACACTACTTGAAATATAGAGAGCTGGAACAGACAGCTTGGAAAAATTGTCAACCTTTGCTGTTTACAACTCAGCCTTCATATACAACCCTCTGCTGTGGTCAGGATTAGTCCTGTAACCAAGAGCAGCAAGGCCCAGCCTTTTAACGGCACTGGTTTTAGTCCTACCTGTGCCATCTGCCTCTCCAGCTTTGACCGGGGAATATCATCAAAATAGTTTTCATTTCTTCTTCTCCTTGCATCGCCCTGCATGATAATGTGGGGAACGTCCAGGGAGCCACCAGTAGTGAAAGTGCTTTGGCTAAGTGATGGAGACAACTGAGGAGGAGTGTGGTTACCACTGGGTTCCTGGACAGAGAAAGAAAAATGCAGCATAAGAAGAACAGCATACTGCTGACTTCAAATCACACATTTAAAAGTGCATTTGAATTTCTCACACTAAAAACTTATGGAACAATTCCTGCAGTAGAGGTTATTGTAGATGAACTTTTGAGATTTGCTACCTGAAGTGCAGAGCCCATGTAGAAGGAAAAATAGTTCACTGATTACATGTACTAGTGGCAAATTTCCTCCCTAAAAGCTCCTTGTGTAATATATACTCTCTCCTAGAGATAAAACAGTGAGCTACTTCTTGTCAAGGCCCAAATAAAGCCATTATTTAGGATTAGCTATTTGTAAGACGAAATGCATTCTCACCACTTCTGAGCAGTGAAAGTGATTTGAACACTAGCAACACCTCTTGCTGGAAAAAAGAAACACATGCCCATTTACACAGTATAGACATTTTGTTGCAATTTTTATAGGTCTTGCAGAACATCCATTTTAACTTGAAGTACTAGATATCAGACACAAGCTAAATACCAACTCCTGGAATGCATGAAAGCATCAGAGCACAAATATTTTACCTGGCTTTTCTCCTTACCTCTACTGGACTGTAACCTTGTATCAGTCTGTGTGCCATTACCACACAGAATTGATACGTAAGTGCCACCTAATAAATAAACAGGTGCTCCTGACATATATTGCACCAGGATCTGCCACCACACTGCCCACAGCCAGGCATGGTGCTGTATGCTTGGAAACACCCAGTCTCATGCACATGACATCTCTTGTTCAACCAGCTACAAACATGGTGTCCAGGTCCAGTGTTCCACACTCTCTTGGAGCTCCATCAGCAGGAGCAGGGAGCTACAGTGCACTGCCCAGTGTGAGCAGGGAAACACTCTCACAGCAACTGAATGGGAAATGCTCCTCTCTCAGGATGTAGGGTACTGGCAGAACGTACCCGGGAGCAGGTTTGCTCAGTGCAGACCTTCCCTAAACCACCTGCTGCTGCAATGCTCTATTTCAGTACTCAGCAACAAGAGGAGACCTGAATATGGTGGAGCAAACAAAAACCTGCTCCAGTGTGGAAGGTAAAAAAGTTCTGCCTTTTTATTTAAAGAGAGAATTAAAATGGATGATTCATGCATTATTACACTGAGGCAAGCCCAGTTCTGAAAAGCATCAAGGTACTTTACTCCATGCTGTTAAGAAACAAGATCTGGTGTAAGAAATCAGAGAGTTGTAATCTCTTCCAAATAGAAAGTTCAAGTCATAGTAATGCCTGATATCAATATTTGAAGTGTAGGAGTCTATGTCACATTAGTCCTTGCAATCACAGTAATGGATTAGTATTTTTCATGTTGCCAACAAGAAAAATGTTAGGAAAATATAGTTCTTTAGCAATTTTTAATTAACTGGGATTTTAATTTTTTTAAAAAATTCTCTGGTTTTTCTATGATCTGAGACAAGCACTTGACATTTCCCAGGGCAAAGAAAAGAGTATTTTCCTCTTAGGAATAATCTTTTCCCTCCTTCACAAAAATCCACCTA
Organism: Molothrus ater; assembly: GCF_012460135.2. Taxonomy (NCBI): domain Eukaryota; kingdom Metazoa; phylum Chordata; class Aves; order Passeriformes; family Icteridae; genus Molothrus; species Molothrus ater. The sequence goes on from NC_050482.2 coordinate 45,999,337, forward strand.
CATTTGGCCCAGTTAAAAGCTTCTGGAAAGCTGTATTCTGCACATGCTCAGTAGGTTTGGTGAGGCATAAAACCTTTAAAACCCACCCTGCCTGGGCACACACCTCTAACAACATGGTGCACACACACCTCTGCTCTGAAAATAACCTGAGTACATGGGCACCAAACAAGATCCTCTTTAGTGAGTGCTACCTGCTGCTTCAGCCAGGAGGGTAACCTCTCTCTGCTCTGATCAGGATTCACCCGCTGTTGCAGGACCACCAGTGTATCAAAGTGACAGATGAACATAGAGATTCCAGCCCTCATGGAGCTTTTCATATTTTATCAAACTGCTTATGAGGAGGAAATTCACTCTGAGATCTATATTGGAAGATTGCTGGCAAGGCAATACAGACAAAACTACCAACTCAAGAAGAAAAAGAATTACTGTGCCTCTGCATTATGGAACAGTATGTCATTGTACAATTTTATGCTATTTTCTCAAAGTTGTCCTTCACAGCACAGATGGATCCTCAACTGTGCAGCGTGTTGTCATCTACTCAGCACCGTGTTATCATTAGTTAACATGTAGTCAGTATTTTATTCTTGCCTCGTTTCATGGCCCCAAACCTCTCTCCTAAACCCTTTCTAAATCCTGCTCTGAAGATAAGATGATTAATATCGTTGTAGTCATGATGCTCATAAGTGCTTTACAAATGTCAATCAATTAATTTTCACCACACCTGTGACTTCTGGCATTTCATAATCACTACTTTAGTGTGGGTGACCAGAGACACACAGACAACAAAGGTTAGAAAGTACCACTCACTCAATTACAACATCTATTGCTCCATTTCCCAAGTGCTTGAGTTCCAAACTCCATGTCTGTTTATCTAATTTTCAGCACTGTGTACTCAGCACTTGTATAAATCAGACTCAAGGCTCCAATCAAATATGTAGATTGTCAGTAACATACAATTAGTGTCTGTTTAGGAGGCAATTAATTAAATAACACAAATTATCCAAGTTTTTTGTGGCAAAACCAGGTGTAAGTCTATAGTTTCATAGGTACATTTATTCCTTTAATCATGAGCCTGTTGCCCATTCTTCCTTCATTCTTCTTCCTCACTCCATACCCACCTTTTCACCTCCTTAAACAAAGCTGCAGACCAGGCATGGATACCCTTGCAGGTGCTCCCATGGCCTCAGTGCCACGCTGCTGTTAGTCACCAGATACTCATATTGTGTTTCCACCCAGCTGTGAGTGCAAGGACACATGGCCTGCAGGGGTGTCTGATCACATATTTCACTATAAAATCTGCCTCATTCCCTCTCAGACCTGCTGCTCATGTACACCTGGAACCACAGAGGTCAGGGCTGGAAGGGAGCTCAAGAGATCCTTTCCCAAGCTGCCTGAGCACACTTCATGTCCCACAGATGTTTGTCTAACCTGAAACCAGAAATTCTCTCCAGTGAACAAATTCTTGTCTTAAAATATCATAACTATTGCAACACTTCTTCTCCAAATTTTCTGCCGAAATTGTTGGTCCTTTAGTTAAAATTCTGGCGTTCAGTGCTGACTGGGTGAGGAAGGGGTCCCATGAAGAACATGGAAACTGGTCCTGTAATTAAAGATTACTCAAGGAAAAGATGCATTCAAGGAAAGAAAGCAAGATTGCCTAGGTAACCCAAGATCCAGCAATTTCTATACTTTTGTGTATAGAAAAGTATATTTGTATAGTGTCTGTGTCTATATATATGCAATAGATATATATAACATATATATATTTGAATATAGTATATTTGAAATCAAAATAGTGTTACACAGTAACACAACAGAGAATAACATATGTTGTGGATATTTTTAAGATTTTAAGGAATTTTTGCTTTTTATCAATAGTTAACCTTCTACTTTGAAATATTTTAAAAGCTAATACAAAAACAGACAAAAAAGATGAAGCATTAGCATTGCTTAGCTTGAGCTGGGGAACTTAAAAGTAGACTTTAAATAAGAAACTACCTTTTCTACTGATGTAGAGCAGCCTTATCTAGTGGAAAGTGCTCTTGCCCATGGCAGAGAGGGTTGAAACTCGATGATCTTTAAGGTCCCTTCTAATGAAACTGTTCAGTGATTCTATATAAATCAATCTTACAGCAGCAGCAGATGGTTTATTTCAGCCAATTTTCAAGACACAAATTATTGTGGACTACAAACTCAACACTATGTCTTTGTTTCGTGTGAAATGGCATAGTAGCAGTTGATGGGAAAGAAAAACTCCATTCCAAATGCATGCCCTCCTCTTTGGGATTCTCTGTGAAGACTCCAATTCCAAGAGGTGATAAATGACATTTAGCACTGGCCCGCATCAGTAACTCTAGCTGTGCAGCAGCAGACTACTTTTTATCATTTTGACTACAGATGGAGGACATCCAGTTTTCTCTTCCATATTAACTGAGAATATACAGTCCTGACCAAGAATGTGGCCTGTGGAAACCTTCCCACTTGCTGAGTAGGAATTAATTATCCAGTCCAGAGTATTGAAGGCATTCAGCAAAAAAGTCTGCCTTTTTATCTATTTCTGTTTCCTTGGAGTGTTTTAACACCTGCCATGCATCAGGAATCATTCACAAAATACATAAATATAAAATACAAGAAAAACATCCACACATTTATGCAATGTGCCTTAGAGCACATTACAGATTTGTCAGACCTTTTTAAATATGGCATTGGGAATAGCTTGAATTGAGGGCCTGGATCTAAAATGTCTGTATGGGGCATCTGAGAATAAGCAGGGTGAAAACAGGCCGGTCATAGAAATTTTAAATACACTTAAAAATAAGCCCTCATTCTGTCTTTCTGTATTTCTATTTACACCAGGAAATTTAAATTGGGAGCACAGACACCCTCTGACATTTTGAAATTTAATCCCAAACAAAATTCCTGTCAGAAATGCAGCCCCATGAAAATAATAGGATCCAATCAAATGCGAAAGGTGTGACCTAAAATATCAAAATAAAAATGTTGCTATGAACTCTGTTGGAGAGAACCCAGTAGGAAGTGGCCGTCAGACCACAACTTGGTAAGAGTAGCAGACAACAAGTAAGCAAAGGCATTGGATTGGAGACACTGAGTGAAGGTAGTGTAATGAGAGGAGATTAAATGTGGTCAAGTGTGGAAAAACCCCAGGGACACTGCAACAAGGTTTCTGAAAGAGGGAATACAAATGAAAATTAAAAACTTGATGAAACTTTTGATATACAGAGACCCCTTAATGGCATTTTTATCTCAACGCTTTCAAGATGTTCTCCTTAAAAAAAGCTTAAAGCATATGTCTGAAAAGTAAGTGCAAACATTTGAAAACATGAAAGGAAAATGGTAACTCTCCTGCAGTATTGATCAGCTGGGCTGGGAATCCTGTGGGCAAATGAAGACATGCATCTTTTACATCCCTGGTCCTGAGCTAGTTTCCTTAGCAAAGATAAGCTGATACTCTTAAGATTCTACTTATCTCATCCTAAGGCAGACATCTGAAAATGGATCATCCTGTAAAAATGTCAGTATATCTCTGCTGGCCACACGGGGAGGTGTGACAGAGCAGGTCAGCCTAAGGTGTCCATAATGTACAACTCTGAAGGGAGGTAAGTTGAACCACACTCAAAGCAGCCATTGTTTTCATGTGAGGCTTATTAAACCCTTGCTGACTTGTCAAGAAATGCAAACAAATGTTCATGGAGACTCACCCTGAGGGTTATTGACCGAGGTGGTTTCTGAGGAGGATCTTCGTGAAGCCTGTCTCCCAAAGATGCCAGAACACGCTTCCGGTGGCCAATCAAGCTAATTTTTAAGACCTGAAATAATATCAAAAATCCATCATTAAAAGAGCACATGGCAACCATTACCTGAACATCCATTCAGATTGAAGCCATTTTCTCTTTAAACCTTTTAACAAATTAGTCCTTTAGACAGGCTGAGCAGACAGGGAACTGTGCAAGGCAAACAATCAGCAGAGAAAATGAGAGGTGAGATCAGAGGAAAAACACTGTAAAATGAAGGAAGAAACTAGAGCATGTATAGGTGCGAAAAACTGCAAAAAACAGACTCAAACATGAGTAAAGAGGAAACAAAAATGAAATGAGAAGAAGGCAGAAGAGCAGGAAGAAAAAAGGGAAGGGATGAGAAGACTGGAGAAGGAAATGCAAAGGTGCATGCAAACAGTGAGTGATGAGGATTAAAGTGATTCATGGGATGGATGAGGAAAAGAGAGAGAAACAGCCAGTGAATGCTTAGAGGAGGCAAGAAGTGAAAAAAGGAATTGTAGTGTGAGTAAATGTTACAACTTCTAAATCTATTAACCATGCCTTTAACAGTGTTGCTAGGAAAGGCTTAAAACTGCAAGATTTGGCAGAGGAGGAGGGAATAGTTTCTCTCAAAGTCACCTTGCAGCTGGGAATGCTAAAATTGTTGGTGTGGGAAAACTCCATTTATTATGCTGAATGTTGTTCATACTCTGCCTGTTTTGAGAAGTGGAAGTCCTGTGGAGAGATAACACACTCTCACAGACATGGGGGAAACCTTGTGTTATAGAGAGGCAGAAGCCCTGCCCTCCCCTCCCCTCCTGCCAGCTAGAATGGAGCCATGTCCCTGTCCCTCTGTCACCTGGTGTGGTTAGCAAGGTAATGAAATAAATTCATCCTTTGCATTTTGGCTGTGGTTTGAGGGTTGCCCTTGGTTACCTGTATGTGTAGATTCACACAAAGTAATCTCCAAATATCTCATACAGTTTGTGTTATTATGTAGAATCATCCTTGTGTAAGAAACACCGGGTGGACAAACTTTTACCCTGAAGTTATATTACTTTTATCAGATGCAAAATCTCTGTTGCACAGAAACGGGTCCATCAGTGGATACATTCACACACCTCATGCTTGTCCAAACTCCCAGAACACTGCCAAAAAGTTGCCCCTAATTTACAGCAACTACTCCTCTCATTTGTATTTCTCTGTGTCCTTGCCTCGTACAAAACCACTGCTCTCAGGCAAAGAGGGAGAGCAGAAGCAGCCAGTTGGAAATTTTAAGTATTAGTGGGGAAAAAAGCATATTTCAATGGTATTCTTTAATGGCTACAATGGCTGTAGTGTAGAGTGTATAGCAGCACTAATTGTAGCAGCAAAGCCTCTGCTCTGCAAACAGCAGTGTCCTTACATAACTCCTCCAGACTGTACATGTGGTTTCATACTCCAGAGCTGCCTCCATTCCCTCTCAGAAAACAGTACTTCCCACTATATTTAGGACCACCGTGTGTCAACACCCTTCAGCTGAGAGGAAGTTCTCACTCAACCTAGAAAAAGTAATAGTCCCCAAAAAACCTGGAAATGCTGCATCTTAAATGAACAACTACCTCAGCTTAAGTGGTAGCACTAAGAACTGCAATTCATGAGAACAAACAAAACCCAAACCCCAGCAACTCCCCTGCTACATCTCTTAAATGCAGGATCTCAAAATATGGTACAGCAACACGCTGTCATTATTCCAGTATCCATGCCTACCCATCCACGTGCACGTTTCCTCTGTTAGACGTCTCTGTGCTATCTGATACTGTTGAACATCAATAACCTCTTTGCTGCCCACGCCTCCAGAGTGATGGGCTATGACATGGAGCAGATGGAGGCCTTCCTCTGAGAGGCAGCTCACAGGGCTGCTGCAGACCCTGCAGCTCAGCAGCGGGCACAAGCTGCGGTCCCACAAACCACCCTGCTATGTGCTGTCCTTTCAGTCTAAATCTAGAGAAGCACGAGCAAAGCTGAGATAAGGCAGCAACAGAGAAATGCCTGAGGCATGCAGGAGACTTAGTTATGTATTCAGTTTACACCGAGTGTTAAACAGAAGGGTGCACAGCTTATCTCTGTATTTAACTATGTGAAACACGTGAATGAACCACAGCTGCTTTAAACATTACTCAAGTAATGCACTTCAGTGAACTTGCTTTTTTCATAATGCTTCCCCATCAACAAGATCATTTATCCAGAGATTTTTAAGCCAAGCTTAAAAGTTCTTTGGGTTGTTTCAAGGTCCTCAGCACCCTGACTGCCTTATTAGCTATATCAAACCACACAAAGCAATTTTCTTTGACTTCACAGAGCTGTCGAACAATGGGAGAGAACAAGGCATGGGTCTTGAGGGACTACACACATAAGAGATCAGCAGACAGGTCTCAATGACTGAATTATTTCAAAAACTGTTCCCAATTGGAAGGTAATAAAGATATTTAAACACCATAGGCACTGCTAAGCTTACTTCACTTTTTTTTTTTCTATTATAATGGTGGTTGCCCCAAATGTGAATGGGAGGGAGTTAACGATGCAACCTACAGAAACATATGGTCCCCAGGCAACAGGCAGCTGCATCCCAGTCTCATCTGGAGCACATACTCCATTAACTGAAGACAGCTGTATTCTTCTGGAAATTACTCCCTAGCAATTTTCTTACTTGGAAAACCTGTTTCCCAATGTAAAATACTGTTTTCTGAAACACTTCTATATTTGAGTTATGATGGTTTAACAAACATCCTGAAACTCCGGAAACTCGTCCTGCGATGGATTATCCTTGACAGTATTTATCAAAAATGTCAAATATCACAAATATAGGTCAACAGTGTGTAATGCTACAGCTGCCTAAAGCAGTACCATAGAAATATGTTACAGTTGAAAGTCTTGCACTAAAACAGCCCACAAGTTAGCTTTCCTGGTAAATAATTTCTATAAATCAGGTTACAGTGAACACTGAACTAACACTGAATACAGTCAATACAGCGCACATAAGTGTCATGCAGTGAGGCATTTTGTCAAATGGATTGTAGCCCACTTACTACACAACAATGAAATGAGTGTGGAATCAGCAACAACATGTTGTCAAACTGTTCAGAGTAGCTCAAGGCTGTCCACAGTATGTTATTTCATCACTGGGACAAAAGGAAAAAAAAAAGAAGCATGTACATGACATGCTTCTTTCCACACTGATGGCAGGATACCTGAGACAAGAATGATATTACTCCATTGCACGTATTTGATGTTGCAGTACAATTAAAAGAGAATGGGGCAAGTCATTCATCCAAAGCACTGACACATGCACAAAAATTTAATCTTATTTTTACTTCTGTACTCTGCAATGATTAGCATACAAAATGAAATTCCACTAGGAAATGTAAGAAATCCACAAATATAGCCAATGTAACACTTTGCATTTAGATCTCTGGCTTAGTTGACAGATGTTTCAAAAGATACATGTAGCCCAATAACTCCCTGATGACTGTGTATGCGCAAATGCTGGAATTAACAAGTTATTCCACCTAAAAATGAGCTTTATTTCTGCAACATTCTTCTGCCTGATCTTTTCTCTAATTGAATAAAAACATTCAATACTGTATGATTCTATTTTTTTTTTCCAGAATATTACAAAGAGTACTGAAATTCAAGACATTAATTCTCCTTCTTTTGGAATAATCTGAAAAAAATTTGTATGGACTAAAATTAGGATCATAATAGCACAAGAGGTCTGGACTAATTGTGTAGCAGCAACTGGACACTAGGAACCACCTACAAAATATAAAATTGAAGAGTGATCAGAACAATGCTAGTGATTCTCCAGTAGCAGCATCAGACACCAGAATTTGAGAAAAAAAGGTAAATGCAAGCCAAAAAAGTGGGATCTTCCTATTTCTGCAAGAAAACAGCTCAAAACACTTGCTAAAAATCAATATTATTAACCATTTTACTGCTGGTCATATTGGAATAAACTCCAAGCTATCTGGAATTACAGATGAAGGGATACATTTGATTATTACCCCTCTCCTGCCACAATGCTGCCCCACAGGGCTAATCCTAAAACATGGCAGGGCCCAGAAGAGCCAGAAAGTGACCCCAGATCAACTGTACTGCTCACCTGACCAATGGAATTGAAAATTACAAAAGGATTAAACTTACTTGTATAAATTTTCAGCATCAATCTGATGCTGAAATTTACAGATCTTAACCACAGAACTGCTGTCAATGTTAACAGTTAAAACAAACATACAAACAAAACCCACCAAACTAACAAAAAAGGTAAAAAACCTCTATATTCTGCATACTGACCAAGATTACTTGGTGTAATAATTGGTATATTTTGAAAATTAAATAGGCCCAAGTAATCTATGATACTTAAACTCAAAGAGGGCAGGTTTAGATTAGATATTAAAAAGAAATTCTTTACAGTGAGGATAGTGAGGCACTGGAGCAGGTTGCCCAGAGGAGTTGTGGATGCCCCATCCCTAGAAGCGCTCAAGGCCAGGCTGGCTGGGGCTCTGAGCAACCTGATCCAGTGGCAGGTGGCATGTCCATGGCAAGGGGCATGGAACTGGGTGCTCTTCAAGGCCCCCTCCAACCCAAACCACTCTGTGATTCTGTGCATGCCCAGGGGCTTTAGCAGCACCAGACAAAGCCAAATCCAGTCAAATCATATCAGACTTCTATTGCATTTTTCCCACGGGGATACTTTATGCTCTTTCTCAGCACATGGCAACAGAGAAGCACCAAAGCATCCTGCTGGCCAGAGGCTTGCTGCAGCTCCTCTGGTGTCCACATTTGCAGGGGAAGCAAGTGTTTATTATGCCTAAGAAGACACCTGTAAGAGACTTGTTATTTCATATCATAATGATTTCACATCATAAGGATATGAAATATATGTCAAAATGCTCTGGAATTAATTACCCAACTGGAAACCGATGCCAGTTGACTTGATGACACAATTTCACAAAGGCCAATGACTGTCTTGCAAGTCCCATTTCTAGATGTTATCATGAGGAACTGATGTTTGTTTGGTCCCCTATCACTCAAATGAATTACTGAGATGCAGATTTCCATTTAAGGGCATTGAGAAGGCAAAGGCCAAGAGTTTCCTCCAAGTAAACTAGCCACTGCCACCCCAGGTCAGACTGAGAGAATTCATTACTTTTTGTAGGGGTTCTCAGGAAAGACTTTGTCCTGACTTGGCCAATCAAGCCATTTTTATCATTAAAGTGTTTTCCAAATTTGCTAACAGAAAATACCAGGCGCTAGTATTTTGGCTCCACTAAAGGTAAAAATAGTAACAGTAATTTTGTGCTTGTAATCAATAAACATTAATATTTCAGTGAAAAAAAATCTATTTAATATTTCCTTTTAAAAACCCAGTAAAATGCAGTGAAATAAGACTTGGCTGAAACTGATAGCTGGCCACTTTGACTCCTGAGGACGCGTCTCAGGTTGCATGCTGGACTGTTTCTTAAAAACAATTTTTTAATTAAAAAGTTAAATACACAGCTTCTTAAGAAATAAGTCACAGTTCAATCATTTTACAAGCCTCAGATGTAAAGATAAACATTACATATGTGCATTTTTGTCACATTAGTCTCAAACCCCCATAAATCAGAAATCCTAAAGATCTGTTGTACATACAAACACCAAGATTGTTACAATAATGATTACCTATTCTAACAGGAAGGGCTGAAAATATTATTTATGTGCAAAATGGCAAGCACTAAGCAGGTCTGTACATAAAGGAAAGCATTCCATTTTCACAGGAAGTAAGTAGAAGTAAGTAGAAAAAATATTAGAGAATTTGAAAGGTGGACCACATTCCCAAATGTGTGCTAGAATACAGACTGTTCCCTCCACTGAGGACTTGCATTTTCACCTGTGTGTTGAGCTAATGGTAGATCCAGTTACTGGTTCAGATCAGATCTGAAGAATGTGTGGACACAGAGACCAGAAGCACTTACTCCTTGAGGTCTTCAGTGTTAATCATGTGGCACTACAGGAGAGCAATTGCAGTACCAATATGTTATCCCACAACATTTTGCAGGATTACTTACACAGCAGATAAATTATAATTAAAGTTACTGGTACTATAACACATTTCATAATGAGCTAATAATTTATTTATCTATTTTTAATAGGCAATTACCAGCAAAGCACATTAATCTGTACACAAGCATGAAATACAGCTCATGTAATGAGAAATAAGAGATGAAATAAAATCTCTATAGAAAATTTTAATAGCTCTAAAATGGATCCTTTTTTTCTGATTTTGATCTATTTTCATTGCAGACTTAATTCCAAGCAAAAGGAAAAAAACCCCAAACATTCAAGCCCATTTAAAGAATGGGACACTTTTCTACTAAGTAAATGGCTTTTTTAAAAAACCTTCTAATAACACAGAGTAATAAGAGTTTTTACTGTATCAGAAGAAGCAGACAGCCATTCACTGTCTGGAGTAAAAAAGCAGATTACTCTAGCTCACCATCCTAACCAAGGCTGTCATGAAAAGGTAGGCTCTGCAATATATGAATATTATCAGTTAATTATAAAGATATTAATATATTAGGATTGGAAATTGTTTATTTCTATATAATGCAATTATATAATCTGATAAAAATTGCAGCAAAAATAGTGAAGAACCTAAGATGGTGTAATATCTTCTACTACTAGAGTTTAATGGAAGTCCCTCTATGTTTTTTTTTATTTTTCTTTTAAATCAGCATTATTTAGATATAAAATGATTGCAGAAAGACTGTTATCAACATACACAAGAAAAACCCAAACACTGGAGAGAAGAACCTGGACTGAGGATCAGAAGTAATGTTGTTAAAGAAATGCTATTCAGAACAGATCTAGCTTCTCAGTATATTTGCCAGTTACCAGATGTATGCATGAAGACCTAATTACTATTGCATCATAATCATTTCAGTTCAGTGAAACTATTTTTCTGTATTGTAAAACATTCACATTAAAAGCATTGATTCCACTCCTGAATAGACATTCAAGCCAGATCAAAGTCCAAGCCAGATCTATGCACAGAGGCTGTGGCTTCATTCTGGCTCTGCTATCATAGAGCCACAGAATCATGGAAATCATTTAAGTTGGGAAAGGCCCTTAAGGCCACCGAGTCCAACCACAGAACTAACACTGCCACGTCCAACCATGTCCCTAAGTGCCACATCTAGATGTCTTCTAAATATCTTCAGGAATGGTGACTCCACCACTTCCCTGGGCAGCCTGTGCCAGTGCTTGACAATGGTTTTGGTGAAGAAATTTTTTCCTAATATCCAAACTAAACCTCCCCTGTTGCAGCTTGAGGTAATTTCCTCTTGTCCTGTCACTTGTAACTTGGGAGAAGAGGCCAGCCCCCACCTGGTTACAGCCTCCTTGTCAGGTGGTTGTAGAGGTCAGTAAGGTCCCCCCTGAGCCTCCTTTTCTCCGGACCAAACACCCCCAGCTCCCTCAGCCACTCCTCATCAGACTTGTGCTCCAGACCCTTCCCCAGCTCACTGCCCTTCTCTGGACACAGTCCAGCATGCTATGGAGTGGTTCATACTGGACATACAGCAATCCAAAATGTACTCATCCCTTACAGCAGTATATATCCCAGAGTTACGAACATGACAATGCATTATTGTTCTACTGGTAATGTTATTATTTACCACTTTTTAAGGGGAAAAATTGTAAAAGAATTATCATAATAAAAATCTGAAAAGTGTTTGGAGGCTTTGATACAAGCACTGGTAATGTCAGAACCCTACAACTATGAACTGACAGCATGAAGCTGAGGCCACAACCCATCCCAATTCACTGCTAAAATACAGGTGCATTGTCCTATAAATCTCATGAAAACTGTGTGGAACTGCTTCCTTAAAAGAAAGATCTGCAGAAAGAAGTACCAGGGTTTGGTCCAGCAGGAGGGGTTCTGAACTGCAGTGGGAGCAGTTGCAGCAGAGTGACCTCCCAGGAATCTCACTCCTGGGATCCCATTCACTCCAAAAATGGACCTGGGATATGGGCAGGGAGCAGCTCTCTGCATGGCCAGCTCCTCATCTCCTTTGTTCCTTGATCACAGAAATGCTAACATTGGCACAAGTAAATGGGCTGGAAAGTACAGCCAGAGATGTAGGAAAGAAGAAGGGGTGGAAATTTCATTTTCAGCAGCTGCTTGTGCTTACAGCAGCACAAGCCAAACACAAGATGAACCCACTACAGGGAAACTGCAGCTTCTTTCACAATGGACCACCCAAAAGAGAAGGGCAGCTAGGATTAAAAAGACTGCAAAGAGACAGAAAGCAAATGCTTTAACAGAAACCATGGTCTATTAGCCCATGCATTTGAGTACTCAGCAGCTCCCGTCTTAACAATTGTAAGTGTAGACTGACCCTGCTGCAGAGTGTGGCTGCTTGCCCCCAGCCATACCTCTGTCGTTGAGTGTTTGGCACACTGAAGGAAGAACACATTTTGTGACACGCTGGTGACAGGTAGCTTTAACTTTGTTTTAGGGCACCATGTGTTTTGCCATCCAGGAATGCCACTACTATCAAGATCTTAATTTCATTAATCTACAGGGAATATGCACCAACAGATATGTCATGGTGTAAAAGAGGATCCTCAACTATTGCTCTACCTGTACTGCACGAACAGCCATCTGACCAATTTCATCACTTTTCTTCCAGCAAGGACACTCCCTAGAAGAATAAACTTTGAATAACTGATAAACTCAGTATAGGTTGTGACATACAACCTTAGCATAAAAATAATTAATAAAAAAATTGTCTCCATCTAATTATTTTTCCAGACATCCTTTACTATCTTGGTTTGTAATCTTTGCTCACTAAACAATTGTTGAATTAAATGCCAGCCTCTCTCCCCAAGTTTCACGTTGCCATCCACCTTCATCAACCTCACCCTTTAACACCAAATGGAAGAAGCTACTGCATACATAAAAGCTACCAATTAATCTCAACTCCAGCTAGTCTACTGATTTCTTTCAGGTAGTCTGATTGATTAGCTGACTTTAAATAAATTAAGAGGAACTCTGACTAATCTACATTGAGTTTGGATTGTGACGCTGCTTGCCAGATTCTTAACCCCAAATCTTGTACACTTTCCAAATACATGATATGGCTTTAAAAAAGCTATTAGTTCTCCCTTATATCCTGGCTTTGTTCGTATCCTTAATGCTGTCACAACAGTATCAATGATAGTCCTTATCTTAAAAAAGGCAATGGCCACCATGGCAGAGCAGAATCATACATCACAGGCAGAGCCAGCATCATCCTGTACTTTGACTCTTAATCTGTGAGGAGGAAGCACCATGGGTGGGAAAGAACAGGCTCTATAAGCACAGCAGGATGGCTGGATTAACTCTGCCAGGGGCAGCAAGGGGACAGCAAAAGCATTTCTCAAAATATCTTTTTCTTTCATGCTTTGAGGTAAGAGGAGGAAGGAATACCATCAAAAAGTGGCATTATAAAAGGATACAAATAAAGTGGCAAAAAATATTCATTCGTCCATAGCTCAAGTAAATTCTTCCCACGTGGCTCTGAGCAACACAACAAATTCCAGCAGAAAAGATTATTGTCTGCATGATTTGAGAGAGATCGAAACCACAAGGCAGTTCAGATCTTACACATCTTAGGCAGATTCCTTCATTAAACATTCAACATTAGTCTGGCTTAAGAAAGAAACATTTTTGTACGTTACCAAATTAGAACAAAGCAAGCTGTACTGAAGAGATCTCCAAACAAGAGGCTGATTTTGTACTATGGTTAAAAAAAACATAAACCAAACTCCTTAATAACAGTGAAAACTGGCAAAGTTTTGGTGATCTCAAACTTCTTGTCCTTAAAGTTATTTTATAAATGAAAAAGAATATAGATGCATGCTTCTGAATCCACAGTTTGGGCAGATCCATTATTAATGAAGCATTCTGACAAAACCCACAAATGAATGGGTTGTCATGGGAAAGGCTTTCTTGCTACAAATTCTATTTGAATTTTCTCAGTGAGAAGGGCTGTACAGGACTGACTACTCGTAGAGGGTAGAGCAGCATGTCTTCTACACCTCTACTCTTTCTCCTTTTTCTCTTCAGCCTTATCAAAAGCCCCCAGAAAAGCAAGGTTCTCTTCAAACGGATGACAAACATCACCTCCATGGCTCATGCTTTGATTTTCTTCTTTTTTATCCTACCTCCATCCAACCCCTAAAATAAAGTCAAAAAAAGGAAAGACAGTTCCAAGAATTTTTCCATCAGTAGCAGTAACTTTTCCCACCAGTAGCAAGTTACACCAGCAGGTCCTTTTTTGCAGAGTGTTACATGAGGGGATATTTGGACCTCCATGAAACCAAAAAGACTTATCAAACCTGTGGGTTCAGCTAACTGCAGGAGAGTTGTCCCAAGTTGCAAGAAGTCAGATGCCCAGAATCACATCTATAATGATTTCCAAACCACACTGAATGTTGTCAAGAATCTCTCCAGTCTCTAGTCATGTCTTTTTGTAATTCTAAATATTGTAATTCAGCAAATATTGTAATTCAGCAAATATCTTGGCAGTATTAACTTGAACTTAGCATTGTTAGCTTAACAGTTAGGCTCAATCATCTTAGAGGTCTTTTCCTACCTAAATGATCCTATGATTATAAATATCCTTAACGCAACAACTAAACCCTCTGATTCTTGAATTATGGTTTTTGTTAATATTTAACCTAAATGGTCACTTCTGTATCTCTTGTTCTGTCCTCACTGATTTTGGAAAATAATTCATCATTATGAACAGTTTTACTTTCTTCTGCAAGTCATTTATTGTAACATGCATACAATTTTGCAAAACTCTCCTACCAAGAATAGAAATTTGTTTTCTTTTCCTAGTTTGTTTTAAGTGGACATAAAGAATACAATGTATAAACATATTATCCCAGGTGAAATATGAAGGGAGCTGTGCTAGGGGACAGAAATCTACAAGTTTTTAAACACACTCCTCTTGCTACTATGCACAACATTCCTTTTTTTGTGTTCTGTTGTTGACTGATGTTCAGTCAAATACACAGTAGCTCTTGTCCTCCCGCCTAAGTTATTCCCCCATAGTGCTGTTCAGTGATATACTCAGAGCTCATTATATTCTCATGTGATCTGTACTTTCAAAATAAATCACTTTCACATTTCTTCAATTAAATCTTATATAACTGATTCAGCCCATTTATGCATTATGAAGATCATACTCTATTTTAATCCTATTTTACAAATGTTACTACAGTGTTAAATAATCACCTTTCAGATAAGAAAAAATGCCACGAAAATCCACATTTGCTTGGGATTACAGCAAAATAAGAGATTAGTTTACATGTATGTTTATATCTCTTAATTTATAGTATTAGATGTAATAGCCAGAGGCATTATTGTGAAGACAATTAAGTTTCTATATGATCTTGTCACAAACGTGCACTACTGTACAGATCACATTAACTCACTACAAGAAATCCTGTCATGAGCATTTTACACCAAATCACCACATGAACTGTGATTAATGATGAATCAGAAGAGTAGATTTAAATAAATAACAAGCAAAGAGAAAAAAACTCTTATTATGGACAATTAGATGATAATGTAACCTACATATTTGCTATGTTCTAATATGCAGCCACCTAGGGTATGTTCACATGACTTACTTAAAATGTATTTCTGAGTTGTACTAGAGAATTAAATAACATTTTGGCTTTTCAAATTAGTCACTAAGCCTAAATTTAGTCACTGTTAAATATAGTTTTAGAAAGACTACTATTCAAGCATACATCTCATTTATGTGGGTTTTTTAATTCTTCCTGTATTTGTGATCCAGATCTGGACCCAGAAGAGTGTAAGCTTTTTCTCATTTTAAGAATCCTGACATTTAAACTTACTTGTTCCTGCTGTAAGATCCTCTGAATCATAAAATATTTTCCATTCATATTTTGTGTCCATATTTTCCTTTCAAACAGATTTTTCACAGATTCTCAACTGCATAAGTAAACCAAATTTCTGAACAGAATTATAAGGAAATGACTGTGTTGATTTAAAATATGCTTTTGAAATGTTATATTATATTTCCACATTAAAAACCACAGGCTTACTTAGCAGTGGGAAGTTTCTTCATTTGCAGGAATTTTCACCCTAAACTTGGTCCAGTGATCTTTCATGAATGAACACTCTCCACAAGGAATTTACCAAGTGCTGATGTTCCCACTGAGCGCCTGGAGCCGGGTGCCCTCCCTGCCTATGGGCCCAAAGGACAGAACCAGCACAACCTTGCTGCAGGCAGGTGTTTGCCATCAAAGTGTGGCATGGATGGACTGGGAAAAATGCTTCAGATTCTTCACACTTGAAGATCGAGAATGATACATAAAATTAGCAAAGCATTCTCAAATCATAAAACCATAGGATAAGCAGAGTTGGAAGGGACCCATCGGGGTCACTGAGTCCAACTCCTGGCCCAAGGGTGCACAGGACACCCCAAGAGTCACACCCTGTGCTGAGAGGAGTGTGGAAACACTTACTGAGCTCTGTCAGGCTGGTTCCTGGGAAGCCTGTTCCAGAGCCCAGTCACCCTCTAGCTGAAAAGAAAACACTGCATGTACTGGCTCTTCAGGATATGAAAAGGCGTATTTCAGTCTGGAAAACAGGGAGCAGAGCACAGTGCACTAACTAGCTCCCTGGAATTTCAAGACCATTCCCAGACAACAGCAATCAGCTGGCAGAGCCTTCTGGGGACTGACACAGAAGCTCCTGTTCAAAACCAGGATGCTGGTAGGTTTAGGGATGGAGGAGTTTGAAGCACAGTGGAATGCTAGAGTGCACAAATTTTCCTACCACCAGCCCAGTGAGCCCTTCCTGCTTGGAGCTGCTTCGCTGCCATCCTGCAGCTCCACTGCTGCAAACAGGGTTGTGCTGAATGCATTGCCGCATGCTTCGTATCTCTGGCTTCATCTCAGGCATCAAGGAATGCTCTTGTCTTCTCTCTAGAGAGAGCTAGGACTGTGGAACATTACAATCTACATTTGCCTTACAGACCAACAGGAAATAAGACCTTGTACAGGCCAGGGATTCCTCCACATCTATGCCTGGGGAAAGCAAACAGATGACAAAACACCATGTGCAAATCATAAATGAAAAGATGGTGAGAGACACCACGAGTTACAATTAAGTACTAACTGTACAAGGAATTATATCTGTTGAGAACTTAAAATGCAAATGTAAAGTTTTGCTAATCTGCTCCATAACTGCAGATACAACCAACGCAAGCTCCTGAAATAATAAAGCAATATGAGAATTTGGAACCTACGAGAGATAAAATGAGTGCCGGAATTTTAAGAGGATGAATAACATGGGAGAAGAATAGGAAGACCAGAAAATGGGTCATTATAGTATTTAGATGAGAAATAGCTAATGGAAGGATTAACATTTTACAATACAATTAAAAAGCAACTATTTGAAGGATATCAGTAGGTGACATCAGAAGGCATTTGTGATAACCAGAGTAGATTATTTTATCTCTCTCTTCTGGCTGTTCGGGTAACTTTCCTATTTTGTTCTTTGCAAATTCAACTTCCTTCCCTCTCTGTCAACCTTCTCCCTCTCTCTCCACATCTTATTTTCAGCTCAAGAAACCCTAAATTCCTTTTCCTTTGCAGCTTTCCTCTAGGTCCCCTTCATTTCTTTACCACCCATCACTCACCACCCAGCTCAGCAACTTATCTGCACTTGCAACCATATTCCCACCTCCTTCAGCCAACCACTGCAGAGGTGACAGGGAAAAATGACAGCAAAAGACGAAAAAAATGACGAGCAAAAACTGCCAACCAGTGAATAAGGCAAAAAGTCCATGGAAAAATGGAAAGGAAGCAGTTGGATTAATAATAAAATCAGATTTGATTTAATGGCATCTGCTCTCCTCCATAAGCAATGAAATAACAACTTAATGAACATTTTTAATGTATGTTTAACATCTATTCTATATGTTATTTACAGGATAACTGCTCAGGGTTGCAGAAAAAGACTGCCTCATTCTTCAGCAATCTCTGTCCTCATTTTGCAACTCTAGGATACCGTGGAAATGAAAAGAACAAACACCCACATAGGTTTCTATTCTTTCATGGTCTGTGCAGTCTTGTACAAGTGGTGCTGCAAGGAGAACTGCAACCACCTCCCCTCATCAGCTGCGACCTAGGACGACTGAGTTTACTACCACACATAGTAGGATTGCTTAATTCTTTATTGAGATAAAACATAGAGAGAACACAATGTTTTACCAATAGGAAGCATTTTGCAGAAGGGCTGGCTATTCAATAACGTTTCGAAAAAAGAACTGATTTTGTGAACATGGGCTCCAGCTATGAAATATTATTTGTACAATATTGCGTATCTAAGTTTTAGTTATTTAAAATCCCATGAAATCCCCTCACCAGGATACATTTTCTTACTGTCTAAGCCAAAAATTATTACTGTGTCATGATACAGGAAATACTTAGAAAAGATAAAAGTTCACTCTTGTATGTTATCGTTGTATCATTTTGATAAAAAATTTCATAAGCCCCCAGGAACAGGCATGTATGTTAAAATCATCTAGGGTCATCTTTAATAATTTACAAGCTCCAGTGGTTCAGAATTTCATTTTTTTAACAAAATATGGCATGTGTTTGTATCAGCAAGTTTCATCCCCCATTATCCATTTCCCTCCTACACCTTTCTAGTATAAAAACCCCTTCTGCTTGCTGACAGAATACTAATTTGGCTTCATTTAAAAGCTAAAGCAATGTAGTCCAGCTATCCCATTTAAAACACATGTAAAGCTATGAAACAACTGACAAACGCAATGAAGAATGTCTACCATAAGACTTGCAAGGAATTATTTTTCAATAGGTGCTAAAAAGCCAAAAGCTTATCCTAACCATCTTTCCCCCCATATATCTCTTAAAATCAGGGAAGGGAAAAGGGCAGTATATCCCTCACAGCTCACCACTTCATATGACCTGATAAGATTAAAGGCCAGGTGATATATATACAGAATACATGTGTATATATATGTAGGTTTCTCTTTGTGCAAGGGCAGTCATTTATTCTTTAAAGTTCAAGCACATTTTTATTCTGCTTGTGTGATAAAGAAATGTGCATTAACAAAGCCTGCATCAAAAATAAATCGAGGGCAGGAAGAATTTCCATATATGAAGAGTATAAAAACTCTAAATACAGAGTGCTCGCTCTATGGATAAGACCTGGGCTGGCATCCCTCAGAGATACCTACTAGTGACCTTCATTTACAAATGTCTCAGACCACCCTCCTCTTAAAAACATAGTTTAAAGGCATAAAATGGAAAGTATAGTGAATCTTGCACTGGCCTGATTCATTGAGTTGATTCCAAACACTTGGTGTGCAATTATGTGGGGTTTAAATAAATACACCCACTCTTCAGTAAAAATGCGTGATGTGTGTTACCATCTTTGTACGTGCGCAATGGCTAGAAAGCAGGAAAGAAAAAATGTGCAAGAGACCCCTCATACTACTGCAGCAGAGCCAGCCACAACAAGCCTGAGAAACAGAGACCCCCAAAGCCTGGACTGGAGTAGCATCAATATCCTCCAGGTCAGAGAAAACAGGGAGGTAAGCCTCATCTTTCTGGGGTACACAACCAAGGAATTACTCATTCAGATGTTCTCATAGAGGCTCACACAATCTATTTTAAATTCAAAGTCGAGGCAGCTTCCTCCACCCCAAACAAAAACGCAGACACAAGCTGCAGTGCTAAAATGTTCCTCACAACAGCAGAGAATGTACATGGACAACTGAGATAGCAAAACCTGATACAATTTACAACTGAGATTAAGATGAGATTAAAAAAAAAACCTTTTCTCTCTAAAACCTCTAATTCTTGAAAGGTTAAAAAACCCCAGAGATTTATCTGCAGAAGAGTCACTAGTAAAAATAATTTCTTTCAGAGAATAAATATAACTTTTGTTGTGCAGGTTGCAAGAAGACAAAAGCCATTGTTGGACACACCTATATTTCTAGACAGAATCATCTCATTTACAGTTCAGCACTTTAAAGAAACGAATATGTGGAAGACCTGATTGCAGTTCTAAACTGGTTTTGTGCAAAAGACTAATGCAAGACTGACATAAGAAGCTGACCCATATACTGAAAAATAGGATCTAAAATTAAATGGGAAAATGTACATCATTATTTTAACTTGGCTCAAAGTTGCACAGCTAAATCTCTGTGCAGCAAACTGAAAAGTTATCTATACTCTGCAGATTATTATGCACTCAGTGAACACACATTTAAATAATTTTTGCTATGTTAGTTACATTGAATTTTTCATGCATTTTAAGGTTGGACAAATGGTTAAGAAAATAATTCAATAGGTCAGGTGTTTCATTAACTTAAATATTAACAACAAAATCCTCCAAGCAGAATCAAAATGCCATTTCTGGTTGGTTTTTTTTTGCCCTTGCCTGTGGATCCATGTACTTTTTGCAGGGCAGGAGAACCCAGTGAGAAGCCTTCTCAGCTTGCTGGAAGTACCAGGGTGCTGGACATCTGGGGCTGTGCAACCTATAAACACTATAGAAACTGCTCATGTTTAGATCCGAGCTAACACTTTATCTTTTGTCTACATTTACACTTATGTTCTTGGTCTGAGGCGCCCTGTTCCCAAAGGAATCTTCGCTTTGTAAGAATTTCTGAATGTACACTGAATACCAGCTTGACACTGTTTAATAACAAAGCATACACACACTAGAATTTTGAAAGCACTTAAAATATTTTCCACAAGCTTATAAATTACCTGCCTGCAACGATCTAATGCCAGTGAAAGGTTCCCTTTCAAACACCACGTACTGGTAACAAGGATGAGAACCTGGTTTTCTTGATGTCAATGTCAAAATACCATTGACTGGAATGAAGCCAGTGTCTCACTTGGACATGCTGTACTCCAATAAAATAGGGATTACACTGCATTGCAGAACTGAAAAGGATGGGTAAAGTCAAAATGAAATGGTAGAATGAAAGCTGACCGTGTAAAAATAATAATTTCTTATTCAGCAGACCTACCCTACAAATATATTCCATCTCATAACTGCTTATACTCAGAGCTAGAAAAACATCCTAGGATTACTTTTTATTTCAATTTCAGAGATGGCCCAGTTATGGTGAGTAAGCAGATCCTGTATATTGTCTTTCACTCTTGTGATTTCATCACAAGTCTCAACAAAGTCTATCTGCTTCCCAAAACCACAAACTTTTGAATCTCAGCTTTGTTAGGAAGACAAATGCACAAGTCCCATGACTGCATGGACAGTTTTACATTATGTAATTTTTTTTCCCTATAGTATTTCAAGCCCTGAGGTTAACTAGTTTTTCATCACATAGATAATCACTAATTAAAGGACAACTGAACTTTCACATTCTACACACAGGAATAGTCTGCCTGAGCTGGAGCAGCCCTACTGTAAATTGCCACCTTATTACTGTATAAGGGCAAGAAAGAAGTCTTACAGAGACCAAATTGGACTTTCAGGCAACATGCATATTCTAATTAAGAGAAAACTCTTATTTCCAAACTTGACAACTTTTTCCTTTTGGTTCACAAGACAAAATGAACAGGGCACTTTGTAATCCTTCTCTGAAGCTTCAGCTTTTCACAACACTGGGTTGTCAACGATTCTAACTCACTGAAGTTCACGGAATTCACAGTCTCTGAGGGATGCAAAGAAAAGCTTGGACACAAGTGAAATCAAACTACAAAACCCAAAACCATATGCAAAGAGGAGAGAAGTTGCGTGACGTTATCTCTCCCTGACTGTATTCTGTAAAGGGTTCTGTTGAGACTTGGGTGTAAAGGACACTGCTGTTAGTGCTAATCCCCTCCTGCCAACCCACTGCTTCAGTGTGTGAAACAGAGGCAGATCTGAGACAAGCTGGGGACAAGCTGCAGTTTTGATGTGTTTCTCCCTTCTCTACAGGAACTCCACCCAGGCTGTCAGTGCTCAGAGCACAGATAGCTCATCCCAGTCACAACTTTAATGATATGCTAAGATGAAGATGTTAGGAACTTTTACTAATAGCTGCTCTTGATCCTATATTGTCAACTCAACATTTCCAGTCTGCTCTGTGAACACCCACACTTTTTTACAGCAGAAGCTTACAAGGATCTTGGGTCTCAATAAGAATGACACCCTTGGTGAAATTAAGACAAGTGGACACATCCCATTTGCTAAGATTTGTCCTTGCATCTCAGGCATCCAGGACTTCTACCACTCCAGGGTAAAGTATAAGAGAAGACATGGGCCATCAGGATGAAATGAAAAAGGGCAGTAAACTGAACATCAAATGAGTTTAGAACTGCAGTGCAGGGCACAAAGTACAAGCACTCAGACACAGCCTCCTGCTTCACTAGATAAATAAGAATAGGGTAGAGCAAGGTGATTTGAGAAGAAAAATATGACACAGTACGTTTTATTCCACAGCATGCTAAAAAATGATTAAAGAAATGTGAAGAAGAATAAAAGACTTGTTCTTTGAGCTTTACTTTCAAATACAGCTATATAACACAGAACTATTCTGATACATGGCTGTATGCATCATTTCTATGTCTATTATCCAGCTTCCTAGGAAAAGGAAATCCAAACCTACACATTTTATCTTACAACAGCAGCTCAGGTTTTGTGGAGTGAGAGCTTATGAATGGTAAAACACATATTTAGCACAGTGAAAAACATAGTCCAGGCTCAGGGTTCTATTCCCACTGCTTTTATACACTTCTAGTATTCTGGAAAGTTGGTAGAAGCATTAGGAGTAGAATAGACTACTGTGAAATGAGCTCACAAATTAAATTAAGAGAGGGAGAGAGCTATGAATAACTGAATCCCCTGAGCCAGAAGAATGCCATGCTGGAGTGTCACGGAAGCATATACAATATGTGCTTCAGTGCACCCACTTTGCAGTGGACCCATGTAATTTATTAACCTGACAGCAATGCCATACATACCCACAGGCTCTTCCTAACCTCCCTCCTGCCCATCAGCATGCTTCCACAGAGAACTGCCAAGGAGACTGACACAATGAAAATGCAGTGGGTTTGGCTGCTTTTCAACCTTCTATATACCCCGGAGACATAAGGATTACTTATTATTAGCAATTAAGAAATTTAATCCACTATCCTACATTGCATATGATCAAACTTTATTGTACTCTAGTGAGTCTTATCATAGTACAAACATCAGGCTATAAGCCCATTTTTTAATGCATTGACTTTAATTTTATATAGAGTCAACCTTCCCTGTTGCAATGTGGTCACTTGATTCTGTATTGCTGATGAGAGTGCGGCTCTCGAGTCTTTGAATAATGCAAGTGTATGTTTCTATCAGTGCAGAGAGGAAAAAAATACTAACTTGATTTCTCTTTCCTATTTTCTTTTGAACAAATGCAAACCTGTGGATTAACTGAAAAATTTGAGGCTGCAGGTGAAACTTGGCATACTAATAGGAACGAAAACCCTATCTTCTAAATCCTAACACCATGCCTTATTCATGAAATCATCCTGGATTTACTTGCTGTATCCACACAATCAGAATGGGTGAAATACGACCATTAAAAAACATCTACCATGTATGCAGTCTGGCCAAGCACTGTAAGAAGTGATTCACAGTCTTCACTCTCTGGAAGCCTAAAATCAGATGTTCCACACTATTTTCTTATAGTGGTCTTTGTTCTCATTAACTAATGATAATATTTATCATTAACAACACTCTTTCTCATGGAATACTAGTTTAAGTGAAAAATTATTATGCTATATAACAGACATTGCATTTTCTGATCAAAGATATAAAGAAATTCCAAATCAAGGACTGTCCAACATTAATCCTTGTAGAAAAAGTAAAATATCTGATTGAAAATACATGAGAAAGCAGAAGTGAATTTCTAATGTCACCATCTACCACATCACTCCACTGCCTTCCATCCCAGGAAGAAGGCATATTTACCTGCCTCTGCCTTCCCAACACATACATCGAGGAACTTTCCCACCAACCATGGTATTCTGCTCAATCCAGCTCCAATCCTTTCTCCCTGGGCAGAAGACAAGAGTACCACAGACAAGTGCTGGTGGCTGTCATCAGTCAGGGTGCACTATTGCAGTGAGAAGAGCAGTATGAGAAGTCACCTGTAATTGACTGCTTTTATTTAAGCCAACATGCCATTCATCACACAGTGAGCTGTTCTAAAAAGGCAACTGGTGAATGACCAGTACCACCAGCAGCATCAATAACAGCACATTTTCCTATGGATTTTCATGCCTGTCTCCACAATCCTTCCCTTGGCCCACAGCAGAACTCCTCCTCTCTCTGTACCTCTTTCTCTGTATTCTTTTCAGCTTCCTCCATCCTCACTGTAATTTCAGCTTCCCACCTCGGCTTTACTATTCAACTGTGCTTTTTCCTACCCTCAACAGTGCAAGACACAATTTCCCCACCACAGAGAGGATATGAAAAGAGCTCCCTCTACTCACTTCCATGAAAGTTGTGGGAACTTAATACCTCTGAAAGAAACCATTCTTCCCGCTCAAATGGCCAAACAGTTTGAAAGATCAACAGAATAACTGCAAGACCATACTTCATTAGGTTAAAAGTATTCTCCAAAAGGCAACTTTAATGGAGTAAATCAGTGACCAAAAATGCTAAAATATGTGTCTTTTAATAATACAGTTCAGAACAAGAACATCAAATCTTATTTCTTATGTAACTTTACATAACTGCAGTTATTTAATTACACTCCACCTCATCAAATAAGAGTATCATACTACTCTTAATATTCTTTTGCTTAAAACCAAGAAGTTAAAGCACTCCCAAATTTAGATTCAATTCCATCCTTCTGCAACGATTAACACAAGTCAGCATAACAAAGCTGGGCTGTGCACTCGTGTTTACTTAAATGACATGGCATTCATGTAGAGTGAATGTCATTCCATGCTCCTGTCAGAACAGTGATTAATTAAGCAACTGTCTTCAGTGATTCTTCTCACCTTAGCATGCACATCCAGAATTGATACACAGCATTCTTTTGACACAGATTAGAAAGAGACATCTGATGCTTAGGAAGTGCAAGGATCAAACTGATTTCTGAGCATAACACATCTACACTAATATATTAAAGTATTTTGAAATCTGAAAAAATGCAGTTCTTTGATGATTTATCCACAAAGGAAAGCATTTTTACCGAAAGAGCCATACAGGTGACATCCTATTCAGTGAAGAACCAAGTCATCAACCCGGCAGCTCAAATAATGAAAACATCAGGCAGGCAAATGTCCTCTGTCAGTATCATAACTACTACTGGGGAATTTTAAACAGCAATGAAACACAAAGCTCACTAAATCTGGGGAGTTAAGAAATTCCTACAGTCCATGCTAGTGTGCCTCTGATGATGATCCAAGAGTTCTCTAGACACTCCCAGCACCAAGATAAATCAACACCGAGCTCTAACGCACTACACAACAGGTGCTGTCAGAAGAGGTGAAAGTGAGGTGAGGATGGTCAGACAGGCAGTGTGACCAACCCTGAATGTATGTTTCCTCAATGCATAACTTTCACTTGATAGGACATGAAAATGTAAAAAAAAAAAAAAAAAAAAAAAAAAAAAATTTCTTCTAACTTTAAATTAAAAGACTGTATATACTGAAGTCCTTATCCAGCATTGGTTCCATATTCCTTCTTCCTCTGATGATCTACAGAAAAGAACCATCCTTATTCATCCTTTTGACTCATGCTGAAGCATAACAGCTGCTCTTTTTTTATTTATTGCAGCATCCATTTTCTCCCATTTGTCCTTTCTGTTTTCCTTTTATTTATTTTGAACTTCTACACTTACAGATCTAGAAACAGTTTTCTAAATGTTATTCTTTTTAACCCTATTGTGCTTTGGCTTTTCTTTTTCTTTTCTGCAACTTTTCAGGAAAGCTAGGTACTGTCAAAGTGCCATTTTGCCTTGTTTTATTTCCTCATTGTTTTTGCTGAAATGGAAGCCAAAAAGACAAGGAACACTTTAGTTCTTAAGACACTGTCCAAGCCCGCAGCTATTTACTTATGAAATGATTATGGCAATGACTGTGTTAGAAGTCATTAGAGCTCTAAGGGAAAATGTCAAGTGTGATACAATACAGAAACTACAACAAAGCTGCAATGTTACCCACAGCTGCAAACATTTCTTTGCACAGGTAAGGCACATTGAAATAAATTTTGCTATCTCTTCTATCCTGGTTTTGCCTGCCCATCAGCTGTCCCTTGTAGGCTAGTCTTGGTCTCCATCACAGACTGCTAAATGCCCCATTTTATTTATATTAAGCAGGATCTTGCTTTGCAAAAAGAACCCCAACAAAACAACAAAACAGCCTGATCAGGACTACCGATTAATAGCCTTTTTAAAGGTAAAACCACCAGGGTAAGAAAATCTCTATGAGTGGAGTGGAGGTGAACTGCAACTTTCTGGAGCTGTATGTGAATATCTGGAACAAAAGTTGAAAGTCTAACAGGTAATCCTGCAGGTTAAAAAGAGTTGCAGCTGCTAAAACTGAGGAAAAGCCAATGTTTACTCTAAAAAGAGCAGAATTATACACGTGATTTATTATGAAACTTCAGTCCTTGCAAGAAGGAAAGGTGTCAAAAATTTAGGCAAGGGTGACACAAATTGAAGCACAGGGCCAGGCACTGATCTTTTGTCTTTGGTTATTAGTGATAGGACCCAAGGGAACAGCCTGAAGCTGAGTCAGGAGAGGTTCAGGTTAGATGTTAGGAGAAGGCTTTTCACCCAGGGGGTGTTTGGGCACTGGAACCACCAGGGAAATGGTCACAGCACCAGCCTGACGGAGATCAAGAAGCATTTGGACAATGCTCTCAGGTACATGGTGTGATTCTTGAGGATGGTCCTGTGCAGAGCCAGGAGCTGGACTTTGATGATCTGTGGGGCTCCCTTCCTACTGAGGATATTCTAGGGTTCCATGAATCCTACTAAAAAATGTTCAGCCATACCCCAATCACTAATTGGCTAATGCTGAAGACAACTTTCTTCTGAGTCAATATGGCTTCCACCACCAAGAAAGAACAACTGCATGTTTCTGCTTCAGTGTGACCACAGAAATCCTCCTTCATGTACTCAAAAGTCCTCCTGCATCCACGGACTCTTGTGAGACCTGGCATCTCACATAACAGGGATGAAGGTGCTTACCTGGCCAAGAGTAACCTGACCTAAGAGGAGCAAGCATCAAGTCAACGGGGACTCCACCAGGACTCCACCAGGACTATGCTTTCCTCTCACAAACAGCAGCAAAACTGAGCAAGATGAACAGCAGTGACATTTTGGCCATGGACACAGCATCCAGCACCACCCAGTCAGTCACCACGCCAGCAGTGGCAGCAGGTGGCATTAGCATTTACCCTGAAGGCAACTGCGACCATTCTGAATTTCCAGACTTGTGTGAGAAAGGAAGCAGTGCAGTGGCCTGGAGACCACCTGCCAGTCTTCTTGGAGGCAGAACTGGGCTGGCAGCCTGCCACAGGAAAGGAGCCAGCTTCTGCCCTGGTGACTGGCAGGTTTGGCCTTGATCCCTGGAGGAAAATGTATTGCTGCTGAAAAAGCAAGCCTGTCTATGAAAGGCCAAAAAAGCTATGAATGGACAATTATAGCTACACCTTATAAATCCCCTTATTTTGGTAGCACTTTACTACTTGTTTTGTACCTGAAAGAACCCATTTTAAGACACTAAATAAATGATACAGATTCTGGTGTTTTACTAAATAAATGGACATTCTTAGTAATTAAGCATTTATTCTACACAGTAGAAGGAAATATTCTAATGGACTGATTATATATTTTTTCCATGGTATGGAGCACATAAAAATAAGCAATTTCAATAATCCTTATTACTGCTCCAGTATATATTAATACATTTCAGATAAATCATTGCCTCCACTATCAACTCAGCTACTGCTCCTGCAAATAAAGCAATACCTTGTTACCTAGCAACGAAGCAAGTCCTTGCTATGGTGCAAAAAAATACATAAAAAAGGAAATATATATATTTGTATATTCCCGTCATTTCATGTTGAGAGAACATCCATAAAGAACAAAGAATAATCCACTCAAATGCCCTCAAATTCAATACTTAAGTAAAATGTTTGATCATCCACATTTCATGAGTATTTTCAGAAGCTCGGTCTTGATTAAACATGCATAACCTCTTACTGACAATATAATATTCTTGCTATGTATTTCTTGGAATATTTTATTGCATACATAAGTACACAGCCATAACACATATAAGTCATGACAGGCTCTTAATGCTACATCTGATCTGTAACAGAATAGGAATAGGTATCACAGGGCTTGTTTAAAGTTCGTTTGCTTGTGCTAAATCAGTTCCTCTCCCATTTAACATAGCAGTGCATAGTATCGCCTCTTACTGATGCAATATCTCCTTTTAGGGTGCTGTCATTTGTACAAAATGTTCCTTGAGTTGCATTTAGAAAGAAAATGTACTAAAAGCCCCACTACTTTGTTGCTTTATATTTCATGTCTGTTTCTGACAGATTGCCAACATTGTGTGGACAAAAACAAATAAGAGTAGCTCAGGAGTGCTACTCATGTGGATGAGCTACAGAGTTGGGCAATGTGCAAATCTGACAGCAGCCTCTGAGCTCTGTGGTTACCAGCATGTGTCTGGTACATGCTTTACTCAGAGCTGAAAGAGGCAGCAAGGATTCGTGGCCCCATGAGCACAAAGTATGAAGGTATATCCTTCCCTATGACAAGGACTGCAATTAAGCTTATGCAGCAGAGAGAATATGAAGTCATGAAAATTGCTGTCCTGAAGGCCTGCAGTTTCATTAGTAGGTTCCCACATCCAATATTGTCTAGGTCATCACATTGCCCCCAGATACAACATGAGATACATCTTAAGATAATGCAAATTCCACTTAAAACTTGGTGGCTAATCACATGCCACTACTTCTACTCACAAATTAGAAGATCAGTAAACACCATACAACAATTTTGAATGTTGCTCTAGCTAGCAACATCTTTAGGGAAAGCATTCCTGAAACATTCTGTTAATGTTCTCTTGAAACTTTTTGAAGTCACCTATCTCTTAGCATGCAAGGATATTGGCTCAGTTAATCACAGCACAAAGGTATACACAATCCATATCATGCTGCCTCGAACATCTGCTGCTGCTGTAATCCCTGATAATTCATAGCAAAAATATTCAGAAAATTGTATGCTTGCACCCAAAGGCACCTTAGTTTTTGTGGCCCTTGCCATTATCTCTGAGCTTTATATACCAGTTGGAAGTTTTTTGCAGCTTGGTGTTGCCCATTTTTTACTACTCTTGCAGTCTTGAACAACCAGGGATCACAGTTCACCTCTCAGAGGAATGTGTGGAGTTCAGCAAAATGCATTATGCATACAGAGGGGGCAAGGATGAAGTATCAGCCACTGTGGTGTTCAAAAGCCTCTTGCAATAAAGATTTTAGGAGTTAGTGTAACACTGGAACTTATACATATCAGAAGGATACAGCAAACATCAGAGACCGTACCCTACAGGCTTTGCATGACGAGGTCTGTGCATATTGTCTCTCCCTCTGAACGCAGTCTTCAGTGACAGATGGCACAACCACTACCTACAGATGGCTCCAATGGGGGCTCCATAGCTTTGATAAATACTGCAATCAACTCCTAGGATAGGTATGGTTCAGGCAGCAGAGCAAACACAGGGAATAAATCCCTCAAAAATGTAACTGTATAATAATCACACACATAGTATTATCCTAAACAGACAGATGAAAGGCCAGGGCTGTTACTGAGCTGACAGAAATTCAGGACTGCTTAAGAGGAGGTCAGTAGTTTAGGATAAAAGTGTATGAAATGAGCATCACTCAATTTCTTATCCACTTTATCCAGAAAAACATTTTCACTTTCATCATGGACCAAGTGCTCCTGGTGAAATATTCTTGCTTTCCAGTGGGATTTTACTTTGGAGGAGCAATCAAACCTATCACCAAACAAAGCCTTGGTTTGGTTAGTAGAAAACATCCTTGCCCCAGATGGATGATGCACTACAGTGAACAGAAGTATTTGAATCTACTACTCTAACAAAATCAAAAGTCATGGACTGATACTGAAGCTATTTGTAGCAGACTAGCACAATCTTTTCTAATCTTCTAGAAAAGGCTTGAAATAAGAGCAACTAGAGTGATTTCATAAAGGAACATTTGCTTTAGTTGAGCCAATGCCTCAGAGACCCTGCTCTCTCACTCCTTACTGCTCAAAAAACCAAAGATGACTTTGCAATATCTTTTGTGGCAACACAGAGCTACTGATGAGCCACATTTGCTACAACAGAATCATAGAATATTTTGGGTTGGAAGGGACCTTCAAGAACATCTACTTCCAACCCCACTGCCATGGGCAGGCAACCCTCTACTAAATCAGGTTACCCAGAGCCTCATCCAGCCTGGTCTTGCACACCTCCACTGATAAGAGTCCATAACATCTCTGGACAATCTGTTTCAGTGCCTCATCACCCTCACATTAAAGAATTTCTTCGTCATAGCTAATCTAAGCTTGCCATCCTTCACCTTAAGGTCATTCCCCCTTGTCTATCACTATGTGACCTTCGTGAAGAGTCTCTCTGCAGCCTTTTTATAAACCCCCTTTGTCGTTGTTACCCGTCTTCAGCCACTCACACTTTTTAACATTTGGCATAAGAGCTTTCTACCAGGTAGCACCTACCAGAAATGTTCTCATTGACCAAGCATTGCAATGCTATGGACACATATGCAATTCAGAACACACCAATTCCATACATTTTAGATATTCAGTTAAAGAATAGGAATATTGCATTTTCAAGCTGATGTCTGAGATGCACTCTGTAAAAACTAACATGCCCTTTGCTCTGATTTGCATAGTCCATGTAATGTACGTACCTAAGAAAAACGTAACCATGCAAATATCTCCCTGATACATTAGGGAGTGTGGGCTCGAGTTCCACATGGAGTCTTTGGATTACACAAGTTCCCCAGCCCGCACCTGGAGTATTACAGAGAACAATGTCTTTACAGAATCCTTACAAATGTAGCCCAGTAAGTCTTGTATCCCAGAAAATAAAATAATTTTACCCCATTAGCAGGCAGTATTTCAGTCTTTCATACCAGCCCTAGCAAAATCTAAACAAGAATATGACTACCGAATTCTTGTCTGTGGAAGAAGATACCAGGATACAAATAAAAACTGTAATAATTTAAACCTTGATTGATTATGGTCCAATTAATACAGTATCCAGAATCAGTCCTGAAGACCTGAAGTTTCTATTCCATTCTGCCATCACTGTTTTCCAGATTCCAAACACAAAACTTGCTGTTTTCAACTACTCCTGTTCACAATTTAGCAAGTTCCCTAACTTTCAACCTTCAAAGACTGTAAATACAGTGTACAGAGTGAGGAAGAAGTCCTCTTTGTCATAGCTTTAAGAAGTAGGAAAAAAACTCCTTTATCTAATTTTTTTATGATGATTACTAACTCAACTTTTATCCCTTTTCAGATTATAGAAAACCATGACTGACATTGTTCTCTCTGAAAAACTGCTGTGTAGAAAAAGGGAGACAGAGACTGCTATAATGTCAATGTAATTTTTGAATGCATCACACAATCTTTTGTAGCATGTCAAAAGCATAAACAAAAACACTCCATGTGTCACAGTCTACAAAGGGTATCACGTTTGATAGCATAATAATGCATGACAGGTCTCTTAATGCTTCCGATGTATCAGTAATTATGTAAATGCCTTCAAATTTGATTATACACTCGCACACACCATTAACGTTTGAGCCAAATTCAAGCTGCTTTATCCATGAATTCAGCAACATGAAGACCTTTAAACCAAACTCAGTTATGTCAGTTTTCATACTGCTGGGCCAGACCCTCTGCTCACCACAGCAATGTGTGACAAAGAGCGACTTGGAAGTTATTCTGTAATGCCCTAATCCTTATCTTGAATCTGTAGGATATGAGGATGCCTCAAGATTGGGTTAAGTTTCAACCACCTGCTTCCTCCCACGGGCAGGGAGATTTCAGAGCTTTGTCTCATCACTGGGGCCCTGTGCTGAGGTAGGAAGTCAGGAACAGGAGGAACAACAGGAAGCCAAATGGTGAGATCCATCTTGGAGACCATCAGTCAAAAGGATTCTCCACACGCACTTTGGAAGGGCAGCACCACCTCTCCTTTGCCCATGGAGCAGCACAAAGTCATCAGGGCAAAAGATCAGGATTTGGTTTTGGGAATGGCAGAGGTGAATAATGAAGTACAAGATCCATAACATAAAAGTATAAACTTAGACTAAAAAAACAGGGGGGAAGTAGAAGAAAAAAAACAACTAAAAAACCAAAACTGCTAAAGTCCACTTAGTTTAGACATTCAAATCAACCTCTTTAGGAACACCTGACTGGTAAGGATTTGCTACATTCCTAATGAACTAAAATAATACTTCAGGGATATTATTAGTTTTTAATAAGCCCCCTCACTCTCTTAGTTATGTCATCACTGCATTAGGATCAACATAACAAGGTTTTATGCAGAACTGGGCTGTAGTGGCTGAAATGAGATATTCTAAAAACAAGATTTATAAAAATGTGACACATCAGCCCCTAGCAATAGCAACAATACCAGATATAGCTTTTGTATAATGCATGAACACAGGATTACTTCCATGAATCAACAGTTTTGCATTAAAGAATAAAATCATCATCACATACAGATAACTAAAAATGAAGATTGCTTAGAAAAGAAGAAATTTTACTTTACATGAATATTTGTACCTCCAGTATAGAAAGAGATTATGAAGGTCAAAGAACAATCCTATTACTTAAGTTACATAACTCAAAGCAGGGTGCATGCCAGTGTAAAAACAACATGGAAAGATGACTGCTCGTTTGTGTTTATTCACTGCTTCTAACTCAGATTGTTTATTTTACAGTACTTCTGTTCTAAACTACTTTTGCAAAAGAAATTTTTTCTACTGTAAGTCAAGAAAGACATTTTTAAAAATCAATTCTATGCGATGCTCTGCAGATAAAACAGGATCTTTCTCTTGCAAAAATCCCAGCATAGATTACCAATCTCAGACATCAAAGAGTGAGCCACTGGGGAATCACCTCCCAGTCTGACCAGGCTACTGTCCTCAGCTGAGGTGATCTGACCACTATGGGCACCACCAAGTCCTCAGGCACCAGACCTATGAGATGGCGCACCGTACTGAGAGTCAGCAGAAGCAAGTAGCAGCTTTGCTTTACTTGTGAAAGTATCGGAAACTGTTCAAAAAAGAAAGGAGCTTGTAAATTTTCTTGTAACTACAGTCCCTCTAATAACCAAAAACTGAAATCTCAATGCAGTCAACTGTTTAAATGGGGAAGAAGATTGCTATTTTGGGGAGCTATGATTTGCTCTCTAGCTTACGTTTTAAGCAGCATATTTAAATGAACATTAACGATAATTTTAATGAACATTAACAATACTTTTATTACAGAAGTGTAGGCCTGCAATACTACCCTTAAAATATCAAGGCCAAAGAATTTCAACAAAATTCTCAACCTAGGAATACCACTTGCTTGCATATACAGTAGAACATGCCATATTTAGTGAAATATACTTCAAAGGGAAACTTAATGCTCTTCAGCCAAGCTTTCCAGATCAGGACCACCTAACTTTAGTTTCCCATTTCCACAGCTGAGCATTTACAGAGAATATCAATTATACTAACACTTCCTCTAAAGGCACCTTTCCCTTTGAAAACCACATATCGAGTTTCCTCTTCAACATTTCATTTTCTTTGAAGTTTTAGCCAATTAATTGGTCAATGCAAATGAATCAAGAAGTAAATAAAATCATGTTAAAAGATGGCATCTTTAGCAAGACCCCACAGGGCTTCTCTCAGTGTCACAGCTCTCATGACTGTGATAGCAGCAGGAAGATTCTTGCTATCTTCCAAAAGGTACGTGTGAAGCAGGCCAAATGCTTCTTCACCACAGCGATAACTGAACATATTCATTGCTTGTCCCTCTTCCCAGTATCCAGGAAGGTTATTTCTGACAAGGTACCTGAGACATGCTCTTCAGCCTGTGCAGTCAACAGAATCAGTGGTGCTATGACAATTTTCACTAGCTGAGAACTGTGTTCAAAAGCTCTGAGTGCAAACCCTTCAGGGCATGTGACACTTCCTTCTGCCCTACGCTTCCCAGTGCGCATCATCGCTGCAGAGCTGCTCTGCTTAGCCCCAGACAGCTCTGTAAGGAACAAAAATGGTAACAGCAAGGAATGGGCACAGCCAAGAACTACAGCTGTTTGTTTCATCCAGGGCATGTTTCATCCAGGCAAGCCCAAAGATTATCCTGCACTGGTTGATGAGGCTTATGAAAGGAACATGATGCAGACAGCATTAAACAATTAAACTTGCTATTACTGTGCTGTGACTAACACATACACCAAGTACTTAAAGGACAAGTATGGAGCTGTCTGGTGGCATGCTGAGATGGTTCAGTGCAGGCAGTGATTTGGCAGCACTCAAGTCCCACCATCACATGATGATTCCAAAATCTGTATCTTGTGCTAAGGGTCACACAAGTTAAAGATACTCATGCCAACAACAAAAATTAGGATCAACAGAATTCAAGCAAAAAATAACAGTTGTAATGTTTCATGTTCTTTCCATATTTTAATGCTTAAAGACGTGCAACTTTGCAGTATAGAGACAATATTAAAGATTTATTGTCATTTTGCATAAGTATGTAAAAGTGACATGGATAGTTAATTAATTAAATTAATAAGCAGTGGGGAAATCCCTAGGAAATGGTTAGTGCAACAGGTTTTTAATCCTGTCAACACCTGTTAAACATAACACTTTCATGTGAATTTTTAACAAAGATGAGGTTTGGAAGTTTTCTTATAATGTGCTTCTTGTAGAGCCAATCTTTGCTTCTGAAATACCCAAGCTGGGCATAACATGGATTAGTATTGAGAAGTGCTCACAAAAGCCTATGGAAATCCTTGAATTCTTGTTTCTTGCTAGTGCTAAGAGCCAAATCCCCACCACACTCAGATTTTAAAGAAAAATAATAACTTACATCCAGTTTGTAATGACTTCATTAAAAATACAATGAATCATACAATAATTCCCTTAGGTTTTGCTAAAGTATTTTTCTGTGGGACTATTCACTTTAATATCCACTTACCTCTGTGGTGGTTTATTAATATTGGTACAGAAAACTGAAGTTCTATGTATTTTGATTGTATAATAATAACACAGGTGCTTCACAGACCAATTGCATACTCATTAATAATGTACTTTCCAGGTGGCTGCACTATTAACAAAGTAACACTTTTCCAAGGTTCTATAACCATATATGAAAATATTCCTGGAAAACAAAAGCATTAACAAAGCACAACAGCAGCATAACAGCTCTTTGATTATGGGATCCTGAAGGAGATAATTAGCCAGTTTTCAGTTAACTTAAAAAATAAGTGTTTTAACTATTTGCAAACTGGCATTTACAGCATATCTCTTTACGCTGTGACATTATCTAAGATTGTATAGACAGTAAGAATTTACTAGATTATTTTTACACACATTTTTTATGATTCTTTTCAAAATTATTGAGAGCTTTAATATCACTTTCAGTGGGGTAAGATGAAGCTTGAGAACAGTGAGATGATCATGCATTACAACAGTAAAACTTCTAGAATTTAAATTATTCCTATTATACATGCATATACACATACATAAACACACATTTTAGTATTATATAATAATTCTTGATGAACACTGTAACTGACTTCGCATTTTCCTATACTGGTAATAATTACACCCAAACATTTTTACAGCTCACCAATTTACCAGTGGCTTGTACCATCACTGTATTCAGATACTTAAAGATATTGTGTGTAATAGTGTTCTTCACTGAACAGATACATGGAGAAGAAATAAACTATCTTCAGTATACCCACGGTAAAAGAGTCATATATTCCACTGATATCACTGCAAAAGCCTTACTTCAAAGTACACAGAACCAACTAAGGCAGCATACATGCAAATACCCAGAAGCACTGAAGGTCTGACCCCAATCTGCACCAGGAGGACCAGTCAACTAACTGAAGAGTTCAGAAAATTATCTACAGTTGGACAAGCAAAACAAATGTTTATCACCTTCCCATTTTGTGACATTTAAATGTACTGCAAAGCAAAATGCTTATTCTTTGCTGTAGAGAAGCACTTTCTGGAAAAAAGAACTTCAAAATTTAAACAATGGTCTAAAATCTTCTGTCAAAGAGGCAAAACTCCCTGCTGACTTCATCTGCTATTATTGCAACTTTTATTAAATTTAGCCTTTTTACAGCCTCAGAACTTAAAACATTCTAAACAATAGAAAAAACTCTCTCAACGTATGATGACTGCAGGAAACAAGAACAGAATGAAGAACAAACCAATTACATGTAACAAACGTCGTATAAAACACGTTGGATTTCCTGCATCAAAAAGCTGAAAAAAAAGTAAGAAAAATGACATATCTTTCCTTAACATGTCCCAGTTTCTTGTTTCTAGAAAGAGGAAACTCCAAAGACAAAGGCCTAGGAGAAAGACCTTTCATCTCAAGCTTCTCAAGACCCCAGCTGACACTTATTTCAGGCACCACCGATAAGCCTACAGAACATGTGGTACATTTAGAAAAAACAGGATGGTTACAATTACTTAGTTCTGGACCAGCTGCAATTTTCAGTTGGTTTTCCCAAAGGAAAGGTACTCTTCTTTTAGCAAGGGATCATGCAAGCCTTGGAAACAAGCCAAGATATGAATATCCACAAGGGAAAAAAAGTACAATCTTAACTGTCCATAGAGTGAGTACATTCCAGTGCTGAAGACTGCTTTCTAACATTGAGCAAGTGCCCTCAAGTGATAGCACAGCCAGAGATTTTAGAAGGTCCTCAGATACACTGTCACTGCTCATTACCTCTTCTCTTGATCAAGCTGTGTTTCAGGCATTTGACTTTAACCCAAACTCAGTTCTCAGGGCACAGATATTCTGGGATTTGAGTCCTAATGAAAAAAGAGACCAAAGCTGGGTATTGTTAACACTGATAACCCTGTGTTCTTGTTATTCCTCTCGAGATACCACAAAGATGCTATCCAGCCCCAAAGGATGTGCCAAGCAGGGACCAATATCATTTGCCTTTACAAAAGGTATCACAAAACTCTCAAAGATGTTCCTCAGTCCACAGTTAGAAATAACCCACCAGTAAGAGGCTGAAGGCAATAAGGAAGGAATGGAGGAAGAACAGATCCCGGGTTTTCTATGTGCTTGGGCATTTTCATGACAACAAGAACCTCTTTGTGATCAGAGGACAGAGAACAATCTCCAAGAGATGTACCAGCACTCCTCAACCAAGAATGACCATTCCTTTGTCAAGGAAGAGAGACTATCTGCCTGGTGATTTTCTTTGGTTAAGGTTTGTTCAACACCAGTATCATCGCTTCCTTAGGCCAGACATAATAATTGCTATCTACAGCTAACATGAAGCCATCTGAAATGTTGCAAGATACTTCACTTCAGAGAAATTAACTGCAGGGTGACAATGTCAACAAGATCCTTTAACACTATGCTCAACTTTGTCAGAGTGAATTCAAGCCAAATTTGAGGGTTTTTTTAAAATGAAGAATCTTTGGAGAGAGGAAAAAATGTTTCTACCTGACTGAAGGACTTTTAGAAAAATTCTACTGCTCCAGAGTACGTAAACAGAAAAGAAGGAAAACAACCACAACTGAACACCACCAAGAACACTTGGCAGTATATAAATCCGTATCAAAATCTGTATCAAAAGTGGTCATCAAATATGACCACTAAAATTGACCCAAGAATGCCCCACTGTGTTTACATGTAATCCATAAAACAAGACAATTTTAAGAGCAATTCAAGGTGCAGACTGATACTCTATTAGAGAGCTAAGCAGTAAAAGGTATGTGAACTGCAGTGCCCAAAATACTCAGCATAACATGCTGAAACCCTCTAATGAACTTACCACCTTTTGAATCTTTTCTCCTCATAGGCAAAAAAATACAGAAAGTCCATGGATAGAGACAGCAGGCAAACGAAGACAATGGAACAACTTTCCTTGCTTAATTACCTTGTCAAAGCCATCTTTATCTGAAGCACAACCCCTTGAAACTTGGAACCATGACTACTGTCTTGTAGACAAGCTGGCATAGTTGGCACATGGACTAAAAGACCAAGCACAAGCAGCCCTCTGTTATTGCCTACACAAAGGGAAAAATTGCATTGGATCATAAAGAGTGCCAGTATGGTACAATTTTCTGAAGGTGTTATTCTCCAGAATTTGACTGTGATTTCTTAAAAATAAGCTTGCAGCTCGTAGAACTGTGAAGACAACATTGAAAATGTGAGCTAGTATAAGCCAATATGTTCCCTAATGTACAAACACAAAAATCACATATCTCAGAGTAAAAACTGGCCAGTTCATCACAGCAAGTGTTGATTTGGAAGATTAATATAAAATTTCAACATTTAATAAGCAAAGCATTATGATAATAGGATCATCAGAAAAAAAAAAATCTATTCATGACTGGTATTTGGCAAATGAGTAAGCGGGACCCAGAATGATGTCATTCACTCTCATCTCTGCTTTAACCTGTAGTCTGCATGCAGAGCAGGTCTCAGGACCAAGAGCCAAAAGAGCTTAAGTCCAAGGCTTGACAGTTTCTGAGTCTGCCCAAAGCAAGGTGGGAATTTACTATTTGTGAAGAATATTATTCGCTATGCCTATCACTAACATGCAACAAATAAATACAAAGATCCCTACCAAAATGCCAATTGTTCAATGTTAAAACAAAGCAAAACCTCCATCCTTCTGACTGATGGAAACAAATTAAAATTAACACTTCTGAAATGGAATTCTGATTCCTTCAACAATAAAGTGTCTTTTTCTTGGACTGTTAATGAAATCATGACTGACCCAGGTCACAGCTCCCTCTTAAGTTCCTCAGCAGCAAAACTTTTGCCTAGAGCCAGTTTGCTTTAGGTTCCTACTTCAGTGCAGCCACCTTTGATGGCAGCTTCATTGCCAGTTCTGCTCCCAATTTTCACATCCTCTACCCTGCATTTTTAACTCCATGTGCCCACTTCCAGTTAGGGGTGTCATTCTTCCCTCCCCCCCTACCCAAGAAAAACGCAAAGAGAAAAAGCAGCAGACCCTCAGCTTTCTGAATTAATTTTGGGGTACTGCATTTCAATGCCTCCTAAGTAGAATGAACATGTACAGTACATTTTAATTTGCCTTCTTTCTAGATAAATTTATATCTTCCTGACTATCACATCTCCTTTCTCTGGAAAAAAAAAATATAAAGGAGCTCACCAATAGTACAGAAAGCAGAGCTTACTTAGAATACATCAGCGAGCTCTTCCAGATCTCATCTGTCAACCATTTGCAGAAACTCTTGAAATGGAACTTCTCAGGTGTGTAAAGTTAAGAGGGTGTGTGAGTGACAGCACAACAGCAGCTTGTATGTGTTATACTCACATATCAAGAAAACCAAATCTCTTAGTGAGCAACTGCCAACAGACCAAAATTTTCTGCTAAAATAACTTACTCTTCATTTTTTTCAGAGCCCCACTGAAATTTTTAGAATGCTATCAGAATGAAGCTTTAATTCCTTATCCTAATTACACACCATAGGACCAAGGCTTTATACTGAGCAAACAAGTATCAACTTCGCATGAGCGCTTACAATTTGTGATCACATTTATACAGATGTGATCACGTATCACTATCTTTATAAAGATATTCATACGAACAGCCTTCCACTGAGATTTTTTTTCTAGCAAGTGACTATATATTATATTTTGGCATATACAGAAGAGGACACAAATTGGTCCTTAAAGTGCATTCAAATGGCAAGTTACTATCCATCACGCCAGGGTCTAACAGCATTTTGTGCCTCGTAAAAGGAACAAGTTAAAACGTTCTCTAAGATAAGATATGGTCTATCAGTAATCCTGTCAGATAGACACTGTAGCCTCCTCATTAGCACCGCTGCTCTTAACGCCATGGAGTACACCTTGATTTTGGGCACGTTGGCACACATTGCCACTGCTCGCATAGCTAAAGGAATTTTGCAAGGCACATGGCAACATGCATCACTCCACATGCTAAAAATGCTCAGGAAAACTGTTACTGCACGTGTGCAGCAAACTAAATTCCAAATTAAATTCTCAGGTACCGTTTGCCTCCCAATACCAATACTGCATTCTCGCCGTACAGTACAATACCTGCTCATTACTGTGTATTTTTCAAACATGAGTCTTTTCCGAGACAGAGAAACATAAACCATCATTCTGATCTTTACACACTTCTGCTTTTCATCCCTTTTGTTTTCCCCCCGCCACACAACCGTAACATTTCGCCCAACCAGCGTTCCTGAAACACCGAGCGGACAACCAGCGGTGCCGTGAAGGCGAAACCTCGCGTAGCAAGTTTCGGACCAGGGCACACTACGGCCAAGTTGCCAGACCCAAGTAAGCAGAGCTTTGCAGGGCGCACACGGACACGGCCCCCCCGACAGCCGCTGCTGCGGACCCTGCGCGCCGCGCTGCCGCTCTCCCGTGCGGCACCGGAGGCGGGTGCCCGCCTGCCCGCTCCCCTGGGGTTAATCACTGCTCCAGGACGGCTCGGAGGGAGCGCACCGGGGCGGCCGGGGCTGCTCTGTTCCCGCGGCCACGCCGGCCCGGTGAGAACTCACCAGCCGCGAGCACCGGCTCCGTCGGGCTGCTCAAACTCCGTCCGCCCCGCCGCCCACCGCTGCCCCGTGGCCGCCTCCCCGCCGACCCCCGCCCGCCCCGGAGCGCGGCGCCCCGCAGCGCCGCCGGGCGGGAGCTGCCGCCGCCGCCGCTCGCCCCAGCGGCTCCGGCGAGGCGAGGCGAGGCTTGACATAATCCTGCTAACGCAGCAACCGCAGGCGCCGCCGGCTCCCGCCCGCCCGTCCCCCGGGGTCCGCTCCCGGCGCTTCCCCGCGCCCGGGGCCGGGGGGGAACGACACCCGCTCCGGGCCGCGCGGCGGGGCGGGGGCGGTGCCCGGTGGCCCCGTGCCCGGCCCCCCGTGCTCGCCCAGCACCTCCCCTGGCCCCCGGTCTCACCTAGGAGCGGCGGCGGCGGCGGCGGGCTGAGCTGCCGAGCCCGGCGGGGGCGGGGAGGGAGGGGAGAGAGGGGGGCCCCGACGTCTGCTCCGCAGCCGCTACCCCTCCACGCTGAGCATCTTCCCCGCGCCCCGCGGTGAGTCAGGCAGGGAGAGCGCCGCGGAGCCGCGCACACCGGAGCCCCCGCCGCCCTCCCCGTCCGGCCGCCGCCGCGCGCGCGCCCCCGTCGGGCCCCCCCGAGCCCCCTCCCGCTTTCCCCGGGGCCGCGCGCGCGCGCTCCCGGCCGCGCCCGCGTGGGGGGGGGGGGGGGGGGGGGGAGGGGCGGAGCGGGACGGGGGCGCGCGCGCGCTCACCGCGGCTCGGTGCGGTCCCGGCTGCGGCGGGCGGGAGCTGCCGCGGCGCCTCCCCCGGCCCCCGCCGTTACTATGGATATCTATGGATATCGGCCCTGCGCGCCCCCGCGCACTCCGCGCGGGCGGGGCGCTCCCGCGCGGCGCCGCTGCCCCGGGCCTGGCGGCGGCCGCCGAGCGGAGCCGTGGCGGCGCGGGGACCGGGGGAGCCGCCGGCGAAACTCCGTCCCCGCCGCCGGCTGGCGAGCGCCTTGCCTCGTTCCCTTGGCAGAGCCACCTTTTTTTTTTTTTCTTTTTTTTTTTAACACGAGTG
The DNA here is from genome assembly GCF_012460135.2 of Molothrus ater. Lineage (NCBI taxonomy): Eukaryota > Metazoa > Chordata > Aves > Passeriformes > Icteridae > Molothrus > Molothrus ater. The sequence continues at coordinate 46,041,080 of NC_050482.2, forward strand.
TCTACATGAATCACATCCGAGCTCGAATTTCTGCGTTAATACGAACAAATAAGCATCCCACGGGATTATTTACTTCAGTGACTGCATCCCATTAAGCAGCACCCGCGCTGCCTAATAAATGAAATAAAATACAAAAGATAATGCCCCTATAATTTAACTTTATAAAATGTCAGAAGACAGAGTTGCACTTTCAGTCCCCCATGGCGGCTCTTATCTCTTACTCTGCTTCCCTGAGGAAGTTACACACTTGATGGCTGAGCACATTATCTGACAAGCTCAGCCGGTGGAGACTGGAAGAAGCATTTTACCAGGTCAAAAAATTTTACTCAGTTACAGCAGGTGAATTGATAGGGAGGCTATGGTTAGTAATGCCTGCTGCATTTCTCCAGCTCACTCCCGGCAGATCTATCCAAGACATCAGCCAGGCAGGTGCCTCAGGCCCCAGTCCTGCCTTTGGAGGCTTTCTGTCTTCTGTGAAATAAAATCCTTAATAAACAACTGGAAGAAAAACAAAGTGTTTCTCTCTGGGCAGCACAGCTTTATACAGACAAGTAATAGTTCTGAAATTCAGTATCATTTTCAGCCCTGCAAGAAGAGCAGGGATGGATGATGCAGTAGCTGCAGATCCAGCACACCAGCAAGGCAAACTTTCCAGGTGCAGAAGTTCATAGTCAGTCAGACTTCTCAGGGACCTCACACTGATTAAATGGAGAAACCTAATTCACCAGCCCTTTCGTCTGACATGTTCAACTGCACAGTGCTTATATAGAACTTCAAGCATACATGGCTTTGAGCACCAAAATAAATCGTACTTGAGGCTCTGAGTGTATGTCCCTCAGAGCATTAATTAGGTCTCAAACTAATGCTAAGCTGCATTTTTTCCAAAGCAAGTCTTTCAAGGAGTAAATGATCATATTTACGAATGGTTCTCTTGGTTACAGAGAGTACAGATAACATGCACATAGCCACGAGCTCAGCGACGTGTAGCGGTTGGACTGACTCAACCACAAGATAGTGCTGACTTTGAATGCACTGCTCCGTGTGTGAGTAAAGGCAGCACTGTTTGCCTATGAATCACAGAGATCAACTGCTGATTATTTAAGAGTTGAAAGGAATGCTTAAAGTAGGAATGAAAACTAGAGATACAGTTTTCTATATCATAGCTGATTTCATCTAATTACTCCTGTCAAAATAATGTTGGGGAACTCTAAGCATTAGCTCTAAAGCACATTTTAGAATGAGATTTGGAAAATTATTTTGATTTTAACTGAGTACTCTCTGCTTCTTTGCAGAGCTCCATTGTTTCAATAAAATCTTATAGATGCGGTCTGGTGTTTATACAGATTTGATGTAGCCCATCTGGAGAAGGACTGAACAGAATACAAAAGTTTAGTTTCATCTTGAATCAGGAGAAAACATAAACATTTTGCAACATATCCTGAACAGAATTCTAAAAACTGAGTCTGGAAATATGAAAATGTCCATTTCAAAACATTTCTTTTTCATCTTTTCAAAACATGTCAATGCAGTTTAAATTTTAACGTCTACATTGTCAGTGCCACTTTTGTTAAAGCAGATGCTTTGGCAGCATTTCCTTAAAATGTTGAATGATGTTTATAGATTTGTCTATACTTTTCCAATACCTTGGGTCTCCACATCTCTATCCCTATAACTAACAAGACTTTTAGCACAGTCTGAACTTGCTTTGTCCTGGATTTTGTGATCTGCATTTTTAAGTTGAAATCAGATCTTTAGAATAGGTGGGATGTGATCCATTAACAACTGTCTGAGTTAGGACAATAATTACATGGAATTGCTAAGCCAGAGGAGGAACCAGTTAAGGCTGTCAGCATGAGGCCAATCTGATGATGGCAGAGCATAGTGGATGTGCCAGCCAGTTTCTATACCTGCCATAAACTTCATTACTTCTATTGATTGCAACAAATTCCAGCCTAGAGCAGCGCTCCATGGAGGAAAGAAGTGTGTAGCACACAGCAAGTCCTAGGAAAGGATGAAGGTTTCTAGCAAGATGGTGCAAGAAAGGACATTTTTAGACATTTAGAGGCTTAGTGAAGAGGCAAAGATGAACCTGGATATTGTAATGTTTTGACAGGGAAGATCTGCATGATTTCACCACTAGGTACATCTCCCATTCAGCCACTCTGACCTTCTTTTGGCCTGGCTTCTTTTCCAGCCAGCAGCACTTCCTCTAAGGCCTGAGCACCTACAGGTGAGCAGGTGCCATGGCTGTGTCAGTGGTGAGTGAGCCAAGTCTGCACCTGCAGGCTGCCACTTGTACCTGGTGCTCACCCTGCTCCTGTGATGCAGCTGAAGAGAACGCTGGTCACTCGGCATCCTGACAGGGCCAGATAAGTAAAGAGAAAAATCAATGAAGTGAGAGACCTGTGTCATAGCAGGAATGTTCTTTGGGATACCTCTCAGTCTGTTTAGAAGATCTGTTACTGTAAAGGGAGAAAAAATTTGCCTCTCTCATGGGCAGGAACAGGCCATTTCTTCAGTTGGTGTTTTTGTGGGTGTTACAGGCTGGACTGAGATGGGGTGTGAGACCAGAGACTCTGGACAGACTGCAGTCCTGGCTTGAGGGCTATGTGAGCCATTCTATGTTTCAACAAGTGTGATCACTGTCTTTTCATAAAGGCAGAGTAAGAATTTATTTTAGCAATGGGAATCTAGGTAGAAGAGAGAGGATCCCTTTAATGAGTTTTATAAAATATTTTTTAAGCTTAAAAATCTCGGATGTGTACGTTGAGGCCAAATTTTGTCAGTGGTTGTATGAGTGGATCTGATCACAAATATAATTTTCTTTTCTTAGAGGATCCCTGTGATTTTTCTTGAACTGATCAGCAAAGTATGCTGATGTACTGATCACAATGATCAAAGCCTGGCCCAACACTTCCTTTATCTGTAGATCTGTGGACCACTACAAGGAGCTGCAATGGCTTTCTCCTTTACAGCAATGGGACAACCCTGTCAAAATGTTTGGTTTTGTGAATGGCTTCATATTATTTTTGGGTGCCATTACACATTCCTGCAAGCTTCATCCATTGTGGCTGATTAGAGGCAAACTCCTAGGTGTTAAAAGCTGGAGAACAGTAGACAACATGTGATTCTACTGCCCTGGGAGTGGCTCAGGCTGAGCATCAGTGGTTCTACTCGGGTGTCTTCAGCAATTTCAGATGAGGAGCACAAATTGCTAACCAGCCTCATGGCAAAAGGCTACCATTACTGTCTTTGCCTGAATGAAACTTATCTGACCAGTAGGGCATGATAACGAGGAAGTCTCCATTCCCAGAGAATGGCTAGAACAGGATCTGCTTTCTTATATTCAGCTGGTATCCAGATATGCCTTAAAATCAGGCACACTGGGGAATTCCTCGTTGTGGAAACCACCTGTGGGCAGCAACATTCCATAGATTCTAGACATGAGTCACCTCCACGTGAAAGTAGCAGAAATTTCTTCTACAAATGAGATTGCAGAAATGGGAGGTTTGGATTATTTCTGGAAAAGGATCACCCTAACCTATAGCATAAAAGACAGTTTTAAATAAAGAAACCAGTTTCCACACGCATACAGTTACTTACATGCAAGATTTCTCAGGCTTATCACCACACTACACATTGATGAATAAGTCAAAACAGACCTAGATTTTGAACAAAATGTCCCCTAAAAGTTATTTTTTCTGCTGAGAAACAATGCTACGCGAATTTCACAGAAAGTGAGATCTATTGAAACACAGGGAGGAAATCTGTTTTCTGCTTAAAATTCATTGTTAATAAACACTTGATTAGCTTCATACTGGAAGTTTTAGTCATACAAATTAATGTCTTTTAGCAATGAAATTTATTTCTGAAAATAAGTTGAAACAGCTTCTTCTTAGTAAATAGAAGTACTATATCCTGATTCTTCAAATAATGTCTCCAAAGGTTTGTGCTCATTTATTTTCTTTCACCAGTGCTGCAAAAGTCTGCATTATAACAACTCGATTCTTTTTTCTTAGAGATAAGTACTTGCTAATTGAACTGCTTTGCTGATGTCCCTACTCTTACTAGTTTATAGTCTATCAAGGGGTCCAGTGAGTTAAAGCAAGATAAAATTAAATCATGTTTTCAAGTAGAGAAGTGATCTTCATTAAAAAGCAAGATAAAATGATTGAAAATATTTAACCAGACTGCTTTTATAATCTTTTTCCAGAGCCATGTTGATTTTGAATTTCCTGAATTGGGACTGAGCAGATTGGCTTTATACCATAGGTTAGCAGAAGTACACATAAACATAATAATATTCAGATATTGAGTAAAGAAATTGTTTACATATGTTTACTGAGAAAGCATCATCATAACATGAATCTAAGAGATATACAGAATGCATATTTGAAAATTTTACTAGTAAATTACACTTGACAAAACCAGCCCCTCTAGCTGGGGTACGTAGCTGGGGTCCCTGTAGCTGGGAGCATACAGGTGAGAAGGGACACATGGAGAGTTGCAAACAAGAATCACAGGAATTCTCTGCACTTGGTAAAATCTGCTTAGGTAATGCCCGTGCTATATAACTCGACAGAGGCTGTAACACTTGCACCAGGGCTGCAGCAAATCAGGACAAAGGGAATGCAATAACTGAAAATAGATGGAACAGCTGTGTTGGCTCAGTAAGGAGCAGGGACTTAAGTTCAAAGTAAGGAAGAAAAAGGAAGTTGTCATTTTTTGAACACAGAAAGGTAACAGAATGATGTTTTAAGCAGGGAAATCTTATAGGGAATTTAAGCCAGTCCTGCTAGCTTTATTTTCAGCTCTAGTTCAGCACTCAGATGATGGGATCTTCCTGCATAGGACAAACACTTCTGAAAGCTTAAGTATTCTAGAGAAATAAAAAAGTCAGGGACTAGAAAGAAATTTAGGTATCATACTACATCCAGAATTGTCTTTATACATTTCTTTTAATTCCAATCTCAGAATAAGGAACTGAAGTGCCCCAGTTTCAAATAATCATAATTTATTTTGATTTTTATTCTTAATATTGCCCAATGATAGAGAGCATTTAAAAGAAACGGATAAATTTGGACTATACAGTCCCTTTGGAAAGAGCAAGTTCTAAATAAAGTTGTGTGGGCATGCAGTTATTGTAGGAACCAAAGAGATAACTGCAGGTATCTTCTGGAACCACTGGAGTATCTGCAAGACCTGGTCCTATGGTGTGCTGGGGTTTGAGGAGACATTCTCACTGGGAAACATAAATTATGCCTTCTCCTCCCCAGACAATCTCCTAGGTCTATAAAGAAATAAAGTGTTAATAGAATAAATTTAATATCTGAGGATCAACTGAATATACAGAGAGGTCTTGTCCATACAGTCTCAAACAACATCTGGTTCTTGCTTGCTGAGAACTAACAAATATCTGGGTGCCAAAGGCATGGAGTAACTACAAATCCCCTTTACCTGCCTTTGAATGAAGTGTCAAGAACTGATCCTGGTTAATTACCAATGCTGGTGGTGCTTATCAACATGGAATGTGCTTATAAACATGGAATATTTGTAAAGTCAGTTTCTCTGAGAGCAAAATTTCCCTAAAAGAACCACATTGCAACCTGAATTGAAGCAAAAAACCCCAAAACCAGATATAGAAATAATTTCTAGAAAACTGGAGAATATTTTCCATTAGGAATATTGATATGAATGTAATGTATAATCTGGTTTCAAGTAGGTTAATGGAAAGAAACAAAGAAATCTAGGAAAAGTACATGGATCAATTTTATTCTTGTCACCACAATGGTTATTCTACCTTTGACTAATTAGAAAAGAAAATAAAGACTTGAGTGAAGATATAATCCAATGTGTGATCAGAAAGCAAAGCAATGAAAAAGAGTGAAAATCTGCTCTTAATCTTGATTAAGAAATGTATAAAGTGGAATAATACCTCAGAATTATAGAACAGAATATTTGTTTCCTAGTAATGAGATAATTAACCATGGACCCATGGAGGGCATGTATGTGAATGTTAATGTGCATGTATTTACTGGGACATGGGAAACAATAATAGGATATTGAAGTGAAGTAGGGAGACACCCAGCTCAGCCATTTGTTGGTTTTTATGTAGAAAAGGAAAGCATAAAATCATAGAAGTAACTTTGTTCTCTTATTTTTCCTGAAAATGTATAATTTTTAAAGCTTAGAAGTCAGAGAGGAAGGAATAAATGCTTCCCAGAGAGTTAGACAGAGAAGGCTACTTGAGGAAATTAATTTTGAGCTGGATGGTATAGTTAGTCCAAAAATACCATGAGATGATCACATTCTAACAGAAAGAAAACTTGACTTTAGAAACACAGGCATATGCATGCAGATTGTATACCAACACTAAATACATGGCTTCAAATATATATATTTACTGTCACTGTAAGATGCATTTAGATGTTTTAAAAAAATCTAAATTCTGAATATTGCTATTGGTGTCAAAGGCCATGCTGCAAATAATCACTGTGTTGTAATGGTGGTCGTATTATATTTGAACTATTCAAATATTAGACACAAACAGTCTATTTCTAAGACTATTCAGCATAAAATTTCTCAAGATATTACAAGCAGATTGAGAGGTGGATTATAAAGTAGAGTGATCAGAAGTTGGAAGAGAATCAAAAGATATACAGTATCCTTACTAGGGGGTTTACAAATGCTGTGTTTTGAATAAGTAAAACAAAATTAAATATTCCATATTAATAACTTCTCTCCAAAAAAAAAAATAATTATTGACTATCTTTCCAAATCAATGAATTTCTCACAGGATCTATAAGTAAGATTTCTGTGTTTTCCCAGAAGAAGAAAAAGAATCCCTTAAAGTCTTTTACTACAGTACAAGAGCCCTTCTGAACAAATACCATGGTGAATCAGAGGAATGAGTAGACTACAAACTATTATAAAATGTGTCTATGAATACTGATCCCACATGAAAATAAATGGAATAGTTTAAACTACAATGCTACTATTTTGTTTTTGCCTGAGAATTCAAAACAAATGTCTGTCTATGACCATAATTATGGACATATTATACATGCAGACTATGTTCTGAAAACGTTTTCAGAATACTTTCTCCATTAAATATTTTTGGATTTCAGTTTCTTGTCATGAAACAATTAAAAGACATTTCAAACTTATAGAGTATTCATTGAATGAAAAATCTTAATATTTATTATTTTAAGAAAAAAAATTTAAAATTTTAGGCATTAGTCAAAGACAAACCCACATTAATGATTCAGAAAATTCCTATCTTTTATGGCCAGAAGGTATTGCTACATAAAAAATGCAAAGCAAAGGTACAGTGACCTTTAGTTCTCTCCCCAGCATCAAATATAAATTTATCCTATATTAATATTTCACATGGCTGCAAAAGAGGGAAATGTGTTCTTTTTCTGTATGAAGATACTGGAATGTCAGACTGTAAGCCAATTTATGGCTAGGGGCAGGATCTAAGGAAGCAGTCTCCCATCCCAGGAACACCTGTGTGCAGGAAGGACAGTAACACACCTTCCTCCTGGGCTCAGCAGAACAACAGCAGCTCCTGCTCTTCTGCGGTCACACCTGACTCACCCAGGAGGGAATTTCAGGATTCTCATGGCTGCTGCCTCTCTTAACATCACTCTTAATTTCCCCCCTAAATTGGCCTCTTCCTCCTCCTTGTTTGTAGGGGTCCCTTTAGGCTCAGAGGTTATTTTTCATTCACTCTGGAGAAGCACAAGGCAAACACTGAGGGAGGTGGCAATCACTCGACAGTGAGTAAAGACCAGGGAATTGTCGAGGGATGCAGTATTTCAAAGGATGTGCTCTGGCCAAGCCAGCTGTGCAGACTGGAGCTGAACAGAGGTGTTTGGAAAACAAGATCCATGTGGAAATATACAGCTAAGCAATTTCCATCCGGAGGAAAATGATATAACAAGAACTGTCTGCGAATAATTAAAGGCATGTCATAAAGTAGGCCAGATTTTTTGATTAATCAAAGAAGACTGAGGAACTCAGAACTCATTTAACATGCAGAGGGGAAAATTTAGGTTACACGTTAGGAAAGACTGTATAAGATTTGAACAAATAAGAGTTCATACGCAAACCAGAGTGTGCCATCACTAGCTGAAAGTGAAAAACGGTTCAAGAAGTCTTATTTTCTTTGGGGTTGTTTAGAAATAATTAAATAGACTCTGTGCCTTATAAGAGAAAGCACCAGGTGACCCCTAGAGGTCATCTCAAGACTGAGCAACTCTGCAGCTGCACTCGCCTCTGGCTTTTATAAAAGGCAACAAAACCACGAAACTGATTAATACCTTTGTACTTTATACAGTAACACTGTACTTTAACCACCCTCTGGGTAATTCAGACATCTTCATACTATGTATGAAAACCATTAATTTTCATAAATGGTTTGGTTGAAATACTGTTAGATTAAGGATGTTGGTGTAACCTTATAAACAGAGAGTGGTGATTTATGGGCATAAGTGAATAAAAAGCAGACTGAAAAGCCAGACTATGAAAGAATACATTTCGTTTTGTCAGCAGCAACGTTTTCAAGGCTGCTGTAGAAATCAAATCTAAAGTGTTATAACATAGAATTGTACATGACAGTGGCTACTTGGTCCCTAGTATTGTAATTTGCATTGTGGGGAGACAATCACTGCTAGCATGGTGCAAAGTCCAGTGCCTTCCAAATGACATTGGATGTTGCACATTTTCATCCATTAATAAATATTTCCAAGAAATTACTTTTTTCTCTCTTCCCTTTCATAATCCTGCATTTGGAGAGCCTCCAAATTTCTTTCTTATTTCTAATGAGCTTTTGTGGACAATGAGAGAACACTTTTTCCTTTTTAAAAGAAAAAAGTTTGTTCTTCCCAACTATGTATTAGTCAGTGGCAATTTTAGCAATCACACTTTTGTCAAGGTAAAGTCTTGTAGATGCTTCAACTCATTATTTTAAAATAGCATTCATAATTACCTATTCAAATTATTTCTTGAATTTAGCATGGTATTCTGCAAAGGCCAGAAGGGCTGTTAATTAGTTTTAAATTAAGCTGAATGTGATAGCTTTTATGCATATTTTTCCAGCATAACATTGTATGTATGCATGGTACATACACCAGTAGGAAAGCAGAAAGGGTCTCAATGACAAAAGTCTGTCAATAAATGAAGATGTGTCATAATTCTGTATCCATTTATTTGTGATAGGGAAGATAGGTAGAGTGGAGGGTGGATTGTTTAGCAAATTCAATTGACTGCCTCAAGGGAGACATAAGCAAGGCAGCCCAACCAGGCCATTTTAGATTTTTGTTATCAAAATTCTGGCAGTTGATAAAGTATCAGAGTTTAGCTGGCTGTATGACTCAGTTTGATTCACCTGTATGATTAGTTTGATTTACCTGTTTTATGACAGTTTTTAATGTCAGTATTTTATATATATAATGTTTTAATACAACATCTGTATTGATGACACCATTACATAACAAATTACAAACTCCAAGAACAAGCACAGAAAAATGAAACTCTTTGGTAATCCATGCTTCTGGAAAACTTAACCTGAAATATTTTTGGTTCAAAAGCCTGAACTCTACCCACAGCTTTGGGGTTCAATACAGCCTCACCTAGAGCAGTCAAAGGGGTTTGAGTTGCTTTTTGTATAAGTTTCTCTCATCCATTCTATTTCTTTCATGTTGTTTCAGGCAAAATACCAGCAAGATAGAGCATGTTCTTGAATGGATACTGCTTTTTTTTTTTTCTTTTTTTTTGTAGTCAGCAGAATCTGGGCAGGCCAGAAAGAGACCCTGATTATTTTTTTTTTTCCTTTGGTAGTGCATAACTTTGATAGTTATTTTTCATTAGAATATGGGAAGATTCACTCGTTACAATCTATAAAGCAATGGCAGGTGGTGATAATGAAATGAGACCTTTCAGGGTGTCAAAAAAGGTAGCTCTAAGATAATCAGCATTTTCAAGTTGTTTTCCATTCTGGTGCAAGAAATCAAGCAGTTTACTATTGATACAGGCAGTTTTGTTGTTGATAGATAAACCTATATTTTGTAACATTTAAATAATGGATATATCAACAGGTATTTACTCACCAAACCACCACATTCTATCAAATAAATTACATATTTTAGAGGACAAAATCAATTTTAATAATATATTTTCTTCAGCTAAAATGACCTAACTAAAGGTAATCTTAAATAATCATATTGGGGGGGCTAAAATAGAAAATTCTAATGACATTTGTAATACTTTCAAATTTGTAATACTATTTTTTTATCATTCTTTCTCAAAGGTACCTTGCATTTTTTCCACATGCACAGTACTAGAGATCTCAGCAAATGAAGAATACCGGAATTACAGAACAGAATATAATTATTCCTTACCAATCTGGAATCTAGTATAGTGATTATAGTGACAAGGGGGCCATGCTACTGGAGCAACCTACCAGAACTTGAAATTATTCAAAAGCAAAACACTTCAGTCTGAGCCTAGAGAGGAACAGAGTCTTCTGGATAAGATAGAGTGGAAAATATGCTAATGGTTCTGTAAAGATGCTCAGTCTGGTTTTGGTAAACAATTAAGGTGAAAATAACTTGTTCCTACAAAACTACTTATTTTTCTCTTTGCTTTTCTTTAGAAGCTACTGCTCTTTTGGGATATTGTAGAAATTAATTCAGCTTTACTATTTTTGTATAGCATTCTATAAAAACACAAGTTGTTGCACTATCTGTAATTATTTTTTGTTATCCAGTGTTGCATAATCAGCAGTTGCATAAATCAACATCTCTAAATTCTCTCTTCCTTGTGTTAGCAGCAGGTGAAACAGTGGTCATTGGAATGAAATATAATGTATATTATTGTGGGAAAACTCAGAGTAACTTCTGACACCAATATGTTCAAACCTAACTATAATAGCTCAATTCCAGAATTAGAGTTCTCTTATGGGAAACTTCTGCTGAAGTTTTAAAAAAGTAAAATAAAGTATCTTCCCTTACCTCTTTTAGATGAATGGAAGCACACTAATCTTTCAAACTTGAAAAAACTGATTTCCTACTCTGTATTTTTCATATTCCAGGAGAAAAACTAAGTTTCTTTTCCACCTTTCCCTGTATTCTTTGGTAACTATATAACACGACTGTCTAGTGGCAGATTTCACACATTTCTTTAGTTAGGCCTATTTCCAAACATGCAAAAAACCTCCAAACCTGTAACCAAATAAAACAACCTTCTGTATTTCAGTGACATACCAGTATATTTACAGCTACCTATCTATTGTATTGAGTAACAAAAGAAATAAAGAAAAGGATGACAGCATCAGGATAAGATTCCATCTTAATGAAAAATGCGTGGTCAGCAAGGAATACTTTGAATTAGGTCTTAAGCAGTAAGAGCAGCAGCAAGGGCTGGTAACATTGCTCTGAACAAAGACTTGCCATGAGCGAGAAGACCAGGCTAGGGCTGGGGTGGTCATCATGAACCAGAGGGATGACTTTCCAGCAAGGAAATAATCCCAAAAGAGAAACTGGATTATTCATTTTCATGGAAATATTGTGGTTTATCAGGTTTGGATAAATCAAAGGCAATCACATCAAACATCTGATGTTCTTCTTCTCCATGCAAGACTGCTGAGGAAAAAATTCTTTAGATCAGTTAAGTAACTGCTGTTATGGTTCTCCAGTGAAGGCCAGGTTTGAGATAAGAAAGGAAGAAAATCTTCCACTGAGAAGGAACAACGAGTAAGATGTTTCCCTGAGAAAGAAGTTCCTGATCCTGATGAAAAGACTGGATCAGTAAGACATTTTGTGTTGTAGTAGTGATTTTATTTAATCAAGCAAGACATTTTGTGTAGTAACAGACATTTTTTTTTTTTGTGTAGTAAGACATTTCATGTGTGTTAAACAAGGAGGAACTCCCCAGCTCATCTAAGTCAGTGTTACATGAGCATCATTTTCTTACAGCCCAGTCAGCTGTTCACTTCTGCCTGTCTGTGCTGAAAATGTCACTTGGCTGGCAAGTATCTGAACATAGTTGGTCCTGGAAATGGTGACTCAATCCCAAGCCCCTGTCACATCTTTCTTAGGGCTCTAAAGCATTGATTTAATGACACAGAAAGTAGTTAGAAAACAGCTAATGCCAACTTCATAAGCAACAGACTTTGTCTCTGATCTTTACAGGATCTTTTCTTCCAGATACCAGGGGAAAGGGAGTTGAGACTGTCCAAACTGACCACTACAGCCTACTGCAGCATGATTAAGGAGATTTCACAGCTCTGAATGAAAATGTCCTTATTTTTAATATATATATTTGACCCCCTTGCATTCTCTCCCTTATAGAGCAGACATCCCTTGCAGTACACTGAGAAAACTAAGAAATTGAGATTTGTATCAGACATTTTCTGGGTGATATTTGCCTTCCTGATAGGCCTCTAAAAACTTCTTAAAATTCATGGGTGCTCAGAACTGACCCTACAGGATGAAAATGTTGAAGTGCTTTATAATTTTAGAAATTATTGCAGGTTACAGTCTACTAGAATGTTAAACAGCTTTTATATTTATCATTTGGATTGTGTAGCTGCCAGATCTTAGTAATAGCAGTCCTCTTTATTGTGATGGATATTGTGTAAGGAAAGCCCATTACACTGAACAAAATGCTTCTGGTTGTTTAATGAATGGTGCTTTTCCTTGTGAGTAAATAGCAAAGTAGTACACAAACCACAGGCCATATTATATAAACATGATACCAAACTACTTGCAGTTGGAAGGGGAAAAACACTGTTAAAAGTTTCCAGAAAACACATAAATCTTGCTGATTGACTCTTATTTTGGAAAATTTATTTCACTTTATTCAGTAAATGACCTAAATTCTGTAAGTCTCATCCTTTTTTCATTTAATACATCACTCCTCTTGTATCATTATTAATTTTTTCCTGTTATTTCTCCTTCTGTTCCTGCCTATTTGCCACATTTATTTTCTGCACCTTGCATTCTCTGATTTTCACTTAAAACTCTTAAAAAACCCTATTTTAATTAAATAAAACAAGTTTTTAGTGATGTTAAAGTACATATAAAGTGAGTAAGTTACAGATAATTGAATGAAATATAATCTTAATTACAAATCAGAATTTATAAAAATTTCTAGTGAGACATCAAGGAATTTGGTGAAAATGTACAAATGTTTTACCATTTCTACTAATTTACTAGAATTTTATTTATTATATTTAACTAGAAGTATTTTGGTAAAGGAATACAGACACAGGCAGATATTCCACCAGTACAATCAAAGGATGTCAGATTCAATTTCTGTACTGATAAAAAAAAAGTACTGCTAAAAATCATCAGAGCATCTATATAAAAAAGTTGGAGAAATATCAGCAGCAATGAGACTTCACAGTTTTTCTGGGAATAAGCACTGAAATAAACAGGACTGATCCTGTGTGTGGTTGCAGGACAGAAGATTAAGGTGGTGACAAATTACCAGCTATAAAGGGCAAATTTCACACATATAACATATTGCTGCAAACTCTGTGTTAGTCTGAAATGAGTTTTTATTACATCTTCCAAACCATGAGGAGGCTTAACCTCTTGAGAAATTTTCATTAGTTGTACAAAAAAAAAAGTCATCAGCCAGCTCCCTTTTGCCAGTCAAGGATTCTACTCAAGAAACACTGTGTAGCTGCTGCTTTGATCTTTGTCCCATTATTTCAGTTTCATGCTTCCTCTCAAAGAGTTTTATAATATCCACTTTATGACAAAAATAATTTAACTGCCAAATGAGAACTCCCCTGATAAATCTAGGCTTTCTGGATGTTTTTAAAAACATGATAGATTACAGCAAAAACTACACTAAAACACACCCTTTTAACATCTGAAATAAGCAAGATAAAATTCATTAAAAAACAAAGGATTAAAATGAGCATCTGGGAAAAAAGAGCAATCATGGTAAATATGAGCAAGAGTTACATTAAGATCACCTTAGGAACAGTCTCTCAAGATTTGGTATAAATTGTAAATGTGAGAAGATGCTTGGTAGCAGTGAGAAAGTCTGGCAGGCAAGATGTTTCTACATCCAAGATACAGTCATTTTCTGTCCAAAATTTCATGGTAGAAACCCTAACAAGGCAATAGTCACAAAAGCCCAAACAGCAGACATTTGAGGCTCATAAATGAAAGGCCCAGATGGAAGCTGAACTTTTAAATTAAGGCATATAAGAGAAAAATATTGCAAAGTGGAATTGAACATAATTACATTTTTAGTATAAAAATCATGTCACAGGGAACCTTATGATTTTTTTCCCCTAAGGAACATCAGCATAACAATATGTCCTCATAGGTAAGGGCTTGCTCATCTCTACAAACCTAATTTCCATCTGTAGTGCAGTCCACTGGCCAAATGAAGTATTTTAGGGTTGCCTCACTGGATCTCTAGTTTCTCCTAGATTTCCTAGTTTCTCCTGGTGTTTGCACTTGTGCTTTTCTGACATATCACTGTAATTTGTTTACTTCCCTAACCACAACAAGATATCGCATCAATGACTTTAAATTTCTATTTAACATCAATATTTCAGGTAGTCTTGCCCAAAAATTGATTCAGAGATTTAGAGCTGGAGAAAATCTTTATTAGTGTCCCATTAAATCTCTGCAAATTCAAGTATATTTCGTATATTTCCTAGGGTTTTTTTTCCCCCAGACTAGATTAAAAGGTCCCAAATGAAAAAGTTTTGGCTATTTTCACAACAGTTTTATAACTGCACCTGAATGATGCTTTATGTTACTGATACTGAACTCTCAAGTTTGGTTTTTTTCCTTTACTTTTACTAATGGCCTTTGGTGGCATTTATCCTTTTGTGAATAAATTTATTCTTATTTTGTATTTCAGTCATTTGCACACTATTATGTTACTTCTTGTGTAGGAATAGTTACACAAATATTCCAAAAAGTCTATGCCCTTAAACCAGATCTCTTGAATGCTTTATAATATTTTTATTTAGACTCTGAAGACCAAGGTTAATTTGCTCCACTATGCTTCCTTTATTTCACTGACAATGCTATTCTCATAAAAATGTTTGATATTATTTTTGCAGCCCATTTCTACAGATGTGGTTCAAAACAAGACACCAGCCTTCCTATATTTATATAATTTCTAATAAAATTTTCAGTTTGGTTTAAATAAAGCATTTCTAAAGCTTAGTGAACCCCCTGCTTTATCAGATTGCCCAATAAATACAGTAGCATAAGAAACAAAAACCACAACACCTACCAAAAGTAGAGCCACTGGGAATTGACGGTGACAAAGTGATGGAAGAAGATATTCTAGAAAGTGATTACAAACAGGTACTTCCAATGCAAATAGGTATGTTAGATCTGGAGAAGGCAGGAAGGAATAGACAATAATCCCTAAAAAGCATGCAGAAAGATCATATAAACTGCTGATAGGGAAAGCAACATCTCAATAAAAATCACACTGCACGCTATTTGTTGAGGGCTTCCTGCACAAAGAAGGCTGTAGAACCTTTCATGGCTTTCCTACTCAAAGCCCCATATTCATTTACGTGTCCCCTTTGCCATCCTACTGCTGTTCCCTCTTCCCTGTTTTCCTTCCCCTGCCCAGTGAGCCCAGAGATTCTATTTGCCCATGGTGAACTCTGGCTGCACAAGGGCAAAATAGAAAATTTATGTCCTTGACAAATTGACTGTTTTCAGTGTTCTGGAAAAAATAATGGGAGGGAAGAGGATTGGCACAAATTAGCTAGCTGGATGATAATAATAATAATAATGAAGTTTAATAGTCTAATAGTGACAGTTATTTTTGACATGTAGTGGACAGTTGAGGAAAGACAAATGAGGAACAAAGTGCAGAGCCAGCAATTTGTTACTTTGTTGTGCCTAATTACTGCCCACAGCTGATATGCTGACAGAACAGGGAGGAGTCCTGCTGCAACTTCTGGCAGAGGCAGAAGCTGTTTGATAAAAGCATATGAAGGGGCAAATTCTGGCAATTCTTGTAGCTTTTTTTTTTAAGAAGTTTTTCTATTTCTGCCATACCTTTGCATAATCCAAGTAAGTCACTTCAGTACTGCTGCTTGTTACAGAAGGGAAGGAATATATTCACCTGTCATACTGAAGAAAACACTTGGGATTTCCCCCAAATTGAAGATGACACAGAAAGACAAAGTGCTGGAAGGTGTTACCAAAAAAGTCATAATCTAGACTTGTGAGGAAATTGTAAGAGAAAACATCCTGGGGCTTTTTAGGACAAATCTTGACTGAAAACTTAATTCCTTGAGAGACTTAATACAATACTGGGCAAAATAAAAACACAAGGACACATTCCTTGAGCCTTTGTTCAAGTAATTGGAAAGACTAAAGAAAAAAGAAGGTGTTATTGGAGCAGAACTCCTTGCAATACCACCCTTGCTGTACTGCATGTGTGGCCACTGTATAGGGGTCAGAAGGATACAAAATGCACCACTGAGCACAGACTTCCAAGGCACCTCAAAACTAGCCAAAGAAAGGTGAGCAGCAACAATATCCTGCAGTAAAGGCCTGTACATTTCTAACCAGAGAGAAGTGCTCTTCAGATGAGGAAGACATTGCTGAGAAGAGTTTTACTACCCAAGCATGCAAACTGCTCAGTATTAACTTTAAAATTAGATTAATCTCTTTATGCTAGCATGTGGACAGCAGAGTAATGCAGTGCTTTTTTTAAATGCCTAGGAAAAAATGTGATATATTTATGAAACTGTATACCAGATTTAAAAAAGGGGCTTTTTTGTCTTTTGGAGAGAAATAATATAGTTTAATGTGAAATGTTGGGTTTTTTTTTTTTATGGTAAAAGGAGTATACCATTGAATATAAATGGTGCAGTGACACAAAAAAATCTTAGGTTCTAATGTATATGCTCAGTATATGCTCAGTATGCTCCCTTCCACTTTAAATTACTTGGGATCCTATGAAAGAATCATAGATGTAAAAGTAACTTAGAGCTGAAGATATTTTGGTGTTAATTATACTTTAAAAAATAAACTCTAGCTTCACTGTTCTTAGCTGATAGTTAGAAGAATGCCTGTATTTGAATGATGAATTCATACAGGCTGAATTCTGCCTCTAGTTACTCAAGTTCCTTCCCACTGACTCCTTCAGACTCTGGAACTTGTTTAAGCAGGATATAAAGTGGTTCATGGAGTGCCACCAGGCCAATTCATTCAGGGGACTTTATATAATGTCTTTCAATAAGTAAATTATTTGGGGTCAGACACTGATAATTTCTTTAGATTTCAGCGACATTACCACTTAATCTGAGTGCCCAATAACCAAGAGAGGCAGAAGGTAACTTTGAAAAGCTTTTCAAAATCAAAAAAAATAGAGGTTAAAAAAGTAATCTTCTTTTTAATTTCATGGAAACATCTGATTTAATAATTAGCAATCATGTTATTCTCAAATTGCTACTCCTTGTAATACCTGCAATTAGATATGACCAATTATATAATATATTTATGTGTATTATAATTTTTATGTGAACATGTAAAGGTTCGCCTATGAGTAAATTATACAAAATTTCAAGAAAACTGTAATATGCAATAACAACTACACTAGTTAAATGACAAGGTATTTGCCACATTAAATGGTTATTGCATGATAATTACCAGAAATTATTGTAACTCAATTAAGATGTTATTCTTTCCCTATAAACCACTCTTGAGAATGGCTACAGCACATTTCCAATCAGCATCAGAATGTATTATTAGGCCTGAGGCAGTAAGGCAGGTAAGCTTCAAGGACTCCTGTCCAAAGAGCAGGAGGGTATTTGGATGTAGGCAGGGGCTGTGTCCAGGTCTGTAACAGTATGAAAACTCCCTGCATACAACACAAAAACCCCAACAAGTCTAAGGAATTTGTCTTTGCCAGTGACCTTTAGCCAAGTCCTGGATATGTCAGAATAAATTATGAAAGGCAAATACCCCTACCTTAATAGATAACTTACTCTTTTTTTTTTTCTCATTTCAGTAATGTACAGATTTTGTATAAAATTTACTGTGATAATTCTACCAGTATATGTAATTCAAAATACTTTCATGGCAGTAAAGAATCTTGAGAAAAATACCTTGACTTTTCCAGTTTCTATCCATGGGGAAACAACATAATATGCTTTCAGCAGAACAAACTCCTCAGTTTTGTTCATGTATTCTCTCTGTCATGTACCAATTAGCACTGTTCTATCTTTTCCCCAAAAGGCTCAGCTTCTTTGCTGGACTTCATTCCTTTTGAGTCACAACAAAAAGCAGAAGTAACTCCTAAGTTCAAATACACATGCCAACAATGAGCTACTGTTCAAGACAAGATCTGTAACCTTCAGATTGTACTCTTTCACTTCCCTTTTTCTTCAGCTGACTGAGTTAAGTACTGAGGTAAACTGTTATTCAGAGCTCTCAAACCTTAAACTGAGATCTGATTAGAAGGTACTCTGTGCAAACACACACTTGAAGCATTGTTCTGTTTATTTTTCGCACATCTTTTGGTTTTCATGAAATAAAATTCGAGTTGGGGAAATGAAGAGCCATTCAGAAGAACAAATGTAGCTATTGACTATAAATACCCTAAAAAATCAGTCTGAAAATAATTAATGCATCCAGTGGCACAAATAGACCAGTTGTGTGAAATGCAAATTTAAAGAATGCTAGAAGTTATTTCTGATGCATCCACTAGCCTTCCACAACAATTTTATTTTGTGAACTACTATATGTAAAGCATTACTATTACTATTTGATACTTAATCAATAATAACTGAAGTATAATTGGAAACATTGGAAATTGCTAGTAAACAATGCCCTTTAAGAACAAACTACATCCCATAAAAGGGAAGCAGTCAAAGCACCAGGATGCATCCTAAATATAAAACCTATTGAGAAAACCAGATAATTTCCTACAGTGGAAAGCATTATCAGTTCCTCTCCACACTCCATTTAGCAGTCCCCTGTACTTATGATCTTTCTTTTAGAGCTCCCCTTTCAGCAGGGGCCCAGTATCTCTCTCTGGATTTATGCCTCCGAATGGCGCCCCAAAGCAAGCCAGTGGGAGCCACACGTACTTGGGAACTTGCTCAGCACTGTGCAGAACTGGAATCGCTGAAGAGTTCCCAGGTAAGCACTGTGACAGAGTGAAGTATGGGTCACCATCCCTACAGAGCACCTCTGCACTGCCAACAGTGATACATGAAATTTTATCAGTCATTGAAATCACTCTAGGTTTGATTCTTTGGGTTTTGTGGCAGCTGGATATTGGAATTATGCCACATTCTCTCTCTTTACCATAGGAATTGTTTAGAATTGCATAACAGTCAAAGGAAAAGAGAAATATTTTGTGGGAAAACAGTGATTTAAAGGGATCAAGCTCCCACTGATGTCCATGGACATGGACTCTGAATGGTCCCTTTTGGACCACACTCTCATCAACTTAGTTTAATTAATTTATTGCTTTTAAAAGGATGGGCAGTGAGTTTTAATTCATTACGTTTTAATGACACTTGCTCATACTTGGATTGGACATTCCAAATCAAAGCCTCTCCAAAATAGCTTAAATTGAGCAGCAGCATTATAAAGTAAAAGATCAATGGCTTTAGATTGGTAACATTTTTGAACAAATGAAAATCTCCAAGCTACTATTTGTTTTATCTGGAACTAATGCACATGCCATTAGAAAAACAAAAACAACAGCAACAAAAAAGTCGACAGTTGCTCTGTGGCTCACTGATAATTACTTTCCTTGCCTTTTCATGAAGATTTAGCACCACCATCATGCCCAAGTTTCTCAATTTAAAGATTAATTGGCCTGAAGATTCCAAATCCTTAATTCCTACAGGTGAGGAGGTGTCCATATTGCCCAGCAGTAATTCTTCTGGGTAACTACACTGCGTTAACAGGTTCTCAGGAGTTCCTAGATCAGGAGTCAGTGATCAACATTAAAGTATTACTTATGGTCTTGTCCACAACAGCAGAAATGAAAAAATAAAGAATTCTAAATCAGGAACCTGAGAAGCTCTTCTGAGGCATATTTCATTACCATTTATTCTGAAAAATTCTCTGCTCAAGTTTTCCTTGAACTTCAGGGGATTATGGATAAATCACGAGGAGCACACAAATGTTGCTTTAGCTTTCTCAAAAAATGAAAGCATAAATGAAAAGTTCTGTCACTGGGGGTAGGAGAGGAAGGGAAAAAGATGACTAAGCCCTGCAGTTCTGGCACATTAAGGGAAGGGAAGGACTGTCCTGAAGCAGGAAAACAATAACCTAAAAAATAAAAAGAAAAAAAAAGTTATTAAAGCACTCAGAAGAATTCTTTTTTTTTATCTGACTCTTAGTTCAGTTCATAATCAGATTTTTTTCTATTTATTTCTGATTGTGAAGAACTGTGGTTTTTATATCAGTATTTTTTCAGTGGGTTCTTTTCTAATTCCAAAAAGAGTTCCAGGGCATGTATTGGGCAGAATGCCACCAAAAAGGACTTCAGTAGTTCCAGAACTTACTCAAGGCCTGGCCATGGCAGCCTTTCAAATGAAATATACACTACCATGCCTTCTTGCAGAAATTTCAGCAACAATCTATGCCTTTGGAAAAAACCATTCAGCTGCTAGCCTGAAAAGAGTTAGTTAGGAAACTACACAGAGCACCCTAACAGCAACTAATTTATGAAAAAATTGGATGAACTGCGAAGAATAAACAGACCTTTTTTCCTCAGGACACTTTTTCTAATTAAAAGTAAACCAACTTCCATTTCATAAAGGAGACCGGTTTCTTTAACAGCTATAGTTATTATCAGCCTCATTTCATGCTTGCAATAGAAAATTCTGTAGAAAGGAGTTCAGATGTCATCTCCAAGGAGACTAATTCCATAATGAGCTGATGGGTTTCAGGAAGATATCATTGCTTTTCCTTCCTGTTGCCATGTGCTTTGGATTGTGCTCATATTGAATTACAAAAAATCCCAGTGGTAACACTTATTCTGGAAAATTTTCATATTATTTGATTAACAACTAGAATAGAGAACTGCACTGTTCACACAGCTTTCTGCCAATCAGGTAGTACAGTGTGAGGAAGGAGGAACTATTTTAAAGTGCTCTAGAGTGAAACGTCATTTTTCTACTTAGATCATGAGTTGAATTGATGGTATTATGTTAGTGCTTTGGCTGACAGTCTTTGATAGCCAGTTTCTCCAGACTTAAGAGAGGCTTTTGAAGTCATTGTGAAAGTGCTTTTGATGGCTGCTCCTGGAAGATTATATTGAATTGTGAAGTTTTAACAAAAACTGAGTCCGTTATGCAGTATCATGGTTTAACCCCTGTTGGGATTAACTCTAATCCAGCCAAAACCAGCACATGCACAGAAATGAAGTGTATAGATAGGATTATGGGAAATTTATAGAGGTCTGGGTTTGTTTTTTTTTTTTAAATTTAAGTCTTTCAGCAAACGGAATATTTTCTATAAAAATGCAGCTCTTGTCTATACATTGAAGATTTTAATTGAAAAAGTGGTAATTTTCACTCTATGTAAAATTAGGCCCTACATTGGTCTATTTCACCCTGAGATAGGTTGTTATTACTATTTCAATCACCTTGTCAAGCAGTCCTCTCCACAACTATCACAGATTACTCCACATCTGCTTTGCTCAGAGAACTCCTTGATCCCTTCAACCTATGACCCACCCCATTCATTTATCTAATTTTTAACTATATGTAGACATATTCAAAACTTGGCAGTTGGTAATTCCAGCACAAGACAGGGCCTTTGATGGTGAGTCAGCTCCATTCAGAAGTCCTGTGCCTCCGAACAGGCATGATACAAGATCCTGATGTTTCATGTCTTTAAGATGAGGCACAGTTAATATCTCATTAACTGTTTCATTGATGTCCTAGCAAGTTACTGTAATTAATCCTGTTTCCAGGGGCAAGTTCCTTGCCAGTGTTCTCAGGGTGAATTACCAAAACTCAAAGTCAAAATGACCTTTTTCAGTGCACATTTCCATACACGCTGTGTGAGAAGCTGGACCAGATTTTTACCTGGCTGTCTCCACAGAATCATGATGTGTGTTCAGTATTTTGGGTCTGATTTGAAATACATCAAACATTTCCCTGAGACCATGAAAGCCATCAGAGTGCAGCCAAGAGAAATACCTGCTTTTACCTGCCTTCAGCCTGTTTTCTACCCAGTGAGAGTTCCACCATCAGGCACGAGAAAGATAAGTAACAATATTGTAGAAAGTCTCTAATCCAGGAGGTACAAAGTGCTCTAAAATACCAAGTCTCCCATTGCTGCTTGCCGTATAGGATTTGAAAAATTCCGTGCTACCTCTATATTTAGTAAGCAACGACAGGACAAGACTTCAATGTCCTTCAGTCCTCCAGCTGCTTAGGTGTTTTTCTAATGGTATAGCACCTTCAGAGTATTACTGAAGCAGGAAAACAGAGCAGTAAAACCAATAACATTTTTCCCCCACTACACATTTCAATCCTTTATCTGCAAATCAAATGAGACTTCTCCCATCTTTTCTGATTGGTTTGACCATTTCATCTCTTGTAACTGCTTCTGATCCTCATTTTTCCATTTGGCAATGTAACACATTCAGGAACAAATATTAATGCCCTTGAACTTACCATATATTAGAATAAAAGAAAAAAAGTCCAAGAAATACACTAGCAGAAAATTAACATAAGGTCACAAATTTGGTGCCATACCAAACTTTTAGAGATAATAGATTTTCTTATACATAAAATGAAATTAAAACTGCACACACTTGAGACTAAATTATTTTTAGCTTTCTTTAAAAAAACATATAAATGCTATAAGCTAGTGTTACATAATGATTAGAAATTATTTTTCAGTAAACTTTCACTTGTAAGTAACACTTAAATGTGAGCCTTAAGTGTATATACATCATGATCACTAACTGGTACAGATATTGCTGCTTCACTTTGCTTTGGAGTTGGGGGTCATAAAAGTTCAAGCAAAGCAATCTAGAGTTTTAGCTGCATGCTATGTAGGTAGTTCTTCCCCTGTTTCATCACCATCTTGTGGAAATGGAAGTTGTTCCTGCATTTAAATCAGAGTGAAGAGGCAGGACAATGTTTTATACTTCAGGACTTTAACAGCCTTGTGTGCCCCTATTAGTCCTCCCCTCCTAATCATTCCTGCACATCTTGAAAGCCAGGCCACGAAAGGAACACTGTGGTATTTCCAATGACTCAGCTCTTTCTTCTCTGCCAACTTGTGCACCTATTTTGACCTTATTAACATTCTGGTCAGAATCCTTTTCCTTCTCACACAAAAAAGATAAAGTGAATGGAACCTGAAAGTACATGAATATGTTACACCCATTCCTTCTTCAGGTGTCCTGTCCAGACACTGCTAGTCAGAGTAGATTTGAATCACTGTTTAATGGGTATGGAAATACTGTCCTGCCAAACTAAGTAGCTGACCCAGAAGCCATATCTCATTAATACTATTTTGTATAGTATGAATAGAGATCCTTCAAGAACAGGAATATGTCAGAGACTTCCTAACGATATGTCCACTCCTGCTGTCATCAATTTAGTCCAAATTCTTGGAGAAGGAAGAATTGATACTACCCTATACCTCTTATTAATATACTAAGTCATCTATAAAATGACTGAGAAGTAGTATTTCTACAGTTGTCATAAAAGTAGGAGAAAAAACATAATTATAAGAAATAGAACTCTAGGTTTAGAGATTTCTTATTCATATTTCAAATTAACTGTTTATTAACCTGAAATGTGTATTTACATTCACATTTATGAATTTGCAGTCTTGGAAATATAAATAATAAATAAATTCATAAGACTAATAGAGCCTGCCTTACCAAAAGGATTCTAGGGGAAGTTAAATTTTTGATAAAGAGCGGCTGTCACTATAGCTAGCAAATTCCTCTAACTGGAAGATGCCATAAGACATACAATACCTGCTGAAAAATGGATACATAAAATAAAAAAGAACCCACCATGTTTTCAAAGGGATACAGGATATATCCTTGCCAAATTAAGTTCCCATGATAGAACTTAGTCTTTTACTGGTGAGTACAAATTAACAACATCTTTTACACATTTTTAAACTATATCATATGCAAAAGTAAATTGATTGTGTGCAGGGATAAAATGTGCTGCAGCTTCTCAGTGATACTCAGAAATTTGTCTAGACCATTTAAATAGACTAAATATGAAAAAACCACATTGTACTGACACTCACATGGCATCGAGATGCTGGTCAGGGTCTAGTTTAAACATTTTGGTCTCATGACAACTTCCTGGAATTGATCATTCATCTCAGAGAGAATGGCTTTTCAAGGAACACTTAGATCCTTTATCCCTTGTATAGTAAGAAAGTGGTTGATAAATTTTCTTGTCCTGTTTATGAACGGCATCTGGTATCACTAGCAGAACACTGCTGGAGGAACAAAGAAACTTTATGTACTTTTTTATCTTGTTCACAGGGAATCAATTAGTAAAACTCTAAGTTATATCTCAATCACATGTTGTTTAAAGGGAAAGATCATTTCTCCAGTGTAATGCAATTTCCCCCCAGTTCAAAAGAATCTGATAATGGCAGCTTATCTTTGGCAGTTTTCAGCTGACAAAAAGGTTAAATATATCTCATTGAACTAGATTTCTTTGTGCCAATTCAAACACACATGTTGTTCCCTGCTGACTTGATCCTCTATGCCATTATCCTTGCCTACAAAAAGCAGGAAATATTGTTTAACACCTATTGGTCACTCTCAATCTTTATGCCATTTGCTAATCCCTTGTTCTCAGGATGCTGAAGAACTTTTAAGTGCATCTTTCCAATTTGTGGAGTTTTTTTGATTAACAGCATACTTTATTTCTGGCTGGTGCTATCTTCAAAGAAAGGACAGCCTGTCTGGGAAGGGTTAAAATGAAGTTACTAGTCTTACTACTTTTAAATCCTTTGCCTCTGCTGAGAAAGATGTGTGGTAATCTTTGAAAGGCTATTGTTAGACTGTATTGCAGGGAAAACACTAGAATAAAAAAAAAAGAAACAAGAAACATTGTCAAATCTTACTCTTCTTCCTGGAAAATGCTCTTCAGTAAGGGAATCGGAAATGTTTCTTTCTTTTAGCACCAAGTACAGTATAACATGAGGTAAAAAAACTGGTATCAGCAGTTAATACCTTGCTTTATCTGCAGGAGATGAGAAAGGGAATGAAAAAGAAAAATCGTATTGCTTTAATAAAACCGAGCTATGCCTCCAAGTTAGCAGCTGCACAAAAGCAGAAAGGAAGAGTTACATTAGAGAGAAGAACAAGTCAGAAGAACTAGAAAAATGCCAGAAAAAGTCAAGAAAAGGAAGACTGCACAGAAAAAGTTTCATCCAGGAAAAGATACTGCATATGAAACAGTAGAGCTGAGCTCACTGAAGGACAGTGATTGACAATGCATAAACGTATTGGCCTTTCTAACCCTGTTCTAAAACCTGCTGAGGACACAAGACCACTGCAAGTCTTCTACTTACATGGGACAGACAGACCCTCCACTTATTAAGAAATAAGAACAAGAACAGCTATGATCCATAGCTGTACAAATATGCATTCATCCTGCACATTGCCTTTTTGTGTGCTACTTTAGTTTTCCAGTCTACTATGCTGTTACACCTCAAAGCTACATTTCTATTACTCTGGAAGTGCATTTTACTGAAAAATGCCATTCAACTGCATATCCCCTTTAATGAATTTTATCAACAAAATCAAAACAGGCACTATAATGTGCAATAATTTCCTACCCAATATTAACCACTCAAAACCTAAAATCCACTTTACAAATAAAACACAATGTTCTCTTGGTCATGACCCCAAAGCCCAAGAGGACATCTGAAGAACCAGCGTTGCAGCCTCTTAAGAGCATTCTGACAGACTCTCCAGATTTGGTTCCCATCTATCACCTCTGTGTAAACACCTTTCTGATATGCAGGCACCACAAACATCTACCACATGAAATGAGTATCATTCTGTAATTTGGATACAAGTAACATCTTTCAGCATACAAACAGCAGTAATTTTTGTGAAACAGGGAAGCATGAGCCAAGGTGGGTCTTTCAGAATAAAGTCCAAATAAATTATAGCACCAATATCTGTTTCAGGCAAGAGTTCCATTATTCAGTGTTTGGAGAAGAGTGAAATTTCAAAATGTAATTTGAAAGGGAACAAGGGAACTTTAGGATATTTATTAAAGTTCTACAAGGGAACTTTACAGATATTTATGTTAATGGATCAATCATACCTAATCAACTGGTACTTGCAGTGTCTTCTGCCCAGCGGTGCGAGGTCAAATATTAGCTCAGAGAATCACAGAATGGACAAGGTTGGAAGGGATGGGTCATTTGATCCAACCTTCCTGCTCAAATAGGGTAATTCTGGATCACATTGCACAGGATTGTGTCCAGATGGTTCTTGAGTATCTTCAATGAGGAGGACTCTACAACCTCTCTGGGCAATCTGCTCCAGTGCCCAGTCACCTGCACAGTAAAGAAGTTCTTTCTCAGGTGGAACTTCTGTGCATCAGTGCCTGCTCATTGCCTCTTGTCCTGTTGCTTGGCACCACTGAGAAGAGCCTGGATCCATCCTCTTGACACCCTCCCAAAAATAGTTACAGACAAAGATGAGGTCCACTTTCAGTCATCCTTTCTTGAGGCTGAGCAGACCCGGCTCCTTCAGTCTTTCCTCATACATGAGGTTCCACTCCCCTCATCATCTTTGTAGCCCTCCACTGGACCCACCCAGGACCTCCATGCCTCTCTTGTACAGAGGAACACAGCACTGGCCACAGCATTCCGAGGCCTCACCAGGGCTGAGCAGAGGGATAGGATCACCTCCCTCAACCTGTTGGCAGTGCTGAAGGGCTGCGGAGCACTCTGGAGCATTGGGCACACCTCACAGCTTTGTGCCATCAGTGAATTTGCTGAGAAAGCATCTGCCCCCTTCTCCAAGTCATTGAGGAATAAGTTAAACAATGCTGGGCTCAGTATGGGACCTTGAGGGACACCACTAGTGACAGGCCTCCCACTAGACCCTGTGCCACCATCATAACCCTCGGGGATCTGCTGTTCAGTCTGTTCTCAATCCACCTTGCTGTCTACTCATCCAGTCCACACTTCCTGGGTTTGCCTATGAAGACATTGTGAGAGATGGTGCCAAAAGACTTGCTGAAGTCAAGGCAGGCAATATCCACTGTTCTCCACTCATTCATCCAGGTAGTTGTTTCATTTCAGAAGGCAATCAGGTTGGTCAGGCATGATTTACCTTCAGTGAATTCGTGCTGACTATTCCTGATCCCACTTCTGTCATCCATGTGGACAGAAAATGCCTCCAGAATGAGCTGCTCCATTGTCTTTCCAGGGATTGAGGTGAGGCTGACTGGCCAGTAGTTCTCTGTGCCCCCTACCTCTTACCCTTTTTGAAAATCAGGATTTCCTTCCAGCCTGTTACAGAGACACCCCATAATGCCACCTTTACTAGTTTCCCTTGTTTTTATTGTGACCCATAAGCTCTTGACTTGCTCATCATCCACCCCAAGAGCTCGATACATTCCAGGTGTTGCCTCACACAGAGGGTAACTCCACCACCACACCTTCCTTGTCTGTCTCTCCCGAGAAGCACTGGCACAACACTGCAGTCACGCAAGGATCATTTCCACCATGCCCCCATAACCACAACGAGGTCAAAGCCCTGGGACTGCCCATGGATCTGTAGCTCCTCCTGTTTGTTCCCCATTCTGCATGCACTGGTGTCCAGGCACTTTATATAAGTGTTTGATGGTCTTAGGATCCCAGCAGGGGTGGGGGCGGCAAAATGACACACCACAGTCATGTCTTGTGGTTATGTCTTTGGCTGCTGATGCTTGCTTGACTTTAAAATTTACAAACTAAAACCTGTAATTTATCTTTTTTATGCTGAGTTTTATGGCCAGTGCAGGCATATTTTGACTTATCAGAGTATATGTCTATTAAAACCCCTTCAGTGGTTGATTTGCCAACATTAAAATGGCTGATTATAGGCTGATACAACTGGGAAAGAAGTAGCTTGCCAGATGGCAGGGGCTAAACACTTTTTACGAGATACAAAGTGCACTTTGATTACAGCTCAAGCTACAGCTTCATTTAGGTTGTCAGACCTACGTTCTGTGTTCAGACTGCTGTGCCAAAAAAAATAGACTTGTCCCACCAGCTGAAGCCACTGCAAAAAAATATCCTGTAGAAGTAATGCCTGGTCCTACCTCCTTCTCTTCTTGATGCATGAAGGTGCTAATGATCTTCCATGCTTTCCAAAGTCATCAGTCATCACGACTGCTCATCTATTCAGGGCAATCCATTCATGTGAATCGCACTGTTAATCACCGATGTTCCCACCTGCTCTTTAACATAATGTTGAGATAATGTTTTGAAATCTGTTTTGAAATAATTTGAAAATATTGCTAGCTGGGGGCAAAAAATTAAGGAATTGGTGGAGTTTGATTGTAACTTCAGGAATTTTGTTCTGTAGATATCTCAACAATCTGCGAAAAGATTCCTTAATGTGTCAATATCTGTTCAGAATGTTATGTAATAGTTCTTAAAGGCATTCCTCAAGAGACACCAGCATCCTAACATCCCAATTTCTAATGAAAGGTGGAGAAATGCCTGAAAAAGTTGGAACTTGGCAAAATTTTAATATAAGTAATCTTGCTGGATATTCCCTAAATAAATTTTTGCTGAGTAAAAAAGTACTAAAATTACTGTCTCATACTGGGACCTTATCACCAGGTATCAATTTATGACTATCACCTTATTAAGAGCTTAAAAAATACATAAACAGACGTTTGTGACTGGAAAAGATACCCTTTTTTAAATAATTTTTGGGTGTCACACAGTAAGTGGAAAGTGAAAAAACTACCTTTAATAATTAAAATAACTTGAAATGTATTTTGCCTGATCCCCTACAAAAAATGCAAAAAAAAAAAAAAGATGATCCAGATATCTAGGTATACAGTACATGCCAGTATAGCTTAGAGAAAAAAAAAAAAGATTTTAAAATAATAATCTCTCTGGAGTGCAAATAGCAATTAATCATATAGTAATCTTGAGATTTCTCCCTTTTGATCCTATTCATTATCCATTGTCAAGTGAATTGTTCTTTCTAATTTTCCCAAAAGTAATTATCATTCAGTTTATTATAATAATTTTCTTTTTTGTTGTTCGTGTTCACATTTAACTCAGGTTTCTCTTAACTGCTTCCAACTGTCTATGTATTTCATTAAACCTTTTCCAGTCATTTTGCTCATTCTTTCAAGTTCCCAGTCTCCCACTGGAGAACTGTATCAGTTCCCATTGCAAACTTCCCCACAGCCCTGCCAGCACTCATCAAACCATTTTGCAAGCATCAGCTCCACAGACATGCAGATAATTTTGCCTTTGAGTATACATAGTCTTTAACCAACACCACTGACAATTTGTAACAAATATAGAAGCTGGAATGGCAGCCATGAAATACATTTCACATAGTCCACTCCAGAGTCATCAAACAGCAGTATTAACAGCTTGCTATTAACTGCTTGTGTCAGCTTTGAAGGATTTCAGATCCAAAAAGAAAGAGCAGGCTCTGTATGATGCTCCTAATTCCTCATCTTATCTAGATGCAGAAAATATGAATGTGTATGCATGACTCAAAGGAGTTCACTGTTGTTATTCAAAAACCCAATACCCTCATCAGCGTAGAAATACTACCATCATATATTCCCATACTACACAACTAACAACACTGAGGTTTAAACAAACACAACACTAAACTGTACCAGAATTATTGGGCAGGTATTAGTCAGGATAGTCAGCACAACATAAAGCTTGTTCAGAACCAGGGAGTACTGGTTCTATACAGTACTCCCTGGTCCAATATTGTACTTTTCCAATATCTGCTTTTGCCCCCTTTAATTTCTCCTCAAAGCTGGGGACACAGTATCTGATAGTTGTCTCACAGAGTGGATGTACAATGCCTGAAAGACATCATTCTGCACAGCCTGCAGTATCCCTCCTTCTCCCTCACAGCTGCTGGAACAGATCATAGCTTCCCCATGGTCTTAGTGCACTGAGATCAGATTGGTTGGACAGTAGGAGTGAGAGGGAGAAAAACATCTTGCCTATGGCCCTTGAATCCTTGGTGACTCTCTGCTCAAAGATTTAAAAGAACTGTGGTAACTCAAGGCTACCATGATCCATTTCTGTTACCACCTTTATCAAGACAGCATCAAATTATTCAGTTCATTACTAGTCCAATGATGTTCCAGTGATGCTCTTCTAAGATACTAATGCTTATCTACTGAGATGTGCTCCATGAGACATTTTCCACAATTATATATCATATCATATCTTGCTACAAGTCCTAAGCCTTAAAACAAGGGACATGGAAACAGGAATAATACTCTAATATTAAGAAACACTCTTTTGTCAGAATTTTTCTTCTTTTAGGAGGAAGAGGAAGTCTTAAGAGGAAACAGAGTCAATGCCTGAACAATGGAATAGATGGAGGTTTTACTAAGGATGTTTTGTTGGATTTCATGTTGATTCCTACTGCCACTTTCCCTCTCTTTTGAAATATTTATTGCTTATCTTTACTCTATTTTTACTTTCCACTCTTATTTCTCAGATGTTCAGTGTGCGACTGTTCTTACAGGTTCTGGAACAACAGCAAAAGTAAACCTGTCTGGGCTGTGCTCCTGTTAACAGCACTTTCCCTTTGGACAGCGATAAAGGAAGGCTCTCCTCAGAGTCATGACATTGGTACCATGAAATCAAGTGCATCTTTAAAAGTCTGCGGTGGCTTATCTCACCGAAGAGAAAAAAACATAAACCCCACTGTATACTCAGCAGTATTTATTCTCATTTTTCTGCTTCTCAGTAGTTTGGTTGTGTTTTGTTTTGTTTTTGTTTTTGTTTTTTCCCCCAGTTCTACACCCTTGAATGAAAGATTTCTCCCATCAAAACCAAAAAAACCCAACAACAAAAAAAGCTGTCATGGTCATGTCTTCCTTTCTAATGAACAATTTTTTAGTAGGCTTGGAGTTCTATTGAACTTTGTTTCTTTTCTTGCCCCTACAATTAGACAATAGTGATTTACAATTTCTTTTCTTCCTGGTCCAGTCTCTATGCAACAATGCCTTTCAGACAAATTTTCAAAATTTTACTGTTTTCTATTAGTGTAAGAAAGACTAAAATGTAACCTTGCAATTCATCAAAATTATTGCCATCTCAAATAAAAGCAAATGTGAGATCATTCAGAGTACTTGTAAAATAATTTCAGAAACAATTTTGGAGTCATCTGGGAAAAATGGCATGAAACTATTTAAAAATACCAATTTTTACCCTGAGGCAGACTGCACTGAAATGAAATACTTTTACTTTTAAAATGTTTTAAAATTTTTACCTTAACTAAATTGACTATTTCTGAATCTTATTTGAAGAGAAATGGAGGGAAAAACAGGAAGGAATAACATTAACAGTGCAACTGAGTAGAAGAATTCCTAAGATTAGAAAAGGAAATGTGCACCATCTGGAAAAGAAGTTTCTAAACTTAGGCTATTAGGTTATATGGTTCATGATTAAAATCTGGCAAAAGCCTTCTTTTCTCTGGCAGAACAGACAGTATCTTGACTCTTGAATAATATTCATGATACTGCTTCAGAGCAGGGAACATTAGTTTCTAGGGATATGAAGTTCTGGATCCCCTGGGAAGAGGCCAATCTCTTTATTGAGTTGAATACATTTCACAGATGAAGGGGAGGAAGAAGAAAAAGATCTTGCCTATTTACCATGGATGCTATCAGTTGGGAAAGCAGTTTGGCAGAGCTCCATACAGTGGGCTAGCAAATATCAATAACAGTTTTATTTCTTTGGTTGAAAGGACACAACTGTTTGAATCAGTCCCAGTAACTATTTTACTTTTTAATTTATCAATATTCATATTCCAAACTAGAGCAATTAAAAGATGGCTTTAAATGTATTAAAAATATATCTAAATTTAGAACTACTTTTTTTAGCTGTGCATCTGCTCCTTATTAATGAAATTATTCAAGACCATCTTGAAAAATCTAGGTATCAGAAGGGATTTAGGACACCTGAGAAATCATTTTGCCAGGCACTACACCAGAATTTCTTCTGTGCAAGGAAAAAAGGTGACTAAAATGAAAAACAAGTAATACCACTCAGAATAATGCATGAAGAAAGAAGATATTTTATAATTGCTTAACTTTACACTTTTACCAGAGAAGAAACCTTTTCAATCATGATGAGACAGCACAACTCAGCACAGAATACATCAGTGACTTGCAGCATTGCAGTCACAC
Source organism: Molothrus ater (assembly GCF_012460135.2). Taxonomy (NCBI): domain Eukaryota; kingdom Metazoa; phylum Chordata; class Aves; order Passeriformes; family Icteridae; genus Molothrus; species Molothrus ater. Next base: position 46,073,487 of record NC_050482.2, read on the forward strand.
CAGGGAGGGGATTTGCCTTGTCCAACATACACAACTTCTGGGCAGAACAAATTAAAGCAAGCAGAGTGCAATATAGCAGCTACATGGCTTCTTACTAGGTAAGTTGCCACTGTCTCCTGCAAATGCCCTAGAGGTTAGGGCTGCACAGACTTCTCTTCCTCAGGGACTTCAGCTCCCTCTAAGGCTATGTTCTGTGTTTAGCTTGATTATTCAAGAAACTGTGTATTTTATTGACATTTGGAAGACTGACATACCCTTATAATTTTTCTATTTTTATAGATGATTTTGCAATAATAATGCCAATTATTTTCTTCTAGTCTTCTAAATTCTCAGTTCACAAATTAAAAATATCCAAGAGAAGATAATCTTGCTATGTTCTACGTTCTCACCCTCAGATTCTAAAGAAATTACTCACAATGGTAGTATTTTCAGTTAAATGAATGCCCTGTCTTTCTTAATCAGTCTCCATGTACACAATAGAATATGAGCATAAAGTGGATTAAAAAAGGTGCATGTGGGACAATTTATTCACCTTAGAGACATTTGGAGAATATGTCTTTTAATACTTAATTATTTTCTTAGATTTCTCAGAGGCTGTGGAATATTCAGGGTCACTTGCCTTTACAAGGAGAACAAGCAGGCCAGAATCCCCTCAGGCCAGGAACTATCAAAAATGAAGAATCTTTTTCCAAAACTGATGTGAAAAAAGATAAACCACGACTAGTGAAACAGCATGGTAGTCTAAAGTCTCAGGATGCAGGCTGCACACAGGAATTTTCAAGATCATGTATCTGATTGTGAATCAGGGGAATTAGTTCCATGAATTATAAGAGAAGGTTGGACAGATAAGAGATCATAACTGTTACATAAAATTTGTTGAAAATAATTTAGGAAGATTGGTGTCTGATGGTCTGTTAAAAATGTCGGCAATGCCTTCTTCAGGCAGAATGCAGAAGCTTTTTCCCTTTTGAGGAGGAATGGAGGTTTCTGATTTACTGCAGACCAGCTGGGTGCAGGAGGCACCTTCCTCTAAAAGATGGCAGAAAGCCATTTTTTACTCTATGTCTTGGGCAGCTGATTTAGCAGGGAAGGGAAGAGAATGAAGGTAAAATGAGCTAAAACAGCTAGGAAAGGAGCTTCTAGTATTTGAATGCAGAAATACATGTACTGCAGCTGTGGCATTACAGAGGCAATTAAATGGGTGTTCCATAATCTTAGCTTGAGTCACAAGCCGAATGGGATGTACCATTTTAAAATTCTGCCTTCATGTGCTACATACGTGAATAAGTGCTGTATAATAATGTTCTAGCTCCAGATTAGTGGAGACAACATGACTAAGCGTGCTATTTTAATCACCTTTGCAATGATGATTACTGTAAGACGCTTCTGAGAATCTTTAATCTAAGACTAGTCATTCATCTCCATTTCTTTCTTGTCACAATCCACCCAGATGCTGTCTAACATGACCTTTCTGCTCCTATTTCACTGTGCTGTTTGCCAGAAGATTATTTTTGATTCCCATGCTACTTTGTAACAAATATGCCTTATTGCTGTCTTTATATAGACTGAAAAATAGTGGTTATCTCAATATCTATGATAATCTGTTTAAAGAAGTACAGTGAAAGAGATTGCAAAGGAAATGCTTTTATTTAATTCTGCTTCTTCCATCTGCTCTACCTTGGTTTTTAGAAAGGGAGAAAAGAAGCAGATGCAGGATGTTTTTGTGGAAGAACAGGAATTTTGGATAAAACTGCTTATTTACTAAAGGACTGTCGGTAGGATACCATCACTGCAAAGCAACTCACTGCAGAAATAACCTTTATATTCCCTTTGTGCTACCAAATTTGTATACTGATAAATAACAGTGATCCTTAGCTATTCTCTCAGGATGTGAAGCTCATACAGGAAAAAAAAATTGCAAAACCTGCATTCATTTGATACAAGTTTTTGCTACATCTTTACTATTCATGTAATAAAATAATGCTGATCCCAAACTGGTGATCTCAGAGGGCCTCAGGTAAGCCAGCAACATCTTTTTATGAGAATTATGTTAAAGAGGCTTACCCAAAATTCAAATGGAGGGCTGTGTGTTATCTTCTGTTCTTTACAGAAAGTGTAGAAGAAGTGATGGACCAAAACTTCCTATATATCTGAGAGCTCCCATTCTGCTATGCTCCAACAGATGGCAGGGCTTCCAGGAATTTCTAGGGATTTCCTGCTGGGATCCTATGTAAGGTATGGTTGTCCCTATGCGTGAAAAAAAGGCAGAAGAACAAGCCATCATAAAGCATAAGGGATATCCTTGTGTTATTTTGCTAAATGAATTTATGTAATTTAAGAAAGAGAAAGCTATAATTACCATTTTTGACTGCTAGATAGTGTTGCTGATTTTTTAAGCACATCTCTATAAATAGCAAAATATAAAAGTTCATCTTGTTCTAAAGATAGCATTTGTTGTCAGAGCATTACCTGTTCTAAGTGGTGGGATAGCTCTGGAAAAATAACATGCATTTAATGGTTTCTATTAGATATTCAGGATAATAATTTATTTATTGGGAACACCTTCACAGAGTTTTGTGTAAGGTTGTCAGACAGAGCATCTGCTAACTACTTGAAATAAAAACAAGGCCATTAAGATATCCAGGTAGGAGAGAAATAATAGTCTTTGGAAACTCTGGCAATGCGCTGCCCTCAGATCTCTTTTTGTAGTTCCAATAAGTCTCCCAATAGTAGTTACTTTCTGAAACAAGAAGACTGAAAGCAGTACTTGCTCTATGTCTGGAAACAGGGAGTTAATTTCTACCTGAGATTACAGAGGTGAACAAAAATGAAGGTCAAATACCTGCTTCAATAAATCTGACTGATATTATTTAAGACACCACATTACTAGTTGTCTTGCTGGTAGCAGCAGCCCTAAAAATGCTACTTGAAAAGAGTGGCGAGAGATCATTGGCAATTAAGACATATAAATGAATGTTTCTGATGTAGCAAACTTATAGAATCTCAGATTATGTTGAATTAACTCTGTGATACACTTAGAGCTTGCTTTAAAATATATGTAACTTCCTTTCTTTAGACTAGCATATGTTTGATTTTAGTTACCATAGAGAAGGAACAGCCATAGTGGAAATGACAGACAATTTGAAATTCTTACATATTTCAAGTCTACAGAGCATTTAAGAATATTCTGAATTTTGAATTAGTCCCACTGAAGCATTTTTTAATAAATTTGGTTAGTTATGGTCAAAGTACATGACATTAAATGTCATTATGACCCTAATGGTGTTTGCAGTATAAGTCTGTACTAATGAACATATTCTTATGCATAACTTCCTTTTTAAATTATACTAACCACTACAAAACTGTGGAGTATGTAATCAATAGATTTTGTTATTTCTGTCTCTACCAAAAATTATTAGAGGTAAAGGGCAGGCCAATCAAATTTTAACGAAGTATTTCATTCCATTATGGAGTGTGTGAATTAGGTAATTGGGCCAAAAGTAACCAGCTTAATTCACCACGATGTATCAGCAAAACTGAACAACTGCCTTGGGGTATTAGTGCCTTAGAGTTTAAATTTTTAATCACTACATATAAATAATCACATGTCAGAAATATGCTTCTGATTTAGTATATAATTTAGAATAACAGACATATATATAGCTCCTAAACCTGTCCTAGAGTCAAGTATTAGTTTAAGAGCTGGTTCCTTTAAGTGGTACCAGAGTAGAAAACCTGTAAATGCAAAAATGAGTATACAGTTGCATCCAGATATTTTGGGCTGGTATTCAGTGCTGATGATATGAACTTGGACACTAAGGGATACTAAATTGCTTTCCTTAACTACAGCAGACAATACCTCAGAATTGCAAATGAGCTTTCCTCCCTCCCTCCTCCCCCAGTTTGCAAGATCTAAATATTCCCATGACAAAGTTACTTCAAAAAAAGTATGTCGAAGCACATTTGAAATGGCCAGTTCATGAGGTATATATCTACATGAGTGGAATTTCCAGAAATACTTACTTGAAAAAACGCTGACTCTACTGTGGCTGTGTTTAGACTCATTTTGAGGCTAGTTTTTGTGTGCCTATTCAGGCAAATGAGTCAAATAGCAGGACAGTTAACAAAAGAGAGAATAAGAACATAGAAAATTTTGAACTTAGAACATAGTCATAAAAATTTATAAGTTTCTTTTAACCAGTCTTGGAACACAACAATACTATGTGACTCATATATCCAATCAAAGCTCTTTAAAACAGCTTAGATGTTGAATTTAAAGTATTTGCGAAGAATATAAATACTAAAACTTACTCAGAGAAATTTTCTAATGAGTACATTTGAGAAAATTATAATATGTTCATGACAAAAACACATGCAGAAACAGAGCTAAAACTAATTAAATCAACTATTTCCCAGGAATTATTTGAAATGTCTAGCTTCACCAATATCATCAAACTTGTGAAATAAGAGTAATAATGCTTTAAAGCAAGAACACTATCAGTCCCTTCCAACTCACCAAATTCTGTGCTTCTGCAACAGTAGCCAACATTCACAGCCTTGCTTGTGATGATATTATTTACATTTGTTTTTAGCTATGACAGAATACAATCAGTCATTTTTACTTAGTTTCTCATTTTTATTACACTTGTTTCTGAAAGAGTTCAGTATTGTTACAACTACTTGAGGCATGCTAGATGACTTACAGTACAGACAGAAGAAAATTAATTTTATGTCAATGAGTTTATTCTAAGAATTTTTTTACTTTAGCTTTCTGGCAATTTCTTATCAGAAAACCCAAAAGAGATTGATTATTTGCATATAATCAATGTGTACTATGTATTTGGGTAATCATAGGGTCACAGACTTCTGTGCAAACAGATAATGAAGCAGCAAAATAAAAACTTCACTTGTTCAATTTGATATTGTGTGTAAAAATTACTTACAACCCCTAAAACTGTTAATTTAGCATGAAACATTAAACATTAAACATTAAACATTAAATCATAAGACTAAATGGATATGCAACATCGACCCAACAGTGTAGCTTTAGACCAATGATCTGCAGAGCTCACTTAACCCCCACTAAAATGATTTCCTACTGCTATGTAGTTGCTAGAAACAAAGAAAACAAACAGAGTGAGACAAGCAACCTTCAGATTTGAGATATGCTAATATTTCCCTAATCAATAACAAATTAGTAATGTGATGGTGCTTTGAGAAGGAGCTGGAAATTCCCCCAGAAGAAATATATTCGAGATGTGCTCCACAGGAAAGAGGAAAGTTGTTTGGAAAGTCAGGATTTCAATTTGAACTTTGGGAATAATAGCCCACAGTAGGGCTTTTGAATGGTTTCTTTCTCTAACCAAGAAACTGTGAGGAGGAGACTGCTCTCCCTCAAGTCCACAAATCACAAACAGTTGCAAAGTGGAACAGCTGAATCAGTAGCTAAATAAAATAAAACAGATTTATTCGAGTAATTTTTTACTACACCTTCTGCAGTTTTAAAATTCACATTTGTATTTGAAGTAGATGACTTTGAGGGTGGCCTGAGAGATAAAGTAATGCAGGAAGACTAGGAGACATGATATCAGGTATATCATACAGGTGGAACCTTTTTGAATGAAAAGGTAAAGAGAGACAGAGAGGGCAGTGCAATGCACTGCAAAGATGATGATTTATTAATGCACTAAATTATTAAAATGGATGTTAGTTGTGAAATGTGAAAACCAATTGCTTCTATAAATTCAGGGCTGTTCTGTAATTCATTCTCATGATTCAACAATGGACATAAACAGTAACATGAAAAGCTGCCAATAGATTACTTCTCATTTCCTCTTCCTTTTCCAGTAGAAGACAGAAGTATAATATGAAGAGCAATAAGCCAAGCCTATTTATATATATATTTATATATATTTATCTATTCTTATATTCTAATAAGAATATATTTCTATATTTCGTATAGAAATAAAGAAATGGTTTCAGAGAAAAACTAGTCCTTACTCACTAGCAGCAAAACTGTGATTCCCCTTGGTGCTTTGTAACAGTCCTGACATTTCTCAGACAAAAAGAGTGAACCTGTGCTTACCTTTCCTATAGTCATAGCAGAATGAAGTTACCAAGAATTGAAAGTTCAGGATATCTTGGTAGACCTACTTTTATCCTCTGAATAAAGGCCAGCCACACTATGCTGGATATGTGGTAAACAGCCAGGCATATGCCACTTCAGGCTGGCATGTCATCAGAAAAGCACAGTGTGGACACAAACCCGGGTATCATTCTCTAAGAAGCAAAAATAAATAAAATACTTTAAGGTTCTAAGATACAGACACCCGCGTTTGTATGACAGCAGGAAGGAACGGAGTAGTTTGAGGCTTGTATTTTTTTTCTAAGTTCTATACAAGCTTGGAGGAATTTGCCTTCTGGAGGGTATGGATTCCTCCAGAAGGTTCTCAGAGCTTTTCAGTCTCAAAAAGCAGAAGCAGGATACTCATGGAATATCACATGTTGCAGAAAAAATGGACTGTTATTCACCTTTAAAGAAAATATTTTTCCACATTTGCTTTTTTGTTCTTTTTCCTACCAATTTAACAGGGGACAAAAGTTTTTTGCTTCTCTGCAACTTCAGATTTGATATACGATGCACTTGACCAAGGACACTGACAATTTGGCTGTTTTCATTTCTTAAAAAAGTGATCTTAGGAGATTATTTTCTCTCTATCTTAATTTTTTTCCTGCAGTATTTTTTTTTCTTGTTGCTACTGATCCCCTTTTTTCAGTACTGTTTTGATATGCTGAAGATACAAACTCTATGGAAAGTCAAAGGGGTTCACATCCTATTTTTGTTTACTCTTTTCCCCTTTCTTATTCTCCTGGGCTTTTGCAATTCAGGCTATCTTCATAATTCCTTGCACAAAAGGAGGAAGATGCCTGAGTCTTCTGTTCTTCTGAAACCTCAGTTGCTATGCAGCTGAGCTCTCTCCTGGCTTCTGCTGTTGTATGATCATATGTAATGTCTTCTCACTTGAAAAAAAAAAAAGAAGACAGGTATGAGCAGGTTAGCAGTGCTATTGTGTATTCCATTTCTCATCAAGTTTTAGACATGCAACAGGTAAAAGATTGGCATTGAAGCCGCTAATTCAGATCCTCTGGGGATCTCAATCTTGGTATTGATAAATCACCTTTATGGAAATGCTCCTACTTAGAGGACCAAATCAGGGTACAGCAATAGATAATGCAAACCTGCCTGTTTGATCCTAATCCAGAAGATCCTGTTTGCACTGGTTAGCATCACTTACAGATTTAGAAGACCTCCTGGCCTCACAAGCTTATGCTATCAGTATTAGTAAATTCAGCAGACAAAGGCAAACTTAAACCAGCATGGGGAGAAAATCTTGATAATGTGAGGTGGCCACCAAAGTATTTACAGATTGAAAACTAAATAAGCAGCTGTTCCAGTGCCATCATCTAAACATGTTGATCAATTCATTACTAGTAGAGAGACCACAAATAACAAAGTAGGCTGCTTGCTTTCTAGTACATTGATTTAATGTTTGCTATTTCTTCTTTGGAATACTCACATTCTGCAAGGCATTTATCTTTTGCAGTAACAATGAGATACCATCTTTATTCTAGGAGCTAGCATAGTTCTTACATCACAAGTGAATATTAAAAACCATCAGCTTAAAGTGAAACACAAAACTAGGAAATGGTTTATAAAGGATATTGTGATTGACATATGCAATCATAGAGAGACATTAATGAAACAACACATCAAGTCCTGGATGCTGTCTGCTGAAATTAAAAATATTACATCAATTCCCACAAGAAACACACACCCATAAAAGCTGTGACATTAAAAAGCAAAATACCTTGTCTGGTGGCTTCACTTTTTGATAGCTCTCTGTTTCACTTATAGTAAGCTCTCCTGCAGATCCAGAGAGGTGCTTTCACTTCCAGGGGTGCTCTTCCTCTTGATCACCATTTTGAATGCTTTCTGAAATACCTGCCCTCCCCTCATGATACAGGAGATTGTTCTTTGGTGCTGTTCAATAACATGGTAGGCTCTGCAAATGCAAAAAACTTCACAATCTATTCCAAATCATTTAGGAAGAAGCAGATGTATCAGCCTACCACAGAGATTCTTTTGCTTTCCAAACTTAGAAAGACATGGCTTAGCATTTGGTCCCATCACTCCTTGTTGCTGTGACCAACATCTGAATGATGCCTGGAATGCTTGCAATAATAAAGATGAGATGGTCCTCCAAGATGTAAGAGCCACTGCACCTCCTGCTTGGTTGTGGGTTTCAGAAAAAACAGCTTATATAGTAATTACTGACACGTAAATAGGTCTACTGGTCAAAAAGAACCAACACCACCTAGAAATACTGATAATACAGGTTGCAAAACCCATCTAAGTAATCAGAACTAATTCATTAATTCTCAAGAGGTAAGCATTTGCCTCCTCCTGGCTCAGGAACAGCCTTTGCTGAAAACCATCCAGATGCAAAAAAAGTCATATCCTCCTGGAATCACTGCTATAGCACAGGAGAGGGAACTGGGTCGGAGTCTGAACGAAAGCAGAAGTCTGGGACTGCAGCTTCATATATTCCTGGTGTTTTAAGCTCTTCTGGGAAAGTAGTCTTTTTTGTGCAGTAGGGAAAGAAAGAATTATAGTTCTCATAAAAACAAATACAGGCTGCTGCAAATCTAATTCACCCATTGCACCCAAGAGTAAAAGATCAGTGATCTGGATTTGATTAGCTACTGTATATGTACATATATTTTTTTTTTTTTTCAAATTATTCTTTCTTTAAATTCACAAAACTGGATTACTTGGCTAAGTTGCTCACAAGTTGCCTTTATTTCATAATAAAATGGAAGTAAGACTGCATGAAAGAGAATAAGTTATAAGCTGGTCTTTTCCTTCCATTTCAGGCACCAGGTTCTGCCAGTGCTCCAACAGAAGGGCTTTCATCAATTTATAATGCAAGGCAAGAAAAGAAAAGCAGCAACCCACTGAACAAGACTAAATCACAACTTGCCTTTGAATCAATGAGCAATGCCCATTAGCAAGCCTGAAGCCTGCAGAGAAAAGCTGCTAATTCCAGCAAGGATAGTTGTTTGTGGCTAAACTGCTCAGTGGAATGGAGCCAGGGAGTGAACCCAGGCACCACACTGCTGATCATACATGTTAATTAACTGATAGCCTTCACCCTGGGATGGCAAATTAGCACTCTCTGTGCCATAATTCTCAGGACAGCCTGCTCCAGAGACCATTCTCACTGGCTAGTTCAGACATCATCACCTGTTGTTTTGGAGGTAAGGATGCGATTTTTGCTGAATAGATGTCAATCAGCTCATGCCATTTAATTTCAGAACCCACGAACAGTCCTTAACCATGTTCAGTTTGTAATCTAACTCAGCCTCTCTGTGACTACTCTCAAAAAATCCTTCTTTAAATAGTTTCTAACTTTACAAGAACGTATCTTACCCTAAGTCCATCAGCAGAGAATGGCCTTGATGGCTTTCTAAAACTGTACACTCTGTCTTCATACATAGGACTTAAATGCTTTTCTTTAATCCTTAAAAGGTTCATATGCTCTGCTATTTTGTCAGTGTTCTTACTGCAGTTAAAAATAGAAAAGAAGAAAATTCAAGTTTTGAAGTTGTAAATACTTCATGATAACTGAAAGTGTCAATCAGAGGACTTCCACAGACCAGTTAGCAGCATGAAAGTTGCAGAAATATCAAACAGTACTACATTTCTTGGAGTCTGTATCCATTTTAACATTTAGGAGTTTCTCCACAACTATGAGATATACAACCTTTACCTGAGTGGAAGTATTTTGCTTCAGAAATAAAATAAGCTGCTTTCAAATCTTTTTAGGTGAAACTTCTGCCTTCCCAATTACCCCCACAAACCAAATTTAACCTCAAAAAGCATACAGACTCTGACTCCTCTGGATTTTGCTTGCTTCTTTTAATAGGAAAGAACATTTCTTTGCTCAACTTATATGATATATTTGATGTAGCAGAAACAAGAAGCTACTGGATCACTTCAAGAATGATCAGAAACATTCTAAAATTCTTCCTGCTCCACCCTTCAAATCAGCCCAGAGGATCACCACACCACTCAGATTTGGTGACTCACAAAAGTCAGAAGTTTTCTGGCATATTACTCAACATGCAGTCACTGCTATGATGAGAACATTGCTCTCATCCCAAACCACTGCAGAAGAGATCACTATCCAGATGAAAAGAGAAAATTTTCCAATAGAGCAGAGCTCAGTAACATGGAATCTGGATATCAGCACAATTATATTCCCCATCATACAGTCACCATTGAGCACTAGAGGTCAAAAGCAAAATTTCAGAATAAACGAACAGTTTAGCATGTGATAATTCGCCATGGGGGGTACCTATTTCCTTCCACTGACCTTGGAGAATGCCTACAAAGTAGCAGGGATACTAATATGCTTATTTTAAAGAATAGAATTACCAAATTATCTATCTACATTTTTGTGAACTTAAATATAACAATAACTAATATATTTGTTAATAATAAGTACAGCATTTCATCCAACATAACTTATTTTCTTGCATTTGCAACTGAAAAAGAACTAAAGGGTAAGAATGTAATATTTTGTGGAAAGTGTCAACTTTCTCCCAGCCTTCATAGTCTGATCAACTCAATTTTTAGAAACCTATGAAAGTTTGAAATTAATTTCTATAAGTAGAGGTAAAACAACCCAAACAATAAGAAAACCACCAAGTTTCATATTCAACTTAGTTAAAGGTAAAAGAGCTGGACTGTCATACACAAAGGAATGACAAGCCAAGTCAGATATCCTAGAAATTATTATCATGTAGAAACATTTAAAATGTTCCTGTATCCTATATCCTGAGGAGTTTCTCCAAAGGCAAGCTGCTACACCTATGCAGTACTGATCCTTAGTAAAGGTGTCCCTGTTATATCCAGATTTTCACACAGACGATAATGAAGAACAGAGGCTTGCATGGAGACCTTGCAGCAACCTTCCAGTACCTGAACAGGGCCTAGAGGGAAGCTGGAGAGCAACTCTTCATCAGGAATAAGGAGTAATAGGTACAAATTGAAAGAGAGGAAATTTAGATTAGATATTAGGAAGAAATGATTGTGAGGGTGGTGAGACAATGGAGCAAGTTACCCAGGGAGGTTGTAGATGCCCCAAACCTGGCCATGTTTAGGGTTAGGTAAGCCCTTGAGCAGCACGGTCTAGTGGAAGGTGTCCCTGCCCATGGCAGCAGGGGGTGGGACTAGATGATCTTTAAGGTCCATTTCTACCCCTTAACGTTTAGTGATTCTATGATATAACCAAGCAGACTACTACATCCAAATCTCTGAATGTGCCGAAAGATCTAAACAACCTCAAATTCCAATGAAAAAGTAGTGATATATTGAAAACTATATAAACAGCAAGGATGTTACATTCTGGACAATTCTAACAACTGAAGGAAGGAGTCACTAGGTTCATGCCATTGCCATGTTGAATTCAGCTGCTCTACACTTCTGGTGAGGCCCAGAGCACATCCCCTGTGCTGTCCATGGCCTGATTGGAGGCCCCCAGACACCACCATGGGGAAGCTCTGCACAACGACCCTGGGGCCATGTCCAACCCCAGCCCCCACACACCCTGCCTGATCCTGACACCCCTTGTGGGCCAATACCCCAGCACAGCCTGTTCCCTTCCCCAGAAAGTGCCCGATCCCTGGGGCTGACCTGGTCCCCCGCAGATGCCCTGTTCCTGGCTGGAGTGGTGGGATGAGGCTCGGCTGCCAGGCCCTGCCCTGCTGCCCTGGGGAGCCCCCAGTCTTGTGGAACCCTGTCGCTTCTGGACACTTCCTAAATCTTGTAGTTCCTTTGTCTATTCTCAAAATCCATTCCTTTCCAGCAGCAATGGAGAAACATGACTTTAAGTGTTCTGCAAAGCGACTGCATCAAGCAGACGCCAGAGCTCTGTGACATGTGTTACACATCCGCTTAGCTTAGCTTGGAAACACTACGGTTTTAAATAACAGCGCTCGCGACTTCCGTCGGTATCTCACAGAAAGGTTGAGTCATTCCTGGCTCAGACACTGCCAGTCAGAGGGAAGAGGCTGTGGGCAGGAGGCTGCTGTGTGCCCACACCGCCCCACCTGCCAGGCACAGCTGACTGCTGGAGCACTGTGGCACAGCCCGTGCAGCACCAGGCTCCCCCTGTGCTATCCCTGCCCCACCGTGAGGCACAAAGATTCCCAGTGGAAGCAAGCCACAGGCTGAGAGGTACTGAAGCACCAAGGGAACAGCTGCCCAGATGTGTGGCCTCAGCCTGTGCACAGCTACTGACAACACCACACCAGTGGTACCACAGGTTTCAACAGCTATTCCCTCAGATAAAATTTGAGATGGAATAATTCATTTCTAAAGGATACACCAGCTTCCATGGGGTAAGCCAGGATGTATGAGACCTCTGAAATCACACTGTCACGCTGCAGTGCAGGCAAACAGAACCACCCTGGTGATGCAGGACATCTGGAAGGCTGTGTTTTGCTTGGTTTTTACCTCATCAAATGAAAATAAAATTTAAATCATTCATTATAAAATATGGATAACAAGCTAATTTTTCTTCTAGAATGGACAGACAAACTGATTATGAGTCAGAAAGTCACTGTGCCAAACACTGTACAGATAATATGGTGATCCCTCCTCTGAGGAGTTTGCAAAGTTAAAGTAGTTATGTCTGCAGAGTTAGCAGTGGAAGAAGTAGCAGGCTTTAATTTACAGCTGATGGCTACATTAGAAAGCAATCTGAAAACCTGGGTATCACTGAATGTGAGAGAGCTGACAAGTAGAGCAAAATTGTTGGAAACAAGATAATAATGGAAGATATATAACAGCAAGTGCCTAGATTATTCTCACCCATACTTTGTATCAACTCTTAGAGCAATTTTTCAAAATTATGTATAGTGATAAAGTAAAACACAAGTAATAAGGGCAGGCTGCCAAATAGTACTTAGAATACAAATCAAAGGAGTACACATTAAAATTTAAACCTTTCATCTGCTACTTGTATGACAGTATTGTGAGAAAGACAGAAATGGAAAACTTTTGTCCCTAATTAAAACTCCCCGTTGAGATGCAAGTCGTTAGAATTTCATATAAAGTGTTGTTACAGCAAGACACTAATGAAGATGGGTTTTGGTAACTAAGACAAAGAGGACAGGGAGTTAAAGATAGACATTTGTCATTACAGATAATGGGATATTTTTGAACTGGTTTAATGCATGTACATACTTTATGATACCAGGGTAAAAATCACGCTGAGGGCAAAATTCTCCTGCCTTTTCCAGAATACTAGGATACAATGCAATGAGGAAGAAGCAAAAAAGAATCCTCATTTTTTCAAGCACCTCTTCAGTACTAGTAGGTACAAGCCAAAAGGATACGTGGGTCCTTCTGAATGTGTACTCTAATGCCTGGACACATTTCCTGAACACTGTTTAATTTACTAATATAGACATAACTATGGAATTCACAGATCTGAAGTCACAACTAATTTGGTAACGTATCATAAGCCAGCAAGGTTATGTCTACTGCTTGCAACAAGTACAAATCCACCAGCAAACAGACACACAGAATTAAAGAGGTAGTATCCTGGGAGGCCCGCATGGAAATGAATACAATAACGGCTTGGAAAAATATGGGTGAAATCAGAATTCTAATCAAAACCATTCTTAAATGTTTTCTGTCTCTAGTAGTTTCCAAAGTTCTCTTGGTGTGTCAAGAGCCATCAGGGCAATCTGTAATCTGCCAGGCTAGTCTGTGACATTTTATGTGTTTTCCTGAGAAACAACATACCATAAGAGGTTACTCTAGAAATAAAGCTCACAATGACAAAAAATATTTAGGACATAATAGAAATAGTCTTTTGAAATACCGAGAGAAAAGAAAAATACTTACAGGCTTCTCAGTTCAAGGTCAATTCTGGCAATGCACATTATGAACCATATGAAAAAGCTTTTCATGCCAAAATGACTGATCCCTGTGTTTTATATTTTGAGCAATAAGACAAGTTTGAAATGTCCAAATGTTGGCAGAAGATTATTTTGTTTTCATAGAACGATGTAAGTTTTGTAGATCATTAATAATGGAATTCTCCAAGTATGTACTCTTCCTTTGTTTAAGGTAGGGATTGTGGGCAGAGCTGAGGCAGAGGAGTGTTGTCGCAGCACCAGTATTGTTGCTATTGCACTGCTTAGAAACAAAAGTTAAAAATAATGCTCCTTGCTAGTTCTTCACACTCACAAATGCCTTAGTATTGGTTACTATGATAGTTCTTGGTTATGTCAAGCAACAGTAGTCAAAAGAACTGAAAAGCAAGCTTCTACTAATTGTTAACTCATGAGATTCTGGGGTTTAATCATACAGACTGAATAGTTTTTTTTGTAGTTGAAAGTTATGTCTGGTTCAACTTCACTAAGAAATTCTGGCAGAAATAAATTTTGCAAATTCACACATTTCTGCACCCAATACTGGCTATTGCATGCCTAATTTCATTTGAGTACAAAGAATTTCTGAATTGCAATATCTAGTTTTAGTTGGTTTTACGTTTTTCTAGAATAACCAAGGTCACAAGGGTATTTCAACACATGAATCATAAACAATTGCACATTTGATCTTCTATTTACCTGGTATTTTTAGGTAAGCTTCCTAGAGCTTAGAAGGCATTTACATCACACCTTTGTAATACTTCTGATATCGAGGGTTGGCTATGGCAAGATGAAAGAATGGGTTTGAGCTTTAGAAAAAGTGTACCACTTTTTTTTGATTATAGAAAGATGGAGCTTTCTATCTCTGCCAGCCAAATAATTGCTTTTTAAAACATGCCATAGCACTTTTCAGACTGGTTTACTCTTTTTGATGAATGCTTTTTGGATGTTTCAGTCTTTTGAGATCCTTTTATGCAGGGAAATACCTGTACTTCTAGTCTTGTTCAATGACTGAAGTAGATCTCCATTCTACACCTACCATGAAAAGAAGAAGATTATTCTGGCAAAGTGGGGCACCAATCCAGTTCCATGCACAGGTTGTGTGGCATGGCATTAGATGAAAATAGCTGATGAGTAGATGATCTGCACCTTTATATTTAACAGAAAAAAAGCTCTCTTAACAGTGAGCTAAAGAAAAAGAAAACAGATACCAGATAAATCATAATTATCAGTAGTACATGATATAAACTCTCATTTCTGGCCTGATGGGAGTCTGTGTTGCACTGTGGACTTGTGTGGGTCTGACAATAATTTCTAGTGTCTCAGTAGGACTATTGTCAATAGGTTTGTATTTGCTGCATATGAACCCACATGCCTACCAGAAACAAGACCATTCATAGTGAATGAGTTTAAAAAACATCAGAATTGGTTTTCTGGTGTGCAGACTGGGAATTTATCATATATGTTATGCCTAATTTTCTATATTATTCTCTGTAATATTCCAAAACTCATTCACCAGCATATTAGGAAAATGCAAACACAGCTGAAACAAACTAAGTCCTGTAGTTTGTGGAAATATTTGTAGTAGTTACCTAGCACTAATAACATGAGCCTTGTTTGCAAAAATAACCAACTGTGTAACACTAGAAATGGCAAGGAAAAAAAAAGACAGAAAAGCATTTTGTAGAACCAGCAACCCACTCTAAACCTTCTCAAAAGAGTAGGATTTGTAGTATTGAAAACCACCTTTTACTAGACCACACTGACATATCTGGGAGAAACAGGTGTTTGGCCATAAGGCCTTTGGGTCTCAAACAGCAATTGCAGCCTTTAAAGAAGAATACAAGTTGAGAATATATAAGATTCATGCCTGAAGTTGCATATCTCAGGCCATCTGAGAGAAAAAGTTGATAAGCATAAAGTGATTTTAATAAAAATATGAGTGACTGCACCAGGTCATAGCAGAGCTCTAGAGATGTGTTTAAATCAACATCCTCTTAAGCAATGACCCGTACAAAAAGAAAGTTCCCCTGGTTGCTCACATTCTGTTATGACATTCCACTTTAAGTATGAAAATGTTTCAAATGTAATAAATGTACCAATTTAAAATTCTACTTAGCCTGATGATAATTCCCAGAAAAAATGTAATTCAAAGTTCATTGTGATTACAGTACAAGTTTAAAAATTCAAGGTAACTTTGAGGGCTGAAATAAAACATGGCTCTAGCAGTTTAGATAAATACTAGCAGTAAGATAAATACTCAGCAATGGAATTACACATTATTGAAGTCTCATACCTTGGTCTTATTTAACCAAGGGTATTTTATCCTTAATCAATAAATACAATATTAGTGCTAAAATCCAAAATACAACTATATGTTTGGAGTCTGGAGTCTGACATAATCAGAAGAGTTAAGAAAACAATCAAGAAAATAAAAAAGTAAAGGCACAGAATTACTGTGCACTAACATTCTCGACCCCTGTTAGAAGAGCACCAGATCCACCTAGTGGAAATTTCCTTTATTACAATGACTCGAAAATGCCATCTTGTAAGCAATATCACAATATATGCGGCTTGGTGGGAAAGCCAGTATGTGTTATTGTCACCGAATCACAGAATTTAGGGCTGGGAAGATTACTGCTATGTTTTTTCCTGTCATGCAGGACTATTATTCTGGCTTTCACCTACCTTAAATTTATGAGAGGATGATGTTTACACTGTTCATTTAGAGAGAGAGTTTTCTAATTTTTCTCATGTCATTAATTTTTTTTTTTCTTCTAACTAAATTAAATGTGTCTTTTTTGTGTAATCTTTTTGGTTTTAAGCAATTGGATACATTACTCTGACAACTATCTGCTTTTAAACTTCAAACCTATAAAGTTCTGTTATGTTCCTCCTGTACTCCACAGTGGTGTTGGTAACAGTATTAAATTCTATTACTGCTATAATTTAAACTCTCTGGTGAACTTTTTCTTTTTCTTTGTAATTCCCTAAAACACATAGTTTTATCTTTCTGGGGATATGTGCAAAACTGTACTAAGATGATGCACAGAAATATCAAGGGCACTTAAATATATGTTTTCATCACACGTCTTTTTACAACTGTAAGACCATATTCAGACTATTTTGTATTTTAAATTCATCTCAGGAATACGGGCAAGAGTTGGCGATCCTGCATGTATGACTGTCTTTAGCACATAAGACAGCATCATCAGATTTCATTCCTTCTTTGCCATATATATACTTATTTTCTAAGAGAACACTAGAAAAATGTTTATAAAGTTTTCTAGGCCTCAAATGTAAAGCAGCTGAACCGACAACACATGCTGAGCTATACTTTCAGCAACTGCTTGGTTTGACTGCTGAACATAGAATTAATATTTATGATCTTGCTGTTAAGTTTACAAACTAACATCATATACAAAATTTATCCTTAGGAAGTGCAAATGAGTTCAAATCTGTAGGCATAGCAGTAAAGAGCACAGCCCTTATAAAATCAGGTCTGTGCTATCTGAATGGGAGTTTTCTTGCCTGAATAAAAAAAACACAGGTCCTGGATAAAACACAGAAATTTAAGACGGAAATTGGAAAATCTGTTTTACATGGGATTATTCTGGGACTTTTCAGTATACTGACTTGTCAGAAAAAATGAGGTTATTAACTTTGTTCTTTCTATTCGTAACTAGGAGTGTGGATTTAAAAAGACATGGTAAAAGTTGTTCTCTTTTGTGGTACAAATGCCATAGAAGTGTGAGCAACATAGTCGCAGGACTGAAAAAGCCAGACATATGATACATGGTGTTCCTAAGGAGTAGGCAGCATTCAGCAGTCTGGTACATCCAGTGGCTGTTAATGATAAAACGTGTTGATGATATATGATGGTGTGCTACAATTACTTTCTCAGAACATAGTGAGACTTTCAAGCATGTTTCCTCAAGTAAGAAACAGGTTTCTAGGGGAAACAGGCTTCATCTCAGGAGTTTTGATACTGGGACTATTTTTTAATTATTATTTTTCCTGTATATCACAATTTTAAGTCAATAATTTCTATTGTATTTTCTCAAGTAAAAGTCCAAACACAGATTCAGAATAATATTAATTTTATGGCATAAAAAATGTTCACAACAGAGATCTCAGTACTCATGTAAAGGTCCCTTTAATTAACAGGAAAAAATAGGCACCCTTAAGGCATGACTCATTTGATATAATTTAGGCTTTTGCTTTAGGACTAGATGAATCACATAAGAGAAATGGCTGCATATCTTCAATGATTATAGCAAGAAGCTAGACATGTATCTCCTATGACTGAGTTGTAAATACGAATTTCACTGATATAGTCAGAAATTGAAATTTTATCCTTCCACTGTTCCTCCTTTTGCTAAAGCAGAACACAATTTAGCATGTTCAATATAGATCAAAGAAAATATTATTGATTTCATTCCAATTTCAAGTGATCACCTAGGTACATGAAATAAACTTTCAAGATGATTTTTTAAAATATTTAGATATTTTAAAATTATATAGATTTTCAAATACAATTTATTTTTAATTTTTATAATAATTTTCAGAATTTTCTTTTCATAACTGTGACACAGTTATGAAAAAGAGTGTCTGCTTCATAAGACAGTGAAAAAGAGTGTCTGCTTCATAATTAATTTTAGTAAAAACAAAATAATCTGGACAGTTACCAGTATATCCATGGTTGCATACTGTAGGACCAATCATAACAAGGAACTTAGAAATTAACACAGGCATAGGGAAAACATAGTTTTTTCTAATTATGCAATGTCTTGCTCCACTTCCACCCGCTTAATGAGTGGAATATGCAAAATAATAAATATAATGGGCACATGAAAGACACAGTTATGAATTTTGCCCAACATTGCCCTTTATAATTATATAGTATTAGTTGCCCTATATAGTTATAGGCCTAATTAGTTATAGTTGCCCTATACAATAATTTAGTAAAGTTGGGCTGTAAACGCTTTTGAACTTCAATCATTTTGGTAATGGCTGGTTAGAAGATGCATTCTAAAATATCAATAATGTAACTGAGAGTTCTTCTGCTTATCCATGAGGAGAGAAACTGGTTGAATTAGAGCTCTCCAAGAATACTGTTAGCCTTGTTTATAATTGCTTATGCTGTAATATCATATGAAGACTGGCAAAAGAGAAGTCTTAAAAAATAAAAGTCAGGGGACGGAGGCCATAAGTAAATTAAACATAACACAAGAAGCAGATCAGGATAACATATATACATATATAGATATATGTATAATTCAATGTATATATAGATATACATTGAATTATACCACCCTGCTAAATTATTGTGTAATTTTTTTTTAATAGTCTTTGTATATAGCTTCACATATCAACTGAACAACTCACAGTATTCTACCACCAGAGACATTTGAGTGCACACATTTTAAAAATTCCCAAGAGCCTCATGGCAAAGTAATACACTGAACAAGCATGCTGGGTTCCTAAAGTATCAATAAGTTTCATGAGGAGATACAGAAGAATTCCAAATTTTCAGCTGCTGGCAAGACAGCTTTGGTGAAAGCGCCGAACCTATAAGACCTCCAGATATGCCCCAGAATGTCCATTGCACTGACTGGTGTTTGTTCTTTCTGCACCAGGATCACTTACTCTTGGCATGTCAGCTAAACTGGATTAGGAACTCAGGTGGGAAACTCACAGTGAGAGCAAACGAAGTTCAGAAATGTTTTAATGGGAAACTACCCTTGAGACAAAAAAGATGAAGAGAAAACAAAATAAACAATGAAAAGAATTGATTTCCCACAGTATTTTTCAACTGTCAAAGCCAAGTGTCAGCTAGCTACTAAAATAAATAAAAATGCTACTACTTATTATTATTTTACTAGTTGTAGGTAAAAACTAACTGTGGGTATTGTCATTAACACTCATCTCTTACAATTCAATAAAAGATTTGTTATAAAGATATAGCTCTGTTGATAGATACTTGGGAAAGGTTTTGGGATTTTGTTCCTTATTTTTGTTTGTTTTTAATTTTGTTTTTTTTTTTACTTGCAAGACATTAGGAGGACATGATGAAGACTAAGTTCAAATACAAGATTTCATATATTCAGAATTATGTGTGTTGTGATTCTAATGGCAGTTTTCTGCTTATCAGTAAACACATTTCTGACCCTCCTATTCATTTAAACTTACCTTGACATTTTCCCATTGGAAAATTTATATTTCATAACCTCTGAGTCTATTTAGTGCCTTGATAATTGCTACATGCACAGTCAAACCAAATAGGTGAGTCTCAAGACCAAATAAAAGTCTTCATTTTCCTATTAATTGGTCTGTGTTTAATTATCAGCAGTATCTTCCTTGATTCCTTGTAGAAAAATGCAGCAGCTAATTCCATACTTACATGGAAAAAATACTTAGGTTAACACAAATAAATGGGATGCTAAAATGCTGATGCTTATGGAAAAATAACAAATTGTCAGCAATAAACCCAAAATCTCAGCCATTTTGCTTAAAAGCACCTCCTGCAAAACAGTGTGGGGGTTTTATCCTTGACACATTGGAATAATCTGTGTTAAATCCCTGGGGAAATGCAAAGAAGATAGCAGTCAGATTGCTTCTCTGCCTTATCTGAATTCCAGTGGCCAATAGAAATCTTATGGTGAAAAGCTGAAAATCCGCAGGAAAATATTTTACCAAGAACATCAGCTTGAATGAAACATCTCCAAAGAATCTTTTATAAACTTTTAAACTCTTTCTCACATCAAGGCATTCTTGACACAAATCTTACCTGAAACACTATCCAATGTTTTATTTCTTCTATAATATATGACATATAGTCATCTTTCACATTTTCTGTAAATCATCACCTTCATATCCATAGTATTGTTTATTAATAACACCATAAAAATACTGAGAGAAAGTATAATTTCTGATCATATTTTAGAGAGTGTTCTAGGAGGTCACTGTCAAACCTTGAGGGTGAATCTCTGATGCAAAGGGTCAGCAAGCTGATTTGATTAAAGAAAAACAGAAAACCTAATTGTGAGAGCAATTTTGAATATTTGAAATTCTCTATGTATCTCTGTAGTCATTTGCTTCCATTTTAAATAGACATAAAATAAGGACTGTCATCTATTTTATATGATACTTAGATACTCTTTGTTTCTTCAAAATACATTTGTAGCCATTCTTGCTAAGCCTATTAGCTTCTCATGGCACTTGTTTCTGACTCTTGACATCTCATCCTTGCATGTATCTCATTTGCTACTAAGTCTCCTCAGTTCTCAGCTTCCTCTTTCCCATGCTTCAGTTCTAGCCAATTTCCAAAGCCAACTACTCCATATGCTTAGAGGCATATTAGACTTCTGTCATTTTTTTTCTCTCACATTGTCACATCTTATGCTTCTGATTCCCAGAGAGCCACAAATTACCAAGAAAAAAAGTGTTCACAGATAGAGCAGATAACCTAAAATAATGATTTTTTTTTTGGTGATGGTCATGTACTAGTGCTACTGTACACTTTGCTATGAAAAGCAGGTGAGAAGAATTATTTCTGCTTGCAAATTGTTGCTCAGCTTCAACGAAAGAAGCAGCACAGATCTATCACTTCTCTTTAATAATGTAAATTTATGAACTAGCCTGGTGTTTTGCCATCCATCCTCCTCAGCTATGGCTTTGATGTTTATCTGTTGCTTATATAAATCTTACATAAATTTAACTTATAAAGCAGGAAGCACAAAATACCTTGCATTTGGTTATGTTCACCGAAAACACAGTAGAACCATATTGTGTGTGGGAACACAAATGTTTTAAATACTTAGCTCTGCATAATTCTTCTTCTTGTGCTTTATGTGTGCACATGAGTGCATATGTATTTCTTTGTGGCTTACTGGAGGGAAAAGTATTTTATAGAAAGTCATTATGACTGTCTTTTCTGTTTTCAAGTAGATCATGCATGTAGAACAGGAAAAAATCCTTAGATGATAGAGACTGAAAGACAGTCATCAGCAGCTCATCTGCAACCACGGAATAGAATTATTATTAAATATATTACTTTAAAGGGGTGCATGAAGTCCAGACCCTGAGAAAAGCAGGATGGCCAGGTGCTTGGTTGATGCCTCAAGAGTGATAAAAAATGCCATTTGGAAAACTCATATATGTCCTTCCTTTACTGATAAATGTGTTCATACAACCTGATTAGCTCAGACAGGTTCTGATCCAGCTTTCAGTACGTGAAGAAAAGAATAACTAAGGTCTAACTATATTTTTCCATTAGCTTCTGTCATTAGTGCATCTGAATCAGGCACTTAGTTCATAGATTAAAAAAGCACAGATAAAGCATTCTAATAGATTTTGAAACTGATTTTCTGTTTTGAACCCCAGAAAACTAGAAAGCTTTCTAATTTCCTATTAACAGACTCACAGACTTGCAATCTATGCTATAATTCATTATCTGAATAACATTTTGAATATCATTGCACAAAAAAACCCCAAGTTCAACTGCATTTTCTCAAATTATTTTTCATATTATTGAAATGCATTCAAGTCCATACACATATTGCTTTTTGGATGAATACAGCATTTTCAAGATCTCTACGTGGTACGAAGAACAATCTTCAAAATAAGCAATGAGTGAGAAAGTACAATCTGAGGCAGGAATCTAAATCAGGAGTTAAATGTACATAACCTTCCAAGGTCTTGATCATTATGAAAGGGATTGCAAGTACATGCCAATAACTATTCCAGGATGTAAACATTTGGGCTGCCAGTGTGTTATTTACATCTATAGAAAATTTATAACTGGAGAAAATGGTATTTAATTTTGAAATAATGCAGACTGAATATGAAAGGTTTCTTGGCACCAACAGCTATTAGAATTGTGCATTGCCCTTTATGGAAAGTGACTGAAACCTTATTCCTTTGAAAGTTAAAAACAGTGAAAGACTTGAAGATGACTTTAAGGACTCAAGCCCTGTTGGCTGTAGGCTGCAACAGAACCTTTTACAGTTGAGTAAATACTTACTTCCCCCTCAACTTCATTGAAAAAAATTAACTTTACTTCTATTAATAACAGAAGTAATAATAGAACAATATTATTCTGTTTTGAAAAAAATTTACTTTACTTCTATTAATAATCTTGGTATAATACTTTGCAGTCTTTTTTGAAATCCAGGGCTGTATCTGTGTGATACAAATGCAGTGGACTGCAGAGATATCCAAAGTAGCTCTGAAAAATATGAGACAGGAGAATCATGCAAAAGACCCAGGGTAAGGCTGCTGTCCTAATTCTGGAACATTAATCACACTGAAAGGTCTATATGGCACAGCACTGCATTGGCTCTCACACTTGAGAATGTTAAAAAAATCTGTTCTAGAGGGGAAAAAATTTCTAAAGCATTTCTGATCCTCAACATCTTTATAGTTAAAATGACTGCCATTCAGTCCTCTCTACCTTCAGCTATTGAAATCAGCATCAAACAGAAGACAAATCATGCTAGCCAAGATCTGATACACTTGGGAATTTTAACTGGAAATATCAACCCTTCACAATGTTCTATACAGCAATGCAGAAGCAGAAAAAAAATTTGATTTAAGAAGATTTTAAAGAAGAATTATTTCTCCTTTGCACACTACTGAACACAGTATTCTTTGAAAAGCACCAAAATAGTACTGCAGTCCTTAAAAAAAATCATGTAATAAATTCTGCAGCTTTATTTCTTTGAAAAAGGGGATATTTCTTTATGATTTTTATCACTGCACATTGCTTCAAAGTAAAAGCAGAAGTATTAGTTTGCAAAATTAACACAATTATGTTCTTGTTTGCTTTTATGCATCATCACCTTCAAGTATTTTGCATTGACCTTCAATCAACACAATCTGTTTTAATATGCCTTCAGCTAAAACTATGAGAGGTATGTTTTATGGGCAGAAAATGCAAGCATTTGAAACAAACAATTTATTTCAGCTCAAGTATCACAAATACTATCTAGAAAATAAAACACCCATAATGACATTATTTACAGCACCTATTTTTCACTACAATAAACAATTCCTGTTGTAATGAAGGATGCTATCCTAAGCCTGCACATTTCAGAGGTCAAATTCAAAATAAGATATGTATAAAATTTCTGCATTAATATCAGCATGATCTGAAAAAGGATATGATTTTAAAATGGAAATCCTATTTCCTTGCTGGCTCATAAACACTTAAAAGGTTAAGCTGGTAAAATGTAATTCTTTATTCAGGCCTCTTCTAAGCTACTGAAGGCAGAACTAGTTGTTGCCTAGGACAACAAAATATTTAGTGACTGTATTTTATCTGTTTTTGTAGAGAACTTGTGGGCTGGCTGAAGAGGTTATTTTCCAGGGGTTTTAAAGGAAATAAGAAGTCTATTGTACTCCCTGGAAAGGAGATCACATTCTGAAACTTGAAATATGAACCTTCTAATAGAACACCAAGATTTTAGAGAGAAAATCAAATGATAAGGCAATTTATTTGTTCCCTGAATGGAGAGAGATTTTGTTAAGATACTTCAGAGACATTGCTCTCTCTGGCAATAGATAGAGTGGGTTGCTTTATAATGCAAGATAATTTTTTTAATAAATCAATCATTTGTGCTACCTTATGTGTTACAGGACAAGAAAATGATCCTGCAGATGGAACACAATAGGTGCTAAAATTGCTCAGCTTTGATTATTAGTGCTAAAAATGACTGCCAATCACTACCTGATTATAATTTGTTTTGAAGAGAGTGTGGGGGAAGAGAAGGAATGAAATAAAAGAGAAAAAGAGGGGGGGAAGTTCTGATTTTAAAAATTCTAAGGCAGATGTTTGCCTCAGAAAGGAGGGAAAGGCAATTGCTATCTGCAAATTTCAATGGCTAGATTTACAAATCAAACATAGTGGTTTTAATATCACTTTTAAATCACAAAACAATATTTTTTGTTATTGCCATAATGCAAGGAAATAAAAGAATCAGGAAAATTACTTCAAAGTATTTATATCATGTCTTTTATTAAAATAACCTGTAATACAAAATGACATCAGGTGAATTAGAAAAGAATCATTATGCTACCAAAAGAATAAATGTCATGACATTGTTCACAGTGCAAATATGTCCTTCCTTCCTTCCTTCCTTCCTTCCTTCCTTCCTTCCTTCCTTCCTTCCTTCCTTCCTTCCTTCCTTCCTTCCTTCCTTCCTTCCTTCCTTCCTTCCTTCCTTCCTTCCTTCCTTCCTTCCTTCCTTCCTTCCTTCCTTCCTTCCTTCCTTCCTTCCTTCCTTCCTTCCTTCCTTCCTTCCTTCCTTCCTTCCTTCCTTCCTTCCTTCCTTCCTTCCTTCCTTCCTTCCTTCCTTCCTTCCTTCCTTCCTTCCTTCCTTCCTTCCTTCCTTCCTTCCTTCCTTCCTTCCTTCCTTCCTCCCTCCCTCCCTCCCTCCCTCCCTCCCTCCCTCCCTCCCTCCCTCCCTCCCTCCCTCCCTCCCTCCCTCCCTCCCTCCCTCCCTCCCACTGCTCTGAACTCTAAGCACTGCCATGATCCAAAGTGGGAGTGGGAAGAGGTAAACACAAGATGTTTAAAGGAATTGCCATGGTTTATGTCATCTCAAGCTCTTTTGCAAGTAACAGTATAGAGGAAAGAGAATGATGTATTTTAAAAGTATTTTCTTCTGAGTGAGGAACAGATGGAAGCTTGCACATCAATTCACTCCCAGGCTGTAAGATCACTACCTATGCAAAACATTACATGCAGAAACTGCACAGAAGAGTTAAACATGTTACAAAGTTAAAATACTGGCACATGGATTTGTTGAGGATACAGAGCTTCCAATGAGATTTCTAGAGACAGCCACTGCAATACTACAACAAAACAACAGTTTCTAAATTAAAAGTAACATCCACAGTAATTTAGGAACTGAATGATGGAGATATTATCAGCATTCAAAACAGAAACAGTCTGACTGCAGAAAGAATAATTTTCAAATGCAAGGTCCAAAGGAACAAATTTAGTACATTATTGCAATTGGTACATCTTTAATTACTGCAAAAGAAACAGATATGCATTATTAAAACTGCTTTGAGACCTCTGTGGGTGCCCTGGATAAAGGGAATCTACGTAACTCCAGTATATGGAAAAAATGCTATTTGTATAATAGTGCATGGCTTTTTTTGTATATTTAATGAACTTACTGATCCAGTGTCAAAGGTAAATAGAGTAATTTAGAGTGTTATCCTTTGTATTTGAAACCATAGTGGGTAACAGATGTGAATGTAATCCAATCCACAGCGTTGTCCTACTAATGCAGGAGGAAATGAACAAATCCATATACATCTTACCTCATGAAGAAGTAATGCATCATGATGAAAGCCATTCAGTTGCATACTCATCTTTTTGATATGAAAAACACAAACAACTCTTCTGTTGTCAAAAGAATGCTCAATATCTGGTTCTATATAATTAATTATATTAATGATCCTAATTAATATAATTAGGATAGCTTTGAAAATGAAGCCAAAGAATTTGAATGGATTTTGAAATTTTCCTTCATATTTTCTCAAACAAACCAAGGTTGACCATTACCCATTTAAAAATTGTACTTATTTAATATGAAACCCACCATAAATGTAGTAGAAAATGTTTCCCCAAATGTATTCATGCATCTTATACATAGGTTACTACTTTAGTAATGAGCAAGAAGACCCAAAGTTCAGTCTGCCTGGCAGAGAATTTTAAAGATTCACATTAAAATTTCAAAAGCTAGAAATATCAGTTCCTTAGTAAAAGAAGAACTCTTAGTAAAAGTAGATATTGTAGGTGTATTAGTCAGCTAAGGCCTCGTGAGAGCTCAGAGCACCAAGTTCAACACGGTGGTTTCCATAACTTAGACCTACAGGCTCAAGCTAGATATGCATAAAGAAATTCTGACTTTGAAATTAGACATGTATCACTGCCACTCTGTGACTGCATTGGAGCTGTAAAGAGAAGGACCAGAAAGATACAGAACAAGGATTTCTGGATGCCTGAAATTACTAAATGATGTAAGACTCTTTGGTTTGCAAATGAGACCATTGACAGGAGAAATGATAGAAATGTGTAAAATGAACCATAGCACAGAAAAGATACATAGAGAAGGAATTCAAAGATTAATTTGATGTGCTACTAGCAACAATGTGTAAAAACTTGTTATCTGAGGACTGGAAAGTAAAAAAATTGATGTCAGTTTTTGAGACTAGTTTCACGGAACATCCACAATAATACTGGCCCCTATCCCAGGTGAAATAGTAGGAATTTAAAACTGTATACCAGTAATGCACACATGAATAAAGCCAACCAAGAAGAGTTGAAGTGACTGCATGTAAGGATGCCTCATATCTCAGGAACCTACTGGTGCTCCTTGAAGCAGTCAAAATCACATAGTGAAGGCTAACATGTTCCTTGATCTGCTTGTTTGCCTGAACTTCTAAAGCCTTTTGATGAAGTCACTCTGAAAACCCTTTTACAAAAAAATACCCCAAAGACCACAAAACAGCAGTCATTAAGGATTAAGCATTAAGAAGAGGTTCCTTCATGGAGAAACAGCTGTTTAAACCAGGAAACTGCAGGAGAAATCACAGTTTTCAAGGTGGAAGGTTTCTAGTGAATTCCTCAAGAGATCTGTGAATGAACCTCGGCTCAATTTATTTATTCATTCTATAGGCAAGAAGACCAGCAGTAAGATCACAAAATTTGATGATGATAGGAACTTATTCCAGGTTAAAAAGTCAAGGACCAGTTGGGCCTAATTTCAGAAGTTCTTGAGCTCAAAACTGTTATTTTAAGAATGCTATGCAAATAATTCATAATATGCTTGTTCATAATATACTTGCTACATAACCTTCCCTGGTCCTCTGTTTATAGTGATTTTTACAGACATCACAGTGGGTTACACAGACCTACTGATCTGCTTCACTATGGCTGCTGTTAGGCTCTTCATTCCTACAGTAAAAAACATCATGGGCTTCAATAACCATGTACCCGCTTTAAATAAAACGAAAAGAGTCACTTTTTCACCATTATATAATTCAATTAAATTGTGGGACTCATCAGTGATCTTGTGAAAGGTCCAAAGTATTTAGCTATAAACTAATGGAAGGCAGTCCATTGGTAACTAATTTCTCTCTCTGATATTTTTTGCTCTGATCCTGAACAGCAGCCATTATATCCTAAGAGAAACCAGGAGTGCAATCTGGGAGAGATATTCAAGGATGCTTCCCAAAAAGTTCAAAGTATGGACAGTAATTGAACCATAGCATAAAGATTAATTTTACAGAAGAAAAAGACTGAATCATCCATGGGAAAGAAGTATGTATGTGAAAAGAAGCTCAGAGTGCAAGATGAACTAATTGAGAAGAAATGTAAACCAGGCCACTTCCATGTAACCCTCCTCCCAGGAGTTCAACTATCTGTGATCCCAGACCTACTTTCAGTACAGCGCAGCTGTGCAACTGTTCTCAGCTTCCTTCTGAGAAAATTGCTAGGGCGTGAGAGGGAGCTGTGAGAGAGTGCACAGGCTGGAAGCATTTGAGATAAGAAAGGTAAAGTTGCAGACATAAGTAAGATTGTTGACACAGGGAAAACTGGCACCTCAAAGATTCAAGGAACGGCACTCACTTGAAGGGGCATAAAATCCTAACAAGAAAAAAGAAAGGGAAATCAGAAGACAGCAGCTCAGCCCTACCAGATCAGTGGTAGTTCAGTGAGCCCCAGAGGCCAGCTCTCCCCTTACCTGAGTGATGACTACTTGCCCATTATACTGAGTGACTCATTTCGTGGGGGTTGATTTAATGCCTAGTTCATTAGTCCTACAAAGTATTGTGTGTTACACGACAAATAATCTGCTTTGTGCTTTTAAGGTGTTTATATCTTGCCTGAAGAATCTCTATGGTAAAAGTTCCCCGAGGAGAGCGAGTCCCACAGGGGGAGGGTTACATAAGTAATCTAGAATAACAGACAAGGATAATATGATTAGTCATATAGAAAAGCATTTATACTTCAAAGCACAGGTGCACAGGAGGGGTAGGGGATTGTGGAACATGCTGGACTTTTTTTTCAGCAGATGATATGTATTTCAGAAAAGTTCCTCATGGCTACAGCATTGAATAAATTATATCTGAATCAGGATACAGAATTTGATCTCTCTAATGAGCCAAGAAACCTGGGAGACAAAAGCAGAAGTGTTGGGAAAGCCTAATATAAGAGAAGGCATTTTGAATACTTACAATCCCAGGATAAGAAAATTAGAACAATGCTTCCCAGAAAGCACATCACAGAAGGAAATGGATCTGGGAAATTTCTAAATTATCTAAATGAAAAATTAATTACTGAAACAAAATCTAAATTTCAAAGTCTGACTTGTTGAAGAAGGACTGAGAATGCTGGTGGGAGCTTACAAGAAACACAAATGAGTAACTTTTACAATTATTCTTCTGATTCAAATGCTTTTAGAAATTGCTGCTTGATTGCCTTTGAAGAAACACATGCTCTATTTACACATAAAAGTTTGAAAGAAACTAGCATGTAAGTTAGAGATGACATTACCTTGCCAGAATAATTTGAAATAACTTTTAGGAATATGAATATTAAATTTGTTTTTTAATGCCAGAGAGCTGGCTGGGGAACCAGAAAAGCTGAGGGAAGATGCCCTTTCCCACCAGTGCCTCAGGACATTCTCCCGCTTGGTGCTCTCCTCACAGTGCTTTTAAATGTGCTTATCTAGATGATAATTTACAAGAATAATAAAACTGTGCTGGAAATAAAGTAAGAACTGTTCTTTTTAGGAAGACAAGAAGACTCAAAGTTCTGATCATTCCAGTGTCCTATGGGAATAAAGGAAAAACCACGAAGGATAACTTAAATCATAGAATCATTTAGGTTGGAAAAGACCTTGAAGCTAATTGAGATCCACCATAAACCTAACACTGTCAGGTCCCACTAAACCATATCTTTAAGTGTGACATCACACCTACATGTCTTTGAAATATCTCTAAGGATGGTGACTCAACCCTGGTGACTTCTGTGGGCAGCCTGTGCCAGTGCTTGACTACTCTTTCTTTTCTGTGAGGAATCTTTTCCTAATATTCAATATGAGCCTTGAGGCCATTTCCTCTTATCCTATTGTTTGTTACTTGGGAGGAGAGACTGACCTCCACCTTGCCACAGCCTCCTTTCAGGTAGGTGTAGAGTGAAAATGTCTCCTCTGAGCCTCCTTTTCTCCAGGCTGAGCACCCCCAGCTCCCTCAGCCACCCTTCACAGGATGTGTGCTCCAGACCCTTCACCAACTTTGCTGCCCTTTTGGGATACGCTCCAGTGCCTCAACCTCCTTCTTGTAGTGAGGGATCCAAACAGAAGATATTACCTCTAGCACCAAACCTATTCCTACCCCTCCAGGACCCATGCTTGATTTCCCAACAGTTAAATCCAAAGTAGCACCAAATATGAACAAAGGGATTCCTTGAAGCAAAATGGGTACGGCTTTCATGTCAAATTCAGTGGCTGAAACTATTTAAGAAGCTGAAATGAAGAAGTTATCATTTCTGTAGCCCTTGATATTTTTTTATTGCATATTAGGCAAAACTTTAATTTAAATTTCTTGTTCTATCTACAACTGAGGCATCCAGAGCCTCCAAACCAAGGGTACGCTGAATTATTTTTATGATTCTGAGTCTGTTTCTTTCCCTTGTTTTTCAAATGTCTGGATTTTGACCTACTCAAGAGAAGAGTCCTGTTCCTGAGTTAGTGGCTTTGACCTTTATGCATTCTTTTATGAAAAACTTTCTGGATAAGATTTTCTTTGCTAACAACTGAAAAAGTGAGACCTTTGAAATCAATTTCAGACAGCAGGACTGCTGGTTGGAGCTAAGTATCTCATTCTGACAGACTGCACAATGCTTCAAACCAATTTCTTGTCCATTTCTGAAAGATTCCCTCCAAATGAAAAAAAACCAGTAATAGTAAATACCTTTCTAAGCTACAGATTTTCTCAGTGAACATAATATCATTACATTGAGCTCCTACTGATTGGGAGGAATCAAATATGGCAGGATTAAAACAGTAACTCTTATAAGGCAAAACTGTTTTATTAACTTTGCTCTTGAACAATATAATTCAAACCTATCAGGTGGAAAAATATTTATGTCTATAGATTCCTATATCTATAGAAGTATTTATACAACCATTAAACAGCTTCTTGCAACTCATGGCAAAAGGAGGTGTTTTCCCAAGAAGTACAAGCCTTCAAAGTGAATATAATGTTAAGCTTTAAAGTTATAGGGACATAAGGGTTTCATTTATGTAAGTTTTACAGAAGTGTATTCCTGTTAACTTCAGTGCAGGTACTCCCCTTTTCATCAGTTTAAGCATGTTTGGAATCAAACCACAAACCTTTAATGACGTTTTAATGATCCACTTGGGGGAGCTAAAGGGTAATTTGTTTGCAAATTGATTGTGGCAAAACGGGATGCAAAATTACAGAAAACAGTAAGAGCAGAATCTTCTACTTTTTTCAACTCAGTGCTGATTGATGACCTATATTAGCTTCTGAGGCAAAGGGTCCCCAATTCTTATTAAAATTCCAGCAATTTAGAGAAACAAGAAACCCAGTTATAACTAGCATAGCAGCAGACATCCGTAATGCATCAATCATATCCTGACTGCAATTATGTAGCTACAAGATACATTAAATGAGACAAAACACACAAGGCAGAGTTTGGCCATTACACTACATTTTTTTCTGCCAGTTAACATCAACTGTGGCAGCAAGAAAAGAAATTCTAATGTTCCATGGTTTTGTCTTCCAGCTAACATGAATTAACTCCTTTTATGCTTTTCTTTCTTTTGTTTAGATGCTGGTCTCAGGCACAGACACCTGTGCCTTGTGCAGAAGTTACTGTGCTGCAGCAGGGCTTTTCACCATAGTTATGTTCTTTATTTCTCCAGCCTGGGACACAGTGGGAACTGTTTCCTAGCATACAACTACAGCAGCTGCTTTATCTTATGCTTGATTGACTGTGGTTACTGGTAGCCCTTGGAGTGCTCCTCGGACTCCAGCCCTAATCAGAGGCAGAGATGCAGCATCTCCTACACCTGAAGGAAGAGCAGAGCCTTTTGTCTGTGAAGAATCAATAACACATGATATCAGGCTTCTCTCCATGTAGAGGTTGCCCTAAAAGTTAATATAAACTGACATTACAGTTGATTTCAGAAGTCACAGCAAAGCTACAATCCTCAATCTTTTATAAGAGAAAACAACTCACTTTCAGACACATAACTCACATGAAAATTCCTCTGGCAGAGCTGTACTGTCAACGTCTTCACTGTAACATTAGAAACTTCACTATAACAGCACAAACTTCCTCTCATTCCAAATTACCCTGCAGAGCAGTCCACATTAAAGTTTATGGTTGCCCATATGTGGGCATCTAATTAAACTGAGTCATGTAAATGAAGTTTCAAGCAAAATTGATGACTAAATAAAAAACGATGTTTTTTTAGAATAACTTACTAACAATAAGGTTTCCTTATTTTATGTTTAATTCAGCTGGAGCTGTGTTCTTTGTAGCTGCAAACTCCCAAAACATATTTTTAAATGTCATTCTGCCTCCTGAAGGCAAACACAATCATGCTGATTGAATACCATGCTAAAGACAATGGCAAACTAAATGGAAGCAAAGGGTACAGCCAACCCAGGTACAGGCATGAAAGGTGTAGTCATTAAGAGCTACAAGATATATTAAATGATACATTGATGATCGTACTTGTGGTGCAAATTGCTTTTCTGTGTTCTCCTTGATGTACAAGGACAAGTACTATGTAATGTATTTGGGAGGAACTACTGCTATAAATTAATCAACTTACATTAATTAATTCAATCTCCCATATTTTTTTCACAAGGTCCATCGATGTATAGCCATTAATTAGAAAGGATTTGGTATAGTCACCCAGTTCAATGGAATCCAGCCATTCAGCTACAGAGGAGGGGTTGTAACCGTCGTGACCGATCTGCTTCATCTGAAAAACAAGGATGAGCAACAATTACTGGTGATACCCATTAAACACCTTTCCAAACAGGAGTTACACATGCTGTTTTCTTTGGGTCACTTATCTTCTTCTCTGATCAACAGTCTTTTAATGGTTAGTAGAACATGAAACAATTTTGTGTTTAAGCAGCAATAGAACTTAGTTTTTGATGCATCTTTTTCTTATGGAATCTTGCCTTTTACACCAGAGTATACCAAGACTGTAGCTGGAGTTAAATTCTTTCTAAACATCAGAGAATCCATAAGTGGGGGAAGGCAAAAGGCTAAAAGAGATATTAATATCCTTACTGCCCAAAAATGTTGCATTTTCACCTCAGATTTCATAGAAGGGGAAGAAATTAGACTGAGAAATGGTTCTTTTGGTATCATACTGAAATGAAATATATGGTCTTGGTTGCATTATTTCTAAATTATCTTTCCTACCATGTAGTAAACCCCATAGATTTAGGAAAAGCACCATGGAGGATATGAACAATAGGAATGCTGAAACAGCAAAAGAAAATTCCTGTTTTCTTGTCCTCCACCCCTTAACCTACCTCTGTAACCCTATAAGGCAATGTCATGTTAACCCCTTACCCATTGGTCAAGCTTGGATCCTTTCCAACCCTATAAAAGAAGCATACTGTACCCCATTAGTTGAGAAAGAAGAAGAGCAGAGACCCTTCACGGACCTCCCCAAATAAAGCCATCTTCGTGGAACAGCCTGCGCCTTCTCCTTCTCCTCTCTCTCCGTCTGCTGCAGCCTCAAGCCCAGGGCACCACTACCTAGCAAGCAGAGCTGAAATCCTGAGAGCTTGCAATCACTATAGAGCTGATAATCACCATGCTTGCTAGATGGTAGCCCTGCGGTCTTGGCATGAGCGAGCGAGCTTCGGGCACCCGGTCCCTACCCAGGGACTGAGCTCCTGAGCCCTAGTGCTCTGCATTATGATAAGGCCAAATAAGAGGCTTTATTAAAGTGGCAGCCCAACTACTTCGGATTTGGACCCCCCCAGAGGCGATATCCGTCGGTTGAGCAACGAAGCCCCCCTGGGGTTTTCTGTGATTGCCTGTTTGGGAAGCCGCTCCTTCTGTGAAGGGACTTTTCGTTTTAGAAAATCCTTTCCCCAGGAGGGTCAGTTCGACACTCAAAACTTACATCTGAACGACAGAAAGTTCCGAGGAGAACTGACGCAGCAGACCCCTTCCACAGATCTTGGACCCCAGGAATTGTAAGTATTAGCTAATATTGCGCGCATAACTTTGGGGCTCTAAAACTTTTTTTCGTTTTCTTTTCTCTTTTTTTTTTCACGTTTTTTCTGCTGGAAGGGCTAACCATTAACATGGGTAAAATTTTTAGTACTTTAAAACTAAGTAAAACCGAGAGAGAGATATATTCAACTATTTTAGAAATCTTATCTGCTAACAACTTCTCCTTTTCTAAAGGCAAGCTCTCAAAAACTAATCTTAAAAAATTTGTAACTTGGATTATTTCGCAATACCCTGATACTGATAAGAAAGCAGTCATTGAAAATTCGTTTTGGGATATGATCGGGAACACAATATATATCTCCCAAACAAACCAGGATTTCTCTGTAACTAACTATTTGCCTTTATTCCATATAATAACTAAAACCGTTGAAAGATTTAACAGAGAAAAAATCTTGCAGGGCTTAACAGATACTTCCTCTTCAAATAGTAAGATTGATAAGGACTCAGAGGAATGTCACTTGCATATCTCACACCACCCCTTCATTTCTAAAGTCCCTCTCGCCTCCGTTACTCCTAAAGCAGAGGTTACGCTGCCCACCCCAGTTCCCCCCGCCACATCCTCCACTCCTGCAGGACCTGCGCTGCCCAACTCCGCGAATCCTATCTTATCTGTAACTCCACACATCCCCCCTACCCCTGGCTCGGCTTCCTCCTTGCTTCCGGTCCCGGGGGTCCCTTTTCCTGCCTCTGCCGCCCCCTCCACCCCTGCGTCGGCTCTTCCCCCCGCTGCTGTGTACCCCCCCACCCCTGCGCTGATGTCCCCCACCATCCCTCCCGCCGCCGCGCCCGCCGCCCCCGCTCCCCCCGCCCCAGCTCCGACCGGCCCGGCCCCTCCCGCGGGCTCCCCGAGCCACACCCTCACCGCTCCCGAGGCCTTGTCCATCCCCGCCCCCTCCCCCTGCTCCCTGCCTGCCACAGCAGGGACACCTCACACAAGCACAGTCCCAGACACCCCCCACGGTGCTGTCCCCCCCACCCGGTCCTGTGCGTGCTGTGCTGCCATCCCAGCTCCAGTGGCACCTCCCCCCAGCCAGGTCATGCCATGTCTCCCCCCCCAGCCATTGAAACCTTTGAAAAACGCTTCTAAACGAAAAAAGCGCAAGTCACGGATAGCAACCCTCCCTCAGTCCTCCTCAGAGGACCAGAGCTCTTGCAGTGAATCTGATTCTGATACGATCCACACGGATCCATGGGCTCGTATTAAAGTAGAAGCGACAAAGGCTGGAGACTGGGAGCTGGCACAGAAGATTAATGCTTTCCCAGTAGAATATAAGCAAGGACGGAATGGTGGTGAGTCCGCTATAAAGACGTGGAAAGCTAACTCCAATAAGGAACTAGTGCAATTAAGAAATATAGCCAAAGAACATGGGCGAAGCTCACATATTTTTAGAAATTTCTTAGAAGCCATGTTCTCAGCACATGTCTTACTTCCCCACGATGTAAAAAATATTTCACACTGCCTCCTGTCCCCAGCAGAATATTTGTTATGGGACAGGCATTGGAAAAGACATTTAAAAACGCTATCAGATTCATATTCTGCGGATGCTAATAAGACGAATTTTACAGTAGCCCAACTAGCTGGTGAAGGTGACTTACAGAAACCAGCAGACCAATTGGAAACCTTGAATAAAGAGGCACTGCAGGACATCGCTCTTGCAGCAAAAACCTCTTTACTTCTTGTGCCTGATGAGTCAATGCCAACAATGCATTTTTCTGCTATTAAACAAGGGACTGATGAAAGTTTTATCAAATTTGTGGACAGACTTAGAGATGCTATGGAGAAACAGATCGAGAGCACAGAGGCAAAGAAGGAACTCTTATGTAAACTTGCCTTGTGTAACTCTAATGAAAAATGCAAAGCCATTTTGAGGTCTCTACCCATGGATACAGACCCCACCATAGAGCAAATGCTGGAATGCTGTACACGTCACACGTCCACGGACGATACAGTGGCCCAAGCAGTTGCTAAAGGTATTGCTGAAGGAGTTTCTGGTGCATATGCAGTAATAGCTTCTAAAGACCAAGCTAAATGCTATCACTGTGGAGATCTTGGACATTATATAAAGGACTGCCCAGAGAGATCACACCCCCGATACCACCGTAACAATTACCAAAGACCCCAGAATCAGCAGCGCTACCAGCAGCATTCGGGAAACTTCTTGCGCCGCCCGGTCGAGCCCCGGGCGCTGACAACAAATCAAAGGCCACCCAGACCCAACCCCGCACCAGCCCAGGATGTTCCGGACCACAAGAAGAGGATCCAACCCACGGGGCAACCCAGATGGGAACCCGCCGTCAACTGGTAACTGCTTTGTCCATTGACTTTAATAATGAGAATGTTCACCGTGTTCCCACAGGCAAATATGGGCCAAAAGGTGGTCCTTCGCATATTTTAATTATAGGTGACTCTCTTAATAGCCCAAAGGAGATCTTCGTTGTTCCAGAAGTGCTGACAGTGCAGCCAGGACAAGAGATTCTCGTCCAGGTATGCTGCATAGACTCACCATTTTTTCTTTCAAAGGGAACTCCAATAGCACAAGCCTTTTTACTCCCAAAGGATCACAGGGAACAGATTCCTCTCAACCCTACAGCTATGTGGGCACAAGTTGTGGGACCATCCAAGCCTACCATCGAGTGCGGCCTCACCTGCAAAGGCGAGAAGACCCACCTACCAGGGATGCTGGACACTGGTGCTGATGTGACCTTCATTGCCCGCTCAGAATGGCCAGCACACTGGGATCTACAACCTGTTGCAGGCATGATTTCAGGGATTGGTGGAGCCACAGTGTCCATGAGAAGCAAGAACAACATCCTTGTGGAAGGGCCTGAAGGCAAGCTGGCAACCATTCGTCCATTTGTGGTAAGGGCCCCCATCACCCTTTGGGGCAGAGATGTTCTATCCCAGTGGGGAGCTTCCCTACATATTCCCACTCAGGATTTCTAATTGGGGTCACTGAAGTAAGCGCGCTGCCAGAAACACCTCGTCTCACCTGGAAAAGTCACAAGCCACTCTGGATTGAACAGTGGCCCCTCAATAAAGTCAAACTGCGCGCCCTAAACACCCTCGTGGAAGAACAGCTCGCAAAAGGCCACATAGTGGAGTCCAACAGCCCTTGGAACTCTCCAGTCTTCGTTCTACCAAAGCCTGGGACAAACAGGTGGAGGCTCCTCCACGACCTTCGCAGAATCAACGAGGCCATCGAGGACATGGGCCCCCTCCAGCCTGGCCTGCCCTCCCCATCGATGCTGCCTAGAGACTGGATACTTGCTATCATAGACATTAAGGACTGTTTCTTCAGCATTCCTCTGCACCCTGAGGATGCTCCACGGTTTGCTTTTTCCGTTCCCTCTCTTAACAAGGAGGCCCCGCTCAAAAGATATCATTGGCGTTATCTTCCTCAAGGACTAAAAAACAGCCCCACTATTTGCCAGTGGTACGTGGCTCACATCCTGTCTCCCATTCGGAAATCATTCCCCAATGCTATCATCCATCACTACATGGATGACGTCCTGGTGTGTGCTTCAGACAAAGCTTACTTGGACAATACAGTTAAAAAGACTATTGAAACCATAGAAAAGGCAGGAATGGAGATTCGCGAGGATAAAATCCAGTACACCAAGCCATGGACTTACCTTGGAGTCCAGATCTGGGAAAGGACCATCGTACCTCAGCAGCTCACCATAAATGACGACCCAAAAACCCTCAGGGACTTACACAGCCTG
The DNA here is from genome assembly GCF_012460135.2 of Molothrus ater. Lineage (NCBI taxonomy): Eukaryota > Metazoa > Chordata > Aves > Passeriformes > Icteridae > Molothrus > Molothrus ater. Next base: position 46,111,540 of record NC_050482.2, read on the forward strand.
TGCGGATCCATCAACTGGGTACGTCCACTGCTAGGAATTACAACAGAAGACCTTGCTCCCTTGTTCAACCTTCTTTGCGGACCTAAGGACCTGGACTCTCCCTGCACTCTCACAGAAGAAGCCAGAGGTGCCATCACTAAAGTCCAGGAAGCCCTGTCTTCATGCAAAGCCCATCGCTTCGAGCCCAGTCTGCCTTTCAAGTTCATCATCCTGGGAAAAGCACCTCGATTCCATGGACTGATATTCCAATGGGACTCACAGCTTCGAGACCCTTTGTTGATACTGGAATGGATCTTTACAAATAGCCAGCCCACAAAGACACTTACCACCTACCAGGAGGTCATAGCACATTTAATAAAAAAGGCAAGGACTCGCCTTCGATCTCTTTCAGGTTGTGAGTTCGAATGCATATACTTACCAATAACTCTTACAGACTTTGAGGATTTGATCCAGACCAATGAAAGCCTCCAGTTTGCCCTGGATAGCTACACGGGCCAAATTTCAGTTAAGATCCCAAAACACAAACTTTTTAACCCTGATGTAACCTTCCATTTGATTCCAAAACAAATCCAAAGTAGAAAACCTCTCAAGGCTCTAACCCTCTTTACAGATGGCTCAGGGTCTTCCCACAAGTCGGTGGTTACATGGAGAGACCCCCAAACACAAGATTGGCACTCTGACATACAAATAGTGGAGGGATCTCCACAGATCGCAGAATTAGCAGCCATTGTCAGAGCCTTTGAAAAGTTTGAAAATGAGCCTTTCAATCTGGTTACAGATTCAGCTTATGTCGCTGGGATAGCGATGAGAGCAGAACATGCTCTTCTCAAAGAGGTCTCTAATCCAAAGTTGTACCAACTGCTCTCTAAATTAATATACCTAATCTCCCACAGAAAGCAACCTTATCATATAATGCATGTGAGGTCACACACAGACCTCCCAGGTTTTGTTGCAGAAGGCAACAGAAAAGCGGATGCATTAGCAATGGCAGCAGAAACTGCTAATGTTCCTAACATCTTTGCCCAGGCAAAGTTGTCACACGCGTTTTTTCATCAAAATATACCTGCCCTTATGAGAATGTTTAAGCTCTCAAAGGATCAGGCAAAGGCTATCGTGGCTACGTGTCCGAACTGTCAGAACTATCAGATACCATCCATGGGGATGGGAGTCAATCCCCGAGGTCTGAATAGCTGCCAGCTGTGGCAGACAGATGTAACTCACTTCGCACCTTTTGGAAGATCAAAATACGTGCATGTATCGGTCGACACGTTTTCAGGAGCAGTATTTGCATCATCACATGCAGGAGAAAATACCATGCACACAATAAAACACTTTCTCCTCGCTTTTGCCGCCCTGGGTGTACCAAAAGAGATTAAAACAGATAATGGACCAGCCTACACTTCCTGCAAGTTAAAGGAGTTCTTCAGTGAATGGGGAATAGCACACAAGACCGGCATACCTGTAAACCCCACAGGACAATCCATCGTGGAAAGGACACATCAAACCCTCAAAAGAGTCCTTGATCAACAGAACAGAGACATGAGAATCACATCTCCAGTGGAAAGACTTTGCAAGGCTCTCTACGTCATCAACTTCCTGAACTGTACAGCATCAGAGCCTGACCCACCAATACTTCGCCACTTTGCAAATACCACCCAAGCAAAGCTCACTGAGAAACCACCTGTGCTCGTGAAGGACCCTGAAACACACCAAATTTCTGGGCCTCACCAGTTGATTACCTGGGGTAGAGGATATGCGTGCGTGCTACTACCATCCGGTCCGAGGTGGTACCCCAGAAAAAACATAAAGCCATACCTAGGCACTGAGAACACTACTCCTGCAAACGGGGACAAGAACGCTCCTGAGGCAAACACAAGACCACCTCAAAACCAAACCAGCTCTGCCTGGAGACGAAGACGTCGCCGAATACCCACAAACACAAGAACAGACCACCCCATTACAAGACAGCAGACAAAACTGAAAAGCTAAACAACAGTCTGCTGCATCAGACCATAGATAGCCTTAACACAAAAGTGTTCTCTGAACTATATGTTGTTACACTGGGTTTTTTTTGTATTTAAAGAAAGAAAAAAGAAAAAAAAAAAAAAAAGAAACACCGTTATTCCCCATCCCTAATCTTTTAAAACCCCTTAACCCTCTACCCACTCCTCCTCCCATAGTGTAGCTTAGAAATTAAAAGAAAAAGGGGGGGAGGAGGGGAACAAGAAAAGAACAAGGCAGAAAACCCTCTCATCATAAAGATAACAAATTCTGCTTATATTCCCTATCAGAAGCCCTATTCCTGCCCAAAGATGAAAAATATCTCCGTTGCTGCTGTCCTCATTGCTGCCTGGATGTTCTTCACCGTACCGTGTGCCTTCGGCTGGATTAGCCCACAGCCTAGCCATAATGTTTGGGTAACCTTAGCAAAAACATTAAAACAGGACAACATGTGCTTGTCCATGGGAAGCATTGATAACCCACTTTCCACATGTCTAGTAGGAATTCCCTTTGTAGCAGATGACTGGCCTGTCTATAACTCAGAGATTCTCCGCACCACAGGTAAGAGACCCAATGTGGTTGATACTTGGGACGAGTGGACAAAAATTCTGCCAGATGCTCGAGAGGAACCCCAAGAATTAGATCTGTTGGGGTCCTCCAAGGCCACATACTGCGTCAAATTTTACTTTAGACGTCCAAAAAACAATTGGCCAGAAATTGACCAGAACAAAAACACATATCGAAAAGAGATATCACCAATTAACAAAGCCTATAACTCTCACGATTGGTGCAATTACACGGCTCGTGTGATTTCTGTGTCCTCTCTCCATCCCAAAGTATTACCCAAGGGAATGTTTCTCATCTGTGGTGACAGAGTATGGGCTGGGATCCCCTCCCGACTCCAGGGAGGTCCCTGTACCCTTGGAAAACTTTCTACCCTTACACCAAACATCACCCTGTTACATAATTGGAAAAAAGAAAGCGAATCAAAACGACAAAAAAGGTCCTATACTGAATTTGATGAAAATTGTGATCCTAAATTATACGATTGGATCAAACCAAAAAAGATTGCTGTCTCCCTGTTCTTACCCTGGGTAGCTGCAGCTAAAGCCCTTGGTGAAATCAATCACCTTGGGTGCTGGCTCAGTAAACAAGCTAACGCTACATCTGCAGCCTTGAGTGATCTCTTAAAGGAAGAAGAAACCACAAGACAGGCTTCGCTCCAAAATCGAGCAGCAATCGACTTCCTGCTGCTTGCCCATGGGCACGGCTGTGAAGACTTCAAAGGGATGTGCTGCTTCAACCTCTCTTCACGCTCGGAATCCATCCATGCGAACATCCAGAAACTGAAAGATCTCGTGAAGGACTTGAAAGTAGAAAGAATCCCAGACTGGGTCAATGAACTTTTTGGGCAATGGGGATTAACAGGATGGGCTGCATCCTTGATTAAGGGAATGTTGTTGATTCTCCTTGTAGTTGTTATTGTGTTAGCTATGTTCTCGTGCCTTGTTCACTGTTTCAAAAGAACTATAGCGAATGCCTTTTTTGTAAAACCAGAAAGTGGAGTTGTAGTAAACCCCATAGATTTAGGAAAAGCACCATGGAGGATATGAACAATAGGAATGCTGAAACAGCAAAAGAAAATTCCTGTTTTCTTGTCCTCCACCCCTTAACCTACCTCTGTAACCCTATAAGGCAATGTCATGTTAACCCCTTACCCATTGGTCAAGCTTGGATCCTTTCCAACCCTATAAAAGAAGCATACTGTACCCCATTAGTTGAGAAAGAAGAAGAGCAGAGACCCTTCACGGACCTCCCCAAATAAAGCCATCTTCGTGGAACAGCCTGCGCCTTCTCCTTCTCCTCTCTCTCTGTCTGCTGCAGCCTCAAGCCCAGGGCACCACTACCTAGCAAGCAGAGCTGAAATCCTGAGAGCTTGCAATCACTATAGAGCTGATAATCACCATGCTTGCTAGATGGTAGCCCTGCGGTCTTGGCATGAGCGAGCGAGCTTCGGGCACCCGGTCCCTACCCAGGGACTGAGCTCCTGAGCCCTAGTGCTCTGCATTATGATAAGGCCAAATAAGAGGCTTTATTACTACCAGGCTATATGTTATTTTCTAACAGCTGAACCTGCACTATATTTTTCCATCCCCAGGGAAGGTTTAAAAAAAAGTCTCTTTCCTCTACTTGCTCACATTTTTCATGGCATGGGAATTTAACATGTTTTATATTTCTCACCGTCTGCTAAGTTCCCTGAGATTGGACAACTGAATCAGATATTATTGGAATGGAATTGACAGCATACCATACACAGAAGTGCACCATTTACATCTATATAGAAACACAGCCACCTAATGTCATAAATCTTGTTTTCATAAAAAACTAAGAAATACCTCTGGCATCTAATTTTTCTGAATTTTGTTAAGCTGCCAGGAAGTAAAAGCTGCAATTTCTCTTTCACAAATGCCTCTCGGTGACACAAGTGAAGACTTTCAAGATAGTCATTAAAGCTATTAAAGATAAAACTTATAAAGCCTCTACCTGTGCAGTTTGTTACACCGCACTGTTATAATGAATTTTAAAGTAACCTACAATAGTGGCAAAAATAAAAGTAGAATGAGGTAGAAAAAGTTATGAAATAGCCTCAATTATCAACACTATTCTGCACATATTGTCTTTCTATGGAAATGTAACTATTGCTAGCTTGAAAATACACTGAACCGGTAAATTATCAAGAAGCTTTAGAGGGTTAGAAATCATGGGTTTTGTATAGGTTCTCCTGACTGTGCAGGGGTGACTGCAAATAGTAAAAGCCAGTCTCCCATTTTTGCCTACTAATATACATTCCTACTTTATGAGAAACAATGGAAGTGTGACAGAAACATAATGCTTTGAGCTTAAACTCTCATATTCACGTTGCAGTGTGCCTGCATCACTCCTCTCTGGCATACTGATTTTACAAAGGGTATGCTTAAATAGACACTTGTAAGGCAAGAACCTGATAAATGGAATAAGAAAAATCTAGTATAGAGAAGTCATGAAGACAGAGAACAGACCCACAGGGAACACTTGAGTTTCAGAAAATATAAGGTATTTTTGTTTTCTTTCACTAACAAAGAAAATTGATGCACCATCAAAACAATTTTCAACCTATTCAGATAGGGCATGTTATGCAAAATATTTCTTGTGTTTCTTACTATTTGATCTTTACATTTAATAGATTGTGATTTTAATTTTTTTTTTTTGGCATCCTGATTTGAGAAAACCCACGCAGTCTGGTCCATACTTCTGCTAACCCATCAGCCTCTATGAAAAGTAAATACAACATGGCAAGTTTCTAAATTCTCAATTCCCACTGGAGATCTCCATCAAAAGAATTGTTAAAATTGATATTCCTCTACTACAACAGAGTTGCAAAGGGCTGCAGGCAAGTAAACACAGGTGAACAATACAATAAACAAGAGAACAACTGAAATGGATGTGACAATTTCAGTGTTTGGATTTGGTGCCAATAGACAAAACTGTTATTGGGTCACTCAACAGCCCACATGAAAAAACACTGGTCTGTTGTAGGGCAGCAGCTGATTCTGCAAGCATTTTCCCTCTCCCAGATTTTTGTCTGCTAGTATTCAAGGCCATGCTGCAGGTAGTGCAGCTGCTTAGCCTTGGATCAGATCTGTGTGAGGAAGAGCAGTGGGAAGTTTGGCCAGGGCTTTAGCCAGACCCCACCTTTTGCAGGAGCTGCATCTGAACTCAGGTCCATGTCCTGACACTTACCTAAGCTATGCTGTAAGTATGTCTGTGCCCAGCCACATTTGTTCCTCCTCAAACACTGACTGACCCTCCAAGGTGACCTTGCCCTGTCCCTATCCCTGTGAGTGTCCTGTTGATTTGCCCTGGGATGTGGCTGCTCACAGTCACTGCCACTGTCCCTGCCCTACTCACCTCTGAGCTCCCAGCCCACCTGCCCTGGCAGGACAGTTGCTACTATCACCAAACATTAATCTCGGAACTAGAATATTTACTATTGTTTTCAGCACAAAACCATTATTTTGCTTTGTCATGAACAAAGAACTACTCTTTTATCTAAAACAGGCTTTCTAAAATTAAAATTATTAAAATTTCAGTATCTGTCCTCTTGTCTCTTTCTGTTTTTTAATAATACCAACTTTATTAACTGTCATTCATAGTTACCTGAATGTTTTCCTTTCAAACAATTACTGACAGACATATTGGTTATCTAGATGTGACAGTATCATTAATAGTATCTGCTTTTCATATAAAATGTTATTGAGTTTTTAAATAAAACCACTTTGAAATATCTGTCTGTAAGTGCTGCCCTTTTACTTTTCCAGAGATTCAGTTTAGTTGCATCTTACCCCAATCTTCATTAACAGGTCATGACTCTTAGACTGTATCTTTTCTTCTATGCTGAACTATTATCTTGGACTCCTCTCACAGATAATTTAAACCCCGTAGGCTTCCTTGTTGATTGATGTTTCTTGAAAGAAAAATTCCCTCCTACCTACTGAGTATATTTCCATGGATATTTCAATCATTTTGAACCAGCTACAACACAAGCACCAGTGATGTCAAGCATCCAAGTAAGTTGCACACTGTTTGATTCAGATCAATGTAAAATCTCTGAGCTGCAAGTCATGACAGTGTTTCAAATATTAACTGCTCATAAATAGGGGCACTATTGTTCTTCCACAGACACTACTACCAGTTCACTCAGCTGTTTAGAGAGCAATACCAATGTCAGCTCTTTCACTGCAGAAGATTTTCATGTGCTGACTGTGGAAAAGGCTAGGAATTGAAGCCCAAAGGATTTAGAGAAAAAATATTTAAGAAAATATGATTCAAAAAAGTATGGAGGAAGATACAAAACATATGAAATTTCTCTCTTAGGTCCTAATGACATATCATCAGTATCACTTCCTTTGAAATGAATAGAAAGCAAAAGCCAGAAAGAGTTCTTTCTCATAATAACATAGCAATGTCAAGTAGTATACTAATGGTTTGAGAAACCCCTCTCAAGAGACTGTCTGCATAACAGACTTTTAAAAAACATATATCACTGCTATGTTGATAGAGCATTTTACATTAGGATAAAAGGCACTTGAGTTTTTTGTCTCTGAAAGGTGGCCAAATAAACACAAACAGGGCTTCAAAGTAATCACATATGCACTAGAAAAATCAAGGTAAATTCAGTAGCATGGTCTGTTACCAGTTTTCTCTGATCATCACAGACAGATAGAGAATTAATACTATGTTCTCCAAAGGCAGTATCACTATCCAGTGGAGCTTAGTATCACTATCCAAAAGCTTTTTATGTGTTGTACAAGGAGGATGAGATTACTTGACTTTCACTGCATTTTAAATGGTGGCTATGATTACTGTGAATTTATGCTTGTGTTCGTTTGGAAGAAAGATCTTTTTAGCAAGCATATATGCAAGCAAGCAATGCTTTCTTTTACACTGCTGGCCCATTCAAGAGCTTTAAGGAGCATTTTTGGGAACTTACATGAAACTATCAGCTACCTAGCTAAGAAATTTTAGGTGGTTGTAATAGGGGATATAGCAGTTCTTTCTTGTTTCCTGTCTTTGTCAGCTATCTGTTATATATCATGTACTTCACAAATGTGGTCAGTTGGAGTCCTATTGTTGGAAGAGGAGATCATTCCTCCTCTAGAGCACCGAAAGAAAAGGCTCAGAAGAGTGACACTTCTGAAGCCCAGAGAGCCTGGCTGGAACAGGGGCACCACACGGAGCTGGTTCCTGCAGTGCCTGGGCAGAAATTGAGCCTGCAGTCAGGGGCAGAGGAGCAGCTTTCACAGGGGATGGGCACAAATGATGAAGGACCTGAGAGGACTTTGCATGTGCTGCTGGTAGAAAGGCACTGAGTGAAACAGGGTCTGCCTGCAGAGAGACAGCAGGTTAGGAAGAACTGTATATAAACTTTTTGGGTTTCTATTCCATCTAGCCTGTCACATATTTTAAAAGTTAACTATTCAAGCTTGTGTTCTATTAATGTTAGACTTTTCTTTCCACTAATCAAAAGCCTTCTGTCTTCTTGTGGAGCTTGTTAGAAAAAGACAGTACAGGCACATTCACTTCACAGCAGTGCTTGATTCAGGATCTTGCCTCAATGCAAGGTCCAGAATACCCCTGAGTTCAATGTTTCCTACCTAAGATTGTCAGAATTGCAGTAGCTATCCATTCTACGGTTTTTTCAGTTGGAATCTGTCTTCCAAATTTAAAGGAAAATAGATGCACACCTGGGGGATTTTGTGTTTGTTTTTTTCTTTTTTCTGGAGAAATGTAAACCATTCCAATCCAGAAGAATGAAGAAACTTCCCAGTTCTTCATCAGATACAATATGTGGGACAAAGGAATAACAGTTGTCATTCAGTGATAATGTATGCAACAGTTTGGACATATCCATTGCATAAAATGTAATCTTAAGAAGATCTAAAGATGAAATTAGTGGACTAAGTGGAAGCTATGACTTTTGATCTCATGAAAAAGTTTAAGTCAGCTCCTTCGGGTTATCATCCCAGTCCGGTTACCAAAAAAAGGGGATAGCACTTCCTCTAATGTAGCGTATCTCCTTGCCTGCTGACTATTCTCAGGGCAGCCAGAAGATACTGTGGAGCCAATCGCAAATAAGAAAGTATACAAGAAGCAGGAAAGTAAGTAGGACATCCTGTATGGCAACAGTGGCAGGACCAGCTGCATGCTACTGTTATCTACACGATACAGATAAATGTCAGCATGTCATGTCTAGAGTGGCTCTCTGGTAGGCTCAGATAAGAAGGAGAATGTTTATGATACTTCTTTCATCAGTGAGATTTGAAGGACATGCCTGGAGAAGTCTGTGGGACTAGTCTAAAGTCGGTCTGAAGTAAACACCTGGAACTATATCTTGCATGTATCTAATTGCTTCTACTGATTCATTCCTATTGTGCTGCATTACTTAAACAACATAGACTACCCATTTGTATTTCAGACTTGAAAAATTCATGTGTTATACTGGATTCTAATTGCTTTTTTCTGTCCTTGTGGCTAAAGGTCTTGCAAGTGGTGCACTAAGCATGTGAGTGGCCTCCCCTCAAACCAGAAAAGTAACATCCAGAGGCATAAGAAGCAGGGAAAACAGCAGAGTAAAAAGCACGTCCTTGGAATCCCATTTTTCATCTTCACTTCCAGCAGACCAGAAACAAGAAGTCAGAGTCAGAAAGGGTCATCAAGATTTTGCAGCATCTCCTAGTTTGGAACCTGTCTTAGGAATGGAAGTGCTAAATGGGAGGTAATTAAACACCAGGACTGGCATCTTGCTGAACTCTGCAATGTCTAAGCCAATAGCAATATGGCAGCAGCAAAGATCACATGATGTGATCTTTCTCTCTTACATACACAGCATAGTTAATGAGCACATGCACATGTCAGCACAAAGCAGAACAGTCGTTCTGCTTTCCTAAATGCCAGACTCACTGTGCTTGCACAAGAGTGTTACATATGAGTAATAAGTCCAGCACTTTTGGAAGCAGAGCTTTACAACACCACTTGCAGACAGGATGTGCTCATAGCCTGCTCAAATCCTACTTCTTGTCTCGTTCTGCAAAGCACCCAAGAAAAGAGGCTGGCTGCCTGCACACCACTGCTATTCCCAAACCTGCTTTGTGCTGAGACCTCTCTGTGCAGGAAGGAACAAGCTGCTTTAAGAATAGCTCTGAAGCCAGGAGAAAGCTGCTCTCAGCTAACATCTTTCTTCCATCTGTCAAATGAGAGCATGTGTTCCCATTATATGCTGGGAGAAGGAGCCATACACTGAGCATCCCACACAGAACCAATCCTTTTTCTTGGATAAATTTTGAGATAACCTAGGATAATTGTAATTTAAAAAAACCCAACTTTTTGAAGAACCCACTGAGAAGTCACTCACACATAGGTTTGGGATGCTGAAACAGCTGGCCAATGCTCCTTAGATTTTCTATGTAACCTAAGTGTGACTAAAATTTTATGCCATGACTGTTATTACTTTCTTAGTCAATTAAGCATACACTGCACACAATTCTTTTCTCAGTATTAATTTTTTTCTCAATAATTTGCAGCTTCAGTATCCTTTTATATGTTATCTCCACTTCTCAACATATCTGAATTTCCTTTCAATAAAGCATATAAAATCCTCCTCCAAAAATTTATTGATTTCATTTTTTCATACAAAAGTCTTAAATGCAATAAACTCTGCTATGAAATTTGCTTTAAGACTGATGTAATGTATAAAATACTTCTATTTCAAGAATTAATTTTGCAAATGATATTTCTACCAGACTATCTTACCTTATATTATTAAAATAAGCCATAAAGTGCTCTAGTTAATATTAAGGTGAAACTTGAGAAATTTAAATTACATTGGTACAAGACAAGAATTAGAGCTACAAGCTCTAATCCAACAAAAATGAAGAGTATTTTGGAAAGAAGCATTCTGTCTCAAAGGTTTCAACCTTACCTACCTACTGGTGAACATACTAATTTTTCCTCTTATGAAATGTTCTTCTCAAATACAGAATATAATGGGAAAGAAAACATTTTGAGAAATCCAGGTAAACACACCCTTTTATACCTGCTTAAGAGACCACAATGCTTAATTAATCTATATTTGGCCAAAATGTGAGGGGTTTTTTTTCCTATTTAAAACCACTTCAAGCTCCAGAGAATGGTTCCTAATAAGGATACTGGTTTTTGATATCTAGAAATTCAATACTCTTTAGGAAGGAAGCAGTTATGAGTAAAAAATTTCAGCTACTAAATACCTGCTGCATTTCCAGGCTGCAGAGATGAATATGTATCAGAACAACAAAAAAAGCTTTTAAAAAAGCTATTTTAAAACCTTGATGATAGATTTGTTGCTTGATTTTTACCCTTTTAACTTTTAACTCAGTGCTGCCTGGGGCTTTAAGAAAGTGTTGTTTGATAGGTGTTTTTTAAAGCACTTAACTTCCACCTCAAACTAAGAGCAAAAAAGTATCTCAAGATAGGAAACATTATTGGTAGAACTAAAAATAACATCATCAGCAATGTCATTAAGTTAAAAACGCATGGAGTCATCGAGATTTAAATTAAATGAGGAACAGAAAAGAGGTACATGTTCAAAACAAACAAACTAACAGAATTTTTATCTAATGAGATTCAAATTAGTGAGACTCCAATTACGGTTTGAGGTCTTAATATATTTAGATGGCATGCACTATTTTGAATGCAGGATGACAGAGCTGAACTTATCAACACACAAATAGAAATACAGCAATGTTTAATGGTTTGTTGCAGGATGTGAAAGTGTTTTATGTATTTAGCAAGCTGTTGTGAATACAACAAGGGTGTGTTACGTTAGATAAAACTTCCCATGATCCTAATTTTTGGGCTCTATAACCTGCCTTCAAAAGAACTCAGTTTATATAGGAAATTATGTGTTTTTACTGTGTAAGCTCCCTTACATTGCTGAGTCATTTACATGGAGAAACATGATCCACAACTTCAGCTTGCAACTGCATTTGATTTGGTGTAACATCCTTGCATCAAAGACAAGTTAAAAATGTGGTCCTTAGGGACTGCCTTTTTAGCTCAACAGGGAAGAAGCTAAAAAACTATCCCACCATTATCCAGCACATGCTTCAAGCCATCTTGTGTTACTTAACTATCTTTGGTACAGAATTCTTCTGAGTAACTGCATAACCATCCTGTTCTCAACTGGTTTCAAGAGTACCTCCAGATCTCGATCCTGTCTCACATCAAGCAGGTGCGATCCTGTCTCACATCAAGATGTTAAAAGGACTGAGGTGTAGCTTTATAACAGAATCTGCTCTCAGCATTACTAAACTCTCCAAAAGCAGACCATATTAGCAATGCTTTCATAAACACCAGCCACCGAGTGCAGACAGCACTAACATGATGATATATTAACAATAATTTTGAAGAATGTTAACAAAACCACATGAAAGCTGATCTCTCTAAGAAGCATGAGAAACAGTATAAAGATATCATCAGCTACAAGCTCAGCTAAAGATTACAAAATTTTTGTTTGAATGATAGTGTTCCTGAAAAATTCATAAATTCATAGATAAACCTTTAATATCTTTTTAAATTCATCAAATGCTACTTTTAATACCCTGCTTCTTGTACCATTTATCTCATTTGTCTAATATGGTACGTGGAAAATGGTTCTTTTTATTGATCTTTGGTGTTTCCGTGTGCAGACTCACATTGCAGTATATATGGATTGACTAACACCTCCAGACACAGAAATTGCTTCACAACTTCTGATTTTCCCATACAAAAGAAACCTTTGTGCTCTTTCTTACAAGTCATCCATCCAGGAAGCCTTGATGCATCAAAAAGCCTTTTACATGATCTAAACTGAAAAATCCTTTAATAACTCTTGTCATTCTTCAGCATTAAGAAACTTCAAGTGGAATAATCTCTATTTACCTCAATTACTTCTGATATGCTGCTACCAGAACACTCAGTGCACTTTACACTTGATTTTATTCCTGCCTTAGTATTTTGCACGAAGTATCAGCATCACATGTGACAGCCTTCTGAGCCCTACTGGTGTCTGCTATTCATCATTCATTTTCCTTTTAAAATTTTCCAAATCAAAGTAGTAATTTTTCATGTTAGGTCCACTATCTCTAGTTTGGAATGGTAGTAGGAGCCTCCAGTGATACATTCTGGTATGCAGAATATTCTATCACTGATTTTAAAATCTAGATTTTAAATTGGCTAGCACTAAAAATGATTGGGAAAATGGCTGCAAGCTTTTCTGTCTGCAGCTGAGAAGCAAAATTCATATACATAGCAGAAAATGAAATATGCAGCCTGCAGGAAGTCTCCGTATGTCACACAAAAGGCAGGTACTAGGAAACAATCTTTCCTCCAATGCTTTTATGAGTACTTATATAAGGGGCAAAGTATTTCCAGGGCAACTCCTATGTTAAGAAAGGCATTCTGGGATTCATGGACAGCCTTATTTACACATGTGTAATGGCAGTCTATAAATAGGCGGAAAGGTCAAAAGGAATTCAAATTCATTCTAAACAGCCGTCACGTCAAATTACAGATTTTAGTTCCCTTTGCTTTGTCAACTACATCTATGCAAAGGGAGTTCAATACATTGACATTATTTTACACCATATTTGCATACGCAAAAAAATGTGTCTACAAAACCAGTAGAGTTACATCTATCTCCATTCCAAAAAGTGTTTTAAATAATGTGAATACTGCAGGGGTTAGTTCCCTCAGTTGCATAATAACAGAAACTATACCTTTGGGAGAAGCTGGATTGCTTGGAGTATTCTCTGTCTGTGCCCAGAGTTAAGGATTCCTATTTCCAGGAGATCCTGGTCCTCCATCACGTTGCTTCCCTAAAAATGGGGAAAAAAAGTGGAATAAAAATTGAAAACTTAACAGATGCCCTCAATACCCTGAAACAGGCCCTTCTGTCACATTTAAAAGAGAACACTTTGCTTAACTTATAGCATGTGACAAGAATAATAAATTACTGATGATTGCATTCATTTTCACAATAATAAAATATGGTGGCAGGTGCTTGAACCCATGAACTATTGCTACACTGCTGGCAGCACTGCTGGTGGAGAAATTGTAGCTCTCACTCAAGCCAAATACCAGATGTGATTGCTCTTTCATTTGGAACCATGGACATGACTACAGAATTGTTCAGAAACTCTCAATTTTTTCAATTCACCTCCTACCTCAACTATCTATTTATGATGTTCATTTCCCTCCAGACTGAAAAAAAATCAAAACAGAATAAGATGAGGAGAGTGGATAAGGATAAAATTATTTAGTTCATTGAGAGTAAAATGATGAAGAAAGGGACTGGTGTCAACAAACTATGCAGTCCCCATCTCCCATTTAACTGTACCAGTTCAATCCTAACTTTACTTGTCACTGCTTTTATTTTCCGGCTCGTGGGCAGGTCAAATAGTTCCAAACATTCAAATAGCTGAAAAAGACCATCTGTTCAAATAATACACAAAATAATTGCCCAGAAAAGTCAATGAAATAAACATCCACAATTCAAGCATCTCTTGATGGATGGCTAGCTAGGAGTTGCTAGCAGTAGGAACTACACAAACAGGACAATACAATTCCTAAATTCAAGGAGTCTGATACCACCTAATAAGTCCAGCATTTGAAAGTTGATGGTCTAAAGAGCTGTCAGTGACTATTGAAGGACTCATTGGAGACACAAGAGTGGCTCAAAAGGGGAATTGAAGACAAGGATCAAGTTGGAATAGCTGGCAATCTTGTATTCTTTTTTGAGCTTATCATTTCAGAGAAAAATCTCAGCTTTTTAAAAATATATTTTGTTTTAAGAAAGTTTCTATTACAGTTGAAAATAAAACCTGAAAAAACTGATGACCTGTCCTGATCTCTTACCCTTGTTGGAGTCTCATAACACTAATTTACTAGAAGCAAGAATTCTTACTTGTATTCATTTAATTTGATCACTTTGGCGTTATGAGAGCAAATCCATGAAAACTTCATGTCTAGCTTTCCATTTGGCTTGCTGCTCCTGACTTAGCACAGCTCTTAAGAAGTGGAAAAATGAAAAGCAAACAGGCACATAACAGAACATGCTTAAATGCTTTGCTGAGTCAGGGCTTAATGAAGGATGTGACTTCTTTCTGAAAATAAAATCTCCTGTCCCAAAGCAGCATGGATTTCTTTCAAAAATCACCCTGGAATATGGAAGACTTCACTCTGTTCAGCTGCTAAATTTTCACTCTTTTCAGATGGACTGATTAATTTACAAGTGCACCCCTGAGGATTCTCAAGTGCTACTCCACAGAGTACCCTGCAAAATCTAGGTGATGTCTTTTTAAGGCAATCGAGGAAACTTTGCAAAGCTATTATATTTTAAACTATATTTTACAGTAAGTGGTATGGTTTAAGACTACAAATCTGCAAATCATACCCTGAGACAATCTGTGTGCAGCATTCAGAATAGCGCAGGCAGAAACCTGCTCTACCAGGAGAAGCTGTGCAATGATGCCAGCTTAAGTAGAGCATCTGATATAAGAGTGCCTGCAGCATGGGCTGTGCAACCAGTGATAGTGATTAATGGGGGTAATACCTCCTTCATCTCCCTGGTAAACACACAAAAATATAATTTCCTCTTTCTGCCTTTCTCTTTTAAGTAACCAAAAGGAGGCTGTAAACCTATAGAAAAAAACCATGGAAAATGCCATCCATTTTGGGCTGGATTCTCCAGCAGCTGGAAATAGCTAGCATAAATGGATTTAAGGGAACTGAGCCAACTGAGGATCCAGTCCAAAACAAAGACTATACATTTCCATTCATTTTAATAAATGCATCTATTTCGTTTGCAGCTACTGCTTTCACTTCATTTAACAGTTTTTTAGATTTCACCTTCATTACTGCATGATGTTTACACACAATTACGGTGTACTCATCA
The DNA here is from genome assembly GCF_012460135.2 of Molothrus ater. NCBI lineage: Eukaryota > Metazoa > Chordata > Aves > Passeriformes > Icteridae > Molothrus > Molothrus ater. Next base: position 46,127,048 of record NC_050482.2, read on the forward strand.
CTGTTTACTGGTGCCAGTAACCTTGGCACACAGCTTCAAATATTACAATGCTTAAAACTCAATTAAACTAACAGGCACAGGAAAAATATTTGCATGTAGTTGCTGCATCGCAGAGAAAGCATTATTTTATTAATTCTTTGCTATTGTTTTTTCCTTATGTATTACTGATTGTATTTTTTTAAAGTAGGTCAAGGTTACAGAAGCAAATATTTAAAACTCAGGAAAGCCTGGAACTCATGTTGCCTCAATAAGGCAACAACCTTGTCTTTGGATGTGCTCAGGTTTTAGAGCTTTCCTGTGTCAACGTTAAGTATCGACAGGGGCAGACACTCATCCCTCCTGTAAAACTGATTTTATTGTCTTCTGCCATGAAACTAAAACAACTTTTCATCTTTCCACAATAGCAAACCAGGGAAATTTAGATACTCAGTATAATCCACTACTGCTTAGTATAGAGGAATAAACTCATGGCAGTAGAAAGCTGCTGTTTGATTTGCAGAAATACCTGTGAAGAGAAAGAAACAGCCTAGCCCTCACAGTCCTATCTTCCAAGTATCTGCTCATGTTACCCCCTTAATCCTATTCCCTGATTTTTTTTTTACCTGATTATTCCTCTTGTTCTCTTCCAGTCTCTTTCCACAGGTTCCTACATCAAGAGTGAAGAAAACCTAACTTCCTTCTGCTACAAGGGGAGAAGTTCTTTCCCTGCTCTTAGCTTCCATCTATTATAAGCTGGACCAAATGTAACCTCAATTAACTTTAGAGATGACATGGTAAATATAATTAAAATGAATATGAATGCAAGAATGTCTTGTCACATTATTTCATCCTTAAAAATAGTTGAGCTACATTAGTTGAAATATTCACCAAAAAGAAATTATCCTAGTAGACACCTAGAGAATTTGAGTCCAAAGATTTAACTTTTATACGCTTATGTGCGAAACAGGTTCTTATAACAGGAAATATGGGTGAGCAATCTCTATTGAGCTTTATGCTTTCTATAATGAAAACATAAGAGACTATGTGATACTGCAGTTTCTTAAGTCTACAGGAAAACTTAGTTGGAAGGAAAACTGAGAATTCACAACAAAAATTGCTTATATAAGGACAGGTTCAGATCGCATACACTTCAGCTTACATTGTTGAAATTCCTGTCTTAATTATGCACAATAGTCTAATGAACTGGAAAGATCCTGCTTCTGAAGTTCCAGTTAGGAAAGAGTGCATCTGAAACCCTCCACCCCCCAGATCTGTGGTTCTGCACAACTCCCAGGATCATCATCTTTTTCCCTGTAAGCACACATTGGAAGCTCATCTCCTGAGCAAGAAGGCAGTAGTTTCACAGAACAGTTGGGCTCAAGACCGAAGGAAAAACTGCATGTGGGAGACTGGAGGCATATGAAAAACAACATAATTTTAAAAAACCAGAAATTTTGCCAAATTCTGAGATAGTTCCTATAAATGAGTTCAGAACAAAATGCATAATGATACATTATGAGATAAAGATGTCACTGGCATTTATATGGGTTGTTCAATACAAAACCACCTCTTGCATTCTCCACCTAAATACAGTCATTCCCAGAAATTCTGGATTAGACCTAAGCACCCATATGCATTCTACCTTTTGCAGAAACAAAAGAATGCTGAAGATTTGTCCCATAAGATAATAAAACATTGAACAACATATTAGAATTGCAGGCATGACTGTATGTTTCACATTCTTCCTTTTGTACCTATGTTTTTAATCTTCCCTGACATATTTTTTGTGCTGGGAACTATCATGAAAAATTCTAATGTCTGGTTCTGTCACCTAAGTAAAATGGTACAGAAGCTTTAAAAGAGTTGGCAGATGTATCACTAGACTTCTCTGGAAATTCAGCCACTAAAGTTGGAAGATATGAGCTGTGGGGAACAAAATGACTGAAAAAAGAAAGAACAAATTGACTTTGAATTTAAAGTTTTCTTTCTCCCCTGCAAAGGAAAAAGATTTACATAAGAAATAGAAGATTTGGGGGACTTCTAGCTTTAGGCTGGCAGTGCCACCTTAATTGATTCTTTTGGTGTTCATCTGTGTCAGCAAAGGAGGAAAAGTAGTAATTCAGGTACCTAAAGCTGTGTAAGTGCTGCTGCTCAACAGATTGAGTCAAAGTCATTTGCTGTGCAGCCATTAATGAAACCCAGGTCGGCTGGAGATATCAAGTGCTACAAGGTAACAACAAGGTAACAACTTCTGTTAATGTTTTATGTTTCTAATGTACTGGAAACTGGTTTGACAAACAACAGGATTGGTGTGGACAAGGGAAGGATGACTTCTGAAGTAAGCAGAGGGCTGATGGGGCAGCAGAGGTGCTTGCATCACTCCCAATGTGCAGGGAGCACTTTACACTCTCCATTGTCCCCTCCCAGTCATCCACGTAGTAATCTGCTGCATCACCAAAATAATGAGGTCAGAAGAGACTCTGAGGAGCTGGTACAGGTGGCATCCAGCACACAGCAGTGGGTAGGATCATGGTGTAAGTGTATGACAGACAAGGTCTGGTGGTGTTTGAAGGGCCTTGCCAATGTCTCTACCAAAGTGTACCGCACTGAGCCTCACCCTGATGGACTGAGACCTGGCACTGCAGGAGCACAGCTGGGGCATTTCAGTGGAGCTGGGCAACAGGCCTCATACTTCAGCTTACAGAGCTGCTGGAAATATGGCCTGGCACAGAAAAGAATATCTGCTGGGTTGTACACTTAACTGGAGTGTCTGAGAGTGCCATTATTCCTGTCACTCAGATAAGAGAGGTGGGAGAAGGGCAGGAGCAGATGGGCATGTTCTTCCATTACACATGGTTGGAGACTGGAGTCAGAGAGAGCAGACTCAAACTCAGATCAACAGCACCAAAAAGCTCTATTCTTTCTTATTTTCTGCAATTCCAGATACATAACTGGTGAGGGAAAAATATAAAGCACATCCTCAATAGCTCACTCAAACAAGCCTCCTCAGCTGGAATTTTGGAATTGTTTTGTTTCTCACCCACCTAACCCCAATATCCTTCCAAACTGCATCCTCTTGAAATATTGGACATCTAAATTGTCATCTGTCTGGGAAAAAATTAAAGACATCTCACAATGTAATTAAAAACACACTGAACAACTTTTCTTTTTCATAAGCTAAATTATAAGCCAAAAGGTTTTTTTCAACACAACACAATTTTCCCACAAGATAAAAGAATTTATTTCTTAGAGACTTGCAATAAAGGACTAGAGAAATGTAGCTTTCAGTAATGAGCATTGCTTCTTATTAGTGCAAAAATTTCAGGCAAACAAGAACTGGCAAATGACCAGACTTTAGCAAGCTTCATTATAAGTGAAAAGGTTGCCTCTCACTAGTATTTCCACTGTTAACATGAAAACAAGATCTGTAAGAATGACTACGGAGTTAAATGCCCAACTTGTACTTTCAGGTCAGAAAGATTTCAGACTCCTTAAGATACTGCAGACATTATTTAATCTAAAAACCTGACAAGATTTTGTTAGAAAAATCCCCTGCAGAAGCATGGAATTTTGTTTTGGGAGAAAGATATTGATTATAAAATATGTTCAGATGAAAGGACCAAGCAGGTTGCAAAATAATCATTTGATAATATTCTTCCAAAATTAATTTGCTGTAAAACTACTGACACTCATTCTCAATCCTCACCTTGCTCTGTTTCCAGTCGTTACATTTATGACTCTCTTAGCAATTAAAAAATGAACAAAATCAGAGAAACTGAAAGTTTTCCATGTCAGTCCCATTTAGTCAGGAAGTAAAAACAAGCTACTACTGAAATGTTCACTAAAAAGAGGCCATTTCACTCAAAGATAAGGGTGGGGTGATAGCACTCGTGTACAAATTTGCAACCTGCATGAAAATTGGTAATTTAAGCAAGGTCAGTTTAAAAAGGAGTCCCTACAGACCTGAGGCCCATATGACTAAAGCTTTAAAGATTTCTCTCTGGTTCACATTCAGCTTTTCTAGAAATGAACCTGAAGCAACCAGTGCCATCCAAAGCTTTTCAAATATTGACATTCAAATGATCATACAGTCACAGACCTTTCACACAACAGGAATACTTAATTAAAGTGTAGTGGTAATTAACCAACATGGATAGCTGGGACAAGGATCCTTGTAGGAAGAATTTCTGCTATTTTTATCCCTCCTCCTTGTAGCACTGATTCATTACAAGCAACACAATTGTCACACGCAAATTAGCTGCACAGATAAGGTGGCAATTGAAAAAATTACCTCTGATGTCACACATGGCCCACTTAATTACTAATGCTGTGGACCCAACTCTGTCTACCTATTTAGTCATAACAATTCAATAATATAATTATTAATACTTACCTAAATTACATCTTAATGTCTTCAATGTATATTGTGAAGATAATTTCACTTCATTTGAGTAATGAAAATTCCAGAGAGTCTTTATTGTACCATTATTCAGATTACTTGCTATAAATGCTGCTTAGCTTGGATGCTAAATTTCTCAAAGGACCCACTTTAAAAATCAATATTACTGTGAGCTAATTAACAGACTTCTAAAGTCTCAGAAAAATATTTCTTTCTCCAGTAAGTGTGTAAGGCTGTGGAGTGCTGGAAGGGGCAAAGATAATATTTTCAGACCTACAAAAAATGTTGGAAACCAACTCTGCATGTAACATGGAGTTTTAACCAGCTAGCACTGTGGTATTGTAATAAATAAGGAGGTGATGATCAAATAACAAATTAACTTTTGTAATAAAATTTGGTGCTGATTGCTGCCAGCCAACATGCCTTCACTAAGAGCAAACAAATTTGGTGGCCTTCTGCAATGTGGTTACAGCACTGGTGGATAAGGGAGGGACAACTGATGTTCTCCACCTGGATTGTGCAAAGCATTTGGCACTGTCCCACACAACAGCCTTGTCTCTAAGTTGAGGAGGCATAGACTTGACAAATGTGCCTCTCAGTGGGTCTCTCAGTGGGTAAAGAATTGGCTGGATGGCTGCATTCAGAGCTGTGGTCAATGGCTCGATGTCCAAGTGGAGAGCAGGGACAAGCAGTGTCCTCAGGGATTGGTGTGGGGATGGCACTGTTTAAGATCTTTTTCAGCACCATGGACAGCAGGATTGAGTGCACCCTTGGCAAGTTTGCCACCAACGCAGCTGACACCAAGGACAGGGATGCCATCCAGAGGGACCTTGACAGGCTTGGGACATGGGCTCGTGTGAACTTCATGAAGTTCAACAAGGCCAAGGGCAAGGCCCTGAACGTGGGTGAGGGAAATCCCAAGCACAAATACAGGCTGGGCAGAGAATGGATTGAGAGCAGCCCTGAGGAGAAGGCTTTGGTTGACATGACTGGGCAATGTGCACTCACAGCCCATAAAGCCTACCATTTTCTGGGTCGAATCAAAAGAATTGTGTCCATCAGGTCAAGCGAGGTGATTCTGCCCTTCTACTCCACTGTTGTGAGATCCCACCTAGTGAGCTGCATCCAGCTCTGAAGCCCTCACCAAAGAATGACTTGAACCTGCAGTCCAGAGGAAGGTCATGAATATGATGTCAGGGCTGGAATATCTCTTCTATTAAACTAGGCTAAAAGAGATAGGGTTGTTCAGCCTGGAGAAGAACTATGTGATTTTTAAGGTCTCTCCCAACCCAAGCTATTTTATAATTCTGTAATTCTATGAAACATAAAAACTCAGTTCACCTCTCAAAGTGTCCTATACATATATTTCCTTCCCCATATTTTTGTCAATCAGAGTCATATGTTTTAAAATGTGAGCCACCCAAATCACCCCAGAGAGCACAAAATGCAGAGTCAAAGATACTAAAATTCCAGGCAACCTCCACACCTTAAAAATAGGTTATTGCCAGAAGCGGCCTGTCAAATAGCAGCAAGAAAAACATTCCCAACAAAATATGTAAGTTTTCACATACTTACACTCTAAAGTTATGACTGACATCTTTAAGCACTTGTTCACCTCCTGCCTGCAACTGAACCCTGCTCACACTGGTGTCGTTGCCTGTGGGCTGCCTGGTGTTCAAGCTTCCAGTTCAGAGCAGACAGAGCAGCTAGGAAACCCCATCAATCCTTTGTGGGAGTCTAGAAAGTAGGCCCTCCTCTGAAATGTCATCAGGGCTTGATCTGGTAGGAAGTCTCAGAGCATGCCCAAGGCAGAAACAGGAGCACCACATGAACTGCTGCTCTTTCTTAAAATGTGTCAAAAGGAGGAAGAATGGCTTTAGTTTTCTTTCTCATAGAACAGCCTACCTGTTACCTATTCATGCAGAAGGTAGGAGATCAGATTTACCTGTAATTCTCATACTCAAATTTCCTAAAAACAAAGGAAACTATGCAACAACTATCAGGAAAGGGAACTCTGGGGTTGAGAAGGAATTGCTCATTGGTCCTGCTGAAACTAAATTGCTGTGAGGTTTAGTCAGTAAGTCAGAAAGAATATCATCCTTAGGACCAGTGACAGCTGGTTGTGATAAATCAATCTTCTTGTGCTGTTTCTAGAAATATTTCTGGTTTATATCTAGTGACTGCCAAAAAAAAAAAAGAAAAAGAAAAGCCAGAAAAAAAGCTAAAAATTCATTACTTTCTTTCATCCAAGTATCCTAACTTCTAAGCTACAGACTTATGCTTGTATTTCAGTTTGAAAGAACAATGAAGCAGTTGTCCTTACCCAAAGGGTTGATTCACATGTCAAGATCCAGGGAGCAGGACAGGAATTCCAGCTTTCAAATTGCATCTAATGCAGGGATGCAAATGGAAGCAAAACTTCCTGATGTAATTCCTGCTTCAAAGCATCTCACTGGCTTCCTCTGCTTAGCATTGCACACCCTTTTTCTCCTTGCCTTTCTCCTCCTATTAAGTTAAGCAGGGTCTTGTTGCCTGTTCAGTAGTAGACATCCTACTGCCAGGAACAGGAACTCTTCAGTCAAACATCATGATACTCACAAATCACTGCAACTCACTGTGAGTTTATCATGGTCTTGGAGGCCTGACTTGGTTGTTTTTTCAGTGCACTGTGTTCTGTGAAATGGAGGCACCTCCTAACTGTCAGGTGCCCAAATCATTTTCAGGACCTAGCTGCTAGTAACTGGAGGTTGTTAGGTTAAGTGAAACTGCTGGTTTGTTTAATATTACTAGATATAATAAAATATGAAGCAGCTCCCAAGAATGACAAATGCCAGAAAATGAATGGTGTTTTCTACACACCACTGATTTGCTATGTTTAAATGTATTTCACAGTCCATCATGCTGCTTTTGATATGCAGCTGTGCAGTAAGGTTAAAAGGTAAGAGACATTGTGAGATAATAAGAAACTGGAATATGCTACCTTTTTCTAGTTAAAAACTAGTGTATTTCATTTGACTGCCAAATATAGTTATTAGATTGAGAATCATTTTAACAAATTCTTACAGATTTTGTTTTCTAAGGCAAGCACAAAGGATAGCAGGATAGAATAAGGTTTTCTCATCTCCCACTGCACACAGATACCTTTTACACATGATTTTTCTTATACAAACCTCTGTGATTTATTTCCACAGTATGTACAGAGGTATTACTAGCCAAATCCCTGAGGCCCAAGAGGTAAGCAGAGATGGTCTCCATTTTCTTCAAACCCCTTCTAAAAATAAGAGAACATTTGATTAAGGGTTGACATTTTTCTTTTCTTCCTTTGCTTGTTCTTGTAATTCGTTTCACATGGGAAGTGGGCTGTGTTTTTCTTATCCCTTCCAACTCAGCAGCCAGGAGGCTGGCTTCGCGGGCCCACTCCCGTCACCACGGCAACCAGCGGATCGCTGCGGTGCCATCCCAGGCGCCTTGTGCCACTACACAGGGCTATTGTTCTCCTGGAACCAGTGGGGAGAGGCATGCCAATATTCCCACCAAGGAGGACTGATTGTCGTTCCACTGGTCATCCTGGGCATCACGCATGGACCGCTGCATCACCTTAGGATGTGCTTCACTTCCCATGCAGCGGGAATGGGGAATGACTAGTTTGCTCCATAAAACCTGTGTTCAGCACCAAGCAGACCCTGCTCCTCAGAAACATTGCAACGAATCTGAATTGATCCTGCAGTTCAGAAGCATCATAAGCATCATCACCATACAACACACTAGGTGAGATCAAAGGTCTCCCCAACTCATTGATTCAGCGTTTCTGCTGTTGGCCAAAACTGCCCAGAAAAGGAAAATATATCAATAGTTTACCTAATGCATATTTTTTTTTCACTCTCATCTTTCGGCTAATTTAAAGTTAAGCACATGGGCATTTAGCTACACCAGAGACTGAGTGATATAGATACATCTATATATACCCAGCAGAAGGAAGACCTGATTGTCTTAAATAAAAATCTACCATAAATTTCAAGGGATACATGAGATCCAGCAACTCTTTATCATTTTGAGGAAACTGATTTACCATGCCTTTTCTAGACTGCAGCAAAACATGCCTGCACTGCAAAGCTCTTTTTCTTTTTTTCTTAATGTGTTGCAGAGATGACAGAAACACAGACTTACTTTCTTTCAAATTAACTTTGGGAAGATATATTCCACAAGAAGAGAAGTAAAAGCTCATCCTTCCAAGCTGTGTTATGATGGCAGACCCAAACTTGTAGAGATCATGGCAGAAAGGATATTTCAGAACCAACCCCCCATACTTGGCATTGGTGAGGCCACACCTCAAATCCTACGTCCACTTCTGGGCCCTTCACTACAGGAAAGACACAGAGGTGCTGGAGGCAGTCCAGAGAAGGGCAGTGGAGCTGGGGAAGGGAGCACCACTCTGATGAAGAGCAGCTAAGGGAGCTGGGGGTGTTCAGCCTGGACAAAAAGTTGCTCCAGGGGGACATTACTGCTCTCTACAACCACGTGAAAGGAGGCTGCAGCCAGGTGGGAGTCAGTCTCTTCTGTGTTACAAGCAATGGGACAAGAGGAAACGGTCTCAACTTGCACCAGGGGAGGTTTAGATTGTATATGAAGAAAAATTCCTTTATTGGACGGGTTGTCAAGAACAGAGTGCCCAAGGAAGTGGTTGAGTCACAATCCCTGGAGGTATTTAGAAGACACATGGATGTGGCACTTAGGAACATCATTTAGCAGTGGACTTGGAAGTGCTGAGGTAATGCTTGTACCTGATGATCTTAAGAGTTTTTTCCAAACTAAATGATTCTAACAGAGTCATAATCACTGACTGATTTGGGTCAGAAGGAATCTTCAAACATCATCTAGTTCCTGTTATGGGCAGGACAATTTTCATGTTGCTGAAAATGCCTTTCAACTTGATGAATGAGCCCAAAGAATGAGAGAAACACATTCCATGTATGCTAACCTTATCTAAACAGAAAAGGCTCCATTTTGGAAAACAACTGGGTAGCCACTGATATATAAGTGCACTCTGGAGTGATTCACTACATTTCTTTGTATTTCTTTTTCAATTCTGACTACATATTTAGCAGTATCATTTCATGTAGCATAGTCTAGCTACATCACGGCTAATGCAGCAACTGTCACCCAGAACCTATTAAAAATAAAGTCGCTACCACTTTGTAGCTGTTGAGTGGATCTCATATGAATTAATAAATACCACAGGCTTCAAAATAGCTTGCCCACAAATTTCAAGTATCTTGCCATTGAACAATAACATTCATAATTCCAAAACCTAAAAATAAACAAGCACATCCAAAAAATAAACAAATGCAAAATCAGATTTCTGGTTGTGTAAGCCAGATAGCAAGTTGCCTATTTTCTGTCCGCTTTTTTCCTTCATGTCTGCTTCTTTTTTCCTGTGCAACTTATTCCCAGCCAGCCGACATATTTCAAGAAACAGTTCTAATATTGTGACCTTTCTTTCTGTACACATTCTCTACTTTATTTACACCTTTTCACTCTTTTGCAAATGTTCTTGTATTGTTTATCTCAGATGCAACACAAAAGCAGTAATTAGACTACAACAGTTCTGTTTTTTCTACTGATACCTGAGTAGTTAGATGCTACAAATACTCACACAAAATGTCATTTTTACACCAGCTCATAAATTAGTTGCATATCTAATGGCAGACATAATCTCTTATTAACAGTGAATATAAGGAAAAAAAAATCCATCTAAAGAAGCTTGTTCAAAGAAACGAGCTATGTAACTTGCGTTCAGCCGAAGCAAGAACTGTCTGTGAAACCTAAAGCCACATATTGGCTTCATACACATAGTCCTAGTACCTTGACATAGCCCTCTGAACTCTCCTGACTAGCAAACAGTATTTGTCTTCAAGAGTCTTTTCTACAAAGGCAAGCTTCTTCTGCTTTTTGACCAAGGGGCTGATTATACTTCTCACAACATACTGCATTTTCTTAAAAATCTGAATAAACATGTTCAAAATTAATGAGGGGATAGCTTGATATACTCTTAGGATAATGTTAACTGTACACAGACTAATTCAGCTGCAAAACACTATTGAAGGATTCTGCAACATTGCTACACAGCTGATTTTTTAAGGTGTTGGGATACCTACTGTCAAAGTCCATTAATCTGGAACTCTAGTACCTCATTCCTTCAGTCACAAGGAACCTTCATGCAAGAGTTCACCTTTTCTGGCACCCCTCTTCCTAATGTTGTTGTGATAAGTGTTTCCACCAATCCCTTTCTATACAAGGATACTGCATTTGACAAATAACTAGGGGTCCTTTGGGGCCTCCTCCTATCCTAACTCAAGACAAGTCATTTACTGACTCTTTACACATTGCTCCATGAGCTGGATTTTTCTAATTTAATTTTTCTTTGCAGTAAAAATACTGCTCCTAATAGTCTGGCAAACACTTGTGAGTTTCCCTTGTCCCTCACACCTTGTGGTATTTGGTCCCAACAGACCAGTGCTATCAACAAATTGCACAATACAACAGTATGCTCCTGATCCAGTGAGGGAAGATTGTGGGACACTGTGACTTCACTTGATATAATTTCTAGATTTCAGTACACCTTCCTAAAAGGAACAGTCACTTCAATGAATAAAACAGACAAAACAGGAGTTACTAATCCCCACTACACATTATAGGAATGTCATGAAGCTACAAAATACCAGACTGCAGATTGTTCAACATTGGCTAACTACCCTTCACCCCAGGTTACATATCCCACATGGCACCAAACACACACTATAATTATATTTCTGAATAATCCAAGAATTCAGTACAAGAGGATGGATTGTGCTTGGAAAATAAGGCAGCTGATATTTCTTCTTTTAGTCTTTATCATTCTCTGTGTGGGTCCATGTCTTATATATAGCTTCCCATTGAAGACTTCACCAGTAAGAATGACTCACTTTCTTCAGACTTTTTTTAGACATTCATTGAATTAATATTAGACAGCTCCAAACAATGATTTAATGTATTTTATAAGACTCCATCAAAGCAAGGTGGCAATTTAATATACAGATTATATCCATTATACAGACAAAGAATTAAAGTAGAAAAAATTAGGGCTAGAATTTTAAAAAAATTACAATATATTAATTCTCAATGCATAAATGCAGATTGCTTTCTTCCATTTCAGTAAGTATTTAGTATCTACCTACATATGTATTCAAGGGACGACTGTAGTTATATTCAGTTTTAGCTGTGAGCACTCATACTTCAGCACATCAAAATCTGCTCCTTCCCTTTGCCATGTATGTTAAAGGATTTTGAGTGCAACAGTTCTATCAGACAAGTTTGTCACCATTTGTAGTTAGCTGTCCAGGTAAATAAGTAGCCTGAGATACCCTGGAAAATGGAAAAATCTGAATAACATGGAACTACAAAGCATGCTGGAAAGCATGGCCAACTCTCTGCAAGAACTCATCCTAAGCCCACACAAGGAATTTTTCACTCAGTATCAACTCTGTTGGGTTTGAGGTGCAAGTGACAAGAACATGTGAAAAGAGTTAAAGGTTCCACTGCTTTTCAACTCAAGTAAAAATGTTTTAGGTCAGTAAAAGAACACAGATGTGAAGCAGAAATCTTCAGTTATTTAATCTCCTTTTTTCCTCTCCTTCCCATCTTCTCTTCCTCCCTTGGACCCTCCCTCCTTTGATTTACAGACCAAAGAAAAGAAATATGGTAATTTCTACTTAGGAAAGAGGAAATGGAGAAAAGGGGGACTTAGGCTACACAAGAAGAGTCCAGCCTGCAGGAATGGTGAGAAGAAAGAGATCTCAGAAACCAAATGAATTTTGGGGAAAGGGGTCAGATGTAGAGAACCTCAGAAATAAACAGAAAGGAAGAGTGGTAGCCCGCAGCTCCAGAGGAGACAAGAGGAAGGTTAAGAAAGTGTTCCTGCCATGAGTTTGGTTTATGGAATAAAATTCACGACTTAAAGATTAAAGTAATGATAAATTACATTTAGAAAGCTCATATACAGAAAAAAAAAGTTCCTGATTAATTAAAAAATTTATTAAAATAGCTATTAAATGCTTGTTTGATTCTTCAGGTAATCTGGCTACCTCTGACTCCTTCCTGAGAAAGTGTTCTTCCCAACTAAAGCTACTTAGGAACCTGCATGTCAAAAGTCAGACACAAGCAGATAATTATCCATAAGACAGCTCAAAATACACAGATATTTCTATCCCAGGATCCTCTCTTGATTTCCTATATGTAGGCCAGCAAAGTTATGTAATTTCCCTCCACCAGATAAGGGAATAGAGAGGCATTTTCTCCAAATTCATAATTCAAATAAAAAGATGACCTCAGAGAAGACCCTTAGATATATTGTCCTATGGATTCTCTATGGACCAGGCTGCTTCTGCATGTCCTAGCAAGTTTTTCCTTTATTCTCTTTTCCCCTGAGTCTCCATGTCTTATTTTTGAAGAATGAGGGAAATCAGAATGCTTTTTAAACCAACATATATTTGAAGCAGAGTTAGGAGATAGAGGGAAATCAACCATACAAGCAGTGAGAGCAGAATTTTCTGACAAAAAGCTTGGTATTACTGAGAGTCATAGATTTGTTAGTATGTTGGTTCTTTGGTATAATATACCACTCCACTGCTACATAAAGTTATTTTTCTGAGCAGAAAGCGAAGATCTACTATTTCAATAGGCAATAAAAAAAGTACTTAAAAATCAGAATGTCAGGAAATAAAAAGCTCATGGACAGAACAGACACACTTCCAAATTCCAAGGGAGATGGAAAACAAAATAAAATAACTTGCATCGTCAATTTGTAATTCCTTTCTGGCAACAAGAGGGATGCCTAGGGAGTTCAGAGAAGCTAACAGGGCTGTAATATTCATACTATATTTAAAAATGGATCAAGGCTAAACACCAACTCAGTTGTGCCATCTTTTATCCTAATGCAGCATAGCAGCTAAGAACTGCTATTTCTTTTTAAACGCCATCTTAACTTACTTCAAGAAGTGGCCTTTCTATGTGATTAAAAGGGGAGCTGTTTGGAGAGAACAAACCTCAAAAAGTGAAAAAGATGGGAAATAGTTCTGCTCTGAAGAACAGAAGCTTTCAATCATTTCAGAGATTGAAGAGCTGTAACCAGCTGCAACAAATAACATACTTTTTCTTAGTGTAAGCTGTAAGATACCAGTGAATAAACTACAGGCTTTTTCCCTTTCTTTGTGACTGCAAAGGGGGATAGTGCACAGAGGGGCCACTCTTTGCTAATTTTTGGCTGCTAAGTAGGGATTCAGAGAAAATACCATCTGAGATTTTACTGGAAGGTCATTTGATAGGTATTTATCCAGTGTATTTTTATTCATGGTATTCTAGTTTTTAATGTTTATTCACTTCTATTTACAGTAAGCTAACCCCCCCACTTCTGTCACCTGCACAAATACTTTGGCTTTTATATGTCAAAACTTCCATCTAGGTATAGACTTTTGACCAAAAAATATCCAAATAATTATTATCTAATCAAAGACTTTCAACACAAATCTAGAGCAGGTATGGTACATCTTGCAAATTTAACCCATTGATGTTCCCATCAATAATGTTATTGAAGCATTCCATTTCCAATAATTTAATAAAATACTGCATAAGATAAGAGTAATAAACATGTGATATATGAGGTTTCAGTTAAGTCAAGGGTTGCATTTGTAACAAGTGCATGTGCCTTCAGTTTCAACAGTACTAGCCACTCCAAAGTAAATACAGTGTTTTGCTGTATGTAGATTTTATCCCACATGCACAATAATCGAGGTTTAATGGAAACCATTTTAAAAATGGAAAAAATACAGAATAGAACATGTTCCATAGTGAATAAAATGCTTGAAGTGTTTAATGCAGAGTTTTAAAGACTACAGAAGTACATTATTTGGGGATTAAAGTAGCATTTGTATTTCTTGTTTTGCTGAAAATATATTTCAATCTGGATTGGGCTAAGAATAAGACCAGAGAACAGGTGTGAATTTCATGTGTGACCTTGTTCATTGTACTTACAACGAACAAAAGCTTTCAATTAATTCAACCAATTATGCATATGTGGAATAAAATAATATTTTAGACACAGCAGCTTGCTTTGTCTACACTGGACCTTTACCTTACTTTCAGTAGATTTAAGAATCTATATTTTGTCCCATGTAAAGTCAAGAACATCAAACTTTTTTATAACTGAGCTTGTGCTTTGACCCATGTGAAGCACAGGCAAAGTTTTTGGAGGTGACTTCTGATGCACAGTTCTCAGCTTCTAAAAAAATTGTGACAAAAGTGTTTCTAACTGGATATACTTATTTTCAATTGTCTAAAGTTATAACCTGAAGTACTATAATTTTATGTTTTCTAACTCTTTATAAGTCAGTTTCTAAAATGCAAATGCATGCTCAGATATGTAGGTATTTTTTTCTAATGTTCCAGATGAACAACACTATGCAAATGTATATCACTTCTGAATGAGAAAAAAAGGCAGTTTAGGGGGTCTCGTTGTTTTAAATGACTACTGGACTAAGGTCATAAAATTCAAGCAATATAGTATTATCAAAACAACAAAAGGTTTTATTTTAACTGATAGTTATTTGAAGTATGTTTCTATGCATACTCAAATCTCAGTACACTTAATGAGAAAGGAATTTTGAGGGGAAAAATTAGTAAAGAAACCTGTGATTGAAGACTCTATCATAAGGCTTGTGAATGTGAGGGGTGAACTGAGGTCACCTAGGTACTGTAACTCTCCAGTTCTTTATTTCTAAGCATGTAGAATATTTCATTGTAATGAATTGCCTTTTTGTGTAATATGTGAATGCACAAACGTGAGTGTGTGTGTGTGAACAGATAGAATGGACAGCATGGTGACAAAAAGCTACATGGGTGTCACTGCTTTTGTCATTGCCAAGGTTAAAACAGATGCTGGGGTGTCAACACCATAAAAAAGGCAAAACATTCACCAATATGTGGGAAAACAAAAGATTTCCTAACTGAAGGACAGTAAATTTAGACACCCAGGAAATTTAGAAGGAGTTCAGCAAACTGTACCAGGAATGTTTGCTTGCATGGCAATTCTGGTACATCAGTCTAAAAGGTAGCTTTTAAAAGGTAGCTGTAATTTTACTAGCAAAATTAAGCTTGTCTCCCTTGTCGAAATTTTAGTGGCTTCTGACAGAAAATAATTTCTCATCAAAATGATGCAGGGCACAATGTGTTGTACAGTACATCTGTTTCTTTACTGGTTCCCTTTAAATAGTTCAGCTCCCAACTGCTGAGTTACTTCATTTAGCTTTATTCTCTTCCCATTACATCCCATTGCAGCATTCCAAATACTTCTCCATTTTCCCTTCACCAGAGTCAGTGCTAATGACAGCAATTTTCTGTTGCCAGTAACGCCACCATATATTCCCCCCTTGATTTAGACAAAGGTTGTATGGTGAATGGTTGAAGACAAACAGCCCAGGAGGTTGGAAATCTATCCTGAGGACAAATCCTGTGATCTGACACACATATTGGTACTACATCTATATTTTGGTTGTCCTCTAATAATTTATTCATTCTCCAGAAGTTCTCAGAAATGATTGCTAAATGATTTGGTACTTTCTCTTCAGTTTCTTAGAACTCTTCATCAAATATCACCTAACCTAGATGATTCAGATATTCTAGTTTACCAAGTACTCTTTTGTCTGTTTGCAATATGATTATTCTCACTCCTTCTATTCCTCCAATTTCTTAGTGGTTTTCATTAACACTGTACTTGATCAATTATATTTTGTTCTTAATGCAAAACTAAAATGAATTTTATCTAATTCCAGCAGTGGTTGTAGCTTTTTAAGTAGACCTTTTTGCTTTAGCATATTGATAAAAATTTCTCTGAAGGCATTCTACTCACACAGTTGGTGACATTGTGTTTTCTCTCTTATTTCTTTTTTCCTTTTTGTATTTTATTTATCTGCTCTTTCACAATGCATTCTTTCTTTATCTTATATTGTTTCTATTTTTTGATCAGCATTAATACTTGTTCATGTAACTCCCCAAGCTTTTCTCACCTCATCCAGTCTTCCTTCAAAAAGGATAACATACCGAAGAATCATGCTTATTTCCAGCTATCTCTTTGTAGTCATTAATCTTTCCCTGAAAACTCCTTCAGAGTCCCACCATGCCATTATCTATAATCAAGCCCCTCTGTACTGCTCTGTCCTTTAACTTAGTCAGGGAAGTCTGTCATTGTTTGAAATTTATCTACTGTTCCAGATTCCATTTAATTGCTTCTTGTTGGACAATGTTTTTCTAATCCAGTAATACACACAACCATATACTATGTTGCTTTGAGAATTTCTTTCATCCTGTTTTTTTTTTTTTTTAATTTTATTAAAAAGTATTCCCCTATGGAATAACCATGAATAAGCTGTAACTTCTTATTACATACAGGACATTCATTTTAAAACTGTAAATAGAACTAAAAACTGATTGTCCTATGAATCTTCAGCTTTCTTCCCTAAAGCATAAAACCTCTTAGATTTTTTTGTCTTCTTAAACTTCAAATTTTCTGTTACTTTAAAGAATGTTTATATCCTGTCAAGTTTTCCATAACTTTCATCAGTTATCAATAACATCATCATACACATCACTCTATACACAAACATTTCTAATTCTTGAAGACTTACCATTGTCCCTTTTGGTCAACATAATCAGCTGGAAGATTTTGCCCTTACGTAAATACATAGCAAGAACACTTTACTAGCATTACACCTGTTATTTTATGAGTTACTAAAACATCATGCTTCATTCTGGTTATTAGAGTTTTCATCCACTTTATCAAACTAGTTTTCAATTAAATACTTGTGACTAGTTTATCATAAAATCGCATTTAGGGCCCATAGCCAATTCCTCACATATGTAGTCTCAAAATACAGCTCATCAGTGTTTGTACATCAAAATGAGGCCACCCTGTGCACTAGGCAGGCTTTTAGCTTAAACACACTGTTTAACATTAACATTTAACATATTGTTAGAACAGATGGGACTAATTCCAGTCCTCGTGTGTCGTATTCACAGATATATACCATGAAATGGTGTAACTGTTAATGGTGACTGTACATGTGATGGCTTTCAATATCTGCATTTGGCCCTTTGCTTCTAGGGAGGGTATGACTGAGCCCAGTACATTGCTGTGTACCTTGGACAAGCTCTTTCTTCTAAGACTGAACTTAGCAAAATAGCAAATCCACACCAAGTGTCACTAACCTGAATGGCAGAGGTTGAGTGCAAAGACATTCCACTTAAGATACTGGCACCTGGATTGTTGACCAGAACTGCAGCCCAAAGTCCTGTCTCTCTGCCTGGTATGTACAACCTTGCGTGGAACAACATTTAATTGAAGATGGCCAAATATTCCATATATTCCCAATATTCCAGAGCAACTAGAGAAACCCTCACCTAAAGGTTAACCTAGCAGAATGTAGCATACAGGCAGATGGACCCATTCCTGATTATACCTTCAAGATACAATTGCTTAGACAGGTTTAGATGAAAACATACTCCCTCTGACTCTCAAGGGATCCACCATACCCAGGATGTCTTAATGAAGCCAACAGTCTGTTTGGAGGTGTGTTCCTTATGAATTAACCATTCAAGTGAAATACCCAAAAACTTTGTCTCCCTGTTGAGCAATCATTATTGCCAAAACTTTCATAAAGTCCTTTATCTAGTGCAGTATCAGTTTCCAGTGCTGTGTTCTTTACACACATACATTACATATATATATATAAAAACACGAAGCAGATTCCTTTAAACTCCCTTCCCACTGGGAAATGAGCACTACCTCTCTTCCATAGCTGCATGCACTCACACAGGATGATGCCAACTTGCCAGAGACCTCAAGAGAGAATGACAGTGCAAGCTATTATTTACACATGCAATACTGGATAGTACATTAATAAGCCCTTCTGTCTCTTGACTAGCTTGGCTTGAGGAATACCATGACAGAAGCATTAACAGAAGCATGTGGAACAGGATTATTTGTTACACTCACTGCTGTTGCAGGATGACAGGCACAATCTTCAACTCTGGCACCCACCTGAGCTCTAATTTACAGTTTCTATAGTAAGAATTCCTACTAGGATGAAAAAGATCTTGAAGCCTCAGGGCTAGATGTTCTGAGGGAGGAGAAAAAGCTCTAATAAAAATAATTTGTGTTTTGTTTTCAGTGAACTCTGTATGGATTCTAGCCCAAACTGAACCATCATAAATTTTGTGTCTACATTATAGCTTAAGGAGATCAAGTACAAAACCATCATCAATAGAGCTTAGACAGTGGTTCAGCTGATCAGATGACTCTACTTTAATTTATCCTCAAATAACTACCCTAATAGTTATTCAGCCACCCAGCTAAATTGCATTCTGTGCTCCATTGGCTTTAATGTCTGATTAGGTGCTTCACTTAGTCAACCACAGAAATGAATTTAGAGTCATCTGAGGTGCTGCAAATGTACATCACCTGGAATCTGATTGAAACTCCAGACAGGTATTGCTAGTAAAGTCCAAGCCTACACAGATGTCCCAGACATCTCAATTGCAATGTGAGGGCAACTGAACTGAGTTCTAAACATCTACTGATGCGTAAATGGACATGTAATTGTCTATATCTGAACTTTAAATCTGCCTCATTCACTCTGAGCTAAGAGGAAAGGTGGACCTACAGGTTCAGAGGTTACTGGGGTGAAGGAGAGGAAGACTCATAAGACATCAGAATGACAGAGTCACTTTACTCATGCAAAAAAAAACCAACAATGCTACATTGATACTGAGAGGAGCTCCACATTTTTAATGTTAAGTTCTGTAGGTCTGCCATGAAACTAAAAGAAAGTCCTGGGTATGACAGTGAGGCCTTGATAAGGAGACCAAAACTTGTGGTTCCAGGAATATATTCTAAGATTTTATTACATGTGTAGTAAACCACAGTTTATTCCAGCATCAGTGGTACACAGCTAAAAGTATGGCTTGCTGTATATCACCAACTTATCAACAGCCAGTTTTAAGGTTGCCTTAAACAGTTCTTAATTTCTGGGTAAAATACGCACAGAGAATGTCCTCTTAATCTTCTTAGAGTCCAGATGATGCACAAGTATCCCAATGAGTCCCAGCAGTAGCCATTACAGGCCTGGAGAGCTGACAGCCTGGATGCTGCAGGGGTTGGCTTGTTAGGAGTTGGCTTCTGCAAGTCACCAAGGTCACTAAAGACTAGAACCATTGTCTAAAATTGGCCTCTTTTTCATCAACATGGTCAACTTAAGAAAGGTGTTGGCAGACTGATGGACTCTTTTTTAGCTTTCATCTAATGCCTAAATAATCAATCTCTGCCCTGGATATTTTTGGTGAAAAGATCTGGTGGTCTCCACAAATACAGGACTTGGAGCTAATGTACATAGAGATTTTCTTTTAGGTGCATTTCACTCTAAGGAAATAAAATTGCTTCTGTCCTTTGTACTTGATAGAGTTTAAGAATCCTCAAAAGAGATTAAAGGCAAGAAGAACTACTGTGTATTCCAGAGGAGCAATTCCCAGGAATGATGCCTCAGAGAAGAGAGTCTTCAGATAAACTTCAGCTAATCAACCTCCAGAACTAGTGAAAAAGTGAAAGAAAAGAAACAAAGAAAGAAAGAGACAGAGAGGAAGGGAGAAAGAAAAGCCAAAACTTAACTCAAAACTACATCCAAAGCACTCAGCTAAGGGGAATTGAGAAGGTAGACCATGTCTAGCAGTGAGAAACCTTGTAAATACTTTTGCAGGTAAGTCCACTGGATGAATACAAATACAGAAAATAATTAGAAGGTAAAGAAATGCATATGCAAATAAGTGAAAACTCAAGACATCTATGTTCAATTTCTAGGCATGTCACAAACTGTGTGTAATTTAAGATCCATTTCAGCTGTCAAAGCATCAGGACTCTACAGCTGTCTGAGGGGTTCGGTGATATCCCACCTGAACTTGATAATCATGAAGGGCCTGGTTGTCTCTGGTCCTCAGCAATATCTGTCAACCTTGCCTAAATCTCCTGGGTTCCCTATGGTATTTCAATGGTACTAGACACCCACATTTAAGCAACTGACTTGATCTGTTAAACATTATGTCAGCAGGCATTTTGAGAATTAGTGCCTTTTGTATCAAATGCATAAGAGTTTTAAATCCCACCCCGCAGTGACTCTATGTCTCAGTTTCCCAACAGTGGAAAAGAGAGAATTAAAAAAAAAACCCAAACCATTTATGCAATATTTAGACCATTAGGCAATGCAAGCCACATAAGTACTTGGAGCGGTAGAGATGCACGTCTTTTAAAAGCAGCTATGAAAGCCTAGAGTGTAATGCAAATATTAACTGTTGATAGTGAACAATATTTTAGAATGCCAAAGATATAATGAAATGCTTCATATTTTCTGTTAACTCACTTTGAATGCTGGTCCCTGTTTCTGTCATAGTGTGTTTTATCATAATTTTTAAGACTTTTTTTTTCATCAAACTGCAATAATAAGTGATAAAACTTCAGAATATTTTAAATTATTAGGACAACCTACAAATAGATAGTCCTTATATACAGCCCTTAATCAGAACTAGTCCCCACTGGGCAAAAAATTATTTGATTGAACTGCTTTTATCTCTGAATGCAGAGTGGAGTGTTTGATGAAGTTTCACAGTTGTAGAAAACTGCATGAGAGCTTTTAGTGACCCCGCACATTTATATATTTACATCTGTTTCTCTGCAAGTCAACTTTTTTTTTTCTCAGCATACTAAGTGATGTAGGCCTGCAAGTCTGCATAAAATTATAACTTGTCTCAGGGATATCCATTGCACCTATGCATCAAAAAGATGCATAAGTTTTGTTTACATCTAATTTTACATCTAATTCATATACTCTGATTTATGACTGGTTTAATTGTTTTCTTCGCTTTGGAATTGGTTTACTTGTGAAGTGGCCTTCACGTTAAGAAACTGCAGTATCATCTGCATCTTCAAATACAGAGTATCTGCACAAAGTCACTACCAATTTCTACATCTGAAGGACACTGCAGCCTATTACACAACAAATTATCAAAGTTAATGCTGATTGCATATCCATACACATATTCAAGCACATGTGAACCAAGACTTGGGACTGAATCTGCCTGGGGCCTACTAAAATCTATGGAAGTGTCATTCCTGCATGACCCTAACAGTGGGTAGGAGCTGCACTTGCTATGTGCGCAAATATGCTGTAAGTAGAATTAAAGTATTTAATGAAAAAACACAAATTTTCTAAATACTATGTTTCAATGCATTTTTAAAACATATATTGATAAAGTACTGAAAAATATTTATACTGTAAAGTTAATAGGAATCCAGATGTTTCTTCATATGAAGTTCACATACTTCAGGTAAGATAAACAAATATTTGTAATTCTAACCACAGTCTAGTGAGTACTTTCCTAATGCCCAAGGGAGACTAAACACAAGGAGTTAATTTCCATGATCTAATGAATTATTAACCATGAAATCTTTTTATCAGAAAATCACCTTTTTATTAAAATGCTAATTTAATTAATAGAATTTTGCTGTTGAGAATAGTATATATGGGATATATTTGTTCTCAGATGTATGTTATTCCATGGACATTAATTATAACATTGTGATATTCCCTTTTCTATTCTGAACAGCTAGTAAAACCTGTACTACTAAATCATACTTAATAGGAGTGTGATGGTTGTTGCTTAGGCAACAGAATGAATAAATGCAGGTCAGACTGTGCTTCCAGAAAAAAACAAAAGCAGGAATATAGTACAGAATGAATAAGAAATATGTCTTAACTGATTTTTACTGCATTGAACTATTAAGACTTCTTCAATGTAAAGCAGCTAATCTATCTGAAACATTTACATTAATAAGATCTCGAACTCTAGTTTAACATATAAAACTATAGCGCTGTAATAAAGGTAAAGCTGTTCTGTCATATTAAGAAAGAATACAATTTACTAAGTTTGGAATAATCTGAATTTTTCTCTTAGCATAGTAGGTATTTCTCCTCTCATTTTCCTATATACTTTCTAAGTTTAATTTTCCCTTTAATATTTTGGCTGGGATGAAAAAGAGTTTTTAAAATACTCGTTTAAATTTTTCAAGAAAGGCTTTTCTTACATAATGCTGATGTATTCAAAGGAGTGATATAAAAAGAAATCATTGGGTTTTTTTTCCAATAAAATATAGAAAATATTCGATTTCTGGCACAGACAAAAACTGAAATATGCAAAAGCATGATGAATGGTGAAATCAATAAATTGGAAATTAGAAACTACTGAAATTATACATTTTTTTAATTACAACACAGTTTCACAGCTCTTTTATTGTTATTGGATTTATGAGTCTAATCTTCCATTCAAGGCATGCTAGCTCAGCTAATATTAAGAGTAATTATGTATTTCATCTGTAATATTTCAGAAAAGGCTTAAAATTACCAGAAAACACTGGCTAACAGAGAAGTATGCAAGCAAAACTTAATCTGCCTGATACGTTAGAAGTTTGACTTGCACATTGCATAACAAAATCTTGTATGTAATTTGTATGTTTATATAAGTACAGTAATAAGAGATGCAGGAAAGTCACATAAATTCCCCGAGACCATGGTTCCAGCCCCTCCAGAGCCAGGATATGACTGAAAAGCCCTCCAGGGCAGTTATTTGACTTCTCTGGTGCTCATAATTTACCTGTGGTAGGTGCACCCCTCTGCATTTGTTATGCCACCTACAGCCTCTTGTGAATAGTTTCCTTTTGTAGCCTCTTTAAGACTAAATGATCACCTACTTATGTAACTAATGCTACAACATATATAAGAATATGTAGTTACATTTTGGGAAACTGCAGCATGATACACTTTTTTTTTCTTCCCTATATTGCTGGGCAGACAGCATAGCTTTGTTTTAAAGAATATTTAAAGGTGCAGATGACAATGATTTTTATTGATCTAAGCAAATGATCACATGGTAGCCATAAAAAACAGGAAGAAATGTCTACTCTATTGTAATGTGGAAATGGCAGAGATATGTCTCCTAATTTTTTTGATCAGTAGTCCAAAGGCATATAATAATGTTGGCAAAATAATGTAAAGAGTAAGGACACAACTCATGTGATGATTTTACAGATAAAATATTCATGCCCTTTCACTTCTGTTTCTTATATGGCAGATAGAAGTTATGAAAAGTTAGAATTGTTCCAAGATATACATGGATACTTAAAATATATTTTAAAGGCATTTTAAAATATTTTTTAAAGACCTGATACTTTTTAAGAAATGCATTTTCTTCGGGATTTTTGGAAGAGGCTCAAGTAGGAGGAATACTGAAGCAGGTAGAGAAGTGATTATATAACAGCTTTACAAGTAAGCTTCTCTCTTTACTGTCAATATTCATTACAATGGAAAGTTTGTGCATGACAGGTCTGTTACTTTACACCACATGGTGATATGGTAAATCCTGACCTAACTAAAATTTCATTTCTTTCAAACATTCCTGATAAATGCCTAGAGTTAAAACATTAAAATGGAACAATTAATAAGAATGCATTACTTTTTCTCTCAGGGCATAAGTTTCAACAAGTGAATCCCACAGCCTGATTATCTAAGATGCAAAAATATTTAACCAAGACATCTAGAATTACTTGCAGAGAGAGTGCATTTCATTAAATAATTTTCTGTTATGAAAATACATCTCAAGGCAAGAATGGCATTGCATGTTCTTTAATTATCATTACAAGTTAATGATGAAATAAAAGTAACAATGTGATGCACTGCAGAAAGGGGTGTTTGCAGCTTTTTCATACTATGAAAATTCTGCAATGGATTAAAACAACTGTGCCTTTTTCTTCAATCAGAGGATTGATGAGGGAGAGAAAGAACATTAATACTCAGTTTTTATTTTACCAAATTTCAGGCTAGACTCTTCTGTAATGTGTACAGTCGGGAAGTTTATAAAAAGGCAGTTTATATATTAATTCAGCTACAGATAGGAGAGTGAAACACTAAACAGATCTTAGTGCAATGCAGAATAGCTCTAAGGTTTTACGAGCACATACGAGACAGACAAAAAAGGCAGCTACAGTGTATATACACAGCTAGGCACGGAAGATTTCTTACCATGAATTGCACATTGTCAAATCCATTAGCCAGCAAGTGGTTTTCATACTGAGGTAGCCCAATATTTTCCAACCATTGTCCCACTGTCTGGACAGGGCATCGGGGTCCTGTAGGAGGGTGAAGAGGGAGGCGTTTAAGCAACGAATAACCATCCACTGGATAATAGCGGTAGTCCTGGGCTGAGAGGTGGCATTGCCACATCGTGTTCCTGGAAAAGTTGGTATCAAACGAGCCCGCCAGCTTGACAGATTAATGTTTTCAGCAAACAGAAAAGTCAGAAGTAAAACATAGTTTTCAGGGCAGTATATAATGTAAGGTCTGATCGCAGCTCTACATTTCTTGGTTATTAATCTTTACTACAGACCAGTACGTCATACAGTAGAGGAAAAAAAAAAAAAAGCATATCAAGCTGTCAGCTAAGCTGCTCTCTGTTATATGTGATTGTTGGAATACTCCACAATGAGCAATGCACTGCCAGCAGCAAGAATTCTTTTTATCAAGTACTCCTACACTCATCAGTATGCAGCTCCATGCTTCTTGCTCCCCCTCGCTCGCTCCCCTTCATTACCCAGCCTAGGCTACACCTCGCATTTTCAATAATAGCCATCAGATAAGGCAGATTTTTTTTTTGTCTGCAAGCTGTAAGCCTGCTGCTGCTGCTTCCTCCTACACACCCATCCAAGCGTCAATCTTGAATGATGAGAGCAGTCAAAACAAATGCAGAAAATAGCAAGATTCAAAAGCAACCTAGAGCACTTAAATCTGAATAGAATCTTCATACCAGCTACGCTTTACATATCTATTTGTTGTAGATTTTTACATTTCACAAGACATTAAGGAACACAGTACTTAAAGCATAGCCCATGGCATGGTTTACTATGCCTTCCCCTTTTCCCTTTTAATGTAAGATAGGTAGTGGTCTGCATCTCTGCTTATATAATAACAAAACCCTTTAATGAATCAATAATGAATATATTTCACAGCTTCTCTCTCGTGTAGTACAGCAAAAGACATAAAAGGCACAACAATTTTAGTCAAAGTAATTAGATTATCTGCATGATTTCTTCAACTGTAAAATTTAAGACACAAGAAAATCTTTATGCTGACATATAATAATTCAAATTGAAAAGGTCACCATTTCAAATGAATAATTAAAAGAATAAAATTGTAAGTTTATATCCTTTCTTACAAAAATGTGAATGATAGCAAGTAGACATAAGATTTGCATGATTTCTAGAGAGGATTTAAATTTTATCAACTATAACTGGAAAAAAAAAGATTATGAATTTTAAATGAGCGGAAAATTCATTTTCTGCATAAGAAACCAAATATCTCATGATGTATTTTATATCTACATTTCATCTTTGAGACAGTTTCTCTCGAGATGGAAATATTTTATTCCTTTGTTCTGAAAGGCATGTTTACTAAACTTCTGTTTTTCATAACCATATGAAAGGACTTAGCAAAAAAAGGCAGTAAATAGGTATATTCAGGGTACAATTCCAGAAGGAACCCTGTCAGTGGTGCTTCATTTATTGAGCAAATTAATTACTTTTTTGTTTTTCTTATCCATTGCGCATCTCGAGCAATGACCATCTCAAAGGAGGAATGTAATTCCAGGCATGAGGAAATTATAGATGTTTGTCAAGGGGATAATATGGAACTGATAGTACTATGGCAGATAATTGTTTCATAGAAAACCAAACCTAGAGTCTGACCAACACATTATAACACAATGACTCTTCCAGTGCTACACAGAAGGTCTCTGAGCATTCACAGAACAGATTCTAAATATATAGAATTAACAATATTTTAAGAGTTTCAACTCTAATCTGACTAGTCCTTGGACTAAAACTTGGATGACCTTTCACTTTGATATTGCTGCCTGGATTTTTGAAACATCTCATGCAAATTGAAGTCCATAATAATTTTGTAGAATAATTTTAGTTGAGCATAGAATGTCTTTCATGAAGTTGGAAAGTTGCTTAAGGTCTCATATTATAAGATCTTCTGTTATTCCAGGTATTCTTACTGACTTAATAAATTTACTACACAAAGTGTGAAAGGTTCATTATGTCTGAAAAGAATACTGAACACTCACCAGGCACTGGTAAACCTGCAGTAGCCAAAGAAACTTTTAGTAGTTTTCTTATTGCTAAATGTATTTCAAATAAATGAATGAAGGATTAATTTTTTCTCAGAGAAAGCAGGTATGCCAAACTGATAGGAAATCTAGGTCTGATGGAGATAGAAATGCATTTGTTCACACAGGTCTGCAAATCATTCCTGTTTTTGAAAAGTTTTCTCTACTATGAATGAATATTTTTGTATATAGACAGATCACAATCCCTTCAGGATAGTGCCCAGGCATGAAGAAGGGTAGGCTATGCTGAGCTGAGATAAAAGAATAAAAGAATAAAATCATAAGTTTATAGGGGACATCCCCCGAGTAGGTAAATTCAAAAGGCTGGGCAAGATCTTCAGAGTGAAAACTGAGAACAAAGGTATCTTAAATAACATGAGAATTCTATCCTTTATGATTTTTTCTTAGTTGACTGAGAATTAATAAACTTCTTTTAAAAGGATTTCTGATTCTGTCTTTCCCTTTCCCCTGTAAGCAGAAAAATTGATATCAGAGATCTTGCGAAGCATAATCCCTTTGAACAGTTTATGCATGACTGGCTCCTGTATTTCCTATAAATGCAGAGACACAAATGTCTCTGCATTGTGTTCCCCAACACCAAAAATCTGCTGCCCACAAAAAGGCACACAATAATCAATATACTAGTTTCATGGTCGAACTGCTTCTGCCTTACCTTACTATAAACAGCATGGAAGCTATGCTGCCAGTGATGAGTGCTTGGCTCAATGCCTAGCAACAGTGTAGGCAAAATTCAGTTGCTGAGTGGCTCCCCAGACACATTTCCTCATGTAGCTGTTGGTACTGTGTCTAACTGTCTCCATGGCTCCAGCCCTGGATGATTATAGCACTGCTGGTCCCACTGTGCACTCTCTCCAACTCTGTCCTTTGCCAGTATAACTACAAGGCTGAACCCATCAACACAACATAAGGTTGCTTAGCAAGGGGAAAGAAAGCGAGGAGAAACAGTCAGCTTGCTGCCTAGTCCTCACCCCTGACTATTGTTTCATTGCTAAAGTATCCTGTTATCTACAAGGCTTTTCTTCCCTCCTGCTTCCACCAAAGGTTATAGCAAGGCAAAGGCAGGCACAGAGCCAGGACTGTTTGGATTAGGGAACTTGCAGCCCTTTAAGATCTCCAGATCTTTAGCCACTTCAGGTGTTTTACCCTGGGGGGGCTGCTTGGGCAGTTTTTTCTTGCCAGTGCAATGGGAACCTGGAGCAGATGCTCCTGCTTTGAGACTAAAAGGCTGTCTCTTGATTTTTTTAAGTCTATGACTCAGTGCCAGCCCCACCAGTGTGCTGTTGCAGGGAGTGCCTACACTTTGCCTATGCCTAAAGCTGGTGCTGACATTGAAAACACCCTGCAGGCTATATAAGATGGTCCCACCTCGACACACTTGCACACTACCGTGCTTTCCTGAATTTCAAATGACAAAAATTCCATGATAATCCTTCTGTGATACCACAATCAAAAAAGATGCATCCATTCCTGACACTTAAGCCTCTTATAGAGATAGCAGTACTTGGCTCTTTCTTCTCCAAGGCAACAGAAGAAGCACACTGAAGTGATGTCTGCAAGAAAGATGCCATCTGGTATGCTATACGATAATTTCTACAAGACATCTTGTTCCCAATGGGATTCAGAATATGTTTATTGTGGGGTTTGGAATGGACTGAATCTGTAATATCAGAGGGCACATGATTTCAAACCTGTTGTAAGGTAGATCTGCTCTAAATGCTAAGTAATTTAAGAGTCTCTCAATTTTATTTTTTCTACTGTTAGCAATATGAATTTTTGTCGGGTCCGGCTGTCTGTCTCTGCCCCGACACGGGTAGGGTGGTTCTTGGGTGGCACGCGTTTCAAAGGACGAGTCTGGACTCTTCAGCTTTTCGATCTTCAGATTGTTTATTGTTTCTTATCTACAAAATTTTCTGTCTGCCCAACAGAGGTCTGATCTGCAAGGCAGCCAAGGGCACTCTGACCACCCACGGGGCGGTCATGTCTTTTTATACTAATATCTACGTACATAATACTTACCTTTATTTTCCAATACTTTTCACCCGTGTTAGCAAGTGCACCTTCACCATAAACCAATCCCCAAGTGCCAACATCACCACAGGAGATGGAGGACAAGAAGAAGAAAGAAGAAGGACGAGACACGCCCTGATCCCTCCATCTTGTCTCTATAACCCCCCTGTACCAAAAACCTTAAAGTCTATTTTTCACCCTCTAAATGTGTCCCTTTTACACCCTTCACTCTAAAGTGATTCTCATGTCCTCAAATTCTTGTCACTTCTGTGGATGGATCAAAATCAAGCCACCAAACACTCTTGGCAAAATTCCAGGATTTTCGAGACCCCCCAAGGGTTCTCCTGGCATCTCTGGACATCAGGAACGATGTGCTGAGATCCCACAAATTTTTCTTGATTTTTCTTTGGTTTTTTGACTGAGGAGAATCATTACAAACAGAATATTTTAAACAATTCTTTTTTGATATATAAATACCTGTTAAACATTACTAAACTTAAACACTTCTGGTGCTAAGAAAACAAAAAGTGGAGGATTTTAGTAGTGACTAGTAGTGACCAAAAAATTCCTGAGTAGAGAATATGAAAAAATGAATCATTTAGGTAAGCTGGAAGGTAAGTTTAGCAAAGCTGGAAAAGAAATTGATGCTACAATAAGTACTGAAAACTTTTTTTTTTTTAATTAAAGCTTTCAGTTTTGTATAAAGCTAAACAGAATATAATTTCTATATTTATGACTTCAGGCAGATACAAAAGTTACCCGTCTACATTGTGACAGCAGTTAGCATGGCAGGGTGCTCTAGTGAATAAACTAACCTAATGCATGTATCCCTGAGAGGAGATAAGGATAGCTAGGAACAGGATGGTGTATGAGAAAAACTACACCAAACATCCAGCAGATTACTACAATTAAAGTTTATTATGCGGGAAGCATCCTAGGTTCCAAGAAAGGTATGCAGGATTCTGGTTTATCTCATGCATTTCAGTTATACTATAAGGCAGCCCCAAAGGTTTAGAGATTTTAAATGATCTTTTTCATAAAACTCTGAAAAAAATGGATGCCTTGCATAAGATCTATAACTTCTGTCAGCAGCCTAGCTCTTTGGATGATGATGGCACTGTGGATGATAATATTTGGTGATGCTGAATATTCCTCTGAAAGTGCTTTTAGAGACATTTTTCATGGTATCTACAGAAACAAAACAAAATCAACAGGGACAGCTTGAATTTAAGTAACACTATCTAGTATCTATGATCTAAAGGTTACATTCCATTGCTTATGTGTGGCTCAGAACTCACAAAAATAGCTCTCACATCACAGCTAATCAAGCTAATGGAAAAACCCTCAGTGACTAGGAAAAATAATCCTCACAGCTCTTTTCTGATTTTTATACCAATATTGATTATAACTCTACATTACCACTGTGTAAGTGCTGTATCTTTAATAACTATAACCTCAAAGTCAACAAGGAAAATTCATTTTACTTGACAGATGATTTGTCAGCAGTGACCTGTACTTTGTGAAACACACTGGCCCTTCTACATGTTTGCATTTCTGACTGTTGATGTATTATTTACCCAGGAAGAGCTCAGTCAAAGTACTCCACTGTATCATGAAACATACGTTTATCACAGACACTTCAAAGTTAGAATATTCTTCATATTCGGTTGATTGCTTTGACAACTTTAATTTAGCCTCCTTCAGAATGCATGCTGTTCAGTCAATGAGGAGCAGATCTTATTGGAAAATTAAAATACCTGTTCTCTAGAGCACAGCCACTGGACTAGGACTCATTTCTATTCAAGAATGTCATTACCATAATGCAGAGAAATTATCTATCTATCTATCTATCTATCTATCTATCTATCTATCTATCTATCTATTGTATTTGGTAACATTTATTACCATGCAGCAAGAGTGCTTGAGATACAGTTAGTCTTTCCAGATTTCGATTTTCTATTTTAAATTAATAGATTTTGGGGACTTTTTTTTTCTAAAGACATTGGGATAATC
This sequence comes from Molothrus ater, assembly GCF_012460135.2. Lineage (NCBI taxonomy): Eukaryota > Metazoa > Chordata > Aves > Passeriformes > Icteridae > Molothrus > Molothrus ater. Next base: position 46,157,814 of record NC_050482.2, read on the forward strand.
AAATATTTATATTATATAGCATTGCAACATGCACAACTTCAGTCAGATGTATATCCTTGGCTTACAATACAAGATGCAGCTACTGAATCACAAGTTAAGAACAGATGGATGTTTTACTGCAAGACCACAGGATCAACTGCATTGGATCAGAACACAGCTTCATTTAGCTCATCTAGCTTCATCATTCATCAGCTTCAATCACAGTGGCTACTATTAGATGACTGCAGAAGAGCATAAGAATAAGATGGACATCCAGCAATCCTTTCCTAGCATTTTCCCAGTTTCCAGCAATTTGCAGTTAAATGTCTTTCTGAAAGAGAAAGTGTCCTTACGCTTAATTGTCCTTTATGTATTTTTCTGGCAGTTTGGTGGTTGAAATATGGTCTAAGAAAGAATCATCCTTATTCTGACTTCAATGGAAGTTAATAATATTTTCTGAAAAAAGGAGTTATTGTCTCAGAGCAATTTCTGTCCTTTTCTTGGGAAGTTTTATGGGATAATAGTAACACTACTCTCACCACCTATGAGTAATCATTTTCACTGCTTTCGTCTAGTAAGGAAAAAAAAATCCCCTTGAAAATTTACATGACACCATGACCAATCAAAATATTTTACTTAATTCAGTAAAAATTTTAGACTACTGTTAAAAGATAGTACACTGAGTGCATATATATAAAAAAGTGTATACTACATAATCTTGCTAAAAATACTAAGGAAGCTCAACCCTTTATCCTATAATTCCTGGCACCATAAACCCAAATTTATGTAATTTCAAATTTGAGCAAGTCTTTTTACAGCTCTGTGCTAAGCAACACCGGACTAGCAAACAAGCAGAACTAGGTAACACAGAATTGGGTAACAGAGAACTATTTGAAGAAACTGTTCAAAAAAAGATATCTGCACAGAGATATCTCAAGAAGTTACATACAGCTGTTAAATAAACCATAGCCTTGATTTCATAGATTTGGTAACTGCTGCAAGGTGCTGTGAAGAGCTGTGGAAATGAGAAACATTTACTGACACATATTTTTGAAATTCTGAATCATGAAATTATAGATGATGGAAGATTAAAGATTTCTCCTGAGGTTATTTTATAAATCAGATTCAGCCTGAGACAGTGTGGCACTTTTTTTTTCTGGTTGCTTTTGCCTAGCTGGGTTCAGAGGCTTCCTTGCCCCCAAGGAAGCCTCTGAACCCAGAGTGAACTTCTCCTTTGAACAGATGATCAGGTAAATTTCCTTCTCTCCTTTATATTCTTTCTAACTTCATTTTAGAATTCATTTCTATGCTCCCTGGTTATCTCACTTCTTGTTCTTGTAAATTATGATCATATGCTCTTTTGTCATCCTTCACCTCCAGCTACTACAATTTATTGTTTTGTTTCACATCAGTCTTTTTCCTTTTCTAATCATTTTCTCCTACTTCCGCTTTCAAATCTTTCAAAACAGGTTAAAAAAAAGTTCATTTAAAAATGAAATAACTTACTGAGATTAAACTACCCCAAGATTTCTTTCGAGTTAAGACTAGGTTGGATTTGATATTTCAGGTAATACTAACTTAACTTCAGTGGTCAGTGGAGTGTGCCACCAGCACCCGGCTCTGCCCAGCAGGGGCAGACATCCCCTTGCTTTTTGGGAATAACTATCCATCTCTGTTTCCTGACAAAAAGTCAGGTTCTCAACAGGAACTTGCCTTATTACACACAAACTCTATAACCACCTTCTGTAATATTTATCCCCTGCTAACACAGGCTCTGCAGCACCACAAGAAAACTGCAGCATCTTTCAATGAATAATAAAGACGTTACTTGAGTGGGTGGCATGCTGGCACAGCTCTGGCAACTCACTGGACTGTTTGCATATGGATGAGCTTATATAAACCCAGTTCATCCTGTCTGTGAGCTCCCTCATGCCAACGGCTCTATTCTCACTCTCCCAGCTCTGGAGCCTAGGGTCTTGTTTCAAGGATCTGTGCTGACGTTTACAACACTGCAAATACCTCTAATGGAATTGTACTTAGTCCTGCATGGCTCTGTGTTTTAGAAATTGGAATGATACAGATGCAACTCCTCAGACAAGTTTCACAAAATGTACTCCAGGAATGATTCCTTACCTAGCTCATTTGTCAAGGCTAAAGGATCTCAGCTTGAGCTCAAGTGGTCCTGCAGGTACAGGTTAGCTGAAAATGCACTGATCAGACTAGTTCCACCAATATTTTATAAATATTATTGCAGGTTAATGATTATTTCCTAAACTACAAAGTAGACCAAAACTAGAGGTGGTTTAATAAGCAAACCCAACACCTACATGTAGCCTCACATTCTGGTTTAGAGCTGTTTAGCCACATTTCTTGCTACTTGTTTCAAAATTTTCAAGTACATGGATTTTCTTCTTGCATAAATTTGAGAAGAATGGCTGGGCTCTATATAAATGCCATATTGATACACAAATAGGGGGATTTGTGTACTGACAAAATAATGTATTCTTTAGAACAGTGCTCTATGAAACACTTCAAATAGCCTAGCAGAAAACAAAAGTAGCACAAAGTAACTGAGATAAGCCATCATACTCTGTAAATAGAAAAGCAAACAGCAGAGTTTGTAAGAAATATTTATCTAAACTCACACATGAAGTGCAAGTATTTATTGTCAACGAATAATAAATACACTTTAGAAGTAGTTTCCAGAACAACTTTAGACTAAACGCTATTTTTAGCATTTAATGGAAATTCATATTATCAATCAATAATTCAACCTCAGCCATTCTCAGAATTGTAATAATACAGTAACCTAAAATAAAGTAATGGATAAAAGTAGAAAAACAGTTTTGTAAAATTCCTGGTATCATGAGTTACATTGTAGGGCTGGTGAGTAGCATATCACAAATAATTTTTGAAGGATGTGAAGGCATTCTGATGCAGTACCTTCCTGAATACAGGGAAATGAAACAAGAAAATACTGATCCTAGCATTAAAATCATGAACTCAGGTTAACAGTCTGGGTTAGAAAGTAAATGAACTCCCTTTAATAAGTTCAATATTCTGAATTACTTCATTTTCTGTAGGTGGAATGAAAACTAGAAACAATTTGGTGCACTGTAAATTCTATAATAAGCCAAAGATTTTTCAACTAGCATGTGATGTTCTTGTGATTACTCAAAATGTGATTACTAGAAATATTAATCCAAAGATTCATATCTATTTAAATCCAAGGACTACTAGAAGGAAAAATGAGTGAATCAGCTGAATTTTCAAGAAACCACTATTAATACAGTTTTGGTAGACTTAGATCTCTATATCATTTATGAAAGATAAACTTCATCATAGTCTCACTTGCCACAACATCTCCAACCCTAACATATTTTTGAAAGCAACACTCCTAGCATTTCATACAAAACACCACCAGAGATACTGAACAAAGTTTTAGAGATTTGCCACTAGGAATCACACATGAAAATAAAAATCTGATTATTAAAGCCAAATCTCTAAAACCGATTTTAGAAGTCAGGAATATTCTGCTGCCTTTAAAGTATTTTCTGGCCACAGGCTGCAAAAGCCTCATTTTGCATCTGATATTTTTAATTCCATTGATGTGCTGATTCCTATTCTGCATATGTTTTTTCAACCTGGTATTGAATTTGATCCTGCTTTAGAAATAAACACTGTTCAATTTAGTCAAGCAAATTGAATAATATATTAACATACATGTGTGTAAGTGGCTAAATAGTTGTAAGGTTCAGATTAGACATCAAGGAAAAAGCTGAACCTAAACATGTGATTTCTAAAGCTTTCAAGTAATCTGATAATTCTTTTCACATAATTTATCATGTCTTGAAAAAAATATCTCTTAACCTCTGGAATTACAGTAAGATTATTATTAGAGCATTATAGAATGAGGGCATTGTTGGCTTGCTACTTTTTAGGTACAACAGCAAGCACTCTGGCATTAACTTTGTGAAATCCAGCCAAACTGTTTTTGGAAAGTGGAATGGTGGAAAGTGGAAGTGGAAACTTCCCCCACACCATTGTGGTTCAGTGGAGAAACAGTTTTACTGGAAATAACTTTGAAAGTGTTTCAATCCTTTTTTTATTTTCAAGTTCTGAATCCCATAATCTTCCTTGGTTGATCCTTTTATCTCTTATCTAGATGGGCAAAGCTTAGACATATATTCAACCCCATGGTGGGAAAAGATACATTCTATACATCTCAGTGACTTGAGGAACTGGTCTGACAGATGAGAGAACTGACCAGGAATAGCAGAGTGCAGCATTAACATCATCCTCAGATATGTTTTTAAATCCACCTAAGTGTTAGGAACCCATTTACTACCATTAAAACCCAGGAGATAATGTGAGCAATACTATTTTTTAAGCAACTTTCACAACAAACTAATTTGAGATCTAACATGATTTTTTTATCAGTGTGATTTTGTAAGATTAGGGCCCTAGGCAGGTATATCCAAACTTTTAAAGTGAGAATAACTTTTATTCACTTACTTTTGATTTTCTGTGGAGAAACATAGACAGTTTTTCTAAGCACTATCCCCAAACATACTAAAACATCATAATACTGAACTCTCCATTTTACTATTATTTGTCAGTATTTCTGAGCTTCATGCCCTTGGAAGTCACTGAAAATCTGCTTTTCTGTTTTGCATTCTATATATTCGTACCATTCTGCACTCTATCTCAAAAAAAATAGTAGAAGTGTATATAATATAGCTCTATATCATGACGTATTAACATACACATCTTCTTTATAACTCAGTATCTCTCACTTCTTCTAGAAGGAAATTATATATATATTTTAAAATATGAGAATATTTTAAAAATACTGAAACAGGCTTTAATAACAGTGGTAAGCACACTATTTGAATTTCCATAGATTTGAGTAGCATTCAAACTGTACATAACTGTTTCATGTGTGTGGTCATAAAGACTTCTTTTTTAACCATATTTAACAACAGAATGGATGGATTAGCTATTAGTTTAAGAACAAAATAAAAGAAGACGTGGTAGGGATTCAGCATGCATTCCTCTTTCTGAGAATAAGTACTTCTAGAAAATAAAAAAAAACCCCTTTAGATCTGACAAAATTTCCCAAAGAAGAATAAATTGTTGGTATTCTGTAAGGGGAAAAAAAAGTTTGGTATCTCAGAAATAATGGTACAGCAGACTAGACTGCTGATGGTTTTAATTTTTATTTTTTAAAAAGGAGAAAATTTCGTATTGGAATAGAGCCTTAATTTCCTATGCTGTTTTAACAGCATGTTAAATCTGATGTGTACCACTGAAAAGTCCCAGCATATAAGTCAGTCAAAATGACATATCAGTCCTCCAGTTAAAAGAGAGTTTGTAGAAGACTCCTCTGTTGAAACAGTTCTCTTGCAGACCAGGTCTGACAGGCAGTAGTAGACTACACCAAAATTGACAAAAATTAAGCTGTACATTTACTCTCTGATGGATGTCAATATTTATGACATTATAGTTCCATTTTCCTAAGATTCTTTGTTTGCTATCAATATTCTCTATTCCTTCTAGAAGACATATGACAGAAATAATTTATCCAAGTCTGTGAATATAAAGACCCAATTGCTTTCCAACAGTTTTGGAAAAAGAAGCCTAATGCTGAACACAAAAAGCATGAGCAGAGATAAAAGGTAAATGTTGATTGGCACTCCTAGAGAGAGTGGAAATGTAAAAAGAAAATGTATCAGAGTTAAAAACTACTTTGATAAATATGGTCCAATGACTTACATTTTTACTCTATTTTCTGCTTAGCCTGAGTCTTCTGTTGTAGTAGGCTGTTTCAAAAGAAAAGGTTTATGAAGAATATAGAGCTGAATATTACATTTAAAGACACCACAGGGCAAAATTGCTAATATAATAGGAATACTTGAGTATAAGAAAATAAAATAAATGCCTGCAGCTTTTGCATCCAACTCCCATTGCATTTGTTATAAAACATAGCTAAAAACTCTACAATCATCTTGCAGTTCGCCCAGTTTCTGTAAGGTTTGTTTTGGGACTAAATACATCATTAAAACAGATACATTTTTATCTCTTGTTTAGGTTTTTATGATGTAGAAGTAAAAAAAAAAAATTAACCCAAATATATGTGATAACTTCTGTAGAATTTATATGATCTTTAGGTAAGTTCAGTGACATGCAATACATTCAGACTATCATGTCCTCAGTAAATAAATGCTAAAAATATTTCTTCCTAATATTTTATAGCTATATGCCTTCTGTTCTCCACTATTTTATAATCTAGATAATTGCATAGATTTAAATTGCCATTCAAATAATTTGAAATGAAGATATTATTAACAGAAATAGAAAGATTGGTATGAATAATGCAGGGGCAGAAATGCATATGTGAAAACACCAGAAAACACAGAAAACACATGCCTCAAAGAGTTAAAGGCATGGTCTGTACTGATAATCAAGGACACTGCTGGCAGTGGTAAAACACTAGGGAATATGTTCCTGTCAAGAGGAGGAGTGTGCTCTGATAAAACAACAGCTCAGACAATTTATCAGCAGAAGACCCTGCACTACAGCAACAACACTACAGCACATTGCATGTGATATTCATCTTTTTGTTATTCCAAAAGGATGGCCTAAAATATCTGAGAAAAAACAATGAGTGCTGCTGAAGAAAATTTTGGATCCAAAGGGCCATACCACAGCAAAGGTTGATTCCTAAAGGCCTATGGAAAGAAAGTTTGCTTGTCCTAATCAAAAAGAATCCAACAGATACACTAAGAATGCCACAGTCAGCCTACCACAACACACAGAAGTGACCATGGACAAGCAACTTGGCCACACACACATGCACACCTCCTTGCTCCTGGGTTCTGAGCTCCATACAAGAGTGGGACTGACTGAAAACCATCTTACCTAAAAGAAAAGTCATTTCTGCCTTCTGTAACATTGCATATTGACTTTGTTTATGCAAATTCCCCCCAGCTGTTCTGCCATTGCAAATAAAATTCCACATTCCAGTAGTTGACGGGATACAAGGAAGGGCAGACCCAAACACAAATGTGTGGCTCTCTTTCCTGAACTGCAGTCCTATAATTGTTGCTAAAGAGTTCAATGACTTGCAGCTTAGTAATTGCAGACTGCTTGTGTATTTCCTATTGAGGAAGCATCAAACAGCATGGGCAGCAGACACCAGCTGCTGGAGCTGCCTCGTCTCATCATCTACAGAGGCAGGTTCCTTCTGTCTTTTATGCCAGCTATGAGATTACAGGTATTTTGGTCTTTTAGCACAGCATATCAGCTTCTAAAGGGAAGTTGGGAGAGAAGTGGTGTTATCCTTATTGTACTGTCTGGTTGTTGTGGTTGCCTATGGCAAAATTATAGTTATGTGTTCAAAACTGTAAACTTAAGAGGTGTCCCTCTTAGTGAGAAGTTTCATGGCTCATTTTATTAAAATCTATTAATTAAGTCCACTTTATTAAAGATCTTATTTTAACCAAATGGAGATTTAAAAAGGACAAGGTAAATGCTGCAAAACAGGAATTGAATTACAAAAAAAATATACTTTTAAGTCTATAATGTACCACTGTGAAATCTGCCTTATGCCAATGTGCCTACACATATCCAATTAAAATTCTGCCTTAAGTACTTATATTTTATCTGTTTTCAGCTCTTGGAGGAGGGAGGATATTAACAGCTTTGGAGGAAAACCACTTTGCCAAAACTGCAACCATATGGCAGCAAACAGAAAAGGACCAGCCTAACAAGGCTTCATTTGTTAAAAGAAAGCTTGACTTTTCAGTTAATATATTAGCTTTTATAGGCAGAACCACTATAGGGATGATGAAGGCTTCATGTCTGAGCAGTGGCAGTGGAACAGGGGGAAGACAGGAAACCAAAGCATGTAGCTTCAGGCAGTCAAGGGTTTTGCCCAATTTCAACTGTCTTACAGCTCTACAGGGTGCAACATGAACCCTTACTCTTCTCAGTCAGCTTTTCTGGATATGGCTCCACCTGATTCCATCTTTTCCTAAGCTGGTGAAGTCATGTCTATTTTATTTTCCCAACTTTGTGCTCAAAGTAATTTCCCTCACAAATCTGAAAAGTAAAATTTCTTAAAATTTTCCCTATACTGCAAAGAAATCATCAATAACAGCCTTGTTTGTGTCAGTAGAGAAGGTAAATAAACAAAGAAAATAACTTTTATATGATGACTGTCTACAACTTTTATCCTGAGATGGAAGATTTGAGAAAGGACACTACAAAACGTACTCTAATTCAATGCTCTGTGACCTACTGTCAGTCCTTGGCATTAAGTTTGGATACAAGACATTGAACCCCAAACATACAGCGGGCACATTGAGAAGCAATAACGTCTTTGTACAAAAAATCTTGACATAAAGTGGAATTGTAGGTTTATTCAGAATACAGCACAATGCAGTGGAGTCCTGCCTTCAAATGAGATACAGCTAATGCAGTCAACTCAGGCATAGCCTTCAGTGTTCCAGAGGCCTTCTGGTTTCAAAGCAGCCCTAAAAGAGCCAACTCATGAGTCTCTCTGAAGCTGTACACACGGGGATACATACTGCTAAAGTAAATATTCCACAAGATTTGCTAGTTTCCTCGAAAATCTTTTTTTTTTCTCATGTGGTGTGATTCTGTTTCATATACCCCTTCCAGCAAAATGCAACATTAATCTTCGAAAGGCAAGCGCTCAGATTGTGTCATTGAGCAAGGTTTGTAGCCTTGATATTGATATCAAGGCAAAGATGCTGCAAGCGGTGCTAGGATTATCTCCAAGCACAGGAACAGGCACTGCTCTCACAAAAGGGCAACACGAAACCCTGTAAAATACAATCTTCCTAAATGCAATGAGAATTGTTTATTTCAGCTGTAACAAAAAAGTATGACAGTATGTTTCAAAATAAAATTTTAGATCAAGAAAATTAAGGTAATTCAGTAAACTCTACCCTTTCTGCCTCTAGGTGGAACAATGAGAGCACTCAAGGGTAGGTACATTCTCAGCTGACCAAAAATATCCTGACTTGTATACACACAGCAACTGTTTAGTGCATTTATGGACAGCATCCAAAACAGAATTTATGATCAGTAGCATTATAAAACTGTAAATCACCCTCCATGTGCTAGAACATATTTGACATAAGTGACTCTCTCAAAAAACTAAAATGATTGTTGACTATTTTGATGTGGAATGACTTTCAACAATTATTTTCTTACTCATTATTTTAACTTCTCTGATTTGACACAATGCTAGCTTTAATCATGATGATGATATGATATCCATTACCTATTTTAGTTTGGTTTTTTTTTGAAGTAGATTATTTTTTATTATTCCCTTCCAAGTGATTTGCAAATATAAGTAAACCCTGAGTCACATCTGCACACAGCTACCTGAGACACCTACAAACAGCTACCAAGCTACAACTAACACAGGTTTATTGCTGTGTATGTCTTGAAAGACTTATTGTTGGAAAAAAGTTGTTTATAATTAGGCAAAGAAAATATGAAATTTTAGTGTGTCTTCTTTTTACTTTACTTTGTAGATAGGCTCCTTCTAAATCATGTTATCACAGTAGTCACAGAATCATTATGCAATAGACTCAAAGGGGTATAAACCAGTGATCTATTACATTCTGACTCAAGCCAAGGTCAGTTATATCCCAACTGTTATTCTTTCTCATTCTGGCAACTATTCAAAAGTCTTGCAGATGCTACTGGATGTAACCAAAGTTATAATCCTAATAATCCTAATAATCCTAATAATCCTAATAATAATAATAATAATAATAATAATAATAATAATAATAATAATAATAATAATAATAATAATAATAATAATAATAATAATCTGTTTGGATGCTTCACTATACCACCTTTATAATCTTGTCCTGCAGAACAGAGGGAGATTCACTTTAGGTAGTTTTAGTCAGCTACATCTGAGGAGCTCCTCTAAGACACCAGTGCCATTTTGCATGCTTCAGACATTTAGACATGATGACCAATAACAAAAAAATGCCTGCTTATCTAACTCAGCAATAATGGCTCACATATGCTCAATGCAGTCCACACTCCAGAAGTCTGAATTTAGACATTACGAATAAGATTAATCTATCTGACCTACCATTACTTTCATCAAGCTCATGCTTTCTTAATTAATCTGCAAGAAAGACAAATGAGACAGTGTCAAAACCTTAAGTGAAGTCCAAATACTGGGCATCTACTATTTTCCCTTACCTAATATTTCCTATCCACTCCCAGAAGGGAATTAGATGGCTTTCATAGGTTTGCTCTTGGCAAATCCATATTGTTTATTACTTATTTCTTCTAGCTACTTAAAGAAGTATATCTGTTCATTGACTTGTTTATTAATTGAAAATAATTCCCCACATTCTTCTTTCTTTCCTCTTTTAAAGATAAGATCTATGTTATTCTTATTTAGTCTTCTGGTACCTGATACATCCCTCATGAAATCTCACAGAAAGCCACTAATAGGCCTAAGTTTTGCAGACAGTTAAGAAACCTAACCAATATAGTCTGTTCTTTCCTTATCTACAATTGAGGTTTTAGCTCTAGGATTAACTGTGGATGTCATATATTCACCGACAACCTCTACAGAAAACTCATGTAATAAAAAATCATGGTGTGCTTTTCCCTTCTCTGCTCCTACTCCATGCACCCTTTCCTTTCCTCCAGGAGCTCTCTAAGGTACTGAACATCTCTTTGTTCTTCTATCTATTAATGCACTAATATAATTATGTTATATTAAATCTTGCTAGTTGCTTCTCAATGAGTGCTTTGGCACTTTTGACACGTCTCTACACATGTGTGCTATTCCACCATGTTTCATTAAGAGAAATTTTCCTCATTTTGCCTAAGGTGGAAGAAGAGATGAAAATTTAGCTCAGCTGGTCTTTTACACTTTCTTTTCTTCACATTGGTGAAGATTGCATTATGGTCTTTTGTAGATTTCTATTGAAACCCCCACAGATTTGTCTTAAACCTGTGCCCTATATATTTCTTAAAATTAAATTTCTGAATTTGTTGATATCTACCTTTTTCAGCTTTTTTTCCCCTGGGCAGTCTGTCAATGTAATTTCTTACACAAAAATGGCAAATAAAAATCTCCATTTCTATAATGTCCAATGTCTTTGGAAAAAACTCAAGAACAAATGTATTCTTCACTGCTTCCCTGGACACCAACAGATATTTAAAAGCTCTATCTAATCCTATTTTTGAGATCTGAAAGCAACTGGTTTTGAAATACAAGCCAAAAGTTCCTCTCTTCTCCCTGCTTCTATATGACTGTACTACTATTGTGATATATATGATAAAGTACCTACAATGTAAATTTTGTTGTAATATTCAATTAATTCTTGTTTTCCTCATTAACTCTTCAGTTATTTCTTCTCTGTTCCTTGTTATTCTACCATTAGCATGCAAACAGCTAAGATACCTTGCAAACTGACCCATGACTTTCTCTAGTCACTTCTTTAATCTTGTTTTAAATCATCCCAGGGACAAGACCTATGTTCAAGTTGCCTTATTTAAGATAATGATTTTTGTTCTTGCCAAATGGTTCTCATTTTAAATTTCTCTCAGGAGAGAGAAGAGTTACATTTAGGGTGTATCTGACTGATGCTAAACTTGGACATTATCTTGAATCTTCAACTTCTTTATTCACTGCCATAGAGCCTGATAAGAACATTTGATTTGCTAGGATAATTCTTAGCAGAATAATTTTTAGCATTATTATTCTTTATCCTATGCTAATTATTGGTGGAATCCTTTGTGATTTGGAAAAATTTGACTCTCTGAAGAAACACATAAGCCATAATTTAAGTGCCAGGTGTTCTAGATGTTTCCACATCACCTTGAGTAGAAGACCAGTAGCCAGCAGCACCTTTCATTTCCTCTGGGCAACAGGGATTTTTTATTCCTTGGGCTAGTGTTTGGGGCTTTTTTCAGTTATCAAGAGTTGTTCTTGCTTGTTTCCTGGTCAAGCACTCCTGCTTTTAATTTCTCAGAGGACATCAACAGTCATCTTCCTCTCTGTAGTTTTAAGTTTGCTCCTCCAGTACCTGTTCTGTTACCAAATGGAAAGCTCTGCTTTAATTTTTTTTGTTCCTGAATGCATGCTGTGGATGAAATCCTCATGAGCATACTCAGTTTTGAATCTCTCCTTTTACTGGTCCTCTAATTGCTTCTTAGGAGATTTCCCTGGAGATCCAAGAGAAGTCTTTCCAGATACTACCATTAGGAAAATATAGGCCAAAGTTCTGGCAAGAGTATTCAAGAATTTCATCACAGGATGTCATCATTGTTTAATTTTAAATAAAGCTATTTAATTACGAGCATACAAGATATTTCCTCTCAAATATTTTCCACTAAGAATGAGATACTATGTAGTACTAAAAGCTCTTTATGACTGATCTAGTATTTGTGCTTGAATTTTACATATTTTTGGTTTTATTAGCAGTTCATGAAAATACTGAAATACAATATAAAGTACAGGACTAAGCAAACACTAAAATGAAGGATTCCATAGGAAGCTACGTTTACTCTTCAGTATTACCAGGAATTTTGTTGCTTGCTAAAAAGTTATTAGGCAAGTGAAGTTGCTTGAATACAGCGCTCAATGATCCAGATGCTTACAGTTCAACAGTAGAAGTTTCTTTGACTTACACACTCTGAACATAAAAATATTATTTTTAAGCTTTACGGATAAGCTTTTTCCACATATATTCAAGTAAAAACTAAAATACCTCATATTTATACATAAAATGATGAAGTATTTCAAAATTATATTATGTGATACCATACTACTTAATTTTTATTCCTAAGCATAGGCCAGATCGTTACCTTTGATTGTGCTATGTTTAAGGAGAAGCCTGCTAGCAGTGAGAAGTAAGAACTCCTTATTTCCTCCTGGATAATCTATTACTTGGTTATTATGCAATAAAAAATAATGTACTTGAAGTATAACATTATAGTAAATCAAGGTGACCCCTGTTACAGGGAGAAATGATGCATCTGACTCTATTGATATTAGAAGGCTAATTAATTACTTTATTATATTATACTATATTATCCCATACTATATTACACTACATTTAAACTGAAACTGCACAAGCACTCAACTCAACAAAATCTTGTGACTGTCTGCTGACCGACAGTCTGAACATGCACTTGGCCCTGATAGGCCAAGGAAACAAAACACCACCACTCTGGGCGAACAACCTCCATATTGCATTCTACTTTGGCACAACACAGGTGCAGAAAATGAGATAAGAATTGTTTTGATCATTCTTTTCTCTGCTTCTCTCATTGCTTCTCTCAGGTTCTGAGAATGTGAATCCCACATAACATGTTTGATGCATGCAATTCATTTGATTCAGTAATAGTTCCCTTTGCTTTGCTGCCTAAATTGTGTTTGACTAAATCTGGAAATGGCCAAAAGGAATGAAAAGTGGAAGGCATACATGTGAAGCTGCATATATTCAGGTCTATAGTAGAAAGACATGTCGTTATTGCAAGCTGCATATAAAGCAAAATTGATAAAATTTAAGGACAGATAGCTGTACTTCGATTGATCATAACTTGATATCTTAATTAAGAGCAAAATCAAATTATCATCCTAAACTAGCTAAAGACTGTGAAGAAGTTGACAGGAAAGAAAAAAAAGAAGTTTGTATTTAGAAAGCTGCACGCTGAATAGAAAGTAAGTAAGGACTCAATGTCCACACTGGACATTGAGCAGTGTCTGGGAAAAGAAGCAAAGAGTAGATCTTCTGCCATCTGCAAGGGTTGAAACCCCAAATGCCATATTTCTATGTCAAGAAACAAAAGGTATGCAGTAGAAGTACAAAATGGCTGATGACAAGAGTCGTAAGGTATTTTCTGATCTTAAAAATGTAATAAATGAAAAGCAGTGGTCAGTCATGGGAACAGACAGAGTAGTATTTACACATCACCAAAATATGGAAATTTTCAAACATATACTGTTGCTATTGTCTCCCTTTCATGGCTTTTACTTGCTCTGCAGCTTCTTACCCTACATCCAATTTTGCCTTTGGTGCCTGTGTGCTGCTGTGGGAAGCTGACCCTGGCTGGATGCCAGGTGCCCAGCAAGCCACTCCATCACTGCCCTGAGCAGGACAGGGCACAGGAGAGAATAAGACAGAAAAAAACCCCTTGGGTCAAGATAAAGGCAGTTTAATACAACAAAAGAAAAGGTCTGTGTGAAACCAAAGGAAAACAAAATATTTATTCTCTACTTCCTATTAGGAGGTGATATCCAGCCTCCCCCTCCTTTTTCTTAGCTTTTATTGCTGTCCAGCCCTGTATGGTGTGAAACATTCCTTTGCAGCTTGAGTCAGCTGTCTTGGATATGTTCTCTCCCAAGGCCTTGCCCACCCTCTTCCCACTGGCGAGGGGGGAATGTGGGAGAGGCAGGCCTTGGTGCTGGGTGAGCACCAGGGTGTTTGACACGTGAACACCTTTCTAGGTACCCATGCAAAGAACTGTGAAGGCTGCTGTGGGAAAGATAACTCCATCTCCAGCAGACCCAGTACAATTACCATGATAAAATATAAGACACAGAAAATCCTGAATTATTTATAATATCTTCAGAAATTATTCACTGTCTCCTAATGTGGAGTTTGTCTGTGGACAATTCTGTTTTCCAACGCTGCAAGTTGCACAAAGAACAGACTGCCAGAACAACATGCCTAGCATTTCTCATGATATTGCCCCTTACTCTTTTTAGAAAAAAAATAAGCTGAGTTTGCTTGTTTTATCTGCAATTATATTTGCATTCAAATCAGTTATTTTCTCTTTATCCTAGATCCTCTTTTCACTGCGAGCTACTGTTAAAATAGCTGTCTCAATTATATTTAATTGATAAGACACAGTTTCATCCTGTATATATGTTATGTTCCATGAAATGGACCATTGTTCAAATATATCCTTTTCCCAATTTTAAGTGATAAGGTACATAACATCCTGCCCTATATATAAACCCAATGCAATTTTTAGCAGGGATGTACCAGTACAGCTGAGTAACACAGCTTTGCCTCAGGACTAAATTATTTGGACATGCAAGGCAGTTTTCCCTCCATGAGTTACGGAGAAGACATAATAAAATGCTTTAAAAATTCTTATCAGCACAGTTGCACAGGTTTATGCTGACAGACCAACAGGCTAAGCATGACTTAGGGTTCTTAGTAGCAGAGGTTTTCAAATTTTCCCATCATTGCTAACACCAGTCACTGTCTGTCAGCAACATTTTCAGCCCTGTCAAATATTTCTTCGAAGCAGCATTATATAATGCAATACTAAAAAAAGTGTTGGCAGTAAATGGATTATATATACTAGAGTTCCATCATTCCATACAAAACCTCATCTGAAAAAGATTGCAAAATACCCCCCTAGAAGAAAGGCTTCAATATAAAGACATTAATGGAGTATTTTTTCTGGTAAGATTTCAAAACAACATTAATGACTCCAATATGCTATTTAAAGCAACAGCTCCAGGACACTGGGCCTAATGCATCTCTAACAGTAAACAACATAGATTCTGTTCATGGTTATTCAAATATCTACAAATTATTTCAACACAGTGGGTTACTTAGCAATGTCTTATCCACATTTTCCCTATGGACAATTACATCAAAATTAAACATTAGTTGCTTGTTTTTCCTTACTTGTAGCATGATCTTTCATCTCCCCCAGTCCAGTATTAATTCCAGCATCTATTGAACTCATGATTTTATCAATCTACAAAAGAGAGAACAGTGAAAAATTTGTGGGATCCCATCTTCAGTATTGTATTTTAGTTTTTCATGCATAGATTTATGGCATTATTACCCTCATTAGGAAAAAAAAATTAAAAATTTAAAAATGCATAAATCAAAGGTAGACAATTAATTCCTCCACTTTGATTTGGAGACTGCAATTTGATTTGCAATTTTGTATGTTAGCAAAAACTAAGGCTTAGGATTAGTATATCTTTTTCCATGGTAGAGTTCCTTACATACTGATGACTCTGGTCATCTAGATATGACCACTACTGGTTTATTTAAGCAGTAATATTAATGAATAAAAAATATTTTGTATGTTCCAAAGTATTTAAAATACACACAATTAGATCAATTGTTCAATTAATATTTCCAGAGAATTTCCTAGCCCCCTTTTCTTTCCATCTGCCCCAAGGGCACTAAATAAGTATGAAACATAGTTGTGTCCCCACATAAAACAGAACAACATTCTCTGTGAAACAACACTGCACTGATCCCAAAACTTGCTCACATGCATCTAAGGCACATTGAACTTACTAGGTCAAAACCACTGTATCTATTTTACTTTCTGTAAGAACAGGACAAACCAAAAAGTGAATCAAAAGGTTGCTGTGGACTAAGAAGATAGACAAACACACCTTACTAAGCTTAATATTAGGACTAGTAGAAAAAGTATATATTAGTCACTGGTGACAGAAGAAAGTCTGGAAATTGACAGAATCTGCAGATTGAGCATAGATTGAGCATTCATACTTTAAACATACACATATATATATATATATATATATATATATATATATATATATATATATATATATATACATATGACACTTTTTTACTTTTAAGATCAAACCTTGATGACCATGTAGAAAGGCCAACCTGGACCTGATTCTAATCAGGATTTTATAATAACATATCCAAGTAGCAAAGATCAAAACCTGATATCCTTAGTACATCTTCACTGAGAGAGTATTTCCCTTACAAAAGTGACTTTCAATGTCCTAACAAATCAGACACTTAGGTTAGCTTGAAACATTTTCCTAGAAAAATAACCAACCACATAATCAAACTTGGGGTTCTTTCTGAACATAATAGCACCCTGGAGATAGATGAATTTTCCCACTGTAGTAGTTTTAAAGAGAAATTCTCTCTTCTCTGTAGGAGCAGCAAAGATCCAAACATTTCAAACTCTTAATTTACTTCGCTGAGATGGGTACTTCTTTGTCTATGAAGAACCATTTACATTCTTGAAATTCAGCACAGGGAAAAAAGTTAAACATATGGTATCTAAAAATTAATTTAAATTGAATTCTAAACCTAAAATAAAAACCTCTCATATGAGCAAGCATGTGCACTACAAATTCAGTGTGGAAATTTCTGTTAGTAGTTCTGAATTCATTGCTGCTATAAGAGTATTCCCAATTCACACAGCAGCCAGGTATGTGCCAAGCATTTTGCACATAGGCTACACACTAGTTAGAGGATATGATACATAAGGAGGGTTTGTAGAATGCCCAATCAACTCTCTGTTGCTGCCATTTTCTCCTGGCTCTTGCTAATGGGCACTGCCATGGTGGAAATAATTAGAAAATATGTAAACAAAAGGCACAGTTACTAAGGATTTTACCAATACTAATATTGTCAGCGGTGAGGGCTTTAGCAGACAATAATTTCAGTGCCACAAAAATTGCAGAATTACTTCTGGTTAACTTCGTTCACTAGGGAAACAATAGACTTTATTGAGTGGGCAGCATTTGAACAGAAATGCTTTGCATTTTGTGCCAGCTGTTGAACTCCCATGAAGTACACTGTGACATTCACTCTGAGGTTTGCAGTGTGGAATATTCACTTTTTATTTTGTCTCTGAAACTGGAAACAATAACAGCGTCTTCACAAGACCACAGTACTTAAAAAATGAAAAAAAACTTACTTCTTCCCACTCTGACGTGAAGGAAGGTGTTCTCTCCGAATTCCCCTTGGAGCACTGTGGCTTTGGCGTGGGTTCACTCCAATTGCTTCTTGCTTTTTTATCATTTGGTGGATGGGTGATAAGATTAGAATCAGATTTTGAAACATTTTTGCACAAATGCATTTCCAGCAAGGTCTTTGGTAAAGATCGTATTCTGCCCAGTGTGCACGCTCGCTCCACAAATCCCCCAGTGGTAATAACCCATTGTTCACTGATCCTTGGTGCACCAACCAGGGTATGATTTTCTGCTGGTTTATTCTTAGTATGAAATATGGTTCTGTTTACAATTGGTGGCTTTTTTTTCTTAACAGGAGGATCAGAGCTGCTCTCTTTCCGTAGCTGTATCTGCTGCGCTGCGCTCTTGCTCAAAATGCTTTTCTCCAGTGGCCCACTGCACAGGTTTACTTTGCTGTACAGCTGCAGTGGATTTTCAGGTGGGTCACATGCAGGTGATGATCCATGAAGTAAACCTGCAAACTGCTCAGCAGGGTGTCCTTCAGGAAGCTCACTTTCAGTGGATGTTTCACCCTGGCTACGTTGCTCTGAAATGAGAGAGTACTTTGTAAACATAAAAGGGTGATAAAATACTGCAAACAAAAAAAAAATCCTTACTCCCCTCAAAATTACTTTTTAATGCTGCTTGGTACATTCTTACGTAAAAAAACAAAAGACAACTATGCCATAAACTGATTTATTATTCTCTTAAAAAAAATCTTAAATATGACTATTTTATCCTGACTAAAATATCTGCTGGTAGAAGAATAGCCAACAATGCTCAGTGCTATAAATAAAACTCCATGAAAAAACAAATTCATAAGATAAAATAAGATAAAATGGCTATTGCTATTCCATCGGCTTGATGATGTCTCTTTTAGTTTGCTATTGAGCTGAAATGTGCAAAAATTATATAGTTTAGTATGATGAATTAGGTAGGTAGTTTGTAGGTGGTAAAATACATGAAGAATCATTATTGTCACGAATATTCTTAGTAATTTTTCTTTTTATAGCCATTATAATAATAGGGAATTTACACTATGATGCCTTTTTACTGACAGTCTCTAAGGAATAGATTTGAGTGCTGTTTTTGTTTTCGGGAACTTTTGAGAATAGTAATAGTAACCATTGGGGAAAAAAGAACACAAAATCAAGTCTTTTCAACCACACTTAATATGTAACTTAGCACATACATAACCACAAAAAGCAACCACAGAAAAATGCACTACTTTGGCAAGGTTTAGAGTGGATTATTAAAATTTTATAACTCTTTTTTATGCTTGTTGCTGAAAGACCTAGGAGGGGGGAAAAGATGGAGGTCTGAGCTGCCTCACTTAAAGTGTTGGTGTGCTTAACATCACTCCACCAACATGGCATTAAGTCAGCATGTTCTACTCAGAATAACTCTGTCCCTATTAATGGTCACATCTCTATAACTACTTTCTTAAAGATAAATTCATCTCATTCCTTCTAGAATTTGTATATTCTAGATGGACTCTAACGGTGGGATTATGAGCACAGCAGTAGCTACCACAAGGAATTGAGCATAGCATCATGACATAATGTGCAAAGATATTGAGTAGTTTTCTCCAATTAACTAAAATATCTGCTGGCAAAAAAAAACCCCAATCAAATCTCAAAATATCCTTTCTAAAAGAAAGAAGTGCTTGACTTTAAAAAGAATAAAAAGAAAGATTTTGGTGTGTACTTCAAAACTTCATCAACTCTTATTAGTCAGCAGCTTAAAAATATAAAATTAAATGTTTTTCTATATTTGATAAAATTTTAAGAACCTAAGAAAATACACATTTCTTCTTTGAGAAACAACCTATTAGAATATACACTTCAGACATTTTGCAACCAAAAGGACGTGAGGTGTTATGGAGAAAGGTTAAATGTAGTACATGACAGTGCTTAAGGGATCAATATACCTAGAAAAATTTGGTTTAGGGGAAATTTCAGGGGAAAAGGAGGACATGGGGCATTCTCTCTTTGATTTCTGAAAGTTGCTGATTTATACGTATGTCTGCAATTTTGAAGGTGAATTCAAAATGAGGAATAAATTATGCAAAAAATTAGTGGCTTTGGTGCTTTTCCTTTACATGAAAAACTCAGTAGCTGAGATTCTGCTCTAGATTAAGACACATAATTTTTCTACATGGGTAAGAAGCATGTTAGCTCCCACCATAGTCAGAGATCAGATTAATAAAATGAGTGGAACCTATAACTCTCTGTACTCTGTTAACTGTGCTAACTACACTGCCAGTGACTTATGGGAGACAGCATTCAGTTTGTGTCCAGATACCTTCCTGATATATCTGCCATGAACTGAATCCTATTTCGATGTTCCAGACAGGTACCTCATAGCTGTGTATTGAACTCATTGAAGAAATAAATATTTTTGTCAGGACAAAGTAAACCAGGAGGCAATAAATCAAGAAAAAGAACAGCTTACAGAACCTGGATTGCAAGAATTCCACTAGTAGCTTTGCTACATCTATTTTACTAAATAGTATTGGCCAACAGCTATGAGGATCTGAAGGAATTACTAGGTTCATGTCCTTTAAGTTAAACTCTCCTTCTCATGACAGAGCTGGTCCATCCAAATAATTACTGGGAATAGTCTCTGGTCTCAGTTATAACTTGCACTGTGCCTGGGCACTGTCTAGGTGGGTCTATTCAGTATTGGCCAAAGACTGGCAAAACCCAAACAGTTTAAGAGTACAGACTGCCAAGCACCAGTGGCATCTGATGCTCTGACTTTCATCAATTTATTTCTGTAAACAAAGTACATTTTTACTGAGAACTCCCATTCCCCTGTGGTCAGTAAATATATATACTGATAACTACAAAGTGTGTGTGTGTGTGTGTGTGTCTTTCCAGCAGTGTTGCAGTGAGAGCATACCAAAACATTAATTCTGGTTGTTTTGATAGTTGATGCAGCAGCAAAGACCCCAAATATATTGTATGAGCCTTTTTCAGCTTGATCTTTCACAACCCTTACTACTATGCACACATATGTATATATATTCTACTTTAGGCATAACTTTCATCTTTAAAATACGCACACAAATACTTTAAGGAAGTCAGGAAAAATTAAAACAAAGGTTGCTTGAGCACACATTAGTCTTCTTATGTGTTAGCAAGTAGTCTATTCCACTTTTTATAAGATCAGTACTAGTTTTCAAAAATACCCTATTTCACTTAATGTTGAGAATGAAGTTGCTCAATGAAGAAGAACACCTCAACATTTCCAAAGAATCATAGAACTGGTCAGTTTGGAAAAGGCCTCTAAGATCATCAAGTCCAACAGTTAAACCAGTACTGCCTAGTCTACCACCACCACCAATCCATGTCCCTAAGAGTCACATCTTCACACCTTTTAAATATCTCCAGGGATTTAAATGAATGGTCTTATTACCTATTTACTGCACAGCATCTAAATTCTTCTTTGAATATCAACTTCTTTAACAGCTTCTCATGTTTTTATGATGTCCACTATCTAAGAAGTTCACAGATATGAACTCATATATCCTTCTAAGGTGAGACTGTAATGTGATATTATGCTAATTTGAAAAATAGGAGATAACACGAGGATATAATGCTGAAAATGCAAAAATGTTTAGGCATCTGATTTGAGATTCCTCAAGATTTTCCTTGTTCAGAGTATTAAACATTTTTAAACACAGAATATTTTTGAAGCATGGTCACTATTCATTTCAGTAGATCAAAAAAATCAGACCCCCTAATGTGTCAAATTCGTAATTCAAAACCCAAGGAATATGATTAATGGCTACTTGGGTAACCTTTGGTCTGTCTTGACCAGAGTAAAAAAAAGCCCGGGCAGATACAGGGAGACTTTTATTAAAGAGACTTTTAATAAGAGCTTTGTTAATTATGTGGCAATGTAAACAAAGATCTTATAGCTATACCTTCTACACACCATGATTTTGAGCAGTGCAAACCACATCTATACTAGGCAACAAAAAAGACTGGGGCTGTCAGGAAAAAAAAAAATCCATGTGGTCATGACGAAGGTTAAGGAGCAGGGTGCACTGCATGCTGCACTGCAGCCCTAAAGCAGGCTATGCAGAGTGGTGCCATCTGCATCCCTGGACGGTTTCAAAACCTGGTTAGGAAAAGACATGTCTAATCTCACGATGACAGTCCTGCTCCAAAGAGGAGGATGGACTAGAAATCCTCCAGATATCCAACAGTTTAGTGAACCAATTATAATTCTGAATATTCTGCCTTTTGAACTGATAACTGTTAAGGTTAATGCTCTTTGAATACTGACTTGCATTATTATTTTAGTTTCCTAAGGCAGTTAATATTTAATACTTTTATGTTCATAAGGAGAGCACAGAGATGGACTATAGCACTGCTCTAAATAGTACAGTAGTCTATCACTCCCTGTCGCGTTCTAAAGCAATCACAGAAGGAAAAAATAAACCATACAACAGATAATCGTAAAATAATTTCCTAGAGTATGCTTTTCTGTCTTATTCCAAGTCAGTATTTGTTGACCTAAGACCTGAAATGTGAGATGTTAAATAAGCTCTTCAAACTGCACCATTATCTAAAAATGCAGATTCATTGTTCATGGGAATATCCAAGATCTCCATCTCAAGAACTTAAAGAACGAAAAGCTTTACACAGAATAATACCACTACTATACCCTTGCTAAAATAGGAAACTTTATTAAAAAAAATTTAAATCCTTGCTCT
Source organism: Molothrus ater (assembly GCF_012460135.2). Classification (NCBI taxonomy): domain Eukaryota; kingdom Metazoa; phylum Chordata; class Aves; order Passeriformes; family Icteridae; genus Molothrus; species Molothrus ater. The sequence goes on from NC_050482.2 coordinate 46,180,304, forward strand.
TAATAATTACCCATCTCTGAGATAGATTTTTTTTAATTTGCTGCATATTTCTGTCATAAACTTCAAGAGAAATTATACTGAAATAAATATTTCTCCTGAGGCTTAGTAGCAATGCAAACATGTGATATTTTATATATTATTTTCTGGTTTTAAACATATAAAAATAATTCTTGTCTTGAATATTGCTGTGTATTGAAAAAAACCCATGCTATTAAACCACTTATTATTTCTTAATTTTATTTATTATTATTATTATTTCAACCAACTTAACTGGCACTAAGAATTTATATAAATAAATATAAAATACATAGGTCTATACTTAGTGAACAGCCATTTAATAATGACAGCTTTTTCTTCTCCCAGACATTTGAGTAAGCTTTATGAGAAGGAACTTTAGGAAAGAGGGTGAGGACACAAGAGAACATGAGAAGTTCAAGCTCTTGGACTCAATCCCAATGGAGAGAAGCAGTCAGCTTATAAGTATTTTTTTTCTTTTTGCAAGTACATTTATTTTTGTAATTAAAAAAAAAAGCCAACAGAAAGAGATCTTGCTTCCTTACCAGATACTGCTTTTCTTACCACTTTATCTTTTTACTTGTAAATAGTATCATAATACCAAAACATAAACAGATGTCATTTCTACAGAACTTTAGTGTTATTACAAGTGCACGTACAGCTTATCCATCTGAGAATTACTTCTGAAAATCACTGTGATACTGCCATAGCTGTGTTACAAGGAAAACATTTACATTTGGAACTACAAATAAATTCAGTTGTGCCATAATCTCAAAGCCACAGATACATATTGCTATTATCACCAGTTTATATACAACCAAACTGGTATTTAGGCAGCAGATTGCAATTCAATCAGCTATTTATTTTCACAGCGATGCACCCCAGCACAGTTGCTCGTGGTACATATATAGAACTCCATGGAATACCATTTCTCACTTTCAGTATTCGAGAGTTATAATTTACAGATGCTTCAACAAACTCAGATATTTTTTCCTGATTCTGACTCCAAGACTGCAGAACACATTAAGAAAACCAGAAGCATACTGAATACTGTGAGTTTTGCATCATGTAAAATTGGAAATCATCTTATTCACATTTGTATCTCAAGAGATTCCATGTTCCTAACTAAAGTACATTCAGGAGAATAACAGTTGTTAATAACACTAATGAAAAGAGCTGTAATAGATAAATTATAATGACAGAGTCAGATCTTTAACAGGCATTGCTGTTGCCATGGCACAATATTTCTAATGTAAAATAAAAATCCACTAGAAAATTGTTCTATAGCTATGGTAACAACTGTATTGTGACATGATTATTCTATTCAGCTTCTGTTTTCATTTGATCCAGAAAGATGTTTTTAGCATCACACTTTGCACATGTGTAATATCTGCCCAAAAATGTATTCTCAACTCCCTTTTCCCCACATTCAGTTGATTGCTAAAACCAACAGTCAGGACTGAGCAATATTTGGAAACTACCCTCTTATAGAAGGATGGGTAAGCATATTTGCATAGTAAAGATTTCTTTGCAAGCACTAGAATACCCTCAGTAGTGAGGATATGAGTTGTATTGCCAAAGCGATATAAAAGGGGATGATCAGCAAGAAAAGGTATAAGATCAAGAAAATTCATAGTATTTAAAAAACAGAAGTAGCAATATTCAGGAAGGCTTTATTTCACACAGCAAAAAACATTGTGCTCTGAGCAAGCTACAGCTCTTTGATGGCAGCAGATATCTTAGATGAGGCAGAACAATGTTTTCTCACTCAAGTCAAAGTTATAGCAAGGTACAGTGGACCTTGCAATGGATACAACAAGATTACTAAGGAAGTGGTGAAGACTGTGGGCTTCTACTGTCACCAGCAACAACACAGAAGAGGAGCAATAGTGTCCAGCCAGACTGCAGTTTCTTCTTCTGGTTATTCTTAAATCTGGAGAAACCAGAAAAAAAGTGCTTGGCAAGGTTGCTGTTGATGGTCTCCAGGCTCTGTGCCCAGGTTCCAACACTGCCAGCTTCTCAAAACCATTCCCTTAGAAATTAGAGTGAGTGTTTCTGTGGGTTGGGAGTTTGCTCTCATAAGCTTCAAAACTGCCAATTCACCCCTTAGCATTGCAGTCTGCACTTGACTCTGTAGTGAGGGGTTTTACTGCTTCACTGTCTCTACCTTCATCGTTTCCCTATGACCCATCAGGAAATGAAAAGATGAGAAAGATTTTCAGGGAAAGATACGGAGTTTCCTGAACATTGCTTGCCAGTATCTAACAAAGAAAAAAGCTTTGGGTGAGGAAGGATATTAGGCAATTATTACTGCTAATTCCAACCACATTATAATGCCTAAATATAGTCCTTGCCCAAATGTTCAGCAACAGCAGTGTAATATGGTACCACGAGAGTTAATTTTAGCTCTTATTGAGCTGCTTTGTCTCTTCTGTACATCTTCAGGTTTTTCTGATACATGTATATTCTGTATTTGAGGAGGACATAAATGTAATTTTCATAATCACATAAAGGGTTAACCTTTTACCGCAAAATTCAACACAGACAAAAATAAAGAGCTGCAGCTGCCACCTCCATAATGCCGTTTCCATGAGGATTTCTTTCTATGTGACTATATAAGGCTTGGTTCCTAGACATCTTAAAGACAGACAGGCTCTCATGAACCATCACATTCTACAGCACAAAATTCTGCCTTATGCCTGCACATCAAAATAAGGATTCTTCAGAAAAATAACATGCTAACATTTTTATGGACTAAACATATCAGACTGATAAAATAATGGTCAACATCCCTCAGGTGAAATGCTGGACAAATTCAACATTCACATTCAAGCTAAAATTCTGCTGGAATGCTTCAGCTTTGCAATGCAGCAAAAGCAAAAAGAAATCCTCTCAGTCTGTCTGTAACTTTTAGTGAATCTTTCATAAGAAATTCTGAGAGGTGAATGGCAATGGATGTAAAATGTAATTCTGCAGAGAGATCACATATAATCACACTGAGAAATTCTGTGGGGATCTCTTTTTTCAGCAGAAAGCAGTTGAGTGGGTTGTGGCTGTGCTCAGAAAGTACATGTTAATTTGACAATATAGTACAGCAGGGCAGAGTAATACAAGAGGAAATCTCGGTACACTTAATAACTAAAATCAGTGCAAAGTAATATCAGTGTGATAGATGAGCTCTTGAAATCGTATCCTTTGATTGAAGACCGTAAAAAAACCCTGTTACATGTTCCACCTCCTGTTATTTCACACATCACATGCAAAGAAGGAATGACAAATTCCTCCACCAAGTGGGAAAAAAACTTACAACATACAAGGCAAAAGAAACCGTAAGAAATAGTGGATGATTCTCAAAATAATGTTTCTCAAAGGAGACACTGCACAACAATTTTGTTTAAAAGGAATTATTTGCCCTAGCAACAACTCAGTTTCCCCCAGCATGAGACAAGACCAGAAAGCAAAGGAAGTGTATGTTTTGCCATTTGCACTGACCATACATTTTTCTTTTCTAACCTCGATATAGAATATATTTCTGATCAGAGCAGTGTTTTTAAGATATTTCAGCTTGTCTCTTTCCTCATTCCACGTACAAGATCATCTGTGCTCTTTTTCAACTTATGTTTCAAATCCAGAAGGAATGGAATTGGTGCTTTCATAAGAAATAATGTAAAATAAAGGTGCCCTACCCCAGTTTTTGCTAAATCTGTTAGGTTGTAGGGACAAAAAAGTATACAAAAATTAAGAATGTATAGAAAATATCCCTGGCTGTAGAATGAAATTTCAGTTCTAGATATAGGTACATATACAGTCATGGAAAATTACATTCAGATTTTAAGCTCTATGTGGACCATTCACTGAAATTTTATATAATTGCTTACATGTGACGGTATTGAAACTAATCACTAAAAATCATAGTCTTTTAGCAAGCTTGCAGCTTACCACATTTTGTAGTTATAAATACTGACTGGGGAAAATGAGAGAATAAAACCAAATTAACTGCTGCAAATGATTTATTTGGGGGTTGCAAATGTGACAGGATAGCCATTTAAATTCTTTTGAAAATATTTACGAAACATAAATGATCTGAAAAAAAATTGACACAATAATGTGCAAAATAATTTATCTAAGAATAATAACTTTCTAGGCATATTTAATATCTCTAAAAGTTGTTTACTTTTCACAAGTAACTGTATTTACTTTAAAAAAGTAGTATTACACACAGGATGCTTAGAAGAAGATGTGAAACAAAGAGCAACGATTCAAGTGGCTAAATGCAGGCACATATGGCCATTTTAGACACTACACGGTATCCAAAGTGACTGCAAAGGCTGACGGGTGTGACACACAACTTGGAAACCTTTGTCTTTCTGGTGAAGCAGCAAGAGCTCAGAAACAGTATTTCTAGTATCCAAGTTGGTCTAGACACCTGGTTTGGCACTAGAATTGTTAGAGATCAAATGCTAGCAGAGAAGGAGTACTGAGGGTAGACATAGACAATACATCTCAAAGAATCCTTTATAGTAGAATAAATACTTTCATGTGTGCATATACTCCATTTCAGATGACTTAAATACACTTACTTTATATAGGAACTGAAAACTTGTTACTATTATAAGTAATGATTATTGATACTTCTACCAAAATAGCTATCAAGTTAAGAGTCCAGAACACCTGAGTGCCACAGAGCAAGAAAGGCTGGCTGACACCAAGTCGGTTCCAAAAATCAAGTTATGATATTTTGGAAACATATGTGCATTTGGAACATGAAATTAACCTGCTTTAAATCAACTATGACTGCTAGGGGAGTAGCATAGTTAGCAGTCAATGTGTAGCTTTTATTAAGCTACTAGGATGCAGAAAAGCACGTCTCAATTTAGATACAGTTAAAGGAAGAACGAGCATTAGACTACAGTTGCTTAGACATGGAAGAGCGGTGAGTAGTTTTGGAAGACAATTACAAACTTTCATGCTCCACCACAAATGACACTTTACAGAGCTCTCTTACTATACAAATGCAACCAAATAAACAAAAATATTATCATGAAAAACTGTATGATTCATCAGCTAGTTGCAGGACAGAAGCTCCCACAGAGACTGAGAGGCATAATTTAACGTAATTAAAACCCCTCTTACACAACAAACTGGAAAGTCATGCAACACAAATGCTACACATAGAAACTCTGGATAATTTACCTTCACTTAGGATCATATAGGAGTTAGAGGACAGAGTTTCACCTACTGAATAGCTGCAGCAACAGAATAGATTACCACTCACCCCACTGCTCTTCAAACAGAGGGTATCACCGAGCAGCTCCAGGGCGAGAGCTGAGTTAAGAATGGCTAACCTGCTTAGAGGGATAATCAGCTGCCCCACTTTGGGCAGACTAGTTGAATTCACCTGGTTTATTTTGCTTGAGCTGGATTAAAAGTTCTCACACATACCCTTCTGCTGAAGCCATACCTGGGGACATTCTATGAAAGAAGTGCAATGATACAGAGGTGCTGGTCACACCTCCAGCTACTTTCACTGAACTCTGCCATCCATGAAAGGATGATATTCTCTGCAAAGAAGGGTCAACTGTTCTCTCTGAAACACACAGGCAGATATCCCCCAAAGGCACCAAATAGCCCTGCTTTTCAAATATGGTACACCTATTAAAAATAATATTTTCTTAACTAGGGATAATAATGTACATTAATAAACATTAGCAAGGTCTAATAAAGAAGACTAATTTATCAAGCTAAAAGCACTATAATGGTACAGCTGTTTAAGAGTCCAGAAACTGTAAACAGGAAAACAGAAACTCAGTCTAAGGGATCAGAATATAGACTAGTATTTGTGGGAATGATACCATTCTAGTCCCATAATCTATAGTCCAGATTCTGTTCAGCTAACAGTCTGATCAGAATACCAGGAATAATAGATGGTAGAAAACTCTTCTTTACCAAATAACCTCATCCAGTCATTGGCACATCTTTAATAAGTAAATAAAACTTCTTATGTAATTAGATACTTTAGATTTAGAAAACACCTTTTTTGACCATGAGTTATTTACTTCTCATCCACAATGCTTCAAGACAGGTGGTGACAAGTTCTTTAGGGCCTTAAACCAAATACATCTGAAGCAAGGCAGATGTAGAATTTTATTATTGCTTAATTCTGCTCTAATTTATTTATGCAACACTTGGTAGCATCAATAATTTTATTTACCTGTGAACTAAGTCCTCAAACCAGGCAGATCTGATCCTTCTATCACTTATGTATTTTTGCTATTTAAGCAAGTGTGCTTACATTTCACCTGAGGAGACAACAGATCACTGAGAACTTGTTTTGTAGATATGTAGATGGGAAGACTCTCCATTAACAGGGAAGTTCCTTGTAAAAAGCAAGGTGAAGAGATATAGCCAGTTGTCTAATTTACCCATGAGAAACATACCCATGAGAAATGAGAGTGCAGAAGTAGTCTGTTATGTCAATCATAAGTAACAAATTATTGCAGAAACAATATTTTGATTGTTTTAATTAGCACATTCTTCATTTGGAATAAACTGGAAATCAGACAATCATGGTCTCCCGAGAAACTGAAAACAAGTCACTTTTACTCTCTAAAAGCAAACAAGCATGACTAGCAGCTCAAGATATGAGATAGCACTCTAAGATATACCAGAAAAAAAATCTGCAGATTATTTCTTTTTCTAAATTTTATTGTTAAAATAACAAGAAATTACCATGAAAAAAAATTTAATAATTTTTCTTATTAAAAGTGGGCACACACATTTTTCTTGTAAGAATAGGAAAGAGAGAGAAGAAAGGAAGGCAGAGAGAGAACAGGAGGAAAGAAAGAAGCCATTCTGATGACCACAGATAGTAAAACCAGAAACTCTTGATTAGGCTTTCAAATTACAACTGTTCTCAAACTGTTCTCAAAAAGGACTTTTTTGAATGTGCAATGTGATTTTATGGTTTTGTTTTGTTGGGTTTTTTTTTTTTTGGTTGTTGTTTTTGTGGTTTTTTTTTTTTTTGTTTGTTTGTTTTTTTTAATTAGCTGCAAAAATCTCATGAAGACACAAAGACAAAATGTCAAATCTTTAGACAGTGCTTGTTTCCTGAAAGCATTTTTATGGAACCACCTATAATGAAGCACAGTAAAATAAAGCAAAGATGGTCACACCTGGAATAGGTTGCCTTGAATTTTATAGTGTTTTTAGCATTTCACATTAAGTTAGTTAATTATTCCTCCTATCTGCACCAACCTAAATGAAAGAGGGCTGATGACAGTGGCGGGAATAAATTACATGCATTAGGTATTTCCAAGGGGAATAACAGCGGTTCTTAACTGAACAGGGAGTCATCTACCAAATGGGACATGGATACTGGCCTCTTTCTAGCCCAGTTAACAGATAACCGAATTTTCTTCAAGTCTTTAAGATGGAAAAGAAGGCACTAAGCTGTTAAAATCTTCTTTGCTCAGAGAATACATGGTGGGCCAAAATTCAAAGGAATTGAGACAGCTACAGTACTGGTAAACAAAGAATAATCTACACAGAGGAAAGACATATAGATATTTTTTTCTTTTAAAACAGCTTCCTTTCTTCCAAGCATAACTTGGACAAATTTTAAAAAACCAAAACCATCTACACATATATGAGGATATACTATGTGTTTTCAAAACAAAATTAACTTCACTGATATGAACATTGATCAGTGAAGTTTAAAAGTAAATTTAAAGTGAAACTTGACTAAAGTTAACCAACAGTTAGTCTATTAATATGAAGCCTAAAAGTCTGTCATTTGTAATTGCTTTCAAATTCTCTAATCAATCTGAATTTCAATTCAGATTGTCATTTGATAGAATCCCAAGACATGCACTAATCATCACAGAGAAGTACAGAAGTTTCAATCAAAATAACTGCCTGCTTCTTAAAAATGGCATTTTTCTTCTACATCAGGTAAACCACACTTTCTACTGGAGCCAACACAGCAATGTTTATCACAGCAAAGACAAAGATTTAGAATAAGTCAGTAATTTCTAAGGTCTGATTCTTTTTGCCAGTTTCTGAAGTCAATTAGTTGAGGAAGACTATTAATAAAGAAAGACCATCACACTTGTACGATTTTACTTCACAGTCCTCAGGTGAAGGGTGGCAGAGTGCTAGTCCTGTAAGAACTCCTGTGGGAAAGTAAGAATTCTGAGCTTTGTGGTATGGGTTCTTAATGTATCTTGGCAGTTAGAGAGCCTGAATCATAGAAAGTAAAAACATTTCACCTTCATTGTGGGGATGGAAGTACTGCTACACACCAAGATGTGAGAGGTCTATGGTGACGAGGTGATTTTTCCTGTCTACTCCACTTTGGTGAAACCCGACCTGGATCCAGTTCTGGAGTCTCAGTATAGGAAAAGCATGGACCTGTTGGAGTGGGTGCAGAGGAGGGCCCCAAAAATGATCAGAGGTAGACCGCCTCTCCCATGAAGACAGGCTGAGAAAGTTGGGCTGTTTAGCCTTGAGAAGACTGAGTGAAGACATTATTGTGGCCTTTCAATAACTAAATGGGGATTAGAAGAAAGATGGGGACAGAATTTTTAGTATAACCTGTAGCAATAGGTATGGGGTAATGGTTTTCAACTAAAAGAAGGCATATTCAGACTAGATATAAAGAAATAGTTTTTTACAATGGCGGTGGTGAAACACTAGAACAGGTTTCCCAGAGAGGTGGTGGATGCCTCATTGCTAGAAACATTTGAGTCCAGTCTGGATGGGGTTTTCATCTGGTCTAGTAGATGTCCCAGCACATGGCACAAGTGCCCAACTGGATGACCTTTAAAGGTGCCTCACAACCCAAACTGTTCTACGAATTTTAAAGTTAGGCATCAGGCAAAAGTTCCCAGCTGATTAAAGTGGACCAGAGCTTAAGGCAGTGCTGGCCTTTCTTCTTCATTGTGGTACAATGCCTTTTAGGAAAACACAACAGTTAGTAACACAAAATAATGAATTTAGGGTCAGGAAGTGCCATTTCCATTTGCCCTGCACATAAGAGCATAGAATAATGAGGTTCACCTCCCCTGAATACATCTGACACTGAGACACTAAATATGGAGATCAGATTTCAGTTTTAATCATGGGATATTTCTTTAACAAATTAGTGTTTGTTGAAGTATTTTAAAAAAGCAAAGCTCCTACAAACTCACTTTATTTCTATTTTACATTGTATCCCTATATGGAATGTACAAAAAGGATGCTTGAAGATACATGAAAAAGAAACAAAGAAAAAAAAAAGAGAAAACTTGAAAAAAGAGCTACCATACCAGAAAGATTAAAAATATTCTAGAAGAGTAAGCAAGAGAGTGAGAGTAGGGAAACACAGAAGCAGAAGTCAAGGGTGAATATTAATTATACATCTAGAGATATACATATTAATAGTTCTATATGGTTTTATATATATTAATAGTTCCAGGGAGCTCTCACCAGAACTGCACTACTTGACAAGGGCTTTCAGTCTTCTTGCTGCATCTGTCTCTCCTGTCAAGAAACTCCTTTGATCAAGATACTGAAATTAGACTTCTCTGACTTTCACTTTTGCTATGTTCCTTGCCTGTATTATCACAGCCACATCAACTCTAAATTACTGCCCAGGTAGAAGCTGAGGTTTTCAAGTATTTGTTGAGTGGATACTACTTAGTTTCCTGATTCTTTATACATGAAGAGAATTGCACAGAGTTTTTATTTTTACTGTGCACCTTGCCTGAAGTCAATCATATTTAAATGCAACTCTGCTTACCCAAATAACAATGACATTATTTTCTGTATTACATTTTATTTTTCTACTTTATTTAAACCTATAGATTTGTCATTGACAATTTCTGGACTAAGTCATAATAATTTTCTCAGTATCACATCACAATCATGGGAAAACTTAAGACAAAATCAAGGAGAAATTTACAGTAGCTAAAGCACCTTTGAAAAACTGTATATTGACTCAATTAAAAGAAACAGAATAACCCCGAGTACCTTTTAGTTATTCATTTTAGATGGGTTTTTTTTTGATAACTTAATTTTGACAGATGTCTTTTTTTTCTTTATAATTAAAGCTTCCTCACATGTTTAGCTATGCCACAGTGAGTTTCTTAGCATATTCCACATTCACTCAGCAATCCTTTCAGCTATGTCATGTGGGAAGCTTAGCCATGCTGTTCTGCGTTGTAAACCAGGTTGTAAAGCCAAGGCTATTGCTAAGCAAAGATAGCCTTCAGTCATGAAGGCAGAATTTTTGCAGCATCATCAGACACTTTCTCAGTCCTTATATACTTATTTCTTTGGTGTGCAGTCTAATATATGGCACATGTTTTGACTCCTGAAGGAGGATTAGTGTATTCCTGGGCCTCAGGTGAAAGAGATAAAATTTTGGTGTCCAAGTGTTTTCTTCAGTCAATGTAATTTTCCAGAACAATTTGAAAACAAAGAACCTACATCCCAAACCCAATGAAAGAGTACAAAGCTCAAAGCTGGAAGTTTTGGCTTCTGGCACAGTGGAAGTAGGTACCAAGACCATACCAGATTCCTGGACTAACACAAGGAGAAGTCACCACTTTGGAAGAATTCCAACAAAATAAGAAAAACTAAGGGCAGAGGAGGCAGAGCTCAACCAGACAGGTGAAAAGAAGATAGAAGGGGTCAAAGAGAAGGAACAGAATGCTGAAAGTATTTTTAGCCTGTTTCATGAACCTATGCCTTTCTTTCAAAACAAAAATTAAAAATCCCAAACACGCATGCCCATTTCTACATAGACTTGTATGTGCCATCACAGGTATTGTAAATTGGAAGCTACCAATACACACACACACAGAATGTACTTTTTCTTCTGCTAACTTTAGAGAGAGAGCCATAACCTAAAAATGTAAAGTTGCATCTAAATCCTCATGAGATTACAAACATATTCATGGAGATTGTACACCTAAGAAACAGATTGGGATGGAGGGAAAAAAGGAAAATAGCTTAAGCAGGTAAAAAAGTCACTGGGTTCTATCGCTTTAAAGAATATTACAAAATCTTAGGATGAATTTCAGCCTTTTCACTACATCTTTCAGCTTTTTGACAAAAAGTTTATTTGATGAGCTAGGAAATTACGTAGCCTATCAACTGCATTCTTCAGAAAACAGAAACACTGCTAATATGCAGATCAAATGTTGATGATAGAGCACAAGAAAAGTTTGGAGGTGTTATGCATGAGATTGCTATCGTTCTGCTTCCTCTACAACTTCAAAGCCAGTTAATACAATTAGGCTCCCACATGCTCTTAAATTAAACGTGTGAATGAGACAGACTTCTTCCTCGATTTCATGTATAAACACCATGATTGGCTTGGAGGCACTACCCATAACTGAGTGCTAGGTGTGACTCTCATCCCTTAGACATCCTCAACCCCACTAAATCATACTAACATAAGGATGGCACACAGAGCCTTTCCTGGGGAACTCTCAACGGCATCAGGAGCACTTAATTGACAGCTGTGATCCTAGAGACACCAAGAACAATTTTTTAGCTGTGGTAGATCATCTCTCACATCCCACTCCCGTGACACAGCTGGCAGCGTCATCGGCCCCATCGCTACATCTCCAGTGGCCTCCAAGCATTTGCTGCTCATAATCCTGTCTCCACCCCAAAGCTTTTCATCTTCTTACAAAAGAAATTACCTTCCCACAATTTCAGTGGGAATACTGCAGATCTGTCAGTAAGTACATGGTAATTTATTTTTTTTAATAAATCTGCCATCATGGCAAATTGCCACTCTTCTAATTAAAAAGTATTTTCAAGGTAACAACTGTTTTTTCTTCACAATGTGGGAATGCAAGGCTGCTTATTGGAGGATGGTTTTGCACATGTGACACAGACTAGCTGAGTAATAATAATAATAATACTGATTCAAGCACATTCACCAATATGAACCCATTTTGTGTTGATATTTTTTCACAGCAGAACATTAGAGACCTACTAAATCAAAACTAGAATAAAGATTTTACATATAGAGAAAGAAACTTGATTTTTGTATAAGCCACTAGAGAGGAATTGATTTTCTTGAAAGACCTCAAGTATTTATTAGGATTTTACAGACTGTCAAGAATCACATAAATCAGGAGATTAGGATATTTTTCATTTAGTTCTGAAGTAAAATTTTTTTGAAGTATGAAGGAACAAAAATTGAACATAATTTAAGCTTCTAGTCTTAGTATCAAACTCAGGCTGAGTCATAAAAATCACTGAGGACAGCTGTGATTATATAAAATTTACTGTGTACCAGCTGTTCACTGAGAGTATTACATTAAGAAATTGCCCCTTCCAAATATAAATTTATATACAAAATATCTGATGTGGTAGTTTCCCTTCTACTAAGGGGACATAAGGTTCTACACAACTCCTTCTAGATACAAAAGAGAATAAATAGACTGTATTTATGAAACATAGAAAATGTATTCATTATGTGGTTTAATGGCAAATTTGCTTCGGGTCTGAAAGATGCTCTAACTGCCAGAAAAAAATCTAAGAAGTTAAAATTAATTTGAAGAAAATAAGAACATGCATTGAAATTCTGTTAAATACCTGTCTGCTCCAAGTATCAATGCAAGTGTACACTAGAAACAAACTCTGCAATATGAACATTTCAGAACTGTCTTGTTTAATGGCCTACAGAAAATCCACAGAAATCACTTTAATGTAACTTAAATACCTTTGCTTGCATTAAGTTCTCTAATCAGTGGGGCTGAATCACAAGGGGGCAAAGAGGTGATAGGAAAGGTCATCAGGAAGGAAAAAAAAACCACAACACCTTAAAGAGACATGAGATGTGACCAGACGGCACTGACAATAGCTACAATGTTTTGTACACAGCAAGAGAGTTTTAAAAACACCCTACTTGGTTACAGAAACCTTGCAATATCATTTTGGTGCATTGAATAGGCTGTGAAGCTTGCTCCCACCCTGAGCAAATTAGCCCATGTTATGCTGCACTTCAATACCTTCTCAAGCTAGAGGCAGTTTAAAGATGGCACAATTGTCTGTTTTGCAGAAATATTCTCAACAATTTAGGTAAAATACCAGGGCTGCCAGGAAAGACTTAAGGGAATTAGGCTTTGACTCAATTTGCCTATGATGCACAGATATCTTTAAAAATACCAACCTCTTTATTTTTAACTGTCCACAAGAACAATGTTACAAATCATTAAACGGTATTTTTCTAAATGGAAGACTTTCTAATTAAAGCAGAACAGAATAAAGAAAAAAACCACTGTAGTCCAAACTAAAATCTGCTATATTGCAACTCGAGCCACTCCTAGCATTTTCAGTTGTTTACCAGGTGAATTTTGAAAATCACTTTAATATTAGTTTTCCTGAATGTCCTCATCTGCAATAACATCAATCCTTCTAAAGGGCTTTACGACCTGCTAAGGAAAACAGCACTATAGGAAACCTAAGTATTAACAGCATCTTTTAAGATGTTTGTCAGACTTCACCATAAACCCTGAGTTTTTCAGAAGTCCTTTAAAAACTCTTTTACTGTGGTTTTATACTTCTCTAATGTTTGTAGGAATCATTTTTAATATGAAAGAAACTGAATGCATGTGGAAACAAATTTAACTACAGAGTATACATAGATTTATTATATATATAATACATTGAAAAATTGGAGAATGTTTTATAAAGCACTCTGGGTATAATGATGATGTGTTACTCCTAGGCATACATACTTCAAAAGAAAATGGTTATGGTTTAACTCCAACAAAATGAATTTAAAATATTTATAAGATTTGAATGATTAAATATTATTTTGCAAAATGTGATTTTTCACACAGTATGATACATTGGATTTAAATCAGAGGCAGATGGTATCCAGTATTCTCACTGAGAGGACTGGTATGTCAGACAATTTAGTATTTTGCTCTGTTTAAGACAAACAGGACCTCTAGGGTCTTTGAAAGTCATTCTATATTGGAAGGGGAGCTAGAAATATGGCGTTCACTTAAAACATTTATTTACTGCGCAAGGCTACACAGAAAAGTAAGGAGAAAAACTGCATCAGGAGTCTCCAATGTTGTCATGAATTCCAGGTTCAATTAAATACCTTGTCCTTTTATGATCTTTCCCACTCAGCCCATCTAACTTTTAGACTTCTATTCATTACCATTTTTTTGGGTAATAAAAACTGCATTCACATGCTTTAATGCTGGCAAGAAAACCCTCCCAAAAATCTCCAAATAACCTCTGCAAATATAACCTTATTTCAGAAGCTGTGGCTGGCTCATTAATGATGACAGAGATGAGCACTGATCATAGAGTTTTCTAAAACAAAATGTGGTATTTTTTGAGAAAAGACATTTTCAAGAAACTTTCTTGGTAACTAGGCTGTCATTGAGCTTACTGCCTAGAGCCTGATATGATTTAAGGTCATCTGAGTAACCTACAGAATTTAATTCCATACGAAAAGTAACATCCCTTGGGATTTTATACCTGCCTCTGTTGTGAGAATTAACCTTAGAAAATATGAGAGTTGAAACTCTATCAATCCAGCTGTGAAACTTCCATTAAAAACACCATTCTAATCTTCCCACTGCAAAGCTCCAGCCTCCAAAACAGGGTGTCAACCCTGTGCCATGAAGCCTTTCCTCATTGCTCCAAGTCATGACCCCAAACCAAATCATCTGCCTCCTCCTCTCCTACACATTCCATCTTTCCAGAAACTGACTCAATCCCTATGCTTTCTCACACTTCTTATCTAGTTTTCCTACCAAGGTAAGGACATCGATAAGCAATGCTGCACAGTTGTGGGAAATGCTTTCTCTAACTCTGAATATAATGTAATGCAAAAATAGAAGCCCAGGTGCAAGATACAGCCTTCTATGTCAATATAATTTTGTCTGTTTCATGTGCTCTCTCAGGACTAACAGGTCCTCACATAGGTCTACAGGTTAATTGTTTCTATTTCCTGAATTGCTGGGTTATCACACATTCATTGTACAACACAGAAATACTGTGAAATGGAGACAATACTGGCATCTGTAAGTGGTATGAGAAATAGTTAACAAAAAATACATGTTTAAGACCCCGATATTTTTCCACTTTTACTATTATTATTAGCATTAAAGACTATTAAACTATCTTCCAAGCTGTTTCTTTACTGAATACCATCTATTTGCCATTGGATTGAGGGGAGAAAAAGACATTTATATTACCAGAGGATTGCTTTTTTATTTTCAGGTCTCTCTCTTCTGGGTTCTCTAGACCCATTTCTTCTTATTCCAATAGTGGCTAAAACTTCACAGAGAAGATGCTTGTGTTGTACCAAAATTAATTTGTATTAACTTCCATCCATTCACTTCAGTTCCAAGAACACACTGATACTCTCGTGGAGGAATACCATCACTAAAGGCTGCACACACCCAGGATGGGGTCTCTGCATCTAGTCCTTCCTAAGAACAGGCAGCAGTGCTGAGAACACTGGTCTCAAGAGTTCAGAGACCATCTGTAGACATGCCATGAACTACAGGTCCCCAAGCAGCTCCTCAAAACCATTTAAGACATACAGCACACACACACAAAAAAAAAAAAATCAAAAAATCCCCAGAGCTTGCACTGCAGTAAGTTGGCAGGAGAGATCAAGAATACTTTAGATGTCCTTGGGTCTTTCATGCCCACGCAATTCTTTATGTGAAAATACCCAGAGGATCCTCTGCCATACCTAACATTCATGAAGCTGTTCCTGACTAATCCATATGGTGTGAGCATCTGCCACTTTTCAGTATAATATTCATTTCCAGAGTGTCGCATTTTCCACAGATAGCATGAATGACTAAAAAGTAATAATTTAGTGATAATTCTGCTTCTGGGAAAACATGAAACGGTGAAAAATTGACATTATCTTTGGTATTTGCAAAGCCTCCTGAAGTGAATGAATATATGGTACTGCCTCAGCATACATTTAAGGACTATATTTCTTATCAGGAACATTTGCTCAAGGAGTTTGTAGAAGGATGGGGGCTGGCCTCTTCTCCCAGGAACCGAGAGACAGGACAAGAGGAAATGGCCTCAAGCTGTTCCAGGGGAGATGAGACATCAGGAAGAATTTTTTCACTGAAAGGGTGAAAGCACTGTCACTGGTTCCCCAGGAAGCTGGTGGAGTGACCATCCCTGGAGGTGTTCAAGAAATGCCTGCACGTGGCAGTGGTGCTCGGTCAAAGGTTGCACTTGATGATCTTGGAGGTCTTTCCCACACTTACTGATTCTAGGACTGTGAAGACACAAATGTCTTTAGAAAGCAAATTGTGTAATGGAAGTGTTCAGAACTAGAATGCACCTTTTTTTACATTATTTAAATGCAGCTTATTCAGTTTAAAAATACTGAAGACTAAATAAATCTAATTTTGTTTGATATTTACATTTGAGTACAGACCTTTTTATATGTGGTCTGCAAGTGATTAGTCAGTTTTCCCCTCCAAGAAGTGAATTCATATTAAAATCACAAGTATAAAACAGATTTGTCCAATCTGCATACAGAAGTATTAGAAGGCTAATAATATGATAAAAACCTATGAGCAGTAATTTTGGTGTCAATTCTATACTTTGACAATTACTCCTTAAACATGATGGACATTTCTTAATTTAATTAATAGAATTTTAAAAATTGTGGAAAAGAATTTTTTCAAGAAAAAAAAACCCTTATTACAGAATTCATAGAATTATTTTGACTTTTTTTTCCCCAGAAAAAGACCAAATTTATATCCAGTTATGCATATAGCTAACTTCACTCATTCGAACTGACCAGTGAATCCAGCTTACATCTGTGTGAGCAAAGCACATGGGTATGGAACTGGCACACAGACTGCTGTCTCTCTACAGACTGTTTTCTCCTGATACTAAAATAGCTACAAGGCTGCATTTTCAGTTTAGCTGTAAGTGTTACAGAAGACATACCACTTCCACCACCCCCACAAAGAAAGGAAATTTTATACAAGCAAAAAGCAAAATCACCACATATGTTAGCAAAAGGGCAGCTTTCAAATAACAAATTAACTCTCTACATTGTTATTTAGTACCAGAGACATGTTGAACCGTGACATGGCTTTTTCATACTCACACCCATCCTGGCTATGGGAAAAAATTTGTGAAGAGCCCCTGCCATTGTGTTTTATTGTTGAGGAGACTGTAAAATATAAATATGTAAAATGTGGGAAACTGTTACACTACAGATCATTGTGATGATGGAAGATGAGGAAGGAAAAAATCCTCAAATCCATCATCTCTCCCTTCAGGTACCAGAACTCTACATTAAACAAGTGAGCTAAAAGCATCCAAGTGCCTTATCCAAATGCGCAGAAAAGTTATGCTCCATTAATTTATGCTAAAATCTAATTTTATTTCCTTCACAACTAAAAGGAGTAAAAAAAAGGAATAAAATGTTTCATTTTTCCTTTCACTGCATATGAGCATGTTCTTAAAATACCATCTTACTGCCTCAGGAAAAGAAATGTTAGCATAAGAATTTCACCTTTTCTCATTGTATAAACTCAACCCCCCCCCAAATATTTCTAAAATATAATTACTGTTTTTGATATTACAGCATCTGATCCGTGAGTACTTATTCCAGCTAATATTTTCAAGAAACATACCATGGCTATTTTTGATCTTCCATACATTTCAATGTAATTGACTGGTTAAATTTTCCTGTGTATTAAACAAAATTATTGAAATTTTTAATTTGCAGTAGAACAAATCAGACTGATAAATTTTCTTGAAGTACTGGGCCTAGCACTTTCTTTTGTTTAATCCAAGAGAATGAGCAGTTGATTTTTGTCTTTTTATCGAATGAGAGCTCAAGAGTGAAAAACATCAATAGAACTTCTGAAAATAACCTGCCCAGGAACTTTGCTTCACAGAGCTACCTGTATTTTGGGCAACACTTGATCTGCGTGCAGAGAACATGAAGCTCTTACAAGAGTTTGGGATCTTCTGCACATCTCTATGCTGCATGTTTTATGTGTGTCTCTCAACAGGTCACAGCACTTGTCACTGCTTCAGTTTTTCTTTGACAAATCCCCCTCTAAGAACAGATGGAGGCTCGTGTCCTCAGATATGCACCCTTGGTTCTCTGATTTCACCCAATGCATCAGCTCCAGGTCCATGTTTCTTGGGAGAACCTCCAACACAAAATACCACAGATTTTGTCTAGCCCACGGGAGGTTGTTCACCTTTCACTTAGTAAAGCGTGATGGACAATGCTTTCCTTACAGCTCCCAACACTGGGAGCTCACACAGCCCTAACTGCATGCAGGTTAGAAGTGAGGAAGGAAGCAGTCTTGGTATTTTACTGGTTGCTCAGGCAACCAGCTCCACTGTGAGGAAACAAAACATGGAAAAAGTAATCTCACTGAATGGAAATCTACTTAATTCAGAATAGGTATCCAGTTTATAAAGTAGTGTGATGTTATGTAAGACCAGAAAAACAGTCCAGATTTGATGCGTATTTTACATCAACAAAATTGTAAAAGAACTGGTACTAACAACTTGTATTATTTCCAAACTGTATTGAATCATCAAATGCATAGAATCACTAAGAAAACTGAATCTAAAACCTGAATTTTAAACTAGCTTTTCAGAAAAAAATAGTCACTGATATTCAGCAACATCTTCATATCAAATAAAGCATCAAAATATTTGTGACTAATTTCTGTGATATCTATGCAAGATTTATGGAAGCCATTCCCTTATTAATGTCACAGGAAGTTTTATGTCAGTAAGAAATAATGGACAAGCTCTTCTGAGTCGAATTACCAATCTGATATACTGAACAAAAGCATGGGCTTTATAAAATCACTGCAATCTAAACACTAGTCCTATTGTACAAATTAGGGTCGTCACAGCACAGTCCTGGTACCAGCTTTTATTTTGCTGACACAGTTCAGGTGATCTCTCACAAAAAAATATCCAGTAATCTATGCTTGCACTTTTAATTAATAATGGAATAAAGAATATTCCTACACCATTAATATTACTTTCCCTCCCAATATTTTAGAAGAAATATTTGCCATAGGCCAGCTCTAATTTTAGCAGTCATTCTATAGCTGTATTTTACAGAGCTTAGTCTTCAAAGATACTCTGAATTTCATTTGAGAAAAAGGCAAATGAATATCATTTGACACAAACAGAAATATAGTAAGGGTATGTTAAGCCAGAAGGGCAGTACAAGCAACCAAAGAGTTGACATAGTTACACAGCCAAGAACTCAGTATTTAGCATACTGAATTACATTAGAAAAATAGAAGATGCATGGTCATTCCTTGTATTTTAGAAAGGAGGAAGGGATCCCTCTAAAGACAGAGGATCAGTGATAAAGATGTTAGGGAAAAAGTGATTAATTCCAGGCAACTATGTCTTAGAACAATTAATTTTCAAAGCATCAAACACACAAGAGAAAGCTAAATCAAAGCAATGAAGAAAATATTGAAGCTGATGCTACAGCTGCTCACAGTTCTTCTTTGCATATCTCAGTTTAAATGTAAAATGCTAAGAGATGGCACTTAACCCAGTTTCTCACTTACAGGCTAAACATACATCCTTGATTTTTATGTATGATTTTCACTAATAAGAAATCCAACAATAATATGTCACTTACAATAGTGGCTGCACTTCATATTTTAGTGTAGATATGAACTTATGTCCCTTTTAAGAGAAAACAAGCATTGGTCTACTGCTGTGTCACAGATTAGCTTACAGTCAAGGCATATTCCTCTACATTTGAATATAAGCCTTGCGTGTTCTCTTTATTTGATATAAATATTCAAGAAGTTCAGAATCCATACTTTAGGTTTTAAGAGAAATTTAAATTAATACTTATGTATTATGTTTTATTTTAAAATAAAATTGTTCTAAGAATTACGTCTTTGGCTGCTTTATAAACTGAACTGGATCAATCTCTCAGTTTTTCAGGTTTTCCTCTAGTGTTTTACTGCCAGGCTCAAAAGAAAACAAACCCAGAAAAATTGTCATTAAACAGCACCTTCATTTCTCAATATCACAAACTGAAAGGCTTATATTGTTTGCCTACACAATGCTATACTATGCATACAAAGAAATGCATGCAATAATTCTCTTTGCAAAATAATAATAATTCTCCTTGTACAGAAATAAATTAATATCTAGAAGCACAATCAGTCCCGCAACTGCTCTGATCCAAAGATCATGAAACACATTGTAACTACCCCTAACAGAGGCAGCTGCCTCTGAAGAACACAATGGCAACCATTCAGCAGACTTATGAGCAGCATCACATCTTTTCCTGCCACAGAAATTAAACAATCCACTTTCTTACCTCACATATTAGATAGACAAGGATGTGGCCTATATCAGATAAACCTTGATCAGCTTCCAAATGATGCAGGAGTAAGGAGAGAATTAATATCAGCCATAACTGAAGACCTTTTGTTCTTGGTTTGTTTTCACAGGTTGAATTTGTGTGCTGGAAACTCTAGGAAAACATGACCATGCAGAAGCATACATGACCATGCAGAAGCTTAACTTAGAAGATTCATTCTCTGCATTAAGGTTATAGATATTCTAATTAAGGAAGTACTTTTTTTTTTTCTATAGAAGTGTTATTTGGCACAGAATGTGCCATTTATTGTATGAATTAATCCTGATTATTATGTCAATAATGCCAAATTAAATCAGTATGTTTCTATTCTTTAATCAAATCAACATCACTCGCCTTGCTTGAGTCAGTTTGCATTAAGCACATATCAAACATTGGATAACAAAATTATATGCAAAATTTGGGACAAATAAGTCAAGTTGTGAAGACAGCAAACAGTTTAAAACGGTACATTTCAATGTTACGGAATTTGAAGAAAGGTTTATGTTAGACTGATCAATTATGAAGTGACTCAAATATTTCAAAAAACAATGATGAATCCTTTGATTAAAAATATTTTTTAGAAACTAGCACTGCATCCAAAGATCATAAGA
This sequence comes from Molothrus ater, assembly GCF_012460135.2. Lineage (NCBI taxonomy): Eukaryota > Metazoa > Chordata > Aves > Passeriformes > Icteridae > Molothrus > Molothrus ater. Next base: position 46,201,325 of record NC_050482.2, read on the forward strand.
AATCTTGCTTAAACTGAAAGAAATGTCTCTATAACTAAATTAACACTGACAGCTGTTTCATAAGGGCATGTTTTTTTACTGATATTTCCCTGAAGAAAGCTCAGTTTCATGATAATACAGCAAAAACAGGTCAAAACTTGAAAGATGAGAATATTATACTGCAAGTTTTTAATGCAGGGTGAGATTAAATTTCCACCTGCAATTTTTATATTCATTTAATCTTCCCTATAATAAATTACAGTACAAATGTCAGTGATTAGAGTACATTGCAATTTTCTTTTTAAAGATGCAAAAAGAGCTTCATGAACACAGCAACATTTTGAGTATCAATTTAAATTCCTTGGAGTGAATTTTTACCATCTGGGAAATGCTTCACACTTAACTTATTTTCAGTAACTCTTTGCAAAATACCAGGGCAGCACAGTTTTCACCAAATCTTTCTTTGTCACAATTCTATAATTCCAATATGCTATCTAATTATATAAAAATATGCAGAATCACACTTGAACTGTGATTGGAAAAATTGCATCAGTTTTGCTTATTCAGGCTTTGAGCTTCAAAAAGCTTTGGTAAATACTTCACTGGAAAGGTACATTTCTATTGATAACCACATTTTTCAAAAGTTTTTATGTTTACTGTGCACCTCTGGATCCAGAAAGAGGATCAAAGTGACCAATAGATGGGATCAAAAGAGAATGCCCTTTAACTCCTTTTTCCTTAACACTACACCCTATACCATTAAACGATGCAAACACCTTTCAGGTTTTCTATAAGCATCTTCCAGCCTATTATGTGTCCCCATACAGGGTATTCCAAAGCTGTATATTCTATTTACTGTTCACAGAAATTCGGGCACACAGAAGAGAATGTCACATGTTTAACATGCTCATTCTCAATTTTAAGTTTTATATCATCAACCAAATTCACCACTGTTTTATGTCAACAGAAGCCCCTATGATGGATCCTTTGAAGGATATGTGTCCTCTCCACCCCAACACAGGAAGGAATTGTGGGATTTGCATTAGATCTGGGAAGGTTGTGAACAGAATGGTGGCAAAATTAATAGCTTCAGAGATCCAGTTTAGGCACTGAAAGTTCTAGAACTATTTCTAGCATGATTCACAGATCCTAGCCTTAGTGATAACGTGTCCTGCATTCACTTTATGTGAAATCTCCTTATAAACCATTCTAACATAAGCAGATACAATTGACTGAATGCCACAGCAGCAGAAATGATTACACCAGAGCTTCATTGTGATGATCTTAAAGTTTTCAAAGGTTCAGAGTTATGCGGAAAATTGGTAAGAAAACGTGAAAACCAGATAGTAATGAGACTATAGCTGTGATGGTCTGGACTAGGTATCTTTTTCTATGACTTTCTATTTATATACTGCTCTGAATCTACACAGGGCCATACTGTGTACTGCTCCATACTGATCTACTGTGGATGTGTGAAAGCCTGCCACAAGACCTTACACCAGCTAGCAAGACAGCTGTCCAAAAACACCAGACAGAAACTCTTCCTGAATTCCATGGTAAGGACTGAAGAGATAAACCAATCCTTTTTTGTTCTGGCATGCTACATCTTACACATCTGAAGAAAAGAGGCAAAGAGGTAACAGTTCAAATTATTTTGCATGAATTTGCCTGTTAAGTAAAAAAATAATAAAAACAACAATTTTTTCTAACACCTCCATGCTTTTCTAACAACTTATCCAAGGAGATTCAAGTTAAATTTATCGCTGGCATAACAAACAGTGGACAACAGTCCCAACTCTTTATTTCCCAGAGCAGGTTGTGCCCAGCTGAGACAGACTTCTTTGATGCACCTCCATCAGAAAAACTTTTGGCTCTGTGCCACTATTTAGCCCATAAAGTTGTCTGGATGTTAAATGTTCAACTTAGAATGCTAAATGTTCAACTTAAAATTAGGAGTTACATATTATTCTATTACTAAAAATGATATTTTTCTTGAGCAGAGATTGACTTCACATCTGAGGAAGCCACAGAGAATGAGTTATTTCATCTACAGGCAGAAATAATTTTGCTTCTGGCATATACTTCAAAGCAATTTTTAGAATCTGAAACAGAAATAAGTGATGTACTGTGCTAAAATGTCCCAAATTGATTGCTAGCCTTAGAAAAACAGGAAGCATGCAGATTTAAATGCCTTTTTAGAGCACAGAATAATCCCAAGTCTTGTCAGTTAAGTGCACCTGTCCAATTCAGATCTGTTTTAAGTCACTGTTCAGTTCTATCCTGCACATGTTCTACTTTAGAATTATAGACTTAGTCCAGAATGATATCCCACTGGTTTTGAACTAATGTATTGCCTCCAGTGTTTTTAGAAAGAAAAAGCTCTTCAACACCAGTAATTTTTAATGTGTTGGAGTCTGATTCCATCTGAAATCTGCTATACTGAGTAAGAAAATTTCCACTATTACCAATAAGCTTTGGATGAGGCCCGTAGAGAATCTTAACTGATTATCAGCATTTTAAACACATTTTCTTACCAAATTCCATATACTGTCAGTATCAAATATTCTATGACACCTTCTATAGATAACTATATAGGTATGTATACCTGTAAGTGTAGGTACCTTGCAGAACATTGTATTTTGCAAAATACATTTGCACATTTTGGTCAAAACAGTGACTTCAAAGAATAATGCAGCATATGTAACTACAGCATGTAATTAAAACTCCTTCATAAACAGTCTAATTTATTTTTCAGGTTATGAATGAATGAGTGATAACATGCAGAATAGTTTGCTATATCCATTAAAAAACAGGTACTTGAAAGTAGGATTTTAAAGTATAGATGAGAATTAGCAATCAAACTGCTGACTATTGTTTTCTCTTTCTTTTTTCTCTCCCAATTTTGACTTATCTATTATTTTTTTCTTGTTCTCTTTCTCATGGTTCCAACATTTCTAAGTCAGAATACAAAATTTCTCACCAGATTTAGCATAATCATATTATGCTAAATTTCTCAACAGATTTAGCCTAATCATATTATAGACATTTACCTAAGAGAAAAACTGGACCTACTGCCATATCTTCAGTTTATTTTTAGTTCTCAGGATTCCAGGGGATGAGGGGTATAAGGACTGCTAAGAATTACATTTCTTTTACAAGACAAATTACTTGCTTAGAAACCTTTTTCCTTTATTTTCTATCATCACTGCCATTATTCCTTGGATTATCAGATTGAGGACTAAGACAACTGAAAGCAGTGAAATGCAGTTAACATATTTTTTTCTATTTTGTGTATCTTTTCCTAATACTACTTTAATGACAGTATTTAGTAAACAATTCTTTAATCTTAATTTGCTTACAGATATGATGCTAATTGTACAAGATCTGCTGTCTATGGTGCTGAGGCAGAATTTAATTATGCAGAGTGATGGGTGGGTTTTTTAATTGTTCAACACCATTTTAACTCAGTATCAATATCTGAACATGGGGTTTGGAAGTGCAAATGCCCTTACTGGTTGTGACACAGAAGAATGAAACAGGAGGAGAGTGCATATCCAGTAACCAAGCTTGATTTCCAAGTGCTGAGAAGAGTGCAAAGAGCTCCCATAAAAAGAAATAAAGCTCTCATAAGGAAAACACAATATGATATCTAATTACAATGACAAGTTTAGAACTTATTCGAGGCATAATAATCTATGACCATTTAAATCCCAAAAGGTGAAGAAAGGCAACAACTATATGACACTTTCTAAAGTAATTGTACTGATTATTTATGCAGCTGATATAAGCATTTAAGGCAACTCAATATTATCCCTGGAGTAATAGGAGGCAGAGTAGTTTAGACCAAAATATATGACATTACTAATCTCAAACAGTGCAATTTAAAAATCTAAAATATTGAAGTATGTATTAACAGTGTTTACTTCATCAGGATTCCAGGTAAACACCATCATGAGATATTCTTGCTTCGATGTGTGTACCTCATTTTATGATAGTGGTTTGCTTTCACTGACTGAGAAAAAATATTTCCCCATGGCTACTGTTGCTATAGGTGATGTTTCAATTGCTGCTTTACTGTGGAAGAATGTTCTTGAGAGAAGGAATATATCAGGGTCAGAATTTTCTGAAATCCCAAAATTATCATGTGTGATTATTTCCTGAAATAATCATTAAGACACATTATGACACTTGATTGGAACTTGAAATAGGTCTGTTCCAAAATTTTTCTACAAAATTAAATGAGGCATTTAGTACCTCGGTACTGGTCACCTTATCTTTAATTGAGATTAGTGCTGTTTCCGTTTCCCCCATCATTTTCAACATGTAGCTATATGACAAAAGACAACACATCACTCAGGCATCTTGTAGTACCTTATCAAGAGTTTAAGAGTTTAATGCTAAGAGTTTACGCTTAGCATTCCCACATGGGTCAAAACCAACAGTGTTCCATCTCTATTGCACTGAAGACAAATTCAGCATTTGCCATAGAGTAAAAGCATGAAGATACAGCAGATGGGGGCTGGCTGCTTGTTAAACCACCAAAGCACAGCTGCCTAAATTCTCTCAGAAACTCTTAAGTGATACACAGTCCAAGGAGAACTTCTCCTGACAACAGTAGACACCTTGTAGGCAGATATGGGCTGTCAGTTCCACTGGCATTACACCATTAAGGGGTTTCCTGCCTATACTAGAGTATGGAATTTTAATATTTTACAATATGAAAAAGAAAACAGTGATGAACATTTATTATTCTGTGGTCATGATATAACACTACCTCCTAAGTCACAAAAAAACTTGGGGGAGAATAGCTCATGCAGTACATGCTGCTCTGAGAAATGTCTGTTTTTAGCTTTGAGAAAAATGCCTGGTGATACAGGGAAAAACAGTCTTCCCTATTCCCTGAACCTGTATTTTCAGCACTGTTTTTCTTCTTTTATGTTGTTATTCTATTTTTTTCTTTTTCAGTGTCTCATTTGTCTTGCCTATGAAGATGACATAGAATATCTTTCCAGAGGAGGAGGGAGGGGAATGCAATTTTGAGTATCATCTCACTTTATCTGAGGGATATGAACTAGCTAGCAAGTAGGTAGGGGTTATTCTAATTGCTTGGATAGACAGCAAGCGAGTCAAATAATTGAATATTTATGGTTTTAACATCTAACTCCTGGAATTGTTCCCAGAAATGAACAGCAAAACAATAAGCTTGGTTATACAAAACCTGTATCTCATAGTTAGTCTTTCTGATGGTAAAAGAGACAATTACAGCTTTTTCCACAGTTGAAACACTCAGAATCTCTCATTTCTCATTGTTTTCATTCATCTAAATTTTTTTCATGGTTAATAGGACCTCATTTGTACTGAAGGCTTACAGGTGCATCTTCATTAGAGTTTTACCTTGGCTGGGAAATCTCTCCACAGTTCCTATTTATAGTGGTTTTGTTCACATCCTGGAGCAATCTTGAAGTCCCTTCCTTCTGGGTAAAATTAAGTGGGAATGTGGGCTCAAATGTGAGTGCTATACCTTTGTTTACTTTTACATGATTTACATGATCTGTTCTTCCATCATTTTTAAGGTGCCACTAGACTTTCAAAGCCAATATTTTAAGACCCAACAAGGATCTATAAGATTCACAGGGTTCATTTGAAGGATGTTTGGTTTTTACTTTTGCTTTAGTAATAGCAACATTAAACTGCCTCTTAGAAGATTGCTGTGTAGGCAAAAGTTGTTTTTTTCTAAATTCAACCATTTATCAGAAACAAAAGTCCCCAATGACAACCTTATAGTCCTACTCTGGGAAATACCAAATTAGAAATAAAAAAGTAAATTCACTTTTAATAATTTGTTACTGAATTCTTTCTATTAAATATTTAATTCAACTATAGTATTTGCTTATAGTATTCTATGGAATCCAGTGAAAACTAAAACTGAATAAACCTACACCCACCTTTCTCCTAATTAAAATTCATGTAAGCTGAGCATAGCAGCATCACAGAGTCACAGAATACGCTGGGTTGGAAGGGACCCACGAGGGTCAGAGTCCAACTCGTGGCCCTGCACAGCACCATCCCCAGGAGTCACTCCTGTGCCTGAGAGCATTGTGCAGACACTCCCTGAGCTCTGTGGGGCCGGTGCTGTGACCACTGCCCTGGGGAGCTGTTCCAGTGCCCAGACACCCACTGGGTGAAGAATCTATTTCTAATACCCAACCTAAACCTCCCTGGACACAACTTCAGGCCATTCCCTCAGGTCCTATCACTGGTCACCACAAAGAAGTAATATTACAGCTCTCAAGCATGCCTACATATATATATATATGTATATGTGTGTGTGTGTGCGTGTGTGTCTATGTGTCTGAGATCTTGATACTTTGATAAATTAAAACCAGCTTGGGGAGCATTATATTTGAAGAAAAACTTAAATTTAGATTTAAAAAAGCAAGCATGCTGGTCCCCAGAGATGTATTTAAACTAAACTAGATTTTTAATTAAAGTTGTACTAAAATGGTATGGTGAAATTATTTTTTGCATGTCTTTGTGTTTTCACATATGGATCGAGATTTTGCGTGGAGATTTTTATTTCTTGACAAGTAAACATCTTGCAAACAATTGCACAAGGACATACTTCTCTCTACAGCCACTTAGAGCCTGACTTGTTCCAGAAACATGGATCCCATTATCAAAGCTACAATCTACATGATATTTTAAAGAGAGACTGCAGATGATATTACATCAATCATCAGAAGTGTGACCCAAATTCCTTAGTGTGTAGTGCCTCTAATGTTGACAGAATGGATTCTGGGAGGAAAAATTATAGAGAATCTTGCCATTCTATGAGATATGTCTGGAGGCACCAATTCTTAAATATTTTCTTTAAAAATAAAAATCCATAGAAGACAATTAATATTATTCCTTGTGAGCTGTACAAGTTTGATCCAGAGTCCTTTTTAAGAGGGCACTTCAGCATGACTTAAATATAAAGAAATAGAATATAAAGAAAGCATATATAATGCCACTACAGAGTAAGTCTTCAACACTTTCATCCTTGTAAATACAATAAATAAACAATAAATAGCTGCTAATGAGATCTACAAAACACCAACAAAAGTGAAAATAAGACTTTCTTTCTAAATGATTTAGCACAGGTCTTCCTTTGATATAAGAAAAATATGCATAACTAGGAAAAAAAAAGTCAAGAGATCAGTTCAGTTGGTCAGAGAGTGCTGCTAATAAGACCAAGGTCATGGCTTCAATCCCTGTATGGGCCACAGCACTTAAGAGTTGGACTTTATGATTTTTGAGAGTCTCTTCCAGCTCAGAATATTCTGTGATTAGAAAATTATTCTATGTCTCAGGAATTGAGAATCTTAGTTTTATGAACAGTGCTGTTGAAAGGCAGAAAATTGGCATGAGATGGTGTCACAATTTGCTGGGTACAAGTGACACAGATGAAAGCTCTAGAACATGAACAGTGGACCCACTTTTTAGCCTTCTGAGTTTTGAAAGTATTATTGAAACAAAAGATGGAACTCCCTCATGGTGATTCGATAGTTAGTTAAGTGTGTAAATCCTTGCAAAATTCCTTGTGGGAACAAAATCTGCATATGGGTTGCATGGAGAATGGATCCATCCATAGGCATACATCCAGTAAGGTTACATAATACACAGGAAACACCCAGGAGGTGCTTGGGCTTAGGAGGACCTTGGGCTGCAAACACTCAAAGGCTGTAACACTCTGAAGAGGCGTCACTGTGCCACTGTACTGCAATTACACATTTCCCAAAGGTATTCATAATCAGTCAAATAGGGCACAGGGTAGATAAAACTTTACTCTTACTGAGACCAACCACATTATTGTCTGTCCTTCTGTTTTTAGTAAACTTATGAGAACTTATTTATTTGGGTATCTGACAGTTCTGACATATTTTAAGAGTACAGCTGTGTATCTTCCCCAGACATGGCCATGTGAATTTTTCTTCTTCAAATGAATGAGTCCAAGCTCCCAGTGAACCCTCTGCATAGCTCTAAGAAGATAATTAATCTCTCACGATGTAAAAATTAGAAATGTAAAAAAATCCTTTCTATTTATTCAACTTTAGCACTAGAGCTACATTACAATTATAAATATGAACTGAAAAGTCATATACACAACTTGTATGATCAAGTGCTAAATTAGGTGTAATATATAGTGTTTCTGTAGATTTTCAAAGAAATGTTGAGAGTTTCAATTTTATTATATACTGAATTTGTACAATCAATCATTTTTACCAAAAGGTAGAATTGCTCCTGAAAGGAAGGAGTATTTTAAATTTATTTAAACCTGCCATTATTTTTTAAATTTCTAATTACAAATCAAACTAGCCACCGTATAAAAGTTACTCAATATAGCAAGAACCAGATGCAAATTATTTAATCTTGTTTTACAGTAAGATCTACTCAGTCATTCTGAAACCATTCATGCAATTGTCTCAGATTTGTTGACCAAATCCTGCTGAAAAAAGGGTTTTCAAGGCTGGAATCAAAATTCTGGAACTCCTAGCATCATATCCATTTTAGGAAAAATGACAGTGGCTCTTCCAGAATGAGGGAGACTGGTGTTCAGTTTTCGTCTTTCACTAAACGGCATCAAAGTTTAATTTTCCACAAGAACACTATCATCAGCAATGTACTCTGATATTTGTCATGTTCACATTGTTCAGCTAGAGCTGTTTATAAAATGCATAATAAATTAACTAATGAAGAAGACTGACTATACTCTAGTTTTTGGATATCCACCAAAGGTAAAGAAGGCTTATTTTCCCACCCCCATTTTTTCATACAGCTTGGAATGACATAAAGAGAGAAGACTGTTACATCAAATGATACTAGCATTACAATGGGAGAGCAAGAAACAGAAACAAAGAAATCTAGTGAGTTGCGTGCAAGAAAGAGAAACAAGAATTGTCTTTAATTCCAGAATGGCCTTAGGAGAAAACTTTTTTTTTTTTTTGTTACTGACTAGTGTGTTATACAGAGAGCTTTTTGTTTGTCTTAAAACTGGACATCACTAATTATACCCAGAGGGCTAAAATTTCTTTAAAAAAAACAGGCAGATTTTGCTATTTCCTTCAGTTCTAATCATCTCACATATGGCTTGGAAACACAGCTGGTGAGTAGAAAGCTTTCTACAAGATGCAAAGGAGAAGAAACAGAAAAGCAATTAAATATTAATAAGAGGACATGACACAGGAAAAGAAAATCAGATTGAAATGTAAGATAGAATATCCTAAATAATGTTACAATCAGTTTAAGTGCATTCACAGGGTAAAAGAAAACTGTAGCATAAACAATATTGTGAGGAATTGAAGACTGAGATATCCTAGGGCTCTTTGTTCATTGCCTTCACCTCACAATGGCAATTGTTCTGACTGATGAAATGAAGAAGTTTTCAAGAGCATCCCTCCACAGCTTGGTCAATCTCATTTACAAAACATCCAATGAAAAGATAAGGGAACAATACAAGGCATGGTGACAGCCTAAAAACTAAAACAATCTCTCTCTGCAAATGGTCCTATTACAAGTTAAAGAGTTATTTTGCTTCTGGCTCACTAAAAAAAACCAAACCAAAACAGCAAAGCAAAGAGCTGACTAAGATGACAATCAGATAAATATGAGTATTGTCCATAGTTACTCTGCTTCTAGAGATGGCTAAGAAGTGTAAATGACACATTACAGAAAATATTTCTTCTTTTGACCTTACATGTCAGGATGGTTATTACACCTGGAAAAAGCTATATTAAATGTAGACAAATAACATTTTAAATTACATTGCTTCTAACAGCTGCACTCATAACCTCAAAAGAAGGTTCCTCAAAAGAAGGTCCTTAGTCCTTATTGACTTAATATAGTAGTATCTGTTGCTCCTTCAGAGAATCATTTTATGGTTTGATGAAGCACTTATTTATCTGTACTGACACCTCTCAAGAAAGGGGAGGTATGCAACTAAATGAAGTGTAAAAGATTTTAATAGCTGCAGATAGACACGTATACAAACACGGATACATTGCAGTAAGCTTTACATTATGCTTATTTCAGAGGCAAAAAAGGATTTAGAGAAATAGCTAACTCCTGGACCTGATAGCAGTGTAACACACTCCTAAGGATCCTGAGGGAAATTTTCCCCAGTTTTAGGTGAGTATCTAAAATTTTCCTCTCCAGCACCATCACAGCATTGCTCTATCTCCTACCTTCTTCCTTGCCAGACTGAGGCTTAAGAATACAGGCTTTCAAAATTAGTAAAAATACCTTAAGTATCAGAACAGATTTTTTTTCCCCCCTATATTGTAAACAATAGCTAACTGGCTTTATTCAGAGTAAGCAAATAATGCGAGTGAAAAGAGCAAATCCTGTGAAGAATAGCCATTTGAATAAAAGATAGGCAGGCACATGGCTCAACACATGCCTTTCCACATGTGGTCAGATGGTTCAGAATTTGATGTGAAAAGAGATAAGCTGCTCATGTCATTCCTTGTTTGATTAACACATCCACTGCTATATCTGACAACAGAGATTCGAGACCCATCTGCAGTTTTATTCCCTCAATATGCTTGCTACAAATTGTTTTATTTTCATATTACTTTACCATTTTTTAGCAATCTGAACGTCCACATATTGAGTGACATGAGACAGTATGTTTGGAGAGCATGAACAACTAAGTGGGTTTAGCCTACATCATTCCTTTAAGCCTGAGAAAAGACTGAATGACAACACTGCAGAGGCATTACTGAAGGGCTGTCATGAACTTTAAGTTGGAATAATATAGTTAATTCCAAGGAGATTACCTTTAAGTTCAGGTGGCATGAGATTCAGGGCCATATTGTATCTAATGTTTCATGAAGGCACTACCACAAACCAATCTCTTGGAAAAAGGTATACTGTTTTTGACTGGAACAACAGGAATTGGTTTCATCCACAGCTTTCCAGGTATTGCCTCAGAAAGACCTTTCTGCCACTAGATTTTTGGGTGTGTTGAAATATTCGTAACACTGAGATATAATTACAATGAGCTGCATGAAATTAATTTCTTTGAAACTGGACTGTGCAAAGACAATAGTAGTTAACAAAGAGAAGTTTATAATAATAATCAACCCTACATTTCCCTGTCCCTGTGGGACAGACTGCGTCCTGCCTTAGATAACTCTGCAAAAGCTGAAATTAGAAGCAGCAAAAAGAAGGGCAACATAAGGAGACCTCAACATGCTACATCTGCTGGACAAGTTAATTAGAACAAAAAAAACTGTATGAGACAGTACAGAGTACGGTCCCCAGTAGCAATTCCTGGAATAGCTCTACTATGTCTTACTAATTACATTCAGTTGAATGTAGCTATAAGTTATAGGGAAAAACAAATAATTTTTGCAGATGAAAAGGTTCAAATTAACCTGTTTTGAAGAATGCCTTGGCAGAATTTGTTGCATTGTAATCAAGAAGATGATGAAGAAAATTAAAAACCAGAGAAAAGAGGGCCTGAATTTGACCTTCAAAGCCATTTCATCTGGAAAAGAGTTTTCAATCAATGACAAGTTGGTACAGACTGGTAATACCATTTTTTTTAGATATTACCTCACTGGATGTACAGGTGTCTGGATAAAGGAGGTTGGAAAGCTTTATCTACCAAAATTTTTTGATTATTCTTATTTCATTACAAGCCAATATTTTCCCCTTTATCTGTCACTTGAAAACCATGTGTTCTTTTACTCATTAGTGAGGTTTTGTTAACAAAGACAGTGTACCATGAGCTTGTATACAGCCCACCCAAAAAATGCACTGGTAATAAAAGTTACTTTCTTCTTCTTGGTATTTCTTTCATTTTCTATTTCACTTCTAGTCATTCCAAAACTTTTTATAATTGAAGAAACAAGGCTTGAAGAGTCTAAATAGACATCAGAGTTTGATCTTTTCATATCAGCTCTTAATAAATGAGATACTTGAATGAGAAAGTAATGCTGACAACTACGTGACCTACTTCAAAGAGCAACTTTGCTATTGTCACATAAAGAAACATTCCTGCACGAGAATAAATTCTGACTGTAGAAAGGAATGCAACATAGCCAAGAATTTTAGGCCTGATCTCTGAAAGAAGTTTCTAATTCTAATAGGCCTGTAGTTCTCGATTCTCTCAAAAGAAAAAGACAAAACTACAAGTTCTGAGCTTTTAGGGCTGCTTTTGCTTCTGAAATAGGGCTTGTGAGACAGAACAATTTCATCAGATATGTACTGTAAAGAAAGATCTGGAGACAATTATAGAAGGAATGGCAGGTGTGACTCAAATACCATTTTTTCAAAAGTAAAAGAAAAAAAACTATAGTCTACACATTGAGGATTAAATTCTTGAATTGTTCATTCCAGGCTGGTTTAAGGAAAAATGCAGCCTTCTTAGATGTATTAAATGTCTCTCACAGTTAAAGAACATGGCATATAAAAGCAGTAACAGGTACTTTAAGGTCCTCTCCAGTGGAGACAGCCTTTCTAACTAAGAGATAAACTCAGTAAATACTTCTCAGTACCACAAGAAGATGAGAAAAATCTGTATACTCGTTTACAATGAATGGCATACTGAACTTACTGAAAATGTACAGATTTTCATGAGCTGAAAATAAAGATTGTAATGAGATTACCTTCAGACATCTGCTGGCATTTTTGCTGCATACATGAATCTGAGTACAAATATATTTTGTGAGCTGAAACAGAACAAGAACCTCTGCAGAACTGTCTTTTTAATTTCATGGCCCAATTATACTTGGGACAAGAAGACATAATGTAATTATATGGGTTAGAGAAAGATCCATTATTTTGACTGATCAAGTGAAAATGAAAAAGAAAATCATCCAGACTGGCAGTTTCAGCTGCAAGCATTGACTGTGCCAAGCCAATGTTACCAAAAGGCCACAATTTTGTTGCCTTCCATCTTTAAGTTTTACAGTTTCAAGAGAACTTGAGGGATACAGAAAACAAGGCAGAGAGATCTCTTAGGCAGGCATTTCCCTGAAAGCCCAGGCTGCCCTCTCCTGGAATGAATAATTTCGCACATCTGTGGTCTTAGTTCACGGTCAAAGTAACGTGAGGAACATCTCACAAACAACAATCACCTGATTATCAGGTGTTTAATTTCTCATGTGTGTTATCTTACAGAACACCTATTAAATATCTGTATTCAGATGATGAAAACAATCACATGCATCTTGCTGGGACAGAGTTGCCTACAGAAATGACTCCCTGTGCAATGAAGTGGTCTCACTTTTAGCACAGTAACTTATTATACTACTATGAGTAGGAGCTGGTATTACTGGGATGCACTGGTGTCCAGCTTGAGGTGAAATGCAATGCTATGAAAGCATGACCATGCACTTGGAATTCAAGAATGCTTCTCTGATGTCAATGATCTAGCACCGGACAAAGCCCTGAGAAGAGGTCACGCCAACACTGCATTCACACAGTCTGCCCTACACATCCTGGAGGGACAGAAATGTTGCCAACTTGTTGCAGGTTCTTCCACAAGTTAAAGTTCAAAACAAAGGACAGAACCTTTATTCTTCCATCAGGCAACCTGATATTAAGGTATCTGCTGCCATCCATGCACGCAACGTACCTGGTTTGTCTACTTTACTATCTGACGCCAAAGCTGAAGCACATATTTACCACATATTTACCGGCCTGTTCTCTGGATAACTAATCAGAAAGGTTGACATATACTATCATTCAGATAATATGTCTCAGATATTAAATATATCTGTGAAAGTGTTCCATGTTTCTCTATTTGATAAAAATTCACTTCTTAAAAATCAGGACCTCTGTTTCAATTAGGTGATGTAGGGAATTAGCAAACACCAAGAGTAAAACTGTGATCCCCAAACACAAAAAGGAGCCATCAACAACAGGTTGATTCTTTGGTAGCAGACTATCAAAGGTAGTCTAGACCACCTGAGGTAAAGGTAAAATTTTTACAATAATTATTTTTTGTATTCATCTCTTACTTTTATCTGAATTATAATGAATCATTGCAAAAGACGAAAACATGAAAAGCACTGTAATTGAGTAGGGAAATACTTATGCCTTATTTAAATGGAAGTTTCTGATTTAGAAATCCTGTAAAAAGGATTTAAATTGTTTCACTCAAATGAACAAATCTTCAATTAAACTAACCAGTATTCTAAGATGCAGACTTTCCATGAATTTTCAGAAGGTTATATTTAGATCATATGAGGAGTTGTATCTGTTGTCACTGTAGATCATGAAAAGAAACAAGGGACCTTTCAGTGAAACAACAGCTATCTAAAGCAGAGAAAAGCTGTAGCAGAACACAGAACAATGTTTCTGCTGCTCCTTGCTGACCATTATTATTCCAGGTTCAGCTTTTAACATTTTTAGATAAGAGACAAGCCTTAAAGACTTTTCCAAGAGAGACAATTTTGATCTGTTCCTTTAAGATTTTATTCTCTTTCCACATTAGTACTTCTTGTCTCTTGCAGAGTTACCATGCATCATCTATCAGTAATGAATCAAAATGAACTAAATGATCAAAATAAAGTGTGGGTTTTTTCATTCAGAGTAATATTGTGTCTAATACAGGATCCCATATATTACTTAAATAATTCCAGGATACCAGCTGAAAACAAAGGGCAGAATTGTAATTTTAATTGTAATTATTTCATTTACTAATGACAAATTAAGGATTATTGATGGTAAAATGTACTATTGAAAAGCTTGTTGAAGATGCCCTGAACTTCAGTCATTTTGCCTGTTATTTTTTCTTAGCTTTCTGGGCAGAGATAAAAGGAAATTCAGTTTTCACTCAATCCATAAATCAAATAATCCACAAATTAGAAGCATAAAATTCTAAGGAGCATGACCTTAAAGTCCCAATCTCAGATAAAATTAAATGCAGTAATTAGAAGTTACTGAATGTAGTCCATTGTAGATTCAACCAAAGAAGACAAGAGTCAAGCGAATCCAGATACCATGAAGAACTTTAACAGAATTGTGTAACAGCAGAAATCTGGAGAAGTGAATTATCTAACGCCAGTGAATGTTCTTTCTGTTTTCTTATCTTTGCTTTTAAACATCAAGCAATATTTATTATAATTCAACTACCCAGAATAAAATTGTGATTGCTGAGGAGAATTTACAGTAGAAAAAAACCCAGTAACAACAGAAAACAACCAAAACATTAAAGAATCAAATGACCCCAGACCTAGGAATAAAAGATACCATTCAAATTGCTTCCAGTTAGGTTCAAAAATGTTTTCTATATCCTTTATATAAGCACCTTCTTTTAGTTTCAAAGATGACATATATTATCTTTGTTTATATTATAATCCAAAAAATCAATATGAATAATCTCTGATCATTTTAACTCTCTCTTCATCAGAGAAGATAGGATTTCTCATTCTTATTTCACAATAGTTCCCTAAACATATAGTTTTCTATTGATCTAGCTATGAAATTATGTTTTTAAACTCTACCAACTAGGAATGAAGAGGATTCATCTCATTTCAAGACCAATGCTACAAAAACCAATTGATAAGTTTGCACTGAATTGTAACATTTATATTATTTTTATTTTACAGTAATCTACTCCTATTTATATTTTAAATACAATACCCTTTTAAACTTGATCTGCAGATCCTGTAAATTAGCTACCAAAGACATTTCTTTCATAACAGCAGCTTTCCTGAATACTATATCCTTCTGCCACAAATTTAGCCTAAATAAAGCAACTTTTGTATGGAATTTGAAAGGACAAAGGTAAATGCTTGTTTTGCTGACAATTTCCCATTCTTGAAGCTTTGATCTGTGAAAAAGGAAATACTTTATTCCTTTTTACAGCATTTTCATTATGTAAATCTCTGTTTACAGATAAAACCTTCCTTGTTCCATCACTCCATTCAACTGTTATCATGAGAGCAAACACAGTGAAGTTTTACTTTAATGAATCCCATCACTATTGAAGAAACAATCACAGCTTTCCTAGAAATCTTCTCTTCCTCATCTTTACTGGTGGTTACATAATGATTTCTAATTACATTTTTTCAACTTAAAATTCTTATTGGAGTATATTGACCACACAATGATGAAAGTAGATGTATGAATCATCATCATTTCAAAAACTAAAATACCTAAATTCTAGGCAAGTCTGGAAATTAAAGGTTTCTTATTCAAAATATAATATTCAGGAAAAAAGTATGCTTCATAATACTGGTCATAAAATTATCAGAACTCTTTGTAGAGTAGTAAGAAAAAAATCAGGAATAATTCTGTATTTATGATAACAATTCTGTATTTATGATAAATGTATTTTACTACGAAAGACAACAGCAATTAAAAGTTAAACCCAAAGACCTAAAGTTTTATAAAGCTTTGTTGACAGACAAAGTAAGTCTTTTTTCTATACCTGTAAGTTCTTTCTCTTCAAGACTGTATTCCAGAGATCCAAAGGAATAATTAGCTGGACTGATTGCAGGAGTAGAAATAAAACTTGCACAGCCAATGGTTGGGTTGATTTCAAAATAATTGTGGCCGTGATTCATTCGGTGAAATTCCAGAGAAGATACTATGGATGTACGTTGCTTTGGCTACAAGAAAAATAGAAAGTTGCCATGAAAAATACCGACTTTTTATATAGTTTTCATCACTTGACATTTAATAAACCTATTTTTCTTTGGTTTTCCTTTTTTTATTTGGCTCAAAGGTTATAGTGGTAAAAATCATTTCATATGACATGCCTACGTGTAGAGATAATTTCCTTCTAAAATCTGGATTAATCTTTATTAGAAAAAATGTGTGTCTTCATTCTAATCAATTTAATTCAACATAAAATAGGCCTTTACAGCCTTGCATATAATAATTTCAATCATCTTTTGATAAGAAAGGGAGCTCTTCACCAGCTGCATTGCTGGGTACATCTTGCAAAACAATTAGACCGCTGATGCCTGTATAATGAAGTTTACTAAATAATATCAAGTGCCCATCACTCGAAAGCCACCCTCTGCTGTTTATTCCATTTATGAATGTGCCTCAAATATTCAAAGACTGAAATGTCTGGAAGCTTAAGGGAAAAGTCAGCTTGAAAAACATACATGAAATTCAAACTTTCTGTATGAGTTTTCATGCAATAGTTAAAGAACTTGGCACCACTTTATTTCAAATATTTACTTTCAAAGGAAACCTCTGAAGAGACCTCATTTAATGGTTGTGCTTTGGATTGCAGAGCAGTTTTAAAGCATGAGAAACTAATTTATTTTGGGTGGATCTACACCATCAGGTGTAGAAATTAAACCTATATAATGTGTTCATCAGGTCAGCAACAACTTTTTCACTACATGGACTTGTTCCCATTGCACTGCACTACGTACTAATACAGGCATAACCTTAGTGGTCCACATCACAGCTTTTAAGCCACAGATCACTGCTGGTTTGCAATGCCATGCTAAATAGCCTGTTGCAGCACTCATCTGGTTCCATACCCACAGTACCCTAACCCCAGAATGCTCATTGCTGCCTCAAGATCAATGACCTGAAACATTAAACACGTCTGAAATAGAGGAGGCCCTGCATACGTGTTTATAGCCGCCTGTATATTTCACAATAGAGAAAAACATCTCAGGAAATTCTGCCTTGGAAAACCAAACCTGGACAAAAATAAGAAAAAGAGAATAAAAGATGCGTCATCTCTTCTTGTTCTAGCATGTCAGGCTTAACATGTCAGAATATTTGTAAGGGTGAAAAATTTGTTCCTTATTAGTATCATGACCTAATTACTACCTTTGGGAACATAAGATCCTCATTGGACCACAAAGGTATTCATCATCCCTTATCTGTTAAATCTATCAATAGTCCAGTGGAGTGATTTTCAAATTTGTTTTTGATTAAATTTAATTTTCAAATTTTCAAATTTAATTTTTAGGTTACAAGTCCTGCAATGCTTGTGTTACAAATACTGAACCAGGCTGTTTTCACTAAAAATTCACCCTTCATATTGGAATGTCAGACAGAAAAATTCAATAGAATTAGGTTTGTATAATGTTGATTATTTCTTCAAGTTGTATTAGGCATCATATGAATTAACTGTGTCATGTTAAAACTGAGAAAAACGGGAAATTTTGGTAAGCATCTGGAACTCATCTATAGTCTATTGGGCAGACTTACTTTCTTTAATAATTAAAACCAGTTTCTGCTTTGAATGCCTGACTCCTAGGTCTAGTAATTTCATGGGAGAGTTAAATGAACAGGGACAGACTCCAACATCAAACAGTGTGGTTGGAAATCATTGTTTGGGATCTGAGCCAAAATAACTCTCAGATCAGACCAAAACCATTCATCTGTATTAATTAAATCTAAATGGCACACTTTTGCTAGACAACAGATTCACAAATGACCTAATTATTTCTAAAACTGAAAACGATCTCTGGTCATTTAGAAGTACATTTCTGGCCCTTGCCCAGCAATGGTGGCTTTGCAGATCTGCAGGATCTGAACTCCTGTGTTGAAAAGGGGACACTTCTCTTAACATGAGATGTGGTGTCTGGTTATTTTTAAGCCAAGACAATTCTTACCTAAATGAGCACCTGGAATGGTCCATCTTTGTCTCCCAAAGCAGCTCCAAAGGCAACTGCCCTGGCCTTTGCCTAGTCAGCCCTCCAGCCACCGTTTTGTCTGTGTGCCCCTTTCTTAGAGGCAGAATAGCAGCATCTGATACACCATTTGGCCTTTCACTACCTTATTTTGGACTTGGGCATTATTATTACTGATTGAGAGAAACGTATCTCAGTTTAAAGTCTTTCCAATCTAAGGCTTCTGCAGGAAACCTCTCTCAGCCTCTAGTACTGCACAGTATTACACTGCTGCAATATATTTGGAGTTAACAAGGTCCATCCATCAACATGTGCCAATAATTTTTCTATATAATTAGTCAGGAATCCAGCACCTAAGCCTTTGTAGCTAACTAAGAAACTAGAGGAACTAGAGGAATTTTTTTCACTTTCGCTGTGTCCTGTAAAATGTAATGCTGTTAAAGTACGCTAGTTGTTCATTAATATATGCTATGAGAGACTCAGTAAACCAGTTTGTGCTGAGCGTATCTCTCTGCCTTTATCTCTCTAAAGCACTATTTGCACAAAAAACAAACTAACAAAAAAAACCCCAGTAGAAATGAATCAATCTTTTTTTACAGTTAGGATTAAATTCCATTCCTGATTTCATCAACCAAATTTCCAGTATAGCTATTCACATGCACCCTAGGTATTTAAGCTCCCAGAGCACTCAGTTGGGATCTAGCCAATAAAATCATGATCTAGTGTGTGTACCATCAAGAGTTCAGAGAACAATTTTCCTCACCCCAGTCCCCTTGGTATTGATGCCTTTGCCTTAATGCAGGTATCTGCCATCACTGCAGATTCCTTAGGGCATCTCACCTGGCCTCCAGCTGCCATTCAGAAGAGTGCAGGTCTCCCCTGTACATGCCCTGTACAATACCTGCACATGTGCATCTCAAAGACACCCCTATAGCACCTCAAATAACATTAGCTTTTAAGTAACAGAATTTAATCCTGCAACTGTCCTAAGCATGATGGGAGATTAGGACTCTAAATCAGACATAGATTCTTACAGAAATGAAAGCAGAGGTGTTTCAGTCCCAGATTTAATCTCACATCCATCTCACCCCTTGAAACACTCTAGAAATCTTTTCTTAGAATCCGACATCAAATTCCGGTCTTACTGGCAGTAAATCCTGACTTGGTTTGCTGATTGCCCCTGCCAAAGCCACTGTTTAACTACATTTACCAAGAACTCTTGAGATTGTTTCTGAAAAATTCTAAGATTATTTACTATATGAACACCATAACTCAGTCAAGGGTCAAGATTTCATGGTTGTG
Source organism: Molothrus ater (assembly GCF_012460135.2). Classification (NCBI taxonomy): domain Eukaryota; kingdom Metazoa; phylum Chordata; class Aves; order Passeriformes; family Icteridae; genus Molothrus; species Molothrus ater. The sequence goes on from NC_050482.2 coordinate 46,221,211, forward strand.
AAACACAAATACAAAACTCTGTCCCAAAGAGAATGCTTCCTCCATTCTTCAAAGCCAGCTTTGTTATTACATGCCTTCCTTGTACAACTCCAAAGGTCTGGACATGCTTAGATAACCCTTGTGAAATTCTGGCATAGTTTTGGCTTCACTTCACCCCAACAATTATGCTACATAGAATGCAGATTTTTCCTTAAGTAGATTTTAATTCATCTGATTCATGTGTTTAATCCACTTGTTATGTGTAAATCTATTTAATGACTGATATTTACTTTTATATTATTTCAATTGTCATAATACCAACCTAGAAAACCCTATACCATCCTAAAATAGCATATCAAATCATGCTAATGAATAAATCTTTTCAATGCATAAGAAAAAATGTCAGTACAAACCTTTAAAGATAACAATAAGATTTAAATAACTGTTAAATCAGGTATAATAAAAATATTTTCATGTTCAGTCTGTAGCGAACATATATCAATGAAAGATACCCCTCTGAAACTGCAAACACAGGAAAAGCATCAAAATACACATATTTAATTGCTTTTTTGTTCAAAAGACAAGAACTTAATCCTTCCATTAATGGAATTTGCATGCAAGTTCTGTAATGCTACCATGACTGGCATGCTACACTATAAGCAGGCAAGGGATCATTCAAATATTTCTTACAACATTTAGCAGAGGCAGTAGGGCAAAACTCCTTTCTCAATTTAACACCAAAATATTTCTTCAGCTTTGAAGTATACTCTGCAATACAAGCTTCTGACTTCACCTTCTTTTACCTTTGGGATTTGTGTACATAGCACTATCATAGTCTTCAAAAAAATTAATTCTCACAGTACTCGGTACTATGGCAGAGCTAGTTGCCCCATTTTACAGATGCTGAGCAAGGGTATAGATCTTTCCCAAGGGACAGATGTGTGGTTTTTTGAAACAATGAGAACCAACGAGCCTAAGGAAATTCTGCATTTGGCAAAACCTGGCAAATTCCAGCTGCCCTATATAATGTAGAAACTCATTTCAGTTGCAATATATCATGCAGAAAATGTATGATAGAAGAGAGAACTGCACCTACATTCTCAAATTCTAGTTAGCACATAAAATAAAGACTCATCAAATAAAGCAAGAGGCTGCAGGCCCTTCTCCCAGGCTCATCTCACATATTTAACACCATGTGAGTACACTTATGTGGCCACTTAAATCCCTCATTTTGATATCTGCCCAGATGATTCAATTCTTTCAATTCTCTGATCAACTCACTTCTTCTTCAGAAATTTCCCTTTCTTCAGCTTCATTCTAAAATCTCATTCTACACACTCATTTTCCCTTTCATAGAATGGTTTGAGTTGAAAAGAACCTTTAAAGGTCATTAGATCCAAACCTTCTGCAATAAGCTGGGACATCTTCAACTAGACCAGGTTGCTCAGAGCCCCATCCAATCTAACCTTGAACACTTCCAGGGACTGGGCATCCACAATTTCTCTGGGCACCTCTCTTCTTTTGTTTTCTCCTATCTATTGTTACATTCCTTCCAAATCTACTTATATTACTCTAAAAAGACCTGCAGAGTATCCAGTTCGTTCCAGTTCTATTTGGTGTTCTAAAATTTGATTTTCTGTTTTCTCTGTGGTTTTGTCATCAAGGTCTCTCAAAAAGACTCCCTCATGGTCCCATCTCACAATGCCTTTAGGGTCCCTACATCCCTTCGCACTATCCTTGAATGCATTCAGTTTTAACCTCTGTCTTCCCTTTCAAATGCAACTTTCACATGACTTTTTTGGTTTCTGCCTTTTGCCTCAACATTCCAGCATACCATCTCTGCTTTTATCTTTGTCCCTTTTGCTCATGTACACTTACATAGAAGCCCAAAACATTCAAAATTTTCCCAGTAAAATACAGTCTGGGGCAGGACAGGCTTCCTTGTTTTCTCCTGTCCCCAGTTTGATTTGCAGAAATCACCAGTTCTGATACATTCTCATCAGTCAATGTTGCTGTCAAGAATTATTTGATTTATAGGATCTGAGCTAAGGTGATCAAGTAGCCTTGAAATTGCAAAAACTGGAGATTACAATGCATCTGCGTTTGATTTATCTATGTCACGTAGAAGTGCAAGACTACACTGAATTATTACTAGACTACTGAATCAATTATTCTGTCAAGGTTCAAAATACCATGTTGAACAAGCTGAAGACACATTTTCTTTTTAACATAGTAATATAATTTTCTCTTTTTTCATTTCACAAAACTTTATCTTATATTACAGCAACAATTAAAAATTAAATATAGGCAGTTTCAGCACGAATCTTGACAGTCTTGATATTACTTGTCAACATTTTAATTAAGTTTAAGAGCAGAAAGCAGAAAATACACAGAGGCTGGCACCTAATATATCCCAAGCAGCCACAACAGGAAGCTTGCAGGACCATGAGACTTAAAAAAAAAATTAAAGAAAAATGCTTTCCCTGTTTTTTACTGTAGATTCTTTACAATACTAAAAGCATAATGCATTCTGAAACTAAATTGATTTTAATGACATCATAGCGTCAAAGTCCTAGCCATTTCTGTTTGATTGATTATTAATTTAGAGAAAGACACTGCTTGCATCCTGCATGACCAGGAAGTGCATATTACTTTAGCGCAATCTCATGGTTCCTCAGAATACTTGGATCACTCCCCTGTCAGTGCCATGCTCAGGAATGACACAGACTCAGTTCTTTTGTGTAGCCTGTGGTCAGGAAGCTGTGCTGTGCGACTCTGGGGGCCATACAGACACGATGCTTTCTGCTCTCCTCTGCATGTTTTCCTACCTCTGCCTTGAAAGCCTCCCACTGCAGTAAGTAATTAAAGGTCAGAGGGTTGCTGCCCCTTCTACCTGTGGTCTTATCTCAGATGACAAACCACACAGGAAATAAATAAAAGAAAAAGTTGATCTCCCTCAGTTTCTATTTTCCTTGCCTTCTACTTTTATTTTAGTTGCAACCATATTGCAGCTGTGGGTTCTGAGGAGCAGCGATCCTGAACGCCAAAAACTGCAACACTGTTGGAGCAGCTTCCCTCCTTGATAGATGTGACCAGATTTTGGAGATACACAATTATACCTGTCCTGGGAAAACATTCCTTGAAATGAGATCCAATAGCAAGAGATAAAGAGATAAATTTGATAAATAAGAGGAATGATTCCTTCCTCAGATAGAAAAATGAGGATCTATCTTTCATAGATTAAAATAGTGTTATTTTCACTGAAACAGTTGGAAAATGGATGTAAGACCATTTTATTCAAAAAAGCTCAGCTTCCAGTTGCTAGTACCATCCCCCTTTTCACCTGCAGATTATGAAAACTACTTGTATTCTGATATTTCTATATCATAAATTTTGAAGGGTCAAAGTGATGGCTATTTTTTCTAAGCTGCATGCTACAGACAACATGCATGTGTGAAAATGTGCATTATCAGATGATGATAAAGGGTTACTGCGTAACTAAGGTGCTCAAAACCCCCCCATACTAACAGAAACAAATGAAAATGCTAAGAATATAATGTAAGAAACCCATGAAGGCACAATAGATAAGGCTTTAATCTTCAATATTCTGAGTGTGTTCTGTTGCCAAGTATCATGTGTACTAGGGCAGGGCTACTGGCATGGATTTGCTCACACCCCTACAATTAAACTTCATTAGGTGTCAGAGAAGGGTCTTCAAGGCAAAATTATCTACCAGGAATGGTGCTTGCTCTATTCAAATCACAAATCAGGCCTGACAGTGGATATGTTTGGAGAAAGAAAATTGTATAGTACCAAAATTGTACCCGTGCCTGTGTCCATAATTCAACAGTGTAGATGACAACACTGCAGAGCTAAAGCTCATTTTACTAGCAGAGATGTTCCTTTCAGTATCTGAACTACCTTTAAAACCAGTAGATAACCTGGCTGTTACATATCGGAAAAATGTCTGTTCATATAGGAAAAATGTTCTATATTTCAGCATGATTTGTGTTTATATGGAATCGGTAATCGCAACCTAGAAAATTTCTCCAGGTAAGAAACCAATTTCAACCAAGAAAGACATATGCATGTACAAGTGACATTCTAAAACTTAACACTCCTCACAACAGAGTGTTATTCTGCTTTCATTTATACTTGTGTTTTATTATCCTGTTGAACTGTAATTAAATGCACTAACACACACTGTTTGCTGTTTTCATTAGTACCATGAACTGGGTAGATGTGTTTATGTTTTCTTATTAGACCTAATTAAAATATATAAATAGAATTATGTTTTATAGTTACTTGTCAAAGGAGATCTCTAACAGTGCATCTCTTTAATAATATTTTGTTTAATGTTGTTATTAAGTAGTCACAGAGTATCCATTATGCTCCAAGGAATTTTTTTTTTCCAAATATTCTCCTTCGAAGCCGTAACACATCTTCTGCCCATGAATGCTGTGATAAAACAGGTGAGTGTGGGGGGATGTGTGCTGGGGGAAAGGGGTGTGTAGGAATCAATCCTTAGAGATAATTCCAACCGTAACTTTTTTTTGTGTTTAGTACTCAGTATTCCAGAATAAAATAATTTCATAATGTCTGTCCTATTTTCAGTCATGCATAGATTAATTGCTAGCCACATCTTAATGGCATTGACAATATACCTATTTCTCTGCTTTGTTCCCTTTTCTTCAAGGGCTATTTAGGAGCTTTATTTTTTATTCAACATCATTAGAATGAGAAGACATCAAACTGTGTGCAGTAGATTTGTACAGACATTCCCTGTCACAGAGAGAATAATCTGAAATATATTTACATAGAATCAAGGTCACTGACTGCTGACAACCACCTTAATGTGCTTGCAGCCCTAAGAGATACACACAACATTGGAAACAATATTTTCCAGGGAAAATCTCCAGACCAGGCACAAAAAGCATGAGCACTAAATCTACCCATGTGTGGACTGTAGAATATATTTTTATTTCAGAGGGTTTGGAGAATGCTCAGCCCTTCCCAGAAGTTCATAAAAGCATGTACACAGGAGTAGCTTTTACCTTGGATATGATCCCCCACAAAAACATAACTCTCAGTAAAGTTGTTTTTTTTTTTAAGTCTTATCTGCCTCTTGTGCTAAGCACAGACAGGGCACAAAGTCCAGCACCAAAACACAGCAGCAGAAGAAGTGTGCACCTGAACAGGAAGCACCATGTGCCTGCACAGTCTTTCTTCACAGTGATTTTCCTGGTTGAGGAAAATCAACGTGGCTGACCATGTTGTAAGTGGAGCTAAGCACAGAAAGCAGCTCATAGGACAAAGAAGTCCCTTGCACCCCCACTGTCCTGTAATCTCATTCCAAGAATGGAGAGGATTTATTGCATAACATTGATCTCCAGCCCTCTTTTTTGTGGCAAAATGGAACAAAATAAATTTTCTGTGCATATGTTGCAAAACAAGTTCAGTAGATGCAACACGGGGTTCTCATGGTGCTGTGTACTGGTGCAACAACCTCCAGCAGGGATTTCACCAAGCTGGCAGAGACAGGGACGTGCCAACTCAAGCACACTGTGACAAGGCGTGCATTTCATTTGTAGACAAGGAAACCACAGCATGGTGCTAGTACAGGGGAGGAACCAGGCAGAAAGAGTTTCATTGTTTCAACATGGGGAAACAGTCACACTAATCCCGTTGAAAAATTCTGTTTATGGAACCATTAGTTCTGAACATTTATTTTCTGGAACTGTGATTTTCCAGAGTTTCCACTCAGACGATTTTTGTTTGTTTGTTTGTGTTCAAAGTAATTCCTGCCCCTACCAGCAAAAAGAATGATAAATAGTTTCATTGAATGTAAATTATAATCACTTTTTATTCAGCTTGGGAGGCTCTGGAGCACACATCTCCAACAGATGGTCTGTCGATTCATGTCCAGGCTGACACAGGGAGTGGAATGTCCTGGTCTTTCCCTATGCCTTGATGAACCACATAAACACAGGTTTGACGGGCACACTGTGCGTGCAAAAACTGCCATACACCTGGTAGCCCAAACAAGTGGGATAGGTCAATCAAAGGCTACACATGTCCTGCAAGATTCTACTAGAACTTACAGAAAAAGGAGACAATTTCTTTTGCCTACTAATGTTTAAACTATTAGGTGCTACTATATTTATAGATGTCTTAGCCAAATGAATGAGGAGCCATAGATTGAATTGCAACTTTGCTTACCGAGGTTACAAAACAATAAATGGGAAAGAAAACTTTGATTCCTGTAAAGACAGCACATCTATATTGATAAGAAAAAAAAGATATTATGATGAATAGATTATTGCAGATCTTAGCAATAAAACAAGAAAGAACAAGATTATGAAATTTCATCATGTCAGAAACACTGAAATTCTTTGTTCCTTTGTCCTCCTACCAGAAACTCTCTTAACAGCATTGAAACAACACTTTTAGGAAATTGGGTTATTCACATAAAATAGGGGAAATACTAATTCATGATAGATAAAATCAAACTAACTTTTAAATAATCCACATTTTGACATCAAAAGCTGTACCTACAGTAAGCCATTTGAAACATATCTTAAAAAGTCAAGAAGACAACATGCAAATGCTGGACTATATTTAATAACTAAATTTAAAGGTGAGAAGTCAGAATTCAGTTTTATGAGAATTAGCCCAAGACCCAGAAGTAAATAACACTGGCAAAAGAAACACTCTTATAGCGAAAAAGGTGCACCTTCTCCCTCTATGGATATAGTTTATTTTTTCAAATGGAGCTGAAAAAATAAATAAGGAGAAGTTCATTAAATTGAGTAGCTAATACAAAAAATATATGAAGCATCACAAGTAGTTCAGTTTTTTTCAGGCTTCACTTAGACTGAGAACTACAGGAACTGTGATAGAACAAGCTCCATTTTACCGTCACTTTGTAAAATTACAGTCCGATAAGGTGAGTAATATTTTAGTCTATTTACTAAAGTAACTAAGCTAAAACTTGAAGGAGACTTATCTACTTGTTCTCCTACCCCATCTTATTTTGGATCCCATGTGCTGTGAATATACACAGCAGAATATGTCCTTAATTTTAATGTGTATTACTTTCTCAGAGTCTCCATTAACTAGCAATTCAAGAGTTAAAATCTTAGTAAGTCTCATCTGGACAATCAGAAAAAAAAAAAGATTAAGCAATTTCCAGACCTGAGCTAAATTCTGTTTACTTCTTTTCTGTATATATGCAACTTTGTACAAAACTTTTTTTTCAGAGACTGACCATGGGAAAATTTGAAAAGAAGAAATTTATTTGCAAAATACTAGACCACAAGTACAAGCCATAGCTAAGGTGCACAGATAGAAGAGTACACAGATCCCTGTGATACTGTTAAGTATGCCAGCCCCAGGACTGAAGGTAGTAGAGGTAGGTGGCATTGTGGCACTGAACTTAATACTCAAATACCTCCAGGGATGATCATTCCACCAGGTGTGATCCATTCCAGCGTGTAATCACCCTTTCTGTGAAAAAATTCCCCCTTATGTCTAGCCTAAACTTTTCCCTGATGCACCTTAAGACTGGGTCCTCTTGTCCTGGTTGCATAGAAACAGTGTTTCTCCTCACTGCTGGTAAAACAGTATATGTACAACCCTACAGGAAAGATAAGTAAGGCTACAAATAAAAACAACTCTATGTGTTGAAAGACCAGACTTCCCAGGCAGTTCCATCCAAGCTGCTAAAGCCTGTCTCATGCAAACATGGCTGCTGAAGCATTTCCCATTCTGCTTTTACTGGCACTTTCCTGTGCTGGATGCACAAGACACAAAAAAGGGAAAGAAGTGACAGCTGTTTTGGAAATCTATATGATCCTTGGTTTAGATCTCTTAGAAATCAATTTATTTTGCTAGAAAAATGCAAAGAGGCCCTGGCAGCAAACAGAAAATTAATTATTTTGCATACATTGTGTAACAGTATTCATTAGTTTTACATGAATGGTGAGAGGTCAGTCAGGAATAGAATCCCATTGTGCTACCCTTCAAAGAGCTTGCCATGTAATTGAATGGAAGAAAGGAATTAAATATGCAGGCAGACTGAACACTAATGGTTAGCAAACAGCACATTGCAAATATCTACAGCTTCTTTGTCTAAATTCTTCAGTTGAGGTCTTAGGGGAAGGTGATTAGATAAAAAGCAAAAACAAAGAAAATAAAGAATACTGGGGGATGTGCATAAAACACATGAAAAAAAGGAGAAGCATAAGGGGATCTGAATGCTACAGCATATCCAACTTGTTGTGTATTAGCACAGAGACTTAAAACATACATTATGCCTGTCTGCTGCTGTTTTCTGTACAGGGAGCATGCCATGTGTAGGGCCACGTGAGAGACATTTTAGGAAATGTGGTAAAGTTCTGACCATATATATCACAGCGCTAGCTTTTGTTCTGCAGAATGATGAGAACACTGTGAGTCAGTAAATGGAATAATTTAAATTTGAAAATAGCTCCCCCGAATCTGCTGAATCCATTCAGAGTTAACTAGCAGGAGAGCATCACCATGAAGTGTTCTGGGTCCATCTGTTGGCAATATCATGATGGAAACAGCTTTTTAAATGCTATTTTCAATAAGCTATCACACAACAGCTTGTTTCAACAATATTTCATTACCTTTCTGTTTGTTTGCCGCCTACTATAAAAAACAGCTTGGAGGGAAGGAGGCATTTCAGTACTATAGACTGATGTAGGGTGGGAGGGACAGAGACACTACAGAAACAAGCAAAATGAGAAAAAACTATAAAAATAAAAAATACAAGAAACTGTAATTTTAGACTCTCTACAATCTAGATTTAAACCAGCATGTGGAACCTGAACTGTGGTGGTGTCAGAAGAGGATGGTCTGCACCAGCCTGTCAATCGAATTATTGCAAGGTAACAGTGTCAGCCACAGAAAGCCAGTGGCTCCTAGAGAGCAATGGCAAGTGCACCTAGTAATTGCCTTTAACTCTGCAAGACCTTCTCAACTGTGCACTCCAATGAGAACTGAAAGGAAAAATCACCTCCAACACTGTGACACAGTCTCTTGTGTGGTACCAAAACAACCTGGCCTATACTAGTCCTAGGAAAATATCATGTGTCCATCAGCTTGCTCCTCAAGTAAAACAAGTGCCAGTGACATACTGATGATACAAAGCCTCCATCCAGAGTGGCTCAGCTGCAGAGACCAGCTTAGCAATAAAGAACAGATGGCTGCACTTGAACCCAAAATTAGTAGGAGATGAAGTTCTTTTGGTTCACATTAAAAAAGTTTCACAATTAGTCAATTCAGCATGCAGTTGTCCGAGCTAGCTTTGGCACACCTAATGTCATGGCTTTTTAAACAAGGAAATAGATCATCCCAAGGTTTGTTCTGACTCATCCCATGATCCCACAATTTTAAAATAAACTCCTCTATGCTGATTAACTCTATATTAGTGATTCAAGATCTAACATGTATTTACTTTAAAGCTTTGGTTTTAAAGAGATGCACTCCTTAAAGAATTAAATGGAGTACTCAAGTTTCCCACACATTATGCATCTTGTTTCCCAAACAGTATTAGAAATATGGAAGTTCATAAGCAATATTGCATGGGAAAGTAAAAGAAAAAAGGTACGAAACATTATAACTTCATGCAAATGGAGGTGCAGAGAGAAGAAAGTAAACCTGGAAAATTAATATGGAAATGATACTGATAAAATCAAAACATAACCTTGAAATAAGAGTATGCAAAAAACCAAAATACTACATAAGAGTTGATTCATTCTTAGCACTATAAGAAATATGTACTAATACCTCTCTGTACATTTGGGCTCATTTATAAAATATTTTATGTTCTTCTGCTACTAAGATGATTTTTAAGACGACAAAGTACTTTGTGTCCTGTTTATGTCTTTTACCTACTCAAATGCATAAAGCCATAACATCCTCTTAGAATACGTGCATCACAGCCTGCTATTGAAAGGAGAAATACAACAAGTAGAGGATGCTTATGGTGAGCACCTACCTGAGGACGTATGACTTTCACTATGTTTTTAAGTGCAGTGTCTGGTGATGGAGGAGAGCAGTCAGGTGTTGGGCCTGTGGAGCTGTTTCTATGGTTACCAGATCCTGGTGCGGTAATTGCTACCTGAGGTGCATTATCTGTGAATAAAAATAACATCTATGTGAAATTACAAATACTTTGTGTATTTTAAAGTAAAAAAGAACTTTGAAAACAGAAGGTTACTCAGAACACTATTTAAACTTATAAAATCTGATAGCATTTGAATATATTTGTCAAGGAATATATTGATATCTACACTTATTTTTTCAGCCCATACATTCATTCTATGTTAAGACAGGATACAGAATTCTCTCAGTACCTAAACAAAAGGAGGTGGAAACCAAGCATGAATATTTTACTTTCATTACCTTGAATTACTGACAGTGAATTCAAATATTATCACTATAACAGAGGTGACTTGAAAAGAAGGTTTATAATGCAACTTCTAGTTCATCCTGGAAAATCCTAACACATATGACCAAGCTCTACATGTATCTTTGTGTTACACAAACACTTACTAACTAAGAACATGCTAATACCCATCATTGACAACGTTGCTTAACATTGTGATCAGCATAACTGACCAGCTAAATTACATGAAAATATGCTCAGTTTGTCAGGTAAAATTTGCATCTTCCATAGAGTTCTGCACTGCAATAACTTCCCTTCCAGCAGTACCTCAGCTATATAACCTACAGCTGGCTTAAAAATTCCTGCACACCTGCATGTGTATGGAAAACTGCATGGGAAACTTCTGTTTAGACATATTTTGATTTATCATTTTATAGCACTGGGAAGAACCATTAAAAGGACTTAAAATATCATTCTTACCTTCTCTAAATGTTCTTAATGCTGTTTGATCAATGTAAAGTTAGTGCAAATCATATCAGAGTGTAGAGAGGACTATGAAATACTTCTCAGCTGTGCACTCAATCACTGGAATGACTTAGCAGAAGGCCAAAAACTCCACATTACTTCAGGCCACCAGAATTGTATCAGTAAAGAAATGCTTTAATTCAGATTCTGGGGAAAGTGCCATTGCCTGTGCATGGTTAGGGTGGTTATTACATTGTCTGTGAATTTACTGAGCACCTTTCTTTGTGAGTTACAAAGATGTGCTCCATGCTCCTAAATGTGCTCTTACACCTGAAGCACTGCATCAAGACAATGATGTCAAGTCTCATGTCTGTGGGCTTCAACTGACAGCCTGCAGGGTTCACAGAAGAAAGCAAGTTGTGGTTTTTTTTTGTGATTGTGGTGGTTCTCCAATATGTGCTTCCACTCTGTGGACAAATTCACTCCAGAAAAACCCAAACATCAATAAACAAAAGCAGGCCTCTGAAGCTGGAGATTTTTTGCCTGATCAACGTCTACAGATATATCCATGAGCTCCTCCCTCTGCACAAGTCATAAATGCCTCTCTGAAAGCCATGACAGAAGCTGCTCTCTCAGTCTTACTAACCTGAAAGAATTCTTGGAAGGGTAACAGAAAAAGAAGGAAATATCCAGTTGCATTAACAGAGATAATATAGGATAAAGGGGAATAGTTTCAGGAAAGTAAACTTGATGGCCATTCCGACTTACAGATACTTTCACAGCATGAGTGGTTCTAGGAAATCTGCAGGATTCTTCCTGCAGAAACACTTCGTAACTGGATGAGGTTTCTAATCAAAGTTTCTAATCAAATACAGTCTGACAATTTAAGTCTTCTAAAACAAATGTTAAGCTGGAATGTTTTAGATTTCAGCAATACCGATACAACACTTAATGAAAGCATAAACAAAAATTCAGATGTCAGATTGACAGACACCCAAAATGGAGACATCCTGTAGATAACTTCAGGTGTTACCTGACAGTGTGAACACTCTCAGCTACAGAAACAGAGAAGTCCAACTTTTTTTAAAAGTATCTCATTGAAATTACCAGTCCAAAAGGTATGCAGTCTTACCACACAGATGAGTTCTTCCTAAATCATCATAAATGTGTACAGAAAGCTTGGATCAGGAGTAATTTATTTAATAAAGTAATAAATGTGTGTTGATACAACATATCAAAACAGTTTTAACACAGCCTTAGAAAAGAACTGAAAATGAATTCTCACAATAATATAACTGACATGGAAGAACTTTGATAGCATTTCAGAAAGCCTTAAGTCTCATATTCTTTCCTGCCTGACCTGGTGTCTAACTTTATAATGTTGTTCACATGCACCATGTAAATGAGTATTGTGTGATATGAAAGCCCAGCTCATCAAATTAGGGATAGGGATTTGGCAAGAAGAGAAACCTCTAAAGCATTGCCATACTCTGAAAATTTCATAGTGAGGACAAAGGCCAGATATACTCTGAAAATCTCACAGTGAGACAAAGGCTAGAGTAACACCTTAAGTGAGCTGAAAGTCTTCATGTCTTTTGCCCCAGACTATGAAACAGCATCTCCTTTCACTCTGTGGATTGACAGAATATCATCAATGAACCTCCCTTACTGAGGAATCAGAGTTGCTCTAAGAGACCCCTGTCCTCTGTTTGGGGAGCCGCCAAACAGGGGACTACACTATTGTCAAGAAATGTGGGAACACAGGCACCATATACAGGAAGGTAAAAAATGAATTCTTGAGTGAGAAATGCTCCACATGAATCCAGCTTAGTGCACTTAGTGCACTTATTTACTCACTGGTGCGAGAAACAAACAGGATGATTGTCTCTGACAAAAAGCTAAAGCTGTAAAGAACACAAACTCCTCCATACTGCAGCAGTCCCTGCCTTTCTGTCCCTATTTCCCTGTGAGCCTGTGCTTAGCACAACTGCCCTTGAGCTACTTAGCACATTAAAGCCTTGCAAGTGAAATCAGGCAGTCTTGCAGATGCAGATATTATCTAGATATCTCAAGGATGGATCACCCAAAAGGACACATCCTAGGAAACACATATTGGTGTTAATGGTAACAAATGCAGCTGTCTGCCCACCAGTTTATTCTGTTTCAAAGCCTTGTTAATTGTCACCTCAGCTCAGTTTAACCACACTTCAAATATGCAGAAGAGGGTAACGAGGAGTCAAGATACATGAGCAAGTTTTTGGTCTTTCCATAGGAAAGACTTCTTGTTGACCCTGTTCAGAAGTAGCTCACTTGAAGGCCAGGTTTTCCCCCTTCATATGTGCCACATGAGTGGCACTGAATCGACTGTGAGTGACAGTATTCCAATATTCTTGGAAAGAAAATTTACTGGAAGGCATACAGGAGAGGGAACAGGGCTGTTACATGCCCCACAAGACACAGCTGAGAAAAAATTCTTAGGCCACAATGTGTGAATACAACCATAAACAATTCAGCAATATACACAATATGCAGCAACCTCAGAGAAGATTAGTTACAGATTTTCTTTCCAAGCAAAATTAGGTAGAAATAATAAAAAAAATCATGTTTATACAGCCTAAAACAAAGCTTTTCAAAAAAAAGCTATAAATTCTTTTTTCTTAAATAAACAGCCCAGAAAAAACATCCAACTGTTCAGTATTTCACACCTTTCCTTCTTTCTCAAGGGGCTAAGTGTCTGACATGTAATGATTTCTTGTAAACAATTTCTTTATTGTGGACAGCTGTTTATTTTCACAGTAGGATGTTCCCATTAGGCAACCAATAATGATTTACTACCTGGGTCTGCTCCATCAGAGAGAGAACAACACCATCAAATTAGTTCCTGCAACCAATTTGTAGGACCTGTTTATGTATACAGTACTTATAGTTTCATTAAGAGTATCTTTGTATTTATTTTCTTTGGAATTAAATGATATAACAATCATTTTAAAATTTTCCTGGTGACAAAACTAAGGCAATTTTTTCCTTCTTCAGGTAACTATGATGGCAACACTGCAAGTTTCAGAAAAACATTTCATGGCAAATAGAGCTTGGAAACTTAAGAAACTACCAAATTTACCTAGGAGAGATTAGCTCTCATGCTGAATTTCTGATAGGTGCTACAGATGGGGACAACAGGGAAGTATTTACAACTGTCATTCTCTTCCTGGCTCACATTGCAATAATCTAGATGTTTCTGTGTAAGTCACATAACAGCAGGCTCCAGGGATCATCTAGCAGCTAAAAACTAATGAACTGCAGCATGCTCTAACAATACTCCTTCCTTCCTCCATCACACATGAGAAGTTGTCACAAGGTCTATGTAATTTGATCTTATTCTGATTTTTGAAAATGCTTAAATGCTTACTGAGGACTTGACATTCTCCATTTTCTTTATTTCAGGGCAAAGGAAATAGAATAGAACAAGGAAAATGCATTAATGTGGTCTTTTAGTATATCGTAAGAGCAAATGAAGACGTTTTTCTAGGGCTGTCTTCTAAAATGTCAGACAAGAACAAAAATGTCAACTGTTTAACTGAGATGGTAAAAAAAAAAGCCATATCAGGGAATTTTGCCTTTTCCTGTGCTGTGTGACATCAGTCATTGGTTTCACATGTCTTTTTTTCTCAGAGAGCACTGCACAGAGAAAAAGGCCCTCATGGATAATAAGAGACCATAATACCAGAGTTCAACAAGTGCTTCATTGACATTTTCATCCCACTATCTATGTGCTGTGAGGACAAGCCATAAATCACTCACTGAAACTTTTCTAAGGGATTTTTTTTCTCATAATGCACTCAAAGAAAAGGCACTATATGTATACAATGCCACAATATTAACAATCAGGCAAGACTAAGTACACCAACCAGAACACTTACTGCATCCCAGCAAGCAAAATACCAAAAACCAGACACAGCCCATGTTCCAGAAATATAGTTATAATTAGATTTCACCTCAGAAATAAATCTCTAAAATGGAACACACAGTTAATCTAGTTTTCTACTTTCATTGCAGAAACATGCTATCATCCTTATCAAAATTTACAGTTATGTCTGTATTAGCTATTATATCAGTTATTTCTACAATTTAGAGTGATGGCAATGGATCAGCAGATCAAAAGTAGTTGATCTGCATGACACTCCATTTAGATTATATGTGGGTTTGAACTTTTAGTACTATTTAGCTACTTATTTATTCTACCAAACACCCCCATCATACACACTCCTCACAACTTCCAGTGTCCAGAAGGACCCTGTGCTTTTGGTGCCCACCTAAAAGGGAGCATCACATCCAGAAGGAATCTGGTTTATGGGCTCCAAAGCTGGCCTGTGACTGAAGAAATTAATAGTAACTGCAAATGATGATTTATTTCATATTCACATCCAGTGTCCTGAGGCAAAATGCAAATTTATACTCCACCTATTTTATTTCCATGTTCCAACTATTTGTGGAGTCACTTAAACACTATAGTCTCAGATTTACAATTTGCTATAAAAATGGAAGAAAAGTGTATTTCACTTTAGAGGTATGGACTAGTAATAGCCTAGAACTAGATTATACACTACACACCTAATACTGTGTTTAAATACATATACTAAATTCTAAAACATCCAAAAAGACAATACTAGGCATGAAGAAAAATACTACACAAAGCCTAATCATTATGACCTGTAGAAATTTATACTACAAACACAGGGCCTGGACAGGTTTGTTCACTGCAAAACTGGGAGAGAAAAAAGACAAGGGTGGAAAATGAATGTGCATGAACATACATACACATAAATATATAGAGATACACTTGCACACATAAATGAACAAATCCGAAGGCACACTATTATTAGCAATAGGTTCCTCAAGCTCTGCTTAGTGTAGAATATTTCATGCACTGTTTCAAACGACTTGAATGTGGGTCAAAATCCTCCATCTGTTTTGGACATCCCATCATCAGAGGTAATGCAAATATGTACATATAGGTCCAGATAGCTCAGTGCCATCTGGACTCAAAATGAGCTTTAGTGTGGTAACAAGACAGACCTAAATTTGATCAATTATAGCAGACTCAATTTGCTAGACTATTATAAAACTCTTATCTATTCAGGCAATTTCTATGGGTTTGGATCTGTCTTTGGAAAAAAAGTTGGAGTGCCTTTGTCTGTATATGTTACATGTCCTCTTAACATCAAATGTGTTACATGAAGGCAAAAAGCTTTAAAAAGAACATGGCAATGCTAATGATCTGCCCTGGACAAAAAGCAGTCATAATCCCAATAGAAATCTTGGAAGAGTAAAAAGAAGATAGTATGGAAATAGTACTTATTCTAGAGCATCAGTCTGCAGTGACTGAACTTACATATATCTCCTTGTAGAGAACAGAGCCACCAAAATGGCTAATTTAATTGTCTGGTTAAGATATTAACACATTAATGCAGGTCCCATCATGTGGGGTACCATTAGGAACAGATTTTAATGCTCTCTGATAATGGGGGAATGGTCATCTACTCCTTCTAAAATCTTCACAGCTAGAATAAAAAAAGAATTACCACTTATAATTCCACTGGAGTGATAGATAAACCAGCAATTTCTGATTCCTATGATAATCAAAGATATGGATGCTTTATCAGGAATATGCTGATGAGACCAAGAAACTTCCCTGATTCTGTTTCAGGGAATCTTTGAGCTTGATCCACAAGCAAGAGAGAGACACAGGCCCACATGAAGAGTCATCTAAATCTGACTCTGCATGGTAAAGAAAATTCTGACCCAGTGATGCCCTGAATTTTGTAGAGGGCTCATTAACAACCCTTTCTAAGGCAGAGCAAGGAGAATCAACCCATTATTCTAAATCCAAACCCACAGACTTCAGTAAAAGTAGGTGTGTTTGTATGAGGACAGGACTTGGGCTCAGTTCATTCTCTGTGGATCACTCTTGGCTGCTGAATTCCAGCAAGAGCAGATTTAAAAGGCAGGAGCCCAAGCCATCAAATAGGAAAGAACTAACATAACCCAAAACTGAGCAGAGCAGGTCACAAAAGAGCAGGAACCACACTGATTTTATCTACAGATGCCATGTGTAAGACTTCTTGAACAGCATGTGTGATAAAAATGTGTTGTCCCCTGTAAGTGGGGGACCCATTGCAAAGAGTAACAGCAATAGCCTATAGTAAATTAAGCAGTTCATACAGAAATCCAGAAAAAAAAATCTCCTATTTTGTCAGGGAGATAACAAAAACATTCATGGTACAGAGTAGCCTCAACCAGGACTAAGTAATTTCCCATAGCACAGGATTCAGCTTTAAAATTGTTTTACTTGACTAAATCCTCACAGCAAATCTTCTCTCCTACATGACTATTCAATATGGAATAAATCTACAAGCTACAGATCAGGACAACTGTGTATTTCAGGATTTCAAGGAACAAACATTACCAGAGACATTTCAAAAGAACAGATGGAATAGTGAATAACAGAATCAGTAGGTAGCTACACTGGATGCATAGGGGGAATGGTTGGACTCAACTGTTTGAATTTGCTCTTTTGAATTTGCTTGGTTCCCACACACTTAACCCTGAATAACTGTTGTTCTGAGTAGAATTGTAAATATATATCTGCAACTGTCTTGTTGAAAGCACTCGAAGCTATAACTGCCCCAGTCTTGGATGCGGCAGTTATTTCAGGATTGTATTTGGAATTAATTACCAGTGAAGTGCATTCCAGTGGCAGCAGGGGGTTTGTTTAGTTGTTTCTGCATCATCCAAGAGAGTTGGGTATGACTATTATCAAGTTTTTATTTCCTCTAATCACCCACCTGCACAAACAGACTTTGGAACTGCTTCAAGCCTGCATAACCCTTGTAATACCAGGCAACTGTCTGGAAAAACATCTCTCATTAAGTACTAATGAGAGATGATGGGTGATTTCCACCATTTCCTGAGTAACCTTTTGAGACTGCCTCTGCAAGCTGCTGATGTTTAATTGAGCATTCAAAAACAATACCACACAGTTGCCATCTACCTTTTTTATTTTTGTGTAATAGCTTTTTTGTTGGCTTTTCCATATTTAAAAGGTTTGTAGTGAAATGATTGCACTTGTTTATGACAGGTATTTCACAGATTTCTGTATTTGCCCTGTCTCAACATACAAGCAGCATATTTCTGGGAGTTCAGTGAAAAGCATATGGTATAGTTACATGTGCCAAAATATTTTTGGTTATCTTAGCCATTAACTAAAAACCGGGATGCCTAATAGTCTTGTAAAAAAAATTACCTCAGAAAAGAATGGTAGGTATTGGGGATTTCTGTGCTTATTTTTAAATTTAATTTATCAGTGAGAGGTCACTGAATGTGATCATATGCATGCCTTAGTATTTCATAAGGCTTCTCCTATAAACCAAAGAAAATAACCAAAGCGTGGTGCACAGAAAAAATACTCCACCCTCACAAAGGCAACAGATGATTACTGAATCAGGCTACATTGTCAAATTATTTCAGAAAATAAACTACAGAAGGTGGTGAGAGTAAGTGTTCTCAAATTATTTAAATAATGCCAATGATAGCCACACACCCCAGGGATGAAGCTCAGTTAATAAGTAATTTAAGCAGTCTTGAAGATAAACCTCCCAATATACATCTATCTACAGCTACAGTGAAAATCAATTAATGGAAAAAACCTATATTTTCAGTTCTTCTAGGTATCACATAATTAATAAAGCTCTTTATCAGAATACTGAAGTCAAAGTGCTAACCAAAATATTTTAAAACCAAAGACACAGCTATGTTTTAAAATGTTTCACAATCCAGTTATTCCTATTTAAAGTATCTAAATTTTCAAGCAGCTTCAGAGAGATTTAGGAAGCTCAACTCTCACCCTGAAAGTTTACATTTTTGTATTTAATATACATTTGCACTGAAAGAAGTATCTTGTTAATATGTATTGCATATTGTGTCATGTATAACAGTTATATTCATTAAGCATAAAGAACTTGTCCAGCAGATAGAATACACTACAAATACACAGTAAGAATTCAGGGATTCTTTATGGGCTTTACTGTTCAATTTGAAAGAGATACCAAAGCATCTGGACCAGAGAGGACCAGACTGGACCATATGGACCAATATGTTGCCCTGATAGTGTCCAAATGACTTGAAAAAGTGAAAGGAAATACTGTGGATAATTTTGGAATAACACAACCCAATTTTCAACCAGCTAATTTTTGGCAGTACAGTATTAAAGTTTCTAATAACTCAAAACCTCAAAAAATTTGATAGCATTTTTAATTTCTGAATTTTCCATTTTATAATTAGTTTGCCAAAACTTTTTTGCCATATTTTATACATTTCATTTGTACCTATCATTTTCACCTGAAAAATACTAAAATTCTACCCCTTTTACTAATATTCCTGCATTAATTTATTTTCTATCTCCTGCAATTCAGATAAAATGATATATTAAAAAAATGTTATATATTTAGACATTATTCATCTTCTGACTGACAAAGCAGGATTTACATAACTTCTGAGTGTTTAGAATCTTCTCAATAGATCAGCCTATTGATTGAAACTGTAGGTTTCTCATTTGGGTTTTAGGTTCTGTAAGATCCATACGCTAGCTTTGTAAATTTCTTAAAATTCTTCCCATCATGTTTTCCCACTAATACAACCTACTACATTTATTATAGAGAGCACAGATACCTAATTTGGATACATTGTTGGAATTTTTGAGGGCTGCAGTTAACTACATAAAGGAGTGATAAGATTAGCACAAAACTGCATATATTGAAGAGGTGAGCCATTTGTATTTGCTATTGACAGCAAATGAAAAAATCTTAATTTTCAGACCATGCAGCTTTGGCCTGTTTAGTTGATTTAGATCAGTCCAAATCAGTAGATTTAGACAAGAAGGAGTATTCCAGCACAGTGGAGCAGAAACAAAGAGGGATCACAATAAAATCTATTAGTAAAACTATTGGGAGTTTGTCAAGTTTTATGGAGAAAAATATGGCTTGAATTTTTCAAGGTTCTGTAATTTACAGTTCATAAATTATAACAAAAAATCACAATTAATCACACTGGAATACAGGTAAGAATTTAACTAAAAGACCCACACAAGTCCTGTCACTCTTACTGGCAGAACTCCTAACCAGTAACAACTTCCTACTGCAAATGGCACTATTCCATAAGAACACACTTTTGTTAAATTGATCACTAGCAAATTCTTTTTGCAGTTATATCAGGTTGGATGAGAATAACTTTGAAAGACAACTTACATAATTGATTAGAAAAAAGGTTTTTTTCAAAATTTACTTTCACAATATTCACAGGAAGTTCTGATATCTTTTCACCATTATGTATGACAAATAGACATAAAAGTAGTGGAAATGCTCTTGGATAAAACTTTAGTGTTAATCCCAGTCCTATGGGTAAGAAAATGGTTTTAATTGTGCTGCAGTATTTATTATGTATCTTACAACATGAAGAGAATGATTTCTGAAAGAAAAAGGACATGGGGTGAACTGGAGCTAGACTGCAAAGAGTATTCTTACTAACAGCTGGTTTTAATGTCATCATCCAGAACAGTTACAACCACATACAGTGCTATACTGCACTACAGAAAGAACACATTCTGCTCTGGAGCCACAAAATATGAAATGGTCTTTTTGAAGACTAC
Organism: Molothrus ater; assembly: GCF_012460135.2. Classification (NCBI taxonomy): domain Eukaryota; kingdom Metazoa; phylum Chordata; class Aves; order Passeriformes; family Icteridae; genus Molothrus; species Molothrus ater. The sequence continues at coordinate 46,241,769 of NC_050482.2, forward strand.
CTGTTTTCTGATAACAATAAAGCAGCTGGGTGTGAACATATTCTTTCATATGGGTTCTTCCAAAACTGAGATATTTTAATGCATATCAGGAAAAAAAAAAGAAAAAGACTAATTTGATATTCTGTTGCAGTAGCAAATTATTCTGTTATTAGATACTATTAAATATATGCTTCATCTATATGTTTGTGAATTGGCAATAGAAACCCTTTCCCACCCTATTTTGATATATAGCAAAATCCTACATGACTTGCACACTTCAAGTTTTCTTTTGAGGTGGCATAAAAAGAAAATGGTATGAAAATAACAAAAATCAAATTTTTGTAAAGTAAGAGAAGAAAACTTTTTGGCAGCAAGCTATACGTTGCCATCAGGACTAGCAAATGTGAAAGGGAGACAGAAGCAGAGAAAATGGAAATAAATGAGTGGTTTAGCTTCAAATAGAATAGGAGGATTTTTTTTTAATGCAACACTGAGTACCTTCACTAGGAATCAACATTTTTCTATTTTTAATCATTTATTACACTGAATAAAGCCAATAAATCTGTTCATTATGTACAAAATTGGTTTATTTTGGAAATTGCTTAATATTGTCACAAATATTTTGACTTAAACAAAATTTAGCAAGCTATGCCAAGATTTCTGTTTTCCAAATGTACCAAAGTTAATAGAAAAGTTTATTAAAAATTCTTAAAACATATAATTCTTATTAGAAAGAATTCCCAGTGGAACACATTAAAACATATTCAAGTATTAAATACAATCTCTTAATTCTTTTCACAAAACTACATTTCAGTTGTTTTTTTACTGGCAAGGTTAAGACAGCGGAAATAGGAGTATTTTTTTTTTTGTAATAAAATCTAGTATTTCAAATTTGATTCAGGCCAATGCTGAAATAAAATTATTAGCATGGCTATTCAGTTGATTGTATGATATAATATTCCAATTTTTACAGAGTCAGTCACCAAATAAATTCTCCTAAAGACTGCCAATCAGAAGAGCCAAAAAAACTTTTTTAGTTCGTTTGGTGGTGAGCAAAGGGAAGACTTACTGTATGGGGTGTCCAGCATGGAGCTGGGATGCACACAGGATGTACCCAGCATTGAACAGAATTCTCATGTTCTGAGATACAGATATAGTCACTCATATTATAGTCTGATGCTTAGGGTTCCCCTGATCTTTCCCATCCCTGATATGGGACATAGAAACACAAGGAATTGCCCAGGTAATCAAATCTAATAGCTAAATCAAAGGTAATCACATAACAAAAACTGTGCTACACATCTACTTGCCATCTGCAGCAAGTTACAAACCATTCCCTAATAAACTGTGTTAAACTTGCAATCTTCAATATAAAAATACCAAAAAAGCTGGAAAAACTATACAAGGAGCAGGAGAGATCAGGAGCATTGGTAATGCTGAGAATGTCTAGAGTACCCTAAGATAAGTATATTGTAGTGTCTATTGATTAAACATTTAGAGCTGAGCGGCTTTACCATCTGAAATTAAGAGACCAAACAGCAGAGAAATTAATTTTCCACAAAAGACAGAATTCTTTGTCTGATTCAACACATACCTCTATTGCAGTTCCAGTGTTTCTGAAAACCACTTGAGCTTTTTTTACAGTACTTGAATGGCACTGCATTATAGACATAACTCAAGTGAAGCACTAGCTCTTGAGCACTGAATCTCTCAAACTATAGGACTCAACTTCATCTTCATGCAAAATAGCACAGTATCTAGTCTTGAATATAAGAGGATAAAACCTATGAGCTCAAATAACTGGTTCTTCCCAGCTTCTAAAATGGAGTAAGAGTCAAACTGAAAAGCTTTGTAGAAAATTCAGGGTAAGGTTGGCAGAAAATTCACAGGTGCATCAGGAGACATGTAATATTAGCTATATACCTATTAAGATCTATGTGCAATGCTATACCTATTTCAAGCTTATATTCCTCTAGAATGTACCAGATGCATGTAAATTGCAAACAAATTAATAGATGAAGTTTTACTATTACTCCTAATAGTAGCAATTTGGTGAAAAGTATTTTTTACTTAATACTTTTTATTAATATTTTACTTAATACTATTACAGAAGTATTATTTCCCATTTATCAATTAAGTTACTGCCACTTATGAAAGGCACTGTCATTTACATCTGCTCAATTATCAAACAATCCCATCAGCACTCTGAGATGTACTATTACTTACTAGAATGGAATATGTTCTATGTGGTCTATATATATTCCAGCCCCAACTCAAAAGTACTACAAAGAACATCACAACTAATAGTCATTTAACAAAGAAAAACTCAAATCCTGCTAAATAATATTTTCATGTGGGCTTTAAAATGCAAAACAGCCAAAAATAATTATGTTCCTTTGAATTATTGTTTTGATTTGAAAAAGGGTTTTTGTCTGACAGCATGCAGTCAAGTGTATAATGAGATCATTCTAGACAGTAATCACACCAGGATGGATGAAACTGAGCATTGGTCAGAATGAACACACTTTGATGAGCACTCATTTGCAAAAATTGCCAAAAACTCCTGTGAGGGCTGATTTTTTTCAACTGCATTTTAATGAATAATAATAAAACATCAGAAAAATTTTAACATATGCTGAGCAGAAGCCTTTTTCCTTGTGTTTGTAGAGAAAACGGAAGCTAGTCCTTTGGAAAATGAAATTACTTCAAAATAAACATATTTACTGGAACATAATGGATGGGCAGAGAGTGCATGTATTTTGATAATGAACTGATCCCATGGTATCACCACCTCCATGTGTGTTAACTTCAAATATGACAAAGTATTTTTAAGAATAAGATTTCATTCTTCAGGATATTATCAGAGATGATATCCAGGGGAGCAATTATCCTAATTATATACTAAAAACCTTTTAGAGGGATGATAAGGTCTTAATGGAAAGTACATTAGAGCTGCAATATGTAAGAATTGACACCTCAATTGTGCAACCTCAATGCAGTCTCTTGTGCATAGGCACTCTGAAGAAGCCTTTATGATAATAATGCTGTTTCTTCACATGACTTCTGCTGCATCAAGGTCATAAAAATGTGGGGGAAATGGACAATGGAAGAAACAAAATTATGGTACATCACTCTAGAAATGTGGCAGGGTCAACATTATTATAAACTGAGAGATGAAAAATATTTTCCCTAAATATCAAACAGAAACTCGTAGGATAATATTCCAAATGAATGTTAAATGAGAGTTACTAAAGCTAGAAATTTTTAATCAATATATCTAATTTGTATCCAAGATTTCAAAAAGATCTGGCAAGAATTCATCTCAATAAATGGTGCTGTCTCTTAATAGTACCTGGCATATTGATAAGATTTAAGATTAAAAGGAAGCTAATGGAGTAACCTTGGTCATTATAGGCTTTCAGCCTCAGATCAGGAATAATGGAATAGCTGATATGGATAACCATTAATAATAAATGGAAGGGACACAGGTCATGCAAATGAATGTTATTTCAGAAAAACTGGATCTTTTTATTTAAAAACCAAGGTTAAATAATATGTAAAGTTTTTGGAATAGAGGTAAGTACTACAAGTAAATTTGGATTAATAAACTTTACTCAAGTGGTCTGTCTTTGCAGTGGCAAAAATTAAAAAATTTTTATACTGAATTCTTCCAAATACATGTGCATGAGAAGAGTGCCCTACCCAAATGGAAAAAAGGTAACAGTTTTACCATCCTTATCCTGCAAATCTACAATGGGTAGAAGGAGTGTCAAAAAGCCTACACAGACCTCATTCCTTTAATGCTCTTTGTCAGGATTCTGAAAGCTGCCAGTTAAATGGGGAAGAGTCAGCCAAGAAAGCACTCTAGAAACAGCAATCATTGAATACTTCTGTCTGTTCCACAGTCTACTTCTCAGTTTATGACAGTGAAGTTTTATTTTAGCCCTGCAGGAAAAATTCCCATTTTTTTCAAAAGTCAAGAAGTTAAGTGAAAATAAAAAAAAAAAGTAAAAAAAAGCAGAATTTTTTTATTCCCAACACTGCAAAGAATTCATTTTTATCATACTGCTTTGGAGTTAGAGTCTGCCACTCATTTGATGACAAAAGTGGATTATTTCAATTTTCTAGTTATTAATTTGAGAGTTTTATGATAACAAAGGTTTATCCAAATACAAAATTTCACTGTTTAAAATAGAATAACTAATGGAACAGCTGTCTTAGAGGAATCTATGGCTTTATCTCATGCTGCCCTGGACTGCTTAGAGGGGAAGCCAGAGGAAGAACTGCTACTGAAAGTTTCTATTATTTATTTTCCCTCATCTCTTAATTTGTTCTGCTAATACATTTATAATTAGGGTCAAATCCTAATGAAAATGGTGCTTATTTTGTACAACAAAAGTTAATTTTTTTCCTCTCCCTTTGTAACTTCTAACAAAAAAACCCCAAACATTTCCTACATTGTGCAGAAAATTGAAACAATAAAGCATGGATATTTTCTTCTTTAAACATTAGGGAGGGGAGATGTGCACTGTGGGTGTATCTATTGACAGCAGGCTACAGACATGTCAAGAAAGAATATGGGACAGCACCTGTCTACAAAAAGTGAATACAGATCACCTGGGCCTGTTTCTTGGCTAATACCAGAAACCTCCAAACCTGGACAACCTAGGAACAAACTTCACTGTAGAAAGGATTTTCAGGCTGTCTCACTCACCTCCTGAACACTACCCAAATATAGCTAGGGTGGACCACAGCTTCAATATGTTGTCACAACTGGAATTGAAGGAGGTAGTTAACAGAGCAGAAATCAGAGTTACACACCTCATTGACCAGTCTACAGACACTTCCAACTACAACCGTATAGCAGATAATTTGAGAGGCATCTTCTCCTGATCTCAGACAAAATCAGAAGGGCAATACTCTCAAGACAGTACCTCATTCTTCATCTCATAATACAAGAGATATTTTCCCAGTCTCATATCAGTACTTAATTGACTAATTCCTAATTCTAATGCAGCACCTTCTTTTGGAAGATGATGTACACAGTGAAAATCTAACTCAACTGAAATCAGTATCAAAACATGTGCTAACATCAATGACATTAAAAATACATTTCAGCCTGAGACTCAGATCACTTGAAGCCCTAGTTATTGAGACCAGCAGGTCTATAACCCCTTGTCAATAAAATAGTGACCAATACAAGACCACAGGTGAACTGTGCTCCTCTAGGAGATACAGTATTTAAAAAGTCAGTAGAAAGCATCCTAATTAAATAATATCAGGAATACAAAAAACAGGTATGAAAATATCATTATGATAAGACAAAACTCCAAAGCTTCTCATATTTTGGGGATTTGTACTTAAAAAAATTAAAAGGAACTATAAAATGCCAGAAGATACTTTAAAACTTAAAAGAAATTATAAAATTGTAATTTCTGTTATAGAAACAGCTACAGCAGCAAATACTCCAGGCATAAGTTTCAGGAATCTTCTCTGGTTTTGAAGGGTGCTTAAAAAAGAACTAGCTGTACTGAAGAAAAAACCCAGCAAAATGCAAGATAGAAGAGCTATTGCATATTTCACTCTTCCATCAGCATTCTCTTGATTTTCATCAAAAGTTCACATGAAATGAAAAATCTTAACTGGACACACATATTGATGTACTAGACAAAATCACTTCTGATAAATGTGCACTATATCCTGCACTACATCCTGTGGCAGTTGGAATGACAAACACAAAATGTGTCACCACTGAAAGTCAGGAGAAGGGTAGTTTGGTTTCTGGTACTGTGTGCTGGCAAAGATGTGTATCTTGAAACTCTGAATGTGAACCTTACAACACTGTAAATTAACCTGTTAAAACAAGTCAGTTGATACATTCTGTACAATAGCTAAATTATGTCTATTTAGTTCAAACATGGGATAAAGTAAGGAAAAGAATAGGAGAGAAAAACAACGTATAGGTCTTGACATTAAATTTCACTATTAATAAGTTATTGATCAAAAGTTCAGGTGAAAAATTTTGCTAACTTTCAATTTTTACTTTGAAGTAAATTTTACTAAAAAGCACATAAACAGCCAAATCAAACTATTGTCATTTGGACTAAATATAACATTTAATTGGAAAAAAAAAGTATCTGTTTTCCAGTTCAACCACTTCCATTGGTATAAATATTTTAATCCAGATTTGATTTCAGAAGAGTTCTTGGAGAGCTCCAACTTCTCCAAAGACAGAATTTTAGGATATATCTGTCTTGACTGGAGTTGGCCATGAATACACTGAAGTTGGAAATAAGAAGCTTCTTAATATCTAGCACAGAAATCAGTGATTCTAGTACAGATGACTTTGAAGAGCAACAGGCACAAAAGCAAGATATTTTGAAGATCTGTCTTGAAAGGAACTACATAAGGACTAGAATCTAACTTTTCTCCCTTTAAGGGGAATACTGTCATCGTTTCAGGGCACTGTGAGGTTCTCTTGCTCATTCTTTCCATGGCCTACGATACTCTTTCTGTGCTAGATGTAAAGGGGGATTATATCGTGCAAAACATCCTGAGAACTGGGAAACTTTATTTAACAATGGGAGCATTTCTCTAAGGAAAAAACTTACTTAAGAGAAGAAAATGCTTGCTGCCTAAGATTTGCTCAGCTATTAGGTTGTTATGGAAACACAACCCTCTTTTGTAAGGGAACCAACTCCACCAAAAGGATGCAGGGCTCACATTATGATACCTATGCCCTGTGTTCTCTAATGACAAGCTCTGAGTGGTTCCTTGTTTCTCACTCAACATACAGACCAATTACACTCTTTGGAGATAGTGTCCCCTTGAGTAATAGAGAGAACAAGAAGGGACATTTGATTAGCACTTATATATCACCACTGAATCACAGAATATTCTGATAGCAATTCCTTGGAAGGGTCAACAAGATCACCAATGTCCAACTCATGGCCCTGCACAGAACAGCCCCAAGAATGACATCAGGTGCCAAAGTGTTGTTGAAACATTTCCTCAGCTCTGGCAGGCTGGTGCTGTGATGTCATGTCAGGTCCTGAAGCACTAGTAAGTTTTAATGGCCCTGATAAGCATTCTGAAGTTCTCCGTTCACATCCCTGCTGCTTAGAAAATTCAGCACTGATGGCAGGCAGGTAGTAATGATTTAGAATATGCACCACAATATCAAAAGCCTTCATGAACAGCCAGTTGTTTCAGAAACATTTGTGTTCAATTAGGCTAAATTTCATAGAGTATTTTCAGCTGGTTTAGACCAACTGTTACCCTGCCTCCTTTATTATGCTCTTCCACACAACTAAGATGATTTTCTTGATCATTAAATATCTTTCGTTGAAAGTATTTAAGCCTGGGGAGTTAGACTGTAGGTCATGTGTTTAAGAGCACTATATCCTACTATCTCTGGTTTAAAAAGCATACTGAAATGAAATACAGCTCTATTAGCAGTCCTGCTTGAAGCAATACAAGTGTGAGTGGCTTTCAGAAAGGTTTGTGTCTGACCCTTCAGATCAACTGGAGTTTCAAAGTGGTGAAGCATCGATGACTAAAGCTACACTCTTGAACTTCTTTTCATTCAGACAATTTTTTATATCTGGCAGTGTGATGGTTCCTTCTTGTGGCCACTTTTCACTGATTTGCTTATAACTAGAAAATAACTGCACAAAACTGAAGGTATAAATTAATCAAGTTAGAAAATATGTATCTGGGATCTTAGTCTCAAACTGGAAAACTGAAGTGTGCAAATATTAAGGATTACTGAAGTCAAACAGAAACTGATGATCTGACAAATAGAACTTTATTTACCAAGCCAAGTATTTGATAATTTTGAAATTAAGTAGAAGACATATTTTAATGTTGATAAAAATGTTATCACAGCTAGGCTCTTTTTTCTATTCAGGTTTCTGGAGAAGAGACTCCTAGATATCTGTGTGAGACTGCTGACACAGTGTTATACAGCTGAGGTGATATGACACACTGACAAGTTTTCAGGTTCATTTTCACTGTAATGACAGGAGAGGGATGCCAGGCTGAGAAAGCAAAAAAAAAAAAAAAATTAACCCTAATAGTGCAAAGAACTGGCCAGCTTGGGGACAGTTTGGTAGATTGTATTAATTCAATGTCAACTACTTTTTATTAATTTCCCTGTTGTGATTATGAGGCTATAAGAAGAAGGTATGATTAATTACAGATTTATTAACTGCCTGGTCTTCCTGAAGAGTCACTGGCATTTAAGCACAAACCAAGCAATTTTTTCAGATAACAAAAACGTCCTGACTAACAAAAGCAAGATTGCTTCAAAGTACACTTAGCTGGGCAAAGGAGCAGAATAGCTGCTATCTCTCTATGTTTCAGCTCCTTGCCTTGCGTTTGCCTGCTATAGGCTACTGGCATCACAACACATGTCTAAGGACAATTTTTATCCCTGATAGAATCCATACCTTTGATATAACTGGGTAGAGTAGTTGTACAAGAGCTATCTTTAAAATTACTGCCTTGGGAATTGCTGATTGTGCAGTGGCTGAGAGCTCAGCACAAGTGAAGCCCTATAGTATTCACCTTACTTCTCAGCTGGATTTTGCAGCCCACACTGAGTTCTGCATTGCCACAGCTCAGCTGTTTTTAGAGTTGAAGATGGCTCACTAAGGCATCCCTGACCTGCAGCCACAGTGAAGTAACATAATGAAACATAAGAGGTTCTTGAACTAGAATTCTCTTATCCAACGATGATTCTCATGCAGTTGGCACAGAGAAATGTCTCTTGTCCTTGAGATGCTTTATTAAAACCTTTGTTAATCTGCATAGACAGAACAAATTTCCCAAGGAAGGTGGTTGTATTTTTCTTCCACAAGTTATTTGGGACAGAGTTTGAAAAGTTCTATTTCCTGATGATACTCAAGGAGATCTAAAAATAGTTTAATTATTACTGGCCATCACTCACTATTATTGAAAATTTAACATGTGAACAGTCACCTGGTGTCACTCATAGGGAGTTTCTGCAGTAGAAATGATAAAATCAGACTCAAAGACATATAAATCTCCCTGCTGGGTAGGGACATGCACTTAACTACAACTAAAAAACCCTGATGTAGCTCAGATTTCATTCAATAACTCTCCTAAATAAAATGGATGACACTACGAGGTGCAAGGATGGATTGTGATACAGAATGTCTAAGCTACTAAGGGTACAAGTCTGTAAGGATCTTTAACATCAGAGCCCCAAAGCAGCCCCAATACCTAAATCAGTATTCTGGACTCTATATAAGTGACCAAAACCACACTAACTTCATGAACATCATTTTAAATTCATTTACACCTTCTCCAAGATGATTTGTTCCTATAATTCACAAAATTTCGTTACATCCCTAAAAGCAAAAGGAAAATTCTAATGCATGGCTTATGAACTAATAAAATTTCATTACTATTTTTCAAAGTTAAATATGTCATGTGAACTTTTTGAACAGAAGAGCAGTGTAAAAATTAAAATGAGTAGCAGAAATGCCTAGTTTAAGAAATATTGATACTGTTGGATACAGTACATATCCAACAGAACAATAGCCAACAGAAGAATCAGTCAGATTGATTAATGAATCACTATTTTATATTCATTTTATGAGATGGATCTATGAAATTTTAACCCCAAATTTATATTTTACTTAATGGAAAGAATGTTCTCAAAGAGCACAATATTTCAGAATATTCCTATCATGTGTTAACTACTAATTTAAAAAAAATGATGAGAAATAATTTCTGCCAAACTTATCCTATTACTCTTTTACAGAAAAAAAGAACAGTTTAACTTGGACTGAGACACACAGTCTTTATTACTCTTAAATCTGTGCTAATTAGAAGCAATTGCTTTAACTGTGAGCATAAACCAATAAATGTAACTGTTCCTCTTCCTATATAAACCTAATTTCTTGCAAACAGACATAAAAGTCACACAAAATAGGGTTTCAGAAGTAAAGATAACCAACTTTATGACTACTTTTAATTTCTTTCTATTCAGTTTTTCTCCCTGAAAACAAAGAAGCCTTTACCATTTGTTGCATGGAGTTCTCGTCCTCTGTGATTCCCTACCAGTTTAACAAGACGACTCAGGAGAACTACAGAGCAGTCTGTTTTTTCTCCCCAGAACCCTATATATCACATAATACAGAGATTTGAAACAGTATTCCCAAAGTTGGCATGTCTCAGTGACACAAAAACTGAGGGAAATTCAGGAAAAAAACCCATGCAGAATTAGATATTTATTTGAAATAAATGATCTATAATGATATGTAACTTATTCAAGCAATAATCCATACTACCTAAAGTGGCAGGATGACTTCGCATACAATTACACCTCGCACTAAATACCTTATAACCGAGATTTATTGTTAGATTTATTTATTATAAGATTTATTTCATTTGGTCCATTTCTAGCGTAAGATAAGAGCTAACATGATTCCAGATATGGCTTGCAAGCAAGGCCAGTTAGATAGCTTCTACATTTATAGCTTAAAATAAAGCCACATTTTTCTATACAGCCGAATGTTCTTCCCAATAAAATGCCAAGAGGAAAATATCATAGTGGTATATGGAAAATTAACAGAAGGAATTACAGTACATTTGTATTGCCAACTCATTGATCTGTTAGATCTTCTAAATATCATGCACACCCTCATGAATGTCCTACAGCTTCCTTGGTTATACTCTAGGCCTCTGACACACACTATTTTAAACTTTATACAAAACATATTTACAGATTAAGACATAAAAATGTCCTTCATAGGATCTGTGTTTCTTGCTGATCTTAATGGATTTACTATGCCTAAGAAAAATTCTTATGTTCAGCAGACAGCACAATTCCAAAGCTGGTATTTTAACTAGTAAAAGCTCCATCTTGTTTTAAAACATGGGAAGATTTGCTGTTGAGCCCCATTATTAAGAAGACAGGTAATGAACTCCCCCTGTCAAATTATTGGGTATGTGTATGGTAGTCTTTCCACTACAATAAATATATTTATAGCAATTATTCAAGTAGAAGTGTGAAAAACAAAGATAATTTGCTATTTTCTTCCTCTACTGAAAAGCAACCCACAATATTGTCCTGCACAGACTAATTTTGTTTAAGACTATCACAGCCAAAATCATCAAAGTCAGAAACAAGTAGTAGAAGCAAGTAGTCACGCTGATAGTCAAGTCAGATTCTGGTCCATTCTGTGCAACTATGCTACAAAGATGCTATCCTATTTTGTGCCACCTTTTAGACTGCTGCTAATAATTCAGGTTCCAGCAAGTCTTCTTTAGCCCAAATTTAAAAGAGAGGTAGGAACTACAATCCACTCCACCTTACCTTGCAAACTACAAAGCTGTATCTTGCTATCTGGCCCTCATACACTATGCCTGATACAGCTCTGGCACTCCTTCAATATTAGTTCAGCTATAAAATCAAGAAGGTGCTTCCCCTCACACAGACCAGAGCAGTAGCACGATGTTAGTCAACAATCATCTGTCATCCTTGTACATTAGCCAAATCATGATTCCTAATCAAGATCACACAGGTCGGAAAGTCAATTGCCTGTTTCAAATAGGTCTCTGCTGCTGAGAACTGTCATTTGTCACAGCAGACTCTCAGTCCAATTACTTAGAGCAAAATTTCTATATTCTGAAATTCCTGTACCAGGCGGTGACTAATGAAGAGTTCAAAACAGGGTAATGGAAGAGATCATATAATTTTGGAGAACACATACACAATTCTTACAGATAATACGATACTTAGAGATAATATCTGACTTAGCATAATTCTATTAGTATTCTATTAATAATTCTATTATTGCTTTGAACAGCAATGAGTTAAAATAGTTAAAAACTATGTATCTATAACAATAGCAGCAGTATATAACACAAACAGCAGTCTGTCAAACTGTCATTTAATATTTAATATTCTCTTAATTCTCATTCACTATTTAATTTTCAAAAATGGATGAGGTATTCTTTCACATAACATGAAAATGCAGAGTACTTTGAATTTTGAAGTAGTTCCATAATGTTGTTGCTAAGGGGTACTTAGAAAAAAAAGAAACAGGTTGGTTAAAGGATTATTGCAAAAGGCTTGTCTACAAGAAACACTTTCTAATTTGGCTTTTTGAAACCGCATCTTTATCTAGGAAAGTATTTAAACATCTGCTTTGTTTTCACTTCTACAACATTTTGCTATTAATCTTAATTCGGATGTGAAGCTCTTATAGTGGCTAATGGAAGACTATAATCACACTGTGATAAACAGAGAACTGCATGCTTAAAAATATACACCTACATATTCTATAGATTAACCCTTACACCAATGACTGTGTAAAGGATTATTTGGTGATTTACCTGGTCTTGAGGAAGGAACTCTTGCTATCTCTAGGGAACAAGGCTTTTTGGTGACTGCTATGTCTATGGAATCACAAAGACTGCTGTCATTTTCTGAAGGAACTGCATCCAGAGGTACAGAAGGTATTGCTTCCAGTGCATAACCTCTCTTCTTTGAATAGGATTCCTGAAATGCAAAAATTTCAGTAGGTAAGAGAGGTATTTCTCAGATGACACAGGAAAAGGACTAGGCTCAATAACTCTGGCCAGCAGGGTTTAGAATTCAGCAAATTAAATACCACATTCTGCTGAAATCCAAACTGTAACAGACCAGAAGAATAACTTGCATGCTAGAAGAAAACATTTATTTCTTTAAATTTTCATATAATACAGTTCTTTTTCAGTTTACAGAAGAACTTCATTCATCAAACTTTTTATTTAATGAAAACTGGATTACTGCTTTTGCAATACCTGTTTTGCTAGCTTGTAATTCAGGGGATGTCTCATTTTCTTTTTTAATTGTATCTCATGAGAGCAACAATTACATTAACACTACAATTACATTCTCTTCAGAGATAGTTTTACAAAATATTTATATTACATATAAGAAAACTTAAAATACGCCTTGTACATATGGATGGCAGGATCCCAGGCTGTGAATGAAGATGAATTACTGCTCTACATTTGAGCAAAATAATGACAAAAGGTCCCATAACAGCAATCTGTACAGCAAATTCTACTGATTAGCAAATGTTGAGGGAGGAGGAAAAAAGGAATTAGAAGTTTTACTGGTACAGTAATCCAATCAAGCAGACTGTTTCTAGTTTCGACCATGAATAAGAAGATAACATCCTGTTTCAACAGAGATTTATTTCTTTAATACCAGCAGAAAGCAATTGAAGGGGCAAAGACATATTTCCACATCTTTCTTACATTGGACATATGGATGTCTCTGAAAGTCAAGCATCAGACACAAATCAAATATGATATAATAAAAGGCAAAGGGCAGGAAAGCACCCTGACAGTTAGATATTATCATAGCCCTACTAAGAAAATGACTGAAGAACATGATGTCTAAAACAAAATGTGGAGTAACAATTTCTTCACCAAGAATTTATATTAGCTGAGGTAAGCTATAGCTGTAGGTAACAGTGCCTTTTTGGATAAATGATTTATACTGTTAGCATATAATTACATGACTCTTAGTTTTTTGGGGTTTTTCCTGGTCATTGTGGTCATTTTATCTTTATGTAAGTTCATAGTTTGGCAATAATTCAAGGCTTCTCGAAGAATAGGGTTAAGATGACACCAAGAGTAGCTTCACTTCAAAATTATTGATGACTTTGGTAGAGAAAGATTTAAATCACAGGTTAAACTAATAAATGAGAACTTGAAAATGAGCACTGGTAACAGCGATCAGGGAAAAAAATCGTACAAATAAAATAAATAGAATAAAGAGAATAATAAATATAATAAGTAAATAATAAATTGAATACTAAGATGCATTTGTAATTTAAAAAAATTAGTATGTACGAGCAAACAATACAAAATTGTTGGTCAGCATTCAAAATACATATCTAAATGAGGAATGAGATTGTATCTCTACCTGTTTCTACCTTTCAAGTTTATACCTAGTCAGATTATGAGCTCTCAGTATTAGTAATCTCACATATATAGACTAATAATAACCAGTTTCAGGTAGTAGACATTATAAGATTACAAAATTTGGCAAGTAGATTTCCTGCAGTTCCAAATGTAACTTTATTAACTTAAGCCATTTGATTCCTTAAATAAAGTTAATAGAAAATTACACAGAGGCATCGAAGCAACTGAAGAGAAGAAATCCTTCCAACCTTGAAAAAAAAGAGAATTTTTATCCTGTCCATTTAAGTCTGCTGTAAAAAGGCAGAGGCAAAAATTTATTTACCAAGGCAATGACTAAAACAGGAGACTTCAATCTAATCCTTGTACCCTTCAAGAAACATGCATTTAAGTCAGAATGCCAAAACCCTAATTATAGTAAATCTGCCTAGAGAAGCCCATGAAGAAATACTGCAGCCTTAAAATTGTCACAAAACACCCAAGGGAAATTCTGTTCAGTGCCTGAGTTCAGCTGCATTAAAAAAAAAAAAAAAAAAAAAAAAAAATTAAAAGTGTATACACCAAACGTTAGAACAGACTTTGGATCATACCTTGTGTCACCCAACATTCTACCTGTAAAGGCAGCCAACAGTGCTGACCTAGAGAACAGTGAAACCAGCCTGAGATTAGGTCAAGCATGCAGTAACTGCTCCTCCTTCTGCAACACCTTGTGGGTCTCAGAATTCATAGTCAAAAGGGGCTGACTTTGTTTCACGTGCGTACCAAACCAACTTTCTAGAATTGCCTTCTCCAGTTGCCTTTAGAGCACATCCCCTTTCATAGTTTGCATGCCTCCATTTTGTTTTTAGCTATCTCACCAAGTTTGACATTGCTGTTTTATACTTTAGATGGCTATAAAGGGTTGTTCTTTACTTATCCTCTCCTTGTGATGTCACAGACATATGCACTCGCCATGTCCTCTCCTTTAGGGACTGAGAAATATTAGCCTACTTGCCCAGCTGTTCCAGGATTTTGACCATCTCTGTCACCCTTCATCCTCTCAGTTTTCAATGATGTGACAGGGATGACATTTTCTCAGATTTCCTCATTCAAGATGAGGGCTCACCAAGCAGTCATACTGACATAATGATTTTTTTTTGTACTCTACTCCTTTCCTAATTGCTCTTAACATTCAATTTGATTTTCTGAATGTTATTCAACATTCTGTAATTAACATTGCATGAATATAAATGTCAGAGAAGAATAAATAAAAATGATGGGATTACTCAGAAAATTGTCAGAATGTAAACTACTAGCAATTAAAGTCTTCCTAATTATCTCTCTAATAAATAAAATATAATAGTATGTCCAGCAAAAGTTAAATGAGTTAGAGCCAAAAAAGAATTTTTAATACTTTAGAAAGCCAGAAATTCTATCAACCCATTAAGTGAAGATGATATACCTTTATTAAAAAGTGCTTATGTACCAAAAAGAAAAAAGAAAATTTCTCATCACTGACATTGTAAAGTCTTTTGGTTGCTGCAAAATGTTCTCCATTTTGCTGGTCCTGAGCATTTTTAGAAATTTCTAAGATCTAAACTAATTCACCAACTTAAATGTGAGCAGATATCGCTCAGGTACGAAGCAATGTGATTCTGTTCTTTTCTTGAAAGCTCTCAACCAACTGCAACAAGTAACTACAGTCATTCTACATGCCCAAGTTATTATCAACTTCATAATAAAAAATTCCACTTTATCTTTAGGCCTGAAATCAAAATCAGAGAATCAAATTTTTGTTTTAAAAATAGAGATTATTCAATCTCAAATTTCTGTTAACCACTCCAAATTGCTGAACATGAGACATATAACTGACTACCATCATCAAGGCACAATTTAACCTTATTTGAAATTATAACTTCACAAAAATAATGTTCTGGGCTTCTTGCACATTAAAATAAGTAGGTTTTTTTTTGTGGAAAGGATAAAAATACATACACAATAGAAGTAAAAAAAAAACCTCAACATTGAGAGTGAGTGAGTCACTCTAGTGGGAAATCACTAGAGAACAGCCACCCATACTGATCAATGTAAATTAGATTTTTTGTCTTGTAGAAAGAAACAGTAATGTGACACTGAAGTTGCAGAGCACACGACAGGGACACACTGCTACCCTTATTCATAGGCCTGCAGTCAGCTGGTTCTCGTCTGAGCATAAGTTTGAAAGTATAATACCTATGATACACTATCTGAAACCTGCACAGGGGTAAGAGATTGTTAATCAGTGGGAATTAAATTGTTCCTAAAATTATCTGTTTCTGGCCATTGCAAAGGGTTATACAGAATTGTGAAAAAATGTGCCATAATATGACTAAATCTTCAAGAACTACATGATGTTGAGTTGGACCTTTTTTTTCCCACGTTTTTTCCTTGTTTCTGCCTTCTATATAGTCTTGCCTCCCTTTTAAGAATAAAACTGAATGATGTATGACTAAGGGCTGAGGTATATGCAAGTTTGCGTTTGTATGAGCTATGAATAGAATGGTAGAGGCTCAGGAGACACCTAATCTGAACTGACACTGACCAGAAGATAGAATTTGTACTTTACAGAATTTTTTAAATTCTGTCAATATCCTTTCCTATAAAAATCAAGTCACTTGACACTTTTTTACTTCCCTGGAACATGGGACAACACACCAGGGTCACATATGACTCTCCTCTTAAAGTAGAAATAATCTAGGAAACACAGAAAGGAAGAATGCAATGTATCTGCCACCTTTAGAAATATCTTTTTCATTTATACAGATAGTGAAGAACAGCTATTAAATTCTGACATACCCCTTGAGATCCACGAGGGTATGACGCTGTCTCCTCTGGCTTGCTGAAGGCCAGAGGACCAGCATCTAGAATCCAGGTGGCTGCCCCTCTGTCATAGTACGATCAATTCTGTCCAGCTGCTCCTTAGAAGAGTACTATGACACTTTATTGATGAAACTTTGAGAGTTACTGATCTTACATGCTCCATCAACCCAAAGCTCCTGATTATCCTATGAGCAATGAATATTGCATTTATCCCATGTATGTCATGTAATTATGGAATGGTTTGGGTTGGAAGGCACCTTTAAAGGTCATCTAGCCAAACCCCCTTGCTACGGGGAGGGGTATCTTAAACTAGACCAGGCTGCTCAGAGCCCCTGACCTTGAATGTTCCCAGGCATGAGCATCTACCTCCTCCCTGGGCAAACTATTCCAGTGATTCACCATCCTCACTGTAAAAAAAAAAATTTCCTTACATCTAGTCTGAGTGTACTTGCAGACTTGACATTTGTAAACAGACTGATATATAACCTTGTTGGATTGGGACACTTCACACTGAAATATTAATAAGAAACTGAAGATTGCTGAGAGGAATCAAGAATTCAAGCAAGAAAGAAGTCCTGACCAGTGACTCAAGATAATTAGAACATTTTTCTGACATGCAGCAAGGTGGAAAGGGAAATGTGTGAACCTGAATGGCATTGCACAAGTTTGCCACAATAATGTACTAAGCAAAAACAACTGAAATTATTTCCTATGTCACAAGAATCCAAAGTAGATGGTGAAATTTTTATTTTGACTGCCTTTCTAGTCAAAGATATCAGGAATAGTACTATAATTTATGGCTAGTAAAAACGCATTTATCTATTACTAATAATTTAACCAAAGCAAGTTTCATAGTATCACACAATTAGAATATTTTTTCATGAGTCAAACTATCATAAATGTTCATTGTTATGACAGCTAGAAACACTTGAATGTGTAATCTGTCATAGAACATATAATAAGGTTCACGATATACTACAGAATCTGGAAAATCACCCATAATCTCATTTAAAGGTAATGACACCAGAGGATCTACTCTGGTCTGCACAAATTATTTCTAGCACGGATTTTAAAAGAGTAGGATCTTTTACTCTTTCAGCAAACATCTGAAATTGCAGGTTTGCAGTTGTAGGAATAATACATGTACAGAGTTAAGTGAAATACTTATTTCCCATCAACACCTGAAACAGCCTTTTTAAGTTTCAGAAAGCCTTCCACAGAGCTGAGAAAAATATCAGTTTTAAAAAGTGTGTTAGAATTGTTTTCCTTTTTAGTTAGAAATGAAATATAATGTTTAGTTTTTCAGAAACCACTCAAAATTTAGATTTGCTTTTTCAAACTTTATGTATGAAAAATTGAGCCTTATTTATCTAACACCCCAAATACAGGTTTATTTTTCTCTTTTTCCAATGCATAATTTCAAAAATCCACCTTTCAAATTTAAAAGTTCATACAAAAGCTGTACAGACATAAATCCCTGAAAGCTAAAGGTTCCTACAATGCCTTACAACACAAAACTCACTAATATAGCCTAAACTATAAATGTGTGAAGACATGGGTAAATTGTGAGCATAATGAATGCAGTGCTAACCTCAGCAGCAGAAACATGTCACTATATTTTATGCAGTGTTTTCATAATTCTAACTGGCAGATATTCAGCATTTCAAATGAAGCTAGATTGTTGTAGTCATGTTACATGCTTTCCCATGCATTCAACACTCAGGCCATGGAAAAGAGCAGATGCTTCCTCTAATAAATAACTCACTGTGACAAAGAATATACTAAAAGTGTACATAATGTGGTTTATGCAAATGTTAGTGGTTGTGTTTGGTGATGTAGTGTAATACAATAACAGTTTTAATAAACAATTCTCAGTTTAGCTGAAAAAAAACAATTATAAACAAGAAAGCAATTTCCAGTTTACATATCCTCCTTTTTTTTCTATTGTTTTCATGAAAGATATTTTTAAAAATTATGTCATGTTTGAATTTGAAGCTGTGGGAAAATGCCTCTTTAAAATAAAGGCTATTATATTAAAAAAAAGATAAAATGAGCTTAAACCTAAGCTCCATGGAAACAATACTTCTCTGCAAGATGCTTATGCTCTAATGCCTACGTTTTAAACATACACACACAGCTCCAACAGAAGCAGCAAGTATGAAAACTAACTCCTCACATTGTAAGGGCAGTAACCATGTAAAATGTTAGATACTGAGAAACCTTATACGAAAGTCAATATTAGACAGCAAATGCAGACAAACAATTAATGCTCTATGTTAAGCAGACTCACATTTCTCACATTTTATAGCTTAATTTCTGTCAACTACTGTGCCATTAAATGAAAAATGTATGTGTTGCTGTGAAGGGGAGAAAAGAACTGAATGCACTTAAGTAAATCCTGAAGCAAAACACAACTGCTCTCTGAATAGCTAACCTTATCAGCTGTAAACTGATTTGATTGGAAAGCAGATAACTTCACTAAAATTATGGGAGACATTATGGGAGAAATCTTTGAAAAGAGAGATTTAACACCATGTTAACATGTGGTAATCCATTATCTATTACAAATAACCTATATCTTTTTAAAAATATTCTATATCAGCCCCTACATCTTTTTCTGAAGTAAATACTCAAAAATTTGCAAAATGGAAACCAAGTAATTGATATCACATATAATGAAATTGATAGAAGAGACAAATATTCGCTACATCAGGAAAGACAATTTCCATGTTCAAAAGTTTTTGACAATGAAGAAAGAAAAATTTAAGTATGTTTGGTATCTAAGTTATTACTGCAATAGCATAAACCAAGACTCTCTTAGAAGAAATCTCTCCTACACATGCTCCCACAGTAAAATAGAAAGAACAAGCAAGTGTTTTTCAAAATACTAAAGTTATGGAGAGTTGTATTGTCAAAGCGAAAGAACTTTGCTGTGAATCATACTTTTATTTGTTACATAACTGAAAAGTGAAATACAAAATTAACAGAAAAAAAAGTTTGAGATTGTTCTTTAAAGATCCCAGCAGCATGCAAAGTTTGCAAAAGTTAATACTTCCTAATTAAATAGTACAAAATAAACTTTGCAGATATTTCAGCAATGTGAAAACTAAGCCTAACAGTAAGAGACAGTTGGAGGGAAGTAAGCTACTGTAAGCTAGAAGTAATGCTTAAAAACAGTAAAACAAGTTATTCCATGGCAACAGGGGAAATATGCAGATTAGCAGTAAACACAAGTTAAGAGGATATTGCCTATATCTCCTATATTCCTAAATAACCCAGTGATTTTCTATTTCATACCATAGTTCAGAACAGTAGTTCTGAATGGGAACCTATGACTCTGCTGTTTCCTGGCCGCAAGTGTGCCAAAGCCCACTAACATTCCTAACAAGGATTTTTAGTTCTATGGATACAAAAAGGTTGCTGTTCTATGGATACATTCCTCAGTGCTCTCTCTTCATATTGCCTATATTCTTGGCAATTTTATGAGGGCTGATGTGGCCATGTTGAATTTCAGCAGGTAAGATAAAAATATGAGTAATAATGTTCAATACATGAACATAATTACTTTATTCATCACTGAAGGAAAACCATTCCACTAAAAAACATGCTACTTCCATATGGCTCTTTAAACAAGAAATCCCACCTTTTTATGTCAAAGTTCTATTGCTTTAATTGTTGCTATGATGATGTCTTAATTCCTTGCAAATTCTCAGGCCTAGATATTGTGAAATGGAAACAGAATGTAAAGACTACATAAAATGAAATTAATGAAGATTATAAGGGAACCTAAATCACATTTTCAATAACATTTGAACTTAAAATTTTTTCTATAGGTTATCTGCAAGATTCCAGTTTGGAACAGTGACCACTCTGTCTATTTAACGGGTCTTGCTTCAGGTTTGCAGTCATACTAGCTGTAATGAATACTTTTATTACAGACACTCTCTGTTAATGTTGTTAATTCGTTCATATACAAACAAACTACTACGTCAAGAGTTTCCCAAAACCAAGATGGAAAAAAGTTCTCAGACAAGAACTTTTTCCCTAATAATTCTATTGCTCTAAGTTCTGATTCATTTATTTTCTTATATTTCATCAAATAATAACTCATCTTCAAAATAGCAATGTAAATGCTAGAAGTTAAAAACTCAAGTAATTTGCAAATTCAAGATCCTTTCAAATTTTCATTATTGAGAAAACAGTGTTGTTAAGTAAAAGAAATTTGCTACTTGGAATGCCGGGATGTCACATGAAACCACCTAAAGCCAGACAACAGGAAACTCTTGGCAGTGGGTCTTTCTTCCTGGATCAAAAAATGACATTCTAGCCACTAAAAATCCAAACTGTGGAGTGTGAGGAGTTCTTCTTTGATCTTACAGTCCTGATGAGAAATAACTGTCTGTGGGAGAAAGATGTTAAGATTGCTATCCTTGAGAGGCACCTCAAAAATTGCTCAGGAACCTTACAATAGAACATTATTGCATTCAAAAGAGATTTTAAAAAAGATACACTCGGTCTGTCCACTTCGCAAGTGGGTAGAAAGGACTGAAGGAAAGCCTTCTGCTTTGTCAGCTGTGTACCCTAAGTGCCCTGGTGTTTAACAACTTGCACATAAATTCATGTTGTCAAAAACATCCCTAAATTCATATCTCACACTGGCTGGCTCACAGTGGCTTCCTGTTCAACAGAAAAGAGCAACCAGTCAAATACCTTCAGAGATGTTGACACTTTCATAATGATACAAGGAGCAAGAATATCCAGATGGGTTTCTGAAGGAACATTCTGCTGTCAATATTTATTTTTCACAATGCAAAACTACTAGCTCTATAAAACCAGTGTGAATAAGGGAGTATTTAATCACCTGCCTATATACAAACATATTACAACAATTCACTAAAAAGGCTTTATGTGTATATAGAACTGCTGTCTGTAGGTAGTATCTGCTAATCAGAAAAGCTAATTAGGGACAAACCTTTTGGTTTGCAAGTAGTTAGACTGTTGGGCTAAAACACTGTCTGAGAGTTATACACCAAATTTTGCTAAATTCAAAATTAGGTAGCTATAAATAGGACTTAGCATTGCCTAAAGGTTTTATTTTCTCTCTTTTTCTTCACAGTATAAAATATTGGGAAACAAAAACTACGACGTTATAAAACTATAGCATCTCCAAAAATAATAGTTGGCATGATACTGTCAATTTATTAATTTACCTCAATGTCTTCACACTTACACCTTTTATCTCAAAAAAATGCAAAATGCCTGGTGGACTGTTCGTGTTATACAGAGACACATTTATAACAAGTTTTTTTTTAAAAAAAAAGCTATCTCCACCTTTCACCAAAGGAACACAGCTATTCTCCATAATATTAGGAGCATTACTGTGACTTTTTTTATAGTAGATTTTATGAAACAAAACTGCTTATTGCTTCTGGAAAGTGAATAGAGCATCTGCATTCTACAGCAATACATATGATGAACATCCTAGGTAAAAAAACATGAAACATGAGACTCCCATTTTCTAGCAGAATTGCCTTTTTAAATGACCTTAAAGTAAAAAGAAGTATTTCACTATAATTGGCAGATCACATTTTCTATCCAAAGTAAATCCAAAATACGTTTTCATGAAAACATGAGACAATGTAGTCGTATATATTTCCCTTTGATGTCTTAAATAAAGTATCCCCCAAATTCAGTTTCATTTATTTATTTCATGAGTTCTTCTCAGCTACAGGTTGCTAGTAGTGAAAAAAATCATAACAATCAGTTTGGGATTTTAAGAAACTCTAAGTCTTCGACTAGTTTTGAATTTGGTGAAAATATAAGGTATCTCTTTATAAAGTTCCATTTGTATGGAAATCCAAGTGGGGTTGAGCACATTAATGCTTATACTTAAGAAATCCATTGATTCAGGATCTATCCCATTTTTAGACTCAGTATAATGGATACCATCATTAAAGGTTGTCAGTAAATACAACCACCAAACATGACTTTAAACCCAAGCTATGCATTTCCTTTTGCACTGCAAGAGAGGATTCACAGTTAGATAGTACAAAGTTGTTCTTTTAAAAAGTCCAGCTGCCAGTCAGGTCTTTTCTTCAGAAAGAAATCAGGTCTATAAATTTTACAGACTTCTCATGGACGCACTCTACAAAGACATGATTTTCTGTACTATAAAAACTGAAGTAAGAAAAAATATCCTTCATGGTTCCAGTATTAGCTTAGTTCTCAGATAAATTTTTAACATAATTAAAAACAAACAAACAGAAAACCCCATAGAAAATAGGTTTTTATGCTCAAAAACAGTCCCAAAATGTCAAGTGTCTTTAAACAGCCCTTCACAGAAATACAACCTGACACAAAGCTTGACTGCATGGCTAATCAGTGTAACAAATCCATGTCACAATCCCCATGTCCAGATATCTCCACTCAACTGATATCTTAACTCCAGACACCTCAACACCAGCACTTTTGTGCATAAACTCTTCCTCCTGTTATGACATAGGAGTAACAAATACAGTGTATCTATGATGGCTTTTTTTCCCCCCCAAGAAACATTAATACTGAACAATTAGTAGCCCCATTTGGTCAGAATAACCAGGAAGATCAACATAAACTTTCAGGTTTTAATATACTGCTTTAATATTTTTGTTATGAAGCAGTTGAAGTCCAAACATTAAGTTTTTAACATTAAGTTGGAATTTCTTTCATGTACAAAACTAATTGTGATGTGCTACTGCTATCTATTCACTGGGCAATTCAAAATAATTTTCCATTTTCCCATAATTTGAGAAGCAGAACTGAAAGCAAAGACAGTCCATGAAAGTGTGTCTTCTGGTTGCCACTAAATTTTAAACCACAAAACAATAAAATGCAATATAGTTCTACTATGTAAGATCTTCCCAGATTACAATTGTGACATGTTTCAGTTGGTATGTGACAGCGCTCAATTCAACAGTAATTTCTACATGAATTTGAATACCATTAATAGGAATTAAATTTAATCTTGTAAACCACTATAGCCATTAATATTTCAGATTATTTCTGACATACATCAATAGTTCCAGTACATTTTGACACTTCTCTCCTTTCTTTCTCATCCTGTTTAATTTTGCTGTTTCATGATCACACCAAGAGATAACACATTCCAGCAGTGACCAGATTTACACAGTTCTGGACAGGGATAAAAACCAGTAATTTACAAACTGCAGAGGCAGTCCTAAGCTTTTAAAGAAATAAACTCATCTGAGGTCCCATAGCCTTACAGAGGATTATAGAACATAGGTGTTAGCAACAATGTGAAAGAGATCTCTGGAAGTCATCTTTTCCAAACTTGCAGTTGAAGCATAGCTTGAGAGCTTGACCAGTCAATTCTGAAAATACCCAAGGATAAACAGACTATAACTTCTCTGGTTATACGACACACCTGTGTAGTGGTGTGTAGATTATACAACTAGCACAGTAAAAATGCTTTTGCAACAAGACACTTGCAAATTTACACGGGCTACTCCAAATTTACACTGGAAATTCAGAAGCTACATATGCAATACATACCACATGCAAGAATAAAACATTCAGCTTCATTCCTTAAAACACAATCAGAAAATGTAGCATAGCCCCAAAATAAACCACAATTTTTTCAGTATACTTATTTCCTATCACTGTTCATCAGGGTATAATCATCACCTGCTGGTTCTTTCTAGGCAGAATACATACTGCACTTTTCAGTAGCTCCTTCACTGTGTGGGTGGTGTGTTCCTGAAATTACTAATAAGACTTAAACTTACTGCAAAAGAGACAACACTGCAAATCAAGAGTTTGACAGAAATATTTTTATGGGTAGTAGAGCTTTCCATATTACTCCCATTTATGTAAATTTATAATCTAATCTACTAAATTAGGAAGAAAAAAATATTTTTCACTGAAGGTCAGAAACTATAGGAAAGTATTACAGATAATATAACAATCTTAGTCTGGCTATCCATACTCAGGCATATTTTAGGTCAAAGCTTTCCCTACTTTGTCTATATCATCACTAAATAAGGAGACAGGTTTCCTCCCCTGTAACATAGAAATTAGATAATGCCACAATACTGTCTGTTTCTAATTTTGGAGAACTTCAGCACTAAGTAAAATGAGCCAAATCTGCTTCTTTACCAGTCTAGTTTGAAATTTGCTTCCACTGAATGTACTGAAAGGTCAAGTTATTAATGGCTTGAAACACCAAGATGAAATATTTTAGCCATTATTGTTTAATTAAAAACATGTTCTTTGATTTTGCCTGTTTTTATTAAAAAAAGAGAAGAAATACTTCCTCTTTTATACTACCTTCCCTGCACCAGAGCAGTTTAAAAATTACTTGAACATTCATCACACTGACCTTAAAATCTAAGAAAATTTTTGAGGCAACTGAAGATAGAAGGAGTTCAAACCAAAAGAATATGTTAAAATGAAAAGAAATAGTGCCAAATAAAATTCCCAATATTAAAATTCTTCAGAAAGCGATAACAAAGACCCATGCTGCCTCTCTCCAGAGAGTGTCAGTATGGAGGGTTTTTTAGTAGCAGATTTGATCTCTATGTGAAAACTGAGTTAGTGCATTACTAAAATACTCCATTCATCTCTCATGTATCCTGAGCTGACTTTGAAAATGTAAAAATAATTGTAACATAATGATTTTCAATGTCAAGATTTCTACAGAACAACCTTAACTAGCTTCTACAATACAAACAGCATGCAAAAATCCCTTCCCATCAAAAATTACTTTTTAAAATTTACTAAAAGAAGTACAGACAGGCAAAATGACCTTCTGGAAGGCAGACATGAAATAAATAACACTATTAACAGATGCATCAAATTCCAAACTTTAAATATTCCCACCATAGCCTGTACTGATGAAGAAACTATTACATACAATTCTCATCTCCTAAAAATGTAGTTAAGGAGTCCACTTTTTCTACCCTCCCTCTAAATAAAAAGGCTTTTTGGGGGGAATGTCTCTCTTCCACAGGAGAACCCTTGATAAAGTTGCTGGAATTCCTAGCTCTAGGAATCCTAGAAATATATAAGCAGAATGTTGATCAGTCTTAAAGGGAAATGTCAAGGTCTCCCAGAATTTCATTCCCTCTTGAAAGATGAAAAGTTGACGTTAAGCTAGAAACACAGCATTTAAATATTTAAGTAAATTTGCCAGATATTTTTGTGAAGAGCCATGCTTCCCAGCTACTGGCAACACGAAGATTTATACTTACAGCTTTTGAATCAAAGTTCAATTTTTCCATAGCAACTGCACTGCTCTCTTTACAGACATTATTTTCATTTTGTAACAGAGGTGTAACAAATGAGGGTGTTCCTTGCTGTCATCATGTCAAACACATGGAATCACTGTCAGGATTTTTAAGTTGTACATACAACACAATTCAAGTCACAGTCCAGTCAAGCTGACCCAGCAGCATCTTAAATGGGACAGAGCTAAAACTGCCTTATCTCACAATTATTTTATATCATAATTAGAAAAATATGCTGGCATGACTGTCAAGATTAAGGTGTGTGAACTGCTTGCTTTAAACTGATAATACTGAAGGGATCATATAGAACTCTGCAGCACTCATCTCTTTGACATTGCAGACTGCCCTCTATTTATCTCTGTACATCAGGCCCTGTTTGCCCCTTAGCAGAGAAATATTCAAGGTATGCTATACATGAAAAAGAAAATGGAATTATATACATACATTCAGAGTATGCTGCTCTATTCTCAAGAAAATGTGAATATGTATGTGGGTACTGAATTTTTGCCCTAAACCAAAGATTAACTCCAGAACAAAGCAACAGCCCAAATTAATCCTAAATCATAACCTACAAATGGAAAACACTCTTTGCTAAAATAAGAAGACAATCAGTCTGTCTCAATTCCAGACTCCAAAAATCCAGCTGCATATTCTAAACCCCTGAAATTTTTACAAGGCACAAAGATTTTTCCATAAAGCTCTTCACCAATTTTGAGACTGTAAAAGAGTTGATTGTTCTGAGAACACCTGTATTACTGCTATGCTAGGTCTTAAGTAACATTTTATGCAGAACATTCTATAATAGCCTTTCTAAAATGACACTTCCCAGCACAATAGAGACAGCAATAACACACTGCATGCCAGAAGTACCTCCAGACAAGCTTTTTTCCCCTAACTGCAAAAAAGAAACCAAGTTTGTCAAGGAGATGACTGCCCTCTCCTTTGGCATACTGAAAACTGTTAGCTCACTAGGTCACAGATGGACATTTTCATAATCTCACCTAAAACTCAATTTCATGTTATCATTGCGTGTCTGACTGTGTATATAAAGCAAGAATCAATCTTTATGTTTGTTCACCTTTGATGTGCAAACACACTATATTTATATGATTGTAAAATCTATTTTTAACTAAAGGAGAAGTGTAAAATGAACTTGTTTGAGTCCAAGAGTAATTGATAGAGACTTCTCCCTATTTTTGGATCTTTAGGAGAGTACAAATTTTAAGATACCATATCAAATACCCTTATCTCACTGTTTCTTCATGATGAAATCTGCACTTTCTGATATGCTAGTGCTCTGACGTATCAGAAATATATTTTTGTACTTTCACCTAAAAAATGCTATTGCACACAATATATAATTTGTCAGACCAATTCCAGATACTCTTCTTAATCCAGAAACTTACATATATACTTTGTGTTTTCAATCCCTTAGAACAAGATGTTCTCTGCTACTTTCTGAAGTAAATGTGAAAGATCCAACAGATTAGCTAACATCTTGAAAGACTGCATGCACTGATGGCAACAATTTATAAAAAACAAAGTCACGGCCTTTTAGTCTGGAGGTTTTTCACTACCTAACTTTTTTCCTTTCTCCCATAAAAAGAAATCAACAAAAGACCAAAACTATCTCTGTCGTTAATTTTTATGGATAGAAGCAATCTAGAAAGGCAGTGTGTCATATCATAAATGAAAGCATAAGAAATATACTCTTTTTTGTATTTATAATTAAAAATCTTATTGTCCTCAGAGCAAGAAGAGATATCATAAGTCTGAGATTAAAATATAAGTACAACGAATAACACTCATTCAGGAATCACTATCTTAAAATTTACATCATAGTTGGAATGACTTTCTCTATAAATAGGAAAGACATACCAACCAACCAACCACACTTGATTACACATTTCAAATGCATCCCTCAATTTTATAGCACCATTTATGTATACCTTACCTAAAGAACAAACAAGGAAAACAAAAATATTTTCTAAAATTAGGAAATAAAAATGGCAAGTATATTCATCATAGGCAAGTTTAACAATAATTAAAGCACAGGTGATATTTAAATAAGAAAAGTTCAATTTAAGAAATACGTTTTGAAACAAATCTTTAAAAATGAGGAATTAGTAACTAGTACTCCGATTGTAAATCAGGATGACTCCGACAATGCCCCACTTTGCCAAATGTCTAAAATGATGGATAGTATGAAGTAGGAAACAGCTTCTGAAAGGGGAAAGGAATATAAAGGCTCCTTATCAAGAGACAGGGCAGTGTTCATTGTTATTCAAGCACATGAGCTGCCATATCCTGTTTCCATTGACAGCAAGGAAGGCTTCAGCATTGACTTCAAACAGGTGCAAGTCCCACGAGACTTAAAGGGAATAAAACATACAGTCACAGTATGAAAGCAACAGTGTATGAAGTGTGGGGAGACAGGATATGGAATTCCAATGTGGTACACAAGAATCTGACAAAGCTATTTAAATGTAGTGCCAAGTAAGGATGCAACTGGAAAAACACCAGCCATTTCTAAACAGAAATTTGGCAGGTCTTCATTCAATGCTACAAAAAAAAAAGTGCAGGAAAAATGTTACACAAACGAGAGTGCTAATTTATAGTGGGGGGAGAGAACAAGGGAGACCCAGAAGCAGCAATAAGCATCATCCTGTTCTGGAGCAATACAATATCACTTGTTCAGGACACAGCTGCTGGAATGCCTTGGTAGATACTGTAGACTGGTCTGCTCTGAGAGTTGCTGGGACTTAGACTCAAATATATTACCCACTTCTATTTATTCTCTTCTGTATTATGATGAGCATTTGAAAACGTTTGGGAATTTTTTCTTTAACTTACATAATCTTAAAAAAGAAGTCTTAGGCTATATTCTTACATCAGTTGAGTTATGCATGATGTCCTCAATTAATTCTATAAAGAAAGTAGCTGAGATGTCATTATATTAATTAGAAGCTGGTCAAAAATAGAGTACTTATCCCAAAGGAAACTATGTGACTTCAAAATTTCTTTCCAGATGGAAAAGAAAGCTATCCAATACAGCAACTATCTGTCTAAAATAGGGGTAGTAAACACCAGTCTCCATATTAAACTCTTATGAATAATTATTATAGCAGGATGACTGAACCTCAACATTTAATTTTGGAAGCAGCTTTTGACATTAAAATGAAGAGTGAAAGTAGCAATTTTGAAGGGAATCAGGCAAGACTATAAATAACTTTAAAGGTTAAGGCAGAGATTAAGCATCTCTTCCATAGTTACTAAGTTTTATGATGAAAAGGGAATCACATACCTGTGCAAGCATGGGAAATCCGAGGTTCCTGCATCCATTACAAGGTGTGAGTGCCTCCCATAAACCAGAAGGTCCACAAGTATTTTCAGCTGCATCATCATCTTCTTCCTCCCTTGGTGATAAACGCACTGAAGAAGGCCTCTGGGCATAAAGAAATAATACTTTCAAATTAAACACAGTGATATATACTGTAAAGAATTTTTTATCTTATGAACTTAAGAGCATCCCATCCAGAAATACCAAAAGATAAACTGCTATTTCAATCCAAAGTACCTACTGTTAAACTGTTGAATGAAAATACTTTCTAAGGAAGGTACATATTGAGCTACCTGCGATTATACTTTAAAATTGAGTGAACATATTAATATACCTACAAAATATTTATTGTCTTTATTATCAAGAAATTGGCAATTTCTACTTCATTTTACTTAAAAATTTGCTGTAATATCATTAAGTTTAGGATATTCTACAAAGAATAAAAACTAACATTTGCCTGGATGGGTACAATATTTTTGCAGACAAAAACTACTAAATCAGTCAAAAGATGAGGTTTTAGGTTTTGCATTATATTTATCAGTAATAAATGTGTTATCCTATTTTGTAGGCAAAAGATGTATTTAAAATTACCTGTATTATTTTGCTTTATAGTCTGAAAGGGATGAAAAGTATCAGGAATAATCACTGACTTAGGAACACTGTGGCTTACATAATGATCTGAGTGATAAGGGAAAAATGCTGATTTTTGCTTAAACCAGTATCTAATTTTCTATGACAGACAGAAATAGGAACAGTGGTCAGTTCCCATATATTTATGCTATTTTGCTACACAGGAAAATCCACCCCAACTGAATTGCACTGGTAATTTTTACTAATTTTAGAAGGAGGAGGAAAGTTAATCCAGTAATGAATGACTTTTAAAATCTCATGTCAACACAAATTGTTACAAGTAAAAAAAAAAAAAAAATTAATTTTCACACACTAATTCTAAATTGGTATATGAAATAGCTGTTCTAGCCTGCTTCAAATTTGCTTGAGCAGCCTGCCTGATACTAAATGCTGTGTTTAGGACCATTTCTTTCAGAAGTGGCTGGACCAAAATAGCACTGTTTGAGACAATGGCTGACCACAGCTATCAATCTGATGGTAACATTAACTCTAAAGTGCTGCTATGGGGTCCATGTAAAAATCATCTTAAAAACCCCAACACCTAATTGCAGTTTATTTTAGCCAATAGAATAAAGAAATGCATGGAGTCTGCTGCAAGGAAGGGAATAGAAAAGTGAAAGAAAAGTAGGAAGGAAAAGAAGTAGAGAAACAGCAGCAGCTCTAAAGATGAACACAAGCTGATGGAAACTGTGGAAGCAAAGGCACCGCACAGACAGGCGCTAACTCAAATTGTGTAACACCTGAGGATCATTCAACTCTTGAGTTAACTTCTTAACACAAAAGTTGTTGGTATACCACTTATTTAAGCAGGGAAAATATTTAGAAATTCTATCTCAACTGATGCATCAAAGATGAGAAACACAATATACCCCACTCCATTATGCCGATTCCCCTCAGTTAGAAAATGGTTGTTCCCTTATTGCAGACTTCATTAATCTATCCATATCTTGTAAAGTTAGGTGGATTTATTTACTTTTTATTTTAGAAGTCAATTTCTAAAGCATTCTTACCATGGTATTTCATTAGGTTATTTTGACACTCTAGTAGCACCACAGAATGGGTTGTCATAGCAACCAGTATTCTCACACTGATTATTAAAAGCATCGGGTTAATTCTGCAGAGTGTAGGTCATGAAAGACTATTATTGCTAGGTATTTGCATAGACAAAGGAAGCAGACTAGAGGTATTTCCCCTCTATTTATGACACCATCTTCCATGGTGGCTGCCCTACACTTGTATTTTAAATCTCAGAATTGCTGTACCAGAGAATAAAGCATTTCTTGCCCCCTGGAGTAAAAAGCAAAGAACTGCAGCAGTGCTCAGCACAGGAAAGCAGGTGACACACATTAGCTGTAACCTTACAAGCCAATGGAAGTGAATGAATACAAAAGTCATATAAAAATGTCAGTGCACCCTGTAAAGGTAAAAAACACACACACATAAGTGAGAGATTTTCAACACAACTAGAGGAAGATGAATTACAATAGAGTCACTGAAGGGGGAGCATATGAGTATTTAGCCATTACAGGAACAGAGTGAAAAACCCCATGCCAAACAATTATTGAACAGTAAAAACAAAATAGACAAGCAGAATGAGAGTTGCACATTTCCCTTAGATGTATTTTATATAAATAGCCTAAGATAGAGCGCGAATCACAGGAATTTAATGTCAATGTGAATGAGAGGAAGTGCAAAGTATCTAGTCAGATCTCCTGATCATTAAAAAAGGATCAGTCAATGCCAGAGTTCATTGGACATATACTGGAACAAACTGGTTCTGTCATGCAACTAGACAACACAGCTATGAACATGATACAGACTAATTTACAGACTATTGTAGATCAGGGTGAGCTCTTTTTATACTCGTACAGATTTCTGCCACCAATAAGGCACTAAAAAGGCACCATTAGGAAAAGTCAATTTGGAGGGTGAAGAAACAGTTATTGCCATCACCTTTCTCACCCATCCCTGCTTGACAGATGCCCAGTTCCTCCCAGGCAGTGGGAGATACGTGGAAATTACTGCAGGGAAAGAAAGCTGCATTTGCAAAGAGGAAGGAAGGAGTTAGTAACTGCATGAGAGAAAAGGGTCACAAGTGCCCCAGATTTGATAGACTGGGGTTGCATACCCTGGGAAGAGGGATGCATCTGGAGGACGCAAACGAGATACAGAAAAATCTAGAATCCATTCACAGAGTTCAGATTGTCACACAAACCCATAAAACTCCAAACCCAGACCCCACAGTTTCCTGTTACTGTCTCACAGCCTTCATTCCTTTCCCAGAACTCCCTAATTTTTCTGTTCTGTTGTATAATTTAATTTTGCCTCCTTAGAGGTCCTTTGAACATGAAAATCTAATTCTGTGTGTTCTACTGGAAAGCCTTGATATAGCCCTGTAGGGAGAATTTTAGTAAAACTAAACTTATTATGCCCACTTCTCAGAAAATAAATAAATAAACAGAGTAGAAGATATTTCTGTCAACTAAAGAAAAACAGGCACCATTTAGAACCTCTTATTTATGCCTGTTTGGAGTTAAAACAACCCAAACAAATGTAGTTAAAAATGCCATCTAAATCACAGCTACTCAATTAATTGAATTAGACATTATGAAATGGCAAAGCCAATATAAACTGCAGTACTAAGCTTCAGTAAGGGAACTTCTGCCTAAGTTAGAAGAGATGAGCATAAGAAACATATATCCTCGACAGAACAGACAGAAAACCTTACATGATATTAGATATGATATGCAAAAGGAAAATTTGGTAGAGAAATTGCAAAGGTATTAATAGAGAATTAAAGCTTTATTAAATTTCTGGTTTTTACTGGAACACAGAATCAAGTATTAGACATTGCTTGCAATAGTAAAAGGCTAAGAAAGTAATTTCTCTGAGTAAAGAGAGAATAATAATGATACAGCAGTGAGAGAGTAGTAAGATCTAGCATAAGGACATTCTACCACTACAACTAGTGACAAATTTTCTTCAGACACTACTAAGCCTATCACATCACCTGCCATTTTCATACTTCATGAGTATCTAAATCATGTCTTCCAAAATTTAGGTACATAAGCCTTCCTTTTCATGCCTCCATCTATATAAATGGCAAAAATTTGGGTACTAGGACACTTTGACTGAAGGACACTTTATAAAGAGCCTATTTACTTTCAAAACATGCATGTACATCATATTGTGCATAATATCCAGTTATTGTCTATCACAATAACTTGGAATCTCTATCCTAATCTAAGAGAGCAAGGCAGTATTTATCAACAGAGAGAACGATGAATACAGAAAGAAAAAGCAGAGCAAGTCTGTTCTACTCTTGAAAGTCAACAACAAGAGAAGGTGAGAGTAGCTTTAATCTTAACAATTATTTACAGTCACCAAGTTCACAGCTCAGCAGTTGTACACCATGCATAAAACATACATAAATACCTTCATGTATGGCCTTCGTTTTATCAAATGTTAACTATCTCCCATCTAATATATGGTCTTATTATCTAGACAAGTTTATTTAAGGAATACAATAA
Source organism: Molothrus ater (assembly GCF_012460135.2). Lineage (NCBI taxonomy): Eukaryota > Metazoa > Chordata > Aves > Passeriformes > Icteridae > Molothrus > Molothrus ater. The sequence continues at coordinate 46,275,320 of NC_050482.2, forward strand.
ATTATAAAAGATGTCTTATTTCCTTTCAGTCCCTCCATTTTTCTCAGCTTTTACTGAAGACTGGTCTGCTTTCTGCCTTGACATTTGTAAGCAGACACTGCCAGGAAAAATATTACTCAATTCCCTTGTTTCAGAATACATAGGAGACTTTCCTGGACTAGTCCAGTGAAACCTAAAATGAAACATCAAAACCTTTACTTCTTGTATGTGGTTTTTTCACAATATCATCCAATTGCAGAAGTATTTCATATACCCTTTCAAACAGTATCTGCTAGAGCCAAACATCATCAGCAAATTATTAAAGGTGCAAAATAACAGGACATTTACTGTTTGCTATTGCATCATAGCTCTGGAGACATGAACATTCGCTTATCATTTATCTTTGTTAGAAACAATATTTTTAAATGGAGCAGTAAAGATGAAATCCAGAAGGCAATATTGTTCTGCTTATGGGAGGCAGATAGCAACCAGACATTTGATAAGCCAAGTGCTGCCACTCAGTTTGAAACAATGAGGTCAGTAGGAAGTTTCTTCTGTAGAAATGATTTGTCAAACATGTATTTTTCTATCATCCTAACAGAGATGGGCTTCTAACTCTCCTTGGCCCAAAGGACATGTACCTTACACTGTGAAATAAAAGCAAAAAATTACAGGTCTGTTACCTAGTATTCTATTTTGACATTATCATTACTAATAACTAATAGAACAGGAAACTGGTCCTGAATTTCTTCTATAAATTTGGATGAGCAGGTCTATCTCTGCCACAGCTGTCCCCAGCAGCTGCAGCAGTCAAGCCAGGGACAGAAGAGCTGGAACACTGTTCTGTGCTCTCAGTGCTCCCCCTGCTGCTGCCCAAGCTGCTCTCAGGGGAAAATGTCTGAGGTATGCAGAAGAAAAAAGAGCATTAGGCCATGACATATAATACAATCAGTTACTATTTTTCTACAGCAGCATCCCTGCATTAAGCAAATACACCCCTCTGAGACTGAGTAAGGATCCTGAAAAGGAGGAGCCTCAATTATGACATACATACTATGTCTCACAGACAGTGAAAGGTTTTGGGAACCGGGGCACACTTTTCCCACATCCCCCAAGGCCTTCTCCCTACTAATGATTTTCTGTTTCCCATCCTCATTATTTTGTCTTTCACCTTACACTGCACATCTGCTGCTGTTCTTTCACTAACATGTTCCAAGTCTGCATCTCTTTCATTCACTCTGAGTGTGGGTAGAGTTTGACTGCACCTCCTGTATTCTGCAAAGAGTCAGGAAGACAAAGACAGTCTTGTACTTACAGCAGCAGAATGATGGAGAAGAGTACTCTGCACCTGCCTCTGCTTAATCCCTGTGGGATGCTAGACATGTCATCTCAACATCTCCAAGATGGTCGCTAAGTTTGTGCTCCTGATCTGCTGGCTATGCTGAAACCAAAGGTGAGTTTGCACAAATCCTGGGCTACATCAGGAATCATCTTGGGAGACTCTGCGTCCATTCTCAGTGGTATATGAGCCTAAGTACCCTGCAAATCCCAGCTCCAGCAGTCCCAGATGTGGAATCTTGGTTTCTACACCACTGCACATCAGCCCAGTTGCATGTGATATTTTCTGACTAGGGCTCCCAAAGAAACACCACATCTGAAGCAGTTACACCCTTGGAACTCAAGATCACTGTGATATCTGATTCTGAGGAGAAATTCCTGTCACTTGAAGTCAGTAGAGTCAAGTGAAACGACTGCATGTAGCAAACACAAGATGCATTAACTAGGCAAATGTGATTAATTCACATACATTCACATATATACACAACTATGTGGTTGTGTAGCTGCTGCCCCTCAGTGGGGAAGCGCCATTGACACCTATCATGATGAGCACCCCAAAATAAATCACTCTGTCTCCAGAGCAGGATCTAACACTATACAGGAAATACATCCTGGAACCAAATGGCAAGTATAATGCACACTGAATAAGGTCAAAATTTTAAGTAAAAATGAGATTATAAAATGAGTACATCTGGACATGTATTGAAAGTAGAGCAATAAATTCGAAATTTTAATTCATCCTTGCATGTAGCATAGATAACAAACATTAAGATGATTCTAATCTTTGCACTGCTCTCATAGAAGGATGAAACCATTCATAAAACAAAAGTTTTAGAATTTAAAAACCTATTAGGTGATCTGTTTCTCAAGTGATCAGTTACAGGACCCAAAAAAATGTCCTGAAGTTGTGTCAGGGAAGGTTTAGGTTGGATATCAGGAAAAGGTTTTGCACCCAGAGGGTGTTTGGGCACTGAACAGGCTCCCCAGGACAGTGGCCACAGCATCATCCTGACAGAGCTCAAGACGCATTTGGATAACAGTCTCAGGCACAGCGTGTGAGTCTTGGGGATGGCTCTCAGCAGGGCCAGAGAATTGGACTTGATGATCCTTGTGGGCCCCTTCCAACTCAGTGAATTCTGTGATTTAATAAAAGTTGTATGTTTAATCTATGGATTAAGCTACTTCTCCATAATATATCAAAACATAGGCACTTCCATAACTTACTCTACTCTAATATATGTGTTTGGGACAGGATTGAACGGCCAAATTAATTTCTCTTTCTTAACATTAGCTAAAATAAAGTGAACCTGTGTTTAAAATACTTGTCTAACTTTGAGCACATACCTAATACTAATAAATCAGTCCATTTGCACACTTAATTTTAAATGTTTAATGTCAAAGCATTTCAAGTGCTTTACTTTACCATGAAAAAGAACTTGGCACATGAAGCATAAAGCCCTAAAATAGAATTCACCCAGGAAGTCATAAAGACTGCAAGGACACTCTGCTACAGAATGCATCTCTAGGAATGCCTTTCCATCCCACAGGCATAGTAGATTTGACCTGTGTTGGTATGTAAGGAAGACTATACACAAATATGGGCTGTGCAAAAAGGGAAGGAATTTGGTACCTTTATTTTTGAGTCTTGAAATTGAACCACAAGAACAGTTGCAATTAAGTTAATGGAATTTCTCATGTTAATGACAGACTTTTGCGTCTCCCTGAATCAATATGCACATGACTCACTCCAAAATGTGACTCACCGAAAAATTCATGCACCAGATGAAAAAGAAGAAACTGATAATGAAGGGCATAGGAGCCCACAGAAAAACAAAATCAAGTGTTAATAATTTAAAAAATATTAAAGAGAATTAAAGAATTAAATAAATACAGAATATTTGCCCTTGCATAAAGGAAAAAAGTCATAATTCAAAGTAATGTAAACCACTTTTGCCTTTAAATGTCTCAGAGAAAATACTGCTTGGAGAATAGTTACAGAGGCATCTCTGTATTTAACAGGCCTATACCATCTGAATGTTATCATATAACATTTGAAAATCTCAGTGCTATCTAATTGCCATGAAAATCAGTTGTAAATCTTGCATTTTTCCTCTTTTAAAATTGTGAAAGAGAGGGTGGGTAAGTGGGTGGCAGTATGATGAAACTTATAGAAAACACATTATTTCTCATGAAATAGAGCAGAAGGAAGAGAAATTAAAATAGGGAAAAATCAGGTGGCAAGAGAGTAGGCAGAAGTCATCACTTTATTACTCCTCCAGTGCACAGTTTTTTATTTAGCACACATATTCTCAGTAGAAATGTGTAAATGAAAATGCAGTTATTATTCCATTAAGCTGCTGTTGCCTTAATAAAGAACATAAAAGAAAATCGTACCTGAATAGTCAAAAGCACTCTAAAGAACTATATGCAGTACTGCATTAGTCATCTGAAGGTGAATGCTAGTTAAGAGTTGACAATCAAAAGAGCTTTGAAAAGCATTTTTGCTATGTGATTTACAGATCCAGCAGTAACAAATTACTTGTGGTTTGCCATATTAGCAGCCAAGTGCTAAACATAATGTAAACACAACACAGTAGAACAGTTAACAGCTGAAATGTCTTAGAAGGCTATAAAAGTTGAAGGCCTAACTAGAAAAGATCAGTCAAAGAATAATCTACCTTTTGTTCTCAGAAGCACAAGCAATGACTCAGACTCCTCTAGAGGTGCTGAAAAAGATCACACACACACGTCCCATCAGAGATGCAGCATACTATCAACTGGAGAGCAGCTCTCAATGCAGCCTGATTGACATGGCATGTGGAAGCAGCATTCAAAATCATCTCCACTAGCAAGGCAAAGTCTTTGCTATGGCCAATAGGAAAATCTGCCAGTGTGAAGTTGACATACTGCAAGTTGCTGCCTTTTCCTGTCTTATATAATTAAACCAGTGATATCACTGCAGTAATCTCAATAACCACTACTGCAAGAAGATGTAGGACAGGGTGTGCTTTTTGTGTGCTAGCTCATTGGTACTGTTTCCTTTTGCCTGTGGTAGATTCAACGCCACTCATTCAGATCCACCGCAGCACAAGCACACCTTTATGTTCTTTTGCAGACACATTCCTAAGTAGCTGAAGACTTAATATTTAAATTCTTTCTCCAGCCATTCATAATATAATGTCTTAAAGCTCCTATAAAATACAGATAAACAAGTCAGTAACAGGCTTTCATCTATAACTCCTGTGAAGCACTGTGTTTCTCAGGAGGTATCAATGACTAAATAAGCAATTGTGAACTGTTAAAATTATTTCGATTTCTAAAAGGAAACACCACTGACAGAGACAAAAGCAAGGCAATAAATATTCCAATACCCGTAAGTAAGAAACTATTAACAATGGAAAGAAAGACCAGCATAGCAATAAAAAAGTAATTATATTTTAATATGATTTTTGTCTAAGGCAGTATTGAGGCTGCTTCTTTGCAGATTGTGAACAGCACATGTTTCAGAAATATTAGGCGGAGCACCAATATCAACAAAAATAATAGTGGTAGTATTAATGCAAATTGCTTAATCTCAAATAATTACTCAAGTAAATAAAATTGTAGAACCTCTCCTGAGATTTTTCCCTCATGACACTAAACTGAAACTTACGGTAAGTTTAGGAAGGATAGAGAACAAGAGAAGTGGAATGAAAATAGATATTCAAAAACTGTGTAAGTCACTCAACCTTCACGTTTCTCTGGAAAAATAAAGAAACTGCTGTAAAGACCAAGACATGCATCATGTGACACAAAACATCAAGTAAATCTGGTTTCTGATTCTAATCTCAGTTTAAAAACTTATACCACTGAAGTCAGGCAAGGATTCCAGTTATAATAAAGTCACAGAAAAGCTACGGAGTGCATTTCTAGCACACTCTTGCTGTATGGGCAAACTTTTCTAATGCATAGTAAATATCAGGCACTGGCTCTTAACTTAATTCCTCAAGATATTATATTCTATAGAGGTATAGGAATCTGGTCCAGCATATTTTTTCTATTAATTTTCTACTTGCTGAGCTTATTAACAGGGGGTGGAAAAATCTGTCAACAGAATACAATAAAACTCTATGTTATGAATAGTCAACTTTCAAGACTTAAGGACAAAAATACTGAATTTATTTTATATGCCTATTATAAAACAAATCTGCTTGTAGCCATTAAGATAGAATAAAAATGAAATTAAACAAGTAGTCCAAACAAACTGCCCAATGCTCTAATTTCAGCTACTAAACAATTTTTAAAGAGAGCATTATTTTGTATTAGCTTGTCATGGGTGGTCATTTTGCCTGTGAAATATGGCACATTATTTATCATTAACATTATTTGTATACCTCTTACTAAGAAGCAAAGAAAAGAAAGCGAGACTGCAGCTTCTAAGGAAGTACCTACTTAGCCAACTTCAAAAGAATCACTGAATCAAATATACTGAAACCATACATTTAATCCCCACCCCTTAGGATCCTGTAGAAGTTCACATGGCTCTGATGGATTAGCAGGCTGCATCTCCTGGTTATACCATTGGGATAAAATGATGAAGTTCCACTCACCACAGAAAACAACTGAGAAATACCCATACGGTTCTTACTTTTCTCATGCATTTCCTGTCAGATGGTGATCATCAGAGGCTTCACTGCAAGTTCCCAGCTTAATGACTTAATTCCTGCACTAATGGAATAGACATGAAATCAGTGTTGACTTGAGTTATATACCAAAATATTTCATTTTTTCCCCTCTACTCTTTGTAACTTGATGTGTAGGTATAACACTCATTTATTCTGAGGCCCCTATGTATATTAAAGAACAATCACACCTGCATTGGTACCTGCTGACAACCTGGTACCTGCTGATAAGAGTTCTAAATTATTACAGAAATTCCTATCTCTTAAAATGCAGAAACATCAAAAGCTAAAGTGTTCTAGAACAATGTGGTTTTTGTTTAGATTGCAGGATAGGTTCTCCTTCTTTCCTTATTAACTCAGTTATCTTTTCCCTCAGGTAAATATCCACATATGACTGTGAAAATCAAATCTTCTACACATCTAAGCTCATTCTTCTTATATTCTACCAAAAGCAGTTTTTCCAGAGAGCAAAAAATATGTTTCAGAAATTAAAATCTGATTGTACCTAAATGTCAGCAAAGTCTTTCAAATTCCTTCTAGACCTCGTACATTGCTCCATACTCTATTGCTCAAATGTGATAAACCAATACATCTTTGGAGTATCAGCGTTCCTACTGGCGATGCTCTAAATCACATAGGCAGAACCTGTATTTTGAGAAGACCAAGGAAGATGAAAAGAACTTTTTTTTCTCTTGTGAAGGAGAATCTGAAATTGTGATTCTGACTGGAACACTAGAGAACAGTCTGAGGACAGGAGAAACCCAAGGGAAATGGAGAGCAGGAGTCCATGAGAGATTTTTTTTGACAAACTTCTAATGAAGTTCAGTTCTTGAGGGAAGCAACTCCGATTACCAATAACTTAGTGTTCCTGACAATTTGGTTTTATAATAACATCACAAAGACAAAGTTGATGCTAACATTAAAAAAAGTCACCCGTCTGGGTGGAAATGTCATGGTATTATCTTCTCATTCTGTTCTCCAGAAGTGACTGAAACTCTCTTGGAAGGTCCCAAATGAATCTGGAGACTGCAGCTTAAGTATGGGCATCATGTTGTACACTACTGAATACTCCCAGGATAACAGACCCTGAGGGTAGCATAAGAAATGAAAGAGAAGGGGTTCTGCTGTGCAGCACTGGCAACAGTGGCACAATGGCACGGACAGCTCAAGGATGTTAAAAAAATCATGAAACACAGATGAGAAAGAAGGCTCTCTAAAGCATTGAGTTACATTAAAAAAAAAAGATATTTAATGCAAGCAAATATATTTCATATTGGGAAGATGATTTCAGGATCAGTTCTGACAGAGCCCTCAGATGTTGGCTAATCCTACTGAGATTAGTAGATATCCTTGGTGTTCATCTAAGTATAATGAAACAGATATGACTCTACATATGTGCTCAGTATTCAACTAAAATTGTTCTTGTAAAAAAAATAAGTCTACTGTAGTCAAGTTAATAAAACCTAGCTATCAAACAGAATTTTTGAGTAGACAAAATTTTACTAATCATTGCCACAGCACCCCAAATTTACACACAGCTTTATAACCACAAAAACAAACAAGCTCTTTGATCTGAAAACCTTGTATTATAATTACTTTATATGGAAAAAATTCTAAACCCATATCCAAGGTCCTTATGTAAAAGATTCAGCTGAGATGAAAGGGTCCACAGCAGGGCAAGTGAAAGTGCTTGGCAGCATGGAAAGACTTACATACAAAATAAGAAAATGCTAAAATTACGTAGGCAGGAAAAGAAAGCTTTAAGAAAGAACAAGCCTGAAATATTACAAATTATGAAGGGTGGGCACAAAGCATTTGCTTTTTTCTGCTCTATCAGATTTTACCATATAAGAATAAATGGAAGCATAAACTCAGCCAATAAGAGAAAATGCCTGTGTCTAGAGCACACATTCTGCAAAAAAGCAATACAGGGTTTTACACGGTGGTAAACAATGTGACAGACTGGAGCAAAAGGATTAGATACCTTTAGGCTTCACCACTGCAAGCTAAACACATAACAGCATTCAGAGAGATACATTTGTCTGTAAGCTATTTTCCTGCTAGCACCTGATAGTCAAGGAATTTGCCACACACACATAATTGCACAGACTGCTTAAATATTCCAGAAAATCATTCTAGTGGAAAAAAGAGCAGGTACTTTTTAATGCAGATTAAATGAATTGGTGGTTTGGCCAGCACATTCCCCTAGTTATACTTAACTCCATGTAGTTTAAATCACACTAAGTGTTGTCATGTTTTGAGATCTTATATTCCTAAACAAGCAGTGGCTTTCTGACAGGGTAGGTCTGTGTAGCTCACGGGAGGATTGGCTAGCAATCTTTCTACCCGAAATCACAGCAGCAGGGAGCTGCAGGCTAATTTAGTCAGCTGTGAAGCATGATACCAGGCAAATAATTCTGTGTAGAGTTCCACATAGCTCCTATTAGGACCCCTCTAACATAAATTTTCACAACACTGTGCTGAAGCATAGCCTAACCTACAGATACAGAACATAATCTTTTTTAATAGCTACAGAACACACGTTAGGAAAGGATACTTTTAGAAAGTCTGAACTCCCCTTCACTACGTAGGTAGTAGCCTAAAAGAGGGGGAAAAATTTGTATCCAGTTGGTTTCCTTCTGCTTCTTTGTAATCACTAGCTCATGTTTAAACAGAATTTAGAAATCCTTTTGTAAAGCAGTTTATGGAAAGTATATAATTCCACAAAAACCAAGTGGATGTTTGGTACTGGATGTCCCATTATAAATATCTAATGAAAAAAAAGTAGCAGCAGCAACAGTTCTCAGTGGGAAATACTACTGTGTGCACTAGAAATTGGGAGTAGCAGATGGTTTTTAGTGAGGTGGTAGATTTTAAAATAACTTTTTAAAGTTATATAATCTTAGCTTCAGAGTGTGGGTAGACCTTTTCAACAAGGGAATCTCAAAAAGTTATGTTTACATATCCTAGGAGAGATGGCCATCATACTTTTACTTCCCATAGAAATAAGAGTCAGCATATGCTTGCAAAATAGGAATCGTAACTGAACTGGGTAAAAGAGCAACTTTATACAAAACTCTTGCAACATCAGAATTTGGCAATACTAAAGTTATCTAACACTATCATAAAAAAGGAATTCAGTAAAGCAGCAATCTTCCAAACACTGTCTCTCAATACATCATAAATACCTGCAAAATGCATTGAAGCTTTCTTATCAAATTTACCAAATGTTACTATATTAAATGATTTAAATTTATCTGTGTCTGTCCTTGAAGCCCCATACAATCAGGCCTGATTATCTTACTATTCCCTAATGAATAAGAAACCAAAATTGTTCTGGAAGGTGTTTTTACTGTATCCTCATTAGTAAGCCATTGTACATACTTCTGGCTTGCTCATCACCATTTTTCTGTGAAATTTTGTATCCATCTCTCAATAATGCATGCAAGTGTGTGGTGTTTTTAAAGGCTCAAGACAGCAATTATTTTACTCGAGCATGTTTGGTCACTCTTAGCAATTATATTTCAATCCAGCCATTATTTATTTAAATTTTATATTAAAAGTAAAAACCAAAATAGTATTCTTGAATAATGCTACTAAACAGTTTATTTCAATATTCAACAAGCTCTAGCAATTACTTTGCGAAATAAAAAAATCCTGTGCTTTTTATAAAAAAAAAATTGTTCTTTTCTTTAGAGAAAAAAATTCATCAGAATAACTGACTTCTGAAAAACCATGCATAAATTTTACCCACTCTAATATATTCTCTTAGTCAACTTCTTTCAAAACCACATAATTCTATGATTTTGAATCTCTCCTTAGATATAAACCAGACACGATTATAGTTTTATTGCTGTTATACAGCCTCATATTCTTGATATTCTGACATAAGAGTAAAAATGGTGGTTTTGAATATGTACCGTCACTCTTTTCAGCAATCTTATTATATTTTTACATATATTTTTTTCCACTCTCTCAACATGCACAAGTATCAACTTCCCACTCTGGATGACAGAAACTGACATTTATATGCCTGTGATGAAATCCAAATCTTTTCCCTGAGACTACACAGAACCTTTCCTCATGTTTAAATTTAAATTACTGCTGCCAGCCTTTATTATCTATTATATAACCACATTAAATTTAAACAGATATGCTGCTGCCACTTCTGTGAAATCCCTCTGTAGTGCAGTTACTACATGGTTTTACTATCTTCAGTTTAAAAAAATAAATTGGGGGCATCTTAAGTTTCTCAGTATTTATACCATGTAAGTAAGCAAAATCCTTTAACATACACTCTGCTTTTAAGAACACAGAAAACTCTCAAGAACTCTCTTTAATCTAAACTCATGTCACAAATCCAAAGACAGTAAGATATTGCATTTGCACTTGAAAATCAGTAACACATTTTTTTTGTTATGCTTCTGAACACAACAGCCTAAATGTAAAAGCAAACATTGCAACCACCTACTACAAAAGATTAAAGAGACTGTTCTGAAGAATATACTTCAATGTGGAGCCTCAGTTCTATTGAAGTGGCACATTTTAAAATTAGTTTTAGTTCAAAAAAAATCTCAGGAGTTCTCAAAAAATATGGAATACTTATGGTTTCTACATGAAAAGAAAACCACACTTTTCAAAATAAAGATGGAAATAAACTTTTGAATACAGAGATAAAGAAAAGATAAGAAAAAGCCCTTTTTAAGAGAGAATTTTAGGAAAACATTTTTCAAATAAAACATCAAGTTTACTAAAGAAAAAGTCTGAGATTTATTGTACCCAACATGTACATCTAGCAAATGTATATTTACACACACAGGCAAGTGGAGAAGTTCTTAATCTCTAGTTTTTGTTTTGCAGTCACAGGTTGGCCAAAGCAAATAAAAAGTCAAATATTCTTTGAAATCCATAGGAATTTCTAACATGTACAAAAAGCCCATATTTTTATTTTCCAATATTATTTTTTTAAAGAACACAATGTGCAAATACATCGCAATACAGCCGGTGCATTTCTGGGTTTAATTAGAATTCTAAGTCCTGACATGAATACATACACAGGAATCTCACACCTGACAGGAAACTGGCAATGATCTTAGAATGTCACAGACAGAGGAATCTAAAGCAAATTTCTTGTGGGTGCTCAGGATTCTCACAATACACACTTTGACAACCTTCTGTTCATTTTCCTGACACACTTAATTTTTCAGGATCCTTGCTTTGTGCATTATACCTGTTTAAATTTTCTTGCTTGCTGTTCTATTCACACAGATTGTTTGAATGCACACTTGGTGTGTAACCTCTTTGCCATGATACACTTCTAAATTTAGTCCTGATGTTTTAGCTTTTAGTTTAAATGTATGTCATGATGTTCCATACATTTTTCTCCCAGAGGAATTTAAGGTTTTCATTTTGAAGCAGTTTGGACTATCAACTGTGTTAAAATGCACAATTTTAACACAGCAACAAGAAATGTTGGAAAACTCTTATATAAGATGGTTGCTTTTGTTCTTGAAATTACTGAACCAGACTGCCATCTATTGGAAAATAAATATTTTTTTAATTATGCTTTAAAAAAAACAAACCTGAAACTGCAATCACACTTAATTCAGCTTGAAAAGAAAACACATTTTCAAATGAACTGTGATAAAAATCAAGGACTTTCCTATATTTTTTTCCACCTCACATTTTCTGAAATATGTTTTGAAGCACAGTTGCTTTTCTGACTCACAGAACAATCAAATTCTAGGTTTTTTGAAAGATTTTTATCTAGGGAACATAGAAAAACTGTAATATGTCAGCACTGCGCAAAACTCAAGTATAAAGCTTCCCAAGCTTGCCTGTGCAGCACCAGTCAAGGCTTTCCATGCCTTTACATACATAGGTCAACTAAAAAGTACATTCAAGTCACAATGGCCAAAATGGGAAAAACAAAGAAAAGAACAGGAGGCACAAATCTATGAAGTGACCATCACCCAGCATACAAGTAATTAATAAATACTAGGAATTGCAACTAAAATGATGCATAGCTGTATGAACACCTTTTGGAGCTCTCCCTGAAGTAGAATTGCAAAACTGTGTTCAATCTGGCCTTTGATTTTGTGGAAACAATGAATAGGGGCTCGTTGCATGCTATGTTGTAATGTACATATTTTAATGACTAGGACTAGGAAACATGGCATTAATATCTGCACAACAGCACACCAAACACAGCCAGAGTGGCAAAAGAAAACCTTTAAATTATGACATTTCCAGTGCAGCTTTGACTTCCTTTAGTTTATCCTTAATAACGTACTCTTCAAATTGAAAGATAACATTAACTTACTCTCATCTGACTTTCTGCTGTTAGCATTCAGTCTTTTCCTCCCTCTTCATTAATCATTCCCTCCAATTCAGGCAGCTAAGACAATCTGTTCTTCTGTCACAGTTCCCCTTTCAACTTTTGGAAGGGAAGCATCCTTTGGGGACGTTTTCACTCATCTCCAGATCTGTTCCTATTCATGTCTACACTATGGGTGTACTGTTACTGTCCTTACTCCTACTTACTACTGCTCTATTGTACTCTCCCTCTCCCAGATGTCATGCCTTTCAGTCCCCAAGATCCTCACCACTAATTTTCCTAGTCAGCTCTTCCATGTCCCAAGGAAATTTAAGAGTCAAAGCTGATTAGTAATTTGGAACTCGGAAGACTAAACCAAAGAGTTTCTTTTTTCATTTTGGTTTTCTTTTTTTACTTAACCTCAGAGCTGTGCAAACTCTGCTTCCTATTTGACTTGAAAATACTGTAAGCACATAAATCTCTGGGGTTTTAATGCCTTGTCACAAATCACACTCCTGGCCAACAGAAACATATAATACAAACATTTAATGTTTTCAATGCAAAATTAGATGAAAAGAAGTAGTTCCTTATTACAAACATTCCAAAACAACTTGTTATGTTGTTGGATCACTACCTGTCTAATAACACAGCAAATGGAGGAATGGATTCCATTCTGTCCTTGACCTAAAAGACTTCCAAACCCACTTCTTTCAAAGAAAGTACAGAATTCTACAAGTGCTGTATCATTGAGCAACAAACCATTCAAGATGCCTAAGACCAGAAAAGAAAGAGAATGTTCCTGTGAACAAGGCATCCAAAGTCCTGCTATCCACATTGCACTGGTATTTTCCAGTGGCTGTACAATGCAGAAACAATACTAGAAGGAATCATAACCTGATATCTGTACTTTATCTGGGAGACTATACAACCAATGGAAACTCACCCCTATGCCATGGACAGAATTAAGCACCACTTTTCCAGATGGAGCCTTTACTGTCAAGTTACTGTATTAAAAAGCAGGCATTCACACTACCCTAACACTAAACAAAAACTGTGAGCCCCACTGTTTCAAACAATAGAGGTTGGCAGTTAAAATTCAGGATAGAATTCCAGCCTGTGCATTCCGGGTAGACAGACACTCCTTTCTGCAGTCCCAAATCAACCATAACCTCATTTAGTCTCAGCAGTTTTGGCCCTCCTGAAAAGAGCCAATTGTTAAAAAAAAAAAATGCTTTGAAATGCACTCTGCTTCCTGATGTCTTCTCTTTCCCAAGCCTATGCTATCCTCAGGAGGTGGCTCCTGATGCTCCTTGCTCCAGCTTCCTAAGTTTATGATCCACAAGTTACTATTCAAATCAGAAATTCCCCAGTCTTGGCCCCCTATTTCTCTAAACAATAGCATGATGCAAAAAATTCAGATGTCTCCAAGCAGCCAGTGCCTTTGCAGAATCTCCCTAAGGGTCACAAAGTGGCATGACTTAGGATTTTGAAACTTTTCAGATTGCTGAACTACATGAAGTTGAAAAGCCTTCAACAGTCACCGTCTCTGGAATCGACACAAGTTCAGGAAATGGCACCACCTAACACATTATCAACAGGGACCTAACTTCTACACCTCTTCAGAGCTGATGCCAGCACAGCCAGCAATGAAAGTTAGGAAAAATCTGCTGATTTGAACCTGAATATGAACTGATATGAACCTGAAGTAACTGCTCCTTTGTGGAAGCACACCAAGTGAGGTTCCAGCCCTCTGTTGGAGCTGGTAACTGAGAAAGGCAACACTCAGTCCAGCAGGCAGAAAGAGTCTGTGCTCCACACAGACTCCATAGGGTGTCCTGTGCTGCCCATACTTTCAAAGGGTCTTGATATGTGCAGTAAAGGCAAATGTGAGGTGAACAAATGCAGACAACAGATAAGAACCCACTTAACCTACTGAGATTCTTACAGAAGCTTCCCGTGGAGGAGAAAACTTTAAGTCAGAAAAAGCTGCAAGAATCTCTCTTTAATACATATCCAAGGAATCTATTTCTGACTCTCCACATCTATATAATATACATCTTCACTTCTTTCTCTCTGTATCTTCATGTTCTTATATAAATATTCATTTAAGTTTCTTCAATCATCACTGTACTGTCACACATCTTCCTTGACTACACTTGCTGGTCCTGCCGCCAGAGCAGTTTGGCAGCATTCACCTTTGCAATCATTTTCAGAGCTACACATATCTCTTCACTTTAGCGCTTCTTCCCAATTACTCTTTCATGGCCCCTTACAGAGCATGTTGATTTTCATATCACCCAGGGAGCCTAAACACAAAGGGAAGGCAATACCTGCCCAAAATTAAAAGGTGTATCAAAAATGGAAGCAACTTCCATTTTTTTATGCAAGGTAGCCAGGTAGCAACTGAACAGACTGAATATCCCTAAAATACATTAAAAATGAAATAGCTGCTTTAGAACAAACAGGAAAATCTCACATCACAGCAAAGAGTCCTCTCCATACAGATCTGTATACCTGGGTTTACTGCAGGGGGAAACATATTCTGCCCTCCATCCTAACTTCATGTTGGGAGTGCACACCCATCATCTTGACTACAGTTTTCTCTAAAAGAAAAGAGCTGGATGCCCCAGCAGGAAAGCACCATAAAATGTTTCAGTCTCCAATTTCAAAGATTTGTTTCCACATCTAGTTCAATTCAAAATATATGAAATATCTAGAAAATATATTGCCTAATTTACCTTTATATTTCCCTGTCGCAGAAATTACAGATTTAGTATCTGGATACTTTCTATTCATATTGTACTTCATTTAGGCCTGAGCAGACGGATTTATATGGAATACATTTTCTGCAAAACAGCAGCTGAGAAGATTTAAATAGCAGTTAGCACCTAAATTCAGAGAGACACTAGACAAGTGTCTAAAAATGATTAAATGGGATTAGTATCTTGTTCAAATTGAGTTCAATATGAGTTATGTATCTAAACATTCAAACATCTAGAAGGGCTTTTCAAAAGTATCTACTGCATTTCAGGGTAGCTACGCATCTTTGTAAATCTCATTTTGTCTACATATGTCATAATAAATCCTCCGAAACATGAAAGTCTTTAACTTGCCATGGTTTTCCTCACACAAGTGAGCATAATTTTTCTTAACTTATGAAAAACGTTAACTGAAATTTAGAACTTAGCAGTTTTCCTTTGTTCTCTGCTTTATTCCCTGGGCAATCACATTTATTTAGTGTCACAATTTAAGTTTCAGTCTAAACCAGCTAAAACCAGGAAACCTAATAAGGAAGAGAATTCAATTAAAAAAAAAAAAAGCTTTGTTACAGTACAGAAAAAATGAATCCTAGAGTACTTTATTCATAATATTAGTAGCAATGAAGTTATCTTCAACTGTAGTTGGAAATCACTGAAGTATCACAACCACCGTTATCTGTATTAGAGATTCAATCTTCAATACCATTAGGCTACAATGAAAGCTATATAGTAATAAAATGTAGAAGAAAAATAACTGAGGATGTTTAGCTGGTTCTTTTGGGGGCATATCCGATGAGATTCTGTTAACATTTAGTATTCAGTATTGAATACACTGATCTCCACTGATTTCACAAAAAACCCCTTCCTTGCCCTCGCCATGCTCAAAACAAGTAACCTGAATTAGTGGTGACATGAAAAGCCATTCTGAAGTGTGGTAAGCAATACCTTTGAGAAATGAAGTGAACATTACATTCTAAATCTGTAAGGAGCACATGTTATATTTTTTTTTATTATAATGTTAACCTTGCACTATTCTCACTCTTTTATTATTTCTTTCTTGAATGTGCTATAAATAAATCAGATGTAACTGAATACATTATCCTTGTATCCCATCTTACTTACTACATTAAGCTTGGTTTGGCTTCCACTGGTCATAAGATCTTCCTCTGATACTTTACTAAAATTTTCCAGATAATGGTCTGATAGTGTATGAGACAGATCTTCAAAAGAGTATTCCTTTTCTTGGCACAATTTGATTTCATCTAAGAGCTTTGATAATTCTCCAGTCACAGCTTCACCTTTAAAAACAGACACACCATTAGTCAGTAATTAGAATACTGGGGTAATTTATGCCTAAAAAGGAAATGCACATTCTTTAAACTTTATCATCTATTATTTTCCATACCTTATCTTCTAAACAATGATCTTCATGCACCATTCTCTGCTCAAAAATAATGACATTTTGTTCCAGGCTAGGAATTTGCTTGAGGCAATCTACATACTTCTGCATTGCCCTATACCTTGCATTTAATTAGGATGAATATATACTTACCCTTTCTATGTTTTCTAATCCTGAAAATTTATAGAAATAGCAACTATCCAAGAATGTAAAATTAATCCAGGAAAAGAAAGTTTCTACAAACATACAAAATCAATATCCCATACTCTGCATCAGGTTCATGTTTGCTGCTGTAATTAATTAATACACTATATAAGATCTGTAAACTGTGAGTGACTAAGAATGCATATCTCTCCCATCAAAGCAGCTATGCTTTATGAATAATTCTTGCTCACTATTCCAGGATTAAATGGAATGGTGGAAGAATATACTGGGCAAACCCGACATGCTTAAAACATGCCTTCCTACAGCAGTCTATCAGAAACCCACACTTAGTGCATTCTGCACTGTGTTTCATGTTTTCTCCTTAATTTATCAGATTTCTTAACTAAATAAATCTGCCAGAACAGTAAGACAATAGGCTTTCTATGTCTACACTGAGGACCACTATTGGAAATAGCAGTAGTAATAAGTACTAGAATCACACTGAGTGCTAACCATTCTGCAAATAATCCACTGGCAGCAGCAAGGCCTCCACAGACTGAAAAGCTACTCATTATGATCAACCACATTGGGTTCTGATTATGTACTCTGTGTGTGTGTTACACAGCTACCTTTAGTAATAGCAATGAAAAATGAAAAAGACCAAGAGTTTCCAGGAGCAAGTAAGAAACCCCTTTTTTAAACTAGGTTTACAACAGTCATATAGGTGAAAACTGCAGTGCTTAGACTTGATAAAATACAGATGCTTCCATGTTACTCCATCTTTGGAAATAAAATGCTGAAAAGGAAAAACAGAGTGAGCATATTAAGCTCAGCATACATAAACTAGACTTAAGTACACTCACATAACTACAGAATCCACTGATAAAACTGTATCTCTGCTTGGTCTAGAGCTCTGTTTCATTTTTTTCATAGTCGCTGTTTGCTATGCTAAGTAAACACAAATACTCAAAAAAATATTTAAAGTATAACCATGGCCAGTTATTACCAAAATCTTCAGAGACAAGACTAGAAGTTGTGAATTAAAAGCATTTAATCTTTCTACTCTTAGTCAATGGTAGCTTTGCACAAAACTTGTAAATTAAGCAAAATTATAATCGGGTTTATTTATATTCTGCTTTTTAATTAGTAAATTGAAATTATTCCAGATTAATATTATAACTAAAAATTGGAACTAAAATACCTAAATATTAAAAACTATTCCAAAATCATGATACAGTGATTTTTTAAAAAAAGAACAAGAACTACTGCTTCCTACAGAACTATGCTCATGTCCCTAGTCCCACATTCTCCCACATATGGCCTGCAGTATTTCTTACTGGGCAAGAAGGAGTTCTGTGTGATAAAACTGGACTGACCTGGGTGAAAATGCACTAGCTGACTGGCTGATTGCAGCCAGAATACATAAAAGACAGATTTTGCCTATTTCTTTCAGGGCAGGTATTAATTAGGGCCTTTAGCCTCTATCCAGCTCCCTATTTTCATGAAAGTCACAGAAAGGTAATTGGTACTGCTATCCCTCTTCCAAAGTTGGTTTAAATTATCTGAAATTAGATTGTCAGTGAATGGCAGACAGATGGATGGGAAGCACGATCAAGTACTATTTCTCTCCTTTAGTAACAGATTACAGAATAGACAAGCAAAAGCCAGCTAGCATGTTTTACATTATTTATACCTTGTAAGAGGAAATAAGGAATGTGGGATCATGACCTTATTATTTTAACAAGTAAAACATATTTTAAAATTATTTGCTACTTAATTTCAGAACAGACATTTCTATTGCACAGTTGGCTTCACAATCCTGCTAATCTCAAAGGAGCTATTTATCTTCACATACCACATATGTGTTAAGTACCCCAATGGGAAATACTATAGGAACTACAGCATTTGTTCACTATTACTATGAAGATCATAACCTGACATGCATCAGGAAGCTTCATTCTCTCACGAATAAAAATTCTCCCAGTGAACATGTTAAAGAAAAAAAAAGAACATGTTAAAAAAGACAAAAAAACCCAACAAACAACGTGAACAAACAAACAAAAAAAAAACTACTAAGCAAAATAACACCACAACTCACACAACAAAACCAAGGACAGGTTCAGTTATTTGCCAGTAGTCAATTACATTCACTCTGGATGATTACTGAAGGTAGAAGTCAGGTTTGGTTCTACAGGAGGTTCATGAAAGACACCACACTCAGGACATGCCCTGTTTTAGTGGCTGTGGTGAGGAAATGGTGAATTGGAACATAAAATGAAAGCACATGCTCACAAGTGACTGCTACAGTGTATGAAAGCTGTGTTAGAAGACAAATGGAAGAGCAGTACATTTCTGACCCTTGAAAGAGGCTTCCAAATGTGAAACCATTGGTAGATGCACTCATTAGGGAAGATAAAGTAAATTCTATTTTTAACCCAAATGCAAACAATACCTGCAGAGTATTTCAACATATTAAGTATTTTTGTTTTACTTGATTATGCAATGGATAAGGTCAGATAAATTAAAAATATTTAAGATCAAACAATGCAGTACATTGTAATCCATTAGTGACCTGCCCTTTCTGAGAATACAGTTCCTTGCTTTTCTATATGACATGGATTACAGTGTATGCAAGTCAAGATAGGTGATTCATGGTAGGAAAAAAACCCATACTTGATATCAATAACTTCCTTAAATTTTTTTCTACTTTGTAAGTTTGTATGAATGTTAATATTAAAGAGAAATTCAGTACAGCTTTTGCATTCACAGAGTACATGTATTTACTTTTAGCCTTTGGAGATGGAGGAACTTCTGGAGACAAAACGCAAGACTGATGTTCTGCACATTCCAGTGGGCATTCCTCTGAAATGCTTGCATTTCCTGTTTCCATATATTCTGCAAGTTAAAGATACAAATACACTTAAAAGCCTGAATTAAGAGGGTTTACTTCAATTGAAAGTATATTTGCTACTGCATTTTTCATAACAGACTTTTCAAATTTTCATGCTACAACCCTGTAATAATTATTAATCATAACAACATTATTACGAATATTAATATTGTCATCGGCAAACATTAATATCACAACCCTGTAATAATAATTATTCATAAACACTGCTGCAAGGCAGTCATTTGTTGAAAGTACTGTAAAACACTAAAATGGCCAATGCTTCAATCTGTGGAAACAGCTACAGAAATCTCATTGTAAGGGTAATCAGTTGAGACTATCCCTGTGTTTTTCTTGCCTCCTTGAAATATCAACATGACTGTTCTATTACATTATTACAGTTAAAAGACACTTTTATTCTAAGTTTGTGGAGACTTTTTTGTCAAGATATTCAGGATGTTCAAAATACATACAAGCATTGATATAAGAAAGCCAAATACTCTGCTTGCAGCACAGATACAGTACATGAGGAAAAATAAAAAGCATCCCTGAAAATTTAGTTAAAAATAGCAGTCTAAAAAGCAGTGTGCTGAAATTTCTGGTTTTTCTCCTTAGAACTTCCCTTGCCCCATGTTCACAACAATGTTTATAAAAACAGAAAAATGAAATAATGAATGTGCTAAACTTCAATTTCATTACTGTTCTTTTCTTATAAATATCTACATGATTTTCCTGTGCTTTTCTACACAAGCTACTTCAATAGAAGACCAAAACATCAATGAATTGCAGTGCAATACTAAATATGAAATTAATTTCTGCAATAGTGGCACTTTTTTTTCCAACAGAGTAACTGGTTCTCAATTTGGGCAGTTATTCTGCATCTGGATTTTCTTGAGTTTATGAAATTGTTTAAATAATTTCATTGTGATACCAATAATAGCATATGTTGCAACACACAGAGCACCAAAGTACAATAACGTCTTTCAGAAATACCACACTGAAGGACTAAGGAGTTTCTGGGAAGTGAAATCTCCCTGATTTAATTTCTACAGTCTATAAATGCACTTGTTAAGCTTGCTGTTACTCATGATTAAATAACAAATCCCAAAACCCAAATACAATCTGTGATAAAATAGACATCTGAGAAATTGAAATTGGAAATGGCATAGAACAGCAAGCATTTTCAAAATGCCTTGCAGATTGTTGGGTTGTTTTGGTTTTTTTAAATGGCATGATTTGAAAATGCCATACAAGTTTAATGAGTGGCAGTGGTCCCTGGCATTATCTGTCATAAATTTCATCATATGAAAATTTTGTGCTTGTGTGGGTCTGAAAGCAAAGACGAACTGTAGGAGACTATGAGAAAACTAACACCATGACAAAATGCTCTGGAATGTTTTCCAGCTCTGTCAGAGATAGTATTTGTCAAGTTAACGTGTAAGATGGGGATAAGATAAAAAGGAAGCCATACCCAAAGAAAACTAAAAGAAAAAGAAATTCATGAATGAAAAATGTTTGCTTGGTAATTATGCAACTGTCCAAAAGGAAATGTAATTCTATCGGGTGAATGTTACAATTATTAGATTATTACATCTTTAATTAGCAGAGGAAATGAAGGAGATATTGTGAAGAACTCTAACCTTGTTCTCACATAATCATACAAGTCTGTGGTTTTAAATCAATTCTCTATTTTTGCTCTTTGTCAGTCCAAACTTCCAGACCAATTAACTTACCTCCTGGAGGCTAGTTCTGAAGAGAAATCCCAGGTTCAACATAAGTCTTAAATACTTTAAAAACCACAGAGTTCCTTCCAGAAAACCTTTACAGTTGGCTCTCACAAGGTATGGTAGAAAAGGCTTACAACAGGCTGGCTGCCTTACCAATGTTTTGAGGGTACAACCCTTGAGACTTTGGGCTTTTGTGGGACTACTACTCCTAACTTGGTTTATACTATTGAAAATTCAGATAGAAACGAGAAAAAGACAGAGCCTCAGTTTAAAGAGGCTTATAGTCCAGGTAAATGTATACTTACCCATAATACTGTCAGAGAAAGAGATGCAGAACAGGTGATCTGTATTAAGAACGAAAGAAAAAGCACAGAAAAGCACCAGATGCTTTCACCAGCAGCTGCCTTTTAATCACCTGCAGCTGGCTATGAATCCATCTGCAAATCCTGCCCAAACTTACTGCTGGGTGCTTGAGGGTGGATCAGGGTGGATCATTTTTCTCAAGGCAAAAAGAGAATTCAGAACAAAGCTAAGCTTAGTGACTTGTACCACTTCATGACCAGAACAGTGTCCCTATCTGTGGTTTCACACAACTTTAGAGGAAAACCCATCATTCCTACCACAGGGGAGAGTAAAGGCTGTTTAGGACACAACCTGTCAAATTCATAATGGGAAGAATGGACCATTTTACTTCTTCACCTTACCCAGAATGAACTTTACAGCTCAGTGTAAAGAGAGGACTACTGCACTTAATACTAAGAGGTCAAAAAACTTGGTCTGTTTAGTAGGATAGTTTTCTTTAGTTACCAGATTTTGTCAAAGCCCCACTCAACCTAAATTGGGTGCTGTGCACAAAAAATAATACCATACAAATGGTCACACAGCAGTGGAAATAAGAACAGTGGGGAATATAACTCAAGCAGGGAACAAGCTCTGGGAAGTTCAAACAGTCGGAACTCCAGCTTTCTTAGTTTCTGTAATACCAGTTAGGCCAATGCCAAAGAGATGGGAAAGTAGGAACATATAAGCAGAGAAAAACAGCTGCCTCTCCAGCATGAAGAGAGCATGGCCCAGCTCAGCTAGAGCTGCTCCTGAACTTCCAAGGAATATAAAAGCACAACTTGCTTTAACTTCAGCTCCTCTTAGATCCTAATTTCTAATTGAGGTGGTAGGGTTAGGAGTTTTGCTTTGTTTACAAACCTTGGCTCTTAGAGTAATGGTTATATTCACCTCAGAAAACTTTTTATTTTAATGGAAAATAAAAACCAATTAATTAATACTTATTTTCCTTTAAGTATAAGCTGGTTTCTTTTTTTTATATACCCTATTTCAGCCATGCCATGTGGTAGATTCATATAGAATTCTTTCTAGAACTATTCTTCCCTAGGAAGACCAAAAGGCTCCTTAAAACTTTAAAAAAACCAAAAAGGCCAAATTTGACCAGAATATAAATATGAACACTCACCTTTTTAAGCAGAAGACTCTCCAAGTAACTAGATCAGAGAAATAAAACTTACAGAAACCAGTCCCCTCCATAGCCAATATCCCTGTGGAGGTGCTTACACCTCCTTCACATCTTCCTGAGGGGTGGCAATCTTCGAAAAAACCTCTGCCCTCCCTAAGATCTTCCAGAACCTGTCTGGGAATTCTACAGCTCTGTCGAGTCCTGGCCCAGCCAGGAAACTCTCAAAAAGCTCCTCCCAAAACAGCTCACTTGCCCCCCATGGTAAAGAACCCACCTGAGGCTTTGTGACCCAATTCCTTTTCTCTTTAAAGCAGCTGCAGTAGCAGGAAACTGACTGGGAACTACCATGGACAGGTGTGCTAAGGTGACAGACAAGCTGGGATGGAGGCTGGTTCACTTCAGTCTCCTAAATTTCAGAGGACAATTTCTAAATGATCCATGTTAAACTGAATCCCAGAGAAAGCCGAAATCAATAGATGTTTTTGTGCATATGTTCAGGGAAGATAATAGAAACAGGCACTGAAGTACTCCTATGACTGTGAGATAGGGAAGGTTGCAGCTAAACTTTCAGTCACAACAACAGTAGTTAAATTCATGAAAGCAGTCAATGCTCCACAGCCTTTGCACAAGACCCTACAGAAGTTGAAAAGGCCCCAGAAAAGCAAAACAAAATTAACCCATAAACAAAACGAAAATAAAAACAAAACCAAAACAATGAAGGAGAATTGAGATCTCAATTGTTTTCATCCCATGCAGCTGTAATTAAATCCTTGACTGAAAACCTATTCCATTCTTCCACCCTTGACTGAGGCTGGCCTTCTGCACTCAACAGAATGCAAGATCTTCTTGTCCACAGAAAGAGGAAAGAGAGAGTGAGATTAAAAAAAAAAAAAAAAGCCAGTGCTAATGTCACCAAAGCTATTTAAGCAGAGAGGAACAGAAAGGAGTTCTGTTTCTGCAGCTGCTTATGTATTTTCCATTTATGAATAATTTGGTAACAGGTACAATGTTAGGTTCCTAAGCAGCTTCAGCAGAATAGAGGAATGCATTTTCCACTGCATCTCCCTCCATACTGTCTGTGCAGAAGCGTTTACTGGGGCTCCTGCCATTTTTCATCTGTTTATCTACTATCTTCTTTGTTTCATAATAACGAGAATTCTGCTTCCAGAAATAGTAAAAGAGAAAGATTCTAATAGAGAGCATAGTGGGCTGTGCAGAGAGAGTTGAAAGACTGTGCAGCTCGCACCTGCGTCACGTTCACATGTGCTGAAACTAAAACACAGCTGGTTGGTTTAATTTTAGGCCTACTAGCCTTGGCAACATCCCTTTTATCTCCAATGCCTAATTATAAAAGCCCTAAGTGCCAGTACTGTTAACTGCTTCAGCACTGAGTGCTGTTGTTCCACTGCACCCATGAAATGCATCCAGTAGCTTGGTCTTGCTTGGCACAGAATCCTAATTCTCTGCTCTTCCAGTACCATAGTACTTATATATCTATTTATTCCTTACTACATTAAGAATCTAAACCCTAATAAGCATTTGGAGTTCAACGCTACTCAGATCTGATGAAGACACAGAAAATGATGTGACATTTACAAAAAACATAGAAAAAAAACCCTGAACTGTAATTTCTATTAATTCAAACTATAATTAACAGGACGTAAAAAAAACATTTAGGTCTTCTATAGCTTACTCAGCCTTTTTCCTGCTGCTCATTAAAGTGATCTTTTAATTTATTTTCCTTCTATCAGATAATGTGCCAACACCTCAAAAAAGGCGGCAGACTTTGCAAACACACACACACAAAAAAAAAAACTTTTGCAGGAACTTCCATTGCTCTTTTCTCAGGATAGTGAGAAAAGATGTAAAATGAAGATCACAAGAATGCTAGGATCACTTCTAAAACCTTACAAGCAAAAGGCCTTGTTTCTTTAAACCTACAATCTGTAAAAAGTAGTGGTCTAAATACTCTTTAAAAGAGGGAGAACAATTTCTATCCACCATTCTTAAATTCTGGGAGGGCGTTTACTCACAGGTGGCTACCAGCCCTACTGGGTCTAGTATTAGCTCATGGGATTTAGTGTTACTACCTCCATTAACTGCTTCCAAAACCAGAAATTTCTTTTATCTCCTTCAAGGAGTTTCTTATAAATATCCTCAAAGCCAACTGATTTTCTTTCTAAACATTTCTTCCAACTCTCTTATCCCTCTGCATAACAGGTCCACCAGTAATACCAGTCACATAATTTCCTTGCCCATTTCTGCCAGCCTGTTCATATGCATCCTTTAGTCTTTGTTTTATATTTTGAAAGCTAATGTTTTATGGCAGGGACAAATACTATGCTATGTTAATACTATAAACTGTAAAGTGACACTCAGAACAGTGCAAGTGGGAACCAGAAAAAATTAATGACAATGCTTGGTGATAATATCTTAGTCTATCCTTGCAACAAGGTGAAAGAACAAATCAATCCCACTTTGTCTACATAAAGCACAAAATTAGCAAGAAACTTAAAAAATTTGGCCAGTAATTGTCTGACATCATTAACTGAATTTCTATTTCCTATATGTCTACATGAAAGAGCCATGTAAGCTGCTCTAGATGACCATCTGAAGACAGCAGCCTTAACAGGAATGTATTTGGAAGCCACTAAATCTCTCTCGGCAATTGCCCTTTCTTAGCATGGAATTAATTATGCACTGAAGTCAAACTCAATTATAGTACATTCAGGATTCCAAAAATTGTAGTGCTTCACTGATTTTCCAGCTACAATAGGATAAATTCCCACACCTTAGTGAAGACTATAGTCAGTTGTCTTTTAGAGATGGGTAGGTCAACTGCATCATCAGTAGTGCAAGTACCGAACCTTATTTTTTCAACTTCAGCTCATGCTTTGATGGATAAAGATTCAGTGAACGTTTTGCTGATGAAAAAGAATATATGTAAGTTCCCCAAAAGAATATATATGAATTCTGAAGGAGCTCCTCAGGTTGTCTTAGGAGTCAGAATGGCATCTTTGTAACTATTTTTCATTCTTGCACATCACTTCTGATTACAGGCAGAGAGCAAAAATAAACAGCTGCTCATTACAAGACAGTTTCATCACACTAATAAGAGCTGAAACTACTAAGCAGTCATTTTTATACTTCAAGGCACACTTTTGAAAAAGACTGCATGTCAAAGCAACAAAAAGGATTGAAATTAATAGACTTCTTTTTCTGTGTGTGTGGTAAAGACTGAGGGCAGCTACTGATCCATCAACATGAGAAACCCATGAGAGGGAGTGTGGTGCTTATTACTCATATAGCAAAAAAACGTTCATCAGTAGTGTTAGAGACTGTAAGGTTATCACAATAAGGATAAAATGGAATAATAAAGAGGTAGTTAAAATTAAAATTAGTTTAGTTGGTGATGGGATTTTATGATGAATCTTAAATCAGTACCTGAAGGATGATTGATTTGGATGTCTAAGAAAGTGGGAGCTCTGACTGACCATTTTCCTGCCACTGAAGAAGTTCCAGGATGACATTAACTCTCTTTTCCTCTACATGGTACCATGTTCATGCTGCAGCTCTGTGAGGACTTAAAGGTTGAAGTTTGAGTCTGACTCAAATTAGAAACTCCCTTCTGCTGACAGGGGAAGCCCTGTGTCCCCCACACATCTCTTCCTTCCCACTTTTCAATGCACATTACTGTCAGTTACCTGGGACAGAGGTAACTTGGAGACCTGAATCACACAGGAGGCAAGCTAATTAAAACTGTAGAAAGTATAGTTCTATGTTTTTAATATTATTTTATATATATCATACATATATATTTTGTATTCTACCAGTTTGTGAACTGTATCAAGTCACTTTGAAGTCTCATGTAAATGGGGAATATGTAAGGGAACTGTGTAGGTGGAAGTAGAGGAGGAGGAAGGGGGAAAGTGAGGGAAAAGGCAAAAGAAAATAGAAGGGAGAGAGGGAGACCTCAAGGCAATCTGTTAACTGGTTCAGGTCTAACATGAATCTGTTCCTTACAGGAACACCTGTCCTAGAGCTTGCAAAATTTTCATTATACTTACATTGTATCTTCAGTCCATCATCTTACTAGAAAACTTTATGGAAGCTGGTCAATTTTTTGATGTAGTTTGGAAGTAATTCAGAAAAGAAATGACACAGTATGGCTACATGACCTCATTTTCTCTAAGAAATGTTCTTAGAAAATACAGTTATGAGGGAGCCTGTCATGTGTAGAACCAACACTGAACTGATTAAAATGGCTTATTTAATGGTGGGAATAATCAATACAAATCAAGATGCAGCACTGATACCCACAGGGACCTCCTCTGTCAAATGCACTTAATGAAAGGCTAAGCTGAAAACACAGGGAACAAATTCCATAGACAAGAAGAAATGACGTTTAACACTGAATTATGTTGTAGTTCATGTTTCATCACTTTATAGCCATCTTCTAGAGTAGAAGATTGAAGTAAACAATGAACTTCCATCAACCTTACACCAGGAACGTACGATGGGGAAGGAGAACAAATCCATGTACAAAAAATTTATTATTTCTCCTACAATAACAAGAAATACTGCCTGGTTTATATTTTTTTTCATTTAAGAAAAATGAAAAACAATAATGAAATGAAAAATTGTCATAATCTTTCAGTCATTTAGTTGCTACAAATCAAGCATTTCAATTGTAGGTTATCATTACAATTTAATAGAACTGCTACTGAAATATTACAATATGTTGTGGTGTAATGAAGAATGTTAAAAGACTAAGTATAAGAGACACACCATGGTAATGTCAGTGGCCTGCAAAAAAGAAAGGGTTTACTCTGAAATTCAGATATTGGATAACTTATTTTTGTTCAACTAGACTTTTTAAATCAAAAGATTGCTCCTTTGTGTAATGAAACATTTAAAGATTAGAAATCACAATATACAATAATGTTTCTCTATTGTATCTAACAAATGTGTAATTGAATATGCCTTACCTTGAAGTAGAGCTGCAATTTGGAGAGATTGCTGAGATGGATGCTCTTTAAGTATATCCAAAACTGTTCTACCCAAACTGTCCTTTATGTTGGTATCAATTCCTGAAAAAGAAATGGATCTGTGGTGGAATATTTAACCCTAAATGCTTTGGATTATAAATGTGTTATATCAGACTGAGTTATCTGACAAATTGAAAGCAAATGGTTTTACAACTGCATTACAGCTGAAGTAGCTTTTTCTGTTTAAAGCTCAAGTAGCCCAAAATTCACCTACTGACATAGATGGTTTTTATGTTTCTGCATATCATGGGGATATAAAGTAACCAAATTTGGGATTATTTTAACAGATTGTTCCTAAAGAACAACCATCCTGAAAAGGATATTTTGTAAAATCAAGAAATTCTCTGAATGTTTCTCCTACATTTCTCTCCAAACTACTATAATTCATTGGGAACTTGAATGAATGTGCTTTGGAAGCAAGACTGAAAAAGTTTTTATCTACATGTTAATAAAGTTGTACTTCATGGCAACATTTTCAAAACTCATGCCATGAATAGACTGAAATATCCATGTGTAGAATACAGGCACTATGAACAGCCACAGGATTTCCTCACAGACCATCCATACTGGTAACAAACTAATGGTTGGGCTTAAACGGTGATTTAAGTTTGAGGCCTGCCCTGGACCAGGACCTGTTGTACTGGGTACTGCATAACTCTACCTTTGCCTTGTAGGTGCTTCCTTGGAAATTTTGCCTTATGGTAGAATGCTAAAGTTGTTTTTCAGTTTAGATGTGCTTTCATAAAAAGTAAAGATATGAAATGTCCTAGCAAACAAAGTGAAATTCTTCTCAGGACACTAGAGAAAAATAGAGGAAGCGGGATTTAAAAGGACATTCTGAAAGCATCCAGAAAAGCCTCAGTTTCCTGCAGTTTTTACCAAATTCCAAATTAATTTTGTGATAAACACAAATTTTTTCACTGAAAACACCCAAAATATTACTTTACTAAATAATCCTTTGGAATCCTGACTTTCCTCCAACCACTCAATTTTTTCGTAAGCTCACAACTTCAAAAAAACTTCACACTCATTTTTTAAGCAGATTTACAAAAGGATCATTGTTTGTAGAATGGCAGATTGTTCAAATTTTAATTTAACTATCCTAAACTACTTAAGTCTCAACAATATAATATTATTAATCAGATACAATGTATTAATTTAAATAGTTAACACTTTGAAATGTTCATTTATCTAAAATTCCAAAAAAATGTTCCTGTCCTTCCTTTCTTTATAAAATAAAAAGGCCTTTCAAGGGCAAAAAAGATCCCTTTCAGCTTTCTTTCATCCAACAACCTAACTCAATTTCAACCATTTTTTTTCTAAACTTTCCTTCATTTTTTTTCACACAACATAATTCAAAAGATTGAGATTAGATGAAGAGGTGAGATCTGGAATACCTCCTAAATTCATTCTCAAGAAAACACCTGAAACAAAAGAACAGACCTTAATAATTACCTACCAAAACCCCAAGATCACCTCAACATCAATCATTTCTAAATTCAAACACACTAAAAACAAATTCTATAAATTTACCTATAAAACAATTGTCTAAAATTTCCATTCTCATCTGGGTTATTTACAAATTAGATGGGTTGTTTCCCAACATATCCCTTCCAAACTTTATAACAATTCTCAGAGATTATCACTTATCTCCCCTCTCATTCTTTTTATCAAAGAAAATGAAGAAGCAAAGCAAGCAAGTGTGGGTATCAGGATTAGCAACTGAAAAATCAATAAATGTAACATAACTCATGGTGTCTACATCAAAAATAAATGCCTTTCAACCATCTTTCCAGAATCAAAAAATTTTCATTGTATGTTTCTCATAAACTATTTTCTCAGAATAATGACATATCTGTCATTACATCTATGAATTCTATCTGACATCACCTTTGTTCTATCGTAAAGCACTTTCTTATAAAACACTGTTTTAATTAAAACACGTGATTATAATTCGTCAAACTGATAGATATAAAATTTATCATAACCAAAATTTAAGGACACAACATATTAGGGAAATTAAATATTTGCTCAGTGTTTCCTTAAATCAGATTTACCTGTTTCAAGTAAAATGCGTACTACCTCCACCTTTCCAAATAGGGCTGCTTCATGTAGGGCACTCCCTTTTTCTGTCTAGAAAAGAAATATTGTGACATTTAAATACCAATTAATTTTTCTGTAAAGAACACACTTGGAAAATAAATATTTTTTCCCTTCTATTTTACTTATACATTAAAAAAAACATGGAACATGCAAGAATAAATACTAGAATACAAGATTTTTTTTTATTATTGTTCAAGACAAACCAAAAGTGCTATCAGTTCTACTGTAAAATTAATAACTATATAAGAAACTATAGTAGGAATGGAATACAGCTTCCTGTTAACAAGTCTGAGTTTGTGAAAAATTTCTAAACTCCCATTACAGGCAGTGAAAATCTAGTCAGCACCATCAGTGGAACACGCCTCTTCAGCAGAGTCAGACAGTTTACATTTGGACATCTACAAATAGATATTTTAGTGTGAATCTGGATTACACCCTAGAAGGTCAATTCAGTTACATGTGAGAGATGCCCTAGGACATCCTGGGATCCAGCTGCTGGTCCAGTTGATGTTCACATTTGATCTGCCTCACATCTGCCCCATACAGATGCCTTGGATACCCTAAGGCACCCCCAACAGCTTTAGATGCCTATGCTCATGTCATTTGAATTCTAACTTAGCTGTCTGTGAACTTGATTTTGCAGATTTTTTTGACACAAAATTCTTTGTGAGCAGACTTTTGCTCAAATAAAATTTATAGTACTGAAAAACACACTATCTCTCTTAACAAGCTAGTTTTCTTTGTATTTTATACTGCTGTTACTGAAAAATCTGAACAGAATCACATTCCATCCAACAGCATTAGCTAGAGCACTACTAGATCTCACTATCTGACTTACCTCCTTTTTTTTGATGGTAAATTAAATTTTGAAATTTATCTGTGACAAATATTAAAGATTTTGCTGCTTGAATTTGTTTTTTCTGTACTTTACCCAGTCATACTTACTATGGTAGAAAGAGCTTAAAGATACACACATACAAAACCCAATTCTGAAATAAAATAGAAATTCATTATTAATTAGTTGTGTCAGAATGCATCAGATTTACAGCAATGCAATGACAGGATATTTAGAAGTAATCAGAGATCTTGAGATAGGATGTGAGTACACTGTAAGTGTACATATGTCCTACTACTGCTTAGTACATGGAGGTAAAAAGTAGAGCATGCCCAATGACATCTACCTCCTGCACACCATTTATACTAACAGCATAAAAGAGAGAAGGAAGTCAGTAAGAGAATATACATATGAAACACCTATCTCAAAACAACTTCTAATATTTCCATTTTCAGAAGCAATCCAGTTGAACATTCCCAGGTTTATTTGGAACAAGAAGACTAAATATGCAGATTTACTTAGAGATGGTCTCAGAATTCTTTACTCAAACAATATCTTCAGGATATTTCCAATTAGTGCAATTGACTTCAAAATGGAATAACTCTGCAATGACAGTGCAACCACAGAGGTACACACAGAGATTAATGTGCAGCTCAGAAATTTCTGGGAATGAGAAAAGTTCTCAGAAAAGTCACTGATAGTTATAGCTCTGATTACTGAATGAAAGAGGCTTGACATCAGCAATCTTGAAAAAAGCCTATTATTCTCCTGGTGTCATATTGCATTTCCTTTGGATTGGTCACTTACTGGCATGACTATTAGGTGGCTCTGGTACTACTAAGAAAGTTCTCTGTCATCAAGGAGGAGTGTTAACAGCAGGTCAAGGGAGGTAGCTCCCCTTCTGCTCACTACTGGGGGCTCCACACCAGTTCAGTTCTGGGCTCCCCAGCACAAGATGGAGATGGAGCTACTAGAGAGAGCCACGAATTGTTAAGAGACAGGAGCATCTCTTCTATGAGAAATGGCAGAGAGAGCTGGGACAGTTTAACCTAGACAAATGAAGGCTTACAGTGGATCTCATCAATGTGTACAAATATCTGAAGGGAGGGTATAAAGAAGTCTAAGCCAGGCTTGGTCATGTCCAGTGACAGAAGAAATAATGGGGGAAAACTGAAACACAGTAGGTTCTGTTTGAACATATGGTTTTTTTGGGGTGTTTTTTTTGTTGGTTTTTTTTTGGTTTTTTTTGTTTGTTTTTTTTTTTTTTTTTTTGCTTTGCAGGCAACTGAGCTCTGGTACAGGTTGTCAAGGAAAGTTGTAGGGTCTCAGTCCTTGAAGATATTCAATTCAAAGGTTGTTTGGACATGATCTGGGCAACTTAATCTATGGGATTCTGCTTGAAAGGGGGAGTTGGACCTGATGACCTCCAGAGTTCCCTTCCAACCTCAAACAAGCTCTGATTCTGTCAAGGATAAGAATTAGTGATGTACACATAAACAATGAAATCCACAGAGGTTCAATTGTTGGAGGAAGCCAGAGCACTAAATTTTATTTCTAAAAGATTGAACCACAAAGATGAAAACCAGTTGCATCTTGACTAAAATTGTAAATATCATTCTGTACTAATAAGAATCCTTGTTTAATGGAAAAAAATTGACTACATTAGTGACAACTGTACCATGATCTGAGACTGAGAAAGTTCTGGCATACTGAATCAACAGCTTTGAGGACGAGGAACAGGATTTATCCTCTGATTACCCAGTTAAAGGGGGAAAAGGATCCTGATATGATAATTGGCATGGGCAGCAGTCTTTCTGTTCATCAAAACTCCCCACTGGAGGAAAGGTAAGCAATATTTTCCTTGATGGAAGCACACATCTTGTAAGAAATTGAATTTAAACTAACAGGAAAAGAGGAACTTCCTGTAGATGCATAAGGCAAACAAATCTATCTGGGGGCAACCTAAGAACCAGAAGACAGTTCTGCTATGCATAAAGGGAGTACAGGAACTTAATCCACCTTTACACATGTAATTCATAGAGTTGGAAAAGGAATCCAAACTTAAATGCCATTTTTTTCCATATATGCTTTCTTGCTTCTTAGTCTATTCTACCATAATATTTCCTGTCATATCAGAACGTGATCCTAAAATGCTTTATAGACATTCCACACTGTCCTGAATTCTAGGGCAATCTGTGCGCTATAACTCTGAGTTATCAGACAATAGTAATGAATGTCGCATCTGGGAAATGAGACATATATTATGAACAATTTGTTCAAAAGAGGAATTTAAAAGGCACACCACATAAACAGTGCAAGGATCTGTACACTACCAAGGTGACTTCTGAACAAAAGGGGAAATATTACCATGAAACTGAACTAAAACCAATCTGAGAATATGGAGATTGAAAGCACACTTGTAAGATGCAGGCATGTAATCCTGCATAAGATGTCAGAGAGATGAATGCTGACAGAAATCTTAAAAGCCCTAGGCAGGATTTCATGGTAATGGTGAATAACTAACAAGTGAATCAGATCCCTCAACCCAAAAACTATCCAGAAGGCAGAAATGCCCTTGTTACCAGACAGTTCAATTACAAAATTCTGCTTTAACTTAGAGGGAATGCTGCACCTCAGGATGAACAGGGCCAAGAAAACTTCAGACTGGCTAAGTAGATGCATCTCTCTTTTTAGATGTACATGTGGCTTACTACTTGAAGGTAGAAGTAAGTTCAGAATGTTTTATTCTTGTGCATTAGAGCATTTACACAAATCACAAGGATTAAAAAATATAGTCGCAAATAATTTCTATGTATTATTTAAGATGTCCTAGAACTTTTAGATAGCTCTTTTTCACTTATAACAGTGTGCCTGTGCACTAATATATTCTCTTGTCTATATCACAGCAAGTGAGCTTAAGATTTATAGACAAGTTTCACTGCTTTACTTCCTGAATCTTTCATTGCCTTGGATCATATTTTCCTGGCAAAGTAAACACTACCATTATATTTGGAAAGTCTTTCCCAGTGATACTTAATACAGAAACTGCTGGCAATTTTTCATGAACAAAGTGAGCTAAAGTCTACTTGAGTTTGCTCCAATGGATAATATATTGACACTGGCATAATTTTCTGTATATGGAATAAAGAGAACTAGAGCACAAGTTGTGCTAAACATAATAAAACAGTCCCTGCCCCTGCTTACTACTAAATACAGGTCAGCTGGACACATAAATCAAGCTAGGACAGGAGGACATTGTCAATAGGCACACCAGAACACCAGGTCAACTTGGCGTACAATTTGTAG
The DNA here is from genome assembly GCF_012460135.2 of Molothrus ater. NCBI lineage: Eukaryota > Metazoa > Chordata > Aves > Passeriformes > Icteridae > Molothrus > Molothrus ater. The sequence continues at coordinate 46,309,287 of NC_050482.2, forward strand.
GCTCACAGAGAAGCATCAAGGGTTTTAATAATTACATATTTTCTTTTAATCATGTAAATATGCAAGAGCTTGTAATTAGGTCATTTGTCTAGTCCTTATTCATAGGCAATTTGCTATAGTTCTGACATGGATTTCAGACAGAATCTGAAGGACAGAATGTAGCTTAGCAAATTGATTCACAGAATATCCTTCATATACAGTGAGAGCAAAAAGGAGGGGGCACAGCTTTTGGCAGAACTACCAGTGATAAGCAGTGGAAATTGCCATCATTATTGGAACAGACAGGGAAGGCAAATAGGGATAGATGAAAGTTGGATAAACAGAAGAGGCCAAGATTTTAGGGTATTTATAATTATTGAACTACTGTTTACATGAAACATACTGAACCGTGTAGTGTATCAATTTACTGAAGGCCCAAAGTCTATCACTCAACCAAAACGTGCATTTTTCATATGTTTCAATATAAATGAATACTCCTAAGCATAAAGAGTTGAAGCAGATTTGTATTGCCCACTCCTAAATAATTCCAGATTGAAGGACAGTGGATAGACCTGGGAAATTAATAAAATATGTGATTAATTAAATAAAAATAATGCTCTCTTTCATTAGTCAAAATTTTTGCTGTGATTAAAAGTGCTCAGGGAGTAAAAAAGAGAAAGATGGCTAAAGTAAACCTCCCATTTAAATAAATACATCTCTACAACTACAGAGTGATACAAGACAGGCTACTCCTATTATCATCTCTAAATATTGTGAGAGGTCTTTATGGTGATAAACTGAATTTATTTCACATGTTTAAATGTGTGCAAAGTCGTTTATCACATAAGATTTTACTTTGCAAATTGTTCTTTCCTAAACAGTGATGCAGATCAATTTAATTAATAACAAAAGAGTTTTAAGTGACAGGCTAATATTTTGTGCTCTCCTCAGTTTAATAAGCTGCCAGTAATCATCAACAGAATTTTTCAGAGGCTATAGAAGTAATAAGTTAATAAGCAAAATTACCAATATGTTAAGTTGCTGAATGAAAAGAAACATATTGATAGAGACTCTGTATACCAGCAAGAAAATAAATAAATGATATTTCATTATAGCAAGTGGGACAAAGCTCTAAGAAACAAGATAACCTAGTGGAAAAAAAAACTCTACCTCTGAATAACTACAAAAAAAACCCTAAGAATATAAATCACTTAAAAGCAATTAGAATAAAAAAAATTAAAAGCAAGTAAGCCCTATAGTTTTAGTATAGATATAAAAGAGATCACCATTACTAAAAGAATCTTTCATTTCTTAAAAGATTCCAGGCACTGTATTTTTTAAAGTCTAGTGAAAAATTTTTAGTATAACTATAGATAAAAATGGCTTAGGAGAATTCACAGTAGTGCTAAAATTATCTAGATTACATAAGAGGAAGAACACATTTCATAAAAGAATTGTGTAATATTTTGCCCTCATGTAACCATCAGTTTGTAAGCTGCCATGACAGAGATTACTTTCCTTCAATTATTCTATTTCTTACATATCAATTGAGGCACCAGTTTCTTTCTGAATTTTTCCTCATTCTTTTGCTAGAGATAAAAGAGAAATTATACATTGAGAAATATGCATTTGAAAGTTCTATGTTGCTGTAGCATTAAACGTTCCTAAATTACTGAAGCTGTAGTAATAGAAAGGAAAGAAAAAATGAGCTGCTTATATTAACCTTTGCAAATGGCTCTTTCTAGTAAAGAAAATCAAAATCAAATTGAAAGCTTGATGGATGGCAAATTCACAAAATGCACAAAAGTGTTTCGCTTTAAAATAGTTTGAAACAAGTATCAACACTAACTCAAAATATGAGAGAAGTAATAAAAGAAGTAAAACAATTTTACCACATTTTGCTATGGAAGGCACTTGAGAACATCCACTTTTAATCTTAAAATACATTAATATTTTCTGATTTGCTTTGTTTTGCTGTTTTTTTGTTGTTTTTTTTTTTTTTAATCTATCTTTTCTTCCCCACTTCCCCTTCTTTTTCTCAGAAGTTGAAAAACATGACCTTGATGGAAGAACCCAGAAATAAAAGTGTATGGAATCCAGGTCCAATCTTTCCATATAAAAGGGAATTTTGTGCATAAAGGAGTTAAACTTAAATGCACCTTAATTAAAGCTTAAAATGGATATAAATTTTAATCAAAGTTTAGACAAAGTTTGCAAGATTTGTTCACAGATTCACACAATCTTCTAAGTTGGAAGTGGCCCAGAAGGATCATCAAATCCAACTCTTAAGTGAATGGCCCATACAGAGATTGAACCCACAACTTTGGTGTTTTTATCAACAGGCTCTAACCAACTGCTAAGTGGTAGAGAATGTCTGAATGTGACTCTAAAGTAAATGTCATTAATTTTGGTTGCTTGTTTGCTTTATCTGAAAATATATATAAACCTGAAACAACCTTAAATCAAAGCATATTTTAAACAGTGAGAGAGAGACAGCAAGGAAGTTACTCCATTTATGAAGATTAAATCCACTCTACAACAAACACAGTGCCATCAATCAAATCAAGAGAAGTCATAAGATTGAGGCAACATTTCAGAACACATAACAGAATCCAGTCCTCCGTAGCTAAAAGGCCTGGACACCTTCCAGTACAAAGAATTGAACAGAAAATCCACTGCTGCTGTACCTTGTGTCTCTTCTCATCTATGTCTATTTTTTTAAAGTTACCCCTTTAACATCCTTATAACTTACTGTGCATAAAACTTGATGCACCAAAGAGCTGACAGGTTGGAGTCAGTAGCTGGGAGAGTGTATTGCTATAGAATTTTCTCTTAGATTTATACAAGAAGTGTTTAGAAATGCAGAAAATCAAAATTGTTATTACTTAGTAACTTGAATTTAGAATGGAATAATAACAGGAAAATGAGCTCTCAATGAAACACTGTTTTAGATTGCTGTGACCATGAAGGGCCATAGCTCTAGAAAATCAGCTCACCGCCTTTACAGCCACTCCTGTAGAAAATAAATTTATACATACCTACATGAATAGTTGATATGATTTGTGTATCTACATATTTCAAGACAACATTAAAACATGCACTCAGCTTTGAAGATATGTACCTTTCTTGAGTTATCCCTTTCCACACATTCAGTTGTAATAAAGTTGTATTATATATCACCTTGCAGCATTTCTAATAAAGTAAATGCAAGTATATCTTAAAGAAAAAAATGTAAGAAGTAATTTCATTTAAATCATAGTCTAATGGAGGCGGAAGGAAGGAAAGGGAGAGAGGGAGGAAGGAAGGGAGGGAAGAAGGGGAGGGAGGAATCACACACTAACTTGGCAGCTGACATCCATTCCAGCCTCCAGAAGCACCTGCACGACAGCTTTGTGGCCATTTCGAGCAGCAAGATGCAAAGGAGTGTGTTTTCTTGTATTACAGTTCATCAGGTTTGGATAGGCTTTGATGATCATTTTCACAACGCGCAGACGTCCATAAAGTGCTGCCAGATCCAGAGGTGTTTCCAGTTTGTTGTTTCTTATTGTGGGGTCTGTGAGCTCTTCTAGCAGAACAGCAACAACTTCTGAATGACCATACTGAGCTGCACAATGGCAGGGCTGTTTCATTTTCATTGTTCTGTTAAAAAAAACCCAAAAGCTTCAGAAATTCATGTTTAATCTACAACAGAAATGCTCAGCTTCTATAAGTTGCTTCCATGAGATCACTACAGAGGCAGAGGTTTGTAATATAATGTATGGTAATATATGTTAAATGCTTCAAAATTACTCCACTGAAATTTTAATACTAACACATTAATACTTCAGCTTGCTGCTCTCAAGCAGATGAGCTTCTTATGTGTCTACAATGCTCCCAATCCATTTTAACAACATGCCCCTCAAAACCTTGTAGCTCATGATACGCCAAAATCTGTAACCTTCTTTGATTCAACTGTTCCTGAAATTATGATTGAGTACTTCTCAAAAATACTCTGACAGTGAAGTCTCTCTTCTTGATTTTGCTGGTTTTATACCACAGCAGTTTGCTATTAGAGAAATGGAATTATGGAGTAAAGCTGCAGTGCAAATGCATCAGGCACAAGGTTGATTTCATGTATCACTATAAAAAGTTACTATCCAGACAACAATTAAAACTCTGAAGAAGACAAAACAGTACCTATACAAATATTTACAAATCACTTAAGCACTTGGTCTTACCAGGACTCCAGAGAGAGGTATCTACATGTTTAGGGCATATGAGTACGTGTATGCTCACAAACCTGTATATGAATAGGTTTTTGCGTTATAAAGCAATGCCCTCCCAAGTGTTTCTCAAAATATTACTCAATAAACTTAATAATAAATATTGAGAATAAATAAACATTATATTTTTAATTGTTTCCTTCCAATTCTGTCTGTATACTTGCAACACCAAAGAGACAACTTCAGGCAAAGACAAAGGAAATAGTTTATCAAGCTCTGAATTCTATTTCATCTACGTTATTAATATATCATATGCAGACTTCACAAAGCTTTAAAATACACTAGATGCTATAAATTGTAGAAGTATATACATTAACTGCCTCTTCTGATAAATTACTTATAAAATATTGTGACAGTTTAGGAATGTCGTAAAAATACAAAATCAACAAGCTACATAAAAAAATTAAGATTAATGTAAATTCAGAAAAGATACTAAAGAAGGGTAGAGATATCATTCTAAAGGAAGAAAAGGGGCAAATCTGAATCCATAGGTGTATTTTTCAAGGAGGCAGCTGAAGAAAGTTCAGGGGAGAGAGAACTGAAAATTGAAAAAAACAATTGCCTTTTAAAAGACAAAGAGTCAGAGACTCAGAGAAATGAGGCTTTGGACTCTTACTCAAAAACTAGCTAGGATAAGAATATTCATGTTGCACAGTAAAAACTAGAAAGGAGGAAAAGCAAAGATTTTTTTTTGGTAATGATGTTTCTAATTCTTTAACCAAGAACTCAACTCTTAGGTTTGTGGTTTTAACAACTTGCCTATCATTTTCATCTCCTGCAATCTAAGATGACTCAGATGAACTTGGGAAACAGAAGAGACAGATCAATACATTCAGATAAATCAATGTTGCAGTCAAACTCATGGGTGTCTGCAACACCACACAAGATCTGAGACTGGAGCATGTTTCCTGCTAAACTGTAACACAGAGGCTAGAGAAGATCCAGGTAGAGAAGCTTGCACTGGCAGACACGGCTTGATGTCTAGTAAGTATTTAAATCATTGTGCATCATTCAGACCACCGTGTGGGCTTTCTTTATTGCCAAGCTAAGAAATTCAGATTAAACTATATATACTGTCACAATACTACACTGCTGCAATGTTCCACCAAGTACCTGAAACAAGCTTTTTCTGCTCAAGTGACTTTAATATATCTTTAAATAGGACCAAGCAAAGTAATGTTTTTATGTACAATTGTATGTCCACAGTCACAAGCACAGGTTATTAATTTTCAAATTCTTCAATATTTCATGGACAGCTAGATGAACAGGCAATTGCAGCCTGATTTCACATACAATTAAGTATGAACATCAGATAATTGCACACAAAATGGACGATCATGGTAATTTTTGCCTACAGTTACTGCATTTATATGTCCAATGGACATAGTTACACAAAGACACATATTACACAAAGTTGTGTAATAACTATACAAATAACTATATTGGCATTCTGGGAGGTAAATAACAAAATAAATGTTTACAATTAAATACCTGTCCAATATCTGCTTATATCTGAGGGTTTTTTCAAGAACTTATGGAAATACTAATTGAGGGTTTTTTCAAGAACTTATGGAAGTACTAATTGAACTATTTCAAATCTTGTGCCAATGATGCTAATACTGTAGCTTAAAAGTATTCTGAGTAAATTTTCAAAGAAACAAAAATTAAATTTGCTGTGGGCCTTTTCTCAAAATGTGATAGACAGATACAGGCACAGAGAGATCAAACAGTAGACACTGCGGCTGCTGAACACCAAACTGGAATTTTCTCCCTCTGGATAAAGAATATCCAGCTGAATCTTCACACAAAGGCATATTGAAAGGAAAAGTACATTTTAAAACAGCCTGATGCACAAAAGCAAAGTAACAAAATGTTATTATTTTCAAATGTATATTGTTGAACATTTTTCTATGGTCTTTATTCACCATATAAAAGCTACATTTCAGTTCATGACCAATTGAACTGATACAAAATTATAAAGAGCTACATATCACTGAAATAAAGCAGAAGAATGCAACCTGGACAAACATGATAATTAAATTACGTATATATACGCTCTCAAAAAAGCATTGTACATATTGTGTTATCAGAGCTGAGAGGTACTACCTAATTAAAATTTGGTACTAAAACATTCTTCCTTCTTCGAAATGCAAATTAATAGCTTCAATTCAGGTAGAGAAGACAAAACTATTTTTTACCTTCAAAGAGTAAATTAAGACTTGTTTAACTGCCCTCTAAATTAAGACTTGTTTAACTGCCCTCTAAATTTATCTACTTTGACAATTTAGTACTACTTATCTAAATCAGATACTAGAATGGAGAGGAAAGGAGAGGAGACTATTGATTTTAAGGTAGTTTGTCTTCATATCTCTAAAGTCACATACTGTTTTGAAACAATATCTTAAAAATGCAAAAAATTCTTCAAGAAATTGGCAATAACTTCATGCCGTTGCCTGTATTTTCAGTTCCAAGCATAAACAATTGTTTCTGAACCACAGAAAGTTTATGTGCTAACACTCATTGCAATGAGCAGGTGATCTGCTAAAAAATATCTGCATGCAAATTACCATTCTGTAATGACAGCCTCAAATTTGATATCCAAGGGCTAAATATTACATCTAGTGCTGAAGAAAAAGACTAGAATCATTGCAGCAATTTTGGATACTTCATGGTATGTTAGCAACTAAAAGACAGATTCTACACCTGAATGGTTCTAGAAAAAGAAAGATTGAGAAGTAAGAACCAAGTAAAGACATACAAAACGTAAGGTAAAAAGAGAAGACCAATATCATGCAAACACAGTATTTTTAAAACAAAAAAAGTCTCTAATATTCATGAATAATAATATTTTTGTCAAGTAGCTACTCTTATGGTCCAAAGGACCTTGACCAGAAATAAGGAAAGCATTCCGTGATTCAGCTTTTAACCTTTTTTAAATTTTCTTCATTTTTTGTCACAAGTGTTATTTCATGGGCAAGATCCTGACCTTTTGCAGCCTTTCTCTGACTCTTCTCTTCTACATACAGCCAGAACTCAGGCTGGTGTGGCTGCAAACTGAACTGTGCCTTCAGAGCCCTGCATCTCATCAGAATTTGCAGGCTGTGCTACATCATTTAGCTGCTAAGGAGGTGTGCCACTGCAAAATGTACAATATATCTTTAGGTCTATTCATTAGAGAGCAGATTAGCAAATACATTATAGAGACAGTTATTGTAGCTTGGCAGTCTGATAGTGAAAAAGTACAGGAAGTATCAGGAGAATGAATGGCTATCATGAATATTATAGAGGCCCTTGTGAAGCCACTATTAGACTGTGGGTAAATTCAGGACATTTATTGTATAGTTGTGAAGTCCTTTTTTTTTTGCCAAGCAAGTGTTAAATCTCCTAAAGTCCATGCAAGTACAGTACAAGCAATAATAACTCAAGTACTGATTTAACAGAGCTGTCCAAAGGATGCTTAACTCCTTTTTTTATCAAAGTGTTTTGATGCTGAGCTTGAAAAAGGAGACTTCCTAAATCACTGAGCCATTTCTTTGTCACATAATCCCAAAGTGAAGTAGTGAACAAGATATTTGTTGTTAAAAGCTTTTTGCTATTTGCTCAGTTATGAAATGAGAATTTAAGTTTAAATTAAAGAAGGAGGGAATAATGGGAGATTCTGGTGGGAGATTCTGGAAACACCTATCTATATGCTGAATATACGCAAAAGTAGTCAACTAGAAGAAAAACAAGACCAAAATAAGGCTTTAATAACTAAATAATTAAATAGAGAAAAAAGGAGCAAAAGAATATATGCAGGACAGAGAAAGGAATGACCTCAGGAGGGTCTTAGTTTATGTATTAAACCAGGAAGACAGGTTCCTGAGAAGTTCCACCAAGAAGTTAATAACTCTGAAAAAATAAAGGAAGTTAGTCTGCAAGTTACTCAGTGTGAATTTAAATCAAATCTACTGACTTCCCATTGAAATGCACTTTTACTTATGTAAACAACATAAAAGTAATGTAATATGGTTGACTACTTTGTAAAAACGTTTTTTCCTAATTTATTGCTGCAATTGGCTTAAATTAGAAAGATTGTGTGTGCACTTTTTTCCTTCTAAAGAAAGTATAGTAAGAGCTGCAAGGGAAACTCTGAAATTCATACTGCTATAATCAAATTAATTGAGGGGTAAAATCAAATGCAGAATTTGAAAAATATTGGGTTAGCAGGCTATTTTGGAACTGAATTGAACTGGAAGTCCATGAGGTGCCACTGAGAAAAGTCTGTGTTTCATTTGGATGATATGGAAAAGTTCACAAATATGTTAAAATTTAGGTGTTTACACCATATGAATGCATCCTGGACTCTTTCTTCTTATTCCAAGAGAATTGTTGAATAGTTTTAAAGAAGTGGGGGTGGGTTTTGTGGCAATTGCAATTTGATGCAGAGGTAAATTCTACAGCACACTGAATCCATAAAAATTTCAGAAGTATTCACATTTTTTCCTGTAAATTTTTCACAAGTCATATTCTCTATATATATAATTGGAATATATTTTATTCATATTTAATAAGACTTATTTATATTTATCCCTGATGTTATTCACATTTTTTCTGGAAAATGCCAAACACTGCATATTGACCTGTACGCGGCTGTTATTTATTAAACACTTTTTCTTAAATTAGGATTTGTTATCAATTATGCAATTTTATGATGAAAGTTGCCACAATAAATGTTTTAGCTATCCAGATCAGTTTTACAGAAATAAACTATAAATAGTTTGACTGTTAACAGCACACCTTTTTATTATCAATTAACAAATATTAATCTCATACTATTTTAATTCAGTTTATAACTTACATAATTTTAAATCTTCAATGAAGTTAAACCCTTACATTTTTGCAACGTCACCGTACTTGGTGATTTAAAACATACACCATGCCTGTCAACTAAGACTCCTACATTAAACAGTGATAGAATTCTTCATACATAATTGTTATGCTCTAACCATTCTCTGTGTGTAGAGCTGCCAGTCTACATTCCACCACCCCCATAATGTAATTGTCATTTAGCTGTTTGTCTCTTTATTGTTTGTTCCAATTTTATGTAATAGGAACAGCAGGGGGCATTCAGAGCTTTAGATGCTGGATATGGTTGCATATGATGCTATGATGCTACTTAACTGCATTTTGAAAGTGTAGAATGCAGTTTGATCAATTTACAATATTACCATATAAAATCCATTATTTCATCTAATATACATTTATGCATCATGAACTTGTCATTTATTTCTTTGTTAAGTTATCCAATCGCTTTCCCATAAGTTTTTAGAAGCATTTTTTTCACATACAATTTCAATCAGAGAGATAACAAAAACATGTTACAAATTAGTTGCAATAATTTTTAAATCATGAAAAAAAATTTCTTAAAATGCAAACAATTACATCTTAATGTGATCCTTGGAAAAAAAAAACCACACCACAAACAACAAAAACAGAGGAAAAAATAGTCTGACTTGAGTGCACTACTTGCTGAGGTGAAAAGTTGTTATGAAAAATGGCTGTCCTTATCTCCAGGTCTCAGAAGAAAAAGGAGAGAAAAGTAGTCCAGGATTTCTTACAAGCCATAGCTTCAGCTCCAGAGAAAAGTTAATAAAGCATTAAGGAGTCACCTGCCTTACAGAGCCTATCTGCAAAAAAGCAAAAGCCTCAGAATCCTACAGGCTCATGGGAATGCACAACAGGTTAGTTAGGGTGAGGATGCCTCAGGTGTTATTTGAGGAAACGTGGGTGGAGGTGGCTCTGTAACAACACGACATCCCCTCTTTCTGGGATACAGAGGATATTCTCTGCACAGAGTGCTAATTAGCAGGGGGAAGTAGGTGCCAGCAAAGTAGTCCACATATTAAACCTGGCCATTGTCTAGAGTGGAACACCAAGGAATTTACAAGGTCAGAAAAACTCCGTATATATGAGTTTAACTTCAAAGTTTGATATGATCAAGATGCCCTGAAAAGACTTAAGATGCAACATTTCATGTAAGTATTGCTCACATATTTTCTATTATAAGGTTTTTGGGTTAAATGCATAAACAGGAGGACCTTTTTTGAGTCAGTGGGGTCAGTCAGCTCTATCCCTGCTTATTTGCTCCAGTGATCAAACCAGATACAGCACATCTAATCAAGTCTGACAATATTCTAGAAGTCTGGGGATATGGGGATTGGGGAGAAGTAGGTTTGAATTTACATCTCTCTTTCTGATCTTACTGAAATATATTTTTGACTCACCCTCTCAGAAGTTCCTACACAGCTTCCAGTATTCTGTCAGTAGAATATACGTAATGTCTTCAAGCAAGCGTGTGACACACGATTCAATAGTTGCTTTTTGGTTTTTTGCATAAATAAAACTGAAAACACCTCTCCTTGACAAAAGGTAATCCTACAGTTCAACTGGTTTTATCCTACATAAAACAACTAATGAGAATAACAATTCTCCAACTTCCTCAATCTGAAACTGAAATCACAGCATGACAAATTTTGCGTAAGGTTTTATTTCTTGAATATGCCAGAGTACTACAGGATATCCCAGAAGACTGCCACATGGACATATTTTATTACTTTACTTTCCTATATTTCCTGCACTAATACTTGATATTCATATCTTCGTTATTGTGTGGATTCCAATGGCTAGGTGTATAACCTCAGATATCAAATAGATTACTCAAAGCATGGTGTTTTGAGTGTTTGTAATCTAGGTCTCCCATTTCTTATCTTCTCACAGTTTGCCTTCTGGCCACACTACTGTAGGCACTGAAAGAACAATTAATTTGTTAGATTGCACTTTGCCATTTGAGGTGTTGTGGGGTGCCAGGTGGGACCATACCTGGATTTCACCACTCATTCCAGAAGGACCTGGAAATTCTGAGCACCCTCTGTCACACTCTCAGGCCCATGCAGATGTCTCAGTTACTGCAGGGTCTCAAGATACTGCATTTCTGTGTTTGGACACTTGAATCCCTCTTTTAGTCATCTGAATAGCCCTGTTGGCTCCTGTGATTACACAGCCCAGACCTCTGTGGAACCAAAAGGTGACCATGCAGGAAATGTAGACAATTATAGCTTAGATCTGAATTAGGAGCTGACTCCCACCTTCACATTCCAAGTCTCTGACTACCCTGGCAAACGCAATTGCTTAATGGTTACTGTCCGCATTTCACAGCCTACTTCCAGCTCTTAAGCAGCTCAGCCTAGATGGTGTCCAATTTTAATGAGCTTCTTTCTATTTCTAAGTACTAATCCTATGAATGGACCACGGAAGAATATACAGAATAAAAACAGAAGGTGTACCATATGTTTGACAGCAGAATGCAACATGCTTATACTGCCCTTACACACTGTAATACTCTCATCATTTTCTCTTGGTCTTTTTCTTTTTATCTATCCTTTCTGCTGCATGTGCATCCATGCAGCCCATCTGGTTTGACATTTACCTCTGCATATCTGATTATTTACAGTACTCTTAAAATATAACAAGGACATTAATTTTATCTCAAAGATTTTCAGGAACTTAGTATCTCAGAGTAAAAAATTGCAAATTTACAACCATACAAAAAAGATGCAAAGTTAGAGTATGTCTTGATGTGATTTTTCCAAAGCAAACAGAAGGTTTTTGCATACTTTTTAAATCTAATATTCTTTAAGTCAGTGCCTATCCAGAAGAAAGGTATCTGGTATGCTTATAATGGAAGATTTGATCAATCTTGGAGAAGAAAGTACTGAAACAATGGAAAACAGACTTTTTTAAACTTGTCTATAAACTGGTCAAACCCACAGAATATGTGCTGCTTTTTTTTTCTGATGATATACAAGTATTTTTTATCACTTCACCTGTTCATTCACTCTGGAGTGTGATGGTCCATGATGGATGAGAATCTTCACAATATCTACATCTCCTCTCCAAGCAGCCAAGTGAATAGGAAAGTAACCTTTATTATCTGCTACATTGGTTGATGCTTCATACTGAAGTAATTTGAGAACTATATCCCTGGAAAACAGGAGGTAAATCTCAAAATCAACAGGAAACTAATTTTAAGTTTTTACATGAACATGCATATGACCAATATTTTTATCCTGGAAAACAGAAAAAAACAAACCTGTATTTCAAGCAAAACAGCTACAAAAAGTGAAGACAAATAATTTCTGAACATTAAATAGATAGTGAAACATAGGCAACAAGTTAATTGTAATGATTCTTACTTATGAATACCATCAACAATATTATCATCAGCTCTCTGAATCTGTTTCTTTCAATAGGATCACCTGGCCATAGAATTATTTTTAGAATTTGCCTGTTAAGAACATGTGCATGTCCTCAAGGCACTAAAGGCAGAGAAGTACTCTTGTCCCCATCACTGCTGAACTCTGGAGGCAGGATGACAAGAGGATAGTTTGATGGACACATTTCTTACTGGAAGGCTAAGTAATAGTCTTTCCTCTTCTTTAAGGCATTATCTCAAAGATATTTAGGAAACAATTCAATGATTATCTAGCTAGATATATGAAATAACTTCTTCTATGTATAACTTCTATGAAATAACTGCTATTCTCATTTTCCACACTCAGCTGCCTTGTAGAAGTGAGGGGAAAAGTGACTTATTACCATTTTAATTCTCTTTATATTCCTTTTGGTGCGGCTTATCATACATTAAGTGAAAGATTAGCATAAATTGGCATATTGCATCCCTGATTTTTAAGCAGTTCCCTGTACTTAACTTCAAAAGCTAAAGTAAAAATCAGCTGTGTGATATGATAACATTACCAAATATGTCAGAAAGTAAATAAATTCTGTCTTGCTGCTGCATTTGTAGTCTCAGTTTGACATAGTCTGGCCTCCTTAGTTATTAAGCTAAGAGAATCTATGATCCAGTGTGGGCAGCTCTATGCACACTTTTTACAAATATGGAAACACTTACTGATTTGGCTCAAAAAAATCAGCGAGGGAAGGGACCTTGATGTAGCCTATGTTATGACCAAAAAAAATTACTACAAACTGACTACAAATTAAGACAGAAAATAACTCTAATGTCATTATTCTTTCAACCTTGACAGAACCTTATTTAATTGCATATTGAAAGAAAAATGTGATGAGTTATGAGGGGAATATATCCAGCACAAAAGAAACTGCCAGTTGACTTCAAAAGATACTGGAGTCATCACATCTAAGCTTTGAGGAAAATTTAAGCTGGATTTTGGTTACTCCTGACAAGGTCAAATGCCACGAGAACAGCCAAAAAAGAGCAGGTCCACTACAGAAGATTTCTGTTACAGAAAAAGTTCCAGAAAAGTGACTCCTGAGGGAAACTTTTTAGTACATGTAAGGTTTCAGAGCCTTCCCACTAAATAATAGTTTTGCAGCAAATCATCCAATGAGGGCTAGACATACACAACAGTTTCTTTGAAAGGAACACCAAACAAAGGAAGTATAAACTGAAGTAAGTGGAAGAAAATCAGAAGAAAAGCCCTGCACAGATGAAATCATAGATTTCATAGATTAAAACATACAGGAATTTTTGGGAAGAGTCTATTGCAAGATTCAAGTTACAAAATAGAACATGCATCTCCTTTATCCTTCAAGAATGCCCTGACCCATCACACTTATCTAGGGTGAGTCTTTTTTAGTGCTTTGGCAGAACTTTTTCATTTTGTACAAATATATTTCAGAGAGGAGGATACCAAGTCCTTAGCCCAGTAACACTACTGGGCTAAGTGAAATTACTTAGGGAGACAGATTCCAGTGCCTGCCCCAGATATAATTTAATTACTTATATAAAGCAGAATAGTTTCACAAAGAAAGAGAATGATCCCACAATGACCAAGAAGGAGGGCATTCACATCCAGTGAACAAGCAAGGATTTGAACAATGGTGTCCAAGTACCCAAGCCACAAATCACATTCTTACATTTCTTGAAAAACTCTGAAATATCTCACATTCAACCTAGTGTAAAAAGTGGGAAAAATTCAAAACACAGAAGTTTTTAAAGGACAGGGACTTCTCCTAAGTGGCAGAGTCTCGTGTCAAATGATTGTATGCCATTTTGATTTTGAATATCAAGTCTGAAAACTCAAATAGAATGTAAAGTAATTTATTGGTTATTTGTAATGACTAATAAAATCAGGACCATCATGTGTCTGTCCAATTCTCTTGCTGGCCATGCTACCATTGTAGCAGGATCAGTATAATGGCTTGGGTAACAGGTCCTGAAACCATCATGATTTATCACAAAATACCTCATGATGTATTTCAGTTTAATATAACAAGGTATAATTGTGATGTCAGTTACTGCTACTTATCCTGCTAAGAGTGTAAGGGGTCATAGCAGCCAACATTGGACTTTTCAAAGGCTGTAGTTATGTACAGCAGCAGATATAAGTCCAAATTTTTAAGTCCTCCCTGACCTTGAAACAAGTTTGGTCAAGACTTAGTCTAAAATCATGATTTGGCTTTTGCATGTTTTGGGACTTCATATTGCTAGAATTCACTTGAACCTCTGATAGTTTCAGTATTTATACAGCAATATTTTTAACTTTGTGTGTAACTATTACTGCACTGCTAGTATGAAATATACTAATTCCAGTTTTCATCTATTTATAATCAGCAATCTTTCCAAGCCAATGCTTGGGTATGGTTGGTCAAAAATTAGCAATAGCACAAGAAATAATCCATAAAGCATGAACAAAAATGCTGAGTTTAACAGGCCACTTGAAGAACTTAGACCTAATTATATGGAAGTAAAATATATTAAGTAAAAATATATTAATGGATGATTCTGAACCTTCCTACACAGCTGAAACTTTGGAAAATGCACAATATCTAGTTCAAGAGTTTACTTTATATATTTAGAAAGAATATCCCATATTCATCAAAAGATTGATCCATCCTAAAGGAAACAGGCACCTTTCTAGAACACAATTGAAAACATATCCTAAAGTTTTAATTTTTCCATAGAAGGATGCAAAAATTTTGCAATGAGTAAACTAAATAAATAATAGTTATATATCCACGTGTTATTTTATGGACAGTCCAAAATCACACAAAAATTCATGCTGATCACTCTTAATTTCCACTGGATTTAGATCAATTCCTTGTCTCCTTAAACAGAGGAGTTTAACCAAAGTTTTATGTCAAAACTTTCTTTAGTGAAAATACCCTTTTCCCCACCCTGCTTTCAAGTGTATAATTACTAAATATTCTTTCCATGTTAATTTTGCTTTGATAATGATTAATCTCTACTGTTGTTTCACAAAATTGCTTCCCAAACATTCACACTCTACACATGTGTACATACATACAGAAATATAACACGATATTTTCTGCTGCAATTTCCCAGCGATGAAAACTACAGCCAAGACCAGCAGCAACAATGCTAAATGTCCCCAAAACTGAGGATGAATTTGGAAGAAGCACTATAGAATCAATAGCTTTTAAACTACAGTTCCCATTTGTCATTACTACTTATTGATATTGATGACACTGTCAAAACATCTTATATTAATTTATTCCATTTGGAAAAAAGGCACTTTTAATATGTCAAGGTTTGTCAATTTCTGGTACGAACCTCAGAACTATGCTCTATTTTCTTGCATTACAAAGTTAAATCTCATTCTACATAAAAACAAAATGTGAGGCACTTACTTGTGTCCATTTAAAGCTGCATGATGTAAAGCAGTATAACCCGAACTGTCAGTGCAGTTTATGTTTGGTCCTCGCCAGATGCTGCAAATAAAGCAAAACTGTGATATTAATATTTTGGCTCAGCAAGTACAGAAGTGTCAGAAATTTGATCTACAAACAATCTGAAGATCTCTGCAACAAGTGTGATTAAACTTTAAGAGAAGAATTACCTTGAAAGAAAGTTAAAATAGCAAGTGTCATCTTCATATCAATATAATTTATCTTTAAAAATAATTTTACACATCCATCTATATAAGAGTCATGAACTTTATGTAGGGCAGACTCAAAGACTAATAACAGAAAAGTTATTTCAATTAGAACTGTTCTCCCTCTATTACTCTGATAATTACACTGAGGTTATCATCTGATTTTGTACTACTTTTCCACAAGTATGTATTCATTTTCTTTAGGTCAGTTAGTCTAGAACCAAACAAACATCAGATTAGTGAGAACCAATCACATTGCTTAAAGGGCCAGGAAATTTGTTCTTTTTACTTACCTTGATATTTTAGTTCCCACTTTAGCTGATTATATTTTTAAAATAAATTAGATATACTTTCAAAAATAATTTAATTAAGTTTTGTTATCTTGCTGTATTTTACAGACAACCTCATTACATGTCCTGTTTAACCAGTCTCATGATCTATTATGGGCTTTTCAAAAAACAGTAAAGGACATTTTATTTCAAAGTGGAAAACATGGCTGCTACCAAACCAAAACAAAATCTACCAAAACCAACACCAAAATCAAGCCCAGGAAATTGGATAAAAGAGGTTCTGGTGAGAACCAGCAGGCTTTTTTATCTAACTGACCACATTTGAAACTGATTGTATCCTTTACAGAAGCAATTTACTTTCCTGTAACAGTTTTCATCATTAGTATTAAAACTTCCAGAACACAAAATTATGACTCCTGAATCACAGTCTATATTCATTACTTTCTCATTCAGTGCTAAACAGTCACTGGCAAGACATACTTCCCTTCACTTCATACATTAGAATTAAGTGCTGTTGTTTAAAGAAAATAATTTAAAGCTAATAAGTGAAAAGAATTTTTCATACTATCATTTTTCATTATCTACATCAGTAAAATGACATGTTATGCTTAACAAATGATTTTTAAGATTTACTATTGAATCTGCATTTTATTACCTATAAAATGGAATATATATATTTGTACATATATATTCCACACAAGGGAATACTGATGTAGACTGGTCTCTTTTTCATTGTGTGTATTTGAATGATTCATTAGCTCATAAACTTAAGCAGTTGTTGTCCTACAAGTAATACTGTGCGCACACAGAATTACTTGTGTGAAACACTGTGTTCTGCACTGAGCATAATTCTACATAATGCTGGGTACCTCACGTCTCCCTGCAATTTAATTTCTTGGAAGAAGAGGACTGAATTATTTTCTTGGGTGCAAAGAAGCAAAGAAAAGAAAAAGTAACTTTTTAAAAAATCTTCTCAGACATCCACAGATGTTCTTTTCTACTGAAGGCAACTTTCAGATAAGAAAAGTCATTCTAATCCTTTCAATTAAAGGAAGTAATTTTAAGTTCATGAAATAATAAAAAATGAGTCCCTGAACTGAGAGCTCCTCTGCAACAGACAGATGTTATTTTTATGGCAAAGATAATCGTTCCTTTCTATTAGAAGGAAAGAAGTCCTAATGCATTGATAAGGTACAACCTCTCATACTTTCGCATAGTGTTTATCCATTATTGTTAATTTATTGAATTATATTTTCATCCTTTGATATATATACCAGCTTATGGGAGAATGAAGAAGACAAGAAGTGGCATAGAAACTAAGATTTAAGATATTACCAAAAAAAATACACTACCAATCAGAACAATTTACTTAGTTATGATATGGTTATAATTTGCTTGCTTTGACTTAGAGTTGTTCGGATTTGTCTGTTGTCTCTTTTTTTAAAGTGCAAGAATCCATGAATTCATATACTGTTCATGATGCACTAGGCATCATGAATTTAAAAAAAAAAAAAAATCAAAGAAAAACTTTAAAACTCCTACCAAATTCCCTAAGAATATCCTCATTCGTTCCCCCCTAATTTTCTTCTTTAATCCATTCACTAATTAAAACGTTGTTTTATTTCCTGACTCTGGTTTTAGGAACTATTTTTCAACTGAAACTATATGAACTTAAAAAAAAAACCACCAAACCTCTGAGACTTTGTTAGAGAGTATATAAATGCACCTATGTGAAACTCTTCATGACACACAGGTTGGGCAGCTGAGGGGCAAAGGACAAAAGACAATGAGTAAATGCTGATGACTCGGAGACACCAGACAGGATGGACAGACTAATCACTGTCAGCTCCCAAAGGGTACACAAAGACATGCTCAAAATCACAGTGTAGTTATCAAAGTACAGAACACAGCAAATAGGAACAGGACATGGCTGCAAGGCAGCTCTCTTCCCTTGGGCCTGTGCTGAAATCCTCTCCCAGAAGGTCCTGAATTGCAACAGGTCCAGTATATACACAGGATATTGCTTTGATAACTGAGAATCAAAGTAAATTCAAACTGGACATTCTGAACACAAATTCTTACATTCTAAAACTCCCAGCTTCAGCTAGTACTCTTCTCTTGCAATTAGAACGCAGCAGGATAGAAGTCCAGTCATATAAGCTCCATAAAAAGCAGCTGACTTCAAACAAAAGTGGAATAGAGTTTGAGGAAAACCTAAAGATCCCTTCTTTAGTATCATAAACATATATGATATATGAAGACTCATTAAATACATTGATTTATCTGTATATTAAAATATCTGTAAAAACAACAACAAAAAGGAGGATCTGGCAGAAAACAAATACCACCATTCACTCGCCAGAAAAGAATATTTGTTGAGAGAAAATTAGCAGCTCTTCAGAATACTGTTAATATTGAATGTTCTCAAAAGCATATTTCTTCCAGTGATGCAGCCAACCGAATTTCTTAATGTGGCATGCATTAATAAGTTAGGAATCTGTTTTCCCACGTACATCAGTAAATTAAAACCCTCCCATTACTTAATGAATTTTTAAAAAGTAATTGAACCTACTTTTTGTAAAAAAAAAAAAAAATTAGTTTTCATTCAATGGTGAATTAAAACATGATCAATTAGTTTCTTCCATTACATCTTGCCAAAGTAAGGCACAAAGAAACAGAAGTCTGTTATACTATTTACATTATTGCAAAAAGCTGAAAGATCTCCTCAACAGTCTGCTCTTTGTGGACAAAGAATATTGACCTTATATGAACTGATGTCAAATATTAATTGAAAATACTCTTTACTTGGTAAGAAAATGACTGTTGTTTTCTTTAATGAGCTTAAGTAGTTACATATAAAGAGTAGAATTTCAAAAGACAGATGAAAATGACAAAAGAAAATGATAGTTAGTCAATTGATTTCTTATTTTGCTATGATTTTTGGAAAGAAATAATTGTCAAGTCCCTGTTGTTACACACATATGAATAGAAAAGGAAATAAAAGCTTTTTCCAGCTAATCATCACACAGACACACTCTCCACCAATAGTACAAGAACTATGCTCGCAAGGTATGCATAATTTTTACATCACATTTCTTCTCTCTCATATATATCTGCATTATATCAGTCCATTATCATTATACTATTTCACGACTATGCAATAATATTTCTGGTCCTTATATGGGAGTTGCTAAGATGAAAGGAAAATATTCTTGGTAAACAAGGATAAGAATTTTTAAAAGCCTTAGAAACCAGTTCAGATTTACACAGCCTCTTACTGTTCCTCTGTTCCACAGAATAAATACACATTACAGGAATTTGTCTTGTTCCGAGCCAAAATCTTCCAAATTTTCCATGCTTTTTGTTAATCTGGCAGAAACACATTGACTAAAGTTTCTTAAGCACATGGCAAGGCTCTTTATTAGTGCTCTGCCTACATTCATACACATGTTCAGTTGCATAAACTCAGTTTATACAAAGTACAGGGACAACTTTACAGAGAATTTTGAAAATGCAATCTTTCACACAATAATATGTATTATCATTCAGATACATAATAATAATATTACTTATTGTGAACAACAAAAAAAGTAGATCCCATTCTCTATTTTATGCACAAATACACCAAATGGACAACTCTTGCTCTAACCCATATAACTTAATAATGTTACTTATCAAATATGGAAGCATATCATTTTAGTACATGTGATATTTTTCTTTCTATGGATTCCTCTTTTTTAGAATCCAGTGTTATGCCAAATATATTATCCTATAAAAATACATATATTCCTTTTCATGTATGGTTTTACCTATTATGAACACTCCCTCTGCTGAATTTGATGTATGCCTTCAAATTACTTCAAAGAAAGTAAATTTAAATATTTGCCCTCAGTAGCAGAGGAGATAAAACCTTTTTAGGAAGTCATATTTTAAAGCCTAACAAATAACCGTACATGCAAAAAACCCATGAAAAATTTACTTTAGGCTTAGTTTCAAGCAGGTGCAGTTATAGGTATTAATTTTTGAGTAAGGCTATCTTTGATTTTCTGTCCAGTATCAAAACAACCTGTTGCATGAAGCAACTGAGAGTTAAAAATCTCACATTAATATAATGATATTTTTATAATTTTAATTAAAAATAAAGGGAACAGCAAATGTACTATCAATTCAGTTAATAGCGATTTTATGTTAAAAGGTTAATGTATATATAATACTGATTTAGTGCTTTTGTTGTATCAGTGTGAAATGTGACTCAATTTTGAATGCACTGATTTCATTTTGATTCCTCCTGTTTAGCTTCCTCAGTATAAATAATACAACAAAATTCATGATCAACTATTCATGGGATTAAGGATGTTACCCACGTTCAGCTTCTAAAGCAGTTTACTCCACTTGCTTTCTTTAACCTAGACCTGTTTATAGTCTGGGCCTTAATCTAAGTCTTCAAAACTGGAGGATTCCACCAAACTGTGATCTTATTTCCATACTGAGCGTCTTCAATTTGTGGTTTCTATTTGACATAGCAAGTGCAATGCACATTATGAGTTTGATTATTTAGTATATTATTTAGTATTTAGTCATTACTAAGAGCTAGCTACAACAGTGGGTTAGAAAAAGGTTTTTTCTCAAATATGCAAACAGCAGGATTAACAGAGTAATAACAGAAGCATGGAAGTAAAAAGTGTAATTTAAGAAAACATGTAGAAGAACAGGATCATGTCCAACCACGTAAGACTCAAAAAACCAGTATCTTACCAGTAATTATTTCTTTTCAAGTTTTTCAAAGAATCATTGCTAAATGAACACTGATAGATTTAATAGGGTACAGCTGCCCAGACTAAAATTTGGAGTAGGGTGGCAGTATTTAGAAGTATGCAAATAATCTAGTGTCCAACAGATAGCCTCAGAGATACTTGCTCACTTACCATTCTCGCTGTTACTAACTGTATTTTTGCTTGGAGAACGATGATACCCATGCCATCATTAGGCCAACCTGCCACCCATTGCTTCTCCAGTGGAAAGAACTATGAAAAGGTTCATTATAAATGACTGAAAGTCAGTGTGCTGCTGAGCAGAGGCAGAAAGCCGGACACAGAGATACCGAAGCGTTGCAGCACACGCCGCAATCAAGAAGGCCACAATACACAGAGCATCACCATACAGTATCAGAAGGCTTCAACCCATACAGAGTAAAACCATACCACATCAGAAGGCATCTACCCACACAGAGTAACATCATATCACATCAGAAGGCTGCAAACATCTGCCCTTCTTGTTCTTCAGCCTAACCTTTTATATCCCTCATCATTCATGCATTGCACCTGTGTGCCTTCTGCTCCCTCTTGTGGATTGGTCAGTACACCTGGGCACTCCATGTCTCATTACCTTCAATGCTGTTCACCTGCTTTTCACAGCTGTAGCCCATTAGGGATGAGGCTCTGCTGCCAATTACCACAAACTGGGTGTGTGGCAAAGTCCTGGCTATCCAGAAATAGATTAGTCATGATGAGCCTCACAGAGAGACAATATGGACTTATCCTTTGAATAACCTCATAATATTCAATATGGCCTTATCCTGAATAACCTCAGGATAAAAGAATTGCAATTGAAAGAAAAAGGTTTTACTAAAGCATATTTTGATAGAGTTAGGACTTAAGAAACAACTTGAAAGGAACTGCTGAGATGAGAAATTATAGAACTTGTAAATGAGGACATTACAATTGTGAAGTACCCAAAGAACAGGCTGGAATAGTACTGAGATGATTGGAAACTATACAAATTCTTATTCACGTGTTAGGTTATGTGATGAACACCTCCTGTTTATCCACAAAGGAGCACAAAGGGACAACAGAAAGTTGGAGAATCAAGTAATGCCCTAGCCCTGCTCCTCTGGAGCTCATCAGAAAAGATCACCAGTGCCGTAAAAGCCCATCCATGCAAGTCCAGCAGAGCACAGCAGCACCACAGCAGGCAAAGACACACCTTTTTGGGGTCTCTCTCAAAACTGTGCTGTGAGAGCCTCCACCCCACTGCCTAGGGGTGACACATATCAACATGAAACAATGCTGGATAGCACTTCAAGCTGAGAGGGCCCCATTGTCGAGGTCTATGGGACATGCGGATTCAGTAGGATTTCCAATGGGATATTTAGGGAAGGAACCAAAGGCAGGGAAAGGAATGGACTTAGGTGATTTGGGGAGGAACAAGTTTGAGAAGATAGAGGGATAAGGCAACAAAAAGGGTTGATCACTTGTGTATAGTTGGTTCTGCAGCACAATAGGCTAGTCATGTCCTGCACTCAATCTTATTAAATTCTGATTCTATTTCCCTGGACAAGGACTTCTATCCTGTGTGCATGTATGAGGGCCAAACTACCTGCACCTGAGTCACATGATGGGTTATTGAGAATATATGTCAGTCTGGCCAGGAAATGGAGCAAACAAGGTCTGCGTACCAGAAACTGGAGGGAGACCTTGGATCAGAGGCTGCAGCTGTAGTGTGGGTGTGTAAGACAGTGTGTGATTGGTTATGAAGACCAAGCTAGATCAGTCAGCAAAAGCAGGTGAAGTAGCCTGGGAGCCAGTTGTGTAGCTGTATGTCCCTGAGGTTAAGACGTGTATATTAAAAATACTAGAGAAACCAGGTCTTGACATAGACCACTGGGAGACACGTCCTACAACTCTGCAGACTGGACAGTTTGTGCATGTGTAACTACATGCAAATTTATGTATGCCCAGTTTGGGAAAGAATCTATCTAGAAAAAACATGTTGATGAGCACTCAGTTTCTCCAATTAAGTACTCTGTATGGTAAAATCTAAATAAACTAAACCAGAACAGAAGTCACATGAACTATTTTAACTGAGCTAGAACTCTGTTTACTTGAAGCTGCAATCAATTTCCCTTGAGGGTACATACTTTTATCCTGATAGTCTTAATAGTTACATCACTTTAAATAACTACAAAAGGAGAAACACATTGACTTCAGGATGATGTCACACAACGGAAATCAGTTATGCTTTACTTTAAAAATCTGTCATATACAAGGTAACTTTGCATTTGACCTTTATCTAACCAGTCTGGCTTCATCATTCCTTATGGACTACTCATCTAGAAGTACACTGGCTGAGTATACTGCATAATACTGTGGCTATATTCAGAAAGCAAAGTGTTCCTTACTAGTACTGGTTAGCTTTTACAGTCAAGACCAATTTGCCTGGAGTAGTTAGAAGAGAGAAAGCCTTCCTCAGCTATGACATAAGGGCTCCTCTGTATTCTACTTGTCTACAGGGACAAGCTGGGGTTTTGCTTAGTCCACAGAGAACCATAGTAATTCCAGCTTGTCAGTGATGAGTCAGACAGATCTTTGGATTCAATCCAGGCTTCTGTCCTTGAAAATACCGTCATTCTGACAGGAAAAAACATTACCTCTCATTTGGCATCATCCTGCAGAAGAACGCTGTAAGAACAACTACTAAATTATGAAAATACACAGCCCAAAACCAGATCAGCAGGCAGTACCTTTTATAAGTAAAATAATTTATGTTTAAGCAATGTAAATCATTCTAAAACCATTGCCAGTGGTATGTACAATCTTAGGTGAACTGAGCAATCTGAAAGAATACCACACAGCTAATGCTGAAGATCAGCGCATCAGATGAATTGTTCCTATGAAGAGCAACTCCACACTCATTGTATCCTTAGTTTGGGCTCTCCAACACGTATGAGGTGGTTGGGTTCTACGTATTTGTTATGAATCAGACCTATGCACTTGGTATAAGATCTACAGATTGATTAAGATTAACCAGGAACATAGTCACTGTGTTATTTATGATTAGGCCATATAATAAAGGCTAATTGCCTTGGCTATATCTTTTTTCAGTGTGAATGCAACACTTATGGGTATATTCATACATTAAACTCCCTTTATAAATAAATACTGGGTTCTTTCAACTCTTTTTAGACAACTAATACTTAGTGAAATTACATAAACAATTATTTTTCTATAATCACAACAGAAATCAGTCTTTTGAGTGGTTGTGAAAA
Source organism: Molothrus ater (assembly GCF_012460135.2). NCBI lineage: Eukaryota > Metazoa > Chordata > Aves > Passeriformes > Icteridae > Molothrus > Molothrus ater. The sequence continues at coordinate 46,333,777 of NC_050482.2, forward strand.
CACTTGGATATCTCATGATTTTAAGTACATCAAACACTCACTCACCAGTTGGTTGAGGGAGGGGATTGTCCCATTCTACTCTGCATTAGTGCAGCCTCACCACAAGTGCTGTGTGCAGGTTTGGGTGCCACAATATAAGAATGATATAAAGCTATTAGAGAGCAACAAAGATGGTGAAGGGCCTTGAGGGGAAGCCGTTAGAGGACACTTGGTCTGTTCAGCCTGGAGGAGACTGAGGAAAAACCTCAGTTACAACTTCCTTGTGATGGGAAGAGAAGGGGCAGACACTGATCTCTTCTCTATAGTGACCAGTGGCAGGACCCAAGTGAATGGCCTGAAGTTGTGTCCAGGTTGTGTTTAGGTTGGGTATTATAACAAGGTTCTTCATCCAGAGGGTGTTAAGGCACCAGAATAGGCTCCCCAGGGCAGTGGTCACAGCACCGGCCTGACAGAGCTCAGGGTGCATCTGGACAATGCTCTCAGGCACAGGGAGTGGCTCCTGGGGATGGTGCAGGGCCAGGAGCTGGACTTTGATGACCCTTGCGGGTCTCTTGCAACTCTGCTTATTCTATGATTTTTAGATTGCATACACTTATATGAATATACCCATGGATGTTGAGGTATAGTATATACATAATTATTCTCTTTTGAAGAGAAGAGCACATCCTCAGAAAGACCATTCTGACTCCTTTCATGAAAAAAGCTGACATTAAAATAAAAATTTTTAAAAGCCACTCCAATATTACTTTTACCAGAAATAAATGGAAGCAAAGTCATATTTCTCTTCCTCTCAAGAATACAGATATGATGATACATTTTATTAGGAAAGATATTCCCTTAGCAATTCTTTTTCCTAGTTCAACTGACCTTGAATCTTGAGTAAGAAAAGAGACTTTTTCCACAATTCATTTTCGGAGATCTAACACAGTGTTCCTATCCAGCATAAATTCATAGTGTTTGCAATTTTAAACACATTCTTATCACAGAGAGGCAAAGTCAATATTTACTAGAAAAGGAGATTTTAAAACCTCTAAATGATTAATTATGCATCCTGGAACACTTACTGACATTTGTTTAAGTGGAATAAAAATTCCTGAAGCTCTGGCACTGGAAGCAGCACTGGGAAGAGTAACAATTTGCATCAAAGATTTTTGAATATGGATGCTACTAGATCTGTGACCTCAATCTAGTACTAAAGATTGTTCATCTTAGAAACCAACCTGAGATGAGACTGTTATAGCTCTAGGACACACAGAACAGAGCTTGCTATATATAGAGTCTGCAATTCAGCTGGCTTTAATACCTTGTCCTTCCTCATATGGGTTTCCTCAAAAGTAGAATAATTCTTTCAGACACTAGCAAAATAGACACAAAAAGAAATGCACAATTCTATTTCCCCTTGATTCTTGAAGGCCATCTCATACCTCATTTTCAATTTATGCTAAGATTTGAAAATGAGATTCAGAAATCAACGATATTAACATTAATCCCTGCATCAATGTAATCAATCCCTCACTATCTTGACATATGAAAATGTAACAGATGTGAGAGTCTCACTTCTGTTTGCATCCACATGATATTAAATGTTATCCACATGATTTCCCATATTCCCTATTCAAAGCTTCCATATCTTCATCTCATCACAGCAGCAATAATGTCCAAGCCTTTTGGACAACCTGCCATAACAGCCTAAACTCAGAACTGTGAAAGACTACAGCTCCAGGAACTCGCTTCCAAAATATGAATCCTGAGATATTAAGGCTCTTGACATCTATCAATGACCTATAACATACGTAGAATATATGCATAACATTTGTGCTTTCCAGTAGACTATTTCCTTAGTTAGTCAGACTCCATGGGCCTAAGCAGACAGTAAGCAAGTCAGGGAACATCAGAAGTGTGCAAGAGTACATTTTTACAGGATATAAGGTATTTGAAAGTAACCTTGATCAAAATGTATTCAAAAGAGTACTAAAATTCTTTCCTGTTGCCCTGGGGTGACTTTATAATGAACTGTATAATACAAAACTTGTTTATATTTAATAACATAAATATTAAACAATTTGAGCCTGTTCTTTGGAGAAACAATTTTAAATCACAGGTGCTGTTAATGCATATGCTAGAATGCTGCCATGGAGTATCTGCATATTGACTGCCTCCATCCAAGTGCTAACACTCATTCTTCCCATCAGCTTTGAATTAAGTTCATTAACAAGGACAGCTTAGGAAAGACATATGAAATATAGATATGACAAATACATTATAGAAATGATAGTCACTGTATAGAAAAAAATTAACACCTGTTCAGATTACATCAACATTTCTTTCTTCTCTTGAATATCAAGTAAAATAAGGAAGTAAGTCAGGGTGAAATTAGCTACTGCATTAAGTACAACTGGGCAAAATCCATCCACTAATTGAGTTTTTGCAGAGCCTTGAAGATTGGTCTTTATCAGACATACTGCAAACCTCAAATGGAATCATTGTAACATCTAATCTTTAACACATAGAGCTATTATAATGTGAAATTTTCAAATGTTTTTGGCATAGCATAGAAAATCTGAATAAGAATGATACTGGATGAAACTATTGCATGATACAAAACTATTAAATCAGATAATGTTATTAACTAAGGACAGTTTGAGCATAAGTTCTCTATCCTATGTTAGCTAGCTATGGTCTAGCTAACTGGAACAGTAAGACAGAAAAAAGCTTTCCAACAATAAAAATATAGAATTAATTCCTTAATTTCTTCTCTCAGCACATGTCATATTTGAAATAAATAATATCAAAACAGAAGGATGCTACTCAGCACACATTTCGTTTGCTGTGCTTTGCCAACAGAGGTCAGAATTACCTCAGCAGCATCCAAAGCATTACTATGATCATGACTAGAAATACTTTTATTTCCAAAAAATTACTTTCACAAAGACAAATAACATACTTTAAATAGAGACTGAAGTTTCACAGTGACATACTATAAAGGTCTTCCAAAGCTTTCGGATATGTAACAAGGTCACCACTTAAAATTTCCTGAACGCTGTTACCGAGATAACTACAAAGGTCATATCCATCACATGACTGACAAATTATTTGGTAAGATATGCTAGCAATCATTCGGGTCACTCAGAAGACATCAATTCATCCAACAAGACACTTTCTATTGAACAAAATCATTTATGACACACAGCTTAGAAGGCAAAATGCAATTACAGTAAAAATATTCAGTAAATTTTCAGTCTATCTTAGAATTCCCTGTTTAAATCCATTACAAGTTATTGTTTCTACTCTATTTAAAAGCCTTATCAAATGTAGAAACAAAATCCAAAACTAGAGGTTTAAATGACACAGAAGCTTCTACTATAAAGGAAGATTTGGCTGACGTAGACTTTCAAAGAGCTTAAAAAGAACAATAACCCATCACTTATTTCCAGATGTTTCTAAAGTGAACACTGTGTTTTATAATTTTCCAAAAACCAATTATGCATCAAGAAAGAAATATTCTTTGTACCTCAAATAGTTTTACTGTGGAATTTTTTCTAGAAAATGAACCCGAGACCTACTCCAAAAGTATTGCAAGGGCTCCATAGAATTGCAGCTCTCTGGATCATGAACTTCTCAACAATATTAAAATAAAAGGGCTAAATTTGAGGGGAATGTATTTAAAGAGTAGTCTTTCAGCAACTTCCAGCATCTTTCTGCTCCTTTAAATCAAACTGATAAGATACTTAACAAAATCTGTTTTGTCAAATACCTTTTTGTAAAATATATAACAAGACTCCGCCCATAACAGGAATAATTTAATGTCTTTTCTGAACTGCCTGGTTGGTAAGAGATATCTAGAGAACCCAAAATTGTCTGCAAATAGTCTTCCTAATATCATAGGTTAAAAAAACCAAAACACATTGCAGGAGAGATCCCAGTTCCACAATAAGACACCATGCAAAATGATTCATCACATCTCTCTCTCTAATTTAGCATCAGCACTATGGTACCTGAAGGACTCATGGAACAACTACTGTGATTTTTTTAGCTGTGTTTAACCCAAATAATGCTCCTAAATCTTTATATAATTGAGCAGGCAAAAACCAATCCCCAACTAAATACCTTAGGTACTAAACTAAATGTATCATGCAAGGCTAGACTGGCCTACAACAAAAAGAAGGGAAATAATACACCAAAAAATGTTACAAAATGCATGTCTAGACGGCAGATTCCATCCTTTCCTTTATTATATATATAAATCTCTCCTTTTTTCTTTCCATTAAAGGTCATACATTCACAGAGAGAAAGGCATCCTTGTTTGTGAAATCTGCAGAAAGCTGTAGGTTTTTAGAAAATTATGGAGATGGGAAGGCCTCTGACATACACATGGGCTAGGTTCTCTAGAAGCTACTTACTATTAACTCTTAAAAGAATCCAGACACAAAACCCCCTGAAAAACAGACCCCAACTGAATTTACCTGATTCTGAATTCACTTTAAATTTCAATTATCTTTAATCTTGGAAAGAAAAATCTTTTATTATATCTCATTCTAAGGTCACTTTTATCAAGTAGATTTGACTGTTAGTTCAATCTTGGCTGTAAAATTATTTAGATGAAGCCATCATTTCACCAAAGGGGGCATAGTTGGATTTCAAATAGTAAGAAGAGGGACATTTATTCCCTCCAAGTGCTTAAGGGCTGACCAAAACTACACTTGTCATATTTGGAGTCACACTAGAAAATCCAAATATATATACATATATCCTTCCACTGGAATTAAATTTTAAAAGTGGCCAAGGCCCAGCTAGTTGCTAGTTCATGGCTAGCCCCCCATGGTCCCACCACACAGGCAAAGAAGCTCTGACAGCATAAGTTAGCAATAATCAAGGAACATTTCTCTCCTAGGTTGAGGGGGTTGTAGTAGAAGGTAAATGTTTAAGAACCATCTAGTTACCAGAATATCCATCTCCGGGATTTTCAGGAAGCCACCTGAAAAGAGTGCAATGTGATCTGAAGGAACTTGGCATCTTAAAAGGCATGAAAACTCAACCTAAATTTATATGATCATGCATAGCACATGATTTGAAAAGACACACACAGCCCATTATTACTCCTATAATACTGATAATTGAGACACTGAATTAATTGGGGGTACATTATTAGCATAAAGATTCCATACAGCCTTGATTCCATAGAGACTTTGATCATGCCAGTTCAGAGTAGACTGAATACACAGAGAATTTGTAAGTATTTTCTCTAAAAGCATAATCAAAGCTGGAAGGCTAATTTCTCCTTGGGCATGGAAACAGAATACCAGAATGCAGTTCATGGTTGCAGAAATTCTAAAGCTATACCAAATCTACAGCAAACAAAACAGAAACAAAACTTCTGACTTTTTTTTTTTGTAAAACATAAAACTTTAACAGTCCAACCAATGAAGGAATAGATTCTCATTACATGAAACACAAATTTTAACATAGCTACTCATATAGTTCTGCCACATAGAAGACAAAACTTTAGGAGCAGTCTAGGGTATGAAATAATTTCAGAATAGCTTGGTGGTTTTTTTTAAACAGCAAGATGAATTTTACAGCTTCAGTTTTGTAGCCATCACAGCTACAAAAATCTTAACACAGAGGTAAATTGGTACAGGACTGCATTTTTAATTTTACAAACAGAAACTGATTTTTGTCTTTCCCACATCACCAAGTCACTCGGAACAACCTAAAATCCCTAACAGATTCTCCAGACAATCATATTTAGGCAGTAGAGTTTTACATACTACTCTTCCATGTCACAGAGGCACAATTGTTTCAGGCCTCATTTACAAAACGGCAGTGGACAGCCTGGGATCTAGAATGTTTATATACTGTTGAGATCAAAGCACAATCTGTATCATTAAAACTATCTGGCTCTGCTTAACTCCCAGAAAATGTCATGGTTGTATGCAGGTTAGGACTCCCCATTCTGCCAGAGCCTGAGTGCCATGTCAGTTCTCTTGTCACTTCAGCTCTGAACCATTTAGGAACTCACGCTGCACCAGCAATAGTAAACTAAACATGTTTGGAACTATTTTCTGGCACTAAGGTCATACTGGCATAGAATGCTCCACACCTACACTACTCAAACCCTCTAAACAGGATAGCTGCATCCAGATTGTCTGTCAGGGCCTAGGCACACACCCATTCTTCAGCTGTGTTTGGTAGCTCTTTGCTTGGGAGAATGCCACATGGCACCTTCCAGTACCCAGAAATGTTCCCTGGAACATTAAAGTTAGATGCAGTCTCACATTCCTGTCACAAATTTGGCAGAAGCCTGTCACTCACCAGCAGCATTTATCACTCAAGGATGCAAGAGCACCACTGTTTTGAGTTTAGGTCCAGACACATCAGGATGAGCCTCTAGCCCCACAGTTCATGTTTCTGCTTTATGCCTTTGATTCTCCCAGCAAAGAGCATAGAAGGGAGAAGCAGTGGTACACTGACCCCAATTCCTTTTTTAGCTCATTGTTTGACTGCTCAACACTAGCATAGAGGATAAGGGGGAGGAAAGTTGTAAATGTGAAAATCCCAAACTGTTGTTAACTTCTTTTCTCCTCCTTCACCTGCACACTCATATTGATGGAAATTCCTAGCAGTGTATCCAAACTGCATAGTACACCTGCAAGGCAGTCTAGGAGTCTCATTCTGGTAAAAATTTAAGAAAGGAATCCACAATGGACTCAATGACCTTATTCCAGGAAAATATTGCTAACAGCTATAGCAGCATGAATGTCTTGAACTTTTTAGCAGAAAGAACACTTACCAAAAAAGCAATCCTCCTTTGGTTCAAAAAAATCAAAAGGTAGGCACAGGTATGAAAATCCTTCACACCAAAAAATACCTACAGTTAAGTTTTGTAAACAGGGACTCTGGAAGAAACTTCATATTGTACAGAAGGAAGCCAGAAGTGACTGGGTAGGAAAAAATAATTAATCCCACCAATACAAAACAAGTTGAAGTTAAAGACAGCCAAAGCCTTACTGAACTGACACATTTCTCACTTCTGATTTCCCAGCCATCACAAATCAAGGAGAAAGAAGCCTTCTTAGGTGAGAGGGACCTAGTTAAACATTGGAAATTTGTCCCACTTAGAGATATTATTTTCCATAATTAATTAAATTGTCTCTCCAGAAGAAAGAACAAATTTCTGTCTTGTGAGAACAGGTCAAGGATGAGAGTTGGATATCCATACCCATGATGAAGAATATGCTGGAACCAGGAATTACCATACTGCCAGTCTGTCATACTATCTCTGAAAATCCCTTAAAATGAAAAAGAAAGGAAAGTATAATTCAGGAAATTTAAATAGAGAAGAACGGAACTCCGATGCCTCATCACAGCTGAAGCAGGGCAGGAGACACATTCTATTGATCTCTGAGACAAAGTTTCAGCTTCTGGAAGGCTGAGGTAATAAAATCAAACTACAAAATGCTGCCTTAAATCTCCTACTCACAAGCCTGTAGTAGGTCAGATTGTTTCATAATGTATTTAGAGCTTCTAGGAATTGAAATCTTTAACTGGATATACTGATCAGAAAGATTAGCCAGCTTCCAGTATGGCAGTGAGAATTTTGTATCATTTTGTTTATGGATCACATGGTGGCACAGCACTATTTCCACACCTAATCATTACAGTGAAGTTAAAATGGTGCTCTAGTCCACCTGAGCATGGGAAACTGTAACAGAAGATACTTGGAGTCACTAGGAGTCCAAACTACAGGACTATATACTGGAATACTCATAACCAATTTTAAGTTAAATTTCCCACAGTTAAATCACATTATGGAAGAAAGACTGTCTTACAAACAAGAGACACAAATGCCCTCTGTCAATTTAAAGATAAAATAGCATTGAATTTTATCATTTGAACTATTCTTCAAGGTCAAGATGGACCCCTTTTTCTTTAAAACTTGAATGTATCTGGTTTACCATTGGTTTCTTATGCAATAACAAAGGAACTGATTTCTTGGCCACAGTCACAAAAAGTTGAAGGAAAATTGGAATGGTACAGCTATGGGGCTGGGAGGAGAGACTCAAGCAGATATCTTAACCAGTACAAACTAAAACTTCCATAAAAACAAAATGCAACTAATATTGTGTATTAGAAATAAAATTAATAAAAGAAAAAGGAGGAAAGAAATCAAAATTCAGTTCATGTGAATTGAGCTCCTACCAGCTGTATCCTGCAATTATAGCTATTAAAAGATCACAAAGATTTGGTAGCAGACTGTACTACCTTCTTTACACTTGTACATGGTGGATGAAGTGAATTACAGGCACTGCAGGTCAAGAAGGTCTAATTTCAGCTGCGATGTCTTATGTGTGCAGAAATCAATGAACCACAAACTTGTGGTCAACCACAAGATTAAAAATAAGAACAACTCAAGTTAGTTATACTATAAAAGTAGTATTATTTTTTATTCTTCATTTACTATTTCTAGTGATGTGGTTCACTATGTACTCCTTTTATTTCAGTGAATAGTTCTAAACTTAGATCTCAACCCATGGATCTCAAATGAAATATAAAAAAGGAACAATAATCCATATGAATATAATCCACAATTAGAAACTACCTAGCTATCTCCTTAGCACACTATAAAACGTAACTTTATTTTAAATTGAACTGATTTTAAATATACTTACTGCAATAAGCAAAGACAGAATAAACTCAATTGCAAATGCTTCTCCACATACTGTGGAGGGTTTCATTAAGTAGAATATGCATATACTATGATTATTCACTTCTTCCCAAGGCCATTTCCACTCTTGGGAAACTATTTTCACACTTAGACATTGAGCTACATCAAACAGAACTCATATTTGTAGCCAGAGGAAGAAAGTTTCATATTCTCCAAAAGACAATATGTGGATTTTACCCTTACAAAGGTGACCAATTAGTCTTTTTATCCTGAACACAACCCAAGCACTGAGTGAATACAATATGATACCAAATTCAACATAGTTACTATCAAATCATTATCAATATTTCAGCATTGTAAAGACAGTAACATAAAATTAGGTTTTACTATGACATTTGGTACTATACTATAAAACAAATTGTGTATAAAATATTTTGAAGTCAAATGAGAGAAGTTACTTTGTCAATAATTAAGGTAATAAAAGAACAGCAATTCCCCATGTTTTAAGTGTTTCCAACAGCATTTGATTCTGTTTTTATTGGTTCTATTGCTATTTCTTTATTCCTGTAGTTAAGATGAAAACATAAGATGAAGGGAAGTTATAGCTGTATAATACATGAATAAAACAGTGATTTTTTTTTCTCCTGATATTTTTCTGAATTCTTTTTATGTAAGGGGATAAAGTTTCTTTAAATAAAGCTATATTTTCAGGATAAAAGAAATCAAAACATTTGACAATGTTTTGTCAAATGTTTTGATTGGATTTATGTCCAATGTTTAATTGGACTTCAGTCCAATTATCAGCATAATTATTTCACAATTGTTACTGAAAGAAAAAACCTTAACTCCCAAAACTAAGGGACTGGAGTATCTCTTAAGAGTAGAAGCTGAGTCTTATAACATTGTTTAGGCTAGAGAAGTCTTGGGGAGGATCTCACAGTAAGTATACAGTGGGAGGGTTTAGAGAAGGCAAAGCCAAACTCTTCTTAGTAGTGCCCTGTGGTAGGACAAGAGGCAATGGACATGAAGTTCAACACATTAAATTCCATCTGGAAATAATAAAATGCTTTTTTACTGTAATTATTATGGAAGACTTGAGTGGGATTGCCCAAGATTCAGAGTGTCCATTCCTGGAGGTACTCAAGATCTGACTGGGCAACCTCTTTTAGCTGACCTCTACAGATCATGTCCTGAGGTCCCTTCCAACAACAACCCTTCTGTGATAGACATTAATTTTACATGAAGATGTGTGGGAGGATGGAATGCAGGAGAATAGAGATAGTGCTGAAGGAGCTGTGAGGAGGAAGGGTCAGGTGGTTGTGCAAGGGACAGGAAGGAGTCAGCCAGCCATGCGGAAGAAAGAGAGCTGTCAGTGATGAAAGGAGATGCCCATGAGAACTCACAGAGAAGGTATGAAAGTTTTAAACTAAGATTATAAGCTGGTGCCAAGCACTGATGCTGACAAAGATGTATTAATTTTTTACTAAGAGGTCCACCTCTTGATGTCACGCATGAAAGTACATAAAACAGAAAATTGATCTGTAATTTTTTTGCCTTCAAATCCAGACAATTCAAATTGACCTCTTCAACTATACAGAGCTTCACCTACAAAAATTAATCTATTAATCTAGACACCAGTAAGCAGATTGCATGAAGAGTAACTCACTGATGGAATGATGGACTAAAAATACCCAGTCAATCCAAACCAACCAGGTTTTTTCCTTTCTAACACATAAGTGCACCTCATATTCCATTCTACACACACTTCCTAAGAAACTTGGAGCGAGGATGCATTAATAACATCCCTGCTTCTGGCAGTCCTAGAGAGACATGTAGGAGGTACATTGAACTGCATTCAGTACTGCCATAAAGTCCTCCCATTAACCACTGGGATAAGAATAACAAGACTGGTCAAAAGTTGATCAAATTACTTGTACCAAAGTAAGACCACAATACACAACTACCCAAAAAACTTGAAACATACCTATTTCTTTTCTCCTGAACATCTCAATGCTTGTGGTCCAGATGGCAAGACAATTTGAACAACTTCATCTTTTCAGTTTGTGGCAATGTAAATAATGGACTGACTGGGGCAACAGCAGTTCTATCCCACTAAAAGATAACTGTTTAATTTTCAGAGGCTAAAGGAACTTCTAGGTACCAGAACTACTTTACCATGAAGTTGTTTGTGAAGAATGTCACCTTTAACAATGACAGACTGCAAGTGGAAAACAAAGGGAACATGCAATCATCTCTATCAACTCAAAATGAAGAAAGTAACAGAAAAGGAGAGTTACTAAATTAGTACACCTTAAATTAGTCAATGAGAAAATACTACTATCAAAGAGATATTGGTAAAAGGAAGGAGAAAAGAAAGGGAGGAAAAAATTACTCTTGTCCAACAGTATCACTGCTTAAGAATCTAAGTAACAGTAGCAAGTAGTGAACATGATTGATCACAATAAATTCTTAGGCCAAGCTTCAGCACCAGAAGAACTTGCAGCTGGGAATATTGTTGCCAGAAAAGACAGAATGCTTATGGTGAGAACTTAACAGTGAAGACTTTCAGAATATATGAAAAGGACCTTTGGAATCATCTCATTCAATCACTTTCTCTGAGATAGGAAAATCTCAAAGGTGGAGCTAATTTTGAGGTTAGTTCAGTTTGCTTTTGAAATTGTGCAGTCAAGTTTTAAGTCTCTTCAGTCATGGATATTACATCATCTCCCTTGCCAATCTTTTGCAGAGCTTGATTACCCTGTGATTTTTATCCATAATATCCAACATAAATTTCCTTGTTGCATTTTGTATTTGCCCCCATTTTCCCCTTGCTGTGCACACCTAATAAGACGGGGGCCCTTTTTAACCCCAAAAGAAGTAGTTTAGTTAAGGACACCTTAATGAGATTCTGGTTAGTGCTCTTTTCTTCTGTCTGAACAAACAGCTCTTTCAACTTCTCGCTCCAGCCTCTTAAGGATTTTGCTGTGTTTCTCTCTTCTGGATTTTCCCTAGTTGGTTTCTATCTCCTATAATGAAGTCCAAAACCATACAAGTCTTTGAACAGAGGTGAATAGGCACTTCCCTCAACTTGCTGGCCATATTTTCTGTTGACCTTCTCTGCTGCAAGGGCACATTGTTGACTTATGTTCTCCTCACAGATGGCAGACAGGTTAGCCAGCTACAAATTAGCCTTGGTAAATCCAGGTTGATGCCTTCATTCACATTCTTGTCCTTTATGTACTTGGATATACTGTCATGAAGAAAATACACATACCCTGATAGGGCTGAAGATATTAAAAAACTGAAGATGATTCAAGAAAGAAATAATAATTTTGCACTCTTTATTCTATACCTGGTTTAATATAAGTCCAATATTATAATGGCTGTCTTTCAAACCTTGATCTTGCTTCCTTATTCATAGACTGAAGTCTGGATATTTTCCATCAATTCACTACTGTGAAAGCCTTTGAATTTTCCAGTTCTCTTCTAAAAAGGAGAGTATACTAAATTGTAAATAAATACTACCTGGATAAAGCTGAAAGGCTACTAATGTTCTGTGCTCTCTCTTCAGGTTCCCATGACCTGAATTTTTTTCCCATTAATTTTAAAGTGCAGTTGTTTTTTTTTCTAAGGCCTAGAATTATGAAAAAGACAGTACATACAGGATAGGTAATATTGTTCTTTCTCCTCAGGTTAAATAAGTTAAATACTTACAAACACATAAACATACATTGCATTGCCAGAATTAGGCACCTCAGCTAACACTCAGCAGAGTAATCTAAGCAAAGAACACTATGCAGCTCCTTAAATGTAGTCAAGAGGAAATTCCAAGACATACACGTTTCTGAAAACCCCCTCTTCTTTCAAGGATAAAGTATCTTAAGACTAAAGAAAAATGTCTTCGATTTAAAACCCATAGATTGGAGGGACTTTCAGAAATATAAGTAGGCATCTCCCCTTCCTAAGAACTCAGAAAAGCTGACTCCTTTCTTTTCAAGGTGCTCAGTGACGGTGAAAAATACTTAAAAAGGGCAATGAGAGCATTCACCTGGGAAATACCTTGACCTCCAGTCCCTTAACTAGCAAATGATTGTTTCTGTATTTTATCTATAATTAACCAAATATATACAATCATAAGAATAATAAATCCTGGCACAGGCTTTGCAAGAGAACATTTCAAGCATGAAAAAGAGCAAGGATTTTCTCTAAGAAACCTATAACAAGTCTCTATGATAAAGCCTACATTGAATTATGCAGGAGATTCTGCAAATGGCTTGTGGTTTTGATGACAGGTAATTTATTAAAATCTGTCAAACAAAACTAAGAAATACAGAATTTGTGGCAAGATATTCATGAAAAAAATCTATGGAGTTACATCAAAGGAAAATTAGCTAAATTTTACCTGCAGTAGCTTTCAAAAGTTATCCCAGCCATATTTTTACGATTGACTTTTCTTGGATGTAAGACTGAGAGATTACTAGATATCAGAAAGCATAAAATAACTATTATTCTACACTCCATAGGAACTTAAATCCTTACAGATTAAGTAATGTTACAAGTAACATTCAATTCTTTAAATTACTTCATTTCTTCACTACTTAATTCATTTAAGTAATGTTACAAATAACATTTAATTCTACTACTCTAATCCAGGAGGTTCCACTACTTGTGGTCCTCCTTGCACAAAGCAGGAACAGAATCTTTTACAGCCAGCTCACAAGAGAAGAGAGAATGGTCCAAGGACCTAGAATCCTTCAGCATTAGGTTGGTTGTTACCAAATGAATAGAAAAAGTGAATGGAAGCAAACTTCATTTAGTTGTGCAGATTTTAGCTGTGAAAAGAGCAGAAGGCATACTCCCATAAGAGTACAATTGTGCTGAGAGCATATGAGACAAAGCTGGGAACAGGTCTGGGAGCTGTATTAACTTAGAATTCTAAGGACTGAGACATTTCCTTATGGGATTAAAGGGTTAAAGCAACAGATACTCTCATTGCTAACAGCCTGGTCTGTCAGAGTTCAAATTTACCAATTATCCTGAATCCAGCTGTCCATACTATGCCATTCTAAATTTAATAGTCTTGAGAAAATGTTATCTTTCTAAATTAAAATCATTTGCAAAGGATAGGGTAAACCACTATCAAGCAAGATATCCACTTAGGCACACACATCCATCTTTCACTCTCACTGAACACAGTCTCCCTGCTTTGACTATCTCACACTGTACACTTGTTCCTGAAGAGCAGTACAGCTTTAAAGACTGTACTTTTATCCATCCTTTTCAGCATTTTTATCCATTCCAGCTTTAATCCCTTTCTCCTACTTTATTTCTCCCCATGATAAATAAGAGGCTTCTGATAGAAGCTTCCATTATCCAGATGCATATGACTTTGGATGCCTACAGAAATATGAAATTTTTCAGATTTATTACATGCTTGCTTTATCTTAAATTCTGCCATTTCTGATCAACTAATTTTAAAGTATTTGCTCATAAGTTAATGGATAGTCTTGCACAGTCATCTTTATTACAGATTAAAATTGAAGTTCAGTTGAAAGCATCACCATTCAAATTTGATTTTAGGGCAAAAGATCAAGATAAATAGAGAATAATTTCACACTAAAACTTGGTCTGATAATATATTAATAATATGAATGAGATGAAAAACATTAATTATCCAAGTAGGACTTCCTGAGATCTTAAACAAAAATTTTGAATAGTTGATCTATTAATAAAAAAATTAATTATCATTTCAAACCATCCTCTGAACGTTGATTCATTTTAAAGTCTAAGAAAGAACAACAGCTTGGATTTACTTTGACCACAACTGTCCCACTTTAGAAGGAAAATCCGACATATAGAAGGTTTTGGGGTGATGGGTAATGTAGATCCATTTAAATTAGGCTTTAATGTATCTGGTTAAACTGTTATCAGTCAACTGTGTGATGTTTCAGTGATGTTGCTTCTTGACACTTCTAATACACTGTCTATTACACTTTCCGGGAATTTTCAATCATGCACTTCACTATACATAAACACCTGAATAGGAAATAGTTTAATACACCTGCCATGGGATAATGTAAAACAAAACTAATGCATGATGCACTCATTCCAACTATTTAAATATCATACTCCTCTCAGAATAGCAATGCAATACCCTGAAGATGTGCTCAAGTTCCTGTTGACTTCAACATCCTTGGTAATGTACTAAAAGGGAAACATCTCTTTAAGATTGAGAAGAATTTTATTTCTCAGGTACAGCCTCAAGAACCATCATCTGAAGGGGCTTTTTTAGACTCACTGCAAACTGCATCTTCAATATGGAATGACAAATAGGATGGTTCTCACAGATCCAGTGTAAAACAAAGATCTGTTTCAAAACATGGGCACCTAGATATAAAGTTTAAATTATAATCAACATGCTGGGTGCTGCAAATAATCACTAATTTTCACTGCAGTGAAAGCCAGATTATCACTAGGTTTGCTAAAACTTCTAAAAATTAAATGGCAAGCCTGTACACAAGGCATAATTTTATCAAGAGAAAGCAGCACACATTAGACCAGCAACCTTCTGCCATGAGAAAATTTTCACCAGTCTGAGGATCTCCCTTAATTTAAAATTCTTTTTAAAATTATTGAAAATATGTCACTTTACTGTCTCAATACATGATTTAAGTAAAAAAATACTATCACTATTTGAGATGCCAAGAATAGATCCTGGTGTATAGTGCTAAATCAGCTACATGTTCCACTAACAAATTTTGTTCCAACTACCTGCAGGTATTGACAGATTAGAACTTCCCTGGGTATTTAAAAACGAAATGAACCAGGCACCAGGATGTGTCCCAGCCACCAACTGAATAAAATACACTATTTTTATTACAGATATCAGAGAAGAGGAACAAAAATACCAAGATGCACCTACTGAAAGTTGAATGGAACTGAATACAAAAATGCAGACATCTGAGGAACTTTAAATAAATATGAACCACTAGCCCATACTAAGAGATGTGAGAAGAAATTACAGTTTTGGTACACACATTTGTCATCTTGAGAAAACTTTGAGATAAGTTGTTGGGAACTTTTCTATTAGTGTCACTTGCCAATACTGTGGGGGTTGGTATTGTAAACTGGGACTAAGAGTATTCTTACAGTCTGTTGCTACAGAATTTAGGTTCTCAGAGCTTTCTTGAGATCTCTCAATTCTTTTGATAGTGTAAGAAGTCTATGTACAGAGTGGTTATCTAAAGAATCAGATACCAATTTGTCCACACTCAGTATTCTTTATATATTTTGTGTTTAAATTTTTATTTTTCTTCTTTAAAATATTCTTGGTTTATCAAAAATGTTTGTGTTTAACCCATTCCTGCAGATTATCAGGGTTTTATTATAGTCTAATCCTGTTTTATAAAGCATTTTGCAGTAGTTTCTAGTTTTTCGGTATCTGTCAATTTAACTAATGCAATTTTAGTTTCTTCCTCCAAAATGAAAATACTTCACAGAATCAAACTTTGGCATTTCTCTAAGTGACAATTTATTTCAAGACACTGAACAAAGGAAACAGACAGGTTAGAGAAACATGGGAACTCTCAGACTGGACTTTGTTAAGATTAGCTTGGGAGTCAGCCACATTTAAATGCATCTTCCTCTCTGTTTTACTGTTAGAGTAACCCTCTGGCTACTAACATTAAACAGAGACTATAAATGGTAGCTTATTCTATCAAACTTTAAAGTCTCTTATCTAGTAACACTCTAATCCATGACAACATTCATGTTCAAGCTAATGCAATGTTGGGTTTTTTCCAACATTAAGGTCTTAAGAATCACAGTATCATTTTATTTACTCCAATCTGATTATATTAAATTTAAAATGTTACATATTCTGCATTCCTTTCATTATCCAATTTTATAATTATCTTTTAAGATGGGACCTAGTTTTACATAAATTATCATTCATTCATAATTAATGTTTTCTGTTCAGGTTCTAGATAATGAATGATTTTTTTGTTGTTGTTTGTAATATATTCCAAGTTAAATGATAGTAAAATATTATATTAGAGTGAGAGAAATCAATATTTATTGTAATGTTTTTCCCTTCTGAGAGCTATACACCATACCAAGGGATGAGTTCAGTTCTTCACAGTTTTCTTTAAAGAAGAGTTCTCAGATATGGCAAAAATTTTCAAGCTAATAATCTTCATAAATAAAACATCCAGCATATATATACTTTAAAAAATTAGTTATGTAGCATGAATTTTGAAATTTGCATTTTTTGGGTGGAGAAATTTTCCAAGGTCTTCTCCCATTGTTCATCAGTCAGATTCTTTGACAATGTATCTTGCATGGTCAAGATGGATTTATAAAAGTGTTGAATGTACTGACATTCTGAGACTGTTTCTCTACTTGGAACACATTACTAATGCAGAAGTTCTAGTGCAATAACCTGCATCATGCATATATATGCTGGATGTGAGCAAAGCAGCGCTTTTCATGGCACAGAGGAATTCTCCCGTTCACACTGCAGAGTAACTAACCAAACCAATAAAAATAGCTTCACTCACTGAATGATTTATTGGTTCATTTTAGATATATTTATATATACATACATAAAAATAATGCCTTTTTTCCCCTTTTCAACCAAAAACTTTTTGATTCCAACTTTTCAAGCATATTGATGCATGATTTTTTTTGAGAAGTCACTTAAATCTTAAAAATTTCCAAAACTATTTCCATACTGCTTGACTGCAGCATTCCCTTCATTCTACTATAATAATCAGATATTCCTTCATAAACAAGAAGTTCCCCAAGTGTACTATTTACACACTAGTGCACTCTAAGACTCATCCTACCATGCAGAATTAAATAAATCACGGTCTTCTGTACAAACCATGCTAAAAAGCTACTGTCCATCAGTAAAATGCAGACTCAGATATATTCTCTGACTAACTCCTCTTCTTTATGGATGGTGAATTTAGCAAATGCTCTAGCAGCATTGCCTATTATGCATTACCTCCACTCCCCAGAGTAAAAATCACATTTTAATCACATTTTACTTTGTTTAGGCTGCAATGCCACACGTCAGGTTTCTAAGAAAGGTTATCTAGAGTAGAAGAAAACAGGGGATGAGGGAAGAAAACCTGAATTAGTATATTAAGGGAAATTCACAGGAAATTAAAATAAACTTAAATGAGAAGACAGAAAAGAGTACTCAGGCAGGCAAGACATGAAATTTGGAGGGGGCTGTTAAAATAATTTAAATAGATGAGGCAAAAACTGGCAGGATTAGCCTCCCAAGGTAAAATGAAGAGCTGTGAAAGGATACTAACAAACACAGGATATTTAAAATAAAGTCTAAAGCTAAGAAAACAGTTGGACAGACTAGAAGAGCTGAACTTTCATCAAGTGACAAGTGTCTAACACTTGTAAAACACTCTTCCAGAACACGTTTTCCTAAAGTGAATTCCACAATAACTGGACAAACATCAGCAACACTTTCAATAAAATAATAATGCCCATGACCACTGGCTACCTGTAACAAGCATGCTAGTCAAGCACACAGAGTTCTGTGCAGCACATCCTGAAGTGCCATTTTTCACTGACCTGCATCAGGTTCATGTAGTTAGTAGCTTAGAAGCTTCATAAGGCCAAAAGACGACTTCTTTGGCCATGAATACTCAGGAGGTTATCCCCATGAGTTGCTATCATGCAGCTGGTCAGTTGTGATGCAAAAATTGAACAGGCCTAATGCATCTGAGTGTTGATACCACAAACATGATGGAATTGCTAGTTCATCAAGGTTTTTTAACAAAAGAAAAGAAAAAGGAAATTCTATAATTTTGTAAAAATATTTTAAGAAATCCCACTGGAAAGACAAGAAATGGCACAAATAAGTTACGCATGCATTTTTTTCTTATTAAACCTGCACCAGCCTGTCTATGTAACTTACTCTAAAGGTAGTTCATGAATCTGTACAACAGAGCCTGCTAAGTGTGAAGTTAAACAGAAAGGGAAATATATTCTGAACAGACTAAAGGACTGCATGGGAAAAATGAATACATTTGTATGCAGGGTAGTGCAATATTGACCTAGAGATGCAGACCTCTTGTACCACAGAGGTTTTCTGACAGTAGAAAAGTCTCTTAAATCAAACTTTATAAGAACGATCATCAAGCATGTAACTTTCAGAGTATCCACTTCATATTCTGAGTTTTAACTGCACAAGCACTATATGCAGTTGCCCTGCTAGTCAGAGGAAATTGTGCTTTGCACTTTTAAACGGTTTGTGATGACAAATATTCTTCAAGGCAGAAAGCAGGTTTTAGGTGTTTTAAATCAGGCATCTAAAATTACCCAATGATGTTGACCCTAGTGTCTCAGGACTTCACATGTCCATTTGTAAGGTGGAGTAATAATACCCTGTCATCAAACAAAGGTTGTTTTTGAAAATAAATGCATTATACTTGCAAAACTCTGCTGTGAAATAAGTGAGGAAAAGAATTCTCTTTATAGAGACACCTACAAGCTGTGCGTCAAAGGCATAAGCTAACAGCTACAATGAGAAAATAAAATACTGAATAACAAATAAGAGAGCACCATCCCTCTCATACCATTAAAGTGGAGTGAATTTTATCTGAAGAACACCATGTGGTAATGTACAACATTCAGTGATACACACAATATGGTACCAACACAGCACAGTTCATAGGCAGACTATCTGCAGACAAATGTGGGTACACAGACATAGGACTGCCTGCAAAAGCCAGTTAGGACTTAGCACTTCTTCGCCAACTGTGTGCATTTATAATGCTCCTAAAACTAGCTAAAGTCTGGAAGAATTATAGCCACATTTGCATGACAACCTCAGCTAAGAAGTCGCAAGCATGCTCTGTGTAGCTCTAGGCTGGGTATCATTGCTCCACACATGTAAACCTAAAGAGAACCATATATAGATTATTAGATGGCTCTGTTGATCCTGGCACAGATAATGTCATTTACAGATAACATTGGTGTGTGCTACCTCACCATGCTTTCCAGTACTTCAGCATCTAAGAGATCCTAAATTTGCTCACCCCACTTTCTATGATGCTTTGCCTAGACGTAAAATCTTTAGCAAGGAGAGAAAGAATTTTGAAGTGGAGTGCAGAATATGACCTTGAGCTCTGCAAGACAGCTTTTTTACTCATTAACCGATCTATCTCTTTCTCAAGACAATTGCATACTGAGAAGGACTTCCCTTTTGTACCTTCTCTTTATATCTCTCCTAAGTAAGTATCTTATTCATGCTTATGTTGTTACTAACAAAATCATGTCTCCAGGTTTTTTATAAACCAGTAAATCAGCCAGTCACTGTACTTTTCCTCACTCTTTCTGCCTTTTCATTACTTTAATTATCTTATTCCAAAGCAGCCCCATTGTAAATCTGAAGCACTTATGTGTGAAGTTATTTTGTTTACATTATAAAAAAGGCCCATCCACCACAATCTAGCAACATCACCAAACCAGTTAAAAGGGTGTGATCTAAAACTTCTCTTTACTGCCAGAAATCCCTAGTCACACCTTTTTCTTTTTACACTGTCATCTAAATTATTTCTGAAAACATATCAGACATCCTCATCTTCAGCTCTCTTTTCTGAAGTAGTTTATGTTCTTATCAGGTATTTCTGCATAGGCTTTTATTTTTTAATGAACTTATCTATAATCAGTCAAACCATCCAACAATTCTTTATGATACTTGCTGTCATTATTATGCTAAGTCTTAGTTCATAGAAAAGAGTATACAACCCAAGCAGATGTGAAATAGAGAAGACATGTTTTATTTAGAATATGGACACTTTTCCTTTTCAGTGTTGGATGGGATTATGGGTGACTTGCCCTGTTTTAGTCTAATCATACTTGCCATTGGCTCATCCTCAGGAACACCAACTTTTTTCCTAAACAAAGACGTCAGTTTCTCTCTTTTCAGACTACTTTGTCACTGTATCCTTCCATCTTACTAATTTCAGCTCAATAGGCAACGTTTCCTGATTTGTATTCTTGTATTATTTTGCCTCAGGTGATTCTCTTTATGGCTTAAACTGGTGGAGAGAGAGGAGAGAGATGGTGGTGGGGCAGAAGCTGGTGCAGAGATGTGGTGAGAAAGGGATGAATGGAAAGGTAGATTAATGGAGATAGAGTGATGGGGGAGAGAGAGGCAGAGAAGGGGGAAACAGTGGGAACAGGTGGGCAGAGAAACCAAGGGAGAGGGATCAGAGGAAAGGGGAAGAAAGAAATGGAGATACTAAAGAAAGACCTCATGCTCCAAATTGATATATTTCAGTAATGTAATATGTTAATGAACATATTTTTCTCCAACCAGTTCAGCTAGAAGTCACATATGAATAGTAATTACTTCAGCAGATGAAAATTATTGCACAAATGTAAAACTCCACCACAGGCATGAATGGATTGATGATATTCATCTGAGAAAGGATCAGTTTTAGATCTTGTTCGGTGCCTAAACAAATGAAACCTACAACCAATACATTCACAACTGCACCGTTCTGCTAAGTCTATAAAATTATAGTCAGAATACTCTGAGAAGTTCAAAGTCCTGTACTTCAAAGTTCATGCCACAGAGAAAACTGCAGGTCCACTTCAAATAGTGCTAACACTTCTGAACCTACCATCACAGCTCTAACACATTTCTTACTCATTCAAAATGTCGTCACACAAAAACAATTTCATTGAAAGGTGTGGTTCAGAAAGGTTTCAATACAGTACAAACAGAACACTCCCTTACTTCACCACAAATTGCCTTTAGAATTCACTAAAGTATTTGCCTTCCAAATTTTGAGTCTCTGGTAATTCCAGTTTCCTATGTGAAACTTAAACTACGAATCATTCTGAAGTGGGGATTTTTCATGTTGACATTTAAGTATTTTGAACAGAATGTGAAACTCAAGGCTGCTGGATTATGATGGGAAGATTAAACTTAAAGTAACCCTGTACCATTTCTCAAGCAAGTGTCATGTCCAACACTGCTTGTACGTTTTGGATTTAATATCTTTAATCTCTTTGAATATTTTTATGTAATGCTGTATAATCTTTGGTCTGGGGAAAAGTACATGCTGGGTAAACCAGTTATTACAGAACTCCCTTGGGATAAGACCAGAGACTTGAACCTGAATCTCCAAATCAGAGGTGAATTATAGGGTTATCAGCTTCACTACTGTTTTGGGCTCTGTTACACTCCATGCCGTTTCTGTGGTCAGAAGCTTAGACCACAGCAGATATAAAAACAACCAAGTTGTTCAACAAGAAAAGCTGGGGTTTTTTTTAATTGAAGATGGCTTTTCATGCATAACTACAGACATACAAACACCTCTATTTTCTTGAAAAAAAAAAGATATTGATTGGGAGGGAAGAGGACATGCACCTTCGACATCATCATATTATTGATGCATGCCTCTAAGGAAAGGAACTTGGCTCTTTTCACTGAAGCATAGATCTATAAACCAGACACATAACTGCCTAACTGTGACTGAGCTCATTTCAAGATTTTTCAAGGTTTCCTATATAGGCAAGACATAACTCAAATTTATTTGCAAAATGTCTTCAGTATGTTTTCTCCCACTTGCATTATTTTCTGGAGGATGGTGATACCCAGTCCTGTCTCATTAGCATTGAAGTAACATCCTGCAACAGGAAAAAAAAAAAAAAAAAAGATGTGTGAAGATAAAGTGAGCAATTATTTACATTTAAGTTTTTAAGCTGTAGTGGAAAATACTGACCTATTGAGAAATTGATAGGCTAGCTCACTATTGATTAACAGTGAAACACATAAACACAACTTGATAGTGTTTCAATTGGAAAAGAGAATCTAATGATCAAAGCACTAACAGAACTGGAGACGTGTAATATTTAGTGCAGTAACACTCAGCTATACAATATCATTAATGTGGTCAGTGTATAGTTACAGAACGCATTGCTGTTAGCCAAAGGCATTTTCTTCATTTGGAATGTGAACTAATGCTTAGGTGTGCAAGTCTTCAGCTGTTATGGTCAGGATAAATGATCCCAACTTTAGCCTGAAAATCCATTTGAACGGATATGAGGCAAACTTCTCTTTGCATACTGTAATTGCTATATATGCTTACTGATGCCAAAACCTGCTCAAAAACAATCACTTGAAAATTATGGAAAAAAATCAGGTACTGTATTACATACAGCCAACTTCAGCACAGCAGCACAATACCAAATTAAGAGCCATATGACACTTCAAATGAGAAGTTCAAGTCAGGCTACTTTTTCCTTTTCTGACAATTTTTAAGGTGGGTCACAAATCTCTAATCTTAGTCCCAGGTGTTACCAGGTTTCTAAGCATTTTCAAATCTAGCTAAAACTTCTTTGCATGATGTTCATGAAAACTAAACTTAAAACATCTTTAGAAAGAAAGTAATTCTTCATATATGAATCAAAAATGGTTTAAATGAAAAACAACTACTTTAATCATTCCTATTATTGTCAAGTTCTGTATGCTTAGATGTGTAATAATGTACCCTAATGGAGTTGAAAAGGGAAAGAGATTTGTCATCAAAATTATATTGCATTTGCCTGCAATGACCTGAACATAAGGCTGTGTGACTAAAATTGCAGAAGTATGCCCTGAGCAGTGCTCTCACAGTCAGGACAGCCTCCCTTACTGCTCTGGAAAATTTGAAATAGTTCCTGACAACTCCCTACGTGAGTGTCATTCAACTGCTTTGAAAGGCAGCATCTGCCTTATAGTTACAGTGAAAAGAAAGCCATCCTTCGCTGAGTTCTGCATGCTTTACCTGAGGTTCATCTGATGCCCAGTAAGTTTGGTAGTGCAATACTGTGAAATTAATCTGGTACATAGATTGCTTTCTATGGAGCAGAGAAAGAAAATCCCCAAAGACCCAACTCTTCAGGAATATAATGAATTGTCAGTTTCACCAAAAGGCTCATTTTCACGGGGAAAATCTCAGCCATACTCTGGACTTTTCCAAGAATCCCAGAAGACTACAATAATGCATGCTGAATGACAGTTGCATGGTGATACAGCACCTCACAAGTCAAATGAAACTTATCTACAGAGATGCATATTATGAGCTGACCTTCTTCAATAATTGCTCTTGATTCTTCTTTAGGGATTGTGACACTCAGAAATGGTGACAACTTGTGTAATTTAACAAAGTCAGATTTTCAAAGGAGATTTGGATAATTAGCTACTATGAAGATTAGCCAAAGTAGTAAACTTTAAAAGAAAGAAGTCTAGACATTCTGGCTCTATCCTTCAAAAAATAATCCTGAGGCCTGCTTTCTCACTCTTGACTGAACTTTTTTTAAGCCCAAGAACATATTTTACCAGAAATACCACAAAAGGACTGAGTTCCTTCCTTCTGCCATTTTTCAGAGATAGTGGGTTTGGTTTTGGCATTTTCCCAAGTAGCTGGGCAAATTCATCCACATGTGCTACAGGTCTCTTGGGCAAAGAGCAGACAACATCCAACCACCTGCATGTATTTTCTTGTCACTCTCTAAATAAATTTATTTGCCACTTCAAAAGTTTTCATCAGTCTTTGAGGAAGGTTCTGAAAATGGACCTCTACTATTTTGTCCAGGAAATTACCATGCCCTACTTTGTAAATCAGTCCTGTATCCCTGATCTTATATTTTTGATCAGTTCTGTGTCTGTTCTTTCAAACTACCCAATGAATTCTGCTTTATGTTCAATTTTTCCATGCCATTTCCAGCCTAGTGCCTTCTGCATTCACCAAAGTCATTAACCTAGATATTTTTTTTTCATATGGACTCCCTGGCCTTGAGGTGAGTATCTGCAGCAAGGTTCTCTTTTTCAAGGCTGGCACAAGCAACCTCAGGATTCTTCACATCCTTTCTTCCCCCTTTCAGGCTGGGCATCACAATAATAGTGGGAAAGGAAGGGATGATGAGAAAAAATCCTATGAAAACAATATTTAGTTACTGAGGAAAGGGAAAGAAATCTCTTCGTCCCTTACCACCAACATAATTAGCTGATTTATTCCCTGGAGATAATCTACTGCAATAGGCAGCCTAACAAGGAGGATGCTCCCTTGGCATTTTAAAAAGGAGACACTTCTAAACAAGTGCTTTTCTCAAAACTCAGTCTGTGTCCTGTGTCCAGTCGAGCTTTAAAGCAAAAGAATGAGCGCAAACATTGCAACAGTTCATGTCATAGCAAAGACTATTCAGGCACTGGAGGCAGATGACAAGATTTCTGCTACTTTTACTCCTTTTATACTATTTATGTCTGCGTAAGTCTTTCTTGCTTGAATGACAGAGACATAGATGCTCAGTACTGAAGCTCCTCTCTTTTTTTGGTTAAGCAGTAGCAACACAGTAAGTACCATGGACCAAGAACAGCTTCTCTTCTGAAGTAACTCATTAGTTCTGGTCCACAGTTTAAGTGAGAAAATGATACACATCCCATTTATGCCTCAAACTATCTTTCTAGGGCATAAGAGGAAACATTCCATCACTGGGGAATGACCTTGCTGTTTCCCACAAGAGAAGAGAGGAAAATAACATCTTTCCCCTACACACAGCTCTTTCATTTCATCTTCACACTTGACTTTCAACAATTAAAGTTTGATTTTTCTTGCCTCACTTTTGCTATTTCACATAATATAATGGGAATCTGGTGCAAATGAGTATCACTAGTCACTGAAAAGGAAAAAAAAAAGGAAAAAAACCATCCTCCAGTATCTTAAATTCTACATAATGTCTCATAAACATATTAGATACACATCAGGAGTTGTCGTTTTTCCTAAATTATTAGAGGTGTCTCAAATTTCTTTGTGTTCTGTTCACCACCAAATGGGTAGTCCATATTTACAACCTCAAAATAAATAAATTTTTCTCTGGAAAAAATATATTTCTGTGGAAATATATACATAACTATATACAAAAGGAGTGTATTAAAAAGTGTTGAGATTGCAAAGGCGAGGATTAAAGTTCTGATGCTCAGTCACCCTACTAACACATAAGTATTAATAATAGTCTTAATCACATGATTTTCTTGTATTGTGCAATGACTGATGTTGGAACAGTTGAAAGCCTATCCCTTAGTATGGGGATGATTGAATAAAAACTTTTCTTTTTGAAAATCAAAGGTATTAAAAGGTGCATTTGTATTTATTAAATCAATTAAATAAGGTAAGAACAGGAACAGCAGTTTAATGCTGCACCACAGAACTGCATTGTATCCATGTCTGTTCTCCAGAAACAAACCTCTGAGTATCTGAACAGATCTTCATACATTTGAACATATAAATGCTACTTAATTTACAGAGAATGTTCTTCACATAATACTTCATTAAGATGGGAAACCCTTGCTGTGAGATGTCATGAATGCTAAAAATTTGCATTGCTTCAAAGACCAATTGAACAAATGCACAGAAGAAAAAAATCCATTGGAGCTTTTTAATACAAAGACAATACATCTGTTGTAGAAAGCTGCTGTAAATTGCTAAAAGCTGTGAGAGTACACTGGAGAAACTGTTATATACTACGTGTTTGCTTTGCCACTATGTTCTTCTAAGAACAGGCTCTTGACTCACAGTCAAAACTGGAGAAGAGTACTTTGCTAGACAGACATTCATTCTGACCATGAAGAGCCACTCCTATAATTTTATACTAACTATATTAATCCTGTGAAAAATGAGCTCTTTGAAGTCACCAGATGGAAACACCAATTCAACACATACTTCTCACCATAATCTGAGTGCTTCAGTCAGCATTTTTAAGTGCAGACATTAAAACCCTACCCAGTCACTGAAGTACAGGGACAGCAAACTCATTAATGCTGTGAAGCAGTCAGATACCATAGTGACAAACATCACCAAACAAAAAAAGCCCAGGAGAAATATTAATCATTCTTTTTCTAGAGAAGTGTTTGAATTTTGTGCAGAAAATGAGGCTCGGGGCTAAACACTGAGTAGTAAGCCAAAAATGCTGAATAACTGATTATTTAATGAGCACTGTCTAACCTGGGCCACAAGTGAGGAAAAGACTACAGATTGTGTCATTAAAATAAAAACATGTAATGCCTGCATTCAGTGGGATACATAAAAACTTCACTGGCAACCTTAATGTTATCATTCATAAAAAAAAGCAAACTAAAACTCCTGAAATTTCACCCTGTAGTGTCATCTTGGCAAAACTTGACTAGATGATTTATCATAACCACTTCTTCCGCTTAAACTAATGTCATGACTGGTGGCCCTTTATTAGCCACTATTATAGGAATTTTTTTTAGCACAAAAAGAAAATGAGACCTTTTGCAAATGCATTTCACATATATAGCAAGGAAATATGAAAATGTCAGGCTTTGAATGAAAACTGTATTTCAGTACATAAACATTTTCTTTCAATTCTGCTGAATGAATTTTTCTTTATTCTGCCCTGTTCCCCATAGCTCATCTCCTAAACTTCTCTCACTGCTGCTAACTGCCATGGTCAGTCTCAGTTCTTATTCCTAATCTCAATTCTTCTACCCAATTCCTTTACCAATAATTTCTTTTCAGAGTTTAACATACAGCCTACTTGCAAACCACCCCAAATGCCTTGATTCAGGTCTCCTCCTGTCTTCTATCCCCATTTCCTCGCCCAGAACATATGCTTATTCCAATTCTTTAGAGGCTTCATTTTCTGCTTATGACAAGAGGCCTCTCCCTCTGAAATCAAGACTTGCATAGTCTACATGAAAGTAGGAATATAGGGGATAGATTTAACTGTTGTGACAGGCAAACAACAGATTTGTAACATGTATGTATACTACATGCCATACACTTTATTTCCCCAAATTATTTATTTGGTTCTTTGAAGCATTACTTGCACGCATTATGTGAGAATATCCCTGGCAGATCACTTGGTTATGCAAGAGACTGCTCTGCAATAAATGTGCACAAAACAGGAAGCAGGGTGATTGCAAATCACTTATGAGCATATTTTGACAAATTAACTACCCAGATGACAAGAAGGACATGAAAGTGCATAAATAATTACTTGAGAAAGCTGAAAACTAAAAATAAGCACAAATTATGTTTTTAAGAAACCTTACCAATGACTTAATTGAGATTCTGGGGTCAAAATGCTAATATGAATATGCTGGGGATGTTAATTTGCAAAAAATAACCTAAAGATCCACTGTTCATATGGAGTGACATCTAAAAATAGAAAACAATGACCCTAACAAGTCAGTAAGTAAACATCGAAGACGTTAAACTCAGGAGTTAATTTTCAGAATACCAGTAAAAACTACACTGGAAAGTATTATCATGAAGGTTTAAAATTCAAGCAATATGCAGTGCTGAAGCAAGCAAAATTCAGGCAATATGCAGAAAATACCTAGTCCAAAAGACAGTCCCAAATCTGATTTATAAAACTCTTTTCTTATTTTCTCCAAAAGACATCTATCTCTTGGACACATCTCATACTGTGACAGCGTGAATATTTAACAACTTAACCTATTTCAGCACTTGTCCAGGCTATGAAGGATTAGGAGAAAATCCACATACCAATCACACCATTCCCACAGGAGAAAGAAGTTATTAATGTGTGAATTCAAAGACTAAGTGTAATATTTGTGGTTTTGTAATGACTAACATGCCAGAAAAAGATGAACAACACAAAAAACTGTCCAACTCCAGCAAAAGAACCTGCAGTGGTGTAAGAGGCTATTCACTCCCAGCTGAAGGACTACACAGTGTTTTTGCCTGAATTTCATGAGATGCCAATGAGCCCATTTCTCCAGCCTGTCCAGGTCCCTCCTTACAGCAATTCCTCATAAGAATATTCCTACTGCAGTTTGGTGTCACCTACAGACCTGCTATATGCAAAACGTTGCAATCCATACTGGCCCTTGAAACCCTCTAGCAGATCCCAGCAGTTGGATTTTGTACTGTCAATCACACCCTCTCACAGTCCAGCCAAGCTTCAACCCATCTTATCATCCTCTTATTCATCACAAGCTTACTAAATCCATGCTGGCTATTATGAGTTGTGTTCTCTCACCCTTTGTGAGAACAGAAATTACATACATAAGGATATGCTCAGGAACTTTCTCTAGGACTTAGAATAGACTGATGAGCCAGGTGACCCCAGAACCATCCTTTTGCCCTTCCAAACCACGGCCATGACTGTGGTTACTGTACTGCAAAAGTCCCATACCTTCTTGGTGGTTTTGCATACTCCTCACAGCACTAACTCCATCTTCCACAGAGCCAACAAACTCCAACTCTCTTCTCACCCAGCTAACCCACTCCTTTATAGCACTCATGCTTATTGGACACAGCTGTGGCCTATTAAGGGCAGGCCTGTTCCTAATCTTTGGTGATTAGTACAGCTGCAACTCCTCAGGGGTGAGATTGCCTTCTGCACTATCTCTATTTTCTTACATTCTATCCCCCCACACATGACATTTTCCTTTCTCAGTCATCAGAAACTTCCCATGTTTGACACAATCCTCCAAAAATTAAGTGACCTCACAGTAATTTGGGTTCCTCAAATGTAAATGTTCCCCTGATCTTCCTCTACTGTGGGGACTGTTTCAAAAGCTGGCAAGTCAAACTTTACAGCCAGATAACCAAAGCAGAAAAGACAACAAGTCATTGCCTTGTCCATGAGCTTTGTCACTGGGTCTTCTGCCCCACCAAGCACTGAGTCCATATTTTCTTTTGATGTCAACGTAGTTACTTTTGCCTTTCCTATCTTCCTAAGTTTCAACTCCAGCTCATGTTTTCTACTTTGTTTCTTGTACACTTGGAGCACTTTCAATAAACCTCATGTGATACAACATCATGCATTTGAAGCAATTTTCATGTCTCTCTAACTTCAACCATCCAGAATTCTGCCCCTTGGCCAGTTAATCTACTGATTATCGATCAGTACCTACTTTCTACTGCTCCTGAATTAACCCCAACCAGCTATACAACACAGAAGAAAAGAAATTCCACCCAAATTTAGCTTCAACATACCTATAGATCATTTTTAATATATTCTACATATACTTTCAATTACAATTGTTTTCCTGTTCTTCAACGTTTACCTACAAAAATATTTAAATAAGGGATATGTTTCATCTCAATATAAAATAATTCAATATCTACTTTGGGGTGAGCTCAGTCACTCTCTGTGCCCCCTAACTGACTAGATCTCCATTGCCTGTAATAGGAACTTAGACACCCAGCACTGACATCAACACCCACAAAAACATAGCTGCCACTGGCTGTTTTAAAGAGGAACTAAATTGCACTCAAGATGTCATTTTGAACATTTTTTTCTAGCTTTAGAAAATGTATGTGCAATGCATAGGAAACAGTGTAAAATGATTATACTAAAAGTATAACCTTGTGGAATTAAATCTCACAGAAGCTTTCTTACAGTAGATACCTGTACATTAATAGAAATTCATAGATGTTAAATGAGGTGCAGAACAGTTGTTGTATTACTTCTTAATGCAAAGTGATGATACTGAAAATACTGCCACCAGGAAAAAGTAATTAAAAATAAAAAAGGTCTTCCAATAGAAGGAAGGTTAAAAAAAATATATTCCCTACTTCCCAAAAGTGTCCATGTACTTGAAAATATCATATGAGTAAGCAGAAATTAACACTACTTACCATGCCTTAACACATTTAACAGTAAAGCTGTCAATATATTTTACTTTGAAGTATTAGTACAGGATTAGGATGTGTATTCTAACTGGAAATGGCCAGCAGAGAAATTCCATGGCAGAAGGGAACTCCAGCTGCAGAACTCTTGTATCTGTCACTTCCCCAGGTAAGCAGACGAAGCTTGCTGAAGAAAAGGCACTGTAACTGCACTCTACATTACACTGTCCCTTACAGATTATATACCAGTTGCATAAATTAAAGCAGTTTATAGGATGCTTCAACTAGTGGCTTTGTCAAGAAAATAAAAAAAAATTGCCTAAAGCTGTAAGCACTCCTTAGCAGCTCATCCAGGAATACTCATACAAACAGAAATTGAGGCAAATAAAAAAATCTACCTGTAGAGTTTTGGAAACATAGCTATGTCCTGGATCCCTACTGCAGTGACTGTGAAAACACCTGCCCTAAAAGCATCTATATTTGCTCTTCATTCATAACATCTCCAACCTTCACAAGATAGCAGACCTTTCAGATTACATAATTCTTCATTCCCTTTCGTTTATTTCCCCTTTTAGTTCCACTATAACATTACTACTTAAAAACAGTAATGTTATGTCAATGTCAAAAATTTACAAAGCGGCATTAATTCTACTGAATTACCAAATCTCTAAAATTATAAATGGGGAAATATACAGGAGGGGTGATCAAAATGACTTTATAGGGTCCTCTGTGGAATTAGACACTAGCCATCTAGTGGCTAAGGATTCTATACGAATTCTAAAGGTATTGTTTTAAGTTACAGACACTTCAATCTTCTGAAGGTTGTTCCTTACCTTCCCCTTTTGACACCTTTGTCAAACTTCCCTTACTAGTCTGCCTGGTTCCATCATAAGCTCCATCAGTCCTCCCAATACAGTTCCCATATCTTGATCCTATCTATGGGCAGATAAAATTACCTTGGTAGATTTTACACTAGATCTACAGTTCTTAGTGGTCAATTTTTGCATTTGGTCTAACACTTAAGAAAATTAATAGAACATACACTTCACCAATACTCAGAAAACTATTTCTGGAGTAAGGAGATGTGAGAAGTTTATCCATTGAGTTTAACTACAGAGCTTAAATCTGGGATCATACCGAACTCCTAGGGAAGATTTATTACACAGACTTCGTGAATTGCCTTGCCTTAACCATCTGTCTATATCCTGGATATTGTTATATTGCTACCTTTACATATTGTAAATATTTCAAACTAGAGAAGAAATCTAAGGAGTTCAATAGATAAAAATGTTGTCTGAACTTTGATTGAAAGCATTTATCAAAAAGAAGACTAAAAATAAATCTAAAAAGGGTAGAAGATAACAAAATAAAGGCTAAGAGAAGCTCACACATTTGCAAGGGAAAGCAGAGTCAATGCATCAATCAACTACCACTAATACCAAAAAGCATAAACTAACTGTTGTCCTGATTATTAGTTTGCATTCCATACTGAAAGGCAAAAAGAAGAAAGATTAAATATGTCCTCAAAAGAATTAGATTAATTTCTCCAACAGGATAAAGAAGGTAAGTGGGAAATCTGGGAATGCTGGTCTCTGCTTAGGACATCAGTAAAAATCCCTTCATTCATTAAAAGTAGTATAACTAAAATTAGAAATAAATATAGAGTTACTGGATGCCGTATTGAACTATGTAATAAATACTTTCCATTTTATTATCTGTGCTGGTTGTCTGAAATAAATACCTTGGAATCATGTGAGCCCAGAACTCTGGAACTGCAAGTCTCACATGATACTATCTTGTTAAGTTCCCCTTACTTTAAACAATGCTAGCTGTAATGAATAACAGAAATAGATCCCTTATTCTTGTTAAGTTGATCCATTTGTTATTCAAATTATAACATGAAAAAGCTTTAAAACTGTAACTAAAGCTTCATAAAGTATTTCAACATTTTAAATACTTCCTGCTCTACAAGACCTACCAAGTGTGATCTGTTTTCACAAAGGAAGCTGAATGAATCAGAGGGCTCTGCGCAAGGACAGAAGAGGATCTGTGTGGTTTTCAGCACGCACTGAGGCCATCAGGCTAAACTGTGGCTTTGCTGCAAGCAAGACACTGCTCTGAGAAACAGATGAGGAAACAGATTGCAATCCCCAGACTGACAATCTGCTTGCCGTGTTTCTTACACTTTGGAGGAGAAATAACTTGGGCCAGGCCTACACATGGTGTAGCTGCGCTAAGTAAGGCTGAGCAAAGAACGAAACCATTCCCTGCCACAGTGCCAAGTGTGGAAGGGGAAAGAACCAGCTCCAGGCAGGCTGCTCCACCCTCTCATGCTGTGTAATGGCAGCAGCCAACAAAGAGCAAAAAAGGGCCAATTCAACCTTCCCTACTACTCTGTGCCAGTTCATATTAATTAATATTCAATCCCACAGTCCCGTTAAAAAACCAAAGCTCTACATGTTCAGTTTAAAAAGACTAAAAATTAACATATAACAAAAAACTATCCATTCCTGCTAGTAACATGGAAGAAATGGGCATGTGCATGGCTACATGTGGCAAAATGAGGTAAGGTCTCTGATATACATTAAAACCTCCAAAGTTTTTTCTCCTAAAAATTCTTTGAAAGAAATGAAGGCTGTCTCTATCCAACAATGAAAAACTGCTGGTCAATTAAAACATGCTATGTATACACAGATAGTCAAATTAAGAAAATTAAAAATACCAGGTTTGTTAGAAACACTTTACTCTTCCTATGTGTTAAATCCTCTAATATGCATTAAGAATTTGGGATGCAGAAATTAATGATAAATTCTAGAGAGACTGTGGGATTTTACTGTCAAGTTTTGATGTTTACACTAGAATAATATAAGAGCCAGTGAAATCGCATAAAAATATGTGAAAATTCTATTTGCAATCTGGAAAAAAATCCATAACTCTAAACTTCAAAAACTTTTTTTTTAGTATGAAACTTATTTAATATACTAATTTATGACAATTCCAGTGGAATTCACAAAGAAACAGAAAAAATAAATTTAGACTTAAGTCTTCTAAACTTTGAATGTTTTATGAGGTGTCTCAACATAGTAAAAGAAGACACTCCAGCCCTGCACTAATGTTTTGGGTTAGAGACCGTAGGCAAAACATGTAGCACGGCTTTAGATGTCCTAGTCTATCACACTGGGAATTTAGATGTATCTCCAGAGTTCCTGGTTCTTTGTCAAAGCCCATCATTCAATTCAGAAAACACCTGGGCACCTAAAGTACCACTAAGTACCCAAGTTTAAGCAACTAAATTACATCAGGTGTTTACTTAGGTTACTTGCTCTAGTATGTTGCAATACTTAATGCTGATCTTTGCACCTGAAGAATTCACCCTCAATGTATTGAGCCACAATCTTTATAATACAGAGCAAACTATGGATATTGAGGCAGGGGGCACAAACTACCCAGGGCAGCCCTCCAAAGCTCCTCCTGAGCTGAAATGAGTTACAGAATCCACACAGTCAAACATCACTGATTTGTTGTTGTAGATAAACCAATCTGGCCATGAGGTATTATGTAGTAAGTATTACAGATATCTGGGTGCATATGAGGTCTTAATTAAGCATACATCATTTTTATGTACTTTGCACATACTCTAAGCACGTGTTGAAGTTATTGCAGGAATTCCTTCATACATTTATATGTGTGCTTAAACAGCCTTCCAGAACAGAGCTGTTTTCTTCAACTGTTGTCATAATTTAATGACTTAGGAGTTAGAAGTCAGGCCTTTAAAATTTATATAATTTAGTCTGCAATTAGTATCAACAAACAGGTCCAACTATAGAATATTTTGCATACAATACAATACATACAAAAGTTTGCCGTAGTTTCCCCCCAGGTACTATAAAGCACATTAATAGTTAAGAAAAAAAAGCTGTTATAAAAATGTAAATAGGACATCAGAGGTCAGATAGTTTGTTCATTGGTTCAGATAACAATCAATGTGTGTTTTTCAATGTATGAATATTAAATTTCATTCGCAGGGCACATAATTATTGTAAAGCCAATTTCGGCCAAAAAATCATGTCTGTCCATAGAGCGTTCAGCCACATAAACTGAGTTGTCTTCAGCACTTGGAAGAAATCCAAAGGGACAATGTAGTCCTACTACCTAGACCAATGCATCAGGCACAGTATTAGTCTATAAGCATGCTGAAAGAGTTGGACTTTTCCAACCTAACGCGAGAAACAGCACTGCCAAAAGAAGAAAGAAAGAGCAACATGGACAAGGGCAACATTTCTCACCAGAGTGGGATACGTACAGTCCTGGGGCACTGTTTTAGAAACTGAGCAATAATTATGATCAACAAAACAACAGGAGTCAGTGTCAAAATTACTCCTAAAAATAAATAAAATTTTTAAAATTATGCCACCTATATTTTTCTCTGTTGCTTTTTTAAAATCAACTGTCAGAAGTTTTTATTCTAACAAACTGTATGCAAAGATACCAATATAGCTCTACTAGTAAACTTCTTCAGGTTTTCAACTTAAAAAAATCTTTGGATCCCCTTCAAATTCAAACTTTTATAGTGTACAATATGGCTCTTCTACAGCTTTGCTACTATCCGTAAGTGTTGATTTCCCAAACAGGATCAGGATGTTCATATGACTCTCACATTGTTTCCATGTTTTCTGTACCAAGATAGATCCAAACTTAATCTTGCATGTCATTCTGGACTTAATCCATAATTAATGGCATCAGTTAGATCATGGAACATTTCCAAAAAAAAAAGGAAAAAAAAGCTATGTCAAAATACCTGTCACATATAATTCTTTCATGAAAAACATTTACTATAATGCATACTAGTTTCTGCTTCAAGCGTTCCCGCTGAACCTTCTAAAAAGTCCTATGTTCCATAGTGTGTTAGATTGTGAATATTTAAGCATCATTAATGATGCTTACTGAATTCTTTCTAAATTAGAAATATTTCATCATGCAGCTGGATGCAGCATACAGCTGAAAGTTCACTCTTCATTTTTGAAGCTGTGTTTACAGAAAGCCATAGACATTCTTGTTGACATTAGTAAGAAATGCCATAAATTAAACAGTATATGTTTTACTCTGCTTTACTTCTCTTCAAGCTAAGTGCACTCCCAGGAAAAAAAAAAAAGCCAGTTGACTTTACAGCCTAAAATTCTTCAATCCTGAGTAACAAACAAGGACTGTGATGACCCATCTGTATATACAAAACACACGGTTCACGTGTTCTGTGTACACAACAGTGCTGTTTAATAAAGGGAGGCAAGCACAAGCAAATGCACCCCCTCTGGATATACAGAACTCACAATATAAAACACGAAATTAACAGTGCAAGAATACACCACAGGCACTAGCCCTGGAGAAAGCCTCTGCACAAACCATGTGTTAGAACTAGATTATAAATGGCCAGTCATTGTACTGAAGTGAACTTACTTCTGTACTTAGAAAAGTGGGTATCATATTTCAAATTCAACTGACTAGCTGGCACACTTCTTCCTAAGCAGCCTATTCGAGTACAGTACAAAAAGCAATCACATGGTGTGTTTTGATTTTGGTCAATGGGCTAGTAATTTAACAGTGGTGCAATAGCTAATTGAGCAGCGGCACCACAGAACTTTGGTAAACTATGAATACCTGAACTGTTGTTGTTTACAGCACTAAACCTAGCTTTAAAATAGCAAGATTTTATAAAAGAGGTTAAACAGTATAATTTAGAGAGTTAACAATAAATTTTCCCTGACAGGGAACTTGGAAACAATATAAATATCTTGACAAGAAGGCACTGGCAAGAGAAGCACAAATATATTTTAATTTAATCAATTTCCATTGTGCTAGGCCTTTTCTTTCTTTAAGGAACAAAAAAACCCAAACCAAACCCCAAATTTATTCAAGTTCTAGGTCAACAGTGTTTCAGTTCATTTTTTCTTCTTTTGCTATGCCTAGTTTAGTGTTGAACACTAGGACTGGACTGTGTGCTGCAGACCTTCTCTGCTCTGAATACAGTCAGATGCCATAAATGATTGTGACAATGCTCTGACTTAAGAGCATGATGAAACTTATGATCAAAGCTATGCTGGAGATGGCAGGAGATACAACTAATGACTGAAGTTAAGCCCTATCACCCAACATGGCCAGTAACCCAGTTTCACTCCACTAAATCCAGGTACCTTGAAAGTAATGCTGCTCTTACCTAACCTGCTCCTTAAGTTTTACACCTCCTCTGCCTCGATGATCTCCCACAAAAAAAAGATTCCCTTTCTTTGTTTTGTAGGCTTATTACGATGGCATGCCTAATTTCCTCTGCAAGCAAGGGTAGAAGCTATGGGTGAGAGTATGGGGTGAAGCTGTCTTTTTACACAGAATTCCACGATGTAATGCCTTGTCTGTGATAAACACTTCCATCTGTGATTTAAGTAGCAATTGGAAGATGGAAATATCAAAGGAAGGGTAATTAATACATTGTATGTATTAGCCCAGCAGTCAAAACATAAGTTCTGCACCACAGCTAGTAACAGAATGAACAAGGACTCTGCAGACGCATTGAAGGCAGGAAATTCAGTACCACTATATTAATAAAATGACTGCCTGTGACTTTAAACCCTGGCATGCTTGTACTTGGCGAGAGTGAACGATTTATTGTTACTATGAAGGATGCGGGAATGGAAATGAAGATGAGAGGGGCGATGATAATAATGATAGGGAAGAACAGGTTAATATCCCCAGCATTTGATGGGGAACGATGTCCCTAC
Source organism: Molothrus ater (assembly GCF_012460135.2). Lineage (NCBI taxonomy): Eukaryota > Metazoa > Chordata > Aves > Passeriformes > Icteridae > Molothrus > Molothrus ater. Next base: position 46,370,862 of record NC_050482.2, read on the forward strand.
CTCAATAAGCTGGATAAGGGAATAGCTCCAGATCCACTGCCCAGGATCCCTCCTTTCCTCCCAGAGAGGAGTTTCTCCACCAGAGCCACATTCCCAGTGCGAGCGGCTTCCAGCAGTTCCTGGTCCTTGCCCATGGTCGGGAACCGAGCAGCCCCCCACGGGAGAGCTGCACCCCGGGCCACTGCGGCCCCCTCCCTCCACAGAACGGTCTCCCCTCCCCAGACCCTGCCTCAGAGCAGAGCACAGCAGAGATTCCTGCAGTCCCTTCCAGACCAGCAGGAGCAGCAGCAGGAGGGAGGAGGAGAATCACCTCCTCCTAGTTTGACTGGATCATTTCTGGGTGGAGTGTGGAAGAAGGGGGGAGGGAGGGAGAGAGGGAGGACGAGGCCAATAAAGAACCTCCCCCCACTCCCATGCACACACAGCCCCGGCCGAGAGGATGGGGCGGGGGGAGCGGGCAGCTTCGGCCCCTATGGCCGGACGGGCCAGCGGGGATAACAACCCTCACAGACGGATGGATGGACGGACGGACGGACGGACGGAAGCGGGGAGGAGCGGGCGGAGGGAGGCAGGGAGGAGGCGCAGCCCTGCCGTGCCAGGCCCGTTGCTGAGGAGACGCGCCTGGCGCGCTCCCAGTGGCTGCCCGGGCGCGGCGCGCCCTCCGCCCGCCCTGGCGCTCCGTCGGCCCCGGGCTCCACCGCGGCCGCCGCGCCCCCGCCCCGGCTCCGGCCCCCGGCCCGCCCCGCGCTCCACTGCGGTGCCGGCAGCGCCGCCCGTCCGCGCCCCGCCAGGTGCGCCGGCCGCGCCCCCCGCGGCGGCTCCAAGCGGCCTCAGGCAGCGCCGGGCCGGGGCCGGCTGCCCGCGCTGAGCACGGGGGGCTGGGGAGGCGCGGGAGCCGAGGGAGCGGAGGGCGGCTCCTGCGGCGGGCGCTGAGGCCCGCGGGGCGATTGCCAGCAGGTGCGGGAGGGGCGACGGGCCCGTGGACAGTGTGCGGGGCGGGGGCGCCAGCAGCACTCCGGCCGTCGGGGGCGCGCCGGGGGCCCCGCACGAACAGCGCCGGCTCCGCGGCGCGAAGCGGGGCGGGCAGACAGGAAAAGCCGGGCCCCGCGGGGGTCAGGAGCGAATCGGGCAGGCGGGACTGCCGGCAGCTGCCGCACGCTAGGGTCGCGGCTTCTCAGTGTTTCCAAGGATAAGAAACACTGAGTATAGGTATAACTGAATATAACAATATATTTGGTATCAAATCCAGTCAGCCCTTCTGGAGCTCCCGGTTCTGTTACAGAGACCTTTTAAATTGTGTGACTTTTCCGGGCTCCAAAATTAATCATTCCTCGTGGATTATGGGTTCTTTCAAGCCATGCTGAAAATTCTCATTGCTGGCCAGCTCATAGGCAGATCCTTGACAAATGCACCTTTGCTACTGTGCATGCGCAAGAACTGAATTATAGCCCCATGTTCCTGTTTTAGTTTAGTGTTTGGGGTAGGTAGGACCATAGGTAAATAAGTTATGATCCCTCACCGGTCCCCCACTGGGATCAGTGGCACTCTCCCATGTGTTCCCACTCTCCTCTTGTGTTCACAAGAAGCAATGGGAGCAGTGGCAAAATAACATTGTGTTAGGCAAGATTCTAATGTTATGTTTTTGGAGAGTATTACACCAAACCTATGGTACATTTAAGGCAGTGGAAAGATCCTTGTTGATTTCACAAATGATTTGTTTTAGTCCCTGACAGTAACAGTTCTACAGATGTTTTTGTGTTCCTGTTAGCTAATTAAGCAATTTTAATATCTTAAAAATTGATAGAAATTTCGTTGTGGGGTCTGATTTTCTCTTAGAAAAGAAAAAAACCAATCCTTATGGAGACCTGTCATTTCAAGAAAGTCATCCACAGAAACAAAACAGTATATTTTAGCTAGAAAATGTAATTTACATAGTTTTTCATTTTCAGGATGTAGAATGATGTCTTCTTCAATATTGTCAGCAGGACACAGAACTGAACACATGCATAAAATTAATAAGGACTCTAACTACAGCTTTTCTTATTGAAAGAGTCTGATATAAATAGGAATTTTAAGGCCTGATTCTGTGATCACAAGTGTTTCAATGTGGTTTGAATATATAAATGTGTAATCACATGAATTAGGATTTATAGTTTAAGTCCTTAGCCACAGCAGTCACAGTGGAAAACTGTAATTCAAAACCAACTAAAAAGTTGTATCTTGTTGGCACCCACTTGAGCATTAACTAGTTCCAAAGAAGTTAGCCATAAACTAAGAGCACCCCTGCATTCTGAATTCGTGTTAAGGGTGCCATAATTTCCCTGTTTTCCTTCCTTGCTTTTGATTTTGTAGGCAGTCACATGCATGGCCTGATAAACACCTTCTCATATGTATCCTCTGCATGCTCTGCATGAAGAGATTCCTTCCAGTTTGCTGAGGGCCTCGGAAGAGGTGCCAGTGTTTGGTGAGGAGCTAATTGTAAGGCAGGAGTGTGTGCATAAACCTGCACATTTGTGAAAAATTAGATTAGAAGCAGATGCTAAGGAAAATCTCAGGTTTTCAAGAATTTGTATTGTTTATGTGGTTGGATCAGCAGATGGCAAATATGACTCAGTATAAATGTTACATAATTCTTCCAGGGAAAATAAAATCTCAAGACTGTGCTCTAATTGAAATGATCGTCCAGAAAGCTGTTGAAGAACAGTAAGTAGAATCAGCATAGAAATATCAATGGAGCAGATGCATTCAGTAGCCAGCAAATTCAGAAAGATTTTATGAATGTAGAAAGGCTCAAGACCCCAGTAAACCCATAGCCTAGTGCCCAAAAAAACCTGTGAAGGCTGAATAGAAGATTTAGTTTCATTAACAAATATGGCAGAGCAGAGTAATTCCATCAATTTGAAAAGTGAAATGTAAGCAGCACTGTTTAATGGAAGGGTTAAATGTGGATAAATTCTAAGGGCTACCGAAGAGAAGAATTGAGAACATGGGCTGGTCTGTTTCCAGAGATGAAATCGACAGTGGGCTGTAGTAAGAAAAACAAAGTATCTTGACTGAGTTGAAAGTAAATGGCCAAACCCATTCATTGGATTAAGTGGACTCCTTTGTGTTTTTAAATGTCTTACTTTTTTTGCTCTGGGTAATACCAAGACAAGACTGTGGAGTGTTAAAAGATGTATGTATGATAAATAAGGGAATTAGACACGGAATGTAGAAACCTAGCTGTATAATTTGCAGTAGTTACAGATGAGAAAAATAATACATAAAACAGCAAAGAGATCCTTCAAAATGTTGTATGTTTTTTGAGCAGTGATGTTCCATATGACAGCACAATTTTGATTCTAAGGTTTTAGTATTTGTAAAGACATTTTAAGTTATGACCACTGCAGCTGTCAGTGTCTAAGTGGCATCACACCTTCAATCTCAGAATTTCTCTCAACACAACATATGCTTTACCTTCTGTTTTCTTCCATTTTCTAAAATACCAGAGAGAGCACTTAGCCTACCTAGAAATTCTTTAACTGGTTTGTCATTTGAAAGGACTAGAAGTGACTGTAAAAAGCAGGGAGTTTCCTTAATGTTTTTACAATGCAACTATCACTCGGCTTTGTTCTCATATCAGGGTGACAACTTCTTCATTTCTTCCTCCTGCAGCCTCCCAGAATTAAAGGCAAATTAAATGGGTGCTTTCTAACATTCCTTGACTTTTCCCTCTTTATTTCCAAGCAAATGCGTGGAAGATAGTATGAAAAACTGAGTTGTAGTTATTGAAGAAAACACTAAATCCATGATATTAAAAAATAGTAGTGTAGAATAGCAAACATATTGACACCATATTTCAGGACTATGTATTATCAGTCCTCTCACGTAAAGATATAGGGAAGGCCTAAGATCCCGATTACAAATTCTGAGGGGTATTCTGAAACAGAGCTCAAAATGCTAGAATAAACCATCAGCTCTTTTTGACAGCAGAAAATAAATTAGCATTAAATAGGCCTGATTATTATTCTAATTTTTGTGAAGGCTGCCCAAGAGAAAGCAGCATTTTTCATGCATCTGGGTGGCAAGTGTTTTTCAGTCTTGATATTGTCTTTTGCTCTTTAGAGTGTATATCTATAGCATAAAAAAGAAACTGAGTTTCAAGCCATGAGCTCTTGAGGCCAGGTGTGAATGCCATCATGTCCTGGTTGCCTGCCAAGGTGGAACCTGGATGCAGGTCAGCCCTCCTCGGGGATAGGCTCAGCAGGTAGATGGCACAGTGGACACGGCCTCGGTTTGGAAAACTGGGACACACCATAATACTCACATGATGCTTAGTGTAGCTCTCACCACTGAAATATGCAAAAGGACTTGCATCCTCCCCCACTGTAAAAGAAAATTATAGAAACTGAAGGTACTAAAACTAACTCATGAGGGATATAAACACACCAAGAGTTCTGTGGTCTTAAAAAACGGCATGGATTCTTGGATTCACCCAATTAAGTAGAAGCTGAAGTAACATGTGAGGAAAAAGCCATTTTTGACACCCATAACAATCCTGTCTCTGACCAAACAATTCTGACTGGATTCCATTTTCTATAAACACTTCCTTTCAAGCATGTTGAAAATTTGCATGGGAAAAGAATGGAAAACCAGTCCCTTGGTAACGTTGCACAACAGCAAGGCGCTGTCTCAGCATTTGCAGTGACCTCATGGCATCATCTTCATGGGGCTCTGAACACGTTAAGGGAGAGCAAGAAATTAAACTGTGATCCTGCCTTACAAACCTACAGAGTCATCTGAATATACCATGGGAAGTGTGCTGCATTCCCCAAAGGGCTGAAATGTCCCACTGCTGGAAAGTGTCAAGGACACACAGACTGCAGGTTGTGTCAGTGCTGGAGAGCCAAACCTCCAGAATATGGGCGTGGGATATTACTGACAGAAAGTCAGCACTGTTGCTGTGCCATTTCCAGTACAGCTGTGATGTCGCTCTGATGGCAGATGCTAAGGTTAACTGGGATATCTATACATATCTTTACATGTATTTCTTGTGTCAGAGCAGGTGGGATTAGCAGTATGATTATTCATCCAGTCCTTCTGGTCTGGGTTAGGCTTACATCAGTGTGCTATCAAAATATGCCTGAGACTATTTTTCATGCATTAGAGAGAAATGCACAATCAAATGCGGATACAAGTTGGTAAGAGCAGCATGCTGATTAGATGCCCCAATCCAGTGTGTGCTGACAGATACAGTGCAGTATTAAAGCTTTGCCTGTACTGCTTAATGCACAGTTTATTGCATAAAAAACAACTTGTTTCTACCTTGATACATTGCAACCTCTTTCGGACTATGAAATATTTTCATCTTCTTATCTTCCTTTGAGGATATGTACAACATTGCCTACACATCAGATTCTGACTGCCTGAAAGAAGGATCATAGAGAAGTCTCAGCTGCAACATGCAAGTGACAAGGGACTGCAACTGCAAGTACAGACAGCTGGTAGAATTGTGTGCAAGTGTTATCCTTGCTCTCCATCAGTAATATCCAGGAAATCAGCACAGGGGGCTGATGCACTGTAAGGCAATAGTGTAGCTAGAAGTGTTCTGCCAGGGGGCCTATTCTGGTTTTATCTCCTCTAATAGTAACTATCCTACATGAATACATAGTGGTATATCACTCAGAATTGATATAAATGGTTGAGTGAACACTCGTACATCGTGCATTCTTTAGGTATGTTTGTATTTGTGCATACGTGTGGTAATGACCAACAAGGTAGAATGTATTTGAAATTTCAACAGAGAAATACATGACAAAAATATTTGATTAATGTTGCAGTGCGAATTAACCTGGAACCAGATGGACACAGCACTCTTTTTTCTCAGTATAACATTGTCAAATGTACAGTATTCCACAGATTCTCTTACAGGCTTTATTTTACCAAATCCATGCAAGTTTTAGCTTTTATGCTTATTCTTAACACAAATTATGCAGATAGCTAACTTTGCACTGGATTCTTGGTCTGGCCAGGTGTTTTTTCCAGTGGATATAACTATTTGTGGTGAAAAAGTAGTTGACATTTCAACTACCAAGGCTTTTCTTTACAGGACAAGTCCAAGGTGTTAACTGAAGTTACAGTCTCATAAGCAAACATTTTGTTGAAACAAATCAATAAATAAAAATAACTTGCCTGGACCAGATTCAATTCCCCAAAGAGTCTGAAGAACCTCAGATCTAACACTCACAGAATTAAAATGATGACCTGTGAGCTATTGTTTCAATTGGCCTTGGTACTAGATGAGTGGAAGGTGGCAAATGCGATCCTAATAACTTCTAAGGGGCTTGAAGGAGCCCTGGAGAACTACTGAGTTGATTTGCATGCTTGGAAAATTGGTAGACACCTGCCTGCATACAACAGTGAAGAATCAGTACAGCATTTGGAGAAGGAAGTCATGTCTTATGTTTCTGTAGGAGTCCTTTGGAGAAGTCAAAGAGCATATAGAAAATTGCAAGTCAATCAATAGGTTGTATTAGGCTTTCCAAAAAGCTTTTGACAAGGTCCTTAGAGAATACTTTTAAAGAAATCAAATTGTTATTAAGAGGGACGATTCTCTTGTGAGTGTTTAAAGGAAGGAAAGTAAAAGGGAAAAATGGTCAATTTTCACATTGGTGAGAGGTTGCCAGTACAGCTGTGTAGAGGTCTCTCCTAGGATCTGCACTGTCCAGCAGGCTCATAAAGAGCCTCTGAAGAGACTAAAAAGTGAAATAAAGTAGCAAAACAACAGATTTCAGGATAGCTTGGACTAAAACTGAGTATGCAAGAGTACATTGTTCTAGTAGATAGTAAAACAGAAGGTAGAACTCAACATTTTCAAAAGAAAGGAATAATTCTTTAGTGGAGGGATATTTTGGATTCCCCTTTTACAATTCCACAACTGCTGTTACATCTCCATACACGTCTATAAAATGTCCATTTAATCCTATATGGTAATCAAAACAGCAAACACAATTATTGGGAATTATTAGGAAAGGAAATGAGCAGCAATATGTCAGTGTATAAAACCACTGACTTTGTCCTGTCTCAAAAATATTACATCAGAACTAAGCAAGGTACAGTAAAGGCAAAGAGCTATGATCAGATATGATCAGATGTATAGTATGTACAGTCTTTGTAAAGCCTAAATAGACTAGGCCACTTCAGCTTTAAAAAAATTATAACCATAGGGAGATATAAATAGAAGTATATAAAATAAGGGACATGGGTAAAGTAAATCTAAAACAATTATTTTTCCTAAGAAGAACTTAGGTATCACAGTGGTCAGGGGACAGACTTAAACCAAGTTAACATATTGTTTTCATTCAAATATTTTAATTTAGAATAGGTTTGGGATTGCTTTGTATTCTACTTGGAAACCCATGCTTTTGTTCTGAGAAATGACATGTTAGCATGCACCTGTATATGTGCACTCTGATAGCAGCACAGCACAAATAACAGGTATGTAAGCTTTGCTCATTGTCTTGCTAATTTGTTTTATCTCAGGTTACTGCCTTGTGTATGTGTAGTTTAATGGACTCTTCATATGTAAATTAAAATACACAGCACAGTGTTTACTGTGGTTTTGTACAGTACATATACAAATGTAGTTATTCTGATGTTAAGGGCACTGCTGCTGTCTGTCAAAACACCAGTTAATATCAAATTTGTCAGAAATGGTGATTTTGTGAAGCTGGTATTTTGCTCCTAGCACAAGATTAGGGCCCCAACATATTTTATGCAGTTAGCCCAACAGTAAAAAGTTCTTCATTCTTAATTACTTCTTCAATCTCCACAAAACAACATTCTAGAGTGTTAATTAAAATTAGACAGCTAGTCCTGCACTGCCTAGGGAAGAAAGTTATTACTTTTTGCATGAGGACATGGTTATGCAGTGAATTTCTTAATCTCAATTACCTCTTGTGTAACTGGATTACAGAGGAAAATATTAACATGAGTAATTTGTTTGCTGATGTGCAACTCCCTCATTTTGAGCCTTCTAACAATACAATAAGTCTTGGTCTAAAAAAATAATTGGTAAAGTCTATGGCTAAACCAGCCAATTAATTTGATTTACACTTACTCATCTGAACTGAAGGTGACTATCAACCCCAGGCAAAAAGCCCTGATTTTATTTCAGCAGCTAAGTAAAAGCTAAGATCTCAAAGGAAGAACCATGCACAAAAATTATTCCATGTAAGATTAATGTTTCAAGAACATAATAGTGTACTGACCTACCCCAGAGCATCAGCAGCAAAGGTAGCAGAGAGGATTACAGGAATACCAGCATATCCATGACCTTCTTCTAACTGGAGCTGATTCAGAAAAACAGATCTAGGAATTAATCTTTGCATTCTTTCACATTGGAAGAAAGAAAACCGGTGCAGCTATTTGGGATAGAAGTTCTATTTCCATATTCTATTAAGAGAATAGAAAGTACAGAGACACACTCTGCTATGGATATGCAAATAGGCTGGCATAATCCTCGAAAAATACGCAATAATTAATGCAAAGTAATCTTTAATCAAATAATTAAGTATACAACAAATTGGAGCTAAAAAGATCCACCTCCAATAATGCTGGGTGAATAACTAAAGTAGGATGAATAATTCAAGTAGGAAAATTCTGAAGTCACATGAATCTGATAACTGCTGTTTTCTTACATTTGTTTCCTCTTTTCACACCTCTGGACCCACCACGCACTGTAGTTTTCTGAAAATAGACTTTGTAATGGCAAATTAATGAGCTTCTATGACACTACTATTTATCACATCATTCCTTTTTATATTGAAGATACAACAAAACATTTTTAAATTTGAAACATCAAAATATGGAACTGCCCAGTTTTATCTTGATGCTACTATTTCATCAAACTGTTGCTTTTCCCAGCAATATCCCAGTGAGGACACTACCCTGCATTAGCCCAATCCCATTTCACAGAAACCTTCAGGTTGGAAGAGACCTTTGAGGTCATCGAGCTCAACCATTGCCCCAACACTTCCAAGTCCACCACTGCACTGTGTCCATTAAGTGCTACATCTACACATCTTTAAAATACCTTCAGGGATGGTGACTCCCCTACTTTCCTGGCTAGGCTGTTCCAGTGCTTGACAACCCTTTTGGTCCAGAAATATTTCCTATGTCCAACCTAAACCTCCCCTAGTACAACTTGAGGCAGTTTCCTCTTGTCCTGTCACTTGTTTCCTGTCAGGGGAGGCTGAAACATTTCACCACCACCCCCACCATTTGAGCAGGGAAGCAACAGTTCAGATTTGCTGTGGAAGCCAAGTCAATTTCTTTTTTTCTGATAGGATTTTTTTTACATCAAAGCATATTTTCCAATTATTTTGAATGTTTTGATACATTTTGTAATGTACCTGGATCTAATGCACATTGTGTATACAGTAACTAAACATTTGTAGCACCTGATTTAATTATTATTCAGTTTGTCTGTTTATTGTGCATTTTTCTCTTGCTACAATTTTTAAATTTCATTCCATAGAAATTCTCAGTCTCTCTTTTCTACTTCCTTCTAGAATACAACCCTGAATTTCTTGCATCCCACCCTGTTAGGATGGTTGTAGTGAAAATGTACATCATACTGAGGACGTGTTCGTGCTACAGCTCTGTCTTATCTTTATTTAGTTAAACACAGCTTCAATTAAGTTCTCACAGTAATCACCTCTAGTGTTTAGGGCTCAGATTCTTCTGGCAGGCCCATTTCCAGTGGATATCAGGAATGGTAGAGTGGGTGAGACTGGATCCTGAGTATTTGATACCTAAATTTCCTGTTACTTATAAATCCCACTTGAAGTAGGGTCTCCTTATTGGCATAAGAAGTTTCCAAGGGTCCTTAAAGTGAAAGGACATCAGCAAAGTGGGAGATTATGACAGTGTTTGTCAGTTAGTATCCAGCAAACACATGCAGTATGATGTTGCTCCATATATGAGTTTTATCACCAGATGGAGAAGAAAAAAAATAAATCTGTTACTGCCTATACATTACTATTTGCTGCTAAGTAAAAATATTCCTTTTGATTCCAGCAGCTGTGGATTTAAAGGCAGCCACACTGACATTAAGGTTGACAGCTATTCAGCCACATAGGAACACGTTTTCATGAATAAGGTGATGAGAATTTGTTCTAATATGTTATTTTCCCTATGCTTATTTCAAACACTCTCCCTTTTTCCTCCTTGACTTACAGTAGCTAAATAAGAGACATGTTTTGCATAATGAAAAGGCAAAAGAGATTAGGTTGCCTTTGCCTGCTGAAGTATTTTGTCAAGTCCCATTTCAAGGAGTCTTTTAAAAAATCTTCTTAATATTATGACTTTGAAGGAATTCTTTCCTGTTGCATAAGCTGAAAAAGCTTCTGATAATAGCAAAGGAAAGTTTGAGAACAGCATTCAGGTCGTGACCTATCTCAGATATATCTTCAGATGAGCATGAGTTTGAAACTTGTAGTTTCCACGAGTTACATTGCCAGCTGTTAGTGACTTGGAAAAATTATGGACCCAGCTAAAGCAAATAGCTCTGATACTGCTTTAAAGAATTTCTCAATGACTGTTTGTAACTTACCATATTTCTTACATTACTCCTGAATAGGAAATTAAGTGCTGGGGGTGACATATTTGTTATAATTCTTTAAGAAAGCCATGGTATAAGTACTTTCAAATACACACACACACATACAAACTCAAAAAGTCTGTAAATAGATGGGGGTTTTTTGGTGAATACTCCACCAATAGCAAATCTTATGTTTAGAAGGAAGTGATTTTTCAGAAGACTTCCTGCTATCTTCCTGCTAAGTTTGAGCAGAGAAGCCTCATTTCTACATAAAACTCAGTTCAGGTAAGCAGCTGTGATTTTGCTGGTGTCCACTATATTCTCATGTTCTGCAACATATTCTAGTATTGGCACTGCAGGATGACATCTTAAAAAACTCTCCATTGTACCTATCCTAAGTTTCAGGCTCTTTTTAGAATTAAAAATAAGTGGAAGAAAAAAACTACATTAAGATTCCAGTGGAATAAAGAGACAGCTGCTTTCTATGCTATTTTCTCTATTTGACAAAAATAAAGCAACCCCATTCCTACAGTAAATTTTATATAAATTGCTTTCCTCTCTGCTTAGTCATTCTGCCTGTAAGTTTTTGAATAGCCAAACAGGATATAAAAAGAAATAACTCCAGATCACTTAGCACACACTATGGTGTTAATATAAACTGTCATGTTAGATTACCATCTAACATGACAGTTTATATTAACATGCAAAGGTGCATAAGGTAAGCATTTGTAAAGGATTACATTTGGTTATTCCCAAAGAAACACAGCAAATTTTTTTGTTAAAATGAGGGGTTCTTCTAGTTAGCAAGGAAATTAAACAAATAAATTGTTGATATCAAAGTGGACCTTTTCATCTATACAATGATAGGAAAACCAGAAAAATTTATTCTACACTTCCAAGAGATAATGATGAAGCACAAGAAATCTGTTAAAAAATCTTACCATAAAGGTGACAATATGTAGAAAAATAAATTTTTATAATTTTTTTTAAAGCTAAAAGGGGGAAGAAAATCTTTCTTCAGACACTGTTCAGGCAGTTCATGTGATTTACTTAAAGAGGGAAACATACGCCATAAAGACGGCAGGAGAAACAAAGCCAAGTTATGTAGATTTGAAAACAAGCCACCCCTGATTTTCAGTCACGTTACGAGACGGAGCTGGGGGACGCTGCCGGCTGTCCGGTGACCCTCGGCAGCGCGGCTCCCGCTCCGCCCCCTGGCGGCAGCGCTGCTCAGCGCGGGGAGGCGTCCGCGGCCGAGCGCGGCTCTCCTGGCCGGCGCGACACTCACCGTCATGGACTGCAACGTGGTAATAATTCTCACTGCAAAGGCGTTCTCCAGTGCTCAAGAACTCCACCTTGCCAGAACAATAGAATCACACTGACAGAAGTTGTTTCTGGCAGTTGCAACCTCCGTGGTAGCGGTGGAATGAGGTTTGCAGATTTGTTCCACAGATAGGTTGGGCAGAGGCTGCCTCTTTATTCAGCACTTACTGCTTCAGACGACCACTTCCCAAGTGCTCATCTGTCCATGTCTCTGTCAAATGTTTAAAATACTTACCAATTATCTAACTCAAATTAAATAATGGTGGTTTTAAACAGACTCTGTCCTAGGAAAACTGCATTAAACCAGTTCATGCATTAAGCTCCATACACTGCCATCTTACTCTCAAAGACACAGCATAAGTACATCTTATTTTTACTTCCAAAACAATGTTCTCAGAGACTGTTAAAACAATATTAAGATTTAATACTAAGATTACACGGCAGAAAGCTTTAGGAAATACATATATTCCACTTCCACGCATACTAATGAGTGATGGTGACAAAAAAAAAAAAAGGCAGGAAATAAGTGAAGGAATAATAAAATACAAATACTTTCATGTAACTGCTTAGAAGTGGCTTGGGCAATGGCAGACAAAACCAAAAGAATGTCCATTTGAAAAAGTTATTATCTACCCATTAAATAGGTGGCAATGCAGAAGTTATGCTTTATTTTGGGAGAGAACATAGGCTATCAAGAGTTTAGTTGATTTTTGAAGGTTTAAGTCCTGCAACTTGTTTTAGCTAGCAAGTAGCATGACACATACTTGCAAGACATTCTATAGCATTTGAGAAGCTGAGAGTTGCAGAAAAGTTTTTGAAATATTAAAGTGTTCAAAAATATCTTCCATAAACTTTAAAATCAGAACAATTTTAATTAAGTTTTTATATAAGCATGCTAAAAACACCTAAAACTGTAAAAAACTGTAACTACACAGCTTTTATTTACCAGCAATCTTTATGCTTTTCCCTAATTTTATTGAGAGACAAAGCTTTGTTCCTCCAGCAAAGACCACCATTCCTGTCCATGTTTTGCATCCCTTAACACCAATTAGCACAATCGTGGTGCTGCTTGTGCTCTCAGGTTTCCTGCTGTTACTAAGATGAGGGAGGAGCTCACTGCCAGGGACCTCAGCCGGGTGAGCTAAGCACACTGCTTGGTGCTGCCCCACTGGGAGCCACGAGCCTCAGCACGACAGAGCCTGCCACTGGGTTCACAATGAGGCACAGAAATTGGGGCTGCTATTCAAAAGGGGCATGGAATTAAAAAAAGATAAGGTTGTATTGCAGGGCTGTCAAAAAACTCATTTCCCTATTGGGAGGGGTGAATTAGTGGATTTCACAGCAAGTGCCCACAACTTCATTGGTACTTAACATATCAGCAAGGTGATGCTCTGTTCCTACAGTACAGAAAAAGACATTCATTTATACCACCAGCTGAATTGGAATCTGATGTACTCTCTAAAATGTGCAGATGATAACAGTGAGCTGAAAGTCTACTTGAAGCATTTTGTGATGAACGTTTTAAGAACTATACCAGTGTAAGCACATTATTTTATATAGAAACCATTGTGTCCATCACTACTTACCTGAATATGGTCACTGCAGGGAGTTTGCTTCTGCAATATTTACATACACTTGGTACTCCTGGAATTGTAGATGCTTGATACAATTCTTTACCTTTATTATCACATGTGACCGTATTCGCAGGAGTCCGAGGATGAGAGAACAGACGAGGATCTGACTCCATGTTTCAGAAGGCTTGATTTATTATTTTATTATATATATTATATTAAAACTATACTAAAAGAATAGAAGAAAGGATTTCATCAGAAGGCTAGCTAAGAATAGAATAAGAAGGAATGAATAACAAAGGCTTGCGGCTCGGACAGAGTCCAAGTCAGCTGGACTCTGTGACTGGCCATTAATTAGAAACAACTCTATGAGACCAATCACAGATCCACCTGTTGCATTCCACAGCAGCAGATAACCATTGTTTACATTTTGTTCCTGAGGCCTCAGCCTCTCAGGAGAAAAAATCCTAATAAGTAAAGGATTTTTCATACAAGATGTCTGTGACAATCACATTCTCCATACATTTATTAAAAAATTATTTTGAATAAAGGTAACCATTATCATGGCAGACATAGGAAATTTTCTGCAGCTGGCAGTTATTCTTTAGAGATCATTTGTGATCCCAGATTAAGACTCCCAATTAAATTCCTAAGTGAGACAGTGTACAAACAGAACATGGCTAATGGAAATGGGAAATAAAGGACTTAGGCAGAATGGACCCAAGCAGGTATGATCTCTAAAGAACTCCCTCTCCACCAGGCCTTTTATAAGTAATACTGTAAGGCCACAAAGTTTTGATTTAAAACTGGTGCTTACCAACAAAGTTTGAGTTACAGTGAGAACTGGAACAGCACATGCCAGAAAGATTCAGTGACAAAGCCTGGGAAAGGGCACAGCCTCTTTCGGGTGAGCTGATGTGAAAGCTTCATTAGATATTAAACCAGCATTTCTAAGCAAGATGAAGAGTGTTAAGCTAAACTGTAGACCAGTTTAAATTTCCCCAGAAAATGTAAAACAAAACATGGTAACAGTTTTCCTGCCAGACTTCTGGAGTCAGTTTTCTATATACAATGAAGATCTCCAAACTATCTTCCATTTTTGTGTTTGCAGAATAAAAGCAAGAGGCTCTACTGATAGTACAAATTTCCTGTCTAGGAGGTTATGAACACAGCAGAGCCTTGAGGATGAATTATGCCTTTTTTTTTTTTTTAATTCTGAGGCTTTTTGTAACTACATTTAGTATAACCTATTAGAGCTTAGTTTAACTTTGTACTTTGAAACATTAATAAATTAACTCTCCCTCTGCAGTTTTTTCAATAGTAAAACTCATTTCAGAATGACACTGTACTATCACTCTCAGTATTGTCAAGCTCACAACCAAGCACACCCATCTCCTCTGAACTGTCCACAGGTGATGTTCAATACTGTGCAATGGCCATGAAGTTGAAAATGTATCCAGTTACAATGAAGTGCTACGAAGTGATACCCTGAATTTCAACAATTGTACTGAGAAGGGCTGCTTTGGGCAGTTATTTTGGATTTGGTTTGAAATTGGTTTGTCTCAAAACAAGCAAGCTTTTGTTTATGTAGTAAAAAAACTCCAGACATTTGATATTGCTATTTATTTCTTTTTAAAAATTAGATAATTCTCAATGTAATATTCTAGCAACATGCTACTAAGCATTCTATACATTCCTTCTTCAAAATAATTCCAACTAGATCTTGGCAAGGATAAACCAAATAAGAATTACTTTAATAGTACCAACCAGAGTTAAACCAAAGGAGAATTCCTCCCCTGAATCTGACATCATATTTATGTGAAATTGCACCACTCATATTTAATACTGTGTTGTCTTATATAACTATTTAAATACAAATATTTCATTTCTCTGATAGAAACATTGTGTGTATGTTTTTTCATCTAATTCAGAATAATAAAATAAAAATTTCCATGGGAATTAAGAAGAGTTTCAACTAGGGTTTCATATGGCAGGCTTTAAAATAGTGCCTGAACCAGTTCTTCCACAGAGCTCTTGGTTAAAATCTGCACACTTTCAATAACTATTTCCAGCAGTGCAAATTATGTGTCCTCCAAAAACTATTAATGAAAACAATTTAATTAAAACTGGTTTGACAACCTGAGTATGCAAAGTCAAACCACAGGATACTAAATACTTTTTGAGATTTGTTTGCTTATCTACAAACAGAACTTCCCTCCAAGATCCCATGGAGCAGAAACAATTGTGGTAGCAATTAGAAGATTTTCATTTGTCAGATTCAAGGTCACTAGTTAAATTATTCAGTCAGTTTTACTTCCAGCAAAGACAAACTCTTACAGGCATGTATGGTTTTGTACGTTGTTTCCTAAATTGTTAAGAAGCAGACTCTTATAGTCTCTATTTTATGGTGTTGTGCTTTTTTACTTATTCATCTGTACCAGTTTTTAGCTGAAAATTATTGTTCAATTTGTACAAATCACCCATAATTTAAACTGTATAATTGCATTTCACGTAATCTCACAATTTCTTTGGGTAATTAAGTGATTCTCTACAGCTTTTTTATAAAAAAAAAAAAGAGCAATATACAACTAATGAATCCCAGTAGGATTTTCCCCCCTCACAAGCACTGACATTATTTATTTAAACACACTGAACCAAATCCTTGGGCATGTCTGATGAGTTGTGCAGGAATCAGACATGCATGCAAAATGGCTCAAAGCTCACCTGTCACAAAGGGCCAGATCCTATATCAGGGCTATATCCTCTTCACAGAGAAAGGAAAAATAAAGTGTGAATGTCTAAATTACATCAACTGTACAGATACAGTGGACCTTCAAGCAGAAGGAAAGCCCAGTAGTATGCCCTCTTATTTAAATTCTCCAGCATTTACTGTTTTATTTTAGGAGTGCATATGGAAAGGATATATGGAACTCTATAGCACCAGAGGATTGTACTTAAAATCCTCTCGGGGCAAATTACACTGAATGTAGGGCCAGTTTAGGGCTGGTATTTTAATTTTCAGTAGCTATACTATTCTAGAGGATCTAGCCTGTATCATCATAGTGCAAATGTAACCTCTTCTATAGATATCTTCTGGTAACAATCAAACAACATAACCTTAGAAAAAGAGGTATGCCTTGTTAGTGAGGCATGGTACATGGACTCTGCTATGTACCCAGGCACCTTCTTTCATTGCAGAACCATCCACTTTTCAGAAAACATTTAAAAAATAACATTTCCTTTGATAATATTAAAAGTAGATGATATGATTTTTTTCCTCAGTAAATTAATAAAGTACAGTATAAACTGATTTTTCCAAAGTCATTTCAGTTTAAAATGGACTGAGAAAAGTTACAATGTTTAATGATAATTTCAGAAGAGTACCTGGTTCACAAACATTTTTTTTTGTAATGAGAAAACTGTCTGTAAGCAAGAAAATAACCACATTTTCAAGTGATTTGCAGACAGTATGTTAAGCGCCACCACCACCTGCACTACGATGATGATGCTTTGTACCAACAAACAGACAGGACACAGAACAGTGTCCTACTGATGATCAACATTCATCCTCTTCATGCGATGAAGCAGGGCATCTTTTTCCATTTGGACCTCAGCAAGAGCCATTTTGGCTTTGGCTAGTTCCTGTTTGAGACATTCATTTTCTTCAATAAGCTGAAATGAAGGGGTTAGAAAAGAAAGCTATTAGCATAACTCCATCCTGATGACTTTTTCCATTTCAGTAACTTCTAAAAAACCAAACGCTCGCATTCATTGCTGGGCAGAGGTTTACTGAGGCCTGAGCCAATTGCAACTGATTCTCAGTCAGTGAGCGTAGAACATGGAGAGAGTTAATGCAATCAGCTCAAAAGGTGGGATAGACAGTGTTTCAGCTGTGCCATTTCCATTCTAGAGTGGAATGGAAATGACCCAAGATTGTGAGCTCTAGGACCAGATTCTTACCCAGTGAGAAAAACAGCAAAATTAATGTGTGGGTTCTGTCACCATCCATTCAAAATCTGGTATGACTGATAGATCAGTACAGATCTGACCAAATAGCTAAGTCCCTTGTTTTTGGTAGCTGTGTTGTACAGGAATGAAGGAGATGGGGAGAAGAAAACTCCCTTATAAAATTTCCTCTGACTTAAAGGAAAAGGGTCAGTGTGCAGTGTATTATTACACTATTTAGAAAGCAGTGTTAAATTGCTGAACCACACCATAATATCCACGATCTGTATCTTCCACTTCCAACAGATTTCTAAATAAAAGTGTATCACCGGCCCACCCCCAGACAGCCTTACAATTATGATTAATAATCATTGTAAGATAATTTTGAGGGGGGAAAGGTGAAGTCAAAATGAGTTCTTTATACCTCATTTTTAAGGAAGTCAGATGAATCCCTGCTTGATTTAGAAGGTCTGGGTGTTTCCCAAGTAGTTTGCGTGGCTTGGTCCTGTGTTTTACGTTTGACAGATCCCACTGCTTGCTGCAATGTGCTGCTTGAATTCTTCATCTTTGACACATCATTTACTTTTTGATTGTCTGCGTTACAGAAATAGTGTGCAGGGGTTTTGTCAAAAAATTTTTAAGCTTTATTCTTATCAGTACAAAATTAAATCCACCTAAAACAAATATACTTATAATATTAAGTACATTAATATTTGCCTCTCAAAATCAAATTTAAGAATAAAATTTAATTAAAACTCATAACCTTTTCGAGGAAGAAAGAAACAATATGTAACTTCCAGCCTGGAGAAAATAAACACATTTTTATACCAACCTGTATCATCACCACCGAATATACACTCTGAATAATCAGAAATTTGAGAACTATTAATATTGCTATTAACTTACTGTCTCCAGGTCTCTCTGAAGACTGTATTTACATTTAAAGACACAGTGAGATAAACCTGCAGAATCACGTTTTTAAATTAGAAAATAACCTTAATTACTTGCCATTAAAGAAATTTTCTAGCATTTGTAAGTGAAGTACACTATATAATACCTCTTAAAATATACTGTTTATTTTACTGTTTATTTTTATTACTGTACATTAAGGGAAGAAGTCAGGGTCATAGTTTTACAGTAGTTTCTACAACTACCTGCAACACAAAACAATAAAGACAGCAACCACCTTGGAAATCTGTAAAGAAAGGCAATTTTTTTGTTTGCTTTGTAGCAACAAAGGAACCGTAAACTTATCATGATGATGTGATATGCACTGATGAAGCATATCCTGATGACATTATAAGCATATTTTTTATTTCTCCCAGATTGATTCAACTGTGGGTTATCACAGCCAATACACTATTCAAAAAGGTAATCTTCCCTTTTCTGACTACACTTAGAATTATGGCATATGGCAACACAGCTTACACAAATTATCAACAGTTATCATTTCATAATTAGTCACAAGTATGCACAAAGGAAAAAACAACAGGATTATTGAATTGAGATCAAGGTGCAGCAACATACAAACCTCTAATGAGAAAAGTGCCATCATCATTTCTTTCTATCCAGAGTATGTCAATATGCAGTTTTATGGGTACCAGCTCAGATGCCTTAAGATTTTCACGTGGACTGTCATCCTAAAAAACACACATAATAAAAAATGAGTTTACAAGGAAATCAAAATAGATAAGTAGGATGTTTATTTAAACATAAGTGGATTTAATGAAACTTGAAAGGGAATGTTTCAGAGCAGAATTTTCTAATGGGATCTCCACTAAACTTTGGCTTCCTTTTTTTTCCCCCAGGGATTGTTTTAAAGGCTCAAAATTATCTCTGGAGTAAGTCTGCTCAACTCAATATATAGTCCGACTAAGATACTTCAAAGTGTTTTTACAGACATCTCAGTAAGATTATACCCCAACTCAAGACATTTGTTAGCTCAGGAGCTGAGTTACAGATAAGAAGCCTGTGCTATATAGTGTCTGATTTTCCCTTGAACTATTTAAAGATTGAATGGGTACAGCTATCATTCTTGAGCAGATTTTGTCTTTTCAGAATTTAGTTTGGGATGACACCAGCTGCAGTTTAGTTATACTACTGTATTTAACACAAGAGAAACTTCACAAATTACTTCTTTAGTGTCTTCCCAGGAAGTCTTTATAGTTCATTATCCCTGTTAACAGAATAACGAAGCCAGTATAATCAGAAACTATACATATCAGCATTAAATGTGTACCAAGAAAGCTGTTGAGATATAGCTTCCAATGCTTCTTGAAACAGCATTGAGATTGTAGCAGAAAATGCAAACAATAAAATAATCTTTCCCAAATTCTCCCCTGCCATGAAACACACTGCATGAAGTCTCATGCAGAAGAATGAATAGGTAATGCAGCACACATTTGAACCATATCTTCTCACTCTATAATACCCAACAACTCTAGAGAAATGAATCATCTTTATGTCAAATCTGCAGTTTGTCAACCATCATGAGTAACTGCACCATGACTTGTGTGCACTGCTGAGTGAGCACTTTGGTGCTTTTGCTGCCAAGTAGAATCTTGTTGCCAGTTTATTATTGTACATTCGCCATCTCAAGCAGCTGCTTTCCCAAGAACATTTTGCTTAAGTCTGCCTTCTTGCCAATAAACCAGAACAACCCTGGTTTTAAATGCAAGTGACTATGTGTAAAGGTTTTGCTATTTGCATTTAGGCATTCATGTTTGTGATCCACTGAAATCTGAGGAACAGATTCACAGCTCTTACAGAAAATGTTTATGCTAATCCTGTAGAGGAGGAACAACTCTAAGAGTGCCCAAAGATCCTCAGGGGATGGAAGGGCTGTATCACTGAGGGAAAGAATACTGATGTATTTTGAGTGAAACACAAGACAATTGCCTTTCCAGTCAATAATGATCTTGGCAGAATCAAGACCTTAGCCCCAGATGTAGAACTGGAGCTGCTCTTCCAATCTCACCTTGTTCAAATTTGTATGGGTGACTATTACTGTCCAAAGCAATGTAATAATTCTTTATGTTTGTTTGTTTTTCTGTTGTTCTACACTCCTCAAAAAAGTGTCCTTATCTTTAAATTCGGTGGCTGTGCAGCACAGAACTCACCCTCTTATTTAAATGTCTGAAAGAAAGTCCCCTAAGAGATTTGAACAGAAGTGTTCTCTTAATGTTACTATTTTAAGATATGGTGCTGAAAAATGCTTGCACTGTTCAGTATCTGTTTCTAGAAGAACATGAAATTTGGGTTGTGTTCAAGTGGTTTGTACTGGAATTCTATAACCCTTCTCCTTATTTTGTACAGAACTTTCATTGCAAGAGCTACCCTCCAACTAGGAGAGAGAAATAACCTTTAAAATCCATGCTTTGTAATTAGAAAACATATTCTTTGCTAAGCAAAAAAGCCCAACCAGAAAAACCCACATTGTGCCTCTAGAACCTTACATATAAAATTCCCAGACACCATCACTCTACAAGAAAGATTTGGGAGAGGGGGAAAAAGTATAAAATGTTAATTCAGACAAATACCTCGTTCATGCAGAAAATTCCCCTCCAGGCATACCACAGAACTAACCAAATCTATGGATTTTAAAATTGTTTTAGTGTTATCTAAAGACCTTTCAGAGTATGATAGCAGTTTCTTTGAAGTTAACTGTATCCAGATTAGTAGTTTATCATCAAAGAAACAAGAACACAATTTTTTTTTGGAGCAGCCAAGTATCTCATTGTTAACATACTTTTAAATTAATCCTTGCATTAGAAACTTTTATCTTCATAGGCATCACTTCTGCGACAGTTTCATCTTCTAGAAAATGCTGAATGTTTGTGAGAGAAGATGTTAGAAATTCAGCACTGAAGTTCTCCACATGACACTGAAGAAACCCATTTTTTACAGCTAGCAGGGAATGTACAATAGCACTAGGCCCGCTTTCCCATCTCAGACTAATCTCAGGTGATGAATTAACAGGTCCAGCCACAGATTTACAGTCAGAACCTGTTGCAAAAAGAAAACAAATTTGCATTAAAATTTTGCATTGTACAGAAAATCAATATGATGTAATTATTTCCACTTCTATTGTCCAACTTATTTCCCAAATGGTATCATAGAGTTATTATTCATTAAAAGCAGTGTTGCAAATACAGAACTTCAGAGCAAATTTCTAAGTATAGCACTTAAAGTACAAAAATAAAGAGTACATAAAAAGGCTAGTACCTCACTGTGACAAGAGAAAAGACAATGCAGAAGTATCACCATCCACAAAAATAAAATTGTTTCCTTGGTGCCTTGACAGTGGATAACCAATTGTTTTTCATACTTTTCCACTAAGTCATTAAATTTCAATTCAGAAAAACATTAAAGTCACTTCACTCTCTCAGGAGAGCAGGTATTTTCTTGGAAAGGCTGAACTTCCTAACTTAGGAACCATGAGCAGCAATGCAGTAAGATAGAGAGTATGACCACATATGTATTACTTGAGCAGCAATAGACTTGAATGTTAAAAAACTCTGTCACTTTCCTGCTAATTTCAGTATCTTTAATCAGTAAGGACAATTACAACTTTCAACCTAAAAAGTTCTGAAAACCATAATAAACTAAACTAAAGAAAACTAAAATAAAAATTTAAGGTAACCAAGTTGCAGGAGGTGGGCAGTGAGCAGTAACCATTTTTTGTATAAAGTAGTTCCCTATGGGATTCTCAAGTCATGGCATCACTATGATGGCTGACCTACAGAAATTATCTCTATGACAAGAAGCACAATCACAGTAACAGAAAAAACAAGCATTGAAAGGTGAAAGCTACCTCAAAAAAGAAACTCAAGAAAAATCAACTGCATTATGTCAATTCATCATGCAACAGACACTGCCTAGAGCTACAGCAGTCTGACAAGGTAATTGATTTGCTTTCCTATTTGTACATTAATTGGGTTCCTCTTCCTGTACAGTGTGCAGGTTCATGGATGACCTGGCACAGCAACAGAGTCAGGACTTGTGCACTTATCTACTGGCACTAGAGTTGGGGTAGATGGACACACTGTCGCTCTGGGCAGACAAAGACAAATGACAAGATGTACATGAGAACCTTCAGCCTCTGCGGTGAACCAGAATCTCTCCCTTTGTTACCTCTATGAATAGGGGTTTCCAGAACACTGACAGCCACGACTCCATCCTTCCATCTTTCCAATGTTTGAGAAGTGCTAAATCTCATATTCCCTTTCTCCACAAAAACCCACTCCAAAAACCAAGCAACCAACCAAAACCATTCTAAAAGTATCAACTACCTTTTTAGGCTCAGTCCAGACAAAAGTGAATAAACTACCAGCAGCCCAGGAGAAAGAGACACTCTCCAGGAGAAGAACAATGACCACACTGTTCAATGAATCTCTGCAACTGGTTCAGGAAACTTTGTTTCCCTCAAGGATCCATATACGTCCCACACATACAGATAAAGAAATAAGCAGTAGGTGCCCTAAGTATTTCTGCAACTGAAAAGAGTGCCTGCATCATTGCTGGAAGGATCCAAAGTACAGAAAAAGAGCAGAGGAAAAGAACACACATTTAGTCTCAGGCTTGAGTCAATTTTAGTTATCTTGCAGATACTTGAAAGGGGCAGAGTCAAGGGAAGATGGAGTAAAAAATGCTTTAAAAAAATCTGGAAGCTGCTGTGAACTGCTGTCGCCTTCTAAGAAGCAGGTTCAGCATGATTAGATCTCAGTAAAAGCACAGCCCTCCCACAGTACTTCTGCCCTCCTTCTTTTAGTTTTGCTGCCAGGCAAGATCAGATAAAGTAGCAGTCCTGCATCCAGCCCTGCAGGGAATTGCACAGCTGCCATGTAGCCAACTTAGTCCAGCTTTTAGCCACATTCTTCCCTTTTTACATCCACTGCATTAACAGCATAGTACATTTTAAATGGTTATTTTCATCCAGAACATCTTGGAGACTGTAATTATTAGTTGAGTATTCACTGCATTGCATGGTTCCTCAGATTACTGGTTTCAATTGTTAATGCAGCACTTGAGAAAGTTTTATTAAAGGTCTTGAAGAGGGAGGTTGCTTTTATTGGGATATTATCGTACACATTTTCTCACCTGTTCTTTTAGTTGTATTTTGTTACTATTAACTCTTTTCAACAGTCTCTTTTGATCTGATTCTAAAGCTTTTTCCAAACTTTTTCTCTTTTAGTTCTAATAGAAATGAATATGGGACACAGGGAGCAGGAGCAGAAGATTCCTGACAGTACAGAAATCACAGTGAAGAGAAAAGATCAGTCGAGAGAATGTGTACATTACAGAATAGGAGTGACCAGCAATGCATAAAAAACCAAAAAAAGTGTTGTTGGCTCATCCATTCAGGTACCTGCCAGAAAGAGAAAGGAAGGGATACGAAGTGGAAGTATTTGGAGATTCCAATTATGTTATATCCTTTCTACCCACAAAATAATTAGACAGTGCACAAGCCTCTCATTATCAGCTGAGAAGCATTATCATTATCAGAGGCTCCAGCTGAAAATACAAAGAAGAGCAGGAAGGTGGTATGTTCATACTATTTACTCCCTCCAGCTTTTACAGAGTATATGGCAGATAATCAGAAGTCAATTTGCCTGTATGAACTGAAGGTCAGCCATGAGTCCTCCCTGCTGGACGTTCTCCTAGCCTTCAGATGTTGACTACAACATCATGCAACAGCTGCTCAGGCAGCAGCTGCTGGCAGTGGCTCAGCTTGCCAGAAAATGTGTTCTTTAGCTAGGGGATCAGAGGCTGTACCACCTCCAAAGCTGAAGCACCTGCTGAACAAAAGCCATGCTGATAGAAGTTTGGAATAAGAAAATGGCAGCCAACAGCTGCTACAGCTATTTCCTCAGAAAGGAACTGAACGGAAGCTGGTGCGTCAGGGACCTGCCCAAAAACCCTATAGTGCAACAGAGCTAACATCCAGCAATCCATGTAGAAGGCTGGCAGAGGGGAGCAAAGCAGACTGTGACATGAGCTGCCACACCAATACATCATGACAAGGAAAACAAATCATCCATGAGAACTCGGTTTTTCTGGCAAAGTACTCATATTGTACTCATATTCTTGGGCATGAGTACAATATATGAGTGAGTACATATACTGTACTCATGCCCTAAAACAGCTCTGAAAGACACCAGTTGATCTAGCTGTGCAAATATTTGGCATGAAACTATACTCTTTGTATTAAGTCAAAAAAACCAAAGACAACCAACCAACAAAACCCCCAAAAAACAAAACAAATAAAAAAAACCAACCCAAAAAACCAAACTAAAAACAGTTGTCTATCTTTAAAGCTCGTATTTCCTGACAGAGGAAATATTTAAAATTTTCTTAAACCACATATTTTAAGCCTGTTTAAACAGTGTGTGTCATTTAATCTAGAGAAACTGATCTTGAAAAAAAAGACACATTCCTTCAAAGGAAGGTACATAAAGCCAAGTACTGTTAGAGTCATAAGGAGTTCCATCTTCAGGGAACAGTAACACAATGCAATGTGTCGTGGTTCCACCCCCAGCAGCCAGGCCCCACACAGCCTCTCGTTCACCCCCCACCAGTGGGACTGGGGAGAGAACTGGAAGGGTAAAAGCCAGAAAACTCGTGGCTTAAGACAAAGACAGTTTAATACAAAAAACAAAATCCAAGAACATAGCCCCATTCCAGTCACTATGAAGACAATTAATTCTACCCCAGCCAAAACCAGCTCATAATGCAGCTTACTTTATTTTCAAAAAAGCAAACTAATGACCAGAATTCAATGCAATGCACCTTTTTACCCACATATATAGTTCCATTTATTTATTCTTCCTTTTTAATGCATGGCAATGAAGAAAGAAATCAGAGTTCTAAACTAGCATAAAATGGATGCTAGTCTAACATAAAACTGTGTTTTCATTTTTATTTACTTGGTACAAATGTTTCCAGCTCCAATTTCAACACACTGAATTGTTAGTTCTTACCAACAGTTCGGTTGCACAGATATTGTCGAACACCAATATTTCCTAGCTGGTTTGGTATCACTTGGTTGACCTGTAAGCATATTTCTGTGTCTTCTCCTCTGATGTCAATTTCACCATTAATACCAAATACTTGAAAAACCACAACAGACATCTGTCAACAAAACCCAGATAAAACAATATAAGATTATAAAATTATTTTACAGTGATTATTGTTTGTAAGGTATGTCTAAACCTTTTCCATCACAAAAGGAAAACAGCCCTTTGTATTGAAAGCCCTTGCTCACAGAGAAGCAAAAAGTTTTCTCATTTTCTTATTCTTTTCTTTTTGTACACATTGGCTTCATAATGGATTGCTCAACAGCCTGTCCAAAGATAGACACTTGTACTGATGCCAATTCAGAACTGGCTAGAAAAGCCATAGAAGTGAGATAGACTTTCCTTACTGACAGAGAAGCTCATGACCTATGTGATACCTGAAATATCAGGTATCTGACGTTACCTACAACTGCATTCAACTTTATGCATATCATAAGCACAACCAAGCACTTGCAGTGCTGAATCAAACCAGGTTAAAAAGCTAGGATAGGCTACTAAACTTTGGCTATCTGCATAGTAGTCAGCCCTTTTTCTCTATTTACAGGGTTGCAGTATTTTTAAAAAAGAAGCAGAAGCCAGTTTTAAGTCAGCTTTGGTATCAGAAGATGTGTATCCATCATCATTACTAGTATTTTGGATTCGTTTTTCTAATGACTCAAAAAATCGCTTCTAAAAGGAGACATTTTAATTGTGCTTTAAGGTTTAATTTACAGAATCATGAATTCAATAACATTACCATTTCTTCACTAGTCTCATGGGCATTTTCTGAAGCAGCACTCATGGCATCTGGAGATGACCCATCACAATTTCCCATCACTGTGCCTCCTTCATGGACATTTTCTGATGGGCTTTGATAGTTTGTGGCTGTAATACCTTCCAAACACACATCAGAAAAAATGCGAATTTAGCACAGCATAATCTTAATCACTTCTCCATTAAGAATAAAGTCAGTGACTGTTAGTGAGTGCACACATTAACTCATTTTGTAATATGAGTTGAGTGGCTTATTAAACAAATATTTATAACTGAACTGCCAAATCCATTCCTCTTATAGACAGTTCCAAGTTCTAGATGCTAATCAAAAGTAAAGCAGGATATAGTGACAAAACCAATACAGCACTCTACGTGCATTGTTAAAAAAAACTGTGAAGGCATTTTTTAGTCTTCCAAATCAAATAATATAAATGTGAAGCAGCCAGAAAAAAAAATCCAAGTTGTGTATCAAAAATACTTCACAGTGCCTTTAGAGCATATGCTTGTATGTTTAGAGAAGTAAGCTATATATCTTTTTGTTAGAGCAATCATAATCACGATAGTGTTTCCTTGACAACTGGAAAGCATAGATACTTAACCTGCAGTTAAATATTATTTAACAAGCTAAAAAGACATATAAAGGTTATTTAAAATGGAAAGTGTATTTCATGGCATACTCCCACATAAGCACATGCAGGAATACTCCTACAATTCAAATATATAACAGGCTTGCAAGTGAAGCAGTCTTCTCATTATTGCTCTAGACTGAAGAGAAATCCTACAGAAAAAAACAGTCTTATGCTAATTAGAATTATCAGAAAAGAGGTATCAATAAGGTCTTCTTACTCTATTTCCTGACATGGGAAAACTATTTCATCAGTATATACACAGATGAGCAAGAATTGGACAAATACCTGCTATTAGACAGTCAATACTTGGGAAATACTCCTTAAGGGATGAACTGCAAGGAGACTACCAAACCTATCTGACTGGTAATTAGCACAGTGAGCATTAGTGAAAATTTGTTTCTTTTTCATCCACTTCTAAAATGAAAGCTTCTTTACCACTTCAAGTGTAACACTGATTCAGGCTCCAACCTATAAGTATTGCAGCCAAAGCAGTTGCTTTCAAGCATAGCAAGGAACAAGTTCTGCCTAATTCAGACTTGCAACACAGCACTTCAATGCCCTTACTTTCCTTAAGAGAGGAAAATTAAGCAGTGTTAAAATTAAATAGTGCTGCTTAAGTAGCGCACGTTATTACTTTCCCCTGAAATTATATGTGGTGAATACACTTGATATTACCGGTGAAGGTAACAGAAATAGTCTTGTAAAGTATCCAGGATTTGCTGGACTAGAATCCTTTTGAGCATGACTTCAATAACAAACAACATTTTCATGTATTGCTTAAAAATATTTTGTGAAACCTGCTTACCTTTCTCCAGAAAGCTTTGACTATCACTTCCATCACTCTCTATCAAATGATCCTCTAGCATCATACTATCAATAGAGATGGTATCCAGAGAGACTTGTGATGGACTTCTCTTCATATTTTTGTAAGAAACAGAGAATGCAGGGAGGTTGGACGAGCAGCGTTCCTTGGGCTTAGCACTTTTAAAATAGAAAGATATGAGGAAAACATTATTTATATTAAATAATACATAGAAGTTACATTAAAAATTCCTCTAAACCAAGCAAGATATAAATGAAAAAGTCCGATTATTCAATAATCCTTTGACAAGACAAGGTAAATGTAGAAACAACACATATTCATGTAGGTATTTATGTCAATACTTCTCTCAATACATATTTCCTAACACTTAAACTAAAAGTATATAGTTTAAATCAATTAATTAACACTAATTTTAACTTTCACTGAATGCTGGATACTGCATAACTTTTTACGTGTTTTAAAAATTTTCATCTACTAGAACACAGAATCACAGAACAACCTGAGTTGGAAGGACCATCGAGACCACCTCGATGTTCCCTTCCTGACTGCTGAAAGTACTGGAAGTCTGTTGCCAACAAGATTTCTAAATCTTTTCAAAGAGTAGGAAAACTGTTTTAGTATTAATTTTCCATACCTTGAAGAAGACTGGGATGCAAACATTTTAACTGAAGCCACTTTGTCTTTGTTGATTTCAAGCTCTTCAGATTCTAAGGCAGTTTCTGTTTCCAAGTCAGCGACTTGGTTAGGACAGCCTTCAGTTGTGCCTTCCTGTTCATTTAACTTATTTGAGAATATGTTTCTGTCATCCTCTTTATCAATGAAAAATTCAGTAGAATCTTCTCTCTTATTTAGAATGGACACCGAATCCCTAGGATTCAAACTACTTTTCTCACTTAGAGGTCCACAGACCTCTTCAGAATCACTTCTACTAAAAAGTCCACTGCTTCCTCCTTCACTCGTATCTCCCAAACCTTTATCTGATGCATCATCGGAAAATGACATTGCTTTCTGAAAATCCGTATTACTGTCTGATTTAAACAAAAGAGGATCTATTAAAATTCCTTTATTAACTTCAGCATTCAGAGGCTTGCAGTCATTTACATAACCAAAATTAGTAATACTGGCTTCCACTATCTTACTACCAACTAATTTACTCTCTGAAGTAAGAGTTTCTCCATTTCCCACAGGGGAGAGTTCTGATGCCATGGTACTTCCTTCTTCCTCAACAGGAGATTTACAAGGGCTTCCCTGAGTCACTGGATGGAGCAGTAAGGCTACTTCTGCAGTTTTCAGCAGAATCCCAATGCAGACATCTGTTTGCTTTGCAGGTTTTCCTGTCACTGCCTCTACGTCCTTCCTTAAGTTTTCCAGGAGCAGTACAAGAGATTCATGGAGAAACAGCAAAAAAAGATACTGGTAGTGATTGATCTGCACGCTTACATGTTTTTGAACATGGACAAGAACATGTACATCTGCATCAGAGGGAGAGCTTTCAGAAAGCACTCCTGAAGTCTCAGACATTTGAATGCCATTGGTCGAAGGCTCTGTCTCACTGCTGTAATACTCCTTTAGAAGTTTCTTACGTTGCAATCTATTAGAGAGATCGCTAGATTCACTTTTTGGAATGTTCAAGGCTGTCTGATTACGGGATACAAGCTCTTTTTGTGACTTTGCAAATCTTATTGGCTGGCAAATCCAAAGTGAAAGTGGGAAAGAGTCCACAAAGCTTACTGGCCGGCCTTTCCCACTTTTCGTTCCTTCGTAATCTATCCAAAACTGGGAAAAATGCACGGCCCAAACATCAGTAGCTGCAGATGTCTTTAATGCATATTTGTTCAATTCTGGAATGATATAACCTTTATAAACATCATGCATTTTGGTATCTTGTTCATGAGCATGTCTCTGGAAGATTGGATGTAAAAGATTAAAATTTTTGGGGGACTTAGGAAAAGTGGTGAAATTTCTACTGAAAAATTCAGAGTCCTTGAAGTTCTGAAACAAAGCTTCTAGATCAGAGTGTCTGCAGTTTGGGGAGCATCTGGTATTCGTAGCAATCATCTCTGAACTTTGAATGGAAAGTGCACGAGGTTGATCTTTATGAATTTCAGGTTTGTTTTCAAATGGGATGATGATCTGCAAGGGAGAAATAAATTTTTTCTAGTTAAAACTATGTAGATTAAGACGGTATACAATCAAAGAAACAAAATAATAGCCATGATAGCTGATACAAAGGAATATAATTATAGTTTTATGAGAAATCAAGTACAGTGAAACAGAACAGGGATAAGTTGGGCTGACAGACTAAGATTTATGTTCTCTCTCATTTTTAAGAAGATGCTGTGGCATCAATATTTTTACAAAACAGCAGGGTCTCAGGCTTTTCATCAATATTTGCACAGAAACATAAGGGTCTCAGGCTTTTCTTATCTGAAGGTCTTAAATTTAGTTCAGCTATATTAGGCTGAACTGGCTCATTTCCTCAACTCAAGCAACTTGGTAGAACGTTTCTTAAAGTGTTTCCAAAATTTATGGCTTTGAAAAACAGAGAATTATAATTTGGAGTTCAAT
This sequence comes from Molothrus ater, assembly GCF_012460135.2. Taxonomy (NCBI): domain Eukaryota; kingdom Metazoa; phylum Chordata; class Aves; order Passeriformes; family Icteridae; genus Molothrus; species Molothrus ater. Next base: position 46,401,131 of record NC_050482.2, read on the forward strand.
CTGGTACATCAGATAGGGTTTTTCACCATATCGAGTACTACAGTATTTTATTTCTTTGTTAAGATACAAGCAATCAGTTAGATATGCCACTGCAGCTAATATTCTTAATATTGCAGAATTTAGATCAGGTATTTTTGACAATTATCTGATAATCATAATATATTTGTTTCATCAGGAAAATAATAATATATCTCAACTCCTAAAGAAAACAAATAGTTCAGCACACTGTCATTAACTTGCATATTTTTAGTGCGTATATTAAAGTAAACTTATTTTATGCCAAATCCTGAATCTTAAATTGTTAATATGAACCTTGGCCACTCTAGTTTGGCCAACATCAGTGACACTGCTTTCCATCACAATATCTCCATTCTGAATCTAGAAAGTAGGAGTAAAAAAAATCATCCCTAAAGACACAAAGATGGGGGTTATTAAGCTTCTTCATTTAAACACAAGGATCAGGAAAAAAAGAACTAAATAAAACAATTAACCATTCATCAATTTATCATTTGCTTGAATAAAAATAATGCTGTTAATACAGGGTGACATAATTAATTCAAATCAAGGTTTGAGAGATGTTAGAATACTTTTATCCTCTCCTAGTTTAGTAGGCTATTCCCATATAATGACTCAATATCAGATTACTATATATTTGCAGATTCCAGTTGTTTGCTCTTAATAACTGTTTCTATTCAGTACAAACCATGTCCTTGTAAAGTTCCATTAAGAATGTAGCAACAGGTTAGAAAGATAACCATCCAGAAAGATAACCATTTGCTGACTTGTTAGAGCCCTTGAAACCTCTCCTGTGGGCTCCACTGAAGAGACTCATTTTGCTCACCTCTGAACCTTGGAAACCATACAATGAAATGCCCAATGCAAACAGGGTTTGGGTGGGAAATTTATCTGCTCCATTATCCTTTTTTTTTACAAAGAAGCAGAAGACAAGGAACAAGCATCACTCCTCTGCAACAAGCATACAGAGAACTCATGTACCTGAACTACACTAACAGCCAGCATGATACAGAAAATGGTGAGAATGGGTTTTGGAGAAGGAAATAAACCTTGAGATAATACAGCCAGAGGAACAAGGGAGGACCCTTGCATAAATATAGAGTACAGATATTAATTTTTCACTCATCTTTTTACTTTAGTGCTCAATTTCTTTTTAGCTCTGCTATGCCAAGTTCGCTGACCACAGGGAAATAATTTGTTAGTATTCCCACTCAGATCTTCAATACAAAACCAAAATACCCAAACCAAAACACCCAAACCAAAATACCAGGACACAGATGAAGGAGTACAGGAAACAAGATGTCTGCCTTCAAAAAATCATATTCTGCAGAGTTTTCTAGAGAAGCATTTTTTTATTCATTTAGGTATTTGCAAGAGAATAAGAAAAGAATTAGTCTTCCAAGGAACCACAAAACCCCTACTCAATGATAGCATACCTTTGACATTAGTCCATCCACTCTCACATCAACATGTTCATCTGATTTTGAATTGTCATTTAACTTGTACATGGCCATGAACTGAATAAGACTCTGTTTCAAATCCAACACAAACTGGTTTAGCCAAAGAATACTTCTCTGATCCAGAGTGAACTGTAAAGCATTCAGCTGGCCATACAAATTTGGACACGGAACTAAAGGAGAAAAAAAAAAGAAACCATGAGAATAAGGAAATTGTTTATGGGTTGGGTTTTCTTTGGTTTTTAAATGATTGCAAACTTACAATTTCACCAGTACTTTTCATCAGAGAAAGAACAGAAACCCAGTCCTTTAGTCTCAAGGAAGAATTGTTAGGGCATACCTGAAGTGATGCTTCTTTCTCTCACTCCAAGAAAGTAACTGAATTTTTTAGTGTATAAAACCTAAGAACAGAATTAAGTCTGAAGAAATGGGGACAATATTCTCATTACAGAAGAAAGGGAAGACCATGGAAATCTGCTGTCCTCAGGTTCCATTCCCAAGAAATCCACTAACATTTCTGTATATAAAATATGCCCAGCCACAGAAGACATTCCTACAATAACTCCAGCAGCTCTTCAGTGCATTTTAAGTATTGTTGCAATAGTTTTTCTTTTATGTAGTCAGACAGTGAAATTGCAGAAACAATATGTGGATGCTGGAGAATGAATAATTCATGTGCCAGTAAAAATGATGCAAGTGGTTTCAGACTGAACAACCATGTTTATATAAACCAGTATTAATAGAAGTTTGTAGGAGGAAGCATTGTGGAAACAGAGCAGTCTTGTGCTCTATCCATTTTAGAAAGCCATTACCTATTTCCAAGCTTTAAGCTTCACAAAGGTGAAAGTAACACACAAAATTTATGCGTCAGTACAACAACAACAACAAACCAAAAAAAAAAAAAAAAAAAAAACACAAAAAACCAAAAAAACCCCAAACAAACAAACAAACAAAAAAAACAAACCAAAACCAAAAACATAAAAAAAGTCTTACTAGGAAAGTCCTTTCCATCTGGGTAGTAATATTCAGTGAATTCAATATGAATAGCTGGCATTTCTGGTGGAAGGTAAAGTGACTTTTTATTGCAAGAAATCAGAGCTTTAGGGGAAGAACGACACTGGTCTGCTGTTGAAACCTGTAAATGATAAAAGATTATTTCATTAACACATTCCACTTTTATGAACGACTAAGCATTTGTACTTGCATGGTACTGTCCCTAGTAAGGTAACATTCCACTGCTCTTGGGTGTAGGCCCCCAAATAACATAACACAAAGTACAAAGTGCTGATGAACAGTGACAAACAGTTAACTGCCTTGAAGCAGAAATGACTCACATAGAAGAGTTTCACAAGAAAACCATTTTAAAGGTACCAGATCCCCTTCCTTCATATAAGACAAAAGGGAGCAGGTCACTTTCAAAGGTGTCCAGCAGAAGCCTAGAATGATCTGATTTTTAATTGCAAATACTACAGCTTCTGTTTAAGCATTTATGCTTGGATGGAGTATTTCCATACAGTCTGGTCTAGATAAGGGATAGATAAGCTAGGTAAGTTTATTACACACATTAGGTAGTTCTTGTTTTGTCATAAGAACAAATTCCAGTGCACAGGCCGACTCTCAAACTGTGTGTGAAGCAAAGTGTTCAGCATGCACCTGGCAGAGATGTGTACGCTTGGATATGCCTGAAGGTCTGCTTCACAGGAGACTCAAGATGCTATGGAACAGTAATGTCCATTTCTGTTTCCTTACAATGTAAATTATCAAACAAATAAGAAACCAACATTTGATATATATTTGACCTTAAATTTCATTGAAGGCATCCTAGTTTAAAAAGTATGTTGCCAAAACAAAGCTTTTCCATTCAACAGTTAGTAGGTCAAACTGCTAGTTTGAAATTACCCAATGTATTAATATTGAATACATGATGATGTCTACTAGAATTTCCCTGGAAACATGACCTTTATAAGCCTGCTTCACTTTATGTAGCTGTTTTCAAGAGGCAAACATAACTGCATTAACAGACACAAAAATTCAAGTAAAATGATCTATTTAGAAAAATAGCTTTTAGGAAATTGCATAGAAATAATGCCAATTTAAAAACTGAAAATGTGTTTCTGTAGAGAGGAGGAGACAAGAGCAGAAGGCAAACGGAAACATGAACAATATAAAACAATAACATAAAACCACTTCAGATCCAGATAAGGCTCCCAGCAGCAATCTGCAATCTCCCACAACACCAGTAGTGATATGGCAGAAATGTGTTGGAAATTGGAAAAAGAGCAAGCAGAAATCACAGTGACAAAGGACACACACTAAACATTTTTGTTAGGACCTGAAATTTAAGCGTAGATCCTCACATATCACTACAATTCTGCCTAATGGAGACACACCTCTATTTCACTTGCCTCAGAACAGTCAATCTGGACCACAACCAGCAACTAAAACTACTCATTCTAACAAAGGGAAGGGGGACGGAAACGGTAAAAGTGTCTGCTCAAAATATCACTAGAAAGGGAGTGGCTGGAAAAAGATTTTAAAAACCTAATAAAACCTCTTAACGGTTTTTAATGTACTTTGAAAAATATAACAATAAGAAAAGCATAATATACAAAACCACATATTAAGATATTAGGCACATAAGATACTACAATGAAAAGATTAAATTTGAATTCCAAATTCCTAATTTGGAGAACAGTAGAACTTAGATCCAACACTTAATTGTGATAGGATGACAATTTTAACAAAGCCGAAGCAGGTTCATAAAGGTCTACCCAAATAATGAATGGAAAGTCTCATTAATTTCAATGGGCTTCATATTGTCCCTTAAAAACCACAATTACATAACAGTAAGGGTGGAGTTATCCCAGTTTTACTAACTTAAAGAAATGTACCTGATATATATTGAAGTCTGCAAGTCTAACCACAATAGGACTAGACATCAGTTTGCCCTTTGGTTGCTGGGAAGATACAGAGGAAGCCCTAGATGTTCCTTTCGGCATCTGTTCCTTGCCTGTAAGAAAGAATAGTGATGGGATCATTGAAAAAAACAGTCTTTTTTTCATAGTTTTAATATTTCATGGAAGTAGAGAATTAGTGATGTAAAGAAAATACCTGTTTGTAGGTTCTGAGGAGATACAGCAGGTGGTGATTTAGGAGGAGAATCTGTGACCTGATCCTTCACAGCCTGCTTAAGCAATTCAACATTGCTTTTGAATTCATTTAATAATTCTTTGGCCCATCCACTTCTGGTTTTAGTGGCATCACTATAATGCATCCAGTGATCACAGCTGTCTCCTGCAAATAAGAGAAATGGGAAAAATATTAGCTCATTTGAAATTTTGCTTTTAACAGGATAACATGTTCCCACTATTTCACAAGTATTCTTCGAACTATAAGCTCATTGCATGCTGTAATTATAGAACAACAGCAGTCATACCAGACGTTAAAACAGAAGTTATATATTCCATATACATTCCATATTCCAAGTCTCAGCACTTCACGAAATCACGCAGAATATAGCATTACCAGCTGCCTTATAACACCACTAACACTCAAAACATCATTGAGTATTTTCAGTTCAGAGAAATCTTACGACACATTAATGTCATATGTGAGAACATGCAAAAAAATGTTCAGTTGAAAAAAAAAGTGAGAGCAAGTAACAGAACAATGTTCTCATGCTCACTTTTTCCAAGCTTATCTTTCCTGCCAGAACTGTGTCCTAAGAAGTTCCTGGTCCCTTTCCAGAAATGTATTCTTTTTGTCTTGGTTCTCTAGCACCTTTATGGCACACAAACAACAAGGTAAGTTCAAGAAGTGCTGCAGCACACACAACCTTAAAATAAATCCCACTGGAAATGCTTTTGTCCCTGCTTTCAATGCCAACATGTTTCTGTTGGTCAAGCGCTCAAACATCTGAAAAAAATCATGGTATCTTCCAAGTAGTCCCTGTAAAGACATTCTACTAACCTGTTCAATAAGGATGCAATGACAACTTCTATCAGTTGGTACATCACTCTTTAAATACTACCATGTGAAAATTTACTTTATTTGGGACTTAATGACTTTTTGGATACTTACACTGGGGATAAGCAAATATGATTGCTATTAAAATAGGAAAATTATTTTGGAAAAAAAAAATTATTTTAAGTCTAAATGCAGCATCAAATAAACTTTTAGGCTGGTGCCTATCACAAGAGATGACATTTTTCCCCACCCTTCTTCACAGTTATTTGTTATTATCATTTTTATAGCTAAGGAGGAAGATAGAGGAACAGGGAAAAAAAACAGAAAGGGAACAAAAGGACAAAGATGCATTAGACTGAAGCCCATGACAATGGGATTCTCCAAAACAGGGCTAGCAGCATGGGATTACTCTAAGCACATGCAAACAGATTCTGAAGGACCTCCAGGACTTTGTTAGCAACACCATAGTGAAAGCTCTAACACTCCTTCTGGGAAGCCAGTTGGGGCAACTGCCTCTCTGAAGTGCATGAACACTAACACATGCAGCAGCATGTGGGAGCAGAGCAACCACACCCCTGTATGCAGTCGCATGGCTGCAATCTCATTAGGGTCACAGACACGTGGCGAGACAGCACACACAACTGAAATGCTGCAGGGGATGAACACAGGCTTTTGGGGAGCACAAGAGGGCAGGCAGGGCAAGACCAGTGGGAACAGATGGAGCTCAGCTTTGGCATGGATCACCAGTCAACTGAGTGTTTACAGGTTGGGAGTAGAGGACAGACTAACATGAATGATGACGTGGATTTCTGCTACAGACCATCTGATTAGAAAGATGATCAGACCCTGTTTTGTTGTCACATGGTCTGTAATGTAGCCTCTTTTAAAATTTTTAGATTTCTACTAGAAATTTATGAGAAAGACTTTTCTCGCAAATATTTTTGTAAGAAACACTTCTTTGGAAATTGCTAACATTTTTTTAATAACATTGTTTAACAAAAGGCTACACAATTGAGCCTCTACACACTGAGGTTTCTCTTCAGCAAAATAATGTAAAAAGCAAAACACTGATTGGAAATGGACATAAAATGATAGTATTCTATGTATGAGAAAAATCTAACAGATTGATTCTTGCTAATATCCAATTACTGAATTCTCAATATGCAGTACTGCCTTCCTCTGTCAACACAAAATTCTCTTCATGTCAGAAATGTGTAAACACTGTTTTGTTGACCGAACAAAACAGTGGAAAGCCTTTGGCCTAAACCAGCTCATTCGCAGAAATTAAATTGGTTCCCAGATTGTTGGTTTTGTTGTTTGTTTTTGCATATAGAAGGAAGTAAAAAGGTGCCTTTCAAATGGTTTGAGCATGATTATCCAAGCTGTATATGTGTATGCACAAATTTTTTTGCTTTCAGACAAGATAGTCACAGTCACAGGTAATTCATAAAAGACTTGCTTTCATACCTGCTTTGTGGAATGGATAATAATCCACTGTTAAATAGCTGAAGGAAAGCTGCATGGCCCCTCCTGTAACACGTCTGTTTGGGTCTGCAAAACAAAACAATGCTTGGCCCGGCACACATTGCATTTAGCGTGTTAGTTCTCATGCTGCAGTAATCCTTTAAACACCTAACACCTTCTTTCTTCCCCTTACTGTCTCTCCTTACAACCTCATTATCTTCCCTCAAAATTTTCATTCTGATAGTCTTCACTGGTTTCTAAAGATCAGCTTGAGCTTGTAGAATTCTGTACTCAGTCACTATTTACAAATTGCATGCTGTTTTCAATGCTACTAAAATGACAACATCTTGAAAACACACTACTGCAGTTTTTCTGAAACAAAACTTTTTATGCTGAATATATGATTATAATCAGTCTTTGAAGTCAACGTTTACTTTCAAGAATACTATATAATTTTGACAAATATTGCAGTGAAGGGGTCTTCTGAGAATCTTCTCTTCTGACTTTTTCCACTGTTGAATTTAAACTCCAAAAATAAAGGACCAATAAAAAGATCTCACTAGGAGTGATAAATTCCAACCACAGTAGATACACTGCATGTAAGGAAATACATCTCCAGCCAGTGAACCTCATGCTCTGCTGTTCTGAAAGTGTCTTTCCTAACCAAGGAAATGCATTTTTGTTAAACCCTACATTTTTCACATTTTTCTTCAGCAGACCTTGTATGTTTTCATAAATTTTTCAGTGACTAATAATATAGTAGACCTTGTACGTTTCCATAAAATTTTCAGTGACTAGATATACAGTAATATCTCACTCCCTATGATCACTTTTGAAAGGCATGAAAAAATGCCCTTATTTGTCTTCTTTTTTTTCTGATTCTAAATGTGACTACATGCAATAGGCTTTTGTTAAAAAGAATCAGTGCAAGATTTACACACAAAATTTTAAGGTCACAGGACACTCGTTCCATTCTTTCCATGTGCTGCAGACCATATCAAATTGTCTAAATTAGTAACACAAAGAGTAACACTCTTTTATTAGTTTGCATTTATAAGAGTATTAAAGAAACAGATTGTATAGTGACCCCTTCAAGCCACAAAAATGTTGTCACTGTATTCTTCGTAACCCAGCTAACTTATAAAAGAAAAAGACCAAGCAGTAACAATCAGACTGATAGAATAAGTTCCTAGAAGACAGAAAAAGCACAGAAGTACTAACACTCTTAGGTTTTGCAATTATTCTAAAATAATTACATTTATTAATGAAATGCTGTCCTAACAGAGCCACCTAAATAGCTTTACATGAACCCATAGACACTAGAGACAATTCTAACTATTCTTCTAAACCAAAGTCTCTTGACTTTATTGTATTATTATTTTCTCATTATTGTATTCCTCAAAATGTCTCCCCTGAAGATGATTATTATACATAGACATGCAACTTAAAAAAAAAAAAATTACCTTTTTCTTTAGAGTGGATATCATCACATATATGTAGATCCAAGTGGGAAATTACTAAGTGATAAGAAGTTTCCTTAACATCAAAATCATTAAACAATTTTACTATTGCATCGTTTTGATCAGGTGCTGCTGTTGTCTGGTGCGCTTTCACCTGCTGGGAGCTGGGTGCAGGGGCAGAGCTCTGAAAAAATATTTAGTCAATCACATCAATTTATAATGTTTATTGTTTTTTTCAAGCATAAGTATCTGTCTCCTTACACAACACAGGCATTTGAAACAAGGAGAAGTTTCAAAAGTTTCAAAAAAACAAAAAAAAAGCATGTCTGCATGACATGCGTTCCCCCTTGGATCATTACTGAGATTTAAGTTTAATATTTGAGAATAAAGCTAAGTTGATCTAATGGCTGGGTGCACTGTACTGCACTGCCAGGGCACATTCTCCCCATTCCTCACACTTCCTTACACCCCTGTCTACACTACTCACAGCACTGGTATTTTTCTAGCTTTTGTTGCAAGCTGTTCAGGGAACTAAACCAACAGTGGGCTCCATTCTGCTAATTTAGTTCCTCAGGCTACATCACAACAGGGTCAAACATAAGTCAGTGCCAGTGTCAAAGAACAGGTAAGATACAAGTACAGGGCACTGAAGAACCAGAACCTCCCTGCTCAAGAGCAGGTAACCATTACATTGCTGTTGCTAAACCTTCACATCACAGCATAAGGCATCAGGTCCAGCAAAAGAACTGAACTCTCTGTTACAGTAACTGGCTTTACTCTAAGAGATCCTCTACAACTGACTGTACTCAGTAATCAACCATGTTTTATTTTATAGCACTTATCTTCTATAAGTGTACTTGTCCTGCTTCTTCACACACAAGAAGAGGTGCCTCCCCTCAACACTCACAAAGCCCAGCTGGTCTAGCCTGCTCTATGTGCTGAAGAACACCAAGATTTACATGCAGCATCAGCAGCACAGATATGCCAGCAGAAATATATTTAAAGTAGAATTGGTTTTCACTATATATTCCAACAAGAACTGCATGAAGATAAGCTCTTAATAAAAGCTAATTTTTCAGTACCATGAGAACAAACTGGACAAGCACGTTAAATTATTATAGTAACCATATCTACCCACACATTAAGTTTACTTTCATGTGTCTTAATTATTTAAATTCATAACCATAAAATACTTGGAGAACAAATTTACTAAATAGTCAATAAAGAGTTAAGTAAATACAGAAGTCTAAACACTCTGTACATGGGTAAAGAAATAGAACTACTTTTATTTTCTGCAGTTCACATCAATACACAAAATCTTGCAAAGACTATTTTAAACTATGATTAATTCCTGGTATAATTTAAGATATACAGCTGAATGAAAATGAGTAACTGAACATTCTCTAAAATAAAGTAACACAACTAACCACACTGTGTTGTGTTGTAGAACACCTGAAAATGATACAGTGAGACAATTAATCCTCATACCTGGGCTGTTTCAGAAGCCAAGCTTTTCCTCTGTTCTGCTGATTTCTCTATGGCTTCACTAAGAGATTTGGCATACTGCACCATGGCTTTCAATTGGGAATCAGTCAAAACCCACAGCAAATCATCCAGAATCAGAACCAGTTTGGATGCCACAACATTACAGTCTTTTAACTGTAAAATAAAAATTTAAAGACTTTGAACTAAGTACTTATATTTCTTATATTAAATATGTGGGGTAAATATAATATAATAAATATATAATATATAATATAAATAATTATAAATCATATATAATATATATAATAATATGTGGGGGTTTTTTTCATGCAAAAAGCAATAACAAGCATTTTTTTATTTTAAATCTTATTCCTCTTACTAATTAAGGAGTACCTAACACACAGTATATTTATGCTTCACTCTATGTATTTGGCATGCATCAGATATTAAACTGCTGCATTTCTCTGAATGTAAGCAGTGTAAATATGACCAGAATCTAGAGAGATAAAACAATGAAATAAACAACAATAAACAAAGCTCTGTGGATCAAACCATTTTATTAATGGGACCTATATAAGGTCTTCATTTTCAAAATCTGTCTGCAGTATTTCTTGTAAACTCTACAGTCTAACCAGTTACATGTTATTATAAATTTAGTTCAGGGAATTCTCCATTCAATATAGTCTAAATTTAAAATCTTTACTATGTACATGTATGCATTAAGAGCATGAGTTACAAATTAAAAAATAAAATAAGACTTCAAACTTTTCAAGTTTACCCTTCTTTTAAGCGTGACCCTAATTTTTGATTGGTTAGTAATCAGTCGAACTGGAGCACTCATTATTTCATGCTTAGAACTCTGGATTGCATCAGCTTCTATTCTGATCATCTGCCAGTTGATTTCTTTAAAAGTCAAGACCTTTAAAGACAGAAAAAAAGAGAAAAACACCTTGATGCAATATGACAGCTACTTGCACCTAGCCCTGTGCATGTGTATGTATACATCTGTACATATGTACAAAAAAACTCACATGAGCCATATAATCAGAACAAATACAACTCACTTGTTATTCCACCTAAAGGTGTCAGGAAGCCCTTACCCTGCTTGTCACAGAAACATTAAGCTACTTCCAAGTAGGTTGAGGTAAAAAGCAGCATGTCAAATATTCAGAAGAAAATAAAGGTCACAGCTATTGCATACTAGATTGCTTTTGGGAGAGGAAAAAAATGATAGTTTAGTTTAGTTTAAAAATGTTAAATAAGAAAAGGGCAGGGGATGAAGCAAAGCTACAGGATATGAGAGGTTTTTTTGGAGTGTTTTATTTCAATTAAAAGAGAAAGTTAAACATTGAGCACACAGCATGCCATGCAGACCCCACAAGCTCTGAATCCACTACATGGATATCTAGAAGGCACAGGAAGCAAATGATAGAATAATGATGACACAAGAGCATCAAGTACAGCTGGACACTGAAAATCAAATACAGAAAAATGAACGACTGTCCAGCAGGAACATCATGGAGAACATCAAATGAACAGGATATCAGTAGGGAAAACCAGTAATTCTAGTTTACCTAAAACTCGTTCCTGTATGATTTCGATGATGGGATCAAGTTCCCCCAGTAAGTTCACAGACAACACTAAGCTGGGAGAGACTTGATCTGCTGGAGCATAAGAAGGCTCTGAAGAGGGATCTGGACAATTTGGATTGATGGGCCAAGGGCAATTTTATGATTCTCAGCAAGGCCAGGTGCCAGGTCCTGCACCTGGGTCACAACAACTGCAAGCAACACCATAGGCTGGGGGCAGACTGACTGTTCAGTACGGGGTCCTTCACTTCAGCATAGACACAGAGATGGCTGGAGCAGCTCAGAGAAGGTAAAGGGTCTGGAGCACAAATCTTATGAGGAGCATCTGAGGGAAATAAGCACGTTTAGCCTGGAGAAAAGAAGGTTCAGAGGTGACCTTATTGCTCTCTACAACTGCCTGAGGGGAGATTGCACAAAGATGGGGATTGGTTTCTTCTCCCAGGCAGGAGACAAGGCTAGCAACAGGACAAGAGGAAATGGCCTCTAGCTGCACCAGGGGAGGTTAAGGAAGGGACATGAGGAAGAATTTATTCACTAAAAGGCTGGTTAAGCATTGGAATGGGCTGCCTAGGGAATTGTTAGAGTCACCATCCCTAGAGAGTTTCAAGAAATGACTGGATGCAGCACTTAGTGCTATGGTTGAGCGGGCATGGTGATGTTTGGTCAAAAGTTGGACTCAATCTTGCAGGTCTTTTCCAACCTTAATGATTCCATGATTACTCTCTGAAGAAACAAGGATCAGCCATGAGTAAAGAGCAAGATGGAAGAATTTGTTTGGTATATGACTTATTCTTACTTGTCATTCTCCTCTTATCAATTTGAAAACCTTACACCATATGTCCTGAGAAATGCAGAGACTTAAGTAAATCATACCCAGTGTGTCTATAAAGGAGGGACACTCCATCAAGTGAGCAAGATGCAAAGTGCAGTGCAAAGCATCCTGAAACACTTTTTGCAGAAAAGCAGAATACATATCCTCTTCATACAGGAGATGCAGTGTGATCAAAAGCTTTTAAGTATTCTAAGGAGATTGCTTATTATATTAATAATGTCGCTACAGTGCAAAGCTAAATGATTATGCCCTAAATATATGGTTTAGCACATGTTATCTTCAAAGCACAGCACTGATTTTGGTTTTTCACCTTTTCATGCAATTTGCTGCTAACAAATCATTCACTGTAATATCTAGAAATTTGTTTCTGGTATTAATTGGATCGGAAAGAAACACTCTCCCAAGGAAAGCTCTGTTGTGTACAGGTCAACTGTTCAGAATGAAATTCTTCCTAAAAACCACAAAATCAAAAAATCTGCCAATACAAAACTCCATCTAGTCAAAGTTTAATTCTTCCCATTCAGACCTCATTAACATGGGAGCATAAGCATACAGATAAGCTGCAGGAAAGGAAAACAGTCAGAAAAATAGTTTTCAGCTTCTTACTTTTGTGGTATTTTTAACTGATATTCTCTTGGGGTTTCTTTCCCTACAAAAAAATCAACTATTAGACTCCTTAACTCTGGAGTAAGGTGGCCAGATGTATGATGCTAAAACAAGTCTCCTTGAATACAATATTTATAATCAACCTTGCACTCAGTATACAATTAACATTGGTTAGCTGGAAGAAGGCAAATGAATAATGTACAACAAACTAGCACTTCCATGTGCTACTCTCCAGGACAGTAGAAACATATATACTTTACTGCTATTACTTTTTTATATATACATATGGTTTAGGTATTCCCAGAAAATAATTGCACAAGAACTTGACTAAATTTCATTTAAAACTGCTTTAGAAAAAAAAATCCTTATCAGGCAAACTCTCACAAGCAAATAAATAACCAGATAAAACTTTTAAAATAGAATTCCTGTTGCTGTTGTTGTTATTATTATTACTACTAATAATATTAACAACAATAATTACAAAAAGCACAACTTCTTATCCTTCCCTATTTAATATACCGTTCTTTGTTCTTTCAGTACTCTCCAAGTCTGGCTCAGTTTGCATTTTAGAATAGTCATTCACTTGGAGGACATAAGAGGGAAACCATACACCTGCTTGCCTTGGTCTTTGTTCTTGCCTAAGCATCCACATTGGCTCTTTGATCTGACTCACATCCACAATTTTTACATATTTGTGCTCCTAAAGAGCAACTGAAATTACTGAGCACAGAATGTCTCCATTCCTAGTAATGTTCTCTACCCTTTAAAAGGTTGAAATTCAACTTCCTCCTTTATCACAAAAACACGGGAAAAAAGTTAGTAAATGCTATTATTTACCTCTCCACGTTGAGCTTCTTGTATTCTGGTAAATCTAAGGTCAGCATGTTCCCAGTTTGCATTTACACTATATATTCTCAGCTGGGAAAGTTCAAATGAAGCATTAAAGGCTTTTGCACCAATCCTTATAATAATGGAGTTCACAGAAACTGAAATGCCTTCTACCACTTTTTCAGCAAAGCCATATTCACTAAAAAGTGAAATGCCAACATATTAAATATAAACCGAGTGAAAGGGCACAAAATTAAACAGATTAAATAAATTATGAAACAGATGTTAAAATAAAAGAAGTTACTAATGTATTCTACAGTTAGCAACTTTTGCTCAATATACTTGATGCAGTTTACAATAATTTTCACTCTGTGATCCTGATCTCTACATAATTAAAGAACATCTATTTGACTAAGATCAATGTACACAAATTATAACATTTAATACATTCCTTTAAAGTTAAATTACATGGATGAGATGTTAAATTACATGGATGTATGTATTATATGTTATTATACATACATTAAAAAAGCAGTCTACGTCATTATGCAGAAAGCCTACTCTTCTTTATAAACATAAGGAGTAATTCATGTCAAATTAATTACTTGACAATTCCAGTCTGGTTAGTATTTATGTCTATAAGCCAAAATATTTTGTCCATTAAAAATAATAACTTTCAGATATTCAAAATAGTATAAAGTATTTACATTATTTACACTATTTCACTCTATAAAGAAAGGCATCCTAAATGGTGGCTACACTTCTACAGTAAATCAACATGCATTCTGGTATTAAAAAAGATTAAGCTGTTGTAAATAATTTTTAAATAAAAATCTTATATGTTCTGAATGTTTTAGATTAATGTATGGAAAACTGAATATTAAATATTATTTTTAAATGCAAAAATTTCCACCCTTTTGTTTTCTTGTGGATTTTTTCTACTTGTTTTAAAAAAAAAACTTGTGTGGTTTGTCATTCCTTTTCCTTTTTCAACTTTCATTCTACACAAAATCTCTAGGGCTGTGATTATCAAGCTGTACCTTAGGAGACACAGAGGCCCATGGATTTCTATACATTGCATAGAAGTTACTACAAGAAAAAATATTGTATCATCAAATTTATTTCTCTGTATATAGGGCCCTGTGACAACGGAAAAATGTTTTGAGTCCGTGTAAAGGAAATTATTAGGGTGTAGCAAGACATAAAATCACTGATATAATGTTGTGTTGTCCCATCAAATTGCTTAAGTTTTGGGCTACACAGTGTGTGTGAAGTCTTTCAGTAAGAATCAGCTGATACAATTAAGGAAATAGAACTTTAAAACACTGCACTAACAAACAACTCTTAAAACTCTTTAGACAAAACAAAAAAGAAAAATATTTAAAACACACATGAACATTATATGTATTTTCCAAAATGGATGAAGGCAAGATATCATTCATTTTTTAAAAACTTAATATCAATTAAACTCAGAAAATATCTGATATAGCAGTTGCACCCCTATGGAATGTACCTTGCAAGCTCTATATCTAGTTCTCCAGGCTTGGGCCTGGATAACTCCACTATCACTACACTACTTCACACACAAGCAATAAAATAAAATTCTGGAGGAGATGGGAATGGCGGGCTGCAACCCTATATACTTCTAAAAATTTAAATTTTCAGAAGTACATAGTCAATCTGTTTTACATAATGCCAAACCTTTTTTGACCAATTACATGTAAGTATCATCACTGACCTCTGCCCAGATGCAGTCGCTATAGGAGAGGGTCCATTAGGGGCACGTGGCTCTTCACATGTGCTCATTTCCATTACAACTTTATCCAAGGACTTGAAAAACAAAACAAAACAAAATTGGAGACCTTAGAGGTAATAAAGTAAATAGATGACATTATGAAGAACCAAAATCCAAACAGAAAAAGGTCACTTGAGAACTTTTTCTGAAATATACATAAAACATTTCCTACCATTTAAATTTTTCCACAAACTTTTGTAATGCACTAGAACTATCTTTTTTAAACTTTTTCTTATGCTTTTGAGTTCTAACACACATCTCCAGTCAAATATTGTATCTTAAAATTCTTGATTCCTGAATATTATTTATCCAACACATAAATTTACAAAAATCGTATTTCAAAATGGACATGCTTTAATGTGTAGTTATCTGAATTTTCTTTTTATATGGCTGTTCTTTCAATGAAATACTTAATGCAAGCTGACTCAAAGCACAACAGTTAAGATTTTTTTCCCTGTCTAACTGCAACTTTCTACCAGCCCTTCTGAATTCCCCCATTTATGATCCTAGGTCAGACAAATACCAAAAACCCCTTTGTCCTCAGTTTTAGATTTTTAATGATTCAACCTGCCTTAGCTACTAGATTATTATCATATTGTGTTAATCATGCCCATTGTCATAATCTGCTTGCTCAACATTTTTCTGTGCTACTCTTATCCATGATTACATGGATAAAAACCTGACTACAACCAAAAAGTTAATAAAGTGTCTAGTCTGGATTTATTTGTATTTGACTGTATTTTGATGCTTAAAGGGAAGAATAGCTGTTAAGAGTAAATTTGGACATTTTAGAATTATTTTTTTAGCTGTCTCAATGACTATCTTTCCTTGAAAACAACAGAGAAAAAAAAAACGAGAAAAACCCAATCCCTTAGTTTGAGGATGGTGGGGGGAAGCCAAGATTTCTCCTAGTTATCCTAACAGTTTTGGATGTTTGACCACTCTTTTAAAAATTCTCTTTACTACATGACTAGTGCACAGATCAGTAGGACACGGATTCAAGGAGACAGCACAATATAAAAAAGAGGTAACGAAGAATGCCTGGATGCAGATCTAAGTCTTTTTTCACTGGCAACTTCTGTACTTGGATAGAGTAAAAACTGCTGCAGATCATCCCTGGGGCCCAAAATCACTCCTCAAAACTATCCTGTTTATCATATAAAACCAGAACTGGGTCATGAACAAACAGTATGTGCCACTATGTCAACAGACTGATTCTCACAAAGGGCAACTTAGCTTAGTGAAAGTCCTTTTGGCTAGACAAGTGGGTTCTAGTTATCCAGTAAGCTGTGCTAACAGAGGATGCTATTCCAATTTAATTCAACTCTCAGTAGCAAAAATATCCCCTCTCCCCATCCCTGCCAAAATACCAGAAGTTCAGTGATGTAATGAAGGGCTGAGGTTTGGCACTTGGGCCACTATATTCACTTTCCTTTAGAAATCAAAAAGGCTGTTGTACAATCTACCATTGAATAGTGAACTTTAGTTACATATTTAATGCACTTGTTCAAGGACACCTTTATGTAAAAAAGGTTACCTTGAAAGTTATTTTAGCCTCCAAGAGTGCTAATGTAAGTCCAACAGGAGCTAACCAAACAGCACCTTGCTACCACAGGTCAAAGTGTGTCATGTTTAAGAATAGCACAGCTTAAACCCATTTCCTAATTCGGCAGTTGCATCTCACAGCCAAGTGGTTGAATCATCCCACCTCGGCCTTACCAGGCTTTAAGTTCTGCCTGTCAGGAAGAAGCAGT
Source organism: Molothrus ater (assembly GCF_012460135.2). NCBI lineage: Eukaryota > Metazoa > Chordata > Aves > Passeriformes > Icteridae > Molothrus > Molothrus ater. The sequence goes on from NC_050482.2 coordinate 46,418,382, forward strand.
ACAGATGAAGGTACATTCCAACTGGGTCACTAGCAAATGCATCAATTATTTAAAACAACATGTCTTTCCCAAGTCTGATTCAGAATGAAGGAATTACAAGCACATTCACTGCAAGACTGTGAATGTTCAGCTAAAGGAATATTCACTCTTAAGCAAATGCAATTGAGAAAGTTTACTCATCAAATACATTACTTCTGGTGCTACTAAATTGTTAGTATATTTAAAATTAAAGAACAAAGGAGAACAAATGCAAGAATTAATGTGACTTCTAATTGCTGTTGAGTTCTATTTACACATTTTACCTCCTATTTATATCCGGGCTGAATCCTAGGTGGTTACAAAAACCCTATAAATGCTATGTGTGTCAAACCTGCTATAGCTGAGATCACTATGTAAAGTACAGATGTAGAATTGAAAAGTCCCAGAAAAGGCTGCTCCAAAAGAAAGGCAGGAACTTGTAAAAAGGGAGACTTGGACAAATAACTACCCTTCAGGTAATCCCAAATGAACATGCAATGACTAAAAACGTGACAGAAGTGAGCTAACAGTCAAACATCAGTGATTACACTGAAACCACAGATTAAGAAAATAAACCTACCAAGGAAAACATTAAGGTGTTTTGCCTTGATCTGCTGCTACCAGAGGACACTTCGTAAAGGCCAGTTAATGTTTCAGCTATTTCCATAATCAAATCAAGAGAACTATATAAATATTTGATATAGATTCTGCTACACACAGTACATTTCAGAGTTTATTTCAGAACTCACCAAAGAGATGGGATGTGTTTTCAATTTTGTCCATGGTATCTGCAAGAGAAAACACTAATCTAAAGCAAATTAAATATTAAAAATACAGTGAAAAAATCACACAGAATGTGTTCTAGGCATACAAATTATATTTCTAGCTTCTGAACTCAGCATAATATTACTTTCAAAATATTAAGTTCATCTGAACATACTATGTGGTAACTTTATGCACACTAGGTGTTAAAAAGTTTGAACTTCAAAATCTACTTATCACTGAGTAGAAAAACAGAGAAACAAAGTAGAATCTGTCTCTTTAACAGTGAGTTGTCAAGCATCAGAAAAAGCATCACAGCCTTTATTTCCTTTATTCCTTTAAAAGGAAAAACAAATATGTATATTTCCTTTGTTGACCTAGAACTAATTAGACTCCTGCAACAAAACATCAAGTTCACTGCATTTAGAAAAATCAGGACAATCTCCCATAGTGGGAAAAAAAAAGCAAAGACAGAACACCAAAAAACCATAAACAAACTCCACCAAAAGACTAAGGAGGCATTAATGTTTGACCAGATTGTAACTCCAGTCAAGAACAAGCCAAAGTTCATTTCTTAATCCCACATTCATACAATGTGGTAGAGATGATACACATTGTTTCAATTACTCGCAGCCACAATGCCCAAAAATGCAGTATATCTCCTAGATTTACTGTGCTTCCCACATTTCCCACAGAGATCAGAATCCTTCCAAAAGGTATTTTTGGAAACAGGAACAGAGCAAGAGGGAAAGCAATAAATGAAGAGGAGTGAAGAGAGAACACACAAAAAAGAGAATAATAAATAATTATGATAGACTAAATACTGTAGACAAATACAAACTTTTACTTCTACATTTTCAAAACAGGCAGGAATGAATTCTCCTCAGGAAGAAAAAATAAATTAAAAATAATCACTCTTATTTTCATTATTTCCAGATGTATTTTATGTCATCACATAAGAAAGAAAAATAAGGAAGAAATTATTGCTGATAAAATCTTCATTGTTCTTTAAAATTTTATCAAGCACTTATTAGAATTTCCTAATACAAAGTTACTTGAAAGTTTTTACAAAGACAAGACAAAAAGAAAAAAGAGTTGGTTAATTACCACTCCAGCACAATAAAACACTCACCCTAATGGATGCTTTATTACAAAACACCTTGTTTATAGCCAGCCATGTTGGAAGATCCAGCATGTTCTGGAGTACTTCTTGATCCAGCTCTAAATTGGTCAGCTGACCTTCTCCCTTTAACGTGCTCAGGTTGATCTTGTCAGGTGACAAATTTTTGGTGAACCTAAAAACAAACACACCTTAAGTAAATACATATAAAGCAATCAAAGTTATCCTCCATATCAGTGACAATTTAACTTAAAGCAATGGTCTGGGGGTGAGGAAATCCTTGATAAATTTCACCCAGGAAAGAAATGGTATGATGTAATTGATTTGTCCCTTCAATTTTTTCATCTCATTAGCTCAATTTATAAATACATAAACAAAAATATATTGTGAGATATCTTCTAAGTTTTGTGTCACCCAAACTAACAAATGATCCTTGACTCAAACTATTGAACAATTTATTTTAAACTATATAAAGTAGAATTGAATCTATTTCACTCTTTAATTTTTTTGAAAGGAGAAAAAATCCCAACCCCCTAAAATTACTGTCATAAACATTACCTTTCTATATTTAGTTAAAATCTTGCAATAAAACAGTTTTATTTACAATATTAATTTGATTTGGCCATAGAATTTAAAGGCCAATTAGAAATACACATACAACAGCATGAGGTATATAAAATACTGGATGAAAACTTGAAAGCTCAATATGATATCCATGTGGTAAAAAGTGTAACTAGTTAAAAGCGTACATATAAATTACTTTATATTTCAAATGCGCTAGTATTTGATGATACAATGAAACAATCTGACAATGTGACTGTGTCAAATGGTTCACATCCTTGTGAGGCCGCATGACAGAGCCCATGGGTACCCTACCTTCAAACCAACAGCTGTAGCATTGTATCTACCATAAGCTATGAACAGGCTATACTTTGCCACACTTTCAATCTGCCATGAAAAAATTGTTTCTGCTCATGAATTGAGTCTAGTTTTGCAAGACCAGGGAGTAGAAAATACTGCTGTTGGCAGTATGCTTCGTGATTTTTCCCACCAAAATCTCCTGGTGCTGTTATTCTCCAGGCAGAGAGCAAAGGGGTTTGTCTGTCCTCAATGATGGAACATCACTCTGCAGCGATGCCCCAGGAGGTGCAATTCCAGCATTTCCTTTCCATTCAAGAGACCAGATTCTAACTGAACTACAAGGTCCTCATTAAGTCTGATTCTGGAGGAGATGTGGAAGAAGATGAAGAAGGTCAGCAAGCTTTTTTTTTCCTCTTAACAGTTTCCAAATACAGCTTGAACTAGAGAAGGCATTTTTTGAGTCCAACTCCCCGACTCCATTCTGGGATGGTTAGCTTTGAAAATGCATTTACCTAGCCTAACAAAATACAAGTAGTATGTATTTGCAAATAATGCTAGACATGTTTTTTATGACAGAAGTACTGCAGTTGTTACTGTATTGCTTACAGTCATAAATTATCCACAAGCAATGAGATGTAATCTGTGAATAATATAGTTTCATAATTTCTGTACTAAAAATATATTGAGATAAGGGTATTGATAAATGTATTCTCCTTGGTAACTAATGTACTTTTAAATGGTCTGTTTAGAAACATTATGAGGGGAATAAAGGACTTGAATTATTTTGTTTTCTGGTTACCCTTTTTTCTTGCTTTCAACAAGAAAGAATAATGACAAGAGCTAAATAACCTTCCTCATTAAAACAACCTATTAGTAACAGCAAAATATAAAATTTCCTATCTCAGAAACCATTGCAAAGTCTCATCTGACTCAGGTAGCACAAAATTGCTAGAAGATAAGAAGCAGTCATTGAGTGTTTTCAGTCACCTGGTAGTACCTCTCAGTCTTGACTTTCTACATAAGGGTCAACATAAGAATTACAAACTGGTGTCATTTAAAGTCACATTTACACAGCAAATGCAAAACCATTCTGCCATTACACACACACAAGTCTCCTGAGACACATGCTCTGTGAAAGAAGTCCCCCTCAGAGTTCCCTGTAGTTCAGCCACACCAGAAATGCCTCTCAGATTGGAGACAGATCTAAGCATTACCCTGGATCACAGCTGCAGACACATCAGAGGAAACACACAGGACCTACAAGAAGAGGTTTTCAAATTCCAGAGTAAGAAAAATACCAAAATACCAATCAGGGGGAGAATGGCAACAGCGAAGCCATTTTTGAGTTACTTTCCATATCCTTCCAACAAACAAAATAGAAGCCAGTTTCTCTCAACATGGAACAGGACAGGGAAAAAATTCAAGGACCATCACTTTTTCTATATACATTTTTTTTAATTCTTCATTCAGAAGAGACAGACATAAGAGGACCTCTGCCTGTTAGGACTGTACTCTTCATGTCAAAAGTCATGGAAGGAAACTCTCAACAGGTGAGCAGTGAAAAGATATTCTTTGCATAATTGTTTTCACAGATTGATTTTCAATTTTACAAACTACACTTTCTTTCTCAAAACATATCTGAGGTTTGAATTACTGTGTGATAGTATAGATTTCAATACAGCTTTAATATTGAATTTTATAAGTAGAATAATGCTGTAAAATATTTACAGTTTAAATGCAAGAATCCAGAAATATGAATTTGTCAATATCACAAGCTGCCTGACATAGCTCCTTTGGGTACATCTACACACCTACACAGTTACAGATAAATGGTTCAACTTCAATTTACAAAGTACAGACTAAGAGTTTTGTGCAAAGCATAAAAGACTGTACAGTAACAGTGCAGTATTAGGAATCAAAGAGGAGTAAGTTACAATCAATGTATTTTGTCAGGACACAACAGTTCTTTCAGTTCTCTCCCTCTAAAATAACTCAAAACCCATAAAAAAGATACATTTATTTCCTTGCCTAAAATATTTATTTTCTAAAGGTTTGTTTGTAACACCACAGGCTTGGAGCTCCACCATTCTGGCAGAGAAGATGGCCAAGAAGTTGCAAACAGAAACAAAAAACACCCTAAAACAGGTAGAGAAAATGGGAAAACACTCTTCTGAAGCCACAAGCTTATGGTTTGTATAGGGAAGGCCACAAACCACATGAAGCTTAGAGCAGTGCTCCCCAAAGGTTTGGAGCGAATACCAGGTGCCTTGTTAAGTTTGACAACAGAAATTCCAACCTCTGGATTTAGTAGAGAAATAAGAGAAATCTGGATCACATTTGGACACAGATTCTCAGATGTTTGGCACATCTCCTGAATATACAACTGCTTTCCTCAGGTCTACCATGTGCCTTCCCTGCTTTTTAAATAAAATTTCCTCAGCAATATGAGTCTAAATGTATGCTCTAATCATGATAAATTATTAAATCACAGTATGTACCACAAGTTTTGCTTATCTCCTTGTTATGAACTCAAACTGCTTAAACAACAGGCTTTGAAAAAGGGAAGCATGACCTACTAAGCACAGGCAACTGGATCAATAATAGAACAGCAGAAATGGAACACGAAGATAACTGGGGTTTTTTTACTGTTTCACCTGGCTGAACCATGTTATTTGATCACTAAGGAATATTAAACCATTTCTGAAACAAGAAAAATGGTCTTTTTCAATTGAATTTCTCAGGTAGATGTTTCCTTCCCATGACTCTAAGTAACAGAATGAAGGAAGTCTACTACTATTCAGCTCACTATACCACTTCAAACTTGAGGATTTCAAGTATGGAAGAGGAATAGAACTAACTCTCTGTCAAATTTCCCACAGGAAAAAAAAATATTGGGATCACCAGTGTATACTGTTACAATTGAGTTCCTCTCATCCAACACAACACCACAAATCATAGCTGATCTTAAGTAACTGGCTTGATCAAGTACACCCCTCACTATCTGTGACACCCAACTGTCACCCTCTTACACCGTCCAACATCAGCTTGTACATGAGAAAGGTATCACCCCTTTACCCATCAGTATTGTGGCTACTCTCCACAAATTCTTACATGCTTTATCTAATCTCACCGTGAACATTTGCAGAATTGTCTGATACGTATTTGGTGTCTGAGTGCAAGATGGAGAACCCTCCATGGCCTGCTGGATGTCCAGCATGGAGAGGATCACCTCCTGCAAAGCACTTTGTGAAGGTTTGCTCATCACCCAACCCTTTGGAGCAGGACAGGGCATTTCCTTGTTTACACACCCAGCTGGACCTACTGCTCTTGGGCTGGCCATGAGTTATAGCACACTGGACAGATCCAAAATAGCACCTACAACCCTACAGCTTCAGGTGGGATTTTTCATGCTACTATATAGGACCTCAAGCACCTAACAGTTATCAGGCTTTTTGACCTATCATAGTCTAAGAACTAAACTTCCTTTCCAGGGAGATCACTAATTAGGACCTTGGCTCAACAAGGAACCCATATGTGTGTAACACATCTGGTGCAGTGTCACACCACCTCCTGATCCATCCCATTGTAGGAGCCCTGAATAGTACATCTGCTTTGCTGACACTTTTCAAATAATGGCTTCCATTTCATTACAACACAGAAAGACTTCAGCACAGACTCCCACTCCAGATGACTTCCTAAAGACGTCTTAGAACACTGCTACTCACTTCAAGAGCTGTTCCACACTTTCTCAAATACTGACATCCCCACCAAGTATGTAATGCCTCCCCTAGTTAATTCTGTAATAACACATATAGGACATTATTTTCTTTCAATTTAGAAAAGCTGTATTGCTTGCTTTTTGGGTACAGGCAGAACTGAGACAGCTGCTGTCATCAGTGGTTATTATCTAATTATGTGTCATGAAACAGATCTGCAGAGACACAGCCAAGCACTGTGCATAAATGAGGAGCTTGCACTGCACAAATGATAATCATGTCGCAAGTAAAACATTGCTCAAGCAATTTACCTTTCATTTATGATAAACCCTCACACAGATCAATATTAAGCTTTTCTATTCCATGAGTCTTTTCACATCAAGCAGAGAAATGGCCAATATGATCAACCCAAAAGAAATTTATTCAAACATGACAATCCTATACATCATGCCTTAACGATATAGTGAGTACAAGATAATATAAAATCCTGAATATATCAAAAAATATGTGGCAATACATACGCAAGTTCCCCATCGCAGGCAGCAAAAAAACCACCTTAATTTGCTTATACTTGATAACTATTAAATATACTTAAACTATTAAAAAAACCCCAAACTTAAACTATTAAAAAATACCACTTAAAATACAATATTCTGTACCTAATGCAAAACAAAAAAAAAGCCATTTAATGAAAAATAACTTCAGAAATTTAAAATCATTAAATAATGATACAGTGTAAAAGCATAACAATACCTGCTTTTTGGAAATGGTATCATTTATTTATATGACATTAGCAGGTATCTTTTTTAATGGTAACTGATCAGATCTCACAACAAAGTAAGATCTTTTTGATTAGATATTAACTATAAGAACTCTTAATTTTAAATAAATAAATAAAATCAGTCACTTTCTTCTGTAAACTAGTTTAAAATCCTTCAAGTATATCAAATACAAAGCTAATACACAATAAGTAATGAAAAAGAATTAAGTAGATGCAAATAATAAACAGTAAATGTCATATAGCCTAAAGATATTGGGAAATACCCAGATTACATTTAGAAAATACACGTCAAGGTATGTTTATAATGGGATTGCTGATTTAGTTCACAACCCCAAATTTAGTTTAGGACTTACAAAAATCCCAAAGAATCCAAACCACACGGCTGCATACAAACAATTATTTTTTGCATAATTTTAAATTACAAAAAGAAACAGGAGTGGAAACTCAAGTAACATTTTATAGAGCTCACTTCACTCCTAAATTTATATAAATACATACCACCTCTTACATTTACTCTACAAAGGTGGGAGAGGGGAAGTTACCTGAGGGCAAGGTATTCAGACATAAGGCCCCTATTCCTGGTGAAAGCAAGTGGTCAGTTGCCACGGCTTCTGAGAAGCTTCTGGTACTCATTTTGGTAGTAAGGATATTCACAGCAAACCAATCTCCACCAGAGCCAGCTGGGATCGCTGTAGGGAACGGGACACAGGGGACACACAAGGGATCAAGTTCAAAGGGAAAAAGGAGTGATACAATAATGTAAGAGAGTTTTAGCTGAAGATCACTGCAGTTACAACAGTTTGTTACACATCATGACACTACAGAATTCAAAAGGAAACAGGCCTGTGTAAAACACTAGATTCCTGTGAGAGTATCCCTTGCTGTCTGATACTACAGTACTGGAGCCCTGTTTAAATGAACAGCTTATGAATAAAATTTTAATCAGCAGAAAAGATCGATACAATGTAGCCAAGTCATTTCAAGGATACCCAGTAAGTACATTTGGAAGATGAGGAAGATAGCCCAAGGATGCAGCATAAGAGGGTTTTATTTTTAAATGGCAGACAATTTTTCAGTTTTGTTTTGCTTAGCCTGAGATTTCTCATATTATTTGTTCCTACTTACAGTGTCTCAACCTCAGCTATTCAAAATTCACACTAAAGAAACCTGATTCTAGAGATGTAGGGGAATGGGACTTCTAGATTTGTTTTTGTGTTTGGGGTGGTGCTACAAAGACCTGCGCACATTCGACAGTCTGATTTTGCAGGCTATGAAATTTTAGTACAATCAGCTCTTCAAAAAAAAGTTCTCTGCTAACTGGCTTCACTTCAAAGAGGTACTTCAGCTTAAATATAATTAATTCCTACACTTTCACCCTTTTGGTTGCAACAAAATGCAAACATTTGGACAGTGACCTTGGTAGGAAGTTCACTGAGATATCAGAACAGAATTTAAGAGATTTATCACTAAAGTGACTTACAGGTACCTAGTTACAAATTATTCTTCTTCTCAGGTCTCCAGACCCCCAGTAATGGAAGAAACCACGACATGAAAACTATTTCAGAAGTAGGCAACCATGTAACTTTCAGATTCCTGGGTGGCTGGATCCAAGTGTTACTTCCTTGAGAGTCAAAAGGAGCAAGTGCCTCTGAGGTAAAAAACCCAAAACTCCTGTGTTTTCAAGCTGAACAGTAAAGATGCATGGCAGAGCTGCCACCAAATCTGTGCTGGGGACATTCTTCTTCCAGCAAGGCTCGTACATCCATCCAGAGGAGGCTGGAAGAACTAAAAAGCACAGCCCAGCTGGAACTCTTTCCTCTCCTGTGTTTCCTTACCAAAAAAGAAGACAATTGAGAGATCTGAACCTTGGTTAGCACCAGCTCCACAAAGGTGTACTCCTACAGGAGTTACTGGATTGAGAAACCTGGGTTGTTGTGCAAGTGGCCAAACCCAAGATACTCTTGATACAACTGAGTAATTACTTGTTAGCAATTATTCTGATGATTCACAAAAAACCTGTGAAGTAAATCACTTTGCATAAGCTTTTATAATTCCATTAATGTCTCATCAGAAATTATCTGATCTCCTTCGTCCAATCTTCTTGTAGAAAAAAAGAAAAAATATAACAAGATACTTTAAAAAGCACCTCTCATTCTTGGAGTTATTTAGTACTGACGTTTATTCTGCTTCAATATTAAAAAAAAAACCCTCAAAACACTAAGGCTTTGGCAGGAGAAATAACAAATTTTAGAAAAATGCAACTGTGGGCTAGTTTTGATTCTTACATACTCCATAATCACTTGACCTTAAGAGACAATTTTATTCCTTACAGGTTTTATTTAAATACCCATTTTTTCCCAGGGAATACTTCATACTCGTGTGTCAGATACTTGAACAGAGCAATCTTCAAGATCATTTTCATTGTGAAACTTACTAGTATTCTGAGAACTCTTTAAAGAAAATGATCACATACAACTCAAATGGTGCTGATTAATTCCTCTTGATTGTGCAAATGTATTAGTTTTTATTATGTATGCACAAGAGCTGTCTGACTTCAACAAAGCTTCAGCAGAGCTTTAATTGTACAAATACAATGTCTGTAGAATTAGCATTTAGACTTATAATACATTTGCAAAAATAATGTAAAACAAACTGAAATGGTCAGCTCAAATTCTGAGTTTATTTTATTAACCCAAATCCTACTGAAAGCTTAAGAGACATAACACAAGATTTAATATCAAATCTTAATAAAGGTAACAATTTAGAATTTTTCCAGAAAATGCATTATTGCTCATTTATCTCCAAAATACATGTATACTTTCATAAAGCACCACAGCAATTTCAGTTTGAATTTTGGAAGATGTTCTGTTACAGAATATTAAAATGCAATATGATGCATGAAGCTACTAATAAAAACAGAAGAGAGTGAAAGTTTTTTATTTCTGTTTAAAAAAGCATTTATTGATTCCTACATTCTCATCAGAACATTACTAAGACATTCATGCAGAAGAAATTGTTGGCACGAAGTCTCCACTTAAATACTAAAAGTATTGATTTTCAAGCATAAGGGAATTTAAGGAATACAGGATTACAGTGAAATTTCAAATTGCTCTTTCTCCTTCTTGTCTACTGTCTAAAGCAGTTCTGCTTTACTACTTGTAGTTTTTTAGGCTTATTCTTTCCCTAGGTGCAGCATTTAAGACAGATATGATGCTAACACCTTCTGCAAGCATTCAGATACAATACAGACTCATTCAGAATAAGAGAGATTATTATGTCTACATTGTGTTCTGCAATTTTCTCACATACTACACAAGCCAATGAAGTCAGTCACCTAGAATACGCTCTGCAAAATTAGTATAAGCAAAAAGAGAAACGGAAAAGTACATACGTTGTGTTCTTTGGCTGGCTAAGGGAATTGGATAACTTTCCCAAAACTAAAGTGACACAGAAGTAGAATACACAAAACTGAAAATAAGCAAAAACCTACTTATTTTGCTACTAGCAGAATTTTCAAAATTCATCCAAACAATTTTGGTCATTCACTTTCAGGAAGGAAATGGCCCATTCTAGCCCAAAAAAGGTGCTGCACTGCTTTACCCTAAAAGAAATCAGATCCCTTGAGAGGACAACATTCCTCGCCAATCAGGCATGTCTGACTGGCTTAAAACCAGGTCAATATGCAGGGTAAATAATTTGGTAGGATGCATATCAGTTGTACCAGCTGATGTAGGATATCATTGTTTATATCAGTACCAGCTGATTCCTGATATTCATACAATTAGGATGCTATTCTTTGTACAACCATTCTCCATATGAACTTTAGAATGGCTTCCTAATTATGAGACTGTCACAATTGTCCAAACTCACTCCAATTTTCCTCTATTGAAATCTTAGTACGTTCACATCTATTGATTCAGATAAGCAAAAGCAAAGGTCTAAGTTCATGCAGAACATTAACTAATGACACAACTGAAAACAATTTCTGCCATACCAAACACACTTCAAAACCTCTTACTGTTTTCTTTGTGGAAAATATTGAGTAAGATGCAAACTGAAACTCTTTAAGTTGAACTATGTGTTATCATTAATAAACTTATGAGTTAATATTAATTGAGGTGAAGACTGTCATATTCAGTGTGGCTACTTATCAGACCAGCAAAGTTTATAAGCTTGCCTTCCATACTTCTTACACATAAACAAAACTGTTTTTCACAGAAAGGTATGGATCATGCAAATACACAGAAGACTCAGACTGCTCACTAACTAGGAAGGGAATTTCAATGTGACTAGAAGCCAAAACTAAAAAACACCTGAAAACACCCTTATACAAGTCTGAGTTAGTAATACCTGATCTCTGTATGCACCTCCCATCCAAAAAACCCAAGATTGAAACCCCTGCCATGGAGATGATCCCCTCAAAAACAGAGATAGTATTACAGTAACCCCACAGTGAACTTGCACAGGGCAATCTAAATTCCTATTGGAAATCTTTAACACCATTGTTTCATACACTTGTCCACCAAGTCTGAGAAAAAAGAAGGAATGCTGAAGGATATCTGCAATCACCATAGCAGAGCACTGAACAGAAAATTTTGCAATAAAAAGGTGGTGTTCAACAAGAATTCTCTCACCCACTGAAAATTTTTAACAGCACAAATGAAGATACAACACAAGTTCCAGTTCAATGGGGAAGGCCTTTACAGTACAAGTAAGTGATCCCAACACTACAGAGAAGATTTCTCCTAGGGATGGAGTATCTTTCCTACCTCTGTAAAGGATGATGCTGTTACCCAGACACTTGTTTCACTTTAGGGCACATATGAAATAAAGACATTCGGTCAAGTGCATTCAGTAAAACCACACCTAATACAATGTGGAGATGTAAAAATTTCAAGCCTCCAAATGGCAAACTCATCTCTTCAGTTTAGTTGATACATTTAGCTTCATATCCTACACCAAGCACCACATAATGTGAAGTACAACAAAAACAGATGTAATTTGTTCCTAGCCCTTCCCTCCTTCTTGTTTTCTACCACAGCCTTGGGAAAGAACAATGCATGTTGAAGATAGAGGACATTTTTAATAATTTTAAAAGACTGAAAAAGCAAAAAACTCATCACCACATCCTGACATGAGATAAAGACTTGTTACAAACTGAATAAAATAAGCTTTATTACCTTCACTGCTCTTAAACTGTAACACAGCAACAAAAACCCCTTTATAAAGGTAAAAAGTAATTTGGATATCAAAACCATTTCAAAATGCAGCTTGGGTCATCTTCTTATTCTCAGACATTAAAGACTCATACCCATGAAACATTTTCACTGTCTAACAAACGTAGAATGATGAGGGCTCCTTCTACACCAGTGCCCATTATCAGTTCATCTAATAAAAGCACTGTGAACTGCTAAATGGAAACTGCATTGCTGAATGACACAATGCTTCCAAATTTGCAAATACAGTACCTAGATAGGAAAAAGAGTAAAAACACGATTAACAGATATTGCAGTGATCTTCATGGCAAACATTGCCAAATCAATGATGATTTGGGGAGCTGGACAAGATTTAAAGATCCCTTCCAACCTCAACTGTTCTGTGGTTTGTGGCAAAAAATCAAAGCACTTCTCTGTAACTCAAGTTATAAATTCATATCTTTGTTCAAACATAAAGGGAAATAAAATATTCAAAAATGAAAATAAATCAAGATAAGAGGGTAATTCTTTCCACTATATATGTACCTCTTCCAATAAATTTTAGTCCTGCCACTAATGCCTGCTTAGTTGAAGCAGGCAGCAGTTGCAAGAAATTATGAAAACTGCAGAACAGCAACTATTATAGTAAGAGTAAAAAAGTGAAAGCGTCCTTTGGCACTCTCTATTACAGGAAATTTGTTATGTATTTAGCTCCTTAGTCACATTCTCACAGAACTTATTAATGAAAATTCTGAATTAATACTTTTATATTTTTTGCAGAAAAATCAAGGTCCTGAAATTTAAGCTCATGTCACTTGAATTCTGCTTTCCTGAGTAATGAGCTTCTGAAACCACTGAAACACCTGTTCTGCAGGAAGTAAAGGTATTATCTGAACATGTAATGAAGAACACCCATAACAAGGGGCTTAATAATACTGTCTACAGTTTAGGTATCAAAAACACTCTTTGAATAGTATGGATTACAAGCATCAAGTTCAACATGCAAGCCACATACCACTGGATATATCCCATAAGCTTTCCAGAAGTGATAAAATCTGTCATAATCATTTGACAGAGCCTTGTTGAGTAAACATTATCACAACAGACAAGAGAGGAATCACAAAAATGACAAAGTACTTATTTCTAATCTATTCAGCTGCTCATTTGAAAAACTGGACAAAAACTGACTCATCTTACTCATGCCAAGTTCCCAGATACTTTTTAGAGTTAACCTGTACCACAGAGACTAGAGCCCACTTCTCTTGCCGTACAGCTTGCTACATACATATCACTACAGGAAACAAGCTGCTAAATCCAGCTATTCCAAGCACACTGCTGATTAGAAAAGTGACTCAAGGCTGATGACATCTTCTCCTTGCATTTCCATTCACACGGTGCTCTGTCATTTTCATGCGAAGAGATTTCTTTGTCAGCATTCCCTGCTACATAACTCATGAGCAGGGCAGAGCAGAAAAATTATTCTACTACTGCTCCATATATCACATTTAGCAGATAGATATCAAAGGATTTGGAATGAGAATTACGTTCTCCATACACATCAACAACAGATTAGTCAAATGACAATCTGTCACTTCATTTTGTTTGATTTTCTCTATAAACACTTTTCAGATATACTACACTAAAGTGGAATAGAACATTTTGTAAGAAAAAAATATTTCAGGTTGTATTTTTTAAGATATAAAAGTAAGCTGTGAAGAATTAGCAACGCTATGGTATTATGACAGATCAAGTACCTAACAGGTTTTTGCCTTTCTTTAGAAAATGGGAGAAACCTGATGCGGCTTTTTAAAACTGTATGAATCAGATTGTGTACTTTCTGTGATTTCTCCATCTTTCAAGCACACGACATTGACAGCTAAGAAATTTACAGGAGGTTTGTTTGTTTTGTTTTAGGCCGCGAGGCACCTTAGACATTATTTCAGTCACCCAGAACACCACGAACTTATTTTCACCTCTCCGCGTGCACCTTTCTGTTGCCCGGCCTCACCTGCTGGGTGTCTCAAGAGCTCGGAATTGGCGAGCTGAGCTGCAAGGACACAGGCCGAGCTGCCCCAGCCCGGCCAGCAGCGCACCGCGGCGGCTGCTGCTCGCCCCCGCCACCCGGGAATCACGGGGGTCGGCGTCTGCCCCGCTTCTCTGCCCCCCGCACACCTCGGGCAGCGGGGGCGGGCACCGTCAGCCCGGCGGGGAGGCGGCCGGAGCCCGGCGGTGACTCACTCGGTGACTCCCTCCTGCGCCAGGCAGACCGAGCCCCCTCCCCGCCTGCGCCGCCGGGCACCGGGCGAAAGAGCCGGGGGGCCAGGGGCCAGCTAAGCGGCTGTGGCCGCCGGACAGCCCCACACGAGCGCCTAGCCACCTCCTCCGCCTCCAAATCACTACGAGGAGGCGTCTTCGGTTCCCCCTTCTGCGCGCAGAATGGACCCGGTGCCCCCGCCCAGCGCCCAGACCGGGGGTCGCTCACCGGGACAGGGACCCGCAGTCGCCCCCTCCCCGCACCGCCTCAGCTGCCCGGTGCACCGCGCCCCACTGACCTGGAGAGATGCTTCAGGATCTGCTTCTTGATAATCCCCGCCATGGTGTCTGCCTGCCCGCGCCCCTCACGACGACCAGCCGGGACCGGGAACGCGCCTCATCCCTGCGCCCGCCCCTGCCCGAGGTGGGGAGAGCGCCGGGAGTGGAGCCGCTATCCCCACTCGCGCTTACTCGACGCCCGGCGCCATCTTGGCCGCAGCATCGCCTGGTGACGGGGGCGAGACGGGGCGGGACGGGCCCGGGGCCCCCGCCCCGCGCGGAGAGCGGCGGCTCCAGGCGGGCAGAGCGGCGCGGGGGACGGGGGCACGGCCCGGGGACAGGCACACGGGCACTCGTGGCGCCGTGGGCAAGGGCAGTGGTGCCTCCGCCCTTCGCATTTTCGCAAAGCTCCTGCCCGTCTGCTCAGCATCTCCGTCCCCATTCAGCGCCCAAAGCCTCTGCCCCCCTCAGCCCCACCGCCTACCTTTCCCCCCCCCCCCCCGCCTTCCGTCAGCTGTTTCTTTCGTCCCTCTTCAGCCTTCCCATCTCCAAAATTCTGGAAGCTGTCTCTGCATCCCCGCCTGTGGCTCCATCCCTCTCCCGCCTGTGGAGCGTGTCCCAGCACCATCACACCTTTGCCTGGGCCTTACAGCGGCCAAGCCCAAAGATAGGACAGCTGCAGCTTCTACAGCACCACACAAAAGAAACAGGGCTGGATAAAATAAAGAGCTTACCGACAGAAACTTACAATGCTATGGCAAGAAATTCACATGTATATGCACACACATATAAATATCCTATATCCGAATTGCTCAAACCCAGAGACTTGTAAAATCAGGTTGTTCCTCAAATGCTTACATTTTGCTGGGTATCTGTGACAAGTATATAGCCTATGAGTTATTTTACTTTTGAGTGAACAGCCTCTCATGCTGTAGCAAAATCTCCAAGTCAGTTAAGAAATTAATGTCTTGTAGTAGTTTTGTTCATCCAAACATGGTTTTGTAACCCTTTTCCTCTGGCACTCCCTCATTCATAAAAGGCATCTGGAAGAATTTCAGTGGTGGGTAACCAAGTACCCTAAAAATATTAACTGAAAAAAAAAAAAAGAAAAAGAAAAAATTATCAGTCAGAAAACTAAAAACTTGCAGATGTGTCCTCCATATGCAGAATGGGCCTCTGTAATAGAGCTTGAGCTGCAGAGGAAAGACATCAGATACTATTTTCTCTGCTTCTCATATACATAATATTAATAATTTACAAGTGATGAACCAAAACCCTAAGGACCTTTAAGTCAGAAATATGAAGCAGCATAGAAAAAATAGGTCAGGAGATGAACATTTTCAATTGATTTTTCCAGACATTTAAAAATCAGTCAGTTGTGTAATACTGACCTCATTATATTCTTAAGGAGATTTATAAAGTAGGAATGAGCTGTGTGTGAAGCTAACACTTTTATGCCTGTTTTACATTCAGTTTTCTCAACTAGGAAAAAGTTTATCAGTATCATGGAGAACAGTACTCATCATCATCATGGGTCATCTTCTCACCAAGAGAGAAAATACAAGGGGCAAGGAAAGCAGGACCCACGCCATATGTTCTCTTTCAAGTGTCCTGCAAACATAGCTCTGGAAGAACAGGGGAAGTCCTGAAGCTCTTCACTGATGTCAGAACTGAAGACCAGAAATATTTCTGTCCAGCAGGATTGATTTGAGTTGTGACCTCATGTTGCGTCCCCATGTCCTGGAGCATACTGTGAGGAGGAGCAGAGGAAAATGCACAGATTAACAGCCACCACACACCACACCCTCCTCACCCAGAAGGGAATTAGAAGGGCAACAATGTTGATTTCAGACCTTCCCAGTCACCGTGGACCTGCATGATGATGCTCAGACTATGTCTGGCCCCTGCTAATCCCACCAGTCCTGATCGTGATTGTGACCAGAGGATTGTCTTATGTGCTTGATGTTCCACCTGCTTCATTGTCATGTTTTCTTGATAACCTGGGCTCTGGGCTTCACTCCCATGCCTGTCTGCCTTGCTCCCTGGCTGGGGGTGGTGGGACAGGCCCTGGCTAGGAAGGCCCTGCCCTGCTGGCCACAGTAGCCCTCCTAGCTCCTGGGTTCTCTCCCTCTCAGAACAGATGGCAGTCATGTCACTAAGAAAGAGCCCCACTTGTGAGCATATCCAGGATGCTGAAATGATCTCAAGGAAAAAAATTGTCTTGTATTTGCCATAGGTATTCTTAGGGCCTATATGCAAACACAACAGAATTTGTGAATTCAACAGAACACTCAAGAAGCCTTGGATGTGGAATTTTCCATCAGGCAGTCATCTCAACCAGCACCCTGCCCTTCACCATCACACAAATACAGGTACACGAAGCACTGTTCATTGATGCGAAGTCCAGGATAACACCCCTCTGTGTCAAAGAGTGCGGTAACTTCTTCCTCAAGGTAATCTTTCTTTGGATGCTCTAAACAACCTGGAAATTCTGTACTTGGCACCACTCAGTCATTCTGAGGCTGCTTGTTCCCACAGACTGGAGCACCTGTGCTTTGTAGAGGGTATGCACAGTGAGTTTGACTCTCTCACAGTTTCATGTGTTCATGGAGATTTCTTAACTGTAAAAACTGGAATGGAGTTGAGAGGAAAAAAACAAAACCAACTAGAGTTCAAGCAACTTCAGAAACATGAAGGTCACAGAATTTTTTAAAAAATTGTTTTTCCCATTAAATAAGGCAGTAGGAGATGTAGTATGAGAACAAACTAAATTTGAGCTAAGTTTCAGTGAGTGCTTTGTATAGTACTTGCAGAATGAGAAATCTGGCATGCCTTCTTATAGATAATGCAAAAGATAATGGTCTGTCTTCAAATGCAGATGTGCTAGCTTAAGTAGTCTGATACACCATTATTCAAAGAACATCACAAAATATCAATTCTCACTATTGTAAGGGGCAATGTACAAGGTTTGCTACCACATGGACTTTTGAAATTCCTATTTGTGTGTCCTTGCTATGTGGCTGACTTGGTCTGTGTTACCTACTCCAACAACAGCAGAAAGTCTTATCAGAAGTGCCATTGGAATATATGGGTGAATGTGTAAACAATCTCAATAAATATGTGTGAATTGCCCTCAAGTAGCAGTGACAGTAAATACACCAACTTTAGTTTGAAGATATTTGAAATATTTATGTATATTAACCACTTCATATAAATCTAAGTAAAAGCCTGGCACTTGTCCTACATCCTAGGACAAAAAAAAAAAAAAAAAAAAAAAAAAAAAAAAAGAAAAAAGCAAAAGTAACTCCTAACAAGTCATTGGATGATAAGAGATGAAGCTTCGTAGAGTTGGAGCTAGTATTTAGAAGGGAAACAGTAATTTACTAAAATCTGGCTTTCACTTTTATATTCACAAGGCAAAAGTTAGCAATAGATATTAGGACTTTTTGAATCTAAACAATTCTAAGAACTTTATATTAGTAAAAGGATAAAGTAAAAGTTATGCAGTTTTAAGAGCAGTATTTTATGTTTCTCTGTAGGTACACTGAGTACCTAATAAATTTGTTACTGTTCTATGTTTTGTGTATTTTGGATTTTAATTACAAACCCAAAATTTACTATGAGTATACCTGTCAGTAGGCAAAGAAGGAAAACAACCTACAGTGTTCTTTAAAAAGCACCCAGGAGCTTCTGAAGTTGAAAAACAGGCTTTTGATTGTCGTGATCAGCGGAGGAATTGCCTCACACAATATGCGTGAACAGCAAATCCCAAAGTTTATTGATAGCTCACACATATTTATATTGGTGTTAATGAAGCTTATACATATTGCAAAAGCTGAGCTCATTATTGGTTAAAGCACACTTAGATCAGCCACACCTACTTCTATGCTCTAATGATTATTTTGTTTCTATGTTTACATTCTTATAGCTACTCTACCTAGGCTATCTTCATTTTCTGGCAAGCGATTTTCTCCCCATCTTCCTGTTTCAGCGAAGGTCACCATGACCTTTGTCAGTGATTGGACACTGGTTGCTTAATCCCCAGCTTGTTTCCCCTATCCTTATCCAACGGTATCACATCGAAGTGGCCTTTCTCAGCTAGCCAATTATCCACAAAGCTCTCCACATTTGATAATTCCTGTGACCTCTTCTCAAAAATCAAATAATGTATCTGCTACGGTCAGGATTAAGGAAGCTGTCCTTAAGACACACTTCCTTCACAAGCACATAAAGAGGATTTGTCTAAAAGCAGATTGCCATGTGTTCCAATGAACATCCCGCCTCGTGGAAAGACATCTTTTATTTGTTAGGGAGAAGAGTCATCATACAGAGTAACAGTTATTTTTAAGTTCAGGAAAGTCAATTACACACAAATACAGAACTGTAATGCTCTTTTGGTTTTACTGGAATACAACAAAGGAACTAGTGATGGCAAGTAAAACATATAAATAGAGGAAAAAATCATCACCAAGACAAATGCAAGGTGCTGCACCTGAGATGAGATACGCACAGAGCCCAGTGCAGGCTCAGAGCTGTGTGTCACAGAAACAGCCTTGTGGAAAAGGGCCTGGGGGTCTGGATGGACATCAGGCTGAACTGCACTTAGCAGTGCACCACTGCAGCAAGCAGATCCTGGGTTGCATCCTCAGGGGCATTGATAGCAGGGACAGAAACTTGATCATCCCACCCTGCTTGGTGCATTTCAGGCCACACCTGGAGTATTGTGTCCAGTTCTGCTCCAGGCAGTTCCAAAAAAATTGTAGACAATTGGAGAGCATCCAAACTAAGGCCATAAAGGTGATCAAAGGCTCAAGAACACACACTGAAGACTGAAGGACTTTGTTTTTTTCTGGAGAAGCTCAGGGGGACCTTATCACAGTATTGTGGTACTTACAGAGTGGCTACAATGATGGAGGCTCTCTCTTCACAAGAAGACAAAAAACAAGTGTTAAGTTGTACCAGCAGAGCTTTTGTCTTGATATAGGGAACTTTTGCCCAGTGAGAACAACCAATCACTGCAAAAAACATTCCTCAGGGAGCTCCAATTGCAGGTTTTCAAGATGGTGTTGGACAGGGTGTTAGATTATCTCATCATGGTTCCCTTTACTATGAAAGGTTGGACCAGATGATCTTTCAGCACTCTTCCACCTGGTGCTGTTCTATGGTTCTATGATTCTATAAAGGTGTGTGCTGCTATACTACACAGACTTCAGTAAAACAAAAGCTGGTCAGCAACAGAGAATTCCAATAGCACTGTTTTCCATACTATTTATAATGAAAGTGTTAATTATGCATGCTTTGAAAGACTTTCTACATGAAGGAAGGTTGTAGGCAGCTGGGGGCTGGTCTCTTCTCCCAGACAACCAGGGACAGATGAGAGGACTTACTCTTAAACTGCACCAGAACTTGTTGTTATTGTTTCACAGAAATGGTGATTAGACATTGGAATGGACTGCCCAGGGAGGTGGTGGAGTCACCGTCCCTGAAGGTGTTTAAAGAAAGGCCATCCATTAGCGTCATGGTGTTCAGTCATAAGTTGAACTCAGTGATCTCAAGTCTTTTCCAACCGAATTGATTCTGTGATTCTGTAACAGTAAAACAATGATGATGGAATTTAGAGTTGTCCCCCTTTCCACTGTGTCACATTCTTTCACAGCCCAGGCCCGTGTTGCTCCGCATTTCTCAATGACATCGTCACTCAGCACCTTTATCTCGAGGCGCGGCGCTCCCGCACCGCAGCATCCCGAGCCGGCAGGGTCACCCGAGGCAGTGTGTACCTTTAAACCACCGCCACACCGGGCTCTCGCCCTAACCACCCCCGCCTTGTCCCCAGCCGTCGGTGCCGCCGCCGCGGGACTGACGGCGGCGGTGAAACGCGCTCCCGGGCCGGGCGCTGACCGCGGTGACGCCGTGTCACCTCCCCGCCCACCGTGTGACGAGCGCTGCCGGGTCACGCCCGGCCAATGGCTCCCGCGGCTCCGCCAGCGTCACCGGCAGGGCGCGCGCCTCGCGGCAGAGGCGGAGCGCTGCCGGCACTCCCGCGTCCCGCGGCCACGCGCGCGCTGCTCCTCCGCTCTATGGTCACCGTACAGATCCACGGCGGTGGCGGATCTATACTGGGACGGCGGCGGCCGTGGCGCCGTGGGGAACATGGCGACGCTGGTGCTGGATAACGGCGCCTACAACGCCAAGATCGGCTACAGCCACGCGAACGTCAGGTGAGAGGCCGGGACGGGGCGGGGCGGGCGTTGGGCGTCCCCTCACGGCTTCACCACTGCCGCCGCCGCTCTCCGCCGGCCCCGCTCCCCCGCGCCCACGGCCGCTCACCGGCGCGCGGGCGCGCAGCGCGCTTGCGCTCGCTGCGGAGAGGCGCGGCCTGGCCCCGCCCCGCCCCTGCGGCGGCTGCGGGCCCGCCCCTGCGGCGGCGCCGCGCTGCGCACTGTGCCCCTCCGTGTCACACCGTGCATCTGTGTGTCACACCGTGCTCCGCCGTGTCACACCGTGCACCTGTGTGTCACCGTGCACCTGTGTGTCACACCCTGCCCCGCCGTGTCACACCGTGCACCTGTGTGTCGCCGTGCACCTGTGTGTCACACCCTGCCCCGCCGTGTCACACTCTGTCCCTCTGTCACACCGTGCCGCGCCGTGTCACACCGTGCCCCCCTCTGTGTCACACCGTGCCCCACCGGCCGGCGTGGGGGGAGAGCCCCTGGCGCTCTTCCTGCTGTGCAGGAGGTGGCGGAGGTGGGGGGTGGTATTTGGTTTTCCAAAAAGTGTCTCGTCTGTACCTGAGTTGTCAGAAATTTAAGATTTCCCTCACGACTGGCTCCAGCTAATGGACTAAAGCCAAAATACATCAGCAAAAATATTATTGAAAGTACACTGTTTATGAAAGTGGCTTAAAGAAAGTGAATGTGTCTCATACCATATTTAATAGGAAACTTCCCAATCTTTTCCAGCGTTATTCCCAACTGTCAATTCAGGTCAAAGACTGCACGCTTGAAAACCTTTACGGCAAATCAACTGGATGAAATTAAGGATCCCTCTGGTCTTTTTTATATTCTTCCCTTTCAGAAAGTAAGATATCTTCAGTTTAACGTTAAAGCCCAATGTGAATTGTTCTAAGGAATAGTTTTCATACTGTATGCCCCAACTGTGGGTTATATGTGGTGTCATACAAGAATCAGTCAGCAGTGTGAAGTTTAACAGTCATAGAAGTGTTTAGGTTGAAAAAGACCATCAGGATCTCATCAGGATCATAAGATCATCAAG
Organism: Molothrus ater; assembly: GCF_012460135.2. Taxonomy (NCBI): domain Eukaryota; kingdom Metazoa; phylum Chordata; class Aves; order Passeriformes; family Icteridae; genus Molothrus; species Molothrus ater. The sequence goes on from NC_050482.2 coordinate 46,440,639, forward strand.
TCCAAAAGTTAACCCTGCACTGTCCATGTCCCTCAGTGCACATCTGCACATCTTCTAAATACCTCCAGGGGTGGTGATGCAGCCAGTTTTCTGGGCAGCCTCTGCCAGTAGTTGACAGCCGTGTTGGTGAGAAAATATTTCTAGTCTAAAATTCTCTGGTGCAACTTAAGGCCATTCTCTCTGGTCCTGTCACTTGTTACCTCGGAGAAGAGACAAAACCACCACATCACTACAACCTCTTTTCAGGTCACTGCAGAGAGCAATAAGGTCCCCCTTGAGCCTCCATTTCTCCAGGCTAGACAGCCTCCCTCAGCTGGTCTCACAGGATTTGTTCTCTGAACCCCTCACCAGCTTTGTTGCCCTTCTCTGGACTTGCTTCAGTCCTTCAGAATGTCTTTCTTGTTGGGAGGGAGCCAAAACTGAAAGAAGGAGTCTAGGGGTGGCCTCGCCAGTGCCTGGTGCAGAAGGGCAATCCCTGCCCTGATCCTGCTGGCCACTCTATTGCTGATACAGGCCAGGGTACTCTTGGCCTTCTTGGCCACCAGCCACACCTGGGCTGTGAAAGAATGTGATATAGCTGGCTCACGCTCAGTGGCTGCCAACCAGCATCCCCAGGTCCTTTTCCACTGGGCAATGTCCCAGCTATTCTGCCCCAAGCCAGCAGTGCTGCATGGGTTTTTGTGATCCAAGTGCAGGACTCCACCCTTGGCCTTGCTAAACATGAGAAGATTGTCCTCAGTCCATCAATCCAGCCCATCCAGAAATCTTTACAGAGCTTTTCTACCCTCCAGCAGATCAACAGTCCTACCCAACTTAGTGCTTTCTGTGAACTTATTGAGGGTGCACCTGATTCCCTTGCCCAGATTGTTGATAACAGGGACCCCAGTACTGAGCCCTGGGGAACACCACTGGTGATGGGATGCCAAGTGGATGTGGCACCATTCAGTGCCACTCTCTGGACTGGACATCCAGCCAGTCTTTTACCCAGCAAAGAGTTCATCCACCCAAGGCATGAGCAGCCAGCTTCTCCAGAGAATGCTGTGAGAACTGCTGTCAAAGACTTTACTGACTTTGGTAAAGTCCACATAGACAACATTCACATCCATTCCCTTCTCCAATCAGTGGGGCACCTTGTCATAGGAGAACAACAAGTTAATCAAGCTGCATGCTGACCAGACCTGATCACTTGTATGTCCCCTACATGCTGGGTGGTGGCACTCCAGGTAATCTGCTCCATAATCTGCTTCCCTGGCACTGAAGACTGACAAACTTATGCCAAAAACAATAATGTATACAGAAAACATCATGTACATTGTTTTTGTAGTGCAGTAATCAAAGTATCAATGGGGAATATTTGTAACATACCTTAATACTATGTAACAATTACTCCTTAGCCTAAAAATGTAAATTTAGACATTTTAACTCTCAATTTTTTAATATTACTAGTCTCAATTGTTGACTGTTTTTTTAAAGTATGATTTTTTTTTTCTAAATAGTGTAAATTTGTTTCTAAATTCCTACAGGGTTACTTGGTGAACTGGGATGTTCAGAGACAGGTTTGGGATTATCTCTTTGGAAAAGAAATGTACCAAGTAAGAGTCTTTTCTTAACTACATATTTTGTGTAGATTAAATACTGACTACTGGAATTAACAAATATTAAGTAGAACAAGTGATCTTACTGTTCTTTTTGAAAGTGCCTGCAATTAGAAATCACAGGGATTTAAGTTTTTGCAAACGTTTTTGAGTTCTGGTGTAGAATTTTGAAAATTATTTAAATTTTTTAGTCTTGTAGGTATGTACTCAGTGCAGCTCACATAAGAAATTCATATCAATATAATTAAGAGGTCAAGTTAATAAAAAATAATCACAGACAGATACAATGTAGTTAAGAGATCAAGAAATAGTAAATGTAAAAGGGAGGGATGAGCTGGGTCAGTAGGCCAAAATACATACACATTTAGTAATCATCTTTGGCTAGCCATTTTCTACCTCTGAATAACTTAAATGTATAAAATATAAATATCTGATGCTTTATTTTTTTCATATCACACAAGCTGGATTTAGCACAGGAAGTCTATTAAGACTTTCTTTTAATTTTTTTCTTTTAAAAATGTTACGTTTTCTGGAAATGCTTGAGTTTTTTCCAACACCTGCGTACTGAGAATGAAAGTAATCCCTCAAATCAACTTAGTCTCTGTACATTTTTATATTTAAAATATAAAGTGCTGGCTTTTGATACATAAATTCCATTTTCATTTTGGAACTGTATTCAATGTAATTATGGTTTTGAGAATTTGTTTTTAATTCTTCTTCACAAGTGAAGACTACAGAGAGATACAGCTGGTAATGTTTTTAGGGCCATATCCAGTTATGATTGAAGTAACCGTATTAAGTCCTCTCTAACAGCGTGTTTTAGGTACTGGTAAACATGGAAAATCCAGGATCCTTTGCTGGCCTCAGTAGAGGCCACTGGGAGTTTTATTATTGTTTCTTCACTGTACAGGGCTTTGGTTATTAGACAAGTAATCTGTGGTGCAAGTGCTGAGCTGTCAAGGAGACTTACTTTTCTGTAGCTGACAGGATTAGTGTAAAGTATTTTACATTAAAATTGTAGTGTTCCTTTGTGGTGTCCCTTTAAAATGTTGGATTACAATTTGAAAGGATGGAAACAGAATCAGGATATGTATGAAAGTGTTGCCTTCTATTATGTTTTTTACCCATTAATTAGATAAATTTGTATCACTGATCATGAAGCCCTTAAAAAGCTAAAACATTCTAAGTCTAGCTTCTACAAACAGATATGGCAGGTGGTAATCATGACTTCAGATTCACATGACCTTCCAGTGCTACAAAAGAGGGTAAGGGATTTTTATTTAATTTTTACCTTTTATGTACTGACAATATGTTTTTTATAGGTGGATTTTGTAGATACCAATATAATTATTACCGAACCTTATTTTAACTTCACTTCAATACAAGAATCTATGAATGAAATTCTATTTGAAGAATATCAATTTCAAGCAGTTCTTAGAGTAAATGGTGAGTATGTCTCCTTCCAGTTTGCATTTATGTATTTTGAAACTTAACTCTTTAAATAAATGAATTAGCAAGCACGCATGCATACACAGATATATATATAGTAAAAAATATTACTTCAGTTGCTTCCTGGCTCTTGAGTAAAAGTGGATTAAACATTTTAAAAATTATATCTTTTACAAATTCCAGCTGTAGTCCTGTATTACTTCCTAAAGAGTATCATGGTATATAAGGACAGGAAATCTGAGGAGAGTAAGGATGACAGAAATAACAGATGGATTTTGGATCAGGATAACATGTAAAGAATTCTACCAAAACTTTGCATGAAGTCTTTGATAGCTTTCCTTTTTTAGGGGGGTAGGATTGGTTTTTTGTTTGGTTTTGTTATGTGTTAGCAAATAAAATACAGCATTATGATTATGAAATGTATGGTGTCTCCAAGGGAATGTGTAAACAACCATACCACCCTTCTGACAGGTAACTGGACACAGGATACTCCTTTTGATAAGTTTGATAAGTTTGTAGCATGATCAGTGTGATTAGACTTAAGAGGAAATGGAACATGGACTGGAATTCCTGAAAAATATTAAATAGGACCATATATAATAATTTTATCCACTGCCAAAATGAATTAATGCAGTGGCTGTATTACTATGTATTGAGGTCTTGAAAGTCTGTCAAAGGCATGTAAAATATGAAGCAAGTACACCTTCATATCACTGTGAATTCTAAATGTTCATAAAAAAATGGAATTCAATCTTTTGTATTTCAGCTGGAGCTCTTAGTGCACACAGGTATTTCCGGGATAATCCATCTGAGCTGTGTTGTATCATCGTGGATAGCGGATACTCTTTTACCCACATTGTACCTTACTGCAGAAGTAAAAAGAAAAAAGAGGCAATCATCAGGTATACTGCAGTATATATTTTCTAGAAGAACTGCTTGCTGTGCCTTAAGTTAATAATGACAGAATTCCTCATGCTATTCTTTTTCTGTAGGATTAATGTTGGAGGGAAACTCTTAACCAACCATCTAAAGGAGATCATCTCTTACAGGTAAAGAATCCTAATTTTCACTCTGAAACTTGGTATGAAATGAGCTAGAAGTTTATGGGGTATTCTTACTGGTTCTGTGAATTTTAGATTAATTGCTGTTTAAAGGAGAAGGGAATTTTTTGTCTGTTATAATCTGCTAGCTACCATCTTGACCTTAAGATCAAGATGAATTAAGATTGAAGAATTAGGCTGTTATTTTTCAAAGTGCCAGTGTTTTTGAAGTTGTTGAGGTTACCTGTTCACAATTATACAAGTCTTAACATATTTTCTGAGTAGATCATCAGTCAGTTTGCTGACTGATTGTATCAATACTGCAAAATAAAATGCAGTAGGATCAACCTTTCATTGGGATCCTTCAGCTTCGAAGTATATCTAGGTAAAGGTCTTTACCAAAGAGCTACTGGCAGGATTACAGCTGTGCTTGTTAGCAAGACAGTGGGCAAATGCAGGTTGATGTATTTACTGAACTGTGAAACAGGACAATATTAAGCTCCAGTAGGTCAGGAATGCTTTTGTAAATTGAATGCAAGTTTAGATATTGAGACAGTAGCTTCCTGTGGCTGAAAAACAATGGTTGCTCAGTTCCAGAGCAAAACTGGACAGGAAAGGGAACACTTAATTATTCTCAAACTTCTGTGGTTTTGGTTTTTGTTGTTCACAGGCAGCTACATGTTATGGATGAAACACATGTAATTAATCAAGTGAAAGAAGATGTGTGTTATGTTTCTCAAGACTTTTACAAAGACATGGACATTGCCAAGTATGTATGCGATGGTACTAAATGTAGAATAATCTGTTTGTACAAACAAAACTGTACTCTTATCAGAAAACTTTCCAGCTAAGTTAAAGAAGTCTTGTTCGTATAAAATAGCTGGAACTTAGAACTTGTTTTTTATTCCGTTGAATTTTACATTCTTTTTCAGATTGAAAGGAGAGGAAAATACTGTAATGGTAGATTATGTTTTGCCAGACTTCAGCACAATTAAAAAAGGATTTTGTAAGGTAATAATAATTCTGAAGTTTTTTGGCTGTTTCCTGCACAAGTCTAGTGGAGAAGTTAAAAATACTCCCTTTTTTCTAATACTGTACTGTAGCATCTTTCTTGCTATCCATTAATTGGTAAAGTTTTTCCTCAGTAAATTGGGATGACAACAAAATACTGTTTTTTCAGCATAGCATTTTATGTTCTATTATTTAACAATTGTAGCTTTCTCTGTTTGTGCTCTGTCATATAACTTATCCATATCATTATTAAGATTTTGAACATTAAGTTAGGAAATGTTTTCTCTACTCTGATGGTTTTTTTTTGTAAGTTTCTCTGAATTACATTTAAACACCAAATAAGATTGAAAGTTCAATGTTATAGAAGAGCCTGAAATATCAGTGAAGACAGTTTAACAGTTTTATCTCATTTACTGAGCCAGCCATAGTTTTGAAAGCAGTCCTATACTTTAAGGCTACTCTCATGCCTACCTAGCTTTATTTTGCTTTGGGCAAAACTGCAGTTGGTAAGAGCAAAGTCACTTCAGATTTAAAACTGGAGTGTGCATTATTTTTAAAAGAGTTGCTGATAGATGATATGAGAATGGCAGCATACACTGCCTACCTCTGGAGGACATGAAATAGATCAGCTGAATTTTCTAGGATGTGATTTCTTTTCTTAAGCAGTGGATACTATTCATGTCTTTAATTTAGCCAAGGGAAGAGATGGTGTTAAGTGGAAAATACAAGACCGGTGAACAAATACTTCGTCTAACAAATGAAAGATTTGCAGTTCCAGAAATACTTTTCCATCCTTCGGATATTGGTATTCAAGAGATGGGAATTCCTGAAGCCATTGTTTATTCTATTCAGAATTTACCTGAAGGTATATCCTGAAAGTATTTTGAAAAGGACAGGGGAGTGGGAGAAGGAGGGATGTTGTAATGGCTTGGTTTCATTGGTGTGAAACTGACCAAAAGTCAGTCATTTAAGCATCAAAGAGTAAAACCTTTCTGACTGCTGTTTGTCAGAAGTAATACTAAGGCTTTAATTTCATAGATTATGTATAGGTAATTATTATTACAAAGAAGATTTTCATAGGTTTTATGATGCCATGTTAATATGGCAGCATTTAGGCTATTAATGTAGTCTTAAAAAGCCCTCGTTTAAAATCCCTCTTGAAAGGGGAAATTGTGTTGGTGATTGTGAAATTTAATAAATACAAGAAAACAGTAGTTATCAAGGCCAAATTCTGAAATCAGAGAGAACATAGGGTGATTGATCACCTTCTCATATTTCTGTTTAACTGATATGCTGTTTAGATGATCATAAATTTTTTGTATGCATATTTCTTACTTCTGTTTAAATTGATAACAAAATTGGAAAAATTACCACCTTTAATCTTTAGATTTATGTTCCATCTCTTAACTACATATTTACATAATTATTTTACAGAAATGCAGCCTCATTTCTTCAAGAACATAGTTCTGACTGGGGGAAACACCCTTTTTCCAGGCTTCAGAGATCGGGTTTATTCTGAAGTTAGATGTCTTACGCCAACTGACTATGATGTTTCCGTTGTTCTTCCTGAAAAGTAAGTCCTAAACTAATAAATAGAAGGGGGCTTATCTTTCTAGCAGAACAAACAATAAAGTAGGGTTTCTTTTGCTGATTAAGAAGGTAGATTGAGTAAAGGCAGTAATTTAAATATTAAGTGAACAAAAATTGTGCAAAAAGGATGTTTTAAATCAGTGTACACATCTATATTTATATGGCTTTCAGACAAGCCATATAAACTAGCGATCACCTCTTTGCTCTGTACTTTACCTAATAAAGTTAAGGAATTGTTTTTAGAGTCAGCCTTTTTACTGCAAACAGATAAATAAGACTGTATTGTAAGTATGTAAGATTAGAACTTGGTCTTTTACTTAGAATTTTCAGCATCTGAATGCTGCCGTGTCATTATCAATACACCACTTCAGGGGTTAGAAGGGGTAACATCTTTACAGAAAGAGTGGAGACAAAACAAGTATATTTTGAATATACCAAAAAAAGTCTACTTTTAAAAAAGTATTTTTAAGGAGTATTTTTAAATACTATTAAAGAATTACTATCTGTGCAAAGTAAATACAAAGCATATCCATGTTGTTCCCTCTTCACACCTGCCTTCAAAGAGGCCCCGTTTTAAAACCCAAGTCAGCTAGCCCTGCTAAAGTTTCAGACTGTGTTTCTTAACTTCTCTGGAGCTGGATGGTTTGATTTAGCAATCAAAAATGTAGTTTAAATAGGTATGGCTAAATAAAAGTCTTGGAAATCATCACTGCATATTTCTATTTTAAATGAATCTATAGAGCAGTAATAATAACTTTCATTTTCCAGCCCTATCACTTATTCTTGGGAAGGTGGGAAGCTCATTTCTGAAAATGATGATTTTGAAGACATGATAGTAACTAGAGAAGACTATGAAGAACATGGACACAATATCTGTGAAGAAAAATTTGATATATAGGTAGCATAGTTGGATATGTTGTTATTCCATTGATTTACTTAGAATGGAATTCTTTGAACTACAACCCCTTTTCCATCAGCTAGGATTGTGTTTTAGCTTTCCTGTATTGAATTGGGTTGAGAAAAAATAATTTTAAGAGTTTAGAAATAAAGTTTTACAAGTGTAATACTATGAAGTAATATGTTCGCTGTAATTTCCTTATGTTTGTATCTTTTCTGATAGCTTCATTGTATTTTTATTGCAGAACACCTCAGTGCATGAGGCAATAAAAATATCAAGTACTTGTATTGGTGTGATGCTAATACACAGTGAGAAGAAATGGGTTTGTTTTTTCTTTTTCAAAATGAGTATTAGTCTAACTCACATATTCCACTAAAAGGGCATTAAATGTATCTCAGAAGTAGCCTTTGATGTTTCCTTTCCTGCAAAGAAATACATGAGTTTTATTTTTGGTTATTTTAGTCAGTAGCTATGAGGGAAATATACTTGAAATGTGACCACTGCTATTGACAATATGCTTAGGCTTTGAGAAGAGAGTAATTTGAACAATTCATTTTTCTAAAGGGTTTTTAATTTAGTAGGTTGTGGAGTTTTTTGTTTGTTTTTTGTTTTAAACAATGCCCCAGCAAATAAGCTTCCTGCCACTCCCATCTTTCTGATAAGAAGTTGACACAAAGGTGATGAACAAAGCTTGCAGCTGTGTTCTGAGTGATGACCCATCTGTGTCCTCTCCAGGCATCCTAGATAAACACAAACACCCCAGATAAGATTGGTATTCTTGCATCAGAAGCTGTTACTTTGCTATCAGTTGTGCAGCATGGCATGCAGGAGGGAGAAGAGCCTGCCCTAAGAGGCAGAAGGCTTGGAGGGCCAGGCTAGATGGGAGTGCCCCACCTGGCCTGCTTGCTTGCCAAGACAGAGGCACTCAGATAGGGTGGAAAATGGACACTGGAGCGTCCTGTTGTGTCTCATATTCCCTCTCTTGTCTATCCTAACATAAAGCCAGTAAATATTCCTACACAGTGCACTTACCTGGCTACCTTGCTTAAGGGCAACATTGAAGAGCAGCCAGTGCTTCGGAGGGAGACAATCTTACTTATTGAATGTGGCTTTTTTTTACTTTGGAAGAAGCTCAAGGTTGCTTTCCTCTAGTCTAACCTGCTGAAAGGAATGAAAGGAGTACCTTCCTCCTGCTGTTAGCAGCTAGGTTATGAAGGTGTGAGACCAGCACCTACAACTTGTTGGACACAGATTGTGTGACTTTGTTAGGACATGAGTAAGTCTGGTACACTGTCACTTTGACAGCCACATGGAGAAGCCCTTGTGTCCAAGCTCTAGTTTTTTAACTAAGTGCTTCATGAAAGTGTTAGCATACTTTAGCTGGGACTTAAAGAAACATACACATTCTCATGAAAGCACTAATGAACTTTTTGTAGGAGCAAACATGAATGCTCTGTGAATAGAAGCAAGCCTCCTTTGAAGGTGGCACCACTTGTGCTTTGATAAGACTGTACTGAAAAGTACCTTGATTAAACTCTTCACTCTGAACACTCTACTTCAAACAAATTCATACTGGCAATTAATTTGATAGCTGTATGCTAGAAATCATAAACAGAAATGAGTGACAGGTCCCAAGTTTCCTTAGCACATGATTCTGTGTCGGATACTGTTAAAAATATGTGACAGAACTTTCTACAGTCCAGTAAAATTTTTCTAATTTTGGAATTTAACTGAAAACCAGTAGTCTATAGTTCACCAAACCTATTCTGTGGGCCCTTAGATGTAAAATAACAAGCTTCTGTCAAGAGAAGATTAACAGGTAAGTAGATCCTCTGTTAGGGTATGTGAATAAAACATGGCTCTCAAGTGCTCTTCCTTTCCTTTTCAGAACTAGATCAATTTAGCTTCTTCTTTAGTCCCATGAACTGAAGGGAACCACAGGGCAGCTATAAACTGCTGCTCAGAACACTTCCTTACTGTTTAATACCTGGTTCTACCCCCCTTGACCTGCCTCTTCCCAATGAACACACTATGAAATGAAAGGCTCATCAGTTTTTATACAATTATTTATTACATTTAAATTACCACAAGAAAATTCTAAATCAAGTCACAAAGTGCAAGTTTGTTTTTTAACAACACAGTTTTTCCCCAAAGCAATTCCCAGCCCATCCAGCCTACAAATTACCATGTTATCACCCCTCCCTGTTACCAGGTTTAGTATTTTGAGTAAGACACAGTAAACAGACTGAAGGCACAGAGATTAGGAAAAAAAACCAACTAAAACCTCTTTCTTCTACTACACAACACCAGAAGCACTTAGTCAGGAAAAACTTTCCTGTTTACAAGTCTCAATAACCTGCTTCTGTATATTCTCCCTCTTCTGGGAGAGTGACTAAAATCCCACACAGGGCTAGAAAAAGAATACATGGCCCTGTAGCATAGGAATTAGGGCATTGAAAGGGGAAACTTGGATGTGTTTCCTCCTCTAGAAATTATTTATTTCACACTGGTGAGTCACACTTAAATAACAAGTGCATAAACATGGATTCATGGACAGAGATTTCAACTACATTCCCTGATTTCTAATAGGGCCAGGTAACTTAAATAAGGCTACTTCAAATATGCAAGTTAACTAAGTGCACAGGTAATAAGTTGTGTTGTTTATATCTTACAGTGCAACTATTTCAATTAAAAAAAAAAAACAAACAGCACTTGTTCTAAGAAAGCTTTGGTATCCTGCTCACTTGACTGTATTTGAGCCTACAGGAGGATGGAGACACCTAAAGCAGCACACTCACAACAGAAAAAAAATAAATCATTAAATCATGCTTATAGTGGAACTAGTCCAGCACTGGGGACAAGAAAATGATAAAGTAGAGGATCTGTCACACAGGGAAGAGGCTGAGAGTGCTGTGATTGTTTAGCCCTGAGAATGCTCACAGGAGGGAGTGAAGAAGACTGAGCCAGACACTTCAGCAGTGCCAGTAAAAGGACAGGAGGCAGTGCAAGAAATTCTGCCTAAGCATAAGGCAGTTTATTTTGGTTGGGTATTTTCTTTCTTTTTTGTGTGGAGGTAGGATTTGTTTGCTTGTTTTTAAATACTGTGAGACTGGTGAAAGTCTGGACCAGACTCACCCAAGAGGCTGTGGCATATCTGTTTTTGTAGATACTCTAAACTTAACTGGAAAAGTCCTTGAGCAGCCTGCACTAATCAACTCCACTTTCAATCTGGCTGGTGAGAGTAGACCAGAGGTCCCTTCCAATACCAAGTCTTTGAGCCTTTGTCCAATACATGACTAAATGTCTGTTGCAAGGATCAAAGAAGTAATGTAACCTCTCACACTATATCACATATTTATTTATTATTAAAAAAAGGCTGAGAGAGCATGAAAAAGAGAAGGCTTTGGGGTGACCTAATTGTTGCCTTCCTGTACCTTAAGGGAGCCTACAAAGAGACCTGGAGAGGATTTCTTCAAAATGTAACTTTTTCCTTGAATTAGCAGAGGCTCAGTCTGCCAGAGTGGGGAGGCAGTAACAACAGGTTGTAATTACTGACTGCAAGCACTCACAGCTCACTTGCCTAATAAATCCTTCCTGCTGCAGATTCAAAACCCACTGACCTGCTTCCAACATTTTTTACACACTTCATACACTTTTACAATACCCACAGGAGTCATAACCTATGTTTAAGATGAGATTAAGTTATTATTAATTAAAGATAGAAAAGATTAAAACCCCCTACTGATTATCAACCCAAGCATGGCTCAGAACATAGATGTGGCTCAGACAGAAAGCCATGGGGCTGTGGGACAGATTGAAAAAAGTGCCAAACCCTGAACTCAAGGCAGCCCAAGCAGTGAGCTGTTACTACTTACTTACAAATAATTAAGTATATTTTGCTTAAAAGATAAATTAGATTTAATGCTTTATAGCAGCATAGTAATTTTGATAGTTGTAGCTTCCTGAAACTGAAGATAAAAACATTTTTATGAGCAATTTTCATGTGCCTCCTTCACTCTTTTAAAAAAATATTAAAAAAGGCTGTATTGAAGTCTAACCATTTGGAGTACAAAATTCACATGTAGTTTTACAACCACTACAGTAGACAAAAGAATGGTATTTTCGAAATTCTTTGATTAACTTCTTCTTTTGCTTCAAAGGAACAGTAGGGTCATTGTCTATGTCTTGAACCAGTGCTAGAAGATACTGATTGGTTTGTTGCTTTTGATCTTCATATTCTTTAGTCGTAATGCGTTGACAGAAGGTGAAGCCTTTGTGAGAAATCAGAGGCTCAGATTAAGTTTCGTGCATCATGTAAAAGCCTTGTTACAAAATATGATAAGAAACATAGGTATATTGATATTTTAGTTCAGATGTGATTACATCTACAAGTAATGTGAAACATACAGCTCTCCACTGAGAATGGATAGAAATCTAAACATGAATTACAAAAATAAAGTTGAAAAGCAGCGTTACAAGTACAGTATCATAGAAGATTCTGTATTGCAAAACAGGCCTGCAAGAAAAAGAGCAAATACAGTTCTCACACAGAGACAAGAAGAACATTACACAGTAAGAATGGCACCTTGCATTTGTCAGGATCCAAAGGTTCTCTGTGACTAAATCAGATCTGTAAGCAAGGCTCAGTACCTAATGCAAGTGAATACATACTTTGGAGAAATAGTTGCCTCTAAACCAGACTACAAAAATCAGGAACAGAATTTAGGAGTACTCTTCTACATGAGTAGACATCTGAGCATGGTTTGGGCACCAGAAACAGAGGTGATGCAAGAGGGATACTTAACTCAGCACACCTTAGCTATTGAAAGGTTGTGAATCTGCAGTAAAGTGCTGCCCTGCAAGGACTCAAGCCCCCTCACTGGGCAGGTGAGTTCTGGCCCGAGCAAAGACAGGCATTCAGCTACTCCACAGACACTTTTTATTCCTATACATATTAGAGAGCAATTTGTTTGAACAATTGTCAGTTGCCTAAAGGGGAAAGACTTCTTATTAATCCTTTACAAACACCATCATCTTTAGGCTTCACATAGAGAGTAGTATTAACCTGACCTGTCAGAGTTTTCATGTGGACCTGTCCTTCCCTTCTTATAAAGTAAGTTTGTCAAACATCAATACTTTTATGGTTTAGTAGAATCAGATGAAGAAAAATGACAGCTCTTTTAAAAGGGAAGGCTTAACAACTGACAAAGAGATTAACTCTTAAAACTTCAGTATGGTAGTCTGTGGTTTCAAGTGTCTTACTAGATTAAAACAAATTCCAGTGTTCTCTTGCTGGTTTTAGTCTTTTTTATTTCCAGCAGACCTAAGGATTACTTTCCTGCAATTGACAGACCCCTTTTCTTGTGTGGGTCTCCCAGAGTTCCCTCCTGCTCCCACCTGGACTTAAGAAGTTCACCAGCTAAGAATGCTCAATAGCTCCTAGGAAAGATTTTCGAAAAAGGGAAAATGACACCAGCATATGAGGCACACAGGAAAACAGAAATATGCCATGCCAGAGAGCTTACAATCAGATCAAACTATTTCAACAAGTCGATGGAACCTATATGCATTTATAGACTGGAACCCCAAAACTTAGTAAGAAAAATGGAATATGGGGTTTGTGTTTCTGTTGTCTCTTCAGGGTGTCAATGGAGATCACACAGACTCTGAAAATATTACAGACAGGCAGCTCTTCCCACTGCTGCTCATTTCTGTATTCTTTGGCTTCATAATATGTGATTCTCAGAACACTGAACCAGAAGGAATTTGGCCTCATTCCAGAATCCAACACAGATGGTAAAAGATTCTGTACCAAACTACTTCTCCAGCAGCTGCTGTATTAAATGTAATATTACACAGCAAAATAACTTAGTGCAGTTTGTTTCCCAATGGTTTCTCTTCAGTGTTTAAGCACACAATGCACTGGCGATACAGGAGTCAAAGAAGATGAAGAGTCAGAGAGAAATTCAATTATTTAAGCCAACCCTATTAATCAGTATTGGCAGCAAGGCCAGACAGAATGTTAGCTCAAAAGAAATAAGCTGAAAAGCATTAACTCCACATACATAAAGGTATTGTAGCCTAAAAGGAAGGCATTTGACACCTGGTGCCTAAGATCTTAATAAACTTTAGGCTTACCCAGAAAAAGGAGAGAGTTCTAAACACTAAACAATCAAAGTCTGTACTCAAGTCATCTATAAGAACCTGGAACTACTGAGTTCTGTGACAATTTATAGGTGTCTTGTGGCAAAAATAAAAGACTACTGCTCCTAAGTACAAAGTCTCATCAAATTCCCAAACCAAATTAGAAGCAAATCACTTCAGGAAGCACATTTTGCACTACTATTTCCAGAAAGAAATTATTTGGTAAAAAAAAAAAATTAAAAAATCGTAGCATATCCATAGTAGATATTAATAGAATCCTTGCTCTCCAATATTCAGACCAGTTTTGCAGATAGCATATAATTTAATATTTAGTGCATTAGCCACTAATGCCCCTATGCTTCACTTCCAACAAAGAAAAAGAACTCTACACACATTATAGGCAACTGATGATAAATTAGTTCTTATACAATAATTTAAATAAAAAATTTATCCCATCATCTACCTGAATTGATATCTGGATCTTGCTCTTCTAGCAAACTCTGAAGTCTCCTACTCATTAGTTCCAGAAGAGTTAAAGGAGCCTGAAAATACAACCCAACAAAGAAAATATTACAAAAGCAATACTTCTATATTTTTATAATGTAAAGCTTTCAGATAACCAATTTAAAAACACATAGATAAATGCAGAAGAATTTATGCCCACATTTTTTTTGTACACATTCAAAGTCTCTCACAGAATTGCACTAAAATACATAGTTTTACTAAGATACATGTGTTTATTTCTGGTATTTCTGGCCAAAGAAATAGGAAGCAAAAATTCTAGATGCTGCTTTCCATGGCAAAAACTGCAGTTTAAAACAAGCTGATTTCAGCTTTCACACAAGGCTCTCAATTGCAGCTGTCAGAGTGAACCACCATCCTGCTGTCACTGCTGCACAGTTCTGGCCCTAACTCCAGTAGGGAATCAAAGGCCCAACCCTCATGTCAGAACCCTTAACACAAATTAAAAAAGGGGAGTTGGCTGTGTCTTAACAAATATAAAACCCTCACTAACCACTTAATGCTTTCAAAATAAAATGGAGCTAATTAAAAAAAAAAAAAGTTCTCCCATGTCTCAACCTGAAGTCAGAAGTGGAAATCAATGTGTTGTATAAAAATAAAAACCACTATTTTACTGAAACCAAATTTCTGTGAAGCTTATTTTTATAGAGTATGGTAAAGTTTCATCTTTTCAATGTGACAATATGATGAAACATAAATTAAGGAGATTATATGTGCATATTTACACAACTCATCAAATTTAATAGAAAGGCTACTAGTATTTTGTGGTTCTATTTGTTTTCTTCAATTTAGAAGTTAACATTCCAAAATGCTGAAGGATCTTTTAGATTTGTCAAAGCTATACACATACACTGGGGTACAAGAGCATGCCATTTTTCTACCACTCATAGTATGCCAGTGAACTTCTAAAGGAGAAATACATTAAGATACTTAAATATTTAGTAGGCATTCATTACCAACAAGGTGCCAAAATGACTCTATAAAAATTATTAATATTTTAAATATTTTCCTAATAGAAATCATTCAAATACAAAGAGAGGATATAATTTATAAAGGATTGAAAAGCTCTCAAAAATCTGTCCTGTATAGTCTGGAATAGCTTCTCACCCTGTTTGGCTGTACTATTAAACTGTAACAAATGGAACATTAAACACAGCTCCTCAGACTTGTCGTGCTCAAAAAAAGGCAATTCATGGCTTTTAACATGACAAAGCCAATGATGTAAAGGAGAACGATACCTTGAAGAGCTCGGAGTGATTGTCCATCAGAAACTGAGTCAGCAGTTCTGCCTGTGGCTTTGACAGTGTCCTGTTTTGTAAGATGAACTTTGTACAAGTCTTGATGATCACAAATCTGTTCTCAAACTAGAAAAATAGTACCCGGATTTGGCATTAGATCGACTTGCAGAGTGCTAGCAAAGACTAAGTGCAACGGGATGCTATCAGTGGGAAACAGATAGCATGGAAAGGCAGTAAACAGAATACTTCTAACTAGACAAAAATTTAACTTTACTATGACAAACTGCTATTTTTCACATTAAGCAGAACAGATACTTACTTGTTTTTGCAATCTGTAGCCCTCAGATTCCGATGCAATGGCTAGGAATGTAAGGAGCCTGTGAAGTTCTTCCCTGATATTTGGTGCTAATAATTTTAAATAAAGTTGTAATGCCTCTAGAGCTTGATCTGTTTTTCCTTTTTCTGTCATGGAGTAAAACAGCATATCCAATGTTACTACTCATTTTCAGAGCCATGAATACTTATTTAAATCCCAATAATAATCCCAGTTTTGGGGGTGTTTCCTTCCAGACAAAATTTCATGTTGTTCCAGTTATCAAAGGATTCGTTCCTCAATCCACAAGTTTTAATTTTTCCTCCCCCACCAGGGGCAGAGTGGCAGCAGGCAGTGAGTGAGCAGCTTTGTAGTACTTAGTTGGCAGCTGGGGTTAAGGCACAGCAACCCAACAGGACTGAAGCAGCAGCACTAAAGCCTATTTAGGTAGGATAAATCCTAAACTTGTACTTAAATGAAACCCTTCTGGTTTACTTCTGTGCATATGATGGGAGGGCTCTCAATAGTCCCTTTTATAATTTTAAATAATTTCTATTACTGAAAAGGACCCTATGTTCATAACTTTAAAAACCTTATTCTGGTTAACAGGAAAAACTGTATAGCAATGATTTTAGTTTTATGTTATTACTTAGTAGTAGCAATAAGGCAAATTCTGACCTGGGGTAAGTAACTTTCACAATGGGAGTAGTTACGTATTGAGTTACCCACAGAGGATGGTGAATCTCTATCCTTCCAGATTTTCAAAATTCAGTTGGACCAGGCCCTAAGCAAATTGATCTAACTTGAAATTTGTCCTTGTCTTGAGTAGAGGTTCATAATAGTGATCTTGAGCATTTCCTTCAAACCTAAAAAGTGCATCTGCAATGGCACTGCAAATGGTGTCATGATTCAGTCAATTGATACTTAGTGACTTCCTCTACACAGCTTCCATCTTTATTTTTTGTTCCAGGTTGCTCTTACCTATAAGTTCTATAATTCCTGAATGAATATCAAAATCCTGAGTGGCAAGAAGAGAGTCCTTCTTTTGGTTGTAATACTTCATAATAACATCAAAAAGAATCTTCTTGTATGTATTCAGACTGCTGGGGCTGTCAGTGCTTTGAGGTAACTGCTGACTAACCATCACTAGGAATTGGTCAGGAAAATACTCCAAGCATTCAATTGCAGCATAGAGCCATCTGTCAAGCCTGCAGAAGAAAAAGGTTGTTTTAGTGCTTGCTTTAAAATGCTCTACCTATTTTTATTTTCACAGATTCATAGAATATTTTGAGTCAGAAGGGACACACAAGGATCATTGCATCCAACTCTTAAGGAAATGGG
The DNA here is from genome assembly GCF_012460135.2 of Molothrus ater. Lineage (NCBI taxonomy): Eukaryota > Metazoa > Chordata > Aves > Passeriformes > Icteridae > Molothrus > Molothrus ater. The sequence goes on from NC_050482.2 coordinate 46,457,780, forward strand.
AATGAATCTGTAACCTTGGTATAATTAGCACCATGCTCTAAACAACTGAGCTATCTCAGGGTCCATTTAATCATCTAAAAGAAAACTAGATAGAAATAACCATGCAGGTATAGTCACATATATGAACCACAATGCTGAACTGGTTTATTAAGCAGTTTGTGTAACTTATTTCACTACAGCAGTTCAAGAACCTGCTCAAAATGGGCAACTTCCATGTTCTTCTAATGCTAAAGGCAAACACCTGAGACAAACCCAGATCAAAACAAGCTGCAATCATGCCAGGCTGTCACTGACCCCAGGAATTCAGCAGTATTTAAAAACCATTACTCCAAGACACACATTGAAAACCCACCAGGGCTAACCAGGTGAAAAAACCTGATCTTAACAGAAGAGAAAAAGACAGTTAGTTTGAAAAAAGAGGAAAATAAAAGTTGGTTAAATCCCAGAGGGCTACAGAAGCAGTTTATTATATAACCTACTATAAAGGTATGAGTTTTCACAAGCATCTTTTGTCTGTATATCTTAACTAAGGAAAGAAAACGTAACCTAATTATGCACCTAAAATTCGGGTGCACAGTTTATTGTTGAAAGAAGCCAGAAAATCAGAGGAAAAAGTCCCAACCATTTTGTACAGAAGGAATATAAAATCATGGAAATGTGTGGGGCAGAAGAACAATAGCTTTTACCTGATTCTGGACCTAAAATAATTTGATCTGAACCAATGACAAGTTGCAAATATAATTTAAGATCCACAGAATCTTATTTTTATCATGGAGAACAGAAACAAAGATTGTTAAATTACAGATAAAAGCTGAATTAATTTGACAAAAATAGTAATTCCTAAGACATTCACATGAGCCTTGACATATTCATTAGAAGTATATGCAAGATAGAGATCAGCCTCAGTACACTAAACAGGAACACTACAAAAGTAAGAGAAGACTTAAGGAAAAGAACATTGACAACATGCAGCCACATTTATATTCTCATTATATAAGCATTCTTCAGTGCTACAGCTTAGTTTCTCCTTTTCTCTTGCTAACAATAGATGCACTATTGACTTTCTATCTTCACACCACAGCCACCAGGAACTGCTACAAAGACTCAGAATAAAGTTTTCAAGTTCTGGTATCTGTTACAGAGGCCTAAGAGTAAAGAATCTGATCTAGAAACTAGGCATGTTTACAACATTCAAGGTTAAGTTCTAATGTTTACTTAAAATGCTCAAATGTCCAACTCTAAATATATACTTTTTGTGAAATCACTTAGCACTTCTGAAGTCAATCACACTTATGTCACCTCTGTCTACAAGTACACAAACATAATGATGTCTGTTTGTTCACTTAACACAAATATTTGATCAAGAATAAAATAAAGCCTTTACTAATAAATTCATTTAACAGATATAAAACTTACTCAGGCAAGTTTAAGCTACATGCAACCTCTCTGTCCAGGAAAGTATTTGAGATAATCATGTCTTCTTCTTTGCCAAAACTCTCTGACTTTGTCTTCACTGAAGACACCAAGATATCTTCTAGAAGGGGAACATCAATTAACTGCAGCAGTCGTAGCAGAGCTTGCTGTTTCCAGACATCTTCTATTACTGATACCATAAACAAACAAAAAACCTTCAGAAACAAGATCTTACATAAAACTACCTTGTTTTACTCACCAAAGAATCTTTTAAGTGTTCAAAGAAAACTCAGTAACAGCATAATGTGAAGTTGCTGTGCTGGGTAAGAAGGGATCAAAATAGAATGCTAAAAAAAATATAAATGTCTCCCCCATCTAGGATTCAGAATAAACTAATTAGTAGAAGAAAAAAAAGACAAGTGAAAAGCAAAGGAATCACATAATAAAGATAGTCTTAATCTTAAAACCTACTGCCTTCTGAAGTAGTATTTTCATAAATAGCACATTATGCAAAAACGTAACCCTGTTGTGTTTCCTGCTGTTTACAAGCATTAACCCCTTTAAGGCTCATTTAGATATTTTGTTATTAGGTTAAATTTAGGTCTCTGTGGAGCATTGTTGTACAGAAATGGGGCACTCACTACAAGATACAGTGTTGCAGTGTGATTTCAAATAATACAGTGAAGAACAATCAAGTTTTAAAAAGAAAAAATTCAATCCTCACCTCCTTTTGAAAGCAGGCAAGTGTGTTCATTAACCATGATCTTTGGAGGTAAAGATGCATGAACATGTATTGATTGAAGAAGCTCCTCAATCCTTTTTTTATCAGCTGCTTCCAATGCTAATGGGTTTGAAAGTGTTGTGCCACACTTTCTGCTTAGGGAGGGGAAAAACAAAAGATGTATAACAAATACTATCAGAACACATTTGGCTTTCTGTTACTTACTAAATTGCTCTTAAATCAGAACTTTATGGCTTCATTATATCTGGAGTCTATCCTGCTACTAGAATTCCTACCATCCACATCTGCTTTGCAGCAAGGGCAAGGATATTGATTCCAAATACTGTTAGCTAGTTCCACTTTGTTTACTGGCTTTCAGTAACTAGCTCATTCATGCTAAGTTTCAGATTTCAGCACAATTGATAGCAAAACCAAATTATTCCAAGGCTTATGCTATTGTGCCAGACTATTCCAAATAACAAAGAGCAGATCAAAATACTTTACTCAAAAATACCTGGAAACATCTACAATTTAGACATAATGTTTCTCAAAACTGGCACATACTTTTCAGAAGTCTCCAACACCTGGTTTAGTCGGACATAACTTCATTTAAAGGTAACCCTCCTTAACTTTTTTTAAAAAAGAGAAAAATGGGAATAGTCCAGAATAACTCACTTGGAACACAGTTTTGTTTTCTGTTTGTAGACTTGCTCAGGAGATAAGCTTTCATTGTCCTTACTCTTTCCTGGAAGAAGAGGATCAAGACTGCTGTTTACGAATCTATAGAGACTAGTGTCCTGTGTCTTCAAACTCTGTTTCCTTCCCATTCTTGAATAAGTAAAGCTTGGCTCCAACTGGCTCAAACACTTTGTGATCCATCAATGCTTGGCATACACGGACCCCCTTCAGCCGAGAAATGTCGTTGCAGCTTAGGTACATGCTTTGCATAAGATGGCTCAGTACCACATCAACAGCATTGGAGCCAGTGAAGCAGTTTCTGTATGTTTTCAGGTGTTGTCTACGTCTTCTGATTTCCACTTGATTGTAAAGGGCATGTATAATACTATTCCACAGCTGAGTTGCTTGAAAAGGACCATCGCAGTCTGCAAAATGTTTATGTGAAAGTTGTACAAATTTAAAACCTTTAATACTTAAAAAAATACACTGTGATTTTAGTTTTATATATTTTTTTAAATATTCAGAAATCAGCTGAATTTTACAAACACAAAGATAATATTTCATGACTCAGTCCTTCTTGTAAGCTGACTCACACCCACTATGGTAGAGTCAAGAGAAGAGAACAAAAATCCACTAAAAACAGGGGACGAAGGGGTTTTTTTGTCATTGCTATGACCACACATATTGTATGTATGTGCTGTGTACATACACATTAAATCATTAGAGAATCACAAAACAGCCGAGGCTTGCAGGAACCTCTGGGGTCTATCTGGTTTAACCTCCTTGCTCAAGCAAGGACACCCAGAACCAAGTTTTGAATATTTCCAGAAGCCGAGATGTCCACACACGATATCACAACCTCTCTGGGTACCACTGAAGAGAGTCAGTGTAAAAAATGCTAATCACTTGTTTTTAAAATTTTAAAAGTTTAATAGTAATAAAATGGTTATAAAAATAGTAATACAATTACAGTAATAATAATTTGGACAATTTGAATTTGGACAATATGAGACAATAGAGACAAAGAGTTACGGATGTCCGGGTACCTTTTTCTGGGCAGCACGAGCCTGAAAAAGGATACCCATTAACAAAGGATTAACCCTTAAAAGCAATAGCCTGTTGCATATTCATATACTTCATACATGATGCATAAATTCCATTCAAATACAAGATTCTGTCTGGTCATCTTCAGCTTCTTCCTCTGAATCCTAACAGCGCCTTCGAGGCGGGAAGAAGTTTGTTTCTTCTGATAAGAGGGCAATAAATTCTTTTTCTCTGAAAGATTTAGGTGTCCTGTGGCTGCTATCTCGCTGCAAGTCCTTTCTTTAAAAAAAGTATCCTACATAGCATAGTTTCTACTTTAACACTTTTTATAACCTAAAACTATATTTAACACACTACTTAAAGAGAATTAATACAGCATTACTTTCTAACACAACACATATAATATTCATTTTAATATTTGCGAAAGCCAATCATAAAATACATGCATTTTTCACAGTCTGCCTCCATCCTCTTTGCACTCTTGCAAAGACACCCCCAAGCCTTCTCTCCCGGCGGAGCAGCCCCAGCTCTCTCAGCCCCTCTGGGGGAGATGCTCCGAAGCCCCCAGTTGATCCTCACACATGGCACCCAGCTCAGCAGACGACAAACAAGTGTTTGAAGAGCATTAACCGCGCCTGGCACCCAGCCCAGCTCTCCCAGCGGCGTCCCCCGTAAGCTCAGCTCCAGGGGTACGGCCGGAGGAAGCTCCTCTCCCCCCCGTCCAGCTGCCGAGCCTCGCTAGCCCCGTTCTGCCCGCCGCCCCCTCCCGCGGCACCGGCAGCCGGGGGTGCAGCACAAACAACGGGGAAACGCCGGCCCCTCGCAGCCCGCTCCGCTCCCCGGCCCCTCCGACGCTGCGGGGGAGAGACGGGGATGACGCTCGTCGCCCACCTCGGCGCCGCCCGCTCCCCCGGTGCGGCTGCAACTCGCTCTGGCTACGGATCCTCCTGAAGCGCGGAGTCAAATACCCCGCCATGGCCGCGGCCGGGCGCCTGGCGGAAGCCGGCAGAGCGCATCACTTCCCGCCCGCCGCCCCCGGCCGCGCCCAGCGCCGCCCCTGCGGGTCGGAAGTGAGCCGAGCTCCGGCCGCCCCCGCCCCGCCGCCGAGGCTGCTGCCGTCACTATGGAGTAGTCGCGGCAGGACGGGGTTCGAGCGAGAGACGGAGCCGGCGTGACAGGCGGCCCGCCGGGACCACAGGGTGACGGGCAGCCGGGCGCTGCGCCGGCAGCTTCCCGCGGGCTCAGGTGAGAGGCCGCGGCCCGGGTCGACAGCGGCTGCCCGTGGCCTGGTGGCGCTGCGCGGGGCGGGCAGGGCCGGCCGGCTCCGCGGGGCCGGTGGTCTCGGGTCCTGGGTGCCCGGCGCTGAGGGCTGGAGGGGAAGGGCCGCCCCGGAGGCTCGATCGCCGCGCGGGGAGCGCTGAGCTGCCCGAGCCGGTGGATCGCGGGTCACCTGCCGCCTGTGGCCGCGGCCGCCTGTGCTCGCCCCCGGCGCGCTGCTGCCGGCTGCCCCGCGGAGCAGGGAGCGCAGGCACCGGCCCTGCGGCGCGGAGCGGTGCGAGTCCGCTCTCGCTGGAAATAACAGTAAATACTTCATCCCGAGCACTGGCCCGCAGGAGGCTGACCGGGGTTTGTGCAGTGCACAGGCTGGGTTTCACCTGTCACCAGGCGACAGACAGAACCTTGTTCATGGATCTCGTTCCGTGAGGTTTTGGTAGGGATTCAGCTGAAGCTCAGTACCGAAATGGTACATGAAAGTTAAGAAATTGATGTGCGGCGAGGGCAGCCCTGTCCAGTGCTTCATGACATTTGATCCTCTCGATGTTTTGTAACAAATGCAAAAGCTTGGTTTTGCTTTAAAAATGCTGGGGTTTTGTCCTTTTATTTGCTGTGACTCAGTTGTTCCAGCACTTATTTCTGTGGCTTGATCCTGGCTCGGGGCAGGTGGGTAGGATGCGGTTGGGCAGCACGAAGTAGCTGTGCAGCAGCCTGCTGGTCTGGGCTCCCCAAGGGGGATCCCAGCTTGTTATAGTTCAGAGTAGTGGTAGTGTGTGTTGTACTGCTGTGCGGTGTGCACTCACAGCCATACATCAGATGAAGCTGTGAATTAGTTTGAGGTTAAGTTTGAGGTTAAACTGCTGGGTTTGCATTATGCAGGTTGTTTTTTTTTTATGTGTGAGAATTGAAAAATGGTGGGCAGTCTTTGTTTTGGATTTCAGCAGCCAGTATTTCAGCATTTTGAATGTTCTGCCTCCTTTCTGAGTGCAGTGTTGGTTGTTGCTTACTACCTTGCTAAATGATTGTTCTCATCATGCTGCCTTATGATTGCTGATGTACATCAGTATAAAAACCATTACTGATTGTGAGGGGCATTCATGAAAAAACATATTGAACATTCAGAATTTTTTAGGATTAGTTCCAGGTTTTGCAGAGTCAGAATCAGTAGCACTGATATTACTCATGAAATTCAAACAGGAAGAGTTCTTAAACATTTATTGCATGTCCTGTGTGGCTTGTACAGACACTGTTATGCTTCCGATTTTGCATTTGTCTCATTTATTACCTTTTAACTTGAAATGCAAATTTCATTGTGGGCGACTGACTTTAATGCCACTTGGTTATTATTTTTTTTTGGAAATACTAGACCAGTCTTAACTGAACAAACAAGTTTTCCTACAGCAGAAAACCAGACTTGTGTATTTCAGATGTGGTTAACTTGTCATGATTTGTGGTATTAGAGATCCTATCCAAAACAGATATTTTTGGTGGGGCATGGATTTTCTAGATACCTTGTTCCTGTTGACATATATAGATTTTTTTACTGAAGTTGGTGATAGCAATTTTTTTTATAAAGCAAAATATATTATTTTAACTTATATTCAGATGTTGATAAGAGGATTTCTACAAATTTACGGTTAGGTAGATGTAAGCTTTAAACCCCATCTGCTTATTGAGAAACAAGTTGCTTGGTACTGCTTGCTCAGAAGCTAAATTAAACAATAGTTTACCTGCTGTCAGGCTGGAGGGGAACAGGTTGGACAGGGTCTGCCAGGCTTGAATTTTAAATTCTGGCACTTCAGATACTAGAGTGCTGTTGACATTCTCACCTAGTGGCTTTTTTAGGCTACTCACTGCAGTTTGTCTGTCACCCACAGCAGAGGACACTTCTGATTTAATGAATACTACACCATTTTCCCACCATCTCTGTAGAGAAAGTTTCCTTTCAGATTTATACAAAGGAATTTGAACATGCATCCACATGTGTTTTCTTAATAATATTTCTGCAGTTAATTTTGCAAAGTGTTTGAGAGTCCTAACAAGATGGTGTTGCATTGGTACTAGAGAAGATTTGATGGCTGGGAGTGAACAAAACAATGGAAAAAGCATGAGATCTAAACCCAAGTAAATTAGATTTGGGATTATCTTAAACTCGTTAGGATTGATTTTATAGTCTTTTAGCATATAGAGTTTGCCCACAGAATAGCTGCTGAATAAAATTGCTGAGAGCTGGAAATGCCTACAGATCCTTTTTAGAATAATCCATGATCCTTGTTTGTGCCTATTTATTAGGTTAATGAAAAGTTTCTTCATACAGGGATATTAGCCAGTGTCTTACTAGAAGTTTGGTGTAGGGCTGCACAGTTAGGACTTGCATGTGTTTTTCTATATAATGAATCAGAAAGTAAAATTAATTTCTTGTGATAATGAGATTTAAAATACTGAAATAAAATTACTTAATAAAGGAATTCTGTGTTTCCATAATTTATTTCAAGGTTTGTTCTCAACAAAACACTAACTATATAGCAAACAAGTTTGTACTTATTCTTAAGATTGTCTTGTTGATTTCAGACACAGTTTCTCATATCTGAAGAGTCAAGGTAGAGCAGCACAGCTGTTCTACGTGCAGTGCTGCACTAAGATTTGCTTGGGGCTTGGCTAATACTGTTACACACAATTGCACTGGAGGGACTTGTCCCATAACACAGGGAACTTTTTAAACAGTTTTGTTTAGTATATTTATTACCTCTTTTACATTTATAGACCTCTATTACAGGTCTGTCTTTGCAATTGAAACCTAATCAGGTTATTTGTCCTGATTTGTAGTGGAATCAAATCTATAGTACCAGAGAGAGAAGGAGTGCATGACCAGGTAACCTCAGTGTGGTTGATTTTGGTTAAGTTTGACTGAAGGATACAGATGTTTTTACATCTTACTTGAAAGAGAGACTGAAGAAATATCCTCAAGTGTTGCTTTTGAATATACTGCATAATACTGATTCCAGGAAATAATTTCTTCTTGCATTCTCTTTTTCTTTGCTCACACAGATAAGGAAGCTGAATGTCTATATCTTTTTTTCTGCCGTTTGTTTGCTGCCTTCATTCTTTCTTGTGTACACATTATCAGAGAAACAATTGCATAAATGGCTTCAGAACTTGTATCTGGCAGACTAGGCAAGTCAGATTTATTGAGAAAATACAGAAAACTCTGAAAGTCTACACTACAGGGGAAGATGAAGTAAATTGGAAGCTGCTACAGTCTTATAACTCTAAAATTTGAAAGTTGATGTGAAAAAAAGTTTCCTTGCACAGTTTTGGTAAAACATAGAAGGATGGATTTCTTGTTTCCTTCCCATGCACTTGATACTTAAGTTCATTAATTGTTGGGTAATACAAATGGTAATGTCAGCAGTCTGATGGGCAAAATACTGAATTTTGAGCTTGTGTTTTGAAAAGCACTGCATAGGAAAGAATATTTCTGTTTTTTACTTGCTGTCTGTATAATACACATCCATTATTTTGCTGGCCTGGGATCTTAAGCAATCCTTCACTTCAGACAAATGAGTAATTCTGTGAGCACTGGAATTAAAGGAGTCTGTTTTCCTTCAGATTTGTTTCTCTATTTGATGGATACTAATACACAGAGTGTGAACCTTTCCTGTCGGGGGACAGTTTACAAATCCTTTGCATTATTTGATTACAGTTTCCAATAAATGGTTGAACTGAGAAGACTGTGAAACCTTTGTTTTCTTAGCTTTGTAGGATAAGCCATTGGTGCAAACTGAAACCATGGAGTCCATGCTGAACAAGCTGAAGAGCACTGTCACAAAGGTGACAGCTGATGTCACCAGTGCAGTCATGGGAAATCCTGTCACCAGGGAATTCGATGTCGGGCGACACATTGCCAGTGGAGGTAACGGGCTTGCTTGGAAGATATTCAATGGAACTAAAAAATCAACAAAGCAGGTGAGTTACCAACTAAAGCCCTGTGTTTATAAGCATTAGATGACAGATTGATAGGTAGCAGTTGGAAAGTGGCAGTTAAAGTCCAACTGGACAGACTCATGTTAAGGGTAGTGAAATGACACAAAACCTCAGCATTATTTAAGTACATTGTTCTCAGATATATAAGTATTACTTGCTTTAAGCCTTTTGTCAGAGAAAGAAGTGGTTCTACATTCATAGCATACAATTTGGAACCAAGATCAAGAATTCTTCCAAGTTAAAAGTGACCTGACAATAAGTTTACTTTACCATGGATTGGTTCCCCAGTTTGTTGCAGCTTGCAGTTTTCTTTTTGGTAACAATTCTGACTTTTTACAGTTTAAAATGACCACAAAGTATGTCGTCATCTGTTGTCAGCAACTGACACTGTAGTTTTTTGCTCAGCTGCCATACAGAAAGTGAGCACTTAGAAATGTTAGTATGAGATACTGTAACAGGAAGGCATGGGATAGAGGAGGAGGTTGTGAAGGAAGTTATGCTTTCCGTGTGCTGCTTTCAGATCTGTATTGTTCCTTTTTAGTTTTGTTAAAGTATTAGGGTTTAGAGCACCAATACTCAAGCATTTGACTCATTTGAAATTACTTGTATAAATGAATATGGGACTGTGACTTCAGAAGAAGGTTTGCAAAAAACAGAGTTTAAAAGTTATTATTACAAAAAATTATTTTGTTGCACTGGAGAAATGTGAAAAGTCTTTTTTCCAATTCGGGGAGGAAATACAAGTTTCAAAGTGTAAATGAAGTGTTAATAAATTATGGTCTTTAGTTAAAAGTAATGCTAAGAAATGTGAAGTCACTTAGACAATGCAACAGCTTGCTGCAAATATACCAAAAAGAAATGGACACAAAGGAATGTCGTTGGAAAATGTTTATACAATCTGTTAGATAATAAGCAAATAAACAGTAGCAAATATATATATAATAGATAGAATAAATAATCTGCAAGGAATGTGTGATCTGATTCTGTGTGACAGAGTCTGAACAATGTTTAATCAGGTATTTTTGCCATGTTTTCATTTTTTTAGCTGGTGCAGAGCTCTGTGCTTCTTTTATTTACTGAATTTACCCAACATAGCTGTTCATTTGGGCTTTTTTTTGGTCTTACTCAGCTATACACAGTAATAACATGGGAAGCATGGTAATTTTGATATGTTTTATACGATCTATGTGCCCAGTAAACATTTGACCTGTAGCAGATATATCCTTAAGGTCTGGGAGAGTTGTAGCAAGTTTCTTTGACTGTATAGTTGACAAAGTATATGTAACTAGTTTCCTGTCAATCACCTTTTTCAAGCCTTGAATGGGTGTTCTGACCAACAATTTTACAGAGTTTTAGTTCAGGTACTCCATGTGGTCCTGCAATATATCTGTAAACCCAGACTAACATCTGTGCCGTTGCATGCCATCATTAGTAATTAAAAATACAGCAGCAGTTGTACTGCATGGAATTTTAGATGGCTGGTCTTTTGACATGCAGTTACCATTAAGTATTAATATTACCAGTTAAGTAACACCATGTCAACATTCACTTTGCCATTGCAAAACAAATTGTGCAGCAATAGAGGCTTATGGTGTGTTGTATTGCAATATATGTTCTTTAACATTTTTTATTTCTCTCCCATGTACCTTCTGAATGTTCTTTGGGCTGGCTGTCATTTTCCAGGTGATAGCAGTCACTTTTGTGAAGTTGCACATATTTGCTGTATTACAAGTGTGTATATCTAAGTTGAAGCTACAAGGGTTTTTTTGCAGTGTGTACTGTAATCAGACAAGTAGGATGTAAGGCCTTGTTGTTGTCACTTTACCACAACACAATGGTTTAAGTCTTATAAGTCTAATAGGCTTGATGGTTTAAGTCATTGTAGCCAGATAAAACAACTAAATTTGGAGGTTTTAATGTTACAGCAGTAGAAATCTTTGTTTTCAGGATTATTTTTGTTCCTGTTTTGAGTCAGTGGACAGTTACAAATATTCCATCTCTGGTGAGAGTAGATATCTCTAACTTTATTCTTCTTTTCCGAGTTCTGCCTGGTTCCTCCCTTGCTGCTTTTCTAGAATTTCTGAATTCTGTTATTATTTTTTTAATGTACCTTGTCTTTTCTTGCTTGCTGTGTAGGTGACTTAGTAACAACCTAACAGAATGTGAGGAAATTATTTACCTGTATGCATATGTTTGTCTGGTGCTATTTCATAGCTGATCTGCTGCTGTTTGAAAGATTTATGAGTCACTCTGGTTATATATAGGTGTATAATTTCACAGTATAGTATGTATTTCAGCTCATCTTAGATTTATTAACTTAGACTTTATGCGCTTGCATTTTTTTTGGCACAGTATGTCACTTGTCCTTCTGCTTAGAAAGTGCAATCATAAATAGATAGGGTAAGGTCACAAAGCACTTGCCAGCTCAGTTGTAAAGCTAGCAGAAATCAGGTAAGTCCCAGCAACAAGGCTACAGACAGTCAAGAGGGCCCTAATGGCCTTGAATCAGCTGGTTAAGGATCTGAAGCACAAATTGTGTTCTCTTCTGCCAGGTGCAGGGAATTATGAGTTTAAACAAACCGTGCAGGATTGCAGCAAGCACCAATAGAACTTAGACTCATCACAAAATATTCAAACCATAGCTGATTTAAATACTTTCTGATTCTTTTCACTTGTCATCAAACAGAAGTTTTTTCAGAAGTGCAGTCTTAGTTTGAAATTTTGTTATTGGTCGTGTACTGCTCAGTGTATGTCTTCCATCTCCTGTCATTGCTCTTCTCTGCCTTGTGTTAATATTTGATCCATCACACTTAAAAGCTGGAAAAGGGAGCCAATATGGATAGAGGCAGGAAAAGTGTACTTAGTTGAGTTAGTTACAAGTATTCACCTGCTAAGGACTTCATGAAAATAGCTAAAAACCAATTTTTTGTGCATTGGGCTGAATTTCATATTTTTGATAGCCTATTTCTAAAAGTTTATAGGGTTTTATTTAATTAATAATGAAGTTGTTCCTATGAGATTTTAATTAGAGTAATGGTTATAAAATGTGCAGTAAAAGAGCATCGAGTTCCTCTTGGGACTGCAAACTGTATTTTCATATTATTTTCTCCTGTTTTCTAACCTTTATTATTATTCATAATGCTGTTGTAGCAGCATATAAAAGTCTGTTTAATGATGAAAGGTTTTAATTCCTTGTTTTCGTCAGTTGATAAATTTCACATTAACCACTTCCCAGATGCTGATGTAATCTAATTTTTTATTTTACATCTACCTCTGTAATTTCAAAGTTTCATACAGATTTCTTAATTTTCTCCTGCTCCAGTTGCAGAAGTTGGAGAGGATTTCTCTGTTCTTAATGTTTTTGGTTTTTTCACATCTTTAAGCATTACAAAATTCTTAGTGTTTTATCATGTGAATGGTCTGATCAGATTAATAGACTGCTGTGACTCCTTTGACAGATTGTACTGGTTTGGAGCAGAACACTAAGACAGGACTTGGTTTAATAAAGCAACACTTGATATATACTCAGAATATTTTAACTGATCATAGTAGATATAAATGCTTTGATTCTACTTAAAATCAGGCTGATTTCTGGCTGTGGGTCTGCTGCTTTGTCACTGTGTAGGTAGGGGTTATAGTTTGCTCATTACTATTTATACAATAAAGGAACATTAGTACCTTAATTCAAAATGCCTGTTTCAGGGTTTATCTACAGTAAGGTCTCCCATGACTGGGACTAATTAAGAACAAGTCAGATTCTTTGTTTGGTTATTGTATTGGTGGGATTGTACTGTTGATTCAAAAACCACATTTGTATATAATTGTGTATAGGCTTAGATTTTGGCTGTGTTATATACTGAGAGAATTCTGTTGCTTATTTTCAGGAAGTGGCTGTTTTTGTCTTTGATAAGAAGCTAATAGACAAGTACCAAAAATTTGAAAAAGATCAGATTATTGATTCCTTAAAACGAGGTGTTCAACAGCTAACTAGGCTTCGACACCCTAGACTACTTACTGTACAACATCCATTAGAAGAGTCCAGGTAAGCTGTAGTAAAGTAGAGAACAGTTACTTTTAATCATTGTTTTGGTAGTGGATGTAAACTGTCTGGAACATTCAATACATACATTTGATGAGATTCAAGTTTAGTGTATTTATTCATATGACAAGGTATTCACCCTATCCCCATATTCCCCACCCCCCACCATAGAATGCAGTTTGGGTGTGAATCAAATTAATAATCTGTTGCTTGATTTTAGTCCAAATGCAGCTGTAAGGCTACACATGACCATTACAGCATGAAAATTTGATGCTTTAATTAATTTTGCTTTTAAAGAACTCTCTTAAAATAGTTTTCTCTCAAAAACTTATTCATACATTTTGTTCCATGTATGAGATGTATTTACTACATGTGAGATCAGAGATTTTTGATAAACTGTATGTGTTGTAGCTAAATATGTGTTGAAAAGGCCCTCAAGTGCCTATCAAGGAAGACAAAATTCAGCATGTTCTTCTAGTGCTTATTTGATTTTTGAAAGGTTGGTCACTAGGAACAATAACTGGTTAGTCTTACAGGTTTATTGTTCAGCTGTAGGGATAACAGCACACTAAAATCTAACATAGAAAATCAAGCTTTTATGTTAAAATAGGAAGCTGATCCTGATACTACCAAAGAAGGTCATGGAAGTTTTAGGGTTTTTTTCCCCAAAGAGGAAGGGGGTTGGACTAGATGATTTCCAGAAGTGCTTTCTAACCCCAGCCATTCTGTGATCCTAATTGTAGCCTGATAAAGATTCATTATATAATGTCCTTCCTTTCTGTTTTGACTTTTTCCAAATTGTTTCTAGGAGCTGCGAATACTGTAGGAATGCTTCTTCATCTTTGCAATGGCTGCTTTGAGACAGGTTTATTGGATTAAATTGCACTTCCATATTCATATCTATCTTTCCTCCAGTGCTAAACACATTTCACATTAACAGCAGTTCAAAGCTGTCATTGCACCTATGATCTAGGATGTCCCTTACAATGGCCTAAAGAAAATCAATTAGGTGGTTGAAGATAGTTCTCAGTACTCTACAACAGTAAACAAACTATTACATGCTAAATGGCCTAGGGTCATCTCAAATTATAATGTATGCAAGTGAATCCCAGAGTATACCTCAGCCTTCTTCCTAAAATTGTCACAGCTTTCCAGTTGACTCAGCAACTTTCCCCCCGAACTTTGCCTTTCAGAAGAAAACACCCAGATTCATACCTTTAAGAAACCTTTGGTGGTGTTCTTGTGAAGCATTTAAGCTTTTTGAGTGTAAGTGTAGTTACATCACAGTTCTTGTTTGTGAGTCTTTAGTAATGCCTCACACTTGGCTTCTGCTGTATTTGTTTCCATACTCAGCACACTCAGCTGCTGGTAGAAACACCAGAAGCACAAAACCTGTACAGTTGCTTGCTGTGCCAGAAATGGATATAACAATTTCTGGAGAAGATTAATAAAATAAAGGTTTATGTAGAATATATGTGTATGTAACCTTGTGCAAACATACTGTAAGATTGCTTTAGGATTTCAGGTCTTTCCAGCATGCCTATTCTTGAAGAAATCTCTTGTGAGCCTCTAGCTAGACTGTACCTGATCTTTCTTTTTCTTCCTTTTTTCTTATTTTGTGTTTCCCCAAAGTAGTGTACAGTTGTAATGAACTGCTTGCAGGTCACCCATTATATTCCTCCTATATGATGCAAATAGATACTTGATGCCCCTGGAGGGATGAAGTAGATATGGAAAGAAAGGCCATACCTTTCTGACCCTAGTGTCTGGATAGCTTTTCCACTATTAATAGAATGTTTCTACTACAAATTATTGGTATCCAACATAGTTATATTTAATATAAATGTGTGTAATACATATAATGATGTAAAACCTCTTAATGTTCATTTATATGAGTAACTCCTTATTTATACCAAGTATTTGAGTATGTTTATTTAAAAATGGTCTTGAATTCCATTAACAGCACTGGAAAGCATTATTAATTTATATTTAGCTTGTTATTGAAGAAAAGGATAAAAAAACAAATTGTGGGTTAGCTCATAATATCATTCCTACCCTTTAAAAATAGTAGTAGTGTGAATTGGCCCTTATAATTTACTAGACATTGCATTTGTTACATTGTTTCCCTGTAGAAAGCATATGTATTTTTAGCTGTCATTTTTTTTTTAAATGTTTTTATCTTACTCTTCTGACTTTCATGTTGATATTATTCAGGAAATTGTTAAGGCAGGTGCCCTGTATGGCAGACATCACCTTCTGCAAAATTCTACTATTTAATTAGAGTTACTGCATCCCTCCAGTATTGTGGCTTGGGCCCTTTTTTTAATTACCTCCTAAAGTAAAAAATAAACAGCCATATTTTTATTGCCTCAAACCAGCAGTAATCAGAGAGTTTCTTATGAAAACCATGGAATAACTGTTCCCTTGGTATTTTCGTCTGTGCCTTAACCATTACTAAATGGAAAAGCTCTATGTGAAGCTGAAGTCAGACTGAAAAGAAAGTTCTTTGTCTTTCTATGTTCTCGTTTTGAGTTGTGTTTATAACAGGAACAAGTTTTATAACCCTAGCCATATCAATAGAAACATAAAAGGTATGTTATTATCAGAATGGGAGGGAGGAAAGCAAGCAAAAAAATTCTGTCAGGTTGGTTGGCACTTAGCATTCAATGTATTTTACTTTTCAGTTGTTTTTCTTCTAGAGAGGCAGTAGATAAAACTACAGTCTGGATGGATAGTAAGAGGTTTGCATGTTAGAGCAGCCTTATTTTACTTCAAAGGTCAAGCTTGTTAATTATTGAAATACTAAAAAAATATGTGGTAGTTTCATGCTGAGACACGTCTTCTGATGTTTTTATGGAGTGATCAAAAAGTTAGGCTCTGTCTTCTTGCCTAGAACTTTATATTAAAAAATATATCTTTGTTACTGTTTTTTGGTTTGTTTTCTGTGTCCATACTGGTGCAGTATTTAGTGTTCTGATGAATTAATGATCCTTAAAGCAGGTATGTGTGCTACCATCCATGTAGTGCTTTCTCAAAAAAAGCCCTTTAAAACAATTAAGGAGTGAATTGCAGTGGCTGTCCAGGGCCTCCACTGCTATGCAGAGCAGTGTGAAGAATGCAGATGTAAAGAATGACTATGTCTGTGTTGCATGAAGCTTGGGAAATTGAGACATTTATTGGTTTCCAATATATAAGACCATTTCTGAAATTTGAAATTTTGACAGTGATACAACCGGACCTTATGTATGGAAGTTCGCTTCTTCTGTGCTTTTCAAACACAGTTGACACAAAAATGCATAAGCAAGACCATTAATTTTTCATGAAGAAAAAAAAAATCAAGAAAATAATTAGAGAACAATCACTTCACATGCAAACTGCTGTTCATATAACAAGTGTATTTGTGTTTGCGAGTCTTCTCTGTCAGTTGTCAAAGTAAAAGAATATTCAGGTGCTCCCTTATATTAATTTAGTTTCTGATCATTGTCTGACCTCATTAAGTACTGCTTCAGTCAGGGATGTGTTGGTTTTAGGCATAGGTAGAAGTCTGATTTTACAAGTTTTAATAGCAGTAAGAATTACTTGATCAATTTGTCCTGGATCAGGACAAGGAAAGCATTATTTTTAAAAAAAATATTTATGAGGCATTGTGTGAATCATTAGTGATTTATATGAATGTTAGAGAATAAAATATCCTAATTCTAGTAATTTTTTCAACTTCAGACATTTGTGTTTCTCTTTAGTATAATATTAAAAGAATTCAAAACCTGAAATATAACATGGCTTTTGGTAGCACCAGGTGCTTTGGCAATATATTTGATATTTGTATGGTTCTTTATTTGCAGTCAAGAGATATATTACATTTATGTACAAGAAATTTTTTAATGCATTTCCTATACAGGGATTGCTTGGCATTTTGTACAGAACCAGTCTGTGCAAGTTTAGCTAATGTTCTTGGCAGCTGGGACAACCTACCTTCTCCTTTACCATCAGACATTAAAGAATACAAACTTTATGACGTGGAGACCAAATATGGTTTGCTTCAGGTATGGTACAGGTTGTCTTTATAATTTTTTTTGTGCTTTTAGTGTTAATGATTTTTTTAATGAAGTCAGTACACTGCCAAAGTTTTGTCTGCCTATAGTAAATCAAATAATTGTGAGGTGAGAGATAATAGTGCCCTGATCTCTCTAAGTGTAAAAGAGGATAAACACTAGAAACTCTAAGGTGCTACTCTTTCTTTGATTGTTCTGACATGTAAAATAGAAACTTAATTTTTATTTTCCATGTAAATGTCTATGCTACATCTGTCTCTTCCATATGTGAATCTTTTCTTTATGTTCTGCACAGAACCATTAGCTCCCAGGTTTTGTTTGGTGAATATTGTTGACCAGCTTCATAAAGCATTTTTGTTCTTCTGAGATGGTGTGGCCTGAGAGGAGAGCGGAATGCACCACCACATTTATGCTGTCATAGTTGATTAACACTAGTAATCTCACTTGTTGATTACCCATCTGTGTTTAATTTCCTTCATGCGTAATTTTTAAGGCATAGGCTAAAATAGGAAAAATTGTTTCTTAGTTAACTTCTTAATTTAACTGTGACCCTATGAACAGAATTTTTGTAAATGTCTTATAGGACGTTTGGGGAAATACTTAACCTGAAATAATGATCTTTTATGAACAGGTTTCTGAAGGTTTGTCATTTTTGCATAGCAGTGTCAAAATGGTCCATGGAAATATTACTCCTGAAAATATAATCTTGAATAAGAGTGGAGCATGGAAAATTATGGGCTTTGATTTTTGTATCCAATCAACAAATCCATCTGAACAGGAGGTAATCATCTTAATATTTATTATCATTCAGCTTCAAATTCAGGTCTTTGCCTGGAACCAGTTTCATGATTTTGCATTCCAGTATATAGCCATTTATTTAATATTCACCTCTGTATTTCGTTGGCCAGAAGTTAGAACATATGGCACAGGTCTGGATTGAAGTGCTGCATTTGATAGTCTCAAAAAGGGCCTGAGTGAGCTCAGTGGGGTCAGAGTAGACTAGTGATGGTTTCAAACAGAGGCTGGAGCCTGTGCCACTTCTGCTCCCCTCTATGTTGGATGACTTGCAAGCCTGACTTAGTGTGTTGCACTTACTCAGTGCCTAACTGCTACCTTGAAAATTAATTCCATCATATCTCATGTTTCCCCATTACAGCAGTGCTTTGATTTTCCATTACACTTCCCAGCTCTAATATTCAGATAAAACTGCATCAGTGAATCACTTTAAGCTGCAGACAGAGATACTTAACAGTTTTGCCTTACTGTGTTGATGTTTGATTCATAATTGAATTTGAGTGGCTTAATTATTTTTTGCTGCTTGAGTTTCTTTTTGAAAATGGTCTTTAAAAATCCTTGATAAATGTACTTTGTTTTGCTTCTCACACTTCTCTTGTAGCCAAAGTTCCCTTGTAAGGAATGGGATCCAAACTTGCCATCCTTGTGTCTTCCAAATCCTGAGTATCTGGCGCCAGAATATATTCTCTCTGTGAGCTGTGAGACAGCCAGTGATATGTACTCTTTGGGAGCTGTTATGTATGCGGTGTTTAATAAAGGGAAACCAATTTTTGAAGTCAACAAGCAAGATATTTATAAAAGCTTTAGTAGACAGCTGGACCAGGTATTTATTCTTTTTATGGTTATTGTTTGTTGATTTTTGTATTTGAAAAGTTACTACTGTAAAATAGATTGAAATATTGAGAACACTATCAGTGCTCCAACATAAACCATCTGACAATGGTATCTTACCCTGCATACTGTTGTTATAACAAGGAAAAACATCACAGCAAAAGATGAGAAATAAAAATATGTTTAGAGGAGGTTACGTGTACCAACTTTATAAACTAAAAATTGCATTTTTCACCTAATTCCTCTGTAAACCTGTTGAATGTGGTCTTGTGAAATAATGCTTACCTGTTGGGGTGAACAGTATGAAACACCTGGCAGCAAATTACCTGTGTAGGACCACTGAAGAGGGCTGGGTTTAGAGTGATTTGATCACTTGACATGGCAGTTGGTATCCACTTAGCTATCACCATTTCACATTCTTTGTGGACTGTGAGTATTAACAGAGGACAGCATCACAGTTAATTGGATTAGCTGACATAATGTCTATTCATATGCAGGTTTCCTTTGTTGTAAGTTCTTTTGGTGCCCATTGCCACACAGTATGTACTGTGTTTTAATGTTTGTAGACATCACCTCAGATAATGACATTTGCCTGTTTAAAATAATGTGTTTGTGTTCTCTGATAAGCTGAACTACAGTGGGAAGTTTTAAAAACAGAGATGGGGCCTAAAACAGGTAGGCTCTTGGGAAACAGAGGAGACTGTGAGCAAGAAGAGAGGGATATCAAATGCGTGGATAGAGAAACCATCAAGAGAACAAAGTACAGGCCTGTTGTATATTGGAAATAGTTACATGCAAAGTTTTCTGACTTCATGGTGTTCATGCTTGAATTACTTCCACAGCTGAGCCGTTTAAGCTCCAGTACTCTTGAGAGCATACCCGAGGAGGTGCGTGAGCACGTAAAGCTCCTCCTAAACGTAGCTCCAGCAGTCAGACCAGATGCTGATCAAATGACTAAGGTCAGTCCATGGAAAATACAGCAGCCATAGGAAAGTGAGAAATTACTGTTTGATTTGTAAACCTATTTTGAAGTGTTTTCTGCTAATCATTTTATTTTAAATGTTAAATATTTTTTAACCATTTAGATGTAATGTTAGTTGATGCCAAAAGTTATCCTTGTGCTGATATTTATTTATAGGGAAAAAGTGGGTGCTGAGACAGAATTTGAAAAAAATATTCAATTATTCAAAAATTATTCAATGCAACACTGTTTTATTCCTTTCCATTCAGTTGGAAGCTTTTTGGTGCTATGGTTTTATACAATTCAGTCTTCAAAATTATATTGGAAGGATTTGAAAGTGAGGAAATTATAAAGGGCAATAAACGTAAGGATTAACTTTTGTGTATTTTTAAGTATCCAGAATAATAAATTATATTCAGAAATTGTTAACCCCAGCAAAGCAAAATTTAATTGCAAGTAGGAAATAATGTAAGTTTTAATTTGTCAAAACTGTTGCTCCATTTTTCTATCTGAAAGTAGCATTGTTCTTCCCTTGTCTTATGCCCCATTTTCTCCAATCTGATAGCTTTTCAGATTTCTGCTTATAGATTTGTTTTGCTAAAGGATTTTTTTTTTTTGTGGTGTAAAAAGATGGTATGCAGAGATAGGTATCAGTGTTTTAACTGTTTTTGAAGGAAACAGTGGGCAAAGAAGTGAGAGGGAGCAGGTGATGGTTTTGTGCATCTATATGCTGAAAGATGGGAGTGAGGGAATTGGCAGATATTTCTTAGGTATCAACTCAATTTTCTGAAGGACTACAATAAACAAATCTGTGAGGGGTTGTATTAAGCAGTATGATTTTATAAAAATATAAAATCTTTTATATTTTACCACATCTGCACACTGAATTATAGGGTAGAGATACCAGAGCTTCCAGGGTTTCTGGAGTTTCCAGGGGTGGGAGCCAGATGTGGATGCCCTAGTAGGTCATCTTGTGTTATAATATAATATAGCATAATTATTCCTAGAAGAATATTTATTCAAAGTTTTTTTTACATTGCATTTTTTTGTAAGCCACTAAATGAAATAATGTTTTAACTTAGATACACATAACATGCATGAGTTTTTGAAAAATGCTAGGAAAATTCTGTCTTAATAATAAACCTGTATCTGAATATCTTACTACCTGGTATGTAAAAATTTAATTTTCTAATTGTTAGTTGCAGACATGTCATTGTAAAAGCTTACTGTCATGCATTGAAAGGACAGGTAATTATCATAGGTAGATGATAATTATTGTAGCAGTGTCAGTGTTGTCCCCCTCCAGATCATAACCTTTAGTCTTATTTTTAGATACCATTCTTTGATGATGTAGGAGCAATGACGCTTCAGTATTTTGATTCATTATTTCAAAGGGATAACCTGCAGAAATCACAATTCTTTAAAGGACTACCAAAAGTTCTGCCAAAACTACCTAAGGTATGTCTTGTAATGATGTCTTGTTTAGCCACTTTGAAACATCTGTTAGCATTTTGAGTCTGGAAAGCTGGACTTTCTGTAGCATTGTACCATAATAGACTGCCATGAGACTGTCAGAATGGAGTAGAAGGAAATAAAGGGAGATTAGAACCTGCTTATTCTGGAAGTATTCCTCAGCAATCAATAATACTTTAAATGGGAAATGGCAAATAAGCCAAATAAGGAGCCATCATTTGCGTGTCCTGTTGTAGTTCATCCCAGTTTGAAAAGGAGTTGTCTTCTCTCCACTTAAAGGCTTTCCCTGTGTTTTAGATGCCATCATAGCTCTTTGAAGCCAATTTGCCACCTTTTTTTCCTATAAGATTGCTTCAAGTTTTTTCATAGCAAGGCAGTGCTTTAATGTTGAATGATGCAAAACTTTCTTCCCTCAGTAGACTAAGTGCTTTCTTGTGCTGGCAGTGCTCAGAAATCTCAAAGGCAAATGCCTGTCATTACATATTTCTCTTGTGCAGTATTAAGCAAGATGTCTAGACAGGCTCCCTTTCCTTTTCTGGTATACCTTAATTTATATAAGCCGTAATGCACATGGGATAGTAAGATAGTATTAGTTTAATACATAATAGAATAACTGAGCTTCTCAACCAGTGCATTAAATTTCTGGTTTTTTAATTCAGTTTTGCAGAATTAAAAATACAGAAATTTAAAATTAAATTAAAACTACACAGTGCAACATTTAGACTCCTTAGTCAATACTCGATTCTTTTTAATTGAGTAATTTTTTCGTTTGATCAGATATGGTTGGTGCTTTGAATTTGGAAATAAGTGGCATGTATTTCACCTAACTTTAGACAGCCACTGATTGATCAAATAATCTTTTTTTTTTCTGTCTTGAAAGTATATTTTATGAGGCAAATGACTATGCCCTTGAACCATATATTTCTGTTTATTGACTTCAAGAGCATTTAAGGATGTCTAACGCTACAGTAGACATCCACAGTTTTAATATCTGTTTCATCAGTAGAATCCTAGTTAGGGAATGTGTCTGGAGTTTTGCAAAAAGATATAGTAGGATTATGTGTTTGTTCAGTGAATTATGGGGATCAGAAACAAAACAATTACTAATTTGGAGGGTTTATAGGCATATTAGGGTCTTGTTAGGGTATTTTTAAAGAAAGCATATGGAGCATGGTTTTCATAACTCATGTGTGGCTCAAAGTCCTATTTTCTGTACAGTTAATTGCTTTTTGTTGTTCTTCACAGTTGTTAATTTTGAGTGCAAACACAAAATTAAACAGAGTAGCACAGTGTAAATTAACTGCAGTGTACTGTGCCAATAAGAGATCAGAACTGAAAATTACATGTCTACTTTTTTATAAATATCAGGCTAATACAAAAGCTGCTGAACTGGCACAATGGTAGCTTACTGTGGTGCAGTACATGATTCATACTTGGGGTTTTTTTTCTTTTAGCGTGTTATAATTCAGCGAATTTTGCCTTGCTTGACTTCTGAATTTGTGAATCCGGATATGGTGCCCTTTGTCTTGCCTAATGTTCTCTTAATTGCTGAAGAGTGCACCAAAGAAGAATATATCAAGCTCATTCTACCTGATCTTGGTCCTGTTTTTAAGCAGCAAGAACCAATCCAGGTATGTTAATATTATTCATATTAAAATTTTTGTATTTGTTTTTGTTTTCCCTGTAAAAATGACTAATTGTTCTATTTCCCTTTTCCAGCTTCACACACATTGCCCAGTCTGCTCTGTAGTTGTCCAGGCAGTCTTGATTCATTCAAAATTGATTTTTCCAGGAAATTTTCAAAGCCTCTACCTCTGCTTGTTTAGATGAATTCTGAGGGTATATTGCATTTATAGATAAGATGAGATTTGCAAAAAAGGTTTCATTTACCACTTGGTTTTGGTTGATTGTAGGAGATATATTTCTATGCATGTTAACACATATCTTGGCAATCTGAGCAGGATTGTACAGTACAGTTTGCATATATTCTACCAGTAGATGAACCTGGGGTTTTTTGAGTTGGGTTTTTTCTTCTATCCAGTTTGCTGACATTTGGATCGTGGGGTGGAAAAATTGTAGCATTGACACTCTCTAAGAAGGGCTCTTTATTCATATTAAGAGTAGCATTTGTTTGAGGACTGTGCAAAAATTTGTGAAATTAATTTCATTTTTATTTGGCAATTGTAATAGGTAAGTAAAATATGCTGTTTTCCCTGCTGTTTAAATGTATAACATTAAGACATAGTCATTACTGTAAAGGAGCAAAAATTTGCATCCTTTTGTCATCACCGTGATGATTCCTGAGAAATCTGTCACAAAGTAGGGCATTGTACCTCCACAGATGAGAGACAGGTATGCATTCCTTCTAGCTCACTCCTGTGTGCCATTATTTATCTGCAGAGTACTTAAAGGGCAAGGTAAACATAGCAGACCTTTGATTTCTGGATTTCAGAAAACTGGACCAGAGAAGTGTCATTACACTGTGGAGGCAGGGAAGGAGGCAGCTGTCTGAGAATACCTCAGGAAATTTGAACTACTTAATGCTGTTTATACTTTGTACACCAAAGCTTTATGTTAGTTCTTTTGTCTTGAAAAAAGTCAATGTTTAACTAACCAAAAGCCAGTGAACATCTCATTTGTGCTGTGTCATCCTAAAAGGTAAATCTGTGTTCTGTTGCCTTTAGCATTAGATTTGTGACATAATCCTTGCTCCAAAAAGTTTGTAGCAAAGTTACATCTGGAGCATAATGGACACAAAAGCTGTTTGTATCTTGAGAGATGAAGGAAGCAAAATACAAACCTGGAGTCAACTCATAATGGCAGATCTTTGCAAAGCTTCTCTGTGACTATCTAGAAACTATTAAATTCTTATGCTGGTATTTTTAATGCAAAGTACTGCATGGCTTATTCAACTATTATTTCTATGGTCTTTTTAGTATGGCAAAGTTTAAATAATCTAGGTCATGTTTTCAAAGTTAATATATCAGGAATTCCAGAAAAAATTAGAGGTTCAGAATGCCAGAGGATAGATTTCCAGGTGTGGCTATCTTTGTACAAGGCAGAAATTTCTGGTTTCTGTGTGCTTCTAACTCCTGGAGAAGGGTATTCAGGGAAGATGCCAGTGTTTCTTCCAAACACTTTTTCAAAATGTTACAGATTTGTATGAGGGGCCTGTTGCTTGTCTTTAGTAGGATATTCAAATTAGGAAATGAATGCATCATAGGAAACCTGCTCTAATTCAAGATGAAGAAATTCAGGTAGTGTTCACAATGTCTTTTTGTAAGGGAATTCATAATATGAAAATGGAATATTTAGATAAACTTATTCTTCTTGTTAGTGTGGAGTAATGTGTGCTGTATGTTAACATCCTAGCTTACTCTGACATAGCTTCCCAGACAAACCCTTAATTTGTATCTACAGGATTCCATAGACAGCATAGGATGTGCTGTAAATTCATTTTCTAGTTCACTCCTCAGAAGTGGTCCCTGACAAGTACTGGGCCCTGCATTAATGAATGAAGGATTGTTACTTAGAGTGCAGCTGCTGTTAATTGCTTAGTAAATGGTGTGTGTGAATCAGTACCTTCTTAATTTTTACCTAAATAGATAAAAAGTATCAAATGGAATCCTAGAAGCTTAAACATAGAAACTGTAATTCCACATTACGTGGTTAGGGTTGTTAGAGAAGAGCAGGTGTTAAGAGAACATGTAAGGCTTAAAAACTCAAGTTTAGGACAAAAATTGTGTATTGAAGAAAACCATGAAATTTAGCTTTAAAACTAGTCTCGTCCATTTCACACTGATTGTCCCAAATATGGGGATATTACATCAGAATCAATGTTCATGGAACAAATGAATGATTTTGTGTGTGTGTGTGCAATTTGGGAAATTACACATTTCCAACAAGAAAACACATATTAGCTGCACTATAAAAATCTATTTTCCTTCTCTGTAAAGAGAAGGGGGAATAAATAAAAGGGGAAAATTTGTAATGGGGTCTTGGTACATTTCTGTTTCTACACTTCAGTGCTCCTGTTTATTTGACATAGAAGACATAGAATCATGACATACATGATTGCCATGTATTTTTAGACAAAAATGTAAATGTTCCTATAAAATATTTGGCTTTTTGTTATAAATATGATACTTCTAAACATAATTTATCCATCTAGTTTAACCTGTTTTCTGAAAGGAGTTCTGCTATCAATGGATGCTCACTGTCCCCTCTGGCACCTGTCTGAGTTGTGATACGAATCTTATGAGTGCTCTGTATTTAAAACTGAGCTGGCTGAGTGATTTAAAATAGTGTTTAACCTTTAGATGGCTAATCTTAAGCAAGATGGATCCCACTATGCATATGTGCTATTCTAGTTTTTAAGTTAATGTGATGTGAATATTTTATTTGAGGAATATTTTATTATTATCTTTTTAATTTTAGGATACACAATTTCCATGTTAAATAGAATAAAGGCTTATTTTTCCATCTAGTAGCCATTATATTGTTTTTGTTATGTCCCTATTTTGATTTTAGACACATGGAATACAGCTGTATATGTGGAGTTGTGATCAAGTGCTTTGAGGACAGAATTTGAGTTACTGTTTTTTGGAAGTTTAGCTTTTGTAGCTGTGATGTGTGTATAAAGATTTTCTGAGGGTGTATATTAACAAAAGACAATAAAGAGAAACAAGAACTATTTACAAGTTCGTGTAAGTAGAAAACTCCTTACTGAGTCATTATGGTTTGTTATTTCAGAAGAATCAGTCTAGAACATACATATTTTGTTGGATTTGTATTTGCTGTTTTTAAAATGCAATAACATGTCAAAGTGTTTTTTGTCTTCCATGCCTTCAGGCAAGCAACATGGTAAGTGACCATATTTCCTGAGTTATAAGAAAACTTCTGAAGTTTTTTTGATATGATACAACACACTTTAAATTGTAAATATATCCTTTGCAGTTAAAACTTTTGGCTTCTGAATTGTCTTTCTTTGAATAGATATTGTTAATCTTCCTGCAAAAAATGGACTTGCTTCTAACCAAAACTCCACCAGATGAAATAAAGAACAGCGTTCTGCCAATGGTTTATAGAGCCTTGGAAGCACCTTCAATTCAGATCCAGGTATAGTAGTTGCAGCCTTTATTTAAAACTTTCTTTTTTCCTCTTTCAGCTGACATGCCAACTTTTTGTGTACTCATGTATTTGTTTACTTAACAAAACCCCGAAACTGTATAATATGCCTGAATGTTGAAAGAGATGAATGCTTTATTAAGGAACATTTGTTTCTGTTAATGTAAAATTTAGTTTCCTTGTTTTCCAGGAAGGTAACCACTTGGCTGTTGTTCTAATGCTCTTATCTTAGATTCCTACTAGCCACCATAGCAGAAAGTAGGATATGCATTTATATTTCACTGCCTGTGCAGCAGAAACCATGCAGGCATGCATGCTTTACCAGTCAGTGAGAGGTGGCTTGTTCTGAGCTCCTGCTGGTGAGAACATCTGTGCTGACAGTTACCTCAGGAGACCTGTGCTGTAAACTCGTATTAATCTACATTCTGGTGACATTTTTATATATCCATGATTTTTTTTCTCCTTAGTCTTTCTCTACCTTTCTAAAGTTCTTCTGGGGATTTTTTTTAATCATTCAACTGTAGTTAACTTCCAGTTACCCAAAAACGTTCAGGAGCGGGAGATAAAGAAACAAAATATTTCTCAAAGGCGGTTTTGGATAATCAGATGTGACTTCTGCCTTTGTAGTATTAGGGACAAAGGTTTTATTTCTAAGTATCTGTCATGAGTTTCTTTCTGCATCAGTACTTTGATTACTGAGGTGTTTACTTACAACATATACTTAGTATTGCTGTTTCTTTTTTTTGAGATTGGTCTGAAATTGTGTTTATTTTTTCTGTGCTAAAGTATGGTTAATCTTGACATGATTTTATCATTCAGTCTATCATTTTACTGCAGTATTATTGATAGTACTCATTTTCTTGATTTATGTAAGAGATTGGTAGTTTGGTGCAGTAAAAGCTGGGTTTTATATAAAGGAGCCTCATGAAAATGCAAGATGTTTTTGCTGTTTAAATATTATGAATTTAAGAAGGCTCTTTTTTTATAAAATCCGTTTTTGAAGATTCTGTACACATGCCATGATGCTTTATTATTATAGCTATTTTTAGGTAAGTGTGATAGATTAAGGGCAGCTTAGTTGAACAGATTTCCTTAAGAGGAAAGCATAAGAAGACACTTCAAACTAACTGATATTGAGTTACATTAGTACTAATTTTATAATAAATGTGCATGTTTCTTTTTAAACTTGTGTGTTTTTGGGTTCTTTTTTAGGAGCTTTGCTTAAACATAATTCCCACGTTTGCCAATTTAATCGATTACCCATCAATGAAAAATTCATTAATTCCAAGAATTAAAAATGCATGTTTGCAAACTTCTTCTCTTGCTGTGAGTATCATAGTAACATTCTCTAGTGTTCAGAAAATATTGTAACCTTTAATTACTTTGGGTCTACCATGTTGCATCTTTAAAGAAAAGCCAACCATTGTGTTCTGATTTCTTACTGAATTTTTTTAAAAAACTTCTTAAAAGTGCAAAAGCATCATTTCTTTGCTCTAACAATTTTTTAAGTTGTTAACAACTTACCATGTTAGTAATAGTGTCAAAATCACTGAAGTGAGTTCCACAGTAATACACGTTGACAATGTTTGTCATGTAGAAAAGCTAAGTTTTTGTGAGCATAAAAACAAGTGTTTTTCTTTCATGATACAAAACCTTTTTTTAACTTGTCTTGAATTTTTCAGTACAAAGATTTTCTTACGAGTTTTGTAAATTTGTTTTGGGTTTTTTTCTATAAATAAAGACTTTGTTTAATTCTTATCATACTTCACAGGTCCGGGTAAACTCACTAGTGTGTTTGGGCAAGATCTTGGAATACTTGGATAAATGGTTTGTGCTTGATGATATTTTACCTTTTCTACAACAAATTCCATCAAAGGAACCTGCGGTGCTCATGGGAATTTTAGGTAACTAATACTTCCAACTTTCTCTTTTGTGTTTTGATACTGTAAACCCATGAGCTTTCTGTGTTACCATTGAACATGTTTACATAGTGTATCCCTAAAATGACTATTAAAAACTTTCTGGTTCTTGAGTATGTCCCTGTTCAGATACCTTATGTATGACATATATGACTAGTACATATATTTTCAGTCCTCAGGACCCGGTGCAGTTCTGAGTACTCACTGCAGTTCTTGGACTGCAACACTTACATGGACTAGGTGCTCCACAGAGTCAGAGGTGCTGTTTTCTTCAGAAGAATATATGAACTGTCATCTTTTAGATGCTGGAGCTTTTGAGATGTTACTGTTGCCTTCTTTTACCACTCTTGCATAGCAGATGCTGTAAATGATGGTGAACAAATCTGCTGTTCCTTACTGCAGGTTTTGTTAGACTCATTTTGTTGGATATTTAGGCACACAGTTGTGCCTATGGGCAGAAGTGGAACACAGTCTGAGTGAGGTCTCCCAAAATGACTAACAAAACTCGATGGTACTTCTGCGAGGGGAATACCTCACTCCCACTTGAGCTTTCCTACTGCCGCTTGGTGCTTGCCTTTCGCAGGGTGTGTGATTTTAGCAAATTGAATGGGCTTAAGGAATCCAGATGACCAGAGCCACTGCCAAGGAAGAGTTGTGACTCCTTGGCCAAGTCTGGAAGGCAGTGACTGTTTCCCCTCCTGACACCAAAGTGGTGTAGACCAGTTGTAACAGCTGAGCTGCACTGCCAGTAACCCTCATTAAACACTGTGCTCATGTGTGATGGCAGCATTATTTTTATTTGCTCAAAAGCAGCAAGAAGGCCTCTTGTCTGTACTGATCTAAAGCTGCCTGTTTCCCTTAACCCTTGCAGCTTCGACTTTTATTTGCTATCTAAGTATAAGAGACTCTATTTTTTGCTTTAGCTCTGTTAATTCTGAATTCTACTCAGATACAGTAAGTGAATCCTGGTTTGGAAATGATGGGCTGAAATCAGTTTTATATACTCAGGCTCTCCTTTCTTCCATAATCATAATACAATCCTTCACTGTCTTTGTCTTGGTGACAGCTCTGTTCTACTACCATAGCAATTGAGGAAAGCTGCTGTGTCTTTTATGCTAGTATGTTCAGTGTTTGCTACCAGAGCTGGACTATTTCAGCAGAGGATTCTTCCTGTCAGAAACACTCCAGAACATTTGGGCTTAACACTGGGTCTCTCATGCATGTCAGGATTCTTTTCCCAGTGAATTTGAAACAGATAAAGATTATGCATGAGTTCTGATACTATGTGTAACAGTCCAAAACTTATAGTTGACAGTTTTTGTAAAAAACCATCAGAGAGCAGGATGATAGTTAATCCTAGCTACTTGTAGTGAGCCAGGAGAGAGAGAACACACCCTTAGTTGATGCAGCTTGATTCCTCAGTGGCAGTGTGTCAGTTTGTGGCAAATCACTTGCACATTCAAAGATGTATATTCTCAAATAATTGGCCAGAGCAAGGCTTTCACTAATACCAGGTTTCATAGCTGCAAAGTGAGACTTTGGACATCTTGTTCTGAACTGTAGCAAAGCCTCTTGCAGTTTGTGTGGATCAGTTCTTAGCCTTTAAGTCTCTTGGCCACGTTTGTCCCTGCTTGCACACAAGCACAGTGCTTGCTCAATACATATATGAGTGTGCTACTTCGAGTTTGTTGACATTGTTTGCTAAACTTAACAATTTCTCTTATTTTGATGTGCTGTGTTAGGTATTTACAAATGTACATTTACTCACAAGAAGTTGGGAATTACCAAAGAACAGCTTGCAGGAAAAGTATTACCCCATCTGATTCCTCTTAGTATTGAGAACAATCTTAATCTCAATCAGGTAGGAACACAACTGTTTTGCATGCTTTTCCTTGACAATTATCAGAGGATAAATTTAAACTGTTGTCATAAAAAAATTCATTCATTACTGCATGTCTGTGTCTATTGTCTATTTCAATTTTTTTAGTGGCATGTATTTTTCCATGTTTCACTATGCACTCTGCTTGTAATTTGCTATCTAATGCACAAGAATGAAGGTGGAGTACAAATTATTTATCTTACATTGTGTAAGATGACTTTATCTTACATTGTGTATTGTAGGTTTATGAGGTATTACCTGCTAAGTTACACCTATCTGAATTCCATCACTGCAAAATCCAAACTTCTTATCTATTTTTTTTCCAGTTCAATTCTTTTATTTGTGTTATAAGAGATATGCTCAATAGATTGGAAGCAGAACATAAAACAAAACTTGAGCAACTTCATGTCATGCAGGAGCAACAGAAGTAAGTGTTAATATTTTGTGTTGGAGAAGTAGTCATTTTTTGGCAAATGTTAGAGAACTCTAGCCATAGCAATAAAAAAATCAGGTAATTCCAAGTTCAGTAGTTGAGAATTATCTCAAATAAGCACAGTTGGCAGAAGATCCACTTCTATGTGCTAAGCTGCTTTCCTGTACTTGCTGAGAAATAAACCATATCAGAGAAACATAAACATTGCAGCCTTTTAGAAGGCTGTGATATTTTGAAGTACTTGGTGCTATTTTATGGAGCCTGATATGAAGTGAGATTTCTGAGACAAAATAATTTGTGATATCTGAAGTCTGAGTCACCCTGCTCAAAGGGAGAAATGAAGACCAGGGGAGGTTATTAGGAGATGTTTACTACTTCTCAAAGGAACATTTGCCAGTCTCCTGAAGGCATTATATAAAAGTGGTTGCTCTCAGTGCAATTGTTTGGTATTATTTAAATGCAGAAGAATGATCTGCATTGTTAGATTAATGTTGTGGCTGTGATTGCAAAGTTGTCTTGTTGTAATATACTCTGCACTGTGTAGATCCTTGGACATTGCCAACCAAATGAGTGGGGGTGAAGAGGCAAGATCTAGTGGTACAGGCAATCAGGTAAGTAATAGTATGTAACTTAGACATAGAACATTGAAATTTAAAATCACTTAGTTGATATTTACATAGCCTTAAATTGCAGTATTTCAAATAATGAAGCTTTTTTCTTGGAACTTTAACAGATTGACAAGGTATTTAATAATGGAGCTGACCTTCTGACTAGTGGATCTGATAGTAAAGAGAATGAGATATCATCAATACAGAGAAAGGTGTGCTTTGCTTTTTTTTTTTTTTTGTAATTCTTTTTTTTTCCATCTGTCTAATCCAAAGCTGATAGGGTTGCAGAAAAAGAGTGTGTAAATAGGTACAATATTTAAAGCTTTAGTTGAAAAACTAACTGGTTTATATAGTCACATGAGAAGGTCCATGAAAAACGTTCAGATCATATCCTTCAGTTTTCATGTAAGCCTTTCCTTGAAAATATGTTTGTATGAAGCAGGCAGCAATTAGGATTATAAATTTGGGGTCATTTTCTTTCTCCTTAATTATAGATTTAAATTAAACTGAAACTTCACCACTGGATATAGGTACGAAGAGTAAAGGGAAGAGCAGAGTTAGACTCTATGACTAATTGAAAAATGACAAAGAGAAATGAAGATAAAATGTAGAATTTTAAGTAGTAATAGAGACTAAATTTTACTGTACCTTTCAAAGTTAAGTGAAAACAGTCAATATGTGGTTAAATACAAGAAGTAAAGGAAAAACATAGCATAACATAAAATATAAGCAGTAATACTTAAGCTTTAAGTATTGTAAAATTCTTTTTGTACTAATTATGGAAATGCTGCCCAGAATCTATGTTTTATCATTTTTCTTTTTAGTTCTCTGAATCCTTGCATTAATTTTAAAGTAAGGGGGAATGATATAATTATTTCATCCTTCATTATTAACAGAAGTGGAGTTAAAATCCTCAAAATACTCGAGCAGTTTTAAAATGAAATTCCCTTCAACTCCACAGTCAATTGAATTTCTAGATCAAGTTAGTAACCATATAAAAACAAAAACTGTGAAGAACACTTTTTCTTTTCCAATATTAAGGAAACAAAGCTAAATTGGTTTTGCTGATGTCTCTCTTATTTGAGATCTGCCCAAATTTCTCATTATGCTGCTCTTAATATTATATTTATTTGCTTGAAGTACTTTCTAGTGATATGGTAAATATTATAGTAGATTTCACTTACTGCCTTTCTCTTTTGTGTAAATAATTATATTTACCACATATTATTGAAACAACAGTGCTAGTATGAAATAAAAATATGAGTGTTAGAATAACCATTTTGTACAACATACTACCAGTACTTTCTCTTTTAAAGGCCTCACTTACACTGGAAGAGAAGCAAAAGTTAGCTAAAGAACAAGAACAGGCACAGAAACTGAAAAGCCAGCAACCTCTTAAGCCCCAAGCAACTACAGTGACACCTCCAGTGAAGCAGGTGAGAGAGAACAAACAACTGCACTGTTTCCATTGGAGCTCTGATGCTTTTTCAAGGGCTGTGTGCATTTAGCATATTTTTCCTTCTGTGAGTCACTTTTTTTTTCTCCAGTGATACAACAGCACAGCTGAGAAAAGCTAAATTAAATTTTCATGTGCCTTCCATTTGCATAATTAGCAATATTCCCACTTTTTAAATTGCTAGAGTTTCCAAGGGTGTCATTATTATCAGAAGGTCATGGTACTAGATAAGAAAAAAGGATATACTAAGAAAGGTTTTTTCTCTGAAGAGTTTCTTAAGGAAATATATATAAGATTTGGGGATAGGAATGAGGCATTTAAGCAAACAATCACAGTAGTGCTGTGTGTGGAGTCTTAGATGTCAAATTAAAGCTGCATAACAATTAGTTCTAAGTAGCAAAGAACACAAATAATGTAATTTCTCTTGTGTATTATTACATTTCATGCACAATTCCTTGCAGTGAATTCTAATTTCTGAAAAATTAATACCAGGTCTGCAGAGGTAACAATAAAATACTGTTGCCAGAGTGTCTCTACAGGGAAAACATTTAACTGCATTTTATGTATTTTGCAGACAAAAGACTTGACAGATACCTTGATAGATAATATGGCATCTTTGACCAGCCGTCCTATCAACCAAGCTCAAGTTGCATCTTCAAACAGCTTCTCTTCTGTTCCCTCTATGGGTGTTGGCATGGGATTTTCATCACCCATTGACAACGCAAAGAGAAATATGACAAATGGACTAAACACAAATATGGGATTTCAGACTGCTGGATTCACCATGGGAGCAGGTCTCACCACTCAGAATTTCTTCAGTGGTCCAAGTGCAACAGGAGCAACCAAGATGAACATGGTACCACCTGCCAATATGCCAAATTACAGTCCTATGAATGCTGCATCTGCAATTTCTCCACTGACACAACAAAACAGACCCCCAGATATGTCTGCTTTAGATAATCTTTTTGGTCCTCAAAAACCCAAAGTTAGCATGAAGCAGTTGGCTCAACAGAAATCAAGCCAGTGGGTCAATCAGTTTGTGCCACCTTCAGGGTCCCCGAATGCGAGCAATACAGCCTTGGGACCTCAGATGAACATGCTAGCACAGCCAGGCTTTGGCATACAGGGTAATCCTTTCTTTTCTCCTCAGAACTTTGCACAGCCAGCAAACACAATGACAAACAGCAGCTCAGCTAGCAATGACTTAAAAGATCTTTTTGGGTAAAGTGTTTTGTTTTCTTCCTTCAAAGATTGGTGAAATTTGGATCATGGGTAAGCTGATTAACATCTTGGTTTTATTAATAAAAGCATGACTTTGGGAAACTTTCAAGCCAGCAAAGTAAAGACTTCTGGGCAGGAAAAAAGGCTGATGTTTCATTCGCCTGGTACTGCAGTGGAATTGTGTGAGTGCAAAGTCATCTTACATGCTAAAGATTTCCTGTCTCTTTACCAACATGAGAGTGCTGAAGGTAGGATGCGTATATTCATCTGAAAAAAAAGTATATTGAAATTATTCAGAGCTGAACTCAGTCAAGTCAATGAAATTCCCTACAAAATTTTACGTTCAGCAAAAATGCTTATGGGGTATAATGCTGCTATTGGATGCAAACCTGGAGAATTACTCATGTTGCCTGAATTTGTCACAAGCTGTCATTTTGTCCTATGACAGTTTGCAAAAAGAAAATTTTTATGCTGACCTAAAAATTTTGATAGCCAAATTATACAGAGAGCACTCTAACCCATAACTAAGGGCGAGACTAAGAAGGGAGCGTATTTTGACTTTCTTCTCTTATGTAAGCTAATGTAATGAATGTGGTAGTAAGATCTAACAAGATTCATCAGGCATAAGAAGTTGTTCTAAAATTTGGTTCAAGTTTGGGACAGAGGAAGAACACTGCTTCAAAGGTCATGCTGGTTTACAAGCTCTTCTATAATGCCACATCCTTGTTACAAGCCCCATAGCAAAAGCAACATACCACTTAAGCAGGATTTTAAAATACGTGTGGTGATTTCATCACATTTACTGTATATTCCATTGTTTTGGCTAGTATGATGCTGCTTCTAACTGATGTGAAAAAAAACCCTGTAGTTATGAAACCTCAAAAAATGAATGTAAATGTGAAATTCATGTTGACTGCCCCAACTGTGTAACTAAACACACGTTACGTAGTTACACAGAAATATCTTGAATTAATTAATAATTTTTGGCTCAATTGAGACAATGAAAAAGGATCACCTTATACAATTTGCACAGGGTTTTATGAAAAAGCAGACTGCCATAAATTGCCTTGACTAAGAGTGAACTACTTCATTTTACTTTCGGTTTAAATCAAGTCCTTATGAAGGATAGATTGACATGAAGTGATTTCTCAAATACGGATTTGTAAGCTCTAGAGTGTATGATAAATACACAGGTATTTCAGATCCTTTTTATTGTATTATGCTAAATT
This sequence comes from Molothrus ater, assembly GCF_012460135.2. Classification (NCBI taxonomy): domain Eukaryota; kingdom Metazoa; phylum Chordata; class Aves; order Passeriformes; family Icteridae; genus Molothrus; species Molothrus ater. The sequence goes on from NC_050482.2 coordinate 46,492,918, forward strand.
CAATAAAGGTCTCCAGAAATCCAAATAGTAGTTTCTTCTACTTCCAGAAGGTGTATGTTCAGCTTGCCCATGGTGGAATCTCTGCTCTGTCAGATACTACTGTTGAGTTTTAACGTCTTTTTCCCTAAGAATTTCAAGTGCTTTCTTACCTAGTATTTTGAAGACTATAAATGGTTATTTTGAGAAGGAAAGAACTAGTTACCTTTTTTATGGAAAGCCTACTTGCTTTATTTTTCAAAGCCTTTCACTGAAGAAACTCTTCTTTCATTTGCTGCTTAAGAAACCAAAGGGCCTTATGCTGTAAATATGACTTGTATTTTGTTATACTTCCACAGTTCTAAGCCGTGATAGCATTAAGCATATTTCTTAAAGAATTCTTTGTGTATAATTGCTGCTGCGTTAGTCCTATCATTTTAAAATACCTGGGACCAATAAATTTGTGGTCTGGAAAACAATACCTAATACATTGTGATGCTTATGTGCTCTTAATATTCATGGTAAGCATTGTAGCTTATGTTAAAATATCCATGTAAATTGAAGTACAATACTAGAACTGTTGAACTATTTAAATTCATTTACAGTTGCTGGCACTCTATACTCTCAATCACACTCATGTCTTCTTTTATGTCAACCCTTCGAAGCTGTGTTTTGTTAGGGTAACCTAAGGCAAGTCTTTGAAGAATTACTTGAATCTGTATTCCTCTAAATTATTAGGAAAATAAGTTTATGTTAAAAACATCTCATAGGACTCTAAAATGTATTAAATTAATACATCTATGGCAAAGGCAGTCTTAAAAGTCAGTGTCCTGATGTCTCTGGACTGGGAGCTTCTCAGAACTGGATTTAGTTTAGCCTATTGCAGGGAAAGTAGAAAAAAAATGATCTGATTTCATTTACTAGACCTCTTAAACTGTGTGGTTTGGGGTATGTGCTTTTGTCATGGGCTATACCAGAACATACACTGTTTTGTAAGAACAAAGTAAAAATAAATCCTACAGGTTCAAATTAAAATAAGCTCTTTTTTGAAGTGGTAATGCAATGGAATAAGGTCTTTATCTGACTCAAGCAATAGGCCTTTTTTCATTTATATGTGAGAGCATAACTTTGATTTCTCTTGTTTGCTGCAATTTTCAGAATGCCCAGACTGGAAGAACAACAAAGAAAACTGGAAAGGGTGCTTACAAAAGCTCTAACAAAATTTTCCAGTTATTTAATTTTTTTTTCTAAACTCAATGCAACAAAAGCAGCGAGTCCAATCCCTTTTCCACATAGATGCTTCTTGCTTAGTATGTCAGGAAACTCAGTGTTTGAAGTTCTCAAATGATTTCTTCTTAACTTAAAGGAAAGAGCACTTTGCAAGAGGTAAGTCACCATGGCCACATGCCACTTGGCTCCTTCTACAATAGTTTTTCTTTAGGAATCTTTGGCCAACTGATCTCTCCCCTTAGACGTCGTTGTTCTGAGGCCCTGCAAGAGGCTGGAAGACTTGTTTTGTGGCCAGAGTGAGTTGTTTGAGAGCAGCAGTTGTGCTTCACATCCAAGTTGGTTTTTGGGAAAGACAAAGGGAAGGGACAATGTTACAAAATGTGGGTGTTCCAGGAGCCTCCTGTGGCTGAACTTGGATGGAAAGCAGTGCTACATCTAGCTTGGCCTGAAGCAGAGGGGGTCTGTCTACTCCTCATGCAAAGTAAAGTGGAGAACACAGGTTTGGAATTGGTACGTGGTTAAGAAACTACAAATGCTGTTAATGAAATAGTAACCTGGTAATAAGTTATTCTTTACAATGCCTTGAGGAAGACAAGGCACTAAATTACACTGAAGTTCTGCCCTTCATATTCAACTTAATTTAAAGGAAAAATGTGAAAGCCTGTCAGGTTGTATCATGACAGCAGCCACTGTGCACCCACTTGGCTCACCCACTGTCAGCATGTCTTCATTCTACTGTGGAAATGAGGACAGAGTCTGGGCTGAAATGCCCAGCCCATCTAGTTTACATCGATTTGTAAAGGGAAGGGCATAAGTTCCTATTCTTGAAGTGATTCATCTATATTTTGTTTTCTAAAAAGGAGAAGCTAAGTGAAAATAGCTGCACATCTTACATCAGTTGTGCTTTTCCTGCTCTGGTGTATGCTGAATGAACATGACTGCACCACGACAGCAGTGTTTTCCATATTAGAGCTCTTGGTTCCATTTGGGTTTAAGTATTAATGTGTCTGAAGCATCCTCTCAAAACTCAGTCACAGAAAACGAACTAATCCTGCTAGAGGAAAGGATTGTAATAAGAAGCTTGAAAAACCTTCTCTACTTGGGCTAATGGAGAACCTTAAGACTACTGAGTTTCAGATTAGCTTAGAAGCCCCTAGTTCTGACTCTTGAGAGAAACCAGGAATGAAATGGCACGGGTGTCACTGGGGGAGGGAACTGCTTCTGTTCCTTTTCATCACACAAATGGTGTGACTAAGGCACGGAACAGCCCTTGGAACTTGCTTATGCAGGAGGGCAGCAGTACCAGTGGAGGCTTTTGAAAGGTAAAGGAGTTAACAATTATTTGGGAGATGGGGGAGAGAAATTCTACTGGGAGGATGCTAGTTTGTTTTAATGAAGATACTATGTTCTCCTCACTGTGAATAAGAAATGTTGTGGGGAAGTTGTGGCCTTACACAGGTGTTAAGTACCCCAGGTAAAAGGCTGAATTTTTGGATGTGTAGGTGCACAACATTTCAAGCCTTATTCTTTAAAACTTTCCTTTCTGTTTCATCTTTTTAGCAACAACTGGTTCACATTTATGTGGAACCCTAACAAATACCCTGATTGCCTTTTAAAGTAAGAAAAATGTATGTTGACTTTTGTATTATGACCTCTGTTGTAATGTTATCTGTGTCTGTAGATAGATAAGTGTGATTATATTCTAGATTATAGGATTTTTGGATTTTTCAGTTCAACTGCACCAAAAAAACCAGATTAAATGAGAAGTTAGGTTTGAATCAAATTCCATAAAGCTTCCATACAGGCTAAGAATTCTATGATACTTGTGTTATCTATTATTAATAATACATGCTTACTCTGCCTACATCTGTGTGACTTGAGCAGAAAAGGAAAGTTTTTTAAACATAAGTTTATGAACACTGGATCTTGCATTACTAGATTTTGCATTGCAATGAAGTTTTTGGACTTTGGAGTGACCTTTGCTTATTGATTAGGGTTTTTTTATTGGGGTTGGGTGGGATATTGGTGATTAGTGCCATTTCCAATGAAAGAAGGGAGGGGAAGTACAGAAAAAAATAACCCTGCTGCATATGTAATCCTTCTTTTTCTTTGTTAAGAGATATGCTGCATTTTATATACTCATTGTGAACTTTTCCTTTGGAAAGCTGTGAGGAAATCTGTCTGGAGAACTTCAGATGAGTGAGCTGATTTTCAGTTGAGGTTCTGCCTTGTACATTACCTTCAATTAAGTTTTGACTGCTTTGCAAGAAAATGACACAAGGCAGTAAAACCTTGGATTCATACACCAAATCCTCTTGCCTTTCAGGCCTCACCCTTGTATCAACATAACAAATAAGCCCTGAAGTTGTATTGTCTTCAAGTTCTCTGGAACAGGTCTAACTGCTGTACAGATTTCTGAGATGAAGCTGTAAATCAAAATGTGTTATAGTGAACTCAGGCCTTGTGCAAAATATTTAATACTTGTTTATTTGTCTAATTGTACAGTCTCTGTACTAGTGGCAGTTTTATGTTCTGATTGTAAAACATTAAAATTCTCATGGGATTTATAGTGATGTTGTTGTTGTGTCAGCCGTGATTCATAAATAGAACTGTCATAGCATGGCATTAGTGTATATCTGATTTATTGGACAGCTCTTCAAAACCAAAATTATTCTTGTATCAACTTTTAGATCAGTTACTTTAAAGCTATGTAAAAGGTACAGTGACAGTTTTGAGAAATACACATCACTTTGTACTCTGAATTAGGTTGCCTATGGAAATAAATGAATTTTCATATTTTCACGTTGGAAGATATTTTTATTGATAATTTTCATTAAATTAACTAACAGTAACTTCTACAGGACACTTTTCCCCTGTACATTTTGTTTGAAATACAAACAAAATATACTTCCCATGTACTTCTGAGTTCTATCCCATGTACTTCTGAGTTCACTTCTTAGAGATTGTGGTCCAGACATTTGTCAAATGTCATCACATATTGTCTTCATGCAGTGAATTAAAGTTCTGGGGGAAAATTACCACACTAGATGCCTCTAAAATTAGCATTTACTTTTTCTGATGACACATAGTGATCTCAATTTGGATTTTCACAGCTCATTGACCCATAAACCAGCCCTTTCTCTAAACCAGAGTTTCAATATACACTGCTCTGGCAGGTTAGAGTTTGCCAGCACTCTGAAGAAATGTAGTTTTCAGCCTTTTGTACGGTATAAATTGTTAAAGTACAAGACATCTGATGTCTGATCTGCTTAGAGATGGTGTGGGAGAAGAGAGTGAAAGAACAAAAAGATAGATGAGGTGAAAATGGAAAGGTAAGTATCAGCTGGCTTCAGTTCTCTCTTTGATTTCACTTGCTGAGGATGAGAGCAGCCCCTTTCCTTCCACAGCTGTCTCCATCAAGTGAGCACAGTCCTGTCATATGCCAGCTCCCTGCTGAGAAAATGCCTGCCTTAAATTGCTCAGCTAATCAGAGTCCTGATCTGACTGGCATGTCCTTCACCCTGGAAATGTTCTCTTTGTCTCTCCAGTTCTGGATATTGGTAGGATCCATAACTCCTACCTGTTTCTTAAGCTAGAAGGTTTCAAGTGCTGAAATCCACATGTTCTGGGTTGGTTTGTTGTGGAGTAGAGTTGACATTTTTATAAACTCTTTCATCAATCCAGATAGCCTAAATCTTCAAACAGGGAAGCTGGAGATATTTGCAGTTGGTTTTTCGTCGCCTGGAATTCTTTGATATTGGCAATGAAATTGTCTGTATTTCATCAGATATTTCACTTAAATATCTCTAGTCCAACCTTTGGATTTGTCATACACTAGAACTTCAATTAATCTTTTTTTATATCGGCCTTTGTAGAGATGTGTTACCAGCTGGAGACCACTGCAGTTGCTCAGAGGACTGGAAAATGGTTCATAAGGTAACAAGGTGGATTCTGATTCCCTGTGCCAAGCTGACAAAGCAGGAATTCAGTTTATACTCGTATCCTTGCACAAACCCAAAAGTACCTCAATAAATACTAGTTATTCAGGCTCTGAAATAATTTACTAAGTATTCTAGACATAAAATTTAAACTCTAGGCTTTTTTTAAAAAGTCTTTTTTTTTCCCTCTGTATGAAATTTGTCTATGAACTGTACTATTATGGATCTATTGCAGTTTCTTCCTGCAAATTAAGGCTGTTCTGGGTGTGTAATGATTGGAAACTCAGAAATAGGTAGAAGTTTAATGGCCTACCTACATTTATATACCAATTTTTTAAAGGAGTTTTTTTCATCGTTTCGCTTGTGCCTTAATTATTATTTGGCCTTTTATGATGGAATTTCTTAAAATGCTTCACCTTTTGCAAAACATCAAAAGACTAGGTTTTACATTCTCCTGCAATAATTAGTCAAATAATCAAAGAAGAACCTCCATTTGTAACTACATCAATGAAAACATTGCTATCTTTTACCTGGGAAGCAAGGGGTTTGGGAGCTGAAGTTATAACACAGGCAGCCTTTGTTCATGTCAGTCTGATTCTGCTTGATGCAACCTAGTACTTGTAAGAGTAAATAAAATCAAAACCTCGTAGAGCTTGATTTCCAGCAGGCGACTTTAGAACCACACACCACACAGAAGAATAACTGCTTATCTTCTGAACAGAAAAATCAAATACTAGAGCAGAGAACTAAAAAAAACCATGAATTGGAATTCCTGCTATTGCCACGCAGATGAAATAAACACTTACCTGTGGTACCAAAGCTGTGAATAAGCATTTTAACCAATGTCACAGCAGTGACTTCAAATATTGCAAATAAGAAAATGCTAATGAAGCAATCAGAGGCCTCTGTAATTACTGTAAATTTCATTTGAAGAATCTGTCCTAACTTGGCAACAGATAGATATTTTTATTATTTCTATTTTTAAGAATTTCTAAAAATAATTGTGTCTTACAATGATAATCTTAAAAAATCAAAGCAGGAGAATCAGGAAAAAATAAAATTAGACTAGAATATAATTTTCATACTTTTGTTGTTGAATGGGAAATTCAATTGTAGATCTTCCTCAAATAGCCTTATGCTACAAACCCTGGCTTTACTTGGCTACAAAATAGGAAAAAAAAATCAAAGTATTTGTAGAGCTATATACAATTTTGATGCAAGCTGTGCTTAAATTATTGATCTGTTATATAAAATAGCAACAGAAGTATTTTCTGTGTAATTTTCTGACTTGATAGATACTAAATGTCATTTCTGCAATTGGGGTGGTTTCACTATAAAGTACTAACATTTTAATCATTATTCTGTGTATGATTAAATTATTGTTTCTCTATTTTTATTATCTAGCAAGCAGAAAACTGTTAAATTAGCTGATTTTTTTTTTCAGTTTGATTGTTCTTACTGGTTATATGTTTCCTAAAGAATTCATTGCTTGAGTCTTACTGATTTACAGCCATTACAAATAAAAGATTTGCAGTGAAATAGCAAATACCTCTTGCAATATCTTCATTGCTACATTTTGCAAACCAGAGCCATACAGCTGGAATACTTTGATTTAGCAAACAGTAAATATTTCTTAATCTAACCAGATCATTAACTGGCTGCTGGGTAGGAAGTGTTACCTTATTCTATTCATGACATAGATAGGACAAAGCTGTGATTTCTGGCACATTGCAGAGATTAAATAAGTGTGTCTTAAATTGTGTGAGTCTCTTCACACATAATTTCCAACTTAACTGAGCTCAATCCCACATGTAGCACTTCTTTGTCAGAATTTTCCTTTGGACCATGTGCCTGCTACTTTTCCAGGCCCCTTTTGGTGAAGGCATTTCTTGCATCTACTTTCTCTTCAATTTTTTCCTGCATCAATGCTCCCTAGCTTTAGAAGTAGAAGGGCAACCAAACTCAAGGGCGTCTGACAATTTCTTTTTTCTGGTGATGCTTGGTAAGGGAATGCTGACTTTATGACAGTGACAGTGACAGGCTGAATTTTGTGCTTGTTGCATTTCAGCTGGAGATTGCTGCTTTGCCATGAGGGGCTGCAGAAGGGAACCTAACATGAGGCTCTGCATCTCAGCTTGATGGTCCAGCTCTGGCAAGGCAGTGGAGTGGCCTGATGAGTAGGCATCTGTTTCCCTTGTCATCTGTTCTACAGACAGTGTGAGCCTGAAGTAGAAGTGTTAAGAGCAGCTGCAGGTGAGTGACCTGAAGGATTACTGAATCCAGGTGCCTGAGTGATAGAGTAACCCTTCAGTGCAGAGAGGCAGAGTTCATGGAATTGTTGAAGGAAAAAAAAACCCAGGAAGGACAGTGGAAACTGTCATCTGCAAAATGCCAGAGTACCTAGTGCCTGCCCTGCAGAGTTGGACCTGTTTTCTTTGAAATTCTATCTCCTTCCCACCTGCTCTCTTCACATTCCTGGGGCCTATGCAGGGAATGCTGCTGGATGCTGTTTTATGGAAGAGCCTGACTGGTCCTGACAACTATTACTGCTGCTGATGGGCAGCTGCTTGACAACTCTGATTTAATCTAGTCTTAACACTCTTATTGGAATGTTTCATTTCTGTGTTTGCTTTTTGTTGGAAGTGATTACCTTGTTAAATTGAATGACTGCGATTAGGAAGTTGAATAATTAACTTTTTTTCCCAGTCCCTGTTTTGCTGTAGCAGACATTTTCTAGTGAAAGTTAGGTCAAATATTCAGTATGTAAATGTACATAAAGATTAGAGACATTAGAAAGGGACTGTATTAAGTCTGTGTGTTTTAAAACAAAATTTATTTGAACAAAAGCAATAGTAATTAAAAGTACTGTCCTGAACTGTGAGTTACTAGTCACCGTGTCCTTCAAGAAGCTACAGTTGTTTAATTTCATTTTTCTTCAGTACATTTTAATGCAGGCATTGTGAGGGAAGAAGCTTTGCTTTCTGTGTTGCTCTTAATTTTGAAATACTAGTGATTTTAAATTGAAATAGAGCTGGTTTCCCTTCTGTTCTTTCAAAAGAGCTGCAGGACATGCTAGCTGTTTACTCAGTCATTTCAGCTACCTTAGCAATGGAAATACCTTTAAAATGATGGCAAAAGTATGTGGGTTTTAATTTTTTAATTTATAGATTGTAAAAGATTTGACATATTTAGTCACTGACATCTGTTAATACACTTAACAGTGTATTAACTGACATCTGTTGGCACTTAAGATATTGATTTTAAACAAATATCTTGCTCAAAGAAAAAAAATCTTTATCATTTTAAGCTGTCTCTATGTCAATTTTAAAACAAGAAAAGGTCACATGAAAGGTACTCTGGAGCTTATTTTATTCTAACATAACTAAGCCGTAACTGCAGTTCAGCATAAACACAACTCCTCTTTCAAGTTAGCTTGAGCATTTGAAGATTTTCATCTCTGTTTTTAAGATTAATGTGAGTGCTCAGTCATCCTTCTCCCTCATTCCTTCTCAGCCCCTTGCAACTTCAAACCTGCTGCCCAGTTTCCACCCTTGTTTGATGCAAGTGTTGTTAAAATGCCAAAGATAAAGAATTAATGTAAGTTTTATGGTAACTGTTGCCTCATTAGAGGGACCAACTTTGTACCTCAGGTGAGGGAAGGGCTGTAGGTAAAGATAAGTCTGGTTAGACACTGGAAAATTCATGTAAGGGAGAGCCCCAGGAAGGCAGGTTTTGTAATTTCTGTTCTTCATGTAGTAGTGAGTTTTATTTTCATGTCCCATAGTTTTGGTTTCCAACAGTATGTAAAAGGAAAAAAAAAATTCCTTAACCTCTATCATGATGTTTTCTTTTAAAAAAATTCAGATCTAGGATTAGAGAAACACACTGAGCTACATTCTATAATTTAGTGAATCAATCAAGTAAGACACTGTTCACAAATTGGTATCACCATAGGTAGTTATGAATAGTATATTTTAACTGTACTGCTTGGCACAGATTATCTGTTAAACGTGGAGAGAAGATAATACCAAAGACTGTAAAATATATTTTTCTAGTAAGAGGAAAAGGGAAAACACAAATTTGAAGAGGTGGAATGATCTTTTGAGTAACTTGTAACTAAAAGAGTTCTAAAAACATCGAAGCAGTTCCTTACTGATAGTGACAGGCTGTAAAATGTTAATTTCAAAATGATCTGTCAGGTACAATAAAACTGCCATAAGGTGTCACTATAACCCAAGAAACTGTCAAATGAATTCCAAACATTATAGAAAGTCTTGTCCAGCTACAAGACTTTTCTTCTATAGCTTTGTGAAAGTAAAAAAGGACCTATTTTTAATTAGCAAACTGTATTCCTTTATGCACAGAAATCATCATCAAATATATCTGTGTTAGTGCAATGATGTAAAAACTCTGCCCATTTTTTTTTTTTTGTGGAAAAAAGAATGTACTTCACATAGGAACTTTCCACATAGAAATGCTTTAAAAGCCCTCTCACAGCATAAGGTAAGAAATTAGTACTTAATTAGTAGTTTTGAGTAAGGAAAATTATAAATAGGAATTCTTATTTCTATTGTTATTTTATATGTTATTAACATCCCAGGAGCCACTATTTTTATTTTGTCCAACTGTGATTAGATGTTTTTCATACCAGCAATCTGATCAGGAAGCAGAAACTAGAAACTAAAGAGGGATTTTTTTGATCCTTTTTAAATTTAGAATTAGTGCTGGTTTTGCTGCAGTTATCAGGGAAACAAGCATGGTTTGGGCTGACTCAACATGAAACGTTTTAACCTGGCAGGAAAGCACTCAGTTCTCCTATATGGTAAAATAGATATCAGGATTCTGAAGTCTTTGAATCTATCCTCACTTATGGCAGAATACTGCAGGTGTAAAGCCATAGGTTTCAAAATCTGAAGGACCAGATTGACCATTTACTCTAAACCCTTGTATAACATGGGATCCCAGATCACCACTTTTATCTTTGACAGCAGATGCTGTAGATCTCAGAGGCTGAATTCCTACAGTGCTCTCTTTTTGATGGAATGTTACAATGCCTTTTACAGGTGCCAACAGAAATAGGGTCTTCAGTACACCAGACACTGTACAAATACAAAGGAACAATTGGCTGAAACCCAAAATTTTGTGCCTAACAATAAAATATGCTTGTCATCTGAGTGGACTCTTAGGCACGGCCTAAGGACGTGGTTTAGTGGTGGACTTGCCAGTGCTGAGTTAACAGATGAACTTGATGATCTCAAAGGTCTTTTCCTGAAAGAATGATTCCATGATTCAATGGAATCTACCAGACAACTTTTATCAAGGCCTTGTTCTTGGGCACAGCATTGTCAAACTCCCAGTGCTGTAAACATTAAAGTCTGCCAACCCTAAGACCTATGTACAGATGAAACCAATATTCATTATCTCTCCTTCATTACTTTGCTCCATTTGCAAGAAATGGAGGCATTTAAAACTTTCAAAGATACTCAGTTTTGAAACATCAAAACTTTAAAATTCAGTTTAATTTTAAGAAATCTTCCTTACTAAGAGAGGTCACTCAGGATTTTCGAGCATTTGAGCTCTTGGTAAGAGCTAAAAAGGCAAAGTCATCTTGCTCTAACAAAAGAAGGTTCCTCCAAATAACAAGAGCAAATTATGTTCTAAAAATCACTTCACAAGCACCAGGGATGTGATCACATGGCCTTGAACTGAAAAGAAACTGATTAAAAATTGACAAAGTCATTCTTGTGTATTTCCACCAGAGGAGCCCAGCAGCCTTTGGTTATTGTTAAGGTTGATCACAGCACAAAGTGAAGCATGTTTATGCTAATTCAGCAGACACCAAAAGGTTAAATTTTCTTTCTCAGGGTGTTGGTGTCAGGGTGTCAATTACTGTGATAATTAAATGCTTGTAAAGAGATCAAAATTTTATATTTTACAAGCATTGGGAGAAGTGACTGCTTGCAAGACAATCACCACATGAAATGTATATGCTATCCAGTCTGCACTGAAAGCAGTAGCAAAAATCTCTTTTAAATGTGGCAAAGACTTTACCTGTCCATTATGTTGAGGAATCATCAGTAGGAGCAGCCTAAAGATGGTATTTCAAGGCTTTTCAACAAAAGAAAGAAGTGTAACAAATTAGATAGCCTCTAGGTGTACATTTACTTGCACCTGTAAAAAGTACTGTTCCACATGAGTTATGTTTATTGCTAGTTCTGATATTTGCAAGCTTGGTTTTCTTAAGGGGTTGCTGAAACTCTGAATCAAGCCCTATGTCTGCAAGGCACAGCTCTTGTTAGGAAGGCACATCTCCTGTATGTGCACTTGACCAGTTTTGGGTTTTCTTGCAGCTCGCTTTACTCTTAAACACCTGAGGTAGTGATGTGGTGTTATGTGCACTCAGCAGTGCCTGTCTGCATGCTGGTTTAGGTCTGTGTTGGGTCTAAAATATGGTTTTAATACACTTACTAGTTGTCTCTAGGGATAGGACAACTGTAGTTTCAACAGTAGTAGTTCAATTGAAACTTGTAGTTTCAATCTACAAGCTATGTGAGCCATATAGTTTTAATTTTGCAAAGTATTTCCTTACAAGTGCAAGCAAATTCTGTATCTTGGACTTAGCTCCAGCTTGCAAACAGCAGACTTAAAATGAAATTATGTAATACATTGTGTTTTAAGGAGGTCTGAGATAGCAAAAGAAGACTCACAATGTGGTATAATTTCTGAAAAAGAAAATTAGGGCACAGGTTAAAACAGGAAAGAAAAAGGCAGTAACGATGACAGCTGGGTCTATAAGGGCTGTTATCATGTTAGGTGTTATCCAGGAAGAGTTCCTCAGCTGATGCTCTGGAATGCGTGCTGGGATTAGTGCCACAGGCATTGCCATGGCCTCATCCAGCTCATTCCTGTTGGGAATTGGTTGGTTCCCCTGTGGATGGTGCCAGCAGGAGCAGGGCACTGCCAAGCTGCTCTGACAGTCTCTGCAGCAGTGCTTTGGAATCCAGGCAGTTTGTTAGCTTGTGAGCCTGAGGAGGAGGAGGACACAGAGAAGCAGCGCTGCTCCTGTGGAGCTGCCTGCCCTCAGAGAAGCAGGAGTGAGTAACACACTTTCTCTAGACCTTAGAGAAAGGATCTGGGAATTTCTAAAGGGGCTACTGCTGAAGCACTGCAGACGTGCAGGAAGTGAAGGATTCCTGAGAGTGAAGAGGAGGGAGAGAGGAAACCTGCTGTGAGAAATGTGTAATTCTGTTAATGGTGAGGTAAGGTAAGGGGTTTTGCTAATGAGAGACCCCTACATCCTTGAGGGGAGCATACTCTGCCAGGGACCAGCCAGGATAGATCTCTGAGGGAACCACTTGAATCAGCCCCAAATGCATGGAGGACAGGCTTCAGACATCTGTGCTAAATGCAATAGAGAATGTGTGGGTAAGTGAACAAAACACCACATTTTAAGCATAACTCCTTTCTTCTGTCTGCTCTGTGCTCTCTTTTTCCAAACCAGGACCAGAAGACCAGAAAGATGGGCAAGATAAAACCCTTTTTTCCACAGCAGCTGGCAGGTATGGGTTTTGAACACCACTTTCCAACTTGAGTTCCAGTCTTCCAAAGTGAATTCCTTGCACTGGAGTTTGCACCATTTCCAGTTTGGGGCTGGGTTCTTCCATGATTTCAGGTGTTCAGCTGCCACGAGAGCATTCAGAATACTATCTCAAATGCCAGCAAATACCTGTTTCTTTACAGGAATACAATTTTGTTTTGTAGTTTCACATGTATATATTCCCAAACCCATGTGTACCTCTGGTGTCTTGCAGCAGTGCCTGGTGGAAATTGGAGGGGCTGCTTTAATCCACACACGTGGTCGTGTTGGGCCGTGCCATCGTGGTGACCTTGCTGCTTTGCCTGTCTGCACACCCCAATGGTAAGCCAGGATTAGGGGTCTGGAGTGAGACCAGGAGGAATTCCTTCTTCTTGCTCAGTTTGGAGATGCCTGAGCAGTCCAAGCCTGAGCAGTGTGAGGAGGAGGAGGAGGAGGTGCAGCTGCTGCCAGGGCAGGGAGATGTGCTGCAGGGAGGGTCACTGGTCAGTCCTTGAGTTGGCAATAAGAGCAGTTGCTGTTCAACCCAGCTAGAGAGAAACTCACCCAGAGAAGCCCTTCCAGGGGCATGTGGGCAGTGCTGAGATCTGGAGGTACCCATGTTCTAAATGCTTGCTATGAGAGGACTGTTCTGCAGGGACAAATGTGTTGGCTGTGCTGAGCCAACGCTTCCTACATCACATGAATTATTCAAAGAGGAGAAGAAACTCTAACCAGTGCTGCAACAAAAGAGACTGCAGCAAAGGCAAACTCTCAGCTCCTAGGTATGCTCCCTCTCCCTCTCTTCTTCCCTCCTGGTTTATACTAGGAATAAAGGATTTCAGTGAAAGCTGCTTGCCTGCCTCACATAACCCTGAGAAAATTTATTTTCCAAAATTGCCTTCCTCAAAGTGGAGCTGGGACAATCCAGACATTTGGTGTTTGTATTATGGAGAGTTCTAAAACCCAGAGATTGGGGGTCCATGTAAGGAGCCAGGAGAGGAATGGGTGGATGAATAGTCTGAATAGTCCTTGCACAGCTTTGGCCCAGATTTACATCCCACTCAAACCTGCTCACTCAGTTCAAACACCCAAATGAGGAGTTTTTAGGTGAAAAGAAGTCAGATCCAGTTTGTTTCTCTGGAGGAATAGTTTTCTGGGTTTCTTTTTTTCTTGTGTCTCTCTGTAGAGTCTGGGTAGATCAAGCTCTACAGAAGCTAGGGTGAAAGTGTGGCTCCTGAGCGTGGAAGGATAAGGACAGTGTAGGGCAGGAGAGAGGGTTCAGAGTCACCCACTGGCTCAGGGACACCAGGTGGCCTGTAGCAGAACAGGAGATGGGGTTGGTGGGTGGGCAGCTGCCTGCCCTCCCCATGTCAGCTCTCAGCTGGGGACTTCCAGGGGCAATCAATTCTTATTGTGCTGCTGGCCTGATGAGGCACTGACAGGTACTTAATTTCACTTTTCTTGTAGGAGTGAGGTAATGTGCCAAACACAAAGCTCTCCATTTTTCTAACAATCTACAGAGTTTCTGCCTTCCTCATCACCTGAAGGGAGGGACTGATGGGAGAGGGAATATATTAAATGGTTTGTGGCTTTGGGCTTTTTTGTTTGTTTGTTTGGGTTTGGGTTTTTTTTTTGTGCTTTGGTTTTTTTGTTTTTTTGTGTTTTTTGTGTGTTGTTGTTGTTTGTTGTTGTTTTTTGGGGGGTTTTTTGTTCTATTTTTTGTGTGGGGGTTTTTTTTTGGGTTTTTTTTGGGGTTTTTTTTGGTTTTTTTTGTTTAAATTGTCCATAACCCAAATCCAATATCTGAGGCCTTGCCAAGAGTAGAAATTCTTCATTTGACCCCAGCCAATGTGCAGGCATCATGAGTGGAGTGGCCAGCTGCATTTCCACAAGAGTTTTCATTAAGTACTTTCTGCCACGCTAGGAAGAGTGTTGTTGTCACGAAGTCACACTGAGTTGGACTGGTTCACCTCTTTAAGCCACTTTGTGTTTCAAAAATGCAATGGATTCAATTTATGGCTGGTCTTCCATTGCTAATTTAAACAGCATCGCACCAATGCCCCTCCATGCCTGTCTGCCTAAGGGACCAGCAACATGAATAATAAATGACCAGGCATGGGAAGGCAGCTTTGGGCTCAAACCAGCAAGGGTGTTGGGGCAGGGGTACACACCCCCCTGAGTGGGGGGTACACAGTGAATGGGAGCTGTAGCTTGCAATAATTCCCTCCCTGCAGAAAGGCCTCGTAAATATTTAATAAACTTCTGGCCCTTGCCATAGATGAGGTCTTATTAGCGAACTGGAGTGGCTTGAGGACAGGTATTGTGTCTGTTACTATAGCACCACCTTGCACAGGATCTCGGTGTGAAAGAGGCAGGGGAGGGAGGGAAGAAGAGAGAGAGGGATGCACTGAGGATGAGCCCCAGCGAGGCAGGCTGAGGTGTGCCTGTGGAGCAGGCAGCACCTCCTGCCCAGGAGGCCGGCCTGAGCAGCACCTGCAGCTCCCAGCTGCAGCCCGGAGCCGCTGCCCCGCGCAGGTACCGGCAGCAGGCACCAGAGCTGCTCCCAGGGCCACGCCAAGCCCCTGAGTGCTTCTGGGGGGGCTTTGCTCCACAGCTTTTCCCTTCTGGCTTTGCAAAATCTGACTTAATTTTTTTATTATTATTTTTTTACCCACTCCTTTCTTGAACAACTGGTTGTTGTGGAAGAGGTCACCGAGGGGACTGGTGGAGGCTCCTGGCTCTGGCATTGGGAAATATGACAGCAGAAGTGAATGCTCGTTAACATAAGGGATTTACTGAAGAAGAAAGACAAAATGCCTTTCAAAGGGCTTGGTTCACTGAAAGAAAGATTTTTTAACCCAGGAAAGGAAGAGGTGAAGAACACCATTAGTGACTCGCTGGGGAATCTGAGAAGGTAAAACTCAACAGAAAATTCCCAGACAGGTCCATTGATTCCATTTATTAAGAGAAATGTAGTATAGAAAAAAATGTATAAACATAAAACAGACTATAGAGTTGCAAAATTAATATCCGAGTACAGAGAGTGAGACAGCTTGCTGTAAGACAGAAGATGTAAAAGGATCAGTTACAACAGCATATGACTGTAGCTCATAGAATATTTATATTAAACAAAAAAGTTGAAAATAAATTATGAAATAATGTTCTAATATAAAAAAGAGCTTGAAGAACTGTTTAATTAAAAAACCTTTAAATAATTAAATGTGACTAATTCTGTGGTTTAACTTGCATGAGAAAAAGCAATAATTTAATGGGAATTAACACTCCCAATGATGCCACTCTTGAAATTAGACTAAATGTTCTTAAATTACAGGTTTGAGGTTTTTCAAAACTTGTTCCAAATCAGTAAGAGAAAATGTATTGAATAGAGATGTGTATGTGTGAGTTTACTGACACTAGCAAATTAGAGAGAGAATAAGAAGAAGCAGATGTTTGCTATCAAAAGCAGAAAAAAGATTTAAGATTTTCATCTTAACCTGATGGTTTTATGAACCAAGAAATGGAGGATTCTTATTTTTAGAGAAATGAAAATCTGATGTAAGAAATGACCAGTTTCATAAAGGGGAAGATATTTCCTATTTAAAGAGAAGCTTATTTACGTTTGTAATGGCTACTGACAACACCTATTTGTGTAATCAATAGATGAAAGCCAGAGAGGTTAGTGGCAATGCTTCAATGCTTGATGTTGTGTTTTAAATCTTTGTGTGGATCAGGCCAATATTTTAACTGAAGGGGTTTCTAGTGACTGAAATGTATTTGCTTTCATATCCACCCCTTTGCCTTCTATTGGGAATGCTATTTTGAGTCAAGAAATAGTATATCTAACCAAGCCTTTGATCACAAGAAAATGTGTAAGAATTTACACATATTATACTGCAGTTATTCTATTTATCATGTGAACAGAGTATCTGTGTTCTATACAGTTTCTACTTAACTTTTTTTAATTTACAGTGTTACAGATGAAGCCTGATGTTTTGCTTCTTTTTTTACTTTTACAATACTCTACAGTAATTCCAAGAAATCTGTTTATCTTTTAGAACATTGATTCAAGTAATTTATTCAGTGATAAATTCTCTTTGCTGTGGGCTCTGCTGGTCAATTTGACCAAATACCTGTAAGGTTTGTATCTAGTGAATACGTGATGTGACAGTACACTGGGCTCACTTTAGATTATTTAGATTGCTCTCCTCTTGTAGCTATGTATTAAAGCTGTCATGCTAGTTTCTACACAGTTGATAGTACAGGCAGCCAACTTCAGCAACACTGCTCCTGAATCAAATTAACCCAAATATCACTTGAGGTGCAAGAAAGTTTGCTGAACTTAATTATTTTCTGTTTTAAACATAGGTATCTCAGAGCCTTCCTTAGATGTACCAATCAGCAGAGGAAATAATCCAAACTGTAAAATCTTTTTATTATGTCTGCAGTCAGATCTAAGTAAGAATTGCTGCAACTTGAGCAGTCTTGTAGGAGATAGGCAGTCATCTTTCAAAGTTTCCATAAATGAATGAAACACGCATGTTTTTAATATGAACTTCATTCTCTACAGCTTAGTCTACAAATGACAGCACACGCTTGTGTTTTTATATGGTGGCACATATACCTATATACCAGCTTGGAAGACAAACTTGACTTTGCTCTTCATCCAATCCAATTGTCTTTAATGCAGGTGAAAATCAGCAAAGAATTTGGTTTCTCTTCTAGCATTCATCATAGTTTGATGAATTATTATAATGCACATCCTTGATTAGACCTCCAAGTATGACTTCACTGACTGTGGTGTGTTGATGTCAAAACTGGCAAAGCGGGTAGAAAAACATGTTTTAGCTTTGGTAAATATGACTGGCCCGTGCCTTCCTGCCACATTTCCTCTGTCTTGCAAACAAGAGAGAAGCAGATGCCTGGCAAGAGCAGCTGCTCCATGGCAATTATCCACAGTCCAGCTCAAGTGCTAAAGCACAGGCAGCATAAAGCAGCTTACTGCCTCCTCACAGGTGTGCTTACTTGGTGGGTGCTGCAAAATAAGAGTCTGCTCACAGGAGGAGACTTTAGGGTGTCTGGATCCTGGAAGGGAGGCAGGGAAGACTGAATTGAGAGACCCAAGAGCCATCCTTTCTTTAGGCTGTTGGCAGCTGTTTAATTTGTGAGATCTTAGAAAATGTTTTAGAAAATGTTGTAAATGCTTTGCATAAATTTTTTTTTTAATTCAAAAGTGGATTTTTCTTGATTAATTTTATGCAGTGAGGCAGTTAAAAAAATTAGAGAATTCAAGGCTTGGGTGAATGAATATCAGAGTTGTGGCTCTGTCATCATTATGTTTCTCAGAGAAGAAAGATTTCCTGCAGATCTTCTTGACAGACACGAACACTTTGGTCCTTCTGTGAACTTACTGCAATCAAGGAAAAAACCAGACTGAAGTAAGATATTAGGCTCTCTCTACTCTAAGGATTTCAGGAGTCCTGGACCAGCTAATGGCAACTGTGGGGTTCTTGGTGAAGTGGGAGGTGTTCAAATGGGTTTACAGCCCAATATTGTCACTTTTAATGTAAAAAGACATATGGGCTATGCCACATGGCTGCTGTATAGACTGTAGCTCTGATAGGTCTAGTTCTGACTGCTGTAGATGTCCCTTGGTGAATTAGCCTAAATTGCTGAAAACTGCATCTTGAAGCTGGGTGACAGACACTTGCATTGGCCAGGGCTCCTCTGACTGTGCTGGATCATGGAGTTATTCCTCTCAGATTTTCCCTTTGTGCAAAAGCAGGGGGAACTTGGTGCCCCCCAGACTGCGCAGTGCTGTGAACACTGTGGGTGTGCAGACCCAGCAGATGCACAAGTCCTGCCTTTGTAGCACTGTTAGTGCCAGGGCACAGAGCACTCGTGCAGCACCGCAGCACTGCAGGGGCAAACATCCCTGCTGAGGACAGGCTGCCCTGCAGCCCAGGTGTGCAGCACCTGGGCCATGCAATCCCTCATGTCTGAGCCTTGTTGTGGGTTTCATGGAAATACCGTGCAGAAACCAGCAAGAGAGGTCTCATGCCCTGAGTAACTCGAGAGAGTTTGGATATTTGTGCTGGGATTTGGTACCGATGCATCAAATACAGGATTTCTTATGGAAAATTATCACCTGGACAAATCCCCAAAGAATTAATCAGATCTTAGGAGATTGTATCTGCTTTTGGATTAATGATATTTTTTGATAATACGGTATTTCTGGTTATTGATAATGTTAATTACTGGTTTCTGAAGTTACGCAGGGATCATTGTAGTTACTGGATTTGTAGGTGTGAGCTTTGAACATTGTGTATGATTGTGCTCCAGCTGCCTGTGAAAGACTGCCACATCTGGTGAAATCCATTCTACAATGTATTTTAACACAACAGATATTAACATTGTTTGTTACTGTACAATCAATGAGTTTTTAATAAATGAAATTAAATTCTAGTACACCTAGAAAAAACTAATTCCTCTGCTAAACCCCCTAAAATACAGAGAGCTGAATGTATATATGCTCTAGGGATTTTATTTATTACTGATAAATAAAATTTTTAAATTTCGTTCATGCTTTCAAAATTCTGTATATGCCAAAGTAGGCATTCAATAAAAAAAAGAAATTTTGCATAAAGTTTAATGACATTTGGGCACAGAATACAGATGCAGATTCAAATAACTTAGCCCTTCTTACTTGCCAAGTGTTGTATATTTGCTGAAAAAAGCAAAAACATATCTAAGAAGTGAACATGTCCTGTGCAGGAAAATGCACACCTGCATCTCCTGCATGAGGCTGATAATAAGAGGAGAGCACTGGCCCTGAAGCAGTTTCCTTCTAAGTCATTGGTATACAACTAATAAAAATTTTCACTGACACTATGAAAATACATGGATAAATTGGAAGACAAATTTCTCATCATTTCATGGAGTTGCCATATTTTCATTATGTACCTATTCAATAAAAAAAACAAACAAAAAAACCAGTGCAGACACTGGCTTTGTGAATATCTGCACTTCTCTAATACCTATGTGTTTGGACTGCTACTGAAAAATAGTTTTCTCCGAGACAAACCTGGTATAGAGGCATTGAAATTAATCTCTGGGAGTAGGAAACAAACTGTGTGGATTTGGGGTGATGGATCAGTCCTCAACTTGCTTCTTTTCATTAGTCAAATAAAATAGCAAGATAATGAACTTCTCTGCAGAGACGATATTGGCCCATAGGTCTAGTCCTAGGTCACCACTTTTAGCACTGCATTTGGAGCAGAAGGATGTTTTCATGCCAATCTGAATTGACAGCCAGCTGAAGACATCCAGATGTTTTGGCTTTGCATGATGTGTCTAATCTTTGCCAGCTGCCCAAAATAATGCACTCCCTAAAGTCTAATGTCTGGTAATATCTGGAAAATTGTTAATTGATTTAATTCCATCAATATCTTATATTCTGTTAGAGGAAGACAAATTATTTCTTTTGGCTTGTTAATAACACTTTGGAGATGACAACAGTTCTAAAAAAATAATTATTCAATTGTTTTTTCACTTCCTGAGGTCTTTATTTTTGGTATCTCATTCTGTTTACCCTTACCTCTATCAGTACATAGAGCATAGAATATTGGTGTCTTCTTTTTCAAGTGCCTGACTGAATTAGTCTCTGTACTGCCATTTCACTAACAAATGCTGTTCCCCTGCAGGTGAATCATAAGATCTCCATCACCCCCAATAACACCACAGTAAGATTACATTTTCTGTGTTACCTTGCTTGAATGGAAAGTCTTTGCTCCAGTCTGACAATGAGCTAAGGATCTAACTTTGTAGTGAGCACTGGTTTGAGAAAGGAATTAAATAAAATAATCTCAGGAGTTCCCTTCTGGCCCAAAACACAGTGATTCTAGTGTTTCTTGAAAATGTGAGCTGATGGATTGCAGCATGTTTATTTTCTTTTTGCTAAGACTATGGCTGAAACAATGGTTTATATTGTGATGTAAAAAGGAATAATATGGTAAATGATGCTCCAGTTAGCTGTAGAGCTAAAAATGATGAGATTTTAAAGTGGAACTTTATATTGGAAAGATATATTTAAGTGCACAAGAAGCCATACTTACAATCTTTATCTGCACACTGTCTAGTGCAGAGTACTATCTGTTAGATTATGGGTGGTACATTAGACTTAAAGCAACTGGGCAAAGCAGTGATTTAGCCAACACTGTCCCAAAAAAACCAACCCAGTCAGGTGTAGCCCATCCATGTATGCTCTGTCAGCATTTGTTTATGGTAATTTTGATACTGAAAATTGATGTTTCAAATACATATCGAATATATACATTAGATTTCAAATACAATCAGCCAGATGCATGGAAGAAGGAAAGAAGTTATTCCTTATCAGAAAATAGTGAATGACATAATCTCATCATTTTCTATGGCAAGCTGGGCTTCCTTTAGGTTAATTAACTGTTCATATTTTCACAGTACTCCGTGGCAGGCACAAAAAGAGCTGGATCCTGAGCTCAGTGCTGCTGATCAAGGCCTCCCTTAGTAAAGGCTTAACCTTAAGCTTATGGTTAGTGTTCAGTGGGTTAGTCACAGCTGGCCATGTCCTTAAGTGTTTCAGCATGTCAGGAAAACCATAATCTGCATCTTAAAATACACCTGGAAAAGTAATGTTAGAAAAGGAATTATTTAGCTCTGGTCTGGTAGGTATGTCTAGTGCTTTCTTACCTCACTTTTCCTGCCACAGACTGCCTGGTCCTGCAGCATGATGTTGATGGCCCTAATCAGATTGAGAGACCAAATTAAATTTTAATTGCCCTATCATGCAATTCCAGATTGCATGAAAGTGCCATTTTGTTTAATATGAATATCTCAGGTAGATTGCCTGTAGAAAAAGGAAAGGCTGGATATGCAAAGCCTGAGGAGCTGCACTTCTGTGTTAGTTGGTAGCTGATGGACAAAGAAAGTCTGGGCCTGTCTCTTTTGTGTCTTTAATAGGGGACCTGATGCCAGAGAGGTTTCTCCCCTGCTGTACAGCCCTGATTTTTGTCTCACGGGAGAAAACAAATTCCAGGAATTTTGGGGCTGAGTGGAACCATGCTTTGTGTTGTATTTGCCTTTTTTCTTGAAACATACTGGCAGCTCTGCTTAGTAAATCTAGTCAGAAATTATGCTTAATTTAAATGTAAATTTTCCAAAGAATCAATGGAATTTATCACAAGAGACCTCCAGTCAGATCTCATAGTTACACTCATGAATAGCCTGTGAACATTGTTGCAGTTGGCTGTCTGGCTAGATGGCTCAGACGTGCAACCTTCAGAATTCATTCAGGCAAAAGTGTGGTCTCTGCTAACCTTTCACAGCCTGTTCAGCATTAGGTCACCTCACAACTGCCCGGAGAGAAGCACCTCACAACAGGAGCTAGCAGGTGACTGGAGCACAGAGCTGTCCATCCGTGTTTCAGCAAATTTTACTGAGACGACAGGGCACCTTCATTTTTCCTTCCCTCATGTGTCTAGGAAGCTCGATGGCACCAATGTGGAGGAGGAGCCCCTGGAGCTGACGGTGGAGGGGCGGCCCGTGGTAGCGAGCGGGCGCCGGGCCGCGCTGTGCGAGTGCCACTGCTGCGGCCTGCCCAAGCGCTACATCATCGCCATCATGAGCGGCCTGGGCTTCTGCATCTCCTTCGGCATCAGGTGCAACCTGGGCGTGGCCATCGTGGAGATGGTCAACAACAACACTGTCTATGTCGATGGAAAGCCAGAGCTGAGGGTGAGAAAATGGCTTCCTTTCACTGCTCTGAGCAGATCCCGCTGCGAGATCTCCCAAATGCCACACAGCAAAGTCCTGTGTATGTACAGATTAAAAAAGCAGAATGAGGGAGACATATCAATCTTGATGCACATAGATGAGCAGGCACTTAACTCCTACTTATGTGATGAAGTCACATTAAAAACCTTCAAGATCTGAGGATTTGCAGTGTCATAGAGAGGGTATAAGTACCTGAAATGGGAACTGAATTTGCATGTCTCCCAGGTAGCTGATCTGGCAGCTGAAGACAGATTTTGCTGTGGTGGCAGAAGCTTTTGCTCTTTACTCCCTCTCAGAGAAATGTGCTCTGATGCTGCTGCAGAAGGAATTATCAATTATTTTATGTAGGGCTGCAGCCACTACATTCATATCAGCAGATAATTTTCAAGACCTTAAAGCAGTCATTGGCAATACGACATCAGGTTTTTGGCAGTGTAGATTGTTGTCAGGAGCTATTAAGAGCTAGGTGCCACGCTGTTTTCAAATTTGCAGTGGATGGCATGTGGTCCACAGCAGATCCTACACAGCTTTATCAATGCACCCCAGCAGGTGCATTCAATCCATACCACAGCATTCCCCATCCTCCCTCGGTATTTGGCTGTGATGTCAAGTGTCCCTTTGTGGATTTTATGAACTTAAATCTCTACATTTGCTCTACTTGTTGACTTATTTTTGGATATCTTTTGAATGTTTTTGGCCTAACAAATTCAGAGGAATCTTGACCCTTGAATGAAATGCCGTGCAAATATTTATCAGCTTTTCTCCTACGCCTTTTAACTTTTTGGTAAAGAAGAGTGCAGAAAATGTCTATCATAAATTTCCAATGTTAAAAGTATGCCTGTCTCCATGACTCATGATCATAGGAGCCATGCTTAGACTTCCTGCTGAATTTGTATTTTTCAGTCTAATCCCTGCTCCCCATGGTCCTGCTGGGACTTCCAGGTTCTGTACTTAAGCAAGAGAAACTACATGCCTGCATAGGTTGGGAAACTCAGAAGAGGTAGTTTCAGAAAATGGGAGTAAATTTCTTCCACAAATCTAAACTCATAGTGTTTGGGTATGAGCATCTCCTGAATCAGGAGGAACCTTCTTCCATATCTCATGGTGTTTCTGCCTTCAGAAATTAACACCACCTAGAAACTCAACTGGAAACTGCCAGTAGAAAGTTAGGTGTTTAAACAGAAGTGCTTCAGCACAGGAAAGTGGGACACATCAAAATGAGTATTGATGGGGAAGGAAACCCTTTAGCCTTCTGTAAACATGTCTGGCTAATCAATGCCATCTGGCTGTAGGTCAAATAGTGAGCTGTTTCCCAGTTTGCTTCTTTGTGAGCAAAAAATCAATGTAGTGGGAAAAGCTGTTTTTCTTTTAACATGCAGAAAGTAATATCGAAAAAAGAGATGTCACTACCGTTGCCAGTTCTCTGTGGTATTTTAGTGACAACTGCTATTCTGGCATCACTTCTAACAAAAGATAAACTAGTCACTGGCTAGTGCTACCTGGTTTTATTTTCAGATTGCTTTGTCTTCAGATGTTCTCCTTGCCTCCAAATATTTTCTGCTCCATGCCATTTAATGCTGACAGTGGAGGATCAGAGTTGGGCCCTGACAGGGAGAGCCATGAACAAATCTGACCAGGAAAAAAATCAACTCCAAGGATTTAAGCAGCCTTGATAATCTTGGGAAAATGAATATGTCCATTGAAAGGTATCAGGCCCTTCTTATAACTCTGAGCAGTCTTGAAAGCAAAGGCTTCAAGTTTAAGGAGCCCAAGGGGAAGCAGTGGCAAGTGGCAAAGCTGAAGGTCCAGCATTAGCTACTTTATGGCTGAAACCTTTCCCACTCCTAAGAGTGAAAGCAGTAATCTCACAGGGGAATTGAACACCCTTTTTCCTTAACTGGGGGCTTTCAAGCTTAGCAATCCTGAGCAGCCAGTGTAAAGAGGCTTGATTTGGTGCAATGAGTGGCTTCTGTGTGACTTGTAAGCAACAGTTACCTTACAATGAGTATGGTTTATCTTGCAGCATGTGTCCCATTTCCTTTACAGACAGCCCAATTCAACTGGGATCCAGAGACTGTAGGACTCATTCATGGCTCTTTTTTCTGGGGTTACATTGTGACACAAATTCCAGGAGGGTTCATCTCAAACAAATTAGCTGCTAACAGGTAAGAAAACAACAAGCAAATGAATTAAGCTTTAGAGACGGACAACTGTTTTACACTGTGTAAATGGGAATTATTAAAATAGCAAATTAGTGTTTCAGAAATGCACATCTGAAGCTGAAAATTCAGTATTTATCAAGAATTATTATTAATAATAATTAATAATTAATAAAAATTATTTCAGAGGACAAGACTTCCATTATGGATCTATTGCTGTTTTTTTCAATTTAACTTGTTCATCTCAAATATTTATGCATTTCTTCTCTAAACAATAATGCTTTCTGGAGAGTTCAAGGAAAATCACACCTAATGCTTCCAACAAAGTTTGAAGCATTTGTCTTTAAGAAGTTGCCTTAGTGCTCTTTACCTCAACTTAACATCAAACAATGGTTTTCCAGCAGTGTTTAGTCTTCCTCCTTTAACAGACCACAGTCCCTGTGGACTGAAGCTGGGAATAAAGGAACTACAGAACTATTTATGATCTGAATTCATGAATCTATCCTCATGCACACCAATATCCTTGCTAAGGCTGGATACAGTACTGACTGTAATTAAGATTGCATACAACTTCTAATAGAGCCTCTGATTTCTGCTTGGTGAAGTCTGAGAATCTGCACAGATTTTTTTTTTACCATCAATGTGTTTGTTGGCCAATTTTTATTATTTTATAAAAAATTCAACTGCTTTTGAAAATGTGAATAAGAAAAACTAGCTAATTTTGTCAATGTTAACTTTGATTTTGTACTTTACTTCAGAACTTTGAATATTATCACAAGAGAGAGGGTTGTTGTCTGAAGACAGCTGGTTGTGAATGAGCTCATGAGATGTGCATATCAAGGCTACTTGGGATCTACAGATTAAAATAAAAAAAGATGGCTGGTACTAACTTCGTTCTCTGCAAACGAGTTGTGACTTATCTACAAATAGTGTCAGAATTGGAAAGGGTCTTTAAGACCAGTTTTATGTTGTACTTTGCCCCAAATCAAAGTACTTTGCTTTCTGCATTCTGCAAAGAGCTATGAGGGTTACAAGACTGTGTAGATGTTCTTCCCACCCATATGCCCTTGTGGAAATTTCTCCAGAACAGTCATCCCACAGAACTACCCAGACTGTTCAGTCCCACTCTCCTCGGTCTAGAACCAAAAGTTACTCAGAGTTTGGTTTGCACTGCTTCTTCAGCACTGTTCTCATCCTCAATTATTTATTTCTCTACCACATAACAGTGCCTAGGCACAATATTTTTCCATCTGCCAAGTAAGCCAAACAAATTAGCTAAGCTTAATAACTTCTCCAGCCTTTCTAGTCTTGCCACCAGCTTTTGCAGCAGAAGGGCTCCAAAACACAGATGTGCACACTGTTGGCTGAATAATTTGGCATGTTATTAGTTTAGCTTTTGTTTCCTTAATTTACTTGCAAGCAGTAAAATAACAATGTTTTCACCATAACTTGATGTGTTCTGTCAGCAGAGTGTTTCCTTAAGTACAGGCTGTTCTCAAGCACAGAAAGCTCTGCATTTATCCCCGTGAGAGTTTCCAACTCAACCTAAAGCTATGCTATAACATCACATTATGGGTTTGCCCATCATAACTGGGTTTAGGAGTAGAATTTGCTGAGGAACAAAAATAGCTCAAGAGCTGAGCTCAAAGAGAATTTCTATTTGCTGTAATAGGATTCACTAAATCCATGTTTTTCCTTTAATCCTTGTTTACCCAACTAATTTCAGCTTAGGTAGGTTCACCAGTGGTGCCAAGTTTCAGTTTCAGTTTCAGGGGTTATTTGCTAAGACACAGGGCAGAAAAACAGGTGTTATGTGGCCAATGAACCTACCTGCTCTAAAGACAGGAAAAACTTTCTTTTGTCCCAGATGCACTCTGGAAATGAGATTCTATGCTAATACTGACCTTATAGATTTAGGCAAAGACTCCTTTGCCACTTGTTTAAACTGTGCAACCTTGAACATATCTACCCACCCCAGGCACTTCTCTAATGCACATAATTATCTGTAATAGTGAGGGATTCAAATGGATCTCAATAATGGCTGAAGATACCGAGTTCTTTATGGGTTTGCACCAAACCCCTCTAACAGTACGTAATTTACTCAATACGTTCACCCAAATCGATGTAAATCTGCATTCCACCAAAAAGTTCATCAGCCATTTACTGACACCATCCCTTTAACTTGGTGCTTATCCTCAAACATGCATCTAAATGTGATTTCAGAATTGCTTGGTGGATGCATGAAACATGAGGCACCTCTTGATATCAGTTTTCAGGAAGAGCACCCTGCTGGGCAGAGGAGTCTGTAGCTGAAGAAGTCTGTTTTGATCCAAAAGTGGCAGCTGCCCAGGAATTGTGGTAGCAAGGACAGAAGAATACATGAATTAATTGAAAAAAACTGGAATATTTCTTGTCAAAGTGGAGACAAACTTCTTTGGGATAAATGGCAGTGAATTGATGAAAAGATGCTGCTTCTGTGGAAACAATACTCAACCCTTTAAATAGTAGCAGAAGAGTGACTGGCTCCAACTCGATATAAATAATGCATTTACTACCTAGGAATATTAAGAGTTGGCATCAAAAGAAGTAGCAGAGATTGGAATCTCAGTCTTTAGAGATAGCTGTTTGGATAATTTAACATATTCTCTTTGTTACAGTTTCTTCTTTCACATGGTTATTAATTCACATGGTTTGCTGAGTCAATAGTGTTATGATAACAGACCTGATATTCCTATTAGCGGTAAGAAAGCAAAAGGCAGAAGTCTTTTCTTCAGGGATCACAACAGAGAGATAATACTTATTTCTCAGTTAAATGTTTACTTGACTTTTAAAGCAGCCTCCTAAATGTCAAGATATGACTGTGGGCTTTGTATTCCAATTCATATTTTCAGACTGTTTTCTATATAAATCAGTTCCTTTGTCACTTCTCTAAGTGACAAAGGAACTGATTTATATAGAAGCCTGCTCAGCTTCTTTGCTTTTGTGCTCATCTGTTTAGTGTTTTCTTGTCACTCAGATAATGAGTGGGTTGTTGCTTTTGTCAACAGGTGTAGAGGATTTAGATAAAACAGTATTGTTCTCTGACTGTAAATTTTTCATGCTCTAACACAACCATTAATCCTACTGTGAATAAGACCAGACACAAAAATGAAGTCACATATATTTCCTGTGAACAAGTTTTCAGAGGCTGAAATGCAAACAATTTAAATACATATTTTAAAGAAAAAGAATTGTAACAAAATATTTTAAAATAAGTTTATAAATATTTATAAAGTGGAACATGAAAACACTTCTGAAGAATGGATAATGATTGTATTCCCTTTCATGCTACTTTTCTCCATAGGGTATTTGGTGCAGCTATCTTTCTAACATCTACACTGAACATGATCATCCCTTCTGCAGCAAGAGTGCATTATGGCTGTGTGATGTTTGTAAGGATTCTTCAAGGTTTGGTAGAGGTAGGAGCACACACCATTTTGGTCCTTTCAAACTGAGCTTGATTTTGAGATTTGGTTCTAGAAGTCGTAAGATCTCTTTTGATCACAGTTTCTCATCAATATACGGTTGCTCCTTTTG
The DNA here is from genome assembly GCF_012460135.2 of Molothrus ater. NCBI lineage: Eukaryota > Metazoa > Chordata > Aves > Passeriformes > Icteridae > Molothrus > Molothrus ater. The sequence continues at coordinate 46,521,180 of NC_050482.2, forward strand.
AGGTGATAATTTTTTAATTATACTGATTCATATTTCTAAGTTTACTTAAAGTAAAGGAAAATGTATATTGCTGGTGCTGCAATTTGAGTTATTTTAGTTTTCTTGTGCCATCAACTGCATATACTAAACAGTGTTTTTATCTCAGAACATGTTACTATTCAGGTGATAGGTAATTCAGATCAGTGTGACATCTTCATACTCAAGCAGTCAAGTTCTTCCAGACTTACCTTACCCTTCCTGTATCATTCCATGGTGACAAACAGCTAGGCAGTAGGAATAGCATCAGCAACTATTTCAGGTGGAATACAGTGAAAGCAAATAATGTGATGTGTGAAATGTCTGCCAGGGCGTCACGTACCCAGCCTGCCATGGGATGTGGAGTAAGTGGGCCCCGCCGCTGGAGAGGAGCAGGCTGGCTACCACTTCATTCTGTGGTGAGTCCATGGGCTTCTATGGTTCGTGTAAGCATGGGTCCTTATTAGATTTATTTTATTAATTTCATTATTGGAAGGAGCTGCACAGACACTCTGCCCTTTGCTACAATCACCTTGTACCCTAAACTTAGGAACTTGTGAGTCCTTTTTTGTTTAATATGCCATCATTTTATCATTTAAAGCCAACACTCAAAATGACTCTCATAATAAATGGGTCTAGAGGTTCACATGTGAGAAATTATATTGTATTTTTTTATTTGTATCATCCTTAGGGATTCCATTTATTATACATACTCAATACTTGGATACTTCCAAACAAGCACACATTTAAAAATTATCTGAAATTATCTTCATTGCTTTAGGCTGGTTGCTCAATATAATGCAGTGGAGGTGATGTAACTTCTTGCCAGCAGCTGCCCTGCTTCATTCTGTTTTGAGTTATGATCAGACATATGCTTTGCTCTCTTCTCTGTGTCCCTTTCCAGTGCTGACTGCTGAAGATGAATGTCTGTAGGAGAAAATGTTCAGTAAAGATGTAGAAGTCACAGGAAAAAAAAATTCTGTCCATCAGCAGATGGCTGGGGAAAATACAGCACTTAAAAAGATAGAAAATAAAAGGAAGAGTGGAGCAAGTGGAAAAAACCCCATGTTTGTATATTATGGGAATTTTATTTTTACTACAGATGGCTTCAGGTTTTAATTATTTAGTTGTTTTCACTTCCTGCAGAAGAAAAGACCCAAAGAAAAGCCTCTCCACTCTCAGTGTTCCTTCCATGAAATTCCTAGCATGGGATCTCTAGAGAAAGATCCATCCTTCAGCTTGACATCCATTTTAGTAGCTACAGGTCACTGATCCTTGCACTTGAAAGGTGCATTGGAGCAGTGAAAAATTAGGAAAATCCAGGTTAAGCAGGTTCCTGGTTTTTCTATCTACATTCTGGCCTAGGGCTTTTCTGTAGGAAAGCTGTAGGAAAAATTAATTACATGAAGATGAAGGAGAAGGATCACTGTGAACCATTGCAAAGAAGTATTTGCTAATGAGTAGAGCATTAACAAATGTTTATTAACAAAACATGTACTACTCTCAAAACCACAAGTATCTGATTTCCTAGAATAATTCAGAGCAACACTCTTCATATATAAAGCCATTGGCACTGTCTTGCACTGAAACCTATTATCTAGATTGCACTTAAGTACTCGTCTCTTCCCACAAGACACTTAGAAATATATTTCACCAGTATTATATATTTCCCAATCAGAAACCTTGGCACAGACCACATTTTTATCCTCTTTTATCCCCCTGTCAACATTTGCCAATTTATTCCAGCTGTTTGTTTATGTTGATATGAATTAAGCATGGTTACACAGACTCAAGGTTGGTTTGAACACCCTCTCTGCTACAAGCGCTTGTGTGGTCATGGGTCTAGGGCCATGACAAGAGCCTCCCAACATACCTGCAGTCATCAGGATTCCTCCATGAAGCTTCTGAAACTTGGTCCTTTATCTTCTCCAAAAATCACCTCACACACCTCACACAGTGCCAGGTGGGATTTCCCACTCAAGAGCACACACATAGGTTATGTCTCTGCAGTCGTCTGTCATCAGTCTTGGACTTGCAACTCCTATTTCCCAACAAGGCACGACTCTGCAAAAAGAGACTGGTGATGCATGAGAGGTCAGTGCTTCCTGTCACCCCAGTCAAAATTTTGCAGCTTCCATCCCATTCTCCAAGTTCATAAAAAGTCAATCAGACCCATCCCTCCAGTTCTGCTCTCGTGAGCGCCTGTCTGGATCATCTGCTCTGAAAGCTGGGTACACCTACCACAGCTGACATGTTTTACACATCTGTTTTCTCTTCAGGGTCTTATGCAGGCGCGGTGGTGGCCATGCCCCTGGCAGGTGTGCTGGTACAGTACATAGGATGGTCATCAGTCTTTTATATTTATGGTGAGTTGCCTAACATGAAGGACATCTGCCACTAGATCAGTACTGCCAGTTGTTTGCTAAAACCTGTCTAACAAGGATGGATCAAAGTTATTTTGATGAATGAAGAGGTTGCAAATGTGTGCTCCAATTTATTCCCTACTTATTGCAGATTCTGAGAGCTTTCATTTTGTAATCATCTGTTACAAAATCTTGTAAAATTGTAATGACCAGGCTGCAGCCCATGGTCACCCAGTGACAGGATTGGATGTGGTTGCAAAGGTTCCTCTTTGCAAGCACAAACACTTGTGTGGAACCTGCCCCAGAGTGCACACTAACAGCAAAAATTACAGCAAATGCTGCTGACTGAGACCTAAATGGATCTGAAAACTTCTGCCCTGAGAAATCTTCCCCATGCTACCCACCTTTAATAAAGCAGTGCCACCTTTACAAAGTGGTCCCATGTGTATGGCCTTGTGGCTGATCTGCGATGCCTCATTCTTCCCCTCAAAGTACATGGCAGAGGTGGCTGCAACCAACCTTGCACATCAGCAGCCCAGTTAAAGTGGGTTTTCCCTGTCTTCCCTGGAAATACAGGACACAGCACAAGATTTTCCATTGCCATCTTACAGTGAAGTCCCTTCACGCAGATTCCCACCACTTTATGGCCCATCTGCTTTTCTTTTTCCCCTAGGTTCAACAGAGAGGTTTTTTCCTGCGTTTTCTTTGCCCCATGCATAACGTAATAAAAGTGACAAAATGCTCAAATGCTTTGCAAGCAGGCATACAATATACACAGAGTTAGTTGCCATATTTTTTTATTCCCTGGGCATAATTTCTTTGCAGGTTTTGTTTAACTGGCGCTTGAAATAAACTTCAAGGCTTGCAGATACTGAAGTGTAGCTTTATTGGCTTTGAAAACCAAGTTGCTTTTCCTGCCTCTTCAGGAATGTTTGGGATTGTTTGGTACGTGTTTTGGCTGCTTCACGCCTATGAGAGCCCTGCTGTACATCCAACAATAACCAGTGAAGAAAAGATATATATAGAAACAAGTATAGGAGAAGGAGCCAGCCTAGCTAATGCAAGTGTAAGTAAAAAAAAAGGCTTTCCTTGTTGTCATTTGTGAGCCCTTTGCAGAACACGAGCATATGACTGGATGGATACTGTTAGTAGGCTTTTCTTTTCAAGAAAATTACAGAATCAGACTCTTGCAGCTGGACTGGATGAGTACAGGAAAACCCGTAATGCTGTTTAAGCTCTTGGCTTATGGAGGTTCTCTGATCTAGGGAGGGAAGTGATGGGTTGGGACGGGAAACCACACATTCTGGTCTCCTGCTCTTGAGTAATTGTCATGCTTGTTCTAAAAAATATTCATGGATTTAGCTAAATAAGAATTTGACTGCAGATATTAAGTCATCTAGCTGCCTTTTGAACTCCTTTTATGATGATTGCAAATCTAATAGCTTAAGGACTGGGTTTCTGCCCTGCTCCTGCTCACTCTCACAGCAGCTCAGGTCCTTTAAGACTTCTCATCCTCTCTCTGAGAAGATCCTGGAAACTTTGAGTTAAAACCTATTTTCCCATCAAATTTCCCTCTGTTCTCTTAGGCAACTTTTTTGCCAGTAGTGAAAAACAAAGGTGTTTCTTGTTCATTCTTAGCTTTCAGTTTTCAACGCTCTGGAACAAAGTAACTCCAGGTTTTTCCTCTACGTGTTTTGGGTAGCAGCAAGGCTGGGAGTGTAAAGTACCAGACTGTCTTTTTGGGCATGCATCTGAAATTCGTCTGATCAAATCTTGGCTGGAGATACACACACACACTTGTTCCACGTCATGGATGTTCCTTGCAATACAATGGTTTTTATGCAGAAGAAACTGGTACCAACTTCATGGGTGCAGGCACAACCGCAGGCATATGGTGGCCTGTAGAACACAATTAACTTTTTTTTTCAAAAAAAAAGGAGAATATCAATGTGTATTGCCATAGCCACAGATTTCAGCTTCTGATTGGAATTCGATTAAAAATCAATAGGTCTCTGCAGTATGTTTCCTGCTGTATAGAGTATTGGAGCATAATACTAATTGAAAATGCCAAAAAAGCAAGTTACAGAAATTAAATTCTGTAACAAAGGCCTTTTCTTTCTGAATTAAACTAATTAGACTGAAGCAGGTAGCTGCTTATTGCTGTGCTACTGTATGTGCCTTAGCTTGGATAACCCTTTTTCCCCCATTCTTTTCAATAGAATGTCAAACTGCATCGGCCAAAAAGTGGGGAATGGCACAAGGTTTTCTCTAGTTTTCTTTGATTCTTTTGCTGCTCCTGTTATCCCACTAGCAGGATTCCAGAAGACCTCATGTAATTTCAGTAAGCAGGGCAATAGCAGTGCAGTATCCACCTTTAACATCCTAACTTCTAAGAAATATTCTCCACCTCGTTTTTGTCAGCAATTCAAGAGATATATTTTACTTGCATTTTAAGGGATCTGCGATGTAAGTTGTATGCAATGTATCTAATAGACTTGATAATAAAAGATACCGGTTCTTTATTTTGCCTCTATCAACCCAATTTTGTGGGTTTTTTTCCCCCTAGAAATTTAGTACTCCATGGAAGAGATTTTTCACTTCAATGCCAGTTTATGCAATCATTGTGGCAAACTTCTGCAGAAGCTGGACCTTCTATTTGCTCCTTATAAGTCAGCCTGCTTACTTTGAAGAAGTCTTTGGATTTGCAATAAGCAAGGTAAATGTCTGAGAATAAGCAGAGACTTAGGAGATGCAGCAGGGGAAGTTCAGGTTGCACAACAGGAAGGATTTCTTCACTGAAAGGGTGGTTAAATATTGGAGTGCTCTGCCCAGAGAGGAGGTGAGCATCATACCTGGAGATGTTAAAGAAATAACTGGGCGTGGCACTCTAGTGGTAAGGTTTAGTTATTTGAGGAGATCCAGATAGACCTCGAATCATTACTGTAGATTATTCCCAGTATTTGGGATTACATACTTCTGCTGACCTGAGTGAAATAAAAGTCTGCAAGCATGAAATTATTAGAAAAAGGAAAGAATGGAGAAATTATTTTGGGAAATAGTTGATTAAAAGCCCCCACATATCATGAAAAACCACTAAGTGAGTAAATAGAAATGTACATTTTGTTTAGTGTTGACCTGTTCAGCATTTAACCAGGTAATTTTTATCCTCTTCTTGATTTTTGTGACTTTCATTTGCAATGAAGATCAAATTCTTTATGGGTACATATTCCGTACCACCACCATTTCATTAAAATCAGAATTGTTACACTTCCTCTTTGGCGCATGAATGAGGAATACGGAATAGTTGTTTTAGAAAAGTTTTTAAAACTCTTTCATCTGAGAGTGTAAAGAAGATGAAAATAGGCTCTTTTCATAGGAGGTTCCTTCTGAACATGAGGAAAGACTTTTTTGCTGTGAGGAGGACTGTGTACTTGAACAGGCTCCTCAGAGTCCTCAGATCCTTTGATCTTCATTGCTAATGAAAAGTCACAAAAATCAAGAAGAGGATAAAAATTACCTGGTTACCTGGTTGTGGAATCTCCATCCTTGGAGATACTCAGGAGCTGTCTGGACAACATTTCTGGGCATCATTCTTTATGCAACCCAGCTTGAGCAGAAGGAGGGTCCTTCCAACCTCAACAATTCTGGGATTCTGGGAAAATGAAAAAAAGGTGAACATCAGTTTGTAGGCTGTAATCCCACAAGAATAAAAATAAATCAATGTTTTTACATATATGATTATTTAATTATTTGTAAAATTATTTCATTATGTCAGGTTTTATGCTGTACGGTCTTCAGTCCCCGTGCAATGTGCAGGTGCTTCCTTCCTTTACACAGAGGTAGGAAGCAGGGATTGATTTGTTGTTCAGGAAGGAGGTCCTTGAGAACATGAATAACAAAAATATAAAAACACAGTTGAAAACTGAGATAAAGCACTTCATTTCTAAGGTGAGATTCTCACTTGTGCTCTGATTTCTCCTCCTGGACCACAAGGAGATCTTTCCTCCCTCACCCAGCTTTGAGCGCCTACTGTAATCAGATAAAATGATCCAGGGGAAAAGAGGTGAAGAATCATTATGGTTCCTGTTCTCTTGCCTCTAAATCTTGAAGGAGAAATGACAGTTAAGCACGCATTTGTCTAATTGCAGGTTGGCCTTTTGTCTGCAGTTCCTCACATGGTCATGACAATCATTGTGCCCATTGGAGGGCAACTAGCTGACTTCTTACGGAGCAGGAAGATCTTAACCACTACCACTGTAAGGAAGGTCATGAACTGTGGAGGTACTATTGGATTCTAAAAATATGGCATTTCAATTGTGTGCTGCAGTCAGTCCAAGTATCATAGTTTTGCCCATGTTTAATTTTAACAAGAGACAATTTACTCAAGATTGCATTTATAGCTGGTTAATCTCAAGTGTTAAGTGGAGAGCTGATGCCTCATGACATAAATCCTTACTCATATGAGCATGCTTTAAAAAAGGGAGGAGACAAAAAGTCTGGTTAATAATTGAATGGGCAATAGCATAGTATGATCAAATAGGCCTCATCCTGCAAATTCATTCAAAGTTAACCCCGTATCACGGTCCTGGAGAGACCCTTTCCCAGGGGATATATTCTTGAAGTAACTGGCCTTGTTCCCATTTGCTACTCCCAGAAGAGCCCACTGACAAGTTTAGACTGGAAGGTTTAGGGTGGGGGTAAAAAGTGAAAGATGAACAGGAAAATTTTAACTCAGCACGAAATAATTTGTTTCCAATTCCATCACTGAACTGAAAAATCAGTGACATGTAGGGTTGATATTGAATTAGAGAAAAGATTTCAAGCCAGACAGCCTGTGGAGTAGTTAGTTGCCCTCTGCCAATTGCTGGCTTGCATTATTTATAGATGGCACCGACTCCTAGAAGTGGAGATGCCTGCAGCCAGTGATATCACATAACTTGACTATGCATCTTCAGAAAGGATGGTTAAATTCATTGTATTTTCAGGGCATATTATAGTGTCATTAAAACAACAAAACAGAAGGGTTGTAATGTTACATATTAGAAAATATTAATTGCCAATAATGGCAGAGACTGGAAGTTCCCTGTGATGCTCAGGGATGTCCTGTTGTGTTGGTAACACAGTTGTATGTAAAACACTCTTTTTCTCCATTTACCAAGAACTTCTTGTATCACTACAACCATAAGAAATTAAAGGCAAGTGTTTTTCTTCTTTCACTCAAATGTTTGTGGGTTTGTGAATTTTTCTGCTCTTTGCACATACTTGCTTTCTCAATTGCCTTCCTTTATTGCTCAGTGAATACAGTGAATTAACTTAACCTGACTGTTTGGGTCACGTGTACAGCAGTGAATGAGGAGAAAAAAAGAATATATTCTCAAACAATAAATATACAAGTACTTCTGCAAATGTACAAAGCTCCCACTTGTGTTCAAGAATAGCTAAAAGATACAAAATAATTTTCTCTCGTTTTAAGCTGCTACTCTGGATAGTGCTTATTAGTATTTTCATGGCAACTAGAAATTTAAATGTAATTCATTCTCATGTGTTTCATTGGAAGGCTTTGGGATGGAAGCAACCTTGCTTTTGGTGGTTGGTTATTCTCACACAAAAGGTGTGGCTATTTCCTTTCTGGTGTTAGCAGTAGGCTTCAGCGGCTTTGCAATTTCAGGTAAGAATTAATCTTATTCTTGCTTTTACTATTCATGATAAAACTGAATTTATTATCCTCACTGTTCTTACTGTCATAATTTCTATTATTTTGTTTGCTCTTAATGTGGCAACTTATGGGGTGTTTGTTATTTCTTCCCATATCAGAACTAATTTACTTTTGTATCTATGAAACATGTTGCACACAATACCTGAAGCTTTGAAAAGAACCTGCTCTTTATTGATCCCAATTTACATCAGCTTTATGCTGTTATTTTCTAATATACTTTTACATTGTCAGTCATCTTTTCATCCTATTTATCTGTATGCCTAAAAGGAAAGAGAGAGAGAGAGGGAGAGAGAGAATTACTCTGCAGTGAATAGTTGCACAAAGGCTATCAGTTACAATTCTGTCCCAAACCCTAGCACCCAATTTCTGCTTTCTATGTCAGCCCTCCCTCTGTTGCATCCTACATCCAGCCCTTCTCCAGAAGTTTCTAACACTTCCACGAGTCTCACCCACGATTTGTAGTCTCAAGCTGTTTTGTGGCACCATCAGTACCAGCATCACTGAAAAAAAAGCTCCTTTTGCTATGAAGATTAAAGATTTTCTTAAGATTGAAGATCGTCCAAGAAGACTGCCAAGAACATGAATCTATTGAACAAAATTGACCAGCAAAGTAACTGCTGGTGTTCAGTTATTTCAGGATTCTGCAGATGGGAAGTGGTTTTGCTGCTCAGTTATGAGGTGCTTGCATAACTGTTCATTTCTATCAATCAACTTTTATTGCAGGATTTTCCCAGTAGTCTATTTCTTACTTTATTTATTACCATGCACTTGGAATTAATCATCACTTCTTGTGATCAACCATAGTTAATATGACTAATTTTCATTACCTAAGGAATGATAAATATCTTAGCTGACATTTAGTATTTGTTTTTATTTCTTAATAAAATATGTGCTCAGAAGACACACTACAGTAAGGATAATTGTTTTTCCTACTGGCTTATATTCTGGTTTTTTATCATGTTGTTAAACTGCTGTTAAACCACTCAAGTGGTTAAAGCACGGAAAGAAATTAATTAAAAACACTACTACATAAATAAAAAGACAAATGACATTTCACTAATTTGTGGCGTCGATTCCTTAATTAAAAATATTTGCCAAGTTCACTGTTCCAGTATGAGAAAATGGAAAGTACAGACACTTTAAACAGGGCCAAACTAAACTTTATTTTCTATACAACATAATCTTTGGAGGTGCACTAGGGAGGTTGCTAGCCCTTTTCGTTTTCTTCAGCCAGAATGGCTGTAGAAAGCCCTGTTGGCCGGGTAGTGCAATGCTGTACAGCTGGCTGTTTCTCTCATTTTTTGTAGGCTTCAATGTGAATCACTTGGACATAGCCCCTCGTTATGCCAGCATTCTGATGGGCATCTCCAACGGCGTGGGGACGCTGTCAGGAATGGTGTGCCCACTCATCGTTGGTGCAATGACAAAGCATAAGGTAACATTTCTCCATGTTTTCTAGGAAAATAGTTAGGTAATGCAACAAATTTAAGACATTTTAAAGATTCCTGGGGATGCCATTCCATCATTGGTCTCTGCACCTGCTTTTTGTTTGTCTTAAACATGCACTTTTTAATTACTACTTTGGCCTAATTCTCAGCTATTATAACTAATTATCTGTGTAGACAGATATTTTTAAATACCACCTGAGCCTGAGTCTCTGCAGCATCTCCATACAGCTGTGCAATGCTTATAGGGCTTGGAAAACTCCTCTGCAATGCATCCATACCCCCATGGTAGAGTTTCTAAGTAAACATTAATCTACAATAATATTTGTGTAGTTGTTAGACAAATCCTTGTATTTCCAACTTCACAAATATTTCACATGCAAGAGAGAAACTTTACTGTTAAAAAAAAAAAAGAAACCCAATTTTACTATATCTGCTGTAGTTATATATAGTAAAAAAAAAACCTTTGCAATGGTTCTCATACGTTGTTCTATCTTCAGCATCAGGAATCAAACAGTGCTCACAGTCATTCCTCAATATGAGCTAATTCATGGCGTAATTTGGAGAGTGATATTTCTTATTACTGGAACCTTAATGAGACCTGCTCCATTCTTTCAGACCCGTGAGGAATGGCAGAACGTCTTTCTGATTGCAGCCCTGGTGCATTACAGTGGTGTGATATTCTACGCTATCTTTGCCTCTGGGGAGAAGCAGGAATGGGCTGACCCCGAAAACCTCAGTGAAGAGAAATGTGGCATAATTGATCAGGATGAACTGGCAGAAGAGACAGAGATGAACAATGAAACTTTTGTAAGTCCAAAGAAAACGTATGGTGCTACCAGTCAAAATAGTGAAGTACAGAGAAGGGAATGGAGGAAGCAAAAGCAAGTAACTCAAGACATGGAGGAACAGACTTCTTACCATTATGAAAATGGAAATTTTCAAGATTTGTCTTAACACTTGAAACTGTAAGATTTGTATAGCAGCTACTCCCATGACTCCTGCCTAGCTGCCCCAAATCATCAGGTATTCACATTTATTGTCTTATTCAATTATGTAACATCTGGCCACATGGCTAGATTTGAGGGGTGATAGTTCCTTCCCAGTGGTGTGTAAGAAGCTAACAACAATAGGACTGGGATAAGTGATCCTAAATCTTCTCCTAGCCATTATATGACCTTGGGAGAGCTTCTGTGCCAGTTAGATGACCAGCCCTGGCAGGGCCTCCTGCTTGATGCAAGCTGTAGAACTTACTGTAGGAGCAAGGAGTTCCCTCATCATCTCATCTGAACAGAGAAAGGACAAGTGATACCAGATGGTGGATCCACGGTGATCTGTGTGATCCCTGGGTCTCCAGTGGTGTCACAGTCTCTAGTGAGCAGCCCTGCTTTGCCTTTTTAGGTTTCCAGTAGGGTGGCATTTGAACTGCTTAATCCATGTCAAACCACAAGTTCATGCTGAAAGATCAGAGCAGAGGGAAAAGCAGATTTATGACAGCAGGCTGTAATTAATTAGTAATAGTCACTCAACAAGGGGAAGAGGAACATGTGGCAGAGGTGGCAGGATTGTTTCAACAGTTCCTACAAACTGATTGGCAGATATCTTTATATGCACACCTCACAGAGTATGGATAAGACCATAAAATGGATACTTGTTAAATTTCTCCCCCTCCAAAGATTTTGTGTGGCATGAGATAATTTTGAATTCAAAATCATCGTTAGTGATGCAATATTAATAATCCTTGTGAAAGGAAATCTTAGCCCTGTTTTGATTAGGATTCTCACTCAATTCATCATTGCAAAGTAATTTGAATATATTTTTCTAGTATTATACTGATAGAGTTCCTGCTCTCAACACCAACAGTCCTCATTTAGGCAAAGGAGCTTTCTTACAGGAGTATTTAGTTCTGGATCTGTAACTTTTCAATGCCTCAGACTTGTTCTTGCTATGAATGAAGCACTGTACTATTTGAGAGTTAACAGGGTACCTATGTATAAAAGTAATTATCCTCTGCCATTGGTATATATTTGACAGTATAAAGTGGCTTTAGCCTTTTTCTACCATTTTTGGAATCAAACAGTGGAGCATGCTGTATCATCTCAGTTAGGTGCAACTCAGAGACTCATTGTGGCATTAACACTCTTTTCAGAATGGATAATTTCAGTAAGATGTGATTTAATTTGTCTCTCATTATGACTACTGCCTCATTAAATTCAAGTGAAAGCTATGTTGTCTGGCCTACGCTGTGCTTTGTGATGTTTCAGTATTATTGTTCTTGTGTACCACATGCAGACACTATGATGCACACAGGATTTGAACATTTCTCAGATGCATTTTGCTATTTTATTGAAGTGCAATTGAATAGCATGAGTGCAATTACACTTGTACATTCATTTGAATCCATGGATGATTTATCTTCCCTACAAACAGGTATATTGGGAAGTTAGCTAATTCTCTGATGTGTCTCTTGTGTCTGTTCTACTCAGCAAAATCCAATCTGCAACTGTATATGGGTAAGAAGGAAAGTGAGTTGAATGCCTAATTTGACTACAGTGAAGACTTTCGATATGAGCAGATAATTTAATGAAAGGGGTAGTTTTATGGCACAGCCCAGAAAAAACTTCTCACTTTATGCTGTTATTCAGAAAATAATACTTTTTTTCAAATTCAAAGACTCATTTTAGACTAGAGTTCCTTATTTCACTACTGATATTTAGAACAGGTACAAGAAAATATCTTATTTCTTTCAGGTGATAGTCAGCTTCTGGGGATTTAATTGGCAAGGACTTGGGTCAAATATTCTCATTAGTCTATCACAGTAGCAGGACCAGCTGCTGTCAAACTATTTTGCAACATTCACCGCAATTTACAAAAGAAAGAGGTCCACCACTTTGCATATGTGCAAAGCAAACAGCTTCTTCCTCCCTCTCTAGTAATGTAACATTCATATAGTTGCTACAGGAAGTCTAATAGGGAAAACCATATTATGAAAGGATTCAATATAAGAATCTGTATAAGTATAATCTGAGGGAGAAGAGAGAAGGCCAGACAATGTATTACTCTAGAAACAGTAACTTTTGCTTAGAAGGAGCATCATTTTTCCAGTAATGATGAAGGGTAACTTTCCTGTTGTTAAGAGGAATACAAAGGGAGTGGATGCTGTTGTTATGACAAAGAACTACAAACATCCCAACAGTTTGGGAAATGGCCAGCTGGCCCATGAGAGCTTGGCTGCCTCTCTGGTGAGTGTAGCTGCTATTTTTTTCCTGTTGCAGATGCACCACAGCTGTCACAAGTGACAAGCCACAGCTCAGTTTAGAAGGATCATTTTGTATCCACAAACAGACTGCACTGATTTAGTTCAGTGGAAGTTTGACTTCAGTGGACATTTGAGCATTATTTAATACTATGAAAGAAATAGCTTAAAAACATCTGGAAAACTTTTGCTTTTGAAAACCCCCTTTCTTTTTTGTCTGAATTTAACTGTCTATTAACTCAATATACCAACTGGGTTGATAATATATCAACTCTTACCAGTTACATACATGCCACAGTGCTTTTTCAGGCACTCACAGTGAGATGTTCGGGCTTTCTCTCTTTCCTTTTCATTTGTTTAAATATTTCAGGTGCATTGCATGAAGTGTAAACATCAGCACTGGTTGGAAACTAGGTTTTTTTCCTGGAAATCTCTGTACTTAATCAACTCTTTGATTACACAGTGGCTTCCACAATCCTGTATGACAAAGAATAAAGACAACCTGTTGAGAACAAATGGACTTTGTAGCTCCAGTTTTGCTGGATGTTTCTATCTGCAATATGCTTCAGTAGAATTTTTTTGTGGAGTCTAAGGAGATATGGTCACTGAGGATATTTTTCCTAAAAAATGACTTCTTAAAATATGTCAGAATTTGGAACATTTAAACAATCAGGGAAACTGGTATATCCCACTCAGACTTCTAAAAAGTCATGTCTCAGATGGTAGTGGATGTGAATAATTCAAATGATATTTTCTATGGAGAAATAGTAGTTTGATTACACTTCATTTATTACACTGTTTGAATATTTTTCTGTCCCCATGTCCAATATAACTTTTGCATATTTTCAAATATGACAGTGCTCATACAAGTCAGAGTTTGATTTGGAAATGGCTTTCTGATTGCAGAAGGAAGCAAAATTTTCTTTACACCGGAATGGAGATTTTAATTAAACCAGAGGAAGATTCAGCTCTCCATAAGCTGAAATGGTAGAATATTCCACAGGAATGAATTCAAGTCTCAGGAGAAAAAAAGCAGTACAGTCCCAGGAATATGTTGTTCTGTGTTGTTATCTACTGATCTTTCTTAACAAAGAAAGCTGCAGCTTTTATTTCCATGACAGTTTATATTTTTTAGGCACTACCAGTAGACATTTAATGATAATTAATACTGCTCTTATATTTTTGTAAGAGTTAAAAAAATGCTCCTTTTAGTGAGAAAGGCCAAATTAATGACAGAAATGATGAAAAATTCACCTGAGTAGGAATTTCTCCAGGGAAATAATCACAGTCCAAAAGATTGTACAGACTTTGGGGTGAAATAGATAATAAGGGCATCCAGATGTTGACAAAGTGCCAGGAGGAGTCTCATGTGTAACATAATTAACTGAAAGCAGGAAGGTAAAAATTAACTGAAGGTCATGCAAAATGTGTTAAGGCTTCACATGTATGTTTCCAACTGACTTCTTTTGACACTTACAGAGATCTGTAAGTTTAGTCATTATTTTAAGGAAAAATTTGTAAACTACCACATTTTTTATCTTAATTTTCTCTTTATTTTCAATTGAAGATCTTAATTTTAGACTGCTATTTAATTATTCATATTTTAAGAAAGAGGAGTATTTCTTGGGATTTAAAGAATAGAAAGGGGAATAGAGAAAAAGAGAAAGAGAATTGCTGCCACAAGGCCATGCAGACAGAAGGCTGAGGATGGATAAGAAATCAAATTTCAAATCCTGGAAATAGAACTTGGAGTTCTCTAGATGTTTGAGTTAAAAACCTACAGGACATGTGCCATGGTCTAATATTCTGCATCATCCTAGGGTCCAGGGAATTCACTCTCAGGTCCCATGTCAAAGCTTAAGTCTCATGAAATCAAGAATAGATTAAAAATTCCTCATTCTTATGTCTTCCAAATGTTGGATTAGATAATACTGCTGGAAAAGTAACATTATTAATACTATTGCAGCTCTATGTGTCCATACAGAAGACAGGCTTCCTAGTAAAAAAGCTTTCAACTACTTACATATTGGTATCAGTTATTTCTTAACTTCCATTTGATAACAGTGTTTAGCTGTGACAGAAAAAAATTGTCCCTTTTTTATCTCGACTTTTTTGGTTTTGTGTTTATATGATTTATCATTTTTACAGCTCTTCTGCATGCAAAATTACATAAGTACAGAAGGAAAATTATGTAAGAAATGTAGTAAGATTGTACTTCTTCATGCTGAACTATCTATAGCATAATAAGAGCCAACACATTTTTTTCCACAGAATATTTGAGTATTTTAACTCTTGATCACAATAAAAGCTTGACCCATTTATTTTGTTGTCTCTGTCCCATGTTGTCTTGTACTGCCCCTCAATTTAATTACTGTATTGGATATCTGCAGTAGCTAGCAGACTAAATTTGTTTATGTATAAGCATATTTATCTGCTCAATAAAGTCAGTGCTCAGACACTTGCTGTACAAGTTTTTGACAACGATTTCACTCCTTGTTTTAGACTTAGTTCTATATGCATGGCAAATTCAGAACTCCTCTGAGAAGGTCATGGCTGTTTTGTTAAATATGTGCCAGGAAAACAGTGGAACTCATGAAAAATACATCTCCATTGGCTCAGAGTTTTGGTTGCCCAGAAGTGTCTGACAAGTCTTTGAAGCACCAACCAGGAAGACAACAATGTTTATAAAACAGGAAGTATTTGAGAACCCCCAATAAAGATGCCTCTGCCCTCTGAAGCTGGCAGTCATCACCAGAAGCAACATGCCAGGTGCTTTCTCTTGGCTGGGAATAACTGTAATGAACATAAGGGGAATTCATGGGAGAAACTTGCTGATGTGGTGCTTAAGATAAGAAAAATGGGACTTTCTCTTCTTCTAGGGAGGGGACTTTGATCCCATCTGCTTGTTCCCTGCTCCTTCTCTGGTGTGCAATCAAAAGAAAAATGTCTGCAGGTCCTGAGAGACCCCATTTTTTTTCCTTGGCAGTGATCAGTCATGTAGTTTGTACTGGTACAAATCTGCAGGAGGCTGGAAGTGGCTTATGGGCCCTTGCTGATTTATGTTGGGCAAGGGGAAACTATAACACTAACATGAAACTTGAATTTAGACATGAAAGAGATTAACATTAAGGACAAACAAGTGAAGGACAATCAACGTGAATGGATGTAATGTTACTTCTGTGGAATAATGCTGCTGTGTGGTGCAGACATGGGCAACTGGGAGTAACCCTAGCAAGTAGGTATTCCCTCAGCAAGGGAATGTAATGGAATTACCTCTGTCCTGCACTGTTCCCTTCCCATTTCCCAGTGCCCCATACTGCCTGCAAGTTTACCTGTTACAATGCTTGGATGGAGTGAAGAAGATTATTGCAGTCACACCAGACCCCTATCTTTACCTTGTATTTTCTTGTTTTCATGAGTGGCTTCCCTTGACCCTTGCTAAATGATGGACTGGTACACTGGACACCAGGGCAGCCCAAAGCCAAAATTAGCAAGGGTTTGCTTTTTAGCATATTCCTTATTTAGTTTAGTTAGTTGGTTAGTTAGTTAGCTTTATTTTTATTTTATTGTATTTTAATTTTGCTAGGAAGTGGCAAATTCTGCGCCAAGGTTCGTGGCAGCAGAGGCTGGAACTGTGTCCTTGGTGGGCAGCTGAAATGTTACCCTGGCTGGCCAAAGGTCAAGGCCACGCTGGCCTGTCCTGCCCCCTCTGCTCTGCCAGAGCACACAGCAAACTGTCACACTTGTAGGGGGCTGAAGGGCAAAGTTGCTGACAAAGCTGGGAGGGGAGCTGCAGTCAGGATCTCTGTCTCCTACCCTTGTTGGCTGCCTGGGTACAGGAGCTGTCAGACCATGAGAAACATCTGGTGTTTCTAAGAATTTTCTGCATTCCTCATCCACAATCTTACTATACCCAAGGAACCACTTCTATTCCATTTTAACAGAAAATTGTGAGCAGCTTAAAATGCCCCTTGTCAACTGCCATCTTCTCTCTCCCAAGATGTATCCCAAGCCTGGAGCTCATTATGCATCAGTGCTCCCAATCTCACCCTCCTTCAGTGCCTTTGAGCTGTACCTTTGGTCCATGCACCCCTCTTGTCCCCACCCTTTTCTCCAGCATGGTGGCAGGTGCCCCAGACTGGGAATCATTCAAGGTCAGGGTGGATGGGGCTCTGAGAAACCTGGTCTAGTTGAATGTGTCCCTGCTCATAGCAGTGGGGGTGGAGTAGATTGCCTTTTAAAGGTCCGTTCCAATCCAAACTATTCTATGATTCTATGATTCTTGGGCAATTTTGTGTCTTTCAGAGAAGATATGGTGCTGACTCATGCCAGATATTGGGTAAGACTTACCTCAAAAGAAACGTGCCTCTTCAAAAAACATGCAGGAGAAGTTTGCTAACAGGTTGTTCTCTGTTTGTGTCAATGGCTGGCATTGGTTTCAGAGGACACAGACACATATTACTTTGAAAAAAAAAAATCACAAAATGTTTTCTTGAGCCATCAAATTACTGCAAGAGCTGAAGGTCAGCAAGGCTTCCAGCCCAACACACCACACATGCATATTTCCTCACCAGGAATGCCTGGTACAAACCCTACTAGGAAGCAAAGCGTTTCCTCCAGTAATACTTTCTTTAGTGCTTCCCCCAAGAAACAATGAAATATCTAAGAATGAGCAACTGAAGTCCACCAAACTTGCATAGAGTTTGAGTTTCCACACCTGATGTTCTCCCCAAATTGTGGCTTAACAGTTTAATCTATTTAGTGATGCTATATTTGGAGAGATAGGTTTCTGTACTAGGGTCTTAGTGAAAGATGCCCAGGTCAATTTGGCTACTCCACAGGGCTATCCCTCCCCAGCTGCAGTACTTGAAATTCCCTTTGTTGAAGTTTGTAGGATACCTGTCAGGCCATTTCTACAACCTGTCAAGGCCCCTCTGAGTGGCAGCAATGAGGAGCTGTCGCACTAATCGCTCCTGCCAGTTTTGCATCATCTGCAAAGCTGTTGAGGGTGTGCTCTGTCCCATCATACAAGTCATTAATGACTTGTATTAGTCTTTAATGACTGGTCTTAGTCATATTAGTCATTAATGACTGGTCTTAGTCTTTGGTCCTGGGATATACCCCAAATCACTGCCTCTAGCTGGGCTTCCTCCTTCTCATCCCAAACCTTTGAGACAAACAATTTAGCTAATTTCAAATCAAACTCACTGTGTACTTATCTATTATGTGCTTGATGATTTTGTCAATTAAGACAGTGCTGAAAGCCTTGTTAAGTTCAAGCTCTGCCCTTGTTCACTGAACCTGTCTTCTTTTCATAGAGGGTTATTGGGTTCCTTCCCTCCTTCTTAAAGACCAGAGTGGTTTGATTTTTTCCCAGTCATCAGGAATCTCTCCCAGTAGTTACAGCCCTTCAAAGCCAATTGAAAGTGGCCTTACAGTGGCACCAGAAGCTCCCTCAACACCCTTAGTACATTCCATCCGAACCCATAGACCTACGCATATCCAGTCTGTGTAGATGCTCCTTAAACTGATTCCATGGAGGGCAAGACTTTCTTGGACTTTTATACAGGTTTCAGGTACCTGGAATTCCTGGAGGCTGCTCTTATAAGTGAAGACTGAGGCAAAGGCAGCATTGAATACCTTGGTTTTCTCTCTGTTTGTCAGGTAGTCCCCTATCCTATTCAGCAGCAAACCCAAATTTTCCCTAATTTTCCTTTTTCTGCTTATACACATGTAAAAGTCTTTCTAGTTGCCCTGCACATTTCTTGCCATATGCAATGGCGTGGCCTTTTAACTTTGCTAACACTACTTCTGCATGCATTGCATGCTCTGTATTCCTCCTGGATCATGTAACACTGCTTCTATCACTTCTACACTTCTTTTCTATGATTTTAGTTAGAAACTCCTTGTTCATCCATGTGGGCCACCTGATGACTTTGCTCGATTCATGCTTTAAAGATGGACTGCTCTTTAACTTGGAGGAGGTGATTTTTGAATGATATCCAGCTCTTTTGGACCACTCTTCTCCCCAGGGCCATATCCCATGATATTCTTCCAAACAAATCCTCAACATGCTGAAGTACACAGAGTTATGGTCCACCATCTTAAGGCAAATAATGGAGACACACCAAATTTTTAATTAATATCTAAAATTCTGAACTGGGAAGTAGATTGCTAAAATACCGTTGAATTGTGAAATTAAGTGGAGAGATCAAGCATAGGTACAGGAAAAGAGTGTTTTTCCATACCTCACTCATTGCCTTGAAATAATCCAAGGTCAGTTGTAAATGCAGTCAAGGTCTCATTTCATTTTAGCACCTGCTGGCTGACATTCTGATTAGAGAAATCATGTGTCTCTGCCCACTTTAAATGGTAATCTCAAAAAACTGTATCCAGGCAATTATGGATCAAGATTTTCCACCTGAAGAAGCAAGGAACGGTATATTAACAGAACAGAGATTTATTACATTAAAGAAGCCTAAAATATATGGTTAATTATAGTTAATTCCTGGAATAAACTGATGGTATTCCAAACAAGATTTTATCAGCTTCTTTGCAATACAGTCCATTTTACTGGCATGGTGTTCAAAGGTTTCTATTGCAACTCATATTTAGGGGAGTTACATAAAGCTTGGTGTAGGAATAAGTGACAAAGGTTTTGTTTATTTCATATTATTATCTGTTGACTTTAAAAGGCCTAGGTAACAAGACAAGTTAAGCAACAAGTCAATGATTAAACGGATAAGATGGATATCAACTCTGCTAGTTTAAAAAGATATTTAGAAAGTATGAAGAAAAAAACCCACTTCTCTGAGTTGTAAGAAATTTGAAGTACTAAAATGTTTCTGTTCTGCTTATTTAAAGTCTCTGACATTTATTAATTGTCCTCTTTCTCAGGCAATTTCTTTTTTTATCATTTTTAATATTTGAGGAGAGGCATATTTTTGCCATATCCCATTTATAGATCAGCTTTACAATACAGAAAAGTTAGGCTTTGTCAGTTTTCCAAAAAGATTTAAGACTTCTTCAGAGCAAACGTCTTGCAATATAGACAGTATCATGCAATAGCAGTGACATAAAGGTCTTGCAGAGTTTAAGGTTACAGTTCATCACCTATCTGAACAGCAGTTCTGTCATTGGGAACATAGCAGTTCCCTCACTTTTTCTAACTTTGACTTGCCACCCTTGAACTAAATTGAAAGTGGTAAGAGCTAGGTATATTCTTCCTTTGCTCTCTCTGGAATGAACTGGATGTGGAGAAAAAAAGAATGCAATTTCAGGGTTTATAAACATTTCCAGATTGATATCACATATCCAGTTGAAAAATGTTTTCTGTTTTGAAAGACTAATGTTGCTACCTGCATTTTTTTTCCTCCTCTATTAATCTTTTATTTGGCATGTGTATATATGCATGTGTAGCAGCTGCACATTAGTGAGACACAATCTGAAACAGAATCATCTGCCTGTATCTGGATAATTTTCATGCATACAGGAAGGAATCCCTTTTGTTGTTGTGTTACATGAGGGTGACTTTCTGGAGGTATACATTACATACTGGAAGTAATCAGTTTATTAATACTAGAACAAGATTAGTTGCATCTAATAATCACACTGTTATTCCAATATTTGGTAACATTGATGTTTCCATCAACTTCTGCTGCTGAGTTTATCAGCAGCAGCTATTATGGGGAAAGACAACTGGAAAAAGAATAAGATATGACTTTTTCCCCTCAGTTGTTGGTGATGTCAATTTAATCACATGTAGAGATTCTCCTTCCTTTGAGTAGAAATAACAACACTTACACATGGACATATGCGTGCTTCACCTCCCAAAAAATTAATGTGTAATTTTGCTGCAGCTGAGACTTATCTGTCATCCTCATGATAACCAGAACAGCAGCTCCCATTATTGGTACTATCTTGTTTTAATTTTTCACTCAAATTTAATAGATGAGAAACTGGAACTGTACTCTCTGTTCTATGTGGTGGCTGGTTCATGTGGACTGGGGATGTTCTTATCAAGCAGTTCTGTACATCAAATGGGTTGGTAGAAAGCCTCCTGAAGCCGACTGGAGCCCATTTCTTTGCTAGTTCCTGCTGGACAAAAGAGTTAACACCAGGGCTGGATGCTCAATCCAGTCACTTCTCTGAAGACCTTCCTAGCTTCCTGTATTTCTGTAACGGTAACACCTTCCTTCCCCCATTTCCCTTGTGGTAACCAGTTTCTGTGCCCAAAAAATACAAATATGGCTGCAATTGGCTGTGATATGTAGGAATGAATCCTGCAGGCCCTTGAGGATTTATTCCACCACGGATTATCAGCTGAGAAAAGGCCATCTCCTTATGAGCAAAGCACATCTTCTGGGAAGGCAACTCCATTGACCAAGAGGAATACAAGTTTTGGTGGAAGGCTTTTAAATTCAGAGAGCTGTAGGCACAGTCCCCCCTAACTTGAGGCAATTTTGAGGAAACCTCAAGGGAAAGGACAGAAACCTGTAATTTGGCTCCATACTTGTGAAGAGCCAGTGCATAGGGAGGAACAATGGCTTAAGTTGCTGATTAAGTTGCTGAGTAGGTGAGCTGCCATGCTTTGAATTGATTTTATTTTCCCCTTTTCCTCATAAATTTTCTTATATTACGCACCTCCTTAGAGAAAGAGTTAATGCCTAAAATTCATTGTAAGATTCCCTCCCTTATGAAGGTTTTGCAGGAGGCGGTCACAAAAGACAAGAAACAGAACTAGACAACTTTCCATGCATGCGATCTCCTCTAGATAACATGGTTTTGTTATATGTTTTGTGTTTTGGGATGAGATGGTGAGATGGAATATATCAGCCAAGTGAGATTTGACATAAATGAGGGATCTGCCAATGCAAATGGTCCCATATTTTGGGATGAGACCAAATTTTGGACAAAAATGGTATTCAGATTAGATATTGATAAATGAAGTTTTTGTTCAGATTGAGCCCAAGCTAATACTGCTATGAGATAAGTAACCTCTCAATTTCCTGATATGCTTTATATAAATTTAATAAGCTTTATACCACATTTAGTTTCTTTCTTCTAAAAAGGAAAGTAAGTTGTTTTCAGAATGCAATGATGTTAACTGAAGATTAGGAAAGAAAGGAAAATAAATTAATTCTTCCAAGATCTATTGTTCAATATCCCTTTAACTTTCCCTTCAATAACCACACTTTTCCTTGATCTTCAAATCCCTTTCTTTCCTTAGTACCAGCTCTTTACTAGGTGGAAACTAAGAGCATGATCAGATTGACCTGGGCTCTGGTACATGAAACTACTTTTCTGAGTTTGGAAATATCTCAGCAATGTGCAGAGTCCAACATTTACTAATTTCCAGTCCCTTTCATCTCTTCTTAGCTGAGTGGAGTCATGAGTACTCTTCAGCTAAACTTGTGACATATCTCAGTATTTTCTCTGCTAATTGGACATTGAAGGTCTAGTCCTGCTGCTACTCCTCTTGCCTGCCACAAGTGATCATAAGTTCATTGTTTGTCTAAATTCTCTTAGGGAACAAGGAAGAGTCAACAAAAGCTTTGAGAGCTGCTCTACAATAAGGTCCTGAGGTACTACTAAGTTTTAAAACAGCCTCATCTGGAGTCTACCACATGCCTTACCTGTGGGTTGAGGATGCTGTTTAAGTTCAAGCCTGGCCTTCTAGTCCTGGTTTGTGTTAAGTTTCTGGAAGTGTGTTTGGTATTGTGTCCTCATGCCCTGGCTAATAAGTGGATTTTTCCCCAGGTCGAATGTAGGTGCTAAGCTGTAGCCTGCAATATCTGCAGTCCTGCCTCTGCCCTGCCTCCTGGAAGGACCTCGGTATGGGGCTGCACGCAAGGTGCTCCCAGCCATGCACCTGGCCCCACCTCTTCCTGCTGCTCTTGGTTGATCCCTGGATGGCCCCTCATTCTGATTTACGATGTTGTCTCCCCTGGGCCTGTTGCCATCAGCAACCTGGCCACTCAGGTAGTGTGGAGATGTCCTTAGCTCCAGTTTTATCCCCTCATGGAACAGCTCTACTCCGCCTCCTGCTCCTTCCTGATGTACAAGTGCCTGCCTTGCCAAAGGAAGAAGGCAGCCTCTCCCAAACTGAGCACTGCAGCCTTACTTACAGTGGAATCTGATGTTCTCTTTCCTCTCAAATGTCCAGGCAGATGTGATGACATCTCCATCAGCTGCTGAGTGTGAAATATTCCCATTTTTCCCTGGTTATCATGGACTTCTTGGACAGGATAGGGATATTCCCCCAGGCTTTGTCCTGGGGACCTCTTGTGCATCTGATGCCAGCTCTGCAGCTTTCCCTCTCAATGAGTGAGAGCAGTCATCAGCCTGCAATGCTTCAGGGCATGGTAGAGCCTCCTCTAGAACAATAAATTGTACACCTGAGGGTTTAAGAGGTTAACAGTGACTCTGCCTTGCCAGATAGCATCAGCAGAGCTTGTCCTGCACCTCCACTGCTTTACACTGTCCATTCATATGCTGTCTAGTCTACACTTCCTCTCCCCTCCTGAAAGAAATGGTTCTTAGCTAGCTACTGAACTAGTCCTTTCAAACATCTATCTTTTCCTTGACATTAGACAAAGTATGAGAAAAAAGTAGAGTTTTAAAAGTTTGCAGAATGAATTTACTTGGTGTGATTATTATAACAATTCAAAAACCCATCTAAAAATATTCTAACATTTATTTATTAATAATACTTCAATTGTCACCTTTGACATTTAGTTTAAGAGAACTACTTATTAATGAAAGGACAGTGCTTTCATTTACTGGAATAGATCAACATTTCTTAACAATTTTATCTCTACAAATATTTACATAAATGAAGGCTAACCCTTATTGAACTCAATCTCTATCACACTGTAAAACATCAAAATGTCAAGAGAAAAAAAACTGTAAGAATAAAGTATATATTTAGCCCGAGGCCTCTAGGACAACTTCTTATCAGCTAATACTGTACCAACATGTTTAATTTATAGCTGTGATTTCTTTAGGAACTTGTAAACTTGTAACCTCTAGAAGGGGGTAAGGGTGGGGAAGAACATGTAATATCAGTGTGTTAATTAAAATTTAAAATAATGAGAGATAATCTAATATGGAATACCAGAATTTATTAATAGAAAAACAAATCCAAATTTTCAGTTAAGTTAGCTGGAGGGAAGTAGACCAAGTTTCCCCTACTGAAACTTAACTTTTTGGTGCTGTAGCTGATTCCACATATAGTCAGCTCTCCTCTTGCACCCAGGCAGCTGTAAGATGGTATCTTACATATATGGTCTCACTAGAGCATGCTGGCTAACAATTAACTGCCTGTCACCAGGGAGGAATTCCCCCTCTTAGGACAGATAGTTCTGTGGTCATTTTACCCTTCATGATATTCCACTTAAACTATGCGAGTGGCAAAGACAGATTATTTCATCAGGGCAAAATATAAGATTATGGAATAAATTTTGCCTTGCTCAGAAACTGAATAATTAGAGAGCAACTTATAATGAAGAGGCTCTGGTCAATGAAATATTTAATCAACAACTAAACTAATCTTAAAAGCAGTAATTCCTCCACTTTTAAATGCAGGAGGTAAAAAAAAATAAAAATATTAACAGACATAAGAATTAACTTACTTAAACTTTGCAGCCATTCCTTACCAATTTTTTAACCTGTACAGAAACAACCATAGCTATTAAGATTGCTTAATTGTCTTCAGATGATAAAATAAATTGTAAGCATATGATAATCTTGGGCCTCTTTCCAGAAATGAAAAGGTGAGGGTGCCTGAGAGTAAGAAATGCCTGGTTTAAGGAGACAAACCATGGCCCAAAGTGGTGTAGAGGATATGAATCCTCTGGGTAGCAACGATAAATAAGGCATGCCACAGGGATGAACGAAGAGCTGAGAGTGACTGCTCTTTAGTGGCAACTGTTTCTGGTCATTTTGTGAACACTTTCTGAACTGAAACTGATGGTTTGTGCTGAGGCACAATTTAGTTTGCATAATCTCTCACGTGTCTGCAGTACCATTCATTCCAGGAGATATAAGAATAGGGAAAAATAAATCCTTCAGCAAAAGTAGATCTTGGCATATGAAACAAACACAGATCCAAGGCATCTCACTCATGGCTGCTGCAAATTGGATCTTTTGTCAGGAATGCCCAGGTGTTTTCAAAGTACTGACAGCTCCAGGTGCCAGTTGGAAAAGCTGAATTATCCTTCAGCCAGACCAGACCTACTCCTTGTTGCAACTCCCACTTGCCCCAAGATGTTTCCAGAAATCCCTAGGCCAGGATGGTATGTTTTCCCACTGGCAAGACAGGAAGTTTCTCCCTTTGCATCTTGGAGAACAGAGAAATTAATCCATTGGCAGAGATCTATCTGGCTTTAGCTCCTCATCCTTACCTTCCCTGTGGGAATGGCTGTCTAATGCAGGAAAGAATCTGCCTCCAGTTGTGCCAGGGGTGATTGAGATTTAATTTTAGGAAAACTTTCCTCACCAACAGGGTTGTCAAGCATTAGAACTGTCTGCCCAAGGAAGTGGTTGAGTCACCAACCCTGGAGCTATTCAGAAGTTGTGTAGATGTGGCACTTATGGACGTGGTTTACTGGTGGATTTGGTGGTGCTGGGTTAATGGTTGGACTCATTGACCTTAGAGATCATCTTCAACCTGAACAGTTCTACAGTTGTCATGTGTACAATGTTGTTGGAGCTCCAGAAACCTGGCTGTGAGTAGTCAGTAAGCTTTTCAGCTGCTGGAAGAAAATTCTGAGCAAAAGGAGCAGGTACTGGTTATTTGTGGGTGTATTATTTTTGTTGTTTTTTTTTTTTAATGTGTGATGATGCATTCATTTGGATGTGGAAAGAAGGAAATGTTAAAGGTGTACACCCAGCCCACTTTTTTCTTCTTTCCCTCTATCTCTTTCTGTACTACATATTTCCCACCCACACTTTTGATGGCAAACTACTTTGGTTCCAGGATTTGTCTTGCCTTTCCATGAGGTACCTTGTCAGTCAAAGTGTGGAATGGCATTCATTTCAGTGGAGAAAAGACAGAGTAGCAAGAGGAGGAGCAAATGAGCTATGGCAAACACCCCCTTTCTTTCATGGAATGTGAAGTTCATGAAGTGGTATCTTCTAGGCAGACAGATTTCTAGCTCTGAATGTTATCTATGTCCCTGGTTTTGTTGCTGAACATGTATTTGGACTGCTAATGACATAGATGTAGTGTAGAACACATACTCTTTGTCAATTACAGAAGTAATGTTACTATTGTCTGGAAAAGTTTCAGGATGTCAGATAATATTCTGAAATTTAAAAAATTTTAGAATGCAATGCTATCTTAGAGGAGATATTCCATTTATAAGTATCTGTGTTTGAATATTTCCTCCTTCTATTCTCTCCCTTGATGCTGTGTATGTAATCTCTTGAAACACCACAGAAGATATATTTAATTTGCTCCAATTCCTTTCTTTTCAATTCTCATTTGTACATGAACCACAATAAATATGAACACCTGGCTTTAACCAGTAGTGCCACATGTCATTGCTACAGGCAACATCTCCTCTTTTGATTATGTGGATGATTTCTTTGCTTTTTCCAATAATATCTTGAATATATTGATTAATGGACAAAGCACCACTTTGGCACTTGCCTCTTTATTATTGTAAGGAAAGGAAAAATGTTTTAATGCAACAAATGTGTTGGTGAATAGGGGCATTAAATTCCATTTCCTTTGTGCTAAACTCTTAGCTGTCTGACAAACAACATCCACACAGAGGAAAATGCTTTTTGAGAAAGAACATTTATTGAAAGTTAGTCTCTAGGGACTTCTAAAAAGCAATTGCTCTGTGCCACCAACTATATCAACCCAATGCTGGGGGAAGCTGAATGATGAAAAGGAAATTTCAGATCTTTGAAACCTACCAAGAGACCGAAAGCTCCACGGCACATAATATGACATTTGTTGGATTTCTTGCCTCCACTTCTGCTTTTTCTCCTGGTGTGGGACAAAACCCATCACTGGCCTCAGTATGACCAAATAAATTGGCTTTTTTGGCATACTGAAATGGCATGTGCTTTCTAGGCACCACTGGAGTAGACATATAGTGGAAAGTGTCAGATGGGCTGTTGGCATGCTTGGTTGAAGAGACCACCTGTCTTCTGTGGATAGGGTTGTTTTGGAAGAATTCTCTTACTTGAAAGTACTTTGTCAATTTTGCTAAATATTAATTTGTCAAACAGAAATCTCATTGTTTACAGGAGTGAGATGGTGTTCAGAGAGTCAGACATGAGGACTGAGAGAGCCTTAGTCTTAAATGCATTTGTCATGTGTCTAGTGCCTGCTGGAATGAGTTGTAGGCATAAATCCCTGGAAACAGTAGTCTCTTGGGAGTAAGTATCCAGTGACAGCCTTATGGCATCATTCTCCCATTGCTCTCTTCAGAAATCTGTCAGACCAGGACTGTTTGGGTGGCTATCAGGTGAATTTGCAAGGGACAGAACACATAAGAGACTCTTTATTAATAATATTTTCATGAGAAATATAGAGAATTTATAGAAAATTTGAGTTGCGCTGATAAAAGCTTCAGAGCTTGAGGATTAATATACCTTTTTCAAGTATTTTCTTTCCTCTTAAAATGAGGGAAAGTGGAGGAATTTTATTCTTGGTAATTTTAGGGCCAGCAGCTCTCACTTTTCTCAGAGAAAGGACCGTCTTTTTTGCCCAGTGCCTCTCTTTGCTCAAGTAGAAGGCACAGCCTGTGTCTCTGTGTATTCAATCTTTCTCAGACAGTGTAAATATGTAGGGAAGGATGGACATCATATACTGTGTGGCAATCATAAACTCACCATGAGTGATGCTGTCAGTAGTCTCCTCTGACTGAAATTTGTCTCAGTACCACTGTCAGATCAACTCATGCCCACTGGGTATGTTTAGCAATGCAAACCAGGGAATTATTATGCTTCCTGTGCAGGTGGGATGTTGAAATAAAACAGCCTCAATCCATTTATCTTCACTTTGATTCCCTCTGCAGGGTAAATTGGGATGTGGTAGTTCAAGGTCCCCTTTCTGTCGGTGACAACACATCAGCATTTTCAGATACAGTGCAACCCACTCAAGGATGTGGTTTTCCATCTACAGGTACTAATTTCTTCTCCCTGTGCACGCCTGTTGCATGAGTTTGACAGATTTAAAATTAAGGGCCTCAGTTTTTTGTGTAAAGCTTTATGTGATGAGCCCAAATCAAAATGATGCAATTTTTTAGAGATTGTTGCAGATACAGGAATTAAACTTCAATGTCCTCGCATCCCTGTGATGGTGAAATTTATAGCCTATTCTGCTTCAGTACTCAGTGTAATGCTCAGTCTCCATAAAAAGTATGAAAAAATAACAGAAAGACTTAAAAAACAGGTTTATGTCTTGGAATAACATCTAGGCTCTTTGGATGGGAAAGACAAGGAGGCTGAAGATGTCATAAAATGTACATGTGCAAGGAAAGTGTTATAATTAGCAACAAGGTACTATCACCCCAGTGTCTGAGTTAACTTCCCCTCTGCACTCGATCAGAGTATTAACGAGCATCTCAAATCTCTCTGCTGATGGTCAAGCTGGAATTCACAACATTTTAATACAGTCCATGTTTGGAGAGTTTCGCAAAGGAAGAATTGTTAATGAGTAATCCTTGTCCATTAGGGCACTGAGCCAATAAACCCAAGCTTTGATTCATTGTGTTATCACTACAGGCTTCTGCTAAACATGAAAGAAAAACAAAACAAAAATGTTCCTATGTGAGAATCATTAGGATACTGAACTGAGTGCAGAACTGTCTTACATCCTGCCATCTGCAGTCTTCCAGAAAAGAACAGTAAGTAATAATTCCTTAAACTGATAGCTTCTTGCTGTTGTGTAGTATAAAAGTAATTTTATCACCTGAATTATTTAGTAGATGTTAATGGATTTTTTTATCAGAAACAAAAATTGAAGTGAAGAATAATTTAAGAAGTCATTTCATCCACAAAACTGTCTCAACAGCAGGAATTCCCTTTGGGAAAAATGATAAGGTGAAAAATAAGGTCATGTTGAAATTTTTCTTTAGAATCTGGATTCTGTGTGTCACCAGAACAGAAGGTGGAAGTTTGATATTGAGACTTTCTTGCAACAGCAGTATCTAGTTAATTGTGTGCATTAGCTTTGAATTTTTCTTTTCTCATTTTAGAAAAAGGAAATATTTTCAATGTGATTAATGGGAGAATAGAGAAAAATCAGAAAGGGAAAATTATATTTGTTTCATCCAATTTTTTCTTTCACAGTTCTGTGTGTGTATTTCAAGTGTATTTTCCAAAGTTGAAGATTTTAGCACATATTTCACATAACTAGGAGAAGTAAAAGGGGGTTTCAAATTTCAAGTGATTTGAATCCATTGCTAGTTTTTAAGAAAATGTAATTCTACTCTGAGTGTTTCTGCTACTCATTTATTTTCAGAAAACTATAACTGTGGCAGAACACATTTCACTTCTGTTATTTTTATTGCTATTGCTTGTGTTACAGAGAACCTAAAGATTGGGAAATGTATTGGAATTGCACTAGTCTAAATGGCAGTCCAAAAACAAGTTAGAAGTGGAGGGCTTGCAGGTTTTTCAGGTGAGACATGAAAAACATGCTGGAGAAAGCAAGAAACACACAGATGGTGTTTAGGCAGTAATCCCAGGCAGAGTCAGAAGCTGGCCCCGCTCTTTGAAGTCACTTACCTGCTTACAGAAATGTCATTGATACTTCTCATAGAGTTTTCAGTTCTACTTGGGACGCAGAATTAAGAAGTAGGAATATTCTATTTTTTTTTCCTGTGTCCTGTGTCTCTTTCCTCCTCTGATTTTAAACTCCATATTAAGAAATGTAACAGAAAATTTCAAATAAGCCAAATAACGCTCGTCCTGACTCCGCTTCTCAAACTTGCTCGTATGGTTGCTCGCATTTTGCAAGAGTTGCTGTGTAGTTGCCTGTAGTGCTGCGCTTGCCAAAATGACCTGAGAGCAGCAGGCTGGAAATAGAGAGCATGAATCTTCCTAATGCTTTCAGGTCCCTTTGATACACTTTAAAACAAATAGGTAAGCAAATAAAATAGCTTCTCAAATAACTGAGGCACTGCATTAAATATTTTACAGAAAGGCTATGAGGCCACATCAAAAGCCTGTGAATGAGATGGGAATCTATCTTCCCATTGATGTTAACAATGTTTGGATTGAGCCATAGATTAATGATGTTATTGAAATTTCTCTTTGGGCAATAGGCAGTCAGATGTGTGAAGAATAGGAAAATATTATGGGACAGATGGAAGGAAATGTACTTCACTAATATTCGTGAAAGATTTTGCATGTGCTTTGATACATCTTCCTTTGCTGAGTAATTGAAATAGATTCAACCATTCTTCTGAAGGTAAACCACAATTAGAGCTGTCATGGAGCTTTTCTGATGATCAAATGTATTTTTACATTTACTTGAAAGTGTGGGGTCATTATGCTTTCGTTTTCAGTGAAGCCAGTTGATTCAACTTTAATTATTTCAGTAAGAGACCTGGCTTTGCTGGCACAGAAGCCAGGGAAAGCTTTATATTGACCATAGCAAGGTCAGGGTAGTGCATAGATAAGAGCCGACAATACATCTGAAACCAGAGTTCAGTGGTAAGCCCAATTGTCTCTACATACCTATTTGTATACCTCAATGAACATGCATCCCATAAGAAATCTGAATAAATAGGTATATACACCCACACAGTGGAAAAACGAGCCCCATATATAATAATATACATGTAAATTTTCTTAGTTAAACATAGAACAAGTAAACACACATTGATTGTTCTGAAGTATGTTAAAGGTTACATGTAACAAAATTTTATGCAATTCCGAGCTTCTAACATGCAGTTGAAGACAATAATTTCAAGCAGTTGTTCGCATATTTTACTTTATACATGCTGATCTCTGTTTTCCTTTGCTGTATATTTTAGCCTATGAAATAATCTCCAAAAGTGGTGGAGTAAATTGGTTTATTTAAAAAGTTAACTAAAAATTATTTGGAAAAAAGAATTTTTAATTTATCACATGCCTTTTCTTTTCTCCTGAAGGGCTCTTATTTTGGAAAACATATTGATTTCCTGTGCTACTATTGCCTTTATTTCAGCTTTTACATGTCAGATGCTCTTTGTTTCTGTTGTTACACCTCAAGATGGAGTATCAATCCAATATAGTGACCTACATTATTTCCCAGAACTGAACAATTATGGAGTAAGTGTAGCTTCAATGCTCTGTACTGTGTACCTACTGTAGGTCTTAGAGCTGGAAATTAGCACCTGCTCCTTTTAAATACATGTGAAATTAATTATATGGATAAATCTAATGTAGGCTAGATAGCTCACAGCAGGCTGGACTCAGGAGAAAATCAAAGCCAAATATCAATCAGTATTTAATAAAGAATTTGGTTCAGTGAAATCTCCAGTACCAAAGTTATATGCATTGGAAAATATATTTCTGGTCTTTTTTTATGGTGATCTTGTGGCTTGCAGAAAACCCAAGAAGATAGGAATAATCTCTTCCATGAAATCTAGTAAATGGTCTACATCAGCTGGATATATTAAAGAAGATGAGGTATTAAAATGGTGGGAATGGAAAAATCATCATGAACATTTGGCTTGAACTGAATCAATCCAGACAAAAATATGTGTGGCAGAAGGCATAGAGTTACAAAACTTGAAATGTCCTACAATAGTGCAGATTATAACAAATATATCCTCAAGATTCTTACT
Organism: Molothrus ater; assembly: GCF_012460135.2. Taxonomy (NCBI): domain Eukaryota; kingdom Metazoa; phylum Chordata; class Aves; order Passeriformes; family Icteridae; genus Molothrus; species Molothrus ater. The sequence goes on from NC_050482.2 coordinate 46,552,772, forward strand.
ATCAACAAGGCAGTATTAATAACATGAGGGTTGGGTCTTTTTGTGTGCGAAGAAAATAGATTCTAAGGAGTCCATCTTGAGGTTAAAGAGGTCATTATACGATGACATGTTGAAAATGGAATGTCCTCAAAGAAACGAGAAAGAAGTTTATGGACATATCAAAGAGACTATAAAAACATAGACCTTTAGAAAGTTTCTAAAGGCTTTCTATAAGCCTTTAGAAAGTTTCTAAAGGCTTTCTATAAGCCTTTAGAAACATAGCTTGCCCTCTTTCTTCTTATTTGCAGCACAAACTAGCAGGATGCAGAATATAGAATTTACAAGCTAAGAATCTATGCATTGAAAGTCTGAGGATATACTGGCAGTAAATGCTTTTAAATAGATGTCTTCTTGGGACTGTATTTAAAGTATTTTGATATAGCTTCCAACATTCCCTGAGAAGATAAATTCTAGGCTCTGTATTAACATAGAGGAATTCATAATCCCAGTGCTGATGTTAGGTGTTGCAGTGTTAGGCCCTCAAACAGGGGCTGATGAGGAGATATGAGAAGTAGGATGGCAGTGGTGGAGCAGTCTTCATGTCTGGCTGTAAGGTGAGCTGATCCTGCAAGGAACTCTAAGGGCTGCACTCCCATGGGCTGCAAGGAAGATATTCAAGGGCTGGGACATGAGGAGAGGGAGCTGGTGGTCTCTCTTCTCTGGTCTTCAACAAGAAAATCCAGACAAATATTCATTAGCCCACTGAAAATACCTCATTTTGATGCTTTTCTTGCCTTCTCCCATCACAGAACACTTCTAATGGGCTGTAAGAGGACTCCCATTCTAAGGGTTTGTCATGGGTATTTCATGAGAAATCTGTCTGTCAGGAATTTTAAGACCTTAAAGCCATGTGAGTAGCCCCACATCTTCATTTCAGCAGATAACTTCCCTGGAAAATGAGGCAGCAAGGCAATAAAATGGTTGGAATTAAACATGGACATAGTGGGGTGGCTAGGCTGGTTGCCAAACCCCATCCAAGATACAGGGAGTTTTTTTGCTGTTGCAAAACTATGTTTCTGTGCTAGATTTGAGACTGTGTTTATATGTGATTTGCCTCAAGAACCCTATCTGGTCTGTGATACAAGTAGCTTTTGACATTTCTATGTAAACTGTTTAAATTATCTGTGGGCAGACATTTAAAATGCATCTGTCTAATTAGAGGGCCTCTGTTTATGTTAAAAAAGAACTTAATGAATCCTTACAGACAAATCTGAATATAATTACAGAGTGTGCTTGTCACTCACTCTCACAAGCTACTTCCCAGCCTGCTCAGCACTGGGGCCTCCTTCAGCATTCACGTTTTTGTCAGATGATTTCATTTCTCCTCGAGAAACATGCTGGGCCCTCACTGAGAAGCAGACTGGGCTAGAACTCTCAAATGCTTCAGTGAGTGGAAATGCAGTCCCAGGGACACTCCCACGGTAATAAAACCAAATAAAGAATTAAGACTGTAAGACAGATTGCTGACAACTTTGTGCAGAATCCTCTTGGTGTCTGTATAAGCCCTCCAACATTTCCTCATTGGAGCTCCATATTCTCCTGCTGGTCCTGCCTCAAATGCAAGTCTGGAGTTGGCCCAGTGCACCCAGGTGAGCTGGGCAGGGGAGCCCCTTTCACTCCTCTCCCAGCCTCCCCAAGGCAGGCTTGTGTGGCTGCTTGAGACCAGAGAGAGAGGGTGGGTGAGCCTGGTTATCAGAGCAAGGCTTGGCTTTCTGCTGTTTCTGTGTTTCTGTGGTTTTTTTCCCATCTATCTTGTTCAGTAATTACTGAAGACAAGATAAAGAGCTGGTCCCTCGAAATTAAACTTAAGTTTCCCATCTGTGTTCTTCTGATCTAACCATAAACTTACACTTTTTCAGGAAGTGAAAACAATGAAATGATGAAAGGGTGGTGAAAAATAATGCAAACAATTGGTATTGCATGGTAGGGGGGCTGGGCAGCATGCCCTCAGGAGGTCAGGTCAGTGCTTCAGTCTGAATATTTGAATAAATTCAGGCATGAACCGCTCTTAATTTAAAATTACCAGAAAGAGGGCAAAAAAAATATGCCACAGCAAGGAAAAAACAAACAGGCTGGATGTAGCTTTTTATTTAAAGGCTGAATTAGGTTTTGTAATTTCAACACAATATTTTTACAACAAATATTGAAACAACTTCCTGCATTCTGCTTTACACTAGGTACACAAAAGTTAGTTGTCTTGTTTAAAATATTCTTTTTTGCTTCATATTTTTCAGGGTCTCTTTTCAACCTCCTGTTTAATCAGCATATTCCTCCTGAACTGAAGAATAAATGGGATCTGAAATGAATTTAATAGGACATCATCAGCTAGCCTCTGCTGATGGATTTCCTCTTGCTGAAGGTCCTCATTTGTTTGGTAAGTCACCAAACTGGGTTGAAATAGCAAGCTGTCCTATACTCAGAAACCTAGGAGAAAATGGACTGAAATTTCAAGTCAAGGGTATTAGGCTGAAATGTGCCAACCTTCTTGAATCTTCAATACCTGTGAGAGGAATAACAAACAATAGATCTGTGGTGTTAATGCAATCCTGCACATTCTTGCTCTCATCACTGCTCACAGTCTCACCTACAACCTGTAGGTTGTTTTTGTGACACTCTTCTAATACTGGAGATCATTTGGCAAAAACAGACCTTTGTATGGAGGCTGGATGTTACCTTCATGTGAGTCACTTAAATCAAGCTGAGCAGATATATTTCCAGTTAATCTGTAACGAAGTTATAGTGCAATGTATTTGTATTGCCATATTATGCAAATTTATGAAAGTAATTTCACCTAAATTAAAATCCCTGTCTTCTTACAACCGTTAAAAACTTATCCTATTAGCTTCAGTGCACAAGAAAATTTATAAAGCAGGCTGGAAGATTCTCCTTGCTCCAGTTTCACTGGATTTTTCAAGGCTAAGCATGAGTTTGTTAATAAGTGAAAAATTCTTGGTCAATATTTTATAAGCATGGGTAAGTTGTTTTCTGGTATATGTACCACTAAGAAAAAAAAAAAAGATAATAATAAATTGTTTTAGCCTTTCATTTGACAAGACAATAGGTCCTTCATTGAATAAGTTATGATACATTGAGGGCCTCACACACAATACAGACCCCTACAAAATGCTGCAACACTTCAGAAGTTTGCAGTCCAAATAAGACCAGAATTCTGCCTTTTTGAGTGCTGGAAAGACCGAACACATTCCAGTTTCACCTGTCTGAAACAGGAGTATGGCCTGGGGCCTGGAAGGAAGGGCTCTGGCACGCAGAGCCACTCCAGCTGCAGAGCTCCCAGGAGTCAGGACCATCTCTACAAGTCAGACCACTTGCAGTGTCCTGGCTCCACACAATTAAACTAAAGAATTATCACTAATGGTAGGCAGAACCCATTCCATTATTGAGTGTTACCAGTTTCTTTTCCTCTTTGTTTTGGGGCTTGGTTGGAGAAACGTTTTGGAGTTGTTGAAAAAAAAAAATATGCTAACAGCTAAAACACTCCTTTGCTACCTTTTAATTCCAGTGTCAGGCCATGATATACAGAGAGGAGAATGATGTTCAAATTTAGGGTGCCAAATTTTATATCCAGTGATCTTTCAAAACTCCTGCATACGCGAGCTACTTCAGATTTTTATCAATACATTCCTCCCCAATATCTACTTTTTCATTAATTATTTCATTAATTAAAGGAGTAATTATAAGGTTGCTTAAAAATACAAGGAAGAGTGTTAATGTAAAATACTTTCCTTCCACAGGGTAATCTTACTTACAAATTGTGAAGCTTTCAGAAGAGGCAATGTCTCTCATTAATGGTGTTCAGAGCTTAGCACAATGGAGATTTAATTCAAACTGACATTTCTGTAACATAAAGAAATAATTTACTAAGGAGTTGAATCAGGGGTCTTATTAGGAAGAAAACTTAGGACTCCTGCTGTGTTTCACTTACGCTGACTTTTCTTTTGTGGGGTGTCACTCTAATATGGTGTCTTTTTTGCTTTTATAGCTGGAAAAAAGCCTATCAGAAATAATATGCAACTGAGTGCACAGAGAAAATTACTCATTGTGAAAATATGACTCCATCCCCACAAAACACTTGTAGGAAATGGCTTTGTCTCTCAATTCTTTATCTTTGTAAATTATTTGCAATTTTTGTCATTCCATTTTGGCAGGAAGTGACTTGTGAACCCCAGAAAACAGGAAGAAAGTTTTTCTTTTAGATGGTCCTTATAATGCATGTTTCTTTTAGGTCTTCTCATACATTTCAGCTCACAAGTTAAAAATTGCTGGCTTACAGACATTACCCTTTACACAAACAGTCTCCTTTATTCAAAGATGCACGCTCTCATTCTGTAAAAAAACCTTGGAAATACATTTTGTTTTCACTCTGCTTTATTCAGTCGATGGGGAGAGTGTTCTTAGACCTTCAGATGCAAATCTAATTGCTACTCCAAACATTAACTCTGGGTTCAGGTCTTTCAAAAAGAAATGTTGTCAATTCTGAATTGCTTGTGCTTTGAGCCTCATCACCATAGAAATTCCAGGGCACTTCTACATCCTTTGCCTCAAGACTTCTAGATGCAGCAGGTTTTGAAAAGAAAAGATTGTCTACCTTTCAGTAGATGAAAATTGTATGTTGCCATTTTAAGAGTGTATGTCTAATGTAAAGTATCTCTGGATGTCTTTGGAGGTAGTGTGTTCTAACCATAGTTTTTCACTTCTGCAGTTATGAGTCCCTGGGGAAAGGGCCTCAAAATGCAAATGAGGAAGGATCTTTAACCTAGTTAAATTCAGGGTCCTTCCCTTCCACCCTGTCTTCTTGCAAAACTGCTTTTTTTTCTAACTCTCTACTCAGAAAGGTTATATATTTGTGTGGCACCTGAAGTATATACAGTATGTGACTCAAACTGTCATTTCTATGAGAAGTAGTTAGCTCCATTTTATTTTCTGTGAAAGCACCTCATATACAAGTTGCTAGTATGCAGGATACTAAGTGTGAAACTTCAGATATCAGAAACTGAATTATTTCTAAGAAACTGAAAAGAAAATAAAATTCTTAGTTTGAATGAACACCTATTTCAAATATTTTCAAGTATTTCAAGTATTCTTGATGGCCTGAAAATGTTTTCTTGTAATGTGATGCTAAAATATAACAAGACAAGAAATGCCAGCCTCACTGTAGATGTATCTAGCTGGGAAAGAAGGTTTTGGGGGAAATGAACACTCTTAAAAGCTGTGGAAAGGATGAGGAACAATAAGAAAAAAAATGACGTGTAACAAAGGGGGTAAAAAAACCTGTATACCTAAACTTCTTAATGAAAGAACAACAAATATAATTGAAAATTAATTGTTGTAGACACAGAACCGGGCCTAAGAGTAGCTTAAAAGACTGACTCCTTTTAGGTAAATCTACTTTTTTTTTCTGCTTTTTTTCTTGGCTTAGTTTGGTTTGGTTTGATTTGTGGTTATTTGTGTTCTTTTAGTTGTTGTTTTGTTGGGGGTTTCAGTTTATTTTGTGAGGATTTTTGGTTTTGTTTTTTGGGGTTTGTTTGTTTGTTTGTTTTGTTTCGTTTGGTCTTTTTTTTTGTGTGTGTATTTTTAAAATAAATAAGAGTGATGAAAAAGTTGTTAGGGTCAAGTGTCCAAACTGATTAAACAGCTTCAAGATCATAAGATATGTTAAATAACTTCTTGTCTTTGGCACCACCTGGCAGTTGATGCAACATCTGGCTTCATCCCTGCAGAGAAGATAATTAGGCTCATAACTGACCCCCAAATCAAAAGGAACAAACCAGCACAAATTAAAACAGAAAACATTGGACGCATAATAATTATTAAGAGAGCCAAACCAAACAGAGTGGCAATGTGAGTAAAAAAATTAATGAGAAGGACAGATTGGATGTGGCTTTCAGCAACCTACTTATGAGGAAGGTATCCCTTTCTATTTCAGGGTTTGGAACTAGGTGATCTTTAAGGTCCCTTCCAGTCCAAACCATTCTGTCTTGTCATACAGGTGTGTCCAGTATGGTCTGAGCTCTTTGGCCTTTTTTTGAGAACACAACATTTCTCCACTTAAAAAACCTGCTTCCTGTGATACTGGAGTGGTTAATCTATTGCACAGAACCACCTGACCTTACCAAATATTGATTGATAGAAAATTTGTTTGTAACAAAACCACAATAGGTACAAAAATACAATGGCTAGACTACTTGGAGGCATCCCCTCAAAGTGGTAGCCAAATTTTATCCAGGTAAATCCACGCTGTGAACAGACATTGTTTCCGGCATCTACAAACAAGTTGCTCGTAATGAAGTTAATTAGTAAACTATACAACCCCTGGTCTGTGTCACTCCTTTCTAATCTTAAAGAAAGTTCTCACAGTGAACAGGACACAGACAAAGCAGAATTAAGAAGTTTTATGTACATGTAGACTTTAGGAGGTCAAAAAAGGAAAAAGAGAGTGAGAGAAGGACTGTGGCACCTTAAGGAGAGTATCTTTCATCAGGAAATGGACAGATTGAACGCAGCCTGAGGTAGGATATTGCCATATTCTCCCTTGGATATTTTTGTTATCTATTCTTGCACTCTTCCTTGAAATTGTAGGATGCTAGTAGGCTTTTTACACCAAATGATCTTTAAAAGATGCACAAATAATTTGTTTGGAATTAAACCAGGATTTTGATAATGGCTATGCCATGGCTTCCGAATTACCTAATTCTGGATATTGTTATTTTATTATGTTCCTTGATGAATAATGAAAGAGAGCCAGGGGTTCATATTTTAAACCTGCTTAGAATTTAGTTCTCTTTGTTGAACTTTACATTAGTGGAACAATAACTTTTACATTAAAATGTGATCTCATTGTAATTTCTGTAATATTCTGCATAAAATCATATTTAGCTTGCCCAAAATCTCAGTATCATTCTGTGAACTGAAAACAATTTCTTTATTCCTGCAAGGAATATTTCTACAAGTCAAATATTTTTTGAAGCTTCTTGTAAAGTATTCAGTGTAAAATTTAAAGTAACAAAAGTAAAACTCGCTAATAAGTTTCAGTTGCAAGTAGAAAAAAATATTTGTAAAACAATGATCATACACATGTGAAGGTTTCACTTTGTTTTTAGTAAGTGGTCAATATTTTTGTAAAAGGTTTTAATTGAAAAATACTTATTACAAAATATAAGATTTGCAAATTGAAAAAAAATGTAGATGTAATAAACTTAACATTTGTGTGTGCTTAAATAGTCTTTCCTTAAAAATCTGAAAGGTATCCTTCCAAAAGGAAAAAGAGCTAAGTGGTTCAAAATATTAAGACTACACAAACAAAATGTCGGTGTAGTCCAATGTGCTCATTTCTGATTTCACTTTCACTGCTCATGCTACTGCCACTACAATGATTTTACTGGGCTGCTCATGCTTTAGTTGCATGAGACCAGTCCATGCCAGACCTCTATTATATATATATATCTGGAGAAAAGCTTATGTACGTTCTGCTTGGTAAGATAAGATTACTTTTCTTCTGTGATAAGAAATTATTTAGTCCAGACTTTCATGTACAGGTCTACAGGTACGTCATGCTCAGGTCTACTTAAAACAAACCAAATCAAAACCAAACAAAAAACCCTCAAAACTTCAAGCTAAAGTGGGAAAACCTACATATTTGCCATCTAATAATCTTCAAAAATCATACTGGTCTTTAAGCACTTCCCAAAGCTTAAGCTGTGAGTCTGTTTTACATAAAACAAGGCCATGTTCTCTCAGTCTCTCTCAAACCTGTCTGGTTTTCCTTTTCCCTTCCATTGCTCTGAGCATGGACTCAGTTCAGCTAAATTGTTTAAAGTGTCTGATGGAAGGAGAAAGGAGGTGATTTGGGCTGTTTGGCTTTTTTTCCTTTTCTAAACTTAATTAAGACTCTTTTTTTTTGTTTATTTGTTTCCTTTGGAAGCAGAGTAGAATTAATGACTGGGGAGATTTTTCTAAACATACTTGTAACCCAAATGGCTCTACAGTTCTTTAAATAAACCCCCAGTATTGTCTCAGGATGTGCTGCAGTCCTTTAGTAATCTGAGTTTTTTAACAAGCCCTGATATTTTTTTCCATGGAAGGAATGTTGCCTTCTCTTCTTGCTCTTTCAGAAGCCCAAGTAGTTCAAGAGGCTGGTATACAGCTGTTGTGGAGTTTCCTGTGTATGACAGAAAGCAAAAAGCTAAAAATCAACAGTTTCTTCCTTTTAATTTTGGGATTGTCCCACTTTCTTTTAGCAAACTCACCTAATTACCAATGAGCAAGTGAAAACTTAGATTTCCACAGTGAACAGTTTCCTTTCCAAAGAGATACTAAATGATTGTGTATCCCACAATTAACCCCATATTTACCATCATCAAGATACCTGAGGTACCTTGACCAATCTTCATGAGCAGCAGTCTCTGCAAGTGGTAAATACAGCTAAAATACCACTCATTAAACCTATACAGGATATGAAATCTTTGCTGTCCTCACCCTTTACTTGTTTCATCACTGCTGTGGCTGGCAGGTATCAGTGACAGTCTGCATCTGATGCATGAAGCTGTAGTGTCACTTCCAGGCTCTTCATAGAGTCCCCAGATGCCCTCTGTGTGTCTATACTCTTTGTTTAAATGGCATAACCTTGGATTCAGGGAATGCCTTCTGCTACTCTGCTTCTGCCACTGTAGCACTTGGTGCCCTGGCCTCTTCCAGAGCAACAAAAAGCAACCATAATTAAACTAATTGCTGGTAATAAAGGGCACCATTATTCTCATTTGGTTTTGGCTCACCTTTTTCCAGACATACATCTCGCTGCTTATTCTGGAACTGGGACCTCAACACTTGTGATTGGCAAAGATGTGCTGTGGGCTATAATAGAGAAGCCACAAAAACCCAAAACAGTCGCATGGCTTCTGCAGCATGGTAAAATAGGAAGGGCAGAAAGCTGCAGAGCAAAAGTGTGAGACCTTGAAAGTGAAAAAGCCAGTGTAATTAAAAGGTCAGTTCCTGGCATTAACTGAAGTGAGACAAAGGAGAGGGAAGGATCCCCCACAATAGATTTTGTCATTACAGATGTTCCCTGTTCTTAACTGTTGGCATTTCTTCATTGTTTTTGATTCCTCACAAAAGAAGGACACTTGTCCGTGACCAATTTTATGTCAGCAAAAATGTTTTTGGAGTTCTTCTGAAGTACTGTTAAGTGATGGTCACCAATGAGCATTAATCTATGATTTTCCTGTAAATACTGCTGTTGATTCAAATAAGACTGGACTGATCATCTTCCTGGAAATATGTACTCTTTTCCTCAGACTCTCTTCTTGGAACTATTGAAGGAATTGAGTCAGAGTTTTCAGGAAACCACAAGATGTGGCTCTCTCCAACAGAAAATAAGAAATAGTTTGCAAATAACTTTTAAATTCAGCTTTTCAGTTGTTTGATGTGGACTGGATTTTACCTATGCCATCCAGGGACTGCGAGATGTTGCTGTGCTTGGAGTACAGAAAAGAGGGTTCAGTTGTCTGCAATTTAAAATATGCTATTTAATGAGCAAGGTTAAGGTAACCTCCAGATACCGTGTTGATCCCAACAGGAAAGGTTGCCACTCCTTTTGCCGCTGCCAGCTCTGTTGCTGGCTCAGAGGTGACTAATGCTGGCTTACAGAGGTGCTTCCCATGACAGCCTCACTGAATGGCACAGGGGCTGGGGACCAGGCTGCAGAGTCTGGCTGGCCACTGGAGGCTGGATGGTGAGAAGGTTGCATTTCATCACTTACATTAGGAATATCTTTCTTGTTCTTTCCTGGTAACCTCACCTTCTTATTTCAGGCTCTTCTTGAAGGCTTATTTCATGTTTTCAGTCTTCTAATTAAGCCTCACCCTTGTCATTTTTCCCTAGTGAAGTTTTTGTCTGTCATGATGTGTTCATTCAGAATTAATACAAATTAACATGATGTTCGAGTCTTGATTTAGCCTTCACCAATACCATGGGGTTTTTGCCATTTGTTTGGATTTCTTCCATTCTGCTTTTAGGCCTAATTTGGATTGTTAACTTCTCTGGGGTGGGGTTGCTCTTTCTAATAAACTGAACAATTATATGATTACCTGCACAATATTTTTCGAGATTTTTTTATGTAACTGCCAGTGCTGGACATTTCCACCAATTATAAAGGAATGTTTGAGAATGAATAAATTATTTTTAAAACTTCTTGCAGTGTATTTGTGTAGCAAATCTGAGTTTAGATAATGCAATCTTTGTGCCTGATTTTTGAGATAGATGTCTGGAAGCAGAAACTTCTCTGATAACTAAAATTTCATGGTAGTAATAGAAATTGGTTTTGCATTATTATTTTCCAGGTGTCCTTTCAGAACCAATGAGTTCTCCAGTGCAAGAGGCAGATGTGTCACCTTATGCACAGTACAACAATGTGCCATTTCCTCAAGTTCAGCCTCAGATCTCGTCGCCACCTTATTACTCCAACCTAGGCTTCTACCCTCCACAGCATGAGGAATGGTACTCCCCTGGGATGTATGAACTCAGGAGGTTACCCTCAGAGACCTTTTTCACAAGGGAGACAGAGATAATGGACATCCCTGCAGCCAAAAAGCCTAGACTGGGTCACTCCACGGGAAGAGTGAAAGGAGAAGAGCTCTGTGTGGTCTGCGGTGACAAAGCCTCTGGGTATCACTATAATGCCCTGACTTGTGAAGGATGCAAAGGTAGGATGAAATCAGCTAATAGGCACAGCAGCTACTTAGGTTTTTTGGGTTTGGTTTTTTGCTGTTGTTGTTCTGTAGGGTTTTTTTACTTTTCTTGTTAATTTTGTCCAAATCGTCAAACATACTAGAGATTTGCATTCGGAGCCTGTGTACCCTGTTCTGCATTTCCCCCAGGGCAGACTGGCAGTGTCTTCTACCATTGCCCTATGATTATTCAGCATAACAGGCCAACCTCCAGCTCTTGAGCACCATTAGCTTTTGGTGAACTGAAGGACAGCTTTCTCTGGAGACTGGCAGCCTGGCTCTGCTCTCTGTGGAAGCTGCTCATGCCATTCTCTGCCTCTGGAAGGAACATGCCCATGGAGGCCCCTGGGAGCTGAGTGCTAGGCTGCCCTAGAAAATAGCTAAAACCAGCCCAAGTGCCTCATGTAGTATGCATTGAAGGGAAGTAAAAGCTGTCAACCCCCACCTGCAGGCTGTTCCAGGGACTCTCTTTCCCCCAGCTCCCAAAGGATATGATGGGCGTCTTCAGGTTTGTGAAATTAAAGGATTTCTAGTTCTGTACTTTCTTCTCAGGGTAGCCCCTATCTGTAGGGAGGGAGCTTCTTCAGGAGAAGGTTTTATCTCTAGGACAAATATCTTGCTTCTTAGAAGAATATTATTCACATAATATTATCAGGATAAATGTGATGTAGAAAATCATTACTGTCATGGTAAACATGATTGTCAGATATTTTAGCAGAGAGGGACAAGAGATTATGTCAACTATCATACCTGAAGAAGTATAATATAACTGTGACAAGGCTGAGGTACATTATGGCCAGAAAAATAGTGCCCGATTTTTTCATCCTGTTCTGTGAATAAATATTTCAATAAAATTTCTGTTTTATGGATAAAGACTAAAGCATGGTCACTACCAAATTACTAAAATATCTTAATGTGGAATTCACTGTTATAGAGAGTGGACCTGGACCTAATGTGTGCTTTATCTATCACAGAATCATTTGTGAGGGAAAAACAGATCACAAGATTCGAACACTCGAAACATGAATACAGTCAAGGCTCACACAGTTTATTTCAATAATTCTAATAAATAAGAGATTCATTTATTTCTGCTGTCTGAGTGAATAGTCTCCGAGACAAAAACTGTGAATTAACTCATATTAATGCTGTCATTATAAACCAGGTTAAACTCAATTTTGATGTGGCAATTCCAAGTAATGATACTGTTAAATTAATTCTGTTAGTAAGCTGTTCCTCCTCTTTATTAACTGCAGTATTTAATGTGTGAGAAACTTTTCAAAGACTTAAAATTACAAACTTTGAATTATGTATAGAATGTTTCTGGAAGAGAGGTTAAAGCTATCAGGTAAATATTCAGACTAAAACCCATGGTAAAAGGAAAAGTGCATCCACTTCCCTACTGATTCAGTTTGAATCACTCTATGTAACCATAATTTTACTGCTTTATTGGGATAATCTATTTTATATTTTTGTTCTGTTTCATGACTGCAACATCAATTACAAAGAATAGTACCCTTGATCAAACATAGTAAAAGTTGAATTACTTAAAGATAATGGATTCTGTTTCTACAATAAATTTTAAAGGTGACTAAAGTACCAGCTGATTCAGTAAAGAGATGTGCTGAGGACAGTAATTCTGTCTGACAAGGCAGAGCAGATACTATGTTTTCTAGATCTCTTGATCATTCTTGTTACCTGTGGAGTTTTTCACATGGGTATACATTACCTTCAAAGCATGGAGACCAAAATTATGCTCGGCACTTCAGTTGTGCTCTTATCAGTGCAGTATAATAACCACCTCACGTGTCTGTGTCTTGGACCTCAGTATGAGATTATCCCTTCTTTTTGCAACAAGACTGCTAATTCATGCTCAATGTGTGTCCAAAATAATATGCAGGTCCCTTTCTAGTGCTCACCTTGGAGCACCTCTGCTCCATTGATGCAGTGGATGTTCTTATTCAAAGGAAGAAGCTTTGCACATATTTTTATGGGATTCAATCCTCTGTGATGAATATGTTATTTTTTTTTTATTATTTCTTTCATGGGTAATGTATTCAGCAACACTTTCCATTCTCTTTGGTTTTCTTTCTTGTGCAGATGAAACAATATTAGGATCTTATCTATTGTCCTTATGAGAATATTCATCTGAAGATATTGGCAGGAGTATATATTGATATATATATACATTTCTTAATGTATTGCCATCCATAAACAAATATGTATGAACTATTTCATTGGTATTTTACATAATATTTACAGCACAAGGAGCAATACACTATGTTTAAACTTGCTACTGTGGAGACCATTTCTGAAACAGTCTTTGCAGACTAACATCAAAGACATTCTAGTACAGCCTCAGCCTGGACAGTTATACTGGGTTTTAAGGGCCATTTTTAGGTGTTACAGGACAAGTGTAACATAATGTTGTGCTTGTTTAATTAAGCCACAGAATGAGTTTGGTTGAAACAAAAAGCGCCCATCTTTGAGATCCCTTTCAACCCCAGCCATTCTGTGACTCTATGAAAAGCTAGTTACACATCTCCTCCATGCAGGCTTGCAGTAGGAATTTTTGCAGTATTCAAACCACTTCTGTGCTGCTTGATGTGTCTCACACCAGACTAGAATTCTTCTTGCAGAAAGGGTCCCTCTTTAATCTTCTCCTTACACTAACACCCACCATGGGGGCATGGGGCAAAAGAATGCCAGAAGATGTCTTGATGGTCTGACAGAGCAGAGCAGGTGCTTTGTTAGCAACTGTGAATTTCAAAAACTTTTAAATTTAAAACCCTTCAGAGTGCCAAACAGAGATATTTCCAAAGCTTCCATCCAATCTTTTTACAGCTTCCCTCCTTCAACTTTCATAATTTCCATGAGAAAAAATCAGCATCAGTAACATTGGAGCAGCTCTACCATAATTAATCATATTCATGACTATCTCAGAGCAAAGCAAATTCAACATTTCCAGCCAACATGAGCTTTTTGTAATTTGGCGAGATCAGATAAAAATTAGACTGTGCCAGAAAAACCTTCAGCTTTTGGGATTGCTAACCCTTTGTTAGTTTAACCTATGTTGTTTCAGACTTACCTTTAAATTTTAGTAAAACTCCTCCTGTTATAGAAAGTCACATTTCTGGCAGTGTAAATTCATTTTGAATTAGTAGTGAATAATATATACAGAAATTTCATTCATACCAAAAGCTAATTTCCAAATTAGTTATGAAGAAGTCTGTTCAAAAAGACAATGATTCAAGAGTCACTTCACAGAAAACTGAAGCAAGAATAGGGTTAAAACTAGTGTTTGCCAAAAAGAAAAAAAATATTTTGCTTTTCATTTCAGATAATTTCAGCTTTCTTTTCAAGAGAAAGTATTTGACTGCTTGAATATTGTTGGTTCCTAGCTTTTGCATCCATATTTTTGCCTTTTTCTTTCTTGTATATCTTTAATAAATTATTTATCAATTTTTTTCTTTCTTCCATCATGAAGTAAATGCACACCTTGTGAATAGGTTAAGTGATAAAGTCACCAATCAGTCTTAGAATGTTATAAATATTGGTGCAGAGCTTTTCAGTGTTTACTACTAATTAATGTATCAGAAACGATACGATTTTAAATTTGCAAATAAATTTTATAAAGCAGATGCAGTTGCCTTTAACTGACAGTGAGAACTTACAGCTTCAATCCAGGCTTTTTTTCCTTCCCTGACCAGTAAATGGTAATGTATTAGAACCATGTGAGTGATGAATAAAAATAATGCCTGGGGCTTCTGGAGGCTCTAAGGAATCTGCATTTCAAAAGAGACTGATGCCAGTCAACTGTATTTGTTTGAAAAGCAGCCAATAAGACACACAGCATGGAAGAGATTTCAAGCAGGAATTACTGAAGATTCAGAGAAATGCCAGATTTTTTGGGACCAGATAGTGGAATTGTTTTACTGGTTGCTACACATCAGTGCATGGAAGAGATTAGGCAACTATAAAACCATGGGGCAAATTTGGGAAATTGTCATGTGACAATGCATGATCCTTCAAACACACAGACAATTCTTTAGATTCACAACTGAATGTGCTCTATGATTTGATTATGGGAGACTGGCTCTTATCTGGTCCTTCTTTTAATGCATTAGAGTGTCAGGTTGGAAAACAATAGTTTTATTGTGCCAGGCAGCGGTGATAAGAAAGCAAAAGCTTTTTGAATAGCTCTGGTTAATATAAATGTACACAGAGCTCTAGTTTGAAGTACAGTATAATCAGTGATGTGGCAGCAGAAGCTCCCAGGAGTTTATTTCAGAAACCTGCCCTCACATGGGGAGGAAAACTGATTCCCACTGTAGCTGATGCTGATGCTAAATAGTTTCTGCCATGTGAAGGACAATGTAAGAAGATTATAATGGCACAGTGACTAACACTAAAAATTCAGGAAACATTGACAGCAAAGATCTGTTGCTTTGTGATGACCCTTATTTAATCACATTTATTATCTTGTCTACCCCATGTTTTGCCCACAGTGCCGCTCTCACAGATGGGCAGCAACCAAATAGGAGATTTGAACAGACTTAGGAAGGGTCCTCTCAATTTTTTGTATCAGTTGCTATTTGCATCTATAACTGTGCAATTTTTGAGTGAATACAGTGACAATACCAGTAGAACTACCTGTGCAGGTGAAATTAGGTGACTACTTAACTC
This sequence comes from Molothrus ater, assembly GCF_012460135.2. Classification (NCBI taxonomy): domain Eukaryota; kingdom Metazoa; phylum Chordata; class Aves; order Passeriformes; family Icteridae; genus Molothrus; species Molothrus ater. Next base: position 46,568,233 of record NC_050482.2, read on the forward strand.
ATCAAGTGGACAGTACTTAGTGAATAAGGCTGGAGGATCTTGTAAACAGGGGCGGAGGCCACATGTACAATAGGCAGATACAGTGCAACTTCCTTATTAAACTTGGGGGTGGGTGAGCAGAGCAGTATGTGGAGCTTCTGTTGCTCCCAGGAGCAGGGGGAAGGGTGAAGAATTACTCATCTCTCTTTCTGCACATTCTGTACATTCTGCACATTCTGCACCTCAAGAGACTTAACAGACTACCATTTTTTTTCACTGGCTATTTGTATGGTATCACCCTACGGCTCTAGTGCTGGTGCTCAGCCTGCTACAGGCAGGTTTCAGATTTGGGTCTGAATTTTCCCAAAATTCACAGTTACAAGACTTTACTTTGGACTAATGTCTAGTGCTTGGGCTCATTTTTTAAATTATATGACTTGAATACAGTTGTCAGTACAAGTATCAAGATTTTAGTCATCCAGGCACTGACATAAATTGTTGATCTGGCAGAACATGCGTCATTTCAGTGCAGATGGGGGTGAACTTCACCTTGGTGACTTTGCTTCTGAGTGTTTTCTTTCATCTATGTCACTGCTGTTTTGTGCAGGATTCTTCAGAAGAAGCATCACAAAAAATGCAGTATACAAGTGTAAAAATGGAGGCAACTGTGAGATGGACATGTACATGAGGAGAAAATGCCAGGAGTGTCGTCTAAGGAAGTGCAAGCAGATGGGCATGTTGGCTGAATGTATGTATACAGGTATTTGCATCATGCAGTCAGAGAGTGCGTTAAATACTGGATTTGCTTGAGTGTCTGGGTTTGACAGTAAAGTTATAAAAGATGTCATTTGGCAGGTGGAAGGTGTATGAAAGAAGATGCTGTGCCTGTGCATCAAACCCTGTTGAAAGACAAATGCACTTTTAAACAATGGGATTTAACTGGTGGTCAGGGATATGAGGGCATAAGAGGTGAGCAAATGGTGAAGGAAGGCCAGTCCTGCACTGGATGACAGCTCTTAGTCTGCTTAAGTGGGAAGGAGCAGGGGAAGTGGGTCTGTGGGAGACTCCCCAGGAGTCAGGGTTTTGCAGTGTTATGGAAGCCAGAGCAGGAAAGTCCTGGTGTTTTTCTTTCCTCCTCTTTCTGGGGCTCCCCCTGTCAAGTTCTTGCTGGCCAAGTGAAAGTTTTGGCACATACACAATGCCATTTTCAAGAAAAGAGCGGGAATGTTGCTAGCAGGAAGTTTCTGTGGACTTGCCAAATGTATGTTCCCAGACCTCACCCAGCAATCAGGCAAAGCCGGGTAAGGGCTGGCCCCTTTTTATAGTCTCATTAGCTTTCCTCATGGTGCTACAGGCACATAGGTAGAACTCATGGACACATGGGTCTCCAGAAATGAACCAAATGGATTTTAATAATGGTGCATATAAAGCAAATATTATATTCAGACTGACAGTTTATAAATTTTATTGAGCTTCAAGCTGGATAACTTAGAACAATGGGGATATTGAAGTACAACTTTGAACATGTTTAAAGCTCCTCTTTGAGTTATTGCACTGTTTTTGTAAGCCTGCTCCTGTAAACACTCTGTAAACATCTGCTCCTTTGCCTTCCATGAATAAGACTACAATTTATTCTTCTTGATGGCTCCAGTCACTTTAGCATACACGTATGTGTGAAATCAATTTAGGTTCATACAGGAAATTAATCTACTTGGAATTTTTAATATATTTCTATCCTTCAATCTGATCAGAAGATGCTATAGTAACTGTTGGTTATATGAGAAACAATAAGCTCCATCAATATTTCGAAGGTGTTGCCAGCATAATGTAATTAATCTTTCATTCTGCAAATTGAACAGGCTGCAAAGATCCTGAGATAGGACATATTCTTGTGCAATACATAAATATATGAGCAGACCCCACTTTGATGGAAGAACCAATGCATTCTGCATTGTCAAAGGAAAATAATTCCCCTGTGGAGCTCACCCTGATCCATTGCTTCAAAATTTTGAGAATTCAAAATAGCTTGAGTCACTCAGTGCAGCAAAAAAACCCAACAACCCACTGCTGAAAAAATAAAACCAGGTCAGCGTAAATAATACTGACTGGGACCACATGAAACTTTTACACTGGCCTATCATTTTCACAAGCTGGCATAGGGGAAATAAAAGCCAGTGGGTGCTGCTGCCATTTGACTCCCTCTCTGCAATGGAAACACGGGGTATCTTGTGTTGCTCATGACTTAACCATAAGTGTGCTCTAATGCACTGCAATGAGGATGTTTGGCAAGGCACCATTTAATGGCTTTAAAGTAGGAGTGTGTTGTATAATTGCTTTTTGTTCAAGGCAATCTAGGACAGTAAAACATGAAACTTCTGGTAGTATAGGGCATTTATTTGAAAAAATATGACTAGGAAATAAAAGGTTACCTTGAACTTTGTTTCACTTACTCATTTTGTAGGATTGTAATTGCAAGCTCTGGGGATTCTTTTTTCTTTCCCTCTGAACAAGGAGCTAAAGTATTATAAATATTTATGGCACAGCTACTCAACAATCTTTCTCCTGCCCTTTATGTGCAAACTACAGACAGACCAAAATTACTACCCATCAATTTCAGTCATTTGCTGTCATTTGGATCTAAACTGCAAGTTTCTTGGGTGAAATGTCTACCTAGGGAAGACCCAGGTTCTGCCACTCTTCTGGAATTTAATACCCATTGAAACCTAGCTATCTCTGAGCTAAAAAGTGATGTCCTGTCTCACACACAAGTTTTTCAGATGACTTAAATGGAGCCAGAATAAGATATCAAGCTAATACTTAGTAGCGAGAAGCATGAGGAAAATCTGTCTTAATGCTTAAGGTAATGTAAAGCAAATTTTCCCTAGAAAGGCAATAGACCAGAACCTAAGCTGGTGGAAAACAGCACAAGCCCATTAACAGCACCAAAGGATGCACTGAATAATTTAAAAAAGAAATCTGTGGTGCTGTGTGGCACCACAAATTACATGGCTCGATACCAATTATTATCTCTATCATTCCCATTCCCTCCTTTCAAGGTATTCTTTGCAGGTCTTATTTTAATCATGTAAATTTCCTCTTCTCTCAGCAGTTCAGGTAGGTCATTTTATATAGGGCTTAAACAGGAAATTAAAAACATTCACAACGAGATTCACTGGTTTCATGGTATCTTCCTCCACATCATATACTCGCTGAATGGGCCTCTTTTCCTGCTCTGCATTTTTAAAGGTGAAGAATGGGAAGAATACTTGAGAGAAAAAAAGAAAGAAAGAGAGGAAAGAGAGAAAGAAAGAGAGAGAGAGAGAGAAAGAAGAAAGAAAGAAAGAAAGAAAGAAAGAAAGAAAGAAAGAAAGAAAGAAAGAAAGAAAGAAAGAAAGAAAGAAAGAAAGAAAGAAAGAAGAAAGAAAGAAAGAAAGAAAGAAAGAAAGAAAGAAAGAAAGAAAGAAAGAAAGAAAGAAAGAAAGAAAGAAAGAAAGAAAGAAAAAGAAGTCCTATGCTTAAAATAAATAGGTTTATTTTTAGATGAATACTTAAGTGTTTACTTGTTCATTTGTGACTTCTGACTGTCTTCCACAGATTGTGTAGGGTACCTCATGTTCCCTTCTTTTGTTAGAACAAGAAAATTGATAGTTTTTAGGACATCCAAACAAGGATGCTTCCTGGTTCAAAGTACTGAAATGTAGTCTAGAACAAAAAAAAAAAAAAAAGAAGAAAAAAATCCCATACCACAAATTCAAAAATAATTTTTTGCAAGTGAAGCTCTATAATCAAATCACAGCTTTATGCTCTTCTCTAATACAATGAAAAGTAAAATAACAAGACCAGCTGGGTAACTTCTTAAATGCATTTTAAAGGTATTTTGCCAGTCTGAGTTACTTCTGAGTTTACGTTTTCAGCTTTGGTCTACCTGTGTAGGGAGTTAGTAAAGGCTAAAGCCTGGGGATGCCCTCTTCTGTGTGGACTTTCTTTCCAAAAATTGTGCACAACAGACCTAATATTGCTTGAGGATTATTGAAAATATCCAATGCCCTTCGTGTAAGAACAGCTGCACCTCCAGCACTGTTTTGGATCAAAGCAAAAGAACATTACTTTGATGACAGTCTTCCAGTTGTTCCTATTTTTTGCACTTTGGTTCAGTCTTGGAGCACAGGAAAGGCTTTTCTCTTCTATAAAACTGAAACAAATACAGTATACTTCCAGCACTAATGGGCTTTTTTGCCTGTAAGAATAGATTAGACCTGGTCCAAAGCAAGACCCCTGGCATGCTCAGTGTGTGGATTCTGGGCCAACAAAGCCAACTGTTTTCCTCTGCAGATAAGCTCCATGTGGGGTAGACCACTCATAGTGTGTGCCTAGCTTGTCTCAGTAGGATCACATCCAAAGATAGTGAGACGTTCAGGAGATGATCTGCACAGGTAAGAGGGTTGTTGGTGTAAAGGGCATGGGCATGTCTAAGTAAAGTACCTCTAAGTAAAGTACCTCTTCAGTACCTCAGGCATATATAAATCCAATTGCTTTGTGTTGCATTATGTGTCCTAGGTCTCTTAACAGAGATACAGTGCAAGTCAAAAAGGCTACGGAAAAACGTGAAGCAGCCCCCAGATCAGACAGTCAGTGAAGACAACGAAGGCCACGATGTGAAACAAGTAACTTCTACAACTAAAATATATAGGGTAAGAGAATTCTTGTAATAGCTCATTACTGGTGATGTGATTTTTGTTAAGTGCATCTAGTACAGTGAATAAAGGGTATTGAAAACCCTCTGGAGCTGCCTGTGTTGATTAAAACTCTATCTTCAACTAAGTCAAGGACATACCTCGAGTGTAGATGTACTTCTGATATTTTTAGTCAAAACCCTGTAAATCATCTGTAAGATCCATGCAGTATCTTTTCTGTGGTACATATATCACATACATTGAGGTGTGATATTAAAACTTGAACACACCTAGTCATTTGCTAATCATTTCCTTATTTCTGATAATTAACCACACAAACCTATGCAGTTTAAAAACATTATACACCTCTCTTCTGTACACTACAGTGACAAGAAAACCTATTTGTCCTTAGTCTCCAAATGGTGAGAAATGGATGTATAGCTTTTGCCTAAAGCAAGCGATGCTACATCTTCACTATAACTGCATTTCATGATGGGCTTTTTTTTTTTTTTGCCAGTATAGGAGAAGGTAGAACTTACCCCAGAGCAGCAGAAACTTCTTGATTATATTATGGATTCATACAGTAAACAACAAATACCCCAGGAGGTGTCAAAAAAACTAGTAAGTATATTGACAAATTCATTTTTGAAACACTGATAATGAAGTTGAGGATTCCAAGGCAAAAAACATAGTCAGCACAAATAGATATAGTAAGTAGAGCAAACTGTGGGCTTACACTTTAAGTATGCTGAAAGTGGGGCAGAATCTTTCCCATTCAGTCAAAAATTAGACCACATCTTATGAAACTTAAATGTTAAGAAAAATCTTTCAACTGTAGGATAAGACTCTTATGATCAAATCTAATAATTGCTGATTGGAGCTTTGTTTTTTCCATTTTCAGTCTAGGCAATGATTTGAATTTGACTTGCTGTCAAGCTTCTTTTCCTGTAAAGACATCAGTCTGGAATCTTGAAAATATTTTCTAGAGTAAAAGACACTGTCTACTTCTTATGCTGCCTTCCAAAATACTTGGTTTTGACAACATTGGAGACAAATTACAGTGTTTGGCGGAGCTCTTGCCTGGTCCAATCCAGCAGTTATTGTATTTTATGCTTCTAAATAGGAAATGTCAGTGAAAATTAACAGATTTTGTTTGGTTTGATTTTCAACAGTTGAATGAGGAATTCAGTGCTGAAGGAAATTTTCTGATTTTAACAGAAATGGCCACCAGTCATGTGCAGGTTCTTGTGGAATTCACTAAAAAACTACCAGGTACATCGAGGGTGTTGGGGAAATATTTGTTATTGCAATGCTTACATGCCTTTCTGTTGCCTTTTGGAAAGATTTGCATATGTTTTAAAGACTATTTAAAAATGCCTGATCCTTCTACACACTGTTTAGATATTGTATAAAGTAAAGGTGCTTTGTGGTCAGAAGAATAGTAGTCTGAACAATCCAAACTCTGCTACTCCAAGATGTGGCACCCTTTAGCTATTGACAGAGAAAATGCTCAGAGAAGGGATTGCGTCTGTAGAGAGATTTTATTTTTATGTATTGCTGCAGTGCCAAATAGTTTGCCTCTAAATTACCACTAACACTTGCTAGACTCGACTCCCTTTGCTGCTTTTCTAGCTATGCTTCTAGGTTATAACACCCACTGAATTGTGAGTCCCACACAAGAACTTTCTCTAGCTGGTGGCACCAATATTTATGGTCCTTGACTAGTGTGTTATGGACAAGTACTGAAAATCTGAGTTTATTAGCATTTTTTTAACTCTCAAGTTCATGTTACCTCAAGACTGAACACTGGGCATATGGTAGAGGTCCCTTTAACTAAGGAAGGTGCATTGTAACACTGAAAGCAGCATGGCAGTGGGAAAGGAGTGTAGAGAGCTCTGGTGGAAACACAACAGAAGATGTTATGGAGCAACATCAGGTTAGACAAAATTCTCGCTATTGGTTATGCACCACCACCTTTTGCTGATCCTCTAAAATACCATGAACACTGAAATACGTGTGTAATCCTCATAAAATCTGGGGAGGTTCAAATTAGTGTCATGTGCTGAAGTCCAGTTTTGAATGTCTGCAGCAATTAGCAAGCCTACTGACACCAGCATCGAGGTTATGCAGATGTGTGGCACCTCACATGCAGGAATTGCAGGACAGAAAGAAGTGGGAGCTGTTTCTGCTGCTGTCTGATTTGTCTATAATGTGTCCTCAGGCTTCCAAACCCTTGATCATGAAGACCAGATTGCTTTGCTGAAGGGCTCAGCAGTAGAAGCCATGTTCCTCCGCTCAGCTGAGATCTTCAGCAGGAAACTTCCCTCGGGACACACTGTCCTTCTAGAAGAGAGAATTCGCAATAGCGGTAGGTACCTTGTTCAATGAGGCAAAACCAAACCACACCATTCCACTTCTGTGTCAGTATTTGGCCCTTGGGAAGCTGGTAAGATTGTTTAGTAGCATTGAGACAGATTTATCTGAATGTTCTTTACACTAACTAGAACAAATCTAACTGAGCCTCAAGTCTAAAGTTCATAGGTGAAGGATTCTTTACATGTACCTTGCAACTTTTATGAATAATGCTACATCAAATAAAGCTAGTGCATGTCTCCAGTGATAAAAATGAAAGGATGATGAAGAAGAGCTACTACCATTTCAAATTGTTCACATAAAGTATTGGTAATTATGCTTTCAAAGACAATCCCCATAAGCAGAAGAAAAATATTGTAGGATGTTACTGAAGATGACTGAAGGCAAGCACCTATTCTTAGGGTTGTTCTGGTAAAATTGAATCACACTGAACAAGGTCCATAGAAGAATTATAAATACAGCAGGTATTGAGTATTTTTTTTTATTCTTAAAGTCCATTGAAAGCTCAGTGACTCTGATAAGTTCCACTGGTTCTAGACGTAAATCGTAATAATTTTAAAAAGCCAAATGGGGCTAGATATTGTTTGTTCCTTATAGCAGAAGTTGTGTTGTACATTATTATGTATTCTTTGTGCTCCACCAATACAATACTGAATGTTTGCCTTTTTTGGTATTGACCAGCAGGCTTTATCCAACCCTCAGATACCTATCAATGAATATTCAAAGGGATCAACAATTCTGAATGAGAGAGTCAGTCTGTAGATTCTGCCTTCTGACTTTCCCTTTTAAGGATCAGAAGGAGAAGGGACATGTAACCTTAATATTAGTCATGGGAATGGGTTTGAACTCAGTTCAGAAACTACTACTGATGTAGGCAAAATTAAGCCAATATTTACATAGTTGATCCACTCAAAAGGTTCAGAAAACTTGAGAATAATTCACTAGCTGAACATATGTATTTATTTTAGCTTGGCACACTCATGTATAATTAGTAGTTTTTTATATTTTTTTCATTTTCATTGATTATAAGAGGGTACTATTTGATGGACTGGAAACAGTGATTTCCAGAGTGATATGAACAACTTCTGGTCCAGGTTCTGCAGGCAGAGAAGTATGCCAAGAAGGCCAGATATGTTTCCTGGAAACTGAATGAGTTGTCACAGATCCAAATGTCTTCATTAAGAGATTTTTTAATGGATTATAACCCAAATTTTTGATTAAAATAGGTTTTGGAGAAATGAATCCATAGGCAACATGATTACTGAAAACTTCTCTAATCTGTACAATGAGTATGAAGCTTCTTTGTTCCAGGTATCAACTATTCATTAAAAAAAAAGCAAAAAACCAAACCCAAAAGCAAGAAATACTTTAATCCAGAACATTGCATAAGCCCTTATATCATACCAATAATTTTCCTTAGTCATAATGTAAAAATATTCTGTTCATTTTCTGCAGCTATGGAATCCAGATGAGATGCAATATTATATTTTACAAGTTTGTGCTTGACTTCATGATAATACAACTGGCTGGAATACTACATTGTATCCTACCTCAGTATTATTTACCTGTCATGTTGCAGATTTAAAACAAACACATTTTGTTTAGAACAATTTAGAAGAAATTTGTGTAGAAATTTCAAGACAAGTAACAAATGTGGTATGTTTCCTGCAATTCTTTTTTTTTTTTTTCTGTGGGGGAAAAACTCCAGGGTAAATTAAAAGCAAACTCTTAGAACAAAAACCTGGGCTGAATAGTTCCCAAAAAATGAAACACAATAACTTTTTAAACCTGTATGCATGTATAAATACAAATGTGTAACTTCTTGCTCTTGGAAGAAGCTTTCTAAAATATCTTCCCTCAAGCCAGGATCAAGTTGAAGACATAAGAGGAAATTCTGATGTTAGAACTTCCCCCCCATGTATTACAAAAGGATACTGTATTATCCAGCTTACTGCTGCTGACTGCATTTTTTCCTTCTATTAATAGCCAGAATAAAAGAACTCATATATTTTATTTCTTTACTTAGTGCAAATTCAAACCTACTTTAAAAGATTTTCCTTTGCTGCATTTAATGGGGCTGTGACAATAAAAAAAGCAGCTTGTAAATCTTTGCATTTCTAGTTTAATTACTGCTACTGGACCTATTTAACTTTTAAATAAACTAAACTTTGAAATAGTTTTAAAATATCTACTATGGAAATAGCTTATTTTTGCAGTTTAAATACTCATTATTTTCATGTGTCAAAGTTTAAACAAAATGATAGAAAGGCATCCAAATTCTTCTGTTATCATTGTTTACAGATACAACTTTCAACAATATTTCAATAATCTGTAATATAAATTATAGTAAAATTAAATATTACAAGTATTCAATATTAAAAATATTAAATATTATGCAGTTCACACCCCTGAATGTCATAGAACTCAACACCAGGGCTCTAGGTTTCATGGTAGCCTGTACCAAATGTGACATTAGAGTAGAAATGTAAATAATCTTTTCCAGTCTTAACCAGTAAGGACAAATGCTACTAAAAGCTGCAGCTGCCCATTATCATGTTATAGACTGGTCCAAGAGACAAGAATGGCCAGAAGAGATTAAACTCCTCTTTTTCCATATGCCTCACTGGAAAACAAACAAATAAACAGAGAAACAAAAAAGGCTAAATGCAGCAAACTGAAAAATATAAAGACAGCAGAGAGCATCAGAAGAAATTCAGTGATGGCTGAGTGGGAGTTTGAAAATCAAGATTATTGGTAACAAATGAAAAAATAGCATCAGGATTATTTATGGCTCCTAGTGAGGTCCTTAATATTGTCATGCCAGCAGCCATAAATTATTGCTGTTAGTCAGAATTTCTGTCTGTATATTTTTAGGTACCGACTAATGTCTGAATATCAGAAGTTCTATTGTCAAGCTTTGATGCCTGTATCCATAAAATCAGGGAGGGTGGTGATGATTCTGCCTAAAAGTCACAAGCTGTCCAGCATTCTGTCACCTGCCACCATGTCCACTTTGAAGCTGCTCTCATCTATTAATATTTATGTCTTCTCTGCTCTGCCTGTATGGAATGTTTGGGGTTTTTTTTTCCTGATAAAGAAGTCAGAGATCTGGTGGTGATGACCTTTGAGCATTATCAGCATTCATTTTCATTCACATGCTGATGAGGCACACTTTTATTTCTCAGCTTGTGCATATTGCTCAAGTCCTGCTGCACCTCAGAGAATGCCTTGGTTGAGCCCTGATGGTCTTTCTCTGTAAGCCATTAGGAAAATTCTTGCATTATGTGCTCCTGTGACTGAAATCCTCTCCTACACACCCTAATATTGAGACTTAATGAGAAATACAGACTTTTTAAATTGAATGTTACTGAGATTTGTTGCCATTTACTCATCTTATTTGGTGCTTCACTATGCATATACCATATGTGATTGACTCATTCTGTGAAAGGCTGACATTCTAGTAATTTAATGCTTAGTGTTTTTCTGTTATTCTGAAAGTAAATTCTCCCCATTATTGAGCAGTACACTATTTTTAAAAAAGAGAGCTGAGATACAGAAATTTTTCTCTGTGAGTATTTGTAGTTTTGCTAAAGATACCGGGTTTCAGTAGTCATGAAAAGATAGAGATTTTTATTTCATCACTTTACTCTACAGAGCAGTTCTACGAATTTGAGTATTGGGAAATAAAATACTGATATTGACAGAAGGGAAGAATCTGGACCCAAATTTTAAGTTGGCAGCAGGAGCTCTGACATTGTGAAACACACTGCTGTCTTCCTGGATGGGTTACAGGTGCTGAAGTACACTCAGATCCAAGGGAAAAAAGAAATAGCCGCACTTTCAAAGCATTGGCAAGAGGCCACCTCCTGCCATCGCATATGGGATACAAAGTTCCCACTGATTTGGATAAGAGGCTCCTGCAACCAAAAGCAAAGTTTGATATTGGAGCATGGATACTGAATAACTTCCATTGCCCTTGTCTTTTATAATTTGGTTATTAGTACTGAGCAAGAGTAGTGCTTCAAACCCTCCTTGTGCTGGGGTTTATGCAGAGGAACAAAATGATCTTCACTGACGTGTCCAAAGTGTCCAACCCTCCAAATGGTCATGTGCATCCTCGTGGAAGGAGACACATCAGCCTGTGACTCAAGGCAAAACTGGCACACTGCCCAAAACATTAAGAGATTTCGACCACTCTAAATTGCAAAGTATAGGAAAGAGCTTTTCTGTCCACACACCTTTCCTGCACAATCTACCACACCGAGTCATCTGGTTCTAGGTACCTGAACCACAACTCAAGTTGCTAAAATTATTTAAATCATATCTACACAATAGATCTACACCCATGAAAGCAAAACAGATGTTAGGAACCCAATCTCTTTTCTTCTGCATAAGTGTGTTTCTTCAGGCCAAAAGCATTTTTAGACTGTGCCTATGAAGACTAGCTCAAGGCACTGCAGATGCTGCTACTGTGTGCCAGACCACATTTCTCTCTTGACTCTTGACTCAGGCCACTGCTAAAGGAGGGTACGTGGAAACGTCATTTGCACCCTCCTTACAGGCTTGGTTTGGTTTTTTGGGTTTTTTTGTTGTTTTTTTTTTTTTTTTAACTGGGTTTTTTTTGGGGTCAGGGGGTTTAAACTAAGGTTTCTTTGCTTGCAATTATGACTTAACAGAGGTCCTATAGATTGCTTTAAAGAAGAGGGGGGTTTGGTACTTGGTTGTGAGTTCTGCTCAACACATGCTAAGTCTCATTTAAGTTGGCCATTTAACCCCTACAAGACAACAGCAGACAGAAAAGAATGTGCCCATGCTCTGGTGTGTCTTCTCTCCTGGCTAGATTTTCCCCTGGTTTGGCACTCAGCATCACAGGGGTGAATTTGGTCAGTGTTTAAAGCACTATTTATGCATTTGAATAGCTCAGAAGAGAGAGCTAATAAGCAGCATGAAAAACAATTCTGGTAGATGAAATAATGTGAAAGATAAAATGTAAGTTTGAGTAATTAGAATATTTTATTTGCATAAAGCAGCTACTAATATACCCTTGGTTTCATATTCACTAATGTTTAAATGTTTATAAAGAAAAAATGATCTCTATCTATATTAATAACACAGTGTTAGTTACTGTTAATTAGCATTTACTCTCAAGCTTTCTTGCAATAGATTAATTATTCAGTTTTGCAACACAGCCAAAGTAGAAGAGAGAAGGCTGCCTCAAAAAGCTGGCAATACTGACCTGATATCACAGTAAATACACATATTCCAGAATTATGTTAAACAGATAATTATTCATGGCCTGAAACTGCAAACCTTATGATATCAGGTATCAGTCATCTTACCTTTAAAGAGTAATCATAGCCACAAAACTCTAAAAAAGACAAGATCTAAAGTAATGCTGTGCCTTGAACTACTGATGGGCATGAACTTGTGCAAGTAAGGGATGTTGAATGAATAATGTTAATGGGTTTAAATCTGCTCTAGTTAGATGCTGCAAAGCTGCACTCAGTAAAGCTTGTATTTCCCAGTGACCACACTTGGATTTACAGCCAGACATGCATGAACACAACACAACAAAATAATCAAATGATCTGCAGCATCTTCTGCAGGTGTCTGAGCTGGGTAAGGTAGGAATTTGTATAACACAGAAAGATGCCCAATGGCATGTGAAGGATAAGCATGTTCTTACTGCTGTAATGCTGCCTGAAACAAGGTTTTTGAAACCTTTTTAACCTTTTTGAAGAAAGTTAGGAAGGAGGCACTATTAGCAGTGACCAGGAAGCTCTGCCTGCCTGACAGCACTGTGCAGGGCTCTCATCTGTTCTAAATATAGAAATATAGAAGGTAAGGCAGAACTAACTTTTCTGTTCTCAATGAAGCCAGAAATATAATTTCATTTATTTGTTTTTTTTGTTTGTTTGTTTTTGTTTTTTTTTTTTTTTTTTACTTTTGAGCTATAACTTTGAGCTATGACTTTGGAAAATCATGTAACTCACTACTTCTCTAGCCTTTCCAGTTACAAGCACCAAATCACCTTTAATTCTTGTTCTGATAATCTGAAGTGGCAACATCTCATACAGTAGCTAGGAAAAAAAAGTAAGAACTATAAACATCTGTTTCCTGTGTTTCCCCGTTTTTTTTTTTTCTTTCTGTTGGAGTTTATTAAATCCAAACCGAAGCTTTTACAATCACATTAGAAAACAGCTCCCTCTTGTGACAGAAAAGCAATGTGTGTAACGTGCATGCCGGAAGATGAACTAATAGCAGGGAAACTTCAGCATAGGTGGGATGACAGCAAAACTACTAAGAGAAAAGATTCCATTATTCTAGTTCCAAAATTGCTCATTTTTCACGGATTTTTTTCATAATTGTCTTGTGACATATATCAGTTTAAAGATTTTGAAATTCTGTTCTCCCTTGGAAAAGTGGTAAATCCCTTGCATTGCTCAAACATCCCTTTATAATTCCCTTTCATTTCTGTGGTTCTATTTCTTTGTTTGCAGTACACTGATGCAGAGTTCTCTGCAGTAATTTCATTTGCTTTCACATCTATACTCATTTTTTGCTTTACCCTTCCATACTTAATGTTACCTTAGAAACTGTCTGGGCAGGGATTGTTTCACTACATGCTTAGGCATTGTTTGGAGCAGTGAGGATGTGAATTTAGGTCCTCACTAGCTTTTCCATATCCTGCTTGCTAGCACCATTTTCATCCTACTTCTGCTATACAGACAATAGGATTTGAGGAGTTTGGGGTCACCAAAAGCAATAAATCAATCTAGCTGAAAGCTAGCCTGACCTTCGAAAGAAAAGAGAAAAAACCTTCAAATTATGAATATGAGAAACAAATGATGGGAGTCAGCCACAGCCCACTTCCTACCATTTCTTGTTTCCTGTCAAGATGATTATGCCCAGCAGCACAATACCTTGCACTGAGACTTCTAAAAATATCAACTTTGTCTTAGACTTTTCTCATGTTGCTGCTGAGCTACTCATTTCCATGAAAGGAATTAATTTGCTCTGCTTTAGGACCCAGCTTTTCACTTCTTTTTTTTCTACTTTCATGCAAACTTTAAGACTTTGGTGTCCAGATATATGTGCTACTTACATATATAAGGAACCTTGGCATTTCAAACCACCCGAGAGGGAGACAGGGGGTCCCCAAAAGTTAGCAATAACAAGTATTCAAAATTCTAAGCAGTTAATGCTGATGACTAACAGCATAAGCCTTGCAGCACATTAGATGCTATGACTATTGTTTGCTCTGAAAGAAGGGCCAGCTGTGTTACTAACTTCTAAAGGACAAGCTGACCCACATTATATATATCCCTTTAATTGACTTAGCAGTATTGAACTCATCAAGGAAACAAGATTTGTGGCTTGTAGTCTGAAGTGAACATAGGTTGCTCGTGTCATGTGTTTAAAAACATGACTCAGCCGTGAAATAAACCACACCCTACAAGGTCATTCCTTCACTGTTGGGACACATAACTATTCCACTGCTTGAAGTAAATTCACTGTCACAGGAAAATGTGACTGTTTCATAGTTGAGTCAAGTCACTTCATGTTTCCTTTCTTTAGGTTCCACATGCTGAGTTTCAGTTTGAATTGTGCCTACTGGGGGCACTCCAAACCGCACTAGTCCTGGACTTCAGCTTGTTGTTGTACACAACACTCAAACCCACATTCATTCACATGGTTTCCAAAGGAAGTTATAAAGACTTCTCGGAGAACAGCTCAAAATTAAGATTAAATCTACAAGAGATCCTGTGGCCCTCATCTGTGGGAACCGAGGAGGTTCCCATCCTTTCAGCCAAGGAAGGCCAAAAGGTTCTTGCTGCAGAACCACTGGTTTGGATGTCCACACTGCTTCAGAGCTGCAAGCAGCCACTGTCAATAGTTTAATGTCTGCTCTGAGTGACTCACATATCATTTAAAAAAGGAATAATTTTGATGTTACAGAACTTCTCTTTTACACCAAAGAGTAGGATGGAGTACATCTGTAATTCAAGGCTAACTTAGAACATTGTGACCTGATGACAAAGTCAGGCTTCTGCTGATGGTGAATCACATGATCATATTCTTAAATAGGCCTGGATTTTAGCTCTGTATTTTATAATACGTTATTTTATGCTTTAAGGTAGTAGTGGTTGCAAGCAAGTTCATCTTGGACTGCAGGTAATCCTAGACCTAATGAAAGTTTCAGGCTACATAAAAGGAGTAATTAAGTGTCTTTATGGAGAAAACTGAAGCAACTCCCCAAGGCAGTTTGCTGTAGAGTTGGGCTGGAATTAAACCATACAGCCTGAGAGGTTTCCACATAACTAATGCAGAGACAGGGAACACAGGGTCTGCTTCCCAAAGAGGATTATCAACAGACAAGGAAACCACCTATGAGACTTGTCCTGAAGATCCAGATGGACAAACCTGCAGAGTGAAATGAATTGTTTGAAAAAAAGACTTTGAAACCATGCAAAAAGAAATTGCCAGTGTTTGCCTATGTCTAGTTTGCTCTGGAAAACAAGGATGTGCTTGCACTTCTGTAACTAATTGTCTTGCATCATGATTTCTGTAGTAGATTTCTCCCACCAAGACAGTCAATATGAAATATGAAATAATTGCTGTGTAGCAATAAACCAGAATGCTTCAATAATTAAGACATACTATAACTATTTTTTCATTCTCACAGGTATCTCAGATGAATTCATAACTCCCATGTTTAATTTTTATAAAAGCATTGGAGAGCTGAAGATGACGCAGGAAGAATATGCACTGCTCACAGCCATAGTTATCCTGTCTCCAGGTAACTTCTCATCCAGAATTAAATTTTAGTGGTTCTGGAAAGAAAGCGTGAGGAGCAGATGTGAGATTTGTAAAAACTTACATTCTGCATGGAGTAAGTCAATGTGCATGCTCATTATGTACATTCAATTGTTAAACCAGAAAAAAAGCACAGAAATGCAAACTCCAATGTCCTGCTACACCATTTGGTTTTGAACACAAGGAAGAAACTGCTTAAATAACGTTCTTTTAAAAATTACGTGTAACTCTTCACTGCTTAGCAAAACAGGCTTCTTCCTTCAGAAAACCCCAAATGTGGCTTCATAAGCACATTACCCCTGACCACTGTGGAATGCTACTTATTTTAAAGGGGAATTGGGAAACCCTATAACTTAGAATAACTAAGAGTATGGCAATGGAGGTCTTCAGAATTTATCAGGAGGTTTCCAAACCAGGTTTCAGGAAAGATGGGAAGGTGAAGCATTTCCATCACTCTTTGAGTCACTGTGTCTCAGGAAATTTTTTTACACCAAAAATCTCATCCTTCTCTTCTCCTCCCAATCCAAATATTCAAACGCATTTCCATATGAACAAAATAAAAATACAAGTATTTTCTAACAAGGAAATTTAATCTGAGGATGAAGATGTTTGATTTCCCCTTGGTGACCTGCTTTTACACTCTTCTCTTCTGGCTAAATTCCCCAGTACTACACCTCCAAGAACTTAGGGTGTTGCTCAGCTTTTGAAATTCATTTTATGACATACTCTGGTGCAGAACCAGAGTATGGAGGGATGATGACAGAACTCCAGTGAAACGTTGCAGAGTTAAAACAGTTCAGTTTTTAAGAAGGTTAAAAATTTTCTCTAGCTAGAAGTGGGAAGCTTACATGAAAACCCTAAATTTATGCAAAAATAGAGCATTAAACATTTTTATTTCATATTAATTTGAAAATAAATATTCTTTGTAGGTATGAATATCAGTGGCCAGTGTAAATATTTGAATATTTTTATTTTAACTTTTCAGTGTAAATAATTGCAATGTATAAGGGCGTATATTTGCTAATCACTTATTTTCTTTTTTAAAATCATAATCAGATCGACAATATATAAAGGACAGAGATTCTGTGGAAAGGCTTCAAGAGCCACTGCTGGATATTCTACAAAAAGTCTGCAAACTTCACCACCCAGATAACCCTCAACACTTTGCATGCCTCCTGGGCCGTCTCACAGAATTACGGACATTTAACCATCACCACGCAGAGATGCTGATGTCATGGAGAGTGAATGATCACAAATTCACACCTCTTCTCTGTGAGATCTGGGATGTGCAGTGATGGATACTTCTTTATTTTATTTTAGGAGAAATATCTTTTTAAAGGACCACATAGCACTTATTTTCATAGAGAAGTTCCCACGGTGCATTATATTTTCTTTACTGCATTTTTATGCCATGGATTCATAAAAGTCATTTTATCCACTATACACAGAATATTGTATAGCTATCCGACCCTCACACGTGAGTATAACTTTTTCTGTATTTATACCCCTTGACCAGAAAGAGCCCACCAGCTCTTCAGAGGAACACAATTAATTCCTGCTGCAATTAAGTTGATTGCAGTAACTGTTCCTCTGTAAGGAAATGGGGAAATTTAAGTTTCCATTCATAATTTTTCATTGCAGTGTTTTTTTGTTCTTTACCTCTGACAAAGAATATATTCCAGATTGTTACAGTAATAAACCAGCTGAAATGGTTAATGTCATAGTCATTTGCTGTTCAACTCTGAAATGCGTTCATGTTAAGGTACACAAGATATTATTTCTTAACAAGATGAAAAATTATGTAATGGAGAAAAACCACATACACACAAACTCTTTTAATGATATAACATGTAACTTCAATTGCAATATTATTTTGAAGTAAAAATTATAGCGTATCTTCACTTTGTGAAAGTGTGTCACAGGTTATTTTGCTTTATGACTCAGATCGCTTGTGCTTAATAGCTCTCAGGAATACCATCGGCAGCACCCCTGGGACAGGTAAGCGTATCTGGATGCCGTGCGCGGAGGTGCGGATGCCGCCGGGGGCTGCCGGCAGGATGGGGGGGACTCTTCGTGCGGGGCTCCGCTCCCAGCGACGGGGCAGCGCTGTGCCGAGCGCTGCGGGCAGAACGCCGGCTGCCGGGGGCTCTTCGGCTCCCAGCGCCCGGGGCTGCAGGCGGGCCGTGTCCCAGCCCGAGGGCCGTGTCCCAGCCCGGGGCCCGTGTCCCAGCTCGGAGGCGGTGTCCCAGCCCGGGGCCCGTGTCCCAGCTCGGAGGCGGTGTCCGAGCCCTGGGGCCGTGTCCCAGCCCGCGGCCGCTGTCGCGGGAGCGGGCGGTGCCGCGGCTCCGGGCCAGGTGCGGCGGGCACGGCCCCGCCCCCGGCGCCGATTGGCGCTTTCGAAAGGAGCGGCCGGCGCGGCGGCGCCCGCTGCGCTGTGAGAGCACGGAACAGCACAGCCCGGCACAGGACGGCACGGCAAAGCACGGCAGAGCAAAGCACGGCGCGGCGGAGCAAGGGACGGCGCGGCAGAGCGGTGGGTGTGACAGCAGCCCGCATCGGGGGGTGGCGGTGGCCCGGCCCCGGCCCGCGGCGGAGCTGCCGGGGCTGAGGGGCCGGGCGGGCAGCGGGGCGCTGAGGCGGAGCCCCGCTCTCCGCGGTGCCCCGGGCGCGCAGCTCCGGAGCGGCGGCGCTCGGAGGGTCCCGAGCTGCAGGGGCAGCGCTGGGAACGCGCTGAGAGTCCCGCGTGTCGGGGAGCCCCGGCAGAGCCCGGTGCTGGGCGGAGCCGCTCGCTGCCATCGGCCCGGTCACACGTCCAGCGGCCGCAGTTCATCCAGCGTCTCAGTCACGGATGTCGGAAGGGAAGTGCCTCGAAACTTACCCTGGGGAAGGGAGAGGGGAGAGTTTTTGCATAACCGCCTTCAAACCAGTATCTCCTGTGCCCTACGCAGGCGTTTGAGGATGTAGTGCTGTTTCTGTAGGAAATTTGTCCCAGTGCTCTTGGCTAAAACACTCATTCATTTTGCTTAATAAGCCGAAAAGCGTCTGGCTCTTTTCTTTGCCCAAAAGCTGGCCGTGTTCCAGGGATGCTGTGTGTCACCTTTGGCATAGTACCAGATCAAGACATGGGAAAAAGTACATGTATTCCTTTGGGAGCTGTAAGGCCAACTGGCCTATGCATTTGAAATTGTACCGGGTGGATCTTTCAGAATAATGCATGATTCTATATTTAAGTCATAATAAACTACTCCTGACTGTGGCCAGCCAGCAGCCTGCTGAATGGGCATCGAAAAATGCTTTGCTGGAAGAAGTGTGGGTTAGAAATGGGAGGGAGAGAAGAATTTACCTGTGTATGTGAGGGAGCAGCTGGGGCAGTGTGTCTGGTGTTAACCAGCCTCTGCCCAAACTGGATGCTCCTGTGGGAAAGCAGCCGTCTGCATGTCTCCTGCGGAGATGGCAGCTGTTGAGACGAAGTGCTCCTCCCTGATTTTGAGTGGGTTTCTCTGCTCTGACAGGTGTACCCGGGCCCTTTGTTGCCATTTGGTAGGGGAGAGCATGTTCACTGCCTCTGTTTGTGTGCACTTCATGGACAGGTGTGGAGAGGCAGTATCTGGGGAGAACAGTCAGCGTGCTTTAATGTAAGGAGTTGGTTGCCGCCTTAAAGCCCATCACCTCGGACTGACCAGTCTGGTTCTTTCTCTTTCGTGCCTCTGAGGCCTCCCCAGGGAAGCAGAGCTCCTGCTGACTCAGTAATGTAACAAAAAGGCTCTGAAATTGCTGTAGTGATGGAGTAGCACTCCGTTCAGTCTCTTGTGCCTACCCCTTTTCTTTTGCGTGTTGGTAGACGTGTCTGTAAAAAAAATCTTGACTATCCTGTAGTATGTTTCAACAGATACTGACTGACATGACAGCTTCTTTCATTTCGGTCTGTTTATAAACATGAGTTTCAGTAGGCACTGTCAAGACTAAGCCAGTTGCTCTGGGTTAGACTGTTGTGACTACCTTTGGCTGTTGATGGAGTAGAAGATGATATTATATATCTTAAATATAGGGTGAAGATGTAGAAGCATTTCTACCCAAGTGTTTTCTTAATGAGCCTGTTAACAGAAGGCAGTTTAATGAGCCTGTGAATTCCTTTAGGTTCCACTTAAGCTAGGTCAATGGCTGCTTCATCAATGTTTTAGCTATCTGTAGAGTTGTGGATTCTGTTTGGTTGTTTGTTTACATGTAAACTGTTCAGTCAAGTAAAATGGGATTTGGACTCGGTTCATCTTGTGCTACAGAATGGGTTGTAATTAGTGTAGCATGTCTTGCTGGTTGGGGCCCACTGAGTGATCCATACATCCTGATACAGCTGATCCTAAGCAGACTATCTCACGGAGCATCTAAGAGCATGTGTTAGCACCCTGAAGTATTTGTGTAAAGTGCTTTAGTATTTGCTGACTCTGCTGTTTCTCACAGTGTCTGGGGGCAAAGTGCTGGGCATCTCTGTGGAGAGCAGAGGCAAACTGTGGTCTCACAAGTCTGTGTGGGTCATGTCCAAGGGTGTGTCTGCACCCCCTTTCCTGAGGAATGCCTGTCCCTATGCCATGTGTCAATAGATAGGGATGTTTTTCTCATCTCTCTTACCTGGTGTTGATCCATAGCTCTAGTCCTTCACTGGAGGTTTGGCACTCAACCAGCTGAAAGCAATTCTTGCCTCTCCTAGTATATAATTTGTGGCTGACCACCTGTCTCCCAGTAAATCAGTGTCTCTCTATTGATCCAGCTGCAAGGTGTGGCTTGGCGATAGCTCCTCTCCTTCCATCCCACAGAGCCATTGGCAGCAGAAATACCAGCAAAAATGAGGGGTTTTCTGAAGGTGGGGTTGGTGGTGGGGGATCTCTATGCTTACTGAGCTTGGAACTGGGCTGGTTGCACCCTGGTTGGGAAAAGATAACATTTCTGGTTTTTTCCTTGTCTTAAGGGGTGAAGCAGGGAGGGGAAAATGGGGAAGAAACAGCACCAGAAACAGTAGGGGGAAGGGGAAGAATTATTAAAAGAATTGTTTCTGCTGTGATGGGCTTATTCAGTCCTCCGTCCCAAGGGACCTTGAGGATATCAAGGTCTGCCTGGAAATGAGAATGGCACGGCCTGAAGCCGTGCGGGGGATGTGTTACAGTGTACTTTTATTCTGAGCTCCTTTCTTTCACAAACTTCAGTGTCTGAACACCAAATGCCTGTTGAATGAGAGTTGATAAAACTGGCATGTGTAGAAACGGATGCAGTCCTATCTGGAGCTGCCAAAATTCAGTATCAGCTACTTACTTCATTCATTATGTACAGCTTTTTGATGCAGGGAACCCAACTGGTTTTAGAAGTCAGATTTGGTTATGACTCTGCCTGGTACTGCAGTATTCACCTCACCACAGCACCTTCTGCACATTTACAGGCAGACTACTTGAAGGTGGCAGACCTGGGTCTTCTCATCCTGTGCCTCTCACAGTAAGTGATAAGGCTACATTAATCTGTATTCCCTGCAATCTCTGAGCTGAATACTTTGGCATCTGAAAATGGCCAATTGTTACTGTATTCCTTTTCAACTCAAAATTCATGTACTGTAGCTCGCATCATCAGAGGGGTTTTTTGTTAAGTGTTTTTCAGATGCCCTGATAATAAGTGAAGCCTTTTGGCTTACTAGGGAGCTCTGACATATGGACTTACAAAATAACTTGTTTAAGAAGAGCAGGCCCTTGGAGTTCAAGTGCCACAATTTCCCTCAATCTCCTATTTTCCTTTTTTTTGGCAAGACTAGTTTTTGTTAGGCATGCCACAAAACTGCAGATGCTGAGCATTCCTGTGATAGCTGCAGTGTGAATATTTTGCTTTGTTCATGTTTTGAGTGCTCCCTGTGAATTAGGCTGTCTTTTGTTTTCCCTTGGCAGTTAATATGCTAGAGCTCTTGTTAGCCTATATGGAACTCCTTATTTTAATGAGACCAGCTTCTCTACTGGCTGTTCTGCTGTTGTTTTATTTATTTTTTTTTAATCAATGAAGCCTCTTATTGAGCTTCTCTTAGGACAATAGCTTTCTTATGCGAAAGGAAAATGTATTCCCCTGGACAAAGCTGTGGGAAGCATAACATGCTCATTAGTAATGCTTGGTATATACCCTTCCCTTCCCTTGTTCATTCATAGAAGGAAAAATGACATCAAGGAGAGGATGTCTCTTTCTTTTTTTTTTTTTTTTTTCCTTCCCTAGAAATAAAAGGAAGGGGAAAGATATCACTGGAGTGTCTCTGATAAGGTCTGAGAAGTGCTAGCAGTCCTGGTACAAGGAAGTGTCTTCACCTGAAACCAAACTGGTTGCTCATTTGCCAGTCGTAGAGGTAAGTTGTTTGAAATGCCTACTACGTGTGGTCCCATGTAGTCTGTGAGGTTTAAGGCAGTGGGAAGGAGCAAGGGGGAGAAAATGACACTATTCTGCTTTCTATGTAGGATGAAAGGGTGAGAATTTTTTTACAAGAATTGTGTTTTCTGTGATGGGCATTTCAATATTTTGTCATAGGAAGGCCAGGTTGTGCAGGAGAGAAGATGCCGCCTACTTACAAAGCCTAAATATCAGGGACAGGAGAGGAAAAATACTTAATTTTAAATGAAAACAGATGAGTTAAAAATGTCTGATAATGTCTTCAATATGGTTTTCAGTTTAATCTGTAAGATGCAATTTTATTGCAGCTATTGAGTAACAGAGCAAGTAAGTCTTTTTTAACAGGTTTCAAGACGCAGATAGGAACTTTTTGACATTGTAAAATACCACTGGAAAATGATGATGGAGAAATACCCTCTGTACACATGCATGCAGCTAACCTGGCAATGCTGCACATCTTTAGTCCTGGAGCCTCCAAGGAAAGACTTAGTAATCCTTAGCCCAGTGTAGAGCTTGTGCTGGATTTTCCCATGGTTGAAAGTATTGCTGGAAAATACAGCGTTGGCTTCAGGAGAGAAAGAGACTGGATTGTATCTAAAGTTTCCTTAATGTTCCTTTTGCCAGGGATTTGTACTGATAACTATGTTGCTGCAGTAGTTTGCAGCATTCTGTTGAAAACTTAGTGCATGCATGCTGCCTGCAAAGTCACAATTGCAACAGAGATTTATAAAAACATTGATTTCTCTCATGTGTCTATGCTAGAACTTGATGATTTTTGAGATCCCTTCCAATGCACACCATTCTATGATTCTGTAAGAGAAAATCTTATTTGTCAAAATTATTTCTTTGTTTTAAGGTTTTCATGATATTCCAAGTATTTAATGTGAACTCAGGATGCATATATCTGTCTGCACATATGTATGAGATGCACTTGTGATAACTTGGAAGGAAAAATCAGAGCCAACAGTGTTAAATCCAAGAATGGTTTCAAATATGTGCATTACTCTTTGACAAAATAAATATCATACAGTTCCTAAAAATCTTGCCAACTTTGGAGACTGTTTTTGCATACAAAGTTATTTGCTACTTTTGCTGTAATAACTGCATTTTTATCTAAGGGCAGAGAACTGAATTTGACTGAGTACTGGATCAAAACTTTAGCTACTAAGATATTTCCCTCTTTCCCCTTCCCTTCCTATTAGACACATTCTTATTTTTCCAGAACAGCAATGATGGGTTTTTCCTCAGGATTTTCATGAAAGCAGGAGAGACTGCAATAAAAATCTCTTCTTTTTCCCCAGGAGGAGAAACTAATGTAAAGCAGGTGACCATGCAGAATGCAGTTCAGGTAAATGCCTTTTGAAGTGTTTAAATCCTGTATACATGTATAATACTTTTTCTTTTTAATACAAAAGTTTACCCTGAAGCAGATAAAATACTAGATTCCCCAGTTACCTCTGATTAAAAAAAAAAAGTAGTTGTTTTCCCCTTTTACAAGAAGCAATGTGACAAGGATAATCCACTGTTATTATCAGATAGATGACCCATTCACTTCTTAGTGCTGTTAGCTAAGGTTTTGAAGTCAAAGCCTGAGATTATTGAAAAATTTCCATCATGATTAAGAAGTGCTTTTTTAGTAACCTTTTATTCTAATTAATCACTTAAGTATAAATAAATAAATGTATTTTACATACACACTGAACTGAAGGAAAATAGTTAAGAGTACCAGAAAGATTCTGGTATTATTCAGTCAAAAATTATTCAGAAAAAAATCTGGAAATTTTTCTTCAAAAATTTCAGTATGGTCCTTTTCTTGAAGTGTAAGTTACCTTTCATTTACTAGATATACAGTTCTGAAGAGAACTGCTAAGTGTTTGTGTTCAAGAAATATGTTACGTCCTTGCATGGAAACATTTCCTCTTTTAATGCTATAATTTTTAATGATCTAAGCACAAAATGCCTCTGAAACATTTGATTAAGAAATCAGTAGTAAATTATATGATAATTTTCAGATTTCGTGACTTAAAATGTGCTGAGTTTAAAAAACCCGAAGCATTTAATGCATGTTGTCTTTATTCTATATTCAGGCAAGT
This sequence comes from Molothrus ater, assembly GCF_012460135.2. NCBI lineage: Eukaryota > Metazoa > Chordata > Aves > Passeriformes > Icteridae > Molothrus > Molothrus ater. Next base: position 46,592,573 of record NC_050482.2, read on the forward strand.
ATGTCATTTTAAATCCAAGGGAGTCAAGAGGAGGAATGCAGTGGTATATTGATGCAGGAGTTACTAACAAGAGCAGAACCATTTGATTGCTCTGTTGGTTTGCTGTATCTGTTGAGAGGGAAGCGAACACTCTTTGAATAACAGTTCTTCAGTCTAATTCAGAAGCACAGGTTTTTGCTGTCTGACTGCAAGTATTAGAGCCTCCTGTCTTCAGCTTACTGGACTCTTCTGCAGGTGTGGTTTGGAGATGAGCTTCCCTTGAGTCCCCGAAGTCCCCTGACTCCGAGGCATGGGCCAGGTCTGGCAGACGTGTGCCTCTATGACCAATGGATATCTGTGAGGCACGAGGCCACTTTGGTGCCCATGCAGGAAGATCTCTCCATTTGGCTGTCTGGCTTGCTGGGTGAGCTTAAAAATAAATCACTCTCTCATAAATTTCAAAGCACTTCCAATGTTCTAGTCAGCACTGATGTGTAATATCTATAGTACTGTTAAGAGCTGGTGTATTTGAGTTTGAATGGCTGGGAGAATTGCATTAAAATGCATGCTTTGATTTCAGTTTTATTAGCTGCCACCTCTTAAGGGTTGCACAATTAATAATTCTAATTTATATTTATGAATCTTGTTAGTCTAATTAAAATCTAATTAATCTAATATTTGATTTTATTTTACTTGTATATTTCTTCTATTTTTCAGTCTTTAACACTGGAATGCTGTTTGATTTGCCTCTAAGTTCATATAAAATTCTTTACCTTCATGGAGTAACTTTAATATTGACCTTCTTTTTCTTAAAGGAATGGAAGTCAAAGCAGAGCAACTGCTAGAAGAACTTGATAATGGGGTACTGCTTTGCCAATTGATTGATGTTCTTCAAAACACAGTTAAAAAATGTTGTAGCACAAATAACTTAAGGGTGAGTTTTATAATGATATTTTAAAATACAAAGTCCTAAGTCTCAAGCAATAGTTACAGGGAAAGCAGGTGAGTGAGGCTTCCCAAAGAATTGTTTTGTATGCTGTGTAGCCAGAGACTGATTAACAGCAAAGTGGCTTTATAGATGGATAAACTCATCCAATAAATTGCTTGCTTTGTTAGTCACATCCTAAGGTCTTTACTAGGTTTTTGGTTTGATTTCAGTAGAAATCTTGCCAGAGGAAGATCTAATCTAAGTCTGGAGTTTGTTCCTCTGACACCAGTGTGGGTTGTTACTGAGATATCCATTTGCACTTGGTGATATGTTTTATGCCAGAAAGTGGTGGCTGAACTCAGGTGTACAGGTCAGCCATAAAAAGTATCCAGACCTGCAGGTGGGCTTCAGTGTTTCCATTGAGAGGCAGTGTTCAGTTTAAGTGTGAATCTCAAGCAAGTCTCTGTTACTTTGGAGTACAAAGGCTGCAGAACTGAGGACTGTTCACTCAGTGACTGTTCACAATGATAAAGTAGAATGCCTTCTATATTAGTGTAGCTTTTTTCATGGAATACATAGTGAGGTGAACACAAAATAGTTACAACTGTTTCTGTACTCTGAATTTAGGGTGGATTTTCCTTTGCAAATATGCTTTGAAATCTGTTGGCAATGTTGATGTGTACAATGTACTTTTTGTTTTCTTCTCTTGCCAGAATTTTCCTATGAGAAAAGTTCCGTGTAAGAAGGATGCTCCATCAGGATCTTTTTTTGCCAGAGATAATACAGCCAACTTTCTTAACTGGTGTAGAGCCATTGGAGTTGATGAGACATACCTCTTTGAATCTGAAGGCTTAGGTAGCTCTCTCTTTTTGTTAAATTTGCTTTGATCTCTGTGTGAATCACTACCTGGTCAGGGAGATGCCTTGTTACAGACTTTTGAACTTTTTCTCTTGACTCTGCATGTGTTGTGCAAGCTCTTATTTTTTTTAAGGTAGTGTCCAAGTAAAAGCATTGAAAAATCAGTTCAGTGACTAATATAACTTGCATGATGCTTTTGCAAACTTCTCAAAGTTACTGTGTGGGATGAAGTGGGGACTGAGAGCTGTGCAACAAAATACCGTGTTTTTCTTCAGTAAAAAGAACCACTGAGAAACAGGAGAAAAGTGTGGTTTCACTTTCTGTGTGTGGGAAGACCACAGGGCCCTGGAGTCAACTCATAATAAGATCCTTTATTTGGTATTACAGCCCATTCTTCTTACAAAAATCCCTCGGAATAATATGTTTAAGATGGTTAAATTTGGTAATGACATCAGGGCATTGTATCTGAAGTGGCAACAGCCTGTTGGTAATTAACGTTTACTTCAGGACACAACATTACTCTAAACCATTTGTATTTTTCCGTTTATAAGATAGTTATAAAAATAAATATTACCAACTATGAGTATGCCTGCCTCAGTGCACAACTGGTGCTGTACAGCATCTTCTAGACTGGCACGATGGAATAAAATTTTTTTGACTGCTAGTTAAGAAGATTGTACTTTCATCACATAATAAATAAGGAAATGCTCTTCTACCAGCTATTATGTCAGTAAAAATTAATTAATACAAAACTTTCTATGGCAAGCCAAATTCTGTTTTTTGTTGTTTGGCTTTTATTTTTTTAGTAAGTAAAATATCTGCCTGTCAGCAGACTAGCAAAAAACTGAGAACTATCTTTGTTTTCAGTAATTCTATGAAATTGTCATAATATTTACTGTATTTTGAAGTCTTTGTTCCATTAATGCTATTAATTAGCATTAATGCTAATTAAATGCTATTTACATACTGGCTGGACTGCCCATGCATCTCTACTGGATAAGTCATCTTTTAAAACAGTTGAGAAAACTCCATCATTTGCATGCTTCATTTTGATTAACTAGTGAGTGCATCTTTTTTCAGTGCCAGGAAATACAGAGTAGAACTGAGTTACAAGAATATTTGAATTTTTTTTTTAGTTCCTTGTACTAATTATATTGCTTAAACATGTTAGTTCCTGTAAGTGGACAGGTAACTAGGACCTGTTTAGCTTCCCTGTGATAAGCAGACATGATTTCCTAGTGCTGTGGCTTTCACTCATTGCAAAGAAGTGTTTTGAAGTCTGTAACTCTTGACACAAGCTTGCTTTGTGGCATAAATATCTTTTGTGAGCCTTTTTGGCAGTTGAAATGAGCAGACTTGCAGCCTCCTAGATGAAACATTCTTTCCACTGATGTTTTTCATCAGACTTTCAAGCCATTCTTCATGAATGAAACAGGGGAAGAATAAGTTGAAAATTGTCTTTTACCCATCAGGGACATATAGCAGCACCTCCTGAAAAATGTAGATGATTGGGAAGGAAATAAATCAAGAGGCTCCTGAGACAGCAGAAATAAAGAGTAGGCATTGTGGGGTGCCCTTTGACATCAAGCCAAAACAAATGTCTTGATCCTTGCTAGGGATGTATTTGGATTTTTCCCTTTTGGACTCAAGCAAATTAAAACACTTTTGTTACAGCTGGCAAATTCACACGCACACATGCACATACACTAAAAAAGAGATTGATTGGCCTCTAAAAGTAGCTTTGAGATTATGGCTTTGTCAACTTTCTATTCTAGATTTACCCTTCATAATCAGATCTTTTTAACAGCAGACTTAGAAACTGGAGTAGATGATGTAAACATCATCAGAAAATCTGACTTCATACTTGGACTATACTTTAGGAAACACTTTTAAAACAAAGGCATTTCAAATATCAAATTGATATCAGAGGGATGTTGGATTTCACCTGTAAAGATAGAGCTGGAACTTTTGAAGCAGTGATAAGAAAAGATCTTACTTGTTGATTACTGAACTGGTAACAATCACCCAGATTGTTCTTTCCCAGCAGAGGTTTAAATCCACTCAGGCTGACTGGCTGTGTAGCCATCCACTTGTGAGCTGGGGCCCTTGCAGTGTATCTTTTTGTGGATAATAACCTCCAGAGTGCATGTACCTAGCTGTGTCTGTAGGCATGAGCATGAACAGATCTGTGTATTTTCCTTTTGGTCTTTTTTAAGTGCTCTTCATCTTTAAGACTGTGATATTGCATTTGGGAGTAGGGAATGGGAAGCATTCACGTCTCTTTCTTTCCTGTTCTCATCAAGAAAGGAGATTATAAAACATATTTCTCTTAGGAGGAAGAGTGATTTCAGAAATGCCAGGATGGGTTTAAAGATTTTTATGGAATAGAAAATTAGAGTTGTAAAGCATGTAGTGCATTGTCAATGATAATGTACCTTGCCTCTGGGTAGGATGATGGGAAATTTATAGTCACGGATAGCTCATCTTCCCTTCTCTTGGCTGTACCTAATTGCATAGGCCTCCTGCAATAAATATGAACTATAACTCCTCTTTGTTCTCTTCCCTTTTAGTGTTGCACAAGGATCCAAGACAAGTGTATCTTTGTCTGCTGGAAATTGGGCGCATTGTATCCGGGTAGGTGATCCACACACGCTCCCAACAAGAAATTGAAGGACACATCCTACTAAGTAGAAGCTAAGACAAAGTTAGGACATTATTTGCAGCTGTCAAGTGATGTTAATTCTGTGCAAAAAGTAATGAGTAGCTTTTCTAGGACCATCATACAATATGAATGTTTTTTTCAAATATTTATTGGACTCTTTCCTTGGAGAGGTACTGTTCCATGCTGGTTTCTATAGCTGTGTGTTTAAGTTATACATTCATCCTATAGATAATGTGTAACTCTTGGAACAGCTTACTGAGCATTAAATATGATTCTAAGGGTTTCAATTTTTCAGCTTTTTGGAAGGTATCTCTTTATTATCTAAATGTAGACTTAATTTATTTCTAGTGCGGAGCTGGAAGCTTTAAGATAGTCTATCTAAATTGGATGTGACCTCAACTGTATAGTTTTGGCAGTATTTTTACTGCATCCTCTGGTAACACCAAGGCTACCTTAGGAAGGGCTCCTGCTAGAAACTCAGAGATGCTCCTTCTTTTGGATTATCAAGGCAATTACTCCTCTGATTCAGATGTCCTTGTCTGTCAAGCCATTATAATTTTACAAGTTTGTTATCATTCATTTCTTTTTGTTTTCTTTAATAAATTAGTAATTAAACACTCTGCTTTGGTCTTTGAGGTATGGAGTTGAACCTCCTGTACTTGTAAAACTAGAGAAGGAAATTGAGCTAGAAGAAACCCTGCTGATGACCTCTGGGCCACCATCACCTCTTAGCACACCAAAGTCATGTTGTCACCATGGGGAGCTACACGAGGCAGTAAGTACTACTTGCTTAGTGGGATATAGGCTTTAAATTAAACTCTTAGTTTTGAACTTGTATGATCTGTCTCAGTATGGACAGGCTGGTTTTCATCTAATATGTGTGAGCCTCCTCAAACAGAAGGCTATGCACCTCTTTTAATCAATTTTTTTTTGTTTTGTTTTGAAAATATAACTAAAATGCTGTTCTATGTGTTTTGGAGTGCATAGAGCCTACATTGTTTTCCTTTCCCCTCTTCCTTTTCCTTGCTTCTTTGAGTATAGGGAATGATCTCATTCCATTTTTCTGGTGTCAATGTTCTATGACTGCAATGAATGTTGCTCTTCAATTTGATCTTTTCATAAAACTTCATCAGGTGTTAAAGTAGGCTTTGATGAAAGTCTTTTGAAAGAAGATTTTTAAATCAAACTCTGTAGCTGTACCAATTGGAAATGAATATGTATCCAGAAAAGGAAATTATTTGTACAGCTTGTAAACTGGTCCAGAGGAAATGATGAACAATTTTCCTATTCTGCTTAAAAATTCATTTGTTTTAAAGGTCCTCTGTGTTGTAATGTAAAAATTCTGTTTCTTTGGGAATGTCAGCCACCAGATTCACTTTCTCTGGAAACTCACTATTTCTCCTTCTTGGCAATAGTCTCACCCTTCCAATTTGTTGCATTTCTAAGTGGCTCTTAGAGGAAGATCTTCTCTAACCCAGCATTTCTTTGGGGACTCCTTTTCCCCTTTTTTCATTTGTTTCCTTCTTGGGTCTTCCATCTTAATAGAAGATTAACTCAATAGATGGTTAAACTTGTGCTTCTGTCAAAATACTAACAAATGCTTTCAATTTAATAACTAGGTAAAACATATAGCAGAAGATCCTCCCTGCAGTTGTTCCCATCGATTTTCAATTGAATACTTGTCAGAGGGACGTTATAGGCTGGGAGATAAAATACTCTTCATACGAGTAAGTAGTTTTTTAGAACTCCAATTTATATTTATTTTGGGGAGAGAAATGCTTTTAAGTGAAATACCTCATTTTTATGGAGTTGTTTTAGAATTACAGAATTATTTAGGTTGGGACAACTTGACATTCAATCCCTAATTCTAAATGGGTTTAATTACTCCATTCTTTAGATCTTTGATCCACAAACATTGATTTTTACAACCACACTAAACTAAGATAATATTTCTCTGTGGTGTCTCTAAAATTTCAGTAATGACTTGCAACATAAATATGGAAAATGCTATAGAATATCCTGAGAATGTTGCTTGTTCAAAACCTAGATTCTTGGGGTTTATAATTTGCAGGGTTGTTGAGTACTCTCGTCAGCAATCATAAGAGTTTGTGTTGCAAGGACATAATCTAAATTCAACCCATGCCCAGAACTATGCATACTAAACAAAGATTCTTACAGAATGGTTTAAAGGTCTTCTATAAAGATGTTTCCATTATTTCCTGACACAGAATTACTACCTGTGCAGGAGAAGCTATCCAATAAAATAATTGGGAAGCAAAAACCTTGTTTATCACATAATTTCTATTTTGAAATGTTTCTCTGTAAGAAAGGAAGTGCTATTTTTAGTCAATTTCAATAGGTGGCAATGTAAGATGAAGAAAAATGAAACAAGATAAGAATTTCTCTTGTTCTTCTGCTCCTCCTCCCTCTTCCCCATTCTCAGATGCTACATGGCAAGCATGTGATGGTACGTGTTGGTGGAGGCTGGGACACTCTTCAAGGTTTTCTGCTCAAATATGATCCATGCCGAGTGCTTCAGTTTGCAACTCTGGAACAAAAAATCCTGGCATTTCAGAAAGGGGTCACCAGTGACAGTGTCCCCAGCTTGTCAGCTAGAAATCAGGAGCCTCCTCTTATGAATCCAATGTCAGCTGTCAATATGTTTCAAAAGCAGCCATCAAAATCTCCTGCTCCTGTTTTAGGTCTTGGGGCCAGTGCCAAGAAGGCTTTAGCTAAACGTCCTCAGTCCCCTGCCCTGGCATCACCCAGAGTGACCCCATCTTCCACTGCCAAGTCATCCACAGTCAGGTCCAAATTACAAGGGTCCTCAGCAACAGGTGTGCAGTCTCCTTTCAAACCATTAGCTGGCACCTCAAAGAAACTGGAGTCTCCTGCATGCAACTCACCAGCTTCTGCTCCTCCACAGCCTGGAAGCAAAAGTTCTTCACGTGCAGGAACAAGGACAGCTCCTGCTCCCTCCGAAACATTGCGCAAACGTATTCGGTCCCCCGATGCTACCAAGGTGAAATTTGCCCTGCCTCGGGGCTCCCCAGCACCAGCACTGCATCGTGCCCCCTCACCCTCTAAAAAACAACCATCTCTCTTGTCTGGGACAGCTGGAACAACCACTTCAAAACAGAAGTGTGTCCCTGCTAAATGCAGACCTGTATCTGTCACTAAAACCAAGGTGAATTCAGCTGCTCCCGGGGCTGCTCGGCCACCGGTTACAAATCTGCGCACTGTTGCCAAGTTTGCACATTCCCAGCAACTCCTTGCAAAACCTCCTGAAAACGATATTCAGATCTCAGGTGCTGGGTCTCAGCATCCTCTGAGAGCCCCACAAACAACTTCTCACCTGGCAAGAAACTTGAAAACTGCTTCTGAGCTAAAACTTTCCACTTCTGCACCTTCCCTTGCAGTCAGCAAAGCATCAAAGTCACCACCTCCATTGTTACCTACAAGCAAAAATGTGTCATCAGCTGGCAGCAAGCAGCCAAATGCCAGTAATCCCCCTCAGGTTGGAGCCTCTTTATCCAAACCTGCTGAACGCACGCCTTTGTCTGTCGTACGGCTTCCTCAAACTTCAGCCAAAACAGCAGTGACCAAAAAGCCAGCACAGCCTTCCACAAAAGGTCAGCATTCAACCAAAAACTTGCAAACAAACAAAAGCTTGACCCCAGGAGCCAAGAAGCCACTTCCAAAGGAACAGGCATATAACAAAGGAACACCTGGTGCATCAAAAGTTCCTCTTACGAAGAGCAGGCAAGATGATCACTATTTTGTTATGACAGGAACTAAAAAGCCCAGAAAGTAAACTAATTTGTTACTTTCTGGGGAAGTCCCTGTCTTGTTCAAAAGGGCCTCTTGTAACTGCTACACCGAGGACAAGGAAAAAAAGCTAAATAGCACTACATTTAATATGAAATATTAGGTATAACATGCCTTTGCTGCCTAACTTACTGTATGAACTGTGTTTATTTTGCGGTTTAGAAACTTCTATTTGGATATGTTTAGAAGTAGCTTACTTGCTGTGTGGCACTGTGGAATGGCAAATATCCTTGATCTGCTGCAAAAAAGTGTGGGAGAGGAAGGGGGAGTTAAGGCTGATGCATTTGCAGCAGAACTCTGGTGGTTCTGGCACATCTGCATTGAGGTGTGTGGCAAGTAACAGAGCTGTGCAAGCTGTAAAATTTCTAATACCTCAATGCAAGAAGCTGTAAAATTTCTAATACCTCAAACAAAAGGTTTGCTTCACTGGTATCCCAGAACCCAGTCTGGGTCACATGTTTTAGAAAGAGAAGAATTTTCTAGTCCTGTTTAGATTTGACAGATGCTGTTATGAATGTTCATTGTGTCCCCCCCATATGCCTTAAAGTGGATTCAGCTCACTTGGAAGTGGAGCTTGGTTTGGTTTAAATTGGACACCAATAATCATGGCCTTGATTGCTCACTTTCATTGTGCCTTAGCCTCTCAAATTCAGAACAGAACTCTCCAGTGAGCAATGCTACCTTTAAAACCCCGGGCAGATAACCTTGCTTAGTCCATATTCAAATCTGACTAGCTTTCCTAGAAAGCCCTTGCTGCATGGAGGGATGTTTCTGTGTTCTAGGGAAGACACTTGCCCCTGGGCTGGAGCCCCACACCAGCTCCTCCTCCTGGGTTTGAGCCCCAAAACAGCTCCTGCTGCAGCAACACTGAGCTGCAAGCACTGACCTGTTCCAGCAGAGCTTTACTGCTCTGCACGAGTGGCCTTTGCATGGAAGACTGAATTGCCAAATGCTTTTCTCAGTGCTATGGGTTAATTTTTGTTGGCACTCTAGTCTGCAGTGGCCTTTCTTGTTTTGTTTGTGGACACTTCTTTCCTGGCTCTCCTCTATCACTCTCTGGAGGTAAGAAATAGTTTCTCAAAGAGGAATATAGCCTGCATTTTCCTTTAAACACCTTAAAGTGCCAGAAAGCTATGCACTGTTTACACCCAGCTCCTGAAGTCTTTCAGTGAGTTAAACATCTGTGGTGCTCAACACCTTTACCCTTGGGGAGTGAGCTTCATGGTAGATTGAGAACTACTGTCTTTGGGACTAGTGCTGTTTGGGTTATTTTGGTGTTAAGGAACAGTTGTCCCTCCAGACTCTGAGGAGCTCTGAAGGTCTTTGAAGACACACTGGTGGTTTCCACAGACCATCACTTCTGCCCTTCATTCCCAGTCTATTTATGGGCAGGAGTGGATGTCACTGCCATAAAGGCTCCTGCATAGTGGAACTGGGAAGTCTTTTTAGAAGGAGAAGAGTTCCATGGAATATATACTTTCTGTTGTTAAGGGATTTTATTTTAGTTTTTTTTTTTTCCTGGAACTAGCGTAAGCAAACATCGTAAGCTGAGTTCTCTTGCGATGTGGCAGAGTCATAGAGCTGCTTTTCTGAGCACCTTGTTAGCTTATTTTATTTAATTTATGATTCTAGTTATGCATATCTACTGTACAATACTGCTCACAACCTGCTGGGAGTAAGCAGTAGATGCCAGTATCCAAACTGTAGGAGGAAAAGAGATCTGTTTTGATAACATGGACACAAGTCCCACAGGATCCCATACAAAGTTCTATGTTTGGGGAAGGCCTTGGTCTTGCTTGTTTTAAATGTACGCTGGTCAAAGCCACTGCTACAGTATTAGGCAGAGTATTGACTATAGTGGTTTCCTGTCAGGTTTGATAAATCTGGCACATGGCTTCATGTGCTGAAAGCGTTTTACAGTAGATGACTTGCTTTTTATTTTTGGGCTTCCAAATGGTGAGTTACATGTGATATATCTCATGCAGATTAGCTGACTTCTTGGGGTTTTCTTTCTGTAATGGGTCTGGAAGAGATGGAGTTAACTTTCTTCATAGCATCCCCTATGGGGCTGTGTGTTAGATTAAAATCTAAGCCCATGTTGATAACGTGCTGTTGTTTGGGCTGTTGCTGAACAACCCTTCCAGAGTCAAGTCTTTCTTTTTCCTGCTCTGCCCCCACAGTGAGTAGGCAGGAGATTGGGAGTGACATGGCTGGGAACTGGCCAACCTGAACTGGCCAAAGGGCTATTCCATATCATAAAGCATCACCTCAACAATAAAAAGGAGGAGGTAGAGAAAGAAGGGCGTGCAGGTTGTGTGGCTTCTACGATGGTTGTTTGCCAGCTTGCTGGGCATCACTCTGTCTGTGGGAGTAGTGAAGGATTGCCTTTGCATCACTTGGTGGTTTATTTTCATATCTTTTCTTCATTCATTAAACTCTTCATCCCAGCCAGTGAGTTTTGCTTTTGCTGCTCCACTCTCCTTATCTTGCTGGGGGTGGAGGAGAGATAAGGAGAGTGAGGGGAGTGCGCAGGTACTTGGCTTCTGAGTGGGGTCAACCCACAGTGCCTTTTAAACCATTTACAGAGTTCTTAGCATCAATCTAAACACTGAGGCTCTTAGATCATGGTGTCCGGCAACTTCTGCCTTTCTGAACTACAGAGAAAATTAAGCAAATGGCTTCGTCTTTGTCATATATAATGTTATTTAATAAACTGAATTTTAAAGTTCAAAATTGAGATAAAAATGCATAAACTGTTACAGTTGAAACCTAAATAAGCTAATCTAAAGTTACACATGGGTAGACTTTTTTGGTTTTATTATAAAAATACTGTATTTGAGCGTGATCCATCTTCTGTGGAAATTGTTGTCTCCAGCTGCATAGTCATGTAACGTGAGGTGAGCCAAGAAAAAAGTGTAACAAAGTACCTCCTAATGGAAATGGATACTATTTTTATGACAACTGTTGCCAAATAGCAAGTCTAATCTTCAGTTTATATTACCTTTTATGAGGGAAAGATAATTTGGTGGGATAAACTGACTGAATTCTCCATGTGATATCAATGTCCTCTGTATGAGTACTTATTTAAAATAAACATACACTGCACCTTTTTATGTGCACACGTTTCTTCTCCTGACATCTTTTTGCAGGGAGGGAAAAAGAATGCATTTCAGAAGGCTCATGTTTTCCCTCTGCCACCAAATAAATTGTAGATTCCATCTCTGGCATAAATAGCTGAGTCTAATTGCTTTGTTTGGAGTTCAAGACATTTTTACTCTGACCCTGTTGTCAGTCTGACTAATTGTGGGGAAGGGGCATCCTCATCTAGGAATGACCCTAAGTAGTTTCAGATATACCAAAAAGTTGTGTTTGCAGCTCTACTTGAAATATAAAGCATCTGCGTGCCATATTTTCCCTGCTCATATCTTGTCAACAAAAGATCTCTCTGTCTGTTGCCATTAATGACAGAAATTTAATTAGTTTTCTTGGGTGGAGAATTGGGTGTTCTCACTGGAACCACCTAATTAACTTTTTTCTCCCTTCCCTATTCTATTTTTTTTAAACTCTGTTAAAGCCTGCCTTTGTCTGCTGTTCCAAAGTGTCTTCAGTTCCTGGCAGTCTGGCAGTCTGGTGCTGGTGCCTAATCACACAGACTTACCCTTCCACTTCAGCTGTGACTAGTAAGCACGTGCAAGTGCCATCCACCATCCTTGTTCCTACAGGACCAAGCTCTGCATAGGTGTTAGTTGTGGCTGTTTTTTTAAAGAGACGCTGTTACAGCTGGCCCATAAAATGCAAAGGCAGTCCAAGATTTTCTCAGGTAAGTATCCTAACACTTTTTTATATATCCTAATCATATCTATCTATCTACCTGGTAAATTTCAAGGCAGTTTTCCTTCTAAAACTTGAAGCACCCATAACTGAACATCAAACTAGGCAGCTCCTTTTCTTTTTCCCTGCAGGGAAAATGAAGTCTGTTAGGTGAGTGAATTCTATGGGGTCATCTGGTGTCTGTTAATTTTCTAGACTACTCTGACAATGTAAACCCCTTAACTTTTCTAGAAATGCACAGACAAAACTTTTCTCTTTGATTCAAATAAAACCTTTAGCTAGCAAAATCCAGATTTGGCATGAAATAAGTAATGCAAGAGACATTTAATGCTCTAAGACCCTTTCATTTCATGCACGTACATTCTTGAAAACTTCCTTTTCATTATTTTTTTAAAGCCAAAATTGAAGCTAATTCCTTAATAAAAGTTTTGAAAAATTAAATTGTCTGAAATGTAGATAAGTTCAACACTTATACCTTTCCGACATTTTAATAAAAAATAAAGCATTGAAATATTTGAGGGGTGAGATCTGCTCACAGTTCAGATCTAGCTAGCCAGCAATCCCCATTAACTGAGAAATGAACTTTCAGGTGTGTCACCTGGTGGGAGTGCCAGCAGTGGACAGCTTTCTACTTGGGGAGGGGTACTGATGTCTAAAGCAAAGCTATTATGGCATTTTGTGTGAAGTATTTTGTTCCAGATGGAAGAAAACCCTTACAGGATGGGAGCAGCTGGCCATTTCTCCAAAGAATGTAGCTAGGCAGAAAGTATTGACAGATTTGTTGTGCTAAGAGTTTTTAGAAGGTAAGATTGCAGCACAGAACTTTGATGTAAAATTGGCCTATAGTGCTGAGTCAGAAAGTACTGTGCAAAGCTGAGGTCCTATTAAAGAAAGCCAAACTTGCCTGCTTCCTCAAACACCCTGTTAGGATATTCACTCAGGAAAAATGGAATACATTAGTGTTTGTCAAAATACTCAGACAGGGCACCTCATAAGAACCATGTTAAAGTCAGTTATATGCATCTTTACAGTGAAAGCATATACTTTACCTCTTGCATTCTAAAATAAAAGTAATTGTTGAAATTCAGGTTGAGAATCTTCTAATTTGCTGAACTTTTATTTAAGCATTATTATTATTTACTTTTCTGAAGCACTGCTGCTGTAACAAAAAGTGCCTTGTAGCAGAACCTATATTCCCAGAAGAACAGAAATAATTACTGTGATGTGTCATCCTGATGAACAATATGCTGCTTCACAGCTTTTTTTCCTTTTTGCTGAATACACTGCTCTATAGACACCTGTGAAATAAAACTAAAATAAATTGCTTTTACTGTGTACACATTGCAGCATTGACCCTTGAAGTACTGTGATGTTATTTATTGCTGCATCCAAAGAAAAGAGCAGCAGAATGAGTTTATTTAAAAATCAAACTAAATATCTTTGTCTGGATCTATAGCCCTGGAATTAGGGTCCTCTATAATACATTAGATTTGGGAGGTTTTTCTGACTACGCAATTGTATAGTCTGGATTTTAAAACACTTAGCTGTAGTAGGATATTTTGCTAGGTTGAATTATTTACAAACATATCCATGAAAAAGCATTTTTGGTGATGTACATGACAATGGCCATAAGAATGTCTGCTAGATTTAATTGTTTAATGAAAAATATTGGTAAGTTTCTTTGTGATTTCCTTCTTAAAACCCCATGAGTTTCCCCAAGACTTGGGTCCTTAAGTCACAGTTCATTTACACTGGTGTGTAAAAGTAACATATTAGGTCTGTGAAGTCAAACATTCACAGTTTAGAGAAAGGTGTAATTCAGATGGGTACGTGTGACTGTTTCACTAGCATACATTAAGCACTTGGAGTACTGTGCTCAGCTCTGGGGCCTCAGCAAAAAAAGAACATGGACCTGTTAGAGCCAGCCCAAAGAAGGGCCATGAAGATGATCAGAGGGCTTGAGCACCTCTCCTATGAAGACATGCTCAGAGAGGTGGGATTGTTGAGCCTAGAGGAGAGAAGGCTCTGGGGAGAGCCCATTGCAGCTTTTCAGTACCTAAAGATGGCCTTCAGGAAAGCTGAGCAGGGGCTCTTTATGGGGGCATGTAGTGAGTGAGAGGATAAGGGGTAATGACATTAAAGAAGGTAGGTTTAGATTGGATGTTAGGAAGGAATTCTTCACTATGACAGTGGTGAGGCATGGGTTGCTCAGAGAAGTTGTGGTTGCCTCCTCTGTGGAAGTGTTCAAGGCCAGGCTGGATGGAGCTTTGAGCTACCTGGTCTAATAGAAGGTGTCCCTACCTGTGACAGGAGCATTGGAGCTAGATAGTCTTGAAAGTGTCTTTTAACCCAAACCATTCTCTGTTTCTATCATTTTGACACAGATGTCTATTATCAATTATGATTTCATCAGAATGCTGTTTCCCTTAGGCTGTAGAAGAGACAGCTCTGCCTGCACAGGCAGTTGTTCAGGATTGGGGATTCTCTCTGTACATCAGTGTGTGGCCCCTTGCCTTATTTTTTAGCCTGTGCTGAAGACAGTAAATCATTGTCATATGGGCATTTGCAGGATCTTATCCCAGCACCTGAATGTTTCTTGAAGCTTATCTCCTTAAAAATTGAGAAAAGTCAGGGCTGAAAGTCGCTGAGATTAAAGTATCCATTCAATTGAGTTAATTAACTTGCACTTCAAAGTAGTTAGTGTGATAGTGTGGTGATACAGGACTGAATAACTTTGAAATTTCAGGTGGGTTGGCTTTATATCTTGGGAGTGCTTAGCAGCATTGCAAATTTGAGTAATGGGCTTAAGTCAGACACTTATAACAAGAAAGTAAAGTAGCTCTTTGTGAAACAATGAGCTTATCTCAATTGTCTAATATCATGCAGGGAGGTAGAAAGAAAAAAGAGAACATATAAATCTTGTTCATAGAAAGAGAAATTTTTTACTTGAAGCAAATCATAGAGCTTTCCTGTATTCTTTCAACATGTTCATCTACGTCTCCCAAGGATGCAGAACCAATCTTCAGGAATTTACAGTTCATCTCATCTTAAATGCATGTAAGGGATCTGTGTTCAGGAGCTACAAGCAATTCTGACCAAATTATTTCTGTCATTTCCTAAACTTATAATATCTGTCTCTGAAATTATTTGACCATTTTGTATGTTGAAGAAGACATTCTGTAGAATGAAACTAAAAGTCTCTCTGTTCCACAATTTCTGGACCACACTGTAAGTATTGTTGGACAAAATAAATGGCATAAGTCCATTCCAATTTAGCTGTTCTGCTCCATGTCACCGCACATGTGCTCCTGTTCAAATCAAGCAAAAGTAGGTGCTTGTACTAGTGAAAGATATAGCTAGGTTCAAACAATGCTTGAGTTATTCAGCTGGGTTTGGGCTATAACCTAACAGTATAATGCCAAAGGTGAAGGGAAGAAAACAAGGAAGAAAGACTAACTGCATACAACATACAGCTGATGCTTCACTATTTACCATTTTTTATTATTCACCTTCTTAGTCACTACCAATTTGGTTAACAAACTTCTTGTGAACATTCTAATGGAAATGGGTGCCTGGAGAACTGTAATTTGTGAGAGAGTGTTGCTCTTGCTGTGACTGAGCAAAAAGGCATTGTGATTGATTTTCCAAGAATTGGGTTGAGAGGGTTTTATAAAGCTTTAAAATAAGCACATAAGCTTAATTTAGGTCTTTTACTTTTTACTGTTTTCCCCTCCCTCAATAAGGAAATTATATTAAGCAGTCATGAAGTCATACCTTCAGTCTCAAAAACCTCTGCTGAAGTTTCTACATCAGCCCTGTTCAGGCCTTGCCTTCTCCCTCTTCACCCCCAGACCTCCAATCACAACCTACAACCACCACAACCACATAATGGGGCAGGCAGCATTGTCTCATTTGGAAGATTAAAAATCTGTATCTATCTCCAAAAAATAAAGAAAATTTTGACCAAGAACAACTTGGTGACTAGGTGATTGTCAGTGGGTTGGATGACAGGATCTTGCCTTTGGAGTGCTAGATGCTTCAGTAAGATCTCTCTGAAGCAAAGTTTGCAGGTGAGCTCAATCTTGTTCTCAGCTCAGCTTTTTGCTTCTCTGCAAATGCTCTTCTTGGGAAATTCTCATCACCAAATGTTCTAGTAGAAAATGAATTATGGTAGTGTTTGGCTTAGTTTGCCTTTCCCTTGACACACGGATACTCCAATTGACTGAATGTTTGAGTTAGGAAGAGACATCTGTCTGACACACAGATAAACACAAAGGAGTTTTTTAAAACCAAATTAGAAATGTGTGTTTTGGAAAATACTGCAGTGTCTTTAAAAACAGTGAAGTGGTATTGTGACAATAAAGCATTTGGTTTTAGCTGAACAAGTACTGCTCTCAATAAAATCTGATTCTGCATAGACTAATAAAAATTCAAGGGCATGTGCTGTTACATTGCCTGAGTCTTCACAGATTTCTGCAATTCATAAAGTAAAAGACAAACATGAGATGTAGTGATGTCTCTCAACGCCGAGTGAGCTCAGTGTTTTAGGAGGAGCTGGGTATGTAGTGGTGTTTTGAGAGGCTCTTTGGAAAGAAACAAGGCTCAGGCTCTCTGTCTGCATGCTTTATTCCTATACAGCAGGAATTCTCAAACTGTACTCAAGCCAATGGGATCCTTAAGCTAAGCTCAAGCCCAAGAAGTTGCAAAACGTACCTTAATGAGTAACCTCATAAAATGCAGTAAAAACCTATGCTTGCCCTTCAATTCAACAAGTGAAATTCAGCAATAACAAATGAGAGTTTGTTACATTTAAAGCAGCTATTTTTGTACATGTTCTTTTTCTCATAATCCTATTCCAAGAACTAGAAGAAAATCCTTTGATTTTTTTTAACAGTGAAAATTGCTTATGACTCAATTATTAAGGGCTAAGCAATGAAATAGCAGGACAGAAATATGTGTTTTGAAACAGAAGTAAAAACATTAGGTGTGGGGCATAGAATGTAAGAAACTAGAGATAGTGCAGAAGGTAATCTCACCCCTGAGGAGTTGCAGCTGTACTAATCACCAAAGATTAGGAACAGGCCTGCCCTTAACAGGCCACAGCTGTATCCAATGAGGATGAGTGCTACAAAAGAGTGGGTTAGCTGGTTGTGAAGAGAGCTGGAGTCAGTTGGCTGTGCTGTGAAGAAGAAGGAGTCAGTGCTGTAAGGAGCTGCCCACGAGAAATCACTGAGAAGGTACGGGAACTTTGCAATAAGGTGACAGTGGTTAGGAGACTTTGTGTGGCTATGTGCTGAAGTCAGGAATGAGTTTGGAAAAGGAGAATAATCATTCAAATTTCGATGAAGTTTTCACTAAGACTACATTACCCAGTGACAATGAAAACTAAGCTTTGCCATTTGCTATCTATCAAATTGTTAATTTTATTCTGACAAACCTGGGTGGCATGTGCTGGAGCCCACTGCATTCAGAATGTGCTCCTCTTGCAGAGGAGCAAGAGTACCCTACATTCCAACATTAGCATCTGCAAAGGTGGGGCAGACGTACCTCAGCCTTCTGGGCCTTTGGAGGCAACAGAGACTCTGGAGGTTTGTGTGGAGTCTGTGTAAGACAGGAAATTGGTAAAAGTTACCAAGCTGAGGAGAGGATTTGTTCTACTCTGTGCAATGGGAAGGCTTAGTCAGTTTGCTTTGCTTGCAGAGCAGAGGCCTTTCTTTAAAGGCGTAATTTGTATCTTATACAAGGAAACTCTGCTGTAGAATTCAAAGCCCTTCTGTTTCTCTGAGCATGCACACATTCAGGCAAAGGTGAGGCCTAGGGTGCCAAGGCTCTTGGGACAGGATCTGTGTGGTGAATGATGATGTAGGTTACATATTTCAGGCAGCTGGCACTCTGCAACTCAGTCTTCACCCCTGTTGACTGAATGTTTGAATTAGGAAGAGACGTCCATAACTTGTATCTAATACACAGTGAGGTTTTCCAAATAGATTTTGATTGATGCTCAATTATTTTTTGTCAAGGTCTATAGCAAACCTTGTGTTATCCATTTGTCAGCACTTGCAACAAAGCTGTTTTCTGAACAGAATTCTCCTTATCAGATATGAAAACTTGGTTAAATAGAGAGGACTGGGTAAACTTCATGCTGCTGTGAAGTCTGATCTTTCATTCTCCACTTCCATAGTAAAAATTAAAGCTTTTAGGATTTATTTAACTTTTATTCAGCTGGTATATCACAGTTATTGATGGGAAGAGAAGATGTTAAGCTTAAAGACTTCTTCCTGTGCAGGCTGTAGAATGCAGCAAGCCAGTCTCTTCTTGAGCTACTTGTCTTTTCATTAAAATGCCAATATATGTCACCAGTATGTATCTTTAAAAAATTAAATTAATAATTAATTACTTAAAATTTTATGGTGCACTACTAAGACAACTCATAGCTCCTCATCTTGAGTCATCTAGGTTCCACATGCTGAATGCTTTCTGCTAGAATTTGGCCTTCACTGCCTTGCATCAAAATTTTCAGGAAAGATGTTTATAGTCATTGTTCTCCTGGGCTTTTTCTGCAGTGGGGATTTTTAATGATGCAGTCCCTAGTGTAAATATAAATTATTGTTGTGAAGTAAATCTGTTTGCCATGCATTACGCTCCAACTCTCCCCAGCCCCTCTGCTATGGTATGTCTAAAGCAGTGATTTGCAATGCTCCTACCTCATCTTGTGCAGCTAAAAAGACAACCAAAAAAAAAATCCACCCTCTCAACCACACCACTAATGAAGTGGACATCCATAGCAGTGTATTTTATTGCACTAACATGAAAAGTCACAGCAAGGGCTCTCAATCAAATTGAAGTTATCTGACAGATAAGCAGTCTGAGGTGACTAGCTAAAGATCAAGGCTTTTGTTAGTGGCATAGATCCTTCTGTGTGTAAGCAGAGAAAAAGTCTTGTTGTTCTCCTTTAGATATTTCCAAAACTGCTATTTACACTTTCTCCTTCCACAGGAAGCAGTCTCAAAATCCTTAGGTAAGAAGACAGGGAAACCCCTTGTGGCTTTTAGTGCTTTGTGTGTTCTGGTTCTGCCAGGTGTTCTACCAACTCCTCTGCAGTGAGACAGGTGGAAGCAACACCTTTTCCTTAATAATTTTTTTTTGCCTCAATCTGTAGAGATCCAGGGTGATTTCCACCATCTGCCTATGATTTGCAATCTCTCCTGATCTTGATGGATGCCCAGTGTAGAGGAAGACAAGCTGTGATATTGGAGGCTGGTACTGCTCTTCCCCACAGAAGTAGACAACACACTTGTGGAATTGTTTCCCCAGAATAAACTTTTAAGTGCTTATTGAATCCAGAAAAAAATGGAAGGAGACTGGATGACAAAATGGATACAGTGGGTCATGGTTTACGTTTCCTATTTCAGGAAACCAATTTAGCCAGCTAAATTAGGTAGCTAGTTTCCTTGTGCTGTATCATTACTTAATGGTAAAGAAAAGTAAAGCTCTTGTCAAGAATTTTTCCCAGACTAGACTTTTGATCTTACTACATATTACTCCAGTTTATCCTTCTCTCTTCATTTATGGGAGAGACTTATGGAGGCTCCCCTCCTAAAGCAGCTAAGTGAAGCTAAGCAGTGACACGGTCTGCTGTGCACCTTTTCTGTGGTTGAGTGCAAATCTCTGTCCTTGGATGTGCATCTATAGTCTCAACATGAACCAGAGGAAATGACTCACATGTCAGCAGATGCAATGTGAGTATACATTGCACATATGACTTTCATGTATATACGTTTTTATTTTCAACCAAAAGTTAATATAAATATCAGTTCTTGTCAAAACCAGATATGAATTAATAACAGCCATGGGGAAGATCTGGCTCACCCTTGGCAGCATATCTCCTTCAAGGAGAGGCAGCTAAAGGATAATTCCCTTTCTACAAAGGGGAAGGGATAGAGTGATTGCTAAGATGTAAAATAATTCAGTCATATCAAATCTATACCATGCTCTTTGTATCTGGTTATGTGTTAGCCAGTCTACTAGCTAACACCAATATTTGAAACCTGGACAAGGAAAGGTTAAGATGAAAAGTTTGAATTGGGGCACACATAGATAATAAAAACCTAAAAGATGTTTTTCTGCTTAACCTAAACTTTGAAAAAATCCCATGTATGCACTTTCAGTTTTATGCTGTGTGTGAATGTCAAATATGCTTAGCTGGAACAGAATTTCTTGAAAGTAATTATTGTTGTCCCATTTGGCTAGATATACTGATAAACATACCAGAAGTATGCAAGACTAGAAAATGCTGATATAGACTTAATAGTTTGGGGGGGTGGGGTTATTTGAGAACTGGTACTCTTAGTCTCATACTGTGATTTTTTTTGCCATGTTAGCTATATGTCATCTATTCCCAATATGTATATTTTAAGTGGAAAGAAATGAATAAAGTGGTTTATTCAGAACAGATTATTTCAAAAAAGGAAGAAAAATTTAGGAATAAGATGTCTCAATCCTTTAACCTCTTTGAAGGGTCAGAGAATTGGACAACCTTTTCCAGAGCAGGTAGCCCAATGCAGTATTTCAGGTCAGATAAGCAAGCTGAGCCGGTGGTAAGGCAGGCTCCGATGCCAGGATTGGCCCTGTCTCTCTTCTGCCCTCCTTCCCTACACTGCAGAGCTTTTAATCAGATTCCTGGGCTAAAAAGAGCAGTTAATACAACTGGGAGAGTTTTACCCTGGAAGAAAATGGGTGTCCTGCTTTGCCTCCCTAGCGTGTTGAGGCATTTCAGGTTACTGTTGAAGGGGTTAAGTGGGATGGTCTGGGAGCTTCAGGAGTTTCCAGCAAGTTGCATGCTGGCCACCCACAGCTTAAGCTTTTGGAGGAAAGTGTCAGGATGTGTGACTCAGGTGGCCACAGTGTGCCTCCCATGGCATTGGTGAAGGAGAGGAGTTGGCTTGCTGCTGACCTGCAGTAAAGCTCAGGCCTGGATAATCTGTTGAGCTTTCTGCCTCCTGCTCTGAACAGGAGCGGGTGAGGTGGAATGGTATCTCAGGTGGAAATGTAGCAGTAAAATTTGCCACTGGAGTCTCTTGGACTTGGATTTGTTTTGTTATAATCTGTACATTTGTCTCCATATAAACACTTCCTTTTAATGTCCCATCTTTTGTGCAGATGTATTTGGCCCACCCTGCAGCAGCCTCATTTTCCTATGCAAGGGCTGTGTCTGCTTTTAACACCACAGCTCAGGGAGGGTTTAGCAGCAAAAAGGAGTTAAGTGAATAAATATATGTGTGTTTTTGCAAATGTGTTTGTGCCTTTTTCTGATCCCACTTCCCTGAGGGAGACTCTTTCCCTATGGAGCAGCCTGACTGGAGCAGCAGCCATGTGAAAGAACAGCAGCTCCTGCTCCACTTCAGCTGCAGGAGAGGAAAGGTGTGTCTGATTGTGAAGATCGGGATTAGCTGGAGAACTGGGAGAAGAGAGGAGGGAGGGGAAAAGAAAAGGAAAAAAAAAAAAAAAAACCAAACCCAAGCCTTTGAATGGCAAGGCTGCACTTCTAACATGTGGCCAGCATGTGCCATGCAGGCTTCAGGAGGCAGCGGGAGCACAGGTGAGAGGCACTGGCTGGGCAGCAGCAGCAAGAAGCATCCTAGCAGGATGGGGGATTCCAGCACCCCAGGAAACAGGGGAGGTCTGGAGGTGCACAGGCCAGGACAGACAGACTGCTGGTGCTCTACAGCAAACCCAGCCTGGAACTCAGGCAGGGCAAATGCATGGACCATGCAAGGTATGTTATTTTTTCATCTCTCTTACTTTTGGCTTGTTACATTATAAGGCAGAAGCAGGAGAAGCACTGAGTTATGTGCTTGCTGTATAGCATTACTGCATTTATGGGGTAAGAGGAGCATTAGGGGATTGGTTTTGAGTATTACTGCTTCAGGAGGATATACAAAAGTTTAGGGTTTTGGGGAGAATTTTTGAGCGTGGTGTGTCTGCGAGAGAACAAGGCTGGGGAGTGATCAAGCAGAGAGAAAACTCAGAGATGCAAATCCACCACTTCAGAGAAAACTGCAGAGAGAAAGGGAAACCTGTCTAACGGTAGAACAAGTGCACAAAACGTGGATGCCTGACAGGAAAACCTGAGGGACTAGGGATAGCCAGGTTTGCATCCATGTTCAAGCTTTAAGGTTTGCTCTTCAGGGCATTGTCTCTGCAATGCTCTGAGGGACTATCAAGCCCCTTTCAGTCCTCTTCACTTGGAAAAATTATTCCAAGGTATACAATTTAATTTCTGTATTGCTAGTAGAGGGTGCATGTGTTTGTTTTTCTGCAAAGCATATCCAAACACCTGGGAATGGCATTAAGCTTGTGGCTGGAACAGTGTCTGTGGATTCATAGTTGTCCTCTTGTTTCCAACCTCGATTCTATTAGGCTGCTAAAGAGTCTCCTGCAGCACATCTCAGGCAACCCTTTCCCTGCCTTGATGTTGTGAAGTTCTGTTGAGAGCTGTATACTGCTTTCCTTTGCTGTTATAAGATTAAAATTTTTGGTTCAACTTAAAAGGTATGTGACCACAGCAAAAGTCTCTTTTTTGGGTTCTTCTGGTTCAGCTGCTGGTTTTCTGTCAGTTGAAAAGACAGGCAGAAACAGCCTGTGCATGGATCATGTAGTTAAACACATTGTTGTGCTGCTGCAGGGTTAGCCAACATTCCTTGTATTTTGCAATGATCCCTGGTGTTGCACTCACCTTGAAAGACATGTCTTTTAACTATGACAACTTTGTCAAGTGGCTTTTTTTGTTGTGAGTTGAAAATTTTCAGGGAGTATTTTCCCCCCTTCCAAAGAAAAACCCAATTGAAACTAAAGTTTTCTGCAAACGAAACAGTTATGGCTTTGAAATTCAAAAATTTAAAACTCCTGTATTTGCTTCTCATACATACACTTTCATGGGTATGTGTGTTTTTATATATATTTTAATATCTAGGTACACATATATATTATTGATATATACACACATATGTGTTCTATATGTGTTGTTTTAATTAGACATTTATTTTAATGTGGCTACTAGAAATGGTTATAGTGAAAACTATTCCTAACTGATGTGACTAATGAGATTAAACAAAGTCAAAAACTTGGATGGCTTGTATTCACTCAAGAGTGCTGATTTGTTCTATTTATGAACTTTTTATAGTCTAGCTTAGTTTTTCAGCATAAGATTCTGTGTGTAATATGCTTACTGCTGCAGCATATGCTCTCTCACAGATAAAAATGAAAATTAGGGTGATGGTTTTAGTATAGGCAAAATGGCCCTGCAGTGGTGAATGGATAAATAAGACAACTGAAAGTCTCTTTGATGTGATGTATCTGTATTGTTGTTTGTGTTTTGTTTTGGTTTTTTTTTCCTCAGAAATGATCAATTCAATGCACTTGCAAATGAGTTTTTGGAATGATTCTTAATTGGTAAAAGTGAAAATCAATGTTTACCGGAAACTATACTGGACAAAGGAGTGGCTGCAAGGGTATTCAAAAATCTGAACATAAATCTTTATGGATATTTTCATTAATATATCAATAGTTAAAAACAGCCATAAATTTTATATCCTGTGTACACAGATATATTTTAATGCTCCTATTTTCCTGAGCCTTCACGATAAAGCAGTCAAGCACTATGGGATGATCACATTCTTTAGTCTGTGGCTATCTGTATTAAAACAAACCTGAATCACAACTAAGAAAGTGGAATAAAACCTGCGTCCTTTTAAGCTAGCTGGGCAAAGCTCCGTGTTCAGTAAAATTGATGGTCTCAAATGTGCTGAATATTTGCAAGAGAGAGAACAATATATTGGCAGCTAACTCCCTAGAAAATGCATCAATTTATGTTTAAAAAAAAAGTGAGCCAAAATTTTGTATTAAAAAATGATGAAGGTAGGGAGGATGATGGAGCTTTTCTGTTAAATGTGATGTCAATTGCAGTACTGTCTAGTATTGAACATTATTTTACTACAGTTCACTGAATGTTTTGCAGTGCCACTGAGCTCCTTCTCTGGAGTGGACACACTTGAAGGTCCTTGATGTATGGGTCTGTCTGTCTAGTGAAAAACCCAAATAGTTCTGAGGGCGCACGCACTTATTTAAAGGGGATTATTTCCTAAATGCTAGAGGCTCCTCTTCTGAGACAACTGATGGAAAATCAGTTCTTTTGTTCCATTTTAAGGGACCTACTATTAGACAGCTGCTGCTCTTCAGGTGCTTATTTTGATGCTTAGTTACAGTGACAGAAATGTGGTTAGAGCAACTGGAATGACTCTTGCAGTAGATACTCTCAAATTGCTGTTGCGGGACTTATGAGCCACTTCTGAGTCACCAGCTCCATTCAGGCCTGCTCTACCCTTACTTGGTTTTCTGCAGGTGAATTCAGGAACTCATTGCATGACCATGACTGAGGTATGAGTTTCTGTGTTGTATTTCAGCCCTGGCTTGATGCAGCAGCCAAGACTACATCAGACTTGTAATCTTGTTGAGAGTGTTGCCATGATGGCCTGAGGGTGCTTGTGTGACCATCATAGGTTTGATTTGTCTGCATTTGAGAGTCCAGTTTTGTGGATGGGACATTTTGTATTCAGATGCTCCTAGTCTTGCAAGTATCACAAACATGAGAGTTAAAATTAAGAAACTACTTGTAGGAGAGACATATAGAAATCCCCTTATTTTGCAGCTATAGGTAATTTTTTTTTCTTTTTCTGTGTTTTGGGATGGGATGCTGGTGAAGCAGCAGAGGTAATATCATGTGCAGCAGAGTAATCTCTTCAGGAAATCTCTCCTCCACAGTCCTGTGCTACAGTGTCAGAATAAGCCCCATGGTTTTGTGTCACAATGTCATATGCAGTTGAGCTTTTAGTAAGATGGAATAATAACCTTCAGAAAGTGCAAAAAGGAAATCTGAAATAGACAGAAGAAATCCTGAACCACTGATTGGTGGATAAGAGAATTCCTGAGGACTGTAACATAGGAACAGAGAAGTGCATGTGACAGTGGGATGGCTGTTTCCCATTTCCTGATTTCCACTGAGGTCTGAACCCTACAGGGGTCAAAAAATCACAGCAAGCTGGTGATTAAAAAATAAATTAAAAATTCAACAGTGGCTTTCCACTTCTACTTGAGAAATCTTCAGATTGTAATGTATGAGTGAGTTCCTGCAGAAATCCAAGTATGAGCAAGACCACCACAATATGTGAATTCACATATCAATTAGAAGGTTTATTTCACATTAAATGTTTCTTCTTCAGTACAAGGAGGACACATACTGAAAGTATTCTTTCAGCATTACACCAGCATTTAACAACATCGCTGATAGTGGAATATCATATTACAGAATAAAATATGGCATTCTTTTCCAGGGAACAGACAAACTTAATGGTCAAAACAGGAATTAACGTTACCTTGCTATAGCTTCCTTGTCCAAAATTACAAGCTATACAATACAAGGAGACAGGTTTTAACTCCAGGTGTTTGTTGTCAGGTTCTGAAGCTGTTGGCCCTCTTGCAATAGGACTGCTTCGCTGGAAAAATCTGTGTGTGTATGGGAACCCTCCCCTTGGTCTCACTGTCCCCGAAGATGCCTGTGTTCCTGGGTGTCAATGTTTTGCTACACAGAATGACTTCTCATGTCCATTGTCCTGTCCAGCATCACTTTCAATCACTCCAGTGCCTTCTTACAACAGTAGTAGTCAAGAAACTTTGAGTCAAGACTCCACAGGTAAGTGAGCCTTTGTTTTTCATGTGTCCAAGCTTAGTTTAATCAGCAGTTTTCATGGTCAATATAAACAGCTGTCTCTGCTGCCAGTGCTTTGATTGCTCCTAATTAAGGATCAGACCACAGAAACATCATTGAAAGGGTTTATGGTTATGCAAAATAATGCTTAATCTAACAATTTCCCCCGTGGCTGAAAAAGTGTCAGAAACAAAGATGTTCTCAGCAACAATAATACCATTAGTGTACATTTTCTTTGAAACTGGTAGGCCAGCTGTTTGATGAGGGTGTATGTGTCACGAACATATTTTATGAAAAATACTTTTGTAAGGATCTTTTCTCCTGAGAAGCTGAGAGACCTCAGAAATTAAATGTAAACAATAATTATCTGCTGCTGTGGAATGCAACAGGTGCATCTTTGATTGCCTCATGTGGTTATTTTTAATTAATGGCCAATCACAGTCCAGCTGTCTCAGACTCTCTGGTCAGTCTCAAGATTTTATTATCATTCCATTCCTTTCTATCCCTTGCTAGCCTTCTGATGAAATCAGTCTTCTATTCTTTTAGTAGAGTTTTAGTATATAATTTTCTTTTAATATAATATATATCATAAAATAATAAATCAGCCTTCTGAAACATGGAGTCAAGATTCTCATCTCTTCCCATGTTGGAGTTGCCTGTGAATTCAACAGTGCATCCATGTTAGCATTTGGAGGCATTTGAGGACAGTCTCTTCTGTGCCTGTCATAAAACTTCACGTGATGGAGGATGCCCTCATACGTCTGTTGTGCTCAAAATGCTGCTAGCAGCTGGCTAATCACAAAATAGGGCGTACAAGGAGCATCCAATTATATCCGTGGCAATGCACTTCTGCTCCCAGCCTGTTAAAAGGCTGACATCCATCAGGAGCTATCTTAGGCAACAGCAGTATGCTGATCACTGGTGGTGTTCTTTTCTGCTGAGGTTTGGAGGTCTCAGGGTCTGATGGAAAGATGGCAGCTGGTGAAGAGTTGTGATGTCAGGACAAGCCACTCGACCCACAGTCCAGTTGCATTTGTCTCTGAAAGTTCTTAATGATAATGATAGGAAGTGGGTCATGAGCTCAGTGAAAATTTCTGGCTATCAATGAATCTCTCATCTATATGCTTCCTAACTGAACCCCTGTAAAAGGATTTTGATTTCTGCTGCCTAAGTTGTGTTACTGAGTGAAGAATTAGAAGGTTCTTCCTAGGTGCCAGGCAAAAGAAATGAGAGCAAGGTATTAGTAGATCCAGTATTGAAAGGCATAATGCTGGAAAAGTCTAAATATTCTGAAAAGTCTGAATATTCTATTCATACCTAGAGCTGCTTCGAATACCTAGTGCTGATCTAGTTCTTAAAAATGTAATAATTGCTGGCAACTATGGCTGAATATAATAAGTAGTAAAAGTGATAAATATGTATATTACTGTGGCTTGTATTACTGTTCTTTTCATTTTAAGTATTGCAGTACATTATTATAATTTAGTGTAGCTGATGAAGGTATTACTGCATGTTGCCAAAAAATAATGGGCCTGAAACTCTATGGTGGTGCTGAAATCAAATCAAAACCCATTTGTCCCTTCCCAGAACTCTCTGATCTAATGGCTCAATCCTCTGAACCTGTCTGGGTGCTCATGGCAGCTGGAAATCCCAGGTTCCAGCACTTCAAGCCCCATTCCTAATATCTGCTTTGATGGTGACACTTGCTAAGCAGGAGCATTAGGGCAAATGCTGCACAGCTTCAGGAAGGTCAAATGTTGTGGCTTTCATTTACCTTTTTTTCTGCTTTACCTTCTGCTTTTTCTGCTTAAGAGCCGTGTAAATATGCATGTCCTTCTTCAGTGCAGTGTTGATTGTATGAACTCTGTGACTATATTCTGTAGGCTTAATTTGCATCTTGGTTTACATTGCCATCTGTTTTACTGATACAAATACTGTGTGACAATTATTTTTCCCACATGATGAGTGCCAACTCTGGTTTTAATTTGAAGTGGTTTTGAGACAGTGAGGTAGCAAGTGAGGAGGCACTTGACACCTAGAGGTGATGTTGTGGAGAAGGGAAGAAGTGTTAATTTAAAATAAAAGAAAATAGTAGTAGCATAATGAAACAGTAGTAAAACTTGATAAGAACCTGTTACCATTGCAGGACAATTTCCCAGTTCTAAAGTATGGATGCAAATAGCCAAAGACACCATTAAGATATTATATTAGCAAGCCAAATACAAATGCCCTAATTTAAGAAGCTACAAGGTCTTTGAAGAGTTCACACTGAGATGTTTGTGAAAATGTCATACTGAAAAGCAGCATGGTGTCAGGTTAGCACTCAAGTGATGTCCATTTTCAGCAGGGCAGGGTGCTCCTGGTTCAAAGTTCTAGCACAAGAAGGTACATTCTTCATCCTGATAATTAATATCTTAATTTCTTTATCCAATGAAACAATGTATAATCAGTGGGATTTTTCTAAACCTAATTTTTAAATCTAATCCTGCAGCAGAGTAGAGGGTACTGCATGTAACCAGTGTTTTACCACTACTGCTCAGGGGTAGAGCAGTGTTGTGCCAGCAGCCACTCCTTAAGGCTGGATGTCACATCTGCAACTCCAGTGCACACCCTGCTCCTGGGCTTCATTATAACACTACTAGTGCAAAGAGTCCTCAAGTGTTTTAAACTACATCAATTTTCAGGGACTGTCTTGCTATGATTGAAAAGCTTGTTTGCAGCATACAGCACTTCTGTGGAAGCTCAGGCAAGAGTACAGTGTCAGCTGAAATGGGGGAGTTCTTGAAATGACAGGGTAACTGAGGGACAGATTAATGAGGCAGGGTAAATCTTAAAGATATATCCACACTCATTCATTTCCAGGACTCCTTGATCAGATCATTTACAAAAACTTGAAATGCACAAGAATGCCACAGGTTTACTGTGCTGCTTCTTGTCTGTGCATTTACAATTAAACTCTCTATAACATTTTAGAGGCAAATTCTTTAAAAAACAAACTCAGCTAAACCACTGGTATATAATGCACTCAACTCACACAATATAGTTCAAAAGAATTCTTTTTTTAACTACTGATGGTGGAAAAATTCTGTCTGCTTCCATTCAAGCAGCGCATGCTTGGGACCTTGTAATAAACTGTGCATGATGATGTCTGAGCTGGATTTCAATGTTCAAAATAAGATGATGTAAAAAAACCTCAGTGTATTCTGATACAAAGTATGAAAGATAAATCTGCAGCTAGTTTTAGTGGGTGCTTTGCATAGTACTTGAAACATTAGTCTCAATTTAGTGCTTTTGTTGCTTTGCAGCATTTTGTAATGCTAGATAATTTGCAGAGTAGTGTCAGATTTTGTCCTTGGGTATAGGAGTATAATAGAGACTAGAATTAATCAATTTCATGGACTGTGGAAAGGAATTGTTGAATTTCTAGTATTAGTTGTCATTTGAAATAATGGGGATTTGAGAGGATTGCTCTGGTCAATAAAAGCCAGGCTTCTGTTTAGAATGGACAAAACATGAGTTATGCTTTGCTCGTTTTCTAACTTAAAAAATTTGTGAGGGAGTACCAGAGAGGAAGGTCATTGTGGTAAATATTTCACAACTGCATATTAGTTTTTAGCTGAGTCAAGAAGAGTTCCTTTTGATTAACTTTGTCTCTTCTTATGATCATTATTCAATGCTTAATTACATTGAACACAGTATTCCAGAATGTACAGAAGATTTGCTAGACAACACCAGCTGGATTGAGATTAATAGATTTGCACTGGGTAGAAATGAGTCAGAAGCTGAACAATACCTGTCAAATTTGTGCCAGCTACAAATTTTAAAGAAATACAAAATACCATAATTCATTAGAATACTGGATATAACAAGAAATCTGTACCTTTTTGAAATGTATTTCCCATTTTTCTGATAATAATCTGAATAATTTAATTCAACTGCTTCTGACCTGAAATTAGTGCACCTTCATCTAGACTGTATTTCTCTTGTTTGCTCATTACAGAGACCTGTCCCCTTGTCTGCTAGATCAGCTGTTTTGAAAGCAATTATATTGATTTGCTATGAACTGTTTCTGAAAAATATGTCAACTCTTTGTTATCATCTTGTTTTCTTCAAGGTGGTTAAAGACACTTGATTTATTGCTTACTTACTATTTGTCACTATCTCTTTTCAAATAATGATGTTTGTCTGACTGGGCTATAATTACCTGAACTACTTTATTTGCCCTTCTTCACTGTTACGGAACCTTACTCCATCCTTTCTTCAATGGAATAATCCCAAAAATGCATTTAGGCTGCTAAATCCCAGCAAAGCAACTGAAAGGTAAAGTAGGCAGCTACTTTATTTTCCTTGGTCTGAGCCTGGTCCCTGGTGTGTGAATGTCCAGAGCAGAGCTATTTCAGGAGAGCTTGTACTTCACAGCAGAGACAGGGAAAATGTAGAGGACTCAAGATGGACCCTCCTCAGGGATGCATTTGGGCCTGTCTTACAGTCAGACAGAAACACAAACTTTGGAAAAAAATAATACTATGATCATAGTACACAGCTTTTGCAACCATAAGTAAACCTGAAAGAGAGTTCCAGGTTTATTCCTCAAAACTATTGGAAGTCTGGCTGCAGGTCATGTCCACTCTTTTATTTACATAAATTCCTGTGACCTCTTTATTTTATTTTGCATGCACAATCATGGCCTGAAACCTTTGCCTTTTGTTACTACACTGCAAGACATTGCACCTGCTGTGAATGCTGTATTTGACATAGGCAAAAATAAAATTATTTTTATACGTGTTTCTTGATTTGTAAGTAAGTGCATACTTATATGTATTGTCTGATTCTGCAGCTGTCTTGTCTTGTGCAATTTTTAAGTTTTAAATTGTTCAATAACAGTAAAAACCTATATATAGAAACCCATATATATAGATATTTGTGATGGTGCCTACTTTCTAGTGTGGGATAGGATTCCAGTAATATCTATTTGATAGGTTAGATGCAAAGGAAGTAGATCCAATGTTAACTGGATTCTGTAAAAGGAATAATAGTGGCCTGCTTAGGAATTTATTTGTTCCCCTAGGAAAAATGAGACTTTGAAGAATTGTGATGTGAATAAGGTGATGATTGAGGGGGACATGAAAACAGTCTTGGGACGGGGACTGCTAAACAGGAGAAAGATGAATAGAGGAGTTTTCCCAGTACTGGTTTGGAAATAAGGTTAATATTTTTATGGAGGATTTTTGCCTGGAAAAGAGGAGTGCATTGGTAAGATGTGCTGATGAGTCTAAGGTGGGAGGCATCATCACTGCTAGGGATATTCAGAATGTCAGGTAGGAAGAAATTGATGGCTTTTTGGAACAGAATAAGGGAAAAGTTATGGAATACAATGGTGCAGCTTTTGCTACTGTGCACAGCAGGTTTTTTTTCTTTTTCTCCAATAAGCTGTGAGTCTTCAGCAAGAAATAGTAGAGAAAGATAGATAAATTCAACTACTAATTGGAGGTGGGCTGCAGCTATGAAAAAAGCAAATGGAGGCCTGGCATGTTTCAGGTGAAGTATTTGCTACAGAGGGAGAGACAGAAGATTTTTACCTAAACGGACTGCTTATTTTCAGTGAGAGTAGAGATTTGCTGGGGCTTAAGCAGAGGAAAAGCTACCAGAACAATAAGGGAGAAGAGAGTAAGAAAATTTGCTGTGTTTAGACTAGCAAAACAAAAGCCATTTAAAGAAAGATAGCCCGAGCTGTAGGTTCTGTTCTGTTTATTTAATAATCTAATGTTTGTAAAGTTTGGGGAAATAGCTGAGTCTGAAGAACAGGCATCTGATCCATCTATTTATCCTGACCAGCAGCCTTCAGAATCTCAGGAAACTGCAAAGTGACCCTAGAGATGCAACTCCTCATTTTAACTCTTACAGTGTGTGTTCCAGTTGCAAGTCTTAATATGCAGGGGTCATAAACTGACCAGCTCCTGGGGATTCTGTATGAAAGCGATAACCACAAGATGGTGCTGGTACTCCTTACTGTGGTTGAAGGCATTGTGAGAGATTTAGCAGAATATGCAGCAGCAATAAAGTCAGCGGCTGACTTCAGGCTGCAGTTTGTGGTTAAGCATTGATTTTTGGTAAAAAGTCCTAATGCATCTTAGTATATTGGAGGGAAAGAGGGAATTAAAAAGGTGATGGTTATTTCTGAGGTTGTTGTTTCATCAATCAGTGATTGATGAAATAATGAAATTGAGAAATAGAAAAAAACCACATCTTTATCTCTGATTAGAATCCTTGAATTTTGGTGCCTTTTAAATGCCAAGGACAAAGTCTGCTGTGCCCACAGTGTTGCTGACTGCTTGTGATTCTCTGCTGTTTTCCTTTTGTGCTTGCATCAGGAGAGGGACTGTTTTGGGAGATTGGCTTGGTGATCTCTGTACAACATCTTGAAAGGAGTGAACAAGAGATAGACAGCGAGGAACTGCAGAAACCTAATAGAGAGCTCTTGGTGGTCTTTATAAAGAGGAAAAACACTGTTGGCAAAAATGTTCCTTGGGAACTTTGTAATCAGCTGAACCCAAGAAACAATGAAATCTAGTTGACAACTACATAAACTTGTCTCACTGGCCTGAGAACAGCCTGCCTTCCCTACCCTTCTCTCCTGTCTGCCAGCACAAGCTCATGCCTCTGTTCATTAATCATTGTGGCCATGAAGAGGGGAGGCTTATCCTTGTCGATTCTTTCATTCAGCCACCAGCAGAATCTTTCACGGTTAAGAAAGGCAATGGTTCACTACTTTTCTCAAAAATGAGAGGAGTGCACTTTCAGAAGTGCTAAGCACTATGGAATGCTTTTCTTCCAGTGCTATGTCATCTTTTGCTCATGAAATGCATCATATGCATTTTTCCTTTTATTAAAATAAGACTAAATGTGTTTAAGTTTATACCTGAAATGGCTGAAATGCATACTGCATTCAATAACTATGATAAATTAGGATCTTGCAAAGAATGTCCTTGCTGACTCTTGGGACAGAGAGGGCCATTAAATCTATACTTCCAAATATCTAAGTGTGCTTACTTAATCAGTTTCAAAACTTTGGCTACCAGTAGAATTGCTTTTATGATTCAAAGTGCAATACTGCTTACTCAAAATTCTGGCTGACATTAAGTGCATAGACCATTCTAAAACACTCATGTTTAAAAGAAAGAAAATAAAACCTGTGAAACTTCTGTACTCTTCTGACCTTATTGTAGGATCGAGTCTAGAAGCTGCTGAACTTCCTGATTTGGATCCAGCAAAGCAATGAAGTGGATGCTTAATGAACTTGAGAGTTGACAATTTATCTGCTTCTCTAATTATTCTTACCGCTTATGAGTGAGAAATTAAAATGTGTCTAGATACAATGAGCTGGTAGTTCCTGTAAAAATGTATTTGGAAATGCCAGCCAGGACTGATCGTGCTGTTGGTTCAAGGCATTTAAAACTGGCAATGCTAGCACGTGTCTCCTGAACTGTTGTACCAGTGTGCTTCAAACTTGTCTTCAGAGAGCATCTTTAGAGCTGGAAGTGCATTTACTCTCCTGCATTCTCTTTGTGCTAATTTTGAAACTAGCTGGAAGACCTGGCCATCCTATTTATCTACAATGTGGATATTTGCCTTTTTGCTGATCTGAGGTTGGCACATCATTGCACAAGTCAAGCAGGAATCTCATGTTATCCCTGTTTGCTTCCTGCTGGTCCTTTGTGTGAACCTAAACTCAGGAGGAACTGTAATACTCAATCTCCTCCTCACATCACCACTTAGCAAACACAGACTTAGATTTATAACATTTAATTCTTTTTGATTGCCTTATTTGGATAGGCAAATTTGGATGTCCAAACTTATTTGGATAGTTTTTCTTGGATATATTTCTACACTGTCGATTGAGAACCGTTGGGGCAATAAGAATTACTTTGAATATCAGACTTCATGGAGACTCCTTTTCTCTGGGCAATATTTTGGTTTTGTAAGCTACTCAATTAATGAAGAAACAGGGTTAGGATGGATTTTGAATCAGTAATTGAAGAACTGGTTTTTACCTAAGGATATGTCTTCCTACCACTCTTCCAATTGCAGCCTTCTAGTGCTAGAGGATCTTCAAGGCTTAGTGAAAGAAGGAAATGTTTAATTAGTCCTTTAAATCAAAGAAGGGTTTGTGAACAGCAATCTGTTTCATTCTCCTGTCAATGACATGCCTTTCCCTGTGAACAGTGTACTTATCTTGCATATTTTATAACCAAAACACTACTAAAGAATAAGCATAAAATTATTATTTAGTATCTGCTCGTTAACTTTACAGAATCAAAAAAAGACTTTCCCAATTTTACTTCCAGAGAAATTAAGGGTCTAACAATAGAGTTCTTTTAATTTTGTTTCTCATTAGAGAACATTACACAATTAAACCTTGAAGTGTTCTATATGTAAGTAACTGATATATCCTTGAGCAGGAAAAAAACCCTAACTTTATAATAAATCCACTTTTGATAGTCACATCAAAGAACATGAACCAAAAAACCCACTCAAATATCTAATGTGTTTTCTTTATTTTTTTCCAGTGTTTTTTTAATGAGCTGTTTCATTTTTCTTTGGATAATGAAGCCTTGGTCCTTTAAAAGAGAAAGGATGTGTCAAGAGTTTCAGATATCAAGTGGGAAGCGTTCATGTGTAGCACTGCAGTACAAGACTGAGCCAGAGAGCAGGAGCTGTATAACTGAAATGGAATTAACTGCATAAAATAGCTCCAGTAAAGCCCTTATTTCTTTTTCCTCTGTTGTTAAACTCAGTTTAAGGTAACCAAACTTTGTATCCCATTACTCCCCTCATTGAAAGAAGAGTAATGAAGTTCAAGGAAAAAACCTGGAATTACCAATTTGAAAAATGTCATCCTGTCTACCCTTTCAACTACCGTATTTCCTTCTTTTTGCTCATTTTTAACATTTGTTTTTATATTTCTTCCTCTTCAGTCATTCCCCTAATGGTATACCTCTGAAAATCTCTTTTCCTTCTCCTTCCTGCCCACCTCTTTGTTCTGTGTACATATTGTGAATTTGTTCCCTATTTTCTACCTATTTTGCATTCTTCATTTATAGCATTTCCAGGGAAGGGGAACTTCCAGCTATGCATCTCTGCTTGCCCCCAGCCTGCTTCTGCTCAGCTCTGAGGAGGTGATGGCTGGAGGAAGCTCCAGTATGTAGCTTTTCCTCTCACACTGCCAGCGGTTTCCCATGCCTGGATCACAGGTGAGGTGCTTGCTTCACTTGAGACTTTAGGAAACTGAAAGGTTCAAACTGAGACAACAAGCACAGCAAGCCACTGTGGTGCCTGTACCTCTCATTCAGTCAGGATGGAGGATGCCCATGGTGGTGGCGGGCTGCTGCTGAGGGCCGAGGGGAGGGTAGATCACCTCACTCCAGAGAGCTGGTCCATGGCCAACCTCTAGCTGGGAGCCTATTCCGTAACAGATAAGCAGAGGGCTTATTTGCCAGATGTTGATCTGGTGTCCAGTAGAATATTTGCTCCTGAGTGCTTGTGTCTGATTGCTTTCAGCTTTGCCATGGTATTTATGTCTAAGCCATGTGTTTTGGTTGAGACGACCAAGTAGCATTCTACTGTAAAGGGCAAAAAAACTCTTGGACAGAATTCCTAAATGTACTGACATGCTTCCTGTTGAATCCCGATTACCCTGCTGGAGCCTCCTTAATCCTGAGTTTTATCTTGCAAGTCAGCTCTTTATTTAAACTCTGTTAGAATCAATGGAAAAACTCACTTGCAGTGCAGCATGAGGTAATTGAACCTATGATAAACAAAATTTCTATTTAAATATACAGCTGCTCTCTCTGTCTGTGCTTCCTTTTGTTGATTGTTTCCTACCTCATTTTTCCCTTCTGTCCTGGAAATAAAGCTGCAGTAATCTGAAATGGGTATTTGACTATCTGTTGTCTGCACAGAAAAAAAAATGAGGTGCATGTCAGACATCACTCTGGAGTTACAGAAGTAATTGCTGCTTTTCCAATGACGAGTTCTCAAAGCCCAGTAATCTTTTCCACATCAGGACTAAAACTTACAAATACACCTCATGCAGAAATACCTACATACTTCTTTCTTATTCTTCTAAGTGCTTCCCCTGGGTGCCTCTTTCTCCCTTGCCAAAAATACTGTCATTCACATCCTTGAAGCACTTCAGCTTTTAAGATGAAAATATTGAAGAGTGAAAATAAATTATTGGAGATTAATTTTGTGGGAGAAGGGGGTGTTCATGTAGGTCTGTGCATAAAGATAAGAACATGCTGTACCTCAGGCTTGCTGAAAACAGGTTTTATTATTATTTTTTTCCCTTAGGCAGATATTACGCTATGCCATTCTGTGTATAGTAGGCGAGGGAGAAAGAAAGAAAAAGGTGGAGCCATTATTCAACTATTCTGCATGATCACAAGGGTAGTGTTTATCAAGTCCAACCAGAAATCAGATGTCTCTAGGTGATCTTCAAGTTAGCAGGTTAAACAAAGTCTTATCTCTTGTTATCAGTACAGCTGGTTATTGAGAACCTGTATTAGTAAACATCCAACGTTGCATTAAAATAAAAGGCATCTTTGGCTGAAATTATAAGCAATGAAGCTGTAAAAGTAAAAAATTGTAGCTGCATATTTTACTGGTTTGAGTTATATAATAGTCTTGAACTGAGACTGCAAGAGGGTGAGGATGAAATTAAATGAGTCATTGTTAAAAATAGGATGTGGGATTGAATTAAATGTTGAATGTGCTGGGCAGCTGAATAGAGGATGAAATTTGCAGTGAGAAATAGACAGTGTCTGTATCATATAAACGTTGATTACTATATAAACACATGGTGACTAGGGACAAGAAAGGGACTGCAGAGGCAGGAAAGGCATCTGACTGGTCCAGTGGTAGGTGTTTCCTCCCAGGCAGGGAGATGAGGCACAAGGGTTTTTAGTCTTTCTTTTTGTTGAATGCCATGAGTAACAAGTGGGGAACTGACTGTAAAAGCCAACTGGAAGTAGCAAAAGTAAAATTCAGCTATTTTGATATATATAGAAAATCATGAGTTCAGCTTGGTTTTATGTCTAGTTAGAATTGGGTTTTTCTCATGGCTAAGGGATGCAGTAGTTCAGTTCATGGGGTGAAGGAAGAAGTGATCACTTTCAATGATAAAGGTGGCAGAAATGATGATCTCTGGCTATTACTGGGAACACAATGCTTCAGCCAGTAGACTAGAAGGCCTCTAGCCTGATCTAGCACACCAATTTTTAACTTATGTTCCTACAGAGTTTAAAGGTGTTGAGCTTGAGCAGTGGTTCGCCTGCTTGTCACTGTCATCCATATGGCTTAAAAAAATTCCTTGATGAACGTTTTTGTCAGAGTAGAGTAGCTACTAGTAACTGTGTTGGATGAGCAAGCTTTAGATAAAAAGAATGATGCATTATGCTGATACTGTGTGGGCATCTAAGTCCTCAGTTTGGTTTAGATACTGTAGGGAAAAAAATCACATTTCTCTAAGCTTATTTTCTATCCTAATTTTGGGAATGGGTGACATTAAAAAGGAAGTTTTTAAAAAATTAAACAAACCAGCAGACGATGTGCTGGTCACCGTGGAAACCAGGCTTTTGATGAAGAGGTTGTATATCTGGTAATACTTTGTACTGACTTCTGATTACAACAAAAATCTACATTTCTTTAAAATTCTTACGCATGCTCTTCTTCTCCACACTTTACTTTTTAGAAGATAGAAAGGAAGAAGCTGTAAAATAAGATATTTACTTTTAAAGTACAGAAAAGTTCCTATTTCAGCAAAATAGGAATCTATTTTGCTGAAACAAGGTTTTTATGTGAGGCTAGAACATGCAAATGGAAGTGATGGTGAATGAATTCAAGGCTTAACAACTCTTTGGACATGCATCAAACTTAAAGGCCAATTGCTTCAAAGAATATGTCCAAAACTCTGTGAATAAGGCAGTGCCTAAAACTGGACATTTGCAGAAATAATGCCCCTAAATTCATAAACATCCAGTCTCATGATCTCAGTGAAGTTATTCATGCACACTGTGGGCTTAGTTCAGAAACACTGTCTTGTATAACTTAGCAACCCTGAATTTTGTGCTATGTTAAAAGCTTTTATTAAAAATATTATTGATTTCTTTCAGTTGAGCTCAGATATATGAATCAGGCAGTGAATATCTGAAAGCTAAAACAGAGAACATGTAATGACTGAATTAAAATGGTTTTACACAAAAATCTTGGGATTGACTGATGTAAGCTTCAGTAAAACAGCTTCTGAGATAATTCAGAATAATATCATGTAAGGTCATCTTCATAGGAGTGGGAAATTCTCATTTTAATGAGTTTATGTATATAGGAGAACTGATCCAGGACTGATGTAGTTTCTGTGCATCTTTTCAGATGCAGTTGTTATGTTGTCCTAAGACTCATAAGCAAGTGATAATGTTCTTGCATCATGAACACACTGTTC
Source organism: Molothrus ater (assembly GCF_012460135.2). Classification (NCBI taxonomy): domain Eukaryota; kingdom Metazoa; phylum Chordata; class Aves; order Passeriformes; family Icteridae; genus Molothrus; species Molothrus ater. Next base: position 46,630,917 of record NC_050482.2, read on the forward strand.
ATTCTTATTTTGAACAACTTAACTGAATACTAAAATAATAGTAAAACCCACTGCGAAAAAAAACTAAATCTATATTTTCATACACATAAATGTGACGGATAATATATTTTTCTTAAAATAAGGAATTTTTATTGTAAACTATTATTCCTTTACCAAAGTTTATTTAATTTATATCTGAACTATTTATACTATAGTTTTAATACTATGCTTTACTACTTTTAATTTAATATGATGTTTTTTAGTGTATTATTTCCTGGTCAGGTAATAATATTTCAGATCAGAACTGCATCTACATTCACGATATCTTGTGGACTTTCAAAGTCTCATCTTCCTTCTTTAGCTGTGGAAAGTACTCCAAGATTTGCCACGTTACTCTTTTGAAGTTGCCATGGTCTGTTGATGCTTCTGTAGAATATCTTGCCCCTACGACCTCTATCTCAAGAGTAATCAGACACATTTTTACCTTTATTGATAGAACCTCTTCTTAGTGGAAGACTATAGAACCTTGTTTCCCAATTCTTCAAAATATAGCATATATAGAGGAGAGTTTGGCTCAGAGAACAAAGGCCTCATTTTTTCTTTCAGGCATACTGTTTAAAATTTTCTTTGGCATCTAAGGAGACTTGACATAGACTTGAAGGTTTTAGTAGAAGTATTTTTTCTTAATATTGTTTTACATTGATTTAGAATTTGAAGCGACCTAGCAATGCAAAACACTTCAAGCATGTCAGTGTCTAGAAATTGTTTGCATACATGATTAGTCGCAGTTTTGCTATTTTGGTATTTCATTTAAAAATGTGATTATTCTTGTTTCAACATTTATACGACAAATAAATATTTGACTCTGCAGATCCTTTGCATGGCTGTCTTTCAAAAATGACAAAGTCCCTCCAGCTCCATATGCAGCAGTTTGTTTTTCAATAGTATTTGTTTTGTTGCATAAAAGACACTGATTTTTGTGTTAAATTCATACATTTCTTTCAATCTGTTCCTTGCTTATACAAGGTAAAAAAGCTCCTCCTTCATAAATCTAGGATTTTCTATGGTGGTGACAAATATATTAATTTAATAAGCTGGGCTAATTTTCTATATTAATATATCTTTATGCAGAGCACTTCTGGAAAAAGTAAATCAGTGTAATGTGTAGTTAATCAGTGTAAATGTGTTAGTAAACCACTCTGAAAATACTAATATCTGATTATTCACATTTACATTACTTTAAGTTATTTAAATAGTTGGTTTTACTTTTGTAACTGAATTAAAACATAGGTGTATTTTTAAGGTCTAGACCTTCCAGTCAGTCCTCAGTAAAGGCCTTTCATTTTCCAAGAGGAATAAGCTAATTAATCATAAATACTGCTGGGACCATGATGGATGACCTAGCAAAATATTTAAGCTAATGTACTTTTTTATACTTTTTAGCATGCAAGCAATCTTTTTACTTTAGTGGTTCTTTCCTGAGCTTTTGGTTTGACATTCAAGTGTTTTGATCATTTAAGTCTCAAATGCTCAGGGTGGTTGATGCCACTCTGGTGACAGGATTTGGCTGTCTTTGCAGATGACCTCAGAGTGCACCTTTGCTTGTTGTAAGGAAACTTGCCACTTGAAGTCTTCTGGGAGGTTTTCTTTATAAAAATTTCTTTGGCAGCTGAAGTAATGAATTAATTTAGTCTGCATTGAAATAGAAACAAAGTCCTTTTATGAATTCCATAACTTTTTGCCAAGAGGTTCGACTTAACAGTCTCATGAATTTATTCTTGAGAAACGTTGACATTCTGCAATGCTGCTGCAGAAGCACGTGTGCTTGAAAATCTTCAAGTCTTCTGATAACTGACATCCACTCTGAAGCTTCAGAAGGTTTTTCCCTCTTCATTTTATTTTATAACAATTTTCAGCTGTGAGAAGCTCTGTGGTTGACTCCATTGTGTGTGAAGGTAGGTGTGCTGAGGAAGTTAGTTTCTACTACGAGTACAAATTTCTCTGAATTGGGAATCAAAGGGACAGCTGGAAGACTTCTTTTACAGGCCAGATCTGTCTCCTATATATTTTTTTTCTGCAATGTGGTTGATCCCAGTGGAGAGCTGAAAGCAGACTGAAAATGGAAATATTTGTAAGGTAAGCATGCAACAAATATTCCAGATGGTTTGTTATTTATCAAAAAGTGAGATGGTCCTGAGGGGACTGAAAATACCTCAAAAGTTACCTAAGCTTGTAGAAATGTATTAGAGAGCATGATGGCACTCTGTGATCAGAGGCCTGGAGGGCCAAGAGGGACCTCAATCCTGCACTTTGATATTCTAGAATCTGGGGAGAAAACTTGGGAAATGGCAGCAGCTTTACTGTTAAGGAAAAATAAACCAGGAGTGGCTTTGCTGCTAGATAAAAAGCAGATGAGAACAACAACAGAAGGTCAGGAAGCTGCCAATAAATGTGGATATGGGTGCTGGGAGGCTCTGCTTGGGCAGGAGGAAAGTGGTTGATCCAGCAGCCCCTGGAATGCCCACAGGGCTCAGCTCTGGGGGAATGCAGCTGTCCTATTTCTTTCCCCTACAGCAAAAAAGGTGCTTCAGGAGTTTCAAGTGATAGCTCAGGGAAGGTTCTGTCATCTTATAAAATAGGGTTTGGTTCTTTTGTTCTCCTCTGCAACTTTGTCATCAGAAACCAGCTTTTGGCTCTGACAGAATAAAATTGTACTGCTTTCACCTTTTCAATCTTGTTATTAAAAATGAATCCCAATGAAGCTGGCAAACTTAATGTACATTACTCCTCCAATTACAGTCAGTATGTACAGGCAGGCACTTGGGAAGTAAAAAGGACTCCTTCTGCCAAGCTACAAGGACAGTTTAAGGCCTGGGATCATGACAGGCCAAGTTATAGGGAGAAATCTTCCTGTCTGGCAGAGATTAGTGTGTCCTCACACCTCACAGAGGTTGTGGAAAACCAGCTCGATTCTTTCTTGGGTGCCTCAGGTCGTGTTTGAAAAGGGTGGTGTGGAAGCTGTAATTGCTTTGCTTCCATGCTGGTCTGTTGAGAGGGTTTGATTTTTGCACTGAGGATTCACTTGTGCTGTTCTGGCACAGCCACTGGGATCTCATCAGTGGGGTTTGTGGTTTGCCCTTTGGGAATGTGCTGCTGCCTCAGCAGAGGCAGAGCCACCATGGGGGCAGGCATGGCAGGAGGGACTGTGCAGGAGAAGGAGCAGGAGCAGCAGCACTTTTTGAGGTGACCTGAGCCTGGCCCTGCTGTGATGAAAGCTGCAGGCTGACCCATGCCAGTGTCCTTCAGCTCACTCCCCACGTGCCCAGACACATGCCCACTGTTTGCTGCAGGCACATGCAGGGGGCTGAAAGCTCAGCTCAGCCACAGAGCAGAGCATGGACACTGGGCTCTGCCCATGGTGCTCATGGGGTGGTCTCCCAGTCACCTTCCTCACCATCCTGACTTGGTGGTGGCAGGTTGTTCTGTCATTGCTTTGCTCAGATCCCTGCTGGGACAAGAAAACTGAGGTGTTTCATCTAGTCAGGAATTTGTCACCTGATCTAGCTCTCCAAAGGGAAACCAAGGGTAAATAGGAAGATACAGGGGAGAAAAACCCATCTCACTTTCTGGCAGTGCATGCTTTAGTGGCAGCAATCACGACAGCCTGACCCCCACATTGTCCTGGGGACATATGAAATCATAAATGTAAGTTGTTTTTCTGACTTTAACTGTACAATGAGTTTTATTCCCTGTAAACTTAACTTTTTTTTTTCTTAGTCTGTGGCTACGAGACTAATGGTTCTGCTGCATTATGGAAATTTAACAAAATCTTCCTTTCCGAGCCCCAGGCAACAAAGTGACAGAAATGTGAGGAAGGAAGGTGAAAGGAGAGAAAAAAAGAGCTTTATAGCAAAAGTTGATATTCATCATTTGTTTGCTTTATTTTCTGCATGTCATAGATTATTTGAACCAATTGATCAGTCTCATTTGGTGTTCCATATGCGTAGGTGAAAAATGATCTCTTTTCTGGCTTGTCATTACCTCTTGCTCTACAGCTACTTGTGGTGATCATATTTTCTTAAGTCACTTTCTTCCTGATGGTCTTTGTTTAGTGTGGAAAGGGCGATTAATCTGAATAACCAAAGCATTACTTCTTTCAGGGCCACAGTAGCACTCAAATCCCAGCTCCTATATATAAAATGAAGGGGAAACAAAGCAACATTTGAAAATTGCTGCTCTGAATCTGTGGCTCTAGGAAGAGTGGAGCATGTCAAAAAGTCAATATGGAGAATTTTTTGATTTTAAAGAGCCTTTCTCAGGTGATGACAGGAAAAGAGAAGCAGAGCATGGCTGCACACAAAACCTACTCCCACTTTCAGGAATGTCTTCAAATAGTAATATTTGGGTCAGGAATGTCTTCAAATAGTAATATTTGAAATAAATAATATTACTATATTATTTATTAATATATTAATATTAATATATTAATTATATATAATCATATATATTTATTATGTATATATAATATACATTATATATATATTTATTATGTATAATTATATATATTATATATAATTAATAATAAATTAATTTATTGAAATAAATTAATAATAATATGATTATAATTAAAGAATATTTATACAATTATATAGTATATAATGAAATAATAAATATTTATTATAAATTATAATATAATTATATAATTATATTAGATAGTAATATTATTATATATTATCTAAATATATATAATTAAATATTATTGTTATATTTAATAAAATTAAATATTATAGTAATATTTAATTTGAAAAATCATAATAATAAATGGATATCAATATTTCCATGTGTGCACTGGTCATTCATCATTCTTTGGTAGTACTGGGGAGGCTGAGAGTGTACCACAATAAGCAGGCAGTGTTTGTTTGGTTTGTGTTTCTAGCCTCTCTTCCTCATTATCTCTTGCACTTTGCACAGGACATTCCCCCCACAGCGTGCATGGGGAGCTGCAGATGGAGAGTTGTGAAGTATCATTAGTGCCAGCTGGACACTGCTGCTTGCATGATGCTTTAACAGCAGAGTAATCAGCACCTAAGTCAGCAATCTTTCCATCCAGTTGTACTTCCATGTCATAGCAGCAGTTATCAAATCTCTAAGCAACACAACAGCTTTTTCCACCAGGGATATTCAAGTCCTTGAATCTTCTTTCCTTGCATATGATTTATGGGGATGTCAGGCAACTCTTGCTTAAGACCTAAAGCAACTTTAGCTCCAGATATCAATATAGATTCATTGTAGGCCCTTACAGGAACAGCTTTGTTGGCTTACATGTGGATTTTCTTCATGAATCTTTCTGTTGAACTGTGTAGGACTTGGTGCTTTTTCAGTCTTCCAGGGTTTGGCACATCAATGTGTAGGTGTCTTCCATTTTGCCAGCAAGCACTGCTTCCTTTTCTTCACTACAAAGGAGAAAGCACTCCCAAGTAGGTGAAATGTTTTTTAATTAAATATAACAGCAGTTACACTGGAAATAATAATAAAATAGTAAATTATAAGTGCTCCACTAGAAGGGATTTGGATGTGTGTGTGTATGCAGAGGAGAAATGGGAACTAAAACAGTGTATACAGATCAAATCTAGTGAATGGTCGTATTCGAGCAGAACTGTTGCAATATCAATGCCTTTTTGCTTCTCATATTTCAGACTGGGGTGTTCCACTTGGGAAACTTTTTGGGAAACTTCCATTTAATATTTTTTGTTCTTTTTTTGCCGTAGATTAAAATTCAGACAGGTTACAGCTCTCTCAAAACTTGCTAGACTAGTCCTGTCTAAGCAGCAGATCTGTGGTTATGTGTTGGAGCTATTGTACTGCACCTTTGACTTCTAGGTGAACTGAGGTTACCAATTTCCCACTGAGCTTCCATTATAAGTGTTGAAGTTGGATGGCAGAGTGCAGTGCTACACTACAGAGACAACACTAGTCTCTCATACAAAAATATACTTTGACATTTTGAAAAAAAATTTGAAATTCAATTTTTTTCAGTTTTTTTTTTTCACATTAAAAAAAGGAAATGCATCTAAATTGACTGGGAAGGGAGGAAATCAATACAAGGGTTTCATAAGGCAAGAACTAAATAAAGCATTTCTGTCTGCTTCAGTCAAAATAGCTCACACTGTCCCATAAAGATTCTTCACTTAACCAAGCCAGAAGAATCTGTAAAAATATTGCACAAAACCTTTGTCTTCTTGTCCTCACTATAACTCACTCTTCAGTTTACCTGGCAAGCTGAAGAAACTGGTGTGCTGACATTTTTAGGCTCTTTCTACACTGGAGAATCAAGAGCAGTCTAAAAGTATTGTGTATTTTAGTTCACAGGTTTTATGTATTACCATAGGATACAGGGATAGTAATCAGTAAATACACACAAAATACTGAGTTTGTCACAAACAGATACTAATTTCATTGCATTTTGTTGATTTCATTAGGTCCTAAGTGCCGTGTGGTGAGATTTATTTCTTGGTGGGAGCCCAGTTCTTTTGAGCTCCTTTTATAAGGCATTTTACAGGGGGATACAAGCTGTTATTAAAAGGTTGTTTTGAATTACTGTTGTCTGTGCCTGGCAGTATTTATGAATGTGTCCTGAAGAGATGCATTTACAAGTATAGTTTCAGTTATATGCACTACTTAAGGATTTCTATTTTCATTTCTCTTGCTTTTGGTATTGTAGAGATCCAAAACAATTAGTAATGGTTACATTTTTAGAATTTCTTTTTCTTATATTAAGAATCCACGAAAACCTAGAAAGCCCAAATAAATAATCAATTTTGTGGTTATTTTATTTTTGTTTCATACCTAAAATTTTAATGGTTGGATGCCTGAAAATGGTCTGTGCTTCTGAATGAGCTGAAATACTGAACCACCTAATTAGATAGTAAGTTAATTTAAAAAATAACTTCACTTTCTGCAAGAACACTCAATAATCCCATTACTATTTCTAAGATTCACTTAAAATATTTCTATAGAAGAAAAACTCTTTTAAACTTCAATAAAGGAGACTAAGATATGGGGAGCTCAGCCCAGCCTTGGTAGGTGTGGTGGCATTGAAAAGGTCAGCATCACATGGAGTCACTTTCAGAGTCTGATCAGCCAACTTTTGAAACTTCTCAGTGTGAGATCTTTTATGTAAGTCCTTGCTGAGAAAAAGAACCCAGTACAGAAATCTCTTCTTTTCTTGGCTCTGCCTGAAACACCTGTTGAAGGAATTCAGGCTCTTTCATTATGATGTGCATATGTGTGTGTATATTCACCAGTGGATATTATTATTATTTAGTGGTTATCACTAACAGTTTTGCTGCTGTTTGTTTCTATTTGAGAGATTTGCTTGGCTGACTGTTCTTGAAGTTTGGTGGGGTGTTTTAGAGTTGTAGAGTAATTTAGTGTCCTAGGGTGACGTTATGATGCTTGTATCCCCATTCATGTGTTCTGTTAATGTTGGATATTATGTTCTGTACCTTTAAGACCGGCTCTGAAGAGGGAATGTTTTGTTTTGGTTTTCTTATCAGCCTGGCGGGACACAGGGACTGCAGCTTTTGCTTTTTGCTTTTGCTCTCGCTCTTGCTTGCTTTGCTTCTGCTTGTTTTGCTCGCTTTTGCTCTTTAGCTAGTTTAGCTAAACTGTCCAATTTCTTCCTGGACGGTTTCTCCTTTCCTTTTTCTGATCATTTCGAACCTGCTCCGGACTGGGACCTGAGAAACACCAAGATCCTGCACCTTCTGGCCTGCAGCAGCAGCCCCAGTGCCAGAGGGACTGAGAACAGAGTGACCACCCCCCAAGAGAGACTTTCTGAATTTGTCATCTTTTTTCAGAGCGGTGTCATCCGGTATTGTTCATTTTGTGTGCTGGGGGGTGCTGTGCTTGTTAAATAAACAGGTTCTTTCCACTCCTCTCCAAGAAATCCTTCCCGAACCGGTTGGAGGGGAGGGGCTGTGTGGGTTTGCTTACTTGGAGGAGCCCTAATTTGGAAATTCTCCTCCAAATTTGCCCTAAACCTCGACAAAATTTTGGTGCCCAACGTGGGGCTCGAGAGAGTGAGAGGAAACCTTGACATTTAGGCATCTTGAAATAATCTTGTCCAGTTCCTATATCAGGAACAGCTTAGATCAGTTCAGATTTTTATTGTTTCGAAAGAGATTCATTCCTACTTGTTAATAAAGGTACGGTAAACTTCAAATCGGAAGTTAATAAAGCACTTTGTCTCTTCACAGAGATCATGCATTTTTAATTATTATGTTTTATTTAAAGTATTATTTATTTAAACCTCTAAAAGGTCAGCAGTGAACATGCCAGGTGTTTAACAGTCTCTGCTATTGTAAGCTCTCAAATGTTTGTCACATGTGCATGCATCATGTCGGGGTGTCTGACCCTAAAGGCCCTTCAAATCTCAGTGGCCTATTCATGACATCTAATGCTTTCCCCCATATACCTGTGCTGCATTCTTGATGTTTTGTTTGCAAATCCTCTCACCATCTAGTTTATAAATTGTGCTAGAAGTAGGTCTGGATGCAGCTATGAAACAGAATCACTGAACCAGCAGTACACCTGGATACAGGGCAAAAATTAGCAGGGGATGCTCTGTTGGGGCTGCTCTGATCACTTACCTGTGCTGGGTCCTTCCTCTCTGCTTCAGCACTAACTTCAGGTCATGTTTTACTTCCAAGAAGTTGAAGGATTAGTATATGGTCATCTGCAATTTGACTAAAGGTCTGACACAGCTTTAAGATACCTTTAAGCCTTGCTTTAAGAGAGGGCTGGAAAGCCCTTTTAAGTGTCTGGGGGCCTGTCTGCTCCTGCAAGGTGGCCCCCTGCTTTCTAGATGTCAGCTTTCCCCTTATTCCTCTCAGGACCTCAGCATTGCAGCCTCTCCATCCTGTGTGACTTGATGTAACCTGCCTGTCTCCTTGCAGATTAGAGAAGTCCTACCAACTCCTCTCTAGTCTACAGTCTGAAAGGGATCTGTGTGATCCATATATGAAGAACATATATCTATATCTATATAGATATAAAGACTTTTTTTACTTGCTTTGTTAAAGGCTTGTTGTTATTTCTGAATTTTCACCAACTTTAGCTCACTATCTTCTACTGCTGGTAGTTCAGTGCTTAAAATCATTCATAACGGTAGTTTTCTTTGGGCTATCATAAAACTTGTTTTGCTGTTATGAATTTCATTTACTTAGTTAAGGGAATAGCTAGAAATAAATGGAATATTCTGTACCATTAAATTGCAATCTGTTAAGAGTGCTTTAACTGCTTCATATGTTGTAACATTCGTTTCTTGTTAGGGTGCATGGTACAAAATATAGCTAATATGGACTTATGTAGAGGTAGTATAACTGATTTTTTTAAAGTTTTAAAATATTTAATATTTTCCCCTTTTTTGAAGAATAACTTTAAATCAAAACTACCATTTCTTGGCCTATGTATGTTAACAGCTTATACCTACAAGCTTAGGCTTCAGACAGCAATTGATTTGTTAGAGCCCTCTTGAAGTTACTTTAACAAAACCTCTTCTTTATGCTTTAAGAAATATTACCTGTCTATAATTTTCTTACTTGATTTATGGAAAGTGTTATTGTGAGGTCCTGAGTTGGAGACAAATGATATTGCAGATATTGGAACTGGTAATAGTATTCTTGGTATGAGTTGTGTCCCTCAGCTACCTCAGTCTGGTATTGATTTTACTGTCCCTTTAGGAAGGAGAAGAGAAGGTGGCAAGAACATTCTCACTGTCTCTTCATTCCAAAATTGTAGAATTTTGGGGTGTTTTGATGTGGATATTTTTGGGTTTTTGTTTTTTTTGGGATTTTTTTTTGATAAATGTGGGTACCTAAGCCACTTGTGGGTACATGGATAACCACAACGAAGCTATTTCTCTCATATAAAACATCCAGGAAAATTCTCCATAAGTGAAACAATCCCTAAATAGCATCTTGCTACTATTCCCTAGTATTCCTTTTAGATAAAGTCTCTGGAATGCAGACAGGGCCATTACTGATTTTTCAGCTAAAGGATGACTAAGAGACATAGGTTTGGGGGAGTTTCTTGAGGTTTTGGGGGTTTCTTATGAACAGCTTTTCTTCCAGGGCGTTTGGCTTTATCATTGAAAAGCTTGTTTGTTGTTTGCTTTTTAAATTGTTGCAGCAAAGGTCTTTGAAGCTCTCTTACCAGAATGAAGATGCCTCAGTGAGTAGCAGCCATTCTCTCCATGCAGTCTTGTCAGCTCTGTACTGCTTCCCACCTGCGTTAGACTGAAACTTAGACTGCAGAAATGGAAGCGTCTCTAGATGATTACTTGTTCTCTTTTCCTCTATCTCGATATTTTTAGTACTTCAAAAATAGCTGTATGGATTTATTTTTTTTTAATTTTATTAATGGTCATTTTGGTTTTGCTGAACTAGCATCTTTTGCTTGAAGTCCATCATACTTTTTAGCTTCCTTTCCATATGCATGTGTTGTTCAGAACCTCCCTTATGCAATTTCAAATGATGTAGCAGCAACATAAGCAAAAGCTTTGGAGCATCCACTTCTTGAAAAAGAGATTGATAAAATTTCTACTTGAACTGACATTGATAATTCCTGTTTCATGGCTAAGAGATTTGAAAAATGAAGTCACTTTTTTATAATGATGAATTTTTTGTTGTCTGGAAGTCATTTAAGAGCATTTTATGTTTTCCAAGGAAATGACATTTTGAAGAATGAATTCTTAACAATAAAATGATGTTAATCTCATAACTGTAAGATAAAAAGGATAAAATACAAAAAAAAATTGCTGTATTGACAGCCATCAATATTAATGCATATTTAATTCAGTAGAAAATAAATAAATTTTCTCTTATAACTGGAAGTAACAGTATGTTAGGAATTGATTTTTTACTCAAAATGTGTTGGTCTGTTAGAGCTCTGATGTAGAAAAACAGAATTTTCCATGACAATGTTAAAAGGAGATATATTCAGTAAATATTTCTGTTCTGTATTAAAAGGGAAAACTGATATCATAACCTGAAATACTTCATTCCAATACTCAATAGTTTCTAATTAGAAACCACCAATTATTTTAGAATAAGTAGAAAGATAACTTGTTTTACAGTGCTTTAAAAGAATTGTTTAAATTCCTAATTGAGCTGAAAAAAGGTACTGAAAAATTGCAAAGGAGCCATATGACAGAGGAAAAGATCAGAAAACATCTACATTTACCAATATGACAACTAAGCAGGGATTTTTGCCAATTCTCAATAGATCAATATAGAGGTTAAAAAGCTGATAACTGAAAGCACTTCAATTTAATGCATAATAAAAATAGAAAAATCAGAAAGTTGAAGGATGTTCCAGTTGAGCAGTACCAAGAGCTGATTTTCCTAAGTCACTTTCAGGCAAGATAAAGTTAGCAGAAAGCTAACTTTGCTCTCATCACCCTCCTCAATACCAGGCACAGGATCTGGGCTTGGGAACACTCACAGGTGTTAAGTAGTAATCTTTCTGTTAGCATTGCAGTCTGTTTTGAAAGCTTACTGCAGAGTTTAAATAGGTTTTCTTCTGCTGCTTCCTTCTTTTCTCATGTTTGCCCCTATATTGGCTATGTTTTTAATTTTGGTTACCTGTGTATGTGTTATTATCTGTATATATCTTAGTGCATTAGTTGGAAATGGTAATTGCCCTCCTTTTTCATTTGCTCTTTTGATCTGCCTTCACCTGTGCCTACTCCCTCTTGAGCAGATCTCATGTTTTTTGGGCTAATTATGTGTATGAAAAGGGAGGAATAAATATCATGCATGTCCTGTTGACAGTATGAAGCCAGCTAATTAAAACCTAAATAAAATGTAAGAAAGTAATGAGCTTTCCAATGTCCTGTCATCAGAAGGGAAAAAAATTGTATTAAAAAAACCTAAAACCAAGCCAAAACAAAAGAGAGGAAAAAAAACCATACAGAAAGGTGCTATCTTCTGACCAATATGGGATGACAGCCTAATGTTCTGCTGTTGTTACTACTGGAATTTGTATGTTCTTGCACTATTTACGCTTTCAAACATTTTGGAACAGATTAGTTGTATTAAATTGGCCTTTAGATTTTTAGTCAGTGCTTCAAAATGTAGAAGCTGTGATTTACTATTTTTTTTAATGTTGTTGTTGTTAGGCCTCCTCTTTCCCTCATAGGTTTATGTTGTTACCTGGTGTGATCTCCAAGTACCTGATACTGATCAAGTAATATGGGTACCACTGCTGGGAATGCTTTTATGTCTGTTTTCCCCATGCTCCCCCCTTGCACTACATGGCCTTTTCATCTTTTGAAATGTGAATATCGGATGTATCATATTCATGATTACTTTGTGATACAGCAAAAATTCAGGACTGACTGCTCTAAAAATGTTTTGGAAAGGTAAGCGTCTAACCTTTTCTACTGGCAGAGTGTCAGCTTTAAGTAAACACAAATTTCCATGCTGTATTTATGTTTCCTCCACTATGGACTGCATTGTGAGCAGGATTAGAATAATTTCTTCCCCATTGTCAAATGCAGCCACTTGTGACTTAGAATCAGGAACATCCCTTGTAAATTACAGTGCTTAGCAGCTTTAAATCTGACTGCATCACCTTACTTTTGACTTGGTTCAGTGGTTTAAATACCATAGGAATACTTCTCTCCACATCCTGGACATCATTATTGAAAATTAAGTCGAGGTCTGGGGTCTTTTAACATCTTTTTTTGGTGTCAAATAGTATGGTAGAAAGCAGCAAAACACTTAATCCAGTTGTCATCTTGGCAGGTGCAGGGAGAGGAACTTTGCTCGTGTATTTTCTGTGGGTTTGATGCTGGGGTCTGAGGCCTGTGATGTCATGTCAAAACCAGCACTGGCTCTAACAGGGCCATTCACAACAATGGGACAAAGCTGTAAAATCTCTTACAGACTTCTTTTTTCTTCAAAAAGATACCTTTGAAGAAGAAGCAACGATTAATGTATGTTTTATGTAGGGAAGGTACCGGCTAATAAAATTACAAGGTAAATGACGCTGATACCCAAACCTCCAAACTTTTCTGGCCTCTGTGGGACTGCAGAGGGGCAGCAAGGCGCCTGTCAGAGCACAGCCAGAGGAGCCTGTGCCTGTCTGAGCGCTGCTGCCGGAGGAGCAGGCGGGGGCCCGAAGGCGCTGCCTTTGCCCGTGGGTGCAGAATCCCCCGCGGGGCTGCGGGCACCGGAGCGCCGGTGATGCCGGGCGCGGCAGGACGGTGCCGGCAGCTGTCGCGTCGGGCTGCCCTGCCTCGGACAGCTGCCACGCTGCCACCCCTCGGGTCCTCTGATTGGGTGCTCCCAGCGACTGATTACAAATGCTGATGCCGCTTCTGTGATCCTTTCCACTCGGAGGAGAAATCTCTTATCCCCACCCCCAAGCCCACCTCTAGAATGTAAGTCATGGTGAGAAGATGAGGATGAAAACAGTGCGCTATGAGTGACTGGAAATCCAGCAGCCCGGTTTAGCTGCAGTGTTATGTAGGAGTCGTTTCCAGACTTCTTACCTTTGGTTTTCCGGCACAAACTGCTTGCAGGTTTTCGAAGGCTGTGAAAGGACTTACCGTTTGTGTGCTTGTGCTTTCTGTGCATCAGCACATTACCTTGCTTTTCCCCTGGACAGCTGTGTTCAGAGCTTCATGTGGCAACCTTTCTACTGAAGAGAGATAAAAAGGATCCTTAATCTGATTCTCTTTGGATCTTTCTATTTTTATGGTAAGTGCCAGCATATATTGGCAGAGCGCAGCTTCTTTGCTGCAGTGCTCGTGCTCTCTCCCTCTCTCTCCCTCTCCCTCCCCCTTCCCCATCTGTTTTTCTCCCCCGGTAGTCTTAGATAAGTCTCGTGACCTTCACTTAATATCTAGTCATAATTTTCATCATCTTCGTAGCAGATGCTGGCTAAGTAAAATGCAAGTTTTCTCTTTATTTTGCTCTTTCCCTCCTCTGACCCGCAGCTCTGAAGTATTGACTGCAAGCTGAGTACTGCCTCTTTGTCCTTGAAACGGGAGGCTCCAGCATTGCTCCCGATTGCCTGTGGCAGCAGCGGGATACGCTTCTGGGGAGCTGGAATAGAGACTGGGTAAAGGTGACAGGCTCTCTTCTCCAGGTCTGTACCCTTGCACTGAGGGCACAGACGTCCCCTGCTTGAGCAGCCACCTAGGAAACTCTGAAGACCCTCAGTGCTCAGGTGTGAGCATACATGTGATTTGAGCTGGTATTTGCTCTCCTTGGCATGGGACAGATGGGCTCTTTCAGCATTTTCTGTATAAGCCTATGTCATCAGGTGTTTTTAAGTTGGGCATTTGCATCTTACAGGTGCAGAATAGCTGGGACAAGAAGTTACAGAATCGGTGACCTAATAACGCTCATCCCTATCTGGTCTTTACTGTTGCAAATTCTTAGCTTTTTGAAGTGCTTTTACATCTCTGCAGTAGAAAAAAAAAAGTGCTTTTAAATGTCTGAAAATCTGTTCTGGCTTAATTTGTGCTCTAAGCTATTTTAAAAGCTCTGATTTTATAAACAGGAAAGGTTGTTATTTAGACCACAGTAAACTGTGTCCTTAGTTTTAGTTTGGTTGGTTTTTGTGGGTTTGTTTTCTTCTTTTTTAGTTTGTTGCATGAGATTTAAAGTAAAGCAAATATACAGTTTCTGGTAGAGAGATGTTTTCATTTGTTTTTGGTATGAGAGAACTACCAAAGTATTTATTTTAACTTGAATGTGTTTCATGCTGTGGATTCATTATGTGGATTGACTATGCATAGCCCTTGCAGCCTGCAGGAATAATAAAGACTCTGCTACATCTTCAAAGGTCCACTGAAGGCATAGATATAGCACTGGCTCAAACTTGTCGCAGGGTGGTCTGACTTCAAGCAGAGCAAAGAGGAGATGTGTTCTTATACCTTTGTTTTACTGAGGTAGGATAAGAATAAAGCTTTTATTCTGTCTCTGCGTTGCCTTTTCTGGGTTTAACAAGAGATATGCTGGTATCTGGGAATTTTTTTCTTGGTTTAATGTAGCTTATGTCGTGACTTAAAACAATTTATTCTATATTTCAGAGAGTTTTGCTTCACATGAGCTGATCAGTTGAATTGAGTTTGTGTACCTCCTTTTCCCTCCCTAATGAGTAAAAACTTCAGAAAATGCTATTTTCAATACCCTTAATTTCTTTTCTGTACTTGGGTGTAATGTCAAGCTGTATTGACAAGCATGTATGAGTGTGGTGGGGGAGAGGGAAGCCCAGGTTAGACAAGAGGCAGAAGGAGGGAGAAGGAGGAGGCTTCCCCAAATCTGCAGGTAGAGGACTTCATGGTGCAGTGAGGTACCTGCTGCATTGCCCTCAGAGCAAGCAGCAAGGGCCAGCACGTAGCTCAGATCTCAGTGCTCTGAGTCATCTCCCCCATCAGCTCTTGTGTTTTGGCATCATGAAGAACCCACTGGTGCAGTTGATCCTGAGCCTGGTTTCCCTTCTCACTGATGCAGTGAGGATGTGCTGCAAATCTCCTACTCTGGTAGGGAACAGGCCAGTTTTGGCAATTGTGCAGCTCAAGGAACTGCCTAAAAACGTTTCCCTCTAGAGCAGCTTTCCCCACTGTCTCCTACAGAAAGGCTTTGGCACCATGACTGGTCTATGTGTTACTTAACTCTTTTATACCAGTAATGAAGGTGCCTGAGTTTGTTCTCTTCCAGTTTCAGAGTGCTGACACTATGACAGCAGCAAAGAAACTTTTTGCTGTAGAAGATGTGCAGGGCTCCTGGTAACTCACACAGAGAAGCAGTCCTGAGACCCTGCACAACCTGCAGGTTGTGATAGTGCCTTGGAGGAATTAGGCTTAGGCTTTTCTTGATTAAATGTGAATAGTAACTTTGTGCATGCATTTGAACTTGGAGTTTTTTACCGTTTTCTCCATATAAAATGATGGTAAACATAAAAAACAAATAGTTTTGCAAAATGCATGCACCACTTAAAATACCCTGAAGACCTCACAGTTAATTACAGAACTGCATGCTATTATGCTATAAAATATTATTGTAAATTCAGATATTCATATGCCCTAAAATGTAGATACATTCCTACCCAACAATTTCTCAGAAGTGTTGTTGTCACTCAAAAATTACTAATGTTTAAATAAAATGATCTTGTAAAAGCTAATTTTGAACATAAGTGCATAATCATATCTGTCTTTTCCCATAAAAGTTTAAAAGCCAAAGTGCTTTTGCAATAACCTTGAGGCAAAAGGAAGAGAGGAAAATGATCCTGAAGTATTTTCTCCAGTTTAAACTATATGAGCTTGCAATGGGATGTTTGCATTTGGAACCTAACATCTGAGTACTGCAACAGAGAAGTCTATGCATCTAAAATCCTTGCCAGCACATCTTGTTGCAGGCTAAAGGCTTGAAAAATAAAGATGCAATCCTCTGTAACAGTCTTGAGAGGTATAGAGAAGAGTGAAATTCCCCAAATTACATGAAATTCAAGTAGGTAGATGTGCTGTTCATTTCTTGGGAATTCTGTGAATGCTCTGATAGGCAATGCATGCATAGCACTTCCTTGTTTCACAGCGTGGTGTCATGTTAATTCCTTTGCAGGGTGGCTGAAGACTGCATGGAAAACAACTGCAGGGAAAGGAAAAAAAAAAGGCTCTGTTCCTCAGCCAGCCAAAATCACCCAATGGTCTGATGAAGTCATTGCATTCTTTTTTTTCTTGTATATGATCAATATGCATTCTTCATCCACTTGTCTATAGAAGCAAGTTTTTAAAGCTTTTTTACTCCACAAGTACTTAAACATATACATTTATGTTGGGAATATAAATTGGTATGTTTTTACAGAAAACTCAGTCATTTATCCATACTGCTTCAGTAATTTTATGCTTTCCATCTGCTCATATCCTTTCTGACAAAACTTATGCAGACAGCTATTGATTATCGCTGGCTGAAGAATTCAGGCAGTGAATTAGCCATGCTCCAACTTCCCTCTCTGCCCCAGACTGGAAAGCAGTACTGAGATATGCATGTTGCAGAGCTGAAGTCATCAGTACCAGCAGCACTCTGGCTGGTGATTTTTTTAATGCTGTATCAGTTGTGCTTTTACCTGGCTGTTTCTTCATCCATCCTGACCCACTAATGAGCCCCACATGAATAATCAAATCTCAACTGCACCTTTTAGGCTTTCTCCCTTATTCATACAGCTAACTTTAAAGGTGTTCCTGGTCATATTATCCCACTGAGTCTGCAGATTTTGTCCAGGATGATTTCAAGGACTTCGTAACTCTAATGTTGCAGGATTTACAAACCTGTCTCTATATATTTTGCAGCTTTAACAGGTGAGCTCTCTTCAGTGCAGCTGCTACTTTTGCAGTTTATGGGAGTCTGGAAATGCTGTGTTTGAACACTGTGCTGCATAATCTGTCAGAAGTTTGGTGCTTTGGGGAAGTGCTAGGCAGGGTGTGTGTGTGTGCTACGTGCTGTCTCTATGTCAGTGGGGAAGGATTGGCTTTCAGACATTATGTGTGTCCTGTGTCTCCTGTGCATACCCTGCCTTCTTATAAGTGCTTGCATCCTGTTCCTGTCATATCTCAGGAGGGGATTGCATTTTCTGCTTCTGTACAAGTGCAGAGTGCTTTGTGTAGATCTGTCTGGTTCTTCATGGAAACCATGGTCTTTCATTTCATGTTGTGCAGGTTTGTTCTTATGTAACTTCTGCACAGGAAACACTGGACAATAGAGAGGTGTTCTGTGTGTTACAGAACTTTCTCCTGAATAGCAAAAGTCACAATTATATTATTCCAGTCTCAGTGTGGTAACAATGGAGCAGCGCTAGGCCTGTTTGACTTGACCAACATTAGCTGTTTGCATTCTGGTAATGTGAGATTGGTTTAGAATAGAGAACTTCTCATTGTATAATATAAGGAGAAATAAAAGTTTTGTTAGGAGTTATGGGTTATTTCTCCAGTATTCTAGTAGAAGGGGTCTTGGCACTGGAGCAGGCAATGCAAGTGTTTTAATCTTTATGAAAAACACCCTAAGCAGGATGAATATCACTAAAGCTGCAATTATATCCCCAAATAAGGGAGCTAATGGTGGGCAGCTCTCTGCACATGCATGGATTTTACTCTAGGAGAGCACAAATCTGAGAGAATGTTTTCAGAAAAGCCTCATATTTCTAAGAGCTGTATGTGGATACTAATAATGCTGCAAGACCAATCCTTCAAAACAGTTTCCCTTTATGACCTCAGGAGGAGTTACAGCAGTCTGGCCTCCAAATTCAGCTCTGAGAGAAGACTAGTTCCAACCAAATGGTGAACTTTGAACATAAATCCAGAGATTTCCAGACTCAGCATTTGCAATCTGATTGTCCAAAGGAAGGCTTGCTGTCCATGAGCTTTGGACAACTTGGTCCCTCAAAAGTCCATGCTAGCATAGATAAATATATTTTAAAAGAAATAGAGATTGAATCTCCTGAATGCATTCTCTGGACATGAGTGAGTTCCAAGATTCCAGGATTATGTGGGTATTGATGATGGTCATAGGAGATGAGTTTCTCGTGCTCTCTATAGAGGTAGAATACCAAAAATTTGCACTTTCAGAGGGTGGTTGGAAACATGCCTAAAAGAGATGTCCTAATCTTCCTTAGAAAATTATTGCTGTTTAATATGAAGCAAGGAGGAGTAGGCTTCTGTATAATTTATCTATAGGGTTTATGTCACTAGTGCTGGGAGATTATTAAAATAGTGCCCGCATCAAAACAGCTTTTCTACCTTCATCCATTTGGTCTTGTTGCAGCCCCCTGCAATATTGACATTAATTTCCTATTTTATATAGTGCTTGCAGCCTTCAAATATAGAAAAATTTTTCTGCCTTCCTTAATTTTTGGATGAGGAAGTTAATTAACAAAATCACTTGAGAAGAGAAAGACAGAATCTCCTCTGAGCCAGTTTGCTGTATGGAAAAGCTGGTGATTAGTTGGCTTGGTGATTAGCTGTTTTGGATCAGCAGGAGATTTATTCCCATTTCAGATCATTTTCTTTGAAGAAACTGGTTTTCATTAAGATTAAGCATAATACTTTATACATGATGTATTAGACCACCAGAGACTTTTTCTAAATGGGCTTGATAGTTCTTGGGAAACCATTCCCTGTAAAATGCCAGTCAAAATCCAGAACTTTGTGAAGTCCATTGGTATTTTTCTATATATCCTGGTAGACATACAACCTCTCTACATCTTCTTCATCTATTCCCCAGCCTCAGTTAAATTCTTTTCTTGTTTGTGCTCTGTGTCACTCACTCTGCACTGTTTTCCCTTGGTATGTACTTTTTTGCCTTTTTACATATTGATTTGCCTTCACATTTTTCTAGGTTTTGGTTTTCTTTTGTATTGAGGGCTGGGGAGAGTTATAACCATGCTAGTTGCCATCCTGTGCTGAGTTTCCTCTAGGCAGAACACTGCTCTGATTCAGTGCCTAGGGAAATGCAAATTTTGTTCTTTCAGTGTTTGTAAGACCTTGGTCTGCAGTCACAATATATTGTGAACCATGCATAGAAAAATGGAGAACAAAAGGCAATGACAAACAGGTTTGGCAGGACAAAAGGGCTGGAACTTAGGAGTTAAGTAAAATATCATCCTCGTTAACATGGATATTCTTTTCATTCATCTAGCAGGAAAATAATATATTTTGTAGCTGTGGAATCTGAGATCAAAGAACCATAGCAAAGAAGAATTAAGCAGGTGATACTGGTCTGAGTTATTTCAACCTCTCTTGCAGTTTCATGCAGACATTGCTGCTTTGGTTTATGTTTAGTGCTTTTGAGGCTATTTTCATAAAAATTCTTTATTTTAGATGAGGGGGAGAAAATGAATTAAGTTGAATGCTCCTCCACCCTCAGGGAAAAGTACTACCTCTTCTAATTCCTTGTTGTCCTTTGTTCCCAGAGAAATATCTGCAGCATTTGATGTTCTAGACTGTGTAATTTAAATTAACTTTTCCAGACTGGTGAAAATTCCTGATCTCATATAAATTAAATACAGGGTAGTCAAGTTTCTACCCACAGACTTTTGTTTTGAATGATGCTGTGTGCTTCTAATACTTGTTCTATTCTCTGCCTCTTTATGATAACCACCAGATGAGCCTAGGCATAAGAAGTCCTTTTTAACTGGTCACACTGAAATTGCTGTTGAGACATAGACAGAATTTCCCTATTTTCCTTTATAATGTAGGATTTGTGATTTTGATTTCAGAAATGCCCTGGCAAAAGTTTGGTTAGCCTTCTACTTCGGCATGCTTCATGAAGTTTACTTACTTTATATTTCTAATAATAATAGACTCTGAAGTATTCTGATTAGTATCTTATGGTGCAATTCTGATGATACAAACAAGTTTCCATCAGTAGTCAGTGTCCCATGATGAAGTTGTTACCGCAACTTCTCATCGCACTGTTGTCACCTGGAGCAGTTCTGCAAAAAATATATGCATTCTCATGTAAGAAAAATACTACTTTATTTTCCTTTTTTACCTAAAAACTAACATGACTCAATTGTTTTGTGATTACTATATTATGTTAATAGATACCACAACTTTTGTGACAAAATTTGGGTCTAAATTATCCAGTTGCTTCCTGTAAAGCTCAGTGATATCAGCATTCAGGTAACTCTTTTTCTGCAGTTTTAATTCTGCCTCTTATATTTCTGCTTCTATGTCTGATCTTATTTCTTACAGTTCTGCATTTTGTGCTTCTGCTTCTTGCTGGACCTCCTGTCCTTTAACCCTCTTTCAAGATCTGCTCCATTCCCCCTCCAGCATTTCTCTGTCTGCTCCTTCTGTTCTTTACTTGCTCCTCCAGACTGTGCCCAGGTGTCCCACTCACATACTGGTGTTTGTTTTTTGCTTGTAATTTTGAGCCTTAATGAAAATATGAACTCAGACCACTGAATTGTGGTACTTCAGCAGCACTTGTTGTGCAGGTCACCATTTTTTGCAACAACCAAAACTTTCCATTAATTGTTTGTTAAACAATGCAATGGGTTTTACAGGTGACATTGCAATGAAGAAGTGGGGGCTCAGATATCAATATTACTAAGCCATTTCCTTACCTTAAGATACACTGCTTGAATTGAAATTTAATATATGTTGCAGTGAGGAGGCATAATAGGTCTGTGCTTTTCCTGGTTCTCCTTGTGTGAGGTTGGGTATCACCTCTGCTTCTAAGTTGAGAAGGGAGATAGGTCAAGGACATGTACTCCCTTTCAGTTCCAAAAGGGACAAGAGAAGAAAGAAGAGAGATGGATGTGGCCCATATCCACTGGGGTTTGGGGTGGGTCTTTTTGTTGGTTTTTTTTGGCGTTTGTTTTGTTTTATTGGGTTTTTCATTTGTTTGTTTGTTAGTGTTTTATTTTCTTTTTGACATTTTGCTTCAGGATCAGGTTGTGATGAAAGAAACTGTGCAAATTTGGGAATTTCTGTGTGCTTTCAGTTATCATGTGATAGCATGGCAATTATTGCACAGGAGGCTGTTCATTGTCAAAAATTTAAGTGTCTCACTCAAGATCACACAGAAATATATGTCTTGGTTCAACCCAGGACTCTTGAAACCTGTGACACTACCAGCCCATGCCAGGCTAGCCTGTTTTCCCAGAGTGACAATATAGGGGGA
Organism: Molothrus ater; assembly: GCF_012460135.2. Taxonomy (NCBI): domain Eukaryota; kingdom Metazoa; phylum Chordata; class Aves; order Passeriformes; family Icteridae; genus Molothrus; species Molothrus ater. Next base: position 46,652,594 of record NC_050482.2, read on the forward strand.
GTGAAAATTTTAATACTAACAGATAATTCTAAATAAGCTACATTCAAATACAAAAGGTCAAGAAAAAACTTTCAGTCTTCTAGTTTCTAAAACAAGTAAAGGACCTCAAAAATTTTTTAAAAAATGAAAAGTTCTTTTTTAAAGACAAAATTATATTGTTACAGAGTGTGGAGAAATATTTAGGATATTTGCCAAATAACTTTGATAATGCTACAGCTTGTCACTGCCTGTCTAAAAATTCCAGTTGTTTGTTTCCAGGGCATACCATGATGCCTGGTTAGTTTTTGATGTGCTCTGATTGTAGTGCACCCCAGGCTAAATAACTTGCAATTGTTGTGTTTCTCTTTCACTGTTGTCAAGCATATGTTGTGTTTGCTGAATGGAGTCCAGGGAAAAACGTGTTCTGAGGCCATGCTGTCAGCACTTACATTTTTTTGAACTGCACTTTTAGAAACGTCTGTAAGCCTGTCAATCAATTTTAAACTTTGGGTATGGCTTTGTGAGTACTTCATTGCACTCTTGGATGCTAGCACTGCTAGTTTTATTTTACCAAATACCGTGGGAGGAAGCAGCTTTGAGCATTTAAGAATTATTAAATACCAGAATATTGGTTGCCTGTATTTATGCGATAGCCTGGAGATTTTAGTCATATGTTGACATGCAATGTTTTCCTTGAATTATCTTGGTTTCTTTTTATTTTACTTGTGAAATATTTCGTTCTATGATCCAAACCAGGCTCCAAACAAAAATTTACTGATATTTGTGTTTTTATTGCAATCACCACAACTTCTGCTAATGTCCAGATGGCAAACAATTATCCTTCATATAAACTATGATGTAAGAAGATGTTATTTCCATTCTTGGTGTCATCTGTTCTTATTACTTCATTAATAAGGAGCTGAGGTTTTTGATGTGAAAGAGAGAAATTCTCATTAGGTTAGGGTTCTGAATGTAAAATGTCAAGGGCATGATTTTTTTCATGTCTCTATCACATTATAGCGTTTTATATAATGAAAATAAGACTTCAGTGGACACTGACTGTAGCTATGTGCACCATAACTTTGGTGTTGTCTGCTGGGTGCTTGGACAGTGACATACCCCCTCTGAAGTCACTTTCTTACCAGCACAGAAAGCAGAGGAGGGTATGCAGTTGAGTACCTCAAATTAAAACCTGAATTCTTTGATCCTGAGACCAACCTTTGTCTTCAGGCAGATTTAATGTGTGTTTCTATATGGCTTTTCCTGTGCACAGAGACTGGGCAGAGGCCAGGTGGAGCTGATGCTTATCACAGAAGTGTCCATCCTAAGTGCACACTGAGGATAAAAATTTCTGTGTGGTCTGAAATTAAAACTCATATCATGTTGCATAAGCACAGAAGTGCTGAGTCTATTTCACAGATGCAGCCTGAATCCTGGCACTTCTTAGGCACTTGACACTGCAAACTCAACAGCCTTCTGATATAGTTGTATTATATGTCAACACCTAAATATTTTAAAAGACTTTATAAAATCCAGTATTTTCATCCTCTGATATTGAGAAAAATGTTGGCTGTATATGTAAGGTATTTGAGAGCTTCAATTTTTGTCTTCCTTGTCTTGAGTATGGTCAGGGGTCAGCTTGGTAGCCATGGTTGACATTCCAGGGCTGGTAGAACTGTCAGAAGAGGGAAGTACATCTTTTGCTACAAAACTCCCTGTTGATGGCATTTTAATGGAACTAAGTGTCCTCTACTGCCACAGACCTTTTTATCTTGACATTTGTCCTCCTCATGATGTGATGTGACTGCTAGCTCTCCTGGGAGTGAAGGTCTCTACTCTTCTACCATTACAGTGATGCCCTTGAGCTGTAAGAGGGGGAAAAATACACCACATCAGTTGCTGACAGAAAAAAAAAATAATTAGGCAGCCTAAAACTTTAGGTAATCTTATTTTTTTTACAGTGATAACCATCTCTCAGAGATAGGTAGGGAGATAGATAGATGGATGGATGGATGGGTATTCACAGAATCAATTAGGTTGGAAAAGACCTTGGAGATCATCAAGTCCAACCTGTGACCTACCACCACCTTGTCAATCAGATCATGGGGCTGAGTGCCATATCCAGTCTTTTCTTAAACACCTCCCACCAGCAATGGTGACTCCACTACTTCTGTGGGCAGCTCATTCCAACGCCCAACTCTTTCTGCCTTACTCTTTCTGTGAAGAACTTCTTCATAATGTCCATCCTAAACATAATTTTCTCCCTCTGAATTTCCAACAAAGTTGCTTTTAAATTTGCCTGAGCAGATTTCCCAATTCAGAAATGGCATTTTAAATCTTGAGGCATCTGTGTTTGTATATGCATGGTTAGTGATTTTATAGCATATTCATTGATGTGGTTAATACTTTAAAGCTGCTTTTTAAAATGAAAAATTGATGTTGATTAACTATTATGTGAGCACAAATTCTATCTTTACAGTTTCAGTGTTATAAGTAAATCCAGTTAAATTGTGGAAGTGTTTTCATTCCTTCTCATTAACATAGTTTTAGCAAAGGACTTTACACAAGTAAAATTGCAACTGATCAAGTCCAAAAAAACAATTTTAAAAAATCTTCTCTCCTGCTTTGTGTTGTGAGTAAAGCAATTAATACTTTGCTCATGTTCCCTTGAAAATAGCCTGGGCACTGCTCTGTTTCAGAGGCTTTGCCATCATCTGGCCAGTCAGCCAAGGTTATGGGAATGCAGATTTTGAATCAGCAATTGCCTACTAAATGCTGCTGGAGTGTTGTTGGCAGGAAGATGTCACAGCATGGCATCCTACAGTGCCTGTGGCTTTGTGGTGGTTTGTCACCTGCATTGTGCTGTCCCAGGGCAAGAACAAGAATTCTATTTAATGCATAATCCCAGGAAAGGGCTTGAACCTGTCTCCGTGTTGGGGTCTAGTATATACCTTACTCTGGCTGCAACTGAAGGAGCTGCATGAGATAATTTTCAGGCTTTACAATAATTTCTTTAATTACTTTAGGGATTGAGATATATCAAGGGGAATACAGTGGGCTGAATATACTCTGAAGCCAAAACCAGAGAATTGCAGAACTCGGGTCAGAGTAGTAAGGATGTTCTTCCAGTCATTATTTATCACTTAGAAATGTAACTTGAATGCATCATTTAAATGTTTTTACATGTAATCACACTAACAATTGTCAGCTAAAAATACTAATGCTCAGGAGGTGGAGAGGAGCCATTTGCATAAATAGAAGTATGCAGAGCAAGATAGCAGGTTCATTTACTCTATATAGCAGTTTTAAGGCGCTTAGCATCTAATTCTGTGTCAAGGAAATTAGAGACTTATTGATTTCCTCAAAAGGAAATACATAAAATGCTCATTTTCCCACACAGACCATTTCCTTTCAGCATAAGCAGGCATTTATTAGTTGATTTAGGGCAAGCCAGGCTTGCAACCTTCAATAGCTAAGCCAAGGGTCACCTTTGTGTTGAATTTCATGCTTTTTGAAAGACTGGAGAAATTTTTCCTTACTCTTCATATGAAAATCCTGACACACCACTAATATTATACCCTGTTAACTGCTAGATGCTGAGCACTTTGGTGCAATGTTAATCCTCTGGGTCTAGTGCTGCCATTTTGCTGAGCAAGCTCATACTGCAAGTGTGATAAAATAATTCAGAGACAGGTGCTTTCAAAAAATTGAGTCATGCAAGACACATTGCAGATCTTCTGTGTGTCAGTAGGAATTGATGTAATTGAAAATCTTTGAAAAAGTGAGAGAATCCAGTGCTGCAGTTTGTTGGGAAATCAGTTGCAAGTAAAAATGCATGCTTGTCTTTTCCATTCTTGCAAAAGTATTGCCTGGCTGAGGCAGAAGCAGCTGCTAATTGTAGTGAGTAAATTTCAACACTCCAGTAGTTGTAATTTACAGCGTACAGTGATACCTGTCTGGTTGGTTTTAGAATAAATTAACAACCAAAAAAAAATTTAAAATTCAAACCTAGCTTGGTGCAATATTTTTGATTGTAGTCACATCTTCCTTAATGGATGGGTATCAGTTTTTATAAAGCACAGCATATCATTTTGAAAGTTTTAGCAAATGATCCATACAATTAACAGTAACAGGGAGTGAGTGAGAGCAAATGAGCTTTGTCTCATTCCTGCTTGGCACATTAAATACCCCCTAGTCTCATTCTTTTACTCAATTTGTCTCTTTCATACAAAGACAGTAAGCATTTGAGACAAGAGATTTTTGGTTTTTTTAAAAGCATTTGATGACTAGATGTGTTCCTCCAATCATTGTTTACCACTTAGAAGTGTAACTTGAATGCATCATTTAAATGTTTTTACATATAGTCCCACCTGAGATTGTGGGAACTTGGACCCTGTTGGAAACCTAATAATTTTTGTGCCTTGTACAGATTTCTAAGCTCCTAACATTCTTTAGGTCTGTTTTGGGTAATGTCAAAGTCCTGACAGAGAAAACTACATTCCTTACAGAAAGTCCCATAAAATGCTGAGGTCAACACAGCAGCTGGTACAGTGGGGACAAGGATTGAGCAACTCTGTGTCTGGTTTACACAATGAATGGTTGTCTTGAGTAGAAATTCTTTGTGGAGCTGAGACACAAAATCTCTCCTCATTTCTATGCAATTTTTTGACTAATTCTAATTTCTGGTGCTTGAAGAGGAATGAAGCTGCCAATGCAGCAGAAATGAATGGCAGTAACAAGTGGAAGTGAGAACGATGGGGAGCAGCAGGGTCAAGATTTTTCTCAGCACAGTTTGCAGTTTGTGAGCAGCACAGATGTAGAAAACTTGAATCTGGATCTTTCTGTGGGCGTTCAACTGAGGTACCTGGGAAACAAGCAGAACTGTGTTTTTGAAATTTCTCTTGCCTGCAGCAGAAAGGTCACTTAGTGATGTTAATTAGCAGTTATTCATGGTGATGATTTAGTCTCACTTCATAGATCATCCAGCCTCCTGGACACTCTGGAGTCCAGACGCAGGACACCTGGTCCATACAAGAAGAGTCTGAACAAGCAGTTACCTGATGTAGGAACAATGTACAAGGCTATGAAAATCAGTGCTGTGTCATTTTTTGTTTGAATAGACTTTTATATTCCTCAGAGTTGAAAAATAAATAATAAGGTGAGAGGGGTGTTTTTTTCCCTTTCTCTTCCTCTAGGAAAAAATGTGTTTTATTTTAAAAGGGAATTGAACATGAAGAATGATGAAATAGGATAAGAAGTATATTTTAGATATAGAATTTGTACAGAAAAATTGTGGACTATATGAATGAGGATAGGATATATTGTGATGAAAATTGCATTGTTCACTGCTTTAAAGCTCTTTTTCCTGATGTACATTTTTCTCTTTCAGAACCATACTCAAGTCAGCAGAAAAAAAAATAGGTAATTAGTCAAATAAATGGTCTAAATCTTCATGTTATAATCACAGAAGACCCATGGATTTTATGACTCTAAATTGTACATTGAGTTTCAAGGCTAAATTGCTAGAAATTAACAATTTCTTGCTTAAAGTCTATTGAATTATCAACTAAGAAAAGAAAAGAATACTTTTCTGCTTTAATAGCATTATTTCAGGATTATTGGATAGAAATAGCCCTGAATTAATCAACAGCTTAATTTGACAATTCATTTTTTATTGTAGGCATTCACTTGCAGACAGAAAAAGTGCCTTTGTTCTAGCTAAGAGAATTGCTGGATGTGTGTTCTGGTCATTGGAGATAAAGACCCTGACAATTTTGTTCACACACTGCTAACTTTATTGATGCTGTCCTCTGTGCTGTGGAATACACCCTTTGCTATAATTTTTGATGGGGAAAAGAAAAATTATTCTGTTTTCTCTGCACTGAAACCTGCATGCTTCCAGATTGCTGAAGAAAACTAACCTTAAAAGTTTTCATGCAATCCTGGCCTTGGGCACGCTCCCAACCAGAAGGGACACGATTTCAGTGGGCTTAAGTCAATGTGCTTCCACTGCAGAAACCTCAGGTGTGACAATTTATGTTCAGAGATGATCTGATTTAGCCCATAGTCATTCATTTTGCAGTTTCCAGAGATGAACAATGGGACAATGCTTAATTCAGGATTGAAGTGGAGAGTGTTTCTTGCTGTGGTTGTGTCTGTCAGCTTGTAACAGCGGGGTCTCTGAGGAACTTTTTTGAGGAAATTGGAAGGGGGGAAAAAAAGAGATTATTCTACCACAGCATGAAACTGAAGAAAGATTTCCATCTCTAGACCTACTGATGCTGACCATGCTTAGCTGGGACAGTCTCAATGTTTGCTGACAGCCCACAAGGGAAGCTACCTTAGCATGGGCAAAGGCACCCTTCAAACCAGGCAGGCTCAGTGCAGATCCTCTGTAAACCTGCACAAACCTTGCAGGTTCAGTTTGCACAGAATTAATTTGAACATAATTTAAGTACTATCATAAGGAAGCTAAGCTCTTTTTAAAGTTTTTTGCTACATAGTCATTTTTTCAATGTTGTCCTAAACAAGGTTTGGATTGCCTCTCTTAGTTTATTTTATACTGATGTTAAAATAAATACATAGGGAAAACCTGGCACTAAATAATTGTAATAAAGCTAGTAAATAAAGACTAAATTCTTCCCATAAAAATCTTAAAGTATCTGGACTGGACCTACACATTTTTATATCTCCCTTATGCAGTGAATGAACTAAAATAAGGAGAAAAGTAGAAGACAAATATAGAGTTTTAAAAATACTGCAGCTCCCATGCTGACCTTTTCACAATAATAACATGATGGTATAAGAAACATAAAATATGAATGCTAGCTTCAAGATGTAGGATCTTAGCAATTTTTAAGGGAGTGTTCTTGAAAATCTAGATTGAATTGAAGTTCTCTACCTTTTCACATAGCACTTGTGATAGAAACTGCTTTTTTTCAGACTTCTTTCTGACTTGAAGAAATAATTTGGAACAATAATTTTAAAACAAAATTGCCACGTATATGATCCTGATTTGAAACTTTTCAAAGAAAGAGAAAACAAAATATTGAGATTTAGGCAAGGAGTATAAGTAGTGATGAAAGAATTTTTGAGCTGCTCAATGCAGTTTCACATGGGACATATATGTGTGTATAGGATTTTAGAGGGAAATCCTATATCCACTAGGATGTGATATATGGAACAATCAAGGAGTCTTGCCAGGGAGATCTAATTATAGGTACAGTAAATTGTCTCTTGTTCAGAAATCCACCCCTAAGTGTAGCAAGAAATTTCTACTAGTTGAATCAGTTTCAATGGATTTTGCAGTGTGCGTTTGCTTCTGAAAAGCTGTGGTGCAAAGCAGTCAGACTCCTTACCCTGCTCTTGAAACCCAGATCCAGAGGAGCTGCAGGGACACTGCACAGGCTGCAGACTAGGGGAGAAAAGCACTGGCTTGGGATGTCTGCCCACTTTGGCTAACTTGTGATGTGTGGAGATAATTTGAGTGCTGTTTCCCAGAGACAATGAACACACAGACAGTCTACATTGCTGTTGATTCATCATCAACTTGAACAAACTTCTTCACTGATACCACAGTCATACTAAACAGAACAAAGCTGTGTCAGTAGCAGGATGATGACAAAACTATCCTAATATATTAGTAGATGCAGGAAGATGAGTAAATTATAAGTATGAACTTCTTTGGGCTACCTTTTCATGAAAATGCATTGTTGGTAAATTTCTTTAGATCAATTTCCCATTACAATGAGATCAGTATTTGAAATTTTAGTGAATCACTGAGGTTCTCCTTAATTATTTAATGACTCATTTATTTTAATTTTTTTTTCTGGAGAGATACAGAAAATGAGGTAGGGGTCTGATCTCAGCGTAGCATATCTGGAAGATGGGAACCTTCTGTCTGGTTCCGCCAATATTTTGCTATTTGAGTTTTGTCAAATCACTTGGACCTTACTACAGCTTTGCTGATTAGGCTCAGTGACAGACACTGTTATAGCTGCACCACATCCATATAGGAATGAGCAGCACAGGTGGGAGAGATGCAGCTTTTCTTGTTCTTCTTGTGTGGAATCACAAGGAGAACACATTCACCACTAATGATGTTACACTGATGACTGGAGCAGAGACAGTCCTTCATGCCTTATCTTCTTGTATGTAAAATAAAGTTTGTCTTGTGGGAGAGGTTTGAAGGATGGATCAGCCAATGTCTGAAAATAGAGGATAAATGTCTAAATTGGAAGTTGTAAATTTCCATTGAGAATAACTTGGTTCTAAATTGCGCAGGGAAATAGCACAAGTTTGCATAATTTAATTATCTGCTAACAGGCATGTTTATCTGTAATAGCTGTACCTGATCAGAATTTAGCATCTGCAGTGGGCTATGGGAATGAGAGTCAGAAGAAGGTCACTGGTGATGCAGCAATGTGTAGCGTGCAGATTCAGCACTGGATGCTGTGCCGAGCACAATCCTTGAGTTAAACTGGAGTTTATTACCTCACTTTTAGTGCATTTTTACTTAGGTTTGCAAGTGAGTTAGAGAAATGTTCTGCCATGCTGTCAAACCAATGACATCCAAGACTTCCTGAGCTTCTGATAAAAAGAAATTGAAGGTCGCTTCTTAAGATCAGCAGGTTTATCTCTAATCCAGTGCAGTAAACTAAATTGACTGTGTATTTTGCAAGAACAGCAGAAGTTCCAGAAGAGCTGTGAGTGTAGTGTCTCATCCATTGCTACAATAATTCACATTTGAGAGAATCATAAGGAAAGGCCACAAGATTTTAATGATGTCTTAAAACTAATGAACCTCCAGAAAATGTGGTTTTGTTTTGACTTTCAACTCAATATCTGAGTTGTTCTTACAAGTTCACTCAGTCATGTGGTGTTTCTGTCCATATTGTTGCTAAGACCTCCATTTCTACACTATTCTTGCTGAGGAAGATATTTCAAGTTCTGTCTTCATCATATTGTTGTATTCTGGAGAACACATCCAGGGTCATGCACAAAACAAGTCTTTACAGCTGAAGCCTATTACTAAATTGTAAATGGATTTCTGTCTTTATAAGGAGAAGTATTTAAAGTATTAGTCTGGATTTTCTCAAATGCTGCTCTTCTCTTGGAAGAAGGGTAAAAATAGTCTGAGCAGCAGTTCCCAGTTCTTGTACTACCATCTTGATACCTGACTTAGCAGATGCCTCTGCTTGGTCAGCACCAGCAAAGAGCAAGCAAGGGTTTCTGCCTTCTGCTTTAACCCACTGCCTCTGCCCGCTCTGCAGGGCACAGCAGTGACTGCTTTCCTGCCTGCTCAGTGTTCCCCTCCACCACTGCTGATGTCCATTTGGCAGCCAGTGCCAAGTTATGTCCTATTTGTACTTTTCAGATGATGTAGAGGTGAAAGAACTGACGCTGCGGATTTATGATTAGTTTGGTCAAGACCACTGCAAAGCCTGGCATTTCTGTTAGTTGGCATTTCGCATTTCTGGTCAACACCACCAATGACAGGGCTTTATTTCACAGGGGAGTGCTGCTACCCTAGGGGATAATCAAAACATTTCTTATTCATTCCCAAAGTCAATTAAAAAATTAAATCCAGGACTCTTATCAGTGCATGCACACACACACAAAAATAAAATCGCTTAGAATGTGGCACAGTTAGCTGCTAGCTGATTTCTCTTTATATACTTATAAGGGTGAGCAAACAAAGGAGCACATCTTCAGCTTCTAGTTGAGTATAGCACACGTGATAAACATATGTTTCAGTTTTGGATAACAGTTGGTGATCCTTGTATTTGTCTTTCTGAAGCCTTTCTCGCTGATCAACAAAGAAACACTGACAAAATTTCTAAACAAAGCATCTTCCCTGGGAAATGATTCCTCTTTTGTCAAACATGGACAAGGCATCAAGGAAAGGGAGTTATGGGCAGTAAAGTAAGGAGACATTTACTCAGTTATGCTTTAAATCTTTCCCCCCCCTACATTTAGTTGTGGCAAAAAAAAAAGAGCCCATGTTGAAGCTCCAGGAAAAATGGTACAAGATTTTTATCCTCCTGCTTTTTCTGATTTGGAGGTTTTAATGTGTTATCCTAAGGCAAAGATAGTTGGAGGCATTGCGGCAGTACCTGTGAAAACATCCACAGTGCAAAGACCAGTATTCTAAGCCAGTCCACAGGAGTGAGTAGGCCTAAGAGAGTAGGTACTTTATCAGCACATGTTCACTGGTTGCTGTATTTATTTGGTTTTTTTGCTGCTTGATTGTGCCTTAAAACCTACCCAAGGCTGGAGGTCACCCTTCTAATGGTAGAAGAGAGATAGACTGATGGTTTTTGTTCTGCTGCAGCCATGTCTAAACCAAGAACTGATGAGCTGCATGGATATTGGCATGTCTCAAGAACTTGAACTTTGCTCAAGCCAGGCTTTGGTGCTTATGTTGCAGTGCTTAGTCTGTGACAAGTTTGATATCACTGGAAATTCTGACAGCAGGAGGAAGCAGAAGAGTGTGAGGAAGCCCCATCTATTTCCATCTGGACTGTATGACTCTTCAGAAATGCAAGTCAACTTGCATGTTACACTGGATAGTGTAAGATAACAACAACCCCTTTTGCTTCATAGGGCATTTGAGCCTGCAAGTAAACTCTGGGAGTAAATTCTGCAAGCACTTGATAAAGGCTTCAATTAAGTGTTCATCTTGCAGCCAAGCACTAAATTACCTGCCTTTCCAGGTCACTAGCTATTTGCTGATTAAGCTCTGATCTCCATTTTGAAAGGATTGCTGTCATTGAAACAACTGCTGTGTCACCTCACAGCTGATGTGGCACCTTCTCCTGTCCCTGTGCTCTGCTCAGCTCCCAGCAGGCAAACCACAGGAGCAGGAAACATTGCTGGGAAATGAGAATGCATCCTCCCAGCTATTTAAATTCCTGACTTCTCTGTGTTTGGTGAGGTGCAAGGAATCACTTCCATGCAATAGAGCTTGTGCTTGCTCCATAATTATTGCAGCACGCATAAAAATTTTACATAGGCATAAATTAAAAAAAAATATTTTTGCTGAATGAGAAGGCTGCATCGAGCTCTGCCATAGACAGGACAGCCACAGCTGTGCCAGGAAGGCAGAGCTTGTAAGATATTAATGCAGGAGAACACTTAATGAAAAAAAGAAGTCAGCACACTGGGAAACACACCATATGAGGAGGGCTGTCCAGTGAAAATAGAATATAACTACTCATTAGACAGAAAATACCATTTCCTTCCTCTAATTCTGCACATTTTCAGTAATCCCAGGCACTGCTTAGGGTAATGGTAATTTAATACACAGCAGTGTAGTTACAGAACATCTCTTTACCTACAAAAACCAAGGTCCTGATGGAAAATTTGAGATTATCAAGAGAGTACTGTAGATTAAGCAAATCTGTGAATGCTACAAAGTGGAGCAGAAACTGCTAAATCAGACTATTTCTTCATTTACATCAATGTGGTTGGCAATGGACTGCTCTTAATCCTCTAAAGAAGAGTGAAGCTTCTTCAGAATAAATTATGGTTATATAATAGATTGTAAGATTAGCATCATATTATGGTGATACTATGGTGATACTTGAGAAAATTAGGCCTTTTTTACTCTTTGAGATGAATAGTTTATCTCTCTGAAAGAAAAGGTCTATTATCTCATGTGGTATTCATTGTCAGAACTTGCAAAATTGCTAACACATTGATTCAGGACATGTAGGAATAATTTTGTGCTGTTGGCGTTGATGGTGCTTGTTTCTCAGAATATTGTCCATGTAATGGATCTAAAATGAGCCAAAAACCCTGTTATTGATCCAGTGGCTTCAAGCCAGCAGTTCTTAATGTCAGAAGGGCAGGAATCAAGACCGAGGAAGTGGAAATAAATAACAGAACTCGTATGAACTGTCCTGCATTTGCATAAACTTGAAGGACTCTTTTTTACCTGGTGTCTTAGCCCTGGGATATTTCCTTCCTGCTACCTTGCACTGAAAGGAGAATAGAAACCTAGAGGCTCCCAAGTGAGAGACAAAAGGAGTATTCCTTTCCCTCTGAAAATCAGCCACGAGGTGGGATGTGACCCCTCCCCTCTACCAGCCTTGCAGAGAGCCAGGGAAATGGGGAGACAGTAGTTAATTAGCAGGAACTTCTATGCAGGAAGTTATTTTAGAATGAGCTGCTCTCCCTTGGTAGAAGAGCTCCCACAATGTTTGTTTGTGGAAACAAATGAGCATCCAAAGTCTGTGGAGGTATTTTTAGAAGTCTTCAGCTGTGAACCTTTAGGCTGTGCCGTCTATTAATTTTTGTCTAGTAGCTCTTGGACCCGTAGTCACTCTTGCATTAGGAATATTTTGGTAGATTTTGCTTGCCATTACGTTTGTTATGTTAACTTTATTTCTTGAGCACCAGAATTGAATGTAGTGCTGTGAACAGAATAAGGTATTCTGTGACAAGGAACTTGTAGTCTAATTCAGGCACAGTGACGCACAGGCATACATAATATACATGATAAGGATGCAAATTCAAAGTATTAGAGGTGTCTTGGGAAAAATCAGTGCTGCAGGCTAATTTACTACTTCTGAAGAGCTACTAGACTGCAGAGCATAATGAAAACATCGAGCAATTCAAAAGATGTCTTTTCCTTCTCTTTTCTCCTTTTTTCCAAATTGCTAATTGCTGATGCATCATCAAATGGAGGGACAATGCCAAAAGAGAGATAACAAAATTGGGATCCTCTCTATATTCCTGTTTTCTGAACTGGAGCCCAGAAAAGAAAATTGAGGATTTCTTTACTTTCTCAACTGGAGTGTGCCTTGTGAAATTAGAATTTCATTAAAATAACAAAAAAAAGGAAGACAGGTTGAACCTGGATTACATCCACTATTGATGTAACAAGAGTCCTGTTGGCAATGTACTGTGAGCTTCTCAGAAAATATTGAGTTTCTACTTGGCTTTATGTACACCTGTAAGACTGAGACATTGGACACTGCTTTTCTTGCTGAGTATGCATGCACATGAGTATACATCCTTTTAGGGTCATAAGAAAATTATTCTAAAAAATAGATAGATACCAGGGGTACCCAAAGCAAACAAATCCAGATTTTAATCTGTTTCCCAACCTTAATGTCTAGTGGGAACCCACACAGTTACATGCACAAGCAAAACTTGGGAAGCAGTGATCCTATTGAATTTGCTGGCAGTCTTTTACTTTGCATTTGGACTCTTGATTTTGTGCCATTTATGGTGATTCTCTTTCAGGAGTGTCACCCAACATTTCTTATTGTTTGTGGGTCTAATCACATTTCATTTAAATGTTCAGTGATGACAGTGAAGGAGCTGTCAAAAAACAAGCTTTGTATTCCAAACTCATTAGCATAATGTAGCAATTTTGTCACTGAAATTGATCCTTCAAACCACACCTGAATCCAGAAGTAACTATAAGGTCAGAAGAAGCAGAAGGAACACAGCTAAAATGTGTATGGGCAGAGAATTTCTCTGCAGACTTTCAAGTGATGGCTGCAAGTCCTGACACCATCCCTGACATGCAGTGTGTTCTCAAGGGGACCACCTGACTTCTCAGGAAATATACTGGTTCCAGTTGAAGAAAAATGTGAAATACAGGACAGCTTTTGAAAGACAACGATCAGAAATTCAAACGGAATTTTGTACGCACAGACATACAAACACACATGTACCCATGGACTATTTGAAAACAGAACCACCAATAAACTTAGTTAATTAAGAGAATTAACTAAATATTTCTAGTGAGACCAAGTGTACTTGTTTATTAGCATTTTGATAACACTAAAACTGAGTTAAGAACTGCTTTAATTTTGTTGGTGGGTCTGTGACTGACTCTTGTGGTAGATAAGCTATTAGCATGGCAATGTTGAATTTTTCTACTTTTCTGAATATATTTATTTTCACTTTGCTATGTCTATAGGTTGAAAGTGATGCATTTAACAAAGTTGCGTGGACAGGTGTTCACAGTAGATGTTTCTGGATTGCCCATATTCTTCTAGGGTGACCAAAGGGGGATCACTGAGGTTGTGTGCATTTAGCAGTGTAAGTAAGCAAGGAACTTTACTGTCTCATGTTTTCTTTATAAGGCTAAACCCATTAAAGACTCTAAGATATTCAGTTCCTGTGGGCACTGAGTCAAATACCTCTCTAGGATTGATTAATACTAGGAACAAAAGTGGTATGTCTTTATATGGCATCATTTCATGAGGTTGAAGTAATTCTTTGATGTCTTTTTAAAAATGCGATTACCATAGGTTGTTAGAAATCTCACAAGGTATCTCACCTATTTGTGTATTCTTATGTTCACGTTACACATGTATTATGTTGTCAGTGAAGTACTCCCATCTTTTCTCAGGAGTAAGACTTTTTTATGACTCTGGTCAAAAAAATGCCAGATACTGATTTGAAAATACTCATTTTCATTTGTACTTCCAGCAAAAGGATCAGCATCACACAGGATCAGCAGGGTTTTTCTCTCAATGCACTGGTGTGTTAGCACTGTAAAAAAGCTATAGGTTGGAGAACAAGTGGATAAATGTTTACTTTGGTAAATGCCTTTGAAAACAGCAGAGGTGTCTTTTTTTTTTTTGTTTGATTAAGACAGCATTTTAGAAAAACAATGCTCTCAGGTCTGTATCTTTGGAAATTAAGTAAATTATCTGATTCCCAAGAGAGACAAGCAGTAAGAGTTGTCCACAGACTCCTGCAAGAGAGAGGTTAACTCTGTAATGAGGGTATCAAAAATCTAGTTTGTAGTCTGAAAAGAAGTACTCATGCAAATTTAGGTTGAAAAAACTGTGCCCTAAATATTAACAGTTTCTTAAGCAAAAGCAAGACAAAAAACAACTACTGACTTTAGCAACCAAATACCCATCTGGTTCTTTGCATTGTGTGAAAGCAACATGCTGCAATTTTGCAAACAGAACAATTTTATTATTTAATTATCTCAAAAGCTAAGCAATTCAAAGAAATAAACTGAGTCCATGAAAATTAAACAAAAAAATTAATATCAGCAGGCCTGCTGCTCAAGGGCCTTCCTCATGAATGTAAAAATGACTGATTTTGTTACCGGCCGTGTACTCTGCTAAATAACGGGCTTCAGCTTGCAATTTCCTCTACGTGTGACTATTTTCTCTGCTTTTTTGTTAGCCAAGATTACTGAGGTATCTATGAGTTTGGAAGACCAAGCCTATTGAAAAGATGAATGTGATGGGAGATAATATACAGAACCCTTGCTGCCTGGCACTGTGAATGGGAATTCTGGGTTTCTGCTTTTTGTTATGGTGCCTCTTTTGCTGTGGGCATTGGTCTGTCCTGTTCTATGTATGAAGGCAACACTCCTGTGAGGAGTTACTATGCTGGAACAGGTTACCCAGGGCCTTATCAGACTTTTAGGTTTTAAGCTGAGAGTCAGTTTCTAGGAAAGAAAAGTTTGACTTATGAATGTATATGGAAAGTCTGCAAGGCTAGAGGGTCATGGGGTCTCAGGGGAGATGGACCATTGTCTTCAATGCAAATAGCAAGGTGAGGTTAATACCTACCTGTCTAGTCTGCAGCATGTATTGGGAGAGCAGCATCAATTCCTCTCACAGACAAGGAATCCTTCTGGAAGTATTTTTTCATTTGCTTTGCAACTTTGGTGTCAGTTTCAGGGATTGGTGTAGCAGATCCATGTTCACAGAATATGCTAAGTTGGAAGGGACCCACAAGGATCATTGAGGCCAACTCCTGGCCCTGCACAGGACCATCCCTAGGTCAGGATGTCATACTGTGTGCCTGAAAATATTGTCCAAACCCTTCTTGAACTCTGCCAGGCTAGTGCTGTGACCACTTTCCTGGGGAGCTGTTCCAGTGCCCAGACACCCTCTGGGTGAAGAACCTTTTTCTAATACCCAACCTAAACCTACCCTGACACAACTTTGGGTCATTCCTTTGAGTCCTGTCACTGGTTACTATGGAGGAGAGTGTCTGACCTTGCTCTTCCCCTCTTGAGGAATCTGCAGAGTCTGCCCTTAGTCTCCTCCAGGCTGAACAGAGCAAGTAACCTCAGCCATTCCTTATATATCTTCCCCTCAAGGTTCTTCACCATCTTTGTTCTCCTCATTTGGATGTTCTCTTAGTATCTTTTTTGTTGTGGTGCCCAGACTGCACACAGCACTAGAGGTGAGTCTGCCCCAGTGCACAGCAGAGGGGACAATCCCCTCCCTTGCCCAGCTGGTGATGCTGTCCCTGATGCCCCCCAGGACAGAGTTGGCCCTCCTGGCTGCCAGGGCACTGCTGGCTCATGTTCAGCTTGCCATCAACCAGCACCCTCAGGTCCATTTCCTTGACACTGCTTTCCAGTGCCTTGTTCCCCAGTCTGTCTGTACATCCAGTCTGTCTGTTCCATCCCAGTTGCAGAATCCAGCACTTCCCCTTGTTGGACCTCATACAGTTGGTGATGCCCAGCCCTCTAACTTGTTGAGGTCTCTCTGCAGGGCCTCCCTGCTCTTGAGAGAGTCAACTGCTTCTCCCAGTTTTGTATCTGTTTGCTTATAGAAATGAGCTTTGAATGTGCTGGGTTTACTCACCAAACCAAGCTGTAAATTAAGAAGCAGAAAAACCAAAAATACAAATGTGTTTTCTGTTTGGCTGTTCCTGCTGAAAGTTGCTGCAGACCTAGGCTAGTTGGAAAATGCCTGCTTCTTTTTGTACCAAATATTCTTAATGTCCTTTGTCCTTGCTCACCCATATTTGAGTGAGCTGACCTGATGCCCAGAACAGATCTCCAGGAACTGGAGACAAAATCAGCAGTAGTTGAGACAGCACAGCAGATGGAATTTCCTTAGCCCTCTGTAGCAAATGCTGTTAGCACTACTTTCTGAAAGTCCTATCTCTTATATGTTAACAACAAATTACTTTCAGGTCGTGGCTTTGCAGCTGTCAGCAAGGACTGTGACTCAGGTAGTTGACAGTCACACCAGTAAAGGCAGAAACAGGGCTGTTCCCAGGTGTCCCCCAAGAGAAGGACAGTGCATCAGCTGCTGCTCCTGTTGACAGAACTGTGGGTTGTAGATTGGGTTTCAACCTTCCCCTATGTGTTGGTTATCCTGTACTTCTCCAAAATGCCTTCTCAACTCTATGGTCTTATAGCAATTTACTTTATCTGGACGTTGGACTCAGAAGAAACCCCCAAAATAATAGGAAATTTGGATAAAAAGAGAAAGGTTGGAGTAAAAATTGCAGGCAAGCTACAAATAAACATTAAGAATATTTGTGCTACTGTTAATATTGAATATAATGCTTCAGTGCAGAAGTTCCCACAGCTGGAAAGACATCTAGATAGCAATCATAGAGGTGTTTAAAATGATATTATGAGTAACTTTGCAGCAACTACTGGAAAAGAGAGGTTTTTCTTAATGCATAGGAGATTATTAGATTTTGATACTGCTTCTATTCTTTTCAGCACAGTATTTTTGAATGCCAGGTTACCCTACTGTATACTCTGAGCAGATCATGTATTTGTGGCAGGATTGAGGAAAACCAGTAGCAACCTGAATCAGCTGGAAACGGAAATAAATTTAAGTATTTATTTAGAGCATTAATGTATTTGTCTCTTTGGAACTTAAAGCAGTGGCACCATAATTCAGTGGAGCTCCCTCTCACCTCTACTCAATAGCAAAACAAATGCTGATCCATGAAGTGTGCTGAAACACAGTGGAAAGAAAGGTGTTTCATCACTATGTTGTCCCTCTGCTCCCCTAACTACAGCAGTAAGGACTTACCTTGCTGCTTCCTCCACATTTTTTTTCAGTAAGGGCTTCCTGACATTGCCTTTTTGGTTTTTTCCTTCTAAAATTTACAACTTGCTTTGGTGAGTAACAGCATTTGGCAGGGGAGAGCAGTGCTTGCAGAGAAAGGCCACAGGTTATAGGGGAGAGAAGCCAAGGAAAGCTTGGCACTGTTGATGTTTCTCTTACACCCTCTACCAGCTGGTCCTTCCATTTTTCCTCTGATTGTTAAAACTTGTATTGAAAATTCACTTGTATTGAAAATTCAGGCACTTTTGCAAATATTTTATTTTATTTCTCTGATTTCTTTGTGCAAGTGTGACTGTTGAAAAATAGCACCATCTCTCAGAAACTCCAATTTCCATTACTGTATATATCCTCTTAATTGACATCTTTAGTTGGTTTTTTTTTTAAAGAAATGTGAATAATTAAATGCTATATTCTTAGCCTATCACAAAGATAATAATACTGCTGTTAGACTGTATCTCTGTTATTTCTTTCTTGTCTGGCAAATGATTCATCTACTCTCATTCATTCTTTTTGTCCTGTTCATCTTCAGTTTGGCTCCCCCAAACTCCCACACCAAGGAGTTATCTGTGATCAATATAAGGCATACAATGTTCATAATATATCCTGCAATCCATTCATGAAGATTTTTGACAACAGGGCTGAGTATCAGCCAAGTCAACATCTCCCAAAAGAACATTTTCTGTATTATTTTTATGAACTGACACAAAATAATTTGTTCTTCTACAAGCTGTTCCAAGGAAATAATTTGAAATACTTAGAAATTATTAAATTATTCATTGTAAATGGCCAAAGAAAACATTTATAAGGTTTTGACAAAGTCCTGAAAACTTGCAATTATAGTAGTAATTTTTTTTCATTAAATGGGCCATGTACTGCAGGGAGCACATATATCTTCCTGGGAGGAACAAGAATTTATTCCCTCAGGCAGCTTGGCTGTAGATAAATAGAAGGTTACATATAACATTTCAGAAGGCAAGCAGAATCCAATTTAGTGAGAAGTAAAATAGATACATAGAGAAGACCATTATCTCTTTGGCAATAGATATGTATAATTTTAAGTTAATATAAGGTAATGAGGATAGAAGCTGTGCAAAACCAGGCACCCTTAGATCACAGAATGAAAATGTCTGGTGGAAAAGATTAATGCAAAATATCTAAGCTAATCCAACATTAGGAAAATTCAGGTCAAACCAGGGATTAGTGCTTTTTGTTCTCTACTGATAACCTTGATGTTTCCATGCTTACCTTCCTCACTCTCATACAGTTACTTAAGCCCCATATTCTTTATGTAAAAAACCCCAAATCATGCCTCTTTCAGCTCCTATCTCTTCTGCTAGGAGCAACAGAACAGTGCTAGCCTGGTGCCTTGAAAAGCTGCAGATGAGTAAGTATCAGAGATGGCACTGAACAGCTGTTTCTCTGGGCAAAATTCATCTGTGCATCTGTGAGCAGTTGGGCTTTTTGTTATTTGATATGTGAGTGGCAGCAGCAAAGTGAGGGTGAAGGAAGAGGGCAGATTACATAAAAAGATCCCTCCGTTTTTTTCTGCCAGATATTTTTGCCTCTCTGAAGCATCTGCTCAAGTATTTAGTTATTTTTTATACCATTATAGAAATGCTGTTTTGCTAATGTTCACAAAATCTTAATATAAATTCTGTTGAATTGTTTTTGAGAATCTTTTCTTTCTAGCAAATTTTTGGTTTGTAACAAATGCTTTTTGACGGATTGGTATGTCTTTGCTGCTTTGATGAAAAGCTATCCACATTTCGCTGAAACAGAAAACCTTAAAAATCAGAATTAATTCATAGGCAAAGGAAAAATTATAAAATAGTGCTTTGAGAGAGGAAAAAGAGGCAAAAAGCAAACATTTCAGAATTTACTTGCCCAAAACTAAATGACAGCATATGTAGTTTTATGTTGATTTAAATTATTTGCAAATTTAAGTCCAATTCAGCAGTTAGAGCCTCATGAAAGAAATAAAAACTAATTGAGGAGATTACAGTTTCTTGAGATCTTGTTTCAACAGAAGTGAGGCCCTTCAGCCTGTCCCCATTCACTTCAGCAGCAAAATGTTGCTGGGTTCTCTAACAGAACAAAGATAATTTTTAAACTCTTCCCTCCCCCACTTCCCAAATTCTGATGCTCACAAGGTAAGGTTACATTGGAGGGCAATTCAATATTCAAAGGAAACATCTCTCTAAAATTACAGAGTCTCAGTATTCTGGCACTTCCAAGGTAAGGGCTATGGGCCAGACTTGTATGTAAATTAAGTAAAGACCCCTCTGAGCAAAGTGCTTCAAAGCCAGGCTAAAATGCCTTTTAGATATTTCAAAACAAGTGGTTTCCAATTGTGGAGTCCTAGTAGAAAGTGAGTAGATTTTAACAACTAAAAGAAAGACACTTTCAAAAGCAGATACGAGAGAAAGAGGAGAGACTGGCTTAAAAAGAGCTATTTAGTGTAATGAGAGGGAAAGCACAGTACTGCCAAGGCAGCTTGCCTGTTCTACTGTTCAGGCAGAGGAGCTAATTTGATGCTAATATGTTAAAGAATTATTGATAGAGTACAGGACTGTTATACTGTAAAAGAAAAAAAAGGGGGGGGAGGGGAATAAATTGCACCTTTGTGAAGGAAGAAAAAGAGAAGCCTGGAATTTGTTAACTAGTTAGTTTGGGATTAATCCCTGAAAATAAAAAGCAGGAAAAGTTACTGAGCAAGTAAGCAAGTTGGTTCATATTTAGAAGGTAACAAGGAGAGGAGCAGCAGTCTTTAGATTATGTAAAGAAGACATTTCATGGAAGCCATCTGATTTGGAAGCCATCTGATTTTCTCATGTGAGAGAACATCACGTTTACTGGATATGGGAGAAATAATAATCAACATATTTCTTGGCTCAGTAGCAGTTTTCAAAGGGTCTTTCATGACACTCATTTGCAAACTACTGAAGCCTAATGCTCATGAAACTCTTACAAGGTGCAATATTGTACTAGAATGTTCTGAAAAAGAACAGGCACAGATTAGATGTCAATCCAGTTGCCCTGAAATAATGTGCAGCACAGAACTTTTTACAGAGGTCACCTGGAGTTTGGTGCTATGCAGTTACTCATCGAACATGACAATCTATGGCATATGTAATATGATATTCCATTACATTGTTTATATCTATTCAATTCTAAGTACATTTACACATTACACAGACCAGTTAGATATGCTGCAGGAATGTTGAAGGGCAGGAGTCAAACTCAGATAGCCATGATAAACTACAAAAATGGTCTGGAAAAAGGTTGGATGCTATTTGGCTGGGATGACCACATTTAGGCACAAAAAAACCAACTGCAAGTGTGGAGGATGGGGAACAAGAAGTGGCTGCTTTCTGGAAAAAGATCTGGGGGTGGGGGAGTTACAGTGATACAAAAACTGAGTGTGAGCCAATAATGTTGTACTGCTGCAAACAGGCAACATAGTGGGGTGTAGGAGGAGGATAGCTGTGAGGAAGATACCTGGAGAAATCCTCCTTCTGTTGCTGGCACACAGAAGATCTCAGCTGTAGTATTTTGCCTAGTTTAAGGCAGTCCCTTTCTAGGAGGAGGTGAAAAGCTGATGGAAGAAATTTTGGGAGAGTGCAGCTGAAAAACAAGGTGTGCAGGAGTTCAGCCAAGGAGCTGCTGGTGCTCGGTCAGGCAGAGTGGAGACTGAGAGCGAGCGTGCTTGTCCCTTCTGTAAGGTTACACCAGAGGTGGTGGCAGACAGGAAAGGAGTAGTCTGATCTCTCTGTCCACAGCAAGTAGATCAAGGAGAAGAGACCTTAACCTGCAGTAAAGGAGCTTCAGACATGAAGGAAAACTTTCTAATCATGAGGAGAGTGAGATGTTAGAGGAGACTGTCTGGGAACAGACAGCCTGTGCCATCTCTCCTGGAAGATTTCCAGGGTGGGTTAAAGTAGCTGCATGATCTAGGTCTCTCAATAGAGAAGGTAGAGGAGAGCCTGGGTGATCTTGCAAGCTCCTTTACTCCCTGTTTCCTGTGTTGCTCTGGCCCTAGCCCTGGCAAAGCAGGATTTGTATTTCCCTGAAAAGTCACCTGCTTAACTCCAAAGCAAGACAGCTCAACACAAGCACCACTTGTGACGGTATTCGCAGGGGTCCGAGGAATGAGGGAAGAGATGAGAATGTTGACTCCATGTTTCAGAAGGCTTGATTTATTATTTTATTATGTATTATATTAAAACCATACTGAAAGAAGAAAGGATTTCATCAGAAGGCTAGCTAAGAATAGAAAAGGAATGGAATGATAACAAAAGTTTGTGTCTTGGACAGAGAGTCCGAGCCAGCTGACTGTGATTGGCCATTAATTAGAAGCAACTCTATGAGACCAATCACAGATCCACCTGTTGCATTCCACAGCAGCAGATAACCATTGTTTACATTTTGTTTCTGAGGCCTCTCGGCTTCTCAGGAGAAAAAATCTTAAGGAAAGGATTTTTCAGAAAATATCATAGCTACACATCACTCATCTGGTGCTGTTGGGGCACAATTACAGCACCAGAATTTGGGCACCATTTTAATGTCATTATAGCCTCTTACTCTGGTTAAACAAACAAGGTCTCAGAGTATCTTTTATGGTGCTGCAGAGCAGCTTTACGTCAGACTAGACTCTGACTTTTTGGATCCAGGCAAGCTGCCAGGCCCTGAGCTAGGTGTACTTTCATGTCTGTGGTCCTTGTGATGCTTTGTGTCTGGTAGGATTAGTGCTCTAACTCCTGCTAATGTTTCAAGTTTGCAAGGTGTGAGGCTTCTTTAGGGTGCACGTGTCCAGGTAGTACTTTAAAAGAGCCCCAGTTACTATGTAACCTCATTTTATATAATGAGTTTGATCTTATGTCTTACTTTTTAAATATCCCTTGCTACATCTGAGAACAGCTGTGAGCTCAGAAACTGTGTCTTCCTGAAAGGTTGCAGTGGAACATCTCTGTGAGAGTTTGGCAGCACCTGCAGTCACTCATATGCTGTCACTACAGCACTGTACAACAATCTGCTGTCTTTTGGGCAAATACCACTCAGTGTTTCAAAGGTGCTTGCCTGGTATAGAGTGGTCACATTTTCACTGATAGTTTCAAAAAAAATCTTCATCCAATAAAAGCTGGTGACAACTCAGTAACACCAAACAAGTTTAAGTAAAATTATTAGCAAAGCTTATGTGCTTTAATCAAGAAAAGGGATGGATTCTAAGGGTATAAGGTGGTAAATGACATAAAACTCCTTGCAAGGAACTTCTGACGACATTTAAATTCAGATCTGTGTTGACAACAAAAGGGTTAGTTCACCTGGCATCTTTTATCTGTCTTCAGCTTTTGTATAGGCTCAGTATCTTCTATTAACTTTGCCTTGCTATTGTGAATTCTGAAGAAAAGTTTTATAACATGTGTAGAATTGGATAAGCAATGCACTGACATTTTTAAGAACCGTATAGCAAAATCATTCTAGAAGCATCCCAGGTGGTAATTATGTAGTCAGAAATCACTCCACTCAAATTAAAATGAATCTTCCTCTGTGAGGCAATTTATGAGTGAAGAAGGCTCCATTAGTTCATTGTGTTTCATAGCCTACAGGTAACAGAATTTTTCACAAGGAAATTTGAACTTTGTTGCAAAAGATTTGGGAACAGTAATTTTTACTCTATTTGCGGGAAATACAATAGTGCTAGAGAAAAATATATGTTCAAGAAAGGATATAATGTAAAAATGGTCTTTTTTGTCAGATTTCTTAGTACAAAATGAGCGACTTTTTATCATTTCAAGTTCTACATTTGTAGGAAGGCTCCCAGTTTTGGCAAGAGACCCATCCTGCACGTCTCTTAACCCCACTTCCCTCCCTGATTTCTCTTGGTCTTTATATTTTTATCAGCTTATGCAAGCTTACTTACACACTGCATATTTTTCAGCCTTGAAATGACTTTTCTTGCAGTCAAAAGCTCTATGTTGCTCAAAAGCTCTATGTTGAATGAACCCATGTCACTAGAAATGGTCTACTTTGCTAAGGGTCATGAAGTTAACAACCTTATGGGTAACCTTCAGCTCTGGGATGTTCTGTAGTTTTGTTTGGAAGTGTTGCTCTACCTTCCTTGTCATTATTTTTGCAACTTTTTTTGAAACAGATTACCCTGAGGTAATTGTGCAGTGATCTACATTTTGCTGTAGCCTGGCAGATCTTCCTTCTTGCCATAGTGTTCCCTAATCAGGAATGTTAATGTTGTTAGGTGTAGAATATTGTTGTGACTATATTTTGTAGAGATGGCAAGTATGACTGCTACTGTAGTAATACTTATGATGACTGATGACTTGTTACATATATATATATATATATATATATATATATATATATATGGGGTTTTTTTCAAAGGTGTGTAAGAGTATATTCACAGAAGGAGAGAGGCAGAAAAAAATCCTTGTTCTGCTTTGATTTCGTTTTCTGATTAATTTCCCATGGGTAGGACAGAGACTTTTAATAGATGATTTTTATTCTCTAGGTTTGTTTTTTATTGTTGGTTTGGTTTTGGGGTGAGTTCTTTGTTTGTTGGCTGGGTTGCAGGGGAGGGGGTATTTAGCATGTTTCTTTATTTTTTTCATTTAAAGAAAGGTGAGGTTTCTCTGGAAGCCAGGCAGCCAGAGGTAGAAATATGTTGTGTATGGATTTGGTGCCTAAGGATTTACCTGCATATCAGGAGAGGAGTGGGCCACAAAGGCTTCAGAACAGATTTGTCCTGTGTTATACTTGTCCCAGAAGGGCTATTTCCCAGCTGTTAAAGGAGAAGCAGGCATCTGCTTTCATTAAATAATATATCTAAATAATACTCAGCATACTGAAATATTTGTGAATAACACAAAGTTTACCACCTGCTAGAAATGGGGTTTTTTTCCAAATTCTGATTTTAAAATGCAATTAATAGATATTTTTACTGAGGGCAGTTATATGAGAATGTTTTTGTGCTTTTTGGGAGTAAATTGTTTTTATATATGAAATTTATATTCATGTTTTGGCATTTAGGTGTTGTTTGTATCTGAATGTAATACTTGAAACAGTGAGTTAAATCCACAGCATATTTCAGAGCTACTTTCCCAATGACAGCTTCATTTCCAGCACAATCTAAAAACCTCCCTATAATTATATGATGTCCTGTAAATAAGCTGTCTCCAGAAGGCTTTAGAGAATTAAATAACCAAGGCAATATACATCACAAAAAATAGTGCTGCAAAGACATTGTACTGCACTTGAACAAAGGCAACCAGATTAATTAAAATATCAAAGATAGAGGAAATGGAGGAATGTACATTTTAAGGGATCTGAAATGAGACAGAGAACAAGTGAAATGCAAGACTTTTTTTGAAAGAAGGAAAATCTTTGAGTGACAAAAGGGTATCAGGCTCCCAAGAGGCAGAGCTGCCCAGGAAGCCAAAGCAGCCCCAGAGATGATGCAGCATGAGTTAGAATTGAGCACAGCAGAGTGCCAGGAGGACAGGGCTGGCTCCTGACTGGAGTACCTTGGGCAATCACTGAGCACTGCCGGAGGGAACAGCCAGTTTTATTTTCTGTGGTTCTGCCCAAGCCCTGGATAGGAAAGACATGGGGACATGAAGCAGCACCATTTCAGGTTGAGATGTCTTCTCAGAAATAAGGTTGCACTCCACCCCTTCATCCCCTGGGCAGAGCAAGAGACCCCAGCTCTCCCTATTTTGGGGCTGGTTTGGCACTCTGTTGTCTCAGCTCAAGGTCGCAACACGGGTGGCATCAGCCTGAATCAGGGCTGCCCCTCCCTGTCAGCAGCTCCTTGCAAGGTCTTTGCTGCATTGATGGCATATTTCTTCTGGGTAATGGGCAGTGAGACCTCCAGGATGGCACTGCCACCTTCACATTTTAAACAAGTCATTTGCAATTGAGCTGGCTAACAGGACGTGTCATTAACAACAAGAGCAGAGCCTCTCTGGCAAACGGGGATACTTGCTATTGGAGTCACTTGTCAGTGATTTACTACTTTCTTTTTTCCTTGTATAAACTGCAGATCAAGATTATTACACCATCAGCATGAGGTATGTTAGCATGAAACCATAAATGTCTGCATTCAGAGAAAATTACAGCATGTCAGCAGTGCTGCATCGTCTGTGACAATGTGACATTGCTTATGGTGTGACTCTGCTGGGGAAAAATGACTCTTCAGGAGTGAAAAATGATTAATAGGCTCCCAAACAAGTCTCTTACTAACCATACATAATAATTGGCAGGGACCTTTCCTTCTTTTTCTTTGCATTTTCCCTCTGTTTCTGGGGAGAGGGTCTGCCTCTCTCAGCTTTGAAGGTGGGTGACTTCCACAGGGAGATGTGTAAGACAGACAAATCATCACCTTCACTGTTGCTTCTTCTTGTGCTGTTTCCTGAGTTGCCTTGCAGTGATTTTTTGTGATTTCAGGTAAACCTGGTGAGGAGAATCTGTGGTAAATGGTTCTACATCTGTTCTTACCTTTGCTTCAATGTGTGTAGTAATATTTATAGTAATTTTAATATTTAATATGAGAATATTTATTACTTTCTCTGACACTATATATTGCAGGCTCCAGAACTGGTAGATACATAACTGAATTTTAGAGGTTACATACTTTCTATTGTCTTTGATAATTCATCAGCAAATATAAAAGCAGGAAAGGAGAATTTTTCTTTTACTAAATACCTAGGGAGGAAAAATGAGAACTAGAGAAAACCAAGAATTACTAAATACAGAAGTCGAACACAGCAGGAGAAAATTTAAGCTCACTTTTCTTTTAATAACTTCAAAATTGTATTGTACATGTAGAAGTAATGTTCTCATCTTTCCCAGCAAGGAAAAGAAAATCCTCCTTGTTTGTGAGTCATGTAACAGTGTGCCCCTGAATTAGCTGTTTGCAGAGGTGTTGGATGCATAGCTGCAGTGCCATCCACTGAGACACATGTAGACTGATCAGTCTTCAACCTTCAACCCTTCAAGTGGTATGCAGGTTGCTACAGGTTTCTATTTTCATTTTTGTCTTTGCTGGATGGATGTGGTTTTATTTTGAAAAAGTTTACTCTTTTGTTGAGGCCAGAGGTTGCTAATGCTTCATAGATAAACCCAGGCTTCAAATGCTAGGCTTCAAATTCCTCTGAATAATCTACCACTTCTACTTCATCTTTCTGAGAGACAGTAAAATTCTGTCTATCATCTTAAAGATTCTCTGCTGGGTTGCATGGAATTGGGGAGGTTCCCATTGGCCCTCCATGGGCCTGAATTAGAGAACATCCAAAGGAGGGCAGCAAAGATGTTGAAGAGCTTTGAGAGGAAGGTGTGTGAGGAATGGCTGAAGTCACTTGCTCTGTTCAGTCTGGAGGAGACTGAGGAAAAACCTCATTGCAGTTACAACTTCTTGTGAGGGGAAGAGGAGGGGCAGGCACTGATCTCTTTTTCAGAGACAGGACACAAGGGAATGGCCTGAAGTTGTGTCCAGGGAGGTTTAGGTTGGGTATTAGAAAAATGTTCTGTTTACACATGATATTTCTAGCCAAAGGATCAAAATGCATTTGCATTGGCCAGGTCTAAGAATGTGAAGGAGTCACCTGCTGTGTTACATGCCTCCTGCCACTGAAAGTGAACAGACCCTCTCTGTCTTTTCCCAGACTGATGAAGCCCCCCTCTGCTCTGTTCCTCAATTTGCACTGTATGATACCAGCATATGCCCTAGGGCAGGTTAACTGATATACTACTTTGCTTTTCCCTGTCCTTTCTCATGAGGTGCTGTTCATCTCAGGATGTCATTCCATAATTCTGCTGAGATAGTGCTCAAGTCCCCTCAGACAAATCCAGTCTTGAGGGGAGACCTCATCTCTCAGCAGATAGAAGGAGATACAGGATGTAGATTTTGCATAGTCACACAGTGAACATTTTTGATTACCTGTTAGAGCACTTAATTTTTGCCATTTCCCCAGATTACCTTTAGCCTTCAGCAAGGCATGGTAAGTTATTGACAGAAGCTCAGTCTTTTTCTTCTATTATAAGGATTAATTTTCTTCTGTTATAAGGACTAATGGTGTGGCAATGTAGAAAGTTCATGCTGCTTGTTATTTCTACAGCCAGCAATGAGCAAGAAGTTTCACTTTCTGGATAAGGCCTTCTGTTTCATCAGGACTGCTACTATGCGTGCTGAGCTAGTGGCTCTGGGCTAAGGCTGCCATGGTTGGCCTCTCTGGCATTGTGGTTCAGTACTGGTTTGTTCCTGGGTGAGCTCTTCACTAGTATAAATCATAAAGTAATATGATAAGATTACTGGTTTGCTTAGTTCTTCGTTAACCCAGACAAATGTCTGGTGCCAGGTCTTGGACTATCCCCGTTGTTCACTGGCAGGTGTTAACTGCCTTGAGCATCCTCAGAGTCTGCTAAGCTATGTGAAGGATACAGAGATGTAACTGATTGTTATTTGAGCCCTTTTCCCTCATTGGTCTGAGCATTTCCTGGATGACTTGGCTGGAGTCTTTCACATGTCCTCAGATACCTGATGTTTGATGGATAGACAGACCCACCCCCTTTGAGGTTCTCCAAATACCTGTAAAGATTTGAATATAATTTAATGTCATGCTCCTGGGTTGTCTCTACCTCAGCTCTATTTCTCCTGCAAGTGTCCTTGCTGA
This sequence comes from Molothrus ater, assembly GCF_012460135.2. Classification (NCBI taxonomy): domain Eukaryota; kingdom Metazoa; phylum Chordata; class Aves; order Passeriformes; family Icteridae; genus Molothrus; species Molothrus ater. Next base: position 46,681,071 of record NC_050482.2, read on the forward strand.
AGCTTTGACACTTGGTTCAGTTTACACTTCACTTCTAGGCTGATGTTTAAAACAGATTTAAGTCAGCACTGCTTATGAAGTCTCTGTCAAATATACTGATGAGCCTCATTGCCTTTCTCAATATGATGGGACTTCACCACAGGAAGTGATAATTTTGTCCTAGGGTAAGCAGGGTGTTGTGGTTTTGTTAGGTCCTGGATAGGAATTTTTCCTACTAATTAGGAATTTGTATTCAGAACTTAGGTCCCTGATTTCAGGACTGTGAAGCCTTCCAGCCAGAGAGTCTCCTCCCTGAAAGTAGGCTGTTGACTCTCTCAGCAGGTGTGATTGCGTTACTGTCAGACCAGTCTTAATGACTCCTCTGTGGTTAGTACAACCAAGTGTTTCAGGAGGTTTGGGCTGCATAGAGAGAAAGCAGAAGACTTATTGCTTGAGCTCTAATCACCCAGCACCTTGAGGGCACCATCTTGCTGTCATCTGCCAGAACTGCTCTGAGACCTTGGCTTACCCTGCATTTCTGCCATGTGGAGGGCGTCCCCCATGTTTATTTCTGCAGACACTGAAAGGCAGCCTGCTCTTTCATGGCTATCCTAGGGGCCATATTTTTGTGCAGCAGTCACAGATTGCCTCTGTGACATGTTAATAATGCTTGGCCACCATTCTTCAGGCTAATTGTGCCACTTAGCAGTGCTGCAGGAGATTACATTTCAGTGATTCCCCAATCCAGCTAGAAAACTAGTTGGTCATACTGGTCTAATAGCAAATTTCAAATTTAACAGCTGAATTGCTGGCAGCTTGTTCTGGTAGTGCTGAATACTTTGTTCTTTGCTGCATTCACACTGCAGCTCACTCCCATCTGGAAAGGGTAAGGTACAACTATGGTCTGAATTGGAAAGGAAGAGCTTGGACAGCCACTGTTCAGTGCTAATGAGGAAACATTGGCAGAAGGGAATAAGCTGTATCTTTCTCCCTTGACAGGCAAATTCATTCCTCTTTTCTTATTTCTGGGCTCTCTCAGTTTAAGCCCAGACTCCTCATCCTGTGCCATTAACACACCTCATTTTGAGTTAGTCCCACAGAGGCCTTCCTATCTGGAAGTATTTATGTATGTTTAGATTGTGTCTTTTAAGCGCTGCCTTCTAAGCTGGAAACATCCACAAAGGTTTTGTCTCTGATTAAGTGATTCCTTTGTTTTTCCAAGGTTATCTATAGCATGGAACTTCCAAGTTTATAATGTAAGTATTTATTTCTTGTGCTGAGTCTTTCCCTCTTGTTTGAGAGTAAGGTAAAACAATCCAACATCTGGTTTTTCTTTAGTCCCATTCTATGCAACAAAAATTGTCCAGAACTTTTACTGTGCGTTCAAATATTTCAGACACTGTATTCAGCCACTGTGTCCTCATTTGCTTTGTACCTTCATGTCTGGATGGGCAAGCTCCTGGGAAGATAGCAGATACATCTTAAGGAGGGGAGGGAAATCACAATATGATGCTGGGATGGCATATGTGTCTGCCTGTGTTGGCCCAGGGATTTCCCAAGCTGGTTCTACAGTCACTGCCCCCAGTGCCATTCTCTCTTCCTCTGTGTGCTGGGTTTTCTTGAATTGCTTTTTGTTTTAGTGCAAGGAGCTGGTACTAACATATTGGTGATGTCATGAGGGAAACATCATCAGCTTGAGCAAGGGTGATGAAAGAGAAGGTTCAGCTAAACCCACTACATTTTCTTTTGGTTTATTTGGTTCATTTAGCCTTTTATTACATGAAAAACACACTTTCAACTTCAGGCTCCAAAGAAATTCTCAAACACTCTATTTAAGATCCCTTTACTGTTCTGCAGCTTGCTCATGTTGAGTAAATGAGAAGCAAATCATGGCCTAAAGAAAATGCCAGTCACAAGAAGGGAAAGAGACACAGGAAAAGTAAAGAAAAATATGGGTGAAGAAAAAAGGTACCAAGCACACAAATGATGGATGCTTCACTACTCTTTGTAGCTTACTCCTGAACATAGAATTAGCCTCAGCCTTCAAAGACACATCATGGAGTGGTTTAAGTGTGGTCAATCTCAGCTTTGTTCTGAGCTATTGGTGCTCTGTGGAAACCTTCAGCCACTTCTCTGCTATGAGTACATAAGGAGGTTGAAACTCCTAATGATGACTGTCTGGAGTGTGGCTTGTCTCCATAATTCTTACAAAAACCCTTGTTCAAGAGACAGTGTGAAGAAAATTTGCAGTTTAAACTAACTACATTCTCTATAAAGATTAATGGGTAAAAGGATGAATGTACCTGTTAATGACAGAGATGAAAGCCTTGAAATGTTTATACCACTCTAGCTGTTTGCACATTGAACTACTGTTCTCCCTTTGCTCAGAAAATCGATCTTTCATTGGTTAAAATCTGTGTGCTGAAAAACACAGATCTCTGGGACAGTAAAAACAAACTAGATTTTCTTTAGGAAGCATGCAGTTGCCAATAGGTGTGATCTGTCCCTGCAAGAGAAGGCAAAAAGGTGTGGGGAGCACTAATTTAGGAGTAGCATTGCTGCTCTGGAGTCTGGGGAATGAGATGGTGACTGTTTCCTACTCTATTTGCATTGTATTCATACCTGTAACTCTGATGCCATGCATCAGGGATTTTTTTTTCCCTAGAAGTCGTAATAGATAATTACAAAGCACATGGATTTACTAAACTTTATAATAATGACAAAGAAGTAATAGTAATTATTTGCATGTTCTGCCATTTTTAAAAAGGTGTTTTCTTCTGTTACCATCATGACCACATGTGTTGAGTGAAAAATAATTCTATATAACTTAGACTATTTTACATTTACCATGTGGTCTTATCACTGATGTGATAAGCTCAAGTAAAGAGGCTTTCTTGGATAGTCATTCAAGGTAAAATGAGTAATGCCCAGGCACTGCACCACATAAGTCTCAGCCTGGTTTTCCTTCTGTTGATTTAAACCATAGAGCTTTAAGGTCAAGCAGGTCTCTGAAACAAATTTGATTCTTTGTATTAAAATCAACTCTGTCTATGTCAGACATTTTAATTGTGCATGTACAGATACCTTTGCCTGGAGAGAGAAAATATTAAACACATAATGAATAATGCAGCTATCTCACAGTACTGTGATCTTTATGTGAATAAAGAAGCCATAAATTGCCTGGGTATTGAACTGGCACAGCATTTCCCGGTTTAATTTGCCAGTGATTTCTGCAGTGACAGCTTATGCAGGGGCAAGTTGGATGACGTAATGTTGAAAATTGTATGTTTTTTAGAGAAGAAATGGTACTTTTCCATCTCCCAGCGCAGGAACAGAGCTGTGCAGTTGTCTGTTCCCTGACAGCTAACACAGCTGTGTAGACAGCCAAGGTTTAATGTAGCTTTGCACATCACTGGGGAGAGGAGATGTTGATAGATGGAAACACCCATGTGAAATTACATCTTGGGCCATGGAAATAAAATGGACAATGCCTTAGGTAAAGAGCTTTTCAGTAGTGACCTTTGGTTTCTAGCCTTCTCTTTGGGGATGCATTTCACTTCTTTCTCTTGCCACACAATGTCACTATCCCTAGCTGACTGCCAGGTTTTCTATTGAGTTTCAGCTACCCCAACCATTCTTTCCTTGCTTTCCTCCATCCTATCAGTAGTATAAACTAGCCTGCTGGCTACATCTGACCACTAGAAAATGTTGCTTTTTCCCTTCAATTCTTTTGCCTATGGATGTACTTTTTCTTTCATTTTTAGGTAAAAATAGATATTTCCAAAATTTTTCTGAAAACATCTCTTCTTCTGAAATTGTAGTTACACAGAGGTTATGTCCTTTAATCTTCAGGATTAAGGTGGAATTTTCATTCCTATTTGTCTTGCTGAGAGCTGAGCCCTAGCACATTTCTTCTTTAAAGAAAAAACTTTAAAAAGGGAGAATTTCACTTTTAAAATTAATCACCATGGCAACCTTTACAGTGAGTTTCCAAACATAGGAAGTTGCCTTTAAGAAGCATCCTCAGCTAAGAGAAAGGTGAGTTTTTACAGCTTCTAGCAATGTTACCATAGAATATAAGGTTTTACAAGAATCAGTTAGAGGGACTTTTACATGCAAAAGGAAGTTAAATGACTCTGGTGGTTTTAATTTTATTTTTTATAAGGATGCTGCATGCTAACTAATCTCATCATAATGCTGGCTTAAAATAGACTTGGAGAACTAGATAGAGCCTGGTGGTAATACTTGTGATATCACTAGATTTCATCTAAGTAGATATTTAGTTAACAATTTGCCAACATTTCTCTCACACTTAAAATATTATTTTTCTTTCTTCTACTTCTGGACTGCCTTTTCATGCATATTCAGAATCTTAGTGAGAAATATTTTTAAAATTGGAAAGCAAAGTGAGGTAACAGAACAGAGGAGGAGAAAACCAGTTGTTTATGCATTAAAAGAAGAAAATCCTTCACACGTTAGAGTTCAGTGAAATGTAACTTTAACAGTCATATCTTATTTCTCTCAGTACTCAGCTTGATTATCTTATATTGTATTTTTGGTATGTGTTAGATCCAAGGAATATGTAATTTCTTTTCCCACTGGAATTTCGCCAGTGGGGAAATTGTACTGATATTGTACATCAGATGGAATTTCGATGTTTTCCCTGAAATGGTAGCTCTGGTGTGTCATTCTGAAATAATCAAAATTAGAGCATTTTAGAATTAAACTTTCTATGTCCAAAGTAGTTCTTAGACTGGGAGAAGGAGCTTACATCCAGAGAACTTGAGTCTCTGGGCAGATTTCAGATTTTCAGGTAGGAGGCCAATGGACTGGCAAGAGAAAGCCACTTTTTATCAAATTGCAAAAATACCAAGGAAAACTAAAAAAAAAACCCAGCATGCAGTTGTTTCTACCAAGGTTGACTATAATGATCCAAAAGTGTACCAGGGTGTGTGGGAGTGTTCCCGCTCTGCATGAAGGAATCAGGAGGGCACGTCAGAAGAGGACTTTCTTTTTGCCTTTCATGCAATCCATAATTGTGAGGTCTTGAGCTGCCCACGGGAGGCTGTCTGAGCCACACGGCCAGAGTCTAGGGTGGGCTTCATCCATGAGCTCACCACCCAGGTTTATTTATTTAGCTATATGGCTACAGTTGTATTTCACTGGTCTTGCTCCCTGCCTGAAAAAAGCAAGCTGGTTCTGCTGGGATTAGGGCTAGCTGGTGCTGTAAACACTCCAGAACTTCTCCATGCACTATGTATCTGGAAGAAGCAGATTACAAAGCACATCTAAGCAGATGAAAGTTTTAGAAAGACTTTTAAAATTTATTAAATTAATATAGCAAGTCATTTAAAGGTGACAGCCTTAAGTTCAGTACCTGAGTAGCTCAATTAAAAATAAGCGCAGTTAAAAATAAGCTCAATTACTGCATTACTCATGTTATGTAATATCTTCAGAAAAGTTTAACTTTTAGAGCAAACTTAGCAATAAAGTTATTAGCACTTATCTGAAATGCATGTTCTTTTGAGATATTCTGCCATCATGCAGTGGTATTTTTATTTCATGTGAAATGTGGGTAAGTAGAAGATTATCTTTTGTGCTTTTGTAATGGAGGATAGGATCACTGTGATCTGAAGGGCTGTTTTTTCTTATGTGTACAGGGTCCTGTGAAGAGCTTTATATTAAATTCCAAAGTCAGATGAAGCTTGACAAGGTGTTAGGTCAGCAAGCAATTCAGTAAGCTGTATATTTGAAAAATATCATTGAGGCATGAGATGGTGTCTGCAAGAAAGTTGATAGTGGGTCATGCCAAGTGACTGCAAGCTGAAACAGAATCTTTAAAAAAAGGAAATGACTGTTGTGAATTACTGTGGCCAAGTTTGTGAAAAATTGGCTGATGGCTTGGCCGTATGCAGGTTGGCAGATGTTCTCCTTCCCCAGCCCTTCTGATGGATGGGATTAGAGCTGGGTCACAATCTTTCTCATAATATCCATCAGCATGTAGTAAAACCTAGCGCATAATCCTTTTTACTGAGAAAGTCATGTTTTCCTGCACTTACAGACAATACATGTGCATTTCTATTGAAAGGATGAACAGTAGACTTTGTGCATCATAAATAACAATTACAGTTTTAGAATAAAGGAGATGAGATGAAATGAGCTGTGCCCTAGCAGAGTAAGGGAGGAAAAAAATAATTGTCATATCTTTAGAGTATCTTGCACTTGTGAAAATGAGAAAGACAGCAGAGAGAGATTTATCATTTTGCATGAATTAAGAACATATATGGTCTTTGTATTCATTGAATGTGATTTTAGAGTCAGTGAAAATAATCATTGAATTCTAAATTGTAGATATTCAGAGACTGGATTGAAGTAACTGCTTTGAGATATTTTCTTTTGATTGAAGATAATATAGAAAACATTTTGACATATACCATTAAATTCCAAGAAGGAAAAAACAGTTATGGAACTGATAGGAGCACCAGATATCTCAAGCATATTTGGACAGTAATTTTTAGGACTTACGAATGTTTATGCATCCTCTTTGTATTTGGCCTCATGCTTTGGTTCTGATATATTTATCTAGGAAATGGATTGTTAACTGGAAGACTTGAAAGAAAAATAAAGAAAGGCTCAGTATTGTCAATGATGAAGCTATTTTTATCTTGACTGCCTTAGATTCACTTTTTTAAAAAGTCCCATAATGGAAAAATGCATTTTGAATGGATTAAGTTTTCAGAGTTGCAAAGGCAGAAACAAACCCAAAACCCAGCAGTTTTTGAAAAAGAGAATGTGTCACAAAAAGTTCCTTGCCATGGCTTTATCACTGAAGGTGTTATTGTCAGAAATCATTAAATGAAGACAATGCCCAGTGTTCAACAAGGAAAGGTGCCACATAAGGAGATGGAAAACATCATGAACATTATCCAGAATTAGAGAAAATGCTATTCCTATCAAATATTCATTCTCTCACACTTTCATCTACTTCAATTCTAACTCATCTACATATTTGACTTCTAGACAGACAGTATGCTTTATCGATTGAAGCATTAAAATCATATATGGAAATTTATTCCCAGATTTCTGTTCATGTAATTGTAATTATGACTGCTGTGATTCATCAAAAACCTCTTGTTAGCTGGCTCATACTGCTTTGTAAATGAAGAAAAATATTTCTGGTTAGTGGTTAACTCTTCATAGAAATTTAACAAGAATATTTTTTCTAAACCCAGATTAAGGATTTTTAAAGATTTAGAATTGTGTTCATAAAGGATTAGAAGGAAGAGAGGAGTCCAGTGGGACCCATGGTTTTCAGTGCCATTTTGATTCTGTAGATCAGATACAATGTGAAAAGGTACTCTTGGCTCTTTCTTTCAGGGAGTACATAAAACAGCTTTATGGAGATATGTATAACCAGGCATCTCCTCTGGGAAGGAATGAGACAGGTAGATTGTTTGGGGTTTTTTATGTTCTTGGCACTTGGCTGGTTTGGGTATTTTTAACAAAAATGCATTTTGCATGTAGAAGGTTTGATGTTATATTTGTTTGGTTTGGTTTTTTTTCCACTGACTAGCTGCCCATCAGTTTCTCTGTGTTTAATTCCTCTACTAGCAGACTATTCTCTTGGTTTCTCAATAGGCTGCTGCCTGTGTATTTGAGTTCTCTTTTTGTGGATGTTGTATCACCATAGGAGGAGCGTGCACAACCACTTTTAATTGTTCAGATACTGTGTATTGCTCAAAGACAGACCCAGTTACAATATGTTAAGATCTTCTCAGAATCGCTTCAGGATTTTATGGGCAGTTTTGGTGATGAAATTTCAGTTTTGGATTTGTTCAAAAAGATTGTGTTCTACACATCTTTTGGTGAAGGTACTCAACTATGGACAAAATGGTACTTGTGAAGAGAAACTGACTCTCTGCCTGAACCTTCTGTTGGCTTGAACCCTCAAAACCACTGTGACATTCAGAACAAATTCAGCATCATTGTCCAACTGGAATGTTCTTAAAAATAAAATTTTCAGTATACTTGCAAGCGTAACTTAGAGGTATTTGTAATATTTTTACATATGCAGTGAGATTTTTTTTTTAATTATCTTTTTTTACTTTCACTTGGTGGTTTTTGAAATGAATGACATTGAGTGTCAGGGTTAAGAGTGAAGAAAGGAAAAGTTCTATGAAAGAATACTCATGAATGCCCTTTCACTGAGAAAGTATCAATCACAGGAGCTAAATTAGGCACTGGTTTCTATTATTATAGGTTCATTCTATAATCAAGCTAGTTTGGATGGATTCAGAAAATTTGTGTCTCTTCTGTGCCTCCTCTTAAAAAGTAGTAACATCAAATTAATATCCAGTGCTTTATGTAGTGCATAAACATACCTGAAAGTCTATCTTGCATGATATGCTTTTTTTTAATTGCTAACATATCAGAAAATCATTTATGAAAAAACAGTTAGCCTTGCCCTTGTACAAGGCTATTATTCAGTAAAGGAGTTAGAAGATGGACTGTCTTTTGAAAAACCAAATCTGTTCGATACCTTACAGTACCCTACAATGCAGCTACTGCATTTTTGTAGTGTTCTACAATTTCTTCTCAGTCTGCTATAAAGAGCTCAAGGAATTGAAATGGTATTTATGAATAGAGAGCTTTTTTTCCATGTCTATGGAATCTGCCAAATTCAGACAATCATTATGTAGCTACTGTTGTCTCTCAGGGTTTATTAGTCTTCCATCAGAAATACAATCTAGCTCAGAAGAATAAGCAAGCCCTGTGCTTTGTTCTATCAAGGTGAGCATAAGCTGAGAACAATCAACTGGATGCCTGTGAGGAACATATATGTAAACATGGCAGGTTTATGTATTCTTTTCAATGGTATTTTGTTACTGTTAATGGTCTGAAATGTTGCCAGAAAGATGAGGTGGCCGATGAACACAGACGTTCATTGGCATCTGCTGCACACTACATCTGCCACCTCTTCTGGGGATCATCTTCACTTTATGGCCATTTAGAAAGCTTGGCACCATAGGCTTTATTACAACCAAAATCATTACTTGCCAAGAGGGAGTGTGCTGAAAAGTAATGATGCGCAAAAGAAAGACAAGTAGTACACATGCCTCAACATTTCTGGTAAAACTGGCCCTTGCAAATATATCTGCCATGGAAGAACCTCATCCAGACACAGGTGCTGCAGCAAGCAGGGCTGTGGAGGCTGATGCCTCTTCCTTGCAGAGCAAGGCCCATCCAGGCTCTGACGGAACCTACCACAGCACATCCTTCCAGCCCATATCAGGGCCTTCCCAGGAGGGGTGGGGGACTTCTGCGCCTCCTCCCACTGGGGATCCAGCATCAAATCCTGCACACATGAGATGCTAAAGCCTGGGACATGCCCACAATGGACAGCTGTTTCAAAGGCCAAAAACCCTCTCAGGTGTTGGACTTGACCCACCACATGACCAGTTGACCAGTTTGACATGGCCAGGTTTGACATGAACACTCGACCAATTTACTCAGATACATATGTGTTCAGATGCATGTTTGCTTTAAAAACATTTTAGTAAAGTTTATACTTTGCTGCAACATTATCTGTAAGATAATATTTTTATTTGGCTGAGGGAGAAGTTGAAGTAAGTTTTGTTTTGTTATGGCCTGCCCCTGAAGACATTGGCTGCGTAATTTCAATGATAATATATCATTAAAAGTAAAAGTCAATTGATGGTTGATGAGACTAACTGTGAGCATGGAGGATTTAGACACCATGCCTGGTAAAGGCCCCACATCCAGGGCTATAGCACAGGCTGGGTGAAGGCAGGGAAGTGCACTTGATCTGCTGCTTGAGAGTGCCCCAGAGAGCGTGACCAGGGCCTGACACTGGAACAGCAAGAGGGCACTGATGACAGGCCAGTCCCCTGGCATAGGATGCAAAAAGAGAAAGTTAAATTAAGCCTAGTTGCTGTGCTGAAAATCATTACTATCTGTGCCATGGAGCAGACACATTCAGACTTATCCTGAGATACCTCCTTTCCCCATCTGTGAAGTCTCCTGAGGTGTTTATCCTGTTTCACAGATGATGTCTCAGATTGATTGCACTGCTCTGCATTATGGAGAATATCCGATTAAATCAGATAAAATGAGTGATGGTGATATTTGCAATGTAGCAGTTGACATTCAGGCAGCAAATTAAAATGGAGAGAAAAAAGGAGAATTCTCTCCTTTTAAATCTACCTACACTTAGAATACATCTGAGTGGTTAGTGCTACTTTTTATTCCTCAGCCAGTAAAAAGCATCTGGGATTTGACTTAGTGCTTTGTTTCACAGAGCACTGTGGTTTGCCCCACTGTCTGCACCATGTATTACTGCTGTGTATGGGTATTATTCTATGGGTAAAAAGTTCAAAATCAGCACAAACAGATTTAATGAGAATGCTCTTGATTTTGAAGATCAGAATAAGAGCTACTTGCTAAGAAAGAAAATGATCTTAAATGCAGTGCTTGCCACAGGTGAAAGTAAGTTTTAAATCATCTCAGTGTTGAGTCTATTTTCAGCTAGTAAATGCTGTGCATGTATAATAAATAATAAGACAAGATTAACTGCCTCTTAGAGTTTCCAAATCAATAAGAGGCACTAAAGGAGACAGATTCAATCTTCAATTATTTTTTTTAGGAAAAACTGCCTCAAAGAAAGAAGTGTTGATGTGATGTTATTTGTTGTGACAGAAACTGAAATATGAATCTATTGTTTTTTGTATGATCCTACATTCATTCTAATGCAAGTCTATTCCCCTTGATTATAGAAACAGCGAATCAAAATCTGAAATATCCAATCCACAGAAATTCTAATATTCTTGCTTACTGTGCCCCCCCTCTGAATTTATTTTGAGCACATTTCTACATAATGCTTAAAATATTTCTATTAGGATTTGCTTCTGGACAGCTAAAATGTTTCATCTTAGTTGGACTTCTTGTATTTGTTGTATTTTATTATATTATTTTGATTTGTTTTGCTTTCTGGTTTGGATGTTTATGGTTTTAATTATTTCTTACTATTTGTATATTAAAGTAAAATTAATTGATGATTGGCAATACAGACAGTGTTTCAGTAATTGAAATGATAATGGTTTTTTTGGCTTGCTCAGAGGTAACTGATATTCTACATTGTAATTTGTGTTCTACTCAATTTGTTAGATTACCTTTTACAAAGCATCAAGCAGCTTCAAAAAAAAATGCAATATTCCAGTCCAGATAAGTTCAGAATAATTTTTTCAACAAAACTTTTGACAGCAATTCATGACTTTGGGGTTTTCTTTTCCTGAAAAAAATGGCAATTTTTTTGATAGAAAAGCACTTTACTAAAAATGTTTTATCAGCCTCAGTTTTTGATTTCTATTGTGTTTATCAGATTTCAAGGCCAGGTGTTTTTCCTCACAGTGATTTTCATACTGGGCCAAGCAAAGGAACTTTTTTGAATGCTTTTTTTCTTTTATTACTCTTCAGCATGCATGTGGTTCTAACACTCATGGTAGTCCAATAGGAACAATAAAGTAAATCAAAATAGATACTAAACAAACAGAAAGAGAGCAGTAAAAACTGAAACAATAAAAATGCAGGCAATCTCCAGAAGATTTCAGGCAGCTGGGATGGTGACAAATGACACTGGTTTCAGGTTGCTGGGTGAACTTAAGTGAGGCACACTTTGCACACAATTGTTAGGCATTTATTCCAGTAGCCTGGTAAGTATAACATATATGCACTCTACAGTGTGTTTGTTTTTTATACAGAGGAGCTAAAGAATGAATTGTCAGACAGAAATAAAAGTAAAAGGCTTAAAAATTAATCAAGTTAGGCAACTTGGGGGTTGAAAAAAGTTTCATTTATTCACCTGGGTTCATACAACTTGCATAGGCATCACCCTGTGTTCAGCACCATGGACCTGCAACACGGCTGCAACAATCACCACTAGTTCAACAGCAGCCCTAAAGAGCTTTATATTCACCTCATATATTCATATTCACCTTTATATTTACCTCAGCTTTATAGCTGAGGTAAACTTTTCACACTAAAGGAAGACAAGTGGTTTTTCAGAGTGCCATGTAGACCATTAAAGTAGGACTATTATGACTCTCTCCAAGATATTTTCATGACTTCAGGTTGTAATCTTGCCTCTCCTTGAGCACTTTGGGAGTTTTTCAGTTATGCTAAATAATCACCATTGAATGTTAGCTTGTTGTAATTCAATAAATCACATTCAGGGCTATGAAAACAACCCTTTGATGGCAGGCCTAAGGTGGTTGTGATCTTTTTTATTCATTAGGATTTCAACAGACTTAACGCTGGCTCTGGATGTAGTTTTACCACAGGTAGCATAGCCACTTTTATAAGGAAGAATAACATAGGAACCTCAAGCAAATGGTTAAGAGAAAGACTCCTGAGTCACTGAAAAATTCCCCAAAGAGCTGGCAAATATGACAGGGAGGCAGAATCCATCTACAAGTATCTTTGGGCAACTGAAATTACAAGAGAAAGAATAAAACGAGAAACTTCATTGTGTCACTGTGTAAATCCTCAGTGAAAGCACAGCCTGAACATCATGGGCATTTCTGATGTTGCTTCTTGAACCTTTCTTAGGGTGCATTTCAGGTCTTCATCCTTTGAAAAAGGCAAGGAACAGAAGAGTGACCAGGGATGATTGGAGACATCCAACAGTTAATTAGAAAGGAGCAACAGTTTAAACTAGGTCTCCTAAGCTCAGGAAGAAGACAATAGAGCAGGGGATATGATAGAGCTCTGTATTATCATGGAGAGGGAAAGGGAAGAGGTCATTCATGATCTCTTTCCGTACAGTACTTCCATGGATACCATGTTTCAGACAAAAAAAAAAAACAAACTTATTCCTCCACCAACTGTATCTCTAAGCTCTGTGGTTTGTTTCCAGGGAAAATTATATGTGCTAAAAATGGATGTAAATTCAGAAGCGAACTGGAAAAAAAATTGATAAAAAATAAGAGAAAAAAGTAACATTTAGGCAACATCACCTGAAACTGCTACAGATTTTGGAAATCCTGTAATGTCTCCAATATTTAGGAGGAAGAGGGTTGGGAGGAGCAATCATAGAAAATCTCAGAAAACTGAATATGTCGTTTGTCAAGATGCAAAGTATTAGTCCTTCTCTCCAGCCAGTGAAGTTCCTGGGAAATTCTGTAGGTAGTAGCTTTTCTGTTTGCTTACCTGAGGGCTTGCAGTTGTGAGGTTTTTTACATCTGATGTAGTCACAAGTATTTCAACATTTCCAAAGCTATACTTGAAACATAACCGATCTTAGATATGATTTCATAATCACGTTATCAGTGGCAACATACTTGATGCTGCATTAAAGAGATGATATTTAAACTTTTAAGAACTGTTTTAATCTAATATGGGAATCCTAATGATGTTGTAACATTTTTCATCAAGTTAAGGACGATTTCTGGATGTATTTGTTACCTAAGTAATACATAGGGTGAGAAAAAAAAGGGAACTGCCTTTAGACTATGCTTTCAGGCATGGGTACAGAGGACAGCAGGAGATTTTTTCTCTAATGTTTCTTCATTTCCACCTAGAATTCAGAGCAAGCAAAAAAGTCCATCATGGCATCAAGTATAGCTGTTTGCTGAATCTCAAATTAAACTGGGTTTGCATGAGAAACCTTTTACATCGCTTCCCTTTCTGAGATCCCCTTTATCAAAGCTATCTTTAAAATGTGAAAAAGCTGAAGCAGTCTGCAGAGCATCATTGACTTTAATGGGAAATGTGGCAATTTGCACAAGGAAAGGAAAGAGTACTTAGTTTATTAAGGTGGACAAATTAGCTCACTTTCTCCTTCCCTGTGTGTTGAAAGCAACTTAATATCTAATTTTCCCATTTAAATACTCCTTAAAACCTCATTTTCTGCCCTCTGCTCATGCTTACAAAGTGCTTCCTTACAATCTTGCTTATCTCTGCCTTGATGACTGCAGACTTTTTCAGAGCTGCTTTACTTTTTGTGACCATGTGTGATAGAGTTGCTCACATTTTCTCCCTCACTTTTTGTGCTCCCCTATACTTGGTCGGCTGTGAAAAGGCCCTTGAAAAAAGGGCCTGCCTCAATCTGCTCCTAAGGCCCTCCACATAAGGCTGAAACAAAATAAAAGACACACATAGAAAAGAGAAATAGATGGAGTAATTGGTCTCCAACAGGAGCACTGACACTAATGATACAAAACAAAAAGGACTTCCTGCACCTGCCAGAACTACTTTGTTATCTCACGAAAGATCTACAAAGCAGGTCAGGACACTTGAGGCTAATCAAACACTGTTAGCTAATGGATTGTTTGTACAACTTTGTAACTCTGCACTGTCTTATTATTGCCTATTCATGTTCACATAATCTTTGTCTAGAGACAAACACTTCGGAAAGGAACCTATAAATACATGCCTGCGACCCAAAGTGGTACAAGATGGAAGAAAACTGGGGCTGACACAAACCTGACACTCACTGTGGGGATGCCTTCCCAGGTGGAGAGGTGTCAGTCCTGCACAGTATAATTTGGACACATGGCCTTTCTGACCCAAATTCAGGTGCAAAAGTCTTCTCCATCAGCACCAGAGCCATGTCACTGTGCTCAGTCCCATAGCAGAGGTGCATGGTGCACAGCCTAGCAGAGGTGCATGGTGCACAGCCAAAGCAAATGTCCATCAGATGCATGGGCAGAGTGATTTCTGAGTAGTGCAGGATGTTGCTGTTCATCTTTGAAGCATCTGATGAGCCAACAAAACAAATAGTCACACAAAACTTTGCATTCAGGCACACTGTAGTGTTTGGAATGTTAATAATTTCTCCCTCCTTTTTCTTTTTTATGTTTGATTTTATTGCTTCATGACTTGGAAGTACTTTATTACTCCCTTTTAATGTTCTCATATGCAGGTTTTATCTGGAGCATTATAAATCCCTAAGCGTCATAAGCATATTACCACTTTATAAGAGACAAAATATGCTCAACATGGAAGGATTGACGGTTTAAAAAATTCTATAATAAAAAGATTTATCTTGGAGCAATAACATTTATCCAGAAGCAGAATAGAAGCTGCTCTTCTCTGCTGGCAAACTGCACACCTGAGATCTATTGGCAGGAAGGTAGTGAAGATGTTTGTCTTATATGAACCTGCAAGCTCAGAGTCATGGGAGAATGAAAGGTCAGTAAGAAGAGCAGCTCCTTATGGAGACAAAAAGCTTGTATTAGGAAAAAAAAAAAGGATGAAAATACAGGTAAGGAAGAGAAAGGCACGTGGATATTTGAAAATACAGAGAAAGATTTTTGATGCATGCAGGAAAGGAAAAGAACTGAGTGCTATGTATAATATGTAGAGGCTTAAATCTCATCCAGCTTCAAAACACTAGACTACTTCCCACTCTTACTGCAGCCAGCCAGGTGCAGGTGGCTGAGTCCTGTCCAGGAGCCAGTCCTCCAAAATGAAAAGTCAGCTGTGGATTCTGGACAGTATTTAAACCTTTCACTTGCATTTGAAGCCCTGGCCCAAAGTGGTGTTCGTGAGCCATTACATTAAGCCAGAGGGCAATGCAGGATAAACCCCTGATCTTTTTAACATCTGTGCTACTTGTCAAACATACCAGTGTGATTGCACCCAGCTACTGAGCATGAACTGCCAAGCTCACTTAAAAATCACCATGCTGCAGGGACAGGTACAACCAAAAGCCATATGGCCAGGCATGCAATGGTCAGGGGATTTGGTGTCAGCAGCTATATGGCCAAGCCTAAAGGCAGAAGAAAAACTCCAGCAAGTACAGTTAGTTGAAGACCCCGACTGCAGTGTGCTGCTGGAGAACTTCTTTCTGGATGTCTTGTGTGAGTACTGTCACGCTGCAACAAAGTAATTGATGTCAACTTTAAAATCTACTCTTCAGAGACCTCTCTGCTGTTTTCTTACATCTCTGATCCACAAACCCTAGGATTCAGCATCAGTGTGGGTTTTTTGCAGGAAGAATAGGGAGAGTTTTCTCTAGAGTCTGCTTAGTACCAATAGTTCACCAGGTTTTCCTCTGCCATAAACTACAAGCATTGTTCCCAATCTCTTTTCTACTTCTGATTCCCCCTCCCTGTCTGTGCTTTTCTGCATGTTATCTGGGGATGTATTTTTGACTGCCAATATCTCTTTTAGAAGAACTTTTGCCCACATGAAAACAAGGTAATGCTGCAGCTTGTGGCAGTATTACTGTCTTACATTTATTTAGACTTGCAGTTTAATAAAAGAAATGTACATAGAAAAGAAAGACCTGATCTTTCTCTGGAAAAACCTGAAATTATAATTAAATAAGGGTACTTGCATCTTTTTTCTGTAGCTCATTCTCAGAAAAATAATGGAAATTAATTCTCCTAATAAAAGGATATATTCCATGAAAAAATAACTGCAGTATCAATGGGATTGGAGTGAAAAACTTCCAAATATACTGTATATGTTTGTGACACTCTTTGTGTGGTTGGTTTAAGGCGCTTTTAAATTTTAAATATGTCTAAAGAAAATTGTGAATGTAAAGTTTTCAGTGATGCTGGAATAGTCTTCCTCATGTAGTTTGGAGGTATGATTTATCATCTTTCTTTAGTGGAAGAAGCAAAAGGTTGCATATAACCAGCCGCAAGTTTTTGATGGAACCTAATTTTGGATGTGATCAATCTGCAAATTTTGCAGTTCTTAGGAACAGGAATCTGGCAGCAGTATCCTTTATTTTGATGTCTGAAAAAGAACATGCTGCAGAAATAGTTTAGGAAGCTCAGTCACAGCTGCACAAGAGTTTATAGACCGTTTTCAGAATGTGAAGAAGCAACTTAACTTGAACCACAGAGTAATGTAGCAGTCAGTTTATGTTTGGAACCAGTTCCTAAAATAAATCTCTATTTTCATGACCAAATGAAAGCACAGCCTTACTGAGATCCAGCAGAAAGCATGTGTTGATGACAGGCTCAAGTTTAGTGCTGAACGTTGGGTGACTCCACCGTAAGCTTCAGAGGGATGATTGTTTTAAATGATGCAACAACCTGTTGTGATGCATAAACAAAATAGTTGTAGTTAATTTTGTACTACCTTAGGGATAATTGCTCAGTATTTTGAACATCACAATGTTCTAGTGACTGCAAAATTAGTTAAGAGCTCATTTTACAGCTGGGGCTTAGCTTCTCACCCTTTGAAGCCTGTTACAGCTGGCATGGTCAAAGAAACATGTTGTCCAGGCAAGCTCATTGTCATTCTGTTCACATGGATTGGTATGCTGCCTTTCACAAGAATAAGGTGACTGGGATTTGTTCTGTGTCCTAAGGATGTGATTTCAAGTCTTTAGAAGCTGGCAGTTACATTAGCCCTAAAACCAGGAAGCAGATGAGCAGCTGCTGCAGGAAACTCCTCATGCCTTCACATTTCACATTGCAGGAGAGCAGCTCTGGAGTCAGGAAGCAAAGACAAGTATCGAGCACTCAGTTTCGATTCTGAATGCACAAAGCCATCATAAAAGAAAGCAGTTTGCACAGCCTTTGCTCCTGTGTGCAACCCCACTGTTTTCAGCAATTGCCTATGGAAGTGGTAGCTCTCTTCCCCTTGGTAGTATATTATGGATCAAAGTGTATTAATATTTCAGAGATTCTAAACCTCTTCCATGACCTGGAGGTTCACATACATTGACTTCCAGGGGAGCTAGAAGAGCAGAGTCATTAATGCATTCTTAGACATTTCAATTCACAAAACTGAGCAATCTAATCAATAATATCCAATGATTTTGAGTGACTGCACTTTACAATGTGCTTACAATATCCACAATTTAAGGCTTTAGGGTCTGCTTTTCCATCTGCTTTTTAGTTTGCTTATTTATATCTGGTTAGGGTGTTTCATTTGGTTTCTTCAAAAACAAAGATAGTTTGCTGACAGAAGCAATAAGAGTCACAAGTAAATTAAGCGTAAAACAGTAGTGTAGAACTATCATTCAGCCTTCTTGCTCAAAAGAGATTGTCTGAGTATTTTCAACTAGAGTATACTGAAAGCAATTCAGGTGGGGTTGGAGCAATTGCATCAATGTGAACAGGAGGAAGTCAGAATCAGCAATTTACTGTAAGATAGCATTTCTTTCTAAGACTGTCCATTAGCCACAAAGGAAATTTCCATTTTGCTTTTTTCTTTGGAAAAATAAAGCCTTGTTTTTAATCACAATTTCAGTATAAAAAAATTATTATGTGACAAATTTGAGATTTTTGCTGTGAAAGACAATTTCCAGTACTGACAGTAAGGTTTCACAAGACTGGAGAAAGTGGAATTTTTTCCAAGCTTAAGGTCTTACTACTGTCATGTGTAGCCTTACTGCTTTCCTCAAAACAGACTTTTATTTTTTCCTTAAAAGCTAGTTAATGCCTCTAGCATCTTTTCCATATGATGAGACTTCCTAGTATTGGGTAAAGGTTCAGAAGAAAAGAAATAATTTCTGACAAATTCTAAACCAGCAATCAGAAAACTGTCATTTAGTAAACTTTGTGGTAGCTGCCTCATTAATATTGTCCTTTGTGAGCTGTGTGGTTATTTTAAAGGAATGGAAGATATTTCCTCCTGCAGATCAGTAAATTGGTAAACCATAACTATGTATTAATTTAGATATCTATTACTATGGCTCAATCTGATCCCTACAATACAGCAGAAAAGGTGTTCACATTTTTAATTTTCCAAGAAAATTAATCTTTTAGAGTTCTCCTTTTGCTTTTCTGTTTTTTTTTCTTTAAGGACGTTCTTGCAGCTCCATTTTAAACCTTGAAAATTTTTATTTTTGTTATTCCATACTGATCTCTTGTATCTAACAGTACTAATTCTTATTCCTGTCAGGTATAAATTTGTCTATTCATGGGGCTGAAAAGCGTGTGCAAGTCTGTCAGAGGAGAACTGCAGCAAGCTACCCAGTGTCACAGCATCCCCCTGTGGATGGGCATCCCTCGATCCCACAAGCCAGAGGGTCAATAAAAATGGAAGCCTCATCTTCTGGATCTACGATTTCATCAGTCACTGGTGGAAAAGCAAAAACCCATCAGACAGGTAACAGATTTGCCTTGATACCTTTTCCAGTCCCATTTCACATGTGATGTGCCATGACATGGCAAAGCTGGTGTTAATAGCACAAGGTCATCCTTCTGTGGAGAGCAACCTATTGATTGTCAGAATTACTCACTGACGTTTTGTTCACATTTGATGTTTTTGTCAATTATAGATTGTAGGGAGTAACAGCAGTTGGGACAGCTGAAAGAGGAAAATAAAAATTTAAGTTTAATCATAAAAATCCCTATAATGTGTAGTGGTATCCAAAATGTTAATGCAAAGAGGTTTGGGATATTGCTTTTTAATACTGTTTCCCTTATATATATTTAATTTTGGTAAGCCTTGAACTAATTGCTCTAGAGGCTACAGACATCCCCCATGGAATTCAATAATTGACACTAAAATTGGTTTTGACCAAATACACAATCCAGGGTGTAGATCAAACTCTTTCTTGCTATAACGCTGACAAAGCTTGTGGATCTGCACAACATCTTACAACGTAGATTAACTGGTTAACAAAATGAAACTTTTCAAAAGAAAGTCAAAATCTCCAGGGAACCATCAAATTCTAATTCGCATCATGAGTTCATTCCTTGTTATGATAATTGAAAGTGCTATTTTAGAAATACCTTTTCTCATAGCAGTGAAGTACATTTGTACTGGCCATGCTCAGTGACTCTTCACAGTGAAAATTAGACACCAAATTTCTTTCCTGAGCAAAGCAAATTAAAGCTGCCCATGAAGTCAGTTTTGTAGCATATTTATTGGAGGGTCTCAATAATCTTCCAGTGTTGCTGCCCAGAAAAGAGCATGATCTATGATGTATGCAGCTACTTGGGTGCTGGGAGGCA
The DNA here is from genome assembly GCF_012460135.2 of Molothrus ater. Lineage (NCBI taxonomy): Eukaryota > Metazoa > Chordata > Aves > Passeriformes > Icteridae > Molothrus > Molothrus ater. The sequence continues at coordinate 46,700,993 of NC_050482.2, forward strand.
GAGTATATTTGTGTGAGACAGACAGTTCTGCCTGCAAACCCTTAAGTTGCAGATCTAGTAAATGGCTTGATTTTTATAGAAGTTTAAATTTTAGATTATTTATTGTAAGTTGCTATATAGGTCTATTGCCATGAGTTTCATGCACTCATAGTATTTAGTCACCATAATCTTTGTCAACACAGATTAAAGAATTTACAGTGACTCATAACCATATACTTTGTTTATTTTAGTTTTTCTGTTCACTTGTTTGTCCTGTTTTTTCAACTTCTGTGTTCTTTGTACAAGTAGAGAAATTGCTACTACTGAAATGTTGCTGTTGCTAAAGATATATAATGATGTATACAGAATGTTAAGAGATTGACAAAAAAAGTCCTGCACCACAGTTTTTAAAAAAAGTATCTTGAACATGCACAATAACACTCATTTTGAAATGCTGCATATTCTACAGCTATCTGTTGATAAGCAGGGTCTGTGCTTTAATATTAAATGGTGTTCATGCACCACATGCTTGTGCACAGGACTCAGATTGAGAAAAAGATCCCTTTTTAGCTAGACCCCAGAGGTTTCCTAAAATGGAGTTCATTAGTGACCATTTGGATAATGATTATCTTTCAATATATGAGTTAAGTTTTATCTGTCTCCTCTTTGGACAGTAGGAGCATCTGAGAACCTACTGAGAACCCATTTTGTATGACAGGAGTCTTCTCTTGACTTACAGTCCCATTTTTTCATCTGAAATGAAAAATCTTTTCTATGATTTGTGTCTGCCTTTTCAATTCTATTTGAGACCACTGTATTTGTGTTTGTATCCAGGTTAAACTGCAACCATTTGAGCTTTGTGCAAGTAGAACTAAGAAAGATTATGGTTGGCAGCAGCAGCAATAAATAGCAGTCCTGAGAGGAAATTCTGATTTAAACAAAAAATCATATGTTCTTCATTCAAAGTCAGTCACAAATTAACAGCTGTAGATTCATTACCAAATTAAGGCATCAGTTGTCCAGTGGCAGTACCTTATCTCAGATATCATAAGCAGCTTGATATTTTAGAAAGACAATGTTCTTATGTATATTAACTACTCAGATACCAGATCTTACAGCAGTCTTTTCTAAGCTGTCATCCTGCTACTGCATACAGTGTTTGTAGGGTTTTGTTCCATCTAATTTTAAATAGTTCATATAATTTGGGTTTTGCCTTCTGTTGGACTGCTGCTATAATCAAGTAGCTCTCATTGTTGGAGTAGTATATGCTATACTCTGAAATTTTCTTTGTCCAGTTAGCAAATACTCCAAACATGAAGGCAGTCTAGCATAATAGAAGGTATTTCTAGGACTTAAAATGGCATTTTAATTCTTATCAGTAAAAGAGACTAGGACCATGGAAAGAAAAGATCCTTGATAAAGTACAGGTTGAGAGTATTTCTCTTTTTTGATAGCACACTACTTCTGTTTTCTTCACAGTATCTTTTTTCCCTTTGCATCGTTTCTTCTTTCAAAAATGACAACTTTTATTACCTGTCATGAATGCTATTTATTTGACAGTAGTTGCCTTTGAATGAAGTTCATACGTAGCTGTATGCTAAGGACAAGAAATAATAGATACTGTTCATTGTTCCACCATTCCTTTCCAGTTACTTCCCTGCCAGTTTTATTTGTAACTAGTAAGGAGCCTGAGGCTCATGACTTCTATTATTAATCTGGGTGTTAGAGTGGCTAGGGAGCGGTGAGTAGGCTGCACTGTACCTTATTTAAAAATAAATAAACTTTAAAACTTTTTTGTGCAAGCTTGCAAAGAGGCACTGCTCAGCCATGAGCAGAACTACAACATCTGTGCTTGTATTTTAAGCAGATATAAAGGTACCAAGAAACTGAAACAAAACACAGAGGAAAATGGAGAAACAAGTGGAAGAAAAAGGCTATTAATGGGGAAGGGGAGACTCCTGACACCTTTGCAGGTGCACCCACACAAGGGAACTTCCTCTTAAAAGAAGGAAAGCAATGAGTATAAGCAATCAGATGATAAATTTAGATGTAATGGGATTAAGGCAAATATGCATTTCTTTTCAAAGTCAGGAACAGCATGGTTTTAGTTTTGAGAAACATATAGTTATCCTCTTCCATCCACATGAGCAGTTGTGGTGTGCTGTGGCTAGTGGGGTACAAGGCTGCTGAAGCTGAGAGTTCAAAGCCATTGTTGGCTGCAGTGAATTGGCACAAGGCTCCTGAAGACAGTGTACAATAGTCGGGTCTGCGCTGCGCACAGAAGGCTCATTTTGAAAGCAACAGTATCATCATTTAGGCTCTCTGTAAGAGCAACAGAATGAAGCATGAAACAAGCCTAGAGGGGGTTAAGCTGCCATCCCAGGCCATTCCCTCAATGTCATGGTTAGGCAAATCTGGAGACAGAAAAACACCTCACCTCCCTTCTGATGGCATTGCGCCTTGGCTGTGCAGCAAGCAGTACTTTGGTTTCTGGGCTTCTGCCTGCTCTTTCCATTGTCAATCTACTCCAAGTCAGGACAATGCTAGCTTGCCTCATTCTCTTGGTGACAAATTCCTTTATTTTCAGATTCTGCAGAACTTGTCAAGCCTCATATTTCTAGGAGTCCCTAAATTTGCTGGCTGTGGAAAAATATGTCTTATTTAATATGTCTAAGCAGCAGTAAAGTAAATTCTTTCATTGTGACAAACTCTGGAATCTTCTTAGTTATTCTCTACTTGCAACATTTCCTAACACTTGTTACCCATTTTGTAATAACAGGAATTCAGAGGTTCTCTGGCAAGGTTTTCTCTCTCTGTGCTTCTGGTAAAACCTTAATGCATTTTGAGGTTTAGATATATTAGTGTATATACAGTGACTTATATCACTTATACAAATCAGTACTGCAGGCAATCTACAGGAGCAGAAGAGAGGGTTGTCTTTGAAATAATTTATTTCCAAAATTTAGTTAACATGTAAAGATTCTTCACTCCAGGAAACACATAAAAATATTCTAGAAGATGCTGCTTTCAAAAATTTACTGTTCAAAAATATCTCTTTCAAAGCCAAAGAACTGTATATTTTGGAAAGGACATTCCTTGCTACCTGAAACTATAAAGACATATCCATGATACTTGAAAGAACTGTATGTGCTGAAAGGACTGGTTCCTGGCATTATGGAGAAAGTCTGCTGGGGTCATTGGAATTTACTGAGGAACTTTTCCTGCACTCTCTTGCTTTTTGTGATAAGAAATATTTGATAAATTACAAGCTTAAAAGAAGGCACGTTTGCTTTGGACAGGTTTTCCTTTATGTTTGGGTCCTCTTTTTTTACTGCTTATCAGTCTGCAGCATTTTTATTGATGACTCTACTTGCTCAGCTTGTAAATAAGAAAGAAGAACTAGGGGGCTTGGCCAACAGAAAAACTGACTTGGGAGGCAAGTAAAAAGGCCTTGGTTCTTGAAACTAGCAACAAAGGAAAAAAGGAAATGTGTTTAATAAGCTTAGTCACAAATTAATTAGCATTGAATTATCAAAAGATCTTGGATTGAAGCCTTCAACAATGATAATTTACTGTGCAAATATATCCTTTTCTCATCACAAAATATGCATATGCTTGTTTGCATTCACATTTGATTGTAAATGGTCTTTAGAAGATCTATGTTAGTTAGGTGTGACTTGCTGGTTAAATCACATTTTCTTTTCTTTGCTGACTGGCAGGACATGTGGCATGCATCTCTCCTAGGTTAAAAGACTAAAACCCTGCAAATAATTCTGCCAGGAAGCTCTGTCATGCAAGTACTTCTTGGCAGCAAATGCATGCATGGCATGGGGATGGCTGATGTAAATTCATCTGGAAATTTGAATTCACACTGACAGTAATGCTGTTATCTTACTTGTCTAACATTATTAAGGGAACAATCCTTTTCAATATGCCTTCTGCTGGGTGTACACAGAACTTTCTGTCATGTGGAATGAAGCATAGAAAATGCAAGCATATTTCAAAAAAGTTCAGTATTCCCCTCATCAAGCTAATTTTCATATTAAAACCCCCACATATTTACAAGAATCATTCCTACGCAGAAGGACTTTAATTTGGACATTAATGTCAAAGAGACCAGCCTGCATATTTAACTTTTCACTTTCTCTACAGCCTGTGTTCAAAGCAATGTAAGTTCAATGCACAGAGCAAAATTTCTCCCATGTTGGTACTTCAAGTGTGATCAGTGAACACCTCCCTGCTGAACACAGACTGTGTTCATTCTCCTGCCTCTGGGTGCTCTGCAGCCTCTGCAAAGCTCCTAACGAGAGGAGCAGTTTGCCTCATTACCATGAGGACCTTTCATCACCAGGCTGAGTGCAGGACCCCACATGGTGATTATTCAGTACTTTGAAATTAAGAGCTGAACTAGCCAGGAGATGATGCAGAGCTTGAAATCTTCTGTCACTTTGCTTAGTCATTCAGCCTATTTCATTCAGCCTTTTACCTTTCTATGACAAAAGTAACTTTGAAAATTTAATGTATCAAGTCTCCTGGAATGTTCATTCTAGCACTTTGGAGAACACTTTTGCAACAGCATGCTAACAAAAAAAATTTAGCCTATAAAGCACTGTTTTTAATGCTGTCTTGCTTAATTTAAATGCAATTTATGCAGGCAGAAACTGCATCCCTCTGTATCAATTTGTGCTGCATGTGACACACGTAACTATTGAGTCTGTCTGGGAGGCACCTGTGCATGCCCTCAATAAGGGGCTTCAAAAATAATATTAATAATTTGAAGTGGTGACTTTGAGGATATTTTGTGTTTCTTTGAGGGTGTTTTTAAACTTAATTATTTTCAAATGCTTTTTTTTTTCCTTTCTGCTTTGATAACTCTCCTATTTGCTGTTATAAAACATTCTTTCATTCAGCCCTGAAATCAATTATGCATGTTTACTTTAAAATCGGTACAATTCACTCTCAGATTTCAGCTCTCCTGGCTGTTGTTAGTTTACAATATGTAGTCACCTCACAAAGGCTGCAAAATGCCACTCTCTGTGGACATCTGTTCCTGATTGTTCTACCATCAGAGTGTTTCCTTTCAAGGGGAAAAAATAGGAAAAGGCTTAGGATTAAACTCACTGATCCTAAAGCAAGGTTATAATGTCCTGAAGCCAGTGTAACTTGGCTGTTTTAAAATGACTTGACCATTCTATTCTGAAAAAAAAAAGACAATATATAAAATTTTGCAAAGTTTCTGAGAAAATAATGACCCATTTAATCTAAAAAAAAAAGCTTATAATTCAAGGAACAGTGAGAGAGACTTTGAATAATCAGTTATTATGTTCCTGTAATGCTTGACTGAAAAATGGGACTTTTTCTTAGCTCTATAGTTCTTGCTTAAAGGGGTTTAGCATTATGTAAGACTCTATTTCTAATGTTAAATATGTTACATATATTCCAAAGAAAGATTCTTGCAGGAAGACTGTCAAAAGATGGAACAAACTAGCTTCTACTTTGGCAGAGATACTTTTAAAGTCAGAAAAGGGATTTAACTAAATTAGGGCTGCATAGTGTTATTAATTTCTACAAAAGGTTTGTAGAAAGTCCAAAAGATAGCAATACCTCTTTCCTAAGACCAAGTCTGCTGGTTCATTCTGATATCTCAAAATTCTGCCAGACCTTCCTATACAATTATAAAAAAAAAAAAAAAAAAAAAAGAGAAAGTAAAAAACAAACAACCCAAACAAACAAACAAAACCAAAAGCAACCCAAAACCAACCAACCAACAAAAAACCCAAGCTAAACCAAAACAAAACAAATCAGCAGGGGGGCTCTTATTCCTTGGATGTGTAGACATGCTACACGTAAATGCTTCTAGGATTCTAATGGACCCACTAGAAATTCCAGCCAATGTACTGTGGTGCCAAAAAAGCTCAAAAGCCCTAAAGAGTTGCATAAACTTAGACCAAGCATAAGGGCAGCAGCAAAGCAAAAAGGTGAAGTCATTTCTAATCTGTCCTTTGTTTCTGGGAACTTCCTTTGGTCAAACAGACCTCTGACCGTTCCTGTGCCATGAGTGGGTGGATGTGTCAGGAAAGCAAATGTGTCCTCTGTGTGTCTTCACAGAGGCACAATATTTGCTGCTCCCATCCTTGGAGTGCAGTTCTGTACTATTTTATGTTTTAGAGGTCCCATAGAGCACAGAGCATCTGGCTTTTTGAGGTCTTCTTCATTACTGGTAATATTCAGGGTGGTTAAAATAGAAAAAGGGAGATGCCGCTAGAGTTTAGTACTTTGTTTAGACCTTGCTTTAGGAATGCACCAAACACAGAAAAGGAATTCAGGACCTATTAAACTGATGAAATATTTTTAAGGATCATAAAAACTGCACATTTTTTCAACTGCACCTTTTGTGTTGCCAGAATGCCTGAAAATTATGACCCTTGCTATTCCAATATTCTCCTACTGCTTGTGAGGAAGACTCTGCTTAGAGCCAGTTGCTGAAAATAATCTCTTTGGGGTAGGCATCTCATGTGAACAGCCCAATACTACTCCATGCATTTTAATGTCAAAGTGCTCTATTTCTCCTTTGCAGATTTTGGTAATTATAGTAGGTTGCAAGGCTATATAAGAAAGGCCAACTGCACTAGTATAGACAGCATGATTCCTGCTGTTTGTAAGGTTCTCTCAAAGACAAATTAAAATTTTGAGAAAGAATATTTTTACAAAATGTTCTACAAATATTGGTCCCATTCTTCCACTCCAGTTTGTAACTGAATGATTGTATTTATCATAACCTCTCCCTAATTATGTCTCCACACACCCAGACTGGTAGGTCAGAACCATATCCTCTCTCTGTAATAGCCTAGGGTGGGATTCATTGATCTGTGTTTAGTTTCTGTACAGAAGGTATATTTAATGGGGTCTGCATGGTAGCTCTAGTCTGAGACAAGAGTAGGAAAGACTTTACAATGACAGTGGATTTCTGGGCTTCGTGGCCCTGGCCTGGGAAAGGGCTTATGATGCTGTAACTGAGGGGCAGGCACCCTAGCTCATGAAAACTGGAAACAAGGTAAGTAAAAAGGGGAGGGAGGAATTTGATGATGACCTGTTAAATCAAAAGCGATGTAGAATATAGAAGGAACAGATTTGTGGGAAAAAGGATGTTGGTAGCCGGGAATGTTTACTATCCAAATGAAACCTTCCAGAAATCTCTAAATCTTTCCAAACTGGAAGGAACAGACTGGGGATGGACTGGATGTACTTGCACTGTTCTTACTCCCTTTGGCTAAGTACTTGGTGTCAGAAATAGGATCCTGCCCTGCATAGACCCCTGTTCTGCTATCATATCTTCAGGATAACCATTTTCACAATCCTGTATTATATTCATTCCTCAGCAGTCTTAGGACAGCTGAAATTCCCCAAATGGTTTAGCTGCTGGTACTTTTTGCCAGAATTAATTACCAGCTTATGTTCAGACTGTGAAGGCAGTGCTGTGGTACAATGTGAGTATAACTGGTTGTTACATTAAAACACACCTGAAAGAGACACCTGGGTTCTTTTTAAAGCTGTCTTGATGTCCCACATTATGATAAAGTAAATATTTGTGCACTGAAGTTTTCTGTTAGATTGTTCCCTGTGCAGCCAGATTTTCTGTTTGTCTCATCAATAGAGAGAACTGGGTGAGGGTTTTGCAATAAACTGTTGGTTCAGCAAAGGTTTTTCTCTCCTCCCCTTTATGAATGGCCTGATAATGACTTCTGATATTTGTAAAGGGATTTATCATTCACAAGTAGTTTGATTTTTCAAACATGGACAAATATTTGAAGATCACATGTGATGGTGATCTTTGATAGTTTTGTTTTTATATGTGTGCTCACATATAAAAAGAGGAAGAGAGGAGAGGCAAGAGGAAAGAGGAGATGGTAACAATCATTCTTACTATTATTTTTCCAGAAATAAAGGTAGTAGGAAATGGACTGGATTGCTCAATGTGTTTAGATCTTAGATTTCTTTCAAGATCCTTATTTGCAATATACAGCTGTGGAGAAATGTCTTTGCTTAGTTATATTTCATTATATATATATTAAATGGCTTTGTGCCATTTTCAGAGTATATCTTGTGAATACCCATCTCAGGCACTGTGACACTTGAAGAGAGTAGTTTTGTTCCCCATAGGAGAGACACTTTGCTGCCTTGTCTCTTTGTATAATCACTGAAGCCTTTTTAGGAGGTAATTCCAAAGGCTTGTTGTGCAACTCTGTTCCTCTACTGATTGCTGAAGAATCTGAACCAAGGCCAAATAGAGCCGAGTGATTGGAAATGTTAGTCACAGGGATGTGCTTGTGTTCAGTGTGAACATTCGGGTTCTTTCAATAGTCAGAAGATGGAGGCATCTTCTGAGCATGGATGGGACATGAAGCAAGAGGTTGTGACCTTTTACAGAGCTGTCCAGTAGTTTGCCCATATGGGTTCTGCCCATGTGGCAGACATGGATTATCAACTCTCTGCAGTTGTTGTCCTGTCCAAATTTGCTACTTAAGAGGTGCCTCCCCTTTGATGACAGGAGCACAGCCTTTGTGGGTTTGACAGCACTCAACAGCTCATTCTGGGCAGTGATGGAATTGGAAATATGAGAATTGAGGGCAATCAGGACCCTGTCCTATAGTCTGGTGTTCAGGCTGTTGTGACAGTAGAGGACATTTTCAAGGTATTGCTTTGCACCAAGGGTTATCTGTCCATTTTTCCTATGGTTGTCTCTGGAAAAGGCATTCACAGCATGAAAGAAAAAGAACAAGTGCTGAACATAGAGCTCCCTGCATCTCTAGGTAAATGGCACAAACTCTGTTTGATGCCAGCCAGAGTTTCATGGAGGGAAGAGTGGAGACCATATGCCATCAAAATACCACAGTCTGTGATAAATCAGTTATATCAAGTGTTCAGAAATCTCCCTTTCACTACTACTGCTTCTGGAAGATAAGAAAAGAGTTTGTTCTAATAATAATTAAACATATGTCATGTCTTGCATGTGTCATGCATTACAATGCAAAGTGAATATATTTTTTAATTTCTTTTCAAAAATAATACCAGTATTTTTATTGCTGTGCCTTTGACATGACCATGCACAGATAGCTATGGCATAGGTTCCTTGATTTAGCCAGAATGATTTGGGGTTTGAATTTTTTTTCCTAATATTCCTTGGACTTTCTCATTGAAAATGAAGAAGACCTATATTTTTGTTCCAATAATTTTCAAAACTAAAAAGACATTTTTGTGCTTTAACACTCCACTTGGATGCTAACAGTCAGATAATGTTATTTTATTCATAAACAATGGGAAATCCATTAAGATAAATGGTGTTTTCTGCATACTAGAAGAAGATGTGTTTAGCTATACCAAATAGTGATAGATGACACACTTTTGTTTCAAGGTAATTAATAAACCAATAAAGAATATCAAAAGTTATATGGAAGTTCTTATGTATTTATAGGCATCTATGGCAATCTACAAGGTCAGAAGTTTTTCAAAGGTCTGCAAGTAATTCCACAGGGTACCCAATCTTTTCAGTCTTGGAAACAGATTGTGTACTAATGCTATTATTATGGAGTACTTTGTCTTAAATCAGAAGTGTCCAAAGGCCACTCAATGTGTATCATTTACAGTTACTTAAAACTTTTCCAAAAATGTGGATGTTTGTAGCTAGTCGGGGCAAACCGTATGGCATACATTGGTAAAAGTAAGTACCTTGTATTGATAAAAACTGACACTTAAGATATTCCAGTTTGTCACTACATGTGCATTTGTAGATGTGGCGGACAGCTGGTCTTACTCTGATGTTACACTGCATTACATGTAAAAATATGCCAGCAAGTTCTCAGAATCAGAGAATTAACACATGAGTATTCCTGCCTTACCCCCACTGCCATCTTCAAAAGGAGCCCAGAACTGGAAACAAGCATCAAAATGAAAGGAGAAGGGAACTCACCACACATACCCCACATCCTTTGTAGAAATCTGAAATTGTGTTGAAGGTGCAAGGTAGAGGAAGCTTAGTGCTGCTGGCGAGGAGCAAGGTTGGAAGGAAAGTTTCTGGGTAACAGTCTTTTTCCAGAAAGGAGTCAAGTGTTGGGCTGGTGAACCAAAGTTGCAGTTTGCAAACAAAGACTTTCTCTACTGTGTAGAGAAGAGGAAGTGCAAGGCAGGACATAAGACATGTTTCTGCATCCTGCTCTGAGAACATACTTAGCAATGATAAGTTTGTGTTGTGAAACTCTGCACTACTGTACATGAGAGATTTAAAGGCAGAAACAAAAAATTAAATACTTTTGATATATTAAAATCTATCTAATGTAATCACTGAAGTGCATTTGATGTGCACAGTATTTACCTTATGCTGCAGGAGAGAAAAATGCCTAAGCAGAAAGAATATAGCGATACTGGTTGGTGAGGACCAAAAAAGAACATGATATAGGATTTCTAACAGAAAACACTTTCTGACCAATGTAGCAAAAGCAGCTCTCTCTGAAAGATTTGATATGGTACACGTCAGCCTTCCACTTAATGAAATAATTATCTATCTCTGAGCTACTGCTTTCAAGCTACTGCTTTATCTTGCTAGGAAGACGTGTATGTTAATGTATATTTTCATACATTCTATGACTCATAGAACAGCTTGTGTTTTTTTCTGAAGCAATAATTGAACCAAAGTTGTTTTCATCAGGTGCAGTTGCACTGTCCAGTGCAGTCATGGGGCAGGTCCTGGGAAGGCCAGCTGTGCTGTGCATTTTGTTTCCACTCCTGTCACAGACATGAGAAGTGCCAGAGCTGAGAGCAGTAAAGCTGTGCTGTACACACACGTGCAGACCCCTGACTAACATGTATAGGAAATGCTTAATGCAGTTTCCCTTTGAAACTCTGCTTTTGATGCAGATGATGTGCTGAGAACTCACAGGAAGAAGCCAATAAAAAATATGCCTGAAGGGATGATTCTTTATCCCTTGTTGACATGGGTTAGCCTAGAGTGAAAAGGGCACCATGCACAGCAGCTTTCAGTTTGTTTTAAAGGGTCTGCTAAGAAGGGGCAACTTCTCAGTCGAACTTACATGCAGTACTTAGTGTAGCAAAACAAACCTGCTCATGTCAGAATTATATTTGTTCTCGCTAAGTATCGCCCTCTTAGAGGTAGATGGCTCTGTGAAAGCAGCATCCACCCACATGGCAAAATCTCTTTCACTACAAGTTGGAATGCCCTTGTTTAACATCAGCACTGTATTAACTATGCTGGTACACAAATTGCTTCTCTGATACATTTGGTCATTTTTATATTTAGAATTATGTTAAAATTCTGACTGAGAACAAGCCATCTCATTTAGCTTCTAAAATTAAAAGTCTTTTAAAAATCTTGTTTGTTTTCTTAACCTAATTAATTGGGACCCTACAAGACAAATAAAAGAAAAAGTATGTTAGTTTATACACAGCTTTATGCATCAATAAGTAAATCAGAGGAGTGCCATGAGGTAATTTAAAATATTATTTCTCTTGAACTAGAAAGTCTCAATAAGCTGAGAAAAATTTGAGACTGATCTTCACAAAAGAAAAAACATAAAATTTTTAAATCTAATATTTACTTCACTTTTGTATGTGTCTATTTCTCATACTTCTGTGGAAAGAGAGTCTTTACCATCCTCTCAGACAATATTGCTTAGATTTTACTCAGTGGGATATGTAATTAATAAAGCATAAATCAGCAGCTGCTAAAGCAAGAAGGAAATGCTAAAGGCAGGTGAGTGATCCATCAATAGCAACAGTGACATCAGATACTGTCTTTGCATGTAGTATTGAAGATCTGTGGTAAGGCAAAGAAAATAAATCTCTGGAACATGGATGAGGTCACTGTGGCTTTTTCCAAAGAGCTACTGGTTTAAAACCTCTATCTGACAACAAGCCAGAAAGCATTAATTTGGCCAGTCCACGGCCCACCACATAGGTGGTGTTTCTCTCATCTAAAAAAATATGCAGTAGTCCCTCCTGAAAAGTAGATGCTGACAGAGGGAGGAGGATAGAAGCCCAAGTGCCCTAATTCAAGTCTTTATTGACATCACTAAGGTCATGGGAGAAGACCTGCAACCCCTACTATAAAAGCTGTGCTGTCTTTTTTCCCTTGTGTTGGTGAAGGCAAGTTTGTAATTAGCTATGTGTTTTATCACAAATGATTGGTAGAAGATTACCCCTAAAATTTTGGCTGATATTCAGACTGGATGCTGTTATAATCTGATACTTGTGCAGTGAGGCCAGATATTAAGGTTATTGTGAATCTGACAACCACAGAAGACTGTCATTTCTGTGCATTGCTGAAAACTCCCTATACTGCAAGAGGATCAGATACAGGAGAGGAATTTGAGTGCAGCAAAATTGTCTTGACTTCATTGTCTGAAACACAGGTTTAGGCTGGTCATTTTCTGACCACTTCCTAGGCATTTTGGGTTTTTTATTTAAAGAGAGGCTTTGAAGTCAGCTGTGTACATTCTCCAAGAGTTTAATTTTATTAACAGGTCTATGGTTAGGTAGTCCGTCAGATATCTGCACTTTGGGACGTCCATAGCTGACTGCCACTTCCTTTCTCCCTGGCCCAATTAATTCTGATCTGCTGGAGTGCTGCAGGGATCCTACTACCTTCATCTCTTCTGAGGAACAGTGACTTAAATGTAACAAGGATGGAGGGCTTGAGGGAGCAAAGGGTATTTTATATTTGTCCATATTGTCATTAATTTGCTCTAACTAGGGTTGAAATGTAGAACAAAGGCTCTTGGACATGAGGATGCAAGTATGAACTGGTGTATGTTAAAAGTAGTAGCTGAGTATTTAAGAAGAAACAGAATGATATAATTTGTGAAACTGCTTAAATAAATTGCTGTCCATTGATTACTTTTCTACTTCCATCATATTATTTGTATGTATTTTTCAGCAGTTGCAGTATTTTTTCTTGGGCCTTAGAAATCTCTTTTGGGGCAAATCTTAGCCTCTCATCTCTGAGGTCATCTGAAGATTTCCTGAGGCTGCTATTGTATGAATAATCAGCTGTCTCCCTTAAGAAATTCTCTTTGTTCTACATCATTAAATGCTGACTCCTGCTGCTGCTATGACAGATCACTTTGCAGGAATCTAAAAGGGGAGTTGTCTCTGATCTTAACAGTGAATCTTTGCTGTGGAATAAAAGAATACGCTGAAGCAAGCATGAGACAATTTTAATTTTTAATATTTTAACACTGAAAATAATAAAGGATGAAGCTGGTCAAAGTGTACCCATTTTGAGATCTGTACTCCAAAAAGTGAAGAAGGGTCTCTAAAACACTTTTGAGTAATTTTGTGCCTAGGAATATTATTTGTCACTCCCATCAAGGCAGTAGTGAGATAGTAATTTGGCAAGGAGAAGGGGAAAATACAATAGGCTAGCCCAGAATTCTCAATAAGGGCATCTTGCTATAGGCAGCCTGTAGATGAAAGGAAAATGCTTCTTTCCAAAGCATGAGTGATAGCTTCTAGTGAAGCACAATAACCTAAATGACCTGAAGTTTTGTTCTTTCACCTCAGCCTTTTTGTCATGAATTCCTTTCCACATATTTCCCTGACCACTGAAGGTGTTTGCTAACTCTGTGCTTTAGGTACTCAAGAGCACCATGTCTAACAGATGCCTTTGTTAAAAGCTTTCCTGCTAATCTTCAAAAAACAGAGATATTCCCAGTAGTTCCCTCTTTCTCTCTGTCTGTATCCAAATACCATGTAGCCAGCATCTTGTGCCTGTTTGGCCATTTTCTGTCTGCTCTCAATATGCAGCCTCTCAATATTTCTCTGTTTTCAAAATTTCCTGCTTTCTTTGCTAATGTTGAAAGAGCACAGAAATGGGCAAATCTTGTGCCTATTTTTGTGTGTAAATAGGTTTGAAACTGTGACCCACCAGAATAAGTTTTTATTCTGCAATGCTTTTTAAACAGCAACTATTACATACCAATGTGAATCCATTTGAAATGGACTCCAGTGCTGGACTCCTTCCTAGGCTATATCATGCCATCAGGTTGGCGTACAAGATCTTACGGTGCCCTGCATCTGAAACACACTGTCCACATTCTTTTTGTCCTAATGGTTGTTTTCTGTCTTGCAACTTACTTTGTGCGTGTGTTTTGTTTCAGTCTGTTTGTTCCTGTGCCATTTGTAACAACATCTCTTGTGCCATTTGTAACAACAACATTTGGGTGCTGGTTTTGTAGATGGTATGGTGAGGTGATGCTCATGGCATGGCAGAAATGGTCACCTGAATGAGGGACTTGCCAGTGGTGACTCTGCATCGTTGCAGATAGCAGAGAATGTTGTTTCATTCTATTTAGCTTTAAGTCAGTCCATGTTCTATCTGAAGCTCCTTGGTTTGAAGAAAATTTGGTTCTGCTAAGGAGGAAAAATGGAAATACCTTCATTCAATGTGTATGTTTCCTCACCTGAAGCCCCTTGGCTGGATTTTCTACTGCACTGTCACAAACCCCATCAATCTCTTCAATTTCTTCAGAAGGAAGAGCGGATTTGCAGGTTAACCAGCTGGAAACGCAAATATGGATAAAACCAGACATACAGAAGACAGATGTGGACTTTTCAGAAATTCTTAATGCAATACAAGAAAGTAAGTTCTTCCTTGGATGCAAAATTGTGTTTACAGTAGAAGATTCAATTGAGATGTATTAAAATTATGACTGAAGGCAGACCCAAAGTGATGAACTGAATGATAAGTATCTATTATTAAAATCTCTCAGGAAGTTCAATGGATTATTGGAGGCTAGTTAAAAATCTTTTACTATCAGAGAATTCATAGAAAGATTTGAATTACTGTGTGCCAAAGGATTCCAGCAGTATATATTTTCTATGCAGACATAATCAGAAATAGTAAGATTCCTGGTAGTTTATTCAGTGCTTTGCACTCCTGAGTAGCTGTGTGAACTGATAATATTATTAAAATGATGCAGTTGGGGTTTGAAGACTGGATTTGATGTTCCAGTTCTTCCAAAGTTTTGGGCTGTACTCACATTTTTGCAGCTGGTACTTTTTGGGAGAGTCATGAGGTTGTCACAACAAGTGAAGGTCCATGTGTCTTAGATGCTGCACAAAATTATCTCTTTTTATATGTAATGGGCTATGGACTAAGAATTAATTGGTTCACCCTTCTTAAGTCCAACTGCAGAATGATCTCAACACTTGTGCTATAAGTAGAGCTACTCTTGTTAATAACAGTGGAAGACACCCCCCCTACCCAAAACTGATGCAATTCTGGAATCCAATAAAATCTGGAATTTCAGTAAGAATTTTTCCTAAGAGTTTGAAATTCTTATGCAGGCTGAGAGTCAAAATGCAAGCCATGGCTTCCTGGCTTCCTTATTTTCCAGTTAGAATTTAAACTGGGTGTTTGGTATAGCAATTTTCTAGAGTGGGAAACAGCAGCTTACATTTTAGAGTGCTAAAGGATGAATAAGAATGTATAAAAACCCAGACTCTGCCTGATATTTGCCACATGAATAAGGAACCACACAGTGGTAGAATCAGGCTGTTTAGTGGTGGTACTAGTTTGGGGGTGGAAGGAAAATGCTCAGGATAGATGATGGGGGTAATAATTTGAAATTGAATCACCTTATTACTTAAGCTACAGGTTTAGGATGAATTCCATCTTTTCTGATTAAAAAGCTTTTCCCATCAGAAGTCTTAATGTGAGGTTTTGTCTTCTCCCTTCTCCACACCAGCACAGGCCAAATTTAGGTCTGGGGGCAATCAGGATGCAGACTGGAGAGGCTGAAAAGGCACTGCAGAGTCTTTCAGAGGTGAATAGACAAAATGGCTAAACATGGATAAGCAATTTAATCTGGGAGTGCTTCAAGAATTTACATTTTGATTTATGGATTATTCACAAGCATTTTGAGAAGTATGCAGCTTTTACATCCTGGGAGAGAGTGTTTTTTCTTTATCCAGACACAGGTGCTGTGGGGAAGTTAACCTCTATGTCCTTTAGCTACATCTCCTTCATCAAAGACAGAAGGAATTCTGTACAACCCGCTTTGCAGAGGCTTGTTGTGTGCCATGGGGGGTGTTGTCACCTGCAGTCTGTTGCAAATACCATCTAATTGGGATAATATTTAGACATTTCATAATGTCTAAATATTCCTTCTAGGGTAGTTGCTCTGAACAGTCAATGTTACTTTTATTCCCAGTTGTTAGCATTGAATGATAATTTGAAAAAGGCTAATGATGCTTTTAGAAACCAAATATTTTTTTTTCTTGCTAAAATAAGCTTGGAGCATTGATCTTCAGCTAGCATTATCCAAAGTGAGAGTATACCTGATGGCTTGGTGGGACTTCTGCTCATAAAATGACAATGAACAGAAGCATGATCTCTGAGCATATTTCCATCTTCTCACACAATAACATAGTCAGGTTCCGCTTTTTAATGAAAGTTCTTATTTTTAGGCACTTCAGTTTCAGCATCCACCTTCAGAAAGTTAAAAGAATTCTCTTGTTTTTTGAGTCCTACCTTATATCAGCATCTTGATCTGAAGTGACTTGTGGACCTATTGAGATGGTGTATGGACTCCTGCTCAGAATTTATTAGCATGCAGTTTTCAGAATATGTAGTTCTACTATATTTTGGATAAAAATATTTCTATACACACTTTTTTTCCCTTTTATTCTTCAAGGGATTCTGAATTATCAAGTCATTTTATATTTTTTTCCTGCAAAATAGAACATGAGGGGGAGAAAAGAGTTTGCATATTTAAGCTGATCAAAAACCAGAGGGAGAATTTTTAATATCTCCTGTAGCAATGCATGTGCTGCTCTGTATTCCTGTTACATTTCACTGCTTAAAAATACATGACTGTACAGTAGCAGCAGTCTGTCTCCCAAATAACATTTATGTATATAATAAAGCCATTATATATCATTCTGTTAAGGACATTTGTGGGTATAAGCACTCAGGGTCTGAAGGGGACAAGAAAGATGGAGCCCTGATCATCCTTTTAACAACATTTGGCTATAGAGGTGTTCAGTCCATTGGAGTGGAAAGGCTGAGCTACCTACAAGCAGCAGGAGAGTTTTGTTGGAAGTACCATCACCATTACTAATGTAAAGCACACAGGAATTGCTATATAAATTATCTACTTGATTTTGTAGAACAGTATTTTATTAATTTATTTTTAAGAATATAAGGAGACTTGGTATAGAAAAACTGTCTCAGCAAATGCTGGAGGCCCATATTTTCTGTAGTGACCAACCAACATGCCAATTATCTGTGTATCTCTGATATAAACAATTTTCCACTGCAGGCAATCTGGACAAGTCCTGGTACCTAATTTTACTAATCAGATGAGAGTTGCTTCCACGACTTCTTCACTGCTGAGATGGATTGTATTTTAATATGATCTTAAAATAAGATTTTTTTGGCTCCTCACAAGTCCTCAGGATAATCCAGTCATTCAGTGTTTCAAGGCCACTGACACATTCACTGTCATACGCACCAAACTCTATATCTCAAAACATCCACTTAAAAACGATGAATTTTGCAACCCAAAGCATTACCAGCACTTCAAGAAACAGCAGTATCCCAAAGGCCTCATCTTTTATACCAAAGCAATGTTAATGTCAGAACAAAGATAGTTTAAATTCCCTTGGGAGTATAGCGAACAGGCAAAACTTTTGTTTTTACAGCTTTCATTGATGCTGTCTGCAAAAGATAAATAATCTTCAGAAAGCTTCAGTATTTAATTATGTTTTGGTTTTTTTTCACAATTGTTTTCAGATTATATGAAGTTTTAACCGTACACAGATTCAGGTGTCACTGTCATGGAGGCACTGATGAGTTTCAATTCAGTGAAATTCAAGCAATTCAAAATGTTTTCTGTTTCAGTTATTCTTTCTGTTGAATATTGAGATTTATTCTTCTCATATGAACATGTGTGCAAAATCTGGTCATGATCTACATCCACATTATTATCTGATGGGGTGGAATGTTTCTAGTTGTGACTTTTGAAAGAGTAGGGACAATGAAAGACATGAGGTTAGGCTGTGCTGTGCTTTGTTGTCGCAGTTCACCTCTCTTTTATAAGCATCTCTAGTATGGTTTTTGTGGACTGAAATGAATTAAGGTGGGAAAAAAAATCTGTAATATTACTGCTACATGTGCTACAAATTGGAATCTCTTTGTTGCCTTTTAAGCCTCCTAAAGCCTCTGTGGTTTCCCCTAGGACACTGAGGAGCTGCAGGCTTTCATTATATATAACTAAACAAGACCAGAAACGCAGAATCTCTCTTACAAACTATGCTGCTTAGCTTAGCACATTAGCCTATTATTTGGACATGAGGACTTTGTTGTTTCTGAAACTTTTAGTTGTTTTCCAAACAAAACTCTTGTAGTTAAGAATACAATGTCTTTCATTAACCTTGTCCCTATTTCATGCATGAAAATGAAGATGAAGGATTCTTGAATATTTTGATAGGGTTTTCTTTTTTTATTACCTACGGATGTAATAATAGACTTTGGATGCTCTAAATGACACGTACAAAAAGGGAGAAAACTTTTCCTCATGCTCATGATTGACAGGGAAAGAGTAGTATATTTAAATTGCAACATATGTCTGTTTTAAGGATGAATATTATGGATAAGACTCTCCTGCTTGGGAGCATGAAAAATAGGCCACCTGCAGAGACTGAGTTGGTATCATCAGCAATTTTTAAAAAGGATTCTGAAACTGGGCTATGAACCCTGAAGAAGGGAAAGGTGAAAAAGAGGTCACAAAATGCTCATGATCGCTGGGAACAGTTAGTGGCTGTTAATTCTGGCAGATTTCCAGTCTCTCCACAGTGGGGGAATGGATTTTTACACCTGCAGCCAGTAGTTAGAAATGGAACTAATATGCTGCCAGCAATTAGAGCATTTTGGCTGTTACTATAGATTCTCACCAACAGGAATTACAATTGCCTGTCACTAAATTAGGGGAGCTGAGGACAAGCAAAAGCAACAGGAGTTTATTGCACAAAAGAAGAATGATTCCAAAAGTCAGTCAAGCTTGCAAGAAATGTGAATAGGGTTAGACTAATTTCTGTCAAGATTATTAGATATTTGCTCCCACTGTAGTCAGTGCAAGAGGCTCAGTAGCTAGGACCTTTGGAGCTGCCTTCTAACAGGTATAAGTCTACTTTGATAATTTTGGATTTTGCCTATGAGGCATGAGATTGGAGCGCTGAAGTCCATCCGCAGCTGAAGCGTGATCGTCAGCTAAGGCATTTCTCTTCTCCTGGCACACAACTCTTCATCATGTTTTTCACCAGACCTGTAGTGCATGGAGTGCAGAGTGAACCTGCCTGCCCTACTCCTCCCATCTGGCAGTCACTCCAGAGTTTAATATCTATGCTTTTTGTTACTTTTTGTCAGGGTCGGTTTACCACAGCTTAAATCTGTAGTTGTAAGCAATTGCTTCAAGACTGAGGGCTGCGTGGTAGGTGGATCTGAAAGTGTCAGATTTATATGTATCAACACATGCCAAACTGTGAAAAGAGAAATATCTGCCCAGGTTTGTTTACTCAATGCCTTTCAAGAAACAGTATTTATTTAAGGCTTTCTGCCTCTGGCTGCCCCACGGGTCTGCACAACTTCGAACTCCACACTCTGTATAGTAGGTTAAAAATCTGCCTCCTAAGAAACTTCCAGAGACAATACTAATCCAGAAGCTAGTCATTTAAGCCATTTGCCCCAAAAGAAGCTGAGAGGATAGCTAATGTCTGTTTTATTGTGACAGCAGATTGCTTATTTTTCATCAGAGAGGTGTTGTGGTGTCCTAAACCTTTATGTAGCTCATTGATGAAGAAAGCATTCCAACAACACTCATCAGATTTTAAGATTAAATGGTATCTAATTATACCAGAACTAAAAAGTGAAATTATTGATGGGTTAATAGTTGCTGTCTTCATTTGGTTCAGAGGTGATTTGAATGTATATTTTTGTTTTTTGTTTTTTAGTAGCTAAGGATGTGAACATTTTTTTTGATGAGTTAGAAGGTGTGAACAGCCCTTCCAAAGATGATGATTCCCTGCTTCACCATGGTAACTTGACCAGTACTTCTGACGATGCCAGCAGGCTGGAAGTTGTGGGAGAGGTAAGGACACACAGAATTATTAAAACAATATTTATTCATGCCCATTATAAAGATGTAATAAATTTAATTTGATTTAAAATCTCATTCTCTACATCAAATTGTGTCTAATCTTTCCCATGAGAATTGGTTTCCCATTCTAAGATTATAATGCTAAATATAGAATATCTCAAATTCAAAAGTTTTGATTTCATGCACCCTCAGTGAAACATCTATACTAATCTAAGGCTTAATGCTTCTGAAAATTCTAGAAAAGTTTTCCCTATATCCATCCTTTAAGGGGAAAGAGTGTGGAGGGGATTTATCTACAACTCCCATGAGAAGCATTGGGTGTCAGTTATGAGATGCATTCCCTTTCAATGAGGAACAATTATCACCTGATGGTGCATAATGGTGATTCAGAGAACATACCAGGGAGGAAATATTGAGAACACAATCCCTTTTAAAATCTGTCCTAAAGCAGGCAAAGTGTCATGGACCCATGATGAAAATTTGGGTCTTAATTTCTTCCTGTGTCTTTTATGAAGAAAGGAACAATATGCCCTTTAATTTTGCCTCCCACTGCCCTGACACCCATGGATGTTATGGTTATTTCCTCAGCAAGTGAAGAAACCAGGGACTTTTCTCCCTTCCTCCACCTCAGGAATGGAGCTATTTTGAGGCACCTTACTGGACTGGTCTGATGTTACCTGCAAGTTTTTCCTGAGGAATTTTTGGCAGAGGGCTGACTGGAACAGATCAGAACTGGCAGGGACCATGCTAGTAATTAAAAAAGAGTGGAAAACCACAGGACATCGCTGAGGGCCCTGCCCTGACCCTCTTTTGTTTACTAGTTTTGATAGAGTTTAGAAGAGGCAAGTAGAGATTATCTTTTTCAAGAGCTAGAGGGTTTTGTGGTGCAAATTCTTTTGTGCAACACTGCTGAGGAGAGAGACAGAGATTTTCTTTGTTCTAGAAATTCAGTCCATAGAGAGCTGCACTCCTCGAATGTTTAGACAGATAATTAAAGCAACAAAATTCAGGGCACCCTGAATATGTTTGACCTTGCTCACAATTTCATCTTCTTTAATCATAGCTCTTCCTTAGCTTCCTGTACAATGTACAAAAGACTCTCTTTGCCTGCTTGCACCATAATAGGCTAATCTGACATGATAGTCCCATGTTGCATTTTGGGAACATGTACCATATGGTCAGTAGCAAAAAGGAACAGGTGAAAGGCACACGATTTTTGTAAGTTAAAGAGGAAAAAATAACATAAAATTATCAGAAGGACATGCTGGTTTTAATGTAATGATATTGAAAAAACAATACCTCAAAACCTTTTTTTTTTCTCTTAGATGTGTTCTTTTTTGGGTTTTTTTTAAGGGAAAGGGAAAACCTTTGAGGAATATGAACAGATTTAAGGGGTCTTTTTGTAATCATAGCTGAGGAAAATAGCAATGTTGGTCACATATAGGTATAAGATGGGGGAAAAAAGGTGAAAATTGAAAGTCTTAATAGGACTTAAGGATGCTGCAGCCTGCCAAAAAGAGTTTCAAAGTACTTGGTCCCTGCTGAACTCTAGAAGGAAAAGATGCACTGTTCAGATGTTGCATGGTTTGTATGGATATGTGTGGGTAAGCCCCTCGGCCTAAAGCTCTCCTAGCATATGCATGTGTATGAGTCATGTCTGAATCCTGATGGTTCCCAGCTGAGCACCTGAGAATATAAAAACTGCTGTATTCCTTGGAAAACAAGTGCAAATTATACAATATGTATTGTATTACAGCACAGTCATAAAGATAGACAGAAATGCTGAGCTTCTTGTTAGAGTGAAGTCTTCATGGTTCTACTTTCTTCCAGCAGCCTTTTTTTAGATGAAAGAATGGAGGTTTGACATACATGACTACACCACTTTTTCACCAAAAACCAGGCAGATCTAGTGCTATATATTTTTTCTTCATCAGTTTAGGAAAACAGAATTTTGATTTTGTTACACAGGTAAGGGAGATGCAATATCTGGAGGAAGGTAGGACAAGTTTCTGTCTGGCATTGCATAAGCCAAAGTATTACAATACTTGGATGATGCACAAGTCCTGAAGTTGACACTGCTGAACCAGCCCTGACTGTCTCAGTATCATGTTAGATCCTCAAGAGTTCTTGCAAGTCCAGACTCAGTCTATAAAGTTGCCTTAGAGTCTGTAACAGAGAGCCAGAGAAAGGGTCCCTTCCCAGGGACTGTAACAGTCTAATAGGGTTTATTAGTCTGGCTTTGACACACAGTGTTCTTAAAATGAAAAGGATCTTTAAGTACAGATAAGGGTGTTCAAGCTGCCTTTCTGAGTGAAAAAATACAATACTGTAGCTAGTAGTGTTTCACAAGCCCAAGAGAAGTAATTGTCCCCAGCAGTCATATTTGAAGTCCAACAAGCCAAATCCCTTGGCTGAATCTCATAGGTCCTCTTTAGTATAAGGTTCTGCATTCACTGATGAGTCAGTGCAGGGCAAACCAATTTTCTTCAGAGAAAGAAGAAACATAGGAAGGGGAAAATCAATTTTTCCAGTGGAGTCACTCCTGCATGCAGAGAAAGACACACTCCTTATGGTACTCTCAGGATGGGTCTGAGTTCAGATGAGGAGTGTACATTTGAACTGGATCTCTCAATTCCCCCTACCCATGATTTCTTTGTGGTCCAGAGCAATGCTGGATTTTAAACCTGTATTCCTTATGGATGTAAATCCAATGAGTCCTTCAGACCAGATTACAGTGGGCCCAAAGTGAGCCCTTAAGTTTACATAGCATACACAGCAGATCCTCAGCATGGATTGTTTCGCTCTACAGCTCCTTTCCTATTACACTAAAACCACATATGACTCTGACTACTGAACAAGAGGCTTGCCAGGAGGGTTAAAATCACAACAGGACCACCAAGCTGACCCACAGTCTCCAAATCTCCTGCCACACCCTTCCTTTATTTAAATAACCTTAAATACTCTTTGGGCTGTTGGGGCTTTTTTTATGTCTTCTCAACAGAGAGTTTTAATGGAAAAAGATAAAATGTGTCTCCTGAGCTGTTTTCACATTTAATGTTCTATGAAAAATACTTCTCATATCCTGATAATATCATTTATCAGCATGATATGCAGTATAGATATAAATAGTTTGCTACTGTTTTTTCCTTAGAGATTAAATCCTTTTTCTTGCCTTCTTTTTGGGCTCTAAGAACTGTTCCACTGTATCAGGTCTGCCCTAAGTTGTGTCAGGAGTTAGACACTGCAATGAAAGAATGCTAGAAAAATTCCCTTCTTCCTTTAGGGAACTGGATGTACCAAGAGGATGGAACATTTGGGATGCTTTCATTGGTTTTTCCATTTAATCAAAATGCCTGCTGAGAATCAGAAAGATAGCTTATACTAAACTCTTTGAATGGGAAAATTGTTTTGGGAGTTTTTCCCGTAAAAATAATTTTTCCTATTATAATGTTCACTTTGTGGTTTAAATTCAGAAGCAATTGTTTTATGGGGAAAGTATTTTGAAAATTCCCTCCTTCCCCCATAGGTGAAAGTCAAAATATTCTTTTTTTTCAGAGACTTGATTGTATATTGTAGGGCAGGGCTATTTTTGTCAGAAATAGTAGAGTGAGTTTTGGAAAAACAGAGGTAAATTAGCTTAACCTTCCCTTCAGCTTAGAGCTGGACTGATCTTGAGGTTCTTGAAGATCCCTGCCCTTTATACTGCTCAGAGGGAGTGCGGTTTGTTCCCATGTATCCTTCACAGTGTACATTTCCTGTATGAGACCATTGCTCCAACCATTGCAAACTGCCATGCAATTTCAACTTGTCTGAAAGTGAAGGCTTAAACTCTGGGCAGAACTTGTATAATATAGAAGTAGTGTTAAATTGTGAGGAGGATCTGTAGAGAATTTCATCTCATGACTTACTGGAAAAAGACCGGTAGTTTGGTATTTTATACCTCAGGAGAGTGACCTGTTCATCCTCTTATTAACAGTGAAATCAAGTTGTGTTTTTCTGTCAGACCAAACATTTGAACAGGCGCTTTTTTTTAATACATAAAGAGACAGTACTTATTGCTTTTATTGATTTTATGTGCTGCCACACCTACAAACCAATAGTTCTTTCCAAATAAATCCATCCTCAGCTGTTCCTTATGCAAGAAATATTCAGTAGTTAGTTTGATGAGACATGGTGAGGTCAGCACAGAACCTTCATATTGTTGTCTGTGTCCTATGGGGCAAAGTAAAGAAAATCTCTGTGCCAGGTTTTAGTGTTTCTCACTACAGTAAACCATAATGGTAATGTTAATGGTTACTCTTTTCACATGTACAAAGACATTCAGCCATACTAAGTTCTTAATTTTAAATTTACACTTCAGTAACACTATTCTCTGCACTATTTTATAAGAAATTGTTCCTAAACTTAGGGAGAATAGTGGGGAAGGGAGGTTTGCTTGTGTTTTCTATTCTCTCCTATCCCATCCCCATATGTCCAAGCATTTTCCTTAGACCTCCTGATGCCCCTTGAGACCCCCTTAATAGGGAAGTCTTTGCTCCTCTCAGATGAAGTCAGAAGCACTGTATGTGAAGAGCCTAAAAGTTCAACAGCTTGTTGTGATTCCTTATCTCTTCTGTTGAGTAGTACTGAAAACTGATGATGGCAACAGCATTGCAGCAATTATCAAGGAAAATTAACATTACTGAAATGCTTGATTTTCTCTTTGCAGGAAGTACCTGATAAGAACAAAACCAATGGACTATATTTTAGAGATGGGAAATGTCGGATTGACTACATCCTTGTGTATAGAAAATCTAATCCACAGACGGAGAAGAGGGAAGTATTTGAGAGAAATATCAGAGCAGAAGGACTTCAAATGGAAAAAGAAGTAAGAGATATTCCTTAAAAATACTTTCATGTTGAAGTTATATAGAATCTGGGAGTATGATTTGTTTACTCTGAAACTCCTTCACTCTGTTGTAGCAGTAGAAAAATGCTTTTAAGCATGCCTAAATATAGGCCAGAGCAGGGCAAAAGTGTAGCCTAAAGGAAAATCAGACACAGGGACTGAAGGCCAAACAGGCCATTACAGTCATCTTTTTCAACCTTATGCACAAGTAGGCTACAGAATTTCATCTGGTGTGCTGTGCAATACAAAAAACAAGTGCTGGGTTTGAATGGCCTGAATTCTACTGAGTGCAATCAATATTTCTGCACCTACATTTTCTTCCAGCTATGTGCTCCACTGTTTGCTGAGGCTCCTGGTACTCTTTCCAGAGACCTAACTATATCCCTGCCTTCCTTTATCTATCAGCATAGGCAAACAGACATGAGAAGTATTTTAACAGTTTGAAAACAGCTTAAAGTTTCTCCTGTCTTAACTCTAAGCATTGAAATAATTGGGCAGTACATATGAATCATTTATATCTACATTATTTCTTACATAATGTCCTAAATAAAATATATACTCTTTTATGGACAAGAGTGTAGAAATTAATGCTAAGTGTCTAAAGTGTACTGATATGTTAGGTAGCTGGAGCAAGGTTTAAAGAGACCATATCTCTTTTGCCAAGCCTATGATTTTCCTTAAACTTTGATAATGTGCTTAAGCAGGGCTTAAGCCTCACTTCCATCCAGAACAGCCATTGCTTAGTGTTTACTTTTATTTGTGCCTGGTGGACTCACACTCATGCTAATATGCATTGTCATACTGCCACTGATGGAAACAGAAGAGAAATATTCAGGATATAGGTGTTACACATCTCCCTTTCTTTCGCTGAATTCTTGGTACATGTGTAAATATTCTGTCTGTGTGCTTGACATGCACAGTTCTTTGGAGAACATTGGGGAGGGAAAAAGGGAAGCCTTTACAGAAAAATGAAAATTTTTCTTTTCTTTAAATGGTTTTGGTTGAACATGGGTACTGTATGTACCTATGTCCTGTATTACTGTGTATGTAAGTGTATTAAGAGCATTTTACTGGTTCCACCAAAAGTTACCCTAAACTATTCCTTCAAATAAGCTGGAAGTCATCATCTTCAGTGCTGCAGTAATTGATAGATGTTTTCAATGCCAGAGATTGTTCATTATTATATTTCCAGTATACGTGCTACTGCCTATAGGAGTTGTAACCCAACATTCAAGAACAGGGGAGTGTTGCTGCAACTATTCACCTTCATATCCTAGAATTCTGCCCTGCTTCCACCAGGGCGAATTTTGAGATGCTGACAAAGTCTTTAAAATTTGGGCAGTGTAGAAAACAAATGGGGAAGGAATCCTACCTATTAATACATATGTCCAATGGTTTCAAATAAATTTTTTCCTACTTCGTGGTTTTTGCAGATTTATTACTGTGCTAAGGTCAGCAGTGAAAGCTATGAAATCACTGTATATTTTAAGTATTATGAAACTTATTGCAACAGTCTGTGCTGAAAACTTTTTCAAATTGATGATTTAAGCGCTTGCTATAGAGGATTTTTTTTTTGCTTTCAAGATCATTTATTTGGACTTTGCTGCCTAGGCTGCATTAATGATCTGCCAATTTGATTATTCATTTCAGTTTCTATTTTGCTAGTGACATGCAGTTTTATTTCTTACTGATCTCATTTGCCCTTGGTGTGACTTCTTGCCAGCATCAGTAATTGTACATTTTCTAAACACAGAATGATCAAAATGAGGTTGTGCTACATGACTTGGGCTAATGTTTTTAAAATCAAGGGTAGAAATCTTTTTTAACACTCTGACCTAAAACTAAACTCTAGCATGTACATTTTATGATCATGTTGGTTTCTAAATTAAATTATAATCCTGAAGTAAATATATACATTCTTAGTACACTCCTTCCCTCATCTCCAGAGATTAAGAACAGTGCTGCATCACACTTAGCTTTAAACTTAGCTGAGTGATCACCTAGCATCTAGATTATTTCTCATTATTTTTACTTCTCCTATTTTTGAGACTGTGCATCATTTTGAGTCTTAATTCTGGAAAATTTTAACTGCAGGGTTTTTTTCAAGTTGTTCACATGCACTATACTGCTTCCACTGGAAAAAAGTTTGCTCCCAGATGAAATGAGAAGACTGCCTATTTCTTTGGCTACAGAACAATTTCAGAGGCAATAGGTAGTAACTGTTGGACTGAAAGAAATTTTTTACCTTCCATGAATTTTGTGTGGTTATTGGTTCATTCTCCTTTGGCTACCAGCTGTTCATATCTTGGCATTTGATTGTGTTAGCCCTGTCCTTTTAACATGAAACCATTGGCAGAGAGGAAAATTTACAGAGCTATCCTGCACACTGCAATTTCAAACCCATATGCCTTACTGCAGGGAGGGAAAAGTGCACTGCAGTGGCTCACTGACAAATTCAGCACAGGGAAATTCCCAGGAAGTGGTGAATGCAGGGAGCAGTGCTCACTTAGCAGCATGAAATGAGAGAGGGAATCAGAAACAAATTCACAACAGCTGAGATAACTTCAGGCACAGTGTCAAGACCATGTAGCTGAGAAAGGTCTGAGCAGATACATGTTTCTGACTCCAGGAAAAGGTGATAATGTTTTGCAGATATTCCCCAACAAATTCACACTCACAGTCTTCAACTGTACCACACCACTCTGCCTTGGAAGTTCTGCCAGATTTGGTGCTCAGTACATACAGTAATAAACAATGAGGAGATCCCAGACCAAGGAGCAGATAATTAAAATAATGAAAATTTTAACAAAAAAAGAAAAATAATAATAAAGAAAAAAATAATGATAAAATATTTTTAAAGGATGAAAAAATTAAAAGTTAGAAAAATAAAATTAAATAGTAACGATTTTAAATTGAAAACAACACTCTAAGAGTGAATGCTAATTGAGTGGTACAGCACAAGTCATTTTATGATGCTTCCTCCTGCTTTTCTGTGTATATTGGTTCTGGATAGGATGAGTGTGTTGACCCTGTCACAGCCAGACACCTGCAGACCACATTCAACACATGTGATCACATGCAGAGACGCTCAAATAAGGTAATCAGAACTGTAGGTAATTCCTGGAAAAGAGACTGTATTTTCTTTTCAGCCAGGTGAAGCAATTCCTTTGTTGATTTATTCTCTTTTCCAATGTCTCACAAGTGAGATAAGTAACTATGATATCCTGGCTCTGGGATCCTCAATGACCCTGCTGCTCTCATTTTTCAATACTCTTTGAAAAAGACTTATTTGTGGGGAAAATGGAGAGGACATTCTCCAAGTGGAGCATGTTCTTACAGGAGATGAGGTATCAATCACACTGTAAGTTTGTAGGCACTGATACCACCTGTAAATATCACATGAGACTCATCCCTTACAGAGCTGGTGGGCAAAAGGTTAACAGGGTGTTACTGTCCACATTGTGATGGTACATTTCAGATTTATCTTAATACAAGATAAACCTGAGACTTAGATCAACCCACTGACATGCAGAAGAGAATGACTTGTGATCAGTTTTATGTGAAGAGAAAATATAGATAGCATCCATTCCAAATTAAATGTTTCTCCCTGTGGCCCAGCAATTTCTGGAAAACCTGTTTTTTCAAGAGAGAATGAAGAGTCAGAATTACTTTGAGCCCATGGTATTTTTCACAAGAACAAATATTTATAAATTTAACCTCTTGGCCAAAAGTTGGAGAGGTACCCTTTTACCAAATTATTCCTGCAGCATGAATTACCATTTACCTTTCCTAAATGACCAGGTAGAACTCAGTTGCCATCAAGAGTATCTATACAGTTCTGGTAGACAAATACAGTATTACAGAAATGTTTCAGTAAGATACTTCAAACTATACTGTCAAAATAGGTCATGCATGGAGGTGGCCAGCATGCAGCAGCTAACTTGTATTACTGATTCACTTGCAAACTTTTTAAGCTGCACTGTAAAGTAATGTAAATGCAGGATAGAGGTGAGAAATTTATGCTGGATGAACAAACACAGACCACACTTGCATTAGTAATTTGTACAAGAGAAAAAGAAGAAGGTCATCTTGCATTTAACTAAGAACAGTCTAGTCCTAGGAACAGACTGCATTTAGTATGAACATAGCATGATGGTTTTGGTTTTTCTACTTCTTATGACTACACCAAACTATGTCATACAGAGTATTTCTACTACTAAATGTACTTAATACATTATGCTTAATGATTTTGTTCAAAGTTTTTAATTTATAGATTATAAGTTGATTTCATGCAGTTTACTTGTGAAAGCTTTCTACTTGACAGACAAGTAGACAGTGAGTGATAGAAGTGAAGTAAATGGGAACTGACCACATGAGTAGTGAAAATAATATTCAGGCCTTTTATTTTATATATTTTGTATATATATGGTAACTAATGTCTCAGTATAAAAGCAATTAACTACTTTAAACCAATAACATTCCTTACTGTCCTGGAACGCTGGACTCCTCACAGGTATTGCACGCACAATGTGCTTCAGAAGCTAACTTCAGATGTTTTGCAAGTAACAGCCAATCCATTTGGACTTCTGCTGGCACACTGATCTTTGCATCTCCCTGATAAATGATGTCAGTGTAGTGCTGGTCCAGCTTTTGGAAGAATCCAAGTTGTGTGGGTTTTTGACTTACATGCCTGATTAGAAATTTAAACTTTGCCACCATAAGTGTCAAGCTGTCACCAGGGCACCTCTAATTGCATTTGCTCCCTGCCTCAAGCAGCAGCTGACATTTCTGGTGCAACATCTGGCAGCAAAAACACAGCTGGTGTATACAATAGGCAGTAGAAATACATAATAGTTGTTCTCTGGGGAAAACCCAAAAGGACAAGAAAGAAAGGCGCAGTATAAGCTTTAGCTGTATTGTATGAACAAATATCTACTAGTGGGTATACTCTGAGTCCTAAGTTATGTTAACATGACCCTAGAAGTTATATTTTGAAATATTTTCAGTAGTTGATGCAATATAATTACAGAATACTATTCTTTCATGACTTTCAAGTTTGCAAGCAAATATAGATAGGTTCTTGAAGAGCTATAATAGTTGTATAAAGCAGTTTCTTTTAATGTAGCTGTAACTTTGTGCTAATGGGGCAGGACATAAGAAGCTAGAAACATGTATTCAGTAAGATACTTATATTTAGCAGCAAGTTGGAGTCTGCTTTCAAGATGATGAATGTTGAGGGAAATTACAGCTGACAGAAAGAGCACGCAGAGTATCTCCGTGACTTTTAGCACATCCCAGAGTATAAAAGGAAAATAGACCTATGACCATGTCAAAGTGAGCTAAAACTTAAAAATAAAGAACAAGAAAAAGCTAAGAACTTCAAAGAGTGAAACTTCTGAGCACAGTGTTCAGAAAGTGATGATGTGAAACAGACATTATAATCAACAGCTATTGCATCTGAACTTAATGAAATACTATCAACTTTCTGGAAAAAAATTTGACATCTACTGCTTTTTGTTGTTGTTGTTGTTAGTACTGCACAACCAAAACAGTTATGAGAGACTGATCAGCTTTTTTCTGGTATGTGCATCATCAGCGCAATTGTTCATGAGATTCCTGTTACATAAATGTTTTTTTTCTGATTGTGATTCATGGGTAGAAAAGAATTGAGCTGACTTCCAGACCCCAAGTGGCACTTGCAGATCTGAGTTAGAAAAGGTGTTTTATAAATGTAGCTTATGTAATTTGGTTCTCTGAGCCACACACAATAAAATCTCAGTGCCTTTATAGTTGATTCCAAGTTTATTTTTTCAGTTATGACTTCATTTTATCCAGTTATTGAAAGAACAATAACTTTTGTGTAGTTTATTGCTCCTATAGATGTAATTTAATCAACCAGGCATACAGTTTAAACCAGAGTGCTTAGTCTATGGTCAACTGACTTTTTACATCTTGCCAGGAGAGTTTCTGTGGTAGCCAGAAGCAAGCTGCAGGTCAGCTGGAAAATCTTTTCCTGACTAAGAGTTTGTATTTGGTGCTCATATCCTTTCCCTGTCTTGTTGAGCTTGCTCTGCACGTATCCACCCTTGAAATTGTATCAGCTGTCCTCTGAGCTTTTTGACAGAAAGAAAGATAGCTATGAGCATGCCCATGTGAGATGTGTACTAGGAAGCACTAGGACAAGGGTGAGAGTGGTGATTATCCCTATTGTGCATGTGTGGTAGGTCAAGCAACATGCAGGATGTCACCTGTGGCTAACAGGTTTCCTTTAGGCCAAACTGGCATTTGGACAAAACTAGGCTTTCTTATCTTTGGAGAAGATGAGACCCTGTATTGGGTTTGCATGGCAAAGTTTTGGTGGTAAGTGGGGCTACAGGGATGGCTTCTGTGACAAGCTGTTGGAAGTTTCCCTCACATCTGTCAGAGCCAGTACCACACAGCTCCAAGATGAGCCTGCTGTTGGCCAAGTCTGAGCCCATCAACAACAATGGGAGCACCTCTGTGATAAAGTATTTAAAAAGATAAAAAGTCTGCTGCAGACCAGCAGCCAAAAGAGAGGAATGAGAATAAGTGAGAGGAACAACTCTGCAGGCACCAAGGTCAGTGTAGAGGGAAGGGGAGGAGGTGCTCTAGCTGCTGGAGCTGATTCCCCTGCAGACCATGGTGAGACAGCTGTGCCCCTGCAGCCCATGGAGGCCCCCAGGAGAGCACATATCCACCTGTAACCTGTGGAGAACCCCACACTGGAGCAGGTGGATGCCCAAAGGAGGCTGTGAGCTTGTGGGAAGTCCACACTGGAGCCAGCTCCTGGCAGGACCTGTGGCCTCCTGGAAAGAAGAGCCCATGCTGGAGCAGATTTGTTGGTAGGACTTGTGACCCCATGCAAGACACCCACCTTGGAACAATCTGTTCCTGACAGACTGCATCCCATGAAAGAGACACACCCTGGAGAAGTTTGTGAAGAACTGCTGCCTGTGGGAAGGACCCAAGTTCAAAAGTTAGTGGAGCACTGTCTTCTGTGGAAGGGACTCCACAGTGGATCAAGGGAAGAGTGTGAGAGGTCCTCCTGCTGAGGAGGAAGGAGCAGCAGAGGCAACACATAAAGACCTGACTGCAGCCCCCATTCCCTATCCTTAGAAACCACTGGGTAGGAGGAGGTAGAGAAAAATTGGAGTGAAGCTGAGCCTGGAAAGAGGGAAAGGTTGGGGGAAGGTGTTTTAAGGTTTGGTTTTATTTCTCATTATCTTATTCTAATTTGATTGAATAATAAATTAAATTAATTTCTCCAAGTCAAGTCTGTTTGGCCCATGATGGTAACAGATGGATGATTTCTTCTTGTCCTTATCTAGAGCTGTAAGCTTCCTCTTCTATTTTCTCTTGTGTCCTGATGAAAAAGGGAGTGATGGAGTGCCTTTAGTGGGTATCTGGCATGCAGCCAGGGTCAACCCACCACAGGTGTAATTCAATGTTACTCCACTATTGTGACCAGTGTCAAAAATCCCATAGCTTTCATGGACTCTTGTAAGTTGTTTCAGTGTCTTACTTTTCTGATCCTATTATTCAATATGTAAATAGCTAGAGCTAATGAACTTACAGTACAAATTATGCAGCCTGCAGGCTCTGTATTTTCATGAGCAGAATAACTATTATTATTAGCAGGTGCAGCTTGTTATTTAATGTTTTAAGCACTGTGTCTGGTTGCATGCAAAAATCATGGGCAGGGACATCAATATGACATCAACTATGCCTGCAAAAAGAGAACCAGACTGAAATGCAAACCTAACCACAAGCATTATAAATGAAAGTGCTTCCAGCTATTTAGTTTTAAACATTGAGTTATTCATTTCATCTCAATTCAGACAGAGCAAGTGGAAATCAGACTGTCTTATTATCTAATGTACATAGCAAAAGGAGTCTCTGTTCAGCAATGTTTTACAGAAAATGTGTTGGTACAAGCAGAACAATGTCCTTTCCCAGGCAGTATTCTGTACCAAAAAACACAGTCACTAAACAGTGGAGGAGTTTCCAGCTGCTTGAACTTCTGAGGGAAAAGTTTTAGATTTCAGATGCTATGTCCGCTATAAACACAATGGCAATTTAGAAAAAAAAAATTAGGAGATAAATGAAATACTGGAGAGAGAGGGTCTGAATTCAAATTTCAGAATGTAGTTTTTAAAGATAAATTTCTTGATTATCTGAGGTGTTGCAGTGCAAGAACCCATAAATGAATATGTTTCTGAGTTGACAATTACCAGCCTTTAACAGGATGTTGTAAAACTAGTAGACTAAACAAATGTTGCTGAAAACTTGATCACTTTTCAAAAAAAGTGGCTCTTTCAAAGAATAGGGAGGTAATACAGAAAATACATAGATAACTGAATAGGAATTTAAAAGCCCCTGACATAATTCTTTCAGGAACAGGAAAAATTTCTTGTCAAAGAATTTACTGTCATCAACATCCACAAATCAGAACATCAAACATCTTTTGAAGGAAAAAAAACCAGACAGGCAACAGATTAAGAAAAAATTACCATGGTTATATATGAGATGTCCCCTACATGTCAAAAGTCACCTTTACCTTTACAATAACTGGTCTTAAATTGCAATTATTTTTGAGGTGTTGTTTCACCTGCCAGAAGCATCAGGAATAAGCATTATGCACAAGGCTACAAACACTTAATGCACAGTGAGAGTTTTCATTGCCCAAAGGTGACATGACTGGTTTTCTGCAACACTCCCTTACAGTAATGGCTTAATAAACAAAAATCTAAAGTTGTCTCTAGGGAACAGAAAGACAGAGTATATAGAAACCCAGCAACAGGCTTTGTATTCTCATTTTATGTTAATGATTTTGGTGTTGAACTGGTTTTGAGAACACAGCACAGTATTTACAGCATTATGCATCTAAAACAAATAACAATGATTGGTCTTGGGGATATTTACATCTTCCCCTACAGCCTGAGGTGGGGTGGGGCTGCCCCTCTGCAAGTAGTGCCAAGAGGGATGCATGAACCTGGGAGGGAGAGTTCCCTTTCCACTGCTCTTGGCACAAGCACTCCAGACCCTCTCATTGTCTGATTTTCTCAGACAGTGAGAGGGCCTGGAGTTATACAGGGTTAAGTCAGTGATGGAGCAAGTGGAGCATTGGTGCTCTGTGCCTTGGATTAACTGTACCTCAATTGTGGGAACAGAACAAAATAAAACTAAATCAGGGCTCAACTTTCTTGAAAAAAACCTTTGAGTTTATGGGTCTCTGGGCTCAAATGAAATGCAGAATTATCCACTGCATATTTACATATATGTTTTTTGCTGCTTGAGTGGTAATGAAGTAGTGTTGTCAATGAAATTTAAAAAAGCCTGACCTGAGGGAAAAGTGCTTCTGACATAGCCATACCAGCTGAAACTTCTGTCAGCCAGTTAGTCATGTCCTCCTGTTTAAAGTCTTACCTGGTTTACAAAGCTCTCTTCTGTGCACAAATTATCTTTTATTTTGTTATCTGAAACCTCTTGAAAGAATATGTAAGAGTACATTTTAGACAAAACAGTATGAAAGCCCTTTTGTTTCCTCTTGGAGGTCTTCATGGTACTCACTACTCTTCTTAGGTACAGCTTGTTTTTGTTAATATACTCAAATAGACCTTTCCATTTATAACAGGATTGACTCCAATTTCTTAAAATACAAGAACTTTGTGCTTTCTTTTTTTGTTTAAAAGCCATCCCTTACACCTTTTTAACCTTTGAAATTTTTCAGAAAGAATAAACCCTCCACAGTGAAAATGTAGATAGGAGAAGAACAAAATGGAGACATATACATCTGGAAACCATGACTATACTTTGTCTTACAATATGCAAAATTCATGTTCTTCTCCTCAAGAAATTTGTCTTTTTGTATTTAGATTTCTGATCTTTTTGTGCATTATAAGTTAATAATCTATTCTGTGACCTCATTTTCTGGGGAATCTGGAGAAGCTCCAGACCACTGGTGAGAAGGCATGTCTGAAGGTCAACTTCGTGAAGCAGAGCTGTCACCAATGCTAGATCAGGATGGTCATGGCTTTTTTCTATAGAATTCTATAGGTTTTCTATAGAGAACAACCTAGCCCTTCATCACCACAGTTCTTGAAGTTGTACTGTGAGTGCTATTGCTATTGGAAACTGTGACTTTCTAAGACTGGATTAAACAAATGTCCTGAACAGCAGTTGAGAGAATAGAAGCTGTGATTTTTAGAACATTCCAGGTCAATGTTCTTGTGCAAATTTATGGATTTTATCATCATTAGCTTCAGAAATTCACAGGAGAGAAGACTCCAAGTAATGAAATGCAGAAAGTACTGACCAAATTCAAGAGAACTTTTTAAGTACAGAGGACACTGATGGGAGGCTTTGTTATTTAAAGATCTGCATTTCCCTATGTCTCCTCTGCGGGAAGAATTAATAGGATGGGATGGGGGAAATGGATGGCAGCCAAGGCCTTGTAAAATGTTCCAGATCAAATGCTGCTGCTGTGATGTGTCCCAGACAGCTGAGCAGTGCACTAGAGGCACCCATGAAGGTGCAGTTGTAGGAAGTAATGTGTCTCTGCTACTGCAGAAGTTGATGTGGGTGGTGAGGAACAGGAGTTCAGGGAAAATAAGGTGGTTTTACTGCAGAGGCCCAAGAGGAAAAAAAACCCCAACATATTGACTGTAGCTGTTGACAATGTATGTAATCTGACTGGGTAGGAACAATCCCTTAATATGCATCAGTTCATCTAATTCTGAGGAAAATAGAACAAATGAATTACACCTTGAAGGTGCCTGTTCCTCTCCATTGCAGACATCTAAACTTAGTAGCCCTGAATCACACCTGTGGTGTCTGCTCCTTGGGAGAAAGCCTTCAGGGAACTTCTCAGGATCAGTGGGCTTAGAGACATGATGGTGCCAGTGTTTTGATACAAATATAGTGGCCTGCCAGTATCCAGCAGGGAAAACTGGGTCAGATACCTGTCACACACCATATCTACAAACTACTCAAGATAAGCCTTTTTGTTTGCCCTCTGTCCAGGTGTTATCTATAGATTTATATTAATAGATATGTGGATTGCAAGATCATGCCCAGTACGGGTATAATGTAAAGTATGCAACTAATGGAATTGTGTGACAACTGAAAATTTCCATTCTAAAGCCCCCAAGCTATGGAATGGATTAATGTTTCTGCAGTTTTTCCATTATTTGACATTTTTTGTTCTTTGATGTTTTGACTGGGAATTGATGACTGCTTGCCATGCTGATTTACATTTCCATCTTGGGCTGGATTTTTAACTGTCTTATGAAAAGAAACACAATTCATATCTCCTACTAATGTATTATTCCAGCCAAAAGGCACAACACAAAAATTGTTTGGGAAAGGTGAGTCCTTCAGAGTTTTGGGAAAGGGGGGAGTTTAGAATGATGGTGAGAAAGCATAAGAGGATACTAAAATCAAAATGTGGAGGCATATCCACTTTAAATCATGGCAGATCTGTAAGAAAAGCCCCTTTCTCATTGTATAGCTCCCACTATAAAAATGTGATTGTGAAATCTCTTTGGAAATACAACACAAGCACTTAACATCTTGAAACAATTGTTTTGTATTTATGGTGAACATCTTAACAGAATGCAGCAAAGGAGAAAGGCAAGCAATTAATAATCACTAAAATTGATTAGGCTCAGCAAAGAGTTTTAGCTGAAGAAAGGGAAACATTTTGAATATGTGAAAATATTTCATTTAAACAGATTCAGTATTAAATATCTCATATTAAAATGTTGTACTAGTTGTTAAAAATGCTGTCTTTACAAAAGAGAAAACATATCATCCAGTGAAATACCAAAACCATGCTATTTTGTATGGACAGTTTTTTAAACTAAATTAAAGTGAAATTTTCACCTATTTCCCGACAAATCTTTAGAAACCTTGTCCAATTTGCTCAATTTTCATAAAACTCATTGAGTTTGGTGTTGCAGCAGAATATTTTTCTCTCTTAAACAGCATCACAGCTGATCACTGGAATGTTCATACAGGACTAACCATGACTCGCTAGTGAAGCTTTTATGTGCTATCTTCTTAATTCATTTCATAGATTACTTGTAGAGCATGAAGGACATTTTCCACTAGACAATATGTCACATAAAAGAAAACCTCATTTCCTAAACTCATAACTGGATTCTTGATGCAGAAATGATCTAACAGAAGCCTTTCCAATCAGGGTCTCTGGACTGGAATTTTATTTCATGACACTACAGAAAAATAAAATTAGATCAACGGCCTGGGACATAGTGCTGGGCCACAGTTTGCTTCAGGTCTCATCAGGATGTACTTGGACATGAATAGATTACTTGCACTTACGCTGCTTTTCCTGTGTTCAGAGATTATCACAGTTAGTTCCTAAAACTCCTAAAACTAAAATGGGAGCACCTCAAAATGCGTCAGGTTTTCTTGAACACCTAGAATTTGTATCTTCTAAATAGTGCATATGCACCTCTCTGAACAATTGACAAACATGCAAATCTACAGAAAAGTCCTGGAGTACTGCCAAAAAACTATTACCAATATCCAAAAGCACTGATCTCTTTGATTGTGCTACTCTTGAGTTTCTAGCCTCTTGTAGATTGAGTTGTTTTAAGTGTATGGCTCTAACAAAGGGAAGATATGTTTCTGGTGCCCTTTATAGCTAAATATTGATCTTGAAGCCTATAAGTCTGAAGATCTCAGAAAGCAATTTTAAGTAAAATAATAACATATTCCAAGTAAGTACAGCACACAGAGATACTGTTGAAACTCTGAAGGATATCGGATGTGCTTGAAGACACTTATGCTTTTAATACCACTTTTGTCTGAGTCCTCTGTGATTTTTTATCAAATAGCTCTTTATTGATTCTAGTATGGTGAAAGCAAAATATGTGTGTGTGGATGTGGACAAAGAGTTTGAGTAAAGAACCATTTCTGCCTTCTTGACAGGGTTTATTACAGTAATATCCTCGTGAGAGCATAATATAGGGCTTCTCCTTTTATCCCAGGCTAAGAACTCTGAGCCACTCATGTATTCCTTACAGCCCCACATGCCAAGTCCTAGAAATTCTTGTGTGGTGTTTGATAGCATCTGACCTAAACCTCCTCTGCTACAATTTAATCCAGTTATTTCTTGCCAGATTGAGAAGAAAAATGGAGTGCAGTTCATTCCTTCTTAATCATAACTATTCCTTACTTGTTTTTCAAATGTTACTTGTGTCTCTGCTTAGCATTTTCTTTGGTGTTTTGAATTCCATCTGTGTTTTGAACAATCCTTTCCCCCTAGGTCAAGTTTCCCAAAATTCTTTATCATTCTTATTGTCCTGCTCTGATTTTTCTTCAATTAATCCATCTATTTCTTACTCAGGCTGTACTTTGCACCCTGCTGAATAGCTATACAAAATAAAAGACTAGGGAATTTGAGTCCTGTATGCTCTTAATTTGATTTCTTTTTTAATCTTTATGCACGTTACTCTGTTCTGGCTTCTGTTTCTGGCTTCTCTTCTTGATTCTAACAGTGATGCTTCTAACAGTGTGTTCATCTCTTCTGCATTTAACTCTCAGCCACCTCTCTATCTTCTGTGCTACAAGAATGTGTTTGTCAGACACTAGAATGTAACATGAGAAGTCATTTGCCTAAACACAGAGCATGGTTTCCCCCTCCCCCATTTTCCTTTGCTCTTCATTATACATTAAAAATATTCATATGTTAGATAAGTGCATCACTTTAGGCACTTGGTGACATTTCCAACATTAGACTTTCTATTTTCTTGTCAGTGTTGCTGCCACTGCACTTTCCACCAATGATGTACAGTGGTGATGACTGCTCAGTTGTTACCCAGAGCTCTTTCCTTATTAGTATTTTGATATTTTCCTGTTAACCTTTCATGTTTTAAAGGGGAGATGGCATCTCTGTTAGATGAGCTCTTCACTTAAAATCTGCCAGAAAAAAAATATTTCAAAGCTTTCAGTTTTCTCCCATTTTTGTGCTTAAATACCATCTGGGCAAAGCAAGAATCCATGCATTCTTGTTCTCTTGGTAGTTTGGGAAATTTAATATATGTGTATTTTATACAAGGTTCCTCCAGTTTGAAAATTAAGATGACTTCCTGTTACTTTTTCAAACTGAAATTTTATAAAATAGAGCTCTGTAATTGGCTGTGCTCCAGAGGCTGCCATTGGCACAGATCTGACATTGGAGCTGCCTCTGTTGTACTATTGTATTTTCGGGGTTCCCAGATGAAGGGAGGAATGATGAATCTGACTCCATGTTCTTAGAAGGCTAATTCATTATTTTAAGATACTATATTATATAAAAGAATACTATACTAAACTATACTGAAGAATACAGAAAGGATACTTAAGAAGGCTGAAAAGATAATAAGAAAACTAGTGACCTCTTCCAGAGCCATGACAGAGCTGGGCCGTGATTGGCCAATAAGTCAAAACAATTCACATGAGACCAATGAAACAATCGCCTTTTGGATAAACAGTCTCCAAACACATTCCACATGAGCAAAACAGAGGAGAAGCAATGAGATAATATTGTTTTCCTTTTTCTCTGCAGGTTCTTAGCTTCCCAGGAGCAAAATCCTGGGTGAAGGGATTTTTCCAGAATATATGACTGTGACATTGTATGTCACACACAGCCAGTGATGGGCAGGACTAGCTGCCCTCTGTGGGCAGCTCTGAGAGGAACCTGGTCAGAGAAATGTGACTTTGACTGATAAGGAGATAAGCAAGCAAGATGCAGATGGGATTCTGGAGGAGGAAACAAACACTGAGAGAAGTACTTGTCAATTGTGTTTCTGGATATGTGTGTAAGACACAGAAAGGGGGGAGTTGCTTTGAGATATTGTGGTGAAGAAATTAGTTAATTTTTATAATTTTGTAATCTTTCCTTTTTTGAAGAGCAATATGGCAATTGTAGACAGTCAGGTAATAATATTATTTTAGAAAAGAAATTCACCAGCTGTGCTACTGTGATAATAACAATTCAGTTCAAAGCTTTCAGTCCCCAGTACCAAGAACTCGGAGAGGTGTGTGCCATGCAATTTTAATACCATTTCTTCCCTAACCAATTCACCACTCTGCTCTGACATTCAAAAGAGGTTATGCGTGACAGTGTATGTGTGTTTGTAAAGCACAAATAATTGTAGTGACTCTGCAAAGCTGCATCAAATGATGCAAAGCACATTCCTACACTACATTTCTCAGATACACTGGATGTTAAATTTTAAATATTTGACAGGAATAACAGCCTGCAGTGTATGCGCAATTATAATACCCTAAGAGGTGGTTTGTTGAGATACTGTTCTGCAATTTGCAAAATTTTCCCTGTTTTCTAGTGATGCGACACTAATGGAATTTCCCTTCAATTCTGAAATATCTTTTATAATATTCATTGGGCCCAAAATGCCATGCTTTTAAGAAAATTCCTTTCAACAAAATTATTATTGTCTACAGAGCCATTCATGTATGGGCCATATTGACTTATTACAAAAATTATCTAGGGGAATTCTCATTTTCTTGTCAGGAAATCTCTGTAATAGAAGAAAATGTCTATCACAGTGCATCTATAAAGAGCTTGAAAAACTGGGATTATTAAGTGAAGTGAGATATTGATTTTATTTCCATGTTACGTTTCTCTGCTTCCCTGTAGAAGAGAACGAAACAGATTGCTGTAAGCATACGTGTTCCAGAGGTACAATAGATGAGAATTTCAATTCCACTCCAAAATTTTGCACTGAATAAAAGGATCTGAATAGTACCAAAGAGCTAAAAACTCTTTTGTAACTTCTGTTATGGGCTGTGAATTCTTTGCTGCAGCTCTGAGAGGCACAGCCCTTATAAGAAATGGGCAAAATACAAAAAAAAAAAAAACCAAAAAAGCTAGAACTATTTATCTCTCAATAGATAAAAAAGACATTTGTACTTTCCCACACTGAACAAGCTGCCTTTTGTAAGCTGGGAGCTTCTTGAAGACAAATTTATTTTTTTTTATCCCTAGAGAGGACAGTATGGTCTATTAAGTAAAGAATCTTCATTTCAGCAGTTTCTATGGTACAAGTGAATTTGGAAAGGGGATTCTTTGCTAGTGTATGTGTTACTTGTGGCCTTCATTTCAAGCATCATAGGCATCTGAAAACTCCAAATTTTTCTGCAAACAATTTCAGGATTAGTACTACCTCTTTGCAACATATGCTATCAAATCAAAACTAGCATTATCTCATGTGATAGTGATGTTGTCTTTCAAGAAAAAGAGGACTGTTTTCTTGTTTTTTTCTGCAACTCCTCTCATTAAATCTGCATATCAGAGCTCTGAAATAGGAGAGGAAATCCTCTCTGTG
The DNA here is from genome assembly GCF_012460135.2 of Molothrus ater. Lineage (NCBI taxonomy): Eukaryota > Metazoa > Chordata > Aves > Passeriformes > Icteridae > Molothrus > Molothrus ater. The sequence goes on from NC_050482.2 coordinate 46,742,404, forward strand.
CTCTATCACATTTATCTGAACCATTAAGATACTGAGCTCCATCTGGTGCTGCTCTGCTCTTCTGTGTCATACAGGAGGTGTTTTCATCCAGTACCTTATGTCTGTAGGCACGCTGGGAGCAGCAATAATTGATCGATAGCAGAGGTCATGTTTAGGTGTCTGCCTTGACAATTCATTGTGCCATGTATGGGCATTGCTTTATCACAATAAATTAGAACAGTCTGAAGCAAATTCATAATTTGCCCTTGTCATACCTAGACCTTGTTTCATTTAAAGCATGTCTAACAAATGAAGGATGCACAGAGGATCCAGAATTTTTCCTTTTTAGTTTAGAGACATTATGTATTTAAATTTCACCTTGTCTCCAGTTAGATTATAATTACTCTGTCTTTGCTTAAGAAAGTGGGGGTTTTCTTCTGTTTCTGATGTGTGGGTTTTTAACATCAAATGATCTAATTACATAGAGGTCAAATTACTTTGAGCTTAGCTGAGCAGACAGGTCATCAATGTACAATCATGTACACCATCAATTATTAGAAACTTCCATTCTGCATTAAACTGTGAGATTTCTTTTTATGATCAACATGAAACTGTGGTTTGCTGAAGACAACACATTAAGATGGATTTGCCTTTATCTCTTGGGGTTCCATATTTAATTTTTTGTGGGAAGTCTTATACAGTCTTAACATGGTTTGGGATTTAAAAGAAAGTCAATTTGTCTAATTTTTTTAAAAAAATTTGTTGACTGAATATTGGCAATTAAGCCTATTCTCACCATCACATTTTGCTTTGGAAAGAACTTCCCTTTCATGTAGTAATGGTGGTATGCCTGAAGAGATGGCTGCTCTATCATATGCTCTACCATATGCAACAACAATTTACAAGTTGTCTTGTAAATATGGCATATTTACAAGACAACTTTCCTTGTAAAATTTTGTTTGAATCCTTTTAGTGTATCAGATCTTTGGAGTACCTTAGTAAGACTACAGAATGCAGTTGCTCAGAAATTCACTTTGTCCATCTTATTAAAGAAATATAACAACTGTATAACAGTATGTATAAAGTGGAAGAAGAAAGGGGAAATGTCTTGCTCATGTCTCCGCCTTTAAATGAGGAAGGCAGGAAAGTTTTGCAGCAATGATTAAAACAATGTGAACTGAATTATTAGAAGATGGCTCCTCAAACTCTTTCCAGTTCTAGTAATCATTGCAGTAAGGTAAGTAAGGCACAGAAAATTGAGATATTAGATGAGTGAACAAGCATTTGAGTCGCCCAGACTAGCAGAGTTTATGGTAGAAGCTGGTAGAGTTGTGAGTGATTCTTCTCATGCATCTTTCCCCTTCATTTAACTGGTTTTCCTTTGGTGCTACTTCTTCCCTGGAAAATTAGAAGCTGTATTAAGTCTGAGAAGGAGCAGCGAGAGTGTAGTCCTGTGAGTTCCCTGCAGAGCAGAGGAACACATGTGTCCTGCACAGCCAGGAATGGTGCAGAAACCCACCCAGGTGTTGCCAGTCCATGCAGTTACCCTACTCATGCCAGCGTGGGACTGCACCCAAGATAACAAGCTGTGCTAACAAGCATTTGCATTACCCCACTGCTTCCCCTACAGCATGGGCTAACGCCTCTGCCTGTAGTTACTCATGTGGTGGTGTGTAGCTGGCTTGAAGAACTTGGGGCTTGTGTCATGTGGACTGAATTGAACTGACAGGGACCTTAAGAGTATTCTCTTCCTCAGCTGGGCTCTCGTTGAGCTCATGCATGTCTCCCTTTAGAAAGAATTTTGAGTTGCACCATCAAACACAGAGGTGTACAGAGAGCCGCAGGGCAGTTCACTGCCTCCTGGAAAGTGTGGGTGCTGAGAGGACTTTGGAGTACAGATTGATAGTCATGTATGTATTTCTTGTCTTCCTTGATTGTATGAGCTGAAAAACAAGACTCTGCAGAGGGAGCTGAACAACCAAAGAGCTTCACACTGCTGGAGCATGGGCAGGTGCTCAGAACCAGGGCTGCTGCCAAGACTTCTGCATCCATGTGGAAGTTCAGCTGTGACATCTTTCTGTCCAGAGACACTCTGGTGCCCAGAGAGGTTGCAAGGTCTCCAGCCACAGAGATATTCAAGACCCCACAAATCACTCTAGTTGTCCCTGCTTAGAGCAGGAGGTTTGACTAGATGGCCTATATTATTCTGTGATGCAATAAGCAGCTTATTCAGTTTTCTCTAAGTTATGTGTAAGAAAAAGCTATCATAAGCCTGCCTGCATTTTTTGTGTGTTTTATTAATTATCATGTTTGTGAAATTAACTGTTGGACAAAATATAAACTGACTTTTTCTTTACCAAAGCAATGTTTTTCCAACGAGCCTCTAAATGCAAACATGAATATTTAATGGACAATTCATTAAATGTAAGTATTTTCTACTTCAAGAAAATTATTAATGAGAAATAAATCCATATTGGGAAAATATTGGCTTTATATTTTACACTTGGGATAAATCACAAAGGAAGCTGCCTTATAAAATACAGTTCAATTGTGTGCTGCATTTTTAATGGCCTGTGATGCCAAAAGAAAAATAATGTACTTAAGAGGCCTTTCTTAAGCCCACAGAACAGTCAAAAAGATTTGATGATGTCAACTATGACTACATAAAGTACTAACTTTTTTAATCTAAAATTTGAGCCCATAACTGATGTTTCATTAGAGACAATGTCAAATACTGTTTTCATAAGTAAAAATGCACTATTCTGCTCAGAGATTTTTGCTATCTGCAGTTTAAATCTGCAAATAATGATTTCCCATGTTTCTAGTAATTTTCCAGTCCAAAGGAATTAAAGGATATTTGTCAGATAAAATCCATATTATTAGCTATATTGTCACAGAGATCTTACCTAGATGGGTCTAACCTGCATTCATTCAGTATTTGCTGATGGAATTATCAAGAAATGTTTTATCATTACCTCACAGTCATATCAACCTTTTCCATTAAGACAGTCATGCTGCAGATATTTCTAATTCTTTTCTCTCAGAAGTGCAGTCCAAGTCAGAGGATATTGTTTCCATGGTTGATTTACTACATCTAAGTTACCTTACTGTAAGACCCATTCTGCGGATTTAGATGACATTTGTTGGAATTAAAGACTTCCTTCTGATGTGGTTTCTTATCTTACACCAATTTGTATTTCTCTACTGCAGATTGTGAGCTCATCATTGCACAGTAAATCTGAGCAGTGAGATAGTATTTGCATTTTACTTCTACTCAAGTAACCTACCCTGTTCTTGAAGCTGTCCTCCCACTCACATATTTTTGTCTACATAGAAGGACATTGCAAGCATTTCCCCTTGCTCTGTTCCACAATTGAGATCCTGTCATATGCTGCCAGAAATTAGGCACTGTAACAATGACACCTGCTCTGATCTGGATTAGATGACACATTGCCTGAATGCTGGCAGGAAGCAGCCACCTGCCTGCATTACTAACTTCACTGGAGCAGGACCTTTGCAAGTACTTTGCAAAGTAAAAGAAAATACACTTTACTTCATCATCATATTTTGTCATGAAATTTAACATAAAAATCATTCTAAATTGTACTCATGTGCCTCTGTCTCCTTAGATCAAGTTATTCTGCATTTCACATGTCAGTGTCCTCAGGTCAAAATTGGTTTTATCAACAGCTTCCTATTTTTTACCTAGGGCTATCTTTTTATTCTTATTTTCATCCTTACTGCTTTTGCCTTACAATTTCTTGCAAGTCAAAGGCTTCTTAATATCCAAATTAAAATGAGAACAAAATATTCCCCTTTTGCACTAAACCCATGCTTTTGTTGAAGGTACATGTGTGAAACATATTGGCATTGTCGTTCATTAGGCTCCTCAGAAGCATGAACGTGGAGGCTAATGTTTGTGAGTATGCAGTATTTTCCCTGAAACCAGACATATATTGACAGTATCTATATAATTGCCCAGTAGTAATGTATGCACTGGAAAAGTATTGGCAGAATAAACTTTCTGTTTTTCCAGCTCCATGGAATTGCCCACATGAATTTACATTTACTTTGGTTTTGCAGAGGAAGAACAGTTTAATCAACTAAAATTTGCTGGGTTTTGTTTTTCCGCTTAATTCACTCCACATGGCAAATCAATCTGTGCTGCTAAGTAATTCTCAAAAACAGTGGAACATGTAGTAGTGACTATTTACTACTCTGCACTCAGACATCATACAGAGCTAGATTACAGAGAGAATTGTTACTGGAAGAAGTATGTTGATTTTGTCTCCTTTTCTGTTTTTCCCTGCATTATGGTCTTATCAGAAATTTGCCCAAATGTAAAGAACTGTTTCTGTTCTGCATTTTTCACTTGCCTTGCAGGATCTTCCTAAAGCAGATGACATTAATTCTGGTTGTTAAATTGGTTTCAAAATCTTACTTATCTCATTTTACTTTCATGAGGAAGGCTTTTAAATGTGAAGAGAGATACAGCCTTGAGAATTTTTCTCTTAAATGATGATAGGGGAAACACCTTAATGGTAAATTCTGCCTTTTTTTTCACCCTATTGTTTTGCATACATGAATGAAAACCTGCCTAGTAGCCTCAAGGCAAATAAACAATGGCACCATTCAATTAGAGCCACTGTAATTTTAACCTTCTGCAAGGTTATATGCTCTGAATAGGTTTTCTCAACTTTCTTATCTTTTAGACTCAAGAAATGCTTAAATCAAGGTGAGTACCTACAGCTGCTTTTGTCTTGAAATGACTAGACAATATTACTGATAATGAACTAAAATTAGCAAGGAGGAGGAGAATGTTCAAGACGATATTTGACAAAAGATACTAATCTTTAGCCTTGATCCTGGAAGGCAGCCTGCAAATAGAGCAAAATATGAGCTTTTCAGGAGACATTCCATGTCAGCATAACTCTGCTTCTATTCAGACTACCAATGATAAGTGCAGAATGAGCAGAGTTGGGTCAATAGCAAATACATATATATTTAAATCCTGCCATCAAAAGACCTTAGAATTCTTTCAGGAATACATGGGAGTTTAGTAGCCACAACTTAACCAGCAGTTGGCATCGCTCTGTGCCTGCTTTAGAAGAAGGACAACTTGACATTTTACAAGCTTTTCTTGACCTAGTTGACAACAGTAACTCACCACAGCAGGTGTTTCTGCTTTTGGAGTTACAGAAATGGCCCATGCTTTAGTCTTTTTCACTCCTTACATAGTGACAATGGAGAAGAAAATGTAGCTTTGTTTTTAAATGTGTTTGCAATTGATTGGATTTTTTTGGGAAATAGCAACATCTTTAAAAACTTAATGATAAAATAGAAAGGGAGCCTTGCCAGAAGGGGAAGTCTATAATATGTGTACCTGTAGTACTGCCTGGATTCTAGGACTGGCAGCAATTATATTAATGATGCTTGTCAGTGAAGCCAAAATGTGTATTGACTACCTGTAACTCAGACTCTGGTGATCTGAATTCTACCACACAAACCTATTTTGAAGATCAGGTCAATTAAACTAAATGTACTTTGCTACCACTTCTCAATGAGAACAATGATTAAAAACAGTTCTTGTAACAACTAAGGGTGTTTTTAAAGGAAAACAAGTCTAGAAAGTGGTAGTTTTAAGCCAACATTTCTCTATGGAAGAGAGCAGTTCTTCCACAGAAAATATCCTTTTCTCCAGCTAGTTTCAGTCAGTGAGTTGCCCAAAGGCTGTGAAATCTCTGCCTGTAGAGATATTTAGTAGTCAATGGGACAAGCTCCTGTCTGAGCAGGCTGATCTAAGTTAGCCAGAGACTTAGGCCAGATGAACCCTAGAGGTCCCTCCCACCCCAGATGAGTCTACAGTTGTCTGATGCTGGTAAGTCTCATCATTCTGGCTTTACACTGTTCTGAAGACCACTGAGAATGTTTGTTAGTGACCAGAGGAAAATCAGGTTTTTTATGGATATTCCTCCTCAATAAATCAGTTCAAAACAACCAATTTATTTGAGTATTGGTGGCCTGAGAATTATTGCATTGTGATATGGTGCTACAGGTAAATTCCAAACATTTATTCTATTTCTGTGTTTGCTAAAGTGTTTTATCTCATTGGTCTGCCCCCTTAATTCCTCTTGTTTTCTTTCTTCATTATCTGGACATCACTTTATAGCAAATTGATCATGTCGATAGTAGTCTTATTTAAGTTTCCAAGGGGAGTAATGTTGCATTGATTTTTGTTTGCATGTTCCCATAATGTGAAATTGAGTTTACTTCTCCCAATCATTTAACAAGTCAACCCTTGAAAGTCAATTATGACAGAAAAATGTTTCTCTATTCTCTATGTTCCTCTAAGATGAAGGACACTGAGTCTAAATACTAATCTAACCAAGACAGTTTAGGAGATTCCATTCACTAAAGTATTTTTGTAATGAAGATGCTATTGTTTTTCCAGATATTTTGGTTAGCTATTTACTCCTTAGATTAGGTGAGTGTGACATCTCATTCAATTTGTCCTCCATCTGGATTTGTTATTCTCTTTTCAGTCTTGTTTTTTCCAGCCTTGCTTTTCTCAGCCTTGCTTAGTGCTTTCCTTTATGAGCACTTAACATGAGCAAACCCAAGAGAAATGGATTTTTATATTAATAATTTAGCATTATTATTTCTTTTTTTTCTGAATATAACTGAACCTGCCAAGTGTATTTTGATTAGATTTTCTGTTGGTTAGACCTTCTGTTGGCAAAGCTGATTGTCATTTTGAAAACATTTTAATGTGCCAACATTGCAAGATGTGGAGTAAAAAAATATTCTTTAAACATCTGTATTGTGATAACCATTCAGAAGTTTTTCTTGTTTCTACATGAAAACACGTAACAAATAAGATACCAAATTTAGATAGTGTTCACTTGTGAAACAGCATCTTCACAAGTCATGTGTGGCTCCCATATCTAGTAAGGCTCAAACTACAATATGCTGGAAAATACCTATAAACTTCCTGTTTAATAGCCATCACTAAGTTTAGAAGCTCTTTTTAATAAATTTCCCCGATTTCTCAGTTTTATTAGTCTGTCAGTACTGCAGTTTCTTTCTGCATGTTGGGCTTCTGGGATAGTTCTTTTGAGGTTGGGTGGATTTTGTTCTGTTTTGTTTTGTTTTTTAATCCAAGCTATTTTGGACAAAATTGCCAATCCACTGCTGGCTTAACCTCACCTTTGAGAAAGCAGTTTGCAGGAGATTTTTAGAGTGGCAGAATTAAGTTTTGGTTTTGTGGTATCTCCTTGCTAAATTCGCATGGGAAAATAAAAGCTAATTTGTGAAATGTTCCTATAAAGAAAAACATAATTAAAGCCTGATTTAGAATCCATAAAAGTCAGGGAAAGAGTGCAAGTGAATTCATTGTCTTGGAAGCAAGTCTCTTGGGGGCATTTTGTTGCTGTTGTGTCATTTTTTACTGAAATATTTTTCAAAAATTCGTCAGCAAAGAAGAAAGATTTTTTTTCCTGCAGTTTTTAGCACCATAAAGTCACTCATTCCTTTGTATGTCAAATCCATATTTGCACCCCAGTAATATTTTGAGTACAAATATCTCTCTATGTCTATTATGGTCCAATACTGTAGTTGTTCATAAAATGTTAACTCTATAGTGATTGGGTTGGGTGGAGTTTTTTTCCTTTTTTTTTGTTTTGGTTTTTATTTGTTTATTTGGTTTTTGATGTGCTGAATAAAATCATATATATGTATCTTAAATGTTGGAGTTTTCATTCCTATCATGTCACAAAGTAGTAATACAATTTTACCCACTCTAAGGACACGGACATGCAAATTCAATAATTTCAGCATCTATCAGGATAGTGGAGGGAGAGTGTAAAAAGTATAAATGTCAGCCTCCCACCTGTAAAGTCACAGTAGTTTCCAGATAAACAATACCAGATTTAAGAACTTCTAGTAAGTTGTGTTAACCAAGAATTTATGTGAGAAACATTGAATATAGGAAAACATCTAAAAATCTAGGAAATCATCCCCAAAGCAAACTAACAATTTTCTTGCCTGGTTTTCTGTCATCATATTTTCCTTTTCTCATACTAAGTACACCTTTACCTATTTCTTGGAATGCCATCCACTTGAATGTCTAAAATTGTATTATATGTAACTTCATGAAAATTTATTATTAATTAATATCCATTGGAATTAATAGTCATTAGAATTTGAACATTTAATCTTCCAGTATTGTCATGTGGCTCTCTGTGTTCAGCCAAACCTGCTGTAGCTTTCTTGCAGAGCACTGTGTCTCCTCCTGAATGCAAACAGAGCTAAATTCCTCTTCTCCTCTTTGCTGCACATCCTCAGGTCTTTGCCAGACAGCTTTCTGTTAGGTAGCAGCCATGCTGATGTGCACACCCTGCATAAAGTTTTCTTCATGAGATGCACACTCAGCTAACCCATGGATGCATCTGTCTGCCCTCCATGTCCTCTTTTCCATGTAAAGGAGGCACGCATGGCTTTCAGGACAGCAGAAGAAAAATGGGATGACAAAATACTGATACAACATTTCAAGAAGAATATGGGATTGTGACACATCACATTGACCACTGACTATGGTTTCTTTCTTTTTTACTTATAAAAGTAAGCTCTGGTGGCTGTTTTGTTTCTCTTTTGCAGTCATCCCTAACAAACAGTGACATCATCTTTGTGAAACTGCATGCCCCTTGGGAGGTCCTGGGCAAATATGCTGAACTAATGAATGTAAGAATGCCTTTCAGGTAGGTGTAGCTGTATTTTGTCTCAACTTCCAAAACCACGCTATACTGTAAAGTTAATGTGATAATAACACCAAAATGCCTGTAAAAAAGCTCTTCTATAAGATACCACACACCTTTAGGAAATATAAATGGAGTTCCTTAGATACCACATGCATTGCTGTTTCTTGTTAAAGCCTACAATTTCGGTACAATACTGGTTTGAGATTAAGATGGGCTGTAGCAGTGCAGCTGTTTTCATGGGGTATTCTGTCCTTAGGCCCTTTAACCCCTTCAATGCTGGAGCCCCCTGCATACTTGTGCGCTGCTGTTTTTTAAATGGACATTTCATTGAAATCAATGGGAGGTCAAGAAGATCCAGGTACGTAAGGCAGCACAGAAAGTGCATGTCTGTTTGACGTATCTGGTATGCACCTGTAAATTGCTTGTATAGTATGTAGTTAGTATCCCATAAATAAGTATAAATAAGTATCTCATCTCATAGGAAAACAATTTAAGCTATGAATGGTTTTTTTTCTGTGGAGAAAATAGAGAACTTATATTCAATACTACTGATAACCAGATAATTCCACATTGAAATTCAAGCCATTTTTATAATTGATTAAATATTGTTTGCATGTTGGGCTATGAAATTTTCTATGTAAAATATTGCTTTTACTCTGCTGGTTATCATAACTCTTAAAGTAGCTTAAAGACTGCTTCTGGAACTGACCACAACCCATGAACTGAGAGGCCTTGACTCTTCTTTCAATTAGCAGGGTTTGTAATATAAAGCTCCATTGATTTTAATGGAATTACTCCTGAACAAGAAAAGAATCAGACCCAGAATATGCAACTAGTGAGCTGGTGCCTTTGTAGGATTCCTTCTGTTTTTTCTTTCCTAAGTATGAAAAATGCCTCTGATATGAGACACCCTGTAGCAGTAGAGAGCTCGTAAGGAAAAGTGGATATGTATAAAGGACAAAATTGCAGGCTTATTTTGTATTTATTTTGTTTTCATTTTCACAGCAAATCTTCAACTGTTCTTCCTTGTGCTTTTATTGCTAAAGAGGAAATTCTGAAAGCAATCACAAGTCATTGGAGGATAGTAATACTCTTTTTTTAAAGTGTTCCAGCCATAGAAACAATGCATTAGGCCAAAAGGGTGCCCTCTTTGACATCTGTGGCATTCCTTGAGATGGACCTGCTCTGGCAGTGGAGCGAGGTCTCATGATTCAGAAATACACCAGGAACTTTGAATTTAGTCATGGAGCAGCTTATTCTTTCCTGATCACTCAGCAGATAACAATGTAGGTGTCATACAGATTACATAGAAAGCTTTAAAAGACTGAGGTTTTCTTGAACTGCTTCAGGATGGTGGCTTCATTCTTTCCACATCCATAGAGAGAGAATTGCTACAGCATTGTTAAGAGGAAATCATGGCAATTCACTAGTGACTGCTGGGCAGGCTCTTTAATTTTTTCTTAAAAACAACAGTACAGTTTACCATTTCAAAAGAATTTTACAAAATGTCCACAAGTCTAGGTGGTGTGTTCCCAGATGCCTTTGTCTAAGCCCTTGCTTTAAGAGCTGCTGATTGCTTATTGCTCCTGATTATTCAGGTTGATATTGTGCAATGTCCACGCAGCACTGAATGAAATCCTTGTTGCTTCAAAGCAGGAGGGAAAAAGTGGTGGATACCTCTGAATATTGGAAGCAAAACCAAGAAGTGGATGGCATCTTCAGAAACACTTAGCTTTGACCTTTCTCTGCTGAGAAAGGTCAAGCAGAGCAAGATATTGAGTATATTGAGTTGAGCAAGATAAATAACACTATCCAAAGAAGGCTGGCCAACATGAAATAGTTTTAAAAAATTTACTTCACTAGCATGATATGGACTCTAATAATTAAAATGTTCAAAAGTTCTGAAAATTAACCTGGAATGCTAACCAAATTATTTAATAATTTATAAAGCATTAGTGTTGTCTTATTTTAGAGGACTTGTTTCCAAGGCACCAACAACATTCCTATACAACATCTACTACAATAGATTAGAACATGTGTGGTGTAAGCCTTCATTTTCCAGAAGTGGTACAGTTCTGCATTACACAATGGAACCTCTCAGAATACACAGAAACCACCTTGATTTAGCAATCACCTTCAGTGGATGACAAAGTCAGCCTCTGGAGGAGGAAATCAGAGTCTGGTCAGACACCCAAATTTTCCAGAAAGGAGTATGAGTCCCAAATCCACACTGAAGAACCCTCAGATTTTCTTAACTCTCGTGAAGATGCGATCTCTGTGCTGAAGGCAATGTGTCAGATCCTGGCAGCTGTGGTATGATAGGCATATATGAGAAGAACAAGAGCAGCCAGCAGGGGAGTGGCCCAGGACATGGACTCCTAGTCCTAGATGTACACATGATGGTTAGGGGCTGCTCTGCACAGCAGGGCTGGTCAGGAGAAAGGTTGGGAGTGTGTCCAGCATGTGGCTGCTCGTGTCCCCTTGTCTGCTCACTTGCTCATCGTTTGCTCTCACACAAGCTTATTGCACTGACAACAGAAACCAGCCTGAATGAGGGGCAGAGGGAGTGGCTGCACACTTGGCAGGGTGCTAAGCACATGTGCATTTGCTTGTGTAGCCTATATTCTGTTTCAAGGGATGTTATCCCAAGAGGAACCACAGATCCCGCTCTGTACTGCATGTGTTACAGCGTATTGCAGCATAAGGTACAGCTTTCCTGGCTTTTCTAGTGATTCCCCCTTATGTTTCACCAAATGCAGCTTTAATAACTCACTAGTAGATATCATATAATTTATCTATACTTGTGTCAGTCCTATGGAATTCTTGCAACAGTTTATGAACTCTGAAATAGAAACATCTTCGAATCCCCATCTTCCACACATGACAAATAGCAGAAAAGGAGGAGACAATGGGAAAATTATGACCTTCTGGCAATTCTAATGCCACCAGTTTCTGTGTGGCTTCCTGTGATGGCTCTGTTAATCTCTCTTTTAGTCTCTTCCTCCACCTCTTACAGGCTTCTGTCTTCAATCTCCTTTCCTTCCTTGCTAGTTCATACTGTAACTGACGATGGGTTTTCTTCTCGACTGGCTTCATTTTTGCTGTTCTTCCAGGAGAAAAATCTATTACCTGCATCGCCGATACAAGTTCATGAATAGGTGAGTACAGCTCTCATGCCAGTTTATGCTCATTTGGACCCAGTAACAAAAATAATGGTTAAAGTCAAGCTGGATGGAAAAGTTAATCAGTTGTGTTTCTAGAAATGATGAAGGGAGTGGTTATACACTAGAACATCTGCAAAAAAGAACAAACAGAAGTTGCATTTATAAGGCATCCGCATTGTGAAAGAAGCAATTAATTTTATCAGTTTTGCTTTTTTTAGGAATAAGAAAATATTTTTCAACTGATGGAGTCTTTAAAGAAACAGATGTTAGGGCAAATGCTGTACCTCTTTCTTTCCATGTAGCTCATAAGGGGTTAGAATACCACAGTTACAGGGGTTTTTCCATTTCCATGAACCCTGCTTACTTGTAATAGTGATGGCATTATTTATTTATTGTTTCCTCTGTGGGGATGCTTAGTACTTTGTAGATAGGAAGCCAATGAACCAAGCTTGAGAGATGAGTATTTTCCAAGAATCTTTGAAGTGCTTTCACTCAATTATTAAATACCTTTAAGGTTATTCTTGATGCCTAGGTTATGTCTCACTTCAAGCAGTGAAGTGCTTTTCCTGCAGCAGTTTGCATTTTCTTTTTGATACCTTGGAAAATTAAATGAAAATATCTCCAAAATGCCTAAAAACTGTACAGACTTGGCAAAACCCAGATCATTTATATATCTACAATTATCTCTCTCAATTATTTCTCTCACTGTATGTGGTATTTAATGCCATGGTACTCTTGATGCAGTTTTCAAAGGAGTCTAGCCCCTAATTACTGAGGTCAGTGGAAATATTCCCAAGAACATCTAAGAGAGAAAAATTAAATTTGAAAAATCTGCATTTTGGAGTAAACAGCCATACCATTTTTCACATAATGTCGATACACTTACATCCATGGGATGATCACTGTGCAGTATGAGCATAATAAAAAGCATTTTGGATATTAAGTTATGTAACAGTGTGCTGGTAACTTGACAGCACCAGCATTGATATCACATTATGGAATTTGTTTTTTCATATTAGTAAGCACCAAATGAGCCCTTTGTGGAGTTGAGACATTTTATCCCTCTTTGCCACACGGTAATAATTGCACACAAATCTTCTAAAACTTGTTGATGCTGCCCCACTTTCCATTCCCATCTTACAATAGGTACTATAGCAGCTGTTAGCTTTGGAATTGGTCTTGTGGAATGGCTGCTTTGACTAAAGCAAAAGATAGGAAGGAGAAGGTGAAGGTTCTATCATTTATATGTGTTATATGAAGTTTTGCTTCACATTCATTTTCTTATGAGTCAGGATGAAATTTGAAGTCAGGATGGGAAGAGGTATGATATTTTTCTGGTATTTAGTTCCTGAGTGATGAGAACACTAAATTCAGTTTTTATATTCAGGTCTATAAATAGCTACTTGAGGAAGAAAAGCTGTAACTGAATGGCCCCAGAGGGGAAAAATAAAATATATTCAGCTTTATTTTCACTTATGTGAAACTTAGATATGTGGCTTCAATAAAAGTATCTATTTTCTCTACTCATAGTTCAGTGTAGATTACAAGTACCCAAAGCCTTTCTCCATTTTTTGAGTTAATACAAACATTATGTTGACATTTGGGCAAAATTTATTTTAGACAGGAGCTTCGTCACAAGGCAAAGCCCAGAGCAGGTCTCTTGCAACTTGTGAACCTAACTTGAATTTTCTCTCTGAAAAATTCTGGTGATCTCAACACTTCAACTTACAAAACTTCCCTACTTTAAAGGAAAGGAGGGGTATCAGACACCTTATAGCACCTGCAGCACAGTTTAAAAGTAAACTAATAAAATAGCTAGCACCAAAATATGCATAAATTTCTACAAAAGCTGACCCACTCATAAAAATCATAAAAATCAGTCTCAATTCAAAACCTTTTTTTCTTTTCCTAACTTCCCTTTGAAAAACGTTTCTATCCCTATCCTAATTTATGGTGAGAAAACAGTTTCATTTAAATTATTTGAGAAACTCTTTGTATGAGTTAAACACAATATGTATCTTTAGAAAGAGGGTTCTAAATAAAGACTAGGCTTAGAGAGCAGGGGCATGATTGAAGTGGGAGACACTCTGTCTTTGAGGCACTGTGTCAGGCAGCTATCTCTTTATCACTCCATCACCCCATTGTTCCTGAGTAGGTCACACTGCTTTCCAAACACTATTCTCCTATTCAGCTGAGTGTGGGGAAAATGAGGCATGGATTAGCCTTGAAGAAATGATAAAAAAATAGATTTTTAACACTTGTGTCTGTATTTGTTAGCACCAACACCACTTTTTCAGCTTTTTCCTTTTGCAAGATGATCCTGTAAAGTACAAAACCTGCAGTGCTGACTGACGGCACTGTTGGAATGAGCTGGAGGAAATTTTAAAACTTGGTCATTTTTCTTTTCCAAGGAGATAACTAGAGGGGCTTGCTTTCTCTGCAGAAGGCTGGACTGCATGTTCTGTGCTTTGCAGTAAGGTTTTGCAACCTTCTCAGACCCGTTTGCCAGCAGGCTGACTGAGCATGCCAAGTAATCTGAGTCTTGGGAATGGCAAACCACTTGAATTCTGGGTACACTCAGTGAGAAGCCAGCATGGATAATGCATTGCTGTTAAGTGGGGAAAGCACTCAGTCCCTTTGTGCTGTGCTTGTGTGGTGTGATAAACCTGCAGCAGGCAGTATCTCAAATGTGCACATTGACTTGCAGCATGAATGGGAAAGGATTGCAGATGGGCAGGGGTGTTAATAGCTTAGAGAATTCAAACGAGTTTAATTAACAGGAATGGAACAGGATATTTAGAAAAACCCTCTTCTTAATCCCTCCTCCCTTTTCCACACCCAGACGCACTAAGCCTGTTGAATATACACAGGGCTTACTGAATTTGCAGGGGAAAAAACAGAGGCTAAAGGACAGGGATTTCTCCTGAACTTACTTTCCCTTGGCATTTCTATCTGCCTACACAGACTAGCTCAAGGCTGTCAGGATGCTGCAGCTGGAGAGTTACAATGGATCAGGCCCTTAAGAGCCCTGAGATCTGACATCTCACCTGCATTCAGCACAGACATTTGCAAACCACCTCCTCCTGTGCTCAAACTGCTCAAACTCAGTGCAAACACTGCCCATGGAGAGGTTATGATTAATTAAGTAATTAAATCTTATATTAAGTTTACATGTATATTCCAGTTTTCCCAAACAGTCCTGATGATAAATTTGCACACATATGCAACATCTGACACCCCTTGCCCCATCATGCTATTCCAGATTGGAAGTGCAGAAATGAGATTTAAACAGGTACGGCTGATGTATTTCTAATTTTGAAATGTGTTCATTGTTATAAATGGTCAAATCAGAAACCAAATGTATAAGAAAATTTAGCAATGATTTATTAGATCCTTAACAAAATAGAATTGTGAGAAAAACCACCACAGCCAAGGCAGCGTCAGCCCCAGGTGTCGGTGCCGCGTGAACCTGGATCAGACCAACAAAGTGTCAGCGTCTCCCTGCTGGCTCACCCCAACTGCTTCATGCAGTGAGCTTATATACAGTTTATTCTGCCTGAGGCAGAGATGACCGAATGTTCCTTTGTGTCCCTTCACATGTAGAACTGGGGCCATACATGTGCGGGAATAGACAAAAGTGAGTCCAGGTGTCTAGATGGTTGTCTGAACACTTCAGAAGAGTCCGCATTCACATGTAGCAGAGTGGCACCAGTGCTTGAGTGAGGTAGATGCAATCTCCCAGGTGCAGGTCCCTCGTGAGTGGCCCTGACATTCCAGGGAAGTCAGCAATCATGGCCTGGGAAGATTTCATTCATACGTTAACAGACTTGATATTATCTTAAGGTTGTCCAGGAACTAATTGAATAAACATCAGACTCTGCTCCCAGCCGGGTGGTCAAAGACATAGCTTGGATTTTGCAATATTTTATACATAAATAGCATGAATTATCTCTATCATATGCTACAATCCCTTCCCATTTATTTCACCAATTTAATTCATGCTCATAAATTGCTAAATTTTTAATTTCCTACATCTACCCATCACCACTAAGGGTTCCTCACAAGCAGAGTACTTCCTCACACTATTCGGTACTCCCCTTGTGGGATGCCCTGATACACCACATTATTCGTTTTCACAGTTGCCTGATTCTCTAACTTTGCCAATGCCTCTGCAGCATTGCTGGCATACTTTCTTTCTCCCAGCCACATGATCTTAGATGCGTTGCCTCCGGAAGCTTCCTCTGAATCCACGGGAACTATAGCAATCTGTATTCCCTGGACCACAGAGTGGATCAGTCTGATAAAGCATGGAATCAGACAAGGGAGGAATAGGATTCCAGATACTGAACAGAGCACAAGAGCATCACTTTGTTCCACCATGCCCCATCAAATAGTTTGTCCCACCATGAAGACTGTAAAATTGAATTCCATTTTTGGACAGGGACATGGGCCACCTTTTTGATTTCGGCCGCCAAACCTCTTATGGTTTCCCCATAGTCATCGATCTTGATATAACATTCTGATTCATTGAATTTTCCACACACTCCCCCTTCCTCAGCCAGCAAATAGTCTAAAGCTATTCGATTCTGGTACACAAAGGCCCGTACCTGGGTGTTCTGCCAACTCAGTAAATCCAGGGCCTCAGAGGTGTGATTTGATACAATTTCCATAGCTGCTTGCAGCCTAATCAATCTGTTTTCAGTAGGTAAATCGGAGTCCTATACCCATAGCCTCCATCCTGAGCCCACGTGGCCAGCCCATAATAATCAATTATTCTTGCCGCTGGCCACTCTTCCTCCTCCCAGGTTTGTTTACCGCTTATCACAGGTATCATCTTTTTCAGGCTTCTCCTCTCCCTTCTCAGGGTCTCATATAATGGAGCCCCCAACAGATTACTTTTTGTTCTCAGGAGGGTAAAGAACACTGGTCGGATCATGCCTAAAGTGCATGACCCCTTCCATCTTGGGGGTAACTCACTGTATGCTTTTTTCTCACAAATCCAGTAAATTCCATCAGGGGCTTTCCATTTAATATTTATTTTCCCTGGGTCTCCCCAGTATTCTCTCATACCCTCCAAGGATTGGAAAGGGTTGGCTCCTTTGACCCAGCACAATCCCATCCTTTTGTCCCATTCACAATTTGTCTCATTCTTCCGGCTCCAATACCCCAAAGGGGGTTCTGGCTGCCAGACCTTGCTTTTCGTGTCTGAGTTCACTGTCAGGGTAGATGCACACAGAGTGTATCCCACCATCTTGGTGTACTCTCTTCCCTCTCGACTGACACAGATTGTACTAATTACCCTTTGATCCAAAATCCACCCCTCGGGTCTCTGTGCCAATTTTGAGACCCTCGGATTGTCCCATTTTAAGAGCTGCTCTGGAGCCAAACCTTCCCCTTTCCAAGGCCATTTTTCTGCAGATTTCAGCCCCCCACAAATCCAACAATTCGACAAACCCAATTCTGTTGCAATTTCTTGCATCAAATCAATGAACAGGTTTCTGTCTGGGGAAGGTAATTCCCCATTAGCATTTTGTCTTTCCAGTATTTCATACTGTTCACCCAATGTTTTCAATCATTCCTGATCGACTCTGTTTCCTCAATTCTGACTCCCTTCGTTTCAGTTCCTGAGTTCTCTCTCTCATCCTTCCCTCAGGGTCCTCATTATTTTTATTTTTTGCAAAACAAACAACCCTATCATATTGTAGGCACACTCTGTCATCATTTGCCAGTGCCAGGTCCAATATGAGCGGGTCCTTGTTCAGGGTAATTTTACTGTCAAATTTCATATTCTTTGCCATCCAGTACATTTTCCCATTCATCGTGCATATTCCCTGCCTTACATTGTCATAACACAATGGGTTCATCTGGTGATATGCAATAAAAATAGATTCTGTCTTCCCCTCGACCCACATGGTTCGGTTACACTGGTTACAAATGGGGATTGACATCGGTTCCATGCTTCATTTCCTCATTTGATGCTTGTGATCACTTGACTACCCGTTCCTTAGCCCAGCCTCGGGATTGATACAGCGAGTCCTGATCTCCAATTCACATAATTTTACTCGAGTGCCATTCTTCCAACAGTACCTGCCAGTTCTCTTGAGACATTCTTTTGGGGCTTGGTATGCTGAGTGTCCCCCGTCCCCTGCGACTGGGACCACCTGAGTGTACTTTCCGCACTCATCTGCGGAGCTCTTGCTTCCGCCTTTCCTTGGGACCTCAGTGCGCAGACTCTGCGTCCCAGCACACAGCTAGGCTCAGGCCAGTCAGGATTCCCACCAGGCGTACTCCTCTGCCTTTGCCTCCACCCTCTGGGGTGCCACCAGCGGCAAGGAAGACCATCTTCACGGCAGCAGGCGTATTCTTTGGGGAACACGCCCTCAGACCTAGCCGCATACCTCCTCTTAAAGGCGCCCCACCGTAACACTGATGGCATCAGAACTGCACGGGACCCTGATGGATTTCCGGCACTCCACATCCAAGATTTCTGCTTGAGATCTAAGCTTCCCACACACCACATTTTGAAAAATGTGAAACCACTCCTGCGAGTCCAGTTCAATGATACCCAAATTGGTGGCTAAGGTCAGGATACGGTCAGTCAATTCAAGCTCCTCCTCTAAACACTGGGTACACAGTCCCTTTGGCCTCTGTCCCCTTCTACAATGAATAACAAAAACCCCTTGACATTATTCACACTTAAAGTGTACAAACGGATAGCATACACAATCTGACAGTATACAACTTACCTGCTTGCTGTCGGTCATTTACGAGGACTTTGGAGTCTGATCTTCAAGTCACCAGGGGAAGGAGTAACCCTCCACTCGGGCGCTTCCTCCTGATGTTTGACTTTTCTTCACCCTGGACGCATGTGTCCAGCCTTTCTCCGCTGTCCGAATAGCCGTGTCTGTTGTCAGGAGCACAAGAAAAGGACTTCCCAGTGAGAAGAGAGCAGCACCTCTTTCCACACTTTCACAAACACTTTGTCCTCAGGTTCGATTTTGTGAATAGCGACCCCCCAGAGGAGCACTCTGTGGCACTATTCCCTGTTTTCAGAGTTCCTGTAAATTCCTGTTGATTGCAACCAGATATGGTTGAATCTGACCATCCACAAACCTGGGGTGTCCCTATGGCATTCCATGTTTATATGGCATTCCATATAGCATTTCAAACGGTGAGAGCCCCGTCTCTGAGTGAGGCATGGTTCGGATATTAAGCAGTGCTGAAGGTAGACACTTCAGCCAGGACATCTTTGTTTCCAAAATTAATTTGGAAAGTTTTAAAACTGTGCCTTCAAGGTCTGATTCATTCTTTCCACTTGTCCTGAACTCTGGGGTGCCATGGAGTGTGGTACTCCCATCGGATGCCCAGTGCATCAGCCATCTGCTTAATAACCTTTGATGTGAAATGTGTTCCCTGATCTGAATCAATGCAATTCACTACGCCATATCGGGGTACAATTTCCTCTAACAATTTTCTGGCCACAGTCTGGGCCATTGCTTGTGAGCTGGGGAAGGCTTCTACCCAATGAGTCAATTTGTCCACAATTACCAGTATAAATTTTAACCTTCCCACTTTTGGCAATTCCATGAAATCAACTTGAATTCTTTCAAATGGTCAGTACGCAATGGGGCGACTCCCCAGGGCAGCCTTTTTGGCCCTTGACATATTTACTTTTTGACAAATCAAACACCCTTGTACCTCTTGTCTTGCCAATTCAGAAATTCCCTTGCACCTGAAAAATTTCAGAAATTGCTCTGCCAGGGCTTGTGCACCCCAGTGCATTTTCTGGTGCAATTTCTGCAAAATCCTTCTGGTAAAACCTCTGGAAACTAATTCCCTCCCATCAGGTAACCTCCACTTACCTTCCTTCAATTTACCTCCGATCTTTTCATAGCATTCGATCTCCTTTTGGGAAAGCTGAGGAGGATCATCAGGGGTTTCTTCCCTTTCGATCTCCGGGGTACTTACCACCATCAATGAGGTTTTAGCCTCCTGGTCCGCCAAGTTGTTCCCTCTGGTCCAGAACTGAATTCCTGTCTGGTGTCCCTTCACATGGACCACCGCAATTTCCTCCGGCCCCCTTAGACCTTCTAAAATTTGCCAGATTAACTCCCCGTGCATCAGTGCCTTTCCTCCCGTGTTGATCAGTCCCCTCTCCTCCCAAATTTTCCCAAATGTGTGAACCACCCCAAAGGCGTACCTTGAATCTGTGAAAATTGTTCCCTTTTCCCCTTTCAGTCCCTTCAATGCCCTCAAAACTGCGTACAATTCACATGCTTGTGCGGACCAGCTCGCATTCAGGGGACCTGCTTCTATCACCTTTCCCATTTTCCCATCCACGACTGTGTATCCCAATTTTCTTTTCCCTTCAATCACTCTGCTTGACCCATCCACTAACCACTTCTCCCCCTCGTCCAATTCTTCTTCTTCCAAATCCTCCCTGAACTTCGTCTGCAACTTGACCACCTCCACGCAATCATGAACCAACTCCTCTGCAGCCTCCCCAAACAGAAACTGCGCAGGATTCTGCGCAGTCGTGGTTCTCAACTCCAAGTCCTGCGAGTGAATCAAAATGGCCTCATACTTTAACAACCTTGCATCAGTGAGCCATTTGTCTGCCTTCTGCTGTAGTATGCCCTGCACATTGTGCGGTGCAAATACTACCAACGGTGCGCCGAAGGTTACCTTCTTTGCCTCCGCCACCAGCAATGCTACAGCCACAATCACCTGCAAGCAGGTGGGCCAGCCCCTGCTGACCGGGTCCAAAAGCCAGGACAAGTAACCCACAGGTTTCCTGACCCCCGCCCAGTCCTGCATCAACACCCCATGTGCCGTGTGACTGCTCACATCCACAAACAACTGAAAGGGTTTCCTCACGTCAGGGAGGCTCAGCACTGGTGCTGCCGTGAGTGCTTCCTTGACTCCCCTGAATTCTTCCTCATCTTTTTGTGTCCATTTGATCCAGTCTGTGGTGAGTTTCTCATAGAGAAATTTCACCTTTTTGCTGTAACTTTCAATCCACTGCCAGTGATATCCCAACAACCCTAAAAGCTGCCAAACCTCCCTTTTTGTCTGCGGGGGTGGCAAGGCAATAATCCCTGCCACCCTTTCCAGGTCCAGTTTCTTTTTGCCCTTGGTTAACCAGTGTCCCAAGTACCTGACCTCGGGCTCTGTGAACTGCAACTTTGACTTTGAAACCTTCAACCCCCTTTCCCCCAAAAAGTTCAAAAGCTCACTTGTGCTCGCCCTTACCTCCCCCTCCCCCTGACCTGCGACCAACAAATCATCTACATACTGTAGAAGCTTTGCCCCTCCGGTTGCTACAAAATTACTTAAAACCTGTTCAAGTGCCTGTCCAAATAAGTTTGGAGAGTCCACAAAGCCCTGAGGCAACAAAGTCCACCTGAGCTGCTGCTTCCTGTTCGTCTCTGGGTCTTCCCACTGAAATGCAAATAATCGCGGCTGTCCTTGGTGAGAGGGCAGGTCCAGAAAGCGTCTTTTAAGTCAATTACACTGTACCAAGTGTCCTCAGGAGTGAGATTGTTCAGCAATGTGTAAGGGTTTGAAACTGTGGGGAACAAAGTTGTAGTCCTCTGATTCACAGCCCATAAATCCTGCACCAGCCTAAAGCTGCCATCTGTTTTTCTCACCGCCAGAATTGGGGTGTTGTGCCGAGACATGCACGGCTCCAGTGTGCCTTTCTTTATTAATTCATCAATCACTGGTTTCAAACCCCTCCTCCCTTCCATGGAGTTGGGATATTGTTTGACCCATATGGGGTCTTCTGGTCTTTCAATTTCAACCCGAATCGGCTCTATGTCCAGCCTCCCAGCTTCCCCTGGAACATACCACACCCTTGGGTCTATCTTTTTCTCGTCTGGAACAGTGAGGCTGTAAAGTCTCACCTTGAGCCAAGGTTTTTCCTCCACCAACCCAATCCCCAGGGCCACCATCATGTCCTGCCCCAGCAAATTAAAGTCCACACCCTTGGCCAATAAAATATTTCCGCTGTGTTTTCTGTTTCCTGTGTCTATTTCTATGATTTTTATGATTGGAACTTCGAAAGGATCCCCTTTTGCCCCAGTTACCATCATAGAGTCATTGCTCAGAGAGCACCCCTTTGGTAACTGTAGCACTGTTGTCCATTCCGCCCCCCAATCCACCATAAACCATGTCACTTCTTTGTGAGGTCCCACTCTTAATTTTACCAAGGGCTCCCTCGATGTTCCAGACCCCAAACTGAAAAGCCCCTGACACCCCTAATCTTCCTGGAACATTGCCTGGTCCTTGGCTTTGTTGGGACAATTCCATTTGATGTGCCCCTTCTGTTTGCAGTAAAAGCACTCAACATCCCACTTCTGTTCGCCCGAGCCCCTCCCCTGGCACGGACTCGGTTTGTTTGCTGGCATCTTTTTCGCTGTGTCCTTCCCCTTTCCTGCTTCTGAGCCTCCCTTACTGCCGCCATGAGAACCTTGGCTTGAATCTTTTGTTTTTCCTCATCCCAACACATGTATACTTTCTGGGCTTCCCTCAGCAGTTCTTGTAACCCCTGCTCTTGCCACCCATCTATCTTCTCTAGCTTTTTCCGAATGTCCTCCCAGGATTTCACCACAAACTGTGTTTTTAACAACACCATTCCCACTGGGGAATCAGGGTCTGTTCTTGAGTACATTCTCATACCCTTTCAGAGTCTTTCCAACTACTCTGTGGGGGTTTTGTCTTTCCCCTGACATTCCCGGAGCACCTTGCTCATGTTCTGCCCCTTCGGTACCGCCTCCCAGATACCTTGAATAACCATATTTCTTAAATTTATCATCTTTTGCCTCCCCTCTTCTGTCTGGGCTTCCCAAGACGGCTTCTGGTTTGGCCACCGTTCCTCCCCGGCCCCCCCATTCGGGTTCTGTTTTCCCCAATCCTTGATTGCGGCTAACCGGATCATGTCTCTCTCCTCATTAAACAGTGATCTTAAGATCGCATGGAGATCCTCGTAGGTGTATATGCTGGTTCCCAAAAACTCTTCCAACCTCTCCACCACCCCCAAAGGATCATCCATTAATTTTCCCATTTCCGTTTTGAATGCCCTCACATCACTGGTGTCGATCGAGGTGTGCATGTATCCAATCACCCCCAGAGCTGTTGGCACCTGTCATAAGGGATAGATGCTGGGTTTTTCCTCCTCGTCCTCACTTTCCCCCATGGTCGCCCTCCTCATTCTCCGCCTTGTCCGACGTGCCAGGTGAGAGATGACCCTAGAAACTTCTACCTTTCCTTCCTCAATTTTCGGAGATGCCTGAGGCAGCGGCTGCACTGCCGCCGTGTGGCCATGCGGGAAAGCGGATGCCGCCACCTGCTCGGTGGTGGCAGCGGTGCGGTCATCTGAGCTTGCAGATCCCCCACCTCGGGAGGCATTCCTGGTGCCGCTGGTGCCTGAGCGGGATCAGGCTGCTGCGGGGCCACAGTGTAGGGGGGTGGAAGATTTTCCAATGGTTCCCATTCCCTGCCCGTTCTTTGCCGCGCGCCGGACAGCTCGTACTGGGTATAGACCCAAACAAGCATGGCTCCACATGTCGGCGTACTCGATTTCCTCAGTCAGGATCCCGTGGGCTGCGACCGGCCACGTCGCGGTCAAAAAAAGGCTCACAAGTCCAGGTTTTGAATGTGCTGAATATCAACGAGAACCACGTATTTTCCAATCTCCCTCCCTCCCCATTTTTCCATAGAAAAATGGATCATTTTCTCCTTGGACTTCCCCACCCTCCGCGGGTTTTCGTCCCAGTGTTCCAGCATCCACCCCAAGGAACTATCTCTGGGGATTTCTGGTAGAATTCTTCCAAGGACTTGGGAGGGTTTTTCCTGAATTTTTTCTGGTGTCTGCTGTTTCCCAACCCCATTTTCTCAAGGAATGTTACGATTTTTCTTACCTTCTCTCGTTTCGCCGGGATGTCCATCACAGGTCCCGTCTCTCTCTCCAATGTTGGGTTTTCCGGCTCACGAAAAGCCACCAGCCTGACCAAGTCAAACAGCGAACCACTCTGCCAACTTTTTGGGCTGTTTTTCTTACCTGCTTCCTCCGGTTTCAGAAGGCAGACGGGTTCCCAGAAGTTTCCAGGCTCCTGATCGCAACCGTGACCGGTTTTCCCCCTAGACTCCCCCCGAGTCCCGGGTCTCGTGTGTTTTGAACAGAGAGCCTTGCACTTCCCTCTCGACTGATCACGTCCCTCGTGGGATGGTGAAACTGCGGTCTTGGGGTCCGCACTCACCTCGTGACAAAGTCACATCTCACACACTCGTCTGATCACGCTCCACCCAACCACACAGTACTTATGGTTATTTTTCTTGTGTGGATCTCTTCGTGCACATTGAATTTTACGAGTGAAAAAACCTCGAGTCTCGGAAATCTCTCTAGATCTTTCTGAGCTTTGCAGAGAATTGGGCCCTCTGTCTCCCTTGGCTGTGATTCTTGTTGCAGCACGCGGCTCCAATTATGGTCCGCAGCTCCAATTGGGGCTCTTTGGGGATCTGATTGGTTTTTCGGAATCCAATCCTGCTCGGGCCACTGAAATCAGTGGGGCACCCCCTGGGTGGGAAAGGGGTTCCCGAACCCCAGTATCAGATTACGTTTGGCTTGTCACCAAATTGTTATAAATGGTCAAATCGGAAACCAAATTTATAAGAAAATCTAGCAATGATTTATTAGATCCTTAACAAAATAGAATTGTGAGAAAAACCACCACAGCCAAGGCAGAGTCAGCCCCGGATGTTGGCGTTGAACCTGGATCAGACTGACAAAGTGTCAGCGTCTCCCTGCTGGCTCACCCCAACTGCTTCATGCAGCGAGTTTATATACAGTTTATTCTGCCTGAGGCAGAGATGACTGAATGTTCCTTTGTGTCCCTTCACATGTAGAACTGGGGCCATACATGTGCAGGAATAGACAAAAGTGAGTCCAGGTGTCTAGATGGTTGTCTGAACGCTTCAGAAGAGTCTGCATTCACATGTAGCAGAGTGGCACCAGTGCTTGAGTGAGGTAGATGCAATCTCCCAGGTGCAGGTCCTCTGTGAGTGGCCCTGACATTCCAGGGAAGTCAGCAATCATGGCCCGGGAAGGTTTCATTCATACGTTAACAGACTTGATATTATCTTAAGGTTGTCCAGGAACTAATTGAATAAACATCAGACTCTGCTCCCAGCCAGGTGGTCAAAGACATAGCTTGGATTTTACAATATTTTATACATAAATAGCATGAATTATCTCTATCATATACTACACTCATGTTTAAAAATGAACGTTAGCTTTCTTGTCCATTTTAAAACCTGGTGGAAGAAGGCTGAATATTCCAGGAATAACTCTGTGAATTTTAAATGAAAATATATGACATTTTCACATCACTTCCCCATATATTCAGCTGCCTGGATATGGGTTGTCTTCCCTCAAACTGACTGCGCAGAGGTACCAGCATTTGCTGGTCTTAAGAGTTCTTATGTTGGCCGTTTCAAAAAAAAACCCAAAAAACCAAACAACTACAAAAAAAAACCCAGAAAACAAACAACCCCCCCAACCATATTTCCAGTCCTTGAGTTTCTTTCAGAGCTGAGCTTTAAGTTCAAAGGAAGTAAGGGAAGTAAATTCTTATCCTTTAGCTCCACTTCTGGAAACATTCATCCAGTGACTGAAGTATGGGCACACTCCATAATTTGTAGTCCATGATTTTTGCAGGGATCAGTGGTTAGGACATGGAGCAGGAGTCACTGTGCTAAGCACAGTTTCCTTGGGAGCTTTTCAGCATTTATAGCATTCTAGTATGGATTTGAATTTGGTTTAGATTGTCTTCTGCTATGAGCTCTGGTTGTTCCCTTCATTTCACTGTGTATCTTTGCATGAATGCACCTGTAGTTAAATCTGCCCTTCCTCCAGCTCAATCACTGTTTGTTTTCACCTTCGAAATGTGAGAATCTGCATAGCAGTCACTTGTTAGCTTATACACTCAGAGTTCTGGTTTCATGGAGGTTATGGTGTTGCAAGAAACAATGAAATGAACAAAGTAGCCTATTTTGTAATAGGATGAATTGCAAGGTAAGAATCTATACGGAGAGCAGTAATAGGCTGTAACTTGCTGGGTTTAGCTGCCAAAGATTTTTGTCACAATCCCCACTGTTCTAATGTTTAGATGTCCAAAATCTAACGTTGGTCAAGCCTGAATTTTAAACTAACTAAAAATGTGAGAAATAAAGATTTAGAGAACATGCCAAGCACTCACTGGGCTTCATAAGATTTATGGCAGCATGTACCATCAGCATTGCTTTTCTGATGAGACAAAATAAATGCTCCTCTGCAGAAAGCTGGTTGTGAGTAATCGAGTTCAGCATATGTAATTTGGTCTGCCTCAACAAAAGTCAAAAGATATTGCACCTTTCCTAATTGTAAATATTTAGTGTCCTGGTTTGATAACCTGTACTTCATAATGTAGTGGAAAAACCCATTATCACAAATGCTCATACTTATCATGTGCTGCAGGATCGAGAAACAGATAAGCAGGTTCCGAGGATGGTTGCCCAGAAAGCCAATGAAACTGGACAAGGAAACACTGCCAGATCTGGAGGAGAATGACTGCTATACTGCTCCATTCAGCCAACAAAGGATCCATCAGTGAGTATTCTAGCATATATTCTAGCATCTCAGTGGCAAGGTGAAAACTTTTCCTTCTGGATTCACCTTGGAAAAAATTGATTCCTTTGTTCATGTCTTAAGGACTAGTGCCTTCATATTAGCCCTTTTTCGCAAAAAGGAAGAGATAGCAAGTCTATGTTTCTATTAATTAAAGTTCCAGCTCAACGCTAAGGAAATCAATGGGAAAGTTCCTTTTAATTCACTGGAATTTCAATTACATCTTTAAAGGGATCAAATGGCTATTTTCTCTCAGGTCAGAACTGCAGTTGTTCTTTTTCACTTAAAGATGTGATTAAAACTTTTCTCAGCATTCCTTATGTATTTAGCATAACCAAAACTAGTCCTTCATCACTGATGTTTGAAATATTGATACTTGAATTTCATTCCTAGTTATGACTGTAGAACAAACAAAACTCTAAAGAAAACAGACAATGTCAATTTGATTGCATTTCTCTTTCAATTTTATGGAAGCAAAACTCCTTGCAAAATGGCAGTGTTCAGACAGTGTTTAGACCTAGCAGTGACACTTTTCCACCAATGACACCAGTGTTGGACAAATGTCAGAGAAATCACTTGGCTACAAGAAGCCTTTATTCCCTTGCAAAATGCAGAGCAGAAAAAGTCCCACATAACTTTCATAACTCATATGAAATTTAAGGGATGTCAAATTTTTGATGTCTTATGGGTAGTTAGAGAGTTTGTGATATGGGAAACAGTCATTGACTGAGAGCAAAACCACAAAGATTAGGCAGCACTGTTGAGGATACCAAAAGAAGACAGAGAATGAATTATAGGTTGCTCCAAATTCTGAAATATGTGGTTTTATTCAGGGAGAAGCCAGGTTGACAAAGCTCTAAAATACCTCATTTTGAATGAATAATTTTTGCAGGGGTTTGATTTACTAGCTGCAATAAAAATGAGTAAAATAAACCTCTGCCACAAATGGCATCTTTCCAAATACAGCAGAAAAACAAGAACAGGTGCAAAACTCCAGGAAAATTTCAATAGAAGTCTGTTTGATACAGAGATGGGTCAGTTATTGTGCCCTCCAAGAGTAAGAGTAGGTGCAAACTAGTTTGAGAATAACTAGTGATACTAAAAAACTAATAAATCGGGATGTCAGCAATAATGTTTTTATTACCAGTAATATTAACTGCTAATGTCCCTTACAATTACTGCACATAGGAAAGGGGTTGGTAGTTTGTTCTGAGAGATTTGTTTTGTGGCTGAAAGGAGGATTGACGTCTATGAAGAGTATTTTTAGAGTATTTTTTTTTCATTCTTCTGCCTTGCTCATGTTCATGTTGGTAAACTGTCAGGAGAGTTTATAAGTGTTAGTTTCATTAACACTCCTGCTGTTGTTTGACGCTTCTTTTACATCATGGCAGCCTTGGAAATTTTACTCCGTGGCAGACCTGACATTTTCTGCTTAGCTTTCTGTATGTAGTCTTCCTATCCTTTTGTGTGGGGCTGATAAAATGTTGGCTGAGCTGGCCTCCTCCTCCCAGAAGATGCTGACTCTGACAGCAGTGGTGTTCCTATTGTGCTTCAGCCTGTTCCTTGTGCCTGACTTGTTTTGTTTCACTAGAATTTTGAAATACAATGACTTGTTCAATATTTTTCTACTGAGTTGCATGCAGGTATTTCAATTTTTTAACCCAGAGACCCACAGTATTGTTTTAGGACTGTGAAGATAAATAATCACTGAAATTCTTGAGATCCTGAAAAGGAGAATTGCCATCTACAGTAATGTTATGATAATTTAGCTTCCATTTTGTCAGTGGTAAGAAAAGTCCATACACTTTGATATTTGGGACAGTTAAGGTTTTGCTAGTATGCTCTAACCATGTGACCAGTACAATGTAATTATACTGGAGGCTACAAACTTGTCATGGGTAGTTACTTGTGGAGTTCAATGTTCGAAGAGCACAGCATCCTACAGTCTAGAAGAGCAGTGACAATCTCCTTCCTACTGTTGGGCCTTTAGCTGTGACTCTGCCTCCTCTTCCATCACACAGTAGTGCCAAAACTGATTCAGAGAGAACAAGTACAGGACTCGAGGGGTCCCAGTACCAACCCAGTGTTCAGCTAGCTGACCTTGGAGTTAAGACTTTTCATTGAACATATGGCATTTTTTGAGCAAAGTAAATGTAACTCATTCAGTTCTTGAAGTTCTCAGAGGATGCAGAATAAATGTGAGTTTTTTAGTCCTTTTGCACTGTATTAAGGTGGTAGCAGAAAAATGCCACCAGTGTCTGCTTTTTGTCAGAACTTATGTACAGATTTTGAGTTTTAAGTTTACAGTAGAAGCCATACAATTTTCCTGCACATCTAGAATCCTAAGTGAGAGGAAGAGATTAGTGGGAAGTACAGTCAACTGTTCTTTGAGAAATACCCACAGGAACCTAAAATATATAATCAGTCTTTTAATTACACTGATGAGGATTTTTCTGGCTATTGTACAAGTATTTCTGGAGAGCAAGATATGTACTTCTGGCAGTTGAAAATATTTTGGGTTTCTGTGTTGCCATAAATTACTGTTTATCCAAGATATGCTTAATGAAGACCATGAAGTGAATCTCTCACAATTACAACCATCTTGGAAGCACAAAACTTAGTTTTCAGATAAGATCTCCATGGCCTCACAGTAGATTTTGCCACATATCCTACCTGAAGGCTGCCAAATTCTTCCTTTTTTCCTGGTTTTATGTGCTTTGCATCTTCTAAAATATTATGCCTTAAATATTCATATGAGCTTGGCTGCATTTGAAATATTGCAATTTGGGTCTAAAATTCCTTATTTCTTCCTTTCTTCATAGCATCAGATGTCTTTCATGTCAACAAAGAACAGGCAGTTTATCTTTTTTGATCTAGCCACAGTTTCCACATAGAGGGCTCCAGTCCAATACAGATTTTACAACATGACTTGAGTGGAGACTTCATTTGTGATAGTTTCTTTTAAAACCACTGAAGACAAAGAACTGACAATACTTACAATTCAGTGTCTGGGGTGGAAAATAATTAAGAAAAAAACCTTACCTGAGCTTATTTCCATAGGAAATAATATTTTAAAAATAATCATGTACAAGGAGTGTATGCAATTTTAGTAGATCATTTCAATAGACTTGTTCTTTCTTGCATTTTTCTTTCCCATTCAGATGGAAAAAGGCCAGTTGTGGAGAAATTCAGCTTTCAAAAAAAACTAAGTTTGTTTTAAGAGGCACAGCTAGCCATCTCTCCTTCCTCCAAAACTGGCAAAGTAGAAAACACAAGAATGACATTTGTGAGATATGACTATAACTTTTGCAGCACAGCTTCAGGTTTTCTTTTAAAAGCATTATGGCATATTTCATAGGGTATATCTCAAAACTGTCAGTACAAGAGAAGACCAAAATTCATCTTATTTCTTAAGTAATAGAAAATCTCTTTTTGGAGGAAAGTTCTGCCAAGCACTTCTTCTTTTTTTTTTTTTTTAATTTTGTGGAATACAAAAAGATTATTTTCAAGATAGACTTCTGAGTAGTGTCTCTTTTTTGCAGCCACACCTTGGAAAAGGCTGTGCTTATACCAAAGTATTTCTTCTGAAAATTGTCTTTTACAAGAATGCACAAGATGTGAGAAATGTTTACCATTAGACACACTCAGTTGTTCTTCTACTACATCTTATTTATTTATCATGTAGTCAGCTGCTAATCACTTGGGAATAGTAACAGCAGCAATTAGCTGCAATTTCTGAGATAACTGTACACTAGCTAGGGAAATATGTTAATTGCTGTTTAGAGATATCAAACTCTATATCAGGAGCTATTTCCCCTTTGTTTTATCTTTCAAAGGCAATAAACTCTCTGATTAAATATTAACCTAATACATAATTGAATGACCACTTAAAATAAATATTTGTTACTTAGTGAAAATAAGATTAAAAATTTACTCAATTAGGAGGACTAGGATAGTAACATGATTAATTAAGCAAAAAATGCCCCTGCATACCAGAGGTTAATAGATTTCTTCTCATTTATATTATGTCCCCTTGTCATACATAAGTCTTGTATTTTTTCCAGATTTCCAAGATATGTGTCTCTCAAAGTGGAGCTGCTTTTCAAGCTTTTTCTGATGTTCAAATTGATCTTAACAAACCCCGTCTCTACCAAGATGATCTGTGCCCATGTTCTCTTGAGTCCCCTCGCCCCAAAATCATGGATAGATCAGGGAACTACTGCAACTGGAGACATGGCACAGGGCTGCATGGACACTTACTTGTTTTGAAGCAGGATGGTCATTCTGGTGTTTAAATACATCTACAGAATAATAACTATCCATCTTTAAATGACTTTTTATAAATGGGGAATCACAGTTTTGCAAATCCTGCTCTCAAACAAATCTTTGTGCTGCCAAACTTGGACATGCCTTGCAATGTTTTTTTTTTTATTCCCTCTGATTTTGGAAGTTTCAATTGCATGAAAAATAGTAAGAAGCAGGGCATCCCGGAAAAATACAAAAGGCTCCCTCTTTCTATCTCAGGTGAATATTTCTAAGTGAACTAATTTAAATTAAAAAACGATCTGGGGGGAAGACATCTGGGGCAAAGGCAGAGGAAGGTGAAGGAGGGATTCAGCACTTTCATGACTTTCTATTTTACTTTGGCAGTTTTGAGGCTGTGGTGCCAAATTAGAAACGGAGAGAGCCACTACAACATTCTTCGTCCCTAAGTGACCCTGTTTTAGGCCCTGTATGATATGAAAACCTCCTATTAACTATTAATAAAAATGTCCTTTTATATAAAAAAGACAGCTAGCTGCAACCTTAAAAATCAAGCAAAACAAAAATCAGCAAGTGCTAATAATATAGCCATTTTCAAACAAATAAAGTAGAGAAATGTGTGGTATTATTCTCAGGGGAATACTGCAGACTCACATTGTTGCTGTTACTCCAGCTGATGATTTACTTTCTCTACGTTAAATTAGCTAAAAACCTGCTATTACTTCAGCCAACAACCGGTTGGCTGTTGGCTCTGTGATTTACCTGGGAGTACAGAAGGTTGGGCATTTTTCATGTGCTAAGGAATACACTACTCACATAGAGATCACTACTTCCAGCAACCTCTGTGCTCTTAGTTTGTACTGCTTCCAGCAGAAGGCAATTTTAGATATGGTGTCAGACTGTTTCAGTGTCTGTGGACCCACAGTGCAAAGATACACACGGATCTGTGCATGCATCCATCCTCCCTTTGTGTCTTTGTCAGCAGGCCACAGGTGTTCAGATTTCATCTTTTTTTATCTTGTCACTAAAGCAGAAAAGAGCCTTTTCCTGCCTTTTGCTTTCCCAAAATATAAAAAGTAAAATAAAGCAAGAAAAACAAACCCACTTTTTTTCAAATGTGTATTCAAAGATTCAAGAGCTAAATTTACCCTTTAAGGGTTTGTACAACCTGCAAAATTACCAAAGACAATGTGTGAACAGGAATTCATTGGTAATTTTTTCTTGGTTGAATTTGCACTAATTTGAGGTCTTTCTTTAGACAACAGTTAGCTTTGCTGTGCTTTGCTATCCACAGAAAGATAGTTTGAAATTTCCAGTTCACAGTTTAGTTAAAAAGGCTACAAATATAGCTTCAAAGCAATTAACCTTCACTGACTCTTCATGTCTCTTACAGCATAAATGTAAGAGCAGTATTTCCAGAATGACATTTTTGAAAGGGACTTTAATTAAGGATCAACTCTGGAAGCTTTCCTTTCAAAAGTACTCTCATTATCTTCATTGGGATTTTCTTTTTGAGTAAGGATAGCTCACACAAATAAGACTTACAGGACCAAGTTAATGATTATAGCTGTTGTGGAACAAATCACTGGCTTTATCTACCTATACATTAACTTCACAGGTAAAAAAATTCTAATACATTAATCCTTACTTATTTTTTGTCTTACAAATGAGGCGACAAAATTATGAAAACCACCAGTGAAGAGTCTCATAAATAAAATCTAAACTCTTACTGAGCCTGAAAACAAGCTGTATTGCTCTTATGAATATTCAAATCCTTGTGTTGAAAATATAACAAGGGCAGCAGAAACAGAACAGCTGAGGAAATTCTTCCACCTAAAAGCAACAAGGGTTAAAAAACTTGCTAGAAAGCCTCTGCATTATACAATTCATAGCTCAGTAATGTCTGATAAATGTTTATGTGTACCTGGTTTGAAATTGTCTTCAGCTCTGGCCCCTGTGAACTGAAATTTGAAGTGTGAGATTCTTCACAGACTGAGAAAATCTTTCTCATCTGAATTCTTTGTTGGATGCTGTAGAACATGAAATAGCTTTGATGGTTATTGTTTGACTGTGGATTTACCACCCACACTCAGAAATAAGACAAACTGAAGCACAAAAAATTGGGGGGAAGAAACATCCATGAAGCATTGGTGAAGGGGTGGTGGTTGAAAGGGGTAAGCCCTACACTGAGCTTCCTGATTCTCACCTGACAAGAGCAACTCCTGTGACTTTTGGGATAAATTGAAACCTCCCTGACATTGTCCTAATTTATGTCAATGCCTAACAGGGATGTTGTAACACAGATACAGCTGCCTGGGATATTCTCAACCTTTCAAGGCCTTCCACTCATGTCTGCCTCTTTTTGTTTCCTGTGCTAGAGGTCCCTGCCCCGTTGATTATGGTGATGCTGCTCTCTCTACTCTACAGACAATTTCACAGAAAAAAAAAGGATATTTGAGTTAAGCAGATTTTAAGAACCCTATGACTTTTATGTTCAAAAATAAGGAAGAATTATTCTTTAAATGCTACTACATGTTTTAAATGATACCAAATGTTACCACCAATTCTATCCCAAAATAATGATATTGTTAGGGATGGTCCAGGACATCCAGAGGACTCATTTTTGGCACTACTTTTTCACCTTTGCTGAACTCTCGCATCTCTTCTTTATCCATGTCTTCATGAATAACATTCATATATTGGAAAACACTCAAGGGCATGTTTTTGACCCACTCTGATCATGGTGAGTCCTTCCTCTCGTCTCCCCCTCCTGCCCTTACTGGCACAAGACTGGGCAGGGCAGAACCTCTGCAGCTCATATTCTCACAGGTGTTTTAGGACTGCTTCAGCTATTCTGGAACAGGCAGAGTTTTTCATGGCAGTTCTCATACTGAGGTGTTTACATCTGCTTCACAGGCACATCTGGTTATTTCTTCTTGCCCATATAAGATCAAAAGCTATAATAAAACAATTACTAAGTTTGCCAATGAATGCAAATTACTGAAGTGTTTCTTTAAACAAGTGATTATTTCTTTGTTTTTTAGAGTTCCCGTAATCCCTGATTTTTGCCTTTTTGCATTTATGACTCATGAAAATAGAAATTCTTAAATACAAACAAAACTATTAAACAAATTCTTCAGAAAAGATGTTGAAATGGCTATCTCTAGTTGCAGTATAAGACAGTTGTGATAACAGATGAGAAAAATAAACTTGTATTACAAAGAAAATAG
Organism: Molothrus ater; assembly: GCF_012460135.2. Taxonomy (NCBI): domain Eukaryota; kingdom Metazoa; phylum Chordata; class Aves; order Passeriformes; family Icteridae; genus Molothrus; species Molothrus ater. The sequence goes on from NC_050482.2 coordinate 46,776,461, forward strand.
ATTAAGGTGTTATCTGGTTCCATGTTGCAGGTGTCCCAGATAAGCTGATCCAATTCGCAGTTGAATCCTACAAGAACTCGTCAGAATGACGAGTTAAGCTAAGTCAGAATGAGAATTACTGTGCTGTTTTGGTATCTGAGAAGTTATCTTCACAGTTCTTTAACTGTCTGGGAGGTGGGGTCTTGGATAGTCAGGCAGTAAAAGAAAATTAAATAAAGAGCAAAAATCTCTAACTATTCATTTCTGTTTTACTCCTGCCTTTTCATTTGTTTCTGCTGCTACACAAACAGCCTGTTACAGAGTTCCAGCTTCAGCTGAAAACAACACTGTTCTACCTGTTTCACAGTTTAGATTTTATAAAATATCATTTCTATCAGCATTAAGATTTACATGAATACAGTATGTTTTTTCTCTCAAAATACTTTTTGTAGTCATTATTTCACATACTGATTACTTTCAGCTGAATTTGATAGAGATGTAGCAGTAAAGATGCATCTTTATATCCACATATCTTTCTGTATCTGAAAGATAAGCTCAGTCTTAAATAACTTTTGAGTAACAGCAGCTTGAAATAGAATAGTGGCCCCAAACAGTTCCTATACAGAAAAGGCTGTGGCCAGTGGACACCAATTGCATTTGCTGTTTGGTATCAGCCCACTGGTAAATCAGCATGCACGTGATGGTCAGCCAATATGCATAAATCTAATTAACTTTGGTAGGTACTGTAGGGCATGAGTAGGACTTTGGGAATAGCAGGGAAATGGGAGGAAGCCAGAAGTACTGAGTACAGTAGTGAGTAGATTGTAGACACAAAAATGGCCTCTGAGTATCTGGGGTGAAGTGGCAAAGGAAACATGAGATAGTAATCTCTAGAAAACCAGGTTTTATTACTTCGGGTGCTCTTGGAGCAATTTGTCTTACATACCTTTACTTTAGGATTTTTTTTTTACTGTCAGCCTTTGAAGCAGAACAAAAGGATCTTATGTACACGTTGTACTGTATTGAAAATTCAGCTGAGAATTTTGATAATAAAGAGGGAGTACATGAAGTTCTCAAAGTCCAGAAGTTGGACTCCTCGTTTTTCAAAATTACTGTGGAGGTGCAAAGCTGTATATTATTTCCCATGAGTAAAGATTGATTCTGGAAAAAAAAAATTCATTTGGGTTAAATTACCTGAGGGGAAAACTGAGAAGTGAATCTCACATTGTGCAAAAGAGAAGGTGAAGTGAATCCACACCAAGCTCCTGATTAAGATGATCTCATTTAAGGTCGTATTTGTCTAGTGTGCTCTCCTACAGACTCATCTCTCCATGCCATCTCTGTGACCTTAACATTTTATTTATCAGTTTATTCAATTCTGCAGCTCTTCAAAAACACAGATGAGGAAACCAATATTGCCTCCTATCCACAGGGTTTGTTGGGTTTTTCAAAATTTATTCTATCTAACCTATTGAACATAGAACCAGTATTCATACTTAACATAAGTGGCCTCTTAGAGCTAATTTTCTACTGCATTTTATCTTCCAGGACCAAATGTGGGAGTATATGATACTTTCAATTTCTAACATAGTATTCAGTAACAGTTTTCAGTAAGCATGGTTTACCAAGTAGATGGTTCCAACTGACTCTTAATGGTAAAGCATAACAAAAAAGCCTGGAACAGATGTGAAATTCTACTGCTGCACTTACAAAGATATGTTTTTGCAATTTTTTGTGCAAGAATTTTGTAGTTTTCAGTGAATTATCTAAAGGTGATGCATATCATAATGAATACTTAAATATCTCCACGTAATTCTTTGTAAGAGAATGAATACTGTTACTGACAGCATCTCACCTGGCTAATCATCTCTTAATCAAGTGTCTTTTATCCTCCCTGCACTTGCTTACATACTGTAGATTTTTAGAGTGCTAAAGAAAGTAATGGAAATAAATATTTGCCTTAAATGTGCTCTTACATGTTTCTGAGATGCTCTTGGTTTTTATTTTCATGTAGCTTCATAATACACAACAAAGATACTTTCTTCAATAATGCTACAAGAAGTAGAATTGTACACCATATCTTACAAAGAGTGAAATATGAAGAAGGGAAAAACAAAATTGGTAAGTACTGAGCAATGTGCTTTTAAATATGCCTTTAAAAAAGAAAGAAGAAGTCTGCCTGGCCTCATAAGAGGCTCTTTTCCTTCCTTTTTAATCACCTTGATTTTGACTGTTTCCATCTCACCCACTGCTGTGGTAGGGGCTTTGCCTTGGAAGATGTGATCATCTCCCTGTAATACCAGTCAGCTTTCACAGGCACATCACCACATGGGATTTATCACCTCTGCAAGGGAAGAGGCTGATTTAAACATGAAATATTAACAGATTAGGAGCAGTGAAGCAGACAGACTCATGCAGGAAAACTTTTATTCTTTCATTAAAGTGTGCTTGGGAGGATGGCAAGATTTGTGCTGCTTTACATCTCAGGCTACAGGGCTTCTCCCTGGATACCTATCCATCTCTAAGGGAGATGGAGGACTCTGTATCTCTGGTGTTGCTGTAAGTCAAAGGAAGTTCACCATTGATGTCCTCAGTGCAAAGAATGCTATAACTGTGGCTACATTTTCAATTAGAGAGTGGACTGGAAATTTGGAGAGGCACACATGCAGGCCCGGGAGAGCAGGCAGTGACAGAGGAGGGATAGAACATGAAATAGTGGCCACCTTCTGCCAAATCATACAGAGCACATACAGCTTGAGTCCCACACAGAGACAAATGTAGAGACAAATCTCCATAAAATTCTGCAATCTATTTCATTTCCCTGAAATAGATTGAACCTCACCTTTCCTGAAGAGGAAAATATCCCAGAACTTCACTTCTTTCTTTCTTTCTCAGCTGCTGGGATGAGGGCAGCAATAGCCCCGAGCAGAGCTGATGTTGCATCTTGCCCAAACACCTGCAATCCCTGCCTACCTAAAGATCCCAATCTCCCTCACATGTAAACTTGTGCTGTACCTGTAGTAAACACAACCTTGCACTGATCACTGGGCAGAGCAAAGCCCAGCTCTGCCGTCCAAGTTTTGCTTTTCTGACAGAGACATTGGAAGAAAACCTATTTTGCCAGGCAGATAGTGATGCTACCGCTGAAAGTGTTATTCATGCTGACTTAATACTTCTCATTGCTGTGTTCTTGCTGCTGTCTGTCTCCTGTGAATTAGGAAAGGAATCAAGACTCTATGCCTCTTGGTCAATAGGGTTCAAATACCTTCAGGTTCTTCATGTGGATTGTTTTGCATTGCTTGGTAGCAGTACAGTCTTATTTTGGTGATTTTCCAAGTGCAAAGCACCAATCATCTCAGCAATCATTATTTCTCCAGGCTCTCATTAAAGAGAGACACGGCCTGAGTGAGTGGGTTGTATGGTTACTTTTTTGTGGTAGGATGGATAGGAATGATTTTATTTTCTGGTCTTTTAATGCTGCAGCTTGTCTTGTTCCTTTCTGTCTGTTCAGCAATTTTCATAAGACACAAGCTGAACACATTTTAAAAAGTTGTTATCATGTGGAATTGTGAGTTTCTGTTGCTTTAATGGTCTGCAATTCAAAAATGTCAAGACCTATCCTGAAGATTTTAGCTCCCAAGATATGCAGCCTTTCATCTAAATAGCTTTGTTAGACCATGTTTTATAATGTCAAACTTTAAACCTGGTGTAAAGTCTCCAATTTCAGTGAAGTTACTCTAAAGATGGATTTGGCAAATTAATCTTTAAGCCTCTAGCATAATAAATGATAGATTCTGATTAATATTGTATTATTTCTTAGTTATCAAAATCAGGGGAAGATTAATTTTTCTACATATATTGTGTACTGTCAATTGGCTTCCATCTTAATTTAGCCAGTTTATGAAAATATGTTTTGCTTTTTACTTCACCATTTTTCTGCTCCTGTTGATAAATAATTGAATACATTTGATTCTTAGGTCTGAATCGATTGCTCAGTAATGGCTCCTATGAAGCTGCATTTCCTCTTCATGAGGTATTTTGCCCTTTTTTTTTCCTTTTTGAATGGACATTTCCCACAAAATTTATTAATTATTAATTGTGTAATTATTTATCCTTAACCTTATTAATGTCTGCCTCTGACATGCTTCCATTTAGCAATGCTTTTTTCCTTGGGGAAAAATTAGGGGCATTTCTTGCAAAAAGAGATGAGTAAAGAGGGTTGTTCCAGTTCTGTTCTGTAAAAACTCTTTGAGTTGATATATCAGTATGCTTTCAGAGAGGAAAAACACCACACTCTGGGGTGGCTTTTTGAGATTCTCCAAAGATTGTCTTTGCATTTATAGGCTATGACTTGAATATAATCTATTATAAATTTCTTAGTAAGAATATTCTCAAATCTTAGTGACATCAGTTGATTTTTTTTTTTAATGCCATATTTAGTTTTTGGAGCACAAGTATGTAGTTTGCATAAATTGTGTTATCCATGCTGCTAGTAAGAGAGATTTCTTAAATATTCATTTTTGCTGCTGTTATTCATTAATGTCCAGATTTGTATTTTAGGGAAGTTACAGAAGTAAGAATTCAATAAAAACCCATGGAGCAGAAAACCACAGACACCTGCTCTATGAGTGCTGGGCTTCCTGGGGAGTGTGGTATAAATACCAGCCCCTGGATCTTGTAAGGTAAGACTTGCCTGCTTTTGCTATGTCACATTAGAGATGCTTTGAGCACAGGTTGTTTCACTTCTGATAAAACCATGAAAAGCTTATTTAATTCATGTGGTTTTTAAAAACTGATCCTGAAGTAATGGGAAACCATTTAGTTCATGGTGACACTACATCGAAGAAATATTTAGAGAGGAGTTTGTAGAAGGACCTGAAAGTGAAAGTTTCCTTCCAGAGTTTCCTGACACCGTAATTTGTAATGAAGTGTTTACAGGATATTTAAGAGGAAAAAAAAAAAGGAGGAGAAGGATCTGTGGAGGCTGGGTATACTTGATTAGACATCTGTCCATAGGAGGTGTTCTTTCTCCTTGGAGCATGGCTTTGGTGAAAAATAGGCTCTCACCAACTAGATCTTCTTTTTCCAAAGAGCAACCACAGAATGAGCTCTGGAGGAAGTTTCATGATGCTTACAAATGGCACAGAGCAGAGCTTACAGTTGCTGATTGTGCTACTGTGTTCACAACACTAGTGATGGAAGTCTCCGCTGTACCACTGCCCTTTAACTCAGACCAGCTACATCACCAATGTCCAGATTTTTGTTAATCTTGGAAGTAGTCTGCAAAGAAGAAAACACTGAGAAAGTTGAGATGTGATTCCAAGTTCTTACAGTCCCTTTAAATAATGTTTTCAAATAGCCTTGCATGCACTAATAGAGGATTACATAGATCTTGTGCATATAGAGAGAGCCAGAGCCTTTACTGATCATGATGGCAGAACTAATACTGGACAGTAATTGGCATTTTCTACGTGAAGAGAGGAACATGGAGCTACAAGGGCCTGTTAATAAAGTCTTCAGATGTACCAGGAGCACTGAAGATAGATTGACCATCAGGAAGGGTCATCCACAACATTCAAATGGTCCAGCTTATTAATTGCCTCTTTCATCAGTCCTGTGACTAATAGAAAACTTTGCTCTTATTTATTCTCAAAATTGTTTCCAGATGAAAGATTTGTAGAGGGTAGCCCTGGAGACAGACAGTGTTACTGATTAAGGCCATATAAAACCTATCCATTTCATAAAACAGAGAGTTTCTTTTCCATGGATAAAAAGCTAACCAAGAAATACAATAAAATTTTTACTGATTCATGTAATTTTTTTACTCCTTTATGAAATAATTTATTAAATCTCATAATTTAATCCCAAAAAACTTTTTTATTTCTTTTTTTTAATAAACTGGATAGACATTTGGACTTTTTTTTTACAAATTACACCATAGAAATTGCTGATTTATGGAAGAGCCAACAGTTATACTGAAGGGGTTTTTTGCTTTTAATTTCCCAGTACACAACAAGATATTATTATCACAGTACAAACAACTCATCTCTATAGAGTTTTATAACCATTTTTCCATAGTGGTCAAGGCTACTGTTCTTCATCATTTCTTGTTTATGAAAGTGCTCTTGAGGCAATATCTGGTGTTTGGTTTAATTTGATGATCAGGCACCTGAAAGGTTTGTGAAAGTATGAGAATAAATGGTAACAGAATAAGCAAAGTTAGAGATATGATTATTCTAGACCTTGATAGCAACCTTCTTGCATTGCCTGGGTTTAAAGATTTTTAAAGAAAGTTTATTTTTTCATGAGACAGATTTTTCAAAATCTATTTAAAAAAAAGGCAATTGCTATAGACGCCCTAGCTGAAGTCAGGAGTGTCCTGCTGTTGTTGAGAGCAGGTGTTTACCCAAAGAGGAGAGGGACAGGGGGAGCTGTAAGATTCCCTGAGCATTGGCAGCAGCCTGAGTCACAAGACACCAAACTCAGCAGGTCCAAAGCTGCAGCCCCAGCCCAGCCTGCCATGTGCTGCCTGGAGCACATCCACAGCTGTGATGAATTCACTGAAGGAGGGTGACAACAAAGTGAAGGGAATGCCTTTTCCTTCTCACTTCACAGATGCTGGATTACTCACATTTCCTCAGCTCCTGCTGAGTTTTCAGAGGATTTGAAGATTTGGGAGGAGCTGAGGAAATGTGAGTAATCCAGCATCCATGAATGAATCTTCCACTTCTACAGCCACTCTCAGCAGTTCACATGTCTATTGAGCTGGAGACTTTTCCTTGAAAAACTGATGACACCAGCAAGACCTGCTGTTCATTTCACTTGGAAGTGTCTCAGTGGGCACACTTTAAAAAGAAGCTTTTCTCAGTGCCAGTTCTACAGCAGGGAAATATCTTTTTTCCCCCCATAATAAGAATTATGTAGGATTGTGCTTGAAGGGTGTAGTGTGGTCATCTGTACAAAAGGAGCGACTGGATGTTGATTATTCCACAGACATCTGGCCAGAACTTACACTGATAGCTGACATTATGCTTTAAAAAGGCTAAGAAATAAATTAGATGTAGATAGTACATTTATGTCACCAATAGATGTGCTATTACTACCCTAAAGTCAAGTTACCACAATGGTAAGTGAAAATATTCATACTCCAATGCTGTTTTATTTTTTCCTTAGATGTTAAAATGAAGTTTCCATCTCCTCTGCTGCCAATTTGGCAACTGCAGATTTCATTTAATCTCATCAGCTGGCTGTTATGGAGATACTAGTCACTAAAAATAAATGAGGAGAAGTCATTTGAGGGAAATTGCATGATTCTGCTTCCACTCTGCTTTGAAACGTGGCAGTACGATGGCACAGAGTTGGCATAATTTACAAAGCCACTCCTATTAGACAACAGATGTGGTACCACGACTTTAATTATACATCTCTTGGAATTTAGTGTCCATAGATGCTTTAAAAGAATAATTTGTGACCTTTAGAATTGATTATAATTCGTATAATTGATTATAATTGATTATAATTCTTCTTATAATTAAAAAAGAAACAGGTCTCAGTATATTTATATGCTTTGGGACCATGTAAATCAACAGAAACAGTGGCAGTGATTCCTGGGGGCTTTGGATCACCTCCTTCACAATTCTGTACATTGTTGCTTCCCTCTTGATTGTGCACAAATTGCTCCTGCTGCTGCTCGTGCATGTAATTGACAGGACAAAAATGCAGGGAGGAAACTGGTTTTTAAGTGATTGTAAAGGTATCTAAATGAACTTGGAAGCAAAAACTGATACCTGAGTAATCTGCATTTTGCTCCATGTTTCCATTAAATGTCTTGACTGCAAGCTGACTACTCCCTTTCAGTCTCCTGTCAAGCCTTCCTACCCACCCCATTGCTTCTGACATGAGAGCTTCATATGTCCAAAACACCTGCTGGAAAGCTCTAGTTTCTGTGGTGTAGAAAGTTCTGTACAGGATTTCATTCTTACCTACAAAAGAGTTAGTGAAAATAGATAGGTCCTTGGCTTGAGCCCTGATATGTCTATATTCTAGATCCATTACTTCCTCCTAGGCATATCAAAAGCAAAATATTCTGTAATGAGAGTCATTAAGTATAGGATAATCCAATATCACATTTCATAGGTTGGAAATTAGACTTTGTAGCTTAATACTTTCCAAAAATGTGCCTTATTGATAAATATTAATATTGAAATCTTGACCACTTAAGTCATAGCTCTACCACTGAATGGGTTGAGGGGATATACAGTTCACCATTACGGTAACTGGTATTGAAGGGCTAGTATACAGGCTAGCTTACAATGAGAAGCTGAAATTACATTTTTATTATTATTTTGTTGTTGCAATATATATAAGGATAGGAGAGATGGATTATTGTGTTAGGTGCTTGGGGATTTTTTATGTCCCTCCTTTTTAGGTTAGTTGTGGAGGAAATTTTCTGTGGGAGAACCATTAAAGACTCAAACAATTTTTTTCTGTCCATATTAATAATCTGAAAAATTGGATAGTAATTAATTAGCAAAGTTAACAAGAACACAAAGATGTTATCAACACTGGAAAATTTCAAAGAGGCCTTGAAATGAGTAGAATGACAACAGGTTAGATTTAGGTATAAGTCATGCACAGTGATGCATTCTGGGAAGAAACTTCTGGAATTCTTTGTGTACATTGCTGAGCCCTGGCTCAGAAAGAACTGCCATCACTGAAGCAAGCTATATGAAATTTCTGTTCTTGACATAGTGATAGAAGAAGAGAAGGAACAAATTTGTTCTTCAGACAAATATTTGGGGCAAATTGAAGAGGGTGACAAAGGCATCCACACATTTTTCATCTCCTGTGGGTCATGACGGTCCAGACTAGCTGAATTACATATTGGAGTAAATGTGGAACTCCTCTGAATATGGCACCTAGGCCTCCAAAGACCTTCTCACTGGCATAGTTTGTTTCCATAGCATTTAACTGAGTGGTATCTGAGCAGAGACTAAAAGGAGAAATATGCAAACTATGGGTCCAGAAGACTTAATATATTAAATTGATCCTGATGCAATTTACAGTAGTACAGCCTGTGCCTGTAGAGTACCAGCTGTGTTGCAAAGGGCAATAAGGGAACATCGATGTTGTTTATCGATATTTAAACCAATATGCATCAAAGTAATGTCAACATCCTACATTTAATTTTAAAACCCAGCTCAGATGCCTTTTCCTTTCTTTTCAGAGATGGGTTTCTCCCCATCATGGACAGCCTTCTTTATGCACACACTGAACTTTGCTTGGGTCTTCATCTAGGATGAAGGTGTTTGATTTCTAGATCAAAAGGAATACTATGATTTGCACTGTTAGATTGAAGGGCTCAGAAGGGTAGGGGTTTATTTTTGCCATTAATGCTTGTCAGCTAGAGGGTTGAAACAAGGAAGCATTCATCCTTGAGTGTAGAGAATGAAGTAAAAAATAAAGCTTGATGAAAGTTAGGTGGACTTCACTCCTTTGAACAATGTACGTGGAGAAAACTAGGTCATCCATATTTAGTGGAAGTAAGCTCAAATGTGAGTTTGCATTTTTGGAGGTGCAGGCACAGACTGACATCCTGGATGTCAGGAAAATAATCAGGCCAAAAGTTTCATGTACACTCTTAAATCAGGTCTTAAAAAGCAGTTTGCAGTGTGTTTTTTACAATCAGAGCTGCTGCCCTTGTCAGAACTGAGCATGTAAGCGTTAGCTTACCATCTCTTTAGTCTGGGAATTTGAGTCTGTTGAATGACAGAAGAATAAAAACAAAATTACAATACTTGGCTTCTTATACAGAGTTGGTAAACTCAAATGAAAATAGTCACTGCAGATCAGTATCTTCCATCAGAGCATGAGCTCAGGCAGAGAGATGTTTCCCACACTGGAAATTTTTAACAACAACTTGAAAACTGCTAATTTTGTGCAGTCCAGACCAAGTGTCCTCCAGTGCACCCAGTGCTAGAGACAGTCCTAGGGCTTTCCATTCTGGCTGAGAAAATTTGGCCAATGATGTTTCCTTGGTAGAGTAGAGGAGCCAGCAGTGCTGGCTGTCTGCACTTGTTCTCTGGATACATCAGAAGTTGCATCATTAGGGTGGAAGAGAGTTTCCAGTAGCAGCTATTTTCAAACTGAGTGGATATGCAAGTTTAAGTTGTCTACAAAATGTCTGAAGCACAAGCATACCATCCTGCATCATTCTTTAGAACCAGCCTTGCAAATAATCCCCTAAAATCTACTGTGCAGAAATCAATAGGACAGTACATGAGCCTGCTCCCCTGCTGATGAGTTCAGCAGGTTTTTGTGTGCTTGATGAATTCTCTAGCACATAAATAAAGGGTTGGTTGTGTTTGGGAGGAGGTAAATTGCTAATGAATATGTATGTAGCAAGATAAAACTTTCTGGCTACTTTGCTGCTAGTTTTTGAGTAATATATCTAATAAATCAGGATCAGTTCAGACTGCTTTCCTCAAATCATTGCAAGATGATGGACCTCACTTGCACTTCACTTTCCACTGCAGTAGAATCGTGAAATTAGTTTTGCAGAAACTGAGCTAAGAAAATAAATAATCAAATGAAAATAAACTGTATTGGAGAATGAACTCTGGCTAATTAATTTCTTAGAACTAATTTGAGCTCAAATAATTTTTGCTGTTATACAAGCTTTAGGGATAAAATTTATTTCAATGCAATTATTCAGGCAGTAAAATCAAACAGCCAGAATCAAAGCACACCATCAATTTCCCAAATACAAAGAACTAGCTTTCTAAAAGTAACTCAGTGTTTCCTTCACGAGGTCACCACTTATCTAACTGTAAACTGTGGTTATTGAATTTTTAAATTAATGTTTTAAGTTCATTACTGAGGCAGGTCCCTCAGTGTGTATTTAGAAGCTTAGTTGAAGGCTTTTAATCCTCTTTAATCTACTCTTCAGATATGATAGAAATATTTTTTTCTACTAATGAGCAAGATTAAGTAGATTATTCTAATTAGCAGGTAACTTTGTTGTGTTTTGTTTTAAAACAGACGGTACTTTGGTGAGAAAATCGGGCTGTACTTTGCCTGGTTAGGCTGGTACACAGGGATGCTCTTCCCAGCTGCCTTCATTGGATTATTTGTCTTTTTGTATGGAGTCACCACTTTGAACCACTGCCAAGTCAGGTAACGTGGGAACTTGTAAAAAGAAATCGCAACTGTGGGTTATTATGAATAATTTGAGAGATCTTCCCACAAGCTGTTAATTATTTCATTTTAAGCTATTGAATGAACAGTCAAGAAAAGACTGCCTAGTTGTCATAAGGTACCTGGTATCAAACTTCCCATGTTTTATGCTCCTGAATTGGATGAGAGGAAATTCTTCTTTCCCAGTTCCAGTTGTTAATGGTGCTGGCAACTCAGAACAAAATAGGGGAAAAGCAGACTCCTCCATTACTTTTTAAGAGGCCAGCACAAGAGTGGGGAATTTTCACTCTCTATAAGGCTTTTCCCAAAGATCCACCACAGAGAGGCATTCCTCAGATGAAGAAATCCCTGGACCTTCTGCTGAGTGCTGCATCTCTAAGTTTTTGTGCACTTGAGTCACAAGAGTAACTTCGTCTGAAGTTATCCTCACCCTCCTCCTACCAAAGGTCACTCTGACTCAAGGAGAAGCTGGAAATGGTAAAGAGATACTACTAGGTTGTCCCTGGAGAACTGCACTCCGCAGCTATGACTAAACTCTGTAGTCTTAGACAGTCAGCAAATATTAATTATACACATGCCGTTATGAACATCTTGGCTTCAGTTACAGACCAGTTTTGTTCAATAAGTAACTGAATATTGGCAAAGCCTATCAATCCAGACAGATTATTGTGCAGATTGTTGTAGTAACCAAGCTATTAATTTTTGTCTTTTCTATTTTTCCAGTAAAGAAGTCTGCCAAGCTACAGATATCATAATGTGCCCTATATGTGATAAATACTGCCCCTTCATGAGGTTGTCAGACAGCTGCATATATGCCAAGGTACGTTCTAGGCTATGCAAATAGAGATACTTCCTGGTAAAAGCATGAATTTTGCCTTTTGCATTTGTCTTTAGTGAGCCTGGGTAGATGAAATCTTGAAGGGACAGATCAAGTTCAGCCAACATTAACACTGTCTTTAACCAATGTTTAATTTGGGTTGTAAAATATTTGAATGCAATCTGCACTTTGAAATTCAGCAGTGTCAGAGGTCGTGTCCTAGAGCTATGTGTTACTGTGTCCTTGACATCAGCCTTTATCTTCTCATCCATCCTCTCTGTGTGGCTCCATAAAATTAATGCTTTGGGTCTGAAATGATGCTCACATCTGGTGTTGGCAGGGGTCAGTCCCAGCCCAGGCTGGCAAATAGTCCTGTCAATTCACAGGTGGATTTCACATGTCAAGGGAAGGGTCCTCAGGATTGTCAGGCCAGCTAAACTCATGATCACATTCATTTTAGTTAGGAAAATAAAAAATAAAGGCCTATTATCACAAATTTATCACATTATTAATATATCTCTCAGGTAACCCACCTCTTTGACAATGGAGCTACTGTCTTTTTTGCTGTTTTCATGGCAGTGTGGGGTAAGTTTTCATTTTGATATTAAGTAATTGCACCATCTTTTTCTTAAAGAATATGATGCAACATAGGACTTTTTATTTTCCAGCACATTTTTATCTGACACTAAGAAAAAGAATATAGGCTAGAGACTTTTCTGTTTCTGCAAAAGGAAGACGCAATTGGTTAAATCAAGATTTTATTTGATAATAATTTTTAAATTTAAACAGAACCATGAATGCAGTTATGTAGTGTCTACATAGTACATATATGTATATATATATATATAAATTTCTTTGGGAATTTCTAACCATTTTTAAATCCATTGGTACTAAGGCCTTCTCTCTATTAGTGCTCAGGACTTCTCCTAGCTTAGGGAAGCTCAGTTTAGTGTCAGTATTAAAATGGAGTAGCATTTTTCCCCACCTTGCAGAAAGGCAGTAAAACTTAAACCATGTAAGCTGGTTGCAGTGAAAGCAAAGCTCTGATGAAATAAATAAAAGATTTCATTGAATGGCAAATTGATCGAGTGTGGTCTAACTGTTGCCATGGAGGCTGAATTTTGCTCATAGAAATGTTCTATTTTTGACTCAACTATTTTTCCTACTATGTCATGTAGGCAGAATTGAAGGCAAGAGGAACCAGTAATTTCTGGCAGCACAAAAAATTATTTTAAATAATCCCTGAACATGCCCAGCCTCTTAGCTGCTACCAAGCCATTGTGAGAGAAGGTTAACAACTGTAGAAAATGGCTCAAGAAGGGGACTCAAAACCAGCATCCAAGTCCTTGAGCTACCCAGATTGAGTCATTGTTCTCCTGTTCTTACTCACACATCTCCAACTGCTTTGGAAAGGTGTCCAAGTAATTATAATCGATTTTAAACTGCAAATCTCTTTACTGAACCACAAGAAATATCCAGGAGGCACCATTTGAGCCACCAGAGCAACATAGATTAGCTTACCTGTCTATCTCAGTTCCTTCCTCCAATCAAGCCTATTTATGCCATTTCATGTAATACTAAAAATATTCAAATATTACAAATCACACTTAAGAAAAATCCACAGATCATGCAGTCTTTATGTTTCTGCTTGATATTTCATCTTTGTTTCAGAGCTACACAGAGCTAAGGATCACCAAAAATTTCTAAGCCTTAAAGATTTCCCTTAGATACTTACTCAGCTTTTCCAAACTCTTTCTCCAAGTAGAGAGTTTCCAACACAATATACAGGCAGGGAAATCTCTAGGTAGGAAAATTGATGGGTTAACATTGCTGAACATCTCTGGCAGTGTTCTTAACTGCTGGTGAGCATTTCTTCAGAGTGCAGATTTTGCACCAGTGTTTTTGTTTCTCCTTAACAATAACTGTTTTCAGAAAACAGCTGTACTCACAGCATGGTTTCTGTGTCTTAGCAGTGCCCAGATCCAGGGCTGAAGGAAAAGCAGCTCTAGGTAAGGGGAGTCCCTCACAGAGGTCACCATGCCCAGTTCTGCCTTGTGGTCACTGCCTTTGAGACGCCTGAGAAGGCTGAACATGCCTGCTACAAAATGTTGTAGGCCCTCTCCTCTCCCTTTCCTCTCTCCAGTCAACAGGAACCACATCTCTCTCTGGTTAGCCTCTCCTTCCTCCCCTTCCTTCAGCATCACTGTCAGACCCCCAGACCCAATTCCCTCCAGGAATCTCCACACCAGCCTGCCAAGACTGAGCAATGCACTGCCCACCCATGCATCTACAGCACCAAAGTCCACAGTGAGATGAAAAAAAAAATACAATAGAAGCTGCCCCCAGATGATTTGGCTATTGGAGAAGAGACTCTAGGAGAGCAGCTGGGGTGAGAGCTTTCCCCAGCACTTCTGTTGGCTTACACTGTGCTTGGGAGCTGACTGGCAAGAGGGAGGGAGGGCAGCACCAGCAGGAGCTGTGAGTGTAGGGTATGGCTTGGGGAATGGGGCAGTCCTCTGGCTCCACACAAACCACACTTCCTTAAAGAAGAGTTTGCAGAGAAAACAGTGAGATTGTGGAGATATTGTCCATGCAGATAGGGCTGAAGCAACATTCAAATAAGGGAAGTCACACTTTCCAGGGATTTTCTGCTCCTGTATTTAGGAGCTAGCTTACTGCCTGTGTTAAATGGGATTTCAGTCTGCAGTAGGCCTACTGGCAGCTGCAGGCATTGCCATCATGGCAGTAAATCATAGAGGAAGAGAAGAACCAATGATAGCAGTTTGATTGTGGAAATGTTTTTTCTGTCAGCATGAAACAACTGGCAAGCTCAGAAAATATTGGCTGTGAAAAGTTCAGCCTTCCAGATGATCCAGTTTGACAGACACTGACATATTAAATAATTATGGCACTGTTTTCATAAAAAGAGAATGAAAGTAAAAAGAAAAGGCAGCTAGAACCGTGTTACCTCTTTAGCCAGAGTTTAGATGCTGTTTTATTTTCTAAAGTATTTTCTTCACCATCTTTACATCCATTAGTAAGCTCCCATGTTGAGAGAGAAGCCTCAGCCATTTGCTTGGGAGTTTCAAAACCAGCTGTGGCCATTGGTCTTTCCATGAAGAGGTGATCTGTTTGGTGCTTTCATCCTTTTGCTCTAAAGACATCTTTAGTTGATGAATTAAGTTATCTGCTCCCATTTTAAATATAAATAAAATATATCTCCAAGCGATGAACAAACTTCTGTGGCCAGGCTACAGAGAGGAATTACTGTGACAAATGCTGGCAGGGGGTGCTTGATTTGTGGAGCAGCAATGAGCCTGACTGTAGGGCTCTGAAGCTTGGGGACCCATCTTTCATAATGCTCCATTGTGGCATTAGTGAGACCCATCAAAGAAAGGTTGGAATTGTTAAGTGTACCAGGGGACACTGGAATAGAAGTACACTTCTCTTTAAAAAATACATTGACCCTTCACCTCACTTATTTAATTTCTGCCTGGTGTAAGCAAAGTAAAAGTAATTAATAAAATAAAAAAAAAAAAAGCATGATACTTACTAAAGTATACCTGACAGCCATATGACTTAAGGAAACTTTCATTTTTAACTGATTTATCAAAGGACAAAAAGACTCCCTTCAGTGCACTTAGGGAATTCATTATCAGTTTGTATAATTTTTTCTGTATTGAAGGTTCTGTTGAAAGGAAATACTCTTTCAAATAGATTGAAGCTATAAATCTTTGTTGTTTATAGGGAAAAAGTGAGTCCCTGTAATCGCTAACATTTTTTAATTTTTTTTTCATTGGTGAACAGATTGCCATTGATGCTCACTGAGATGCGATCATCTCAGAAGCTGGAAAATATTTTTTTCTTGATGACATTTTCCAGATGTTCAAAGCTTTCAAAAATAGGGAAGCAATATCATGGTTTGTGTTTCTGTACTAGGGAGAAACACTTCCACTTTGTTCTTTATGTATGGATTGAGAAATGTTTGGCTTTATGATAAAGTAGGTCCCATATCTAGGAAAAGTTCCTCTCTTTTTACTGCCTAAATTAGATTTTTACCAAAGACAGAAAATGAGAGAAAGATGTTAATTCAAAAAAATGTTGACAATTTAAGTGAAGGAAAAAGTAATTCTCATTAAAAAAAATCTAGGTAAATTTGACACTCAGTTGACTCCAGCATGTTTCAGGAAAGCCAGATGGAATTGTAGATTTTGATTTTCCAATTGAGGTACTGGGGAAACCTATTGCAAAGCTGTTACTGCCTAGATGTTTCCAGAAACTCTAGAGCAAAATTCTGTAACTGTTCAAAAGGAAAGTCCAGCAATTTATCATTTCTAAATCCATGCTGAAGGCAGAGTAGGCTGGTGGTAGTTTCTCTCTCTGTGCACATCTTTGGGGAGCTAAGGGATGGAAGATAAATGCTTTTTGAAATTTTTTCCTGTGTAGCATGTTTCCTTTGATAAAAGAAGTAGCTTTAGAACACTCACTGAAAGGCAAAATTGGGAGGGCAAAAAGAGGACTGGCATGAAGAATTTAACACTTTTTTCAAGCAATAACAAAAGCCAACATAAAACAAATTTTCTGTATGTATCTGTTAGTCTAATAAAAGATATTACTTTCCTACAAATCTTGCCTCTAGCATAAAACGTTGACATTAATCTGCTCTCCAAGGAGATAGAATTTAAGGGTGTTCTTCAGCAGGACTCCCAGTATATAGAATATATTCTAAGAGTCAGGATGGATATATTAAATGGTGCTCTGAAATACAATAGAGAGAGGATTTCTGAGAGAAGGTCAGGGTAAAGCTATTTCCTACAAGAGGCCATTTGCATTACGAGATAAGATCACAACTTGTTACAAAAGCATCTGAGGAAATGATGTTAAGACAGCTGCTTGTACAAGTGGATATTGAGGACCCAGCTGCAAGGTGGAGTTCTGAAGTAGGACAAATGTAGTATAGGAAAAGCTAGTAAAAGATCTGGGAGCTAAGGCCAATAAGAAATGCAAAATTCCAAGCAGGAATTATTGAGAAAACTCAGGATCTGGTTCATACAAATGGGAAAATACAACTGTGTCCTACTGAATGTCAAAGTCAGAAAAGAATGCCAAAGTTTGTATAGGGTATTTATAGTTAAAATTACAATTAGAGAATAAGCAGAGAAATTTGAAAATGCAGTTCTTTTAGAAGACCTCAGTAGCACAGTGAATCAATCAAAGATAGTTATTTATAGCACATTTTAAAATATCTAGCAAGGGAAAGCTGCATCCTGACCTGAATAGAGAGAGAAAAGTGTAACACAGTGAAAGCTAAAACAGCACTGTACAGAGCATCATATTTGCTACTTAACGATTAGAAAATAACTTTCTAAAGAAGCTTCAAGAACTTCACATACTTACTCTGACAGGTGCTAAATGTGCTAAATACAATATGCATAAATTCCTCACTCCAGGTGTGGGAAAAACAAGAAAGAAAAGAAGTATTGTTCAACAAAGGTGTATCTGAGACGTTCAGGGCTGGGACTCAAACACCTACTGGAGTTCTGCTACCAGCAGCTTTCTGGAATGGAAACAAAGTGGCAGAAATCAATCAGGCTTTTTCCTCCTAGGTTTCCAAGCAGCGCAGGACTACTTGTTTAGCCTGAACAAAATAATTCAATATGAGTTGACAGGAGAGAAGCAGTTCTACCAGGAAAAAAATCAAGGAATGAACCATGTTTGTGGTTCAGTAGCAGGGGAACCTCATTAGTACTTACTGGTTTTGCTGATCACAACCAATTATACTGCAGCTATTACAAACATTTATAGAAGCATTAGGCTCATGACTCTCTATTTGACTAAAATCAAAGTGCTTGTGACTTGGTGTAACATAATTCCAGCTTGCAGAACAATAATTACGTGATATATGAAAATGCCCTCAAACCAAATATCTGCTTCCTTACACATGCTTTTGATACCTTACCTTGTCTGCTTGTACTCTTTATTTCCTAAGCACACTTTCACTGCACTAGCTAGTACAATAAAACATAATTCTTCCTGTCTAAAAATTAACTTTTGCCAAACTGACGCCAGTACTTAGTATCAGGTCCGATTTTCATCAATATGCTGCAGTAGGGCAAACAGCCCATTAAGGAGACACTTTTATGACTGGATGTGAATTATATTGTCAGATGATTGTGACACTGTTACAGCTGATACTGTGCTAGCTCATGAACAAAGAGGTTTATGTTCTCTGGGTATCAATCTGCTGCTTCTCAGTGAGCAATAAAGGGCAGGCTTCCTCTCCACAGTGGGAGAAGAAGCCTGTCCATTGATTTGTGTTAACTTTAGGTAGTTTCTACATCCTTTACATAAAATAAATGTTTAACACTGCTGTAACTTTAAGCAGGCTAAGTATTAATCTTTGGATTATATTATGCTATTACTGTTTCCTTGATTTTTTTTTCCATCACAAAATGAAAGCACAATTGTCATATCAAAGTGGGAATTTCCTCAAAAATCCTTTACATTCGACTGGTCTGTCAGTGCTCTGGGAAAGCCAATACCTTTGTGTCTGATCACTCTGCCAATGTCCTGTTACTCTCCACTGAGCTGCCCACTGGGTCAGAGGATGGTTCCACTGACTTGTTAAGGGACACACACCAACAGCAGAAGAAAGACCCCCTCCCAGGTCTTCACATTTTAATTCAAGTATTGCCCACTGCTGACAACTGCCAGAGCCCTTGAAGGACTCACACCAACAGTTTAGGGGACAACACTCTTTATTAATATACACACTGTGAGTGGAAAATTGTGACAGGTTAAAATTCAAAGACAGTGACAATGACAGTAGCTGACTGCAAAAATGAATTCAAAGCAATACCCAGACAAGCTCTAATCACCAATCAAACCTAGCTTAAGATGATCATTCAGTGAGCATAGAATACAATTATTACCCAATAGACATTCCTTAGGAGGAGGAGAGAGGTTCAGCCCATCCCCTGATCCCAGAAGATATGATGGAGTCTTCTCTAACTTTTCCCTATTCTTAACTTACTTTTATACTATTTGTTTACATTTAGATGAAGCTTGAGTGGCTCTAGTGATACATACCTTTGCTATTGATAGGTGTAAAATTCTCTCATTTCTCTCTTAAAGATATAGTCAATGAAATATAAAGTGTATGCCCAGTGAGGGGAGGTTGTACCCTGAAGGTGGGTAACTTTGGGATGGAGGTCTGTGTTAATATTACACTTAGGTTTTAATGAACCCAGTTCATCCAGGGACAATGATTTCACCACAGTTTCTGGCTCAGCAGCAAGACACCTTCTCCTATCTCCCCTGGCTGAGGGGTGCTGTGCTGTTTATTGTCTGCACAGTACCATCAGGTTCCCCTCCCTGCAGGGATTACTTCAGAGCCTGACCTCTGTGTCTCCATTCTGCTCCACCCTCCATTCCATTCCCCTTAACATGTGCTAAATTTCCAGATTGGGTATATGGGGAGTCATGGTGGAATGGGTTTCGGACATGCCACCCACATTCCATCCAGGCAGCAGCAATTCTATTTTACCCTATAATTTCTGTACTGTTCTAACTTCTGTTCAGAATGTGAATACAGCCTCCCAGCTTTCTCTAATTTTACTCCCAGTCATCTTCCCATAGCAGTCATGTGCATGTTACTCCATCTTGAACTCCATCAATAAGGGCTGTAGTACACAATGTTTAATTATCAGACATAAACACCACACTGCTCATACGAACTCACATACTGTAAAAAAAAGGGGTTGAATTAAAAAGGTGTAAACCAGAAGTTCCCATTTCCCCAGTAGTACTCTGCACATTTTCAAATGCACTGGACTGTGCTTCCTCTGGGTTCTGGTTTCTGTGTCATGTAAATGGTCTTCAAAGAAAGAAAGTTACTCCATTATGTGCAATGGCCCCAAGAAACCTCTAGCTTCATCAGAAATCTGCTTTATCGAGCAGTGATGACTCACAGGAATGGTTTTATTCTTTGAGAGCACTCCCTTGGTTGGTTAGAAATTAAACATTCCCATTTAGCACTAAATGAAATCTCTAAAGCCTCAATCATACTTGAAGCAAGCAAACTAATCCTTAGAAAGCAATGCTTTTTGAAAGCAGTTTTGATCATCAGCATGATTTGCTGTTCAAAGGAACCCATTTATGCAAATAAATTAAAATAATGTTGCAGCTTCATTCAACAGTTCTGTGATAGTCATTAACATTTTCTTACTTAAAAACAATTTTGCATCTTTTTCCCTACTTGCTCTAGCCACTGTTTTTCTGGAGTTTTGGAAAAGAAGGCGAGCAGTAATTGCTTATGATTGGGACTTGATAGACTGGGAAGAAGAAGAGGTTTGTATAAAAACATGTAATCCTTAACCTTTAATACAAAATTATTTGGTTGAAAATGTATGGTTTTATTTTGCATTTATTTTCAGTTCATTCTTTAAATCTTTATAAACTATGAAGTAAGGATTTTTCTCCTCAGATGTTTCCTCTGGAATGTAAAGAAACTTTCTCCAGGCCAAACTGTCCTCTTTTTTCACACTTTTGTCAATCTAAATTAATTTGAGAGATTTCAGGGAAGAAATGCACTATGGGAGAAGTGCATTTTTATTTTGAAAGGTGGAAATTATTGACAGCCCAGTGTACCGTGAATTTTGGCAAATGAGCTTTTATCTATACTTTTAGTTTGTCACTGAGAGTATTGATGGAAGGAAAGCCTTTGAAGCTTGCACCAGCTTCTGAACCTTCAGATGCTGGTTATCTCATAGAGAGAGAGAGAGAGAGAGAGAGAAAGAGAGAGAGGACTTAATTCATTCTGTGTTGGTACAGGAAATCCACTTAGGGAAGGCGCTAAACTTCAGAAAATAACCTTAATCTTTTCCTCTCTAGTGGTCACCAGAAAGAAAGCACATGCTCTTGGGACTGAGAACTCAGGTCTAAATAGAACTAGAAGGTTTTATTTTGCAGGATAAAAGCAAGATTCAGTGTATGTTGAAGAAAAAGTGCTACTCCAGTGGGATTTGGACATATAGGTGTCTATAAATCTGCTCTCCTTACTCTACAGAAGCTCTTGGAGTGATGGCAAGAGGCTGCTGTAGTGGTCTCAGTGAAGTTGAACCTCTACATTGCTGCTTTGGTGGAAGATTTTCTTTTTTATCAATCTTGCCAGCACAGAATCAGACTTCTGAGTTATGGGATTTTTGTGTGTATGAGGCAAAGTAGCTCAATGAGGCCATGAAATGGTGGAATTGCTGGTAGGATTTTCTTTTAAATGCTTAATTACTAAGAAAATAACCCAAGAACGTAACATGAAATAACTTACACATCTGGAAATTGATTTCTCTGTAACAACAGGAACTTTGTTATCTGTGCACATATGCAATCAGTTCTGGGCGACACCCCAGGACTCTCTTCCTAGTTATAGGAAATACTTTAATATTGATTCAACTCTTCTGAGATTAGCAAGCTGCTCTTGCCAAGGCTGGCAAGTCGCTGAGACAGTCCTGCCTCAGGCTCACACAGTGGTCAGGATTGGCTTGCAGGGATCATGTCTTTTCATGACTAGTTGCAAAAAAAGCCACTGCTGCTGATGCTGACAGCTAAGAAAAAGCTTTACCAAATTGCAATTTCCGAGTCACAATTATAGTTTCCTCTGTGTCCCTGGAATGAGAAGGAGCATTTAAACAAACAAAATAGAAAAGTAAGTACAGTATGAGACCCTCTCTATGTTTTTTTCCCAGGAAGCCTGGTCTTGCAGATGTTTGTAATTTGGGATCTTATATATCTTCATCTTTCACCATTTAACCTACCTGGATTTGGGATTATGCTGATGTATAAAGCCATCCACCTGAATCTCCTATGATCAGTTCATTTACAAATATTGAATTTCCTGGCAAGGTTGTCCTTAAGTGACACTTGGTTTGGGTTTTTTTGATAAGATACATTTCTATTCCCCTGGCAGATTATTTCAGTTTGGCCTGCAGGATGATATTTGCATGTTGGTAATTTTCAGAGGATACTTGCTCCCTGTTGATGTCAGCTGGTCTTTTATTCTCACACCAGAGTTCTTCCAATAAGCTGTGTCAACAAGACCTCTGTCAGGAGCAGTGGTGATTGTTCCTGCTCCAGAGCTATTCAGTGCACCTCCTTTCAGTTCTAGAGGGAATCTTATAAGTCTCTACAGCAGGAAGAAGAAGTTTTCTCAGAAGCAGTGTGCCAGATTGTACCTTTCTCAAATTAGAGGATAAAGATGCCCATAGGAACTCAGCAGGCTGCTTCTCAACAATTTGTGTGTCCAGTAATTAGAACATCAGTATCTCATTGGCATTTGAGGCATCAGTTCCTCCTTTGTTCAGCATGCAGTGGCATTCAAAGAGTAGCAGCTGATTGCCTCCCAGAGGTATCTTTGTGAAGATGCTACAGCCCCCAGTGCCCAAACCTATGGCACAGCTAAGCATGTGCCAGCTTCGGGGTCAGCCCAATGGGCACTGCCTCCTCTGCTTGAGTATCTAAAGCTGTAGTTTTCCATTGGAGCTGCACTCTCCCCTGAGAAAAACACAGTTAGGAAGCAGGTGCTCCAGAGGAAAGTGTGGGGAAAAAATGTGGAGGCCATTTCCCTGCTCTGTGGTTCAAAGCTTCTTCACTTTGCCATTGTCTTCACCTGCAAACTACAGGCTTTGCTTGGAGACTTACTTCTGGGGATGCTATACTTGTACTGGTGATCAAGATTCAAATTTTCAATCTACAAATTCTTTTTCTGGGCTATAGAGGACAATATGCTTGGACTAGGAAGGATGGGACTATTTCAATAATTTACTTGTTGAGGGATTAGAAAATTCTTGGCGAAAAAAGGAGGTAGTTCACAAAGAAATTTAGAGTAGCTCTTCTAGAGCACAAATACATGGTCTAAGGCAATTCACATTACTCCATATAATGTGTAATGTGAATACACACATATAGGGTTTCTCTTATGAAATAGGGTTTTCTTATGAAAAATTTGGAATTATCCATGTGTGAGAAATGGAAAGGAAGGAGAACAGTCTGTTTTATGTAGATTGGAAAAGATTCATCTTGTGGAGTTTCATTGGGAAGTTGTATGTCAGTGAGACACCAATGAGAATTTTTACTCCAGAAGGTGAAATTTTTTCTCCTAAAGTGCTACTTTCTAATAAAATCACTGCTAATTAAATTTCCTCTCTGCTTTCCATTCAGTTATCACTAAAAAAAATCAGCTGATGGCTTTTATTAGTTATTTCAAAGACATCGGTTAAAGAGTTCTAATTACCATTTTAAATCTCAAGCTATTGATAATGAAGATTGTTATTTTATGAACAATATGTGTCTAGCCTTTGCTTGCTTTAACTTTCATTGTCAAATTGAAAAATAAAGGTTTTCTTACGAAGGCATATTTATTATTTCCTAGCAATAATATACTGAAAAAACAGAATTTATAAGGCTTCCTATCTCTTTGTTATCACCTTCATGTTCTAAATGAAGAGACAAATAAAGGAAACAATGAAGACAATGGAAAGGAGAATTGCACTTATTCAGATATGCAGTCTTGTGAATTCCTCACCACTTTAGATTCTCATCCAAGAAAGGTATACAGCAACCCCTGCAATGTTGAGGCCTCTCAGTCTGGGGATTTGAGCTGAGAGTCTCCTGCCTCTTTTAACCCTACATATCTGGATTTCCTGCTCTTGAAAGCCAGGTGCAAAGTGGGAGACATGGAGAGCAATGGCATCTTGGGTGGGCATGCCACAAGAAACAAACTGCATGCAGTTCCTGGCACTCCCAGATGAAATCTGGCTTCTGTTGCTATTTGTAGCATATTTTTTCTGTTTCTTCAGTGTCACTTTCTTTGTATCATTAACCTCAGCCAGACATAGTACTGTTTACTTGCCCAAGCATTGCTGAGTATCATTAAACAGGTACAAAATGTCATGCCAGATTTCCAATTTTTTTTTGAGAATGTCTAAAAATAGCATTTGCATTACTTGCATCACTTGCATCAGCTGGAGATTTTAGGACATGTGGATATGATAAGAACTTCCCTATATTGCAGATTGTAAAAGATAATCAAGCCTTGGCTCAGAGAGGGGTGCAGAGAAGTAAAGGTTTCTTGCCTATGACAAGCCAGCTGGCAGAGCCCTTGCGCAATCTACAGGGTAAAATTCTCAGGAGCCCTGCTTCACAGCTATCACACTCCGTCCTTTTTCATGCCCCTGAGCACACAGGAATGCTCCTTACATTGTTCCTTCTGCCAGACTATGGTCTGCTCAGCTTCCTTCAGCCCTGATGTGGCAGGAACAGCTTGAGCAAAGTAGAATAAGAACAAGGTATTACTCTGCCTCCACAGAAACATGCTTAGCCTTTTTGTATAGCTGAGGTAAGGCTGGTTCCCTCAAGCACATAATTAGTTACAGAGGCATTGCAGCTAGCATACATGCCTCTTCATTTTTTTTTATAACTTGTTACCAGGTTGCTGCATGAATTTGGAAATTAACTGTGTTGAGAAAGCTCTTCAAAACTTGGAAGGAGGAGAATGAGACATGACTTCTTCCCCCCTTCGTCTTCAGGGAATTTTTAAAAAAGGATGTAGGATTTTAAGATATCTCACCTTTATTCACATTCTGAGGACTTGTGTGAGCAGTTACCATTCACCTATTTCAGTGCAGTCATTTAAGGGCATTTCCAACTTCAGTCAGTCAGAGTTCAGTTACATGCAGCTGAAGGGCTGGAAGTGACAGAAATGTGTAAGCTGGTTCTTGTCTGCTCCCTTGTAGTCAGCTGTACCACAGAGCAGCTCTCCAGTATACAGTAGAGTACTACAAACACTGCTCTAATATCTGCCAGCATTTGTGAGAGCCCATCCACCCAGCCTGGTGCTTTATCTCACCTCTGACAGTGTCCTGGATGCCAGACTGGAACAAGGTGACACAGCACACGTGGCTCTTGGTGATGTTAGGGCAGAGGGGTAGCACTACTGCAGGTGTCACCTGCACCAGGGGTGATCCTGTCTTCTGGCAATGCTGCAAACAGATGTAACCAAATCTCTCCCCAAGTAATCCCCAGGTTTCATTTCACAAGAGGGTTTTTGCTTTGACGTATCTGCTGCTGAAAGATGTTCCTGCTAATAATATTGTCCAAGTTAAGAAGTAATTGAGCAGCATTAGATGGCATGGATCCTTCTTCAAATGCTGAGAAGTTTTGTTGGTAGTGGAAGCGTAACCAAATGCCTAGCAATCAGCAATTAGGCTTGGGAAAAGGAGATTTGGTTGTTAGGGTTTATTTTTGTTCTTCTTTTTGTTTTTTCTTAGTTGTAAATTTCCAGTATCAATAGGATAATGTCAGACTGAAAAATTTTGTGGTATCAATCTTAAAACGATTTGTCTTGCAGCCACATAGTTTTGAAAGAGCATTATTTAGAGGAATAGCTAATTGGGGATTTTACTAAATACTTTCAATACTTACTTTTATGGGTACAGTGATTTATTCTAGTTCTCATGAAGGAGACCTGATTTCCCAGCTCAGCTTTTATAGTAGCTGTGCCAGCTGCTGAATTCAAAGACGTAATTCCCCAGAACAGTGATCTGATAAAAGATCTGAAGTTTCCTACAGAGTTTTTTCTAGATGTGCTGTATGTGAACATTATCTGTCTGCTCTTTTAGGAGGAAATACGTCCTCAGTTTGAAGCCAAATACTCCAAGAAAGAACGAATGAACCCCATATCTGGGAAGCCAGAGCCTTATCAAGCATTTGCAGATAAATGCAGCAGACTCATCGTTTCTGCATCTGGAATATTTTTTATGGTTTGACAACATTTATTTATTTAAAAGTACAAAATATCATTATCTCTGCTAGTAGAGTAGGTAAATATTGGATATGACTGCTTGAAAGTGGAATGAGCTCTATGCATGTTGAAAATCTACATAGCAAATTACTTGAGTTCTGTCAAGTCTTACACTGGTTCACTCTTCACTAAGTCTCACAGATAGCTAACCCCTTCCTTCAAGGCTGCACCTGTGACACTGTATGTAGTGACACAAGCCAGAATAGTGACACTATCACATTCAGGCACCAACTTGAGTTGGCTGAACTAGCTCGCTGGTAACTTTGCCTGTGTAGGCAGTGCAGAGTGATGGGGAAAGCATAGGAGAAGCAGTTTTTCTTTGTAAACTTCCCAGAGAACATAAATAGGATGCCTAGAGTGCTTAATGATGTTAATAAAATCTAGTTTCTCAGTGTGTTGAGGACATGAGGAAAGAGTTCATATTCCTAGTGCAGCTGAAATGGAGAAACCAATGTTCCTTGACTAAAATGATGCATTTATCCCTTTAGTTATGCAAAACTAAAAGGAGCAGCAAAATCTCTCCTAATAGAGAGCTGCATGCACTTCTGCAGAAACACCCCCATCCCCTAATTTCAGTGAAGCAGATGTGGGCTGTTATTCACATGACAACAGGAGTGGTAGTGCTGCTCTTGAAAGCACAGTGCTGGTCTGGAATCAACAGACTGTTGCGGAATTTACTGGGGCTTTTCCAGGAGACAAGACAATGATAGATGTGTACAGCCTCAGGAGCTGTGGAGAGCCAGGTAAGTGAGCAACAGGGCAGAGGACAGTAGGAAATTGATGGCTCTAAAATTGTCCAAAACTATCTAGGTCAAGAAAGGCAAGAGCATTATTGAGATGAACTGTGCTCTGGTACGTCAGGTGGATGGACACCTTGACTCAGCCCTTGAGGACACATACTCAGGACTGCAGTCTCTGCTCAGAATTGATACTACAACTCCCATATTTTGTGTATTTTCCCCATGTTTTTTTTCTTGAAGGGTGGCAGTAATTTACCTTATGCAAACTCAATCATTAATCTTCTTAGACTAGTGATAGATCTTACTCAAAGTTCCAGAGAGAGTAGCCTTGCATTAAATTGCGTGTACCACAAAATATTGTCCCCATAACAGCCCTTAAAACAGGACAAAAATTATTTTCACTGAAGTTATTTTTACTGTTGGCATAGCATGGGCTTCCAGCAAGTTAGAGAATCTACACTTTTTTAACCATTTAGATAAGATCTTTTTTTTTATTACACCTATAACAGGAGATATACACTTACCAAACTTCAAGTTAGAGCAGTTCTCAAAATTACTCAGCACAGACTCTCACAGTGTAGTAAATAATACAGCTCAACTGTTGCATGAGGAGCATTAAGTCATTAAGCAGCAGCTGTGGCTTTCTCATTCTAATTGTCACATTTGCTGAAAGTGTCATCAGAGAGGAAATCACAAAAGCAATCAAACTGGTTACCTTCTCTAGATAGAAACTTCCCAAAACTGTAGGAAGAAACAGCTAGCTAGGCTGGCTTGGCAGGGCTGTTTTTGAGGCAGTGCTTACAAATGGAGACATTTGTGTGAAGAGTGAAGTCCATCAGTTCACAAAATCCATCCCAAGTATGATACCATCAAGCTGCAAAGGCAGCTTGAGACTAACCCCTACACATCATGTGCAGATAAGGAAAATTTCTAATTCCCAGAGCTGGCAATACTGTTTCCCGCATTAACACTAAGGGCAAGGAAGATTTTCAAGAAAATGCTTGAAACTAAAAGTTATTTTAATATTTTTGGTGATATTTTTTGTTATGAGAAATAACAAGAACTTAACAAGAAGAAAAATTATCATGTTGACACCTTCCTCTGGAATCAAAAAGAATACACTTTTAAAGTCTTTAATTTAATTTAATTTTAAGAGTTTCAGGGACAAAGTAACTCCTGTTGCACTGGAAGTTTTCAGGTTCTTCTCTCTGATTTTTTCCTTCCCTTAGATCTGTGTGGTGATTGCTGCTGTTTTTGGCATTGTTATTTACCGCGTTGTGACTGTCAGCACTTTTGCTGCCTTTAAGTGGGCTTTAATCAGGAATAACTCTCAGGTTGCAACTACAGGGACTGCAGTGTGCATCAACTTTTGCATCATCATGCTACTGAATGTGGTGAGTAAAATTAACATATCCAAAGTTATACCTAAGCCACCAGAGCAGTAGATGTTCTCAGTCAGCAGACAACCAAATGCTTTCATTTCTTTTTTTCAGCAGGAGTGGAGTGTCATGCTGAGCCAGACATGGAATTATTGTTTATGGACATCATTTACTATTTATATAAAGTGCAATTCCAACCCCAAAATATTATGCAAAGTATGTTTGAATATTCTGAAAATATTTTAGGGAGATGATCATACCCTTGCTTTATCCTCTGCCACTTCTTTCCCTTTTACATATATGCAGTTTTCAGTCCACTTCATTAATACCCTTCTTTTTAATTATGTTTTGATGGGTTTTTTTAATATAGTGACAAAGCTAATTCATATTTACACTAATTTCAGTAATTCTAATTTCAGCTGTCATGGTGGTTTTCCAGTGAGGATATGCATATGCAGACCTGTGACTGTGTTCACAGGGGTTCTTGGATGAGGGAAGAGATGAGAATGTTGACTCCATGTTTCAGAAGGCTTGATTTATTATTTTATTATATATATTACATTAAAACTATACTAAAAGAATAGAAAAAAAGGTTTCATCAGAAGGCTAGCTAAGAATAGAAAGGAATGATAACAAAGGCTTGTGGGTCGGGCTCTGTGTCCAAGCCAGCTGGGCTGTGATTGGCCATTAATTACAAACAACCACGAGACCAATCACAGATCCACTTGTTGCATTGCACAGCAGCAGATAACCATTGTTTACATTTTGTTCCTGAGGCCTCTCAGCTTCTCAGGAGGAAAAATCCTAAGGAAAGGATTTTTCATGAAAAGACGTCTGCAACACAGACCCAATGTCCATAAGCAGAACTCTCTTGAGCTGAAAGCTCCAGAAGGCTTGAGCAGACGTGATTTGTTCCAGAGCTGTCCATGGCCTTTGCCAGCGTGCACCAGAGACATGGCCTGGCTGCACTGCAGTGGGGCTGGCTGATGGCAGCTATTGTTGTGGGCTGGTTTGGAACCAGACTTGGGACAAAGACAAAAATGGAATTTCCATGTGGCAACAGTCCCAGTAAGAGAGTAGAGCATAGATTAGATGGGGAATGAGTTCCCTCCTTCCACTGAGATGCTGATACTCCTGTATGCTGTTCTGATAGCAATGTGTCTGCTCTTTGTTGCTCTTGGCAAGATGTGTATGGCCTTCCACTATCAGGTTTTGTCAACTGACATTATAGAAATGCCTTTTAGGGGAAGGAGGGTTCAGCCTACAAACCAGACAGGGCACTGGAGCCAGAGTGTATCTCTGCCTACTCAACAGCAAGCATCCTCTGCAAACAG
Source organism: Molothrus ater (assembly GCF_012460135.2). Classification (NCBI taxonomy): domain Eukaryota; kingdom Metazoa; phylum Chordata; class Aves; order Passeriformes; family Icteridae; genus Molothrus; species Molothrus ater. The sequence goes on from NC_050482.2 coordinate 46,805,761, forward strand.
CTTGTTAGGCTTCACTCCAGAAGATACGCTGATTTACTTCCTAGGGAAAAGATGAGATGTTATTTCAGGTCTGCTCATTTCCAAGGCTGGCTTAGAGACTTCTTTCTTCTCTATGCAATATCCAAGCATTTACATAATCTAAAAATTCTTTTTGATGGGTCCTTTTTTATATGGCAGGAAATTCCAAGAGTGTTTGCTGCAGGACTTTGCTTCTTTCTTTGAAGAAGGAAGAAGGCAAGACTGGATTAGTGACTAAAACAGTCTATCCAGAACTGTTGTTTTTCCTATGTTTTCCCTTAGGTGGGACTGTAGGCTGAGAAAGGACAGAAAGGAGGAAGCTGATTTTCTGTCTGAGATTGTACTGAGGGCTCTCTTCTTTTATGTCATTTTTATTTTATTGGGTTTTGTCTCTAGCTTTGGGTGATTTTCTTTACATAGAGCACACAATAAGCATAAAAGAAAAAAATTGAAAACTATATATATATATATCTATGCCAGTGCAACATCTATTTTCAAGCTCTCGGTGTAAGTCATTGTATATGCAGTGAAGCAGCAACAAAGAAATGCTGCAGAAATGAAATTTCTTCATTCCCAAAGAGTTTAACAGCTCTGAGATTTTTCTTTTAAATAATGGAAGATTGCTTGAAGGTGCCTTTTGAGAAACTTTGTTTTATTTCTTAAAATTATCAAATAAGTGGAGCACTGCAAAGATGGATTTCTCTAGCCTCATACGCATCACCATTCAACAAACACCACAACCTTGGATGTGGATATAGCTCATGGAAGAAAAAGATCCACAAATATGAAACTGCAGGAGTTTTTCAAAGGAAGGTTTTAGGAGCATAATCCCTTGCTTCCCATGATGGATTAATGTAGTTTACTGAAGGGCAATCGTGGGATTTCTTCTGGGAGAAGAAAAATCCCCGGAAGCAATTCAGGTAGTAGAATCCTGCATGAACTGTGATTCAAGAAAAGCGCCAGAAGAGCAAGAAAAGATACAGTAATAAAACCAGAACAGGCCAAGATGTGCATAGCAGTAGAGAATTCACTGCTAGAAGACTTGAAAACCAGCAGTGATTTTGATACAAGTTGACAGCCTAAGCCTCTCAAAGCATCAGGGGAAAGGTCCAGACCACAAGTAAATTCCAGACCAGACGTTCTGAGCACACAACAAAACAAAATGACCCTCGAGCATAATGTCTCTCAGATAATCTTGCAGCCTGACCTGGAAACAATCAGTAGCTTTACCTAGGCTATGTAAAACTGTTAATTCCAGTAATATTGCCCATGGAAAATATGAACAGAGAACAGAATATGATCCCAAACAGGGTCCCTTGAGGGTAGTAGTGATAAACGACAGTAGCAGACAATTAGATCCAATCATTGTTAGCAGAATCTCTAACACAGTCTTACTGTTCCAAATGGAATAGCAACAAATTGAAATTTTAATAAACCCTTCTGTAGAGCAGTGAACATTTGTAAAAAAACCACACTCCCTGCTGGGATCAGGATATAAATGACCCAGACATTTAGCACGTTTACAGTTGCCCTTAAGAGATGCTTTTTAAACCCAGAAGAAACTACCTTTGTCATTACTTGAAACAAAACCATTTACTCCAAAGGCAGTGGAAAACTATTCTAAGCATGAAGTGGTTGTTAACATGGATGAGAGATTTCAGGATGACTTCAGCTCTTAAGCAGGCAGTTTGGCCTGTAAACAATACATAACTCAATTTAAGCAAGAGATTCTAGGAATAACTGCAAATAAAAAGAAACTTTGCTGATAATGCACTGTAGGAGTAAGTAAATACTTGAGCTTGAAATATGAGAGGCTTTGTATTCCTGCAGGCATCAGTGAGAGTTAAGGACATTTAGCAATTTGTAGGAATAGGCTCCAGACTCATTTAAAGCAAATGGAAATAATTGAATTCATTTACTCTAATACTGATGGTGTTGGTGATGTAGTTAATAGGTTCAAAACTCCTTTGCAAATACTGATTGTGAAAACCCTCCAAGTTAGTTTTGTAATCTTAACAAAGTTTGGAGTCTCCTGGAGAGTTTGAGAGCATGGTACCTGAAAGTGCAGAAAGTACCACTTAGGATTTAGAAAAATGACACTGGCTCAGAGTAAGAAATGTGTCTGGTGGTGGGGATTACTAAAGATTTTCTCTGAAGTAAACCTATCCCCCCAGTGTTTTTCCTCTCAGCACCAAAGTGCCAAGCAAAATCAAAAAGCCCCAAATAAACAACATATCCAACATACCATAGCATGCTCTTCTAGAGCGATTTTTGCCTTGTGAGGTGAATGTTCCATAAGTAACTAAAACAAAAATCTCAGTCATGCTGTTGTTTCTTCTTTTCTTTTTGGAAAAGTTCTCTCACCCTTTTTCACTCTGTATATAAAATAGGAACAATGACAGCATTTCTTCTCCATATATTATGGATAAGCATTAGATATAAAAACTCTACTCTTCCTTGTTTGATTATATCATTGTTGTAATATTATGTAGTTTTATTGTCATTATCAGAACATCACAGAAATCATCTGCATGTCAGATTTAACATGTTCTCTTCCTAGATTTAACATGTTCCCTCCATTTTTGAGCTGGCCATGTAACTAAGAGGCTGTTTCTTCTCTGTTACAGCTGTATGAAAAAGTTGCTCTTTTCCTGACAAATTTAGGTAAGTAATGTTAAATATAAAATTGAATAATATTGTACTTATTTATTGGTCCATAGACCATGATAAAATTCAAAATGTCTGCATAAATATGAAAAATCCTAATTAATCTGCAATCTATAGGAATTAATGTTTTTCTTATGTTTGTAAAAAGAAAGTATATAAACTAAACTACTGTGCCATTTAACCAGTGGTGATAACAGTCATCCACCTTTGTTCTTGTTTCAACCCCCTACCATCTAAGAATGTAAACAAATTGTTTACTATAAGTACATGTAGAATTTTTACCTTCGAAGAAAAGACATGAGTTTTCAGACAGACTTAGCACTCACAACCTCCAGGGTTTGTAAACATGGAAAAGGGGAGCCACTTCTAGAAAACAAATTCATAGCTTAAAACTAAGGTGCTGATTGGCTATCAAACATCTGCCTTTAAGAAGGGCAGTAAGGAGGGAAAATGACGAGGTGAATCATCAACTCTACCTACACCTAAACTACATGACGTTCTAAATTTCAGTGATCCTTTCAGCTCACTTGCAAAGGCAGTCTTTATGCTAGAGCAAGGAAACATGTTTTCTAAGGAGAACATCCACTCTCAATGGGGTAACAACAGGCTGTCATTCATATACCCACGGCTCAGACAGGATCTGTGAAGATCCTCGTATATTATCCTGATATATTTGGAAGATTGCAGTAGTTGGGGGCAATTGGCAAGGGCTCCTTAATGTCAAGAAGCCTGAAATGAGACTCTGGCTGAAGGCCTATTAAGCAAACCACATTATTGCACATATACAAGTGGTTTGAGGAGGTTATTTTGAGCTCCTGAAAACCAGTGTACATTGATGATGCTCAGTAAATTATTTTGTACCAGACAGACAGATGTTGATGCTTTGATGCTCAAAGGAAACAACTGATTTTAGCTTCTCACAGGGCTTTTCTACATCTGTGTAGAAAAGAATTCTATTCATTTCTTAGTAAACTGAGAGTCCTCATTTGTATGCTGTAGTTTTAAAATATTTTTGCTATCCTGTATCCATGGAGAAGATATCTGCTAGCTACAGCTGGGAAATATGACTTTCAAGTTTGTGAATTGTACAAGCTATATCCTGACAGCCTGGGGACAGACAGTAAGATATATTCTAGAGACCTTGAAGCCTGATTATTTTCTGTTAGGTTGTCATCAAGGTAGGTCTGCTTTTTGCAGAAAGCACTTGTATGAAAATTCAGCAGGTCAAGTTTTTTCGATTCTGTTCAGATGGTTTTGTGATTTTTATTCTGGTGGCCAAAGGAACTGATTTGATTTGAATTATCTTTATCAGTGTAATAAGCTCAAAGTAGAACTGGCAGCAAAAGTACATTGAAGACATTGAGGATGTCCTTCTTCAGCTTTTGCACGACCTTTTTCAGAACTCACATCTGTGCTCCTCCAGAGCATCACCATTGTCTCTGATGGGCATGTGAGCAAAGCTTCAGCTGCAGCAGCCTTGTTATAGTCAAACTTGTCCTTCCTGCAGACTGGCATCTAATGAAAGGACAGCTCCAAGTAAAGAGAATCAAGTTTATTGCTTTTTCTGTACTTCTAGTACTTTACTGGAGGCTGCTTGGGAAGCAGTATATGATTACTATCATTTTGATACTCAGAATCAGCATTAGTAACTCCACTTCTCTGATTACTCCTGTTCACAGGAATGGTCAGCTAACAACAAGCTCCTGCCAGCTGGAAAGTAGTTCCAGAATATGGAACTGGTGTGTTGGCATGGACATTGTTTTGTTAACTTCTGTCTTGATATTTCTTGAGATGGAGAATAAGGAACAGTACCCAAAGACAAGAATATGTCTTCCCCTTTCCTGTTAGCCCTAGCCCATCCACTGAAAAATTTTTTCTTCGATTTTTGTGACAAGCTCCCTGGGACAAGGAAGGGGAGTCATGCAGCAGCACTCCTCTGATATATGTGGGCAAATCCATGAAACAGAATCACTAGGAGGATTTTCTTCAGTTCAGTGTGGCATCTCTAACAAAAAGGCATTTAAATAGCTTTGGTGAAGTGGCAATATCATTATGGTAGGATACAGAAAATTATACAAGAGAGGAGCCTGAGCCTGTAAAGACCACTTAAATACAGGTGGGATGTTTAATATATACATTACCTTGACCACTTTCTTACAGTCTTGGGGGAACACACATATATATGCAGACACCAGAATAGATTTCTAAGTCTCTACAAGCTCACTTGCTGAATCCTGCTTCTGGGTACAATTTCCTCTGCCAGGTTATATTTTGAAAACAGCAGGCTAATTTACAAATATCTTGCCAGCTCTTACAGCTGTGTGCAGCCTTTGTGCCAAGGGAAATTGATAATCTGAATAAGCTTCTGAAACTCTGATCATTTTCTTCACAGAGCAGCCTCGTACAGAATCGGAGTGGGAGAACAGCTTCACTCTGAAAATGTTTCTTTTTCAGTTTGTCAATCTGAACAGCTCTACCTTTTATATAGCATTCTTCCTTGGAAGGTAGGAATGATGTCTGCACACTCATATGTGCAAAATGAAGTAGAGAGAAGAAATAAAATTGTTTGTAATGAAACAAAATGGACCATATTATCACACATATCAAAATGCAAATTCCAGCAGAACAGATTGCAGTTTTGTACTCCTTTCAAAAGCCCAGAAACAGATGCAGTTTTCATTTCCTATCACCACATGGTCTCAATATTAACTTAACAATTTCACTATTGGAAACAGATGCATCTCACAATACTATACATGCAGGTCATTTCACTCTGGTTTTATGTGTCTTATTTGTACACATAAATAAAGGATAGGATAGGATAGTTCAGTCGGAAGGGACCTGCTCTGATTACATGATCTGAACTGTTAAGAGTGAGTTATGAGCTATCATTTGAGGCAGGGGTTTCCACATATATATCTATTATATATTATATTTTTATTTTATATTTTATATACATGTATTTTTGTGTATTTATGTGTCTATCTAAGTATATATTATTTGTTTATCTCTTCCTGGTAGTCTCCTAAAAAAGGACCTTTTTAGTAGAGAAGGTTTGAGTGGAAGAATCCATTAGTATGGATTATTTACATATGGGAAAAACTTTGGGGGAAAACACAGGAGAATAGTTAGAAAATTATGTTTTTTACTTAAAACTAAAATTTTCACTGATTTCACAGGAAGGCAGACATCACAGAGCATTTTATGTTGTAAGGAAATGGACTGGCAGTTGAAAGCCATTTTCCAAACTGATGTGAGCAGTTTTAGTCAGATTTTCCCTCTGCTCTGCCTGTGTTGAATATCTAACAGCAGAGCAATGGTATTGAAACAAAACTGCAGCAAAAATATCTGTAGTCCTTCATGAGGATTATTCCAGGAATACCCATAAAACTTTTTACAGCATAACATCTTTTATAGTTACACCAGTCACATTAAGATAACACCAGATTAAAATTAGAGTGTGAGCTTTCTTGTACTACTGTGAACAGACTGCTGACACAACATGGTTGATCTATATTCCTGTGTTAAAGATTTACAGGACACCCTGGTGCCTACTTAAGGCTGATAAACCGGTGGAGGCTGGAAGAGGTGAGTGTTTGATAGCTGCATGCTGATTGATCTGCTGCCCACAGATGCCATGGATGCAAGCAGAAGCAGACACAGAAATCTGCCCAGGCAGTTTTGAGTGTGTTATTGGGTTTTCAGTATATATATATATGTATTTCCTTTTCAAGGCTAGCAGTTCTAGTGTTGGCATCACATTCAAACAGTGGTATCAGATGGTTTAAAGATTCCTCACATTGGAAATATTTTATCCTTGGAATGAATCAAAGTCAAATACAAATGTGACAACTTTTTTCTTCAAAAAAAGTCCTTTCTTCTCAGTTTTTCTAGCCTTGAAGATCAGAGAGCTAAAATAATAAAGTAATGAATGAAAAATCCAGACACATAAAATGTATGTGAAATTTGACCAAAACAACTAAACAAACTTCCCAAACAAGCTACTGGCATAATGTCTCATGTCTATAAAATCAAATTAATATGAAAAGCAATGAGAGTTTGGCTTTGCAAGTAACTCAAGGAACCAATTCCATTTTATTTATTTTTTTAAATAAATACATTCAGAATTCAAAGCCCATTTGACAGTTATAGGAGGTGAACAGAAGCAGTTTCTGGACCAGTCATTTACTTTCCAGTGCTGCTATGTGCACGCTGAAATCCTGTGGTTTCTCTCCTGCTTTACAGATGAATAATTGAAACAGCTTTGCAGATAAATGACAAATGGCAAGTGGAAAATGCCTGCCAGCTTGAATTTTCAAACATATCTGGATACATAAATATTTTGGTTAATAAAGGGCCATTCAAATATTAGCAAAACAAACAAAAGGATTTGAATTTTAATAAAAACATCTTAATTTTGTTGAGAATTCTGTTAATTCAAGGGAAGAATCTTTGATAAATAGGCCAACAGAATTTTGCTTAACATCCCTCCAAAATCTGTCTGGAGCTGAGCTGACTTGCTGCTGTCAAAAGAAAACAGTTCTTGTCTTCCTTCCTCACTCTGAGACTTGCTCCTTCCTCTTCCTCTGCATTGGTTCTCACTTGTCCAGCCCTGTGAGAGCTATTCAGTTCATTGTATCAGCAGTAAACTTCCTTTTTCTGGCTGAATCAGTCTTCTGCTGATTCAATGGGCTGATTCATTTCACAGAGGGATCAGAGAACATGGAAAGAGACTCATCTTTGTGCAAGAGAAGAGATGGAAGGAAAAAAGAGCAAGGTGCAACAGGAGGTGTTACAGGTTGGGTTAGTTGCTGGTGGAAGCTACTCTGAGTAGTCCCTGTTTAGCTTTTCTTAGAGAAAAAAAGAGTTCAATAATAAAAAAAAAGATCTAATAATGAAAAAGTTATTGACTATATCTCTGCTAGGTCTTATTAGAAATAACCTGCTTTAGAATACCATGTCAGATATTCCTCTAATACCCCTCTCTTCACCTGTCAAATTTTGCCAAGTCTAAGACATTTAGTTACACTAGTCCAGTGTCTATGGACATGCTCAGACCACAGTTTATGTATTATTGATGTTATGGTTGTAATATTGCTGCTACTTCATTTACACTGCACCCACCTCTCTCAGGGTATATTCATTCATGTGAACGATTCCTAAAAACAGAAGGATGATGATTTAGTAATACTGAGAGAGAAGAAAAACAAAACAAAACAAAACAAAAAAACTAACAAAAAAACCCAAATCCCCCCAGAAACAACAAAAAACCCCAACCCTGTCACTCTGTTAATCTAAAGAGATGCTAAATTAGGTCAGCAGACCTCAGCAATGATCCATGTTCTGAGAGCTGGATAATGAAGTATGTATAAGAAATTAATGTCTCATTTTATTCCAGGTCATAATTAATTTTTCTCCCTAAAAGTTAGAGAGAAATAATTCCAGTTCTGTGGCAGTGATTTGTTTGACATATCTATAACACCCAAGATTGTAAAATACAGTTTGAACGACACTGTTTGGATCTGCAAAGTAGAGAACTTTTCATGTCTTTCTGTTTTTTCCAATACCAGATAAAAAATTACCTAAATTTGTACTATCTGAAGATCTCTCCCAAAAGCAGCACCACTGCTTCAGGGTCTGGAGTCACTGCTAAAGCAAGCAAGCACTCAGCAAGAAACACTAAGAATTGTTGCTCAGCAGTGAGAGATTTTTAGTTCTTCAAGAAGAGAACAGCTTTGCATGGTCTATTCAGCAGTAGATGTTAAATAGTACGCAATTAATAGTTCTAGGTCTATCCTCTAGGCATAAACTGTTTGGTTTATGTGCAGCTAGGAGGAAATCTCTCTTCATTCTTTGACTTGATGCACAGTCACCCTCCCCAAAAGCAATTGAAATCAATGGAGAAACTTGGTGGCCTTTGCCCCTGCCCTGCCCACAGTTGCACAGCACATTAGAAGCACTGCTGTGAAAACTGCATTGGTTTCAGCTGACTCTGACCTCTGCAGAGAATTAGGTGATAAGCTTAAAGTGCTGACAGTATGATACAGTGTCATCTGTTCCCATGAGTTTACTCTTCTTTCAAAAATAAGGAGAATGCATGTAATTCTCTTTTAGTAAATGATCCAGTATCATTTATAGCATTAATAAATGCTTTAAAACTCATTATAATTCTTGTTTAACATTTTTTCTTTTTTTTTTTCTGTAGTGCCACCCTAGTGGATGCCTTATTGATCTCTGTATGCAAATGGGCATTATAATGGTGTTAAAGCAGACATGGAATAATTTCATGGAATTGGGATATCCGTAAGTAAATATAATACCTATGCTTCTGTAGGTCACAGAATATTAAGTTTATGTTTTCCTTACCACCAGTTAATAAAAGCAGGATGCAGTAGTCATTAGAACAGAAAATCTCCCCAAGGATACAGAACTCCAGACATATAGATGATGTTTGGGGCTTTTTTTCCAGACTGGACACAGTTTGCAGAAGTGAAAGTGTAATATAAATATTAACAAATAAGTAATACATGGGAAGTACTTTATTTTGTTAAATTGTATTCTGTGTTCTTAAACTCCTTAAAAAATACTGTGTGACTACTATGTTGCTTACATAAAAAATATTATATGTATCATTTCGTAACTATACTAGTAAGGTCTAAATTCTGTTTCTTGTTGGGTGACAAAAGATGTCTGAAAGAGCAGGTATGAGCTAGAAAAAATGCACTGCTGGCACATACACTCTGAAAGATAGAAAAATGACTGGTATGTAGACAAGTTCCCTTGCGATTTTCAAGGTAACATGAAGCTGTGCCCTAGCTAAAAGGTTGGAAATTACTCATTTCTTATTGGTTTATTCCTTATTGATTAGTATTTAATGAGCATGTTTAATATGATTAATATAGGTTTAATATGATCAGTGTAGTTTATGCTAGAGAGAGTGTGGATGGTCATCAAGGGAAATTAGCAAGAGTGAAAATCTAAGAGAGAGCTGACACTGTCAGAAAGTTTGCCCTTGTGAAGTTCAGAGGGATTTGCTATTTCTCCATCCTTCCTGGGCCTAGCACTCCTTGTCAGTATTTTGCAGCTGTTAGGGCTGCAGGGATGGGCAGGAGGGAACAGTAGCAGAGTATTGATCCTTCTCTTTCCATTCCCTACCACTTTTGCCAGTTTTCACTAGAACTTTCTGCTTTCTATTAATACAGATTTTGAAACTTAACAAAGAGCACAGAAGAGAAATAAAAGAATGTGATTGATAGAGATAGGAGGAGATTGTTTAAGAACAAGTGGTTTAATAGGAATAAACTGCTTCAGGTGAAATGAATCTTCTCTTCAGAGTCACAAGGAAAACCACAATATAAAAGACACGGTCACAACACTGTGAAACGCTTCAACTTATTCTGATGAGAGATGTGTTTGCTCTCCAGACCCTTCAGTCCATCTTCTAGCCCTGAAATGCTGCAAGCAGATGCATTTCCTTTTTGTGTGAAAAACACCTTTCTACTAAGAGCTTGATGGCAGCCAACACAATGTGGATGGCCAGAGGACTTGGAGGCAGCCCTGCACTCTGTACCTGAATTCAGTTGAGCTGCACTCAGTTTCACCTACACTTCTTTAAGGAAGACAGGAAAAGCTGTAATCTTCCTGATGAATTACGTAAATGGAAACATAATCTTTGAGATTCAAGAAAACAAGCAGCTGTCCAAACCCTTACCCAAATCTAATGACTATTGGCAGTCACTTTGCACCATTCACAGACCAGACCAGGCCACTGTGAGGGGAAGAAGTGAAGCATTGTCAGGAAAAGGACTGAAGTATTTGGGTGATCTATCATGCTTTTTCTTACTGAGACAAAGTGGCCAACCACAACTTCAGAGAAAATCTGTCATTGTGATGAAAATCTGTCATTTGGGGTTTTTTTGCTCTCTACAGTAACTCTTAACTAGTGTCCTTTGTTGGCCATACCAGTGCAACTCCCTGAAAAGGTGTTTATTTCAGATGTGAGAATTCATTTCACTTTTGGCTCACTGCCTTTCTCAGTGCTCTTACACATGCATTTCTTTGGGAACAGTATCTTCCCCCTGAGGTCCAGTACAGGTCCCCCATTTCTTGAGATGGAGGTAGCTTCTACGTCAGCCATCCATCTCTCAGCCACCATGGTAGTTCAGACATTTCTTTCTGCCTCTTTCTCCTCTGAATATTTGGCTGCAGACACCATTCAGGTTTCCTTTTCCCTCCCAGGATTGCCCAGAGACTGTTACCCTGCACTCTGTAGAGCCATGCAGAGATGCAGGGTCACACACAGAGGAAAGAATCCAGCAGCATTATTACCACTCTTATTTACTGAGCTCAGCTATCTCCACGCAGCACTGCATTCTGCCACATAAACAAACCATGAGGTGATTTGCCATTCTGTGCAGAGAAAAATAAGTAAATAATACTGAAAATATGTCAAAATCCTTTCATTGTTTTAACAACATATAGGCTGGGATTACAGCTCATCAGCTGCATCTGTTTTCATACCTATTATGCTGTGTCATCATCCACGTGTATTACCAATGCTCCGTTTTCCTGTACATTGGGAAATGAATTTTGCAGCATATGTTGTGCCCACTTAAGCTATTCCAATTTTGTGATAAATAGCCATTCATATTCTTTACTTTGTTTCTTTTCTTTAATTTAAAATGTAGGCTAATTCAAAACTGGTGGACCAGGAGGAAACTACAGCAAGAGTATGGCACACAGGGAAAAACAAGCTTCCCACAGTGGGAAAAGGACTATAATCTGCAGCCTATGAATGCTTATGGACTCTTTGATGAATACCTAGAAATGAGTATGGCTCTAACCTTCATTCTCTCTCTTTCACTATATTTTAATGTTGTTGGTATTTTGTTGATGTGGGCTGGTGAATTCTTTTAATTATCACTATATGAAGCTAAGGAGACTGCAAAAAGGTTTCATTCTCACAGGTCAGGTGAGGAATGGGAGTCAGTTTTGAAGAACCAAACCAATGTAGTTAAGCACGCTGATGATGATTTGCTAACCTCCCATTTATGAAACATTTCCCATTCTGGATTTGTTTCTCAAAACCAGAGCCCAGTTCTTTATCTGCGTACATTTCTGAAGAACTTTGCTGTTATTTTCTAAACAAGTTGTCCTGTGTTTTTCCTTTGAAGTGTGTGGTACAGACCAGCATGCTTATTTATGTTTAAAATCCTCCCTCATTTACTACCTCACATGAACAAAGTAACTTACTGCCAAGAAGGCATTGCTCTATCAAGAGGAGAGAGGAGAATAACTGCTCAAAAAAAGATATTAAAAAAAATGAACTTTTGCCCTATGTGACTAAACTGCATATGTCATGATTGGTTTTTCCTTTTCTGCCTCACACAATTCTTTTCAAATTAATGGGAAATCTGATACTCTGAAAACCTACCTCTAGAAACTTAAACAGAATTTCAAACTGTTTCCCATCTGAACTATTAAAAAGAATGCATTCATCCCTAATCTTTGCAAGTATTGAGAGATCCTAGCTGATGCTGGAGTAAAAATGTCCCTTTCTAAAAGCGCAGTTTGTCCCCTTCAGAACTTCATTCCAAATTACAAAATTTACATCGTGCTGTTCATTCTAGGGGTTTTTTACTCTTTCTTCTAACTTATGACAAGGACTTGCTGTAAAATTGCCACTAGACCATTATATAGTAGGACATATGAGAAGTGTCTGTATACTTTGTATATACTGCTTATTTGCATACACTCTTTGGTATTTTAGACCTTGGGATTGGATCCTAACTGTTATTCTGTGATATTTCCTTTTTTTTCCCCCCAGTTCTTCAGTTTGGGTTCACAACCATTTTTGTGGCAGCTTTTCCACTGGCACCACTTCTGGCCTTACTAAACAATATTATTGAAATTCGGCTTGATGCTTACAAATTTGTTACTCAGTGGAGAAGACCTTTAGCTTCAAGAGCCAAAGATATAGGTGAGCTCTTTGTTAAGAGGTGTTTGTTATATATATGTGTTATTCATCAAAGCTTTGACCACTTCAAGTAAGAGCAGATTAAGGTATTGTCAGTCATCTTCCCAATTAATAATACACCCCTTGACTGTTCAAAAAAACTTCAAGTATCTGATGCCAATCAACTTATGCAATTAATAGTCTATGATCTTTTAATGATTTTCTGGAGGATTTAACAGCCAGGGTGTAAAGTGATCAGTGTCCTCTGCAGGTGCTTTTTTATGGCAGACACACTGTGCCAACACAGGCTGCTGCTCAACTTGAAGACAATAACCAGACATATCAGATGAAACATGCAAGTCAAGTTAAAGTGGCCACCATCCTGTAAGGAACCTGTATGATTTATGTTTATCTGGCCAAAACCAAGCTCCCCTGTGACTCAGGGGCCATGCCCACCAGGTCCCTGGTGGGTCAGACAGGGTGGGTCTGGATCCCAGCAGACAAACTTGCTCTCAGAGAGTCACATCTGCATTGCTAAACACAAGGTCCACACAACCTGAGGTCATCCAGCCACACACTATTGCAAAGGATCTCTGAACTTATTTTGACTACAAATCTCTTCTGTCCTTGCAGTATGCAAAAGCACAACACCTTTAGGAAGAACTCAGAAACAAATTCATCTGCCCAGCACTGAATCCCTGGTGTTTTCAGAGGGGCAAATAGGAAACCTCAGTAACTTAACCAACAATATTGCAAAAATCCATAGCCCACACCAAGAAATAGCAGAAGCTCAGGTTTTGTGCTCTTAGAACATTATACCATGTGCCTAAAGTCTGTGTCTGATTAAAGCTTTGAATGAGAACAGTGTGGGTTCTGGCACAAGCCTGGACAACAGCCATACATGGTATACACTAAGACATAATTTGTAAAAAAACCAGTTCTATACTGTAATTAATAGAAGCACAGAAGAATACTTTTTTTTTTCATGTTGATTCAGATGTGATTTCTCAAAATAAATTGCATTCTAGCAAAGTTTCAGGGGCAATTCAATGCCTCATTAAATCAATGGGTATGTCTAACCTTCCTTTGGTGCGATTCACAGTGATGAGGTCTCACTGTTCAATAAGAAAATTTATTTTTACTCAGTGACTCTTGGATAAAAACTACATAAAAACACCTTGTGAAGTGGAGGAAACTACTTCAGATCATGCAGTATTTCAGGCACTTTGGCTCTTGTTTTTCCTGGAGCAAACATGCTGTCCTTGTTGAACAGGCATCTGGTACGGGATCCTGGAAGGCATTGGAATTCTTTCAGTTATCACAAATGCATTTGTTATAGCAGTGACATCAGATTTCATCCCTCGCCTTGTTTATGCCTACAAATATGGACCCTGTGCTGGCCAAGGAGAAGCAGGACAAAAGTAAGGCTTTTCTTTTGGAGGGGGGAACAGATGTGCATGAAAATCACTTAGTACTTGAATAGATGCAGTATAACTATGTTCTGATTCCACTAAACCAAATGTATTGTTTGTGTTTAGGTAACAGGTACCAGATACCATAGGTACTGATGCTCTGCATATTCACAGAATGGATTGCTGAGTGACTGTGATCCATGAGGTTACTTCAAGGCAAACATGGCAGAGCTATTTCAGAGATTTTGTGTGTGTGACAGGATGCTGCCCAAGCTGTACTTCCCAGCTGGTAGTACATGGATATAATACTCGTTTTTTTCTGAAGCAATGCTGATATGAATCAGTAAAGAATTGTTGAGCATCTTAAACTTGTACACTGGGGAGTTTCCTGATGTAATATTCAGCATGTATTACTTTAAAAAGTAATGTCTAGCAAGAGGAAGAAATTTCCAACTAATACATCAATATATACTCACAGAGGAAAGCAATTTGTTTTTCTTCTAAAACTAGAGTTCTTAGATTAAATCTTCCAGGAGACATTTGTGATCTGAATCCCTGCTGCCTAAGTGGATTTTCTCTCAGTGTTGCTAAACACTGAGATTATTTTAGCACGTGCACACTACCAGGAAGCATGAGATAGTTACTGCATGGCCACTTGTGAAATCTCAGCTGCTGTGCTCTGGGAAGGTCACTGAATCCAGCCAAACACAGACACAGTTTGCAAATGCTCTAGCAGTGCCATTAGCAAGGAACCCTGCTGTACAAAGAAACCCAGGCTAAACAGTAGACAGGGACAGAGAGCTTGCATTCTGCTATTGGACATATGGTAGATTGATTTTTTTACTCCCTGCTGCAGAAAGTGAGTTCATCTGTTGCTGCTTTTTTGACATCTTTTGACTGTCAATACATTTAATCATGCTGACAGAAGAAGGGCATCTGGTGTGGCAGCTCCTGATTAGCAGACCTGCCAACTCCTGTCCTGCAAGGATTTGGGCGTTTTAGCTGGGGCTAGGAAGGATGTTCTGTTTACTTTCATGAAGAGTTCAAATCCCTTCAGGGGCAAAGTGGTCTGGTGCCAGTTGTTCCTGAGCATGTGCCTCTGCTCTTGCCATTATAAAGATCTACAGGACATTGGGGCACTATAAGCAACTCTTATTGCTAAGGAAAGCATAAGGAAGGATTTTCTAAGGACCATTGTGGATGAAAAACAATACCTTTAGAAATATTTCTCTTAGGACTCAAATATGACTCAGTGGCTTTGAAACTAGTTCTGCACAGGGGAAGTAGTTTGGCTCACAGTTTGGCTCTTATCTTCTTTTCACAAACCTCTAGTACAATGTTTTCACACTTCTGCTTTCACACTTCATTTCTAGATGAAGCTGTCAGGTAGTAATATTTTGAAGGAGCTAACGTGTATTTAAACTGTTTATGTCAGCATTCTGAATAATGTTATTAGTAAGTACTGTTACAAAAGCAGGAAGATATTCAGAAATCCACAGGAATAGTGAGTTTTCTCAGATTAAGGAGTGAAGACCCTCTGTTATTGAATAGCTTAAAAGAGAGAGGGACTCTTTTCTTTCAAAAAACATCTGTAGGTATTAGATCCACATGACACACAATGATACTAGAAAAATACTGGAATTAAATTAAGTTCCAAATGTAATCAGTATGGAGACATAGCCAGATGGCGTTTGAATATAATTTCTCAAACACTGTCAAGTCCATATTTAGGAAAACCCAACCCAAAACCAAATCCCCCAACCCTTACTGTGCATTATACTCTACACCAAGATACATATTGTGTCTACCCTTACCTGTGTTTGGGCAGTGCAGCATGACCAGCACAACACATTTTGGTCAGATCTCTTCAGCTTTACTAACACAAACTTGACACCCACAGCCCTTCAACAGGGGATAATTTCTCCTACTCAGTATTCTCTAAATTTTGCCTGGCCCTCACAGTGTTCAGTCACGCTGGGATCTTCTAGAACAGAGTTCCTCTGATCAACTGGGCATTTTCTAAAAAGCTGTTTAAGTGTACTATCTTTCCATCTGATTTAGTGTCCCTTGTGCTAGTACCATGAGTGTAGCAGTGGGAATATTTTGATTATCTTCCTAACACTCCTCATTATTTTCTCTGCCCCTATTGTTCACCATTTAGGTGACTTTTCAAAAGTAACTAGTCCCAATCTTCACCATTCCTTCTCCCATAGAAATCTACCATTGCTTCACGTTTATTGTTCATCTGACCTACTTTAGCATTTCTTTTATATTGCTTCACCATCCCTTTCAAATATTAATAAGCACCAAAATTGTACTTTTGGATTTTATGAAACCCAAAGGACATCCTCCTGGGTACAACAGTTTATGGAAAAACCTTGCTGTGTCCTGCTGACAGCATTTTGTCCCCTCTAGGTGTATGGTTGGCTATGTTAATGCCAGTTTATCAGTATTTCTGGTGTCTGACTTTGAAAACCGTTCAGAGCCAACATCAAATGGAAGTGAATTCTCTGGTTCACCATTAAAATATTGCAGGTAAGTTTCTGTTCAACATACTTCTCTGCTTTAGGAAATTGAAATAGAGAAGCATAATAATAAATCTGGAGTTGAAACTAAATTTTAGAAGTTAAAAATTGAAAGTTTTAACTGTGCTGTTCAGAGTCATGCTCTTCTTGGTACTGTTTCACTTTACCTGCATGATTCCTTCCTCAGATAAAAGAGAAGCCAAACAGTTGGTATCTGGAGGGTGTTCCTAATGCAGGATTTTTATGGTGTCATAGCTTGACTCAGACACAATCATCATGGATAAATATGGTATCAAAGGGCCAGTAATAGGTGCCTGATTACTTAGGTACCAGTGAGACCCAATTGTGATGAGATGATATCACAGGGCATGCACAGGAAGTCAAGGTTGCACAGGAGAGGCCACACTGAGGTGTTCCACAGGTCTGACAGACATAAACAGGCTCTGTCATAAGCTGGCTTTACGAAACCTCAAATCCAGCATTTCCAAATTGTGGAATGGGTAATATGTTTATGTCATTGTTTACTGGTGTAATTATTAGTAATAATCATATACTTGTGGTTTGAATCAAAAGAAGATGAGCAGTTAATCATCTGCACGTCTTTGTCCTCAACAACAGATTGGAGAAATTGCAGTCTGAGAAAAATCTGTAATGGCTGATTTGTACCTGAGTGAATTTGATGGCCAAAAACCCCAAGGGTCTACATAAAGGTCTTAAATAGTATCCCAACCAAAAATACCAAACAAATACAGCTACCATTTTTTAATTGCCATGTTACATTACAAGCATGAGACCTGGTAGCCTTTAGGAGATACACTTAGTCCCAGTATTTTTCATTGTAAAGAATTAAAAATCCTTTTATGAGTGCCTAAAGAACAAAAGATACTTTGTGATACCACAGAGGTCTGTGATACAGCAAAAGTCAGTGATACTTGCAATATTGTGATGTTTTTATGAATAGGAAGACTTTTGAGTGGTATAACATAATAAATGGGGGGAGGGGCATGAAGATGCTGCTCCTTCAATTTTAAGATGGAAATCCCACAATAAAAAAAAAAAAATTGTCTGCTCAATATCCCCTAAACAGAACACTATTAAATTTGGTGTGATAAATCTCCAAAAGATATATCTGTCCTTTTGGGAGACACTGAATTGTTGTGTATATCTACCCTTGAAAGAAAATTAACATCTTTCTTTATCTGAGTTTATCAGCTTCTTATCAAATTCCATTCTACTAAAGCATCATTTTAATTGCACTTCAGAGCAGATATTAATAGGGAGGTTAGGAAATATTATGTTCTACTGTGTAATTGTGTATT
Organism: Molothrus ater; assembly: GCF_012460135.2. NCBI lineage: Eukaryota > Metazoa > Chordata > Aves > Passeriformes > Icteridae > Molothrus > Molothrus ater. The sequence continues at coordinate 46,823,657 of NC_050482.2, forward strand.
GTGTAGGCATTTTTCCAGGAAGGCAGTATGTCTGAAAAAAGTCCCAGTTAGCTTCTGGTTGCCTGGAACACAGATAGTGCTGTGCTATTCTGGTTGTTTATAAAAGGTTTCCCCATTTTTTCATGGGTAACAATGGATTCCTAGTGAATCCTAGGAAGTAGAATGCTTAGAATATTCTAAAACATCCTAAACTATGAAGTCAGAATGCTACTTGCACAAGGAAAGATCATCTCAGTTTTTAGAACTTATTCTAGAAATACTGTAATTTCTGAGAGATTTGATGCTAAGATGTCAAGACAGTTCATTTCAGTCTGTATAGCACCTTCTACAATGTAAGAAGGTGAAGCTTCATGGAGAAATACAGATTGTCATAGGGACTAAATAATGTTTATTTCTTTTATTCATCTGCATTTTCATTAGTTTCTTAAAACTAACTTAGTGATCAACCTGTATTATTTACTATGGTATTTTCAATATTTTTTTACAGTGGATTTTCTGTTCCATCTAGGAAACAGATGAAGAAACGAACAATTTTTACACTACTTTTAAATATGGTTTCCACAGTTCTATTTTAGAATTAACAAACTGGTAGTAAAAATGGACTCCAGAATATGTGACTTAAACAGATTCATGGTTTGTAAATACAATCTTGGAGTATTCCTGGATTCAACTCTCTCAAGAATTATCTACAGTTAAATTTTGGAGACCTAAATTCTTCTAAATAACACTATGAGAAAAGACAGGAGATCACTTTCTCACATGGTCCTCACCTCTTGATATACCAACAGGTGTAGTGCTGGCTCTGCTCAAGTCAGGATGAGTCATGTTTTACACCAGGGTTGGCCAACTAATTGATCAAGGGCCAGGTGGAATCCATGAGGCATTTTTATATGGATTTTGGGAGAACTATCAGGCTGACAAAACTGGGGACATTTATGGGTTCAAAATGTCCTTGAATAAAGGGAATAAAGTGTCCCTTAAATGAGCAGAGCATCTCACCCTTCTCCAAGTTCTGAGGAGATGCCTGAAAGGTACACGTTGTGCTGCCAAGGGAGATGCTGTAGGGTCAAAGCTCCTCCCATCCTCTGTATTTGTTTCAGGGGTTTTTCTTCAGACACTGGTTTGGGTCCTTTGTACCCAATTTTTATTAGAACTCCTGGAGTGCATCCTACTGGTAGGTTTCAGCTGAAAGTCAGTCCATCTGCATGAAGAAAAGCGTGGGAAGTGGAGGTGGTCAGCACACTTGCTTCAAAAGCAGGCACCTGACCTGAAATCAAGCCCAGCCTTTGAAGCACGCAGCATTAGAGTAACCTGTGCAGTTTGGACTGAGCTCATTTTTGGTGCAGAGAATGTAATGATCGAGAGGAGATAGGTTTTGGGTTTGCCTTCACCCAGGCAGCAGTGTAGAGGTTGCTAACTCCCACACTGTGCTTGTCTTTCAGGTACAGGGACTACCGGGACCCTCCGCACTCGCCTGTGCCCTACGGTTACACGCTGCAGTTCTGGCACGTCCTGGCAGCGCGCTTGGCCTTCATTATTGTGTTTGAGGTCAGTGCCCATCCAGGTGGCAGAACAAAAACAAAAAGAAAACTAATTTCCCTCTGAAGCTTTGCTTTGGGCTGATCTATGATGGCAGCTGTTGAGGTGGTTTTGTGGTTTTTGTCTTAGTTTCTTCTACTTATATCATGCTTTGTATTCTCGGCTTTGTTTTCTGAACAGTCATAGGAATGTAGGTTCTTATAGGAAAGGGCATATAACATTGAAAACTAGAGCAGTGATTTGCAAAGGGGGGAAATAAATGAAGCCTTTATTTCCTTTTTTAGTAATTTGTCTAGGTTGGGAAGGCATATGCTGACTGTTGCATGAGGATAGGGGTGAAGGAACATGAGAAAAAAATATTAAATCTGAGCAACTGAGAAGCAATAATAGTTAAAGTTACAGTATTTACACATCTAGCTTTTTTTCTTGTTTCTCTTTTTAATGCCTTTCATTCCTCCAGAATGGTTGGCATCACAAAGATGATGACAATGAAAAGGATTCAATATCTTTGTCTATGTTCATAATATTAGTTTTTACTGTCAGTATTTCAGCTGTCTTTAAGGCAAACCAAAGGAGATAATACCAACTTCACATGACTGGTGTTCCCATGCTGATTTTGAAAAAAAGAGCCAGAAGAGTAGACAAATAGGATAAGATTATTTACCGAAAAAAAAAAAAAGCAGTTTTTAAGGCCTAATTTCAAGAGCCTGAATATCCCCACCAGAATCCAGGAGCTCAACATTTCTTGAGCACAAGAAGTTTAAAATATCTTTTACACTGTGAAGAAGCCAAAGAAGGAACACATCATTTTAGAAAACATTTTACTCAATCCTCTGCTCTGAAATCATAGCAACAGGGCATTCAGCACACATATGGAAACTGTAGTCACCATACTGGCATATATGTAATGTTCATGAGCACATATTTCATTCTGACTCACAGAAGAGTGTAAATTCATTCTGAACTGAGCTTTCAACACACCTCTTTGGATAACACAACAGAAGCATTTGTGTTAGAGCAAAGGTGGAGAAGAAGCATTTTCTAGATTATTATTTCTATTCCTTGTGGCTCAGCAGAAGCCCAAGGACTTCAGCAAATTCCCCATGATTGCAATTTTCAGACCTCCCCAGGTGAAGGAATATGGCACTGCAAGTTGGGGTCTCTTTTTCCTTTACACTGGATAATTTATTAGTTTCCAAGGAGACCGTTTCTTCCATCATCTGTTCCACACTCAAGGAAATATTAAGGGAAAGAAAGAGAGAAAGATTTAATAGAGGCCTGTTGGGCTTAATCCCTTCTAGTTTCACGAGCAGTCAGTACTGAAAGTCAGGGTATGCCTCTCCAAAAAGAACTACAAGAATAGTCTTGGAAATTCAGCCTAAGAATTTTAAAGACTGAAGAGAGTCTGGCCTCTTGATACACACTTGACATAAAGGCAGCACAGCATAGGCACAAAGAGAAGTGAGGCAAGAAAAATGAGCCCTGTTCAAATCTCAGTGTCCAACCAAATGTGTGACCAACTGTGGAATAACTTTTAGTCTTACCAGGCACATCTGAGTTGACTTTGCTTTTTCTCAACCAAAGCCATAGGCTGGCTCATATCTGCCTCCCTCAACATGAGCCACTCTGTTTAGTGACACTACAAGCTGTCTCCTTAACTATATCTCTGGAATCAAAAAGGTAATTGCAGCAGAAACCATGACCTATTTTTTTTTGAAAACACTAAGGGTTGTATTGTGATAGCCGCAGTGCTTACAATAAAGATTGCACAAAGATACAGGTGATTCAAGATAGGTTTTTTCATAAATTAAGTAACTGCCTAGGCTCAGGCCCCTTTTTGGCACTCTGAGTGTGGTTTGTTTTGGATAACTTAACCTCCTTTGAAAACGAACAAAAGTATTTCCTATCACTGCAAAAGGAATTCTTTGTCCAGGCTAAACTGACAGAAGAGGCTTTTTCCCCCTCTTTTTAGGTTTGGCAAAAAACCCTAACAATTAGAGTATTGTGAGTTTATTTATCATGAGGGAAGAATACATGGGAAAACATTTTACATTCTCTTTTCAGTGGCTTTCAAAAGAAGGGTTCTGCTTGGAGAAGAAAAAATACCTTTATTTCTCCAATCTTGAATGTATGTCCTTTCTGAGATGGAAGATTTTTTGTTTATCTGTTCTTCCTCTTAAGTGAAGGGAATAAATCTCCAAGCAGCATTTCTGATCAAACAGAAAAGGACACTCATGCAATCCTTGGGCATCAAACTCAAGTTTTGCTGTGTCATGCCTAAAATAGGAGGGACAAAGGGTCAGTCAACTTCTGTTTAACTGTGGTGTTTGCTAAACAGGAATATGTCTTTGGATAAGAGACACAGTGTAAGAAAAAATGTTTAGGTTTTGTTTTGTATAGATATATTACTGCTTTTGTATAGATTCAACTACTTCAAATTTTGATGTGTTTATGGCAAAAGGAAAGTGTTACATCATTTGAGCCTCCTCTTCCTGCAGAGCAGGAACTAATACCAGTACTAACACCAGGCTCTGTCCAAACAACCTTACAGCAAATCATGACCTCTGGGCTTTGAACACACAGGTCATAGAACAGTTTTGAGGCTTTCTTTTAACCCACCTACTCATAATTTCTGCTGTGACCCACACTTCACTGAGTGGCTGGAGTTTTTGTGGGGGAAAAAACTTCATTGTTTTTTTCCTTTAAAATTTAGTCATGGATTTAGTTTAAACACATATCAGAAAGAGATGGTTTTCAGAAGATACGAAAAGTACTTGTTTTCTTCCGAGGTTTTAAATTTTTCTTTCCTCTTTTTGTGTTCACAGCACCTTGTCTTTTGCATAAAGCATCTGATCTCCTACTTAATTCCAGATCTTCCAAAAGATCTGAGAGATCGAATGAGGAGAGAAAAGTACTTGATTCAGGAAATGATGTATGAAGCTGAGCTAGAACGTCTGCAAAAAGAGCGGAAGGAAAGGAAAAAGAATGGAAAGTCTTATCACAATGAGTGGCCATGACAGGATGAGGAAGAAACTGCTTAAAAGAAGATAAGAACTCTTGTTTATAAAAAAATCCTGATTTTCTACAGCAGAGAGTGCACTGAAAGGAATAGTCAGTAACGTGTGCATTTTGCACGTGTGCCCCTCTTCAAAAGGGTGGATTTTGTCATAAGCCTTTTGAAATTAGAGGTGTTTCCAAGGCTTAGTCCTCTCCAGAGCTGATGTCAACATGAGCACATCAGACCAATACTAAGTCTCTGCACTCTTGCCAGGAAGTTCCCAGGCCCTGACTAAAACTCAGGGCCCTGAACTTCAAAGCAGTTACACAACTTCCAGTGCTTTACAGAACTTGGTGATCTTCCGGCTCATTCTCATGAAGTTGCTACTTCACAAGCAGTGACTGCGCCTTGGCAACGTGGCAGTGTTTGTCTGTGTGTGTGGCCACCACCTGCAGCACGTGCATGGCAGCGTTGCTCTCTTCCACAGCGGACCCAACTGCGTTAGTTTGCATTTGCCACCGGTTAAGGTCACGTAGCTGGACCATTTCCATTGCTCAACAATACTGAAGTATTATCTAGAAGGAGATGCATGATCACGAGTCTGATCAACTGGCCTGACAATGCTGAAAAATGTAGGCATCAGAAGTGCAGATAGCCAAGCATCTAAATGTGGCCAGAGGTATCTAGCTGTAGGATCATTTATTTGGAAATGACACTGTGAAAAGTTGGTAATATATATTAAAGTTTTGAACAGTGCCTTTTCAGCTATAGGACTGTCTGATGTCTGAAGGAATGAAATCAGGTTAGGGCATCTTGCCCAGAACTGCCCACAGATTTGTGTTGCCAGATCACATTGAGGCCTAGTCAGGAATTAGGGTGTACTTACACATGTAACATGTCAGACAGTGTCTTAAAGACCTATCTGCCTAAGTAAAACAAACAAAAAAAGGCAGATGAACAAGGTGAGCAGAATAAAACACAGTCATCCAGAATATCTACACTTGTAGCACTTTCTGTATTCATCATTCCATTATCTATGAAGGGGTGGAGGGAAAAAACAAAACAACAGACTGTAGTATGAAACAGCTTGAAATCCTTAATGCAGAGCAATTCTGCACAGGCTGCAAATGAGACTTGGGCAAAATAAGCCACTGTCAGTATCCTTTAGCAAATTCCTTAATACTGAGAAATTTAAAATTTCTGATTTAATTAAGAAATTCAAAATTTCCAGACTATTAACCCAAAAGAGTGGACTTGTAGCTTTGAAGACATAATAACTGTTGGATAGAGCAACATGAATCAAAATACTGAGTGTTGTGAAAGCTCTTCAATCAGTTATTTCTAAAAGTTATTCTAGAAGTAATTTGATAGAAGGAGTAGAATTTGCCCTTCTGGACAGACCACACAATGCAAGATCCTTCAGATGGATACCTCAGCTCCACATGACAACAGGACCATTTGCACCAAGACAAATATCAGCAAATTAGATCTATTAACTTTTTTCCACTGCAAAGGAGAACTGTGCTATTTGCATGAGAGGGGGGAGCTTTGATGGAAGGCAATATGACTTGAGGAAGGAGAGGGATGAAAGAAAATGTGAGCACCCTCCTCTCTGTTGCCACTGCCTGCCTACACAAAAAAGCAAGGAACCTCCTCCAGTAGTGACCCTCCATCCTACCTGAAGAGGATAAATGACATAGCAGCTCCCTTTTATCAGATCCTGGCCCAAGCCTGAAAGTCCCATGAGACAACATAAACACTGAAGGAATATCAGGATTAGTCTGTTCTGTGTTGTCTTGGTGCCATACTGAGTGGGGAGCACAAGTAGTGGCTGTGGGGTAAATTCCTGACTAATGGGAAAGTGAATTTGTTCATCTTTGCTCACAGCAGCTGTGGACACAGCCCCCAGGACAGTGGGGAAATAGAAATATTTCTGTCTCTGTAAATAGGGGGTGGGGATCAGGCAATGTTGACCTCTAATACACACATGCCAGATGGGTTAGTATTTACCATCCACCACCTACATCTGCAGCCTGGGAATTTTGAGGCAGGATCACTGTGCAAAATCATATTCAGACGAAATTCACATGAATAATTGGATTGTTTTGGATACCCTTTGTTTAATGTCTAAACCAACAGATGACCAGAGCTTAGAAACTGTTTACTAAGTAGTAAAGTGAGACATGAGCCATGCATAAAATCAGTGTCACCCATATGAGCAAAATGGACCTTTGCAAATCCCTGCAGTAAGACGCAGCTTTGTCAATTTAGATCTCAGTAACTCTGAGAACTGAACTGAAATACAGTAGAATATAAACTTACTTCCACTCCAGAGAAACCACTGCAATAAAATGTGCCAAAACAAATAACGTGCAGCAGAAATGCAATAGCTAATAATTGCTTTTGAGAGTAGTTTTCAAGATAGCTGCATTAGGATGAATTTTCCTGACAACACATTGCTAGAAGATGTGTCCTGCTCTGCTCTAAATAAGATCATAGGTTGGCTGCTTGCCAAGCTTGTGCTGAGGATGATGCTGCAAGGGGCTCTGACCTCCCTGGCAGACCCTGAGTACATCTCTGTCACTTCAGTTTGACCAGCCAACCCATTGAGGTTTCTCTGCTGCTGGTCTGATGAACAGATTTCCCGAGAGTCCTTCAGAGCTACATAGCAGAACACTCAGGAAAGATGCCCCCTTTTTATTTCCTAGAAAAATAAAATACAAATAATAGTATAATAATAAATGGAATTTTAATAGTCTCTAGAGAACTAATTTATGCCATTCTCTTCCTGATCTGATGATGGGTTTTGTTTAAATCTCCATGTGACAGTCCTGTATGTTGTTTATTTATTCCAGCTCCACAAGAGCACTACCTTCAAGAGAATGAGAAAAAACTGCAACCTCAATGCATGGCACAGACATTTTACATAGCAAGCAGGACAGCACACATCAGAGGATTTACTGTGAAATCATCTTGCAATCAGCATAGGATTGCTCTCCATAGGCCATTCTTGACAGCAGCATGTACTTCATGAGCAGTTACACACCAGTTTTTAAAACCAAGGAAAAAATGTATATTGGGACTGTTTTTCAGCCCGTTTGCTAAGTTTTTTGCATTCTATCCCATGCTGGTTTTACAGATCTTAGAATAAAAAATGTAAATGAACAACCTGGATACTCTGACAAAAGAAAAATCTAGGATTAGAGCATCATCTACGTTCAAGTCACCAAATACTACAACAGAAAACGTGTTTACAAATCAGTTCTTTTTTATTTTAAATCTTTCTGAGGGGAGTTACATTATTGACCATATATATTATATATATATACATATATATAAAGTATATAGAGAAATTGTTTATTTGTAAATAGAAAAATTAAAATTCTATGGAGAAGAATGTCAAGTTTTCACACTTTAAAAAAAATCATCAACATAAAGCCATGTTTAATGCTTGTACAATGTGATGTAATAAACTTTAAAAATAAATAATGCACATGAAATATTTACTGCTTGTCATTCATGAGTTTCTTTCTGTTTACCTTATTTGTTCAGCAAGCAAACTGACCAGTCAGATAGAAGTAAAATTTAAATGCAGACCAAAAAGAGACAAAATCTGTCACTATCTTCTCTCCGTGGTTCTTTTGTGTGTTCACATAGTCAAATATTGTTACTGTTGTGGTTTTATGGTTGGGGTTTTTTAATGTTTTTTACTTAAACAGGTTCCAAATTTTTTTGTCTCATGACCCTGCCAGATGCTCCATGTAATTTGGACACCGCGGAGTGCTCCCACTCCTGTGAAATGAGTCAGTTTTGAGCATCCCACATTTCTTTATCAGGAGAGCTTTTAGCTGAGAGAGATGAAGGATCAGGATGCAGGAGTATGGTGGAGACTCCAAGAATTATCTTGCTTTTACACAGACAAGGAAGGCCTTGGCTTAGAGTTCAGCTAGCAGAGGACAGTATATTTTCCCAGAGAAAATATTATTGAAAATCAATTAATTGTTTTAATTAATGATATCAATTAAGAAGAATATAGGAAAGAATATAGGAAAAAATAAAGCCAAAAAAGTCACTTTATAGCTCTGCAGCAGTTATGGGAGGTTAGATAACAAGAAATGGGGTAGCTGCTTAGGTCACCTGCAAAGCCTAAGGGTGTTTGTCTCTAAACTGCTTACTGAAAGATATACTTCCCAGTGAAAACTCATCTTGATGTTATGATTGAGGACCAATAAATATCACCTGGCCCAAACCCAAACTTCACTTCATACCAAAATTCAAGTTAAATGACTGCTCAGTGCTTAAATAGTGACTTCAGCAATAAAGGGGAGGTAAGATGGTAATTAACTTGTTTCCTCTGTTTTAAAAAACTAAGTGAATTCAAAGCACAGAGAAGAAAACTACATTTTTTAAGTCTGACAGCCAGGAAGATTAGTTTTCATGAACAAAACAGGTAGAAGTTACAGATGATCTAAGGCAGCATCAACTACAGCACAGTAATTTCAGCACAGAGTGATGCAGAAAGGACATGCTGATTTTGTTTCACACAGCAGTGACCAGTCACCCTCTGGAGAAGCACATTCAGATGGGAATTCAGCATTTGGATTGGGAGGGCTGTAGCCATACTGGCAGGCACACAGATCAAGTGCTTGCTGCAGGCTTCTGTTCTCTGTTACAGCTCTCTCACAAAGCACAGGTACACAGAGGCACACCAGTCCACTTCAGCACTCTGCAGCAGCATGGAGATAGCAGTGCCTACCCTCTTTCAGATCTATGGGCTGAAAGTACCAGGTAAGTATAAATTGTTATATTCCAAGGCTGAAGAAGTATTCCATAGCACAGAATGCAGTATCTGTTTCTGGGTCATGAAGACAAGGCACAAGGTGGAATGAGCTGCACTTATCTTCTGAGACTTGAGAAGCATAGCCAGCTGATTCAGTCAATGGGCTAATTGTCTCAGAGTAACTCAGACAGTCCCAAAACAGAGATATTCCTGTCCTGAATCCTAGAAGACTTTATTCAGGATGCTATTGTTTGTCTCAGATCTCAGATAAAGGGACACAAGACATAACTCATGGGATCTATCCCACTTGATCACAGCCCTTCCACACAGTGGCTTTAGGCACTGACCTGAACCAGAGCTACAGCAGTGGAGTGGGAAAAGGGGCTGGCCCTAAAGTCTGCACTGGATAATGCAAAAAAATGCTTCAGGAGGCATGGGGGAAGCTGCCTCCATCACCACATAGTTTTGCGCTGGGTTAGCCCATGGAGTCAAGGCCTTGGTGGCACCCACAGAGTGTCTGGCTGCCCTCTTCTCCAGATCTAGTCCCTAGAGCCCATTTTTTTCACCTTTCTTTTCTGATCCTAACAGTTCATCTTATACAGTAGATCATCAAATGTCCTCTGTCACAAAGGCACAGAAAAAAATTGATTTAGATGCTACAGGGCCCCAGTCAAGGTAACTAAGCTAGCACTGCGTCATTTTCCAAGTTACAGCAGCTCAGTACTTGGCACAAATGCAGTTTAATTTTTAGAAAGCCATTTAAGGCATGAAGTCAGTTTTTCACTTGATTCCCAAGCATGACTGCCTTCTAAGCATCACAGCTCAGCTTTCCTGCAATGGCTTTAATTTTCCAGCTTAATTTTGCTGCTGTAGAAGAGTTTTAAACATTCCTGTATAGCCATAGTAAAAGTCTGAAGCACAAAAACAACACAGTGGGTCAGTCTGTTCCCCACTGTACCCAAAAGCAAGCAGGAGAAGAAAGCAATGGGGGTTTTCACTCTCCCAAAACACCAGCACAGGGCATGGTCTCACGTGGATGGGCTGTTAACCTTCTCTTGGCAGCCCCACCAGAGGATAGGCCATTCCATAAGCCCTGCAGCCCTGGAGAAGCCTCCACCATGTGATATCATCTGTGGTCCCTTCTCCATCCCAGAGAATTGTGCAGGGGGCTCTGCACACCTGCAAAACACAGTATGCACTTGCCTGATCTGAACCAACCTTGAACATGAATTCCTAGAGTGAAAACAAGGACTGCAAGAACACAAAGAAAGTTTCAGCGCATAGCTCTGGAGAGAACTGCTGTGGCAAATGCAGATGCAGCCTTCACTCTTGTCCAGTACAGCCAAAAGGGAATCATCTTTGTTAACATCTCTGTGCACTGTGCCCAGCCCAGTGCAACAATCCTAGCCCAGCAAGCTGGGCATGCAGCAGAAGGCTGCTGTGGTTCTGGTCTATGGCACTGAATAAAAAGTGCAAATAGATTATTTCCTTCATGAGGACCAGCTCTGTAAGGGCAAGACAGAGGAGAACAGGGAGATAGGGCATGAAAGGACAAACAGTACTGACTCTTGCCTCTACCACCACCAAAGTCACTCTTGCAGCTCACAGCAGTGAGCACAGAGGAGAAGCTGCAGGTAGCCAAGAAACAAGTGGGTTAAAAAAAACATAGACAACAAAACCAACAAAATAAATATGCTCTCAAAATCAGTTCTACAGAAGAACCATATAGTACTAAATATACCTCCTATACAAAAAAAAACCCCCACAGTTTCTTGCAATCTGATAACGTCCCACACCCTAATCTCTTCATACTTTCAATGCCTTAAAAGAAAAAAGAAAAAAAAAAAAAAAACAAGCCAGAAAAACAACCATGTCTGGGCGAACAGTACTCTTTCCAAACAAAAAATTCACTCTGAGGGTGAAATGAGATTAAAAGCAGATATTTTCCAGGAAGCTCAAAATATCAGGCAAATATTTCACATATTGCTTTAGGCTCTGTCACCAAGAATCAGAGAGAGTGAGGAAGCGCAAGAAAAACCTGATTCCTTTCTTGACTAATGTCAAGGTCATGCAAAGGCGATAGTGCCACAAAGCTCAGCAGATGCCTGCCCTTGACCCCAGCAGAGCTGGTAACCGACCCAGAACAGGAACATCAACAGTGCTTGACATGAACAAAACTGTCCTCATGGGCTGACACGGCCTTGTGTCATATGTGAAGACCATTGACTTTATTCTTGTCACTTGCAACATCCATTTCAATGTGGCTAAAGGCAGGGTTGTCAGTTCCTTCATTTGCCATGGTAAATGGTTTCCAGTTCAACACTTCCACTTTCTCTGGCTAAAAAAACAAAAGACAAAAGCCATGCTGTGAAACAGAAGAAAGAGTCTTCCTCTCTTTGACCTCTCTTTGGCCAGCAGAATCAGGCCTGACATACAGGGTTGCCTTGCAGGAAAACATGTTGGCTGCTGACAGAGCACAAATACTTATTCATTGCAGTAGATGTTATTTTTCTAGGGGCACTGAAAGTTTTGTATTGCATAAGGTACTTATTGTGTAAAATGTTCTTGTAACACAAAATGTTCTTGTCCTGCAAATTGGTCTGGGTGTGCAAAGTTCTAATTGCTGTTTTCATGTCTACTGATATGTCACCACCAGGTCTTTGAGCTATTGACTCCCAACCCTTCATCTTTGCCCCATCTATGACAGGAAGAGCAGATTAACATGCACCATTGCTTTGATGTCACATTTCTATTATGGAAATGGAATGAGATATTGAGCTCCTCATGTGCAGAAAGTTGCTTAGTTAGCTCTGATTTTTTATCTCATCAACTTTCTGCAGTATTTTTGATTCCAACCACTTGTTATTCAGCTCTTAGCCATATAAGAGACAGACACATAAAGAGACTTGTTTCTGACTCCAGGCATAAAAAAGTATGGCTGTGGACATTAGCTTCCATATGGGTGGTGGATTGTTTTGTTCTTTTTCAAAAGACTTCAGGGATTAAATTCCCAGATAGTAGAAACAGATGTTGACCCATTAAAGGCAGTGAATGACAGTAACTGGATAGCTGATCTCCAGTACTGACATGGGCAAATAGCATTACAATAGTATGGTATAATATCCCTTTTTTTCACTGGTGTTCTTATCCAGAAGCTGAAATACATAGGATCATTCTTGAAGGAGTTGTAAGTATCAAGAAAAAACATTTTGCAAGCTGGACCATCTTAAAGATATGATTATTGCCTGAACTACTGAACAAAGCTGAACTTGATTGCTCAGCTGATGATATTGACTGAAAAGTGATTGGTAGTTTATTTTAAAAAAATTATTTCCCTGTATTCTCCCTTCTAATGGATGTTATTACCCAATAATACTTCCCCTTTTCTTTTTCTTAGGATGAGAGGTATGAAACAGATACACTGACTAGAAATGTTTTTTCTCAAAGAGTAGCCAAAGTTACAAAAAAATTCCAGCCCTAGAGAACACATGTTCACAAAAAAAGGAATCTTTGCTGAGTCCAAGGTGTGCCTTGGGGTAGCTTCCCAGAGGCCAGTTAGGGAGTATTCTAGCAGAAACATGGAGAAAACTGTCCCTTTTCTAAGTTGCTTCTCTGTTGTTGACTGAAGCTAAGCTATGGCAAAAGCGCTTCCTTGCCTTAGTCCCACCTGCCTTGTACTCTCCTACTGCCTTAAAGCAGATAGTCCTATCAGGCAGCATCAGGTGCTATTCATCCTGATTGGAAAAACATGAGCCAGGAAATTTGTTTGCCTTTGTCCCCTGGAGGAAAGACTGATTTAAATCAGAGATGCACAGTTACACTTACTTGCTCAGTTTCAGACCGTGAGAAGTTGGACAGGAAATCTTCCTTGGTCAGCAGGAATTTAGGATCTGTGTTCTGCTTTAGTCCTCCTACAAAATAGACAAGCTTTATTCAGCCAGCTTTACACATGCAAACCATGTGTCAGACCTCAGCTATGGGCACCAGGCCAGGCAAGCAGGACAGAGTCATGCAGCAAAAGCCATCAAGCAATCACAGACCTTAGGGATCATTTCTTTACAAAAATGTATACCCTGCTCCTCTCAATATATAAAATAATCCCTCAAGGGCTATTTGAAATGCCTTAGCTATTTCCCAGCTTCCTAAATTCTCCTTGGATTTCCTATTTTGGAAAAAAAAATTGAATCTGGCAATCACCAGAAAAGAAAAAATTGCATCTGTGACTACTCTGCCAGTCCAGGAGCTCTGGCACCAAGTGCTACCCTGAACCCTGAGCTCCAGTTCTCAGCTCCCTATCAGCAAGACTCCTGTCTCCAAACTCACCAGCAATTTTTATAGTGAATTGTTTAAGAGCATCCCCAAGATGGGGGGATGAGGGTTAATGGAATGTCTGGGCATTTTTAAGGCATGGAAGATTAGCTGTTCTTGGGTGAGAAACAAAACTGATGTAGGTGCTGGGAATTAGCTCTGCTTGCTATCTGAGGCTTAAATGGAATCTTGCTCCATGAGAAGCAGGGTGACATTGTGACTGGGTTAATTCTTTTGTGCTTCTGTTCTTGGGCTGAGTATTTCTCATCTGGATTTAGAGAATTGTGTGGTTTTCATGCTTTGTTTCATGGCCTATAGGTAACCTGATCCCTACCAGGTAAAAAGTGAAATTTGGATTCAAGCATCACTATAGCAATGGGAAGAGCATGTGCTTGAAGATAAGTGTGGAGCAAATCTAAAAACTGAGAAGAAAAATAAAATTAGATAAATGTGGCTTGTGCTTATAAGTTGCAAGGCACAGGGAAGTTAATGTGAGTTTGTCTACTGAGTTTGGAGTTTCATAGTCCTGGAGCCATTGTGGAGCATTATAAAAATTTGAAATCGAACAGCCTCCAAGATGAGGGCTGTTATGTGAATCTGGCTGAGGATACTGGGAAAAGCTGTGAGAACAGCTGCTTTTTTGCTGTTTCTGTCATGCATGAGGTAAATGACAAATGTAGCTTGCATCTGACCTGGATGCAAAAGTAGTGAGGCCATGGGCTGGAACTGAACTCCCCATTCTTACCCATGGCAAGCTGCTTTTTCCCTTAGCACAAAAGTACTGGGAAACTGAAAAAGAAGCTAAAATAGCCATGCAGAGGATGTGCAGCTCTCAGGCATGTTCTTGAGGAATGTGGTGAAAAGCATGCACTCTATGGATGCAGACAACAGCCCTTGAGTGCTCTGAACTCACTCAAAGTCAAACTGCTTATGTCCTCTAGAAGCATGGGTGTATTTCCTTGCTCGGAGTTGTTGCCATGTTCAGGGACAAGTCTTAAACCTCCAGTCCCTGCAGGCATCTAATAAAACAGGAAAGACAGATGTCTTTTTTTCCTTCTTTTTATGACCCTTAGGTTTAAAAATATGCTGAAACTTCCTTCTCCGTAGAGATTTGTAGTAACTTTTGCTGTGAGCAAAGACCAGGAGCAGGATGCAGAAGCGCCGAGGGGAGGAAATTCGATTTAAGATGGTAACCTTCACACAGTGTTTGCAATAGGTTACTGGCACTTCCTGTGGCTCTCAGGACATCTTAGTTTAAAAGAGATCTGAGACACATTCAATCACAACTCTGAAACTAGTACCTGTTAGGAGGCTGATAATTATCCCCACAACTACTGTGACGAGTGTCCCAAGTGTGCTGAAGTAGAGATAAGACAAGGAATACCAGTTGTCTGCCAGGGCAGGCCTGAAATAAAGCAGAAAAAGGGTAATCTCTCCTTTTCTGTTCCAAAAAACTTGAAAGTGCTTGTTTCCAGACAGCGTATAAGTACAGAGATACTTTTGAACCAAGAAACCTGGTAATCTTGAGCTACCTCCATACAATCATATGTGCACTGAAAATTTGTGCCAAAATTTGCAGAACAAGTTCCTTTGTAAGAGACAAGGCTAGCCAGTACAGTGAGGCAATGCATGAGACAGAGCAGGTAAAACAGGACAGTCCTGTCTCTGCTAGGAATCTAGTGCAGAGCTGAACACTCTAGTTATCCAGAGGAAGGGATTAATTTCTTTAGCAAGGGTGGTGTTATTTAAAGGAAGGGGCACAAAAAAACCCAACAAGGAAATCAACCCTATGCAGCTCTAAACAGCCAGAAACAACAGAGCAACTGTCTTTACACGTCATTCTGCTCTCCCTGACTATGTCCTCTGTTGCAACAGGTGTTTCCCAGCAGCCAGGAGCAATGCTGGAGGGCTCATGCAAGAGGTGTGGTATACGAAACCGGATGTTGGGCACCCAGTGTGTCAGGGTATGTCTTGATTGTACAATGCTCTAAGGTGTAAGGATTTGGAAACCCTAGAAATGTGTTTTTTCAGCTTTTTTTCTGTTCCTGCTGTTCTCTGTATTGCCATTCATGTTAAACTTAACTGTGATCATCTAGAGTAAGACATTTGGCAGTTGAAAGTGGAGGAAATCCCATATATTGTGCCCATTCTGAATGCACTGATTAGAACCATTCTGCACAGATAAGTTGCTGTAGGTAGAGCTGCTAACTGGCATTTTGCCCTTTAACTGCCAATTACTCTAATTCATATGACAGATTGTGGAAGCTAATCCAATAACTATAAATGATATCTTTGTTTAAAACTGTGGTCCACAGTAAGGCATGTCCAAGCCTTTGAACTCAAATATTGAATGGAAGCTTTTCAGATTAATAGAAATATTCACTTTGACTTCTGTTGTGGGATAACTCAGACAAACTACTTCAGTCTGAGAGGGAAAAAAAAAATCAGAGAAAACTGCTGCATCTCAAAGAGTGTGGTAGACAGACCAGAGGATCATTATAGTAACCCAAATACTGTACAGATGTTCATGTTTCTTTAAAAAAAATGCATACTTCGTTACTGTACTTGATGAACTCATATACCTTTCTGCACCTGGTGTGCTGAAAACCGTTGTTAATGGAATTTCTGTTGATGTTAAATTTCCTAAGGATATATTACAGCCCACAGTTGAGAGATCGAGTGGCTTGGTTCTCTCTGGAAGTGGAGGATAAATCTGGGATCCAATTCCAACCCAAAGTGAAATAATGAAACCACTGACAAGACCTACAAATGCTCCCTGCAAAACAAAAAGTGAAACTTGGATTTACATGAAAAGCAAAAGATATTTGAAAGAAACAACAATTAGATGAGTAAGAAATAGTCAAGATAATCTGAACATAAGTCTCCATAGCAAAAATGAAATATGCAGTTGGGAAGTGCTGGGGAGTTTACTTCATTCCCTTTTGGGGAAATACAATGTTTTCTCACAGCTCCTGAGCACACCTCTTTTTGTTTGGCCACTAGGTCTTTACAATCAAAGGATAACTTTGGTCTTCATGGTATATGGTATTTGAGGCCCTCCTTGAACAAATACAGAAGTAAATTTTCAATTTTCTCATGTGACCTGTTTTAGCGAAAAAGTCTCTCCTACATCAGAGGTAGGTGGGGTTGTGGCTGAGAGCTAATAATTTTTAATTATTTACTTTAGTATATATATAAAATTTTCAACTGCAAAGAGGTAAAGATCAGTGATTAGTAAACCTGTAAATGGTAATAGTAAAATATTATACTAATATTAATATATTAATATATTATTATAATAATATTACTAGAATAAATTCGGAAACCTGTAAATAGTAATGGTACAATTACTAATACTAAATAGTAATCCTGCAAGACTAAACCATGGACCTTATCAACAAAGTCTGTCAAATCCTTTTTTTGATGGAAAAGGTTTTTCATCTGAAAATGATAGTTTTACAATATGGAAGCACTCTGAGAATACCCCAATTTGGTCTGCAAGTGCCTAGACCCCATTTTCCTGGCCTGACCCCCTTTTGCTCAGACAGGCTAGCATTCTCTGAGCCTAGTGGTTGTTCAGCTGTATCTCGAGATGCATTGTCCCTGCTTCTAAAATTGGTTTTAAGAATCCTTGTCAAAGCCTCATTTTTATTCAGATTATTTCCCCCATCCAAATCTCTTCATGGGATGGAAATTCAAGTTCCTATACAGCTCTGACTGTCATTTCCTTGGGATAAGGAAGAAAGGGAGCAAGGGGAAATGTCCTCACAGAAAGTACCAAAGACATCTCCCTTGCTGCCCAACATCAAATTATTAGTGGAAGAAGAAGCCCAAAATTATCAATACATTTTGGATGAAAAGGTCTTTAAATTTCTACTTACAATTCCATTTGCAAAGGAGCAGAGGATTCCCAAGGCAAACAGTCCTAAAAGGGGGCCACCAACCATGCCAAAAATGCTGAGCGCTGCCTGAGGAAGGAAGAAAGTCTGCTATCAGGTGCTGTGCAAGGAAGGTAAAGCTTCCAAAATGACAAGAAGAGAAGATGTTCAGAAAGAAATTATGAAACTTTTTAAAGTGGTGTGCACTCAGTTGCCAGGATTTGATATATGGATGCTTAAAACACAGGCTGAGCCATGGACCCTTAAAACACAGGCCATGGGTGGTTTCACATCAGTACCCAAGAAAGAATAAAAACTAATCTCATAATGGTATTCAGCAATTATTTTCTTACATAATCTATTCTGGGTCATTCAACATGGGCATGAAAAAGCTGTCTGGCACCTACCTGCAACAAGGCTCCCAGAAGAGATGCCACTGCAGCCATAGCAATGCAGACTCCACCATAAAACAGGCCTGTATGTGAAAGGCAGAACAATGTATAAATCTGCCGAAGTTTGAAAATCACTAATGGAAAAGTTTCTGTCTAACCCAGCATGGCCCTAACACCTCCCAGATAAAAGTGCTAACATCTGGAGTTTTTCTAAGAGAGCCTGAATTGGCCAAAAGGTCAGGTTTCTGTTTACATTAAGAAGAGATCACGCAAAGTTGATGAAATCCTCATTCTGTGAATTACTAAAGATTAGGTAATAAATGTCAGCCACATGGATTAAGCATAGTGGCAATAACCCACTTATTGTTCATATGTCTCAGCTAATATCCTGTGTCATTGTCCTTATTTTGATGGAATGATTTTCACTTCTCAGCCAAAGTCTAGGAAGCGAAAGAGTAAATGCTGGCACAGTGACAGAGAACATCCCAGGTCACCAGGACACAGTGCCTCTTTCCAGGAGCCATAACACTGGCTTACTTGTTTTTCCCACCTCCACCCTTGATGAGTATCACTGCTCGAGCATGAGGTTAATCTCACTATTCATTGTGATGTGTCAGGCAACTCACCATACCACAAACAACAATTTTGGCATAAGCATTGTTTGCAATGTTTAAGAAACCTCTCTCAGGTGACAATATTTAATTCTTGGTACCCTCCCAGCAGTCTGCCATGCTCCCTGGTATGGGCTCCAACATGACAGCAAGTTGGGATGGAGGTGTTTTCATTCTTACTACAAACACTTTCTTGGGCTACACCTGCAGCTGGTCACAGACAGTACAAGTAGCAGACGTGACAATTGCATTTCACAGATTTAAATAATCTGTTCAGTCTAGTTCTGATTCTCTTTGAGTTACATTAAGCAGAGGAGCTAAACAGAGTGACAGTCTGAGAGTATATCAGAGAAGATGTGAAATTTCTTGTTCCCTGGAATATTTTTGGGACACAAGGCTACTGCTTGCATATCAATTTAAAAAATGTTACAAAACAGCTTCCTTTGCTTCTCATTTTTGACAGATGAAAGAAAAATAGGTGTTTAAGTCAGAGGTATTTGGCTTTGTAGAATTGTGAATCAATACTGAACACAGATGTAGTGCGTATTTCCTTAGAAATTAAATTAAAGGCCAAACAAGATGGTTGCCTTTTTTCCTTAGACTCACTTGTTCCCCATTTGTGTAAAACCTACACAGCTGATCTTGTCTCCTTCAAATGCTGCACTGACATAGTCCCACTGGTATGAATTACTTACTCCTGACATACACCATTATAAGCAAGGTCTGAATCAAACCTTCACTTTGTAAAGCAAAAGCAGAAAAGATGTTTTCCAAACTTACTCATGCCCATGGAAATCCATGACAGCTTCTTTTCAGAGAGAGATTTGAAGTAGGGCTTAATGAGGTCTTCAACAGTCACAGCAGCCAGAGCATTGATGCTGGAGGACACTGTACTACAGAAGGCAAGATTTATACAATTTTTTTATATCTTAAATGCTGAAATCATAGATAACAGGTAGGTTACTGGCACAGAGAAACTGCCACTGTCTAGAACAGCGCCAGAAAACTAATGTAACTGTTATATAGGTTTAAATAACTTATTGCAGAGAATGCAGCTAATAGCTTAGAAAAACTGTTTAAAGTAATTATCCTTGGTGAAGTCAAGGCACATACTGATGAAAAGTTGGGCTGGACCTGGAGAACTGAATAGAAATATCTGTTATATATAGCTAGGCTGTAAACACTACTGGTATACATGATATCTTCACAAATGATCTACAGCATATAACTGGGTGGGTAAAATTCCCACATTACTGTTTACTTTAAGTGCACCCTCAGAAGAACTCAGATAATTTAATTATGGTCACCTAAAAATTAGGCATCTACTAAACTACATGCCTACTAAATTAGGCATCTACAAACCAAACTACTGAAGGTTCCCTGTGGGATCAGAGAAACCAGCACTCCTAAGGCACAACCAGGTCATCCTTTGTCTGAATGTACCTTGCTCCTGCAAGCCACCAGCTTTTCTTCACCATGTGAAACTAATATTTTGGCTGTTCCCTCTATTTATGTACCTACAAATATTCAGAATTTTAAAAAATTATTCTGGTGTCCCATTTGTAAGTTTCTTCATTTCTAACTGTTTGCTATTGCTCAGAGCCTTCACTGAGACAATGCTTCTTAAAGATACTCCTTGGGAAAGCTGAACAAAACACTCCCAGTATGGGACAGAAGGGTGTCAATCTGTCTCCTACAGTATATAGTAGGATATATAGTGGTTGTTGTCTCATGGGATTCATTCAAGACGATTGGAAGCCCAGGAACTCTAGAAAAGAAGTCTCTAGAGATCAGGGGTAAGGAAAGGCAGATGGCTTTGAAGTTATGCAGGATGAGCAATAGGAAATTTCCCCAACTGTAGCTATTTGGTGTAACTATCCATCCATAATACTCAAAAATTCCTATAGCAGAGGGGCTTTAAAAGCATAGAGAAGGATTTGTTAGTGTTTTACATGACATGTGGCTAACTGTTTCCTCATGTCGTTAGTAGAGAACTCCAAACTACTTTAAGTCCTAAGAGCCAAATATTGGAAACTGTGGATTTTTAAGCTGCATTATGAAAGAGGTCAGTGATTTTTTTAAGACTAGAAATTAGCTAGACAAAGAAATATGTACAGAGTTTTAGTATAAATACAACTTTAGCTCCAACAAAAAAGGGGGGGAAAAGGTAGCAGTTTACAGATTATTAAATTACCTTAATGTCCCACTGTAGGCACTAGCCACAAAAAGTCCTGGCACTCCTGGGAAATCACGCATGATATCCAGCACTAGGTATGGCATTAGCTGAAAAATTCAGATTAAGAAGTATTGCCATCTTGCTCTAATTTTTATCTTATCACTGTACTGTTTTTTTACAGCCTTCTCACTGGCATTCTGTCCAGCTGTTCTAATTTTTAATGCCCTATCTTGCTCTATTTATTGATATTTTACAGAGAAAAACAACCCTAAAATGTCCACTAGAGCTACAGAGAATCTGTTGAGACCATCTAGCTGGGGTGTCATGCCATCAGGACCTTGGTTTCCAGTGACAATTGTAGAGGAAGCTAGGCCTGGGCAGCAAGTGCTCTGTTCTGTACATCACTCCCTTGGGGGGGCTGGGTGCCACAGATGCTTTTTCTGCTGTTGACTCCACAGAAAGGGGTTAATAGACAGTCCAATAAACTCAGATATTGGTACCTGAGATCAATTTCCATATAGGAAACTGTGTGCCATTTTTTGACGTTTGCAAGATCTGAATGCTGGGAAGAGAGAGGAATTTAAAGATTTTCTTCCCTGAACAATTTTTTTTTTCACAGACAAGTTGGTATTTTTAGTATCTTACTTCCACTTTCTACCAAACTAATTTGACTGACAGGAAAAACTTAATTTTCTTCCATTTTCTACCTTGGGTCTTATTTTATTTTCCTCTTAAAGACCAAGTGGTCCTGCCTCAGGTGCTCCATGGTCTGTGCTCTTCTCCTGCCTTTCCAGCTACTGTCCATTGGAGTATTATCCAGAGCCTGTGATTATCTTAGGCTTAAGCACACAAATAAAAGTTATTTGATTTCGTTGGGCCCTGGCTCTGGCCAGTCTATAGGCTGCCAAGAACTCTTGTTCCTCAGGTAAACCTGCTGCTCAAGGTCTATTTAGGGAGAGGTCATCATCAGTGGTGAGGTGGTTCCTCTGCAGCAGAGTCTGATTGCCCATCTCTCCTCTGAAGGAGGGAAGGTTTCACCATCACTAGCAAAGACCTGCCTGCTAATAGCCTTTCTTCAGGTGTGTGCTTTGGGCACAAGTATGGTTTGAATCTGAGAAGGATTTTGCCCTCGTCAGTCCAGGGGAATTTGGGCTGGATGACACAAAGCAGCGCACCAGGACCCACAGTCACTCACAAGGGCACTGCTGCTCTCTTCCCCTCACTTCTCTTCAAAGCAGTTTCATGCAATGCTGGCACTCCTGAACCCATTTTGAGTGAAAAACCCAGATGTTTGCAGAGGTGGGTGTACTGAGAGCTCTCCACATTGCAGCTCTCCCTGCTGCCCACCTTACCAAGTGCTGAGGGACTTGCAGCTCCAGGAACTGTAGTCTCAGCCTGACACAGGATTCCATCATGTCACTGTTTCCAACCCCCTGACTCTTGAACTGCCTTTGTCTGTTTATTATGGCTGCAGAGGAAGGATACCCTCCCACCAGCTTCCCCTGAGATGTGGGGCTGTACCTGGTCAAGCGCCGACACCTGTTTGGCTGTCCATGGGTCACAGTCTTTGTAGATGGAGTAGAGAGCCAGCCCACACAGTGTGGCACAGACTAGGATTGCCCAGAGTCCCACCAGGTTGATGTAGAGGGACCTGCACCAAGACACATGGAAACACCATGTTAGAGCTCAACATCCCACAAAAGACCCTGCCAGGGCCAAGCAAGGAAGCGCTCACACCTGCACCGAGGAGATTCCCAGGTCAGCGGCTGCCTGCTGGCAAGGGAGTCACCATACAACTCCCACCATTTCACCTGGAGAGAGATCACATTTCTACAAGTACAAATGACACTTCTGGTTTTGGTGTCACAGTCTGAGCACTTGTCCCCTGGCAACGGAGATGATGGGAGCGCTAGAATCCCACATTTCATCATGTGTACAAGTTGTACATTGCAAGCAGCAGGCCAGAGGATGCTCTTTCCCCCATGCCACACCCCTGACAAACCCCAAGCAGATTTGTAAGGCGGGGTGCCCCAGATCCAAGTGTGGGGTACCTTATAGTCAGCACCAGCATTCTTTTGCCTCTGGAGCTGCAGTATCGTGCTTACACAATGCTGGAGTTGTCTTTGTAAAGCTACAAATCTCCCATTTTCTCCTGAGACAGTCTCTGTGGGAAGCAGCAATGAGAAACTGGGGCCTGGGACCTGGTCTGGAGCTGCCTCTGGATGCCACTTCCAGAGAGCAGGGATTCTCAACAAGCCCAGGGCTTCCCCTTCAGTAACTAAACAACTTGGAGTCTGGTATCATCCAGAAACTCCATCACCTCCCCACGTCCTGATGCAAGCTTCAGTTTCAGATAATGGTGATACCAGACGTGTTTTCATCAGGCATTAATTCTGCCTTTGCCACACAACAGGCAGCTTCTATTGGCAGTGAAAAACACATTGTACTCCTTGCTCAGTGAGGGCTTTTGCTTTCCATCTAAGTCCCTGGTATTCTCAAATGTTTCTAAGCTCTTGATGTCTCCTGGGTCACAAATATCTTGGTATCTCCAGGGTCACAAAGTTCTTCTCACCTAGAGTGGTCATTTCAAGCAAACATACCCACTGGGAGCAAGACCTTGAAAAACAACGTTCCTTTCCTGCAGTTGCCTCCTGGTTATCTGTGTATCACTGATAGTGATTTAACTTCCAGACAGATCACATACCCTGGACCTGTGCCAATTGGTAAGGCCTCCTCTGGGAGGACATTTGGTTTCTGTGAAAATATATCCATGCTTGCAGTGATTCAGGAGGCCTTTTAATGCTTTTGGTTCCCAAGAAAGTAAGGGGAAACAGCCTTTGTATTTCTGTAGAGGACCAGCAGGACGAACAAAGAAGTAAACCTAACTTTATAAGCCTTGTTAGACATTGAAATGGACATTTTCAGAAAGGTATAATGTAGATTAACAAACTGAACTATCAGTTTTATACAATAGAAAAGTTATTGGCAAGCACAATGCAAACTCTTAGAAAAGACCTATATAAATAAAAGCTGATTTATGTATCGTAGGGGAAACTGCATCTTGCCTTGTATTTGCAATTAGGGGGTGGTCTAAACACAGAACCAACAGCACTTTAAATTTCTCTCTAAACTAATTCAGTAAAAATGAAGTAGTCCTCTTCTCATAGATGCTTAATATTGATTGGATGTCTTGCATCCACTTAGCTGAAGCTGTTCCTGCACTGGCATAATCTATCTTGATATACAACACCCAGAAACTGATTTAGCACAAAATTTAACCAATGAGTAAAATCAATCCAACTCTTTTGAGCAGATGTAATAGAAGAATTAGCCTAGAGCCTGTAGTGAAGATTAGAAACTCAAGAGAAACATAGAGAAGCAAAATAAATTGTCTTGTTTTTAAGCAATTCTTGTTTTTAAACTAGCGTCAGTGTTTGACAAAGAGCTTTTTTTTTTCCCTTCTGATTTACATCCCAGCTCATGGTACACACTATGACTAAGCACTGGGGAATAATAATTGTAGCACTGTTGGAAGGAGGTATTTCCATTAATTCTATGTGAGTAACGTGGGGTGGAGTTTGTGTGAAGTAGGCATTTTGACTGCAGAAAGCTTATTTTCAATTGTTTGTTTCAGTCTGTTTCTAAGAATTTAGCACTGAAATATGCCAGCTGATGACCTTGAAAGGAGAGAAAAATGTGTTAGGAGCCCATATTTTTCTGACAGCGTAGCTCTCCTGCTCTGAGTGCCTCTTATCATTCAGATATAAGCATAACGTTCAATTTGCCTAGTGATTGTTCGAAGATGACAGAATGTGCTCCTACCTACTGGTGTTTCTTGAATGGTGAAATCCTTTCCCAAAGCCTGAGAAAATTCCTGTTCTTGGACCACTGTTAAAGGCTTTCCCAAAACCTGCAAGTTAGGATCTGTGAAGGAATTATTTTCTGAGCTCTGATGTGTTACTGTGCTGTCTCTCAAAAAGCCTTACAGTAAATGACACAGGGGTAAAAAACCCTATTACTTTGACCTGATGACTTCTGTGTACAGATTAAATGACAATAAGAGGTTCAGGCCAACAATGTGACCTGCCAAATGTGTTTAATTACACTTGAATATGAACTAGATAGTCACCACAGAATAGCAGTGTTTATAGTTGTGACAAGCTGCAACTGTTATGCAAAATGATTTCTCCATGCAGAGCAAATATCTTGCACAAGCAAGGTGCCACAGAATCCAACCACCCATGCCAGCAGGATAGGGCTCTACTGATTAAGGCTTGGCAACCATCAATATGAGAGCCTAAATTCCATTCAACCTCCTACAGAACCAGATAGCTTCCAGCCCTGACAAAAGCTGCTGCAACAGCTCAGAAAAACTACCCTGAGGCTGCGATGTGTCAGATTCCCTCTGGTCACACCCTGCTTCTGAGACACTCTGGAAGTGCCTCTGCTCTCAAAGAGGGTAGGGAGGGCCCAAGAGAGGGGCACAGCCCTGAGTGGAGCAGGTGCTGGGAAGAACAGCCTGACTGGCACACAAATCTGGCACAATGAATGCGTCTGTTCTCCCATACACAGTCATTCCAGGGAGATGTGGGATGTGCCTCCTGCCTCTGCAGTGCTGAGAACCTAGAACCCAGCCATGTGCCACAGACTGCTCAGAAGTGACCTGGTACGCTGGAGATGTGTCAGGGAATGCTGAAGATGTACCAGATAACGAGCATCAGCTCATTCCTGTCTGCAGCACAAACAGCTGAAAGGCAGATTTTCTTTACTGATATAAACAAAATATTTCAGCTGTAAATGTTGCATGATTTTGTGGTATTCTGCTAGCTTATGAAGTGAAAGCCTTCATAAAGCTTCTTCTCTCTATGTCACTGTACCATAGAATGGATAAATGTACAGGGACTATAGTTATGATGTGTGCTTCTATATTTCTTCTATAAATTATTTTCATGAGATCACTTGTAATTCCTAAATCCTGCACTGTGAACTAATGGAATGATTCTAAAGATAAGATAATAGAGTTAGTAAATGTACTCCATTCTAGAGTAAAGGTTCATCAGAAATGTTTACACTCAAGGAAAACATAATCCTTTGCCAGTTTCCACAGTTGATTTCTTAAAAAATATGTCATGATTATTATGAACACAAAATACATGATTGCTCAGCAATTTTATCACTGAATAAGTAATTTCTGGATTTCCTCACACCTATATTCATTGTTATAGGAAAATATTTTAGCTTTTACTTATGCAAAATCCCCACACAATGATTCAGGTTTCATAGTGAAGATACTGTCTTGATATGACTTCAGCATAAGTACTACAATATTTGGTCTTTAGGTTGCACATAAATTTAATGCAGCTATTTCTATATGAAAATACTGGTGCAGTGAAAAATTCAGGCACAAAGTTCAATGTTACAGCAAGCACATCTAATTCATATACCAGTAATTACTGTGCCAAATTTCTTCTACCTGGTCCACAAAACAGAAGGCAAAAGTTGTTAGCCTTTATAATGCAATTTATACAGACAAAATACCCACTCATTCCTTTAAAAAAAAATAATCTGTCTTATAAAGAACAGCCACTGCTAAATTCAGACAGTACCTGCAGACAGACTTACAATTTTGCATGGAATCTGTTTTTGCATGCGATGTATCTCTGGACTTGAGACTGGTTAACCCCGTATATACCAGTCCACGTGAAAGTCCCACCTATAACAATCGTCCAGAAGGTGTGTCTTTGCAAAGGATTGGGATCAAAGCTACAATGAAAGAAAAAAAAAAAAGAAAATTCATAACATGAAAGTCTTCTTAATATGTAAAGACCTTAATGCTTAGAAGAAATAATTTCCCCATGCTTGTTCTAATACAACCTTTCTTAATTTGACCAGATTTTGAACATAAAGTTACTTTACGTGAAGCCATAAAAAGCAAATTTTAAAACTCAGAGCTGACATCCTGAGCCAGTGAAACACTCTGAACTGTCCAAAGGTGAAGCTGCAGAGCTTTATTTGCCTATAAACTACAGTCTTATGTAAAGTTGTATGATGCTTGTGATGGTTGTGATGAAATGATGCTGCAGTAAAAAGTGTAACGTGCCTGCTTATCTAGAGGGACATCAGTCTAACACCAGTATAAAGGTGTGTTTACAATCCCAGCCTTTGTGGACAGAGCCTCTATAAAACATTTTGCTGGTTTACCTCTAAGTAAACAGCAGATTTTAAGTGGCCATGAACAATTATTATTTTTAAATCAAACTTTAATATACCAATAAATTATATTTATCTTGGTGAACACTCTAGTATTTTTTCATCTATTACATCCTTTACTCCTTTTCTTTTTCCATTTGTGAACTCAGTGACTGGGAGAAGAATCAATGCAGTACAACCACTGCAAATGAGCCAAACAGATTGAAATAAATTGCTGTTACTAAGTAGGAAAAAATACCCACAGATGAATTACTTACTGAAGAATTTGGTGAAGAATTTTACAGAATAACCTGATTAATATTGTGAACTGATAGGTAAAGGACAAATCACAATACTTGTCATACTGAACTTTCACTCATAGCACTGGGTGAAGGTTCTCAGAAGAATCTTGTATTCATCAAAGGTACAATAACTTTTTTACTTGAAACGGTCTTTGATTCAATATTGTCAGACTGAATATTCTTGAACTTTTAAAGTGATATTTTTAGGCTAAGATTACTTACAATAATGGAGGGTAAAATACTATTAAAACTACTTCTTCTTTTTCTTTCAGGAAAAAAAATCCTCCCTTTTCCAGATTAGGCAAAAATTATTATTTTCCCATTTGTTTTGGTGCAGTCACTGAAATGCCAAATCAGCTGTTTGCAAATTGTAATTATAAATACAAATGTGCTCTCCTATTTACCATTGTCTTTCAGTGGAATCCCAAATGAATCCTTAAAATACCTACTTGACAAAGTAAAAAGGTTTTTCTCTTTCCAGGATTTTGCATGGAGTAAAACCTAAAAAATATCCCTCAAACTAGGTAAGCTTGTTTAAAAATATACAGAAACTGTGTCACAACTTCTGCCATCCTCCTCCTACAGTAGCAGTTTAATTTCACAGTTAGTCACATGAGCTCTATTTGTAGGAACAGAGAGGCACGTCCTCTGCAAGTACAAACTCACTCCCAGAAGTTTAATCTTCCTCCATGGTAGGAATCATTTACAATGCGTCCAATTCCCTCCTGAACCACCACAGCTCGTATAATCACAGATGAAAATCCAGCAACCATGATTCCAACCTGGAAAACATCTGTCCACACCACTGCCTTCAGACCACCCTGCAAGAGAAGAGCACATATCAGGTACAATAAGCCAGCAGCACTCCTGCTTTGCACTCACATTCAACTAACAGAAGCACTGCCATCTGTATTATGGGTAATAGATTAATCTTTAATGGAACTAATTCTGTACTGATGTCTTTAGGAATTGTATTCTGGAAGATACTCAGGACATTGTGACCCTTTTTTGAAGTGCACAGGAATTTACTTTGGCCATACACATAGTTTAATCCAGTATTTCCTTCACCATATACCTGATTCAGAAGTTTGTATCCACAAAGAGATTTTTAGATAGATATATTTTATATAAGTAAGTACTACTAACTCCAGAAGGTGTACCATTCATCTGAATAAAAATAAACATTAGTTAATCCACCATATGCAAATAAATTTGCCACTGAGGTTCCATGTCATCATTTCATCTAGACACTTGGTCAATTAACGCTGAATTAAAGACCAATCTGTTCATGTGGCATGCTATTTTCAGTGGCTCTATTCAATAACACACAAGACTGATACAGTTGCAGTTTGACAAACTGCACAGCAAAACCCTACTGATCAGAAGAAAAATCACAGGAGAATTTTTAGAAAGGAAAATCTACCTTTTTTGCTATTCTTTCAGCAACAACAGAAGTTTGAGTGTATCATAACAAAATATATTTCAGTTGCATAGAGGCTGTCTATGCATTCAGAGAGGTCCCTGGATGAATATGGTCCTGTGGCTACACCTGTAAAATGTAATTCCATGGAGTAACCTGATTATTAGGCTTCTTTTTAATAAATTCCATATTTGATGTGAGTGGTGAAATGAACCAATTTTTCTCAACTGAAGGGCCCACATACCAGTGTGCAGTAGAATGTGCAGACCACACCAGTCGCCACCACTGCACCCCACAAGTCGAAGCCAGTGACTGAAAGAGAGGGAAAAAGCACCAGTGTGAATGAAGCACTGGGGACAAAAGACTGAAGGCAAATTATTGGAAAAAGCTAGAAATAAATTAAATGCAAAAGTAGGCGGTATAAATGGCAATGAAAAGATTAGTGTGTTTAAACCATGGGATTCACCCTAACCAGCTGTAAAACTGAAACAGTTGTTACAGATTTGGAAACTGCTAAAAAGTTGAGATTTATTTCAGGACAAAAAATAAGGAAGCTATTGCCTTTAATGTGAATACTCCCAAACAACATGTCCAATATGTCCCAACTCAGGAAGGTTTTAAAATATATGTCCTTCCTTGAAATACCTGTGTAGTTGCTACCGAGCCCTTAGGCAGGGATTTAAGCAAGTAAACAGTTTGGGGGTTCCCCACAGCGATAAGGTTGTTCAAACATTGTCTGGAAGAAATGTGTCAGAGCAAAAGCCTTTCTTCTATTCTTCCTTCTCTTAAGGATTACATGCTCCTGCTGTACAACACTGTGCTGTGGCTGACATACAGGTTGTCACTGCCCCAGCTTGGCATGCTCACCTGCTGCCAAGCAGGGCATGGGGCGCTCCCTGACAGAGAGCTCAGGCTAATGAGAAACACTGAAACAAAACTAGTGAAAAACTTAAGTTACTCTGATTAGGAGCCAGCTAAGTCATAGCTTGGTTTAGCATGTATTTGCAAGGCAAATATAAATATCAACGACACAAAACCTGTGGAACTTATGCACTGGAGGAAACCAGTAGAGAGAGAGTTGGGTTTTCTCTTCATTTTTGTTCAATGAACAGGGCAAAAAAAACATTCAATGAACAGAAAAACTGTGACTTGATTCTAGCCAAAATGATTCATTTTTTATTTGCATTTTGTTATTCCCTTTTCTTGCCAAATTAACAAAATTGATGGTGTCAAATTAGAAGTTTAATATGGCTCTTTAGAAAAGCTCTTGCCCTTTTAGAAATGAATGTGGTTCATTTTCAAATCAAAGAGTCATTGTGAAGTAGAAAATGGAAATATTTAACTTTGTAAATATCACAATAAACATCTTAAGTTAACAATCTCTTTGCTGTTGATTTGGTTTTCCTGCAAAAAGGACAGACCCCATTAAACAGTTCCAGGAAGCCGAAAATCATATTCATTTTGCCTTGCTCTCATCTTGAAGAATTGCTCTTAACCAGAGGAATTAAATTTGTCTTTACTGCCTGGATTGCCTTAAAAATTTACTTAAGCCTTCTCAACTCTTCTGAATAAGTCATTATCTACAGGTATTGCATCAGAGGTAGAGTAAAAGAGAGCTAGTATTCCCATAAATCTCTTCTGTAATTCCTTACAGGCAGGGATTAAGGGCCTAGGATTACAGAGTTCCCATTAAAAGACTTCACAGTCAAGCCCTGAGCTATATTTTTATGTGTTGCATTACCAAAAAAACCCCACCATACCAATACTACATGAAGAAGAAATTATAGTAGAGGAACAGTTACAGTATACTCATTTTACCTTGATTTAGTGCTAAAGCTGGAGCATAAATGACAATACCAGTGTATAAAGTCTAGAGCGGAAAAAAAAAAAGGAAATATCAAAATAAATGTAAATTCCTAGAAAGGTGATAACTTTCTGACATGATTTCTTTTCAAGTATCTAGGTAGTCTGTATCTTCTAAATTCATAATTGTTGACAAATAATTCCAATTAGAAGACAAATGTCTGAGGCTATTAAGCTCTACAATCTCACACCCTAGTGTTCTTAAAACAAATACCAAGGACTCTTAAATATAAAATCCATCTTCATCTTCTCCTGCCCTTTATAATTAACTTATTCTATTCCTTTAAAACTGCAAAGGAAACAAGAGCATAAGGAGGTTAATGAGGTTTACATATGGTTTGTCAAGGAATCTATTACTATCATTTTCTCAGTCTCGAGATCAATATGCCTTTCACTATCCAGCTATAATTCATGTGAGTAAGAACACAAAACATGATATTAGTTAGTCATTACAGATAGTGTTACAAGGAATTATAACCCTCAGCCTGTAAAACGAAGCCATACACGATTATATTTTCAACCACAGTAAAGATACAGACAAAGGAAGGAGATAGTCTATCTACCTTTGTGGGCACAATGGGATTCATACACTGATATCCTCAATTTTTTTGTATATGGTTTTAAATCCTGTTTACTTCTTTATCACTGTTATTACTGCCACAAGTTCAGCTGTGACATGGGTCAGGAGAATACAGCTTCCAACATGCTGATAACTTCGGTGAAGGTCAATGGTCTTGATTCAAAACATCTGGATCACCAATAGGTCGTGAGCTGACGCGCATCAGCTTTCTATGGCTGGACTCTTCTGACTTTCTGATTTACAGGGATGGACTTGGGCATGGAAAAACAGCAGAATCAGATGTCATCCAGAATTCAGCCAGCTTCTGCCCTTCCTGCAAGTGTCCACCCTAGGCACAGGTGGCAAACCAGAGAAGGATTGCTAACCAGTGAACTACTTGCCATGGCTTTTGAGCAGATCAAAGCCAGTCCCCGAGGTGGACTGGCTACCACATGGCCAGTGGCTATGCTGGGACAGATCCAAGAGGTAATGGGAGTGAGCAGCTCTCTAGCTGTATGAGGAAATCAGTGTGGAGAAGCTTCTTCACCCAGCCTAACCTAATTGCCCTGACCCCCTGCTGCACACCTGCTAGAAGCACATGCCAGAAAGGATAGGGGGGCCATTGGGGAAATAGTTATTCTTACCTGTGTGCTACACCCTGCCACTGTGTGCGCATGCTTGTTTCTCTCAGTGCCATGAGTCCTCTCTAGATTTTCATATATAGCTTGCATGACAAGAAAAGCTACCAGTCCTGATTAGTCCCTGGTGAATATCTTCTAAAACTACCCATTCCACCTCCCAGCCAGCTCCTGACCTGTCTAGCCCAGTCAGTGTTTGACTTGCTGTCCATAGAGTGACTGTCAGCATGTGCTGCTGAAACATATAATCATAGAATGGTTTGTGTGGGAACCGTCCTTTAAAGAACACCTAGTCCAATGCCCCTGCCATGGACAGGCACACCTTGCAGTAGATGAAAACTCAGAGCCCCATCCAGCCTGACTTTGAACACTTCCAGGGCTGGGCTATCACACTTCTTCCCCAGACTACCTGGTCCAGTATCTCACTATCCTTGTTGCAAATAAATTCTTCTTTCTATCCACTCAAGATCTACCTTCTTTCAGTTTAAAACTATCATCCCTTGTCCTGTCAGTACAGGCCTTGGTAAAAAGTCTCTCTCCACCTTTCTCATAAGCCCCCTTTGAAAGGCTTCAATAAAGTCTCCCCACAGCCTTCTCTTCTCCAAGTTTAACAATTAATCCCAACATTCTCAGCCTTTCTTCACAGGAGAGGTGTTCCACCCCCAAGACCATTTTTGTTTTCATCCTCTGGACCCTCTCCAAGAGGTCCATGTACTTCTTGTGCTGGGAACCCCACAGCCAGATGTAGTACTTCAGGTGGGGTCACACCAGAATGGAGTAGACAGGGAGAATCACCTCCCTCAAACTGCTGGCCACACTTCTTTTGGTGAAGGACAGAATCAGCTTTCTGGGCTGTGACCAGACTTTCTGGCATAGTCAAATTTTTCATCCATCACTATCTCCAAGTTCTCCTCTGCAAGGCTGCTCCTAATCAGTTCATCTTTCAATCTATACTGATATTTGTAATTGCCCCAATCCATGTGCAGGACCTTGCACATGAGTTTGTTGAACTTTATGGGGCCACTCCTCAAGTCTGTCAAAGTCCCTCTGAATGGTGTCCTTTCCCTTTAGCAAATCTGCTGCACCCCTGAGCATGGTGTCATCCACAAACTTGCTGAGGGTGAACTCATTCTCACTATCTATGCCATTAATGAAGGTATTAAATAGTATTGGTTCCAGTACATACAGCACTCATTATTGGTTTCCATCAGAAAATTTAGCTGTTGACTGCAATGCTTTGGATGCAATCATAAAGTTAATTTTTTTCTTTCTAATAGTCCATCAGTCAAACTCGTACCTCTTCAAGCCTTTTAATTCAAGGGATTCAGCATGAGAACTTGTGGCTTTCTTATACACAGTGAATAAGTGCCAGAAGCCTTGAATCATTAGAAATTAAAATTTGTCTCAACTATGATCACATTTTTGTGTCAATTTAAATAGGACTGATACAATCTTCAGTAGGGTTTTTTTGGTTGTGTTATTATAAATCCTTTTCTTTACCTTATTTTAAGTATTAATATTCACAGAAGAGTTAAAATTGCACCATTAAAATCCTGGGAGGTTTTCTTTCCTCACTAGTATTTAATTTATTCAGGTTAAATTGTAAGTGCTTGGCAGAGAAAGCCACTTATAGATCTTTGGTTAATTTCCTTGAGCATGTATTTAAGTTGCATAGAATTATTTTTCTCATCTTTGCAGGCAAAGATAATGCTTAGCTCTTCCAACTTACACAACTGTAATGTCTTCATACGTGCTGGTGAAACAGTGTCAGGTTTCACACATGCCAGCACTTTTTCCATGAGCTTGTGTATCTGTAAAAACCAGCTAAGCAGCACTGCCCAAATCAGTAATAAGCACTGCATTGGGAACTATCTTACTGGTGCAAATGTGATTGCACTGTGACTTCTGGTGTGCCTTAAAAAATACAAAAATGGACAAAAACAAGCATGTACCTTAAAAAAGCTTTCTGATTGCACAGTCATTCTTACTTTGAATTACCCAAAAGTCCACTTCAAAACTGTGAAAAGAGCACATTTTTGTTCTGGTGCATTTGACATATGCTCACTGACATTTAGAAGCTGTGGTCCTGTACAGACTCTTTGAAAGGGTCAGATACAGCAAACTACCAACAATAATTTAAGAGATTGCTTTAGTTTAACATTCCCCAGGGCAGTAATCTTCTAATTCTCAGTTTGCAGACAGACACCTAAGGTTTTTCCAGTGGTGGTGGTGCGAACTCTTGTGCAGTAAGTAAATGGCAGTTCCTGACAGCCTTTTTTGTCACCTCTCCCTGATCCTTGAGAATTAGTCAGGCTCTGAGAATCCACCCAGCCGAGGATGAACATTGCCGCTGTAGATAACTGGCACACGTTTGCATTTTGAACTCATGGCAGGTTTCTCCAGCAGGCAAGTGAATGACTGCTCTTCACACTGCTATCCTGTGGTGAAGGGTCACTTGTCTCTTGGCATGGTGCTGATGTCAAGTGACTGCTCTGGGTATTCAACAGTGCCCACAGAGACCCAGGAGGCAGGGAGCCCAGCACCTGCTCCCCACCTCATTGCTGTGCAGCAGAAAGAGCTTTGTTTCTCCTGCTCCCAGCCACCCAGGCACTGTGGTAACCTCCTCAGCTGCTCAGAGAAAACAGCCAGTTACACCCAACCAAATAATTCTGGTGGCCCCAAGGACCACAGAACAGCTTTGAGGTTTACTTGCCGTTTGTATTATGAAAAGGACCGTTCCACAGAGGCGTAGATATTTATTAAATCGAAGTTCTAAATACTGCAAAAAAGAAGAAAAAAAAATGCTCATATTGAAATTTGGCACTATTGATAGGACTAGAATGAATTGATAAGCAATACAGAAAGAGCAGAGTGTAGTTTTTACATTTTCATGAATGGCCAAAACTCCTAGAGTCCCCTTGTTTGATATCTCTTCCAACCGGTTTGATATCTCTTTCATCTGGTTTTCTTTACAGACTTCACCAGTGGGTAATAACACACAAACAAGTGAAGCAGATATAAGCTAGTCACTATACAAGGGTGTCTACAGAAAAGACTAGAACGTATTATCACAGAATCACTAAATATGCTGAGTTGAAAGGAACAAGAGTACACAAGTAAGTTGGACTTGATTACACAAGAGTAATCAAGTCCAACTCTTGACTCTGCACAGGGAAACCTAAGAGTTGACAATGACATAGCAGCCAAAAATAGAACCCACTAGTTT
The DNA here is from genome assembly GCF_012460135.2 of Molothrus ater. Classification (NCBI taxonomy): domain Eukaryota; kingdom Metazoa; phylum Chordata; class Aves; order Passeriformes; family Icteridae; genus Molothrus; species Molothrus ater. The sequence goes on from NC_050482.2 coordinate 46,858,536, forward strand.
TGTGAAATCAGAGAGAAAAAAGAAAACATTGTGACTATTCCTACATCTCAGTCAGTGTGGAAACTCTGGCATTATGTGTGTCCATTTGAACTGCTGCAAGAGAGGGCAAAAGATTTTCAGCCGTTAGCAGCTTCTCCCCACATTAACCCCACCTTCTGCACTGCCCAAGGCAGCCTGATATAGTCTACTGATAAGTCAAAATTTATCCTTTTGTGAAACAAGAACCCACACTTTTCTATCAAGGCTGGACAGCACAACCTCTAAATTAGTCTGTCATGCTGTAGAGCAGATTTCTTACCACCGTCTGTCCTAAAAACCCTCTCGGTGTGTGGTTGTACAAAAGAAATCTCATTTGCCTGACAAATCTGTCCAATCAACATAGATAAACACTGAACCATCTCAAGGGTTCACTCACAAACTGAGCATTTAAAATGTGATCTATGAGCATGTCCACACAAGGAAGCAGTTTTCAACCCCTGGACAGACACAAAAGGTTGTTAAAAATCTGGACTCTGTCCAGAAAAAGAAGATATATCTTTTATAGGTGCATTACTGATTCAACACCAAGATAATCAGTGAGTTTCCAGTCATGATCATAAGCCTTTATTTAAAAGAGCCCTATTGAAGTATCCTCATGACAGTCCAAAGATTAGTAGATTAAAATACACTGGAAGACACCAGAGATTTCTGTTGGTGAATTCTTATCTAAATTCACTAACAGAAATCTTGTTTTCAGCCTCCAGTGCTGCAATGTCTCTGTTCAGTGTAATAAAATGCTAAAGACCAAAGTAGCCAGCCAAGGACTTTCACCTGCACCGATGCTCCTTTCCCAAAGTCCTCTGCAAAATGCACAGTTTGCTTCCAAATCTGCAGCTAGGAACTATCTCCACGCAGGAAGATAAACAGGTTGCATGGACATTTTGAATCAGAAGAAAGCACTGACCAGATGCTTCCCCATCCCAAAACTGTCAGACTTGACTGGTGATTATCCCACTACCTCAGCTGTTTCTGTGCTGATGGCTATAACTTTAACTTGCATGCTGTGCTTAAAACCAGCTCAGCCTTATTTTGGTGGAAGCACAAAAACTTTCACAGACAGAGAGTATTTGCTGACCTCCTTGTATAATCATGAGGGAGAAGACATTCAGTAGTGTAAACAGCCTCAGGTGACAAAGAGTCTCTTCAAAATCTCTTGGAACAGCACAAATACATATTCTGCCAAAAGGTGACTTTTGTGGTTGCACCTTAGCTTAGAAACTTATCTGGAGGGAGTGTGATGTGATGTGATAACTCTGGTTCCTATAGTAGATGCTTTTGTGCTCTGGTTTGGGTATATTAATTACAGATGATTAATGACATGTCACCGTCCAATCTGCATTAGGATTACTCCACCTACTGAACTGAGTATCTGGCATGAAGAAATAAATCTAGTCAGACACACGGCTCCTGAGCTAAGGCAGCAGGAGTGAGTATCACCTGCCTGCAGAGACAGTGTGGGCAGACTTGGGGACAGAGAGGGTTGCAGCCTGCTCTCAGGAGTGTGGTGACATAGGACAGCACAGAGTGCAGGGAGTTTGGAGGAAGAGAAGGTGGAGGCCAGACATGTAGAAAGTAGGCATGAGAAGCCTCCCAGTTCCCTAAAAGCTGGGGAGGGCTTCTTCCCACTCCACCTTACCTCATAGGTGCTGGTAATGCCCAGCTTGTAGAAGACAGGCAGGAAGATCTCAGCACTGCACAGCACCACCAAGCCGTAGGTGATGGCAAAGATGCAGAAGATGGCACCATAGCGATAGATCTCAGCAGGGGTGCCCAGCACCGTGACGGCTGACATGAAGCTGGCGGTGAGGGAGAGTGCCACCGGGAGGGCACTCATGCTGCGGCCTGCCATGAGGAAGTCCTTTGATGTCTTCTGCCCTCCTCCCACGAAGGCGTAGTAGATGCCAATGATGGCCGAGATGAGCAGCATAGCCGCAAAGACCACATAGTCCCACACGGTGAAGCGCCCCATTCTGCCTGAGGAACTCACTCACCCTTGGAACCAAGAATCTTCCCCAAAATCAGAGGGGCTGCTGCTGCCTCCGCAGGGCTGGCGCGGGATGGCAGCAGGAGGAAGCAGATGGGAACGGGCCCCCGGGGAGGTGCCCCCCGCCGGGGCTGGGGCAGGCGCGGTGCGGTGACACCAGCGGGACAGAAGCAGAGGTGCGATGCGGTGTCACCGGGTGGGACAGGTGCGGTGTCCGCCGCCGGCACAGGTGCGCTGCGGAGCGCCCCGCGAGGTCCCCACGCGTGTCCCTGGGGGGGCAGCGAGCTGCGCCGGGAGCCGCTGCGCGAGTGCCGCAGCCGGGACGGCGGGCGGGCCTTATACGGTCCCGGTGCCCGCTCCTCCCCGCGGCGCTGAGCGCCCCCGCGGAGCGAGAAGGGGCGGCGATCCCGGGCCAGGGCAGCCCGCCCCGCGCCTCCGGGCTGCGGGATGGCGCCGCGGCACAGCCCCGCCTGAACGCGGTTACACCGCAAGCTCTTGGTCCAGAGCTTCTGGAGGGAAGACATTTCACACGAGTTCCCCAGGATGGGGAGCCTACCCTCGCTCATTAGCACATTACACCATCTCCCCAAAGGGCTGAGATGAAAATATAATTTAATGTATACGTTTCCATGAGTTGTGCAATCTGGAAGGGAACTCACTGAATCAGACTTACCAAGACTAGTTGCTGAACACTGCAGTTGTGCAACCGGGAAACCCAACTACCTGCACTGTGCTCACAGAAGTTTTACTAATTGTCTTCAAGTTCAGGTGTCAAAGTGCACAGGAGCATCACAAATGGAGTTTCACACATCTTACCCAGAGAGGAATACATCAAAAACACCTTTAGGATTCTAAGGTCATGCATGTCAAGTGGTGGAGATGTGCCTATTTCTATGGCCAGCAGTAGACACAGGACTAACAGCAAATACCATATTTGGCCACTTTGCCATATATTAGCAACCCCAGATGGGGAATGAAGATAAAAGGATGCCAAAGCTGACTCAGATGTGCTTGACAGCATGCAGCCACATACAGCACACCTTGTGGCAGAGTTTAGAAGCTTTGCACAGTAGATTTCCATCTTGAGCTGTACATTGGCAAAGTGCTATGCTGGAGGTGATTACCTAGTAAAAGTCAGAACCAGCTTGAGGATTAAAAATTACCCTGTTTTCCTTCATGGAAGGTAGAATAATTTTCCTTCCTGCCCAGCCTCTTCTGGCTCTCATCCACAGCTGGATAAACTGGAAGTAGTCTTTCCTGCAAGAGTTCTGTGTTCAGCTCAAGGTGCTCTGAGCTGCCTGTATCTGACCACTTTGAGACATGGTTTTCAGCAACCATCTTGGACAGAAATGACCAGACAGACACCTGACAGCCAAGCACAGGTGATGGAACACTTCTCTCTCCTTGGGAGCTCTGGAATCGCAGGCCTTTTGGAGTTATTTCTGAGTGCATATTGGAAGGAGGGGGAGTAGGTGGAAGTCTGGTCTGTCAGGATTATTAAGTTGAGCTGTGAAATCATGTCTGTTTTGGACTGGTGTCTAGATGCCTATCTGGGAGTCTGAATGGCCTTGAAGAGACCATGCCATGGTGTGCAAGTGGCATGTCCTATCTCACCACAACAGGTTAGGGCATCAGTTTCTGTGACCCAATTACTCTCTAATTACTTATGCAATGAGTAAGAACTTCCAGATATCCTGTTGAGGAAGAGCAAGAAAGAAACTTATGCTTTACACCTACCAGTTAGGCCATTGATTTTTTGATCATCTGAAGTGGTTGCCCTAAATCAACTTCTGACAAGGTGAAAGATGGTAAGCCTTCCAAGCAAAACTTCAATCAAAACCAGCACATCCCCGCTCAGTGCAATGAACTGGTGTTGTCCAAAAAAAAAGTATTTGCTGTCAAAAAGCATGACCCCTTTTTCACAGGAAGGATATAAGCAGGCTCTGGCTCAGACCCACAGCTTCTGCTGCTCAGTGTCCTTTGTTTGCACTTCTTCAGGAATTATGTTGCTCAAACCATTCAAACAATAACATGCATTTAAAGTATTAATTACACAGGATTAATACAATTTTGATTCGGCTTCTTTATAATTTTTGACATAATGTAAACACAGCAAGTACATGATAACATGATAACATGTACTGGAAAACAAATCATGTTTCTTAACTGAAACACAAGCAGCTATGAGAAATGCACATCACTCTGGTTTCACGTGGCATCCTTGGCTCTTTTACCGGTAGTGTTAAGCAAATTGTCTTTCAAATGTCATCATGATCGACATGGCATGAAAGGCTGGATCCTCCAATGTGGATGTTTCCATTTTTGGAACCAGCAGCAAATCTGTATGATGGCTATGTTCTAAATCACAGCAAGTGAACCTGGAGAACAGGACTAAATGTTTTTCTGGATTTTTCACACAGGGAACCAAATTAGCTCTATTGGTTTGTGCTGTGTGACAGAGACAGAACTGCAAGTATTTGCTTTTTCTCATTGCTACAATAGATATGTAAATGGCTTCCAAACTCAGAGAGTGTCTTTCATTATCTTCTTGTAACACTTTTGTTCCATCTCCACTGGGTCTTATGTGGTGTCTCATCTCACTGTGGCTGTGACTCTCTTTTTGTAAGAGGGATTCATCATCCATGGGATTCAGTGTTTAATAGTAAGAGGGGTAAGATTCACATCTCTCCAGCACCCTCTAATTAAAAAGGCCATGGATCTGACCAAACAAACCCCAGACTGCCTGTGGGTTCCAAATGGGTCCTTCCTTGTGATTGTATTTCCCTTGTGGGCTCATTTCCACTATGGGACAGCTCTGTGAGGTATTACTGGAAGTCTGTAAGAAAGGATATCCCCTTCCTCTTATTTTTCATGTGGATGGGCCACTGCATTGGGAGATCAGTCAGATGTATTTTCTCCTGTGGGTGAGATAAATATATTGAGCCCTGAACTTGGAGACATGCTGCCCATCTCTCTGAACTAAGTTGTGAAAATAGACTTTGAGGGAATTATCCTGCTTGTAGGCAAATGTGGGCATGGGCAAAAACAACTGTAAATGAGGGAGGAGAGCACTGGAGGCCTGGTGACCATTGTTCAGTGGGGATGCAAGACCCTTTACATTTTGCTTTGGCAGCCTGGGAGCTCTCCAACTTCCAGTAATTTTTGCTTCGTTTCAGACTATGTGGGGTTCAGCTGTCCCTACCCCAGCTGAGCTGAGTTCGCAGATCAAGAACAGTTCATGGTCAATTTTATTGACCTGGGTAGTGCCAGGACTGGCCATTGTTCTCTGCTGCTTACACAAGGATCAGTTTGGAAACCTTGCCAGAAAATGGCTGGCTGTTGGTAAAAACAAACAAACAAAATAATTTCAAAACAAAATCTGAAAAAAATGGATGATTTGTTAGGAAATCAGGGATGTGGGATGATGCCTTGTATATATGTATATATACATGTATGCATGTGGAACGTGTTTGCACTTCATGCAATGACCGCAGTATACCATCACCAAATCTACAGAGATTGGGGCCTCAGAAAGATTAAGGAGCTATGAGTTGCATTGAAGTAGATGGGAAAAAAATGCAGGATCTCATAAATGTTCCTGTTGAAAGGAACACTGCTGCAGGAGCTGAACCTCTATTAGGGGAATGGTGAAACCATTTGAGATAAAGACCTTAAAAACACAAAACTGCAGGCAAAGCTTCTCATCTTTTAAGTTCATAAGCCAACCAACAGTGATATGAGGACCTAGATTCAATTTGCTCCTCTGTTCATGGAGCTAGCAGTTAAATTTCCTTTATGTCACAGTTAGTGTTAGGAATAACATCAAAATTAATAATTTACTCCTAATTAGACTGTCAGATTTTTCTCACAATGCAGTACTTCAAGTAAAAATGCACTTCATTTACTTTTGGAATATTTTAATTGCAGCAATGACTTCCTATACAGCATCACTTGTCACCTTGAGAAGCCTGGTGAAAAGGAAGCTCATTGCTGATGGCGTTTCATATTTCTGAACATCAGTTAGGGTCAGTTGAATATACCCTAATCTCCTCTACTTGCTGTGCTTTTCTACACACTGCTGTTTTGAATTGCTGGGCATAGTATAGTTAGTTACCTTACTACCACCATCACTGGCTTTGCTTCTCCTGGTTTGATGCTCCTGTTGTGGTTTAATCCCAGCCAGCAGCTAAGTACCACACAGCTGCTCAATCACCACCTTCCCCCCACCTTGCAGTGAGGAGGAGAAATGGAAAAAAAAGAAAAGTAAAACCCGTGGGTTGAGATAAGAGCAGTTTAATAAGTGAAACAAAATAAAATCTAATAATAATATTTATAATAATGACAATATTAATAATTTTAATAAAAAGGGGTGGCAGGAACCCAAAAGAAAGAAGCAATGCACAATACAATTGCTCACCCCCCCCACTGACTGATGGCCAGCCCACACCCGAGCAGTAATTAGCGTCTCCTGGCCAACTCCTCTCAGTTTATATGCTGGGAATGGTGTTCTGTGGTATGGAATACACCTTTGGCTAGTTCAGATCAGCTGTCCTGGCCATGCTCCCTCCCACTTTCTTGTGCATCTGCTCACTGGCAGAGCATGGGAAACTGTCTTGGCTTAGGGTAAGCACAACTTAGCAACAATAAAAACATCAGTGTGTTATCAACACTCATCTCATACTACATTCAAAATGCAGCACTGTGCCAGCTACTATAAAGAAAATTAACTACCCAAGCCAAAAACATGGCAGATATCTTAATCTCCCACAGTCTTGTTTAGTGATTTTCTTAGCTTTCTTTTTAGTTATTTTTTGTTAGCCCTTTTTCTGTTAATAATGTTTGGACATGACACAATTACCCTGAAAGGGGATTCAGAAGAGCATCATCATCATCATCATCAATCAATATTCTTTGTGAAACTTGGATGAGTTTCTTCACCTGGCACATGTATTTTGAGCACAGGGATTTTCTTTTACAGAGATGTCCCTTAATTGTTACCACTTTATATCCAGTAATATCACTAGGGTACATTCCCAAGCATCCTTTTAGAAACTTTTTTCTAGTAGTAATTTTATAGAAGTGCCTCTTGCACAGACTGTGTTCTGTTTGAGGGCAATAACAAGGATGCAATGATATTTGCAAGTGTCTTATGTCTTAAAAACCAACCATAAGCATAACAAGTTAAATATTTCAAGAAGCATGGTTCCCTAATTCCATGTCTGTCATATTTCCAATCCTAATCCTATCCAAATCCTACATTTGAAGAAGTGTAGAACTGGGAAAGGTCTTTGCTTCAGACCCTAATCATCAGGAAGTCCTTCAGGGTAACAACTTTTTCTTGAAGTGTTTGTCCTCTCATGCTTAGCATGTCTGGGACACAAGGACAGAAAGAGTGACTTGCAAAGAAAGAGATCAACAAGGACAAAAGAGCCAAAGAGTCATAAAAGTCATGGTTTATGTTGACATTTTGAATGACACCTTAGTTGTTTCTTTTTTCTATGTTCACATTCCACTGAAATTCAAATGAATGCAGTTTGCAAGGAAAATAATTTAAATGTGAGTACTTAATGGTCTTGAGAAGGGAACTTTATATTGTGCAACCCACTAATACCAACACACCTTTTAAAATCAATAGTGAGTGCTCCAGGATTGAAGGAAGTACTTAAGTTAGCCTTGACTACTGAGCATTTAAATCTGAATGATCAGGAGTCTATAATGCATTTGCTGGAGAACTCTTCTCTTTCATCTAAAAGAACAAATTTCAAAATATATTTATGGCCTGTCCATGCAGTGAGATCTAGCATACATAAATACTCGATCACAAGAACAATTAGTATGGGAATAAAACTGTGGTACAGATTTTACTTCTTTAACTCAAATGGATAAATAAGTTACATGTTTGAACTTTATTCCCATGGCTTTGGGATCTTTTGTTTATTTAAGGTGTTCAATTCTGCATCAACAGAATTACAATTCAACTAGTTTGCTTACTTGCAGTTAATGTATGAGAAAAGGCTGTCAAATGTTCACCAGAATGATGAACAAAAAAATTGATTTTTTTTCTGAGTAAATTATTCTGAACTTCTGTATTCTGTTTCTGTTGTTTCCCTCTTTTTTCACTACCTGCTATCCAAACTATCTCAGATCACATGTTCTAGCTGCTGTTGTTTTGATATGTTTGCTTTAGGTGTACCATGTAGGGTACTTTGGTTATGCAGCTTGGCTCCCTGCTGAAGGAGAGAGACAGGCTCTGCAGAAAGAAACTGTTGCTTTGATATGCTCCCTGGAGGAGCCTGTCTCTTTGCACTTTCTACAGAGGAAGCCTCTGGAAATGAACCTGGTAACTCTGCCACTTCAAAATACTCTGAAAAATGTTGCCTGCCACTGCCCCAGTGACCTAACTAGCTTTTTGATTATTTTGATTTATTTTTGCATTCATAATCCAGAGTGTCTATCATCAGTTCTGACATCTCCCTTATTATCTGCCTCCCATCCTCCTTTGTAATTGCTACTGCTGAATCCCCTGTGCTCCCTCAATCCTTTCATCTCCACCCCCATCTCTTCACATTAAGAAACTTTCTCTTCCTCCTCCCTCTCACACTTCTTCAAGAATCCCCTTCCTTTAGGACCAGCAGTCCCATGAGGCATTTTCCCCCAAAATTGCTGTTTCCTATCCACTTCATTCTTCCAATTTTTTAATGTCTCTAGGAACTGACTGCCTTGCCTCTCATTTTAACCCCTTTTTGGTCATCTTCAGTTCTTCTACTCTCTGCCAAGGCTGCCCATGCTGAGATCACACAGACACATACATTGCTTGGAAATGTTTGAAAGCAGTTATGCATATTTATACCAGCTCTATGTGTTTAATTGCTTTGTTTGTCAGACATCCTCAAAGCAACATCCATCACCAAAAATAGGTCCAACCATCTGCATCTGTTGACTTTGGCTTGGTTTGTTTCTTCTGTTTCCCTCTATAACGTGAGATTTGTTACACCTATTTCTGATGCTATCTGGACATTTCAAATAGCAAATCCCTGTTATTTTCTGGAGAGTAGAAACACTGCCAGCCTCCTTGGTCTCTCCCAAGATGCTGGGACACACTGCAGGTTTTTTGGCCTCTTGCACTGCAGTCTTATGGCTGTTGCAGGATGCTAAGGAGTGATGGATGGTCTGTGGTGGGTGGGGGACAGTGGATATGTGTCATGTGGATGTTCATGACCAAACTCCATGGCATGAGGATTTTATTAATCCAGGCACACTAAGACTCTTAAAATTAATGTCTGTTGCTTTAGTGTATTGTTTTCCAGTGTTAGCATGTGTTCAAATAGACTACTGGGTGGGGTTTGATGAAAATGTGGATTTGGGGCTAAGGCAATGGGGAAGAAATAATAACTTTAACATGCTTTTTTAAATAGGCAAAAAAATGTATTGATCTAGCATCATAAAGCCTCCACAGCTTCTACACAGTCAGTTTAATACCATGTGATAGTGTTAGCAGTGTGCAAACTTGGTGAATGATGTGATGCACAAGGAAGCACAGCAGTAAATGGCAGTCGAGGAGAAGCATTTTGGCTGCAGCTGGATTTAAGGGACTCCATCTCTTGGTACAGCAGGTGCTCTGTATCTGTACAGTACCATTAGCTGATCCTCATTTTAAAGGGGCTCATTTCATCTCACACCAAAAGAGGCACTGGTAGGCACCCTGCAAGCAATCTTCTACTGGCTATGAACACCAGGTGAAATATAGCCCTCTGTGCAGCCAGCAGCTATAGCCAGAGAGGTGAACTGCACCCCTGTGCTAAGTGTTTGACCAGTTCAAACAGCCAGGACTTCATCTGCTTCAGAGTCTTTTGGGTTTTCTCTCTTAATTGGAGATGGAGGCTCATTTCCTTTTCCTTTATTACTGAAGTGTCAATCTCCACCTAGATATCTTTTACACAGGGATCTATTATTTCAGTATGTTTGTTTTATCAGTTCTTTCAATGGCTCCTATTTGATCTAATCATAAATTAGACCCACAAATCGGTATTGAAAGCAGCAGCAGTGTCCAAAAACTTACTTAAATTTTATGATAAGAAGGGACAGCCCTAATTTTCTTTTTCTTAGTGTTAGCAACATCTCTGCAGTGACAGCATCAATAACATTTTTTGGTGTTTTTTTTGGTTGGTTGGTTGGTTGGTTGGCTGGTTGGTTGGTTGGTTGGTTGGCTGGTTGGTAGGTTGGTTGGTATGGTTTGATTTTTTGGTGTTTTGTTGGGGTTTTTTTCTGCTTTATATAGACCAATATTGGAAATTTCTCATAAAGATCTGTAATTTAGCAGCTGGTACCAGCAGCTTATGACACGGTGGAAGAGCCAAGAAGGGCTGCTTTGTCTCTTGATGTTGTATAACTTTTTCTGCTTTTCTAAGGTACTCACAAATATTTATCTCAACAGAACACATCAAAATTAGACTGCTTCCTAGCAGTCTCAGGTATATATGTTTAAATGTTTTTCCTTACAGTACACTGCAGAGCTGAGATTATTAGACCCTTTCTTCAGAGTTTCAACTTTTGTACACTATGTCTCTTGGATCTATGAGATCAGGAATGGATAACTGAAGTACTGACTCTATTGGAACCTGAAAGCAAAGTTACAGCTGCATGAATACTATGACAGTTGAAACTTCAAATAAGAAAAGAAAAAGCAGCAAATTAATTAGCCAAAACATCAAACCTACATACCTAACTTGCATTCCATGAATGAGATGGATGCAGAGATATGAAGAACAGTACCAATTGCTTTGTACATAACCTTCTCTTCCATGCCAGGAACATACCATTCCTTTCAGTGAGCCTGGCCTTATTTTTCCCTGAGTGGCATGGTGTAAACAGACTGTTAGTAGTCCCAGACACATGACAGACAGCCTAAAATCCAGAGGGTTTCTGTCAAATCCAAATGCCCCTCATTTTAATGGTGAGCGTGAGATGCAGCGTGAGATGCATTCACATCTCTCTTCAGGAACAAGACTCCATCCTGCCTTTTAATTTTCCTTTCCATGCACCATGATTCCTCTGTGAATCCTCTTCCTGCTGCTTCCATTACTGTTGTTTTCAACAAGGCTGTAGCCAGTTCTGTTGCTGCTGTTGTGGCAGAGCAACAGATGAGGAACAACAGCTGTAGCCACCACTGCAAACCTCTCCTGTCCTGGGTCTCTCTGTGAACATGTGGTCTGTGCAGAAATCAGACCCTTTTGCTTTCTAACACAAATAATTTCTAAAACTTTCTTCTCCACCAAAAAAAAACCCCACCAAGAAAACCAAAACAAAAAATGCCAAAAAACCAAACTAAACAAAACCAAACCACCACCACCAACAACACACAAAAAACCACCCCCCAAAAAAACCGAAAAAACCCCAAACAACAAACAGAAAACCAAAGCCTAAAAAAAAACCCAAAAAAACCCCAAACAACAAACAGAAAACCAAAGCCTAAAAAAAAAAAACCCAGGTGTGGGTTCCTACTGGGCAGAAAACGGGCATGAATTGTGGCAAAATTGTGCCAGGGATTTTATTGATCATCTATTGGTGTGGACAGTCCCTGGTACTGTTCAGTTTACTTCAAGAGATGGAGCTAGTACAGCCCACCTATTTCAGCTCTGCAGCAGGACCCTGACTTGAAATAGATGAGTCACTGGCCTAAGTGTGTCAAGGGTTGAACCAGGTTGTCAGTGTCCCTTTCTGTGAGGAAAGTCCCTAAGTTCAGGATATTTCAGACAAAAAATCTTAGATCTAAATTCCAGCCCCTTGTTCAACCCTCTCTGATCAGCAAACCTAAGGGTTTACTCTTCTCCCCATGAAATTCTCCCCATGACTCAGCTAGCATTGACCTGGAGTTGCATTATTTGCAGAATCTCTATGCTTCAGGCATATTAGAAAAAATGTGGCCCAACAGTTCCACCACATTGCAGAACAGGATTCCAGTATCTTGTCTGCTTTGATTTTGAAGTGCTCTCAACAACACCCTACATAATCTTGTGGGGTTTTCTTCCGCAAGGCAAGGCAAAATGCCAGCTAGAAGCTGAGGAGGAAACTGGCAGTGAAAATATGTCATTGTGTTACAAAGGGCTCATCTTGCTTTGCAGACAAATTTAAAAATTAAAAATCTGTTTGCTTCATTTGAAAGAATACACCAAACTGCATGATACACTTCTATAACCTGCCTTCAACTCATGCCAGCTTCTCCCTACAGGAGGATTTTGAAGAACTCCTGTGATGCAGTAGGTTTACAGCCACATCCATCCCATCTGTGTGGTGACTTGAGACAGGCAAAGAGAAAGGCTTCTGGGTTCACAACCAGCTCAGATAACTGTTCAGTGTCTTTAATATTGATTGAGAAACCTAGCTTTGGGCATCCAAGATTGGAAGTTGGTTGGTCAAATTCACAGTTGTTTCTGTTCATCTATTAGCCTGTTATATTTCATTTTGAAAGGAAAAATCCTCACACAAGATAATTACCTATGCAAACTCCACTATGCCTCTATGAATAGGGTAAGAAAATGAAAATTTGATCTAACTCCTGTGCACCTATGCAATCTACAAGGTCTTCTGGTTAAAAATAGTCTGACCTGGGTGCTCATTGTCTTGTGTCAGGTGACATGTCCTTTAAGTCAGAAACTCAGTGTCATATGGGCTTCAGGACTATGTGCTGTGCTTGTGATTAATACACATAAAATATGACAGAAGTAGGGCAACTCAATAACCCTGTTTGGATACAATGTATTTATGTAGTTATTGAGCCATGTCATGTGGGGGGCATCCACAGGGGCAGTTGCAGATATGCGCATATAATGGAGTCATCCAGACTTCCTGAGACTACCAATTCTAGGATTAATTCTATTCTAACACAGATGTTTCAAGTACAAAAATGTGTCTAGAGCTTCAGTGAATAGAAAAGGAGCCTGAAGTTGATGCTCAAAGGCAGACACATGCATTTTAAACATATAGGTTATATAACCTGAGATTAATTCTGCCCTGTGAGACCACTCTGGGTTAAATTTGGAGGTATTTAACCCCAATTACTACTATTAGGCTAAACTACAGACTACCAGAGGGCAAGCCTGCTTTGCTTCTACATAAAGTGGCTCTGGCTCTTGCTGAGTCCAGCAAGTAGATTTAGAACTGCAGGACTAAAAAGCCCAGGAATGGAGGAGACACAGGAATCTTAGACCTGTTTCAGGAGTGCTGATGGATTAGAGTCAGGGACTGGTGGCTGTAGCCCACACTGGGTGTTTGAAGAAGTTGGATCTGAATTGGTGACTACTTTGGTAGACATGCATGCACTATTTTACAAAGGTTTCCTCTACATGCCTCTACTAGTATTACTACCAATAAGCCATTACTCTTCAGAAAGCCATCTGCTTTTAATTTTTAATGCCTGTAGCATAAATTTCTGAAGGAGAATTGCTGGCAGGAGCCATCAGATAATCACAGGGTGCTGGAGCTGGGGCCTGCCCACAGATGGGAAAACCACATCTCTTACTGGAAAAGTAGAAGTCCTGAGGCTTAAGGCATTGCAGTCAGAGGGGAGTGTATGTAGTAAAGATATCATTAACATAGCTGCAGCTCATACACAAGTGGGGAAGGGCCCTTCTGGGTCACTGAACCTTGCCAGCTGAGGCACCAGACCTACTGTCCTGGCCATACTGGTATTGATACCTGGGCTATAAGCCTGAGGCTCACTCAGGTGTACCTCCAAGTGTGGTATTCAGTGCTGGCTGACACGCAGGCCGTGAGTATCTTGCAACCAGAAACTCTCAGGAACATCAGCAGCTGCAGGTTTACCTTGTCTCAATCTTCTAAGAAATTGCTAGTTTACAAACACAAAAAGAGCATTTTTCGCCTTTTAAAAACTTCCTCTAATGTCTTTTATTTTTGCTGATGATGACTTCTGCAAGCCAGAGCACACCTGAGCTCTTCTCCCCATTACTTTACATGAATGTTAGATTTGGCTCATTTCCTTGGATGATTTTGTAGTGCATGCATCCCAAAAAGTTCTACAGCTCTATGAATAGATGCTATTCATAATGGAAAAAAGATGACTTTTTTCACAAGTATACAATAGGTAGGAGACATAGTAAGTGAATTTACTAACCACTTCTGGAGGGTTGTTTGTGCTCTTAAACAGTTGCATATTGGTTCCTAAGGTCTTGTGGATCCAGACCTCTCAACATGCTTTTGGCTGCACTTTCTATGGAGATATTTGGCCTTGAAATCACTTAAGCCAGCCTTTTCAAACTTAAATGCCTAATTAGGCATTCTCTTCCCACCTAATGCAAACGCCAGAAGTCCTTTCTATTCCTACAGCAGAAGAAAAAGGTTTAAAGCTGCCTCAGTAGCTCTGACTCCACAGGTGCTGAAACAAGCACGTTCCCCTACCTATCCAGATGACTATCATGCTAATGCCTTACTGCCTGCCTGTGGGCAGCCTTTCTGGATGCACCTGGCACTGTTTAACCTGCTGGGTCTGTTCGAAGCTGTGGGTCCCTACGTGCTCCTAATCGTGAACTTCAGCCGTGCTCAAATCCACCTGTGTGTCTTTCCATCAGGACAGCCTGCAAGCCTGGTTTCTGACAGGGGCCTGGTCTGAACAGCCTGGAGCCTGGCTTCTGACAGTGCCTTGAGCTGCCTGCAGCAGGCAGGACAGGCAGCATCGGCAGGGACAAATTCTCAAGCTGGGCAAGACGCAACCTCGAACGATGGCGTGGTTCTGAGCTGTCCTTACTACACCTGCCCGCACCAAAGCTCCTTCCCACTTTAACTTCATCTCCCACCTCACTGACACGTCCTTCCCCTCCTGCAACTGCAGCCGCAGGCAGAAGCTCCCATAAACCGTGGTATTGCAAGGGACGACCAGTCCATAACCATTTGCTCTTGTAAGAGAACTTGGTTTGCATGCACTTTATCTGCGATGAACATTTTTGTTTAAATTGTTGAGGTCCGGACAAAAATCACTACTGAGATCAGGGAGCTGGGCAGCGGCCGTTCCGGGACGAGCCATCAGGGCTGTGCTGTGGGCTGCATTCCGCCCCATCATCTTTCGCCATAGCACAAACTTCTCTTCCCTGGGCACCGCTGTGGCCTCCCCCAGGTACCGAGGTGCCTCAGCCCGCCGCCCTACACCACAGCGGCGGGGCTGGCCTGCTCTGCCCACGGCGCTGGGGAAGACCCACTCGGAGCCAAGGTGAGCCGGGGACAGGACCTCCCCCGGCTCCGGGCACAGCTCTCGTTTGGCATCGCCCGCCCCTTCCGCCGGCGGTCCCGCCCCTGCTCCCGGCAGCCCGTGCCGGCATGGCGGCGCCTGGCGCCTAGGGCCGCACGTGTGGGACCCGCTGTGGGGCTCCGCCGCCGCCGCCGCCACCGCCACCATGAAGAGCAAGCCCACGGCCCACAAGTCGGGCAACACGCACCGGGTGAGCGCCGGTGTTAGTTCAGTGGTCGTGCCCGGCTGCCGAAGCGGCACCGCGGCAGGAGGCGTGAGGGTCGGCGGCGTGGCGGGCTCTGCTCAGCGCTGCGAGGGTCCCCGGGGCCGAGAGCGGCTGCTGCCCCGTAGCCGGCAGCTCCGGCCGCCGGGTCACCGTGCCTGACAGGCAGCAGGCTCACCGCCGCCCTAGCGTAGGAAATAATTCAGTGACATTAACCAGCGTTGTTTCAGGAAGCCTGAGAGCGGGGCAGTTTGCTGAAATCTGGGTCGATTTCTCTGCATCTCTGTCATCGTGTTGTGCAGACGCGTGGGCTGTGAGCCTCTGTGTGCAGGTTGCGGGGTGGAGGGTCAGTCTTGCTCCTGGGTCTTTTGCCTTCATCTTCCTGTTGGGCTGATATTGAGGAGTATTATCCGGCAGCCCGTCTTTAGGAGTGGGATTTCTGTTCGCAGTGTGTGTATGCTGTTGAGAGATTTGGAAGGGCTGTGCTCAGAATTGAGCAAGAAATGTGTCTTTTTTTTTGCAGTTTCTTACCTTTTCGGAGCGCCTAAGCAACATTAATATTGATATTATTCATCGGATTGACAGAACTGGGAGCTATGCTGAGGTGAGAGCAGCAATTGTGATTATTTTCTGAAATAACATCACAAATAGACATACTCCGTGAAAGAGTCACTTAAGAAATTTATTTAGGAGGAAAATAGAAAGAAGCTCCTGCAAGAACTGCTTTTTCTGGAGCCTCGTTTCATGCTTTGTTCCCTTTTACTTTTTTACCTGGTCTGCAGTATTGCCATTGAGGACTTTGTCAGTACCACCCTGATGTCTTCCATGTGGCTGGTGGACCTGTTTCTGAATATGAAGGATGCTGCTGTTTCATTTAGCTATCCTAGGACCAGACTTGGAAGACTTGCATGTGCTGAGTAGCTGAGTAGTTGCAATAGAATCTGAAGTTTGAAAATCATAAGCTGAAAAAGACCTCTAAGATTATTGAGTCTGACTGTTAACCTAACACTGTCAAGTTCATCATTAAGCCATGTCCCTAAGTACTACAGCTGCACATCTTTTAAATATTTCTGTGGATGATTGTTCAACCACTTCTCTAGGTGTCCTGTTCTAATGCCTGACCACCCTTTCAGTGAAGAAATGTTCCCCAATATCCAGTCTAAACCTCCTCTAGCACAACTTCAGGCTGTTTCCTCTTGTCCTATCACTTGTTACCTATGGACACCCACGTACTGGCAACATGTGTATAAAGTAGCAACATGTGTCTTTATGGATCATAAGGATCATTTCTATGTGTTATATAAATATATAAAACATCATTATGATTATAGCACTTTGCGAGTTATTGCCACCTGGCCTTCTGGATTGTTCTGAACTTCCCACTCAATAGCTGAGAGGATGCCAAAAGAAAATCCCAAGGCATTGTGCTGGGTGAACTATGGCTCAGCGTCTTAGATTATCAAGGTCAATCAATGGAGGTATAAAAAGCAGTTATGTAAACAAGTCCTGTCATCAGAAAATATTTTCAAATGTGTTTTGAATATTGAAAGAAAGGCTTATTTTCAGGGAAACTCCATAGTGCCTGTTGAAATGAGTAATTAAGATTTCTTAGAATATTCTTTAAATGTTTAAGGCACTTGATAGTTGTCTTCATTTGAACCTCTCATCTTTACAGGACACGTTCAGTAGGGTTGGTAGCTATTCTTCATCTTTGTTTTGGCAGGAGGTTGAAACCTACTTTTTCGAAGGACTGCGGAAATGGAAGGAGCTGAACCTCACTCGCCATTTTGGTATGTCATTTATATTCCTGTTTCCTGCTTCCCTTAGACTGCTAAAATATGGTTTTCTTCATCCAGAGCCCAGTGGGAGATTATTGACTGGTTTTTGGACTGGGCTCTGGAGCACTGTTATTCTTTAACACCCTACATGCTTACCAGGGATTGGACAAGTTTTCAGGGCTTCTCTTTTGTTGTTTGAACAGTGCAATTCTATAATGAAGTGGCCAACAAATGCCAGTCCTTCAACCAGCTGGTTTATTACCAAAGTGCTGTTGTGCAGAGCTTGAAGACACATCTGCAAGTCGAAGGCAGTCTTGCTTACCAGCCCCTATTAAAGTAAGTATATGGTCACAAGAAATAGTCATAACCCTTGATGGTATTACAAGTAAGCATGGTTCCTGTTGTAAATGTTCTTTATCTTTATTGTGCTTGAGGAAAATAAGCAATGAGATGCCCAAAGTGGTCATATTTCCCTGGTAGAGCTTTACAGTTCTAAGTCTTCAAAAAACACAGTTGTGACAAGGCAAACAAATTAGCTGGAGTGTTACTGAATGTCAGACATTATATTAATGTGCTTTGCTTGACATTAATAATTCGTTTTCTTGTTTACTGTTGTCTGCTTGATTTTTTGAAAATCTTAAGATTCTTGCTATCCGCAACTGCCTAATAGGTGATATTTTTTTAAAAGTGGCACATAAAAGTGATGTTGCCTTTCTTTCCAAGGAGACTGTGCTGGATTATGCAATGTTTGACTAGGTTTTGATTAGTTTGTTTTTGAAATGCACTAACACTGGTGTATTTTCTGAAACACAGTCTAGTGGTGCAGCTGGCTCGAGATCTTCAGGCTGACTTCTATCCTCACTTTCCTGACTTCTTCCTGGCCATCACCAAGTTATTGGATACACAGGATACAGAGCTGCTAGAATGGGCTTTTACCTCTCTTTCCTATCTCTACAAGTATTTGTGGAGATTGATGGTGAAAGACATAGACAATATATACAGGTAAAAACCTTATTTAATGTCTGTCTTGATCAGCAGTTACTAGATGCTGTAGAAGTGTAAATGCCACATGAATACATGGTTTAATGCTTCAGTGTATTTTTTAGCATGCCTTCTCAGCTTTTTTCAGAGAGGAACTGGCCAAGCTCCAGGGAGTTACCAAATGCAGGGACTTCTGGGCTTGGGAAGTTCCTGAGCTACAGGTGCTTGAAGGCTGATTTTTTATGTGCTTACTGTGTTTTTAAACCTTTCCTAGGTATCTGCTTTTGGCAGGTGCTGTAGACTGACTGAGCATGTGGCCTGACCCAGTGTGACCACTTGTTCAGTTTGAAATTGCTGATGTAGCTGGGCTCTTAATTTTGACATAGACAGTGGTTCCATGTTTTTTCCTCCTAATTTCAGTTTGGAACAGATGGAGCAAAAAACTGGTTACAAATTTCCTCCCCAGCCCAGGCTAAGCTGTCGAACATATTGAAAAATGATCTGCTCAATTTGAGAGAATCTGAGGCACCACTCCCTCTGCAGTGAACCTGTGATGAGCCATCTGCCACTGTTACTGATACCAGAAAACTGCAAATATTTGTCAGCCTTGCAAACTGAATCTTTCAAAATTTTTAAGTGTACAGGAGAGCCTGTTGGCTCAACTGGAATACAAATCTGGCATATAAATCAACTTTCGTCTCACTTATTGCTGCTAAACATATATCTTGAAAATCTTGATGCTGCAGTTGAATCTGTGTAGATCTGCAGATTTGAAAGCTATTTCTGATTGTGGCTTAATTTGCTTGGCACTGTCATTTGACCTTCTTTGCAAAACTCCTGTTCTTTATGCAGGGAGAGTGGAAAGGAATATAGATGAGGGAAGGTATTGGCCCTCTCTAGAGGCACAGGTTCTTAGTGTTTGTAAAAAGTGGCAATGTAAACTGGAAACAATTTTTTAACCAGCTGATGGCAATTCTTGCATTGCCCCTAAGACAATGGTTTATTTTGTGTCTTTGTAGCCTGTACAGCACCCTGCTGGCTCACCACAAACTCCACATCAGAAACTTTGCTGCTGAAAGTTTTGTCTTTCTAATGAGAAAGGTAAGTCGGATGTTTGTACTTTGATGCTATCTTCATTTTGAGGTGGTTTTTGGATTCAATGTGCAATATTAGGTTTTCTCCAGAGAAGGGTTATCAAAGCCTGAACTGGCATACAGTGTGTCCTGAGTTGTCATTTTGGTTTTTTGTTTTGGTTTTTTTTTGTCATACTGAGGATGTCATGTGTTCTATGTCAGTAGTGGCAAATAGAGGCCTTAGCACTCTCTGTTTAGAGACATTAAACTAAATGCCTGTGGTTGGTTTATGTAAAATGACTAGAAATAGTAAGGTTATCCTGCAGAAGGGAGGCTTGAATTTGTATGTGCACATTTTTTTACTGTCTTTTTCACCAATACTTAAAGGCCTTTGTAGAACTGAAATTCTTGTGACATTTTTCCACTCCTGAAGATCACTGTATGTAACATTCCCGGGCAGATCAGCCAAGATCAGGCAGCAGCCTTTCATGGAGTAAGGAAAAGGGAGTGTTAGTATTTGGGTTTTCTTTAGTCAAAATGTACAAAAGCCAGGATTCCTTAGACTGGCTAGCAAGTTTGAGTATCCTCATTTTTGTCCTAAGTTGAGAGACCTTAATAAAGCATGTTCATTTGCTTGGTTGTTTTTGGAAATTTCTGAACTTTAGTCAAATGATCGGAAACTGAGGTGTTTACAATATTGGACCAGAGGTCCCTGCAGTATTCTCAAGTGTGGTTATAGTTTTGGACAACTGGGTTCTGTGTTCAGCTGATTCATGTCTCTGTCTCATCAGGACAGGGACTTTTTTGTTTCAGTTGTGACCAGTTTAACAGTGCATTTATGCACGTGTTTAAATGTGCATGAGAAGAATGAAACCCATATATTTCAGCTGCAGTGACCTCAGCAGGCCTGTGTACATTCTGGGGTTGTGGGAGCTGTAGTGACTGAATAGCTGATCAAATTTCTTTGAATTTCCTTGTGTGGTCACAGAAATAATGAGTTTGAACTGTTGTAGGAAGGCAGAACTAGGAGAGCATGGTGCTGTAGAGCCTTTTGATTGTCTCTGTCCGTCTGGCAGCTCTGAATAGCGGATAACAGTTTTTTCTCCTTATGTTTTGTAGGTTTCTGATAAAAATGACCTCTTCAATTTAATGCTCCGTGACCTGGGAGAGCACCCTGAAAAGGTGGAAGGTGTAGGACAGCTGCTGTTTGAGATGTGCAAGGGTGTTCGGAACATGTTCCACTCCTGTGCAGAGACGGTAAAGACAAGATTGCTGCTTTAACTGTTACTGTAACTGGCCTTAGGCGGTGCTCACTGAAACCAGGAGTGTTTTCTCCTTCACCTCAGTGGCTCCTTGGTGATAAGCATGTTGGTAATTACATGGTAGGATCTGAAAGCCTTCTAAGAATATTTTTGGAGACAGGAAGGTTGTTTTAAGTAGTTCCTTTTCAGTATTCCTGTATGCTGAAATCACACTTCTTGCTGATATTTCAGATTTTAGGTGATAGCCTATTTTTTTCTCAATTCTAGAAAGAATTGAGATCACTGGAATATTTTAGCAATACCTTGCACTAATTGGTTTTAGGATTGCTGGATTTATTTTCTAAGTGTAAGAACACTATATACTCTTTTCCTGTTCAGGCTATGAAGTTAATTCTGATGAAGCTGGGGCCTATGACTGAAGAAGAAATTGAGCTACCATGGGTAGCTGTTGGAGAAGCCTTCAAGCAAATGATCAAATCAGCTGCAGTGCATATCCACAAGGAGCATTTTGACATTGTCTTCAAGTGCCTGGAGGTACACTAATTGTTTTTCTTCTTACTGTTATTTTTTTATTCATGAGTGACAGAGAAAAAATTCTGCACTTATTGAGGAAAGTGTTTGTGTTTTACTGGACCAGAAATGGGTTTTTATCTGCTTTGGAAACACAAAATACAGAGTCATGGGAAAAATTCCACCCTTCTTTTCTAAGCTCAGAGTTACCCTGGTGGCTGTTTAGTGAGTGAGAAGGGAGCTACTGCAGGTGAGACTTGGAACTCAGTGCTGTGGCTGGGCAATGATGGTTTGTACAGTCTGCCTTTGCATGCACTGCAGAACCCTTGTTGGAATGTAGTGCTTGTTTTATGTTGCTGAACTATTGGTGGTTCAAAACCACTTTATGACAGTAAAAGGGAAGCTTTTTGCCCTTCACATCTTTTTAAGGCAAAGAGTTAGGTTAAACCTGAAAATCCAAGTTTGAGCCAAGTAGTGAAAATCAGAATGTTTTCAGTCTGGGTGTTCCTGTGTTGCTGCTTGGGGGTTACACTCTGGTTTGAAGGAGCACAGCTGAGTGGGGTGGGCTGTGCTGTGTTGGATCAGGGTGATGTAGAATAATCAGCAATGACACAGCCTGGCAGTATGTTTTGCTTACCTGGCCAATATTTAAAAGTTTGCAAACATGTGGTAGGGGGATTGAAGCCTCTTGCAACTGACAACAGACGGTGTCAGTTGTGCTCCTGAGAGGGATAAAATGGGAAACTGCAGGAAATGGTTCCCATGAGCTTTTTTAAGGTAGTCCTTCCAGCATGGGTAAATAATTCCTATTGGTTCCTTCTTGAGACTGCTTTCCTGTGATTAGCCAGTTTCCTAGAAAATCCCATTCTGTTTCTCTGGTCTCACCCAATATGATAAGCAGTTTTTACCTGACTGTCATTAGCTACAGATTTGTTTATCACTGAATGTTTTGTATCTCTGAGGATACAAACCCTTTGTATCTTTGACTCATCATCTGCAGTCGTTACGAAATCTTGGAAATTTGTGACATATTTCCTTTTATTTTTAATGAGGCTTTTTCTTTTACCTTGGAAACTGATGGATGCACAGGGGATATCTTGCTCAGAGGGAAGTATTCATGTAGTCTGTGATTGCTGTCTAAATTGAGTTCAATTTGTTGGATCAAGGGTAGAAGTTTATTTCTTCTGTCTCTCTGGACAGAAAGAGACTAATGTAGAATGTAAATTATATAAGTAATCTCTCAGCATCCACATTAGCAAAATGATGCATAAAGTGTAAAAGTACCTAAATTCTGATAATTCCAGTGAAAGCTGGGTGCTTCCAACCCATTGTTGGTGTTGAACCCAATATTTCTCTTTCCTCCTTTGTATGTCAAGTGTCAGCCTTTCTGGGGACCCTTATTTTAGGAGTTCCTTGTGTTTCTGTCCAAGGAGTCTGGGATGTGTTTTTACCTAAGGGAAATTTCACAGTGTTTCTGCACAGTTTAATTTGTGGAATATGTATGAAGGAGCCAACAATAGTTTGTTGGGTAGCTGAGATACTGATTCTTCTGAATGTCCTTCAAATAGCAGTAACTGAAAGAGAGTCTGCTCATTTATCTGAAGCATTTAAGTTCCCTATTTTATTTAAACAGGAGTCACTCCTAGATTTGCAGAAGAAAATAACGAAGGTCAACAGCTCTGTGGCTTCAGAGCAGATGGAAAGGATTCTGCAAGCTTATCTGATCTTAGTGGAACATGCAAATGGATCTAAAATCTCACTGCCTGAAGATGTCTGTCAGGTGGGTCAGACTGGCACTTATATGTGTCAGAGAGGTATTGTTTGGATATGGAAGAGGTGTGGTCAGCTGAAGCATTTTTACACATTTCTGATGCATGTCTGGGCTTGGGATTTGAGTGAATGGAGACATACATATATTTTGAGTATTGCTACCTCTCTGATCCTGTGAGATTTTACCTCTGTATGGTAATGCTAGTGTAGCCCAGCTTTAAATGAGCAGCGGGGAAAATGAGCTACTGCTTCTAGAGTCTGTTCCTGCCACTGTGGAGGAGATCCCCCCATATCACTGGTATAGGGCAGTTCTGCCAGATTCACATACATTTGACCCCATTAGGTTAGATTTAGGGCTTTTGGACTTCAGTGGGGCTAGTAGGATTTGTTTCTGTGGGCTGAAGCTTAGAAATCTGTGCCCTCCTGATCCAGGGGACTGTCCAGGCCATTCAGACCAGATAATCATTATCTTCATGGACAAATATGAGTTCTCTCTTTTCATTTCAGGTTTTAATGAAAATGTTACAGACACCATATCTCTCATCATCTTGCTGCAAGATGCTGCTGAATGCCATTTCTGCGTTCTTGCTGGCAGAAAATGTTTTGTTGCCAGATTCTTTGACCAAGGAAGCTATCCAGAAGGTAACAAGGATTGCTGCTTATACCAGAAATCCCGGTCTTCAAATTCCCTAGAGCAGGGTGATTTCTGGACATTCTATTTCAGGCTAGGAAATATGCTGTAAGGTTCCCTTCAGTCTTTTGCACAGATAATGAAGAACCTGCCCAATGCCTTAAATGAAGTCTGATGAGGTGTTGGGATTACCTGACAGTCTTGCACAGTCTGTCAGTATAGCAGTGCCACCATGGCAGACATCATTGCAATGAAATCCAGGCTCTAATTCAAACACCTACAGCCTCTGTAGAGAAAGGAAGGACAACAGTGAAGGAATGCATCCTGCCTGTGATGATAAATGATAATCGTCTGATAAAGCAGATCATTGAGTCAAACTTAGCGGAAAAAAAAATTAAGTTTCCAAGCATTTAATGAGCATGCCTTAGCCTTGTGGACAAGGTTCACACAAGTGCAGTTTTGATTTAGAAAGTACAGGGATAAGCATATTTCAGTACTACCTTTGCTCCTGGAGCATTGACATTATTATCTGCATACATTCCTATCAAATGCTGGTGTTGCAAAGATCAACAGGAGATTATACTATGGAGTCTGATTCTTTAGTTTTCACGTTACAGTAAATTATATTTTTGCAATTAACAGTGTGGACCATAGTTTTTAGTGTGTGTGAAAAAATATTTCAAATAAAAATGCCACGCGATTTACAATGGGAAAGCAAGACTTGCAATTGTTTAAAGAAGATCAAATTTCATCTGCTCTTCAGTGTTGACTTGTGCTGAAGTAAGATTGGTTTTGCCTGTGGCATGAGGCCAGTTTTGCTCAGCAGACTTCGTCAAACATTTGAGGATATTTGTGTGGGCTTCTGTTAAACTGGAAGGAGGCTTAAAGCTGTCCTTGTGTTCTGAAGGGTCTGGGAAAGAGAGTCTGTGTCTTTTATGTTGGCATTGAGGAGTACTGATCCTGGGTATCTCAAAGGACTGTTCCTATTTTGGATCATTCAAAAGCACAGAGGTTTGCTCTGCCCATGAGGTAGTAAGCTTTCTGCAACCTGCTATGAAAAAATGCCTAGTTGAAATATGTTTTGGGCCTAAGCTTTTTCCTAACACTTAGTGTGTCTGTGCTGCAGTTCTAGAACTTTCAACTTCTGTTTTCCATATCACACTGAAGAGATAGCTCAGTTGGCTTTGCACAGAGACAGTAGGATTGAGTAGTGTTTGTCAAAAAGGGTTGTGTCAGTAGGGTTTGTTAAAAAGGACTGTACATTTCTGTACCTAAATTGTCTCTTGGAAACAAACCTACTCTGTGTGCTGGAATTAGCAAGAGGGCCAGGCAGAGTATCTCAAGAGTTCAAAGAATGCTTGATTTGTATACCAAAAAACATGTCCCATGGGTAGTGAAGAGCTCACTATGAAATGTCTCTCTTTCTGCAACCTTTCACTTGCATCTTTCAGGTATTTGCAAGTAGATTTGAATGGCATTTTCTTTTGGACTTCTCTGAAGCAATGTTCACAATGAAGCAATTTGAGAGGGTAGGTGGAAGTGATTGTGCATTATGTTTATTTTTGTTGCTAAAGGGAACTGGAGATTCCACAGTATACTTACCTGCCTTGAATGCTGAAGGATTGTTGTGTATTGACATGATGTTTATTTAAACTTCTGTTATGATCTGATAAGAAGGAAAGAGGTTACTTGTGCTATTGTGTTCAAGTTGTTAAGGGTTCTCAGAATTGGAGAAGGTGATAGAAACCTGTTCACAAAAAGAAGCTTGTTAAGAGGGTGAGTGTGATATGGGTGGGAGGAAGAGAATGAGTTCTGAAGAAATTAAGTGGAAATGAAAAATAAGCTGTATAAGTGGTGATCTGGGAGGAATCAAATTAATTAAATGAAATGGGAGGTGAAAGCCAAGTCAAGGATCTGGAGTGTCCTGATAAGACTGGATTTGGTGCAAAATGAGTTTTTGCATTAAATTACAGTCCCTGCTGGTGTCTAGGGGCACCAGAACTGATAAGTCCAATGCTTTGCTGGCTTATTTGTGAGCATTTGGATTTCCCTGTGGTTTGTGTCAAGGGTTTTTTTGTGGATTTGATGATGATTAAAAGACTTTCCAAGCTTTGACTTTTTTTTTTTTGTCTCTTCAGCATTTTCTCCCATGCTTTCTAGAATACATTGGACATTGCTTCTCTGGCACAGATGCCATCACAAAGGATGAGGCCGTGGCGATTCTGGCTAAACTCATTTTGGTGAAAGCAGAGCCTCCTACAATTGGTTCAATGGCATTTGAAAAGTATCCTCTTGTTTTCAGTGAGGCATCTGTCAGGTGAGACTTGTCAAGTTCAGCAGACACTAGATGTGTCTGTGTGGCTCTAGGCCTGAGGGCAGTGCAGAGCACATAAAAGTTGCCCTCCAGTATTTGCTGGAGTTGCATAAAATGGCAGCATTGCTGGCAGATTTGCAAACCAAGTGATATAGTATGACATCACTTGACTTTTTGAAATCATATGAGAAGAGATGCTGCTTTGGAAAGGTGGTCACTGATACAAACAGAGTTGTGGTGCATATATGATGGGGATCTGTTACACCAGGATGCAAACTGCATCCCTTGGCAGTTAACCTTTGTAGTGAGTGCAGCAATTCAGCTTCTCATCATTGCTAACCTCCTGCCTGTGCCCCAGCTTTTTTCCCTGTATGCATATGTCTTGTCCAGGAGCTTTCTTGGCAGCAGTACAATAGTCTTGCCATAGAGCCCAGCTGGATATCAAAGGACATGTAATTAATCCAGAAGCAGCACTGTGCTGGCACAGCTTGACTGCTTTTAGTTGCAAACCTAGCTTGGTTGCAATGAAGTGGTTGCTTTCCCTGGAGCCTCTTTAGAAAATTAGGGGTAACCACTGAAGCACAGAATGACCATTGCTAATCTAATGATAGTGATTTTTCTAGTAATTCTAACTCAGCTAATTCAAAACTTTTGACTTTGTATTGCCTTTTATGTAAGGTCTGGTTTTTCCTTTAAGCAATCTACTCTGTGTGGTTTTTTTCTCTTTTTATTTAATAGTAGTGGAAGCACTGAGGTTTCGGGAACAGAAGGCTGAGTCAAAATGATTAAATTTGGTTTTCTTCCCTTGTTTTCTTTGTTTCTGGATCTCTGTTTTTTCAGTGGTTTGGAGTACAGAGCTGCAAGGACCTTGGTCCTGCTTGGACTGGCTTTTTGTGCTCTTGCAATGTCAGTGGTGTAAATTACGGTCCAGAGACATCTCAAGAGTTGCATACCCTGTCTCCTACCTAGTTTTTAAATACTCCAATTCTGGAGATTTCTGAGCTGCCTCTGGCAGTCTGGGCCAGTACTTTGGTATCTTTACACTTACACAGGTTGTGTTTTATTTATTTGGGCTTTTTGGCTTTTGTTTTTTTTTTTCTTGGGTTGTTAGGGGTTTTTCCCCCAGTCCTCAGTGTATAACTTAAACCTTCTTTACAGCAGTTTAAATCCCTTGCTGCTTATCTTATCTGCTGGAAACATAAAGAGCAGAATATTTCTTACTCTTTGCATCAAGCTTTTACAAATAGCAGGCTTTCATCATCAAACATGTCTAAGATCTTTCTCTGGACCAACAATCCTAATTCCTTGAGGTTTATTTCATAAATGTATTTTCTTAAGCTTCTAATAATTCTTATTGTTGGCTTTTTATGAGCTTCTGTATTTCTTGACGAGTGAAGCCTATGCAGCCTTCTGACTGTGATCTTGCAAGCACTGGGTGGAATGGAAGGACTGCTGTGCATGAGTGTGAAGGACTCCAGTTCATATGTTCCACTATGGTGTCAGCCCTTTCTGCCTGCCAATAGGCTTGTTGGTTTGGGCTCACCTTGTGATTCCACTTAAGTCCCAAAACTTTTACCTCACTGTTCGTTTTCTGTCATCCATCTGTGTCAATGTTATCATGGTATATTAACAACAGTTATAGAGATGACTCTCAGGTGTTTCTAGAGTCC
Source organism: Molothrus ater (assembly GCF_012460135.2). Taxonomy (NCBI): domain Eukaryota; kingdom Metazoa; phylum Chordata; class Aves; order Passeriformes; family Icteridae; genus Molothrus; species Molothrus ater. Next base: position 46,886,008 of record NC_050482.2, read on the forward strand.
ATATGTCCCAGTTGTGAGGGTGTCCAACTGAGAACCAGTGTCTTTCTAGAAATATTATTTGACCTTGAAATAAAGAGCTGATATTTCTTGTGGGCCATGTTTTATGCTCTTCAGCATGACTAGATGATGTTTTGTGCAGTAGAAGGTACTAAGAAGAAAAAAATCTGTGTTATGCAAGTCCTTTTTGCTAGAAGTAGACAACATAATTTTGAATATCATAGGAGTAAAAAAAAATCTCTGATATACAGTGGTGAATTATTAAAAATTTTGGGTTTATTTTTAGCTCTAATACAAGGCAACAAACAAGTAAAAGACAAGGAGAAAACACAGGAGTATCAGTGTTGGATCATGTACTGTCTTTAATGCATTTACCGAAGGAGGAAGACATCACTGACCTTTCACAGTCTTGGGTTGCCTTGGTTGTACTACCACATATTAGGTAAGGGATATTCTAAGGTACTGTTGTCATGTATTTCTGTAGTACTGTCTACTTTCTTACTGCCTATTTGCTCTCTTTCTGTAAGAAATCACTTTACTAAGGAAAGGACAATAAGTGCTAGTGCTAGGCTCAGGAAACTGGGGTTAGAAGACAAAAACAAGTGCTGTATGGAAATACCATGAGTCAACAGTAAAGACTGGAATAGAATATCAGCTTCTTGATTGCCTACTCACTAAATATGGTGCTTTAGTGTACTGAGATGTTCTTGACACATTTCAGTTTGTGTGTTTTAAGCACTATCCTCTCTCAACAGTATTTTTTCAGTAATTATTGAAGGACTAGTTAGAAAGAAGATGCAGTGAGTGCTACAACTTAAATTGTGAGTCAGAAATAGCAAAAACATTTTGCTGCTGGTTTCAAACTTGGAATGAGCTACCTGTAATTTGATAGAGATAAACAGGATAGAAAATTTTATATGTAGGTGTGAGTGTAACAGAAATAAAAGTCTTCCCATTTATTTTCAACAGACCAATGAACAAAGACCACATTCTGCCTCATGTGACGAATTTTATAGACTCTCTCTTCACAGCCATTGACAAAGGAAGCCTCTGCAAAGGTCAGTTACAGTTACTTCCTGTTTATTTGCTTTTTGTTGATATATAAAAAAATAAAAGCAGTTTTTCTGATCGTACAAAGCATGAAAATGAATAGTGGTAGCATTGTATCCAAAATTACCAGCTTGACTTAAACTAGAAGAGCAAAACTTGGGAGGAAACTGCCTCCAGGAAAATGGAGGAACATTTGCTGTTCATAATAATGATGGGGTGACAGATGTCCTGCATAGTGGAAGACAGAGGTGATTGGGAAGAAAAAGAAGAAAGTGAGGAAAAAAAAAGAGGAAGGAAATCTGTCTAAATCAAATCCAGGCTGAAAAGGAGAGACTGACTCATAAGCTCCAATTCAAACCTATAGTGCAAAGTTTAGGACGTTAGCATCTGTCAGTGAATAGCTACTCATCAATGACAGCTATAAACTCCAATTAAATATCATTGTCTCAAACCCTTTGAGCTTTGTGTTGGGTGCCAAAGAAGACCCTTGTGGTTTAACCCCAGCTGGCAACTAAGCCCCACCCAGCTGCTCACCTGCTCATACTTGCCCAGTGGGATGGGGCAGAGAATCAGAGTAGTAAAAGTGGGAAAGTTTGTGGACTGAGATGAAGGCAGCTTAATAGGTAAAGCAAAAGCTGCACACAGAAGCAAAGCAAAACAAGGAATTCATTTACCACTTCCCATGGGTGGGCAAGAAACTTCCAGGAAAGCGGCATTATGCCATGCATAATAGTGACTTGGGAAGACAAACACCATCACTCTGAACATTCCCACTTTATCTGCTGAGCATGACCATATGGTTTGAAATACCCCTTTGGTCAGTTGGGGTCAGCTGTCCTGGATTTGTTCCTTCCCAGCTCCTAGTGGGCTGGTGGGAAAAGCAGAAAAGGCCTTGATGCTTTGTGAGTGCTGCACACTGATAACAAAAACATTCCTGTGTTGTCAACACTATTTTCAGCACAGATCCAAGCCAGAGCCTCATACCAGCTGCTATGCAGAAACTCAGCTCTATCCCAGCCAAAACCAGCACATTCCCTGCCTGTTATTCAATACCATTTATGTCATACTCAGGTACCACACTATCCAATGCAGCCTCATTATCCACCTCTTCCCCTCCCATCCTTTGATATATCATTCCCTTAGTCTGTGGACCACCCCTGTAAAATGTTCACAGAATTATCTGCTGAGTTCATTTTATCCACAAATCTGGGTTCCATCTGTTATGGTGGTCACTCAGGACAGGAGAGTTGGTGTCTTGTGTGGAATTGTTTGCCACCAGAGTCAGCTCATGTTAATTCACTGCTGCACTTACACTGCTTCTTGTAAAGCTTGTCCTCCATTGGCTTGGGTGGTTCCTGCTATAGTAGTTCCTCCAACATGTGCCTTAAACCTACCACATACAAATGAAATGGGTTACAACAATTTAAAGTTGTATCTGTTATAATCTCCACCCCAGTCCCTTTGGGCCAGGCCACAGGGCTTAACATTGCAATGAACTCTTCTCCTTGCCCCTGCTTGGGTTTGAATTTACCCACAGTCTTGTGAGGGGAATACCTGCTCCAAGTGGAGTCTTACATACAAGTCCCAGTTTCTCCTGGGGTATACCTGCTGTGGTGTAGGCTTCCCCATCACCACAGGTGTTTTGGGGTGCACCCGTTCCAGGGCAGCCTTATCCATGGGCCACAGTGCCTTCAGAGATGTACCTGCTCCAAATGTGGCCTTACCCATAGCTGCTCTCCCTCAGGAATGTACCTCCTGTCATGAACTTGTCTGTGGCCACACACTTTGAGGTGCTCCAGCGTGACCTCATGCATACCTGGGGAGGACTCACAGTGTACCTGCTGCAGCATGTACTTACCCACAGCTACAGATGCTTCAGGTGTACTTTCTCCAGCCTGGATTTACCCTTGGGTCACAATTCCTTCAGAGGTACACCTGCTGCAGCATAGACATAACTAAAGCCATAGTTGCTTTGAGATGTATCTACTCTGTCATGGACTTAACCACAGCCACAGATGCTCTGGGATATCCTGCTCCTGTCTGGACTCGTCCATAGGTCACAATCTGATTGACTCAAGTTCACAGTGGAGTTCCAGCCTGGCTGGTACAGCAGGACAAAAAGAGCAGCACTGCCCTGGCCACCTGCCCACCTGGGTGCATTGCCATGGCTGTTACCAAAATGTTCCCAGGTACAGCAGAGAAGGATGCTAAGCAGTACAGCACTACAGCTGTGAAAGCAAAAAGCAGTCACTAATGATCAGTGGCTGCTAATATACAGTAAGACAAGCAAGCCTTATGGCAGGCACAGAAGCTTGCCAATTAATATTAATAGCTAAACAGCAATAACAGCTTTCAATCAGGGTTCAGCCTGCACATTGCAACCTTGCACTGCTCAGGCTCTGTGTGCCAGAGGCACACTGCTGTTTCTTCTAACCTTGCAAGCCACATGTTGGGTACCAGAAAGAAGTGTTGTATTTTAACCTCAGCCAGCAACTAAGCCTCACACAGCTGCTTGCTTACTCAGCAGGGATGAGGGGAGAGCATCAGAAGGGTAAAAGGGGAGAAAACTCAAGGGTTGAGATACAGATAGTTTAACAGATAAAGCAAAAGCCATGCATGCAAGTGAAGCAGAACAAGAAATTCATTCACCACTTCCCAAGGGCAGGCACGTGTTCAGCTATCCCAGGAAAGCAGGGGCTCCATCACTCATAACAGTTACATGGGAAGACAAATGCCATGCCTTCTTGCCCCTGTTTTAAATGCTGAGCATGGTGCTGTATGATAGGGGATATCTCTTTGATCAGTGGGGTCAGCTGTCCCAGCTGTGTTCCACTGGTGGAGTTAGTTTTCATCACAGCGGCTGGTATGGGGCTGTGTTCTGGATTTGTGCTGAATACAGGGTTGATAATACAGAGATGTTTTTGTTACTACTGAGCCTACTGCTGCTGCCAAGGCCTTTTCTGCTTTTCATGGTGCCGTGCTGCCAAGGAGGCTAAGGGTACATGGCAGGCTGGGAGGAGGCACAGTCAGAACAGTGACCCCAGCTGACCAAAGGGGGATATTCCAGACCTTATCACTTCATGCTCAGTATATAAATTGTGGGGAAGGAGGAGGAAGGGAGGGGATGTTTGAAGTGATGGCATTTGTCTTCCCAAGTCACCCCTACAAGTGATGGGGCCCTGCTCTCCTGGAGATGGATGAACACCTGCCTGCCCATGGGAAGCAGGTTCTTGTTCTGGTTTGCTTGTGTGCGTGGCTTTTTTGCTTTATCTCAACCCACAAGTTTTCTGGCTTTTACCCTTCTGATTCTCTCCCTGATGCTGCTGGTGGGGGAGTGGGCAAGTGGCTGTAGGGGGTTTGGTGGCTGGCTGGAGTTAAATGACAACACCCCTCCCAATGCCTTGTGTACCTCCAGCCTCCCCACTGGTGGAGTGGGGTGAGGAGCAGGAAAGGAGCAGGAAAGCCCTTGTGTGAGTGCTATTCTTTGGTAACAGAAACATCCTTCTGTTATCAACAGTTTCCAGCACAAATCCAAAACAGAGCTACATACTAGCTGCTATGAAGAAAATTGCCTCTATCCCAGCCAGAACCACCACACCATCTCTGACCCAAGTGGCGCCACCAATTCTAAATGCTGCATCTTTTCTCCAGGAAGAGATGGTTACTGGTTGTCTTCCCTCTCTTGCCAGAAAAGAAAAATTAACTGAGCCTGCATAGAGCAGGGCAGTTACTCAGAGAGCTAGAAAGTATTTGACCTTGTGACAAGCTATAAACAACTTTCTGAATGCTCCAGGTTGAGTATTCATTGTTCCTTTGTTTGTAAGAGCTGTCTGTCATTTTCCATTTATAATACCTTTGTTAATATTCCTAAATGTATCCACCAATCAGCTCTATTGCTTTTGCTTCTTTAAAGAAGCTTTGTCAAGCATTTAGGTCTTCCTTTTATCATATTTGCAGGTTTTTCATGCTGTCGTGATTGTTTTATTGGTAATGTACTTAGCCTAAAAAAGGAGTATCTAGAATTTCTTTTCTTGGGTCTCATCTTTGCTGGCAGTAGTAGCAGCACTGCTCAGGCTCTGTGTGCATGCCAGAGGCACATTGCTATTTCTTCCTTTGTTGATAAGGGAAAAGAAAGTAAATGCATCCTCAGTCCTGTACTCATGCCTCCTATTGTCCCATATTACACTTATTTGCTTGGTTTTCTTCACCCTTCCCCCAAACTGGATACTTTTCTCATCCCCTGGCATTCTTTCCACCTCCATCATTCCTGCAATTCCTTCACCTTCTACTAGGACTCCAGTCTTTCACTGCCGCTGCAAGGCTCCCTGTGCTCTATTTGACCTTCCTGCCCTCTTAGCCCTGAAGCAAAGTGCAAGTTTCAGAACTGGGTATTTCTGGTGTTCTGGTTGCTGTGGAGTGCAAGGAAACGGGCTTGAAAACTGGGTCAGAGCAACAGCAAGGTATCTCTGGCAGCTCTTCAGGGCCAGTATGGAAGTGCTTCCCTTATTGATCACACAGGAGTGTCTGTAGTGAGGTGGAAGCTGCTATCTTTGTCCAGCATGGGCATACTGCTACCAAAGGGCATGCAGATTGCACCTTGGGAACTGTCCTTACACTATGCAGATAGATGCAGAAAGTTTCCTCCTGTCATTACTTGATGTTTCTTCTCTCTTTGAGGAGCTCCTTGTGGAGGTTAATGGTTAGCAGGATCTGGGAAATCACATACCTGGGGAATTACGCAACTTAGAATAGAGGAATGTTTGCAGAGGAATAAATAGGATATGAATGCTCACTTCCCTTTCTTTTCCATTGGCAGCATGTAAGAGAGCTAAATCTTTTAAAAACTTTCTTTAATTTGCCTGGTTTAGGAACAATATTTCTTTAACCTGGAAAGAGATGAAGGAGGGGAATTACTCTTTTTTTTTTTTTTTTTTTAAAGCAACCTATTTGCTAATTTAGAAGTGTGATGGGAAAGGAATTGCCCTTTCTTGCCTGGCAGGGCATTGGCTATCTTGTGCTTCTGGGAAACCCTCCATCTCGAAAGGAGTCTGAGAGGTTTAGAAAGGAGACAGAATTCAGCAAATCCACCTGCCATTCATTAATATACACTCAGTCTTTAGGTACATGGGACAGCTTTCAAGATCTTACACAGTAGTGCATTGCCAAAGTTCCAGAGTTTTATAGGCACCTGTGTAGTGGTGGCATCAGTGTGTATTTTTGCTTTGCTTTTGCTGCATTCATATCAATTTAGCAGCATTTCTTCCTTTTGAGCAGAGTGCTGTCTGTGACTCCTGCCACAGTGCTTAGCTCCAGATCCCTGCTTTCTGCACATGTGGGTGTGATGGAAACATGCAAACTGGGAGCTGTCACAGCTTTCAGTGCTGGCTTGCTGCAGGAGGCACTTACTTTGATAGCCAGGGAAGCACTTCTTTTATGTGTTATGGTTATGTGTTATGGTTAGAAAATACACATGCCAGTTCTGGGCTCCATATGCTACCTTATTTCTCTGACTCCAGCCGTTCCAGGATGGGAATGCACCATACAAGCACAAGTCACTGAGAGCTGAGTAAATTTACAAGATGTTCTTGTTCTTTCTCTGCTCCAGGAAACCTGTTTGTGGCCTGCCAAGCTGTAAGTACTCTCCTTAGTTTGGTGGAATCTGCTGAAGTACTCCATTTGTTACCTGTGGAGCGTGTCAAGAGCTTGGTGACGTAAGTAAACTCTGCCTGTTCTGTGGTGCTTCATGGTTTTCCTTGGAAGGGCAAAAACTTGCCTTTGCCTTTATATAAGAGCTGGTTAAATGCTTCTTTGTGTGCTGTCCATTCTGTTATGCTGGTGCATTGCTTCAGTATTGTGGTTATGTAATGGAGCAAAGTTGTAGGCTCTTTCTTTGGAGAGCTAGGTAGATGTAGTTCCTGTTCAATGACATTTTCTCTGCAAACTGATACTTTCTTAGCTGCAGCGTAGTGTGTTAAGTAAGTTGGTTCTAGTTTTATGTTGGAGTGCTACCCTGGTTCTGGTTTTGCTTTGGAATGCTGCACCTAGTAATTCTGTGTTACATTATAATGACGAAAGAGACAGGAACAGCACTTTCTGAGCTGTGTCAAAAGCCTGAGTTTGCTCCTGGTATTGGGATTCCACCATGTCCTTGCATACCCCTGTTTGTGCTTGCTCCACAATGGGAGGAGATTTTGTGTACTCCATTTTATTTATTTTCACTCTATTTAACTTATAATTAGCACAGAAAACTCTTTGGCTGGAGGGACAGGGAGAGAGCTGAATGCTCTCTCTAGCATGTCCGAGTCTTTAGTGGCTTGAGCTTCAAAACATCCTGTTCATTTAGGAAGTTATGGTGCTCATGTCTGGGGCATGATGGAAATAAAACAACTTGCCCAGATCAGACAGGAATTATTGGCAATGAGCTTTAGCCTAATGTTTTCCTGTCAGCTCTGTGCAGGGGATGTGAAACCTGCTTGGAGCAAGGGATGTAAGGTAGCAGAAGGAGGTTTCTCTGTGAGCAGACAGGATTCCTGGGGTCTCACCTAAACCTAAATTATTTCTCTTCTGTTGAAGTTGATCACTGACTGAGCACCTGGGCAGTACCAGAAGCCCTGGTGTGACCTATGCAGATTTATTTTCTGCAGCTGTGTGTCCAGCATGCAAGCCTCAGCTTGACAAGCCTGATTGACACAAAGGAGGGATCTCATGCCTCTTGGGCTGTCATGGGTTTTGCAGCTACAAGTCATTGTGCTGGTGAAGTCTAATTTCACTGGCCTGCTGGTGCAAGCAGAGTCTGAAATCATGGAATTTTCCCTTAATGTTGTAGTTATCACTACTGCCTTGTTTTTTAATACCAGTGTTGTTGCAGTGCTTTCTGTATGCTAATAAAATCATCTGTTGTTTTAGCACTTTCCCTTCAGACCCCTCTGCATTGCTGTTGGCTGATCTCTATTACACGAGGCTGGCTTTATGTGGCTGCCAGGAGCCCCTTTCCCAAAGGAACCTAATGGACTTGTTTGAGAAGTTGCATCCTAATATTTCCACTGGTGTTTCCAAGGTAATCTGCTGTTTTGAGCACATGCAAAGTAATTTGTATTTTAACAATCAAACATAAGTAAACTTAGTTAAATGATAAAGTCTGGAAGGAGAAGCAAGATGAGACTGTAAAGCCATTACTTCCATAGTGTCTGCTGAGACCTGTGTCAATGGGGCATGAGTTAACAGAGGTTAACTGTTAGCCCTGTCAGCCTTGCCTCTTCCCTAGAGCTAAATCAGGGCAGGAGCATAATGCATTCACTTCTGATTGCTTTCTAGACTTCAGGAATTCATCTGTTTCTCAGCTCCAAGATGAACCTAGTGAAATCAGTGTGCTGTACCAGACATTAATCTCTCTGGAGGTGTGTATTTGTCAATTCATATTGCCTGATACATGCTTCTCCTTGGAATAGGTCCGGCTGTTGACGGTTCGAATTCTAAACCATTTTGATAATCCACCTTCTGCACAGATTGAGGTAGGGCTAAAGCTTTTCATTTAACATTTCAAAGCTATCTGTGTTTTGTGTGAAGTGTTGTTCACTTAGCAGAAGCAAAATGTATCTGGTAGAGGTGGTCCTCTGCTTTTGTCCTTTCACATTCCAGTCTTATTTCTTTGTCCCCCACCTCCTGGTGTTCTCAGATGTGTGCCTAAATGGTGGAAACCAGAGCAAGTCCTTTGACTTTGTTCTTTTCTCCAGAATGGCTGTGAGTCTGTATAGTTTTTTTAAAGTACTTTTCAATGAGATAAAGGTACTCTAATAGAATTCATGTCACTTGTTTGTTCAGGGTGATGGCACAGGGGAATTCCAGCCATTATTTTCCATATTGCTCCAAGCAGAACTTGTGCCAGCAACAGTGAATGATTACAGAGAAAAACTTCTCCATTTGAGGAAACTAAGATGTGACATAGTGCAGCCTGCAATACCAAGTGGATCTTTGCAGGAGGTAAGGATTTATTGTCAAAAAGCAGTTGTCACATTCCTTTATTCCAAGAGAATGTTCTTATTTCATCACCTGGATTGCAGAGTTTTTAATGAGAGTGCATCAAAAAAGTCAATTAACTCTCAGATTATGTTTTCTAAAACTTACTTGTTAGTAGTGATCACAGATCCCATTGTCCTCAGGAGTACTGTGTTTAGTAGTACAGCAGTGGTAACCAGATAAATGGCCCACAGTCAGATTAATCTGCGTTTGAAGTCATGGAAAGGAAGGCAAATGATTCCAGGGAGAAACGAGATGTGAGCAAATTTAAACTCATGACCTTGCCATGTCCTCAGTGTGGTTGAACATTGGTAGGACTTTCACTGGCTGTTGGTGACCCCACTTCTGGATCTTGCTTCAGCAGGAAATTTTTCTATGCCTGTAATTGTTGAATGTCCTCTGCTGCTGAGCTAAAGGGGGCCTCACATCCATGAGGAAGGATTGTAGGTCACTCCTCCATGTAGCTCAGTGAGGAGCCAGCCTAGAGATCATGCCATTAGGCCTAGTGCAGTGAGTACTCCTCTGGGCAAACTTTCATCTGTCTGAGGTCCCTCATTTTGCTGTGGCAGCACTGAAGTTGGCAAGAGAGACAGTCCAGATCATCTGTCCTGAACTGGTTTTTCCATATTCATGTTATTTGGATATAGTTATGAGATCTCAGTGTAGCTTACAGTAAATGGGTTCTAGATTTCCACATGAAGCTATGAAGAAGTAAGTGGGTTCTAGATATTCCACATGAAGAAATTATTATGTATGTGACATCCTTCATCTCTTGTAGCACTCCTGAAAACTTCTTAGACCAAAGTTTCCCCTTTGAGAGAAAGAAAGGTTAGAGAAGCTTGGTTGGTCTTTAACTAGTGTTTCTGCATCTCACAAGATGGTGTTGTGTGTCATTCTAGGTGCCTCTTCGGTATTTACTAGGAATGCTTTATATTAACTTCAGCCCTCTCTGGGATCCTGTAACTGAACTTATAACGTGAGTATATGCAGTTGGATGCCGCAGTCTGTAGTTGTGTCACAGGACATTCCTTTCATTCTTCTGTGAACTGAAGCTGAGGTAAAAAATGTCCAGTTTGGAGAGATTTGTGCATGAGAACCTTCATGTGACATCTTCTGAAATTAATTTGATCTCTCAAATCTCAGCCTGTGTAGACTCTTCAGTTTACTTCCTGATTTTTTTTACTTCAAAGGGAACTTGCAACAAATACAGTCAAATAACATCAGAGTTTCAACAAGAGTTTTTAGTCAGAGGTAGCAGGATTTGATTTATGTTTCACAAATGTTTAAAGGAACAAGAAATCTCTCTGTTTCCTCATCTGCTAACTTTTCTGTCCTTACTGGAAAACCTCTAAATCGTACTAAAGAGTAGGGAAGTCTTAGCATGGTGAAAAAATAAGTGACTTCTTTCAGCATGACTTCATCTTCTTTTTTCCTCCCTTTGTTGTATGATTAAAAAGGATGGGATTTTCCTCTTCAAACCAGTGAATTAATTAAAGAAAAAAATTAAACCAGCTCTTCAAAAGATATGTCCATGGTAATTCTTCCTTTGATTCTATATGATTTGCTGTACAGAAGTCAGTAGAAAGCTTGAGAATATTTTTACTCAATTTTGAGTTCATTTGAAGTCATGGGATACAACCAGATTATTTTAATAACAGTTGACATTTGGGATCCATGAGAAAAGGCAAGGAAGTGCTACAGCTGCATTGTGCAGATGTCCTGTCTCTGGACAGCCACATTAAAGCAGTGATCAAAGCCTTTGATTGTGGTAGTTGATAACTAGCTGAGTGACGCTTGCCTTTTCTTATCTTCCTTCTAATTTCATGCTGTATTCTGCTTTGTTAGTTCTCATGCAAAGGAAATGGAGAATAAACAGTTCTGGAAGGTCCTGTATGAACATTTGGAGAGGGCTGCTAGCTATGCTGGTAAGTCACCTATCCTAAGCATGGTTATCATAGCAACCCAGGTAAATGGTGAATTATATGCCTGTTTTTCAAGTTCCCCAAATTTATGTATGATGGGGGAATTCAGAACCAGTACTGCTGTCATGTCCAGGGCAGGAGTAGAGAGGCTTGTGAGGAAGCTGTGTCTCCTGTCCTAAACACCAAGCAGTAGCTGGAAAAGGCCACCTGCATTACAGGAGGGAGTTGCAGGTTGTTGGAAACCCTGCAGCAGTTTCATCTCTGCTTAAGGCTGGCACTGCTCAGACTGGTCAGGAGCAGTGACAAAACCTGTGTAATGGTGCAGACCATCTTCCTGCTCCGTGGAATTTCTGCACACAGTGTGTGCTCTTGAGGTTTACCTATGGGCATATGCAATCTAATATTTCAATACAGAGTCACAAGTGTGCAGCCATTTGTGAACTTCTCTGTTACTCAGGGGAACTGAGCCCAGTTGAGAAGTGCCAGGGTTGCAAGGCATCCTAGAACACTTTCTGAGCAATGTGTTTCTTTCAGGTCAGTGTTAAATACAGTTGTGTCTAAACAGGTGCATGTCACCAAATGTATTACTTTTGTAATGGGGGATGGATTCCTTGCTATTGGTGATTATGAAGTAACCTGAAAAGATTTTCTTATCTCTTCTGTAGAAATGGAGCTGCAAGATGAATTAGATGAACAGGAGGAGAGCATTGCTGAAACAGAAAGTGAGAAGATGCCAGAAGGAGAGGTGGGGACTGTCTTTCTGGAGCAGCTGAGGAGAAGAACAGATTGCAGTGAACGGCTGGACCACACAAATTACAGGTTCCTACTTTGGAAAGCACTGGATAAGTTTCCGGACAGAGTGGAGCCACGGTCGAGGGAACTTTCCCCACTTCTTTTGAGATTCATTCGGTAAGTAAGATTCATTTTTCAGTTGAGTCGACACATTGCTTTCAATGTATTGCTGAGCTTTAAGAGTGGCTATCCCATTACAGACTTTATTTCTTGAATGCATGGCTGATGACATGTCTGTTTCCAGTAGAGGTAACCTTTTAATTGGAATGTGGATTCTGTTAGAAATGAAGCAGGCTGAAATGAAACTTACAGTAGTAGGTCTCTGCTGCTCATTCATTGACTTGGCATTGTCACTCTCGTTACTCAGTTACAGAGTGATTTCAGTGGAAATGAAGTTCCTCTTTAATGAAAACACACTTTAGTTTGGAATCACAGAATACCAAAGTGTTTTCCCCCAGGATGGGGAAAATACTGATTTTGTTAGAGGCTGATTCAAATTTCTGCCCCTGGAGGGAAAGCAATGGTGTGCTTGCATATGTGTGCACATATCAGACAGTATGATGGACATAATAAGATGTTACAGTAAGAATGGTGAGGTTTTTAGTTGATGTTGTTGCCCTAAAACCTTGAGAAATGTTGTGCTTCTAATTCCTTCCTTCTTTTTTTTAAACACAGAAATGAGTACTACCCAGCAGATTCCTTAGTGGCTCCATCTCAGGATCTCAGAAGGAAAATTAGTGGTACCATAGCAGCAAAACAAATAGTCGCTGAAGAGGTGAATGATGTTGCTATGGAGGAGGAGGAGGAGGAGGAGGAAGAAGAAAAGGAAGAAGGGGAACCAATTAGTATAGGAGTACCAAAAAAGAAAACAAGAAGAGCTGCTGCTAAGTAAGTATTTTTAGTTTTCCCTTTTGCTAGTGCTCTCATGGAAAGGCAGATTCAGCAGCTCACATTGAGATACAAGCTGTGGTTTTGTATATATTATTTTTTCTTCTTTTGCTTGTGCTTCATCATTTCTCAGTGGATTACAAGTCAGAGATTCTGCCTGTACAGTACTAAAAATCCAAACACATTGCCCAGGTTTTATCATTATCGCATTACCTGCTGACCTGTCTGTGGTGTGTTTTACTTTGGGCAAAAAATGTGTAGTATTCTGAAGTTTCCAGAGACTCTTGTACCTGATTTCCCTGGCCTCTCTGTGCATATCTGTTAGTCTTTGAAAACTGTGGGCATTGCCAAAGACTTCAAAAAATTAGATTATTTGTTAAGGTATAGAATATTTGGATTCTGGTATAGAATATTGGTATAGAATATTGGGATTCTGCCATTTCCTGCCCGTTATAAATCTTGTCTTCTTAGGGACCAAGGTTTTTATTTGGTAGTATGAAGCTGCATGTTGCTGAGTGTCATTGTTGCAGTGCTGAATGCATGGAGAAAGTTGCTCTTTGTATGAGTTCTCCCCAGTGATGACCTCTGTCTAATATCCCTTACAAATACAGCTCAAAGAGTTACATTCTGACACTTCTTTTGCAAAGAATCGCCCTTGTAATGACAGAGAACTTCAAAATGTCACCTTATATGTTGGAACAAGACAAGTATACAAGTATTTGATATGTGACCTAAAGTGTCATTTCATCCCAGGTGTCCTATGGGTGTTTCATTTTTTCCCCGGAGTCTGGCTTCTATCTGCAAGTTATCAGCAATTAAAATACAGTGACAGTCCAAGATATTTGGTTGTTTTCCCAGCCTCCATCTCAGAATATCTGTGCAGTGAAGTGGAAACATTAGCACCCGGTAGCTGTAACAAAGGCATGAAAGATTTACCAGGGGTGTGTTAATGAGTTGTGGAGTGACCTCCCTTCCCAGGTCAGGCCTGTGCCAGGGAGGACTCCCTTGTGGGGCTGCACCCTGTGTCCTGGGAAGCATGGCTGAAGCAGGGAGCACCTGCTCCAGGCTCCCTGTGAGGATCCTGGAAGGCATCCTACTCATCCCTTGTCTGTGCCCAGCCATGGAAGAGGGTGGCCCATCTCAAGTGTGTGGAGGTTTCACTGTAAATTAGCAGCTGAATGGGGACAGCTTCTACCAGTCCCACAGCACACATGGTAGAGGAGATCTCATTTATCCTGGTCTTCTCTGTCCCTTTCTGTCACTGACATCTTTCATGAAAAATCCTTCTTAGGATTTTTCCTTGTGAGAAGCTGCAGTTTCAGCAACCAAAAGTAAACAATGGTTATCTGCTGCTGTGGAATGCAACAGGTAGACCCGTGATTGGTCTCCTGTGGATGTTTGGATTTCCTGACCACTCATGGCAGAGCTGGCTCTTGCTCTCTGTCTGAGACACAGATCTTTGTTATTCATTCTTTTCTATTCTTAGCTTAGCTAGCTTCTGAAGAAACCTTTTCCTTTCTATTTCCTTTTAGTATAGTCTTAATGTAACATATATCATAAAATAATAAATCAAGCCTTCTGATCATGGAGTCAACATTCTCATCTCTTCTTCATCCTGAAAACCCTTGTGACCACGGTCACACCTTTCCATGAGGAGGACGTGGGGCAGATATGAGGTGACCCTGCCAGTGCTAGAGGAACTGACTCCCATCTGTCCTTGCAGCCCCAGTACAGTCTGTGGCTGAATGCAGCCCATCACATTGGTAGGAGCAACATGGGCACCAGTTATGGGCAAGTGAATAAACAAAAAGATAAATACAGAGTTTTGGTGTTCTAGGCTGGGTTGGCAGAGAAAAGTAAGCTGCATCCTTAATTTACCCCTTTCTCATGAAAAAACTGAACCTATCCAGTGCTGCTGAAGTAAAGGCGTTCTCTGTGCAGTGAAGTGACAGCTGGAAGGAGCTGCTTAGGGAGCAGGACACTCCTTGAGATGTCTGAAATAGTGCTGAAGACTTGGGATCCTCTTGTGTTGTGTTTTGTTTTCTTTCTTGTTAATGAATTTTAACTTAAGTTCCCTGTTCATTTGTCTCCTGGATCTTTTTAAAAATCATTTCTTTGTTTTGCAGGCAACTAATAGCCCACTTACAAGTTTTCTCAAAATTCTCAAATCCTCGTGCATTGTATCTGGAGCAGAAGTTGAATGCCTTGTATACCCAGGTGAGGCTCTCTGCTTACTTTTAGAAATACTACTAATAAATCAACTCTTTATTTGAGTGCCATGTCTAATACTGAGGAAAGCTGTCATTTTTTGATCTCAGCTGTGACAGCTGAAAAAGGAGCTGTCCTTGAGGGGACTTTCTAACAGGCTTCACTTGAAATGAGCCCCTTAGGCAAAGACCTGCTTAAGATACCTGGCTTAGTTTGCCAGGCACTGGCAAACAGATCTGACAGCTGACAAGTAGTAGTCTTTGGCAAGGTGGAAGAGTGGCTGCAGAGTATATCTGTTTCACTTACACTTCATGCAGGATATGGGGGAGGATTTAGAATACAAAACTTGGGGAAGATCTAAGGAGATCTGTCTTTGTCTATAGTGTTTTGTATACTAAGAGTATGGCCAGTATGTACAAGAGATTATCAAGCATCAAAAAAGGAATTTCTTCTTGAAGAATATTCAATTTGTTTGATTCTAGGGATTTCCCTGAAAGAATTGTCAAAAGTATGACTTCAAAGAGGGATTCTAATTCTTTATTTTACAATCCTTAAAATGTTTTTTTTTTTAATTTTTTAATTTCACAGGGTTGTGTTGGTTCCCAGTTTGTGGATTTGTTCCGGTCATTGGGGATTGCTCTCATTGTTCCTAGTTTGTTTTCTGAGGCTGTGGGTGTTGAAAGCTCCATTCCTTAGTCCCTGAATTTGACAGCCTCTAGTAGACATCCACTCTGTTTCAGTCTATCTCAAAGTATTGCTTAGAAAAACAGTTGATCGATGTGTTTGCTTGCCTGTGTTCTTAGCAAAATATTGGGCAGTCGTGTAAAGGTCAAATCACTGTGGGAAGAACAGCCTGGCACAAGAAGAAAGATTATTTCATCACTTAGTGTTTGCATTTCTGTGTCTTAGTATATGCATTGTGATGGCTGGTGTGTCCATCTGGCATAGGGACGTCATGGCAAAGTGACCTCTGATGACACTTGCTGTGCTATTTAGTAGGAGACTGAAGAACTGATAAAGATGCTGCCTGGGGAAATGATCTGTATTTCTCAACTTCTTTTCCCTGTCCTAATGAATCTCAGAATCACAGAATATGCTGAGTTGGAACAGATCTGTCAGGATCATTGAGTCCAGTTCCTGGCCCTGCACAGGACACCCCAAGAATCAAACCATGTACCTGAGTGCATTGTGCAAACAGTTCTTTAACTCAGGTAGTCTTGGTGCTGTGACCACTCCTTGGTGTTGTTTAGTGCCTAGGTAATGAAGAGTCATCTTCAAGAGAGGTAGAATCTCACTGAGACTTTGCATACCAAGTCTTCCAAGTAGTTTGTGTTTGTCATAGGAAAGAAATACAGATATCTTGGAATGGTTTGGGTAGTCTGCTTTTTAATCCACTCTTCTTAGATACACAGCTGATAACTGGTTTTGATGATGAATGCAAACTCATAGTGGTCCAAAAGACAGCTATAAAAAAACCATAATATTATAACTATCCTATGTAGGTAGGAAGGAAAAGTATATATGAACTGTCAGCAGCCATGCCCCTTTTTATGAGTGGAAGTTGTGCATGTACATCTTGGCTTTATACTGGCAACACATACATTCTGCTTCCATTTGAATAAGTTAGTCCAAAACCTGCTTGAGCCGGTAGCCTTTGGGTTGTTTCACTATTTTCAGTAAGCATTTCTGCCTCCTAGATAGGGACTCATTTTCTTTCTTTTGTTATTTGCAGTTACTGTCTCATCAAGACCAGAATGTGCAGAGAATAGCTCTTGACTGTATAATGACATACAAGCATCCTCATCTACTGCCATACAGGTAAAAGCTTTTATATTATTTTAGCACTGGTGAATTAGCCTGCTAACATATCAGAAGCCTGCTTTGGGGTCAGTTTTATTTGGGGTCCTGTATTTGTTGAAGACATATATGTAAAGTTTAATTTTAGTCAGCTGTATGTTTTGTATCTAAGAGAGGAAATCAGATCTTGAGGTTGATCAGTGTCTCTTTTTTGTTTAGAGAAAAATAGCAACACTTCCAGAATAGTGTCAGTAGCGTTAGTAGTTCCATCATTTTCAAAGATGTCTTTTGTACTGATGATTTATAACCACCCAAAGAAAGTGACAGCATAAAACTGTAGTTTATAGTTAAATAATTTCCTTGGAATACATCCAGGACTTACCTGTCTATATCATTAGCTTGAACTTATTGCTTGTAAAATATTTTTTTAAATAAAAGAGTGAAAAAATAGTACTTTAATATTTTGTATACAGCAAGGATAGATAGGTAGGTAATTAGATGTAGATGCATCTGTGTGTCTATCTGTCTATGTTTATAACCCTACCTGCCCTCAAATAATGTTTATTACTCTCAGGGAGAACTTGCAAAGGCTACTGGAGGACAAGAGCTTTAAAGAAGAGATAGTCCATTTCAGTATTTCTGAGGAGACCACAGTAGTAAAAACAGAGCATCGACCAGATCTCATCCCTGTTCTTATGAGGTGTGTTCTGAAGTGTGAGTTCAAAAGCTTCATGGCGAAGTACCATGAGCAGAGAGATGTAATGCTGCTTCTCATTTTGAATAGTTGGGATAAACCCATTCTTAATGGTATAGTTTAATGACTTAGTTTGTGATATTCTGTATGGTTTTCTTATTAACACATTTATATAATGTGTTATGCAAATGGTGTTTTCTTTAAAAACAGCATTTTGGTACATACTGTTTCTACTAAGGATTACAGAGGACTGTGAGGACATTTCAGTTCATTGAGTGTTGCCAGCTATTTGCAGTGATGTGAATTGTCCTGCAAAGTAACCAGTTTTGTACCTGAAGTTTCCAGCAGAGCTTCCATTGTAGAAGCAGAAGCTGATCTTTCACTAAGATGTTTTTGGGCAATATGCAATAGTTAAGTGGAGAACCTGAAGGGAGAACTTTCATTAGAGAATATTTTTAAACCGAGTTTCTCCTGCAGAATAAGAGGCTGGAAAACAGATAGCTTGCTGAAAGCTAATGCAACCTCTTTTTGGTTTTGGAAGGATTCTCTATGGCAGAATGAGAAACAAAACAGGGAGCAAAACACAGGGCAAGTCTTCAGCAAGCACTCGCATGTCGATCGTTCTGCGATTTCTGGCTGGCTCGCTGCCAGAAGAGATCCGGATGTTCTTGGATCTACTCTTTGAAGCTGTGAAGCAATTCAGTAATGGTAGGTAGGCCATAGAAGCTGGGGGTGTGGTATTTCCTGACTGTAGAGATGTGGGAGGATAAATAGGCTTAGTACTGTTACGTGCTTCAGTTTGTCTCTTAACCAAGCCTTGAAGGGATGAAAGTAAACCCTTGGTAAGGACTGGGTTTCCCCTAAATTTCTCCTTACAAAGCATGATTGCTCTGTTTTACATGTCCAAGGTCAGAAAAACTGAACAACTTGCCACAGCTGTGCAAAAAAGTTGTAGCGGGCCAGGAGTGGGTAGTGGCTGGCATCATAGGCTAGCCTGAGCATCATGGCAGTAAAAAGCTTGTAAAGTGCTCTTATTCTGTAGCAGTGGGAGACATCTAAATATCAGAGAGATGGAGACACAGAGCTGTTCTTATTTAAAAATCTGACTGTGATGATCTGTAATTTAGCGCCAAATTCCACTATTTTTCACTGAAATTATTCTTGGTGGTGGGTGTCTCCATGGTGCTTCCCTAGATAATTTGCTGTTCCTTTGCCTATCACAGGGCCTTGCCAGACTGCAGTCCTTCAAAGTATGTCAGAGCTGGATTTAGCTAAAGTCCTGCCTCTTGGGCGTCAGCATAGCCTCTTCAATGGTCTTGAGGTTGTGTTGAAAAACATGGGACATTTGATCCAGCAATACCTGCCTGAAATTCTACAGATTCTGCTCTGCATGACTGCAGTGGTATCCTGCATCCTTCAGCAAAGAGAGAAGGTACAGTATATGCAAACAATATACAAACATGTAAATTAAGTTTCTTTCTCTCCTCCTCCTCTGAGCTTACACATATAGACAGAGCTTTACTGATTCAGATAAAGATAAGATGAATGCCATGGTGGAGTGAAGCTTAGCAGTTAGAAGTCTGTCAAAATAGAGGCAAGTGGTGTTTGTCTGAAAGTGCTACAGGGCTCAAGCTGTGCAGGCAAAGTTAATGTACTTAGAAAACTGATTTGAACTGTGTTTTTGTTTGAGCTACTGAAGAAAGAGTTGGAGGTGATCTCTGTGCATTGTTCCTATCTGTTTTGTGGAGAGATGGGCATGAGAGATAAATGTTCTGTTGTAAACATGTAACAAGATGGAAGTTGAAATTTGCCGTAAAGATGGAGTTTCTTGGCTGCAAGGATAAAACATTTGAGCAGGGGAAGGAGGGGTTTAAAGTTCCTTCCCTGAAGACATTAGAGCAAAGCTTGTCCATGAGGTGTTTTGTTGCAGTGCTAGACCTCAGGGGAGCTCAGCATTGTGGATGATCACAGTGATTATCTGCCCTTTGTATCTCTTGTCATGGGACACGGGACATGACTACCAGCCGTGCTTTCAGCACACTAGAAGCATCTTCAGCTCTGTATCAGGAGTCATACTAATCCAGTGTTATTATTTGGGTCCTAGCCAGGTATCTGCAGAGCAGTGGAAATGTTTTTTCCCTTGCTGAGCAGTGGCTGTACAAGCAGAAGGGGTCAGGGTGAGGAAAACATCCTGTTAAAGATTGGTTGTACCTGAAGGTAGGGCGTGTTGGTTTATTGCTGCCCTGTGTGCAGGGGGCAGCACAGACATCCCTCAGCTCTAGTCCCGCTACTTGAGGTCTGTTGGCAGCTGCTCAGAAACTGTAACACTGAGCCAGACTTTTCTGTCTTCCTGGTGCAGAGCCTGCTCATGTATTAGGTAGGAAACAACCAAACTGCACAGTCATCATCACTGTGGTGTTGCAAGGTATTAGGAGATGATGGCCTGAGCAAGTGGGAATGAATGTTTCGTCACCATGAGCGTGTTCTTGCCAAGACCCAGCTGTGAGCATTTGAGGTTAGAACTTGCTTTGAAAAAAAATCTATCCAACAAAGCAAGTCCTTGCAATAGGCAGTATCCAGGGTCTCATAGTTGCCTGCAGGCTGGACAGAACCTGATAACTGTCTTAATTTACGAAGAAGATGAGCAAATTTGAGGATGTCAGCATCCCACAGTCTGACTTCAGCAGTGCATTGCATATGCCTGCATGTTTTCAATGAGGACAGGAGACAGGAGTTCTTAAAACTGCTTCATTAACTGCTAGGAAAGCCACATTTTGCCAGAGTTGCTGCAGTAATTCTGTCATGGTTGTGTAATATCAGGATTGACAGTCTGTTGTTTGTCTGAACTTAATTTAGCACTTCATTAGCCATGGGGCTGTTAAAAGCTCAAGGAAGAGTGTGAGAAATCTGTTTATCTTGACTAATAATTAGAAGACATTCTTGGAGTTTGAGAGTAATTTATTGCAGACTGATACTGCCTGGAGAGTTAAACATCAACTTTGACCACTTTAAGACAAGTTATTAATTTACCATTTGTGGATGCTGTAGGACAGAGAGAGAGAAATGCTTACCATTTCTCTCTGTCTGTCCCATGGCATCCACAACCATTTCCTACTGATTGTGTTCACTATTGAGTTTCTTTGTCCTCTCAAAGGCTTGATCTCAGAGAACTCATGGTGATTGGATAGTGGGAAACCCAAAATGACTTCACTTGGAGGTTGCCATTAGCAATAGTATGGTTTGTGCTTTCTTTGGGCTTTCAAACAGTTCATTTGCCACCTGGAAGCTGATTGCACTCCATTGTGCACATTCAGCATAGCTTGGGACGTCCTGTTGCAAGAGCTTGATCAGTTCCTTTTCCACCATCTCCTCTTTGTCTTTTTTACTTGTGATTTTATATTCTTGGATCCACTTGTGGATCATGATATGGGGACCCAAAAGAGCTCCAATATCAGACAGTGGCTTTCATCTGCTCTCATGTGGCTTTGTTGTTTCTGAGGCTGAAGTTCATTACCTCTGCACTGTGGAGCTACTTCTTGTGCTCGTGCTGTGAGCTGCATTGCACAGTATGGAAATAATTTAGGTTACTCAGGTCAAGACTTCTCTCAGGGAGGAGAGTCAGAATGCAGCTCTGCGTGAATTCCCTTACTGAAATGTTTTCCCAAAGAAAGGCTATGGAACATAGCCACTAAATGGGTACAGGAAGCACCTTCCTGTAACCAAATTGCTATAGCCCCCACCCTACTCCACTGGAAGACATAATTCACATTCTTTCCTTCTCTGTTCCTCCCCCCTTCTCTTCATCTGTTGATTTCTTCCCAGAAGATCTCAGTGTACAAAGTACAACTTCACTTTGAAGAGGTGATTTCGGTCCTTTCAAGTGTAAAACAGAATTGTTTAAGTGTCAGAGTTGGAAATCTAATTAATTGCAGTGCAGCTTTCTGCATTGCATCCAAAAGGGGCAGATGCTACGGGGTTAAACCTATCAGCATGGATTTTTTATGACCTGAAGGAGTCCTCTGTAACTGCCTCAATGCAGGAACAGGCAGGCCCCTTCTAGAAACATTTAGGTCAGCTCTGAGGTATACATTGCTACTGTGAACAAGTTACAAGAGAAAACAGAAGTTTCTCTAAAGAATGTGTCTGGATGTGGTCAGTCAATTGCTGGATTTAATTTCAGAGCAAGTTGTTGGTAGTTGTTCTGCCAAGGTCTTACTGGCTTGGGTTTTTTGTTGGTTTTCATTACAGGTCCAACCTAGGTTGATTAATCCACTGAAGAATTTGAGACGTCTTGGTCTCAAGCTTGTGGCAGAGTTTTTTTCTGATTATGAGACCTACAGCTTTAGTGTGGAAGAGATCGATGCAGTTTTCCATGCTGTGGTGTGGCCTCAGGTAAGTATTTCTTGTTTTTCCAAATAACTTGTTTGAAACATGCACCATGCAGAAAACTCCAGCTGTACTGCAGTCCATCATGTCAGCTCTGTCCATCGCTAGATTGGATGTGGCCTTGGACAGATTGTGGCATCCCAGTGTGTCTGTGCAAGGCCAGTGTCTTGGCTCTTCTCTGATTAGTCCTGGAATAATCAAGTCACAGATTAAAGTACAAATTAATTCATCTGAATAAAATGGATGCTATTTCCTTGTTCTTTAACCACAGAAGCAGAGTTCTTCCCTAGCTGCTTCAAGGAAGCTAAATAATACGAGTCTTTTCTAGATGTACTTTGCTACTTTTCTGTGTGACAGCTGTTGGGTAGGGGACTGCAGAAGCAGATGCTGCTGCAGGAAAGGAAGGACCCAGGAGGGTCTGTCAGTGGGCTAAGTGGTCTTGAGCCTGCCTGCGAAGAGTTCCATGTGAGTACAGTGACAAAGCACAGGCATGTGGCTTTTATCAGAGAAATTCAGATCACCTCTGAGCTTGGAAAATGCACTGCTGTGAGATGGAGAGAGAACACAGGATTTAAAATTAAATTATATTGTCTTTGTCAGTGCAGTGTCTCTGAGGTTGTCAGGGAGTGCCTGTACCAGCTGCTGGGTTGTCTCTGCTCTAAAAGCAAGTTGTGTCCATGAAAAGGTTAACTGAGTTAGAGGGGCTGACTGCAAGCATGCTCTTCAGTAGAGGCTTTTAAGGTATCCAAATGCCCAACTTCCCTGCAGCAGAAAAGCCTGTTAAAGAGCACTGGTCTAGTCTGTGAAACCACAGAGCTGCTTCTCTAGACATTGTGTTTGTTTACTCCTACACTGTTTCTCTGCTCTACCAGTAATACTATGTGATGTATAGTATGGTTGTGTGGACAAACAGTAGATGAAAAGTACCAGGCAGTGCATATAGCTCTGTTTTGCACTGGGCTGGGCAACAGGGAAGTGCATGTTCCTGGTTTGTCCATGGAGTCTTCTTACAGCTGAGGTGCTCCGTGGGAAAAGCAGTGGACATTTATTGCAGTTCCAGAGCAGTTCAGGCTATTGCAGTTCCAGGCACTTAAAGCTTTCACAGAGCACAGTGTTTGCAAATTCTGAGTAACTCTGAACAAGATGTACTTTTGTTACTAAATAGTTAGAATGCCTCTTGTCCTTACATATGTCAGGAAGATAGATGGTTTTGAAGCTTGGATGGTAGTATGATCCAGAAGCTCCCTCTGGAGTATTTTCTGGTGAACTTCATGAAGATTTGGTTTTGGCAAAAGAATCGTTTTGACTTGTGTGCTTTCCTTTTTTAAAACTACAGAACTGAGGTGTGTAAAACTGATGGAGAGGGCAAATTGGTTTAAGCCTGTTGAACCTGCAATTGGAGTTTGCTGTTGTTCATAGCCCAGGATTTTGCTGCAGAGACTTGTTAGCAGCAACACAACCCCAACACAGTTGGGGTTGTTTTGGACACAGAACCCTGTTAGGAGATCCCATTCAAGGGAAGCAATATGATGTTCCAGCCTCTCCAGTGTGGAGATACAGACCAGGTGCTGCAGTCAGGGCATAGGAGGTGGGAGAGGAGTGAGTTTTGGGTGCTGTGCTTGAGATTTCCTAGGTATATCTGGGAGAGTTTGCTAAGTCTCTGTGGCAAATGTGAGGTGTTGTGGGAATCTAGTTTCAAGGGAAGGCAAAAATGGTAGCTGGAATATTGTATAAACAGGAGTGAAATTATCTAAGAGTCATTTGACAAATATTGAGAAGTTGGAAAATTACCTTATAAAAGGTTGAAATTACTTTATAAAAAAGGTAAACTGTAGAATATGAGGTCTTTGTTGGAGAGGACGTTTTCAAGTGGCTTTACTTACTTGTGTTGCATTGGTATCTGATTTTTCTCTCCTTTAGGTCTGCAGATTGGCTTCAGAGAGTCAGTATTCTCCAACTTTTCTGCTCAAACTCATTCACACCTGGAGTAAGAACCCCAGGTAAGTGTTCTTTGGCAAAGAAGCCTAAGTACTTCGGAATACAGAAAACACAAAGAAGAAGGAGCACACTAACAGGCTGTGAATAATTGTGTCCAAACCCATATTTTCTTTTTCCATTAGGCTCTTATTCTTTTGATAGCAGTCAAAGCAGCTGGGAAAGCTTTCCAATTTATGCAAGAACTCACTTTTATAATAGGCTACTTTTTCTGTGTATTAATAACTAAGCAAATATGCAGCCCAAACTCAACTCACAGGTGAGGAGGAGGTCTGATTTCTTAGGGATATGTTTGTCTTGACCAATGACTTCTTAGTCTTGTGAGATGGGAAGTCAGTTTTACAATATATAATTTCGTTCATATTTTTAGAGTCTCTATTTCTTTCTATTTTATGAAGGAGTATGGGCAAGTTCAGCACAGAATCTGTGACTGAGAATCTGTTACTGAAAGTTGTAAAAGAGCTTTTTTTGATTGTGAGAAGTTCCAACTCAACTGTCTTGAGTGATTTTTGCCTCTTCCTCAGACTCACTGTTTTTCCTTTGCTAAAGTACCAGGTGTTTCTTTTGAGACACTTCATTGGTAGGCATGAAGACCTTATGCACAAACTTCTGTTAAAAATTATGTTGCATCACTAGGTTAGGAGCAGACTAAGAGGAGACTCAGGCTGTGGAGAAAGGGTTAGAAAAGAGACTTGATAACCTCTCAACCTCCATTCATTGTATTTTTGATGATGCTCTTCTGGTTTTTGTGCACTTTTTTCTTGGTTGAAGTGGAAGACAGTCATTATTTTTGTGTGACTTCTCACACAGAATAATTGTAAGCTGAAAATTCTGAACCTGATTTTCAGTGAACCTTTTTATAATCTTTCTCTTAGGTATTTCCCTTTGCTGGCCAAGCAGCAGCCAGATCATCCAGAGAGTGATATACTGACAAATGTTTTTGCTGTGCTGTCAGCCAAGAATCTGTCTGAGGCCACATCCAGCCTTGTGATGGACATTGCTGATAGCCTTCTCAACAGCCCAGATTTTGAACCCACGGAGCAGGTTTCCAGTTTGAGCGTGACTGACTGTGTTGTCATGGCCACTGGAGACATGACAGAAGGTATGCCTGCCTGAGAGTTCTCAGAGACCTGTTGGGTGCTTTAGATGGAGGTGTTAGATTATGGTGAGGCTGTCTCAGAATACTGGGGAAGAGGACCTCCTGGCAGAGATGGAAACATCAAGGTACAAACTTGTCTTGTGCTCAAGAACTGTAAAGTCCTGCTTGCTTGATGACTGATGAAGTCCACGTTTGAGTGTCAGGATCCTGAGCACAGAGAGATTCCTTATGAAGGAATGTTGACCTGTTCTGTCTGTGAAGCTTTGACTGATACAAGTTCAAGAACTGCATTGCTGACTTGGCTCTGTGCCTAACACCAGGTTTTATATAAAGGCCCCATTCCTGTATGCACATGATCCTGTATCACTTTTATGTTTAGTCTGTGCTCCCTGACTGGAAAGACCTGGCGTCTTTGAGAGTTAGTAGACAGAACAGTAGTGTGCTGTGTTTGATGCTGTGGAGACAGCATCACTGTGCTGCTTTCACCTGCAACACTCAAAGCTACTGGAAAGGAGCATGTGCCCTTGTTATGGCAGCTTTCATTTTACACAAGAGGTCAGTGGTGGAATAAAGAAAACCACATCTACAAATGTTCCAGTCATTTTAGATGTTGATACTGTTGAGGAATGTCCTTGGTACTTTCTAATAAGCCTACGCTTACAAGGGCTGTTACTGAAATCTGTGAGGAGAGTGGTTTGTGCTTTCTTTGATCCGATCTCAGACATGTTAGACCTGGTCTCAGCAAGTGCTGGTGCTTCTTCCCAGCCACCAGCTGCCCTGCATGTTCATAGCTCCCATTTACTAATGAAACCTCCCTTATCCTAATTTCCCCTTAGTATAGTGTTGGATCTCCCTTCTGTTTCTTGCAGCAGAGTTTATTGGGTGTTGCTAACTGTTGTATCTCTTACAGAACCCCTCAGCCTAGGTTGCCAGTTGGTCCTGCCTCATGTTCCTACCATACTTCAGTACTTCAGCAAAACAATGTTAAATGTGGAGAAGGTGAAAAAGAAGAAGTACAGAGCTCAAGTCAGCAAAGAGCTGAGTATACTTTCCAAGTAAGTGATTCTTAGAGCCTGAAATAGTTAAAAAGCTGGAAGGAGGGAGGAAGAAAGAGGCTTATTGTAATAGTTTCCAAATTAAAAAACACTGTGTCTCAACTTTTTAAAATCTGTTGTAAATACCTGGATCTGTCATTGACCTTGTTATTTGCTGGTTATTGAGGTGATAAGTTTTCAGAAGTTGATTCTAGCTGGTTTTGTTGCTGGTACTCAAACCTAGTATCTCTTGAGGTTAGAAAAAGGTGCAGAAATGCCTGCAGTCATGTGGAGCTGAATGCTTAGGCTGGGACTGTGAATTTGGTAGGCACGCTCTGTTAGCCTGGATAGGCTGACAAAGCCTTGTGAAATGACACTAGTGCTGACAGACTTCTTTGCTCTGTACTGGTGATTGAAATGATATAAAAGAGTAAATTACCTTGTCCAATTTTGCAGGATCAGCAAATTCATACAAGAAAAGAGCCAGAATTCAGTGCTTGTGAGCCTTCTCATTCCTTTCCTTTATCAGACTAACATGGAGCAGGTAGGTAAAAATTATTTCCCCGCCCCTACTTAACATATGATTTTATTTTAATCGAGTATATTTGTTTGTTTAAAAGTCATATACATGCCATTTCTCATTATCAGCCTGCAATCAAGTCTTCACATGTTTGTAGTCTGTTCAGAATGCAGTGCCAATGTGTGTAGATGTGCACTACTCACCCAGAGGTGCCAGTGTCCAGACTGATTCTGTTCCCCCTTGTCATGGGGAAGGTCTGCTGAAGTTATTTTACTTTCAGTCTTTACTTTCTTTCTCAATGTAGTCAATCCACCAAATTGCTTGCAGTGTTTGAAATAATTGCTCTTCTTCAGTGTGTATTTTATGCACCCCAAAGCCACAGGGTCTGGATTGCAATGTTCATATGTGGTTGAGTATGTGGTGTGTGTGATGTACTGGAGAGTGCTGCATTAGTCTGCTGCTTTATGAAAGGCAAACTGTATACAGTAATATTTTGGGGTTTAAATCTGTGAAATATTAGGCCACCACATGTGATTGCTGTTGAGGGAGTTCGTACAAGACTTTACTGCGCAGTGGCCGGGCCCCCTCACTGGAGATACTCAAGAAGTGTCTGGATGCAATCCTGTGCCAAGTGCTCTGGGATGACCTTCCTTGAGCAGGGAGGCTGGACTAAATTCACCCCTATGGTCCTTTCCAAGCTGACCTATTGTGTGAAGTATATGGTGCTGTTAATGTTCACCTCTGGTGAACAAGAAAAATTGCTTTTTAAAGCTCTATTAGTTCTCCTGACCTTTGAGTCATGAGGAAAGACACATAAAAGAAGTCTTTATCGTGCTGACAGTCATCTCTTAACACTGTATTGTTTCTAATTGAGAGGCTGCAAGTACTTCTGAGAGATTTGATGATTGCATTGTGTCCTTCTAATTCTTTGTTCTCGTTCAGTATCTCTGATCTGAATGAAGTACAGCAATGTGCACTTCGTGTCTTGAAATATGTCCCAAGGAAATGAAATAATCTTGTGAGGTCTCAGTACTTATTGAGAGTCATGTGTCTCTTTCAGGGTACACAAATTGACATTCTGGAGACGGTGCAGAACTTGCTGAGGCATTGCTCAAACCCTACAAGCTTTCTCAAACCACTGGCAAAGCTTTTTTCTGTCATCCAGAACAAACTGTCTCGAAATAAGTTGTGCTTGGTATTTCAGGTATTGCATTTCTACATCTTTCTATGCCTTTTTAAAATTTGTTCTAAGAGATCAAGAACAAAATAATAGGAGTATTTATTTTTGTGCATGACTTTAAAAACCTTTCTACTCTACTTCTTGTGTGAAGTGAAAATAACAGAATTCTATGTGATAGAAATTAATGAGCTGCACAAAGATTTTTAAAAGTTTTGGCTTGCAGCCTGGTTGATGTGAGCCAGGGGTCTTTAGTGTAAGAGAAGCCTAGCAAAGCACTTAAACTGCAACAAATCCTGCATGTTGATGAAATAAGAATGCATTTCAGTATCCTGAAGACAATTTTTATTTGTATTCTTCTCTCACAGTTTATAGTAGGATGTTCTGTATTACTTTGAAGTGACTTACATAAATTCTTAGCAGTAGAACACGAAACGTACAGTGTAGATATTTGGAAACTTAGGACTTAAAACACATATCCTCCAACTTACATGAGAAAGTCTCTTACAGGTTCTAACAGGAGAAAGGCTAATGCTGCTGCTTTATTTATTTTTTGTCTCAAGTGGTAAAGTCTTGAGTTATCCAAATTTTTAACAACTATAAAAGTTAACTGAATTTTTATGTTTTTTAGACATTATCTGACTTGGATGCTAAGTTGAAGTATATTACTGATGTTGTTAAGGTATGCACAGTTTCTCTCTCTGCTCCCTTTTTCCCCCCAATGATATGATCACATTTCTATCATTTTTCATTAATGACTTGTTGCTCTGTCTTAGCTGAATGCCTTTGATCAGCGACATCTGGATGATATCGACTTCGATGTGCGTCTGTCAGCATTTCAGTCAATCACAGCCCACATCAAGGAAATGCAGACAGTGGATACTGACTTCCTCATCCCTGTTATGCACAACTGCTTCTACACCATCCAGGTTGGCTGAATGTTCCTTCCCTTGCTATATGCACCATGTGTCCCTGATGAATCTAACTTTCAACTTACTTCCATTGCTGTTTTTTGGCACCACATAACATTCAGAAAGTATCTTTAGGTATTCTTACAAACATGTTTTTGAAGTTTTGTCTGTTTACCTTTTCATCTGTGTGTCCCAAAAGGCAAATACAGTGCAGCACAACTTTCTGTTAGTGAGCCCCACAAATGTTTGGTCATTTGTACTGGATAAAAGGCACATTACAGGCTTGAAAGGCTGATTTTCTGTTTGTTGCAGCATGTTCTGGTTGTGTGGATCTGCTGGTAAATGTAAAAGGTTTTTTCCTGATGGGTAGTTTGGGCATTAATTTGGGACTAGAACTTCTATAGGAAAGCTCTCAAGAATTTCTGAGTCTCTACAGGACTCGCTATGTTGTGTCCAGTGGTGCTGTGTCCAGTGGTTCTGTCCCAGCTTTTGGGTAGAGAAAGGTGTCACAGCCAGACTCATGTGGTGCCATTTCTTCATCCACTCAGCTCGGGGATATGGCTCTCAGTGACAACGCAAGCCTTTGCTTGACCAGTCTCATCCACCGACTGGCAGAGATCAGCCACACAGAAGATGAGTACAAGGAGCTAATCCAGCACACTCTCCTGGAGTCTGTGAGAAGGGGTCTGAAGAGTAAGACTGAGGTAAGGCAGTGGTATCTGATCACACATTTCCAGCTGTCTTCATGAGATGTTTTTGGGTGAGTTCTCAAAGTCCTCTACTGGGATAAGAAGTGCAGGTACCCACTGTAAACTTACCCTTAATTTGAAACCTTATAAAATTCTAAAAGATTATAGAAATTAACTGTGTTTCTCTGCTGTTGTTCAGCTTTTCTTAGTTGAAACTCGTTTTTTGGAAGGGAGGCTTTAATTTATATGCAGGCCATAATGGGTGCATTTGTTGTTACCAAGAATTAGGACGTTTGACTGAAACACTTGTTAATGACAGCACTGCTGTTCTCAGGAGTGTGTAGCAGCCTCTCCAAGGGATACTTACCATTCACTGCTTGCTATTTTTAGAGCATCCAGCAGGACTACACATCACTGCTTTCCTGCCTCATTCAGACATTCCCAACAAATCCCGAATTCCAGGATTTGGTCCAGCTGACCAACCGCCATGATCCTGACATGGACTTCTTTGAGAACATGAAACACATGCAGGTAAAAGACAGCAGGCATTTCTTAGTGCCTCTCTTCCCCTGCCAAGCAAAAGCGTCTTACTGTGAGGGGATGTTTTGAAAAGCATCTGTGTGTTGTCTGCAGAGAAATTGAACCTGTGTTCAAAAAAGAGGGATGTAGACATGATAAAGAGTGATTGAGAATCAAAGTCACATTTCTATCTAGAAATGTATTTGGTTTATGGTATGGAATGGGTCTCTTTCTGGATGCTCCCTGCTGCTCTCAGTCTGGAGTCTCTGCAGCCCCCTCCCATTCACAAACCTTAGCGATATAAATGTTACATGAAGCCTGGTTTTTCTTGCAATATGAAAATACATTTCTTCTGCTTTCAGAGGTGCAATCTGAGAGAGTCTTTGCTGTATCTGTAGTTATATGCGAAGTTGTAAGTTCTTAACTTGTAATTTTCTCTGGTCTTTGCATTTCATTGCAGCAGCTGCTGTTTGCAGTTGCCTCCCTTGTCTAACACCTCAAGATGGCACAGTCTTATGATTGTGAATCCACAATGCCATTGACTTGGAATATCTATTGAGGTAGATGAAAAAGTGAAAAGCCCAGAGATTTAAGGAAAAAGGCATGCCTTAGAAATGACTAATATGTTTATGCCATTACCTAAAACTGAGACATTTTCAGAACTAGGAGATGTAGGTACTCTCTCGTGCTAGCTGTGACTCAAGCACCACCTCATTCACTCTCTCCCATGTGACATGTCTCAGATCCACAGGAGAGCACGAGCTCTGAGGAAACTGGCAAAGCAGCTCACTGAAGAAAGCTTGTGCTGTCTTCTAAATCCCTGCAGAATTACATCATGCCTTATGCTACAACTGCAATTTTCAGTGAAAAAATGCTTAAGGTAGGCTCTTTCAATTGAATGCATCTACTTGAATATTTTCCCCCTTCTTTATATATACCATTTCCCTTAAAAACCTAACCCCCTTAGACAGCTGATATGTTTGTGAAATGAATGTCTCCATTGTAGATAAAAGTGCTGTGCTGGTATTGGTGGCAGAAAGAGGGTTTGGAAAGTGCAGAAGCAGTCTGGGCCCAGTCCTGTATCTGCTAAACTTGTCCTGCTTTTCAAAGGTTGATCTCTTAACTGTTTGGGTTAGGGTTTTTTGTTTTGTTTTAGTTTTTACTTCAGGTTTTATTTTTCTTTATTTTTTGTAATCAGCTTCTTATTTTCTTCCCTCTGCCTCCAAACTTCTGCCTTCCTGTTTAGTTGCAATATTCTTTGACAGTAGACTGTGGGAATTTAGTCTGCATCTAGTAACAGAGGTGGGAATAAATACAGTTTTCTCTGGATTTAGAGGGAAACTGCAGGAATTGGCTGAAAACATCTGAAATCAATAACAGCTTTGTAATTAAAATTTGAAGGCTGATGGTTTTTTAGTCACTTTCACTTTCAGTGAAATTACTTGTAATGTCAGTGTGGACAGACTTTCCACCTGTGGCTCTTAAAAGCCAGGTTTCACACTTCTGTAGTTCCCTGCACACTACCAGGAGAACAGCAGAACTGCTTCCATCAAGCAAAGTAAATGTCTAATTTGCTTACTGTCAGAAACATTATTCTGAAGCTGAAACAATTAGAGCTCAGGCACAGGACCCAGCCCCTGCAGCAGTGCAGTCTGTGCCCCTCAGTAGAGTGACTCTTTGACCAGAGGACAGTAAAATGTGTTGATTGAAACTTTGGTGAAGAAATAGACACATTTTATTTCACATCTGAAATGGGTTTATAGTTGACCAGCAATGTGCCATGTGTTTGTGATTGGATGCCTTGACACTGGTTCTTGTTCTTAGTTCTTAGCACAAGTGAGCCCATAGGTTTAAGTATGTGAGGAAAAGTTAAATGTGCAGAATAATTTGGAGGAAGTGGGTCTGGAGATCTGCTTGATGGACTGTGATTTTTTTTTTTTTTTCCCTAACTTGATGCTTGAGGAGGAGATCTAAAAATACTGAATCCCAAGCATGCCCACTAGACAAACTTCTGTCTGATTACTTCTGTCTCTTGTTGCTTCAGGTGCTTTAGGTGCACAATCATTGTGAATGCTAACAGCAGCTGAATTTCTCTCTTTTGAGCAGCATGAAAACATGGTAACAGCCTCAGTTGAAGTTGTTGGAGCTGTCTGCCGACATCTTTCGTGGTCAGCCTATTTGTACCACTTAAAGCATTTCATCCATGTCTTGCAAACAGGACAGATCGGTACGAAGCTGGGAGTCAGGTGGGTACCACAAGCAGTGCTGCTCTGGGTGACTGCTTAGGCACAATTCAGTGGTTTTAGGAGAATCTCATGGACTTCTGCCTCTTCTCTGAGGTGAGAGATTGCTGTCTTTGAGGTGGACTTAGGCAAGTGAAGGTAGGCATGGCTTGCTGCCTGGCGCTATGAAGTTTTAACAGGTTGTTACTTAGTTACACCATGTCTCACTGAGTGCATGGCAGCAGTTCTGTCAGGCTGTCCCTGCTCCTGGGACACCTCCATTGCTCCAGTACCACTCTCTGTGAGGTTTCACATTGACCTGGGTCACAGAATATGTGTAGCTGAGAAGGAACCAGTTTTTATTTTCTGGAGTTTTTCAGGATAAACCTCGTTATGGTGAAATGTCACTAAATCTGATGTTTTCCAAAAAGCACTTGTAAGATTTTTCTGTTGTATATGCATCCTCTTCTTTTTGTGCAGAGGGCTGATCTTTCTTCATGTTTTCCTTCTGCAGCTTGTTAGAGACAGTGCTGGAAGCCTTTCACTTTGACCATAAAACACTTGAAAAGCAGCTTGTGACCATTGACAACCAAGGTGAGCCTTTTGTGTCTGCTTGTTAAAACACTCCTCAGACTACTCAAATGCAGCTGATCAAAGTTTTGTGGTTTACTCTTGACATCAGCTACTCGTGTCTTTTTAAAATGGGCATCCTGGAAGCTAGTGTTGACTTGTCTCCTCAAGAGCAGTGCAGATTTTCCTCCTGTGTGTTGACAAAGTCAGGAGAGGTGTAGGGAATCATGTCAACATTACCACTCCATCCCAGGCTTCTGTAAGCCAAAACAGCCCAGAACCTGTGTGGTTCTCATGGTTATCTGCAGCCAAGATGTCCTCACCTTGCTTCCCTTGCCATTGCATGGGACAAAGTTGTATCTTCAGCTTCTTCACTATTGTGGTTACCTATGTTGGGACCTTTGGGTGAAGGAGGAAGATGTCTCACAGCTGTGCTTGTCAGTGCCTCTTGCCTTGTGAAATCCTCAGTTTTAAGTGAATAGCAGCTCTCTACAGTTGAACCACATTGACCTTTGCTCAGCTGAGGGGTTCAGACACAGAGTAATGTAATCTTTGCTTTAAACCTGGCCCTGAGGGTTGCTTATCAGAAACCAGCAAGCCAAAGCTTCTTTTCCACGCAGAAGAAGCCTGGTGCTTATTGGTGGTTTGCTGTCACTGGTGGTAGCTAGGAGCTTTATGTAGAGCCAAACTGTCACAGGAGTCTCAATTAAGGGCTCAAGTTTTATTTTCTTTTGTATTTACCTGTACTTTTGGCAATTACCTGGTAGAAGCTGCTGCCATGGACCTCGAGCCAGTGGTGGAGGCTGAAGAAGCCATGGAGCTGGAGCAGAGTGAAGGGGAAGAGGAGGAGGTTGAAGAAAAGAATGGGAAGAATCTCTCTGAGAAGCCAGTAGAACCTGAGCAAGCAGCTGAGCCATCTGAAAATGCTGAACAAGTGCCCAAACCTGTTTCGTTCTTACCCCGAAATAAAGAAGAGCTTCAGTGTCTGATCAAACACATTCAGGAAACAGTTACAGTGAACATCTTGCCTAAATTGCACAGGTGTATTGTTGCAAAGGTGAGGAGTTAATGTTTAAAAGGTCTTTTGTAGGCTGCTACTTTAAGGATTGGGATACAGCTTCAGAGCCAGTGAAAAAGCAACACATTAAAAAAAAAAAAGACACAACTGGAGAGAGACCATCTGAAAGCACAAAAAAGGCTTCATGCCCTTTGCTGAGTCTGGAGTTTACTGACAGACCCTCTGGTCATGTGAATATGGTGTCCTAACTTCCCTGCTGAGAACTGTCTCAAACTACACAAGTGAAATGATTCATTTTGTCCAGCCTGTTGAAGAGTTCTCAGCCACTTGCTTGCACCAGCCTAGTTTCTGTATTGAAAACACAGGGATTTATCTCACCTGTCCTTTAGCTGTCTGGGTTTTTCCTGCAGTCATCAGAGGGTAGCAGCCTGTCATACTGGCCTCTTATAGGGTTTGTTGAGAAAAAGCGGAGTTTGTTACTGTATATTAAAAGTGCATTATGTCTTGCTCTCTTAAAAAGGTTAAAAGAGACGAGGAGCACAAGCTTGTGAAATCCAATGTTGTGAATGATGATGAGGTAGTTCGTGTTCCATTAGCTTTTGCAATGGTCAGAATGATGCAGTGTCTTCCCCAGGAAGTGATGGAAGCCAACCTACCAAGGTAAATCCCAGTGGGGCTCCTTACATCCCAGTGGGGCTGTTCATTGTTCATGGAAGGAGTGCAGGCACCTTTCTTGAGCTGTGGTTACGTACATGGCTAAAGAGGGACATCCTAACAGACCTTAAATACTTCTTTTGGAAATTCCTGTTCCTAGTGACATGCACCTCTGCACCTCAGCATTTAACTGCTGTAAATCCTGACCCAAGAGCAGAGCTGTGAATCAAGGTGCAGAGGCAGGGCTGGTTGTGCTGGGGAAAGAATAATGTACAGAAAGAAAGGATAATCAGTAGAACCTGTCCTGAAGGACAGTACGTGTGTGTATGCCTATAAAGCCTCTCTGTGAGGCTGGCTGTGAGTACAGCTGTGGTTGTGAAACAGTGCTGAAAAGCAGCTTCCTTGGCAGGGTAATTAGTTCTGCTCTGCTTGGAGGTGACCAAAGCTGTTTGTCTGTGTTTCCAGCATCTTACTGAAAGTCTGCACATTCCTGAGAAACAGATTTCAGGAAATACGGGACATTGCCCGCAACACCCTCATTAAAATCATGGAAGTGTTGGGAGTGCACTACCTTCTGTATATCCTAAGGGAGATGCGGTCTGCACTCATCCATGGCTACCAGGTAATGCTGAAATTCTTCCTCTTCTGCTCTCTGTAGGCTTTTTTTCTAGTATATTGGGAGGAGAATCCAAAGGGAAGTTGCTATTGGAATTGTTATGCACTGGTAGAATAGCTTGGTATAATACAAGTAAATATTGTTGCTAATGCCTACATCAGTCTTTGTTATGCCTTGCCAAGTGTCGAATAAGGGTCTGTACCCTCAAAGAACTGAGAGTCTAAGCCATTTTCCTAGTGAAGACTTGAGGTATGAAGGGGAAGGATGAATTTCTGGTTCCAGACAGATTAGAGGAAATCTTTCCATAAGGTCATGAGGGCTAAGCAGTATCAGGGGGGGGGGGGGAGTTGCCACGAAGACTGCACAGACAGTGTGTGGTGATGCTAGTTGAAGGATTGCTTCCTAGATCCAGAGCCAAGGCTCTGACTATTAATTCATCTTTCCTCTTTCCATGGTTTGGGTTAAGAATCATTTTTCATGTGAATTACCACAGTGGAGTAGCATGAGCTTCTAGCTGCTGTAACAGTGAAAGAACCAATTAGAGCGGCCTAAGTATATCAGTAAGAGCCTTGGAGAGAGAAGAGATTCCAGCCCTCTTGCCAGTATGGGGTGGGATAGGGATCCTTTTTCTCTCGCTACTACATAGATTCTCATCCTCCCAGTGTCTTTTTTTCCTGTAATGAAAGCTCAAGTGCAGTATGTGTCTTGTGATGTCTCTGGTATGGGAGTGTCCCTATGCAGTATGATTAAAGAGCTCAATGCAGAGGTTTGGAATGATCTGTTCTCTTTTTCTGTAGCTCCATGTGCTGACTTTCACTGTGAACCTGTTACTGAAGGGCCTTACTACCAGGCTCAGTGCTGGTGATTTGGACCCCTGCTTAGATATCCTGATTGAGGTAAAAGCTGTTCAAGGCTAAAAGAAAAAGCATCATGAAGTGCTTGGGACATATTCTAGGAGGGGATGGTTTTGTCTGGATTGTCTCTGACTTGATGGCAAACCAGGCTGTTGTGTGTGTACTGCCAAGGAAGGAGGCACCAGTAGGCCCTGTTGTAGATGGGAATCAAGAGAAGTCAAGTGTCTCTGGGGCTGTATCCTGAGCCCTACATCCTGAGAGGGGATGGATTCAAGATTAAGACACCTACCTGTGTTTTCCTGTACTCTAAATGGCTGAACGAGTCAGCAGACATCTACTCAGTGCAGTCCACAGAGCCCAGGAACTCAGCTGGCCACACAGGTGGGGTATCGTGGGATGTATTGATCTGACTGCAGTCCCATTCCTTGTGTCACAACACCACTGAGGGGTGTGAGAACAGTGTTCTCATCTGGTGTACTTAAACAAGGATGTTCTGTGTTGACAAAGGAAGGATAGACATGATTTGTAGGAAACCTGGAGAATTGTTTTTTCTGTGAGTGGGGGAGAATAGTGTTGTTCTGTTGCTACTGGAGAAACCTGCTTTTCTTCAATCATTCATTTCTCTTGCCTGTTTTCCAAAGATTTTCAACCAAGAGTTGTTTGGGAATGTAGCTGAAGAGAAAGAAGTGAAGGGTATTGTCTCCAAGATCATGGAAGCACGCAAAAACAAGAGCTACGATTCCTATGAAATTCTTGGGAAGTTCATAGGAAGGGGCCAGGTGACAAAACTTATTCTGCCACTGAAGGAGGTAAGAAAAGTCAGCCAGAGTCTCTCTTACAAACTGTGAGCACTCTCAATTCTGTAAGGTGATTCTAGAGCCTCTGGGTGGCTACTTTGAAATCACCTATGGAATCTTGCTTTGGCTTCCCATTTTCCTTTGGGAAAGCAGTGAGACTTTACTGCTGATGTCCAGGGTAGGGAGTGGCATTCTGGGAAGCTTTTAACTGCTGCTCAAGTGGATACATCCCACTTTGAGTTCTCCATGCACTCTCCCTCTGCCTACTCTTCTTTCCTCTGGAGCTTAGAAGTCCTGCAAGGAGCAAGGACTGCTCTGTGGTTTAGTCTCTTGCGCATGGAGGAAATGTCAACAAAATGTATACAGGGACTATCCATGTGCAATAATTGCCTTTTCAAAGATGCAGATTTTTTAGCAGAGTGCAAGCTCACACAGGAATGGAACCCTGGTTTGCTCATTAGCTCTTGTGTCCTGGTGGCTGTAGCTGAACTGGCTGGAGGCTGACAAGAGGAAGGGAGGGATGTTGGTGCAGAGCTGAGGCGATGGGATGCTATTCACCTAAAGAGCTGGAGACTGTGACAACATGATGAGAGAGAAATTGGTCTAGTTTTTCCCATGATTTCTGATTACAGATAACAGATAATTGCCATCAGGCTGTCCTCTTAAATTCTCATGTTTTTACCTTTGCAGACTCTGGAGAGCACTACAAGCTTGAAGATAGTTCGGAAAGTGCATGAGGCGCTGCGTCACATCATGGCAGGGCTCATCTTCAACTCAGACATGAATGCAGAATCCCTCCTCCTCCTCAGTCATGGTCTCATCAGTGAAAATTTACCTCTGCTCACTGAGAAGGCCAAGTGAGTTCCAGGGTGTTGTTCAGCTGGTCTGGTATTGGTTTGCTTGCAGAAATGGCAGTTCTCAAATCCAGCTGATGAAATGCATGAGAGTTTAATTGCTTTCATTCCCCTTTTGTTTTCAATGTAACTGAATCATTTGGGCAGTTACAGGGCAAAAAGAAAGCTTAGTAATGGGAGTTAGCATTTGTGGAACTCATGGGAGTCTTCTCTTGCAAGGTCTCTGGACCTTCAGCAGGGCTTTTTCACTGTCTGATGAGTTGATAACATGCATTAGGATGTTAGGATGGAGG
Organism: Molothrus ater; assembly: GCF_012460135.2. Classification (NCBI taxonomy): domain Eukaryota; kingdom Metazoa; phylum Chordata; class Aves; order Passeriformes; family Icteridae; genus Molothrus; species Molothrus ater. Next base: position 46,923,580 of record NC_050482.2, read on the forward strand.
AACAATGAACAGTGTTTAGAAGCAGGCTGCAAACATTTCCATGGGGCCAGGAACAAGGAAAAGCATGGTCTTTCACTTTATTGCTTTGCTGCTGGGGCAGAAGATGAGGAGAACCATCAGATTTTCTCTCCCTCTGGTGGTGTCACTGCTCAGAGCTGGGTTTGGGTGTCCTGCATTTGGTGTTACATAGGCTGGCTTCCTCTAGAAGTCTGCTGTTTGCAGACTTCTTGGAGCACTGTTTGTAAGCCATCAGTAACTGATGTAATGATTAGTAAAGAAGAGCAGTGGGTAGTGGCAGGACGTGTATTTGCTTGAAGGAACTTCCAAAGTTGATCTGTCACTAAGAAAAAAGTGAGGATGTTATACAAATGATTGTGTGTTTGTTATCTCTGGAATAGTGGCATTGTTCTCAAGTCTGAGTCCTGTCTAAAACCAGTTTGAAAGCAGGCCCTCATGCTGCTTTCAAACTGGTTTTATTTCATTGTGGTCCATCTGTGACCTGCTTTTGCTTGCTGTGTGGGAAGCAGCTCAGCACAGTTCAGCTCCTTTTACTCCCAACAGCAGGATTGTTATGGAGAGGGTTCATATCTGAATATTTTCTTTTGCCATGCATACGCTGCTTTTCAGGAAAAAAGCTGCCCCTCCTCCAGACCCTCGACTGCAACCAGAGAGCTGCCTGCTGCTCCAGCCCACTCCCACAAGAGGAGGGCAGAAAGCTCGTGTCAGCAGCAGGACTAACACATATATCCTGGTTGATTCAGGACTTCGGGTAAGATCTCCTCAGATAAAAAACTTTGCATTCAAAATTTTGTTAAAGAGTATGCAAAGGAAAGTATTCTGGATATATTGTTTTAATAGCACAGCCATTAGCCTTAACTTCGCTTTGTATATTGTAACTCCAGTGCTTTGAGATACTTTTTTTAAAGTACCCAGCCTATTGAAATATTTGTGTGGGATATGGCATAAATTCTACTATAACCTGAAACAGTTGTGGGACCTTACTTGTCTCTTTTGCATTCTGGCTGACTTTGAGATAAATGTCCTGATTTTTCTACGACAGCTACTGCACATGAGCCTGAAGAGATCCAAAGTAAATTCTTCTGAGGAGCATGCTTTGGAAATGCTAGACCCTTTTGTCAGCTGCTTATAGACTGCCTGAAATCTATGGATGTCAAGGTACAATTCTGAGCTGAAGTCTGTGTGTTCTGTCTGCTGTACTAAGAGTCCTGCCCACAAATGTCATTAAAGTTAACTTGCAGGAGGAGAGAAAGCCACCAGTTTTTCAAACCTGCTTTAATAAGTGTGCAGATTAAATTGTTTGAGGACATGTAATCCCAAGGGAGTCTTGTGGCTGATGGAGGACTGAATGCTCTGCTCTGTGTTGCAGGGGGCAAGTTCTCCTAGAGAATGGTTATAAGAGGAATTTACAGACTATTTATGAGGATGTTCATGAGATCCTGTGGCTGCTGGGAGCAGTGTTCTCACAACTGTGGTTTCTTCTGATCCAACTCCAAAGTCTTTATTCCTAGCACTGTAGGCAGCCACTTTTTGGGACAGCTTTTGGTTTGAGTGAGCCTAGAGCCCAAGAGTGGAAGGCATACCTCATACCCTGTCAGATACTTGGAGTGGGGCTTTCCATGTCTTGAAGGCAGCTCTGCTTCATATCTTCACCTGATAAAATCAAAGTTATAGAATATTGAAGTCGCAGATAGTGCTTTCAGAACTAAGAAACACTTGTGTTACGCATGAATGATTTGAAATAGGTTGGGTTTGTTAGCTAACTGCCTTTTACCACAGTTTTAGATAGCCTGACCATGTCTGTCAAACAGTGAGAAGAGTTCTCTCAGTGTCATTGTACCCACATGCTGTCCTTTGGCTCTTTCTCCCAGGTCATAACTGGTGCTCTGCAGTCCTTGGTATGGATTTTAAAGTTCCCTTTGCCTTCTGTCAGTACGAATATGGAGTCACTGATCAAGCAGCTTTTCCTCTTGCTGAAAGAGTTTGCCAAGACAGGAATAGCCAAAGGCCAGAATTTCCACCTGGTTGTGAGCTGTTTCAAAGTAAGTCAGACCCAGCTCTGCTCATTTCTGCTTTAGGATTAACTTTCTAGAATGAGACTCTTCTAGCTACAGATCCCTCCTGCAACTGTCCCTGGAGAGGTAGTCTGGAGATCAAAGCTAGTGAGGAATATGTGGCCTTGCTGATTCTTTCCCAAATACAAACTTAAAGATAGTTGCTCCCTAAAAATGGACAGCTTCTATCTGAAGAAATGTCTTTATAGAAACATATTTGCCTTTTTTCTTCATTGTAGTAGTATCTTGTTCCACCTGAGTAAATCCTGGTAGCTGAATTGAGACGTGGGAAGGGTACAATTCACTTGTTTACTTTTGTCTCACAATTGCCATCTGAAAGCAAAATGTGATGAGAATAGTGTTGGCCACATGTTCTGGAGCAGCAGTTTGTCTTTTCAGGCTGAATTTGTATAAATCAAGTCAAACTTTGGTGTGCACCTTTATTTTATGGCATTGCATGTGTACTGACAATGTGCAATTTGATTTTGTAGTGTGTAACAATACTTGTGAAGAATGCAAAGAGTCAGATAACAAGCAAACAGCTCCAGGTGTTGCTTGGCTTTGCTGAAGAAGACATTTACGACTCATCACGCCAAGCCACTGCCTTTGGCCTTCTCAAGGTATTTCTGTGCAGCAGTTGTGAGTGTTCTGTGAGCCACTGGAACAGCAGTGATTCTGCTTCCTGGTGAAAGAAAGGCTGTACATTCTCACATCAGGAACAGGTTGCAGATGCTGTTGAAGCTCTCTGTTATAAGAGAGGAAAAGTCAACAAAATTTTACTGTTTGACTTGTAGTCCCTGTTTAAAAGTGTTGGGGAGGTTGTTTTATACACAGTGCATATGAGGATGTATTTGGATCTGAGTATGTTTTTACTAAAGAATCAACATCTCTGATCATTAGACCATATATTCTGTGTTGCCCAAAAGAAACAGATATGGATGTGTAAGCCATCTTTTGGTTTTCTTTTTTTTTCCTTTGAGTTGCACTTTCTGTGTGTGAAAAAGTCAGTGTTAATGTACCACCTGAGACCAGTGCTGTCTGGGTTGTAGACACTGTATAAGCAGAATGATGTAACTCCAGCTGTGCTTTCACATTTTCAGGCTATTTTATCCAGGAAGCTGATTGTCCCTGAAATTGATGATGTGCTGCAGAAGGTTGCCCAGCTGGCTATCACAGGTCAGAGTGAGCCAGTGCGAGTCCAGTGCAGGCAGGTTGGTGGAGTGAGGAGTCTCTCACTTTTTTTACAGCTGTCTAACAGCCCAGAGGGTTTAGTGTGACCATACTGCCTCTCACAGACATATGCCTTGGCCCTGCTGAACCCTGAATTCCATTTCCCCTTCTTTGCTGATCTTTATTCCCCTTGCTGTCTGGCTTCAGTTCTTGAGACTGGTACATAGCAGAACCATAGACTTCTTGCCTATAGTGAGACTGTGGTGTGCCTTCATAGAACTCTAAAATTGTTTAGGTTTAAGGTCATAGAGTCTAACCCTTAACCCAGCACTGCCCCATCCACGACTAAGCCATGTCCCTGAGTGGCACATCTATACTTCTTTTAAGTACCTCCAGCCTATTTTAAATAATCCACCACTTCCCAGGGCAGCCAGTTCTGGTGCTTGACCACCTTTGCAGTGCAGAACTTTTTCCTAATATCCAGTCTATACTTCCCCTGGCAAAACTTGAGGCCATTTCCCCTTGTCCTGTCACTTCTCACATGGGAGAAGAGACCAACCCCCACCTGGCTACAGCCTCCTTTCAGGCAGGTAGAGAGTGATGAGGTCTCCCCTGAGCCTCCTCTTCTCCAGGCCAAACAACCCCAGCTCCCTCAGCCGCTCTTCATAAGACTTGTGCTCCTTACCCTTCTCCAGCTTCATTGCTGCTCAGCATCTCAATGTCTTTCTTGCTGTGAGAAGCCCAAAACTGAACACAGTACTTGAGGTGCAACCTCACCAGTGCCAAGTACAGGAGAGCTGCTTAGCAGCAGTGACATGGTCTCTCCTCTGGAGGCTTTTAATCCTATGTAACTAAGCTTTGTTCTTTTTTAAGCCTCAGGATAAGTGAATTTTCCACAAATCCATAATTGCTTTCCTCTACTATCTTATTCTTTCCAATGTAAAACCAACTGAAAGACAGAACTGGTTACTTTGTCTCAAGCATTGGGATATAGGTGCAGTAGGATCAGGAAATACAGCTTTCATAGTTACAGGATGGATTTTGAAGGATGCAGGATCTCTTCACAGATGCCTGTGCAAATCACAGTAGTACTTTAAAAACTGATCCTTTTCCAGGCACAGAGTTTGGCAGCAGTTGTTGACCCTTTGTATAATAGGAACAGGAAGAAAGGGATGATTCTCATAAGCTTGCTGCTCTGTCATTAAATTGTCTTCATAACCTTTTTACAAGCTTACCTGAGTGTTTCTTTTAACTCCTCTCCGTATTGTTTTTTCTTTCCAGATTTACTTGAAATACATTCTGGATTACCCTCTTGGTGACAAACTGAAACCCAATTTGGATTTCATGCTTGCACAGCTGGAGTGAGTTTATATTTCTGACTTGCAGTCACTGTTCTGTGAGAAAAGAACTTTGTTTTTAAATATTATTCTAGTATGCCAAAAAGCTCTTTGTTATGAGCAGAAGGCATGGATGAAGTCTTCATTTTCCTACTTGTGAAACACTTCCCTTTTCCCAAGTCTGGCTGTTGGATGAAGCAAATGCTTTTTTCTTATCCCCGTTTCACTGCTAATATCATTCTTTATCTGTTTGTAAGCAAAATTTCTGTTGTTTGCTTAATAGTTTACCACGTGCACTGGCTGTGAATCATCATAAAGTCGCCCTAGGACACAGGTGAAATGGAAAATCCAGGAGGAATAAGGGAAGGTGCATTTTTAGGGGACTGCTGTCCCATGGCAGCGTCTCAAGTGCAATTGCAGGCACAGTTAAAACAACTGTACCGATTCCACAGGAGTGTTGTGCCTCCAGCCTCCTCCTGAGCTTCACCCGTCCCTTGTTCAAGGTGACAGCAGTTACCAGGTTCCCCAGCACAGTGTGGCTGTGCTGACTCAAGTGGGCTGGAGTCAGCACTTCCTGGGCTGTTTGTGTCCCTGTGCTCATTCTCTGACAGACAGATCACTTGTCCACAGTATCAGGCCAGGTCTGGTAGCTGTTGTAGAAAGATCTCTGTCAGTGCGTGTTTCTGGAATTGGTTGTTGTAAATTGTTGGCAACTTCATAGGAGGATTAACTCATTCCTAACAGTTAATCCTTTATTTCTTCGCAGGTATGAGTATGAAACTGGGAGGGAATCTGCACTGGAGATGATTGCATACCTCCTCGACACGTTCCCGCAGGTAACGAGCACCCCCTGGTGTTCCAAGAATCAGGCAGTTACTGTGGGTTGCAGTAACAGCATTTTCCAAGCAGTTAATTTTGGAAGCATTTGCTAGTTCCTATTATCTCTTATCATGAGCAGAACATTCACTTATCTCCAAAGAACCTGGCTTTGCTCCAAAAGAGGAATGACATACTGGAAAGTCTGCAGTACTTCTTTGCCTAATGTGTTCTGTTTGCAAGTAAAATAAAGCTGTGTCAGCTAGAGTTTGGATAAACTCAATTGTGATTTATGGCAGGAAGAAACACAACCAGTTTAGGAAACAGGGTAGGAATAGAAAGTGAGAGTTTTCTTGCTGTAAGGGTTTTTCAATATTCATGAGAGATAGTTGACAGAACTGGTGTGTTCTGTTCGGTTGGCCTGACTGGAGAGGAAGGGCTTCTCAGTGGGGTGGATCAACATAAAAGCTAAAAACTAACTGCATCTATGCAAGATCATATAGGCAAAATCCTAAGCTGCCTTGAATCTGCAGCTGGAGCTTAACTGTGCATTCAGGACACTGGGAGAAGTGCAATCAAGCAGGAATTTGGAAGAGAAATTCTGCACAGTAAGCTGTGCTTCAGCACTGCCTGATGAATTAATATTTCAGATTGGTTCCTGGGAACTCTTTAAGGTGGCAAAGAACTGCAGTCTCTGAGAGAAGGACATTTGGGTGTTGCTGCAATGCTGAGGACTTAAGCCTGTTTCAGTGAGAGTTGGGCATGAAAATGCCCTTTAAGGTTTCACACTCTTTGCTGACCCAGGGATATGGTAGCAAGTCAGAGTCAAAGCAGAGCTGGGGCTGCTGTACACTCCCTGTATGCTCCAACAACAGGGTCATCCCATTTTAGCAGTTCAGCTGCCTTGACATGGAGCCTACTCAGGGCTAACACTGCTCCTGAATATAGTGCAGCAAATACTCCTCTTTTTCTCTTTAAATCCTGGAAGCTCCTTTTGTGTTTGTGGTTGATAATGGTTGTTTCTTTCTAGGATCTCCTGCACAAATACTGTGGGCTGTTTTTTCTCTCTCTTTGTATGATGATGATAAATGATGACTCAGCCAAATGCAAAAAGATGGCAGCTTTGACATGTAAATCTCTTCTCCGTAAGATCAGCAATGAAAAACAAGATCTGATGTTTTCACTGGTCACTGAGTGGTTTCACAGCAAAAAGGTACTCTTTGGTCTTTTCACTGACCAGGTCTGAACTCTATTGGAGGGCTGAGTAAGATTAAGGCAAGCAAGAGATTGCTAGTACCAGAGCTGGTGGGTTGGTGGATTAGTTGTTCCTGACTTAAAGAGCAAGAAATGGTACAGCTTCATAAAGCTGCACAAATATAGGGACCTGCTGATGCTTTAGGTCAACCTACAGACTCTTCCCAGCTGCATTTTGCAGCTCTCTAAAAGTTCCACTTTTGGCTCAGTGTAGTCTTTGCTCAGGTTAGAGTTTTGAGCAAATTCCTTAAAGCTTTTCTGATCCCAGCATTTTGTGCTGACTTTATCTCAGACATGCTTCATTCTGTTGCTGGCAACTGGAAGGCAGCAAACGTGGTCTTCAAGATCTACTGTTTGGATCTGGATGCTTGGGTGATAAGCTGTCCTCTAGCTGAACCCAGGTTCTGTCCTTCTACACTAGTAGAGTTAGCATTCTTAAACACTTCATGGTTTCATCCTAGGATGTTCAGTTTTGGTTTGTAACTGTAAGCTGCCTGTTGCATTGTGCAGAGTTGAAAAGTAACTCCCAGATTTCTGCAGTTGGGATTTCAGCAGTTCTGGCATTCAGTTTTAGGGTGCATTCCCAGGGATAACTTGTGCTGCCAGGTGCTTTTATACCTTGCTGGCAGCATCTCCTTTTTCAGTATTCTCTGAAAACCAGCTTCTCTTAAGGTGCTATTGCTACAGGCAGAAAGTAAGGTTTGCTACCAGCTCCTGCACTTGGGAGCTGCAGGATTTGATTATAAGAGTTAATTTTTTGTTATTTCTTGCGTGTCAGAGCTCACACAGGAGGTTGGCTGCCCAGGCATGCGGTTTGTTTGTTGAAGTGGATGGAGTAATGTTTGAACGGCGCCTTGCAGCAGTCCTCACTTTGATTGAAAAAGAAATCAACCCAAGTAGATTTGAAAATGTAAGTAACTTTTCTCCATGCATGAAGCTCAAGTGAAGAGAATTTAAAAAAAGGGAAAAAGTGTAGGAGAGATTTAATGGTTGAACTTAACTGTTCAAGACTGAGGAAAGGCACAAAACACATACATCTGTTCTGAAGAGGACCTCACTGACCTAGAACCTTATTTTTTGCCTGTAAGCTCAAGTTTGATGTCAAATGTCACAGCACAAGGGAAAAGAAACTTTGCAAAGCCACCTGGCCTGAGCCTGCAACCATACAGTGTAACCAGCGGATATATTGTTCCTTGCAGTGTGGGAAATGTGTCTGCTAGCTGCAGAGATTTGTGTAAGCATTGCATGTCAGGAGTGCATGCATGTGACTGTCTGCTTTGTCCAGGGTTATCTACAGCTTTAACTTTCAAAGTACTTCCTGTACTTTAAGACCATGATTTTGTTGTATGGAAAATCTTTTTAGTGCACTTGATTAACTCAGAATAACAAGGCTGCCTCAGAGTCTGCTTGGCATGTGATAATCCCAAAGGGATCCCAGTCACTGTGCCTGGGGAGTGGCCATGAATGTTACTTATGTTCAGCATGCTGCCCTTGCACAAGAGAGAAGAGACTCTCAAATCTGTAAATTGGCAAGAGATGAAAATAAAATACCTGCAGTGAGGAGAAATTTGCTGTAATCACACTCTGTGCTGTGACATTTACTGACAACTGACATCAAGCCAGCTGGTGGTTGCAGGCACAGTGAGGCCCACAGGCAGCACACACAGTGTTGTCATAACAACTTGGGGCTTCCCAGGTGATACAGACAAATCTGCACTCAGCTGGGCTCTGACGATGAGAATCAAATCTGCACAAGTACGTGCACAGACATAATGTGTGTAATTGCTTGCATGTAGAAACCCAGCAGTTTGTTACAGTCATGTCTGTATGAAAAACAAGAAGAATGATTCTAATACAATCTCCTGCAGAGATTGTCTCCAGAGGAAATGCTTCAGTGAAGGTGCTTCTGTTCTGTTTACATTGGGAATTGGGTACAAGTCAGTCTTCTGGCTTTTTTTGAACAGTTGATCTGAAATTTATTTAGCCAGGACTAATCAGGACTATCCTCAGGTTCTCATAAGTATATTTCTTCACTTGCTGATTTTATTAGATAACTGAAGAAGAAGAGGAGAAGGCTGCAGATAGGCTGCTATTCAGCTTTCTTGTGCTGGTAAAAAAGCTAATCACAGAGTGCAACTTGATTCAGTTAACCAAGCACAGTGATGTTGTGAGCAGGATCTGGGGTAAGTATCATTCAGGAGCTAGTACAGCTGTGCTCCAAGAAAGATTGTGTGCCTTCTGGTTTTTCCCATGCTAATAGAAATGACTGAACTTAATTATACAAGGTTTCCATTCTGCAAGTGCTAACACACAGCAGATATTGGGCAATGAAAGAGAAGTTGCTAATGGAAAAGGTTACATGCTTGATGAAAACAACACACCCTCTGTCTCAGTTGCTGGGAAGTGCTTTCTATTACCCACAGAGCAAATAATTGGAAACTATTGCATGTTTCACCATAATTACATTCTCTTGGATGAAAACATTGAGGTCTCCTGAGAAGATGAGATTTCCTTGATCACACATACCAGCCAGAAAAGGATGACACATGGTAATAGTGCTCTAAATACTGTGCCTGTCAGGATGTGAAGACCTGGAAGTTACTTGATTCAAGCAATTTCCCTGTGTGCAAGATTATAAAATATGAGGCTGGTTATTGCCATTTTGTTGCCCTTATTTTAACTTCTTCATTTGCTGCAATCAGAAGACCTGATGTGGCTGGTTAGTGACTTTGAAGAGTCCAGCCTGCCAGGTGCCTTTAGTGAGATAGCAGATAATCATTGTTATCCTGGATTTTGGCCAGAGGTGAGACAGGAGAGCAGCTCCATGTCTTCTCTGAAGCATCCTTGGCCTCTCTGCAGGGGTTTGATTGGACCATCAGCAGCAGGCCCAGCTGACACAAGCCAGTCCCCCAGACATCCTGGGCAGATGAGCTGTGGCACCAAGTCCCCATGGGGACTGTAGTTGTTGCAGAAACATGACTTGCCTGATCACTGTGGGGACATTTGGCTACCTGTAGGTTTTTGCTGCTCTTCACTTTGGCTGGATTGAGTTGCTAGAAACTCTTTTATTATATTCTGAGCAGATGACCACAGTTCATTTAATTCACCTTTTTATTGCAGCATATGTTGCAATAAAAATAAATTGTTGGGAGTAGCCTCATTCTATTTTTGCTCTCAATGGACCATCTCCTTTGCTGAAAGAGGTTTTCTTTTCCCCAGATCATGTCCAGTCTCACCTGTGGTATCCTCATAGCTGGGTCTGGCTGACAGCCACTGAGATCTTTGGCTTGTTGTTTGCATCTTATAAGCCAGAAGATCTTGTCAACAAATGGAAGGAAAGAAAGTCAGGGAAGAGAAAAAAGACACCAGCAGAGCTGTCTGCATCTGCAGTCTTCTTGACTGCTGAACTGGACAAAAAGGTAATGATGTCCATACTACTCCTTCACTCTGCTCATGCCCATTCTCTGACTGGGACATAATTCAGTTTGGCATGCATGTTTCTCTTTTAGTCACTTGTCTGCTGTCTAATCCTCATCACTCAAAGCATTTGAGGAGGTGGCTCTGCTGCTGGGAGGGGGCTTCTCCGGGGTCTTATTCTCAGCAGCACAAAAATACCTTTCCAGTTTGTAAGATGCAGGCAGAAGTTGTGTTGATCCTTTGGTCTCCCCTGGGAATTGCCTTTGGTGACTGTAAAATACTGCTTTGAGTGTCTGCTGCCAGCTCCCTTCAGTGGAGTCATTCCTTTCTCATTTTTCATTTCCCCAGATGAAGGAACTAGTGTTTGCATTCTGCCATCAGCTGCAGTCCAAGTTCCTGGACATGTCTCTGAGCGAGCAGGTAAGGGCAGGAGCCTGTCTGGGGCTGCAGGAAGGCACAGAGCAGGCCCTGGCATGTGAGGGATGTTGTGTCCTAGGTGGTGGCACAGAACAGATACACAGTTCAGGGCTAGCTGCTCTCTGCCCAGGGCACAATCCTCTGTCAGATCAAGTCTTGGCTCTTACAGAGGCAACCCACAGTGACTGACTCCTCTGTTTCCACACTTCAGGTTATAAAGAATTTACTTTTTGTGGCCAAAGTTGTTTACTTGCTAGCTCCTGCCTCAGAAGAAGGTAAAGAGGCAGATGGAGAGCTCAGGTGTGAAGTGGAAGAGCAGGAGGTCTCAGAGGATGAGAGAGATACTTCTGCTCAAGGAGAGGAAGAAAGAGAGGACACACAAGAGAAAGGCCAGCCAGCCACACTGCTGTGGTTAATGAAGAAGCTCTCTGTCATGGGGAAGAGAGAAGCAGCATATTCCCCTAAGGTCCCTTTAAAGGTAAGAACAGTGTGGGGTCCCACTGCTTTTGATGAGGTGGGCACTTCTACAGGACAGTGTTGCTCTGGCTCTTTGCTTTCAGGGAAAAGGGGCAGAGGGTGCTGTGAGCTGGCATTGAAGTGAGGATTAGTAGGTGCTGAAGAAACACCTACTGTGTTTTGGGGCTCTCAGGAAAGCTTGTGCCAGTCCTTGCTAATGCTTCCAGCCTCTTGAGGGGTGGGGGAAGAGTGGTAAAACCTCAAGGCACCAAACTGAAGAGAACAGAGCAGTACCTTTGAATGCCCAAGAGCGCTCATGCAGGCAGGGGAATGGCAGCATGGAGTAACTTGCTAGGAGGAGGAGGGAGGTGTGGGAGAGCCTCACCAAAAGCACTGTGGTTTCCCATGGTGCAGAGATAGGTTGAACTTGTGTGTCCTCAGCTGTTGAGAACAGTGAGAACAAGCCTGTTGTTCAAAGTGTCAACAGCTGCCAACCCAGTCCCAGCTCACACAGCAGGGGTTGCGTCTCTCTAAAGGCTGTACTTGAAAGCAGTAAGACCTTGAAACAGCAGTGAGTTTGTGACTCAGGTGTCTAAAACAGCACCTGCTGTGTTGAACAGTGATGCATGGCCCTCTGGTAGCAGTTCAGTTAGGAAGCTTCTTCCAGCTTTCCTTACTTCATGTCCCACACACTTCTTTTCAGAGAAGCTGCATCTTTAAGTTCCTGGGAGCAATCTCGGTGGATCTGGGGCAAGACAGGATCAAGCCCTACCTTCCAACAATTCTCACCCCTCTGTACAGGGAGCTGAACAGCAACTATGCAGAGCAAGGTAAGGGATTTCCCTCACAAAGAGGAACGTGCATCACAGCTATGCCCCAGTACAAACACTACCTGCCATTCCTTTTGTCTGCTGAGGCATTGATACTGTAATCAGTGAATTTCACCTGCTTGCTGCCTAACCAAAATACCAGGAAGGGAGGAGGGTGTATGTCAGCTGAAATAGAAATGTGCATGTTCAAAGATTGGAATGAAGTTAGGAATGCTCCTGTGTTCAAGTGGGTAAAGCTTGAGCATGTGGTGTAGTGGGAAAAAAGTAGTACTCAAAGGTGGGCTCATGGTGGCAAGACTTAGAGAGTCCTTCCTGAGAGGAGCTTGGAAGAACTGTTTGAGAGACCGGGGGAAGTATTTGCCCTGCTCTCAGTTTTCCTTTGCACCTCTTTGTAGCCTTTTTTCACCCCCAGAATCTTTTTTCCCCCCCAGTGATTGTAGTTAATATATTGCCATTAACTAGTGATTCCAACAATTGTTTTGCTTACCAAGGGTGCTGACTGGAATAATCTTTATTTCCAACGAAGCCTATTTCACTAGAAGCCTACTGGCTACATATAGAAAGAAAGCCTCTTGTAATTAACTTTGGAATGACTTCACCCTTCTAAAAATTTTTTTGCTTCTGAGAAGATTTGTTTGTTTGTTTGTTTGCTGGTTGAAAAGCTACTCTCTGGGAAAGCTGGTGGAGCACCAGCAGATTTCACAGGCACCGGTTTGGGCAAGGTTTATCAGTGCAGCCATCCTTTATTAAAGAAAGAGGAATCCATATTGTGCTCTTGGCTTTTGTTCCATATGCTGAAAAGATAAAGTAAGTAAGTCAATTTTGTTTTAATAGATCCAACACTGAAGAACCTTTCCCAAGAAATCATAGAACTTCTCAAGAAGTTAGTGGGGCTGGAGGCCTTTTCGCTGGCCTTTTCTTCTGTGCAGAAACAGGCCAACCAGAAAAGAGCAATGAGGAAAAAGCAGAGGGCTTTGCAGGTAAGATTCCACTTTCTCTTGAGAGGAAAAGAAATAGGGCTTCTCTAAAGGCTTGAGAGATGCCCAGGAACGGGAGTTTGAGGAAGAACTTCATCTTTATTTAGGACAGTTTCATCAGTTCCTTTATAAAACGTGGAAGAAGCTGTGTATGATCGGCCTCTTGCACAGGTTCTGGCTGACAGGGATGGTTTCCTGCTTACCTGAAGGGCAAAGCAGCCTGAATACCACCCATGTGTTGTCTTAGCAGTCACCAGTTTCTCAGGAAGTTCATGATTTTCACAGGGACTGCTGTTAGTTGTCAGTGAACTAACAATGTACTGTTTTTCCTTAGACTGTAGCAAATCCTGACATTGCTGCAAGGAGGAAGCTGAAGAGACACAAGAATAAAGCAGAAACCAGGAAGAGAAAGATAGAATCCCTGCGTCCTATGTACAAGGCCAAGCGACATCGAAGTAACGCACTAAAAGATTTGGCAATGGTGGAATAAAAGGGCTTTTTCTTCCTGGAGGATTAATTTATGAAAAGTAATACTGAGTTAAAGAACTAATTACTGTTTTAAAAAGTACTTACATATTTCAATTGTATTTATTAGTATTTTTATGTCCTTTTTCATCAAGGATCTTAAGTAAAAACGTCTAAATTTTTTCCAAATCTGTATATTTACCAGAGCATGTACAGTTGAATGGGCAACAACTATGATCTTTTATATTAAATTTTACTTCATTTGTAAGAAATGGGTTCTGTGATGATTGCATTTCTGCCTGTGAACACACTGGTCTTGGAGAGACAAGTCTGCCTCCTGACTTTGATTTGGCCTTCAGTTTCTGCAGCTATACTGAGCTACTTACCTGTCACTTCTGGCTGAGAGTGCAGGAACAACAGCTCATGAAGGTGGAAGTTAAATTCAAGTCACTGCCCTGGCACATCAGGGCAGCAGTGTGTGCTGAAGACACTGGTTTTCCTTTCAGACACCCACTGAATGCCATGTTGGCAGCCAGAGGTGCTCTCTTGCTGTACCTCACTGTAACAGTGTGTCTGCACTGCAGGTGCACCTCTGCAGGTGTTCACCTACACGGCTGCTGGAACTGGCAGCCCTTGGACTCGTTCCTGTAAAGCAAGCAGCAAGCAGGCAGCCTCTAGGAAGCAACACACCCTGGGTATAGCTGACAGTTCCAGATTTTATTAGTGTTCTATCTACACCAATATGCTGGCCACCAAAACCATCAAAGGAAGGGGGGATGACAAAAAAAAAACCCACCAACTTTCTCAGCCAGTAAGACTTTCATACAAATTACCCTAAGTACATTCTTTAAACAAAAAGTAAGAAATGGAGTTTCATAATGTACACATTCACTTATTTCAGTTTTACAATTGGAGAGAGGCATCCACATTACAGAAGTCAAACTCAAATCTGATCTATTTACAAGTATCTGTGGCCTGAACATACTTAACTGCAGAAAGGAGGATGCTGGCTATAGCTGACATTTCTTGCACTGGTCAGTTTTGTTTCACTGCCTGCTCTTCAAGGCCTCCACCAACCTAGGAAAAAGGTTAAGTCAGTTTACTGAAAGGTCATTTCAATTCTGCTGAAATACTTCCAGCAGAAAACCAGCCATTCTTCTAATGTGGACTCTTTTATGTCAGACTATCCACAAATCCAGTCTTATAAAACCCCAAATGTGTAAAATTAGATATATGAATGAAGCATAACTAGACTGGTACTCACCATTCCATTGCTTCATCAAGCCCTGTGCCTTTAGTTGCAGAGGTTTTGAATATCTGCCATTTTCGGTCCTTCAAAGCTGGTAAGCCAAGGGCATTTGCCATTTCTGTGGGAGTCATGGCCTGTTCCATGTCCTGTTTATTTGCAAACACCACCAAAATGGCTTTCTTCAGCTCTTCTTCCTAAAAAAAAGGGAAATTGTGGAAGTTGTTGCAGAGACTTCTATGGAATTTTAGGAGAGAAAACCTATATAATAAAAAACTTACATATAAAAAAAGAACTTCAGCAGCTCTCAATTATTTTGTTTGCTGATTTCTGTTCTGTAGAAAATTCTTCAGTGAAAGAATGATGTTTATTTTCAATTCCAGTATGATACTGAAATTTCAATACCAATATGAAACTGTTCCCTACAGGAGCAGTTTCAAAACATGGCCAGTCCAGGTTATGAAACGAGCTGGTAGCTGGATTTAACAAGGCACATTAAATGAGCTTGCAGGTATTTTGGGTGGCAAGGCAAGAGAGAGAGAAAGGAAGTGTTGCTCAACTGATCTTCTATTACCTTGTTCTACATTTGTTCTTCAGCTTCAAAACATCGTAGGATGTCAATTACTAATTACTGTCAATCCTTCAGGGCTTGATCTTGCCACACTGCAGTATTGAGCAGCTGTCCTGGCAGGCAGGTAAATTTTCATGTGACTGCAAGGCTACATGAAATTAACTGTCCAGATAATGCTGCACAAAGCCATGAAATACCTGCAGAGTATTCAGTGCTTTTGTCAGTCAGAAGTGCTGCATGGGCTATGCTGAAGGCTGAAGTTTCACAAGTGAAGTTGAGTTTCACTTGGTTCACTGAATCAAATTTCATATTTACTCCAAAAAAAAAGTTTTAATTTCTCAATTTATTTTACTGATAACGACTGTGATCCTTGTTTTCTTACCTCTAACATAGCAACAAGCTCTGATTTTGAAGTGCCAATTCTGTCTCGATCACAGCTGTCCACTACGTAAATGACAGCGTCTGTGTTTGAATAGTAACACCGCCAGTAGGGCCTGCAGAGGAGACAGAAGTTCCAGTCATGTCATTTGCATGTTAGCAGTTCCTTTTAGCTAGATAATTAAAAACAGATCACCCAGAGGAAGTAAAAACTGTCCCTGGGGTGAAAAGCCCCAGGAGGCAAGCAGATTTCTTCAAGAGGCTACAAAAACTAACAGATAGTACAAATACTCTCCGAGGCACAACAAAAAAAAACCACCCAAAAAACTCCAACCCAACACAAAGCAAATAAAGAAGCAACTTGAAAACAGGGAAAGAACAGATATGCTGGGGACAGATTTATTTGGGAATCACATTGCAGGACATCAGGCCCATAACTGAGGGACAGGAAAGCAAAGAAAGTTTAAAGACATAAGCATCTGCATTATAATCACCAAAGAAGGGTCACCAGAGAAATCTTAAATGAGTAATTAATACAGGCAAGTAATTAACAAGGATCAAAACAAAACACCTTTTTCAGAATTACTGTCCTGAAACTAAAAAGGGAAGGAACCTTTATCTCACTAACTGCACCTTCCTTACCAGCTAACTACACTGCACCTTGCTACTAAGCACTGAAAAAGGAATCACAAGGTGATCACACAGGGGTACTGTTAATGACTCATTACAAAACTTGTGAAGCTTGCTAAAAAATTGCCATCTATACCTAAAAACAACTTCACTACTCTTAAGAATGCAAAGCTAGGAAGTATCTTTCTGGGTTTTTATCACCCCCTCCACTCTTTCTCAGAATGCTACTCAATTGCCTCCTACACTAATAAATTTGTTTTTCAAAGTAAAACCAAATAAAAATGAAAACACTGGCTTGTTTTTTTCCAATCTGTGCATCACAGGTTTTACAAACTGAATTCCATTAGATGAAAATGCTCTCCTGAGAATGGGCTTTTAAAAACTTAAAACAATTTTCAGAAATGCCTGCTATGAGAATTCCAAGAAGTTTTTAGAGAAAGTTAATTGACTTTAAGAAATCTATTACCTTATGCTTGTCTGTCCTCCTAAGTCCCAGACTTGGAATTTCAGATTCTTGTAGGTCACCGTCTCAACATTGAAGCCAATAGCTGAAACAAAGTCAAACAATTTCACTGTTGGTGATTTTCCTGTTTTTCTGAAGAATATCACAGCACTCAGTTTAAAATTTTCAGACCTGAAAATTCTCAGTAGCTCATGCCCTTTGAAAAGCTACCCCAACAAACATGACTCAAAATAATGCAGAAATATTTTTTGAACTAATAAAACCACATTGTAAACATATTGTAGAGATTTGTAAGAAATGCAAAGGTTGTTAAAAATCAACAAGTCTGAAATCACTAAAAGAAACAGAGCAAGGGTTAAAGAACTGGCCTGCTGTGATTACCAAGTATACAACTGACAGCAAGAGAGCACTGAGGAATGTGTCCTTCTGTCCAAACAAGGTCTGCACTCTTTTAAGAGCCACAGCAGAACCAAAGCAGAACCAACTTCTCAGGAGAGGACTTGATACCAACGTCTGGAAGATGGCAACAAGGCTGCAGTATCACATATGTCATTCCTTGTCCTGCCAGCCCAGAGAAACGCAGCACAGGGAAGTGAACAGTGGGCACAGGCTGCTTAGAATTTATGGAGGCTGAAATAAGCAAAACCCTCAGGCAAAAAGATTAAGTCCCAGCAAACTGTTGGCTTCTAAAAGGTAATAGAGGCCTGAGCAAAGTGAGATTCAGGAAGAACACAACAGACATGTCAGGGACATAAAAAAGTCAAGCACCCCTTGTCCTTCATGTTACACAGAGTGATCATGGCCCTTGGGCACACACACTGGGTGGGTGTGGCTGCATGAATGCCAAGACAAGTGGTGAAATCAGTTGCATTTTTTTAAACAAGCATCATCCTCTCCCTTGAAACCTCACATTGAGTTCTATTACATTTTCTACAGAATGTAAAGTTAAATCATCTTCTTATCCATGTTAAACAAAAGTGTTTATACAGCCCTTGTCAAAAAAAAAAGGTACACCATCCTATGTACAGCAACAATGACCTCTGAAGTTCACATAATACCTGTATTTGGAAACAAACTCATTATAGAGTGCACATTTACCATCTATTGAGTGCTGACCTACCACAAGTAGTCTGTGTAATCATGCTAACAATCTTGAGGTCAAATGCTTTTTGAATTTTTTAAGGCAGCATAAAATATTTTTTGTAATACTTTTATCCAGGAAAAGTTCTTAGATACAACAGTGCAAGGCTCCCACACCATAAGGTCCTTCTGTTTATGAAGGAAGCATGTAATAAGTTCAGCTGGCAAAGTTTCTGTGTCAGAGCTACAGGCAAATCACAGGCTCCAGGCAAATACTCTCCCTATGGGCAGATCACTTACTTGGAATGGTGGTAACAACTTCTCCAACCTGTAACCTGTAGAGAATGGTTGTTTTTCCTGCTCCATCCAGCCCGAGGATGAGAATCCTCATCTCTCGAGTTCCAAACAAACTGGAAAAGATGGTGGAGAAGAAGCCCCCTACAAAAACCCGAAGAGAGAGACATTTCAGTGTCAGCCAGCTCTGTGGAGAATATGCAAAGGCAGACGGACTGACCTCATCTCTTACTGGCCTACAAGACATTTCTCTTCTCCACTGAAAAAGGACAAGTCCAGGCTGTTGCCCAAATGGCTGCTCATCAACATCATGTCCTCCTGGTTTATGCTGCCATTTTATGATTTTATGGTAGCTCACTCCAGCAAATCACATTGCAGCAGTATCAAATCTCACTGCAGTTACAATTTTATTTTTTCCTTTTCTCTCCTTCACCAAAATATGAGTCATCTTCTTTTTGGCTTGTATCAGACTCTACCTTTTCAGTGCCAGAGATTATACAAGGACCAAAAGAAGCCTGAAAGAATTCAGCAACAGAAGATGTCTACGGCCTTCCACAGGACCAACCGCTTCTTTTTTTCTTAAAATTAGGTATAAATCAGTTTGACCTATTAAATCAGTTCATTACAAACAGCAAAGCTGCACCAAATCAAGTATGGTAATGCTACAGAGAAGTCTAGCAGCTGATTTTAAATGTCCTTCTCATTCTTTTTTTTTTTTTTTTTTTTTTAACTGGCTTGCCCCAGCATCTCATTTATTCTCTAAATGCATGCAAGAGTACTTGTGGCCAGGCTAATATCTGATTTATGCCTACTAGATTTTTATTCATAAAAAGAATACTGATGTTCTAAGCCAGTAACAATTCCCTCTTTTCCAAAGACTTTTATAACAAACATATCTAATGTTAAATCATAACTTTGTAAATACACTTAAAGCCTGCAAAATGTAATGAAACATCCAACAAGCCAGAATCATTGACAACACTGACAAATGTATCAGAGAACAAATTAAGAAGATTTGCAACCAAAATCTTACTGAAAGATACTTTCCCTATGTTTGCCTATCTAGGCATCTGCTTTTCCAGGGAAAGGAGGGAGCAAAACTTATACTTCAGAAGGAAATGAGACTGATAACAGGTTGCTTTATTTCTTCTAGGCCCAACCCACCACAGAAGCCATACACTACAGACCTGGAAAACAAGAAGTTATAAGGGACCATGAGTTGCCAGTCTGCATAGTGCTGCTCATGGCACCTCTTACTGCCAGGCAGGCAAATAACCTTAAGAGAACTGATCTGGAAAAAGGTATTTCGATAGAAACATCACAAGCAGAACGTTACCACTGGCTGCATGGAGGCCTAAGATGCAAAAATTCTTTCAGTCAGTAACTTTGCTTGCCACCAGACACCTCTCACTCCCTCTTTTTATATGCTATTGTGCATGCTTTTCCCACACTAAAACACTGCTCACACACCATCTACAACAGGACAGGTTCACCTCAACCACTCAACCCTCAAATTCAGGGCCTCTCTGTAATATACCCTCTACTTCATCTACTGGTCTGCAGGCCCTCCTCTCCTAATCCGCTCCTTAGCAGCAGCCCATTACAGACTCGATTCACAGTTTAATTTTGCCAGGTGTCAGGAGTACAGCACCTGAGGATATGACCGAGCACTCCCTCCTGCGGCTGCTCGGACGAGTCCCCATCGCAAGGCAGCCCCAGCGCGGCCTCCTGCAGGGCCGGCTGCCCGGGGACCGGCCCGCGGGCAGGGCCTGGCCTGAGGGCGGTGGGCATCGCCAAGCGCGGCCCTCAGCCCGCTCTGCCGGCGCCGCCGGCGGGCTGGAGACCCGCGGGAGGGCTCAGCACCGACCCGTCCGCCCTCCCCGCCGCAGGGAAGGGTCCTGATGGACAGGTCCCCTCGGTCAGCCGCTTCCCGGCCGCTCCTCACCCATGTCGAGCCGCTCCGCCGGCGCTCCGGCCCGCCCCGCTCCGCTGCCCTCGCCGCGCTGGCCCTGCCGCCTCCGCCCGGCTCCACGTCGAACTCCGCGGCGAGTAAACAAAGCGCTCCGCGCCCGCCGCCGTTTCGACACACGGAGCCCGGCTGCGCCCCCGGCGCGGAGAGCACGGCCTGGGAGCGGGACCCTCGCCGCGCCCTCCCTGGACACGCCCGGGCGGGAATCAGAGCAGGGAGAAAGGTCTGGAGAATAAAAACCGCGGCCCCGGGGCCCGCGCGTGGCGAATCTGCGGCGGCGGGAGCGCGCGGCGGGCGGGGCCCGGCGGCGTCACCGGCCCGGGGCCTCCGCGCTGCCCCGAGAGCCGGGCGGAGAACGGGAGCCGCACAACTGCTCGGAACCACGGCCGGCTGCCAAAGGGCGGGAGGGGAGACCTCGGAGCCAGCACGGTTCTTGGGTTAGGGACTGGTTCCCTCCGACTGGGGGAGAAACAAGAAACATTCCCGGCTGGAAGTCAGCAGTCAAAGTCCGGCTGTGTAACACTGATAGCAAGCTGCTCCTATGGATTAGCTAACAGGCTCACCTGACAGCAGCACTGTCGTCATCCCTGCATAAAAATGATGTCAGCCATGTAATCAGGTTGCACAGATAAGTAAATATGAAATCATAAAAAATGTGACATAATGAGAACTCAGAGGAAACAAATGTACAAGGCACACATGAACTGGGCCATAAGCTCAGACTGAGTTAAGGGAGAAGTGCAACAGATCTCATGTCAATAATCAATGATTATGCTTTTTTTAATAGCTTTTTAACGGAAGATACAGGGATATGTGAAAGTCTCATAAGAGAACAATCTAACAATAGAAACAACCTACCACTCACGATTACTGGCTTCCTCCCCATGCACCTTATTCTGTCCTTATACTTGTGTTGCAGCAAGAAAAGCACAGAAACCTTTACTCCCCCAGCCACAAGAACCAAACCTATAGCAGTTACCTTCCATGACTTTTATCGCTTTTCTAATTTAAACTTGTTCAAAGAGAAGCAGCTTGTACTTCTTCAGCTGAATAAAAGGTAGGACGAGGGGGAGCAAAAATTAGCAGTTCACAGTGCAAAATGAATATAAAATCCACATCACAGTAATCAGTCTGCAAGTGATGACACGTCAACTCTATGGTTTCATTAAATCTCTGTGTGAAACAAGAACAACACAGACAAAGATGTTTTAGTTTTCTCTGAAAGCATCAACAAATGTATCATCACAGCTGCAGAACTTCCTGTTTCCTTGAGGCCCTCCATTAGAATTCTTTCTTGCTTGAAATTTTACATTATTCATAACTCAGTCGAAAAGAATCCTTTATTTTTTATGTCACGTTGGGAGCAGTAGGAAAGAATACACAAAACTCATCCACAGGGATAAAAAAAAGTAACAAAATAATTTTGGCAATACTTATAAAATGTCTGATCTATAAAATGCAATGATCCAGAAGGCCTGCCCTAGCACACAGCTTCACTGGGCAAGCAGCATCTACCAAGTGTCTTTTAGGTCCTTGATATCCTTAGGAGACCACGGATACGTCTAACGAGAGCTTGAATAAAGGTGTACCGCGAGCGAATCTTGGAGTATAAACCCTCAATGTCCAGGAGCTTCTTCTGCAGAGATTCACCAAAGCTGTTTGTGGCTTCAATCTGAAGCTGAGAAACAGAGATTTGATGCAGTCGTCAATACATAATCTTTTCTTCCTGAAATGCCAGCTTGTCATCCACTGCCTGCCAACCCCTTCACTATGATTTATTCTCTGACCTGCTTTCCAAAGAATGGGTTTTTCTCTAATAAGTACTACTTATTCTGTTTTAGGCATTATTGGTTATAATTCAGCTTCTTCACTCATCATCATACAAACACATCTTCCGATTAAAATTTTCCTAGTCCTTTAGGGACTCTTTAGAGAGTCTGTGTGCACCAACAACATTTTTTCATTAATGCATATGTAAAGAGTCACTGAATTAACTCCATTTTAAGTATTTTACCAAGATGATACTGAATACTTTACTTTTGAACAAACAAAATGAATTACACATGCCTCATCACAAAACACAGCAACTTTTCTTACAGTTCTAGATCTTATAAAGGTACTTGAGACTGCCATTTTGAAGAATAGTTGTTTTCTGCATAGTCATAGAAATGTCAGTGAGATTTATTAATATCTTTTTCCTGCCACTTCTGCATCAAATTTACACAAACTATTTTATTTCTGTGTAAGTGAAATTACTTCTTTTCTACCATTCACATTTTATAGTCTCCTCAGTTCTTGTTACTGTTTTGATCTCATTTCTCTATAGCCTAGCTGAAGCTGACCCATAGTGAACAGTTTGATCACAGAGAATTGAGAAAATTGCCCTCATATTGCAGGTCTTTCAAGGCTATCTGGTGTTTTTGGAAAGCTGTTATTAAAAAACACCATTTGACTGGTTGGTAAGAGAAAAAGAATTATTATTTTATAAGTATAGTTCATTTTTTACTAAACTTTTCATATTAAGATTCAAAGATATGTGCACAGTAGCAAAAGTGCCACCTGTTTCACAGTATTTTCCAAAACAATTTTGTAATGCTTCACTAATTCTAAATTAAGTTCTATGCTGTTGGTGTTACTGCAGGTTATTCAGAAGTGGGAAAACAACAGTCAGACTGCTTCTAATAGCTGCAGGGTAGCCAGGAGCCTTCTGTACCCTGCAGCAGACTGTCACATCTCACCTGGTCTATATCGTGCTGGCTCACTCGATTCAGTCCACTACTGAAATCCAAGCTTGGCTCTGATCCAAAGGAATCTGGCAACAGAAAACAAGATGTTAAAATTGTGTTGGCTGCTCCACACTATCTCTGTATCAAGTCATAAAACATAAAAATTTAGAACAGTGTTCCAATTTGCTCCAAAAGTAAACTTAGGCATTAGAAATTACACTATTTTTTTACTTAAATAACTTAGAGAAAATACATAAACAGTGACTCATAAATAATTTTGAACACACAACATGGCACTCCTCTGCAAATCCACTCTCCCTGATTTCCTTCCATTTTCTTTCTTTTTTTAAAAGATTAAATTCAACAAACTTAAAATCCTCTGGCAAATCAATGGTGGCTATAATTCTAAATTTTAAATACTTTTAAAACCACCAATATTAACTTTATTTCATAATTTCATCTTAGATTGTATTGAAATATTTTCCTATACACTATTTTGGATCAATTATCTGATTGTATTAGCTGAACTTCAGTTAGTTTGAAGGGCAGAAATAAAAATAATTGTTACTTCTACTTTCCTTTGGAGGTTGTGTGTAATACACATACCCCAGAAGTCTGGGAGTAAACAATATCAGCATTGCCAATTCTCCAGTGGAATATCTAAAGGTGTGCCAAATCCAAAATCTCTTTTATTAAATATAAAAGGCAAGATATTAATAGTAGGAAATCACTTTTAAAGCTAATCACAAGAAGGTATTCAAAGGCATTTTGATGCTTGAGAAATTTTACCTTGCAGCCTTCCTTTCTTAAATGACATCCTAGAGGACAGCAGCGGGTCTTGGGAGTCAGTGGGTGTGCAGTGCAGTAGGTAGTGTTCCAGATGGCGCCAAAGGATGAAGAGACATATTTCTATGATATCTGCAGACACATCTCAGTGAAGGACTCCAATTTGGTTGTCTTTGGATTGTACATTATGTATAACATATATGAGCATATTTACACACTTGGAAACAGCTGAAGAGGTCAGCTCAACCACCTGTCACCTCCTACACTGCCATAACCCAGTGATGGATCGCTCACACTCACTGTCCTCATCACCCTGCAGAGCCTCAATCCAGCCCTCAGGAGGAGAGCAGAGTATGGAGTGCTCATGTGGTTTGTAAAGGTGCCTCAGCTGCACACAGTAAAGTAAAGCTGAGGTTATAAATCCAGGCATGGCAGGAGCATCTTAGGTGACAACAGAGAAGTGTGCAAGAGCACATCTTTCCCAAGGGAGGTTGCAGAGGAAAATTCTGATCTGTGGAAGACAATTCTTTTGTGCATGACTGGTTATTTCCATAGAATTACTGGTGTTTATGAGATTTAGGTTTATGCAAGGTTGGCTGTAAGACTACAAACTCCTATTATGACAGGCACATCAAAATTATTTTTCAAAGTATTTCTTCCACCATATTTGGACATGTGTGAATGTTTATGGGGTCTGGACACTAAAATTGAAGAGCTGGGCTGTAACAATTCCTTTATTGGCATATTGCAGAAAGCCCTAGCTGGGTTTCAAAATGGGAATCATTAACTTGAAAATCGTTACATTCTGGCAGTAGCAGAGCAATACCCTTGTAAGTTAATTGTCAGTATTTCAAATTTACTTTTTGCGAAGAATTTTTGTTCAAAGTGGTCAGAAATCCAGGTAAAAAAACCCTATTTCTATCTCTCTGCTTTTCTGGATCATCACCTTGAGGGTCATTTCAATTTTAGAAGGATACAGGAACAGAGGGAGAGCAACTTGGCTCGGTTATTTATTAGTTTCACCAGGCGCCGCCTTGCCAATACATATTTTTGGGAAGTGGAAATCTTGTCAACCCCAGCTGGCATAACTGACTGACACAACTGTGATGGGAAGAGAAAAAAACAGAAAGACAGTAGCAAATTACAGAACATAAGAGAAATAAGCAAATAAGATTACTTACTAGTATCTTGAACTTTCTTCTAAGCTACTATTTCTTTACAACCTTACTTTCTATTTTGAATTTGCACAACCTTGCTGACCAAAAAATGGAAAAATGAAACCCATCTCCAAGCAACTATAATGAAAGTCACAACTTTTACAAAGTTAAGCCAAATATTTTCCCTGAAGTTTTAGATCACTCATTCTATGGACCCCCTTCACCAACAACAGAAAAGAACATGCACAAGAAGTGGAACTACTCGCTTACCAAAGATGCTTTGGAGCCTTTGTTACAGCTGTGTCCAAATTACTACAATACAGTAACTACAGACTCAGAAGAACAATTACCTCTTTTATTTCATCTGGCGGCAGTTGCTCCACATTTTGCAGTTTGTTAACACTCTGACGATGGCTGTCATAGTAACTGAAGAAATCGCTAGTGCTCTGTTTCAGCAGGTAAACAATAATGCCCAGGCCAGGCAAGTGCCAATATGGGACCACTGGTGCTTGTGTATCTAGACAAGATGTTGAAGATAAGAAAACAAAACTAATAAACCCCCAAGAAATCAATAAGCTGTGCTCTCTGTCAATAACCTAGACAGGAAAGCACTGGCAAGTATGTTTTGCCCTTGTGTCAGAAGTAACCTAAATGTAAGTCTAGGCAAAAAATTCTGTGACTGCATTACTAAAAGGCAGTCAGCCTAGCGCAGCAGTGAGTGCAAAATGTGAAATGTAACTAGATTAGAAGACTTACTATTTACATATTTAATCCATTCAACTGCATAATAGCACAGTGTAAACTCTTGCCATGTGTTGTAATAGAGTTCCAATCAAAACACATCTTACATGTCATAAATGAGGTCCTACTTTCAAATAATGTAATCCAGCACAGATGCTGAAATCTGATCTTGACTTTCCCCTGTCTTGTGCTATTTATTTACATACACACATTTCTTTACTGACATATATTTCTGAGGCTGTGAATGAAAAAACAATTTGTTTGTTTTAACTAGGATTAGTTTCCTGATTTGGCTTAGCGCAAGGCTGAACAAGCATGGATGCCAGAATGAGAGAGTGAGCAGCTACAGTATTGGCATAAAGTGACTTAAACAGTATGTGAAACTACAGCCTCTGGTTCACTATTTTCTAGTAGCCCAAATGTCACACTGTTCAGGCTCAAAAAACAGCAAGTCAAAAATCTCACCCTGCCGAGGCCCATCTCGGTTGGTTGACTCTGACAGGCTGGGAGTAAACAGACAAACAGTGTGCTGGAAACTGGGGGCGCTTTGCAACATCCGTGACTCACAGTATTCCATCACGTTGGCACAGATCTGCCAGCAAAGGGAAAGAAAACAAGGCAGCATGTCAATTACAGTATCTACAGGCTTTGAAGCATTAAATTTTACATGGACAAATGTCAGTGAACAATATGCTTTGCTCCTCTATTCCCACCAGAATGTGATGAATCTATTTGCTCATCAGTTACAAACTCTCTTCTACTGCAAGTCTAGGACTTGCAACTTTGCCTCTTTCCCAAACCTGCTAGCTAGAATTTCTGGAAAATTTTAAGTCCCCTTAGGCTTTAGTTAGTGTTAGCCATTACCCTCTATACACAGCTTTAATTTTGAACATTCTATCAATTTAAGCCTTCAAAATTCACAGAGTTTGTATGCGAAACAATAAAGGTTTCTAATGCAAATGTAAGTAAATACATTTTCAAGGATTACTTTAAATAAAATGTGGACTCCTATACCACACTAAAACCAGTGTAGAGCATTACCACTATCATATGAAATAACGATAACCAAACAAATCTGCACAGCAGGTAAAATGTTGAGACTGAAGCTTCTTTTATCTTGTGTCCTTACCTGTTGCATGGCCAACTCAATTTCATCCCTCTTGTTCACTCTGTCTCCTGCTACGTTATCATCTGCAGCTTGAACTGCCGTAGCCTGTCTGACCCTCCAAACCGACTCAGAAGTCCTAAGCACTGGCGCTGCCAGAAGAAATGAACATTAAAATGAAGTGCACGATTCTTTCATTTAAGTGATACATGTTCCTTAAAACAGTATTAAGAAAGCGATGCAGATAAAACTTAGAGCACTTTGTAAACAAAATTTAAGTTTTTAGTGTTTTAACTTACCTTGATTTAATTTAGAAATTAATGGCACCCTAAAACACTGCCAATGAGAAATGATTGCAATTCACAAATGCACAACTTTTCTTGTGTCTCTTGCAGACTATTATACAGAATACTATCAATGACAGTTTAGTTTTACCCATTCCCACACCTAAAACACCTTTACCTATACAGACAAACAAAATCTAACATCCAGTAAAAGCAGAGTACAAAAACTACTTCAGTAACAAATACATGAACCACTAGCATGTCTGATACATCAAATTGTTGAGCTGGAGACATGATTGTGGCCGAAGTGGTAACAGACTGTTTCTGCATTACTTCACATGCTTTGGTGTTGGCTTCAAATTTTTCTCTTCACCTAAGTCCTAAGCTAGGAAGGGAAACAAAGTCCCAGTTGCAACCCTGATGTTGTCAAGTGTTATCTTTTCTAATGCACAGGGAAGTGTGGGGAGACACCAAAAAACAGACCATCCCACTCCCACGAAAAAAAACCTCCCACACATTCTTCTTGATGCTGGAAAACATCTCTTTCCCAATTGCTACTATTCAAAGTAAAAAAAAAACAGGAAGAAACACATCAAGGTAGCAAATTCTAAAAGGACATGGCTTAAATATATGACTTTATTACCTGAAATCGCCCTATGTGTCCTTGTAGCTCCATCTGTGTCCCTTCATTAACATCCATGTCCAGCTCATTTAGCACTCCTGATAAAAGACACAGCCATTAAGTAACTGTTTGTTTGGGGTTTTTTAGCAGATTTGTGCATTATATACATGTAAATACAAGCATTGTTCAGAAATATTTCAGCCAAACTTTCAACTTGTTTTTTGCATGTTTTTTGAGCAAAACATTGAGATATGAATGCAGCTACCAGGAGATGCATGAGAGCATGGAGCTTACTGTTCTGGTAAGTAATCAAATGAGGGCAAGGAGGAAGGGAGGCTGGCATGGAAACTACAGCTGTTGTGCAAAGCTCTGTATATCTAAGCAAAGAAGCACCTGGGCTTAACCTACAGCTCTGCACTCCTTTCTACAGTAGTCAGACATCTCTCCTGAACAAAGAAAACCATTAAATCAAAATAGAGAAGTTATTTTGAATTGGTGCAGAAGAAACCACTATATCGATCATAATCATTATTAGCCCTTTGTGAAGAAGTCACTCAAGAAAAATGGCAGTATGCTAATCTGCAGTGCTTTCCCACAGGAAACTTTATATTTTAAACAAATAAAAAACAAAGAAGACATTAAAAATGGGTATGCAAACAATTTTCTATCTTAATTTCCTCAGTTACAGAACTTATTGAGTAAAAATTGTTTTTTGGTGAGACCACAGATACTTTGAGCACTTCTATTTGTAAATCGCCTCCAAGACGAAAAGTACTTAGTGTGAGGTAGCATGCTGAAAAGAAAATGGGAAATCAGATACATATGGGTAAGAGCACTATGTCTACTGCATCTTTACTTCAAGAAAAAATTATTTAACATTTCTCGATTTTTCTCAGAGCTCCACATGTCAAAAAAAAATCTGTATTGTCATGGAGATTCTCTTCTGTCTTACTGTTTCCTTACAGAAAACAAAGCCTGAGATTCATGCAAATGGGGCTGAGACTTCAAAACTGCAGTACCTACCAGGCAATGCTGCCTTGCTGATTATTCCTGTCAGGGAGGCCAGCTCCTGGAGAGATCCAGCACTTACATCTTGACACCTCAGGATCGCCTGGATTGTATCTGAATGGGAAATGAGGAACTGCAAAACCTGCACCACAAGAAAAAAAGAGAAAACATGAATGACTCAAAATTTAATGGCAAGCAGAGAGGAAACAATGCTTCTGAAGAACTTTAAAAGACCTCGTGTACCAGTGAGGGTGGGATTTAAAAAAACCAAAACAACTTACTGTCAGAGCAAAGGCACACATAATTTCTTTGAATGAGCAATACCAGTGGTACTCAAGCAAGTTTTGGAACTTACCTGTCCCGCAGCTTGCAAGTGCTGTGCCATGCTGGACGTGAGGATCACTTGGCACAGCTGGAGAGCTGGAAGAAGAATCTGGCGGTAACGCTCCACTGGAGCAGGAATGAACACTGGGGGATCTCTCATTGCATACATTCTTAGCAGGTATAAAAAGAAGGGAGAAAAAAAAAGATAAAGAGTGCAAGAAGAGTGAAATCCACTAGTCAGGCAGAGCCTCAGCCTACAATCAATCAAGAACCTAAAACTATTCATATTTCAATAAGATGTCTAGACCTGAACTGACTTTATATTGGAAAAGCAACACATTTATGATACACAGCTGCTGCCAGACATTTTCTTTAAGCAGGGAAAATTACTTCTTTGTATTATGCTACACTAAACTAGGTAACTTTGTTGCAGAAATACCATACCTGCTTACTGATATACAAAACTAGGTATTCTCAAATATTTTAGGAAGAGTTGTACTTAATTCTAAAGCAACTGTTAAATACAGTCCTCCACAAAGGTCCTGTAGGTTTTATACAATCTTATTATGTCTAAGTAGAACTTTCAAATAGTATACCTTGTCTAAGTCTTAAATTTTTCCAAAGCGTTTCTGTTATTAAGAACTGTGAGTTTAAAAAAGGAGCCAAGGCATGAAATCAACCCAGGTAATTTCCCCTAAATATGGAATTTCTTTCTCTGAGATCTTCTCTCAATCACCTCACAATGACTAATGTGGTATAAAACTTGTCAAGTGGCACATCAAGACACTTGCCAAGCAATATATAACTGTGATTTTTTTTTTAAACACATCATAAAACATTCCTGAAATAGCATTTAATTCACTGCTCTCTCTATGTTTTATGATGGAGGACAGACTCTGCCCTTCACAAACTGCAAAGCCCCCAGAATAAGTTTACAGTGTAAGCTGTTTGTCAAACATTACAGTATAAATTATTTAATAATAATAATCATAATTTTTATCTGAGATATCAATTTTACGTAGTCCAAGTAATTAGCATGCAAGTACAACCTCATACCCACACCTGAAATTTTCCTCTCAATGAAAGGTACCTTTGAACTGAACTGATAGGTTTAAGAAACACACACACAAAGAATAAACCCACAAGTCTGCTCAAAAGTCATGAGGCTATAAAAAGATGTGATGTGCTTCCAGGAAGACCATGTTATGGTTTCACCCCCAGCCAGGGAAGCAACACTTACCCCTGATGGTCTGTTTCGGGTCGCATGTCATACACCTGGCACTGTGCCAGCCGCACAATGACGCCGGACCGCAGCAGCTCTAGTGCACCTTGCTGACTTTTGGCTATTCGAGTGAGGAATGCCTACACAACAGTAGAGAAGGTTAAGTTTTGGAGATGCACAATGAGGCTTATAATGTCTACTTTCTCATTTGATTTTTGCATCATTTCAAATATACTATATTAGTAAAATGTCCTTAAGGAATACCTTCAGTGCAGGTAGCTCAGTGTGCAGCTGCAGATTGAGCTCTGGGTGGCAGGAGCCCCAGGCAAGAGCCTGTGAACTGCCCACCCTTTGCAAAACAAAGGGCACGAAGGATGTGGGGCACCAGCCAGAGGACTGGACACTCAGAGAAACGGCAGGAGACAAGGACTCAGCTGAAGACCCCAGACTGACTCACACAGACTGCTGAGAGTACATAAAACCCAGGGGCTCCTTTGTTCAGGGTCCCTCCTCAGAGGCACCAGCTCGGGCTCTTGTTCTGTTGTTGCACCATGATTAAATCATTTTAAGGATCCAGATGTCTGAGACTGGCCTGGGAAACCTAGGGTCAAACCTGGGGTAAGGAAACCTGGTCTGAGTGTGTGAGTGTGGTGAGGGTAAAGCAGGGCACCCATCGGTCACTGGAGCCACTCGCTATGGAGGGGCTTTGATCCCAGCAGTTAAAATCTCTGGTGGTGCAAGTGTGACTGCCAGAGTGCTCTTGAATGGTCAGACAGGAAAGCTTCCTTAACAATATCTGTGAGTACAATCAATGCAAAGTGTAGACAAACAACTTTTACTAAAAAGTAAAATTAAAAAATTAACACTGTAACACAAAGTCATTTCTAAAGTACTGTTACCATTTTGGACTCATAGGTGTACAGCGCCTTGAGCAAAGGGGGCTGAGGTGTGAGCAAGCTCTGAAGAGCCAGATCATCATCTGCCAGGCTATCCACAAGCACCTTCAGGTAGCCACTATTGGAGAGATACAACAGCCACTGCTGCTGCTTGTCTACTGAAACAATGTGATCAAGTAAAGCCAATGCCAGCATCTGGGATGAGGGAAGAAAAACAAACAAATCAAAACAGAATTAAACATATAAGATCTATGAGATTTTTAATAAATACCTAGAAACATGAAATGCTAAGCAGTTTCTTCTAACAGCTTCTTATAAGCAGAATGCATTTCTTCACTATAATTGCAACTATTTATGTGGAAAATATTTTAAGAATTCTTGACACTAGTATAGTATGAGACAATTACCTTTCTCTACTATTCTTTTAAAAAACATTACAGATATTGTTGACCAACAACTAAGGCAAAATATTTTAAGGAAGTATTACCTCATGCACGATTACTATTTAAAACTAGATTGCCTTCTGAGGAAATTCTCAGCTACTGGCTACTATCAGAAATT
Organism: Molothrus ater; assembly: GCF_012460135.2. Classification (NCBI taxonomy): domain Eukaryota; kingdom Metazoa; phylum Chordata; class Aves; order Passeriformes; family Icteridae; genus Molothrus; species Molothrus ater. The sequence goes on from NC_050482.2 coordinate 46,954,854, forward strand.
ACTTTGTCATGAAGTCACATCTTCCCAAAGTAAGTCCATGACTTAAAAATGCTAACAAGTAATGGTAACAGGGGTCCCTACCTATGTCAATTGCAGCAGAGCTTTCTACCCTTATTTTTAAACAATAGGACACATAGCCTGATTGAGAAAAAAATTAATATGCACGTATGGCTCTACTTTCAGCAGCTTGAAGGATGAGTGGGAGGACAGAAATATGAAACAGATCCTGTATCTATAGAAATGTTCTAGTTCTACCTCATGAAACTTCCCATCTTTGCACAGATGATGTTCTTTAAAACAAACAGAACAGTAACTTTAAAAGAATAGATTCATTTACCCTGCCTATCTCGTGGCCATCACAAGCATCACGACAGACCACCTCCATCAGAGCTGCCCCATAACTCTCAATAGTTGCCATGTTTTCCCGTTGCAATTTACTAAACATATCTTCAGGAGCTGTCAAATGTTCCCACATAGTTTTTTTAGCTGTAAAAAGCAAATAAAACAAAAAATGAAAACATTCAAAGATAGGCATCTTAGCATTCACTTAGCTACATCCTTCAGGGCATTCTCTCTACGCCTTGCAACAGAAATGCCCCAAACCAAGTCAAGGGTTTTTAAATGAACGGCAAATGTTCTACAAATCCACCCTTCCTTGAATATCACACAGACCAGCCAGAACAAAAAGTGTGGACCAGTATAGATACATGACCCTTGTAAATAGTCTGCTTAAAATAATTCAAATGTTCAGTACTTGTTACATAGATAAACTAAGAGGCCTAAAACTGGAAGTGTTCAAGGCTAGATTGGATAAAGCTTTGAGCAACCTGGTCTGGTTGAGCAACCTGGTCCCTGCCCATGGCAGAGGGTTAGAATGAGATCATTTTAAAGGTCCCTTCCAACCCAAACCATCTTAAGATTCTACGAACTTTCACTGGGACTAAAGCATTAAGTGTGAGCTAAATTAACAATGTGACTTAAATGAGAGAGAATGAAACCAAAGTCAGTCAGACACTTCAAAGGGGTCATAACAAATTCATAGTTTGTCTTTTTCCTTTTACTACTGTAGCTCAAAACCCAGGTCAAGTAAAAGTCTGCATGCAGATAACTAGCCCCAAGATTTCTTCTCAATTCCTGTCTGAACAATTATTAGAAACACTAACAATTCAAGTATTTTAGCCATTCACAGAGAGAATGTGGTATTTACCATAAGCACTCAAGGATAAATAGCAACTCTGGTTGGCTTATTCTTTGCTTATTTTTTTTGGGAGGGGATGGTGGTGGGGTGTGTATGAGGCTTTTGTGTTTGTTTCCCCCCTAGAGGGATCTTCAGATAAAGGAAGAGAAAGGGTTAAAATTATAAACAAACCTTGGGGTTTGTTTTGAGGTTTTTTGTGTGGTTGGTCTTTTGCGATTTTTTTGCTTTGGAATTTGTTTTGGTTTTTTTTAAATAGGATCACTATGGTGTGTGAAGGCATAAGCAATTTATTTCAGAGGCTCTTAGAGCAAGATGTTTTCCACCTATTTCCAGAAGACAACTCAGCATGCAGAAACTGTATCCTCCAGGGTTTAATAATAACTTTTTTTGCTCTTTTCCAAATACAGTTGGGACCATACCGGCTTCCAAAGTGTCTGGTTCATCTGGTCTCTGGGCAATCTGCAAATAATAAAGCAGTGATCCATAAAGGTGTGTCCTCACTCTCTGGAAGCCACCACCTGTTAACAAGAAACATTCACAATTAAAACCAAACAAATGTAAATTCCATAACACCATCTTCTACTGGCACTTAATTTAACTTTCCTATGGCAGTGCTGGCAAAAGTAAATAAAGCAATTAGATTCCCTAAGGTGAAGTTCTACTGCTTGCATAAAAGTGTATTTATGAGTAAATTCAGCAAGTTTATGCTGTTCCAAAAGAATGAAAATATGAAATTCTCTTTACAGTCACTTACATATTTCTCTTAGGTTTGTTGTTCAGATTTTTTTAAGTGCTTGCTAATTTTTTTAGTTATCAACATTGCTTACATCTATACTAATGACGTATGATCGATCTGACTGTAACAAAAGTCTTCACTGCAGTATCTGAAAGCAGCTCAGCCCATCTTTTTACTCTTGGCAGTTGGAATTCACGTACACGCCCTGCAGAAGTCAACACACCTGTTTTCAAAATGAAATCCAGCAGCTTTTTTAAGATGATGTGGAGGGAGGAGTCACCAACAGAAGCAAAACCCATGGATATGCTCTCGGAGCCAGGTGATGAGGTAAAAGAACCATCCAGCATCAAGACATACTGGGACTGTCCTGCCATGGAGAGTGCAAGTGGCTGTTTCTGCTCCGTTTTCAAAGACTGGCTCAGGTGGGCAGTCAGGGTGAACACAGCCCCTGCCACCACTGGCATCAACTCCTGAGCTGCATCATCATCAAGGATCTTAATACAGAAGTAGAAAGACCAAAAAAAAGGCAAAAGAGAAAACAAATGTTTAAAAGTGTCTGATTTCATGAATTATTAAAGTAGTTAAATTAGCCTCTCAACTATTAAACTTATGTATGCATAAGGATTTCATTAACATGACAGTATTTAAAACACATAAAAATCAGTAATGTCAGAAACTTGTTTAGAAACCTGAGTTGAACATATTTTACTTGAGAAGACCACTAGCCTTCTGGATTTTTTTACATAAATCACAGGCAGACTCATAATCAAATCTGGATGGCAGAAAGGGAAGAAATGTGTTGACATTTGAGATGCTTTATTAGTAAAATATTTAAACCTAAGCTAGGGAAAGAATAACTGGTATCTGCTTTGCTATATAGCTATTTTATTACCATTAAAAATGTAAAGGTACTACTTAAAAAACCCAAAGGGTTGAGCATCAAAGAAGCATTAAGACAACGTGGAAAAACACTAACAAGAAGTTTGCATGTATTGTTTTTGCTCACTCTATTATTTGGAAGGTAAATCTATCTTTATTGCTAATGCTGAAGGAGCTTTCATTTTAAGCAATGTAGTAATTTTGAACAGTAGTTCAATTATTTGCAGTAGACAGTAACAATTTTTTTTCTCAACTTCACAAAAGTCTTCACCAAGATGTTACAGAAAATTAGGAGTCTGGAATTTCTCTTTGTAAAGATTTTAGGAAAGAAATTTCTGCAGCTAGTGAAGGCCTTCCTTGTTTCCTGTTTTGAATTCAGTTCAAATAAAAAACAAAACCAGCACTCCACTAAAAATAGGTAACTTTCAGGTAACTCCTACAGAAAAAAATAATGGTAGTAACAAAAAAGTTATTTCCTTGAAAAGATAAAACTTTTTAATATATATTTCTCAAAACAAAACTCTATTAATCAGAACTACAAACCACATAACTCTCATAATAAAGCAAAAAAATAATAATACCCCAGCAGACTGAAAAATACAACAATCCTTCATTAAATTTTGCCTTTTAGAATGGATGGGTCAGCAGTAACTGTCTAGTCTGTCTCAAAAATTATTACTATAACTCAGCAGTAAAACACCTAGACTTCTAAGACAAACTCTCATACTTCCAAAAGCCCTTCTAATTGTAAAATCTTTAGTTTTTCTACTGTGAAGTTTCATTCAGCGCTCTAATTTTTCAAAAACAACAGCAGTAAGATTTGCAGTGAGTCATCTAAACGCAGTAAATTAGCAAATGCAGCAGTTTGCCTTCAGCCTTCAGTAAGTTCTTTGTTTCTCATCAAAGCAGGGTGTTTCTTTTTCACACACCTTTGCCAGACTACCATAATGCTGGATGACACTGAAATGCCTCTGAAATCTGCCAATATATGGTTCACAGTTCAACAATAGCTATGCAAGAATACAAAGTATCGCCTCTGTATCATCTATCAGCATTGCAGCAATCAGAAAACTAAAACCAATACTAAAGGCAGACAACATTTCTTTGGATTACAATCAAAATTGCAGCACTTTCACATAAAAAGATGCAGCAACGAAGTTGAAGGAGTGGGCTGATTTCCAGCAGAGCACTACCTTGTCATGCACATCCTGCAAGAGATCCCGGATAATCAGCTGCCTGTCCTCAGCCTGGATGAGGTCCTGGGGGCAGGCAGTGAGTATGATTTCCACCAGCTGTCTCCAGGACTCCAGAGCATGCCTCTTGGCATGGAGGCACTGCAGCAGCTTGTTGCGCTCTACCACGTACTGCAGGATAGTGTTGATCTCCTGAAAACCCCCCACAAAGAAACTCAGTTACTATGGAATAAAACAAATTCATTGCCAAGACAGACTTCAAGATGACAATTTTTTCTATCAGTAGTAGTCTTCAGAATAAAATATTAAGTCTTCAGCTTACTAGAAACAAGGTGCTATTGCTACTTTAACAAGGTAGCCCATTCCATTTCTGAGCTGCTTTTCACAGGCCAGACATCATGAATGTCTCAATCTCATAGGAAAAAAAAATTAACCAGGAAAATTTTTTTCTAGCACTTTGAAATCAAAACAAAAACAACTAGGAAAAAACTATTTGGGCTTCTTTTTCCCATTTAGTCTGAGTAATTTCTCCTTTATCCTTTGCATCCATGTAACCAATTGTGACTTAATTTAAAAGATGGCAGGAAACTTATAAAATAACTGATCTCCAAGTCACTGAAACTATATCTGTGTAGAAAAAAGGAGAAATAAATCAGCATCCCCTGTGAGAGAAAGGCAAAATGATCTTGGCCATAAGATGAACATGCTTGTACTTGAACAGCCAATCTTGACATCAGTGTGTAACTGCTTTCTGTACAGTGGGGTGAGGAGCTGCAATTGTTATCACTAATGAGGAGGGAAGAGGTTAAAGAAAAAAGGAAAACAGACTGCAGGCCACCTGTTTAGGGAACAGTATGGTAAGAAGTACCTTAGCTTATCAGTTTTGTGGTTTTTGTCTTCAGGAGTTACTAAATCTAAGTTAGGACTCAAATCCACAATCTTTTATAGTAATGCTTACTGCTTGACAGGCTACGAAATCCATCAAGAGCAACAACAAACAACAGTTAACTTTTTCTGTACTTACCTCCATAAGTAAAGGTCTCTGGCCTATTGCTGCCATTCCTTGAAGGGCATTGACTTCTGCAACCAGAACTCTGTGAACGTACTGAAATTAAAAGTGACACTTAAATGATTGTACCAGTTTAACCTGGCAGGTAGATAAACACCACACCGCAATTCACTCCCTCCCCCAGTGGGATAGGGGAGAGAACTGGGGGGAAAACAAAGTGAAATTTTGTGGGTTGAGTTAAAGACAGTTTAATAGAACAGAAAAGGAAAGCAGGGGGGAACAATACAACATTTAAACTAATACAAACAAGGGCTGCACAAATGCAATTGCTCACTACCTGCCAACCACTGCCCAGCCAGTTCCTGAGCAGCAGCCCACAGCCAGTTTTCCCCTTAGTTTATACACTGAGCATGGTATCACACGGTATGGAACTTTGGCAAGTTTTGGGTCAGCTGTCCTGGCTGTGTCTCCTCCCAGATTCCTGTGCCCACAGCCTATTCACTGGGGGGTTGTTTGAGAAGCTGAAAAGTCCTTCACTAAATAAATATTGCTTAGGAATAGCTAAAGGATGAAGTGTTGGGAACATTACTGTCATCCTAAATCCAAAACACAATACTATACCAGCTACTATGAAGAAAATTAAGAGTACTTGAGTCAAAACTAGGACAAGTGACAAAGGAGATGTATTTGTATCTCCTAAAAGAATCTAGGAGATGGCTACATAGTGACAGATGCAACAGATGGACTGGGATTCAAACAAGTTTTACTCATTTTTTAGGGTCACAAATTCTTCAGGACAATTTATAATACACATGTCAAGTACTTGTCACAATGTGATACCTTTGTAAGTAAAGCCTGCAAGAACTACCATGGTACACAACAACATTGCACAAGTAATTGTGTACACGTATGTAGTTGTTAATAGCAACCAAAGAAATACATACCTGAAATATACACCTTTTATGTAAAAGCAAGTTTCAAAGTATCATTAACACACTGATTTTTTTTTTTAATTATTAAGTTATAAAATAGCACATGCAACTTGAAAACAAAGACCAGTGCTAACCTTGACGTTGCAGACCACTTGTCCACGTGCATTCTTGTGCTCACAGTTAGTAATGACTTGCTCAATTTGAGCCCGGTCAAAAAAATCCAGTTGTAAAGGCTCTGGAATGTCCTGACTGAAGTCAATTGAATCCAGGATATTTAAGATTTTTCTGCGTACTGGAAATGCAAATCAATTCAAATTGTATTCAGAATTATCAAGGGGAAACAAAAAAATTAACAAATAGAGCCTAATTTACCTTTGTAAATCTAAATCTTCAGCTTAATGTGTAAAGTTTCAAAAGAAAGCATTAAATCTTCAGAAAGTGCTATCAACCTATGTAACAGGTTTAAAAACATTTTAAGACAAACTCTCATACTTCCAAAAGCCCTTCTAATTGTAAAATCTTTAGTTTTTCTACATTTAAATCCTTAAGATGTCTTATACTGTACAGTTCTCCTGTTATACATGCATGTCATCCAATATTTACAAACACAAGACTAATTTTTTCTCCAAAATTAAACCAGGCTGGTTTTCAATTATAACCACTGCAGTCTTTTGTTGAGAAACCATAAAGAATCTGAATTTATTTATTTATGTGGGACTTACATTCTTTGCCATGAAAATACAAATATGTTCAGCCTTAGCAACAGTCTCACTGCTTCTACTTGTTAGCAATTAATTTGATAGACTGCCACTCTCCCATTTCATCCTTGCCCAGATACCTAAACATACTCTTCAAATTGCCTTTCCAGTTCAGTGTTTTTCACTCGCTCCAACCATCTGTATCAAGGTTCTTTTTTTTTTTTTCCCATACTAAATAAAATTGTTTCATGCATTGCTGCTGTTTAGAACACCCATTACTTTCTTTTCTGAAGTGTCCTTTCTGGAGGTGGCCCTCCTGCCTGTTCAGGAGCAGATAGACTTTACTGATCAATAATCAACAGTCATAACAGTTACCTTTGGAAGCAGTGTCAAAGTGGAGAAATCCACTGACTGATCGACTTTCGTCTTCCATCCCTCCTTCACCATCAGCTGAAGGTAATAAAACATACTAAATAAATTACAAAAACAAATCTAAGTGAAAAATATCACCTACTTTATTAATAGTGAAAGACAGGGCACAATGATAAACTGATAAACCTTTCACATCAAAGCCTTCTAATACAATATAGCCTTGAACTCCTAATCAAATGAAAAAAATACTTATCTGACAAAAGCTATCCAGTTATTATATACAGATCAGAAAATCTGAGAAATGCTTAAATAGACATCCTACTCTTCAGTATGAATAATGCAGTTGGGTGGACACCATAAAATGAGTAGCATATCTGAGCACAGTTTCCCATACTCAGATCCTCACTAGGAGGAAGAGAGTGCTCAGGCTGATAAAAGTAAGGGAAAACACCATACTGCAGTAGCCTGTTACAATATCTTCCAATATATTCTACCTTCTTCATGTAAAGAGTTTTATTGCCATCTGGTTTTATTTTTCTTAATTTACCCCTACCCTGTTCTAAACCTCTAAAATCTTGCCTTTTTATTCAACATTGAATTTTACACTACATTGGGATGAAATATCACTTTTGTGATGTTATAATGTTAAAAGCAAAATTGATGTGTATCTACTATCCTCTGTGAGAGATTAACTGTTTACCATGGAAGACCCTCCACCTTCTCTATTTTGTAACAATTTTGAGTGGCAGGTCAAAATAAATTATTCCACAATTTAATTTTTTTTAATATTGCCACTCCTACCTCATAAACAGTTTTTAATTTTTCCACCAGCAATGAACAAAACGATGCCCTGCTTTCTTTCACTTTGGAGTCTACAATCATCTTTCTTCCCATACCACAAATGAACTGCCACAAGCTTATGAAGAAAAGAATTCAAATGAAGTGTCTCATTCTCCATTTATTACAGCCTATTTAGCCTCACCATAAGTCCCTCTTACCCAGGTATGGTTTCACAGGCATGTCATCGAGCAGCAGATGCAGCAGCCTCTGCGTGTGGGAGCGCTGGCGGTTCAGGGACGTCACGCGCATTTCGATAGCTGCAGTCTTCATTAGCCAAGACATTTGGTTGAGTGTTGAAATCTCATGTTCTGGACAGGGATAAGGCAACAATTATAAAACAGCATAAATAATATTACTTACTCCAAGGAAAGCATTTTTAACTTGAGAAAGCTTTTAGAGGATGTCATTAGTTATTATTTGCTTACCAACTGTTTACAGGACAAAAAGAGAGATCTGACAGAAGCCAGTAAATGAACATGTGGTTATTTTGAAAATAAACCATGTACATATATGCAATAAGCATATACACATACACAACCAAACTGGACACAACCAACTGTTAGAACAGTCATCGTGAAGAATGCAGTGATTCATGAGCCAATGGGGTCAGTTACAATTTCAGTGAAAATAACCAGGCATTTACCCACATGAACTGTAGCTTTAATCAAAATTGGTGAGACTGGAACACAGGTCTCCTAGAATCTTCCTATATTCATCTAATTTAGATTCCTAAGTTACATAAGAATCATCTAAAGCACTTTATACATGCTGGATACATGTACTTGAATGCTAAGTTTACTGTCATTGAACAAAAGACTGAGGGTCAAGCATCTGACAAAGCACATTTATTCAGTTTAAAACACCTGAGAAATCTTGATTTGAAATATAAAACATACTTACTAGCTTAAAAGTACTTTATTCAAAGAAAGGGGCAACACAGGTGGTTACAACCATCAGCCTTATAATCCCCTGGTTCTTTATAATACTCTTTTCAATTTTTTTTTTTTTCTGTAGCGTGATCTAACAAAACTACAATGATAATTGCAATACAGATTAGGATGTCGTTCTGGAGACTTAGTGCACTCCAAAGCTAACATTCTTTTCCAAAAGTTCAGCACTAAAAATCTAAAAACTTCTTAAGTAGAGAGAGTTCAATTTTTGCAGAATTAAATGATTAGCAGAGCCTGTAATAAATTCAGTTTAATAATGCTACCTATGTTTCTTCTTTCACTCCTAAGGAGTCAAAAAATGCATTGAATTTTAAGCATGCACAATCTTATCATAGCATAAAAATTACCTTTGATAGAAAATGGCAAGTACTGCAGCTGAGTGAATAAGAAATCCTGACTGGTCCTCAGATATCTCATAGTTGGACCTGAAGTGTCAGAGCATGCACACAACTGATAGATCACCTGACAATCAAAAACAGTAGATATCCATGTATGGAATTTATTTGAAAACAAACCAACCACCAAATCAAAAGCATAATACTGTTCTACTGCTCAAACAATATTACCAGTATTTACAGTAAATTTTCCATCAGCTTTCTTCAAAGTTGAACATATTATTTGTAACAGATGTTGAATTATGATCTTAAAAGTACTACCAGCATGCGGGTGACCACAATGGCTGTTTGTTCACAACATGACAATAGATGAGCCTATTTGTTCAGCTCACTTAAAAATGAGTATTTTTCTGTCTGCATGTCCACCAAGAGAGGATATGTAATAAATTTTCCCTGCTTCTACAGAATTGCCTTTTGCTTTTAATAATGTTTAAAATCCTTTCTAGAGCCCATGGATTTTCAACATGATACAAGTGTGCAAGCATCAGCTACCTCACACATATGTCTAACTCAGCTGTTTCCCCCACCTGACACCCTCTCAGCCACACATATGTACATTCTCTATGGCTACAGAATAAAACAGAGAATTTCATTGGCTTAGTTGGAATTTTATGTTATTTGTTATCATACTACACTTCCAAAATTTAAAAAAAAGATTTAAAGTTGGCATGTTGCAACAGACTTAGAGGCTGACCAAAAATATTTAGGTTAAGTTTTACTATTAAAATATTATTAGAGCCATAAATAATCTGTGTTCACCAACCAAGGAGTAGCCAATTTTATTTAGAGTCTACTTTTAGTATATGCCAACAGAAAATATGCTGAATACCTGGTAACAGAGTTCTGCAAGATGGGGAGATTCCCGAACTGCTGTAGGCCCACTCCTTGTTTCAGTACCCTTCTCCAGGATGTTCAAAATAGCATGAAGGCAAGTCCGTGGGCAACCCAAGACACCTGAAAAGAGAAAAATAACTTGACATTCTTGATCTTACTTTCCTCCATAGCCAGTATAGGTCAAGCACACAGAAATACAGAACCTAAATCGTTCAGATACCCTGTGCTACACTATACTGCTCCACAGAGCTGCAGCAAAAACTTCTGGGAAAGTTTTATCACCATTACTTAAAATCAAAGAAGGAACCATGTTTCAGCAAAAGCCTAATGAAAATATTTATAGTTAGTCTGTAGGCTTCTGAGATGCTAGTGAATCAATTTGAATTCTTGTTTTACACTTTTAAACCAAGAGCCATTTGACAATTTCAAAGAACAGCTTTAAAAAACTCCTGTCTTATTTTACAAATACAGCCATTATATGACTAATTCTCCTAAAGGCAGAACACTGCAACCATAGGGAATAGGGAATAGATTTTAATACTGAAGTCAAAATTCTGTCTTTTTGCATTCTTCCCTTAGCCAATTAAATCTTAAATCAACCCAAAAAGAGGTCCTGAAGCAGCAAAAGCATCAATAATCAGAGTTCTTACAGGGGAAATAATCTCTGTTTGAACATGTATAATTTATGCTTTAACAGGAAATTATTATCTTGAGGTAAATGTCTTACAGTCATTATTTCTTCACATTATTAACAAGAAAACTGAAAGATGTGGGCAAGGTCTCTCACACCCTTGAGACAGATTTCCTCATCACTGACCTAACATATGATAGATGCCCTGTAAAACTGTGTGGGTGCAGATCAGTTACCTGTATTGTGTAACTACAGATATTTCACAATATCTGAAGAAATAAAACTCAGGTCCTATCTATATTTCATTTAGAACTATGAAGAACTAAAAACTGCTGGTCCATAGCATCCAATACAAACCTGAAGATAATGAGAAATATTTTTCTCAAAAAAACGAAAATCAAATTATTGAATGTTGTTCAAACTTGTTTATATAAAACATCCTTGAAAACAGTTGAGAAATGACCTTTTATTTCAGAGTGGAGGGACACCATGACATCTCAACACCAAACTACTGTTAGCTATGATATCAAACCATTGTTCTTGGCTTTAGACAGTTGGGTCTTGAAAACCTCCAAACATGAAGACTGCATGACCTCTACAGCCAACCTGCTTCACTGTCTTCTGGTGACAAAATTTCTAATATATCCAAATTGAGCCTCTCTTGTTTCATTTCATGCCTACTGCCTCTCATCTTCCTGCCACACTCCTCTGAAAAGTCTGGGGTTTTATCCTGTCATTTATGTCTTTGCAGGTGTTCAAAGATTTCTATTAGGTTCTCTCAAAGCCTTTCTCTTTTCCAGACTTCACTCAGCTGCTCCTCACAGGCTCAGTAATCCAGCTCCCTCATCATCCCTGCTGGACTTGCTCAGTCTGTTTTGTAAAATACCAATTAGAAACTGAGGAGGCAAACAAGACACAAAGTCACACACTATTACTCTCATCAGTTCAACTTGAAAGCAGCAGGAGTGATCTTTCTGGAGTTTGCACTGTCATATATATATATAATTAATGTATTTATATATTCCTAGCACTAGAATGAAATCCCACATTGTCCTAAAAGGTTTTCTTCTAAAACATTAAAAAACTAAACTAGTTTTCTTTCCTATAAAATTATAAATTTTAAACAGGAGCTTGAGGAAGGACAGAACAATAGCCAAGAAGTAGAACCAGTTAAAAGCAACAATCTCTTTTGTAGGTTCACACGTTGTCATATGTAGGTACAACTTGGATCATCAAATCAACTTCTTTCTACTAGGGACACAGCTACGCTGTATTAAATAATAAGTACATCAATGTTTCCCTTCTAAATTATCATTTTCCCCCACAATTCTAATTTCAAGTCTGTTCCAAAATACAACTTAAACAAAGACTCAAATCCTAAAGTTTTTAAATGCTGCATTTGAGTATTAATACATCTTTTCATGTAGCTTTTGAGGACTTGTTCACGACCTGTTGTTTTATTCTTTAATTGAAGAGGAACTGCTTTTGCCCATGAATTTCCCAATAAATATTCTCAGTGTTGTTAGCAGAACTGATTAAATGACAGCTCAATCTCTCCTCTTCATACCTGGATCTTGCAAATTTGTGGTGCTGACAGGTTTCTTTAGTTCAAATCCCAAGAGATACAGAGCTAGGCTGGGAGGACTGCACTCAAGAGAGGTGATAAGGAGATTCAGAATATGGATCCTGGTTTCATGATGGATTTGTGCCCGCTTCTTCTCCGGCTCCAGTTCTTGATTAGAAAAAGAAAAGAAAAAGGAGAAAAAGCAGATATAGTGACTAATGAAGTAAAAAATCCATCTAATAGAATAATCTTCAGTGTCTTCAAGTTAAATACAAGAATGTTGAGGGATGGACTTATATTACTGCAAAGAGATACAAGAACAAAATTGCAGATTACTGTTAATACAGCTGTAAATAGTACATCCAAAGCAATGTTAAATACTTGTCTTCTGAAAATAGACTCAGTTTGGAGCTGGCTCACCATACTGTGGACATACTTTAACAAAATACAGGTGCTTTTCATTCTGTTAAAGGTCCAATTCCACAGAAAACAGAGGAAGATTGTTTCCTGACTTAAGAACACTTTTAACACTTCTTTCATTAACTTCATTCCATGCAAAAGACAACTGTTTAAGCCATTTTAAGAAGCCTTTTACATACCCTCATCTGGATTAATTAATTCTTCTGCATCTTCATTGTCTAAACATTCCACAAATCCAGCCATCAGCTTCTGGCTAACACTCTGTATTCAACAATGGAAGGACGGAAATGAAGACAATTTTAAGAGAACTAAACCAAATACTTTTCATCATTCCCTTCATGTAAATTGATAGAACTTTTAGACAAAAATTATATAATCTACTTAATAAGCAAGAATTAAGAGTCACAGCTGTTCTAAGAACAGGTCAGCAATTAGCCAGTGAACAGGAAAAAAAAAATCTACTGTTGTTACATATGCTAAATTATTCTCACAGATTGATGACTATAAAGTCACAAAAAGATCTCCCTATCTCAAAGAATATTGCCCTTTTTCTTCTTGAAAACCATCATGATTTTGTTTTGTTCAATTAATGAAGTAATTGTTTTTCCAATGCCACAGTAAAAGATGTTTTATATGTGGGTAGATATAAAACAAAATATAGTTTTAATGTAGTTTCCTTTAAAGAAACATTATGAAGCCCTAGTATTTCTCCACCAGTTTCTCTTCCCAGATTCAAAGAAACAGATACTTACCTGATCATGTGTGAAATCACCAACTAGTTTTATCTGGATGTTGGAATTATCAGAAATACAGCACAAAATCTTGGCACTTTCAAAAGCTAGTTCAGGATTGCTGTTTCCATGGTAAAGATACCTTCAAAGACACAAGATTATGACAATGAAATTGTTGAGAATTTAACTTTTTAAAGATGGATAAGAAATTAAACATTTAAAAATGAAACATTTACAAATCAAATTACATGAGATAACATTAAAGCTTCTAACAAAATTTCACTCTGCATGAAACAATGAATGTTCCTCCATTGGGAGAGATGAGTAGGCTGAGTAGGGATAATAACCTTTCCTGGAATTTTTATCATTCTTTTTAGTCAATATCTACATTAAACACTGCTGCAGAAGTTGAAACAACTGCTTGTAGGCATTTAATACAGTAAATAATGGGCAATACTGTAAAACGTGGCCAACAACCAAATTCACTGAACTTTCCCACTCTGTGACGACCAAAGTCTGGGGCAAAATGAAATTATATGCAAGGGAATCATTGAACATATGGTAGACAGGAAGAAATTATGAGGGGGGGGAAATTCAGAAGAAGAACTATAAATACAGATCGCAATCTTGCACTAGACAATCACAGATCATACCACCTGTGAAGACATCTCCTGTCCCTCCAAAAAAATTCATGAGATGCTCTGTGTGAAGAGGAGCATTGGCTAGTGAAACCAATGAAAGGATTCAGGATCCAAACACTTCTGTGCCTCCAAAACTCCTCCCTTCTCAGTACTTTGCACATACCTAGCAATATTCACCACGTGATCAGCCTTTTTAGTGCGAGGATTGATTCCTTGAAGCAGCTGCTCCAGTGGTGTGACAATAAGGGAAAGGTGGCTCTCCCGCAACAGATCCATAAAAATGTTCTCCTTCTGTAGGGTTAAGTTTAGAAGTGCAAGGCAATACTGTACAGCCTTCTCTAAATGCTTCTTCCCTGCAGTGCACAAAGAACATAAGAAATACAGAGGAGAAGCTAAACAGAGTACATTCAAAAATGTCATTCATCAAGCCTTGCACCAAGAAAAAAAACCCGTCAGTTGTTTACCAGTAGGAAAACTTCCCCAAAATACAATTTTTATATACAAGAGATACAAGTTACAGATAAGCAATGATAGCTTTAAATCCTACTTACTATACATTTTAACTTCACATTAAAAATGAATTCTAGGCACATACCAGGAAACGGAGCGTAAGTATCAAGCTGCTTAACCCCTTCTTCTAGCAAACTAAGGCAAAGTTCCAGCATTGGGGACTCATTCAACAGATGATACATCAAATTGAATCCAGGTGGTTTATATGCTATTATTTCTTCTCCTAAAGACAGAAGGAGTAAAAAAATATATAACCTCTAAAAAAAAAACCCTTCTATTACTCAAGTTAGCCTAAGCTACAAAACATAACAGCCCCCATGGGTCTAAGCAACATCCTTTGTACAAAGTCTTGAGAGATTTTTTTATAAAGAAGCCATTGAGGAACTTCTAAAAGTTTGGGAATAGTTGTAAGGGCAATTACCATTACTTTCCAGTATCCAATACCACATTTTCAAATTTAAACCCAAAAAAGATCTTACCAAAAAGAAACTGGAAAAAGTTTATGTCCCCCCCCAAAACCTGCACGAAGACCCTGAATGAGGGAAAAAGTAGTTCCAGAAGTCAAAGAGAATGTCCACCAAAAATTCCTATGACTGTTGAAATAATGTATGCAAAAACAAAACTAATAGCCTAAAATTCAAAGACCTTCATGATATGAAATAAAAGGAGAAGACTAATGCTTCCAGTTTGCCTAGGCTCTTCATAAACTGTGGTATATAAAAGCAGGAAAAGAGTAGGAATCTTTTTTAACACACAAGTGAGAACAAGGGTACAAAGGTTTCTTTTGGCACCAGCTTTAAAAATGCCCTTCTTCCATTCATTCTGTGTGTGCAACTCCATCACACACTAACAGAGAAGACATGCCACTGTGGAGCCACACATTGAATCTGTTCAAAAAATGCACCTACTCAAAACTAGATTAACCCAGTTCTCCAATGCATCATGGAACCCACAAATAATCATACGAGTTGAAGGATTAGCTGAGGACAGGAACAAGCTAACAAGTTTTCTGAGCTAGGTATGCTGCCAAGTACTCTTTGTCAAAGTACGAGGCACACAGGTCTTCCAATCCTAAAGCTGTTTTCAATTAAAAAGTGGTTCTCACAGCACTGCGACAAGAAAATCCACAAGCATCACAATGGAATTCATTATAAGAAACTTTGTTTCAAGAAAAAAAAAATCTGGAGTCCAAATAAGCCCTAGATTTCCTATAATGAGGCAAGTATAATCTACTTTAGCCTTTTAAAGAACAGTTGCTCAGAATCAAATGACTTCAGGTCACAATTCCACCATTACTATCTGCTTTCAATAACTCATGTATTAATAATATTAATTGTAAAGGTTATCTCAAATACAATGCTGCTTTTAAATTAACCCTACAAATAGTGGTGATTTAGATAGAGACCAAACAAGTCCAGAGGAACAAGCCAAAACTGAGGTGTTGTTCAAGTGTCAAATGTTGCTCTTCAGCCAAGTCAGAAACGAAAGAGACAGAAGTTATTCTCCTAGCAGAGACAGAGAAGTAGAAAATAGTGTACATGAGGACCTACTGAGTCAGCAACGCAGATCTCAATACTACGTGGAAATTTTTAACATCTTCCTATTTTAAAGTCTTGGCCTAGCTTTCCACCAGCTTATTTGCAATATTAAACAAGACCCCAAGATAGAGGCAACAGAGCAAAACAAGCTACAATTCTGTTTGTCAGTGAACAAATGAACAAGCTAACCTTGTAACTCCACATATTGGTCCACAAAGTCTTCAAGTTGAGGCTCATAGTCCCGCAATAATTTGTAAAACACTTCCAGAACTACCTCAGCTACTTCCCACTGCAGACAATGAGAAAACAAATAATACACAGATTAAGGCTGTGTAACAAAGCCAAGATCACGAAGAACACAACACACACTGCAATGATGTACCGGATCAGAACTATGGCTAGCATTTCAAAATTATATAGTCATGCCAACAACACTATACTTCATCGTGTCAAATAATTTGAAAGCCCAAGCTTTCTTTCTGAAGTGAAAGGGGAACACTGAAACAGATTTATTACCTGCTTTAAGCTCTATTATACAATATACATATTAGGATATTGCATTATTGGATTTATTGCTTATTAGGTTAAGTTTAAAAAAATAGTTTTAATTAGGTATACAGCTAAGAATAGATTAAGAATAGCCAGCTTCCAGGATACAGTTTAGCACATGCCTCCATCCAGAAGTATTTCATCCAGAACCAAAGCCAAATTCCTTGGTTCAGCAAGTCAGAATTATTTTGTGAGGTAACATTGAGAAAAGGACAAATGTGACTTATAGGTTTGGGCATGTCATGTTCAGAAATCATTAGCCATGTAGTAGACTTGCAGAATCCTGCATAGCAAATTGAAATTTAGGAATACGAACTTCTTTTTTAAAAGATACTTTATACAGGCTCCTTTGAAGTATATCCTCATCCGTGAGTTGAAATATCACCTGTTTACAGAATCAAAACACTATCAAGTGCTCTAGGTTACTTTTGCACAGCTTTCTCAAACAGATCTAAGCCACATCAACAACTATATCCTAAGGAAAAAAATATTTTCAACCAAAACTTACTTTTTCAGCAGCTTTCCGGTAAGCTCTGGTGCGGAATCGGAGAAACACAGAATCCCTGAGGAACTGGAGGTAGGGATCAAAGCCTGGAGGGCGCAGACCTGCTCCCAGGTTAGCTGGGAATGAACTCTCCACTAGTGTGCTGATGAGTCGACAGAAGGCACGGGTTAAAGGATATTCCTCATAGCGGGACTCAATCTCATTCAATTCAACCTTCCCAGGAGGACAGCAAAAACAGGAGGAGACAAATCACAAATTTTGAGGGAGGAGGAAACATGTGAGAAATAATATAATTTATATAATTTATAATAATAAATTATAATAAAAATAATGTCATTTATATAATATTATAAATATTATATATTATAATATAAATAATATAATGTGGATTACTTCACAGCAAATCAATTTAGCAGCATTTCTGCCTACAGCACAACACAAACAGAGCAAAAGCAGCAAAGCATCAATACTGTTATTTCAGTTCAGCAACACATATTCATTCTTTTCTGAGCTACTTGAAGATAACCCTCAACATTTACCTACTTTGTTTTTATTTACCACTGTTGTTAGACACAAAGTGAGCTACACCAAGATGTAACAAAAGTGAGTCCAATTTAGGAAAAAGTTAGTAAGAAGTGCTCATGAGGAATTTGATGGGTTTAGATGCTGTTCTGTTACTAGTATGAAGCTGAACTAGATGCAAAAATGGATAAAATTTTCCAGAAATTACAAGCAGGCTTGAAAGTAAATTACAAAGCAGTGAAACAACAGCATCTATTAGAAAAGTTTCCCATGGACACATGAAGGAGAGGCAGCCTCTGCAAGTGCTTCCCAAATGCATATGCAGATGATCAGAGAGGCTGCCAAAGTACAGAGACTTTCTTACCTCAATACCAATTGCTTGTCTCTGGCCTGGACTTCTCACAGTTTGTAATATCTTCAAAACAGAAAGAGAAATGAAAACAGACCAACACATTTCACATAATCAAACTGCATCTCCACAATTTTTATCAGGAGTAAAAAAAAAAAGAGACTCATCACGTTTTAGATCTAAGAAGAGGTTTTCTAAATCCTTTTAAAGGATAAAAAGCCAAGATTTTTCTGTCTGAGAGGCTGAATTATGTTTGACACTTGTATGCTTCCAGCTTTACATTCTCCAAGATCTGCATCACATTTTCAGATTAATGATTTTTATCTTATATTGAGTAGGGGAAAGATATTTCCTTCATTATCTCTTACAATAGTATACTTTAAGAAATACCATAAATTAGGAAGCAAAGGTGGTGAGATGTCATTATTGTCAGGATCTCTTATTAGCAACTAAAAATAAGGCAGCAACTACAGTTCAAACAGGACCGTTAGGACATTAGTACTGATGTAAAATAAGCACAGCCAATGACATCTCTGAGGTGATACTGTCATTTTCAAAATAAGTTCAAAGCATTAACGCTTTAATCCCATTAACTGTGAAAAAAATTATATTCAACAATGGCAAAAAGAAAATTTAGGAGGAAATGCAATACTATTTCAAATACTGGCAATTTCAACAAACTCGGATGCTACAGTTCTAAGCACAGAAAATCCTAAGATACCTGTGTATATTCCAGGGACTGCCAGAGTGAAGCAGCTATTTCAGGAGATCTTCCAAAAGCAGTAAGGGTTTCTAATAGCTCTGCTTTCAAAATAGGAGGAATGCTGCACTGCAGAAGTCCCAGGATGACCACTACTGGTGTCCACTGAGGGTGCTCACAAAGAGCCAAGCGAGCATTCTCACTCTACAGAGTAAACAGAAAACAGAACTGCACATTATTACTTTGAAAGCTTTTCATGTCTTACAATCTCTAATTCACAGTTCAGCATGAAAGACTGCTTTGTACTCGAAAGTACACAAGATATCAAAAGAATAGTAGACAATTCCAAAGCCAACTATTTTAATTAAACAAAAAGCTGAGTATAAAGACTTACAAGTACTAAAATTGTGCCTATCCACACAGAAAAATTATTTGGATAATACAAGCTTCTTATAACAATCTGCTTTTTTTTAGTAGACAACCATTCATGGAATTAGTCTTTAAGTACTGACACTCTAGCAGCTTCTTCAACCATGGGTAGAGGGACTTTTATTCATTTTTCTATTACAAACATTCTATATGCTCCTATCTCTATAAATTTGTATGAACTCACACTTCATTTGGATGTTTTCTAAGAACTTGTATCAATTTGTTTTAGTCTAAGAACAGGATCATCACTCACGTAAACTCACTGCAGACTCTAGGATGAACCACTGGATAAGATCAAGCCTCTAGCCTCATCAAATGGTAATTCCCTGCATCCTTAGAACAAATTTATCTTCATCCCAGATTATGATTTAATGATGCCACGAAATATTACTTTTAAGAGTTCCCTTTATCCATGCATATCCAACGCTGACATTACAGCTCGAACAGGATCACCCCGCTATCATTACCACCAAAGACAATTTTTTAAAATCGTATTTAGTTTCACTGATCTGTCTTGTGTTTGTGTCAGCAAAACCAAGGCTATCTCCCTATATCACAAAAATTTTAGGCTGCAAAATCTGGTGGGTACTTAAGAGCAGAATTATACACTACTCAGAAATACACAGACAATTCACAACACAAAATTATGCACTGCAATTTTATTCTCCTGGAATTCTCTTCCAGTCAATTAATTCAAATAATTTTACACCCTTGGTTTGGGGACATTTTAAATCATAACCCTGGAGGCAACTTTCACAGCTGATCACATTCCTTGCCAAATTTATACCACTTCCTTTTGAATTCAACTATTACTTTTGCTTTTTCAAGCTCATAAATAAAAGCAAAGAGCTTTCCTACTCCACAGTGATTTATTGTGAATATACCTCACTTCTGAAAGACATTACCAGCTCCATTACCAGCACGATAGTCAAGTAAGCAAGAAAATCAGCAATACCAAGAACACAGGAAAAGGAATCATCTCTTTCTGCTTCACCTACACCTTCAGTGTTTGGTCATTACAGTTACTCCTGATGCTTCCCATGCTTATGGAGTTCACTAATAAAATGACAATTGCTAGATAAATTTTCCTTACATACTTTTTTTGGTCAAGGAGAACTTCAGAGCTGAATGATGATGATTTGCAAGGAAAAAAAAAAGTTTTAACAAAGAAAAGCAAATAAAATGCTACTTACCCAATTGACTATAACAGTGGTCAGCTGTAAAAATGCAATTAATCCATCCTGTTCTTTCTGTGTGATGCCTCGGAGAGGCAGGTGACGGTACTGGACACTGTCTGCACTTGGCAAGTCTTTCCTTAAGTGCTCATGATAAAGCATCAAGGAGTGGAAGAAATGCTCCCAGGAGACAGGACTGCCACCTGCTCCTTGGATGTTTTCCGCTAGAAAAATGACAAACAGGTGACGAGATTTTCTTTCTACTCTTTCACAGAGTGAAAAGCAGGATGGCTAAAACTAAAAGTTTCTTATCTAAAGAAAAAAGTAAAGTTCAAAGGAAAGTTATTGTATCCAAAATTAATCATTTATGTTTGGGGACTTTTGCTTGTTTATGGGGTTTTTTTGAGACAGAAAGGTGCTAATATAAAGAACTAGTATAAATAAGTTTTCTGTTTTATGAATTGGAATCTTTGCAGCATTTTTTCTATTTTCAAAGGAGGAGAGTTTTTTATAATTTGACCAATGCAAAATGAATGCAAAACACAGGACTGACTAGCATCTCCTACTTTGAGAAAGTGCTACTGTAGTAAATGAATCAAAAAATTCTAACTGAACAAAGCGCTTCTGAACAAAGTTAGCTCAGGAAAGTTACATTGTGTATTTTGTAAATACAGCTAGCTTTAAGACATTACTTATTTTTTGTTTTATAATAAGCAACACTGACATTCTGCATTCCTTATGGTGCTAAGACATGGATTTTTTTTTTTTTAAACTATTATTTTGCTAGGTGAATTGCTCACATGGTGCTCAGACATCTAACTACCTCATCTGGCAGGTTTTATTTCAGATTACAGTTTCAAGTAAAGACTTCCAGTTTCACCTTCTAACTACCAATGAAATGTTAAAAGTATGAGGCCACAATTCATCTCAAATGAGTCTTCGCACTTTTGGAAAGTAAAGGAGTTGAGAAAGAGCTGAAGTGTCACTTCTCTTACCATGACTACTGCCATTGACTTTTAGCAAACTAAAGCAGTAATGAGCACACTGAGGCCCACTAGCCAGTCCCCGCAGCATTTTCAAGTATGGGATGTAAATTGTGGAAGGAAGTAGATCTCCCATTTGCCTAACAAACTTTGACAAGACAACCTAGAACAAATAAAGATCAGTGTTTAAAAAAAAAAAGGAAAAGCTGAGTATTATAGGAAAACATTAAGAAGTAAAAGTCAGAAAACAAATTCTAACGTAATGAGGGCAGGGTGGACAAGTTCCTTTGTAGACTGGCCTATTCAGTCAGACATGTTTGAAAGAGGAACTAAACAAAATAACTCATGTGACTGCAGAATATACTAACTCTGCAATTCAGTATTTCTAGTGATAAAATTTACTTCAGCTCCCAAATGTTCCACAGGAGTATTTTTAGCACATCTCACAGTGCAAGTAAAGAATTCAGTGTGCCTGTCATATACCTGAACAGTGACTCACACACACAGTGGTTCCTTTCAGGGACATTAGGCTTGCTTGCACCTGGCCCTAATTTAAGTTGCCAGTATTCTGGGTGGGTCTTGGGATGTGTCTGATTTTTTTTGGTTTTTTTTTTTGGCTAGGTTTTGCCTAGCACTGCACAGTCCTTCAAAAAGCATTTAGGGCTGACAGAACCCAAGGTACCCCAAGAGTTTTTTGAATGTCTACTTTATCTGCTTAGATTGTGTCTTCATTCGATTTTAAGTTCTGTCTCTTATGGACTATAATTTTAGGACTTTAAATAATTAAAATATTCTTAGGACTTTTTACCCCTAAAATACTATCAACTGCAGTTAATAAAATTTTGGTTTGTTTATTGTTAAGGAATCTAATTTCTCAGTTAAATGAAAAAGGCATGCAGAAGTCATCAGACAAAAAACACAAGAAAACTATCAGAATCCATTCAGCAACTGGAACAAATCAAACCTAAACAACATTTTCAAAGAGGTTTGTTAGTACTCTTTCTTGCTTAGTTTATTGACAACTGTGAATGGCTGGCAGAAGCAACAACCATGCCATGCAGAGCAGGACACATGCAACTCGGTCACTGAAAAAAGGTAAGGTCTTCTTAGAGCTTATCTGTAATAAGGATACCAAAAAGAAAATTTGTTGCTTGAGGGTTTTTTTGTTACTTTGGTTTTAAGTTACTGGTAATTACTCAAGAAAATCGAGATAACCTGGCGCTGAGGGGGTCGCTGGTGAGCTACTCCAAGGTAGGAGCCCATGATGGTGGAGGTCTGCAGGGGCTCTGATGGACACCAGTACTCGTGGGCAAGCTCCAGATTAAAGGGGTCCTTCCTGTACAACTCAGCAATCTGTCAGAAAAAGGAAGATGCAAGAAAAGTAACAACTCCAGGAAGAAAAAAAACAATTACTTCAAAAATAAGCAGTGCTTCTAGATTAGCTAAAAAAATCTGAGAGGCAAAGCATCACAGGGCTGGTGTTCCAGTTCTTAAAATCACAGCTTCTAAATAACAGAACTGGAACTAGTGACAGCCAGCAAAATTCGAAATGTAGATATTAGTGAAAATTTAATAATTTTCTATTTAACTATTATGGATTAAATCATTGCTAAAAAACCCAGTGTCATTTCTCCTTAAACAACCATATGCCTACCTTTATACATTAATTTTACAAGTTAGGTAGTATCATAATTAGAAACCTTATCTGCTATCTGAACATACAATTTCTCAGAGCAAATTTTTATTTCTTCATTTAAGTTTACTATAGCTATATGAGATGCTTAAGAAAGCATTTCACTACAAATTTTCCTGCTGATGTCCTATAACCTGAAGGATATCTTTGGAAAAGACTAGTAATACAAACTTTTAAATTATCAGAAAATATAAAACACCTCAGTTCAGTACGCAAATCTATTTTTCAACATAGATTTTCCTGAAAGTGCAGTACAGTAACCCTAATAGCTAATATTTAAACAAATGTAAGTATTTTTATTTCCATTTTATTTTATTTTTATATTCTTTATTTTATTAAAAATATGACAGAAAATCATTCTTTTAAATGTATGCTTATGGTAAAAACTCTACTGAAATAAGGGAATTTGTAATTCCATCAGTCTTGATGGAGTCACCTTACTGAGCAAATATCAAATAGTCTTCCCAAACTCTCATTACAAATATATCAACACATAAGAATTATTTAAACATTTCAATTATTTATCAGAGTAATTGTCAACAGTAGGGTAAAACTTCTAAAACCTTCAAATTTAAGAAACAATGCAGTATTCGCTTACTAAAAAATAATAAAAACCATGGCATTAACATCAGAAACCAAGGCAGCAAATTAACTCCTTTATATGAAAAATTATAGAAAAGTGTCTGTACTTAAGGAAAAAAAAAAATTCATCCCAAAAGGGAAAGATCCAGCACCATATGGTATCATTCAGATACAAGTTTCAGATGACAAATGCAAGTCACAATCATTATTTGTCACAGTAATTTACAAGAAAATAAGGCTTACTAGAAGCATTAAATGCTCCAGATCTCTCCGAAGGGAAATAGGTGGATCGTTACCCATCTGAATACTCATGTGGATCATGCGAGCATCTTCGTCAGCACGGTTCCTCAGCTGTTTCACCTGCACGATTTATAAAGTGGAAAAGGAAACAGTGGTCTATATTTAGCTAAGAATGAAATAAACAGAAATAATGGAATTGTCTACATGGCCTATTAAAACTATGAAAGCAAATGTACTTGCACGAACATGACAAGAATATTCAATTTTCTATTTTTTCAGTCCTCCCTCCCTCCCAAGAGCTTGCACGTAAAGTTGTAGTGATTGACTATAACTTACTGCCAAAGCCCTTAGAACATAGCAAAAGCCCTCAACTTGTATCATGGGAGTTTCTCCTAACTGATTGCACCAGATAATTTGGTTTTGCTCCAAAAGGTGGATCCTTTTCCTCTTTCTAATTTAAAAGCTAAACAGCTTAGTTTCAAAGGATGCTAGACCATTATTCACAAGGAGTGAAAAGAAACATGTAATGTAAATGCAAACATGAATGCAAAATATTGATTCCTGTATATAGATCTCTGGATTGCACCCTTCTTCACCATTAAAGACTACTCCTACTTGCAGCTACTTTACAACTTGAAAAGGTCTGAACTGATGCAACTTTGGAGTTACTCCGTCTCAGCCAGAAGCATTATCACATGTCAATAAATACCACAGGAAAAACAAGAGAGAAGAGCAAGAAGAATGGCAAGCAATTTTTTTTTAAAGTAACCATTTAATCAGCATCCTAAACTTCTTTGTGTTGAAAATGCTAATTATTAAACAAAAAACAGCTGACATTTAGTTTTAAATTCAAAAAGCTTTTGACATGAGACCTCAACAGAGGCTTATAGAAAGCAAACCGACATGAGATTAAAAGTTTTGTTAAATATTAAGGAGACATTGAAGAATAAGAAACAGAAGTAAGCAACCAATTCAACACATAAAAAATAAAACATGTTGACAGTCCGTAGAGACTAGTTCATGGTCTATAATATATCTCAATGTGCAAAACTGAATGAGAAGCAAAATAATTGTTTAAAAAATAGTTTAAAAATAATAATAACAATAAAAAATTATTAAAAACTCAAAATAACTGTGGAAAGGGTCAAAGCAAACTAGCTAAATTGGTATACTAACTGAACAAAATAAAAACTGTTGGTAAGTTAAATAAACAATAATTTGAGGTACTAAAGCCAATTATCAAGTTCTGAACAAATATAATGGAGGCAACCAAAAGATTTCCCAAATCATCACTGGCAAGGAGCATAAATGCAAAAACTATGCAGAAGAATTAATTAAAATGGTGACTTAGAGATTTAAGTAAAACTGAACCAAGGTTACACAGACACACAAAGCAAAACAAAGATCCTGCAAAACAGACACTTCTTTTTACCTAAAATTTGAGATTCAGTAGAAATAACTAAGGACATAAGCCAACCACTACCTATCAACAGTTAAGACAAAAAGTTGCCTTGTAAGGCTATACCTCAATTGCCTACTAACAACTCCCTGTGAAACAGCTAGTACTGACTTACATCAAACTAGAATGCAAGTCAATGGTCTGATTTTGCCTTATATTCTGCATTACAAAATCCTGTTTGTAATGAACATCTCTCTTTGTCTTCAGGCATTAGCTACAACTAACTGAAAATCTGAGCCAAAGCAGGAAAAAACCAAAAAAACCAAACCCAAACTGAAATGGAATTTCAGCATTCATTTAAATTTTAATCATGTAAAACAAACACTACTACCACCATAAAAGCTTGTGTTGCAAATCTCACCACACTGAAGTGTTTTAAAAACCACATTCTACTTCGGTGTGGAAAACAAACCCCAAACATTATGGCTTCTATAAAGAAAACAGGTTTTCTGAAGCTGGGCCTCAAGCTGAGCATCACATCCGAATCTCTGTGCTACCTTGTCCAAATAACAGAAACGTAGAAGAGATGCCCACACTTCTCAGTAAGTGCTACTCACCCAAACAACTTACTTTCATTGGCATGAGTGCAAGGAAGTCCGTGACAAGGTTATGGATTTTGCGAATGTAAAATTCCTCCTGGTAGAAATTTTCAGACGCCACAACGGATTCAGTGAGGAACAGGAAAACATAATCAGCAATTGCTAGCTCTGCCATTGCCTCGTCTGCCTCAGTGAATTCTGCTAGAGCTGGGCAACAAAATTCACAAGAGGGGAAGAAGTAAATAACAACCTGTTACCAAACAAATATATTTCAGGATACACAGGCATGCAAATTTCCATGCTTCTATCAGCTCTGTTTTTTCTACTGTACAGGAGAACTAGACTGAAAAAAAGATAAATTAATGGCAGATGATGACCTCTACTTTCTGTTTTAATAAATGTTACAGTGTATATCCATTTACCCCAAAAAAACTAAGGCAGTCAACCAAGAACCACAAACCAACTTTATTTAAACATTAATTATATTGTTTACATTTTCTTTTTTAGATATTTTGGAGTAGACTCAATTTTGACGTAGTAGAAAGCTAGATGGTTTGTGAGGTTCAGAATGGAAAAAATAAAATTATGAATAGATTCATCATCTCAAGATACTGAGGTCTAACATCTACAGATGTAAAAAAAACACAATCAAGAATCCATTCTGGATTTAAGCAGATTCAAATGATACTAAAGCTGAAAATTAAATACTTGAATTTTCCAGTACGTTTAAATCTCTTTCACTTCAATGAGGCACTATTACTGTCTAGTAAATAATTACTTCTACATCTGTGTACATTTCAGAGCAATTCAATTCACTACAACGAAACTTATATAGAAAAAGTTTTAAGGAAGTAAATAACACTTCAGAAAGGTAATGGATCCTTTGACTTACACCACTTGCAGTCTCTGAATACGAATGTGCAGCAACTGAACTTTACCTGTCACATCAGAGAATTGGGATATTCCTCGCAATGTCAGTGCCCAGGCTAATCTGACAGTGGCTTGCAGGCCTGGTAATTTCCAGGGCTGGCACTCCTGAAGCCGAGTGTGGATCGTTGCTATGTACTGTCTTTCTGATAGCAGAGGGAGCCGGTGCATCAAGTCTTCAACAACAAAAATACAAAACCAATACTCAGTAAACAAATGTGAAAAAACACATGCAAAATCCTGCCAATTTGTTACTCATCAATAACAAAACTGCTCAAACTACAATTTATCCATCTGCACAATGTAACCTCTGTGAAAGTTGCCAGCATTACCTTCACGATCCTCTGCTCCTTGTTCCAGAAAGCTGACATCAAAGCAGTAAAGGAGAGCCATGAGAAGGGACAAATTCACGCCATCCAATGAGCCATCAGCTTCCACTGTTACCTTCTCCAGGTAACTTATGAGGAGTAGAGTGTCATCCTTACTCAGGGGTGACTGACAGGTCCACACAAAGAGACTTTCAGCCAAGGACTGTCGGCATTCTTTAATGAGATCAGAAACCTTTACAAGACAAACAACAACAAACAATAAAAACCAACCTGGTGAATGTATCTATTCTGGTAACATGTTCAATTTCTCCTTCTCAGTCAATCATGATGACCAGCTTAAAGTAAAAATCCCTCTGAATACAGCAGCTACAGAAAATGCTGGGTTTATTTGCTAAACAAAAAAAGGACCCTTCTGCTTGTTAATTGCATTTATATTCCTATGTATTTCATGAGAGGTGTGAGTAGATATCTGGGAATATGACTACACATAAACCAGTACCCCTGCCGAGGTCAAGAGACATCAATCTAAATAAAATTTACACAGCTGTAAATGGATCACACAGAAGGCACACTCCCGTCTCTAATTACACAACCACACTGGCAGTTACCCCAGTTACAGTCAACCTTCCCTTTGCCCCAAAAAATCAATCTTCAGGTGAAACTAAGGTAAATTAAGGTAATTTAAGATAAATGAGAAAGATACTCTTTTCACAGTTTCTAGATTCATAGTAAAAGTGTAAAGCTAGTTCTTTATCCAGTGGAAAGTAAATTGATTTATTATTACACAGAATGATTTTGAGGCAGATCACCCATTAGAAATGACGTCAAAAATTAAAACAATCATGTTTAAAATCTTCCTGCCAGCAAAATTATGCTGCAGTTAGTCACAGTGTCAATTAAGCCCAAGAACTACAAAGATGACACTGTATTTTCAAGCAATTTTCACTTGAGTATTAGAAATGCTTTCATTCATATTAACACAATTGGGTTATTAAGAGAATTATTCACCTGACTCAACTTGGTTTCAATCTGTTTTAATAATTTGTGAATTAGTTCACTTTTCTTATGTCAATAGTGCAGATAATGGTAGTGCTGATAATTTAAAATACAGACTTCAGAATTTAGAAAACAAGAAATTTACACACAGTGTAAATATTAGGCTTAGATTTTTACTGTTAATTCTTCACTAAAAATAAGACATGCCCTAGCATCTGGGAGCAACAGCAAAATAGAAATGCAGGAAGCAATGTAAATCCCACACTGATATTGCACAAGCTGTGGAGCAGTACCTGTAATCTCAGACAGCAGCAGACTTGTGCAAAGGTAAAGGACTCCTTGCAGTCTAACTCTATCCTAACGTGTTGAGTAACACAGAAGAATATCCATGCTCAGTGAATTTTACCTCTTTGCGATGTTTCTCACTGCCCAATCCTCGCTCTCGCTGGAGTTTATCAAATTCATTGTTCAAATCAATGTGAGACACAAGTGTGAGGATCTTCTGAGTCAAACCCTGCTCCATAAGGTCATCTGTAAAGCGTGTTGTCATGGAAATTAACTCTTGACTGAAATGGAAAGAATATAAATTTAACAATTAATCATAGTTTTCCAGTCACAAACATGTCTAAAATACTGAATCCCATAAAATGTATTTGATGACAAAAAACCATACAAATAAATTATATCCAGAGAGCAACTAAAGATGCATCACTAATCAGTAAGTAGTGCCCTCAAAACATTATGCTGAAGGGATACAGAGTCTTTAGGCAGCTGTAGGTTCAAGAACATGGAATATGAGAATACAACAGTGATCAGCTAGTTAAGATTTCTATTAAAAGGAAAAAGTATTATACACAAGATGCACATAACTCACAAAATCAGGCTCTTTCTTACTAGTAAATGCAATTGTCCAGATACTGCACTTGGAATTTATATTTACACTAGAATACATTTTTTCATCTTTCTCTAGCCAACTTGGAAGCAGTGTGCACTGCTTTCTTTTCAAGGCAAAAAATACTACCATATAATGTTCACCAGTAGATAGTACATTCCTTTTAAGAAAAGCCAGGATCACAATTTCCTTTTACAGTACACATAAAGTCAGAACACAGCAGTGTCCTCAAATACTGAGCAACGACCAATAGTTAGAGCAACAATGGCTGGGACAGTGTCTGAAATAAAATACTGCCAAAAGGTGAGGTAGCATGAAAGAACTGAAAGTAAAATAGATATCCCTATAATCCAACAAAAATATGTGCAAAAAAAGATTATGCTTTAGAAACTAACATGAAAGCAGCTGCATCATGTTATGAGAAAAAAAGCAAATTCGAGACTATACACATTCCCTTAGTCTAATTAGTTCTAAGAGCACTTAAAACAAAGAGTTTTGATCAGCTTATTGCCCTGATACACACCTGAGTTCCAGTGTCCACGTCTTGCCTTGGCGTGACTGGATGAGGGTTCGCAGTGAATTGGCAATGCACCTTTTTCCATCCCAGTACAACAGAACTGCCACTAGACCTCTTGTCAGGCCAGGAAAGTGAGGCTGCTGGTGTTCTCCTAGTGAATGAAAATGCACAGAAATAGACAAAGAGAGCTGAACATACATGCCTTGATAACAGCTCTGTATCTTTGTATTTCTAATTGAAATTCAAATATCGCATTCAAAGTAACTGTGGTTATTCACTGCCACTTCGATCTGTTTCAGACACTTAAAAGAAATCCCAGATATTTTGGGTGCT
Organism: Molothrus ater; assembly: GCF_012460135.2. Classification (NCBI taxonomy): domain Eukaryota; kingdom Metazoa; phylum Chordata; class Aves; order Passeriformes; family Icteridae; genus Molothrus; species Molothrus ater. The sequence continues at coordinate 46,984,644 of NC_050482.2, forward strand.
ATTGGTAAAATTATTACTCAACTACTAAAACATACAAAATTTTTTTAAATGCTAGTCCAAATGGTATTTGCCACTGATATGTACCCATTTAATAATCAATTTGAGATGATTATCAGAGAAATATATTTTATTCAAAATGAAATTTCCTATCTGAAACTACACTGAAAATTCAAGTTCAAAATAGAAAGTGAGCCTGACTTGGAGATAGCTTTCCAAAGGTGACAAATTTGCAATCGACTTCTTTAACAAATTTTTCAAGTTAATGAACAGTAGCTAGTAATAACTAACAATTTTAACATAATGATTCTAAAATCAATCTTCTACACAAAGAATGTGTCACTCTCCAGAATACTTCTCTTACTAATCAGTTATTAGATTACAGAATCACACAGCAATGTATAACTAACATATAATTTGAAGAATCAGTATCTATTACACTGCTTTACGGAAAAATTCTCAATCATGTTTTAATTACGTTTAAATTCAATGATACAGAAAGTAATTCATAAAACCTCCTCAGAATATATCCCCCCTTGATGGGGGGTATATTAGCTGAGCATACAAACATTAGGGCTTGCTACCATATGACATTACAGTGAGAATTTTTTTAAGAACGTTCTGTGATAGGAAGCTAAGGCCTTCATTGTATCATGCATTCACCTTAAATGTACACTTAAATAAGAAGGCCCTATTTAAGCAGTATTTTTCCAGATCTTGAATATTTTCCCTTCTCACCAGCTAGAAGGAGCTCAACAGCTGCCAGCTCTCCAATATCAAAGAGGTCACTGAGGATAAAGGCTTCTCTGATGAGCTGCTCTGGCAAAAGCCTAGTTCCTTGCTGACCCTGGATGGCAACTCCCTCTGTGCTTGCTTTCTGAATTTTCTCATGCTGCTGAACATTTTTTGGCTGCAAGAGAAACAAGCACAGGAAGTTATTCAAAATGGCAAGATCAAATACTGAATTAAAGCTTTACTCATTAATCCTTCCTCACAAATACAGTTCTGTCAGGTTAGGTTGTCATCATAAAAACAAAGGCAGTGTTTTTAAACAGATAGTAAAGGCATCCTAAAAATGCTTCATGCTTGGACAGCAGTGGTCTCTTTGTGGGAATGTAAAAAACTAATCTTATACAATCAGTGCTGACATTTAGTTTACTCAAAATACTAGTGGTTGAAAATAAACTTTGATAAAATTCTCAACAGGAATTGACATCAACTCAGTTAAAGACATCTGGGTTGTTGATCAGAACTGTTATGTTACTCCCAACTGTTCTCTACATCATTCTTTTTCTATTAAACTGAGATGCTAAAATATACTGATGAAACTCTATAGCTGACTGTTAAATTTTCTGACCTTTCAATTTAAAAAAGCCATCTACTATTGGAGAAATTACACCCCTGAAAGAAGATATATTTCTAGTTACTACCTTATGATCCACCAGCCAAGAAACAGGGAGTTTTTTTTACATTATCTGGCATTCTGAACAAGACATATTCTGTATTTTTTAAATTCACGTGTTCACCTATTTTTTGGTTGTCAATCTGACTGAAACATGAGCAAAACCAGACAAAATATCTTTGTGCTTTCAGACACACAAGAGTAACAAAAAAAGTTAATACATGACTGATGAATCATCAGATACTTTTATTACTCCTTTCAAAATAGCACTCAAATAATGAGAGAAAAAAATCATCATAGATAAAATTATCCTGTAGATGATACAATATAATATGCATGTATTATTTTTTCCCACTTAATACTACTTGTTTTCTTACAGCAGAACAGGACTGGTATAACACATCTGTGTTATGTACTGTAAAAACATGAAAAGAATAGTCATGATCTAAAATGGCATGTAGATAACAATATAAGACAGAGTAAATCCTCAACTCTCCAGCTCATTCCAGAAGAGAGCATCAGTCCAGTACCGGATTTCTGAAGAGAGAAATGAAGTCAGATTTGTGCTTCTTTAAAACTTGATCGAGACGATGAACAGCTTCAGGTTGCCTTTTCCAAATGGCATTCATTACAGTCTGCCATATGTCCTTATATGGACCCCACAAGCTTGCAGCTAAAAGGAGAGATAAAACAATGTATTTGAAATAGAGAGAGGAAGAAAACAAATTATTTCTCTATTGCTTTCAATAAGTAGACCCTTTTTTAGTTTACTGTTACTCTTGGCATGTCAGAATACTCTTACATCCATGAAGAAAAGTATATTTTCCTTTCCTAAGGCACAAAACCAAAAAAAAAACCAACAATGGTCGGATATAAAACTTAATTGCATCTAGAGAAGTAAAGAACCAAAAAAGATTATGTCCACACCTAAATTCTGGTGCTGAAAGTCATCTTACAAGAATACTCACAATACAGTTATTAGGTTGGAAAAGACCTTTAACATCATTGAGTTTAAGCATTAATCTGACACTGCCAAATCTACCACTAAAACATGTCCTGAGGTGCCACATCTACATGTCTTTTAAATCCCTCCAGGACTGTGCCTCTACCACTTCTACAGAACACTCCAGAAAAGGAATCCCTTCACTATTAGCTAAACAACCCATCAAATCAAAATATGCAATACTCTTGCATTACAGCAGATGGCTGAAGAAATATTGTTTCAACCATTTCCAAAGTGCTTGAGTGAGCAAGTTGGAAAACCAAAAGCAGTTTAAGCAAAAGCAAGCTATTTACATCACCCTTATTGCTCCTACATTGTCACAGTGTGTACTGAGTCATCTGGAAGGGGTGTAAAATCCTGCCTCACTAATCAGAGAAAAACATTTGCTGTTGAGAGACCACAAACTCCTTTGGTTACTCAAACTAAAATTGATATCCCTCCCAACAATCAAAACGCCAATCTCCTAAGCATCAAAGTGCCTCTAGGATGTCAGATCAAAGACTCCCATACTTAAATGGTGAAGTCTACACACTTAAATGGTGAAGCCACTCATGCTGAGTAGCTACATGTGAATTTACAAATGACTGAGACAACACATTTAGCAGTGCCAAACGCAGTGGCTGTGTCAGGCCAACCTGTAAAAAAGGGACAAATTTGCCTTTTCTGAGCATCAGTGTTTTAACTCCTACAATGTCACCCCTGCCTAGAAATAACTACTACTGCATGCATAATTTCACACTCAGCTATAACTGGCTGTCCCACACAACATCAGACTTCAGATTTATTTCCACTTGAAATTGTCTTTTCACTCTTACTACATTACCATGTCCACTAAACACCAGCAGCAAACCACAGTGTCTGCCAAAAGGTGTTCAATTACTTCCCTGGCCCATTTGTTTGCTCTTGTCCCTACCACATAATTGCTTTGCACCAGCCCAAACACGTGAACTGTACTCTAGGGAATTAGAACAAATTAAGGATCTAATTTCTCAAAGCAAAATCTAATCCAAAAAGGGGTTTATTTTCAACAGGATCACATCTTCAACCCAGTTTGCTCTGCAATGGCACAAAGATGAATTATTGCAGAGAAAGGAATAGGCCCTAGGAATAGGAAGAAGTGGGACTTCAGCAACCACGCAACCACTTAAGCTGTTCTATTATTACTAATTTTAGAACGGCTGACTGTCCCATCAGGGACAGCAAGAAAAGACAGGCTGAGCTGCTTCTCTTGGCAACAGTAGCAAATGATGCATATATGCCTGAACACTTTACCAAGTGACAGACACTACCATGATGTGTCTGTTCCCACAAACAATATACTATACCTAAGGCAAAATCTTTACCAGTTCTAGTGCCACATCTCCTTTTAATTTTTCTCATATTTCTTGTAAAAAACTCCTTCTTCCCCTAGTTTTTTTTAATTATAAGGTGATAGACTCTCTTGCTGTGTAACTCATAAAATAGTCTCATTTGAACTACTCCAATTTTCACTTCAACAAAGCCATAGTTTTCATTAAGAGTCTTTGCTTTATTACTGCTTTTCTGTGAGGCTACAGGGATGCAATCCATTCAGTGAGACCAAAAATCTTCTCTGTAAAATCTGCTTGCCACAGGAATGGAGCTTTTAATTCTATTAGCTAGAATTAATAATGACTATTAACTGTCACTACTGACATACAAAACCTTATTTACAGATCTTTTGGCCTACATGCCAGTGATAACTGTTTTTCACAGGGTCTCCATTCTCCTTCTGTTAACCTAATGAAGCTCAGCAAGAGTAAATGCAACATCTTGCACCCAACACAGAACCACTGCACAGGCTGGGAACCAAAGGAGCTTCTGGAGAGCAGCTTTACCCAAGTGTCAAACACCCAAGTGTCCTGGCGGACAGGAGGCTGAACACCAGTCAGCAGCACAGGCTCATAGCAAGGCTCCAGGCTCTATTAACAGCTCTATTAACAGCTCTATTAACAGCTGTAGCCAGCAAATGCAAATAAGTGATTATTTAGGCGTCTCAGAGTCCTTCACTCCCACACTGTGTCTAATTTTGGGCCCTCAGAGCTAGACACTGAAATAGCGAGCCAGAGAACAGAATGAATGAGAGGCTGAAAGAAGTGACCTGGTCCAGCCTTACAAAAAGAAGCCTAAAGAGGGATAGGGGCTTTGTTTTCTCTAACTGCTGAATGGCACTACATGCAGAAAGCAGGGCAAGATTCTGGATATATTTCCTTTTTGCCTCTTACATCACACAGCATTAGGAGATGAGTGTAAAACCGAAGTGATGCGTAACCACGTGCACACCGAGTTACACAGTCCCCTGTAAGCAAGGGGGCCTTGGCTGCCTGACGTGACTCCCCGCCAGGACCAGCCAGGCATGGCGGCAGCTCTGACCACGGAGCGCCGTCCCCGGCAGCACTGCGCGGCCCGAGCCCGGGCACCGCTGCACGGGAGGCCGCTCTCCAGCGCCTGTCCGCACACCGCGTCCCGCACCGGCCTGGCGCCCCGCACCGGCCTGGCGCCCCGCACCGGCCTGGCGCCCCGCAGCCCTTCCCCGCTGCCGGCCGGGCCTCGCCTCGCCGCCTCGCCACGCCCGGCCTGCCCAGGGCGGCCGCCCCGGTTCCGCTGGCTCGGAGGAGAGGCGCAGGGTCGCCGGCGGCCGCGGAGCGGGATGGCCGCGGGGAGAGGCGGAGGAGAAGCCGCAGCCCCACGCTCAGATTGTTCTTACCCGAATTTACCGCCAACGGAGCCGCCATCTTGGGCAGAGGGAGGCGCGTCGCGGCGCCGGCGCCCGAGGAAGGCCCGGGCGTGCCTAGGCCCCGCCTCGCTGCCGCGGCACCGCGCGGCTGGGCCCCAGCAGGGGCAGCGGCTCCGGCGGCGCGGGGCAGCCCCGCGCCCGGGCTGCTGGGAGCTGTAGTCAGTGTAGGTTCGTGGTTCAGCGTGCCGGCCGGCTTCGTGTTCGCTGCAGGCGGCTGCGGGAAGGGAGAGCGCCGGGCTTCTGCACTCCCGCCTTCCCTCCTCTGATGTAAATAACACAGCGACTCCGTGCCGTTCCGTTCTTCTTTCCCTTTTCCTTTCCATGCCACGCTCAAGTGAGTCTTTCCTTCCAAGCCCTGCCCTATAAGCCGTTTTCACTGAATATGGCTAAATACCTGAACTCAGACACTGCACTAGGAGATACATTCACTAGAATATTTAAATTTATTTTTTAATTGAAAAAAAAAATCATCAGGATGATTCCAGCTTGTCTGGTTTCTGATTGAAATCTTTAAAAAAATAGATACAATAAATAATTTTTGCATATGAATGAGGGTTTACAATCTTGTATAGGGGAGGATTAAAAAAAAACCCAACACCCCCCACAAAAAAACAAACAAACAAACAAAACAAAAAAAAAACCAAAACCAAAAAAAAAAAAAAAAAAAACCAAAAAAACAAACCACCAGATCTGATAGGAGTTATCCTGTGAAGAAAGCTGCATTTAAACTCAATGTGCAAGAAAGAAAATGAAAAAGTACCAGGCACAAAGAAAAGAAAATAAAAAGCATGTTTATACACTTATTCATCTGGAGCTGAGGAACAAATATCAGTATCTTAGAAGTAGTCTGTGTCTGAAGTCAATTTACCATTCTCTGCCCCAGTAGTAATCAGCATTCTTACAGAAATTCCCTCCTGTATTATATTTAGGATAAAATATTCCACCAAAAGTATTCATTTTTAGTTCCAATAGTTTCCCCTCTTGAACTTTATTAAACCAGTATTCCATGGTTGCAAAACCATGTCCAATGAACTAGACCCATGGGAAATTGGCAAAATAACTATCTTTGCTTCTGTAGATCTCCCCTGTAATGGGATGGCAGAAGGGGTAATAGAGAGAGCAGAGCTCCTGGGGTGAGACTGAATTGGCAAGGCAGCTCTAAGAAAAAGGAGACAGAAAACAGAGAAACTGTTTCACTTAGAAGAGGAGAGAGAAATTAATATTTTAGAAAAGAGGGGAATTCTCAGAGTTCAGTATATGAATGTGTTCTCAATAATTTGGCCTAATTTGTTGATTTAGTCAAAGATTTCATATTTCTTTGAGATTTACCTTATCCTGGTCTTAACCATGAACAGACCACACCAATAATTATGAGAATGACAGAGAATTGTTCATTTCATTCCAAGAAATGAAGAATGCCAGGCAAGAGGTAAAAGTAGGAAATAAGTGAAGTTATTCCCCAAGCAGCTGAACTAAAGCAGCCTTGGTATCTGGGTGGGGCATTCCTGTATCCTCTCCTGTGCATCCTTCCTTGTGAAGCCATGGTCCTGCAGGTATCAGACAAACGTGGAGATGCATGTGCTGATCGCCTGGCCACAGCAAAAAGTAGTGGATAGTCTGAGGTTTTGCTTCAGTCTTTCCTTCCACAGCGATTCTAATTTTGATCTTTTTCCTTAATACATTCCCAGATTTGCACTAAGTTTATGAGCCCTCTAGCTTTTGATCAGATTAGGTTGGAATTGACTCAGAAATTGCAATAGGTTCAAAAGTTACTGAAAAAGTTTGGCTTACAGTGGGATTTCCTAAGCTGTGTTTCCTTAAGAAACATGAAGTTTTAAAGTAGGGAGAGAAATAAATAATTGATTTTTTTTCAAGCCTTTCCCAGGCATTAAGAGCTGTCATATTTCTTTTGGCATTCAGATACAGCCAGATTGCACCCACTTTTTTTGAACTCTGTTGAAGGAAAAAATCCTTTCTAACCACTGCAGATTTAGTATTTTAAATTTCCAAATAATTCTTTCCTCTTCTTGCCAATTGACCTAGGGTCACATAGCAACAAGAAAAAAAAGACAGCCTGAAATAGTGGATAGCAAGGGGTAGGTCATTGGGCAGCTGAACTACAGAAGAAAAAATACCACATTTGGCTCCAGCTGCACAGCATTTATTATATTCTTTCTCTGTCAGCAATGTGATATTTTAATGCAAAATAGTTGTGACAGTTCAGTTCCTAGTATGGATGAAGTAAGAGAGGCATCTAGCTACACCATACCATACATTCTGCACATATTTTTATTGGCATAACTGCATCCATCCATTCATGCTTTAATGAGTAAGGAAGTCCATTAATAGTAATTCTTGCTTATTCTTGATTTATTTGCTGTCCTTTAATTAAGGTTCCCATTGTTTACCCAGGATCACTGGCTGGTTTGGTAGTCTATTTTTGACAAGTCACTATAGGGAAAGAATACCTCACTCCTCTCCCTAACAATAGCTCTCAGCAAGTTCTGCAACACAGAGGGGTTCAATAAGGGACACCAATGTCTTTCATCCTTAATTACTAGACAGAAATCTGTGAAGTATCAAAGGTAGGCTGACACTAAATACCTGGGATGGATATTAATTCCCCTGGATTTCAGGGAAAGGAGGTTCCAAATTGCCTGTAGGGTAGCGAATTCTGCTTGTGTGGTGAGAGACCTACATTAACTTCTATAGGTGAAAATAACTCTGAGTAATAATTCAAATGAGCTGCACAGTGGGAACCTCCTCTTTGTAACTTGTAGGTGGTTTGTGATGTGCTACAGGTGTAACATTCTTAATTTTGATAGTACTGTATTTGATGGTTCATAGTCAAATCATACATCAAGATACCAAGATAATAATGATGATGATGATATAATTTCCTCTCTTTACATATTATTATTATGAGGAAGAGTAATTATTAGCCAAAAAAAGAGTATTGTTCAAATGCCTAAGAGGCCCTACTTAATTTCAAACCTTTAATCTTTAGTGTCATTATGATCACATCTTTCACATCTCCATCACACGATGGAAAAAAATTAGAAAATTCTTTTCAGCACTGCAGCTGAGACTGAAAAAGTTGCCTTGTAGAAGTACATCTACATAAATAGACCAGTCCTTGCATTGTGAAATATGCCTCTTTCCCAAAAATCCAGAAACATTTATGGCTACTGATTAGTCTAATAAGACTTCCTGGAGCTCTTGTTTTGACTGACACCAACTCTGTGCATCTCAGCTTACTGTTCTGTAAAAATAGGTATAGCATCTCACAGTAGGCCTGGAATGCTGATCGAACAGATCTTCAGCTTGGCCCCATCATCTGAACAGAGGAAAAATAATGTATTTTTGTTTTATGTTAGTTGGCAGAGTAAAAAATCCTGTATTGTCTTATGTGCTGGCTAAATTTCCTAGAAACTTCTTAGCTATAATCCTGTCTTTGCTGCAAAAAGCATGCTTTATACATGGAGATAGTTTGCTTGGCATCAAATCTTAGAAAAAGGTCTGAGACCTTTGCCTTCAGCATTTCTCAACAAAATAATTTTGTAATTTCTGTCTTCCATCCCAGGTATTTCTGGTGTCACCATGGTATCTAAGCTGATCAAAGACACTGTGTGAGGTTGTCACTAGCTCGTGTAAGTAGTTTATCTAGCCAAAAGCAACAATGAGCTAAAAGTTCTCAAAGTTACATGAACACCTTCCTTGGGGTCAGGGAGCAGGGGAAGACGAACAGCAGGTGCTGCCCTTCCTGTGTAGGTGAGGACAATTAGTGACTATAGGCATTTAACCAGAAATGAATGCCTTGATAAGCAATATCCTGCTTGTCAGTTGGGTTTGTATGAGCCTTGTTCAGGCTTCAGAGGTAGAATGAAAATACTGTTCTTGGCTCTGTCATGTATCGTGAGTTATTTTTTTCCTAATTCCTGCTTTGGGGCCCTTAAAGCTATCTGTTTTGTTTCTGTTTCTTCTCTATTCTGGAATGAAGAACAGTCTTTCTGTAATAATTTCTCCATTCAGCTACTGAGGGCATTGAGGCAGCTATTAGCCCAGAAGGTGATCTGATTAGTGTAAAGATGTAGCTGCCAGTAATTGAAAACGAGAGGTTCAGAAACCTACAGCCATGGAAATGCTGGAAAAACAAAGCATAAGCAAAGTGAAGATATTTGATATAGTAAATAGAAGTCTTGGCACATCAACATTCATTCTGTTCAGGGATTTACGTATCAGATTTAAGGATGGCTGATGTTTTTGCAAGTTGCCAATTTTGCAAATTCAGGCTTTATCCTGTAATTCATTCTGAGCACTTTCTAAAGCATGTTGTATATATTCTGCAGCTGACTTACATACTTCTTTCATTCTTTTGGGTTCCCATCCAAGAACGGGTGGGTTGGAATAAGTGCAAAGCTATGAGAGAGTATAATGAGTTCACTTGGGCAACACTGAAGATGTGTAAAATTGCACAAAAATCTCTATGCTATTAATGTAAAGCAGAGGGTTTCTGTAACTAGATATAATGCAAGAAATGGGAGAGGGAGTCAATTTAAACTAAATTGATATAAATCATTACTTCATACTTACAAACTGAGTGAAATTGATATAGGAACCAATGAGCCTCAGGAAAAGGCTACCTTGCAATGCCATCTCCACTGCAATGTAAAATTGCTTCACAAATTATGCTACCATTTTGTTAATTCTCTTCCCAGCACTGTCCACTTCTTTGGACTTCTCTGGACAGAAGACAAGAAGTATCCTGTATCCAAAAGATGTATGCAAAATATAGTTTGTGCACTTCTGACAATTTGTTACTGAAATACTTTCCCTGTCTTGATGGTCTGAGAAAACTTATTGGAAAAAAACCCTGTGTAAATAGATAGCATAAGAAAGGATTTGCTTTCTGTTCTGGTTGATTTTTTTGTTTCATGTAAGTTTGCAGAGAATCAGGAAGAATTATGTTCAGGAGCAAGAATTTAAAGAACATGGACTGAACAAATTCAATTTCTGGAACAAGAAATTGTATTAATCGATTCTGATGTCAAAATATTTCAGTGGAGGTCACATGTCTGTTAAAGTCTTCTGCTGTATTTGCATCACTCAGCTGCATTCCTGGGCATCTGCCTAGTAACAATATAATTTTGTTTTTCTTATGCATCACTCTGAGTCCTCTTTAATGAGCAGTTTGTCTGCAGAAACAAGTAGTTATGGTGAGGTCCAGCCCAGGAGAAGCTTGAGGTACTGACTCATTCTGAAACACTGTGGGAAAGGTTTGCTTGCAGGTATATTTAGACTATAACTACACAAGGACACTAAGCTATGAGAAACCCCCAAAAATTAGGTGGCCATAGTTTTAATGAGGATTTGATTATGCCTTTTGAGTGTCTTAGTTTGACATTGTTTCATATTAGATGATGATAAATGTGTTTCAAAGTATGTTTTCCCAGAACTTCTCAGAAAGTCTAGTGTCAGTTTTGAGGTGAGATCTGAAGAGCATTATAGGGAAGATTGATGCCTCCCTTTCACTGAAGGAGTTCAGATTACTTGTTCAGGTTGTGAGAGGCTTGCTAAATTCTTCCCTCCCAGCTTAATATGCAACTGCTACCTCCCATGAATGTTGGAGAGGTCTTTGGCATTCTATGCTCTCAGTCTCTTGTTAGTGACACTTCACTTTGTGAAAATCATTAAACCTCCACCAGATATGCAACTGGAACCTGCCAGGGAACAGGGCAGAGAAAATCCCACCATTCAAAAGGCTAACCTGACCACCAGGTGAAGAATATTTCTCTTGTGATTTGTCTCAGTGATCAAGACTTTTTAACAAACACATCAGCATGTGTTTGACTCAAATATTAATTCACTTTATTTTCACAAAAAAAAAAAAAAAAAAACAAAACCCAAACTTCTGTGTTAACTACTTTGGAGGCTTCTTGAAAGCCTGAATCATATGTGAAAGTGAACTACCAGCTCTGTCAACATGACCAGCTGTAACTTTTTTCCTTTACAGATATTCCAAACCTAGGCAATCTGTATTCAGAGTGGATTTTTTTTCTGATCTGAGCAAGAACAAAAGCATGTTTTCATTTTCATTGATCACAGCCATTCTTTCAATACTTTCTGGTTTGTTTACCTACTCAGATAAATCAGTGAGTCATATATCCCCAGTGCTCTCAGTAAACTGATTTCTTGTTTGAAAGTTGTGTCTTTTCTCTCTATTCATGGCTCCATGAAATAATGATCCAGCTCCAAGTTTTGCCTCACACGAACTTTCACACATAACACAAGACAAGGAGCTAGCTTTTTGTGGAGCTAATATCCCTCTAGAGTTAACAGCCTACTTCATTTCTAGGAATCCCTGTCTGTAAGAAACTTACCTCCTCTTTAAATACTGTGCAAACACAAACTTGGACACCATAAAGGGGATAGTTATTAACTGCTGGTATTTAAAATCAAGGGGAAGAATACAATGCAGTACAGTAAGTGCACGCTCAGCTCTAGTATCACCCAGGGCAGCGTGTGTTGTTCTCACCATGCTTCTCTGCCCATATCCTACATTTTCTCATCCAAATCATGGCTTACATAGCTTAGTAAGAAGTTCTTCAATTTAAGCATGGCTGCCATTGCTAGAACCCATTGACACAAGGACTGCTGTGGTAGGACAGGAGTAATCACTTCTTTGGTAACATTTTGTCACATGCTGTAACATGACCAAACTGCTGAAGCTCAGCCTTTTCTCCATAGGGCACACCTTGCAGATAATTGTGCTGTCAGTCTGCTCCATGGCAGTTGTCAGCCCTCTGCAGACTGAGACATGTAGACCTCCTGTAAGGAGGACATACCCATGCTCTAAACTTTAAAACTCTATATAAGATGAAGATGAGTCATGAAAAAGTAATTTGACTCTATTCATCATCTTTATTCCACAGTTATCTGAGAGGAAAAGTATCAATTAAAGGTGAATGCTGTATCAGAGCTAAGTTTTCTTAAGAAGTACACTGCTCAGAATATTAGACAAGCACCTTTTACAGCTTTGATGGTTCAGTCATGTCAACAATTACAAAGCAATGCCCAATAAAACTCAACTAGGCCACCTGGTCCTTCTTTTTACAGGAGTACAACAGAACCATTATTCTTTCAGCAGTTTGCATCTTTTGAGATCTGAGTGCTTTTCTGTGCATCAAAGTAGACGTACCTCAAAAAATAGATACCTTACTTTTTAAACTATTTTTAAAAATATCCATAGTGGCATTTTCACTTAAATTATTAAATTTAAATAATCTTAATTTTTCATCTTCAAGATCTCATTAAAATCCAACTCCCTTGTCTTGACTAAGAGCTCAGCTGAGATAACTCACTGTTTACCTGTCCTGAGGTGAGAATGTATGACTTCACTCTAGTAGGAAAGGTCTGGGACTGTTCCCTCTGATTTATGTGTCTTTGAAGTAGGCCTGAGATGAGTCAAAGTATATACTGCTCAGAAGAATGAGGAAAGGTATATATTACACAGAAGGAAGGAAGTCCAATGTCTAGGTTCCTATCTGCAAAGAGGAGGAGTGAAGAAGCAAACAACCAGCAGCTCACTTCTCTCTTGTCCCTGACTTTGGCCAAGTCTTTTTACACAAATGGGAAGCAGCTGGCTACCCACATAATCTTAATGCTTGTAATATTGTACATTATGTTTTCCACAGTGTACGTCTAATATTCAACACAGAATTTCTGTGTGGAAACTTGCAGAATGGAACTGTGTTTCAGAGAAGATGAGTCTTCATGTACCTCAGGAGAAGTTGCAAATGCTCAGTTGTTTTGGAAATCGGGATACTTTCAGGGGATCCCATGCAAGTATAAACACCTAAAAGTTTCAGATTCTGTGGCTTTTAGACATTACATTGGTTTGTGTACTAGTCAGGAGAAATACTGCTAGGCATGGACTAAAACCACACAAAACACTGAGCATATCCTACCTTCTTCCCATGACAATCTGACAACTGCACAGTACATTTCAAGGCCCAGCATAAAGCTTTGCATAAAACAAATTATAAACACTTCAGGCATGCATGACACAATACACTATCAGTGGAAATGTCTGGGGCACATCTGTTCTGAAGCTTTCCATGCTTCAGAATTTTTTCATGCAAAAAGTATTTTTTTTTTCCCCAAGTATGGTAGCAACATAAAGAAAGTAAACAGGAAAAAAAAAAAAAAAAAGAAAATGTGAAAGTAGGTTAAAATAAAAATCAGTACCTGATTTATTTGCTTTAGAAAACTATGGCACCTACCAGAGCTGACTGGCTACAGTTTAATATAACCTATTTAAGATGAGGTCATTTATCATTCCTTAAAACCCCACAAATGCTGGATTATTAGGAGTAAAACAAACTGGGTCTACCCAAGGCTTTAATTCCATGGCTGGCCTGTTAGCAGGAATTCTCATATTCATACACTGATGTACCAATGATTTTAAAATGTTGCCAAGGAAAACATAGTACAATTTTAAAATTCATATGGAAGAATAAAAAAATGTATATTAAACCAGAAAAGTATATTTTCATGCTTTAGGTGTCTTGGTTAATCTATAAAATATGGTCAGGATACCAGCTTGGTCCCTGCTCTCCCTGGATATGTTCCTGACCCATAGTGGCTCTTGGCCTGGTCCTGTCATGGTGCAGAGTCTGGGGGAAAGATGGAGCAGAAGGGAAAGAGAGCAGAGCAGCACAAGGCACACAGCACAACCTTCTCTCTGTCCTCGTGTCAAGCACAGACTAAGAGGAAATGTTCTCTATCAGAATATAAGAACCAAATTTCTCTGTACAACAAGCAAAGATCTGTCATAAAAAGTCTCAGTTACAGTGCTGCCTATGTGTAAAACTCATCTAATTATTCTTGGATCTCTCATTTGTCCTCATTACAGCTGGTTTCCTGCAGCTCCTTAAGGAACATATTCATATTTCTGATTAATAAATGTTTTGACTTTCCTACTTCATCTATTACTTTGCCTATCTAACCTATCTAATCTCAGGCTTGTCTCTCTATCAGCATTATTTATATAGCATAAAATTAGCTGCAGTAGGTCACATTCCTTTTGGCAGAAGGAAATATATCTGTCTGGAAAAATGCAAGGTTGCAGGTGGAGCTTGGCTGGTGCAATATATTTACAAGCGTCAAAGTTCACGCCAACCCTTTAATGCAACGTCATCTTTCTTGACAGGTGAGCTCCTGTCACACCTGGCTTATGCAGAACATGAGCTCCAACACAAGAAAAAGTCAGTGGAAGTTCTTGTAATGGACAGTTCCTGTTTATACAGCAGCCATGGAATCAATATGCAGGAGAAAGTATTGCATTTTCTCAAGTCATGCACTTTTTATTTCATCTCAGCAAATCCCATATGGCTGAGGCATTTTTATAAGAATGTGAGCAATTTTGAGCTCTGTGGAAAATGCTGAGTGCTGTTGGATGAAGGCAGAGAAGGGCAGAAGAGGAAAAATACATTCCTTTGAATGCACTAATATAGAAGGCAATTAAGGAATATGACAATAATGAGCAATCATTCTGTCTTGTAATCTATGTTTTGCTTTAAAGAGCAGGTGATGACTCCCTGAAAACAATAATATGTAACATAATGAAGTCCTGTCTACACAGGCATGTTACTTCAAATATTTCAGATGAGTTGGCTTGAGCATATTTGTAACAATTGTTTTAAAGTGGCTGGCCTTTCTTTTTTTGCATGAATGAAACCCAGGCTCACTAGCCCTCAGCTATGAGCTGCATCCAGTTTATGAGAGGATTCTGCCCATTTTTGAATAATTTTCCCTCATTGTGTAATGTGATAAGGTTTCTTTGGTGTCTGGCCCCTGAGTGCTCTCTTCTGTTCCAAGATCATCTGGATCAAGTATATTAATCACTCCTGCTGAATGCTGATGGCTTCCATTGCAATTCCAGTATATGTGTGTTCTTCCAGATGCACACTTTTTTTCTGAGTACTACCTCTTTCCTTCCCTGATATTGTCTCATGGGTTGTGTGTATCAGCACATCCAGCCCAAACTTTATGGCACTGCCTCAAATATTACTCTTTGTGACTGTTGGTCAAACTGAATGCAAGAGAGGGACATTCCTGAGAAATGGAGCAGTGCTGCCATAAAGCAAAATAAAGCCGGCTTTTCTACAAGAACTGAAGGGATGTGAACAGGACTTCCAGGACTTCTAACGGGCCAGAATAAGATAAGCTGTGAAAGATTTATCCATGGGAAGTCAACTGTTGAACCTCTCTATTGTAACAGACCCAGGTGACTTACCACAGCTATCAAATGATGTCACTTCAAACATGGAGTTGTAGGCCTAATATTGTTTTCAAACCACTGAACTGAAATACAAAGACTGAGGTTACAAAAAAGCTGTTTGAAATCCAGAAAGGTGGTTAGCCTGAAAATGCTGCTGAGGGAAGTATTCCTATCACGTCCTATATTATGTCACAGCTCTGCAACTCTAAGCCAGGTGGTATCCAGATGCCATCACTGGCAGGGGAAATTGAGCTGTATGAACCATGAGCCTGTTTCCATCTGTCTAGAGCCACCTTCTCTGCTGTGGCCATCATGGTGCTCCACAAACAAGGTCCCAGTCTTGTGTTCCCACCTTGTGCTGCTTGCTACACATCTGGGCTCACTGCTGCTCTTCCTGCCACTCAAAAAACTCTCATGGGCAGCATCCCATGAGTTAAAAGGAATACAGATTGTAGGGCAGGCATATTTATTGCAACATCAAATGCAGAAAAAATAAGCAATAGCAAATATACTTTGGCTTATAATTTGTTCAGCATTCTTTAGCTTCCTTTCACATTTTATAAGATGAATTACCAAAATTAAACATTTCAAAATGCTGAGATTATAAAACACGTGTAATCAAACCTTCAGCAATATAAAATTCTTGAATTCAGGCCAATTGCTTTACAGTCTGTTCCCTTCTGGTGCACATGATGCTGACCTGCATGTGTTGCAGGAGGTCTTAGGGCAAAGACTGTGCTCCGCTTTTATGCACAGAGCAAAGCAGTGCAGCCCTCTTGGTTTCTCATGTGTATGGTCTCTCTCACTTCTGCAGTTGAATATACTTCAGTACCCTTCCATGCAATGCTGCACATCCTTCTGATTTATCCATTGGCTTTTGCTCTAAGACTTTTTCTCAGCTCTTGGAAACATATTCAAGGTAACATTGCTACAGAGGTGCACGTAAAACTGCAAACTCAAGCCCTGTTACTATTCAATAACAGGAAACTATCTCTCTCTTTAGCCCAGCATCTTCTTCCCTCCTTCTCATTCCAAGATGAGCACAGGATTTCTACAGAAAAGAGATGTAGAGAGAGAAAGGCTTCTTCTTTTTACGCACTGTGGGGTTTGCTGAGAACAACCACTTCCTAGGGAAGCCCAAACTGAAAAAACAGATGGGAATGACATTCCAAAATTGATTTGAAAAATGAAACCTATGATCATTGGCACTGAGTTCAGTGCAGAAATAACAAATAACTGCAATTTATCTCTGACAACAAAGGCCCCATTATGATGAGGAACTTTAGCCCAACAGGTTGCTTAATGAACAAAAAATACTTCAAAAAGGAAGAGAATAGGAAAGAGAAGTTCAAGGATTCTATGAATGGATTTCAGCACAGGAGCCAGAAAGCAAAAAAAGAGCTGGAAGGATGTTTATGACAACTTGTGTTAACTTGGACATGAGTGTCTAGATTCAGAGGAGTTTGGGATAAGTGAAAAAGCCACCAGCAGGAAGATTTGCTGTAAATTGTAGAAAAACCCCAGTCCTCTGAAGAATATTAGGATGTTATGCCACTACTTCAAGTGCACTCTGTGATCAACAAATAGTGGGAGCTTCTTGGAGATCCCCACGACACCCTTTCCAGAAAACAGGAATGATTTCTGCTTTCTGCAAAGATAGGTGCACTTAGCAGATAAGGTGTGCTATGCCAGAGTTATGCTGAATAAATAAGGTTGCAATGAAAAAAATTGGCTGTAGCATCCCATTGAGGTTCTCATTTTCCCCTAATAATCGAAAACATAATAAAGATACATCTCTCTCCTTATCTTTATAATATATTAATTTTTCACCACTCTATTCTCTCATTTAAGAAAGAGCAGGACAATTCACTTACCTTGTTTTCCTGAGCAGCACAGAGATCTCCTTTTCCTCTCATGGACTTCCAACAAGACATAGTGAACATCTGCCACTTGCAGCAAATATTGATCAGAGTGTTTGTAAGGCTCCTCCACCTGTCCTTAATTTCCCAACAAAGCCCTTTATTATTATTTTACAGTTGGTCAGAACAGTCATGCAGTTCCTTTCTCCAGTGCATTTGCCAAGTAAAAGGCATCATTAGTCAGAGAAGCAGAAAGATGTTTAGACCTCCAAGAGTGAGAAAAGGAGTGGACACATCAATAACATCCATTGCAGTCTGCAGAGCAATTCTTATTTCTGTTTCAGTAAATAAGGCTGAATTTCCAAAAAACCTGTTATTAACCATTGTATATAATTCTATAACATAGAACTTTCTGTAGCGATTGATAAGGCTTTGCTTGAAGAAGCTTGAGAAAAAGAATTTTTTTTCTATTTATGAAACCAAATTTTCAGCTTGAAATATAGGCACATTCAGCCACTGCTGCCAGCAGAGCTTGGGGTCATAAACTTTGTAAAACAGGAAGTATTTCCTCAGTACCAACACAGTGAAATATACATGTGATAAACATTTCTAGCACATACTGGTAGACCATTATCAATCCCAGTGAGCAGAAAGTCCACATGTAGAGGTGCAGCTGTATTGTCTCTTTGCTGCTGAATATTCAGACTGCAATCTGTACAGATGCTTTGCAACTTTACCATCCTAAAGTCCCAGCACAATTACTCTCTATCCCAACCAGCCATGGAATGACTCGATCTCCACCTCCTCCTTTCCTGCCAGTACCACTACCCCACCATCATGTCTTTCTCTAGTCCATTCTCCGGACTCTCCATCGTTTCCTCCAAACAGGTGGGCAACCATTTGAAATAGTAGTGGCTTAACACTGGAGGAGTCCTGAAAATAGCTTGGCTTCACACCAAACTGCAGAATCCTAGCAGGTTCCTATGTTTGTTCCTCAAGACAGTGACTGCGGATCATTGCCCAGGAGAACAATTTCCTGGTAGAGGGTGTGAATCAATGCATGACAGTGCATATGCAAAAAATGTCAGAGAACTGGGGACTGAACCACAATATATAAATCATATGAACAGACATTTTTACCCTAGCTGGTACATATTGGTTATTTCCAAGAAAATGTGTTCCAAAAGCTTTTCTTTATGAACATGGAAATGATTTCTTAGAAACAGTCCTGCTGAGTTGCCAGACCCATTCAAAACAAATCCAAACATTTCCAAAAGTAAATAAGGTGTCAAAATGCAATTAAGTAACTTTATGAAAGCAATTCCAATTACTTAAAAGTAATTAAGGACAAATAAAACTTTAAAATGGCCACATGATGGCCTAGTGCATTATTCTTACCAGATTAAAGAAGAGGTGGAAGCAGGCCTAAGAGGTGGAAGCAGGGCTATGGATAACTTTTGGTGACATCAGCCAGAGTAGTCTTTAGCCATGTAGATTTTTTCCTACATTATTACTGGATGCTGCTGCTATCTGTTCACGCAGGTCTCAGCAACATGATTTGAACAGACTTTTACTAAGGGAAAGACTCCTTAATTCTGAATTAAAAGAAAGTACAGATTTCACTTAATATTAACAGCCTCAATTCTGATTCAAAATTGCAGGTCTTAGCTATATTATTTTTAACCTTTCTTTCCAAATCTGAGTACTTGCTTTTAATCAACAGGAAATGTTGCTGGGTATTAGGTGTGTCAACAATCACATCACTTATATAAGTTACTTACATAATGGGTACTTCTGGAACCTAATGGTTTATATATCAGTTGACAGGAAAATATGAAAATAATAAAGTTTTTGAGAAATACATTGTTATATACATACATTCACTTGAATTTGATTAATATATAGTAACTAGTTACTTTTCCATTGGTATATTAAGTATATGTTACACTCTAAGATATATGCAGAGAAACAGGATTTCTCACATATATGGGTGTTTACATTCCATTTTATGTTTTGTTTTCTGAATAACGTTGCATTTGAGTTTACATGTCAAGACTACTGCTGAGAACAGCATATCTTTTTATGCAGACCTGGGTCTTGCTGACAGCAAGAAGTAGTGAAGTTAATTTGTAGAGCTTTCCTGTGGGGGACATACATATATCAATATAAAATTTAATATGCACAAGGTAACATTAACTTGTTTTAGGAAGGAGATAAGCTATGTCAACACAAGTTCCACTGTTAGTTGAACAAGCATATTGTACAAAGCTGTACTGGTATCATACTTCAAACTAAGAAACAAAAGTAAAGGAGAAAAAAATCCATGCCCTTAAATGTAACTGTTGTGCCAGTGCATTCGGTGATGAACAGCTCTTTGTCCTACCAACTGCTGAAATAAGTCAAATTCTCAGGTGAATATTGTCATGGTAAAAGTATTAATAGTTTGTGCACTGGAGATAACTCATAATTAAACACCCAGGATGAGGCTGGCTGCCCGGAGAGCTAAGGATGCCAGGCCAGGAAAGCCACAAGAGAGCTATAAAGGCGATGAGTAAAAGTATTCTGTCAGCTGAGGTGACGGGGTCTTTCGTGCAGCATCGGGGATCGCAGGAAAAAGAAAGGGATATGCGTGCAATTTGATCAGGTCCATGGCACAGCGCGTCTGTGGTAGAAAGAGGGGATAGAAGCAATACAGTTTCTCTGAGTTTCTACAAAATAAAAAGTGAGAATAAAGCGAGGGGAGGGTGAGACGGGAGCGGCGCGGGGTGGCCCGACCGGCTGTGGCGGTAGCAGGGCGCAGTCCCGCTCTGCCGGCGGCCGAGGGCCCGGGCGCCGTGAGGCGGAGCTGCCGCGGCGGCTTCGCGGGGCCGCGGCCAGCCCCGAGCGAGCGAGCCGCTGACAGCCGTGCCGGGCGCTCCGGGCAGAGCACAGCACAGCACAGCCCCGACGTTGTAGCCAACAACCGGCAAAGACCGATGAGGATGGCTTCGACCCGGCAGGGGGAAAAACCCCAAAGTAACACCAATGACAGGGAAAAAAATTTTAAAGAAATCAACCCACTGCTTGAAAACCGCGCGGTTCAATGTACGGCAACAGGTGACTGAAGTTGCAGGGAATTTACGGACGGGGACGGCCCTGCCCGGCGGAGAGCTCCGGATCCCCGGCCTGGCAGAAGAGGACCGGGCTCCGTCTGGGGCCACCTCCGCCTCCTCCCGCGCTGCCCGGGCCACCACCGCCGCCTACAAGTCCCGTCATGCCCCGCGCCGTCGCGGCCGCTGCCGTCGCGCCCCGTCCCCCCTCCCGCGCCGCTCCCCGCCCACTGCCGGCAGCGCACGCGCAGCGGGGGCGGCGTCCAGGGCAAGTCTCCCCAATGTAAGATGGTGGCCGGGCTGGCAGCGGAGCGCCCCGAGCTTGGAGATCGCCCGTCCCTCGCGTAAAGGTCGTCGGAGCAGCCGCCCGAGCGCCCGACCGGCTGCCGCCATACGTCTCGCCCCAGGAGCACCGCTGCGGGTTTCTCCTCTCCGCTTCTCTCCTTCCTCGCCGCCTCTCTCCTTCCCTCCCCACCCTTCTCCTCCTTTTCCCCTCGCCTCCTTTCCCGCACGCTCACTCACCCACCCGACCGGCCGCCCCCGCCGCGCTGGGCAGCCTGAGAGGGAGAGCCGCGCACACGCACCGCGGGCCGGGCAGGCAGGAGGAAGGCGGGTGAGTGCGAGCTGAAGGCCGGGCCGGGGAGGGAAGGAGGAGGGAAGGAGAGACGAGGAGGAGGCGGGGGGGAGCCGGGCCGCTCTGACTACGAGAGCGCCGAGGCTTCGCTGGGACGGCGCAGGCCGCAGCCCACCCGCCGGTGCAGCCCCGGCGACGGCAGGACGCGCTGGGCCGCTGCCGGCCGCCGAGGGCACCGGGCCGTAAGGGGAGGGCGCGGGGGCGAGCGGGCGGCTCCTCCTCCCCGGGGGCACCGGGGAAGGGGCTCCCTCCGTGTCGCTGCCCGGAGGACGCTGTACTGATTTCCTCCTCGCCCCCCCTCCGGCGCGGGGAAGCCCTTGGGACGGGCCGGGCCACCGGCCGGGCTGGCGGAGGGACGGTGGCCCCGGAACCGCTCGCATTTGCCGGGGCAGGCCGGTGCGGCCAGGCGCGGGCATCGCAGCGTGATTCACTTAGAATTTGCGTGGAAATTTCCTCTCTCCCCTTCTTCCTCTTCCCTGGAGCCAGGCTCCATTTCTTCTTGTGATAGGCACTTTTTTCCTGAGGGAGAGGCAAACAGATGGTGAATGGCAGCCTCTTAATTTTAGTGTTATTTTGGACAGTCCGTGCAACCTCCTGAGATTTGTCTGTCAGTAAAATAATCGGTATGTAACTTTCTGTCTCCTGCTTGCAAAATCCTAGAAGTTCTTTCCATTTTGTGTATTAGCAGAAGCAAATGACAAGGCTGTGTATGGGTGCTCATCCTGCTTCTAGCGACGGTCCTACAGCTCTACCTGCCAGTTTAAAAGTGTGCAGCCGGTGCCTTTGTATGTACAGTAAAGGGGAGGGAAAATACACTAGATAATTATCTTAAAATGCTTTGTTACTATACCAGAGAGGATTTAATTGTCCATGGCTTGTATGCTTCTGTCAGTGTGGTAATACTAAGTATGCTGTTCAGAGGAGAAGCAATTCTCTCCAGAGTGTATGTTAATGTGAGCAAAATCCACAGCTGGTTAAAGCTGTGGAAATTCTAGACCTGCAGATGTTGGCTTACTCCTGTCCAAAAGTTTTAGGAGTTAATTTTGGCCAGTCACATGTTTATTGAGCCTGTACAGGTTTCTAACTTGCTGTGTTTTAACTGCCTGTGTTTTGTTTTAGTTTTGAGATGTCTTGACTCGAACATCCCTGTACTTTGACTTCATATTCATGTAAACATGGTGTCTGGCACTAGAGAAGAGCACACGTACTGAAAGATGAATATGTAGAGGAATGAAACTTTTTCTAGCCCCTTTCACTGCTTAAAAAGGAAAGAGAAAAAATAAAATACAGGCTTATGAAGAGCAGGGAATAAAACAGCCTTGTTTGACTCAAGAGTGTGAATTAGTTTCACATGGCCTTCAAATAGCCAAATGTACTGCTAGTTTCTTAGCACCTCTGTAATAATGTAGTGATCTAACTTGTGGTCTAGGATTCAGCTGTGCTGCACCTTAGGCTTTTGGAATTCTGCAATAGAGTTTCCATTTCATAAACAAGATGAACACATGTTTAGAAATGCTTGGCAGTTGAACTTGGCTGAATTGAAAACTAAGTTCATTTTAGGGGAAAAGATTGTTTTGGAAAGGGGGAATACAGTGATAAAATGATGTATTCTTTTAACTTGCATGTTTCTTTAGATGCCTCTTTGTTAGCTTTTTAAAATTAGGGTGTTGGAGGATCCTAGCAGTTTTTCTTTTTATAGAGAAAAGGTGGTGAGTGTCTGTCAGGAATAGTGCTCTACTAGTTTCTTGGTGCTTCAGAAAGTTTAAGACCATCCTTAGAGTGCCAACTAAATAAAAAACTTGGGTTAAAAAGGCTGGTGAGAGAGCATACACAAGTACATGGCTTTTTATGTAATAACAATAATCTTTATGTAAAAGTACATGTTTTCCTTCATGGCTATTGTTCATAGAAGTTAGGATATTCTTTGTGAGCTAAATGTTTTTGAAATAGCTCTGACCAAGATCCTAAGTATGGGCCCTGAAGGCTTAACTCTGGCAACTATTGCTCAAAATCTCACCTACCTCTTTGAAATAAATGAGATTATTTCAAATAGACCACTTTGTAAGCACAGGTAACTGTTAAGTGGCTGATAACAGATTGCATCTTGGGTCTTGGTTGCTCTGGTAAGATGAGGCTGATCTATAGGCCTTAACACATGCTGGAAGGAAATTACTTGCTCAGCAAGATTGCTGGGGTCAAGGGTTCTTAAACTTTCACACGGTGAATAGTGCCTTAGGTTGTACAAAACACCTCTTGTCCCACTTGCAGTTATGCTGTATTGCTGAGATAACTTGAGTAAGTGCATATGTGAAAGACTGCATAACTTACCTTGCTTCAATGTCCTGAATGTTTTTTCTCTTTAAAGGTGTTCATGCTTTCTTTTTGGTTTTTTTTCAGTGTGTCTCTTTCTACCTGTTTAGTCCCCTTTTTATTGGATGGTAACAGTGTGAGGAGATGGAACTTTATCAATAGAGTCCCCATCCCTCTGGGCCGCCCTCTTCTATTTCTTGGAGAATAGTCTATGATTTATTCTCTTCAGAAGGTTGGTTAACATTTGTTAACATTTTAACTACTGTAAATACTTTCCATACTTGGAAAATTAAGTATAGCAGCAAATGGTTTGGCGTGGCTTGAGCTGCTGCTCAGGCCTTCTGGTTCTTCCTGTAAGTAAATTGGGAGGGCAGTGCAAGTGTCTAGCAGGAAATATGAATATAACATATCTAAGTAAAAGCATGCATTAGACTGTTTGGATCAGTTAGGTGCATGTTTTTACCAGACTGGGATTTTTTTCTGTCACACCAGAAACTTTGACGTGCTTGGTTTTGTCAGATGGCATATTTCTTGTATGAGTTTGAAAAAGGAATCTTCATCGTCTTCTTATTTCAAAATTGTGTTCAAGATTATACAGATTTAGTGAGTATTCAGGATACATACTTTTGGCTTCTGGTTAGCTGTTATTAGACTGGCTGCATCAGCTCAAAGGGAAGATTAGTGTCTAAACTAGTGATTTCCACATAGTACTAAAATCAAGTAAGTTTTGTGGTGATATGTTTTATTTTCTTTCCTTCCACTTGGCTGTTCTGGGAACTTGACAACTTCAAGGTATTTCTAGTAGGAATCTATCATCATTTAAATGGAGCTGGCAAGTGTTTTCTAACCATGGATGTGCAAAATAAGGTATTCATAAATCTCAAGCATGTGCTTTAACAACTTGAGGAAGCCTGCATCCAGAGCTATCAAGACAATCACAGGCCAAGGGAATGACACTTCTTATCCTTTTCTGTGTATCCTGAAAACTATGTTTTTATTCTGGAGCAGAATATGTTAGTGTTGATTTCATAAGGTTAATCAGTTGTTAGTGTATTTTTATTGAGGTATTTCGTCTGTTGCTGGTTTTCAAATTGAGGAAAAATAGGTTGGGATCAGCATAAGGGAGATTTTTTAATCCTTTAGTCACTGAGTTAAAAATAAAGGTAGATGTAGAGATCAAGCAAACGTACTACTGAACTTGGTGGAAAGGGAGCTTGGATCTTTGCTAAGGCTTTTTCTCTGATCAGTGCTGTCTGATTTTGATCCAGTTCTGTTCTCTTTCAAGGAAAAAATGGAAAACTTCATCTGTAGCTTTCTAACATACTGTGATCCCAGCATCTGTTTCTTCTATCTCACTGTTGTCTTGAGAGCAATAGATGCCCAATATGAAGTGGGTTTCAATTGACTACAAAATCAGATGTAAAGTAATTGTACTTCTGCATATCTTGGTTGAGAGATGGAGGGTCACTTGTTGTAGTGCAGGCTCTTGTACTGTCTGAGCTCCTTCCTGGGCTTTGAGTATTTTACTTTTCTCAGCTTAGCAGTCTTTCATTGCTGGCAGGTGATATTGCAGTATTTTGTATTTGATTGCAAGAATCAATTATTAGCACTAGAAATTTGGGGTGATGTTTTTGTGTTGTTGGGGTTTGATTTATTTTTGTTTTCTTTTTTCAAAACAAATGAAGTGAAAGAAACTGCAAAAATGGCAGCACACTTCTGTCTTCACTTCTAACGAGTTCTTCAAATTCAAAACAGAATCACATGAGCTTTGTAGGGATGGCCAAAAAATGTGATAGGCATGTGTACTGTGATTTTCAAGCAGTGCTTCATCCCAGGTTTTACTTTGGGCCATTTTTAGGCCTTTTTTGTGGTTGAGTGCTTATGTTTCACGCTGCTGAGGCCTAATCTTTTCCTTGCTTAACAGAAGGGGCATTTATTTTTTCCTGGTGTGGATGTTCTTAAATGTTTTCTTCCAGATAAGATTTGATATGCAAAAGTAGTAACTAAAAGGGTGGCCAACTTAACCCTTGTAGAATAAAATACACTGCATTGGTAGACTTGTAACAATTTTTCAGGGTTTTTTTTTCAGGAGCACTGAATTCAACAGGTGAGATTTATTTGAAAGCAGGCTTCATGTTATATTTTGGTTTAGAGTCTCCTTCACCAGTATGGATTTAATGTGGATCCTGCTTGAATAGTGTATATTAATTTTAAATTGCAAGATACATGAGCTAAGACACCTCGAGTGTGAAATACTGTACTTGCAGGTGGAGTAGTTTTGTTATTTCTAAACCCGTCTCTTATTGCATGTTATAGTAAGTTGCTGTCCTAAAAAAAACAAATAGAGTTTGAGTGGAGGACTGGGAAGAGGTAATTATATTTGTGTGTGCTTTGGAGCTGCCTACCTGAAGAGTTTATGATAGAAGTTTTGATGAAGGTTATGTCCCAGATAGGTAAGCATGTGGTGGCTGTTGTTCAGAGTTTGTTTTCTACAGCAGCCTAGAATTATAGAGAAACAGGATAGGGAAGAAGTCTGTAGCAATAATCACTAGATGTGGGGAGAAAGTATTCAGCTACTTTTTTGTCTTTCTCTGTCTTCTCTCCAGATATAATGAATTAAGATAGGTATGTGTAGCTATAGCTGTGCCTGTCAGTTAAAGACCTAGAGCTTCTCTGTGATCTGTAGATATTACCTTGGGCTGTTGGACATTCAAAAATAGAAACTATTCCCTGTCTTTGAATAGCTCCTGCTTCATGACATGTGACTTTTTTTTTTTATTGAATGAAACTAGAATTAGTCTTCAGTATCTCATTCATAAAATGTCTGTCCCCTGAGAGCTCTTAAACTGGCATAAAAGGCCAAAACTTGCTAGGTCAAAATTTGTGTTTATAGGTCAGCATGCCCAATAGTTAATTTGAATGCATTTCCTTCAATCAGTGTGAACTGTAGGAGCTCCTAAACTCCTGAAGTTCTGTTAAACACACTGGTCTGAATTGAGAGAGGCCCAGTAGCATTAATCCAATTTGTCTAGTGACTTAATCTTACTGCCATTTATCATGTATGTGCTGCTCCTCTGAAGGAGCCTTCTTGCATGTGTTTCTGTTGATCATTTAGCATGCCTGAATCCCTTTTCCTAAGAAGGTAATCTTCCCTTTTATGAAACTTCATCCTAGGTTAAGGGTCAAGTAATTTATAACCGAGAAACCACGTTAGAGAAGTTAGAGCTTCCTCCCATCTTTGAAAGCTCCTTTGCTAATCCTTTCATTTAGTAAAGCATATATTTAACATATTAATGTGGTTTCACAGTTAGTGGCAAACTGGTTCTAGGACATAGGTGGTAAGTCTGAAACCAGAAGATGATCGCTGGTTTTCCTTTACATAACTGTTAGTGTACGTTGAAAATATGGAAGAACAGCTGGGAAGTTTAAGGAAATAGCAGCTCTTATATCAGGCTGTCTTCTGCACATGGGTAGTGTTATCTGACTGGATTACAGTTTCATTTGAGTCTTGAGTAGTAGTTATAATTGTGAGCATGCTTCAAGGTATGTCCATTCTCATGTTTTCACCAGTGTAATGGCTCCCTCCTTTCACTGAGCCCTTTTAGAGACATTAATTTCTTAAATTTTTATGCTTATGCTCTCATTCTGATTTAACTTGAGGTTTGTGATTCTCTGGGGGTGGGGCAGGGGTATAACTTGTATGAGAACTATTCCTCTGGTTACTATGGTATACATACATAGCACAGTGAAACTTGGTGAGAGCCAGCTGTGTTGTGTGACCATGTGACTCTGACAGTCAGAAGAAAACACCACACCTTGGGCAGAAACTGCTTAGAATTGGTTCTGTAGTATCTTTTCCTGGGAAACCAGCTATTTGCTTTTGACTTCAGTGTCTAAAAAGAGACCACTATACAGCCATCTTTATAAGGAAGCCTGCAGTGGCACATGGCTTTTATGCTTTGAGCACAGTTGTATAGAGTATAAGTAAAGTGAAGAGTCAGAAAACAGGCACTTTTGGAGTAAAATGTTTATTCTCTCTCTTGTAATTTTACCAGTTACCGTGAGGGTATTTTTTTTTAATTCTTTGCACGTTTGTATTAAACTATTGACCAGAGGTGCAGCAAAGTTTGTTTTCAAACTTATGTGATTTGGTGTAATGAGGTGAGAGGGAGGGTCAGGTTCCTTTTGGCGTTTGCAGTGCTGTAGTCATCTGCTTTTAACACATGAGCAACTTAGTACCAGCTGCTGTTTCTGCTGTATTCAGTGTGTGCCACCTCTGAAAGCCCGGTGCACGTAACTTCTACAGAGGGGCAGTGCAGCATCTTTTGATTGTACTGTTTTTTCCTGAGTCTTGTGATGGACTTATAGTATATGAAAGTATAAGGAAGGAGATAGACTCAGTGTCAGTCTGTGTTTTATTTGGGTTTTTCTTTTACTTTTCTTATTTACTAAATAGAAAATCAGATATTGAAGAGCATATTCTCAAAGCTGACAACAGCAAAAATGTTTCTGAGGCATCCTTAATGTCTTCATTTTTATTTTGTTTCTTCTGGTTTTAAAGGAACTTAAATCTATCACCCAGTTCTTTGTTCTCTTAGGGCAGTTGTTTGATTTTCTTATGGGTTTTGATTAGCTTGTGTCTCATATGGGCTTAGGCTTCTCCAAAGGAATTGCATTCAGCTGCTCTTGGTTGGTAAAACCTCAGACCTGTCTCTTAATATTAAAAAAAATCACAGCATTTAAAGGACATGTTGGGCAAGTGTATTTGTAGTCAACTTGAACTTCTATGCTTTTTATAGCATATATTTGTCACAGTCTGACAAATTGTTTGGGATTTCATTCAGCACTTCATATGTACCAAATGACTCCTTAAGTTCACTTGCCTGAGTTAATGCAGCTCTAGGTAGTGGAGGTAGCAGTAGAAGGAATTTATATAAATCTAATACTGCACATTCTGCTTAAATTTGTGGAAGCTGATGCTGTTATTTCTCATTGTTGTCCCCTTTTTTTTTCCTAAGAAATTGCTTTATGTGTGTCTGTCTCTAAAGTTTGTTTACCACAGCATATAGATTATGTTCATGCAGTTCTCTGTGTTCTGTTCCTCACTGGGATAAAGGTGCTTCCCTCAATGCAGGTCTTGATCCTTGTCAGCTTTGTTTTTTAGTAACAAATCTGTATTTCCCTGAAAAGCAGAAGTAGGCAATTGTAATTTGGGTAGCAGATATGTGGGAATAGGTATTTATGATGTGGGTGAATATTGTGCAGAGCAACTGCCTTTCTGGATTTCTAGCAGGTATGGGGAGCATGTGTGATAAGATGGTTCTTTGACTCTCCAGAGTTTTTCTGTGCTTCTTGTTAAATTAATGGTTTGAAATAAATCTCATTTTTTAATTACTGAATGGAAAGTAAAGTAAAATTCTAAGTATTCTGTGTAGAAGCCAAACCAGCTCCCAACTGGAATTTGTGTGACTGTAACATGGTAGATGTTTTTACCATTTTCTGCTGACTCCTATGTCAGTACATGTTATTGAAACAGCATCCTGCTCTTGTCTGAAGGAGATGAAGTCTTAAGCATAGTATTCTTACTTTCCATACAGAACTCCAAGCTGATCTCTTTATTCAGCTAATAGAACTGATAGCACATTGGATTTGTTTGCTTTGGCCCTTTAATTAGATCTACCTTTTATGTTACACAACTGTTTTATAAATTACTAAAAGAGAAACCTTATTGCCTTGAATTATTTGCTAGAGAATTACAGATTTTAGAGAAGCCTCATCCTTTGTCATTTTCAACATAAAACAAGGAATAAGCCACAGGCCTCATTTCCACCTACTTTCAGATAGTGCCACAAGTTTGAGCACAGGACATGTGCTGTATTTGGAATTGACTTTACCTCCCAGGTACACATCAAGAAAAAGCTGAAATGGTTCACTCATTTATTTTTTCCTTTGGGCTTTGCAATTAATAGCTACAGGGGCTAATGCTTTATTTACTTTTTCACTCTTGAAAAAGTGTAGGTACCTTGGTGTAACTAGTTTCTTTAAAGTGTAAGTGGGTTTATATGTACTAAACTTCTGTTGTATCTTTACAATTCCACTGTGCCTTGTGTATTTATATATTAAGACTTACATTGTGTAACAGCAGCGCTCAGGGTAGGGAATTGTTATAATAAAACTTACACTTTTGAAGCTAATATTGTAAATGTAGGCAATATTTTTATGTTCCAAACATGTTCTCTAGCCTCATTATCATCAATAGATCTATTCCATTGGGTAAAGTTTACTACTTAAATGTTTGTAGGATCACAGCCTTAATTTGTAGTGTTTTGGTTTTCTGCCTTGAGCACCACCTAAATGCAATGAAGTTGTAATGCATTTCTGTGTTGACTTAGGTTTAAAGTGGAAAGTATAGACAAGTTCATAGAATCACAGAATGGTTTGGTTTGGAAAGGACCTTAAAGATCATTTCACTCCAACACCCCTGCTACGGGCATGGACACCTTGCACTTTTCCAGGTTGCTTAAAGCTCTATCCAGCCTGGCCTTGAACACTTCCAGGCATGGGTCATCCACAGCATCTCTAGACAGCCTGTTCCAGTGCCTCACCACCCTCATAGTGATGAATTTTTTCCTAACATCTAATTTAAATCTACCCTCTTCCAGTTTAAAGCTTTTACCCCTAGTCATATCACTTGACTTCCTGATAAGGGTCCCTCTCCATACTTCTTGTAGGCCCCCCATGGGATACTGGGAGGCTGCTGTCCAGATCTCACTGGAGCCTTCTCTTCCTGCAGGCTGAACAACCTCAACCTCACAGGAAATATACTGCAGAGCTCTGCTCATCTGTGGCCCTTCTCTGCACCTGCTGAAACAGTTTCCTCTCTTTATTATGCTGGGGATCCAGCATAATAAAGTTACTCAACCAATAATGTTCTGTCTCCCAGTTGTCCAGTGTTCATTCACCTGGGGCTTAAACTGACTTGCCTCTCCTGATTGTAGTGAGGGGTGAATGCTGCCACATTTTGCAGAAGTCAGGTTTGCTTTTCTCCACTTGTGACTAAAGATACTGAGTGGGAATGGCTGAGAGTGAATCTGGGGGTAGTGGCTGCTGTCTCACAAGTTTTAGCATGAGGTTGAAGAGGCTGACCAAATCCTCCTTGTTCTCTGTATTTCTTGGTAGTTTCTCAAGGATTCTGAAGAATGATTTTAAGCCTGTGCAAGGATTTATTTTATTTGTATAGATTTTTTCTAATAGGCTGGATGATGAGTACAGACCTTTTTCTGACATATTTGCTCCCCTTCAGCTGTGAATGAAATACAGAATGTGAGTTTTCTAGAGCAATATGGAGAAGATTCCCTTTTTTTTGTTAAGGAAACATCACTGCTTCTTCCACTGTAGCCCCCCAGCCTTTTTCTTTTGAGAAGTGCTGGAGCATATCTCACTTAGTGGTAGGAGGTATGAAATAAAGCTTTGGATACATTTCTTCTTTACTCCTTCTCCTGTCTCAGGGATTTCTTGACTGACTAGTCATGATGTGAATTTTCCAGTGGTTAATAATTCCTGATGTTATTTTCTTTGTCAAAGAGTATGGGACATTTTCTGAAGAGCTGTTACTGTTCTGAAATATCTTATTGTTAGTCTGATAAGTAACTTTGGAGGATTGGGAAGACTGATACAAGAACTTCTGTGTGTAATTGTTGGTAGGGTACTCTACCTTACCAGGAATTTGCTCCAAGGGCTGGAGTACTTGTGGTGTCCTTGGTAATGTTTTTACTTTTTTTGGTGCATGTTTTTGTCTAAACTGACAATGGTTTAGACAGCAGCCCTATAATGTACTCTTATTCTCCTCCCTGATATATTTCTGATCTTTGAGGCTTGGTAGTTGGTTTGGTCTTTTCTTTCCCCCTCAGTTCAGGGCATCTTTTTGTCTTCCCGTGTGTGTATAAATATGAGCTTGTAAAACTACAACTCTTCATTTAACTGTATGATGTTTTTCTAGAAGTTCATCCATAACTTTTAATTCTAATTTAGAAAGAGAGCTGCAGGCTGAATAGGGGATGTTTACTTTTAGAGTTGATGTACATTGTTGAGGGGGCTATAGTGAGCCCAGAAAGGCAGTATGTATAACTCATTTTAGCTTGTACTAGAGCGGATTTTATTATGAGGTCTTAGTTCCTGCAGTTGTATCTGGTGAAGTGCAGGGATAAAGATAACAGCTGCTTTGAATCAAAACTTTGTGTTGGAAGACTTTAAATCTAGCAGATGTGTATAAGAAGTAACAGTTTGCTAAAATTCCGTCTGCTGTTAGGGACATGCATCCTCAGGCTGCAGAAAAGACTTTGGGAAGCAGGAGGAGCTAATGGTTGGAGTCCTATGGGCATGCTATTGAAAATACTGAGCTGAACTTGCTAGAGCAGTGTGTGGAAGGCAGGCAAGAGACAGCAGGCATGCATTAAAATAACTTCATTGAGGATGAATGTGTTTCTCTGTGGAGTGGGACAATTATTGTGACAGGTGAAAGGTTCTGCATTGTTCAGCTTTGAATGTTTTGATGCCCAGCTTGATAAAGCACAGTGTAAAATAGAGTTGTTTTGCTTATTTTGATTTGAGAAGGAGGTTGAATATAGAACCCTAGAGATCCTTTCCAACTGGAATTATTCTGTGAATCTGTAGCCAAAACTTAACCATCCTCAACTTCATGAGTATGAAATTGTCCATGTTAGAGCTTGAAACTAAAAATCATTGATAAGCCTATAAACTCACATGAGGCTTAACAAGACCAAGTGCAAGGTGCAGCACATAGGTTGGGGCAACCCCAGGTATCAGCACTGTCTGGGGGATGAACAGATGGAGAGCAGCCCCTCTGAGAAGCACTCGGGGGTACTGGTGGATCAGGGGCTGACCCTCATGCTGGGACATGACCCAGCAATGGCACTCACAGCCCAGAAAGCATCATGTAGTGACAATCAAACTGAGAGTAGGCTTGGCTTAGATATTAGAAAAAAATCATTACTGTGAGGCATTGGCACAGGTTGCTCAGGGAAGCTGTGGATGCCCCATGCCTAGAAGTACTCAAGGACAGGAGGGATGGAGCTCTGAGCAACCTGGTCTATTGCAAAAGGTGTTGCTGCTCATGGCAGGGGTGTTGGAACTAGATGATTTTTAAAGAACCTTCCAATCCAGGCCATTCTGTGATTGTGTTAATTGGCTTAAAGCAGATG
Source organism: Molothrus ater (assembly GCF_012460135.2). NCBI lineage: Eukaryota > Metazoa > Chordata > Aves > Passeriformes > Icteridae > Molothrus > Molothrus ater. Next base: position 47,017,196 of record NC_050482.2, read on the forward strand.
TGGCTTCAGTGGAAGTGCAGGAAGGTTTATTTAAACTAAAAGATAATCCTTGATGTAAATACTGAAGCTTATGGATGTAATGCAGAATCCCTGAATCTCTTGCACTGACACAGGATGTTCATCTTCCTAAAGTTCAAGGTGGTTGCTTAAAACCTCAGTGATGAAATGCTCAAAAGGGAATGGGAAAATACCAGGCTTGCTAGTGATGTGCAATGGGATGGTGTGCAAAAAAAAAAAAAAAGGAAATGAGCGCTGATGGGATCCCTCAATGCTACAAAGTACCACACCTGAAATGTTTTTACACCAATACAGGCAGCATGAGGAACAAGCAAGACTAGCTCCAAGCTTTGGCCCAGTCCTAGAAATTTGATGTTGGCATAAGTGAAACATGATGGGATGAGTCTTGTGATTAGTGTGCCCTGTTGGATAGTTGCAGGCTCTTTAGGGGGAATAGACAGGGCAGAAGAGGTGTGGGGAGGATGAGTGGGGTTTGGGGATGAGGGTGGCATTTTTTTTAATGGCAGGGATAGATAGAATCTGTGGAGTGCACAGTTGTCAATGGCACATTCAAGAAGCATTTTCACAATGCTCTCGGGCACATGGTGTGACTTGAGGTGTCCTGTGCTGGGCCAGGAGTTGGACTCAATGATCCTGACGGTTCCCTTCCAACTCAGCTTATTCTATGATTCTATCAACTTTTCCATACACTGTCCATGGTACTGCAGTTGCAGACATTACCCTTCCACAGCTGTAGTCAGGCTGAGAGTGTGTTGGAATAAAAGTGATTTAGTATTGAAGTTGGGCTGGATTATATGTCTGTGGGGTGGTTGTGGCTGTTTTAATTCCAGCCTCCCTTGTAAGGTTTTTGTTGTTTGTCCTTCAGGTTAAGTACTTCTGTCCAAAGCCCCAGGAATAGCAACAAGCCTGTATTTGGTTAAATGTTTGTTTTTGTAGTTGTGTCTATGTAGAAAGCTGGAGAAACATACTTTACTTCTATTGGTTAAAAAGCACAGTTTTGATAATCCAGAGTAATTTCTCCAATTTGTAACTGCAAATGCACTATGATTTATCTTAGGGCAGAATTTAGTCTAAGACTAGGTAGCTTCAGTGTGATGATCAGGACTATGAATAGAGCCCCTAATGAAAGATAAAATTAGGTGTTGAACATTGTGATGGTGTTTCATATCTTCTGCAGAGTCTCTTGGGAGAATGAAGGAAAATCTGGTCCTAGCAATTAGCTTCATCTTTGCATTGTACCAATAGGTAATGTCCTTTACACTAGTTATTCTAGATTTTGCAGGTATTCTTTCTCAGGCTTGGGAATTTTGTTTGAGTAATTAGAAAAGTGTTTTTAAACTAACTCATTATTATCTTAGTCTTGCTCTTAGATTAAATCTGAAGGACGTGTATTTTTTTCAGCCTATTAGGGCTTGTATTTCCTTTAAAAGCAAAGCACTGGACAGTAATTATCACTCTTGACTCTTAAGACTTGTGAGAGTTTAATGGCACTTGCAAAATACAGCTACTTAGGGATTGATAAATGAATACATGTGTTTGTAAACCTTTATAGAATGCTGTTAAAGAAGCGTTTGAGTGAGCTTTTTGTGTGTCTAGTACTACTCTTTGTTTCTTTGTCAGTCAGGGAAGTTTAGCAGGTGTAATGCAAATAATCATACACTAATTCTGGCCTGGAGGAATGCAAAGGTACTTCATTCTTTCTGCTGACCTTTTTTCTTGGTTTCTCCCCACAGGTGGTAACGTAGTTGGTTAAGGGCAGTCTGTGGGCTACTGTGGGTGCTGGCTACCTGGGCTGACAGGTGTAGTGAGTAGTTTACGTGTGTGCTGTGCTCTAGAAGTGGTGTTCTGCAACTCAGTGTTCCACTGAAATGCTCCAAACCATGAGCTGCTTGCTCACTCCTCCCTCCCCCTACAGCAGCCTGGGGAGGTGAAACGGAGGCAGAAAGGTCAAGACCACGTATTGAGGTAAGAATTTACTGGAAACAGCAATGAGATAAGGCATGGAACAGTAACAGCAGCAATACAAATGACAGAGGGTGCAGGAAAGAGGTGAATGATGCACAAGTGATTGTTCATCCCAGGAAACCCCTGACAACACCTGACTTCCCTCCACCATACTGTGTGACCCAAAAGGGATGGATTCTCCCATCCCTGGAAAATGGCCTGGAATAACCTCTGTGTCATAGCAGTGCCCCCTTCCTAACTACTGTAAAAACTAACCCTGACTGGGACCAAATTTGAGTTGGGTCTAGGTGCCAGCTGGAAGGTCAGAATGCTAGAACATTGAGTGGCTACTGGAGATGTAGTGCTCTGCAAACAAAATTTTGCTGTTCTATTCTAAGAGCAGAGGTGATGAAGGACAAGCTCTTTATCTAAGTAATGATTTTTTTAATCCTTTTTTTTTTTCCTTGGAACTGTTGAACATAAAAAGGTGTTTTCTGTTGTGGGTTGTTTCCCTCCTATATAATTTCAGTGAATTATATCTGTATTTTAACTGCTGCTAGATATATTGAAAATAAAATTTAAATAATATTGTCTTTGTCTAAAAATGCAAGTGTAACATTTGTAACAAGTGAAAGCTTTTTTGAAAGATGGGGCAAGGCCACTTATATTTGTTCAATTCTACATCATAGTAGTTTTGTAGATAATTAGTATAAGAAAACAATTCTGAAAGACAAAATGGCTTTTAAAGGTTGATGGAAGTTGAGAAGCAGATCCTATATGTTTTGTGGAGAACAGTAAACTTTTCAGTTTAAGCTGTTCTAAGTTAATTTTTTTCTGTGCAAAGTGCATAGTGATAAGGAATTCTAACAATATGCCACTGCAGTTCTGCCTAAAATATTTACTTACATGTAATGAATTTTGCCACCTATACCCTGAATTTGTGTTGATCTGGGAGAAAAGAACAAATGAGATTTGTAAACACGTTTAAATAGGAAGCAGAAGTATTTGAGATGTTCAGCAATGATAATGGTGCCTATTACAGACACTGTGGAATGACTGTTTAATAGATACTTCAGGGATTTTTTGATCCCTTTTAAGCTGATGCAAGATGCTTATTTTACTGCTCAGTTGTATGCTGAGGGCTCTGTTTTTTTCCTTTTACCTTGTCTGAAAAGACTTTGCTGTAATGGATGACTTACAATGTGTATGTTCCAAGAGTATTCTAGAGCTCTGTTACCCCTACCACCCCCTAAGTGTAGCTATTGGTTTTCTCTGCCATAATGTAGTTGATTTTGATCTATGTACTTTCCAAATAACAATGTTTCTCCTTTTGTTGTTTACTGAGAATATCAAGGTAAATTACTATTAATTCTTGTGCACACTCTGAGATAAATTTATCTTTAACAGTGATAAAAATTTGGGAAGTAGCTTTGTATCAAGTGCTGAATATAAGTTATAAATAGGACCTTTAATATATCAGTCAGTAATTACTGAATTTTTAAAATGTCAGACTTTGTCATCCCGTTCCCCTGTCCAAAATGAAGGCTGCAGAAGTAGCATCTTGTTGGGTGCAGAGATAGTACCTTGTGTTAGACCAATAAACTAGTTCATTATATGCATTGGTTTAATAAAAGAAGCAATCTCAATGTAGAAACTCTATGGCTTTTTTAGAGTAGGATGAATGTAGGAGTGTATGCAAGGCACAAGGGTGACTTCTTCATCTTAGGCAGTTTCAGGACTCTGCAGAAGTGTGCAGTGCTAGGAGGAGACATGTTTTCTCCATGTTCATGCTCATCTTCTCTTGTGGCTGTCCTTGATCTCTGTCCTGCTGAAGGAAAACTGCTGTGGGCACATGCTTTGCCTTTGGTATCTCTGTCTTCAGGGTGTAGCAAAGTGGCTTGTGACTTCATGTCAAAAACCTTAATTCTGCATAGTGACGTGCTATTTTATATGCTGTCTGTGCATTTAATCTAGAGGGAATATTCTGTGTGCTTTAACATTCTTAGTCTTGTACATAGCTATGTTTTTTAAAACAACTTGTGTGACTATTAATGCTCTTTTAAAAGTGTTCAGAAAAATTTTTAGGCTATCATAGAAACTGTTTTCATATGAAAGTTGAAAAACTAAACTGTGTAATTTTCATTGAAAGATGGTTACTGGGAACGTAGTTCTTTACCTTGTGACTCCTTGTGGAGGAGAAATAATGTAAATTCTGTGTGTGGTTTGTTTGGAGCTCTTGCCTTACATAGAAGCAGCTAACCTGGCAGCTGTTGTAATCTGTTACCCTAAGGAATGGGGCAGTGGGAAGCATGTCCTTGCCACTGACTGATGTCAGCCTGCTTTCCTCTGCCTGGGAGAGCATGTTACTTTTCTATTGCTCTATAACTGGATTTCTTCTCTGCACTACCTACTCCACCCAAGGAGCATTTCCTTCCACAAGGTCAGGGAATTCAGTTGCTCATGTTCCAGCAGTAGCAAGAATATTTCATCCCTTTCCAAAGGCTCGCTGTTTGTATAAGAGGTGGGAATTTAACTGACTGACATTCTAGTGTGAATTTGGGAACAGTGATGTAGTCGAAACCTACAAAACTAGATATTAATAAACAGAATGGAAACAAAATGGCTGGAGAGCACTGCAAAACCAAAGGTGCTTTTATTCACCCTGACTCTTCATTTTTGACTGTCTACAGGTACAGTAATGCTTTATAGGCAGTCTCAGCTACCAGCATTTCTCCATGTGTGTTATGTCATCAGTGTAAACTCTTGACAGTATCTGATTTACCTATCTGTATGCACAGTACTGATCATGAGCCTTTTTTGTTACAGTAGGCAATGATTAAGCACTAACCTCTTCCAAAGATAAGTGTCCTATCTTAAAAAGTGGATAAAAATCTGTAATTTTATTAAATCAGAGGAGCAGAAGATACTATATGTGATTACTGTATGGGTCTGGCCCATCATGCAGATGGGTATTAAAAGAACTTGGAATGTGTAAACTGTTCCTTGTCAGGAGGCAGATACCCTGGGTGCCATATCCCCGAATAATATGATATTCCCCTGCTGTCTCTCTTAAATCCTCAGAAAAAATGTTGAGAAATATCTTTGTATAACTCAGGGAGTAAATCTAATGCTTTCATTTTGAAAGTGGACATTGCTGTTGGGGACAGTGGCAACCACTCCACTCTGATGTAGGAACAGTAATATGGGTTTTCAGGTCTCTCTTTGAAACAATTACTATTCAACACCTTGCAGATGAAGACTAAACCACACAAAGTTTCTATTATAGGTCTGGAATCACGCACACTAGCCCACACAAAAGTAGCAGTGCAGTATGACCCATTGTTTTTTCTTATTTCTGCACACGCATTTCAGATGGAGTATCTGTGTCTTTAAGACTAATTTTGAAAGACTTTCTCATCGAATTAGGCTCTGTGCTTAGCTGTTTTCCTAAAGTATATTTCATGTCAGATACAGCCAGTATCTGTCCTGTACTAAGTATCCATAGTAAGCATAAAAGTAAAAAACACACATTTGTATTTCATTCTGATTCACTATTACTTGTCTTCCTGATGCCAAGATCCTAGAAATTCTGAACAGTAAAACAGAGTGAGTGGGTCATTTTTCTTGTAGAATGCACTGCTGAACTGATTTAGGTTTATTTGCATATTAATTTTTCAAATACCTTTATTAGCAGGGGTTTATGGCTGTTTATAACAGCTATGTAGGTTAGCTATTTTCCCTTTCAAAATCAGATTTGCAAATTATTTTCCTCCAAACTGAGTGTGAGTTGCTTTTTTAGAGAATCAGGTTTTAGAATATGTGTGAGTAATGCGGTAGTTATATTCAAGACTCAAATATCATAAATCTTACTAAGTGGAATGTCTTAATGAAAAGAGAATGATATTGTCAGAAGAGTAGTCAGAAATTGTTGAGTTCTGAAAACCAAAGCACAAGAGTCAATAGCAGCACATCTCAAACATGTGGTCATAGCAAGGAAAAGAATGTTGTTTTGCTGCTCACCGGATTCTGTTCTCAGGGGTCTTGTACACCAGTCTGGACACACTGAACAAATCTGTCCTGAGCAGCTGTAGTCCTTGGCCCGGGTTGCTGGAAGAATAAGGAGAAGTAAGGGTGCAGACACCTCTAGGTCCTGATTTGCCACAGTTCAGGAGTTATGGATCCTAAATTGATGTGTGTGATTGATTATATGGCTGCTTTTAGAGTTAGGCTTGTTTGGAATCCATTGCTCTTTGAAATTGCTCTTTGGTTCTTATGACTTTTTAAATAAAACACCATGTACATTTTGTTTCTTAAAGAAGTCCCTGCAGCTTGTAACCTTATGTCTTTGAGGTCTGCTTTGATATGTTTTTGTATGGGTTCACCTTCTCTATAAAAAATGCTAGGAAAGCCTTCCTGAGCCTGTAGAGGCCTCTTCCATGACCACCGTCTTTAAAGAGAAAGGATTGTTCTGCTGAAAGAACAATCAGTGGATTGCAATGCTGATCAATGAATAGAGTATGTTCTTTCCGTATTTGATGTTCTAGACCTACTGCCTTGAGACTTCTAGAATCTCTGTTCCTGCCCTTTTATCTAGAGAGGACTGTGAAGCTTTTGGGACTGTTCAGTCCTGAGAACTTTTGGTGATTATCATGGTGCTGGCCATGCGGAGTCTGGCACTGTAACAGACCACAATAAGCAGAGCTTTTCAGTTGTCCCTGAGAGTGTGTAGCCAATATAGATGTACAGCCCAAAAAACTCTTTTCCTGACACTCCCATCTCTGGCCCCAAACAAAAAATGCTTGCACTGTTACTGATGCAAGACAACTTTCTACTTGTGTTTCTCCCCATAGTGAGAAAAAGGGCCATGATAATCAAGTCAAGGATTTTCAGTGAAAGCTACAGCTTTTCAGGAAGTCATGATGGCATACTAAGTTCCCCCCCCCCCTCCTTGTTTTTTTTTTTGTGCTTCCATGATCTTTTAACCATACTAGGTTGGATGGTGTGAAGTGTTAGTGGGGAAAACTACCTTTCACAAAGGCAAGGATCTCAGCTGCTGTGGGAGGCTACAAAGCAAACTCATTCAGCTTGTTTTGTAGAAAGGTAAGACATATTTTACAAATGCTTTCAGGTTTTACTGAGATCTAAACATTCAGCCTCCTAAGTCTATTTTCATTGATCTCTAATTCAATTCAGGAATGAGTGTTAGATTTTCCAGGAATGGACCAAATTTGCCAATATATTCTGAAAGCTAATCCTGAATATAAGGAATGTGACACTTAACAGTGTTATGAGTTTTCTTGTGTAGTTTCAAACATTGGTTGTTTCAATAGCAACCTAATCCACAGATAATATTGTGTTCTTACAACTTCTCCTTACCTCTTGAAATCTTGCATAGTCTCCTATTTCAGGGAAAATCTGGGTGTTTTCTTGTGAGGTAGTGTTACTACAGTCATCTCAGCTTTGTTAGCACCAGCTCTCTGAATTCCTCTTCTGCAAGACAGGTTCTGTACACATAATGTATCATGTCTAGAGCAATGATTGAGTATAATGGGCCTTGTTTAGGAATGAGTGATCCTTCTGTAAAACAAACTGTGCAAGGAAGCTTTCAGTTTGGGGTAATCTGCCAGACTTTGAAGGTTTTATGTTGCTGTTTCACAGTAGAGGTGCCTTGTGGAGGGGGCAAGGAAAAGACTTCATGTTGATTCAAGAGGCCAATTATCTGGGGGGGGCTAACAGTAGCCTCTTAAAACAAAATTCTTGTATATTGACCTCTTTTGCTGAAATTCTTTGATACTGGTCAGCAAGATTATCTTGTAAATCAAAAGTTTTGGAACACATTGAATTAATTCTTGGAACCATGCCTCTGGGCTGTGATTGATTTGGAGTTTCTTCTTCCCCAGGAAGTGATTTAGGCTTTTCTCTGGCTCCTTTGATAGGGCCAGATTTGGGAAGATGAGTAGATGCTTGTGTGCTGTTGTATGAAGGCCTATCTAGGGACTTGTCTCTCATTCCTGTTTGTTGGTGTTGTAGGTTTGATCATCATCAGAAAAAGTGAAGAGAAACTTGATTGTGGTACTCATCTCTGTGGGGTGCTTGCCCTTGCTGAGGAGACTTGGGCTTTCTCTGAACGTGCCCAGGCTACATGTGGTGATTTGTTTATGCTCCCTGGGGCTGGTTGCAGGGTGTTCTCTGTGCTCCTGCCATCCTCCTCATTACAGAAGAACTCTGGCTTTTTGGTCCACTGTGGAGTCTTCCCCATGCCTTGCATCCTAAAGATTTAGGTGGACTATTTTGATCCATGGCAGCCTGCTTCCTCTGCTTTATACCTGTGAAGGCAGAGTAACGAGAACAAGCTTACTTTGGCAGCTGACTGGAAGAACACTGGGACACATGCTCATGTGACTTGACTTTGATTTACCTTATCAAAAATACAGCATTATTGTCAACTTCAGCTCTAAATTATTGGCAGAAGTGGGCTCAAACTCTTAACAAATACATGATTAACTAATTTTCTTCCCAGAAACTTTATCCAAGGCAAAGTAAAAATGAATGGATTTTCAAACTCCAGCTAAGAGTATTCAAGCAGAAAATGATTGAAGATGATCTTTCTCCACCTAGAGGGAATCTTGACATAAGGTTTGCTACCAGGTGATAAATATGCACCCCCATGGACACTGCTCAAACTGGGCTTGTGTAGCCTCTATATTTTTATTTTGTCCCTGCACATTTTACATATAGCAGTACCTGAAGTTCTTCAGAACTCTGTGCTCTGTATATTTTGATGCTGCTCTTTTCCAGAATTTACTTCTATTGATCTTTAGGTTAAAACTGCCCTCTTGGCTATTGAAAGCCATTTGCTGATGAGAATCGACACTACCAGCATGAAAAACATTAGAGAAGAGTCCTCCTAATTAAGCAATATGAGGCCATGTAACTTACTGACTGTGGAGGTGTTGTTTCTTTTTTCTTCAAATGTTTAAGATTTCAATTGTGGCTGTCTGTACAGATTATATATGAAGTTGCAGTATATTGGGAGGTGCTTGGATCTGTTTATTTGAGATACTGCTGTGCCAAGAAATAAGTTTTATTTATCATAACAAGCAAACCAACAAAGAATAGTTTGGTCACAAGCAGCTTTTTCCAAGTGATACTAGCAGTAAGTAAGTTAGTCTCTTTTGTCAATGCTAAAGTTTTGGAGTTGGGTTATAACTGGTTTTTTGTGTAATGATGTTCAAGTAATACTACAGAAGCGTCTGTCCTCCCAGTTTACGCTTAGATCAAACCAATCTCAGTGTAACTAATGTCGTCCTCAAATTTTTATTTCTTGCTAGTGACTAGAAAAGCATCTTATGGACAGTATCTCAGTGCTGTGGGTAAATGTTTCTCCTTAATAATATATGGTATTACTGGACACAGAAATGCTTTTTGCTGTAGATTTGCTTATGATGTCTTTTAAAGTCTTGTAAATGAAAGCACTGCAATACAGTAGAATCCTGGGAAAGTCAGGTAGTACCTGTAGTGTCAAAATAAGAGCAATGCAATTGGCAATTGTGTGTGTAGTGTGAGTGTGGTTACCTGGCTGATTCAGCAGTTTGAAACATTAAATTAGCTTCTTGTAGGTTTTGTTGATCAGAGACATCATTTCCTGATGTACTTCTGCAGAGAGCTGTGAGATTTCATGGAGTGTGTATCTGTTGCCTGACTAACTCCTGGTAGCTATCTTCAGGACTTTTAATGAAGTTATGGTGGGAGAGCTTTTCTTCATTTAAGTTAAACATGAGAAATTTTATACTTTATCTTTTCTGTGTGAAGTACAGGCTCAGCAGGTAAAAAACTGGGCTCCTCCCCAGTTGTCTTATCAACATGGATCACTGACAAGACTTTGTGAAAGTAAACCTGGATGTAAGTTATAAACTTGTAGAGACAAACCTAATCCAAGTCCTAAGTAAAATGGCTTTTAAAATAAATATAAACTAGAATTTATAGCTCTTTTGCATAAAAAGTTTGTGAAGAGATTTATTCTTTAACCTCATTGAAGTTTGTTTGAAAACAGATCAGGCATTAATTATGTTTGATTTTATAAATTTTCACTCCTTATTTGTAGCAAGTAGAACTTGTATTGAAAAAGTATTGGGTAAAAATGAATGTGCACGTATGGAGGGAGAAACTTCTGCCAACTTTTCAGGCCATGTGTACTAACACATTGGAGCTTCTATAATTATCAATGGAGGCAAGAAATCTCAGTTCCAGACTATGGGTGGGTTAATATATTCAAGATGTTTGTAGTATTTAGTGATTGGGAATGTCAATTCACATGTCAACATTCTGTAATTGATTGCTGATTGCCATTCTCTTACTCAAACTGTGTATTTTTCTTGAAAATTCAAAATGCAACTTCATTAACTTTGGCTTGATGCTCCTAAAGAGAAAATTCTGGCATTGTTCTTCATGTGCTGAATCAGGAACACAGTCAGGAGATCTGTTCACTTTTTTTTCTCCTTTTCTTTCTTTCTTTTCTAAGTGAGCTGTAGACCACAGCATATTCAAAAACCATGAGTTACGTGAAGAGAAATTACTGCTGAATTACCTGATTAAAAAAAACCCTCAAATTCTTCATCTTAGTTTGACTATATGTAATCAGAGTCACTTAAAGGCAAAATACTTGATTGAGACTTGGAAATAGTTTAAATGGGATAGTACAGAAAAGCTGGTAGTCTGTCAGAGGCTGTTACTGCTCCAGCAGTTTTCCTTGAGTTCTCTCCTATGTAGAGGAATGACAGCAGCTGGCTATTGCTCCTACACCATATCTCTAGATCCAGAAGTACAAAGTGTTTCATATTTTTAAAGTAAATAATTTTACTGTCTCTGCTTCATCTTGACCTTTTCAAGAATGGCTTGTATGGTGATGTCTGGGCAGGGGTTTGATGATTATCACTACTTACTCTATTGTGGTCGTCTTCAGTTAAAGTCAAGAGCTCCAGTTAGTAGCCAGCTGCTGATGCTGCTGCTCCTAGGGCTGACCTAGGTGTGGAAACATTACTTTGAGACAGAAAGGTGTGGTTCCTGTTGGCTTTCTGAGGGAGCAATTGCAGCTTTAAAAAGGAATCTCTGGAGTTTTTTGACTCTGATTAAAGAATGTAGATTTTATTATATACATATTAGGCTACTTTTCCCTTAATTTTTTTTTTCCTTTTGAGGTCTTTTTAGAAACTTTGAGGAGTGAGACAGGCTCATCCTGTCTCTGTACTATTCAAACTATTCTGGATTATCACAGTTCATGCTTAAAAAGACCTGAGAAGGTTTCATTGCTTCATGGCATCCAGTAGGACACTGAGTTATGAGGAATAAAGCTACAGTCTGCAGAATCAGATGTTCATTTGGATTCTTTGTAAGTATCCACATGATTTTGGAGTGAAATGAAATTTTTTTACCTAAGTTAATGTTAGACATAGAAGTACAAACTTGTAGGGGAGGCACTGACATAGGTGCTTCACAGTTTGTAACTAGGGAAGGGATGCAGTAATAGTTTGTGTTTTACTAGTATAAGACAGCATTTCCAATGTAGTCTACGGCTTTACTTTATGCCAGTCTTCTAATTTCTGGCATCAGCTGCCAGTGAGTTTCAAGATGGAATTGTGTGCACTGAGAAGTGCTTGGACTTTGACAAAGAGTTTTTATTCTTCTGGGCTCAATGCTTTGCATTATTACTTGGTTAGCAGAAGCACTCAAGCTGGAATCACTACTCATCCAGAACCTATAGATGAGCTGTATAAGGCTTTCTTTCTCTGTCTTAAACTTGTTTGGGTGCTTTTCTCCCCTTCCAACCCAACCAAAAAGTCTTTTTGCTTTCATGCATTATGGAGAAACATGAGAGATTTAATACTGTTGTTGCTAAGAAATCAGTAATTAGGCTGATATTATGTCCATGTTTGCTGTTAAAAATGACTTGAAAGTGGCATCATAACTGTTGCTCTGTAAAGGTCAAGTTATTTGAAAATATTGGACAACTGAGTTAAAGGCTAATAAAAACATTTTAATTGAGAAGGTGGAGAAGAAACAAACATTAAATACTCTGTTACCTGTTTCTTGAAGGTTGTTTAAAATAAATTTTTAACACATACATAAGAAACTTTGAGAATTACTTAAAATTGCTTCTGTCTCAGATTTTCTGGTGTCCTAACTAGCATCCTTGAAATTGGGAAAGCAATGGAAGGGAACTGAGGGGTAGTTACTAACCCATATCCTCATTCTGAAGTGTATTCAGCTGTGTTATTAAGCTTCAGAGTGAATAATTCTTAGTTTTATTCATGTCTCAGTAACAAGGAAGAAAGGTTATCTTGTACATTGATTTGTACTCTTTCTATTGAAGAAAAACAGCTCAAACAGTCTGTGAAATCACAAACAATGTTCAAGGGGACTCTTGGCTAGAGGCAAGACATGTGGGGTGGTCAATCCCCCCACTTAAACAGAAAATTTACTACTTGCTGTGTGTCTTGTGTGAGGGTTTTTTGATAATACTAGTATGTGGCTGCTACACTTCCCTGGTTTGTTATCACTTTGTTATCACTTAATATTGCTGCGACAACTTGGCACTTCATAAGGAGAGTTAAAGAATTTGGAAGGTTCCTGATACACTTAGCAGGTTGAGAAAAGAAGCCATAAGCTGTGATCATGCTGATTTGGGTTTTATAGCCAATTTTCTACAAGCCGTTTTGGTAATTCTTACTGGCTAAAGGAATATATGTGTGTCTTTTCTTTGCAGCACCATGCACTATAGAGTGCATATCTCTTCAGTATCATCAGCTTCTATCCTCCTTTTTTGTGCTTGTTCCCCCCTGCCCCTAGCAGTTCTAACTTTCCAAGTATTATTCCCAAGATAATTTCAGAAGTGTGTGTGTTGGCTACTGGATACTATTCCCCCAAGAGCAAAAGTGCTGCCTATTAACGATTAAAAATCTTAGAATCTTTGTAAAAAATCCAGAGAAAAAATTGTGCTTTTGCTCTGCTGACAAGATAAATTTCTTTGGTTATGCTTTGTGTGGTACTGTTTCTGTACCTGCTTCTTCAGGGGCAAATAAGAGAATTCGTCTGCTATAGAGGAAGGCAATTATCTAATAGATACTTAAATCTCTGGAGATCTGTTTGCTGGAGTTTTAACTGAATTTTCTTTTTCCTTCATTTGGATAACATAAATATCCACGAACGAATAAGAAAACTACTTACAGGTTTTTTGCACTGGACAGTAGAACTGCTGTAGTTTTAAAGAGTACAGCTGGATAAGCAGGCTAGGACTTCTAAAGATGCTGCATTGGTCTTGCTCATACTGCACTGTGAAAATGCAAATCAAGAGTTTTTCTATAATGTAAAAGCTGAGCTGTCCTTGAATGCAAGTTAAAAAAAAAATTATATGCTTCATTCTGGGCATACTGTGTTGGTGTTCTGTGCCAGATTGTTCTTCAGTGGTGGTATGACTTTCAGATCAGACCAGTTGGAATATTTAGTCTGTGTGAACTAATGCAGCTGGAGCAACAGGTCAAAAGTAAATCCTTCTGGAAAATTATCCAGAAGGTAATGGCTGCAGGCAGAGTTATGCAAATGGGTTATATTCAAATACAGTCTTAGTCTTACAGCCTCAAGTGGGCTGATTTTCCTGTGTGTGTAAGAATTTCTGGGTCATTGCTCTTTAAAGGATGTGGAGTTCTTCGGACCTGAGCTGTTCTTTCTAATTCGATCTGAGAATATTTGCCATTATTATTAAGAATGCTATCTAGTACAAACTAACACAAGAAACTTTTGTTATAGAATGGCATGTTCTCACCTCTTCTGTGAAGGAAGAAATGGACTGATAAAAACTCTGATACCTGGAAGCTTGGAACAAATGCTGGGGTTTTTTTTCATCTTTTGGGTGAAGGCATCCTACAGAAATGTGAATAGCTTGAATGGTACCAGGAGATCAAATGAAAATGGAAGATGGTGAGAGGATTACCTAGGAGACAGGAAGAGAGAGCTGAGCTGTGTCATGGGAGGTGGAAGAATATCCTGAACAGCAGAGCAGAGGGGAAGGGTATTGGTGATGTAGTGGCTGTGGTGGCATGTGGAATTTTTGTGAATTTTGGAGTTTAAGTTCTAAATTAATCTGTAGATCATGTCTCAGTGTATGTGGCACCTTAGTAGGAACTAGATAGAACACAACGCTGTGGAGAAATTGGACTATGGCACAGTGATGTGTAGACACCCCAAGTGCAAAGCAAGTGTTTGACGCTGGAGTGCTGTGTGAGCACCATAAAGCCCCTCCATTGCCCAAACAGCCGCTTTAATAGCCACCTGTGCTTGCTGCGTGATTGGCAAGTTGGTGTATCTAGATCATGTTTCTGACAGTGACTGGCAGCAGATGCTCTGAGGAGAAGCTACAAGGCATGGAGTAGTAGCCTTTTTCCCAGTAATGTGAGATTTAGGGATTTCAGAGTAGTTCAGATGGAACATATTTAATATTAAATGAGAGCAGACAGATTTATTTTTGTTTTAGTATTACATGTTATGGTCTCTGCAACATGCATTGACAACAATTTGTGAGGTATGACTTGCTGTATACAAATGTGTAGAGGTATAGCTATTTTGCTTCACTTGTTGCTTGAGCATCTACTTTGTCAGAAGGAAATAACCATGCTGGAATATATATACCAATATTACATGGTCTGTGTGTGACAGAGACTTAAACTATGTAAACTAATAATTGTATAGCCCATTTCTAATTCATTATCCAATTGCTTTAGACATGTAATATCTATATATAGTGATACTGTAAGTACAGAAAATAAAAATTAGAGGCCTGCAGAAAGTGGAAGAAAAGGAATCCTAGAACTGAATGTGGGAAATTAATTTTTACAATTAGAGGCCAATATTATGCTTGTAATTTCATTGAGTGAGATGACCTACATGCTGGGATAGTGTTGTCTTGTATAATTATGTCCAGACCTTTATGCGCTTGTGGATGAATTTGTCAAAATCTTACTTGGCCTTTTCTGAATAAATTATGTCTTGATTCTGTTAATGACTTGTAAGAAAGTAAGTTATCTGAGTAAATATCTTACTTGGCATTCATGTGTCACTGTAGCCCTTTATGCAGTGTTCTGGGTGCTGTAAAAATAAGCCAATGATGACCAATTCTTGGTTCAGTTTAAATGAGAGAAAAAGTATCTTTTTGTGGTCTATAACTTCTTTTTCTTTGCCATGTAACTGTCTTAAAATAGTTTGTGTTCACTTTGGGTTTATAAAGAATGATTAGGTCCCTTTTCATTTAGCAGGAGTCATCTGACTATTTTTGTTATTAGCTGCCTTGAAGGCACGAGGTAGAAACTTCTCAGGTGCTTTCTTTGGCTGTGTTGCACTGTTACTGAACATGCTGCTTGAGCAGTTGCTACTTCTAGATGTTTGTTTCTGTGTTTTCACAATAATTGAGCCGGCTTCTGTATGGCTGTGTGATGGAGATGAAGGATGGATTTAGTTAAATATTACCATGCAAAGATAGTTATGTTTTGGTCTTTTGGTTCAAGTAATGGTACAGCTGCTTATGCTGGCAGAATTTGAAGTCTGAGACCATGAGGGTGAGCTCCCTAGGCACCTGTAGGGAGACACAAAGCAGGGGAGTGTCTAGAGGCTTCAGTTTTGACCTCTGAGCTAAATAACTTGGGGCTAATCCTAGCCAGTGTAACAGTGTTTTCACAAGTACTGAGATGACTGCATGATTCCTGGTCATACTTTCCAAACATTTGGGACTTAGTGTCTTAACTTTTCTTAGAAGTTGTTTGTCCTGTGATCAAAATGTAGCTGTAGATTACAAACACAGTAATAAACATCCCAGAAAGAGGCCATGGGGGATAATGGACTTTGTAATTACAGGACATGATTTTACAATCCATAGTGCATTTGCTTTAAATGTTCAGCACAGTCAGGAAATAGAAGTAGGAAGTGAACTTTTCATTGGTCTCAAATGAAAATTAGCTTGGATGAATTCAGGAGCCTGCTGCTTGCTACTGAAGTGTCTTTGTTCCCAGTCAGTAACAGAGCCACAAAACTCAGAAAAGCATACCCCTTTTTCAGTACTCCTGAAAATGTTGGCTGTCTCATATGTCAGTATTGCTGACCAGGTGATTGTAAAATATTACTGTATTTTGATGTGAGTGGAGGGCTGGTGGGAGAAAGGGACCTCTCTTCTTTGGTAGGGCTCAAAAAAAGACAGGCAAATACAGGGCAGCATGTCAAAAAGATGGAAAATTATGTGGAAGTTTCACAGATTCTTCTGAATTGTGTGGATGACTTTGTGAAAACAGCTAGTCTTGTGTCTGTTACAAGGATTTGGTATGTTGGGAACTTTTTGCCATATAGATTATCTGCTGACTCACCAAATCTCCCTCAGTTCTGTTTTTAAATAGTAAAAATTGGCTTTTCTTTGTAGTGTGCCTATGAAAGGTTTTAAGGTGAAGCTTCAAGTGGTCACTGCAATGCAATGAAGTGATAGCCTTTCTTACTTGCAGTCTGAAGAAGGTGGGTGTTGTTTTCCTTCTAATAGTCACTAGTGGAAGCAGGTTGTCTTAAATGTGCCTCAGCTGACTTAAACGTACCCCCCTGGCAAAGCTGGCCAGAAGGAGAGTGCTGTGCTGACAGAGCTGCTGACTCTACCCTGCTTCAAGGAAGGGATAACCCATTATTGCTGCTGTCTGCAGTCTGCTTGTCCTTCTCCCTCCAGCTTGTATGTGGATCAACACGGAGGTGAAGCGTAGAAAGGGAAGTGATCCTGCAGCAGAGTGGGAGCAGGGGTCTTGCCAGGGGGAGCTGCCTTCCCAGTAGCATTATATGGGCAAGCATCTGCATACACTGAAGTTTTGAGACTTCTCATGGCTGATGAGTTTCAAGAGATACAAGGCCAGGAAAAAAGCATGGGTTTCTGTTTGCGTAAGTTTAATGAGCCCTTACTAAAGGTTCAGTGCATAGACTCCGACCTGTTTCACTTCAAGTGTCAGGTATGTTTCAACTTCAAGTGAAACATTAGCTAATGCATGTCTGGATTTTTTTTTCCTTCAAGAGGCCCTAAGTCTCCAAATACTTTCTGGGATGTGAGTCTTTACTGAGTTTTTTTCATAACTAGATTTTGAGAACTTTTGTCTGTGACACTTGTGTTTTCTTAAAGCAAGTAGCAAGGCTGGATTCACTCCATTGTGTGAGAAGAAGAATGTGTCTGTATTCTCTGGAGCTAGCTGCCCCTCCTGGAGGAGAACTTAAACTGTAAGGGACGTGTTTACTAAAATGAACTGCTAGCAAATGGAGATGTTCTCATGTCTGCTTTGGAGAGATGAGGAGTGTGTGTCAAGTCTCAAACTGTTGAGGAAAAACAAGGCATAATAAGTTTATTTTTCCCCCTGCCTCCTCCCCTCCTTTTTTTATGACCCCTTTTAAAATTAAATAGGGAAGATATACTGCTGGAAGTTAAACTTGTTTGCTCACCTCAAGTGCAAGAGAGAAAGGCAGCAAGCATCTGCATCCTACAATGGGCTGAAATCACTAGGTATATTAGAAGTTGTGTTTAGGTCAGTACCCTCAAATAGTAGGATCACTTTTTCCTCAGCTGCAAAGACCAGAGGATTTTATCAGGAGTAACAATTGTTTGGTGAAGCTGATTAGACACAGCTGCCATCTGCTAAGTAAGCACTTAAAGTTAATAAAAATGTCTCCATTTTTTCCATTCCGTATGTGTTTGGAAAAGAACTTATTAGTTGGTACAGTACAAGGGATAAAGCACAGAATTTCATATTTCTGTAGTTTGGATATTACCTTTTACAAAATCGCTACACCTCAAGCATGCTGCTGGACATTGTCCACTTCTACTTCATCTCTGTGCGAATATTTTGGCATAGTGTCCTGTAAACAGGATGGCGAACTGTTGGAGCCATGTTTGACTTCAGTCATTGGAGTTTTGGATATGTATGTACAAATTCTATCTGCTTGTAAAGCATGTGTAGATGTGCACAATCTTCTTCCTTTTCTCCTGAGACGTGATTAATTTCATCTCTTTGAACTTGATCCCAAAGACAAAATACTCTGGATCAAGCACAACATATAATACTGCCTTTTGTTTTTTGCTATTGCTTCATTACTTTTCCTGTGCTGTTATCTGGAATTGTTCAGAATGGTCTTAGAGCTGACTAGTTACACTGTGTTTGTTGGTAGTGCATGAACTATATGCAGAATGCATTTTTGATGCCTTACTCTGCATGTTATTCCAGTTTTGAAAAGAAACAAGCGCTGTTCCGATGCAGATTTCAGACACAAATCCTGGTATATAAACCCTTCTGAAATGGAGACACACTCCAGTGGAGAATCTCTAAATGGGATGCTTGAATGGTCTGTGGCCAAGTAAATAAATATTTCCTCAGTTTCAAGAAACATGGCACACAGCTGCTCCTTACTCCTTGTTGTAAAATAACAGGCCATTTGCTGACTGAAGCAAGCTATTGACATTATTGCTAGCAGCTGCTGAACTCTTGGTGTTAACTTAAACAGCTCATAAATGTTAATTATGTTGCAGTTTTGTTAGAGCTCATCTGCATATCCCAGAGGCACTAGCTAATATGTCATGCTTTTTAGCCACGTGAACTGATGACATTTCTTAGTGGAGATTCCAAATAATAACTTCCTAAGTCAGTTCAGTGATTTTACTGTAGCGGTGAAAGTTTCTCTTTTAACTACAGTTTCACTAGTACTAGTATAGCTTTACTTAAGTGTGTTTCAATAGGCTCAGAGCTGCTGAGCATGTGGTGGAATGAGTATGAAGTATAAAGAATAGACGGAGTGCTTACTGACCTGTTGTTGGGAGATCTGTCACAAAGTTAAATCCAAAGCCAAACTGAACAAAATCTGTTGAGTTTATCCCTTTGATTTAAAGTCATTTTCATATTGTTATGGTGTTGTTGCTGTACAAGTGTGAAAAGCTTACACAAAGTGTTTACAGGCTACTGTAAAAGTGTGTATTATCTGCCTAATAACTACTTAAATGATGTTTTGGGGCCTTTTAACAGTCCCTCCCATTTTTCAGCCAGTGGGGATGTGTTCTTTAAAACAAAGCTCCCAAACAATGTAATCCTTTTTTCCCTTCAGGTCAGATTCTGCTAGCATTCTTTGTAGGAAACGCTGGTAAACTTCCGGAACCTAGTTTTGAGACTGTCAAAATGATTGTGAATATAGTATGAATGAAAGCACAGATAATGAAATGAAAGCTGCTGTATTATCATAGAAGTTTAACTTTTTGATTTTAGTCATTGTGACAGTCAGAAAGAGGACAGTGTTGTTGCTAATGCATACTATATAGAGAAGTTATACTTACAGCATCTGATAGTTGTTCTCTTATCCTTACTTTTTTGTGGTCATTTCATTTCTCTCAAGGGCAGTGGTATATGTTTACCAGAAGTACACTTTGTGCTTGGAGGATATACTACCTACCAAACTAGTTGGAATTGCAGGTAGTCTGGTCTTCTGGTATCAGCCTGTGATTGCAGGTTAACCTGGTGACAATGCAGCCATTCGCATACAAAGCTATACGCTCTCTGCTGTGTATTTGGATGGTGCTTTGATTGTGTGTGTGGTTTTACCTCTCAGGGTTCTTTCCTGGCTGCTTGTAGAGGAATTTCTGTCCCTGAAGTGGTGTGCAGACAGGAATGAGTATTGCAGACTGATGCTAGACAGATCTGGTCCAGTAAGGTGGGGGGTCCCAACTTGAGCTGGAACCTCTTGGTCTTCTCAAGATAGACTTCATGCAAGAAAGTATGATATGGGGTGAGGAAAATCAAAATACAACCAATTGTTTGGTTTTTCTTTTTTAGGGGGGTGGTAAAAGTATTAAATCAGTGCTATCTAAGGCTAACATCAGACCATACTGAAATCTGTGAGCAAGGGTTTGATCTCACAACAATTCAGTCATCTTATTTCCAGGGACAGAATTAAATGTCACTCTTCCTCAGATAGAGGTGTGTGAGATTTGGTTTCTGGATTTTCTCGTAAAAGCCTGGAGAAATACTGGACAGTACACAATCCAGTAGCTTTTGGTTAGAAATGAAACAGAAAACTTTTTGGGAGAGTAGAGGGGGACTCCAGATTTTGTGTGTGTGGTTCAATTATAATTCCATTAGTGATGTTTTGGGAAAAACATGGTTGTAAAAATAATTCTGTATTTTAAAAACTTTAGAGTTCACTTATTTCTAAAGAAGTGGTGTAGTTCATTAAAGCTAGTATGACAATCCAGCTATCAATTCTGGTCACATCTTTTCACTATTTATCAATGGGTTTTTAGTTTTTGTTCATTTGTTCCTTTTATTTTTCTTCCAAAGGTCCACCTAAAAATTCTACTGTTGCCCTTGATTTCTGCCCCATCTACATGCATATCTCGTGCAGCAGATGGAGACAGCTTGTTGAGATTGGATACAATTTCATATATCCAGAGCATCACTTAAAAGAAATAAGAAGAAAACACCCACATTAATTTTCTCAGTGGTGACTCCAAGTGTCTTGTTTTGAATCTGAAAGTAAATTTCCTGTGCTGCATCCTTAAACTGAGAATAGAAGCATACTCAAATGGCTGATTTCAGGAAATTAATAGTGACTTGAATATTGGCCTTCTTCAAAATTCTCGTTCAGAAATATCTTCTTGTGGCTGCACTCCAAATTAAAACTTGAGCTTTTTCAACCACATTGTGTGTATTTTGGCTTTGGTGTGAATTGGGTGCTGATGAAAAAGATAGCTGACTTGGATGGAAGTTTGACACATGTAGAATGATGTGTACCTTAAAAATCATGGCTAATGAAGTAGTCCTAAGGCTGATCTCAGATCAGTCTCTGGACCAAAACAATGAGGTAGACAAAAGAAATAAATTATCCTGAGTAAGAAGCTTTCCTTGGTTTTGTTTGTTAATTCTGTAACCTCAAAAGTTTGAATGGATGACCTAAATGTTACTGCAAATCTCATTGTTCCAAGTCTCTGAGCAAAGGAATAAATTGTTCATAAACATTAAGTCCCGCATTCAAGGATTTGACTTTGGGTTTGTAAAGGACTTCAAGAAAGCAGTAGTTAAAGGAGGTTAATGTACATAGCATACAACAATGTATGGTATACACTGATTTCTTTGCAATCTGCATTTTGAAACCCATACAGGCCAGTGAACTACCAAAGTGCTTGTCTGTCCAGGTGGGGAGGGTGCATCACCAGTACCACCGTTTTATTATTTGTGAGGCTTGTAAGTAGGAAAAGACAATCAAATCGATTTGGCAGAAACTTGTGTTTTAGTAGATAACTTGTGTGGGGAGAAGAAAAGTGATGAAAACCTGAAATGTTAAAAGGTACAAAAGAAAAGTTGTACACAGTTTAAATAATTTTTTTTCTTTTTATTTCCCTTTTACAGACCTTCAAGTGCTGACCTTCTTGGTCTATTAAGTTATTATAAACTTTTGCTGCTCTGCGAACATATAAAGATGTCTCGCAGCCCTGACGCTAAGGAAGACCCTGTGGAATGCCCTCTTTGCATGGAGCCTCTGGAAATTGATGACATCAATTTCTTCCCTTGCACCTGTGGGTACCAAATCTGTCGTTTCTGTTGGCATCGTATTCGCACTGATGAGAATGGACTTTGTCCTGCTTGCAGAAAGGTAAATCCCTGGAACAGCGGCTTGTCTTGCATATTTCACAAGGCTTTTGTATTGTGTTGGTACCAAAGACAATCATCTAGCCATGACCTAGATCAAGGGTGAGGTGTTGGATCTTTCAGATTCTGTCTGCATATGTATTGAAGCTGTTACGACACAGCTGGTCTTGGTTTATTAAATTCAGAACCGGATTGGTAGGGGAAGCTTCGGATCAGAACTAAGGCATGCTGATGCTGTGAGAACTGCTAAAAATAAAAATTCTTTGAGCTGGGGTACTAATGCATTAACAGAGTCTTTTCAGGAAGAATAGTGAGTATTCCAGCATTGGGTTTGCTGAGAGCTAAGGTTCAGCTAAACTGACAGAGCTGACTGAGAATCAAGTTTATAAAGACCTACTTGTTTTGTTGTGGCACTGGAGCTTTTTAATTCATATTTTAGTGGATACTAAATGTATAAAAACCTTTGGAAAGCTATCCAGTGGTGTTAAATTTTGAAGCATTTCAAAGTCTAGACTGTGTGTCTAGTATTCTGATCTTGTTGACAGATGCTTGAAGGTAGTACTTGATATCTCCCTGTGTCTTGATGTCTGGCTGATTTGGTTGGCCACAACTGTAAATGTCAACTTCACTAAGTTGCCTGTTATTTCTTTTGAATTATTTTATTTCTCCTTCTAGTGTTTTGCTTAAACTCAGTATTTCCTTATCTTCAGTGTTTAATAAAATTCCTTTTCAGTATCTTCTTGTCTTTAATGACTTCCCTTGACTGTAACTTTCTTGCCTGGCCTTTCTCTTCTTGTAGTTGCAGCTACTTATGTCTTCTTGTTCTCCTACTATTTAATCCTGTTTAATGATCCTGTCCCTAGTTTATGCTCTCTTGTCTTCCTGTCTCATGTTACAGCTTCCTTTTCAGCCCCCCAGTAATCTTACTGGGCCTCACTATCTTTATTCACTGCCACAGTATTTTATAAGCACTTCCAGTCATATTTTCTTGCTGCTCTTTTGAGCTTTGGCCACGCTAGAGCTGCTACTGTTGACCTGTGTTTGGATGCCTCTGAAAGCCTGAAGGCTCTCCCACAGCAGCATGTTTGTTTAAAATTTCTGTAAATTTGCTGCAATATTTGAGCTCCGTGTTCTGCAAGATAGATCCACGTGTTATCAGCCAAGTCATTCTCCACTTGGGATACCTGCTGTAGATGACACATGATGTATAGTAATTTCCTACAGTACAAGAAGATTTCTACTTTTCTGATACAACACGAGATTTCTGGGATTTCCTTGTCTAAGTCGCTTTGTTTTCCTGGATTGGTTACACTACTTTTTACCTGTTTGTTATTTGAAGTTTGTGAAATGTATTTGAAGAATCACAGAAGCAGTGTGCTGGTCACTGGTTTTGGGTGTCTGAATTTTTTAAAATATGCTCACCTCTTAATGTGGAATACTCTGCCCTATGGTTGGATGTGCAAATATTTTGCCTAATTGGATACAGTTTGTTCAGAAAAACTGTTCATGAGGAAACCTCAAGTAAGTGCTATGATTGGAGTGAAACATACTGGCCACTCCTGGAGAGAAAGGAGACATCATCTTTCATAACGGATGAGGATTATGTTGATACGTTCTTCATTTATGGACTGCAAGATATTCTTGAGTGGATTTGGAGCTGTATCATCACTGGATTGTAAGAGACTGGCCTGAAGAAGTCCAGCTGAGGAGGACATCTCTTCTGTGGCACAAAGACATTGTGATGCAGAGACCACACCAGGATCTTGGGAATAAATAGTCTTGAGCTACAGAGTTACAGCATTAAATAAGTGAAGAAGCCATCTTTTGAAGTGTGCTGGACAGAAGGAACCAGGTATGTGTATTTGTGTTCAGTGTGTCTACGTAGTCGCTGTCTGTGCATAGTAAGGCTTCTGGGGAAAGAGCTGAGCATTTTTCTGTTTGTAGCTACTATGGTGTACATTGATCGTGGCCACTTAAAATGCTGAAGCACAGAACATGGCAAAGCAGCAAAGTTTTAGCAGGAAAGTTTATAGTAGGTACAGTGGTTTAAACAGGTATGCCATATTCTTATGATGAGTATACCAGTGGAGGATACTTATTGTGAAATGGACTGTGGATAAACATATATTAAAACAAGGATGAGTTTGTTATTTACAATTACATAATAGAAACCTGCTCTTTGTGCCAATGTTACTGAATGCAGTGTGACTTACCCAGTAATTTGAGCACTACTCCATGGAGAGGAGCAGTGAACAACCCCATGTCCAGGGGTTTTGGTTGAAGTGTTTGGGGGAGATTTTGGAAAGGTCTGTAATAAAATAGCTTGGCTGAATGCTGTGGTGGCACATATGCCATTAGATCTTATCTGTGCATTGCATATATACCATTATCTTCTTAAGCTTCTTTAATTCACTTCTAACTGAAGAGATGTTAGCATGTGGTTTCTTCTGCCCAGGAGAGAGTACTTCTGTGTGTTTAAACTGTTATATAACTTAATATCTGCACATGCAGAATACGTTCATGTCGTTGCAGTCAATTGATTTAATCTGCCTTAAGTTTCCTCCTGTGAATAATAGTAGTACACAAGCATTTGCTTCAGTAAGGTGCTAGTGTGAATTAAACTTAAATGCTGGTTGGAAACTGGTACATCTTAGTATTAACATGTTAAAAACTTTCTAAACTTCATTAAAATCTTCTGAAATAGCCTTGAAAAAGCCTTATTTCTAGAGAAATAGAAATTGTTTCTATTTAATTCACTAACTCCGAAAGTACCTACTTCAAAAAAAATGGAGCTATCTGGCTTTGGGCTCCTGATGCCCTTCAGAATTGTAGGCATAGCCAGTTGTAAGATACCAAGCAAGGCTTCCTGTTTTTTCCAGTTAATTGATTTCTTAACTGTGAGTGAAATAGCTGCTAACTAGACAAAATAGAATGAAAATATGCTGTCTTCAGAAGAGATTTCTGTAGCCAGAAGCTGGTTTGCTTGTCAGCAGACTTGCTTTTTCTTTGCAGGGATATTTCTATTATCCTTTCTGTAAAATTCAGCAGTCTAGTTCCTGTTTGTCATGTGAATAATACATCCTGTCTCAATTGCTTAATTAGAACATGCCACTCTTAGCCCTTAATGTCAGTTCCTGCACTTTTTTTAATCCAGCAACAAAAAAACCTAGCTTGTTCATGTTTCTTAAGTATTTTGCTCTTCCACCAAATAACATAGCTTGATAGACAGTTGTTCCTGTGGTGTGGCTTTGGCTTTTTCTCCAGTTCCTTGACTGAGTGTCCTTTATCTCTCCTATGAGAGATCTAGCACCTTGTGCTAGAGATGGAGGGAAATAGCATACTGCTTAGATGTATGATCAAGAAATTAACATGCTTTGTCCATGTTTCTCTTACTACTTCTGTGTAAAAGGAAGACTTAGTGTTAATGCACAGTCTCCAAATATCAGTGTTTCTTCCTGTGCTTTTTATCCCACAACTGAGTAGTTTGGTGCAGCAATTGATATTTTGAAATAGATAGGAAATTTCTTTTTAAAATGTAAGTATAATGGTGTATACTGTGCATAAACCTTATTCATTTCCTTTGTATTTCTTGTTTCAGGACCTATTTGGTAGCAAGACAACAAGTGGGAAATGCTGGTGCATCCATTCTGTGGAAGGAATGTGGCTTACCTGGGAATGACAAAAGCAAAGTGCTTGATAAATCACAGCTCAGCTTTCAACAATTGGGAAATGGGGGAAAAAAAGTCTGAAAGGAAACAAAACTGAAATAACAAGACAAAATTAGTCAGGAAGACTGAGAATTCATCAAGGTCTTTCTCTGATTAGAGAAACAAAGACTTCAAGAGACATTCAAACTTTTTGTGATGTTCTTGTAGGGACTACCTTGCACTTAGTGTAAAGAAAATTTGGTCATATTCCATGATGGCACACTTGTTTGGGGAACCTCAGTGTTTTTGTCTGAAAAGTGCTGGTATAACTTAAGTGAGAGGTGTCAGCTGAACTTAGTCAGTGAATTGGTCATGTTGATATTGCCTAATGTCTTGCATCTGAAAGTACATCAATGCTGATACCACTAGAGGTAGCTACTTTGTTTGGATCTCGAATCCTTTATCAGCTAAGGCATTAGAGACAGTATGTTAAGCAAGTATATTGTTTTAAAAAAATAAGCTGTAGTCATGTCAGTAGCATTTCCACTTTTTTTTTGCAAAACCTGAGAGGCTCTGTTATGTATAGTCCTCTCTCTACTTCTGATTTGTAGGGTTAGACAGCAAAAACAACATAGCAAATGGTGCTGTGAAGTATACCAGCTGTCAATCTACCTTGCTTGGCTTTCAGAGACTTGTTCCAGCAGTCTGCAGTGCATGCACCTGTTTGTAGTTGAACCATCATCCAAGTTTGTGAACTTCATCACTGGGAAACAATGACTCTGAAGATGAAATAATTTCTTTCCCTATTTGGAGACTGATTTTTGTCCTTTATTTGAAAGGAAAATGATTTCTAATACTATTTAATATAAAAATGATTTCTAATACTATATAACCATACTTGTCTGAGTATCCATGGTGGACACCAATTGCTGCTGCTACTTAATGACTGAAGTTCCTATTCTGCTAGTCTCAAGCTTTCTGCTGTGATGGAGACATTTCTCTTTCCCTGATTCTCAAGCTGCCCAGTTGTGTTCTACTAGGAGTTTTTATGCTTTCCTGTAGAAATACAAACTACTGCTTGGACATAGAAATGTTCTGTTCAGGGTTATGCTTGAGCTACCCGGGATGTTTCCTGATTCATGTTCAGTACCTCCAGCAGCAAATAGCTGTACAGAGAAGGAATATCCTGTCTGATTTGCTACTCACTTGTGAATATGCTCTGAATGTGGCTGGACTTGGCAAGAAAGAAGCTGATGACTTTTGACACTGCTGTAGTTTCCTTGAACCTTCAGGAGCCTTACTGAATCTACTGAAAACATTAATGCATTTCTTGCACAGTACCAGAGAGCAGCACTCTTGCAAGTTTTGCCTTGCATAGTATGGGATGTGGAGTAGGAATTAATCTTTGAAAGAATGGATTGTGGATAGGACATCACTTGATGTAGGGCAAGCCATATTTTTGGAACTATATCTGTTATACTGGTGCACTTTTCTTCCCATTCCTATCTGAACGCACTGATAACTGAGATAACTCACTCTTTGCCCTGAGTAGTCTTTCTTTCCTGTAAAAACCTAACATTTTTCTTCTTTAGTTGATGTGATTGACTAATACAGATTTTGAGAAGCTCATTAAGTGTAAAATTATTCTGCAGCTCAGAAGTCCTCATCTGTAGATGTGTTAAAACACAAGATAATAATTGGCTATAGCAAATCTCAAGTGACCTTACGAGTTGGTTGTTGGTGTTCATCAAGTATATTTTGAAATCTATATAATGTATTCAGTGTTATCTCTGAGTTAACTGAGTAACTAATCAGAGTAATACTATCTTTTTGAGAAATGTTATGGTTTTGACTGTTCTTCAAGAGTAACTTGAGCCCTTATTGTGTTTTCATGTTAAGGACACCTATCATGTTAAGGACACCTGCTAAAGTATCTTACATGTTTAAATTCCTTCGTGATACTAAAACATGTTCCAGAGGACTTGATGTTTGACTGTGAGATGCCATCTGCTCAAGTCAACTGTAGCATATTTGCAGAAGATATCTCGTGTAGCTTAACAATGCTGAACTTTAAACTGAAGAATGGATTTCAATTTGTTTGGGGATATACTCAGAAGGCTATCAGGTCTGAGCACTTGGTGGCTCTTGGAGTAACATCATGCAACTATGAGGAAGATATGCTTTTAACCTAAACATTTTCATCTGTTGTAGATTTTTCTCAAGTTACTTAGTATGACAGCTAGTTTTGTACTTTTGTCATTAAGACAGTAAGGAAAAAGTTAAATTCATTTTTGTTGGACTTGCACACTGAAAGCTTTGGTTATGGTAGTACAAGCAAAGACCTTAGTTCAACATACTGGTGAGCTTGAGCTTAGCTTCTTTGTCTTAAGTTTTTGTCTTAATTCACATTTCCTGTACTCTTCTCATTTTTTACTTGGTGTTTAGAAACTCTTCCTTCTGTTTGAGATATGTTCTATGTACTTGTTTTTGTGCTTAGCATTGCTTTCTGTGTACAGTGTGAAACCTCACTTTTCAGTCTGAAAAAACTGGGGCAGGTAAGGAATGTGGGACTGCTTTGAGGAGTAATCTGGGGCAGAGGACAGTGCACTGTAGTCTGCAAGACCCAGCTAAAATAGTGCCTTTATAGCATGAATAGAGCGGTCTTTCTAGGTAACTCTGAGGATACTTGTACTTCTCTTGCATACTTTTGAGATTAAAATATACAGTGTTATATCTGTGAGGAGTTACCTGTAGGGATGGAGAGACCAAATTTCAAACTTGTATGTAAGCATGGCAAGAATACGGTCATTAATTGTGTTGAAATCTGTCTCTTCACTAGAAATTAACCATGTAAACTTTGAGTAGTATAATGATGTTACTGTCTTGAACTTAGTGGACCACTGAAACTACATTTGTATTTTCATTTCTTATCTCAGAAATACTTAAAGATACTTAAATGTCTTGACTACATTTAAGTACCCAGATCTGTATCAGAAATAAATATAAAGTACATGCTTTCATCCTGCTTACACTAAGCTCTTGTTAGTGAAATTATAACAGGATGTGTTGGCTGTCATGTTGTAGCTGCTTGTGATGTTACCAAATTGACTAGGCAGCTGGGTTAGAATTTGGTTGCTCAAATCAATATTATGTCTATAAATAGAAGAATTCCATGTAAATGCAAGAAGTTTACCCTTCCCAAAGGACTGAGTATGCCTCTATAATGTGGGTGTCCATAACAATTAGATCAGTATAATAAAGAAATTTTTACATTAAAACATGGTGATTAATGGTTTTCGAAGGTGTTGTTTCTTACATGGGTTGTTTTAATGCTGTTTGTTATGTTTAGCCATATCCAGAAGATCCAGCAGTGTACAAACCACTCTCCCAGGAAGAGCTGCAGAGGATAAAAAACGAAAAGAAACAGAAACAAAATGAGAGGAAACAGAAGATATCAGAGAATCGCAAACATTTGGCCAGTGTACGGGTTGTACAGAAGAACCTTGTCTTCGTGGTAGGGCTATCTCAGCGCCTAGCAGATCCAGAGGTGAGTAGTTCATACTTACAGATCTTGCTCTTAACTTGATGCCATGAAACATTGGAATATCCTTGTGTTTCTCTGAAGGATACAAAATTAAGCTGTATTGAAATGGTTTGCTGCTATGAGGCCTCCACTTCTTAAGGGAACTTAGCTTCCTGCTCCACAATACCCTCAACAAGTGTTTGTCTCTGTCTTAGGGAGTACAGGTGCTCTGTGATTTTTTTCTTTTTTTGGGGGGGGGGTAATTGTTCTTTGTTTAATAATGGGAGCTTGATTTTAAGCTAAAAATAAGCATAAGGGCTGTTCAGGTACTCATTTTCCTAGGCTGGATCTGTTGGCACTATACAGCTATGTCGTGAATCACCAATTCTAAAATGGGAGTTTGGTTGGAGTACAAAGAACTGATATACAGTATCACACAAACCTGTAGGGACAGAGGAGAAAAGCCAACCCTTGGAAGTATATACTAGGAAGAACCATAAGGATTATGTCCTTAAGAAGCTGTGGGGAAAAAGTTACTAAGTGGAAGACCCCAGAAAAAGTTGGCCTACTACTCTGCATCATCAAAAATAAGGTTTTCATTTGAGAAAACTGATTATATTTAAAATGCTTTATTTACTTCCATCATCAGTCATAGGTGCAGGTGGCCAATGGAGTAAGTGCTAATGCATAAAAGTATCTTGAATTAGAATATGGAGGAAATGTACTACAGGGTAACATAGATGTCTTCAAAATTACAGTGCCAGATTAAATTCACTTCATCAGACTAAATTATCTGGAGAAGTCTCAAACAGAAGTGGCTGTTTCTGAGGTCTCAGAGTATGGTCTGTATTTTGCTAGACTGTTAAAGAACAAGTGTAAAAAGCAAAGCTGCTTTTAGTGAAGGAGAAAAAAAGGGAGGATAAGAAGGGAAGACAAAAAATCAAGTTAAAACTGATCTGGTGTATAACACTTCAGTGAGTACTGAAATATAGCAGCAAGTATTTGCAAGCACCTATCAGCACTGGCTTGGGGCTATTTTACCATTGAAAAATGCAGTATGAATTTATTATTGAAATTTAATTTCTTTGACCAGATGGAGGATTTGTAATTAAGAGAAATAGTAGTAAATACAGTTGATTTCTTTTTTTTTTTTTTTTTTTTTTTTTACACCTCAGATAATTTTACACTGAATACTTGAAGTAACTAGGAATGGGTTGATTTGGGGGGTGGGGATGTGCTGCACTAGGTGTATTGGTAGCAGTATCTCAATGACATACTAGAAAATAGTGTGTACTTACTAAATGTTGCATATAGCACAAGATGACTCGATCTTCAAGAAACCTAGCCTGAGAGAGATGAGCTAAAAAAAGTATACATTATATTCAGGTTTTCTACTTAAGCAGGCAAAAACCTCCTTCATAAATTGAGATTATTTGGAATGGGAACTTGGCTGTTATGTGCTGTTTCTGGAAATATGTCTGTGGATCATAGTGGAGTAAAGTGGATCCTCTTCTGTTGACATGCTCTTAGGAGAATTATGAAGGCTGTGCTGTCATATTGTACCAGGAGTATAATCTGCAGTATGCTTAGGTAAAAGGGAGGTTTCTTTAGGATTGTCATTCTCTTCTGGAATGATGCCTTCAGGGTGGGTGTAGTATGTTTCAAGAGGGTGTAGACCAAATGAAGAACAGTTAGAAAGGACAATGAATGCCTGGTTGTCTATACAACATACCCTGTAGTTCTTTGGGATGTTCCCAGTGTGATGCTGTTAGTTCTTGAAGGCATTGATGCTTGCTTGGGAAGGGAGAGGGATAGTTTAATTTTTGGATCAGTCCAGTTCACCTGCACTATCCAATGCTAATATGAAGATGGAGCAGAGGATCAAATCTTCCTTTATAACCTCTCAGGTTATTTTCTAGAACTAGAAATGCCCTTTTGTCTAGTTTCAGTCTGAGTAGTCAGTACTTTTGTACCTTCTTCCATCACAGAAATGGGAAAAAAAGCTTTTGGTATAAATGTCAAATATGCTTCCAGTTTCATTGGTGCACAGGTAATGGTTATGCAGCAGAGTTGCTTGATATGCTGGTGATGTTCTTGATTTGCCCAGGGTCCCTAAATGATTTGTTAGTGCTAACTGATTCCTGGGAGGGCAAGATGAGTATTTTTTTCCTTTATGGATGTGATCATCCCTCATTCATTTCAACATGATATTGATTCCAAAATGTTTTTTCTTGTCCCTAGAAATTTTCTTTTGTCTTCATTTACTTAGTCTGGTCTTGGGAAAACTTGAGTTATCTTGAGCTAATTGGTTTACTCCCTTTTTTTTGGAGTGTTGGGAATGGCAGTCAGGATTCAGCATTTTATACCTAGTAATTACTATAGCTGAATGCAAGTTTAAGGTGTATGGTTATTTGGAAATGAGAATTAATGTGATTTTTATTTTTTAAATCAAATTATAAAACAGGTATATACAGGAACTTCTTATGCTGAATGGGATATATTTTACCAGGGTGGGATTTGGGTAATCAGAGTACTGAAAGAATTTTTAAAAATACAACATGAAATGTGGGATATTTGTCATTCAAGTTCTGCCGTGACAACATACTTTGTACTGCAAGTAACTGTGTTTTTATGTGGGAAAACAAATCTAAATCTTTGTGCTCTTCTTTTAGGAGAGACCTGTTTTTTATTAGTTAAAGGTTTTAGCTGCACAGTTTTGCAAAAGAATAAGTACACCTCTGTATGAATTATAAGTTTAACATTTGAACTTTCTTTTCTTGTAGGTTTTGAAACGACCAGAATATTTTGGGAAGTTTGGTAAAATACATAAAGTTGTCATTAATAACAGCACATCATATGCAGGCTCACAGGTAAGTCAGAGGTCTTTGTCATTTTTTTACTTTAATTCCTTTAGAGAATACATGTGTGCAGAGTGATTCTAGGGCTCCCTATTTCTGATTAAGCAATAGGTAAGAGTGTAAAAAGGAAAAAAGGCCTTGCAAGAATCAAAATACCATTAAATTACTGAGGCATTTTCCAACCAGGCTCTTGAAGCTGGATGCAGAATGCAACATAGAGAGATTGAAAATTGGGAGACAGGATGAGAAACTTCAAAGAAGTAGCAATATAGCATTTAGTCGCTAGTCTGCATTTTGGGGATAAAATGTCTTTTAAGTATTTTTAGAACATTAATGCAACATACTGATGCATTTCTCTTTTCTTCATTCTTCATGCATCACAAATGAGTTTTTATGGTTACTACCTTTTTTCTCAGTTTCTTGTTAAAAACATCAAGCCCTTAATATACCAGTTTATTAAGTGATGGACTAAAAAAGTTACTTAATGATTAGATCTGTTTAGGGAAAGAAAAACAAGTAAATAGTGTGTTTTCTTCCTAGGGTCCAAGTGCCAGTGCATATGTAACCTACATCCGGTCAGAAGATGCCCTCAGAGCCATACAGTGCGTCAATAATGTGGTGGTAGACGGCAGAACACTTAAGGTGGTAACATTTATGTGTTCTTGCATATGTGTGCTAGAACATTAATATCAGGGATTGGCATACAGTTTTGTTTGTGTTGGCTTTTGACTTCTTTTCCTGGTATTAATCTCAAAATGGAAGTTCAGGAGCATCCAGCTGGCAGTGTTTTGGTGGGTTGGCAGATAACTTCTTAAAACAAAGTTTGAGTCTAACATGTACCTCCTGTCCATGCTTATGGTGGCTTTTTTGTTGTATAGCATAATAGTACAGTGTGAAAACCCACTGTTTGCTTTTATAGAACGTTTCTGTAGTCCATACACCACACCTCTCAAAAGCTCCCTGGGAAATCAAAGGTTTTTTTCCTTTTGGTGTCTGTGCAAACAGGTCTTCAGGCTGATTTGGCCAAATTGGTGGCTATAGAAAATCTAGTTACTATTCATTTCCTGACCCTGCTTACATGTCTCCTTATGATTATGCAAATATTTACTGAGGTTCTTACTTTGGCATTTATTTAGATTAGGATGCATTTTTATTTTCATCCAATTATCTAATCCTCAAGAATATATATATTTCTTATAAATGGACTTTTTATTCCATCTGCATCAAAAAATGCATTATGGTGGAATTTCAAATCTTGAGGTAATTTTTTAGATATGACTTTATCTTAGATGGTTAAAGACATTCTTAACCTCCAGTACTTATTTTTTTTTTCCTTCAGGCATCCTTAGGTACAACAAAATATTGCAGTTATTTTCTAAAAAATATGCAGTGTCCAAAACCAGACTGCATGTATCTACATGAGCTAGGTGATGAAGCAGCCAGTTTCACAAAAGAAGAAATGCAGGTAAGTGTAGTGAATGGGAAACACATGAAATGTGCCACATACGTCTTACTGTTTATGATTTAGTCTAATATGTGTCATGTGTTGCTGAATGTTATGGCAGTGATGAATTTTGAAATCTAAAGGTGATTAACCAGGATATTGCAAAGAACAGTTAGCTCAAGTTTTTTCATTGCATGCTGTTGTTAAAGTCTGAGAAGTCCAGTGACTGTTCATAAGGCAAAAAGAAATAAACTCTTAGCCTGGAATTCAAACAACCTGATCTAACTACTTTCCCTTTTTTCATACTAAAGTAAGGTAGTGTCATTTTTTTTCTCTGTGAATGAAGTTAGTTCAGATCTGGGTTTTATTGTAAAATTGGTGTGTGGACAGTTATGGATTGACTCTTGTGCTGTGACTGACCATGCTGTCTGAAGCCCAGTAACCCTCCTAACCTGTGAAGCATTTAGAAACCATTTGCAAATAAAATGTTGAGGGTTACTACAATAGCACATAAAAAATTATGCTGGGATTTTTTTTACTATTTCAACATCAAAATGCTTATTGTCTAGAGTAGGGAACCAAGTAAATGGATAGCTTTACTGTCTCAAATGTCGTGCATTCTGAGCAAGACCATTTCTGGTCTGTCTCCATCCTTCTACATGAGGTGTGGTAAAGCTGTTAAACTCAAGTATGCCAACTTTGCATCCATGCTGTCATTTTTGCCCATGGTCTGTTGCTGAAGCAGAGGGTCCCCACCCTTAGTGCCAGCGCAAATTTTGTTCTAGTATAATTTTCTATGTTAGGCTGATGTAAGCTGGAGAATAAAGAAGAATGTCCATACCTATTAAATACTTTCTACAAATTATTTCTGAGGATTTCAGCAGATAATTGCAATAGAAGGAAAAGTTCAAGGACAAACCAGGTCACCTTCCCTGTATGTTTTCCTGTATTTCTCCCACCACCAAATCTGTTACATATGTATGTTTGGGAGTATATTCCCATCTAGTCTTTTGAGTTTTTTATAGACCTGTCAGCCATGAATTTATTTAATCCATTTTGAACCTGTCAATACTGCCAACCCTTTAGTCTTTTGTGGCAGCAAGCCCCAGAAATTCACTAGCTGTTTTGTAAAGTGCTTTCTTTTGCCCGTGTTGAACTGGGAACTGGTTCGTTTTGTCAACTTTCCCTTAATCTTAGCTTCATGGTGCTTGCTGAAAGCAAAACCCCTTATTCACCTTACTCATTGCCATTGTGTTATGGCAAAACTTGATCTAGTCTCTCCCAGTTTTCTCTCCAAATCATAGTTTCTGGTCTTTTAAACTTTTTAAAGCAGTTGCTCTATTTCTGCAGTGTCTGTTGCCCTTCCCTATATTTTCTAGCTGTGTCTTCCTTGAGATGGAGAGATGAGATGCATGATGTGGGGGAAGCCAAGTTTAATTTATCAGTTTTCAATGTGCTGTATGTAGTGTGATACATGCTTTTTTCATTTTGTTTTAGTTTATTTGAAGTGGCCTTCTTAGTGATGCCCAGCACATCTTTTGTGGCTAGTGCATAATCAACTAACAGTTTCTGAGCTCTGTTGGCAGTTACCTCAGCATCTTTTTTTCTGGGCTGTAACAGCCAGTTCACAGATCAGGAGTGGGTTACCATGGTCTAAACTGCTTTTCCCTTCTTGTGTCACCTGACATGTCCTTGGTGAAACTGATTTGCCACCATTTGCTTATTTACTGATTTCACTGGGTTTCCTTTGAAGCTCCTCATTATCAACATGACAGTTTATTACCCAAAAAGCTTGATATTGTCAGCAGAGAACTTGCTTTTAAGTCCTTTCTCCTGCATGCTGATGGTGTTGCATAGAACTGATGCCAGTCATCAGTGCTCATTGCTTGCTTCTGCACCCTAAGAGTTACACTTTGAACTATCTTAAATTCACACTCTCTTCCATGGCAGATTAATAAATAGCTGGAATGAAACCTTATCAAAAATGTCTTCTTTCAAAGTTTTGTGGAGCCTCTCTATTTATGTTTACTGACTGTGAAGAATTCATGTTAGTGAAGCAGGGTTTCCCTTTACAAAAGATACTTAGATTCAATCCCAGTGGCTTGTGTTTATCCATGAACTTCTATTTTTAAAAATTATTGTTATTGTTAGTATTATCATCTTGTAATCTTTGGAAGGATGCAGGTTTACTTAGCAGCCTGTAGTTCACAGAATCTTTTCTACAGCCCTTTTTGTAGAAGTCAGTGGCAAACTCTCAATCCTCTTGCCTGACTGCTAGTTAAAATTGATAGGCTATGTACCTTGGTCAGGATTTCATTTTCATGTGTGAGTTTCTTCAGAAGTCTTGAGTGGATTTTACATCATCTTGGTGACTTACATGAATCTTCCTTCCCTGTTCCTTGTTATATTGCTTAAACTTTTATTGAATTTCATATTGCTTTCTTAAGAGTAATTGGAAATTATACACCTGCTAAGTACATTGTTTTTTTTGGTGTGCCAGCCTTTCTGCATTTGTATGTCAGTGAATTTCCAGATCCATTTAATGAGATTGAATGTTCATTGTTTCAGACTTTGACTCTGTATTTTTAAAAAAAATTGACAATGGATGATTTGTATTCTTAGTTAAATAATTAATAGATCTAAACATAGTGATGATAAAATAAAAAGAATTGGTAGAACTCCAGGAAGTCTAGGAAAGTGAAGTTGGGAATATTAGGTGGGTTGGAAATGCCAAGTTTGGCCTCTGGGTTGTCTGCTATAAATAAAATACAATTACTACAAGCTTCTGTATAGGATTTTAATCTTGTTTCTTTCTTGCATTTGTGTGGCAAATAAATGAATTAAGACTGACCACTGATGTATGTAGCTGTGATATTCGGTCTTTAGTCACTTAAGCAAATTGAGAGATCCAGAGATCCAGGGAGGTTTCTTTTTACTCATCTGCTTAACGTTTGCAAATTGTTAATTGTGCAAATCTGTGCATCAGCCTAGTTGCTACAGTCATAGTGGATGGTGAAAGAAGCATTTCCAGGGTGCAGAATATCTCAAGGTTTGCATTTAGGTGAGCCATACTGTAGAACCACAATTTTTCATACTTTAGGTAGCTGTTTGGGTGTAGACACTGACCAAATGGATAAGATGATGCATACACCAGATGTTTCAATCCTTCTTGAGAGGTGTGTACATCGACTACATTAAGGACACATTCAGGATCAGTCAGTAATGGAGAATTGGAGGATTAAGTAGCAAAAGAATGGACTCATTGATAAGGTTTGACCTGAAGTATTTCAGTGAGAGATGCAGTTGGCCTTCTACAGGCATCCATAAGGGAATGTAGTTTATCAGCAGTACTATTTTTTTGTATTTTGTCTATTCATGCTTATTTTTTTGTAAAAAAAACTAAGTTATATTTTTCTTTTAGGTTGTAAAATTTTCCTAGGGTATGTGCACATTGAGTGTGCGTTAATTCCATTCTTGTTCCAACAAAATAGTAAGGAATCAATTAATGTTACAGAGAGTTAAATTTTATATGTACAAGTAGTGTGAGAGCTTCTTAATCAATACTGAAGATCATTAATTTGGTATTTCAGACTTAAGATTCAGAAGACCTGACCATTAATCTTGGCATTTGTTTCCTTTGCTAGAGGACATCTAGTATCTGGAAATGCTAGAGAAAAGCTATTGACAATTTCAAATTCACTGTTTTGTTTTGTATCTTGATTCAACTCATAATAAAACTTAACTTGCAAATAGTAATTCTTAGGTTAGAATGTTGTAGCAACCTACAAAAACCATGAATGCTCATCTTGGAATTCAGATGTTACTGAAAGTGTTGGGGGTAGGAGTAGATTTTGCTGGTTTTGTTTTTTGTATCAAGCCACAGAATGTTATCTGCAAGCTAGACTGAAAAACACCCTTTTCCTTCACTTGCCATATTCTAGAACTCTGGAGCTGAATTGGACCTCCACAATTTCTGAAAGCAAGAAATTGTTCTCAGTTGATTCAATTAGCTGAAAGAATATTTCAATATTTCAGTTACTAAAAAGAATGATTTATCAGTTATTGCTTAGAATATGCTGTTTGTCATGTCATACACCTCTGCTGTTTTATTAAGCTAATATAAAATTGCTTTCATTTCAAAAGAACTTTGTTTCAAAGGAACTCTTTGTTCCTTCCCGTCTTCTGAAAAGCGTAGTATGGTTGGAATATGAAATGCAGACTGCCTTGGAAATGTCACTGTTTGTGATTTCTATGGTATATTTGTGAAGCTCTTGATTAGAACTGAGGAGCAAGTTCTAATAAAGTTGCCAATGCTTTTCTGATTTAGAAGTCTCAAAAAAATGAATAGTATAAATAGGTGATTTTTAGGCAAGCTTTAGAGCTGTTGAGATTACATCTGTGCTGAGAGTGAGAAGCACTGTTTTGAGTTTGGCAGGAGTGAGCTGACAAGTTGTAAAGGCTAAAATAGTAAGCTTTGGGACATATATATGGGCATATTATATCTATTTAAAAATTATAACTATAAATTTATATATTATACCAGTATTCATTCATTGTGAGTTTCTCTTTCCTTAGGCGGGTAAGCACCAGGAATATGAACAGAAACTACTGCAAGAATTATACAAACTAAACCCCAACTTTCTCCAATTATCTACGGGTACAGTTGACAAGAACAAGAACAAAGTGACAGCACTGCAGAGGTACGATGCGTAAGTACTGGTGCTGGACTGCCTGGTTATTCTTTCTGGTTATTCCAAAGAAAGCTTTTATTCCTATTTCATCCCCCAAATTGCCTCCTGTTTTTAGTACCTGCTATACGATAAAATCTTACAGGTTTTCTCTGTGGAGAGACATTGTTTAGGAGTGATAGTCTCCAATTTAGAGTGTTCCCTCTGAAGCCGCTCCACATTCCTCCCCTTGCCCTCCCCTGTACCAGGCAGGAGAGGAGAATTGGAGGCACAGAAGGTAAAAATCAGAACAATTTACTGGAAACAGCAGTGAGATAAGAAAACAGTAACAGCAACAGTACAAATGACAGAGGGTACAAGAAAGAGTCCAATGATTCACAAGTGATTGTTCACCCCACAGAAGCCCCCAGCAGTACTGACCACTTCCTCTGCTAGGCCATGCTGACCCAGAAGAGAGCTCTTCCCCAGAAAATTACTTAAGGTGGTATGGAATTGTCCTAGCCATGCTCCTTACTGGCTACTGCAAAAATTAACCCTGTGCTGGCCAGAACCAGGACACCTGCACCACTTTGTTCTAAAACAGTGTGTATCTTTGGAAAGAAATGTGTTTTGCATTTGGATCAGTAGTTCAGAACAAGGTATTCTGAAAGAAGACCTTGTATTTTATGTTTGTAAAACCAAATACATTTTTTCAAGACCAGATGTGTACTTTCTTGGTATGATTGATATCATTATGAATGCAATCTGTATTTTTATAACTGAGCTATCTTATGACCTTAATGTTTTTTTACATCATGATTTATAGTGCAGTCCATATATTTTTTACTATGTTGTAGCTGCAGATATAACTTATTATGCCTTGCTAAAATAATGTTCTGTTGATGTAGTTTGTTCAGTAAGTTATGAAGAGATATCTATCCATATGAGTATATAGTCACACAAAGATAAATGCAAGTCTGAGTTTACCAGTCCTTAATTATTCATTCAAATGTCATATGTAAGTAATAAAAGCTGTTGACAATTTTTCCACTCCTTTTTGTAGGAGTTTGATAAAGGAGATGGGCAGAGCAGAATGTGAAAGTTAGATTGCACTTCATATGAACCTTGACCATGTATTTAGGGTTTTTGTTGTGTGCCAGTTCATACACTACTGTATTTTTCAGACAATAGTTTGCCAGTGGCAGCATCACTGCACAGCCCTCTAAGCAAGACAGTGGGTACTGTGTCTGAAATACTGTCAATGGGTCTTGAATGAGCAGAATACAATTCTGAGAACTGGTATTCCAGCTGGTATACTGGGACTATTTTCTTTCTTTTAATTTCTGGAGGCAGTTTGATATGCACTTTGACTGCAAGTGGTCAGGGCTTCCAGAGGGATCTTTTTCCTTAAGGACAGAGCTGCTCCCTATTTCTCAGGCACTGGTTCAATATTGACTTCAAAGGTAAAGTGCAGCAAGCAAAACAAATACACCACTTCTTGAACTTGGGTATTGATGATTTTTAAGTTTGAAATCTGAACTAATTTTAATTTGAAACCTGATTAGATCCCAGCAAAATAAATTATACCAGTGTGGGAAGAATGCACTATCTGAAACTGCAGCAAACTTTTATGCCTTTAGGAAGCAATTAGGAGTTGGAGGTTGGCCAGTTTGTGGTGCTAACATTTAGCACTTAGAGAGAAAATGGCATATTACTCTAAAGGCAGCAAGTGGTAATTTCTGGAGGTAATTTCTCTTGTCAGTTGAACAGCATAATCACAGCTTGGACTCTCTTTGCTAATGCTTAGGTACCACCTTTAGGGTTGCAAAGTGAATTTCCTGCAGCTGGGATTTGGACATGTTTTGTCGTTGCTTTTGCACTGGTGAATGAATGCACATTGTTCTTTCACAGTTTCTACCCAATTGGGTTCTTGTAGGATTGTTTTTGTAGGATTCATTGATAGGATATTCATATTTCTAGCAGTTTGTCACAGCCTCTGACAACTGCAAACTGGTTCTTGTGTTTCTGGGGTGCAGAATTTCTGTTTCATAATGGAAAGGAACAGAAGTTGAGCTCTAAGTAGTAGATACTTAATTATAAATATCCAGTAGTAGAAAAGAGTTTTTAGAAAAACACTTAAGAGTTTAACAATTGTTTTAATTTGAAAGGTCCTGCTTGCAGACCTTTTCTTCCTGTTGAAGACAACTGTTAAAATCCCCTAGGGCCACTCTGTGTACTCATCTCCTGCTATGTTTCTTGATAGTTGTGGTGACTTTCTTCTCTTAAAATTGGAGATAGACTCCAGATTTAAGACAGATCAAGCTTTTTTTATTTCCTTGATGACATTTTTCTGAAGAACTGAAATGAGTGTTTTCTTATGCTACAAGAACAAGCAATTATTAAGCACATACTGATCTTTTAGAGAACAGCCTTTCAGAGACATGCGGCCTGAACTTAACTAAAACAAAAAAACCCACATACACAAAACCCCCCACCTCAAAATACACACCAGTTTGTTTCTCTTTCCCTTTTCCTTGGATGCAAAACTGACTTTTAACTGGCATTTTAAAGTTTGTTTTAGTATAGAGATGGCTTTGCACTGTAGTGAACATAAATTTGGATATTTGAAATAAATGGATTGACAATTTTCATAATCCAGATTTCAATTCATTTTTGTACAATGACACTATTAAATGACAGATATGCTGCTGCTGTCTCTTCATTCCCTGATGTTCTGTATCTGATCAGCTCATTAGCTCTAACATAGTCCAGATGTGAGCAAAGCCAAGATGAGATCTGTAGATCAGGTCAAGGTACTCATCTATCTACATATTGTATATGTAGCTGAGAACAGATGGATACAGAATAGCAAATGTTAAAATACTGAGATTTGAGAGGAGCTACTATTACTAATTTTATCTGAATAGAAGTAGGAAGCATTTGTGTTGCTGTAAGCAGTTACTGAAATTTCCAGATTCTGACTGTGAAATTAGTAAATTGACCTAAAAATGTAGAGTAAATGTTGGACCGTGTAATAGAAATATACCAACGTAGGAGAGCATCAGGAAGGACAGAGATATTAAAATATTTTTTTGGTGAAAGCTGCTTTATTATGAAGACAGGACTTGGACACTAAAACCAGCTCCTAATAGAAGCAAATGGAAAGCTACAGGTAATGTAGAAGAACTTGAGAGCACAAAAGATGATATTTTATAATAAGATTGCAGGGTTGACAGACAGCACTGTATTTGAATCCATTTGGTTATAGACTATATTCCATTTTGCTTAAATTTGTACAGAATGTAACTATTTACAGCAAAAACTTGGACTTTGAGTCCTCTCTTGAACTTTTTTCAGTTCTAATGTGCACTCTAAAATGAAATCTAATATTACTTTATAAAAGGGAATTAATTACGGTTTTAAACTAGAAATGAAGGAAGCAGTAACTTGAGCAATGTGTTTGTCTGGCTGATCTCATGGTCTGTTAGTAAAGCTGTGGACTCCTCTGTAGGTGTGAAACCTAAAACTTCATCTGCTATGGCCAGGCGTGATAGGACTTGGAATATAAAACATATATTAAAAAAGTATGACTTAGCTCATGACTTACAGAACTTAAAAATAGTTATGGGCTAAAGCAAGTAATTCTGAATGAGCTATGCAGAGGTCTGGACACTTGAACTATTGATGGCATTTTTCATTTTTATTTACATTTTTTTCCTCTTCCTCAAACGGGCAAGTTTGGACTCTAGGATTGGCAAAGCAGCTGTCTATTCAGGAAAGAAAACAGAATTCCCTCTGGTTTTCTCTCTACCCTATCCCACTAATTTTTTATGTCATCACCTTTTAAAATCTGAAAAATAATATCCAGATAAATCTATTCTTACGGATTGTCTGGCACAAAGATTTATTTCCCCAGTGTTTACAATTTTTAAAACACTTTCTTCATAACTTGAACTCTTCAATTTTTTTTTTTATTTTACTCTTGCCTTTTTCCAGACCCAACAGTAATAACAAAGATGCCTGGCCATCATTACAGAGTTCAAGTAAATCGGCCAACGGTTTAACAATGGAACACAGGAAAACGCCTCCTATATTAGAAAATGGCACAGACCCAGAACACTTGACTCCAGATGGTGCAGACTCAGATTTCGGGTAATTGTGCTGCCTTTTGTACTTCAGACAGCTTGCTTTCTCTCTCACTGATTGGTGTGGAGGGAATGATTCTTCAGTCTCTCTGGTTGGAGAGCTGGATACAAATCCTGATCCGGCCACAAAAAGCTGGGCTTAGTGTAGCCCGTGTTAAAAAGTCTGATTGGCACACTGTGCAGGAGAACCCTAATATGAAGTTAGTTAGTGACAGTACAGGTAATGGCTGAGGGGAGCAGAATAACCAGGGGATCAACAGCTTGTACAGCTGCACAGTCCCATTCAGAGCTAAGTCCTTCCTTTTTTTCCATACAGAAGCTTCCACAAAAATATGCCATTTGCTGTACATCAGGAGGTTTGTCATTTGGAAAAGCTTCAGTAGAGGGAAGTTAAATGTTAGGGCTAAAATATCTAATTTCCTTCCAGTGATGTGTTCCAGAAACACAACACAGAGGAAAGGGCTCCCCAATTACCACTCAGAGGGACAACAGGGCAGCAGGTTGAACTGAGGCTTCTTTGTGTAGAGGAAGTAATTCATCTGCTTACAATCATCTCTTATTGCCAGCCAAATTTTTTTTTTTTATGCCCTTCTTGAGTAGAACTGGTGTCCTCTTCCACCTTATGCATCACTAGCAGTTACAGTCCTAGTCTGTAGTCATGCTGGTTTGTTTTTTATGGACCCCTTAAGGTAATAAACATTAGGCTCATTCAGAGGTTGGATGGGAAAAAAAGCAAGGTAAACCCTAATATTTCAAGCAGTGGTGCTGCTGATTAGGTACCTAGTCTTCATTTTAAATCAATATTGAACCAATGCATTAAAATGGAGAGCGTTGTTGGAAGTGGTACCTTCTTGTTAGGCTAAATAGCAGTCCCCTTGAGGAGCAGAGAGCCTGGGAATTGCATCTCAGTAGTGATGTGCAGGTTTTTTTTTCCTGAAAATAATGTATTTAATGTAAATAATTTTGTAGTCAATAGATAATGAGCCTTATTCGTTCCTGAGAGCTAGAAGTCTATCTTGCAAATAAAAGCTCCTTAGGCAGGTTCGAGTATAATAGACATTTTAATCATTTAGATTGTCAGTAAAAGTTGTCTTACTCATAGCTTTTTAAACTGCAGTATGGTGAATGTTAGTGCTGTAGGAAAGGAATTTGGCTGGAATATCAACTCTTCAGTCAGAACTGATTGTGTAATGAAGAGTCTACAGCAGATTTCTATAGGAATTTAGAAATTACTAACCAAAAGCAGTGTCTTTCAATTGGAAGAGCTTTATTCATGCTGTTGGATCACTAAGCAGAGAGGATTTGTAAATCTTCACTGGAGTAGCACAGTGATTTTTCCTTTATAGTCATAAGTATTTCAGCTTAATTTATCTGTTTGAGATACTGACTCAATCAGTTGTCTTTTTTTCACAAAAAAAGGTATTGATGATTACTCTTACACAGTGTCTTTTAGAGTGGAAAATTGTGCTGAGTTTTGATTACTAATTTTGGCGTGAGGGGAAAATTACAAGTGGAAGAAATCTTACAAATAGTTGACCTTACTATATGGCTGTATGCAGTAATTAAAGTTAGCAGCACCAAGGGCTGTTTGAAAACAAGGTGTATCTAGAATCTGAAGTCTGCACCCAGTTAAAAGAAATTGTTACATATATTTTTCAACATCATGACTGTAATTTGACTTGTATCACATTGTGGCCTCTTAGTGGAACTGAAATTCATGTTCTTACTTCTGATGCTTGTTTGTAGAATCTTTGTATTGGCCTGTGGAGCCTGATGCTTGTGCATCTTTTCTCATGGGTAGATAAAAATGAGAGTACCTTGAAGTTGCAAAGCAAAGATTTTAGTGTGAACTTCAATAACACCATTTCATTAGTGCGGTATTGAGATTTATTGATGCAACTCACAGATGCCCATAAGAATCTTGAATCCTGAGATGTGCCATTTCAGCCAAGTCACAATAATTTGCAGTGAATGGCTTTCTGAGGTGGTTTTCTGCTGTATCTTATATTATCCTTATTTTTGGCAGGTTTTTATGCTATTTTTTTTACCCTTCTGTCATCTCAAACCTCAGTCTTAAAGGCTGGTGGGAAGCTTAA
The DNA here is from genome assembly GCF_012460135.2 of Molothrus ater. Classification (NCBI taxonomy): domain Eukaryota; kingdom Metazoa; phylum Chordata; class Aves; order Passeriformes; family Icteridae; genus Molothrus; species Molothrus ater. Next base: position 47,061,223 of record NC_050482.2, read on the forward strand.
CTTGCCACCAAGACTAAATTGTTAATTTAATGTTTTATCTCTCCCAGATTTATTTAGAATTTGTATGGAAACAGAAAACTTGTGTGTTTGGAAAACAGATCTTTTCCAGTTTCTTTACAGTAGTAGCTTAGATGGAACTGACTGTTACAAAATACTATCATCATATAGACTTCTAGGGTTTTGTATGGCATAGAGCTGCTATGAGCATGTTCAAAACTTTAATTTTGTTCCTTAAGGCAGTCAACAAGCAGAATGGCGAGTGATGAAAAGTATTACAGTATGTAACAAGTTATTGGAATGCTTATGATTAAAAAAGCAGTCTCATAAAAAATAAGTGCACTTTTTCCCTTCTTGATCCCTGCTTTTTAATTTTTGTTGTAATTTTAAGGCTTTTCTTCCACTACGAAAGCAAATGTTTATTTTTCATGTTAAATACTTGAGTCTCTTACTGTCTTTTTCCCTCCCACTTTTGCAGCCCTATCGATAAACCTTCAGATTCCCTCAGTATAGGAAATGGTGACAGCTCTCAGCAGGTAAGACACAAAGATAAGTGCTCTGAAAGTAACAAGTGGGTTTGAGGACTCAATGCAACTTGCCAGTTGGAGAAGCATGTGTTTTCTGAAGTGTCTCATAATTGGGCATTGGAATAGGCCGTCCCAGGGGCGATGGAATCTCTGTCTCTGGAGGTCTTTAAGAAAAGACGGATGTGGCACTTAGTGCCGTGATCTCGTTGACAAGGTGGTGTTTAGTCATAGGTTGGATTCAATGAATTTAGAGGTCTTTTTCCACTCTAGTTTATTTTGTGATGATTTTAAACAAAATTTAAAAATGCTATTGCTAAGTTGATTTTTTTGTTTGACCTTCTGCTGAGGCATATATTAACAAACCTAATTGTGGCCAGGAGTTTTTAGGAAACTTTTCATCTGAGTTAGTGAAGAATATTTTTATAGATAAACTCATGTTCTAATTTTTCTCTTTCTCTCTTGTTTGCAGATAACAAACAGTGACACACCTTCACCACCACCTGGTTTAACAAAACCCAATCCAGTTATACCCATCAGTTCATCTAATCACAGTGCACGGTCTCCTTTTGAAGGGGCTGTAACAGAATCACAGTCACTCTTCTCTGACAACTTCCGGCACCCTAACCCCATCCCCAGTGGGCTTCCTCCATTCCCCAGCTCTCCACAGACTTCAAGTGACTGGCCCACAGCACCAGAACCACAGAGCCTCTTCACATCAGGTACATCCACAGCTTACATGGCTGCGTGCTGCCTGCTTTTGCAGTTGCTTAAAACTTGTACAGAGTTGTGCAGAGCTTAAAACTCTGTAGAACCTAAAACTCTAGGACTTGTTTTATACTGTGTTTTCCCCCCTTAAAAATGGTTAAATTTGTCACTTAACTGCAGATGAATTGCAGTGACCTAAGGGTTTCTTCTTAAAGAAACTTTGCAGAGCTTTCAAGCTGCATGACTAAATTATCAGAGTGCTTACTTTAGTTTTTCTTAGCAACATGCATAGGATATGACATGTATGCTTTAATATTTAGTGTTACAGATTTTTATTGAGAGTGGGGAAAATACATGGTATCAATATATGTTGATGTGATAACCTGTAATTCTAATATCAAAAGCTGTTGTGTAGAATTCAGAATTTTCTTAGTATCCTGCATAGTTATCTGAAGGTGTCTCATCTTTCTCTTTGAGGTGAGATTCTATAAATTCAGACATGTTATGTTTAATTTCATCAGATATTTATTTCATCAGATACCTGTATTTTTCAGGTCCTCTCCTATGAAATACCTTGTCATATGCACAAAACATTGTTTTAGTTGTAATTATATAGTCTTGGGAATAGTTAATAGTATTGAAGAATTCACAGATAACTCTGAGGGAATTGTTAGGAAGTGAAATGAAACAATATCAGTAAAAAAATGAATGAAAATAATATTATATAGTTGGTTTACTTAGTGATTAGTCATCTTTTGATGTTTATCTTGCTCCTGGATATCATAATTCTGTTTGTAAACAATATTTATTACCAAGGAAATTCCTTTCTGCTAAGGCACTTGATGCACCAGTTTTGTGAGGATTAAGTAGCAGTGAGATTTCCAGGTAGTAGAGATCATAGTTAATATAAAGTGTATGGTTGTGGTTTAAATAAGAATGCAGAGGACAAGTTCTTGTTGGTCCAGCAACTGTTTATCATCATGGATTTTAGAGTGAAAATAGAACTGTCGGTTTCTTCTCTGAGAGGATACTGAACCTTCTTAGAGCAGCGCACCAGGTCCCTACCAGCAGAGGGAGTTAATGTTGCAAGTGATGCTACCCTGTACTTAGCAGGTTGCTTGACCACAGTTTTGAGGAAAAATATTGTGAAGATAGACCAGAATTCACTGAATCTGAATAGCAAACTTAACACAATCATGAAAAGAAGTAGTAACTGAAAATGAGGACAAATTCTGATAACTTTTTTGCAACACTGCCTCAAAATATTTAACAGTATCTTGTAATTCAGTTCCCTTTTTTGTTTTATCATTGTCTCCTCAAGAATTTGTCTTGTTTCTCTTCATAATGGTAGACAGTAGGGGATTTTTTGTGGGTTTTTTTTTTTTGGTTTTGTTTTTTGAACTACTGCTCTGAGGTTCTTCCTTTTGAGAGGGAGCGTCCTGCTTATCTTTTTTGCACATCATTACTGGTGAAAGCAAAATATTGAACTGAGTAAAGACCTTATTTATTATGCTCTGCTTGTTCACACTTCCATGAAGTAGCATGGGGTATAGAAGGTTCTAAGCAAGTGGTCATTGGTCTCTTTCTGCTTGGGACTATTCTTGAAAATACTTTCTGGATAAGGTTTTTCCATGGTTCAAGAACAGTGCAGCTGTGCAGTAAAAATGTTATTTACTACTTCTCGCACTTCACCTTTAGTAGAAGTCTATGACAGTTTGATTTGAATATGGCATTCTAAGCTGATGAATAAGGTATCTTTGGGGAACATAAAGTAGTATTATATGGAAGATAAAAGACCACAGTCAGATACACAGGCTGAAACTTTCATATGGAAAAATGGTTTCTAACAATTGTTCTAAATCCTGTTCCTTTCTTCTCCAACAGAAACTATACCAGTATCCTCCTCCACAGACTGGCAAGCAGCTTTTGGGTTTGGTTCCTCCAAACAGCAAGAGGACGACTTAGGGTTTGATCCCTTTGACATCACCCGCAAAGCCTTAGCAGACCTGATTGAGAAGGAACTGTCAGTCCAAGACCAACCTTCCCTTTCGCCCACATCTCTTCAGAACCCTACCCCACACACTACAACTGCCAAAGGGCCAGGTTCTGGATTCCTGCATCCTGCTGCACCCACAAATGCCAACTCTCTCAGTAGCACCTTTCCAGTCATGCCACAGAGGTTTCCACAGTTTCAACAGCATCGAGCAGTTTACAACTCCTTCAATTTTCCAGGCCAAGCAGCTCGCTATCCTTGGATGGCCTTCCCACGCAATAGCATCATGCACTTGAACCACACAGCAAATCCCACCTCAAATAGTAATTTCTTGGACTTGAATCTCCCACCACAACACAGCACAGGTCTGGGAGGGATCCCTATATCAGGTAGGTGAATAGGGATACCGATGAATATGACTTAATTCATACTCTCAGCTTCTCTGAGTTAGAACAGGAAAAGGAAATAGCCAGCAACAAGCAGTAGACTGTTATCTCTTGACTGTTGTACTAGATTATGAACAGAGGGAGGAATATTGTTTTAAATAGGTCCTTTGTATTAAAAAAAAACCAAAACAACTAACTGGATATTTAGCCTTGTAAATGTTGAGCTTTATAAGGAAGGTGGAGTATTATGTGCCCGCTTAATATTGTGCCAAAGCAGATTGGTATTTTGGTTCTTCAGTCTTGCCAGACTGGCTTTACTTAAGAATAGGCCCTGGAAGTGCATTGTGACTTTCATGTTGGCATGCAGGTGTTGACCAGAGTTCTTAAAGTCGTGCAAAACATTGTAATGATGGTAATTTGTGCCAGATGTCTTGGCTGGGTCGTTCCCTCTTGCGTATAACTGAATGGCTGCACAGTAAAACATTTAGTGCTGTTCATTTCTGTACTTCAGATGGCCTTAATATTATGCTAATCTTCACTGAATGGGTGCTTCCAATGTGTGTAAGAGGATTCATCCTGATTCTGAGGGCCTTGATGTTGGAGAAAAATAAATGTGAAGTCAGGCCGGTTTAGGCTGCCCTGAGTGGATTAATAGGCTCTTGCATTTAACATAACAACTAAGAAGCTAATTGTAACAATAATTGTCTTGATTAAAAATTTACTTCTGGGGTTTGAAGTTCTTCCATACTTCCAATTTAGCTTGTCCTAAACAAATTCTTTTCTTGTAACAAGGGAAAAAATTGTATTACATGAATAATGAACTGCAGGTAGAAAGTCTCCGTTAGCTCTTTGTAGCCTTGAGGGGGAGAAAACTTCTCCTTGAGATGTTGCCAGTATTATTTTCTTTTCATGGATTTTAGAAGTACTAACTTTACTATAAGAAAATGACCTAGGAAAAAGTTAGTGGGGTTTTTTGTGCTCTAGTACAAGGACTAATTTTGGCTGTTACTTTGCTGTACTTGCTCCTCTTTGAAGGCTTTTTGCAGCTACTGTACTGTTGAGGGGTCTTTAGGCTGATACAAATATAAACATAGTCCATACTGCTAGTGCAAGTAATTCAAAACTCTTTACACTGGCAACAGCAAAGTTTTAAGCCTGAAATGACTGATATTGGTTGCACAAAAAAAGTTGTTTCTGGCATGGAGTAACAAAGTATAGCATCCATAGCTGCACTGTTGCTCTCTTTCCCCTAAACTACATACAACTTTCAGAAAAACAACAGGACATCACTTTTCAACTCCACCAGTCAGTTGTAAAAACTGCTACTTTGAGGGGTCAGTAAAAAGACTATCTTATGACTTGGGGGTCCAGAAAAATCCTTTAATGTTGAAAAAGATCTGTTCAGGTTGATTTCAGGTTTGCAAAAATATTGCATTATTTTAATTTTAGTTAGCAGTTTGAAAGTGGAACTTTTTGTGTTTGTAGGAGATTTGTAGATTTTTTTTCAACTTTTGAAAAGCACCTTGTATGGTACTGGTTGATGCACAGCCCAGGCCATGTGCTTCCCCCCTATGTTTTCAGGTAGCAGAATTGATATTTAAGTATGTCCCTTTTTTGTATGCAACTGCTACAACCATTTTATCCAAAAATATTTTCGGCAAATATTGTGCTAAAACCACAATAAACATCTGCTGTGTTAACCATGGAAAGTTCTTTATGTTGGTTTTAATCTCTTGTTATAGAAAATATTGTTAGTCGACTGGCTGACAATTAGATAGCTGTTGCTGCAGTGCAAACACTTCTCAGCTGATATACGTCAGCTTTGATGTATCTTGAAAAAAGATATTTTGCACAAGGATGGATTACTCCTTTTTCCTGCTGCCAGAAATCAGCTGAAGTCTCCGTTCTGGTTTAGTTTGCTGGGTTATGAGCTTATATTATTTATATTTATTTTAGTGCTCTAACTGCTTCAGAAGTACAAATAATTTGAAAGTCAGGAGATGACCTCATAGCTCTTTTCTTGTGTGCTGACTTGATAGTTTCCGTTTTTTTTTTTTAAATCTGCATCTAGAGTACAGGTCTCTCAATGAATTCCTTTTATTTTCTGTTTGAAAAAAATAATTCCTGTTCTTTGTTTGTTTTTAATCTATCAGTAGCAAGTATTTAATTACTGAATTTTCCTAGTTTTCTCGTAATTTACAGATACATCTATCTGGTGGGGTTGGGGAAAGAAAGTGATATCCAAGTACAGAGACCTCATGTGTATAAGACTTTATCATACCCTAGCTGACCTGCTAGAAAGGCAGTGCATATCATAACAGCTGTTTAGCAGTATGGAACAGTTAGTTGTAGTGGACACCTAACTTGAACCAGGAGAAGTTCTTCTCTTGGTTCTTTTGTTAGTCCATATTAGGATGTTTTAGTCAATGTTACTAGCTTGGCTGGTTCAGATATAACAGGAAAAGAAACCAAGTGTAGGTGAAACTTTGCATTCTGTCTTGTAGCAGAGACCCTATACTGCTGTAAAAGCCACATGTTCTTTAAGGTCTTTGATCACAGGTTTTTACAGGATTATAAATTCTTAAAGTAGCTAATACTGGACCAGTTAGTGGTATAAAAAAAGGGATGGGAACAGGGACATGATTCTGTGTGTGCTTGCTCTATTTAATCAACCCTTTTGAAGCTTTTTTTTATGTCAAAACAAGCAGATCTAATAACTTCTATAAATTCATATGTTAGCATAGTATTTTCTAGGCTTTCTAAATTTGAATTTGAGTTGGTTTCACTAGGCGTATTTGTGGTATAGAAGCTTGTATTAAGAAAATGGTATCTTGTAAACTGCTGCTGTTTCTACTTTAGACATTATTATTCACATGAATTTGAAATGCTCCTGTGTGACATGTTAAATGTAATTTGCTGAAACTGCCTTTTGTTTGAGCTGTGCTGTGTTCATAAACTCACAGCTTCAGGCAGGTCTGTTCTGTGATGTACCCAATTGAAATAGAGGAACACAGGCACTACCTACATTTCTTTTTTTTTTTTTTTTAATTAGGGTCTCACTTAAAAATAATTTCTATATGGAATTTGGTTGCTTATTTCTTAGAGGAAGTAGTTAATTATTAACTAATTCAGCGGTTTCCAGTGAAATGACACAATGACACATGATTGACTTCATAGATTTATTATGCATGTATTTGAAATGTGTCATGCTCATCAGGCATACATTTGTCCCCAACCCATAGTTAAATGAACTTTTTGATTGATTGATTCCCAGAGTAACTCTTTTTTCCTTCCCTCACTGTATCATTTTTCCAACTGTAGCAGATGTTTCATCTTGTCATTTTCAGGGACAATTTAAGCTTATTGCTGTTCTCTGGAGTGGGATGGATTAGATGGTTTACTATGAAATTATAAATGTGTAACTCTGCTTCAGGAGAAAAGTCCAGTGACTTCTTCATGGACACTGTGATTCTTGCTGCAAGCAATCTTACCCTAGATTGTATGCAAGCCACCCTGAGAGTATTGGCCAGCAGCTATTCTTTGTTCTGCAGATAATGCCAAGGGAAAGATTGATTTACTAGCAGCAGTTTGGGTGGGTGTGTGCCTTTATTTTTATTTTACTATAGGATAACAGGAAACTCTTTGTCGTTTGATAGCTAGTACACTATCATCTTTGCTACCCTGCTGCCTGGTGGTGTGTTCAAAAATAATAGCTATAATATGGGATCATAGAATAAGATAGGATTCAGATTAAGTGTCTTTTGGGACATATGTGTACAAAATGAGATTTAGACATATTAATTTGAAAATAGTGAATTCAAGAAATAAAATCATATATTTATGAGTGGTTGGTACTCATTGATTTTGTTACATAGAAGTACAGTTACAAACTCACAGAGTTAAAAGGATTAGGAAACAGTTGAAAATGGTTAGTCCACATTCCCCATCAGTTCTATGCAAGATGAAGTACTTGACATTTTAAAACACTGGCTATTACTTCATTTTGTAATTTCATAATTACCCTGAATGAAAAACCTAATTGTAAGCTCTATGTAGACCAGAATAATGAGGTAGTTTGGACTCTTCCAAGACTACTCCTACACCTACACTCCTGTGTATATTCTTCCCAAAAAAAAAAATCATTGAAGCCCCTGAGTTGGAAGGGACCCACCAGGATCATCAAGTCCAATTTCTGACTCTAACATTTAGGGCAGCCTAAATGTTATATGTCTCAAAGCTTTCTCCAAATGCTTGTTGAACAGAGACAATTTATGTATATCATATATTAAAAATCTAAATAGAGGAAAGAGTCAAGTGGACACAGACAGATATGAAGCATAAAGAATTTAACCTTATTTAGGATGGGGAAAAATACTTTATTCATTGTCTTTGAAGATAGCCATTGTAAAAAGTTCATCAAGATATTTTAACTATGCAGCTGACTGATACAGGAGCTGCCATAGGATATTTCAGAACATGGGGGTTGAATGTTATAAGTCTGTGTAGTAGAATATAATGAAGAATCAAAATTTCATTTTCTCAAGACCTTTTAGTTTTGATGTTGTGGCTTATATCTGATGAATATGTATATCCTTATTGATTGATATTATGTATATTTAAAGATGAGACTTAATAAATGAGTAGGCAACTCTAATAATTTTGGGTGTCCCCCAGCAGTGTCTGTGGTAGTGGTGTTGCATTCCTTATCCAGACACAGATTAGCATGCATGTCTTCATGTCACGGCTGCATTTAGGTTTTTGTGAAGCAGTAGCTGCTAGCAGGGAGGACAAAGCAATGACAGTTTTATTAAGAAGGTCCAACATCTTCCCACCTAAAGTACTGAGCTCTTCCATTTCTGACCTATTTATGGTGTTGCATCTTCTGCTGCTTTAAATTTTCTGGTCTCTATGCTCTCCAGCCTTTGATTTGCCTTGAACATCAAATCCTTTCTTGACTAATGCGACCTTTTAGACAAGATTTTAGTAAAACAAGGCAAGATCCCTATATGTTGGCTGTGGTCATATTACTTAAAGACTATTTACAGCACGAAAAAGGATGACATATCAGAGTAAAGGTTAACATGTTTTCCCTTTAATACTAAGATTCCTTGTCTGACTTGCTATTTTCCCATAACATAATTGCATTTCCATTTGAGAGACATATTTTTTTATTTGGTCTTTGTTTTTTTTGTCTCCTCTCCTTGGGTTGTTTCTATTTAGTGAAAACAGACAGACGCATACTCCAAGCCTTGTTTTATACAGTCTTGGACGGAAACAGAGAATTTGTGGCATAGGAGCTGACATTGTCCTGTGGTCTCAGGATAATGATTTGATACAGGGTTTTGGGTGTGTTCTGCTACTGTGCCTTTTCAAAAGAGGGTTTGGGCTATGTGGTATGGCTGTCGAAGTCAGCATGCTGTAAAAATTCTCCAAGTGCTGTGTAAAAAAGGCATTTGATCCCACACCCTAGCAACAAGAATGTGACTTAAACAGTGGCACTTCACATCCCTTTATTTGGATGCCATGGTAAAACATTTTCCTATACTTTTCCTCTTGACCTGACAGTATATGAAAGCCTTAATGCCTGTTTTAAGTACTTGTTTCCTTACTCTTAACAGTGAGAGAGGCATTAGTCAATTATTTTTCTGTCCTAATCTTTTTAAGAAGACCGCTTGCTCACTTGGTGTTCTTCCTTGGTCTTTGACTTTCCAACACCAGCTGGACAGAAAGCATGGCAGCTGAATGTCATCTTTTCTCTGCCCCCTGGCTAGATCTATGCCTGCCTGAAGTCTTTCTGATTAGGGGTAAATATTGAAAATAGGAAATCTGGTGAACATTTTAGCTGATACAGCTAATAGTTGTAGGTGCCACATGTGGCATTTCCAAAGGCTTGTCTCTTTTCCAGAGTGCAGAGCAGCTGCTCTCAGAAGTAGATGTATTGCCCTGTTAATAGGGTCACTCCTCATTTGAAACTGCTTTGAAATTGTAAAATGAAAAGTACCTTCTGTAAACAGCCCTCAGCTATTTACATTATTGCTTCTACTGATTCTTGTATATCCTGGTTTCCTCAACAAAAATGACTGTTAGTACAGCCTTTGCTATTGAACATTTTGTTCTTTTCATCAGTCCTTTTGCTCACAGCACCCTTTTTTTTTCCCATGGAGGTCCTTAGTCCTCCATCCTTCCTCTTCAGGAGATGCTTTGTATCTGTGTGTATCCCCATCTTGAAATTCATTCTCCTTTTATTTCCCATCATAACTAATTTTCTGTTTCATTGATGAAGAAGTGTTCAGCGCAATATGGAATTAATCCATTTTGAAAATAAACTTTTGGCTTGCTCATTTCTGTTTATCTGGAGGAGTTTAATATTTTTTTCTTATGCATCCAGGTTTAACCTAAATAAAATGGAAGTGGAATTTCAGATTAATTTCTAAAACATTAAATCAGTGTCAAGATCGAAATCTGCTGTGGATATTCCTTTTCTTAGCTCTGGTGTCTTGTCCCTTAACTCCCATTCACTTCCTAAATTGACTACAAAGGCCTGGCTTCCTTGGTGTAATCTTCTCATGGTCTCTGAGAGAACTTCATCCACAGCACCTGTCCTTTAAGTCCTGCTATTTCTCCATCTGTTCCAAACTCTCATCTTGCACACCCACCCTTCCTTCCAGTGCCTTTTCAATGCTAATACTGCAACTGTTTTCTAAATCCTGTTGAACCTTTTTTCCTGTGATTATATAGGTGATACTGTTTCAAAATAGACTTGATATATAAATATCTGTCTTGATCTCTAGCTTGGCTTTAAGATCTTACAAATTTTTTTAAATCTTTGATTGCAAGATTTTAGACATGACGGTGAAAGACTGGCATCCTGCCTTTTTTTGGGTAGCAAGATGCCTATTTTTAAGTGTGTAATTCTATTTTGGAAGAAGAATATGTATGTGACAAAGAAAAAAGTGGAAGAAAAATCCTCCAATTTGGCTGCAATGTATCAGAGGAGTGACTAATCACATTAACTCTACTACATTTGAAATAAACATGGGGTTGGCTGAAATAGGTGGCCTGAGTAGCTGACTCAGTCTGCATTCTGGACTGTTAGTCCTGTCAGCTTTTTTGGTAACTTTCCAGAAACAGGGAGAAACAAGCAGACAGGAATTTTTTCACATCAAATTTCATTACTGTTTTTGTCTGTAGTAGTGTCACCAATAGAGCTTCAGCTACACTAGATGTTGGCTTTTGTCTGGGTCTTAGGGATGGAAGACTGCATTTATTGTTAATAGAACCTCTTTAGGACTGGTTCACCAAAACATAGAAAGGCTGTTTCCTTTCACAGGTAACTGGTAAGATATTGGGATGGCTCTGCAGTAGTGTAAGAAGCAGTTTTGTTGTCTTATGTGTCTCCTTCCTCTAGCAGGCAGGTGCTTAGCCTTGGGATGTTGTGTTCTCTGAGATGCTTTTCTGAAGTCACTTCAAAATATGCATTAGGTCACTGGCCTGAGTTAAAAGGTGCAACTGTCTTAGTGATGTTAAAAACATGGCATTTTCCTTTTAAAGACTGGAAAGTGAGTGCACTTGGCACTGCCACCTCAGTGTCTAACAAAAGGCTGTGCCTTGGCATGGACCTGAAACTTTGGCTCTTTCTTGGTCTAATTAACAAAATGCCAGTAATGATGCATTTCAGCAAAAAGTACAAATAATTCTAAGGCTTTTTGCATAAACTCTTTCAAAGTGCTTCCGCTTGAAAAACAACTGAGAGAGCAAATATAATCTTTTTAAAAATTGTATTGGGGAGGAGCATAAATGAATCCTGAAGGAATAGCAACTGAAAGAGCAGCTTTGCAAATAGTGTTTCTCCTCCCAGTACTGCCAAATCACATTTGAGGACAAAAAAAAAATTTTTCCCATCCCTTGCCATCTCTTGGTTTCTTCTACACAGCGTCATTTGAACTTCATCTTGTCCTCAGAGGAATTATTTTAAAAAACCTATTTAAAAAATAGGTCACTTCTATTAGAAGACAGCATCTAGTAATCAGAATGAATTTCATGTCATGGAAGGTGACAACTTGGCTTTCTTGCAGTTTATCTAATTTTCCCACAGAATTATTGAAATAATCTACAAATACATATCAGCCTTAATTGTTTGCAGATGTGGGAAGATTAGAAATGAGTTTATCATTTGCCAGAGTATACTTTCATTGTGCTACTGCTGGTCTCACAGTCTGAAGTCAGAGGGTTGGTGGATTGGTTGGATATTCCTGGAATCCAGAATCTCTGTAACATGTTAGGTGCTTGGTAATTGTTACTATAGCTTTGAAGATCTCAGTTTTTTCTTTGCAGTTTCTAGTTACTGCATTGCCCATAGGGCAAATTTCAAATATTTTGGTTTTATTTACGTATGTATCTATCTGTGTACCCACAAGTATATTTGTACACGTGGGCTTTTCTTTTGAAGTCAAAGTTTGTTCTATTGACAAACGGGGTAACCTGGTGAGATTGAACTCTGATGCATGATACGAGAGGAAGCAGTTTAGGTTAAAATGAACTTGATTTCCCAGATTAATGGAATTACATGCTTTCTGAGCTTTTTAATCAAACTGTTCTGTGTGTAGGATTCAAGTATCTATTTCATTTGTTTCAATATCTTAAGTCTTTGTGCACTTAGTTTAGATTTATGGTAATAGTAAAGGTTATCAGCAGCAAACCTATTTTCTTATGGAGTCAGTAATAAAAAATGTGGGATGCTCTGGAAACATTTTCTAGGAAGTCAATCATGTTTTTCTAAGCAACTTGGAATCTTAATTTAAAATTTGCTTATAGATGGAAATTGGGTTGCTGGCTGCTATAATTATGGTTTGGTCTCTTGAGCTGTGGTAAGTGTAAGTCAATCACAAGAACTCTCCAGAATACTTGGTGTAACACAGCTTTTCTCAAGCCTAATAAAATTCTGACACTGTACATGCAAGCAAATATGAGTCTTCTTACTGTCCCCATATTAATGTTGTAGAAGGAATTTCCTCAGAAAATAAATGACATTTTCTGACTCGTAACATTGACGTAGTCACAGAATGATAAAATTTTGTACTGTCAGATCATCATCAAAAATCATTTAGAAAATCTTATATTCCCCCTTTAAGTGTATAGTTTAGAATTAGTATATTATACTTGATAGTTTGGCTAACTGGCAAGTTAAGTTGCAGTTGGATTTATTTGACATTGAAAAATAGTTTGCTTCTGTTTACGTGGCTGTCTTTTAAATTGAGTGGAATTACTATAACCATGGAAATCAATATGGAATAGAGGTAAAATGTGCTTTATTTGCAGTATTTTAAAGCTGTGGGTAGTCTGGTGTCTCTTGTCTACCAAGGCCAATTTTGTAGGTGTGTGTATGTACATAAACTGGATGTACATGTGCTCTTTTGTTTCCCCAGCTCTTAGAGCTCGTGACTGCAAGACTTTCACTTGACATTCACACTGTGAAATGGCTCTTAAAAATCTGGGTTTTGTGAATTGTTGATTTCTTTCTCATGTGCAGACAATGTTTGTGAGGCTTTTAATGGTTCACTGCAAACAGCTTTACCTTCTTGTGCTCCTCTCTCTTCATGTCTCTGTAATATGATGAAGTGGCTACTTGTATTCCTGATGGGCAGCACTGCTGTTTAAATGTGGACAATTTCCCTCTTCTCTAATCTGCCAGTAACATTCTTAAGTCTCTGTGCATGGATGAAACTTCATTTTTTGGTTTATGCATTGTAAGATTTCTAGGAGTCATAGATATAGAGAGTCAGTGGAGCTGAGAGAGAAATCCTTACGGTCACAGATGTTTAAATGGGATTTTATTTGTGATTTAAATAATTTCATGAGCAAACAAGCTTATTACTCATATTGAAGTGAAACTGATATAGTTCTTACAATAACTGTTTGGTTGATGTTTAAATATACAACTTTTGAATGAAAAGCTTTTGAGTTTATGTAATGTGATGGTCATAATTTCTTTTTTGGATGTGATAAATTGTCCTGTCTTTCTCTCTCCCCTTCAAAGGGAAGTATTGGACAACTTTTTCGAAATAGAAATACAGTGGAAAGTTATTTTGAGATCAAAATAGAGAAGTCCCAGTCACTTCTCAGAATAGGGCAATAGGCTGTTTCAGGGAAAGCACTTACAATCTCTAAACATGGTAGCACAAGGCAGAGCCTGGGATCAGAGATGTCACTTGAAAGGGTATGTTTCTCTGGTGGCCCCATTTGTTTCTAACTGAGTTGAAAGACTCTTGGTGAACTCCTGGTGGTCCTTCCTGTTCTTTTTTTTCTCTCATTTTTCTTTGGCTTCAAAATTTGTTGTACAGCATCTTTGAAGATTTCCCAAGGTCCTTTTTGCAGACAGGTTGTTGAAATAGCTATTCTATTACTGAATACACCTTGGTAGTCTCTTTGCTTCTTTTGTTGCCATTCTTTGCAGTCTGGTATGTCACATAGGCCAGAAGTTTATTTTTCTCTCATATGATGATTTCCTCTGATTTTATTTTGCTTATTTGACTACCTTCTGTAGTTGACACACTGTGTGTCTTGGTCACACATATGACATACTGATGGGTTCTTTAAAAATAAATAGTTGCAACCAAGATTTGCAGCACTGTTTGCTTTTTAGTGGGACTAGAATATTTAGTACTTGGAGTGAAGGTATTTAATGTTTTTACTCAATTAGCATGAAAATAGGCTTTTGTAATGGCTTGGAATGCAAGTTAGGTAGAGCAAAGAAATGCTCTTGCTTTACCTGTAATGTAACAGTCTTGTGATTTTTCCTATTGGTTATTTACTTAAGCATGTACTGGGTGAATTTTGCTTTGGATTTTACCATAGGCTTGTGTCAAAACTGGGGCAATGATTTGAAGTTGTCTAGTCATGGTGGAATATTCATTTTAGTGGGCTTGTCTCACACCAAGAAAACTGGCAGTTGAGCTATCCCATCAATGTAAAAGATTGAGTGTGTCAGTGTCACCAAAGTGGCACAGCCAAATTTGAAACACCTTTGGGTCTTCATTGCAGTGTCATTGCCAGAATTTTGGAAGTCACAGAACAGCCTGTATCCGTGCAGCAGACACTTGTGCAAACATCTTCAGAAGTACTGATTATGTGCAACAGAACAGTATTCTGGCTTGGCCATTAATCCTCTTTATGACCTCTCCCCCAAATACACACTGCTTTGCCTGCTTTGAAGGAAGAGTGTTAAGGCATTGCAGGTAGAGAATGAGGTAAAACTACTTGACTGTCTGGTGGGATGTGATAATGGGGCCATGATTTTATTTAGAAATTCATTAAGTGACTAGTTTTATACAAATTAATGTTCAGGCTTCTCAGAATGTATTCTTTTTCTTAAGTTAACTTCAAATGTTTTTTTATTTAGATTGGATGGACAAGATGCATTTGTGATGCTTTTTCTTTCTTTTCTCATTCTAAAACAGTGGTTGACTTTGCAAATTTTACATACAAGTGCTTTTATTTCACATTAACATACAGCCTCAGAGGAAAATTTCAGTGCTAGAAGTGTGGATCTGTTCACCCCTGTAAACACAAGTTTCCACTGGACCGGACAGGATTATGAAATGTACATTGAGGGAAGACCAGAGTGCAGGCTGTGTGTTTGAGAATGTTTTTCCTGTAAATAGTTCTGCTTTCAGTATGCTTCACCAGGTTATTCTGTGTTTTGGGAGACAAAGGGCATGAGGGGAGGAATCTCATATTTATCTTAGTTTATAAAACACTTTCTTTGCTGTCATATGGGGTTTACCCTGTTTTCTTCTGTGTCTTCCCACTATCAGTGGGCATGCTGCTTTAAGCCTTTTAAGATTAGCCTGTGGAAGGAGACAGCATTTTTACTCAAGAGAGGGAAACTGTTGTATTGGTTCTCACACCCCTAGGTTGTTCACACCCCTAGATTGTAATGTCCAACTGTAAGGTCTGCTAATAGTCAGAAAATTACTTCTTCCAACCAGTTAACTTTAGAAATAGGGAAAGATAATATGCAAATGCCCATTTAAATACATCTGTATTAACTGAGAACTAGCTTTTTCTCATTTTTACCTATGGTCCTAGCTTCATCATGAAGCATAGACATATTTAACAGGAAGAACAAACCAGCTGATGGATGAGTAATGATTTCTGAAGAAATGGTTTTCCTTCAGTTAGTAGAAGTAACTTCTGTCTCTTCGGTAGATTTGCATTTTCGCTTAGGCTGTTTAAAACGTGCCAGAATTCAGCAAAGAGGTGCTTGGGTGTTTTTTTTTTTTGTGTCAGGGGCCAGTGTTTTTGTCCTGGCTTGCCTTGAAGCCTCACAAGCACACCTGTTTGGGAAAGACAATAAATTTTTTGTAATTCTCTATTTTGTCACTTGTATACCTAGGAGCACAAGATTTTATCAAACTGACTTTCTCATAGGTAGCAAACAACACCATTTTGGTAGGTACTGTATCCTTTTAGGCCTTTCATCTCTTGACTTCTGTGAATCCAAGTAGATTTTGTTCAGACAGTTGAGGTAAAGAACAGTCTCTAGTTTATTATTTCCTGTTGTTTTGTGTTAGAGAGGGTACCCAGCAGTGGTGCACTATGCCTGCCTCAGACAGCAGTGTTTCCTCACCACAAAGTGCCAGCCTTTTCCATTTCATAAGAGTCTTGTATCTAAACACTTGCTAGCTTTCTTGACCCTTATGTGTGCTGTATTATGTCTTTTTTACATGGAGAATAACATGACAAAAACATACATATTTTCTTAGCCCAAGGAGACCTAATGCCCTATTACATTAATTTTCCTATCCTGTTCCTTATAACATCCTGCAGACTTTGTCTTAGTCTTCCTTGATGACATGTTGCTGGTAGTTTACCACAGGTTCATTTTCTTGCACAAGAGCTTTGAGGGCGTGTTGGAGGTTAGTAAAGTTGGTGACTGAGACCTTTCCAGATCCCCAGCTCACAGGTGTTGAGATGAGTATGTTTGCTTATGCAGTAAGCATTTTTGTGTGCTTTTTGCATTGCAGTAGAAGTAATTAATTAAACAGAGCTGTTTATTTGCAAAAGCTTTTTGAAGCAGCAGTGAGGAAAAGAAGTGGAAACTAATGGTGTACAATGCAGAATTTGTTGCAGTTATTTCTGTGATTGTGAGCTGGCTGCTTTTGTTCCAAAAAGTTAATTTAGAACTTGTTTCAAATGGGCTTATGGATGTTCTAGAGGATGGTGAACCATATCTCTTGAGGACATTTTCTACTAATACTTTCTAAAACTTTGATTTATTATTTTTAATCTCAGGATTGTAGGTTTTGATGAAAAACGTGTGGCACTGAATTCTTTAAAGCATTTATTCTGTGCAATCGTGTTGCAAAGGAAAAAAGGAGGAGCTGTGAAATGACAGGATTTCAAGTAGTTTTCTTGTTTGGTTTTGGGGATTTTTTCTCCCCCTCTCATTACTAAAAGGTGATTGCTCAGGACACCACTTTTTTCTGAACATTCAGCTTTACAAAAACTGCCAGGGCAGGTTTTGATAGCAATTGAGACTTCTTTCTTTACTCTCCAAAATAAGGTTGTGAGTTAGTGATATCCTCTGATTTTCCAGGAGGACTTAAATCTGTTCTGTTGTTGATGAAGTAGCAGTATTAGGAAAGTATCTCTTTATAACAATTCTGATTCAGATCAAGGTCCTTTCCTCAATCAGACAGGCAGAGATGTTTGGGGAAAAAAAAAAAGGTTGTGTTCTAGATATTTGTCAAAAAGACAAGCATGTGCCAACATACTGCCTAATTCTTCCTTTCCAAATAAAACTGACCACAAGCTAATAAAGTATGACTTGCTGTATGGGATGATAAATACTGGTATGCTCATGTCTGGTTTGTCCTGCTTTGAGATACTTAAAACGAGAGATGGATCACAGAACCAGATAGTCCGTTCTAGATAGCATGGTGTGATTTTTGTGTTGAGGGATCATTTGCTGTAGCCACATTATCCTGTTGTCCTTTACCAATATGTCTTGAAATGTTGAGGCAAGTAGTTGAGACTTGACTGCTTTGGTGTCTGGCTGGTTTGCTTGTTCCCAAAGTTTTGAGGATACTGTTGTGTCAGAAATTATTCTGAAAGGTCTTTAAGGAATTTTCACTACTGTTCTTCAACTGCAAGAGGAAAATTCACTCCCTCCAACTTCATTACCATTTCCTTCGGAAGAACATCTCTAGGGCTGTGAATGAGCAAGCTGTAACAAAACAAAAGACATCTGTGATTTTCCTCAGCCTCCCTGGTTCCATTTCTATTGCAAAGCCCTACCTAGCCTTTCTTCATTTTGGTGCACATCACCCTTTTGAGCCTGCTGCCCATCAATAAAGCAGCCAAATTGCAGCAGTTATTCTCATCAAGTACCTGGTAGATTTTCCCCTGCTACTAATAGAGGGAGAGCCACTGTGTCCTTGATTATTCGAGTCTCTGAATCAAAATGGGGAAATACATATTGGGGGAGGAGTTATATCTTTCTCCCATTCCCTTACACTTTGTTTAAAACCTGCCAGCCCCTCTGAGTAATTCATCAATCATGGAAACACTGACCCTAGGTTTTGGACAGGGAAAATATTAAATGATTAGCTTAAAAAGTAAAAGCAAAATCCCATACCCCACCAAACAAGGACATCTGTTTCTAACTTCAGCTTTTTATTTTTTTATCTTTCATTTTTTTTGTTGGTAAATCTCCCAGACAACAGCAGTTCTGTAGAGAGTTTAAATATGAAGGAATGGCAGGACGGGCTAAGGGCACTTCTACCGAACATTAACATCAACTTTGGTGGACTGCCCAATGCTTCTTCCCCCTCCAACGCCAACCACAGTGTACCAACGTCCAACACTGCCACCACCGACAGCCTGAATTGGGACAGCCCTGGCAGCTGGATGGACCCCGCAATCATCACAGGTAACCGTTTCTCACTCCTTCAGCTCCACTGGCAAACCATCCAATGGGTATTTGGCACAAACTGATTTACATCTGGAAAAAAAAAAAAAGAAAAAAAAAAAGAAAAAGTCAGTATGCGGTGGTCTCTTCCAGCTTCCATCCACAAAACCTCAAGGGTCCAAGAATTTTTGTGGAACCTCTAGGTATAACAGAGCGTCACTTAGGCCTTTGCAATGCATGCCCAGGACCTTTGCAGGCAGTCAGGTGGATCAGTGCTTTCCTATAGGGTCAATCTATAAGGTGTCCCTTCTGCTGGATGGCATGTCCGGTATGTGCGTCGCTGGTCCTGAGGCACTGGAGGCAATCACTGGACTTGGTTATTTGAAAAGGGACATACTCCACTTGTTTATAAAGCTCTCTTTTATAAGGCTGTCTGGTTGTGTCTCCCTGTTAGAGAGGCTGAAGCATGAGTCAAGTAGGCAGAATAAAAGGTGAAGCATGAGTGTACTGGCAGCTTAGTGTGGTAAGGTATGTTGACAAGGAGGCAGTTCTTGAGCAGAATGTTTGATAGAAAAATGTGTGTTTTCTGAAGAAGTACTCTGAGGGTGAACTCTCTCCTCTCTCGGTTTAATGTTAAATGTTTTTTGGGCAGAGTAATTATGCATAATAATGTAAAATGCATTTTCTGTACAAACTAATAATGTTTTTTCATTGTTTTTTGCTAGGTTAAATTGACCTCCTTCATGGTCAGTTTGTTGCTTCTCCTCTGACTTGCCTGTATCCTTGTTTTTTTCTTCTTTTCTTAGGTATCCCAGCCTCCACAGGAAACAGTTTAGACACTCTTCAAGATGACAATCCTCCACATTGGCTAAAATCTCTTCAGGCCCTCACAGAGGTGGACGGCCCCAGTGCAGCGCCATCACAGACGCACCACAGTAACCCCTTCGGCACACAGATCCCTCTGCACAGAGCCAGTTGGAATCCCTACTCTCCTCCTTCAAACCCCACCAGCTTCCATTCCCCACCTCCAGGCTTTCAGACAGCCTTCAGACCCCCCAGTAAAACCCCCACAGATCTACTACAGAGCTCAGCGCTGGATCGTCATTAGGAAAGGAAGAAAAAAAGAAAAAAGAAAAATAAGACCCAAAACGTTAGAAATGCAGGAAGTGTCCCACCCTGACTCCTCCCCACGCCCACCTACTGTTCCCTGTCATATCTTTCTTTCTGAAGAATCCAGTTCCTGATCAAACTTCCCCCCCAAATGCAATGCCATCACAGGGTCATGACCATTCTTTTTGTTAAGTTTCTGCAGAAACAGTGTTTGAAATACACTGTTTGAAATACTTTCTAACCATTCTAAGAAAAAAAAAAAAGAGAGAGAAATCAAAATGCAGTCTCAATGCTTCAGGAGAATATTAAGAATATTACTGTCTTACGTCTTTTGCACATGAGTATTTCTGCCTAGTGGAAAAGTGTCAATCTGCAGTAGGGGGAAAAGTGCAATGCAGAATCAAATGCAAGAACATAAAAAAGGTATTTAATTTAAATGAAGTTACTGAACATGTGGGGCAAGCAGTGGCCCAGCATTTATTTTGCATTCAGTGTGGCACTACACAGGGAAATTGCTATGTTGGGGTTGGTTGTTTTTTTGTTGGTTTTTTTTTTTTTTTTTGAGCAGGGGATTTTATTGCATCAGTCAGAGTTTGACATGAAGTGTGTGGAAAGACAAAACACTTATAGCTATGAGTAACTGGCATGTTGCTAGAGTGGTTTAAAGAGGGGAGAATAAGATTTTTCTTTAATTTTGGCTTTAGATTTCAAGTAAACTTTAATGTTTAAAAGTATTCACAGATTTAATACCTAGCATATAAGTAATATAATTATAAGCAGCTGAAACACGAGTGATATTTACTTCAGTCTTTCTGTCTCCTCTGTCAGTCTCTCTTTTTTTTTTTTTTTTTAAAACGATTCACCTGATTTGGGCACTCTGGGATAGCACTGCATTGGGGCCACATGATCACCATCAGGAGCAACCTCTGACCTCCTCTGCCTGCAGCTTTTACTTAACCCTGTAGTTTCTGGACGTTTGTGCAGTATTGAAAAGACAGGAAAAAAGAAACAGATAAATAAACATGGTTATAACCTGACGCTAAAACTAAAACCAAGGAAATGTACCTCTTTCTTCAGAATTAAAACTAAAATCTTAAATAAAACAGAAAACTTGATGATGACTTCATGTTTGCTTTCTGATTTTTTTAACCTTGGATTTTTAATTACTGCATCTGGTAAAAAGTGTATTCCATTGCATGTTTGGGGTTTTCTTATTCATCTAAACCAGAACTACTTTATCATTGGAAATACTGCTTTGTATGGTAACTTCTGTACTGAAGGGTGGAAAAAGCATAACACTTTAAATCTTTTAAAGAGATTCTGTTGTCTTTACTCATGGCAATAGCTCGAGGCAGTCAGTCTCTAACTGTTATTGGTGCTATCATTTTAAATCTGAAGCATGAAAATCTTGTTTGTATTTTCTGAATTAAATGCCATGGCACTTGGGGTGGATAGCATACAATAATATGCCTGAAGATATGGCAGAGAATTTGTTACAATTCCCTGTGTTCATCAACAGCCTTGCGTAGAAATTTAAAATATGTCACTGCACAACAGAGGATGAAGAGCTCTTAATGGACAGAAGGCCTCCAGTAAGCTTTTATACTTGCAAGCAGACACACTCAAAACCTGTTAACCTTGTGGTTGGGCTGCTGTTTGATGTAGCTTACGGGAGTGGCAGCAGAGAGCCTGAAATTCTAAAGATGCCTGTGCAGAAGGACTCTCACCTGATGTGAGCAGTACAGTTCAGGCTGGCCGCCTTCTGAAAGTGTTGGCTGCAGGCAGGGGCAAGGAAGGGAATTTCCACTGATGAACTGTGAACCGTAAATGGGGATGGGGTGGGGTGAGGAACTGGCTTGTCAGGAAGTGGGAACAAATGCTGAATCAGCCACTGGACAGAGGAGCAAAGGTCTTGAATCTGCACAATGTTTCTAAATATCCTGTTACACAAAGCAGCACTTGGTGGCTACGTGCCTTTGCTCTTCTCTCACTTGCATTGCCATGTTAGTGCTGGATTTATTACTCTGTATTAAGGGCCTCTATGTGCTGTTTCTGATCTGTCAGCATTGCTGCAGATGAGTCATGTGCCCTAGTTACCTGGGGGAATGTGCACACCCTTTGATGCCAGTGCTCCCCAAAAAGTAAACTATGTTTTTGTCACCCAGCCATTTCCTATAACTGCTGCTGGTGGAAAGAGAAGTGCTGCAGACTGGAATGGCCTCATCTATGGCAGTGCCTACTGGTACCAGTGAACTGGGGGTGCAGCCCAGCAGGAACTGTCTGCTGGAGGTGTTGGAGGAGATATAATTCATCTTTGGTTTGGATTTTTTTTGTGTCTCCTTCCACAGTTGATAGGCATTTTTCCACCTTTAACATTTTGTTTTAGAAGGGTGCCCTTCCTGACTCTGAAAATTAGCAAGGCTCCCAAAGCTGCTCCAACTGCTTTCTATGTACCACAGCAATCCCTGAAGCTGCTGCCTTCTTCAGTTTTTTATTTGTCCCTTTGTTGCAGTTTAGGAGGTGCTGTGGCAGCCCTGTGCCCATGGTCTGCTCCCAGTGGAAACCAGGTTTTAGCTGCCTTGGAGACACTTCCTCCCTGCTGCCATGCAGCACCTGGTGTGGTTGGCCTACCAACAAACTCTCAGCCTTCAGGAAAAAGTTTGCAACTACAATGCCTTCTTCTCCTTATGGTGCTGCGTCCCCAAGAAAGACTTCTTGGTGGGTAACGTTGGCATTCCAACAGTAAGGTGTATGAGTGATCAGACTGATATGTGCTGGGTGCAGCTTTTGTCACATTTAGCCTATTTTTGTGTCCACTATCTGATGTGGATTCTTCATCCCTTCAGTTGCCAACCAACCTGGTGTTGCTCTCTGTTCAACTGTGTGGAGCTTACCTGGGTTTTTCTCCTGAAGTTTTGGGTTTACTGGTAAGGGGGAGGAAGGTGGGTTATTGTTTTGTTGGGGGTTTGTTTTTGGTGTGGTTTTGGTTATTTTATTTTAATCAATTGATGGAATTTTCCCATGGCAAGAAATTCTATACAGGAACATTTACTGAAAAGAGAACATCAGTGTGATTGTCTTAGTTCACGGTCTGTTGTTTCTTATATTGTATGGATACTTGCAACTCTTTCATGTGTTAAGCAAAGAACAGTGCTTGACTGAAAGGCTGGTGACACAGGACTGGCAACACATTTGGTAGATAATGTGTAAAGGATGGGCCAGACTTCTCTTCCAAAATGTGCATGAGTATGTGTTGAGGGAAGGAAGGGGATTGTTGGCCATGAATGTGTTGGTATAAGAAGCTGTGTGGCATTTTTAAACACATGTACAATGCAGGTGTAGTAATTTGAGGGTGAGCAGTGCTGGACTGATAGTAAGGGTTCCTGCCCTATGGCTTCCCCTCCCATCTTTCTAATATAAAACAAGGGAATTATGTTTTTTCTAGATACAGCAAAAAATAAAATGTCACCTTCTGGCTGAGGCGAAGAGCCATTGCATGAATTCTTTTTCCTTTAAAAACTTTCATTGCCTGGTTGGAAATCAAGTGTCAGCACGTATGTGGCATTGTAAATGCAGTGTCTTGAAAGACCTGTTTTAATCACAATTAAAATAGAAAATAAAATTTAAAAGGGCAAAAGAAAACAGCTAAGAAGGGAAAAAAGTTAAAATACTGAAAAAAGAAAAGTTAAAAAGTATTAAGGAGGGTCACTTGCAAGTGGCACGTGCTCAGCATGCACCAGGTTACTGTGAAATTCAGTTTTCCTCCTGCTGGGAAAGCTTTGGCAGTGCCCTGGGCGCCCTGTGCCTGGCCCCAGGAGCTGGGTGTCAGCCATACCAGGGTCTGACCCAGCCTGGAGACCTGAGCAGCAGCTGCTGGGAATGAGGGAGGGTCTGGTTCTCTGCTGAGCTGGTCTCAGGTGAATCCACGCCCTGGCACCCCGTGCCTCCTGCAGCTCCTGAAACGCTGTTGCAGTGCTGCTGCTGGAGCAGGCACTTCAGCTGTGCTGGCCGCCACCGACTGGGTCAAGCCACACCTTCCTTGTCCCCGTTTGAGGATTTCCTGAACTCTGTTTTTCTTTTTCTCCATCACAGAATCTTGTTCAGTAAGTTCTTTTCCCCTTAGATGCTCATATAATCATAAACATTGAAGATGTTGGATTTTAGGGAAAATGGGGGATGGTTTTGGCTTTGTGGTTTTGTTTGTTCTGTTTTCGTTTGGAGTTTTTTATAATTTGGTGGAGTTGTCATGCTGCTGTGGATATTTCTGGCTTTTCTTCTGGTGGGAAGGAAATGGTCATGCATCAGTTTCCATCCTTATGCTCGTAAAAGAGCTTAGAAAAATACACTTTAAAAGCTTGTGGTTCCTGGGTACTTATTGTTCATCCCTCTCCTCAGAACATGTGGAAGTTGCCTTAGTTGCAAAGGAGCTTGGCACTAGTGTTGGTCTCTAGCACACAGAAATCCAGTGCTTGGCAGGTGTTGCATTGCTTGGAGCTAATTCCCTCTGGGGAAAGCTGTTGTGCTGGTATAAAAGCTCACTGCTTAGAACTGAGGTGTGTCAAGAAGCTGAGAGGTGGCAGGCAGAGTGCTTGAAGGGTTGGGGGACTGGGGTTGTCACCAGCCTGACTTTGAAGAGCTTATAGGTACTTGTAATGTCTTGAGGGGGATGACCTCTCCTCCAGTCCAGC
This sequence comes from Molothrus ater, assembly GCF_012460135.2. Lineage (NCBI taxonomy): Eukaryota > Metazoa > Chordata > Aves > Passeriformes > Icteridae > Molothrus > Molothrus ater. Next base: position 47,085,540 of record NC_050482.2, read on the forward strand.
TGGAGTTCTCAGTGTGGCCAGAGCCTGTACTGTAAAGTGGTGTTTGGCACGAAGCTGTGCTTTGAGTGGTTGTTGCTTTACATCTGCAGTAGTGTGTGGCTGCATGGCCAGCTGCGGGTGTGCTTGCCACTTCACTGGTGTATGGTCATCTGTTCCAGCTGAATGCAGATGCAGATGTAAGAGCTTGTGCTCCTTCCTCTTTGCCCTTATCTCAGCATTTTTTTCCTTCTTTGGGATGTTCAACTAATAGCCATGCCCAAAGATTCTTAGCTTTTTCGTATATTTGTAGCTTTGTAGATTTTTAAGATACAGTTGTATGGTTTCTAGTACCTTTCCTGCCCTCACATTTTAGAACAATAAGCTAAACCTTTCTAACACATTCTAGAAATTTTGTTTAGTCTTATTCTTAAAAAGAGAATTTCTGACAAGGACATCTTGTTTTCCACCAGAACTTGAGACATAACAAGAAATAGGGCAAAGAAGCCCTGGGGCTGACCTAAGGGTGGGTTACTGGGGCAACTGATCTATTGGATGCACTGCTGGATATGATGAGTAATTGCACTTATAAAAATGGTAGGAATCCTTTATCACAGGTGTGTATATAGCCATATCTGCGCACCCAAAAGCTTTCATTCAAGAATTGCTTTTTATCTTACCTCTCTTAATAATTTTTGGAAAGTTTTTGTCTTTTGATTCCAGGCAGCAATAGGAAGGAGCTCTTGAGTTCTCTTCTCTTAATAGCTGAGACCATATACAAAGCTTCTAAAGAATAAAAATGTGAAGTATCATCATAGCTTTGGGTTGCAGTGTAAGAAAAGGCATAGCCTCAGGATGCTGTGATCCACATGCAAGAGTATTGTTAATGAGTGAGGTGTCACCTTCCCTACTTTTCTGGGCTATGCCTTTGCCCAAGACACACTGCTGTTATGTTTCTGTGGCAAATTGAGGGCTCTTCAGATGCAAATGGCCATACAAAGTTGTTGCCATACAAGTTCAGGGAGCTGGAGTGACTTGTGGTGCTCAGAATTGCTGCATTGTGAGGGTTTGAGGTGAGTTGGGTGACCTGGCAGCTGCAGATTTGTTACTGGCTTTGCTGATGAACAGTACTGGTCTAGGGGGGTCTGATGCAGTGCCTTAGGTGTGGAAGTCATTTGAACAGAGATAGTATCACTGCAGAGGAAAATAGTACAGAAAAGTCCTTTTTAATCTAAAATCTGTGGGAGAGTGGTCTGCCTGACATCTGATGGTCAGGAGGTTCCATCTCCTACAACGCAGGTGAGTCTTTCATTGGGATACAGGCATCACATAGTTACTGTTGTTGTCTCCTGTGAAATCTTGCTAGATTGCTATTTCTTTTTCCCAGTCCTCAGACTTAAAACTTTGACAAATAATGTGCGCGTTTGAGGTGCATAGAGAGAAAATGAGACTTGCTCAGCTCTTTCCTTTTCCTACCAGCACTTAAAATGTTACTCTAGAAAGCTTGTACTGCCAGAAGGTGGCTATTGTTTTCAAGCTCACAATGAGTGTGTTTTTAGAATTTCATACCTTTAGTATTTGGATGTTACAGGTCCCAGCACTAATCTTGGCCAGATCTCCAGAGAGTCTGAGATCTCTTCTGCCAGTGCTGAACAGTCACAGGAGGCTGGTACACCAGCCTTCACGGGAGAATTTTAAGTTGTGACCAAAGCTTGTTTAGCTCTTTTGAGATAAGCATGCAGGCTGAGGTTTACAGCGTGGAGTCTGAAGCTTAAAATCCTGTTTATAAAAAGAACCAACTGGGAGTGCTTTGTTCAGACACTCAGCAGAAAGCTACTGCTTGTGAGGTTTGCCTGGGACAGCATGGGCAATGAGTTGGCCTTGCAGCTATCTCCATCCCACTTCAGATGGTTTCCTTCAGTTCCAAGGTCCAGCTCTCTGCAGAATATTGAATGTATATAATTTAAAATTTAAAAAAAGGTGATATATGTGGTTCAGTGGATGCTGGCTCCAACAGGAACCTCTGTGTAACATGGCAAGAATGCATGGGATTATAGTCTAAGAGGTTTGCTTCTTCCAGTTTACAAATTACTTGAAGCTTCTATAGAGTTGCCTTCCTCCTCCCTCCTCATTTGGTAAATAAATGCAAACTGTGCTTCTTGTTGCCTCACTGATGGTGCCTTCCTGAGTTGAAGCTGAGTGTGGCTTTTCACACTTTCACTCAGCTCTTGCTGCGCTGGTCTGGGAGCTGAGGCAAAGACTAAAGGGTAGATAGAGAAACTTGTATAGAGCTGACCGTCCTGCCCTTAACCCATATTTCTTCTCTTCGTTCTCCTGCTGCTTGAGATGACTTTTGAGGAAGACTGTGTGCTCTTTCTTGCTGGAGAAATTTGGCTAGGACAATGATTTGGGATCAAAGAGTTTTGTTAGGAAGCAGAGTTTGCATGCATGCATTAAAAAAAAAAAGTCAGGAAAATGTTACTCCAAGGAAACTTTTCGATTTTGTCAAGTAAATAATTTTTTAAATACCAATTGTATAAAATGTTTGATTCAAGTTGACAATTTTGTCTGTACAAAAAACTACTGTCAGTTTTTTATTGAAAATGCCAGCTTTTAGTCATGACACTTCATATGAAGTGAAGTTGCTGACAAATCAGCAACTTTCTAGACATGTTTGGCAAAAGATTTTTATATCTGCAATGTGCATCATTTCAGTTTATAGTGAAAGCAGGTGTCAATCTCTAATATTATGTAGCAAAAAAAAATCATGCTTTTAGTTTTAAAGCGTTGCTCAGATCCAAGGGAGAACAAACTAAGTCCCAAATATATTTTTTGAACAAAAATCTCTTTGGAGAGAGAGAAGATTGTAGGGAGGTTTTTTGGATTCATTAAAACATAACAAGGGAGAGGAACAGAGAAAGAAATAGATAGGAAAAGTCTCATTCCCATCCTATTCAATTTTTCTTTTGAACAGTTTACCTTGAAATGGGATTATTCCCCTCCCTGTGCATTAGACTTGGTTGGAAGAAGAGGGAGGAGAAGGTAAGGTTAGGATGTGAGCTGAAGGGAAGCTCACAGCAGGTCTTGTTTTCCCTGTCCTTTCTTAAGAGAACGAAAGATTTTTCTTCCTTCTTGTGTAGTTGCTGGTAAATGGCCACTGCCATTCCACTACCTGGAAAATCATCATTTTCCAGGGATCTGTTGCAGTGTGATTTCCTGTTTCGCCTCTCCCAACCCCCTCAGGTGTGCCAACCTTCCCCCTCCCCCTTTTGCCCTCCTGCCTAGGAGCTGTCCATCAATCTTAACATTCCAGCAAGGCGTCGTGTGGTTGGCAGATGCCCTTCAGGTCCGGGCTCATTGGCCTCTCCTAGCGTCCATATCCCTTGACCCTTCCCCTCCTCACACCTGGTTGGCCCTCACCTGTCCCTCCCCTCCCCCTGTCCCCGGGGCTTAAAAGGACACGAGACCATGCAGCTGGGTTTCTATTGGTGAGCTGTTACCACATTCAGAGGTCTACCATGCTGAAATAAAACTCTGGATTAAGACTCTACGATAGAATCCGCTCTTTTCTCTTCACTGTCGCCTGAACCTTTTCCACCAGAGGTAAACTGAGTTCCTACTTTGCCTGGATTTGTTCCGAGTGCCCAGCTGCAGCACCCAGCTGGCCAAAGGTATCTCTGTGGTGAAAACACCACAGCTGCAGCCTGTGGTCCAGCAGCAAGGGTCAGACGAGGCTGGGCACGTCCCACCCAGAAACATCGGGATTAATATTCTATAGGGATCTGTAAAAGTTTTACTACCTGCTTCCAGACTTCCCATAGCTTGGTCATGTGAAAAAAAAAATTACATAGGAGATAATATTGGAATAGATTCCTTTATTATTATTAGAAATAGAAAAAACCAGCGTCCCTAGCCCTCATTCCAGGGAAAAGTGGCAGCAGTATCAACATCTATCAAATGTCCTCTTATCACAAGGAAGTGCTGCCTTGCATCTTTTTAAGGCTTCTTTCCTTGAAATGCAATGCAAATGTTGATAGAAACGAAGTCAGCAGACTAAAACTCCCAGCCTTTGTAGCAGGACTGCATGAGTGTCACGTGTTGGATCCTTGAGCCAGCAGGGCATGCTGGGGTGCTCCTTCTTATTGCCAGCCGCTCCTCTAGCACCACAGCACCTCTGAGGTCCCAGCAGTGTCTCTGCACAGACCTGATGCCACAGTACTCACCAAGCCCGTGTGCCCAGAGTGCCTTGGGCATGCTGCAGGGCACAGCTGTGTCCTGGGGTGCAAACAGGGCCTGAGGTGTCCTGGAGCTGCCTGGCCAGGCTCTGCATACGCTCCTGGAGCATGCCCCTGGACTTCCACCCAGGAGATGTTGGACACAAATACAGTGTCATTGCTTTCTGAATGCAATTAATGGTTAGCTCTTTGAGTCCTGCTATGGGTCCTGATACAGGTGATTTGAATTTCTAATGCTGGAGAGAAGAGATGAAAAACCCCCAAGAGTTGGGTTGGGGTTTTTTTCTTTCTTTTTTTTTTTTTTTTTTTTTTTTCAGAGGGGGTGTTGTTCTGTTTGTTTTCAGATGTGCTAGATTCTTTGTATGAAAGATAAATTCATGTCTTCCCCTTGACTGGCTAGCTTTGTACTCTTGTCAGTACATCTTCCAAGTCGAAGACTGTCCATATAGAAGTGGGAGGATATGGTGACTTCTGAATGCCAACGAAAAAACCCTTTAAGTCTCTATCTATATTCAACTGCAATTAATTGTAAATGCTTCCAGATATCTAATCTCATTCTTTGTTCCTGGTAACTGTTTACACTTTCAGCCTTTAAAAGAGCCCTAAACCGAAAATCAGACTCATGTTCAAAACCTAGAAGTCTATACATAGACTTTAGGTTAAGCTGGGACTGCTCAGACTTGACTTAAGAAGTTTATAACCTGGAAACTCCTCTTTGAAGCGTGAACTGCTGGGCAGGAGAGGGAAATAAAAGGATTATATAAAAAAGTGTCAGGTTTTCTCCATGTGAAAACCCAGGTGCAGTAATTGGCTCTTCCGAAATGCTTTCCTGAGCTCAAGGATTTAATAGCGTTTAAAGGGGAGGAGGGGGGGAAGGAAGTGGAATGGCAGTTTAAATTCTCAAACCGGCTTTCCGAAGTTGCTGAAGAGCTTGCGTTCCTCCAGGCCGGTGCAGCCGAGGGGCAGCCGGGGGCCGTGCCCGTGCCGGGGCAGCCGGGGGCCGTGCCGGGGCAGCTGGCAGGGCTGGCCGCTGCCCGGGGCGGGGCCGGGCCGGAGCGGCGCCGGGGCCTCGCAGCGCCATCTTCCCGCGGGCGCCTTCGGCTGCTGGGCTGGGCTGCTGGGAAAGGCAAGCGGGACAGGCCATGGTAAGGAGCCTGCAGCCTAGCCAGTGCCGCTGAGGCAGGGCATAGGGAGCCCCGGGCCTCCGGCTTCCCTCCCGCTTGGAAAAGAGCAGCGGGTGCAAGGATTATTTCACTGCTGTCGGGGCTAGGTGGGGAGCATGTCAGAGGGTGAGGTAGGGGATTGACTGCTCAAGGACTTGAGCTGTTCTACAGGTGGCTGCTCCTGCCTGCGGGAAGCCTGAGAGCAGCTCGTCCCTGTGTGAGGAGCTTGGGAGGCAGCGGCAGGGGCTGGTGCTGAACCGTACCTATGGAAAGCCAGGTTATCGCAGCCTGCGAATGCCCCTGGGAACACGGAGCTGGAGACGGCCGAGAGGTGGTAATCGCGCCGGTGGTAGTGCTTGAGTCTTCCAAAAGCGTTCCTGCCCCTCTCGGCCGTGGAGGGGCCACGCTTCCATCCTCTGACTTTCCTTCGCTGCTGCTGCTGCCTGCCGGGTGGTGAGAGAGATGCCATGCAGGTGCTTGCTTTGGGCTCTGTGGTCGGGCTTCTATTTGCTCACACCCCTGGAAAGACCTGGCATGTTTGTATCCTAAGGCAACGCTGTCACCCAGTGATTTTTACCCCGTTCCTGTGTTCCCAGAGGAAAGGACTGACGCTGTTTCAGCCCCACAGAAAAGGGCTGCACCACCCAGGGAAGAGCAGGCTTGTGGGGAGAGGTGTGCTTGGTGCCTGTTAAAAGACTGAGATGCTCTCTCTTGCTTGCAGGGATTTTTTTTTCCTCCTTGTCCTTGTGCACTTCTGATAATGAGTTAGGCTCTTGGTTAAGGTGTACTCCTAGGCTGCATGGTCCCTGTTACTTTTGTATCCGGTGCCCTTTGCCCAGGATAAAAAAGAGGCCTTGCTGGACTGTAGTGTATGCCAGGCAAACTGGGCGGCGCTGCTGCAGAGATGGTTCTCTGTGACTGTGGTCCTGCTACCTCTGTTTGTCCAGTCCTGCTTCCCACCATGACTTTTCTCCCAGCTATTTCCAGAGAAGAGTGGTCCTCTTTTCCCTCCCCAGCCCTGGGCTGTGCACTGAAGTTAGCCTCAGAAAAGTGATACTCCTATTAACCATCCTCCATGTACTATCTGTTCCCTTCTTCCTCTGATAATGGGGAGTTTTTTGTAGATCACCAGGCTCACAGAATCATAGAACAATTAAGTGACCTTTAAAGTGACCCCACTGCAAGGAGCAGGGACACCTTCAACTAGATCAGGTTGCTCAGAGCTCCATCCAATCTGACCTTGAATATTTTCAGGGATGGGGCATCTATAGCCTCTCTGGGCAACTTGTTCCAGTGTTTTACCACCCTCATTATAAAACCCATTTTCTTTATATTCAACCTTGGACAATCCTCTTTAAATTGCCCCTTGTCCTATCATAACAGGCCCTGTTAAAAAGCTTGTACCCCTCTTTCTTGTAGGGTCCCATCTAGTACTGCAAGGCTGCTGTAAGATCTTCCTGGAGCTTTTGCTGCTGCCTGAATGCCAGCTCTCACAGCCTTTCTCATAGAAGTGCTCCAGCCCTCTGATCAGCTTTGATCCTCTGGGCGTTACTCACAGGTCCATGTCTTTGTTACTTTAGGGACCTCAGAGCTGGATGGAAAGAGGGGTACAAGGACTTGGGGGTGCAGGTGGGGGTCTTACTGGAGCAGACCAGAGGGGTAGAATCCCCTCTCTCACCCTGCTTTGGATGCAGCCCAGGATACAATTGGCTTTCTGTGCTGTGAGTGCCATTGCTGAGTCGTGTCCAGCCCCTCATCCACCTGCACCCCCAAGTCCTTCTCAGAGGGGCTGCTCTCCATCTGTTCGTCCCCCACAGCCTGTGTTGATACCTGGGGTTGTCCTGACCCAGGTGCTGCACCTTGCACCTGGTTGTTAAACCTCATGAGGTTTCCATGGTCTCACTTCTTGAGCTTATCCATGTCCCTCTGTATGGCATCCCATTCCTCAGGCATGTAACGAGCCCCTCTGCAATCACCAGCTGCAGCATCCCCACTGATGGAAACCCCTTCCACAGTCACGCATACCTTGGCTTTGGAGCTGTGGTTTAACTTTTTTTATGCTTGATAGTTCCAGATGTGTGAGCGGGAGGGTTGTGAAAGGGCACGAGCGGGTCTCAAGTGTCCCGAGTGGGCACAACCCGCGTGTCTCAGCAGATGGCAGCAGCGACACTCCTTCAGCTGCTCCTCGCTCCTGCCGAGCGCGCCGCGCCGCACCGCTCCCGCCCCACCTCCGCCTCCGTACTCACCCGCCGCGGCTCTTCCTCGCCCTGTCCCGCCAGCAGCACACGGCGAAGGAGACGGACAGTGCCAGGATGACGGCTCCGCTCAGCAGCGAGGCGGCCACCGCCATGCGGGACCCGGTGCCCGAGGGCTGCGCGGCGGCTGCGGGCAAGGGCCGTGAGCGGGGCCGGGCTAAGGGAGCCACCCTTGCTCCCGGCCGCCGTCCCCCGTGCAGGTAACCCCGAAGGGACATTCCAGAGAATATTTAGTAATAACCATTATAAAACCTAATGGTGAACGTGGGTGATGCCACGCCGGCTCGATGCACCAGAAAGTTGATGGAAAAAACCCCGTATTAACATATCCTATTTCTTTTCATATAATTAATATAAAATAATCACACGGGGCAGAAAATATAAAGCATCTGATGTGTCTTGCATTAAGCATAAGGGTAGTAGACATTAAGCCCTAAAAATAGAAAGGAAAAAGATTAAACAGGGAAAGTAGAAAAAACTTAAATGTAATAAAGTTAAAAAGGGGAAAAAGTTTAAAAGGGAGAAAAGTTAAGAAGGAAAAAACATCGAAAATGTAAAAAAGAAAAATTTAAAAGGGCAAAAGAAAACAGCTAAGAAGGGAAAAAAGTTAAAATACTGAAAAAAGAAAAGTTAAAAAGTATTAAGGAGGGTCACTTGCAAGTGGCACGTACTCAGCATGCACCAGGTTACTGTGAAATTCAGTTTTCCTCCTGCTGGGAAAGCTTTGGCAGTGCCCTGGGCGCCCTGTGCCTGGCCCCAGGAGCTGGGTGTCAGCCATACCAGGGTCTGACCCAGCCTGGAGACCTGAGCAGCAGCTGCTGGGAATGAGGGAGGGTCTGGTTCTCTGCTGAGCTGGTCTCAGGTGAATCCACGCCCTGGCACCCCGTGCCTCCTGCAGCTCCTGAAACGCTGTTGCAGTGCTGCTGCTGGGGCAGGCACTTCAGCTGTGCTGGCCGCCACCGACTGGCTCAAGCCACACCTTCCTTGTCCCCGTTCAGGGCGGCCGGGTCACCCCACCTCCTGCTGGCCCCGCTGCCTTGGTCAGAGTGAGGAAGGCCCCGTGCGGGGGCCGGTGCTGCCTCTCCCCACCCGAGGTAGTGCTCCCCCCGAGCCCCGGGAGCGGGGCAGGGGCTGGGTCCCACCCGAGGGCTCCTTACCCTGGCACTGGGGCGGGGGGTGGCTCCAGGATGAGGTGCTGTCCTGGCGGAGGCAGGCGAGCCTCTCGCTGCCCACCAGCTGGTATCCCTCCTGGCACCAGTACACCAGCACCGAGCCCGGGGACACGCCTGAGCCTCTGTCCACGTAGTAGTATCCATAGCGTGGCGGGGGGAGAGCTGTGCATGGCACTGGGGAGAAGGGGACATGTTAAGCGTAGGTGGTGACAAACGTCCCCACGGTGATGCTGTTGAAAGGGCTGCTAATCCCCTGTGTCACTCCTGCAAGCCGCTGGGACATTTTTGTTGTTTGGTGGTTTGGGTTTTTTTTGTTTGTTTGGGGTTTTTTTTTTGGTTTTTTTTTTTTTGTTTTTTTTGTGTGTGTGTGTGTTTTTTTGCATAGTCCAAAGGAAATACATTAGAAAGTCTAGCAGCTTTATCTGGAAAATAAGCTTTTCAGTTGCAGGCTCTCCAGTGTGAGCAGCTACTGAACAGCAGAAGTGAGACTGGAAAGCTGCAGGCTAGGGGGACTATGTAGAGAGCAATTTTTAGGAGGGAAAGGAAGAGAATGTTTTTTTATAACACGATATTCTGGGAGAATATTGTTGGTTGGAACTCAAAGAAATATTACTCTCTTACTCTGCTAGAGAGAAAAGCTTTTTTTCATCCCAGCCTTTAATTTTTTAACTAGTCTGTAACTCACAGCTATTCAGAGCTACTTAACTATCCTGCTTAGACCATCTCTTTTGCATTGCACTAATACCTAGGGAGACCCAGAAGTTAGGTAGGCTCCAAAAAGAATGGCAGTCTGACCATGTGCTTGGCAACTCCCCCACCTGGATATTCTACCATGAGGCCAAGAAGGTGTGGTAGCAGGTATCATGGGTATCAATATCCTAAATTAAAGGAAAATACTTTGATCAACTCTAAGTTAACCAAACTTAAAACCTGCAGGCAGAAATGTGCTTTATCTAGCTTGGGGGTAACTTCTGTGGGGAATTCCAAGTGGAATAGTAAAGCTAATGTGAGAGAAAGGTCTGCTTTCCCTCTGCTTTTACTGAGATGGTGTAGGCTTCTAGTCCAGTGGAGCCAATAAGGAACAAATCAGGCTAAGATCAGACTTTCTCTAATTTCAGCAGTGCTGTTAACAGGTAGTGCAGATGTCTGAGTTAATTCAGTAGTGCCAGGGAGGCTGCTGAGTGCCTGGACTGGATCTCCTGTATGATTACATTGTCCAGCCCCAGTTGTTATGACCTTTGCCAATAGTCACCACGGTTTGGAGCATGACATGGGCTCTCTGAGCTGCTGCCAGCCCCAGGTGGGTGGTCACCCCACAGCAGCCCTGAGGCTATATCTCACTTATTGGGGAATGGTGCATGCTTTGCCCTGGAAAGTGGATTAAAGAAAAATAATCCCTCTCAGCAGCTGGAGATTATTTGTGCTTTTTAAAAAAAATCTCTATTTCTTCCCAAGGGTCGCAGCTCAGCCTCTAGGGGTAGGGATGTGTTCAGTGCTCCCACACCCTGAGCAGACAGCTGGTCCATCATCATATGCATAGATGTTAACGTGGAGGGGGACTTTTTACTTTCAAAGGAAAACATCAGCTGTCGAGTTTCCTCCCTGTGCCTCCTGATTGCTTCTGGTTTGGTTTGGGCGACACATCTCTCCCATACCACAGGAGCTGCTGTGGCCACCACAGAAGCCTTGTGGTCCCTGTGCATGCACAGGGAGTGCCGCTGTGTCCGACGAGAGAAGCATCATCATGCCCTCACACCGTGTCCCTGCGCCCTTCCCCCTGGCTCCGAGGGGCCCCAGGCAGCCCGGCAGAGGGAGAGGCGGGGATCGCTCATTTCAGTACCTGAGGTGTTGCTCTGCGCGTCGGTCCCGTTGGCAGCGTCTCTGGGCAGCCCCTTTCTGATGTGTCCTGCACCGAGCGAGGCGGTCCCGGGCCCAGCAGCATCACTCCAGGCAAAGCTCAGGCAGCTCCATGGCAGCAGGCAAAGGACGATGCATTTCCCGAGCCTTTGTCCCGTCATGGTTTGGGGAAACACGGCACCATTGGGTGCCTGGCCGCCCCGAGCGCCTGCGGTTTCCCTTGGCGTCTGAGCAGCAATCAGCTGGGCTCTTAGTGCATTAAGCCCTGAGCAGCAAAGCTAGCAGCCGGCACTCGCCTCTCCTCCGTGTCGGCACAAGCCCTGCGTCCCTGCTCCTAGCACTGCCAGCCCTGCTCTGGCCACTCGCCTCCAGAGCCCCACGGGGAAGGAAAACAGGTGTGGGAAAGATCAAAGCCTCAGGATCCATCCTTTACAGCCCCTGTCTGCAGAGACTGGCTGTTAACATCCCTCCAGGTGCTGGAGCTGCACATCAGGAACCCTCCTCCTCCTCCATCTGCCAAAATCCATGCTCGAGCTCACTGCTGAGACTCTTATGCTGCAGACCCTCCTGTGCTCATCTCTTCCTTCCTGCCAGAACCTAAGGCTGATTTTCTGTCAATGGCAGTGGAGTGGGATGTGAGCCATGGGAATCAAAAGGGTTTCATAGCAGCAATTCTGCTGGCTTTGCCACAATGGGAACTGCAGAGAAATCTGTGTTTCCTTTTCTCTGCTTGGCATCTCTCTGCCTGTCATTTCAGGCTGTGATGTTTTGCAGGTGGAGGGGCTGTAGTAGCAATCAACTCTTGCCTCCTGGAATGTAAGTTGCTCTTACCTACCCCACCTGCCTGCTCACTTGTGTACACCCATGAAGAGAAAAGATGCTCCACGCTGCCTGAGTGCTTGAGAGCCAGATGTTTTGGAGCAGGCAATGCCTTTGTGCCAGGGCTCTCCCCAGCAGCCAGTACAGCAGCTGTGTGACCAGCAGGACTTTGAGGTGACTTTTGGAGCATCCCCTGTCTTCTCCCCTCCTCGCACCTGCTGGAGCTCCCCTGGCCTGTGGGTCTCCTTTGCCCCTCCTGTACTGCATCCTTGCCTGTCCTGGGACTTACTGCAGGTATAAGGGTTAGAGGCTGTTATTCACTAATAGCATTGGCACAACTACAGCTTTGCATGGAGATGGGTCAGTTTTGGTCATTTCTCTTTTTGTATCTGTGGCCTTTAGCTGTAGCCAGTGTGCTCGGCTGCCTATGGCTGCCCCAGTGGGTTCTGAGGGGGGGAATGTTGGCTTGGATGTGTGAGCAGCTTCTATTTCTAAAACCCAGCAGTGGCCTTACCATCTTAGTGTGATTTACTGTAGTGCATAAAGGAGAAATAAAAATGTCAGACAGGATCGAGCTCTTGTCACATCCCATCCCAACACAGGGATGTAGATGAGGGCATCTGCTGAGTGGGAGTTGTGGGGCCAGGCAGTGGCTGGACCTTGCTTGCCTTCCTCCCCAGGTGGGACCTGCTCTTGCTCCCACCTGGAGTAGTTCAGCAGTACTCTGGCCCTCCTTGCACTTGCAGAGAGGTTTCTTGTCACCTCCATGGGGTTTTGGATGTGGGAACACCTTAATCCTGGTCTGTTTGTCCATCCGTCTCTCAGTCCTTTTTTTTTTTTTGCTTTGTTTTTGGCTGGGCTAGTATTTCTGGACTTGGTGCTTCCTTCTCTCCAAGGGATTTATGTGATTTCTTAGGAAAACCTGTTTCAACCTCCCATGACTCCTAATGATCTTGCTTAGAAACTACTTTCATTTCTTCACTTTTCTGGTTAATCCTTCTTAAGCAGTGACCTTTCTTTGGCTCCCCCTGGAGAGCAGACCAAGGAGGTGTGTTCCTCCCTGTCTCGGTGAATATTGCTGGTTTCTTGGGAGTTTTTAGTGGGTTTTTTTGTTGGTTTTTTGGTTTTTTTTTTTTTTTTTTCTTTTCTCTATCTGACTGCAGGGATGCTGCTGTTTGCTCGTGCAGTAAAGGTAAAAGCTGTGAGGCAGGCTGGACTGTGTGACAGTGTAACGCTGTCACAGAGGAGCCTGCCTTGGGGCATGCCCTGGGTCAAACCCCCTTAGCTCCTGGAAGCTGGAGCGCAGGCAGCGCCCTGGCCTCTGGGAGTGCATCTGCCTGGACATGACCGACCCTGAAGTGCTCCCTCTATGGAGCCTGGAATCTGTGCACCTTCTCCGGCCGGGGTTTACGAGCTGGTCCCTCTGCTGCCGATCGATGCCTGGGGACGGTGGGAAGAGCCCGAGGCTGCGGGCCCAGCAGACGGCAGGAGCGTGGCCTTGAGCCCGGCTGGGCAGCGCTGCGGCAGTCACCCGTGCCGGGGAGCGAGCGGCTCCGCAAAAGCCCCGTGACACAATGACCACGCTTGTGCTCAAAGTGCTGAGTGGGTGACATGGATCAACCCTTTGCTAATGCTCTTAAGAGCTAGCCTGTGGCTGAGGGAGATAAAGGGGCTTGTTAGTACCAAATCAATGTCCTGCTGGAGTGGGATTTCAGTGCTGTTCCCAGTTCCTGCTTTCCAGAGGCAGACATCCGCATCAAGCTGTGCGCCAGAGCAGGGCACCAGGCTGTTCCTGCAGGGAGTGAGCCTGGGCTCAGGAGAGGAGGGTGTCCATGCCCCAGGTCAGTCCTTTGCTCGTGAGGAAGGCTAAGAGGAAGGAGCAGCTAGCGGGGAAGCTGTCATGGCTGCAGCTCTCCTAGCTCCACAGTCTTGGCTGGGGCTGTCCACCTTTGCTGTATATTCCCAGTGAGTGATCTCCTTTCAGGGCTGCTTCTCCATCACAGCAGCCTGCAAGGCAACACTCAGCTGATTGTTTTCAAAGCTGGCTCAAGTGTCTCTTGTGTTTGCACTCAGATCTCCCTGCTGGCTGGTGGGGATGCACTGAGGGGTAAGGCTTTCCTGAACCAGAGGCATTTCTCTCTACCTTCTCTTGTGCCCCTTTGAACCTTTTAAATCTTGCCTCTGCAAAAGTGTCCCTCTCCCACACTCCCACTACTGAATTCTGAACTACAGAGGAGTTGTGGACGCCCAGAGAAATTGTGAATGCTCTGTCCCAGGAAGTGTTCAAGGCTGGCTTTCATGGGATTTGAAGCAGCCTGATCTAGTGAAAGGTGTCCCTGTCCATGGCAGGGAGCTTGGAACTAGGTGACACTTAAGGTCCCTTCCAACTCAAACTCAAACTACTCTGTGATTCAGTGAACACACAGGTACTAATTTCAGGTCAGTGACCATGGGTAATCCTCTTTGCTTGCAGTAGTTTTGCAGACAGGACATAGAGGTGCTTTGTAACTAAATTAGTAATTGTAAGTCACTTGCTTAGTTCTCTTGCTACTCCATCCTTCATGCAAACCAACCAGGGCTAGAGCTGTGGAAGAACAAACTGTTCTTCAGAAAGATGATTGCAGCATTTGGTGTTTTGTTGGGTTTTTTGCACAAAGTCTCCACGACATGCCTCTTCTATACTGCACTGCTTTTATTTCATAGCCCTGAGTTCCCTTTAGACACACCTTTGTTCAACCCCAGGAGCTGGGATTCAGTGCCACAGGTTTGTGAGAGCACTGTGGATGAACCTGCTCTCTCAGTAAGGGGCTTGGCACACCTCAGCAAATCTGCACCTCCCCAGGTTAGATGTGCACAGCCCTGCATGGAGGAATGCCTCTCATTCAGCTTTAGACATCTTCACCTGTGCCAGTCACTCTTGGTTGGTTCATAATTTGGGAAAGAATATAGTGCTAATAACACCAAGGCTGTGGGTTCAATCCCTGTGTGGGCCATTTACTTAAGAGATGGACTCAATGATGCTTGTGGGTCCCTTCCAATTCAGAATACTCTGTGAATCTATCCCACTTGGGACTCCAATTTTAAGGTGCACTGGAAGTTTTGTAGGTACTCACTGAAAGCAAAGGGAGCTCCTGTATCAGTGCTTGCATTGCAGAGACAAAAAGTTTGAGTTATGCCCCCCTCAGGGGCATAAACTGAGCCAGCCTTTACTGTCATGAGCAGCTGGCCAGGTCACTTGACTGACAGCAAGAGATATGCCAGACACACAAGTCTAAAGAAATCTGTATTATATTTTTTGTTTGCTTTCCTAAAACGTTATGAATAACTTGAAAAGGTGTGTACCTGCAGATTTATACTGAAAAGTCTTTTGTATAATTGACTGTCATCAATAATCAGTAGTTCACAACATTGCTGTTCAAACATGCATTTTTGCTAATTGAATAATACCTTGTTCTGAAAAAAACTCACAATTTAGTAATTTAGTGATAATTCTGTTATATATACTTAAATATGCACATAAATGTGCATGTATACATTATGTATACAAATATTTGCATGTACACAGAGACTTTTTATTTTTCTTACTTATTTCCAAAGGCAGGGTATTCCAGGCTGGGGCATTTTACATGGACCCCATAAATTTCTACTTTGACATATACATTGTGCTATTTCATAACCTTCATCTAGACTCCAGATTATTAACCTTCTGTTGACCAGAGGTTGGTACTGTTAAACTCTTCATTCCTAACAGGCTTAATGTTCAGGCTTTTGGCTATGTAGGACTTCCTTCTTGTGTTTTTTATTAAAATCTACAATTTCTTGGTACTCTAAAAAGTGCATTTTTTGCACTGCAGGATTTCCCAGGGGGGGACACTGGTTTTCTGCCCAGCTTTTTTTGAGGAAAAGGATTGATGTTGTTATTATTATTTTGTTCTTCTCATCCTGTTCACTTAATACTCTTTTGTGTGGGCAGTTTCCTATGCTAGTCTAGGTGACACAGGTGTTGTTATGCACCTGTGCCTTTTGGATGTTAAACAAATTAAAATTGTTTAAGAAGCCTTGGCACTGAATGTCTGGGTCTCATCTGAAAACAAGGTTATGGCAGGACTGAGGAGTCACTGAAAAGATGCTGGGCTGAAATTAACAGGTATTTTTATAAAAATAAAAATTTACTGAGAAGATAAACTAGCCCCAGAGGAATATTGTGCTATTCTAGTCAAGAACTAGGTAATCTTTAAGGTCTCTTCCAAACCAGCCCATTCTGAGTCTATGATTCTATGACCTTCCAGGTCTTTTCTAACACAAACCATCCTATGATTCAATGATTTTGATATCTTAGAATTTATCTGTCCAGCAGGATGTAACTTCACCGATAGTGTTTAGGGTGATGTTGTCCTATCCTGTAATGCAGTCCTGGTCTCAAGAGAAGATCTGACAATACCAAAGCTCTACAGAAGGAATAGGGACTGGAGTTTATTTCAGTTCCACTGCATCCTTCAAGGAAACCAGGAGATATTGCCAATGGCTGGTCACTAAGTGTAGGTGATAACATGCCCTCCTCTGAAGGAGTTCTTTGCAATTGAAGCTCAGTGCCTTAGGAAGCCATTAAATTAAATAGAATTTAATCTAAGTAGGGGTAGAGTGGCTGGAATAGTTTGATGGAGCATTAACACCATTAGCTACTTTAAGAAAAGGGTAACTATGCTTTGGCCATCTGATGGTCACAAACTAGGATGCTTAGCTTTATAGGGATAATCAGATGACCTGAAGTCATCTTTTTTCAATCTTATGTTTTCTATACCTCTTTGGTGTCATGTTCTGATGACTTGTGTGAAAAGAGAAGCCACTGCCTCAGTGTTCCAGGAGTCAGTTGCCCCCACACCCACACATCCCCCCAAGACTACACCAGCAGAGACCAAAATCCCTTGCAGTAAGCAGCTCCATCAGCCAGTGAGTGTCCTTTCCTCACTCACACACACACACATGCTCTCAGGTGCACTTCCTCCTCATTTGGACTCAACCATAGGTTTCCTACAAAAGAGTCTCAGGCATCAGAATTTATAAAAATAAAGAATTTAATAGAGAGTACAGCAGCACATCAGCTTGAGCTGGATGCCTTCAGAGAGGGACCATGAACAAAGAAATCCCCAGGCAGTTATGTGCTTAAGATTACACACCTGCCCTTCATGTGCTCTTAATGCAGTTTTTTAGTCCAATGGGGATTTTTGGTCTGGGTCCTCTAATATCATATTGGACTCTTTCTATGTCTTCATGCAGGCAGGCCATTGCCTTATTTTATTGAGTTGATGGTTGTAGCATCCTTATCTTCTGTTTTCCACTTCTTGTGCACCTGTTCACTGGCAGAACATGAGGAACTAAAAAAGTGTTAGAGTCAGGATAAATATTACAGCTAAATAATCAGTGTATTATCAATATTCTTCTCATCCTAAAGACAAAACATGGCACTGTACCAGTTACTAGGAAAATTAACTGTATTTCAGCCAAAATATCTCTATGAAAGTCCACAGCCTGTGGCTCAAGGCTTCAGGAAATACAGCTGCTCATGCTAAGCAACTAAAGCTAAGCAAACAGTATTCTAAATCACACAATATTACATCTATGACTCATTCTATTTCAAATTTATTTAAGCCAAACAACACATATATGCCAACACTTGGTCCTTGGTCGCTGCCATAAATAAATTCACAGAAAAAGCTTCATTCTTTTCAGGCTGTAATAGGAGCATCCTACAAGATGACAATGTTTGTATATCAGCCAAAATATACAGTAGTTTATATATGAAATAAGTGAAACTGTATAGTAATTGAATGTCCCAAAGATGATGACAAAGATCTTCAAACAGGCCCAACCCACACGAAAAATGCAAGTTGCTGTTGAAACAGTAATGAAGCAACAATTTCCAAGGCTGTGTGGGATGCCTCTCTGATATCCTCCAGCATCCTTACCTGTGGATGAAGTTTTTCTGTCAGCAGTTACTGATTCTCTCATTCCAGTGAAGGGCTGCTTTCCAGATTGCTTGAATGCCAGTTCTCTAATCAGCTGGAGGAAAGGAGTCACTTATATAAGCCCAAGAAAATGAAATACTTCTGCAATGCAGCTCACATGAATAGCTAGGACTGAGCACTGTTTGGCCCCTGAAATCCAGCTTCTGCATCTTCTCACCCTGTTTCTTTGGGGCTGTTTTGACTGAAAGGAGTGGGAATTTGGGAGGCTTTCCTCTTCTGACTGGTTCATTTTCAAGGCAGTCGGTGAAGGCAAACAGAAGGCATGACACCCTCTTCAGACAAAGATATCAATGGGCTAGGTAACCCCAGCTTTGAGGTGAGTCTGCTCTCTGAAGGGTAATTCTTGCATAAAGAGGTGCAAGCCCTGTGGAAGGAGGAGAAGGGGAAAGCCAGGGGCTCGGGCTGCTGCAATGATTCTGGTGTGTGCTAAACTTCTGTCTTGGCTGTTATTGACAAGAATCTGAGGAACGATTTCCTCACTACAGCCCCTGCTGCTGCTGCAGGCTCAGCATACTTTCTACTCTCTGGCACCCTTTTAACTTCTTTTCCCTCCACTATTTCTAAAATGATAATGTAGATGAATGGCAGTGCATGTGTGTATCTGTACTGAAAAACAGGTGAGCTTGTGGCTGTGTTCCTGGGTAAAGCATTTTATGTATTCATTAGAAAAATTACAGTAGAATTTTAGCCTAGTAAAGACTGTGTTTCTTTGTCTTTTGGACCTATTTCCAGTGAGGTGAATTGTTAGAAATGTGGGTGAAGAAGAGATTTGAGTGTCAGCTGAGGAGGGCACCCTGTAGAATTATAGATGTGTAGTAAAAGCTGTAAATGATGTGCCAGTCCAGGGGTGTGTGGTACGCTGAGAATGCTGCTAGCTGTAACAGCCATGGGCAAGGTCCTGGGATATGACAGCCCTCTTCCTATCCCAAAGCAGGGGTCACCTCCATTAGAAACTAAAAACTTTGCTTATTTTCCGTCAGCAGGTGTGAAGGAGTGGGGTCCTGCAAACATCTTGCCACCTTGATACAGACCACCTGTCTGTGCTACCTTGGAGAAAGCATTTAACCTCCTAGTGTACAAGTCCCACATTTCTTGGGTAGCTCTGGGTGAGCTTGCTTTGTGCAGTGGAGGTGCTGTGCCAGCTGTGGGCAGAGCCTCAGGGAAGTGCTCAGAGTCAGTCAGTTTTCTTTCCTTATTTTTAACAGGCTCTCCATTTGAACTTGTTCTGCCATAGCATATCAGACTTGTGAATTTTTATGGTTTGAATCACCCTAGAGAGGGTAGAAGACAAAGGTGTTTTACCTGTGGTTCAAGCAGTTCAGGTCCTGACTGCCTTCTTGATGCACTTATTTAAGATGTGACTGAGGACCCTCATGCTGTGCCTGGAGCCTGAGGCACATGGAAGGTGTACTGGTCCCCTGGATTCATGGGAGCAGCTGGGCTGAGAACCCTGCTCCAGACTGCTCCTGCCTTGTCCTCCTGCCAGCATCTCAGCCTCACAGGCTGGCTGAGGTTGGAATGCAACTCTGGAGATCACCTTTTCCAAACCCCTGCTCAAGCAGGGCTGTCCAGAGCCAGCTGCCTAGGGCTGTGTCCAGACAGTTTTTTAATATCTCTGAGGATGGAGAATCCACAACCTCTCTAGGCAACCTGTGCAGTGCTTGGTCACTCTCACAGCAAAAAAATCTTTTCAGATTTTAAGATGGTACTTCCTTAATTTCAGTTTGAGTCCAGTGCCTCTGTTCCTTTCTCATCCTGATATCTCCACTCCATCCTTTTCCTGATGAGCCCTGCTCGCTCCCCCCCAGCTCCTGGGGAGGGTCAGGCACTCATGTGATGATCATGTGGGGCTGTTACTGGCACAGGCTCTGCCTGCCTGGAATATGCCTCCTGGTTAATACAGGGGAAATTGCAGTGAAAAGAAATGAGCTTACTGCTGTCTGCCTGGCTTAGCATTTGTCTACCCGTGGTGTTATTCAGGAGTTATTGTCTCCAAATAATTCCATGCATGGGCAGTCTTAAGTACCTTGCTGTACATTTGTTAATCCATGGCTCAGGCTCTCTTGTTCTGAAATGAAAATGTCAGGACAGGGAGTTATTAAGGAACACCTTTTGCTCTTGAAGTTTATGCCTGAGTCAGTTTGAATTAAATCTGCCTTCACCTATCTATTTTGAAGTATCTGTAATGCTCCCAGTTTGCCCAGGCTGGATGAATATGCTGTATTTGTTAAAGAGGCGTCCCTGTGTTTCAGCCAGCTCCTCTGGAGGAGCAGGGTTTTCTAGTAGGACAAAAGGCAGCTGTCTTTATCAAGGCACAACACTGGTAAAGGTAAGCATAAGGAGATTGAAAGAGAAGACCCAGGAAATGAAATATAAAATGTGCTTCTACTCAGTAATTAGTGTCAGCCAGGTATTTTAGCATGTTTTATAAAAAATGCTGTTTGGGTGGAATTGCCAGGACGTACAGAAACCAGAGGACAGTGCAGCTTTCACTGATAAGCCCACTGCACACTCTTCCTTGCTTATGGTTGCAATGATAAAACTAGATTTTAATGATATTAAGACACTTTGTCTGGATGTCCCTTTGAGATTGAGACACCCTCTAGTGTTTCTTCAGGCCTAGACACACCAGCACATACAAAGATTTTCTGTATATGTTTTGTGCCTCTGTTTTAGTTTCTCCTCCTTGGTTTGTTTTTGTTTTGTTTTGTTTTGTTTTTAAATATTGTGGCATTGTTGAAAGCTACACAGGAGGTTTTCCTGCCAGATGTGGAGCATGGCTGCAAGAGAGGCAGCTGCTGGGCATCTGCAGGGCCAGGCTCTGGCTAACAAAGTGTCTCTCCTGTTGTCCAGGGTAAACGTGGGAGCCACTGCCATTTCTCAGCAGTTCATGCTGCCTGTGGCCCAGAGGAGGGTGGAGGCACTAGCCACAGTGAGACCAAGCTTGGCTACACTGTCACAGATGTGCCACCCTGGTATCTGTGCATCCTGCTGGGCATTCAGGTGAGACGGGAAAGCAGGTGGAGGCTGGGGGTAGGTAAAAGTTACATGGCTGTTCAGCCAGTTAATTGGGGTGAAACCTAAATTTGGGAGTGTTTTACTTTCACGGGGCTTGAATGGAGCTCTGAGGCTGGATCTTAGTGAGCTCAAGTCCTTTGGTCCACATCCTGAGCATTGATTATTAGCATCATGCCCACAGTTACATTGCATCCTTTGAAGTGCAAATGGTCAGGCAGAGTCCTGAGGCAGGGGTCAAACAGTTAATAAGAGAACATGTGGGGTACCTGGGCTGAAGGTAGCCAAACATGTAAGGGCTTTCTGAACTTCTGCCTTCCCATGGCAACAAAAACTCAGCAGCAGGCCACATGCTGTTTTGGCTGGTGTCTGTGCCCAGGTGTGTTAAATGACCCAGTACCACCAATGCCATGCTGGGCAGGGAGCCTATGGGAAAGGAGACCTCAGAGTCATTAAGATAATGATGGACTGTGCTTGGAGGTAGAATTTTGTACTTTGTTTCCTTAAATGGAAATTTAGAGTGTATCAACCCAAAATATCTGCATCATAATTTTAATAAAACATGCCTGTAGTGAATAAAGTGTGATTCTGAGTGCCACCAGTTCCACCACTGCAGTGCTGTGCTCCAAAGTGAGAGTGAACAACATAGGTTAATAATTAAAATAAAAAGAGGCTTTAAAAATTGTTTTCAGATTTAGTCATTAACAACAGGTCATTGTAGAAATATGTCCGTGACTCTTCTGACAAACACAATGCCCAATTCTTCCATTCTTTGGCACTCACTTTTTATGGTTATCCATAATTGTGCTCTGTGAGAAAAGCTACTGATAGCAAAAAATGCGTAGCTCCAATTTGCCAACTTTTTATGTCATCCTTTGTGGTGCAAATAAGATGGACTGAAATATTGCATTCATTTTGCCTGATTGCTCTGTCCTGTACCCTTGGGAGGTCCCCAGCTTCCTGGGGAAGTATGTCCAACAGCTTTGTCTGCAGATGCTGGGGATAAACTGGTTGTGTCTGACAGTGGTCTGGGAAGTCCACAGCACTACAAAAGGTCTTTGGACATGTAAAGGAGGAGTCATTTCAGTGGGTGCATTGCAATTCTTGTAGGTGCTTTGGAACAGCTCCTAACAGAGCATTAAAACTGCCAAAAAAAAAAAAAGAGAGAGGATGGGTAATGTTAGTATAGCACAAATCTGTGAGTTCTCTCAACAACAGGGTAATAACACAGAGCCAGGTCTGTGTCCTTCTTCACCCAGTCTTTCTCTGTGGCTCCTAGCACTTCTTGACAGCCATAGGAGGTCTTGTAGCCGTCCCGCTGATGCTCTCCAAAGGCCTTTGCCTCCAGCACGACCTACTGACCCAGAGCCACCTGATCAGCACCATCATCTTTGTCTCAGGAATTTGCACCCTGCTGCAAGTCCTCTTTGGAGTGAGGTAGGCCAAATGCAAGAGCTGAGAACGTGAGCAGTTACTCTGTGCTAGGCCACCACCCTGTTGGAGAGTTTATCAGTGAGTCATTTGTTACCCTTGGGCAATCAGGGTCCATGCCAAAGCACCCTGAAACTGCTGAGAGCTTTGCAGGGTTACCTTGCTGTTCTGAATTTTCCATCTCCTGATACTTCATATACCTTTTGTTGGGCTTATAAGGAATCTGTCCTCAAAATAATAGAGCATTGCAACATGCAGTAAAAAGTACTTGCTTGTTCCTCACTCCAGGGATCTTCCAGCTGAGGCAGGAGCCTTCTGATTTGGGCCCAGGGTCAAGAGAACACAAATTCTACAGGAAACTCTAGGGGTCAAGTCCATCTGCCACCACTTAGGGACTCAGGGAAGAGTTCAGCAGCACATCCTGGTATGTGGTGCACTTCACATGCTCAGGGATTTGTGGCATAAAAGGTAAATCCCTTGCTGATGAGCAGCTAGCAGTGAGATGAGCATGGAATTGCTATTCGGTACTCAGAAAAAGAATATTTAGTGACAGAGATGACTGCAAGTACTCCCCTTTTCCAGAAAGACCCTGTATCTTTGCTGACCTTGAAAATTTTCTTCTAGTTCCCTTGTCATAACTCTGGGCTGTCTCTGTCTTTCCACAGGCTGTTTTTTCCTCCAGTATGGTGGGAACCTGTGTTTTTTGCTTCAAAGACAAAGCTATAGATTCTTTGACTTCTCAACCTGATGGACTCTGGTTAATCACTGGTCAACTGCCAGCTCCACAAAATGTTTTTCCTCCTTCTGCTTCATTCACTACTGAAACTTTTCTGTCTCTCTTTGTCTTAAGAAGTGTCTGTAGACAAACTTCCTGAGGAGTGCTCCCCTTCTCCTAGATTGTTACAGGATTAGTGGAGGAAAGAGGAGCACCTTGACCACAAAAAACAGAGAAACTGGGTTTTCAGCTAAATTCAGGCTGGAGTCCATGACCATCACTGCTGGTGCAATTCAGGCATTCTGAGTTCTCCCAGGCACCCTCCAAATGCCTCAGTGCATTCCTGAGAGCTGTAATGTCCCTTGCTCTCTGTTAACTGGGGATTAAAGAGTAGCAAAGAGCCTCTCTCTCCCGTGGATGAATAGCTAATTGAGGTACAGCAGATCAAATTAAGTGGTAAGGAGCTGTTCCCATGGGATAAGCTTGATTGGCTTTTGCCCTGCTGAGGATGCAATTGCCTTGTTGCTGACCCCAACTATAAGGCATGAGGACATTCATGAAGCAATAGCCAAGGGAAAAGCTGACCCACTGCAACCTGCAGCTCTGTCATGTTACACAGCATGAAAAAGCAGCAGTGGGTCCCAGACAGTCACTAGAGACACGGTCAGAGGCTCCTGAGGGGAGACACAAGTCATTTGCTGTTATGGTGAGTCCTGCTTAGTAAATGCTTGCACATCATATACTGATTATCAAAACACAGTATTGCCTTCCCTATTTCTGCAGCTTTCCCTCTTGCAGACCCCACAGGAAAGAGTTCAGTGTACCCCATAGGTATCACCTTGGCACCCTATTTTCCTCTGAGCCTACCAATGGCAACATTGAGCCCACCCGTGCCAACACTGTCTGTGAAATATCTTAGGGACCAACACAACAGAAACTATAAATCTATTGTTAGATTCCAAGTCATGGCCCTGGGCCTCCTCTGTTTCTTTTTGTTTGTTTCTTGTGCCTTGCCCAGCAAAATCGTTTCAAAACTTTGACAGTGTTTCAGTTGTGCATGACTAGTATAAATATTTGGTTTAGGTGACAGAGACATGGTCTGTTACAGCTACACCATCCCCTATTTCAAGAATGTTAGAAATTCCTCTGTTTCGGGGAAAGCTGTGCCCTGCAAAAGCAGTCACCTGAATTGCTGTCCCATGGCTTTTCTGAACAGGTGCCATGAGAGCTCCTGGCACAAGGAGAGGTTGCTTTGGGAGTTCCTCCTAGGGGTGCTCCCTAAAGGAAGGAAAACAGAGGCACCTTGGAGATTTCCCTTGGCTGTTTCAAGGACGTTGTGCCCACCCTTAGGCAGCTTAGGATTTTTCATGCACACTAGAGGAATGGTTAAAAAAACTTGCACTGCAATGGGGGCTTATGTGGGCCTTTGAGGAGTCAGTCAGGCCTTTTAGGTCTCTGTCTCCATTTCTTCATGTGTGGAAAAAGAGGCTGGTGCAGCTCAAAGGAGCATTGCTCTGCTGTATAAATCTCTGCATAAAGCCAGTGCTGAACTCCTCTGGAGATGCAAGTTCCTTGCTACTCTGAGGAATTCCCAGAGGGAGAAATACTCTAAGCCAGGAGACATGTGGTGTGGGGGGAGAGCCAAGGTCACCCAGTCACCCAGTCAGTGCCCATAGACCCCTCCATGCAGGTTTCCTTTCTAGTTTCAGTGGAAGTGCAGAAGAGGAATTGGCATTAAAACCTGGTGTACTAAAAGCCAGGTCACATTTTCTATCAGGATTGTTGTGACATGGAGAGTACTTAGTGCATGCCCTTGTGTGCATGAGCACGTTCTGAAGAGAACCAAAGCACCCAAAGGGGAGAGAGGAAGCAACTGGATATTGGCAAGATTGACTGAACTTTTCTTCAGCATTTCACTGTCTTTCTTCCTTGGTTTTCTTCCCCCCGCCAGATTTTTCCTTTCCACATCCTACTCTGTGCATGTCTGTGGTCTCATCAGCCGTTAGAAGCACGACTTCTTCCTTAACAGGGGGTAGCAGGGTTGGACTGTAGCACCCATGTGCCCCTCCATTGCTGGTGTTTGAACCTCAGCTCTTACCCCATGTCAGTGCTCTTGCATGCAATGGGCAGCAATTCCTCCCCATGGTCAGTGACAGTGACCTGCCACAATTCAAAAGATCCTGTCAGAGGCCATGGGCAGACTGATTTTTAAATTTATTTTGCTTTCCTTTCTCTCACCCTTATACAGCAGAGTTTCTAGCACTCTCACTTGTCGTTTTTCCCCTCTGCTTTCCTTCCAGGCTGCCTATTATTCAAGGAGGGACTTTAACATTCCTGACCCCCACCTTGGCAATGCTGTCTCTCCCCGATTGGAAGTGCCCTGCCTGGACAAACAATGCCACCCTGGTGAATGCCTCTTCACCAGAATTCATCCAAGTCTGGCAGACACGGATGCGAGAGGTATATTACCTTTTCAGTGGCACCTGCTCTGTATCAGGGCTGTTTGCTTTCAGTAAAGTGCCTGACCATATCATGGTCATCACAGCTGGAAAAACTTCTATTCCCAATGAACCTTGGCCCTCAAGCTGTTGCAGCTTTTAAAGCATCTATTCTCTATCAAAAAAGTAGTTGCTTCACTGCTGCTGAACAGGGGACATGCAGACATCCTCATGTGATTTATGGTCCCTGCAAAGTCTACCCTTGTCCAGTCAGATCCCTTCTCTATAAAGCATGGTTAGCCCAGAAGAAGAAAGGGAGGGAAAATATTTTCAAGGAAACAGCCCTGTCTAAGCACAGGAAACCTAGTAAAAAAATGCAAGGCAAAACCTACTGTAAATATTAAGGAAAAGGACATTCTTAGGTAATCAGAAGGGAGAGGGAAAAGTCAGGGGTCTCACTGCCTTGTTCTACATCAATTGCCTTTATCAGAGCAAGTGACTAAATTTGCCTCTGTGGATCCATTTGTTGGTGTGTTTTCCAAACCTCTGGGAAGTGTTGAAAGCTCACCAGGGGTTTGCTGTGCAGCACAGGTTGCTCTCTGCTGATTCATATAAATCTGTCCCAAGGGCATTGCTGACATCTCGTTTCAGCCTGGGTCATTCACCCAGCCCCTGGAGCTGGGGGAAGGAAGGTGCTCAGCACCACCTTGCAGCCTGGGCTTGTTACCAAGTCTGAGGAGGCAGAGAGCAGCCTTGTCCCTGCCTGAAGCTGACACTGAGGTGAGCAGCATTTCAGAATGTAATTGCTGGCTCCTTGGCAGTGATTGTCAAACACTGGGAAGTTCAGGGTGATAAATGTGCTCCCAGAGTGAAACCCAGGAAAAAAAAGAGGCTGTGATGAGTCACTTGCCTCATCAATGTGCTGAAGAGACCCGAGCCCTTCCCAAAAGGAAGATCAGTGGAGACCATGGCCCTGCTCCTGTTTTTGGGGCAAGAACTTTTCCCCTGTCTTGGGGGAGCAGGCAGGAGAGTGCAGGGCAGATGATGCATGCTTGGGTGGCCCAAGAGGACAGGGAGGAGGTGATCTCTGGAATAAAATTAGCCCTGGTGAGGACTAAATCCATCAGCCAAGGGGGGGGGTTGCTGTGCTGCTGTTTTGGTGGTCCTTCCCACATGTAATTCTCAGCCAGATTTTATTGTTGTCAGCAGGAGGCCTCTAAGCCACTCTGTTGCCAGAGACTGAGCCTGGCTCTCATGCTGGATTTGCACTGACATGAAGAAAAGGCTCAACAGCTGGAGTTCCTTCCAACCTCTGGTTTTTTTTCCAGGTGCAAGGAACTATCATTGTAACTTCTTGCTTTCAAATCTTCGTTGGATTTTCTGGCCTGATTGGATTTCTGATGAGGTTCATCGGCCCCCTGACAATTGCCCCCACTATCACCTTGGTTGTACTACCTCTGTTTGAGTCAGCTGGAGATATGGCTGGGCAGCACTGGGGCATAGCATTCCTGTAAGTCTCACATCTCTGTGGGAAAGATGAGAGTGCACAAATCACTTGCCTCTAATATGAAACCAAGTGTCACAGTCTGTAGCAGAGTTCCCCTGGGTTCAAGGTTTATTTCTTGAGCACCAACATGTGACAGCCTTGTGCAAGGCAGCCATGTGACAAAATCATTCTCCTCCAATCCCCAGGAGGTTAAGCTCTCAGCAACAAAGCAAAACCCAAACTTGAGTTAAAAAATCACTGATTTTTGTAAAAATACAAAGTCCATAGGTTCAGTAGAGACACAAGCCTTCCCCATGTGTGTGCAGTCTCCGTCACAGTTGTCTACACACACTGTCTTACACACCTGTTATTTAAGTTTAAAAGACATTCCTAAAATGACCAAGTTGAGCATTCAGGTATTCTGTGTTGAAATAGCTGGTGCTTTATGTATGGTCTTCACATGAGTAGGAGGAATTGTTCCCTCCAGAGTCGTAAGGCTGCTGAGCACCTTTGTTAATGCAAATGGATGAAGTGTGCACTCACACAGTCTGTCTGGACTCTGTAGCATTAGAAACCACAAATGGAAACCAGTTCCTCCTCAGACTTTCTCCCTCCAGTCATCCAGTGCTTTGAATTGTGTATGTCACGGAGTGTCTTTGCAGAGAAGTGAGGATAGAGGTTTCTTTGCACTGTTGGAATTCTGCTTGTCCCTGACTACTGCACCTACAGTTTGTCACCTTTTCACATGGGGAAAACTACCAGTTTTCCAGTGAAGTCAGTGCACTTCAGCTGGTGCAATTGATTTCTCACCATATCCTATGCATATTAATTCACTCCATGTATAAAATTTAGATTTGTTGTAGAATAATGAGGAGGCCTTCAGAGGCCTGGCTAACCCAGGAGATGTCCATGGTCTTCTAGCAGCTCAGCAGTCGAAGGTGGGATGCCCAGTCCCTGCCCTCTTTCCACATGTGGTAGCCTCCAGCTTCATCTGGTTGGCCTCTCTGGGCAAAAGGCACATGAGGGGCAGGCTGTGAGTGCACCCAGATGTGCTGCTGTTCCCAGATGTGTCCTACACAAGGGATGGGAGAGGAGCTGCAGCTGCAGTTCCTTCCATCGGCGCAAGCCCCGGGTGCTGCCAGGGACACAGGGGAGCCCCTCCACAGCTCAGCCCTTGCTGACAGAGAGCCATGCTCTCCCCTTCTTGCCTGGCTGGGAGGGCTCTGAGGGCACCATGTGCAGCCCCACAGTCCCAGCATGGTTTTTTCTTTCAAAACAGGGATTTGCACAGCCAAACCAAATCCTCTTCTTTTACTCTGTGTCACAGGAGCTTTTTGCCCCTTGAAGAGCAAAAGCTGAAATCAGGAAACAATAAATCCTGTATTTCTAGTGTATCTGAATTACACAGGCAGAACCTGAACCTTGCATGTCTGTCAGGTCTTTCTTTTACTTATGAGGCATTTTTAACCTTTCTGCAACTGTGTCACACTCACAGATCCACTGCCTGGGGTGTCAGTGTTGAAACAATAAGGGTAAAAAAGAGTTGTTTGCAAATATGCTGAGCTATCAGTAGATTGTGATGGAAAGCTTGTTCCATGTCTGGCTTGGTAGAGTGGGGAGCCACCCTCTGCTGCTGAGAGCCTGTTTTCATGGGTCTTCTGGAGTCCTGGGTTCTTGGGTTGCAGATCTTCACTTAATGTGGAGACAGGTGGGCACCTGGGCACCCCCTTTGTTTACAGTCTCATTTCCCCTTCTAGGACTACTTTTTTCATAGTTCTGTTCTCTCAGTACTTGAAACACGTTGCTGTGCCGCTGCCATCTTACCAGAGAGGCAAGAAGTCCCACTTCTCTCCAGTCTACCTCTTCCAGATCTTCCCGGTACATTGGGGTTCCTGGATACCAGGGCATTGTGACAGGGACTGGCCTCACCCACTCTGGGCTGCCTGGGCTCTTTCCACTCGTGTCCAGATGAGTGAGTGCTTCCCAGCTGAGCCTGTGTGGTAAGGGGCAGAGAGGAAAAAGCTCCCCATGGCCCTGATTATTGGGAGGGAGGGAGGGAGAGAAGAAGAGAGGGCCACCAGGAGCTCCTGCTGCCTCTTTGCCTCCCTTCGGTGTGCAGGGAGAAGGGTCGGGCGGGGACCCATTGTCCACCGCAGCCGTACTGAGGACGCAGCCATACCCTAACCAGACCCCCCTGCTTGTGATGGGCAGGTGCTGCTGGGGCTCTCGCTGAGCTGGCTGCTCTGCTACGTGCTGACAGTGACCAGCGTCCTCCCTGCGGCCCCCAGTGCCTACGGCCACCTGGCCCGGACAGACAGCCGCGGGGACGTTCTGTCACAGGCTCCCTGGTTCCGGCTGCCTTACCCAGGTACCCTTCCCCATCCTGCCTACTCCTGCCTCCGCCTCCACTTACCAGGAGGAGAGGAAATGTCAAAAATCAGGCGGACACCCACAGGCATTCCTGCTGTTCTTCCTCCCCCGGGGCACATTTCAGGGTAAATGAAACCCTGAAATTCCACCTGAACCGAGCTCTTTACTTGCAGGCCAGTGGGGAACGCCAACGGTGAGCCTGGCCGGGATCTTTGGCATCCTAGCCGGGGTGATTTCCTCCATGCTGGAGTCCGTGGGGGATTACTACGCCTGTGCCCGCCTGTGCGGGGCCCCGCCGCCGCCGGAGCACGCCATCAGCCGCGGCATCGGCGTGGAGGGCATCGGCTGCCTGCTGGCCGGGGCCTGGGGCACGGGCAGCGGCACCACGTCCTACAGCGAGAATGTGGGAGCCCTGGGCATCACCAAGGTGAGCCTCGCCGCAGGGTGGTGCCTCCCGGAGGGCTCCCCCGCGGGGCACATGGCTGCGTGCTGGACCTGGGGAGTGAGCTCAGGCCACCTCCCGAAAGTTTTATAACTTATATATTGTCGGAGTATCGGGGGGTAGGACGGTCGGGACGGATGGAGACGAGAGGTCGTGGAATTTGCGGTTTATTGCAAAGGGCCTGGGTGCAGGGCCCTGCTGGGAGCTGCCAGCCTGCAGCTCGGAGCAGGCCCGAGAGAAGAGAGGGGTAGAGAGGATGAGAGAGAGAGAGTAAGGGAGTAAAAAAGGTAAGAGCGTTAAAGGGTAAAGAGAGTAAAAGGTAAGAGAGTGAGGTTCTCATTACAGTACAATAAATCTTCTTCTATGTTGAATATTCTAATTCTCACTACTAACTTAGTACAATATACAAATCTTATAGCATTTACATACAGCCTATAAGAATCATTACATTACCATACTGTGTTACATTTTAAACCCTCAAAACTACTCTTTGGACCCCTTCTGCCAAGCTAGTAGGGTCTGCTCTGACCCTTGGAGCTGTCTGCAAGCAGAGGGTCTTGTTCCATCAAAAGGGGATTACCTTCAGTGTGGCCATACTATTGCTTTCCAGTTGTTCAGTAACTAAGGTATCTCAAAGCTTGCTTTCATTTCAATCTCACTTATAGTTTCTATATTCTCAAAATCTTTTGCCAGACAATCATATTTATAAGGCTTTCCTGTTTCATCTTCCCCAACAATATATAACTTAGAACACGGGAAAATTGTGCCTTGGCACATTGGTGACCAGCTCAGCAAGCACTGCAAATGACTTAACAGAGGTGGGCAGTGCTTCCCTTTCTCTGCCTCTGGCCTGCATAGGGAATTAGTGCACTCACTCAGACACCTGGCCTAGGTAAGGCTGGACAGACAATGCTACATCTGAGCTAACCCATACGGGCATGGAGAGGGAGAGGAGAGAAAGGGAAAGGATGAATATTAATAGGGCTTCAAATTCCACAACTTCTATAACCCAAGGATGGCAATCATGTGAAAGGTAGACTATTTCTTCAGGGTTACAAAATGGGATTGCAAAGGTTTGTGTGTGAGTCCCTTGAGTATATTAATTGCACTTATCAGGGAAAGAAATTTCCAGAGATAAGCTTGACAATCAAAGATTTTCACTAAGCTTTGCAGCCATAGGATAGGCTGACAGACATCTAGCTGCTAACTGGACAACATTTTCAAATCATTACCAAATAAGCAGTGATAAGCCTGAAGAGTTGTGAGCCAGTAAATAAATCCTTACAGCTTCCACTCTATAATATTGCTTATTTCATTGGATTTTACAAACCTCACTGACAATAACCATTTTGCACACATGGCAGTGTTAGTGTTTGACTGAGGTGGCTGCCTCAAGCACCAAGGGCTGCCTGGATGTCTGCTTGGAGTCCAGTGTAGCCCATCACCACGTGTGCATTGTCACTAGGAAGTCTGTGCATACTAACCATCCACCTGAGCCAGCTCTTCCTGATGTGCAGTTTGCTGCATGCTTATATGTTTGGGATGCTGCCCAAATTCATAATTACCAGATTACAGGACATGTATTCTCACAATGTATGCTAAGTCCTCCAGGAGGACATGCCATCCTTGCTGATTCAGGAGAGGTGTTTCCCTTGGATCCCACAGCTGCTCACTCTGTCCACACTTGAAAGAGCTGAAAACAGAGTGTCATCTCAGTTGAAATTGAAATCAGTGTAAACACTCTGGCTGGGACAGATGGGGATGCTGAGAGCACAAGGCAGATTTAATTTCTTTTTTTACGTGGGAAACACGTTTTTCCATAACAAATGGAAACACAAGAGACTTGTTTCCTCTCTTAAACACAGATGTCCAGCACCACTGGAGAAGTCTTTGGAGATCTCAGATACATACAGGGCTGACAGATAAGGCAAGGAGAAGCTGCTAGAAACTGCCAAAATGCAACATCTTACATGGTATCAGATATTTAAATTGCTTGATCAGGCCTGGTACGCCAGTACTGAGAACTCCTTTCCAAGAAAAGGAGGATTTTAAAGAGTGGTAAAGGCACCACATATTGTGGGGAACCCTGCAGTTACTTCAGCCTTAAGAAAGAGAACTGATTTTATTGTTTTCCTGACATAATTGAAGCAAACTCCAAACTAGTGGCTTTAGCAGAATATGGTCACAGTGCTGTCACTGGATTAGGTGTTTTGCTTTTAAGGCCAACTCCATATACTTGGTAATTCAACATTTTAGCAAATTGAGACTTTGAATCTTTGTTCTAATCCTGGAACAAATAGATCTGTTGACTTTTATTAGTTAACATTTAGATGGTAACAGCGTCCCAAGGTTTTAAGCTAGAGTATAAAAAGCAATAAAGCACCTGAAGAAAATGCATGATTTTATTTTGAAACTCCACACCAAATCTTTTTTATTTATCTTTCTCAATCAAGAAAGACTTAAAATATTTTAAATGGACATGTTTGAGAAGTACTTAAAAAGAGACACTATTAGTTACTGAGAATGTTTTTGTTGAAAGCATTCACAAAAAGCCTGTCCTGCAATTAGACATTCTTCAAATTGATGGAGGGATTAAAACATTTAATTGAATTATAAAATGTTTGCAGAGGATTACAGAGCTGGCCTGACACAAATATTTTAAGTTTAGCATGATTCTTTGGCAGTCCAAGTTTTAGTGTGGGCTTGGAAGTTTAATGAATATTGCTGCTTTCCTTTTCACTTTCTATATAAATGTCTCAACCCTTTATTTGGCAGATACTCTTTTTCTTTCCTATTCATATGCTGTAACAGATCTGAATAAAGGGCATGGCTTGGTCCTTCATCCCATCTTTTTCGTAGTGCTTAACCAAAAAAAGGCCTAGGGGAAAAAATGAGAAAAAAATTGTTTTACTGAAGATAGATGGGTGATGAGAGATAGGGACAGAGCAAAACACTTCCTCACTTCTTATTTTTTGACCATCGAAAGGATAGATCAGATCCCAGAGCTTAGGATGGAGTAGCCAGCCAGCTCTGGTCTCTAAAATCTTGATCTCCAGGGAATGGAGGGATCCTTGTGGGATACCTCATTGAAAGCCACGTCTGGATGTCAATCCAAACCCTGACAGAAGGATTGTCCATTGAACTGACTGGGGGGTTGCAGTGCCAGGCTTGTATGTATGCCAAGATATTTCTAGGCTAAAGCAAGAACAAGTGGGTATTACTGTGCTCTTAATTATTATTATTTTTTTAAATTTCAGTTTAATAGCAAACTGTTGAAGTTCTGTCAATAGTAGGAGAGAGGATAACACTGAGTAAATAGGTGTGGTACTTTCAGAGTGCCTTTTGTGGTAAATATCTATGGTGCACAAACACTTATGCTTCCCATTCAGTGTCAGCATCGCAGCTCACCAGCAGCTGTATCCAGACCTGTCCCTGAACGTGCCATGCACTGCTAGGCCCAGAGCAGCAGCACCTACCTGACAGGCTGGCTCTGGAGCCTGCCCCACACCCTTCTCTGCCGGTCAGTGCGTGACTGCCTCCTCTTCCTCTTGGTGCAGGTGGGGAGCCGAATGGTGATCATTGCTGGTGCCTGTGCCATGCTCCTGAGCGGCATCTTGGGGAAGGTTGGGGCCATGCTGGCCAGCATTCCCATCCCTGTTATTGGAGGCATGTTCCTCGTGATGTTCGGAGTTATCGCGGCAGTGGGCATCTCCAGTTTGCAGGTAACAGCTGTGTGAGCACTGCTGCATCCTGGTGAAGGGGACTTCATGTCATTGAAACAGAGAATCATAGAATAAGCTCAGCTGGAAGGGACCCATCAAGACCATTGAGTCCAACTGCTGGGCCTGAGCAGGACACCCCAAGAGTCACACCATGTACCTGAGAACATTGTTCAGACACTTCCTGAGCTCTGTCAGGCTGGTGCTGTGGCCACTTCCCTGGGGAACCTGTTCCAGTGCCCAAACACCCTCTGGGTGAAAAGCTTCTTCCTGATATCCAACCTAAACCTCCCCTGACTCAGCTCATGCCATTTTCTGTCACAGGTCATGAGATTTAAGAGATCAGTACTTACCCCTGTGCTTCCCCTCATGTGGAAGCTGCAGACTGCAGTGAGGTCTCCCCTCAGTCTCCTCTTCTCCAGGCTGAACAGGCCAAGTGACCTCAGCTGCTCCTCATACAGCTTCCCCTCCAGACCCTTCACCATCCTTGTGGCCCTCCTTTGGACACTCGCTAATAGCTTTACATCTTATATTGTGGTGCCCAAAACTGCACACAGCACCCTCAGTTTCAAGTCAGTTTCTTACAGACTGTGTCATCTATAACCAGACTGCAGCAGGTGTAAACATTTATGTTGCAATTCCTCAGGTGAAGATAAGGGGCTGTACACAGAGGGGCTGAATCCCAGAGGGCTCCCTGGCATGGGCAGGGCTGGTTGGCACTGGGGACTGCAGGATCACAAATGCCCCAGCAGCACCAGGACTGGGTCCATTCCTGATTCCAGTGTTTGCATCCCACCATGTCTCATGAACACAACCGTAATCCAGAGTTTTGTGTATGTAATGTATGAAATTTCTCTGTGCAGTATACAGATATGAACTCCTCAAGAAACATCTTTATCTTTGGATTTTCTCTATTTGCTGGCCTCACAATTCCCAGCTGGGCAAACAAAAATAGTGCTCTGCTGAAAACAGGTAAGAGGTGACATCAGAAGCATTTTCTGCAGCATGAAATGGAAGGAAAGGCTGACCAGAGAAATCTTTTAAAATAGTTTTTTCCTTATAAAATGCTGAAATCTGTGCTTTGATTGTTGCCTGTTTCTTTCTGTGAGGGCTATTTTTGCCTTTTGCCCTGGATGCTTAGCTCTGGTGCAGAAATCTCTGCTTTTGGTCAGTGACTGGATTCTCATGAATGAGGCTTTCTTATGTGCTCATAAACAATAAAATGCTGTGCTTTCAAAATGCAAGAGCATACTCCTCTACTAAATTCCATCAAGTTCACTTTATTGAAATTTTCAGTTCTCCAGCAGCTGGCCCTTCACTGTTTCTTGTGTGACTGATGTCTTCATCACAAAGGCCAGAGTGTCCTCTCTTAAAGCATACAAGGTGTGCTGGGTGGGCTGATTAAAGAGCTGGGCCCACAAACCCCATGCTCTGTAGATGTCCTGTCAGCTGCTCAGTGCCACTGGGCGTAGCTCATGGCCATCAGCCCTCAAGAGGAAAGAAACATCACACCTGATGAGCTTGTGGTGCTGAAATCCCATGCTAAATATACTCACTTTTCTTTGGGAACTGAAGCTCGTGCTCTGTAGGGAGCTGATAGGTGTTATGTTGTGCACGTGCTGAATGTGTTTGGAGCAGAAGGTGGCTTTTTCTCAGACAGTGCTGGGGTCTGCACTGTTAATAAGCTCTTAATGTATTTATGAACCATTTCCTGCCCACTGTGAGTCTGTGAATAATCATGTAGAATAAGACCGTAAGTCTGAAACTGGCTGTGAGATCATTCTCCCTTCCACTCCCAAATCTTACACTCTGCTTCGGATTTGCAAGTCTTGTCCAAGCAAGCATACAGCTTGCAGCCTCTTGGCATCAGAAATGTTGCTGGTAGAACAGGTGAAATACTTTTCCTGCACCACGATCTAAAGCTTTTTTTTTTGCTAGGAATCATCCAGCTTGACCAAGTGATCCTGGTGCTTCTCACCACTGGCATGTTTGTGGGTGGACTTCTGGGCTTTATCCTGGATAACACCATTCCAGGTAGGATTTGCTGAAATGAGCTGCTAGTTTGTGCCTGTATAAGGGTTTGTTCCCTGGTACTTTTTGTTTTCATGACTCCTGTTCCATGGATTGGAATTGTGCTAGCAACCATGAAATACCGTGTGACTCAGAGAGGAGTGAGGAACAGGAGACATCACTGAAATGGTCTCTGGATGGAAAACAGCAGCTTATCAAAAATTAAGTAATTTGTCAGGAAGAACTCAGGCTGAGGAAAAGGTTTATTTGGCAAATATGTCTTTCAGGGAACATGCCTGCCTAAAACCATATTGCTAGTTAAAAGGAGAGAGGAAAGCAGCTGTAAGAAGTGGAAGGAGCCAGCATGGGAGCTGCTAAAACTGAAGCTGAACTAAAGCTACAGCAGTGGAAAGCAGTAGGAAAGGCTGGTGCTGGCCCTCAAAGGCAGCAAAGAGCCTTGGATTTTCATCTAGCATGGGGGAGGGAATAAGAATAGGAGAGGAAACGCTCTTTTCTGCTGCAGGAAAAGAGCAGGAAGAAAGGACGCTCTGTTAACCAGATTCTGTCACTGTCTGTGGCTTCTCAGAAAGCCAGTCTCCTTTTGGCTCATTAATTTTCCTGCAGCCTTCCATCATCAGCTCCTCTGGGCAGAATTTACCAGGTAGGATCACTCCCTTTCCCAAGAGGTTCTTTGCTGCCACAGCAGTTACAGGCACTTAGGAATTCCTTTGGCTAGGGTAAATACCTGTGACTGACTAGTAACTGTTAGCTAAATCTGCTCTGAAGTGTCTGTCTGGGCAGGTAACATTCAGCCTTGCTTTCCCAGCACTGCATGAACCTCCCCTTTGAACAGTTCTTGGATCTCCTGTGGCAGGTGAAAACTTCTTGGTATACATGATTCCCATGGAAAGCATGGAGAAGGCTGCTTATCTGGAAGCTGTTGCAGGAAAAGGGGTATTGTCTGGAAGCTCATTAGTGAATATTTGTAGAGCTCTTTGGAGCTGGAAGGGTTTAAGTAGAAGGGATTTGTATTTTGTGCTGGGTCTGCTGGGATTTGAGCAGTGGGTGTGAGGCACACAAAGCAGCCCTGCTGTTTTAAACACAACAACCTCACTTTGCTCTTGCAGGAACACAGGAGGAGCGGGGGCTCCTGGCATGGAAGCAAAGCCACAAGGGAGGGATGGAGAGCTCTCAGCTCATTTCCAAGGTCTATGATCTTCCCTTTGGCATAGGCACCAGATACTGCAATGTCTCTTGGTTTCGCTATCTCCCTGCTTGCCCCAAAAAACTGTCTTGTGACAAGAGAATGGATGAACTGAAGGCTGCTAGACAGAAAACCAGTGTTGAAGCATGCTTAGAAAGAAACTCTGAGGTTGGTGCTGATACACCAATCAGCACCAATTGGTGCTGATACAAGGATATAAGCACCTTGCCTGCAAGTGAACTCATCTTAGAAACAGAGGTCTGAAAGTATGTCTGCAGCCCCTATCACCTGAGCATGAGCTGGCAGCTGTTCGAGAGGGAAGCTGGAAAAGGATAATGTCTTCCTCTTCCCAGCTCTGCTGACTGCACCACTGATGGCCTTGAGGAAGTAATTTTTTCCTTCTCTCTTCCTGCCTGCTCACTTGTAGGAAGAACCTGATCCCTCCTCGGGGAACACCAAAGCCCAAGAAATGTCTAGGAAAGGTTTTCTGTTTCCTTCTTGCACTGACCCTTGGGCACCCTAAGGGGCAGCTGTTCAGCTCAAGCAGGAGGGCTTCCTGTCCCCTGATGTGGCAGCTGAAGGAGCTTCCCTAACGTGGGCCCTGCACCACTCTCGGGCATCCCTTGGGTTGGGGTTAATCCCCAGCACCTTAAAGCAACACCCGCCTCTCACCTTGTGTTGTATACCTCATCCTGGCCAAGGGGAAGGAGCAAGTGCCTCTAGCTCATGATTCATCTCATTCCAAATTCCCTTCATTTAGCCAGTCAAATGAATGTTGTAGGTGAGGCATCTAAAGTTAATGGGATGGATTGTCTTCTGAACCTGTCCCTTCTGCCTCAGACCACAGAGGGACTCTAGAGACCTTAGTTAGGTTCTTGACCTAACAGAAAAAACCAGCCTTACTGAAATGTATTCCACCTTGGAACTGGAATGCTGGGAGGAGTCTCAGGAAAACCAGGTTGGGCACCCAACCCTACACAGATGAAGGAATCCTCATCAAATATAATGGAGAAAACACTTCTGCTCACAATCTTACACATCCCTATGCTGCTTCTGTGTCCTGTGTACCCTTGCTGTACCTGTTTGGTCTAGTGTGGTGATTTTGTGGTGAAAAGCACTTCTCTGGAAAACAGGTGTGCAGGTAATTGCTCCTGTTCCCTATTAGCTTCAACCTGCAGGGCCACATGCAGTGTGATCACATGTGGTCCTGTGGTTCCTGATGCTGTGTAATAAAATTGTTGCTGTAGCATAAGTTTGTGTTTCCTTCATTGAGATTAATACTTTTTTTTGTAATATAATAAATAATAACATGTACACTGTAATGCTATTTCTCAGAGTGGTTGCTGGAGTGAGTGGCAGGTGGTATTCAAAATATCACATGCAGGTATTCAAAGAATCACTGCACTCCTGTGAACTCTGATCAGGCAAGAGGAGGGACCAAAGTTACATTCTTCACCTTCTCCTTAACATCATCTCACAATGCTTCTAGCCTCAAAGCAATGCCAGCATGTCTAAATGAACTGGGAAGGTCAGGGAATAGCAAGGCTGCACCCTGCAGAACTCTGAAGAGCTCTTAAACCCAAACAGGACCCCTGCAACCCCACTTTCAAACACAGCAGAGTGGCAAACATTCATCTGGGGATGTGACCACAGCCTCAACTGCAGGGCCAGAAAGGGCTCTGTAGTGTTTGTTCTTCCCTTGTACTTCGGTACTCAGCTCCACGTGTTTTTGCCTGAATGTATCATGCTTTTATGCACCAAGGCAATGCTGGGCCACAGACCAGGCCTCTTGGACTCAGTCTAAAAGTTAGCTGCTGAGGTTGGACAGCTAGGCACAGCAGCTTCAGTTTAGGTTGTAAAATAAAACTTCCATCCTTTCTGTTTGTGATGGCTGGTAGCATGACCTCAACATAACCACTATCAGAATACAGTTTGTTCAAATCTGCAGAGAGCCTTTAATGATAACTCAGAGAGGTGAAGGACTTTATTCAATTTCACAGCACTTTTAATTCCAAGACACTATCTGAGCAGCACTACTCATCCAAGAATTAGATGTGGAAGAAGAGCACAGGGCTGATCACTCGGCTTTACACACTTCACAAAAGTAAATAATCCAAAGTGTATTACTGTGCCTGCACTTTTTTGGGTGACTGGGGAGTGGGTGCTCACTGCTGCTGTCCTCATAAAGAGAAGAGCCTCCTTCCACTCTCTGTGAGGAAATCCCTCTTTCCTTGTGAGCCCAAGATGAAAAATTGTACCAGAAAAATAATCACTGCCAGGAAGTGACTTTTGCAGGGTGCAGTTTGAGACCTGCATCCTGTGGGAGTGTGCAGACTGCCACTGATCTGGCCTCTCTGCTGCTCTTCCCTCACCTTATGCTAGGCAAGGTCACTTAACTGTACATGCCTCCGTTTCTTTGTGAAGCAAGGCTAAACATTAAATAGCAATGGGTAAAAACATATATTAATAAATAGCTAAGACCCTTAAAACCTTTAAAAAGTATAAATTACTCAACTGATATATCAAGAATTACTAATGAGGGAAGGAGAAGTCAATGATAACAAACCACTTCAACACAGTGTCTCCACACTCTGCTGAGAGAGGCAGCTCACTGAGAGAGGTGAGGCTCCTCCCATGCCTGGTGTACCTGGCAGGGCTTGGCAAAACATTGCTGGAGACACTGCTTAGAAATCTTCATCATCGAAGGTCTCCGTGCACCGCAGCATCACAGTCTCATGATCATAGTGAAGATCTTCTTCCTGAAAGCCCCCCCAAAGTCAAGATTAAAAACCAGAGGAGTTCATTGAATTTCAAATCTACAGTGAGTTGCTCAAGAGCTGATGTACCAGGAAATGCAGCATGAGCCCTCCCTCCTCTCTGAATCAGCCACCAGCACTTGATGAGTTCCTGAGGTGCCTGATGAAGAAGGGCTCAAATTTTCTGCCAATTTCCTTCTAAAATCACAGGGCTCCACCCTGTGTCTATTTCCATCATCTAGACAGCTGTTACTGACTGTGGTAGCAAGTTTGTCACATAACAGGCTCTGAAGGTATGAGAGCTTCCTTGAGGCCTTAATTTCTACCAACTTCAGGCTTTGCTCCACTTTTAGCAACAGAAGGAAAGGGTCTTCTCTTTCACCAGTTTACAGAGAAGAAATGGCTCTTGAGAAATCAAAGGCTGGAAGATAAAAGTATTCATGCCTGCAGTCCATCTAGTCCACCTTCTGCCCTGATGTAAGACTTTTCAGTGAAATACTGCTTTTAAAAATAGGTGCTGTTTGAAAATGTACAGCTTAAGAAGCAGTAAATACCACTTGCTTGTCAAGTGACGCATCTAAAATCCATAATTTTAAAAGAAAGTGTGCCTTTGAAGACACGAAGGTGCTCAGTACTGTTTAGAAAAAAACCCCACTGAGTTTCATGTAGGTAAAACCTTTGGATCTCAGTCTAAATTAACTCTTTACTGCCTTTGCTGCAAAGCTTCTCTTAGATACGACCTTAAGACAACAGCTCTTGAAAAATTACAAGATTGCTTAACTAATCTGAGGCTCAGAAATATTTCTCTATCATATACTGTAGAAGCATGTTCCTGTTCTCATTTTGGTCCCTGCCCTTTTAAGAGTTCTCCCTTTCCTTGTCCAAATTATTTCCCCTCTCCTCTTGTGTGAGTCTTTCTGAAGCTTTTTATTCCAGTGGGGTGCAAGTCCCTGGCAGCCTTGAGAGCCAGGGCAGTGGCTCAAGAGGAGCTGTGCTCAGCAGCTGTGACCATCCACAGTCCAACAGCAGTAGTTGCAGTTTGTACCTGCACAGTTAACCAGAAATGACAGAACATGGCAGTGCCATGAATGACCAGCAATAAAATCCATCACCTCCTCAGCTCTGCAGATGAAAGGAAAGGAGACCATGGGCTGCCTTTGGTATTTCAGTGGGGTCCCATCACATGCCTTACCTTGGTACTTACTGTACTTGCTACCCACCTCTGTATCTCCTACAAGGTGTGTGCACAGTGCTCTGGGACACTGCTTTATCCTTGAGATAATTTGTGCCAGCACTGCCCAAACTCCTGTGCTAGCATGGCACCAGCACAAGGAAGGGGAATGGTCTGCAGAGGTTCAGTCTGATAAGGGAAGCAGGACGGGTTCCTTTCCCTGTCAAGTCCAGCAGTCTCTGATGCTCTGAGCAGCCCAATTTCTGGGGGAAGGTGAGTAGCCTATACTGATCTCTCTGCTGCTGCCTGAGTTGGTGTGTTTCAAGCTAGCTGGAACATCTTCTATCCCTGCTCTGCAACCACTTTCATAACTGTCTCAATCTGTTTGCTTTGGGATGGATCCGAATTTCTGCTCTCAAAACAAAAAATAGCTTGTCAGTCATATTTTCCTTTTTCTACTCTTTTGCCTCTTGGCAGCACTGTCTAGATGTGTTGTTCTGCACTCTAAATCAAAACAGATTGTGACCATATTATCTAGCCTGGGTGATTTCTTCTCAAATTCCCTTTTTATTGCATTATCACAGATAACTAAAAGTTCCTGTGTAAAAGAACCCTTTGCAGCTTTTTATTTCCTTTTGGATCTAAACAGTACAGTCAACTGCCAATTTGAAGTACTTTGGGCTCTTTTGCTGCTTATCTTCCCATCACTCCCAGTCTTATTTTAAATGTGCCTCTTTAAACCTTGAAAGAGACACTACCTGTTCCCATACCACCTCATCTGGGAGCTGTGAGATGGACTGAGGCTCACACATAACAAGGCAGCCCCAAGCAGAAGGACAAGATGAGACCGTGCCAGGCATGACACTCACAAAAGAAATTTAAAACCAGAAAATGCCATATCTTGCCTAAAGCTTTTCTTTCTTTTCTAGGCCTGCTGAGTTCATAGTCATTTACTTAAACACAAGAAGAGCTCTGCTCTTCCACAGAACATAGCTATTCACAGACCAAAGGGCTGTGGAGATCAGTGCCTGGTCTCTGACAACAGCCAGCAGAGGAAGTTTAGAAAAAAAGTGCAAGAATTGGGCACACAGTGTGGTCTGTTTTACAATAAACACATGTACATTATAGCAAACTGTGCTGTGAGGCCCTCCTGCACTAGAAATTGAATCTGGACCTTCAGATTTAGTAATTGCCCATGGATTGATGACCCTGGTGTCTAAATGTGGTAATTTGTACATGCAAATATTTTGAATATGTTGTTTGTTCACTTTATTTAGTGCTTTCTAGTTCTTCTAGTGTTAGACACAGAGTAATCATTTTGTGTACTGAATCCACACCATGTACAAATAAAATAGTCTTGCAGTACCCCTCAG
This sequence comes from Molothrus ater, assembly GCF_012460135.2. NCBI lineage: Eukaryota > Metazoa > Chordata > Aves > Passeriformes > Icteridae > Molothrus > Molothrus ater. Next base: position 47,127,173 of record NC_050482.2, read on the forward strand.
TCTTTTTTTTTTTTGTAGAAAAGTCCTACTCTTAACAGCATTGAAAGCCTTTTCCTGTGCTTGCTGCCATTCTCTGCACCTTCTCTAGTGCTACCATCTCCAGCATGGGGGAACCAAAGGGCACACAGCCGTCTCTCTGTGACAGATTCAGACCGTGGTGCAACACCAGTTGCTGCTTTGTTTTCTGTCTCAACAACCCCTCATCACAAACCTTCTATTTTCCTTCAAAGGAGCATCTGCTCAGGTACCAGTGGCCAGGTGGGAGCTAGGCAATAGAAATCAGCAAACCAATGGCTGCTGTGGAGGTACCACTGACTCTGAACCAAAACAAGCTCTGCCTGAGGGTATCCCCCTTTCAGTTCTTTACCCATGTGCAAGCTCAGAGCCACCTCCATGGCAGGGAGACAAGAAGGGGAGGAAGAACAATCAAACACAAAGACTTCTGGCTCAGCAAACCTGCAACAGTAGGCTGAAATTAAGGGGAAGCTCAGGAGCTTTTCATCAGCTCTTGCAAGAACACAAATATCCTGCTTCTAGGGCCTGCCAGTGGAGGGCTCAGGGCAGGGAGCCTGGCTCCCAGACAAGCAGAAGGTGGTTCTGCTGAGCTCAGAATGAAGCAGCTGGGGGTTGCTGGAGAGCTGGATAGTGAGCTTTACCTGCTCAGAGGAGATCACTCAAGGAACTTTCATGCAAACAATAATAAAAAGAAAAAATTTACAATTCCTCATGTCATTTGCCATTTTGAACAATATTCAAAGCAGTGCTCACTCATACTTAACCTCTTACAAAGGCAATCCTACTGGCCTTTTGGATTGACACATCTAAAATGATGAACCCCAAGCTCTTATTTTTAATCATTCTGGACAATATGATCAGAAGCATTGAATACAAAAATCCCTTTCTGACACTGCTCCTAAAATACATTGCTCTGAAATAGACTGCTCCTTCTACAAGGAATCCTTTGGCAAGGCTTACCTGGCAAAACTGTGTATTAGTGAAGAAGAGCTGTTTTAGGAAGTCAGTGACCTGCACATAGAGTCTCTGGTGATCCTCTGGATTTTCAGAAGTGCAGCTTGCAAATGCTGAACTGAAAATGGAATCAGATACTGTATTTAATTTTCTGTTCTGTTTTCCTTACTTTCCCTCCTCCATATTTTACTTATAAATAAAAAAAAATTCAAACTGTTTTCAAGATGGTTCTGATATTAAGGACAATAGCTAAGCAAGACAGGGAGGAGTTGTGATGGATGCATTGATGAGATACTGTTTGCCCAGTGCAAGGCAGATATGTAAGAACAGAGAACAGAAATACAAGAAACAGGTGTCACAAGAAGGAGATCTGCTGATACATTACAGGATAGTAACACTGTTTTGGGCAAAAGCAAATATCCATTTAAAACAGACAGCAATGGTTATTTGGGAGTGTATTTGGTAGGGTTGTTCAGAGGAACAGCTTTGATTTCTGTAAAGTTTTTGAGTGAATGCAGTACCCTGTGATCATGAAATGATATGTTAGCTATAACTGGCAGGTGTGTTCTCAGGTAACTGTGGCACAAAGCTGAATTTTTCATTCTAGACCTCACCTCTGTATTCTTCCTGGGATTTTACAAAGTTCTGCCATCACAGCTCTGTCCAGAATTACAAGGTGCAGAACAACAGGCAAGAAAGAGAAAACAATAAATGTTGACTATTGAAATACCAAACTGATTTGGGACTTAAAACAGACTTTAAAGATTATAGTAATACTTTGCAGTATTAAGGAATACTTAATCTTATTTTAAAAGCAAATGGAAATTGTGACCTAATAAATGTTATTTAATAAATAAATATTTGTTAAGGTTTTTTTTCCCTCAAGTATATTTTGATAATCAGCCAAAACAACATTATTTTAACTTATTCCCTTCTGGAAGTGCAACCTGGAATGGTGGTGAAAGGAAAAGATTCACATTAAAGATCACTCTAAATGTTGAAAAATAAGTAGAAAATGGGATTAAACCCTCACAGATTAAAAACACCATTTGCAAAGAGAAACAATCTTAACAAAGACTAAGTAGCAAGAATACATAAAAAATGAATCATAATGTGATTTTCCTCTGGAGGAAAACAATGCTTTTCTTTCTTTGGTCTACTGGGAAAAATCAAAGGCAGTGCCAGCTTTGTATCTGACATGTTCTCTTCTAGGTCACTCATCTGAACTGAAGAGGAAAGAGATGTTATTATTTAAAAGGTTCTGTGTTCCTTTGGTGTTACTGTTCAGGTCAACCACACTTTAACCTGATCACCTCCATGTGACTGAATTAGAGTAAGACAAGGGAGAAAATGTTGAAAAATTATCATTTTTGTTTCATTAAATGAGAGTATGGCTTATGATTAGCTGATTTATTAGGGAATGCCTCTTGGTCCTCACAGGCCTGGTAACTGAGAGAGAAAAAGAAAACATTGCAAGTATTGTAAATTGAAAACACAGAAAACTGTGCAGAATGGCAAAGAAAATCAGAAAGACCTCAGTTCTCCTGAAGTGATGGGGCTCTCAGTAAGTGATTGTTACTGATTCTGCTGTAAATGACCATTAGTTGTTTCACTTTTTCCCCTTAGAAGGAAGTATTTTTGTGAGCACAGCTGCTGGAGGCTGCTATTCTGACCATTTATTCAGAAAGAGAGCTGTTGTCTTACTCCACAGAGCACTTGCCGTGGACTGCTGACAGTGGGCTATGAACATGCTGTGTCTGCCAAAAGGGGTGTTTGTAATTTACCTCTGGCTGGACAATCCCTGAGCCTTGCTTCTGTCAAGGAAACCAGCAGCAACATCAAATGCATCTTCAAACATCACCTAGCAGAGAAATCACTTCAGATGTCAGCATATCCAGTCACCTAAAAAGTTTTACCTAGGGCATAATTTTTAATAATGCAGTCTTTAAAAGCATGATATTCTTTCTTTACATTTAACAGGTATGGTTACAGCTAGAGTAAACCAAGAGATTTTGTGGAGGCAGGAATAATGTGGAATAACTGTATTTCATGGCTAAGAACACAAGGTCAGTCCATTCCCTTAAGCCTGTGCTTTAACCTCTAGGAATTAGACTTCACATTACATCTCCTAAAAAAGTCAGTAAAAACCATGAATTGTATCAGTGCTTTAGAGACTCGACTGTGGACTGCTGCTTATGGCTGGAGATCTCAGCTGTACCAGCCAGTCTCTCCAAAACTGACTCCAGTTAGACAAAGGAGTTTGGATGCTCCTTATGCCAGACCACTAAAGTCATTAGTTCACTGTGCCATGATGCAGTTCACACACTCTCTGTGCCAGAAATACCATACAGGGAACATTCCCATGACATTTCCTAAGGCAATGAGCAATATCAGTTGTGTCCTGTGACTCAAAAAGAACATGTCAATGCCATTTACTTACATGCTAAACATCTGTCCCTGCCTTGCAGCTAATGAAATTACACATACCTCTTTGAGCAGCTACTTACTTCAGCAATCACTGCTCCAGGAACCATTGATAGAACTGGCTGTTATTTACTCAATCTCTTATTAATAAATGCTCTGGTCTACTCAGTCACTGACTTCTTGGCTCTGCAGAGGTGCATGGTACAGGCAGTCATTGGCCCTTTGCCACTGGGACTGATCTAAAAATACTTTCTTTTTGCTACCAAGTGCTTTGATGAAAAAAACCACCCAACCCAAAACACAGCAGGCTTTGGCAAACTAGGTATTGCTTCTGGATTTAGATCATCAGTGCTCTTTGGAGAGTGTGCAGAGCACAGTAACTGTGTAACTCCTGTTCTTGCTCCCTATCCCTGGACCAAGGTAGGGGCAAACTGAACTGTTACTTAGCACAGAAACTCCACAAGTCAGTGGAGACTAGCAGGATTACTACCACTGTACTTCTGTAGCTCACTAGGTATCTCACCAAGAGAAAATCTGGTGCAGATATTTACTCAAAGACTGCTTATTGTCTCCATGTACGCATTCAATGATCTTGAGAAAATATAGCTACAACTACTGTATGTTTGCAATTAAAAGCTGCAGAGCCAATCAGCATCTGAAGGCTTGGAGTTTCAGAGGCAGACTATGAATGTTGCTGAGCACTTACTTCCTCTGGTGTGGAGACTGAGGAACCACTGGCTTCCTCACTGTTACCTCCGCTGTCCCTCACACTACCTTCAGTGCAAGCAGGCTCTGGGCAAGCAGCCTTGGGATCCATGAGGAAATCTCTCTGGCTACAGTACTGCAAGATGCTGTCCCTGCTCTCTTCAGAAAGCTCTTGCCAGAGATGGGAAATAGCTGTGGAGACCTCAGGAAGAGGCACCTCTCCAGTGCAAACAATTCCATGCTCTACCAGCAGGTCCACTGTGTGCTTATAAAAATACAGGTATCTGGAAGGAAAGGAAAGGAGAGGGAGTATCTCTTAAGAGCAGGCTACAAGGCAGCCATCTACTGCAAATCAGCAGGACACCAGGGAGTAGCTGTGATCCATAACTACTTCACTGACTCTGCCTCCCAGACTTCATACAATTACTGAATGGTGCCCAACACTGACAATTTCACCTGCAAAAAGCAGGCTCCAGCTTCAGCCTCAGCAGGACTCAGCCTCACAACAGAAGCTCCGGGCACTGCAGGTTGTACAGGCAAACCTCATTCTGGAATTTAATACATTTTCAGTTACTTGCCTTTGTATCCTTTGAACCTTTTGCACTGCAAGTGACTTTTTATACATTTATTGGCATTGCACTGCACTTTAAAGTCCTGGCTGAGGTTGTACCTGATGCATTAGGTACTGTACACACAGACAGACAGACACTGCCCCAGGTCTGGATGCTCTGACTTATGCGTGGGAGCTCCATTTCCTCCATTTTGCATCTAAGGAAACACATCCCTAACACTGACTTCTATGCAGTCTGTAGTGAAACTGGTGGTGGAACACAGGGGTGATAATTTCAATCCAGTGACTAAATCTCAGAACAAGCCTGCTTCTTCTGTTAGCACTGTGTGGCACAGGATAATAATGTCTACTTCAGAAAGCAGCACTGAAGATTATTTTACATTAATTAAATGCTTAGAGAGTCTCAGACAAAAATAAAAAGATCAAAGGAGTATAAACCAAGAGCTCTACAAACAGCAGTCATTGGTACTATGTTTGGGCTCAAAATGATTCCTTGGAAGATGTCCCACGTGAGCACATTTCCTGATTAACTGAACAGTATTGTATGAGAAAGTAACTCTAAAGAAATAATTCTTTTTTATTTGTAAATATTTGTTCCAGCAAACCAATATTGAAAATATAATTTTGTAGGTAAACATAAATCTGTTTAAACCCAAGTTTCCACACTCTGGAGTATTTTCCACCACTGCTGGAAACAAAATACCAGAAGGGGAATAAGTGTGCTCATGTAAGGTATTGCACTCACTAAGGTTTCTGGATGTCCAGCTTCAAACAAAGGACCTGGAATTTCTCAAGCAGAAGAACGTGACTGCTCTGCTAAAGAAATTAAGTTTGAAGCACGAGTCAGCTATTTCCTTCCCAGCTGGAAGGAGACAACACATTTTGCACTGGACAGAGTACTGTGAAGTCCTACCAGGGTATCTCCTGCTGCTAAACATGGGAAAAAACCCAGTCAGCCAAAGCTCAAAGCATTTCTGATGCTTCCCAAATAATCTGATTAAATGGTCACCAAAAGGCTGTTGCTTTTTGCTGAAGAGTCCTTGTTGTCTTATGCAAGTTATAAAAGGTCATTTTTTAACAAGAATTAGCTACAAACCAAATGCAATCTGCCCTAGGACTACAGGATAAGTGCCAGAGTCTACACAGTACAGGCCCTGGTCTACTTGGTCAGTAAAGAACATGAAAGGCAGGTGTTTATGGCTCTGTCGTGCAGTTTTTGATGAAGCAGATTTTTCTAATCCTGAAAATCTTGATTCAGCACATTTCAAGGTCTTCTAAACGATACCTTAACTACAGCCACCTCCAATTCTAACAGGAGCAAAAGCAGAGAAGGAGCGGGAAGCTGGTGCCATCTGCTGGTCCAGCTACAGTCTCGTTTTGAGAAAAAACCCGGTGATCAAAGGGGTTTTTAGAAATACACAGCAGTTCAAAGCAAAAGAGAAGAAGGAACTGCAGAAGTTTTTGGTTGTGGTGGTGATGCCATGGAAGAGATGCCAGCTGCAGCTCTGGATTCTCCTGCACTGCTAAGCTAAGGGTCTGCTGTTAACTGTGGAATGATTAGGGTGAAATTCACTGCTTGATGGTATAGGATAGATTGCACATGCATCTATTTCTCATATCTTGGCAATCAAATAATCGTTTATCCTGTTGGAAATGCAGGATAAAACCTCTAAGTACCTCCTAGTGTTGTCTGACAGGAAGGGGAAGAACATGGACTATAATACTCGGTTTTAAGATATCACTAACTTTGGAGAAAAACAGTAATTTTACCATTATGACTTCCAAATAAAATACATAGACAACTGACATGAGAACAGTAGTCTTTGACTTTTAAGTCCTGCATCAGGCATTTAGGAGCTTAAAGGGTTTACAGACTCACATCCACTAGCTCCAAGTGTAACGCATGAGTGTTTAGGTTCCCCCCCCTTCCTCAGTGTTTCAGAATGCCTTCTGGTATCTTCCAGACAATCACTATTCTGCAGCCCAGAGGCTGAGGACTGTTAGATCTTACTTGGTTGAATCCAGCCTTACCCTACTCTGATCCCACTAGAAAAGTACTCCAAGCTTCCAGGAGCTAAGGGTCTGCTTTTGGAAGGGGCAACAGTGTTCAAGCTCCTCCTAACAATGCCATTAGAGGAAGGATGAGCATCACTGTGAGGAAAAGAACGTGCTTACCTCTGGTTCCTGCACCTCCCTGGAACACATACAGCTAGACTCTTGGCAAATTCATCTGGTGCAGCAATTCTTACCCTCCTAAAATCTAGCCCCATGGCAGGGATACAGTGGTGAAGTGTGGCAACACAGAGACTGACACACTTGAAAGAAATTTTCTTCTTTTTCTTAAGGGGTGAAAAATCCTCAGGGATTTACCAAGGCCTGAAAAGCTGGGGGCTGCTACAACTCTAAGAGTCCATCCATGTGCAAGCTGCAGGGACTTAGGAAGTGATCAGCTTCATCACCAGCAGGGCCAAAGTTGCTGGCACAAGGTTTTTGTGAGGCAGACACAGGCTCCAGCAGGGCTGCATGAAAGGCAGTGCCTGGATGCACAGTGATAATTGCAAACAAATGAAAAACCTGAAGAAAACCTGAAGGCAATGTGGGGTGCACCTACCGTTCAAATTCCACTAGATCTGGGGATAAAGTGTCTGAAAACTGGATCAATTCTGGCTTCTCATATTCTTCCAGTGTTTGTTTTTCACATTCTTGAAGCAAATACCAGATGGCAGAGTCACTTTCACTCATATCTTCTGAGGCTAATGTAGTGCTGGAAAGAACACAAGGGAAAAAAAGCCACTTTAATAACTTCTCAACTGGATTAATAATGCCCTCATCATGGTGACTCCACAGCCTAGGGGCATTCCTCCCAAGCCAGCTTTTTCCTTCTTCTTTTGCTTTTAAGGCAATGAGACATCCTTTCCAGAGATCAGCTACATAGGAGGGAAAAAAAAATACAAGCACTGACTGGAAATGAGACCAACAACATGTTTAGAATGTTTGTGCACTCCATGGGATTACAGCAGTCCAGGTGAAACCTCCTTGTCCTTTCCTCATGAGGAAAAACTTCTGCTTGGAAATACAGTAGCAATGACAAGGAGTTTCAGAGATGCTGGGATGGAAGCAAGTGCAAAATATTATCATCTTTTCTTGACTGGTACAAGCCCTTACCTTTGACTGCCAAATTGCCTCCTGACATATTCCTCCCTGACTTCCTCCAAGCTGGATGGGCTCCCATCCTCCAGACTGCAGCTGGCTGTTGTCAGCAGAAAGGTCACTGTCACATCAATGGCACTTTTGGCTTCTCGCTCACCCTCAGCCCCAACCAAGCAGAACAGTGTCAACAACTGGTTCTTCACAAGCCAGAGTTTTTCATTAGGCAAAAATGATGTGAAAGAAGAAACATCTGTCTCTCCTAGAACATAACTAGTACTACTGGGAGTTTATGAACACTGAGGAACTTAGAATCAATGCCTTCTTCCTAACACTGATTTTACAGAACTGATGGTGAAAACAACCTGCAAATCCAACTCTGGGCACGCACTAGTCAATACAGAATTTGGTTACCTTATAATGAGCAAATTGCATGTGAAGAACCCTGACATCCAGCCTGTGATTCACAAGCAGTATGGATTTTACATATATGCGAGTACATACAAGAGGGCCTCAAACTCCCCTCAACCAGCCTCCCTGCTTGTTATCTTTTCAATTTTGCTCTGTCAAACTATTCTTTCTACCTGTGACTCACTCTTATGGGTTATCCAGGGATGTGGGTTCAGATGAGATTGTTCATTTTAAGCACTGAGACTTCTAATTGATTCAAATTATTGGAGGTGTAAGTTGCATGAATAGCAGGTTTTTTTCTAGCTGACAGGAATTTGGACACTTGAAGGGACAAAAAGATGTGTCCAAAGCCTCCATGCTATCAGCCCCTAGTTCTTCTTGCTGTTAGCAGAGGCAGTGGCCAGCAGGACTAAACAGAAGGAACATTCTTGGGGGCGTGAGGCCCCCAGCAAGAGCTGCCATAAGTGCAGACAGTACCTGCTGGCCAGTGTGACTGAGGTGTCACAGGCTGTAAGAGAGCAGGGCATGGGCACGGCCTGCCAAGCTGAAAAAAAAACCTGTAGCATCTCTCTTAACCATTTATATCAGAGTACACGCTTCACCAGAGGCTTCCATTTCCTACCCTAGGAAATCCTTTTAGCTCACACCACAGCGTGCTGTTGTGCAGTCTGTGCTCTGGCAGGGCTGGGTGCTGGTGACAGCTGTGACTGGCACCGTGCCACACTGCTGTGACCAGGAGGAGCACACAGCTCCTGCAGGCTCCAGGTGGGAGCCTAAGGATCCAGCCTCGGTACCCAAGCCAGCCCCACACCTGCTGGGCTGAAGCTGCCAAGGGTACTCAGGCTGAATGGCCTGCTGCCAGGGGATAGCAGGAATTGCTTGTTTCCCCTCCTCACCTAGGCTAGGGAGGGGTGGGAAAGGCTGAGTCAGAGGGGGATTTCTGAGATAAATACAGTGCTCAGTGCATTGACAGACTTCTCACTGTCCCTTACTTATTGCTACAACTAAAGGCACAGCTGGCTGCAATGCTTTAATGGACAGTTCCTGTGTACTTCTGTCCCTATTTAACAAATACATAAAAACCAAGTCCAGGCTCTTTGTCCAAGCAAATACTTGCATACAGTTACCTTTCATCTTCAGCAAAGAACACAAGGTTTGCTCCAGCTTCTGGATAGATGTCTTAGCCTTACGCAAAACCTGATACTAAACATAAGAAGAAAACAGAACTGATTGTTCTCTGCTCTAACTAGATTCATGTTTTAACATGCCTTTGTTGCTTTGCTTCTCCTTCATGTTTCCCTTCAGTAATTTCCATGTCTCTGCGAAAATATATTGTGAAAATAGTGTTGTTTCACTAGCTAGCCTTATACATATGAAAAGGGGAAAGAATTAATAAAAGAGTAAACTTCAATAGGGAATAGAAATATTTGGATCTCTATTATGCAATACATACACATAACACCCAGTCACACAGACATTTGCTACTTAACTCAGATTTTTTTTCATCAGCAAATGGTCTTGTTTGGATCGTTCTCTTCTTGGAGCATGTCCAGAAATACCATGCTGTGAAGTCTTGTTGGACGCCTACCAACTTAAGGCAGAAGATTTTACTGATGATTTCCCATGAGACTTTTGCTAGGAGAAGTCTTTGCCATGTTCTACATTGCTGTAACCTGGATTACAGCAGCATAAAATATGGCAAAGGCATCTCCTAGCAAAAGTCTGGATTAATTTCAGTGCTGCACATCATTCCTCCATCATCTATGCCAAATACAACTGAAAACACGTGGCCAGTGCATTTAAACATACACAACTCCAAAATATTTCAGGATTTTTGTGCATGGTGAGACCATCCATATCTACCTTGTAGAGCTTTCATGATGGATATTTTAGCCCGGCACCAAGCACTAGGATTACAAGCAACCTTCTGTATTGAGACTTTTAAAGATATTAAACTTCCTTGGCTCCCAAGAGTCACACAAGGGGCACAAGACACTGTGAAAAAGCAATTTCAAGAACTGGCATGGGAACACAGTCCCCTTAGACCAGGCAAAGGAAGTTGTTGCTTAGTCTTGGCTTTGGAGATCCTGCTGACTTCAGGTTAGCTTGTATCTTGCTCAGAACATGGCAAACTGAACTCTTACCTCAACCTACATGAGGGCTAAGGGACTCAGCAGGCACAAGCCACATATAGTGGGATTTAGCATATTCAGGGGACAATTCTTGTTCTAATCAATCATTATTCCCTCTACTTTACAAATTGGAAAACTGAAGGCAACCAGTGGAACTAAATGAATCAGTTGCATAGTTGGGTTGATACTCCTGAGGTTTACTCCTCTGCCTCGAGCATGGTAATTTTAGTCTTTTCAGTAGTATTTCAAGTAAATTTCATCTTCATAAACAATTTTGCTAAAATAGTTTCTTCTTTTAGTTGAGACCAAGAAACAGTACTGGTGCTTGTTTTTATTCCTGAACTTATTTTTCCACTGTCATGAAGACAGAGTGCACCTCATAAAGCTGAATGAATTATTCCTTTTCCTCTAATTCCTTCTGTCCCTAAACTCACTGCTCTGATTTCAGAACTCACTGCTCTGATTTCAGAACAATGTGACATCAGCTTCATCATGGGATCCCTTGATTTGTTTCCAAAATACTATAAACGAAAATGCAAAGCCATAAAAATGCTGCAAAAAGCCTGTAAGAAAAGATAAGGCACATGATAAACTCATGACCCAGCAACTACACACTGGACAACTCGCTTAGGCTGAGTTGGCAGCTTTAAATAAAGAGATCCAGGAAAGGTGCATTCAGTGAAATTACACACACACTGGCACCCATAAAGACACAGTGATCACCCTCACAGACTGAGGCTAAGCCTGCTCAGTGTGAACATGCTCATGTATGACAATGATGCAGAGAGAAAGAGTCACTGTTCGCACCTTTGAGGCACAGCTGTCTGACTGGGATAAAACTCTTCCCCGCAAGCTGCTGAAGAGTCTTGCCAGAGGAACCCAGTGGTGTGCCTGTGGCAAGTGCTGCTTTGCCATGCAGTGTTCTACCTCTTGCAGGTGTCTCAGGGGATTGTGACTCACTTTGGCATGTGTCTTCCTACAGTCTCCAGCTGTGCCTGTTGAAAGCTGCAATGTAACATTTATTTATACTGAATAAATATCTAAGTGAAGGGAAAGAAATCTTACAGCCTGCACAGTGAATAGACAAAAAGAAAAAAAATCTGGCTGTCAAGAGCTTATCTTTCTGTAGAAAATAATGAAATTTGAAATACTTTCTTTGCCTGAGAGATACCTGTTTGTTAAGTACTTACTAAAATCCAATTCACCACTAACAATTAACAGCAACCCAGCTGAAGCCAGCCTATCTCCTGCACCCTTCCCTACAATGATTTATGTTTCATTTCCATTGAAAATCCAGGGCTTGGCTTCACAAAGCACTAAGACTCCTTTGCTCCCACCGATGGTGCTAAATGACAGGCTTCTTTACGACATAGAATTTTTTTTCCCAATAAACTGTGATACATTGGTGTGGGCAACGATACCAGACATACTCTTGCACGAGAGGGCCAGATCCAGGCCCAGCCAGGCCTGCCACAGCCTGAGGCGCCCGCCTGGAAAGCCCTTCCCGGCTTTCCACTGGATTAATGCCCCTTGCCTCGCTACCGACCGCAAACACAGCCCAGAGGTAAGAGTGCCCGCCCCTGCTGCTCCGTCGGAGGTCGGGAGGCGCGGGCCGGCCGGGGGAAGCCCGTGAGGGGCCGCTCCGGGAGCCTCTGGAATGGCCCGCTCGCTCCGTCTATCAATCACCCCCCGTCCGTCAATCACCGCGCCCCGCCCCCAGCGCCGCCGCGCCTCCGCCGCCCGCGCCGAGCAACACCAGCCGCACGTGGCGGGCGGCCAATCGGCACGCAGTCGCAGCCCGGCGGCGACCAATCAGAAGGCGGGAAAAACGCGGGCTGGACGCGCCAGCGGGGTGGAGAGTGGGGCAGGGAAGAGGCGCGCAAGGCACGCTGGGAGTTGTAGTCCCGCTTGGGGCCGGTCTGGGCCGGGTCATCCCCCGCCCCGGCCGTGGGCGGGCGGTGCCGGCGGCGCCGCGGGGCCCCCATGGCGGCGGCAGCGGAGCGCACGGACGAGCTGGTGCGGGAGTATCTGCTCTTCCGCGGATTCACCGCCGCCCTGAAGCAGCTGGATGCCGAAATCAAGGCGGACCGGGAGAAGGGTTTCCGGGTAAGTGGCGAGCGCATCCCCGCTGCCGGCGGGGCGCTGGGCGGGGGTGCGCCTCTGGGAGGACGCGGTCCCCGGGCGGGCCGCGGGCGCCTCTTGGCGCTCCGGGGGCTGGGCGAGGGCAGCGGGCCTGGCGGCGGAGGGAGCCCTCGGAGCCACCGCGCTTCCCCGCCGGGCTGCGCTGGGCGCCGGGGCCCGGCCGGCCCGCAGGCGGGACCCCGCATCCCGGAGCCCCCCGGCCGCCCTGCCGCGCCCCTCAGGGACACGCAGCCTCCTGGCGGGGCTGTAGCCGGCTGAGGGCTCCCCTCCCGCCCGGCTCCAGGGCCCGTCAGCGCAGCACGGCGGCTCCATCCCCTCGCCTGCCTTTGAGCCGGGGGCTGCAGCTCCCGGCAGCCGCCCCGCGCCGCTGGGCAGCCCGGCCGGCTGGGAGCCCGACCTGTGACCCGCCCGCGGATCCTCGGCTTCGAGAAGAACGGAGGAGACCTGCGGAACGAGGGGGCAGGAGGACATTCCTTTGCCTGCATCTTTTCTCGGTCATGGGATTTTTATCCAGCGGCTCTACAGCTCCGCTCGTTAGTTTGTATGTCTTGAGTACCAGCTGCCTTGACTAACTCGTCACTGAATTTGCCAGTCTCAAAAATCCAGTTTCAGTCCGTTTTGTGAGCTTTGTATTCCTGTAGCAACAGTTTTGGGCACCGAATATAGTGCTTTGAACAGTCAGATTTTTCTTTGACCAGCAATATAATAAAACTACTTTTATCCTTAATAAAGCATGTTGCTTTTATTTTTTTAAAACACCCGCACTTTGCTGGCGACTTAATCTGAATTGTTGTCCAAGAAGGGTCTACTGGGATCACAAACTTTAGTTTTCTATATCTGTAGGAAGCCACAGAGATAAAAGTTGGGTATGTCCTAAGATACTAAGTGATGAGGGGAGAGCAAACCACATATTAAACAACCTTAGTTTAATTTTACACAGGATGCAGTTTTTTCTTTTTCCGATGCCTGTCTTGGCCATCAGAAACCACTGAACAAAAAATCTATTCCCACACTACCATTCTGCCTTATTCATACTGCAGAAATGATTTCCAAAGAGACATAATGACAAAAAAAAAATTCTGCAAAATTTTATGCTTGCCTTGTTAGTAGATGATGTTACTAAAGATAAAGGTACTTCAAAAATTGCAATGGAGCAGAACTGACTTCCTCTTTCTGTTGGCTAAATTCAGGTGTTTTTCCTTTTAGTCTAAAAATAATACTTTTTTTCAGGTGCTGCACTTGAGTTTTAAACATTTAATCACATTAATTTTTTTATTGTTATTATTAACAACACACTTTTAAAGGAGGTGGAAAGTTTTGCTTACTTGCAAAAAAAACCCATCAGCTGGGTTCAACAAAATGTGATATTCCTGTCAAAATCTGTTTGGCTATGCTCTGTCATATTTCTTTTTCCTTCCTTTGCAAAGTGCTGCAGAGTGGAAGAATGCTAATGCAAAATGCACAGTGTTTCCAGGATTAGAAAATGGCTAATGCATAAGGATTGTACAGTTAAAGCTTCTCAGCACTAAGTTACAGCAAGTCTTGTGCCTCAGGAGCCCTCCCATGAGTGAAGTGTCCCTGTTTTGCCCTCTTTAGGTGGATAAGATAGTGGAGCAGCTGCAGCAGTTTGTGCAGAGCTACGACCTGGCTGCCCTGCGGGATTACTGGAGTTATCTGGACCGACGCCTTTTCAGCCGCCTGGAGGACGTGTACCGGCCAACGGTGAACAAGCTGAAAACCAGCTTGTTCAGATACTACCTGGTCCATGCTATCCAGGTAGGGTTTCATTTTTAGGCTTCTTTATAAAGGTCCTGGTCTCTGAAACCAAAGCAATAAACTGCCTCTGTGAGATTCTGCCAGGCCTGCTGGATTAGGAACAAGCAGTTCATGTGTCATGATCAGGAGTTTGATGCAGACTCACATGACAAGTTTGTGTGCAGGATAAGGAAACTCGGGCAATAGGGAAACGTGGTTTGCTGGGTGCAAGATATTCACTCTCACATAAAGACAGGTTTCCCTCAGAAAGGATAACAGTACTGCTAGCTCAGTCCTGCTCAGTTAACTTGGATACTGGCAGAGAACACAAGCTTCAAACTGGAACAAGGAAATGTGGAAGAGAAAATTAATGTCTTTTTGCTTGTTATGAATAGAACAGAAAATAGTGAGTGTGAGCTTAAAATGAAACAGAGATTTTTTTCTGTTCAAACCCTGGAAAGTCAGTAGAGTATATTCTCCCCTTGATTCTTCTTGGTTCCATTCCCTGACTGGAGATCGAGGTGTTAGTGGAGAAGTCAAAATCTAATACATCTTACTAGAATTGTGATTTTTCATGGTTTGTTTTGCCATGTGCTTACCCTGAGGTGTGACAGTCCTGTCTGAATAATGTGTCAGTTGGAAACCTTTTCAAGCTGTATGTGCTGTAGACTTAAGTAATTTGAATTATACTTTGGTCCTGTATACGAATGCTTATGTTAGTGCACTCTGCACTGGTTTAACTGAAATCAGTGTGTTTGGTTCGATTGGTCTCAGCCTTTAAACAGGATTGTGGTGACTAGAAAGAAATCTTTTGGATTAAGTACATTTGTGAGCTTCTCCTACCATATTTGGGATTCTTTTGTTTCCTGGTCAATCTGTAACTAACCACTTGTTGTGTCAGGGTGGTGAAAATAGTTGTGTTCATAACAAAAAGCAAACGTTCGTGGACCTAATCTGGTGGCATTCACAGAGTGTAAGCCCTGTTCTTGCTGTGTTTCAGAATGGCCGCAATGACAAGGCGCAGGAGTTCTTCCTCAAGCAGGCCTCCGAGCTCCAGAACCAGGCAGAGTGGAAGGATTGGTTTGTCCTGCCCTTCCTCCCTGCTCCAGACTCCAACCCCACCTTTGCTACCTACTTCTCGCGCCAGTGGGCAGATACCTTCATCGTGTCTCTGCACAACTTCCTGAGTGTCTTATTTCAGTGCATGCATATCCTTCTTTTCAACTAATAGTTAAATCTCCCTTGCCCTGGTGTTACACTTTGATCAGTTATGCCAAGGATATAGTACTATGGAACTTCCTGCTTTCAGGTGATTTTTTACAGCCAAGACTTAATAGAAAGTTGGTGTTTACCAGAGGGTGTTGGAATAGTTACTGCTCAATTATCTGATGATATGTGGTATTCCCTGGGCAAAACAATTATGGTTGTTGCTGATGCTGAATCATCCTCATGCTAGTGACTAGGAATCTTGTGCACATCTTGTTTTGAAATGGTTTTACTCTTTGCTTGACATAGTACAAAACAGTCATACAACCTTGGGTCATAATCCATAACTGAACTGGCATCTGCTGTTAGATCCTTCTTTGGGTACATTATGTTCACAACATTGCCTAGTGACAGCTCATTATAATAGAGCAGTAGATTTTTGGCAGGAATAAGTTTTTAGCCCCACGCTACAGAGTTCTGTCTTGTTTGGTGATGGGCAGGCTTATGCTGCAGCTGGAATACAGCTCATCTTGAACTGTTCAGTGCACAGCAAAGCAGTAATAGAACTTGTCTTGACCTCCACTTCTTACTCTAAAAAGAAATAATCTAAAATTCCTTGCAAAGTCCACATGAAATAGTTTGTGCAACAGCAAAGTGAAAAGTTGACTTAATTACTTAAGTTGTTGCTAATCATCTGGTCATGCACATACTTTTTGCTAATTGTATGGACTGGGCAGCTTTGTTTTTACAGATAAATGGCCAGTATGGAGTGCTCACTTTTAGGATTAAGCCAGGTGTACACAAGTTATCACCTCAATTTTCTTTAACATTGCTTACCAGTTCCAGTCATACTGAACTTTGAAGCTGAATGTCTCAGGACCAGTCTCATCCAAGAAGAAAATGAATCGTTGCGACATAAGGTCAGAACTGAGATCACTCTTTAGCTGCTGACTGTGTGATGTGAGTTTTGTAAAGTTGATTCCATCCATTCGAGAACATTGTAACTGTTCTGTTTGGTGCAGTTATTCTAAGGCAGATTCTTTAAGTCTTTTGTTTTATTTTGATTTATCTTTCAATTATTTCCAGTAAACTTAGGGTTGTGATCATATCGTGAAGCGTGTGTTTAGGATATTCCTGTCCCTCTGCTGGAGGTGATTGTCTCCTCTTCCTGTGCTGTCTTACAGGTGACTGAATACTATACAAACTTGTTTTCTGTTACACTGCAAAGTTAAAACAAGGTGAAGCTGGTAGCAGGTTAGGGATGTGTGTCGTAGAGTTATAGAATGGGTTGGAAAAGAATTGTGGCTGATTTTGTGAATAGTATTCAGTCACTTCCAGATTTTAGCTGATAGAGAAATAGAAGCAATAGAAATGGGTAGTAAATTCTGGCAAAGAGACAGAAACTGTTACTTCTGAAATGGCCCCTTCACCATGTTTGATATGTACTTAAAGCAATTTAGACCAACTAATGGAAGTGTTGTGAGTGTCTGTTTCCCAGCTCTAGATCTTACAGTAAACCATAAGAAGGGTCTATTAGTTCAGACAAAATGTTGCCCAGCTCCATGACTTCTGTTTGACAGTATCATCAGCAGGTATTTAGGGAAAGAGTGTAACATGGGTCAGTCATTTCCATGTATAACTTCTGTTAGAGAAATTTGTGAAATCTGCAGTTTAAGAACTTTCTAAACTATAGATCACATGTGGTTGATCACATACAAGTGGGAAGGCTTATTCATGTAAGCAGAACTTTAATTTTGCTTCCTCAAACATACCAAGAAAAGCTCTTTCTATATAAATACTTCAGTAAAGTTTGTGCTTTACCTCCTGTGTTACAAAACATTGTTGTATGTTGTGTTTCCTGTTTGTACTGTTTTAATAGCTGTTCAACACTTTCCTAGAAATAGAAGTTAAATAGAATAATTGATTTCAAAAAGGAGGCAGTTCTTGGGAAAAACCCCAAGATTTGTCACTCTGTACTGTATGGAGTTAGAAGGTCAGTCAAACATTGACAGGAGGGTTCTGCAAAGATAGTCAGTGAGTAGGGACAGAAGATGAGATATGTTTTGCAATAGAGCTCTTTTATTTCCTCAAATTTTGTGTTCTTTAATTTTAGTCAGAATAAACCTATAGTTTGTGTTTTGCATGTTGGCTGGTATTGTTTGGTATCGTTTGCAGTCTGGATTAAAGTTATCTGACAAATTGACAGAAGTAAAACTAGACTTTCCCTTTTAGTCAACTGCTCAGGTCAGAGGGGGAACCAGCTACCTCTAGAATACAGCTTTTAAAAAAGGATGTCAATAAATACTGAATTTTATGCTAGCTGAAATTAAGTAGTGATTCTGTTTTATGCTGCTGAAACAATGCAAATACATAAATAGCAAGCTAAGATTTCTAAAGCTCATTTTTCTTCCTGTATTTTCTTTCCTTAAATAGTGTGTTAAAAAGAAAAAGAAATATATCTGAAAAACAAATGTACACAAACAGAAAAGCCTGAGGAACTCTTTGTGTAAGAGTCACAGGCATAAACCACATCTGTTCCAGAAAGCTGCATCCTGAGGTTCCTCTCTAGTAAAGAAGAAAAGAGATGATTTCCTTTCTCCACAATGTGGAGATAAATCTCACTATCATGCTTGGGAAGGAGTTGCACAGGGTATGGAGCTGGATTTCAGGGTGACCTGGTTTCCCTGACCTTGGTGCACCCTGCCAGTCCAGCAAGCCCTTGGCTGTGGGAAGGAGATTACCTTCTAGGCTCCGTGCCTGCCCTACCCTGGCCTCAAACTGCCTGCACAGAGAGGGACTGGTGAGCTCTGCCCTGCCCAGCTCTTGTTTCCCAGCACCACTGATGTCCCCACAGCCAGCCCCAGGAGAGGAATGAAAGGTTTTAAGTAGGCTCCAGTTTCATGTGCCTAAAGTACTGATTGCTTTGACTAATTGGACTAATGTGGTGCTCAGCCAGTCAGAGCAACTTTTTTCCTTCCCCGCCCTTCTAGAGCTGTTGAAATAAAAGGAGTAAACAACTTCAGTGAGTGGGAAGGAGGTGAATCTCAGCGACCCTGTGTTTACTTGGCTCTTTTCTCCTGTCCTAGCTGTTTGCTCTGCAGGCTGAATCCTCCCGCATGAAGAAAGAGGAACTGGAGGTGGAACAAACAGTTCTGCATCACAAGTTGCCTGCATATGTGGCCAACATGGATCGACTGGGGGACTCTGAGCTGTGAGTGCCTGCAGGAGAAGAGCTGGGGACAGGCTCTGCTGCTTTTGTTGGGTCAGGGAGGTTCCTGGAGGGTCATTTCCATGTCCCCTGCCCTGGGATTCAATGCAGAAAGACATCCAGGCAGACCTAAGTAGGTTTAATGGAATTCACGACAGGTGTCTCTCCCATCTTTTTTGGGAGGTTCTTGCAAACCAGTGAGAGCCCAAGCACACATGGAAGTGATTCTGCTCTGCTGTCAGCATTGCACTGAGGTGTTCTGGGCATCTAGGGCACTGGCAGCAGTGCAGTACCTGCAGTATTGCTCAAGTGAAGTGGATTGCCTCTTGATTCCATTTACTTGAGTGCCTGCAGTGCCATAGGTGAATGCCCTGTGTTGTTTTGTAGATACTGTTACTGTATGACCCAAAAGGATTCTAGTTACACAGGGGTGTTTTCTTGCTTTTGTAAAGTCAAGGCAGAAAGAGCTTCTCTTCTGTGAGGCTCAGTTATGCACAGATTTCCTCATGAACTTGCTGCAGTTAAAAGTGTGTTTTAGGCTGCATCTATTTTGTGCTTATCTCTGGAAATTAGGCAACATACACAGTGATACAGCTTCTTTAACTGTTATTTTTTTACTCCAGTACAGGACAGGAATAGGATTGATTAAATTATCCTGTTGCCAGTGGCAGATAGAAATTGTAGCAGGTACTACACACAAAATGTTTCAATCTAAAATTTGTCTTATTAGGTAGACTTAAGTGTTTATTGAACTATCTTGGTGACAGCTCTGCAGTCTTTGCACAGTACAGGCTACAGAGTTTAGTTTGTGATATGTTTTTTTTAACTATGTGGAAAGCCCTGATGCTATCTGCATGTATGGAGGAGGGATGGGGTAATTTATTCCTGTATTTATTTTTCTCCATTTGAATTAGAAAAACTTGCCTAAGAAGAGGCATTTCTTGCATGTGCAGCTTATCTCTTAGTCTGGGGACCAGTTCAGTTGCTTATTTTCGTGTCTCTGTTTAACCCAAAGCCCAGCTTTGGTAGAATAGTTCCATCCTTGCTGAGTGGATAGACAGTGAAGATTATTGTATTCCCCTTGCCCTTGCTGCCACTCTGCTCTCAGAGGAAGCTGTAGCAGAGTGAGGTCAGACAGTTATGTTCTGGGAAGCAGCTGCTGCTCTTGGCATTGTGGACTGAAAAGGGAGATGTTTATAATCATACAAATGGGCTGTAGCTCTCTTATTTTCTTTGGGTCTGGATTTTAAGAGATTGAAGGCTTCTGCCATAAAATTGTTGAACATAACTTGCTGTTTATCAAAGGGTGTTTGTGAAATATTGGATGCTGAAAGTCTCTCAAAGTAGGTCTATTTTATGCTATCAATTGGGAATCCCATCTGAACAAGTCCTACAGAAATCTGAATTTCCCTGCCTTTCCCTTAGGGTCTTTCTAAACAAACAGTGGAAGGAGTTTTAGGTGGCTCTAAAGGGGATTCAGCAACAGTTTGAGCTCACTGTCTCAGTGGCATCTCTGAGAAGTGAGCTTTTGGTTACAGTAACTGTAATGACCTGCTCCAGGCACTAACAGGATATTTTCAAATAGGGTTTTAGTGCATAGCGGTGCAGTGGCTTGCAAATGAACATGTGTCTTGCAGTGGTTCAAACAGCTGCCACTTCATTCAACTGGGTGGTCTTTGGGCAGGTTGCCTTGCTACACTTTCATACTCTATTTGGTGGTGTTTTGTGTTTTTCATCAGTGATATGACCTGCAACCAGAGAAGTACAGCACATTCTCTTCAGTCCCGGGGCGGCTTTCTGTCCTCCTTTCTCTCCCAAAGTAAAAAGGGCCCTTCCAGACCAATCCATTCAAGTGGGGCTTCTCCAATGCAGGCTAGCAGTATGCTGCTAGGGAAGAAAGAACCAACAAATCACCAGGTAATTCTCAACTGAAAGTTGCTCAGTCTCCAAGGAATTAACTTGCAGCATGGCACTGCTCCAAGCTTCTGCTTCCATCTGAAAAATGAAATGTCCTTTCCTGCCTTGCGAATGTGTGCTGGGCCTGAATGCAGCACAAGAACAGCTATTGTTATCGAAGAGCTTGTGGAGCTCTTGCAGGTGTTTGGTTGCTTTGCTGCTTCTTTTGCTCTTTGTTCTGCAGCCTATAGAAGCATAACTTTCCCCAGTCACTTCTCTGCTTTCCAGAGTGCCAAAGGAAAAGAAGGAGCAGTGAGCTCTAAGGATGGGAAGAGCCACTTCAGTGGTTTAGTGGCAGGAGAGTCCAGTTCCCTGCAGCAGCGGCAGAAGCGCTTGCAAGAGCATGGGAAAGAAAGGAAAGAACTGTTGTCAAAAGGGACCTTCCAGGTACTGGTCAGCACTGCAGGGCTGGGAGGCAGAAGGCTTGCATTTCTGTAAAACTAGGGGGTAAAACAAGTGCAAGTATTTCCTTTAAGCTTTGGAATTGCTAGTCAGGAATAACTGTATCAAAGGTTAATGTTTATAGTTAATCCAACTCCTGCACTTGGTTTATTTCTGTGTCCCTGGAAGTTAATCAGTATTGGCATTTCAGGTGGAAGAAGAATTCTTTTGTCTCTGTGTTTTTCAACAGCCTGGTCCTGAGGTTTCATTAAGGTTTTATTCACTTTCAATGGTTGTGTTCAAATACCTTGTTAAAATCCTCATTCTTCGGTGGTAATGAACTTGGCTCACTCATCCAGCCAAAGTGAGTTCTCTTCCTGTAGGTTCTTAAGCTGACTTATACAGGCCCTGTGCAGGACAATAAAAACTAATATAAAATTTTCCTGTACAGGAATGGAACTTGCTTTCCTAGCAACATTTACTTTTTGGAGTTTTTTGTACTTTACTGTTGCAGTTTTGCCTGGGGGTGTGCTCTGCTTTAAAATCTAATGAAATAATAAAACTGTGTCCTGGATTTTAACTGCTGAAGGTCAGCACACTGCTTCTGTTCACCTGTGTGTTGTCTGGCTTTCAGCAGCCATGTTGTCAAAAAGTACAGAGCACAGGCAGCATCTCAGCCCTTGTTATTTTGTCTGTATGAGACATTCTGCCTTGTGGAGAGACAGTGCTGAGGGACTGTTGCCCCTTGGCCAGTGTGTGGCTGTTCTGTGTGTGGGAGTGCTGGTTAAAGAGATGTTACTCTCACTCAGCATTCAAGGCCTTGAGAGAACTTTTTTATTCATGGTTCATCTAAAACACTTTCAGTGTTGGTTGGAAAATTGCAAAGCCCAATTTCTTAGTAAGTTTCCTTTCACTTCCCTTTTTCTACGTTTAAGGCAGTGATTTTTGGGATGTGTAAAGATTGGTCCTTGTGCTCTTGGGGAAGCTTGATACTCTTTAACTTTCTCTTGTACTCAAAGCATGTGAGCAAAAAGGAAACTGAAAGGTGGCACTGTTTTCTTTCACATGAGTGTCATTAACTGGTTGTTACCTCCCCATATTAACTAGCAGAATAATTCTTGGATTTATTTCCCAGTCTATTCCAGCTCTGTGATTTCAGATGATTTGATTATGCAGGGCTTGATCCCGTGGTCCTGATGAGAAGCTACTGTAAATTAGGCAAGCATGTGTTACAGAACAGGAATTCATAACCATCAATACCAATACCATTTTGGGGACACTTAGCTTTCAGAGGATGGTTTATCAAAAGAATGCTAGCAGATGGTTTACCACCTTATGTGCTGTATCTGCTTCTTGTTCAACTTCTGCTGGCAAGGGAATACTGAGCTGCTTCCAAATATTTCTGCAGTGCAGATCTTGTCTCATTCGGATACTGTCACTTCCTAAAACTCCATTTGTTCTGTCTGCCCTGTCAAATTGGGTTTTAAGCTTTTGGACTCGTGTGTCAGCTCTACTGTTGTCATCAGTCAGTTGGCTGCAGTGGTGACTCCAGTGTGCACAGTCTAAACCTCTGGCAGATGAGGATAATCCATCCACTGGGGCTTAAGAGCCAAGTTTTTTGCAGGTTTGCTGAACTGCATATTATACAGACTTAACTTATATTGCTGAATGCAAGAATTCCTTGAAATATGTTGCTTTTCTTGTGAATCTGAGCTCTGATGGCATGTAAATGGGCCTCTGATATTGGCTGAGGTATGCTATAAATGTTACAGTTCTTTTAATTCTTACAGGAAAGTATATATCTGGCACATGGAGGGGGATATAAGGGACTCAACAACTAAGCAGGTCATATTAAATAGTGCAGTTGTGCAACACATGGTCCTTGTACTCAGAAAGGTCCCTGGCAGAAGGAGTGTCGGTCTGACAATGCTTCTGTTTTGTTGCAGCTTCTTTTCTTTTTTTCTCCCGCAGACTGGGGTAGCTGAGGAGCTTGATATGGAGCTGCTTCCTTGTATTTCACACAGGATTTCTTCCTTCAGGGCCAAAGTGCTGAGAAGAAAACAGATACTAACACAGCTGAGGCAGAACCGTGCTCAGAGCTGCATGCTGAGCAAACAGAGACTTCAACCAAAATGCCTGGCAGCAGTGCAGAGGCTGTGGGGGTCCGGCAGGAGCAGCCTTTCATCGTCCTGAGCCAGGAGGAGTATGGGGAGCACCACTCATCCATCATGTACTGCAGGTATGGCACTGGCAGGAGAGGGCTGTCTTGTAGAAGCCTCTGCAGAAGGATCAGCTGTGTCTGCCCTCTTTCTCCCAGCCTCTGTTCTGTCCAGCACATTGGACATGTACTCTCAGTTGTTGGGCAGTCAGGTTGGTGTGACTGAAAATAACATGTAGCTTGTGCTACGTGTGAAAAAGGACAAAGATTTTTGGACAGAGATATTTGTGATTGGGCAATGCTAGCCAGGAGGAAAGTCTCTTGGAAAGCAGGTATTTTTTAAGGGCATTATGCTTTATGTCTGGAGCTTGGTGTGCTTTGTTGTGCCAGTTACTGTGAAGTGAGCAGGAAGCAGTGCAAAGTTCTAATTCCTGCAGAAGGAACTTGTGTGTGGCCAGGAAAGGAAGGATTAGTGGGTTACATCTAAGAATTTGAGGGAGAAGAATATCCCATCAGTTTCATTCTACACACAGGGTTGATTGTTCTGGACGGAGGGTGGCCAGCTTGGATGTGGATGGGGTCATCAAAGTCTGGTCTTTTAACCCCATAATGCAAACAAAAGCTTCATCCATTTCCAAATCTCCATTGCTGTCCCTGGAATGGGCCACCAAGCGTGATCGGCTGGTGAGTAGTCTGTGTGTGGAAGTGCAGCAGATGATTTGGGGCCGTGTTGCATGTTCACTTCTAGACAGCTGCACTGTGGATAAGATTGGGGCAGCAGTTAATTTCCAAAGGAACCAAAGCCTCTAAAAAGAGCTAGAGTGGGGAGTGTATGCTTTGTATTGAGCAAGGAGTTCACCACTGCTTGCCCTGAAACAGAAATTCTGAAGTGCAGTGTGGTACAGCTGCAGGATAGAAGTAGTGCCTTTGAGAGAAATGCCTGTCTTCACACAGATTACACAGCAACTTGTAAAGACAAGCAGAAGCAACTGAGTACAGCAGCCTGTGGGAGGCCTGCAGCAGAGAGCTGTGGACCTTTACTCATAGCCTGAGCCAGCAGCAGAGAAGAGGAAACAGGGTTGTGGGGGTGGCATTTTACTTGTGTGTAAAAAGGTGTGAAAAAAGCTCCATGGCCAGTTCTAGACTGGTGTCTTAAGAGCTGAGGGTTTGTGTGTGCATGAGGAGCTTGGGTCTTGTTTAAATAACATGGAAGTTTAAGTGTTTCCTACATCCCTTTTTCTCTAATTCTATTGCTAGAGAGGAGCCTTAAATGATATGCATTCCTTTGAGTACTTGCACTGTTGCTAGTGTTTCATGGCCTCCCTTGGCAGATACAGGCTGTATGAAAAGGCTGGCCTGCAAGTGAGGCAGTATTTTTCACATTTTGGCACTGACAATATGTGGCTTGCTAAGCCCAAAATGCCACCTGTGAAGAGCTGGTGCTAAAGCTTGTCTGTTCTTTGGCTTTTAGAAAGCAAGTTGTCAATGCAGTTGTTGCTCTTTGTTTGTTGTGAAGATGTTTCTTCTGCTTTGTGGAATTAATTTCCTTCTTGCTAACAGAAAGATTCTTCATTCTGAAATACATGTAGGATGCACCAGCAAATTAGGCACTGAAGTGACAAAGATCTGGCTTGCTCAGTTTTCTTTTATAATGCATCTTTTCATTACTTAAATTTTAATTGAAATTGTAACACCACTGATAAAGCATGTGTGAGCTCTTCTGGATGATTTTATCCTCCCATGGGTGAAAGGAGTTGGCTTCTGCTTGAATTTCTCTTGGCACACAGTTAACAATCTTAAGCTTCTCTTTACTTAGACCCCTAGATACTGAGACTCCATACATGTTTTGCATCTCATAAGGTTGAGCCATGATCTAAAAAGTGGTGTTTATGCCACCTTGGTGCCTATTAGATCTTTTTCTCACTGGGAAGCAGGGTTTTTACTCTGACTTCTGTGGCTTTGGGGTAGTCCCACTCAGTGTGATTGCACAAGAAGACAGGATGTACTATAATGGAGTAATATTTAGTCTGAATGCATAGAAAAAAAATTACTAAGTCTTGGTGGTTGTTGGCCAGCATCATTGTACTGCTCACTCACACTTTTTCCATCTACTTCCTTGCTGGTTTCAAGCTGTTGCTTGGCAGTGGGGTCGGGACAGTTCGTCTTTATGACACAGAAGCAAAGAAGAATCTCTGTGAAATCAGCATTGATGAAGACATGCCCAGGTAACTCTGGAATACTGATTTTTGTATATAAATAAGCGGTGTTGGTTTTAATAGTAAACATCTTAATGTTCCTGCTGCTTTTCTGCAACTGCAGGACTATCCAGCCTTCATCTAGAGGGCAGTCCCTGCCTGAACAGTGTAAAACTGTTCAGGTAAATGGGAGACATTCAAAAACTAAGCAGATGAATCTGCCCTCCTTTGCAGTGCACCCTGTCTTGCGAACTCTTAATGGGAGAGCTCGTAGGTGAGTGTTTTGCATGAGGCAGCTGCAGGAGAGAGGTGATTCAGACCATGTGCCTGTGTTTCAGGATCCTCTCGCTTGCCTGCAGCCCAAGTGGTGCCTCCTTCGTCTGCTCTGCAGCAGCCCAGAGCCCTGTCTCCCACATTGACTTCTCAGTAATCAACTCTGGGGGCAAAAGCATGAACCAGGTTCCTGGGAAGCTGCTACTGTGGGACACTAAAACAATGAAACAGCAGGTACTTGCTGGGTTTCTTTCCTTTCTCAGTCTTCTTGCTGAGAATGAGTGTCTTCTGTTTCAATGTCTAGGAGCCCTCTTTCAAAATTATGCTGACTTTCTTTTCAACACCCTTCCTTTTCCTTCTTCCTCCTTTCCCTCTGTCACATTCAGGATAAAAATAAATAATGTAAGTAGCTGCTGGATTGGGTGAAGTTTTTTTGTTTTATTGGTGTGTTGGGATTTTTCTGAGGAATTCTTCAGAATAGTCCATGGCCTTGTTTCTATTCTGGCTGCACAGTTTGTGACTGGAAATATCCCAAGTGGATTGAATGACGCTTTGCTGAGGCTTTCTCCAGTTGAGCTGTACTGAAAGGTTTTCGTTGCTGCTGTTTCCCTTGCCTTCCCTGTTTTTAAGTGAAGTGCTGTCCCTGACATGTAGGAGAAAGCAACATACTCGAGCTAATGCCTGCCAGAAGCTGGTTTTGCAACCTTGAGGCCATGGCCAAGAAAGCTGTGGCTTGGCTGAGGTGAATTGCTGGTTTAGTGTCACAGAAAAATGCCGCTGCCAGACCTTGAAGTCTGTAGTCATTAGAGGCGTAGGGCTCCAAACCAGAGTTCTTGTTACTAAATACCATCTTTCTTTCTTTCTTCCTTCCCCTGGAGTTCAGCTCTTCAGCGCCCCCAGCTCCATTTTCTCAGCACTAATGCAAATTTTCCCTTCCAGCTGCAGTTCTCCCTGGAGCCTGAGCCCATTGCTATTAACTGCACAGCCTTCAACCACAATGGCAACCTTCTGGTCACCGGGGCTGCAGATGGGATTGTTCGTCTCTTTGGTACAGTGCAAAGGGACCTGGGGGCATTGGTTGGTAGCCAGCTCTGAGGCCAGGTGGCCAAGACTGGCATTTGGGCTTGGATCACAAATAGTGTGGCCAGCAGGATGAGGGAAGGGATTGTCCCCCTGCTCCTGGCACTGCTGAGGTTGCATCTCAAAGCAGCATGTTGGGTTTTGGGGCCCTCACTACATAAAAGACATTGTGGGGCTGGAGCATGTCCAAAGAACAAAACCAAAGCTGGTAAAGGGTCTGGAGCACGTGAGGAGTGGCTGCAGGAGTTGGGGTTCTTTAGCTTAGGGAAAAGGAGACTGAGGGGACACCCTACTGCTTTCTACAAGTACCTGAAAGGAGATTGTAGCCAAGTGTTGGTCAGTCTCTTCTCCCAGGTAACAAGGGATCAGACAGGAGGAAACAATCTCAAGCAGCATCGAGGGAGGTTTAGATTTGATATTAGGGAAACTTCTGTCACCAAAGGGATTGCCAAGCACTGGAGCAGGCTACCCAAGAAAGTGCTGGAGTCACCATCCCTGGAAGTATTTAAAAGATGTTACAGATGTGGCACTTAGGAGTGCAGTTTAGTGGTGTAGTTGGCAGTGTTAAAGTTGGGCTTGATTATTTTGGAGGTCTTTTCTAACTTAAATGTTTCTGTGAAACTGAGTAGTGAGGTGGTCCCTAGTCCTCAGCTGGCTCCCCATAGCAGGGAGGCAGCTGTAGGATATGCTTGGAGAACAAGGTGGAAGCTGTTGTCTCCACAGGAGCTCTCAAGAGTGAATTGACATAGACTTTTTTGGAGGACATTGGCTGGAGACCCTGGTAGTGCTGCTGGATCTGTTGTTTCTCTCCTGCTGAAGAGGAGAGTGAATTTGCTCTTAAGCCGTGTGGTCTTGTGCTGTGCCAGATAGCAGTACCACTAGAGGCTGAGTTGTGAGGAAAGCAATAAATGTGAGACCTTGCATTTAAATGCAAGAGTTTCACATTAGTCCTCCTTTTGGGAGTAATTTGTGTTTCTCAGGTTTTTGTTCTCTTCAGCCTTTTCTTGCAATAAAGGCAGCTCAGGGCTCCTAACTTTGAATGGGGAATCTGCCTCTGGTGCAGGTGGAGGCTGCAGTCCCTGGTCTTTGGGAGGAGAGCTGTCAGCAGCTGGGAGGATGGGCAGGATAACAAGGGGAGGAGGAGGGCCAGTGGTGCTTGGATGCAGAATGCCTGCAGTTGTCAGTGAGTGTATGAGCAGCCCTGTGAAGTCAGTAGTTATAGACAATGATTTTTGTGGCCAAAGTGAGAGCAGGAGTATAGGCAGTATAGGGTGCTGGGACTGGATTGGGCTCCCCCAGGCTGGTTTGGAGGGCTGGCACAGAGACCTCAGGAACATAAAAGGCCTCCCTCTCTTCACCTCAGCTCTGTGTGAGTAGGAGGAGTGTTCAGTGCTGGTTCTCCCCTCAGATATGCAGCAGCACGGGTGCGCCATGAGCTGGAAGGCACACGATGGGGAAGTCTACTCTGTGGAGTTCAGCTATGATGAGAACACAGTCTACAGCATAGGAGAGGATGGCAAGGTAGGCTGGGGATGGCCTCCTACTGCTCAGCTGGCAGAGAGGTTACTTCTGGAGTCTTCTCCATATGGTGGGGACAATCATAAAAATATGCTCAGATTCTGGATGAAACGTGGGCTGCTAACTGCAGTCTCAGGTGTGCAGTACCACCCTGCTCCAGGTAATCTGCAGAGAGAGTGGCTGAAAAATGTGTTCATAGTTGGAGCAGTCTTTGACCTTGTGTGAAAATCCTACTGTTGGTGACATCCCTTTTCTAAATAGTCCATGTGAAGATGACCTTTCTCTGACCTGAGATCACCACATTTGAGATCTGGGATTCACAGGAAGGCATATCCTTGACCACCTTGCATAAATCTCATCAGCAGCTCCCTTTATAATTGTTATTGTAATTGTTATTATTGTTTATAATAAACACTGCAATTTCTGCAGTTCCTCAGTCTTCAGCAGTAGAGAAAGGTGTGGCTCAGGGAGGGACTTTGGCTGAGGAGTAAAGCAAGTTCTCACCAGAGTACTGCATGCAGTATGGAAAGACACATAGGCAGTAGTGCTTGAGGAAGGCAGGACATATCTTTGCCTGGATAGAAGGCACTCTTACAGCCTTTGCAGCCTGTGTTTTATTAATATATATAGTCATTAGGTATAGATGTCAAAATGCCATCTTTGTGAGGAATACCCACTATTTTGCTTAAAAGCAAAAAAAGGCGACTGCACTTGCATCCCAGTTAATTTCATTATAGGCTTTTCTCATCTCTTTTTCTCATTCTAGTTTATTCAGTGGAACATCCATAAAAGTGGCTTGAAGGTGTCTGAGTATGACCTTCCCAGGGAAGCTACAGGTCCTTTTATTCTGTCTGGGTACAGTGGCTACAAGCAAGTCCAGTTCCCACGAGGACGGCTTTTTGCTTTTGACTCTGAGGGCAATTACATGTTGACATGTTCTTCTACTGGGGGAGTAATTTTTAAGGTAAGTCTGAGAAGTGATGGGGACTACTCTTAAGTATCCATACAAACTTCTGTTAATTACAAGGGTGCAACAGCAGCCACTGGAAGTTTTTAAGCAGCACACTGGCTCTGTCAAAGCTGCTGCTCAGTTTCACACAGTGTGCATTTTAGCAGTGTGTAGTGAGTGTACAGCAAGTGTTTGTGTCCTACAGCTGGAGTATTTGTGCTCTTTCTTAAAGCCTAGCTTTTAGTGTCCAAGTGACTAGGACAAAGTTTTAATTACTTTTTTAATGTATGGATACATGCCAGTTCAATGCAAAATGTATGATTGTTGACTGGTGCTCATGTTCAATCTGCCTTTTGTGCCTGCTGATTCTATGTTAGACCCAGCCTGATCCTCTTCCCTTACCATGTACTGAAATTAAAGAAAGGGTAAGGCTGAATGGTTCTGAGTGCCCAAATTTCTGTGCTTCATTAACAAGTGTTACTTGTCACATGCCCATGCTCTTGCAAGGCAGATTAGAATCGGAATTTTTACTTTGCATCTGGGGCACCTGAACTAACATGAGCTATAGCTTAGGCTTATGTGCTTCTCATCAGTGTATGCTCTTAGCCTGCCTTGTTCAATTACTGCAGTTCAGTTGATGTCAGAAGTTGAGCTGCCTGAGAGCACATGCTACTGTAGTGAGACTGGAAGCTTCCTTTCCCGTGTGTGCTACACACATCTCAGTATCTCTCTGATTTTCTGCTTACTTAGTGTGCTTTCTGCATGCTCTTAGAGACAGAGTGTCTCTATCAGGCTTTGGCTTGTCCTGGGTGCATTGCCCCCACTGCAGAAACATACCTCCTTAAAATCTTATGCTTTCCTTCTTTTTAGTTAAATGGTGAGGAAAAGGTTCTGGAGAGCTGCCTTTCCCTGGGAGGACACCGAGCTCCTGTTGTCACAGTGGATTGGAGCACAGCCATGGACTGCGGGACCTGCCTCACTGCTTCTATGGATGGGAAAATTAAATTAACAACCTTACTGGCTCAAAAGTCTTAACCTGGACAGTACTGAAGGGGGAAAGAGCAATAGAGCTGACAAACCCAGTGTTAACTCACAGGAACAAACTGCATGGGAGAGAAGGCAAAGCAAAGTCCCTCTTCTCATTGTAGCTTTTGCCTCTTGATAAATACATTTGCCAAACCACTGTGCAACAGAATGCCAGTACGGGATTGGATCAGTGGCAGCACTGAAAAATAAGTCTCCACTAATCCATTGTGGCAGCTGGACTTCCCTCTGTTAGGGAGTCTTGAGTAGCACGTGGCTAAAAGGCTGTGGTCGCGTCAGGGTTCTGCAGAAGAAGGTGAGGCTGGAGGAAGCAAGCATGAGGCAGCACAGTGCATGACAGTAAGATGACTCAAACTGGAAAGGCTGATGAGAAACCAGAGTATTCTTGGTATAACATATGTTCTTATGATTTTGTTAGTTTGTTTTTATTTGGTATTTTTCTGTAAAAAGAAAATATTCCCTTGCATTTGAACTCTATGCTTTGTTCAGCAGTTGCTGCAAAACATGGAGGGTGGTGAGGGCAGTGATGTGCCAAGTCTCCTGCATGCAAAAAAGCTCTTGTGTTTTCACCAGGTGCTTCCAGCACCACATCTGCACACCAAGGTGAACCAGACATCCAGGAACAAAAACAACTGCATTTGCTTGGATGTATTGTGTTACCTTGGCATAGGTATCTGCTACCAACCAGAGCAGAAATTTGAGTCAGACTTTGAAATACTTATGTTGGAGTTCAGAAGCTACATAATGCCTAGTAGGTACCTGATGGTGGATAGGGGGAGGGAGGCCAGGACCAGTCTGGCCCTGTATAGGGCTCTGTCACTGGAGCTGTCTCTCCCCCTAAGCCCCCAACATCAGGCAAGTGCTGATGGTATTGCATAGCCTTTGAATGGACTAAGCAGATACATTTTATCTGCTTACACATTGCCATGGAGCTTTCTGCTGCTTATGTCCTTGGCCTGTATTGGGAGTTTGTGGTACTGTTGTTCCTTGCAGAGCATACACTGTGCTGGAAAATGAACAGCCATTCATGAGCCATATGGGTAGCCATTCTCACAGACAGCTGCTCAAGGATAACACTGCTGGATACTGAAATCCTCACTACAGGCATATTCATGCTACAGGTACCTGTTGTCCATGGAGTAACTTGCTCCTGCTGACTACACTCCTCGTAAAACCCCACCTTCCGTTCTCCAAGACTAACATGTCCCCTGCTAGACTGACATCTAAGTACAGGCTTTCCTGTACTTAGATGGAGTGGGATGTGATATTAATGGTGCAACTGCTCTTCATGCCAGTCTGAGCTAATGTCCCCTCAAATCTAGTGCTGACTTCGAACTGGCTTCAGGAATTCCCAGGGTTAGTCTGGGAGTTTAGAGAGCTCTCAAATAGGAGCCTTTGTTTGCCTCTAAAAAGGCCAAGAAAGATTGTGGCTGTATTCTAAGCCCTGCAGTGGTGACTACATTGCATAGGGGTTTTAGAATTTAGAATTACAAAATTACAGAATGGTCTGGGTTGGAAGGGACTTAAAGCTCTTCTAGTTCCAACTCTGCCATGAGCACAGCCACCTTCCACTAGACCACGTTGTCCAAAGCCCCATTTAATCGGGTCCTGAACGCTACCATGATGTTACTTTGTTCCAGATGTTATCTTCCAGCCCTCACAGAGGGTCAGTTGAGGTTTCTGGAGAGAGACTACTTTCAGGTTTGCTTCATAAGTAGGACTATGAGCAAAACAAAACCTCTAAACAGGGAAAGAAAGTATAAAAAACATGCGCCAGTCCAAGGCTGCTATGCAAAATAATAGTGCATTAGCACAACGTTGATACTGTGCCAGAAACCTGGAGGGAAGGAATGGACATGTTATTTTGCTAGAACAATGCTCAACATGCTGTATTCCCAGAGGGCTTTTACCCCATCCTTGGCCCAGGCTCCCCTCTCCTCGCTTCCCAGAACGAGTCCCCGCCGCTCCGGCGGAGCGCTGCTGCCCGGTGCGCCCGGGCCTGCACGACGGGCACTCCGGGCGGCACGACGGCACCGTAACCGAGCGCTCCGGGCGGCACGGCGGCAGCGTAACCGAGCGCTCGGGCGGCACGGCGGCAGCGTAACCGAGCGCTCGGGCGGCACGGCGGCAGCGTAACCGAGCGCTCGGGGCAGCGTCGGGCCCGGCCCGCCAGGCTGCCCCAGGGCTCGGAGGCTGCACGCCTCGTTCCCAACGCGCCGTCTGCTCCGCAGCTGGCTCAGAGCCGTGTTTGCTCCTTGACGGAGTATCGAGGAACGCGATATTGCCTGCCTGCCTGATCAAACACGGGACTCTGTCGTGACTTGGGATTTAGGGCGGCCTGGGGCTGTTTTTCCAGCTCCCCTGCACTCCCGGTCGGGCGGGAAGCAGGCCCCGGTGTGACGGCGGAAGGCGCCCCGTCGGCACCGCCCCGCGTGGGCATGGCGGCTGGGGCCCGGCGGCGGCAGCTCCCGGCCTGGATGGGGGCGGCGGGGGACGGGCGGGCGGCGGCGGCCCCGGCCCCCAGCGCCGGGCGGCGGCGAGCGGCGGCGGGGCGCAGGTAGCGCCGCTGGGGCGGGGGAGCGGCCGGGGCGGCGGGCGGGAGGGCGAGCTCAGCGCTGCCCACGCTGAGCGTCCCCTGTGCATTGCCCAGGCCGGCGGCGCTGTACTGCATGAACGAGGCGGAGCTGCTGGAGGTGGCCCTGGCGGTCCTGGCCGAGGTGAGCCGGGACCTCCGGGGGTGGGGGCGGCAGGGCTCCGGAGGACGGGCAGGGAGCGCTGCTGCCCGCGGCTCCCTGGCGGCCCTCTCCGGGCGG
The DNA here is from genome assembly GCF_012460135.2 of Molothrus ater. NCBI lineage: Eukaryota > Metazoa > Chordata > Aves > Passeriformes > Icteridae > Molothrus > Molothrus ater. The sequence goes on from NC_050482.2 coordinate 47,160,210, forward strand.
GCCGGAGGGCGCTGCCGGTGCTGCATGGCTTTCCCGGCCTCTCCTCTCTGTCCCAGCGGCCCTGCTGCCTTTGCGAAGCAGAACCGCGGGCCTGGGGCCTGGCGAGGCGTGGCTCACGGGCATGGTGGGCTGCCCTCCTGCTCCTTGGGTGCTCCCGGCATGAAGTCATGCACGGCCGGCAGTTGTTGTTTTCCCTCTGGTCAGAATCTACAGAGCGAGGAGGGTGAAGAGAAGGCCCGATCCGGGAGCGAAGAGGAGCAGGAGATCCCGCCAACACCAAACGAGGTTCCTGGAAGCACGGCCAGCACGGATGGAGGCAGTGACCGCAGTCCGGCACTTCCGTCCCCTCCTGCTGCTGCTGACGCAGAGGGGACAGGCGGGGAGAACTCTGAGGACGATGTCCTGAAATACGTCAGGGAGATCTTTTTCAGCTAACATCTCTGACTTCCCAGGAGAAGAGGGCACAGTGGGGAGGGTGTCTCCTCCCGCGGCCCTGGGAACGGAGGGAGGAGGGCCTGGAGGGGGCTGTGCATCCATCTGCTGTGTCGGTGCCCTTGTGTAGCTGGTAGGATACCCAGGAAGGCCAGAGGGGGAAAGGAAGGAGGTACTCAGTTCTCCCAGTCTATGCTGGGCTCAGTGGGATTTGGCTCCAGATTAGGTGTTCATTTCTGTTTCACATTTCAGAGCATGGACAGATAAAAGAAGACATTCGGGTTTCTGTGAGTTATCCCTTTGGTGGGTTGGTGTTTGTTGGGCATGGAGGCAAGCAGGGAGCTGTTGACCTGGAAGACCTTTGCTGGCAGAGCTACATGGTCGTGGTTCAGCCTTGAGGCTCCCTTGTCCTTGTGGTCCCTCTGTCACAGCTGCAGTGGGGCCTGGCAGGCTGTTCCCATTGGGACTGGTGCTGAGTTTGTCTCCAGACTCCAGCTGTCTTCCCAATGTTGAGGAACACGAACGGGAGCAGACTGGCAGGGGCTGGACTGCCCTGAGGGGGCTGACCCCGTGGGGAGGCCAGCGTGCATGGGGGTCTGGGAAGGGATGAAGATGGCTCGGTGTCCTCTTCCCAATCAAAAAAAAAGGACAAAGAAACCACATGAGGCCAGCTGTGAGAGCATGTATTGAAATGAAGAATCGGTGAAATCAGCATCACCAGCCTCATTGCCACCAAGGCTGAAGCAAGAGGAAACAGACCCTCATGTCCCTTGAAACAAATTCACTCAACTGCAAAGAATATCACTGTTGAGCAAACATTCTTTATTTGCATAAATTCTCCCAGTCACTGGATGAATTAATGCAGCATGTACTTACAAAGCTGTTACATATTCACTACACAGAAAATTCAGTAACATAAAACTCTGGTTTTGAAAAATGATTATATGGACTGGAGTTAACCGTTTCAGTCTTTTCCGCCATCTAGTGTCCTTTAGGGGTTATTACTACCCCCTGTAGGGGTTTTGCTGGTCGTTGAATCGTCTTCCTCACTTGTCCTTTTATTGCACTTTCTTAGTTGGTGCATGCTCAGTCTGTTATCTTGTTTTCAAACTACAAACCTCCTTCTTTCTGGTGTTACTTCTGTATCGTCCTAGATGGCTTTCTTCACAGCCTTGAAGGTTGGTTATTGATTGGCTGTTTAAGTGATATGTATCCTGTCTAGTTATGAAGAAATTATCTATTTGGTTACATTTTCCTGAACATTTGTTAGTTCCTAGTTAAACATAATGTACAGATCCTGTTTTCAAACTCCCTTTGTTATATGGTAGGGCCAAATGTATTAAAAGCATTTTGTTAGTTAATTACAATTTTAATCACATACTATGAGGTACTAGCAACTTTTTTACTTAGACTAGGTATGAGCAAAGGGCTGTGCCCACTGGTAGCTAGTTCTGCTACCTTCACTGCTCTTTGGGGCCAGAAGTGCTGTCACTTTGATGCTGTGCCACTTTGATGCTGTGAGGGGTGTTACATGCTGTTGTACCTGGGCAGCTTCTGTGCTGTGGCTGTTGTCTGCTGCCAGGTTGATGCAGGAATGCTGCACGCAGCAATGTGCCAGAGGATGGCTGGACACGAGCCTTTGGACTGGGAATCAGATTTTTGCTAGGGAGTAAGGCTGTATTTGGATTACAATTTTAAAATCATGTTACCAATAGCTCTTGCATCTTCGTCGCTGTCAAATCTTAGTGGGCAGGGCCTCCTCAGTTAAATGGTTTTGACACATATGTGTGTGCTTGGCCCAGCTAAGGTACACAGTGACAGTGAGAATCTGGAGCAGTAGCAGAGCCTGAGTCCCAAGCAGTGCCAGGAAGCCTCCAGTGAAATCAGAGGGATGAATCCAGTGTGAGGTTTGTAAAAGAAACATACCCAGGCCTCCAGACAGGATTATCATCTTGATGAAGAGTATGATGCGAATCATCTTCCATCCCTCTCCCTGCCCTTTAAATGTGCAATTCACATTTAAAACAAAAGGGAGGTGGAAGAGGATGAAGACCAGGCAGCTATACACACAAACCCTGGCTAGTCCCAGTTGCAGTGGACTGATGCCCATTGCCTGCAGATGCTCGGTGTCCAGGCACTGCAGCTCCCCAGCTGTACCATTCCACAGGCAGAAGTTGTAAAAGCCAATGCGTTTGTCAGGGAGGTTCACCAGGTTCCCGGCCTCGTACAGCAGAGCGTAGGACACCAGGGCCAGGGTCCCAACAGCCTCCAGTAGAGCCAGCACGGGCAGCAGCTTCTTGGCACACCACTGTGGCAGCACACCCATCCTGGTGCCTGCATGCTTTCTTGGTACCATGGTAAGAGCTGCTGTGGGGATGCCTGTTGCAAAACATGAAGGGGGGACCCCTCAGTTGTTGCCTCTTATGGCACCCTTCCCGAGACAGGCTCTGAGCCTTATGCCTGGGGTCTAGGGACTCCCCTTGCAAACAGAACAGGAGTGTCTCAGTCCTGCCTAGGACTGTGCTGCACATATGTTACTGCACTGTGAGGGGGGTGCATTTGGTGCACTTCTGGTCACAGCAAAGGTGGCTTAATGGTGGACCAGTACTGGGAGGAGAGTATGACTCAGCTTCACACATGCCCTTTGCATCATGATCTCATTGGAAAAGGCATTTGTCAGCAAATTGCAGGGATGGGAGGAGAGAAAAACTGCTGTCTGGGAAGAAGCATGATAAGAGCTATTGTGGGATAATGCCTTTCTTTCAGCTTTTATCAGACAAGGACATCCCTTTTGATCTTTGGACTACTGAGTAAAGTGCAGAGGTGACAGGATCTGAACTGCAGGGCTCCCCTTGCCTCCCTGCCCTTGTCCTATAGCTCTGGAACACCCAGTGCCATTGATATGGGTGTGAAATGGGTGGCCATTTCCAGCATTTCCACCTGGAGCTCAGCTACCCACTGAGGCTCGTAGACATGGTGCTCCTCTGTCTCGGTTGCCTGGGGAGCAGTGCCCTACACAGGCAGGCAGGTGCCAAGCTCAGAGAGGCACCCTGGATCCTCCTGCAGCCACTGGGACATGGGTGCTACTGAGACACACCTGGGATTGGCATCCACCTTGCTCCTCTCTCAGGCTGGTTGGCAAACTTGACTCTGCTCCTCTCCCCAGAATGTGTACTGTCCTCTAGTGCTGTCCTGTAGGCTTCTGCTTCACACTGAAAAACAGGGAAGTGGCATCAGGAAAGGCTATCACTGCCTGCAGAGTCATATGGCATTGAAGCGCTCTCCACCCAGGTCTGCAGAGAGGCATAAACACAGGACTCAAGGGACCTTGGCTTCAAGCCCAGCCTTGGGCTTGAGGCTTTGCAATTAACTCTTCCTCCCTCTGACAAGCTTCAGCTGCTGAGAATAATTTACCACTTTCCTTTAAGAAGTTCACATTAGCCCTACTGTCCCCTTCCACTGCCTATTACCCAGTGGTATATCATTTACTTAAGAATTGGACTCTGGGTCCCTTCCAGTTCAGAATAGTCTGTGAATATGTGATAACCTGGATGTCCTAGACCATCACCCAAAGCTGATTATGAATTTGGTACAGCCTCTGAGTTTTTAGAGTGCCAGAAGAGACTCTACTCAATCTGTACTCAGTGCCTGGTGGTGGTGCTGCTGACCAGAGACCCTTCAGCATTCCCCTCCCACTCCTCATCTCTCCCTGGAAACTTGGAAGTGGGGCACCTCTGTTTAATGAGCACAAAGATGAAGCTTCTCAGTCCCGAACTTCTTCCAAGAGAAACACACACACAGCATGGAAGGGAGGTCACAGCATCAGACACCAACCTGTCCACTTCCCCTGGTCGCTTTTCCCTCACTTCTTGTAGCCTCCCTTGGAGGGCTTCTTCTCAAAAGGCTTCTGGAGAGACTGGAAGCTCACATGGAGGATGCCCATTGTTCTGAATCTGCAATGAAGACACAGGAAAAATATCTGTGCTTGGGCACAGGATGTGCTGCAAAATCAGACCTCTGGTGAAATGTAATTCACCATGGTTTCTCTTTCCCCTAGTGTTGTTGCTTGGTTTGTCTGTCTTACACATGGTCTCCTGCACCCAGACATTGCTGCTCTTCCTGTCCTGTGAGGGCTCACACCACTCATTGTTCTTCCTGCTGCCCTGCCTTACCCTGAGAGGAAGAACAAGCTGCACTTGGAGGGAGTTCTTGGCTGGCTGACCAGGTCTACAGGGATTTCTGCAGCCCAGCTGACTCTTGGCCCTGCCCGCCCACCCACCAACCCTTGCTGTTGTATTTCTTTAGACCAATTTCCTAGGGAAGGCAGGCTTGTAGAAAGGTGGCTTTTTGTTCAGTCATCTCATGCTCACTCCCTTGGTATCCATAAAATGTACAAGCTATTAAAATTTGTCCTAGTTGCACATGTTTACTAGAGAGGGGACAGAATTAAATTCCTATCAGGTTTATGGTAACATATGGCAGGGGTGGAGGACAGCCACCTCAGAGACCCTGTGCTGCTGTGTGATCTCTGCATGCATGGGGACCTGGGGAAAGCACATGGTATCTCTGCCCTCTCCTCTGCTTTGAGGATCATGTGTGTAAGGACATATTTTCCCAGCAATGTCCCTCTCTTCATGGTTAAATTGCTGGCATCTTTACCTCCTGCTGCTTCCCCAGCAGGTAAATCCCTGTCCCTACGTGTGACTGATAGGACCAGAAACATGCCTGGGATGGCCCTGTGCCAGCTGGATGGAGAACTGGCCTGGAGGCAGTGAAGGCTGAGACCTGGCACCATGCCAGGGTGCAGCCACAGATAAGGATATTTGTGAGCTCTGCAGTTCATCACTGAGGCAGGTTTAGCAGCAGTCTGGCTGAGAAGCGAGAGACAAACAGGAAAGAGCTCTCACCCAGTCTACAGCTTGGGTTTTCCCAGACAGTCTCACTGCCTCTAAGGAGGTGTCTGTGCCTTTGGATGGGAAACTCTGTGGCTCTTCCTCAAAGGTGCAAGAAAGGGGAACCTGAACATGGCACAGCAAGCCCCAGCCTAGAGTCAGCGTCCTTGTTCCTGGACTGGCATTGATGGAAACACTGGGTTTCACCATAGCAGAGCTCTGTGTCTCAGTCTCCCTGGCAGAGAGAGGCCCCATGGGAATGGCTCAGGAGCTCCCTGAGGTCTCTGTGTGGTCAGTAAGGCTCCTAGGCACCCTCTGTGCTTTTGGGACTGCACAGCCCTTTCCTCTGCTGCTCACAGGCAGTGGGCACCCTTGCCAGGCTGGGGCTGTGCCTTCCTCTGGCAAGCAGCTGGCAGAGCGCCTGGGCAAGGGGACAGGAAGGCACACAGCCCTGGCACCTGGGTTAGGGGACAGGAAGGCACACAGCCCTGGCACCTGGGCAAGGGGACAGGAAGGCACACAGCTCTGGAACAGGATCTGTGCAGGGATGAGCATCTCTATGAGCCACTGGATGCCGCTGCAGTGGGGCTGAGTGCAAGGAGGTGAGGGAATGGGCATTTCCTTTGGCACTGTAGAGCCTCCCAGACAGTTTGACTTTCCTGTCTCCCCTCTCCCTGGCTGCTGAGGGGAGAAATGCTGTACAAGAGTAATGGGAAAGTATCATGCTTTGGACATGACACTCTTCCTTCAGGACATCTGTCCTGTCTCTTCACCACCTCCCCACCCCAGCTATCCGAATCTGTTTCCCCCTTAGGTAGGATAAGCTGCGGAGAAACCATGGGTGAAGAAAGGCCACTGACAAGCTAAGGAATGCTGGTAAACAAAAAACAACCAGCAGCAAATGGAACAGACTGTGGGGGAACTGCCCTTAAAGCAGGGGAAGGACCCTCCAAGACATCTGCACCCTGCAACACCACCTCTGGCAGTCCTCCCCAGTGCCAGTGACATTAAAAAGCGGGGGTCTCAGTGGAGAATACTTACGGGCTGCCCATCTGGGTGGGTGCGGAGCTGAAACACGGCTGGAGAGGGCTGTGGTGCCGGGATAGGATACAAGCGGTTCTGCGGCTGCTGCGGTGCTGCTGGCTGCTGGCTGTCCCCAGCCTTTTTTTGTCACGTGCAGATAGCTATCTCGGCTTTCTCTTTCGGTTCTGAGGGCAGTGCTCTTTCCCGATACAGAGTCAGCTGCCTCTGACCAAGAAAACAAGCCAAGCCCAGCTCCACAACCTGCGCCAGGCTCAGGCTTGCGTTTCCTTTCCTTCTCCCTGCTGTGCCAACCAGCACGAAAACCTGACCAGGCTAAGCTCACCCTGCTTGCTGTGCTGTTAGAGTAGCTTGGGTGTCCGTGAGGGCTTAGATGAATTTGTTTCGTTTTGTTTGGACACTTTAGAGGTGACTGAGCGTCCCAGCACAGATGTTGGTACCTCAGCACTGCTGGAGTTCGTGCACTTTGGACACGGATCCCTCCCTCCCTGCCTCTGCTTCCCAGACACAGCGTGGCCCCAGTTCCCTGCCTGCAGCCGCCGTGCTTATGCAGGCACAGAGCAAGGTGCCAAGGTGCCTGCTGCTACAGGGAACCACTGACACCTCCAGTTATGGAAGGGGAAAGCTCTCCTGTCGGAACTCAGTACATCCCTCTGGGTGTCCAGAGTTGCCGGGGCCCCTGTCGGGGGGCTCAGAGACCCTGGCATGCAGCCCAGAACACCTGGGGAATTGATTTTGACCCATGGAGCAAATTACCAGCTTATATGAGGACCAGAAAGTCACAGAAGTTTAAATAATGTAATAATAAAATTATCACTGGGTGAAAGGGTGGATTATGGGATTTTTTGGATGGGGGTTTTGGGGACAAGATGGAGGACTTAGGCATGTCCAGCCTTTCTTCTTGTTCTTCTCTGCCACCATCTTCTGCTGTGATGCTGGCACTTTGGAATTGGTTTAGAATAGAAGTTCACTGTCTAACGTAGGTGATATGTATTGGAAAGTAATTGTGAACATGGTATACATAGTTTGTAGTATAAAAAGACAACACCGCCCCCAGAGTGCTACTGGCTGTCCTACTGAGCGGACCTCAGCTGGACAGGAGAAAAATTTTATAGATAAGATTTAATAAACAATGCTGAGACCGAAAACTGAAGAGCTCTGACTCATTCTTCGGATGCGCGGGTCAAAACAGAGACTTTTCACAAATCTCAGGGCTGCAATGAACAGCAGAACTCCGAAGACTCTCCTGCCTTTAGTCCTCCTGGGCTGGTCTGGAGCTGTTTGTCCTACTAGCAGTCTTTGTGGTGGGGTTAGCCCTCCTCTGTTAGGAGGGCTGTGTGCTGGGGGTTGATGCATGTGGGACACCTAGCCATGAAGCTGATTTTCACCTCATAATTCCATGCTTAGGCATGGTCTAGAAATGTCCATGTGGTACACATGTTGTGACCTGTAATACTGGCACTCACATCTAAGAGCACAAAGTAAGTGGAAAGAAATATGGAGGAAGTCCTAAGAGGAGCTCAGTGAACAGAGACATGCAAGTGGTGGTGGGGGGATGCCTTCCTATGTGCATCTGTGTGTGGAATAACCTCAGCATGGAGAGGGACAAGGGTCTGCATCAAGGAGTTCAGCTCACAGGTGGTTTAGGCAGGGGTTCTGGTGGGTGGAGACAAAAATCTTGCAGCAAATGAAGTCCAGCAGTCCAGAGCTGCTGAGCTGAAAGGGGAGAAGGAAGCCTTGGGGCTGAACATGGCCATCTTCTAGCATTGGGGCTGATGGCTGGGAAACTGAGGGGTAAGAGACTTCTGAGGCAAGACTTCTGTTCCAGTGAAGTAACGTGCTTTGGCAGGGGCGTGTTTGTGCTCCCAAGAGGGAGGAGTCTTGCAGTTTGGGAACATGATTCATTTTTCAGTCATTCAGGGAGAAAAAGGGTATATAATTCTGATCTGGTGATCAACCAGCTCCTTAGCTGATCTCAGCACCACAAGTGAAGCTGCTGTTTCACTGCCATGGGCAGAAAGCACAAGCAGCTCCTTAAAAAATATCCTTGCTTTCACACTGGGGTCCTGTTTGCTGGGATAATCAGGATGACTGCCACGCTGGGTCTGCTCTGCCATGCCAGAGCATTTCTCCCTGGAGTGATTGTCCCCCTGCTTGACTTCCAACATTTTGGAATTACTGACTACTGTGCTCTTAGGAAGTGATGTTTAAAAAGTTTAAATGTTTAAAATACACCATTTGGGAATGTTACTCATGAAGTGTGGCATCTCACTGGCCAGGGCTGGTTGCCTGATTGTGCCCCGAGAAGTGGCAGAAGCACTTCTCGGTGTTTCCTGAGGAGCCCCATGTCTCCTCCCCAGCAGGGTCTCAGTATCTGCTCCTTTTAATGCCTCCTGGGATGCCATAGCTGCCAAAAGGGAGAAGTCCAGTCCAAATTTGACTCAAGACTTGCCCTTGGTTCCAGCTGACCTTCTGACTCTGGAGGCTTCCTTCCACACCTTTGGCTGCCTCTCTAGCAGGCAGTTCCCCTGGCTGCTCCTTCCAGGTATTTGGGCAGGGAAGATTGTGCCTGAAGGCTGGGCAGGATGCAGTTTGCCTTTCCATTCCCCTTCCTGGGGACATTTTACAGATGTGCTCTGCCTGCTTCTTGGGCTTCCAATGCCTAAGTCTAATGACAGAGTGGTTGGGAAGCACAAGTCTCATGGGGATGAGGTGAGGAAGGACATGTCTCATGGAGAAAGAATGGGAAGGGGGAGGAGAAAGAGAGCAGGGCTTCTACCTGTGTGTGCCTGGAGGTAGGAGAGACTGGATGGAGTGTTTGGGCTGCTGGGTTCTGCTTTCTGTGGGTGGGAAAGGAGAGCATGTTCCAGGAGCCAGCTTCTGCTAAATTCCTGTGTGACCGTTGCTTCCTGGAATTGTTTCCTGAAATGGACATCATTTTTGCATGCATTAGGAAGATTTATGTGGTTTTAAAGTGGAATTAACTGCTCTGCAGTTCTTGAGTTCTCATTTCTCATTGTGCAGTTAAAGCAAACACTCAGCAGTTTAGTAATATTATTATTATTATTATTATTAAGGAAAGCATGAGATCAACTGGAACTTGGCAAAATTTTTTGCTGATTTTACCCTTCTGTTTTAAAAGTAAACTACTACACCTTATCCCACATATGATTCTGTGGGATAATACTCCAGTCTGGCTATAAAACACAGAAACACAGAAAAAAATATTAAGAGCTGGGATATTTATTTATTTATTTGTTTGTTAAACTTCCTCTAAGCAATGCCCATTCCGGGAAAGCCTAGAAGAATGTGATCTGTTACATTTCTCCCCTTGGTTACAGTACACAATATCTTGGAATGAAATCTGCAGCTGGGGGAGGAACTGCCAAGCCTGCAAAAACATTTGAAGGGACATTCTTTATTAATCTCCTCTTTGGCAGGCAAGTTCTTACTGATCATAACACGGCAATATACTCAACTGTACCGTGCTTAAACTGTACTTGCACTCTGCTTACCTGGACTGCCTGTCCCAAAGAAGTCAATTCCAGCTGCAATGGTCTGTGCCCAGACTTAGGGGCTGGGAGAAGGGGACTCCCTTTTAACTGCATCTCTCCCTGCATACTGTGGGTGGCTGATATGTCTTTTTTCTCAAGAGCTGTATCTCCAGTGCCTTGGCTGGTGTGACAGGCACAGCCCCCACACTGATGGCAGTGCCAAGTCAGTGCTGCAGGCCAGGCCCCTGGGCTCTCTCTCTCAGCATGACCTGACCCAGCAGATGTGTCTCACAGCTGGACAGGGGCTGGGTGAGCTGTAGCTGGCTTTAGTGCTGCACTGCCCTCACAGAACCACTGGGTGAGGTCCATGATCAACAGGTGAGATGAGCCAGGTCTGACAGTGTATGGGGTGGTTTGTCCCTTGAGAAACAAAGAATATTTACAACATTTTTTAAAACCTTTTATTCTAAGCAAAGAGGTGCCTTTACAGTTGATATTGAATTTCATTAATAATATTTAGCCCAAGGAGCACATTATTACAAATACATGTACCCTACTGAAAATAGGAGAAAATATTTTTTAACCTCTCTGGAATTTGCCTTGGGTTTATTTTTTCTCCACTGAGATTGTTGTCAATCAGTAAATCATAGTGTAGTAATGTGATGAAGACAGTTTAAATGACAGAAAAATGACCTCTTCCAAATGCTGAGATTGAAGGAAATCCAGCCAAAGAACTCTGTACTTCTCTTTGTGGAACATACTCTTTACTGAGGTTTGAGGTTATAGAAAAAAAATGGCTTATTGGTATTTAAATAATTAAACAAACTTGTAATGTTTACTTTCTTTCACTGGCTCAGGTACTTGAAATATCTTAGGTTGAGTGTCACTGCCTTGTGTCTGTGAAACAGAGTAGTGCCTTGAGTTTCTGAAAAAATAATAGAAACAGGAATGAATTATTATGACTAACAAGTTCCAAAAGACTGGTTGACAAAGAGGTATTATCTATCAGTCAGCCACTTTAGGGGCTGTTCAGGGAATGTACACCAGGCTGGGACAGGGGAATCTTGGTAAGAGTTCAATAACTATTGGGAAAACAGTTACCATGTAAAGGCTGATATTTTTCTTTTGGTGGCAAAAATTTTTGTTTGTGTAAAGTTACACTAATTAAATTAATTTTTTATATATCTGTCTCTGGTCAGAAAAAAAACCCCTAACAGCCGCAGCATGTTGCTCCTGGGATGAAAAATACAGGTATTTTTGCTTTTATGACTTCTGCTCTTAGCCATGCTGTGAAAATATTCTCCTGATGTTTTAGGGTGTTTTTTTTATGGTGTCTTGTTGAACATTTTGATTCATAGGGGAATATTAGAGTTACAATTAAAAAAGCCCCAACAACCCAAACCAACAATTGTAAATAAACATGATAATCACAGTGCCAGAAGGAGTACATGTAAGAAAGCTGCTCAAGGTTGAATCCCTTATGCTGTTCTTTTTAGCAAATATTTATGAACCTGGATACAAACATATAAAATTGACCAGGGAGCTCACTTCCTACTCAATATGGCTTGTTTATTTTTAGTCTGGGAACTGGACAGTTATGCTTTTTCAGTAGTATTAATTGCCACTGCTCTGTTTTTCATATATGTGTTTGGGCTTCTGAAAAAAAATTATTGGCATAAAATGCCAAAAGTCGAGAAATGCTGGTCTACCTCTTGAACCAATGAAAGCATTAACAAAGCAGTCAGCATTATAAAGTGCATGTACATAAAAACAATATCACCCATTGAAATATCAATGTGACTTCTTTCCAAATAATAGTTTGCTTTCTCTAGGCAACAATAACAGTGCTCCTATTTTACATCTTGAGGCCATACATTTTTCTAGGCTGAACATCAGCAAAGTGTTGTTGAGGGCTACGTACAACTCCAGCATGAATTTCTGTCAAAAATTCTACTGCAGCTGTGATATTCCTTGCTATTCACCTTTTTTTTCAAATGCCTTTAACAACTTTCATCAAGATCAACAACAGAAATTTTGTTAAGTCTTTTGATCTAATAAACTTACTTAGTCACTGAAGTAGATCCACACAGGGAAATGCACATACATGATCATGAGAAGAAGTTAAGTTGTTTCTTGAAGGGATCATGATAGATTTGATAAACTGTTGTTACTTGCTTTACAAAGTAACAGCATCACCCTGACATGTTTTGCTTCTGGTAGGCATCCAGCAAAAGAACTTTATTCATTGCATGAAAAATGTATGAATGCAATCCGTACAATTTCATTGCATGAAATATGTCTTTGCTTGTATTTTAGCACCAAAATGACAGAACAGGACCTAGTGAAGCTTGGCATGACAAATAGTTTTGCAATGTATTCTGCTGTTTATAGGTCGTAGCAAGCATAGCCTTACGGGGTCAGGCTCTTAGGTGGCCAAAGTGGTGTTCAGCCCTGAACATCTCCTCCTCTGCTAAGTTTTCCTTTTTTTTCTGTTGTTTATTTACAGTATTTATGTCACAAACAGGAAGCAACAATTTACAGGAACTATTATTGTTGGCTAAATTTCATCCCCAAGCTTTCTAAAAGTCATTTACTCACAGGAGTTTGCTTTGCATATCTGTGGGAAACCTCTTGAGTAATAGTATGTCAATCACAAGCATGAAATAAACAAACACCAAGTAAACAAGGAGAAAAACATGCTTCAACCCTTTTTATCTCAGCAAAACAAGCAAATATAGGTTACAGAAAAATAAAATGTCTCCTTGTTGTCCTGTGAAATCACTCTTTAAATCTGAGGCTACATTTGTCTATGAGCTTAGATGTAGGCGATGGGCCCTTAGCGACACTGTGATGGCTCTTCTGCATGTGTGAGAGGAGGACACAGCTCCTGAGCCCTCTGAACTGGGTGTTGCAAAGTACAAGTGACACCAAAGTACAGAGCACGATACTCCTTGTGTTAATGCCTGTGCCCTCCCCATCCTGACCCTGGGACTGCTTACTCAGCTGTGCTGCAGCAGCTGACAGGTGACAGCCACCTTCCTTGGGACAAAAACTGCCTCCTGGATGATCAGGGTTAAGCTACAGGGAAAATGAATACTTCTGGTCTGCTCTGCTCATCTGACTTGTTCTCTGACAATGCATCAAGATCACAGAAGCATCACAGAATCGTGGAGTAGTCTGGGTTGGAAGAGACCTTAAAGATCACCAGTTCCAACTCCCCTGCCATGGGCAGGGATACCTTCCATTAGACCAGGTTGCTCCAAGTCCCATCCAACCTATCTTGATCACTTCCAGGGATAAAGCAGCAACAGCTTCTCTGGCCAACCTGTTCTGGTGAGTCTTCATCCTCATAGTGAAGATTTTTTTCCTAATATTTAATCTAAGTTTATGCACATCTTTTTATTTCTTTGCATTTCAGCACCAGTTGTGTAGCTCAGATCTTGATTTCTATCCTATGGACCTCTTAAATTTGATGATATAGATCCAACGTATTAATGTTTCCCCAAAAGAAGCATACAAAGGTTTTATTCCCTAATAAATGACCATGTTAGGGCCACAGCTCTTCATAACACACAATGCTCACCTCTCTAAAATCACCTGCACCTCTGATCTCACAGTCTACACAGAAGGAGTATTGGAGCCCTAGATTTTAGACTTTCTGTGCTGAAAGGCACAGACCCACAAGAGAACACTTTGTTTTACCTGAGGCTGTGGAGAAGGCTTCCAAAATTGATTGATAAGGCTAGAATTGCAGATGTGTAGTTAGTTAGAAGTGTGTAATATCCCAGAATAGAAAACTTAGAGTTTAAAGTTTTAAAATATAGTAATAAATATGAAACAAAATGAAAGTTTTAAGGCAGAAACACGTTGTTCTTCTTTACTTTCTTCTTCCTTCTTCTTCATAAGTTTAGATGATATTTTCTCACTAAACAGAAAAGTCCACATTGTGGGCTTCAAAGGATTAGTTATTGAGTTAAAAAGGAAAACAATCTAGGTATCATTTCTTAATTGGATAGTTTAACCTTAAAAGACCTAATAACAAGAGATAGTTAACTATTTTGTACCTTACTAATGAAAGACTGCAGAACTCACAGCTATGAGGCTGTAACACTAATAAGAAACAATAAACACCTAAGTCTGAACATGAACTATTGTCTCAAGTACCTTCAATCCCAACCCCAGAGGAGCTGATCATGTTTAATAGGTGTATTGTTTGGTCAGCATACAGATCCTTGCTCAGCTGTCAGTTACCCTGAACTTAACCAGTCTGGCTAAAAGCAATCAGAATAGTGTCTTCCATGGTTAATGCAATAAGGTTTACACAAAACCAAACAACGCACCTTTCATTGATTGATCTGCAAAATATAAGGCTGCAGAGAAAACAGTGTATTGATTTGAGTGATGCAATAGACTGCATTTGAGTGATGCAAGCTCTGTACCACCACAGATTTTTTTCTCCTCAGAAAGGCCACCTGGAACAGATACAGTGCTTTGCTTCTTCCAGTGAACTGCCTATTAAGGTTTGACTAAAATGTTTGTGTGCAATCTTTTAAAAAGTGTTAAATTGAATAGTGTGACTCCTGAAAGTCTAGTTTTGTAACACTTCGACCATTTACTCTGGCATTCTTTATGAGATACAGAGAAGATATAATAAATTGTGGCATATCTGAATAGTTCTAAGTTACCTGGAATTCCAGTTTACACATCAAAATTCAGGACCTTGGAATTTACCCTTGCTTGCTGTTTCACTGCCTTCTCATGTTCCTTCAGGCATAGATAATAGCAAGAACTACCACAAATTTAGTTTAGTGCTTAGAGAAAGCAGTTATCAAATTTGTTATTGCTATAAACCTACAGCCTATTATGTTTTTTACAGCTGGACTAATGAGGCAGGAGAAAGGGTGTAGGGAAAACTTCCTTTACCTGCATATTATTTACACAGTAGTCCAAGTATTTCCACATTGTGGAAATACTGTGCTATGGACCCCAAGTCTTTTATATGGAAAGGAGTGCTTTGTCTGCAGCCTGAAGCATCAGTCTCCTGTACGTTAGGGATCTACAGGCCAAAGTATTCATTTGAAACAAAATGAACATTATTTAATACAGGCTGTAACAAGGTGAAAAACATTAAATGTACTAATTCTGATGCTGGCTTTCTGCACAAGAGTCTTTTTTGTGTTAGTTTGTTATACAAGTTAAACTGGAGAGATTTAGTTTACAGTTTAGGGTTTAGTTTAATACCAGAAGGCTTAATTTTATATCCATCAATGCCTTTGTGAGTAGAAGTCTGCACAAGAAATCAAAGCCATTTGTAGCAAAACATACAGCAAACTTGGCAATCTTTGCTATCAAAAGGACATCTGGGATCTATTCGAAACCTAACTTCATTCTCAAAAGTGGCTGTATGCCAGAAAAGAAGAAAATGAAAGAAATAAGGAATTGGATCAGTAAATTTTTGCAGAGTACATGGGGAGAAATACACTGAAAATATCTTGAAGAACAAGACATTGTTCTTTTCTACTCTTTTACTCTGAAGATATTACCAGAAAAGAGAGACTATATTAAAAGAAATCCTGCACAATACTGAAGAAAAAATAGCCCATTCTGAAAAGAAACTTAACCTAAAAAAAGCAATCAGAAAGGCTTGGGTGCAGTGCAAAGATGTAAACAATACCAAAACAATAAGGGACATCAATAGAGACATCAAACTAACAAAGATATAGTGGAAAGGAGAATAGGGTATTCTAAAGGGAAAGAAAATAAGATTACATTTTGACCATGCTTTAGTTATACCAGATGGAAGGGGAACATTTCTTCATAATAGATCTGTATTTGAAGTACAGCTCCTGGCCTGTTAAAATGCAGAGGTGATTTCCCACAATCAAACCACCTGGATTAAATATTGGTACTGCTTTCAAGACAAAATTATCCTGCATGAGTTGAGCTTTACATGAGTCACCAAGAATGAAATCCATAAAGCCCTTTGTTATCCAGGAATTCTTAGTTCCTCCTGGATGCACCCTCACTGTCAGTATTGCAGCCTTCTGCTCAGTGCCCTTGCCACTTTTGGAGGGGGTAGTGGTGGTGATAGTTAAAACATAGACTGTGTTTCCCAGTGAGCAGCATAAGATGTGAACCTTGCAGAACTTAGACACCACTAGGCCTTTAGAGATGGCCACCAGGTACTCCTGCAGGTTGTTGTAGGTGTAAGGATAGTAGTGGGCAAAGTAGTAGGTGTCTTGGTCAGCCAACTGGAACATCCAAGTGAGTGAGAAATAATAATGTCTGTCTTGCCTTATACTGGTTTTGCCTTACTTGATTTATTTCCAGACCTTTACCAGCCATTTCTTGTGCTGTTCCTTACAGCTGGTTTCTAAGTACAGCAGTGGCCACAAGCCATGTTTGTACAGGCTGTTGCCTTGCTAAAGCTGTCAGCAGTGAAGCACTAAAGCATCCCTGCCTGCACATTGCTTGCTTGGAAGTAGCACCACTGTGTGTGTGTGCTTGTGTGAAGGTCAGTGTGGGGTCAGACAGTATTTGTAGAATTCTGAATTTGCAGGACACAGAATTAGTAGGCAGAGAGCAGACAAACAGTGGGGTGCTGCTTAGCACTGTAGCATGAGGTAGTGTCAAACAATGTGCAAGGCCATGAAGAAGCACCCTGCAGTGAATCAGGTGCAAATCTGATTCACAGCGTTATAAATCAAAGTCTAAGCAACTGCTGGGAGAGGATGCCTAATCTCACCAAGTATGGCAGTAATGCAACTGGTGTCTTCATTAGAGCTCTTAGTAATAAGTAGAGCTTCTTAGAACATTCTCCACACTATGCTTTAAAAGGAGGTGCTTAAGGAATTTGTTGAGTTTGTGTGTACGATGATCACCTAGAGAACACATTCAGTGCCAAGCAAGCACCCATGTTCTACTGCAGCTTGATGTTTGCTGTCCCAGGAATTACTAACTGCTTGTCATTCCTCAGGAACAGGAGGGACCACTGGCCACACTTCAAGGCAGCAGTTTTCTTCCTCTTGCTTGGAAAGTTTCATTAATGAAGGCTGAGAATCACAACACCACAACACCCACTTTGCTGGAGAGCTGTACAGGCTGAAATAAGATTCACTTCCAGTTGCTTGTGCACAAAATTCAAGTCAGTAATTAATTCATGGAAAGTGAATTTTTAAAGCACAGCAACTAAAAGATTGTAAGAGAAATCCCTGTCCTTGTTTGCAAAAAGGCAGGGAGCTGATGTTCAGAGTGTTCTGCACATCTTTTCCCTTGCAGTAAATTAGCATATCCAGTTGCAAAGGACAGAGTTTCCTTCCCACACAGCCCTTACCAGTTCTCCTGGGCACCAAGTGTAGCACCTTACTCATGACAGGTAATATGCCCATCCTGCAGAAGCAGCTAATTTCTAAATGAACTTATCTCAAACAGTACCACTGCTTTTCTGTGTATTACAAGCCTTTACTAACTGTATTTGCCTCAAGAAAGGTACCAAACCCCTTTCAGTTTTGAGCTTGTGAACATTTTGTGGCCACAACTAGTTATCTTAGGACTGCAAACCTATTATAATCCTTTCTTATCCATGTAAAAGAATCCCAGGACCAAAATCAACAACGGCCAGAAGTTCCAAGTTCATCCAAGGCAACTGGATCAACTTAGCAAACACAGGAAAGAATAAATAAATCTGATACTCAACCAATGACAGTGGAATAAGGCAACTAATCCCTTCAACTCTGTCCAGTGAATCCTTGCCAGACAGAGAAGCCTGTATTCAAGAACTGATCCAATCTGACCAGGTTTGTTTATAATTTTTGGCAAAAACAAAATATCCTTCCAACACAGACTTCAGTGTTGATGTTGCAGCTACACAGATCTCATATTTTTCACTTTCTCTTTTGGCTCTTATCATTCTTTGCTCATATTTTCTCAACAAACTCATTTTAAGCTGGTTCATATTGTTTTTTACTGAGAACAATGGATTGAGCTGAGCTGGACTTCTGGGATAAGTAACAGGACTGGACTTCTGGGATAAGTAAGCAGAACTTAAAGAAGATGAGGTAGATGTGTAATTGTGACTACTTTCCTTCCTCTTCTATAGCAAAATAACTTATTCCCAAGTGCTTTAAAATTACATGGAAAATCATATTGATTCATCAAGTTTTGAATTATATTTGTAAAGGAGATCAAAGCAGGGGCTTCATCTGCCTACATCTGACAGCAAGGGTTCTTAGGCTGTTCACATCTTCTCCTAGGTAAATCACTTCTAGATAAAACCTCCTTTGTCAGGAGTTTGCTATGGCAGCATTGTGTCCAAACCTGTTGTAGTGTACAATGATTCAGGGGTAGTGAGTATCCACTCTGAAAAGGAGGCAGAATAAGGTCATAGATGTCTCAGTCCCTCAGTCCCACCTCTATGCATTTCCAATTTTTATTTTATTATTTTTGAATTGCAATTTTTTGTATATATAAAGGACACAAACTGCCTTAGTCTTCACTAACTCAAAACAGGCTTGCACCAGGACTTCTGTACAGACTGCATAAAATCAGTTATTAGCTGACATTCTCATTTAACTCTGTAACCCTGAAATACAGTACTGACATTGCTAAAAACTGGACATGAGATTTGTACTGAAACTGCAAGACCTCAGGACTAAAGTCTGAACTTTATCTGCCTGCAGCTTTGTCTCACTCAATTTAGCTGTGACAGCAATTTCTCTAATTGACATGTACGGCTAATTTGTTTTATTTTGTTTGCCTTTGTGTGGTGTAAACATAGGTTTATACAGACAGTAACAAGGAGGAGTTCTGTGTAGAAATGCAGGCCTACATCTGGACAAACTGCATTTTAGGGGTAACAAGGAGACATCTGAAGTCAGTGGGGGGTTACTTGCTTGCCAGCAAGGAATTCTTCGAAGTTGGGAAAAGCCACTTGAATGAAAACATGACAAGGCAGAGAAAAGGCTTTGAAAAATAAAATCTATTAATTGGATGGTTGGGACTGCTGGTACTGTGCACTGACTGCAACACTGCTTGGAGTTAGTTACTTGTCATAGGATCATAGATATGAAAGGATCCCCTTTCAAAGCATTCCCTATCCTTCCTACTATCTCCTTATATCAGGCCAAAAGATAGAAGTTTGGTTTCATGTAACTTTGTATTTGCTTTGGGTCTGAATCAGATACAGCACCAGTAGTACTAGTTTTTTACCAGAAAAAAAAATTCTTATTGCTTTAGGTCTGGTTTCTAGATTTAGTTCTCTTCACAACAGACAAAACCCCATAATAAATAAAAGATTTTCATTTGAAGGAGCAGGTTTCAAGTGTAGATGACATCATAGATGAGAAGTAAAGGAATTAAACACAAAACCCGTGAACACATTTTTAACCTGCAGGGGATACTGAGCTCTAAGGGAGGGCTGGCTCGTAAACTGGTGGTTAAGGGTGAGCTGCAAGGTGAGACTGAGAGAAATACTCACCTAGGTCAAGAACAATTAAGTATGAGTAGATCAATTTCCAATTTTGTTTAGAGCCTCACAGTAATGTGATCACTAATATATTTTCCCTTTCCTTATCTACCACCTTGTGGTTTTGAAAAGGAAAATTTTCCCTTTTTTAAAGGAAAAATGTAGGGGAATAATTGAAAGGGTCTTAATATGTAAGAACAGTGCAAACTGTCATAAATTAGCTAGAGGAGAGTCTTGATCTTAAACCAATTAAACTTAAATACTAAAATAAAATTGGCAGTCCATAGTAGGCTAGTTTGATTTTGTTTATTTCCAGAGAAGAGCTGCCTTTTTTGGTTTGTTTTGTGGCCTGCAGAAGAATCAGACCTAGTGTCTGTAATCCATGCACTGCACCACTACCCCATGCCTGGGTTACCCTCCTGCCCCTATAGCTGGGACAGGGTGTTCTCAGCTGGCTGAGGAGGCATGAGCAGCAAAGTCTGGTGGGTTATGTGAGGAAGGCCCAACAGAAAGGTCAGTTTGCACAGGAGATCAGGGATAACTGTGGTGTTGGAGGTCACAGCCACCTAAGCAAACTGGCTGGACTCCTCCAGCTTCCTCTGTTGTCCATGAAGGTGTGTACTCATGAGGAACGGTTCAGAGCACTGAATTTTGGATCTGCTTGGGTTTGCCCCCTGGAAGACCTGCTTTTCCTCCACTGGTTCTAGAGGCACCAGTGGTGAGTTCCTTGGCTGACACAGAAGTCCAAGTAGGTTATGTGTGAATATACATCCCCAGGATTTCTCTGAATTGCAGGTAGGCATGGCTGCCCAGCCCCCTGGACCTCGCCCAAAGCAAGTCACCAAGGGGACACATGGCCCCAGAAGGGGCTGTGGGTGATGTGTTCTTTACTGAGTAGAAGAGGGAGAATTCAAACCTTCTTGGAGTGCTCAGCATGTAACTGTGTGCTCTTGATCATGGATGAAAAACAGAGCTCCACAAACATTCTCCACTGCTAAACACTCATGGGAGTTCTGCTGTTTGCTGCCACAAGACAAATGCCACGACCTCTGTATCAGGAGTTATATTTGTTATGGGTGTATCAGTTTGTACATGACAGGAGGGACTGCCCAGCGCTTCTTCACACACCCAGGAAAGTTCCTCCTCCCTGTCATAGTCACACTCCACGTGTGGTTACACAACCCCCTCTAGAGTCAGACTCTGCACCTTCAGCGCTGGAAAGCAATGGATGAGTTTCTCTGTAGGGAAGATGGTCCTGAGGGGCAAGCAGGTTGATTTCCAGAATTGCTTTTTTCTTTTCCCAAAATGCCAGTTGAATGATCAGATTTACTTCCCTTGTATAAACAATAATTTCTGTAATCAAATCATAAATCAAATAAACTCAGTCATATGTTTTTATTTCAATTATCCAATTTTATTTCTATCATCGTGATACTAAAAAAATCATCAACTAAATCAGAATAATGTGTAAGGTGGAGTGTTTTGCGAAGAGCCTATCCTTTGTTTAGAGAGATGAACAGGAGAGGCAGAGAGGGCAGGGGTAGGAGGCAGGAGTGACTGCTCAGAGTTTGGAGTGAAAGAACTGCCAATGAAAACTATGTCATAAATCTGTCTTGTCCACTGGGCAGCATTATCCCTTACATGACCTCTAAAGTTTGCTGCTGACAGGGGGAGCTTCACAGCCTAAACTTTAGTCTGGGATCCCCAGGAAATTTGGGTACCTCTGGTGAGAATTTTTGTATTCTTTCTTGGGAAAAAAAAAAAAAGCTTGTGTCGGTAGCAGCTTGATGTAAACTGTTTTCTTGAAGATTTAGATTGTTTTTCTAAGTCTTAATTTGTTTCTGGTTGAATCAAGGGTGACAGGAATTCAGGTTGAGTGTGCTAAAGATTTTTTTGATATTGAAGAAATTGTACTTCACAAATTATTATTTTTTAAAGGATCTGTGTTATATTTCCTTAGAAGAATTTTATTTACTTTTGCAAAATGAAGTGAGAGGTGCTATTTTCAGTTTCTTGTGTAAACTTTATGAAAAGTGTTTTGGACAGGTTTTTCTTTAATCTTATTTTTTCTACAGTGTCACAGAACAGCTTTGGGTTAGCTTTGGGTTTGCTCCTTCTTTCCCAGAGAATTGTTTATTTCTAGTGGAACAGCTAAGAGGACGGGGAAAACAGAATAAGCTTTTAAGGAGGTCGGGTGCTGCTGCCAACAGAGAGAGCGAGAATGGCCACAAGATGGTAGCAGTCTGTCAGAGAAGTCCAGGAGAGGGATCTCAGCTTCTCTTCTTGATCCAGGGAGGCAAATGCACGCTGTGAGCCTTGTACCTTGCAGCGGAACATTGGCAGGGTACAAGCAGAGCTATTTTAGAACCAATTTTTAAAAAATTGTGTCACTCTGAGGTGATGTCACGTGAGGTGAACAATGAAGAGTAGCACCACAGGCTGCTGTGCTTGCACGGCTCAAGCAAGGATGCCAAGTGCAAATCCATTTTAAAACTGCCAGTGCAAGCTGGCATCTGGGATTGTGTCCTGCTGGGAGGCCTTGGCTGGCTCATTCACTCCTCCTTTCTGGGCTGTCCTCATGGCATCCAGGCTGGCACAGCCCCAGGCTGCAGGGTGTTGGCCTGCCACACACCCCTTCTGCCCTGTTGGATCCCTTCAGAGGAACACAAGGGGTTAAATTCATCCTGCTGGGCCTTGTGAGAGATCAGGTGTCATCCACTCTCCCCCTGCTGACATAAACTTCATGTTAACAGAAAAAGACAGTGAAAACTCCATCATGTGCCCTGTCTGGTTTGACAGCAATGCAGTCATATGCCCACATGTGATCAAGATTAAACTTGTGCTGCAGAGTGATCTGGCAGTGTGCAAACCCCTATTCATGTGCACAAACACATGAGCTTTGGGGGGGGAAGAGAAAGTTTTTATTTCTCCTGCTTCTGCTGTAAGATAAAAGTGAAAGGGGAGCTTCTAACAGACTGCTGAGGCTTCATTTTGGTTTGGGTTCCAGTTACCAGAAAAGATACAGGAGATTTTTCTGTGAAGCAGTTCTGTGTGAATTCTAGCACAATTTCATCCTTTTTTCATGCATGGAATTTATGGGAAGGTGTGTGAAGCCTGGCAACACTTCTGTATCTTGTATCTGTTCTGCAGCATGCTTGAGTGAGGTTATTGTGTGTCAGCAGGACTTAATACAAAGGTAACATTCAACTCACAACATTACAAGCTTAATTTGACTCTGCCATGAAGACCAGCCCTGCTCTTCTTGTTGCATTTCTCTGTACAAATGCTAATTGTGCTGCAGTTTCATTTAGGCATGGTGCTCAGATGTGATGCTCAAACACCTTCCAGCATGCAGTTTAAATATTTCAAAGCCAGCAAAACGGTATCAGTGTTTGCATTGAACCAACTTTCATGACCATTTGCTTCCTGAGAGCTGTAACCAACACTCTGAGCAGCCTTTTCCTCTGGGAAGTCCAAGTTTTGTGTAAGTTTTTCTCCTCAGTGCTAATGATTTAAATACCTACTCATTACTCAGTAAGACTCTGTCCCTGGAGGCAAAGGAGGAGCCTAAATGTCACTTCATGTCCCAAAAATGAAGACTTGGTTTGCCTGAGGTGCCTTAACCCAGTGCAAACATGCACACATGCTTTAGATTTCTCCCAGTCTCCATAGCACTATTCTTAGCAGCACAGTGAAATGTGGTTGTGTTAAGCATGCTACAGAGAAGGTTCAAAATAAATCATGTCTCAAATTGACCTGATTCTCTTCTTTGCTGCTTTCTTTTGGCTATAATGTAGCTCACAAAAGGATAAAATGCTGTACTGAAAGTAACAGTTTAGTTTGTTTCTCTCTGATGCAACTGTTGACACATTTTTCTATTTCTGACTTAATTTCCATGCTTTCCTTTGATTGCACAATTCTCAAAGGTGCATCCTCCATTTTACAGAAAGCAAATGGTTTTAAGAATATATATATATTCCAGAAACTTCTAGCTAAATAAAAATAATCTACTCTCTGGATACATACACAACTGGCTCACTTATGGGATTTGGTAAATATCTATGAATTTCTACAGGTATTTGAGAAGCTCCAAGTCAAGCAAGCTCCTTTAAATCCAGTTATTTCTGCCTCGTTCTTTTCTGTTCTTCACAGACATTTTGTTCTCTCAGGCCATGTCACAGCATCACATCCCTAGCAGCCAATACTGATTATTGTGTCCATGCTTAGGGTTTTTTTTTTTTTTTTTTCCAGTTCCATCTTTAATAAGCCTCCTGGGCTTTCTTTGAACATTTCATTTGCAACTGCAAAGAAACCCTTGTGTATTCCAAGTCTTCTATGTGGATTAAAAATGTTTTAAAAGACTTTATTTCAAAGACTGGACATAAGAGTTCTTGAAGATACATGGAGATGGGTACTTGACACACACCTGAACTCAAGCCTGGTACACAGAAAAAGTAAAAATGTGTAAAGTATTTTTGTGCTTTCTTTAACACATTGCTTTGAGCCTGTAGTAATGTTTAAATTCCTTCCTGTGTTTACTGAGATATAAAGGAGGTCTGTAAATATGTTTCTTTCCTATTTTCCTCCAAATGTTCTGGTTCTTGTATATAAACAGAAGTTTCTTCACATACTTGGGGAATAATTCGAATATTTTTCTTTGTAACTTCAATCTGTTTTAAAGTCTTGGCTGAAGTTCTTGAGACCTGTGGAAACAACCTGAGATCACCCAAAAGGAAATCTGAAATGTCATGGTACAAACCTGGCCTTGCAATGTCAGAAAGTTTGAAAGCAACAGTATATCCCTTTTTCTGAGGCAGAGCTGTTTTAATACAAGTGCTTGCCCAAATCATGTTACTGTGTTCCAGCACAATCCCTTGAGAGAAATGGGCAATGCTGAGAAACTTTTGGAAATGGTTGGGGAAAAAAAGAGTCACAGCAAATGCGTGATGACCACACATGGATCTTCCTGCTCCTGTGATGATCTCAAGAGGTCAGGAGGGTCTTTTAATTATATGGTTGAGCAGTGCTTGGCACAGCAAAACTTTGAACCCTGCTAAAGGTTTTTGGATGTTATGGGAATGCCAGTAAATACTGTGCTATTTAACCAATGGTTATTGTAGTGCTTTCAAAATTTGTTTTGTTCCCACAGGTTTTATTTTTATCCACATTCCTCAGCTATGTGTTGGTGTGACTATGACTGCCATTGTTTTGCCAGGAATGGCCCTCACTGCATTCTAGTCTACTTTATTTTTGGGTTCTGAGTATGGCACTGACCTCTAACCAAATGCAATGTCCCTGTCTGAGCTTGGCACCTTAGGGTTTTCCCTTGCTTGTGAAGAGTTAATCCTGTAGCTGAGACTGGAGCACAGCTCATGCCATGCTGGAGCAGATGCTGTGCTTGGTTAGGTGAATCCATCCTTCAGCTCCAGCACTTTTATTGACTCGATCCCCCTTGGCAGTCCTGCCATAGATGCCTAAAGCCAGGAGAGGTGAAACCATCCTTGGGGACCTGCACCATGCTGCCTGTGTAACCAAGCATGGGAACTGCTGTGTGGAGGGGGCTTAACCCAATCCCCACCAGAGGCCTGGGGGCTGCAGGGGCTGTGCCCCTGCCTACAAAAAGGGCTCCTCTCAATTTTTCCTGTTCTGTGAATCTGTCATAGCCATGTCCACAGAGCTGGCCACATCTAGGGCAGAACATGAGCTCCAGATAACAGTTTCTCTCCCTTTCTCCCTCTGCCACACCTTCCCTCCCTGCCCTGTCCTCCCCTTTGGCCAATCCCTGCTGCTGTTCCCAGTGCTATCCTGGTGCCCAGAGCCACCTGGGGTGATTAGGGCTGGTGGCAGACCAGGGGTAGCAGGGCTGATGAATTTCAGTGTTGGTACAGAGTCTGAGTTTGTGACTTGCAGTAAAGATTGCCTCTGATTTGCCTCTGACGGGGATGCCCTGAGATAACCAGGCTTGTGTCTTAGAAAGACCTCTATAAGATACAGTGCAGCCAGAAGTCCTCTTTAGCTCAGAGATTACACCCCAAAATTGTAGAATGCAGGCTGATTGTGAGCAGCAATATGACACCAGTGCTGGGAGGAGCAGTGGCCAGCTTTCTAGAATGGCACAGAAATGATGGGGATGTGAGAAAGCTGATGGGGAAGATGCTTTAGGGTGTGAAAAGTTCTGTTTCACAAAAGGGAAGGTGAGCAGAGAGTATGTTGTATGCTACTGATAGCAGCTCTGATCCTGTGGCACTGCATCAATAAGCAGAAGCATTTGGAGACCAGGTGTCCTACTTGTGTAGCCTGTTAAACACCATGAACCTGGATTAACATTCCCACAGCACAAGAGATGGAAGAATGTTTTGTTATTTTCTCATTTACTTCTTTGTGGAAAGATGTTGTCTAGAGCTGAATGATCTGTGTGAAATACTCCACGTGCCTTCAGTGATTTTGGGGCCAGCCCATGGGGGTCCTGTCTGCATTTCATGGCTCAGAGGTCCTGGGCTAGCTCCAGTTAGAGCTGCCATACCTGAGCAGTGCTGTGCTGAGACAGCAGCCTGAACCCAGAGAGCAGCACAGCAGTTCCACTGGTGATCCATTTCCCTGCAGGAGAATTAGCTGACCAGGCTGCTGTGCTGAGGTGTCAGGCTGCTTCCCAAGGCAGAACTATTTTGCTGGGCAGTAACTCTGCAACCTTTGCAGCAGGCTCTGCTGCCTGTTTCTGCACCACACAGAGCTGTGATGTAAGAGACAACATGACAAATACTAACACAGCTGAGCTTATTTTAGTCTCTCTTGCAAGAGAGCTGTACCCAGATTAGGACAATATGGAGTAGATCTGGTGATGCTTAATAAGTCAAAAAGGTCTGGGGCTGGCTGTGTAAGTCAGCATAGCAGATCTATAATGCAAAAAAACTCCAAAAATTCAATAATGTTCCTACTTTTAAGATAAGAGCAAAGCCTCTTGGCTCACTGAAATGACAACAGCTCAAATAAAGTCGCACTGAAAAGGTAATGAAACCACTGCACTAACTTTAAGCTGGCATGGATGCTGCTGAGAAAATTGGTGCAGCAGCAAGAATTCTGCATGGACTGCAAAATGCTGCTGAGAAGCTATAAAAAATCACCATAGCTTCACGTTTCAGCCAGTTGAAACTCTTACAATCCAGAAACTAGTATGTATGAAACAAGCTCCTGCTCTTCTTGGACTTTTCTAGACTGCCTCCAACCTTGGATGATTTCTTCTATCTTTTCCCTAAACATTTAAAAATATTTTTTCTAATGGACTGACCATGAAATCAAAGCATAGTGACAAGCATCTTGCTTGCTTTGATTGTTTGTCCTGGATTCTTCAGAAATAGTTCATGAAGTCCCTGCAGACTGTAGACCACAGACTGAAAATCATTTAATAATTCTCTTTGCATGTGCCTTGCAGATTCCTGGGACACAGCCTGCCCTTCTGCAGAAAAATCAGGGTGATGCCTCACAAATGCTTTAATAGGTTATTTGAGACAGAAGGTGTGGTTTTTAGGTCAAGACAGAGGAGTATGTATGGCAAAAAGAACCTGATAGCAAAGGGCTAAGCAACATTTAGGGTATGATAATGAATGATGTTCTTAATTTCTTTTTGCATTCAAATATTTTCTTTATGAGGTGAGAGGTAAGTGAGTTTGTGGAGTAGAAAACGCTGGTTAGAGTTCCTCTGCTGTGGCTAGGCTGGGGTTTTTAATGTTAAATTTGGGTTAGGAACAGTGTGTGGCTGTTACTTTCTTCTTCAGTTATATTTTTAACTTTTGGCAAAGTTCCATAGTCTTGAAGATGTTTATTTTTATGGATTTCAAAAAACAAAATAAATAAAAACAAGCCATTTGGATCTCTGTGCTTGTATAATTCAATGTCACGACTACGACTTTTTCTGGTCAAAACCAGGACCCAGCAGCTGTTTTCTTATGCAGCTGTGGAGAACTCAAATAATATCTGATAGTGTTAAAGGTACAAAATATTTTTTTAAAAAAAACCCCAACCATTGTCTTTGCTTCCAGTAAGAGAAAGTTATTTATGCAACAGCTGCCAAAAGATGAAACTCATGTTATAACACTGCGTTTTTCCAAGCAAGGCCATCCCAGCAGCTGGGGAGGGGCTTACCACTGATTTTTCTACTCTAGGAAATATTTCCATGTAGGGAGAATTTATCCTGAGACACAAAGACATCGTTGAGGATGAGCATCTTGGACACCCCTGTGCTGCTCCTGGCCCCAGTACTATGGAACTGCTCCCCTCCTGCATGACAGGGTGGTTGTGGGAGGCAGCTGGACCCCTAATGCTCTGCAGGTGCTACTGATCCTAAGGTTCCTCCTCCATTAGCTTTGGAAAAGCCTGCAAATGTTTCTATGGATGGGGAACTTCCATGTGTTTCACAGTCAGAAATGGGAAGCTCAGAAGGGTCTTCACTTGGCACAGCCTCACTCAGAATGATTTTGCCTCAAGGCCTGAGAAGCATGAGCTAGTAGGGCAGAGGTTTTAGGGCTCAGTTTTTGCAGAGACTCTTAAAGAATGCCATTGTCATTAAAGGAACTGTCTGATATTTCTGGCTCTAAAAAGTCCAATAAAAATTTAAGTGGGAAAACATACCAAAGTCACCCTTATTTTCTGTATTTATAGCTCCAGTTCTCACAATACACCACAGACTTTACTAACCATACAAGGCTGCATCCTCAATAAGGACAATCTGTGCTGGCATCTCCTGAAGTCTGGCATGGCCAGGAGCTGAGTGCCCAGCACTGTGCAGAAGGGAAGGCAGGCACAGGAACCCTTGGAGGAGCAGCAGGCAGAGCCAGTACAAGCACACCATGAGAGCAGGACATGCTTGGCAGCCACTGCCACCATCATCCAAAGGGAGCTTAAAGGAGGCAGCTGAGTACAGGGCATGGGGAGGAGGACTGGGGAGGGTGCCCCCTCCCACACCTGCAGCCTTGCCAACTCTAGCACTGGAACAGGAGCTCTTGCCACAGTCTGTGCATGCTACTACTGACTGCAAATCCAAAACATGGCCTTCCTTCTGCAGATGGACTTTGCTCTGAGGCAACAGGGGTGTCCTGGATACCCTCTTGTTAGGGAAACCTTATTTACTATGAATAAATTAGCAACATCTCTCTGTTTTGAATCCCTTGGGAATCTATAGTATTCCCTCTGCTTCTGCTATATCAAGTGTGGACCCTACCTGCTGGGTGATCACCCAGTTTCTGTCCTAGGTGTGTCCTGCCAGCTTTCCTGAGGCAACAATTCCCCACCTTAACTTTGCTTTGAGTAATCCAAAAGACGCAATATGCTCAGTTAAGGTATTAGTGAGCACGAGGCAGTCTCCTCTGGTTTGCCATAGATAGCTAAAATATTAAACCAACAGCTACCTCATCTTCTCTAAAATATTCCTTCTTGCTAATTATTTAATGAAGGCTAAGAACTTTATGTCTCTTTTCACAGTAAAGCCCTCATCCCCATTGCTTCAATGAGCCTAGATGAGTTTTACTGCTGGGATCAGCTGCCAACCCTCTGGAGAAGCAGGAGGTTGACACTTGGAATGGTGATGCCTCAAAAACAAAATGTTTTTTTGTGGAAAGAGGTACTTGCTGGAAGAAAACACAGTTCCTTGAAACAGTGCACACAAGACCACCTGAGCTTCTCCCAAGGACCCAGAAAGCTGGCCTTGTGACCAGCTGCAGTAAATGTGTGGTGGCTTATGGGAACAAGGTCAATTTTCAGCAGCTATGGTTCTGACACTGTGTGTAGACAATGGCTGTGAAGTATATTTTTTTAATCTTGAAACTTCTGCTAGAACACAGTAATTGTAAAGATTATTTTATCTGCCCAACAGGGAATTTACTTCACCAGCTTCCAGTAGCTTCTACTTTTCTTCACCATGTCCTATCTTAATTCTTTAAATGCTGCTCCTAAGTAACACTGACTTAAAAGAAAAAACCTGTCTTTAAATACAGGTGGTGTCCTAACCTCTCTAGGTAAGAAATAACATGGACTTTTAATAGTTTTCAAGTAACAATATTCTAAATTGGAACCCAGCAATTGCAGTTGATTACCACTGGCCAAAAAATGAATGACCACAACACCCTCTTCCTGGGAGCACCAAAATTAATAAGGAATAGGTTACTTTTGTCAATATAGTACTCTTGTCTCTTCCAGGGGAAGCACTGAGGAAACTTGCAGGTAGCATCAAGTAAAACAAGTTGGGGGTTTTTATGCATTCTGAGAGAAAAAGGCCACAGATCTATTAATTAATTTTCTTAGGTATGAGGGTTTATTGTGTGAACTCCTTAACTAAGGGTACCATAGATAGTAAAAGTTTCTATAGGTTCAGAAAGTGTCTCTACTGCATCATGAAGTGCTATTTACCAAGAGCTATTGTACACAAAGACATCATCTCTGGCTCAGGATGTCCTTGAGTGCAAATCACTGGAAGCTACTAGATATGTTAGTGACATCCTGTTATATATGTAATTTGTATCTTGTCCTTTGCTACAGCTGGAGACAAAGTACTGGTCTGAAGGACTTTTTTTCTGATTTGGTAGAGACTTTTGATTCTTGTGCTTTTCTGCACATTTCTTATTTAAATTAGACACACAGCAGGCAGCAATGAAGACCTATCTGCCTGCTCTATAGCAATAGGCTAGAAAATTTGCAGTGCCTGTGCCAGGCTCGGTGGCATTGGTTTAACATACATGCCAATCTCCATTCTTCCAATACAGGTTATTGCATTCAAACCCAGTTCTTGCTCATGGAATCCCACCTGTGCACCAGTGGGTAAGCATGGGTATTAGCCTGTCAAACACAGCTGGCATCATCCTAGTGACGTCCTGTACAGTTCTGCCTTGAAAGCTTCTCCAGTGGTTCTGCACAAGAGCTCTGATATGCTTGAGCCACAGATGTTACCCTCAGCATATCTATCTCCCTTCCTGTCACACACTCTTGGTTTGAAGATCTACAGGGCACAGATCATGTGGAAAATTGTTTCTGAGTTTCATTATTGCCTCTGTGAGAAATTAGCAATGGGTTCTTATCTGAATTTGCCAAACCAGCCACCAGATATGATTTTACTTTTCTGCTGCATATAAGAAAGACTCATCTCCTATCAGAAGCAGTTCCCATGAAGACATTTCTGGGTCTGATCAAATGGCCTTTTGACCATCTCTTTAGTAAACTAAAGAGGGTTTAAGGACCTTTGATGAAAAATAACGGAACTGTTTTGGTTACTGAGTACTGCTCAGCAGCTGAGCTGCAGCAATGAGTTGCTCTTGTGCTCTGAGCTTGCTGCATGCAGAGATATGTGCAAGCCTAAGTCACTGTGAACTGTACGTTATTTGACAATTGGAGCAGCCAAAGAGGTCACCTTCTCAAACCCAGTCAGTGAGCAGCAACCCCCTTGGACTTGGATTTGTGTCCAAGCTTTGGACTGATTTATCCTCTCTGTGTACATTCAGTGCCTTGCCACAAAGCTCAAGGGACTGAAGTGCCTATGATACAGATTTTTAAGTAAAGTCAAACTGAAGACATGGGAAGGGCAGAGAATGGATTTTGCACTGTTATGTAGCTCCCAGCCACAATTACAGTTTGAAAACAAGCCAGAGGATTTGTACTATTGGGAATACTTGGGACATTTATTTGAGATTCAGAGAGAAATTCCAGGTGGCTCCCACAGTATGATTTTTCTCAGACCTTTGAAAGAGATGATTTAAAATTTCCTCTGTAACTAAATAATTATAACTAGCAACAGCTTCCTCCTGTTTGCAATTTAGTTAATATTAAATTTGTCTCTATCATTTTTGTCTGAAGGAACTTGGGAATCCAGTTCATTTAGAGAGATCAAGAAATAATGTTCTTCTGAGAGTAGGCACCCAAAGGCTTCAAGACTCTCATGTTCTATCACCCTATCAGCCCAGGGCTGGGATATGAGGGTAAGGAAATATTTCTTCCTGAAGAGTTTATCAATAGCATCTTGTCAACAGGGTAGCTAATTATTCTGGTTAAATGCTGCTGAAGTTCTAGAGTTCTTATGAGTGCAGATTTTATACACATACAAAAGCTACTGTAAGAGAATATAAGATCATAAAGCCTTTTCAATTAGGCAGTTCACTGGTTTGCAGCAGGTTGGAGGATTTTTTTGCAGGTTGATCTGATCCAAAGCTTATGGAAGTCAGTGCAAAAACTCCAAAGAGAATCCTGGCTTTAATTCAAGGAATTAAGTTGTATGCCTTAATGCCATAGGATATTATTGCACTAAAGAGCTTATTAAGATTAAAATGGGATTAGGCATTACCATGAATGAATGCAAAAAGTTTACATGGCTGGGATAAAGATTTAAAGCTTTATTCCACATTTCAGGGAAATGGTTCTAGACTGAAGCAAAGACAAATATATTGCATATCATAGCACTACACACAGCACAGTGCATGTTGTGCTTTCCAAAGTGAGAAACCTGGCACTGATGGTAGGATGTGGAACGAAAATCTTACTGAATTTTCCGAAGAAGCAGTTCTCACTGAAGAGTGAAATGAAAATGTCTCGTGTGCTTCCATGTTCTCTGTTTTGAGCTCGAGATTTTCGCTGTTTTTTTTTTTTTATTTTTCAGCAGCTGAAAACGCAACATCTCACTTTGTCTTGTTATCAGAAGCTTACAGATGGCTGCTAAACAGAGCTTCCTATGTATTTAGCTTTGATATTGTAACGGCTGAGCAAGAGTTTCATATGAAAAGCAAACTTTCTGTACATCACTAGAGTACAGTTTGAGAGACAGCAGCAATGGAGATGGCCTGGTGTGACTGCCCTGGCTCCTGCAGGAACTATGCCTGTTCTGTACCAGATGTTCTCTGCAGGGGATTCTTGGATGCTTTCTACAACACAGTCACAAATGTACTGACTATCAGAGCCTTCCCAGTTCCCATGGGGCCCATGTTTTCCCAAGGAAGGTATTTGTCAGGATTTCTTGATAACAGCTACTTAATATTTTGATGTTATTTTCAGACAGTTCTTCCTTGTTTCATCCTCGCTAATATTTCCTGCTTTGTTATCTATACCCTACAGCTACCTCCAGGTGGGAATCATAACTCCATTTGACTCTTTCAGGAGGCTGTGCATGCTGGAGCAACTTCCCTGATGCCTGTGGAGTCCCTACTCCTCCTTTCTTCATTTTTGTTTACTCTTCATTCCCCTTCTACATGAGTTCAAAATACAGAACAGTTTATCGGCTTCTGTCCTCAAAATCCTAGAACAGAATGGAGCTTTGTGGATGGGGATGCAATGGTGTTAAGATCCTCTCAGATTTATCACAATATAGCTTCTTGTGGTACTCTTTCTGTACAGGCAGCTTTAGTTCAAAATTGCCTCCTTTGCTGACAATATTTCATTCCAATGTAATTGATGACTTGCTTTCCCTTTGCTCTTGTCTGAGACTGGTGCTTACCAGATCATCCAGCCTCAGGTTTGTGTTTGAAAGGACTTTCCCCAGTGCCTCCATCTGCGTGTTCCTCATCCCAGCTGTCTGTAGGTGACCTGGCCAGGTACTGGCATTTTCAAGACTGACTGTGCTGCATCTTTGCGGTGGCCCCCTATTAGTGAAGTTCAGCATCCTCAGGCTGGAGTAATGCCCTTGCTTGGAGACCAGGGTTATAACTAATTCATTAGTTCACAGTGATGTACTTACAAAGTGCCTAGCATGGAAAGACCTTGGTCCCAGGGAATGTTTCTGGTAAAACTGCAGTTCCTAAAGCCAGATCTAACACAACTTGTTGTTTTCCACATGTTTGGCCTTCTGTTATTTTTCTTCCCTTACTTTCAGAACTGCAGCCAGTTCCCTGGTGCAGACAGATGCAGGATTGCTATGCCCATGCCAGCAGCTGTCTGGGTGATACAGATTTGAGCTGGCTTGAATCCAGATAGCTCTTGTGAGATGAGCAAATGCATTTGCCTTCTCCCTGTGCCTAGAAAAACCAATGTGGTGTTTTGATTGAGCAACAGGAGTTTGTGCCTCAGGTCACTGGTGGGGCAGAAACCTATGTATGGCTGAGGAATTGGCCTTGCCTTCCATCTGCCTATAGCCTGTTTGCCCCTCTACAGCCCTGTAAACCTGCCTAGGTCATACTTCCAGCCCCTGTAAACCTGTCTAGGTCTCATACTTCCAAGAGATGTGTTCCAGCAGCCCTCAGTGGTGGGGGTTTTAATGATCCTGGGATTTCTATCTGTTGCTCCTTTTGGTGTCCTGTCCAGAGATGAGGAGAGGTAAAACATGGGTTTATCAAGTTCTCCTAAGAGCACAAGACATAGATTTTCCCACTGATGTTATTCCTGCTCCCCTACTCTGTCACCCACGATCACAGGGTCACTGTGGTGGTAGTCTTGAGCTCCCAGGCTTTGATGTGTTTTTCTCCAAGCCCTCTTCCTTCCTGGGTGGTTGTGCAGCCACTGCCTCCCAGAGAGAGCGAGGGACCAAGTTCAGCTTGCTCAGTGCTTTATAAATTATTTGTGCCTTGTGTGGATGCTCTACTTCAGCATCGTAACAGGCTCAGAACTCCTGCAAGTGCTCCTTGGCCAGCTGCTACACCCTCCCTGTGTGGCACAGAGCACAGGGCAAAGCCCAATGTGCAGCTGTGGCAAGCAGCTTTCTGGGGCTTCACTACATTCCTTCTCTGGGTTCTCCATGTTTTTGAAGGTATCCTTCCTTCCTGTGGACTTTTTCTGTGCTGACCACTGTCCTGACCAAGATCTCAGGGTACCAAAAGCATTCTCCATTCCCAGTGCCCCCCTGTCTAAAGTCCTACTCTTCACAGGGTAGTGTAGTTCATCTATTTCTGTCACATCCCTGGTCTGCTCTGACATCTGGGCAGTCTGTTGTGTGTGGAGTGTGTGCTGGTGGTTGCTACGCTCAGCCACTTCATTTACAGCCTCAGGAATGTGAGAGGCCCTCAGAAAAATGCCAGAGGCAAGAACGTGTTTGAAAATTCCTGAAGGCTTTGATAGAGAAGGTATTCTTTTCACCCAGCAGGAGCAGCAACACCAGAATTCTCACCATAGTTATGCTAAACTTCAAGAAGAGGAACAACATAAAATGTGAGAGCACATGCTAAAAGTGAGTTGAAAGTGACAGGATTCGATCCAATTGTAATGTAGCTCCAGCACAGAGGCTTCAGCCATCCCACTCCCTCCAGGTGGATCACAGTTGGTGTGGAAAAGGCTCAGAGCCATAAATGCTCCCTGCCTTGGGCTGTCAGGACAAACTTTGGAGGTGCAGGTGCCTAACATTAGGCATTACTGAGCTGATCCTAGCTCCCTGGCAGCCCTGTGGGGACTGGGAATAAGGCTTCAAAGTTAAGCAGTCTGGTATGAGGAAATTCCAGAGTTGAGAACATTTATAAGCATGTGATATGATCTTTTATTTTAATTGCATAATCTTATGTTCTTTTTTTTTTTTTTTTTTTTTTTTCCAAATCTATCTAGATTTGCATCACAGTGGTGTGGTGATGCTGAAACAGACTGCTGGCTGGAATAACCTGCCCACCCGATGGAGCATTACATAAATGCTCTCAAAAATAGACTTCTTGTTCCTCAGATCTCCAAGCTGAGGCCCTGGATCTTACTGTCTGAGTGAGATCTGACTCAGAGAAAATAAGACTCACTAATGAGTACTTACAGCTGCAACCACAACTAATGACAGCTGCATTTTAAACTTCAAGATAAAATGTTAAGTACTCTGGAAAATCAAGTATTGAAGGCTGAAAGGTGGTGGGTACTCTCAATTTACCTAACTCTCAAAATCCCATTTATAAAATAGAAAAGTGCCCCACAAAACACAGAGTGATATTTCCAGGGCACATTTGTTAGCCTACACCTTGTTGATGAATACCATAGGAAAATGTGACAGTGGCTTGATACTGAGATGCTGATTTGAAAACTGTTGGAGGATGGTAATTTTGCACTAGTGCTCTTCAGGTCTCCTGAAGAATCCAACTTACACTGAGGTGTTTTTGTTTTTTTGGGTTTTTTTTTACTTTTTTAAATTTTATTTTTATTTATTTTTAACTGAGACTCTTGAGGCAATTTAGATGGGGGGGTGGTGGGGGGAGGGGCAGAAGGAAGCAAGTCAAGTGCTTCTCAGTTCTCCTAAGGTTCATTCTTCTTTTCTTGCAGAGATTTGGGTTTAATTCACTTTTTCACTAGTCAGAAACTGGGGTCAGTGAGGATGGGACTCAAAATTTGGTTATGGCTTTAAGTAGATATAAATACATGAGAAGATGTTTTTCTGGCTTTCAAAATGTGGTTGGGAAAGGTTTTGTAAAAAGCTCTCACAAAGGGAGTCCTGGACAACTCATATTTGTATCTCACAGGATAGAGAACATTCAAAGACAAAAGACCTTCAATTGGACACCCAGTAACGAGTTGCAAGAAAAAAATTCCAAAGATGGCATGAGAGAAAACACTTCCAAGGCTGAGATTTGACAGCATAACACAGGAAGGCAATTGCACTTGACCAACTTGAAACCCCTATGGACACCTGGAAAGTTCAGCAACAGAAAGAAGCAAGAGGAGATGAGTGTTTGCAGCTCTGTCTTGCAGTCACGGCAGTGAGAAGGAACTAAGTGATATTCACACCTCAGCAATTCTTTGCTATAAGGGTAGAAAACATGCTGACATTCATTGGCACTGAGTCCTAGAAGATGTAGCTGGCCAAAAGATCTCAGCCTGAAGGAAACCATGTGCAACACTTTTGGGAGAATATACCAGTCATCACTCAGGAAAAAACTGCTTCTCAGATGATATCACAGTCAGTCTTTATTGCCTATTGTTCAGAGATAAATAGCTGTCTTTCTATTATGAGAAGTGATAAGTGACTTTCAGGGCTTTCCCCAGGAAAGGAAAGGATTTCAGAGGGAAAAGTTAAGTCATCTGCCTTTTCCTGGCTATATTTTGTAAGCAAGTCAGACTACATTCTTAAGATTTTTAAAACATTTTTTATTAATTTTTATTCCTTTTGACATGTTTTTATAGTAAAAGAACAGAGAATAATGTATTACAATGCATATATAGAGTGAAGTCCTTCAACAAGCTGCTTTAATACATTTGCTTTCTTGCACCATAGCCATCTCTCACTGAAAAATGGAAGTTTCAGGAATTATGGCTCATTAGAAAAAACTCAGAACCTCAGAAAAAGCAACCACAAGTGTGTTTTAAGACTCTTCTTCTAAGCCTCAAAATTCCTTACAAGTAAAGGAATGAATGTGATTCTTATTAATGAATAGAAATTATTTTTAAAATAACTAACAAACTGTGTTGGCTCAAAACACCCATCTTCTGATACAGCTCATCAGCTAGGTATGAGAATTGGGTTATGTGTGCATTCCTGCTGGACGCCTCTAGGAAGGAGAATGGGGAAGTTCTCTGATGGGAACTGGGGCTATGGCAATCAGAGGGGAACTACACCAGGACCTTCTGATTTGCTAAAACTTCAGTGCCTGGACTAAGGAGAATTTTGCTTTTACCCCAGTATTTTCTGACAAAGTATCTCACTGTCTGTGGACTGTTTTCCAAGGTCTTGGATGAAAAGTGAGCAAAATGATGAATTAAAATTTCCTTCTCTTGTTTTTGTCACGCTTAAAAAGCTTAAAAAAGGGAAAACTCAACTAAAATAGAAGCAGCCAGCTAGAAGGATTCAAAACTGGATCTAATGGGTCTTTTCCCAGAGAGAAGAGGACACACTGAGAAGGTGGAAAAAGGATCATATATAACAGGATGGCATAATGGGAGGGAGAGCATGAGAGTACTGCCATACGAACATTCACATTTAACTGCAGAAGGACAGGGCTAGTACATGAGCTTGAAAGAAAAAGAAATCAGTTCCCTATAGTAAAAGTTAAATAAAAGGTCATTTATATAAAGAACACTTAGGGAAAGAAGAAAAGCATTAAAAGGTGAGAAAGGCAGGAGAAGCTGGAAGTAAGTGGAAAGGACAGAGTGCCTCTGGCCAAGGAAATAGCTGAGGGCTGCAATTAGCTAAATGGTACACGGCTCCTGCGCTGCCATGGTGCTGCGGTTCTGAACCGCTCCACGGCTCACTGCTGTGTCTAATGGCAGCAGGGCTGGATAATAAAAGCTGTTCTCTGGACTGCCAACAGGAATTCATTTCCTTTAGCTTTTGGTGCCCCAGCTATATTTTAACTGAAAACTGTGAGCTTTTATTTCTGGAATAACAGTAGCAGATAACTACGGCACTGCCATGGATTTATAGCAATGCTTTTTGCGTGGGGATCAATCGTTTAGACAGGATTTGCTCTCCTCTCCACAATCACTCCTTGCTCCCATTAATATGTTCAGCCTAGGAAAGATATGGTAGGGGGAGGCAGTTCTTATGCAATGAGGCTTCTTCAGCTAAAAGCAATGACTAAAAATTCCACCTCCTCTTATGAATACTATGTAGCTACAACAAACTTGCTCCTTGCCTGCAAACAAGCCAAAAGCCTTTCCCTAATGCCAGGGAATCTCGGTGCCTTCCCTGAACATTTAAGTGGTTGTGGGTGCCTCACCACTTGGCAGCACTCACTGCCAGAGAGCAGCAGACACAGATCGATGGGGTTAAGTGGATTCGCTCTGTGCTTGCCTGCATGTACACATCCCTCCCTTCCCCTGCCTCCCCGCTTGCTCTGCTCTTACTTCTCTCTGGGGACACCGTTTCCCTG
Source organism: Molothrus ater (assembly GCF_012460135.2). Lineage (NCBI taxonomy): Eukaryota > Metazoa > Chordata > Aves > Passeriformes > Icteridae > Molothrus > Molothrus ater. The sequence continues at coordinate 47,198,257 of NC_050482.2, forward strand.
CTTGTCCAAACAAGCTCCAGAGCCTGAAATTGCCAGAGAGTGAAGAGAGAAAAGCCTTCCTACTTACGAGGGGCAGGGTGAAGGGAGACTTGTCCTATGCTAAATACAGGGAAGAGGGAGCAATTACTGCAATATCATTTTCTGCTGCATGTGGCAGGACCGCTGGCACAGTCTGGTGACAGATCATAAGGATTCTCTGTCTTAATAAGCAGCAAGCATGTCCTGTGGAGCAAATGTCTCATGTAAATATGTATTGGCATGGGGACAGGTGTCACACAGGGCTTCCCATCAAAGGAGAGGAAATGCAGCATCATTTGGAGGGCTGCTTCTTTGGAAGTGCAACCACAAAGGAATGAATAATAGGATTAATTCACTTAGCTATTGATCTCAGACGCACACATTTTCATTTAACATTATGAGAACAGCCAGACTCTCATGGTTCATAGCCTGTGGGCAGTACAGCAGAGACAGCATTTGCAAGCCCTTTTCCCCATTTGCTGATGAGGTAAATCTTAGCAGCACGTTCCTTATGGGAGCTGCTGGGGAAGGATCTCCTATGGAAAACAGCCTAATGTCTGGACTGGTGTGACTCTAATGCTGCTCTCTACACATGTACTCTGAGCAAATAATTGGTGGCCAAATAACACGGGGACCTACCCACAGAAGTTCTATATAGAAAGCTGAAGAAAGGAGGGAAGGAAGAAAACAGAATAGGCTGATTTAATTATGTCTGGACATACATGCACACAATATCTCAGCTAATCAGGGAAGAAGTTCAGATACAGCCTCCCCATATTGCCATAAACATTGAAGATCTATGACAGTGAGAGAAGAAAGAATATGGTGCAGGGAGACATTAAGACATTTTTCAGTAGTTTCATCACATGGAACATGAGGTCTGCTCAGGGTCCCAAATAACTTCTTTGCCAAATTAATCTGCAAAGTTAAGTTTCTCATAGCTAGCTCTTACAAAACCACCCTGCCCATAAGCAAGCAGATGCAAGGGCCAAAAGTGTCAAAGGTGGTAAAGACCATGCTGGGATCTGTGGAGTCACCAGGTGACACCAGCAGAGATGCTGACACCTTAGATGATCCCGAACTGGGCCAGCTCGTGCAGTTCCAGATGGCTGAAAGCTTCCCATGGGCAAATCACGGTGATATCTGCAAAAGAGGGAAAATGACAAATGTGTTCTCATAGCCCAATGCACTCCTTGGATTTATTTTTTATTAATGGAAAGGCTGATTTACTCAGGAAACATTAATAAGAATGAGATTCTGTTTGAAGGTTAAATGGGCAGATGAGCATTTCCAATCTGGTACTACCTGTCAGACCAAACCAAATCAGTGTACTTTCTCTCTGTGAACAAAAGCAAGCCAGCAGTTCCTAGTCTCTTCAGTGACTATGTAAACTGGTGTAATAGTTAATTCCAGTTATGTGGTTTCTCCTGTTCTTATAAATTACCTGTAGTCAAACTGTGATCTCCTTGAAGACATGTGCAGATTAAGATCAGATGCTGAATAATTTGGCCTACAATATTCAGGATCTGTAACTGTCTCTTCATCAATACTTCAAAGATCTGACTGGCTACAGCTCATCCAATGCATTTTTCTCAATCCCAGATGGGTACAGAAAATTCTTAAAATTAGGATTCTGATGACAACACAAGTACTTGACCATCTGGGATTTAGTTTCTGTGATTTTTTGGTATTAATAGCTTAGCATTTAGCATTTATTTGAGAATCTCATGCTGCTGAAATTCTTAGCCACAGTATTAGCAGAAAACAAACAAGCACTTCTGCAGCCCAATGTAGGTAGTCTGAAGCTGAAACATACATAAATAGTCTTTTCTTCACATAGTGTATAAGCATGAATGTGGCAGCTTGGGGAGGCAGAACTAGTCTTCTCTGGTGACCCTGAGAGCTGCAGACAGGCCAGGGGAACAGAGGCCACCCCAGAATCCTCTCCCATGGTCAAGTTTGTCTATGCTAGTGCTAAAGCAGGGCACGACAACATCCTGCAGAGCTTACCTGTGCCCAGCCCCTCCATGCCTGGGATGTCATCTCCAAACCTAGGAGAGAAAAGAGCAGGTAAGGAGTGAGTTTGGGGCAGCAGCAAGGAAAGGGGAGATGCCCTAAGCCCCAGCCAAGGAAGAAGAATTGTGGGCAGGGAGCAGAAGCTGAGAGGGGGCAGGGGGAAGCCTTCTGGATCCTTGCCCAAGGAAGATGCACAGAAGCACGACGTAGCAGTGGGGGGCGACTCAACTAGCACGGTTTCTTTTCTTTCCACAATTTCTTACCCTCTTACTCCTTTTTTGGGGGGCTTGCTCTTGAACTGCCTTGTCTGTCTCTGCTTGAACTTGGGGGGTCCCTTGCGCGGTGTGGTGGGGCCGGTTGGAGCATCCCCGGTGTTGAGGTTGGCGGCCGGGGTCTCGCTCATCGCTGGGCTGTGGGCAGCTGGCACGGGCCTCTCTCAGATCCCTCTGTCTGCAAGATAACAGCAAGGACTGGCACAACGCTCTGCTTATCTGTTCTAGGTATCAGTAGTCAGATGACAGAAGTATGGAAAATATAATTGTGACAGGATTAAAGATAATGGTATTATAGATAAAGAAAGATTGTAATGAGTACAAATTAAGCAGGGTAGTGCTGCCTTTCATCTGGCATGCTGGAATTAAGATGCCAAACAAAGAGCACTTGAGCTAAGGCCAAAAAGACATTTACTCTACAGTGCAATGTCTTGCCGAGTCATGGAGACTAACACCTCCTTTTGTCTCAAACACAATTGCACTCTTGGAGACAACTTGCTGCAGAAACTTGCCCCACAATTTAGATAAAACAGGAAGTTTAACACCAATGCTGGGGTTTTTTTTCTAGCTAGCTTTGGAGTAGCGTTGCTGAGGTTTTTGCTTACTGCTTCAGGACCTGACTACAGGAGCCACGAAGACACATGTATGGCTTAGAGAAATATCCTGTCCTTGGGAATCACCATGATACACCACTTGTTCTCATACTTCTGGCTAAGCATTACCTTTATAACAATGATGGACATGGGACACTGGGCTGGATGGGTCCTTTGTCTGGGTGGAGCTGCAATTAGGGCCCAATGTTTGTCAATAGCAAACTCGTGGGAAATATAAGTTTTAAAATATAACTCATGGGAAATAGCACAAGATCATTGCAAGATTATGCAGAAGGCTAAGGCAACACACTGGAGACTATCTTTTAGGCAGAAGTTTATTTCACAAATTTCTCAGGATTCACAGGAGTAAAGCCTGCAATTTTCCCCAGGATGTGCCCACTTTGGTATTTTTGAGCATTGTATTACATGTGCTGACCCCTCCTCACCACACTGTACATGAGCCAAACTCCACAGGAGATAAATAGTTATCAGGGTGCAATTTCTGTTTGGGAGACATGTCTCCTGTCTTAGACAGCAGAACTGCTGCACTCTGAGCCTTTTGCTTCCTTCCCAGAGAGGATAGCTATAACTCTCACCGTGCCCAAAGGGAAGCAACCAGCCCTCCCTTGAAGTTTGTGCTAATTAGTATGCTTTTAGTAATATAATGGTCTGGACAAGTGCATTTATGGATAAAAATAAATGCAACTTCTTTCTTTCTTCCTTGAAGTCACGTTTTCCCCATGACTGTTATATATCTCCTATCTCCAGGTGATGTAATCGCTGATGGAATTAACTTCAGGATTTGTTTCTAAAGACTAATCTCATTAGGTCACCATAGTACTCTGGCTTAATCCCCACCATCACCTGCTGTGGCACTCTGGACTTCTAATCTCAGAACTATAAATGTCATCAAAGATTTCTTTCCTTAGTCTAAAGAGAGTTCATTCCTTTATCCTGAAATAGCCAGAGCATTGGAAAGCAAATCCTTATATACAAGGAGAAAGATCATCTGAGCAATCCTCCTGTGTCACTTCCACATCCATGCAAGGTGAAGAGCCATATTTCTGTATCTGTGGCAGTCTGGAAATACTTCATCCAGAGCATCTTTCCATCTGTGGTGGCAGTAGGATGGTTCCAAATGATAGCACCTAGAGGCAGGCTAGTTCTTGTGTCGCTTGTGGTCAGGCTTCTGTCTCAGCTGTAATATCCCAAGCAGGAGACTGGACAGGTTCCAGCAGCCCCAAATGGAGGAGCAGATGGTTGTGTCTGAAGCTGCAGTATGCACAGATGCTATTCCCCCGCGTGTAACACAACGCTTCCTAAGCACACTCTGTGCCCACAAACACAAGGATCAGCTCAAACCCTGGAAGTTACTTATTTGGCTGCCATCTCTGCAGTGCCTGAACAGTTGCCCAGTATTTACAGCTTTTTCTTTTTCCTCACAGCATGGTGGCAGGACAGGCAAACACTGTCACCTTCTTTTACAGAATGAGAATGGAAGTGCAGTGATAGGTATGACCTGGACTGCACTGCTGGGAGGAGAGATGAAATCTTTTGACTCACAGATTTTTAGGGCCAAACTGAGAGATGAAGGCATTTGCCTCCAAAACAAAGACAGAATTTTGTCCCTCTCTGTTACTCAGGTGGGAGGAATTCAGATGATACTGCCCTACAACAAAATGCTTTGCACCAGAAAGCTGCTCCATAGCATGTCTGCTAACATGCCAAAGTCTATTACTATGTCTCTTTCTCAGATGCAATTCTTACCAGTAGGTCTCTGTCTCAGTGCTAGACCCCGCTCCTGAACTAAGAGACATGCATCCACTTCTAAGCACCATGTTACTTGGCACCCTTCTCAAGGGCTACTCCCAAAAGTACAATGGAAAAAACAAACCAGCTAACAGATTTCCATCCCTTAGGACTGACATCCAAAACTTGAAAGATGTATTTGTGCTCCATCTCCTGCTGAATTCCTGTTCTGCTTCAATAACCTCTGCTGTGCACTGGCATGTTACCTTAACCACAAATATGTCTTTGACAGTCAAAACCTCTTAAATCCTTGAGTCCACATTTTGTCCCCAGTTTCACTCAGTAGAGGAATAGCTAATGGGAAGATTCAGCCCTTGAAGTTTCTTTTTGCCCCAACAACTGAAGTAGTTGTATCCATTTACCAGATATTCAATAACCCAGGATTTGGTAGGAAAATGCCCAAATCACACTTCATCCACTCAGCCCTGCATGCATTCAATAAAGAGCACTCAACGAAACTTTTAGCTAGGGACAGTTCTAACATTAGGGACAATTCTAACTTCTTCCTTACTAATCTCCCTCTACTTCTAATTCTCTCCATGCATCACTAAAAAATGACAGAGGATGGAAAGAACCTTAATGCCACATAACATCTTTCCTCTTGCCAAAGGAAAAGTTGCCTTTCCACCATGGAGCTGGTGGGACTTGCTTGCCATCATTAGAGTCAAAGAATTCTCCATTCATGCTGGAGTGGGTCCTGCCCCACAGCATGGAAACTGCCCCAGTTCCCACACCTTGGGAACAAACTGCCCTCACACACAGCCAGACAAGCACCCCAGGATCACAGGCATGATAGAAATGCCAGTAGCAGCTTCTTCCCATGGGAATTTCACAGCCTTTTGCCTTACCATACCTGGTTACTTGGATAGTCCTTGGTACCAGATCAAACAGGTGGCTTGACAAACGTTCTGAGTCTCCTCTAGATCTCTGCAAGTGCTATGCTGCCTTCTCCCAGTGTTTCCTGGTCTGCCAGAGCTCTTTTGCTCCTGCCAGCACCAGCACACAGCTCCAGGGCAAGGGCTGATGGCTGTGGATGCAAAGACTGTTGAGGCATAAGATCCTCTGCCATGCACTTCCTCTGCTCCCTCCTCTGATGAGGTGTTACCTAATTGCCCCTGACAGCATTTCTGCTCAGTCTAGGGCTTAATCCTCTAGGTAAGAGCTTTGCTTGCATCTGAATGCTAATTATACCTAATACACATTAATGGGCTTATCTCAGTTGCGTCAGAAATCCCACCTCGGGGTTGTTGGCCAGGTTAATCATCCTTCTTTTTGGATGAATACTATGACAAATGCTGACTCTTTAATCTGCTCCATCCTTAATCTCTGACTCTCTGTGGAAAATGTCCCTGGCAGATAATGTAGATGCATCACTTGATCTTCTTTTCTCTTTTCAGACTGTTTTGGTGTAGGAACTCATCTTCCCCCATCCAAAGCTTTCAAAAATACAGATTCCTCCATGTGCACTTGTCTTACACTCCTCAGGGTGTCAGACACAGAACCTTCATGAGCCATGGCCCTCCATGCAGATACTCTTCTGTGAGCAGAGAGGAACCAGGGGGAAACATCCTTGTGCTCACGTTCTCTTTATGTGTTTCTTGCATGCTCAGACCTTGGCCTCGGGAGAGCCACTAGCATCATCCTTTCAGGCTTTTGTCGGGGAGTATCAAATCCAGGGCCTTTGAGGAGTCTCACAGCTCCAGTCTTAATTGCTTGAGGTGGCAAATCATAGTGATGGGAAGAAGTCCATGCAGGTTCAGCCCTTTCTGCTCCTGTGTCTTACACAGGATTTCAAATCCTTCATTCTGGCAGCAGTTTTAACACCAAGAACAGGTGAAAGAGGATGCACTCTAAGAGACAGAAACTTATTTCTAGTAGAACTATATTCCCACGTGGGGATCACTGGAAAGACTATCCCAGTTGAAAGAAGGGATTCAGTGAGAGCAGAGGTACAGCACCATGTCATGAACTCCTCATTGCTGTGCCCTGCAGGTATGGCTGGGTGCTGGGGCAGGAAACACCAGCTGCCTGTCCCAGCTGCTCCCTGGCAGCCCCCCAGTGCTGCTCTCAGCAGGCTCAGCCAGCTGAGGACACAAACCAGGGGGGTTCCAGGGAGCCCCAGCAGAGGGGTGCCCACCCCAGGGGTTCCTCAGCATGAGGAACTGAGCAGCCCCTGCTTGTACAGCCAGGTTTGAGACAAACCCCTGCAGCAGCACCTGCCCTAATGATAGAGGAAACAAAGAACCCACGCAAGAATCACAACTCCCTCTCCCAGCTACTGGATCTGTTCACACTCTCCAAGCACCAACATCCAAACTTTTCCCCCATGGAGTTTTATCTGGACTTTTCTCTCCCCTGGGTTTGTTTTTCAGCCAGTTCCTTTTCCATCCCCCTGCCCCTCCTTGCTATTGCTTTGAGCTCCCAGGGAACACTTACAGTGCCAAGGGCTCCTCTTGCAAATCATTCAACTCCCGTCCTCCAGCCTGGGTAGGAAGAGTCTCGAGGTGTCCCTTGTCCTCCAGATATACCCTGCCACCAGGTGACATCAGGCCATCCCTCGTGGGCGGTGTCTGCACGGCAGGGCTGGGAGGGGGGAGCACTGTGGGACCAGAGCTGGGCGGGCAGAGCTCCAGCAAGGTCTGGGGGAGCAGCAGAGCCTCAGCACACTCCCGAGGGGTGATGTGCCCCTTTCTGCAAGAAGGTTGTGGCTTCTCTGGAGCTCCTGGGGGACATCTCTGGAGAAGCAAAGGGAAGTAAAGAAATAACCTGGCCTTTGAGGGGTGCTGCTTCTTGGAAACACACGTGTCTGCACATGCCAGGGAAGGGAGGATTCCCTATCCCTCTCCTGTGCTGGTGAATGCCTGGAGGGGTTTCCAGTGAACCTCTCAGAGGTGCTGCTGTGTGAAGACACACCTTACAGAGCCATGCATGCAGCTAGTCCAGTGCCAGCAGGGCTGAGTCCACTCAAGGGAGTCCTAGGGAATGCTGCTGAGGTGCTGCAGGGCTCTAGGGAAGCAGATGGGAAGGCAGGGGGAGAATGGGAACCTTTGTGTTGCACGTGGGTGGCCAACCAGTCACTCCTGAGACCCATGGTGTTGGGCTGAGGGAGCAGCCAAGTCTCATCTGGGTACCAGCACCATTGTCACTGGGAGGGGCCCTCAGAGGCAGAGCTCAGGCCACACTCCAGCCCACCAAAACTCCACGTGTGGCAATGCACACTGTTTTATACCCAGTCCTTGGAATCTCCCATGTGCTCTAATAGCCTGCTGTAACTGCCTGGAAGATCAGTGTCAGAGATGGGGAAAGAGTTGGTGGAGTCTCAGGGTGAAAAGAGAAGGTCCAGAGTCCTGCACAAAGGTGCTGGGAGATCATCCTCATCCTCAGCTGCAGCAGTGCCTCAGCCATGGCCTGTAACTGTCTGGCTGGAGGTAAAACCACAAGGTTAACAATCTTCAGGGGCTCTTGGGCCTGGTGAAGCGCTTCACGCTTACCCTTGTTGAGCATCCTCCTCACTGCACAAGATCAGGCCTGGCACGACTGAAAATAATCCCAGTAAATGGAGCAGCAGCAGGGGAATCAGAGCAACATGAGGGCAGAAGGAAACCAAAGTGTGGGGTTGTTGATGATGGATGGGATTTGTCTTTGGGTGAGGCTGGAGGAGGAGATTTTGGAGCAGCCAAGCCAGCCAGGGGTGTGACTGTGCATGGCCACGAAGGGACAGTCTCTCACTGGCGTGACAGGCCCTGGCAGGGAACACCAGTGCAGCACTGCACTGGTGCTGAGCAGGAGTCCCATAGCTGGGGCCTCTGACCCTTCAGATGCTGAAGTTAGACAGATAAATCCTTCAGCGAGACTCTTAGCTTACATTAAAACAAATCAATAAGGTCCTAGCCCTTGAGTGGGCACTGAGAAGCTGGGAAGTAAATCCTAGATGCAGCTGAGAGGCTTTCAATCTAGCAGAGAAGGAGCAAACACACGTTCCCACACATTTCAGACAATCACACAGCTTTTAGAGGATGGTGCAGTAATTTCTGGGCACAGGAAAGAGAACAGGGGTAGCATCTTGTTGGCATCTTCTCTTTCCCTGTGATGACTAGAGCTTGTATACAAATGTGTGGAGATTGATTGCACTCATCCTCTTCTGACAGCAGAAGTGATTACTGTGGGCAGGGACCTGCTTGTGTGGATATAAAGAGGTGCAGCCTGCTGGCAGCAGACTCCCTCCCATCCCTGTTGCTCATTCCCATGCCTCCATCTGCTGCAGACAGGTTTCCAGGGGCTCCCCCTCCCCTTCTGCCTTCTTCTATGTAGGTAAAGTTGCTGGGGAAATCAGCTGTACAGCCCTCTACTGCTCTTTCCTGAGGCTTCAAAATTTACATATGTTCAGGCTGTTTGTTTTCAAAATACTCCCTTTGTTTTCCTGTTTTCCCAATGAAATCTGTCTCGTTTCCCTTTAACAAGAAGTGGACTGTGGGAAAAAAGAAATCCATGGTGTGACATGAAGATATTTTTTTTACCACTGACAAAACATGACAGAAACTCCTTAAAGGGCCCCACTTCTCATGTTCTTTCTTTATCTCCCAGGATTATCAGTCCTCTCTCTCTCCATCCATACTCTCTCTCCCTTCCTGTCACAAAGTGGGTAGCATTTACTTTGCAGAGTTGTGGGTGCACAGCTTCCTTTAAGAGCAAGAGGCACCTGCTTCGTGTTTGCGCCTGGCTGCTGCCCCAGATGGGTGACAAGTCCTGCCCAGGGACTGAGAACCCAATCCCTGTTCCTCCTTACCCAGGCTTTTCTTCCCCAGGAAGGCCAGTGCCATCTTTTCTGGCCACAACAGTTGCCATTGGATCCAGAGCAGAGGTGCACTAGAAACCATGGTGTCCAGGTGGTAACAGGAGTGCAGTCCTCGTGGCCTCAAAGGAAAACTCAGGAGCTTCATCACCTCCAGCCAGATTATATTCTGTTCCAAGGAATCACTTAAAAAAACATCTCCAAGGTTTCTGACCCTATTTATGAGCTGGTGTAGCCATGGAAACAGTAGTTATGCCAGAAATAGCAGCTCACTTGAATGACAAAGAAAACACAAGTTTACAAGACAGTGATTTTTCCAGAGGCTGACTGAGCTCATGGGACTGTGGGAGGAAATCCCAGCTGAGGCACAGACTCAGGGATGCAGCTGATAAGGGCTGTGGCTGGTGTGGGGCACAAGAACTTTTGAAATGTATCTCTACAAGCTTGTGCCACATACTTGGGAGACTTTGTGCATTATTGATAGAGATTTATCACTTGCCACAAAGATATACCCAACTGGAAGTGAGCAGGGAATTAAGCAGGCAGTAAAATGTTGGTTTCCCTCCTGAAGACAGGCAGCCTACCAAGTGCCTCTGGATCCCAGAGGTGAGGGAACCATGGTAGGACCTGGATTTAGAAAGGGACTGTCTGTTGGTCTCATAGAAGATCAGTGAGGTTGTCATGTCAACAGTGTTTTGGTGAGAAGCTCAGTGCAGTAAGGTGCCTGCAAATGAGGACTCACAGGCTGTAATCCTGCCCCTGCAGGGCTCACCATGCTCCTAAGCCTCGTGTCATTTATGCTAGTGTAGAAAAGAAGCACAGATACAGGGCACTGGGCTTTCCCTGCACAGATATTTGGTTGTTTGACTGCATGCAAATCAGTCCATTAAAAATGCAGAGAAGAAGGCATGGTCCTGGGGAGTTTTATCATTTTTCCTTCAGGAAATCTCCCACAGTTATTTTGGTGTTGGGATGAAACATCCATAACAGACTGCAATAAACAGGGTGTGCTGACTTTGGGAATCTGTGCCTGCTGCTGGATACAAAAGTTATGTTCAGTGTCCCTGAGCTCAGCTTGCAGAAGAGCCTGATCTTGATACTCCCACTCATACCCTATTCTCTGGCAATAGGGCAGAGAGGAAAGAGGCTGTTTTTCCACTGCCAGGGCTCGAGAGGGAGATTTCCATGACCAACCTATAGAAAAGGGTCCTTTGAGGAAATATGAATTAAGTGATAAGGTTTTTCTGAACCATCAGCAATGGCCCTGTCTGTGCTACAAACTGGGTATTGGGGACATAACAAGTCCTCAAGCCAAATGGCTATTGCAAAAGCTTCTGCAGGAAAAATGAAGTCCTTGCTTTTCTTATTTGGTCAAGGGTGCTCTACTTGCACATGTTAGAACATCATTAGAGGCCCCAGGCTTCCAGGCACAAATGCTTTAGGACATTCTGGGGCTTTTTATAGCAGATGATATAAAACCATGTAGTCTGTCCTACACTTCATTAGTTACCAGAGTTATATTTTCTTCTCAGCAGTGAGTCTGGCCTTTCTTGGAACAGATAGCCAAGTCTTAGCATCTCACACTCACAAGACTGCTGATAGCATGATTTTAGTAACTTACAGAAACTTTTCCTTGATTGGCATAAATAAAAGGAAAACCAAAAGAAATCCCCTCCCCCTCTTTTTTTTTTTTTTTTGAGATAGCCCTTTTTACCATCAGATCTCAGGAGACAGAACTACATTTTTATCATTCTTATTTGTAAATATGGAAGAGATGGTGGAGAGAAAGTTCATGGACCTGCAGATAAGACTCAGCCATGCAGGCATCTGCTGAGGAGACTGATGTTCTTGGCCATGCAGCACAAAAAGCTCAGTGTTTCTAACTGCTTTGTGATTCATTGTTTAAGAGCATCCCCATGCTCATTGCAAAGCTGTCCCAAGAGAAAGCAATATCATTAGTGAGCATCATTTCTGTGCACTCACTTTGCTTAATGTCTGCATCCAGGCTGTTGGTAATGACACAATAGGACTGACTTTGTTAGACTGTTTTATAAAGCATCCTTTCTTTCTCATTTTCACTCTACCCACAATTAAAATATCTGCTTTTTTCATTTATAAGATTATTTTTCTCCTGAATGACATGTACAGAACAAGCTCAACATTAATATATTGAAGAAAAACTTTGCATTTTTTCCTTTTTTATCAAGCCGAGGTAGTTAATCTGGTTATCTATGTGACTGCTATAAATCAGAGCTTGTGATTGCCCTTAAAAAAATCACAGAGTTTGCATAGTATTGTCTCAAGAGCCTTTTTCAGATTTTTCTTTTCTCATAATTGATTCCTTCTGTGTGAATTACATGCCATGTACCTGTGAACAGTGATTAAATGGTACACTAGCACTCTCTAAAATCATGCATTGAACTAAACAGAGAAGTAATACCGCCTTGTTAAAAAAAAGCAGTGTGTTTTTATTTAAATAGAAATCAGAAAATCATATTGTTCCAGAGCTTTGTTCACTTTAAAACAGTATAGCAAATGATTCAGTGTCACTGGGCTAAGAAGCAGAAACTGTACACAAGTCACCTCCAGATGTCTCCTTTCCTGACAGCTCTTTTTCTCATCTTTTTTTTTCCTTCTTCTTTTTGAATGATTGATTCTTTCTCCCTGGAAACCAGCAGCCCAATAAAGGAAGGCTTTTCCTAAACATTTTGGTAAAATGTTTCTTCCTTCTTCTTAAGGGGGCACATATCTTCCCATGGCTTTCACACCACGCAAGAGGCATTCTTCCTTCCTCCTCCTACCACATAAAAGCACTGCTGTGCAATCTCATTCAGTTCAGCCCTTTGCCACCATTATTATGATTTTCTTCATGTAGCAGTTGAGGCTTTCAGAAAGAAATGATTGCTTCTGGGGAGCATCTCACACTCTCCTTGGGAACATTTGACTAATGGGCAGAGGAGGCAGCTCTTCTGCTCCATTATCTTGTCTCTTGGGGTGCTGCTCACCTCCCAGACACATGGATGCTAAATGCTCTAGCTGCCATGTGATAGCAGATCCCTGGTGGATATAACTGTGGAAGGGGATCAAAATCTGAATAAATTAAAAAAAATAATTTCTTTTTATTGCTTAGGTGTACTGCTAGTACAAAGCCTTCTGTTTTCCCCCAAGGATCTTGCACAACTGCAGAGCTTAATGTTGTAATGTTTGTTTGTTCATTTATTTTTGTTTTTGATGGTCTTCCACTGTCAGATTCCAACCCTTTTTTTTCTTAATTTAGGTCCTCTACCCTCTTGTTTCCCACTGGAGGCACACACCTACAAATTGCTTTGAAGCTTCTTGCTGGGAGGCTGCTAAGGATATTTCTGTGCCAAGGACCTGGAATTGCAGCTTGCTTTCTGGTCCAGTCAAGCATCATAAACACAGCATAGAAGAAGTGAATTGTTTAGTAGCCATCATTGCATGGGGAGCATGCACATGTTGCACAAAGGATGTTCTGACAGTTTTGCATCCATGAAGATTTATTTGTGGGACACTGACAGCTGATGGTGTACTTTGACTGTAATGCTGAAAGTTATTTCTGGAAAGAAAAAGAAAATAAAGGAAAAGAAGAGAGGGAAAAAGGGGAATTTTTCCCCACTGGCCAGCTGTAAAGGGCAATGATGGGGTCCCACAGGAACATCCTCCTCTGAGGACTCTCTCTGATGCTGCAGATGATGACAGTGAAAGTGACCAGTAGCAGGATTTCTTGCCATGCTTTCCCTTGGTATGGTACAATTTTCATCAAGACCCACTTAAAACTCCTATGGATTATTTCTGGGTCTGTTTCTGTTGGATCTGGGAGGAGAACGTTCATCATGTGCAAATGTTGCACATTCATTGCTTGTTAATCTTCTGTGAATATACAAAGCTGGATAATATTTACTGAGAATTTCAATAGCCACTGACTCTTCTGCTGAACACCACATTTGTTTTTCTCCTTCATACACTGAAGTCTGCAATATCGAAGAAAAAGAAGGAGTGGGAGGAACAGCAATTCTCACAGCAGTTCTTGCACGAGAATCCACAATAATAACACTGTGGGGGTTTATGGAGGCAGGGCTGTGAGAGCGATAATATGTGAACAGCACAAGTGCAATAAAGGAAAAACATTGCCACAGAGAGGCTGGTAATTATTGTCTCATGGCTTTGAGAGATGCTCTATAGCTGCAAGCAGCATGCCCTGAGCTACAGGGTATATAAGGCACCTAAGAGCTAGCCAGAGGCTGGACACAAACTGACTAGAAGCCATAAATTCTGGCACACAATCAAGCTCCTTGTTGAGAGTACTGTTTAGCACAGGAATGTCAGGGTGCAGCTGGCAAGGCAGATTTCCCAAGGTCAGCAGAGGAGGAGAGGATGCCACAGCTTCTCCTAATTTAGTCCCAGCTTCAGCTCTGGCTGTTTCAGAAGAAAGTCCCAACACAGGGAGGAATGCTTGAATAAATAACTCCTAACACCCTGCTTGGTGATCAGCTTAGAACTGAGATTTGATTACACTTGCTAAGATTTGACCTTACATAACCACGTGTTTTCTGAGAGGCCCTAAAATAATCCAGTCCCCTTTTAAATCCAGCTCTGGTGGGTGACTTCCCTCGGACACCTTCACCTGCAGAACACTGACTTCTGCCCTAGCACCAAGTAAGGGATGGAGAGCAAAAGCCGCTTTCCTGCATGCTAGGCTCTGGAGAGCAGGGGATGCAGAGAAGACACCTCTGCTCCCCCATGGCAAGCACCATCATCTTCCTTCACCAACCCCTGTGCTCTCACTCACCCCCTTCCACCAACTTAGCTCTCCTTCTCTCTCCTCACTGAGCTGCTCTGTCCATCCTCAGCCTTCCTCAGGCTAGACTCTGAAGGAAAATGGCTCAGTTTTGCCCCTACACTCTCATCCCCCACAAAATCCTTTTCCTTCCTCTGTCTTCCTGTTTCTCTTGCTTCCTCAGGGGATTGTGAAGTGACATGTGAAGTCTTTGCACACCTCCAGGCTTGTGACAGGGGTTATGGGATTAGCACTTTAACAAGCCTGAAAGCTGCTTAGACAAGTATTAAATCTCCAATCTCTCCATCTTTCAAAGAAATCACTTCTGGAGGAGATGAAGAGGTGGAACACACACTCATGTCTTCAGGGGTCAGCTCTTCATGCAGCTGAGAGCCCTCAAGTCCAGTGGCTAGGTGGTTTGAAAGGATTCTCATGGGACTTGGGGCTGGAAAACCCAGTTAAACCTTTACCAGGGGCTTTGTGTTGGCACCCCAAAGTGCCTTCTCTCTCCTCGCCCTCCATGATGCCTCCCTTGCCTGACATTTTATCTAGCCTCCATACCTTCCTTCCCTTCCCACCCCAAGGGCAGCAAAAGTCCTTTGCAGCATCTTAAAAGTGGTGAGTAGCACCAGGGAAGAAGAAATTAGGCACCACCTCTCCTAGGCCCACCAGGATCAACCTTACAATGCTGACTTCTAAAGCCAGTCCTGGGGCAATTTGTGCCTGTGTTTTATTCAGAGATGAATTCATGCTTCATTGGCGGTATCGCTCTGTTTATCCCACTTAACTGAGAGTCAGAGAAGGCAGTGCTGGGATTACCAGAGTTGGGTGGCACCTCGTGGTGCAGTGAATGCTCCCCCACAAGGCAGGGAAAGCTCCTGTCTGAGCTCCTGGACCTGTCACCTTGCCCATTCCCATCCCCTCGTGACTGCCTCAGGAGCGGATTACCTCCTCCCATCTCTGCAGGGAAGAGATCTCTGCCTGTAGAGGGACACCATCTGGGGACACCATCTGGGGACACCATCTAGGGGGCACCCACGGCCAGAACTGACACTTACTTTGCTGCACCTGCTGATGCGAACTTGCTGAACTGTGAGGTCGCCATCCCAGTGTGTCACCTGTAGCCTTCCTGGGACTGTAAAAAGCTTGAGGAGGAGGCAAAACTCATGACAGTGACAGCATTCAGCAATATTATTCACTAGATAGAAATCATAGTTAGTAACTGTGTACTGAGTTCAGTGAAAATACAAATTAGTAGTTCCAAAACAAATCATTTTACAAGAGCAGCATTAAAGGTATTACTCTGTTGAGACTCTTAAAATTTCAAACATGGATTCCCTACCTGGACTGAAATTTCTTTTTATTTTTCCCCTCAGAGCTTCCAGCCTGGTAAATTTCAGCTCCAAATTAGACAGTTTTTGAAATTACAAGTAGGTGAAAATAAGAGATTGTAACAGGTAAAATTTTACTGGATTAGTCACGTCTAAAGGTCATAAAGTAGTTCTGTTCCTCAAATGCAGTGAGCAACCTGTTCCACAGAAGATGGAGATGACATTTAGCAGCACAAAGCTGCAATGCACCACCACTGCAAAAAGTTCAAATCTAGAAATACTGGATACCTAATGGCAATAATCCAAATTCAAACAGGAAAAAAAATGCCTAAGTTTTTAAATCTTACTGTTTTTAAAAAAGTCAAGGTTTATTGTTTCCAATAGGGTGCTACAGACACATATGACTGTTGGGAGTACAGGCTGTGTAGTTGAAGGATATGCATTTAAAATTTTGCATAAACTTTTTGAAATAAACTTAAGGCACATGAGGTTGATCACACCTATTATTGTGGTCTACTAATTGTACAATCAGTTGTTATCAATGGGGTAAAACGAAATAAGACCTAATCATAATATTTTAAGTAAAAAAATATTATTTTCCAGCTAAGAACACATTTAAAATTCTACCATGTTTTTTTGCAATAAAGCAGGCACACTTTAGCTGTTGTCCCTGCCTCCTTCTGTCACAGACAAAAGAACTGGCTGGGGTTGGGCAATGTCTGCCAAGAGATGATCTTCATGGCATGGCATCAGTTTGTCACAGGCGAAATACTCAGTGGCAGAGATTTGCTGTCAATGATGTCCTGCTCCATTGTGGTTCAAACCTTTCCTTCCTTCCAGCAGAGCAGTGACGTGGTTCCCCAGCAGGATGCTGGATATGCTGACCCAAAGGATCATGCCTGGCTTCTAGGTTCCCATCTGCTTGGCATGGTGTGATTCCAATGTCTACAGCTCCTTCTCACACTGCTTATGAACAGGAAGAGGAGGCACAGAGCAATTACATGATGTCCCCATGATTACATGCTGACTAATTTCTAATTTAGGAGTAAAATCTGTTTCCCCTGCATGCTAGGCAGATGAAGCCATGTAGGTTGAGTGCACATACATATGGTGGCACACAGTTACACATTGCTATACCTTTATGCATATTTGTGAATAAACTGATCTTAATTTATGCTCACATGTGTTAAGAAATAGCATGTAAATACCTATACCTTTATGCATATTTGTGAATAAACTGATCTTAATTTATGCTCACATGTGTTAAGAAATAGCATGTAAATAGCTACACAAAGGCATGTGTGGTCTGGTGTTTAACTAAAAAGAAGCCCACAAAAGAGACCAAGCTAATCTCAACTGTTCTTCAGCAAGAATGATTGCAATAACACTACTTACAGTTGCACTGTACACAGTGGCTAAAACCAAGTGAATTTCAAACCAAGCCATGAGTGAACAGGAACCTCAACCCACACCTCCTCCCAGCTACACTGTGTTCAGTTTCTAAACTGAAATCAGAGACTTAGACAGCAGAGAAACCAAGACAAGAAGCTGTTGTACAAGACACAGGGGCTTCCTCAAATCTTTCCATAGTTAACACATCCTACTCTTCACAGCTTTCCCAGGCCAGGACTGCTTACATGAACAATATGAGCTGCCATAAAGTGGCATTGTAGTTGAAAGAATTTGCTCTGTTCTTTCCTCATTCTCATCCCCATCCCACTCAGCCACTGGTCCTGGCATAAAGGTTTAGTCCCATTTGTCCATTATAAACAAGTATAAGGAAACCTATATGGGTTGAAAATTCACCAATGTATGCTCACACATTTGCTTACATGTTTTTTCCCTGGTGCCATTTGAACTCATCTAACTACTGTATTCAAGTCAGGTCCCTTGTGTTGGCCCAAGGGCAGGGTTAGTGTAGAAGTGAAAAGCAGTGGCAGAGAATGAAATAATTTTTCTTGATGGTGAAACTAATTAATGGAAGCTTGAAATGTTTCTGAGGCTATAGCCCCTGATAAATGGGAATCCATTGTCAGACAGATACATGCTCTGTTTTTCCCTTGAAATTCATGAGACAAGGATCATTGTGCCACCCATAACCTAAATGAAACCAATATCTGGCTGGAAAAATCAATCCCTCCTCTTCTGAAATCTGTTAATCCCCAAAGAAGATCCCTTTTGCCTCAGTTGTTTGCAACCTTTAAAAATTTGTGTACAATAAACACTTTTAATGGATATGTGGATCTGGGGCAGTGAATGTAAGCCCATTGGCAATAGATATGCTTTGCTTATTTTGCTGCTGTAAATGCATTAAGAGCAGTCTATCAGTCATTGCAGGCCCAGATTTGTTGTTTGCAAACCAATGATCTAATTTGTTGTGCACTGAGGACTATGTACATGAAGGATTTATGTCACTGATGAACTAAGCGGGCACTCCATGAGGGGCAAAGAAAGAGGAATCTGCTGATATTTCACAAAGTAAGGGATGTGAAATCTTTTTGATCGTTTAATCAACCCTGGGAAATGAGAGCTTTTTCTTCCTGAGGTAGCTGATCTTGGAAACTGCTTCTGTGAGAAGGGCTGGGAGTTGGGAACAATAAGCTGATTAAGTGCAGCAGGTAGCAGGAAAAATGAGGTTCATTTTTTTTCATTTGCAATACTGCTTATCTTCCCACGTACGCAGGAATACACAACCCGATTCTCCGCATATTTTAATCGGTATAAATCAGCGCCACTTTTTGAAACAGACCATAATTACACCAGGAAAATAAACAAAATAAAAGCCTGGGGAGGAAAACAAAGCCATCACCCCCTCGCTCCCGGGCACAGCAGCCCGAAGCGGCGCACGGCGAGCACTCCCGCGTCCCCGGCCGGGCTCAGCTCCGCAGACAAAGCCCTGCGCACCTCTGCGCAAAAGGAGCGGGCGCAGACAAAGCGGGGCAGGCGGCGGAGCGCCGCAGCATGCGGGGCCGCCAGGGCTTCCTCTGCTGCGGGTGGGCTGCTGCTGCTGCTGCCGCCGCTCTTGGGTTTTTTTTTTTTTTCGCTGCGTGTGAGGGTTATTTTTTTTTTTTTCCTCTCTTCACCAACTTCCTTCCTGCTCCAACTGCCAAAGCTCGAGGCTGAGCGCTGACAGCAGAGGAGGACCCCGGCCGCAGGCGCCGCTCCGCCGGTGAGTGCGAGGGGCGGGCGGGGGCAGCGGGCACGGACGGCGCGGCCCCGGCTCGCTCCCCGCGCAGCTCCGCGCCCTCGCTCCGGGGCTGGCGCCGGTGCCCGCTCCTGCCCGGGGAGGCAGGCAGAGCCCTGCCCGACCCGAGGGGGAAGCCAGGCTGCGCGCTGCCATGGGGCAGGGCAAGGAAGGGAAGGGGCCCCCGCGGTCCCGCGCTGGTGCCCGGCGCTCCCTGGGCAATGGGCTCCCTTCTGCACCCCGGGGCTGGGGATGGGGAGGCCGGGGCTGGGGGCGCTGCTGAGTCCGGTGCGCTTCTCCCCCATCGCGGAAAATTACTTCCTCCCTGCTAAACCCTCTTCCTGGAGATTAGCCATCGGCCAGGGGGTGGTTTGGAGAAGTGATGAGCAGACGGAGGGCAAGTGAAATGCTGTCCCTCTGACAGCCCTTTTTGTGCCCCGTGGAGGCATGGGGGCGCCGAGGAGGTGCCCACCCTCCACCTTGTGACTGCCCCTCCTGCTGCAGGTGCGAGGGCAGCTGTCTGTCCACGGCACAGGCAGAGCCCAGCTGCGAGACTCTCGCACCTCTCGCCAAGGCGTGATTCTGCCTTTGCCTCCTGCAGCCATCTCTCTCTAACAGGGATCCCTAACCCTGCCCTTGCCCCCTCCCTGCTGTTTCACGGGGGTGCTGCCAGGGGTGCAGGTGACGCAGGACTGTGGGCTGGAGCTGCAGAAAGGCAAGAAAAATGTGGCAGGGCAAGACACCAAGCACACAGATTTCTCCTTGCATATAACAGTGTAGGGTTAATTTTCTCAATTCAGTGAGGCTCTTGGTCTGAATGGGGGCTCCGTATTAGGCTGGGCAGTGGCACAGAAACTCAGGAACCCCGACAGCAACATGATGTCTCTGGTGCCTGAGCTCAGGAATGTGTCTCAGCTTGCAGAGGGTACCAGCAAGTAGGGGCAGGAGCTGCTGGGATGGGAGCTTTCCTCTTGGCCACTGCCTGCCTTGGAGTTTGGCAGGAAGGCAGCATCAGGTCCATGGCTTGGGGAAAAATGCCAGAACTTGGTCTGATCGGTGCCATCCTGAGGCGCCTGTGAGCCAGAGGTTGTTCATCCCAGACAGTCTGGCTGGTCCTGTTCCCTGCAGGATCTTGCTCTTGGCATGGCAGATTGTCTGTGCACCTTTCTGGGAGGTTCAGAACCTAAAAGCATTCCCCCTCAAGTGAGCCACCCCTGGGGGCTAGCAGGGACAGTCTCTGTGGCATGTGTGGTGCAAAGGGAAGGTCTGAGCGATGAGGAGCAGCCAGTCCAGTCTGACTCTGGTGCAGTCCTGACTCTGCCTTTTCTCTGCATGAGGGCAGAGATGCCTCTTTCCATCCCCTGTGCTAAACTACAGGAGGTGGACATGGGAGGATGGGGGCAGGGCAGGCACCCGTGCTCTGTGCTCGTGTTGGTGGCAGATGCAGCCTGGTATTGTGGAGAGCTCGGGTCAGTGCTCAGACCTGCAGCTGGAGCCCAAGTGGAAGGCAAGGCTTGGCACTGGCTGTCATGGCTAACAACAGCCTCCTCCTGTGCTGAACGTGGAATGGCACTGAGGGGATTGTGAGGCTTTCTAAGGTGACTCTGCTGGGGCCACAGAGTGCTGGGGCATGTGTAATTGCTGCCTTAGGGAGGGAGCTTTTGGTTTCCTTTCTCGTGAGGACAAGCTCAGGGGCCTTTCCTATGGTATTTGGGTATTTCACACTCCTAGGTCTGGGCATGAACTGAACCAGGGTTATTCAGCTGCTGGGACCTGTTTTTTTTCCTGTTTGTTTGGGTTGAGATTCCCTTTTATTTCCCATGTGCCCATTCTGTACTAGTTCCTCATTCACCACAAAATTGCAAAGTCGTCTTGCAATGGCCATTTCCAATTAAAATACCTGACTGAATCTTCTTGTTTGTGTGCTGGTCAGTTCTTTTCTGTCCCTTTGCAACATGCCAATGTACCACTCCTTGATTATTTTTCTTCCCTGCACTGGAATTGCTCTGAGAGGTCTGCATACTACTCAGAGTTGCCTGGCACCACTTGATGATTCACCTTAAACAGTTGTTTTTCCCTTTTTTTTGTTCTTTTGTGTGTGTGTTTCTTTTCTATTTTAATAAATGAAAAAACTATCGCATTAGCTCCCAGTTTAACTTTTGGGAGCAGGGGCAAATATTAAGGCTGCAGCTGCAGAGAAGGACAAATGATTTGTTTGGAAAATTGCAAATAAGGAAGCAAAAGGGGACTTTTTAGGAGGGACAGTCTCAAAGAAGCCTAAGTGGAAGTGAACTGAATGATCTGTGTAGCTTGACCAAATCCTCTTGCTGCCAAAGAGCAAGGAATGGCTTGGCCATGTGTGAAAACTGTACCAGGGCACTGCTTTGTTTTTCAGCCTTTCTCCCAAGAGTGGGAAGGTGGCTGGGACCATATGGCTGCCTCCTGGAGGCAGGCAGCTGACTGAGGGCACCTGGCACAGCATTGCTTACCTCTCCTGCCTGCCTCCCGTTCCCCGTCCCATGCTCTGCCCATTGGTTGCTATTTCCCTGCTCTGGCTCCATTTGGGATGCCAGCCCAGCAGTTTCACTGCCCATGTGCCATTCAGCACCCAGCCCCGCTGACTGCGGCTCAGCTCTCCTGCCTCTCACTGCGAGGGCACCGCTGGAGCAGCACGGCTGTGCCTGGCTCCTCTGGGCTCCCCACCGTGCTTCCCTGCTCAGTGGGAAGGACTCCTGGTGGGTGCCTGGAGCGAGCTGTTAGTGGGAGCACAGGCAATGCCAGCAGATAGACTTCGCTGCCTGCTTCCTTGAGAGCTTCAGCTGACTTGCTAATCTAAAAAGTGGCTGTCAGATATCCGACCTTTCTGTGAAATGTGGGTTTCAACCCGGTATGGGAGGGTGAACGAAACATCTGTCCTTGGCTTTATTCGTGTTTCTCTGTGTTCCAGTGTGTGGCAGTGGCTCTTTGTGCGAGCCCTGTACGAGGGCTTGTAATTGCAGGGTTGCCGGCCACAACTGTGCTGCAGAGTGGCTGTAAATCACTCTGGTTTCAGCCTCTGCTCCCGCACCTCCTCCCTGGGAGCGAATAATGGTGTAGGTCTGCGTGTGCGCGTGGTGCCTGCAGGGAGAGGAGCGGGGGTAGGGGGGAATTGTGTTTGAGCCAGAATATCAGCACAGCAGTGTCTGGATTGCAGCCGATCGCCGTCGCCATTTGCCTGTAGGAATCCCGCTGCCTTCAGCACTGGGTGGGTGCCTGCCTGTCAGGGACTGAGCCACACTGTGCCCACAGTGAGTGCCCCCATACTCCCAAGCCACAGCAATCTCACTGACTGACCCCTCCTCTGTCACCCAGATCAAGTCACCATGACTGAGAAGACACAAGAGCCTCATGTGGAGGATGATGATGATGAGCTGGATGGGAAACTCAATTACAAACCTCCTCCCCAGAAAACACTGCAGGAGCTGCAGGAGTTGGACAAGGATGATGAAAGCCTCGCTAAGTACAAGAAGTCCCTGCTGGGAGATGGACCTGTGGTAGTAGGTAGGCTGGGGCACACTGACAGGGAGGGAATGGGGAGATGTACTGCAGCAGTGTGCTGTTGCTTCAAAGAAGATGGATCTTGTTTGCCCAGGGACATGCACTGCTTGTGCTGGAGGACTGGGGATGGGCAGGTGGAAAGTTGCACATAAAGGAAGCACGGAAGATGCTCAGAGTGTTAGGAGTTAGGAGGATTACTGGGGAGTGCTGGCTTCAGAAAAGGACTTGTGGTGGGAGATGTGTGGGTCTCAGAGGACTTTTGGGGGTTTTGAAGGGGTCAGCCTATGCTGAAATGTGGTCTTGTTGCTCAGAATGATCCTAAGAAGGAAATTTTCTGTGGTGGAAAGACCACCTCTAGGTATTGTGATGGAGGCCAGAGGGATCCATGTGGAAGGACTGGGTAGACATGTGGTCCTATTGTGCTAAGGAAGCCTGGCATTACTGGGCGTTTCATGAAATGCAGTTTCTGTGTGGCAAGGCATCCCTGTTTCTTCAGTGTCATTCCCCTCCCCTCTGATTGCATCTAATTTTGCAAGCTGACAGCTTCCCCCTGACTTCTCCTACCTGCAGACCCAACAGCTCCCAATGTGGTGGTCACCCGACTCACTCTGGTTTGTGACTCTGCTCCAGGACCCATCACCATGGACCTTACAGGTAGGCACAGGCTCTGCCCTTGGTCACAGAGGGGAACAACCAAAGGCCCCTGGCATGCTGCAAGTTAAAAGAGAGTTTGTCCTTGGGATGCCACAGTGGGTTTTAGAGGAGCTCTGAAGTCATCTTAGCCCTTGTTTCTTATTTTAAGGTATACACATATAAATAAAAAAGAAGCTGATGTAACAGAGGAAAATATTGAGGTATTTTCCTTCATCTAGACTGCTGTAGGAGCTCCTGGGTTTCTCTTGCCATCTCTGCTTGCTTCCTTTCAATGACACTTCATGAGCACAAGGGATGTGCATGCATTTGGGTAGCAGGCTGTATTGAAACTTTAGAATCGAGCAATACTGCAGTTCCGGCTCCTGGGGGCATGGGGAGAGAGCCTTATATGGGCTTTTCTGCAGAGAGAGGAAGCTGGGCCTGGAGAGGCAGAGAGGCTTCCTGTTCACCCAAAACCACCCAAAACCCCTGTGGGGCCCAGGCAGCCTTCCAAGCTGGGCAGGAGCTGTGGAACACGCTCCTCTCACCAAGCCAGGCTGGGCATGGATGGAGCATACACACCCTGCTGCATCTGCTCTGCAACAAGTCTGTGCATAAACATCTTTGTGTACATGTGCTCAGACCTGTGTGTGTTCAGGCATTATCTTCTGTGGGCACAGACACATACGAGCACCCAGGAATTTCTGTGTATTTGGTCACACAACACAATCTCACAAGGATGTCTGCATGCTCATTTTACAGGTGTCATCCTTTGAAGGGATGCTCCCCTCTGACAGCAACCCCATGCCCATCTTCCCCCCTGTGCCTGGTCTCTCCTTGCTGTGACATCTCTAGCTGACAGCTTGATTCTCTTCTTGCAGGTGACCTCGAAGCACTCAAGAAAGAGACCTTCGTATTAAAGGAAGGGGTGGAATACAGAGTTAAGATCCACTTCAGAGTGAGTTGTTTTCCTTCCAGTTGCTTCTTCTCAGTTGCTAAGGCCAGTCAGTGGCAGTCTATCAGATAACTAGAGCCAGGCAGAATGCCTGCCCAAAAGCTCCCCTAGCTTCAGGTGCTGTTCTACCCAACAAGGGATGAGGTATTTCCAGGAAATCACTTCTGCTTGCTCACCCCTTGGAGGAAGTTGGTTTCTGTTTGCTCACACTGATAAATGAGTGGGTTAGAAGCCAGATGGGTAGTTTTGGCTGAGTTTGGTTTTGCTTTTTAGCCACTAGAAAATCTTTACTCCACACTAAGTGGAAATGAACAGGGAGGAGAGAGAAGAGAAGAGAAGAGAAGAGAAGAGAAGAGAAGAGAAGAGAAGAGAAGAGAAGAGAAGAGAAGAGAAGAGAAGAGAAGAGAAGAGAAGAGAAGAGAGAATGGCTGTTCATGAAGTACTGATTCAGTCAGTAATACTGGACTTCATGTACACATTTAGAAGATGTAATATTGTAGCATTTGGCTGAAGATACCTGAATTCTTCAGGTTGTGATATACTAAATGGTCTTATTTCACCCTCACTCCCATTAATCAGTGTGTCAGCCATTTCTTCTGTTTACAGCTGAAAATTAAACTTGGCCACGCTGCAGTGTGGCATCCAGCACTGAACTGATCATCTCTGCAAGTGCTTGCTTCAAAGATGGGCTTGGAAGAGAATGCAAAAATGGAAGAAAGATAATTCTCCTGAGACAGATGAGGGAAGGTGTTAATACTGTGGCTTCTGTAGGGCAGATTTCCCTTTTTCTCTGAGGCTTGCTGTCTCAGAGATGAATGTCCCTCAATGCTCTCCTCTGAGACACCTCCAGCTCTCTTTTGTGCTGTGAAATATTTCCATCTGTATCTGTGCCTTGTTGACTGGAGACACCTGAAGCCAGACAGGTTATTCTAATTCCCTCCCTCAGTTCCATGGCTGGTGAGGGCTGGTACTGTGGGAATTCTGCCCTGGAATGTAAAAGGATCTTTCCATCTCGTTTTCAGACTGAGTAGTGTACACTGTGGGAAGGCAGTACATGCTGGAGGGGAGGAGCAGCACTGGATACACCCAAGCTATCCATGGGAGATTTGAGAAAAGATTTATGAAAACTGTCCCTCTCTCTTTTGAGAAGAAACTTGCCAGCTCCCCATGGAGCTTAGAGGGCCCCTGGTAGCTGCCCACCCATTGGGGCTGAAGGGATGACTCTAGTTACCCATGGATGGCTTCCAGTATGAAAATTATTAAACAGGAACTCCCTGCTTCACTTTTCTTTGTCCTCATCAGCATGTCTTGAGAACCTTACTGATGTGCTCCAGTCAGCTTCAAAGTTGGGCCAAGGATAGGGAAGTACAGAGTTGCACAGAGGATGCTAAAGGTCTCCAGGTACCTATGGAGAAGTTGTTTTAGGGACCTGTACAATGTGCCCTGTGCTGAGGCTCCCTTGTGTAGGGAGCCAAGATGGGTATGTCCTTCAGGAGGGGAAAAATCATCAGGTACAGAACCAAAACTCCTCTCCTGACACTTCTGGTTACTTCCTGCAGGTAAACAGGGACATTGTGTCGGGACTGAAATATGTGCAGCACACCTACCGGACAGGGGTGAAGGGTGAGTAAGAGCCCTGCATGCCCTGCACGGCACTGCTCCTGCCTCTGTGTTCCCTCTTCTGGAACAAGGTTCTGCAGCTCTGGGCTGGGACAGAGGCCCCCTTGGTCCCAAGTCCCACCCTGTGCTAACACTCAGGAGGTGACTTCTCAGCAGAGTGCATAAGCCTGCTTCACCCAGGACAGCAGTTCCTTGGTTTGTGCACACTCAGTGTGAGCCAGCTCTGGGGTCTGTATGCTACACCCCTGTCTGCAGCAGCAAAGTCCACAGACACTCTGCTTGGACAGTGCTTGCCACACGTTGCCTTTCCATACAGAGCTCTTCTCGTCCCCTCCGCTCCCTGTGCAGTGGTTCAGCCTGTGTAGAGCTTCCTACCCTCTGAAAGCTCTTCAGAAGCCCTTGGTAAAATTCAGACCTGCTCTGTGAAACTTCCCATTGTGTGCAGGGCCCTGTATTTGCCGTGGGTTCTCCTCAGAGCTGCTCTGCTTGGACAAGGCAGAGGAAAGCCCCATTTTGCACACAGAGCCCCCACGTGCATTTTTGTGCAACCACCTCTAAGGCTTCAGCATCCTGTTCAGCGCACATAACTGGTGTCTTCTCACCAGTAGAGAGAAGTAGTGGGAAATCAAGGTAGATCTTGAGCCATATGCTGGGTGTACTCACAGCCAGAATGTTCAGCTTTCTCCCAAATTAGTCTCAAATGAGGACAAGTACATCCATGTGAGAGTGCACAAACTGAGTTGCCTGTTCACCTGCCCATCCATCCGTGTTCTCCTTCCAGCTGTCCTTATGCTTCACTAACCCACTTTTCCCACTGATTTTGCTCTCCTTTGCTGCCATGGACTGTTCCTTTCTCCCCCATCTCCTTCCTGCTCTTTTGCTCATGGCTTCCTCTCTCCCTCATCATTCCCCATGTGAGAGGCTTATTCCCTGTGGATTGTTTTCTCCTAGTGGACAAAGCCACGTTCATGGTTGGCAGCTACGGGCCACGGCCAGAGGAGTATGAGTTCCTGACGCCCGTTGAGGAGGCTCCTAAGGGTATGCTGGCTCGAGGCACCTACCACAACAAATCCTTCTTCACGGATGATGACAAGCACGACCATCTCACCTGGGAGTGGAACCTGTCCATCAAGAAGGAATGGACAGAATGAGTTCACCCAGTTTGCCTTCCCCCTTCCCATCCCCTTGCCTCCTGCACCAGTCTCCAGGCCTTTGCTGCTTCTTCTGATACACTGAGAACAACCCAGCCACCACCCCATCATGACCATAATGGGTTAAATTGGGAAGCACCTCCCTCCCTCTCCCCCAGTACTTCCTCCTGTTGTCTCCATCTCTCCCATACCAACTCCAGTCCTGGAAGTGCCTTTTCGAGGAAACAAGATCACCTGGCAGGGGTGGACTGGTCCCTGGAAAATCCCTATCTTGAGTTACACTTGCCATGTGCTCTGACTCATTGTAAAGGGTCACTTACCTCCCGTGATGGTCTCCTGGTCTGTATCTGGTGCCCTACCCTGTTAAAATCCATCCTTGTGCAGGCAAAGCCAGTCAGGGGGAATGCAGCTAGATGCCGTAACAAGACTTCAGTGTCTGAGAATAAAACCAGTTTCTTTCTTCTTTTCTGCATGAGTGTCACATTCTTTTCTAGAGCATGTTTCTCAGTGATGTGTGTGTGGAGAATGCAGTATAGGAAGGCTTAAGAGCATATTTCAGCAGGGAAATAGCCCTCCTCCTTCAAAGCAGCAGCCTTACTCTATAAGCAAATTATTTCAGAACAGTTTCCTTCAGGGATTTCATTAATTCTTTGAAGCCAAAGTCTGGGCTGTGTTGGGGTAGACTCCAGGGGTGGACAGCCCCCACCTCTCATCCCAGATGGCTGCTGAATGAGCCAGGGAGCTGTAACATACCCTTCTCATGTTTAGCACTTACCGTAGCAGCTGTTCCCCGGAGCTAATGCAAGAGTTGCACATCCTCGTGGCCAGCCTGCTGGCCAAGCACAAGGGAACATCAGCCTCTGGGATCCAGCACCTGGAGAGGGCTGTTCTTGACCCAGCTGGGGTGTCTGCTCACAAGGGTGCAGGGCAGCTGCCAAGTGCAGTGCCGTGGGTGAGGTGACACTGCAGTGTTGGTGCAGCTCTCCAAGGCTGATTCCTGCACTGCAGGGAGGGGCTTTCTCCAGCCAGGTACTTATCTCAGAAGCTGGAGGCTTTGCCCTGGGCCAGCTGCTCCTTTCCCACCGCCCCAGGGGGGTTGTGGGTCCCCAGAGCAGCTGACGTGTCTCTCACTGAGGAGAGCACCGGAGCAGGGTGGCATGGCAAGGAGAAGGCGAGCTGGTGCCATGGGCACATCCATCTTCCCGTGCCTCTTTGGCATCCTGCTTACCAGGTGCTTCCCAGCAGGGTGTGCTGGGGGGAGTGACTCTGCATCCCACAGTAAGTGAGCTTTCTTCCTGCCTTGGGGAAAGTCTGGGTCTGCTTCAGGGAGTCCTCCTTGTCCAAGGTATGCTGCACAAACGTGTTGAGCTTGCAAGAGAGGTGTGTGGGTGGGCTTGTAAGGTTGGGATGCTTGTGTGTGTGTTGGGGGGATCCTCTTTGAGCTGCTCCTTGTGTACACTCTGCCCAACCCTGACTTTTGCTCTGCAGGCACAGCCAGCACCACAGACAAACCCATCCTGTTAGACAACGTCCCAGATGCCCAAGCCTTCATCAGTGGTGCAGAGGTGGCAGTCATTGGATTCTTCCAGGTGTGTTCACAGCACCTCCCCTCTGCCAGTTGTGAGCTCTATCCCACCCTGATGAGGGCATGAAGGTGGATGTGGTGTAAACACCTGCCAAAGCAGCTGTTGTCCCAAAAAGTGCCCACAGTGCTGGGGCTGTGACAGGCATGTGGAGGGATTAGGTGATGGGTGACAGAGAGAGCACAGGGAATTTGGTCTGTGCATGGAAAAGGAGATGGAGCAAGGGAGGAAGATGAAGGAGGTTGTAGAGTCCTGGAGCAGGAGAGAGGTAAATGCTGCAGGGGAAGGAACAAAGAAATGTACATGGTAGAGAAACAGTGTTGGTGAGGGGTGCATGGGAATGTCAGTTATTTGCTGTAGTCAGCAAAGGCAGAGGCACACGCTGCCTGTGTGATGGGGATGAGGAAGCCAAATCTCAGGGAGAAGTGATAGTGCAGGCCCACTGAAGTCTGAGAGAGTTTGGGCTCAGGCTGAAGCCTCCTCGTGGGGAGGATGCAGGCATGGTCTCTGTTTCACTTCTTTGTTCCCCAGAGTAGGAGTAGATACCCTTGAGACCTGTCTCTTTTTATCTAAATTCCACTGAATTCAAAGGTGAGTGACAGCTATGAGCCCCTTGCCCCCTCAAATGGCATGAGTATTTTTCCTCAGAAAATAAAAGGAAAGCATTTATTGAGCTACAGCACTGTAAAACAGAGACCCCTTTAATCGGATCCTTATCACTTTCAAGTCCCCAAGTTGCACCTTTTTCCAGGTTTTCTTTGAGCTCTGTTCTGCTCTTCTGCTGTCCACACACTGCCTCATGTCAGAGAAGGCTTCAGACTTTCGAAACCAGATCCTTTTGCAAGAACCTTCCTCCTCCTGCCCTGTGCCTGGGGCTTGAGGGCAGTCGAGGGAGGGCATCGTGCTCTTGCTACAGGGCAGTGGCATCTCCCAGCCCAGCACAGAGTGAGTGAGGACCGATGTGGAGGAGCGATGGTGCTGCCTGTGCAGTGCGGCAGCCGCAAGTCCGTGAGCTGTGAGTGCAGGAGGCTTATGCCCCAGGGCCTTGTAAGCACTGATCACAGAGCACCAGCCGCCTCCACTTCGGTGCCTGCAGGCCATTGGAGCTCCTTGGGGGTTGCTCTTGCAGCTCTAAAGCTGCAGTGCAAAGCAGCCAGGCAATCTGCACACGCAGAACGAAAGTGCCGAGCCCGTCCTTCCCCGAGGGCAGCTGCTGGGCTTGCGGCAGAGCTGTACCCAGAGCCTCCTCCTGAGCTGCAGCAGGGACACGGCTCCTTCTGTCCTGTGCCACAGTGGCGTCCCTCTGCAGGACTGCATTCTTCAGAGGCAGACGGGAGCTGCAGCCCCAGTGCCAGGAGCAC
Organism: Molothrus ater; assembly: GCF_012460135.2. NCBI lineage: Eukaryota > Metazoa > Chordata > Aves > Passeriformes > Icteridae > Molothrus > Molothrus ater. The sequence goes on from NC_050482.2 coordinate 47,227,910, forward strand.
GGGGCAGCCACATGTCGGGCATTCGGTGCCTGAAGCACGGCGGGGCTGCATTTGAGCAGCAGATAAAGATGTATGTGTGCCATGAAGGCCTGGCTCTCGGCCTGAAAGTATATTCATCCAAATAAAGCCCATGTTCTCCGCTCACCATGAATTACTTCTCTGCTGCAGCCTTTCAGTTCACTGCAGTATGTGGCTCGGCAAGCTTCCCGTATAATGAGCACGGCCTCCCTGACTGGGAACAGCATGCCGTGATGGAAACACAGCACACTGCTCCAGAAACCCCGCGTGTCTCTGAGAAAGGGCCGTGCTCAGCCTGATTAAACCCAAGGTTTCCCAGGAATGCTGAAAACTCAGCGAGATTATACCCACCCTCGGCTTTAGCACTCTCACCAGAGCAGTTGATGCATTGGCATTTCCAAAACAGGTCATGACAGATGTTTTTCTTTGGAACGAACAAAGAATTTTGTTTTCCTTTTTCTCTGGGCTCACAAACAGCTGAGCTGACAGTTCAAACTAAAAAGAAAAACAAACCAATTTCCAAGCAGAGACCATGTCTTGAGAATTTATATCCAATAAATAGAAGTATCAAAAATACATCATTAAAAAGTTGGGAATGGGAACAGCAAGGAAGGCTTTAATACAGGCAAAGGAGAGCTGTAGTTAATGGTGTCTGCAAGAAAGAGAAGGGACCTCAAAATACTGAGAAATCGCACATTTCTATCCTTTGATGTACCTGAATTAGCTACTTTTACAGGATGTATCTAAGATGTCCTTTTAAAAGGAACCATGATACTGATAAGGCAAGGTGTTCAAAATTGACTCTGGAATCAAGGTTAGCATAACAATGGCGATGTTTTTATATATGTATATATTTTGGAAACGCACACTTATATACACATGCACATATATATTTTTCGGTTTTATTTTTTTTTTAACGAGCTACACCTATGTTCTGACGAGTTCCCAAGGACTCAGCACCATCCTGGCGGGCTCCTGCATCCCGGAGCATCCCGCTCGCGCAGGAGGTGGCGGCGGCGGCCGCTCCCGCGGGGACCGAGCGGCCGGCAGGTGTCGCGCTCGGTCCGCCCGCGGCCGGTGCCGGTGCCGGTGCCGGTGCCGGTGCCGGTGCCGGTGCCGGTGCCGGTGCCGGTGCCGGTTCTGGCTCGGCCCCTCACCGTCCCTGCTGTGCCCGCAGGACCCGCAGAGCCCCGGAGCGGAGCAGTTTCGCCGGGCGGCCGGACAGATCGCGGAGGTGCCGTTCGGGCTCAGCAGCAGCGCGGCCGTGCTGTCGCACTACGGCGCCGCGGAGAACACCGTGGTGCTGTTCCGCACGGTGCGTGGGACCGCGGCGGGGCCGGGGGGCATCACGGGCCGCTCCCTCCCTGAACACTCTGCCAGGCAAAAACCTGCATCTCCAGCATAAGGGTCTGGCTCCGGGTCCCCCAGCGCGCTGGTGTGGGTGGGACGAGCGCATAGAGCGGTAAAAAGCACAAAACTCATCTCTCCTTAGGGCAAGCCAAAAATAGGGTTGTCATTGGCAGTCAGGCTGCCTGCCCACCTCAAAGTACATCCCTCTTCTTGCCCAAAAGAGGGCTTTTGCTTTTCAACTGCAGAGTGCCTGTCACTGAGACATGGAGAGTTAATTACACCTGGTAAGACTCTCCTATTTAGGTGTTTCCCTACGGATCTGGGTCAGCACCCAGAGCTCTGCAAAGAGCAATGCCTGTGTTTCTACATGACCTGCCCAGAGCTTGGTATTAACTTGGATGGGGTTTCTGTGGTTTTGGAAGGGGTCCTGAGACACATGAAAAGTGTCTAGAGTCATGTCACAATGGATCAACACAGCAGGCTTGATACCAAAACTTGGCAAGTGTCACTTCAGGCAGGCAAAGCTGTCTCCTAGGGTACAAAACTTTTCCAATGAGACAGAAAACACATCCAGACGAGGTCTCTGCAGTTAAGAGATGCTGTACCACCCTACACTGTGGTTTGCAGACTCATTTCCTAAACAAATTTAGGCATTAGAAATCTTGCTTTGGAGTTTCTTAGGGATGGATGCTGTGCTAGATCATATCTCTGTTGACTCCAGCTCTAAGTGCAGGTAGCTCAGTGTAGCCTCAATATAGCTATATTTGCTGAAATTTAAGGAGATGATACTGGGAAGAGCCATGTACTTGCTGCAAAAGTACCAAGAAGAGCTAAGAGCAAGTATTCTACTGGTTACATCAATTTCCCCACATTGCTCCTTCTTGCACAAGCATGGCAATTGAAAACTGCAGAAGTGGGTGTGTATGAAGAGAAATGGGGCCCCAGGCAGCACAAGATGTCCTAAAAGCCAGTGAAGTGTTGTGAGACACCAGACCTCTAAGTGCTTGAGGTGGGGAGAAATGGGTACACACCACATGTTCTAGGGAAACTAAATATGGCAGCTTGGCCAAGTTCTAGATGCAGCTTGTACAAAGACTGGACAGTTTGTTCTCTTTTTCCCCCTCATCATTTCCTGCACCATGTTTACCACTGATATTATCCAAATAATTAAAAAAGAATGATCTAAGAGTGAGCAATAGTTAGGCAGATCCTTTTATTTAACCTTTTATTTGCTAGATGTTGCAATTTTCAACAACACCCATTTCAATTTTGGTTCTTAGTCATTGTGGTGTTCTTCCAAAAATGTTGAAAAGATCCTTTGTTTTTGCACTGTGCAGATAGTGATGATGGCTGCCCTGGGAGAGAGTTTGATAAAATAAATTGTTTGGATTGTTGGAATTTCTATTATATTGAATATTCTTTGTTCAGAGTCAAGTTTTTGCAACTGAACTCTTCTTTAATATGGAAAAAAAACAGCCAAGAAAATAATGCACTAGTCAGGTTCAAATATGGTTGACAATTCACTTGTCTGATTGTCAGTTTTTCTTAAATTATCAGACACATTATTTTTTCTTTTATCCTGTGATGAATAATGTGTAGGAGTAAGAGGTCAGAGATAAAAAGGAATTTTAAAAGAACGGATACAGGAATTTGGAATCAAATACTCATTTGAAGGATACAAGGATGCGTCACCAGGATAGAAGTGAATCAGAGGCATAAATTAATTTTTTTCTTTGCCTTTGCAGTGTATGAAACACTTACAATGCTTAGAAGTTTAAACCATAATTACAGTAGTAGGAGGGACTGTGTCAACTGGTGAGACTTCTTTGTAAATAGGGGAAAGAAACAGATTTATTCTAGTAAGAAATCCTGATAGACCTAAAAAGAACATAGTTAACAGATGCTAACCACCTAATTATATGGAGTGATAAAGACATTTTGACTAGAGCTTCAACTATTAAATGCAGGCTATTTTCCAGCCTTATTTTCTTAAAAACATAAATGTTGAGTGCTGATTCAAGATGTTATTATCCCCAAATGGAAGTCAGAGGTTTCCAGAAGCCCATAGAAGCCAAGAGAAGACTTTCTGTAGAGTCCAAGCTGCTTAGATTGGTTCTCAAGGCCTGTCTGATCTCACCCGCCCAGGTGTTGCACTGTCCTGATCTTATTTACTTGAGCAGAGCTGCCCTTTCATGTTATGCAGGAGGAAAACCTGTGAGAGGAATCAGACCACACTGTCTGAAAATCACCAGCTTGTGTTGTCAGACAGGCGGGTGACTGGTATCAAAGACCTTGCCAATGACCACAGAACAGCAAAAATTACTTTAGATGTCTGCACACCACTGGAAAAACTAACACAACAACTTTCAGAGGTTGTCCACATGCAGAGAATAAAATCTGAGGTGTGCATGTAGACTGCTTCTCAGCCCCAAGAACCTCATTCAGCATGTATCAATGGCTTTCAAATCCCAAACTTTGGGATGACTCTGCTTCATGTCAGACTCTACTTCATGTCAGAGACCACTGCTCCCATGGCTTAGCTCCATCACATCCTGTGGTGGTACTACACAGGAACCCTGCCCTTAAACTCTAGTGTATTGCTATCAGTCAGTGGTTGCCTGCTTTTTTCTGTTTATCAGCTCATGAAAATCTCAATAAAATCACATCATTTTGAGAGGATGAAGTGTGGGGAGATGTGTGGCAGAATGAATTTTCCTCTAAAGCTGAAATATGTTTGGCTTAATATTTTTTTTTTCTTTCCTTCTGTACTGGAAGAAAAATCCTCTTTTTATTGGAGAGATTTCCTGCTTGCACAACGTTTCCAGGAATTCCATACCGGGCGATGCCAATGTTTATTACTTGTAGAAGAAACAGAATAAGCAGATGAAGATGTTTAAAAGGGACATAAAGCCAGTATTGATGTGAGGAGTTAGACTATTTAATGTCCTCTCTCCACAATGCCTAGAATAGTTTGTAGCTAATTCTCCCTGTCTCCAGCACATTGAGAGCTGGCGGTGTAGGTCTGCCTGGAGCCCTCAGAGATTTCTATTATACCATGAGCTTGTCCTTGGGAGGCTGGAGAAGGCTGGGAGACCCTTATCTCAAAGAGCAGGCTCGTTCCTGTAGGTTCTAGACCTCCAGAATGGTGATGGGAAGAGGTGGGGATTGTGCAGTGGGGGAGAGAGGATGGTGCTGTCCCAGGGGTGGGTGTCTCTGTGAGTGAGTGCAATCAGTGCCTCTGGAGGAGGTGCTGGGAGGAGAGGACAGCTGTGACTGTAGGTGTCTTTGCCTGACTCCAGGTAGACAATGACCGTCGGGATCTGGACATGAGCAGCGGAGAGGTCGATGCCAAGAAGCTGACCCGCTTCGTTCGCATGAACGAGCTCCGCCTGGTGACAGAGTACAACCCTGTGGTAAACACCAGCTCCTCACATCCTCACCCTCTGCTTGGCCTTCCTCTCATGGTACCCTCTGGCCCCAGTTTGCATATCCAGATGGATGTGAGGGTTGGAGTGATGGTGTAGATGGGATTGGGGAAGCCACACAGCTCTTCACTGCTGCTCCACGTGTGGACTGGAAGCAGATTTGCTGGGGCATGAGTGTGGTGGGAGAGAAAGGGACTCATCACAGTTCCTTTGACTTCCCAGTAAATTTGGGATGTTGAGGGGCAGAGAACTCCATTTCTTACTACTCTGCAGGCAGTGCTGCTTTCTCCCATGGACATTTGTCATGTTGTGCCATGCCTGCAGAGCCAGCTCAGCCAGAATGCCCTCTCTTTGACAAGCCTTGAGAAACATGGAAGCTCAAATGACCTGCTCTCAGAAGGCAGGATTTATGCATCACTCAGCACATAGGGCTTAATGTAAGCCCAGATATTTGAATGCATATTCAAGAATGGGTTGGGAACTTCCCAAGCAAAATCTTTCCCATCCTTTCCATTGCTCCTCCAGAATTCATCAGTTCAACAACCACTACCACCACCAAAACAAACAAACAAACAAACAAACCAGACACAAAATCAGGCTTAGAATGCTTCCATGTTGGCCATCTTCACTGGCTCACCCATCTGACTGGCAGTGACAGGGTCCCAGCACCCCTCCCTGCTGCAGAGGTTGACCAAGGATTTAGGTTCTCCTGAAATCTTAGCGGTTCCTTGGTCTCATTGCTGTGGAGTCAATAGGTATTAGAAGCCCCAGTTGCTGCAAGCCTGAGATTTTATCTTTGCTGATGGGGTGTTTTGTGGCCTTCTGGATAGCTATAACAGTGCTGACCAGGCTCAGCTTGTATTAGAGAAGAATGCCCCAACCTATTGCAGAGCTATACCTTTTCAAGATAAACTCAAGGATCATTTCAGAGAACCCAATGCATTCAGTCAGTTCAGTTGCAACCCACCAGTAGGAGAGTATTTTGTTTTGAAATGTAACATTTTTTACATTTTTACCCAGTGAAATACGGTAGGAGTTTGTTTTTTTTCTGTAATAAAAAAAAAACCCTGTTTTTTCATCTTCAAAAGGGAAAATTACATTTTGAAATCACAAAATATTTCTGGGGACTGCTATATCCTGCTCCACTGGCCTAACAGCCTTTTTAGAATACCCAAGTCACATCAACAGGGATGATGTTCTCATCTTTGTAATTTCCCAGACCTTCTGAAACCTTGAAGCCCCTATTAGATCCTTTTGCAATTCATGGGACAATGTCTCTTTCTTGATGCATTTCTGTTGATGCTTTGGGATCTCACTGCATGGTGTTCTGTTTGGCACCAGGCTGTCTCCCTGACTGAGAATTCATCAGCTGTTCAGCTGGTCCCCTCCACCCTGATGTCAATACAGATGTTATTGCAGTTTCTTTCCCAGATGCTCTGGAGCTCTATCAAGGTGTTGCAATTAACAGTGCCTCTGGCAGTCCCTGGCCCAAAGCCCTCCCAGCTTCCCTAAGGTAGCTTGGTTTTTCATAAATATTTATTCCCAGTGCATATGCTGTTTGCATCCAAAAATGCTGCAGGTCAGCAGATAATGGGGTCATATGGCTCACACCAAGAGCTGCCAAGAGTTCCTCTCCCCATCCTGGGGCCCTTACTGTTTCTCCTACACACTTGAATTTTAGGCAATGTTTACCCTGTGGGCTTTTCAGGAGAGTCAGATGTGATGCAGCCCTGCTGATGAGCTCTGCTGATTGCTCTCGCACAAGGTTGTGTGGACAAGCACACCTTTGTGTGGAGCTGCTGGAGGAACTGCTGCTCCCTCCTTGTCTGCTCTCACCCCAGCCTTGTCAAGGGGCTTGCTGCTGGCTGGCTTTATCCTCACCTTCAGCCTCATCCTCTCCCATGAGGTCCTCTAACGCTTCCCAGCTTAGCTTGCAACCCCTCCACTGTTCCCCACCTCAGCTGCACGCTATCAGAAGAGTGAAGGGATACAAAATATCTGATAAATATTAAGCAAACAGCAGAGTCCCGTCTGACAAAGTCTAGAAGCTCTGTTATTCATGGCTCTTGCCAGCATGCACTCCCTGACCCCTTCCTTGTTACTCCTGGAGCGTGTGGAAACTTTCTGCTGCCACTGGCGGGGAGCTGCACAGGCTGTGCCTCTGTGGTTTCGGTGGCACTAGGGAGGCAGCAGGTCTGGCCCCACTCCTGTTTAATTTGAGGGAGAGGCTGCAGGCCAGCAGGAAGCAGACAGAAGTGAGATGAGGAGTGAGAGAGTTCATGGAGATGGTGCCGTGGCTTCTTGGGCAGTGCCAGCCCTGGCTCCTCACAGAGGAGGCCGATGTGCAGTGCCCACCTGGCCCTTGCCCAGGGTCTTCTCTCACTGTGGGACAGCAGAGACAATTTTAACCCTCAGCACTCAGGAATGTCCAGGCCCTCAGGCTGCTGAAACTGTGAACTCATCCCCATCCTACATACAGTGTAACACCAAAGAAAGAAAATAAGGACAAACATCAACCTTGACACAACAAATCCTTCCCACTTGCTCATATTTCAGACAAGTGCTGGACCTCAGTGATTTAGGACACCCTTATATTCAGTGTTTGCTGGCCTTGCTCTTCACATCTTTAGTCTTCAGCTTCCTGTATTCTGCCCTACTCCTACTCCTCTTGCCTAGTCACTAACTAGTGATGGACCTTTGGGGTCTTCAGACTCTTGTCTGGAGAATAAGCAAAGCCAGGGGGCTAAGAGCTTCTGCAAAGAACCCAATCTGGATCCCCCCCTGCTTTACAGAAATCTGTCCTGCTTTTGATGCTGATTTGCAAAGAAGCCACAGCTGAGCCATGTCCCACAGACACTGCATCCAATGCCAACTGAGTGTTCTCAGTGTCCTTGCCTGTGTTTCTCTCTGTGCTGGGCAGACAGCAATAGGTGTGATGCAGAGCTCTCTGCAGTTTAACCTCCTCCTGATCACGGACAAGATGTCTCCAAAGCACCCCGAGCGAATGCGCAAGTTCCGGGCGGCAGCAGAGCTCTACAAGGGCAAGGTGAGTCCAAACAGAGAGAAACAGGAGCTGTTGGGAGGAAAAAAACCAGTGATTTCTGCCATGAATGGGGAGGGCATAATCTCCTCTGTGAATTATGAGAGCAAAGGTCAAGTAGCAGGAGAAGAGGATTATCTGGATAATTAAATGGACGGGCTGGTTCTGTTCACCTTTTCCAAATTTGCCACCTCATGGGGTAAATCCCCTTTGTATCCTGCTCTCTGCTCTCCTGGTGAAACATCGGGGACTTTGTGGCTTTTAGCCCAGTTTTGTTCCCTTGTACTGGGAGAGGACACACAGCTGCTGCTCTTCAGTCTGGCAACAGTTGTGCTCTACTGATGTGAGAGGTGAATTTCTATCTACAGCCTGCAGGACGCCAAGGCAGCTTATATAAGTAACCAGATAGCAAATAATGTCAGTGCTTCTTAACCCTTTCACTTCTGGAAATGGCTATTTTAAAGGAGCTGCAAATGTATTGCTTTGATTTCCCACACTAAGGTGATGAGATAGATGAGGTGTTTCAGAGAAATTTTGCCTGAATCTCATCCCTCTGGGAACAGAGCTCCCCAAACAGTAAATCATCCGATGTCTGCATCTCAGCCAGCAGCTGGATTACAGTGGAATTTGTGTACAAGGAACAGAGGAATGAACTTGCAAGCAAAGGAGGTTTGGGAGAAACAGGAGGCGTTTGTGGCAAGGGAGAACAGCAGATGGAAGGGGGCAGAATGTCAGAGAAGTGGGGAAGGATGAGCTGAGAGGCACCAAGAGGTCTTCCTCTGGGAAGGGTGAAGCTGGAAAGATTTGGGATCTGAGAACTAGAATGTCTGTATGCATCTGGTTTTGGTATTGAAGGAACAGATTATAAATCAAGCATACCCTCACCTTTGAATTCAGGGACCACCTCAGATCCATGCAGTCTCAGAAGTCTTGAGACTGGCTTATGGCAGGACTGCTTTGGAACCTTTACATCTTTCCTAGCCATTGCACGAGACTAGGCAGAAACTACGCATTAAAATCAAAAGGTCTCTTCAAAAATGTTTTACTTTGATGAATATGTAGCTATAAAAGAAAACTAATTTATCTGTAAAGTTCCATTGTGAGATGGGTGTTAAAGTGACACAGTTAACACTGCTCTCCATGAGAAGCAGAGTCTAATACAGGTCTCCACCTAGCAGCTATTTCTTCCAACACAATGCTGTTTAGCATCCTTTGCTATCCTTTGCTGATGCAGCTGCATCTAGTTTTCATATGACTTGCCTAGATCTGAGTAAATAGCTATAATTTTCCTAGAAATACTTCACAAAACATTGGATAAAATGTTGAACTGAGGTTCAGACAATTTATGAATTCTCAGCAAGCCAAATCTAGGGTTTTTTTATTTGTTCAGGCACATTTCCAACTGAATCAGTCAATAAGTTTGCCAGAGTAAAGTACAAACATTAAAGATGTGGGGATTTGACTAATTATTTCCACTTTATTGCTGTGGTACTTGAGGACACAGAAATTAAGTGACCTAGAGTCTAATAAGTTATTTTTCCCAAAGGAGTGGCACTCTGAGGAGCAAACTGTGTTTTGGACTGCCCTCCTAGAAAGGAGTGAGAGAGAGCTAAGATCCCTCTGCTTGGGTTTTAGGTCTGGATAGTAAGCAGAGTGAAATGCCTACTTAGATTTGTCCCCATTGCTCTGTCATATAGAAAGACCTGACACCTAGTTTGGGTGTCAGTGGCAGCCACTGCACAATGCCATGAAGATCCCTGCTGGCTAATTTTCCTTGGTGAAGTTACGTGTTGTTGGAGCTACCAAGTTAATTGAGGTTTGCTTCAAAAAAAGCATTGATTAGATTTTGCCTTTCAGTGGCTTGGAGATTGTCTGAGAACAAATGCAAGATTCTTGACTTGAATTTTGCTCAGGATTTCCAGTGAATAATTCCTGTCCTGTGGGATAGTGGTGAAAGGTTTGTTCGTGCTGAGGGGTCAGTGCTACCAGTGGTTTGAGCAAGGAATCATTGCTGTGCAGTGGAGAGATGTTCAGGCTCCTGTGAGCACTGTTCCACTGCAGCCAGCACTGCTCTAAGTGGCTGCAGAGTGCCAGAACAGACCGGGGGTACTTGGTGTGTGTTGCAGCATTTCTACAAGGCAGAGCAGAACACAAACAGAGCCTCAAAAGGGATCCCAAGCAGGAGAAGGGGTACTGATCCTGTCATACATCTCTGCTGCACACTGATGGAAGAGCAGTCCTTGTCACTGTTATCATCAGGGGGAGGGAAAAGAGAAACTTGTCACATGGACAGAGAGATGAAGAGGAGCTGCTGCTGAGGGACTGACCCCAAAGAGTGAAGAAAAGCCATTGTGAAATAACTGAGGTTGTAAAACATCTCTAAGATTGAGTCCAACTGTTAATGGATCATGAGGAGGTCATTCACCTGCCAATTTCTGGATTATGGTCCTTTCACCTCTGGTTTATGATATTTTCACTTCTGCTTGAGGGACAGCTGAAATTTTCAGCTGGAGGATCCATGAGACAGGATGGTGAGGACTTTCATTTGAAAACAGTCTGAACTGCACCTGGAGCAACAGTGAGGGCCTGGAGGCAGTCTAAATTTTCTAGATTTTTTTATGGAACCTGAGCCCTGTAAAATGTTGGAGATGAAAATGCAAATGATAGGTGATGTTAAACCAGCAGAAACTGACCACAATAAGAAGAAATATGGTAGTTTTCTAGCACTTCTGAAGAAACAATTGTGGGTGGATAACAGCTAACAGAGTTGGGAGCACTGCAGCTGCGGGAATAAATCCACCAACCTTCTGTATCTTCAGTCAAATATGTGCTTATTTGAGAAAGTACTGCCAAGAGTCCAGGCAAGGAAAGGAAATGCACTGGAAAGGAGATGTCAGGGTTTGCATTGCTGAGCCAAATTAGAATACTTATATTCAGTTTTCTTTCCACAGTATCAGAGTATAACATGGTAATTACAGCTGGTGTAACTCATGGGCGTTTGCAGAAGTCTCAACAAGGTGATGTTGGGAATAACAAAAGCAGCTTTTGTTGCAGCTGACATAATTGGTTTCCAATGTCAAAATGATTTGGGTAGGGATGTTTGCAAACTCCCTTTTAATTTAGATGTAGGTCCATTTAGAAATGCATTTTGAGAAACTCCTGGTGTCCTTCAGGAGTTCTTCCATGGAAATGAAAAGATGATCCCCTTTCTCTTGCAGACAGTTATTCGTACAACTTTTATTCTTCTTGTCAGACACTGATGGATCCAGAACTGAGAGAGATAATATTTAGAGATGCCTTTTTTAGCCATAAACAGAGAAGTCTGTAAATACAGACTTTTAATCTCACTTAATAGATATCTGCAGTAAAGATGTTTTTATAGCTGTCTTTTTTTTTTAATTCATGACCGATGTTTTTGTTTTGCATTGATGCACTATGATGCAAGAAATTACTCGGACATCAGAATTTGATCTTTTTGCTTATACAAAACAGTGAACTTCAGCTCTCTCTCTGAAGTTCAAAGTCAAACACTAGATATAAGATTTGACCATTCTTTCTGTTTGTCTTTGTTGGAGGAAAACTAAGCAATGGCAAATTGGTTTCTAACATTGTCATGCTATTTTCAATTATCTTTAATTCCTGGGCAATAACATCATTCCATATCTTAGTATCTACCGCCAACTTGATGTTCTAAAAGCACTGGGCTAGGAATCAAGCTGTTAAGACACCAAGACAGCACCAGTGTACAAAATTTATGAAAGGTGGTTTATTGCAAGTGACAATGCTCAGAAAATACCATGTGTGAAGGGGACATTTTGTGTCAGGGGTTTCTCATTAATGCAGGATATCCTTCACTGCCTGAAGCACCAGATCTCTGAACACAGGCAGGAAGATTGCTACAAAATGAAAAAAATCATGGAAATAATCTCAGAATTTAATCCTGTTCAACCAGCTGTTGTACAGGATGGCAAGAAATGGAAAGTGAACTTTCTGTTTGGGATGGAACTAACTATCTCTAGCAGTGACACTAAAGTTTTCATTATAAGAGGGATTTGTTTTTGGTGAATTCTAGCTTTGGTAATTCTAGCTTTATTCATTTGAGTAAATGTTTTAGGCTCTTTTCAGCACTGAGAGAGAAGGACAGGCATATGCTTCCTTCCCCTCTAAAATGGGTGGAATAAAGTGCCTGTCACTGTTTATTGTAGAGGTTATGCAGATGACTGGCTGAGACAAGACTAGGATCTGGATGGCAGAGGTCAGACCATGTGAATCCTGCCTCATGGTCAATGTAATTTTACATGGTTACTGTGTTCATTCTTTATGATTGGAGCTGACGGGAAATCTCAGGACAAAATTCCTCATGAGAAAATGCCAGTTCCATGAGATGGCATCTTGTCATGGAAATGTGACAACTGAGAAATTTTCTTGGTTTTCAGCTGCTGTGGAGCTCAGGCTTCCAGTGCTTGTGGCCTCTGGGCCAGCACATCCTCCCTTCTGCCCCACAGGTGTGACCCTGGGACCAGTCTAGCAGGACTCCTGGAGCACAACCAGCAGAGGTGGGCCCTTCTCCTGAAGTAGGACCCATCCCACATCACAGACCTCCCAGGAATGCACCATTCTCTTAGGCATTAAGGCGTCTTCTTCTGAGCTACAGACAGTGGCCAAATGCAATTGCTCTCTTTCCTGTATTTTTGAATGTAGGCCGAGAAGGAAACTTTGCTGCACTTTGGCACACTGTAGCTCTGTGAGCCAAATGGGAGTCATTAGAGAGACCCAAGTCAGTGACTCTGAATGACAATGATATCTCAGCCTCTCCAGCTGAGGGGCCAGTTTGCGTGTTTCTGTTTGCTCCTGTGAGGAAGAAGGCATTCGGAGTTCTAAACCTCAACCTTTTTGCTCTTTTATTCTTACTCTATTCTTGGTATTCATGGATAAAGTATGCACATATATTTAGTTTTGGGTGTTTTAGCAAATTCTGGAAGCTTGCAAATTCTGGAAGCTTGATGAAGTGAAGAATATTGACTGACATTTATTCATGTTATTATTTTAAAATACTATTCATCTGTTTAAAGGTGGTGGAGATTTTGTATAGAAAGTGAGGTAACAATATTTTTTTTTAATTTTAATGACTTCTTTAACATTTGATTAAAAATATTGTTGTCTAGTCAATCTCTTTTAGAGAAACCCAAAAGCTGTTGAATGCACCATGAAAACAGAGTACCATTTACTGTACTGACACTCTGAAAGTGCTTGCCTCCAACACTGGCCTCTGTTTCCAGCTTTCTAGTTGAAAAGAGAGCCCTAAAACATTGCATTCTGCTGTTCCATCTGAAAGCCCCTTAGATCATATCCTAGACCTGTGGACCTTAAATATGTGAGCCTTTTCTAGCTTGGTGTTTTATCCTGCAAAAAGATGAATTAAGTGAAGAAATACCCCACCACCTGTCTGCTCACCAGCTTTTTGCTCTTGGGGCACAGTTGACTTTTGGAAGAAAAATTACAAATGGTGAATATCACATATCCAGTGAAAGTGCTGTTCCTGTTTCTGTATTTCACTAAAAAACCAAAGTTAAACCTTACAGCAGCCTGAATATTCCTCCTTCCCAATAGGCTGTTGCCTAGGAAAGTTTTCAGATATATTTGTTTTTTATAGAACATAAATTTGATAAGTAAAGAATTTAGTATTTATGAAGTTTATTTTTAGAGAAGAAAACAAGTTTGGAACTAACTTGGGTGTTCTTCATTGAAAAGAAAGAAAAACATGAGTCACAGCCTGGGAACTGGGCACATAATCTTCACATTACATTGCTTCTTTTTTTTTTAAGCTCTTATTTTCTTGTGTAAGTGAAGCCACAGCCTTGTCCATAGGTACACTAAGTATGCTAGGCCTGGTAGACTGCACAGGGTAAAAGGAAGATAAAATTACACATGCTACTGGATGTTTTTTTCATTGAGGTGGATCTCATCTGCTTAGGGATTCTATTTAATCAGGTCACTGATTAAATTCTTTAACTGCTATGTTTATTTTCTTTTATAAATTTTATGATAATTACTGTAGGTCATTCTCATGCTGGTTTATTCATGTTGAGCTTCTCTCCTCAGGTCTGAATGCTCTGCTGAGCTGGGCTGTATGGACATCAGTGTCTTGACAAAAACTTCTGTTTCCCAAATCCTTGCATCCTCATTTCTGCTCACTTCAATATGTCCTTTACTTCTCTCATGTTCTTATCCTTGCAGGTTCCTGATGCCCTGTACTTCATTCTCACATTCTTGCAATTGAATTTGATTCTTCCCACACCAAAACCCCTTTTTACACTGGGTCTGGCATCTTATCCAAATAACATGCAAGTAAAGGATTCAGCTTCTTTGACATTTGCTGTTAAGATAGAACACATTTTGTTTCCTTATCTATTAAGAGAATACAAGTGGAGACTGCCTTCCTGTTGTTCTGTAGATATATTTTTAAAGAAGGTGAAAGAAGACATTTTGTTTTGTAGTGTAAGTCTGGACTTGATAAAATACAGACAAATGTACTGCATGGAGCTGGTAGATAGTGGCCAAGGAAAGCATTGTCCTAACAGAGTATGGATGGTTTTCCTCAAAATCTTTCTAAAAATATCACTGTTAATCTTCATATGATCACTGTTTGGGGATCTGTTCTCTGTCTCAGCTTCTGTTTTTCTCACGTTTTCTTTCCTATTTCCATCACAGATCCTCTTTATCCTGTTGGACAGCAATTTGCAGAGCAATGAACGAGTACTGTCGTACTTCCAGCTGAAGAAGTCCCAGCTGCCAGCTCTGGCTATATTCCACACCCCGGATGATGAGCACGAAGTGGTGGCTGTGGATGACATCTCCATTCAGCGTGTACAGGACTTCTGTAACCGTTTCCTACAAAGAATGCCAAAGGTAAAGGGGGTCCTGATGCTGTTGTTTACCAGGCTCTTGGAGAAGATTACTTCAGTTCCTTGAACTCCTCCCCATCCCTGTCACTTTCTCTTTCATCACTTTCTCATTTCCACCTGAATATCGGAGAAACATTAGATTTCGGGCAGAGCAGAGGTGGATGTCTTTGCAGAGTCTCTTTCTTCATTGACGTCTGCCTTCCAGTCTACAGCAAGAAGAATTCACTGATCTCTGCAGCTGTATGAAGGTCTCTGTGAAGCATCTATCATCTATCTTTTGGGAACAGTTAGGGAGACAAAGTGAAGGGTGCTTTTGGATGCTGAGAGGGGAGGTGGTGGATGGCAGCGTATGAAAGCAGGTCAGAGCCACCAGTGGCATAGATAGCAATTAAATCTACCAGGAAGACTACAGAACAGAGTGTACAGATAGGGCTTTAGGACTCTACCAGTGGTCTCTGCTGGGAGAGGCACAATTAAATCTTCATGTTCATGCAGTGTTATAAGTTTTCTCTCTGTCAAAATTCATCCTCCTGTAGCAGAGGGTCTTTGTGTTGTGTGACAGAAATGAGATAGGGCAGTGGCATAGACAGCAGAGGGAGGCATTTGAGTTATTTTGTTTTCTTTATCCCTATGCTGAGAAACCAAGTAATGTCAAATCTGATTTCATCCCTCTAATGTGTTTTAGAAAGAAGACAAATCTGAGGAGAAGCCCCTCAATGAAGAACTCTGATTGTTTCTCAGCCAAGAGGATGACTGTAGCCAGAGTCTGCTTCTGGTCTGTGAAGAGTTCACTCAGCCCTACAGCTCAGCAATTCCTCAGCCAAGTCAGTCATGGATTCCCATCATCATTCCATATACATACATGCTGTCTGTCCTCTCCAGGAATCTCTTCTATCTCTTCTCATTTGTTGGCTCCAGAGCTCTTTTTTTCAGTACTTCAGGACCTGTGGTATTGTCCTACAACATGTCTTTCTGTGTCACTGTTGAAGCAGAGGATGGCACAGTGAAATGACAGTATCAGAAGTAAAGCTAATATTTCCAGGGATCTGTTTCCCTCATTCTTTTGGGTTTTGGTGCCATGCTGGGATCCACTGTCAGCCTTGCCTGATATTACAAACAGGTTTGTTGCTTGGTATCACATGAAATTTTCCATTTATTTTACTAAATAAAGCAATAAGTGAATGGCCTGAATTTTTATGCAAATGTTATTTCCCACTCCCCTTGTCTTTCACTTAAGGACAAAGTCTCTATTTATGAGTGGATATTTATGAGTGGATAAAAAACTTCCTTTGTCTGAGTTTAACCAATGCAATGCCTACCCAGTCAGGTTGGTTGCTAAGAGTAATTCCCTATGGAAATGGACCCATTGTCAATAGATATTTCTACCAGGACAGGAGATATCTGAAGTTTTGGGACCAGAACAGCACTAGGTAAGCAGGTCTGAGATGGTGCAGCAAAAATGAATGAGCCTAAGACATTGCAGTCAGTAATCTTACCCAGGAGAGGCTGTTGTGGATCAGAGCAAGGCATGCTCTCACCATCTGTATGGCCAGGGAAGAAAACTGTCTGCACCAGGTGACCTTTTGAATGAGTGTGTGTACAGGGGTAAAATATAAAAAAAAATATGTCTGAATTCTGCTGGATGCCCTTGTGGCTTTTTGTGCATTGAAAAAAGACTATAAAAGTACAGTATAGGTGTTAAGAGTTGAAGGCTGTGCCCCAGAGAGAGGGGAAGGGTCTAAGGTGTCAGAATACCTTGCTGCTTTTGCCCTGGGAATGAGCAGAGTTGTATCTCCTGCCAAGAGCCTGCTCACTTTCCCTCAATTGGAAAACTGCTCCTTTTTACAGCAATAGCTTGCTCCTCCCTAGGAAGGGTTTATTCCTTCTGCAGTCTGACAGAGAGGGAGAGGTCTTCTGGGGAGACATCTGTGAGCAGTCTTAGCATTGTAGGCGTTTCCAGCACCATGCACATCTGTCTGTGGTCCAGATCAAAGAGTGTGGGGGCCCTGACCTGCTGCATGAGCACCTGAAGTCTGTCTTGGCCAGCTGCAGAAACTGGGCACAGCGACGTGACTCTTTCTCAGTGCTGCAGGGAAACAAAATAGGACATGAATGAAGATCTGGTTCTGCAAACAAGCCTGAGAGTAGAAGCAGTGTCCCCAGTGACTGTGCTCACTGTGTACACAGCTAATTATAGGGATAACTTTTCAGGAGCTTATGTACACTGGGGAGTTTAATTCCCTCTGCACCTTACAGGGCTCTGCCTCTAACCAACAAACTTGGGAGCCACAAGCAAGGCACAGGAAAAGCCTCCTCCTCCTCCTTCTCCTCCTCCAGCAGCTCTGCAGTACTCTTCAGGACTTACACAGCACAGACAGCCCTGGGGTGCTGTACACAGGATGCCCTGTGCACAGATGTGGTGGCAGTGGAATAAGGGGGTCTGCCTTAATCCCTGTGCTCAAAGGCTTCTGCAGTGCAGCTTTGGTGGGCTTAGCCACTGCCATAGGGCTTTGGAGGCAGAAACCAGGGCCAGAATCATGTGCATGGGTCTTGTGCCTTGTTGTGTGACCTCTGACCTGAACTTGTGATGGATGTGGCCCAGATGTTTTGAGCTGTCTGGGGAGGCTGGTTTGGTTTGCAAATGGAGGAAGTGCTAGATGCAAATTGACAGAGGGCAGGATGAAGGGGCTCCCTTTCACCTCAGCACTGCAGACATACTGTGGTATGAGAACCCCTGCTCTGCAGCAGCATCTGAACTCAAAGGACATTCAAAATATCTTAGATGAAAGCTCAGTTTGCCTAACAGGAAAGTGGGGCTGCAGAGGCATGTCAGAGCTGCTGTCTTTACCCCAGGGAAGAGGGAATTGGGTTGTGTTGTGTAAGATGCAATTTCATATCCATCTTTGGTGGGAAAGGATTTGAACATCTCCAGAAGCACAATATTACAGGAGGTTCAGCAAGGGGACTAACATTTTTTTATTTTATTCCCCTCAACCGTTGTGTGTGACATTTAACAATGAAGTGTTGTTTAGAGATGAACTATCCCCCATCTGCTACAGGTTGAACCAAGATTTTGCACATGAAAATCTGTGCCTCAGCTTTGTCACTTCAGTCCCACTGCACACAGAGTTATGGGTCTGGCTGTGGGGGTCTGCTGAGCTGCAGAGAATTTGCCTGCAGAAGGACTGAACAACCTTTGCACCTACCCTGAAGAAGAGGAGCAGGCACTGCATGTGAATCTGCCTTGTCTCCATTGCTCCTGCTCTTGGCAGTGCCTGGGAGGTGCTGAGAGGACTCTGACAGCCAGCACAAAGGGAAGAGGCATCTCCCAGGCCATGCAGCCCTGGTGCCTTATGCATGGAGAGGTCAACCACCAGCACAGCAAGGCAGGACTGAACTTCTTCCTTCTAGGGATCCTGCAGGCTTTGAATAATTTTTTTTTAATCTTTCAGCTATTTCCCAGAATAGGTTTCACAGGATGAACTTTATGGTGCCTAAGTCAGATCCCATCTCATGCACAGAAGTCCAGCACTGAGCTGGGCCTGAGTTCCCAGCACAAGGAGAAGACAGTGATGATTTAGAACAACATACGGCAGGAACAATTGTCCTCCTTATCATAAACAAATGAAGGGCATGGCTGTCTGACACCTCTGTTGACAGAATCACAGAATGGATCTGGTGGAAGGGACCACAGTGGGGTCATCTGGTCCAAGCTCCCTGTTCTAGCAGGCTCATCCCAGAGCACATGGCACAGGACTGTGTCCAGATGGTTCTTGAATATCTCCAGTGAGGGAGAGTCCACAGCCTGTCTGGGCAATCTGCTCCAGTGCTCAGTCACCCACACCATAAAGAACTTCTTCCTTATATTCAGATAAAACTTCCTGTGAATGAGTTTCTGCCCATTGCCTCTTGTTCTGTTGCTTGGCACCACTGAGAAGAACCCCTCCTCCTGACACACCCCTTTCAGATTACAAACATTGATGAGGTCCTCTTTCAGTCATCTCTGCTGGAGCCTGAACAGGCCCTGCTCCCTCAGCCTTTCCTCATAAGAGAGATACTCCAGCCCCTTCATCATCTTTGTTGTCCTCTGCTGGACTCACTCCAGGAACTCCATGTCTCTCTTGTGCTGAGGGGCCAAGGGGAGTTAATCTGAAAGGAGGCTAAACTAACACATCTGGGCAGAAATATTAGAAGCAAACCCTCTCTTGCTGGTGGACAGCTCACAGGACTCAGTCACTCTTAATCACCTCCACACAGGATGGCTTCCTCTCAGTACCACAAGTGGCAGCCCACAGGACGGCACAGACGTGGGGACAGTTGACACAGGAGGGGAAATATTGTCTGAAGGATACAGCTGGGACAGTGGCTGCAGGACCATGAAAGAGGAGGGCAAAGAAGAGCCAAAGGCTGTTTTGAGAGGAGAGAACTTGCCCAAGGAGTGATGTGGCCAGCAGTGGGTAAGGGTCAGTGAGGGAAGGTGCTGGGTGGATACCACAGAGAGCTGATAATGGTGGAGAAGAGAACACACAAGTGTTTTTTCTAAGGCTGTGAATCAAATACTTCTTTGACCCATTTTGGCTTACTCACTAAGGAAACTTCAGAGGAATATTTTCAGTGGAAAAACCTGAAAAACCACAAGATGCACATTGAATAAGAGCGTACTTGTTCTCTCATTTGAATTTCTCCTTTCTCTGCTGAAGTGCCTGCAAATCCATACAGGCAGGCAGGCTAGTTGCATGATCTGTAAAGCAGCAACTCTGTCTGGGTTAGAGGAAAGGCCCATGGATAACTGCATCCCTGCCTGCACCAGGCCTCCATGTATGGCAGCTACGCAGAGCGGCCCTCTGCATCCCAGCTGCAAACAGTGCTGTGTCCTCCTCCCCTTGAGCTCACCAGGGCTCATTGGATATCCATGGATCACAACAGCCCCTGGAGAGCCCCACAGGGTGTCCACATACAGGCTGAAATGCCAGCCCCATCAGTCTCCAGCCTGAGCACATGGACTGTGTGAGCACTCCAGGTTTCTCCCTGTCCCTGTGTTATGAGTATCAGATATTCTTTGTGTCTTCCACCTTCCTCTCTTCCTAGGCCAGAGCCCACATCTCATCATCTTGTTAGGGACTAGTGTAATTCTATGCCAGCCATGTCATGTATTCTGTCTGTCTACATCACCAGCATTATTTCTTGCCTTTTACCTCGTAGATGAGGCTACCTGTAGCATTGCTACCTGTAGCTTTCTCAGTCCAGCTTAGTACAGCACATCATTACTTCCACAGGCCCCAGAAGACATGGCATGGGTGCAGTCCAATTCTAGTTCCTTTATTTGTGTGGGCAACTGCAGACAAATGTCAAGTCTTTGGGTATTCTAATCAGGTGTCAGAAGAGCAGGATGGGAACTTGCAGTTTTCCTGCTTTCTTGCTCTGTTAGTTGCTGGAAGGAATAGAATAATCACCTCAAGAAAAAATGTTCAGCTGTTTCTTCTCCACTAAAGGAGAGGGAGATAGAGGAAGAAGAGAGGGCTGTATGCCTGAAAGATTGCGTTTTAAAATACAGAGGTGATGTTTTCAACATAAATCTGTTGTGCTCAGAGTATTCTTTGGCATCTTGGAATTCAATGTGGGTGTTGATCCTGGATATATCATGACTTCCCATTGCAATCAAGACTTTATTTTCCTTGGCCAATTTTTTCTGTTCTTTGGCTGAGAAACAGAAAAGACAGACAGTAACTTACCCCAGGCTGTTGATGAAGCCTGTAGGCAGAGCTGGAGACAGAGCCCAGATCTTCTGCATGCAGATCTGAATGTAAGCCATATGGCCACAATTTCTCTTCACCTTCCCTCTCCCTGTGACTCCCAATGGCTATTTGCTGAAGTTGAAATGGCAGTATTTCACCATGTGAGTAAAAGGCTGTCTTGTTTGGTTGCTTGTTTGGCACAGCTGAAGCCAAACAGATCTGGATCGTTGTTTTCCCTCCATCTCTCACTCCTTGCCAGTGAGACCTTTCCTCCTGGATGGACTTCTTTATTCTTTTGGGGTCTGATGGTGAATGGGCTTCCTTGCTGCATTGCTTTCTCCAAGCAGTTGCCATGCTTTCTTGGATCCCTGGGCATCCTGGGTTTCAGACCCCATCTCGTGGCAATGTTTTCAGATTTTTTGCTCTGTTGAGATGCCAGCAGTAGAGAAAATATTATGTTAAGCAGATATTGAGAAGATATTTGTGTCATCAATGTTATAATGTTATTTTGTATAATTAGCAAATATTTGAATATTATTGTGTTTAAAATATTTTATTACAAAGATATTAAGAAGATATATTTGCATAATCAAGAAGTACAGGTGGCAGGTGAGAAGAAAATGTGAATGAATCCTGGCTTGCTACATTTTAGTCATGGCAATACAGCAGCAGAAAGGAAGGTATTGATAAAGTGAAAGGCAGTTTCTCATGCTTTTACTGAGGTAGTAATGCTTATATCAAATGATCAACAGTCTTTAAATGTTCATCAATCTTCTTTCCACAGACCTGTTCTGTCATCCAGGAGTCTGGATACTGCCATGCTTAATGGGGCTTTCAGGTGCTTCCATCTTGCAGGTCTCTAGCATGGGAACAGCACATCTTTGGTGTCTCTGCTGTGACCAGGTTGCTCACAGAGACACGAACCACTCTGGAGAGATGCACTGCTCCCACAGAGCAGCAGGCAGAGGCAGGGTGTCCTGAGAATCACCTTGGTAAGGTTGTTCTCAGGATCCCAAACCAGGGTCTCTTTCTCTTCTTTCTGCCTTGTTATCTGCAAGCAGCATGGAGACTTGAGCATACAAGGCACTCCACAGGTTCCCTCTCAGTCTCCAGGACAGGGCTGGCTCTCGCTGCACCCTCCTCCTCCCTGCTGGCTCCCTTCTCTGTGTGAGTGACAGGTCCTCTGACCCTGGTACGATTTTATTTCTCCTTTTGCCCATACCCATGCCCTTGAGGCAGCTCTGCCTCAAGCATAACACTGCTGCTCCCAGGGAAAAGTGCCTGTCTTATCGCTTGTGCCCCAGGCACTCCCTTTAAAAAAGAACAAATATCCTATGCAAAAGGAGAACACTGAGAACCCACCAGGCACCCCCTGTCAGAGTGCTGATGAAGAAAGACTTAAGCAACACAAGCTAATGGATTAGCACTTTGCCTGGGGCCCTGTTCAAAGGTTTCTGAGAGTGGTATTTCAGTGGACTCCTTCTTGGCAAGTCTGGCTTTGTGATTTAGGACAATAAAACCCTTCTTCTTTTAACAATAAAGATAACTGCACCCAGAACATTTCAAACTCAAGAAACTGCTTTACCAGCATTTTACAAATAGGGTGGGATTCTTTCTTCAGGTATTCCTATGGAAATGACGTGATCTGTGTGTCTGCTGGTCCTGTCCCCACTTTCAATGATCAGACACACCTGAGAGTAGGGCAGTGGTCCCTAAGGTATTACAGTGCTACTGGTTTAGTGAGACTATGTGTAGGGCAGAAGTGGAAAGTCTCAGAACTGCATGATTAGGTTTTTCTTGTCAGGGGCACTGTAGTCTTGCTCATAACATGCCCTCACATCCTTGCTGGGACCCTCAAGTCCCCCAGGATGAGCTGCCTGGGAGCTGCTCCTTGCCCATTGCCTTCAATGGTACCAATGTTCTCCAACTCACTCAGTGCCACCTTCCTGAACATTCATGCAGGATTGTTTACTTCAGTTTGGGCTGGGTTTATCTGAATGTCTGTCCTTATGCTGGGAATCCATCAAACATGCAAACCCAAAGCTCCTGAAGTAGTTGGCTTCTATTTCTAGCCATGACAATCAGCCAAAGACTTGGCACTGCTTTACTTCTGTTTGTTATATTAAATCTGTCTGTGAATTTCTCTGTGACAGACAGAGATGTCACAGATGGGCAACATATGTGGGAGGGCACTCTGTTTCTGGACAAGCACCATCCTTCTCTGCTTCTCACCAAACTCCACCACCCACTTAGAGAAATCCCAGGGAGCCCATTCCCCAGATCACTGACAAAAGCAGCACAAGCTCCCACTAAGAGCAAGGACAATGGATGTTCCTGGGGCCCAGGAGCTTTTCAGGGAGCTCACACAATTTGGCAGAATGAAGCCACCAGGCAGGCAGGGATAGGTAGGAAAAAGCTTCAGCAGAAAGACATCAGGAATCTTTTTCTCTAGAGCAGCTTAAGGTAAACTTTGTGCCTCAGTGCTAAGTTTTGCATGGAGGAGGCAGAAACCTGATCTGAGATTTCAGGTGCTTGCTGACAGGCAGGAGAGCAGGAGCTAAGCCAAGCTCTTAGCTGTCATGCCAGCCTTGCAGATCTCTCTTCAGTGGCAGCACAGAGCTCCTCATAGCACTCCTGCTGCTGTTTCACTGATGGTGTCCCCTTCAGGAAGTGCAAACTCAGTGTGATAAATTATTTTCTTATGTCCTACTTACTCAAGATCTTCCCAGCTAAGGTAATGACAGAGATTTCTATTTAGCAATCAATCCAGTGCCTGCAATAGAGGATTGGGGCAGTAACAGATCATTCTTAGAGTGATAGCACAGAGAGCCCAGAGAGATCAGACAATGCAGAAGAGCTCCAGGGGCTGAAGAAGAGAGTGAACTTGGGACGCCTGTGTGTCATTTGTCACCACCAAGCCCCATGCTTGGGAAGGCCAGGCAGTGATAAAAGGGCCCTTGGCTGAAGGAGGTGCTCCTGCCAGACCTCTGCTCCTGTGGAGGGCTGAGGACAGGCACATACCCACAGGTCTCTCCCTCCTGCAGCTTGTGCAGCACTTGGCACAAACAGGACCTTAATCCTAATGAGATCCCTGGGCAGCTCTAATGAAATGCCTGTCCTGACTGCAGTCCTTACTGCTTATTTCAGTTCCACACTCAGGTCTCAAAATAGACAAGGATCTTCTTAGGAGACAGTGAGTACATCTTATTTATTGTGTAGTGCTGCCATTCTATTTAATGGCTCCTCCAGTAGGTTTGTTGGTTCCTCCTCCAGTTCACGAGTGAAATGACCATCAAGGAAGACAATCACCTGCCTCAGAGAGATGAAGTGACAGACAGATGCTTGGCCAAGTAACACGGGGGAAGGTGTGTTCTACAGATGTGTACAGATGTTTGGTATATATGCACAGCAGAGATTCTCATTCAGTGTCTGCTGTATGAAAATGTATGGTAGCAAACAACATTGTCACTAGTCTTAGCCAGCCAGCAGGTTGTAACTGCTTGTGTACCCAATATGTGACTCATCAAGTGTATTTTCCTGATAAATGTACAGTAATATTTTCCAGTGGCTGTAGGTGGGAGACAGTGGAAAGAAATCCCAAATAATACAATCCAGTTGGTGCCAGGAAGTATTGTAAGCAGATTCTATTACTGGAACAGAGGGGAAGAAAACATTGGTTAAAGACCAAGAAGGACAAAAGTGTCTTTGTTGGCAAAAGTCTTTAAAGGAAGATTCTGCTGTGGAAAATAGCAGAATGCAACTTCTATGAATGACACATGTTGTAAGTCATATGTGTGTTTTTATCTGATTTTTGACATCTGTATTGAATCTTAAAATTACATCCTTCATCAGGTAGGTAGACAAAAAAAGGACAGACAATTTCAGCAGAAGAGACCCTAGTCAGCTTTTTCTGGGGAAATGAGGAAGAATGTTGAATCCAGAACTGTCACCTCATGCCTGCAGCACTGGAGTCTTGCTCTTTTTCTTGTACACCTGTCCTGGTTTTCCTCACAGTGCCTGGCTAAAAGGATTATGAGACAAAATGGAAAGAGCTCTGTAAGAAACTTATTACTGAGCATATGACATCCAAAACTGCAGAACCACTTGAGATGGGTTTGGATAAAGAATTTTCCATACTGAGGACATCATAAGAGGTCTTTATACTGCCTTCTGATACTTCATTTTGTAGTGATTATTGTTCCAATATTGAAGTAATAGAGGGCAATGCAAGACACTATAGAAAGCAAAGGTTATTTTGTTTCAAACCACACTGATTTCACTCACTCAGAGTAACATCCTAATAACCACATATTCATAGGCAACAGAAGGCATTTGTTCATGCTATTCCATTTTCTTGCAATCACATAGAAGGTTTAATTCATGGGCTGTGGAGTTTTATTAGGTCTCTGGTGTTTCTCTTAGCTTGGCCACCATATGCTCATTTTAGATGCATCTTTTGCATCCTGCAGGAGTTGGCAGTAACTGTTGTCTATTTTGTCTCATCCTTTCCCACCTCTGAGTATCATTAGAACTCATCCTCCTTTGTCTCCTCATCTATAGATACCTTAGAGCTCAATCTTGTTCTTCATCCAAGCACCATCATCTCCAGGCATCTGATTTTTTTTCTTTTAAAATCTTAGGTGTACTCTGCCTTTTGTTTTAGGACTTACCTGGTTTTAAACTGTGATTTATTTTTTCCTCCCCATCTGGCTATCCAGAGGATCTGTGTTAATATGCTGGGATTTTAATGATCTGGTAATCCAGCTTCCATCAATATGGGCTGTTCTTGTAGCCCTTCTTATGCCTTTCTTCCCAGTGCTTCTGCACCCAGACCTCTTCTTTGTTCTCCATTTCTATTATTTTATTGTTTCTTTTTTAATTTGAAGAAAATTTGGACCACTAATGACAAAGACACCTCTCACAGAGTGGTGGGTTTTTGGAGTCCAGTGCCATTTTAGGAAGAAGGAAAAACTAATCTAAAAGATCTGATTTATCACAGAATCAATGAATATACTTTGTCAGAAGGGACCCATCAGGATCATTGAGTCCAACTCATGGCCCTGAGCAGAAAACCCCGGGAATCACACCCTAAGCCTGAGAACATTGTCCAAATCTTTCTTGCATTCCTTTTATCTTTCCTTCTCCTTTTAAAATTCTTTCCTGCTTTATGTGAACACAACATTTCTTAATAAAAATACCCAGCTGCCAAGTTTAATGCAAATAAAATAAATATGTATCAAAGAAGCATACAAACAGTACGAAATTAATATTAAGGAAGGTCATCAAGTCAAATGATTTGACTACCATGTGATGTTAGGAACATTAATATAATTTGTAGTTATGCACAAGAAGATAAGAGTAATCAGATTTCATGCTTCAATAAATAAGAATGCCTTTCTTCTTTTCACAAACAGCATTTCACAATTAGCTGTGTATTTTGTATTTCCCTCCACTCCCTAGCATTCCTTTTGTACCTCTATCTGATATTAACAACAGAGGCCAAGACCAGGGGCTTGATGTGCCATAGAAAAAGTTATTTGCTTATTTGCAAGTTGTTGCTCAAGACAACATTTATGATCCTTTAGATACTGAACTGAGATAGAACAAAGAAATGGATATAATACTACAGGGATGCTTGTAAATACTTCAGTGGCCTCCTGCATTCAAGACAGACAGAACATAAATGTTTCAATCCAGTCTTGGCTTCACAAGGGCTGGCAGATTTGGGATCTAAGATGCTATCCTAAGTATGTTGTTAAAAAAAAAAGAAGAAGCATTATTGTTTGGTTTTTTTTTTATTTACCAGATGGATGAGAAGAGTGAAACCACAGCTGCTCTTATCTCTTCCCATGTCTGTACAGGAAATAAGGCAGCTAAATCTCATCTGATCCCAAAGAATTAAGCAGGTCAGGACATTTTTGTGTTCATGTGGTGAAGCAAGGGGGATGGGTGTGGAAAAAGAAGAGAGATTTCTGTTCCCTTTTCCCATAAGTGCAACCCAGAAGCATGCCTTGTTTATATAGACAAAGTTTGAACATTTTGCTTGCCCTGTTTTTCATAGGATTCTTCAAGTACAAGAAATGCAATTTTCTTATATGGGTTATTTAATCTCTGTGCAAGAACGTCTGCCAACTTTTTCAACATCCAAGTAATATTAATATTATCCTGTCTCTTCCTTCTTTCCCGGATTGAAGGAGAAATATGCTGATCAGTGGATGTGGACATGTGTGGGTGGGTGGGGGTGAAGCCAAAGGAAGCAACAGAGTTAGCTCTTAGCCCTGAAATGTTTTGGTTGCTTTATTCAGTGAACTGAATAACCTTGGTCTGACTTCTGTGAAATTTTAGTCTTCTCTGCTCATGAACTTCCTATTACCAGCCAAACACAGCTGTTCTGGCAAGTCCTGGCCAAACAGAGATAGTCAGTCTTTGAGGTAACTCAGTGATATCCCATGGAGGGTACTGAGCTTTGAACTTGAAGACTTGAGCCAGGCTCACTTTTTTCCAACAAGCAGAACTGGAGAGCAGTGAGTTCCCAACAGGCTGTACTGCTGACTCCAAATGCTGCTGTATTCATAGCCAGACTGAGATTTTTCTAGGACACTGGGCTTTGTGTGGCTTTTGAAGCTTGATGGATTACAGGGAGTAACTTTGAGGATCACAGCTGCATAGAGGTTGTGTCTGGACACTAGTCTCTGAATTTCAGTAGAGTACATGAATTTAATTTTCCACTAACTAATTTGCCACCACTAACATATTGCAGTGTTATAAGCCTCCCCAGTTTACCAACCAACCAACCAACCAACCAACCAACCAACCAACCAACCAGCCAACCAACCAACTAACCTCCACAGCTCACCAACTTTAAACTTCTCCTTGTGGTCATGATTAATGTGGAGACAAGCCTGAATTCTCTAAGTCAGAGCAAGTGGAAGAAGTGTTATCCTCTCACCCTCTGAATTTGTTCAGGGATCTGGGCCTTTAAATGGTGTTTATTTTCAGTCCTGGTCCTCAGCCCTGGGATACTGAGCAATCATTTGTCCCAGAGCCCAGAGTGACATCCTTCAGGTTGGACTTGCAGGTGTGCTCCACATCCATGGGCAGGAGAAAGTTACTGGAGTTATTATGTAAGATGGAAAGGGAAGCTTCTAAACTGCCCAAAATGTTGGAAGAAGCATGAAAGAAAAGAGCTGTAAGATGATGTGGGAACCTTCCCACTCACAGAAGACTGACACTGTCTGTGAGCTTCAGACAGTGGTTTTTAGAACAGTCCTAAGACTACACATAGATCCACATTGTTAGAACCAATATGTATTTTCACACTGGAAACTTTTATTTTTG
Source organism: Molothrus ater (assembly GCF_012460135.2). Lineage (NCBI taxonomy): Eukaryota > Metazoa > Chordata > Aves > Passeriformes > Icteridae > Molothrus > Molothrus ater. Next base: position 47,255,721 of record NC_050482.2, read on the forward strand.
CAGAAAGTTGTAATGCTGGGGGAAAAAAATTCCACAGGGAAAAACTCAAGACAGGTCAAAGATATGTGTTTAAATATTTTTGAAGAAAAAAACCCCATCACTTACTTGTTATGAAATTACTCTTTTTTCCCCCATTCCATCATGGAAGTGGAAATTAGTCATGCAGTTTTTTTGAAAAAAAATGTTTGATTGATATGAAACTAGATTTTCCTGTTTATGTCCTCCCCCATTCTTTTAATCTTTTCAAATTTTTAAATTTATTTTTAAAATTTTTTTCCCAGGTTTAACTAGCATTTGAAGTAGTTTTTAATGTTGAGTAGCTGAGTGAGTTTGCTGCCAGAGCTAACACACATTCAGATATGTATGTCAAGTTCTTTAAATATCTGAAATGTGTTCTATTTATTTTTATTTCATAGTTTTTTGACTAGCTTCTGTGTTTAAAAAACATCTCCCTTTCTAAAGCTTAGTGTCAGTATGCTAGTTTTCAGCACGATTTATTCCATGAGGTTGTTGACTTTAATTATATTGTGGATAGTCAAACACTCTTACTTAGTGGCTCAATTATTCTTGCTTCTTGGACCAGTTCCTAGGTATTACTTAGGACTAAATGGAAAAGTAAAAATAAAGTCTTGTTTTCTCATGTGCTGTAGAACTAGTTGTTCTAAGAAGCACTTGTTTATCAGGTTGAGAAATCTCTCAGTAAGCCATAGACCATGTGGTGGCTGACTAACTTACATCCTGGAACACAGAAGCAAATTTGGAAAGGACTGTCCAGATTGGTAAGTCCAGTTACTGGACACTCAGGGTAACCTGGGTTTGGAAACCTTGCTCAGCTGCAGAGCTGATAGGGTTTATTCCCTTACTGGAGTGCTCAGCAACTCTGCTGAAGCCTTCCTAGCATCAGCTGGGCACTCAGTGAGGGAGACATTGATGTGGATCATGGCTAAAGACAGAGGCTGGAGATGGGACTTTTTAATCACGAGAGCTGTGGGCTGTGACACAGCCCCTGGGGGGTACTGGAAACAAGACCTGACTGCTCATCCATTGTCCTGCTGGAAAAGTCTTGAGGTCAATGCAGGGATGGAGAGGCTTAGCAACTCCCACAGGCTATGGTGAAAAGGTCTGTCATTTTGGGTGTGAGTGCAAATCATATTTTAGTCCTCATCTATAGCACTTCCCACCACAATTACTCCATGAAGGGGGTGACCTGGGCCATGCAGAGGAATCCTGCTGAGATCTCCCTGGTAACTTATCCAGCAGCACCGACAGATGCCCATATCTGCTGGCACATTCTCAGTAGACATCTCAGAATCAGTGTTCTGTCCTTGCCTTTATGGTTGTTGGTTCATAGCTCTTCTTGGGTATTAGGAAAAAAATTTTCACCAAAAGAATAATAAAGTACTGGAATGCTCTTCCCAGGGAGGTGGTAGAATCACCATCTCTGTATGTGTTTAAAAAAAGACTGGACATGGCACTTGGTGCTATAGTCCAGTTGAGGTGTTAGGGCATAGGTTGGACTTGATGATCTTAGAGGTCTCTTCCAATCTCATTATTCTGTGAGTCTGTGTGATTTTTGTTCCCCAATTACTTCTAGTTCATGAGCTTTTAATTTACAGCAGGATTCTTACTGCTAATGCCGACGGCAGACATTGCCCTTGCCCTATTGCAAATTATTCTGTTCCTGTTAATGAAGATTTAAAGGTCATATTTTTCATCCTGTAGGAGGTCTCAGACTTCCTTTTCACTGCTGTTGCCCTCTTGCTTTGTGTTATTGACAAAATTCCTCAACAAGCATTCATTTTTAAAGCCCGTCATTAAGAGAAGTAGTGTAAATCTAGTCCTAAGAGAAATTAAATTTGCAATTTCTCATAATTTCTCCTTTTCACTGCCTAAGTTTTTGCCCCATTTGTCCAGTTCCCTACTATCTTGCCATTTTGGATTTAATGCCCATTTTCTTCCACTTAACTAAGAGTTTGCCAGGTGGCACTGAGGCCAATGATTTACCAGTGTCTAGGCAGATGAGGGTGACCAGATCTTCTGAGTCCTGACTTCTTTCAGGGTTCAGCATGTTATAGGGTTGAAACTTAGATGACCCCAAAGGGTGGTAGACAAGGGCAAGAAATGCCCTCCTGTTTGCACTACTTTCCAAAGGTGGTTCCTGATCATGTGCCCTTTGCCTTGAGGACAGTTAAAGATTGCTGTTCTCAGGCTCTGAGGACCAGCAGCTGCCTGTACAAGGACACAAATAACATGGTATCTCATTGCCACAGTGAAGTCTGAACCTTCCCCAAACTGATAGAGGACTGTAGGAGCTAAAGATAAATCCCTTGGACAGGAGCTGCTCACTGTTCTCTGTCCAAACAGTGGTGGTTCTTTATCTCCGTGGATGAGCTATCATTCTCCTGTTGGCCAGAAGCCCAAAGCCCAGCCCAGCAGTCAGAGGTCCTGGGCTGCCCAGCACTGCTGTGAGTCCCATGTGAGCAGAGGATGCACCTCAGGGGTTTGGGTTTGTGTGGAGCTCTGTCACTTTTGGGGGTTTTGGAGCTTACACCTTTGCCATGTGAGTTTTCAGTCTGATATTAGCCTGCCATTAAGAGGGGGATCAGTTTTAAAAGCAGCATGAAATGAGATGGGAGAAGGCTCCTGGCCTACTGTTCCCTGTGGAAGAGCAGGTGCCGTGGCTGGCACTGTAGCTTGAGACAGAGCACAGCCAGAAAAGGAGGGGGTGAAAGGCAGGGGTTTCTTGCAACAAAGAAGGAGACTGGAGCTTGTTCTCATATCTCTGTCCACTCACTGCTCCCAGGCACAGAAAAGCAGCCTGGACGTGGCTGGGTCCCCTCTAGCCGCTGCGTGTGCTCTGGCTCCGTCCCCTCCGGCTCAGCTCTTGGATGTCGCTGGCTTCCCGGCTGTGGGCAGAAGGTGGTTCTGATGGTAGCCTGGGGGTGGATCAAGAGTGGGAGAGGGGAGGAGTCACTGATCGATGCTAATGAATAAAAGGTCCCTCTTCTTCGGTCCAGGGTGCAAGACGCCAGGAGAGCTGCCCCCTGAGACAAGAGCTGCAGACTAGCAGGGAAGCAACAGCTTAGTGAGTATTCAGGGACTGCCTTGCTTTTCCTGGACAGCTGCTTATTATCATTGCCTTGCTGGTGCTTCACCGCTGTAAAGTGCTAGGAGTGATTGCTACAGCGTGTGTAGTGTTGTGATTTTCCACTCCAGCAGCAGACACATCAGGGCTGCTTTTCTGATCCCTCCTTTATTTGTGAGTCTACAGAGATTTCCCTGGCATGTGCAGATTTGTCTTAGCTCCTTTCTGTATTTCTAACCAGTGGATGCTGAAAGAAAGCAGAGGGATTGGGTTCACTGTGCTGCATGGTATGTTACCCCCAGGGCAGCCCACTGCTGCTGAGTAGGGGGAGATGTGTGCTGGGAAAGTATGGAGTGCAGGGAGAGCAGAAAGGAGTTCTTTTGCAAGAGGAAGAATTCCCCGAAGGAGATTTGTTGGAATAGGGCTGTGAAGCTGGCATGTTCATTCATCCCTTGAAAAATGTATTGCTTCTGTGGTAACAAATGAAACATTGGGGTTAAAGTGGTGTTTGTGGCTGTTCTCCTGTGGTTGATGGCAGGGTATGCTCCAGGCATTCTGGGATCAGAGTCCTCTGAAATGGGAGCAGAGTCTCCTAGGGAGCAGAAAGCTCTGCCCTGAGTGAGGACAAATAAAGAGGGTTTGGCTCAAACGTGTGTTGGAGTTTCTCACTGGGCAGCTTCACTTTCTTTCCAAAGTACACCCAGCATCTTCCTCTCTGTGCCCCACTGCTTTCCCACTGGAGTCTGTCCTCCAGCCTCTCCCTTGTGGTTTCCTTTCTTAGCAGCTACTGTACAAGGCATTTGGGAAACCTATAAAATTCTCATTCAACAATAATTTGTCCAAAATTTCTAAGTTCTAAGAAATGAAAAGGATCCCAGAGCAGAGAATTTCCTTAAAGAGACTGGAGTGGCAGGGCACAGAGCAGCAGCAGCAAAGTCTCAGTTCCTGTTTCACCTTGTGTCTATAGCAAACTTATGGCTTTTTCCCAAGTTTTCCTCCTCATTTCAGGCTAAGCTCTGAACAGGCAAGAAGTGGATGTGTATGGGGGGGGCTTGATGGTGTAGGACTGAGCTGCTCTCCACATGGGGTGGGATAACATGCATAAAGAGCAATTCTTTCTCTTTGGGCTGAAGTTGAATTCCCTGGTCAGTTTTTCTTCCTGAGACAGGGGGCTTCAGTTAAGGATCATGAGTTAGACATTGAAAGAGTAAATTGCAAAGCCCCGAGAAATCTTTTTTCAATGGATTTCACTCCTCACTGATTAAGTGTTAGGCTCTGGCTAAGTGCTCCTGTAGTTCTTGCCTGTGTTACCTTCAGTGTGGCTTCATGGATTGGCCTCTGAAGGTGACAGCAGTGACAACAGCACAGCGGTTTGGGAAAAATGGTCTGCAGCCAGGGTGCCTTCACTTTGCATCCTGTCAGTCAGGAATCCTGATACCTGCATATACACAAAGACAAAACAGGCAGTAGTCACAGCTTGGGTGAGACATAAGAATGGTTCCTGTGGCTTAGGTTCATCCCCAGGCAGTGTCTGGGGTCCCAGCCCCATCAGTGCCACTGGGAGGGCTGGCAGGCAGTGGGTGCCCACCCCTCTCCCTACCTTGCCTATAGCAAACTCCTTCCTTCTCACCCAGCAGGGATAGCCATCTCTGTAACTCCTTTTCTCTTCCACTGCTTTCTGCTGTTCCAGGAGTTGGAGAGTGGAACATCCCATGTTTTGTCCATCTCTGCTGCCCATGATATTGGATCTGGTCAAACTCTTTTAGGTGTTAAAGGCAAGGTAATTCTCCCTGAGAGTGCTGGCCTTGAAGATTCATCCCACATGAAAAGCCTTATGTTGGCTTGTGACTTCAGTACCCATGAGGCAAGGACTGCTAGTGCTAGACCAGAGAGGGAAATGTTTGCCTCTGACTCCACCAAGATGTTGTCCTTTGGGCTGCAAGAGGAGTCTGGGGTCAGCCCCACAGTGAGAGCCTTCAAAGATAGAGTTCTGGGTGCTGCTGTCATCTCAATGCAAAAATCATGATAACACCAGCAGAGGGATTCTTTCAGGTTGCTTCTTGTCACTCCTGAAGCAATAAAGTAGGAGATGAAAAGGGGCAGCAGGGTTGTATTCCTCCTCTGATAGCTGGCAGGCTGACATTGCAGCAGAGGGCAGCTGGAGAGAGGGGACTGAGTGGGACAGGAATGTTTGAAGCCTCATGCTCCATGTCTCCATCAGCAAAGCTGACAGAAGAGTTGGGCTGGTTGTATCCAGACAGAGTATGGTGAGGGCAAAGAGAGCAGATCAGAGGAAAAATCAGAAAAACAAACATTTATATTTGGGATCAACACACACCTCTGCCTTCGGGGCCCTGGCAGCCTGTGAAATTCCTTCCACTTGCCTAGGCCAGCTTTTCTGAGTGTGGAGTGCCAGTGACATGTTTGCCTCTGGATCATGTCCTCCAGCCCTGAGCTATGAGAGGAAGGGGGCATGCCCCTTCCTTCCCAAAACCTAATCCAGTCTGTTAATAGAGGATGTTTTGTAACAGCTCCAAGAGGAGTGTGTACCAGCTAGCTGTCACCTTGCCCAGGATCTTTCATGGGCTCCCTCCTCACTCTGTTTTCATAATAAACATTCCACTGCTAATTTTGCAGTCAGCCCAGGATCTCCAGCTACCCTCAGTGAGAAGAGAGCAGAGCCCAGTGAGAAGGACAGAGTGAGAGATTGGTCCCTGCCCTGGCACAATGCGCGCTCTCGTTGTCCTTGCGCTCCTGGCTGTCCTGGTGCTGGCTGCCACTTCCTATGGTAGGTGACCTTCATTACTGGGTAGAATGAAAACGCCAAACCTGCAGATGTTTATGGGTCTGTTCAGATGTTTGTTATTTAACTTTGTGCCTTGTTTGCCCTTAACTTGATCTCTTGCCTGCTTTCCTGCCCTTGTGTCAGATCCTCCTAGCCCTGATCCAGAGCTGTTACCTCCAGCCACTGGAATTCACAGTCCAGGGTGCTTCAACCTCTTCCTCTCTGTTCCAGCCCACCTCACAGACTGCTCCTCTTTTTGCCCCTTTGTCGTCTGAACTATGATAAGAGTGCTAATTCTTAATTATTCCTTGCTAATTGGAAGATTTTCCTTTTTTCTTTTGTAATATCATCCCCTTTTCCTGGTGAGGCACACAGTTCCATATTGGTGGAATTAAGATGCTGCTTCATGCAGCAAGAATCAAGTGCATTTCACTGTGCTAATCCATCCTCTAAGAACACATGCAAGCTTTGAAGGCAAACTGGTATCCTATCACTGTAGTGTCAGGAGCAGAAGGTGAGGAACTATGCTGGACAATCAGGCTGGATGACTGAATGTGAGTCTGGAAGCACCAGGTAGCTCTGTATTAAACTCCTGAGCACTTTAAACTCCTCATATAAATTCGAGGTCCCACCACTGATCCCTTTCTCTTCCTTTTAAACACATGCCTTAAAGCCTGGCTTCTCTGATTTCTGTGTGTGTTGTATTGATTTGTGGTATATGGAATACTGAATCCCATCAATACAGTGTCATAATACATGTTTCATTCTTTCTTTCCACAGAGTCCCATGAGAGCATGGAGTCCCATGAGTATCTCAGTAAGAGACTGCTTTACTATTTTATTGAATTTGAAAAGTGCTACAGACATGTCCAAGATAATTTACTCGTACTCCTACTAGGGATAAAATAGATAGAACAACTGAGCCCAGGGAAATTGAATTTACTGAGTGATGGAGTTTCAGAATGAAAAGGGAGAGAGTTAAAAGAAGACTTCACATGTTTTGGCACACACAAATACCACTATTTTGCACAGAATATAATGAGAATTGGAAAAAAAAATTTGAGAACAGAGCTCAGGTCTCTGTTACATGTACAAAAACCAGGTTAACTGACACTAAAAAAGGGCATTGCTCAAAAAGCTCTGGGATGAGCATGGAAAGAGCCACTCTAGAAGCCACACACAGAATTTGTTCTCCCCCAAGGACAAGAAGAGCCTTACTCTAAGCACCTTGGAAGCAGGCAGGGTGTGTGAATAGGGGGGGATCCTCTGGCTGGAAGAGGGAGAGGAGAGTGTCACAGAAAAAGCATGAAAAGGGTGAAGAGTCTCACTTTGGAACAAGCAATATCCTGGAGAGGTTAGAGAACAGAAACTAAAAAGAAATTAGGACATTAGGGCATCTGGAAGAAGGACTTCACAAAGCAGATAGTCAGCAACACAAAGGCACATGTGGAAGCCAAATGACATCCACAGACTCCTGAACTCTGCAACAGGACTGTGATGTTTCTCAAAAACGTCAGAAGGAACTTTCAGGCCCCCCAATCCAAAACTGCCACACAAACTTCTCAATGACTGTCTAACTTGGAGGCAGAGAGATTTACTCAGGCCCTTCCTGTGCACAATTTCACAGTTCTTGTAGTTCTTCTGAGGGTGCTCAGATGTCCCATGGTCTGTGTAGTGTGGTGCCTAACTCTCTGGGCCAAGCTCCACTCAATCAGAGGGGCTGTGGCAGCAGAATCACTGTAACATTCCTCTGGGTGGTCTGAATAAGAGCAGCATGGGCACTTCTGTACAGGCTGCACTGGCTGCTGACAGAGCCTATACATGAACCAGCCAGGGGACAGGAGGGAATATTAAAAGGTCCTGGATTTAATTGTATACAGGAGGGCAGACAAGGAGGCTGTTCTAAAGGAGGAAGCCAGCTTTTGTTGAAATCTGGCATTGACAAAGTGCCAGTCTGAATAACCCCTTGCTTTTTCAGATCCCTTCCTCAACAGGAGAAGGGCCAGTGACTTCATACAGTCTGACTCCAGACTCAGAGGCATCACTCAGGAGAGGTATGTCATGGCCTCAGGAGGCTGTGCTTGGGAGTGGGAAGAGATTCCTCCTAGCCAAGACAGGCTGTTAGCAGGGGTGGCAGCCATGGTGACTGGTGAGAAGCCTCAGTCCCTCTTTTAATGTGAGGTACTGTTTAAGTCCCCAAGCCCAGGAAAAGCAAGAATTCAGATAACAGAGAGCAGGTCCTTTGATTTGGAGACATGTCACAGTGTGCTGAGAAGACTGATGAATTTTTTTGAAGGAAGCACCAACAGAAGGAGAGAGAATGAATGTGTGATGGTCCAAAAGAAAGCTCAGATTGAGATCTTTTTCTAGTCCTCAGATCTCATGCAGAACTTGCATGACCTTTTCTAAATCAAAGGGCCATCTGAGGGCCTCCTTGCCTCATTTATAAAAGACAGGTATAACCAATTACATGCCTTATTCAAGGCTTGTGAAAATAAAGATTGAAGCACAGAAATCATCTCTTAGCAATGCATAAGGCAAACCTTCTCCTCAGTACTAGGTGATCCCTTTGCAGAATATTTCAGGTCTTTTTTCTATGTATATGTTTGGGAAAGAGCTGAAGAGATCAGGCTGGGGAAGGCTGCAAAGGGAGGACCTTTCCTCAACTTGAGGCAGGAGCCATTCCCCTCTCCCCACCATCTCACTTTGCCCCTAAATAAAAGGTTGCCTGAGGAGGCAGAACATTCCTGCTATAGTCCCTGGGTGTGGTGAACACAGAAGCTGGTGTGCTAAGAGCTCTGTGGCTGGATGATGGACTCTGATGGTGGATCCTTGTGGAATTTTTTGTCACTCGGGGTCACCAGTTGTGGTGGTGTTCACAGGGGTCCCAGGATGAGGGAAGAGATGAGAATCTTGACTCCACGTTTCAGAAGGCTGATTTATTATTTTTTGGTATATATTATATTAAAACTATACTAAAAGAATAGAAGAAAGGATTTCATCAGAAGGCTAGCAAGGAATAGAAAAGAAACGGAATGATAATAAATCTTGTGACTGACCAGAGAGTCTGAGACAGCTGGACTGTGATTGGACATTAATTAAAAGCAACCGCATGAGACCAATCAAAGATGCACCTGTTGCATTCCACAGCAGCAGATAATCATTGCTTACATTTCATTTCTGAGGCCTCTCAGCTTCTCAGGAGAAAAGATCCTAACAAAAGGATTATTCATAAAATGTGTCTGTGACAGATCCTTAATCCAAGTGGGGAGTTTCAGGACAGGAAAGCGCTGTAAGGAGATATTTAAGATGACAGCACTTACCCCTCTTCTCTCCTACCTTTCCAGGATGAGGGAGCGTAGTAAGGCACACTACGAGCACCAGAGGGAGCTCTGCGAGGACTACTACCCGTGTGAAATGTACGCTTTCCGCCACGGCTACCCTGCTGCCTACAAGCACTACTTTGGGGGCAGGAGGAGGACTAAGTAAAGGATGACCTGTCCCCACCCTGGGGCCTGGAGTCCAGGGTACCCTCCCCAAAATTGCAATGGCTCTGAAACATACTCAGTTGCTTGTATCCCTGTATGTTATCCTGCCTGCTGCTTCTCTCCCATGTAGCCATGGATTCCTACACTGTGTTAATTAGCGCTGAGCTGATGTAGCAGAGATCACAGAGAGTTCAGGATGTGGGTGTTTACTACAAAATAAACCGCTGGTTTGATACTATCTTCTCATGACTCACAGTATTTTGGAAGGGGGGGGTATGCAATTTTCCATGAAGGAGCTGAATTTGTGTATCATACATACTGTTGCAGATTATGGGGAAAAACATCATTACCTTGCAAGCATATGGCTTTGGAATAACCTATAATGTTCTGGTTCCCAGTTCTACAAATAACTTCTTTCAGAGGTCACTAGACAGTTTCAGCTCCCAGTCTTAGTCTAAAAACAGTAGGGTGTTCAGTATGCAGATGCACTTTTTGAAAATCAAATCTTTCTTGAGTTGGGGAAACAAAATCCAGAAGGCACCTATTTAATCTTAAAACTAAGTGAGGGTGAGAGTTGGTGACAGAAAAATCCTGTAAATTGCCTCTTGTTTATCCAGCTACCATCAGGTCTTGATGTTAGGTGCTCTTTCAGAAAGGAGTGTGTTGTCCAGACTTAACTTGTATTTCCTTTAGCAATCCCCTTTCAAAACCTTTCCATTTGAAACTACTCTGGTAGCACTTGAAAGCTGCAGCAATCAAAGCTGGAGAAGGTCTCCTGGTGATCGGAGAAAGAAGAAAAAAATAAAGAAATAATAAATAATAAGAAAATAATAAATAATAATAAATAGAAAGAAAAAAGAATCCATTGTTTGGGGTCAGGCCCAACTTTGTTCACATAGAACAATTTCATTTGACTGTTCACAAATGATTTGAAATCAAGATGTGGCTTGACCCTGTGCACAAGTTACTGAGCCCCTCCTGCACCTCTGAGAAGTGAGCATGGCTGCATTCTGCTCACCATCACCAGGGCCTGTCCCCAGGCCAAAAGGCACCAGTGCTGGCATGTCCAAGAATTCCATGCTGCTCTGGGCTTGACAGCAGCCACAACAGCTGGGACACGCCTTGGTGAGATTTGTGTAGGAAACATAACCTCCATCTGAGCTCAACACAGATGGTTTCAGCATTCACATCTCCAGGCTTACACAGGCACCTGCAAATTATAGAAGCTGGAAAGATTCATGGCATGCAATCAAAGTCTGTGGTGTATAAAGTATCCCATTGTTGACTAATCTGTGAAATTAAGTCTGGAGCCAAATCTACCTGGCTCATTAGAAACATGCATCTCCTTCCAAAACATGCTTCAAGGTTTGCCAGCTTTGAAACTGAATTTGGGAAAGAAATGTGATTTATTTATTGAAAACACTTCTGATAGGAAACTCCACCCCAACAGTTGCTAGAGTTTTGTCCAGAGGAAAAAGTGAGAGAGAAATAATTTTAAGGAAAAAAAAAAACCTGTACAGATTAGGTATATTCACACACACTTGCTCTCTATGTGCTCAAGTAGGTGAATCTTGTCATCACCAACTGGAGCAATCTCACATATGCTAAAATCAACAAGTGTGCAGTGTCTGGGTTTGACTTGACACTGCAGTGACACCACCACAACAGAAGGCACAAGGTCTAGTGCTGTCTGGGTCTGTGTCCAGAAATATCCAGTGATTCCAATCTCCAGTTAACCAGTATAAATAATGAATAACACCAGAGATTTCTGTGGGATTTCATTAGCATAGGCAACAACCAAACAGATTTAAGAGACTACATGCTGGTTAGAAAGCTTGGGAAAAGATGGGAGGATAAATAAAGCTGTTTGGATTACTAGAATTTTACATTTATATATTTATATTATTTCAAGTATTCATCTGGAAGCATAACTTTCCTAGAATACCTATTATTTTTAGATGTTTATTTACTTTTTAACTGTTGCTCTTTTGCTGGAATAATATATATACAAGACCTTTTGCTGGACATCATTAGTATATATATTCAGCTTTCCTGGACTGTAGAAAAGTTAACAGGGACAAAAGTTAGGGTTTATTTTAATCCTGAAAATTCTCTAAGCTAAAAGACAGTGTTTCTAAGAATTGGAAAAATCCCTAATGGCTCTGATTTTCCTTGGGAGCCTCCTAAACTTTACTTCTATAACCCTGCACATGGATCTGAAGAGAACTGGATATGAAGTGGAGGAAGATTATATCTCTGCTACCAGAAAGAATGAGCACACTTGATTTAAAAAAAAACCACAAACCAACAACCCAAACTTGGTCACCTGGTCTGTTCAGCCATGAGGAGACCTCATTGCAGTGTTCAACATCCTCCTAAGGGGCAGCGGAGGGGCAGCACGGATCTCTGCTCTCTGGTGAGCAGTGATAGAACCCAAGGGAACAGCTGGAACTGTGTCAGGGGAGGTTTAGTTTGGATATCAAGAAAAGGTTCTTCACCCAGAGGGTGTTTGGGCTCTGGAACAGGCTCTCCAGGGAAGTGGTCACAGCACCAGCCTGACAGAGCTCAAGAAGAGTTTGAACAATGCCCTCAGGCATAGGGTGTGACTCTTGGGTGTCCTGTGCAGGGCCAGGAGCTGGACTTGATGATCCTTGTGAGTCTCTTCCAACTCAGCTTATTCTGTGATTCTGTGGTTCTCATGCTGTTTGGGGGATATGGCTTTGGTAACTTCGGTGGTGAGTTTGGGGAGTGTGGGGTTATTGACACATAGCCCATGCAAGGCTCTTGTTGCACCAAGTAACTTTAGCACTCAGGTTCTGAAGAATAAAACAGTTTTGGAGTCTAAATGTCTATTTGACTATTAGACAAGAGAAGCCAGGATAAAGCTTCTAAATTATGAAGATTTCCAGGAGAAAAATAGAAAGACCTTCCCTCAAACTAACTTCTGAATTTCCTAAAAGTAAAAAAATCTCATCTCTCTGAAGTGATTTGGTGAAATCCTGAAACTGTCTGAAAAACTACTGTGTTAGCCCTATGCAAACTGATTTACAGGTTTCTTTACCCTCAGGGTAATGAGTCAAGGTAGGGTGGAGGAAAAAGTCACGATTGTGTTCAGACTCATTTGAGAAACCACATGAGAGAGCCCCATCACGTGAAAAGAATTGCTTTACTTCAGTGTATGCTGGTCTCTCCCTTGGCTTTCCAGCATGACAGAATGACTTTCAAGTTTGTAAGAAAAATGATTTTTTAAAATCCAGTTGTTTTTCTTCAACAGCCCCATTCAAAACCTCAGATAAAATCTTCTGGAAATGCCCCGAGTCATGAGATGGATGCCAAAATGACTGCCAGGACCCAGTATCTCCCAGCCCAAAGGACAGGCTTTGTTTTGGAGCACACACAGGAACAAAAGCCAGATCCCTGATCTCTCCAAGAAATCACAGCATATAAACTGCTGCCCAAAAGCAAGCCCCGGAGAACTTCAATAACCTCCAGGAAAGCTCTGAGGTTAGGGAGACTAGCACAGCCAAAGAAGACATGAGGAGTCTGCTGGCATTGCTGATCCTGACTGTGGCCCTGGCAGCACTCTGCTGTTGTGAGAAAGGTAAGGGGACATCTTCCCAGGAAGGCTCTCAGAGCTGCTGAGCCCTGCAGCTTGCTGTCAGCCTCCCTCCAGTCTGGGAGAGACACAGAGCTCTGGGGGGGAGGAGATCACCACCAGTCATTGCACAGCTTCAGGTCTCTGCTGGAGAGTCACGGATGGCAGAGGGCTTGGGAACAGAGACCCCCATCTTTTGCTGGGCTTTTTCTTCCACTGGTCAACACCCACTCACTCCCACCTCAGCTGCATATTGAATTGCAGCAGAGAATTTGAACATTTTAAGATTTCAACGGGTTTATCATTTAGTCTCTGTCTAAATGATGGGTGTTAATAAAACCATTTTAGGAGAAACAGAGCTTCTGTGTAAGGGGGGGGGGAGCTGGATCAGGAGTGGTGGGATTCAGTTACAGACGAGGATGACTCACAAGCATAGAAGGATTCACGAGCAGACTCCTTTCTGTCTGTCTGCCTGTCTTCCAGATCCCAAAGAACCCTCAGGATCTCTCAGTGCTGACAGTGAGTATATCATTCTGCCTGATGCTCAGCTCCATTCTCCTGCATCTGCCTTCTTTCTTCCCTTTGACAGGTTCAAGGGCAGGACAAGAACCATGCTGAGTCCCTCTCTAACTCCTCCCTTTTTGCTCCCCAACTCAGCAGTCCCTGAGGGGCAGGAGCATGGGCAGCAAAAGGAGCCCCTCCCGTGTGGGCAGGTGACAGGAGGGCAGCCAGTGTCCCTGCAGCAGCAAGGCCAGCACTGCTCGTGGTGTGGAGGTGGTTGGCAGAGCCTCCCTGCTCTGACCTGCCTTCAGAGACCTGCCCAGAGTGACTGCTCATCCCCAGGCTGCTCTGAGAGCAGAAGCTGCCCACATCAATGGGCTCTGACATCCCTGCCAAATCCTGCAACAAGGAAACCCTGAAAGAGGGGGGCTTTCTTGGCTGCTCCTGAGTCCCTCCTGTCAGGTCACCTGGGATGCTGGGAATTGCATGCCTTGGGTTGTTCACAACTTTTGCAGCAAGCTGATCCTGGCAGAAATCTGTATGGAAAATCCTTTTGTTCTCTCATGTCTCTCCTTTCTCACACTTTAAAGGATAACATTGCTGCTGAGAAGCATGAAAGCTGGTATTTTTCCAGTGAGCCAATACAAACACAGATTGGGAAAGAGAAAAAAAGATGTAAAGACTATTCAGGGAAAGGTGGTAGTTTCTGACAATTCATTAACTGGCAGTTTCTGTGTAGTCAGTATTTTGATCCAGACTAAACCTCAGTTTGCTAGAGATGGGATGCCTCTCACCTCCAAAGAGAAACACAGCCAAACACTCCATGATGATGAGGGAAGGGACAAACCCCACCATCTCCCCACAGGCAGAGGTCTTAGAATCTTTTTTCCCCCAGAGACAGCAACAATTTGGCAGTTTCCATGCTGAAATGTGTATTGGTGTGCTGCTGCCTGTGTTGCTGCTGTGGCAGCACCTGTGCCCACCTCTGCTGTTGTGGGACCATCCCATGGAGCGAGGCTGGGCTGTGCTGAGTCCTGGCTGGGGCTGGGAAGTGGCTGTGCCTGGTGTTTGTGAGATCCTTCCATGGTGTTGGCACAATGACAAATCAAGGCAGCAAAGAAAAAATTTGCAGACATGGCGTGCTAGTGGAGAGCAGGGACAAATGCTCTCATGGCTGAAACACCTCTCATGTTCTCCAAGTCCTGAATGCTGGGATCTTTGCACATCTTGGGTGAATTTCTCGCTGGGTGATGTTTACTGTCACTATTTTATACTCTTCACCTTTCATGGAACTCTGAACATGTGAGCACTGGTATTTCTGTGCGCTGCCTGCTGCTCATCAAAGGTGCTTTAAGGTCTTCTTGTTGGTATCCCACATCATTCTCAGTCCGAGTCCAGACACAGAAAGGAAGCCAAGACTCTAAAATTAACTAGGCCAGGGAGAGAGGGTGCCATTCTCCTAATTTTCTTCTTATTCATATTTTATGCCTTCTGCACATTTGCTGCAGACTCGGATTATGCTGTGTGATAAGGAAGTGGAGTTTATGACAGAAAAAGCCCTTGCTTCATGGAGATGTGAAGGCTGCAGTGAGGAGGGAGCTTTGAGAGGACAGTGGGATGGTTTGTGGCAGTCATTCGTTGTGTACAAAGTAGATTCTGCTTTTCAGAGGTTGGACTGGTCTGTGTTTCAGTGCTGCATCTCTAACCTGCTGTGCTCTCTCTTGGCAGGCATCAAGATTAAAAAAGAAGTTGCCAATGCCTTTGTGAAGAGGAAGAAGAGAGCCAGCCCTTATGAATGGTAACAGCTCAGGAGCTGGGCTGAGAGCTGGACTCTGGACCTGCTCTGAAGAGGGGGTGGGAAGGCCATAGGGTGTGACAAGGCATTATTTTGTTGTACATCTATATTATTACCTTCATGTGTTGAAGGAAAAAGACTATAGGAGACATTCAGTAATGGAAAAATTGTTCTTTTTTCATTAAAACCCATTTGAAGGTTCATAGCTGGACTCTAGTATTCCTCCCAGGGAGAATGACAGCACTACTGTGCTAGCCATGGAGACAGTGGGATACAAGTTAGAAGCTGCTCCAACCTACAGGGTCATCAGAACCAATTTTTAGGATAATGAGAATCACAGAGCCTTGGTCCTTGCCTCTGGTTTCCCACAAAGGAACAGCTTTTCCCACAACAGCTTTGTTGCAGGAATAAGGCTAGATCAGATTGGCTGTTCTTTCTGAAGCTGTAGAACATATATTTACTTGTGCCAAAAAGTAGGCACAAAGATTTGGAGAATCCCAGCTATCTGAGAAATTTCAGGTAATGCAAGGAAGTTCTTCATACATTTCTGGAAGAGGTTGTTAAGCTACTCTTTCAATACAGAAATAAAGTAAAAATTCATGAGGTACTGGTGGGATTTCTGTGGTGGTGTATACAGTCCTCAGGAAAGATTAACCAAACATAGAAGAGGAATTGAGAATGACATCAAAGTGTACAGCTGAGACTGTACACTATGGATGTACAGTAAAAAAAATTTGGACTTTCTTAACCTGGCAAAAAAGAAAAGAAAAAAACTACATGGAGATAATGCTCCTGTCTAAAACAGAAATGAGGATTGTTAGAGAGAAGTGTTTAAGCTAAAAGAAAATAATGGCTAGTGGGCAAAAATGGTAAGCAGGAAATAATAAAATAAATATATAATTAAATAAATAACAAAAGAAAAAAAACTCCTGTGTAGGTGGGGAATGAGATTGAAGACAAAAAAAAAAGCCAAATCCTTACAGCTTCTGTGGTATCCTTTGCTGATAAAACCTCAAGAGCAATTGATTTAAGTTGGGTTCAATCCCACATTTTCCAGCATCGATCAAGCAGCCTAACCCTGTGTAAGCAGATGTTTAACTCAGCATGACCAGTCCTCTGCTGGGTCTGCCTGGAGGACTGCAAGGAGCATTGCTCCAGAGGATCACTTCTTTCCTGTCAGTGTCAGGTGTATGAACAGTCCCCAGTGCCTGGGCTGAACCTGCAGAGTGGTGTCTGTGTCTCCTGCAGGTACTTGGAGTACTACAAAAGCCCGATGGAGCAGATGCACGAGCGCTGTGAGAACTACCCCCCCTGTGACTATCTCTCTGACCAAGTGGGGTTTGCCCTGGCCTACAACCGCTTCTTTGGCAGGTACTGACCATGGGAAGGTCCCTCTGCTCATTTGCCTTGGAACACTCCAAACCCCGCAGGAGAAAGAAGCTGTGCTTGGGAAGGAGGGAAGGAAAGCATCTGGACTGGCATCTTCTTCTGTTGTGTCCCAACCAGCTGGAATACCAAGGCAGGGATTATCCCACTTGTTGAGCTTCCATTAGCTTTCTTCCTTTCATCAATAAAGTCTCTCTTCAGACATCTTTTGTGGTATTTTGAGCTTCACCAGAGGACTCGGTCTTATTTCCTTCCACCTGAATCCCCAGCACACAGCATGTGGAAAATAGGGATCAATTTCAAGAAAACCACTGCATGCCTTAGAAACATCACTAGATCTCTTCTCCACTTCTGCAAAATACAGCAGGATTATGGAAGAAGAATGTCACAGTGTGTGTAAATGTGATGGATCTGATCCTGGGATGCTCGCTGTGAAGAAGGAAGAACACCTGCCTCCTGTTCCAATTAGTGGGAAAGTTCAGTATTTTCATGTAGTATAATCACATTAAATATGCATCACAGTAGGATCATTTGTAAAGATAGAAGTGTGCAAATACTCTTGCATAGATAGCAATCAGCTTCTGGTACACTCTTCTGATTACTCTGTCATAAAATTTGCTGTATAGCAACAATAAATAAATCCCAAAAGGTGTGTTTAAGGAGTCCTTTTAGATGATCCCAGCATTTGTGTACTGCTTTTCATGACTGTAAAAAAAGACCTCGAATTCTCTTGGTTTTTCTGTTTTTTTTTGTTTTGGTTTTGTTTCTTTTTTCCCAACCAGCTCCTAGTGAAACTAAAAATACCCAGCAGAACAAAAAAAAAAACCCCAAAAAACAAACACTCTTCTCCTCTGTTGCTCTTGCATTTATGCTTGAAGTACCTAGACAGCTAAAAAAAATTAAAAAAAAAGAAAAAAGAAAAGAAGGCTATAAACATTATGAAATTTAAAAAAAAGAAAACTTGTTCAAGGATGGATTGAAATTGGGGCAGTATTTTGTTTATTCAAGACAATTGGTAGCTAAATATATATATATATAATGTACATGTATTTTTATCCACATATTGTCTTCCATCTGTACTACTTCATTCTGTCCTCTGGCATTAATATTATACCTTAGCAACTTTCTGCATAACCTTCCTAATATACTCTGTCAGCTTTCCTCCCCTGAGGGGTGGACAGCAGATCACACCTCCAAGGACAGGGACTGCAGATGCTCAGGAAACTGGCAGAGACCAAATCTCTGGTTACATGCAAGCTGGTGCAACCATCCTCAGCTGCTCACTGCAACAAATACTGCTATGTAAAGCAGGTTGGTGTGCTGCTTCTTTCTGTTCCCCTGTACAACCTCTACCTGAGGTAAAAGAGATGCCTGGAAGACACAGCCTGTTTTTGTGAACCCGAGGAGCAGGAACCCAGTGCATGAGGCTTCCTTCTCCCCTCCCATGCCCCAGAGTGAATTAGAAATGATGACACTGAAATTTAGGTCATAGGTTCAGCACTCTGTGACACTGAGGGAGAGGAGGGCCAGGCTTTGCCTGACTCACCGTGTACCCAGATCAGCATTTCTCTGGGAAGCCTTGTCCTGCAGTAAGGACACAGGAGAAGTCTGCAGAGGTGGCTGCCAGTGTGAGCCTTGCTTGGCAAGCTGCTGTGGCTTGCACTGCTGACACTGATCTTGGCCAGGGAGAAGACAATAAATGTCTTCTCCACATGTCTTGGTCCAAGGCCTGTGACTGGTTCCTCTATTGACATAAACTAATGGGGCTTCTCTGCTCACAGTAAAATTCTCCTCTGAACGCCATCTAGTAAAAATTAACAGAGTGCTTCATTGAAAACAGTGAAATTTTTGCTTGGAAAAATACCAGAGAGATTAGCAGAATCCTAATATCGAGTGTACTAATGCAATAGGGGTGTTTTGGTTGTTGTATGGTTTTGTCAGCACAAAAAGTTTCCTGTCTCTATTTGCATCTTTCTGTTAGTTTTATATTTTTTCTCTCCCTTTCAGTAAATATTTTTTTTCAGGCAAAAAGAGTTACACCCGGAGGCCTCCATTATGTCATCTGCTCTGTGTCATCAGATCTCTTCATGGGCTGAAGTCATTATGACCTTTGGGGATCTGAGCACTCAGATCACGTTACAAATTTACTGCTGAAATGGAGGAATTCGATTGTCGCTCGGTCAATGCAGCGCTAAGCACCGCCACAAATCCTCTGCTGCCATCTTTCGGCCTTTGTATTTGTTGTCGTTGATAATAACTTTCATTGCTTCTGAAGCGTTTGGAAATGCTAATTCCTGTCCTCCTGATTCCCTTCATATGAAACATTCACTTACAGGTCAGAGGGGAAAACCAGGGACATAATTTACAAATGGATTATATGCAGCTGAACTGACATCTTAGTGGGGGTGTTTATCATGACTGCCAAGCTCCCAAGGGAGCCTGTCCCAGTTTAGGTCTGTTTTATCTCTACACAAACAGAGGTGGAGTTGCCTCTGAATAAATTCGTGAGCCCTCCTGTGGACTCACTTTTAGCAGTCAAACAACCACTTTCTGAAATACAGCCCAAGACAACAGAGACATTCCAGGATGGAGAACTAGGTAGTCTGCATCCATCACTTCATGGCACTTCATGGTATCACCTCATGTCACCAGCAGCAACTGCTTTGAAAGGAGCCCAGTATGAGACCTTTATGTCACCCCCCACCCTATCTCAGCAATATTTTGCAGATGCTCTGTCCACAGAATCCTAGCAGCTTCACAAACCTCCCTTATCTCAGGGAATCACTCCATGTCTGGAGGTGCTCCCCTCACCCAAGCTATCATTATCAGGCCATGGAAAATGGGCTTCACTTTTCTGTAGTCAGAACAAAAGCCTTGACACTTTTCTTGGCCCTTTTTCCATACAGAAGAGTTGTAAGAGGCCATGGGGCTCTGTGGGTGAATAACTCACTGCCAGTATTTGGAAGGGTGTCCAGAAAGCAGCTGCTAGAGAAAGGTTTGTCTCAGCACGGGATCTGCATTTACACACTCATTTTGCCTGTGCCAGTGCAAACAGTCCAGCAAAGTGCCACTCTGCAGTGCTGTAGGAGGAGGATTGGCAACCCAGGAGTAGAAAGCAGGGGGTGATAAGGAGGAGGAGGAGGAGAGTTAGGTTATCACTGCTTCCAGATGGGACCCCAACCTACCCTGCATTTCTGTGTTGGCTTTATCAGAGTCAACTTCTTTAAAAGGGCTTTTAAACTCTTAACCAGGGAGCAGTCACCCTGACACATCACTCCTCAGGAGAAGTGCCTTAGACTTCTCCAAGCCATGGTTTTCTTCCTTTTTGCAAGAACAACACCAAATACCTTGGAATCAAAAGAACTGTCAAGGTGATGGACACTCGTGCCAGCTGAAGTTGGTGCAACCAGACACTTCCCTATGGATTTTGGGCACATTTCTACCAGTAAATGGTCTGCTTGGATGGATTAATGACTTCTGAATTGCAGTGAGAATTTGGCAAATGATCTATCTCTGGTTGAAGAATAGCCACCAAAACCTGAGCGCAAATTACAAACTGCAGACTTTTCCAGTTCAAAGAAAAACAGAAAGAAACAGGTGCAAATTACATTTCCTTTAAAAAAAATGTTCTTTACAGAGTCTTGGGTGGACTCTGGGAAACTGGTGACACTGGGCAGCCTCCTGTTGCTGATCTTCTCACAAATACTGGTAAAAGAGGTAAATATTGCTCTTTATTTGAAATAATGAAATTGCTTATACCACAGAAATATTTTTTTCCATTTGAAATATGTTCTTTGAGGAGTTTTGGGTTCAACTTTAACTTTTCTGCTTTCAGTTCCTCTGTTCCATTTCTTACCTGTCTTAATTTGTTTTAGTTACTTGGTTGGAATTTTCCTCTTGTTTGCAGCCAGATGATTTCATTGAGTGTTTGTGAGTAAATCTCATGGAATCTTTCCTCTCCTTTTCCAGCCTGTCTAAATTGACCAATGCTCCTGGGAGATTCTAACATAGCACATCCACATCAAATAAGAACTCTGTCATCCTGACCTGTGGTGGTGTATAGACAACAACCTGAGGTTGCTCAGGAGGGTTTTGCTAAAGATTTGTTACCTGCCTTGCTTGCTCTGCCAATAATGTCAAAGAGGCAATGAAAGGGTAGAGAAAAACTTGGCTTGCATCCACAAAGATAAACAAGAAATTCATGCTTCTGATGCTTATCTTCATTTGCTTTTGTGTTGCAGGCTGTGTCCCCCATCCTGATGGATATGGCTCCGCAATCCTTTGATGACCAGTATCTGGGGTGCAGAGAGGAGATGATGGAAGAACTGGAGCAAGGAGACTATTTCCAAAAGGAAATAGCTGCTAACAAGGACTACCTGCGTCTCTGGAAGAAGGCTCAGGAGGCTTTGCTGAAGAGCCCTGTAGGTCTGCTGAGGGAAATGCGTGACAGCCATGCCACAGCTCTCATGGCTTACACCATGAACTCCTCCCTGCACTCCCAGCTGAACTGGGCCACATCCACAGCAGGAATCTCTCCAGAGCACTACAGACACAACTTCAGCTTTAAATATTTTCACTTCTACCTAACAACTGCTATCCAGATATTGAAGGAATGGCAGAGCAGCATGGGGAAACATAAGTGCTATCAGGTGCACAGGGGTGTAAAGGATTTATATATCGAGGCCAAGGAAGGCAGCAGGGTGCGATTTGGCCGTTTCACTTCTACCTCTCACCTCAGGAGTGAAGCTCAGAAGTTTGGGAATGAAACTTTGCTCACAGTGACCACTTGCCTGGGAGCAGCTATGCAAGGCTTTTCTTACCACACATCTGAGAAGGAAGTCCTCATTCCCCCTTATGAGATATTTCTTGTCAAAAGCTTCCTTCAAACCCAGCAGGGTAACCGGCTGCATCTGCATTCTGTGGGGAACTACAGCAAGTACCAGTGCCAGCTGGTGGAAGGTATTGTACACAGGCTCTCATGCAAGGGGGCACAGGACGGGCTGCTCTCCACTGCCCCAGGCAGCCCTCACCAGCTGCACCCACATGGGGCCACACTCGAGGCCAAACCTGTAGCTCACCTCTGTGTTTGCCTACGAGAGCCACAAGACCCAGCTTTTACCCTGTTTCACAGTTTGCTGTGAAACCTGGGACAATCCCACAGCTCACTAAAGATGAATCAACAGCAGGTCTCAAGGTTCTTTGCAGCCCCCATTTATCCCAAGTGTCACTGCAAGGATGTTGTAGGACTCATGGCTTTGGGTCCCCAGCATTGTTATTGCAAGAGTGGGTGAGATTTGCTTGAACCAAGTAATCTATGCTGGTGTCTTGCAATGCTGCTACACTTCATGTTTCAGGACTATTCTAGGCTTTGGTCCACTACTACTCTGGCAAGCTAATACTTCCACACTTATCTCTGGCAAGCTGAGAGAAGTGTAAACAAAGCTACTGTCATTTTAGCAGTGACCTGTCTCCTAGCAGGGAGAAAAGGTATCCTTTGACAAAGAACACACTGAGTTTCCTGGTTATAGAGAGACCTCTATGCTGGAATACCTCATGGGGCCTGTTTCACATCCCTACCTTTCTGTGAGTCTACCACCAGTCCAGGACTCTTGCTTTTGTCTCTTTGTTCAGCAGTGTGTCAATGCGATCTTTGAGCTCAAAACAATCATTTAGGAATGAGGGTTTGTGCCTCCAAAGCCAAAATAATAGAGTTGAGAAAATGGCCTTTGTGGGCAAAGGTTGTGTTAGCAAAACCAAAAAGCTTTAGGCAGTGAATAGAGGTCTAAATGACTGCTCTCTTTATTTTCTTTCAGCTTCAAGAAGCAAGAACAGTGGTTATACTGCACTTGCCTCTGCCATTCTCCCTAGTGTGCTTGGAGTTTCCCTGTGCTTGGCCCACAGTCTCTGATTCTCTGGCTACATCCAGATATGTACAAGAAGCCTCTGGAGTTCCTGCTGCTACAGAAGGTTCAATCTTCCCTTTGCTTTCAGCTGCAACTTTGCAGTCGAGACTGGAACATTCAGCCTGGTTCATCAAAACAGACATTCCCTGGACCATTCAGGTAGGAGGAAGGTTATCTATGGCCTTTCTGAAGACTAAATCAGGGATAACCTTCACTGGAGACAGCTTTTTCTTGAGGCATTCAGGAAAGACGCACAGGGACTTTGGACTCCTTACAGATCTCTTAATAGCTTTATTTTTAGTGAGAAAGAGTCAGTCTGTGGAATGTGGAAGGCACAATGGCAGTAAATTCAAGTGGTTAACTGGGCAGCTGTGCACATCTCCTTTGAGAGCAGGGAAAGGCGGTGCCAAGATGTGCTTGAGGAGTTGGATTATTGTGTTGGCTGAAGAGACAGAGAAGTGCATTAAGTTGTGCAGATTCTGGCAGACCCTGAACAGCTTTTCTTTGCCACTCTTAAAAAAAAGATGAACTAACATTTCTGGAGTGGTGTCTGACTCTGAAAAGCAAACAGAGGAAATCCAGAAGGTGTTATTACAGGGGAATTACAGAGGAATAAAGGTGGATATATTTTTGGCTAGATTGTTACATTTCTGAAATCAATTATCCAAACTGCTAACCCAGCTGATCCATTCTTCCCCAAGATATTAGTTGGAAGAAAACATAGGAAAAGTTCTTGACAGCCTTTTCTGGGACCTTACCAAGCAGCCAGCAAAATATGGTGTAAACAGCTGCAAGTATTGTTACTCTGCTGACTGCAGGAAGTATGACTTTGACTTGCATTCTCCAAAGTAAGGGAAGTGCAGTAAATGAATTATTCTTACATTTTGGTGGTTTTTGGTAGATTTGTATAAGTCATAGAAAACAACTACTTTGCATCATCCTCAGAACTATAATCCTTCAGTTTGTAAGTACTGGTGGGTCTATACAGAACTGAACAGTCATTTTTGGGTGGGGGGAATAGACACAGCAAAGTCAAACTCATGGCATCTACTTTTAAGGAACAAAGCAATTGAAGACTGAGTAATGCCACATTTTGTCAGGCTACAGTTCCCTTAAAAGTGATTTCTATTTGTCAGTTAATACACTGACTAGATGTGCAAGCATCCCTTGGTAGGTGGAAGCACAAAACATTCTCCTTGCTTGGGTGCTCATCATGATACCATTTTGACTGCTAAGAAAGTTATGTCCTTCTGCTTGCACCTCTGAGTTCTCCCGAGGCCAACTAGAGATACAGTCCTGGGATAGTGTGCAGCTCAGAGACTGCTCCTGATGTTGCCTTTGCTTGTGCCAGAGCCCTGTAAAGCTGGGCTGGTTGCAGCAGACATTTCATCAGCTATTGCTGTGGTTAGATGTGTAGTCAGAAGTGTTCAAGCAATTGCAACTTCCTGTCCCACTGTATACTTTCAAAACCTTATTTTCAGAACTCAGTTCAACCATCTGCCTTTTCCTCCATTTCTTTCCCATGGCAAAAGGGGTCTGAAATTGCATGAAATGGCAAAATTGATTTTAGTCTTCACTGCTGTTCAGAGCTGAGTCTGGGCCTCCACAGCACCTCTACTCTCATGGCATCAGAGACCTGGCAAACTGCAGCAAGGAAGGATGACTGACACCCCAAATCAAGTACTTTCCTCCAACTTTATAGGCCTGCAATAATAGCTATTAATCCTCCCAAAAGATCCAGAGTAAAGCAGGAACAAAACTGTCTTCATATTGTTCAAATTATTTTCTGTCTTGTTCCAAATGATGAGGGCTCTAAAAGAAAAGAATTTGTATCCACTGCAAGCACAGAAGACCTGAAATCAGTTTCCAGAATGTGACACACAGGCAGTTGCCAGCCTGATCAATTCAATTCAGTTCAATATTGCACCAAGTATTTCAGGACTACATGGCATTCTCAGTGGAAAATACTCAGCAGTCACAACTAATTGATATTTCCAGAACTATAGCAGTTAAATCATTTAGTGTTCTCTTGCAGCTTATGTTCTCATGCCCACAGCTCTGACAACAAGAGAGTTTGGCACTCTGTGTTCATTAGAGTTGAACACAGCAGCTCAGCTTTCAGATGAAAACACATTAACAATTGCAAAGTGCACATTTTATGCTTCATCTTGTATTTTCATCTGAGAACTCAGCCTTCCTCTAGAGTGGAAGCAGTGTTCCTAGTGAGAACCCTGTGGGCTGCAGGTCCACCTTTCTAAGGACAAGAGCATGAAAGATGTCTAGCTTGATTGAAGGCATATGTACAAGCTTGTCTTAGTGGAACAGACAAAGCCTGTTTCCACTCTCTGTGGTGTCTATTCTTCTGTTTATGTGGGACTACTAAATTTTTCTTCTGTAATTTGCAGGTGTACAAAAGCAGTCATTGCAAAAATTCATTATTTCAAGGCATAGGTGCAAGCATTAGTGTTTATATTTATAAACAATGGAAACCAGTAAAAAACATAATCTTGTGCTGTCCTACACCTTTTATGTTTTGAGGACAGCAAGTAACACCATCCCCTTTCAGCCATGGCTGCAGCTGCCTGTGATGGCACCTCTGCTGCAGGCAGGAGGGATTTGTGCTGTACCCATTCTCTCCAGGAAGAGAAGGCCTTTGGATGATTTAGTAATTGGGAACTAGCATTGAGTTAATAATTAATTAAACTGAATTCTCTTACAATTGGAGGGAAGGGGAGACGAGGAAGAAAATGAGATGGATCTGGGTAAACATCACACAATAGAATTAATGACAGGCACATTAGGATGCAGCAGAAGCCCAGCCTCCAGATCCCTAATTCATCACATGCTGCTGGAAAACACCAGGCGAGCAGAGGGGAAAGAGGCTGAAGTTACTATCCCATACACATTTCAACAGGAGCATTCAGACCAAATCAGGTAGGCAGTGTAAATGTTTAATTAGAAAAGTTTCTGTGGTAAATCTCCACAGAGAAATCTCTGGAGAAATAGAAATACAGAAATATATAAGGCCTGTATAATTCTAAAAGGAAAATATAAAACCTAATGAAAGTGCTAAGAAATAGAAATACAGAAATATATGTGGCTTGCCTAATTCTAAAAGGAAAATGTAAAAGCTAATGAAAGTGCTAATGTGAAAAGTAAGAAGTAATTTTAGCATTAGGAGATATAAAATCTAGAGCAGCTGTAAGAAGCTGAAGTAATCATATGTAATGAACAGATTCTAAAAGACTTTTCCACACCTGTCAAGTATGTAAAATGTTTGTTGAAGTGCTATTCCATCTAAAACAATTTGTCTTCTCAGTTTCTACCAATAAGGGAAAACAAATGACCTTACAATAAAACAGCACTGGAGTGGAAAGGTTTTAGTATCACATTGAGTCAGAAAGCAAGCCAGCAACATCCCTGAGGCAGGACTGATATGAAACCATAGCCTGCATTATCATGGCTTTATGTTTCCAGAAAATCACAAACCTTTACTGTATATGTATTTGGCTCCCTGCAGCTTGTATAAGAAGATGTGTTAAGCAGTTTATTCTCTTGGCAGAGATTCAAGGTAAGTGGCAGAAAGAAATATACAGTACTGTGCAAAATATTGGGGGAGAAAACCTCTTTTCAGACTGGCTTGTGTTTCAGCACTGAGATTAAAAGTTGGCAGGGGATTGTGGAAATCATTCTGGTTTTCAATGATGACCTTGTGGGGGAGGGTGTGTTTAGTAAAATACAGCTGGGTCAGTGTCAGATGATTTGCAGCTAACAGATAGTGCAAGAACTACAAAGGACCAAAATGGCACAAAGGTATCTTTTTCAGAAGAAAAATCTGGGTAGTCCCCTACACATAACTATTTGTAGCTGTAACTGTGATATGTAGGCACTAACAGCAAGAAGAGAAACATCTTAGAAAAATGCAAAGCACTGCACAAAAGTGGCCCAGATTTGCAATAAGAGGGCTGAGACCATGAAAAGTACCAACAAAGAAATGAGTCATCCTACTCATTCATAGTTTTCCCCTGTAGCAAAGATGCTTGCATTTAAGATGAAATCATGTTAAAGCATTTTCACTTTGCAGCTGGTGAAAGGTTAAAGGAAGTGACAGTGTTGATTACAGAATCTTAGTGATGAGGAATTACTCCATGATCACTGTTGACTCAGTCTCTTTGGACTCTATGTTGGCATGCAGTTTATGAAGAAATCAGGGAAGGAAATACAGTGAGAGATGTATGTAAGTGATATAGGTTAGGATGGGGTTATTGTAGACAATTTTACTATTCATTATGAACTCAGAGGGTAAGCTTCTTAGTATAAGCACAGAAGGCTTATATAGTATCATTTTCTCTTGAATGTTAGAAGAAAAAGGCTATACTGGCATAAAATACCTTTATTGTGGCACAAACCATATCCACCAATCATCATGGTTGCTGACAAATTGAATGCCACTAAATGGATAAAATAGGCTGATACAAAAGAGTGCCTGGAACAAAAAGCCACATCTTTAATTTTGCTGCTTAGATGAGATTGTTCCATTTTTTAGTGAACTAGTTCAGCTTCTACCATCTTCAGTTTCCAAGGCTGAGTTTCAATCTCAATCTTCAATTGCCAATGGCACACATCTATTTTCCAATCTGCTTGTTACATATTTGTTAGCTATTTTTGTTGCTCTGAGCATACCCAGTGTGTTAGAAGGTCCTTTTCCATTCACTTGGCAAAGATCCAGAACAAGAATTAAGATTTCTACATTTACAAGCTATGCCTTGCGATTGGACCTGCTCAGTATGAAAAGAACCAGTGGGGCAGAGACAAAGCAGATTTCACTGCTCTTTAGGGGCTATGGTTATGGGTGTTAAACAGAGTAAGACATTTCTTTTCTCTCTTGAAGTAGCTATTTCTGAAGAATGGCATTGAGT
This sequence comes from Molothrus ater, assembly GCF_012460135.2. Lineage (NCBI taxonomy): Eukaryota > Metazoa > Chordata > Aves > Passeriformes > Icteridae > Molothrus > Molothrus ater. Next base: position 47,283,177 of record NC_050482.2, read on the forward strand.
GACCTCCTTTACCCAGATAATCCCAAGAGAAAGCAAGAACTGATCCATCTACACCAGGAATTGCTTGACTGTATGTCCACAAATTTCCATGCAACAAACGAGCTGGCTGGAGTGCTGAATGAGCACCTGGGCTGCACTATTACCCCCATTGAGATGAGAGAGAGCAGTACAGTCAAGGAAAACTGTGAGATTATCATTCAAGTGATGAGTGAGATTCAGCACCAGGTGCAGAAGATTGACAGTGACATGAAGGACAAGCTCGAGCCAGTGCTGTACCAGAAGCTATATGATATCAAAGAGCCCGAGCTAGAGAAAATTGCAATAGCCCAGAGAGTTTTTTCCATTATTTTTGGAGAAGCAACTTCAACAGCTGCAATGGTAGCCATCAAACTTCTTGGCTCCGATCATTTAACTCTCACTGTGAGCAAGCTCATCGGCATCCTTGCGCAGATTGGGGCCTCTGTTCTTGGGGGAGTTAGCATTACCATCATTGGGCTGGGCCTGGAGATGATTCTCCATGCCATCCTGGGAGCTGTGGAGAGAAGCCAGCTTCTGACAGCTGTGAGGAGCTATGAGAAGCACCTGGCTGAGTTTAAAGCAGCCTCAGAAAAGTACCAGCATGCCATACATGAAGTGACTTCTTTGGTGAGACAGCAAGTTCAGTAAATGAAGGTGGAGTTCTCTCTTCTGCTGTCACAGCAGCTACAGCAGCTTATGCCTGCAGAAACCTTTTTGATTTATTATGACAAACAAACTACTAATGGCTTTTTATTTTCTTGTTTGTGGCAGCAGAAGAAGAAAAGTGACAGTTCAGGGAACTGGCACTGAAATACATTAATAGAGAACTGGTTTACAGGTGTTTTGGGGGGCAGTGTTTCAAATACTTTGCACCTTTCCTTAAGCTTATTTTCTGGGAAGAACTGTAGGTAACCTTGAACTGTAATTCATACTGGAGACAATAATACAGACTGCTGGACTGGTAGTGGTGAGAAGGTGTGTTTCTGTATCAAAGATGACAGCACAATGGGAGAAAACAATTTCAACAAGGCAAAGCATCTGGAAGCTTTATGAAGACATCTGTGGTTGCTAAACCCTTACTGTGGTTTAGTGCTTAATCTGATAGACTGAATTCAATTACAAGGACTAGCTGAAGCATATTTAACTGCTATTTTCTGCCCTCCTAAGGAGACAGCAAGAGATCTTCTTTAAATAAACTCTAATCCCAGTAGATTGGCAAGTAAGAGAAGCCTGGGCCTACATGCAAACAGACACAACCTTGCTGCACCACTGAGAGAAACCAGCTGCTGCCTTCTGGGTATGCCTGGCCACGAATAACCTCTTGTGCTTGTAATGCTCTGCTCCTGCCAACCCACATGTAAAAGTTTCTGTGCAAAGTTGCTCTTTTGTTGATTGGGGTGGGATTACACACATGTAAAAGTGCTGTAGGATTGCAGCCCTATTAAACGAAAGTTATTTTCAAGTGCTTTACCTGATCCCACCAATGTGGGACTGCCAAGAATGTGCTCAGATTCTGCATTTCACAATATGCCACCAACTGTCCTTATTTTTCAGATTTTAAAACCAAAGCTGGAAGCAAGAACATTATTTGTAGTGTCTTGCTCTGATTTGCTGTGAATTGTTTTTTCTTGATCTTAGAAAAAAAGGTAATTTAAGAATTAATAAAAATGTACATGAGTATTGGAAGACTTTGCTTTTCTGTACTTGTTTTTGGGGTTTTTTTTTGTCTGAGAACCAATCTTAAACCAACTAATAAAGAAGTACTAAAAGCTTAATTATACAAGCAATTAATTTTTTTTTAAATCTGTGATAGACAAACCTAGTACGGTTGTGCATAGGTTCCTCTTTTTAGTACCCACTTTCCCCATACTAAAACCATGTCCCAATTCATACATGTTTGCTAATATTCAATATTAGCAATCTTAATTTATTAATAACTAGATAGTGCCTATGAAATAAAGGAATAGGTGAGATTCACAACCCTTCCAGTCTGGGGTTGGGGGGGTTTATTTGTTTGTTTTGTTGGGTTTTTACTCTCTTCTCTATAATATTTTCTGACTTCTCTTCCCTTTTATGCACAAAAGCCACTAGATGGCAATGAAACTGCTGGTTCCCAACAGCTCTGCTGAGTCATCAGGGAGAAAGCCCAGGGTTCAGGAGCATAGTTTCTCAGCCCAGGGCCTGAGAAACTGGGACCAGCTGCAGACTGGGCTATGTGAGTCCGGAAAGGCACTTCAGTGGTGGCAAAAAGCACTGCCTTGCCTGCACGAGGTATTGTGGTGGATGACGTGCTGACCTGAGGCTTCACTTCTCCAAGATGAAACATCTCTTGTCTCCTGACACAGATGGCGCTCAGTTTAGAGGTACTTCTGCAGAGGCAAGAGACTGTCAGTCAGTAGAACAGCAATATCTGTGTGTTGGAGAGGCAGTTCCCGGCTCCTGTTTTCTATGTGCAAATGCACACTCTAAACTAGGAATTAAAATCAGCTCTTTGAGAGATTGCCCGTCACTGCTGCATGAGAATAGTGGAGTCAAAGAAAAACAAATCTGTTGTATTTTTCAAGTAATTTGCCCACATGTTCTTAAATGCAAATGCAAAGCAGTGTCAGGGGAAGTGAGGTACACAATGAGGAACACAGAGGAATAAAACTGCTCCTCGCCTCTAGGCATATCCTTGTTCCTGGTGGACTTAAAGGAAAGTGGGTTTCCCCTAAACAGATTTAGTTCCTGTTCTCTCTAATGCTCTGGCTAGTCTTATGTTTGGTGCTCCAAAGATGTCATAACCAGTCTGCTGATGTTTCCCCTCCAGACTACTTCAAGCTGCCTCTCAGTGTGACAGAAGTATCAAGTGAAAAACATGAGAGGACTATTGTCCTCCAAATGAGCAGACACTGCTGAGAGAAAGCAGTCAGGGCTGAGGAAGCGCCACTGTCCCCACTGAGCCCAGGACTGCCAGGACAGAAGACCCCAAGCCTTGTGAGGTGCAGTTAACCTTTGAAGACTCAGCCATCCCCCTCTACAGTGGCATGGCACCTGACAGGGATGTCAGGATGGCCACAGCTTTCCATCATATCCTCTTGAGTGTTCTGCTTTCACTCAAGCTGTTCTGGAAAAAGGATTAAGAATTAAAATTGTGATATGTGTTTCAAATAAGAACAGCCTCAAAAAACTGTAAACCAGCCCAAACCAGTGTAAGCTGCTTCCAAACCTACGTGGAAAAAAGTACAGTTGCAACCAAAATCTGCCTGGCTGAACATTTTTTCTGGTGACAAGAATAATACAAAGAGAACATGCCAAAGAGGCACAAGGTGGGGGTGACCACACTGGGCATGTGGTTAGCAAGACTCTGTAGGCACTGAGAGCCCCTGAAGCCTTGGCTCTGAGGACACTCCTTGATTTTGACTTTGTGCACCTTGTGACTAAATGCTGGCATTAATGGGATGTATAGCTTATAGCCCTTTACCCATCCGGCAATGATCCTTACAAATTAGTCAACTGAGTCTCCATTACTTGAAAAATTATAGCAACATTATGTTGCAGGAGCAGGGAGCCTAGAAATCTTGCTCAGGGATCTGACCACCTCTGCTCCCAGATGCCACCTCTGCAGAGAAGAATTTCCTCCCTACATCTCCTCCCTAACATGCTAGTTCTTTAAGTCTGCACCCGTACTTTATTGCTTGCACATTGATGTTTCGTGCATCTTCATCCTGGTTCTTCACGTGCTGTGGACTTTTGCTGGAAACTGTGCTTCGGGCGATGACACAAAACAGCTCCCACCAGCTGTTCGCCAGTTCACCACAGGGGGGGCTGTAGGAAGAGACAAATAACAGAGTAGCTTGTGTGGTGCCCGACGGCATCAGATTATCTCTGCCGTTCTCTTTGTACAGAGGGGTCCCAGCCCCGTTCGCAGGGGAGCAGCGCTGCTGGGCCGCGAGGCGAAGCTCTCAATAAACCATGGAAGGGCCTGAGGCTGTGAGCAGCCCCTGCCCCCGCAGCGCTCTGCACTTATGGACAGCGTTCTGCACACACGGACAGCAGCTCCCCACAGGTCCCTCGGCTCTGCCTTGTTTCAGGGCACGGGGGCACTTTGAGGGATCCTCCTGGAGAGCGTGAGGGGGCAGAGGCCGCGCTGGCCGCGTTCGCTGCCCTGTTTCCAGCGCTGGCCGTACGGGAGCATCTCTCCCGCACCGCGTGTGTCCACCCGCTCCCAGAGCCCGCCGGGGCCGCCTGGGCGCGGGTCTCTATCGCTACCTCTGTCCCTGTCCCTTTCTCTATCTCTATCCCTGTCTCTGTCCCCACCTGCTCACGTCCCCACTCCCGCCCCGCCTTCCCGCCCCTCCCCAGGTCCAACCATAGAGTTGAGGCCTCCGAGGGGGAGCGAGCGGCGGCGGAACCATCGAGCCGCGGCCGCCGCTTCCGGAGCGCGGCTCCGCGCCGCCACTCGGTGCCGGTGCAAGATGGCGGCGGGGCCGCGGCGGCGGCGGGCGCGGGGCTGAGCGAGGCCGCGGCGGCCCGAGGGAGCCGGAGCCGGGTCCGGCCGGCCCGGGGGTGAGAGGGGCGCGGCGGGGCTGGGCTGCGGGGAGAGGAGAGGCGAGGAGGAGGAGGCGAGGAGGAGGAGGCGGCAGTTCGCGCTCTCTCATTTTCTTCCTCCTGCCATCGGGCAGGAGTAGGAGGGGGGGCTTTCTGCCCCTTTCCCCTGTGGCCAGAAGAATAATGAATTTAGTGCTTGATTATATATATATATATATTTTCATCTTCAGCCGTTAACTTGTCGCGTTGGAACTCTTTAGTCTGGGTCCTTAGAAGATGTGAAGTCGAGGTTTCAGAAGTTTGTTCTCTTTCCCTGTAGCCTTTAAATATTAGAAAGATGGGAAATAGAGGGTGTAAATGTAACTCCTACCTGTGTTTGGTGAGCTTCCCACCTAAGGAAGCGATAGTGTCTTGCAAAAGAGTAAAACAAACCCACCCCAGTGCTTTGGCAGGGAAGTAGTTCTGGAGGAGGAGGGAGAGAAGAAACATCCCTGACTGTAGTTTGGACACTTATGTAGTCATCTGTAAGCTGGAGAAATATCTAAAGACAGGAAATAATTTTTTGCAGAATAATCCTACATTTGCTGATACAGTGGGGGCTGGGGAGAGATACCAGGGGCAGTTAGAAGTCTGAGGAAAGGAGAAGATTTTTGGGGAAACATTTGAAACGGAGGAAGGTGAAAACTGGAGAGCACTTAAAAGAGTGAAAGAGAAGATAAACTCTGATACACTCTTGGAAAAATAAAATATTTGTTTTTCCCTACCCTGCAGCCCTCAGTACTGTAAGCACAAAGCTTATTGGTTTGAGTTGTAATGTGAATAATAACAAACTCATCAATTAGCTTAAAATTATAACCTACTAAAGTAGCAATAAGTAGGTACTTAGTTAAGTAGTAGTACTTTGTTGGAGTAAGGGAGTTTTGATACAGGTTTGAGAACCTTAAAGGTATTTGGCCTCTTTGAGGGAGTAACTTGCTGATAGACAGAAGAGAAACAAGCATCCTCCAGCTACCAGTGTGTAGGACCTGAAACCATGTAATCTTTTCCAGGTCTCTCCCTCCTTTTTAAGTTTCATTTTTTGAGGCAGAAGAAAAAAGATCAAAATGGGGCGGAGATCTACATCGTCCACCAAGAGTGGGAAGTTTATGAATCCCACAGATCAGGCCCGTAAGTATCCATGAAAGCTGAGCAGGGGGGAATGGGGAGTGCCCAGAGGAGAAGGTAAAAAGCTTTCTCTGAGAATAGAATCCTCAGGATAGAACTGAGTTTCTCTAATTTGAAAAGTATTATCTCGGTTTTGTCTGGGAAGGCTGCTTGCTTTCATGCTCTTGCTTCTCTTAAGTATTTACCTCTTGGTTTTCCACTGGTTATCAGTGTTGGAAGGCCTTTGTACTTAGCTGTTGGATAAACTGCAGGCTGCTTCCTGGGACAGAGTTAATCTGTCCCAGGCAGGAATCTGAGGAGCATGTCAAATTTTGCAGATGCTCTGCTTAGATGGGGGAGTTGTCTTACTGTTTTTTTCTATTTTTGGTAACATGCCAGGTGCTATCAATGCTCCCTGAATAAAGAAAATCCGGACTCCCACAGTGGATATGCTTTATTTCAGAGGCATTCTCAAAGCCTACATATTTTTAAAGTGTGTTGTCTGATGACTCTATTTCAGCTTCTGTGCAGCAATCTTTCCATGACTGCACCTATCACTATGACTTCAGTTGCCTATTGTTCTTTTTTGTATGGAAAAAGCCTTGCTTCTGGAGACGTGAAGACTGCAGCATCTTTTTTTTTTTTCCTTTATAAAAGACAGGAAATATAAATCAATCTCATGCTATATTTCTCTTTCACTGGGAAGCTGAGTTGCAGTAAGTCCTTGTAAAATGAGTGAGCTGTTGAGAAACAGCCCTAGTCTTGATGAAGGAAAGGTTATTCATTAATTTGATTTTGTCTTTCAAGTTGTTACTTTCTTTTTCTTTTCCCCTGTAGGGAAGGAAGCTCGGAAAAGGGAACTAAAGAAGGTAAATAAAGAGATTAGGGAATATGTAGTTGTCATTTCCTATACTATGTATTGTGTATGTGATTGTAAAGGGCCGTGAATAGACTGTGGATATTTTAATTGATATCCTAAGACTGACTTTGGAAATACTATCCAAACATGTAGTTCAAAAAAACATAGAAGTCTTGTTTGGAGTAAACATCCCCAGACATTCTTTAACTTGTATTTATTTTTGAAACGTTGCTGGAAGTACTTAGTAATTAAACCCCCCCAAAATGACAAAGCAAAGAAGCAAGCAACAAACCAAATAAAAAAAAAATCCAAGCATCCAAGAGTCACACACTTCTTAGTGTGTCTAATGTATTTTTTCAGTTGGTTATTGTGTTGATTGCATGAGTCTTAGTTGGAGTGAAGGAATGATAGTAGCATTTGCAATTACCAAGACAGTGGAATTAAAATTACCGGAAGTTTTAACTACATTTGCTGCTGATTTGTGCCATGGTGAATGTTTTCAGGGCATTCTGAGGTGTGATTTTTTTTTTTTCTTCAGAGTGGAAATACTGAGAAAGGGGTAACAGATGTTTTATGTCTTTCTATTGTGAAACTTTTCTGTCTGCTTGATCTCTGATCTTAGAACAAAAAACAACGGATGATGGTCCGAGCAGCTGTATTGAAGATGAAAGATCCAAAGCAGATTATCCGGGACATGGAAAAGTTGGATGAGATGGGTGAGTGAGAGGTACCAGGTGCTGGACTTAGGCCATGCTTTATGTAGATGCACAGTGTAGTTTTGACTGCCAGTGGGGGAGACTGAAATAGAGTAGTTTTTTTTCCTTTCCTGTAAGAAGGGGGGATTCTGTGAATATCTGGGGGTTGATTATTATTTGAGATGTCGTGGTGCCATCAAAGAGGACTTTTTTCCCAGAAGATGATTGATAAGAAAATCAAGTAGTGTGTGTGAGTGCTGCTAATGTAGAATTCAAGAAGGGGATTGTCATAAGGCTGCAGACTTCCTGAAAACAGGGATTGGAACTTGCTTTGAAGTAGTTTCATTCATCACAGCTGTGCAGTAGAGTAATTTGCAAATTTTTTTGTCTTTTTTTTTTTGCTGTCTTGAATCAGAGTTTAACCCGGTACAGCAGCCACAACTTAATGAAAAAGTGCTGAAGGACAAACGCAAAAAGCTCCGTGAGACTTTTGAGCGTATCTTGCGGCTCTACGAGAAGGAGAATCCTGACATCTACAAAGAGCTGCGCAAGCTGGAAGTGGAGTATGAGCAGAAGAGAGCACAACTCAGCCAGTACTTTGATGCTGTCAAGGTAATGCTTTCTGTATGTCAGTCTTGTAACTGTGGTAGTGTATTCTGTTTGCTCATTAGGTGTGACTGTTACAGAGGAAGGGAGATTTGTATGAGTTCAGCATCATGTGGCCCATATGAAATATTAATTTGCATGGTCAAATTAGAGCATTTTAGTGAGGGCAGTGTGGTGATTGTCGGGTCACTGTTTGTCTCTGATATGCTGATCTCATTCAAAATGAAAGGAGGAAAGGGAAATTTGTGTTGCAAATCAACAATATCAGCCTTTTGTTTTCTGTATTAAAGAGAGAGCATGAGTGTGCAATTGGTATTTCTGTGCTTTTCTGCTAAATCTCTTGCTGGAAATAACGAGAATCCTTTGGCATTCCTTTAAAGATCTTTCTCTAATACTCCTCCCTGCTGTGCTGGGAAACATTGTGTTTTGTAAGTGCAAGGATCTGTAAGATTTCTTTTTTTTCCTTTCCTTTGGAACATGCAGCAGTCTGTGACTTGAATACTTAAAAAACACAAAAGCACAGTCTGCAGTCTCTTCATTTTGTAGACTGAAGGTCTAAAAGAAGGTGAAAACCTGAGTTTTGACTGAAATACTAAAGCTTTTCACAGGTGCATTGCAAGTGCTTTACATTGAAAGCTTTTGCTGTTAACACTTTCCCAAATTTCTTTCATGGACTGCTGCAAGGTAACACACCCTAGGAACAGGCACGTTTGACAAGTGGCACCAGGTTCCATATGTTCTGTACTTTAAAAAGTAATGAGATTGTGCAGTAGCTTCTGTGGAAGTAACTCACTCTCTTTTTCTTTTTTTTCCCCCTCCCTTCCAGAATGCTCAGCACGTTGAAGTGGAAAGTATCCCCTTACCAGATATGCCTCATGCTCCCTCCAACATCCTCATACAGGACATTCCCCTTCCAGGGGCTCAACCACCTTCTATCCTCAAGAAGACATCAGCCTATGGGTAAGTGGAAAAATAAACGTACAGGCGAAGTAAAAAGGAAGCATTCATATTATGGGGGAGGAGCTAGGGGTAGAAGTAGAGGAAATATTGACTTGTAGAAGTTGGGAATTCTGTGCAAGTGAATTGTTCTTTCTTTTAACCATAGCCCTTCTTAATCTTTCCCCACAATTAGAGCTTTTTGTTAAAATTTATTTGAGTAATACATTATTCCTTCTAGTTTTTGTCTTTTTCATATCAGGAATGTAGATCAGTAGTAGTAGTATCAGTTCGTAGTCGAGCCCTACTGTTATGAATATAAATGCCCCTTAAATTGCCCTATGTGTGTTCTGTTGTCCTGCTGCCAAATTCAGTGTATATGGATAGTTCATATAAACTCCTAGTTTGCTTGGTTTTGTTTTGGTTGTTTTTTTTTTTCATTCTAGTGCTAATTTTTTTCTATTTCTTTCTGAATAGCCTTCTGTTTTTACCAACTCTGTGATTATTTCATTATTCTTCTGTGGTAGGATTCAGTAGCTGATTTTTTTCAGTATTGTCTTCAGTTGGTTTCTGAGCAGCTTTTGTCTGATCTTCTTCAGTCATGTCTTTGTTTGATGTTGTAAACTCCTTGTGTCAAATACGTACTTTTTAAATGTTCATGTTTCTTTTTAGAAGTCTGCATAAGCAGTGGTGAGAGAAGGCTAAATAATTCTACTAAAGGCATGTTTGCTTTAATTGTGTTCCTACATTTCTCATTTCCTTTCATATTTCCAGGCCACCAGTTCGATCCATTTCTGTGCTCCCTCCTCCGGGGCTCGGTGTTCCGCGTTTACCTCCGGGCAGGAAGCCCCCAGGCCCTCCACCGGGGCCACCCCCTCCTCAGGTCCTGCAGATGTATGGCCGGAAGGTGGGCTTCAACTTGGACGTGGCTCCTCGAAGGCGAGAGGAGGAGATTTCTTACAGTTCTGAAGCAGGTAAGGCCTTCCCTATTCCTCTCTGCGGTTTTCCTTGACCTCTGTTCCACTATGGATGGTCCTGCTGTGAATGCAGTGTGCCCTGGACAAAATGTTCCCTGGCAATATGAATGTTAGCACTATTTGAAGGACTTGTGCTAAGTGATTGCTCTCTGAGGTAATTTAGATATATTCATAATATCTGCAATTTTGCTACCAGCTGTATTTTTGAATGTTGAGACTTTAAATTACATGTCTCAGATACTTTCTGTTGTTAGGTTTCACAGATTGGATTTTTTTTGGATGAACCCTTAACAGTGCCGAAACATTGTTCATATTATCCCTTAAAAAAACCTAATCACTCTCAGAGAAACTGTCTCTTTGAAAAACCCATCAAATAAACACCCCCAAACCAAAACTACAACAAAACCCACAATGAGCCCTGGATGTGCATTTGCTAGGAGAACATAGCTCCTATTTTTCATACAGTTGCTGTATCATCCTTATAAACTTTTGTTTCTAAGCTTTAGCTTTATTTCATGCCAGAAGACATCAAAATATGTCAGTGGTGGGCAATTGCTGAATAGAAGTTGATGAATCAGTTGCAGTAGCAGTTGCCTTCACTTTTTTGCTGTGTAAATTAATAAGCAGGTTAATATGAAATCTTACAGATTTTCCAAAATATCCTTTAAAAATATGTGCTAAAAAGTAATGGGATGACAGTTTGTCAGTGCTTTTGCTAAGGGGAATGTTGTGACTGTAAACATACACTGGTGTGAAAGAATATTTTATATTTGGAGTTGATGCATTTCCCAATACTTTGCTTTCTGCAGGACAGCGAGGCCACGATGATGATATGTCCAGCACCAGTGAAGATGAAGGTTATCCTGAGGATATGGATCAAGACAAGCATGATGAGAGCAGCGATGACAGTGACAGCGATAGGTCAGATGCAGACAGTGAAGGAGAGGACTTCCTGCATCGTGATAATGACAAGGAGAGGGAAGGTGGTGAAGAAAAGAAATCAGGTGTGAAGGGGAAATGAGAGACTGGGGGTTGATATTTCAAAAGAAAAATACTACTTGATAGAGCTGAGGGTGTGTGTGCAATTTATTTAGTCAACTAACAATGTTCTAACTCACCTAAATTCCAGCTAAAGGATTTTTATTAATAAATGGGTCAGAAAGAGGCTATCTAGAAGTGAAGCAACTTTCAGATAAACCTGTTTTCTTAAAAGTTGAGTTAGCTTATAGCTCACATGCCATTTTTCATCTGAATCATTGCAAAATTAAGCCTCAATGTAAAATATGCTCACTTGCTTGGGAGAGACCAATTGGTAGAGAATACTAGGTTAGCAAAACTTGAAACAATCAGAAACACCAGTGCAAACTCTTACCTAAGAAGCATCATTATGTTAGACTGATAGGCTGTCCATACCAGGTATCAACATAGCTATCTGATTTTTGTTGTTTTCTCCCCACCTCCTGTCACCCTTACCCTGCTTTTCCCCAGGTCACAGTGTCCGGTTTGCAGACATGCCTGGGAAGTCACGAAAGAAGAAAAAGAACATGAAAGAACTGACTCCACTCCAGGCCATGATGCTACGAATGGCAGGTGAGTAAGGTGGAAATGTGGTGAGATGCCTTTAGGCTTCCAGTTAAGGTTTCACAGTTTTTCTGTGGGCAGCTTACTTTGCACAATTTTTATTTTACAGAGTAAATATTTTACTGTCATAATGTAGGCTTGCTGAGAGTAGCAGCTCTCGTTAGGTATTTGAGTTATAGTTTGGTTTTTGCTCTTTTTTTCTTTTGTTTGTTTTTTTTTTTTTTTTTTTTTTGTTTTGTATGGTTTTTTTACATTTATTTTTAAGTAATGTGTGTGTTTTGCATAGCAGAGTTGAAGTTAAGAGTAGCAATTTACTTTTTTTTTCTTCTAAGCCTTTTCTTGCTTAACTTTTAAACAGTTGTTGAAATGAAGTATAAATCTCTTGGTGAAAGAGAAAGGGTAACATTGTCTGTGTGCTCAGCATGTAACCTGTAAAGATTTGTACCTCCTAAAAATACCCTTCTGCTGAGATAAGTTAACCAATAAAACAAACTTTGTTTTAAAAAGAAACTCCAGTATCTTTCAAAGGTGCAGGAGTTTCTTGGACATGGGGATTTTGTTTATTGTGGCATTGTGTCCCCAACCCCCTGTTGCCTTGCCTTCCCACAAACTCCTTTAAGGTAGAGATTAAAAAGCAGAAGTTTGGGCTGGTAGTACAAGTTTCAGATCCCAGAGGAGCACATAACTCTTGTTGTCAGAGCTCTCTCTAGAACAGCAGTGATTTTTCTGTTATTATTTTTATTTGTTTTCATTTTATGTTTACCAGTAAAAAGTGGTCAGATTTCTTCCCTTTGAAGTAAGGTTTATCTTTCTCTTGCTTCTTTTTATTTAGTTCTGTGTACTCAGTTTTCTCTGATGTTCACAAAGATGTTATGCATAGACAGATTTTATAAGGGTATCATCTCCATATCCAGGCCAGGAAATTCCAGAAGAAGGGAGGGAAGTGGAGGAATATTCAGAAGAAGAGGAGGAGGAGGAAGAGGACTCAGAATCTGAAGAGACATCACAGCAACAGCAGCAGCAACAACTCAGTGAGGAGGCGCTTGCAGAGACCGGGTCATCTACTGCAACTTCCCAGGCGCAGCAGCAGCAGCAGAATGCCCAGGCTGTGCCTCCAGCTCAGATACAGGCACCTCCCATGCCTGGGCCTCCTCCTCTGGGACCACCTCCAGCCCCTCCACTGAGGCCCCCAGGCCCACCCACCGGCCTTCCTCCCGGCCCTCCACCTGGTGAGTGCTTGGTTTACCCTGCCCAGAGGGATGCAGGCTCTCAGGCAGTGGTGTCAGTGTGGGACTCTGGAAGCTGCACAGTGTGTTGTAGATGGAGTATATGTACCCACTTGGTGAGACCTGGCTGTCATCAGTCTGCATCATTGTTGCTGTACCTTGCTTTTGAGGCATCAGCCTCCTGTAGCTGTAGCCTTCCTGATGGTTGTCTTTATTAGAGCCAACACTGGCAGACAGCAGCAGAGCCAGTGTATGAAGTGGAGTAAAAGAGCAAAAGTTCTTATTTTTAGTCCAAAAGAAAAATCAAATGCCACAGAGAAAGGTTTTTAGCTGTTTAAATTCTGACAAACTGAGCTTAGAAGCTGTTACCAGTTACAACTTAATTATATGGGGAGGAACCCTTTTTCCATTATACACTTTACCTTCAGAAGGATGCTTTAACAGATTAACTGCTGCCTCTGCTTGAGATTTTTAGAAATTCTATTTAATTGGCACCTGGGTAATATAGCTTTCATTGGTATGTTGAAGATCTTTATCCTTAGCTGATGAGAAAGTTGCTGGGACATGTTTTTAACTGTGAATTAAATTTCTTGTTTGTTACATGAACGCTTTCAGGAGCTCCTCCGTTCCTGAGACCTCCAGGGTTACCAGGGTTGCGTGGGCCTTTGCCTCGACTGCTGCCCCCTGGTCCTCCCCCGGGGAGACCGCCTGGTCCTCCCCCAGGCCCCCCACCAGGCCTGCCCCCGGGTCCTCCTCCACGTGGTCCTCCTCCTCGTCTGCCCCCTCCTGCCCCCCCAGGTAAGGGGTTCTCTTTGTCTCAGTGCCAAATCCTTTCTTGCTTTTCTTTTCGCAGTCTTGGCTGTGGTGATAAAGCCAGTGAGGCATAATTGGCTGCCAGTTTGCCTTTGTTCCTGGCGGTGGCTGCATTGTACCGTGTGCTATTACATTATTCTGTGCAGTAATAAGGAAATTCTGTGCATAGTTTGGTAGCAAGAAATCTGCCCTGAAAAAAAGGGAATTTCAGAGTTTAAATTTTTACTCTGCTGGACTCTTTCTGAAGCATTCTTTGGGTGCTGTAATGGTGCTCCACTAAATGAGTTGGAGATCTGAGTATTTATGTTTTGTGCCTGGGTCAGACATTTCTGATGACTCTGAAATTCCAGTGGGATGGATTGTCAAGAAACTTTATTCTCAGATTATAACTAAATTTAAAAGGGAGTGATAAAAAGAAAATAATTTTTTAAATTTAAAAGGGAATGATAAAAAGCTCCTGTGGCTTTCAGAGCCCGAAGAACAGCATTTTCAACTCAGCATTTAATGCAGATTTGAAAGCCTTTCTTTTTTTTTTAAAGCCAGTGCTGCTGCATCTTGTTGGGGGTTGCTTCGTTTTGCTTTTTGTTCTTGGCATTCTGAGCCTGTGCACATTTTTCCTCAAATATTTTGAAATTTCCAGATGTTGAGACAGCTCACGCTTTCTTTTTCTTCTTCCAGGTATCCCTCCTCCTCGCCCAGGCATGTTACGGCCGCCTCTGGTGCCTCCCTTAGGACCTGCCCCACCTGGGCTCTTCCCACCAGCTCCCATTCCAAATCCTGGGGTGCTGAGCGCCCCGCCCAGCCTGATCCAGCGGCCCAAGGCGGATGACACCAGCGCGGCCACCATCGAGAAGAAGGCCACGGCCACCATCAGTGCCAAGCCGCAGATCACCAACCCCAAGGCGGAGATCACGCGCTTCGTGCCCACCGCGCTGCGCGTGCGCCGCGAGAACAAAGGGGCCGCCGCCGCCTCCCAGAGGAAGCAGGAGGATGAGCCTGCTCTGCCCTTAACCAAAGCTGCCCCTAAGGCTGGCTCATCTGCCCCTATCTCTGTACAGACAAAGGATGATGTGTATGAAGCCTTCATGAAAGAAATGGAAGGTCTCCTGTGACCTGTTGTAGTCCTGGTCAGCTTTCCTGCCCCTCTGAACACTGTGGAGGGAGAAGAAGGGAAAGTCCTCCTGCAAGCAACGAAAGGGCATGACTGGAAATAGTTCCCTACCCACAGGTTAACTTGCCAGTGTGCTGTGAGCAGAGACCACTGCAGCTGAGGTGTGCCTGGGCACCTCCTTTCAGAGCCACCACGTCCACCTGGGGAAAGGAGATTGCAGTAAAGGAGGCGATGCTGCTCCCCTCAAGTCCTCCCCCTTCCTTAGAGGGAGATAATGGTACTCTGGGGATGGGGGTGACTATTCCCTGCTAAAATCCCCAAAATCCTTACACACTATGAGTGCTCTGGTGAGGGTAGTGGAACAGGTTTTTAACGAGCCAGAAAAGTGTTAGCAGCGTTTCATACACAAATGGTTGTCCAGTTTTTATTTTCTGTACTGTTTTTTTTTTCTGTAAATATTTTATAATCATGTTTTTAGTTGCAGTGAGGTTGATCAATCATCTTTCTTCCAGGGTAGTCAGGGATGTAATTTGTTGTGTATACTGTACACTGGAGTTTTGCATCCTATCCCCTTTATGGTCATCTTGATGGGATTTTGTTGGCTGGGGAAACTTCATTTTTTCTTGTGAAAGACAATAAATGTTCAGTGTATCAAAATACCACTTTCCCTGTGATTTGTGAGAAACTAACAGGCAGGTGGAGAGGGGCGAGGGTTCTTCGCTTGCCTTGGAAGATGATAGAGGCATTCAGAACCTCAGAAAAGAAAAGTAATAATCACATTATAAATAACATATACTTACTTTTTCCCCACTAAGCTTCTGCTATGTTCTTGTTTTTAAGTTCCTAAACATCCCTTGTAGTTTTTATTGGTAGTTAGTATAAACTTAAGTCCTGATATACTAGTAATAATTAAAAACCAATTTATTTTGTATACTCTTGATTGGGAGGCTTGCTTCATATCAAGCCTCAGATATCTACTGGGTGCATCATGGACAGGCTACCTTAAGTAAAAATTAGTGAACAATTTTAATGTTAGAAGATTGACTGACATAATTTTAGTAGTGGCTGATACTAGGATAGCAGACTAACAGATACCTCAAACAATACATTTAGCTGGCTGTAAGTTTCAGGCTTAGCTGAATGTGCCATGTTTTGAGGTAAAATCTGCTTTAAGGAGACAAAGTTATTAGCTGATCAAACTTACACTTGAAAACTTTGAATCTGTTTTCACAAATTCTGGAGACAATCAAAAATGTTTGCACAGCGGTTCTCTATACTGAGAACGTGAAAAATTTACATGAGCCTGCCCACCTAATGCATATTGTGTGATGTAACTTTACACAATTCTTGAAAGACGAAATTCTTTCTTTATTAAACAACTTCTGTTGTGGAATTTAGCTGACCACATCAGTTATGTTTACCAAAGTTGAGAAGATTCAGCCTGGAGGCAGATAATTCAGCTTAAAAACACCAATGTGAGTGATTGCAGCAATACTGAAGTAATTTATCTCTAGAATAAGAGAAACGTCTTGTGTTATGTCTTCCTGCCTAGTTTATATACCTATCAGTAGTGCTGGGGTGTAAATGCTCCCACTGAAAGTAAAGCTTCTCTTTTATCATAACAGTAACACATTTTTAAAGTAGCCCTTTAAAATACAGGATTATTTCTGAACCGACAGCCATGGCACGGAGCGGGGTTCCGGGGAGGCGGCTGGCTGTGCTCCCGTGCTCTCCTGGGCCGGGCGGCCGGGAGGCGTTTCCCCGGCGCTGCCCTCGCTCCCGGAGCGGGGCCGGGGCCGGCAGCGGGGGCGGCTCCGCGGGCGCGGCCGCCGGCGGCTCCCATTGGCCGAATTTGGATCCGCGGCGCCATTGGTCGGGGCGAGCCGGAGCGCGCCGCAGCCAATCAGCGAGCCGGCGGGGCGCGCGCAGGAGCTATAAAAGCGGCCGCGCACGGGGCGCGGGGGCACGTGACCGCGTCAGTCGGCTCGGGCGGTGTCCGTGTCGGAGCGGCGGCAGCGGGAGCCATGTCCGGGCGCGGGAAGCAGGGCGGCAAGGCGCGGGCCAAGGCCAAGTCGCGCTCGTCGCGGGCTGGGCTGCAGTTCCCCGTGGGCCGCGTGCACCGGCTGCTGCGCAAGGGCAACTACGCGGAGCGCGTGGGCGCCGGCGCGCCGGTGTACCTGGCGGCCGTGCTGGAGTACCTGACGGCCGAGATCCTGGAGCTGGCGGGCAACGCGGCCCGCGACAACAAGAAGACGCGCATCATCCCCCGCCACCTGCAGCTCGCCATCCGCAACGACGAGGAGCTCAACAAGCTGCTGGGCAAGGTGACGATCGCGCAGGGCGGCGTGCTGCCCAACATCCAGGCCGTGCTGCTGCCCAAGAAGACCGACAGCCACAAGGCGAAAAGCAAGTGAAACAAGTCCGAGGAGCGATCCCAACCTCAAAAGTAATCCAAAGGCTCTTTTCAGAGCCACCCACTTCCTCATAAAAGGAGCTGTACATCCTAGCAAAAAAAAAACAAAAAAACAACTAAACATTTCTCCTCCCCCCCCTTCTCAAAACCTAAAATGTAACTGAAACGAGCAATTCCCCCCCCTCCCCCTTAAACGCCCCAAACCCTTTTAATTCTAGCTCTTGGAAAAAAGTCCCCAACCAAACCGCCCCGAATACTTTGTATCTGAGCTCTTAAATTAATCTTAAAACTTTAAAAAATCTACTGTGTAGTAAAATAAATCATTTTGTGCTGATGGGGGTTAGAAAGTTTGTTAAGACTGTAGGAAAGAACCCCCACCCGTATCGTGCCTCTCCTTTTGCAGCTCGACCCTCTGTGAAGTTCAGATAATTCAATGATGTCTTTAAAAACAGCCCTGTCCCCTCCAAACAACTTTTAGACCTACAGATGTTGTTGGAAGTTTTTTGTTATGTTTCGGTTTTTTTTTTTTTTTAATTTGGTTTTGCTGTTGTTATTTTGTATTAAAAGGCATTCTGAGTTACTAATCCTTACTTCTTATTAAAAATCTTTGAGCTGCTGACCCCATTTTCTGCTTCAAATCTGAAGGAGTTTGAGAATAATTGTTCATCACAAGACCCAGGCAATCTGAGGTGAAAAGGACTGTTGCCAGTTTTGAGTCTATCTTCTACATAGTGCTAAATATAAACCATAAGTATGTTGAAATAGAAACCAAAAATATGCTATTATTAATAAAAAAACATATTTTAATAATTATCCATTTGAAAGCATAAATTACTTGAAATCGTAACACTGTCCAGAATTTTAGTATCACCAACAGTTACAATATCATGAGGTAAAAAGGAGTTTACAGGCCTCTGTCAAAACAATGGGTTATAGGCATTAATAAACATGTCAGAGAATACTTCTTTTAATGCTTTGTACTCTGAAAAACAATGTGTATTTATTTTTAATTGAAACTTGGTCTTGGAAAAGTGCTTCTGAAGACTGTCCTCCCTCTTGCTTAGCAGCCAGCTGTTCCAGTGTAGCAGATACATCAAGACATGCCATTTTTAGTATTAATTCCAATGTAGGGATCAGACATTGAACAGTAAGAAAATGGAATATTTAGGAAATTGCTGTGAAAGAGGAATCCTAACTGATCACTTGAGCAAGTTTTAATTTGTTCAAGTAATAGGGAAATCAGCTGCAGCAGTGTCTCCTTAAACAATGATGACTCAGATTTTTGCCAATCCAGCTGTATCAAAATAAAAAACTGATATACTATGAAATGATAGGGCACTGGTTATTATTATTAACAAAAATTGGCCGTGTTAAGTTTTTATGCCACCTAATTTATTAAGAAAGTGAGTATTTCTGTAGCAGAGGACGAGGGAACCATGTCTGCATTGTGTACACTGAGCAACACAGCACAAACTGCTGTGCTGTAAAAAGTCACCTCCTTCGGTGGGACAAAGAGCCCTTCACGGGACTTTAACCTGCTCCTGGTCTTGCTGCATAACGCACTAATTTAATTTCTCTTAATTATTTTGAAAGAGGTAAATGATTTTGGACAAAGGAGCTAATTTCTAATCCATATTCAGTGCTCAGGATGAGCCTGTGTTACTTACTCCTCTTTGAAATCAAATTGCGACTAAAATATCGATCTAAATCCCTCCTTTTCAGTTCAGATTAAGAGAAGACCCTTTAAAGAACATTAATTAATTACTTTGGAAATCTAGTTCCCGACATCGCGGATTTTATTTAGAAGGAAAAACAAAAGTTTCTGTCTCCGGACGTCTGTTCAGGTCCAGGACTCAGTGTTTATCGCTTCTTTTTTAGCTCACCCGTTGCCTCTTCGAAAGGAAACTCGGCCGAGGGGAACAAGAGTCTTTCTTCTCCACGCCGCTGCGAACTGGGGGGGGGTCGGTGGCGGAAATTCCTCTAAAAAGGGCCCTTTTTGGCTCCTAAGAAACACAAACCGAGCGGGGCGAAGGCACCTTCCAGCCGGGCGGCGGGGCGGGCCCTGCAGCGCGCCAATCAGCGCGCGGCTCGCTCTATAAAAGCCAGGCCGCCGACTCGCTGCAGGCCCAGTGCTCTGCCCGGCTCCGGACCCGGCCGGCACCATGTCCGAGACCGCGCCCGTCGCCGCTCCCGCCGTCTCCGCTCCCGGCGCCAAGGCCGCCGCCAAGAAGCCGAAGAAGGCGGCGAGCGGCTCCAAAGCCCGCAAGCCCGCGGGGCCCAGCGTCACCGAGCTGATCACCAAGGCCGTGTCCGCCTCCAAGGAGCGCAAGGGGCTCTCGCTCGCCGCGCTCAAGAAGGCGCTGGCCGCCGGCGGCTACGATGTGGAGAAGAACAACAGCCGCATCAAGCTGGGGCTCAAGAGCCTCGTCAGCAAAGGGCATCCTGGTGCAGACCAAGGGCACCGGCGCCTCCGGCTCTTCAAGCTGAACAAGAAGCCAGGGGAGACAAAAGAAAAGGCGACTAAGAAGAAGCCCGCAGCCAAGCCCAAGAAGCCGGCGGCCAAGAAGCCCGCCAGCGCTGCCAAGAAGCCCAAGAAAGCGGCGGCGGTGAAAAAGAGCCCCAAGAAGGCCAAGAAGCCGGCGGCCTGCCGCGGCCAAGAAAGCAGCGAAGAGCCCCAAGAAAGCCGCCAAGGCCGGGCGCCCCAAGAAGGCGGCCAAGAGCCCAGCTAAGGCCAAGGCCGTGAAGCCCAAAGCGGCCAAGCCCAAGGCAGCCAAACCCAAAGCGGCCAAGGCGAAGAAGGCGGCGCCCAAAAAGAAGTAAGGTGCCTGAGAGAAATTTGAGAGTCTACTCATCTAAATAAACCCAAAGGCTCTTTTAAGAGCCACCCACTTACTCTTAAAAAGAACTGAAACACTACGGTCTTACACCAGCAACCCCAAATCACTTAAAGATTTTGGTGGGAGTTTACAGGGCGTTAATAAAGTTAAGATTTTGGGTACGAGGGCGCTCGGTAGCGCCTGCGTGGGAGATTAGGGCTCCCTTTAAAAGGAAGCGTGGCCCTGGGTGCAGTTTGGGAGCGCTGCGATAACAGCTGTGCCCGCCCCGCCCCTGCTCACTGACCAGCGCCGCCCGGAGCGAAGGGAGGCGGTGTCGGCGGAGCGGCGAGCGCCCTTTGCTCCGGTGCCCGGGGCAGTTTGAAAGTGCCGCGTTGGGCCGCGATTGGGCCCGCGCCGCCTTCCCGCCGCTCCGCCCTCCGGGGCCCTGACCCCCCCGCGGCCGAGCCCCAGCCCGGCCGGACGGTGACGCACGGAGCCGCAGCGGCCCTCGCTCCCTCCCTCTTTCCCTCCCAGCCGGGGGAGCTGCGAAAGGCGGGCAGGGGATCGGAGCAAGGACGGGGAACGTGAGGGCCGTGCCACGGCCCTGCCCGGCGGCAGCTGCAGCGGAGCTCCGGTGCCGCGGCGGGGCAGGAAGGGCTGCGCCCCACGCTCCGGTTCTCCCCGGCTCCCTTTAAATCCTGCAGTAAATCACTGAGAGCCCTTTTCTCGGCAGTTATCTCCTGCGTGACTCTGGAACATGGGCGTTTTAAGCCCGAAACGCTGCCGTTGAGAAAATCTAATCCTACTACGTAGACAGACCCGCCTCTGAATTAAGCCGCCAAGACAGAAAAACCTTTTTTTTTTTTTTTTGTTTTACTGCTTTAGTGCATTTAAAGTATGTGCTACATGTTTTGAGTAAAAGGCATTTAGCCCTTAGAAAATTTAAACAATTTCACCTTCCCCACAGGACTTGGACAAGTTGTTGCTGCTTCAAAGTCCCTTTTTAGAAGGAACCGGATTAGGAGTTTTGAAAAAGGGAGTTTATAATAACGCGCATAGACAAAGTAAGCTTCTTAAAAATTTAGTAGGTATAATAAAACTTGCAAGAGAACCACATGATCTAGAAATTAACGTGCAAACGTTAAGCTATTTACATACCTCCCCACTAAAAGCACTGATTCAGCCCTTTTATTGAAAATATTGGTGGCTCTGAAAAGAGCCTTTGGGTTGAGAGTGACGGTCCGAGGCGCCCTACTTGGAGCTGGTGTACTTGGTGACAGCCTTGGTGCCCTCGGACACGGCGTGCTTGGCCAGCTCGCCGGGCAGCAGCAGGCGCACGGCCGTCTGGATCTCCCGCGAGGTGATGGTGGAGCGCTTGTTGTAGTGCGCCAGGCGCGAGGCCTCGCCCGCGATGCGCTCGAAGATGTCGTTGACGAAGGAGTTCATGATGCCCATGGCCTTGGACGAGATGCCCGTGTCGGGGTGCACCTGCTTCAGCACCTTGTACACGTAGATGGAGTAGCTCTCCTTGCGGCTCTTCTTGCGCTTCTTGTCGCCCTTCTTCTGCGTCTTGGTGACGGCTTTCTTGGAGCCCTTCTTGGGCGCGGGGGCGGACTTGGCCGGCTCGGGCATGGCTGCTCTCCCAGGCTGCGCGGTCACAGCGGAGTGCTGGTTAATGCGATTACTGCCGTATTTATAGGGCCCTTATGCAAATCGCTGGTATCAGAAAGCAGCGCTTCCATTGGACAAATGAGATAGTGACGTCAGTCGCAGAACGAAGTGCTCTACCATTGGTCCTTTTTAAACACCACGCTAGGACTGGTCGATGTTTCGAATGCTATCAGCCAATCAGGATGAGCTCTTTCAATCCCAGTCCTGGTGCCGAAGCTCCGCTGCGGCGCGGCCTCTCCCCGGCCCGGGGCCTCCCCAGCAGTCAGCGGGTTCGGAGCAGCAAAACCTCCTTAAGGGCATTTCTAAGGAAGGAAAAAAGCAAAACCAGAAACAAACAACTTGTGAGGGGTTCTGCTACTGTTTTTTTTTTTTCTTTTTTTTCTTTTTTTTTTTCCTACAAGAAGGAGCATACCTTCATAGAACGATCTGCATTTGTAACAGCCACGAGATAAATGTAAATGAGAAAAAGATGCAACCAGGAAAGATATAGAGTCTGGAATACGAATGCTGTTAATCGTATTTAGAA
This sequence comes from Molothrus ater, assembly GCF_012460135.2. NCBI lineage: Eukaryota > Metazoa > Chordata > Aves > Passeriformes > Icteridae > Molothrus > Molothrus ater. The sequence continues at coordinate 47,305,098 of NC_050482.2, forward strand.
CTAATCCTTTTGGCCCATAGAGTGTGGTTTCTTTTTCTTCAATTTAAATGAGATGGAACCTGTGATTTAATTTGTAACATTAAGTGATTGGATTTCTTCTCAGATGGAATAAATATCGGAAGTATATGTTTAAGCCAAAACCATGATAATCCTAAAAATTAGATGTGGATTTTATTCTGCAGTTTGAAATTATCACAAACCAGAAAGTCAAGCTGTTTTCCTGTTAATATGAATTCATTGTGCAAAAGGAAAACATGATTTTATTTCCTTTTGGAAACTTTAAGGACTGTTCTAAGACTAGACTTACCTGGTATCAGAGGAGAAAGGTTTCTTGTGTAGGCTCATGCCACCTATGTGGAACAAGTGAAAAAAGAGATCTTAGCAAGCTGGTCTTGGTTCTGCTCTTTTTTTCCTTTTTACTGTGCTGAGCAGAAGCATAGATCCACAAAGATCTCTGGTCTGTTTGCAAAGTAGTGGAGTCTGAAGGGAAGCAGACAAAGAAAGGGTGGGATATTTTTCCTTCCCATGAGAAAGGCTTGCTTGAAAGTGCTTCTGCTGTACATTTCTCCTAAACTGTGGAGGCAAAGCAGTGTTGAAAAGTGCAGCTCAATGCTACCTTGGTTATCCTGCTGCTCTGCTTTAATACCTGCCCTCTCTCCACAGCCCTGCTGCCTCTCATCCACAACAGGGATATTTGTTGGAGATTTAGATTAATTTCTGAACATAACTTTATTTTAGTATGGTGTAATTTTCTATGGGGAACACAGAGAAAGGAACCAAGCAGTCCCAGGAAAAGGTAAAGAACAACTTGGCCATCAAGAGGAGACAGCACATAGCAATAAGGAAAATTGAAAATTTACTGACGATGAGACACATCTGTCTTGTGGTTGGGATTATTTGGGAAAATTTTTAAAGTGCATGAGGAACCTTAGAATCACATTTGAGAAGCTGGGTTGCAAGGCTGTGGGCAGCTATTATAGATCTTTCAGTTGTTGAGACTGAAATTTTAGGCATAATTCTATTATTTGCTCCATACTTTGTCACCTGTAGCTGCAAGTTTTCTATTCTAGTTTTGTAAATTGTTGAGTGCTGTTATCATCTGAAGACCCTGTATCTCCCTGGAGAAACATTAAATATATATGTCATTTCAACGGCAATATTTAAGTGTACTAAAAAAGACCAAGGTGAAAAAAAAAAAAAAAGAACCAAGAGGGGAAGGAAGTAAACTATGCATTTTCAAAAAAGAACACCCAAATATATGAACACTTGAAACTACTAAAGGTAACTAAGGTGGTGGAATTCATTAAAAGGAATGCAGCTGCAGGAAAGCAGTAAGGAAAAAATACCGGTTTATGATCAAAAAGTAATATTAAATGAAGAAAAAAAAAATACAGTGAAAGGAATGGTTCAATAGCTTCAGTAAAGAGTGAGAGCATGAAAATTACCACCACATGCCACTTTTTAAAAGCACATTAAGTGGTATAGGTTTTTGTCATAAGTATAGCAGAAAGAGGCATAAATCAGCTCCTTCATCAACACATCAGACCAACAAACAAAACAAAGCTATGTGATAATCAAGTCTAGGACATGGGACACAAAAAATAATTCCAACCACGGTGAAATTTTAAAGGGTTGCCCTGACAGGGAATAAAGCAAGCAAACAAATGTGTAGCACATTACTCCAGTTTCTGACCTCTCGGCAGAAAAGGGTTCATTTACCGTAGAAGCGGTACCGCAGCGCCCACTCTCTCCCCTGCCCAGCCGGGCCCTTTTTCGGGCACGGCTCGCTGGCGGCGGCGCAGCGCGGGCGGGACGCGGCTCTGCCGCCATTGGCCGGGCTGTGATGCAGTCCCGCGGCCGGCGGGGCCCCGCTCCGTACCGGCACCGAGAGCCCTCGGGCGGAGCGCGGCGGGCACGGGGAGAGCCCGGCCGGGATCCGCTCCGGGCCCCGCCGGGTTCGGGCTCCGGGGGCGGGGCCGGGCCCGAGCCGGGAGCGATGGCGGCAAAGGCCCGGCCCGCGGGGGGAGGGGCGCGCACGGAGCCCGGCCCGGCTCGGCCCCTCTGCAGTCCTCAACCAGGTCGGACCGCCGCCCATATAGAGCCGCGCGGGGCCTTCCCCAGCTCATTGCTCTCGCTGTTGTGAGCGTGTGACCATGTCTGGCCGGGGCAAGGGCGGCAAGGGGCTCGGCAAGGGCGGCGCCAAGCGCCACCGCAAGGTGCTGCGCGACAACATCCAGGGCATCACCAAGCCGGCCATCCGCCGCCTGGCTCGGCGCGGCGGCGTCAAGCGCATCTCGGGGCTCATCTACGAGGAGACGCGCGGCGTGCTCAAGGTCTTCCTGGAGAACGTCATCCGCGACGCCGTCACCTACACGGAGCACGCCAAGAGGAAGACGGTCACGGCCATGGACGTGGTCTACGCCCTCAAGCGCCAGGGTCGCACTCTCTACGGCTTCGGCGGCTAAACTTAACGTAGTCCTAACTCACATTGTTTTAAAACACCTAAGGCTCTTTTCAGAGCCACACACAAATTCACGATAAGAGCTGTTAATTACTAATTCGTATACTCGTGTTGATAGGTTATTCAAAGGTTTAAAAAAGCTAAGAAGGGTAAGAACCCTGAAAGACAGTTAAATTCTCGGAGGGCTAAAGTTATTGGTGGTGAACACGCTAGTAAATGTCCACCCAGTGCAGTTTGCATCACGCGCTGAATTTTTGTTTTTAGATCCAGGACCTTAACTGCGGAAGGATTGTATAAATGCAGCGCCTGAGCTCTGGCGGTTACAGGACGGAAGTGCCTGACATTACGTTGGTGCTTTCTACTCCAATAGGAATGGAACAATTACGATCCTCTAATTTGCATAACGCCGTTATAAATAGGGGGGGCAGGCGCCATTTTCGGTGTTGTTGTGCTACGTGGAAGATCGTGAAAGAAAACATTAAGGATGCCTGAGCCGGCGAAATCTGCTCCAGCACCGAAGAAGGGCTCCAAGAAGGCGGTGACCAAGACGCAGAAGAAGGGCGACAAGAAGCGCAAGAGGGCAAGGAAAGAGAGCTACTCCATCTACGTGTACAAGGTGCTGAAGCAGGTGCACCCCGACACGGGCATCTCGTCCAAGGCCATGAGTATCATGAATTCTTTCGTCAACGACATCTTCGAGCGCATCGCGGGCGAGGCCTCGCGCCTGGCGCACTACAACAAGCGCTCCACCATCACCTCGCGGGAGATCCAGACGGCCGTGCGCCTGCTGCTGCCCGGCGAGCTGGCCAAGCACGCCGTGTCCGAGGGCACCAAGGCTGTCACCAAGTACACCAGCTCCAAGTAAAAGGATAGCAAATTATAAACCAAACGGCTCTTTTAAGAGCCACCACACGTTCCAAATAAGAGCTGGGATTGCAAATGCATTTTTTTTTTATTGTGGATTATGTACTACGAATTTAAGAACAAACACTACAGATACGAGACATTACGCAACTTTGCAGGACTCCTCTCTTCTGTATTAGTAACTTAAGTAATTACAAGCTCTATTTGTGAATTTGTGTGTGGCTCTGAAAAGAGCCTTAGGTGTTTTAAAACAATGTGAGTTAGGACTACGTTAAGTTTAGCCGCCGAAGCCGTAGAGAGTGCGACCCTGGCGCTTGAGGGCGTAGACCACGTCCATGGCCGTGACCGTCTTCCTCTTGGCGTGCTCCGTGTAGGTGACGGCGTCGCGGATGACGTTCTCCAGGAAGACCTTGAGCACACCGCGCGTCTCCTCGTAGATGAGTCCCGAGATGCGCTTGACGCCGCCGCGCCGAGCCAGGCGGCGGATGGCCGGCTTGGTGATGCCCTGGATGTTGTCGCGCAGCACCTTGCGGTGGCGCTTGGCGCCGCCCTTGCCGAGCCCCTTGCCGCCCTTGCCCCGGCCAGACATGGTCACACGCTCGTTTCAGTAGCGCACCACACTGTCATCCTTCCCTAGCGCCCCTTTATTAAGCGGGAGCCGACCTGGTTGAAGGACTGCAGAAAGAGGCGGGTTCTTTCTCCCGGCCCCGCCTCCCCCGCTCGGCGCTGCCGCGGCGCTTTCCCGGCCCCGCTCCCGCTCCCAGCGCTCGCCTCCCTTGGCTGCTCTCCCGTCCCGCCCGGCCGTGCTCCCTTGCGCGGTCGCAGCTCCCCAGAGCTCCGAGTCTCCGCCGGAGCAGGAGCCGGGATTGCCGCACCCTCTTCCGGCGCCCCCTTCGCCTCCCTTCCCCGCTGCCCGCGGGTCTGCGGCAAAATCCTGCCAATGCGGGCCCTCGCCCTGCGCTCCCGCCCCGCCTCTCCGCTGCTCTCGGCCCGCTTATCCCGGCTTCTGCTTCAAGTGTTCCTTTTTGATTTTTTGGTTGTTAGCATTTTCCTGCATAGACACCTTCTCGGGAGAATTTATATAATCTCTGCCAACCTTGTCCTCTGCGACCTACAGCTTCTTTGTACGTTCTTTTTGTTTAAAACAGCAGGGAAAGGAAATGCTCAAGCCGTGTCATGGCTAGAAGATTTTTCCTTTTTTCCTTTTTTTTTTTTTTAATGTAATGTCGAATTTCCTCAGTGAGGATAAAAGCGTGAACAGTTCTGTGGCCTGTGTTTGTTTTACTGGGCTTTGTTTGTTTGTTTCCCTGGAAAGACAAGTGCACACATGCGCTAACACATACATCTTGTCTGCCATACCTTTACCTATCCAGTGTATTTTTCACCATTTCTAGGAAGGCTGAGAGCATAGAGAATTATAAAATAAGAGACCATAAAGAAGAAGCCATTTCTTGCAACATCATTTCCTGGGAATGCTTCTTACTAGGGAAGTAGGAGACCTGTTCTTGTACCACACAATAATGGAAATGAAAGACAATTTCAAGTTTCTCTCACTAATGTTTGGGTTATCCCCTTGCTAAACATGCACTATTTAAAATAGGAATGCTACTCATATTTTTACAGTCAACACTAAAATACAGATGAATGTTCCAGTACTACTAAGTTTCCTGGATTAAGGCAGGATTGCATAAACAAATAAATTTTTCTTTCCTGACATAGATACTATTAAACTAATTTATATTGAGATTAAAGTCATTTTCACAATTAAAAAACATTTGGGGCTACTTGGCATTTTCCTTTTCTAATTTTAACAGCAAAAAATTTCAGAAATTTCTATTGATTTTGGATAATAATAAATAATCTTTACAGTTACCAGAGGAATATTGACATAGAAAAAAAAATCTTTAAAAAGTATGAAAATAAGAATTTACCAAAGAACCTTTTAGGGATTTTGTTTTGGTGTGATTTCTGTTTTAATTTGCATTTAGTCTTTATATTCTGAGAACTCTTATCATTATAAAACATTTTCACTGGCACGATTTTGTGTAACTTTGAAATAGAGAAGGAAAAAAATGTTCTGCTGTAACAATAATTCTCATTCCCTAGCATCATTCTTTCTAATTAATTACTCACACATTTTAGGGTAAGAAATTTCTTTCTTTACCTGCTCTCATCACCTCAAAAGTGTAGTAGACACACATTCAAAAAGGAATCTGCTGTCTTTTTATAAGATAGATTTATCCAAACTACTTTTTCCAAACACAGGAACATGATGAAGCAATTCTGGGTTTGGTTGGTTTTGCTGGAGTTCATTTGTTTACTTGCTTGTTTTAATAGCTGTGGTTATCTTTTAGCCTTTTCTATTTCCCTCTGCAGCAGACAACTTTGTTCAAAACTCTTCAGCCTTCTTTTATGAAACCATAAACTTACTGATAGAATCTATTCTATAACTCAGGCAACAGCCTGGTTTGGAATTGTGACTCCAGCATTTAGGGATGTATCGTAGTGCATTTGATTTTTATTCTTCCCTAACATGAGGCCCTCTTGGCTTTCCTGCTTGGTCACCTTCTGATAAGCACCACCAGCCAACCTTCTATTTGATTCCTACATTTCAGCTGGAGTCTTCCACAGGACAGTGATCCATTCATTAGCACCTGTGTGACACCCCCCGTCACATCAGCCTGTTACACTTAAAAAAACCCCCATGAAAAACCCAAAAAAACCCCTCAAAACAACAACAAACCCCCCAAAAACAAAACTAAAAAACCAACAAACCTCACCCTCTAAACTCCTGAGGATAAAGTTTTATTACTTGAAAGTGTTCTTAAAATACAACACACACAGCTGCTTGCAAAATACTGCTGTATTATGAAATACCTCTCTGATAAAGTCTTACTGCCAGGCATTTCAGAGCCTTTAAACTAGATGAATTTTATAAGGATGGTAAGAAACTCCTATTCTTCCCATTTAAAAATCCCAGTTACAGACCTTTGAAAACATATAATGACTGCATGCACGCACGCATACACACACATAATAATTGTAATTCAGTCCTCACATCATGGAATCCATATTGAATTCACTTTTCATTTTATTTCTGTGTAGAGTGCACTCGTGCTGCTGCTGCTGCTGCTGCTGTGAGGTGAACTCAAACTCTGCATGCACCTGCCTAAACAACCACAAAAAACAGCAAGGACTGGCCTGGAATTGCTGCAGTATCTGTTACAGCTTTCAAGCATTGGATGCAGAGCTGAGGTGATACTTCTGTTCTGGAAGTATTTCTGTGTTATATTGGCCTACACTGAGAATACCAAAGGAGCCTGAGAGTGACAGATGTTGGCAACTCCTCCATTTTCCTTTGGTGTCTGTATATTTACTACTCTTAGACTCTTAAATGCATCCCTCCTGGAAGTGAACTAGTCCATATCCATGTAGTGATCTTAATTTTTTCCAAACATGTTCTTTTTCCCTAAAAACAAAACCACAACAACCTGTCAGGTGAGTCTGCCTGGGAGAACTGATGGGAAGTTCAAAACTGGCCGAAATAAAGAGAATAACGTTCAATTTCAGCATCCAACAGAGTAATTCATTTAGAAAAAAGGAGGGGAAGATAACCTTCCTTAATGTTCTGTTTCACAACATAACTAACTTGAATTGCAGCTGGCCCTGTCTGTTGCTTAGAAGTATTTCAATCTCTGTGTGACAAAGATTTTGACAGAGATAGCTGACTGCAGCAAATCATTCAGAAATTCTGAAGTGCTACTTATCATTGCATTGGTGCAGTGGAGATCTTAACTGTTTTCCATATATTATCAGTAGTTGGAATTAATTCAGGAAATGTTCAGACCTCAGCACGCTGAATTGGCATCTAAAACACACAGAGATTTCTATTTGACTTTTGGTTGTTCCTGAAAAGCTGTGTCTCAGAAACACTTTTTTGTTTTGTTCATGTGTTTTTTGTGTGTGCTTTTTTTGGTCATGCCTCTCACATCATGCCTTCAGCTCTAGAGCCTTATGTTCATTACAGCATTGGCACACTGTCCTAAAATCCATGGGACCATATGGAACACTTACAGAAAAGTATATCATGTGCCCTCTGGATCAATTACTTTCCTACTGATGGCATCACAAGTGGAAGCTCTTACAGGCCAGAATTTTGTATGGCTTCACAGACCCATCCTGATGGATCAGTGCTGTGCTTGGAATAGCATAATAAATGAAAATCCGTATGCAGAGAGAAAGGGGATACCCATAAATACATCAAATACTCCTGGCACTAGATCTTCAGAAATAGAGAGTGATGAGCAAGAATAAAGTGTTGAGACAGAAGCAATAAGGACACAGAGGATATATAATCAGTTTTTTTTAACACCTTAACTACAATTAACCTCCACATGAGAACAGATGACAGCACAGCAGGGCACAGACTTGGCTGATGTGTAAAGACAAAAGTGATGAAGCCCATTAAAAAAGCATCTTTATGTTAACAGACTAAAACTTCGCAGTGCTTAAGGGTAAAAGAACATAAAGGATGGGGGAATTGAACATTGTCCATACATGTAAACTGGATAAAGCACCAGAGGTGACCCAGATGAGAGAGATGAGAAGGGAGCAGTGTTGGAGCAGGGCCATGCTGCCCTTATCATGTCCTTTGCCACCCCAGTGTGCCTGCAGGTGTGGGTTTTGTGACTCTGACACGTCACTCTCAGAGCAGGCTTGGGCTGAGGCTGAAGTGCCCAGCACCATGGATGGCCTGGAAGAGAAAGGGGTGGGGAAAGCAGGGCTGGGGCAGTGCCAGGCTCACCCTGGCCTGGTTTGTGTGGCACCAGTGCCCCTGGGGCTCTGGACTTAGGGGCTCTTTGAACCTGGAGCCAAACCAAAAAGCACCTTTAGACTGAGATGCAGGGCACCATGGGTGGGACAGATGACAGCAGTATGGAGTGAGCAAGGTTGGGGCATGTCCTTTGCCACTCCAGTATCCCTGGAGCTGCAGGATTTGTTTCTCTGATCCCTATCAGTCATTACAGACTGGGGCTGAGTCCCCCAGCCAGATGGGCTTACCCTGTGTTATGTACAAACAGGTTTAATTCAAACTCAGTTTGCATTGGTTTGATACATTAATGTTCCTTTAGTTTGTTTTCTTTTTATTACTAAACCTTGGTATTGCCATAGCAGCTTCACTGAGAACAGAGCTTTTCATCTTGTATTGCTTCATAGTCTTTTACAGGAAACTTCCATTAACTGCATTCTGCATCCTCTCATGATGTATTAAGTAGTTTAGCAATAGTGGCTGGAGTGGTTGTAGCATTAGGCCACAAGAGCTGACCAAAAGAAAAGGTTTTGTTAAAAGCTCATGCTGCAACAGTCCCCAAAGCAGAATGAAAAAGGTAAGGAAGGACCAAGGAAACAACTCCAAGAATTGAGGTAATGTCCGAAGAAAAAAAAAAAACACCCCAAAACCAAAACAACAACAACAAAAAAAACCCCACCAAACAACAACAACAACAACAAAAACCAAAACCAAACCAAAAAACACCCCAAAAAACCAAAGAAAGAGAACAGACAACTGACCAGAAGCAACTGATGGGCTTGGGAATTGAGTGCTGGGTGCCCTGTGTGGGATTAAAGGTAAATTTTTGGTGTAGTGGTCACTCTTCAGAGCTACCCAATTCAAGCTGTAACCTGAGAACTAATCAAAGACAAATTGGAAACCTTCCCTAATGAGTGCATTAGTCAGCAGGATCCTGGGGTCAGACCCAGTGTAATTAATTCCATAATAGGAGTAGCTGACAAAGTACTTTCTAATATATAATATGAAATTTTTATAAATGTCCATAGTGTTGTGACCATGTTGCTTGCACATCCACAGTCTGACCCTGGGCTGGTGCCCAGGCTGAAGGTAGAATGTGACCTGGAAGTGGGAGAGGAGAGAAAGGCAGTGATGCAGCAGGGCAGTGCTGGCCAGGCCTGTAGAGCTGTGGGTGGCCAAGTTCAAACTTGACTTTGGTGGAATCAACAGGTGATTCAGATTGTGAAGAAGCCCACAAGAGGGACTTGCAGCTTGAAAACATTGCATGTTTAGGACCTGTCTTGCTCACATCCAGCTTTGCCTGGGCAGCATTCTTTTATCTCAGGCTCCCCTGCAAAAAGCAAAGAAATGCAGAAGAACCTCCACTTTTATTCCCACTTGGACTTAGGGAATCTTGCACTACATCACCTGTCTAGATGCCACCCATTTGTTGTGTATTACACCCCAAAACTACTTCAGGCTCAGGCATTATAATTTAGAGTTTATATGAGCCCTGAGAAAATAAAGAGCACGGCACATCTTTCTGTCTCAGCTGATGAAGTGTTTAGTGGTTTTTTTACCATTCGAGCATGCAACTCTCTCTGAATGAATCCAAATAATACTTAATTTAGTAAAACAGTTTGAGGTCTTCAAAAGACAAGAGGAAAAAAGAGAAGAGATGAAGGCAAACAAAACCTGTTCTCACTGCTCAAAAATAATTTGTTTCTTGAACATGAAAAAAAAACCAAAACCAAAAACCCAAAACCCCCATCATTTCTGATGCTACATTTTGTTGAAATGCAATTACTCTGACCAATGGCTTGTGTAAGACATCAAAAATCTTCTAAATAAACTGTTAGAAAAAGCAATTTTACTTGATTTAATTTTTTTTCTTATAAGCATATGCAAACAGGTCCAGTTAAACATATCATTGGCCATAGCAGAAAATGAAATGAGTTAACTTACACTACATCTCATTTCTGCAGTCCCAGCGGTAATCTACTGGAATAAAAAAATCTATTTGGAAAAACACAAGTCATATGTCAATGAACAAATCTGGGGGGATGGATGAATAAATCACAGCAGAGACGTCTGAATTCCCAAAGCACTGCTCCCGATGCCTTCCCCCCTCCCTTTTAACCCTCCGAGGTTCAGAAACAGAAAATGGCTGAAAGTGAGAAAAACAGAGGAAAGAAAATGGTGTCGAGGCTCTTGATTGGTCAGATTTTGCTGCAGAGTCCAAGTTTCTCACACAGAGAAGGAAATATTCCTAAAATGAAGTTTTTATCAGCAGTTAAGACTAAACTGAGCCTTGCAATCTTAGGCTTTCTGGGAGAAATGTTTCCTCTAAGCATTTCTCAGTGGCTCCTTATTTCCTGGTTTAAACGAAGGCTGTGTCTAACTCAATCCAGCAGCTTCGTAAAGCCACCGGTACTCATTTGTAGCATCAAAACACCAAAGGGACATAATTTCCAATAATTCAATGGAACAGCAGGCTCCCCAGATTACCTAAATCTACCTGTAGCATTAATATAGATAAAGGTGCCGTAAAGTCTGAAATAATTTCAGAAATGTACATTTTTCAGGCAACTACACATCTATTGACTAGGAGAGCAGGGGTGTGTGTGTGACTGAATTTACAGTCAGGGAGAAATCCGTGTTCTAGGTAGGTTCACAAATATCACTGAACACGACAAATAGGGAAGAGCCTCCATTTAGAAATTATTCTAGACTTGCTAAGTTTTCAAGCACAGATGCTTCTTGGAAAACACTTGGTCTGCGGTAACTTCAAGAAACCTTTTTGGGAGCCGCAATAAGGACAGAAAAGATGGATGCAGCCAAAAATCTCCAACCATTAAAGATGTCACACGTGTGGTCCTAGACAAGACATTAGCAAGGAGCACGCACACGACTTGGGAAAAGGACTCTGAAAACATCCTCGCATCCACCTTGTATCCCACCCACCTCCCCACTTTTGGAAATATTGTATCTCGGGAATAAACTGTAGCGCTTGAACTGGGCTGAAAATGCCCGCGGGACGTCGCTCACGACCAGGAGTGATTGAGCACTGAGGAAAGCACTGATGGAGAGTCCTTCCAGGGAAGGCGGGAAATGAGTTTTTGCTCTTTCAGAAACAAAGCGAGTCCCACAGGCCCTCCCAACAACAAAACAAAAATAAGCGCGGGGGTGGGGGGGGGCGAGATACAATATTGCTGCTGAAAAACGGTGAGGGTAAATGGGGGACATAAAAGCGGCACATTTACAATATACAGGACACGTATAGAGTGCATTTAACCTCCCCAGTCGGGAAAGCAGGATTCTATATAAGTTCCCCTCTTGGCAAATTCGAAATGATTTCAAGACATGCCAAAAGATAAAATCCACTTATCTTCTATGCGGGTATCTTCCCATTACGAACAGTAAAGACGGCTTTCTATGTGCTGAAATGACGCTCAAAAAACCACATAGAGAGCAGTTTTTAACCCCAAACGAAAAATTTGGTTTAGCAAAATCTCTTTAGAACTAACTGCATAACAGTTTTGCAGAACTCAGTATCTGACTCCTACCAGATACGATTTATGCATTGCTTTGTACTTACTTGACAAGTAAGATCCTCTTGCAAGATCCTCTCGACTATAACCGACCCAAAAAACATCACTTCTTACGCAAAATTAGGATTTTACAGCTCCTTAATGACGTTGTGGTGGCTCTTAAAAGAGCCTTTGGGTTTTCGATGGTCTGAATCCCGTCTGCCGGCAGCTCAGGCGCGCTCTCCGCGGATGCGTCGGGCCAGCTGGATGTCCTTGGGCATGATGGTGACGCGCTTGGCGTGGATGGCGCACAGGTTGGTGTCCTCGAAGAGCCCCACCAGGTAGGCCTCGCTGGCCTCCTGCAGCGCCATGACGGCCGAGCTCTGGAAGCGCAGGTCGGTCTTGAAGTCCTGCGCGATCTCGCGCACCAGCCGCTGGAAGGGCAGCTTGCGGATCAGCAGCTCCGTGGACTTCTGGTAGCGCCGGATCTCGCGCAGCGCCACCGTGCCGGGCCGGTAGCGGTGCGGCTTCTTGACGCCGCCCGTGGCCGGCGCGCTCTTGCGGGCAGCCTTGGTGGCCAGCTGCTTGCGGGGCGCCTTGCCGCCCGTCGACTTCCGCGCCGTCTGCTTCGTGCGCGCCATCGCTGCACGCCGAGGATCCCGAACCGCGCAGGGAGCGGACACTGAGCGGGCAGCAGCCACTGGGGCCACTATTTATGGACAGCAGCGCTCTGTGATTGGCCAGCGCGCAGAGCCGGGCTGCCATTGGACAAACGCCGAGTTTGAAAATCCCGCGCGGGGCGGGCGGCAGGCGGGAGCCGCCATCGCCGCCGCTCCCCGTCCCCCCCTCCCTGCCCCGGAGCAGCCGCGCTCCCTTCTCTCTTCTCCCTCAGCTCCGCCCTGCCGAGCGGGACTGGCGGCGGCCCGGAGCGCTCGCGCAGCTGCAGCCCGCAGCAGACGTGGAGTTTTTACTCTGTCTCTGCGGTGGGTTTCTCGCAGCCTCTGCCCGGGACCTTCTGGATTTAAGCCCCTTCTAAAAGGCGTTTACCCAAATACAGCCTTCCTTGCGCATCCCGAGCTACCTAAGGTTCGTTAAAGCGCTCATCCTCGGTTTTCTATTTTTTTCCTTTTTTTTTTTTTCTTTCCCTCAAGTCTCTTATATTTCCTTCCTATTTCCTACTGTCTTGTCACTTACGGATTTCTTAATTCTGCCGCATTTCCACTGCACGGTGGCGTATTTTACTAATGTCTCAGACTTTAATAAAGTACACCACTTCCTTGTGAAATCTCTAGGACTAGTAAAGTTATGCTGTTCTCTATACCATTATGCACCTGCTGTGCCTGTCGCTATTGGTTTCAGTAAACACCGTCTTTAAATCATTACAGGCTAATCCCTAGTTTCCCGGTAAACAAGCCACTTTGGCTTATGGCCAAGTCACTCCAAAATGACATATTTAAAGGGGACAACAAACTGTCTTTGTGAATAACTAGTATGAATAAATAATCTGAAATTAAGAAAGAAACCTTTAATAGCTTTAAAACTCTTTAGGGGCTTAACATGCTTTTTATAGACCTGTGGGACCAACTGACAGAACAGAACAGACAAGACGACCCAAATCTTTTTAGATACCTAAACAGGATAAACATTTTTCCCTCATCTTCCGACAGCATGTTCTAACCCAGCGACTAAAACAGTACAAACACAACTCACCGATAAAAAACTGTGACCGACTCTTTTACTGAATATATGGGTGGCTCTGAAAAGAGCCTTTGGGTTGAGAGTGATGGTCCGAGGCGCCCTACTTGGAGCTGGTGTACTTGGTGACAGCCTTGGTGCCCTCGGACACGGCGTGCTTGGCCAGCTCGCCGGGCAGCAGCAGGCGCACGGCCGTCTGGATCTCCCGCGAGGTGATGGTGGAGCGCTTGTTGTAGTGCGCCAGACGCGAGGCCTCGCCCGCGATGCGCTCGAAGATGTCGTTGACGAAGGAGTTCATGATGCCCATGGCCTTGGACGAGATGCCCGTGTCGGGGTGCACCTGCTTCAGCACCTTGTAGACATAGATGGAGTAGCTCTCTTTCCTAGTCTTTCTACGCTTCTTGTCACCTTTCTTTTGAGTCTTGGTGACAGCTTTCTTAGAGCCTTTCTTGGGAGCGGGAGCGGATTTAGCTGGTTCCGGCATTTTACGGGTCTGTCTACACCTGGCAACCGCAGGAACGACGTAGGTACAAAAGCGGAGCCCCCCCCGTATTTATAGAAACGGTATGCAAATAAGATGACTCAACACTGTCCTTCGCTATTGGACAACTCGGCTCCGTGACGTCAAATACATTGCATCTTCCATTGGTCGACTTTCTCATCTGCATTCCCATTGGCTAAATTCACAATCCCTGTCTCCTCCAATCAGAAGTCCAAGCGACCCTCAGAAGGAAGGTATAAAAAGGCAGCGTTTAAGCTCTCTGTGCATTTACTCATTTTCGCGGCGTTTTTTTCCTCTGTTACGCAGCTTTTCCGCGAACTCGGCTTTTTTTTTTTTTATCCAGCTCCGTGAGCCATGTCCGGGCGCGGGAAGCAGGGCGGCAAGGCGCGGGCCAAGGCCAAGTCGCGCTCGTCGCGGGCCGGGCTGCAGTTCCCCGTGGGCCGCGTGCACCGGCTGCTGCGCAAGGGCAACTACGCGGAGCGCGTGGGCGCCGGCGCGCCGGTGTACCTGGCGGCCGTGCTGGAGTACCTGACGGCCGAGATCCTGGAGCTGGCGGGCAACGCGGCCCGCGACAACAAGAAGACGCGCATCATCCCCCGCCACCTGCAGCTCGCCATCCGCAACGACGAGGAGCTCAACAAGCTGCTGGGCAAGGTGACGATCGCGCAGGGCGGCGTGCTGCCCAACATCCAGGCCGTGCTGCTGCCCAAGAAGACTGACAGCCACAAGGCGAAAGCCAAGTAAATCTCATCTGACTAACAACCCAAAGGCTCTTTTCAGAGCCACCCACATCTTCCTCGAAAGAGCAGGAACGCTTGACCCCTGCAATACATGCTGTGTTAATATACCTGAAAACTTGGAATTTTAAGGGGTGGCGTCTAAATGTTATGTATCTGGGCTCTGCCTTCGTATTCTGTAGCTTTCTCTCTTTTTTCTTTATCCTAGAAGTTACTTATGTAAGCGTGAGTCAGTTAACCTTTTTGAAAAGAGTCAATAAAAGGTAGCGGTTGCCACGGATGAAATCGGTCACCGCTGTATGGTTTGAGAAGAGATACGGAGTCTGCAAGGCTGCGCTCGCTGCCTCCCAGCCGGTGGGTTCCGTGGGGGTGCAGCGCCGCTCCCCAGGGGCAGGAAGGGCGGGGCGGGTCCGGGGCCGCCGCGGCCAATGCGGGCGGAGCGCGGGGCTTTCAAACCGCGGGGAGCGGGGCCCTCCCCTGCCCTGGGCCGGGCTGGAAGGGGGGCTCCAGCGCCTCCTACGTAGGGATTCTGCCCCTTGCTGCTTTCTGTGCTTCTCTTTTCTCTTATTTGCAGCTTAAACCTTTCAGGCTTTAAGATAACCGTAAGTACTTTCCTGGGGCGCAGTCCAGGAGGGTTTCCAAAAGGTGGCATCAGGTATTTGGAATTAAGAATTCATTATTCTGATGATTGATGGTGACAGCTGCAAATTAGGCTTGCGTGTCATTTCGTGTAGGAAAGTCACATATGCCCAGGAAGGGAGTCATGATGTGCTAGTCTGGCCCTGAACTGCTGTTTTAATTCTTTCTCCTTCATCCTGACAGCATGAGTGGTGTTTAAAAGTGCTCTTGGCATTTTTCTGCAAAAGTTTCCTTTACTTCTAAATTATGTTCTCCTGGCTCCTGCTGCCTTTGCCTTCTCTGAGCTCTTAAGTACCACTTTTGGGGATTTGGTAGCCTTCGTTGTCTTTTTTGGGGCCCTTGGTTGCTGCGGCTGCCTAGGCCTGCTTGGCTGTGGGAGCCCCTGGCACCCCGAGAAGAGGGCACGGCCTTGGCGATGTGAAAGCTGTGGTCCTTGGAGCTGCCAGCCTCTGCATCGCTCTTCTCGGGGTGCCAGGGGCTGCTAAATCCCGGTAAGAGGCGAGGGATCGGGATTCGCAGGGAGGAGCTTCCGCGCCATTGGTGCCTCCGGGTGGCCGCGCTGCTGGGGTCGGCGGCAGCTCCTCTCTCCTCTGAACAGGGTAATTTTGGGGGTTTTACCTTTGTTTGGTTTTTTATAATTATTTTTAACTTTGTCCCCACTGTAAAGAACAAGGTGTTCCCTCTTTTGTTAGAAAAGGTGTAGATAAATGACGCTTTAGTTTGTTTTTTATTATGTTTTATGCAGCCCGAAGGGAGGGCAGGAATGCCGCGCCGGGAGCCTCCGAATGAGGCTGCTCAGGGGCTGGGGAAGGGGTTTTCTTTGTTCTTTGTTCTTTAAATCGTCCCTTGAGAAGTAAGGCGAGGAAAACTCTGCTTTTTTTTTTTTTTTTTTTTTTTTTTTCTTTCCCCTCGGTGTTGTGCCTCAGGAGGCGGAGGAGTGAGTCACTGGGGCGTTGTGTTAATGGAAAATGTTTTTCAGGCAGAGGGAGATAACGTGGGAGTGCCCGGCTGAAATCTTCCTTAGAAACAAGATAAGAATCGTGGGTCTGTTTCTAAGCGGTATATAATTCTTAAACAATTTTCAAAGGTTGAGTTATTTTCCTTTGTTGGTGTTTTTTTTGTTGTTGTTGTTATTGTTTTGGTGTGTTTTTTTTTTTATTTTTTAAAATTTTTTTGGTGGTTTTTTCCATGTTTGTTATTTTGATTTTTTTTTCCCAAAATAGACAGAAGACTTTTTTTTCCCCTCCTCTTTTTTTAAATCATCTCTGTTCTGCTGGAAGAAATTGCATTAGATATTAATAATCTACCATTCAGAGCTGGACTTTGACACAGCAGGAACTGCAGGACTTTATTGGTAACCATTCTGAAATTTGAGGCTAGAATTAGGCTAGAATTAAGTTTAAAACACTTCAGGATTTTTTTTTGCTTGTTTCACAATTGCAATTCTGCTCTATTTTGCATATTTGGCAAAATAAGCTTCCATTGGTGTACATTTAGTAGAGAAGGAAGAGATTACGTGGGCCTAGAGAAGGGAATTGATTTGTACAAGGTTCTGATTGGGCCATTTGAAAATCCTGAAACAGAGGCCTCCCGGGTTTCATTTTTGCCCTTGAACACAGGGTGTGAGGAGAGGGAGCATTTCTTTTCAAGAGCAATATTCATATTTCCTTCTTAGACACTTCAGTATTTATGTTTTGCTTCTCTTGGAAATTGCATGTTTTGGTTTTGTTTGGTTTATTTCTTATTTCCTCTCTCCCTCCCCCCCACTGATGTTTTCAAAATAATTAGAAAAATGTATTTTAATAGTTTTCAAATAAGATATGGGTAGGTTGTATTCTAGCATGAAGTGTTTGTTTTGTTTTTTTCTATCATGTTCCTCACTAGACAATTGTTAAGTCAGTATTGTAATCCATTAAGTTCACAATTTTCTAGCCATGTTTCCTCCTTGAGACAGCTCATGTAATGGGCTGGCTTTCCTTGTACAGAGATTTTAAAATATCATGGCATTCTCTATGCCACCAACAGGATTTTCATGATGGGTTTAAGTATATTTTTGTTAGTAGAGGAGATTTGATGAGTTCTGTATGCTAACTCCTCCTTTTCTTCAGCTAAATTATGCCTGGAATGTTTTCATACAATTGCTGCATATTTGAGTTTCTCCTGATCAATCATTCACAACTAATGTAGAAGGGCAATATGTTCTTCTGCCTCGGGTAACTGCTTGTTATAAATGCACACAATTTCTGTCTGCATACCACAGTTAAATGAAAGGCTATTTCAATATATAAAAGGTTTTTATATATTGAAGTAGAGGAGAGAAATGTATTATATGACCTCTTTGAGTATGGGACAAATGGGAGTTAAAAGTAGTGGTTTTTTTAAAAGCACAATATTTTATTTTATTGCAGATGTGGAATTTCCCTTCCCAAATATAGTTTCATCTATCCAGCCAACCTAAATTCTCAAAAAGGAGGAAGGCTTTGGATTTAAGAACAGTGCATCACAGATGCTTTTGATCATGAAATAAACAATTAATATCATATGACCCTAATTTACTTTTGAACTTTAGGTCCACACCAATATATCCTTATGCTGTAAAGTACTAACCATAACATAGGTAGGGCAATCACTCTGATTGCTTGCTCCCAAGTAAATGTTACTTAACTTGTAGCTATCCAATAGTTTCTTGTTTTTCCATAAAGCAGGGAGAGATAATGTGCAGGACAATACTAAAAAGAAATAAAAAAACCCAACAAAATGAAACTATGCTCAGTTGCATAAACATTTAAAAGGATGCTGAGAATAATATTTTAAAAATGTGATGCTATAAAAGAACATTTACTTTTTGGCTTTGTCTTAGTAACCATAGAGTGCCAGAAAAAGTCCTTGGATATTAATTTCCTTCCAAAAATCTTATTCACATTGTTTTGGTCTTGCTTTTTGTTGTTTGAGGCTTTTGTTGGTTTTAAATTTGTTTTATAAAAAGACTGTCAATGCTTGATTTTTGTCTAGAGACCTGACTGAGGACAGGGTAGGAATAGTGTTCCAACTCCCTTGATAGTAAGCAGTCTTCCAAAGTCTTAGTGGATGATCTGATTTTAATTTTTTGTTTGTTTGTTTGTTTCATGAGAATTTGCTTTAGGTGAGAAATTTTATCAATAATGTAGGCAAGCTAGAGTGTTTACCTAGACCAAACGTGAATGGACTGGAATTAATTATCTGATACCAAGGCTATCCCCACGATGCTCTGGGCTCTTCCTTGTGAAACTTAAATGAACATTTGCATCACATAGTCTATGCAATGGTTAAGCTTTTATAAGGTTTTATTAAATTGCTCTCAAATTCCTTCACTGAAATTTTTAGTTTCTTTAGTATCTTTCTGCAATCTTATATAGCAAACCAAATTAAAATACAGTTGGAACATCTTACAAATCTGGTGGTATTCTGTATAAATAATTTGAATAATACCATTAGTAATTTACTTTTCTTAAACTCACACCTGCTTAGACACCAAAAGTATTTTTTAAAGAATAAGTTACTCTTTATTTCTCTAAAATGCATAGTACAAGATCAGTCTAGACTTTGGAAAACACGTAAGAAATTCGCATTTCTCCATACACACATTTTGGAAGTCATTGATGCTGACGCTCAGGACGTTTGTGTGGAAGTGGAAGCCAACTGCAGCTTCTACTGCTGTAGACACGCAGTGGCAGCAAACTGCGTCTGCAGGTCACAGAAATGCTTCGAGTCTGTATGTGTGTCTGGGTATATATATAAATATATATATATAGTATATATTTTAGATACGTATATATAATATATATATAAAATATAGATGTCAGATACAATATATCTGATACCAACAGGAAAGCGGATTGCCGTGAGGCTGACCCTTGTGCGCCTTTCCCTTTGCCTCAGTGACGTGCCCGTCGTTCCCGTGGCACGGCTCAGGGAAGGGGAGGCTCCATGGCTCTGGGGCGCTCCCCCGGGGCCGTGTCCCGGCTGGGCCCGGCTGGGCTGAGCTGAGCTCGGCCCGGCTCGGCAGCCTGGCGGGAGCGGGGGCCGCAGGCACCACCCGCCTGGGCTGCAGCAATTTCCAGCCAATCCTGCCCGGGAAGAAGCCTCCCTCGCTCGCTCCTCCTCCTCCTCCTCCTCCTCCTCCTCCTCCTCCTCCCCTCCCTCCGCCATCCCTCCCCTCCATTCCCTGCGCTGCCTTCCCTGCCCCCGCCGCGCCCCCGAGTCCTTTTCCTTTCCTTAATCCGCAGCCAGTGACGATGGATCCGCCAGAGGACACCGCGATGAGTGACGAGCATCTCGCCCTGCCTGCTGGTAAAACCAGCCCGTGTTTTGAATGCTTCTAGGGCTCCTTTTGTCAACCTGTACTCTGCGGTTTTTGACTGCCGTTTATTTATACCGTGGCTGCTGCCCGGCCTAAGGGGGGAAAAAAACCCAACAAACAAACAGAAACAAACAAATAAAACCCTAAACAACCCACCACAAAACCAAAACAACCCAAGGAGCAGGTGGGATGTTCCAGCTTGCTGTGTTAGAAAATATTATTTTGGCTCTGCAGGCTTCAAAGCTGAGAGCAATGGACCATCCTACATGATAAAATACTTCTATCAGGAGCTCCTGATCATTGCATCCTTCCCCTTGCTCATTCTGTCCTAGAACACTCAATGCATGGCTGCAGGTACAGAAACAACCCTGCCGTGGTAACAGGGCTGATGCAAACAAACCTTTTTTCCTCTCCAGGAGGCACCTCTGCGTATCACATCTTGGAGAGGTTGATTGTTTCAGGCCTCTGCACTCTGCATGCAAATGATCCCTCTTTTCTCTTTTCAAATAGAAAGCAAGTCCTCTTCCTGTAGAAGCTACAGGTTTTTCCTGTCATGGGATTCCTCTACTGCCTTCACAAGTATTTTCTGAGGGACTCATGGGAATACCAGCACAAACCAGGGTGCTAGCAGCCTGGAAGCCCAAGGAAAAGCAGTAGTTAAGCACTCAAATAGGAGCTTTTTGGAGGGTGAGTTTTTTGTTTGTTGGTTTGGTTTTGTGTTTTGGCCAGGGTTGGGGAGGGAGCAGGAAAGGGTAGAATCAGTTTTTTGTTTGGGACTGGTATTTTTTGGGGGAGGGGATTTGTTTTTGGTTTTGGTTTTTTACCTTATGGAAAAATAAAACTTGATCCTAAGGACATGCATGTAATTAAATGGATCAGTTTATGAGCTATTTACCACCAGTGTTAAGGCTTGTGCAAGCAGCTGTGTAATGCAGAATTGATTTCTGTAAGGAGAGAGATGGTACCAATTTCTTCTTTCCACACATCATCTTTCTCTCTTCTCTCTGATTTGAAAAAAGCCTATAGAGTAAGGATCTATTTACTTTTAAGAAAAAAAACCCTCCTATGAAATTTAGACAGCATTTCTGATATCAGTAACCCTTTGGTTGTAACTAAGTTTATTATTAGATTAGACTTCACTAAGTTTGATAGATTTAACCATTGACCTCCTAGGTAGTAAACATAAGCAAGAACATCTTCAGTCAGTGGTGATTGTTCTGAAGGTGTCCTAGTATGCTTAGTAGAAAAGCCATTTTAAGCATTGAATCAGCTTTATCACTTTTCTCAGAAATTTCTTTACCTCTTACAATAGTTTATTTATTTAGAGGCCAGAAATGTGTGCATTGTGCTGGGTGAAACTATTTCACACAATGCTACAATGGTACAAAGATAAAAAATTCTGTTTTATTCTCTTTTCCTTTTCTGCTGATTCTAGACATTCAGGTAACTTTCATTGTAGTGCTTCTGAGCATTGAACACATTTGTTTAATTTATTTGTGGTTCTCAAATATGGGAGGATTTTTTTTTATTAGGATCAAACTGGAAGGTGCAGTAAAGGTGGAAAATGGTGGTGAGACAGCTCTGAAGAGTGAGTTAGGAATCAGGCACAAGGGGAGGACAGGCCGTGAAATTGGAAACTATAGTTGGAAAAAAGTAAATAAATGAAAATTCTGAAGTCTATTGTTATTTAATGACACCCAAAACACCTGGAGAGCCCAAGATATTAATGCTATACAGGTCATGGCAAGTTCCCTGTTGCACATCAGGAAAACAAAGGTTTATTTTGTTCTTCACTAAAAGGATGGTTGGATTTGCCATTTGATCACCCAAACCATTATGATCCAGAAGTCCAAGTCCCTGTCTATAGGCAGTGAAGCTCCCATTAGTTTCTAATCCCCATGTGTGTGTAGACTGCTGATTGCCAAAGGACCTTGTAGCCACAAGGAGTTCATACAGAATAGAATGAGCAGTGGATAGTGTTAATAAGATCAATATTTAATTACTATACCGACATAGAAAAATGAACAAGAGTGAAAAATGTTATTGCCTTGTAATATGTAAAACCCACATGTATTATTTAAATGTAAATTTTAATGCTCTGTCAGAGATGGACTCCACTGTGGGTGGACAGGAGCTGCCATGATCCATGCTGGTGTCCAGCTTCCAGCTGGAGGAGTGCAGCTCTGGGTGTATCAGCTCTGGCCTTGGGCACACACCTGCAGGTAACCGGGGTAGCCTGAGGCACAGCCAGGAGGAAATCCTCTGTGCCCCCAGCAGACAGACAGACAGACAGACCCACAGGGGCACTCAGTCCCTTCTCAGGGCGGCTGTCTGTCTCTGCCTGAGATGCGTGGGATGGTTCTGAGGCAGCCCGTGCTCCGAAGAATGAGTCTGGACTCTTCACTTTTCAGTCTTCAGGTTGTTTATTATTTCTTATCTACAAAATTTTCTTTCTGCCCAGCCGAGATCTGAACAGCAAGGCAGCCAAAGGCACTCTGACTGCCCCTGAGGTGGTGTCATCTTTATATACTACAAACTACATATATCATATTTACTTTTAATTCCCAATTCCCATCACCTGTGTTAGACAGTGCACTTTTACTCTAAACCAATCCCCAAGTGCCAACATCACAGCAGAAAATGGATGACAAGAAGAAGAAAGAAGAAGGACGAGACACGCCCTGATTCCTCCATCTTGTCTCCATAGCCCCTATACCAAAAACCCCAAAATCTATATTTTCACCCTGTAAATACATCATTCCTGCACCATTCAAACTCGTGTGGCTCTCATGTCCTCATACACAGGTGGCAAATCTCTAGAAAGATCAAAGTCAATCCGCCAGGCGCTCCTGGCAACATTCCAGGACTTCCGAGCCCCCCAAGAGGGTTCTCGGCAACTCTGGACATCCGGAGGGATGTGTCCCTGACCCAGGCTCATCAGATTAGCCCAGGTGAATGAGAAGGAAAATTAGGATGGAGCTGACCAAGCTTCAGAGAGTCTGGCAGTAATTCAGGCACACTGAGGTGTAAAAGGTGTGATTCTCCTTTATTGTGTGGGGTTAACCACAGGGGCTGTGCAGGGATTGCCAGCTTGGAGTCTCCATGGCAGTAGGGTGCACAAAGCCTTAATTTTGCTTGTACTGCAGCTTTCAAAATTATTTTCTTTTCTTCTCAGTGGAATTAGACAAGTTTTGTAATATCTAGTCGTGTTGATCATCACTCTCAGCAAAAAAATCCATCTCTATTTTTAGCTGGGCTTGTACATTTCATATGATAGTGCTTTGGGATGCTCATCTCCCTAGGAAGATGATGCAAAAAAAGATTATTCCTTTCCCTCAGAAATGTTTCATCTAAATAAAGTATTACTATTGTAAGCTTTTGCTTTAGGGGATGAACCAAATCTGTATCTCTGATTTTCAGTATTTCCATCAGGATACTTTTAGCTGATTTAAAAAACATACCACAGAGACTTTCTAAGTTAATATTAATTCTCCTAAGGACGTGAAACTACATGTGCTGGCTGATCCACTCAGAGATCAGTAACTCCTTCAGCTCAGCTAACAGCTTTCCTGAAAAGAAAAGCAGATCATTAAAGAGAAAACAAATTTGAAAATCACATTGTTTCAACAGCCTCCTCAAGGGGATGGTTGTCTTTTGGGATGGACAGGAGTGTTGGGAGGAATGTCAGGATGAGAGATTGAAAGCAGATGCAGAGGGGAAGAGAAGTGCTGAATTGCTGACACTCCTAGAGTGAGCAAAGAAGTGGAGTCACTCTCTCAGTAATTCCTGCCATCCCCAACCTGTCCTGCACTGCAGCGTGCCCTGCCTGCCTGCCCACACCACGGGACACAACTCAGGCTCTTCCACCTCGCGCTGCCTGATCAGGAAAAGATTTTGCCTGTGCTCTTCTCCTATTGTCCTGATTAACAAGAAAAGATATAGATAGATAGATAGATAGATAGATAGATAGATAGATAGATAGATAGATAGATAGATAGATAGATAGATGATAGATAGATAGATAGATAGATAGATAGATAGATAGATAGATAGATAGATAGATAGATAGATAGAAATTCGTAGTGCATATACTCACCTGTTGGTTTTGACTAAAAAAATAATCCATGTTGATGGACCACCAGGAGTGAAGGATGAACACTGGCCATTAAACATGAGACTGGCCATAAAGTAAAAGATGTCATATAGGAAATGAAGTGATATTTCAGAATTCAGTGAATTCAGATTGCTTAGAACTCCTTTTTTCTTTTTCATAACATTAAAATAAACAGGTTATTTGCTCCTCCTTTCAGTTTAATTTGGCTATCTTCGGAAGTGTCCTAATACTTCAATACTTCAATACTTCACAGACTTACTTTATACCCACAGATGCTGGCATGAAGTTTAGAAAAGTAACACACAAATAAAGTATGTTAAAATAAAAACAAGAAAATTAAGCTACATGGTGTGGAAAAGATAAATTTGGGTAAGCATTGCATGGACAACCTTGAAATATAGAATATTTCCTCAAATAACCCAAGCACACTCTAATGCATGAATCTATTCTATGTACTTTTATATTGCTGTCACATCCACAAGGATTATATGTAAAATTTGCCATAATAAAAAATTACTCAATAATCTGTGGAGTTTATTCATTTGAAACTAAGGTATTGCTTAGGAACAAATTACACTGATAGCTGTTGTAGTTCTTCAGAGTTTTTCTTAAGAATGCTTAGAAAGTAATGGTCCCTGGATAACGATAAAAAGTTGATTATTTAAGGTGGTCTAGTACAGAGAAGATCAAGAAAATATTACTTCAAAGTAAGCAAAGGCTTATTAATATTAATATAAATATTAACTGCACAATAAGCACCACACAAAGAGATCTAGTGAACTAAAAAGCATCAAGAAATGGATTCTAAAAGAGATTGCAACTTTAAACAAAATGCCAATTAACACTGGGCAACGGAGGTGAACTGGGCATTTTGCAAGGCAGAATAACTATGCTCATTAAACCACATAAATAAAATTAAATTTTTATTTGAATAATTTGCAAGAATATCAGCACCTATACATTTGAAATGAAATTAAAGAAAAGCTACAGAGAAGATGTACCAAATAAAACCTGATTAAAAACCAAATGTGCCACATGAAAAGGGAAAAGTAATTCTTACAGGAGTCCTGAAGAGACCAAAATAGGTCATCTGAATATAGATAAATAGAGAGAAAGGCACACTCACCACTGCCAAGGAAAAGGTATGTGATATCAAATACTGAGAGCAGGAATAGCCAGGGAAGAGTATGTTTTATAGTTATGGAGAAGTTTTACTGAGTTCTATCTATGTTGTAACCCATAAATGCAGTGACAGCAGGGGAAAGTGCGTATAAATAATTGGGTTTTTTTCCTTGAGTAAGTGTAATGATAAATACTGTGCAAAGACAGTGATTCTAAATGTGTTGGTTTTGGCTGGGTTGGAGTTAATTTTCTTCGCAGTGGTTTGTATGGGGCTATGTTTAGCATTTGTGCTGAGCACCAGGTTGATAATATAGTGATGATTCTGTTGTTGCTGAGCAGGGCTCACACAGAGCCAAGGCCTTTTGTGCTTTTCGTGCTGCCGCAACGGGTGAGGGAGTTGGGGATGCCTGGGAGATTGTAACAAGATACAGCCAGGACAGGTAATGCCAGCTGCCCAAAGGGATGTTCCAGACCTTATCATTTGATGCTCAGAATGTAAAGCTGGGGGAGGAAGAAGGAAGGGCAAGGCATTTGAAGTGATGGCATTTATCTTCTCAAATAAGCATTTCAGTGATCAGTGCTCTCCCAGAGATGGCTGAACACCTCCCTGCCCATGGGAAGGGTCAATTAATTCTTTGGTTTGGTTTGGTTTTCTTGTGTGTGAGTGCAGCTTTTGCTTTCCCTATTAAACTGTCAACCCATGAGTTTTCTTGCTTTTACTCTTTTGATTCTCTCCCCAGTCCCGCTGGTGGAGGAATGAGCGAGCACCTGCATGGCTCTTGCTTGCTTCCACGACAACTGGAAGAGTTTCATCTGTCCTACAAGCATCATCAATGTTGATATTCAAGGATAAATATGTATTTCCTATATCTGTAGAACAAATAATTTTACATTAATAGGTATAAACAGATGTAAACACTGTCTGGCTATCTGTAAATGAAAATACATATCAGGGTGGTGGCCAAACATAACCTGTATTAAATAACATACATACAAAAGGTCTACAGAGAGAGAAAAGTCCCCATTGTCATCTCTCCTGAGAAAGAGAATTTTTGAGAAAAGGTGGTGAAAAAGGACAAACAAAACCAACAAAATAGTGATGGCTCAAATGCAAAAATGTGCAAAATTACCAAGTAAACCTTTTCACATTCAAGAAGCATTGTTTAGTAATAGGCACCCATTGGAAATAGGGAGAAGAGGGGGAGGATTAAACAAGTTGAGAAATAGCTGACCAGTGAAAAACCCACAAACCTGTGCACTGCACACAGGTATAATTCCCACAGGATAACTCCTGCCAAGAAAGATGGTATATAGACACTGAATGGGATAGCAATTATTTGAGAATCCTTCCAGAACAAAGTAAAAATACCTCAAATATATATGCATAGTAAATTTAAATAATATTTTAGAAAAAGTAAAAGTAGGTGTGTACATGCAAAGCTTGAAGCCTTTTAAGAGTCACTTCAGCAGAATGGACTCGTGCATCCAACAGACAAACCAGCAAAGAATAACACCTCCAGACCGCTTTTTGTGTTCAAAAAGTAATAAATTGTGATGAAGGAAATTAAAAAAGTAATGCTTTATTATGTTTCAATTAAGAATAGGACCATGACAATTATCCAACACTTAAGACATCTTTAAAAGCACAGACATAATGCAGATTTTTTTCATGGGTACCTCAGTAAGAGACAAAAATCAGTTCCTTCATTAGCTCGTCAGTCCCATAAACACAACAAAGCCACGCGATTATTAAGTCAGAGCTGTGGGACACGCAAGGCTTCCTTACAAGGCACCAAAAACAAAAGTCTCACTCAAAGGGGGAAAAAAAGAAAAATTGCAGCAAATTACCCAGTCTTCGGCAGAAAAGGGTTCATTTACCGTAGAAACGGTACCGCAGCGCCCACTCTCTCCCCTGCCTGGCCGGGCCCTTTTTCGGGCACGGCTCGCTGGCGGCGGCGCTGCGCGGGCGGGACGCGGCTCTGCCGCCATTGGCCGGGCTGTGATGCAGCCCCGCGGCCGGCGGGGCCCCGCTCCGTACCGGCACCGAGAGCCCTCGGGGGGGCCGGACGGGCGGGCGGAGCGCGGCGGCCCCGGGGAGAGCCCGGCCAGGATCCGCTCCGGGCCCCGCCGGGTTCGGGCTCCGGGGGCGGGGCCGGGCCCGAGCCGGGAGCGATGGCGGCAAAGGCCCGGCCCGCGGGGGGAGGGGCGCGCACGGAGCCCGGCCCGGCTCGGCCCCTCTGCAGTCCTCAACCAGGTCGGACCGCCGCCCATATAGAGCCGCGCGGGGCCTTCCCCAGCTCATTGCTCTCGCTGTTGTGAGCTTGTGACCATGTCTGGCCGGGGCAAGGGCGGCAAGGGGCTCGGCAAGGGCGGCGCCAAGCGCCACCGCAAGGTGCTGCGCGACAACATCCAGGGCATCACCAAGCCGGCCATCCGCCGCCTGGCTCGGCGCGGCGGCGTCAAGCGCATCTCGGGGCTCATCTACGAGGAGACGCGCGGCGTGCTCAAGGTGTTCCTGGAGAACGTCATCCGCGACGCCGTCACCTACACGGAGCACGCCAAGAGGAAGACGGTCACGGCCATGGACGTGGTCTACGCCCTCAAGCGCCAGGGTCGCACTCTGTACGGCTTCGGCGGCTAAACTCGCTTCCTGTAATAGTCTAGCGCTTCTACAACACAAAGGCTCTTTTCAGAGCCACCCACAAATCTCAGGAAAAGAGCTTTAAATCGCTTCTTCAATAGTGTTACGTTAGTTTTGGGGTTGGAGGGAACGGGGGAATGGGGTTTTGTTTTCTCGGCTTCCCCACTTCCCACAATTGCTTAGCTTACTTTTCTGTTGTCTGGGGTGCAAAGTCTCATAGTCGAGTAGGCGGGAATATCCTGATTTTTACTCGGGGAACGAAACGAGCGCCCAATGGGTCTAGTGCTTGACTGAGGGCACTCACTACTGATAGGAAAATATCTTCTGCAACTTGCATCCTTTTATTTCCCCCATTCTCTTACACGCCGACCACCACCCGCTCAACCCGCTCCCTCTTTCCAAAGGACAAGGGAAGCGACACACAGCCAAAAAAAAACAAAGTCGGGGGAAGGTCGGGGCCGGCCGCTGTTCCCATAGCCGCTGGCGCGGCACCGCTTTTATCGCCACAGCCTGCAAGGGCAAGGGAGGGAGCTCCTGAAATGGCGGCGCTCCTCTCTCTGCCATTCGGTGGGCGGGACGGAGCGGGAAGAAGAAACAGCCAAGAGCACCCCTTAGCGCCCTCCGGACTGCGCACCAAAGACGGGGCTGCGAGCCCCGTGCTCTAAAGCCCCCCCGCCCCGCTCCTGAGGCTGCCCCTTCTCTGGGCACCGCTCTCGCCTACACCCAGCACAGCACAGCCCCTCACAGCCCTCTCAGCCCCGCCGGCTTTAGACGGTCAACCCCACCATGACCGAAACACACGGGGCACAAGGGGAGGGCAGGGATGGACACTACGGAATGCTCCCACTCCCCCAGTTACCCCTTAATTGCCACTACACCCTGAGCAATAAAAAGCGCTTGGCACGGGCTGCCCCTGCCTGCACCGTAACACAGAGACAACAGCTCTCTCCAGTGGCCTTGTGGTGGCTCTTAAAAGAGCCTTTCGGTTTGAGAGAGAAGGGCAGGGAGCTCAGGCGCGCTCTCCGCGGATGCGGCGGGCCAGCTGGATGTCCTTGGGCATGATGGTGACGCGCTTGGCGTGGATGGCGCACAGGTTGGTGTCCTCGAAGAGCCCCACCAGGTAGGCCTCGCTGGCCTCCTGCAGCGCCATGACGGCCGAGCTCTGGAAGCGCAGGTCGGTCTTGAAGTCCTGCGCGATCTCGCGCACCAGCCGCTGGAAGGGCAGCTTGCGGATCAGCAGCTCCGTGGACTTCTGGTAGCGCCGGATCTCGCGCAGCGCCACCGTGCCGGGCCGGTAGCGGTGCGGCTTCTTGACGCCGCCCGTGGCCGGCGCGCTCTTGCGGGCAGCCTTGGTGGCCAGCTGCTTGCGGGGCGCCTTGCCGCCCGTCGACTTCCGCGCCGTCTGCTTCGTGCGCGCCATCGCTACAGACTCGACACTGTGCAGCAAAAGCGGCAGACAATCCAACAATGCATGAAAGAGCGCTCCCAGCTCGTATTTATATACGAGCGCTGCCTGTTGATTGGGCGATGGAAACAGCCGCGCTCAGGGGGAAGGTTTGAAAATCCCGCGTTAACCCCTTCCTGTGCTGAGCCTTGCTCTCAAATACCAAACCCAAAACTGCCTTTTTCCGTAGTCTTCCCTTTCTTCCGAGACGGCATGGTGCTTTTTAACCACTTCCTTTAATTAATTAAATTATTCTGCCACCTCAAGTGGGTAAAGATAAAATACCTCTTTCCCAACAATTGCCAAAGCCTTGTCTGTGATCAGGTTTCCTTACTCATATTTTATTCTCTATTTAAACTGATTGCTTACATTTTGTCATCCCATATTCCTTTGCAAGTAGTAACAAAGGTATCAGGTGCTTTGCATGTATTCTGAATCTAATACTCTCCTGGTGGATTTTTTTTCGTTCTGATTATTTTTTATTTATTTGTTTGTTTGCTTGGGTTTTTTAATTTTTGTTTTGGGAGGTTTTTTCTGTTTCGTTTACTTGCTTATAAGTTTGTTTTGTTTGGTCTGTGGTTTGGGGGGATTGTAGTTCTCTTCAGGTAAAGCTTTACAAATACCTACATTTTATAAAACGCAAAGCCGTAAGTACTATTCGGAAAAAAATTTCGGGAAAAAAATATTAGAAATAGACATAAAGCAAGTATAACATCGATAGATGTTAATGCTTTTCTAGCAAATAGGAAACAATAGAAGATTTGTTAGGAACTTCTGAGGCTCGGAGCGGCTTCAGTTGTAACCCAATTAAATTCCCCGCTATTTGACCAATCAAGGCGGGGAGGCGGGGCCGCCGTGCTCTATAAAATAGGCAGGAGAGCCATTTGTGACCGTTTCAGGTTGATCTCTGAGCGTTGCTGCGATGGCGCGTACGAAGCAGACGGCGCGGAAGTCGACGGGCGGCAAGGCGCCCCGCAAGCAGCTGGCCACCAAGGCTGCCCGCAAGAGCGCGCCGGCCACGGGCGGCGTCAAGAAGCCGCACCGCTACCGGCCCGGCACGGTGGCGCTGCGCGAGATCCGGCGCTACCAGAAGTCCACGGAGCTGCTGATCCGCAAGCTGCCCTTCCAGCGGCTGGTGCGCGAGATCGCGCAGGACTTCAAGACCGACCTGCGCTTCCAGAGCTCGGCCGTCATGGCGCTGCAGGAGGCCAGCGAGGCCTACCTGGTGGGGCTCTTCGAGGACACCAACCTGTGCGCCATCCACGCCAAGCGCGTCACCATCATGCCCAAGGACATCCAGCTGGCCCGCCGCATTCGTGGAGAGCGCGCCTGAGCTCCCTGCCCTTCTCCCTCAAACCGAAAGGCTCTTTTAAGAGCCACCACAAGGCCACTGGAGAGAGCTGTTGTCTCTGTGTTACGGTGCAGGCAGGGGCAGCCCGTGCCGAGCGCTTTTTATTGCTCAGGGTGTAGTGGCAATTAAGGGGTAACTGGGGGAGCGGGAGCATTCCGTAGTGTCCATCCCTGCCCTCCCCTTGTGCCCCGTGTGTTTCGGTCATGGTGGGGTTGACCGTCTAAAGCCGGCGGGGCTGAGAGGGTTGTGAGGGGCTGTTCTGTGCTGGGTGTAGGCGAGAGCGGTGCCCAGAGAAGGGGCAGCCTCAGGAGCGGGGCGGGGGGGCTTTAGAGCACGGGGCTCGCAGCCCCGTCTTTGGTGCGCAGTCCGGAGGGCGCTAAGGGGTGCTCTTGGCTGTTTCTTCTTCCCGCTCCGTCCCGCCCACCGAATGGCAGAGAGAGGAGCGCCGCCATTTCAGGAGCTCCCTCCCTTGCCCTTGCAGGCTGTGGCGATAAAAGCGGTGCCGCGCCAGCGGCTATGGGAACAGCGGCCGGCCCCGACCTTCCCCCGACTTTGTTTTTTCTCGGCTGTGTGTCGCTTCCCTTGTCCTTTGGAAAGAGGGAGCGGGTTGAGCGGGTGGTGGTCGGCGTGTAAGAGAATGGGGGAAATAAAAGGATGCAAGTTGCAGAGGGTTATTTTCTTACAGCAGTGAGCACCCTCAGCCAAGTACTAAGACCCATTGGGCGCTCGTTTCGTTCCCCGAGTAACGATCAGGATATTCCCGCCTACTCGAATTTGAGACTTTGCACCCCAGACAACAGAAAAGTAAGCTAAGCAATTGTGGGAAGTGGGGAAGCCGAGAAAAAATCCCATTCCCCCATTCCCTCCAACCCCAAAACTAACGTAACGCTATTGAAGAAGCGATTTAAAGCTCTTTTTCTGAGATTTGTGGGTGGCTCTGAAAAGAGCCTTTGTGTTGTAGAAGCGCTAGGCTATTACAGGAAGCGAGTTTAGCCGCCGAAGCCGTACAGAGTGCGACCCTGGCGCTTGAGGGCGTAGACAACGTCCATGGCCGTGACCGTCTTCCTCTTGGCGTGCTCCGTGTAGGTGACGGCGTCACGGATGACGTTCTCCAGGAAGACCTTGAGCACGCCGCGCGTCTCCTCGTAGATGAGCCCCGAGATGCGCTTGACGCCGCCGCGCCGAGCCAGGCGGCGGATGGCCGGCTTGGTGATGCCCTGGATGTTGTCGCGCAGCACCTTGCGGTGGCGCTTGGCACCGCCCTTGCCGAGCCCCTTGCCGCCCTTGCCCCGGCCAGACATGGTCACAAGCTGACAACAGCGAGAGCAATGAGCTGGGGAAGGCCCCGCGCGGCTCTATATCGGCGGCGGTCCGACCTGGTTGAGGACTGCAGAGAGGGAGGCGTGGTCTGCTGCCCAGTCCCCGCCCCACGCCTCTCTTCTCCCCCCTCCCCGCGCGGCTCCGCTCGTGCCCGCCGCACGACGCGGCCGCAGCGCTTTGGGGGCCGCGTCCCTCGGCTGCGCGCGGCTCCGCCTCTCCTGAGCGGGCCCGGCCTCGTCCCGTGCTTTCAGCAGCCCGGGAATCACGGAATACTCTGAGAGGGGAAGGGACCCACAAAGATCATCCAGCCCGACTCTTAAGCCGGTGGCTCATACAGGGATTGAACGTACAATATTCCCCTTTTTAGCACGGAGTTCTAACGAGCCGAGTCAATGTCGGGCCGCACTTCATTGTCTCTGCCCACCGGCAGCCCCCGCGTCCCTCTGCTGCTCTCCCGTCCCGCCGCGCTGCCCCGCCGCGCTGCCCCCTGAGCTGCTGGCAGTTCCACGGCACCTCTGCCTCTCCCTCAGCAGCAGGAGCGGGGCCTGCCACCCCCGGCCCGCATTTCGGGCTGCGGCGCCCCTTCCCCGTCCCTCCCCGCGGGTCTGCGGCAAAATCCGACCAATGCGGGGCCTCGCCCGGCGCTCCCGCCTCCCCCCGCCGCTCCTCCGCCTCCCGCTCGCGGGGAGCCCACGGAGCCGCCTTCCCGGGCCGCGCTGTCTTTGTTCGGCTCGGCCATGGCGGCTTCCCGGTTGTTTTGTCTCCCCGGACACTCCCACAGCCGCTGGGCGCGGAGCCACCGCCAGTCGGTGCGAGGGGAGCCGGGAGCGAGCCCCTGGCCGGCCTCGGGAGGAAGGGTCAGCGAGGGACTGCAGCGGGAGCGTTTAGAGTAGGGACTCCCCGGAGGCAGCCCGGAGGGGCTGTTTGAGGGAGGGACCGTCCTTCCTGCCCGGCCCAGCCCCCGCAGCGCTGGCCGCAGGCTCCGCGCTCGCCCCCGGCAGCCGCTGGCCTCGGGAAGGAGCATTCTCTGCCGTACACCGAGACCCCGCAAGCGAAAGAGAGCATTACGGACACCACAAACAACTGTCTGTATGACATCTGAAGGATGAACACTAGCCAAGCAATTTTAATTTCAATGTGGAATCCGGATTTTTTTTCCCATGTGTTTCACGCTTTTGCAGAAAACAGGTCATACATGCTGCTGACTGTATGTTGGACTGTATTTGTGAAGTGAATGAATAAATACCGAGAGAGTTATGAGACTGTATTTCTAAATTAAATCTTAAGATTTAAAATATTACAGTCACGAGACTGTATTTCTAAATTAAGTCTGTAAAGATTTTAAATATTACTCGCACAGAACTGATATGCCCAAGGTGCTTGCCAATTCTTACATCTTTAGTATTTTATGTCCTTTAAACATGCCTACTGCTATAAAAATTTTCATATCCTTAAAAATGGTGCAGTTATTTATTTACGTTTATTCCTTAACATAATGTAGAGAACCTCAGCAACGTCTCCAAAATATTTCTGGGAATCAAATATTCCCTAAATTCAGGGGGAAATGCAATTGAGATAGTCATGCATTCAGTTACAGGTGACAATAAGGTACAAAGCTTTTTATAAGTATCACCATGAGTTCCTTTTTCTTTCAAATTTAAAGAATTGCTACTGATATATACAGTATAAGGAGGAAAATATATCTTTAATTGGGATTAGGTTTGCTTTTTTGGCTCAACAGAATGAAGTTAGACCCTTTATAGACTAACTGGGAGATTTGTCAGTAGTGGCCCTGCCAGGCTGGTGCCCAACATTCCCGTTTGGCTCCACAAAGTCTGCGTTGTTCTTTATATCTGAAAATCTGTGCCTAGCTATGTTTCCTGAGGCAATTAGAAACAGCTTTCTGACTACTTAAGAAACCTGAAAGAAATTATGCAAAATCTTTTGGTATGTCAAAATAATAATTTATTCCTAAGGCTTCCTAAATGCAGAGTAAGGATCCCAGCATAACTTTTCCTTCCAGCAATATAACCATTGCAAGACTTGGAAAATCCCCTTTCATTTCTGCCAGAGATGGGTGGTGGAGAGGCTGAGACCAGCAGTCTAAAGTAAATAAAACAGCTGCAAACCCCTTTTCTCAGTAAGTGTAGCACATTAGATACAATTTAACACCATGCCCTCTGGAAGGCTGCCTTGCCTATGCGTTGCTGCAAGTGTGCACAGACTCGTTTCACAGGTGTGTCTGTTAGGGATATATTCAGTTCTTTTATGGATCAGAGCATTTTCTTAGGCAAAAATAATTTTAAAAGAGAAAAAAGACATTTTTGCTGCTCGATAAAATTTCTAAAAAAGTTATTTCTACTGTTTATTTGAGATAATTTTTTTTAAAATCAAAGTTTAGTGTCCAATCCGCATGTTATAGATACAATATTTTCCTCATGAATTTGGGCACATGGCACCAGGGGTTAAATGAGAAGGGAAACCTTTGCAAAATTCAGCCTGGTTAAAAAAAAAATTAAAAATCTTTAGCTTTTCAAGTGTGCATTAATTAGGACAGGTGCCCTAGCTCCTCATTAAAATATAATGAGGAAATTGCATTTGTTTATTACAATAAGGCAACATCTCACCATGACTGCACAAGAGGGTACATAGTTATTAAAAAAAGTCATTGCATCAGTGGATTATAACCAACTTCAAAGCTGCTAATAATTTTCTTGAGAGCTTTAGTGGCAATTTAATTCCATATCTGTATCTGCTGCAACTGCCATAATAGGTGCAATAATATGCACCCTAAAGTAATGTAAGAGCTGCTTAATAGGTACCTTTTTCCTAGTATTGCAAGCAATATAGATGAAAAGGGCTAGAAAAGCTCTTTGAATATTTCACCATGCAGTTTTAAGTCTTTTGATCCAGACTGACATCACTGAGTTATCCCCAAACATAACTGTGATCCATAGCATTTAAGTAACCTTGGTTGGGCTTCAGAATTTTATTTTTTTACCAGGCTCTTTAGAATGTGAAGGTGCATTGCAACCCAATGATGCAGCTAAGGTACCATGTGATACGGATGTCCTCTTTCCTACTGCTTATTGCATATGCAAATGAGATAAATTCATTTATTTAAACTTGCTTAGCTGCATTCCTTCATCCACTGGAATTTGCCTGAAAGCTGTCTTTAACACTAGGAGATTTTTCAGCCCTCCTACCATTTAACCCATCTAATTTACTGGATTTTTACACTGGAGACCTCATCACTGGTGGAGCCGCTGCTGGCAAAGACAAACCCAGGGAGTGTTCAGGGGTGGATCTGAGCATCACAGAGGATAAAACTCCAGGTACTGAGCTGAGAAGACAAATGAGTGTAAATAAGTGTTTGGAATGAAATTCTGAAGCAAATAATGAATTCCTGGTCAGACAACAGGAAGAATTTGGAGGGATACACTGGGCTTAGCTCCACACTGAGAGGATGGGGCCCTCTCTTGTGCTGCCAGCTCTGACCTCCACATACAGGAGTTTGTCCACAGAGAAAGCCAATTCATATCTCTACCCTACAGCCTTTTTTTTCCCTGTAATCCCAGTGCTTTGACTTAGAGATACACACTTGAGGCCCAAAAGCCCAGCCTAACGAGGGCTGCAACAAAAGCAGCCCGAACTGAAGGTGGAGGCAGGTGATTCTCCTGTTCTACTCAGCTCTCCTGAGCCCCCACCTGGAGTGCTGCATGCAGCTCTGTGATCCTCTGGCAGAAGAAAAGATAGGAATTTGTCAGAGCATGTCCAGAGAGGGCCACAGAAATTATCAGAGGGCTAAGTCATGTCTCCCATGAAGAAAAGCTGAGAGCTGTGGTTGTCTGGCCAGGGGAAAATCAGGTTCTGAGGAAACCCTATACCAGTCTTTCAATACAGAAAGGCTTCTTTTCAGGCCTGTAGGGACAGGAAGAATGACAATGATTTTAAACTGAAAGAGGCCACATTTAGAGTGCACATAAGTAAGGATTTTTTGCAAGGAGGCTTGTGGAACACTGAACAAGGCTGTCCAGGGAAAATGGGGATGCCCTGTCCCTAGAGGATGCCATCCCCAGAGTCAGGCAGGATGGGGCTTTGAATAGCCTGGGCTGGTGAAAGGTGACCCTGCCCACGAGCAGGGGTTTGGATGAGATAACCTTTAATGGTCCCTTCCAACCCAAACCATTCTGGAATTGGAATTTTCTGACAAACGTGTGCAGAAGTCTCCTCTGGAAACTAAGTGTAGAAGGCTCATGCGTGTTAAAATGAAATTTAATTACCATTGCAGTTTTTAAAGAAGAGAAGTGTAAGGGCCAGGAGATATTTAGCTGTAGCAAATGATCAATAAAACAGCATACTAAAACCACTTGAACCCTAAACGTGTCCACTTAAAAACAAAATCTTTAGACACAGATACCATCTGTGGATACCAGATTAGTCTGGTGCTCCAGCAGCTCTCTTTATGTTTCTCTCCACGAATGATCCCTGATGCCCTGCTTTGGCCATGGAACAATGCTGCCTAAAAAACCTCTCAGCTGCAGCTTGGGGACAACGAGGAGGCACAGTGGGAGAATTGCCTTGCCCCAAGCCCAGTGCACTCCTCCTCCTCCTCTCCAGGAGATGGAAGTAGCAGAGGTGCAGCAAAGATGAGAGCAATCACCTCAGTGCAGTGTGCTACAGACCATCAGATGAGGCTTCTGGGAATGTCCTGGCAAGAAGAATCAGCCATACGGTTTTCCTCATAATTTATAATAATGAATATGAAGAGATTTAAGATTGTGCTCTGGGGTGATATTTGTGCCAACAATATAGAAAACTCAATATTGCCCACTGTTAATTGATGCAACAAGAGTAGCAGCAATAAACAGTGAAAGAATTTATGAGTGGAAAGTTTGAAAATGCCCCTTAAAATGGAAGTATACTACCATTATAAGGTTCTCCTGAATGGAAATGTTACACTGTTTCTTTAGAGGGCAGGTCTGACAAGGTAGAGGTGTAGATCAAATACCATTTTTGCTAAGGCATTCCTCATTTTATATTATAGACATTTAACATATATGTTACAATATAATACATATATTTAACGTATATGTAATATATTTATATATAGGAATTACATTTAACACATAGGGAACTTAGCATCTTTTAAAGAACAAAGGCCTTCAAAGGGAATGAAGAAAGCCTTTTTTCATGGTTAGATGTAGCTATATCTGGGCTTTACAACAGTCTCCTATTTATCTTCATGCTGCACAGCATTTGCCACTCCCACCCGTGCTGTAGTCACCATGCTGCGTTCTACACCCTAGTAAGCTGTGGAACCGTGAAAGGTGAGCAGAATCCTGAAGTTCTTTACTGAATGTAACAATGAACAAATGAAACAATTACAAAATATTAACATTGATTTAGAAACGTGGGTTAGAAAGCGAACGTATCAGCCCTCTTCTGTAGAAACAAATTTTTAAAAAGACTGAAAACAAGTTTAATTGAGTACTATTGAAGACTCAGCGCCAGAGCACCTTTTTAAAGAAAGCAAAACAACTCTTTTCTGACTACGTGGGTGGCTCTGAAAAGAGCCTTTTGTTTAAAATGTTATGTCGTGCAAAGTCTGAGTGGCTTTGCTCCCCAAATTTACTTGCTCTTGGCTTTGTGACTCTCCGTCTTCTTGGGCAGCAGCACGGCCTGGATGTTGGGCAGCACGCCGCCCTGCGCGATCGTCACCTTGCCCAGCAGCTTGTTGAGCTCCTCGTCGTTGCGGATGGCGAGCTGCAGGTGGCGGGGGATGATGCGCGTCTTCTTGTTGTCGCGGGCCGCGTTGCCCGCCAGCTCCAGGATCTCGGCCGTCAGGTACTCCAGCACGGCCGCCATGTAGACGGGAGCTCCAGCGCCCACCCGCTCCGCGTAGTTACCTTTCCGGAGAAGCCGATGGACACGGCCGACAGGGAACTGCAGCCCAGCCCGCGACGAGCGCGACTTAGCCTTGGCTCGCACCTTACCCCCCTGTTTTCCGCGGCCGGACATGGTGGCTGGAAGGGCTGACGGAGCGAGGCCGGGTAAGGAGTGAACCGGAACAATCCTCCTGACGCAACCGGCACGGCCCTTTTATCCTCTCCCTGGGCGGGACGCGATCGCGGCCATTGGCTGGAACCGGGCTCTGCCGAAAGAACCAATCAGCGGACGGATCCTGTTGAGACCAATCGCCGGCAGGGACACGCTCGGCACGGTAAGGGCCAATCGCATTGCGCAGTGCTGATACCGGATATTTGCATACACGTCTGTATAAATAGCGGGCGCTGCGGCCATTTTGTATGCTGAGCTTCCTCCGAGTAGAGCAGCGCTGCCAAAATGCCCGAGCCGGCCAAGTCTGCCCCCGCGCCCAAGAAGGGCTCCAAGAAGGCGGTGACCAAGACGCAGAAGAAGGGCGACAAGAAGCGCAAGAAGAGCCGCAAGGAGAGCTACTCCATCTACGTGTACAAGGTGCTGAAGCAGGTGCACCCCGACACGGGCATCTCGTCCAAGGCCATGGGCATCATGAACTCCTTCGTCAACGACATCTTCGAGCGCATCGCGGGCGAGGCCTCGCGCCTGGCGCACTACAACAAGCGCTCCACCATCACCTCGCGGGAGATCCAGACGGCCGTGCGCCTGCTGCTGCCCGGCGAGCTGGCCAAGCACGCCGTGTCCGAGGGCACCAAGGCTGTCACCAAGTACACCAGCTCCAAGTAGGGCGCCTCGGACCGTCAATTTTAACCCAAAGGCTCTTTTAAGAGCCACCCACATACTCCATAAAAGAGCTTTAATACACTAGTGCCTCGATCTTAGTTGGTATAGAAATCTAACTAAAAAAAAGTAGATAAAATTTTAAGCAAAAGTTTAGTCAGCAACTTAATCTTGCAATAGAAATTACGAAGTTCTTGAATATTTTTTCTAATTGGAAGTAATTTAAATGTACTCTTCTTAAATGTAAACCTTTAAACAGCTTTTCAATAAATGGAAACTATTTTTTTACAGTAAAAATAAGAGACAATACTTTATAATTTGTTGTATCCAAATTAAAGTTTCACAGTTAAATTAGCAAACATGCTTCACGAAGATAGAAACAATGTTTAATAACTTCTATGAAAAGGCGGAGGGACAAATACTCGATCCTCTTTACCTTTAGTATTGATGTTTCATAATTTTCTTACGCTGAAACATTTTGCCTTGTGTATGAGACGACAAGGACTACAGGACTGGGGGAAGGGAGAGCACCCCTGAAACGGGGCATATGCTTTAGAGGGCTGAGATCTCCTTGAACGCGGGCCCCGGGAGCACGGGTGGGCTCTAGATAGGGAGGGGGGCACGGAGCGCTGCCCGCGCTTTCTCCCTTTTCCTCCCCATCCCCTCCCCCTTCTCCAGCAGCGCGGGCTTTTCCAAATTTCCCCGCGGCCCAATGAGCGGCTGCGGCTCCTCCCAGCAGCCAATCACAGGCGGCCCCGGTGTTGCGCCGAGCCGCGCGCAGCCGCTCCGCCCCCGCCCGCGGCGCTGCTGTCCGGCCCGGCCCGGCCCGGCCGAGCTGAGCTGAGCTGAGCCGAGCCGAGCCGAGCCGAGCCGAGTCCCGCCGCCGGCCCGGCAGGGAGCGGGACAGGAACGCTGCCGGCTCCAACCCGCCTCCCGCCCCGACAGGCGCCTCCTCGGGAAAGTAGGTCGGTGAAATCACGCAGAAATCGAGACCTGCCCCAGGCCGGCGCTGGCAAGCGGAAAGGTCACTGCCACGGAAGCGGAGGAACCGTGCTGACAGCAGTTCCCTGCTGCGGTCACTAAGAGGTGTGGCGGTCGCATCCGTGCTGTTAGGAATCACGCTGATTTAGAGCAACGAAAGGAACCTCCACGCCCCAGAAAGGTACCCGCCCTTAGCAGTCCCTTTAACATAAACACCGACTTGCGGTGCTCCGAAAAAAAAAAAAAAAAAAAAGAAAAAGCAACCTTTAGAAAGCGTTTTCGCCGGGAATGTAAACTTTTATTTTTCCAAGTCTTAGTGTAAAACCAGGACCGTAAGTTTAGCGTCCCATCCACTCCACAGATGAACGTCCCACACGGATAGTGGCGAATAGTTGGCTCTGCTGCAGGCACGGAGCTCAGTGACGGAGTGTATCAGCCCTTTTGGGGACAATAGTGGGTGGCTCTTAAAAGAGCCGTTGGGTTTAAAAGTATTTCCACTTCAACACTTCATTTCTTCGGCGCTGCCTTCTTCGCCTTGGCTGCTTTCGGCTTGGCCGCCTTGGGCTTGGCTGCTTTGGGCTTCACCGCTTTCGCTTTAGCCGGGCTCTTGGCTGCTGCCGCCGCTTTTTTAGGCTTGGCAGCCTTTGTCGCCTTCTTGGGGCTCTTCGCTGCTTTCTTGGCCGCGGCGGCCGCCGGCTTCTTGGCTTTCTTGGGGCTCTTTTTCACCGCCGCCGCTTTCTTGGGCTTCTTGGCGGCGCTGGCGGGCTTCTTCGCCGCCGGCTTCTTGGGCTTGGCCGCAGCTGCTCTCTTCTTCGGGGCTTTCTCCTTCACTTCCCCGGGTTTCTTGCTGAGGCGGAAGGAGCCGGAGGCGCCGGTGCCCTTGGTCTGCACCAGGGTGCCCTTGCTGACGAGGCTCTTGAGCCCCAGCTTGATGCGGCTGTTGTTCTTCTCCACATCGTAGCCGCCGGCGGCCAGCGCCTTCTTGAGCGCGGCGAGCGAGAGCCCCTTGCGCTCCTTGGAGGCGGACACGGCCTTGGTGATCAGCTCGGTGACGCTGGGCCCCGCGGGCTTGCGGGCTTTGGAGCCGCTCGCCGCCTTCTTCGGCTTCTTGGCGGCGGCCTTGGCGGCGGGGGCCGCGACGGCGGGAGCGGCGGCGGGAGCGGTCTCCGACATCGCTGCAGAGACTTCTTCCTAATCAAAAGAAAGTAATTGGGCTACAGTAACCCCGATGCCTGAATTTATAGCGAAGCGGTGATCTGTGATTGGTGCTTTGCAGAGCCCGCCTAACTGTTAGCCAGGAAGAGCTTTTCCTCCTCCGAGTCTGTGTTTCTTCGGAGTTATAAATTCATATTTTTCGTAAAACGAGTGCTGCCAAATCACCCCAGTTTCTTCGGAGAGTGAAGAGAAGACGGTGGACTTTCATTCGGGCAAGTTTCTTGCCGTTTGGACCTCAGATGGGAGAGAAAAGCTGTTTTAAACCCCGCGTAGTGAAGCCAGAAAGACCCCGGGAACGGCAAACTTTTGTTTTTCCTTCTAAATTAAAATAAAACACGTAGATAAAAAGTCTCCCCCGTAATGCAGGCTTACTCTTTGGGGGGTTTTCTTCAGATTAGGGCAGAAACCGAGCGAGCAGCTTGAGTATTTTCGTCGTAAATTGATTTCAAAGACAAGGAAGTAACACAATTTCATGGCTAAGCTTTGAATATGGATAAAGATTCGGCTCTCTTAACCATATCTTTAACTATTAAGGATACGGTATTTCAACATATTTTCTTGTTTGGGGAAAGGAAGAGACCTTCAGAGGAATATATTTACTGTTGAAAAGTATTTGGAACTTGCCAGGACTATACGTTTTGTTGTTGGGTTTTTTTTTGTGTTGTTTTGTTTTGTTTTTTGTCTGGTGCTTTATAAGTGGATAGAAAGATTTTGATATTTTTACAAATAGTCTGTTAGTAAAATGAAGCTGTTAATGCCTAGTTGATGGCTAGAAATCCCAGAAAAACGGCTAGTTTAACATTTTCTCTGTTACAATAGTGGATGCTATTCTTTATGACTTACAAACATCAGAGGCAGACTTGGAGAGGAAAAATGTCTAACAGGTATAGATACACTAATATGCATTATATGCTACTTAAACTATTGTGGAGCCAGCTGAAGCATCAGTTATCACCCAATAAATTAAATACTGTGGAAATCTGGCCTTCATGAATCAAATGCTTCAGTTTCAGTATAACTCACAAATATTTGGACACTGCCTGTTGTGGTTTTGTGAGGGTTTTTTTGTTTGTTTTGTTGTTTTTTTTTCTACATAGGTTTCATATTCCTACAATTCTTTTCTTTAAAGGAAAAGGAAAAAACTCACTATTGAGGTTTCCATCCCAAGCCTAAGAATACTGAAATAACCTTCAGACATTCCTCATAAATCAGAATCAGTTTTAATTATCATAATCCTTCTTAATTATCGAGTTTCATAAAATGACCATAGAAATTAATTAAAACTTTTAAGGATAGCAATGAATTGTTTAGGCTAATTTTTTTATTAAGTAAGAAG
The DNA here is from genome assembly GCF_012460135.2 of Molothrus ater. Classification (NCBI taxonomy): domain Eukaryota; kingdom Metazoa; phylum Chordata; class Aves; order Passeriformes; family Icteridae; genus Molothrus; species Molothrus ater. The sequence goes on from NC_050482.2 coordinate 47,346,898, forward strand.
ACAAAAACCTCAACTGGTTTCTAATTAAAAAGCAGCCAGAATTTTTTTCCCTTGGTTTAAATGAACAAGTTAAGATCAAACTTAATATTTTACCACATTGTACTTACTAAAAAATTGTCATGCAAAATGTCAGTGGGCTATTTCAATAAAGGAACATCTTTTCTAGCCTGGATAAATTGAGATTCAAGATGAAATGAGGTATGTTACAAAGGGGCCTGACATGCATTTTGATACATTGAATGCTGAAGACACAAAGTAATACTTGATAGCAAGAAGTTTTAATTTAAATGAGACAGATTAAAAGGATAATGATGCAGTAGATACATAAAAATTACAAGTCAAAACAATAAACTGTGGCGCTTCCATATTCTCTTTTATTTCTATTTTTATTCTGTTGTGCTTGCATGCAGGTGAGGTAATAAATACTCTGAAGGAGGGGAATGGTAAGTGGACATTGTCAAAAATTAAGCTTGTCAGTACAAGTTTGCACGGACTGAAAGGGATTTTGAGGTGGGCTCTGAGATCTGCTATGCCTCTCGTGAACGTGACATTGGTCCCACATCAACAACCAGACTGAGTCCACAGGAGCCATAGATTTTGAAAGTCCAGTGTGGCAAGTCGTGTGAGCAGTATGAACACGTTTGAGAGGTAAAAAAGTGTTTGGTTAGGTAGGATGAGGGCATTGTGCATATTTTCCAGTCTAGATGAACAAAGATAAAGCAGAATCTGACTGTAAGTGATACAAAGGGAGCGGGGACTGTTGTCATCTCTCCGGGCCTGTTGAATGTGATGTACATTCTTCAGAGAATAAAGGCTGCAGGACGATTAATGTGCTTTAATCCCTGCAGCTTTGACAGCTGGGTGTTAGAGCTCCCTGACTGCTTTATTACACTTGAAACTGGTCAGGAACCTGGGAGGGACAGGGAGTTGACAATAGCTGCTCCTACAAGAATGCAGCTGCAGCCCCAGGGGTGCATCCTCCTTGCACCTCCCTCACATTCTCACCTTTGAGATTCAGGCTTGCTTTTGGTAAACCTGTTCCCAGCCCACCAGGAGAGGAGAGGTTTCCTTCCCTTGCTCCGTAAACAGACTGGAGGTTAGAGATAAAGACAAGATAGAAAGTGGTGGGAGATCTCAGATCTTCCTTGATGAGCAGCGCAGGCATTAGAATTCCACGTGCACCAGGTAAGGATTGCTCTGATAAATTTATCTACTCTTTAAAATTTCTCTACTCTGTGATGAATTTTAAAGGCACAGGAACGCTTCTGGGTGGTTTAGCGGTTTCTTTGTTTGGTTCCTTCTGTTTTGTTTTTGTAAGGAAAGCATATGAAGAGGATTGTAAGGGTTGCATGTAAGGTATTTCAAGGGTAGAATGTAGGACTTCTCTCACTTTTGGTTCTGGGTGCATCCCTGTAAATCCCTCGTGTTCCCTGCTCCCTATTTGGAGTTGCACTTCTGAAGTCCTTTGCTTTTTCCTAGTAGCCTGAGACACTGGAAGTCTTGGCAGCTGGCCTCCGGCATTGTGTGTCAGCATCCTTTATTGCATCTTCTCCTTAACCATCGCACTGGCTCTTATCTGCAGAGAATTATCCCTGGCCTACTTCTGAGAAGACAAAATGTTCCTGGTCTCACCATCCATTGCTGGGGAAGGCGATTTTATTTTCTCTTTTTTCTCTCTCTCTCTTTTTTTTTTTTTTTTTTTTTTTTTTTTTGTGTGTGTGTGTGTTAATAAAGAGAGGGGATTTAGAGAGGGGATTTAGAAATGAGAGGTGGTGTGAGAAGGGGAAGCTTTTTTTTTTAGGGGTTATTCCTGCACTCTGCCCAAGCAACGGCATTTTCCACTTAATTGTGTTAAAAAAAACTTGTCAATTGATTTGAGCAATTTTCAGGTTTGCACTGCTGGATATAGCTGTTAAATGAAACACTGAACCACAATGAAAATTCTCATATTTTTGAGACTGATCTTTACAAATAGCATTGACATTGCCTTGGGTGTTTTACTGATAAGAGAAAAAACACAAAGCAAAGCAAGCATCTCAGCACATAATTTATCAAATCAGTGGTAGATTAGGGAACAGTTTTTTAACCAGACAGAGAAATTTTCTTTGTGTCGAACAAAATTACTTGAAAATAAAAAAAGTTTTGAGAGTGAGCTGGTAATAAAAATTGTTTGCAGCTTCCATGTGAAGACATGATATTTAAATGTGACTCATTTAATAAGTCACAGCAACATTTTAATTAATTAAACAGCAAACATTTTTCAGTATTCTCCCTGGTTTCCTTTCCAAGCACCCTGTACAATTGTTGTCTCTTTGTCTCTTACCGAGGAAATCAAACAGATTTTTTTCCCTCTTTAAACGTGCACCCAAAACACGACCTCACTCCCTTGCACCATCACACTCATGCCTGGATTTTCTTGCTCAGCTGTGTAGGTGCTAGTGCAGGTTACAGAGGAACCTACAAAATGACAAAGTATTTTCTAATGCAGGGATCTTCAAAACAAAAATAATTCATACATATTGTAAGAATTCCCGAGACTGTATAATAGACAAAAAACTTCTTTTCAAGAGAGAAGCTTCTCAAGGAAGAAAAACATTAGACAAATAAAGGCAAATAAGACATTCAGACTGCAGGAGGAGAGCAATCCAGATAAGCTGATTAGACAAATTTAGCTGAAAGCCTACACTCACTTAATTACAATTACTATAGTTAGGACAGTGAAGATACAGAGAAATTGACAACTTTATACTGAAGCATGATGTCTTCTTTATAAATAGTAATTTTGCAGTTGCTCAAGTAATCACCCTCAATATTATTAATAAAAACACCATAACAAGATCAAAAGACATTAGTCAGGTTTCTGCCATGCTGAAAATATATTGACAATACTGATTCAGCAACTGCCAAGTTTATACGTAGGGAAGATTAAGATTCAAGTTGTCAAAGGTTTTCCATAGTAAAGAAGCCTACATCCTTTTAGTTATATTTCACCCAAACTAATAAAAATATATGGATGGTTATTTCAGTGTTAGGACAATCACATCTCCTAAAAAAAGTATCTCATCTTTTAATCTAACACCTGATGCAGTAGGGCCTGGCCACACTCAAAGAAGGATCAGCTAGAGCAGGGGGACACTAAATCCTCTATGGGGAGCATGCTCCAAAAAATTATTTCTTGCATTTAAATAGAATTTCCTGTGTTTCAGTTTGTGGTCATTGCCTCCTTTCCTGGGCAGCAATAAGAAGACTGGACTTTTGTCCTCTGTTCCCCCCACAGGATATCTGAACACATTGGTAAGGCACTCCTCACCTGAGAGATGCTCCAGTCCCTTGATCCCTTTGTGGCCCTTCACTGGTCCCACTCCAGTTCTGTTCTTGTTTCTGTTGAGCTGGGAAGGCCAGAGCTGGACACAGCTCTCTGGTTTCTCTCACCAGTGCTGAGTAGAGGGAAACAATTTTTTCCCTCAGTACCATTTTCCACATTGTCCTTCTCCATGTTGATTTGTGAAGGCCAAGTATAGATTAACCCTGAATGACACTCCCACAACATTTTAAATTTTGGTAGTTCAATTCAAAAATTAGAATTTACAGTACTCAAAACAGATATAAAGGAAGAAATGAAAACCATGTTTAATAGGCTTTTTCCAAAAACCACTTCAACCTCTCACACAGTCCTTAGTTTCAAGGCTTGTCAAGATGAGTTTGGGCAACTCTGATTTGACTTGGTGCTCACACTGTATGTGACTGAAGGATTTGTTAAGGCCAGTTAGAGTCCCAGCAAAACTTAAATTCCTTCAGTCTGGAGTGATCAAAAGGTGACTGACTGATCAAAGAAGTGACTCTTCTGCCATAACTGCTAAATGTTTGCCAGTCAGCAAAAAAGGGCTGTGCATTTTAATGAATGACCTCCTGAATCTTCTCTTTTCCCCCATATAATGAGAGCCTAAAGCAGCAAAATATTCCTCCTGAAAGCTTCTGAAAGCCTTTGGTTTAGAGATCCTCTTCTAACCAAATTTTACTTCATCCATCCATGGGACTGAGAATTATTGCTCGTAGTAGTAACATTGTTGTTAAGCTTAGGAACCTCAGTAACGAGCAGGATTCTGTGTTACCCTGCTCCACAGACCAACTAATATTGTATGGATTTCAGCTGAAGAAAAGAAGAAGAAGGTAAGTACAGAAAGATGAAGAAATATTGGGATCTACATGCAAAAATATGGAAATGTAACCCCACCTTTAACTTTTACAGAGTGCCTGGAAAGAACTGGAATGTGGTATTTGAAACTGTGACATGCTGTCTATCCTCCCAGGGGTCCACAACAGAGTAAATTTTAAATTTTTTTGTGATGGATATTGTGAATACTGATTCAGCCAGAAGTGCAAATAGAAAGTGCACCATCCATATAGAATAGCTTTGTCCCAGCCCTTCAGTGAGGCCCAGGATGTGCTCGTTGTCAGATGCCTTTTTCTAAAATATCAAAGGTAATTCCAGCCATTATTTCTGAGGGGAGGGAAAGAGGATGATGAAGTTTTCCTGGGATAATATGCTGCAGGCCCAGTTATGCACCCAGACTGTGCAGCCTCTCTCACTCTTTAGGAATCTGAAGAGTATGGCCAAAACCTAAGTACAAATCAGTCATTTTGGGTTACAGATTAATGCATTTCTCAGGTTACAGACTCCGCACACACCGAGGAAGGGATAATTGGTGTTGAGTTGTAGTAATTACAAGGTCAAACAGTTTCTAATTTTTATTCATTTTATATGAATAAAAATTAGAATTTACAGTACTCAAAACAGATATAAAGGAAGAAATGAAAACCATGTTTAATAGGCTTTTGCCAAAATTTACTTTAGGAAGAGTATCGGTACAAGGTGCAATGTTTCTCTAGAACTTGCTGATGCACTACAGATTTGTTTCTCTGTTTCATTTTGTTTCATTTTAGAAAAGTATTAGAAATGAAATTAATAACCAGGAAACAGCAACACTTCCAGGGCAGAAATTTATATTTAAATGTTTATGTTTGTCAACTATTAAATTAAACTGCAGTCTCAAACAGCCTAGGACTGCAGGGATCAGTCCTTGTTCTGGTATAATTTTATTTATGATTTGAATTAAAGTCTGCAGAGCTTGTATATAAATACTGTGAGTATCAACTAGGAAAAATAATTAAAATGGTTGAGGACATTTTATGTATTGAAAAATGCTGGATAAGAGACACTGCCTTCAAAGATATGTTAGATTCTTCATCTGGAATAAACTGTATCAGCTTTACAAATACTAGGAAATATTGCAGAACTTTTGCAGAAATATTGCAGAAATATTGCAGAATATTGTCAGCAGGAGCTGACAGACACCTCAGTAAATCTGGATCTTCAGATTGTAGTTCTGTGCTGATAATGAATCAAGAGCAGTATGTTGGTAGAAAAGGATCACATTGACTGCTTCCCTGAGACAGGTGAAGAAGATCTTCATCTATAGACAGGAATGGTATACTCCTATTTGTAGTTTTAGGCCTAGTTTTTAGTTCCAAATTTCAGGCGATGAGAAGTGAACAATAGGTCAGTACACAGAAGGGAGAAATAGCAAATGTCAGATGTCCAAAAATTCTCCACTGATGAAAAGACAAGTGTTATTGAAGTACCCTGACTGAAGGAAAATGCCGAAAACCTAAAGTTTCTTCTTAAAGCATGATGAGAAAGGAAGTGATTTTTCTTTAATATACATTGTTGAAAGTAAAGGAACTGATGTTCTTTGCAACAAGTTAGCAATATGGTTTCTAATATGGAGTAGAAAATGTAGCAGGGAATGCCAGCAGTGTCCAAGAAGCAGAGTGTCAAAGTCTCAGAAATAAAACGGGTTCTGTTGACTTGATAGTGGATAGAGTGCAACAAAAACTGCTCATATCTAGGTATGGGTAATTATCACAGAGCTGTTGATTAAAGAGCATCTGTGTGGACAAAGGAGGAATGTTGTATGCAATATACTCGACATTTCATGATTTTTTTGGAACCATCTCCCAGGTGTTCTTGTTTGGGTTCAGAGGGACTACAGGCAGGATCAGCAGGCTCTTAGATATTTGAAAATTGTCTGTAGCACAGGGCCAAGGGGCTGTAGTCAACAACTTAGTGTCTGCAGACAACTGGTAATGAAAACAATGCTCTAGGGTTGGTATTATTTAGTGTTTTCTGGAACAACCTGGGTGCTGCCACAGAATGTACGCTGGGCTAGTGTGGATAGCACAAAGTGAAGAAGGCTAGACAGGGCCAAAAGCAATATTTTCAGACATAAGAGTTGTTAATAAACCTGAGGTATGGGCTGACAGAAATTTTGTGCATTTTGTTGAAGAGAAGTGCCAAGTTGAGCCCATGAAGGCACTTGGATGCCATTGCCTCAGCATATCCAGGTGATGGCTGGTCTGACCTGGGCAGGACCTGGACAATGTGGTGGATTCTTTAACTGCTGTATCCTCCAGGACAAGCTGCTTTGTCCAGTGTGGAAACCCAGAGCACTGGGAATATTTCTCTGTCTTCTCTGGGGTGCCCTGACCCCCAGGGGAGCACTGACCTTGACCCTCATCCATGGGGAAAGCTTCCTAGACTTCAAGATAGACTAGAATCCACAAAAGTGTGGAATAGATTATAGAGAGCAGTGTAAGTATATCACTGGTGAGAAACTTAGGTTTTGGGATTTTTAGTATGTTGTGGATGGAAGCAAGATGGAGGGTACAGGGTGTCATCCTGGGTTTCTCCTTCATGCTTCTTCTTCATCCTTCTTCGTGGGTTTGGGTGGCATTTTGTGATTGGGCAGAAAAGTCCCCATTGCAGCTCTTTGGGATCAGTTATTGGGTTAAAAGGGAAAATAATCTAGGTGTCAGTTCTCAATTGGATAGTTTAGTTTTAATAGACCTTGTAACAAGAGATAGTTAGCCATTTTGTGCCTTCTAATGAAAAGCTGCCAAACTCACAGTGGTGAGCCTGTTTTACTGATAAAAAAATAATAAAAACCCGAGTCCAAACATGAACTGCTGTCTCAAGTGCCTTCAGTCCAGCCCCAGAGAAACCAACAACTGGTACTGCCACGGTCCAGAGCATGACCATGAATAAATCCCTGTAAGTGCGTGGGGTTTCCAACTGGAATTTTTCTGTTTTCCAACCAAATATTGCTGTAACAAGAACAGAGCACAGCAGCAGTGTCTGGAGTCCCTAACAAAAGGCAGATAGCCATTTTTCAGAGCTGGCTTCCTCCAGAAACACATAGCCCAAGACAATATTCAATAAATTCCTACAAGGATGCTCACACTAGGTTTGCACTTGGAAAATTATGCCCCAGAGAGACAATTTGGACAAGGCAGCGCTTCAGCTGCTTTTAAGTACTTGCAGCCCTGTAAGGGTTGGCAGAGTTCAGATGAAAACCTAGTGCCCAGCCCAGCCCTGCACGAGCCCAGGCAACCAGAGGAGCTCCTCAGCCTCATCTGTGCAAAAAATGTGGGGCTCACAATTCTTCCTGGATTCCTCTTTCTAGCTTAATCAAGGGACAGTGCATCATGAGATCTGCGCTGCTTCAATCAAATGCCAGTTTAGAAAGAGAGAAAGGATTTGAGAGTAGCAAAGCTCCTGAGCATCCTGCAGGCTGGGGGTGCTGAGTAGCTGGTTTGCTGTTTACTGTGTCTCTACCAGAATGCAGGAGCAGATTTGCATGGAGTGCTGCTGAGCTCAGAGCTCCACAGGCCACCCTGGAACACTTGTTTGTTAGAGCACTCTTTTGTGTTTTCCTCAGAGAAGCCAGAAATGCTGCAGCCATGGCCAGAATTGCTCAACATGGTTGCCCTTGCCCCCCTTACAGGTTATCGACCCTGTCCCTTTTCTCCCATATCCTATAAAAGCTTCATGTGAAGAACTTGGTTATTTCATTAGCTTCCCAACACCCCAAACCTGATCTAGGAGTTCCTCCAGCCTTTTTTTCCTGACCTATTCAGCTATACCAGCTGTCCCAGCTGTGCAGCAAGCCTGCAAGACTTCAGCTCGTGCATGGAGTGATGGGGATGAGGCCAGGTGAGCCTTCCTCCCAGCAGCAACTCGGACAACATACCTACAAGACAATTTTTGGAAGATTTTGCCTCTCCATGGATCATCTGATGTGTAAGCCACTCTGTGTGAGTGGCAAACTGCATCCTCAAAGGGCAGCCTAAGATGCTGGACCATGACAGAGGTCTTTTCTTGATTTATCAGTCCCTGTGTATTTTCCGAATTCGGCAGCAAGAAGGAAGCTGGAAACAGCCCAAGCCAGGGCAACAGCCCAAACTCTTATCTCTGACCAGCTGCAGTGGTTAAATCAAAAGATGAGAATGGGTCTCTCCACCTCTAACTCTCTGAATTAGCAGGGAAAGGCAGGGAAAATACTCAATTAGTTATCAGTGCATCAGTCATTAAACAAAATTTGTGGTATTTACTAATTTTCCTTGGAGAGCATAAAGCATTTCTGCACTTATGCTACTGCCAGAAGATTCCGTCCAAATGGTAAATCCACACATGCAAATATTGATTTTTGTGCCTCAGTCTCAAAACCAGAGCTTTCTGTGATTAAAACATTTCTTACCAAAATGGTGTGTGCTATTTTACTATAATGGTGTGGTCTATTTCAGTAAGCACAGCTTCCTAGCATGGCCTAGGTGCTGAACTGAAGGTGTGGTGTGTGGGCATGGGGGGACAGGGAACAAAGACCACTGGGGTGGATTTAGCAGCTCAAGGCCTGCCAAAGAAGTCAGATCTTGTGCAGTTTACAGTCCTAGCTGGAGGCAGGTCCCAGCTGATCCCATCTCCATGCTGTGGGAGTTGAGTACTCTCCATCCAGGTTCTTTCAGATATTACATGAGGAGGGTTTAATGTTTAATTTCAAATTTTCCTAATGAGCGTATTTGATGTTAGATTGTGTTTTTAATTAGCAGAAGGATACTGTACTGAAATTTCAGCCAAGCATAATAAAGCATTTGCAACAGACAGTTGAATCACTATAGAAACAAATTCTCAGTACTGGTGTTTATATGCTCAATAGCAATGCTGCTGCCCCTGCCCAGTCCTTGGGAGGGAATAGGTTGGTTGAAATCATCTCTAGCCTGTTACTATCTCCAAACTTTTCCATTTATTCTCCAGTTTTCACAAGTTATATTGGGCTGGTTCACGTGTACATGGCCCATCCTCCCCACCCCTCATTTTCATCCAGCTTGCTCAGGAAGAAGTCAGTTTTTGCTGATCCTCTGAGGAAATCTGATGACCCACTGGTGCAGCTCTCTTGTCTGAAGCCATGGTAACGCCTCCATCTCCCTGATGTTGAAATAAGCACAGTTTTCTTTTCAGTGCCTTATTCCTCCAGCTCCTGATGGTTCTGCCCTTCTCCTCCGAGCTCTCCTCTCCTGTGGGAATATGCTGCTCCATCAAAAGTGCTCAGGTTTTCAGTGCAAGGGAAGATTTTATTTCTTTCCTCCAGATGAGATCAGTGTTTTCAGCATGGCAGATGACCAGGGCATGAATACAGAGCAAAGCAGGATCTGTACACCCTGCCTCATCCGCAGAGGGCTTGGGGAATTTCCATTCTGCCCTGGAGAGTGACACAGAACATTTTGAAGGAGGGAAGAAGCACCAGCTGCCAGTGGGTGGAAAATAAGGAAAACGAAAACTTGTACAATACTTAAATTCAAAACTGTTAGTTTGAAAGTACAAACATACTTCCAGAATTTTATTCGTGTATATCCTTAAAATATGATGTCTGGCAATATATTTTTTTGACTAATATAGACCTAAATTCAAAGTAGCATATAATGAATGATTTTTTAAAATTTTAACACTTTAAGGAGTACACAGAAATTATGTTTTCCTTTAATACATAAAAGGATAAGAGAAGAACAACATTATTTCGAGATCAATATTTCAGCTGTGCCAGCTCAGGATGTTATTACATGATGACATTTGGAATGTCCTAAGACCACCCCTGACATCCACAGAAGATGATCCAGAATATCTTTTGTTTCCAATATTGATATACATACACACACACACACACACAAAAGAAGGAAGAAAGCAGAAAGCCTAATCTATAGTAAAAAGCAGAGTGATTTTTTTTTTTTTTGCTAATCAAGGGGCAGAAATTTCAGTCTATAGTTATACTAAAGGTCATTTTGCAAAAAATTAAAACCCAAAAATTACCCCACTGCAGTAGCTCAAAATGAGCAAAATTAGCAGAAGTCACATACTAATATAACATTAATAATATTTTAAAAATTCTATTCCACCTTCTGGTTAATATGTGATTACAGGCAAATGTTGCTGATGTAAAACTGGAATATTTAAGGAATGGGAGGGGAAGATCAAAATAAAGAAACCAATAAAATTAATATTATTATGAAAAATTATTTAAAGTTGGTAAGAGATCTGAAATCGTTAAAAATCGTGAAACAAAGTTTATAGCACTTTGAATACAAATTAACCAAGAGTATTAATAAAAGACATAATGAAAATAATGAGAATTTGAAGTAATTCACACCAACCCCTGCCAGTGCTACAAAATATAACACGCGCAGATATGCAAATGGTTTATACAAATCTGAGGGGGGGAAGCTTTCCGACTGTATGAACACGTACATCGATGGAATTTTTTTCCTGGAGGAGGTTTATTCCTTGCTTTGCTTGCCGGACTTTACAGCGCCCTAAACGGGTAAGAGCGAGCGATGCTCCAGCATCGGTGACGCAGCGGGGAAAAGGGGCGGGAACCCCACCCCGCCCTCTGCAGTCCTCAACCAGGTCGGACCAAACCCCATAAAAGCCGCGGCGCGGGCGGTGCCGGCCTACACCGGCAGTGTCGGCAGCAGCAGCGGGACTCTCGTCATGTCTGGCCGGGGCAAGGGCGGCAAGGGGCTCGGCAAGGGCGGCGCCAAGCGCCACCGCAAGGTGCTGCGCGACAACATCCAGGGCATCACCAAGCCGGCCATCCGCCGCCTGGCTCGGCGCGGCGGCGTCAAGCGCATCTCGGGGCTCATCTACGAGGAGACGCGCGGCGTGCTCAAGGTCTTCCTGGAGAACGTCATCCGCGACGCCGTCACCTACACGGAGCACGCCAAGAGGAAGACTGTCACGGCCATGGACGTGGTCTACGCCCTCAAGCGCCAGGGTCGCACTCTCTACGGCTTCGGCGGCTAAAGCCTCGCCTTCTTGTCCGACCGCTACCAAAAAAATCAAAAAGGCTCTTTTAAGAGCCGCACACCTGAACAGAAAAAGAGCTGTGTTGCTTTAGAAGTGCCGTGTTAAAGTCTTCCAAATTTTAAGATTTTTAACTCATTAGTATGTATAAGATCGTATGACTTTTAACCCCTTGTCAAGAGAGTATTCTCGCTGCTAATAGACAGAAAGCCGTCTTAGTGTTTTAAACGTCCTATATTTAGGGCAATGTACTTGAAAAGAAAGCTAAAAAATTAGCAAAGCAACCTAAGCGCGTAGCCCCCTGTTTCGTGCTGACGGCTGTAGGGTACCTATGGAGGCGTCTCATCTGAGAGACGATTTTCTCCCTCATTGTGTAAACAGTAGAAGTGGATACCTATTTATATTTAAATAACGTCGATTGTAATGCAACATTAGAGGTATCACCTCCCTAAGTCCCCTCTCAGTGTTCAAAAAAGGGCCCCTTTGTTCTCAGAATGACGTGTGTAGGAAATTACCATTCATTTTTTGTGCTTTCGCTGTGTTTACGGTTAGGAATACACTTTTAATTCAGGGTGCCAGAGGTTTGACAGTTTCTGCCTTTCACCTGGGAGCTCTTCTGCGATCGGGCTCCAACGACAGCGCACCCGAGTAGGGAAATATTGCACATATATACAGTGAGGAAAAAGGAAAATCACCTGACACCACATTGTGATTCAGCAGCAACCTAAGGATGCTTTGCATGCTGAAAGATCCGGTCATTTGAAACCACTCTCCTTTGGATTATAAAACTTACATTTGCAATTCATGTTGATCTCCAAAACATTTACCCTGCCAGATGAAAGTTACACAAAGTGGAACCCAACCTCTCCCACCAAAACTCCCTCACAATACACAACTCCACGCACCCCATAGTAACCAAGCCCCAAAAATACTGGTAGGATTACTATTTAAGAAAAAAAAAATCAATTAGAGAAAAAAAAAAAACATGAATTTTTTATGCATTAAGATCAGCATAATTTGCGATTTCTCCTTTCCCGTTAGAACATTTCTCGGAAAAGGGCTCATTTTTGAGGGAGTCTGTACAAACTGCGATAGCGAACCGCGCACCCTTGGAACAGGAGCGGCGGGGCCGAGACCGGGGGGGGTTGGGGGGGTTTGAGCGCGGGCAGCCGTTGGTGAAGGCGCGCTCGCGGCGGGCTTTTCGAAATTGAAAGCACCCAATGGCAGCGCCGCATTCCTGGCAGCCAATCAGGGAGCGGTGCAGGCTATAAAAGCGGCTGCGGCAGCGCCCTGAGTTCATTCAATTTCTTCTTTCAGCTCCTGCGGCTCCTGTTGTGTCCCGGCAGCGATGGCGCGCACGAAGCAGACGGCGCGGAAGTCGACGGGCGGCAAGGCGCCCCGCAAGCAGCTGGCCACCAAGGCTGCCCGCAAGAGCGCGCCGGCCACGGGCGGCGTCAAGAAGCCGCACCGCTACCGGCCCGGCACGGTGGCGCTGCGCGAGATCCGGCGCTACCAGAAGTCCACGGAGCTGCTGATCCGCAAGCTGCCCTTCCAGCGGCTGGTGCGCGAGATCGCGCAGGACTTCAAGACCGACCTGCGCTTCCAGAGCTCGGCCGTCATGGCGCTGCAGGAGGCCAGCGAGGCCTACCTGGTGGGGCTCTTCGAGGACACCAACCTGTGCGCCATCCACGCCAAGCGCGTCACCATCATGCCCAAGGACATCCAGCTGGCCCGCCGCATCCGCGGAGAGCGCGCCTGAGCTCCCTGCCCCGGCTGCACTCGCTGTGGTCCTGAATTATTCCTCCCACACCCTAAAGGCTCTTTTAAGAGCCACTACATTGCACAAGAGAGTTGAAGCACTGCTTCGTTATACTTAAGAGACAGCGTTTCGGAAGTTTTCAAAAGTTATTGCAATTCCAATGTAAGCATCCCAGTAATTTTAAGTACTTAAGCTGCTTTCCTGTTTTTGCAGGGTTGCATGCTGTTCTAGTGAGGTGCTTCCTAAGCCCATTCAACTGCACAGAATAAGGAAATTGCACAAAGCAAATGACTGTTAAATTCAGCAAATGGAAAATATACTAGGTCAGACAGCTGGCACCTATTTTTCCCTGCCCCTTTTCCCTCTCCCCCCACTCCCAACTTGATACTTTCTGTAAAAACTATTTGGAATAATTTAGCTTTACTTTAAACCATACTGGAAGGTATAACCTGTGTTAGCATTGGAAGAAAGACATTATCAAGTTTCAAACAGCTTTTTATTAAGTATTATGGTATTTATTAAGTATATATATATTTTTTTACATAGTTTATATATAAATATGTATAGTTTTATAAAGTTTATATATAGTTTTATTAAGTATTATACACAGATACGCTTTTACTGTGATTGTACTTGTGAAATTTTAACTGGCTATCTCAACTCTCCCTCTATCATGCGACTAAAAGAGGAGTGCTAAGATTATAAACTCAATGATAGGATTAAAAATTGAGAAATTCAATAATTTAGTCTAATTGCTTTTTTTCTTTTGGGTGGGGGGCGTGGGTGAGTTTATGTGTGTTAAGTCTGAGGATAGGCAGGAGAAGATGACAATGAGTACCTGGAAAGGCAAAGAGAATCTGGTGGCTGGTTGTTTCTGATGTCTCCTCTCCTATTTTCCCAACACATGGAGACCAGTGGTGCAGAGAAAGTTTTGTGGCTTCTGCTTGGGGCCCCATCATCTGAGGAAAAGAAAGCAGCTGTCAGGCTTGGCAGATTCAGCCAAGGGGAGGCCTGTGGGAAATAGGCTCATGCAGCTCTGAGCGTGGTTAAAGACAAGGGGTTTGTATTTGATGACAAGAAAACTGAGTCAGAAGAGGAACGTGCACAGGGACATCAAAGGCCAACACTTAGCAGAATTCAGTTGATTCAATAAAACTTTGTAGTCAGGAAATTACAGTTGGCCTTTAGTTCAATTTCTGGTTGTGCCAAGTCTTACAGACTGTCACTCTTTTAGTATTTTAGAGAGGTCAACTTTTCTACAAATTCACAAATAAAGCACTGAGATTTCTATTGATTTTGCTTCTTTGCTGTCACATCTTTTCCTCTGTCCTTGACAATGGACTCCAGCCTCTCCAAAACCCTTCTGTAAATGTTACCAGCCAAATTATTCTGAAATTAAATTCAAGTATTTGAGTATGGCATGTGGGGAACCCTGTAAGTGGATTCATATGGTATTTTTCTGAAACAATACCCACGAGGCAACCAAGGTATATACAAGAAATACTCATAGCATAGTGATGTAGGTATGAAAGTAAATATAAATGCATTTTTGTAAATGTTATATAACTGTATGAACACCTTCATATTTTCTTTTTCCATTCATAAATTTCAGATCCATCCATCTCTTTCTCATCCCCCTCTGCCTCAGCACCATCTGGAATGTTTCCCTGCAGTTCCAATATCATATGGTGTATTAAATAATAGAAACTGTTTCACAGCTGGTACTAAATGATCACTCTGAGTCTCCTTTAGTTGAAATGGTTTTATTATCTTTTATTCTTTTGTTTGTGTGTCACCACTTGCAGAGTTGGGTGAGAACTTACATATGGCAATGCTCCTACTGGAAAAGTACAGAGACTGTCCCTAAGTGTAGCTTAAAAGGAACTCTATTATTATAATATTAAAATTAGCAATTTATCTGCCTACTCTCTAAGACTTCAGTAGCCTCCATCCTGATACTAGTTTTTGCTACAAACTTGCAATTCATAACTGACTCAAACTTCGTGACCTGGCCCAAATTCGAGGGTAGCACAGGTTAAAAAGGCTAAAACCTTAGAAGTGTTACAACTGTAAATAAAGAGGCAGGGGTCACTGGTGCCTGCTTATAGTGCACACCCAGGCTCTATAAAGAGCTTCCCTGATTCCAGTCTATGGAAACTGCTCCCAGAAGTGAATGAGGAAATTATTCATTATGACTGGGATATTGTTAATATGTTCTCAGTGACCTCCAGTAAAATTGCTAAAAGGGACTGGTAGGATCTTAGAGCATTAACATGGTGCTGCTTGTTGGAAATAATAGAGTTCATTGATTTATTTATTTTTCCTAGTTAGTGTTAACATGCTCTGTTTCAACTGAAGCAGAAGGAAGAAAGAAAGGCTGAGGTTATCCTTTCGTATATTCTTTTCTCTGACTTTTAAAAGAACATGGAACTTTTATGGCCTACTGAAACATTTCCTTCTCTCTCCAGGTTTTTAGTTACAATTTTCTCATCATTTCATGTTGTTTAATCAAGATAAGGAGAAGTCTTCATCATGCTTCACGATACAACTCTCCTTCCATTCCAACCTTGTTCCAAAACCAGGCCATGATGATCAATAAATTCATTCAGGGGGCTTTATGTGGGAGGAAGAAAAAAGAAGGGAGAAAATTAAAAAGGCATAAGAGGCAGAGCCCCCCAAACAAATCTTTATCCTATCTGACTGACAAACTCAGCAAGTCTTTCTGCTTTCTTTTCCCAGCCACCCAAGTGCTGTCTGTGGCAGACAGGGTCTGTAGCTCAGCATCTCTGAGCAGGCAAACGGGGCCCAGAAGCCTCTAAAGAGAGCAGGTGGCCACTCTGGCTTCTAACAGCTGCCTTCAAGTGCTCCCCAGTCCTCAGGACTGTGACATCCCAAGTGCCAGATGTGATTTTTTTGCAGATGGAGAGAAGAAAGGGAGATTATTCCAAAAATAACTGGAGAAGCATCAGCTATTAATGAATCTGAAGTTTAATTTTAAACTCCTCCTTTTGATTTTCAGACTCTTCTTAGACTGACTTTGCCTCATAGTAAGAATTTGAACAGAGATGGGTCCTTAGAAGGCAGAAAAGTGCAGGTGTATATATCTGTCCTTCCAGAAACTCATGAAGAATGCTGAAGGACTGGCTGCAGAAATGACAACTCAGCACACATCATATATGGTGATCACTACTGGAGAAATGCAAGTTAAAAGACAAATACATTAACTCTCATAAGGGCAAGAATATATAAATTTTCACACCATGATTTTTATAAAACTTATTAAAAAACACCCTCCACAAACAAACAAACAAACAAACAAACAAAAAAACCCAAACCAAACCAAACGAAACCCCACAACCTCCTCTCCCCCCCCCCTCCACCAGTTCTGTATTATTATGGTAGCAAATCTGGAAATGTTTGGTAAGTTATTCCTGTCTACAGTACTTTTTTATCAGTTTCTTGGCCTTTTCACTTTTCTGTCCTCATGAATCCTGGGCCATCAGTATGGTGATCAATTATTTAACACCTGTAAAACGATATTTATCAAATATGACATAATCAAAACAGACTAATTGTGATGGATATTCTTGTTCCCGGTTTTAAGAATTGCTGGAGCAAGGTGGCAGCCCCCTTAAGGCAATCTGTTAAGTTTGACAGCGACACAGGACAGTAACACAGGATGTTTCTGCCCTTGCCTTGAACCAGCCAGGCAGGGTTCAGGGTGCACGGGTCGACTCCAGACACAGGGGTGTCCCTGTCAGGCCCCTCCATCCCCCCTTTTCTCTTTAAAGCTGTCACATCACTCACTCACATGAATGTAAACCCCTCCATCCTGAGGCTCCCGAATCGCCCTCCTTAAACTGACATTTCTCACACTTCCCCTAACGAGTGTTCTTAAAGCAGTCATTATGCATAGTATCCCGGGTGACTTTCAAGGGAATTTTTAGGCAGCGCTACAGCTCTTTTAATTGTGCATGTAGTGGCTCTTAAAAGAGCCTTTGGGTCTGCGTGGGTTACGGCAGCGAATTACGCGCGCTCTCCGCGGATGCGTCGGGCCAGCTGGATGTCCTTGGGCATGATGGTGACGCGCTTGGCGTGGATGGCGCACAGGTTGGTGTCCTCGAAGAGCCCCACCAGGTAGGCCTCGCTGGCCTCCTGCAGCGCCATGACGGCCGAGCTCTGGAAGCGCAGGTCGGTCTTGAAGTCCTGCGCGATCTCGCGCACCAGCCGCTGGAAGGGCAGCTTGCGGATCAGCAGCTCCGTGGACTTCTGGTAGCGCCGGATCTCGCGCAGCGCCACCGTGCCGGGCCGGTAGCGGTGCGGCTTCTTGACGCCGCCCGTGGCCGGCGCGCTCTTGCGGGCAGCCTTGGTGGCCAGCTGCTTGCGGGGCGCCTTGCCGCCCGTCGACTTCCGCGCCGTCTGCTTCGTACGCGCCATGGCTCCAGGAACAAACCCTCTGAGGCAGAGAGAGAAATGTATACAGCAGCGCTTCCACCGCCGCAATTTATAGTGCGGCCCCGTCTGTGATTGGTCGCAAGAGGCGCGCTCCCATTGGATGCCGTGCGATCCCAGCCCGGTGCTGAAGCTCGGCCGAGCTCCCCGGCCCCGCTCCCTCCGCAACGCGCTCGGTGCGGGCCAGGGGCGGGCCGTGAGTATCAGACACTGTGCGCGTATCCCTGCTGCTACTCCCGCTCTGCATCTCTGCCGATCCTCCTGACAGATGGGAAAGAGCGGAGAGGCCAAAACTCTGCACGTTACTTGCACTTTATCTTTTCTTTCTTTGTGTCTTTGTTTTGGTTTGCTATTTTTAATGATGGGCTGGTTACAAAAGAAGGAAAATGTTCTTTCAGTGTGGTACACAGCTCCTTACGTGAATAGGCACGTTATTCCCTAAGACACAAAGCACAGATAGGCTGGTACCTGGAAACAGAGGCACTAAAAAAAATCCAGTAACACACGTTTGTAGCTATGACATGTAACAACCTGCAGTGATGGAGATGATTTTTAAGCTACTATTTTTATGTTTTTCATGTTTTAATTTCACTAGGCAATTCTGAAGGAAAAGCTTTACATATCATCAGACAACATTGTGATAATGATAATACTTAGGCCATTGACTTTTTTTTTTTTCTGACATTAATTGAAAAGAAAGATGGTGTTGGTCTCCCACTTAATTTTCCGCTAATCATGAAGGTGTGAGAAAACCAGAATAGACCACAAATCCACAAATCCATATTGATATCATTGTTTGCAGGTGCCAAATAATTTCCAAAGGTTTCATATAAAATTAAAATGTTTTTTATTTTTATTTTTTTTCCTTTTGGTCGTGATTTTGGGATTCTTTTTTGTGTTTTTTAAATGTTGTTTGTGTTGACAAAATATCAACACCAAGTTTCTTATGATACATTAAAAAGAAAATATTTCTAGATTCATCATTTGCATTTACTGTCCAGTCCCCTCCCATCCCTTCCCTCTCTCCTCCCAATTATGCCCCAAATGATCACGAGAAAACAGTATTGGATTTACTCTTTTATTTTAAAAGTAAATGTATCATAGACAAGAACTAAAGGAGGGGGAGGAGGGAAATAGAAATACTAGAGAGAAAACATTCACCTCAGGGCAACTTTCCGATTCTTCCGAAGTCGAAGCATTCATTTTAATTGCTTAATACTTAGTCCAATACAAAATTTAAAACAAGACATTGAATAACATTTTACATAATTGTTTAAATCGGTGGACATTGCGAAAGTACACATTCAAATTTTATCAAAGAGCAAACTGACACATTTGAGAGCTCTCATAAACATTAGTAGCATTACGTTAACAGCTTTGGAAAGAGTTAATAGCATCGTTTTTGTATTTAGAACTTGCAACATCGTAACACAGCTCTTTTCAAGGAATAGGGTGGGTGGCTCTTAAAAGAGCCTTTTGGGTTTTTTTGGTAGCGGTCGGACAGGAAGGCGAGGCTTTAGCCGCCGAAGCCGTACAGAGTGCGACCCTGGCGCTTGAGGGCGTAGACCACGTCCATGGCCGTGACCGTCTTCCTCTTGGCGTGCTCCGTGTAGGTGACGGCGTCGCGGATGACGTTCTCCAGGAAGACCTTGAGCACGCCGCGCGTCTCCTCGTAGATGAGCCCCGAGATGCGCTTGACGCCGCCGCGCCGAGCCAGGCGGCGGATGGCCGGCTTGGTGATGCCCTGGATGTTGTCGCGCAGCACCTTGCGGTGGCGCTTGGCGCCGCCCTTGCCGAGCCCCTTGCCGCCCTTGCCCCGGCCAGACATGACGAGAGTCCCGCTGCTGCTGCCGACACTGCCGGTGTGGGCCAGCACCGCCCGCGCCGCGGCTTTTATGGAGTTTGGTCCGACCTGGTTGAGGACTGCAGAGGAGGGGGCGGGGCTTGCCTCTGGCTCCCGCCACCTCCCCGCTTTCTCTGCGGCGCGGCCCGCGAGCGGAAAATTTCGGGATTTGTGTGAATTTCCCTTCCCCGAGGCACAACGGGTTTGGTGTTACTGTCGCTTTTCGGTGCGTTTCTTGTGTTTCAGGTAGCAAGGACAGCGTGTCTGGTTTTTTATGATGATTCATGTATTTTTTAAAGCTTTGATATGAGTGATAGCTTAGAAGAAAAAGCTCATTCATAGAAAGTTGCCCCACTTATTGATTCACTTTAATTATGCTCCAATTTGTTATTTTCAAAGATTCATGTCTTATGTATTTCGGTTTCACCTGCTTGTACGGATTCTCCTGAGCAGCTTCTTGGTTTATACAGTTACTTCGCTTTTTTATTAATGGATAATCTTGCAGCAAATTCTGTCCAATCGTGTTCCTAAGAAATTCTACCCATCCTCATTTTTTTTTTCACATCTTCATTTCCCACCATCTCTGAATGTTATCTCAAGGTGAATTTACCAGTACTGGTATGCTAACCAAGATTTTACAGGTTTCAGTTTAATATTTTAAGGTAAAAGTATTCTTTTGGATGACTATTTTTACAGTATTTTCCAGTGTGGTGGTGTCATAAACAGGAGCATGTCTATTTTTAGAGCAATTGAAAATCAAATACTCAAAAGAAAGGTAGTTTTGCATTTTTCAGGTATTTATTAATTCTGGGTTTGGTCTCTTTAGTGGAGGAAAATGTTCTGAGATTTTGCTGCTGAAATCAAGCTGTATTTAGCAAAAGTTATTCAGTAAATCATTTTTGACCGTGAAAATTTTCTGGAAGGATAAAAGAAGTTTCCTGTATTGGGTGTTTGCTGCCCTCCCATGGATGTTTTTTGATTGCTTGATAGTGTTTTTCTTCTTACTGGCTGGGCAGCTTTACGTAATGTGTCCTTTCATGAAGATCCAAAGAAAGATTGAACAATCATCAATCCATCTTCCCACAGACCACAGACAGAGAAGTTGCACCCGTTAGCAGAGAAATCACTGTTCAGTGGCCCCTCCTGCTTTGGGAAATTAAAATAACGGATCTGTCACACGTTCATGCACCATCTTTTCAGCACGGGCCCAGAGGAAACCCAAATGGGGCAAGGCAAATATCAAAACTTTGAAAGAGACATGCTGAAATTTCAAACCTCTGACAAAGTCTCTGTTCCACAAGGAACTTGACAGTATTCTCATCTGGGCTGTGGAGATACTTCTGGAATGCAGGGGGAATGCCACAGCTCAGGTCATGGTGCTGTCTTTCCAGTTTGCTCCTTTCAGGGAGAAATTTCAGGGACCATGCCTGGACTGCTGAGGGAGATCAGGACATCAGGAGAAACTGGGCACTCTGCAGTCAGCTCTTCTGTCACTTCCAGGAGATTGTGGGAGTAAGGTAGGTGTGTCCTGCCCTGGTAAGGATACACTTGGTGTCATGCTTGCAGCAGGTTTTTCACCGTCTGAGTTCCCAGGGTGTCACCAACAGGGCAGTTTAGCACTACCTGCTGCAGAACTCCCTGAACTACTCTGCTCTGAAAATCCAGACCTTCAGGCTGTTCAAGCAGACTTCAGGGACTCTGACTCCATCACAGGTCCTTGCTAGGAATTCTTGGCTTTTCTTTTTTCTTTTTCTTTTCTTTTTCTTTTTCTTTTTCTTTTTCTTTTTCTTTTTCTTTCCAATGGAATAAAATGAATGTACAGCCTCATAACGTAAATCCTGCTCCATAATGAGCTGCTTCTGCCCAAGGATCTGTGACTACCTATAACATTTTCCTCTGTCTCTTGCTGTCTGCTTGCTTTGCAAAAGGTCAGAAACCATTTGGAAAAGGAGGTTTTTATTAAAAAAAAGAGATACATGCTTGTTCATAGCCTTAGTCTTTTAACTCATGACAGAAATTCACAACTAATAAAAGGGAGCAAGTTTTGAGCTGAGTTCCTGCTCTTCTTCACTCACAGCTGATTCTAAATTATACATCAAATATCATCTGTTCTGTGAGGTATCTTTGATAAAATTAAACAGTAACTTAGGATCCATTGAATCATTTCCTATGGAAGAGACATTCAAAGATCATAAAACTGACCTCTGTGTGGCATTAGGAGTACAGAAACTTGGCAGAAAATGAACACTTGCATTCCAGCTGGTCCTCACACATCAGAGGCACTGGATGCAGCTGGCCTTAATTTCTGATTCCTGAAAATTCAGCCTGGTAAGCCTGGTAGTGTCAAATAAGAAGCATGAGCACAGATTCACAAATAGTGCAGTTTCACAATTCAGCTCTATAGATGTGGTTGCATTCAATAAGAACTGCTGCAATCACAGACTGGAGAACAGAGTAGTTTCCTGAAGAAACAGAAGTAAAACCTCAGAATTGCCAGGGTTAAATGCACTATGATAGAGCTTCAACAAGAACAATAATGTCGTGTTAACCCAGACATTACTACTACTACTATTATTATTATTATTATTATTATTATTATTATTATTATTATTATTATTATTACTATTGCTATTATTATTGCTATTATTATGTGATGAAGCTTACCAGGAAGGCCTGCCCAGTTGTGAGTAGAGAGAGGAGAGTAGCTTGGGTACTGGCTCCAAGGTCTTTTTGTCTTCCCCCCAAACAGGTTAAATTTCTACCCTCCTTATCTAAAACATAATCTTATCCCACTCTCCCTCTTACGTGTGGCATGATCTAGGTGAAGAACTGAGTAATACAGTCACATATGTGGTAGCACATACTTTGTACAAGTTATTAGCATATGCAGTAGCATGCAATTTAACATATAAGTTACTTTATCAGGCAAAAGTTACTTTTTTGGCCATGTGTCCTTCAAAGTTCAGATCATGACTTTGCTCCATTTTTTCTGTTCCTCAGAGCCAAATTGTGACCATCCTATCTTCACCTCCAGCCCAATCATTCTCCCTTGGGATCAAGGATGCATCTCCCAATGTGCACAGGTAACAGGAGGTGAGGTGCAGGCATGGGCAGTGAGCTACAGCCCTTGCCTTGGCCCTTGGTTGTCATCCCACACCTCTGTGCTGTAGGCAAGGACTTCTTTTACTAGATCAAATTTCAATGTTTGATGTAAGCCATAATCCTATTATTATTATTATTTTTTTACATTTCAATTCTTCCATAGCTGCTTGCAGCCCAATTCTTAAATCATTGAAAAAAGGATCCTGCAGTCACTTGAGTTTTTCATGATGTCTCAGCAGTTCATGCAGGACTGATGAACAAAACTCATGTGGGAATGGAAGTGCAAAGACATCGACAAAACACTGTGTGCAAAATCAAAGTCAGAATGCAACATAACTCCAAATCTGGAAATAATTGTCCAAAATTCAGTAGGGAGAGTGAATGGGGATCCCAGGAGGAGTCACACTGGTGACTTCATTATGCTTTGACAATGTGTTATGTAGAGGAGAGATCTCAAATTCCCACAGAAAAAAGTGCTTGATGACCCTGTGTCCAGCAGAACACTGGGTGCATTGTTATCTAGATGGTAAAAAATAAACTTGTGGAAGGAAAACTCTGTTGTGTAATCTTACTATGTCAAAGGTGTCTAAGTTGAAAAGTGGTTCCATGCCCAAATTCAAGCTGGTTCAAATCTGTACTGACATGCAAGCAGCAGAGACCAGGTCTGGTATTAATGCTATTTATGTTGCCCTCTTCCAGACTCCACATCTGGCTGTCCCCACCTTCTGCCTACAATACATTGTAGGTGTTTCACAACTGAAAACAGCTCCTTCTTTTGAGAACCTGTAAACTTAGTCTTGAAATGTACATAACTTGCATTTTACAACTTATTTAGCCGAGGTTAATAGGAAGACTTTTTCCCTTCTTTATTCAGCTGTCATGGTTTAACCCCAGCTAGCAACTCAGCACTGTGCAGCTGCTCCCTCACTCATTCCCAGAGATGGGGGAGAAAATCAGAAAAGTGAAAAAACTTTGTGGCTTGAGATAAAGACAGTTTAATTGGTGAAGCAAAAGCCATGCATGCAAACAAAGGAAAACAAGGAATTAATTCATCACTTCCCATGGGCGGGCAGGTGTTCAGCCACCTCCAGGAGAGCAAGGCTCTGTCAGGCCTAATGGTGATTTGGGAAGAGGAAAGCCATCACTGGAATACTCCCCTCCCTTCTTCTTCCCCACAACTTTACCTGCTGTGCATGAACCTGTATGATTTGGAACATCCCTTTGGTCAGTTGGGATCAGCTGTCCTGGCTGTGTCCCCCCCACCTCCCTGTGCACCCCCAGACTCCTCATGGGTGAGGGGAGAAGCAGAAAAGGCCTTGGATCTGTGTAAGCACTGCTCAGCAGTAACTAAAACATCCCTGCCTTATCAACACTATTCCCAGGACAAATTTTAAACAACTTTGTGCCTGAACTAACACAGTTTGCTTTTTATGGAAGTCTAGCTTCTAATTTTCTCTACCAAACATTTCTTAATAAATTAGTAGAATAGTTTCACTAGCAATAAAACTGCACTTTTGATGCTTTTCAGAATAAAGCCCTTAAAGGAGACTTTTTAATTGTTTTTCAAAGACATGATGAGGCCAGGCAGAATAAACTCTTTCACCTGACAACAGCTGCCATTAAATATATAGACATACACAAGCAGTACAGGAATAACATAACCCACTAAGAGAGAATGAAAACATAGAGAAACATATGTTTGAAAATTACCTGTTTTTGTGGTAATCTGACAGGCCATTTGGCTTTGTGGTGATTAATGCTGATGAAAAACTCTGTAGCCCCATCACAAAAAAGGGCATCAGTAGAAAATTATTTGTTATTCTTGGGGGGGGGGGGGTTACCTTAAACAGAATTCTTGACAGGATCCTATGTCTGTTTTGCTATATGTAGGCCTTTATCTAACTCAGTGGTTCATTTGGCACTTTTGGAACATCACAGACTTTTGATATTACATTTATTAAGTACATCTGTGAAATAAACAGCTGACCCTATGGAAGAGAAAATGTGGAAACCCAGAGCACTGGGAATATTTCTCTGTCTTCTCTGGGGTGCCCTGACCCCCAGGGGAGCGCTGACCTTGACCCTCATCATGGAGAAAGTTTCCTAGACTTCAAGATAGCCTAGAATCCACAGAAGTGTGAAAGAGATTATAGAGAGCAGTGTAGATGCATCACTTGGTGAGAAATTTAGGTTTTTGGATTTTTAGTATGTTGTGGATGGAAGCAAGATGGAGGGCACAGGGTGTTGTCCTGGATTTCTCCTTCATGCTTCTTCTTCATCCTTCTTCATGGGTTTGGGTGGCATTTTGTAATTGGGCAGAAAAGTCCCCATTGCAGCTCTTTGGGATCAGTTATTGGGTTAAAAGGGAAAATAATCTGGGTGTCAGTTCTCAATTGGATAGTTTAGTTTTAATAGACCTTGTAACAAGAGGTTAGCCATTTTGTGCCTTCTAATGAAAAGCTGCTGAACTCAGCTTTTCAGCAAACAGTGGTGAAAAGTGGTGAGCCTGTTTTACTGATAAGAAATAATAAACACTTGAGTCCAAACACGAACTACTGTCTCAAGTGCCTTCAATGCAGACCCAGAGAAACCAACAGCTGGTACTGCCACAAGAAAAAATCAAACCAGGTCTTCCTTGTAATAAACTGCAATACTGAACGCTTGGTTTTTGGCTTTTATTTTTTTTTTTTACCTTTATTCTAATTTTGGGGCAGTTTAACATTTAATCATAAGGTATATCCTTTTGGTTTTTGTTGAAGTTATGACCAGACACTAGACACCAGCATGCAGCACACCTTAGAAAATACTGAGCAGAGCTCATATATTTTCTTTCTTTTGGCAGTATCATAAAGTAATCTTAACATGTTTAATGAAAAAAATTAATGACCATATGTCAAAAAAACGTGTCAGAAGAGTGAGATGTGTTCCCCCTCTTCACTGCAATCATGAATCACACAACTGAACCTCAGTCCAGTAGGTTAGCAAGAAATTTGAGCCATGACAGCAAAACAGTAACCCCTGAGTTTTTCTTAGGATATCAGCTTTTCTTATGTCCAGAATAGGAATCTGCTTATTAGCTAGAGGAACCTGCTGAGGGTGGTGTGGGGTCCTGAGGGAGAGACAGTGATCAGACACCGTGTTAGTGACTTGGTAATTTTAAAAAAGCTATTTCTGAGGGAGAATCAGTCTGGAGCTGTGCACAGCTCTCCCAGCTGAGCTCAGATGGCATCTACAGGGCCTGTAGTGCCCAGGCTGAGGGGAAAGTGGCTAAGAAATGATTAATTTGGGTTACTGACTGATATGCCAGTGGTGCAACTGGCATAAAAATGACATTGCACTTATCCCTGCAGGATGAGTTTTCCCAGGCCACTCTTGCTCTTTGCCACTGCACTCCCTTTTCCCAGTAGGTGTCTGTGCTGTGCTGCCCAACTCAGCTTCACAAATTTAACAGGAATTTTTGGTTTGATGGTTATTTTGCTCCTGTAATGGACAGTATAACCACTGGAGCTTATATAAACAGTGCATTCCATGTTCCTGCACACATACACCCCTTCTTGTTGTGCGGAACGATTTCTCACAATATTTGAGTCATCTCTCAAGTGAAGGATCAGCTTTGCTCGATCTTTGTGCTCATTAACAAAGTAAATCCCCACCCGTAGGCTATGATCACCTCGTACTCCCTGCAAGCCGCTTCCTCGCAGAGCAGTCGCAGTGAAAGGAGGCGTGCACCGCGTCTTTAAACCGAGACGGGAGAATCGCCAGTGACCACAGCCATAGGCCGGTATGTGTGCAGAAAATATCTAGTTTGTATGGTTCGATTTGTGCAAAAATGAACACCCGGGAAAGAACTGAGCGCGGCAGCACCCATGAGTGGATTTCGAGCTCCGAAGCGGAGGACTGCGCTGAGGCAGCTCAAAACTTGGAGCTCCCGGGATCGCCGGGACCCTACGGCTCCCAAAGCAGGCACGGGACTGGACGGGAATGAAAAAGGCCGAGGGGATGAGGGAGGTGGGAGAGGCGGTACCAACCTAGCAGGGAACTCGTAAGCCTCTTCCGCCAAGTGTATGCAGGGAGAAAGGGGGAGCGCCTTTTTAACCCGAAAATTGCCGGGCACTAGAAAAGCCCAAGAGCGAGGGCCAATGTTTGCGTAGCGCGGGCTTTTCGAAAAGTTCCGGGCTCGGGGGGCGGTGCGAGCGGCGCTTCCCTGCCCAGCTCGGCGCCTCCCGCCTGAGGAGAGATAAACCATGGGGAGCCGCAGCATTCCCATCCCGATCCCCATCCCCGGAGCGCACCGAGCGGTGTCCTCGCTCCTACCTCGAGGAACTCTGCTTAACCCGATTTCCTGCACCGAACGGGAAGGTGTTTGCTCAAGGATTATTTATTTAAATGAGATGTGCCGCCGTGAGCTCCGCTCCGGTGCCGCTCTGCACCGGCAAAGAACAAGAGCGCAAGGAAGTTATCGGATCCACCCAAAAGCGACAGCAACGGAGAAAACAACAAAAGAGCTTTTAATTGCGCACGGATAACACGAAAAGAAACTTTAAAAAATTATTTAAGAGTTCCAGCTCTTTTTGTGAAAACTTGGGTGGCTCTTAAAAGAGCCGTTGGGTTTATCTGCAAGGCAGATGGGGTTTTTACAGCACCATTTATTTTTTCTTAGGTGCCGCCTTCTTCGCCTTGGCCGCTTTCGGCTTGGCCGCCTTGGGCTTGGCTGCTTTGGGCTTCACCGCTTTCGCTTTAGCCGGGCTCTTGGCTGCTGCCGCCGCTTTTTTGGGCTTGGCAGCCTTTGTCACCTTCTTGGGGCTCTTGGCTGCTTTCTTGGCCGCGGCGGCCGCCGGCTTCTTGGCTTTCTTGGGGCTCTTTTTGGCCGTCACCGGCTTCTTGGGCTTCTTGGCGGCACTGGCAGGCTTCTTGGCCGCCGGCTTCTTGGGCTTGGCTGCGGCAGTTTTTTTCTTCGGGGCTTTCTCCTTTCCTTCTCCGGGTTTCTTGTTGAGGCGGAAGGAGCCGGAGGCGCCGGTGCCCTTGGTCTGCACCAGGACACCCTTGCTGACGAGGCTCTTGATACCTAGTTTAATGCGGCTGTTACTTTTCTCCACATCGTAGCCGCCGGCGGCCAGCGCCTTCTTGAGCGCGGCGAGCGAGAGCCCCTTGCGCTCCTTGGAGGCGGACACGGCCTTGGTGATCAGCTCGGTGACGCTGGGCCCCGCGGGCTTGCGGGCTTTGGAGCCGCTCGCCGCCTTCTTCGGCTTCTTGGCGGCGGGGGCTTTGGCCGGTGCCGGGGCGGCGGCGGCGACGTCGGGCGCGGCGACGGGAGCGGTCTCGGCCATGTCGGCTCGGGGCGATCCGGGCGAACAATGGAGGCGCCGCCGCCGCCGCCCCTTTTATAGCAGCGCCGCGCGCGCTGATTGGTGCGCGGCCCCGCGCCCCGCCGCCCGCCGCCGCGCCCGCTGTGTTTCTTCAAGGTCCAAAAATGACTTTTTCTGCACGAAATTTGCCGCCTGTGCGCCCCGTTTTTTGCCGGGAGGGAAGGGGGGAGTCCGTCCTACAGGCTAGTGGAGTTTCCCCCCAGAAGGAGAAGAAATGAGGGAAACGCGACCGCTGAAACTCAGCGGCGGGCAGCTGCAGAGACCTCGGTAGAGAGAAACCTTCGGTTTATATTTTAAATTTAAAATTTACCGTGAGTTAAATGGGCACAACTGGCACAAAATGTTGTTCTTTAGAAGGTTCTCTACAGAGCAGAGAAAAAACAGAGTGGTTTGAGCGGTTGGTGTCAGAGTAAATGGATATTTAACCCGAGGAAGTAACACAGTTTGCCCCATGGTCCCAGGCGCTGATGCAGAGCTGGCTCCCTCGGCTGAGCCGCTTCCCTCCGAAATCACCGCGCTCAGCCTCTTCAGAGATCGCGGTCTCACAGCCAGTGCCTTTTGGGGAGATGTTCGTGCTTTAGCAGCATGTGTGAAAGTCCATGTTCCTTTCCTTGTGCTTGGGCATTTCAGTGGAACAAAGCACCGACTGTGTGCACCCTCTGTACACTGATGCTCCTGTCGCTGCATTTTCCGTATAACCTTAACGAAGCAGCTTTCCTTTATTAAATTCAGAAATCAGGATTACTGCAACTACAGTTTATCTGCTTTTAGTGTTAATACAGTCAGAGTAATAAGAGTAGATTTGA
Organism: Molothrus ater; assembly: GCF_012460135.2. NCBI lineage: Eukaryota > Metazoa > Chordata > Aves > Passeriformes > Icteridae > Molothrus > Molothrus ater. Next base: position 47,375,417 of record NC_050482.2, read on the forward strand.
AGAGTAATTATTCTTCTCTGCCTCATAATTAATTAAAATAGATTAAGAAACAGAATCTGGAGTATACTGAATTTTGAATTGTACGGGGAGTTAAACCTGAAAACTCATCTTTTGAGGGTATGTTGAGTAGCCAGGAGACTTAAAGCAAAACTGATTTCTCGGCTTTAATGAAAGATTGTAGATTGTGTAAGCTTGTATCTTTGATAACACCACCTGGTAATTCGGGACTTTACTTTCAGAAGAAAAGAACCCACACCTTAGCAAGAGGATTCCTGCCCTGGGAAGTGGCAGCTCCATATTACAAACAATGGATGGATTCTCTTTTCTTCCCCCTTCGTTTTCAGTGCAATGTTGCTTTCTTTCGAACACCGACCAGTTAACAGTCTGCCGGCAGCAGTATTGTCTTCTGTACCCTCCATATCCGGGCTATCATCAGCTCCTAAAGCCCTGCGAGCAGCTAAATTCAGTGCTGAAAGGAGGTGAGAAAGGATGAATGAAATGTCGGTAAAACCTGGAGTCCCTGCTGTTTGAGAGTGTGAAAATAAAGAAACACAGCGACTTCAGTAATTTGAGAAACGTCAAGTTCTTTTCTTATTACCCACGTTTAATTGAAAAATCTAAACTGTTACAATCAGAGCAAACACTGGATTTATTCTAGTAATTTGAAATACCCTTTTTCCCTGCTTGAAGATAAATGTTGAAAAAATACAGCTTACTGAGGTGTCCCTAAGTAAACCTATAAAAGAAAGGTAAATGCACGTTTTGGATGATAATAACAAGCATAACAAACCGTGGTGTGACCCTGTAGAATGTTGCACTCTTTCTTGATTAATCACAGAAATGGGAAAATAAATTTAATGCCCACTTAATCTGATACTATTTCCTATAGTGGGGGAGGATTAAGGCCTTCTGTGACACTACTGAACACTACCAGAATGCTGAAAATATTTTTTTTATAAACTAGTAATAGTAACCCCATAGCCAAGAACAGTTCAAAACCTCCCAGAGGCACTAGTGCTAAGATCTGGAGTTCTTTAGTCCCTTAATATTTGTATATAAATGGTTATTTGTGTCAAAAGAGTCACATTTATTGGCAGCTTTCTGTCCACTTTCTGGGCTTGTATAGGAACTGTTGCAATGTTGATCTACCCCTGAAAGACTCAGTAATCCTTTTATTTCTTCCTACTTCATTGTGGCAGAAAGGAATTCTGAAATTCCTGGAAATAGAAACAGAACAATTAGTATTTTTCATTATTTTCATTGTCATGATTGTATATTGATTTACTTAGAAATTAAAAAGTGTTTCGAGTTGTGATTCTACTCTCTCAAGCTCATCTTTCCTTCATGAGAGACATCACTGAGCCTTGGAGATAACCCCTACCCACTGTGAGAGACCAAGAAATGACAGATTGGTGGGGTGGATGCTCATGGGAAATGAACCATTAGGAACTCCTACTCAGTGCAGACCAAAACAAAGGTGAGCATAAGGCAGGAAGGGCAGACCTGAGTGTTGATGCAAGTCAGAGATCACTTGCCTGACTTTTTTCTTCAGCTGTGTTTTGCTTTTGGGTATTCAAGCATAATACCTTAGAATCATCCAAGTATTTGTACTGTAATCCAGTAAGTGGGTTTTAATTTCTCAGCCACTGTAGACTAAAATTTATTTTTTCAGCCCCTATAGAAAAACCCAAAAAAGGGAACATGTGCTCAACACAGCAGGTTGGTGCACTTGCATGTGTATACCAAGGAGTCTTCCCAAGGCTTTGATGCTCCATCTTTTCTTCACATTGAAGTTGTGTTTGGGTATCATCACTCCATTCACCATCCCCATATTTTTAAAATCAGCAAATATCAATAGAAACATCAAAATATTTTAGTAAAATATTGTTGCTTTCTTTCCAGGGAATAAACATGTTTATGAATTAGCACAGGCCTGTACAGAGATTCTGCCCAGAATTTTTTTAGAAGGTTAATAGAGGGGAAAAGGGAAAAAAAAAGAGCCATTGCCAAGTGTGTTCATGTTCTGCATCAAAATCCTACACATGCTGTAAATTAATTACACTTTATGCATATTGCTTACAAAAATTGGACATCTACCCCTGCCCCTGTTCCAAAGACAAATAGGGTAGGTAGTAAGAAATTATTGTTTTTCTGTGCTTTAATGCCAAATTCAAAGCTGATGCCTAGCATGGGTGTTCTAATGTAAAATAAACAATGAATCTTTGCTATTCCTGTTTAAATAAATGAAAGGCTGCCATTATTTTCCTCTGCGCCCAATGACATTTATTTTTCTGAATGACTAGTAAAGTGAAATTGTCCTATAACAAAAGTTGATTTAGTATTTTCATGGCCCCTTTCCTCAATGAGCAGCACCCAAATTGTTCATCAAGTGTTGTGGCTTCCACAATGGTGAGGCTCCTGGCTTGGTTGTACAGTAATCTTATTTTATATATCTAATAATTTCTGGGTAGAGACCAGGGCCTAAGGTGAGATATGCACTTCAGAATGTTAAAAAAGTCTGTATTCCACATTTGAAAGACATATAAATTTTATTTCTTTTTTTTTCCCTTATGCAATAGAGCATGCCTCATTTTCAGGAAATGAAACAATTCTTAAAACACAGAAATGAAGGTTCACACTATTCAAACACAGATGGAAACTGTATCTCTGTCTTTCAATCTTTGTCCACTAATACCAATCAGAGGACAGAAATCCTCTTGCTCAGCATGCAGAAACACAAATGGACTGTAATTTTTTTTCCTTCTTAAGTGGAACATAAGGAGTTTCTGACACAGCATAGGACCTAAATCTGCTGCTGGAGCTGGCAAAAAAGTGGATTGTGAGAAGGGACATTTTATGTTTAGTCAACAGTACAGATCTGGTAATAAGCATGGAATACAAAGAGCCACTTTCAGGTCAGATTCCCAAAGCTGAGTGAAGAATGCTGTGACCTAGAATGGTTTTCTGGGAAGGATGTTAGAGTTTTCCAGAATTGTAGTAGCAGGAGGTGAGTGAGGCCTTCTTGTCTACAACCAATGAACAGGAATTGCACTTTGGAAACTCCAGGTATGGCACAAGCAGATAAAGGTTTTATACAGTGTAGTGAGTGAAGTCAAGGATGTTTGCAAAATTTCTAAACTGTGTGGATTTTTTTTCTTTTCCCTCACAGGGCAAAATCAGTTCATGGAGTTCCCCACCTCCATTGATACCAGGTAACTGAATTCCTGTTACTGTGTAGCAGACCAGACTCTGGGGGTTACTTTAGACCACTCCAGGTCTTTCTGCATTGAATGGAATGTCTGCATGCCTGCTTCAAAGCTTATTAAGTCAATGTTGTAGTTTTAACAAAATACATCTTTTGTTGTAACATTAAAACATGGGTTTTTTCCTCTTTCAGTTTCTATTAAACTATCTTAAAATATAAATTGTTTCTTCTAAAAAAAAGCTACTTAATTCCTCCTTCCTTTTTAATGTTTCTTTTATCTTAATACTGCTGCATTAAAATCTCTTTACTGAGGACTCACAAAAGAGGGAGATTTATTTTTAACCTAATGGTGTAAATTGCAGATGAATGAAGCAAAGCTTCCAAGAGAACTTTAATCTAGTCTTTGGCGCTTGGAATTTCGAGTAAACAACCAAAATTCAAGGAAAAGTGTGTCCCTGCTGTTTGCAGTTTTATGAAGGTTTTGTCTGTTGCATATAAAAGGAGATTATCTGGTGGATTCTTCAGCATGCAATGTGGTAGATAAAAGAGGGGAATATAACCAGATGGCTCATAAGTGAGTGAAAATATTATTCAAAAAAGTGCTAAATAAAAATACAGTGATTGAGAAACCTTGGTTTCCAAGGCTCTGCATATCTGTAAACATCTGGAGGCATATAAAGCCCAGGGCAGCCATTTCACAGCGATTTCTGCTGTTTCCTGTGGCTGGAAGTCATTTTGAGATTCAGTTCACAGCTGACAAACTCACATTCAGTGCTGGTCCTCACTAGTGAAATATAAAGAAGTCAACTTGTGTGTTTGTAACATACAAATCAAAATATCTTCCACAAAAAATGATAGTTCCCTACTGATTTTGTGAAAGAAAAAAACAAACCATGCCAAAACCAAATCAAGCAGAAAACCAAACACCACCACATCCCTCAAAAAACATAACAATTCCCCCCCAAAAAATCCATCTAGGAAAACTTAAATGGGAGAAATAAATTAAGAAAAACTGTTGGAAATTCTTTCAGAATTTTTATGATTAATTAACACAATACTTGCCGTGGATAGCCAGTGCTTTTATACATTATTAAGCTATTCATTATTTTCTAGTATTTATATATATATATATTCACATTAAGTGGTGCTTAAAAGGGTTCCATAGTACATGTAGGCCCAAAATACATCTCTAAAAAAGGAGAAAGACTAATGAAGTGGACATACACTTTTCTGGCAATTATTTTCACTGCAAGCTGTACTTGGTTAAGTTTCTTTATAAAGTACTGTCACATAAGTTCCTAGTAGACAGTACACAGCATAAGAACAACAAGAGATTAAGAGGATATAGTGCTACTCACTAAAGGAAATAAAAGGAAATTAAACTAGAAGTTCTGCACCCAGTCTTGCAAAAAATTAGTACGCCCAAAATATGGGTTATTTATACTCAAATTTGACAGGTAAAAAAAATATGTTGTGCTGTAGGTAAAACAACACAGTAAGGTAGAAAAGATGTGTTGTAAATCTGAAAGAGCAACAACAATAGGAAGAAAAAAATGCGTTTCTGTTATGTCATCGGGTAGAAAAAGTGATGTGGCAAAGTTAGAAAAAAATTACATGCTGTGCAGCAGGAGAGAAGAGAGCGAAGTTCGGGAAAAAGGCTCCCAATGCTTTTTTGCTTTTCAGGCGCCCGGCATTGGGAGAGCGGAACGCACGCACACGCTGAGGGTTCGCGGAGACGGCGGGAGCAGCCGAGCCCCGGAGCAAGAGTGCAGAGCCTGCAGCCATCCCGGGAACCTGAGCCGTGACACAGCGAGCCCGGACAGGCAGCACCGCGAGGACCCGCTGGAAATACAGGCACAGCTCTGGGGCCGCCACTGCCCGGAGGGGACGAAGCCGAAAAAAGGGGCTCGGGGGAGCCGAGGGGCTGGGGAGGGCGAGCGGGGCGGGGCAGGCGGGCAGAGCGGGAGGCGGGGAAAGCAGCCGGGCCCGGGGCGGAGCTGAAGGGGCGGAGGCTCAGCCCGGGCCCCGCCCGCCGGGCCCGCCCCTGCTCCCAACCAGGTCGGACCAAACCCCATAAAGGCGCGGAGCGGGCGGCGCTGGGTCACACTGGCGGTGTCGGTACCGGCAGCAGTGAGCGTGTGACCATGTCTGGACGGGGCAAGGGCGGCAAGGGGCTCGGCAAGGGTGGCGCCAAGCGCCACCGCAAGGTGCTGCGCGACAACATCCAGGGCATCACCAAGCCGGCCATCCGCCGCCTGGCTCGGCGCGGCGGCGTCAAGCGCATCTCGGGGCTCATCTACGAGGAGACGCGCGGTGTGCTCAAGGTGTTCCTGGAGAACGTCATCCGCGACGCCGTCACCTACACGGAGCACGCCAAGAGGAAGACGGTCACGGCCATGGACGTGGTCTACGCCCTCAAGCGCCAGGGTCGCACTCTGTACGGCTTCGGCGGCTAAATCCTTGCTTACTTGCCGGACCGCCGCCACAAAAACCCCAAAGGCTCTTTTAAGAGCCACCCACCTATTCCTTGAAAAGAGCTGTATCGCTGTATTTTGATATTCGTTTAGTGCTGTATTTGTCTCTGATTTCTTCCTTTTCACGCAGTACCCTTCTTCCTTCTCTTTTCCGTCCCCCATCGGGTAAGTCGGGCTGCCGTTCAAGGGCCTTTCATAGAGGAAAAAAACACAAAACCCACCGAGGAACAAAGAATGAATTACCCTTTCCTAGGAAAATTTGAGCGAACTGCTATAAGCTTAAGTTCTGCACTGCACGACAAGGTGCCGCAGCATTCTTTTCCTTATTCGCCCTCGCCCGTAACCCAAAGGCAGCAGGAGAACCAACTACGGCGCCCACAGCAGTGAGCCTCTGGAGGAGCTTCTCCGCTCTCCCGCCCGCCGCTGACGCCCGCGGGAGCCCCGGGCCGTGGCCAGGGCGGGTTTGGCGCCCGCGCCATTTCCTAAAGCCCGCGCGGATCGCGATTGGCTCCGGGACATTCCGCGCTCCCTCCGCCCGCGATCGGCCCCGGACAGCGGCTCTCTGCGCGCCGGGAACAGAGAGATCACACCTATCCCATCCGTACCAACAACGAACACGCAACCCCGCCAGAACCGGCCCGGCTTAAATACAGCGAGCACACGCCAAACCACACACACAAACTGAGACAAACACAGCCGGCCCTTTCTTTCCCTTCCCCGCGGCACCCGGGCCGCAGCATTTCAAGCTCTTCCTCGAGACTGTGGGTGGCTCTGAAAAGAGCCTTTGGGGTTCGCTTCTGGGCTCCGGACGCTTCCGCCGCCCGCTTTACTTGCTCTTGGCTTTGTGACTCTCCGTCTTCTTGGGCAGCAGCACGGCCTGGATGTTGGGCAGCACGCCGCCCTGCGCGATCGTCACCTTGCCCAGCAGCTTGTTGAGCTCCTCGTCGTTACGGATGGCGAGCTGCAGGTGGCGGGGGATGATGCGCGTCTTCTTGTTGTCGCGGGCCGCGTTGCCCGCCAGCTCCAGGATCTCGGCCGTCAGGTACTCCAGCACGGCCGCCAGGTACACCGGCGCGCCGGCGCCCACGCGCTCCGCGTAGTTGCCCTTGCGCAGCAGCCGGTGCACGCGGCCCACGGGGAACTGCAGCCCGGCCCGCGACGAGCGCGACTTGGCCTTGGCCCGCGCCTTGCCGCCCTGCTTCCCGCGCCCGGACATCTTCTCGCGCTCCTCGCTCGCTCCGCACAGAAAGTCCCGCCGACACCGACACGCAGCGACACCGACACTGCCGCCCTCAGCCCTCCGCCTTTATATCCCCTCCCTGCACGCGACCGCCGCCTCCTGATAGGCCGAGCCCTCCTCTCGGGGCACGCGCTGCCCAATGGCGCAGCGAATCTCACGCTGACCAATCGCGACGGCCGCAGCGCCCAGAGGCTACGCCCGCGCCCTTCGCCTGGCCAATGATGAGCCGCGGAGGGCGGGCCTCGGCTCGCGGCCCCTCCCACGGGAACCGCCGCTCCCGCCCGGACCGGCGGGGCCGCGCTGCCCCGTCCCGCGCTGTGATCGCTCTCTGCCCTGTGCTAGGGTTCTTCTAAAGCCGCCGGGCTGCACTGTGCCGGTTGGAGGTGCCGAGTCGAAAACAGAAAGAGGAAAAGAGAGAAAGTGGGGCGGTGTCCGTGAGGGGGAAAGGGGGGACGCAGGGGACACGCACGCTCTGAGAGAGCAGTGAATTTCCCCTTGTTCTACGGTGGGTTTTTTCCCCGCGGTTTCGGACGCGGGGACGTTTAACACCTTTTCGATTCTTATTTCGAGCTTATAAAACCTCATACACTTCTCCGCATCTGAAAATAACTCTCCTCTGTATCCCGAAATTGAAATATATAAAGTGCAACACAACACTACCTCTGCTCTCTCCAGAATTGTTCAAGTTGTATACATAATTGTATAAGGTGGGTTTTGGTAAGTGCACGTATGAGCATAATGCAACACTTTGTGTAACAGCTCCTTTTACTGTGTTTGTGGTGGCTCTTAAAAGAGCCTTTGTGTTGATTTAGATACTTTAAATACAGGTAGTAAAGTTCTGACAAGGCTTACGCGCGCTCTCCGCGGATGCGGCGGGCCAGCTGGATGTCCTTGGGCATGATGGTGACGCGCTTGGCGTGGATGGCGCACAGGTTGGTGTCCTCGAAGAGCCCCACCAGGTAGGCCTCGCTGGCCTCCTGCAGCGCCATGACGGCCGAGCTCTGGAAGCGCAGGTCGGTCTTGAAGTCCTGCGCGATCTCGCGCACCAGCCGCTGGAAGGGCAGCTTGCGGATCAGCAGCTCCGTGGACTTCTGGTAGCGGCCGGATCTCGCGCAGCGCCACCGTGCCGGGCCGGTAGCGGTGCGGCTTCTTGACGCCGCCCGTGGCCGGCGCGCTCTTGCGGGCAGCCTTGGTGGCCAGCTGCTTGCGGGGCGCCTTGCCGCCCGTCGACTTCCGCGCCGTCTGCTTCGTGCGCGCCATAGCTCCCGCTACCAGCGACTAAGTGCCGACCAACAGCGGCTATGAACAGCTGCCTGTGTTTGGGGAGTATTTATAGCACTGGTGCCTTCTCTGATAGGCAGATGGATGAATGCTACATTTGATTGGTTGACTCAAATTTTAAAATTCCCGCCCTTAGCCGATACCGCCTACCCTTTGCAGACTCTATTCGTACTGAATACTCAGTGTTTTTGTAAAAAGCTATAACGTGTCCTATTTCTGTTTGTGGTATTTTTAAGACTGGGTATTTTTATTAGCTGACGAAATTTAACTTGAATACTAAACCACAGAAGCCTTCAAGCTTCTATTTGTATTATGCAATTTTATAATTGCATTTTGCTTCCTACTTCACTTAATCATCCTTTAAGTGTGAAAGTTTCCCTTCTATTTTCGTGGGTATATTTGTGCAGAGTTGACAAGGACAAAAATTCACTTGAAAGTACTTGTAGTTTTATTTACATACCTTAAGCTCTTACATGAGTATGCAAAATTAAGTGGGCGAAAATAGTAGATGAAAATGTCTACGTGAAAATAAAAATTTAAAAGTATATTGAAGCGAGTCTTTTCAGCCCCAGAATAAAAAACAGAGCTTTCAGTTCTTGCTGGTAATAGACTGATACGTAAAATTTAACAAGCAGTTATAAACAAGAAGGCATGGCTAGGAATCAAGGCTTGTAAAGGAAGGTTTACATTCATTTTAAGTTTTAAGTATAGAGCCCCTTTTTAAAAATCGGTCCCGCTAAAAGTGTAGGAGGCCATTGCTCCCTTGTCAGTGCGTGCGTGTCCCTTGTACCCCTTTTCCCCCTCACGGACACCGCCCCACTGTCTCTCTTTTCCTCTTTCTGTCCTCGACCCGGCACCTCCAACCGGCACAGTGCAGCCCGGCGGCTTTAGAAGAACCCTAGCACAGGGCAGAGAGCGATCACAGCGCGGGACGGGGCAGCGCGGCCCCGCCGGTCCGGGCGGGAGCGGCGGTTCCCGTGGGAGGGGCCGCGAGCCGAGGCCCGCCCTCCGCGGCTCATCATTGGCCAGGCGAAGGGCGCGGGCGTAGCCTCTGGGCGCTGCGGCCGTCGCGATTGGTCAGCGTGAGATTCGCTGCGCCATTGGGCAGCGCGTGCCCCGAGAGGAGGGCTCGGCCTATCAGGAGGCGGCGGTCGCGTGCAGGGAGGGGATATAAAGGCGGAGGGCTGAGGGCGGCAGTGTCGGTGTCGCTGCGTGTCGGTGTCGGCGGGACTTTGTGTGCGGAGCGAGCGAGGAGCGCGAGAAGATGTCCGGGCGCGGGAAGCAGGGCGGCAAGGCGCGGGCCAAGGCCAAGTCGCGCTCGTCGCGGGCCGGGCTGCAGTTCCCCGTGGGTCGCGTGCACCGGCTGCTGCGCAAGGGCAACTACGCGGAGCGCGTGGGCGCCGGCGCGCCGGTGTACCTGGCGGCCGTGCTGGAGTACCTGACGGCCGAGATCCTGGAGCTGGCGGGCAACGCGGCCCGCGACAACAAGAAGACGCGCATCATCCCCCGCCACCTGCAGCTCGCCATCCGCAACGACGAGGAGCTCAACAAGCTGCTGGGCAAGGTGACGATCGCGCAGGGCGGCGTGCTGCCCAACATCCAGGCCGTGCTGCTGCCCAAGAAGACGGAGAGTCACAAAGCCAAGAGCAAGTAAAGCGGGCGGCGGAAGCGTCCGGAGCCCAGAAGCGAACCCCAAAGGCTCTTTTCAGAGCCACCCACAGTCTCGAGGAAGAGCTTGAAATGCTGCGGCCCGGGTGCCGCGGGGAAGGGAAAGAACGGGCCGGCTGTGTGTCTCAGTTTGTGTTTGTGTGTGTGTGTGCTTTGGCGTGTGCTCGCTGTATTTAAGCCGGGCCGGTTCTGGCAGGGTTGCGTATTCATTATTGGTACGGATGGGATCGGTGGGATCTCTGTTCCCAGCGCGCAGGGAGCCGCTGTCCCGGGCCTAACGGGGAATGTCCCGGAGCCAATCGCGTCCCGCGCGGGCTTTAGGAAATGGCGCGGGCGCCAAACCCGCCCTGGCAACGGCCCGGGGCTCCCGCGGGCGGCAGCGGCGGGCGGGAGAGCGGAGAAGCTCCTCCAGAGGCTCACTGCTGTGGGCGCCGTAGTTGGTTCTCCTGCTGCCTTTGGGTTACGGGCGAGGGCGAATAAGGAAAAGAATGCTGCGGCACCTTGTCGTGCAGTGCAGAACTTCCTAGGAAAGGGTAATTCATTCTTTGTCCTCGGTGGGTTTTGTGTTTTTTTCCTCTATGAAAGGCCCTTGAACAGCAGCTTGACTTACCCGATGGGGGACGGAAAAGAGAAGGAAGAAGGGTACTGTGTGAAAGGGAAGAAATCAAGAAACAAATACAGCACTAAACGAATATCAAAATACAGCGATACAGCTCTTTTCAAGGAATAGGTGGGTGGCTCTTAAAAGAGCCTTTGGGGTTTTTGTGGCGGCGATCCGGCAAGTAAGGAAAGCTTTAGCCGCCGAAGCCGTAGAGAGTGCGACCCTGGCGCTTGAGGGCGTAGACCACGTCCATGGCCGTGACCGTCTTCCTCTTGGCGTGCTCCGTGTAGGTGACGGCGTCGCGGATGACGTTCTCCAGGAACACCTTGAGCACACCGCGCGTCTCCTCGTAGATGAGCCCCGAGATGCGCTTGACGCCGCCGCGCCGAGCCAGGCGGCGAATGGCCGGCTTGGTGATGCCCTGGATGTTGTCGCGCAGCACCTTGCGGTGGCGCTTGGCGCCGCCCTTGCCGAGCCCCTTGCCGCCCTTGCCCCGGCCAGACATGGTCACACGCTCGCTGCTGCCGGTACCGACACCGCCAGTGTGACCCAGCGCCGCCCGCTCCGCGCCTTTATGGGGTTTGGTCCGACCTGGTTGGGAGCAGGGGCGGGCTCGGCGGGCGGGGCCCGGGCTGAGCCTCCGCCCCTTCGGCTCCGCCCCTTCGGCTCCGCCCCGGGCCCGGCTGCTTTCCCCGCCTCCCGCTCTGCCCGCCTGCCCCGCCCCGCTCGCCCTCCCCAGCCCCTCTGCTCCCCCGAGCCCCTTTTCTCTGGTTTCCCCCCTCCAGGCGTGCCGAGAACGCAGAACCTCGGTTTTTTTCCCCGGCGCAGGGACGTGGCGGGCTTTCGGCCGCCGCACACGTTTTTTATGGCCCTGCTGTGACCTCATCTCTCACTGCTGGGGTTCCATTCAGGCATTCGATATACTGATAAACGTAAGAACTCTTCGGTCAGTTTCAGGCGCTTAGTTTAGTATTTGTCCTCTAAACCATGAAGCATGAGGGAAATCATGCCTAATTTTTCACGTTAGACCAGAACTAAACGTTTCTTGTTTTTTTTCTCAAAGCTGCCTATGTCTGATTCTCAGAGTATTGTATCAGTGGTGAATCTGCACAGGACTTTTTCAGCAATGAACTGAACACCCTTTATTTTCTATCCTAGTGTCTCCAGTGTTTCCTTCCCATTCACCCTTTATTTTCTCTCTTTATTGTTTTCTTCACGTTACATTCCAAACATATTGGTGATATACAAAATGCAATATATGTCCATTAGGTAATTAACTAGATTCAAATTATTAACATATGTCAAATGCACAACAAAAATGGCTGTGCCAGCTGTGTTCCTGTGTACCCCCATGTTTTCAAAGGTCTGGCACAATTCTGAGTGGGTACTCATTCCTTCATGTAATACATTTTCCTTTCAGAAGGGAATGCTGCAAATTACAACATTTTTCTTTGTTATTTTGGTATAACTGCATGACTCTGAAAATCAGTCATTATGACTTTTCAATCCATGCCTCATTTCTGTTAGCTATGCCTGCAGTCCTCCATTTGCAGTTCAGGACCCACTGGCTCTATGCAATTAACATCATTCAATATGGAGAATTTGCCTGAGCTCATCATGGCCAAATATACACATTATTACTCACATAGAGACAGAGGAAAGTCCTTGAAAGTGAAGGGCTTGGAAAGATCTCTGAACTCTGGCAACCCTTTTTCTCATTGACTCTGTCTTTTTTTTTTCTGCCTTAATCACAGTGAATCCAGCAGGGTAAAAAAATATGGGGCCTAAAAATATAATGGTGAAGTAATTCTTTCACAGCATCTTTCAGCTCAGTTATTTTATATAAGAATGTCCCAGCCTGGCCCTGAAGACCTATGCTTCCTTTTAATCTCTCCTTTTATATGACTTGCCATTCTCTCTGTTTCACATGTATTATCTTCATCTTGGAGCTACAGGGAAGGGTATGCAGTTCACTCTCTTTGCTGGTAGGCATTTTGTTCATTTCATGCATGTTTTCCAGCAGCCTTTGATAACACAGGCAGACACTGAGGACAGCTAACCATGTGTTAATGGAATTCTCCACAATGACAGGGATACAGTCCATGTAATATACCTGCCCATCACTCATCTGTCCATCAACCACTCCCACTCACCTGTTCCTCAACCTTTTGATTTGTAATGCTAAAGCAAATCCCAAAACATGAAAAACGTTTTGTCTAGAGAAAGCAAGTGCTATACACCAAGAAGAAAACTCCGTTCGCTGCTCCCTAATTCACCTCTGTCTTAAGACATCCCCTCTGACTCAATGAGTCTCCAGCCTACAAAGCACTAAAATCTAAAGGACCACTTTGATGAGATTATCAGCTATTGCTCTTACCCTCTTTATTTACTAGCCTCTGGCACAGTTGGGATATTGGTCCAGAAAGAAGTTTCCTGTTAATTTCTCATTTCTTCAAGCATAATAATTATGTCTCCAGCATGCAATTCAAAGAGAGCAGAATCTCAAGGCTGTCCTGCTCATAACACCCATTAATTTCTCCCCACTCTTGGATCCCTGCTGATATTACTAACTTAAGAAACAAGTTCTACTACTGCACTGTGTATTCTTCTGACCTCTCCCAGACTTACAGCTTTTGTGTTCCCAATACTAGCCTAACAGAGCTTGTGTGTCCCTCAAGTTTGAAGGGACCATAACCAGATAATCCTACTACCCAAGGGGAAGGTAAAAAAAAAAAAAAAAAACAATCCAAAAGACCCAAACAAAACCACAAACTAAAGCTAAGACCATTCACCATGTAGGGACAGTAAGCATATGTTGTAAAATGAAAATAATAAAACTCTAAACCCAAACAGACTTGAAGATTAAGAACCCATCTTTACTTTCATTAGTGTTAAATGCAAACAAAAATTCCTGTCTTCCTCCACTGGTGTAGCTGACAGTGATAGCCCTTGAAAGCCTTTCTATGTACTCAAGCACGCAAAGGCCTAAAGAATTGATAAAACCAGAACAGATTGCAATTTTCCTCCACTTTGGTTTTGGTTATATTTATTTTCTTTCTTCCTTTTTTTTTTTTCCTAGCAAATTTTTTAATAAAAAGACCATGCCTTAGATTTGGCAATTAACATTGGAATTACTCAGAAGTTCACCTTACTGATACCAGGCCCCTTCCTCAACAGCTTTGAGTAATTTCAGCTATTAAGTTTCCTTGTACATGTCTCACTGCAGTCTGAGCAAACCCAAGCCCCAGCAGGTTTCTCTTTACTCACCACTTCCATACAGCTGCATGTCTGCTGCTCCCTGCTCCTGGCTGCTCGGTGCTGCCCTTCTGTGCAAGTCTTGCTAACCACACAACTAAATGACAGATGTTACAAACTACTAACCTCAAACAGAACACAAAAGTTAAAGTTGTTACTCTATTCCCTATTTCAAAACCAAGTCAACAAAATCTTGATGGCATTTTCAGTTCCAAAGCAAAAAAAAAAAAAAAAACCAAAAAACAAAAACTGACAGAAAGAACAAGATTTAGTTTTAATACAGTCATTATGGAAGCCAATCTTTTCTGGGACCAAGGTAATTTGCAGGCAAAACAGATGAAATATATTCTTCCTGAATGTGCCCAAACCATACATATATAGTCTCATAAGCCTCTGAAGCCAGATTCCCAACTACCTAACTGTATGACAGCAGAGGTGACAAGTTGCTGACATCATTGATATATCAGGGGGAAATTCAGGCCCCAGCCAGCCCTTCCAGTGCCCCTGGCAATCTGCACAACATACTGACCTGAGATAGTGCTACTCTAGCACTAGACCACAGGCTGCAAAGCATGTACTGCAAAAACACGAACTGCAGCACAACACTTACACAGTGAACAACCCCGCAAAACCTTTTTGTTCCCTTCTGTGGGAAAACAGCCTAAAAAACAGTGAGCTCCCTCATGCTAACTGGCAGTACTCCTGTTCTAGAGAGATGGCACAAAGAGCCTTGTCTAGAGCCAGTACCTGCTTCACCTTCATACCTCTGGAGAATAACAGGAAGGCAGCACCATTTAAGGAGAGCACCTTTGCACGGTGAGTTACAGAGGGCTCTGGCTCTTAGCCTACATTGTGCCTGGGTGCCACTGTCAGTGCCTGTGAGGCAAAAAATGAGTTGCCTGCCAATCCAAATTTACCTGGAAGCGTGTCACATCAGTGTCTGGGGTGTCAGCAGCCAGGAAGATGGCAGATTGCAGAACAGCTGTGCATGCATGATGTGTCCAGGACACTTGGTCCCTCCATAGGTTCCAAACACATTTCTGGCTGGAGTGGGAAGTGACATTTAGATTAATCACATTCCTCCCTCCCGTGCACCAGAAGTCACAGACAGCATTGTCACACAAGCAGGAAAGTGTGGAGGGCAGAAAATCCACAGCAGTGCTGCAGTGCTGCAGGGAGGAAGAGTGTGCAGCCCAGCATCCCTCAGTGTGAGCTGCTGACTAGTCTGAGCAGCCAGGATTCCGTGCTATGGAGAGGCTGCTGTGGAAAGGCAGCATGGTGTCACCCTTCCTTGGGGGACTTCACCACTAAATGCAGTCAAAGTGAAGCACTCTCCATTCAGGAGGAGAAAATTTCCTTGGGGAGCCATAGCTGATGCAGCTGCTGTTAATGCTGTTCACCTCTCAGGAACAGTTTGTCTAAGGGCCTGAGGTGTTCTCAGTCTCCCATTGATGATGACATTCAAACCATGCCAAGGTGGTCCAGAACACAATTTTTCAAGTGGCTTGGATTAGTTTTAGAAGACCAAATTATTTAGATAGAAATAATTCTCTTATTTGATATCTGACTGAGGACCTTTTTTTTTCATTGTGTGTGAATAAAAGTAAATATGCCTTAAACTAATAAACAAAGAGTAAAGAACAAAGTCCATTTTTTTCATCATTATCTGTTCTCAGATAGATTTTGACCCCCTGCATTTTTTGCTGACTTTTTTTTTTTTGTTTTGCTTTCCCAGGAAGGTTTTCCTTCCCAGTGCCTCCTAACTATGGACATATCCAGGTTTCAGACTATAGATTTTAACTTGCCAAATTACATGCCATGCAATGAAGAAGGGAGGACACCACAGGTGCCCCAACCCTTAACCACCAAGGGTACAGGGAGGAGTGTACAACATTCCAGGAAGATTAATCTGTGGGGACAGTCATCCCTTGCCCTACCCTATTTGTTCTGCTCCCTACAGGTGCTCACTCATACCCTGAGTTTAAAAGGCCTTATGTGACCTCAGTACACTTTAGGAGCTTTAACAGCAGTAGCAGCAGACACATTAGTATTATGTAGGCAGAGACTTGTTCTGCTGAGCTGCAACAAGTTTGTAGTTTGGTAGGTCTTGCTTTAAAATTCCTTAGCTAAGTGTTAAAAGTTGCTAAACTGTGCTGGCTGGTTGGATCACACAAGTGTTATTACATTTGAAACTCAGATGAAAGATGATGTCACTGAGGGCAAGTCAGGCATGGGTGTAACACTGTAATGGGAGTGTAATCATGGTTGCAGGCAGCATTTACACCTCTTTCCTGTGGAACATGTATGTGGGAATGCAGCACATCATGTAAAGGCCCTCACCTAAATCTCTCTGGAAATGGCCACCAGAGAGAGGCTCTGGTGTGTAAGAGCAGCTGTGCTTCCTTCAGCTGCTGGGAATGACTGAGCAGAGCCCTCAGCTGCAGCAGGCAGAGCAGCCCAGCAGCCACATTTGTGTGGCTGGCTCTCATGCTAATGCCTCCTCACAAAATTGCTTGGGAACAACTACTGTGCTACCTCTCCTTAATGCAGACATACCTAAATATAACCCACAGCTTATTTTCGTAGGAACAAGTATTGGCAGGTCCTAAACTGCAGATGGGAACGTTTGATAGCTCTCAGGTGTGCTGCCAGCCCTTGGCTGCGCTTCCTGTGTCTCCTTGCTCATGCCAAGAGGTCTTAATGATAACTGCAAAAGTTGGACAGATTTGAGTGTCTGAAGGGAAGCAATTTGCAGGGAGGGCTCAGGTTGCAGGTTTGTGATGCAGTGTGGCCTGCTGGGGTGCCCATAAGGTGAAAAGGATTGAAGTCGTTCATGTGAAATAGACCTTACAGTGGTGTCTTCAGAAGTATCTCCGGAGATCCTGATATTACTTTCCTTCTCTTACTGAATGATGAATTCTACCTCACTCCAGTCTCACTGGGAAAACCAAACTGCATGTAGCAGTCTATGTAATGTCTTCCCAATGATATTTTTCCATAATATCCTATATCTAAAACAGGATTATTTCCCTTCTTCATTTGCTCAGCTAGAGATAAACCACTCAGATAGAGATAAACCACTACCACTTCTGCCTTTTAGGTAATCTTTCACCACATTTTTTCTTTTCCTGAGTACATTTGTTTATTCTTTTTTAACTATCTGGTCTGACTCCGGAGCAGCTCTTTTTAAAATTGCCAAATACACCTTAACTTTCCAAAATATTGTTCTTGTATGTATTTCTTTCACATAAAGAAGAACATGTGCTCCGAGCAGCATTTCTGCATCAGTAAAGTAGGTTTCTCTCTTTGCTTCGACACCATTTAAAAAATAGCTTCTTTTTTTGTTCTTTTTTTTTTTTTTTTGTTTTGTTTTTGTTTGTTTGTTTGTTTGTTTTTTTAAATGAAATTTCTGAAGTTACTTCAGTTTAAATGTCTAAAAAGTAGCTGAAGACCAGAAGCTGACACATATATACTTAGTAGGCTTTTTGGGATATGAGGAAAGAGTAGCAACTGCTGGGAGAAAAGCCAGGCAGAAAACTGGGATAGTGACCAATATAGGCACCTCAATTTTGCCACCAACAAATGTGAATGAAGACTCTGTGAAGACATAAATGAGAGCTGGAATATTTACAATTCCTTCAGTGAAGATTACTGAAACAAATGTGTTCAAAGCACCAAGAATAAGCAAAAAGGAATTTTTCATTTTGCTGACATGTCACTCATGGCCTATGCTTTTCCTCTGTCTATATGCAATGAAGTCTCTAGGCAACTGCTAAATTTCATATCTTCCCAGCAATTGCTACCTTATTACATTAAGCAGCCAAATCAATGGAAAGGTTAATTCATAGTTTTACATACACAGGATAAAGGCTTCAAAACATTTTACCTTCATGCAATTTCTGAAGGTTTCTTCGTGTTACATAGTATTTGCAAACAAGACCTTGAAAATCACAATTTGATTAGCTCTTCTCTCAGTTAATTTCCTCTTAAAGCATTACAGAGCTCAGGTGCATTTTTACTGCAACCTTTTTTATGGTATTTTATCATTATGGGGTGGAGGTCACATTTTTCCCCTTCGTTGCATTTATTCATAATTTCACATTCCCTGAAACATTATTTTACAGCAAGCTAAATCTCTCATCTTAGACACATTTTAGTATTTATAAAACAGCCATTGTAAATAAAACCATGACACAGAAATAGAATTGCATTTTCCCAAAACTATCTACTCATACACTCTGAATTTCTGGTTGCTAATATGTACTTAAATACTGTATTCACATTCCATGTTATATCAAGTAATACCAAAGGGCTGGCTGTAGTGCAGTTGTTGTGATTCTTAAACAACTACAAAAGACAATGGATAATACACTTTTTTCACAGTCAGTTACAGATTAATGAAACATTAAGCCAGAGCTCTGTTCTGCTCAGCATATTTCACCATCTTCCACCAGATACCAGTGTTGGTTTGCTCCTTCCTGGTTCTTTAGGAATGACCTATGGCCTACCTCTCCCCTTGTTAAAACTCAGGTTATCACAAATTGCTCTAGTTTCTGTCATAAAAGTATTTCCTTATTTCAGTGATTGCTGTAAAATGCATAAGTAATAATTAGGTGGGTTTTATTTAGAGTGAGAAGGGGATTCAGCATTCAGAGGCTTTAGCTAAACCTTTGTGTAGCCATATTCTGTGAGACACATTAAAAATCCAAACAGCAATAAGATTTACAATTCTACTACTTTTAGAGAAAATATAAAACAAGATAATATTCTTTGGGAATGAAGAGCATGCTTACTAAACTGCAATGATACTCCTTGCAAATCTTAAATTACCAGAGACAAAGATAATTTCCATAAACAACAGAAGTGCTTGACATTGCTTTATTTTACAAAACTGCAGTTTTGTAACATAAGGTTTTAAATTACTATATACTTCAAAATAATATGGAACACGACAGGCAAATAGATTGATTTAATTAATATTTGGTAGAAAAATTCGTAGCAAAAACAAACAAAAACACCCCACGTAGGGCAGCAGAGTAACTTCGCCTCCCTTGTACTGAAATCCCAGTAAGACAAAATAAACCAACTCTCTGTTCATCAGTCTCCAGATAATGAGAAATTGCTTATGTTTCTATAAAAAGTGGAATAGGTGGCTGTACGAGACACTATTTCACTAGACTTTAGCGTTTTAGTAGGTAAAACACATGGTCAAAGGAACCGGTTCTTAATCCATATTCAGAGCTGAAAAAGGAGTTTGTGTTACTTCCTCCTCTTCAAAATCAATTTAAACTGTCAAAATAGCTTCAAATCGTAAGCTTTCAACTTTGACCCCAAGAAAACCCTCTAAAGACTAAGACTGAGTCGTTGCCGTAATATTTATATCAAAAGGAAATTTTTAATTTGCAAGGAAAAACAAAAGTTTCTCCCTTCAGAGGTCTCTCCAGCAGCAGCACACGGGATTTATCGCCTCTCCTTTAACTCAAATCGCGTGTTTGCCGCAGGAAACTCTCCCGAACGCAAGTACCTGCTCTTCTCCCCCCTCACCGGGGAAACCGGCCGATTTGGTGGCAGAAATTCCGAGGAAAACACACTTTTGTTAGTCCAAAGAAACACAAATCGAGCACACCGAAGGGCTCCCCGGCCGTGCGGCGGGGCGGGCTCTGCAGCGCACCAATCACGGCGCGGCTCCGCTCTAAAAATACGAGCATCTGACCCGGGCCAGCCCAATTGTGTTCGCCCGCTCCGCCGAGGCAGCCGCCGCGATGTCCGAGACCGCTCCCAGCGCCGCCCCCGATGCGCCCGCTCCCGCCGCCAAGGCCGCCGCCAAGAAGCCGAAGAAGGCGGCGAGCGGCTCCAAAGCCCGCAAGCCCGCGGGGCCCAGCGTCACCGAGCTGATCACCAAGGCCGTGTCCGCCTCCAAGGAGCGCAAGGGGCTCTCGCTCGCCGCGCTCAAGAAGGCGCTGGCCGCCGGCGGCTACGATGTGGAGAAGAACAACAGCCGCATCAAGCTGGGGCTCAAGAGCCTCGTCAGCAAGGGCACCCTGGTGCAGACCAAGGGCACCGGCGCCTCCGGCTCCTTCCGTCTCAACAAGAAACCCGGGGAAGTGAAGGAGAAAGCCCCGAAGAAGAGAGCAGCTGCGGCCAAGCCCAAGAAGCCGGCGGCGAAGAAGCCCGCCAGCGCCGCCAAGAAGCCCAAGAAAGCGGCGGCGGTGAAAAAGAGCCCCAAGAAGGCCAAGAAGCCGGCGGCTGCAGCGGCCAAGAAAGCAGCGAAGAGCCCCAAGAAAGCCGCCAAGGCCGGGCGCCCCAAGAAGGCGGCCAAGAGCCCGGCTAAGGCAAAGGCCGTGAAGCCCAAAGCGGCCAAGCCCAAGGCAGCCAAACCCAAAGCGGCCAAGGCGAAGAAGGCGGCACCCAAAAAGAAGTAAATTGTACCAGGAGAGTTTTGTTCTATATATTTTGTTATCCAACGGCTCTTTTAAGAGCCACCCACACTTTCCCTAAAGGAGCTGATGCACCGAGGTCGTCCGTAACCTGCAGCAGGGGTCCAGCAATTCGTAAGTCGTCAAGAGGTCAATTGTGTCTTGTGTTTTTTGTTTCCTAGGGATTACCGAAAGAAATAGTTAAGAACGCGGTAGAGCGCGGCGACTTTAGGGAAGTGTAGACTTTTGTTTTTTTCCCAAGTGATTACTTTGACTACCAAGAAGCAATGTTTTATAATGATTTGATAAAAGATCGGATGTACGTTTTTTAAAAGATATGTTTTGTAACAAAATAATGCAATTGCCAGGCACGCTACTACTGAGCCATGTCTAATCTAGTGAATTATTTCTTCTTAACTATTTCTGTAAATACCTTTGTCTGTTTGGGGGGTAAGAGGGGGGGGTTTCTTTACGGACACAAAAATAGCCCTGATCTCTCCCAATCCTTTTGTTCCTGATGAGAAAGAAAGCTTTAAGTATTGAAAAAGCCCGCCCTGCCCAAGGATTGGCCAGCGGAAATCCCGGCCGGCTGCCCTTCCCCCTCCCTTCCCCGAAGACGATTACGCCTCCTATCTCTGGAACTGCGTCAGCCGCTTTAAGAGGCGGAAAGGGGAGGTGGGACGGGAACTCTAAGCGAATAGTGTCCGTATGTTCTGAGACGTAAGAACTAAACGGAAAATAGCCCGTACCAGGAAGAACTTGCACGGAGAGGAGGACGTTTTGGCAAGACTTTGTTATCACAAACATGGAAAACGTTGCTACTTTATCCAACCAAAAATAAAAAATAAGTTAAAACAAGAATTGAGTAGTTAATGCAAAACGGCATTCGTTGTTGCGGTAACTCAGCTCTCTTAGGATCTTGTGGGTGGCTCTGAAAAGAGCCTTTGGGTTGTTAGTCAGATGAGATTTACTTGGCTTTCGCCTTGTGGCTGTCAGTCTTCTTGGGCAGCAGCACGGCCTGGATGTTGGGCAGCACGCCGCCCTGCGCGATCGTCACCTTGCCCAGCAGCTTGTTGAGCTCCTCGTCGTTGCGGATGGCGAGCTGCAGGTGGCGGGGGATGATGCGCGTCTTCTTGTTGTCGCGGGCCGCGTTGCCCGCCAGCTCCAGGATCTCGGCCGTCAGGTACTCCAGCACGGCCGCCAGGTACACCGGCGCGCCGGCGCCCACGCGCTCCGCGTAGTTGCCCTTGCGCAGCAGCCGGTGCACGCGGCCCACGGGGAATTGCAGCCCGGCCCGCGACGAGCGCGACTTGGCCTTGGCCCGCGCCTTGCCGCCCTGCTTCCCGCGCCCGGACATCTTCCCGCACTCACTCGCTCCTCCGGCACAAGAACAGCAACACTCAGCACTGCCTCGCTCCGCGCTCGCTTTACTGCCTCAACCCTGCGCTGATAGGCTGAGAAGTAGGTCTTGGGCAGGCAGCCAATGAGAAGAAGGATCCAATTCTGACCAATCAGACGCGAATACAGAGGAGTACTGACATCATTTCGTGGTCTGGCCAATGAACGTGTGCAGAGCAGGAGCCGCTCATTTGCATAGGCGCGCTATAAATGTGTCGCACGCAGCCGTGCTTCTCACTTCCCTCCTGGGTTGAATCCGCAGCCGTTCCGTGGGTGCAGGAAGAGACACCGCTCTCGAAATGCCTGAGCCGGCCAAGTCTGCCCCCGCGCCCAAGAAGGGCTCCAAGAAGGCGGTGACCAAGACGCAGAAGAAGGGCGACAAGAAGCGCAAGAAGAGCCGCAAGGAGAGCTACTCCATCTACGTGTACAAGGTGCTGAAGCAGGTGCACCCCGACACGGGCATCTCGTCCAAGGCCATGGGCATCATGAACTCCTTCGTCAACGACATCTTCGAGCGCATCGCGGGCGAGGCCTCGCGCCTGGCGCACTACAACAAGCGCTCCACCATCACCTCGCGGGAGATCCAGACGGCCGTGCGCCTGCTGCTGCCCGGCGAGCTGGCCAAGCACGCCGTGTCCGAGGGCACCAAGGCTGTCACCAAGTACACCAGCTCCAAGTAAATACTCAGCTGAAATATTGCTTCACCCAAAGGCTCTTTTAAGAGCCACCCACTTTTTCAATAAAAGAGCTGAACAGTCAAGTAAGAAACACTTTATTGTTTCGTAGTGTGGAATCTTTGTGTCCAAAGGTTTGCGTTTTTTTTTTCTTTTAGTATATTTTAAAGATTTTTGTGTTCTGTATACTAAAGGGTTGCTCTGATAATATGCTCTCCAGTTTACTGTTAATGAACTTTCAGTAACTAGGAAATGTCTGTAAAGGTGGTTTTAAATCGCTGGGGCTGTTGGTTTTTGGTTTGGTTGTTTTTTTTTTGTTTTTTTTTTTTTTGTTTTGTTTTTTTGTTTTTTGGGTTTTTTTTTTTTTGTTTGTTTGTTTTTTTTTTTTGGTTTTTTTTTAGGTGATGTTTTCGCAAATTTAAATATCACCTTTCTGTTGCAAGTTTCCATGTTATGTCTGTCGTAAACTGAAGGATAGGGATCGAACTGGGATGTTCTAGGCAGCAGGGAATCGAAATTATTCATGGATCCTCATCCCTGTACAGCATTGCTATTGTCGGATCGGCCACTCGATGGTGCTCAGTCTCTGCAGTTTTTGCCGGTCGCGGTTATTTCTGTCACAGCAGTGAGAGATGAGTATAGCGCACTGTGCTACAAAGGAATTTGTGCGGCGGCGGTAAGTGGCATTTACCTTCAACTCTTGCAAATAGCGCAGTGACCAATATAACACAGAAGCACTTTCTAAACTCCTTTATCTTCACCATTTGTCTTTATAATCTTTCTGTTCATGGGGTTTTTTTTCTTTCTACAGTAACTTGCCTGGCTTCTCCCCACGTCTGCTTTGGCTTCTTTCAAGGAGGAAAACACAGGAAGACTTGTGTTCTAACCTATCTGTCCTTTTCTGCATGAATCTGTCACTGATTGTTTTAAAAGTACGAAATACTAAGAAACTCGACACTAGGCTTTGTCAGCTCCCAGGTCTCATCACACAGCTACTAATGAGGCTCAAAGTGCAGGCTTTCTCAGTCACCCCCTCCCATATCTGGATAATTACATGCCACCGTGGATGCAGATCAAAGCCATTATCACTTCCAAACTGGATCTGAATAATCCTAAATTTCAACTATATATTGTGAACTTCTGAACATAATTCAAGCAGGCACCACAGAACGACAAAATGAACTTTCTAGTACTGACTTGCATATCCTTTGGTAGGACAGGTAATGAGACAGGTACCAGGTCTCTCATAAATCTGTCACCTATTACCTAATAAATGTTAATTTCATTTTGAAGGGTTATGGGCACTTCTCAGACTGGATTTCAGATATCCAGTGGGAAGAGGCATTCTCTGAACTCTTCTTTATCAGCTTGAAATGGGGTTTTGCAATCTCTCCATGTGCTTTAGTGCAAACTCTCAAACACAGGTCGCTTTTTCTGAGTGCCTGTATATGTCTAATACCTGAAAAGATTAATAAACCATTGTATATCCCACTCTAGGCTTTTCCAAGCCTTCCTGGATCACCAGAAAAGCACAAAGAAGTGCTCATGTTTTCACAGTTGAAGATGGCCACCAGAAGAATTTGTCAGTGGCCATTCTGCACATAATCAGCCATGTGAAAAACCCCAGTTCAAACCTCAGCTGCCATGGGACAGCGCTGCTGCCTGGTTCAAAGCAGGAGCTCAGGGATGCCTTTGGCTGCCCAGCTCAGAAGTGTTCCTTTTCCTTTTGCTGTGTTTGTGTGCTCCATGTAGGACCCTTCACTGGGAGCCATCACAGAAATTCAGGGGATTTTTCAGTAGATTGTTTCAGTGTGTGAAATTGTTTCTAGGTCTAGTAAAATCCTTGCTAAACAGAAAGTAAAATGTTCCTGATTTCTTCTTTCAATTTCATTAAGAATGACAAGGCAATATTAGGGGGCTGTGATGTGAACATAGCATTTAACATCAGATCTGATTGTAACATAACTCTAATTATTCTAACAGTGCTGAGAAGAAAATCTCTGAGCTCCCTCCATGGAACATTTATTTAACTTGTTCTTGCCACCCAAGGTAAAAGTAGTAGGCTTTAAGCTCAGCAAAAATAACAAATCTTAAAAAAATCCATGTCACAAGAGGATGAACACTCAAAGGCGCTAATGCAAATAGTGTGAGTATAAAATCACATGGCAGCTTGTTCTTCCATAATTCACATTCTTTGCTGTCCTTTCCTGTTTCTTTCAGAGCAGTTCCCTTTGTACTCCCAGGGACCGTACCCAGGTGAGATCACCCAGCAGAGCCAGAGGGCAGTGCTCAAATGCATCCCCTGGTGGAGCAGGTGCCGCTGCTGCTGCCACCAAACCATGAAGGAACAAAGCAGAAGCCCCCTCAAACAATTCTCCTGCCCTGGGCTCCTCTTTGAAGAGGAGTTTCCAGTTCACTGAGTGAAAAGTTTCTTTATGCAGTGTGCAGAGCAGATAGACCGGGTGTCTCCAAAGAGGAGCCCCTACAGCAGATTGCAACCCAAATTGTATCGGTGCCACCCACCATCCAATCCCCAAATACAATAATTTAATTCCTGGTGCTGGTCCCTGGATGTCTCCTTGATATTTTTGGTCACTGGGCTGAACTCCTTTGGAAGTTATCTCATTCCTGGGATTGGTCCCTTGGTCCATCTTCATTCTGCTCCTGTCTTGCCACTTTCAGCTTGGTCAGTGTTTGTGACACCATTTTTATAAAAAGTTTACACTCATCAGCTCATGTGCCCTAGGGCTGCAGCTTGCTGACCTTCCAGTGCAAAGCAAAGTCATTAATCCCAACAATTCTCAATATTGGAAGTGTTTGAATGTGTCATCTATAAACAGGCCCTGCATGTTGTCTTTTAATCTACCATCCATATTGACCATCAAAATGTCTCCTGATTAACAGCATCTGAAATATGGGGGAATATTTACACTTTGTAACACAAATATTTTTGTCAAAATATGTTTTTATACCAGCAATTTTTTATGTCTCAGATGATCAGAGTGAAACTACAGCTTAGTAAGTAAGCAGCAAAAAAAGAGCACTGAAGAACAATAGAAGCTGTTACAAAAATTTCCCCAATTTTATTCTTATTAGAATAATAAAATTATTATCACTCCTGGAAGAACATATATCTTCTCCAGATGACCAATCCTGCAGTAAAATTTATGGTTTTTCATCATCATGTTTCAAAAAGAAAACACTCTCTCTCTCTTAATTTCTGCAAATTGAAATAGAGCAGCTGGGCAAACAAATACCTGCATTCTCTAGTGAACTGACTGAGCAGTGAATCAGAAATGAGAAATAGATGCCATACACATGGACCAAAACCTGAACAAATCACTGACAGTCTGTAGGAACTTTTTGCTACTTCCTGGGGTTTTCGGGTGTTTTTGGAGGGTTTTTTGTTTTGGTAGGGTTTCTTTTTTTGTGTTTCTTTGGGTTTTTTAATATTTGTTTCATTTTTATTAATGAAGTAAACCAATATCTGCTCTCAAACCTGAATTTCTTTTTTTTCTTTAACGGCCACAGAATAGAATTACCTGACACCCAAGACAAATTACCCAATGTTACTTTCCCAGAGGCTTTTCTTTCCATTCTAAACAGAAAATATTATATTTTAAAATAATCACACTTGCAGGAGAAAGTATTCACTGCAGCTAGGGAAAAATATTTGGTTTTGCACCCACCTTGCTGTAATGTTTTCTGGCAGTGATGAAAATCTGCCCAGGTCAGATGGTAAATGAAAAAACAATGAGACTCCAGGTTGCAAATACCTGGTCTAAGGGCTGTGCCATTCAGAGAACAGCACAGCCAAGACATGGCAGAAATCTCCCAGGAGGAGAGGCTGAAAGTAGGTGGGAATGCAGCCGGGAACTTCTCCCTTCCCAACCCACACACCTGTGAGGAAGGATGGAGCATTCAAGGAGCAGAGGCAGCTCTTTCCCCCAGGACTGGGGTCACAGAACCAGGGGCCTGTGTAGGTGGAAAGGGGGTTTCCAGGTTAGATTTCTTTCGTGCCTACAAAGAACCAAATTATCTGACTGCAGACCTATCAAAATGCTTTTTTCAAAAGCATTCCTTGTCAAAAATGATAGAAGGTATTAATCAAAAAGGTTCATCCTTTATTTTTAGCACTGAAAACCTCAGGAGGCAATTATGAGCATAATTCATTTTACAACTGGAAAACAAGTAGATTGAAAAGAGTTACAGAACAGATGGGAATCTTAATCCCACATAAAATCCATAACCTTTTTGTACTTGCACTCCTGCTCATATTGCACGTAGATATTTTTACTTGCAAAGGTCGTAGGAAAATGGAAGAAATAATTCCTGAAATAAGAAGAGTGCACAGAGTGCTACATCTGAAATCTGAACTTGTAACAGATGAAGGGGTATTGACCTCCTTTTGTGCAGTATCAGAGCTGTGAAGAAATGCACACATCTCAGGTATGCATCCTCTTTTCCTTTTGTAGCAAAGAGCAGCTACCTCAACAAGAAACAATCTGGACACTCCACATGACCAAGTTTTGGGGTCCTTTTTCCCCTTAAGCTCTTGGGACACAGCCAGGTCAGTGCCTTCAGCCATTCCACTTAGAAAAGAAGACACAAATCACCACAGGAATGGCATAGGCCCAATCTTTCAACATACCAAAACCATCTTTACCCAGAGCTGCCTCCCCCTGTGCTCTCAGCATCACCAGGCTGCACTGACTGCCCCACAGGAAGCCAAATTTATCTGAGTCTGTTCTGCTCTCTGCATGTGGGGGCTTTGCAATCCCTGCTCCCAGCCCCATGGGAGAAGTGAAATGGTCACATTCCACAGGCAGCTGGAGCTCCTGGGGCTTCAGCCTGAACTGACGCTTACATGTCCTGCAGAACCTCACAGGATGTGTGTGTCCTACTTCAGAGTTACCACAGAAGCTCACATTTCTCAGCAGGAAATTGTTAGGACAATTAATCAACAAACACCACAGGTTTATGTCCAAAAAGGAGACAGAGGAGTCCTGTAATTTTTTCGAATAAAGGGAGAGAGCATGGGGCATTCCCCTGAGATCTCTCAAATTTTTGGAGGACTCAGCCTCCCTTTTATCCTAATTTCCTGACTGCATTTCCCTTCTCTCTTTCCCCATTGGCTCAGGTACATGAGAGCTATAGACTTCCTAATGCACCTGATACCAAAGATTTCCCTCTAATGTATAACCCTCCCTTCTTAATTTTTAATTCTTATGGAATTTAGGGGTTTTTCTTCTCCATTATTTCTTTCATCTCTCAATGTCTAATTTTATTTATCAGTAAACCTAAAGTTTATTTGTAAAAGCAAATATCTTTTTCCATTCATCAATCAGTGGAATCCTTCCCATTGTTTCTTTTCTCTCCCAGTGCTGGTTTTATCTACCAGCAGACCCACAGCTTGTTTGTAAAGACAAATCCTCTATTCCTCTCAAAATGACATGGTACAAAGAACAGGGGGAAACACCAGGAAACTGCAAAAGAACTGGGACTATTTTACAGCATTTACCTGAAACTGAACAATGTCTTCTTTTCTTCTTCACCCTACAGGTTTGTTTCTTGACAATGGTAAAGCAAAAAAATCCTTTAACTGGGGGGGGGGCTGGAGTGAAACTGAAGAGGAAATTCCTTGTTTCTGGATGTTAAGCTCCAGGGCCCCGCTCTGCCCTTCCAGGAGATATCCCAGCCTTTCCTTTGCCTTCTCCTTCTGTTCCCAGGGGCCTCTTGCAGCACAAGGTGCTGGTGGCAGCCACAGAGCAGCATGAGAGGATGAGCTGATGATCCCAAAACACCCCATTCCCACTGTGAAGTGCTGCTCCATCCTGTGTCACCCTGCATTTCCCCGCTCCCAGAGGCGGATTAGCTCTTAAATCCCCGTCCCTGGCCCCAGTGCGGGGAGCAGGAAAATGCCTGCTTGTCACGGCCTGACCATCCAACCCAAAGGATTTTGTTGTCGCGGGGGAAACGAGGGTTCCCGGTGGGAACCATCCCCTCTGTCACTCCCTCCCCGCTGTATTTATGCCGGAACGGGATCGCGCAGCTTCAGCCCAGCTCTCCTCCCCAACGCCCCCAAATTCAACTCCTGGGATTGAATCACAAAGCGCACAACAAAGGAGAAAGCAAAGCAAGCACCAATTCAAATATGATTCCGTGTTGTAGCGCACGGGCAGCCGGTCAGTCCCAGCTGCGCACGGAATCCTTGCCTGGAGCACGGCCGGGGCATGGACAGGGAGGGGATGCGGCACCAGCGGGGCGCGGGGGCTGCTGCTGCCCTGCCCGGAGATCTGTCCCGGCAGGGCTGATAATGCTCCCATCGCCACCTTCCGCTCCCATTCTGCTGCTCCAAAAACAAGTTATCGTCAAAGTCCATCTGCGCCCATCCAAGGAGGCTGCCGGCGTTCACTGTTGGGAAATACATTTATTTTCAAAGCGGTTCTGCTCGCTTATCCCGCTTTTGGTAAACCTCGTCTATGAAGCATTTTCACAAGAGTGTCTGGCTGGACAATATACATTCCAGGTCCTGCAACCCTTCATAGTTTAGACCTCGTGTAGCCCTATCTTTAATTTATGGCTTGATTTCCCATGGATGTAACTCGAAACTACCACTACAAAGTAACCGAGCACATTCTCTAGCAGAAAAAAAAATGAGAGGTGATACTGCAATAATAGTTATTAATTACATACCTTCTTGACCACTACCACTGTACCCTTAATATCAGAGCATTCTTTTGAAAGGGAAAGAAATCCATAAAACTGTTCTGTTGGAAGTTTCTACAGTCTACAAACTAGAATTCTATTCTAGCGTTCACACAACATCGAGATGATGCTCACAGGGTTTTTCTGAGCAGTCTTTCCCGTTGTTCCCTACAATTCAATATGCAGGGCAGTCTCATTATGTGGAACAAGGTGGCACAGAGGGGAGTGGGAAATTCCTTCCCCCGTGGAAGAGTGGATTCATCACCCGCTCACTTTGAGGAAAGTGAAATTCAGCGAGCACACACACACACCAGGTCACAGGTGTTCAGTCACTGCTCTTTTTTCCTGTACTGGAGGGCAGAGATGGGCAAAGACGTGACCATGTTACAAACTGCTCCCGTCGCTGCGGTGCCACCAGCTGCAGGACAGACAGAGGCTCCTGAGGCCCAGAAGCCGCTGCTGCTGCAGCCGAGAGCCTGCAGGAGAGGCACAGGGAAAAACGAGCCAGGAGGAGCCGCACAAAAGCCAGGAGGAAATCGGAATCCAGCAGGGCAGCACCAGAGAATTTAACTTTAAAGCAACACTGTGACCTGCTGTAAGAGCAGCAGCTTTTCCAAGAACGACTCGCTTTCCCCTAAAACCGAGTGCTGGCTCGAAACTCCCCCTACCACAGGGAGAAGAGGGCGTGGATCCAGCGATCAGTGCCAGAAAAACGAAATTAAAAGCGATCGTGCTCTTTCCAGTGTAACGCAGTGAGCACTAAATCACATCAGAGCTCCTTGGGAGCACCGGCAACTCCTCCCTGCCTGAAACCTTTCCCTGGTGTTCCACAATTCCGCCAAGGAAAGCCAGCGGGACTCACGCAGCAGTGTGCTAAGAGGCAGCAAAAGTGGATCAGTCGGGGCCCGAGGCGAGGAACGCCCCTCCTGTTGAGAAACCCATTTGTTCCACTCGCTGTCAGGACTGCATAACACTATTCAGGGCTTTTTTTTTTTTTTTTTTTTTGCCTGCAGGTTGCTTTTCTTCCCACTCCCCTTTCGCTGAAACACGAAAGTGCAACAGAGGCCGGCTCCTATTTAGTACTCGCAAGGGAAACAATCCAGACTGCTAAGACTTTATTGTTGTCCTCTAATAGGTACTGAACAGAGCACTTAACAGCAAAAACGGAGCTGCGAAGCCGGGACACGGGATATTTACGCAATTGTAAAACCCCCACTTGCCCCACTATTAACACACGGAAACAGTCAATACGATTATAAACTAAGACATTCTAGAGAAGCAGAAACAACGAAAAATCACCTCGGTAATTAAAGTAGAGGTCCTTTGAGAAAAAAAGAAAACTGCCTTAAGACAACCTCCGTACAGGAACAGGGAAACGGAAACGAAGACAAGCATAAATAACATAAAGACTTGAAGAAAAGGCAACTTACGCATTCCTGACTTCTCTTACTGGAATACCAAAACTGCAGTGAATCAGCCCTTTTAAGAGGAATGTGGGCGGCTCTAAAAAGAGCCTTTGTTTGGTGATGAGCCTCACCGAGCTTTACTTGGCTTTCGCCTTGTGGCTGTCGGTCTTCTTGGGCAGCAGCACGGCCTGGATGTTGGGCAGCACGCCGCCCTGCGCGATCGTCACCTTGCCCAGCAGCTTGTTGAGCTCCTCGTCGTTGCGGATGGCGAGCTGCAGGTGGCGGGGGATGATGCGCGTCTTCTTGTTGTCGCGGGCCGCGTTGCCCGCCAGCTCCAGGATCTCGGCCGTCAGGTACTCCAGCACGGCCGCCAGGTACACCGGCGCGCCGGCGCCCACGCGCTCCGCGTAGTTGCCCTTGCGCAGCAGCCGGTGCACGCGGCCCACGGGGAACTGCAGCCCGGCCCGCGACGAGCGCGACTTGGCCTTGGCCCGCGCCTTGCCGCCCTGCTTCCCGCGCCCGGACATCGCAGCGACTCCGCAGCAGCGGCAGCGACACAACCGGGAGAGCCGGAGCAACTCCGGGCCCACCTCGCCGCCTGCCTTATCTACAACCCGGGCGGATCGGCAGCGCCTCCTGTGATTGGCTGCGAGAGAGGACTTGCTTCCGCAGCCAATGGAAAAGCGAATCCAGACCTGGCCAATGGCGGCTCCCGGCGCCGGGCTCGGAGCTGACAGAGAGCCAATGGCGCGGCAGCGGTGTCGGCGGAGCCGCTATAAAGCCGGCTGCCGAGGCGGTGCCGCTGCTGAGCGCTGTGTGAGTTGTTGGCGTGAGGAGCTGCGGTTGCTGCTGCCAAAATGCCCGAGCCGGCCAAGTCTGCCCCCGCGCCCAAGAAGGGCTCCAAGAAGGCGGTGACCAAGACGCAGAAGAAGGGCGACAAGAAGCGCAAGAAGAGCCGCAAGGAGAGCTACTCCATCTACGTGTACAAGGTGCTGAAGCAGGTGCACCCCGACACGGGCATCTCGTCCAAGGCCATGGGCATCATGAACTCCTTCGTCAACGACATCTTCGAGCGCATCGCGGGCGAGGCCTCGCGCCTGGCGCACTACAACAAGCGCTCCACCATCACCTCGCGGGAGATCCAGACGGCCGTGCGCCTGCTGCTGCCCGGCGAGCTGGCCAAGCACGCCGTGTCCGAGGGCACCAAGGCTGTCACCAAGTACACCAGCTCCAAGTAGACGGCTTCTGTGTTCTTTCTTCGGTATTTTTAACCCAAAGGCTCTTTTAAGAGCCACCCACTTTTTCAATAAAAGAGCTTTGATTTCTTCTGCACTTTTTTCATAGCATGTTCTCTACCTTCTTTCGTCCGTGTTTAACCCCGAATATCAAAACCAAGTTTTTATAGTTTAGTAATACAAACAGAAATCATATTTTACTCTCTTTCTGTTTTTTGAGCTTGCATCTTTTTTTCCCTACTGAGCCCAGATATTTACTGAAAAGCCTTCATTTTAGCTGGTATGTACAATTTTCTTCAATTGCCAGGTGGTTTAAGGGCAGCTTCCCTCTGCCGTCCATTTTCTGTGTGCTTCTACATAAACTCCTTTCTGAGAATTTGGAATCCTAAAGGTTAAAATTATTCCCCCCCCCCCCCACGCCCCCACAGTTTCACCTGTGGTCTGCCCCATAATACCCATGTCACAGAGAAGTGCCATATATTTGAGAGGTGTCTTCAAGAATTTATTTATAGGGAAGTACTCTTTTCTACTTCTACACTTCATTGGCCTTCCCGATCTGAAAAATAAAATTTGTTTAAGAGAAATGCTTTAAGTTATTGAGCACTTACTCATTAATTAGGTTTCTTATTGTAAGATTCAAAAAAATAGCTTATAAAGGCTTCAGAACTAAGTAGCATTCATTTACACCATTAATTTAAAGTGTTTTTTTATTCCCTGCTGCCCCCTTATGTGTGTTTCTGAATTTTCTGTCATTTTTTGTTTTACTACATGGGTTTAAGACCTCAGATTTAGATTTGTATGAAAAACTGCAGATACTGATGAAAAACGGGTCCCGGTGGACGATATTCAAGTGGGACATGAAAAACAAATCTTACTGGACGGAAAAGTTAAATAATGTGTGCAAAATGAAGGGGAGCAAATTCTTCAAATGAAAGTATTGGTAGCTCCTGAAAGTCACAGTCTGCCCGACAGAGAAGGGAGGCAGCCGCCATAGACCCAAAGGCTCTTTGTTTACGAGTCACTACATGCATAATAAAAGGGCTGCAGCAGCGCTTTGAAACGAGCAGTTTCTAATTTTAAATATTTTTAAGATTTTTACATTAAATTTTTAAAGTCCCAGCTTCTCTTTTTTTTTTTTTGAGTCTCATTTTACTGAGCTCCTGCATATTAAAAAAATTCCTTTATAAAACTCCATACCGTTCTAAAGTTCTTTTAGAATTCATACCAGAGTCTTTGCAGCGTAACACGTGTTTTATGAACAGCGACTAAGGGCAACAAAAACAGAGCGAGTAAATGTGAAAATACGTTAGTTTAAAGGGGGTGAGCAGAGTCTAAATTAGAGCAGAGTCTAAAGAAGAGTCCTAAGTAGTTTATATCCCTGCGACTGTGCCTGATAACACTTTAAGAGAAGGGCAAATGTATAAACGATTGTGACTGCAGTTGCCCAGGGCTAAAAACCATGCTATTAGAAAACCTGGCTCCAGAAGAGGTTAAAATTTCCCGGGGCTCAGTGGAAGCTTTACTATTAGACTCTAAAGCAATAAGCAAACTTGGAACAGCCTGATCTGTGTATCATGAAGCAGCTGTTTGAAAAGCTCAAACCTCTTTGTATAAACCGAACCACGAAGGTGCCCTCCTTTCCCCCCCTCCTAAAAGCACTTTCTATGAAAATAGTGCAACAGCTCTTTTACTCGTACATGTAGTGGCTCTTAAAAGAGCCTTTGGGTCTGTGTGGGTTGCCTCACTGCCCGACCGAGAAGGGCTACGGCAGGGAGCAAATTACGCGCGCTCTCCGCGGATGCGGCGGGCCAGCTGGATATCCTTGGGCATGATGGTGACGCGCTTGGCGTGGATGGCGCACAGGTTGGTGTCCTCGAAGAGCCC
The DNA here is from genome assembly GCF_012460135.2 of Molothrus ater. Taxonomy (NCBI): domain Eukaryota; kingdom Metazoa; phylum Chordata; class Aves; order Passeriformes; family Icteridae; genus Molothrus; species Molothrus ater. The sequence goes on from NC_050482.2 coordinate 47,408,862, forward strand.
CACCAGGTAGGCCTCGCTGGCCTCCTGCAGCGCCATGACGGCCGAGCTCTGGAAGCGCAGGTCGGTCTTGAAGTCCTGCGCGATCTCGCGCACCAGCCGCTGGAAGGGCAGCTTGCGGATCAGCAGCTCCGTGGACTTCTGGTAGCGCCGGATCTCGCGCAGCGCCACCGTGCCGGGCCGGTAGCGGTGCGGCTTCTTGACGCCGCCCGTGGCCGGCGCGCTCTTGCGGGCAGCCTTGGTGGCCAGCTGCTTGCGGGGCGCCTTGCCGCCCGTCGACTTCCGCGCCGTCTGCTTCGTGCGCGCCATGACCCCGCCGCTCACAGCGCTCCGCACTTACTGCGCCCCTGGCTCACAGCCGCCGCTATTTATAGCCCTTCTGGCCGCGCCTATTGGCCGCCCGCGCGACAGCGGCCGGCTGCCATTGGGCGTTTGTCGCGAGCCCGGGAAAAGCCCCCGCCTCCGGGGCGGGAAACGCGCCCTGGTCTCGCCCCGCCCTCGCCCCCGCCCCCGCCGCCGCCCCCGCCCCCTTCCAGCAGCGGCTTGCGGGGCACAGCGGCGGCGGCGGCACCACCACCACCACCGCCACCGCCACCGCCACCGCCACCACCACCACCACCGCCGGAGAGCGGGCCCGGGCGGGCTCGCCACGCAAGCCTCGGGCTCGCCCTCCTTTATCCAAATCCATTCCGCTCTCGTTCATTCCCGGCCTCGGGACCGCTGGCTAAAGCTATCGCCGGCAGCCGCCTCCTTCCCCGAGAGCTCGCCGTATCTTGCCGCTCATTATCCGCCTTCGGTTCAGGGCCGCGGCAGCAAGGCCGAAGGCGCAGGCGGCAGCCGCCTTGCCCGGCCCCGCCGAGCTCTCCCGGCCGCTGCCCCGGCCCGCTGGAAACGCCGCGTCCCTTGAGGGCTGCGCGGCCCGGGGCAGCGCGCGCTCGGGCCGCGAGCGGCACCAATCAGCGCCGGGCGGGAGGGGCAGGAGGCGGCCGGGCCCGCCCGCGGGGAGGCTCCGCGCAGTCCTCACTCAGGTCGGACCGAACGCGGCAGTGGCGCGGCCCCGTCCGCGCTCGGCGGTGGAGAGTGCGGGGCGCGGGGACACGGCGGGGAGAGAGAGGGGGGCGCACGAAAGCCGGGAAAGAGCCGCACTGGGGAGCCTTAGATAGGTGATAGTGCCTATGTAGACTGTGCAGTTTGGGGGCGAAAAGGCAGAGCATCGTCCCACTTCTCTTTTCCCGGTCACCCGCGAAAACCCATTTTGGGGGTAGTGAAGAAGAGTGGGCAATTATTTCGAATCCTTTTGCTCAGAAACAACTAAAAAACAAGAGCACAAGGCCGTCTGGAACCACCTGTGCTTTTAATGTGTCCAATTCCGGCACTAAACGAACATGCCTGCCTTTTTTTTCCCGTTACCGTGGCTAGACCGTAACACTACCAGCAATCAGAGGATTTGTTTTGGCCGTCTTGAGACCGACAACGGTAAATTTTATAGCCGCCACTCGGGAACTAAACATGGAAGAGAAGCGGCCTCCTAAGGCACACAGAATATAGCCAGTTTAATACAGTATAAACCGTGCATACTTAAAATTACTCTTTATTACACAGAAAATGCCTTTTACCTCCCCTTCACTAGAATAAACATATGGAGCAGGAAGTCGTGACAGCATCAGCTCTTTTACTGAGAAGGTGGGTGGCTCTTAAAAGAGCCTTTGGGTTAAAAATACCGAAGAAAGAACACAGAAGCCGTCTACTTGGAGCTGGTGTACTTGGTGACAGCCTTGGTGCCCTCGGACACGGCGTGCTTGGCCAGCTCGCCGGGCAGCAGCAGGCGCACGGCCGTCTGGATCTCCCGCGAGGTGATGGTGGAGCGCTTGTTGTAGTGCGCCAGGCGCGAGGCCTCGCCCGCGATGCGCTCGAAGATGTCGTTGACGAAGGAGTTCATGATGCCCATGGCCTTGGACGAGATGCCCGTGTCGGGGTGCACCTGCTTCAGCACCTTGTACACGTAGATGGAGTAGCTCTCCTTGCGGCTCTTCTTGCGCTTCTTGTCGCCCTTCTTCTGCGTCTTGGTCACCGCCTTCTTGGAGCCCTTCTTGGGCGCGGGGGCAGACTTGGCCGGCTCGGGCATTTTGGCAGCAGCAACCGCAGCTCCTCACGCCAACAACTCACACAGCGCTCAGCAGCGGCACCGCCTCGGCAGCCGGCTTTATAGCGGCTCCGCCGACACCGCTGCCGCGCCATTGGCTCTCTGTCAGCTCCGAGCCCGGCGCCGGGAGCCGCCATTGGCCAGGTCAGGATTCGCTTTTCCATTGGCTGCGGAAGCAAGTCCTCTCTCGCAGCCAATCACAGGAGGCGCTGCCGATCCGCCCGGGTTGTAGATAAGGCAGGCGGCGAGGTGGGCCCGGAGTTGCTCCGGCTCTCCCGGTTGTGTCGCTGCCGCTGCTGCGGAGTCGCTGCGATGTCCGGGCGCGGGAAGCAGGGCGGCAAGGCGCGGGCCAAGGCCAAGTCGCGCTCGTCGCGGGCCGGGCTGCAGTTCCCCGTGGGCCGCGTGCACCGGCTGCTGCGCAAGGGCAACTACGCGGAGCGCGTGGGCGCCGGCGCGCCGGTGTACCTGGCGGCCGTGCTGGAGTACCTGACGGCCGAGATCCTGGAGCTGGCGGGCAACGCGGCCCGCGACAACAAGAAGACGCGCATCATCCCCCGCCACCTGCAGCTCGCCATCCGCAACGACGAGGAGCTCAACAAGCTGCTGGGCAAGGTGACGATCGCGCAGGGCGGCGTGCTGCCCAACATCCAGGCCGTGCTGCTGCCCAAGAAGACCGACAGCCACAAGGCGAAAGCCAAGTAAAGCTCGGTGAGGCTCATCACCAAACAAAGGCTCTTTTTAGAGCCGCCCACATTCCTCTTAAAAGGGCTGATTCACTGCAGTTTTGGTATTCCAGTAAGAGAAGTCAGGAATGCGTAAGTTGCCTTTTCTTCAAGTCTTTATGTTATTTATGCTTGTCTTCGTTTCCGTTTCCCTGTTCCTGTACGGAGGTTGTCTTAAGGCAGTTTTCTTTTTTTCTCAAAGGACCTCTACTTTAATTACCGAGGTGATTTTTCGTTGTTTCTGCTTCTCTAGAATGTCTTAGTTTATAATCGTATTGACTGTTTCCGTGTGTTAATAGTGGGGCAAGTGGGGGTTTTACAATTGCGTAAATATCCCGTGTCCCGGCTTCGCAGCTCCGTTTTTGCTGTTAAGTGCTCTGTTCAGTACCTATTAGAGGACAACAATAAAGTCTTAGCAGTCTGGATTGTTTCCCTTGCGAGTACTAAATAGGAGCCGGCCTCTGTTGCACTTTCGTGTTTCAGCGAAAGGGGAGTGGGAAGAAAAGCAACCTGCAGGCAAAAAAAAAAAAAAAAAAAAAAAAAAAGCCCTGAATAGTGTTATGCAGTCCTGACAGCGAGTGGAACAAATGGGTTTCTCAACAGGAGGGGCGTTCCTCGCCTCGGGCCCCGACTGATCCACTTTTGCTGCCTCTTAGCACACTGCTGCGTGAGTCCCGCTGGCTTTCCTTGGCGGAATTGTGGAACACCAGGGAAAGGTTTCAGGCAGGGAGGAGTTGCCGGTGCTCCCAAGGAGCTCTGATGTGATTTAGTGCTCACTGCGTTACACTGGAAAGAGCACGATCGCTTTTAATTTCGTTTTTCTGGCACTGATCGCTGGATCCACGCCCTCTTCTCCCTGTGGTAGGGGGAGTTTCGAGCCAGCACTCGGTTTTAGGGGAAAGCGAGTCGTTCTTGGAAAAGCTGCTGCTCTTACAGCAGGTCACAGTGTTGCTTTAAAGTTAAATTCTCTGGTGCTGCCCTGCTGGATTCCGATTTCCTCCTGGCTTTTGTGCGGCTCCTCCTGGCTCGTTTTTCCCTGTGCCTCTCCTGCAGGCTCTCGGCTGCAGCAGCAGCGGCTTCTGGGCCTCAGGAGCCTCTGTGTGTCCTGCAGCTGGTGGCACCGCAGCGACGGGAGCAGTTTGTAACATGGTCACGTCTTTGCCCATCTCTGCCCTCCAGTACAGGAAAAAAGAGCAGTGACTGAACACCTGTGACCTGGTGTGTGTGTGTGCTGGCTGAATTTCACTTTCCTCAAAGTGAGCGGGTGATGAATCCACTCTTCCACAGGGGAAGGAATTTCCCACTCCCCTCTGTGCCACCTTGTTCCACATAATGAGACTGCCCTGCATATTGAATTGTAGGGAACAACGGGAAAGACTGCTCAGAAAAACCCTGTGAGCATCATCTCGATGTTGTGTGAACGCTAGAGTAGAATTCTAGTTTGTAGACTGTAGAAACTTCCAACAGAACAGTTTATGGATTTCTTTCCCTTTCAAAAGAATGCTCTGATATTAAGGGTACAGTGGTAGTGGTCAAGAAGGTATGTAATTAATAACTATTATTGCAGTATCACCTCTCATTTTTTTTCTGCTAGAGAATGTGCTCGGTTAATTTGTAGTTGTAGTTTCGAGTTACATCCATGGGAAATCAAGCCATAAATTAAAGATAGGGCTACATGAGGTCTAAACTATGAAGGGTTGCAGGACCTGGAATGTATATTGTCCAGCCAGACACTCTTGTGAAAATGCTTCATAGACGAGGTTTACCAAAAGTGGGATAAGCGAGCAGAACCTCTTTGAAAATAAATGTATTTCCCAACAGTGAACGCCGGCAGCCTCCTTGGATGGGCGCAGATGGACTTTGACGATAACTTGTTTTTGGAGCAGCAGAATGGGAGCGGAAGGTGGCGATGGGAGCATTATCAGCCCTGCCGGGACAGATCTCCGGGCAGGGCAGCAGCAGCCCCCGCGCCCCGCTGGTGCCGCATCCCCTCCCTGTCCATGCCCCGGCCGTGCTCCAGGCAAGGATTCCGTGCGCAGCTGGGACTGACCGGCTGCCCGTGCGCTACAACACGGAATCATATTTGAATTGGTGCTTGCTTTGCTTTCTCCTTTGTTGTGCGCTTTGTGATTCAATCCCAGGAGTTGAATTTGGGGGCGTTGGGGAGGAGAGCTGGGCTGAAGCTGCGCGATCCCGTTCCGGCATAAATACAGCGGGGAGGGAGTGACAGAGGGGATGGTTCCCACCGGGAACCCTCGTTTCCCCCGCGACAACAAAATCCTTTGGGTTGGATGGTCAGGCCGTGACAAGCAGGCATTTTCCTGCTCCCCGCACTGGGGCCAGGGACGGGGATTTAAGAGCTAATCCGCCTCTGGGAGCGGGGAAATGCAGGGTGACACAGGATGGAGCAGCACTTCACAGTGGGAATGGGGTGTTTTGGGATCATCAGCTCATCCTCTCATGCTGCTCTGTGGCTGCCACCAGCACCTTGTGCTGCAAGAGGCCCCTGGGAACAGAAGGAGAAGGCAAAGGAAAGGCTGGGATATCTCCTGGAAGGGCAGAGCGGGGCCCTGGAGCTTAACATCCAGAAACAAGGAATTTCCTCTTCAGTTTCACTCCAGCCCCCCCCCCAGTTAAAGGATTTTTTTGCTTTACCATTGTCAAGAAACAAACCTGTAGGGTGAAGAAGAAAAGCAGACATTGTTCAGTTTCAGGTAAATGCTGTAAAATATAGTCCCAGTTCTTTTGCAGTTTCCTGGTGTTTCCCCCTGTTCTTTGTACCATGTCATTTTGAGAGGAATAGAGGATTTGTCTTTACAAACAAGCTGTGGGTCTGCTGGTAGATAAAACCAGCACTGGGAGAGAAAAGAAACAATGGGAAGGATTCCACTGATTGATGAATGGAAAAAGATATTTGCTTTTACAAATAAACTTTAGGTTTACTGATAAATAAAATTAGACATTGAGAGATGAAAGAAATAATGGAGAAGAAAAACCCCTAAATTCCATAAGAATTAAAAATTAAAAGGGAGGGTTATACATTAGAGGGAAATCTTTGGTATCAGGTGCATTAGGAAGTCTATAGCTCTCATGTACCTGAGCCAATGGGGAAAGAGAGAAGGGAAATGCAGTCAGGAAATTAGGATAAAAGGGAGGCTGAGTCCTCCAAAAATTTGAGAGATCTCAGGGGAATGCCCCATGCTCTCTCCCTTTATTCGAAAAAAGTTACAGGACTCCTCTGTCTCCTTTTTGGACATAAACCTGAGGTGTTTGTTGATTAATTGTCCTAACAATTTCCTGCTGAGAAATGTGAGCTTCTGTGGTAACTCTGAAGTAGGACACACACATCCTGTGAGGTTCTGCAGGACATGTAAGCGTCAGTTCAGGCTGAAGCCCCAGGAGCTCCAGCTGCCTGTGGAATGTGACCATTTCACTTCTCCCATGGGGCTGGGAGCAGGGATTGCAAAGCCCCCACATGCAGAGAGCAGAACAGACTCAGATAAATTTGGCTTCCTGGGGCAGCTCAGCTGGGCCCAGGCACCCAGGAGTGCCTGTGGGGCAGTCAGTGCAGCCTGGTGATGCTGAGAGCACAGGGGGAGGCAGCTCTGGGTAAAGATGGTTTTGGTATGTTGAAAGATTGGGCCTATGCCATTCCTGTGGTGATTTGTGTCTTCTTTTCTAAGTGGAATGGCTGAAGGCACTGACCTGGCTGTGTCCCAAGAGCTTAAGGGGAAAAAGGACCCCAAAACTTGGTCATGTGGAGTGTCCAGATTGTTTCTTGTTGAGGTGGCTGCTCTTTGCTACAAAAGGAAAAGAGGATGCATACCTGAGACGTGTGCATTTCTTCACAGCTCTGATACTGCACAAAAGGAGGTCAATACCCCTTCATCTGTTACAAGTTCAGATTTCAGATGTAGCACTCTGTGCACTCTTCTTATTTCAGGAATTATTTCTTCCATTTTCCTACGACCTTTGCAAGTAAAAATATCTATGTGCACTATGAGCAGGAGTGCAAGTACAAAAAGGTTATGGATTTTATGTGGGATTAAAATTCCCATCTGTTCTGTAACTCTTTTCAATCTACTTGTTTTCCAGTTGTAAAATGAATTATGCTCATAATTGCCTCCTGAGGTTTTCAGTGCTAAAAATAAAGGATGAACTTTTTTGATTAATACCTTCTATCATTTTTGACAAGGAATGCTTTTGAAAAAAGCATTTTGATAGGTCTGCAGTCAGATAATTTGGTTCTTTGTAGGCACGAAAGAAATCTAACCTGGAAACCCCCTTTCCACCTACACAGGCCCCTGGTTCTGTGACCCCAGTCCTGGGGGAAAGAGCTGCCTCTGCTCCTTGAATGCTCCATCCTTCCTCACAGGTGTGTGGGTTGGGAAGGGAGAAGTTCCCGGCTGCATTCCCACCTACTTTCAGCCTCTCCTCCTGGGAGATTTCTGCCATGTCTTGGCTGTGCTGTTCTCTGAATGGCACAGCCCTTAGACCAGGTATTTGCAACCTGGAGTCTCATTGTTTTTTCATTTACCATCTGACCTGGGCAGATTTTCATCACTGCCAGAAAACATTACAGCAAGGTGGGTGCAAAACCAAATATTTTTCCCTAGCTGCAGTGAATACTTTCTCCTGCAAGTGTAATTATTTTAAAATATAATATTTTCTGTTTAGAATGGAAAGAAAAGCCTCTGGGAAAGTAACATTGGGATAATTTGTCTTGGGTATCAGGTAATTCTATTCTGTGGGCATTAAAGAAAAAAAAGAAATTCATGTTTTAGAGCAGATATTGGTTTACTTCATTAATAAAAATGAAACAAATATTAAAAAAACCCAAAGAAACACAAAAAAAGAAACCCTACCAAAACAAAAAACCCTCCAAAAACACCCCAAAACCCCAGGAAGTAGCAAAAAGTTCCTACAGACTGTCAGTGATTTGTTCAGGTTTTGGTCCAGGTGTATGGCATCTATTTCTCATTTCTGATTCACTGCTCAGTCAGTTCACTAGAGAATGCAGGTATTTGTTTGCCCAGCTGCTCTATTTCAATTTGCAGAAATTAAGAGAGAGAGAGTGTTTTCTTTTTGAAACATGATGATGAAAAACCATAAATTTTACTGCAGGAATGGTCATCTGGAGAAAATATATGTTATTCCAGGAGTGATAATAATTTTATTATTCTAATAAGAATAAAATTGGGGAAATTTTTGTAACTGCTTGTATTGTTCTTCAGTGTTCTTTTTTTGCTGCTTACTTACTAAGCTGTAATTCCACTCTGATCATCTGTGGTATAAAATATTGCTGGTATAAAAACATATTTTGACAAAAATATTTGTGTTACAAAGTGGAAATATTCTGCCATATTTCAGATGCTTGAATCAGGAGACATTTTGATGGTAAATATGGATGGTAGATTAAAAGACAATATGCAGGGCCTGTTTATAGATGACACATTCAAACACTTCCAATATTGAGAATTGTTGGGATTAATGACTTTGCTTTGCACTGGAAGGTCAGCAAGCTGCAGCCCTAGGGCACATGAGCTGATGAGTGTAAACTTTTTATAAAAATGGTGTCACAAACACTGACCAAGCTGAAAGTGGCAAGACAGGAGCAGAATGAAGATGGACCAAGGGACCAATCCCAGGAATGAGATAACTTCCAAAGGAGTTCAGCCCAGTGACCAAAAATATCAAGGAGACATCCAGGGACCAGCACCAGGAATTAAATCATTGTATTTGGGGATTGGATGGTGGGTGGCACCGATACAATTTGGGTTGCAATCTGCTGTAGGGGGCTCCTCTTTGGAGACACCCGGGTCTATCTGCTCTGCACACTGCATAAAGAAACTTTTCACTCAGTGAACTGGAAACTCCTCTTCAAAGAGGAGCCCAGGGCAGGAGAATTGTTTGAGGGGGCTTCTGCTTTGTTCCTTCATGGCTGGTGGCAGCAGCAGCGGCACCTGCTCCACCAGGGGATGCATTTGAGCACTGCCCTCTGGCTCTGCTGGGTGATCTCACCTGGGTACGGTCCCTGGGAGTACAAAGGGAACTGCTCTGAAAGAAACAGGAAAGGACAGCAAAGAATGTGAATTATGGAAGAACAAGCTGCCATGTGATTTTATACTCACACAATTTGCATTAGTGCCTTTGAGTGTTCATCCTCTTATGACATGAATTTTTTTAAGATTTGTTATTTTTCCTGAGCTTAAAGCCTACTACTTTTACCTTGGGTGGCAAGAACAAGTTAAGTAAATTTTCCATGGAGAGAGCTCAGAGACTTTCTTCTCAGCACTGTTAGAATAATTAGAGTTATGTTACAATCAGATCTGATGTTAAATGCTATGTTCACATCACAGCCCCCTAATATTGCCTTGTCATTCTTAATGAAATTGAAAGAAGAAATCAGGAACATTTTGCTTTCTGTTTAGTGAAGAGTTTCCTAGGCCTGGAAATAATTTCACACACTGAAACAATCTACTGAAAAATCCCCTGAATTTCTGTGATGGCTCCCAGTGAAGGGTCCTACTACATGGAGCACACAAACACAGCAAAAGGAAAAGGAACACTTCTGAGCTGGGCAGCCAAAGGCATCCCTGAGCTCCTGCTTTGAACCAGGCAGCAGCGCTGTCCCATGGCAGCTGAGGTTTGAACTGGGGTTTTACACATGGCTGATTATGTGCAGAATGGCCACTGACAAATTCTTCTGGTGGCCATCTTCAACTGTGAAAACATGAGCACTTCTTTATGCTTTTCTGGTGATCCAGGAAGGCTTGGAAAAGCCTAGAGTGGGATATACAATGGTTTATTAATCTTTTCAGGTATTAGACATATACAGGCACTCAGAAAAAGCGACCAGTGTTTGAGAGTTTGCACTAAAGCACATGGAGAGATTGCAAAACCCCATTTCAAGCTGATAAAGAAGAGTTCAGAGAATGCCTCTTCCCACTGGATATCTGAAATCCAGTCTGAGAAGTGCCCATAACCCTTCAAAATGAAATTAACATTTATTAGGTAATAGGTGACAGATTTATGAGAGACCTGGTGCCTGTCTCATTACCTGTCCTACCAAAGGATATGCAAGTCAGTACTAGAAAGTTCATTTTGTCGTTCTGTGGTGCCTGCTTGAATTATGTTCAGAAGTTCACAATATATAGTTGAAATTTAGGATTATTCAGATCCAGTTTGGAAGTGATAATGGCTTTGATCTGCATCCACGGTGGCATGTAATTATCCAGAAATGGGAGGGGGTGACTGAGAAAGCCTGCACTTTGAGCCTCATTAGTAGCTGTGTGATGAGACCTGGGAGCTGACAAAGCCTAGAGTGTCGAGTTTCTTCGTATTTCGTACTTTTAAAACAATCAGTGACAGATTCATGCAGAAAAGGACAGATAGGTTAGAACACGAGTCTTCCTGTGTTTTCCTCCTTGAAAGAAGCGAAAGGAGACGTGGGGAGAAGCCAGGCAAGTTACTGTAGAAAGAAAAAAACCCCCATGAACAGAAAGATTATAAAGACAAATGGTGAAGATAAAGGAGTTTAGAAAGTGCTTCTGTGTTATATTGGTCACTGCGCTATTTGCAAGAGTTGAAGGTAAATGCCACTTACCGCCGCCGCACAAATTCCTTTGTAGCACAGTGCGCTGTACTCATCTCTCACTGCTGTGACAGAAATAACCGCGACCGGCAAAAACTGCAGAGACTGAGCACCATCGAGTGGCCGATCCGACAATAGCAATGCTGTACAGGGATGAGTATCCATGAATAATTTCAATTCCCTACTGCCTAGAAAAACCCAGTTAGATCCCTATCTTTCAGTTTACAACAGACATAACATGGAAGCTTGCAACAGTAAGGTGATATTTAAATTTGTGAAAGCCATAGGTTAATGAAAACATCACCTAAAAAAAAAGGCAGCAAAAAAAAAACCATAAATACAAATCAGGATAAAAAAGCAACCAAAAAAAACCCACAAAAAAAGAAAAAAATACCAGCGATTTAAAACCGCCTTTACAGACATATCAGAGCTTTGGGAAGGTCTTTAACAGTGCACTCGAAAGAAGTAATTATCAAGACAACCCTTAAGTAGTATGCAAAACCCAAAAACCGTAAAAAAAAAAAACCAAACCAAAGAATAAAAAAATCCCCAAACCTTTAAACACAGATTCCACACAAAGAAACAAAGTGCTTCTTACTTGACTGTTCAGCTCTTTTACTGAGAATGTGGGTGGCTCTTAAAAGAGCCTTTGGGTTAAAAATATCGAAGAAAGAACGTAGAAGCCGTCTACTTGGAGCTGGTGTACTTGGTGACAGCCTTGGTGCCCTCGGACACGGCGTGCTTGGCCAGCTCGCCGGGCAGCAGCAGGCGCACGGCCGTCTGGATCTCCCGCGAGGTGATGGTGGAGCGCTTGTTGTAGTGCGCCAGGCGCGAGGCCTCGCCCGCGATGCGCTCGAAGATGTCGTTGACGAAGGAGTTCATGATGCCCATGGCCTTGGACGAGATGCCCGTGTCGGGGTGCACCTGCTTCAGCACCTTGTACACGTAGATGGAGTAGCTCTCCTTGCGGCTCTTCTTGCGCTTCTTGTCGCCCTTCTTCTGCGTCTTGGTCACCGCCTTCTTGGAGCCCTTCTTGGGCGCGGGGGCAGACTTGGCCGGCTCGGGCATTTTGGCAGCAGCAACCGCAGCTCCTCACGCCAACAACTCACACAGCGCTCAGCAGCGGCACCGCCTCGGCAGCCGGCTTTATAGCGGCTCCGCCGACACCGCTGCCGCGCCATTGGCTCTCTGTCAGCTCCGAGCCCGGCGCCGGGAGCCGCCATTGGCCAGGTCTGGATTCGCTTTTCCATTGGCTGCGGAATCAAGTCCTCTCTCGCAGCCAATCACAGGAGGCGCTGCCGATCCGCCCGGGTTGTAGATAAGGCAGGCGGTGAGGTGGGCCCGGAGTTGCTCCGGCTCTCCCGGTTGTGTCGCTGCCGCTGCTGCGGAGTCGCTGCGATGTCCGGGCGCGGGAAGCAGGGCGGCAAGGCGCGGGCCAAGGCCAAGTCGCGCTCGTCGCGGGCCGGGCTGCAGTTCCCCGTGGGCCGCGTGCACCGGCTGCTGCGCAAGGGCAACTACGCGGAGCGCGTGGGCGCCGGCGCGCCGGTGTACCTGGCGGCCGTGCTGGAGTACCTGACGGCCGAGATCCTGGAGCTGGCGGGCAACGCGGCCCGCGACAACAAGAAGACGCGCATCATCCCCCGCCACCTGCAGCTCGCCATCCGCAACGACGAGGAGCTCAACAAGCTGCTGGGCAAGGTGACGATCGCGCAGGGCGGCGTGCTGCCCAACATCCAGGCCGTGCTGCTGCCCAAGAAGACTGACAGCCACAAGGCGAAAGCCAAGTGAGCGCTGATCAAAGACTGCCACGTTTAACCAAGGGAAACCCAAAGGCTCTTTTAAGAGCCACCCACTTTCTCATAAAAGGGCTAAATTGCTTTTAAGTAGTGAAAAACTGACCAAGTGTAACTGAGTTAATTAGCGCCCCTTCCTTGATCAGCCCTCTGTTTTATACGGGTTTAAACAGAAACTCCACCCCCACTTGGCATTGAAATTGCTCTCTAAATGCCAGCAAAATCCCGGGAGTATCACCAAGGCTTTTCTAAGCTGCCAGGTTCATCAATTCCACTGTCTCAATATTAAAAAAAATTGCTTTAACACAGTTTCAACCCTTTATGGTTTTCATTTGCATAACTATCACAAGGGCTTTTTCTCTAAAGCTACCAAGTAATAAAAATTTACAATAACGCACATAATTTTATAATTTCAGCTCTTTTTAAGAGAGTGTGGGTGGCTCTTAAAAGAGCCGTTGGGTTTAAATGTGGAGCAAGACTTCTTCAGTGAAGGGCTTACTTCTTCTTCGGTGCTGCCTTCTTTGCCTTGGCCACTTTTGCCTTTGCAGCTTTTGGCTTGGCTGCTTTGGGCTTCACCGCCTTTGCCTTAGCCGGGCTCTTGGCTGCTGCCGCCGCTTTTTTGGGCTTGGCAGCCTTTGTCGCCTTCTTGGGGCTCTTAGCCACTTTTTTTGCTGCCGGCTTCTTGGCCTTTTTGGGGCTCTTGGCTGTCACCACTTTCTTGGGCTTCTTGGCGGCGCTGGCGGGCTTCTTCGCCGCCGGCTTCTTGGGCTTGGCTGCCGAAGTTTTCTTTTTCGGAGCTTTTTCCTTCACCTCGCCCGGCTTCTTGTTGAGGCGGAAGGAGCCGGAGGCGCCGGTGCCCTTGGTCTGCACCAGGGTGCCCTTGCTGACGAGGCTCTTGAGCCCCAGCTTGATGCGGCTGTTGTTCTTCTCCACATCGTAGCCGCCGGCGGCCAGCGCCTTCTTGAGCGCGGCGAGCGAGAGCCCCTTGCGCTCCTTGGAGGCGGACACGGCCTTGGTGATCAGCTCGGTGACGCTGGGCCCCGCGGGCTTGCGGGCTTTGGAGCCGCTCGCCGCCTTCTTCGGCTTCTTGGCGGCGGCCTTGGCGGCGGGGGCCTTGGCCGGGGCTGCGGGCGCGGTCTCTGCGGCGGGGGCGGGCGCGCTCTCGGCCATGGCGGCGCTGCAGACGCGGCGGCTCCAGCGGCGCCTCCTTTTATAGAGGCGCGGCGGGCGCTGATTGGTGGATTGCCGAGCCGGCCCCGCTCCCGCCCCGCCCCCAGGCGCTCCCGCCGCCCGCGCTGTGTTTCTCGCTTCCCAAAAAAATGCTTTTTCCTAAAAAAAACTGGACCGCGGCACCCCGTTTCTAGGCGTTCTTGATGAGGAGAGAGAGTATTTTTGTCTTGCGAAGTTTCCTTCAACCGGAACTTGAGGTGACTTTTAGGCAGCTCAGTAATCCCCGAGTTTGGGGATTGCACTCTGGGCTGGAGCATAAGATTTTTATTTCTCCTTTTGAATTAAAACTTTGTTTCTGGCACCACTGCCTCAGTGACATCGGATACTTGTTTCTGAGAGGGCTGTTCATCGAGGTGCTGCAAAAAGGGAGTAATGTCGGTCCTTTATCTTAGCGTAAATTAGCTTTGAAACGATGCAAGTAACACAAGGTGGTCACGGCTCTGTATCTGGGTTATGAGTTGTTTTCCATAACACGACTGCATCTCTTCAAAATAATGAAACCTTTGGACACAGTTCCCTATTTAGCTCTAGTAGGACTTGGCAAAAAGTACAAGAAAGACAATTTTCACCAGAAGCATTAACCTGAAAAGCAGATCTCTCAAATAATAATCTATCTTTAAAATCCTAGAATACTTATACATACATGTATATACATACATATAGTAGCTTCTCTGTCCCCTGGGTTTTCTGCACCTTTGCATTATTATTTTAATGAACTATATTCCCATTTTTTATCCAAAATGCTTATTTTTATGATGCACAGTAGGTAAACCTATTCATTTGTATGTTCTTATTTTAAGTGGTGTTTATTTTTCTGCTTACTTTTACATTATAATTCAGGAATTTTGTCAGCCACAATCACTAGTTTTACAAAAAGAAAAACAAAATTAAATCAAAATACAACATACATGTTTTCATAATGAAAAACAGATGTAAAGCTGCAGGCATTTCTGTAACAAAATAATGTAATTCAAGAGGCTTAAGCAAACAATTTTCTTCTCACAACTGCTGAGAGAAGCAATATTGTGGCTTTTTCCAATGTATGACTATTGTGATGTGGAATAAATTGAATATACATAAAAATGATTTTTTTTCTTGAGACGAGTTGGATAGCAACTGGACAACCATGTTTGAACATTTGTAATGCACTATGGGAACAAACTGGAAATCCAGGTGATTGATTCAAATGATTGTAAATGCAGTTATTTCGCTTCTTTTACTTTATCTTTTGGTAATAAAATATCACACCATGTCTTCTAAAGTTCTGATGATGGTGGGGTCAGTTTTATGAATTTGTCAGTGGTGCTTGGTTGTCATGGCTGGGGTACACTTAAGGACTGTCAGGAGATATGGCAACATTTCAGAGAGGCTTTTTTCTAGGGCCAACAGCCAGCAGAAAAACATCGTGTGAGAGAGGATAAAAACAAGATTATGTGCGTTTGGTTTTGTCCTGATGTATTTTTCATGGTAGTTTCACCTGCTGAACCCACTGTGAATTTTGGCTTTGAACTACATTGGCATGGAAGTGAATCTCTTGGGAAGGATCCACACCACTGGGGGGAAATTTCTGGGTGATAATTCTGTAGCATACAAATTTCCTTCAAATACTGTGTCTTAATCCATTCTAATAACTCAGAGTGACTAGCTCCTTTAAATTATTTTGATCCTTTGCAAATGCATTTTCCTGGGTGTAGGCTAGGCCTCTATCCTACTTCCAAACACCTGATGTAGCAGCACATTCCTGGAACATTCTATGTGCTTTCCTGAATGTTACTTCTCCTGGCCCTACAAAATTTTGACCACCTATGTGGACTTTTAAAATTTTGTTTTTCACAATAATAGACAGTTTTAGGCTAAGCAAAGAAGGAAATGGAAAGAGGTCTTGCAAAGGTTTTCAGTTGGAGGAGGGAAGGAGAAATAAGTTTAATTCCTTTAATTAATGGGTGTACTTACTTTAAAAAAATAATTGCTTCAAATATTATGATGTACTCAGTAAAACAAAATGACATCTGTCTTCTGTTTTCCCCTTAAAATAAACTGTCAAGCTAACAGACCATTTACTAAATGCCAGTTGGCCTTGGGCTGGTTGGTTGAAAGATCAGGAGCACAGGCAGTGATTTCCTTGATCCTTCTGGTCACAGAACACTTTTTAAATACAGTGGACAAAGATATTTGGAAGTGGTGGACCAGGAGGAAGCTTCCTCCTCCTTTTGAACACAAAAGAAGTAGGACTGGCACCTTCTACAACAGGTGTGAGGCCCTGGAGGTAGAGGGTCGGACAAATGATGAGGTGAGCTCTTCTGGGGCAGAGGGGCCCCTAAAACAGCACCATCTGTACCCCACATCAAGGCCTCCTCTGTTCTGAGGAAAGGAAAGGTAATTTTAATTAGACACTCCCTTCTGCAGGGAGTCAGGGCCTGATGTGTTGGCCAGGCTGGCACTCACGTGTCAGGCACAAAGGGTTACAGTGACTGGGGAACATCAGGCTGTCACTACTGGGGTTCTGCAGGGCTCCATCCTCATCCAGTTCTCTTCAACATCTTCCTTAGCAGCTTGGGTGCAGGGCTCAAGGAATTCTAGGTTTGGCATTGACACTAAACTGGGAGGAGCTGTCAGCTCCCTCCAGTGCAGAGAGGCCCTGCAGAGGGACCTTGACAAATTAGAGAAGGGCAATCATGAGCAATATGGAGTTTAACAAGGGCAAGTGCTGGAACCTGCACCTGAGACAGGGAAACCCTGGTTGTGTGTACAGACTGGGGAACAAGGCACTGGAAAGCAGTGCCAAGAAAATGGACCTGAGGGTGCTGGTTGATGGCAAGCTGAACATGAGCCAGCAGTGCCCTGGCAGCCAGGAGGGCCAACTCTGTCCTGGGGAGCATCAGGGACAGCATCACCAGCTGGGCAAGGGAGGGGATTGTCCCCTCTGCTGTGCACTGGGGCAGACTCACCTCTAGTGCTGTGTGCAGTCTGGGCACCACAACAAAAAAGACATGAAGTGATTAGAGAGCACCTGAAGAAGGGCCACAGGGATGGTGAAGGGTCTGGAGGGGAATCATATAAGGAGCAGCTGAGGTCACTTGGCCTGTTCAGCCTGTGGGGGAGGCTGAGGGGAGACCTCACTGCAGTCTGCAACTTCCACATGAGGGGAAGAGGAGGGGCAAGCACTGATTTTTTCTCTCCTGTGACCAGTGACAGGACTCAAGGAAATGGCATGGAGCTGAGTCAGGGGAGGTTTAGGTTGGATGTCAGGAAAAAGTTTTTTACCCAGAGCGTGTTTGGGCACTGGAACAGGCTCCCCAGGGAAGTGGCCACAGCACCAGCCTGACAGAGCTCAGGAAGCTTTTGGACAACACTCTCAGGCACAAGGTGTGACTCCTGGGGTGTCCTGCACATGGCCAGCAGTTGGGCTCGATGGTGCTGATGGATCCCATTCAACTCAGTTTGTTTTGTGATCCCATGATTCTATGATTTTTTTTCCAAAGTTCAGTCAGAAATTCAAGAACTCCCTTTTCTCCTATTCTGGTATGGATAAGTGCTTTCAGGAAGGTCCTTCCTATGAGCCCATGTGATTTGGTGCACTACAGAATCATAGCATGATTTGTGTTGGAAGGGTCCTTCCAAGATTTTCTAGACCAACATCGTTGTCATGGGCAAGGACATCTCTCACTAGACCACATTGCTCAAAGATTTATCCTACATGGCTTGGAAATCTTCCAGTGAAGGCATCAACAACTTCTCTTGTCCCACCACCTTCATAATGAAAAATTTCTTCCTTGGAACCTACTTAAATCTAACTCCTTTCACTTTTAAATCCTTGCCCCTTGCCCTGCCACTACAGGCCCAGGTGAAAAGTCTTACTCTGTCTTTCTTATAAATGCTCTTCATATGTCAAAAGGCCACATTGAGGTCTGTGGGGTTCACATTCTCTGAGCCTGAGAGAAGCAGAGAAAAGAATAATTGAAACAATTCTTATCTCATTTGCTGCACCTGTGTTGTACCAAAGTAGAATGCAATATGGAGATTGTTTACTCAAAGTGATGGCGTTTTGTTTCCTTGGCCTGTCAGGGCCAAACACGTGTGCAGACTGCTGGTCAGCAGCCAGTCACAAGATTCTGGGCAGTGGAGGGCAGTTGGGTGCTTGTGCAGGTTCAGTTTAGATGTAATGTAATATAGTGTAATATAATGTAGAATAATATAGTATAATAAATGAATGAATTAGCCTTCTGATATCAATGGAGTCAGATGCATCATTTCTCCTCATTGTCAGGGTTGCCCTGTTTTCTGATAAAGATCTGCCCAAAGCCTTGTCTTCTCCGGGCCTAAAAACCACTGCTCTCCCAGCCTTTCTTCATGGGAGAGGTGTTTTAGCTCCCTAATCATTATCATCGTCCTCCTGTGGAACTCCTCCAAGTCCTTCTCGTTCTGGGGACCCCGGAGGCAGATGCAGTGCTCCAGGTGAGGTCTCATTAGAGTGGAGTGAATGAAGAGAATCACCTCCCTCAACCTCCTAGTTGTGCTTTCTTTTTTATGCAGCCCAGTGTACCACTGGCTTTCTGAGCAGCAAATGCACATTGCTACCTCAAATTTTCACCCACCCATATCTCTGAGTCTTTCCGTGCAGGGTGCTTGCGATCAGTTCACCCTGCAGTCTGTACTGATGTTTGGAATGGCCCTGGCCTGGGTGCAGGGCCATGCATTTGACATTGTTGAGCTTCATGAGGTTCACGTGGGTGCACTCCTCAAGCCTGCCAAGGTCCCTGTGCATGGTGTCCCTTCCCTCCAGTGAATCAGTGGCCCCACTGAGCAGGGTGGCGCCCACAAACTTGCTGAGGGTGCACTCCATCCCACTCTGTTGTTGATGAAAATATTACACAGTATCTGAATTGCAACTATATCTGCTAATTCCCTGAAGACCCTAGGATGAATCCCCTTAGGGGCCATGGATTTCTGCTTATTCACGTTCCTCAGACTGTCTTGAACCTGATATTTTCTTACAGTAGGGGAGGGACTTTGTCCCCCTGGTCTATGCCTGGAGTTTCACAGACTTAGGAGATTGGAAAGAGAGACTGCCAGTGAAAACTAACGCAAAAAAATTGTGGGGTACCTCAGTATTCTCTATGACAGCAGTCACTAAATCTCCTTTCTTTTTTATTGGGGGGCCCATTTTATTTAGTCCTCCTTTTCTGGCCAGTGTATCAACAGAAGCCCACATTATTCTTCATGTCCATTGTCACACTTAGTTACAGATGTACTTTAGTTTTTCTGATTCCATTCCTACACATCTGGACCGCCCCAGGCACTCTATATCCTTCCCAAGATATGTCCCTGCTTCCACCACCTGTGCATTTATTCTTGCACTTCACTTTGACCAGAAGGTTTTTACTCAGCCATATTGGTCTTTTACCTTCCTAGCCTGCTTTCTTGCATGTGGGAATCAGTGCACCTGCTCCATGGTACAAATGTCCTTAAATAACTTTCAGGCTTGATTAACCTTCTCCTTGATCCCCGAGGGCAGCTTTCAAGGGGTTTCCATATCCTATTTTCTTAAGCAACTGAATTTAGTTTGCTAAATTAAATGTCTTGTCTCTGTGCTTTGCCTGGCTCATATCCCCCAAATTTGTGACAGGTCTGGGCTCAGGCAGCAGCCCAGGCTGCAGCTGCTCCTGACCTCTTCAATTAGTTAATGTTTGCTGGCAAGAACAGGTCGAGTACTGCTTCTCCTCTGGTTGGACTTTCTTTCACCTGATAAAAATTCATCTTCAACATGCTCTAGGAGTCTCCTGGATAGTTACCCAGGCTTTCTGTGCCACGTTTCCAGCAGATGTCAGGTTGGCTGATGTGCCCCAACAGGAGCCTGTGGATATGATGGCACCCGCAGTTGAAGAAAGAAGCTTCATCAGCATCCTCCTTCCTTTGTTTGGGTGGTAAATACTGACAGTGAGGTTCCCTTTTTTGGCTTGGCCTCTAGTTTTGTACCCAGAAGCTCTCAGGTGTTTGTCCTGGTTTTCTAACACAGTTCTTTGCAATTAATCCACTTCTTTGTTTTCACATAGAAGACAGCCTGCCCCGCCCTTCTTTCCTGACCCCTCTCAACAGTTTGTAGCCATCCATGTCAGCACTTCAGTCCTGCAATTGATCTCACTGAGTGGACTGTGGCTGTGACTGACTCTCAGTGTTGGCCCAGGGGGAAATATGGAGACATCCATCTCACAGGTGCAGCTGGAGGCAGGAGTGCAGCCTATCTGTGCATACCTCAAACAGGGTGACCAGGTCATGCACAAAGCCTGTGGCTGCAAAGCCCAGCATTGCCGTGTTTTTCACCTGGGGCTGCCTAAGTCTGCACAGTAACTTCAGTGTTTTCTCAAACCCTTCCTGGTGCTTGTGCTACTTCACATATGTTGTGCAGATAAGTTCATTCTGACTTTTGGGTGCTTCTGGTACAAGAATACCCCCCATAACTAAAATCATAGAGTTACTCATGGCAACTCAAACCTGCCCTTGATGTGACTGTACACTTTGTGTGATTTGAAAGACATCTTTTGTCCATGCATGATGGTTTTATTTAAAAACTGATTTATCATGATATTCTAAACCATAATGCATTGTTACATGAGTAAGAAAACTTCATGTCTCAATAGGGAAGAACTTATCATTACATACTGTTCAGTTTACAGCAAAGGACTCCTGCCCATGACAAAAGTTTTTTGTATTCATAGAGATTTAAAGGCCCCAGATAGAACACCAATCTCTTAAAATAAGAAATCCATGGGCAGAGTTTTAGTTGGCATTAGGCAGCAAATTTAGGTACTACACAGATACAGCTTGCTTTTTTTTTTTTTTATAATTACCTTCTTACAAAAATACTCAGATTTTTTCAATGGTTTCATTTTTGTTCAAAGCAAGAGAAAAATAGTTCCTTGATCATTCCACACCACAAAGTTTTTGATAACTTCTGAGCTCAGTTAAAGGAGAATTTCAAGAATCAGTTCAGATCAATCAATCAATCAGTTGAATTGCTATGATTCTTTTACAGTTTTAGTGCACATGGTGAGTGGAGCAGGGACTGTGACAGTGACTGGGCACAGCCACACCATCCTGGGTCACTGAGCAAGTCTGCTGGGGTGGGGTTGGTGTGAGGTGGAGCCAGGGAAGTGGAGCCAGTGGAGTCAGAGACCCACAGGGACCCCTGTGGAAGGTAAAACCTGAGACTGAATGCAGCCCCAAAGTCAAAGGGTTAAAACCAGCAGGTAGAGTGCAGAGTTTCAAGTTTGAGAAGACTTGAAAAACAAATCACCTTCAAGTCTGGCAAAGGAAAAGGGAGAAAGAATGTCCAGCCAACAAGAAGTATGTTTTCCTTGTGGGAACAAAGTCCTCTTGGATGCAGAAGTACAAGCAGAACTGCAATGGTATCTGCCTGTACACTGTTACTGTGATGAATAAATCATTTTTGCTCTGCACTTCTGGCCCAGGGTCGGATTTTTCCATCATGTGGAACTGGCAATGGGGACCAACTTTCCTTCCAAATGTCATTCTGTGTTCAGGGAATCTGTAGTTCCATAAATCTGAAAGCACAGAAAAAGCTGGGAGAGGAACAGACTGGTCAAATATCTCTGCCGGCGGCTTCTGCAGGAAAGAAAGTATTTTACAAGAACAAAAGGGTGTTAAAATCCCTGTCTGAAATGTGCAAATGTTTCTCTTTGTTTCCTATTTCCTTGATATCATGTGGGTACATCCACCCTGAGCAATGAGTTCAGCTTACTCATTCACAGCTCTTCATAGAAATTTTTCTAGAAAGACATCAAACTAACTGTGGGGACTCTTATGGTTTTGTTCATTACAGACACAGTTTGATAAGCAACTCCCAAAGAAAAACTGATTTATGCTGCCTGGGTCAATTTTGAATTGATTTTTTAGGGTGTGATTTTTTTATTGTTGTGGTGATGAGGTTTTGTTTGTTTCTGGGTTTTTTTTTTGGGGGGGGATTGTTTGTTTGTTGTTTTTTTGGGGGGGCTTCTTTGTTTGTAGGGGTTCTTTTGGGGGGATGTTGTTTGTTTGTAGGGTTTTTTGTTGTTTGTGGGTATTTGTATGTTGAGGGTTTCTTTGTTAGTGGTGTTTTTTGGCTTTTTTACTTTTGTTTTTAACTGTGCCTTCTAGTGGTGATCCCAGCTGTAAAACTATCCTTTTCAATGGCACATAGCTTTATTCTCCATGCAAAATATCATATCCATCAGTGCCTATTAGGGAGAAGACTGTAACAGGCAATCAGTGGCAGAAAGATGACCCATCTGCAAAAATCCTTCAAGAATTCTCTTCATCTCATAAAAACAAAAACAAAAAAAAAATCCTGGGGCCATGAGACCTTTTGAGATCATATGCAAGCAAAGTGTGAAACTGTTTGGTAAAATATTTGTTTATGTCGGTGATGGTTGCCATAGTTTTGAGAAGAGAAAGCACTTCGTACCATCACTGAGAAGAGGAATTTCCTCCCCAGCCCGTGCCAAGATATTTTCACCTTAAGAAACTGTATGAAAGCTTGGAAAGCTCAGGGATAGCACAGAAGATCAAATAGCGATCACTGATGTGTTGACAAGGCGAAGTGTCGCATCACGGTCAAGTCTGCGCGCAGGTGCAGCGCTGACAGAAGGGATGGAGTGTGCTCCTGGGCGACACTCTGCCCCTTGTGAGGGCTGGCAGGAGGCTTTGGAATGCTGAAAGAACAGTGCCTGGATGCCTGCGCAGGCCCCTCCGTGCCTCAAGGAGGGACAGGAACCACTGCGCGCTGTCCCTTCCCTCCAGGCCATGCCCGAGGTTCCCTCCCTCCCTCCCAGGGCCGTGCGGGTGCTCGGGGCCCGGAGCGGCGGAGAGGAGATGGAGTGTGCCGGACCAGCGTGGGGAAATGTACACGGCAAAGGCAGGTGGTGAGCAAGCAGACTGACAGCCAGGGTCCTGCTGCGATTCGGCCCTGAGCCTGACCGTGGCAGGTTCCCCTAAACGATTTCTGTATTTGTGGCTATTTCCCGTATATATTGTACTCCACAGATTTCGGCAGCCACAAAGGGAGAGACAGGGAGGATCTGAGGAGGAGTCCAATACTTCCACACACGGCATCTATTTCAGCATTTCCCACACTTAGAAAAGTTCCACGTACAATCACTTTTCACTCAACATCCAGATAAGATAGACTTCGTACCAAGAGGAAAAGCAAGGTCAGGTTTGCTGTCAGCCCCGCGGCGGTCCCAGCTGGACAGGACGGGCTACCAGGGGGGCAGCAGCTGGGGAAAGGAGCTGCTCCGGGATGAGAGTAGAGCTGTGGGACGGTGTACAGCTCCTCTGTTTCCACACAGACCTCGGAAGCCCTTTGAGTGTTAATTTGGGGTCAATAAATGTGCCAGTTCAAGGGCTGCCTGCAGAGATTCAAGAAACAGAAAATAATTAAACCTAATGTTTCGAGAAGGCAATAGCCACATGAGGCACACACAAATCCGTCAAGGGAACGTGTGTGTAATTAACACATCAGTGGCAAAGACGGGCGCGGAGAGGAGCCGGGACGCGGCGCCGGGGCGGAGCGGAACGAGCCGCGGCTTTGGGCACAGCGCTGCCAAAGAGCTCCTGATCCTGGGCACCTCCCTGAGCAGCTCCTCTTCCCTTGGCTGAGCCGGGGAGGGTCCCACCAGGGTCGCACCGCCGAGCGAGCTTCGGACAAGGAGGGCAGCGCCGTGCTCGGCAAACGAGAACACGGAAAAGAGGAAAGTTTTCACCTCTCGTTGTGCTGTCGCAGCTTGTGCAAGTTCGACCGAAGAAACGCGGAGTTAAACTGGTAAATTATGACCTCTTCTCTCCACAGCGCATTTCAGTACTCTGCTTTGTTCAGGGTACACATCCTTCACTTTCTAAACGTTCCATAATAAGTTTACCATCAAACGATGTACAAACATACACACAGTGTGTATCTAGCTCTATGATCCCGAAAAATACAGCGCACCCCTAAAAACAAATTAGATTTACGTTCCTCGGCGCCAGCACCACAAATGTGCACCCCCGGAGGCACACACAAATTGGATTTACGCTTTTTTTCAATCACACATTGATTGCCCCGCGTACGGTTCTGCCATCGCTCTGCGCCTCCCGAAGCACGCCCCACTCTCCTCCCTATGACACGGGCATCGTCCCGCTCCTCCCGCACACTCACAACGCTGTCCTCGATTTACACACGTATCGCCTCGTTCCTGAAGGAAAGCACATCGCTCTGCGCTGTTTTGCAGACAAATCACTGCGCCCGACGATGCACGCAGTGCTCAGCAGCCCCGTATCTGTGAGTCGCCCTGCGCCGCCGTTCCCGCACTCCCCACCCTCTGCCAAAACCACATCGCTCCGCGCCCTCAATCCACGTGAGCCTTACATCCCGACACTCAGAGCCCTCCGCACCCTGACACACACATCGCTCTGCTCTCTACGACATACGGCACCTCCTGCGCCCAGCAAACACACAGATCCTTCTGCACCAGCTGACAAATATTGTTCAGCGCCTGCTAGGGCATCCTTTCGATCCTCCCCGACGGAAGAATCATTCTGATCCCCGACGGGCGGACGCGGCCTCTGCTGCTTCCCTCTACAGCCATTGCTGCGCGCCCCCCGACACACCCCTCAGTCAGCGCCCGGCGGGGCGCGGATGCCTCCTCTGCCGGTGACACAGGGATCGCTGTGCGCTCCAAACGGCGAACACTCCGCTTTGCTCTTCCCAGGCACACGCGCGTCCCTCGGCGCCCGCGGAGAGCGCGCATATCGCCTCACTGCGCCCGCGGTGTCCCCGCCCTGCTGTGCCGCGCGAATAACGCTGCATTTTGATAGCCAGGGAACAGGAATATCCACGTGCATGGATCTGGGGCGACGGCGACGACATCTTTCTACAGTCCGCGAGAAGTCACAGTGCTCGGCAACCCCGTCTCGGAAACCGCCCCGCACACCAACGGAGCGTGCAGCTGGCAGGGGAAAACAGCAGCCGTCCCCATGGACACCGAGGCTCTCAGCAAATACAACAGATCCAAGTAAGCTGCTTCTGTGCCAGACCTCCTGGACTATCTTTTTAATAAGAGAGCTGATGCTATGGCGATCTGCACTTTGCTGTCCCGTTCGGTTTTTTGGTTTTTTTTTTTTGGAAAACAGAGGTAACGGTGTGGAATCATTGTAAATTGTAAGGAAAGTGGGACGTGTATTGTTTGAGGTAAAAGGATGGGCTCTACATCTGCTTCGGAGAAGGGAACGTTCATAATTCGCTTGAAAAACCCTGTGAGCTCGCTTTTGGTACATGCACGGATAGGGGGTGGCGGGTTAGACAAACAAGCGCAGTCTGTGGTCCCAAAACTGCCGAAACACATCTGTTCCTGACTGCTAGTACGAGGTGCTTCCCTCTTGAGCTACGCGGATGGTTGACGGTGTGAATGGGGAGCATTTAAAGCACAGGCGGTTGCAGATGACGGCCCTGTGCCCTTGTTTTTCAGTTAGTTTGTTTTTGAGCAAAAGGATCCGAGATGAATGCTCTCCCTCCTTCCCTCCCATCAGTAAGCGTTCTCGCCCCCGAACTGCACAGTCCGGCACAGGCAGTAGCCCCGAGCAAAGGTTCCCCAGTGCGGCTCTTTCCCGGCTTTCGTGCGCCCCCCGCTCTGTCCCCGCCGTGTCCCCGCGCCCCGCACTCTCCGCCGCCGAGCGCAGGACGGGGCTGCAGCGCGCGGGCAGAGCCGGGGCCGCGCCGCTGCCGCGTTCGGTCCGACCTGAGTGAGGACTGCGCGGAGCCTCCCCGCGGGCGGGCCCGGCCGCCTCCTGCCCCTCCCGCCCGGCGCTGATTGGTGCCGCTCGCGGCTCGCGGCCCGAGCGCGCGCTGCCCCGGGGCGCGCTGCCCGCAAGGGACGCGGCGCTTCCAGCGGGCCGGGACAGTGGCCGGGAGAGCTCGGCGGGGCCGGGCAAGGCGGCTGCCGCCTGCGCCTTCGGTCTTGCTGCCGCGGCCCTGAACCGAAGGCGGATAATGAGCGGCAAGATACCGCGAGCTCTCGGGGAAGGAGGTGGCTGCCGGCGATAGCTTTAGCCAGCGGTCCCGAGGCCGGGAATGGACGCGAGCGAAGCGGCTTTAGTAAAAACAGGGCGAGCCCGAGGCTCGGGCGGCGAGCCCGCCCGGGCCCGCTCTCCGGCGGTGCCGCCGCCGCCGAGCCCCGCAAGCCGCTGCTGGAAGGGGGAAAGGGGCGGGGCGAGACCAGGGCGCGTTTCCCGCCCCGAAGGCGGGGGCTTTTCCCGGGCTCGCGACAAACGCCCAATGGCAGCCGGCCGCTGCCGCGCGGGCGGCCAATGGGCGCGGGCAGCGGGGTTATAAATAGCGGCGGCTGTGAGCCGGGGGCGCAGTAAGTGCGGAGCGCTGTGAGCGGCGGGGTGATGGCGCGCACGAAGCAGACGGCGCGGAAGTCGACGGGCGGCAAGGCGCCCCGCAAGCAGCTGGCCACCAAGGCTGCCCGCAAGAGCGCGCCGGCCACGGGCGGCGTCAAGAAGCCGCACCGCTACCGGCCCGGCACGGTGGCGCTGCGCGAGATCCGGCGCTACCAGAAGTCCACGGAGCTGCTGATCCGCAAGCTGCCCTTCCAGCGGCTGGTGCGCGAGATCGCGCAGGACTTCAAGACCGACCTGCGCTTCCAGAGCTCGGCCGTCATGGCGCTGCAGGAGGCCAGCGAGGCCTACCTGGTGGGGCTCTTCGAGGACACCAACCTGTGCGCTATCCACGCCAAGCGCGTCACCATCATGCCCAAGGACATCCAGCTGGCCCGCCGCATCCGCGGAGAGCGCGCGTAATTCGCTCCCGGCTGGGCAGTGAGGCAACCCAAACAGACTCAAAGGCTCTTTTAAGAGCCACTACATGCACAATAAAAGAGTTGTTACACTAGTTATCGTGGGGCGCGTAAAAAAAACCCCTTTAATAGTGAGCCTTACTAGTTTTGGCTAATACGTCAGTCAGTTGCTAGAGCATGAGATGTACACTATAAACATGATCCTAGTAATAATTAAGTTTCTAAGCACCTCTATAGCTTAGATTAGTGCACATGTCGTGCCTCCCAGACAGCCATTGTGAGTACTATTCTATTACGAGAAATGTGCTTCAATGAGGGACGCTACCCATGTATTTGTATCTTTACAGTGTGTTCTGAAATAGTGTCACGGCTCTTTTATTGTGCATGTAGTGGCTCTTAAAAGAGCCTTTGGGTCTGTGTGGGTTGCCTCAGTGCCCAGCCGGGAGCGAATTACGCACGCTCTCCGCGGATGCGGCGAGCCAGCTGGATGTCCTTGGGCATGATAGTGACGCGCTTGGCGTGGATGGCGCACAGGTTGGTGTCCTCGAAGAGCCCCACCAGGTAGGCCTCGCTGGCCTCCTGCAGCGCCATGACGGCCGAGCTCTGGAAGCGCAGGTCGGTCTTGAAGTCCTGCGCGATCTCGCGCACCAGCCGCTGGAAGGGCAGCTTGCGGATCAGCAGCTCCGTGGACTTCTGGTAGCGCCGGATCTCGCGCAGCGCCACCGTGCCGGGCCGGTAGCGGTGCGGCTTCTTGACGCCGCCCGTGGCCGGCGCGCTCTTGCGGGCAGCCTTAGTAGCCAGCTGCTTGCGGGGCGCCTTGCCGCCCGTCGACTTCCGCGCCGTCTGCTTCGTGCGCGCCATCACTCCGCCGCTCACAGCGCTCCGCACTTACTGCGCCCCCGGCTCACAGCCGCCGCTATTTATAACCCCGCTGCCCGCGCCCATTGGCCGCCCGCGCGGCAGCGGCCGGCTGCCATTGGGCGTTTGTCGCGAGCCCGGGAAAAGCCCCCGCCTTCGGGGCGGGAAACGCACCCTGGTCTCGCCCCGCCCCTTTCCCCCTTCCAGCAGCGGCTTGCGGGGCTCGGCGGCGGCGGCGGCACCGCCGGAGAGCGGGCCCGGGCGGGCTCGCCGCCCGAGCCTCGGGCTCGCCCTGTTTTTACTAAAGCCGCTTCGCTCGCGTCCATTCCCGGCCTCGGGACCGCTGGCTAAAGCTATCGCCGGCAGCCACCTCCTTCCCCGAGAGCTCGCGGTATCTTGCCGCTCATTATCCGCCTTCGGTTCAGGGCCGCGGCAGCAAGACCGAAGGCGCAGGCGGCAGCCGCCTTGCCCGGCCCCGCCGAGCTCTCCCGGCCACTGTCCCGGCCCGCTGGAAGCGCCGCGTCCCTTGCGGGCAGCGCGCCCCGGGGCAGCGCGCGCTCGGGCCGCGAGCCGCGAGCGGCACCAATCAGCGCCGGGCGGGAGGGGCAGGAGGCGGCCGGGCCCGCCCGCGGGGAGGCTCCGCGCAGTCCTCACTCAGGTCGGACCGAACGCGGCAGCGGCGCGGCCCCGGCTCTGCCCGCGCGCTGCAGCCCCGTCCGCGCTCGGCGGCGGAGAGTGCGGGGCGCGGGGACACGGCGGGGACAGAGCGGGGGGCGCACGAAAGCCGGGAAAGAGCCGCACTGGGGAACCTTTGCTCGGCGCTACCTGCGCCGGGACTGCGTAGGTCGGGGCGAGAACGCGTTCAGCTTTGCTTCCCCTCGTCACCCGTGACAATACACATTGCGGGGCAGGGGAGGGGGCATCCACCTCAGAGTCCGTTTTCTAAATCAAAACAACAAGGCACAAGAGCACCGGATGGTCTGAAAGCACCTCTGCAGTCAATGCTCCCGGTTCACACCATGTTACGTTAACGTAGGTCAGCCGAGAAATTACCATGTACCAACTGTCAGGAACATGCTCGGCTGTTTTAATTGAGAGACCACCGACAGTATTTGTTCTTTTTTCTAACTCGCCTCCCCTACAGTGTACATACACCAAAACGGATTCCCAGGGCTTTTAATAAGAATTATGAACGTCTTTGGGTCCGTTGAATCAGATGTGGGACATACCCTAAGTTTACCACAAACTCTGTAAATCTTGCCTTCTTTATTAGATGCTTTTACACCGTAAATGCACATTCCCCCCAGCCCACCGCCGCAAAAAACAAAAACAAAAACAAAAACAAAAAAAAAAAAACCAAAAAAAAAAAAAAAAAAAAAAGAAAAACCGGGATAGGTAGGAAGTCGTGATAGCATCAGCTCTTTTACTGAGAAGGTGGGTGGCTCTTAAAAGAGCCTTTGGGTTGAAAATACCGAAGAAAGAACACAGAAGCCGTCTACTTGGAGCTGGTGTACTTGGTGACAGCCTTGGTGCCCTCGGACACGGCGTGCTTGGCCAGCTCGCCGGGCAGCAGCAGGCGCACGGCCGTCTGGATCTCCCGCGAGGTGATGGTGGAGCGCTTGTTGTAGTGCGCCAGGCGCGAGGCCTCGCCCGCGATGCGCTCGAAGATGTCGTTGACGAAGGAGTTCATGATGCCCATGGCCTTGGACGAGATGCCCGTGTCGGGGTGCACCTGCTTCAGCACCTTGTACACGTAGATGGAGTAGCTCTCCTTGCGGCTCTTACGCCGTTTCTTGTCACCTTTTTTCTGCGTCTTGGTGACGGCTTTCTTGGAGCCCTTCTTGGGCGCGGGGGCAGACTTGGCCGGCTCGGGCATGGTAGCGATTCCTCTCGGTACAGCAGCACTGACAATTTCTCGGACAGAGAACGACGCGCACCTCCGAGAGCGCCGCTTTTATAGAGCGGTTATGCAAATTAGGGATTCCCTTAGACTAAACTGTTATTGGCTGAGGCAAGTTTTTGCAGCGATAGCGCTCCGCCCTTCATCGCCATTGGTCAAATCTGGATCCGCGTTCCTATTGGCTGTTTTAGGCACATCCCTGTCTTAGCCAATTGGAAGTCGCGCCGTCCGCTAAAGAGGTATATAAGGCCGAGCTCCGAACTTGTGATTATCGCAGTCCGTCACCGAGTTCCTTTGTTCAGCTGCAGTTATGTCCGGGCGCGGGAAGCAGGGCGGCAAGGCGCGGGCCAAGGCCAAGTCGCGCTCGTCGCGGGCTGGGCTGCAGTTCCCCGTGGGCCGCGTGCACCGGCTGCTGCGCAAGGGCAACTATGCGGAGCGCGTGGGCGCCGGCGCGCCGGTGTACCTGGCGGCCGTGCTGGAGTACCTGACGGCCGAGATCCTGGAGCTGGCGGGCAACGCGGCCCGCGACAACAAGAAGACGCGCATCATCCCCCGCCACCTGCAGCTCGCCATCCGCAACGACGAGGAGCTCAACAAGCTGCTGGGCAAGGTGACGATCGCGCAGGGCGGCGTGCTGCCCAACATCCAGGCCGTGCTGCTGCCCAAGAAGACTGACAGCCACAAGGCGAAAGCTAAGTGAGCTGAAAGGCTGCGGACTTAAACTAAGAGAAACCCAAAGGCTCTTTTAAGAGCCACCCACAAATTCAGAGAAAGAGCTTGAATTTCATTGCGGTGGTAAAAGCCCGCGGGAGTTTTGAATAACCCGCGCGGGGGGGGGGGGGGGGTCATCCAGTTATCTCTGATATTTTAACTATCGGTGCTGGACGCGGCTCCGCGTACACAGCACCAGCCGCGCTCTGGGGCGGGGCTGACACTAGTTCCAGGAAGCAGCTCAGCCCTTCCGCAGCCAATCCCTGTGCCTTATGGGCATTTTGAAAGCTACCAAGGCGCTAATACCCTCCCCGTACCAATTCAAGTGCCCCTCGAGCTGTTCCGCACTCAAACAGCACATTCACCAGCAGATTGCTGTTCCCCCACACCCCTCCCCAAAACGGCGGCAGCCACAGCATTCCAGCCCAAATGTTGGTGGCTCTTAAAAGCGCCGTTGGGTTTAAATACGAAGCTAGCGTATTTCCACGTGGGGCTTACTTCTTCTTGTGTGTTGCTTTTTTGCCTTGGCCGCTTTGGGCTTCACCGCTTTCGCCTTAGCCGGGCTCTTCTCTGCTGCCACTGCATTCTCGGGCCTGACAGCCTTTGTCGCCATGGGACTCTTGGCTGCTTTCTTGGCTGCAGGCTTAACTTTCTTGGGGCTGTTCTTTGCTGTCACCGCCTTCTTGGCGGCGCTGGCGGGCTTCTTAGCCGCCGTCTTCTTGGGCTTGATTACTGTATTTTTTTTTTCTTAGGAGCTTTCTCCTTCACTTCCCCGGGTTTCTTGCTGAGGCGGAAGGAGCCGGAGGCGCCGGTGCCCTTGGTCTGCACCAGGGTGCCCTTGCTGACGAGGCTCTTGAGCCCCAGCTTGATGCGGCTGTTGTTCTTCTCCACATCGTAGCCGCCGGCGGCCAGCGCCTTCTTGAGCGCGGCGAGCGAGAGCCCCTTGCGCTCCTTGGAGGCGGACACGGCCTTGGTGATCAGCTCGGTGACGCTGGGCCCCGCGGGCTTGCGGGCTTTGGAGCCGCTCGCCGCCTTCTTCGGCTTCTTGGCGGCGGCCTTGGCGGCGGGGGACACTGCGGTGTAACCGGGAGCACCGGGCAGGGCCGGCCCGAGCCCCCCCGGTTATTGCAGCGCGGCGGGCGCTGGTTGGCCCCGCCCGGTGTCCGGCCGCCGCCCGGTGCTCCGCGCTCCGCCTAGTGCTTCCTCGGGTGAAATAGAATGGCTTTTTTCTATTTTATCTGTCACGAAATCGTCCTTTTTCTACATCTGTGAGGCCGTGGGAGCGGCTGGGTTTTGCCCGTTGATGTCTTGTCGCGAAAAGAGTTGGATTTGAGTAGCTAGGGGACAAGAAATCCCGAGTCCAGGAAACGGATCTCAAGAACGCTAAAGTTTTGTTTTTCTTTGTAAATTAGAAATTCTTCTTTAAAGTTAACGTGCGTCAGAAAACTCAGTATTAATCTTCAGAGTGTCCTTTTTACCTTAGATAAGAAAGCAAACAGTTAGAGTCTCATTCTTCAAAATAAAAGGTTTTCAAAGAGAGTGAGGTAGCACAAAGCTGTGCTGCCGCTTCTCCTGCTGAGGTTTATACCTCTGGCTATTGTGAAACACTCAGGTATAATTTTTTTCCTTTACTTCTAAAGTTTCCAGACGTTCCACACTTCTATGCATGAAGTATGAGACAGAGTCTTTATCCCCCTCTTTGAAACACTTTCCTTTTTAACGTAGCAAAAGGCCCTGCAATATCAGTAGAATAATTTGGGAACTGAATACCAAAGATTAAAAAGTTTGTGTTGGACCACAGAGCTTCATGTAAGTCTCTGGTGCACAGAAATAGATCACACTCTAAATGGAGCACACAGTGCTAAGTCTGTAAAATTTGTTCACGTGATTCATTAACATGGAAAAGAAATGGACAGATCTTGAGTCTACAAAAGATGTCAGAGCACCATTCTATTCATATTTTGATCTGAAGCTGGAAAGAAAAGCCACAGTTTTTGCTCACTGCCCTTCTTCTGTGTTACAGATCATGTCACAGCTGTTTCTGTGCATAAGAGCTTTGGCTGCAGCACAAAGTGAGGCAAAGCTCTATATGCAGGTTGTGGTGGCTCCCCCGTTAGCATGCATACATTCTTACCAGCTACAGCTTTGGGTATAGTTTTGTGTCTCTGTCAGGAGTTCCCAGTTCCTTTACCTTGAAATTTAATGGCCATCAATAGTTTAGCAGGGCCAGATTGCTGCATTTATTTATACCTCACATAAACAAAATGCACTTGAATGGTTTAGGTATGATGCTGACCAGTTATGACCAACTTCCCTTTTTCTTTTTGAACAAGATGAAAAATCTGCGAGTGGAAAAATACCACCTCACTTCTCTATTTCATTCCACTAAAGAACAGTAAAATGAACCTCTTGAAGACTTTGGAAGACTCTTGATTTTCAATTAATTCACAAAGTCTGATTCAAAAAACCCTAAAATAGGCACTTTGACATTTTCTTACATAATTATGGTAAAAAGGACTTTAAGAAAATAAACACATTTTTTGCATTTATGTTTTCTTTCTAACTCCTCCTTGCCATCGAGGTCCCCTAGGTGAGGAATTATGATGTTATGATGAGGCAGAGAGTGCAGTAAGATGGAAAATTCTGCAAATCTGGATCTGGGTTTTTAAACCATGTTGGAAGTGGGATGGCCTATAGAGTAAGGTTCACTGGAAATTTTACAAAGCCAAGAGAACTTGATGTATGACATTTACTCCATGTCATAGTAGGGGGCATAAAGAATTGAATAGTGAAATTGTTGGCATCCCCTAAAGTTTCCTGCAATCAGGTGGAGGACTGTGTGTCTGCTCTGTCCCATCCAGGTCTGGTAGAATCCCTGATGTCCTTTAAAAACTAAAGGTGTTACGGTGCCTAAGCAGGTTTGTGTACTCACCAACCCTGCAATCACCAATGCCAATACCTGTGTTGGGACAGAAGCCTTTCTACCTCCCCCATTCCCTGCAAATCTTATTTTACAAGAGTAATAATGCATCACAATAGCACACTTCCCTCCAGCCTGTAATGTAATATTCCCAAGACTGTTTTCCTTTACACACACAGCTGGCACACAGCTGTATGCCTAAATCCTGTATAGTGGTGCCAACCACAACACCAACCATCTCCAGAGGAAAAGCTTCTCAGTATGTGCCACTGCAACACTGCCACACATTGTGGTAGTCCTCATCTGACTCCACTTTTGTCTCCACCATTCTCTATCAAATGTTAAATTGAGCAACTTGAGGCTAAATTTTGTAATTATTTTAGGGGCTCCTGCTTATTTGATTTTCCTCTTCTGTTTTTATTCCAATATTCCCTTTCCTTATTTGTACAAAGATTATATAATCTCATGACCATTTTATATACAAGCACTCAAGTCATTTTTATTAGGAAAAGGATGCAGAAGTATAGGAGAATAATCAAGCCCTACAAGGAGATAGGAATACAGCATCACATCATAGAGTAGTAAATACACAAAGACTGTGGCTCATGGCTCACCCTCCTCCCCCAAAACCTGCTGTTTCTTGTGTGATTAGCAGCACAAAAACCTGAAGTTGTGCACCAGAGATCATTACTCCAGTCGTGGTCAAACTTAATTAAGATAGGTGTAGCAGCACATATTGCCCTGCAATGCAGACATGAAGAATAACAGCTAGGAAGGATCCTTACTGGGAGAGAGTCTCCCTCCCTCCCTCTTGTGCATTTAGCATCACAATTACAGCCAGCCTTGCTACCTCACCCTAGAAGAGGTGAAATTAAGAACAGCAGGATCTCAGTGGCATTCCAGGCTGTCGGTCTCTGCATGCACTGTCAGTATGGACAGAGATCTCTGCTAGAGCAGCAAGAATCTGCCAGAAAATCCTACAGAACGATTTTTTTTTTTTTTTTTGCAGGTGCTATCAATGTAAGCCAGCTTGGACTGCAAGAGATCAGATCTGAAAGCCCCTTAGGCCCCTTCCCAGACAGCATGGAAAGTATAGATTATTGTAACCAGTAAGAAATACCTATTAACTTGCAAAAATATATAGTAATCCAAACCAAACTTAGTGCCTGCTAGCCAACTAAAAAAATTGCAAAATCAGGGTAGCTTTCCAACTATTGTATGTTCTTATCAATCATTGCATGTCCCTTTTGTGATATTTGGCTCTGGGACACAAAGCCAAGCGGCCACCATAGATGACATTAAAATTCCTAGGAAAAGGACTTTACAAAGGGCCAGTGTTCAGCTGTTTGTACTGATACTGAGGATAATTCTTCTTCAACTCTTTCTCCTATTCCTCCCGTTCCTTATGACTTTTCCACATGAACACCTAACTGCACTGCATTTCACATTGCCGTGGCTTTCCCAAACATGTAAAGCCCATCTCTGTTTTGGAGATAGAAGAACTGAGAGTCATTCTCAATTCTCAAAAATACAGTTGCTCAGATCCTCCCATTTTAGTCTGATTCACATTTTCTACCCTTCTCCTGCTGAGGCCCAGCTATAGATGTTAATTCTCAACATTTCCTGTCAGCAAAAAAAAAAAAGGTTCAGAGATGATAAATCTAATTTCATAAAGGAAAAAAAAAACCAACAAAACAAAACAAAACCAAAAAACCAAAACCTGTTCAAAATGCAATGAATTTGTCTGCTCATTTTAACTTTTAATTTGCCACAAACCTGAGCTCACTGCCATACACACACACAGGCAAGGCCAAGAAGTCAGCTGCAGGTGGGATCAGGATGAGGCCTGGAGAGGGGCTCTGGGCTCAGCCCCAGCTCCGTGCATTGCGTGCTCCCTGGGGCAGTGGGACCATGGCCAGGCAGGGCTGTGGGGAACTTGAGACTGGCCCTATTTCTGTGTTGCTGGGATAGGGGCTGATGGCTTCAGCGGGGCTGGAATGGCCTCCTGGGACCAGAACAGGGTTGGGGGAGCCCCAGGAAATGCTGGGCAGAGATGGCAGGGCTGGTGGTGCCCTGACAGTCCCCTCCTTGGGGCAGCAGGGACTGTAAAAGGCTCTCAAAGCTACTGGTTCAGCAGCTCTCTAGATCCAGACAACAGGGAGCACTTTTGGCCAAGCTGAATGGTGTTTGATTTCAGCCTAGTGTAGACAGAAGCAGATTTCAGTTATAACAAAACTCTACTGCCACTTGCACTTATTGACACTGGATGTACTCACCAGGTTTAGGTTCAGGATGGCCAGGAGCAACAGTTCCTGCACCTCAGTTTGGTAATTCCCAACTCTTCTGCCATCAAGCACATAAAAATGTGGGAAGGCTTGACTCACCTTTTGTAGGGCCCAGAGCAGCCAGTTGCATCTGAAACAGCCTTTCACCTTTATTTCAGCACACTCACAAGGAAACGTCTCAAGAGCAGCCAGCTTCAGTTTCCAAAATTTCCATCTAAAATAATAGTATTTCTATCCCATGCAGCAGTCACAAAACCCAAAGGGGACAGCAGGGAGAGCAGCTTGTTCCACCTTTCAGCTGCTGTCTGGAGAAAATCCTGACCCACGGTTTTGGTTTGGGTGGCAATGCACACGTTCTCCCCACCAGCTCCTGGTGGGGACTTGCATCTTTTCCCATCCCACTCTGAACCACGACATTCACATCACTTAGGCACTTTTATTTCCTCTGAGGCAGCTGGTCTTAAACTGCTGGCTGACTGCAGCTCTTGGCTCCCCTTTGGTGCCCACCCTGGTCAGGTAGAGAACAACCACCTGCAACTCCACTTCCCGCAGAGAAGCCGGGAAGATGAGCTACCACCTCTTAAAAGCAAGCTCATAATGGCTCAGAAGAGGTGGACAAGAACACTAGAGGGAGAAGAGGTTGTCCCTCTCCTACCTCTGTGTTGCTGGAGGATCGAAGATGATGTTCCCAGCACTTTTCTAGAGGACACTGGGATGCAGAGCCACCAAAAGAAAGGAGCAGTTTGGCACAGATGTCCAGCAGCTGAAATGCTGCTCTGAGCCAAGAGCAAAAATAGCTGCTGGTATCACTGCACCTGTGAAGACAGGGGAAATGCATGAATTTGTGCAAGCAGGCAAATTCAGAGAAGAGCTAGAGGAGGAGGAATGCTTCTGGTGGGCTGTTTCGCCGCCTTATTTTTCAGCATGTGTAAGGTCTGTTATATAAAGTGCTTAGTTGTGGGATCTTGAATACATCCTTGTGTCTCTTGTTCCTTTTCCACTAACTCTTCTGGCAGTTTTGATGAACTGATGGACAGATTCTAAGACTTTTTTTAAAATTACCAGCATGAAGCAATATTCTTTCCTTCTTGCTTACACCTATTCAAACAAGGACTCCTATCACAGCTGTCCAATCACTTCCACATTAATAATCTAAAAAAAAAGACATTTTGTTCCAGAAGCCTTACAAGGGAAATATTCTTGTTGGCTTTACAGAAACCTTTTCTTTTCCAAGAAATATAAAGAGAAGAATGCAGTATAATATATCCTTAAACATGGGAAAGTCTCAACCATCAAAGGCCCAGAACAAGGGAATTTAAAATCTTGACCTGATCAGTATTATAAAAGCTGTGTAGGTCAGAAGGTAGCTTCAGGGAGCAAACATTCATCTGAAACTAAGGCCACCTCCATTCACCATTTGTTCTGCTCTGGGGGTAATGAGCAAACCATTGGCTTCCTCCCTGCCTCTGTTTCCCTACATATAAAGTGAGAACAGGAACCTCCAAAGTTCATTGAAAATGCTGCAGAACAGCAAGGAAATGAATTGTCTGTAGCTCCATGTTGATAATCAGAGCTTCCAAACTGATGTGATTTTTGAGTTTACATCAGGAAATGCGTCAGCCACCATATGCTTCCCCAAATATAAAAAGTGGTGAGAAGTAGGTGGCCTGATTATCAATGCCTACTTGCAATCCACCATGCTATGGAGGAAAAGATCCCTCCTGAGGAGCAGATTTTAGGGAAGGAGGCTGCTGCTTCCTAGGCTCCCTCATGACCACTGGCTGTGGGAAGACCTGCCTACAGAATGGCTGAAGAAGGAAGAGTTCCAGGTGCAATGATTGCTGTGTGCTGAAGCTAAAGGAAGATGATGCTCATCTTCAGATATCACTATAAAGAGGCACAAAGTACAGCAACATTTTTGCTTTTAGAGATCCAATACAGCTCCCTGACTGAACCAGGTTCAAGGCAGGGCTGACAGGAAGAGAACATATTCACCCTTTCTGCCCAGTTCCAGGTCTACAAGTCTGCAGAGCTGCTTCAAGTGTGAAAACATTTTTTTCTAGAGCTATACCAGCTCACTACAAAATGTCATCTGCTCTGAAAACAATCACTAGATGTCTGATGTGCTGCAAATATAAAATAATACGCAGCCTAGAGGGGAGCCCTAGGATACTACAAGAGATATTTGTCAAAATCTGATTTTGGTATCAAGAATGGAATTTGTCCTTAAAGACAGAGTCCACAAACACTTTTCAAAGCAGGTTTGTCAAATACAGAGACTTGATTAATGATGGGCATGAAGGCCATCCCAACAGCCATATATCTCCTGCTGAATACTGAGTTAAGTATGGATGCAAGCAGTGGTACCTGTATGATAAATATTTGGGAGGTACAGAGGGTCACACTGCAAGCTCATAGCCAGATGCCCATTTCTCTTTGGATCTAGAGAGATCCATCCCTCTTGTGCAAGTGTTCTGTGGTTCAGAAGTGTTCCCAAGTCTTGCTGGTGTCAGCAGGGTCGAAAGGTACCTGAAAAATCCATAAGGAAGATGCACCACTGCCACACACAGTCTTCCTTCCACAACAGCATCTCCTGCTCACTGCAGGACAGCAAGGGCTGGTTAAGGGACCCTCTCTGGCCCAGAGCAGCATCTGTGGGACAGGATATTTGAAACTGGAACATAAACCTAGCCAACCTGTGGGACATCGAATGAGGCAGGAAAGGGATAAAGGGATAGAGAATTGCTGTCTATAATTTGTCACGTATTATAGAGCAGGTGCCTGGAAGAGATGGACTGGAGGAACTTTTGGGGATGACTCTTCCTTCTCCTGGCTCTAGAGGGAGCTTCGGCGTGTGAATAAACTGCGTGTGAACCTCTAAAGCGGGCTGAAATGAGGTGACATGCATCTCTAGCTGAAGTTCAAGGTAACAGTTTTTAACTTTTCCTGGACTTCCTTAGGCCTCTGTGTCTCCATCATGTTTCTATAGTGCCAGATGGGAAGGTTAGTCAATGTAACACAGCAGCTTTTGAGGCTCCTAGGCAATCTCAGCCAGAATTTGACAAAGCAGTCAAGATTTCAAAGACACTGACTTCTTCAAAGTTTTACAAAAATAAATAAATTTTGTAGGTGAGAAGAATCCAGACTTCCTTCTTTCAAGAGAAATGTTGCCTTGTGAACTCAGCCATCAAGAAGTCCATCGGAAAAGAGACACAAGAAACCAGGTTACCTGGTTTCTACCTTATACCAACATAATAGGTTTCTTTGCAGCTCTGGAAATATGCTAACAGTTTTCTATTTTCTGTAGTCCTGGAGAGGATGGGTAGCCACACTTGCTCTGGAGTGCTGCTGCCCCTGCTGGGAGGGTGAACAGAGGAAAGGCCGCCAGCAGTGCTGATGCTGCACTAAATGATAGCCCCAGCTGTGCCATGGCCAGTGCCAGGCTCAGGGGCAGCGTGAGGAGCTGCTCCTCTGTGCACCAGAGCCTTGTGCCACACAGCCTGCACTGAACATGGAACTAAAGCTGGAAAATGGACGATAAGCTGCTCTCTTTAAATGCATTGCAGGAATTCATTCTCCACGTCCAAATAAATACTCGATCTCTGCAAACGCTGCTGACAGTGTTTTGACAAGGCAATGTAGGATGGTGTTTTTGTTACATGAATGCTTGCTCTCAAAGCAGGCACAGTCAGTGTGCTTGGCTAATTTTCTGCTTAAATGGAACTAACAAGAGGTGTTCTCACCCCACAGGCTCCCCCCACCCTGCTCTGCTCTGTGCAGCTTTCCTCAAACCCAGCTTGGGACCCACATACACTGGTGACCAGAGCCCAGAGCAGCCTGTCACATTCTGGAATGCTTTCAAAAAATCAATTTGGATCTACTGGTAAAGTTGATAAAAGCTGACACAGCCCTTTTGTTCCAATTTGCTTTCTTTGTTTTAGTTTTGGCCTATTCTAGTTTCTGCTGATTCTGAATTAATGTCTTGCTGTGAAAAGTTAAGATTTGTCTTTGATACAATTGAAAAAGAAAATAAAAGAAAAAAAACAGCTTGTAGATCAAGGGTCCACTAGTTAAGGTTGGAAGTACCAAGCATGGCAGAAATCTGTTAGAAAGATGGTATATAAGTGTAAATTTACTCAAGTTTTCTCAGTTATTTGATCAAAACAATGTTAGTAAAGAAAGTGTTTATTTGAAACTCCAGCTTCAAATTTTACACATTTGTGTTCAAATGTTACATCACAGTAGCTGCAAACAGCTTTAGATCAGACATATATCCCATCTGCTGGAGAGAGCAGGAGTGAAAAACCAGTCCTTTCTGCCAAACACCCCTGAAAGGAAGGGAGCTGAGGCAATAAAACATCCTTCCTTCCCTTTTCTGGTCACCTGCTCCCACAGAGTGCCCTCAGGCATTTCAAGAGGATGTGGCTGGATGGGAAAGGGTGGAGCAGAGGTACTACTTTTGGCCAGGGTCATTGTGAGACACCTGCTGTGCCCCTTCCACCATCAAGCCCAAGCACTTTGCAGGTCACCAGCAGAGAGGCAGCAGTGCCCAGCAGGCAGCGTGGCCAGGCCTCCCCAGCTTGCAGAACCACCCAGTGAAGGTCTGACCTACTCCACACATCTGGAGATCCCTGATAAGCTAAGATTCACTCCAAGCAGGCTCCTGGAACCTACTTAGTGACCAGCAGATGTACTTACATCTGGGCAAGTGCACTAATGGCACTAGAAGCCTTTCAGTCCTTGGCAGGTACTGAGAGAAGACACTTTTCTCCCATCCAGCTCTAATTCCCAGCTGCTCACCTTTGCTGGAGCTGGTCTTTCTAATTATCAGTGGGAGAGAAGACCAGCAGTCTCACCAGAGGGATATTTGTGAGTGTCAGCAGATAGCAAATAGCAACATTCCGTGGTATGGCCACTTCCTAGGAAATAATGTTTCTTTTTATCATATATGTCTCCTCTCTAAAATCATATTGACACCTGTAGCTCCTCATGTGAAGTGCATCCTTTCTGGGTATGCACCTTATTATAGGGGTGGAATATGGGGAAACACTCTCTTTAAATGGTGGAGGAGCCCAGGGATGATTCCTGTGAGAAACCATCCTTGGCCAAGACCAACATCTGATCTTGGTGAAGTGCAGATCTGTCAGTGGGCATGAAAGTCTGGGAGGGAATAGTCTAAGAAAAATGAGTTGTTTCTCCTGCACCTTCATCAGGTCCTTGCCCACAGAGTGAGCATTGCAGGAATTTCTGACAATGTTTTGCAGCTGAGTATAGTGCAAGAAGAGAACTGGGAAAGGAAGGAGAGCATCCAAAACTTTTTCATCATCTTAGGCTCATTCTAGACCCCTTTTTTTCCTTTTCTTTGTTATTTCACTTTTACCAAAACTCGCTGTCCTAACAAGGACATATCTGCGGGCACAAATTCTAACACAGATGCAGTCACACGAAAAAAAAGTGCCCTATTCTACTTGGGAATGTGAGAAAAGAACTCTCCATCAACTGCAAACCCTTGCCAAGGCAGATGGGCTTCAATTCAAGCACATGCTTGCTAAAACAAAGGGAAGGGCTGCAGCACAGTTTCCTTCAGTGTCAAAGCTCACCTTCCTGTTAACGTGCAGTATGTACAGACTGTAACAGACCAGAACTGCACATTCAGGCATCTTTAAAATGGTGCTTTCTCTTTTCATGTCTGTGACAGGTTGAAATAACTCTTCCATGCTATTTATTTTTTCATTCATGTTTCCTCTCCTGCAGGTCCACCCTACATTTGACATACTATTTCACACCCATTTTAACATAATTGAAAACTAAGTTGCTGTTGAAATGAATAGTCCTAGCCTTCTCCTCTCCCTGCCTGCTGCTTCTCAGTCTCAGCCCTTTTTAAGATCAGCTCCAGTGATTGTGTGGCTACACATCCCACAAATTCAACAGGAAAGCCTCATCATTCAGTGGCAGCTAGATAGATTTCAGATTAGATAGGTCAGGGGCAAAATCAGAGCTTCCCTGTCAACAAATAGTTCTGAAGAGGAAGAATCCACCAAACAAGAAAGCAGATGCCCCATCTTCAAGGACAGCTGCTCGAAAGAAGTGTCCCCAGGACCACAGGCCCTGTGTCAATTAAGACACACACCACTTTGGACTACCACTGGGTGCTGTCAAAAAAGTTATTTTTCCTGACCCCATCAAAAGAATCTTTGATTGAAACTGGCCCTGGTTCAGCACGGAAGGCAGTGCCAGGAGTGGCACTTAGGCTGTTCCTCCCCAGCACCTTCATCACTTCTTCCCTCTGGCTACATCTGTCTGGCACGACTGCCAGGCAACAGCAGGCAGCAGAACAGGGGCTCCAAATGATCCTTTCTTTCTCATTACTGATTGCTGGGCAGGCACTTCAGGAAAACAGGAGGGCTGCTTCTCAACCATTGTGGTGCCTATGGTTAATAAACTGAGTAAAACCACAGGGTGATCACTCCTTTTGCAGCATGTTTTTATGTACTGAGATGGAGAAGAGATAGGAATTCAGGGCAATGATCTTGCTGTGGGGCTGCTTCCCTTTTATGGATTTTCTCAAAGAGCTGGGATTTTAAAAATACACTGGCCTTGAATGGAGTAGTTGGCTGGCTGATAGCTCCCCTGGCTCTAGATGTGTAGTGCAGGGAAACTTCAGTCATCAAACAATTGGCAGCTCCAGCACAGAGTAAAGTCAGTTGCTATTTCAGGGAAAGGAAAGGCAACTGTTCCCTGCAGGGAATGTCTGCACTAGCTCAGAGCCAGGAATAGGCTGCGATTTTTAAACTTTTTTTCCACCCTACACTTCAGGAAAAGTGAACACACAATGTTCATTCGCAGGGATCGTTTCCTGAGCATGGTGTGTGCTCACTGTCCCACAGGTCACTTTCCAGTGTGTCACATCCTTCTGCACAAGGGAGAACAGGAAATGGCAAACTCCCAGTATGAGGCAAAGCATTCCCATTGCAGCAATTGGTCTGCAGGAGCTATAAATTGGTCTCCTCCAGAAACAGATCAAAATTTGTCTTCTGGGAGGGTGGCTGGAAACTGAAGGTAAGTTTGGACCAGTAATTTTTTTGGGTGTCTCTATTAGGAAAGTGTTTGCAGGCTTTGGACTAATGTATACCTTTAGTGCTGGGGAGATTTTTCTCGAAGAGCAGGAGGTTTTTTATCCTTTCTGCTGGCATTAATCAATGTCAAAAGATTTGCATCTCTACATGGCCTATGCTATATTTGGAATGATTGTTCTAATAGTTCAGTGTCATAGTAGCTGTTATTACCTGAGACAGTTCTCAGCAACTAAATCTTTGGAACAAACTGTTAAAGAGGCTACAGGAATTGACATATTTAATGATCATCATATTGATCTGTTGTTAAGTTATTGGTGATATGCTTATTGTTCATTTCAATGCTGGTATCCATTTAGATTAGTGATAGTCCTTGTGTTTCCAGCTTTATTTCTAATTATAGTGTAAAAATAATAGGATACAGCTTCCAGTTGAGAGAAGCACAATGTACTAAGTGATTCAAATGACCCAATGACACCAAGAGAGACTGGGGGCATTTTCTGAAGAGCATGGGGGGCATCTTAAAGGATCTGTGTGAGATGGATTAGGACAAGCCAGCAGAAGGGGGAAAGATTGCAGTGAGAATTATTTAGGAATACTCTTCCGGATGGAGAGACTATGGTACAAAGTTTTCTCCTTCTGAAACATGAGGATTCTGCAGAATGAAGCCCCAAGGATCCTAGCTATATAGTGTGACTTTATGAGGGACCAGGCACCTTCAGTTCCCACAGTACAGAAGATTTAGAAGTAAAAACGTGCCTGCAGCAATGAATAGTTTTGCTCATTTGGGTTAGTGACAGGGTTTTTCTGCTACAGAGATGCCTTTTGGCTGTGAGGGCATTATGGGCTCCAAAAAGCTTCTCAGCTCTATGGCTGGACCTTGCTAGGTGCAGAGGCAGCACAGCTGTGTGCACAATGCAGTGTGGTGAAGCACAGAAACTCTGCTTCCACCAGACAATCAGCTATACCACTCCTGTTGGCTCTGTTGCTTCAGGTTCCCTGTAAGCAGGATTGAAGCTGCTGGCTTCCTTTGTAGAGCATTTTGCAGCCCTAGAGCAACCTGAAAATGTTTATTGGAACATTTCTTTCTGCACTTGTGGCAATGAACAGAGACAGCAAACAGAGATTGTCTAGCAAAGAAACACTGTAGATTCATCTCCTAGAAGTGAAGCCTCT
This sequence comes from Molothrus ater, assembly GCF_012460135.2. NCBI lineage: Eukaryota > Metazoa > Chordata > Aves > Passeriformes > Icteridae > Molothrus > Molothrus ater. The sequence continues at coordinate 47,452,091 of NC_050482.2, forward strand.
CCTGCTATCTTGCCAGGGGAGGTTTTCCAGACCCAGCAGTTTTCAAGCTTTTTTTATTCACTCTGTATTTCCCTTTTTTTATTCACTCTGTATTTCCCCTGTTTCCCCATCTGCCAGGGAGTGCACAGTAAAAATGGGCCTGCTTTTCTGATGTGCTCTTCATGACTCTTACTAACAAGGTTCAGAGGCCTCCCTGCCACTGTAACTGGGTGTTTATGACCACAGGTTGGACTAAGCACCACAGAACAATAGTTCCCATCTTTGTTCATACACTGGCACCAGGTTACAATAGGAAAAAAAAAAAAAAACCAAATATGCTGCAGGGGGCCTTGAGTTGCTGAAGCTTAAAGAAGGATGTTCACAATAACCATCCAAGGCATTAATAAATTCCTCACCTCCTATATGGAAAATCCAGACATAGATTCCACTCAGCAGCTTCTCTCTGTCCTCCTTTAATAGGAAATCACCCCTAAACAAAAACCTGGGATGGTGGCTTTCACCTCCTTGCAGTCTGACCTTTCTTGTGAAAGACGTCCTTCTATATTGCAGATCCTCTGAATCCCATCAGAGGGGCAACAGATTAGTTCTAGCAGCATTACTCCTCTGGGCACTGAGTCACCTAATCTCAGGGGAATTTCTGTCCCCAGGGTTTCAAAAGACCTTTTGTGTCTTCACAGAGATAATGGTAACAGCACCTCTGACCCCAGTCCTTAGGATATTTCAGTGTTTGCAGGGATTAAGGAAAACATTTTAAAGTTTTGCTGTCTGAAAGTTACAATGGAATAGTAATTAAATGCATATGGGTATGTGTGTGTACGTGAGCGTGCACGTGTGTGCAGATGGAAAACCTTTCTTGTAGCTGGGCTGAAGCAACAAAAATTTGGCTGGATGCCATCCCTGAAATGGTGGTCCAGGATGAGCATATCTCATGGGGCTTTTTTGACACAAATCCCACCCCAGACTTTTCTTTCTCTGGACAGAAGCCATGGAGAGGGACGGTGCTGCCTCCGTGCCGACAGCAGACCCCACGCAGCACTTCCACGCGGCCCTGCTGGAGCAGAGGCGGAGGCTGCGCGGCCAAATCGCGCACCTGCACCGGGCAGCTCGGAAACTCAGCCGGCTCCGCCGCAGCTCCCTGATCGCCAACGTCAGCGGGAGCACCCTGACGGCCGCCGGGGCACTCACAGCCATCCTGGGGCTGTCCCTGAGCCCCGCCACGCTCGGAGCCTCTCTGCTGGCCTCGGCCGTGGGCCTGGGCCTGGCCACGGCCGGCGGGGCCGTCAGCATCACTTCCGACCTCTCCTTGGTGCTCTGCAATTCCCGGGAGGTGAGGAAGGTGCAGGAAATTGCGGTGACTTGTCGGAAACAGATGAGGGAAATACTGGGCTGCCTGGAGTTCCTCCGCCGGGGGCAGGGCCCGGGCGACCCTGCGCTGCGGCAGTCAGAGAAGAGGGCGTCCATGTCGCTCTACAACTCCGTCTGCTTCATGGTCCTCTGCGGCTCCCACAGCTTCCTCGTGCCAGAATACACAAAGGAGGCCACTAAAGTAAGCCAGGCTGTGCTGAAGGCCAAAATCCAGAAACTGGCTGACAACCTCGAGACCTGCACCAGGGCAATGGATGAAGTCTGTGATCTTCTGGAGTCCAGAACAGAGCTTTCGCCACACACAAGGAGATTCAGCTTGGGTGCTAAAACCACTGTCGAGATCCTGAGACCCTCCAGCTGAAGCAGTGTTTGGCTCATATAAAAACTGAGTTTGGAGGAATTACATTATTTGCTGTGACCATTCTCACTGCTACCTGTTGTTTTACAGTTCACAGTGCTGGTGCTGTGAGGTGGACATTCTGCAAACCCCTTTTTCCCCAGCCATCTCCACTGCTCTGCTTCCCCAAGGCAGCAAAAAGAAATAGGTCAGGAGGCAGATGAAATACCTGATGCTGACTGAACCTGGTTTGTAAACAACTTATGAATCTGTGTGTGGTACAAGGGCTGGAGTACCCTAAAAAAGCCAGCAGCTGCCGATTTCCAGTAGAGTACAATCCCATTACCAAGGTACATCTGGAAAGGCTGTAGAAAGAAGCAGCTCCAGATATGTCATACTGTATGGATAGTTCACCATCCCAGGGCGAAATAGCAGGGCCAGAATATATCTGTTTTGGAGAAACCTCTCCAGACTGAGAACTGTGATGTTTGTATTCTATTTATTTGCATAGAATGATTTTAAGCTTATGATATTGTATTTAATAGTGTGTGTGTATATATATATATTTTTTTTAAAGGAGGCCTCTGTTCCAAAGGAAAGCTGTTGTTTTTTAGAGTAAAAGCAAGTCTGTAGCATGTGAGAGCAAGTTACCTGTTATTTTGCTGTGAGGGAGGGCAAGTCCCTGTAGGAAAAGGAAAGCATGACCTGAATGCTGATAGTAATAAAATAGGTGAAACACAGTTCAAACAGTGACAATAGATTTTAGGAGCCAAAACAGAGAGAAGAGTGGCCCTGGGACCAGAGTCTGCCTCAGGGCATTGGTGGAAGGACACAGTTATATCTCCTGCAGCAGGAAGGGAAGGTTAGTAAGACAGAGTAGAACAAAACCAGAAGGTTGGTGCTACGTGATGGGAGCACACCTGAGAGGTGGAAGTGCCACTCTCCATGCAGTCGAGCAGCCTGTGAGACCCACAGTGGATCATCTGTGATGGGGGAGGCAGCACTCATGGAGAGCTACACGTGCTCCTAGCAATGCTTCCCACGGAAGGCTTCCTATCAGTGAAATACATGCAGATACTAATATACAGGAGGGGTAGAGAGGAGTAGGATGATTCAGTGGCAGAGCCCCTGCAAAGCAGGAGCAGGGGCTGGGACCCTGTTTCAAGTGACTGTTCTGCTAAATATGCCCTTTGTGATTTTGAGCCATCAGTACCTCAGTTCCCTGTCTCAAAACAGGGATAGTAGCACTTCCCTACCTCACTAGGATGTGTCTGGGATCACCCCACTGAGAAGTGCCCAAGTATGGTGATGATGGGGATCATGTCTGTACCTGAAAGAGTTACAAGGAAGAGACCCTGAAACTAGCTTGAGGCGACTCAAAGAGTTAATGCAGAGGTAACTCCCTCCACAAGCATGCCCCAGTGGATAAGGGAAACTTCCCTGCACGGACACAAATCCAAACAATCAGAAAAACCTACTCTGTAATTCTGTAACACTGACCAAATCCTTAGGGAGGGCAGCACTCCAGGTCACAAAACTTGAATCCCTGTCCTTCTTGTCTCTTTTTATGATATCAACGTTTGTTTTAATATGTTGTAGGAAGAATAAAAGTTCTGGTTCCCCAGAGTGGGACTCAGATGCTTTTGATCTCCATGCCTGTTTGCCAGAAATGAACAAGTACACTGCTGATTCGAATAAATGAACATGAAGCACTTTTGTGTCAGTGTCTCTCTGCTCCCCTGGAGGTGATGTGCTTGTACACGTTGTCCATCTCATCTCATTTTGCACCCCTTATGAAATAACTGACATTATATCTGGACTAAAATCCATCTGCTGGGGATGCTCTCACCCTGCCCCTGCTAAGGACTGTAACATGCAGTAGAGATAGGAGCATATTTGTTTAAAGCCAAGTTTAAAAGCCCTGGAGTGACAATTTCTAAATCCAGTATAATCTGAAGTGTCCTGTGCTGAAAAGCACAAAAAAGAATTACTACTTAGAAGCTGTATATTTATTTTATCATGCATGAATGCTCCCAACAGCAGTTTAGGACAGGAGAAAACTTTCATTCAAATACATCTGTTGACAATAGGGAATTACACAGACTGGAATTTCACCAGAACAGAATTGCTCCACCCTGCTCCCCACTAAAACAGCACCATATTATGTGGGCAAGGAGTTCAGTAAAGAATCACAAGCAGTGACTTCCTGTCACATCCCTGACTCCATTTCCTGAGGCATCCCAGTGACCCTTACAGGGGTCCATGTCTACGTGCTGGCCAGGCTTAACCTTAGCACCAACGATAAGCAGCAAGCTGATGGTCAGGCTGCTGTAATTTTTGAAACATATGGTAACAAGGAGCATCTACACAGGGTGGGTTTGGGTTTTTTTTTTTGTTGTTTTGTTTTAATTTATCACTGCTCCTAAGCACAGTGGGATGCAGCAGTTTCATTTTGACTCCTGCCCATGAATTGTTTCATGTTTCCTCTTCTTTCCCTGTCACGCAGAGAGTTCGTTCGTATTTCCTCTCACTTTCCTCATTGTTCTGGGCGCAGAGGAAATGCCACGCTCGGAATCCAGGGACAGATGCTGAAGCGTATCAGCATTTCCACTGGGAACACACCCAGACAGACTTCCCAGAGACAGAGGGAAAAAAATTTCATAATTCATACTTCAAAAATTCACACTAGCAATTATCATAAGCAGAAAACAATGCGGGACAATGACAGCTCTTTTCTCTCTTTCCATCACTAGTGCTTCAAAATGTTTCATACCAACACATCTGAAGCAATTAATTAGTTCTCTGTGAAAAATGCCAATCACTTGTTTTTAAAATTTTAAAAGTTTAATAGTAATAAAATGGTTATTAAAATAGTAATATAATTAAAGTAATACAAATTTGAACAATTGGGATTAGGGCAACATGAGACAATAAAAACAAAGAGTTACAGACAGTTCGGGTGCCTCTTTCTGGGCAAAATAAGCCCGAAAAAGGACCCATGTTAACAGAGGATTAACCCTTAAAAGCAATAGCCCGTTGCATATTCATACACCTCATACATGATGCATAATTCTATTCAAACAAAGGATTCTGTCTGGTCAGTGTCAGCTTTTTCCTCTTAATCCTGACGGCGTCATCAGTGCTGAGCAAGGTAGGAAGAACTCGATAAGAGAGTGTCATGGTTTGACACTGGCACAATACCAGTGCCCCCATGAAGATACCTTTTCCCTGGTTTCTGCTGTGAGATGTGACCAGGAATAAGCAAAGCAGGCTCCTACTTAGGAAAGAAAGAAACAGAACTTTATTAACTACTCTACAACTATAAATAAAAGGAACACACACAGGGAAAATGAAAACCTTACAAATACATTTCCTCCTCCCCCCACCAAATTTCCAGTACAATGCATCTATTCCTCAAAATCACCAACTCTCGGTCCAGCATCACCCTTCAAACAATCAATCCTCAGTTCATCAAGAGGAGAGGAGTCCTTCTTGTACCATGGGCTTCCCCTGGAAACACAGCTGAAGCCTCGTGTGTTTCTGTGTCACTCGTGGCACCTGCCCGGAGTACATCTGCCATTGTGACCTCTTCCTTTCATGTCCAGTGCTCTCACCACTGAACATGGACCAGAGCTGCTTCTAGGGTTGTCTTTTTTAAGGATGCTCTGTCCCGATCCAAAAAAGGCACAGTCTCTCCTTTGGGACACCTGTCCCCACAATCTCTCCTTTGGGACACCTGTCCCCCCCATATTTTTTCACCCCCTGGGGCCGAGGGGCACCAACACTGAACCCTCTTGGTTCTGTGGCCACTGCCTCCCCCTAGATGCAGTCTCTGTATCACAAGGAACATGGTTCTGTCCATGGCTGTACAAAAAGAGTCCAGCAAAAGCCACTCCATCATCTCTTCCCACTAGGATTCTTCTCTACTCTTCCACTATCTCTCACTCGCCCAGACCTCTCTCACACTTGCACATTTCCTTCCTCATCTTCCATTCTATCTTCCAGGAGAGGTCAATGATCTGTAAAGTTCTCATTCTCCAAAAAGGGTTAAAAGCTCCTACAAGCGGCCGGCTGAACCCCCCCCTTCTTCTCTGTCCCAGCTGTGCTGCTGGCACAGGCCCATGTTTATCCAGCTTCAAGGTTACAGTCCCAGGCAGCGCCTCTTCTCTCTCTCTCTCTCTCTGTGTCTCTCAGGGGGGGCTGCCCGATGGCTCCCGGTGTCTCTCTCTCTCTCTCTCTTCCGCCCTTCCACCCCCGGGCTCAGGCCTACCTCTCCCGGCCACATGGCTTTTCCCCTCCCCCTGCCCAGCCAGCAGCTGGGCCGGGGAGAGACCCGATCTCTTTCCCGCCAGGAAACCCAAAGAGAACCCTCCCAGGGGAGAGCTCTGCTTTTAACCCTGTGTTCTCAGAGGCGGATCCATGTCCTAATGGCCAGGTTAAATGCCAATATTAAAGCCTGAATATCCATTGGTCCAAAACACAGCATCCCAAAAAACACATTTCCTGTCAAACCACCACAGAGAGCGATAAATTCTTTTTCTCTGAAAGATTAAGGTGTCCTGTGGCTGCTACCTTGGTGCGAGTCCTCTCTTAAAAAAAGTATCTTACATAGCATAGTTTCTATTTTAACATTATGTTATAACCTAAAACTATATTTAACACACTACTTAAGAAAATTAACACAGCATAACTTTCTAACATAACACATATAATATTCATTTTCATATTTGTGAAAAGCCAATCCTAAAATACACATTTTTCACATTCTCTATATGCATTATGGATGTAAATTTAACATATTCTTGCCTTTTTGTGCCTGGCCAGCTCGTTTTGCCTGCTGTAGAAGGCATGAGCTGGGAACAGCATCAAGCGCTGCCTAAACCGTGTTGTGCTGAGTGCAGGCCTGAGGCTGGGCCTGCTCGGGGTAGTGTGGGAGTTGGGGATGGGGTGGGAAGCTGTTGGATTTCTCCAGTATCTATGGCAGAAGCCAGTCATGCTATGCAGAGGCTAAGTCCGATGTCTCCGATTTGGTTGTAAAGCACAGGCTTGAAGGGCAGCGGTGTTGGCTTCTGCTCGTCCATGTCATCAGCTGATTAGTAGGGAGGACATGACTCCAACTCCTTCTCAGCCAATGAATAGGACAAATAAGTTGTTGGCGATGATTAGGATGGGTATTGCGATTAGGAAGAATAGTAGGAAGGTGAAAAATTTTGTGATATAGGAGTCTGAAGCTATATATCACGTTGCAAATTGTAGGATAGATCATGATACGAACAGTGCAATGGGGAAGAAGGTAAGGGAGTACAAGTCTATTTTTAGGCTGATGGGGATTTTGAAGTTTATAATGAATTTTCATTCTCAGAAGGAGGTGAGGCTTTCTGTTCCGGAGTAGGTGTAGATGTTATGGGATTAAGCTGGTTAAGAAGGAGGCTTTGATTGTGTTTGTGATTGTGTTGGGGGTGTTCTTGAGGTTGTTAGATGGAAGTGGAAATAGGATGGGGGTGGAGATGATTAGGATGAGTATTGCGATATACGCCGGGCGAGCAGGCGGGCAGGCTTTCCCACAGCCCCTTCAGGGTGTCCCTGTCCCGGGAGAGGCGGCTGGAGATCCGCATCCCCCCTTTCCCTCGGCACCTCTCGGAGCCCTCCCGCTCCGCTCGGCTCGGCTCCTCCTGCGGAACTACACATCCCGTCGTGCCCCGGGGAGAACTACAGCTCCCAGAGTGCTCTGCGCTGCGTCCGGAGGGGACGGGCCAAGATGGCGGCAGGAGAGGAGGAAGGGTCGGCGGCGGAGCCGGAGCAGGAGCCGGCGGCGGAGGAGCCACGGAGCTTCAAGGACTTGGTGAGGCTGAGCCGGCGCCACTTCTGCCGCCGGTGCTCGCTGCGCTGTCCCGGGGAGCAGCGTCCTGCGCTGTCCCGGGGAGCAGCGTCCTGTTCCCCCGCGCGGAGGAGGCCGGGGGAGCTGCCGGCCCGCCCGCGGCGCAGACACGTGCGGGCAGCGGGGCCGGGCAGGGGCTGCGGGCACTCGGCCGCTGCCCCGCTGGGCTGGGCACTGCTGCTCCCATCAAGTTATCTAAACTTGACATGGTGTTTTTTATTTTCTACGGTCATGGGTCACCCCTGAGGTGAAGAGATAGGTATGTGTGGGGAGGGAAGTTCCTTGTGTAAGCTAGGGTAAAACCGACCCTATATTCTTCCTATGACAATCATCTCTACCAGATTTTGAACAAATCCGATGAAATTACTGATGGAAGTGGGCATCACTGTGAGCAGCCTGCCCTTTCAGAGAATTGCATTTGGGGGCTTGGTGGGGTTTGTCTATGCTAGAGACAAGTTGGCTCCGTTGCAGCATATATTTAATTTAACTCTGTGATTTAATTTAGGTCTTTTTGGTGATATTTGTTTCCCTTTTCTCTTGTCACTGATATCCAGGGAGTGACAGATGTCCTGTGTGAAGCTTGTGACCAGTTGGGATGGAAGGTGCCAACGAAGATCCAAATTGAGGCTATTCCAGTGGCTCTCCAAGGTGAGCAGTGTACTTCTTTGATCCTGAGCTGGGGACTGCTCCAGGAGCTCTGTGTGAATGAATTTTGCTGAGTGAGAAAGATCAGGAATGAGTGTGTCCCAACTTCTTCATTGCTGAAGATATGTGTCTAGAAGCAGTTTTCATATTCATTTGATGTCCTTCCGAGGTGGAGCTTGGAATCCTAGTTTATCGTATGACCCTGCCTGCAGCCACAAACTTTCAAATGAGTACAAACATTGTTCCTTGAGTGTTCACTCCTGTTGTGTAGTTCTGACACTCCATGTTAAATAGATTTTTTATTAATAATTTGAACTGCTAGTCCACATTGATCATTTTGTTCCTGAAATACTCAGGGATACACAGGAAGCTTCCAGTCGGTTTTGGACTGTGCTGCTTCTGATAGAGACCTACAGAGTGTGTGCGTGTGACTGAAAGTGAGGATGCCTTGACTGATTCCTTAATATGTATAATTTGCTTTGCTGTGAGCAGGCAACTCTTTGAAATTAGATTTCTGAAGTGAATAATAACCAAACCACCGTGACTTTCTGTAAGCATTCTGGAATTACAAAAAAAAAATACTGAATTCAGCAGACATTTCTGCCTCTAGATTTTTTTTTTAAACAAAACTCCCCAAAATGCTCTCAAGGAGGAAAGGAATAACAGTGACAGAATGGGAACAAACTTTCAGTGTCTTCTCTGTCCTAGCATTTAACTTTTGTCAGACTCTTTTACACATATAAGATTCTCTTGGGAAAAAAAAAAAGTAAAACAAAACAAAGGAAAGACTGCATGCCTGAGAAATTGTTTCCAGTGTAAGGTGTGTTGACAGCATGTTCTTCTCAGCTGCATGAGCTTTGGAGGTCATAATGGATTCTGTTGATGAATTCCACCCTGTTGCCTGCATTGTTTTGGGGTAAAAGACTTTCTGTCCTACTCTTCCTACTGAAGGAACTGGTTTAGATTACCCTGTTAATCAATGGCACAATTGTGCCTTGTGAAATGTGAGCCTGGTAGTGCTGTTGTCCTGTAGTTTGTGTGACTGAAGTCTCAAACACCACAGTCTGTTTCCTTGTAAGCCACTAAACAGACAACATTTAGACTAGAATAGTGAGGTGGAGTCATTAAGCTGTAAACTGATGTCAGATTTGAGACATTATAAAGTGCAACTTATTTTGAACCTAAGGTTTGTATGAAACCCTGTATATTAACAGAAATTAACTAGAAAATTGACTATTGAGACTGTAATCATTGCACAGATAAATCACAGCCTAAAAATGCTTCAGAGAGATTCTGAGATTCTTTGGTTTGACCTTTGTGGTTTTTTTTTTCCTTCTCTGTGTCTGCCTTTTTTTCTGTCCTTAAGGAATTCTTGTGTTTTGTAGCACAGTGCTTTAAAGTCTTCTTCTGTTGTGGATGTATAACAGTTTTTTTGCCCCCTTGCTCCTTCTCTCAGGCAGAGATGTCATTGGACTGGCAGAAACTGGCTCTGGGAAAACAGGAGCCTTTGCTTTGCCAATTCTCCAAGCACTGCTGGAAACACCTCAGCGATTATTTGCTCTTGTGCTCACACCAACAAGGGAGCTGGCCTTCCAAATCTCAGAGCAGTTTGAAGCTCTTGGGTCCTCCATTGGTGTTCAAAGCAGTAAGTGGCTTTTATGGTATTGCGCCAGTTTTTCTGAAGGCCAGTTTGTCAGCTCGAGATTGCAAAGATAAAAATAGAGGATTTGTATGAGGGGTTGAACAAAATGTGAGAAAAGCTTATGCTGCTGGAAGACAGAGATCTGGTATCAGGTCTGATCAAAAAAGACTGTATAGTCTTTCCTCATGGAGTGGTCTACAGCTCTTCTGCATTCTGTGTCTAAATAGTTAAAGGTGGAAATAGAGGAGAGTTTTCTCAAGAGTGGGTTTGTGTCCAGTGAAATTGCATAGAGCTCCCTCCTATGGTGTGATGTAGTTTAATCTTCTTTTCAGACTGTCTGTATTGATTCTTTAGATAATCTCTCAAAAAAAGCTTTGTGGATATTTTTAGAATTCCTAGATTTTTGCAGTTGAGTTAAACTGAAAGGAATAGATTCTGCCTGTAGCTCTGCAGCTGTGAAAATAAAATACTTGTGGCCAATAAGGAATTAATTGCATGGCTTAAGAAACCTAGGAAGGTTAGATATGCTAAAATAAAGTAAATTCTCATAAAAAGAAATAGCTTTTCATTTGTACAGAACTGCTGTGGGTGGTGGGCAGTCAGAGCAAACACTACAGTGCCAGGGGAGGGCTGGTGCTGCACTGAGGGATTCACTCCTCTCTCTTTGTCCTGCAGCGGTTATTGTGGGTGGAATTGACACGATGTCTCAGTCTCTGGCCTTAGCCAAGAAACCACATGTTATAATTGGTAAGTTGATGTGCTAGGGATGTGGAGTGTGAATATTATCAAACTGCAGCTACGTAAAGGAAGGAGAGTACATCCTTCATTTTTGTTTTGTCCCAGCTCTGAGTACTGGCTTGTTAATGTTTCTAAAGTATCCACCAGTAACTTTGTTGCTACAAGCTCATTCCAAAGCATCCCTGCTTGACCTAGAGTGCTTTTGGCTTGTTTTTTCATTCTCCTCAAGTATTTAAAATGCTGCTCTCATCTTTTGCAGTACAGCTTGTCTACTGTTTTTTTTGTCTCACTTCTTTTTAGCACATTCTTCAGAGAGTCTGACTCCATTAGTCTTAATTCAAAACACTCTCTGAAGATACCCTATGAAAGAGTTATTACCACAAAGCAATCTTTACTTTTCCTGGGCAAAGAATCCCATTTCTGTAATGGACAGCTGTCTTGCCTGTTTGGATCTTTTCCTCTGCTTTCCTTCTGAATTTGCTCTTGTTGTGCTGTTGGTAGCAACCCCTGGCCGTCTAGTTGATCATCTGGAGAACACAAAGGGCTTCAACTTACGGGCTCTGAAGTTCCTGGTGATGGATGAGGCTGACCGGATCCTTAACATGGATTTCGAGACCGAGGTGGGGATCTGCTGAAAGATGAGTTTGGAACGTTGGATGAGTCCCTTTGAAATCGCTTCATACATGGGAAACACTGAGCTGTTCTGTAGAAATTAGAAGTGAATTGTAACTAAAATCTAATAATTACACACAAATCTGTGGTGGGATTAGAACATAGCAGAGTTCTGCAGAGCACTGCCAAGACAGTAGGAGGTACTCTGCAATCCACTAGTGTCTCTGGAGTGCCTGACATAGAATGTAGCTAGGGTAGAAAACAATCACAAACACATTCCTGCAGAAACATTGCCTGATATTTGCACTGTTGTTAGACTTTTGGAGTTCACACTGCCTAACTGTCCACAAGATACCAGCCTACACCTTCCCTTTAGAAGAAAAAAAATTTGTTCCTACTGTATGTTTATGCATGCATTACTCTTCATGTGGATGATCTTTATATTTGTGGAAAGTTTGTGTCTTGCTTGCTTGTAGTATTTAGTATTTCCATTTCCTTATTTTTTTATAGGTGGACAAGATATTAAAAGTGATTCCTCGAGACAGGAAGACATTTCTATTTTCTGCCACCATGACCAAGAAGGTGGGAGCACACTAATCTGTTTTAGTTCTCCTTCCATCAGGCTGTCCTCTTGACTAGACTGTATTAATACAATTTTCTGACAAGATCTCTGTCCAAGTAAATTTCATTGATCTTACCAGGTTCAAAAACTCCAGCGTGCTGCTCTGAAGAATCCTGTTAAATGTGCTGTTTCTTCCAAGTATCAGACAGTTGAAAAACTACAGCAATACTATATTTTCATCCCCTCCAAATTCAAGGTAATGGCACTTCTGTTTCTTCTCTCTTACTGTCTTTTCTTGCTCCCACAACTGTCCAATATCTTTTCATTTTCTGAGTCCTAGACTTAATGTTGCACATGTGATTATCTCTGGGGTTTTTTGAATTCCCTCTGTTTCTTTACAGGACAGCTACCTGGTTTATATCTTGAATGAACTGGCTGGTAACTCTTTCATGATATTCTGCAGTACATGTAACAATACTCAGAGGACTGCTCTGCTGCTCCGCAACCTGGGCTTCACTGCCATTCCCCTCCACGGGCAGATGAGTCAGGTATGGGCATGAACCCTCACAACAGAGTAGGCAGGGGGCCTGGGGCTTGGGAAATGGCTGCACCACACTGAGTGACACCTGCCTTGCAGGAGGAGTATTTCACAGCTAGAGGACTGGAGTGATCCATAGAAATTCAACTAATTTGAATGCCGACACTGGTTCTGTAATATTTAAAAAAGAAATTAGAGAAGTGAAATTTTTGAGTAGTTTCCCCCTCAGTTCTTTTGTGCCAGTATCTTATCAAGAGCATATTAACTAGAAACTAGAATGAGTGTTATTCTCTCATTCCCTTTTTGTCCTTTTTCCAGAATAAACGTTTGGGCTCTCTAAACAAGTTCAAGGCAAAGGCACGTTCTATCCTCCTGGCTACAGATGTTGCAAGCAGAGGTCTGGACATCCCACACGTGGATGTGGTGATAAACTTTGATATTCCTACCCACTCTAAGGTAAGCCTGTTTGTGTGCCAGCTGGGAGCTTCTGGTCACTGGGAACAGATAGACAAAGAAGGTGGGCAAAGGACGAGAGACATATTTTCTCTGGTCTGTTGACTGGAAGCTTAATTCGTGATTCTGTACATTGAAAGGGGTAGTTCAGTCTCTGCTATTGAGTTGGTATCTCTGTTTGCATGATCTCATGGCCTGGGTTGTAGGGGTGATCCTGTAAGTGATGAGGGGAAGCAAGGAATGCTCTGTGTCTTTGCATTTCTGCTCAGACTGTATGTTTTGCCTTTTTACATTCAAGGGCTTTGAAAACAATTTTAACATATTGCTAGTTTCATGTAGTCATCTCTGTGTCTGTGATTGAGGTCTGCCTTCATATTTTAAACTGTGTTTAAAAAAAAGAAAAAAAAATAAGTTCTCTGATTATCATTGGTTAAGAAAGGTGTCCTTAATATGTCTCACCTTCATATCGCTAAAGTACAACAAAAGGAGAAGAAAGTAAGTTATCAGCTCTCTGTATGGAAAGTATGGGGTTATCTCAGGGATGTGACTGTTTCCCAGCTTAGTTCCAGAAAGCATACCATTAACCTGTACTTCAGGAATTGCTGTTATTGCTTACAATGATTAAAGATACTGTGCCTTGCAGACAGAAGAAAGCATGGTAGGTCTTTTGAAGACACTCCTTTTGTAAAAGCAAAAAAGTAAGAAAAAACCTGGGGGGGTGGCAGCTTGAATGGTGTTATTATGGTCTTTGTGCTCTTCTCTCTCATCTAACACATAGAACAGATCCTTTCTTACAATCCTCTGTCTGCAAATCCTCTATGGAGAACAGAGCATTTTAATTTCCATAATGTAGTATAAAACCTGGAAAACAGCCTTGAACCATATTGACCAAAGATGCTCAATAGACTCTTCTAAATTATTCTCAATCATCCTCTCTTTCACCATGCCTACCAAGTTTAAGTCTACTTGTCAGAGAGTTTCTCTGGAAGTTGCACTATGGAGAGCACTAGATTCCAACATTGAAAATGCAGGCATGGGTTCACTATGAATATTAGCTTTCCAAGGAAGTGATAGTGAGTTTTAGCTTTCCAAGGAAGTGAGAGGGAAGTCTTGGCAAAGGTCATGTATTGCAACTTTTATCCTGCAGTCTGGAATAATTGAATTTGGTCTTCTCATTTAGAAAGAGATGAATTCAAGTGTTAAAACTGAAGTTATGCCTCCACTTAGGCCTATTCTCAAAATCTGATGCTGCAGTCCCTCCTGAGCATTTAATGCTGGCAGTATGTTCTTGACATTCTCTTGTTCTTTCCTAAAGAGAAAATATATAGGCTGATCTGCCATAAGATCTGTTCTGTGTTTGGTGAACATGTATTATTGCTTATCAAGAAAATTCTTTCCAGGATTACATTCATCGTGTTGGGAGAACAGCTCGAGCTGGGAGATCTGGCAAATCTATCACCTTTGTCACACAGTAAGTGATAAAATTTAACAGACTTATTCTTTCCAGCTGTGTTTCAGAGCAGAAAATATCTGACCTTATCCTGAGTGAGAATACAATACTGCTTTTCATTTTGAAGTGCCAACTGGTTTTATTTAAAGGGGAGAGAATTCAAAGCCTAGGGTGGGGAGGGAGGAAAGTCTAGAAAAATTCTAGAAGCAGGCATTCATTGAGCAGAACAGTTTATAACTGGACTATACAATATATATATTCTTTAAATATATAATGCAGGTTAAGTAACTTTGAGGGTGTTTTATAAACACTGAACTATTTGTCTAAAAAGATAATCTATACCAAATACTTCTGAACAAAGATGAGACGAGCTGGATAAATCAGAGAAGCCATGCCAAACAGCATCGTTTGGATGCAGCTGAGCTGCTGGTGAGACCATCAGCACAAACTAACAGTATCTGTGGGCTGGAGACAAGGGCTGAAGGCTGTGAGTGGTGACAACTGAGGCCCTCTCAGCAGGGCTGATTCAGGCTGGTGCCCTGTCTTCCCTCAGGTATGATGTAGAGCTGTTCCAGCGCATTGAACACCTGATTGGCAAGAAGCTGCCAGCATTCCCCATGCAAGAGGAAGAAGTTATGATGCTGACAGAGCGTGTGGCTGAGGCCCAGAGGTTTGCTCGAATGGTGGGTGCTGGCTTTTTGACCCTGTCCCCTCTGTTGTATTCTGAATTTCTTCAGACCAAACTCTGGGTCAATCTGTTGATTGCATTGCAGGAGCTGCGGGAGCAGGGAGAGAAGAAGCGATCTCGGAACGATGATGATGACACAGAAGAGGCTATTGGTGTCAGGAATAAGGTGGCAGGAGGGAAAAAGAAGAAAAGGAAAGCCTTCTAGTTTGGTATTTGAACAGACTTTTTTATTTTTCTCTTTATGGCCATCTTAGCTATCAAAAACAGTCTACCAAGCCATCTCCAGTGGATTTTTTTTCAGAACTACATATGAAATTTGGCAGTCCCTGAGGAAAAAAAAAAACAGCTACAGACTGAGCTTGGCCCATGTTGGTACCGTGGCACCAGTTTTCCTTTCAGGGACACTGTCAGAGACCATCACCTCTGGACCTGGAAGCAGCTGTGGTCTGGCCCTGCTCAGTCACTACGAAGTGCAGTGTGAGTGCAGCTTTTGCACTGCTGCAGCCTGTCCCACTATCCAATCTCACTGAGTGCATCTGGAATCAGATCTGTCAGAAGAAAGAGGAAAAGGTTAAAAAGAAGTGACTGAGTTTTCACAGCATAGCTGTGATGCCCTTGCTTTGGAGAAGGGATGTGTTCAAAAATATATTTTGCTTAATTTTAAAGCTACCTGGTTTTCCTTGTCTTGTCACTGACCTGTTCTGTTCACTTTGTGTATCAGCTCTGCCAGAAGGTTTTCTTCTTGGGTCAATCCTAGCAATTCAGATGTGACATCAATACCTTAGATTTGTCAGCTGAGGAGCAGTCCAGCACAGAGAGAACAAGCTTCAGCAGGATGAAACATTCACTGCCTGGAATTCGATCCAATACCAGCTAATGATTGACACCCTCAAGGATAGGTCTGGGTTTTGGGTGGGGTTTTTGTGGCCGATTCTCGTAGTACTTACAAGTGAACACAAGAGGGAGGAATTTACATGGGAAAGCAACTCACAAGCTGGGAGATGCAGAAAAACAGGTATCCTGGAAAGCTCTTTGTTTCCCTGGGCAGGGAATTTTGTTACTCTTAGGCAGAGTTCCATGCCAGGTAAGTAGACTTTTGCAAGAATGAGATAAATGTACTTGATACAAAGCCAGAAGGTTACTGCTAGTTCTCATTGACAATAAAAATTTTCATACAGGATGTTCCTGCAGGTAGGCAGAGTGAGAAGCTCCTGCATATGTAAATTTACTGAAAACATAATGTCCAGGATTCATAAACTGGATTTTGTGCTACATGAAAAACAATGTTCAAAATAGTCCTTTTTAGATCTAAATGGAAAGTAGAAATATTGTAGTAGTCAAGATAAGCACAGTGGTTATTTCACACTGTTGGCATAAATCTAGTATCTACATGTATGCTACTCAGAATGCTTTTACACTTTTGTTCGGGGCAGTACATTCTGCAAAGAATTGCCAGAAAACCTAGGTCTGTTTTTTCATGAGGTACTGAGCTACTCTTTGGAGCAAAAAGAGGGACAGTGTTCTCACTCTTTATTTATGATGTAGCAGTTTACTTAAATCTCCCAAATATCTTCAAGTCTGGTAGCTCTAAAATGGTCTTGAGTCAGTGGCAGATTGTAAGTGTATAAATCTTGGGTATGTTCACTGCTAAGAGCCTTTGTGTAAAGGAGAAAGAGTGTTTATCTTCCCTGGGTCCCAGCACAGAGGGGCAGGGGTGAAAGGCCATAAATGAGAACATTTTACAGGGCACTTTGGTAGCAAACCACACAGTTAAGAGCCCTAGAATGCAGCAGAGAGAGAACAAAATGAGTGATAATATGGGTGGAGATGCAAGTGCTTGTTCCCTATGGAGCAAGGGAACACTCCCAACTGTCCTGCTGGGTGCTTGAACAAAATGTCTTATTCTTTGCAGGCAGGATAGGGTTGGTTCCAGTATCAGCAAAGGAAGCTTCAATCTCTCTGAGGGTCCTGGATCCCTGGAAAACCTCTGGAGTGTTATTGCCAGCTATGTAATGGATGAGATGCAGAGTCAGTCCTGAAGCAATCTTGTAAAGTGATGTGAAGGGCACTCTGACTGCTGGAGGAGGTAGGGCAGGGCACTCTGACTGCTGGAGGAGGTAGGGCAGAGTCATTCCTTTCAGAATTCCTTTCAGGTTGATGGAGTCTGTAGCATCTCACTGTGTTCTTCCTATGTGGAAGCCTGCAGCAGCAGAGGGGATGTCTTGTCCCTTGGTGGAGTCAAAGGTTATCCCTCTTGCAGTACAAGAATATGGGTGGAGAGAAATACAGCTGCTCCTTGTGAAAGAGTACAGAGCCTCATTGAGGGGAGTGACTAGACAGCTGGCCACCTCCCTTGATTTGGAATGACAAGCTGTAGAAGCACTTGACATTAGAAAAGCAAAGGTCTCACCACACCCACATTCTCACTGGTGCCTCACCTGCCACAGGTATGTGCATTCAATTTAAACTAAAAATATCTCAACAGGTTGGAGGGGCAGGAAATGGTTTCTTTATTGTAGCTACTCCAGGGGGGCTGGGTCAGAGGGTGTTTTTATAACTGAAGTGGAATTGGGAGTGTCTGGAGATGTATTTGGGCAAAACAGAATTTGCAGCCAGCCTAAAACAAAATCTCTAGATGATCTAATGAAGCATGAGGGGAAAAGAATGAAGTGAGACCTGTCTCTCTCTGAATAAATGTTCAGAAAAGACCAGCACTGGTATGTGCATGGCTGCATACTTTCATACAACAGCTGCTGCCAGTGTGTTTGTTCAGTCAGGAGGGCTTTTGAGGGGCAGTTCTGGAGCACACCCCTGCACCCTCTGGAGTTTCACACAGCAGGGAGCTGAGTGGAGGATTAACCTCAGCATGACGTAAGGTAGGATTGGGCTAACACAATTTGTCATATTTTTGTGGTTAAAACTCGGGTGAAGTTTCAATGAAAGCTGTGTTCTCAAAAAATGTTCAGTGGGGATGTTTGCAGTTTGAAACAGTTCTGCACTTCCAAAGTACATAATGAGAAGGTAATTATTTATATATTTGCAATACATATTTTAAATTATGTTTTATGGTTTTGATTTTTAGTACCGTGTAGGTGAGTACTTGGGGCAGCAACAAATAGGGATAGAGTGTCTTTCATTTAAATGTTGTAGAGCTAACAGAAGCGGGTCTACCCTTCTGAGGGGAGAAATAAAAGTAACCATGGATATCAGCATGGATAACTAACTTCAAGATAAGTGACAATAGCTGCAAAATAGTAGCAGCCCCTGCAACCACCCAGTGGTCCAGTACAGGAGCTGCATTGAACTGACCCATCTGAAAAGGATTTGGCCATGTCAGTTCCCCAGTGCCATGCACCTCCTGCCCAGGGGCTGCAAGGGAAGGCAAGGGCCAGAAAGCACAGCTGGCAACCAAAGTGGGCAATCCAGGGCCTTTTTCTGTGGCAGCAGCCTGAGCCTAATCTTCTAAAAGTAGTGAGGCACACATGAACTCATTCAAGGACCTGACAGCCCACCTGTCCCCCTGCCCCCAGAAAGGTAGAGATAACTAAAGAGGGAGACCTGAATGCCATGACTTTTCTAGCAACACCACTAACTTGTGCTAAGAAGAGTCTCAGTTTAGGAGGAATTCTCAGAAGTAATTGGCAATCTGGAAGGCTTTAGTTTACAAATCAGGACTGAAGTTAGTAAAAATTCACAGTTTAACCAAGCACAGAAGAAGGAAAATAACAAAGATACTTAAAAGCCCTTGAACATACCTAAGAAAGAATGGAATTCATTGCATGACCTGTGAAAGACACAGGCATGTACCAACCACTCTGATGATGTATAAATGTGAAGTTGTGGTTTGCCTGCAATGACATGTAAGGAGCTTCTATAAACATTCAAGTGAGCAATTAATTACTGTAAATGTTGCAGAGTAAATGCTGTAAAAATCCAGCTTTGGTGCCAGATGTAGTTCATGTAGTCATTCTGAATTCTTACTCCTCATCCTTATGTACTTAGTAGATTTTTTTTGGGGGGGGGCGGGGGGGAGAGGGACCCCCAACAATTGTAAACACAGAGAATCAGAATGTGAGTTTCTGACAGAATCCCAAGATTTGGAGTTAACTCCCGAACTTTAAAAAAAAGGTGTGAAAGACACTTTCTTAGTTTTCAGATGGCTTTTTCTCATGGTCTGACTAGGAAGGCTTCTTTTGAATAACAACATTTAAAAGGGAGAACTAAGGAAGTTTTGTTCCTCTGGCACCTAAGAAATGGAAATGGTTACTTGATCTCTGGCCCAAGGATGAATACAGCCATGCCTGCAGTGCTGTATCTCTTCCTGAGGACCTTTCAAATACAGAAGCTTAGGGTGATGACAATAACACTTTCTCTCTGCTTCCAAAGCCCCCCTGGGGCACCAGTGTTTGCCTTCCTGAGCATGGGAATCGAGTATCTGTCGTGCCATGCCTCCTGGTAGGATGTGTTGGACTGTGCCAAGGTCGTGCCTGGTTGTGCAATAGAAGACAGTGGCACTGTGCAGTTTTTAGATGTTGATATTGTAGGTCCTCAGGGATGGGTGGATGCTTTTGGAGCTTGTTCAACACTTTTTCAGGGAAGCACCTACAAGCCTGAAGCTGTGTTTCCTAGAGGTTAACACAGGGTAATTTAGCATGCCCAAAGGGAAGAGAACTCTTTACCTTTGCCTGCTTTTCAGGAGGATACTCATCACTGCAGAAATGTACATGCTGGTCTGTTGCCTCTCTCTACGATAAAGTTGGGATAGAGCTCTTGTAAGAGGCTTCTGCCTTCCTTTGGGCTTGATGCTTGTAAATGCTCCTGAGGAAAGGGAAATGTAATGTGGGCTTCCTATGAAAAAAGTGGGAAAAGTTTTTTCTTGTGTCTCACAGAGACCTTTGCTTCTGTCCATCACTTCCTCCTCCTCCTTTTTGATATTTTTCAAGGAAGGTAGGTATTTTGGCATTTATTCCCATTTGGACTTAAGTCCCCCCTCCTTAATCCTGCTCAAATTTTTCACTCACAAACATGCCTCTGTGTAAAGGAAAGCAAATAGCAAAACTTGCTCTGCAGGTTATCTGTGTGATATAGATGGAGGACTGCTTGATAAGGGTGAACTGCTTTGGTTATGCAGGCTTCCAGAAAAAAAAAAGACTCCTTTGTGTGCTTTTCAACATTTGCTCCATCCCAGGAATAAGGCTAAAGCATGAAATTTATTGGTTTTGATGTAGGAGAAAGTCTTTTGCACAATATGAGTTGGAGCCACAAAAGTACATCCTTTCCTGCAGCAGCAACATAAGCATCCATGGAGCAAGCCTGGGAGAGAAAGTGTGGAGGATCATTCAGTTTTATTTAAAGCAATAGAAATTAAGGTACCCCAGAGTCATGCATGTAATTGCATATACTTGGTCTTCTGTCTTAACTCAGTTAAGGAAATTTATAACAGGAAATGCCCAGCCTGATCTATCTTGACAGCTTCTGTGCTTGGTGTATCATCAGCAGGGAAGTAATACTGCTTATCCTTCAATATGTTTTCAGAGTGATAGATTTGCCACAACTGAGTGATTTCCTATTACTGTTGCTCATGTGCATGCTTACAGGCTTGTTAAGCCTTTACCCTGGTGCCTGCCAGAGGCTGTCTTTGGTCATTAAGGATTAGTCTTCTCCAAACAAAATCAACAACATGAAGCAGACAGCCTAACAGACTCCTGACTCCAAAGCAGCTTTCCATGCCTGTAGTTGCAGGTTTCAAGATGCTTCTTGGAAATCCTGAGAGCTTTGAGCTGTTTTCCATTGGATACACTCAAGGGATGTATATGTATTTTAGTCTAGTCTTCCTCCACCCATTGGTGAGAATTTCTTCAGTATTATCTAGGAATCTTGGAATTGGCTTCCCAATTTCAAAAAGAATTTAGATAAAAATGCAAACTTTTAAAAATAAAAAAGGCTGTTCTCTCCAAAATGGATAACATAGTGAGGAATGAGTATAAATGATCTGTGGAAGAAATGTCAGAAACAGATTTTTTACTCTAAGATGGAATTTAGACATAAGCACAGGCAGGTGTGAGGTTATCTGGCTGGCTGTAGCCAGGCCTTCTCATCTTGGGTGAGTTTGTTAGAGAGCTCTTCCTTGCAAAAAACCTGCTAGTGTTTTGTGACCCTTTGGTTCTTCCAAAGCTGCCACCCAGATATGACTTCTATACTCCAATTGTACTGCTTCTGTCTAGTTCAGAGGATGACTTTTTGAAGATCTATTCTCTGTATTCTCAGGCTCTTCCCTCCTCTTTCAAATGCTGCCACCTGGTCTGTCTGATGAATTAGTGTGGAAATTCCCTCTCCATCAGGGTTGCATTAAGCTGATGAAGGGGAATCATTGTCACTAGTGTTGCTCTTGTACTTGCACGGACTGCTTGTGAATATGTGACTGCTGTGTCCTCTGAAAATCCTAGAGCAGAAAATTGTGGCTCTCTCGATTTAGTAGAAGCAGCAAATGTAGGGGAAGACTTGACTGCTGCAAGGGCCCTGTTAGCTTCCTGTTGTGCAATGGTAAGGGAGCTTGCTGGAGGGCATGGTATCAATTAAATCTCTGGTGATTGTCTTTATCTCTGTATCTTACACATACAGCCAATGAGGCTTCCTTTTTTTCTATTTTCCTTTTAACACAAGCAGCCCTTTGGAAAGCTAATTATTCTGTTCTTTCTTGAAGAGGAAGGTGGAGCCCCTGAACTGGCTGTCCTCTGCCAGTCAGAATAAGTAGATTAAAAACCTCTCCTCCTTTGTCATGTTCTTTAGTTTCCACTACTTGGGCTGGGGCAGTCTCAGCTGGAAGTGTCCAGCTTTGTTAGCCCATTGTTTCTCTGATCACCTGAGATCTACAGGGCTGTGTATTACCAATTATAGGAACAAGACAGAAAATGTGCAGGTGGGGATGCTTCTGTGCCTCAAATGGCTTGTGGGTTAATGTCCAAAAAGATGCCGAAGTCTGTGGAAAAGACAGTGCTGTAAGTTATTGACACGTGAAAATACAGGGATCAAGAGGAGGACTGATGGGTGGAGAGGCCCTCTTTTCCAGCAGGACAGTGAATTTGCATGAAGCTGTTATCTCTCTTGGTGGGAAAAGACTTGACAAATAGAGAACTGAAGCCAGCCATGGTTGGGTGACCTTGCTTTGAAGTGACTTCTGTGATCTGGATACTCATTTCCTCTGCCTTCATGATGGCAGGACAAATGAGGAAATTTCTGCTTGCTTTGCCAAAGTTGAGCCATGAGCCTTAAAACCAGAAGCTGTGAGCCTTAAAATGAATTCTGTAGAGGGAAACAGCTTATGAGCTTCTGTGCTGCCCTGGGTTCTGCTTTGGCTGGAAGGCTTTTCTCTGTGACTGCTGTGGGCAGTGGGCTGAGCCTCGTGGCAGGAACCAGAATTGCCTGACCTACCAGGTGCTGGTACAGCAGAGCAGGTGAGCCTGCCTGCTCTGCATGTCGGCAGAATCCCAGAGGCACACTTGGCATCTTTCTGCTCTCCTGAATTGTCTTGCCCGATTGCATCATTACCCAGTCCCATCATTTGCTCAGATAAGGCTTACCCAAGGGATTGCACTAAGCTGTGGAAGCATTCCGTGACTGGTGTCTTGGGACAGTGATGCTTGCAGGTGCATGAAGTTGGGGAACCACCTCTCCTGTGACTGAGGGACAGGGAATCTCCCTGCACAGGCTGGGGTAGGGAAGCTCCTCTGCCCACGAGTGCCTGAGTGCACTACCCTCCCTGCCTTCAGGCTTTTCCACATGGACTGACTTGTTTCTTTGGAAGCATTGGCCAAGGGTTCCCTTCACATAATTAACTGACAATGATGTGCTTTGTTTCTTCAGCTGGCACAGACCTGCTGAGTTCTGCTTCTGAGATCCTTCCCAGGCAAGATTTCCTCTTGCTCAACATGTCCCAGAATGTGTTGCATTAGTAAGCTTCCATTATTTGGTGTTTTTTTGGAACCTCCAATCTCTCACACCACCTTTAGCCTCTCCTACATGTTTGAATCCCTTCCTTCACCATGAAAGTCTCATATATGCATCCCCTTTTCTAAGCACCTTCTGCACTCTCTCCTGCTTACTTGTTCCCAGCCTTGCCCCCCCCCAATAGCCTGCAGCCAGGCCCTCTCTTCAGGGCTGGTTCTGTGCTTTGCTGTTCATACTGCATTGCAATATGGTCCTGCAGGCTCTTCTCCTGTCTGTCTAACAGGTGTCTGCCCAAGCTGTTTGCATCCCGTTCTGTTCTGCTTTTGTTTTCCAGAGTATAGGGAAGATGTGAGCTGCCTCAGTAGTTCCCACGTGGCTCTCCCCATCTTCACTGTAGTTTAGGAAACACTTGTGTGCCTTGAAGCCTCTCACCAGAGGAAGCTACTACAACCCCTGTGCAGGTAGAGGTTCTTCCACTGCAGGCATATCCCACCTCAGTTGTTAAGGGACTGGCTGGAATCTGTATTTCCAGGTGCTTTAGAAGATACCAAACAAGTAGGTGTATGATAGAAAGTAACAGATCCTGTTGAGCTCTCTGGGCACGTCTCTTGTTAATTAATGATAATCTTGTTAATTAATTAACACTGCTTGTTAGGAAAAGATGGTTTATTTATATTCAACCACTAGTTTCAACTCATTACTGGTAGTAATCAATTCTTTTTGATAAATTATGAGAAGGATGGTTAGATGTAGGGCAAAATAGTCAAAATTTTGTGCTGTCCTGCAAGGTTAGGATACATCCTAACCAGTAATAGTTTCAACAGTGTCATTGTTCAGCTCAATGATTATAAATGAGTAGTTAAGAAAGTCAGATTTCAATTGGCCAGCAAAGGTTTTAACCATGCACACATCTAGATTAACCACTCCGGAGATTGGGGATTATCAACTGTTACGCAATAGCAGACTTTTTTAAAAATTGGAACAGGACTGTTAACAGATGCTGCATTTGCTAAAGAAACCAGATTGTCATGTAATACATCCAGAATGTGTGCTTTGTTTGGAAGAATCATGCATGTGGATTGCTACTTTTTTTTGCCTTTACCTCTAGTGACAGCACACTGCTGATCAGACAGGTGAATCATTAGAGGCTGGATTTAGTTCTTATTTGGGTTGTTAAGTAAGAACTGAAGTTGGTTTGGTTCAGTTCTGGCTCAATGCAGCTTCAGATCTACTGTGTGTGTTCAGTTCTGACTGAGGGAAAGCTAAGCCCATGTACTGTGAAATCTCATGATAACTTGAATCCCATGTGTATCACAGCTCTGTAATTTGATAAAGCCCTTTGAGCAATAATATTGCTCAAATCCATAGCATATGTGGGTGGGATCCCTTCATTCACATACAGCACAAGCTAGGTTTTTTTTTCAAATCAGTTCATGCCACATAATGGGATGTGTTGTGTACCAAGCAGAAAGTCTTTGCTAAAATTTGTAGTGATCCTTTGTGCTTTTTAAAATGTAGGCACAAAGGCACTGCATTTTTTGTGTGATCAAATAAACCTCCCCACTGGTCCCAGAGAGGGAATAATGCTTGCTTGTTGAAATGCAGCAGCACTACCTGGTGCCCAAAAGCTGATGGATCTTATCCTGGGTGATGTCTCGTCTGCAGCCAGGTATTCCTGGAAAAAGCAATATATAAGCTTTTAGAGAGAGCTACTTGTGTTCCAGTTGGTGTTTCATGACTGCAAACAAGTTATAGCAGCTTGTTCATGATGAACAAGAAAGGGACTATCAGGCAATGCAACACCTTTGGAAGAGGAGAAGAACCTGCTGCAGAGAGGCAAAGCTTCTCCTTGCTTATTATGCACACACCAAGAGGCATCCCTCATCTCTGATGCTTTTCTGCATTGCTCATACCATTAGCTGAAGCTGTGTTTGCATTTCTGAAGAGGTCAATTGGCAATTAAACCTGCGTTCAACCCTTCCCTGGGATATGGCTGTCACTTACAGTGTCGCTTTTGTTTACCAAGCAAAATAGCCAGGGCTGCTGGGTCTGGAGAGACACGGGGTGTCCAGGGGCTCCCATAGGAGGCTTGTCCATCACACCCAGCAGAAAGGGGCTCCTTAGGTTGGAATTACTGGTCCAAATGGTTGCACAGGACCTCTTTCTCTTCATACTGTGAGCCAGAAGCTTTGTAAGCCTTCTCTATTTCAGCCAAGTCCTCTCCATTTGGTTATTAATAATGACTGCACACTGATGTTCTTTCCCTCTAGCTTAGGGGAGCTCCTGGGTTGTCAAGAAGTTTGGAAGAAGAAGAATCAATGCCAGGGACATGGCAATCAGTTGTATTTTTTGTCTAGTTCAGACCTCGCCTTCTCCTAGCCCTGGGCACAACATCCAGTCTGGAAGTTCACATTTAACAGTTTAATGCTCTTTTCTAATCCAATATTGCTGCTTGTCATTGTAAACATGTCAGGTTTACAATATCTTCAGTGACCATAGCAAATGTGAGATAGCAAATATTTTCACAGGCTTATCTGAAATCAGGAGAGGAGTTAAATGAAGCTGTGAGGTGAGACAAGGAAACTATCCTAGCAGCAGATCAAGAGACACTTTTGAGTTCTGACAGCTGGTCTGAATTGTCAGTGGAAATTTCCACCTGAACTTTCAATGGAATAATGGACTTTCGGTCAAATGAGTGAGGAGGAGTATCTGTGTATGTGTGAGTGTTTAAGACTATATATTTGAGGGGTTTTTATTCCTTTGCATGAATCAGAAAACTTAATAATAGTAGGAATTTTATGCACAGACTGCATTTTTCAGTTCACTTTCCCTTTGAGATTTCCACTCTTTATTGTGAAAGATTTAAAGGGAGAATAATTAAATGGATTACATTAGGCCCCCACTTCAGTTCTCAAGTACTTAATCTCTCTGGCTAGGATTCAAATCTATGGCCTCAAGTGCTCCATCTTTAAAAAGTGGAGCTACTGAACTAGAAGATAGCATTTAAAGAGTGCACATCTTTTGGATCTGCGTCCCAAAGCAAAGGAGACCCATTGCAGAGGAACAATAGGTAGATATGTTTCATATCCTGCAGTGAATTTTCTATGGAAAACCATTTTCAGTGATGCTTCTGGCTTGCAATTGCCCATTCTCTTTCTCAACCTGCCTGACTGCCACTTCCACTCCTGGCTTGTCATTGCCTTCTCTTGCTCTTCCCTCCCCAGCTACCATTTCCACCACCAGCACCCTCCCACCTTGCAGGTCCTGCATTTTTATCTAGTTGTAGAAGACACTGCAGCCACAGAGGGAGAGTGTGGCCGGCAGTGCGAGGCTGGGTGTGGCTGATAGCAGGGTGTGTGTGCTTGCATACAGGTATGTGTGTGTTTGTGTGGGTGTGTGCCTGCCAAAATTAGGTAGAAACTGTAGAAAGAGGCCTCATTTTACAGAAGCCAGCAGGAATGCTAGCAGGCCTCTGAAACACACCCATGTGGTTGGTATGTGCCTTTGGGAGCTCAGTGTCTCTGGTGATACTTGGGATTGGAGATTTCAGAAAGCAGCGGCTGTGATTAGCAAGCAGACTGGAAAGAAACTTGAGAGACC
The DNA here is from genome assembly GCF_012460135.2 of Molothrus ater. NCBI lineage: Eukaryota > Metazoa > Chordata > Aves > Passeriformes > Icteridae > Molothrus > Molothrus ater. Next base: position 47,478,546 of record NC_050482.2, read on the forward strand.
TTAATACTGATGCAACTACTGGTCACTTCTGGCAAATGCTGCATTAAGAGAATAATTTAACAAAAGGGTTTTGGTGGGAGGACTAAAGAACTGAAATGCAGTCCTGGGCCTCCAGTGAGGCAGAATCCAGGGATACTGCCTGTGTTGTCCTGGAAGCTGGAAGAGCAATCCACTCACCTCAATGCACACCATGATGGAGGAAGCAGTGGAAGGAGACCTGCATGCATAATCTTGTGCCAAGTGAAAAGAGGGTGCCCAGCAATATAATGGCCTTTTAATTGGGGCACACTGAGCTCTGTTGCCCAGCCAGTTCCATCCTTCACCCAGGATGAGCATCCTAAGCAATCATCTGGGCTCCCCCAGCAGTGGTGGGACCCACTGCCCTCTGTGCATGAGATGTCCAGGCTTCCAGGACATATTATCCATCTGTGCCAGAAACCAAGTGTTTCCCAAGGCTCCTGGATTGCCAGAGGGAGAGGAGTCCTCAGGATTTGAGTGAGAAGGCATTTTGTGCATGCTGAAAACATGGCCCTAGCCCTAGCCTGATAAAGCACACATCCTGCTTTTCTCCTGTCTCATCTCTGAGCATTTGCAAGGCTACAGTGGTCTTTTTGGCACATGCACATTAAGCTGGGGAAGGACTTGAGCATGGACCAAGCTAGTACTCCCCTAATGGATGCTGAATCTGAGTGAGTCCTTGAGCAGCCCTCCAAGATATATGACAAGTTTTATAGTCATCTATAATCAGGGCCAAGCAACAAACTTTATCTTGAGTGAACCATCAAGCAGAAGTGAGGCGTTGGCTTTATGTCATGTACATATAATCTGGTAACTATTACTCACTGGCATTTCTGCCAGATAAGCGCTGGTCTGGCTCTTCTAACAGTCTACAGCTCTAACCCACAGGAACACAAACCATCTCCCCTCAAATCACAAGCACCCACAGATTGTAATGCCCATGGCCCCTGGGAGATGGCTGTGTCTGTGCAACAGACGAAAAGCAGGCAGGTAGAGTCCCCAACCCCATCTGCCTGAGCTTTGCTGCCAAGCCCCCAGCACCCCAGAAGAAACTGCACAGAAGAGAAGCTCTTTCTCTCAGGACTGCAGCGAGACAACCTTCAGTAGGGCTGGCACCAGAGCACTGTGTGTTATCATGTTCTTTGCTTTCATTTTCCTGAAGCCTGACTGAGATTCCCACTGTGGTTCTCTGCACGGCTCCTCAGCAACTCTCCAGCTCCAGGAGGTGACACTGGGAGTTGTGACACTCTGAGAACAAGAACTGCCTGTCCTGGGGACCTGCTCTAAACTGTAAGAAACTATTTGGGATCAATAGGCTGTGAATTCAATTACTTGACCTTATCTTATAATTGTTCCTTATATTTTTCTCCCCTGATGCTCATTTCTGTCAAGAAAAATCATAGCATTGATTAAAGGTTAGTCTGCACACACTGACCAAAACTGCTGTGGTCAGTGTGTGCAGACTAACCAAGCTGTGGTTCTGCAGTCAGTAGCAGACTTGTATGTAGCCATTTTATAGAATCAATAAAGTTGGAAAAAGTCTTCAAGATAATCAAGTCCAATCAGATATTTCTGATTAAACAAGTATTTTTGATAATTTATCCAGGAGAGACAATATTGAGTTTATGCCAGGTTTTATGCTGGTTGCATGCTTGTTGATAAAAAATAATCCAAAACCTATCAATGTTTTTGTTTTTCTTTTCTGATGAAGTCTAAAAGGGAGGAGTGATTTATGTTGGATCTCAGCTTTTCTTTGTGCTATGGTGGTGATGTTTGATCCAGCAGCAGTAAAGAAGAATTTTCCCTATCATTGAGCAGGGTCTTTTTTGTGTGCAGCCTGATTCCCAGGAATGCTCCTTGCATGGAAGCACTCTCCTACAGAACCTCTTACCCAAGACACTGCTGGCAGGAGAAATCAGATTCCAGGTCAGGCTGGCTATCTCAGAATCTCTATTGCCAACAGCCACCCATGAAAGAGGGAGCCTGATCCTCTCCCAGCAAGAATCTCAGCCAGTCTTTGCGACCCCACATCCCACAATGTGGAGAGGACAAGGAGGGAAAAGGGGAAACTACTCCAGACACAGTGGGCAAGGAATGCCAAAAGGAACATCGTTCATGGCCAGACAAGGGTACCAAAAGCAGGACTGGGACACAAGGGCAGCAGAGGCTGGCACCTCCTGGAGTGCTTTGCTGAGAGTCTCTCCATCATGTCCCACTAGCTAAAGATGCAGCCAGATATCTCCTTTCTCCTAAATCATTACCCCAGGCTTGGAGTCAGTCTTTCTGGGAGAGAGCAAATGCAGGTCCTCCTGGATCTTCCCTGGCCACTCTTCCTTTTCAGGGGTGTGTTTTCAGATCCCTTGTTTACTGAGAGTTATTTTCCTAAAATGTCTGTTTATATACAATACCCAGTCATGCATACCAGGGTAACTTGCTGCTTTGGGAATGCATCAGCATAAAAGCAGATGAGGTTAATGTCATGAAGGAGGGCTGCAGCATTCTTTGCTGAACTGGTAAGAGAGTGGGCACAGGAAACCTCCAGGAAACTACATCTAGAGGAATGGCTCAGTTGTCATGAGTGAAATATTTATCAGCATACTGGTGAAAGTACTACAGGAGGTGATAAATCTAATTTTTTTTTAACTTGTTCATGGCCTTAAAAAGCACCAGTTTTGTTGTATGATAAACCTCTTCCTGGCCAAAGTGATCACAGTCACAGTTTTCAGCTGTTGTCAACTTATTTCTGCCCATTCTTGCTCCAGCTTCTACACTTCTGGAGTACGAAAGGCTGTGATACCTGTCCCCATGGGACAGGAGCATGTTCAAGGCATGAGCTCAGCCCAGGTTCAGCAGGTACTCCAGGAGCTACCCCCTGCCCCTGTGTTTCCAGGTACCAGGCTGTTCACACCTGGCATTGTGTGCAGAAGTGATCCTGTTGGCAGCACTGCAAGAGCATCATGTTCCTAGTGAAGGACCAGGCAGTCCATTTCTGTAAGCAAGGTCTGCTCACCAATTAGGAACACTATAACAGTTCATTCACAGGTTTGAAAGTTTCTGTTTATATGATATACTCACTAACATTGATTTCAATATTTTAATAAATCTCCTTGTCCTTTTCTCGATCAAATCTATCCCTTTCCCAGTAAATGAAAGTCCTGTACCAGGAGTTAGGGCATTTAGGAGCCAGGAAGAGAAAGGAGCTGGCCAAAACCTGCTCATTTAAAGAAGGGAACGTCTTTGAGAGGAGGCAGCAATCAGCACAGAAAGCAAATCATTGTTACATACCAGAAATGTTTATATTTTTCCTGAGACTGAAAATGGCAGAGAGCACAGCATGCAGTTGGGAAGAACTGATAGCTGCAAAGACAAGTAAAGGTTCTGAAGGACACCAGAATGTGTTTCTTCTGCAATTATTTTAGACAATATTTACTTTTTGGTGCAACACTCTTCATTTCCAAAGGAAAACTATTAAACTCTTAGAGTCTTAGGGTTTTTGGTAATCCTTGGATACATGCTTTCAAAGCCAGAACTTGAGGGATTCAAGGACAGGACACCCAGGAGAAAGTCCAGTATTATGCAAAGATCCCACATGTCCCTTTCCAGGAATGACATCCCCTCCCTTGTCTTCTCTCCTGTCTAAGGCAGTGGTGCCTTGAGCTGGCTGGCTGAAGACCATCCCTGTGCCAGGCTCTTTCCAAGGGTGTCATAATGTTTGTACCTGAACTGATTTAAAGATGAAGAAAACAGATGGAGCTGGCTGTAATGTTAGCTCAGGATGACTGTGATAAGTACTGGCAGGGGGATGTTTTTCAGGGAGCAAGGCTGTTCTTCTGTTGTTAAGCTATCTGTTGTGCACAGGTAGCTAAGCAGAAGGAATGGCACAAACCTATTCACAGTGCAGCCAGTATCACTGGTCAAACGTAAACATGTTATTTAGACACATTCCAGAGCGCTATGCACCATCTCTCCCCAGGCATCTGCTTGCCTTTTTACTTGTCTTAATAAAAGATGTTATCTCAGTCCCTGCACCTCCAGACACACTTCCTTCCCCATGCCTGGCTGAGCTGAGGGGCCTGCAGCATTCTGCCATTTGCTGAGACACTGAAGCCAGTGGAGGAGGGCTGGCCCAGGGCAGCACTGGGCACCACTGGGCACTCCACCCCACAGGAGGGAGCAGGGCCGAGCAATGCCAGCAGCAAGAAGGGGCAGGGAGCAGAGCTGACTCAGGGAGAGCCCAGCTCTCATCCTGCTGCCTGAGAACTGGGAGTTGTGGGTGCCTGCTGCCCAAAGGGGTCAGAGCCTGCTGCTGTCCCTGACTCTCCTTGTCAACTGTCCTTCTCACTACCAGCAACCACCCTGCTTGTCCAGGGCTGCAATATGGCCAAAGCAAGCAGTTTGGCTACCAACAGCCTCCCACCTAAAGGAACTTCCAACATTACCAGCATTTTGCTACTGGGTTGTGTTTAAATTATTTTGGAGATTTGCTATGCAATTCAGCTGTCACGTGTAAAGATCTGTATCGTTCTCTTGTCTCCATCTCTGTTGGAAAGAAATGGGTAGTTCTCAGGTGTGATTTGGTTTGTCTTGAAGCAGATCAACTGCAACTATCCTGGAAGTGTCCCTTTCTCTCCACCAACTATAGTGAGAATCCACATGACTGCCTCCAATGAAGAAGTCTGCTCTGTAGACACCTAGGAGTCAATTTGATAGTCCATGCTCTGGTGCCTAGTGTCATTTGGGATTTTCTGTGTTATTAGAGTGAGCTAATGCTCCAGAAGGATTGATTCCCACAGCTCTTGTATCTTATATGCCATACCTATGCTGTTCACTGAGTAACAGGTAACAGAGCTACAGCACCTTCAATTAACTATTTATCTCTGCTGGTGTACCAGAATTAAGTCCTTACAGTGGGCTAAGTACCTACATATCAGCTGGCCATCTCAACTCTGAAATAGCCAGGGAGATTGAGCACTGAATCCATTTGCTCATACAAAGGTGATTTGAGATGCCTAAGGGTACCCAAAACATCTGCACAGGGCTGCCAGATCTGATAGAGGAGGTATGGGAAATTCATGTGCTCCTGCAGTGGTCACTGGAAGCTGAGCAGGAGACACTTGGGCATCTCAAATGATGCTATGCTGGTGTGCGAGCAACTAAAGTGAGGCCCCAGGCAATCCAGGCAACCACACCTGGGAGCATTTCAATGTACACAGAAATAGGCACCTGCATCCAATCAGCTGGGACAGTCCTCCTGACCTTATGGCTGTTTGGGAGCTGAGACACTCAGTTCACATTTAGGTAACAACCATCAGACATCTAAATTTAGGTGCCTCTATCTGTAGGTTACATCCTGTCCCTAAAGCGAGGAGACAGCCATCTCACCTTTCTGGTGTGATCACTGTGCCATTTGTACTCACACCTGCAGACCAGTGGTGCCTCTCCACCCTCCTTGGCACAGCATGAGAGCCATGGACACCATGTGTCACACTGCAGTGAGTCAGCAGCCCTTAGGCTCCTAAATCCCTTGAGATTGTTTTTAAATGTAGCCCCATTAGCCTTCTGAAAGTACAGGTCATGCTTGATGACTGACTCTCATGGATTTCTCAGGCATTCTAAAAAATGTCTGTGTTACTTTTATCTTTTCTCCTTTTTTTTCTCCTGATATAATTTGACATGGTCTATTCCATGAGGATTTTTGTGTCTGTGCAAATGTAGGGAAGTACCTGGCAGTCCATAATGTGCTCTGACAAGATGCAAATAGGCTGGCAGTGACCAGTGACCTTTGAAATCTTCTTGGGATGCTTTCCTAAGACAAGTTGGATCCCACTGAGATGCTGCTAAGCTCCTCTCTATCTCTACTTATTTTCTCTTCTCATTTTTCATAACTGCTTCCTTCTTGGCTGGCTCACTAAGCCCAGGACCTGCTTTAAAGTTCAGATTAATTTCATGGACAGAAACCTGGTATGTCCTTTCCTAAGAAGCCTTGGGATTTTGCACTGAAATAAAAATTGGAAGGACATGAAGAAGTGTCTTAGGGCTCAGCATAGCCCACCCCACAGTAACTGCACTGAGTGTTGCCTTTCACTGGATGAGCCACTCATCCCTGCAGGTCCTCATGAATTTCTGTGGGGTGTGGAAGAGAGGACTCTCTCATATGAGTTTTTGGCAGTCTCCACATGTGAGATTCAAAAAGGATCAGCCCCCAGAAATAAGCCAGAAGCCCTAAAACAAACAAAATTAACAAGCAGATGAGACACCTGTGGGAATTTAGACCTCAGCACACGCATGTGCAGCTGCTCTACCTCCACCCCTTGTTTTGGGAAGGAGCACAAACTTTGTGAGGTGAGGGCGATTTTTAGGTTTGGGGCTGTGTGTAGGGACTGAGCGCTTCATGCAGATAGGCCTTGAATTGATGTCAATTCCTTAATCAGGATAATGAAATACTCCCAGTGAGTAACATTTAAAATAACAAATGAAGTCACCAACACATTGGATATACTCGAGGATTTAGATGGGGTTGTGCTGATAGGTGTGTCAGGCCAGAGGCATAAAATGTAGAGCAAGGGGGAATTTGTCATTGCCTGGGCCAGCAATTTGGACAAAGTGACTCAGCGCTGGTGAGCTGAACCGAACCTTCAGAGAGCAAGGCTGCTCTGAGCGAGGCACAAGGGAGCCGAGCTGCCCCTTCCAGGGAAGGAGCCGAGGAAAGCCGAGCTGCCCCTTCCAGGGAAGGAGCCGAGGAAAGCCGAGCTGCCCCTTCCAGGGAAGGAGCCGAGGAAAGCCGAGCTGCCCCTTCCAGGGAAGGAGCCGGTGGCTCTCTCTGGCACGGGTGGAAGGGACAAGCAGAGCAGACGTGTCCCCACACGCATTGCAGCACCTGTTGAGATCCCGGAGTAACAAACCGAGTCCGGATCCACGCTTGCCACCCGGCTCTGGGCACTGCTCACACACCAAGCCTCCTCACGGCCTGCTTTGCAAGCAGTTTATCGGGCGGGCAAGCAGGCGAAGACACGAAAGGCTGGGAGCAGGGAGGGGACGCACTGCTATTCATAGTGGCGGTCCCCACCCACGGGTGCCAGGAGCCAGACAGGGGAGCACCTTATCAGGGGCCTGGCCGAGCGGCACTCGGCGCTGTCCCAGCGCTCCATCCCCACCCGGCGCAGGGGTGAGTGCCCCGCTGACGTCAGGAGGCCTTCATTTCCTGGCACCGAATTTTCCCCGCCGTGTCCTGTGGGAGAGGAGAGGCGAGGCGGTGGAACTGGAATAGGCGTGCTCAGCCCCACCTCCCCAGCCCTCCAGCTGTTAAAGCTCCCGCAGCGGCGGGCGCGGAGCTGCTGCTCGGCCGGGACTGCGGAGCGGAGGTGTCCGGCTCCTGGTGCGCTGGGAAAGTGCCTCTCCTGGACGGAGCCTCCCCGCTGCCTTCTCCAGGCAGGACCCAGAAAGGTAATTCAGGCGATGTGTTACAGGATGCAGGTTGGGCCTGCCTGCTGCAGCTGGGTTGGGATGGCTGTGCGGGACATGGGGTGCCGCAGCGACCTCAGAGTGCCTCCCGGCCGTGACTCTAGGATGGCACCGCCAGCTGGGGCTGGGCAGAGCTCCCGGGACACGACTGGAAATTTGTGGCCGAATGGGTGTATTTTATGTACAAACATCAATGAAAAAGGCGGGTCAAGTTGGAGGGAGAAGACTCCTGCTCTCTCAAGTGAGAGCTGTGATTTGGGCTGTGCTGTATAAGCTACCACAGCACAGGCTTCTTTGCACGGACTGCAGAGCCCCTTGGAATTCCTAGACACTGCTGGAGGTGCTGGATGAGCACCCAGGAGATGGGGTAGAGGCTCTTCATGCCTCATCATGCTACGCAGGACATCTACCCTGGAAAAAAAGAGAAGGCAGTAAAAATGGTTGCAAGTGGCCCAGTTCTCCAAGTCAGGAAGGTTATTTCCATCCCATTTGTTCCTCTGGCTGTGGCTCTTGCAGTCAGCACTGCAGGACCCAAAGCTATGGGTGTGCTCCATGCTGTCATCAGGTCACTCACGCTGGTTCTCTGGGCTCTCCACGTGCCTCAATAGCCAGCACCAGTCTGTGAGCAGATAACCTGATCTAATCAACAGTAAATGTCTGTGGATAAAATTTTAGAATTTTCTCTCTAGATTTTCAGACATTTATTACTCAAAATTGTCCAGATAACCCAGCTATCTGTGCAAGAGATCAGATATCTTCAATATTTTGTGTACTTTGATTGTGAAAACTCCTTCATGTTTTATCCACTTATTCCATGTTCTCCATGGGAGTCCAAAGTTCCTGCATATTTGAATAATTTGCATTTTATTGTAGTCAGCCTTTTGAAGAGCTGCACATCTTTTACGCAGTGAGGTTAGAAGCTGGAAAAATATTTCTCCAATTCAGTTAGAAGCAGGTCCATTGAAGTATATGTGGGGCTGGGAGTGAGTCAGTGGTATTTTCACCCTTTGTTCATCCCTTGGTTGAATCAACTAACCATTTATTAAAACTACAATCTGCACTCACTAAAATCTGCTGGAAGGGTTTGAGAACCAACTTCATGAGTGCAGTATGTTGTTCTGGAGCAGGGAAATTAAGGCAAATGGCACAGTGAGCACTAAAGTCTGCATTTTGCAAGGTTGATTTTTTTTTTTTCTATTAGAAAGCCTATTTTTCCAGTTTGGGTCACCATTAAGGACTGGTTGCTCATGTTTCATTGTGATACTGTATCTAAACTCCACTTTTGATAGATTTTAGAGACTCAAGCCTAAGTGAGGAATTTAGTGTTTCAAAATCAGTACCTGGCCCCTGGGGTCTAAACTCCCCTCTGTGCATGCATAATGGGCCATGATGTGTCAGCGGCCCCCCCACCCCATGCTGTGGTTTCCGCATATGATTCAAGCTCCCAAGAAAGTAGGGGATTTAATTCCCCTGAACAGCCCACTTAAGCTCTCCTATCCCCTGGGAGACAGGCTTGCTCAGACAGCACTGAAGTCCTTAAGATGAGACAGCAGGAGTGTGTTAGGGACCTTGGCATCGTTGGCTTGTGGACTCCTCACGCAGTGACTTGGTAACTTCTCACACAATGAGCAGCACTGGCTCTGGCGTGTCAGGCCTCTCGTCAGTGCAAGGCAGTGTCTTGGGGAGGAGACTGGTCTTTGAGACATCCTTATTGCTACACTGCTGTGAAGAAGGAGAGATATGAGTTCAGGGCTAGTGGTTGGTGGCCTGTATTTGCTGTTGAATTTGGACTAAGAAGGGCTGTGCTGCAGGCATCCGGATTAGTTATCTGCAAGGTAAAAGGTGTTAAAGTTCCCCCTTCATTCATAATGGTAAACCAAAGCTGAAAGTGCCTCAGAGAATGTAAAAGGGGGAAAATGAATGTAAAAGAGAACAATGAGTTTCCTGTTCTGCATTGTTCATGTCTGAATCTCCCGGTACAAGGTACTGATGTTGTTTGAACTTGTTAGAGGAGTGTAAATTGCATTATGACTACAGCTACTCTTGTATCACAGAAATGACAAGGCAGTTCAGTCTGCACTGCAGGGCACCAAGCAAGTGTCCTTTCCAGTACCTCACCTTCTCCCTGCTCCCCACACTCCTAAAATGTTGCACAACATCAGGCACAGTGCAGACGCCATGCAAGGTGAATTGCCTCCTCCTGAGGGGCTTGGCTTGCCTTGGTGGAGAGCCACTGCCAAACCTTGAGGTGACTCTGCTGCCATTGCCCCATGTCCTTAGCACTGTGGTGTCCTTGCCCAGCGAGGTGGGGATGGAGGTCTGTCCTGCCTCTCCTTCCCCGCTGTTGACAGCCTGTGCTTTCTCTTTTTCTACAGCTTTGGAGAGGTTGTTCAAGAAGGCAAGAGGATGACAACGTCGCCTCCCCCAGGCTGCGGCAGCATCGGTGCCGACTACCACCTGCTCTGTGACACAGAGAAGGCCTGGGGGATTGTCCTGGAGTCGCTGGCTGCAGCAGGCATCCTCATCACCATTTTCCTCATCTGCTCGCTCTTCTTCCTCATCTGCAAAGTGCAAGACAACAGCAAGCGGCACATGATCTCCGTCTATTTTTTCTTTCTTTTAGGCACACTCGGTGTTTTTGGCCTCACTTTTGCCTTCATCATTAAACTCAATGACAGGACTCGTCCCACTCGCTTCTTCCTGTTTGGGGTCATCTTTGCCCTCTGCTTCTCGTGCCTCCTCACCCATGCCTGCAACCTCAGCAAACTAGTGAGAGGAAGAAAGCCCTTCTCCTGGCGGGTGCTGCTGCTCTTCCTTGTTTCCTTTGCCCTGGTACAAGTTGTGATCAGCATCGAGTACTTGGTCACCATGTTTGTAAACCAGAGAGAAAAATTCCTGCAAATGGATCGGGAAAATACCAACAAGGACTTTGTCATGCTTCTGATCTACGTGCTCTTCCTGATGGCTCTGACCTTCTTGGTTTCCATGTTCACATTCTGTGGGCCATATAAAAGCTGGAAGAGGCACGGGGCACACATCTTTGTCACTGTCCTGTTCTCCATTGCCATTTGGGTGGTGTGGATCACTATGCTCATAAAAGGCAACACAGTTTTAGAAAAATACATGTGGGATGATCCTGTTGTGGCCATTGCTCTGGTGTCCAATGGCTGGATTTTCCTGATAATGTATATTGTCCCTGAAATTTGTTTCCTCACCTCTCCTCTGAAGCTAGAGGACTACCCTCCAGAAAATGACTTCTGCCAACCCAAGTTCATAAAGCAGACAACTGGAGTGGACAACCGTGCCTACACCCAAGATGAAATTGTGCAAGGTATGGTGAAGTGGATGACTCCACTGCCCCCCAGCCCTAAGCACACAAGCACCACTCATGACCTAAAAGAGGTGGGAGAGCTGCAAGAAAAGATTTGAAGATGATAGATAAATGAGAGGATAGGAAGAAGTTTCAGACTGATGAAACTTTGGAAATGCCCATGAAAATTAATCTCCAGACATGAGGGAAATGAGTGAAGACCAATGCAAAGTAATGTGTAGGAGCAGTGACTGAGTAGGAGACTTGCTGCATGTCAGGGCTGAAATGTAACTCATTATGACCCTCCTATGTCTGGGAAGTCCATGTTGAAAATCAGAAGGGGTTTTTTGTCTCTTAGTGATGCATCAGCTCTTCAGGTCTATCTAGGTTATACCTTGCAGTTATTTACTCCAATTTTGATCAGGTTCCCATATCCATGTAAGAATGTCATCCAAAAAGGAGGCAAGGAGGTCTTTCTTTTCTGTATTAATCTTTTGCCTACTTGGACAAAGCAAAATGTTTCTATCAGTTGAGGTTTCCCAAACCTGTGGGTAGGAGATGTGATTCCTCTGGGTGTGTATTTGCTCCTGGTATCATATTCATCACCTGGAGTCAGACCCCCAGGTTTGTGAGAGAATAGCCAAGAAAGGCTGTGCTCTCCCAGGGAATACCCTGAAGAGGGTCTTGTGCGTACAAGTGGGAGGGATTTGGCTGGTGATGGTGACAGTAATTGTGAGGCAATGGGAGGTGTCTAAACTCCAAGGCCACCTGCGTCCTGTTATTTGTAATACCATTCATTCCTGATTTCAGAAGGAAATATTTAATGTCCTCCACCTACGGATTTTAGCCCATTCCTGCCTGCACACTTCACAGACCAGTCTAAAAGGAGCTGCTCATGTAGCCACAGACTCTCTGAGTCTCCCTTGATGTGGTATTTCTGAGCTACTGTGTAATGCTAATGCACTAACTTTCCTCTGCCTTTGTCTTGTGACACAGGAAATGTCAACTACTCCCCGTACGCTTCTCACTTTCAGATGAAGGTAAGTTCCTGCCACTGTCACCCCTTTCACCACATGCAGGCTACAGGCAGGTGTAGCCTGTTCAGGTGCTGGGAGGAAGGGAAGGAGAAGGGGCAAAGACAGATGGGCCTAGAGCAGGCTCTGTGAAGGCAGGCCTGTGCTTTGCATGGAGCCAAGTGATTCTGTGCCATGTTCATGGAGGTGCCTGTGGCTGGGAGGAAAGAAAGAGCTATGACATGTCCAGGGACATGGGAAGGCAAGAGGGGCCCAATGTAAAGAGGTTATGGTTTTCAGTACTTTGGAATTTGGTACCACATAAGAAGTCCTCTATTCAAGCACAGTTCCTACACTAGACTGTGCCCTATCCTAGGAGAGTGTGCTTATTTCCTCAGCCCATGCCCTGAATGTATTCCCATCAGTGCAGATCCAGAGCGGGCAGTCTGCATGTCCATCTGTCCATTCACCAGTCCTCCTTCAGACCACAGCCTAGCCAGGTCTAGAAGCTCACATCATGTTCCCACATGTCCTCTGGTGACCTGTCTCCATCACTAATTTGTTCTGCCAGGATCCTCTTCCACAGCCTTATTGGTCACATTCTCAGGAAACCTTCAGCTCTTGTTTCTCCCTTCCTTCCTTTGTTTTTTTAATAAGCTTTGTTTTATTACTTCTGTCCAGTTTTCAAAGGTAAAGACTTCTGTGCTTCCTTTTCAGGCCATTGAACCCCAGAATGATTTCTCCATCCCTCGCCCCAAGGCCCGGACAAGCCCATACCATGACTACACTGGTGGGAAGAGCCCCATGTAGCAGCTCCACAGTGAGCAGAGACTGAGTGCCCCTCAGCAGAGGCACAGGGAATGGGCCACATGCTGACAAAGGAGATGATCCTGCAGAAGAGTCAACCCACATCAGCAAAAAAGGAGAGGGATCCTCTTTCCCCCACACAGGCACCTTTGTACCTCCCTGTTATTCTTCAGACACAGCTTTCAGACACAGCCCTGGCCATCCTGTCCCTGCTCACTCTGTCTCCATGGAAAGGAGCTTCTCTCTTCTGATGGAGGAGCACTCTGGCCTATTTCCAGCAGGAATGCTAGAGAAGCAGGAAGATCATCAGCTGGGTCTGTGACTGGCTTTGCCCCAGACAGGACCTGCTTTAATCAGCTCATGGGGGTGCCTGCACCCCTCATCTGATGGGAGAAGAGGAAGGAGCAGGAGCATCAGCCCTACACATTCCTTCCTCCTGTATACCCACAGAGACATCTCAGGTACTACTGAGGACATCTTTATCTATCCCCTGTTACTTTTGTGCCCACTCCCAGCCCTGCCTGGCTGTCCTCCAGAGATCAGTGAAGAAGAGACAGAGAAAGAAAAAGAATACTCCATTTTTCATCTTCATATTTGCTTCCAGCACCTTCCTTATCATCTAGGAGCCATGCTGGAGCTGGGGAAGAAAACTTAAAGGCATAAAACCATCTACACCAATTTACCCTGACACATGTTCCAGTTCATGTTCTAAAAGCTTCCTTTCCAGCTCTGGCTCCTGCCCATGTGCCTCAGCTGAGGTCCCCAAGGTGCCTGCCCCCTGCAAACTCTCCCTCCCCACCCCAGCCATTCCAGGCTGTGGATCCCCAAAGACAAAGCCTCTCCCATGTGGCTCCTTGCAATACCCTGGTGGGATATAATCCTGTGAGCCCTGGATCTCAGCCTCTTCCTGAGTGTGTCTGTGGCATTTACACAAACATTTCCCAAGCAGCCAGGTTACAGAGGGCAGACACCCTTCTTCCCATGCATGAGTGAGCAAAAGTGTGTGTGTGCATGTGTGTGATGTGTGGACTGCACCCTGGTGATGAGCAATGAGTCTGCAGAGTTGAATCATTCTGTAACCTGCTTTGCATTTGATAAATAGCTTTCCATGGTATTTCATCTGTAACTACAGAGAGCTCTCCAAGTGGGTGTGTGTGGTACACTGGCGTCTGACACAGCTCTATATTTATTTAGTACTTTGTATATGGACTGTTTAATTAATAAAAACCCAAACAGCCTGTCTATGAGAAACTGCTGTTCTTCCTTGGGAATGTGATTCCTGTCATGGCTGGTGGGCTGGCAGCAATAGCTCTCCATGGGTTGGAGTGGGCCAGCTCTGGGAGGTTGCACTTAGGGGAAAATGGCAGAGAGGTGCTGCTTTGAAGCTGTCATTGTGGCCCAAAGATCAGCTGCTTGAGGGTGCAGAAGAAGGGTTAGTAGCTTCTCCATGCTACTCTTCTTGAATAAAGTTGATTTAATGTTAGGAGTGCTTAAGAAATGAGGAAATACAAATCCAAGCCACAGCAAGCAAATGCCAGAGGAAAGATGTGAACTTTTCATCACTGTGCATGTCTGTGTCTGCTGTGTCAATACTCCTGTATTTATTCACTTGTCTCTTGTTGGGTACTTGCATGATCAAGAATAGGAAAGGAGCTTGTAGGTATGTAATTCAGTTTGTAAAAAGATGTCTTTCTGAATACATGTAATATTTTTATTTGAAAGTAGAAACAATATCAAAGCAAAATCATATCAGTGAAGATGATAATAATTTTTAAACCTCCTGATAGTATGAGGCAATAATTTCCCTTTTTAGAGAATACTCTCTGATGAGATTCTACATGGTGTGTTATGCCACCACATACCCTTATGCTTGGCAAGTAACCCCCTGCCTCAGGCACAGTGAATCAGGCAGCCTGGGTCTTCCCCACTCTGCCCACCAGCACTGAAGGGCAGCACAAGGACATCTGAGGCTTTTGAATCCCTTGGCATGAGACAGATGCCTCCTAAGGATTGATTTTTAAATGTATCACAGCATAACTTGCCTTTTTCTAGTAAATTAGAGGTGGAAATGATGCTAACCATCCCTCCTCCTCTCTTCCACCTACACAGTCCTCAGGTGTAACACAGGAAGAGGGACAAAACTCAAGGATGCTAATATAATATTGGAGAGCAGGCTGGGAAAAGGGTTTGTGAAGCCATGATGAAACTTGTTGACTTGCGGACTGAAGGTAGGAGGGATATGCTTGAAACAGCACCTAACTTTCAAGAAATTAGTTTTTCAAGCAGATGTGGTGTCACTGTTAACTTTAGTATGTCCCAGCATGATTCAAAAATATGTTGAAAGAGAGGCAGCTCCTCTGCTTCAGTGGAGTCTGGTGTAGCAAAGGAGCAGGCTAACAGGAGAAACAGGAGTGAAGTGTGCTCTTACCATGTGTTTTCAATATCCCAGACACTTGCCAACTCCTTCACTAAACCTCTCAGTGTGCCTTGGCCCTAGAGGCAGTAGAACTGGGCGGGATGAGAGACATCCTATGCACTCCCATTGATTCAGGGCATGGCGATTTTCTTGATTATTTGGTTGTTACTGTGCACGCTGCTTGGCAGAGAAGGAAAATCTCCTTCCATGGATTTAAGAGTGCCTTTTAGAGTAATTTTTTTAAACCTCTGTGATGACACAAATACTAATCTGCCCAGAGTTATTTTGCACTTGTTTGATACTAAGGCAGCTTTGTGTGAGAGCTCATTAAATGCCAAAATAAACATGAGTTTCTGTGGAACTTTGCACTGCTGGGTAAGGGGTGCTGCTGTGCTGCAGGCTTCTCACACCTCAGGAGAGACTTCTGGAAAAGCAGCAGTTTCCTCTCTCCTTATAATTGAGCTTAAACCAAACCAGCTGCTGCTTAGTCACAAACACACAGCCCAGGGAAATCCTAAACTGGTTGGGCCAGACAGACTAGACCCAAAAGGAACAAGTGAGTTGAGGAGGCAGGATCCTCGTGCAGTTTCTTCTGAAAACCTGCTCACTGGGAGGCCTGTAAGCCCAGTCAGGCTCATCCCTATCCCTATCCCTCTCCCTTGCTGGTGGTGCTTGCAGGTGCTCTGCCTTCAGGGCCCTCTGCTTTCCTGTCCCTCCTCTCCCTGTTGAAGGAGACCAGAGAGCCAGAAATGTACACACCAGAGAAGGGTTGGCACAGAGCACACCTGGATTATGAAAGCAGCCAGGATTATCAGGAGGCAGGATAAACTGCTGAACTTCAGGTCAGGGGTGTCATGGGAAAAGAGCAAAGAAGGACAAAAACACTGTTTGGTCCCAGGACCTTCAGGGTCACCATCCCATGGCCTTGCCAGGGCGGCAGGGCTCCACGTGCCTGGGCAGGAGTGAACACGGAGGGTGCAATAAACCCTTGGAGCACAGACCCATGCCAGTGGGGACACAACTTGGAATAGGGAGGGGCCTTGCTGGGGTCACCTCCCAAGTGCTCCCTGTCCCTTCTGGCAGCTGGTGCCAGTGCCACCCTCCCTAAACAAGATTTTTCTTTGAGAGGGATTCACCCTCTTCCTACAAGTCCTGTAGCCCTTGGTGTGGCACAGGGGTCATGAATCCCTCTTCCTCAGCTGGGGCTGCTTTCTCCAGGCTCACGGGGCCAGGTGATCACTTTAATCAGATCTGCTCCCCAAGGAACAGAATCACAGGGCCACAACTTGTGACAGCTTTTGGTCCAAGTGTGCATGTTGCTCCTTGGCCAAAGGTGACTGACTGTCTCACAGCAGGGCTGACAGCACAGGTGGTGTGTCCAGTGCCCAGTTACAGCAGTCACATCCTCCCATACTAACCTTACATTGTAGGTTGCAGTGTTCTCATCACACTGGACCAGAACCAGAGGTAGCTGAAGAGGAGCAATGCCTCCCATTTCCCTGTCCCTGACAGAGGCAAAGTGAACAGCTGGGAGCAGCCTCCTTCAGCCGTCCCTGGCAGCTGCACTACAGCATGTGAGCAGCACCTAGAGGGCAACAACACTCTGGAGCAAGAGACAGCATTCAGCCCGCCCTACACTTCCCCTTACACTCTGTTCTTACACACACACACACTCCCCAGGGAGGGACCGATTTTGCAGCTTCTTAAGACAAGAGCTCGAAAAGCTGCCATTGTGAAAGTCGTGTGTGAGTAATACATGGGATGCCTCTTGCTCTATTCTGCCCCAAGCAGAATATTCTGCTCCCTTTAAAGTGTAAGCTGACAGAACATGCAGGGAGCTGGTGATTCTGAGAATCCACAAAGTTCTTCCTTGTTTCCAGCTCTTTCCTACATTTTAGTAGGTTTAGTGGTACTATAGTCACTCAATGGTTTTGTTCAGATGGGACTTCTGGAGAGGTCCAGTCCAGCTTCTGCCCTGAACAAAGTTCATCTCCAAGACCAGTTTGAGGTAAGTTTTGAATATCTCCAAAGGCAGAGATCACACAGTTTTTTGGGGTCCCTATGCTGATGTCTGACTGCTCTCATTGGGACTTTTTAAAAAACCTGTGTCTAATCAGAATTTCCCTTCTTGCAACTCCTCTGTCATCCTTTGACCTTTCACTGTGCACGTCTGAGAGAAGTCTGGTCCCATCTTCTCCATAGCGCCCATGTAGTTAATGGACAAGAGCTCCTGGATCGCCCTTAGCCTTTCCTCTGATGACTAAGCAGGTCCCTCAGTCTTTCCCCCTGGTGATATGGTCCAAGCACCTCCCAAAGGTCTCAGCAGCTCCCCTGCCAGACTTGCTCCCCTTGTTCAAGCTCTGTGGCAATGAGAGACCCAAATTGGACACAGTACTCCAGATAGAACCTCCTGAGCACTAAATAAAAGGGAATAACCAATTCCCTCACCTTGCTGACTCAACCCTTACTCAGACAGCCTGGTATGTTGTTGGTGTACATTGCCATAAGTGTTCATTGCTGGACAATGCCTTCTTCAGGCTCATTTTCCCCAGCACCAGCTACTCCCTTTGCCCTGGAGGAGCTTGTGTGGGTTACAAATAGAAGGGACTGAACAGTCCTGAGCTTCCCTCTGTAAGGCAGGTGGTTTTTGGCTGGAGCCAGAAATAGCACCCAAGGCCACTGAGCTGAGGGCTGCAGTGGCAGCTGCCTCTCCTAGGAGGAAGCCCTGGAGAAGGAAACCCAAGAGCTCCTGCTCAAATTTGCCTGCTTTCTGGGGCCCTGAATGCAAAGTGGAGGTGTGCCTCAGTGGCAGCAAGCCCAGCCCTTGAGTGCCACTAGGTGTGTGTCCCTGCACCCAGGCTGGGGTTGGTGAGCTGCTGGTGAGCAGCTGCACTCAGTGGAGCTGTGCACTCTGGGGCACCCAGCCACGGGGACTCAGCTGCCTCTGCCCCAGGCAGCCTGTGACACTGCTCTGGCAGTGAGGGACAATGGCCACCAGAGTCTCTGCTGGGGGTCCCTGCCCCACTCCAGCCACCTTGGTTCATTGGGCCTGGGACATGTCTTGTCCCCTCTCCCTGCCTGCAGCGCACTCACCCAGTACTTTCCTATTTAGGATTCTTTCCCTCCCTTAAAGTCAATATGCACTGCCACAAGCAGTTTCTAGGGAAACTGGTGTTTGCTTTGCTTTTGCTATGGTGATGAGTGAAGCACTCTGCTAGATGTGAGTGCCATTTTCTCCAAGACATTCTGAAGGCATGGAGCAGGAGCTGCCCTCCTGTCTGACCAGGCTGATTTTATCTGCATCTGTCTCCAGAGACAGCCAGGGCTGTGCCTGGCTGAGTGGTTTCTCCCATCAAACTGGTTACAGGTGCATTTGAGGAGAAAGCAAAGGCTGTGGCTTACAAAATGGGCATCTTGCTCTCCAACTAATTAGTCAAAAGCTGAAATAGAATGCTGTGTCTCCAACATACGTCGCTGTCTGCTGTTTCTCTCTCAGAACAGTCTGTAGTGAGGATCATATGCTTGAGTATAGAGAAATGCTGGAAATTTTTGATGACATCTCTAATCATGGACAGAAAAGGACCTCAATATCCACTGGTACTGCTCCTTGCTCAACGCTATAAGAAAGTATGTTTTCCTGCAAATCACCTCTTTCCTGGTTTTGCCAGACCAAACAGGCACACGTGAATCTCAGAGGTTAGGCACCGAGGGGCTGCTCAGTGTCACTCGATCATCCCAGAGCGCCCCTATAATCCAGAAAGCAGGCTGTTCCTGCAGGCACCCTGTTTTAGCAGTGCTGAACCTCCCTCTCTCACAGGCTGTTCGTCACATCCTCAGCCCCTACCGCAGCCACCTGAACTTGGTGCCAAGGGCGAAATAAACGAGGCACACCGGCTCCGAGAGTGATCCCAGCACCCGCCCGGTACCCACGGTGGGTGGGCCTCGTCCCACTGCCCTAACTCTGGCAGGATTGAAAGCAGGGCCCTCAAAAACAGGGAGGGAGGGAGAGTGCGAGGAGAGGAGATGAGCCGGCGGTGGGATTGAGGCCCCGCGGGCGGCTCCTGCTGCCATTCCGCCAGCGGCCGCCGGGCGGCGCCCTCGCCCCGCGGAGCGAGGGGCTGGACCTGAGCGGGGAAACGCGCTCGGCTCCGGCAAGAACCGAGCCCGGGCAGGACAACCCGCGTCTCAGCTCTGCTTTGGTATTAACACTCTTAATATCATCGTCATCATCATCATCATCATCATCGTCGTCATCATCATCATCATCACTACTACTATTAATAATAATAATAATAATAATAATAATAATAATAATAATAATAATAATAATAATAATAATAATAATAATAATTTAATGAGATTATTTCATGGCCTTACATTGAGCTTCTGTAAACTTTGCAATTTTGCCACCATTAAATTATTTCTTTGACTCAGCATGCTCCAATTAAAAATAAAAACAAAAAAACCCCACAAATAACTATAACTTTCCAGCTGAAAAAAGGAAGTTTCTCCACTGTGATGTTCTACTTGTTTTATACAGCAGCACAAAGAGCTTGTCACTGAACTCGCTTTATTTTCAGCACAGTTTAGTTTGATTTCAACTAGCCTCTTCCTCACTGTCTGCACTTCAGCTGCTGGAGGGAAATGGTTGCCTGGAGAGGCTGCTGCCCATCTTTGCTGAGGTGTCTGTGGTCAAGGAAATCAGTCAGCACCCAGACCCCAGCACTGCAGATTCCTGGCGCTTCACAAGGCTGCAGGACATGGGCAATTGCTCGGTAGGCAACAAGTGGGCATGCTTGTGTCAGACTGACAGTCCAGTCAGAGTAGGGATCACCAGCTCTGCTCCCCATTCTGTGCAGTCTCCCAGATGGAGGCCACCAGCTTCTGGGCTGGCCTAGGTGGGACTATGCCTGTCAGAAAGCCAGGAGGCCCCCAGTGTCAAAGCCTGGGGTATCTGGCAACAACGTGGACAAATCTATTACACAAAGAAGAATCAAGTCTTTGTCCTTTGTCCTCCTCACCCATCACCACCATCAGTACTATGTACAGAGACTGTGTTGTGGTTCTCCTTTGTCACATCCAGAGTTTTGGGTCAAAATCAGGAAATTGTTTGTGTGAGATGAGACATCGACAGGGCCAAGATTAAATGCCCAGTCCTTAAGCACAAGTCAGCTCAAAAGCAGGTGGATTCACTGATGCAAGGATGTGTGTGCTGAGCCAAGGCATGCTCAATTCTTCAGAGCAGAGGCTGATGGAAGGACTGTGGGACAGTCATAGCACTGCTTCAAATGACCTGAGAGGTGTCTACTCAGTTTGTGCAGCATTGCAGTGCCACTGTCCCCCTCTCTGCTACCCTGCTCCTGCCCCAGGAGGACATCGGCTCTACTGCCCGCTGTGCTTTAGTGAATTCCCTGAAAGCCGAACAAAAGCCTGTCCGGTGTGAGGGCACGAAACCTGGATCCGTGCGTTTCACCGAGACATCGGCTCCTCAGCAGCCAGGCGGGGGCACTGCGGTATCTGCATCCACCGTGGGCACCCGGTTCCGCTCCTCCGAGCCACCCAGGGCGCACCAAGAGACACCACGAACCATTTCTAACCTATTCAAAGCGTTCGAGTGAGTTCACACCAGATCAGTAGTTCCTTCCTTGGTGGTGATCACATTTTTCATCCGGCAGCAGTAGTTCTAATGCCAGATTTACTGAGGCGTCTAGCCCTGGTTCTGGCTACCAAATCCTCGGACAAGAGGGGTGGGAGGAGGGTAAAGTCCTCTCGATGCAAGTTTCATTAGGAGTTTTTACTTTTTTTGAATATCATTTGTCTTTATCGTCTGGTAATACTCTCTAAAAGTGGAATCAACTTTGTGGAATGAATGAGGAAATGCTGAAAGAAGCTGCATGCTCCTTTACAGGATCCCAGAGATGAAACCCTTGCTAGTGTCTCTCCTGATTTCTATTTCACAGTGCACTCTTGAAATGTAGTCAGCTTTTGGAGCATGCTCTGCCTCCAACTGTGCATACAATGCTCTCACTGAAATTAATAGAAGCATGATGATACATTTGAAGTGAGAACATTGGGGGAAAAAAGTTAAATTCTTACAGGTACAATCAATAGCAAAAGGTTCTTTTACTTTAGTTCTCACCTTAGAGACATCTATAGGTCTAAGTACCTAAGGAATCATTTTTATGGCTATATGTGTCTTAGCATAATCCTAGAATAAAAAAAACATGAGCTTGGAAACATAAGGATTTCAAAAATATGTCTTTATAGCCTCCTTCTTAACAGAGATTTGTTACTGTGTTTACCCCACTGTCTCAACCCCAGTCCTATCCTGGGGAATAGAGAATTCTTTGTGTTTGATGGGATCATCACAATACACGTGGACAAGGTGCTGGTCACCAGTTTGCATTGGTGACCTTAGATGTGCTATTCAGAAATTCTGCTGTCTTGTTTTGATATGTCTTTTGAGTTGCTAAGAGTCCTTCAGAAGGTCTTCCACATCCACATGTTTATCCTTCTGTCATGATGGGGAAATGATACTTCCTACATTGAGGGCAGAAGGTGAAGGTCAAATTTTCACCATGCCTAGGTGCTTGCTCACCCACACACCCAGGTGAACTGCTCTGTGTCATTCAGAAAAGAGGGTCACACCTGGGCTGCTTCCAGGCAAGGACTCAAACTACAGGAACTGGTGGAGTCACCATGCCTGGAAATGTTAAAAAAACCCAAGCAGAGATGGAATTTAATGGTGTGGCTTAGTGAGTATGGTGGCATTCAATCGAAGTTTGGACTTGGTGCTCTCGGGGGTCATTTCCAAGCTATGATACTGTGCCCTCCTTCCCCTCCCTACAATGGAGAAATGCTCCCACCAACATCTGGTTTGCAGGACAGAGGGGCCCAAAGAGGTAGGACAGTTCTTCTGAGCAGCAGCCTTACTTAGAAGGGACACTACTATCAAGTATAAGGTTAAGATCCCTTCCTGGAGGAGGATGTCCTTTCACCTAGCATTGCTCATCTGCTTAAATGGAAGCCTCTGTAGGAAGAAATGAGGAGGATCAAAATATCAGGATGCTCTTAGGGCACAAAGTAAGGGGATGTTTGGTATAGGTCCTCACATTCAGACAGTCCTGTTGTCCCTGGCACTCAGCTGCAAACCAAGCACAGAAGCTCAGTTCAGCCCACACTGGCAGCTGGACCCCAGGATCTCTATGGACCCTCCACTCCAGCACTGATATTTGGCCTGTCCTGCTCTACCAGTTAGGTGAAGCAAGTGCAATTTCCCAGAACAAGCTGCATGCCTGCCACTTCTGCTGTGTAAAGTCAGCCAGCAGCATCTTGCTGCAGAGATTTCAGAAGAGGGAGGAAGTCATGGGTTAGTTGCACTTGGTCAAGGGCTTTTCTGGCTGCAGCTACGCCTGGCTGAAACTCCCAATCCTTGTCTCATGAGCTGGACCAGATCTGCAATCATGAGCAGACATCAGGGGGAATGGGAGCATCTCCCAGTCAGGCAGAATGGCCTCCTGTCTCCCTGGGCAGAGCAGCTGATCTGCAGCTCCCTGCACCCAAACCATCCATCCTCCCATTACACCATGGCCTCCTCCCTAGTGCCCATCTGCTACCCTGGCCAAGGGGAGGAGAAGAGCAGGAGTGGAATGTAATCCTGTCACGTTGTGCTGACAGGGAGCATTCATCCTTTGCAGCTTCCTCTGAGCATCTGTAGCGCTGCTTTTCCTGTCTCAGCTCCATCCAGCTCTGCAGGTGAATTCCTGAAAGGCCTGTGAACTAACTGTGCCTTCTTAAAGATCTGAAGAATGAGGACATTATTTACTTTGCTTGTCGATGGGCATCAAATGGTGTGAAAGAAATGTATGCCTCAACTCCATCACTATCTGGGACCAAAATAGCAGATAAAAGGAGAAAATCTGTGGGAGTTATCATTATATGGAGTTGCCATGGAAATAGCATGAGAGAACTTGGAGGAGAGCTGACACACTATGTCTCCAGGAGGGCATAAATCTCCAGCTAGCCTCACTCCTTTTTATCACATTAACAGGCAATTTTTTTTTGCTTCAGCAAGAGGTGGGAAAACATCAAAGCACAGTTCTGACATTTTTGTCTATCCCTTGATTTCTCTGATGCAGACCTCCATGACCCCTCAAGAAACAGAAAAGTGAACCTTAATGCTATTGGTAAGTTGCCCTAGAAACCATTTAATAATTTCAGTAAAATGGTAAGAGGGGATGTAATTTTAAGCAGAAAATTTTACTGACTTTTGTGAAATCATATAAAAAAAACCCCTCTATTAAAAGTGTACTATTCTAAGACTTTTTTTTTAATAAAAAATTATGCACTTCATTTAAAAGGTTTTTTAAATGCTGATTTCTAAGGAAAAGCATTACAATTTGAAGGATCTCTTTCAGGTGAGGTTGCTGTCTTGTGCCATTGCACTGTTCTGGGAAGTCTGTTTTATTCTCTTCTCTCAGTTTAAAAATGGGATTTGGCAACTATCTCACCCACCCCCCACCCTCGATCAGGACAGGACAGCCAAGTCCTGAGACTTCCCAAACACAGCTCCGAGGCTCGATGTTGTATGGGATGCCATCCTCCTGCTCACAGGCCCAGCTCTCCCTCTTGCCCTCCCTGCAGGCCATGGGTCACTGCCTGGTGGCCAGTCCCTTCTCAGGGCCATCAGTGGTGCTGTGGTAATGTGACCCAGAGTGACCCTGAACCACCACCAGGCTGCTGCCATCCACTGCACCTGAGCACAGGTGTGCAAGTGCGAATGAACCAAGCCACTTCTGTTCACCAACCAAATTGTTCTCCATGCCTGTAAGGCCTCACATTTTGTTCTGCTGTATTATTGCTCCAATTTTGCAAAATGTTTTCCCAGGATATGGGTTTACCTGCCTTACCTTTCATCCTTTCCTGGGGCTTAGGCTGCTGCAGATTGTTACTGAGCACCTTTAGAAGCCAGAAGGACACTCAGCCTGCAGCCAGGCTCTATAGGGCCTGGACAGGAAAGCCTGGAGCAGGGCAGCAGCAAAGCCTTCATGTTTGTACCTGCTCCCTTTCAGCAGAGCCCTTAAGTGGAAAATGAAAGAAGCCTCCGACAGGACCTGATCCTCCCCACCCACCTGTACCAATGCATCGGCCCTGCCTGAGCACTGCAAGGGCAAGTGAGATGAAAGGAAGCAGAATAGCAAGAGAGGAAGACAAAGAGCATGGTCCCCAAATGTTCCTCTAAGAGTCAATTCAAGTTATGTTCCAGCTATTGACCCAGTTATTTCTCAGAGCACCACCTCACCAACTGAATTTCCACCATATTTGTGACTCCACTTGCAAAACCTGGAACTCCAAGAGATATAAAAGCCTACATTTTGAAAATCAGAATTGCTAAAGTCATGGAATTAATTGGTGTGTGGTGACAACTTTGGGCCAGGCTTCTTCTTTGGCTCATAGCTATCACATTTGCCATAATGGCAGAAATTTCAAGTTTTTTCCCTAAGGCTGTCTTAAAGAAAGAGAGGAAGGAGAGGTGAAGGGAGAAAGGTCTCTTTTGACACCTGCATTTCTAAGAAAAAAGTCTTACAATTATCTAAGAACAAAACTTGTGTTAAGTTCCTGTTGATTGTTTTGTCTCTTTGCTCAGCATCAATTTAATATAAAATTATACACATAATTTTATAAATGCTATTTATAAAGCTGTGGATACATATTATGCATATTTTGTGCCAAAATGAATCCATTTTTACCCCTATGAAATGACAAGTCCCAAACACTGAATAATTCCACAGGGGCTATTTTTAAGGCACTTGGTGGTGCATTTGTTGCTGAGTAGCATCTCTCTGTCTATAGCCATGGGAATAGACACCATTTTTAGCTTCTCATAATTCAGGAGCTGGAATCAGTCCAGAAGAGTTTGCCACACAATTTGAAAGGCTATTTATGATAAAGGGATTTGTGGATTATGGGATCAAACATTTCAGAAAACAATTGTGCTTACCTTCCCATCAGGACTGTCTGGGGAGCTCGTATTCATCCCCTCGCTACATGTCCCAGGAGCAGGCACTGCAGTCACACGGAAACTCTGTCATGGTGGCAGTTCCCAGGATATTTTCCTCATCTCCCGGGGGTGCCTGGTTGTGCCTTGCTGCTTTCAGCAGAGTTATCTGGGAGCAGGTGCCTTCAGTATTGCTTCAGGATCGTTATTTTCATTTGTTTCTTTCCAAATAAAGGAAAAACATCCAAAGCTTTTTCAAATGTTACTGCCCCACCATCAGGAGTGGGAGTAACTTGAAAGGTGAAACAAAAATCCCTGTCTGTATCTGCAGTTTTTTGCTACATTATGTGCATTCTGGGCTTCCTTTCAAAATAAACAAATCTTTAAAGGCCAAAACCGAAATCATATGCTTCAGAAATAAGCCTGCATTTTTCTCTCTTATTCAGAAATAGCATCATCATGATGAAAAATAGATGAACTCCTGTTGCCTGTGAACAAACCAGCTCTGTGGAGAGCTGTCTCCAGCCAAACGACTCCCCTGGCTCAAGATCTGGCCTTCATTCCTGGATTCAGAGAGATGTCCTGTGCAGCCCCTCAGAAGCTGATACAAACCACTCGAGCACCTGAGGGCAAAGTGGGGAAAGGGCACTGCCCACCCCACGTGTGAGCAGTGCCACCGTGCCACTGCCACACCCAGCGAGATGGGAGAGCTGTGGCACGAAGCTACGCTGGGGTCAGCACACGGGCAGATTAACAAATACACCTGGGAGGAACAAAACCACGCCTGGGCACCCTGTGTGCTTGAAACTACACCCATTTTTCCCACCTCTATTTGCTCCAGGCCCTGTTACCCCATTTGGATCAAAACCTGCAGGACTGCTTTCATCACTTTGCAATCAGCTGGGCAGGTTTCCAACTGGAGGGTGTTGTAGACCAGGTTCCCAAGACACAGTATCTCATAAAATTGTCATTTCTGTTTCCCTCCCTGCCCTGGGACAGGGAGGAGTGCTCAGAACAGTCCCAGCTGCACTTTGTGCCTCAGGATTTCACCCCTCCAGGGAAGCAGTGCCAAAGATGTCCTCAGAGGAAGAGCATTGCTTTTACAAAGGCGTATACCCGAGTCTTGTGCAAAGCAGATGGCAACGCAGCATGAGGAGAGTCAGGCAGGGAATTTCCAGGGAGATCTTTGCTCCCTGGGCCCTGCTGTAGGGAGGAGATGTAGTCTGTCTCAAGGCAGGGCTGGAGGAGCTGGGAGGAATCTCTGGTTCCTCTTCTGTGATTAACTGTGCTGAGCCCCCACAGCACAGGCCCTGTTGAAAGGGGCTCGTCAGTCTGCCACCAGCATCCCCCAAGGCAAGGGGCTGGTGAGGGAGGCACGGGGCACCAGACACACTGCACTCAACCACCCTCACACTGCCCTCCCCACACACAGCACAGCCATGGCACCAGCCTTCTCCTTCCCACACCTCCACAGCACTCCTTCTTCCCCTCCAGCCCTGGTACTCCCACACACAGGTATGGGTGTGCAGGTGTGTCATGGTTTAACCCTGGCCAGCAGTGAAGCATCTCACAGCTGCTCGCTGATTCACCCACCCTGGTGGGGAGGTGTAGTAATCCGTGGTTCTCTGGGCTTTGTATGGGTCCAGTCCGGCTAGCTGGAGCCAAAGCCCACATGGACCTGCATGGACTGAGATAAAAGACGAGAAGGCTCTTCCCACGTGGGAGCGAGTGTCCTGTTTATTGGCTTGGGATGGGACACTGCTGGCCACAGCGACCCCCCAGGCAGGAAAGAGGCCGAACCTTTACCTGCAGTGGGGTTTTATCCCCCAGGGGAAAGGGACGGGGAAAGAGGACCGTGGCCAATGGGATGCCACTGGGGAGGGGCGAGGGGAGGGGATCCATCTGGCCAGGGGTGTAGAAAGGAGTGCATGGGGAGAAACCATGGGATGAGGAAGGGGGAATAATCTAATGACATACCACACTCAGTACAAAATTCCCATTACCCAGTGCAGAACAACTACTAAATAAACTATTTAGTGCAGTACAACACGGATGGGCAACAGAAGCAGAAGAATTAAAGAGAGAAAACTCCTGGGTTGAGATAGAGACAGTTTAATAGGTAAAGCAAAAGCCTTGTTTGCAAATAAAGGAAACCAAAGAATGAGTTCACCACTTGCTATGGGCAGGTAGGAGTTTCAGGACACCAGGGCCCCATCACATGGAACAGTTCCTCAGCAAAAAAAATGACACCACTCTAAACATCCCCCCACCTTCTTCCCCCCACTTTATATGCTGTGTGGCCCCACATGGAATGGAGTATCAGCTGGGGTGAGCTGTCTCAGCTCTCTCCCCTCCTGCTTCTTGTGCACTCCTGGCCTACTTGCAACAAGAAGCAGAAGAGGCCTTGGCTCTGTGTAAGCATTGTTCAGCAATAGCAAATACACCCTGTATTATCAACACAATTTTCCGCACAAATCCCAAGTACAGCCCCACACCAGCTACTGTGAAGAAAATTAACTCCATCCCAGCCAAAACACGCACAAAAATGGAAGCAAGGTGCTGGAAAATGAGAGGCATGGTAATTACCCAAAGAAACACCACTGCAGTAACCATTCCCCTCAAAGTACCCAGACTAAATAATACTACAGTTCGTTAAAGGTACTTCAATGAGCCAGCACATGTTGATTTTGAAAGATGTTCCTTCACAAAGCTGAGTCATAAAGAAGATTGAGAAGGTCTATAATCAGTGTTTAAACAGCCTAGAAAGATCTACCAGCAAGGGAGTGCCCAAAATTGTCATGCTGTACACTATCTTTTATTTCAATGCTTTGCTTTAAGTAAAAGGCTTCATTTATTTCATTTGTCTGGGTACAATGCACTTCAAATTTCAGATCTCCTCTTACTCACAGCAACATTCAATTCTGTTGATCTTGTACTTCACAAGTTGTGTGGGAAGGTGTCTGAACTTTTTGTCTAATCAGAGAATTCACTTCAATTGGTTTTTTGGACTCCAATTAGGAAAGGCCTTAAATTAAACACTAGGGATATAAGAAAAAATGAATAAGATTGGAAAACACTGGAAAAATACTTGAGAATAGTTGCCATGGCAATCCTTCTCTGCTTTCATGGGCTGAAGAAGACACATCCCAAAACCAAACCTCTCTTAGAACCCACCTAGCTTCAAAGTCAGGGCACGGGTGGGTGGGTGGTGCAGTTGCCCAGGCTGGGCTCTGCTGCCCCACCAGAAGGAGCCCCAGAGTTGAGTCACACTGCCAGGGACACATTACACACCCAAGGTCATTCGAGTCACAATGCACATCAGGCTGCTGCAGCACATGGTATACTGCAGGATGTGGTTTCTGGGATCTTTCACTTCCACTGGTACTTTTAAAAATCTGCACCTTAGATTCAGGCTTCTCAACCCTGTCTTCTCACAGGGACGGCACAAAAGATTCATCTAAGACTCCCTTGGGACCTTGGGCTGCTGATCAGTCAGACTTCACACTCAGTGTAAGAACAGTTCAGCTCCTTTCACCCCAGCCACTCAAATTTCTCTCATGGGGGTGTGCAGCAGTGAGAGGTATGGGGGTGGCATGCACCCAACTCCCACCTAGGTGTAGGGTCTGGATGCAGAATTAAGCAGACAGAGTCTCAGGAATCAAGCAGCATTTGCACTGACCCATCTTCTGCAGCAGCTCCCACAGAGGACTAGGAAAAAAGCATCTGCCGCGGCTGAAACCTGTCTTGTGCAACGGATTCTGCTGAGAGCAAAGCAGAGATTATGAATGAGCTGACAAAACCAGCCTGCTGTTGGCATAGGCACCAAGCAGAGACAGAGTAGCTATGCTGGAAGTGTTTCATCCATTACTGTCAGAGAAGTCACTTTTACCACTGATCCCACTCCAATAAATCATGTTGCCAAGCAGTTTTATAGAGGCGTTGTACATCCAAAGCTACTTATGGTCCTGTTAAAAGAGATGCATTTCTTTTTTAGCTCACTGTGGCTGAAATGTTGTCACAGAAGAAAGAGAGCTGCTGCTCAGAGTGCTATTCTAAAAGAAGTATTATTGTAATTAAATAGGGAGGGACGATGTGAGCTAGGAGCCACAATCTTCCTGCTCTGACCCATCGCCTTGGGGCAGCATTGCAAAGCTGAAAATTTGTGACCATAAGCACAATAGCTGCTCACACACTCTTTGCCACGGGGATTGATGAAAATGGGGAAATAATGATGTTACTTCCTCACTCACCATAGATCACCCATCCCCTCAAAGTGACTGGAGTATTATTAGTCTGACAAGATGTATATGGACAACTTAACCAATTAGCTCTTTTATAAGGGCTGTCATCCTCTTAATGCAGTGTTAGATATATTAAAGCATGTGTCTACAAAGTAAAGTATTCCTTTCTGAAGCTAACAAAGCTCTCATTCTAGCAGTCTTAAAACTTCAGCCTGCAAATGTTCACCCTGGGGCTGCATTCGTTCTACTGAGTTATTCAGTGACTACAGAAGCCAAACAATAGATCAAAGTAGCTGGTCTGCATACACATATACATACATAACATACATTTATACCCATATGCATGTGTGCATATATATATATATATATATATATATATATATATATATATATAGGGTTTGGCATGGTTAATACCAGCAAGAAAATTCCTCACTAACAAGTGGAGTAGCTTAGGAAGGTTGTATATCCAGCACAGCTAAATCTACATGGCACGTGTATAATTCCCATCAAAATTATGCTTTTAAATTTGGCTCTGTTGAAACGCAGCTCTTCCTGTGGCCAGTCCTATTACCATCATACCACTGCTTTGCATAGCACTGAGAGGGACCTGCCCAGCTGCTAATAAGCAGCAAGGGCGCTCCTGTCTCTGGGAGGCAGAGATAATTCCCAAGGCCACTCCGCTGCTGAGCCTGTCCAGCCCAGCAGGCAGCACAGGCAGCTGTGGAGCTGTTCCAGTGCCCTGACAAATGAGGCGATGGGAAAAGGGCCATGGGCAGCAATGCAGGGTGTGATGCACAAAGCCACCACATCCCAACAACCCAGCAGGGTTACCTCTGGCAGCACTGAGGGGCCTCAGCACAGAGAAACATCCACCTTTCAGTTCCCTGGCACTGTCTTCTTAAACCAACACACAATAGGCAATGCCATGGTGCCCTGTCGAACGACAGAAAAGCACCAAAATCTCTCCATTTCAGCATTCACTGGAGACAGAAAAGGACATTGCACAGGTGCAGAAGAGAAGCAAGGACGTCTCTAGATAATCTGCTGCACTCCAATTTCTCAGAGATACTGCAGGGGAAGGAGAAAAATGTTTTTATTTTAACACCAGTTCAGGAGTCCACTGCATGTAACAGTGTCTGTGGCCATGCTGGCCACGGGTCAAAATCCAGAACGCACCTCTGATTTCTGGCCCCAGCACAAAGAGGTGGCTGGAAATCCTCCAATGTCAACAGCAACTCTGGCTATCCAAACAAACATTCACTTGCAGTGACAGAGGTGTATCAAAACGCTGCCTAAGGAGCAGAGAGACAGCCTGCTGGAAACCCTCAGACAAAGAGTGTTTCTACTTTCCATAACCAAGGACAAAAGGATGCCATGGATAGTAACTTCACCTGATTTCTAGAAAGCAACCTGACAAATCCATGAGATAAAATCTACCTGGGTCCACCAAGCACAATTACAAAAATCCCTGGGCCACATCATACTAGAGATAGGGAAATATTTAGAGGAGCTCTGAGCCCACAGTTGCACTGTTCCTGTAATCTTGTCTCAGGTGTCCACTACTGTCCATCACAGGGACACGGCACCAAGCTAGATGGACCTCAATGGGACAAAATGTCTAACATTTCTAGATCATAGATCATGTTGAAAATCATCACCAGTATTTGCCTGAACATTATATGTGTTTGTTCACTGCCTGTGAACCCCAGCCACAGGAACACATAATTTTCCTCAGGTAAGAGGGCCCCTTGTTTGTACATTAACACAAAGACATTGCTCAAAGCCTCTCAATGGCTGGAACAAATGAAGGAGATCATTTCATCAGCTCCTGTCTCTCACAGTCAGATAATGCAGGGCCACGCCAGGATACCCAAAATAGTGATTTATTGGAAAAAGCATTATGACTGTTTATAAATGCTGTGACATGATTAGTACCCCAAACAGAAAGAAAAACTGGCAACCTACGGTCTAGCAAATCAACTACTCCCACTGAGTTCACAAAGTCAGTGATCAGAACAGAAGCTGTAAAACACAGTATTATTATTTATTTATTTATCTCAAAACTAGAAAATGCAGACAAAACACAGGCATCTTTGTGTGTACAGAAAAGGCAATTCAGTTTGCATAAGGCTTTGACATTATTTAACAATGTTTACAAAATTCTATCCTGCCTGCCTGGTGCAAAAGGCCAATAGCAGGGCTGCACATGCAGAGCCTACAGATGTTTACTCTCACTCTTGGGTCTGAAGCTCTCACTCTCTGTTCAGAGGGTATGCACTTTATAAAAGAACCCCCCCATGCTGCTGAGCTCTGCAGCTCTGTTTATACCAGGTTTATTACTGGCATCTGAGATTTCACAAGATAAATTTTGAGAAATTTCAAGGTTTTGATTATTGAAGGACATTCACCACAGGTCGCCAGACTGTATCCACAAAAGCTCCAAAACGAACCTGGGAAGGCACAAATTGGACAATAGTGTACTCCTCCATTCCTCACCCACACAGGTTAAAATAATCTGGGACATGAACAGTCCCTTTGGATTCAGGTACAAGCTTAAAAGGATATTTGCTGTTTCAAAAATTCCTTCAAAGGCCTAATTTTTTGTCTTGATTTATCTTTTTATTCTTCCTCCCCTGCACTGCAATCACTAACCACAGCCAATAGCTTTTCCCTGTCATTATTGTTTAGTTTTTTGCTTAATTAAATGCTATCTGCTCTTTTTACCCATCCTGAACTAGCTGCTCTTGCACACAGGTGACTGAAACTCTCATGAAGTCCACAGCAAAGCTCTTATATGGCTCAGCAAGAGAGAAAAGGAAAGCACATCAAAACCTCAGGTTTTCTCCTTTTCCTGCTGAGATTTGTTCTCAGAAAGCAGGAGCACGTGCAACAACTTGAGCAGCCAGAAGCCACAATGCCAGCTGACAAATGTCTCTTTCAGCTCCAGGGGAAAATGGCTTTTGGAAAGCACATGAACTATGGGGCACCTCACCACCAGAGGAGCACACCTCTTTTAGTGCAGGTAATGAATTATCCACACCCAGCAGCAGGGTGAGTGCTCCCACTGTGGGCACTCTGGTGTGTCCCTGGCAGAGCCAACAGCTAAAATGCTGGTTTGATGCCTGACATTTCAACATTGCCACTCTTCCTGAAACATGACCCACACTTGCAATTGTATTTGAAGTTTCCAAAAGGCTACTGATTATTTGACCCAAATCCCTGTTTTCTAGGACAGCCATGTTTTCCTTTTCCTCCTCTAAAGAAAACAGCTGGTCTGAGTAGCCCTTCAAAAATTGACACCTTTTAAGAAAAGTTTTTTAGATTGGCACCCACGGTAGTTTCACCATATTTTCATCATTCCTCAAATGCACACTCAGGTCACAAGTAATAAGCATCTGCTTTCTTCCAGTCTTTCATTTCTCTAATTCAATTAGATAACCACACACATTTCTGCTTTGGCCCTTGCATAGGCTAGTTTTAAAGAAATGTTACACAAAAATAATAGGAAGGTGAGGAAACAATCTTGAGGTCTCCAGGTCACACTGTCCAGCTGCTAGCTGAGATGAAGACAGAGCACACGCCAAAACATCTCTCCTCAAACAAAAGAAAGCTGCAAGCAGAATCTGTATCTTTCTCTGAATGGCATTTCTCATACAGATGACAGAAGCGCTGATCTTCTGCACACTCTGAATTAATGTAAAGAATGTTTATTTTCTCTATGCTGTGTTGGCAGCAATGCCCGTGTGCCTTTAGATTGATTGTGGAATGGCAAAGATAAAAGCAGCATTTTACAGCTGCAGCAAACTGAAGGAGATAAAAAAGTCTCTGTATGCACTTTTGTCATGTTCCCCTGCCCGTCTCAGGTGAGACTAATAGTCTGCCTACACTTGGACGTGACTCCTGTCAGGCACCATCCAATTAAGTACTTTTGGCTTTCTCAGCACTGAACTCTGGAAGCACAAAGGAGATAAAAACAAGCCACGGAGAGATCAAGAGAGTCTGTGTGGCTGAGGACCTGGTCTGGAATGAAGGAGCAGGACCATCAGGAGGGTCAGCAAGTGTTCTTCTAGAATGACTTTTATGATCCATAAAAGACTAAGGCATAGGCATGGAAAAAGGCAGTGATAGTTTTTTGCCTCTGTTGAATTCTTAGTTTATTTTATAAAGAGGACAGGAACATAGTGTGGGGAGGTTATCAGAGCAAGGCAGCACCACGGGGAGCCAGATGTTCACTCCTTCACAAACCAGACCTCATTGCGGCGTCCGTAAGGCTTCATGGGGGGGTCATAACCATTGCACAGGTAGGAATCCTTGTGGTAGGCAGCATCACTCCCCAGAGCAGCCTTCAGCTTGGCAGCATAGCTCACATAATCTGCCTCTTTGGCATAGCCACCAAACTGCCTGCAAAGAAACCAGAGAGCTGTTGAGCAGTCCTGGAAAAGCAGAGAAGGAAGAGAGAGAGAGCAATAAATAGCCACAGTATATTTAGACACGCATTTTGATCCAACATGCCCTGCCAACATGCACTCACTCATGTGTGCACTGTTCATTGTGAAGCAGCACACTTCATCTGGGACAGATGAAGTTGCATGGGTGACACAGCCAAGGGTGACAAGCAACTTGACAAGTGCATGAGATAAAATCTACCTGGGTCCACCAAGCACAATAACAAAAGTCCCTGGGCAGTTATCCATTGGAGGCCCCGAAGGAATCCCCCCCAAACAGCCCCATGTATGTCAGCCAGCAGAATGGCCCTGCCCTGTGAATCAGCACCATATCAGAGAAACAACTTTCTAAAATACAAGGTTATCTCCAAGACAGCTCAGCCTACAGTCCCCACCAATGCTGTCAACAACCATGCTCACTGTGGTGTGAAGAACCGTCTGCTGGAAAGATCATGAAGGAAAGCCAAACTCGAGCTAGCCCAAGGAAAAGGAGAGGTAGGAACACACAATTGGCAATTACAGAACACAATGCCATTTAAAAGGGGTGGACTGAAATGGGTCCGGTTTATGTTGACCTCCCACCAACAGGAACTGTTTCCAAGGCAGCCCGCACCTCATCACCCTCCCTCAGGGCTGAAATTTGAGACAAAACAGGCTGATATTGCAGAAGTGGCCCACACCCAGAGCAAAGGCCAAGCAGCAGATGGAGGCAAGAAAGAAATCAGTTAGAGTCAGCCAAAATAGTTCAAGAAAGTAGGCAGGGAACCTCCAAAGGGTAAAGACAAGGTGAAAGGCTTATTGCTATTGTGATGCTAGTTTGAGTCCAGGCTGTCAGTCAACACCCCAAAACATTCAAAGGTGACTTGAAGCAATGCAGCAGCTGCTTGTTTCCATGGTGGAGTCTGGTATGAGTCCATCTGAATGAGGCTTCAGTGGACAGTTTGTGAACTGCACCAAAGAACATGCATAATGACTTTCCCAGAAAGTGGGAAAAACAATAGATTCATGCAATAGAAATGGGACAGTATCTTTCAGGGCTAGCCTCCATGCTTGTTTACCCAATGGAAAAAAAAATCCATATTTCACATCAGTGCAGCATGACCAGGGGTAAGAAGGGACATTTTTTTGAAGACACCTGTCTTTAGTCTAGACATACTCCTCCATCTCCTTTTGCCACATGCACCCTTGTACAGCAAGTCACCTGGTAAAACAAACACTGCTCATCAGAGCACCCTAAAGACCTCATCACTTGAGACTGGAGATCCCAGGATGCATTCCTTACGTGGAATAAATGGTCATTCCCTGTCTTTCTTCAATCTTAATGCTTTCATCAGTAGGACATGGAGGACTGTCTTGAAACTGGCTCGGGATCCTCAGAGAGACTTTCACCTTCTGCTGAAAGGAGCCATCTTCAGCAGGAAAAGCAGTGATGGAGACAGGAGCAGTCATGCCCATTCCAACCCCTGAAACAGACACACTAACATTACTAAAGAAGTCTATGCTCTCAGGAACTCACAAAATTAACAGGGAATTCACAAAAGCTAATTTTAGTTTTGGAAAATTCCTCATATGAACAAACTCCATGTCAGGAGAGGGCTCCTCTGAGGAAGCAGGACAGCCATCATCAGGCTTCTGCTTGGGCCAAGCTCCCTGTCCACACCAGAAGCTTGGGAAAAAAGGGTTCCAACTGACCTCTGGAATGCTTTTTATTAATGGTGCTGCGTTTGTGGCTCTATTAGACACTCTGTTCTTCTGACAAATCAGTTGAAAGACAGCAGGATCTGTAGCTCCAGGGCAGGCTAGTGGCCTGTATAAACCTACATCAGCATTTAAATTAATACTATCTGCACTTAGTCATGAGTCTACAGCCAATACGGGGTGACAGAAGCCTTCTCTTAAAACCTCCCAAATGCTTCCAGACATCCTACAAGTCCCAGTGCCCCAAACCTCAGTGCTGTTATGGCTTTCAGCAGGACTGTCCATGCTTTCCACACTCCAGGAACAGCAAGGTTTTTTCCTACTCATTACCACCAAGAAGTACCACATGGCACTGAAGACCAGTTTTCTTCACTCTTCTTGCAGCAGTAGGGAACCTCTAAACCTCATGACCAGGCAGCCATAAAAACAGCAGAGCTCAAGCCATCTTTCTCATTTATTTTCCTTTGATGTCATACCTGTGTTTGTTGAACATGTTATAGAAGGCACCCCTTCTACTACAGCAACAGCAATCATCACTTTCCGAAAATGTTACTGCAAATACCATTTCCCACTGCATCCACCTCCTACTCTATAGAGACTACATTAATCCCTCTACTAGATGCTGGAGAAAGGTATTTGAGAACATGTATATGCCTCAGAGCTACTCTGTAGTCTTCTCCTGCTATGAACGGTTAAAACGTGCACATTTTAGTAAGGTGAGAATTAGAAGCAATCACCTGGAAGCACTGCCATAAAACATTAAAATATACCATTAAAAAGGAAGCTCATTGTTCATTACCCTTTCACGAATAAAAATAGCCAGATAAAATATCAAGGTCGTAACTGTTATTTCACTGCCCACAAGGGCACATCATAGAACTGAAGTGTCCCAGATATCCTGGATTTCATCAGCTACTGCTCACCCAGGGAGCTGTGATGGATACCTGTCTGCCTGTCCTCATGTTATCCCAGCTGCAAGGTAACTCATTCCTGTTTAAACAAATAATTTTTGAGATTTCATCCTGAAACAGAGACGGGTTATAAGCGGATTCATAGAATGAGCTGGCTGGGCACGACTTAGCCTGTTGCAAATTTAGCTTTATCAGTGAGGGGCCATCCCCATCAAAGACTCCCCGTGCCAGGATCCACAAGCCAGGTGGGCCTGCAGTGCCATTGCCTCCATCCATCCCGCTTTCACCAAGCCTCAACCACCAACACCCGCCAAGCCCTGCGGGGCAGGCAGCATCCTCACCCTTGTCGTTGCTCCCTCCGACGTACTTGAGGAGCTTCACTGCCCCTTCCTTCGAGGCTTCGTCGAACGGCTTCCCCACCAGCTCCACCGCCGCGAACTTCCCGCCCTCGTACGTCCTCTCCTCGTAGCTGACCTGATCCTGGGGAAGGAGATGGGGATCGAGGCGCTGCCAGGAGGAACGCGCTGCCCGGGGCCGATCCCCGCTTTCCCTCGCAGCGCCTTAGCGCAGACCCACCCGGCACAGACCTTCTCGCCCTTGCTCAGCAGGCGGTGGGGCCATGCCTCCACCGTGCTCAGCAGCGAGTTCTTCACCATGCCCAGCATGATGCCGCGGCTCGGCTCGGCTCTGCCCCGCTGGGCTCAGCTCTGCCCCGCTCGGCTCGGCTCTGCCCCGCTGGGCTCGGCTCTGCCCAGCTGGGCTCGGCTCTGCCCCGCTGGGCTCGGCCCTGCCCCTGCCGGCTCGGCTCGGCCCCGCTCGGAGGAGGTGGGAGGGCCGGAGCCGCCCCGCCCGCAGCGCGGCCATCGCCCCTGGGGCGCGCCAGGGGCCGCGGGACCGGGGCCGTGCGGGGGCACCGGGAGCGGCCGTCCCGGAGGGCGAAGTGTGGAGGGCACCGAGAAGTGTGAGGAGTCATGAAGTGCGGGAACAGATGGTATTCATCTCTGGGAGACAGGAAATGTGAGAGGGGATATGAAAGGAATGAGGTACAGGAAAAGGGAAGTCCTGGCAAAGTGTGTTATGCCTAGCGTGGAAGGGCACCATGGTCCTGGAGTTGCAAAATCATAACCTCTTGTTTTTTCGGTCTTTTGTGGTTTTTTAAAAATAAACAGAAATAAGGGGAACATAGTTGTTTTTTAAGGAGTAGGTCTGGTTGCTGGATATTGTAAGCTTTAGGTGAAGGGTAGATTTTAGAAATTCCTAATGATACTTGATCTCCCTCCACTGACCACCCAACTGGTCAGCCTCTGTTTAAACGTTCTGTCCAGATCCTTTCCCAGAAATACATGTAAATGAACATTGCAGAGAGCTTATATATGGCTTCTGTAGCTGGATACATTTATATGCACAGAAGACTTAGACACCTTGTGACAAGTGGTTTTTTGTTGTATAAGCCAAGTCTAAGGCCAAGTGCCAGCTAGAGAAAGTGCCTTACCCAGGATCTTTTAAGAAGAGGTTAGCAGAAGCAGAAATCAAATACCAGTCCCTGGGAATCAGTCCCATGGGTCAGGCCAGCTTCCCCAGGCAGATGGGACAGAGGCATCTCAAGTTGCTCAGCTGGACTGCTGCCTCCTCATATAGAAAGTGAACAGTGCAGAAGTAGGCTGGTGCATAAGCTTCCTACACTCTTAAAGATCAAAGAACAAAATTATAAGATAAATAGGACACTAAAACTTTTCAGTCTAGAGAGAGGGTCGTGCAGAAAGAAGCTGGCTGTTATCTGATCAAACAGGCTGTGTTCAGGTCAGGGAGCTGGGCTGGAGCCCGGCATGGGCTTTCACAGAGTGAATGACGGGGCTGCTGTCACTGGTGACAAGGTCACAGATTAGTAATTTATTAACCATTTATATTACTTGGTTTATTCACCATTATGCAAGAAATTGGAGAATTGTAATACACATTGCATGCTGCAGCTTATTTGTTCTCTTTTAAAGTAGATGGTGACTTTTTCCATTGTGCTGAGGAGGTTTTGCCAAGACTACAAACTTGCACATATCAGCATAGGAATACGTGGACTGGGTTAGACTGGGGGTCCACCTTGCTCTGTCCTCTGTCTCTGGCAGAAGCTGGTGGTGGACATTTAGGTGTAAAGTAAAACTATGCAATGATCTGGTCTGGCCTCCCACCACCAGCCATCTGTAACTTCAGGGACTTAGGGAAGTCTTATCTTTGTGTTTCAAGTAGTCCTCAATTTATACAGCTTCAGGTTGCCTGATAAAATGCTTGTGTCTAAAATACAACCCTGAAAGCTAACATTTATGTTGTACTCTTCCTCCAGACAGGCCAAAATAACCAGCAGTCCCTACAGCCCCAAGCAAAGCATCCCTTGGAGGGATCAGCAGTCTGTGCAAGGATGCAGCTGTTGCTACAGGACAGCCTTGAAACTCTGAATGCAGAATAACAAGAAGTTAGGGGCCTTTCTCTCCTGTTATTCCTTGTAATTTATGTAAATATATTCTGGGATCAAAATGCTCTACATTTCCTGAGAAATTATGATGACAACTTCAACAAAGGCACAACTGTATCCTTTTATCAGCCTTTTCAGAGTCTTGATTTTTCTCTTCTCTAGCTAAGCAGCGTTTCAAGTTCCCAAGCAGAAGCCAAAGAGGGCCAAGTTTGAGTTTTGTTATTTTCTGAAACTCAGAGAACTTACATCCAGGAATTATTTACCAGATTGTCTCATACCTCACCCACTCAACTAACTCCCAGGCTGCAGCTAAAATTCTTACTGTGTTAATTCTTCTGGTCCATTCTGAAAGATTTCATATGAAACTAGTTTTTACCCCTTTCCTTTTGGAGGTTATTGTATTGTCACTGAATTTCTTTCCATAAACTCAGGCTTTGGGAATCCTTAAATTGCTAGTCTGCATCCTCACTGTGACTGGAGAGTGTTTTCAAAACAACTGACATGCCAGACACCCCCACAATCATTTAGACATAATCCATTCTTTATTTGTGTTCTCATAAATTGCTTCATCCAGACCTTAAAGACAACCTGTTTCTTTTCCTCTCTGACTCTCTTTCTTATGTTTCAACACATTTCATGTACACAGTTGACTGCAGTGCTGAATGGAAATCTCTGTATTGGATTTATCTTTAGAGACCTGAAGGGCAAGGCCAGTCTGTCCTCCATTCAGTGCATAATTTGATTCATGCACTCTTTTTTTAATCACCAGCTTTATTGTCAGGAAGACACAGGCAAAGACAAGCTGAAGGCAGGGTATTCTGGGTAATCCCTGAGGGACCAAAGTCTTTGTAGAGTATGGTTGTTAATTTTCTACAGATATTAATTGTGCTAAAGGATGGTGGGAAATGTCTGGAGGTCATGTGGAGAAAATACTCTGTGAACTAGACACCAATTGAATTATTAACTGTGATTTTGGGGGCTGAAGAGTCTCTTAAGCTATTTTGGAAAATCCTTCCAGACACCTATCTTTGCCATTAGGTATCTAAATAGTTTTGAAAAAAAATTTTAAAATCCCCTGGTTTCCATGGGTCTTGGCAAAAATCAGTTCAGTGTGTTTCAGAGTGATGGAAATTCTGAACATATCTACTGAGTAACACCATTCTGAGTGCACAGTTCCAGGTAGCTAGAAAAAGACTCTTTGCAGAAGGTTCATATTTGGTCCCTAGCAACTGATATATCTTCAGTGTTGAGTCGTGGTGTACAGACCAAGGTTATCCAGCCCTACTCACCTTCTGAACATATGAACATGGATAATAGGTTAAGGCAATATTTTGAAACATAACTTCCTCTCCCTGCCCAGCTGGAAGTGCCAAGCACTAATCCATCTTTCTGCATTCATCAGTTGTCCAGCACTTTCAAAGTTCAAATTCCCCAGCTGTTTCAGATGGAGTGCTTTAAAAATAGGGCAGAGAGAGAAATTCACCTGATCTTTATAGAAATACCTTCCTCTGGTAAGCAGAAAGAATGCCTGTATAGAATAAAGGTATTCATGCTCAAGTAGACTGAGCTTGTCAACTTTTTTTTGCTTGGGACACAAAACAGCCATCATTAAAGAACAGGGTCAGGTTTTGCCTACTGACCTAAAGCAGCAACAAAATGCAGAAGTTCTGGTCTCCTTAGCAAAGCTGACTTGTGTGTGTGCTTTACTTTCTTTCCCTCCAGCAATGTCCCATTGAGAAAGGCTTAAGCAGATGAAAAAAAAAATATTTCCCTTTTTTCTGGTAGAGAATTAAGTGCTCTGAGGTCTGCTCTGAGGTCTCCTGCGAGCATATAACCTTCTCCTGTGTGTTGGGAGTCTCCTCAGCTGAGTATTTCCACGCCTCTGGCTCTGCAGAGCATTCAGTCGAAGGGGAAGGACAGTTTTGCTGATGACATTGAGACGTTCGTTCAGTTCTTCCAGCCTTTTCCTTATCGACTGGACTTCCCTCACAAGGTTGTCCACAGCTGCAGAGACGGGGCGGAGACTGCAACAGGAGTAATACAGAAGAATAACTCGGTTTAGGGAGTATTTCTGAGCATGCAAAGTAATTTACCATGACCTTTGTTTCTTGTTGGGTAAGGGCCCTTGACGATGGAAGAGTTGCAATCATTAAAAATGTTTCAAAGCTACTCTGCTCTTCAGTGATGGGAGTTCATCTGAGGGCCCCCATCTGAACCCTGGAAAGCACAAGCTTCAGGACCAGCATGAGCAACATGGTCTTTCCACCACTTTATTTTAATTAGTAATAATTAACTAGGAGTACACCTGGAGGCTAGGCCAGTGGTTCCCATGGAGTACTGTTAGTCCTCAACATTTCTAATGGACCAGTCTGTGTCCTTGCCAGAAAACACATAATTCAAAGCCCAGTACAGGATATAGGGCAGGATACCCTCATCACATATTCCTGGACTAAAGTTAGAACTTTCCAAATACAGGACTTAATATCATCCCTGATAATCTGAGGCACCAATGAATTTCAGTACTCTCAGTGGGAAAGTTGTGATGAATTCTATGCTAGCAACAGCCACCATGCAGCCAGGGAGAAATCCACTTGATGCCCAAGGCCAATGTACAATCTATGATGTATCCTCCCAAAACCCTGATTTGTACAGATACCGTGTGACCACCTGCCCAATGCCTTTTTTCCTTCTAATCTTTCCTCTTCAACTGGTTCAATGTGTAACATTTGCAAACTTTTTTTTCTTGTTTTCTAAAGAGAACAATTAGTTATGGAAGACAACCACTTTACTTGCTTTAGGAACAATTCTGATTTAAATTATATTAGTTTTCTAGTAATTCCCAATATTCCTTTTTCCTCTCTTTCTTTCCCAGCCTTTCCTACTCTCTTTCTGGAAATATGAGATTGAATTAAATTTTATGAGTTTGTTCAACAGTTAATATCTCCAGCAATGCAAAAGGGGAATAGGATGACATGAACTGGTGAATAGCTTTCTCAGATCAAGGTGTTAGAGACTGAAATAAACATCACAGACCAAATCAGCTTCTTTTCTCTGATCTGTGGCCAAGCCCATGTGTGGATTTGTAGACCAATTCATTTTTTCCAGCCTGCTCTCACAAGTGTGAGCTGCCAAGGGCAATTTCTTTAGGAAGATTCTTGTAATACAGTGATGGCAGTTGAGAGTGTTTCACGATAAATAGTTAGCAGAGTATTCAGTTTACTAATCAGAGGTACTGAGATAATGTTTTATTTCCCCCCAACTGAGAAATATGAAAATTCATCTTTTAGAAGATGAATCCTGCTCAGGGAAGGACACCCAGGAGAGGACTGAATCCTACCTCCAGATGAGAAGAATTACCTGGAGAACTCAGGCAGGAGAGCATTTGGGTTGTTCAGCAGGGTATGCTTCATTTGCCAGAAGATGTCATTTCCCCATTTCTCGAGGGTTTGAGTAATGCTGTGAACACCTTCGATGTTGACCTTGTCAGCTAGGTTAGCAGGATGTCCATGGAAGAGAGGAAAAGAAATGTGTCAGCAAAAGGAAATACAAGCCAGTGCTCTGAGTTTGATTCCGTTCCCCATCACAACTCAGTTGTGATGAAATGCCAAATATTAAACACATGGAGGATCTAAATTAAAAAGGAGCTAACTCTCTCTCACAGTGTAATTCTCTGCCTCCAGGTGCCTAGAGTTTCTGCTGTCACTGGATTCCCCAGCTGATTATTTCTAAAAGCATTTTTTCTCCAGAAGTCTCCATCAGCTACCCAGGAATCAAGAAAGAGCAGTCATGAATGAGCATTGTCTATCCCACTCCAAGGACAAAATAAGTGAATCTGCATCTCTGAGTTACTGAACACCTCCCATGCTGAACCACCGCTGTGACCTCCTACCGCCTTCTCTGTAGTTCCATTTCTGATGCTGGTCCAGAAAGTCCTCCTGAGATTTACTGCAGGGCAAAAGGATGAAGAGGAGGAAAAGAGGAGGAGTCACCATGATGGTCGTTGTAGGATCTTGACTTCCCCCTGTCTCTGTGGAGACAAAATGTCTTGCTAAGTGCTTTATTTCTTTTTTCTTCTCTTTCTCCACTTCCCATCTGTCATCACAATACCAAATTTCTCTTTGGTGATGTTTTTATTTAAAATGTTGTTCAAGTTGCTCAGAATAGGTTTTACAGAAGCAGAGGGACTTTTCTTTTTCTCAGGTATGAACTTTACTTCCTTTTCAAGCAACAGAGTAGTACTGAGATACTTCATCAACCAGCAGCAGCTGGGGAAGTAGCTTTGCTTCCTATGTAGCTGTGTTGGGATAGCACCTTATGGTTACCATTGTTCTAGCAGTGTCAGAAGGAGGTACTACGGAGTGGGAAAATCACTGCATCCCTACTCTGTATTTTGGAGAAACAAGGTAAACAACCATTGAACAAATTATCAAGTGTCCCATGGTGGCCAGAATAAAAAAAAAAAAAGTTCTTTTTGATCACTAAACAGTGGCAATATCTTAGATGCTGCCCATTGATGGAGCCTCAAAGGTAACTCCAAACCCCATGTACAATCTCCACCTTGCCCTGGTGTCACGGGGTCAGTTCCTCCTGAGCAAAGCTGCAGAGTTGACAGGACATGTATATGAACTGATGTGAACACTTACCCAACTCCTTGTTTTCTTTCAAGTTTACCATCATTCCCAAGCCAGCCCTAACCTACAAGCCC
The DNA here is from genome assembly GCF_012460135.2 of Molothrus ater. Lineage (NCBI taxonomy): Eukaryota > Metazoa > Chordata > Aves > Passeriformes > Icteridae > Molothrus > Molothrus ater. Next base: position 47,522,032 of record NC_050482.2, read on the forward strand.
TCCTGGGCAAGTACCATTTCTAAACCTAAGAGGATAGATAGTCTCTCTACAGCTTACTCATGCTGATTTGTTATTCTTTCCTAATAAATTAGTCCCTCAGTGTTGAATCTGGTACTTTAATTAAAAAAAAAAAGTCATGAACAGCTGTTCTGCTAGAAATTGGCTGAAAATATCCATTATGCACATATTGCACATAGCAAACAGAAAAAATGCATTGCCAAGTTCATGGGGTTTAGTGATGATTTTGGTCATCTGTAGTCACAGTGATGGAAGGGCTCATGTGAGAAGCAGGCACATCCAGAAAATCTGAATTATTCTTCTGTTCAGGTACATGCATCAAAAGCTTAAGATCTCACTGCAAAATATGAGGACATTAATTTTTTTTTTAATATAATATAACCATCTGGGAAGAATTCAGTCACCTCAAAACCTACCAGAAGCTGTAGCAGATAAAGCAGTAAATAAATAATTGCTTTCACTTTATGCCTTTCTTACATTTGATCACTAGTGCATTTTAATTGCAACTGCATTTATTTTTCCACTATTTAAAGTATCATTATGAATATAACCATACTAATGGAAAATGTCATGATACTTTAAAAACATTACTTTCCATCTGTCAGGATGTAATTTGTATTTAGTATTCTTCATCTAATTGCAGTATTCATTTAAAGGAAAAATAAATTACCTTCTTCCTATCTCACACATGCATACACCTTTTCTTCCTGCTAACTCAGAGCTGCCAAAATAAAGATCTTTAAGAAGGTCTGACAATATCACCAAGGCTCATAATGAAAAGGTCTTCATGGACCTTCTTGAAACTATTTGCATTGACACCATACCTCCTCCACCTCTCAGCTTTTCCAGATAAATGTGCCAGCCTTTGCAGCTTTTTTTTTCTCTCTTTCTTTGAATGACTATGCCCTGCAAATGCCTTTTTAATCTTCCCTGATGGGAAAGGACTTACCAGACACCTATGTGTCTAATTGCAAATGATTTGAAATCGCTGCCAACATCAAGGAAACAGTGTGGCTTCCAAGCTAATTGGAAAACTTCCTGTAGAGATTGTCCATTCCTTATCCTTTCCAACTTCCACTTGTTTCAATGCCCCACAGCTGGGATACTTTGATCTTTCTCTATTTGTTAAAAGTAGGGTGGTAATAAATTCCACCTACATCTTATACAGAAAATCCACGCTACTTGAGCTCCAACTTTTTAAAACATCAGGTGTCCAAATGAATCCCAATAACCACATGTTCTATTTGCAGGGCCCCTCACAGACCAGTTTCTTTGTAGCTTTGCTCCCTGCATTCCTGAGGGTCTACTGTAATTTATTATCACAGTAAACATCAGGTTATAATCATCTTTGAAGCAGATTCTCATACCTCAGGCACACAGAAAATGAGCAATCTTCCCTCTCTTAGGTGGAATTGTAGACAGCAAATGGATATTCACTAACAAAGTTCCTAGCTGAAAAAGTCTGTGGGGTCATCTGTAACAGGAACCATATCCCCAGCAGATTCAAATGTCTTCTGCTCTTTTGCAGAGTTGCACTGGAAAGTACTATCAGGGTAGAGCACAGATGGACAAGCAGGACAACTCTCTCACATCCTTGGATGGAAACTCTTTCCTAAATGCAGAGAATAACAATATCAACATATTAGCTTTGTCATTGTTACTATTAATTACAATAATATGAAGTGCTGTCAGAAAATTTCATCACATTCTGCCCTTGGAGGAGAGTAGGCTCAGTGATTCACTGGACAGTCCCTTCATCTGCAGGCAGTGAAGACCAACATATTTGTCTCATTATCACACAATATTTTTTTCATCATTTAACCTTTTGATTTCTCACTTCAGCATGATTAAAGAGCTCAGCTAGCTTGATACCCTGAGCACAGCCCTGCTGTGATCAGCAGTTGTGCCATCCGAGCCAGAATCCCTCCCCCAAAGCAAAGGACTACTGCCAGTATTTGAACTCCCATCACTGTCCCTCTCCCATTAACCCCTTTGGTTTCTTGTTGCTCCATTTCTAGTGCTCATCCCCCCTCACAATGCAGTGGGTAATCCCAACAGAGCCCTGAGATTTCCTTGGTATCTGCCTCAGCTGGGGTTGAGCGTGATGGCTGAAGTGCACCACTGCCTGTGGGTTGTGCTGCCTGCCAGCATACAGGGGATTTGCCCAGGTTACCTGCTTCTAGTACCAAACACAGCTTCATTTCAGAGAGCCCTGTCTCCCCTGAAGCCTGAGGAGAACACACACATCCTATTGCAGATGTGCTAGTTGTTGCTTTACGATGCAGACCTTGCCTCTTGTACATCAAGAGGGCTTGAAACCTTCCCCTGTGCCTCTGACTGCTCCAAGCACAAGCCCTCTCTGAGTGCATCAGCATCCCTGTGTGTTAGCTCAAGCCCATGCTTGTTTTGGGAAGAGGATGTTGTTGATTACAGTTATCAATCCCTGCAGTGATAACTAAAATTAAGGATTTTTTTTCTGTGTTTGAACATTGAAATGCAAGTGAATTACATTAATGCTTTTCATTTGAGGCCTGTTCTCCTCTCATAACTTTTTCAAGTTCCTGTTGAGCTACTGTCAGACTGAAGCTGAAGAGCGATTCTGGATTTTGGGTCATTTGCAGGGAAATAAAATATAGTTCTAAGTGAATCAGGGAGTTTGATCTCAGGTGAATCATAAATACATAAAATGTAGCTCTCACTCCAATGATAATAGGTATTTAAACATCAAAGTATGTTTTAGATTCTCTATTTTGTAAAGGATCTCAATAGATAATAAAGCTAGTTTTGCATACTGTTGGAATTCCTCTCTGTATTTTTTTCTTCTATCTCTTTTATTTCCATTGCAATATTTTAAGGTTATATTACTTACACACACCCAACTGAAAGGTTCTGTTTTATGGATTAGGTTCAAAAAGGTTTCAGTTATATAAACCAAACAGTTTCTTATTAAAAAAAAAAACAAACATATTGTAGCTGCATACAATTTCTAATGCCAGTTCTGTGAGACTCCCAGCCTGGGATCTTGAAAGGTCTCTAAGCTTTTAGAGGAGAAAGCTGCCAAGCCTGTGAGTCCAGAACAATCAAAGTATTTGCAAGAGCTCTACTTGCAAAGCGGGTGGCATTTGTTAGCTCTCCAAGCAACAACAACCAAAAAAAAAAAGCAACATTAGCATATGCTTGTAGAATTATGTAATGGTGGAAAGATCATGAAAAAGGCCAAAAATAATTTTAAAAATTGGATCCTACAATATTAAGCCAGCCACAGTGGTACAGCTAGAGTATCACCTGTTTCAGAAGTCTTTGTTATAAATCCATTGTGATGGAATATTCTTCAATTTACGTATGTGGGTACAATCCTATATGTTGGTGCACACACACACTTGGTTTGAGGTTGGAATAACAACATGTAGGAATAACAATATCCTCCTGAGTTTTTCAAGTTTGGTTACAAATTTGAGTTAAATAGTGTTTTTTCATATAACTGAGGGTTATAGTGCTCATTTTCTTCCTGGATGTTGTGTGAAAGTGAAGGGCATCTGAAACCCTGAAATAGCCTGAGCACCCTGTCAAACAAGGAGATCTGATTGAGAGCCCTGATGAGAGACAGCTAAGGTGATGCTGTTGCCAGCAGGCAGCCATAGTGGGGATAAAGAAGAAAAGAAAACAAAAAGCCATCCAGGTGCAAAGCAAACATCTGCTGCAATACATCTGTAAAGTACAGTTGGTTTTGAGGAGGTAATATTCACCTTCTGCCTCTTCTCCAGGAGTGCCTGCTTTTTCAGGATATGTCTTATCTTCAACTCTCTCTCATTTAGTACTTGGTCCTTCCTCTTAGGAAGTTTCCTCTCTCTCCTTAGATAGGCACTCACAGACCTTGCACTCTCCATGTCTGTCTGTCTGACAGTCTGCCTAAGGATTTGCTTTCTCTTTCTTTCTCCCTATTTCTCTCACTCTGCACACCCTTGTTCTCTCTAGGAACTGTAGGTAGCACTCCAACCTCCACATCCATGCCAGTCTGCACATATTCCTTCCTCTCCTGGCTCTTCCCACAGGTGCCTTTATAGTCCCTCCATGCAACAACCTCTTTCTGAGGTGTATAGATCTGTTTCCTCCAGAGGAAGAAACAAAACATTCCTGGGAAAGAAGGCAGAGAATTGTATACAAGCATTACCTTTGCTCTTGAGGCCAGTTCTTCTGTGATGAAGCTTCCAAATCTCTGCCTCCCTGCTCCTTTCTTCCCCTTACCACCCCCTCTGCATTTCAGCTTGCAACGAGTGACGTGTCCCTCTTCATTTCCCTGCTTTCCACATTTCCACAGTCTTTCCGTGGAGCCTCCTCCAGCTGTACCTCTGTTACCCCTCCCTCCCACTCCTGCAAACTGGCCATCTCTCCCCACACATGGGAGCCTTATGGGAAGGGAAGCCTGGGTGACGGAGCCCTCTCAAAACCAGCTCTGTCTCCAAGGACACTCGTGTTATCTTTGCCCCCGGTTCTTTTGGGCAGCTCTCAGCCGCTGGCTCTCTGGCACAGCTGGATGACTTCTCGTGCTAGTCACAGTTTCCACTATGCACTACTTCTCTCTGGCTGCTTGAACCCTCCAGCCATCCAGTCATGAATTTGTTCACCGCCTTCTTCCTGCCTTTTAACTAACACGCCAATTAATTCCCTGCTGATTAGTTCATTCCTGATGCATTCTGCCAAATCTATTTCTAGTGGAATAAACAAGGAGGGATGAATCGGCTGCAGTGTTGCTGTTTTTGTTCCCTTGATCCCCTCCCCCAGGTCTGCACTTGCCAAATCAAACGGGCTTTGGTCTGGTCAGTACTTAATAAAGAGATTTCTAAACAAATGCAAGGTGTTAAAGGGATGAATTTTGTGAAGCAGGGGGCGAACCCCTGACTGTGCTCCCATGTCTGTGTTAAACTGGTGTTGTGCTGTGATTTGAGGAGATGTGCAGCCATCACAGCCTGAAGCTGAAGAATTGCTGCACACATCTCTCATGACTAGACCCATGGCACTGCTTGTGAGTGCCTTGGCCAAATCTGCATTCTTTTTAGTATTACTTCTCCAGTATCAACTGGCAAGAACACCCTCTCTGCTTCCTGACCAGCCTATTCTTACTTAATTCAGCTTTTCACAGCCAAGACGCTGCACTATACAGTGAGAAAAAAGACACTTTTCTCACAGAGCAAAGGACTGCCCAGCCACTCAGAATAAAAGCAAACACCCAGCAGTAAGGAACCAGGGGGTATGTGCAAGTGCTACAGACAGAGCAGCTAAAAATGCAGTATTGTGATCACAACAGATGCTGGAGTACACCAGCTGAGGAGCTGATTGTGAGGGAAGCTGAGTGGCTTTTAAGCACAGTCTGTAAATATCAGCCAGCATTATCCTTTAGTCAGCCACTTAAATCCAGTCAAGAAGAGAGAGATTCCACTGGAACCAGACTCAGGGATATCTGCTTCTCTGACACCAGAAGCATGTTGTTTTGGCTGCTCCTGCTCCCCCAGTCCCACTGGCTCTGTGGCAGGGAAATTTCTGAGAAGACTGCCTTATTTGTGGAGCCTTGCCTGCGAAACACGAAACAGCAGGACACTCATTTGCAAAGTTATAAAACACCAGTTTTTAAAATCAACCCACAATACACAGGCTTAACACACACCAGCCTCCGGAGGAACAGGAAACATATTTTTTCAGGGCTCAAACAAGCAAACAAAATGTCCAGGCAACAGGCAAATAACCCAAACAATCATCTGCCTCCAGCTGTTTCCCATTCAGCATGTGGCAAACACAGTCCAGTTATGCCTTTGCATCTCCCTGCTAAGAGGCAGCTGATGGTCAGTGTGAGATGGGGACACCAGCTTGAATGCTCTGAGCAGGAGCCCCTCCGTGGGGGCACAGCACAGAGCCGCTGGGTGAGCAAAGCTGATGGCACTTCACAGTGTGTATCAACCCAGTGCTGGCAGACCCAGCTGCTCAGAGGGAAGAGGGCAATTCCCAGTGGCACCTTAAGATGTATGCTTGCTGCTGGGCAGTTTGTGGGATTTAGCAGCAGGTGCTGCCTTCCCTTTTGTATAACATACCACCTTATTATCTACTCTCTCCTTTTCTTTATTGAGAGTCCAGTTCATAAAGGACTGGGCACTTCCCTCTGGGCTCTCAGCCACAGGGTGCCCAGCGTTGGCAGAACAAGGCTGAGACCAGAGGTAGAGCCATCAGGAGTTTGGCTGGAGAGCCTTCTGCAGTAACTCCCTCAACAAACACACCCTGTGAAGGCAGCATGTGGGCACATCCCACAGCCTCAGGTGATGCACAGATTAAACTTTTGCACAGTCCTGACCATCTTTTGGCCTTTTCTCATGATAGGGTGAACTGGTGTTGGTTTTACTGCATTGGTTCATTAGAAACTCCATGGTCATCTGCACTACTTGAAACCTCCTGAGGTGTGCTGTTTTGCACCTGCTAGAAATGTTATTATCACTTTTCCGGGGTTTACTTGCCTTTATTTTTGTCTTACTGTTATCCTTCATTGCTTGATGGTATTTATTTTGTTGTTTGAACAAGCATTTCCTATTTATTGCAATGTCTACTTCTGTGTGAGGACTCTGTCATGGAAGGACTCAGCTAGGCACAGGAGGAAAGAGGATGGTGTTCCTGGCCTTGCCATGTAGCCATGCAGAATAGAAGGATGGGATGAATAGAATGGGTAAAAACATTGGCTTAGCACTAGTAGGAATGCAAAGACATGGGTTATTTGTCCCCTCTGGACACCTGGAAAAAGGTACAGCTGGGAACAGCTCCTGCCCCAGCAGCTCGTCAGGAGGCGACTGCCCCCTGACCTTTCAGCAGGGCTGTGTGTGCAGCCCCTCCATTGTGCAGCTCTGCACGAGTGCCCTCTCCAGCTTGAGAACCTTAAATAGCAGTGTTGTTTCATGTGGCTCCTTTCAGGGTCAAGGAGCAAGCAGAGGTTTTAGCTCCAGCAGGCTGGAAAAGGCTGTCCTCTCTGGCAGACAGGTGGCAAGAAGCAAGGGGTGGCACAGGCTTAACACTGATGAGGGGCTGGTGGCTGTGCATTTTCATGCTTTTTGCTTGTAACATTTTTCTAAATGACCACTTGTCTACACAAAGCTCTCAAGCCTAGCCCCAAGTATCTAACTTTTCAGCATCTGGCTTTTTCAAACTGCTTTGGAAAAAAAAGATAAAATGAACAGTGACATTCACATCAATTAATGAACTATTTGCAGCTTTTTTGATTGATATTCTAACACTTGACAGGTCCAATTTATATGCAAATCAGATCACATTCACAGCGTAAAGAAAGAAAACTTAATTTCTCATGCTTTGCAAATCATTAAACCCTCTGAACATATTACTTAGTTATATGTTCCTTAAAAGCATCAGTTTAACCACAAATCACTTGTCCTTGCAATCCATTAGCCTCACAGACAACCCTGGGCTTGGGGAGCAAGCCATTTTTGTGGGGACACATGAAATTAAGAGTGGGCTATGCTGCACTACAAATGTAAAAGCATAGCAAACTATGGGCTTTTGCACTGTATGTGTGTGTGCCAGATGTTAGCAGATCACAAATGAGGACACCAGACATCCCAGCTCCTGCTTCTGGCTGTTTTCTGCCGTTCCTTTACTCCCAGCCCTAATTGGTACCAGAAGCATTTTCTTAGAAGGAGTCACTCTGCTGGACAGCTCTTGCCCTGTCTATCACAGGCTTTGCTAACTGAGACTTGAAAAGGATCCAGGATCTATCCTGTAAATATTTACATAGATACAGGACTGCCACTGCTCTTAAATCAAAGCCTGGAGGACAGGAAATGGCATATGGAACAGAAAGACTCTGTATTCAGAAATACCTGGAAGGGAAAGAGTAACAACAGCTGTGATGGCTTCTCCAGAGTTTGCCACCTGGGACTGCCCCCGCAAGTGCTGTGTCCTCAGGAAGGTCTCTCTCTGAAGCCTGGTGACATCAGTGGAAAAAAACCCTCTGGTACCAAAAGATTTTGGATCAGAACTATTCTCTCTCCTGTTCATATCTGGAAAAAAAACCAAAAAAGCTCTCTTCACCAAGTAGACCACTTGGTGTCTCTCTTCTGCTCCTTATTGTTACTATGCAAGGAGTTCCAGGACAGAGCTGGACATGAAAGAGTGAGTTCATTATTTGCAGAAACAGCACCTGAAACAGGGGAAAGCAAGCAGCTGATGCTGAGGAAACATGATGTGTTCATTAGCCAGGCAGAGTCTCTTTTGACGAATCTGGCCAATATTCCTTCCTCTCATTCAGCGACAGAGGACGTTGACTTGTGAGCTCTCACACAAATCATGACTTGAAGAAGTGGCAGGGTTGGAGGGCCCGCGTGTGGGCCTGGGAATCAGGAAGCCTCGTGGCTTTGGGGAAGCCACAAAACCCTCCTTGCTCAACTTCCCGCTTGTGGGAAAGGGAGAGTTCACTTATTCACTCGCCTCGGAAGGCTGCGGTGACGACTGAGGACAGCTTTGGAAAACAGCCTGGCCATCTTTTGTAATTAATCAACGACAACAATAAAATAAAATAAAATAAAATAAAATAAAATAAAATAAAATAAAATAAAATAAAATAAAATTGCAAAATAAAATTGCAAAATAAAATTGCAAAATGAAATTGCAAAATAAAAAGAAAACAACTAGATTTCTGCCAACCAAAAACTTTCCAAGAATGAAAGGCATATATTTATAGCAACAATAATTTAAGGGGACGGGCACTTTCTGTGCAAACCACTCAGGATGACAAGCCTATTTCCCATCGGTCTGTGCCCACACAGTCGCGCAGGCAGGCTGCGGACATCTGGGCTGTCCCGGCTCACGGCTGGCTGCCACCGGCCCGTCCCTCCCCGCAGGTCTCTGCCCCTCAGCCCGCCGGGCGCACGGAGGGCGCGGGCTCCCCTCCCGCCGGGGAACTACAATTCCCAGCAGGCCGCGGGGCGGCGCGGGGCGCGGGGCGGCGCGCGAGCGCACTGCCGTGTCCAGCATGGCTACGGTGCTGTCCCGGGCGCTGAAGCTGCCGGGTAAGGGCTGCGCGCCCGGGGACTGACCGAGCGCCGGCCGCGCCGGGCCGGGCCGCGCTGCGCCGGGCGGGGCCAGGCCGGGCCGGGCCGGGCCGGGCCGGGCAGGGGCAGCCGCGGCCGGGGCAGGCCTGATGGCGGGAGGCGCGGGTGCCGCTGCCCCAGGGCTGCGGGCGCGTTGCCATAGCGATGTGGCGATGTGGCGATGTGGCGATGTGGCGATGTGGCGATGTGGCGATGTGGCGATGTGGGGTTAGGCCCGGCGGTGCGGGCGGTGAGGGGCGGCCGGCGGGCTCCATGGCCGAGGGAGGGACACAGGGGCCGGGGCAGCGTCTCGGGGCTCGGAGGGCGTCGTGTGTGGCAGAGGGGGGCCTGGGCCGCGGCCCTGTGAGGGGTCTGCGCGGGAGGAAGGGAAGCGCTGACCTCTCCGATCCGCTCCTGCCGGGTTTTGCCCACAGAAGCCAGGCCAGGAGCTCGGTAAGTGCCAGTGCAATTACCCAGGTAAATGTTTAAAGCCTGCCTGCCGCCTCTGCACCTTCCAGCCAGAGATCTTCAGCGAGATGAAAGGATATTCAAGCATAAGGGGCTATTGTGTGCTGTGAGCAGCAGTCAAACAGCCATTCTCTTCAGTAAGGAGATTAAAAGGGAATTAAAATACCTTGCCAAACCAGATCTTGGGAGCATGCTAGTTGCTGTTGGATGTACTGTAGACGGTGCCAATGCACCTGGCTGCATAACCTTCAATGGGAAGAGCTCATTGCTCTTCCTAACCTGTCTTGCCTTTGGGACAGCCCTGGGACAGAGACGGGGCCCAGCTGTGTGCTGCTGGAGAGGGCTTCTCCTTGGCACTACACAACACATGGTCCTGCATGGCCCCAGCCCGAGAGGCTGCACTCATCATCCTTTCTTCCTCCATCAGTCCATGAAGGTCCTTCCTGCCATTGTAACCCTTACCAGGAGTCATTACTTTTAGTTTGTGTGGTGTCTGTTGAGTCTCATTCAGAAAAATTTTGTTTGCAAGTTGGTTTCTTCCTTGTTTTATACATACATACACATATATATATATATATATATATATATATATATATATATATACACCTTTGTCTAAATGGGAGGGAATACATTCCCATGAAGAAGTCTGTGTAGGACGAGTGCAAACTGGTAGGTGTAGGTGTGTGCATTAGGGCGTGACCAATGGGGAACTGCAATAAGTAGTGCAGATCTCTTCTGGGACCTTTGGAACCAGCATGATCTATTTGATATCTGCTGTTGGGAAACACTGATTTGGAAAAGGATTGTAACAGGCCTTGCAACTGCATTTAAGAGAACAGTTCTTGCATCAATCCTCAGGTTAAACTGCAGAGATCATGCCTTTCTTGTGTGTTTAATTATTGAGAAATGCAGCTTCCAACAGCAATGAGAAAGCAGAAAGCCTATTGCTATATCTGTTTGGTTTTTTTTTTGCTGCATCTCATTAAATTAATTAAAAATCAGTATGGTCTTAGAAATATGTCTGCAGTACCCAGTGACTGGTGCCTGTCAAATGCCAGAAAAATAAGCAGGACACGAAATTAGTACAACAGGTACTGGAACCACTGTGCCATCATTGGAATAATGCACTGAACATTGCAGTCATCTAAAGTCCAAGATCTACTATTTTCACTCCCAAGTGAGTGCAAAGAAAAGCCTTCCCCATCAGTCGAAACCAGGAAAAATAAAATTACAATTAATATCTTTGAAGCCATCAGCACAAGAAATGAATAATTAATTGTCACTGGGACCTTATTTGAACACAGATCACCTAATGGGTGCCGTCTTTCCAGACCGTGGTCGCACGATGATCCTTTGTTCTTCACTGAGAGGTCACATTCTTCTACTGCAATAGTTGCCTGTGTGAAAATAGCATTTGGCAAATACATGGGGATTTTCCAAGTCATAAGTGTGATTTAGAGACCTGCTGCCCTTGAAAGCCAATAAGTTGGGGCATTTCCCCTCAGTTCTGTCTTTGAAAGCCTCCATCGAAATCATAGGTATTTGCTTTTTCTTACAGTGGCTGGAAAAAGAAAAAGGAAATCCAGGGTGATGTGACCAGTAACTTGCTCTGATTGTAACCACAGGCCACTGAATGGGAACCTCTGTTTTATCACTGATGCCATGGAAAAAGTGGAATATGATTTAGAGCAGGTCAGAACAGAGGATGCTTTGTTGACTCTACCCGTAGGAGGGAGGGAACACAGAGCTATAGGGAAACTGACTTTGCTGATACTAACTCCATACCTGTGAGGTGGATGCAAGGTTTGTATACACTTGGAGTCTCTTTGGAGGACAGATAACAAAGTGTGAGTTACACAGACCTGGTACCTACATAAGACCACAGAACTGCAGCTTGCTTTAGCACAGAGAATGACTTCTCATGAAGGCTACACAATGGTTATCCTTTCAGGGCATATGGTGAGAGTTTCACCAAGAGGCCAGCTCAGATCTTACCATTTCTACTTCCATGATGGAAAACTGAAAACTGTGTGTATTCCTTGACAGCTGGTTGCTTGCAACAGAGGCAGTGTTAGCTTTCTGTTGATGGACAAACTGTTCTCCAGCCTGAGCCTTGTTGTTAACCAGAAATGAAAGAATTTGACTTCTGAAGCACTTTAAAAATAAATCATCATTCTCTAAAAGGTGTGAGACTTGTGTTTTCACACATTCTTTACTGGTTTTTATGTTTGTTTGTGCTTTTCTGCTGAAAAATCATCTGGGGGTGATTAGTTAAAGTCAGCTGTGTTATACCTCCTTCCCACAGCTAGTGACCTAAAACTCAGATGAGGAGTCATGTTCCTTCTGGTCTCCCTCCAGCCAGGTGAATCATGATTTACATGTTCTCTGCACAGAACAGCCTTGGGAGGCTGAGGAGAGCACATGCTTGCCAGCATTCCAAATACATTCCCAAAACATCTACAGATTGATTAAGGCTCTCTCTGAACAGTAGGAGATAAGTGTTTGAATCCTCTGAGATGAGCTATACAATTGGGTTTTGCATGTGCTAGATGAGTGCTCCAACAGCCCTTCTTAAAGGGCAATGTCTTCCCTTCTTTTGGCTTAAAAAAACCCAAAACTCAGGGCACTTTATGCCTGAGTTTAGTGAATGGCTGTGCCTTGTGGGTGTGCTGGATAACTTTTTGGGGAAAGATAAGGTGAAGGTGTGCCAGTTTCTGATTCCTACTCTGGCTTAGACATGAATTGAGACTGAGCAGCTCTCTGCCTTATAGCTCTCCTATACTTCTTCAGATTCTTAGCTATGTAGATCATCAGAAGCTGTCATTACTGTGTAGTAGCTGTTTTGTAGCTGCTGCTCAGTGGTTCTCAGTAGGGCATGTGTTCCTGTTGCAGGTTGTGGTTGATGCCACTGTCAATCTCAGCATCTCAGTCTCTGCCAGTTCAAGGAGTGGGTGAGCCATATTTTCAAGGTCCTTTCTGTCTCCAGAAAGGGAGAACAAAACTGTTGCAGATAAATTTAATTCATACCAGTGCTTTCAGTTGCATCAAGAATGATCAGCAGGTTCCAGTCTTTTGGTTGACTGTTTGAATTAAAATAATTAAACAAAACATAGTATATGTAAAGCATAATTATTCTTTGAGTTGTTTTACTCAAAAGTCACCAGTTTCCAAAACTGGGAGCAGTCTAGTTAACACAACTGTCTGACTTTGACTTCCCAGGCATAATACCATTTACTCTTGGGCCAGCCACGTTTGTTTTTCATGCCATTCTGACCTGGCTTGAGCTGGCACATCTGGATCTGTCATGAGAAGCTGCAAGTACACTGGCAGCGAGACCTCTCTGGAATTTTTTGCTTTAACTGAGTAGTCTTTCAGGCACTTTTTAGCACAACCTACAGTATTACACACCTGTGAAATGACACTGCAACCTCTGAGCAGAGAGTTGTGTGCCACCAGGGTCGGTGGCCTTCTGTGCACTTATGGGGTGGAGCCAAGGTTATCAGGAGTTCCTGAAAAGCCCACACTTTGAGCACATGTTTAGAGCAGAGCTATGTGAAACAAAGCAGTGTGTCACAGGGATACACCAGACCAATCCATAGAAATGCAGTATCTCTTGGTTCCTGCCTCCACAAGGAACTGTTTTTTGGAGTGTATATGTACACCAGGTTTTTGAGTCTTTTGTAGAAACCCCTGATTCAAAAAGGAAGAGTCTGTCTTAGATATGTGAACGTGTTGGATATTTTTATTTCCTTCTCTTCAGTGTAGGTGAGTTGTCCTGGTTGTTCCACCTAATGTGGGGCATTTAATTTTTGGTGGGATTGTAAGTTTTTCTTAAGTCCTAAAAATGAAGCTGAATACCACTTGTAAGTGGTAGACCAAGGGAGAGTGAAGGTCCTTTTGTGGGGTGAGAAATGAGGAAGAACTAGGATACATGTGCTGCAAAATACACTCTAGTTTATGCAAAATAGCTGTGTTGCACTAGCTAGGTACTACAGTACATCTGTAACTTGAGTGTCTTTAGCAGGAAAACCAGAAGTAAGGTGTACTATCTTAGTCAGGAGGAATAATCATGAAAGCCCTAAAATTTCTGCTTTGTAAAGCCTTCCCATCATCTTAGTGTCTGAGAGGGGTTACAGCTTGCATATTTTTGCTTATTAGTTATGCCTTGCATGTATCACTTCAGGAATCTTCAGGCACCAGCCAGTTCCTGTTTCAGATCAGCTTTAAACAAAAGGAAATGAGACAGATACCTGGGATAGCAAGGTCCCACCTTGTAATCAGAGAGAGAGAGAACCAGACTGAGACTCTGTAATCCTCAGAGCGTTGGCCATGGCTCCATGCCCCAGCCTTGTGGCACAGGGCAGCTCCCTGAGACGTGACGCTGGACTCGTAGCTTGGGGCAGTGAGTCTGCATGATCTTTGCTGTCCCCATAACCAGATGGTGCTGGCCTTAGGCCAGGGTCTGTGAGCAGCTCTACACCTGCCCTCACCACACTCCCTGTGTCTGTCCAGGGCTTGGGGCAGGTTGTGTGTGCTGGGCACCTGTGCAGGAGACACCTAAAGGTGAGCTGCCTTCCTGCACCACCACCTGAAGGGATCAGTACCAAGTTATCTGTCTTGGCCAGGCTAAGCACAGGCTGTGGGCTCTGCTGGGAGCAGGAACAGAGCAGGTGCACTGTGGTTGCTTCAGGCAGGGGTTGGAGCATTCCCTTTTGCAGAACTGAGCCATGCAGAGAAGGTGGTGTCTTGAAGGAACACCCTGATTCCTCCAGACGTCAGCATGTTACTGGGCCAAAGGGGCAAAATTTCTTTCCCCTCATCTTCAGGGAGACTTCATTCTTGGGATTTCTGCTGGTCAGAGTGACTTTGAGATACGTACAAGTCTCTTTTCTTAGCTTGGCAGTGGAAGAAGGAGTCAGGATTCTTCAGCTGTAGTTTTTAAGGCTGTTTATTTCTTATGTGTAACATTCTTTCTTTGGTTTGCTGAGGTCTGTTTAGCAGGTTAGACAGAGGCACACTGACCGCCCTCAGAGGTGGTGTTGTCTTTCATACTAAAAACTACGTGTACATTATTTACAATAGCTTCTTAATACTTATCATGTATGTTAGACAGTGAGTTTCTACTTTAGACTAATCTAAAAGTGCTAACATCACTGGGAAGATGGAGGCTAGGAAGGAGAAAGAAGAAGGACAGGGCACACTTAAATTCTTTTATCTTGGGACTCTGAGCTTCTATTCTAAAACTCTAAAAATTTACTTTTCACTCTGTGACAGACTGTTATTCTGCTTAAACTTTTTTGACTTGTAGTTCTTCATATAAAGGTGGTAATTTGCTCTATGGGTCAAAATCAAAGTCACAGGTGTCTTGGGCTCTGTGCCAAGGTCTCTGAGCTTTTTGGCAGCAGCTTGAGCTATCCAGGACAGCTAGAGAAGATGTCCTGGGTTCTGGCACTTCATGTTTCATTGCTAATCAAGAAAGTATTAGAATTAAATCAGCCATGAATTCCATATAGATGCATGCATACACATACATATATGTATACACACACATATCTGAGTAAAATAAGCTGTCAGCATCTTTTCTCCCACACATGCTACTGTGAACCATGGAGAGAGAGACCCTTTGATTTCTCTCACACTTCTCACTTGGAGCCATGCAAAATCCAGACTACTCTGTCATCCCTTCTGTATCACTCTCCACTGCAGCCTTGTCTCCACTGAGATCCTGCAAAAACTCATGTTTATTGTCTCTCTCCATCTTTCTTCTCAGGAAAGAAGAGCCCAGACCTTGGGGAATATGATCCCCTCACTCAGGCTGACAGTGATGAAAGTGAAGATGACCTTGTACTCAACATCCAGAAGAATGGGGGGGTCAAGAATGGGAAGAGCCCCCCTGAAGAGATGCAGGACCCTGATTCTGATGTGGAGGTCGGGATGACAAAGCAGCACACGTCTGAGAGCGCTCCTGAGGGTTATCCTGCCGAGACAGCTGGGAGTTTGGAGCAGAAGGCTGCTCCCTCCCTCATGCCATACCTGCGCACTGCTATCTTTTTGCTCACTGTGGTGATCTCGATGATTCTTGTGCTGGTGTGCGCATTTCTAATTCCCTGTCCCCCTAGAGACTTGCATAACACCTGGAACCGCAACCTAGGTCAGGGAGCAGGTGAGAAAGCCCCAGGAACAGCATCTGGCATGGGGGAGGTGGCAGCTCCCAGGCTGGGCATCGGTGGGAGAGACCTATCTGGGAGAGCCAGGTCAGAGCAGAGGCCTTTCCTCACCACTGCAGATGCTCCAAAATAACAGACAGGTGGCTGTGTCCTGCTCACTCTTGAAGCTGAGGCATGTGAAATCTGGCATCCGCACATAACAGTGCCATAAAATTTTGTTTCTGCCAGCATCAAAAATTATTTTGACTCTTCTTCCATCCTGCCTTTTTGTCTGGATGTTGTGCTCTGTTCCAGATGGAGATGGCCCAGCCCAGTTTAAAATACAGTGCCTCCCTTTCTACAGCCTGGACTTTACCAGTACCTCCATGCTGAAGTATGTGGTTATGTTCAACAGGAGAAGGATAGAAGTCTTTGTGTCTTCTAACTAGCTTAACTAACCCTATTCTATTGTCTTTTAGTCCTGCTTGAATCCATAAATCAACATTTGAGATCTTTTGTCATCCTGTATGGGTCACTGGTATCTCCCATTCTGGTTTCTGCAATAAAGTAACACTGTTTTATGAAATAATTTCTGCCAGGATTTCCATATGTCTCTGCCTCCTTGCTTTTTGCCCCTGGCCTCCAAATCCGAGCTTTTCATAAGATACATGGCTCCACATTGCCTCAGAAATGGAAGTGTGAAACATGAATCTTTCTCTGTTGGCTACTCCATTTCTCCTTTCCCTTCTCTGACCCAGATGCTACATTTCTGTCATTTCATGAAATTAAAGATCTTACCATGTTGTGAGCTGCCTGCTCTTGGTGGTTCCTTGGCAGACTTTGTGAGGCTTGTCAATGCACAAGTCTCATTTCTGGACCAGCCCTCCTCTCCCAGTGTGAAAAATGAGCTGGGTGGCCTTTTTGGCATGCAGTAACTCTGTTATTTTTGCAGGTGGTGTGTTATCCCCACTGGAGCTGTGTGATGTGAACGGTGATGGCCTCCCTGACATCCTCATTGTCTTCACTGCCTTGATGAATGCCAGTGTCATGGGTAAGCACTGCAGCTCCTTTCCATTCCTCTTAATGTGTCAGTAGGGACCTTTGTATGCTTGTCTTACCCATAGGAAGAGTCCCTGCCACTGCAAATCCACTGCATTGCTCTTTTCAGAGTTCCTTAAAACTGCTGGTGTAAAACTGCCTGTGGTTGGTCATGCTTAAAATTTTAATTACAAGCCTGTGCTCCTATACCTTTTGGTCAGCATCATCTGTTTGCTCTTACCTCATCTTGGGGCAACTCTGTCTCTTTGTCCTGCATTTGTGCACACTTCACTTTGTTTTTAGAAATACCCTCACTTTGCTGCCTTTTTCTCCAGGTCACTCCATATACTTGCCAGGCTGTTAATTCACAAATAATAGTCTGATAATGGGGCAGCTACTGTGCCTGGCTGTTTAGGAGGTGTTGCCCTGCTTCCTCCTCCTGGCTGCTTTGCTTTTTTGGTTAGTCCTCACACCCTTCAGGTAACATAGCAGAACCTGCTGATGCTGGCCACCATTACACAAGGGCTGCCAGATCTGGTGGCATCCTGTTGCGCTGGGCTTCTGAAGCCCTGGAGGTTCCCAGCTGCCTGCTGTACTGCAACTGTCTATGCTGGCATGGCCTGGTGCCAGGTGAACCTCTTCTGCCTCAGAGATGTATTCAGGGAGCAAGCATACATTGCACAACCTGAAGAAAATTCTTGGAGCAAAATGCCTTGGCTCTTCAAAGACGTAATAAAAATATTATTAGAGGATAGGGAAGATGCCTTTCTCCATGGCCCAAGCAAGGCCTGTGGTATTTCACAGCAAGTCCTTTAAAAAGAAACCTATGAACATAGAGGAAACTGTAAAGTAACTTAAAAAATAAGTGAGAAAGGAAGACATGGTTGACAGAGAGGCTGTATTCCATTTATATTAATTGTACTTGCACCCTATATTTTTGCCATTACATTGCTTTTATTTTTTATCCCAGATATACATAGAGGCAGCATGCGCTGAATGAAACTGGTCATACCTAGTTGCATCCTGGGTTGTAGCTGTGCTGGAAGACAAAAACCACACACTAAAACAGGTGTAAGCAGATCACAATCCAAAACTCACATAGTTGGATATCAGCTACCTGTAGCCTGTGCTTGGAGCATTCACACAGTGCCAAGTAGAGATAAGCTTGGAATAGGCACCCAGTGGAGTAATCTGCAACATTGTTAACTGTTTCTCCAGCTTGTAGGCACAACAGCTGTGAGCTGCATTCAGGAGTTAGTCGTTCTTGGTCCCTATCGATGTAACAAAGATAACTTGATCTGGGGCACCCCCTTAGCACAAGCCACATGATTTTCAGTTTGAGAAGAGAATGAGTTTGATTTAGAGACTGGACTCAGCCTTGTGTTTAGCCAGTGGCCTTTATATGCCCTTTGTGTCATCAGGTCACATGCTAGTGAGATAGAAGTTGTCTTGGTCTGTTGTTAGTTTGAAACGTGTGGGAGTTCATCTTAAGTTGTGATATGACCATACTAGGTGGAAATTAATTACAATAACCACACTGAAGTCTGAGGGCAGGCTGAGCTACAAGTTGATCACATTTGGAATCAGAACCAACAGTCAATTGAAACAGCATACACTACTTTATTTTACAATTATTTTATGCTAACCGGTGAATTGGAAAAAGAATGCCAAGTTCCACCAATTGGTTGCATTCAATCTGTTTTTCACAATAATGAAACTCCTTTGGAAAACAAAGGAAAGCACTCTCAGACCACCAGTCACTCTCTGTTGCCTCCAGAATTACAGACAAACCAGCACTTTCATCTGAGGTGACGTCTGTCTTGGGAGTCAGTTAAGGTTTCCCTTTGGTGCTAGGTGTTTTGTTGAGGGAGAGGAGATAAGAATAATCAGTCTAATTTGACAGCAGTAAATTTCACAGGAGGAAGACACCACAACTGAGCACAGTGTCCACAGGAGCTTGGTTCTCTCTGCCCAGCTGACCACATTTCTTGCAATGATCTCAGGTTTTCATGATTTTTCTGGGCTGTTGATTTTCAGCCCAACTTGTTTGGAGATCACTGCTGGGCTCTGCAGCAGAGAAATTCAGCCATGAGGTGACATTTGACCTTTGCTTTCAGGCAGTGTGGATTTGTCTGTCTGAACTGCTCAGCTCCAGGAGCTAGAGCTGGATCTCCAGCAGAAGGACCCAAGGCAATGTGGTCATAGTAATCCATCTGACACCAAGGGATTATATTCTCTCTTTCCTGCTTCTTCTAGGTGTCTCTAGACCCTCTGTAACTGTGGTGGCACTTTCTGGTATGAATGGCAGCACCTTGTGGTCCATCCAGCTCCCGGAGGAGACGCAAAGTGTGCAGTGCAATGGGCTGTCACTGGGGGCAGCTGCAGGGCCTGTCTGCCTTGTTACAGGAACATCGAAATTCCTCAGCCTTCTCAGTGCCTCCACAGGTAAAGTCAGCTACCAGCATATTAGAAATGTGCTGTTGCTTTTTTATTTACTTTAAAGGACTAATAAGCATGAATGATTTGGTTCTGACACATCATGGTGGCTATTACTTCATGACACACTGAATGGAGTCAAAAGTAACGTGTTTCTAGTTACACAGGATAAGAGAATCCAAAACATTTCATCTCTGCGGCAGCATCTTTGTCCTACATCTCAGAATATTTCAAAGTGTTAATCTTACCCTGTAGCATCCCCATGTCATAAAAAATATGTAAAGTCTGTTCTCATTAGCATTGAGCTGCTGGTACAACTCAGGACCTACCTAACAGCACTGCAAAGCTGAACAGCATTCTTGGAGAAGTTACATAAGGATATACACAACATCCAGGAAACCTTGCAGAGAAGTTAGGCCCATAGTTGAATTGATTAGATATGAATGAATATTGCATTTTTAATCCCTTGATCATGTACACCTTTATTCTCTGATTGCTGTTTGTTCTCCCACATTAATTCATTGGCAGAAATAGCCATAGGTAGGTATAGGGTTGCTTTTGGAATCAACCAAAAGGTACCTTGAAGGTGGGTAACTTTGGGATGGAGGTGTTTGTTAATATTACAGTTAGGTTTTAATGAACCCAGTTCATCCAAGGACAACAATTTCACCACAGTTTCTGGCTCAGCAACAAGACACCTTCTCTTATCTCCCCTGGCTGAGGGGTGCTGTGCCGTTTATCAGCTGCACAGTACCATCAAGTTCCCCTCCCTGCAAGGATTTCTACAGTCTGGCCATGGTATTCCCACCCCACCTTTTGTTCCATCCCCTTTAGTAGGTGCTATGGTTGCAGATTGTGGATGTGTGGAGTCATGGTGGAATAGGTTTCAGGCATGCCAATCACATTCCATCCAGGGAGCAGCAACTGTATTTTACCCTATTATTTCCATACTGTTAGAACTTCTGTTAGGATGTGAATATAACTTCTCAAGTTTCCTATAATTTTACCCCCAGCTGTTTTCCCACACTTTTCAAATGCTTTTAGGGACTTGGGTTACTTGCACAGTGTTTGCATGGTCAGGACCATGAGCTGCCTCCTTTACCAGCAGTAGTAATGTACAAGTTTGGCCCTTGGTTTACTTTGTTTTTAGGGCCATCCTACAGAAAAACATTTTTAAAGATTTTAAAAGCAGAAAAACATTTTTAAAATTTTAAAACAGAAGTGTTTGCAAAAGAATGATGAAAAACTAAAAGCATCAAATTTAATTGTTGCCTTCTTTTTTAATGTTTATTTGCAAGTTTGCAAGTCTGGTTTTACTAGGTTTCCAGCTGGGTCCGTGCTGGACTGCTGAACCATTTGACATCATGTCTGTTAACATGCTTTCCCCCTGAGGTGGAGTGAGCATGTCATGCTGGAGTGGTAATTTGCTGCTGGGAATTTAACTGAGACACAGATTTGCACTCTGAGTATCAGAACTGTCCATCTGTTTCCTTTCCTCACATTTACCTAGCCTTTACTGCTGGCTGAGGCAAACAACTGCTGTCCTGCAGAGCAGCACTCTCATTTGGGTTCTCCTTTCTAAAGTGAACCTTAAATATTCTTTCCTGTTTCAGAAATTATATAGGGATCAGGTCTTTTATAGAGATGCTAAGAAGGAAGCACAGCAGGACTTGAGGTCTGACTCAAAGGCAATCTGAAGAAATGCTGGGAGAAGAATTTTGCTTTCCACTGCAGTTTGTCTCAGTTTGTAGATGTGTCTTTCCCCTTCACACAGAATGGGAGAAATAATTTCTCTTGCTTCCTTTTCAAGAAGGTTTTGTGGAACCCTCTAGGGATGCCCTCTGGTTCCCCAAGTACAGGTCTCTTTTATGCTGTTCTTTCTGCAGGCAAGACCATCTGGACACTGAACTCCATTCATCTTTCAAGTGGGATCCTGGCTGCACCAGCTGCAACTCTTCCAGATGTAGATGGAGATGGCATTAGGGATATTGTTGTTCTGGTTCTCACAGAGACACAGGTACAGCACGTCCTTGCTCAAGGTTTGGAAGGACCTTTACTATTTGTGTAGAGGAAAAACAGACTGATGTGGAAGGACTGTAACCAGAGCTGCAAGAGCCCCTAATTTTCATTCCCTTGGATTTTGCTGAAAAGCACCCCTTTTCTTCCAGTAGCTCAGAGCAGTGAGATCAAACAATAATGACACTACCTGCACTCTTGACAGCTGGGAATGAACAGAAGGGTCATTATTTGCACCTGACTGAGACTTGAGAATTATCTGTTTCTGTTCAGTGAATGTGTGGTTTGAAGTGAGTGTTTAGCAGCAGTGTAGGGATGGATCTCTGGAGAAAGGAGCAGTTAGCTTATCCAAAAGAAAGAAATACTTTCTTTTATTAATTAATTCAGATTAATTGTGTGATTAATTCAGATGCAGATTTCCTTTATGCTCATGCCTCCCCACAATTCTAACATAGATTTTGTTAGAGGAGCTCTGATTTTTGAATTCCCTTTCATATTTGATCCATTTCTGTGAAGAGAAAAAAGTGAATGTTAAGATGCCTAGGAAGCCAGACTGGGCAAAGAGAAAGCAAACACTAGACCTTGCTGAGGTGGAAATTATCAGTGCAGCTTCATGCTATGGGGTTGGGAGAAGATTCTGAGTGCAGAGGTGCTTGAAAGCACTGATAAAAATCTCTGCCTCTCTCTCCTTGCAGCCTGATGTGGTTTTCATCTTGGTATCAGGAAAGACTGGAACTGCTTTGGGTGGGCCTGTGAGATACAGCACCAATGGAGAAGGGAAAGTGATTGGCCCCCAAGTCCACATCACCAGCCGGGGAGCCATCTACATCCTGTTTGGTTTTGGTAAGGTGCACCTTGCCTCTGTAGCACTTCACTTTCCTGAGAAAACATCTGTTTTACCTAAAATGGTCCAGAATGTCCCTGGGATACTTGTGCTATGCCTTCTGCTGTAAAATCTAAGAGGGCAAAAGCACAGGTCTCACTGCCATGGTGTGGAAAAGTACAGGAGCACCAATACCTGCTAGTCTCAAATACTTAGGAGTTTCCCAAAGGCACATCATGCCAGGGAAGTTCCAGCTCTGGGCATTTCATTGCCTTCTACCACAACTGCAGTGGTCCCCAATTACCCTCTGTCCTACTGGGTTCCCTTTTGCAGTCAGTATCCTCATCTTTACTCTTCCTGGCAGGTAATGTTCAGGCTGTTGCCCTGAGGGATATCTTTACCCAAGCCAGAAACCGGGACAACTTTCCTTCAATGCTGCAGCAGGAGGAGCCAGAGTGGGAAAAGCGCAGATCTGTCAACCTGTCAGAGCTCATTGACATTTACAGGTACAAGATGGACTTATCATCTTGCTCCTTCTGGGAGAGGAAGAGAAGGGTAGGCACTTATTAGTGCTCCTAGAGGGGGTTGCTTTTACTTCAATACTGCCCTTCTCTTCATTGTCCAGTTGACAACTGGGGAATACTGTGGGGAACCTGTCATTTCCTCCCTGTCCTCTGGTTGTCCTAGCCAAAGAAGTGCAGAGTATCGTAAAAGGGAGTCCTTAGCTTCTGCTGCTCCTTTTTCCTTTCTTCAGCCCCCTATGCATTGCTGAAGGGAAAAAAAGAGGCACTCCCAGCTAGTGGAGTCTCTTTGGGAAGCTCAGTGTGTGTGGGCCTGGATTTCTCAGCTCATTCTTCTTTACTGCCAAACCGTGGGGCAGGCCTCGATGTGAATAAAGGGAGGGAGCAAATGTGAACTCACAAACTTCATGCTTTTTATAGTAACTCATGATATTCAGAAGACCCCATGTTTGAATTTAGTTCACTTAACTGAGGAGCCCACATGACTGGGGAAAAGATAGACTTCTCCAAGTATAGTTCTCATCTTTTGTAGGAATTGCCACAGGACAGGCAGCTAGTGCTGAGATGTGCAGATACAAGCCTTGATCTCCTCTGTTTTCCATTTGTGCCAGTGGGGGTGTTGACTTTCTGCAGACAGTGAAGACACCTGACACAAATTGCAGCAACCTGCTCATCACAACCAAAGAGAGCTTGATCCTGCTGAGAGGACAGGACCTGGAGCGCCGCTGGACCCTGGAGCTGCAGAATATCAGCAGGTTACTTGCTGGGAACATTTCTCTGTCCTATTTCTTCCTGTACCATTTCCCAACTTTCAGTTCTAAGCACATGTGTTCCTTAGAAAGCAATTGACAGTAATTCTCCAAGTCTGAAGAGGAATCTCAGTACTGGAGGTATGTGTTGTTGAGCCAAGTGAGGAGGGCAGGGGGAGCAAGGAACAGAAGACTGGGAACTTGAGCTGTGTGCTTGTGAATGATCACAAATAAGGGGCTTGATTCAGGTACCCAACACTGAAGTAATGGGAATAATGTGGCATTGAAATTTAGTGGATTACTGATGTGTGATTCAGCCCACTTGCTGTCCAGGGCTTCAGTGGAGGGGATCAGTTACATTAGTAATGTTAAAAATTTAGAGCAGGTGAATGAGTATGGCCCAGAGATCTTAATGTTCCTTGAAAGTTGAAAATGAGCATTTTGATGGCAGTCAGCATCTATACTAAATGTAAACCTTCAAATAATACTGCTCATCCTCTAATTTCACACATGGAAATTAAGTAATTTTCCAGATCTTGTGGGTTGGTAATAACCAGCAATTTCAGCACTCCCAGTATTAAATATTTGCAAAGGGCAGTTAGGCACAATTGAGGGAAATTACATGGGAAACAATTGCTTGCTCTAGTATTGAGAATAAGGAGAGCATCTCTCAGCTCTGTCTTACCCAACTGTCAAGAGCATAAATGGGAAGAAGGCACTGGAACTTCATTAAGGAAAAAAATTAAGGGTGTTCAGCTATCTCTGATATTCAGGTAATGTCCACATTCTTGAGTGCTGATGGGTGACATAAGCCACAACTTTAGGAATGAGTTATGGCTAGTTGATCATGCTGTGGGGAAAGGAAATGGACTAGAAGTGTTTTGGGCCGAGAATCTGCAGACTTCTGAATGTGTCTGGCATCGAGTTTAAAGGGCAAGTGTGTGTGAAGTGACTAAGCAAAGCCACTTCATAGGTGCTGTAGAATCAGTTATACACAAGAAATTTCTAAATAGATGCAGCAATAAATTGGAATACACAGATCAAGAAGGGTTGAAAACCATTCTTTACTAGTATGGTTGAGGTTGGAATGCACCTCTGGAGATTTCCTAATCCCACCTACCTGCTCAAGGAGACTCTAGACAAGCTAGAGCAAATTACTCGGGGCTGTGTGCTGTCATGTTTTAAATATCTCTGAGGACAGAGACTTCACGACATCTCTGGGCAGCTAGTATTCAAGGCTGCTGCTTTTTCCCATTCCTGACCTCCCAAGGGACAGAGTACAATACATGTAGAGGAGCTGGCAGATAGTCATTGAAAAATAATGAAAGCAATTCTTGTTCTAGGCTACTGTGCTAAAGTCCTGGACTACCTGTTTTCCCGGAGTTAAAAAGACAAAATTTACTGTACTGAATGTATTGTGGGCAAGCATTTAATTAAGAGGTTTGCTTGGATTTTTTTAGAACTTAAGTTCCACTTAAGCATCAAATTCAGGTTAGGGATGTTACCACAGAGTCAAACAGACTGAATTCCTTGTTAAAAAAGGCTTACAAAGCCAGCTGTGAGCACTCCTTTTCCTGGGTAAACCTGCCCCAAGCACACCACTTCATCCAGGCAGACTGAGTCCACACCTGTGGGAATAATTTCTGAGAAAACCAACATGGCTACTGCAGATGTGCTGCATTTCCAGATAACTTTTGACAAGATCCCTGGAAAACCATAAAGGAGAATCAGTAGTCATAAAACAAGGGCGAAGTTCAGAGACCATGAAATTGAGTAAGCAGTTGCAAATTGTGTTGTAAATGGATGTTTCAGATGAGAGAGGATTAATAGCAGGTTGCTGGGGGGATTACTGTTGGGCAGAATAATTACTAACCTTCTGGTTCATTTGAGCAAGTGCCCAGGGGATTTTTCACTTGATTGGTAGCATCCGATGTACTTACATTTGTGTGCATTCCATTTGTGGGATCTGCCACCGGCTGTGACCCATAAGGGCAGAGGCACCTTAGGAGATGTTTTGAGTTTGTGGTCATAGGATAAAATTGTCTGCTACTTCCTTTTGCTACTGGAGAGCTTTCAAGCTATAGGAGTATCTCGTGAGGCTGCCTTGAAGGCAACACCTGGTTGCCAGAGGTATCTGTAAAGCAAATGACATTGTTTGATGTCGTAAGTATAAAGTCAAGCCACTGTGGTGCTGTGGTATTACTGTTCAGGAACCATTCTGTCATGCATGTTTTAAAGGGGAAGATGGAAAAAATTGGGAAAAGGTCTGGAAAAAATGCTTTGGCATGGAAAATTTTAATTATTGAGTTTATATGATCAAAGAGAAGGCTGAGAGGTGAGTTCATAAGCGTGTGAAGGAAATAGAAGCTAACAGGCATAGCAAGAACAAGTGCCTTGGAGCAAAAGCCATTCATGTTCAGGAGAATGAAGATGCAGGAATGTTTCTTTGGGTGAAATTAATCATTAGAACTAACTGTCATGAAAAGTGATGAATTCATCTCATCAAAGATGAGGCAAAGCCAGCCTACTGATACCTGGTTAATTGGGTGAAATACAGAAATCTGTCATAAATAGGAGGAGGGAGGATATACTCTGATCCTGCCTTGCCATAAAATCTCTGGTTCTGTGAAATTTGTGGACTCAATTGTGCTTATTTAGAATTGTGCATCTAGCTGTGGTGAATTGAAGGAAGACAGAGGCAAGGCTTAGAAAGCCAAAAGCAAGAAATATGGTTAAAAAACAGTTATAATGAGAGATATTAATGTGTTATGTCACCCAGAAGGGAGAGGATGAGAAGGGACTTCATTTAACCTGCTTAAAGTCACCAAAAGGCTTGTAAACCTGCCAGCAGTAAGAATACAATACAAGAAATCATGGGCTGACAATTATGTTGAGTTTGTTAAGATCCATTTCACACAGCTAAGGCAGCCTGGGAAATCCACTTTCTGCAGGAGGCCAAATGTGCCAGTGCATTTTGGAAGGGCTGGGTAATTTTATATAATTATAGCAACAACAGTACAGGTTCTCATGCAAAGGAAAGGATGATAGAGTAGTGTACAGGGCGATAAACAGATGTCTACACAGCCCATCAAGCAATGCCCCCCACACAGACAACTCTGAAGAATGGCTGAAAAGCGCCATGGGCCACTTTACCATTTTACACTTTTCTGATCCACCAACAAATGATTCCTGACAGTCACAATAGTTCTGAGTGAATGAAAGAACCTTATTTAGCCTGACAAATCCTGTCATTTTAATAGGCAGAATGGAGGATGAAGGCAGCTATTCTGCCTCCATTTGAAATTACTTTTTTTTACCATGGGGCTGAGTGTTTCTTTTTCCAAATTTACAGCCAGCCTGTACCAGGTTATTTTGGTGCTGACCAAACTCTGGACTTCATGCTGCAAGCACAGACTGGAGATGGGAACAAAAAGGTAAAACAGGTGAAGGCAGGGAGGGCAGTGGCAGCACAGGAGTGGGGTAGGCTGGGTAAAAAGCGACAAACATTCTCTGGTCCTTGCTTTTGCCCTCTCTTTGGCCGGCACTCCTTAGGGTGTGGACACAGGCCATGCCTCTGCAAGGGGGCTCTGCATATACCTCTGCCTTGGCATCCATTAATGCTCAATCTCTCCCTGCCTTGAGGTGGTGGTGATAGATGGCAAATCTGGCCTCCCTGTTTGGAACCAGGAACTTCCATGGCAGAGGCAACAACTCGATGCACTCTCAGTCATGACTTTGGACAAGAAGTCTGTTTTTCTCTTCTGGGCTGATGAGACCAAGCCTGTGTTACGAAGTTTGGTAAGCATGCATCTTTTCTTCACTTTGAGGTTTCTCTGTGGAGCACATGCAATGGTCTGTCTCTTATGCCTATTGTCATTGAACTTGAACCTAATATATGAGAAGGCTGTCAGGGACATCTCTTTCTTTGACATTCTGACTTCTCTGACCCTGAACACAGGAATTTTCATTTGCAAATTCTTCATTGTAAAGCTTTGTTGACAGAAATTTTGCATCCACAAACTCCAAAATTTGTGAATTTCATTTTTTCATGCAGCACTGAGGAGTTGTAACTGCAGATTTGTTCCCAGCCCAGAGTGCTCCTTCTGTCCGTGCAGGCACACAGTTTGTCATTGAGACTCAAACTTCCAGACTGTAGCTTTGCCCATCAAGCTGCATATGACAGAGCTAGATTTCAACCTTATCAAAGAGAAATTGTAGAGCAAATTCTGTTTTAGGGAAAAAATGGTTTCAGGAGTTAATCTTTGTAAAACTACACGATTTCATTCTTTGATCCATGTAAAAACAACACAGTGTCAGAAAACTTTATTTTTTTGACAAAGCTGGACTCCCCTTTGCTAACAGTTGTTATGTTTTTGTGTCTTTCATTCCGACAGCAACCTGGTCTCAGACCTGAGCGCCCAGGGCTGCACCACCTCTACCTTCTCCATCCTGTTTTTCCTACAGTCCTTCTGGACCTCACCAATGCAACAGACAAAGTCATTGCTTCAGCAGGTGAGTACAAATGGAGGAGAAACTACCTAGACTAGAAACAGAGAGAGAGAAGTAGCTGTGAGAAACAATGGGCTGCAGTTGTGCCTTTAAAGGGAGCACCAAAAGTCCACCACACATAGCATGACAATGGGAAATAAGATTCATCTTCCTTCTGAAGGAGCATCCTGTCCACTCCCTACTTTGCAAATAAAACACCCACAAAGTTTCTTACATGTTTAAGCAATGGCAGGTTTAATGCATGTTCTACACCAGAGAAGTTGTGTTGCTTTCCATGGAGCTATTTTGAATTTAATGCTGTGCATAAAAAATCACTCTGTGACTTTTCTCTGTCACCTCAGATACACTTCTGCTTTTGTTGGTCATCTCCCGCTCTTTGGGATAGGAGCTGTTCTACTTCCTCTTTATTTTTGTAAGGGGGAATCAAAATATATAAGTGTGTTTTCAGGGAAAAGTAGATCTGGATTTAACATCTATACAAGATTGTACAGTCCCTGTTCAACTTTCTTGCTCTTTCTAAAGCAATTCAGCAAATAACCAGCCTCTTGTGCATGGGAGTGTGGGATAAAAGATCAGTTCATCCAGAACTAAGAGAAGTAGGCCAGGAAGTGTAGAAAAACTGCTGCATAGTAATAACATCTAATTGGACTTGAATCAAAAACACAGTTCAGGCAAGAACAAATAGAATACTATTGTTACAGGGGTTTTTTTTAGAAACTAGGATTTCTGAGGTCTGTACAGATCATTCTGCAGTCACTGGAGTCACCTGATTTGCCAGTGCTTTACAAATTTCCAGTTTTATAGAGGTAAAAAATAGCTACTAACAGGTGTGGGAAGGAGAGCTGAGAGTGAACTGTATTCTTGAAATATGCTCATATCCTATGTCAAGCCCAAAAACATAACCTGGAACCAAACCCTTCCATTTCTGATCTCTATTTCAGTTTCTATCCATGGAAAAATGTTAAAATAATATTCCCTTATCAACTAAAGTACATGGAATTGTAAAGTCAGACTGAATATGCTATCAGTCTCGTGGATATTTTGATTGAGTAAGGGCTATAACATTTCTTTTGGAAGAACCATAATCATTTCCTCCTCACCACTGTTTTCTTGCCCTTTTCTGATGGACCAGTTGGAATTAATGACCTCCAAAAGGATGCATTTCACATCACTGTGACAACAACTGCAACCTCTGAAAAGCAGCCAGGATTTCTGTCGGTCAGCAAGCTGGGCCTGAAGTGGGCCATGATGAGTCAGGGCCGAATGGTGTGGTTAAAGGACAGCAGGACTGCAAAAATCAGCCGTGGAGAAGTGAGGCGATTTCTGGCCCGGATGAAATTTGCTGACTTTCCTCAGAAGGTGAGATTGTGCAGGAATCCCTCATGAAATCCAGGCCTTTGAAAACATCTGATCTCTTCCCTACAGACGCAGTTAAGGTGCTCTTTGGGTTGGAAGGAGACTGGTGGGATGCAAAATGACTGTTTGCAAGATGACTGGCTGCCCCTTTGGGCATAAGATGGGCAGATTGTGATGCAAAGATGTACTTAGGCAGTTGAGCACAGCACAGGATCTTAGAAAGAAGCAGGGATGATGATCATAAGAGACTGAGAGACTTGCAGAGGGATCAGAGAGGTGGGACTGAGATCACTTGTTTTGACATGGGCAAGCAAGGGTCCTCCATATAGTGGTGCCCATGTTCTGTTGCTGACTTTACTTTTCCAGACTGGATGATAATAGATTTTGGCTTTAATGTTTGTTTGCCTTTCCTTCTTCAGCTCTAGCCTGGTGGTTCCTCAGATGTTGGTTGGACCTGTGGCCTGCACTGGGAATATAGGAAGCTGCTCTGTGTATCTTCAGGAAAATGGCTGTATAGAGGGAATGGGGTCTAAAAGCACTTCCCCTTTCTTCAGCTGTCTGGGGAATGCTGCTGGAGGCAGGTTTGTCCTAGGCAGACCTGTTCTGTACCAGAGAAACCTTGCTCAGCAACTCCCTCTCCGTGTGCTGTTCTTGCATGCTTCCTTCCAGGTAACACAGAAATGTGAATTTAGAGGTTATATACATATATATATAAAATCAGGCTTTATATATATATGTGTTAATTTATACAATGTATGTATATTTTTTGTATGTTTAATTTATGAATGAGAATTAGGACACACCTTTTTATGTCCAGACAGTGTTCCCAAGCAGTCTAACAAGCTCTATGCCTAGAGTGAGCCATGATGAGTCAAGGCAAGTGGTGTGGCTAAAGGACACCCTTAATCTTTTTATTTTTGGAGAGAAGTCTCTGGCTCCTGCAGGTTTAGTCTTATCTACGACTTCTCCTGTGCTCTCAGCTCTCTTGTCCATGCTGTTGCCAGACTCACAAACAAGCTAGTTCTCTGGCTGAATTACCTGATCTAGAGAAAGATGGTCCCCACAGCATTTGCCAGCCCCTTACACTTGTGTCTTTCTTTCCCAGTTCCAAGTTCAGGACACCAAGTTCAGGCATATGTGGGTGATGTAGAAGTGAAAGGTTCACAGTTTATTTCTCTCCATCCTTAAAGTTTGTAAGAACCCACATTGTCACTGTAACATCAGACTGCAGTCCAATGGGCAGAATCTCCCTTTGCCAATGTATCACAGCCCCCTTGGGATAGGAGGCCCAGCAGATCCCAAATGTCACTGTAAAAGTCACTCAGTCTTGTCACAGAAAAGCTGATTCTTACGCTGCTGCCCCAGGGTTTAGAGGTTCAGAGACAGAACTAGAAAGCTTTTCTGTGCATTTTAACCCTATCCTGAGTTCAATATTGCCATTCCCTTGCCAGCCCAGTCCTGTGTGCAGCTCCAGGAGGAGCAAGCTACCCCTGGGACACATTTGTTCACAGTGTGTTAGGTGTGTTCCACTCTGTGTCCCAGAGTGTGCTATCATTCTCTGTTGCATTTGAATTTTCTTGTAGTAGAAAAGACCATATAAAAGTGAAACAGTTTGATGCCCTGGTAGTTCCCCACCAGTAGTTTAGGGCAACAATATAGGAACTCCTTTCCTAGTATGCCATTCTAAGCCTGGCCTTTGTTATTAAACAGAGCCATGCTGAGATGAGGATTGCAAAGGACTTTTCTGTCTAGCACGTGCCCTTCCAGCCTCCCCACATTTCCCCATGAGTTATGAGGTGATAGCAGACTTTAACCCTCCTTCCAGATGGGCACATTAGCCATGGGTTAGCTCTCCTGGGCCCTTGACACCTCCCTTTGCTGTATCACCCTTTCCATCATCCCACATTTCTATATAAAGCTTCCAGGATAGCCCTTCAGGTTTAGCTGCAAGCCCCAAGGCTGGTCTTTGGGCCCTGATCTCCTAATGTCAGAGCTGTGAACAGTTTGTATATGTTTAATGGTATTTTTGTGTAAATAGCTTTGTATATATTAGCACAACTGTAGCAATGGCTCTAGGCCTGGCATTTTCCTCCAGACAGGGTTTAGTGTTTATAGTAGAGCTAGTGTCAGTTAACAGAGCTGCAGAATAGGACTGAAAGTGTGAGGACCAGTAACGTATGAGGGATTAAACAGGAGTGTTCCTTCCCTCCTGTCCAGCCACCACCTTGCTGGGAAAGGTGAATTGGCTGTTACCTAAGTAGTTACTTCTGAGATTCTTCCTGAGAGAACTGATATTCAAGAGCAGTGATGTTAGCTCCTCCTTAATGTGAATTCACCCTGCCCACACGCCCCCCCACCCCCACTGTGAATAAAGAGTCTGTCTGTATATTGTTGGAAAAATGTATTTGAACTGCAGTGAAACAAAATAAATACTGTGTACAGCGTCATGTGTCATGTGAACCAGTGTTTCACCTTTGAGAGATTATGAGTTTGCTTGGGGTTCTGATTCAGGGGTTGTTTGCAATATTTTTACAATGGACAAAAAAGGAACAGATGAATAGAAGTAACATAAAAAGCAAAAGTCCTGCCAAATTCTTAATGGTTGTGAAGAAACAGTAAAAAGAGGCAGACAGCAAAGTAGCTCAGAATGGGAGATTTCTGGGCAAAAAGCAAGAAGGGAACATGTGGGAGTCATTACAGATGGGGGGAGGAGGAGATGTCTGAAAGCTATCCCCTATTCCTACTGCAGCAGGACTTTTAATCTGGGGGCAGGGAGAAGAGTTTGGGCCTGGAAATTAAGAATAAGCAGGGTGTTCAGAGAGGGTGACAGCTGACCAATATGAACACTGATGGCCTTCACCATAGCACTGAACTGGAGGTGCTGATGGAAGGGCAATGTGACACCACCCAGCAGTGCAGTTTGCCATCTGGATGGTGCTGACTATCTGTTCCCCAGAGCAATACTGGGATCAGGACATCTGACTCAACTCTGAAAGTGCTGGAGACCAGCATGTCCCTCCAGTTTCACCCTTGTCAGAAGAGGGCACCCATCACACTGTATATGACCAGGGAGGACCCCCATACTTCTACTCTAGTTGCCCTGACCCAGTGCCTGCCTCCTCACTCCCTGTAGAGCCTGGAAGAGCTCCCCAAAACCTGCCAGTGGTGCCAGTGCTTGGTTCAGAGCTCTTGTTCCTCCCAAACCCCGCTGCTCTGTCCCTGTACACTCATCCCTAACAGCGATCCTCCCCAGTTGTCTGGCCCAAGACTTCATCCAGGTCCAGCTCTGGTTCCCTCTGGAGTATTTTCTGCTGCAGATCAGTGTAGAAGTCAACTCCCTCAGAGACTGAATGGAAGACCTTGCCTTTGGGCTCATAGTAGCTGCTTATTTGCTGTATGAAGCACTGGTGGTGCTGAGGGTGATCCTTGAGGGTCCCATCGTATCCCTTGATGTGGTTCCTTTTGAACTCCAGTATCGTCTTGGTGTAGGTATTGAGAGTGGTGACAGCAGAGGCCATGCAGCAGGTGAAGGAGGCCCAGGCCATGCTGCCAGAGACACATAGAAGAAGCACATGCTGTGAAAAGCCATGTAGGGTAAGGAGCACCATGACACACCCCAATTCTCCCTGGTTTGCCAGGCAGAATCTACTGGGCACAGACATGAACTAGAGTGACTAAGCTCATAGCATTACAGTTCTTAGGGGTTATCCCACCACAGGATTCTTCTTAAATAAGTGGGATAAACATTGGTCATCCCCATGACAGGGAAGGGAGTGACACAGGGAAAAGGGCAGCAGGAACATCTGTAACTGGTCAGAGCAAGGGAGCACAGCTTGGAAGCAAGTTCTGTATTGCTGGACGCTCAGTGTCTTACTGTGCATGAGGCTTGTCTACCTGAGTGTAACCAAATTGCCATTCTGGCATTTCATCTCCACGGGTGGCACAGGGCACTGGAGTGTTTGAAAATCAATGCGGTCATCATCAATACAGCATTGAAATTGAACCTGCACTTTCCATGGGCACCTGCAAGGCTCACCCAACTGTTTTTCAGGTCAGGTATGTCATGTCCACTGTGTTTGGCTGCTTTATCCTCTAGAGAAAGGCACACTGAGCCACCTGCTTTTCACAGCTCCTCTTCCTGGCTCACAAGTGACCCTGTGGTGTACTGCCTGCTTTCCCTCCTTCCTGCACGTAGTATCTTCTTAAGATGGCCTTGGCCTCCAGTGAGCTGCCATTATAGGCTGGGCCAGCACTGGAGATGGTGTGGCTGCTGGCTGGGGGCTGAGCTCTGCCCACATCTCTAGGCTTGGTGTTGGTGTTGCAGGAATAGGCCCTTTGGCCCAACACTGGTTAGTGAAGATGCCAAACCAGCATGCAACTTGTTAAAGCGGCAGAAAAACAAGGTGTGTTTGAAAGCATCATTACAAGTGTGACACTGGCTTCTGCACACAGGGAAGAGTTGAGACCAAACAGGGCAAACCAGCAGAGGGGCAAGCCTAATTAGTTAGCAAGGCTGAAGGCAATTCAGTTCAAGTGTGACCCCATTGTTTTCCCACTCCTTTGGTAACCATTCATTTAAGTAGCTCAGCCACCATTTATTAAAACAGGGTGAGGCAAAGACAGGAGATTAGTGGTAGGAGAATCTTGGTACACCTGTCTTTGGAACACACAGAAGGTCAAGACAGGAGGAGGAAGCAGGTGGCATGGCTGAAGCTCTAAAGGCTGGGGGTGAAGATGGCCTCAGAGCTCACATACTAGAATGCCCAGCCATAGTCCCATGTGTGTGGCCTCCAGTCCTCCGGTCCCAGATTAACTGTTGCCTGGAAGACTTGAGTGTACATCATGTGTGCCACCATCCCAAGGAGACCTGGACACAAAGGACAAAGCAAAGAAGTTACAGCAGGAGCCAGAGCAGCATACTTCAGCCTTGAGTGGAAAAGCAGGCTCTCCAGTGCTGAGATTCCAAGACTACAGTAATACACTTACCTGACAGCACTGAGGAGACAGCAGCAAAGGCATTGAGCTTCATCCCACAGACAGGATTGCCAGTGTGCAGAATTTCCACCATCAGGAGGATGAAGCTGATGAGCAGCAAGCTGATGTACAGCATCTCTGATCCCAGTGACAGCCACAGAATTCCTGCCAGGAGTACAGGATGCAACCATGTTCAAGGAAGAGTACTCCCCTCTCTCAACCCAATCCTGAAAGGATGTCCTTTGGATAGAAGGGGACAAAGGAAAACAGCAAACACCCAAAAGCAATCTCCCCAGCCTGTGAGCAGGGGATCAATAGGTGCTGGAGGGGACAGAGTGCATGTCACAGAGGATGGCTTGGCTCCTCTAGCATGGCAGAGCTGAGGTGATCTAAAATGGCCTCTGTAAACAAGCTAGCACCATTCATAAACAGCAAGGAGGAAAGCAAAGGGAAAAAGACAGGGAAGCTGTTGACTGTTAGCATAAAATATAATGGTCATAGGTTGGCCATGAACACATCCAAACTCTAATCACAACAACGAAAGCAAACAACTTTTAGCCTGGGACTCAACTATTTAAGAACTGTATGGTGCATCCATGACTGTCTGGGACATGGCCTCTGGAATTCAGGAAGCCTCTTGCACCCCTGTATTTCTCACTGAAACCTCAATTAAAATGAAAGTGTGTTCCTTGGGGTTGATATCCAGCCAGGGCAGTAACACTGACTGCCCACCCTGCTCCTTAAACAGAGTGCAGGTACTTCCATGCTGGGATTTCGAGTGGGATTTAAGTGATACTAGAGTCCACAGCTGAGCTGAGTTCTACAGCTGTGCAGAAAGAACTGAAGGAGGATGAAGAAAGGCACTCTGTAATGCTGGGCTGTGGAAAAGCACAGGATCCACTGAGGAAGAAACATTATTCTGACAAATGAAGCAGCACTGTGAACACTACTGTTAGCAACTATTAATGGCTGTAGAGGAGATATTCAGCTGGGGAAAGGGAGTGTGAAGAAAACCCTCATTAATGTGGCACTGACTTGAATACTCAACATCATTAGTGCCATAGAGTCAACCAGCTCTTTAGCAGAAATAGATGAGCTGCATTCCCTGTTTAAAGGAGCTGGCTTGCTTGCTGCAGCACCATCAAGGAGAATATTTCACTAAAGGTCAAACTGTCAAAAGTATTCTGGAGGTTGCAGGCACCACACATACACAGAGACCTCTGCATCATTTTCCTTGTGAGTCTAAGCTTCCCAGTGATGATGTGTAATTTGGTCTTGTAATGTTGCCTGTGTGTTGTGGAGCTGCTCTGCACACACCCAGCTCAGCCAGCCCATCCCACAGTCAGCAGTCACACCCCCTTGTGCAGTGCTAACCCAGCCATACAACGGCACCTGCACTGGTCATGTTAAGGTGATACTTTGTGCAGGAAGGGGTGAAAATGGTGCCGCAAATCCCCAGCATTTATTACACCCTTGCTTTCAGGGTTTGAGTGCTGTGACAGGCTTTGCATCCCAGGCCTTTCCCTTCATATATGAACATCTTCTGAAACGACTTGTCTCCAGCCTGCATCTCAGGGAATAGTTAGCAAGCCCACACCAACTGAAAAGCCTTCATTAAGCAGAATCTCCATAGCATATGTACACTTAGTACATATGTACATCAAAGTATACTGAAGCTATCCACAGGGTGATTTGAAACATGTGACAATGACAGGAGGGATGATGTCTTCTACCCAAATGTAGTTTTGTATTTAATGAGGCAGGGACTTCACCTTGAAAGCGTAGTTTTCAGATATCCTGTTCACTTACCACAAAGTAAGAGGTGATTCAGCTTCCAGATTCACGGTATTAGGCCCCAAAACTGAAGCACTGAGTTAACATGTAGCCTGTGTAGGAGGGGCTGCCCTGAGGCTGCATCCATCCTCTTCCCCTTTACTACAGCAAGATGACAACTCCAGACCTGGCAACTCACAACATGAGAGAAATCCCACCTCATACTGGAGGGAATCTGAGGTTTCCAGCACTGACTTCACAAATGGCAGTGGTTTATGCAAGCATCTGGGAGGAAATCTTTGCTCCTTTAGCAACCAGAAGGACAGGATTTCTTACCTGGCTCTTTGGGGACCCACCCTGCTGTCCCCATACAGGCAAAATGCTGCAGGTCCCTGTCCCTAGGAGGCACACTGTACAGCTACAGTGAAATAGAGGGATTTGCTCTTACCTCTCTCTGCTGGTGGTGAAAGCTCAATAAAGCTGCGGCATTTCTCTTCTGAAACACAAAACCAAAGCTTTGAGTTTATTATAAAACAATGCAGGGAACACAGGGGAAAAGAGAATCTCTTCATCTCACTCTCTTTTCAGTGCATACATCTATTCATCCCTGAATCTACCCATCAGACCTTCTCACCTCCAGTCTTTTTCTATCTTTCCAGACCTTCACTGAGGCAAACGATTGGGAGGCAGCATTTTCCTGCAAAACTAGAAATTACCTTTTCAGGAAAAAAAAGCTTCAGCAATTTGTAAATCTTTCTAGCTTCTGTTGAATATAAAAATCTGTTGCTACTCATTCACAACATTACTGATGATCAGGTTTATTAAGGGTGTAGCTTGTAACAGACTGCAGATCCATCACTTCTGCTGAATTCCCACACACCCTAATCTCAGAAGAGCATTTCTAGCACTGCTTCTCAAAGAAGAAAGCAAAAAAAGAACTTCCCAAGTGAAATACTTTGTGACAGAGATGCAAGTCCCCCTTCTGTGGCAGAGACTCATACAGAAATATGGTCCTTGGTCCTCACATTTTAGGCATGCTATTTCAACAAATTGTGTTAATATTTGCTTTGGCAAACTACTGTCTCAGCTGAGGGTCCATCATTATTATCTGTAAGCCTCTGTCCCTGCATAGTGCATGACTGCATTTGAGGGTCCTCTCCTCCACTTGGCACAGTATTTTCTCCCTGACTTTTCCGCTTCATGTAAGAATCTAATTTTCTTAATTTCTATCCCCAGTTCTAATCTTTCCAAATCTCCTGTGCTACTTCTGTCATCCACAGCTCTCAGGATGCTACCCAGTTTAGTGCCATCTGCGGTTCTCATTAACTTGCAATTTGCTCCTTCACCTAGAACTTTAATGAGGATATTCAGTAATGGCTCATCTAAACTGATCCTGCGATTAGCCTGAAAATGAAATCCTTTCTCCAGCTCAACTCAAACTCCTTTTGTTCAGAGTAGTCCCTTCTTTGTTGTTTTTGTTGTCTATGCAGTTCCTTCAAAGATGCACTACTGTGGGTGGGTGATTTACAGGAAGCAGGAGGCTGAGACTGACTGTGCTTCTATCCTGTGCTCTATCCCGTGTTCTGCTGTGATCCAGATGTTACATACTTTCTCTGTTCCTTCAGGCACTGGGGTTATTCCAGGACTGCCCAGTGAACAGAAAAGTTGTTTAGAGAAATCAGTTGAGGGATGTAGTTTCATTCCCACAAGCATCATGGAAACACAACCCAACCCAAGCCAGTCATGAATAAACACATCTCCTTCCACAGCCCTTCTGGAAATGCTCATAACAAAAAGCAGCCCACTTGTGAGGACATGAGAGTTTCAAGCACACTGCCTTCTGCTCTAACCCCTCCTTCTGTCTGCTTTTCTTCACTAGTTATTTATTTTCAAACTGACAGACACAGAGATGAAAAATACTATACTGGAAGGATGGCTTGGTTAAAGAAGGTGAGACATTTGTACTTGGGCAGAGCTGAAGGGAGGGTGGTGGGCTCAGGGGAATGGCCCTGGTGAAAGCGACTTCCATCACTCTATTTTTAGATACAAATCTCTGTGTTGGCCACCTTCTGGGTTAGTTCTGATCTTTGATGTGTGTGCCATGCAGTAAAGGGCATCTGAGCACTGCAGAGCACCCACCTGTGCTGGCATGGCACAGGATTCAGCAGAAGAACTTGAGCAGGTCTGGGCAGAAACAAGTCAAGGGTGAAGGGAAGCACCAAAGGGTTCTAGTACAGGTTGCACAACCAGTCCCTGGCACTTCAGGATTTACAGTGCCAGTCCCACATGGTCAAAAATCACTAATGAAACCTGTCACAATATCACAAAACTTAAAAGCAATTACAATATTGCAGCTCTAATCCTTAGGTTAATTTACGTCCTAGCTTTAGTTCCTTTGGGTTCAGATCCTCCAGGTTTTCTCTGTATCTCTAAGGTAGTAATTCCCTTTCTCTGTTTTATTTATTTGGTTTTTTTAAGAAAAGCCCAGTCTCTGTTTAATAACACTAAACTACCCAGTTGGATGATTTAAGAACACCAACTATTGTAGTCCTCACAGTGATAGCTAAAAATTATAATCTGCATAAAATCACTGTACTTAGATTTCTGAGAGGACATCACAAATTTACTGAAGAGCACAAAGTAAGCTGTGTATAGGAATGGAGATAGGGGGAAAAGGAAAGGAGGCTCATGGAAATTCCCATCAGGATGAACAGTGCTATCATAAGGTCATTGTCACCACCACCATCACTTGCACTTCACAGGCCCTGTTCCTGACCAAAGGGCACACCAGAGACAACCACTCTCCATTTCCCTGATCTGTGAACACTCCAGTGAAGAACAGAAATATATTGACTGCACCAGTGCCCAGGGCTGATACCATCTAGGAAAAGGAAGAATACTTTTCTCCCACGTGTTCTCAGCCTTCTACCTTTCAATTTCAAACTTCTGTGGAGTAAATACAAGGCAACAAGTTGTGGCTGCCTGAGCAAAACACTACCTGGCCCCTCCATGCTCTCTTCACAGGAAAGCCACATCCCTGTGTGGAAGTATCTGAAGGCAAAGCGGTCATCCCCAGTCTCCCAGCTGTAGTGCACTGTGTCCTCAGAGGAAACATTGCTCGTGTCTGCATCAGATGGCATGGGCACACCCACACACTGGGAGGCTTTGCTCTTCCCACACAAAGGCTTGGGTACTTTCTGGGTCCCAGTGCACCAGTAGCTGCCCAGCAAGGCTGTGGTGGAGAGGGTGAGAGCCAGCAGGTTGAGGACGACAGCCAGGAAAGTACGGCGCAATGGCAGTCCCTTCAGCAGCTCCATCTGCAACACACAAATGGGAGACACCATCATACCAGCCACTTGTCCCACACAGCCTCAGGAATCCCACCTTCTCCCAACACGCAGCTGTGGGGAGGGGTTATGAGCACTCTGCCCTCCTCACAACATCCCAACAGCTCACCCAGCATGGAAGAACCATTCCCTGAAAGCCAGGGCAGTGGACCTGGTCAGCTTCAACCATATTCAGCAAAGTATTCTGAATATCTGTACTGGGGAAGAGAGGGTGACATAGCAGGGCTGAGCGCGTTGAGCTGTCTGAGCACATGAGCAAAACGAAGGGAACATCACATTCATCCATCTCAGAGATGACAGGGAGAAACTGTTAACCAACTTCCCTCAATACCATGTGTTGCCTTTACACGAAATACAAATGCTCTCTCCAATTAAATGAGAAATCTTGTTGCCAAGTGTCCCAAAACACTTTTTCAAGCAGCTCATTACTGCACCTAGGGAGGCAGAGTGTATAGTGATTTCTCAGTGGGAAAAGGCAGGAAAATGTTCCCAAATCGCTGAAGGTCACACATCAAAGCAGTGACCGGCTCAGAGAGAACACCCAGCTACCCAGACCTGGTATCTTAAGTACAAGCCACAGAGCAGCACCTTCCACCTGAGCTCTCATCTGCACCTCAGAAATTTGGTAGGGTGATGGGATGGCAGCGTCTTTGCTTTCACACAAAGTGCCAAAGGTTTTTTCCCTATAAGGGTGAATGTTGCCACAAACATTCTTACTGATTTCATCTCATCACTTAAAGTAATTCAGAAAGTAGTTTGTGAATCAGGGACTTTCTCACTCAGAGGAAAGATGAAGACTTTAGGGTTCCTGCAAAACCCTGCACTCACTCCTGAGAACCCCAAAATATCACTCCATAGATTGATTAGATGTCATCTACCCACACATCAACTTTCATGTAATCAATGCATGTCTCTTCCCACGTGGCACTCCCTATGTTTGGCACAACTTCATCTAGATACTCCCACCCTTTCCTATTTATGACTCTGAAAATCTATTTACCCATGAATAGATTCAGCTTGTACAGACACTGCCTGCTGCGGGTCCTCTTCACTTAACTTTGGCTGACTCACCCAAGGCTGAACGTGTGAGAAAAACCATTCTGTGGACATCACTATAAATAAACAATACAGACCCAGC
Source organism: Molothrus ater (assembly GCF_012460135.2). Lineage (NCBI taxonomy): Eukaryota > Metazoa > Chordata > Aves > Passeriformes > Icteridae > Molothrus > Molothrus ater. The sequence goes on from NC_050482.2 coordinate 47,562,421, forward strand.
TTTGCATTGTCTGTGACTGCACCACACATAAACCAATTAGAACCAATTTTTTCTGCTACCCAGCAAGCTTGGAAACACAGTCAACAAAGACAGTGCAGAAGCTCCTCTTGAAAAGCAGGATCTTATTAGCATCTCACCATACTGAGAAAGCAGTGCCTGACCCTGAAAACCCTCATTGAAAGCAAGAAAATACTCGGCTCCTGAAATTTTCCTGTGTTGTTTCGTACTCTGGCTCCTTTGTCTCTTCAGCAGGACATTTCTTTCTGCACCCTGGAGATGGTAACATCTTAGTGATGCCATAACTAATGGCTTTCATGATTTGAAGGCATATTGAATATCACCATTTTCACAGAGAAGACACCTACTAGGAAGAGTTCCTGGCTAAGATTAGTGGCAAACTTCTCACTGAAAGTTTTTAGTGGAAAATTTGGCTTATGACTGAAAAGGAAATTGCAGACAAAATTGCTCTTCTCAAAACTACAGTTTTTCACCTGAAAATTGAAACCTTCAGCACACAAAGTTTTTCAGTTTTTTATCAATGCTTAATTATAAGATTTTCTGTCATCGGGTTTTGGGTTGCTAATGCTTTTATTTAACCAAAAAAAAATTACACTCACAATATTTACAAAAATCATCTTTCTAATTTAAATCTTCAGTAGTGAGAAAAATATTCTCTCCAGTTGATTTATGACAGTAGTTGAAAGGCCGTATAATTTCAGGAAGAGTGTTAAGGAAAAGACATAAAAAGTACAAGAAACAAATGAGTCAGAAGTAGGAAGTGGATCAAGGATGCAGAAGACATATGGAATGAGAAGCAAATCTAAACTACTTCCTGAAAACATTGTTAGAAAAGCTTCCCTTCACAAAAACCAAGCACTCACTGATAGAAACCAACCATAATGTCTAGATAGCCCCAAAAAGGAATGATAGTTGAATTTACCTTAGCAGCAAGTCTTTGAAGTCCTGTTAATTTGGATGAACAGCACAGAAGTGGGACTCACGCTTTGTCTGCTGTTTGTTCATCTCTATATCCCCCAAGAAACCCAATTGCTGCAAAATCCCTTCCTCCTTTGTCTGGTCCCCTCCTCCTTCTCCTCACCAGTGATTATTAAATGCTATCCCTTTGATCAGCAGCTGTTTTGTGGAAAATGGTCATTTTGTAATCCACAATGCAATCAGAGCACAGCTGTTCTGGGAGATTATATGGGAAGCGATTGGTGCAGCGGGTTGGGATTAAGTGCAGAAGAGTGACCTGTATTAATTGAGTAGAAAGTTTCTTTAAAACACTGAAAGATTCCAGCCATCCCCACATGGTAGCTATTTGGGACCTTGTATGGAGGAAGATGGCAGCTTTGGCCAGTGCTACAGGGGAGGAGTGACCTTAGCTGGGAAACTGCCAGCACCCTTGGCATCAGGTCACCCCTTGCACTGTGCACTGTCTCAGTGTAATGGCAAAGACCAAAAGCATCCTAGGATATCTTCCTGGCCACACCCAGGAGTTGCAGAAAGGGCAGAATAAAATAAATGGGGAGAGGAAAGTTTATGCAACTGCATCTGCTCTGAGGACTGAGGATTTCAGTCCCTGAAGAGATACTAATGCAGCTCTGGAAATTTCGATGCCAAAAGGAGCCCCTTAGCAGAAGAGCTGCTGAGTGGCAGACTGACACCATGGCATCACTACCACAAAGGAGGTGTTTGAAACAGCAGCAAGTCAAACCAATAGTCAAAGCATAGGACAATGAGGTAGATTGTCAGTGTCGCTGGTAGTGGCAGCTTTTACCAAAATGTGAAGGTCACTGGGAATCCCAGCTGGTTCACATTGGATGAATTTGGGAACCTACTAAGAAGAGACAGAGACTCACATTGACACAAAGTCAGCTCTGAGCTCTTGTCCTAAAACTTTAAAGGTTCTCAAAATACCTGTGTGGTATCAAACCCATGAAAAGTAAGAATGTCACCACCTCTCATGAGAAGGTACTCGAAGCTGTGGAGCAGAGCAGCACTGAATCACACTGCAAGGGAGGAGAACATCAGGGAGGGGAACATCCCAAAGGAAGACACATCCTGTCCTCCCCACAAGCGCTTAGCCCAGTGCCGAGCGGGTGAAGCTCGTACCACCACTGGGAAGGAACAAGGCAGATTCCCTGCATGCTGCTCTGCCAAGACAGAGGAAACCAGTGGTGCATCCATTGTCATCCCCTGTGTCCAGCCCAGAGCGCAGAGGCTGGAGCAGTGCAGGAATAGCTCTGGGTGACAGCACAGCCTGTGACAGCCCCACACAGCACGGGCAGCAGACGGAGGAGTTCACGGGCAGCACATGGGCTGTGCCATGCCGGGCTCCTGACCCCCCCTGCCCTGAGCAGAATGGGCAGTAGCTCTGGGGTTATTTTAATCCCAGTCGCTGCATAAACTCCTCTAATGTAGATAAGCGTTTCTAAGACGGACTAACTGAAAGCAATGCTGAATGTCCCTGTGCTCCATGGACTGCCTGCAGGTTTTTGATTAATAAAGAGGTTCTGTTTGAAACAGATGTACTTAATTTACTGGAGTAGGTAGAACAACAGCTGATGCCATTTAAAAGGAGAGTGGTTTTTTGCTTTCTTTTTTGCAGTCTATCCACATCTGGACACCTTAAATTTAACTTCTAAATGTTCAGTTAAAAAAAAAAAAAGAAACAAAACCTGGTTTACGAGCTCAAGAATAAATAAAGTCCATCTCTACTGACAATCCTTAACACCTTCCTAATTTTAAGCTTGGTTAGAGTATGATTAAAACCCAAGATTCTTTGTCCGTTTCTAAAGCTGAGTTCATGGCATATATATTGATGAAATTAAACTGAATTGGTTTAATATGAATAAGAATTCATGTTGAGAAATTGATCACAAATATGCTATGGTTTAAAAAATATGCTTATAGCAGATTTAGTATTCTGAATAATGGCAGATATTTATCCTTCCAGAAGATGGCAATCTTTCTCTAGTCTTCTTTTTGGGACTCTCTGCTGCTCACATGTATGCTGGGGGAAAGCAACACCGAAGTTTAGACTGCTATTCCTTCCCTTGAAATTCCTCCCCCTGTCCCCTTCTTTTTTTTTTTTGCAACATTTTTATGAATACAAACTCTTTACCTTGACTCTGAAATGGGCCGTGGATCTGTCCCTTGGAATTATCTGAGTATGGGAACACTTGAAATCACTGGGAAAAGAAAAAAAAGAGGAACGATTGCAGGAGCTTGGCTTTTGCTCACCTTCTACCCTGCATGAAACTATTCTGTCCAACACTTTTCACAATATTTTGTCAAGTATCACATTAAATTTCCCCAGATTATTGCATCCAACTCATAGAACACCAACACCAGAGCATGTTTCCTGATGTTCAACAAACTCCCCTTTGCAAAATTACAGGGATTTTATCTGGTTTTGGTTTGGATTTTGGTTGGCTGGTTGGTTGGCTGTTTTTTTTTAAATTTTCTATAATAACCTCACCTCAATCTGACCTATTACAGACAGGAAAATCAACTGTATCTGTCTTTCACCCTGCTGTGCCTTCAGTTTTCTCCTCTTTGTATCTGATATTTCCCACCATCATTTAGCTTGGCTAGAGTTTTTGGATGCCTCTTTCTCTTTGAACTCAGCAGCAGCCAGTCCCTGGTGACTCGTTTAAAATTTGCCCATTGAAGTGACTGCCCATAGCAGTTGATTTCCTGTGCAATCAGCCAAATGCCTGACTTATAGAAACAAAACAAGGAAACAAAATGCAAAAACCCCCAAAATCGTCACACAGCATCACTGTGGAGATTGTCAACTCTAAAGAAGCCTGGGCATTGACAAGTGATGCATTTTTATCCTGGCTCTATCCCTGGCTTGGGTATATCCTGCCCTAAAGTGACAAATTCAACTCCCAGGGATGTTGGTAGAAAAGAAGGTTGAGGAGACTTTGCCAGATAGGGCCCAAAACTTGCAGTATTTAACTGGTGGGTCCCAGGAGGCACAGGACTCCCCACAGCCCCCCATGCAGCGATGCTCCAGGGATATCAGGGACCATTTGCCATCCTGACATTGGCTCTTCAGCTGACCTGGAGAGGAAGGGAGAGCAGGAAGGGTGGCTATTTACACCCATGGAGTCGCTCTGTGAAAACTGGACAAAGACAGGTTCATACTCACCCCTCGTTCCACACATTCCTCGCACATGACACTTCCCACCGCTCCTGTTTTTGCCGTTTTTACAGGAAGATCACTTGGAGCCGCAGTCCCCTCCCTCACTGCCGCGCAGAAAGCAGGATGTCTCCCGAGTGACAGTGACATGGAGAGAGCCAGACTTCTCAAACCCAGTGACAGACTGCAAATGCCAGATTTCTCCCTGAGCTCTGAATAATTCCACTCAGATTGTAACCTTTATTTAGCTGTTTGCATGATGCATTAACTCTTGCTCTGAAAATGACCTCACCAGGCATATTTTTTTCTAGTCTAAGCATATTTAAAGGTGAATTCTGTTTCTAAGATGATCAGCTTATATTGATAGACACTGAGACTGTGGCATAAACAAAGATTGAACTGGACTAAGTAAATGCATCTTAAAGATGGACAAACCAGTCAGTCAGTTTGGACCTAACTACTTTTTTTCCCCCCCTTCTTTTTTTTCTCAAAACAAGTCTTAGTTGGCTGGATTTTTTTCCTAATCTTTATGGTTGTCAGACACTCAAAAACCACACAGAAAGCAGACATGAAAAGGAAAAAAAATCAGATGCATCAACAAAGACTTTGAGGACTCACTTGAGATTCTAGTGTCTCAATTTCTGGATAGGAAATACAAGACTATATATTATATATAAGGCTAGGTGGTTGCTTTTCACAGAGTACTTTAACTCTAGTATGTGTTCACCGGAGCACACAGAAAAAAAATAGCATTTATGTAACTTAGCTAACCATAAACTGTAAACAGACAAGAAAACCTCAAATTTACACATAGATCTATAAGGATATTAAAGAGGTGCCAGTTCAGAAAAGGGTCTGTACAAAACTCCAAGCAGACAAATGCTTACCTTATCTACTGCTCACTATTCCCATCTGCTCTTCTGAGGCATCCAGTGAAATACTACAAGGTGATCATGGATTTGCCCCCATGTCTTTCTGTCTGACTGAGCATGTAGTAGCCAGGAAATTCCATGAGATCTGAGCAGACGCTTTGAAATGCACCAAGTCTGTCATTTTATTGATGGTTTAATTCTTTCTGAGCTCGCTAAATCATCACAGCACAGTATATCAGCCACTAGATTGGCAGGGCGTCCACTTCTGCAGAATGAGCCTTTGTAATTTGGTAGTCCCCTCTATGAAAATTGTTGCTACTTTTAAATCTACCACTGACAAGATCTCAGTCTGTTACTACTTAGAATCACAAACACTCAGACTGAAAGACTACCACAAACTCCTGGGGCTTTTTATCATCAAGAGGAACCATTGCAACAACATAGTCTCCTCTCACATGTAACAGAGCCCAAATAACTTTGGATAATCACCTCTAGTGATACACAGAACTCCTACCAGAGCTATAGCACATATTTTATACAACTACCTGGTATTGACTGTGCAGCAGAATATGATGGAGAACCCATCACATGCTTAGAAAAGTTATTCCAATGATTAATTAATCTCACTCCTAAAATTTTACTCTTGCTCTGTAAACAGTGTCTGCTTTAGTTTTCCAACCTGACCAGGCTGCTCCAACACAAAAATAAATACCCAGTGAAGTGATTTCCTAAAAATGTTATTGTAAGAGTCACAAATCAATGTGTTTCATTAGAGGCACACACTGTGATCTAACCACCTGGCTGGTGGCCCAAATTCCTAGTTCTGTACTTGGCTCTGACACATCATTTTCCCCTCCCATCGGCCAAGTCATTAGTGGTGCGTTTACACTGCAGTCAAAGCAGTGGCAGTGATGGGGAGTAAACAATCAGTGCTTGTTTTAATTGGGTGTTGCTAGGAATCTCACTCCAGCAGTAGGGAGCGCAATGCAGGGTACAAACCTAAGTCCAGGAACAGACCAAACTGTGCTAAGCTCAACATAGCCATGGCTGGATTCATAGTTCAAAATAGGTCTTATTTCAGCACACTATAAAGTTGGGTCCTTGGAGTCATTCCTACAGATGCAAATCTACAGCACAGGAGATCCTTGTTGATACTGGAATCAGCACAAAGACAGTGGGAGACATTCTGTTTTGGTAATGAAAAAATTTGAGGACCTAAAATTAATCTGTGCAGAGAGTGCTTCACACAGATGAAAGTGATCTTGGAGTCAAGGATATTTTTAATATGTTTTAAAGAAAAAAAAATCATTTGAAACAATACAGTTAAACCACACTGCACTTTGGTTTCACTCATGGAAATGAGAAGACTAAAGCAATTGTTCTTTGTTTCAATTTATCTTTTTCCCCATTTCACCATGGGGAATCAGAATAAGCACAGTTAGAGGAAGCCTCCAAAGACTATTTAATCAATCCATCTGCATCACAATGACCTTAGCACCCTGAAAAACTTCAAGCCTACAGCTAAAATTCTTTTGCGAGGGAGATACCACTCCATCCTGGAATACAGTCCTTTGTAATGTCTTATTCTTCCAATCAAATCACAATGTAAACCAGAAACCTTTTCCATCTCTGCAAAATCCCATGGTGTCCATTCCACTTCTGATTTATTTATTCACATGGATTGTCCTCTCAAGGCCATTGGAGCTACATAGTTCATTAAGGTTCTACTCACATGCTGGTATTTGAGGAACCAGTGCCTCAAACGAAACATCTAAGCTAGCAGGAAAGGTTTGCAAATCTAAAAGAGTGAGTAAGACAGAGAGTTAGCTTTTTTAAGGCAAGGCGTGGGAGGTGTTTTCGTTCTCTAGCTATTAAAAACTCCTTGCTTTGACAAGAAAAAAAAAAAGGGGGAGGAAGAGAAAACTGGGAGGGGAAGGATTAATGAATAAAGAGGCAGCATGGCAAGTAATGCAGTAAGCATGGTGGCCAGAAGGCACGAATGAGTTTCTCAGGCTGGGTTCACTGACAGAGCAAGGGTGCTAGCAAGCACAGATCAGAGAGGTCACCGTCTAATATGCTGTCTGAAGAGAAAAATGAGACCAGCTTTCCTTACAGGGCTGAGAAGAGGGGTTTTGTTACAGTGGATGCTTTGAAAACAATCATGCTAGATATTACAATTGCGCCTTTTATCTTTCAGGATATCCTGATAATTATCCAGGACTGAGGGCATCTCATTTTTTCCTCAGATTTGATGAGGATTTGGGATTCCTTTCCATTCCTTTATGGCATTTTGGAGCTGTGGCTTCACGGACAGTCCTGCTGTCAAATCCAATCTCCGTGGCCTTGCACACTGTGGTGGGCAGCACGCTGAAGCCACCTGTGCACCAGGGAGGAGGCAGGTCAGGACAAGGCAGCAGTGACACCAATGTGGGGCCCTGGCCCTGTGCCTTGGAGGCCCAGTGGGAGCAGGGAATGCCAGGATCAGATGGTGTCACTGCCATGGGCATGGGGTGGATGCAGCACGTGTATGCTGTGCCAGGGAGTTTCAGGGCACCCAGGCTTCCCTACAAGTCCTGAGGGGAAGGAGTGCCCCAGTGGTTAAAAACAAAAACACCAAATATTTTGGAGACAGCCAGCAGAGAAATTGGGCGTCTGCCTCTCTTCTGCTGTATTTTTTTTTTTTTGATTGCCTTTCTTTGGGTTAGGTTTTTGTTTTGTTTTGTTTTGTCTCTCCTCCTCTCTCCACACCTCCCTGTTTCCTCATAGCCAGGATTCTGCATGCCCAGGTAACCCCAGCTCCATGCAAGGGCCAAGGACATCAGTTCCCAAGGGTGACCCAGCCATGGAAAGGAAGGGCCAGGCACAGTGACAGCACCCTGGCCCAAGGGAGGCCAGAACAAGGTGACCCTGCATTCACTGCTAGGGGCCTTTGTGCAAGTACATTATAACCTGGGTCTTAAACCATGTGCTATTTTTCCATCAGGCTCACAGTTAAAAAAAAAGAAAGATAAACAACAGTCCTTCCTAGCCCCCATTATTTTTTTCTGAGCAGGCCCAAGCTGCAATATCTCAAAAACCCATTACTTAGCCAACTTTGCAGGGGCCTTTGTCATAGATGACAAAAGATCTGTTTCTGACAGAAAAAGTGTGATTTATTTTAATGCAAGACATAGCTCAAAATGTGGTTTGTTAGGGTTTTTTTTTTTAAGAAAAACTAATTAGATTTTTAAAATGTGGATAAAACAGAGTATTCCCCTGCCAGCCTTGTTCTCAAGAAATAGCAAAGTGGTCATGATTGAAATTAAAAACAAAACCAAAAAGAGCCCTATAAAACTACTGAAGCAGACATGAGCTAGATGATGTTGGTTTCAAGTCTGGCAAAGGCAAAGGCAGCCAAGGCCAGACCTTGTGATGGAGTGTGTCAAGTGACTCTTACAATAAAGAGGCAACACAACCAGCAATGTCTGCTGTGCTCTGTGCACCCATTAACACGCCAATCTCAATGTTAGTCTCTTCCAGGTAGCCAAGGACTATTATTGCTGAGCTTTACAACTAAGCACTAAGCATTGTGGCTAAACAGCTTGACTGAACAAGAATTATTTGCCATCACCTGAACGAGGTAAGCATGAAGGCAGGAGAACCCAGCTGGCATGTTACCACAGGCAGAAATTAAAGAAATTAGGTCAGGCAGAATGGAAAGAAAGCTTCAGAAACCTCTTCCAAACAGTGAAAAGTAGTCCTCTGTGGTACAGCTTCTCATGGGAAGCAAAGATGCAGGCTGGATAATGCACTGGAAAATGTATTGCAGGCAAGAATCTTGCAGGAATTGGGCTAGGCTAGAATGTAAAATAATGGACTGGATGAGCTAGCAAGATTTTCCAATCTCTAATTTCCATGGTTAAAAAAATTGCCACAGTTAGCATTGCTTGAAATTCCTTCTCATGAGTTACAGAATCTCTGAGTGAGGCAGAATATGAGGCTGGAGCAAGAGAGGTGGGCGTGTTTCCTGGATGACACAAAGGAGAAAAAAATGAAGTCTTCAGCCTGGAATAGGCTATGAAACTAGGAGACTGGCTGGAGAGAAAAGGAGGGAACACAGCTCGGAGAGACTGCTCCCACCAGGCTGAAACATGGGTGAGATACACTGAGGACACCATGGTGAAGATTTGGGGGCTGGGTCAGTGGTAAAGAGAGTGGCTCTGAGGGAGCAGTGGCATTGCCTAAGCATGCTGCCATCACTCATGGTCAGTCCTCAGCTCTGGGTAAGAAGTGGGAAGGTTTAGCTCCTGCTCTCTGCATGACTCTCCAATATTAGTTTTCACCAGCAGAGTTCTCAATTATCAGAACATTTTGATTAGGGGCTTCTCTCGCACTCTCCTTGTCTTTAAAATAAGAATTTTCTGCTTTGCTTCGATTTGAACTCAGATTTCAGAGCGTTGGATTAAAACAAAGGATTGAAGAGCTGGTCTTTCACTCCAATCCAGTGCTGGAAAATAAATATCCTCAATTACTCCCATCAGTCATGAAGCCTCACACACAGCTTGACCCATGAAATCCCGACTTTCAACATCCCTAGCATTTCAGTTCATGACTGGATGCAGTTCCAGGTCAGCCACACCCCTTTCAAAGCAGTTGACTGGCCTGTGCTAGGGCCCTTTACCAGGGCTGGTAAATCTGTCTGTGTTGCAATCCTGAGGATGCCCTTGGGCTCTGCTAAGGGACACCTGAAGTCCAAATTATTGAGCATTTCCCAATCAGCGCTAGGAGAGTTGAGTCAATCCTACTGTAGGACATTTATAATTCCAGCCTTGGAACACCTCTAGGGCTAACACAACAGACCAGGAAAACAGCTCCCTCTGCAATCATCCTGCTCCAGGTTTGGTACAAAGGTGACGTGGGAAGTACAATATTGCTACGATTCCAAATGAAACCATTCCTGAGCTTACTGGTGTTTCTCTCCACCCACAGTCTGTTACAGACCTTAAATGTGTGCTTCATGGCTTTGTTGGAGCAGATCTGCTGTTCCCCTCTCTTCATAGATTAAAAAGCATTTTTTAATTATTAAATGAAAACTAAAATCTATTGTGAACTTCCCCACAGACCTTAGCCATTTTTACAGCTGGCTTAAACTCTGCACTGAAGATCTAGAGACTGTTGTTTCAAAAGCTCTTCTGAGGTCCTCAAGAAGCTTTGAGATCCTCTAGAACAGAAGAGCTACTGATGTCTTTTCATTGTTGCTAAAGAAAAAACCTGTGGGTCGCAGATCAAATCTGGTAAGGTACAGGTTGTCCCAGACAGCACCAATTGCTGCCTTGGGGACGTATTCAGGAAGGCGTAGGCAGGGGTGTCAGAGGAGCCATACATCCAATCTGGCTTTGTTTACTGTATTTCCTAATGGGAAGATGCCTGTACTATTCCTTCTCCACCTTCCCAGGCATGCACTGGTGCCCTGACTCAGACACCCAGCTCACTAGCTCATAAGCAAAATGTACAGGCAGGGAAAGTGACCTGATGTCTGCAGGATCTTAGCCAGATTATTCCACCACTGCTTGGAAAATAGCCATGCCTTGGGATGTCTATGTCCACCCCCAAAAAGCTTCTCCCTCTTTTTCTGAGCCCAGGGCCTCTCTAAGCTACTGGGTTATGTGTGGGTGCTCAGACTTCCCACAGAAGAGAGCAGCAGGGAATGCAGGGAGTGCCACTTCAATCTCCTATCCCAGAGGCAGATTTAATCAAGGGCTTCCCACAGAGCTTAGGGCTCCTAGCAGTGATGAAGGAGACTGAGTCTCTTCACAATCCTTTGGAGGTTCTCACAGAGGCTTTCCCTGTAGTGGTCACAGCTTTCAGGGACACAGGGGCATCAGCTGGACACAGCAGATACCCGTTCTGACTCTGTGCACACCATTCACCCTTGGGGTTTTTCCTGCCCACATTGTGGCCATGGTTTCTCTTAAATCTCTGTCTTTTTAGGGTAACACCCAAGCTGGGCTGAAAAACTTCAATTGACAAGGAATTTACTACCCCTAAACTGTCCCAGTAGCTAACCAACCTCTCAGTTTGGAGTGCACACCCTATTTCTAGATGCTCTTCGCTGCCAGCCAGTGAGGTGACTTCTCTATTGGCAACCCAAGCAGTTCCACGCATGCACAAGCCCTGACAGGCAATTTCCCATGTTGTTCTCATGCTTTGTGGCAAGTTCTGGCGTGTGGCAGCCAGGGCTCTCCGAACAGCAGGAGGGTTCTCTCCTAACAGCAGGGCTGACTCTGGCAGCATGGCTCAGGGCACCGTTCCTAACAGATTATTTAAGGGGCAAGGCTACCTTCTTTGGGGAAGAAGAAGTTTTATTCAAATGAATGCTGTGCCACTTGCCCTCAGGTTCAGAGCACCAACCCTGGATCACTTTATTTACCAGTGTAGGTGTAACCTAGATTTCAACAAGACCTTTTCTTGCAGCACTGTTTACTATTAGAAATCTATCTCTCAAGTGAAATATTTGTGGACTTCGATTAAGTCAATTCCTAACTTTCTTTTACATAAACTACATTTTGAGTCCTTTCCAGTTTTTAGCATCCTTTGAGAACTTCAAACAGGGAAACAGAAGCCAGTACTCCAGCATGATCTCACCAGCCAGGCCTGAACTGCAGGCTCTTCCCAGCTTGCCTTCCTCTTAGGAGCACAGCACAAGGCACAAGTCCTCCTGCCCTCTCACCTGTGTACCTCATCCCCAGGGTTAGGGATCCTACAGATTTGTGCCAACTGAAGAATACACTAATCTTGTCCCTGATATGAGCTCTCAGGGGATCAGACTTTAGAGGGTGCCAAGTTATACTTCCACTGCTCAGCTTGGACATAGAAGTTAGTGGGACTGAAAAAATGAAAATGTTGTCCCACTCACTACTCCCCTCATACATTTCAGAGCGATGTCTTTCCTAATCTCTTGAGGTTTTTAGCCTGGAGACTATTTATTTTGATTCCCATATCCTCTATAGTGGCACTGTGAGACAGGATACTTTCTCCAATCTCCCTGTCACATCCCAACACACACTTTGCTATAAGAAGGTATCCATAGCATTTTGTTGTTTAAATGTGCTGAAGAGATCCAACTGTGCAGTTTGAGCTGACCTTACTGTTGTTGTCCTCCTCCTTGTCATTTATGTGATACACAAATACAGCAGAAATTAAATTTTCCTGATAAATGAGTTCAGGAGATAATAAAAGATGACATCCATGGGAACCCCTCTAGAAGAATTTGCAGTAAGAGGATCTCCCCTGCCAGGTACTTTCTGAAGTCTAACCACTGACACGCTTTCCAGCCATGCAGCAGGAGTGCTGTTGGTTATTTCCCTCTAACCCTGCCTCCACAAGAACATTTCTGCATCACACCCACTGACTCTTACATGCCATGGTCCTGTTCATTCCATCCCAACACAAAAATAGCTCCTGCTCAGTCTCTTTGCCTCTGTGACTGCAGCAGGGCTCAGTCACTTCTGTTCGTGGGGCCGCTGGTCACACCAAGGCAGGGAGCCACTGCAGGGTGCTACAGGTTAGGGGAGCACGTAGACAGTGTCACCCTGTCACTACACCAGCTCCCATTGACTCAGGGATACACTGATGCAAGCTTTGTGCTGTTGCAAAACAAATACTACGGAGTTTCAGGCTCAGCAGCCCGCAGGTGTGACACAGCTGTCACTGTGCCTCAGCACAAGTGTCACTGCCTTGCTAGGCAACCATCACAACATGGTAATGGCCTGCCAATGTACCACGGGAAGGTCACAAGGCTGAGTCTTGAATCTGCAGCAGCAAACTCCAGGGCTTCTTTTGTTGAGCTCTCCATGGTCAGGTAGCCCAGGAGACAGAAATTATCTCCATCAACCAATATTTGTATTAGTAATAAAAAAGAAAAAGAAAAGAAAAACACCTCAGCCTGCTTTGCAAGCACAAGTACAATTTGCAGCTGTGAGCCTAATTTCCCAGCCATCAGAATGTATTTTTCTCCATATCTGTCAATTTTCTCCCCAAGGCAAATACTTCACTAACCGAATTATGGGCAAAGTTTTAGGGGCTATGTTCAGCCCTCTTGGAAAATACACACTTAGCATACTGGAAGCTTACTGTCCTTATTGTCACTGCAAAGACTTCCCCCTGAAGTTTTGCCCCTGACTGGTAACCTCTGCTGGGGCACTTAAAGGGACAACTTTGCCTTCAGCAGAGAGCAAGGTGGCATTAAGTTCTGAGCACTTGATAAAGCCAGGAAAGCAGGAGTCTCATTGTGCTAACCCTTATCTCCAGAAACACCTTTGACATGCAGAATGTTTGTTCGAGGTGATTACCTGGGTGGAGAGGTTATTGTTGCATAAATTATTTACTTTTAAAACCACAGTTATTTGCCTCCACCCTTCTCACCACTGCCCTGTGTACCCCACTCCTAACACACCTTAGCATTTGGGAGCACTGGGAAGAATTAGGAGGACAGCTGTGCTGGGGTGCACCTGGCAACAGACAGATGTCCACTGGGACGAGTCATTTGCACAAAAGAGCAAAAATAGTCACCTGCAAATGAAGGGAAGTAAGACCAAACCCAGTAGAAAGGCATCAATTCCTTTGCTTTTGCCTTTCCCTGTCTCTGCCACATCAGAGGCCAGGGTGAGTTTCAGTTAATCAACAGCACTTGAGGACATGATTTAGTGGTGAACATGGTGGTGGTGCTAGCGGGACAGTTGGACCTGGTGATCTTAGAGGTCTTCTCCAACTTTAACCATTCTGTGATTCTGTGAAATAAACACAGTCTAGCAAGCCTCATGCACAACAGGGACGTGCTCCCTCCCATCCCTGCAGGTGAGAAGTATATATAGCTTTCTTCTTCTAATGCTCTGTGCATCTGAAACTCTCAGAACCATTCCTTAACAGCTGCCTGAAGAGAGCAAGCAGTAGAACTGAATGGAAGGAGTTTGGATATACCCATGACACAGCTGCACTGATAAGAAACACCTTAGAGTGCAGAGGAGAGATGGAAAATCAGCACTGGGTTACTGGATAGAAGGAAGGTCACTGGCAACACTTCCCTGAGGTCACTGGCAACGATCACATTGGTTTTTTGTGGTGCAGGATTACACCCATAGTCTTAATCCCAGACAAAGCAAGTTAATTTCCTGGCCTGCAGTATGTCCTGCTGTGTCCAGTCCAGCACTGGAGATCAGAACCAATAGGCTTCCATGACTGGGTTTCCCTTGGGAAGCTACTCCACACACCAACAAAAGTCAGTCCTGATAATCAACTAAAAGTTTCCTTTCTTTCCATACACCAGTTACTTTCTTCTGGATCTTATCCCTTAAGCAGCATATTCCATGTGCCTCTGTCCTTCCAAGACAAAGCTTCATCACTGTGTATGCAAACCCAGTTCTTCAGCAGAACTGCCTGACCAGCCCTGCCCTGCCTTGGTTCACTACCCTGTCAAAAGGAAGCACAACACTTGCAATGCTGGGAGCAAGACTCAGATTTTCAGAATTACTAAGGAATCACAATCCCAGAGCAGTCTACAGAGGCTACAGAGTCAGGACTGGTTACCTCCAGAAGCAGGTCTTGCTGCTCCTGATGACAGCATTGATCACCAGAAACAGAATAACCACGGTATGAAGGTCAGCGTCACATGTCTAGAAATACTTCCCAAAGTACCAAAACTGAAGAGAATAATGAAAATAAAATGGTTTTCTTTCAGGCCAATGATTGCACTCTGAAATAGGGACACAGATCTCTGTGATAGCCATGCTAGTGATGACTACTGCCTTTCAACATCACCTGGATTTCCAAGGGCAGTGGTGATGATTACATTTCTGAGCAGCATCTGGCACGCTGGGGCCTGGCTTCTCAGCATTGCCGTAGAGCAGATAACAGTAATAATCATTAGTAATAATATGGTTTGGTTTGCTTCCTCAGACCGTTAGAATAAGTTGTCAGTAAGAGTAATGAGCATTGTGCTTGCCTTTCATGCCAGTGCAAATTTAATTCCAGTGCTGCAAAGGTATTCACCTGGCTCTATGAGGATATAGAGACACTAGCTCTAGGCACAAGCAGCCATATTCCCCAAAATGTCTATTCCACGTGCTCTGTCTCACTAAAAGAACAATTCAAGATTGAGAAAAGAAAAAAAACAGTCACTTATTCCCCAGAGCTATTAACCCCTTGTTCCTTCAGCAGGCTTACCAGGGAAACAGTCACAATATGTGAGTCAAACTGAGGCAGCACATAGGCTGAATATGGCCCAGATATGTGCAGACCATTAAATTACATTATATTTGTGGGGCAGCCTGGAAAGATAAATTGAGTCAGACAAGTACCTATAAAATCTGTCATGGTTTAAGCCACTCTTTTTCAGTGGTTTATTGCTATCCTCTGAGCTATGACACACGAGCTGAACAGTGCTTGTAGTGGTATGACGTGAAACAGAGCAGCATAAATCACATCCTGCAATAGTTAACTTATCAAAAGGTGAATGGATGCCTTTAGTCTCTCTGGGACTGAGGACTAGAAAATTGAGACAGATCTATTATAATATATTCTTCCAGCTCTTGAGTGCATGTACATACACAATACATCTATTCTTTTCAGAATAGGGCTCACTTACCTTAAGAGTAAAAATTCAACAACCAGCCACGAATGGTTCCCAAATTATACTAACATAGAAGAATACAGCCTCTCTAGTCTGTTCAGATTTACAATACAAGAAGGAGCATCAAGGCAGATGTTTCCAGGCAAGGAAGCAAGCAGTACCTTGGTGTGGTGCCAGAAGTTCAGGTAGTTGGACCCATTCAGGTCCCAGAGATCCAATGCAGGGTCAAACACCTGAGGCTATTGGTGAAAACCAATGAATGAACTCCCACAGGAAAGGCACAGGGAGCTGCTGGCCATTCTCAAGATGTAAAAACAGACAGACTCCCATTGGGGAACAAATAGGACACCCCCCTCACTTTTTTTTTATTTTTAATTACTTTAAGGAAAGGACACACCTTTGTCCTCCTCCGTGCCAGGTCTTAAATTCCAGACCACCCGTTCAATGATCTTTGTCCTATTAGTCATGGCAGGGGCATTTACAACAGTGATGAGCGTGGCTGTCAGCATTGTAAAGCACCTCCACCATGCAGTCACAGAAGAAAGCCTACACAGGCTAAGCAAACCCAGCGATAAGAAGTAAGTGTCTGTTCTGAGGTTATTTCAAATTGAATTACAAATTATCCAACTTCCTGGCTAGCAGGGGTCAGATTACAGCAACCGACCCTAAGGAGGCAAGGAGGATTCAAGAAACAGAAGTTCATTCTTCAGTGGTGGAAGTCTCCAGAAGCCTGGGTGAACTGTCCTACAGACGAAATGCAGCTCACAGGCCACTGGTTGGACCACTTGGACAAAGTCAGTTGTGGATGTTGGAACCTATGCAATGTTTCAGACAACTCATTTTAACTGTTCCTGGGTACATTTAACACCCCAGAAGAATAAAGCTCCCTTTTCTAATTGTTTCCAAAATCTGTATTTGGAGACCTGGAAACAAGGAAACCCCTAAACCCAAACAAAAATTCCCTTGTAGTGAAGAAAGTCTTGAAGTCTGTCATTTGTAAAAGGATGTCAGAGTCACTGGTTTCTTCACAGACTCCCCTCACAAAGCCTCTTTCTGCCATGTCTGCAACAGAGTATTTAGACAGAAGGCTACATGGATTGGATTTCAAAGCAAGGAAGGTCAGAAGAGATCTTCCAGCTGTGAATAGCCTCCAGATGTGGGCTTTTCTTCTCCAGTCCAGAGGGAGGGGATCAAAATGCCTTTCATTAGTCTCATAAAATTAAATGGAAAAACATTGTCTACTGAGGAGGCTGGGCAGCAGAGAAGGTGGAGTCAGAAACTGGGCAGAACAGAATAGGAAAAAAAAAGCAGGACCACAGTTGAAATAGTTCAGGATGTGTATCATCCTAAAAGCTGTATTCTCTGAGGAGGGATTGGTCTTTAAACAATATGGCAGGCATCAGCAATCGAGGCATTTGAAATGGAAAAGGCTAAATAAACCAAAACATAATTGTTTGCAGAGAGAATATTGGTTCCTTCCCCAGAGCTGTGACAGGATCATAAACTGTGAAACATCTCCAGGGAGGCTGTGTCTGAGACAGCTTCTGGGTGAAACTGTGCTAAGCCACAAACAAGATGCTTCTCTTACCAGTACCCCACAGTCCTGGACTTGTATCTAGTTATCTTTTCTTCTGCAAAGATTGTCTATGGACAGCTTATGCCTCCTCTCAGCTAATTCATGCAAAATTATTCTCCTTAATTGAAATTTGTCTCCAAGCAATGAATCTGTGCAAGCTGGAAAGGCCAATATCCCTGGGGACAAATTTTACTCTCGGTTATTTCTGCAAATGTACTACTCCCAACTGCAAATACACAGAATCCAAATTTAATTGCTGATACAAAATTTGGTATTTCCTGCTTGGACAGGTGTAACTGTTTGGATCAGACAGCCAGAGCACATCTACTGCAAGGGAAGACTAAGTCTCTTTTATCTTCTAAATGTCTAAGGAAATCTACTAAGGAAATCTAAGGGAAGTAAAGCTAATAGGGAAAACAATGTTCTCATTTTAAGATCATTACCACAATCTTTGCTTACTTTCACTCAAAAGTCCCTATTTCTGGATTATGGCATGTCCTAGCACACCAGTGCAAAAAACATTAGGAATGTCCTTAAGAGATGTCAGCTCCTCATCTGGAAGTTTGTTCTCTTTTCCAGCTCATCACTTCACTTTCCACTTCTGCAATATGTCACCAGTGGTCAGATAATAATATGGAAATTACTGTAGAAAAAAAAACCAACAAAAATAGCTTTACTAGAAATGTAAGATGACCTGTGCCAGCCCAGACTGAAGAAGCAGCATGTTTTCTCTTGCAGTCACCTCACTTAGGAAAGAAGTATAAGAAACAGAGGCAATACAAACTGTGTATCCCAGTCTGCCTTCTCAGCTCCCATCAACCTGTGGTTTAGGACACTTCTGATGCAGAAGTAACATCTGTGCTGCTGCATTTGACACTCTCCAAAGGAAATACGCTGCACAGATGTGCCCAACCCCTTCATGGATTGTCTTCCACCAACAGTCTGTGGCAGAGTTCCATTATTCCTTGATGCCTATGTGGAAAAGTCCATAGCTTGTTTATTTTAAACCTGTTGCCTAACCAGTTTATCAGGTGCCATTAGTTTTTGTGATATGGAACTACATGAATGTTAGTTCTTTGTTGACATTCTCCATACCATTTGTGATTCCCTTTCAGGCATCTCTTCTTCGAGATTAGCAATCTGTGTTTACCCAGAAACTTCTCCTACTTCTGATCATTGTTGATGTCTTCTCTTCTCTTACTAGTGTTTCTTTATGCTCTTCAGTGTACTAACCAGAAGCACTCACAACTTTCAGACTTTCAGCAGACCATGAAGTACACAGAAGCATAATCATGTTCTTTGTTTCTTCTGTACTCATTCCTAACATTTCTTTTTGGTTTTTTGACCTCAACAGAGCCCTGAGAGACTGTTTTCAGCAGCCTGTCTGCAATGAATCCAAGAATTTTTTTCTCTGCTGGTAGAAGCTGACTTAGAGACATTCAATATATCTGTACAGCCAGACTGTTTTCTTCCTAGTGGAATTCCCTTGCATTTGCCACCACTGAATTTCATCTACCAGGGAGAGCCTAGGCACTCACTGCCAGATTTTCTGCAACCCTTTGCAGCCAGCTTTATGTTGCCTCTCTGGGATAACTGTGGGATTCAAGTAAACTCGCTGCTCATGTTCCTGTCCAGACCATTACAAGTGTGTTGAATAACACTAGTGCTACCACAGAGCCCTGTGAGGTCCTTCTGATGAGCTCTTTGTCGAGACTGACCATTTGAAGTGCCCAGGTTGGCGCTTGTTTTCTTACTTATGATCCCATTTACAGAGCTCTCCACAGCCAGGGCCTGCCTCTGAGACTGGTCCAGTGCAAACGAGAGCCTGGCACCAGCCCTTACAGATGCAGGGTGCTCAGACAGCAGGTATGTGAGGCCACTCTGTGATAACTAGACCTAGTTGCTTTAATGGCATGGACTTTAAATCAAAAAAATCCGGGGATGCAAGAAACTGAACCCAGATGCTTGCTGGTGTCTGTGTCACTGAGTTTCAGGACATCTGAGGGCTGCATAGGAAAACCAGGGTTACTGCACAAGGAAGCTTGAGCTATTCACACCAGTGGAGGATCTGCACCACTCCACTGCAACTCCTCGCCTCCATCTACCAAGATCAGGATGGCTTAGAAACAGATCAGTGGGCCAAGTGTGAGCACAGCACACCCCCACTCTCCTCTGCCAAACCACAGGCTCAGCCAGGATGTGGCCCTGATATCCTCTTCTGAAATACCTTAGCTCCTCAACATTCAGCCCCTCAGAATCCCCCAGTCGGGATTCCAAACTGCAGAATGTGCCTTCTGCTCCTGATTCTGCAGCTGCCAAAAACCTCATGGTCATGTGCCCCACGGTTTCAGGTGCCACACTGTCTCCAAGGTGAGAGGGGCCACCTTGGGGGAAAGCAAATAGGAAAGTATCCCAGGCATGAGAATGCCTCTGTGGTTCTCAAGACAGGAATTTCTCTCACACCCATCCCCTCCCTCTATTCCTCCACACTGCCTTGTGCAGTTGCTGAACCAGCAGCAGCAGCGGGCAAGTTTAGTCACTCCAGCACCTGGGTATCGATTACACCTGAAGGTGGAAAGCAAGCAATCAAAAACAAGGTGTCAGCTTTGCCAGAGGATGCTCCTCAACTCCCAGTTTGGGCCTACTGCCAGTTCTCACCCTGCTGTGCTTCAGCATCCCAGCTCTTCCCATGACAGGTGTTTATTCAGGCAGAGGCACTTCACTTTACAAGGCTTCAGGCTTCATGGAAGGCAGAGAATTTCCAGAGCTGCTTTTCCTTGCAGCATTGAGCAACCTAACACCACTGACAGCTAGAACAGGCAAAAAACAGAGGCTTCTTTGTGTCAGGGTCAAGCTCTCCCATTACCCGTTTCTGCCTGCTGACATTTCCCTAGATGGCAAAAGGATTTTTAAATTACAGTGACAAGCTGGCCTTTCTTGTATTAAGAACTCAGTATGCATGGTACTCAGCAAGCCATGGGCTGAGCAACAGCCTGCCTTCAGAGACTGCTCTCCTGGGAAGAAAAACCCCCACAGATCTCTGACTCAGAGCCTCTCAGCTTAGCAACCCTCTCCAGGCATTTTGGGAGGGACACAGGGCATACCCAGTGATCCACACTGGCGAGCAGCATCAGCTGCTGCTGGCACAGAGTGCAGAGGAGAACCGTCAGTGGCCACTTGTGTGACTACTGGGCAGGACTGCTTTCCAGCAAAGAGAAAGGCTGGAATTCATGTCTCCAACACAGCCACATATCCTGCTCCCCCAAAAGGGGACAGCAGAGACAGCAATAAAAC
Organism: Molothrus ater; assembly: GCF_012460135.2. Classification (NCBI taxonomy): domain Eukaryota; kingdom Metazoa; phylum Chordata; class Aves; order Passeriformes; family Icteridae; genus Molothrus; species Molothrus ater. The sequence continues at coordinate 47,582,922 of NC_050482.2, forward strand.
CCCTCTGAGAGATGGAGATGCATATCAGCTACCAAAGACTTTGCAGCTTCCAATTGTCATTGCTGTTTCCATCCTGCTTTCACTCTGCAATCACTTATTTTGGTAGCTGTGGCATGCAGAGATCTCTCTTAACTTACCATACTACAATTCACCATGCCCCACTCTTTGTCCCATGGCATGGAGATGACCTCTGCATGGATGGAGCCATGAAGGTGACAGCACTGGACTGGAACAAGAGGATAGGAGGCAGCACAAGGAACCTCCAGAGCTGTGCAGCCCATAGACGTTCGTTGCCTGATCAGAGCTGGTCTGCCCTGCCACACTACTCCTTACACGTGATGAGTCCATCCTTTCTGTAACATTTGGAGACTTCAAAGGACATCCATACCTCCCTTCTCCTCCACCCTGAGCACTTCTCCTATAGACAAAAGGGTTCTGCAGCCAGCCAGATGGAGTTGGTGGTGATCTGGCAGGAATAGCTGTCCTGCAAGTGGTCATGACTCAGAAGGGTCTCTTTCCCCACCATCACAGAAAACACTTTCATTTTAAGGAGTATCACCAGCTATAAGAGATGTAACACAAGTACCACACAGAATTTCCTGACACGTGTCTCGCTGCCTCTTTAGCTACAATAACAGAAATAGGACACCAGAGTGCCCTGTCAGCTGCCTGCACACTGCCTGCCCCAACACACTCACAGCAGCACTGTGGGCAGGATCAGACCCTGCCCTCAGGAGACTTTTGCCCTGTTCTGGAACTGATGAAGATGATGGTGTCTCTTGTTACTCTGTGCATCACTTCACCCAAAAAACTCAGCATTCGTACCGAACCTGGCCACCACAAAACTGTTGTTGCAGGTTTTTCATCCTGTGCCTCATTTAGCTCAGTTTGACCCTCTAGTCCTAGATGAGTACTATAAAGTAGACCCATTCTCTTGCATATCACAGGAGATGTAACATTTTTTCTCATCAAGGCAGTACCTACAGCTCTAGGGCAACACTTAAGCTTCAGTCCAAGGTTCAAAATCTGCATTTTTTCAGTTCACCTCCAAAAGTCTTTATTCTTCACCTGTGAGTACTGTTTACCTGTATCATGTCCTTTGCTTCAATTCACTAATTCACACTTTTTGTCACATATCTCACAGGGATGGAGGTGTTCAGACACACCCATCAAATCCAAGCAATCGCTTTGTGACATCTATCAAATACAAGCAATCATTTTGTGACCTTGAGATGTTTTGCTGAATTTTGTTCACACTCACAAAACATCATCCTTAATAAGTGCACTTGAAATCCAAAAGCCCAGGCTTTTGCTACTATGTGCTTTCTAATTGCCCTCAGAGCCTGGCAATGTGGTGAGTGCTCCCTTTCTCTTGCTAGCTCATCTCCTCCCCCATATTCCCAGTACACAGTTGCACAGGGACATGACAACTCTGACTGTGACTGGTATGAAAGTATCACAGACCATCCAGGCAATTCCTTAGTCCCACAGCACCATTTGTGACTACGCTAGAGAGAGATCCCTTGTCGTAGGATTTAAGCAAAATTTCTCAGAAATTAAAACCTTTAGCTTTCACTGTCATTACCACTGATAGGGCATATCTGGGGGTGAAATATGGCTGTGAGATCTGTGAATGTTGGAGGGACATCAACATCTGAAGAGCTCTAAATGACATGATCTGTGTTCTTCTGTGCTATCACATTGCAAGCTCCTCTCCGGCTCTCTCTCTTCTGTTCCTGTTAAGTTGCTTCCAGCTTTATTTCTCTTGCAAGTTCCAAAGGCTCACACCCTCTGAATAGCTAACTTTGAATTTATTTTCCCCCAGATAATAGGTCTGCATTTTTCCAGTTTGAATCTTGTGCTATTATTTCCTGCCCATATCCTGCCTCAAGCACGAGGGAGCCACACAAGCGGTGACTGTACATTACAAAAGCAGAAGGAACGGAGTCACAAAAATTTTTGTGTTTGAGAATGCATAAGGCACAGACAAGGAGAAGGTATGCATGAAGGGAAGCAAAGTATAATTTATTTTTCTTCTCAAAAGTCCAGTCAAGAGCTGGCAAGAAGCAAAGGGGGCAGGGAGCAAGGAAAGAGAGTTTAGTTAAATGTTCTGTCTTTATGCTGTGGTGAGAGGTTTTCTCCCTCACAAATTCTTCCCTTACCACCAGTTTCTTGACATGGTGGCACTGCTTCAATCCCTGATTCACTAATAACAAAAACTGCCATGAAGTCAGTTCAAGTTGTTCTGGTTCTGTCCTGCAGCAAATGCCCTCGGAAACTGGCCCGCAGTACGACACAAGTAGATGTTTCCTCTTTCAGAAGGGAACCACTGCTCTGCAGTCACAGGAATCATTTCCCTCTCTCTCCCCCTCAGGGTATGAAGAAGCAAACCTAGAGATTTTCCCCTCCCTCTTCCATGCAGTGGGAACAGAAAGGAGAGAACTTCCCAGCCTCCTGCCAGCTGTCTGCACTTTCTTCAGGAACTTGGAGCTCAGAGGCGTTGTCCTTTCTGGCTGCATCACCTATGGTGTTCAGCCCTCTCTGTCCTGCCCTGACCTTGTCAATGTTTAGCTGTCTTTCCATCCTAGAGACACTTTCTATTTTTTCTTCTTCTTCTTCTTACTATGCATGGAGCTTGGTGCTTTTCCCCCTCCCATCAACCTTTCTCCTCAACAGGAGACCAGTATAGGTAACCACCAGGAAGTCTTCCCTGGGCTTCTCTTTACATTTAGTTGTGAAAGTGATCTGCCTGCTTGGTTTGTTAATATGCCAGGTCCCTTTCAGTCTCTGCCATCTATATTTCCAGGCTAGCACTCTTCCTGCATATCTGTATAGTCTGTGATGCTATAACATTATTTAAATAAAGGCATGCTGAGATTCAAAAAAGCAAGATACTGTGGAGAGTGAGAAGCAAGTACATAAGCCTTTATGTGCCTTCCAAACTTTACCTCTGGCTGCAAAAGGAGATTCTACAACAACTGCTCTAAGAAGAAAGTCCAGCAATCCTTGAGTAGAGCTAACATGCATACAGCACATGGGAGCAGCAGATAAATAAAAATATGTCCTATTATCAAACCTCAACCACAGCGCAAAGGGCACCCTGCCCTTGCCTTGGCCTCTTATCCAAGGTCCATTTCTGAGGAAAATCACACAGTTGCAGTCTAGGATGCAGGACAGTCAAGCAGCTAATTCACTTTGTTGTCACTGAATTAAAGAAGAACAGTAAGGCACTGTCAATTTATGCCATTTCTTGGTGCCTGTAGGATTTTTTTTTCCTCTACTAATATGGTAAAACCTGTTGGTGAAGCAATCAGTACTGTGCAGTGCACACTACAACAGTCACAGAAGACAGAGCTAGAAATGAACCAGGAGCAGGAGAGAGCCATAAAGAAAACCTCTTTGCCTGCCAGAATGCATAAGAAAGGCCTTCATGTGCAGGTGGAGAACACCACCAACCACCAACCCTTTGATGTGGAGTGGGAGAGGTTCTTGTGGAAAGTGACAGCTCAGATGGGTCAGCCAGAGCAGAGGCACCATTTGCACTTTATAAGCAAATACCTTCAGCTGAGCTGTAACCAATGGAAAAAAAGAAGAGACTAAGATGGAGATTAAAGTAAGGGAAAATGAAATGGGGACTGCAATTCTCCTGCTCTTGTAAAAGCAGGGGGAAAACCACCACATTTTAGATGGCTCTCACCATGCCTTCTTTTACACCAGAATGCAGAAAAAAGTTAATTTTTCCAGGTTTGGGTCTCTGTTCCTAGCTCCAGCCAGCTCATGCTGCTTCCTCCGTGTGTTCAGAACCTCAGCTTGAGGATCATATTCATCCCATCCAACCTTGAAGCCAAGGCACCTTTGGGCTACCCATCCCCTGAGAACAAATTCAAACCCCTTCACCAGTTACAAATGGGTTGCCATGAACCCAGGCCCACAGAATCTTCTGCAGCAACCACAGTGTGAGTGTCAGACAGTCTCAGAAGCAAGTCTACCCACTGGACAGCAGTATGATACCTCCCTTTCTGATATAAGAACAAAGTTATGGTCCCTTTCCAAATGGGAGGACAAAACTACATTCCAATCACATGAAACTATGGTAGGAATGATCTCCTTATCTCATGTCTATATCAACTTTTTTATTCCTGTTAAGAAACAAGGGAACTTTTGGGTCTTCCCAGATGTGATAAGTGAGGTGAGGGGAACGTATTCTGTCACAGATCCCACTCATACTGCTCAAGTCCTGAAGGGAACTATTCCAATTTTTACCTGTTAAAGCTCTGTGACAAACCATGCCTACACAAATGCTACAAACCCAGCACATTTTCTATTCAATAGCTATCTTGCACTTTCAAAAGATCAGTCAGTCTGGCAACCCTCACTGATTTTGGAAAAATCATATGTAGATGTTTCTGTGGGTTTTGTTCATCATACAGTTAGCAGAGTACTTAGGACAGAAATCATCCCTGACATTAAAAAAAAAAAAAGAAAAACAAACCAAAGCAAACTAACCAAACAAAACAAAACAAAAAAAAACTCCCATAAAACTCAAAACAACAACCCAACCCAAAAACTAAACTGTGAACAGGAAGAGCTGCATCTGTTCAGTGTTGACTGTAATCCACCCTTTTCTTGTACCATTGAGCTTGCAAAGTCAGCCACCCAAAGTACTGGACATCTAGCAGTTCTTGGAGGGACAGGAACATGACAAGACACATTAGAGAAATGACTAAAACCACAGAGGTGGGACTTCCAATATCTGTTTCCTCAAAACTTAGTGAAGCTATAAATAAGGGAACCACCACTCTTTCCTCTCCAGTGGATGCCTGCTCACATTTGAAGCTCTTCACAGTCAGGCGTGACAAATGCAGTTTATCACACGGGTCTGAGATTTATCCTATGTCTCTGCAAATTATTGCATCACGTGGATAACCCCACAACACACACAAACACATCAATTACACCACTACAGAGCAGTGTGAAACTTGATGGTTTCTATTTCTTTAAACCCACACACCAGCTGAGGCTCAAGCCCGCCTTCGCCATGTCATGACAAGTGTAGAAGCAGTGAACATGGTATCACTTCCATTTGCCCTGCAACCAGCCAGCAAGATGATGTACAGAGTAACTAGCACATATAAGAGAGAGGAACTCTTTAGTTAGAAAGACATGCTCTTTAGACTGAGGAGGGCTCAATTTGCAATATGTGTTTGCAGATAGTTAGTATCCAGATGAAAGTTAGTTAGAAAAGCACATCCAAATAGCATATAGGTAAATTCCTGTTCAGAGTATCCCAGAGAGCATGGGAACTCAGTTACAGAACTTTTCCAAGCATAGATTCTTGCATATGCACAAAGTGCAGAGACATCACATATGGTCTGTTTCTCCTGGCACCCCCAGTCCCTAAAAGCAATCTGTTCTAGATGTTCCCAGCCAAGTCTGACCATGCCTCCCCCACTCCTAACTTCACACCCCATTTCCCAGTCATATCCTCCAATCCTCCTTTGATCTGGGCTTGCAGAGGCTTAGTGCTTATCTAATGTCACTGGGAACACTCACCTTTAATGCCAAGGGCTGCTGCTCACAGACAGTAGTAATGCCTGAAAATGGCAATAAGTAGTAATGTCTGGGGCATGGCAAAACAAGCAGAGTTACAGCAGCTGCAAGCTGCTTGTTTGGGAAGAACTTCAGCAAAGGCATGGCACTACGTGGGAAAGCTTCACCCTCTCATTGCCCATGGAAATGCTAATTCAGATTCTCACCTCTTAAATTCTCATGGCTTTGACCTGACCACCTCCAATTAACAAACTGCAGGCATTCAGAAAAGCCTGTGAAATGAGTGATGCCTAAGTCAAGGGACACCATGAAGTATGGCATGGGGATCTTAGGCAATTCAACCTTACTGTGTCAAACCTGCAGAATGCTTAAGACTTTTGATCTCATGTTGAGACTTCTCATGTTGTGGGTTTTCTATTGCAACCTGCCTTGTAGAAACCACACACCACAAAGGAAGAAATTGCTGCAGACACACAGCAAGACCAGCCTCTTCTCTGGATGAGCGGATAGAGCTGGTTCTCCATCACCACACAAAGACCTATTGGGCTTACCTTTCATCCACAGAAACAGCTACAGAAAATGTGAACAATCCTATCAACTTGAAATTTTGTCCTTCCTTAAGCTAATGGTAGGAGGTCTCTCACTTCTACACTTTTTCTGTATACATATGAAAGGTGGAAGTACCTCAACGAGTTACCAATCTGCTCAATGGAAGCTGAACTCTCCCCTGGCCTCACCGTACCTTGGTGTGAGAGGGTACTCTCTTCTTCAAACTATCACCTTGCTGATGTGCAGCATTGCTCCCAAACAGGAGCATCTATCTGCACTCCTGTTCACTTGACACGTGCTGTTACCCCCCTCATACACTTGGCAGGTCTAGCAGCAGGGATGAAGCCAGTGGTTGGCAGGGTACCAGTGCTCCTCCAGGGCTACGGTCACAGCCTGTGTGGCCTGTCTGGTTACTCTTCTTCTCTCTGCTGGCTGGGTACCAACACTTCCAGATGGAGAGCTAGGAAGCAATGCTCCTGTGGGGAAGCTGATGCTGATGCTGCAGAACACCTCCACCTCCCTGTGAAGCCTCTGATATTGGCCATTGCCTGTCACGGCCTCCCAGGTTAGAGAGCAGTTTGTACAAAACTAGTTTGCTCTCTCAGGACGAATAATGCTTTGCCAGTCACGGCTCACTTCATAGCCAGCCCCTTAAAGGGCTCCACTGTTGTTGCCCCACGTGTCTTTTTGCTGCAGGTGTTCTGTCTGCTGGGTGCCACTAAGCAGTTCTGTGATTGCAGGCAGCTGGTCCCTGACAGGTGGGCAGTCACTTGTGAACAGGTCTGGGGCAGAGGATACCTCACCACAGCTGAACTGTGGTCAACAGGGTTTGCTTTGAGATCCTGCACTCTAGTATTTTGTATGGAGCTGAGCATCCCTCACTCCAATAAACTCTGCCAGGAGAACAGAGCAGGGGAAATGGATGGTGCAGCTCAATGCCAGCTTCTACTGCAGGGAAAGCAAATAAACTTTCCTTTCCAAATAAACTCCTTTCCTGAATATTGTATTCATATATATCAACAAGAAGCACATTCTAATTCACAGGTATTAAACACAGCTAGGCTTATTTTATCCTTGTGGAAAAAAGACTGTCTTTACTTTCCATCAGTGGAAAAATTCCCACAGGATTGTCTTTGCCCACCATATGTGTCATCTTTGCTGTTGTTTTATCCATAGCTCTTTTCTAAGCAGGTTGCTATAGTCTAAAATTAGACCAGACACATATCAATAACACCAGACAGCAGGAATAATCTGAAAACCAGTAAGAACTTTTAATCTGTATAGATTTCAAAGAGAACCAGCTTTGTTTTTCAAACAAAGGCAATCCAATGTCATCCTCATTAAAGTTGGAAAGGCCTTTGCCAGGTATTTTGTTAGTATCTGCTTATCTTTTGCTGGGCCTTGCAAAGACAGGGTAGTAGCAGACCTCCAACTCTATCGCAGTATGGATCGCATTTTAACACGGATGCTTCCTGACAAACTTCTTCCCCTTTCACCCACATCTCAAGCACACCCCTGTTCAATCTTTCCTGTAGCATCTATGAGACAACTCCACCAGCCAATTCTCAGCAAATGTAAAGGATCTATTTTTAGAAGTCTTTAAGATGGCAAGAAATGCTGACCTCAGAAAACTGTGAATAACAAGCTCCTTATTTCTTCTTCCCTGCCTGCTCTCTCTGGGGAAGCAAACCACCACTATCTGGCCAAATCACTCCAGAGTCACCACCAGACCAGAGCTGCATTTTGAACATCTCTACTCCTTGATATATTCCCAAAAGTCTTGTCCATGCCAGCCTCACAGGTCCGATTCGAATTCCTCCATGCTGTCAGCCTCAGCGCCTTCTCTCCATGCAGCACGGGGAGGGGATGCCGTGACTCACCCAGCCCCGGGATCCCCCCTGCCAACCCACTGTTTGTTTGAGCGATTTTATTGTTGAAGCCCTGTTGCCACATTTGTAACTATACATATTTTTTTTTTATGACAACCAGAAGTTCAGTTTTATAAACAGATGCTGTTGTGGGCCTCTCTTACTCAGCTGGATCAGCGTCAGCCGTTTTTCCAGGCTGCGGTCTCTGCGCTGCACACTGAGTCACAGGCAGCCCTGCACAGATTTCTTTGAATCGCTGGTTTCCTCCCAGAGACTCTTGACACCCTGCCAACAAAACAGGGCGTAGCTCATTAATTTTATTTTTTTTTTTCCTTCTCTTTAAAGGCAGTCTGATTCATAGTAACTCCTTTAAAACAGAGTGGAAAGACACCACCCTCCCACACCACCGGAGGAAACTTAAACCACCACCAGGTCACTCCCCTTCACTCCAGCTCTGCGCTCCGGGACACCGGCACTGCAGCCCAGCACGCTCCTTCTTCCACAGGTGCCAGCACCCGCCCCAGCCCACACGGTAAGAGCTGTTCCTGAAAATCCTCACCAACTATGCTCCCTCAGTGGCTGCTTCCCTCTCCTAACAGCTCTCCTAACCAGATTGCCTTTCTCCTCTGCCCCTTCACTTCTCTTCGTCTTGGCACTCGAGCTGGCTATGGCACGCACCTTAATTTCCATGTCTTGCTTTGAAATCCAGCTGCCTTATGGGGCAAAGGGGCACTACAAGGCACCCTGGTTGCAGCCCTGCAGTGCTGGCAGCAGCAATGTTATTTTCACCTCCAGGACACGTGCAGCCAGGGTGCAGGCACGGGTGCCCAACCTGGGCCAGCTCATGCTCAGGAGCTGCTCTGTGCTTTTGGAGTAGCATTGTTGACAAATGTGGAAAAATGCCTGCTTGGAATTAGGGCTGCAGGCTCAGTTTTTCTGGCGCTCAAATACTTCTGCTTGTCTCTCTCCCCTCCATAATTAGTTTGCCAAGCTCTAATTTAAAACAATAGCAATCATTCCAAGTGAAGACTGAGAGGCCCCAAAGCTGCAGACTCTGGGGTACAATGGAGGCAATCTCTCTTTTTCCAGGGATTCTGGCTCCTGAGGCTGAAGCCAAGCCCCAGTTCTGAGCAGAGCCACGTGAAGGGCAGAAATTTGTGTTCCACCTTCTGTGGCAGCACAGCCACTGGAGTGGGGAGCACTGCGAGGCGAAGTGGGGGAGCGGGTGGAATTGCTAGGAGCACCATGGGCTGCTGGAAGGGTGTGTCAAGGAGATAGAGACACTGATGGGAAGTGTAGGATTGCAGAGACTGGCAACTCTCCCTCTTCACCTGCCTTTTTTCTACGCAACCACCCCTCTTTCTTTCCCTCCTTTTCTTCACCATTTCTCTTCTTTCGTCTGCCTGCTGTGGTTTGCGTCCTGCGGTCAATTCTGAGCTATTTTTGAGGTCTGCAAAAGGGAGTGCAGCAAAGCCAGTTTGTTGGCACCACACTGGTTCCTGTTGCAGGAACTCAGCCCGCCCCTGCACAGTTTCAGGGGTTTGAAAGAGACTGAACAGTATGTAGCCCAATATGGCCAGGAATGGGTGGGGCTCAGGCTGGGACTGTGCATAATTACTATATGAATGAACTAGAAGCTGAGCTGACAGTAACTTTTTGGAAAAATGATGTATTTTGTGAATTTTTAAGTCCCCTCTGGCCCTGCTGCTTGTAGCTCAGTCATGCAGTGGTACTTCTTGACTAAGAAATAAATATCTTTGGAGTGGTAGGGAAACTGACTGAGGCAGCGTTTCCAGGGCGTCAGAAACTGGAATGGGAAGAAAGCATTTTTGGAAGTTGTCATTTAATAAGATTAACAATTAAATCATACTGATATTAAAAAAAATGCTGTGGCCACAGAACAACTTTCACTCAGAAGCTTTGAATTCCTCAAGGCACCTCAGAGAGCAGATTTGCCCTGGAACTGCCCACTTGACATTTCTGGATGTAGTGGGATTCTTTTCTGAGCAAACACTTGAGGGAGGTGGGCATGAAGAGTGTGAAAACCTGGAGCCCATTAGCTACTCTTCCTATGATAACAGGGGTTTAAGCTAGCCAAATGCCTCCACCCAGTCCACCTGGGGATTGTGAGCACTGAGACACTGAGGGCTTGAAGGCAGCTTATTTCTATTTGCTCCCGTGAGGATTAGCATCGGAAAAGGATCAAAACTGAGGCACCTTACTAACACTGCAGTGCCTGGAAGCACCCCTTGAAATGCAGCGTGTTGGTGTGGCCCTGCACACCCACCCACACTGAGGAATTCCTGTCAGTAGGCTCCTGTGGAAGCTCCCCCAGCTATGACTAACCACCCAGACATGTGACACACATGAACCATTCATCCCGGCTACCCCTGTGTGAGAGCCAGGATCTCCACGGGGACATGCCATCCCCAGGGACACCTCTGACAGCCAGGGAGTCAGGACACATTAATGCAGGAGTGACTGACCTGGGATCCTGTGGAGAAGCACCAAGTTTGGGAGTGGGTGCCTCAGCTGCAGGGCTGCTAGCGCTCCCCCAGTGAGACCCTGCTGCTGAGGACAGAGCCCTGGGCTTGCAAAACCGGCCCTTCTGGCCTAGCCGGTGGTCTTTGAGTTTTGCAGTGTGGGAGCGGTGCAGTGCACGCAGGAATTACTGTTTGGTGGTCTGGGGTGGAGCAGAGGTTGTATTTTGAAACAGTTCTGGGAGATTTGCTGATAATAGCCAGCATGTTTTTGGTAAAAGAGCCACCTCAGGGCTTTGCTTATAATGAGACTGGGGAGATTTCCCCAAGCACTAATCCTTCTCTCTATTCATCACCCTCCCAGCCGCAAGGCTCGCACACGGCACTCAGCCTGTGCCCACTTCTGTTTCCTCAGAGCAAGCAAAAGCAGGAGGGAGACTGCTTCCATAGCCCTGCCTGCTCCCATGGGCCTTCACAGGCCCCTAGTCCCCAGCTGGCTGCTGGGACACCTTCCCATGGCATGTTTCCCTTGCTCAGCCCCGGGTCACTCAGTGCTCCCTTTGCTGAGTGCTGCATGGATGGCAAAAGAGGAGACACCTGATGCTGGGTGGAATTTGCCCTCAGATGCTTAAGTGCCCTGTAAGGCAGAAATAGCACTAGACCCCTTTGATCTCAACAGGTTTCTGTGCCTGTACCTTTCAACAGGGAAGTGACAGCACTGTCACCCAGCACAACATAAGGCAGGCTGCAAGGCATGGCACTCCTAATATTTTTTCCTTCCTTCTGTTTTCCAACAAAAAATTAATGAGCTAAAACTAAAAAACGAGATTTATTTACCCTTCCTTCAAGGCAGGGAGCTGCTCTTCTACTCCTCTAAAAGGGAGGGTGAGGAAGGGGATTTCCAATCTTCACATCTGAAGATGGATGTTTAATACTTCATTGGTCTTTTCTGCTGAGGCAAAGCAGCATTCACAGAAAAGGAGGCTCTTCTCTATGGCCCTGCCAGGATTGATAACTAACTCACAGTCATTTCAACAGTGGCAGTGAACAAATGTGCTGAAGCACATCTCAGTTATTCCTGTATTGATCCTCTGTCAGGGCCAGTCCATACCCAGTCATCCCACAGCATGACACAGGGTGAAGCAGCAGTTCCCTGTATAAACTGCCCAGAGGGAAATCTGGAGTGCTTCTTAAGCTGCTTTCTGCCATTACACTGCAGGGAGAGCAGCAAAGCAGCACATCTCGGGGCTGCCATCTGGAATGTGACCCTGCTGGGAGAGTTTTGGAAAGTACCTCTTTAGCTAGAACAGCTTGACAGTGAACAAAGGAAACTCTGGCCAAATTTGCAGCTTCATGCATGCTGCTCCTCCTGAACTGCTTTCAGGGGGGCAGAGAGTATATGGAAGCTGCTCTCTTGGTTAGACCCAATATAGCCCATGCCTTGTCATGGAAGGGAGGGACAGGTTAGGACAGCTCAGCTCCAGAACCTGCATTGCCCAAGGGAGTGACAAGTTTGCCAAGATCATAGTTGAGATCTATCCCCTTTACCCTGTGAAAACAAGTCTGTAGCAGGGGCATGGGGAGACACCCATGAGGAGAGCCCAGGGACAGATCTGGGCTGGGTCATCCCCAGTCCTGCAGGAAATGCACTGAACCCTGAGCCCTGGAGTGGCTGACACAGGTGAACAGTGACTCATGCTGAAGGCTTAGTCCTTGTGATGTGAGGCTACCTGGCAATATGTTTTTATATTTGAGGAAATCCAGGGTGAGGACCTTTGTTGTCCTTTTGCCCTCACAGGGCAGAGTCTGCTGAGCAAGGGGGGTTGTGAAAGCAACCTTCACGATTGGGTCCATTTTCCACGTTCTTCTCATTCCAGAGAGGTATCTTCCCTGTATTGGCTCCAGCAAGCCTCTGGGAAAGATAGTGAGAGCCTTGGGAGCAGGAGGGGAGCTACAAAATGCTCAGAGCCTGGAGCAGGCTGGTCAGAGGGTTGCTGAAGAGCAGCCCTAGGAATGTGGGCCCCTGCTGAAGGAGAGCTGGGCACATCCCCCGGCTGTGACAGCCTGGGCAGAGGAGCCAGCCTGCCTGTGAGCTGTGAGCTGGCCTCCAGGGCCTGCAGCTGGGCCAGCTGCTGTGCCCTCAGCAGGGGAGCTCCTGATGTCTCCAGAGCCACGTGGAACATGAACCAGCTTATATCTTACTGATCACAGGTGTGAGGAGCCCTCTGAAAGCCAGATGGGGTATTTTACACCACGACCACTTTACCCCACCCTGCACAGAGCAGTGACCAGCTCCAGGCTGCACAGCCTCCTCCTGTGTCTGCTTTATACACATGCTCCCCCCAGTTCATCTCTTGTGCACTCTGGTTGAAAGAAGGAGCTTTCACACAATTTTGTATTTGAATCCTTCACAGTCTTTTCCAAGATGGCTTGCAGGAGCAAAAGCACCCTGAAAGCAAACTGACCCAAAAGCTCAGAGTCTTTAGATGCCCCAGTCACACTTTCCTCAGCATCTCATGGGCTGTGCTTGCATGTTCAGAGGTTTTGCAGTTTTGAGAGACAGACACACAGTAAGATACAACTTCTTTTTTAGAGTTACCCTCCTTTGGAAAAGAAAAAAAGGAATATCTACACAAGACTGTCTGTGCAAATCACAGGACTGCAGTTTTAATCCAAGAATGCAGCCAAAGGCACAGCTGATGTAGGCTTCACAGTCCTTCAACCTCTGTCTAAGTGCCGTTGCAAAGAGGAAAAGCAGGAAGTCCCTCCAGAAGTGATCTGTGTACTTTGCTTGTACCACTCTGTAACCTGAGCTTCCCTGTCAGAGCTGTCAGAGAGTTTCTCCCACCTGGGCACTGCCAGTGTGGCACAGGTAGATGACCCGTGCACCCATAAGGAAGCTGTGCACACACACACACACAGACAGACACACAGAAAGAGTTCACAGGGATCCCACAGATGCACACTTCCAGTCATGGGGGAGCCACACAGAGCTGTAGATGCACACCCTACACACAACACATCAATGCCCAGACTGCCAGTCCTCCCACAAATGTTTCTCATGTATCTCAGAATCTTGCTGGAACTCCTGCCAACATTCAGGGGTCTAATTAACCCACCCAGGGACCACCCAGCGCTCTGAGGGGTGAGAGTGCTCTGCATGGCGCCTCTGGAGGAGCAGAGGAACCCTTCTGTGCCTCCCTTAGCTCCGGGGTTCCCTTCCCCACCCTCCCTCTACTTGCTGCCCATCAGTCCCAGCCCTTCCTTGGCGTGCCTGGGGTGAGGAGTGACAGTGTTTTCCTCCAGCAGCGGCTGCTGGCTGCCTGCCAGGCCCCAGGCAGCTGTCTCTTCCCTTTCCCACTACCAAGCCAGCATTGGAGTTTCAGTTGATGTTGTCACATGGCTGAGCACTCGAGGGTGGTTTCTTCTGGAGAAAATGCTAATTTCTCACTGTCTGCCCTAGGAATTCTGATATTTCCCCACACTTATATGAATCATGAGCATGAGAGCTGGAAAACCCTTATGTGTCATCTTTTGTGACTCCCCTCTGCATCTCTCAGTGAGTGGAGGTTCATCACCAAGGGTGGATTCTTGAGGAATTTGTCAGATCCCATAAGAAATTTTTCACATGCTGGTGTTTCACCACTCCCTTGGGAAGGCAATTCCACTGATCTCTTGGAGAGAGAGTGGAATTGATCCATTCCACCAGGAAATGCTTCACAAGAACCAGACAAAATCTTCCATTTACTTTAACTTATTTTCAGCTGTAGCCCCTCAGGCTGGTCTGCACTTTCCTTTTGGCTGACATTAACCTGCTGGTTTTACAGCCTTGCTGTACCCATGTGGTCACCCCAGCCAGTACCCATATGTACATGAGATCTCAGTGCCATGAGCCAGAGGCTCCAAGGTCTCCGTGTGCCCACGCACGCCTCCTGCCCAGCCCTTCTCCCACACACAAAATGAAATCTCTTTCCAGAGGCACCAATCTACTCATCAACATGTCTATAAAAAGCATCTGACTTGTAAATTGAGTCAGGCTGGTCTGTCAAAACCAGGCTGTCAACAGCAGTGCTGACATACAGTAGTTTGTAAAAGTCTGGAGTCAGCAAGGACTCTGGATTCATCAGGATCTGAAGCAAGAGACAGAGCAAAGGGTGGAAGCAAAAGATTCTTCTCTGTTGCTTAAAGTTGTCATGTGCTTTCTAGTAACAATGTGACATGTCCAAAGTCATCATGCCACCGAAATATCAGAGAGGTATTCACATCTTTGCATCCTGTGAAATGACTCTGGGCACAATGAGGACTGGTGCTCATAGCCCACACAAGGACAAGGTGTGCAATTGTAGCAGGTCTAAGAAGCAGTGATGGTCTCAGATCAGTGAAAAGGCATGTGTTCAAATTCTGCAGAAGGTTTTATACCACACTGAGGTTTCCCTTACTGGTAGCAACATGGCAGCATTACTGTTTGTGGGTTGGCTTTGCACTGAGGAATGAGCTGGTAACAGAGGTGGAAGCTTGTGGCTGTCTCAAACAATACCAGATAGTTTTTACTTTCTGTCCAGTTTTATCCTTCGTTTCCAAGTGGCCTTGGCCCTGATTTGAACCACCAGTATTCCTGCTGTGACTCTGTGCCCCTCAGACAGCAGCCAAGTTCACATGATTTCTCTAAATATTGGACCTCCTGTTGTCCCCATCAGAGACTGGGAGAGTCAGACCACTGCTCTGACTTACTGCTGCCTTCCTTATATTCTATAGGGGCAGCTGGGAAAGGCAGAATTTCTTTTGTGCTAGTTGTTTTCAATCTATGGAGATTTTTGTTGACATTCTAACCAAAGGCATTTGTTTTTTCCCCAAAAAGCTATCTTTCCATTGTTGAGAAATCTAATGTATCAAACGAAAGGCTCCTCAGCTGAAAAATTCACTTTGAAAGGAGTCAGAGGTCACCAGTGTGCACAGGCAGTGCAATTTAGATGTCTTCTTCTCCTTGGAAACTCTAGGGGGCTACAGGATATTGACTGGGTTCTCACTCAGCCAGCTTCTCTCACAGTACACCTCACCAACTCAGCCTGGGAGAAACAGTCCCAAGCAGGCACCTCAGTTCAGAGAGGAAGATGGAAATGGAAGTCAGATGAGCTACATCCATTAAGGAATACTTGAGATCTAAAATATTTCAAATTTAGTTGAGAGTGTCCTGATTTTTCACCTGAAACAACCCCATTGTTCCTGCAGAAACATCCTGTACACTTACCCTCTAGTCCTTTCACTGCAATGCACTTTTTGTCAGAAGCAAAGGACCTCTACCTAATCTGGCTTACCTTCTTGAGTAACTCCCTCCCTATATTTGAGGAGCTATACCACTGGCCTTTATCATATCTCCAAGTGGCACTACACATTCCATCCTGATCCTTTGCTCAGAAGCAAACCAGGGGCAAGGACTCACTTCTCTGTATTGCCCTCAGACAGAAGGATCCAAAACACTTAAGTAGACAGAGGGGCGATACTGGTGGCAACAATCTGCCTGCAGGAGAAGACTTTGTCTTAGTTTTAGGCACTAGATAGTACCAGCCTGCTTGAGCTTGAACTGGGGTGCAGCAGAGCTGTGTGTTGTTCCCCAACACACGTACTCCTGCGTGGTCAGAGAAATAGTCTCTACACAGCTAACAGTCTCTCATGCTTATCTGCAGGTTTTTTGTGCTGAAGGCTTCTATGGTGATTCTTATTCATGCTTACTGTTGGTGTGGCTTGTATTTCTCTTCATCCATCACCTCATGAAAAGGAAAGTCCACTGTTATCAGCACAAGATCTTCCCTTGACTCATGCAGGCTGTTCAGCACATGTATGACCTTCACTTCCCCACTAGCCTGCCCTGCCTCAGTAGTCCTTCTACCATTATGTCTCTTTACTTTTTTTCTTGGCTTAATTGGGGTCTCTCCTCTGAAGGATGCTTGAGGAAGACTCACAAATTGTTTGCTTGACTGGTTCTTGAGAAGCAGTCCTAAAAATGGCAGTGTCCTGAGCACTTAATCTTTCAGGGTTAAATTATTGTGGGGTTTGAGAGCTTTGGGGTGAGTCAGTGGAAAAAGCTGGCAGCTCTAGGAAGGCTAAGACTGACTCATAGCCCAGGAAGAGCCTGAGGAACTCCAAATGCAGCTGCAGTTTAGGTAGGGGGATGGAAGAAAAGGCATTTGCATGCAATTTTGTCCTATTGCTCCAGCAATGTGACCCCACCCTGTAGTGGAGAAAGATGTCTCACACTTAACAAATGGAAACGGTATCCTGTCAGTCCCTGATGCTCTGCCAGGTTCTCTGTCTAATGGGAGGAAATGTCCACGCCACAGCATCAGAAGCAGAAGTGAATCTATTTCAGTGCCATTCCTTCACCCACGGCTCCTCTGGGATTGTTCTCTCGTGTTTTATTTAACAGGCAGAGAGAGATGAAGAAAGGGGAAAGCAAATGAATACAGAGGGAGGCTTGTGCTTTAACTCACAAAGAATCAAAACTAAGCTGTGAGCACATATCCCCTGGGGGAGTTTGCATTTGATATCGTGTGTATTCAGGGAGAGGTGCTGACGTTCTCAGGAAGTAGGTGCACTGAAAGCACCTGAACTAACACTGCTCTCCTGCAGTGCTAAAATAGGCAGAAAAAGCAAAGGGAATAAAGGATTTCAGTTTCTTCTTAGAGTATTGGTCAAAGTCCTGGGTGTGGGGTCATGATTTTGGGTTTTTTTTTTTCATTGTAAAGTAACATTTTATCCCTCATTTTCATTTCTGAATGCAAACAAAAGATGCATTCAAAAGGACTGTTCTAGTCCTTAGGATGTCATGAAAGTAGGTTTTTAATCTTTCAAGTAGAAAGCTTTGTTTGAAGGTCCTAAAAAATAATAAAGAAAAAAAACCCCACTGAATGAGATTTTAAAGAGGCCATGGAAAAATACATCCATCTAAGAAAGAAGAAAGTTTAGCCACTGTTTAGTAAAGGCAAATTTCAGAGCAGGCAAATTTGTCAGTTTGGTTTATGCTTGTCAGCACCCTATAGTGTCAAGAGCACTTGTGAAAGTTTGTGTAAGAACCAAGGTAACAAAAAAAAAAAAAAAGAAAAAAAGGGAAGTAGTCAAAGGGACAGGAATATTTGACTCAAGAATTTGCTGCAGATTTGTCACTTAGTCATGGCAACAGCAATAGTTTCTAGTTTGAGTTGCAGTGGTGATATCTGTATCAGTTGCCATCCAGCATTTTGAAACCCTCGTTCCTTTTACAGTGGAAAGGGGTTTAACTCTTAAGTTAAGTGTGTTCATGTGGTAGCCTGCATATACTGTTGAGAACCTGAATTTTAGCGGTGCTGAAATCATAAGTGTCTGTCACTACAGTCAGAGTACAAGTCCTAAGAAGGCTGTGCTTTCTCCAAGATCGTCACTAAGGGAAGCACTGTGACAAGAAAGGTCGCAGTGACCAGGCCATCCAGCCAAACCAAGCTCTAGAGCACGAGTTTGCCAAGACACCCCAAAGCAGACAAGCAAACCTGGCCCACATTCAGCAAGTCAGGGACTAACATCTCCAGAGAGTTCTCTGGGTGAAGGAAACCTTAGAGTAGACACGATTTGCTGAGGAGATGGGACTAGACACCAAACCTAATCTGTTTTACTAAAGAGTAGCCTTGTTGGGGGGGGAGCAGTGACCTAACAGAACTGGTTCCTTGAGATCCTAAACTCAAGGAATTCTTCCTGGTCCCCAGCTAATGCTGAAGTGGTCAAAGTGCCACTGATGGAGAAGCCCTGCCTACTCACTGTGGTTTGGAAACTGTAACAAAGCAGTGCCAGGAACAGCTGCAGCCTTTTACAGGAATACACTCCCACTCATGGCCACAGTGAGAGGAAAGACAGTAGTGGAGTAGGTGGAGTCATCAAGTGAAAAAGACACACGAATGGGACTGTACAAAGCCTTTTGTCACAGTTTGTGTGAAAGACATCATAAAGTATGTGTTGTTGCATGACAGTGTTGCCACACCCTGTACAAATGGTGACAGCATCAGACCCTACCTGAGTCACATGGACCAAAATAACTTGACAGCTAACATTAATCATGTGCTTGATACTGCTCTTCAGTACCAGCACTTCTGAGGGAAAGAGCAGCACAGCCTGTCAAACTTTCTAGGAAGTTTACTGGCCACAGAATGGACTCAGTAAATGCTTCTGCCTGAAATATACTCACTTGATTTGTGTGAATTGTCTGCACTCATTCTCACAGCTTAGATTTGTTCCTTGTATTTCACATTTTCAGGTGAGAAGCCATCAGTCTTGACAAACCATGTCATGCAAGCTTTCTAAAGCACATTCCCCTCTCTCTTTCTAATCACATGTTCATCAATGACAGGAAGCCTTAAAAAAAAGTAAAAGTTTGCAGGGTACAGAGGCAAAAATACCCAAAACAAACCAAAGAGGAATTTGCATTACAGGAGAACCCTCCTGTATTAATAAAGTGACCTGCATGCCTCAAGTTTTAAAAGGGAAACAGGCAGTTTTCATTTCAAACCCGGGCATCTTCCCCAGCTCCAGAAAACCTCATGGCATTTCCATACTGTTCCCTTCACTTACAAGAGTGATCTTTGGAGTAGAGGCCACCCCTCTGGCTCACTCTCCCCAACTACTCAACAGCTGAGGCACCAAGGAGCCCACAGTCTCCCATTCCATATCATTTGTCTGTGACCCAGACCAGTTGGAAGAGGCTGAGACACCAGAGGAGAACAGGAAGAGAAAAATCTTTCCTGACCTCTGTAAATCCCATGAGCAAAACCTACTCTTCCTAGAATGTATGCCTGGAGCATGGCATTTTTACTTTACATTAACACACATCAATTTAAGCAACCTGTGTATATATTCAGGCTATTTTTAAAATGCCCCCAAGTTATCTACCCATGCTCTACATCTCCTCCCATATTGGCTCCTTAATCTGTGGGCTCTATTTAACTTCTGAGCAGATTTTGTTGAAGTTTCTAGTCTAGTGGCTTTTTTTTTTTTTTTTTTTTTGGTGGTTCCACATTTCCAGAGTGAACCTAAGATCAGCCTGGGTTTTTGCATGTAAACAAATCTTATGGTAATGCTGTTCTTTGACTCAATTCTTCCCTTCACATCCTCCCTCTGCTCTTGTTCTCCCTCAGAGCTCTCTGTGTCGGTGAGACCACCTAGAAGAGACCCAAGATGTTGGTGCTACTGGCCGGTATCTTTGTGGTCCACATCGCCACTGTCATCATGCTCTTTGTCTCCACCATTGCCAACGTAAGTAGGCTGCCCTGGACGAGGCATGGCTGTCACCTCCCGCAGACAGCCAGCCTTAGACACGGCTGGCAGGCAGATTGGGGGGTGGGTGCTCAGGTGAGGGTGAGGAACATCCACTCGCGGCCGTGGGGAGAGAGGAAGCAGCGATGGGTGGCTCAGGGAGCAGGAAGGCAGCCGGGATGGTGCAGGAGGCAGCCTCTGTCTGTCACATCCCCGGACCCCCGAGCTCGGAGCACCTCAACCCTTCATGGGGCTCAGCAGTGCCAGCCCTGGCACGGCACTGTTCCCTCGGCCGGGGCCAGGCTGTTCCCACCCGGGGTATCCCACGCCGAGGGGCGCGGGGGGCCACGGGAGCTCTGTGCTGAGGGGACCCCTGGTGGCACTGCCCGGGCCCCCGCGCCCCCCGCCCGCCGTCGGGGCGCATCTTGGGGTCCCCTCGCACCCGCCTCGCCCAGGAGGAGGGTCAGGATGACCTGGGAGATTTCTCCACGATGATTGGAACAGACCTCACGGTGTTTTGCCCAGACCAAATGACTCCTGGCACTGGAAGCCAGTGTCCCACCTTCTGGTGCCGACGTTTCTGGGCAGCTGGGCTACTCGGACTCACTTCGTGCTTTAGTCTGATGGAAGAGCAAAGAAGCTTTCCTGCCCCAAGACACAACCTCTGTTCTATCCTGTTTCAGGTTTGGATGGTGGGTTCTTCCAACTATGCAAGGATCTCAACAGGACTCTGGCTGCTGTGCAACAGGACCTGCACTGAGCTGCCAGTTAGCAGTGAAGATGAGGGTAAGTTACTGCCGCATTTTCGTCGTGGTGAATCACAGGACGTTGATGAGCACTGCTGAGACCAAGTCCTGACCTTCTCCAATCCATTCTCTGTGTTTTGACAGCTTCCCTCAAAGCCGTGCAAGCCTTTATGATCCTCTCGATCATTTTCTCTGTTGTGGCGCTCGTCCTGTTCATTATCCAGCTGTTCACCCTGGAAAAAGGCAAACGTTTCTACATGACCGGAGCCGTCATGCTGGTTTGCTGTGAGTATGCACCTGCACACGGTGCCTTGGCTCCCTGGGTGTCCCACTGCCTCTGTGAACACAAGTAGCCACGTATGGTCACCAGGGGAGGTTCTCAGCCAGTAAATGTTTCCAGTGGCCCAATTTTTGTTACAAAACAAAGCACCGGGGAATGGGAAAGTGTTGGGTTGGGATTTTTTTGGCTGTATATAATGAAAGTATTTCCAGATTTTCATTAGGAAATCCCAGTGGGTTTTGCAAAATACCTTTGGAAGACAACAAAAAGGATTCAAGTGTTTTAGGGAGCAGGGGAATAAGCAGTTAGCTACTGCACTTGGGATTCAATACGTAGCACCAAACTGTCGTCAGATCTTATTACTGATTTTCTCCTAACAAAGGTTTATTCCTCATGGCATCCACTAAACAAGCCCCAAGTGTCTTATGTCATCACAGCTGCAAAAGAAATCCTCCACAAATAAGCCTAATGGGCAGCAGCTCCTCTCTCATATGGCACAAGACGTGCATTACAATCTCAGGGGACAGCAGCACTTCAGAAGTCCTGCAGCAATGCTGGTTTCTGTGCGTTTTCCAACTCTCTTTTCCCTCTTCCTTCCCACAGGGATGTGCATTCTGATTGCAGTCTCCATTTACACAGCTCGGTTCACAAGCACAGTGGCATTCGCCACAAATCCTCACCATGGCTACTGCTTCATATTGGCCTGGATCTGCTTCTGCTTCAGTTTCATCATCGGCATCCTCTACCTTGTTCTTAGGAAAAAATAAGGCTGATGGGTGTCCAGGGGAGAGGGTTGGCTACTGGGAGTGGGGAAGAATTACTCTGCTGAAAGAACTGTTGGGCCAATAGACAAAAACAGCCACCATCATCACCATTGCCACCGCAGAAAAATCACTAACAAAGCTAGAATCCTCAGAAACTCCTTCACCAAAGAGAGGGAGAAACAACTCCTACTGATCTAGCACTTCTGGGGCTAGAAATATGCAAGTGACCCAGACAGCTCTTCTCCTTTTCTGCAAAGTTGTGCCATACCTTCACAAAGCTTCAAGCTCAGCAGTGATGATTAAAGGGCACCACATAAACAAGGGCTATATTTTTTTCTCTTCCTAGAGCCCTTCTCACTTACATTTGAGTGTGCCTTGTAGGTTGGGCAAGTGAGGATTATGATCCCTTTATTTGTCCATTGATACAAATGGGATGGGCCTTTTGTTACATTTTTTAATATAAATATATATATATATGCACATAAGTGAACGCTAAAGATGTTAAATTGAGAAAAAAAAAACAATAGAAATTGGATTCATTTTGTATTAAAATATCTACAAAAATAAGGCGGCAAATTTTTTTGCTGTTCTGTTTTCTATTTGATATTCCCATGATTGAATAAGATACAAGTAGGAATGGCAAATATACAGGCATGGATGATGGAGAGAGAGAGAGAGAGAGAGAGAATAGAGGTAAAGATATACAGAGGTTCTTAATTACAGAGAGTGCAGTTGCTCAGTGGTACACATGCAGGGAGGGAACCACCTGGATGTGTGTCTACACTAAAATAATCTTCTGTTCAACTCCAGAACATGGTAACAGCACTGCTACATCACAGATCCTTACTGAGACAAGTCCTTATGTGTAGGCAGGGCTTTTTCCCACATCATCACCTGGTATATGACATTAATTGAGTGCCCCACCTTGTGACAAAGCTCATGTCAAAAGCAGATAATGGTTAGCAGAGGAAAGTTATTTCCTAATGAGAGATTAGGAGAGAGGAAGTAGGGCTTGTGAGTTTTGCTCCTTGCTGCACAACATTAGGCCAGCCACTTAACCTGGTGCTTTTCATCTGCCAAATCCTTCCGTAAAACTAGCTACCTCCCAGGGTTGCTGAGGGATTCTGAGTCCACTCTGTAACACAAGGTCCCCATGTGAAAGGCTGGCATAGGAAAGTTCGGCACTGGTACTGCTGCAACCCACAAATTTCTGTTAGTTTGAAGAATCTCAGTCACAAGAGGCATTTGCAAGAGACGAGGTCAAAATTCCCTGTGACTCCATTCAGAGTTAAAAGGTAGAGAGTATAAAAACCAGATTGTGCATGGATGCTATTTACCTCTCTCTCTCTTTCTGTTACATTTTCTTCTTATGTAGACTTTATCAATTTGGTGGATATATTCTAGTACTGTATGTTGGTGTTTCATTAACAAAGGTTATTTCATATATAGTCATTGTAAATATTTTGAAATGCATATTTTTAACTTTGTGGGTATAAAAATAAAATCTGATTCCCTTTCTAATAAAGAGTTTTGCTCTGTTTTTTTTTTCCCTGTTATCGTTTCAGATATTTGTTAGCAGAAGTACTTGCTGTTCTTACTGAATCTCAGCCCAGCCCTTTCAGACAATGCAGAACTACCATGTTCTCTTGCATACCAGTAGATGAGATTTCCTGTTCTGGAGGGAAGGAGGAAGCAGAACAGCTCTCAGAGCTCCTGTTTCAGGCTGCCTGCAAGCTCAGGCAGACAGTGTGAGCAGTGGTATCACTCAGTCTCAGTGCCAGGCTTTGCCTCACACCCAGGAAAGCTGGAAACATACTTTCTCACCCTGGCAGAGTCTCATCTGTCCCAAAGCAAAATCACCAAGGTGTTTGCCTGGGTCTCACAAGTTGATGTAGCTGTTGCCTCTCCAGCATTGTCTGGCCAAACACCTCTGCAGTTCAAGAGCTTGAGCAAAGAGTCCAAAGCCCAGGACACTGGCAGATCTCAGAAAACTTGGGGCACGATCCTGTGAGCTGTGAGGTAAGATGTAGCAAGAATCAGCTGTGTAGGAAATTTTTCTTTATCCATTAATCTACTTCAGGGAGAGCCAAGACCTGCTAATTGAGGGTAAAACAGTGACATGAATCTTCAGGAGCTGAGGTTTTAACAGAGGGGGACCTCTTACAGCAGGGCGTGGGAAGAGCTCACAGTGTGTCATGGGTGGACACTCGTCTTGGTCTGAAGAGGTTCCAGGAGTCACAGATTATAGAATATACACTGAGTTGGAAGGAAGCAATCAGGATCTTCAAGTCCAACTCCTGGCCCTGCACAGTCCATTCCAAGAATCACCATGTGCCTGAGAGCATTGTCCAAATGCTTCTTGAACTCTGCAGGCTTGGTGCTATGGGCACTGCTTAGTCCTCTGGCCACTGATTCCTGCTGTTCCTCATGCTCCTGGCACTCCTAGAAGTGCAGGGTAACCAAAGACCATCTGGCCACCATGGACAAGGCTAACACTGACAGGTGAGACATCAGCCACCCACTGAGGGGAGAGCACTGAGGGAAGTTAGCCAGAGAACCTTGCAGGAGCACACCCACTGCTAGGCTGGTATCTGTGTCCTGTTCTTAGCACGGTGCAGATGTGACAATATGATACCTCACAGGATGACAAGGCAATGCCAGCCTCATTGGCATGACCAGGTCATGGGCAATGGTCTCCAACAGCATTTCTGTCACCACAAACTTATTGATAGCTTAGAAAGGATATGAAGGCTGCTGGACACTCTGGGTAGCTTGGTTTGCCTGAAAAAAAATCACTTGGGCTACTAAAGGATCAGTACCCTAATGTACAGGTGGAAAACGTCCCTGAGTACCCTGGCATCTGACAAACCTAGTTAACTGGTCCCTGAAGCATAATTCATTCCAAATGAGACAGTCTTTGCTCCACACGAAGTGGCTCCCACCACCATCTTCTGAATCCTGTGACATTATGGGCACACAGACATGAATTTACATTTGGCACCACCAAGACAGAACACATCAAACAGAAAAGCAGATGTCAACACAAAAAGGATCAATTATAAAACATAAGGAAGCAGAAAAGGAGAGGAGCAAATAGCACTATTGCTGTGTCATATGACAGATGTTTCCTCAAAAATAATCTTCAACACAGCCTGAAGTGACACTGACCCAGTGCCACATGGACTGTGAGACACAAAGTCATGTCACTCCTGCAAGAGCCATTACAGGGATTTCAGGGACCAAGCTTCACAAGGCCCAGGTCCACAGCAGAGTCCTTGGACTTGGAAGAGAAGCCTTTGAAAAAGGAGAAAGAGGGAGGAGAAATTCCCATGCCTGAGGTTCAACTGCAGAGCAAAAGGATTCCCCCTTCCCTGGTTCTTTTCTGCAGGTCACTGCAAGGAGAAAGGTGTTTGACAAAGACAAACAGCTGACTAATTCAGGGCATTCAACTACAGTAAATCAGCTGCAGAAAGCACTAAGAATGGGGGACAGCCAAAGGGGCAAGAGCTTTTTGGACAAGAGACTTTCTTGCTCTGATCAGAAAGTCACACTATGTAGGCTGGGAAGAAGTAGTCCAATAATTGGTCACATTAAGGGGTTTCAAATTATCTCCACATATTCTTGGGGGTGTTGCAAAGCTGCTGCAGACACCTTAGGGGAGAGCCCTGCTCTGCAAATGGCAGAAGCCCAAACCAGCCAAGCAAAGTAAGTGACTCCTGGCCTGATCAAAGGGTGATGACAGCACTGTGAACACAAAGGCAGCAGCACCTGCTGCATTTACAGACTGTGGCTGACTGCCAGCTCACCCAAAGCAGAAGAATGCCTTGATTCCCTTGCAGCAAAGACAACAGAGAAAAACCAAACCACCACCAATAACAAAATACAAAAACCCGCAAAACAAACAAAACTAAATAAGAACTAAGTGTGCAAGGAATGAGGAGCTCATGGAAGGTATCAAAGATGAGACCAGGAGTGATGTAAAAACTACAGGTTGCTTCCAGCACTAGAATAACGCTTCACTGCTGGCATCCTGGATGCAACTAACCCAGGAATCTTTTAACAGAGGAAAGCAAGGTGAAATCAGTGTGACATATTATCCCACTCAAAATATATCCAGTCCAGGGGGCAGACTAGAAATGAATTCTGTGGTTGTACTAGCTGTAATTAGAAGGCTGCCTAAACTTGTGATTATTTATATTTGCAGCTCTGCCTGCTCAGATAATGAGAACAGTCAGGGTACCAGTTGATTGTTGGAGGAACTGGGGAGGAATATTAATGGCAGACCCTCTGTTCCCACATTGCACAGTTGGTGAGGTGCATCACTGCAGGCAGCTCAGCTCTCCCAGCATTGTCAGCACCACAGTATTGAATTAGATACACTATGATCTGATGCATGATGACAAATCTCACGTTGCACAATTCACTCAAAGTATGTGGGTATGTGGTATAAATATACACCTTGTCATCTGTTACAGTGCTTAGGAAACCTGATTGCCTTTCTGCTCAGCCTAGCATGGAAGGCTGTAGCTGGCAGCCTTCCTACATTCCACCCCCTCTCAGGCTTCTCATGTGAACCAGGTTAGCCAGAGACCAGAGGGGTCAATCCATAGCAGATGCCTCAAGGCAAATACAGAAAGCATGCTCCTCAGCAGAGATTTATGAGAAGCCAAGATGCTTCGACTGATCTCTCAGGCTAATTTCAGTATCAGCGTTTGGATGACAGAACTGCATGTATCTAAGGGAAGAGGCAGTGCTGTGGAGCTCTGTCCTGTGAATATGGTAACTTTCATAACCTGGAGAATGTAACAGAGTCAGAGGTGCTAAAGAAGGGGCTTTGGGGATGCTCCTGCCTCTGTCAACTTTCCAGATAAATGGATAGGTGAACAGAAGACTAGCTTTTGGAGTTCACAGATGGATGGGACTTTTTATGCAGAGTTTTATGGAGCGTCATAGATTATTTCTTTCTCTGGAAGCAATTCCCAGAATAAAAGGTTTGTTTAATTGATGTGCTCACTGCTGAACTTTTTGG
Source organism: Molothrus ater (assembly GCF_012460135.2). NCBI lineage: Eukaryota > Metazoa > Chordata > Aves > Passeriformes > Icteridae > Molothrus > Molothrus ater. The sequence continues at coordinate 47,609,461 of NC_050482.2, forward strand.
ACCTTGCTCTGATGATAACATGGAGCTGGAGTAGGTGAGTTGTAATTCAGTGAGTAAGAGCACTTCCTAGGTCTTTGGGAGGATGGGGGAATGTATGGTTGTGTGAGATAGGAGTATCAGCCAAATGAGGCACTGTCTTGTTATCAGAGCCCAGCAACCATAAATGGCAGGGCTGCTTAGCCAAGAGAGCAAAGGGTGCTGCTGTGGGCATGGCCCATTAGGGGTGGGGTCAGCATCCTGCAGAGGGGGCTGTGAGAGAGGCTTCCATGTGCTTCTCACACTGCAGCCACAACAGGTTTCCCTCATGCTCCTGGGGAATGCAGAGCTCCCTGGGAACTGCTGACAGTCCATCAGTCCTAGTGATGTCCCTAAAAGCTGAGTCTCCTAAGCATTTTGAAGGTATATTTAGCAGCTCCCCCAGGACTGCATCCCAAGTTTTCACCATTTTCATTTACAGACTTGGAGAAGTAAAAGACAACCTCAACACAGCTTGTACATATTTATTAGAGAGTTCTGTTTCTAAACCACATTAGAAACAGGAGATGCTTCATGTGCATGACACAGAGGATGATCCACTAAGGGGTACAGCAAGAAGCTTCATGGCAAAGAAACCAGAAGCCTGGCCCTTTGTATCCCAGCTCTGGAAAGGACCTGCAGGCCCTGCAAAAGAGCCAGGGGTGAGGAGGGGATGCAGAGGTCAAAGGCAGAGATAAAGTGCTCAGGATCACCCCTGGGTAGACTGGCAGTGATCAGAAGCCATGAAGGAATGGGGCAGTAGAAAGAAATGAGTTATTAAATTTAGGGACAAAAGGGAGAATGAGATGGACAGGAAGAACAGGCACTGCAGAGGATGAAGACCATCACTGCACTGGTGCGTTGGGGAAGACAAGCAATTTAGCGGGGAGATGTATGGAATTTGGGACACCTGAAACTCACTGCAGTCATCCACCAAGCAGTCAGACCCTCATCAGTCAGTGAGCTTGCTTCCCGCCATTGTAGGCTGACATTCACAGCTCTGCCAAAACCTGTGGTGAGCTGCTGTAAACCATCCAGCACCGGTGGATGGACCCAGACGTGCCCTCTCAGCCCTCTGGCGGCTGAAGGCCCTGGTCCCCTGTGTTGTCACTAGAGGTCAGTGCAAGCCCAGCAAACGCCTGTGCTGAATTTATGTTTCTGTGTGGTGCGGCCACCCCCAGCCGAGGCAGTGGTGATTTATCACAGTATAATTCAGAAATGGGAGCATGCCCCAGTCCCACTTGGCAGCCCTCGGATGGGCTCCCTGCTGGCCTGTGGCATGTCATGAAAAAGAAAAACACAGCATCTTGACCCACGTAAGAGGTGACATCATGGGCGTGTTTCTCACCAGTAAGAAACCTCCAGGACGAATGGAAACGGGGGAAGAAACTCTGCAGGGGAATCGGCAGAACTCTGGAATCATCAGTCTGGAGCTTATGACCATGGCTCAATTACTTTTGACTACTGAGAGCTGGTTTGGGCTCAGGGAGGTAAATGGGTTTGCCATCTTCTCCTGCAGTTAATACCAACCCCTCTGCTATGTACAGACAGAGAAACTGAGGCAAAGAAATAAGATTGACCAGGGAGAAGCAGACTGGAAGCAGAGAATGGAGGAGGTGATGGGATGGCCTGAAGGTGAAAATACTTCAGAGCTTTAGGACCTCAACTGTTCCTGCTTCAAGGGGACACCATTTCTAGCTAGCTCTCCTTCACTTCAAGTGGATCTTGAGAAAACAGGGTCTTTCTCAGTTTTGCAAACAGCAAGCCTTAGGTCCCTAAAGACTGATTGCAGCACATCAGTAGCTAAACCTGTATGAAGGCAACCAGCTTTCAGGAGTGTGGTTTTAATCCTGATCATTTGCCAGTGAAATCTGTGGAAGCTGCAGAGGCTCGGCAAGGTCCATCAGTTTAAGTATCTCATTTCAAACACCCAAGACAGAAAAATTGGACACAGGCACTCAGCAAAGACCTTGAAACCCTGCAATAGGGAGACAAAGAGAAGTGTCTTTTTTTTTTTTGTTTTTTTTTTTTTTTTTTTTTTTTTGCCATGTGTCTACCAAAAGATTTGCAATGACCTTGATGCAATAAGGGCAAAGTTTGCATTTGCAGTGCAGTAAATCTAGTGGTCCCTGTTGTATAACTGCTTGCCCATAGAGAAGCATGGCTATAATATATATCACAGTGTCACTCAGGCCAACACATATGCTATAGATAAAACTACTACTTGCTCAGAGAATCCACAATCAGGAAAATTAACCCATTCTTAGCGTTTTGCCAATTTCAACTGTGTTGCACATGTATCCAAATATCAGCAAAGCTTTTTGTGCCACTGTAGAGTCAGATATATTTGGAATTCAAGTGGAAAACACTACACAGCCTTGCTTGTGTCATGCCAGATGGAGCTAAGAGAACAAATCCACATCCCTATGTTGTAAACTTACTCTTTTCCCCAGAATCACTGATTTGAGTGGGATTCAAGTAAAATGGAGCTCTTCTTTCATCAGGGAGCTCTCTCTGTGAGAAGGTGCAATGGATGGGAAACCACAGACCCTGAGCCCTTGTTTCTCCTCTCTTTCACTGTCTGGAATTTCTGTTTCTAACAGCATTATTCATATGCATGGATTTACCTCAATTTTCATAGTTCCACATCACCTACTTCACAAAAATTGAAAACATGGCTGCAAAGTCACCTCCAGCAGGTCTGGAAAGAGAGATTTCTAGTATGAGAGAGAAATTGTATAACCTCTGCTTTCTGGGTCTATGAAAACCTCATGGTTTCTGACAAGCAAAACAAGGCTACTATATAGACTCTTACTTTCAAGACAGCCAGATCAACAGGCATGAAACAGGCACCACTTAACATTATTTAACCAAAAGCACCCTTCTCACAGTCTGATCCCCAGCCCTTCAGGGGTGGGCTGACTCACACATGCCTTGTCACACCCCCACCATGCTGCTTCCCTGGGGACTGCATTCCTCTTGCTTCCCAGTGCTGCCACCTTCCAGAGCTCCCACTGGTATTCAAGGGGCAGAAGTCTGGCTTTAATCCTCAAAGCCATCAGCAATTATTTTGCATCACGTTTGCCACTTTTCTCTGTCACATGTGCACTCTTAGCTCCCACCAGTGTTGAAAGCTTCCAACAGCCCTTGCCTTTTGAAAGAGCACTGCAGACAGCCATTTACACTTTAAATAGACATTAAAATGAAGCCACCTGCATGCCTTCCAGTTCCCAAACTGCAGAGCAGAGCAATGGATAATGGAAGTGTACCAACACATCAACAGTTTCCACTAGCAACTGCTGCAGAATAGCTTGATACCAACTTCAAATATGGACAGGAAATGGCTTTTGATATCAACTGTAAGTTTCAACCCCTCAAGAGTCTCTAAAAATAAACATTTTGTTCCTACCCATCCTTTATTTGATACCAAATGGATTGTGGAAAGGGACCAAACCATAGAAACAGAAATAATAATAGAGGTACAGTTTTAATTAACTCATCCTATATTATTCCCTTTTCTACTGGACCCCCTGCCTCACTCAGCACACAGAAGTGCTCTGTGGATGAGGCTGTCCTTGTTATTCACTCTTGTGGCAGTATTTTTCTGCACGCCAGCAGTGCGCTGCACAGCACACAGAGCTCTGCCTCCTTTCTGGGCTTTTCAATGTGCCTCATTATTATCCCCATCAAGCCATTCCCAAACCCAAAAGGACTTTTGTCTTCCAGTCACCCCTACAAAACCAAACCATTATCACAGATATTTTAGAAGCAGGGGAATTGATTCATGGGCAGATCACAGATAAAAATCTGCAATGCTGGCCATTAATTCTGGCCACCACAGTGGCCTCTTACATATAAAACAGCTTGTGGCCACTGCTGAAAAGCTGAGGGGGGGTGATGTGCTCAGCATCACGTTCAGAGTCCATGGTAAAGGCAGAGTGTATTTCTACAACCCACTATAATATTCTCAGTACAGCAAGCTGTATTCACCTTCTTGCCTGCATAAAGAGATTGCATGCCTCTCCTTAAGCCACCAGTCACCTCAGGTCAGGATTCCTGATCTGGGGAACTCCAGGAAACCTCTCAACAGTGTAAACCCTCTGGATGGGTAACAGAAGAACACAAAGACAAATGTCAAAAGGAGCAATTAATCTTAGGTGCCTCTGTCAAGACACCAATAGCCCATGTATAAAAATCTCTATGCACTCAAAGCACAGCTGCCATAGGATTCAGCTGAGGTGAGTTCTGCAAAGCAGGCCCCAAGGGCTGCCTTCAGCTCCCTTCCTTCCCTGCAATAAGTCAGGCCTGCATAGATCTGCTTTTAAACAATTGAGCACAAGCTCTGTCTTGGCTAAGGACCAAGTGCCACACATTTGCATCCCAACTTTACGCCTTCCTGCGCATTGAGCCCATCCAGATGGCAGGGCGTATTCCAGGCTTAATGATCTGCTTTCCCTCCCTCCAGTATGGGCACAATAAATCACTGGCAAATCTTCCTGATGGTGTTTTAGAGGGAAGACAGATCAAACACATATAGTGAGTTTCAAAATACCAAGTCCTCTGGAAAATTATGGTCTACAACATGGGTACAGAGCATGGATTCAACCAGATAGTTAAAACGCCTGCAACTAAGCTTGCCCTGCCAGTCCACCCTTCCCAAGCCCCCATGCCCTGCACTTTCTCCTTTGCCAGGCAAAGATTTTGCCAGACTTGGCTTGCTTGCTCCACTCTTGGTCACCGCAGTCCCCTGCCTGCTTCAAAGAAATTATCTTTTAGCAACAACGCTCAGACCAAAACTTTTGAGCAATCTCAAGAAGAGAAGCTGGGGTTTGGTCTTTTGAAGGCTGGCCACTGCTCATCACCACAGAGACTGCAGGAGACCTAGCTTTCAGGGAGGAATTTTACACATCTAAGTCATGATCAGGAGATGTATGTGCTCATGACCCAGGTGAGACCCAGGTGCATCTTCTGCCTGCAGAGCATGGCACAGGACACAGGGATCTGTTTACAGGAGCAGACCTTAAACACCAGAGAGAGATCTTAAGATATTATTACATGGGGCTGCATAAAAAGCTTTTCTCGTTTGATGAGAGGGTAAAGTGGCACACACAAACTTAGTCTCAGCAAATGTCCACAGCAATCTGACTGCCCCCCACAACATCACACAGAAAGTTGTGGCAGAGGCAGGCATTCCTCTGAATTGTCCTGATAGCATTAAACAACCTTAATACAGAGGTACCTCTGTGTCCAGCCTGGGGACTTCCATCTCATTCTCTTCAAACTTTTCAATATCTGCAGGGACTAATATAAGGTTTTGTGCTTTGCAGTACTTACTGCCACTTAGCTCTGACCTCTCCTAAAGCTGCTTCCACTCTGCCTGATAAGAGAGGTTTTGTGTAGAAGCACCATGTGCTCTTACATTTAAAGATCAGTGAATTGTTTGGGATGCCAAACAAGAATTCAGTTTCACACCAAACTTTATTGTGACATTTCCTGGGTAATCAAGTCTTTTTACCATCAAAACACTGTTTTCCAGTGTGTAGACTTTGAAAAAGAAATTCCCTGCTCTGGAGTTCACTGTGTTTCTGGCTACTTAAACTAGATCTGACAAGTTAAATTATTTGTATGCCTTGAGCTAACCATCTGCATGGGAGTGAGCATCAGGTACAGCTTATATGTAGAATACTCCACAAAATATAAATTTATCCACATGTGCATTCAAACAAAATGTCAATGCTATTTCTCAAAGAATATGGGAGCAAAGGCCAGGGGCCAGTAAAATAATTTTCAGCTTTTAAGTGACAGACAATGGAAGTGATCCAGTCTTGCATCTCCTAAGTACTAGCAGATTGGCTGGGATTTGGATGCTAACAAAGAGATTCAGAACATGGGCCTGGTTTCAATTAATAAGCATGTGTCCATATGGCTCTGTGTGTGTTTGTGTCTATACCGAGTGTTCTTTCCTGGTAATGGGCGTTGCATAAGTACAAGCATGCATGTGTGTGCCTGTGAAGACAGGTTCAGAGATAGTTCAAAATTGCCTAGCAGCAGAGGCAAAATTTGTTGTTGATGTCCAGAACAAAAGGTTTCTTCCCTGGCAGGAAATCAGAGCCACGCGGCAGCAGTGAGAGCACCAAACATGAAATGCTGACCATGCAGGATCTGCCACTCTGTTGTGGCAGGGTGGCCACAGTTGGTACTAGGACAATCTCACCCAGGAAACAGAAGGACCAAAGACAACCAAACCTGCCCCTGGGGGGCACACCAGCCAGGCTGACCAGCTTTGTCTGCCCTGCAAGGAGGCAGAGGCTCACAGTGCCTTCTGCTTTAAGTGGATGGTACCACTCTCCTGTCACAGCGACAGATCCCACTGTTCTGCTGCCCTGGGCAGCCTGACTCCCAAGGAAGTGTCCTGCTCTGCCCCTGCCTGCAGCCAGCCCACCTGCGTGCGTGTCAGACCACACACATGCTTCAGATTTGTCAGCAAACCACACAGCTCTGTGTCTCGTCCACAGCACTTGCTTCTCCGGCATCTTTTTTTTTCAAAAAACAATGTAGTTGTCAGATCAGTAGCTGTCAGATGGGTAGAAGGAAAAAGAGGCAAATGAGATAAAATACTTTGTACGCTATAGGAAATTCATACCCAGCAATTTAAAACAATTTGTGCATCCATAAGCCTAATTTAATTCTTTATCTCCCCCATATCATCTCAGTTTCTTAAGTTAGAACTGTTTCTGCAAATAATAGGCTAATTCAAAATTATGATGTACTAATGAGGTTGATGGTGACCATAAAGGACCACAGACTCTGATAAGGTACTTACCTGAACTTTATTTATCTTGACTTTTCAGCTCTACGTTTCTTTCCTCTAGATGCACTAATTCTGCATTGTTCTAATAGCCACTCTAAGCTGGCACACCTTCATATCTTTTTTTGTCAGTGCTTTAAGTACTCCTTCAAGCCCTTAACTTTTGGTGACTTCTTGCAATGCAGAGACAATCCCCTGTGACAAACAGCAATGAAAGACACAAAGAAATCCACTACAGATTTTTTTTACATGAGCACTTGCAAGTTTTCTTGGAAATACAAGCACCTTGGAAATACTCTCTGCACCTTGCATTAATCTTCCTGCCCAACTCCATGCCCACTTCATTTCTCCATGTTTAAATATACCTTGTATTATTATTTTCCCCTCACAATAATTCTAATTGTATAATTGACCTCTCAGCCCCTAACCAGTGCTCAAACACAGCTTTAAGGGTTTTCATAAATCACAATCTAGAGTATCCTGCAGTGCAATGACAGAGCTAAGTATGAACATAAGCTTTTCAGAGAGCCGGTGTCTGGGAATGGGGCTATCCTGCCACAACACAACCCCCAGAAGCATTTTTGAGGCCAAACCTCACCACCACAAACCTTCACTGGACTGAAGAGCCTACTCTGGGGATTCCCAACTGGAAGTAACGAAAAGTAAGGATTCCCAAGGGTCTCAGAGCTGAGGGCTGAATGGGGAGAAGCCTACCAAGAGAGAAAAGGGCAGGAAAACAGTAGATATTCAGCCACTCACTCTGAGAAGAAAACTGTTGTCTGCCAGCCTCCTTTCAACAGGAGCACAATGACAGCTCTATGAGACCTCCATGAGCAAAAACCCTATCACACACCCCTGAGGTCCTAGCTCTGCTCAGGAGTACCAGAGGCAGTGCACAGCCAGTGACATGAGACATGTTGGCCAAGAAGATAGGAGCAGAATGTTAGGGTCTTGGACAAGTAAAGTGAGAAATACCAAGAGCAGCAAAGCCAGGAATAAGACTGGGGACCACAGTTGAGGAATGGCAAGAGGACAGGAGTGCTTTATGGATGGGGTTAAATGCCAACATCCATTTATTTTAAAAGCCTTTTTCTTTCCTTTTGATTAGGGGATGCAATTCTGTGCCAAAATTAATATCCTAAGACAAGACACAACAGATGGACACCAAGCAGGAAGGGAATAAGAAGAGACAATGAAGCAATTCTGGTCAGTCTGACAGATCATGAACTCAGCAGCCTCCTACCCGCCTATATCCATTCACAGGCAGATCAAACTTTGTCCTTCAGACTCTTTTGCTATTTCCAAGAGAATTTAATTCCTTGCCTTTTTCCCCATCAGCATTTTTACTATGTATTTACTCCAAATCTGTAAAGAACCAATTACCCAAAGTCTCATGACTACCAGGAAAGAGGAAGGAAGTTTTGTAGATGCACCAAGGGAGAGGTCAGAAAACCAGCTTGGAATTCCTAAATAGCTGTGCTCCTGTATCCACAGCAGCCCACACATGGCATGCCAGCAGTGCAGTCTGACCTGCAAGTGAATGGGGAATCCACGTGGCATCTAACACATCCACAGACAGTTTGAAGCTATAAATTTTCAGGTTCCAGCCTGACACCATGCTGGGACTTATCAGGGGAAAAAAAAAAGCAAGCAATTCTCCCATCCCGGTGATTCATTCTTCCGTGTCTCAGACATCACAGAGATGAAGCCAACCGTACCTTTTCAAGCATTGTTTCCCTCAATTAAATAGAAACCTAGGCACCCACAGCACTGTCTGCTATCCTTTACAAAAGAACTAAGCACAGTAAATGCAAGTTTTCATCCTTGTAACATCTCTGAGGCCAACGCCAAGCATGTGATGGATTTAACTGGAGAGCATGAGGGACTTCATGTCTAAAAAATAGAAATCACTTAACTGAGTTGAAATCATTATCTTTATGGAAAGTAATGCAAGCTGATAATTTTGGTAAGGATGACAAATTCACTTCTTCCAGCATAATTCATCCTAGAGAACCTGAGTGTACTTTCTGGATGCCAAACATCAGCTACTATTACATTTTTGCAAATGTCTTGACAAGCAATTAAAGTTATCACAGCTCTTAGGCAATTTCTTCCTCTAAGAGTATGAAATAACCCAAATATGTGGTAGCATCAGTAACTTGCAAAGAGGGCAAGTATCCTTAGAAGACAAAACTGTGATGCACCTCCACTTGAAACAGCACTCTACCTTCAAGACTTTAATGCAAAACCGAGGTACTAATAAAGCCATCCACTAATTTTTCCTCAAATTTTAGTCAGACCAGGATGTCAAGAAAGACATAACAGAAACTGAACTAGAAACCAAGGAGCAAAAACCTAGATGAGTAAAGGGACTATGGCATAAAGAGAAATGATAACAATTATCTATGCTTAGTTTCAAGAGGCAATAAATAAGTGAGGCCAGCAATAAATAAATATCAAAGAAAGTTGAAGGCAAAACTATTGCCTTGTACAGGAAATGGAAGTGGATTCAATTATGATAGAGGCAGGTACAGTGAAATATTTTCCACGTGGCATCTAAATTGTTGAATTTCTGGTTGGAAGATGGCATTCAGGTTAAGAATTTAGCAAAATATAGAGCAGGATTCATGCATGTAATGGATGGGAATTTTTAGGAGCTTTGTGTATTGCAGGGAATAAAAACCAGATTCTAAGTGGCAGGGATTAAGCAGAAATATCCCTCTGGGAAGGTTATCCTTGAACAATGTCTTTTGGGATGTTCCCATTTCCCCTGAATTGCTGCACACAAGCCAGAGGTAGCCTACCCCACCCTGATCTCATCTACAGGATAATTCCAGAGAAGTGTTATCACAGCTGAATGGAGGAATTGCATGCTATTTAATCCAAGCCCATTGGAAATGCCTGGCAGCATCTCAAGCTGCACTGTTAGGAGATCAATTATTACACCAATAAAAGGAATTAAAAGCTTTGTCAGAACACCATCAGAAGTGTGACTGCCCTAAAACATACACAGGCCAAATTCTGTGTTGTTGTTCAGCTGGAAGAGGGCCCTCCCTCATCCCTGCCCCAGTTCTGTGCCGCAGAAGGAGAGAAGCAGATTACAAAGAGCAATTCCTTGCAGTACCCCAGGTGAAAGCAGCACTTTCCCCAGTTCCAGTTATTGTTAGCAGAAAAGTTCCTCCTGGGCTGATTTGCATTGACCTACAGAGACACATATGTGAATGCAGTTAAGTGTTGACCTCAATGTCACACAATAAGAGCAGCAGTCACAGCAGAATGGCTTAAGGCTATTGCACAGTTTATTGAACACAGAGAGGCTCTGCCTGCCTGGTGGGAGCTGGGCTGGCAGCACTATAGTTGTTCCTGCAGCCCTTGGCCCTGCAGCAGCTGGGAGAGCAGAGCTAAGGGTGACAGAGATCACTTTGAAGATAGGTACCAGGCTTTTCTCATCAGTGTGAGGAAATGAGATCGTGCCTGGCTATGGGGAAAGAGAGGGAAGTAATGGAGTTTTTTTCATTAGTTGGATCCTGAAGTTTTAGTTCATGGGAAAGGAACATACATTCTCAAGATGAGGCTGCTATCTCCAAATATAAGGCAACTTGCCTTTAGGATGCAACTTACAGTACTTCTGCAGACTCAAGCAGAAAAACTCATTGGCACACTAGCCCCTAATTCCAGATAACTGTGCTAGATGACTTGCACAAGCCTGTTCTGCATCTCAAAAGTCAGCACAGATCATCTCAGTGGCTGCAAATTGCTTAACTCAGTGCACTCAGCTGTGGCCACACTTCTCTTCACGGAGAAAAGCAAGGCACAACTTCCCAAGGATATTTTCTGGGAATTGCAGCAAGAAACCTCAGAGAAAGGGAAGACAATTCTTATCTCATTTGCTGTGCCTGTGTTTGTGCCATAGTAGAATGCAATATGGAGATTGTTTACCCAAAGTAATGGGGTTTTGTTTCCTTGGCCTATCAGGGCCAAACACGTGTGCAGACTGTTGGTCAGCAGTCACAAAATTCTGTTTGGTAGAGTTGAGTGCTTGTGCAGTTTCAGTTTAGATGTAGTGTAATATAGTATAAAATAATATAATAAAGTAATTAATTAACCTTCTAATATCATAGAGTCAGATACATAATTTCTCCCTTCTTTGGGGTTGCCCTGCTTTTCTATACTCAGCTCCTGATAGGAATCTGCAGTATTTCACTAGACTTGTTCCTCCACCTCCTTGCCTGCCTCTCTCAATGTGCATGCTCACACTGAGGTGAACAAGTTTCCACCTCTGAGTGAAAGGTGACATCTCATCAGGAGGGTTGTTCAGCAAGCAGGCAATTTAATCTAAGCTTTTAGAGTTCTCCTGCTGTCCAATGGCTTGACTTGGCTACCTATGGCTCTGTAGTCCTTCTAAGTCCTTTGTTCTGTAGGGATTTGATTTTTATTCTCCCTGAGATTGAAAAAGAAAAAACCTTTTTTTAGCATGTATCAGGGGCTGGTTTAGGAGACTAAAAAATGCAAGGTCATCAGTCCAAACCAAGCCATGTCATTGTGAAAATGCTAACAAGCCTGTGGTAAGAAGGGAACTCTCCTGCTTTATACAAATTATTTGATCAGAGAAGGGCCATCAAGTTCATCAACTTTGCACTATGTCACAGACAGCATCCTAATGTCATCTACTGTATCACCCATACCTCTCCACCAAAGCTAGATCAGGACCAGATCTGCTTGCCTTGCAATATCATGCCATCATCAGATTGATTAACTATTCAATTGTCTCAGCAGCCTGGCAGGGCAGGTAATGACTATTATTGCTATTCAATGCAGGAGAGAAATTGTGGCTGAGAAATCACTTAGCTTACAATCAAGAGAGTGATCTGATAACAGCCTGGCTCCCAGGTGTCCTCCTAACCCCTACAGCTTTCACTTAGTGACAAGATGAAGACTCAACCCATGCCATAAGGAAATTTATACAAACTATCCGCCAGAGTGAAATTTCATAAGTGACCACAATAATTTTTTTACCCATTTATGTGCAAATTGACAGGATTCCAATAATCAGATTGGGGTGGTGCCTGTCCAGAAAACAAGCAATCCAAATCTGCTGCAGTTCTCAACATGATGACAGGAGGATCCGGTTGACCCCAAGTCTGCAACAAGTTCTCCTCTCTAGTTGCTCCTTGGCTGGCCTTGGACACACAGCATCATTCACATTCCATCCTGCGACCACCCACCAAGGAGCTCACTGCCAGCACCCCAAAGAGACTGCATGGCCACCTTGCTCCCAAAAATAAGAAGGCATAAGTTTATCTGAACCTCCTGGGAACAGGTTTTTAAGATCCCCAGGTATGTATGCACATGAACACACACACACTAAGGCTTACTGCATGTCCAATACCAAAAAGATCACATATGCCCTCTCAAGGAGTATTTGCTCTTTTCCTCTCGTAAGTAAGACTTTCTTTCCCTTGATGCTGACTCTTGCTTCTTCCTCACAAGGGACAGCTGCCTCCTTCCTCAGCTAGGAAAAAAGGAATTCCTTGTTTCCTTCTAGATTTCCACTTCTTGCTGTCTTTCACCATCCAGTCCAGCACACAAATCACAGCCCCACTCATTCAGAAGAAGATAGCTTCTTCTAGAGGTTTCTGGGATGTACTAGGAACACAGAGAGATGACAGACATCTTGAGGAGAGTGTTTACATCATAATTGTCTGTATTCTATGGTTTCTTAAAGTAGAGCAGCTCCTGTTCTCCAGATGGATCAGCAGAGATTATATCCATTGTGTCTTTTAGACTGTGGTTGTCTGACAATAACATGAAGACAGTTTGGTTTTCAGAGGCAAAAAGAGAGGCGCTCCATAGCTTGATATTACAGGAATGAGCACGCCAGGAGAGCAAGATGTGAGTCTAACCTAGGGGAACTGACTTCTGATCATGACATCTTTTGGAGGCATGGCACCAGAAGAGATGTCCCTCTGGTCTAACCAAGCACAGACAATCCTTTGTTTTTAAGAGTCTGGGGAAACCAGAGAGACAGTGGTGCTGCTACAGTTAAAGTGCTTAAGAAGAGAAGGCTGAAGGACAGGTGACATCTAGAAAATGCAGCAGAACTGCATGGCACTTTGTGTATCCTTCCTCTCCCCTTCTTTCACCACTTCTCCTGTTCTACTCCAGAGACTCAGCCAACCTTACAGAGCTGTTAAAAATTTGGTTCCAAGATGGAGGTTTAAAAGGAAGGATTTTGGCAAAGTTGAAGTTTCAGTACTTGATAATTTGAAATTAATTCTAACTCAAAAACACTCCCTGGATTTTCTTAAACTGCACAGCAACAGCTTCCATTAGTTTCCATTGCCTGCAGAGTAAATATGGCACTTCTCAGGCCAAGCCAATTTTCCAAGTAAACATTACTGAGCAACTGAACAATACCACTCTTAATAGAAAGAACTGATGAAAATATGTGGGAAAACTAGTCTTAAAATGTTACACCAACGTTTGCAAAATTCCCCCTTGAAAACACATGCACACACAACGAGTCTTACAAATGACCATATATATTTGGGTAAAACTCAAAAGATGAAAACAAAATGTTCAGGGACCACCAGAGGGCTTTGCATATATATGAGAAATGACTAGCTGAAATTGACTCCTTAATTCATACCAAAATGACTGTGTATGCTGAATACCAGGCAAGTCTCCCCATTCATTGCATTTCCTCCCATGCAACTAAACAAACAAACAAATAAAAAACAAACAAACAGATGAAAAAAAAAATGTTCTCAATGGTTTTCCTTGGAGAAAATGCCCATGAACACATCCTGGTAGTATGGTTGCTGTCTCCATGCCTTCACAGTTGGGACAAGCCACCTCATCTTCAAAGACTGAATATCAGAAAAAAAAGACACATTTTAGAAAACATGAAGGGGTAGAGGATAGAGGAGGGGGGAAATGAAGCAAATAAAGAGAAAAGAGAGTTCTTCCTTGAGAGAGCATCAGTCATGCAATATGCACAGCATTTGTCAACAATTCTCAAGGGTGCTGTATGCAGACACACCCATTCAACAGCTGGCTGGGGGTAGATTGTGATCATAGATGCTCTGGATATGGGAGAAGACATAAGTCATAGCATCCTGGAATCATTTAGGTTGGGAAAAAACTCAAGATCTTTCCCCAGCACAGTAGCATTTAGACCCCGTGCCGGATGCCAGCAGCAATAATCTCCATGCATAGCATACAGTTCCACTGGAAACAGTGGAATTGTTCTGGTTTCAGCAGGACCAACAGAAGTAGCTCTTTTCCAGACCCAGGGGACACCTGCACTTTGCTGAAGTGAGTAATGTTTGGTCTGGTTCAGAGTAGCTTTTACTTGACTCTTGCATCTTCCAAGGATACAAATTTACCCCCTGAAAAGCCCAAGGGATGTGTAACTAAATCAACTAATCTGAAGAAATAGAGAGTCGTGCAGTACTACATGCTGCTTGGGAACCATGAGAGGATCAATGAGATGCTCCTAAGGGATTATGTCTTTTACCTCTCAGTGATTTTTGTGGTGATTCTGACACTCACTTAGAGAAGTGGCATCTAATCTTTAAACTGCTGACAACTGAGGTCTCAGGGTGAAATTCAGCCACATGCTGAACAGCAAATATCCCTACTGGCGTACATCCTACCAGCTGCTATGACTGAGGATGGTGAAAAGAGAAACAAAAAGAGAACAAAATCAGCGTGGGAATGGCCAGTAACCAGAAGCCTCTACATTATCTGCTTAGTGAGTGCTTAATGCTGCACTTCCTCCCAGATTTTCCAACCAGAGCCATGCCCCTGTGTCATCTGGTAAGTGCCAAAATGCGGAGAAGATGTAGAGAAAGGGGAGTGGTTTGCATTATCACATTACCTTAGCACACATATCTTTTCTGAATCTGATCTGTATCTAAATTACAGTTGCTGACCCTTAGATGTCCAGCAGTCCAGAGAAAGTGGGATTGGTGTCCATTTCCATTTCATAACCATCATTCATGTGAGTTGACTCCACTCTGCCTCATTTGCTGCAAACTGTAGTACACTCATCTAGAAGTATCTCCAGAAGCCAGCACTGGGCATGGTTAAGGTACACACACTGCCACAAGTCTATAACCTGTGGGGCTACGTGAATCAGCAGCACAGTTTGATCTGCTTCAAAGCAGGTGCCTACCTATACTTCCAAGAGAGGATTGAAGCCTCCACAAGGCAATAAACCCAGGAGGCATCTTGCATAGACAGCCAGCAGATTTCTATTCTTAGAATGATTCTAGCATAAAATGTTTCCCAGTTTGTCTTGCTGATAAAGATAGTTCTTAAAACTGGACATGATGAAAGATGCCATTGCAGAAAAAGTGCTATCCAGGATGCCCAAGGGGAGCACAGTCAGTGTGTGTGAACACAGCACGTGTCACAGTCTATAAGCAAACAGCATTATGCTCATGAGCAATGTCTCACTGAGAAGCTGAGCAATATCTCCTGAAGTAGCCAAGCTTCAGTTATGCACACTCAAGGGGCATGGAGACTCGAGGGGTATGGAGCATGCTGATGACTGCATTTACCAGTGAGGACATTTTTGAAAATGCCCAAATGACATAAGTATTTAATTCCCTTTTTCAAATTTGAACAAGACCTGTGGGGTAACATTCATCACACTAATATTAGGTCTCTAATAATTAGGCATCTGGGGAAAATGGTGCATTGGGGTTCCCTCTATAGCAAAAAAGGAAGAAATAGAAACATCCAGAGGGCAATTCAGTGGGCCTGATCACAAAACAAACAAGAAGAGGGCAGTACTACTCACTCAGTGCCCTGTGAGATGGAGGTATTTCTCATTACAGCATGACCTCACTAGATCATGCTGTTGATTTATGCTTCTCTCCCTGACTGCAAAAGGAGCCCAAATGACAAACTGTGCTTAACTTTTCCATGAGTAAAGTTGAACAAGACGAATCCATCTTCCCTTTCTATCAGTGTGTTAAAATATTTTGCTATAAAAGAAACAGAAGCAGCTATTCTAGAAAAGAGGTTTCAAGAGATTCTAAGAAAAATCCTCCCTTTAGTGGTTTTGAAAATGAAACGAGAATAATAGATATTTCAACTGTTCTGGCATGAAAAAGTGTTAACAGTATGGCACTTCTAAAGAACTCTGAGATGACAAGACTGATTTTCCAGAAGCAACTTTTCAGTTTCATTTTGAAAATTCCCTGTAGAGGAAAAACCAGAAATACTGCTTTTCATTCCCACTTGCCAGGAAAGATGTCAAGAAGCCCATCAACTTTGGTAAAGCCAGAGCTTCCAAACCCCAGAAAACTAAACACCTACAGCCATCACTATCACAGCACAAAGGCAGCTCCTTAGAAGGAATTATTTTGCAAATCCACACTTGAACTGAGCTGTTTGTTTACATATGAGACGTGGCAGACACCTTGCAACAAGCAGGAAGAGCCAGTGATAACTAATTTATCCTAAGGGGGTGAGAGTAGTGGTCAGCAGGCTGAATTCAACCCTGGAGGTCTCCAGGAAATCTCCAGGCGCTGGAGATGCCACAAGCAGCACTCAGTGGAACAGGAGCAGATATAGGATGACTGTATGTCCAAGAAGAACAAGTCTGCAGCTCCTGAGTACTCCTGGGTGCACCTATCCATCTCTCATAAAACCCTCTGGAAATTCTTGCTTTACCTTCATTTTTCAGAAGAAAAAAGGCTTCTTGCTGGAAACAGCAAATCTATACTTATGGTAACTGGAAGCAGGAACAGCTTAAAGAATGCTGCTTGAAAGACTAAGTGAAAAAATGCCTCTCAGCAACAAGCAAGATTTACCCTAACAGGAAGGGAAGAAACTTGTCCCTCTGGATGCTTTCCCTGCAGCCAAGGTCACACAGAAAGGGGTTAAAGAAAACCAGCGTCCTGTATGTCAGGTAGTGCCTCGGGGGCATGGCTGGGAGCTGGAGAGCAGAGGACAGGTGAAGGGGACAGCAGTACAGTGCTCCTCTGCTGCCACGTGTCCTGACTCCCAACAACTGATCTGAGACCTGGCCCAGGCTGCCCTGATGCTCCTGGCAGTGAGGCAGCCAGAGAGGCACCCAAAGGCTGCACTTCAGCTCGTGTTGAACTCACCCCCTGGCAGCACCACCTCCTGAGTGCTGAGGTTTGGCTCTCTCCTCAGGGGGATGTACCCACATTTTTGTTAGGAGCATAAGAAAATGCCAGGGAAAAAGCCTTCCAACATGTCATATTATTGTAACGGGAAAACAAAGTGGTTATAGTTTCCTTTAGTTACTCCTGGATTTTCTTGTGGATGACATTGGTTTTTAATGAGAAATGGATGCTTGCATGACAATTCATACTCTTACCCTTCCTCAACACATCCATGTGGATTTGCTGTGCCACATATCTCCAGTCTGAACCTACATTTTCTTCTGCTCCTGCACAAGGCATCAAGGTAAATAAATGTGCCAGAAACATGGGGCCTCCTCCTCATGACTTTTCAAAGGAGCATCTGACCTGAAGTTCCAAAGGCTGTTTCCCTTAAATATCCCTCTCCCTAGCAGCTCCCAGCACCTCTCCTGTGTTGTTGCCCAGTCCACCCTACAGCACAGAGCAGCTGAGTGTCCTTCAGAACGGACATAAAGGATGTGTGAAAACACCTTCCTGGCTTCAACCATTCAGTACCAGAGGCTTCTGCCTGTACCAAAGAGACAATATGCCTCACCTCTCTCTTTTCCACCTGCTTCCTTGAGGAAAAATCCATATGCTACTGATATTGCATAGAAAGAAGAGTCAGAGGGACAGCACACAGGGCCAAACTCAGGTGCTGCTTCACTTCTGACAGAGAATGAATAAAGCCACTGCAGAGCAGCCAGCATGGCCAAGACAGGTGTCTCACATCATAGTGCCCATATCCCAGGTCTTGCTGCACCACCCTGCTGGCTGGGACAGTGTCTCCAGCCCTTGCCAGCGGAGGTGACAACGGGTAGGAAACCATGACAGACTGCTCTGTGTCCCCGCTCTGTCCCCATCCTCTCGTCCCTGAAATCCAACCTGGTGCATCCTGGGGGAAGCCCCATCTGCTTCTCATTCCAGACCATGTCATGTCATAATTATTCCTAATTATGCCTCATTTAGCTTGATCGGTACCAGATTGAGAAGGATGGCCTAGTGAGAGCGAGCATCTCGGCCGCGGGGCGCGGGCAGGGGAAGCGCCGAGCGGGAGCGGCCGAAGGGACGGAGCGGCACCGCGCAGCGCCGCCGGCAGGGGGCGCCCGCCGGCCCCGTCCGCCCCGCCGCAGCCCCGCCCCGCCGAGAGCCCGCGCTGAGGGGCGGCCCGGGCCGGGCCGGGCCCCGCCGAGAGCCGCCGGGAGCGGCCCCGAGGGGTCCGGGTGTCCTGCGCCTCTACAGGGCTCCGCAGAGCCCCCGGGACCGGCGGATCCGGCTGCCGGTTGGAGCACAGAGTCACAGAATACGCTGGGTTGGAAGGGACCCACGAGGGTCAGAGTCCAACTCGCGGCCCTGCACAGCACCATCCCCAGGAGTCACTCCTGTGCCTGAGAGCATTGTGCAGACACTCCCTGAGCTCTGTGGGGCCGGTGCTGTGACCACTGCCCTGGGGAGCTGTTCCAGTGCCCAGACACCCACTGGGTGAAGAATCTATTTCTAATACCCAACCTAAACCTCCCTGGACACAACTTCAGGCCATTCCCTTGTGTCCTGTCGCTGGTGACCACAGAAAAGAGATCAGTGCCTGCCCCTCCTCTTCCCCTCACAAGAAGTTGTAACTGCAATGAGGTTTTCCCTCAGTCTCCTCCAGGCTGAACAGAGCAAGTGACTTCAGCCATTTCTCATACACCTTCTTCTCAAGGCCCATCACCATCTTCATTGCCTTCATTTGGATGTTCTCTTAGTATCTTTTTTGTTGTGGTGCCCAGACTGCACACAGCACTAGAGGTGAGTCTGCCCCAGTGCACAGCAGAGGGGACAATCCCCTCCCTTGCCCAGCTGGTGATGCTGTCCCTGATGCTCCCCAGGACAGAGTTGGCCCTCCTGGCTGCCAGGGCACTGCTGGCTCATGTTCAGCTTGCCATCAACCAGCACCCTCAGGTCCATTTTCTTGGCACTGCTTTCCAGTGCCTTGTTCCCCAGTCTGTATGTACCATGCCAACAGGGTTGCCCCATCCCTGGGGCACCAGTCCTGGTGCACCCCACTGCAGGGGTATTTGCAGCTGATCACTACAGAACTGACACTACAAAAATAATGTTCTCCAGACACTGGTGAGAGTCACAACATGTTGGGTCTCACATGTTCCTCCATCCCTACTGAAGGCCTACACAAGTGTTTTCTAACAGATGTGTGCTTGTCATCCTGCAGGAAAACTCTGCTCCCTGTTTTTCCACACAGCAGCATCACCTGTGAACACCTGGACATGGGCAGCACCCTCACTGATGCACCAGAAGATATGCTGAGTGCCAGGCAGCTGATCCTCCATGACAGGTACTGGGAATTGTATGTTTCCATTACAGATCTCTTCCCCTCTTTGCATGAGCCATAAGTCAAGGCTGACATGTCACCTGCTGACATGTGGGTCCAGCAACAAGTAAAGCACAGGAAGGTACAAAAATGTCAGGTATGTTGACCAATGGAGGTTGGTTTTCACAGGACACTCACTGCTCCGCAGGTCTCAGTGGCCCGAGCTTCGGTAGTCAGTAAAGAGGTGAAGGAAACTGTCTAACAATAGTATCACTGTGACCTAGGCAGAGACATTTTCACAGAACATGTTGGGTCAGGAGTGAATGAGCCAGTACAGGCATAAAACATGAAGAAATGGCATCCTCACATGCACTGCTCGCTTTCTGAAAAACAAAACAAAACCCGCAACTTTTTTGCTTGGGTCTGAGCTCCTGCAGCTAAAATAGCTGTTGAGTGAGCCAGGGCTCCACTGTAGTCAGCTGCAAGCTGCATCTCTGAGGTGATGCAGGCATTGCATCTGCAAAGCTGCTTGCCATCCTCTCTGCCTGTTTGCCCTCCTCAGGAAGCACCTCCCAAAAAGCCCACCAGGGCAACAGGCCTTCTTTGCACCTGTGCTTCCAGCTTAAGGCTGTTCTGCTGCAGGGAGATGGAGTCAGATTCCAGAGGGCGAGAGGGCGGCAAAGCCACCTGCAATGCAATCAAGCGACTGCTGTGGGAAGAAGCCAGGCAGCAAAGGAGGGATGATTTACTGACTCAGGCTAAGCCAATATAAACACTTATGATACAGGTGCCTGTGCTCTCAGATATTGCCTGACTTAATTCAATTGTTTTATAAACCGATTTAGTTAAACCCGTATAAAACTGGTGTTTAAACAAGCCCAAACAGTGGTCAAAATGCTGTTAATAAAACATATCATCATAAAACAAATATATATTACGAAGGCGTCCTTTTTGCTGACAGGACATATCCTTTCTCATTCTATTTCTTTTTTCCTCTGTTCTTTTCCTCAGAGGTTGTACATTCTGCTGTGCCATGACTGTCTCTTTCTTTCTGTACTGTACAAAAATAGGATTGTCTCCATTCAGAAGTCTGCAAGTCCACCTCTAACATTTCTCAGTGTTGTATAAAGTAGAGCTGGGGAGACATTTATTTATTTTTATATAACCTTCAATAAGATTCAACCCAGAGCAATATTTTTAAGCAGATTTTAAGCAAAGTAGTTTATTCTGGATCCAGCCTGACCCTTTTCATTCTTTTCAAACTGACCTATCTTACAGTTTGGAGTTATTTAATCACTCTGAAAAGATGTTCCCATTTTTCTTGTTTTCAGCGAGGTCACTTTTTTTTGCAATGTTAGTAATTTTTTTGGTATTTTTAAGTCCTATTCCAAAATCACCCAAATCAAAATCTATCTGTGTCCAAAATTAACTTTCAAAATACCAATATCTTCTCTCAAACTTGGCCCAAATGCCAAATTAGTTTGGTCTCCTCCACCAAAGACCCTTCAATTTTTAAATAAATGCATGACAGAGTTGTAAAAAAATAGGAAGACCAAATTACTGTTCCTTTAGTAGAAATCAACAACAATCAACAACAATAGCATAAGTCAACTTTTTCCTAGACACATCTCATTTTGTGGTCTTTGATTTGTTCAGAAGAGAAATTTTGGTCAAGTGATTCCAGCATCCAGCTGTTAGCACGCCCTGCATGATGCATTGGAGCAATTGCTCCCTTTAGGGAGGCAGATGAGGGGTGGCTGGAGCAGCCACACCGAGCAGCAGGAATTGTCACTGATGGAAATGAAGAAAAAAGGGACACATTTGAAAAAAAGGCAGCGGGGGAGGATGGAAGACAGCACACTTCATGTATCAGTTGGGCAGCTCTGAAGGAGTTAGGAGGAATATACAGAAACAAGGTGGGCTGGGGCTGGTCTGTGGAAGGGATAGGAGGCAGCTTCTGGACCTGTAGGGAAGCAGGAGCCAGTTAATCTGAGACAGCAGTGTGAGAGCTACAGGCTCTGGGATAAAAGGGGCCAGAATGCTGAACTGGGCTCAGTGGCTGGAGGATGCACCCCTAAGTGGAACTCTAGCTCAGTGGGCATCCACTGTCTGCTACTACTACAGTCAGAATGCACCCAGAGGCAGCTGCCCTCATGCCCAGAGAGCAGCCTGCCTTCCTACCCCGTGCCACGCAGCAGTGCTGATTTGTACCCAGAAGCCAGGCAGCCATGGAGAACAGCCGCACAGCATGTCAGGACCTCAGAGGAGCCCAGCCAAGCCCCCGCTGCCTCACACTGCTGCTGTCTGAAGAGCCCAGAGCTTCCCCTGAGGAAAATGGTGTGCATACAAAATCTCATGGGAGAGGTTGTCACCCACGCTCTCCCATCTGTCCCAAATTCTTGCTCTTTATCAGTCCCATAGCCCCTTTCCACTGCAAGACAAAGCTGCCGACTGGCTGGTGTGCCAGCACAGGGGTTGGCTCCTAAAGGCTGTGTTAGGAAGGGAACTCTGCTCCAAAGGACACATTCAGAGTAAGCCCTGTGTACATTTGGCAGGGATCATAATCCACAACCACCCAGCCTGGTGACATTGCTGGAGGCCTCAAGAGTAGACAGTCCAAGCCAGGATTTGTGATTGTTTACCTTGACATCCATTTGGATACACTCCAAGTGTAGACAAGGGATTTAGATGCCCAGATTATTTGCCCTCATGGCAGCAATGCACAAATACAACTACTAGGAAG
Organism: Molothrus ater; assembly: GCF_012460135.2. Classification (NCBI taxonomy): domain Eukaryota; kingdom Metazoa; phylum Chordata; class Aves; order Passeriformes; family Icteridae; genus Molothrus; species Molothrus ater. The sequence goes on from NC_050482.2 coordinate 47,631,498, forward strand.
ATTAGAGATATTCCATCTGCTTAAATTGCTCCCTTTTCCTGCCAGCTCTGATAACCATGATGATGGGGATTTAAGCCCCAGTGCTACTAGCTGTGACTGGCACCAGTGTGATGATTATATTTCCCATGGGACCACCCTCCCAGTTCTGTGCAGTCCATCTCTGCTCATCACAGCAGTAGTCTCATCTCTGCTTGTAGAGCCCCACTCCATATCAACAGTCCCCAACAGCTCCTGTGCAAGGCACTAGATAAAACTGTAAGAGAAAGATGGCTCTTGCCTTTTTATTTGGCCGTTAAAGCAAACGGAGGCAGTACAGATCATTAGAAAAAACAGCAGACAACAGAAGAAATTAGAGGAATTGTAGATCTTCGTTGTCTTTGCACAATTGTAAGTTCTTATGCTAGTTTTATTCATACTTCGAAATGTCACCTCTTTGGGCTGTGGCCAAAAATATTAAGTCCCAGTCACAGTGGAAAAATAGAGGCTTCAACTAAAAGTATCTTTACTAAGCTTGAACTAAACCATTTGTTATCAGTAATTGCTGCAAAATAAGAGGCACTGTTCAGCCCCGCATCTGGAAGGAAATGCTAGAAGTAATTATGAGTTTAGAGTGCAATTGCATTATAGTGTAATCTCAAGCACTTCCCTTGGTGGTAGACAATTTTGTTGTTAAGCTGTGAACTCAGAGTGCATTTTAGCACACTGTATCATTTGGACCTGGAAAGCAAAGTCTTCCACTACTTTGAGTGCTCAGTGTTGTGGTTCTGCTCCCCAGAAAGAAGGCACCTCCCAAAGCACGCTCTTGCCTTGTGAACAACATTTTCCATGGATTGCTGGGGAATTCCACCATCTCTGAATCCATTAGAACCTTTTTGTACCAAAAGTTAGGGGTCTCCTAAACAAATAAAGAGGCAGCTCAACCTGACTCCTGTTTGAGAGCACAGATAAGGAAACAGAAGAGACTAATCTCCCTGGGAGGAAGCCACTCTTGTTTTGCAATCTTAAGCCTTCCAGTGCACACACTGGGGTCTTGTAATCTTCCCCTCTGACTCTTCTCCTGGAGTGGGGCAATTGCAGTAGATTATGGAAGTCAGTGATGGTGGCTGATGACTGATTTTAGAGTATGTGTTCCCACACTACCAAAGAGGAACAATTTGATTCATAGGAAACCCCTTCCTATGAAGGGGTTTCCTATGAAATCCTTTCCTATAAAATCATCCTTTTACTTTTCTCTTTCTGTAGCATGCCCAACACTCATTAAGACTGGTTGTTGATTATCTGCACTCTTGTCATCCCACCTCAGTATCTCAGCTGTGAAATGCAGCTCTTCTTCTTACTCCTGGCAGTCAAATGCAGTAAACATGGGCATTTTCTCATGCTTTTGTGTGAGAAAAAGCTTATCCTTTTGCAGGGTCAGAGGATGCCTTCAGAATCATCCAAAGCCCTGCTGCCTTCAAATAAATTGCCTTTTTCTTTTGTTTTTTAATGATCTAGAAAACACTGATTGCCTTCTAGGACTGACAGTTATTCCCACACAGAAGCAACAAAACACAAACAGGCTCCATCCTTTGTAGTCAGCTTTAGCATGTAAGGGCAGAGGTACCCAAAGCTGTCCTTCTGGAGGGAAAGAATGGAGGGAGGCTGTGACTGGTGAGTGTGCTCATAATAATTTTATCTTAAATGCAGCCCACAAATTCTGAGGGGATGTAACATGATGGCCACCAACATAAGATCTTTTGCTAGGCTTTTCAAAAGGTTTTCACGAGCTGCAAGTCACCTGTGGACTGCAAGGGAGGAGCTGCAGTGGGACATACAAAGTTTAGAGTGGACTGTAGGATGTGAAAGGAAAAAGGCAGCTGCAAAGTGTAGTGAGGACCATCTCCTCAGAGCCTGACTGCTCCTAGATCTCTTCCTTCATCTGTTATGCAACTCAATAACCAAGACTCCAAAACGCAAGTGCAACCCAGTGCTATGCAATGAAGCAAGCAGGCTGTGGTTGTAGGTTTCACAGCAGAGACTGCAAGGCATTGAATCTGCAGAGACAAAAATCATTGCTGTGAAAGCACATTTCATCACTTTCTTCCCATGAGTGGAAAACCTTACACCTCCTTCCTTCTCACCCCCGATACCCCCAAAGACATTCAACTGTATTGTGTAACAGGGAAAAACTTCAGCTGCAAGACAGGTCCATAGCAGCAGGACTTCTCCCTTGCCCTTGGGGAGAGCTATTGGGCACAGGCAAAGGAACTTTGTATCACACAAAGTAAATTTCTGATTCAGAGTTAGATTGTCACAGAAAGCCATTAAATAACAGGGACAATGAGTAAAAGGGAAGAATGGCAAAGAGTCAGTTTATATGAAAGAGCAATTTTGTGAGTTGTTTTTTGTTTGGGTTTTGAAGAATAAGAGCATAACACTTCCAGCATATGATGCACAGTAAATGCTGAAGGGCCAAGCAGAGCAAAGAAAGGGAAAAGGCCCTGAAAACCTTCAACACATTATTGAAATACGAGAAGGAAAAGGTTTTGTTTCCATGGCAACATATCCTATGGTGCTTCTGCTGGAGCAATCTACCAGAGAGAGAGGACTTACACTGTTAGGTATGCCAGTGAAGTGAAAGATAATTACAAAGACCCCTTTCCTCAATTTGATGCATTTGTAAATTTTCTACTTGATGCGTGTGAGTGCTCAGATGTTACAGAGCTCCTGGAAATGGATGTTTCCATAGATGACAGAACGAGCTCCAAAGAAAGTGTCGGTACCTGTTGCAGACCAAATGTGTGTGAAGGTTTGGGTGCATTGTGGTTTTTTGCCCTTCCACGATGTTGCTTTGCTGTATGAATATGGCCTGCAACAGAACTTAAGGGTTAAAATCATTCTTAACTGCAGATTTTGGAATAAGAAGTTGCAGTTTTTCATCCAAGACAAGAGGACTTGGTTTCCAGCTGTCACCTCCTATTTCTCACATACATGTATGTCAAAGCTGAGGTGCTCCATACCAGCTGTTTTACCACAGCAGCATGGCATGAAAGAATTCGAGAGGAAAAAAAAGGAATATGAAACAGGAGAAGGAACTGAGGAGATACAGAAAATACTGATATGAGAAGAACTGGAACAGGACTCCAAACATATTTCACCCTATTACAATCAGCATCACTGGATCAACACTTACTAAAAATGATGAGCTGTAATACTAAAACTATCTGTCTGTGGTATGGCAATGCTCAGGAGCACAAAGAGAGGCAGTTATGCATTTTGCAATCCAAGTGGGTAAGAGAAAGATTTTGGTATCTGTAGTTTGCAGAGGGGAGGCAAGAATGAATTGCAAAAGGTTAAAATACCTTGTCTAAAGTTGAAATGAAAGTTTGTGGTAGAAGTGGTTGAACCTACAGCTCCTGACCTCCATCCAGATGTCTAATGATATAACTATCTTCAGAGTAATATCTCCAGGTGTTCATTGAAGAATTCTACAGATGCAGCTCAGCTGCTGAGGGCCAGCATAATTGTACAGATGGAATAAATAAAGTCAGCACAACAGCTCCATGGTCATGGGAACCTGACAGACATTTCTCTGCCCACCATGGTTTCAGCAAAGACATTTTCTTCCCCAACTATAAACAGCACTAACTAAAAAAAAAAAAAAAATTAAAAACCTACCAAAAAAAACAAAACAAACCAAAAACAATGACCAAACAAACAAAAAACAAAAACAAACAGAAAAACCAACCTAACATCCTCCAGCCATAATAGCATATCACACAGAGGAAGCAGGAGAGCATTTATCAGCTGGAAGGAAGATATCACTACAGTGATTAGCTTCATTGAACTCAGGGCAGCAACAACCACTCTGTCCTGTATTTTAAGGACCAGACTATGAAAGGACATGCTGGGGAAAATTTCTATTGGGTGGGTCTGTCTGGTGTCCTTCCTCCTCATTCTGACTCTGACTAACTTTTGGGAAAATAAATATGGAGTGGAGACTGAAGTGTGCCAAGAGCTAGAGAAAACAAGTACTTATACTCTCAGATTCTGATGCCAGGATCAGCAGCAGGGGAACAGGCTACAAAACTGTGCTCCAAGTGAGCAGTCTTAACACCTCTGGATCCTGAAGGGAAGAATGCACATAATTGCTAGGCCTGGACAGCAGTACCCTTTCTGTACTCCAGGGAAGGAGCCGGCAGTAAATGCCAGTCACAGCCTGAATCTGGCAAAGCACTTACAGAAAGCAGACCAAACAGAGACCGATGGCCATGGACAACATCCTCCCATCACTCTCTGCAGTTTTGCCTTGCAATGATTTCCCTCCTCAGTGCTACAGACTGGCCTCCAGCCCTTCTTTCATCCCACCTGATCCAATGCCACTGGCAGTGACACCACAACTACTGAACTCATGTTGCATTTTGTCTGTTGTGTTTTCATGTTCTGCTCCAGTTATCTATCATGGATTTCTCTTGTACACTCTTGGTACACACAGGATTTATATATCTACATCTGTGCATCTGTGAGGATCTGGCCTTCTCTAGCCTCATGTCACTACAGTCCTTAAGGACAACATCACATTAACAAAGAGGTAGATTTCTTTCTTTGATCAGGCTTCAGAAAAGCAGGGTGGCCATTTAGAAGGAAATTGGATTTTGAGCCAAGCATGTGGTTTTTTACTTCTCTTCCTTGCAGTACTCTTCATACAGAGAAAATCTTCAGGGTTTTTCTACAGGACTTCAATGCAGCTCTGCAGAGCTGCCAGAAGGTGGTCCTGGAGAAGCATTTTCAGCAGCCCTTGGAAGGCTACAGGAGGGCAACAGTGACAGAAGGATGCTCACAGCAAGTCAGAGTGCAGCTCTCTAGGCATCCAGACTTGACAAGTGTGACAGGATTGAATACCCCACAAGCAGCACAAAGAGCCTGTAAGTGATCAGCCTCACAGCTCCATGGTAGGAGATAGGTATACCATCCTAGGTATAGGTATCATGTCTTCCTGGGCTCAAATTAGGGACTTCACAGGTTGGACTTCAACATGCAGGACTCTGGGGAGGCAAAGCAGCAGCTGGAAAAGGTCTGAGGAGAGATGGAGCATGGCTCTCCTGTGGACACCTGCACAGCATGGAATCTCTCCCAGTCCAGCACTGAGAGCATCCCAGCTGGCTGGCTTGAAGACAACATGGCACTGTAATTCTCATCTATCCAGTGCTAAATTATCCCTTTCTATTGCTCCCTTTCCCTGCAAAGTCTTGAGAAGCATAAGGACCAACTGAATATCTGGTGGCTTTATGTAGCTCATAGGCTTCTCAGAATATAGAACTGGTTCTCTAGGTCCATTTCATGCTAGAGATGCCTCTTGCACTGGAGAAGCATCAGGAGTGGCAGTCAGTGGGCAGCCTTGCACACAGCCTGCCATAGGGGAAATAGGGTTTTCATAAGCTCCTCTTTGCTAGAGAAGCTGCACCCAGCCTGTGATCATCTCTCCCAGTACAAGCTGGTCAGGAGGCAGAGAGCTCAGTGCCTTCTCCCTATTGTGAGGACACCCCATCCACAGCTGTGCACCTAGGTAAAGTGCCAACAAATTATGGAGGCGAGGCAGAAAATCATTCCTACAGTTCCATTTGCAAGATAAATTATAGCATCTGCTTCTGAATTCAAACGAGAGCAATGCTGCAGCCTTTCTAACCTGCTGCTCTTGCTGCACAGTCGTCACCATTTTCTGGCTGTTCTGGGAGCTTCTGTGAAAGGGAAACACATTAACAGACCTCAGACAGCTATTAGCAAATGCTTGTCTGGATTGCAATAGAGATCATCACTTGTGTGGTTGCCCACAGCCTCAGAAAAATAGTCATGGTCTGAAATAAGATGACAGAAATGGTAGATCTGCTCTCACCTACCAGTGCTGAAGGATCAGCAGTCAGGTGTAGGAAGCAAAACACGAAACCATAGTCTCTCCCCTTAGCAAGCATAGTAGAAATTGTACTAATGTGCCAAGGAAACGTGACTCAAATGAGTTTTGCCTGTGTCATATCCTCAAGCTGGGAAATCCTCTTTGTGTACCTGACATGCGTTGCTGGAATGCACCAGGCATTTAAGTCCCTTAAGTCCCAAAATCTTTGTCAATATTTTGATGTAGGCTGGGATTAGGCTGTGGTTTGCCTATACATGGCTGAGACTAGCATAGCTCCTTTGCAGGATATGTCTGTCTCTTGCTCTTTCTCCTGTACCCTCCTGCCCAGTAACACAGCTGCTAATTCACTGTGAAATCTCAGTTTCCCACCTACAACTGGACCCCTGTTCCTACTGGAAAAATGTAGGGAACAAGATGCTAATCCCCTTCATAGGGATAATAACCCCCAGAGTATGTGCCTGATGAGCTGGTCAGCTGGTGTCTCTCAGAAGATAGACAAGTGGAGAATCAGTCCAGCCCTCCATGGTAAATACACTTTCAGAGTCTGACACCTCTGCTCTGATTTGGATATCTCTAAGAGTAGTATGAGTTGTACTTTGGAGTTCCCAATGTCTGTGTCTTGGCCCCTGGAGTTAGAGATGATGTGTCCCCCCCTTTCCTCAGCAAATGATTGGATTAACCTCTCTGATGCACAAGGATGATACAAGAACTGCCATGTGGGTTGAGGCATGTTGTGATAAGTCGTGGTTCACACCAGGCTTTCAGTTGTGCCTGAGCCACTCTGGCAGAGCTGCCCAGTGCTGCCCCTCTTATGGTCAGTGTCTCCTGCCAGGAAGGAGTAGAGAGACAGCAGCCAGCGCTGCCATGCTGCAGGGCACTCCTCGCGGCACTCCTGCTGCCACTGGCCTTCCCTCCAAGAGCCCATCTGCTCATCTTCCTCCCTCCCTCTCTTTTTATGCAAAGCAGCTCATTAGTCCGATTAGCAGCCAAGCACCATTTCTGATTGTTCATCAGTGATTCCTTTGTTGCCCTCCATCACTCCTGTTGAGCCTCATTAGTGCTGCTAGGAAGCAGAGGAGCTCTTGGGATATTTATAGGAAGGGTGGGGTGTTCTTTAGGCTTTATTGCTGTCTAATATTCCATCTCCACTCACGACCTCTTCCCTTACCCCAGCCCTCCCTCAAAAGCCTTCTCTTAATATGGAGCTTATCCAGGGGGTACACAGACAGGAGAGGACTACTCTGATGGTTTTGATTCAGGGAAATGAGAAAGACAAGCTGGAGGTATGCAGAGGCTCAGTCCTGGGTCAGGAGTGTACAAACCTACACAGGACAGGGTACCTGGGGTTGAGTCTGTGCCCCTGTGCAAACACCCATCAGGTGGAGTATCTATAGCAGCCCACAAATGAATCCCAATGGATCATCATGTGCACACTGCATTCTTGGGGAGGTATATACCCCAGCTACAAGCACAGCTTGAGCATGCAGCACCTGTGACAGGGGTTGGGTGGGAATGCCTTTCCATGCAGGACACCCACTTCTCTGCCTGTAAGCCGATGGAGAACTGTACCGTGCTCCCAACAGCTCCAGAGGGAGCAACTGCCTTGGTTACTTATAAAAATATTCTTTCATGCAGCACTTAATTATGGAGGCAACTAGACAAAGACTAATCATTCATTCTAATACAAGGGAGAATAATCATTCTGACAGCAGGCGATACTTGGCTTCTTTGGGAGGAGAACAGAGTGTGAGGAGGAGGCTGAAGAAAATCTACAGGACAGGGAAAGGAGTAGAAAGGAAGAACAAAATCCTAAATCAGTTACCCGGTACAGACATCTTTATGACTTCATAAATGGAATATGCTTAGTGCTTAGATCTTTCCCTGCATCACGAGGACACCTCTCCCTAGTCCAAGCCTGAGGCCTTGATCATGCCAGAAGTCAAACTGGGTGACATTTTAATATCACTTTTAATCTCAAGATTGCATCTTCCTTCCAAAGGGTCCCAAAGTGTTTTTATAACCTTTCCAGGCACATAATTCATGTCTTCTGGCACTGAAATAGAGTATGTTCCTGAGAAGGATGAGCCACCTCCACCACTGTGCAGGGATTTTGGACAGAAAGCAGTGACAGCTTCTGTGTCCCTCTTAAACCATGGGGTGTGCTTGTGCATGCGTGTGAGGAGGGGGATTTCAAGGCAGCAGAATGCAATTGCAGAGTATGGAAGCTGGCCAGGAGCTCTAGCCAAATACTGAGCTAATACGTAGGTTAGCACTGGGGAGCTCTAAGAAACAGCACTGGTGATCCAGAGTGACAATCCTCCCTCTGCCTTCCTGGTGGGTCACACCTCTGCAAGTCGTCAGACTTCTGCATGACTGGGGATGGCTCTTGGAAGGTTGCAAGCCGTGGTCCTTATATGGGTAGTCAGTCCTGATTAATCACAAAAAATATGGTATTAATCCAAGTGTCTTGGACAAAATCCAGGTTTGGGAAATGGCATCACACACTTCTATATTCCCCCTTTTGGGCTTCAAGCAAGTCCAATGACTTTTCCCTTCAGAGCAGTGCCTTGCTGGGAACAAAAATGGCTCTGTTCCACTTTATTTCTCCCACAGTCCCCAAGTGTCTGCTCCATGCCCACAGCTGGCATGGGTGAAATGGATCTCCTGTTCAAGACAGTGCTCCTATCAGGCTGTGTTATGCCCAGTGCTGTTCTGCACTGTGGCTGGTGAAACACTGTCCTGTACTGCCCACTGTGATGAGTCTTCCTTATGCCCCACCAGGGGTGCTGCTAGCTGACAGACATGAGGCAGGGTTGGCCTTCACTCTCTGGGAAGTGCTGTTCTGCTTTGTCCAGAAGACCTCACAGGAAATCAGCATCCTCAACACATTATGAGCAAGAGCCATGTGAGGATTAAACAGAGCCCTCTATCCCATAAATCTGTCAGGAACTGACCCTTCCCTTCCTCAGCCATTGGACTGCTGCAGTGCAGCCCAAAGCTGTTGGGGGACATCTGCACTCCTACACAAACAGAGCTGTCTCTCTGGCTCCCTCAGTAGCAGGAACAGAGCTTTCCCTCCCCTCAGCAGCTGCAGGCCATCATGCATACAGTATGAAGTTTGCATCTCCTCTGCCTTCCTCACTGCTGTATCTCTCCACTTCCAGCTAATTTAATTGACTGCTCTGGTTATGAGGAATCATGGTGTCTAAGTACCAGGAGTAATACTTAGCGTGATATTACCATTTTCACATCCCAAGGCTGTGCAAACATTAACTAACGCTAACTCTAATTAGCTGCAACTCACTGGAAAGTAGGTAAGCTTGATATTAACCCCGTTTTTATAGCTGGTGACACTAAGACTCAGAAGGCTCAAGTTACTTGTCTCTGATATGGAGGTGAGTTCAGCTAAAGCCAGGATAAAAATGGGCAAATATGTTTTCCAGGCTGTTTCACCATTCTGAGGGGTATTCTGGCCTCCCAAACAGCGTGCATTTGACCCAGACATCTGAGCACAGGATGCCTCAGTCCTGCCATGCCACAAATCCCACCACAAGCATGTGTGCTATCCTGAACTAGCTGAGAGCCCCTCCCTGTCTGGTGGGGCCTTCGCATGCTGCCATCTCCCCGAGAGCACCCAGCTGGCAAATACAATGCCACCAGGGCCAAGGAAGTTTCCCAAAGCCATAGTCATGCAGTGCAGTACAGCAGAGACTTCCCCTTTCTCCCATTTTCCCAGCTGAAAGTTGTTGAATGAGATGGCAAAAGACTGCACCGACAGTGCTAGAAGCTGTATTATGAGTGGAAAATGATGCTCTGACATCCTGCCATGGTCCAGTTAGCAAATGCTGGAGAATAAATGCAGTTTCTAAATGCTACAGTTCTTTCTAAACAGAGTATGGCTCTTGTGAAGGGACATTTTATTTTTAGATATTTTGTTCTTCTCCACTAAAATCCAAAGTTATCTAGAATTAGCATTTCACACTTAGGAAAAGAGTCAGAGAAGTCCTTCCTTCTTCCTCCATTGTTGCTCCTCTGCCTCATAGCAGACCTTTCAGCAAGGTCATGAGAACTACTGTCTGATGGACATCCTGCAAGATTGTTTTAAGAGAGGTTCCCCGTGAGAAAACTGCTAACTCATGCAATTAGTTTGTCTCAAAATTCCCCCAAGCCACTTCTATTAGAAGTAGCCCTCACCTTCACACTTCCCTGGTTCACCACCCCCTGCTGCCGTAGTTTCCTGCCCAGAGGTGGCTGCATATTTCTTGAGGATGCGTCCACTCATGCTCCCTTCGCTGCATTGCTTGGAGGAGAGCCTGAGCTTTGAGCTGAGCTGTCCCCATATTTGCAGCACAAGAAGTCAGGGTCTCTCTCTTACACACACCCTGGGACAGTTTCCCTGATTAGTGTTGCATTTATAAGGACAGAAAGGTTGGGAAAATATCACCGTTAAAGTGATTGGTGAAAATACCTTTGTCCAATGAAAGGAATGGGTGGGAAAAGGGGTCAAGGGTAGGACTGGCTGAAGGTGTTTATTCCTGAGTGGAACAGGATGCCACTGTGCAGTCTTCTTCCTTTGTAATATTTTGCTACCATATAAAATCAAGATGCATGTAGCTCTGGGATATGGTAGGCAGTTTTGGTCCCTGCTTCCCAGGAGGGCAGCATGGAGTCGGAGAAGGGGTGGAGAAGAGCAGCTAAAATGGCCAAGGGTTGAGGCAACCACTGTGGAATGAGAGGACAAAATGGCTGTGTTGTTGCTTTGAGAGGAAAATGTTAGGAATCTTTAGAGACTCCCCAAGTCTGGTAGGTAAGGTGACAACAGAGCTGCTGCTCACCACCTGCCACGGTGCTGGGGGGTACACAATGAAGGCAGGTGTCCAGTGCCAGTAAACCAGCTGTCACCTCCAACCCAGTCACACCTCAGTGTACACAGTGGGCAGGCAGTGGAATAGGCAGGATCCAGGCACCCTTCAAGCACAGCCACCAAACTGCTCCAGTGTTAGCTACAGTTGTAGCCTCACATAGCAGGACTTGTGCTTGAAGCCAACAGGGCTGTGGCTGAGGAGGAAGAAAGAAGCCATTTCTCATTCAGGTGGTGTCCCCACTCTCTCTGTGAAAATGGGGTGGGGGGAAAGATGCACAGGGGCTTCAGATACTGCTGTTACCCAGGCACCCTGAAGTTCTTAAGGACAGAAGGAAGGATGAAATTGCAGTTACTTTCAGTGTCCCTGGGAAGATGAGCTTTTGGGTCCCACTAGTAGCCACAAGCCACTTATCAACTGAGATGAAGGCTTTGCTTGTTGTTACTGCACTAGCCCAACCCTTCTTTCCTCACTAAATATATTCAATAAGCAGTGCTCAATCTGACAGATGTCTTGCAGCTCACACATGAGTTAGAGCCAGAATTTACTGAAAAATGAAGACAAAGAAGGATTTATATAATCTGTAGCATTTCTCTCCATTCATAGCCTGCCTTCTTAATATTCCCTGCACACCTTTGCCTCAGGACTACAGCCCTGCATCAGGGCTTGTTCATTCAACATAGTATGTATAGTCTTTGATGGCAGAAGACTTCATATGTAGGAACAGGTGGTAGAGAAAGAAAGAAGCAGAGGAGGAGAGAAAATTATCCCTCCTTCAGTTACATTTCTTTATGGAGAGGAAAGCAGTGTCAAATTGAGGTGCTTTAAGAATTAATTTAACCACAGGCTTTGGAGCACACACACCTACCTTCACAAAGCTGCCTGTGAATATTCCGTATTTCTTTTGCAGAGCGTCTTCTAGGGTTTAGGGTTTAGCTCACACTGACTCCTTTGCTAAGAACTGGAGTGCTCTGCTCTTGCACAAATCTCAACTAATGCAGCAGAGTTGAATGAGAGACCTTATCAGGGGAGATGATTTTATTCTAAACCCCGGCTTTCATTCATACTCATTCTTTCATATCCGCATTTTCTCAGGCGCCAACAGCTGTGTGCCAGGGTGCTCCAGCTAGGACTCTTTCCAAAGACAGGGGGGCAGGGGACATGATATAATGTGTCACCACGTCTCTAGAGTTCGTCTCAGGCGGGTGGCCAGGCTGGGTTTGGATCTGTCTTTCGTTCACTTTAAGAATTCACAGTGATTGTGATCTCTTGTCTCCTCACCTGGTTCCACCTTTCAGAATTATTAGGAAAGATTCTCTTTAGTTGCCTTACCTGCATATCTTCAATGGTTTGAGGCTTGTCCTTTATCTTACCTCTTAATGGCTTCAGTCTGTCTTCTGCATCATTCCCAGTCTGGGTGTTTTGAGAAGCTGCAAGATGTGGTGTGATCTTGATGATCTTGTAGCTTAGGTGTGATCAACAGCTGTCATTCCTGTTCTTCTGCTATGTCCTCTGGTGCTGTTCATGCCAATCCATTCCACTCTCAACGTTTCTGTTGGATCTCTACAGTATCTCTGGCTGAGGCATAGTCACAGCCCACACGCCTTCCATCACTATGCCTGGAAGATGCTATCATAGAAGACAGACATTTTAAATGCATGGCATGTTTAACTGAAGTAATGCTACTTCACTCATTGGTGATTCTTGTGTCTGTAAGAAGTGTGTTTTGACTGCACAGTAACCTGCTACAGAGTTCATCAACATGACTTCAGTTACCAAGAGACATGTGGATGTGTAGAAAACCTGTCCCTCGGCTGACCAGGGTCAAATCTGGACTACAGGCCAGAGTAATTAGGAAAAGGGGAGGGGGAAAGGGGGAAAGGGTAAATCCATATATGGGCAAGTAAAAAAATAATCTGACAGGTTGACTATTTTTTCTGTTTGGACAGTTGGGCTGAGCCCTGGCAGAGTAAGACATCTTGCTAGTGAGGCTGGGAAAGGTTTCTGGTGAGTTCAGTTTCCCAGAACTGCATCATTTTTGTCATTTGCCACTCAGGTCCCCTGGGTTTAATCAGATCTCCATTCCCCAGAGTGGTGTCCCAGTAGGCATCCAGTAGCTTCTCATTACAGATAAATTCAGGATCTTGCTGTGAGGCACTAAACGAGGTGCATATTTACTGACATCCTTGGGTGCCTGGGAGTTTCTGAAGAGATCAGTATGACCCTGGCAGGCACCTACATAGTGTTGTAAATCTTCTCCCAAGGACTTACCCTGCACACAGGAGAAGCTGAGAGCAGGAATGAGCTCACCATAGCTTCTTTCCACCCCTGGACCCTCTCCAATAGCTGGAGCTGCGCTGGCAGCCATGGCAGTGCAGAGGTGAGACCACTGACTTCAGGAAAGATGGTTTTATTCCTCCACTCCTTAGGACAGGTGCCTAACAAACCAGGATATCTGGGACACGTTTACTTGTATTGGATTTGGGTCCTTAAGTATTGATGTCTGCACCACCTCCCCAGAGCTGCCATGTGCTGCACGCAGCTCCTCTCCCTGAACACAGAGCTCCCTGTGCTCAGCCCTCAGCACTTCCTCGCAACTCAAAATACAGAACCAGATCTGGACTGAAATTAGTGGTAGTTGTATGCAAGAGATTTTTAGAAAAATGTGCTATCAAATGGGAAAGTGATGGTTTACCACTTGCAGATGATATGGCTTGTATTTTAGCAGAGAAAAAAGTCAGTGTTTGTGGCAATGCTTCAAAATTGCATATAATGTTGATGGATTTGTGTTTAGTTTATTATTATTATTATTATTATTATTATTATTATTATTATTATTATTATTATTACTGGGGTTTTTTTCAGATGACATTACAGTTGAGGCTACAGTGTCTATAAGACAGTAAGGTGAAATAAGTCAGGTCACTGACTCTGTCTGAGCAAGATCTAGATGGCCCCTTGAGTTTCTTCCAACCTGAATCTAGAGGTTTACCCCCAAAACATAGTGGCTGTTTTCAGTTTCAGAAGAATTACTCTCTGAATACTGAATTTATCACATGTATGAGAGAGTAATTTATTTATTTCTGTGCAGTAGCAATCCCTAAAAAAAAAAAAATAAAGCATCTCATTCAAAATAACATTAAACCTGAAAGACATGTAGGGGAACACACATGGAAAAGGAGCTTAGATTCACAAACAAAAATAAATCAAAACCAGCAGCACCCAGAAACTTAAAGCTGTTTTGAGACTTTTTATAGAGTTGAGAACAAGTTAGCTCCCTTGTAATCACTAGAATGATAGGAGATGGCTGAAATGGATCAAATACAATGCAGCTCTTTTGTAGGCAGTGAGCCTTTATCACTCCACCTACTCTCTCTGTTCACCATCACTGAGAGGAAATATATGGATTTTCTCTAGATAAGAAGAAGGGGTAACATTAGGAAACAGGGGATATGAATAAAAAGTCTGAAGTAATTACATTTACAGCTAAGGTCTCCTGGGAAGTATGGCAATGCAGAACTGATATTATTCTGACTATCCTAACCTCAGTCAATGAGGAGCTTTGGGCAGGTGTCCTGCTCTGTATAGGAATAAAACCTCTGTGGCGTTGCAGCAGAGGTTGCTGCCTGGTCATCACAGTCAGTCACAAAAGTGTTGCTCAGTTTAGGGTCTGCAGGATGCTTCACCAAACTATTACAAACTTATGACCCATATTATGCCACTACTGTAAAGTGGCATTAGAAGAGGTTAGAGAGAGCATAAGTGCTGTCATTGTTGTGGATTTCTGCATTAAATTGTAATTTGTTAAACACAATTCCCAGGTGATCCTAGGAGGCAGCATGCTTGCTTCCTCAGAGGAGGCCTAAAAAGGGTTCAGACGTCTAGCAGGAAAATGAATAAGCTCAGCAAATATCTTGAGCATGTAAGCAGAACACATCAAAGATACCTGAAGCTCTGCAACTTTGTGATCTGCATCCTGTCTTGAGCTATGACTGTCTCCAGAGATGTAGAGAAAGATGGAAAAAGAAGAAAATTTAGAAGGCAGGAGGAGTAAAGCCTTTCTAAGTCCTGACAACTGCAGAAACAATGAATATAAGCCTGACACAAGATAAATATAATAGAAACAGAGACTGAGTTCCCTCCCATTTGATAAAACAATGGAATATATAGTTAGGTACTCATATTTCAAAGCTATTTCCTCTCTTCAGAAATGCACCTCTTTAGTTACAGATACGCTTATCAAGTTTCTAACATAATATATTACTGAGCAGGGTTCAAACATTTCAGTGGTGAAGGTAACACTAGAGGTAAAATGAGCCCTGGATCTTGGCTGGATGCCTTGCCAAAGATCCAGAAGGCTAGACATGATTTCAACAGTGTAGAATCAGAATATTGCATGCAGCTTTTAGTCACCCCACCTTGGTTACAGATCCCACCTTGGTTACAAGACATGTCGCCCAGTTGTGGAGAGATGTTACTTTTCTGGCATAGCTTCATATCCACACAAATTAATTCCAAATACATGTTGTAAATGGTGTCTCCAACCCTGAAACAATGATCAGCAGAATGGCAGCAGCACTACACAGACTGTCAGGGTGTTGTACATTTTAGGACAAAGAGATTCTGGACATTAGAAAGGGACAAACTCTTCCTGGAACAATAGATACAGTGGGCTCTTCAATATCCACTCAGAACAGAGCAGCTCTGCTTTTACACTTCACTTGGAAGGCAGAATACATAACCCAAAAATGGAAGCTGAAAGCATCTGAGATTCCAGGAAGAATGATATTTTCTAAAACTATATGTAGCCTGCTATGTTAACTATGCACTTGCTCAGACTGAACTTGCAATTTAAATAAGTTGAAATGGGCCAAGAACTGGGACAGGGAAAGAAAGAAAGAAACCAGGAAACCAGTCTCCAGCTGGTTTTTCCTGTCTTTGGACAGCATCCAGCACTGAAGGACTCTAATCTGGATTGTTAGACTTTGTTCCCCAGGCCTTGGACTGTTACCATTCTGGTAAAAATCCCAAACAACATAGCAATAGCCAAGTGCTACTGCAAAGAAGAGGTTAGATAAGCAGCATGTAATGTCACCTGGACAATTTGTCTGAGGAATTAACCTCTACAGCACTGAAAAAAACATGAGGGTGTCTGTTCACATCTTTTCCAGAACTTCAATGGCCCAAGCTCAGGTGATCACTATGTGCCCACCATAGGGTGGCTACCCACTTAATTTTCCTTGAAACGTCCACATCCACGCATTGATCAGGACAGATCTCCCTCTGTTACATACACAAAAAGAAGTCAGAAAGGCACATCCCTGTGCCAGGGACACTGGAACTTTCAAAATATTAGGCGGCACAGATGTGTACAGGGAGAAATGCTGGGAAAGAGAATTTAAGCAAAATATTTGCAGATTCTATATGACTGGTTTTGGGTGATGGAAGGCATGAAAAGGACTCCCATATGGGGATTTGTTGTCATTTCAAGGTATGTTGTGTATGCCAAGGCTGGAATAGAGTGAGGCTTGTTGCAGCTCACAGGTATTTAATGATCAGCTGCGGAGAAAAATTAATGGCACGACAAGGGGATTCTCCTCTGCCTGTGAATTTTGTGAGCTCCAAAGCTCTCTGAAAAATTAACAAAGAAAAAGCTTAAAGAGATTGGCTATCAAAGCTGAGCAGGAAAAGGTTTTTGACTCACATAAAGTATTAGCTCCAGATTTGCACAGCAGCCTGTTGCACTCTTTGAGAGTACCACTGGGCAAAGAGAAAAAATTCTGTTCTGGAGATGATTTAAATATTTGAAATTCTACTGGAGGCAGAATTTCCAATTTGGACAAATCCTAAATTTTCACAGGAAGACAGTTCTTAGCTTTGAATAAGCCAATCAGTAGGCTGCCAATAGGCCAAGAAATCCTATCTCTGTACAAGTGAAAGGTGATTTGCTGCTCAGGTGGGCACAAGAGGAGAAAGGGGTATCTCCCAGAGGGGCCAGGAACCAGACAAACTGTACACCTGACCTGGCAGGCAGCTTCCATGAGAACACCCAATAACATCAAAACTGCTCCATCATCCTCCAAAGCGAAAGATTGTGAAAGCAGAGAAACCAGGCTGACACAGCAGGACTTTTTTGAGTAGTAAGGACCTACTGAGGAAGGAAGACTCATAACCCAGCCCATTCAAATTTTCTGAGCACTGGCTGGGGCATGAGAAGTCCAATATGTGTCTAGGAAAAATCAAATGTTGTCTCTGACACAACAAGCTGGTTCAATCCTGTTTCAAATAGCTGGAGCAACTGAGCGTTCCTGGTTGTCCATTTATGTGACCCATTTTCTAATGGTGGCCAAGGGGTTCTGGCAGCACTAAAAACTGCAGTAAAATTTAAAAGGCCTCCCTACCCTCAGCCTCTCCGTGGCCATGAGCATTCCATAAAATCCTAGATAGATTAAATTAGATAGACAGTGTGAAGAACAAGTTAATTGTTGGTGTCAGCCAGGCTGGTACATGTCATTGCTTAATTAACCAGTAAGTCACTACAAGCAGCACACCTTGCCCCTTAGAATAGTAGTAATAGATGGGGAAAAGTTGTCTTGAGGGGCTACCAGAGAGCATACAGAAGCACTAGCACAGCCCCTCTCCCTCCTGATGTTGCACTTGCCTGGGCAGTGGACAAGACAATGAGCTAAAGGCCTCTTTTGTGAGCACAGCCTGCACAAGAAGGAGGCCTGGAGACACCACCAAATTAGGCTGGAAGCACTTCCCTGTGACCATGGTCACAAGGGTTTTCAGGATGAAGAAGAGATGAGAATGTTGACTCCATGATCAGAAGGCTTGATTTATTATTTTATGATATATGTTACAGTAAGACTATACTAAAAGGAAATAGAAAGGAAAAGGTTTCTTCAGAAGCTATCTAAGCTAAGAATAGACAAGAATGAATAACAAAGATCTGTGTCTCAGATAGAGAGCAAGAGCCAGCTCTGCCATGAGTGGTCAGTAAATCTAAACATCCACAGGAGACCAATCATGGGTCTACCTGTTGCATTCCACAGCAGCAGATAACCATTGTTTACTTTTGGTTGCTGAAACTGCAGCTTCTCACAAGGAAAAATCCTAAGAAAGGATTTTTCATGAAAGATGTCTGCGACACTTCCCCATCACAGCAGTAGGGACACTGGTGCTGCAAAGAGCATGCCAAGGGGAGCACAGCACTGGCCCAGCATTTCTCTCCCCACCTTTCCCATCTGGGCCAGCCATGGTGCTGGGCTCCTCTGGCACAGCTGAAGGCTGCAATTCTGTTTTGGGTCACAGCCAGGGTTCTGAGAGCCATAAAGCCTAGAGCTCCAGGAACACCGCTGCAGCAAAAGACATGCCTAGGGGAGCACAGCACTGCAACTAATACTGCTCCCTCCCCATCTTCCTCATCTGGGCTGCTCACAGTGTTGGTGATCACAGCCTCAGCCGTGGCTGCCAATGAGTTTCAAGTAAGAAAAACTGGGGATGTTTAGCCTGGAGAAAAGTAAGCTCAGGGAAGACCTTATCACTCTCTACAACTATCTGAAAGGAGGTTTTAGCTAGGTGAGAGTCAGTCTTTTCTCTCAAGAAACAAGCCATAGGGCAAGAGGAAACACCCTCAAGTTGTGACAAAGGATGTTTAGATTGGATTTTCTTTTCCTTGTTATGTTAGGAGAAATTTCTTCACCAACAGAGTAGTCAAGCATTGTCACAGCTTGCCTAGGAAAGTTATGGAGTCACAATCCCTGGAGGCATTTATAAAACATAGATGAGTCACTTGAACTTGCTTGGTTTAGTGGTGGACTTGGTAGTACTGACTTAACAGTTGGACTTTATCTAAAGGGTCCTTTCCAATCTAAATGCGTCAATGATTCTGTATTCTATGATTCCTAATAGCTTCTCCCCATGTAGCAAGGCAGACCAGCCCCCCTTTCTGCTTTTTCAGGGGCTTTTAACACCTAATTAATTAGTACTCAAGGCAGAGTTTTATGTAAATTTTATTTAAATCCCAATCAGTGCTCTCATTTCCTTGCAGAATTATTTTTACCATAGCGTCAGCACTCAGGTGGGCAAGGAACAAAACTACCTGGGGAGCAGAACCCTATGTGCTCAGCCTGACAAGGAGACTGGGAGCACCAGGACCATGGGAGAGGCTGCCAGATGGAACAGAGACATTCCCAGCATGCAAGCCAGTGTTGAAGGGAAGGACTAGGAGCAGTTAGGGTTTCAGGGCACTGATAAGCTCTGGCAAGAGTGTAAGCAAGCAAGTGTTGACTGTGGAGCTGACCATAAAGTGCTGTCTCCTGAGGACTTAGTGCCCCTCCAGTGGGGAATGGCCTAACACACAGAGATGCTACACAGGGATGCTACAGCCACCAAAGGGATGCTGAGAGCAAATCTAAAAACCAAGCTCAGTCTAGGGGTAGTGTTTTTAGCCTATTTGCAAAAGCAGGAGTGTCACAGCAGACACCTCGCTGGGGCCTCAGCATCACTGCTGGAGCTGCCAGGTATGGGACTGAGCCTGCTGGGATCAGTCACTCTGCTACGAAGGTTTGGTGGAAATCCAAGGGTGAGGATCAAATATTGCCACCTCTTTCCAGTTCATAGAGAAAGTAAGGATTCTTTAGCATCTCCCACTAGGCCATTAGACTGAGACAAGATGATTCAGATCTCAAGAGGACAAGACAAGAGGAACCAGTCACTAACCTGTGACATAACCACACAGAAGAGGTAGGAGGATCTAGCAAGAAAGTCACAGATTGCTTCAGATTGGGAAAGTGAACTCAATCAGGTGATCCAGAAGCAGAAAATGAGTTAATGCAGTAGGATCCCCTGTTCAGCAGCACAGGACAGCTGCTTCTTCTTCATGACTGCTGTTTCACAATTTCCCTGGGAGTTCTTCCTCTTCATGCTGCTTACATCCCCTTTTCCCCGAGGCAGCCATGGTTCACTGAGGTCAGAAAACAGTAAAAACCTGGTCTACAGTGCAGTCTGTGGAGTGCAGATTTTCAGCCACCATGTATGACCCTCCACAGGGGAGACAGCTTTGGAATGTCTTTTTATCTCATCTTGTTCTGATTTTTTAGCAGCAGCCAGGAGACTGAGTCAATGCAAGTGGCTGTGCCTCGTGCTGGATAGATTCATGTTGTTAATCCTCTCTGCCAATCCTTCAACAGCTCTCACTGTGCTACTCAACTCTTCAGAAATCTATCGATTTGCTAAAAAGATACCTCATCTTTGGTTTCTATCTCATGAATCCTTCTCCTATCTTCAGCCTGGATAATTATAGTTTATTTCTTAGGGGAGATGGGAGGAAAGGATTTACACTGGAGTCACAGTTAGCATCTACTACCCAGAAAAACAAGGATTCTGCCACATATAGCAAAAATGCTCAAAGCAGTGTATACTCTCTTAGAGGGAGAAACAAAACATGCCCACTAACAATTTCTAAAGATCTTTGGACTGGGGAAAGCCACCCATTGCCATCGTATTTGGAATCATTAGAGAGAAGAGGGTGCAATATCAGAGCAGGAACTTCATATTGATGCCATCAACCAGCAATATTTAAGACTTGGAAAATCCAGAGCAAGCCTCTCCTAGACTCCCTTACAGTCATGGTCCAGGCACAGCAAGAGTGCGTGCAACAGCTTTGGGGACACTGGAAGAATTCCAACGTGATATTAGTCAATGTCTAATACTGCTTCATAACCAATTAGGTTTATTAATTTTCCCTGCCACCCAGAGTATTTTGTGTGATGGCAGACAGATGTTCGCCAAGTGTTTGCAGACTGGCTTAGCTAATACTTTTGATAACCTGAACCTGCAGAGCAGATGCGTTAACAGATTTTGACATGATGCCATTAGTTTTGCCATTGATGGCAGGGAGGGATGAGGGGAAAGAAAGAGAAGAACAAATAAATAAATGTTAAAATAGAGAGAGGAAGAAATCCTAATTTATAGGCTTTCTTCTTCCCCCCAGAACATGCAGTCCAGGCTCTGGCAGACAGCGTTCCCATCTGTGCCATTCCCAGGGCAAGGGAGCAGATTCCTCAACTGGCTCCATCCTGCCAAAATCCCCTCCTTCCCTCTCCACCTTTACCCCTTCCTTTGAAGTGTGATTGCATAGACCTCCATCTGTCTTCATGAACGCACACACATACTTAGAGACCAGAGCAAGGAGGGTGCTCAAGATACAGAGACAGGGAAAGTGCATCGCAAAAGGCAGCCCGTGGGTAATGCAGAAACAGTCCCTTTTCTCTTCCTTCCGATGAGTCAACACAGTGAATCTGTTGTGTAAAACATATGCTACTTGTACATTTGCATAAAATGAGGCAGCAAGATCTAGGGCTGTTCATTAAGGGGCTGAATTCAAACCTTATTTTTAATCTCAAGTTTACTCTCTACTCATAATTAGGCCTCTAGTCAGTCATTGAAGTTCTATCTGTGTGCCTTTCCCTACCCTTAAGAGAGGATTAAGCCTTCTACCTAAGGAGTTGTAAAGAACTGATTCTACATCCATAAAACCCTGTGCTTTACACCAGTGAAGAGATAAACAAATAGTTTACATCTGAGCAAGATCCGAAACAGACACAGTGAGCTTTCCAAAATATGACAGAGAAAACCCACATCAAAAGATTCCTTCACCTTTCTCACCGGGAGTTAACACACAGGCAGAGGCAAAACAGGGGAAACAGAAGAGAGTGACAAGCCACCACCTTTGCCAACAGACACCATTGCCATACTGGAGATGAGTTCAGGAAGCTGGTGACAGCTGCCCTTTTCCCAGAGAAGCTCAACAAATGCAGTAGCCTGGCATCAATTTGCAGCCTTTTTATAATGTCTGGTAACATGTTTTCCAAATTAAACTCATGAGACCTATGGACACATTACTGGCTCAAACACAACTCCCTCTGGATAAAGTGTGACCTCTTCTACAGGAATACTGTGTAGAAAACTGCGGCATCTCTGCCTATGTGTCATTTGACCAGATGTTCATCACACCAATCAATGTTTCCCTAAACCCATACACCATCAGATTTCAAATCTATCATTTTACAGCAATGAGCATTTTGATGGAAAACAGCAGATATTCACTGAAGAGGACAGAGAGATTAACACCATGTCATGGCTCAGCAAGTACTGCTGTTCCCACTCACTAGACACACATATTTGCCTCCCCTCCAAGGCACTGGGGCAGAAATCATCCCCACCAAAAGATCCTTTTCCTCCATGGGAAGACTGCATCATAACCAAAACCAATACTGGGGTATTGGGTGAGCCGTTGTGAAGGCTTTTTCTTTGCCTTTCATGAGAATGTTGCCTATACCATTTCCCCCCTTTCTGGGAAGTTAAGTTCCCTCATTTATCAAGGGATCATTATTCCCAGCTTGTACAGCTTTGCACAGGCTTTCATGAAAACAGGACGGCAATTTAAGGTACATCTGATTTATACATTATCAAAGAGGAAGCCACTTAGTCAGGAAAATTATGTAAGCCTGCATGTGTCTAAATACTCCATCTCCATGATACAGAAGTGGCAGGCAGTGTCCTTCCCAGCGAGAGTTCCAGGCGCTCTGGAATTAGCACAGTTTGACTGCGTAAAACATTATCAGCGCAGCCAGGCGAAAGCAAAGACCTCATGGCTCCAGCCCCCTCTGCCATGCATCAGGCAGCTCCATTTGTCTGCTTTAACTTATTCCAGCAGTAATCCTAAAATCAGGGCAACAATTACTTAAGGCAGAGTTCTTTCAGATGCAGGAGAGACTTGCATAGAAAGAGCCTGCATTCCTATAGGTCATGAATTCCAAACCTTCCCTTGTCTAGCATAAATTATATGAAATCACCAATGTTAGAAGATATAATGTAGGGGAACAGGAGATTATTCAGAAGGACATGGCTGACTGCTGATTTATTAGCATCTAGTTTCATGGTGTCAGTCAAGTGAGAGTGTCAGGGGAGGGGAGCAGAAGGCCATGACCTTGTTCTCTACCCTTCATTCCGCCAACTTTGAGGCTTAATGTTCACAGAAAGAACTATGTTCCTCAAGAAATGTCCCTATAGAGACTATAAGGACAGGAACTACAGAGAGCCTTGACAGTTTTCTTTTTCCATGGAAGCAGGCTGATCTGAAGAAGAGGTGCCTTTGTAGAAGGCTTTGGAAACATGGTGCATAACAGCTACTGTGGATTAGAGCTCTTGGCTCTAGTCCTCCCCTAATATATTGCACTGGGTCGGTTTGTCTGGCACAGCGCAGACACTCTACTGCCTCTTGGCTCCATATACCCTGTTATTTCCCTTTTATTCTGCCCCTGGCAGAAACATCATTACAGAGAGAGAGAACAAATTTTTTGTTCCTGTACTGGAAAGGATCTGGAGGGAAAAGTGATGGCAAATAATTGCATCTCCCCAGATGACTAGTCAAAATTCTCTTTCCCAGTCAGGAGTACAAAACCCATTGTCATCTCAAGGATGGTTTGGGATGTCCCCTGCTACTGCATTGTTCCCTTCAGGATGTGCCACTCTAGGATCACCAAGGCACCCTTACAGGACTGGCAAATTTGCCACAGGGCAATTAAGACTTCCTTGATGGTAGCTTGAGAATAATCCAACTAGGAGATTGAAGGAGAGGTAGCTTCCCAGGAAGCACCCAAACATAGTCAACTATTTGTGCAACAGATTGTGAAAAAGCTAGAAGAAAAGCTTTAGAGAGCAATGGAGTTCCAGTGGCCACCTGTTGCCCATACAACATCAGGAAGGCAAGCGGCCACCATTCTGCAGGGCAAAAGCAATTTTATCTAGCCATTAAAACACAAAAAGCAGAGTATCTTGTTCTGCATACTGTGTTGAATAAACAACACTTCTTTTTTTCATACATAAACTTAGGTCTTGATTCATCTTTTTATGTGGTTTATGTGACCTGGTGGGTCTGGGGTCAGACAAGACCAGAGCCACTTGCATTAGCCCCACATGCAATTCACCTGAAATCTGGCTTCCAGTTCAGCTGGAGCTCAGTGCTCAAAGGGTGCAGTGGCAGCAGGCCTCCCAGGTAGCTCTGTGAGTGTCTGCATCAATGCTGCTCTTACACAGAATATGCCAGAGAGGGTAGCAGGCCAGAGGTACTGAAGTATTCTGGCAGTGTTTCCCTTGCATGGTGCTTGGAAGGAGACAGAAGAGTCTCTGCTGTGATACTTCTCCCCAGGTGTAATGTCTTACAATAAACACCATCAGCAATTCACCCACACAGAAAGCTGTAACTCTGTTCAAACAACCATTTATGTTACCTTCTACACTACAGGAAAAGAAAATCATCTCCTTCCAACCTTTTCATGAATACAGACACATCTGCAATGCAACATACAGGTGCAACTGCTACCCTTGCAGGAACATCCCTACTGACTTGAAACGAGGTTATGTGGGTGCCAGTGTAACCCCAACAGTGAGTCCTCCTGCATCAGCAGCCAAAGGCCACCAGGCTGCCACAGCTGGGATCTGTGGCAACATCTGTGCCAATTATGATATGGGCAGACAGAAAATTATCTTACTTACCAGATGAGTGATACAGATTGCTATTGTGCCTCAGCTAGGGTGCTCTCCCCAGCCCAACTGCAAGCTCTTTGTGTGGATGTGTTGTACTTCATTGTAGGCCTACCTGGACATGCTGCTTTCTGTTATGACGTGATTGGCATTAACACATCACTCCTTGTTTAGCATCTTAATGATAGGCCCTGGTGCTAACTGCTGATTTACAAGGAGTCTTGGAGGGCTTGGCCAGGAAAACCTGCTTTTCTCATGCCAGGCTACTGCAGACCACACATATTCATCCTTACCTGGTTCTAGGCCATAGTGGCATCTGCCTCGAGTCAGGAAGCAGATGACCAGAAGATACTCAAATAAGGCTACAATCAAGAGCTGCACAAGTAGACATCATCCTGTCAACCAGCTGGACTCAAGTGGTGTTTGGACTCTACAACTTCCAGTTTAGGGCTTGGTGTCACTATCATTAGCTCTAAGAAGCCTCTACAGAGGTTTGCTATATCAGTTAGTTGTTTTCTGATAGGCTTTCTCCATAGTTAAAAAATCTTTTTTTCCAATGAGATACTTACCTGTGTCAGGATGGTAAAGACCTTCCAAGTTTACAGCTGATAGCCACAGGAGTAAACTTTCCTCAGGAAAAACAAGAAATGTGTGACAGGAAGAGTCTATAAACCTTATATTAGCCAAAATTTATAATTATGAAAGTTGTAGGTTTCACAGTGATTACACACATGACTGAAAAGTGATCAGGAGTCACTCAAAGAAAATTAACTCTACCCATTAGGATACAATCAAAGCATACTTTATTTTAAAGCTTTTGCAGCCAAGAGATGCTCATCTTGTAACCTCGTCCAAACCATACTGCTCTTTCAGGCTTAAGGGAATAGGGCATTTACTGCATTTTCCAGCTTAACTATACTAAATCAGCCTGTCAAGAACCAGCAAAGCAACCCCCAGCCCTGGCATCCAGCAGTCTCTGGCTATCTGCTATAGTTCTCATCTTGATTTGGCAAGAGGAAGGAGTCACATGTCTGTTCTCCAGATAAGTCCAGGTTTTCAAGGGGATCAAGCAGGTTTTAAAAAAAATATTGCCCAGAGCCTCATCAATTGCAGTAAGTACAAAATGGATAAACCCCAGAATTCAAAGCTCAGAAAAAACCTGTGCCTGAGGACTATCAGAATTTTAATATCTTTTTTTCTCTTGAGTTATTTGGGCTGCAGCAGGAACTTATTAGTTGATCTTTTAATAGGTGACATTTCTGGGAGCATTTGCTCCAATTTGAGAGGTAATTTGTATCAGCTGTTCTGGTTCCTGTTCCATGACTCTTTTCCCCTCCCCTGCAGCGGGCACCTGAGCTGGCAGCTTTTATATGTGTGCTCTGAGATAGCATGAGAGTGAAAAGGGTCACTTTTATGCAGGATGAGAAAAATGTTTAACACCACAGGATCCTGACAATGTCTGTACTTGTGCCTTTACCAACATAAAGAGCCAGACCTGAACACACCTTCTGCAGAAAAGGGTACTGAATTACATCTCCCTTTTCATGCAGAGAGAATATTTTAAACTTTCAATGGTTTAATTGTCAGTGCCCTAAACTGATACTCATTTGGATGGCCTACATGGTTTGTTCCTTGTACCATTTACCTAACGGTTTGCATTTAGCAGTTTGGATAGCTACATGTCCTGCTGCTCCCAGGTTTACTGCTTGCAGTAAACACAACCTGAAATTTGAAAACCCAGGTTAACTTTGGGCATTCAGCAAGAAGATCTTGCAGGTTTAATTATGTCAAGTGAACATCTTGTCCAGAAGTTTAAAGGTTTACATATAGATACAAGATATGATTGAAGGAGTTGCTACATCCAGATGCTCCCTACATCCCCTCCCTTGTGCTGAGTCACTACCCAGGACCCAGCCCAAGCTGCTTTCCTGTTGGGTTCCCATTAAACTCCACATAGCCTCAATGGCCAGAGTGACCCACTTCACCTTCAGCTGAGCATCTGTTGGTAATCTCTCTCAGGCCTGAAGACACTTCTCATAGCATGAATCAGACTGGAGCCTATGGATAAATCGCACACAGGGACATCACAGATAGATTTTTATATGTGAGAGTTGTAGGACTCAAGAGTGAGCTTGGTGCAACTCCTTCCTGAGCAAGTCTTGCAGGTCTGACCTCAATGTTCTCTGCTCAGGAGAGCAGCCCAGAGCTTCCTGTAGATGTCAGAGTGACCTCATAGCAGTGAGGCAGTGCCTGGATGCAGGACTAGGTCCTTGAGAGGTTTGGTCCCACACTGATCTGCTTGCTCCAGCCTCAGCCATGAGGGAAACAGCACTGCATCGTCAGACTCCCTTTGGAAGGAAAAAACAGCAGTAATGGCCCATGACTTAGAGATTTAGGCAAACCAAGCAGAGCTAGGCTTCTGCTTGCTCTGTCAAGCAGTCTGTCTTGCCCAAAATTATTTTCATGCCAAACATTTATTTAAATCTATTTAAAGTAAATCTAGAAGTCAGTACTAGGAAGAGATTGTGCTAGTGAAATGCCCTTTTTTGAGGTAAGGATTTGAATTCAGGGTTTACACTCAGATTTGTAGTGAAGCCACAGCAGGTTTTTGGCATCTAAGAGGTGTATGGATTTCCAGTGCTTAGGATCACTGGATGAATCACTGTTGTCAGCAGAGATGACCCATACATCACCTGCATATCCCAGCAGTATTCACACTTTAGAAAATCCTAAAACCCCTTTGAACTTAACATTTTCTCCCTTTAGGTCTTTAAGCTGGGTCAGCTCAGCTTTTGTTACCAGTGCAGCTGGGTCATAGCATGTCCACCTGCTAAATAGCCACACACTCCCCCAGTTTCTCCTGTGCAAGTTTTGCCACTCATGACAAGGCCTGGGCACTCACATATAGCAGAAGCAGCCTCACCCAGACAAATCTATGTGCCCCTGGATGGGGTTAAGCCACTGTTACTCCCACAGGCACCCAAAAGCTGCACTTGGGCACACTTTTATGGGTACAGCTCAGAAAGACTAAGAAATCACTGTGCTTCAGACCTGGCAGCAGAGCAGCATCATTGGCACTCACTAGCACAGCTCTGCTCATACAAACCAGCTTAGATAAATATTCCCAAACAACCCAAGATGTGTTCCCCCCACCCAGGAGCAGGCCAGGCAGCCAGCATGCACACAGTTACAGCAGCAAATCAGAGGGCTTGGGAAGAGCAGCCAGTGGGCACCAATAACAGTTTCTCCAGCCACCAAATGCGCAGTAGCAGCCTTCCTCTCTTCTCTGCTTCCCAAGCCCTGAGCAACAGTTTGCACAGCCCAGAGCAGTCTCCTGGTGCCAAACAGCTCCAGAGGCAGCAGTTATCCCCAGGGCATGGGGATGTAGGAAACTGCAGCAAAGAAAAAAAAACCAATAAAGACAATTTCAGAAAGGGTATTAGTTGAAGGGTCCCCTACTGCTTCCCTTTACACCTGCCAGCTCTCTGAAGTGGTTAATATCCCCACCCATACTATTTCTACAAAGAAACTCCCAGGGAGAACCACATAAAGGGAGAAACAATGAGGCTTTGTCTCACCTGAAAGTTATATCTTTCATGGCCAGAAAAGGGCTGGAAGGACTTTAGATGATGATGTGATTTTAGTGCCTTTCACCAGCAGGACAAATGTCTTCTGTAGTTGTTGCTGTGATGATAAAGAATCCCAGAAGGGGTTTGGTATAGTCTGTGGGCTGTACAGTTGGTATTGAAAAGTTAGCAGCACTAAGTGTGACGGATTATTTGAGTATGAAATATTCTTAGTCATAGTCAGAAGAAGAGCTGAGCAAACATTTGCCATGAAAAAATATAAGGGTTTGGTGTTTTATTGTTTTTTCTTTCCCTTCCGCCATCCCTATGAAATTTGCCTGTTTGGCAGCCAGGAATAGTTTTTTTATCAGAGTTTAGACACGAGGTGAGAGGCTCTGTGTGTGTGTGTGTATGAAGAAAATAAACATGAAGAAGAGCTGCCTGCAGCATGGCTAAGCTCTGCTACTAGCTGTCACCTTGGTCTGCTCCAGTGATGCAGAGCCCTGAATTTGGGTCTGTTCCCAGACACCTGGGTCCAGCTCTGAGGTCTGCCACAGACCTCCTGAGAGACCTTACAAGAGACAAGCATATCCACCAGTCATGCTGAGCATGTGTTCCAGCGCTTGCTCAAAGCAAGTGTTGGGGAAAGAGGCTGCAGCATATGGGCTCAGTGAGAAAAGCTTGCTCCTGAGTTATCTCAGTGGCGGATTTACTGGGAGGCAGGGGAGCCTCACCCACCCCAGCCCAGCTGCCAAGTGTCCATGTGCACCCAGGAGTGTTTGCAGGTTGTGTTGATGCTCCCTGGAGGTCAGAACTGCCTTTACCTGTGTCTGTTACTGGGAATTGCTAAAGCAAAGCTATAGCCTAGAAGGTTGAATGTACAGCAGCCCACAGGAAAATTTGCCAAATCAGATGCCTATAACAGATAAGTTATGCAGGCAATATGCCAGAGATACTTTAAAACCTGCCTCTTGCACGGACATAAACATTTCAATAAATAGACCTATGGGTAAAAGTGGAGATTGGAGCACCTTTGCTGGGGGATGTTCAAGTGTTCTGCAAATTGCTGCAAGCACCACACCAAGAATGGGAGAGGCAGATAGTGCTGCATGTTTTGTTAGGTCATTTATCAATCAAGTGAAGTGTGCCAAGATGTACTTCATGAGTCTATTTTCCAGGGAAAAAATCCATGTTTTCTTCAAAGGTCTGTTTTCTTTCCTCCCTGTTGTTTCTATAACAGTTACGATGCAGACTAGCTAATTTTGTCCTGTCAGTGGCTGTTCAGCTCTCCCACCTCCAGCTAATTTGTGGGGGTTTTTTGCACGATTCACTATGTATAAGGGTCTCTTTGTTCTTGTCTAAGGTGATCTCATTCTTATGCAAATGCAACAGCTTGAGGCAGAATGATCTCTTTCTTCAATTAATTTAGAAATTAAATTTTTCACTGCAAATCAATATTTTTCTACTTGTGGCCAACTTCAAGGCATATGGACTAAAGGCCTTTCATCTGTTTAGCATCTCCGATGATGCAGAGGCAGCATGGTGCTCTGAGCCACACAGCTCTTTGCTTGGGAGAAAATTGCTATGCAGAACACAGTTATCTAATACCAACATAATACAGCCTCACATAACACTCTTGAATCACATAACACTCTTGTATCTTTACCACAGACCACTGTGGGACAAAACACATGTATCTGCTTGCTCACTGCAGCCAGCAGCCTCTCCTCTCTTGGCTGGAGACCCTATCAGCCGTGGGTAAGAGCTGCAGCAGGCTGGAATGCCCTCAAGTAGCTTAAACTTGGGATGCTTCTCCCAGAACTGCACAAAGGGAGTAATTAAAAGGCCTGGTTCAGAAAAGTAATTTCTGGGCTGGCAGAATCTGGACATTAAGATAAAGGAAGATCTGCTGAGCTAAACAAATCTGTTCTTACTGACCACGTTTTTTCACTGTCATCCTGAAATGAGAAGAGAGATTCCTCTCTGGACCTGGCACAGTAAAGGAAAATCGCTCATTTTCCCTGCTTGTACTGGGAGAATCCAACTGTGGCTATGGTAAGCAAAAAATAATGTCTTCTCTTGGTTCTGTTTTAGTAAATCATGTTTAGTGTTCCAAACTGGTTAATTTATTCAGGGAGGCCTAAAAAATACAACTACATTAAGAAAAAAATTAAACATCTCAGTGGGAGGACAGAGGGGTGACCTGTGGACAGAGCCTTCCCCTCCCACATCCCACCTGGCTGGGAAAACAAAAGCCTTCCCTCCCTGTGACACACAGCCCCTTTCCAATGTTTTGGCACCTTGCAAAGGGGCCAGGTTTGTCACTCAGGGTTCCCACAGGGAGCAGTGGTGCCTCTTAGGCTCTGGACTCTGATAGAAACAAGAAAAGACACCCTCTGCAGGCACGAGGGGGCTGCTAGGGGTGCACATTAGTTTCTAGTAGACATCACAGCTATGCATGGGCCCTGGCAGCCCTATCCCTGTGGTTGGGGCTGTGCATCCACCCTGTCTGTTTTGACTTCTTGAAGTGTCAGGTCATGCAAATAGCAGTGATTGAAGGAATGCATTCTGGCCTGGGCATATCTATCTAATCCAGACTGAGACAGAGTGTCTCTTCATTGGAGACAGCCAGAGCAAGGCAGGATTACTAAAGATTTTGGTGTGCTCTTTCACCCAAGGGATGTTATTGCTAGGAGCTGTGCATTTCTTATTGCAAGATCTTAAAGTTGTTTTTTTTTTAATCACATCTCATGAAGTTTCCATCACCCACCCCTCTGTGTGAAGATGAAAAGTGTTACTGTCCCCATTTCAGAGCTGGAGAAACTCAGGCATGAAGGGCTAAGCTTAAAGCAACCTTTCTAAATGGATACAGGAGGGTTTGGCAGAGTCCTGCAAAGAACCTGGCTCTCTGGCTTTACAATTTTAGCCTAAGACCATTTTTTCCTTTCCTCTACAGAGCCCTGACAGTCCTGTGAGAAATCTTATGTAGATACAGGTTGTAGATGTTGATATAAATCACTGTAAATCAGTAGCTGACATCAAAAGCATAAAACTGCTGCTTCTTTCCTAATAAATGGGCATTTCATTCACCTGACATTGCTGAGAATCACATCTCCTTGCAAGCCTGCTTCCATCCCTTGCTCTCAGTGTAACCAGAGCCAGTGCTGCCCCATCTCTGCATCCAGCCATGAAAGCTGTGCTCAGCCTTGCTGCAGAGAAATATCCTTTAAGCTGTGCTCAGCCTTGCTTGCAGAGAAATATCCTTTAAAAAGCTGCTCCTTCTCATTCATCTATCTCAGATGCATCACAGAGAAAAGGGCTTTACTGTATTGCATCCACCCATCCACTCATCAAAACTGATCTCAGCCCCACTGCAGGATGAAATCCTTTGCTCAGATCCCTCCACCCCTCCCATTGGTCCCCTGGAGCATCTCCCTTGGCATCAGTCCTGTATCCTGCAGGTTTACCACAGAGCTGCTCAGGCCCTGTCAGCTCGGGCATGGAGGGAGAGAGGCAAACCAGGGTTAGCCACCTTGGCAGCCAAAGCACAGACAGTCCAGTGTTCTCTTTCCAGCAGCACACATCTGAGCCAGAATCTGCTAAACACAGAGGGGAGTCTCTCCTAACCTGCAGGCACTCCGGGTTGGGGCCCACCATCAGATGCATCAGTGACCAGCAGCTGCAACAACAAAAGTCAAAACGGTTGCCAATAATGAACATCAGATTTCTTAACATTACCAATGGATGAGTGGGTGATTCCAGGGAGCATTCAGCTTTTCCCATCATGGCACCCTGGCTCTATGCAGGGCTTGCAGGTGCTGCTGCTCCTCTCACCTCTGTAGTGCTCCAGCATGGAGTATTGCTTGCTGGGAAAGCCAGCATCCTCACGAAGCAGCAGCTCATTCATATTGCACGACCATCCCTTGGGCTCAGGAAGGTGATTGTCTCCCACCAGCTGTACTGGTATTTCAGTCCAGAAACCTTGGCAGCACTGAGTGAAAGGGTGAGTGGCTGGTGTGAAATGTTCCTGAACCTGGGCCGAATTCAGAGCCTGCTCCTCAAGAAGGGGCAAGGAGGGGCAGAGCAGAGGGAACACGTCATGCACAACCTGGGAGAAATACAGCACAGGTCCCAGGCAGCTGGGTTGCCATGGCTGAATAAGCTAAATCTGGACTGTGGTGTGTGGTGAGAATAAATGCATCAGTACCCAGCAGAACAGGAAAGCTGTCCAGGTAGATCTCTTCTCCTTTTTCAGGGTGCACTACATGGCTTTGCACCATTGACTTGCAGGACAGAAATCTTTGATTTTTGAAGCTGATCATCTGGCTAAGAGATGACAGGGAAGAGAAGAGCAGTAGCTCTCAGCCCCCAGTAACCTATCTAGGGAGTGAATGAAAGTGACAAAAACCTGCCAGCACACTGCCTACACATGAAGAAATTCTGTTTCCAGTCCCCCGGGGGAGACTTCTCCTGAAAATCCCTTTCCTGGGAGGAAAAAAAAAAATTAAAAATCACTCCATGTGTGTGTCTGTATGTGATTTTTCCACTTGACTTAGACCTATACAAACAACGACACTATGACAGTCATCACATTTGTGTCAAAGGAATGGGACAGCCTTGCAGCTCTGGGCTGTGACAGACTGGTACCTGGGATGACCCTGGTGCAGGGCGGTACCTGCAGCACCGACCACCCCACACGCAGTGGGCGCGATGAGAGATGACAGCTTTAATTGCTAACTGCAGAAACTGGGAGCATGGAGGCAGAGGTGCAAAGGAAATGCAGGAGGAGGCCATGCGTGGGATCTCCCCATCCCGCACACGTCCTATCCCTGCCTCTTTTCCTAGACCGAGAGAGAGGAGTGGAAAATGCAACGGGAGGAGGATGGCGTGTATATCTCCTTGAGACACACTCCCCCTTGCAGCTCTAGGTGCAATTTACATATGAATGCTGCGGTGTTCTTCAGAAGCAAGAATTAGGAGAACAAAAGAGTGCAGGAAGTAAGGGTAAGGGAAAGGGAAAAAAGACAAGACAGAAACTGGAGGTGGTGACAGGCACCCGGAGGCAAGGTTACGACTCAGAGTTGTTCAGTGTTGTCCCTGCTGACATGCACTCCAAGGGTATAATTTAAGAAAGAGTTGCCTTCCTACGCTTTGTCCCCATCCTGCCTGGCCTCCTGAACTGTTCTGCCCTGATTTCTGATACATTCGTGCAGCATCCAGACCATCATTCTAGGGTGGACAGAGCAGGCTGAGCTTTCCCAGCCCAAGGAGAACTACTCTTAGTGCTGCAGCCCTCCCTCCTCTGTACTGCATGCTTTTTTTGCATGTGACTGACAGACACATGTACACTCAGTGAAGAAAAAATTTAAGGGATTTGGAGAAGCAAATTCAAATGGTGCCTTTACATTGAGGATCTCCAAGGTCAAGGTTGGAAAGCACACAGGCTAAGGTCCAAAATCCCAGTGAGGCACACACAGATCACAATACATGAAGTCAGAATCTTATTTGACAGAAAACAAAGGAACATGGTTGTGCAAGTGAAAGAGTTCCTTAAAAATGTAAAACAGGATTTTTACATTAACAGAAAATCATATCTTTATTCAATCTCTTGTTAAATTTACTTAACATCCTCAAATTGCTCAACTCTCAATTTCAATAAGTAGGGACTACATGACCAGGAATGTTTCTGACAAAGGGGTCCCTCAAAATCCAGAAGATTGTCCAATCATAATTTTAAGACTGTTGCAGCCAGAATGATTGAGTAAATATAGGAGTGATAGGGAAAGAAAGTGTGAGAGCATGTATGAAAGACAGGTAGCTTCACTTTCTCACATGGGGAGTGAGGAGAACTATACCTGTCCTTAAGTTTTGTGACAAGTGAAGCTGAGGTTCCTGCTGCTGGGTTTGGACCAGCCTGCCTTCTTGTCAATCTCCTTTTCTTCTCCTTCTCTCTTTCTATTTTGCTGTGTGCAGGCCCTGTATTTTTATGGAAAACTTACATTGCTTCTTATGGAGTCTTTTTAGATTTGTATGCATCAACAGGGAGGTTAAGAGCTTTGCCCAGGGCATTACTGGCAGAGAATAAAAGGCTGCTGTTATTTCTGGGCTGAGTCAGATGCAGTGGTAAATACATTTTTCTCCTGGGGACACAGAGGAGGTGTCAGGGAGTCATTACCTTGAAATCCCAGCCAGAGCAGGTTCACCAAGTGCTAACAGCTCTTCCAAACTCTCTCTGTGTATTGGGAATTGTCCAGAGAAGGTAATTGTATTATCAAGCCTGGAAGGAGAACTGCATGATGATGCATTTATATCCCATGCCCATAAGAGATATTGGAATCCCTGGGTTGCAAAGGGAGAATGTCCAGTTGATTCAGAAGCATTTGAGATTGACTGCAGATCAAGCCCATGTACTCTTTATTGCTGACAGCTCCTTCCCAGCTCACCCTTGGCCGAGGCTGGGCACACCCTGGTGTTGAACCCCTGCACCAGCAGATCAGACCTTCTGGTGTAGACAGCAGGTCTGGGAGCCAGTGAGCCTGGACTTAAGATGGGACCTTGGCAGTGCATGTGGCCCTGGGCTCCTGCTGTGTTTGCCTGAGCTAGGGCTCATGCAAGGTGTGTCTTCAAGGTGGTGCGAAGTCTGAAGGCTGTAGAACCAGGAGGCAGCAGAACCAAAGAAAGCATGGGGGGAAAAAAGGCAAAAAATTATCAGCTGGAAACTTTAATTTCAATTATGAGATAATTTTACATGTTAGTACCCCACCTGTGGTCATTTTCATAAAGTTTCTAGGACATGAGTTCAGTCGTGAGTGTGTTTGCAGAACCAGCAATGTTTAAATGAGTCCTAAAGGAGATGAGATAAGAGAGATTTCAGATCCTCTGTAGCCAGGATTTACCTGAGAAACTTGATTCCAGGAATCACACACATCCAAGAAGAGAACAAAGACCTGTTATGTGACCTACCTGCTCGTTCTAATTAGTGCAAATGCAGATGAAATTAATTAAAACAATTAGAAACTGAAATGAATATGCCATATTTCTCAAGAAATAGAACATGGTAATGTTTCAATAACTTAAACATTTCAAAATCATGTATTTAGTTTTAGTCTTTTTTATAGCTTTTAAATATGTTCTGATGTCAGCACGCATAGTCTTCACATCATTAATAATGTGAATAAAGTTGTGAAGAAGAATCTCTAAAGAAAAAAATCTTTTCAAATGCAATTCCGTCAACTTATGATTTTTTTTTTTCATATTTGAGTTTTCTTATCTCACATTCTCCAAAAAGGAATTTTACAAGATTCTTTCAACTTTTATCCAGGCAATAGCAAAAAAACAAAGAAACAAACCCCACAAGTGCTGGAATGAAGAAGTTTTCAGTGAGACATTTCTACCTAGCCCTGCTCACTGCAGTGTCTTCTGGATGAGTGACAGGCCACAAATCATCAGTGAAAATCACCTGCCAAGTCACTTCAAATTAAGTGTGCGAGGAAACCAGGATGTGCTCTTGAGCAGTTCCCAGAGGCACCGTGCGCCATCGGTGCCTGCCTGGCTGAGCGCGGGAGCCACCAGCCCAGCCTGCCTGGAGCCTCGCTGCCTGTGAAAAATGCGTATTTTATGATTGGCTTTTCGCAAATATTAAAATGAATATTATATGTGTTGTGTTAGAAAGTAATGCTGTATTAATTCTCTTAACTAATGTGTTAAATATAGTTTTAGGTTATAAAAAAATAGAAATAGAAACTATGCTATGTAGGATACTTTTTTTAAAGAAAGGACTTGCAGCGAAATAGCAGCCACAGGACACCTAAATATTTCAGAGAAAAATAATTTATTGCCCTCTTATCAGAAGAAACAAACTTCTTCCCACCTCCAAGGCGCTGTTAGGATTCAGAGGAAGAAGTTGACAATGACCAGACAGAATCCTGTGTTTGAATGGAATTTATGCATCATGTATGAAGTATATGAATATGCAACAGGCTATTGCTTTTAAGGGTTAATCCTTTGTTAATGGGTATCCTTTTTCAGGCTCGTGCTGCCCAGAAAAAGGTACCCGGACATCCGTAACTCCTTGTCTCTATTGTCTCATATTGTCCAAATTCAAATTGTCCAAATTATTATTACTCTAATTGTATTACTATTTTTATAACCATTTTATTACTATTAAACTTTTAAAATTTTAAAAACAAGTGATTGGCGTTTTTCACACTGCCCCAGCATGCAGGACTGCAACCTGCAGAGGGATGGAAAGGATCTGACGGGCAGGATGGAGGAATCACAGCCTCGCCTGCCTCCTTCTCACGTCCCCTGTTCTTCCCACCAGTCAGTGCAGTGGTTTCCAAGCCATTCAGTCCATTGCAGTCAATTAACTGGAGCCAGTCGCACCCCCCATCTGCTGTCACAAGGCATTGGGAAGAGTTTCTGTAATCCTGCCTTTGAACTCCGCGGCTATTGCCATTTACAATGGGTTTATTAGAGGCTTAATTGAATCGCACTGCTCACGCTGCTCATTGCAAACGCAATGGCCATTAGCGGCTGCTAATGAGGGAATCCAGAGGATTACTGCATCAATTATCAGGTTGGGCTGGGACTGGAGGGGCAGCCCACAGCGAGCTCCCGTGAATTCAGCTGGCAAGTGTGACACAGCAAGCATGCGGTAAGCCGATGTGCTCGGTGGCTCCGACATCCCTGAGAAGCATCCAGAGCCTCATCCCCATGTGCTGAGCCTCAACCATCCAGCCCGTCATCCTCATTGGGCTGGACAGGGGAGGACCAGCACACCCCGCTGCCACCAGAGGAGGAAACACCTGCTTGAAGGGAAACCACCAAGAGAAAGTGTTATAAATGATCAATTGAAAGCCAAATTATCAAAATTGTGAAAAGATTTATTTATCTTTTTCCACGACCAAAATACGGTCCTCAAAACCACCACAGCCAAGAGACAGTGTCGAGCCTGGGATCGGCACTGGGTGAACCTGGATGCGACCTCTATCACATTGAATCCCCCGTCGTTCACGAGAGCTGCTTCTAGCAGGGATGTTTTATACAGTTTATCATGCCCGAGGCGAAGGAGTCCCAGTTTCTTTTGTAACTCTGCATATTCATAGTCGGTTCTTTCACTGTGCAGAGCTGGACAATTGCCGTTTCCTGGTTGATAGCCAGCGTTGATCAAATCCCGGGAAGTCGCATATTCACATGTATCTTTCTGGCGACTTTGGCTATCTTGATCGATGTTATCTACAGGGCGATGATCGCTCTTAGGCGGTTTCCGGTTTCCGATGACTCGATGGCTCGGGATACCGGTGATCATCGTGATGCCGATCGTTACCTGGCCAACTCCAGGAATTTCAGAGTTTGAATAGACATCCACCTCTCAGGCTCTTGTGGTCAGAGACTTGTTTGGATTTCACAATCTTTATAAAATACATTCTTTTATAGCATGAATTATTTCTAACATATATTACAGAAAGTATTCAAAGCCATGGGAAAAGAAGTCAAATGACCATATTCTTTCAAAAATAGACTTACTGTTTGCTGGAAATGACTGGTGGGGCCATGTTTACAACAGCCAGAGTCAGGAAAGAATATTGCACGTGAAACAACACCATGTGCACCGTGGTGTGCAGATCCTTACACATACTTCAGACAGGTAAGCATCTCCGAGAAAGGGGGAAACCCTCCCCTAGGAGAGACGGGCTGTGTTGGGAGGAGAGGGAGGGAGGCAGTAATGATCTCTCACATTAGGAGAAGGATGCCACATGCAGCCAGGACCTCACAGCAGGAAGGAGGCGTCAGTCACAAGCTGCCTCGCTGAGCATCAGCACTCTCCAATCCCCCAAGGGGAGCAGGGGGCCTGACCCTGCCTGGCTGTGAACAAGCGCTGGGGATGCAGCACGAGTCGGCTGGTCTGTGCCTGCCAGGACCACAGGATGCTGGCTGCCCATCTGCTGCCTTGCTACACTGCCAAACGTCAACAAGGAGAGAGATTTTTTCTTTTTTTTCCCCATTTTTTTCCCTTTCCTGTCTCCTTTCACCACAGCTGATTTTTCTTCTGTGTTTCAGATAAGAGAGTGTTCATGAGCAGAGTTAATTATGTTCTGCAGAGATGAATATGGGGCTTTTGGGTTGCAGCAGGAACTCTTGTGCCTGAGGCATCTCCTTTGCTGCTCCTCCATGCTGATGTGCAGCCCAAGAAAAACCTGCACATGGACCTGGAGGCAGGCTGCAGAGTGCCTGTGCTCCAGCTGATCTCTCATGCCATGGGAGCCAAGGATCCTGCAGAAAGCAGGTCCAGCAGCCTAATGGGGGAGGGCTGTGAGGGGAAAGGAAGGGAAGGAGACACTAGTGAAGGAAAAAGCAAGGAGGTGATCATAAG
Source organism: Molothrus ater (assembly GCF_012460135.2). NCBI lineage: Eukaryota > Metazoa > Chordata > Aves > Passeriformes > Icteridae > Molothrus > Molothrus ater. The sequence goes on from NC_050482.2 coordinate 47,669,742, forward strand.
GTGGGAAGAAGATGACGCTAGAGGGATAAAGCATTCTTTTTGGGGAGCCCTACAGAAACTGAGAAACTGGTATCCTTTTTGCATTAGGCATTTTCAAATGCTGTGACAGTTAGATTAAAAAAAAAATATGATGGAGAAAGTCAAGATTTTCTTCTCCAGCACCACAAACTCATTCCCTTCTCTTTCCCTGGCTTGCAGTTTGTGATGAGTAGAAAAAGCTACCCATTTTTTTAAAGGTTGCAGAGTTAACAGGTTGGGCCAGTTGCTACCAGGGTGGAGTTCTAACTGTTTGTTATTGTAATCAGCTGTCGTTTTCATTAACTACCTGTTGTTGATGGTTAAGAATTCCCTCTTTTGTCGAGTAACACCCCGCTGCTTCCTGGAGGATGGCACCCAGACGGTGGAGGAGAAGGGACATCGAGTCGGCATGCAAATGACATCAGATCCAGCATGCAGCGGGAGAGACCCCTCACCAAACATAGACAAAAACCCCTAAAACAATGAGCCAACACAAAATTGATAAATCAAAGCAATGTATAGATGTGAGGAACAGAAGCAGCCACCAAGACCCTTTTTACCCCTCACCCTAACCTAAAGATGTTGGCTAAACAGAGACCTCAAATGTTGAACCAAAAAGCAAGGAAATTTCCCAATGCTCTTGTGAGGCCAGAACCCCCAGCTCTGCTTACAGACCAGTGGACAAAGCTGCACTCTTCCTCCTCCTCCAAGTCACTCTTGGGAGCAGTCAGTTCTCCCCACCCGAGCTGATCACTTTTAATAAAGGCGTGAAAAAGGAGAAAGGTCTCCTGCCCATGTTTATTTCACAGTTGTAGCTGGAGATCTCCTTTGAAAGGTTACCTTAGTGGGAGAGATTAACACACAAACACATCCTCTCCATGCTACTGAGCTGGAGTAATACAGTAAGTGGGTCTGCCAAACATTTCTGGCTGGAAGACAAAAAGGCAGTGAAGAGGATGACCGACCAACCGACCAACCAACCAACCAAAAGGACCACCTGCAACCATTTGTGCCAGTGAAGGGAAGAGCTGAATAAAGACTGGAGAATGAATTTCCAGGCGATCTCTTGTTTCTTCATACAGTTCTGAGGAGTCACAAGGTAAAGGGAGGAAATTCTGTTTCTGCTCTGAGGGTAAAGCAAAGGTAAGCAAACCCTGAGTGTCAGGAGGGCAAAAGCAGAGATCACTGAAAAGAGGAACTTGCTGGCAGCAAGAAGAACAAAAAATTATCAACTCTGGATCAAAATGACACTGGGAGAAAGGGAAAAAACCTCTTTCTGAGGTGGAGTAGGCTAAATAATCATTAGCTCTCCCGAGTGGTGGAGGGGGAGGGAGTCTGCCGAAGGAGACGAAGGAACCGGTGGGACGATTACTTGGGGACCTGAGGAGCTAACGAGAGCAGTTATTTCCATTTCAAATGGAAAAGCGAGAGGAGATCAAACACATTTCACAGTAATGATCCGGAGCCTTTCCCTGAACACTGAGCCACACAAACGCTCAGGGTAATTGAAGCCACATGTAGCTAAGATGGAGAAGCAGAAATCTGCTCAAGGGGACTGGGGCGGGGGTGGGGGAAACACCCACAAAGCAAACAAAGATAAAATCCCAACCTGTAACAAACAAACAGCTCTGCACTGGGCTCCCCACCCTCCAATTTGCCTACCACATATGATCCATGTGCATCAAGTGCTCCGCAAAATGACATCACCCTCCTCTTCCTGCATCTCCCCAGAATCCATGGACACCTGTTCCCAATCCCATGGGTGAATGAGCCAGCGAAAAAAATTAAAAACTGGTAGTAAATAAATACTTTGTTTTAAAAATCAATCTCAGATAATTATGGATTAAGAATGTCAGTAGAACACAAGATGGGCTTGGGATCTTTTTGCTTATTCATCCATTTTCTAAAAAGACTAAGGTGACTTCTGTTCAGAACTAATGAGGAATACTGATCAACTGCTCATTGCTTTTCAATCCCTGATCTCCTGCTGAGTCTGCATTTAGCTATTAAGTGGTAGTTTGATATGGTCCCATTCTTCCTACCTGGAAACCAGGCTGAGATCCACCAGCCTGTTTCAGAGGGAAGCATCTATTGTCACTGTCATCGCTGCCCCATGGTTAAAAATACTGTCAGTTCCAAGGTCATAAACACTGATTACCTTACCAGCTCCACATTTATGAATGCCCATCTAAGAGCAAATCCGAGTCCCCATCCCATTCTAGCAGTCCAAAAACCCTAAGAAAAGGGAGAAGTGTTTCTATGCTGTAGAGTCTGAAGGTCACTAAGCTTTATTTAACATAAGCTTAGTGTTTATTTATTCAATTAATCCAATTTTAGTTAAAAATGTGTGCCCGAGGTTAAAAATTGCCCTACAGACAAGAGCATCCACAATGATATCCAGCAAAAAAGGTCTAATCCTATCCTCCTCTTCCTCCTCCACAGTTACCTTTGCCAACCTATGGCAAAAAACGAGGACTTTTCATTCTGGCAGCAGAGTCAGGAGCACCTTTATAGAGAGGGCTAAGACCAGTCTGAAGAGCGTTGGGTCTTTTCTCCTGTTGGAGGCAGAAGCCCGAATTCTTCCTGCGGTACCCATAACTTAACTCATGCACAGCAGCAGGAGGAGGAGGAAAAGCAGTTTCTACGGTAACCGTGCACCCAGCACTTTGGGCTGTGCAGAAGACAGCCAGCTGCTGCACACAGCTGGGAAGCACTGGGCAGCCTGCAGGTGAGTGCTGTCCCTGGCAAGAAGCCCCAGGCAGCACTGGCAGAGCCTGATGTCACACTGAACCAGCTGATGGAAAGGCCCTGTGTGGGCCATGCTCAAGTAATCCCACCATGTGGGGGCAGAAAGGTGGGTCAGTGAGTTAGCTGGGCTCTCTGCATGCAGGTGCAAGGAAACCCTCTTGGAGCATGCCAGCGTGGAGGCTCACTGCATATCCCACAATGTTTCCCCCTCCTCCAAACAGGTTTTGAAGTCTGGTTATTGTCCCTGCTGTCTGTCTCCTTCCCCGCAGTCCCACACGGAATATCTGCCTCCCAAGAGATACTTTTCACCCTTGTAGCCTGCCCTTTGCAATGCAGATCATCACCATCAGCAGTCCTGGCTGGAAGAGTCTCCTTCAACATCTGCAGCATATAGATGGAGGTGTGTGTCTGTGTGTGTGTGCAGACTAGACCCAGGTATGAACCCTGTGTGTGTGTGTGTGCAATCAGGGTAGATAGAGATATGCAGCACACATAGACTCTGTGGCAGTGAATGAAAGCCCAGACACCTCTTTCTGAGCCCATTTTGTAAAATACAGGCAGCAGAGCCTCTGCCTGTGCAGTACATGGGAGCTCCTCAGCCAGCTGGCAGCCCCACCTTGTGCTGCAGCCAGCACCAACGCAGTCTTGCCTGATATTGAAACCATTACTCTTCACCATTCCCTCACCCCGTGCTGCCTCTTCATCCCCCAAGAAGCTTGGAGCTAAAATTATATACCCGAATAATTATTCTTTGGCTTGAAAACAATCTTCCTCCCTCACCACCCTTTTCTTTGACATGTGTGTTTAATATCAAATTATTTATAACCCAGCCTCGCGGTCAAGCTTTTAATAAAAGAGCTGCCAGAGACTTTTAAAAGCATCGTATTCACTCGACTAGCCACATTATGCTGAGTAAGGGCTGCAGGGCTTTAGCAGAAGGAGCCTTGCTGCTGAAAATCCCCCCAGTCCGTGTGTGCACGTGTTTTACTCACTCACACTGTTTCTTGTTCTCTCTGTGTCGTTTTTTCTATCCCTCCTTCTCCCTTCACCTGTCTAGATCTGCAGTCTCTGCCTGGCTGTGATGAAATACTGCCCGTACTGATGTCTACAAACAAAAGAATTATTAAGAAGGGATTCTTCTATGCCACATGGATTTTTCCTTCCCTAGGATTACGCATAACCAATGAGAGGTCAAAAATGAAGGAATGTATCCTTTAAACCTCCCTCCTTCCTTCCTCAGCTTTATCTGCTTCTTTTCACTGCACTAACCTTTTCCTTCTCTAAGAGTATATATGCACATGTACATATTTCTCTCCCCCTTCAGCATGAAATATTGATGAATTCTGCTCCCCTAAATGAAGGTTTGATGCAGAAGAAGCCTGCAGTTCATCTTCAGCAGGAGGAATGCAAATGTGTTGAAATCCTAGGAGGGATAGGACAGCAAAATACAAGGGCTGCTGCAGCAGCTGCCAGATCATGTTTGATTCTGCGCACGGGCACAGACAGTAGCAGGGCAGGAAAGCTGCCCCGAGCAGTGCCGACCCTCCTGGCTCCCCAAGCAAGAGGCAAAAACATGCTGCCTGAGTAGGGAGCTTATTTACATGGAATTTATGCCTTGAATGATAGGGGAGGGCCAAGCTGCTGTTAGCACAGATGTAAATCTCTGGCTAGTGAAGCTAAAAGGGAGTTATTCCAGATTTACACTCCCATCAGGGGGGTTTATACATGTAGTTTTCCACAGTGCCTTCTGCCATTCCAGGCATCGCTGCACATGTCCAGCTTTCATGGGCTCTGGCAGGAATAAAGTATGCATAACAATTTGGTAATCAGTCCCCTCCGGGCCTGATGTAAAAGATTTGCCCCCAGGGGATTTGAGCACTTGGAAGAAGAAAACCAACAACAACCCATAACATTTAGGGAGCTGTGCTTTTCTTTGCATCCTCTGAGGAACAAAGCAATGATGCCTGTTAGTCTGTGTATGTAATTGGATTCTGAGTGCTAAGTGAGGAACATCAAAGAGGTGAGGATTGCTAACAGACCTCTGAGTGAAGTGCTGTGGCTGTTCCTGAGCATTTGGCATTCAGGTAGGAAGAGAAGGCCTCGAACATCACTGCATACAAACCACATCCCTTCCCCAAAAGAGCTACTGATCCCTTTTTAAAGGCTCTATCAACTTCTGCATCTGAGAAGGCAGCCTATATTCTCCAGTAGGGACAGAGTGGTCAGGCAAGATGACTGAGGAAAGGCATGAGTGAGAAGGGGTCAGGTGCCATGAGTCTTTTCTCAGTCTTCCATGTCACTGAAACATCCTGGTTTTCCCCTGGTCATAAAGTCATAGGATGGTTTTTATTGGAAGGATTGACTTGAGGATCATCTAGTTCCAGCCCCCTGCCATGGGCAGGGACACATTCCACTAGACCAGGTTGCTCAAAGTTCCATCCAGAGCTTGGCCCTTAACACTTCCAGGGATGTGAAACATGGAGATATGAAAGCTTCTCCTCCTACAGAGAGGAGCATAATAAGAATTTCCCAAGCTCTAATGCTTGAAATTAGTGCTGCACTGGCACCTCTAAACCTCACTGTCATCTACACTACCTTCACTTTGAAGTGATCAAAGACCTTGGAAAATCCCCTTTGAAAGTTTCTCAGCCAGAAGCCAAACCCAGTGAAGCCAAACACGAGCAAAGCAGCCAACCTGATGCTTGCCTGGTGCTTGCTGCATACCTCAGGCGACCCTACAAACTCACTGCCACACTCCCTGCCCCGAGAGCCACAGCTTCTCTGCTGGCCTTGCAGACCCCTGCTGAAGCCAGACATACTGGGAGATTTGTGAGGGTTCTCATGAGCTCTTCTCAGCATCACACACACCCTGGTCACAGCCAGCCCAGGGACAGAACCATAAATCCCATTTCACAGATGAGAGGAGGGATGCACAGAGAGGTGGACTGTTCACAGTTCAATCTCCCAACCATCCCTACTACCTTGGTTCCCCAGCTCTTCCCAAACCCTTCAGAGCAGCCCAGACCCTTTACAACGTGCTGTTCTCACACTACAACTTGTGGTGATGGTGATGGAGGGTGCCCATTGCTCCCCCTCCTTCTCCTCTGTGCACTGGCAGCTGAATGTGTTATTTTTGTCCCCAGTTCAGAGGCAGTTTCATGCATCCCACTGTGTGGCTTATCTTCTGCAATTAGCACTTTCCGCCATATCTGATAGGAGAGAAGGGCTCAGCTGCCCCTGATTAATTGCCAAGTATTTGCTTTCTTTTCCACTTCTGTGGCCTGGAATTAATTAGTTTATCCCTCTTATTCCTTTCATGGGCCAGAGCGTTCTCTTTTTTTGTGCAATTATATATAATAGCAATGCTTGAAATCCCCTGGGGAACAGTTGAGAGAGGCTCTCAATGGGGAGGAAAGGAGCCTGAAAGCAAAGAGATTACTAAAGGTCATATGTCCTACAGCTTCCCTGTGGTCTTAAAATATATATTATCCTCTGACTCCAGCATAAATTCCTTCCCTGCACCATCTACCTCACTGCCTTCTCCAGGTTTTTCAGTTAGTTAATGTCTGAACAGCAGGAAGAGCTTGCAGACCTAAATCCCAAGTGTGAACAAGAGATGTAAAAGAATGGCCCCCCTTGGCTGGACACCCTCAGGTGTTGCAGAAAACACAGAGCCCAGCAGGGGCAATCTCACAATGCTAGCCTGGCCACTATAAGGTACAGGGTAGTAGGAGCACTGGCTCTAACATGAAGGAGATGCTGCAGTTTAGATACAGCAGCTGAACACTCTCACAGTCTCTGGCTGAGGAGGATGACTCCTGTGGCTCACTCAAAAGCCAACCAACAGCACACTGCTGACTTGGGGAAAGAGGACAGAAGTCCCTGAGCAAGAAGACCATGTCCAGTTCCTCCCTTGCAAATGCAGGTGACACTGGCACCAGTGTTCACAGCCCAGTCTTGCTTTCCTGAATGGTAAATCAGGAGTAAATGAGTATGAAAACTCTGTTACTGAAAGCAAACCTTGATCCTTTGGCCAAAAGGGGAAGACTGTTTTTTGATATTTTTAATTGAGTATCCCAAGCAGTGTCTTGTCTAGACACTGCAGCCCTTGGAGAACAGTTTGTGGGGCAGTCCTCTACCTGGCATGAGGAAAAATCAAGGCATCTGGGAAGGAGTGAGGCAGAACTTCATCTAATTCTTGAACTGTTGGCAGTAGATCCATCTAAGGTCTTATTTACTGAGGTTTTTAGACCCATAATTATTATATCTTCCTTCTCACCCATTATTAGGCTATGTTGTCTTTACAGTCCACTTCATTTGAATTACTTCACTTACTGCATTTTTTTAAGCTGGTCTCAGACGGCTGTGACCCAACACAGTCCGAGTTTCAGGGGGCTTTTTGGGTGTCAAGACTCCAGTGCATTAAAATTTTTGTGCTATCTCGCTTGAAGATAGGGAACCATGATGCAGCCAAGATGCTGCCCCCAGTTCTCAGGCTGCAGGATGACTGTGGTCTCATACAGCATAAGGAGGAAGGATTCCAAGGCAGCCAAAAATTAGGCAAGGACTTATTTTCCCACAGCAATACCTGCAGAGCTAAAGCTGTTCAGCTTTTAGTCAGAGAACGGACAGCAGGCTGGCTCTTATGGGTGCAAAAGAGAAGGGATGATCAGGCAGGACAGTGTGCCTAAGACCGTGGTATCCTGTTCTTTGGATGGACATTTCTTTCTGCCATCTCCCCTGCCTCTTGTTTCTACCTTCATTTGGCTGTCTTAATTATTAGCCATGACCAGTTGTCTCCCTACAATCTTTTTGGGCAGACTGGAGGTGATAAACCTGTGGAAGGTGAAGGCTGTGCATTGCCTGAGCTGCAAATCAAGAAGTGGCTGCGGACTGCAGCTCTCCTCCCCTCCCTTTCTCTCCTTCTCGCTCTCCTGACTTACAGCTCTGCCAGCTCTGCATCATGGACCCCTCTGAACTTGCTCTGCAGGCAGGGTGTGAATGGAGCACAGACATGCCTGGGAATCTGTAAGTGCACAGAGATCCCTGTGTGTGTCAGGGAGGGGGAAATGGGCCAGGGGCTGGCCTCACACACGGTGTGGAGCCAGGAAATGCAAGGATGCCAGGTGGATTACACACACACTTACACCCCTGTAATTTGAATTATGGTCCGCACCCTTCAGTATACACTGCATGCTCCAGAGAGCATCTGCTGAGCAAAAGGCATTAACATACAAAAAGGAGGGAGCTTGCTTTAAAGTCGCTGTATATATCCATCCAGAGTGTGTGCTGCAGTCAGACAGTTGTTTCAGGCAAAATGGTTCTGTCTTTCTCCTTGGGAAGGCACCTCAGTGAGCACTCTGAGTTCTCCCTCAATTCAGCATGGTGTTGGGGCTGCAGCCATTTCCTTAGCCATTTCCTTGCTCTCAGATGCAAAAGGACAAAAAGCATCCACAGCTGTTTCTAATCTCCATTTGTTTCTGGAGAGGACAAGGTGGGGTAGTTTTTTGCCTTACTCTAGAGGGAGTTTTTCTAATGCTGTGGGGCAAAGCTAGAAAAGATGAGTCTATTTGGGGAGAGCAAGTTTTGCCAGTGGTCTGTTGAGGGCTCTAATGTAGCCTCTGTTCCACAGGGACTTATGGGTTGCAGTCTCCAGCAGCAGGCACAGAGGAGACCCTTTTGCCTCCCTACATGAATTCCCATTTATACATGAAGATCTTAGATTTGTGTTCTGGTTCTGTTCCTTCCACACCTGCATCCCTCAGCCATGCTCTGCTGGTGTAAAACAGTCAGTCTGCCTTTACTTGGGCCGTGCTACAGTCGTTTCACCCCTCCCAAACCTCTAAAGCTCTTTCCTTCACAATTAGGGGTGTAACTGACCTCATATGAAGAGCTCTTAAATGGCAGGAATGCAAAACTGAAGAGGCTCTTCATCCCCCCCAGCTCTCCCCCACCCACCACAGCACCTGCAATGTGATTCATGCACATGCACCAAAGAGCATTCTTCATTTTACCTTACAGTAATCCACAGCTTTACTAAGGTGGCACTCACAGAAGTGACTTGAAAGCAAACCCATGAACGTCTCTCTTAATTACTTGGTAAAACATTTTATTTTCTATCTCTGTTTCACAGTTGTGAGTAGCAGCAGACAGGGAAGATATGTGACATACTGGCTTTGAGTGAGTGAGTGGGGAGCCAAGTGCCTGCTCACAGCAGCTCATTCAGGTTTGCAGAAGCAGAGCACAGAGGCACCTGCATTCCTGCCTGCCCAGTTCTGAAAGGGCATTTGCAATTGCTGAGTGCCTGTACAAAGCAAGCATTTTACAGGAGCAAACATTTTTTCAGCCTCATTTGAATACAAAGCTGCTACCCTTACACACATAAAGTAAGCATGCAATAGCCTCACAAGACCCCCAGTGGTGGGGATCCATTTCCCCACCTCCTAACAGCAAAGTCCTGTGATTTCAGTGTCAGACATTGCTCAAAAAGAAGGTTAGAATCTCATTACATCCTAGTTTGTTGCTACACACTGTCTACCTCAGGTTTGCCCTACTGGCTTCCATACAAAGCGTTGCTTTTGCTTACTGCTATACGTCTTCGCTGGGTTTCCAGACATTATTAAGCATCTGACACAATCCATCCCAGAGGTAGCTGCATTTAGTTGTGGCTGGATGATTGCTGAATGTATGTAGTCTGCAAAGCAGCGAGTGATTCTTCAAGATGTCAGTCATCTTCATTAACATAAATAAGATATGTTTCATTTTAGTCACTCTAAAATCATTGAGTCATTTATTGATGTCTCAGTAATTTATGAGCTCTGTATCTTTGCTGGAAACCTAGCAGTGAGGCTGGTTGCAGGAAGAAATGGGCACAGTCCAGGGAGAGATCTCTGCCTAACTGAAGTTCAACTGTTTCTTCCCTGAGTTAAAGGGTGACACAGACTGGGGTGATAATGCTTGCCAGCCTTTCACCTGCAGTTCGTACAGTTAGTGACAAAATGCCACTGTACTGCCCAGAGAGAAATGGTCATCTCCTGTCCCTGTTGGTGCTATGACTTATCATAGGCATCCAAAAACCAAATCCAACTCCCCTTTTTGCTGGCAACCTTAGCCCAGAAGGCAAAGGACTCACTAGAATAGAGAATGAGCTTCCTTCCTGTTCCAAGAAATGGTCAGCCAAGAGAGGTGCACATTATCTTTGCTGTGCTGCAGCTGGAGCTTTTATCTGGAGGGATGATGAAAGGGAAACGTGAGTCTCCCGGGGTGTCAGTCAAGCACTCTCATCAGTCTAATTTCAGACAGAAATTTTATCAGGCAAGAGAACTGAGTGGGTCCAGATGAGCTCTGGAGAGGCATCCAGATCCTCTGTTGATAAATCAAAATGGGATGCCAGCTTGTCACAGTTCAGAGAGAAGAGGAGCCCTGCATCCTCAACACCACTTCAGCAGCCCTCACCTCAGTGGTGGGATGGAGGATTTGTCAAAAAAATAGGTCCAAATTCAGCATCTCTCGCACTGGCCTCCTTCTGCCAGATGTTTCAGATCCTCTGTACTCATAAATGCCCAACAAGTGTGCCTATGGAGCCAAAGAGAGAAGGGTGTAGAAGTCATGGCCTGTATGAGAGTCAGCCGAGCTGAGTGTGATGCTGGGTGTGCACACAGTCCCTCCAGCTCTGGCCATGAGCTTTCCCTCCAACAGGAGGAGAACAGGAAGAGAGCAGGACAGGTAGGATGCCCAGAGCCCACACCAACATTTCTCACTTCCCCATAATCTCACCCTCTGTCACCTCACTTCTGGGAGAGAGGTAACTTGAAAAAGAGGTTTTATCAAGCCCATCACAGGGGAAAAGAGAAGCATCCCAAAGTGTAAATAAACTTGTGTGCCTTAGTTTCATTATCTCACCTCTATTTGTTCCCTTTCCCTTCTGCTTCTATCATGTTTTCTTCTCTCTTACCTCTCTTACTTACCCTCTCATACCTTTCTGCCTCTTCCAGTGTTCTTCCTCATCTTTTCTCCTTGGAATTCCCATAGGGATCCTGCTCTGTTCACAGGCCCACAAAAACATCTCTCCTTTAAACTCTACTGTTAAAAAGGTGTCAGCAGTGTTTCAGTGAGCAGTCAGAGGTACTTTGCCACCAGACATCTCTGTGCCGCACCACCTCTTCCACACAGCCCACAGGAGCTGGTGGCACCACCCAGGGACCCTTGGCCCTGGAGCAGAGGGAGAAGATGAACCTGTCCTCACTGCAGAATTGCACCACAGCTGGGGATGATTTGTTTCAGAAAGCATCCTTAAGGGCCATTGACACAGGGTGGTCCTTCCCTTCAGAATTGTGGCTGTGTGGATGACCCATGTGCAGCTACAGATGCTCAGGTGCTGCCCAATCTTGCAACTGGAAGGCATCAAGAGCCCTGAGTTAACATAGAGAGGTTTATATCCCAGAATTAAAAGAGCTTGCTCCTTCTTCCTCCCACCTGAATGTCACCTCTTGGGATGCAGAACCAAGGCTTGAGGCTGGAATTTGTCAATTCTGCATTTGTCACCTGGGAATGTTAATGATCTTCCTGCATGGCCCACAGCCTTCAGAGGTAAAATAGCTCATGTGGAACACTGGGACTTCCATTGATTTACTTCAGCTGCTTCCAGGCAGTAACATTCTCTTGGTTTTAACCAGTTAATTGTATTTTCCAAAGGGTTTTTATCTACCTATATGTTACTTGCCAGTGGGATGCTGAGGCTGTAGCTGGGTGGGCTCACACGCACGTGGAAAGACAGGGGGACAGGTAAATATCAGTGGGGCCTTTTAGACAGGCTGTGGAGGAGGCCATGTGAGTGCAACGATCAGTACAGTTTTCAATGCAATTAAGGCATGCAGCACACTGGGTCCAGGTGACTGCAGCAGATTGCTCTGTGGAAGTCCAGCTGCCAGGAAAGCCATCCATGGCTTTTGAATGAATGCTCCTTTGCAAGCTATCTGCCCTGCTAACCCTAGTAGAAAATCAGTCACATCTGGTGGCACTGGAGCAACAGCCCAGCAAGCCTGGCTGTATCAAGATTCTCTGGCCAGAGGAAAAGCTGTGCAGATGCACTTTCATGGTGATGATAACTGAGATGTTTTATCTCCCATCTGTCATGAGCTGTTAGCATCCACACAATTAGTTATTACAGCCCAGCCATCAGCAGTAACAGAAGATGCTGGGGTATCGCTACTGCACGTTAATATCTGCCCTTAGTCAAATAAAGCAACCCCTCTGTGTGAAAATAATGTATGATATATCACACTGCCAGATGAGTTTTCACAGGCGTCCTAAAGGCAGAAATGCAGGCAGAGCACACACACACAGCCCAGCACAGGAACACTAAATTGTTAAAGGCACGTCTAAACTTGTCACATGGGACACTTCTCTGAATCCAGGCATTATTGCTTTCTGAATATCATCCTTCCTCACAAGATGTACTGAAACTCTTCCTCACTGAGCACAATACAGGAGTCAGAGCTGAAATTTGAAAGCTGAGACAGCTGTCTGAATGTAAAAGACAATAAATCTATACCAAGTCAAAAGACCAGAACCATCTTAGGATAGCTGGAAAAGAGTATCTCTAGGTTAATGTCCAGATGGGAATCCAGACCAATCCCTGCTGAGCTGCTACCATAGCTGTTTGGTAGTTGGAACATTTTGTTTTAAATTTTTAATTTGCTCTTAGCATAATTTTTTAATTACCCCTTTGAACCCCTTGGAACAGGTTGCACTGAGACTCCTCAGATTTCTTGACACATTCAGGAGTCCAGCCTCAGCTCACAGGGTGAAAACAACCTCTGTCAGAGCTGTCTGGGCTTCGGGAGGAGGTTGGAGTCTGCACCCAGGTCTCATGCCATTGCCAGTACCCAGCAGCAGGGTCTCTTGCAAAGATGCCTGGCCTCAGGACTGTGGCTTCTTCCCTTCTTCTGCCAGTATATTTAGAGATGGAGAGGAGAGAAATCCCTGCCATCCATGTTAACAGTGACTCATAACAGTGTGTTATTTCTGGCAGTTATTCCACAAGATTTCTTTTTCCACATCAAAATTCAAGAGCCCAGGAAGGCAGCTCAGGGCTAGACTGCAGGATGCTAAATCCTGTAACTCAGAGAAATACACAAATGTATAACAAAGCATAGATAAAAAACTTTAAAGGCTACACTGTTCTTTTTGTGAAGACCTTTCAAGGGTCCAGGATATTATTTAAAACCAGAAACACAATAACCCAGATCTCCAAGGACTATGCTGTTTTGTGCTGCACTGATGCATCTTTCCTAGGTTTGGCCTTTCCAGCTGCCTCCCTGTGACTATTGCTGCTGCACTGCCTGTCCTGACACAGAGGATGGGCACCCATGTCCCTGTCCCCTGGGCTGGACTGCACCCCAGGGACTCTGTCAGCTGCCTGTGCCCCTGGAGAGAAGAGTGGGTGCTGAGGATGGTGAGCTCCTCTCTGGGTCACAGCCCTGCCCCAGGGTGACTCAGCTGAGGGGACACAAGCCTTTACTTTTGTGTTTGTTTTTTTCTCAGTCACTTTCCAGGTGAGCCAATCTCTCCCTGAAAACTACAGAGGGTGCAAAGCTCACACTGGTAATTCAAAGCCTGGGGTGTGGCAGGGGACAGTGGGGCCTGCATTGCTCTTGGTTCAAGATATGAGATTGTGGCAGTACCAGTTGTTGGTTTCTCTGGATCTGGACTGAAGGCACTTGAGACAGTAGTTCATGTTCGGACTCAAGTGTTTATTATTTCTTATCAGTAAAACAGTCTCACTACTGTGAGTTTGGCAGCTTTTCATTAGAAAGCACAAAATGGCTAAAAATCTCTCAAAATGGCTAACAAGGTCTTTTAAGACTAAACTATCCAATTGAGAACTGACACCCAGATTATTTTCCCTTTTAACCCAATAACTGTTCCCAAAGAGCTGCAATGGGGACTTTTCTGCCCAATTACAAAATGCCACCCAAACCCATGAAGAAGGATGAAGAAGAAGCATGAAGGAGAAACCCAGGAAAACAGCCTGTGCCCTCATCTTGCTTCCATCCACAACATACTAAAAATCCCAAAACCTAAGTTTCTCACCAGTGATATACTTACACTATTCTTTATAATCTATTTCACACTTTTGTGGATTCTAGTCTGTCTTGACGTCTAGGAAACTTTCTCCATGAATGAGGGTCAAGGTCAGTGCTCCCCTGGGAGTCAGGGCACCCCAGAGCAGACAGAGAAATATTCCCAGTGCCCTGGGTTTCCACATGAGATGAGCCCCTGATGGCCAACAGGGGCGTTGTAGAGCACAGTGTATGTATGAATCTCTTCCCATGGGATTCCTGGGCATGCAAGGCACTGTGGAAATGCAAGGCACCCTTGGTCCTATTTCTCCACAGCCTGGTCACTCCATCCCTTCTTTAGAGCTTGCAAAGAGAACATCCCTCTGCCACGTTTACTGACCCCTCTACACTGGCAGCCACCTTGCAGAGTTTAGCCTGTAAATGCATTTTACCCTCTACCCCCAGGCAGTCCATCATATTCCCCATTCCTCTCCCAGCTGCCCCCACCACGTGCCAGCACATCCCTGGGGTCCCCTTGGGAGACTGCTGCCCCTGACATGAAGATGTCTCCTGTTTTCCAGATTTCCTACCTCTGTCTGCTCCTTCCTGGCACCACAAATTGGCCTCTACAGGGCCTCCCCAAGGCCTGGGAGGGGTGGCTGGTTTTGGGGAAAGTACACAGGTGAGTGGCTGCAGAGGACAAGGGTTGAAAGAGACACACAGAGAGAAAACAAAGCTCCTGGAAGAGATTAAAAGGGAACCCTTCCCACAGATTTGTGGAAGGTCAGAGGTGCCAGTAAGTTGGGGAAAAGTGGCGATGGTTTGCTGTGGTTGCCCAAGCACCTTACCCAGCCAGGTCCATTGCACAGGAGGTCATGCACAGGGGAAAGCACTGCTGTGGGCAGAGCAAGGTATGCACATGAAGAGTGAGACTGCAGGAGATCTGGATTTGGGGCTCAGCCTCAAGGCTTTGGTGCTTTACAGTGTGGCTCCTGGCTGCCAGCTCTTCTGCTCACTCATTCTTGTGCCTGAGCTTTTCTCCCTCCCTCTCTCTTACTGTTCTGCTTCTCTGTTCAGGTAGCAGAACACTTCACTGTGGCTTGGCCAGGGCAGGAGCTCCAGCTGAGCCCACAGGGCCAAGGAGCAGAGAGCACAGTGGTGGAGACAGGTGGTGGCTCCACGTGGTGGAGAAGGGACTTGGTGGTGGGGGCAAGGCTAGGGGAAAGGAAAAGCTGGAGGGAAGGAGGGGATGAAGAGTAGGGGTGGAACAAGCTGAATGAGAAATCAGGGGAGAAAGAGACCTGGCCATTCAGCTGGGCACCACACACTTTACACTGTGACTGGCTCCTCTGTGTCTGAAATGTTTCGGTTAATGCTTAGGGAATAAAAAATGTGGAAGGCTTTTTTTGTTGTTGGTTTTTTTTTGGTTTTTTTTTTTTTTTTTGTTAATAACAGCCATCTATTTATAGGCTGTAAATTATACACCATGAACATTACTCAGAGACAAGACATTATTTTGCTGCCAACAGGGAAAAGGGAAGGAAAGGGGGAAAAAAGCAGATGGAGAGAAGGGAGAGAGAGGGAGAAAGGCATACAGAGAGAAAGTGAGGAAGCTTTGAGCTTCTGATCCCCCCCCTGCACACCATGAATCTACAGCAAAGGGCATGTCATGTGCAATAAGGATGACACTGAAAAGAGGAAGAGAAGCGTGTGGAGCCAGCTGTGGAAGCCCAATTCTTCTTGTTCCTTCCTGCCATAGAGGAAATGTTGGACCATTTTTGAATGGGTTCAACCATTTTCTAGTGCTTTTTTTGAGCGCCAGAATAAAGCACCATGAAAAATTTTGCACAGTAGCTGATGGCCTGTGGAATCTGACACCCTCCTGTCTGTTGCTGACACAAGTGCATGGGCCACTTTCCAGGCTTTCCTGGCCCCCTGACAGCAATTTGAGCGCTTCAGAAAAACACTTTACCATCCCCCCTCTCTTTTCAGCCCCTTCTGCTTCCCCCTCAAACCCTCTCCCTCCTTTTGCAATCACATCTGCCAGAGTTAGAAACCAGATCACGCTGGCTTCCTTTGCAGTCAATAGAAATAGGGAGAGAGGGTAATTTGCCTACTTGATCTCTGCATTGGTTATGAGATGGCCCTACAATATTTAATTCAGTATAATACTGAAGTATCTAACACTAGATGAGATGAAGTTAGGCTTTATGAGAAATCCAACAAATTGTTTCCATCAAGCTTGCTGTGTACGGGATGAAAACATTCAGGAGTAATCCCGGACCATGGTAGAATAAGAAAAAATTATTTTTAATGCAACTGCTGATAAACTTTTTCATGACTACTTGGGCTTCAGAAAGCATCACAGCACATCTAACACAACTTCCTCCTTTTCTAAAGCTTATTGACCTTTTTCTTTGGCTCCCCAAGCTTCATCACTTGTTTCTTTCTTTCCACTTCCTCATTTCTCGCCTAGATTTCCTACTGTTTTTATAACTTCATTCCTTTTGATTTCATACACTGGAAAAAGAATAAGAGGTTTTGACCCAGCTTGCCTATAGGATTAAAAAAGCTTTTTAATCTCTGAGGTTTCCCAATATCTATCCTATATGATCAAAAGCAAAAACTGAAACCCACCCCTTTTACAGCTCTATAATAAAGCCTCTATTCTGGCCTTATTATCAAGCAGTGCAAGATAGCCTGGGAGCCCAGTCCTCAGGGAGACAGGGTGCCCAAAAGCTAGGCTAGCTCGAGGCTGATCACCACAGGCTAACCCCCTTAGCAAGCTGGGTGATTATCAGCTCTCAGTGATATTAGCTCTCTTAGGATCTCAGCTCTTGCTTGCCAGGTAGGGTGCCCCTGGCTGAGGCTGCAGCAGATGGTCGAGGGAGGAGAAGGGAGCGCCTTGGTGTTCCACAGCGACGTTTATTGCAAGGGAGGCCGTGAAGGGTCCAACAATAGCTCTTCTTCTGTCAAATGGGCTAAAGTATGCCCCTTTCATAGGGTTAGGGGGGATCCAGATTTGACCAATAGTAAGGGTTAAGTAACATAGCCTATAGGGTTACAGAGATAAGCTTTGGGGCGGGGGTCAGGGAGACAGGAACTTATGTTGCTGTCTCAGCAGTTCCTACTATTCGATTCTCCATGGGGCTTTACCTAGGTCCATGGGGTTTACTACACAGCTCCACCATAGAAAGAACTGTATGTGCACCCTGCTGATGCTAAAAACATACCCTTGGGCAGCAGCCCACTGCAAAGCATCTGTGACATCTACTGAGAGATGTCACAGTCCAGGTATGGACCAGAAGCAGACACTACTCCCTACACAGCCTCAAATGCAAGGAGGACGTTTGGAGGCATGCAACACTGAGATCCAAACTCAATTCACCTCTTTTCTCTGGAGCTTGGCAACTGGGGGCACATGGTCAGCCACATTAAGCAGCCAGGGCTCCCATGTGTTTCAGTGAGATCAACATGGAGAACTAGAAAAGGATAAAGATCTGTTTGACAGCCTACTGAATCATCAACAGTTGAGCAATGGGTGGCTCAGTAACTGTGGGGTGCTGCTTGGCATTGTTTCAAACCACATGTTGCTCACAAGCAAGAAATTTAAGTCAGTAATCCACAGGGTAGAGCAAAAGTGAGACCATGAATTTGGATCTGGGCTTGCAGAGCAAAAGCCTCAAAATGTTTCTCTAAGCTGTAGTTAGGAGGGATGCACCCACGTGTGGGATAGTGCCATGTTCAGTGCCATGCCATGAAATCAGTGAGTTCCCTCAAAGCTCCTGCAAATGGGAGCAACAACATTGCAGTGCTTGGCTTGGCAGTGCTTGGCATTGCGAACCATCCTGGAACACCATCCTACAGAGCAATCCTTTTCATGAGGAGTGCCTGTTTGGTGACCTGTGTGCAAAGGCACTTCCTAGTTCCACTTAAAAAGGCACAGGAAAAATATCCTAGATGAATCCAAGGGTAGCTCTCATGCAGTCTAGTACAGAAATATCTAAGCAGACACTTAGCAAAATGTTACATCATACAGAATCCCATAAATATGTTCAGAGGTATTGCCTTTAGCCCTTGGGAGTGTAATGTGATATAGACCATTCAGCTGAGATACCGTGTCACTGAATTGCTGTTTCATTCCAGCAGTGGGTCTTTCCACAGCTAGGAGAAGACATCCGTGATGGCAGTGATATGTGGGCAGGGAACCTGCAAAGCAAATGCTGCTGCCAAATAAATAGAAAATCAGATCTCCAGAGTTTTAAGTTTGGCCTGGAGGACAAGTCAACCAGCAGAATGCATCAGCATAGATACTCCTCATCTGAGCCCCAGGGAACATCTTTACCTGAGCACAGTGCACCCTTACCCCTCAAGCTCTGATCTTGCCAGAGCTCAAATACAAGCAGCATGAAAGAATATCCCACAGTTGCTGATGAATTAGTACATTGCTGCCTTCTCTCCAAATCACTGCTGAAGCTAAATCTGTCTGCATCACATTAAAGAGCTATGCTCCCTTCCCAAACCCTGACGTGTGAAACCTCACCTCATTCCTATCCCCTGAAGCTCAAAACTGATCCTGGACCAGTGCTCCCAGCAAGCCAGCTGGCATCCTGTACCCTTGGCAGGGTCTCACAGCCAACCTGTATTTTCACTGGTGCAGCAAATCAGAACCGAGCAGTCTCCTGTTCTGAGCCTTGCAGGGCATAACAGTCCAGTCTCCAGAGCTGCTGTCTGTAGCCTCTGCTCTCATGCCCTTCCCATGCCAGAAATGCCTCTTGTCCCTGTGCCACACAGCCAAGCCATAGCTGCTATTCCAATGGCAGATACCTGCCAGGAAGTCCCAGCAGGGCTCAAGTTCTGCCAAATCACATCTGCTTCTTTGTCCTGGTTTCCCCCAGCTCATCTCTGATTTCAATTAACTGAAATCACAACAGCTATTCCAGTCCTACGTGGGCAGGGCAGATCCCCTCACTGTTTTTTTTTCCTTTTTTTTAAATGAGTATTATTTTGGGGTGTAGGTGGAGGGGTGGTGCTTAAGTGAAAAAGTCTGAATCTGTAGCATAAAATCTCATCTCAGCCTAAAAGAAGAAGCTGGCAGATTGATGGAAAGCATCACCATAATGTGGAAGAACAAATGGGGTGAAGATGCTGCCAGATGGGAAAGTGAATCCTCCCTGGTTCTATGAGCATAGATATCGTTGGTGGTGTATCTACCACTGGCACATTCTGCAAATAAACTTTAATCTTAGCTGCAGCTATCACCAAATTATGCCATGGTCTATAAGAAGCAGCAAAATATTGTACCCAAATGATCTGGGGGCTTGGAGAATCCTTTGCTTGCCTCACTCAGCAGATCTCAGATTAGCACCTCTGTCCTTACACCAGTGACTTTAGCAGCATGATGAGTAAAGGGGACTGAGGGATATTTCTTCTTTGTGCACCCCATTTCCCCCTCTCTAACATCTGGAACCCTCTCACAGTGAGACAGCTGGGAGCAGTGGCTCTTTGCAGAAGGCAAAATGGTTTCTATGTGGGTGAGATTGTTGTTGTGAGGGCTCCAAAGAAGAAAAATCTCCTCTGTTACTAAGCAGGGATCTGAAGGCCATTGTCAGGGGAGAAACAGAAGAATTTCCATAAAAGGAAGAATTATTCTGCCTGCAGCCAAACCACCTGGACTTTAATCTTGTCAGATCTCACATCAGTAGCAGGACTGGTCAGCAAGGGGAGACAGGGTGTTGCAGTGATGCAGGGCAGAATGGAGGGAACTTCTTATCCTGTGCAGACAGTAAATAGATTATCCCTGTGGATTTTAGTTTTTTTTTTCTTTCATGACCAAAAGAAGACGAGTCTTTCATGATCCAGAGCGTGAAGTGTGCATCACATGATGTCTAATCTGACTTTCTCATCTAATTTCAATAGGAGCATTTAGATTATGTTGCATTACCTTTCCTCTTTCCACTTTCTTTCATCATTCACCTAAGCTGCTCTAACCAGTTGCGAGCCCCAGAACTGTTTGAAGAACTGTGTATGAAAAATTTCCTTCTGTTGTAAGCAACATAAGGCCCCTGGAAACAAAGTGACCCCTTGCCTGAGCAGCAAGAGGGGTCCCAGGACATTAAAGCAGAAATGGACATGACAGAGGAGAAGGGACATAGAGTACAGAGTCTCTGTCCATCAATCCAATGGCAGAGCCAACAGGGATCACTGTGGACTGCAGGGAAAAAGAGGCACCCCCAGATCCCAGCCCCTTTTTCTGCATTAGCCAGGGAGTAGCTCAGGCAGTTTGTCTCCTTGCTTTGCCTCTGAACCGTGCCCAGCAGAGATGGCAAAGCTGCAGAGGCTGACACAGCGGAGCTCCCTCGAGTGCCCTTGAAGGCCCTGGGACAGAGCTGGTGTCTGGGTTAAGTGCACTCACAGCAACTTTCCCTTGGCTCAACTAAGTGGTGTTGAGTTCTCTCCACATGATGGCTGCTTAAATTCACTGTAAGACAAGTAGGAGGAAAAGAATGGATCAGGGGAAGGAAATAACCAACTCTTGTCCTGCTGCTCTTTGGCCAATAAAGTGATAAAGCAGAAAAGAGAGGAGGCTTTTCCCCTGCCGTATTAAGAAGCTGAAAATTGAAGAGCAAATGAAGAGTATATTTGAAGATAGCACAAATCCTCGATAAAGCCTCTCTGAAACTTGATGAAAAATTTCAGTGTGCATTAGGAAAGTTGGGATTTGCTAGAGGATAAATCCATCAGACAGGACAAACTGAGGAGAAGAGACAGACACAGATGATTTGTTTGGGCTCCCAAAGCAATGGGATGGGGTGGGGGTGCAGGATGAGCATTAACCTCTGTTGGCCTGTGAGTCAGGGATGGAGCACTAGCATGGAGGTCAAGTGTGCAGGATCTTCCGTCTCTGCTAAGCCTCTTGTGTCATTTGAGGAGACAGCCCCAGCATGCTGGAACTCAGATGCAGAAGGTCCTGGGGCAATCGTGAGCCTGGCATGGTCCCCCTCTTGCCTTTCTCTGTGTCCACTTCCCTGCCACAGGGACAAGCTGTGGGCTGCACAGGCAAGCTGCACCCTTGATGGCTCCCTGCCTCATCAGGAAAGCTGGATAGCATGAGCTGCTCTGGGCCACAACAATCCAGAGTAGTTTCAGATGTGGTGATGAGGTCTTTGGTAGGAGATACAAACCCAGTCACTAATCTCACTCTTGGTTTTCTCCAGTGTGTCCTATAGGAGAGCAAGCAGAAGCCCTCTGTCTAGCTTTCCACATCTGCACTAATACTCTCTCCCCAAATAGGAAAAGATATGGCCTAAATTTCCTACCTGCTCTTCAAAGATTTTTCTTACCCCCTATGCATTTCCAACAAATTAATTCCCTTGGAACAGGCCTGTAATTAAGAAACTGTACAGGGAACTTTGTCATCAGGTAAATACAGATGATGGTGTCTGGAGACAGAAATTCTTTCAAGGAAGATTAATAAGCAGAGCTCCTGTCCCAGTCTGTCTGGCAGTGGGGAGAGCAGGGTTTGAACATGGGGGAGAAGGGTCAATGCTCCCCCTGCTCTGCACATCTGGCACTATCCACCCAGAAAGCCTTGTTCATGGAAGCCTTCAGAGGATACAAATAGTTTCTCTACTCTCAGGCTTTTTGTTTAGGCAGAACTGTTATTTAGACTGTTCCTGCAGCAGCAGGGGAAAAGGGCAGAGAAAACATGATTATTCTTGATCAGAAAGAGACACTTCTATTTGCCTTATGTGCATTTGCTTCCCACAGGGGACATGGACAGGAACTGATGCTTGCAATCCACACAGTGCATAGTGGGAAGGCAGGTCCAAGAGAGGCAATAGGACACAGCTATGCCTCTTCCTGGCAGATCATCCTGGAAACAGATGTTTTGCCTTAGGAGTTTGTGCTCTTCAGTGCCCACCAGGCAGCATCAACCTGACTGCAAAGGCCTGAGTCAGTGAAGGGAGCAGGGAAGAATAAAGAGAAAAAGCTTTGCTTTACATTTTGAATGGAAAAAGCAAATATCCCACATGAGGACAAAAAAGCCCACAGAGGTCACAGCACATAAAGCAAAGGAATGGGAGGAGAGATGATCCAACACACATCCCAGAAACTGTGTTAAAGCAGCAAGAAGAAAAAAGGCTGAGGAAAGACATAATAAATATCCAGCACTAGAATCAATTAAATGTAGTCAGAGAAGGAAAAAGGTCAAGAAAGACAGGCAAGAGAACAGCAGATCCTGGTGGCGAGTGAGATTAGGAGAGGGTGCTCACCCTTTAACCAGGAGACTTACATCCATAGCTCCTGTTATAGGGCAGGTTTGGACAGGACTACATTCCCACAAACAGGGAATCTTGCACAGCCACATAGGAACTGTTCCCATGGATTTCATATGAACCATCCCAGAAGTTATTTTATCAACTCAGCCAGCAGCACTGGCAAAGGGAAGTAAAAAACTGTGTGTTTTTCACAGTGATCCCTTCCCCATCACCGCTCACTGGAAAGTGGAATGGGCTTTGTGGCTCTCAGCAGCAGATTTTAAGCAGAGAAGGGGAAGGGTTAGGCACACTGGCCATTTCTGATCATCCAGCCCTTTCCACAGGCAGCGAATAACCAGAGCACACAGCTCTTGAGAACAATCTTAGAAAAGCTCCTGCTTTTGCGTAATAACTTATTCTTTTAACCACAGGGACAATACCTGCACTTCTTGTGACACGTTTGGCCCTTGGGACATCTAATGACAGAATTCCAGAAAGCTGGATCACCTGGCTGGGAAGGTACATGGGCACTTCAGGGAACACCAGGTCTCATCTGGGATACAAATGGCTTCAAGTAAGCTCTCGGCCCAACATGGTGACTGGAATGCTGCTGACATTCCCAGGAAAGAGAGAAATAAAAAAGGTATTGTGAGAAGGTGAGGAAAGCCTTTGATGCTCAGTTTATTGGGAGGCATAACGTGCTATAGGAGAGATTTAGCCAGCATTATCAAGTACTGGAGGACACTGTCAAGTCCTTCAGAAGAGTGGTGCAGAGCTGTTCAGGACACTTCCAGAGAATTTCTAAGAGAATCATCATTGCAGACCTAAGAGAGGGAGTACTGGGCTACTCCTTCCAGCTTGAACACACACTGACCTTGGCAAAAACCAGAAAAAGCTACAGGATGAGAAAAGAAGCAGGAAGATTTGGAGGGTAGGGTGTGCAGAGGAGGAAGAAGCCAATAGGTTGACCCAGCCCCAGGCAAGTGGAAAGGACCAGACACACCAAAAAAACCCCAACCCAACTCCAGGGACAAAGAAAGAAACAACAGAACACATTCTGAATGTCTCCCTGAATTCATGCCCTGTATTTTCATGCACAGAACAAGGCTTCAGAGATCAAAAGAAAGCAAGGCCTCTGTTTGACAAGCAAGGACATAATTAAGAGGAGCTGATTTTGGCACCAAAAGCCCCTGAGGTGTGCAGAAGCAGAGTAACCCCTCACACTACAGAAACCTTAACACAGGACCTCAGATGCTACAATGAAACCCTACAGGCAATTGCAATTTGGAGTGCCAGGAGGTCCCAGAGACAAGCAAAAAGCCCCTAGAGCCCACAACCCCAAGACTGGCCCAGGCTTCCATAAAAACTCTCAACAGGGGCAGGGTAAAGTGAATTTTTTCCCTGACAAATGCTCGTTTGTGGTCAGCATTTCCATGCCCTGTACCACTTGCAGCTTGGCAGGGGATATTTTGGCCACAAAGGTTTCCTTAGGAGGCAAAGGCTCTCATTTGAAAATGAGAGTGACAGAAGTGGCAGAAGATGCACTTCTGATGTGGGGAAGGAGCTAGATGCCCAGGTGTGATTAATGCCATGTAATTTTTGGTGTCTAAGCACAGATAAAAGCATAACATAGAAAATGGAGCTGGAATTGCTTGCAGTCAAAGGAGAGACAGCTTTTACATCACTTTTACATTGTGATTCTTTGATCTTTTTGAGAAAGGTACATAAGGATGAGATAAATCATGCCCTTCCTCTCCCACAGATATGAGGGGAGTCTGGCACTGTGATAGGCAGTTTTCATAAGAGAGAAACTTGCTCCCCACAGCTAGAGAGCTTTTAAAGGCTTCAGTTACCAACGTAAATACACAACTGACCTGGCAATAAAACCAGCAAGGACACCAATGACACAAACCCTGTGCCAAAGCCCATATATCTGGGAAGATGCTGTGCTTGCTGCAGGGGCAGGACCACTGCCACCACAGGGGAAGACCATGGGGCTGCCTTGGCCTTCACTCAAGAGATCAAGACATTTCTCCAAAGCTCAAGTGTCCTCCTCCTGAGGCCAAGCATGGCCCCAGCAAAAGGACAGCTGTGGAAAGCAGAGGATCACCACCCACACCCCCTGTAGACAAAGCCCCAGAGTCTCAGAACCACCACAACCTTCAGTGGAAGAGGCAAGAAACAAGCAGTTATAATTTCCTTTACATGACAAATGTTTATCTATCCCACCACTTAATGCAGCCTCCACGCCAAGTAGGAGCTAATGCTCTGCTCTGCTCTGCTCTGCCCAGCCCCGTTTTCTCATTTCTCTGTTTTTCTGAGTCTGCTAGCTGTGGCCCAGGAAGGTCATGGCTGCCTCTGTAGCTGCCCAAGACCCTCAGCCTGAAGGGCAATTACAGTGAACACTCGCCTTTTCTCTGTTTGAGCAGCGGGGTGGGGGAGTTGTGCCACAAACCCTGCCCAAGAAGTACTTCACACAGAAGATAAGAAGACTCTCTTAAAAAAAAATAATATCCTGCTCTGGAGGGACCCAAAGAGGTCTTTGTTTAACAGGCACCACACACAAGTGAACAATGACAACTCAGGAGCCCCTGCCCTCCTCTACATAATGAATTAATTTTGCTGGTTTCTAGGGAGGAATATTTGTGTCTTGATATTCAGAATGCAATCCTGCCTGGGGAGAGGTACAGAGGTACAGAGCAGCCTTCTCCCCCTGGTGCTTCAGCATTGCTGTCTGAGGGAGGCCAGGCTGCTCCACCTCTGGCATCTCCTCAGACATTGCCAACAGGAACACAGTTAGCTCCAGCTGCAGAAGGCCATTAGTTTTGTATGTGCATAATCACGTGTGCTGACCATGTGAAAATGAGCTTACAGAGCTGGAAAACAATAATTCCCCTATTTGCATAACTTTATTCTTCATCTTCTCTGCAGACGTAGAGAGCCTGGACAGTGGCCACAAGCAAGAGAATCCAGTCAGAATCTGGAGAGCTCCAGAGGTCCATTGGGGTTGAAGGAATATTTTACAGCTAGGCAAGTGGTTGTGTTCAGTCTTGTCTCTCAGGAAGAGAGATATAAGCTAGGTTTCTTTGTACAAAGGCATCCATGGGGATTCTCCACAAATGGCACGCATTGAACAATTCTGGCCTTCACTAGTTCTATCAATAAATTTCAGTTCCCTTTTTGTTCCCCCGGGCCTGAGAGTGTAGGACATAACAAAATATCCCTTGTGCACAGAAGAGGTTCAGGATGAAGCAGAGGGAGCAGTGGAGGAGCAGAGCTGGCAGAGGGTTGAACCTATTTGAGTTCACAATAGCAAATGGATTTTGCTGGAACAGATTGTGGGATACCCAAGAGAGAGAAGTGGAACTGCTGTGCTCCCTGAAGAGGCTGTGCATGGAAAGACTGGACAAAGAATTGAACAATGGACCTGAGTGTCAGGGGTGCTCATGGCTCCTCTGAAGCCAAGTGTTCCAGCATTGGAGACATACCAGCACTGTACTGCAAAAGCACAGCACTGAGGGCTTATCCATCCAGAAAAGCAGAGAAACCAGACCCTCGTTGGGACTGGCCATTTCAGAACCACTGCCTGTCCCTTTTCAAGAGGTTGTCCACTCAACACTAACAGGAACAGACACACTCCAAAACACCAAAACCCTGGGCGCACACAGTGAAATGAGGAGCCTGTTACAGGAGTGAAGAGCAAGGGGACTGAAGGACTGACAATGTCCAGACAGAGAGGGCATTGCAAGTGCCATAAGGGTATGGCAACCCAGAATCTTCCACACCTTCTCTTCCTCTTGCACAAACCTGACAACAACACAGCTTCTTTCCTCTGCCCCAGCCTCATCTCACGCCTGCCCCCATCCTGGGATCTCCTGTGCCTGACACAGATCATCACATGGTCTGAGACTTGTCATGGGAATCCACAAATCAAGAGAAAGGCTCCTAGGCTGTGCTGTGGCCAATGGACCCCCTGCCACTTTAAAGTTCCAGTTATTGCCTTCACAAGCCCAGGATATGGTGGTGATTCTGACTGCTGGAGGAGTTGTTCCTCAGCTGGCTGGTGAAGAACTCTGCATGAGCTTAGCACAACAAACCTGCAACTAAGCCCAGACCAGGCAAAGTGGAGGAGGATGCAGTTTCTCTCTTAGCTGTAGACACCCCAAAGTTGTGATGAACTATTGTTCTGGCCTCAAAAACATATGGCAAGGACTCCATCTGTGTGGGCCCTGGTCAGACCTTGACATGGTCTGGTAAAAGTTTTACTCTGAAAGTATGGGTTTGTTTTATTTTTCTGGTTTTTGGGAGGGCAATGACACTGCAAAATGTGAGGAAATAGTGGAAAAACATGTTCAGCAAAAACAGTACAAGCACTGCATGAGTGTGTCCCAGGAGCACTAGGGGAGAAGAAAGCAAAACATGGCACATCATCTATTCCATCAAGATCCAACACACTGTCCCTCCAGTGCCAACACTGAACATTAAATCCACTTTTCCTCCAAAAAGCAGCCTAATTGATGCACAGGAGTGTGAGCACATTAGCATGGGGGAAGCGCTGCGGGTCTGTGTGTACAGGCAGGAAGGTGGTCCTGGGGAAATGGGGCAAGAGGTGGTGGGCACTGGGCAGGGATCAGTGTCCCCCAGCAGGGCACTGGATGGGAGCAGGGCTCAGGGGGGTTGGCACAGGGGCTGTGGAGAGAGGCATCTGCAAGGCACCGCACAACTCACTGAGCACTCAAGTTTCTGAGTGCTCAACAGCCAAAGCACTTGATGGGAGCTGTTATTTAAACAATCCAGTTGTTAATAAGTGGAACCTTTTAGTCCTAATTGATGAAGAACCACAAGCCTGCAAGCCTCCCAGAGCTCTTCAATTATGGATACTGCCCCAGAACTGCTGGGAGTGACTGAGCTGGTTCATGGGCTGCCACGGAGCTGCTCATGTCCATCACTTCATACAGCTCTGACAGTGCCCTGGTTTGTCAGTGCTGCCATGACTGGGCCTTCCTTTATACACTCTGCAGAGGCAG
Source organism: Molothrus ater (assembly GCF_012460135.2). Lineage (NCBI taxonomy): Eukaryota > Metazoa > Chordata > Aves > Passeriformes > Icteridae > Molothrus > Molothrus ater. The sequence goes on from NC_050482.2 coordinate 47,696,859, forward strand.
AGTCACCTACAGCCAGTCAAAGGCTCTGAACTCTGAAGAATAAGGGCTTTCTGTGCAGCTGTTTGCAGCAATTCTGTCCTCTGTCCACTGCAGCCTTCCACCCCACCTCCCACCCGCAGCTCACTGGCTCTGGTGGAGCCTGACTAACACAGACTTTGTAGCCAAACTTCCATCAAGTGTTTCCAGTTTTTTCCTGTATCTCCCATATCTTCAATAATCTTTTCCCATCTGTGGAGTGCTGGACAAGCCCAGAGATCCTTTGTTTCCATACCCAAGCAGAGCCAGGTCAGCATGGTCAGAGCCCAAGTACTTACTGCCTTTAGCCAGGTTAAGGCATTTTTTCTCCCTTGATTTTTCTCTCTGCTGCAAGGTACCATCACTGTAAACTACCTTCCTGTGTGTAGCCATGAATAAAAAGCATGCAGACAGGGACCACTGAGAGGTGTGAGAGAGCCCTTCCCACTTTGCAATATATTTGATGTGTGAGCACACAGTAAGGTATGGGAATTCATCTAAGAGGCACCAACCTCTTCTGAAGGCTTTGAAATCCTCTGGTTCACTGTTTGGAAAACCTCTGGCTCTGCCAAATTAAACATTCAGAATGCTAAGATCCCTTCCAAACCAAAGCATTCTGTGTTTCTGTGAAAATGGCTGAGGGATAACTACCCTTTGGATACCAAAAGAAAAAAAAAAAAAAAAAAAAACAACAAAACAAGATTGCTAGCCTGGATACAGCTGCTGGACTCAAAGGCAGGAGGCTGGAAGCCAAGGTGAGGGGCAATGCAGCAGCCAATTCCTTTTCTAAACAAATATTTAACATGCCCAAGTCCCATCCATGGATTTATCCAGTTGGGTACACTCCTGCCAAACAACAAGAGCCTCATGAATCAGTTTTCTAGCAGAAGCACAATGTCAAGAAATTCTTCATGAAGCCCCAAATCCCTGCACATTCTCAGAGAGTCTACAATGCAGGCAAAGTCTCAAGGGTGGAAATCATCTCATGGCTTTAAATCCATGTCATGGACCCTCCTCTTTCTTCGTAAGGAATTAAGTTTCCTGTCTTCTGGTACAGCTGTGTGCCTTTGCTTTCAGACCTCTCATTTGCAACCCATGAAGGTAAAAGAAGGATTAGAGGGAAGAGGGAATTCTGAGGTGGTAAAACAGAGTCTGAGCTGCTTCCCCACAGGCAGCCTATTCATTCTGCTGCCAGAGTCTTGCAAGGACTTCAGCTGTCGGCTCCTGAAGCCACCTAGACATAAATCAGCATTGTGGGGAAGGGAATGCTACTTATTCATGCTTTGTCATGCATTTCTAGACTCAAAAGTAAGCCACACTCTGGATAGGAGCTGAAATGCCTCTTCCAGAGCAATCTCCATGGCTGTGAGCTGCCAGCCCGGCTCAAGTGGCCAGACCCCAAGGAAAAGGCAGTTAAAGGCACGCTGGCAAGAGACATCCTCCAAGCCACTGCAGACATCCTCCAAGCCACCGTGTGGGGAGGGCTGAGCTCTGCAGGGCACAGCTGCTGCCTGTGGGGAAGGCAGAGGGATCCTGTGTGATCCTGTGGTCACCTCTGCTCCTGCTCCTCAGAGCTGGTGGGTCAAGCTCACCTCTGAGACGTTCAAAGGGCACATGGGCACACACATGGCCCTTTCTCTGCTGGTGTCAGACCTTTTTCTCCACAGCCACAACTGGCTTACCTCCTCTAGTCTATTCAGAAATCTTCAGTAAAGCTTTTATCTCTCTGCAGACCTTTTCTTCCTGGGTTTGAGCGCTCTTCCCTGACTTTCAAGCTTTTCTTTCTGTGAGAACAGTTCAGGATAACTGTTCTGCCCTTGGCAGTGGGGGTGTTAGTGGCTTCAACAGACTGAATCAATCACTAGCAGTGTTCAGGGCAGACTGTAAAAATACTTTTGCACATTTTCATGCCAGGGCCCTTCCTATTGTTTCCATATGCAAGGAATATGCCATGACATGTCCTATTGGCATAGAGAGCATGCTGAATGAAATCCACACACCCCCTCCCATCCTCTGAGGTTTACATCTTGGCTCTTGCTGCCCTGTGCTGTCCCAGTTTCCCTCACATCTGTAGGCCAAGGGAATACCAGGCTGGAAAACACACTGATGCATCTCCTTCTATAAACAGGTTTCTTCCAGTATAATGTCCATCAAGCTTGGCTTCTCCACATCTGCTTCTTTCTAACCAGAAATCAGCCTTTAGAGCAAGCAATTTTGAAAAATGAAAAAGGAAAACATAAAAACCCCACAACATGGAAGCCCTGTGTAACACATTTTGTTTTTAATGAGGAAGCCTTTGAGGCAGCTTTGAAGCAGCTGTGCCAGAAGAATGTGTGCTGAAGCTCTTTGCCCTTGGGCTGTCACCTTATCAAACCTCCAGAGAAAGCAGGAAAAATTGCATTGGGGCTCAGGGAGAAGACTGCCCAGAAAACCTTGAGTGCTAAGTCAGGAGACTAGGGTCAAAGTTACAGATCTGCCTTACATGGGCCTTCCACAACTTAGTCCCTTGAACATTTGCCTCATACTTACTGCTGTGGGGTTATTCTACAGCAGCAGCAGAGTAAAAGGATGAAGTAAAGTCCATCTCTCCAGATTCTGTGGGCTAGGGAGGGCTGCAAAAACCACTAGAATCATACCTGTAAATGCATTACTGCTAGAGACCAGGAGGCTATCCACCCTCAAAAGCCTTTTGTTCAAAGAACTCTGTTGATGAGGGCAGCTCATGCCCTGTGGTGGCAGCAGAGGGCTGGTGGCACCACAGTAGGGTGGCTAGGGAAGCCCCAGCACCGTGGGGTTTGGGTAAAGGCTCCAGAAATATCTGACCATGATATACATTTTACTCTTCAGCCCCTACACAGATGGTTCATCCCGCCCAATCACATTGCCAGCATTCTCCTTCCTGCCAAGAAACCATGCATTTTTTCTCCTTCTTAACACATGAGCTCTCTTTTTTTTTTTTTTTGTTTTGTATGGGATGGGGGCTTGTCCCTTTTTTGCTTAATTCACCACAACAGCAAAAACTCCTTCCTGCAAGTAGCACTGACCTGCTCAGTCAGCAGTTCTCCCTTGCAGGGATGAGGTAACCATGGTATGAAGAGAACCTGAGGTTTAAGTGGACTTCATGTTCCTGCAATCAGTGCAGCCTTAATAAGAGCCTCTGCAGCCCCACATCACCTCCACCAGCACTGAACCCGTGCTGTCACATGCCAGCATATACAATAATACAAGGAAGCAGGACACCTAGGGACTTGGTCCTTTTGGGGCTGCATTTGTTCTCACACTGTTCCCCTTGCTTAGGGATCAGCTGCCCTGGTGCCCTGAGGCTCTGGCCCTTGCTCCAGTGCTGCTGCTAGAGCTGAGCCCTGTCACACAGCACAGCAGCCATGTCCCAGACTGTTCACTGCCACTGCAGCCTGCAGAGCTGCAGACAGCAGAGCTGCCCTTGCTTGATGCTTTGTGGCTGTGAAATCTAGCAGCAGAGGAGATCTGTGTCATGCTATAGCAGCCTTTTTGGCAAGCAGATAATTAGATCCTGCACTCTCTGTCTCTGGGTCCTGCAGCCAGCTGGAGATACAGCCCACAGACTGCCCTGAGGGCCCACAGAAAGGGGAAACACACTCATCTCTGAGGAAGATCTGGGTTCCCCTGGGTACTGGAGGGCTCTGAAGCTGGCAAGGTCACTTGTGGCCAGGAAAGAGCTGTGCTTTTGGGTGGTTTGAGCTCCGTGGGGTGGTGATCTGGCAGCAGCCATAGCAGTGTGTCAGCTGGGTGCAGAGCCAGGTCAGAGCCTGTGAGCACACGCCAGTGAGGCAAAAAGAGAAAGAATTGAATGTGCACATGGGGAATTGCAGATTCTTGTGAGGTATAGACAGAGAAGAGAGAAGGTCTGAGGCTGTGTGTGCAGGGGTAGGTCCAGCTCTCAACACAGCCACTCATTCACTGTCCTCCACAAGCCACACAGCAGAGCTTTCTATTCACCTAGGAAGAGAGCAGTGAATGATTCCCCATGGCCAGACAGCTTTTGGAAAGGAGAGAGGTAGGTCACTGTCTTCCACCCCTGTCCCAAACATTAATTTCCTTGGGAAAAGTTAGACACCGATTTATAATGATCCTGTGCCTTGAAAATTTGCTATTTGGTTTCGGGTGACTGAAGCTGGCTCGAGATACTCAGCAGGCATATCAGTGATATGAGACCTTGGACTGTAGCATAAAATAAAATAAATCAGTGTTCAGCAAGGGATATGTGAAGCTGCCAGAAGATGAAACTGATCTCTGTTCTTGCAAATGGAGTTTACACATTTGTATTCCCAATTCCCATCACACAGCAGGGACCATTTCAACATGTGCAGACTGTGACACAGAGGAGCTCTCATCATTGCAGTGCCATACAAAGAGCAGGTCACTTGAATTTCTCTTCCTGGAAAAGAGAACAAGGGGAGCAGACAGTGTAAACCTATGGCAAGTTAAGGATTACTGTGTCTTCATGCCACTGGGCAGAGGACACCACGTATTACAGCCTACTGCAACCCTCCAGCTCGTGAAAGCCATTCTGGAGGACTTGCATTGGATCCTTGCAGGGTTGGCCATGATAGCAAAGTTGTCCCATTTCGAGTTTCAGTTTGTGTCACGGAGATGAGATACAGCTACACAGACAGAGGTGAGAGCTGGCAGGCTGAGAGGCACTGGAGGCTGCAATACAGATCTTGCCTAAAAATGCACAGGCACTGAAAAACCCTGCAAGCTAGATGTCAATGCCAGGGTGTGCATGTCAGCAGGGTTGCCATTCAGCAGTGAGTGCAAACAGCAAGGCAAAAGTTGTTGGAGGATTTTCTGCTCTGGATGAGAATGCCACATAGGGAAAGTGCCCTGTTTCTGCCATAAACTAGCTAGCAGACTACAACATTGATGATCCCATTAGAGAACGTAGTAAGGAAATAAAACAGTATTATACAAATCTGAAGTATTTTAAAATTTTAAAAAGTGGGCCATCTGAAACATAATTAATGCCCAAAAATAGCAGAAGGGGACCTCCTGACTTCGGAATCACCATGAGTACTTGTAATGGCAGCAAGGACTGTGCTGCTGATGGGCAGAATCAGATGACTGCTGGGCCTGAGCTGGCTTGCTTTTTAACATCAACTCTCAGCTGAGATGTGTCTGTAGCAGTGGCCACAACAGCACAGCACTTGGGAAAAATAAATCTTTTAACACTCTAGCTGACAACTGCTTAAGGTTACTTACTGCCCACACTGAAGCACAAGCTAACACTGCAGGAACGAATACACACCTAATTAAAAAAAGCCATGGTAAATAGGGCAGGGACACAGCAGTGGCTGCCCTGCCTTGCACTGAAGCAGGGACAACCTCAGCACACCAGAGCAGTGTCCAGGCACAATGGCTCTGCGCCGTGCATGCTAGAAAACCATTGGAGAGAAATGTTGTTCTCAGCAGAAAGAAATGTAAAATGAGTTAACTAAATGTCTCTGAAGGACAAAACCCTGCTGATGATTTAAATAGCTGTTTTGAAACCAGCCTTTACAACAAACTGGTTTGTGATTGACAGAAAGAAAGGAACAAAGAAGCAAAGGGAACATGACAGATCAAGCCAAGCATATCTACATCACAGCAAGCACTTCTTTGTATAAAAATAATTTTATGAAATGGCCTCCCTGGGGGACCATGGAGCAAAATTAAGCCTAACATCTTTGCCTTTACCAAGACAAATTACAGAAGTAGAGTTTGTAGTAGGCAGCCTCACCTGGGTGTAGTTTACAGAATGAGTTGCCAGTGACGACGTTACTGTTGACCTGGGATGTTACACACAGAAATAGAGCTCCCTTTGGCACTCACCAAAAGAATTGTGGCTGCATTTCCTTAAAATTCCTTCTTTCCCTTTTTTTTTCTTCATCAACAGAATTTTATGCATTTTTCTCTGCTGCATGCCAAGATAAGACTGTTTAATGGAGCATAAACAAACAAATGAATAAGATTATTTAAAAAGAACTGCTGTGAAAAAAAGCAGTTAAAAATCCTGGAAAGACATTAGTAATGGGAAAGAAATCTGCTAAAATTCAGGACTTTAAATAATGGGTAAAGTAATACTTCCACAAGGTCTTTCTGCTTTGTTGCAGCTGAGTTGCTGCAACTGAACTCATCTAAGGAAAGGCTGAAAATGCTGTGGCTGTTCACTCTGGAGAAGGCTCAGGGCCTGTCAATGTGCACAAATGGCTGAAAGGGGAGTGCAAAGACACTGGAGCCCGGCGCTTCTCAGTGGTGAACACTGACCAGAGGCAATGGGCACAAGCTAAAACACAGGCAGTTTCCTCTGAGCACCAGGAGACACTTCACTGTGACAGCAGCTGAGCCTTGGCACGGGTATCCCAGAGAGGCTGCAGCATCTTCACCCATGAAGGCGCTCAAAAGCCATCGGGGTGTGGTCCAGACCAATGCTCGACGTGGTCCTTGGCACTGCCTGGTGAGTGAGGCCAGACAAAATGACCTCCTAGGCCCCTTCCTACCTCAGACATTCTGTGCTTCTGTGAGCATAACTGGCAAGAGGAAAAGCCTTGGAGAAGTAAAAGAAGATGCCAAAGATAACTCCTTGAAGATTGACAGTCCAAGGTGTTAGATAGTGTGAGATCACAGAGAAGAAGCTGTTGGAAAGGTTGTCAATCTATGGCATCAACAAGAATCCTAAAGACAGATTGGCAAAGGATCCATGATGTTCCTAGGGGTTACTAATTGTCCATGTGCAGCTACTGTTCAGATTGAATGAAATGGGAAAAAACTATTCTCCTTTCTATGAAGCAAGCTTTGCACAACAAGGAACGAGGGTTAATAGAAGTAAAAAATTGCGGGGGTTTTGTACCAAGTTTTGGGTGCATTCCTAATAAGCACTGATTCATTTGTGTGCTCCTCTTGGATGCGTCATTCCAAGCACACCATCAATGCAGAGTCAAATAGGGTAAACGAGAAATCCATACAAATGACAAGAGTGCTGGGTACATCAAGCCCTATTGGATTCAAGTGATCTGTCTGAGCACAGAACAAAATATCTGGCAGCACATTATGAGATTCACCATTTCAGAGATTCTTGAACAGGAATTCTGCCATTGTCTAAAAAGCTTTTGGATCCAAGATTAATTAATACTGAAGTTGCTACAAAATAAACCTATGTGCCAGAAGACACAGAAGACCTCTCTAAAAAGAGGGTCAAACTGTTACTTGCTAGAGAAATGAGAAAGAATTTGATGTGTCATAACCACTAAATGAGAGCATGTGGCAAAAGTGACCATGACATGTTTGTATAAAGACAAACTACATCAACAGAGTTTGAAATAGAAGGCTGTGCATGAGTCTAGTTTAAAACACAGCCTGCCACTGATGAAATCACAGCATGATCAAAGGTCTGAGGGCAGGGCAAATAGATTTTGAAAGAAAGGAAAAAGCTGACTGGTAAAATACCTCTGCCACCCACATCTAGGTTGCATGTCTAGATGTCCCTAGGGGTACCCCCTGAGAGAAACAGAAGATTGCACCTCCTTCTCCAGGACTCACACAATGTCAGTAATGTTGCTCTGTGTCTGCAGAACTCAGTCCTTCATGGCATGAAATGAAGCTCTGCACCTACTGGAAACAAGCCAGTGGCCAAAGTGCATAGAAAGGACAAGTTTGGTAAACCAGGAATGGTTTGCTGATCAGAATAATGCCCTTTCCCCACTGTCTGACTATTGTTGGCTGGACTGAAATTATCTCTAGTAGTATTCTTTGATTACAGGTTTGATTTGCTCTTAGGTGTTTTAATAAAATAACAGAATGTCACATTAACAAAGAGGAACCAGAATGTGTATCACTGAGGAGTCACTTATACTCTCATATTACAGTGAGAAAATGGAGATTTTTCAGGCACACAGGTATTTCCTTGTGTTTGAAAGCAGCAAGTTTGAAAGGCTTGTCTCAAGGCCCCTTTGCACCCCTTCTACAGGATTAAGAAAAGCTAAGACTTCTCCTCCCATCAGTTCTGCCTCCTGCACATCCATGGCCCCTCACTGTATAGCTGAGTGACTGGATCACCAGTGTACATGGCAGATACAACTGGTCATCAGTTTGTTTGCACTGTCCCTGCTGCAGCTCTCCTTGAGCAGACACACAAACCTGCTTCCCCATCCTTGCAGCCACAAGGACACAGGAGAGTGTGGAACTGGCTCATGCTCCTTCTGTGCCTGTCACAAGAATGGCAGTGCCAGAGGACTTCATGCCATGTGTCAGTTCCCTTTGTAATATTCTTCCCTTCCAGTATTTCCATTCAGGACCCTTCAGCATTTAACAAAGCAAAGCAGCAGAAGTAAGAACAGTACAGGAGTGCAAGCAAAATGTCTAAATCCATCCAAATAGGAAAAGCAGCTCTAACATTTACCAGCTGGTCACATATACATCCTGCCAGCAGGATAGATCCCATGTTACTCTCAAGGGCAAGGAATTCCCATGCAGAGCTGCCTCTAGCTGCTAACCCACTACATGAGTTTGCTTTTGTTTTGGGATTAATTTCCAAGAGTGCCCATGTGGTTTTGTATGACTGTTTGTTTCTAAAAACATTTAGCCTACCCTTTTGAGTTCTGCTTTTCTTCCACTGGAAGATAAAAGCCTCACAAGGGACTGAGTCCCCAGAGAAGTACTTACAAATGTGATGTAGGTGGCTAAAACATATTGTTCAATTTCAAGAAGCTCACACTGTGTTTGTGCTGTAGCACACCTTTGGAGACAACCTCAGCACATAGCAAAGCCCCCACCTGCTAGCTGCTGCATGAGCACAGACAAGAGCTCATCCCTCCTGCATGAGTCCTGCACACCAGACATGGTGAAAAGCTGCTGGCACAGCAAGACTGCCAGAGGAGGCACAGCCCATCAGCCAGGGAAGAGGCAGGAGAGCCAACACAGAGACCCAGCGTGGAGATCCCCTTCTCAAGCCTTGCACCTGTGCCCTGGCAGCTGCTCTGCTTTCCTGACCTCTCAGCAGTAGGATAATCTGTGCCCCACTGCCTAGCCCCTCTCAAGGACTTGTTCAACTGTCACAGAAGGAGAAGTCTGAGGCCAGAGAAACCCTAGAGTGAGATGGAGGGGGAAGGAGCAGATACACACCTCTGCTTCAGCTACCTTTCCTCCATCATGGCTTACCCAACCATGGTGTGGGTGGTCCAGCAGCAAAGGGTACCCACAGCATCCTCTTGTTAGTGTCAGCAGTGACAGAATCACATCACAGACATCGACTGTCTCCACTGCAGGATTCAGGGTGAGGAAGCAATAACACAGGTGCCATTTGTGTTGTGTGCAGCTACCAACAGCCAGCATGCTTTAGGGGGCTGCTTTAGACTCATCCCCCTCACCTCAATGCACCTGAGTGATCCCTCAGAGAGGAGACCCTTCTTCTTCTTCTGCAGCTTGTCTTTCTTGTGGCCTAAGACACACCAGCAGGAAAGGCAGTAGTTTTTCTTCCCTACCTGAGCTCTACACTACCTGTAATTGGAAAATCCCTCATCCTACTATAGAATAATTTATGCTTTTGATTTTGCTCTTGGTAAATTTCAACCAAGTTCTTGTTGGGGCACAACACTCCTACATTAGTGTCCAATCTGTACATTTACCATTCCTTGTGCTGTACTGTGACAGTGGTTTTGGTCTGGACAGGTGGGAATTGATGAATCTGTTCCTCTCTGAGGGGTGTTTTGAGCCATGAGAACTCCAGCCAGCTGGACTGATGTGGAAAACAGCTGCAAGTCTCTCTAAGGACATTGCCCAGAAGCCTTGCTGTTAATAAATACCTGCCTGGCTTTCCACAAAATCTGTTACATTATATATATTTGATGTATGCAAAAAGAACAAATCCCAGGGACTGATTAATTGCAGGGTGAGAAATGTGAGTGCCTCTAATCTATAAAAAGGAAAAGCATGTAGCCTTTATGACTTCCTCTCTTGTACCAGGCTGGTTTGGAGTGTCTGTTGGCCTGTTCCTGATCATTCATCATGCACCTGTTTATTACCTACACTTTGGTCTGCAGCATCCCTAGCCCCACCATGCATCAGCTCCTTGCTCATGCCCTGACAGCTCCCCAGCCCCTCTTGCTTTGGATCACTTGAATTGCCCTTCACTGGACCTCTATGATTTCTGCACTCCTCATTAATTACACCCTTCCTTTCTTCCCTCCTATGTTTATTCTTCTGTTGGTATGGGCACACCTCTGCCTGTTTTACAAGCACCTGGCAACACATGGTGACAGAGTGTTGAAACAGCTTAGCTGGTGAGGGCTGAACAGCCGTCAAAATGCCACGTTAGTTACACAGGCACTGCTGACTGAGGAATTGGCTCAGACATTCAGTCACCAAGTACAGCACATTCACATTGCCTTTGTACTGAGCTGAGGGAGGGGACATGGCCACAAACATCACCACGCACATCTCTGTGGGTGTGAGCAGAGCAGCAGGAACATTGGGCAGGTGAAGAGAAAAGCTACAGCCCCCTTCCCTATGCGGTGTACATAGAGAGAAGGAGACAGGGCTTGGGAGAGGTGCTTGAAGCTGTTTGTTCCCAGCACCAGCAGTGACATCATTGTCAAACTAGTTCTCAACACTGTCCACAGGCTAAGGAAGCCAGCCATGGACACTATTTCTGCACTCTTCAGCCATACTGAATAACCCTCCCTCACACATCTGCCTGGTGGTGGGATCTGCTGTGCCATTGATGACGCCCTCCACAAGCTGAATATTGAGTCTAAGTACCTACCAGGCTTCCCAAAGGGTCAGTGGCCATTCTGCTGGCTCAAACTGATAACCTGTGCAAGGGGGCACACATGCAGAAACCATCTCACTCACTACTAACAGACAACCTCCCACAGGCACTGCTACCCAGGCACTGAGGTGGTCACAAGCTGGCATCAGAGGTGAAAGGAAGGATGTACAGAAGGACACATCTAAGTGCTTTGGGAGAGCACCCTGACAGCTCAAGCAAATGCCACTTTCTGGGCATGTCTCATTTGCAGTCAAACAAAGTATCTCCTCACTAGAAAATGTTTGACACTATCATTCACACAGCAAATATGTTAATGGGAACAGTTTCAGAGTTAACTACACAGCACATTGCCCAGCAGAGTGGGGCAGAGCACCTTTGCCATGCCCCAGCTGCTGTGTTCCTCCACCCTTATGAAGGGGTTAAAGTAGGCAGTTCCCCATGGCAGGGCTCAAGTAAGAAAACACAGACAAGAACCCTTCAGTTAGGCACTAAACCAAGGATTTTTGGTAATTTTGGGACAGTCGTTTTCCTCCACATTGTTAACTAAAAAATATTTCTGCAAAGAATAGGTATCATCTCACAGAATAATCTTTTTCTGATTGCATCTCCTGAGCTCAGACATTTCCAAATGCATGTGCAGTGCTGAGTATATGCCTGATTGCTGAATAAAGAGCAGCATTCAGATAACTGGTGCAAGGAGCACTCTGCAGTAATAAGCAGTCAGTCTTTGGGAGATTTGGATAGTTCAGGGTGTTTTCAATATATGAATGCTCAATCTTTTTTTTTTTCTTGGCAGGATATTATTGCATGTAGCCTCATATAGCACATTGCACGATCACACAATAATTTAAGCAAAGTGAATTACAGCTTTTGTTGGCAAAACAACACAAAAGATACAAAGAGGGATATAAATATGCATGCAGACATGTATGTAAAGGAGACACAAAATATTTAAGAAGTCACAGGAGGAAAAAAAAAAGGAGTTGGTGGTTTGAAGCTGTAATTGGGAAAAGATTAAAAAATCCATCCACACTCATTCAAAATTACAGGTAGAATTTTTTGATAAGAAGAAATTAATTATACAAGCTGGAACTGGGCCAGGACACTGTCCTTTTCTATACTACATAACGTTATCATGTTTGAACATGCTTGTAGCAAATTGAGTCACAGGACACAAAGCTGAGCACAACTTTCCTCTGAGAGCAGGAACAAGCCAGCATAGCCCCCTCCGGGTCACCCTGGTCTTATTGTCATGGGACATCATGCTTTTGAATGCAATTTTTCCAGGGCCCTGCTAAATCAGCCAGGATCCAATCTCCGACTGAATACAGCGTTCAAGTACAAGGCACCACTGTCCTTCATGCTCTTGTAGCCATTTGTGCTAATGTTACACCAGCTGAGAAGAGGGCTCACCAGGATTTAGATACAGAAAACAGCGCTGTGCAGCTGACACCAGGGAGCAATTCACAGGGACCTGTAAGCTCTCTACTTGCACAGCACTTTATTTACAGCTCATGTGGCAGAAAATGAGGGGACAAGAGGGGAAACACAGCATTGCAGCTGACTGACAACCTCAGTCTTCTTTTTCACTCCTGACTGAAAGCAGTGAGTGCTTCTTACACCAATAGATCTTCCTGCAGGATCCTGTTTGCCTCTCCCAATGAGGCTTTATCCTGTGCAAGGCACCACAGTGATGACTTTTGCTTTAGGGTCCTCTAATAAGCCTTCCTAATTTGAGAATAATGAAGACTGAAGGGTTCACATCCCTCAGGCCAGTCAAGGAAGAGGGCAGCCCAGGATAGTAGAGGTTGGGGACAACACTAATATATTTTAATTGCTTGCTAAATTTTTCCTGTTTGTCTGGTACAGAAAGGGGCCCTCTTTGCTCTGGTAATTTTGCTACTGGCACGTGATCGAGAAATTTCATCCCCTCACCCTGCACTGGAGGATGTGGCAGCTGGCACAGGACCTCTACTGGGGCAACCATATTTCTGCATAGCTTGGGATTAACGTTGAAAAGACACAAATGGGAAGGTGGAAGGCAGTGCACACAGCACAGGAGGTGTTGGGAAGCCTGCCCACTCCTGATCAGTTGAGTCCATTCGCCAGCATTTCAGAGGGGCAGCTGCAAGACATGGTGCACCCAGCAGGGGAGAGCTGGTCCCCAGGGCAAGTGCAGGAGCAAAGGTCCTTCTCAACCACAGCTGCACTGTCAGTGCTGTGGAGGGTGTCAGGGATTATGTCCTGAAGGATGGCAGTGTGGCTGAGTTCTGGGACACACGTGGGGACCCTCGCTGTACTGAAGACAATGTCAGCCATTGCAATCATAAGTACCTTTGATTTCAGCTACATTTTTTCCCCGAAGACATACATTATTTTCTGACTCTTTGCTGCTTATTGATCTGCCATTGAGTGCAGGCTGCCAGGAGATGCCTCAGACAATAGAGTTCATTACAGTTCATTGCGCTCCCATTTTACATCACTCAGCCCTCCCCTCCTCTGTGCCTGACATTTTCAGCTACCCTGCAGCAAAGAACTTGGCCAGGAGGGAATTCCAATCCCACCTCTGTCCTCAGGGCCTGTCACTCAGTGCAACTCACCTGTAAGGGAAGCATTTACCCCCCAGTCATATCTGCCACCTCCAATTAAACGCAAGCAGTGGGCTTTGGTTGATCTGTCCTTAGTTGTCTTCTGCTGAAGATGTCCATGGGTCCAAACTCCCAGCAGATGTTTCCCAGACCATGAGTTTGGTGGGAGATTTCTCTGAGCCAAAAGAGATATCTCTTCAGAGAGGTTGTAAATATTTTCTACAGTCCATTGACTAGACAGAGTCTAGATACCAGCAAAAACCTAAGCATATAGCTGAGGTTTGAACCCCTAAAGCTTAGGTGAGCCCCTAAACACACAAACACACACACACACATACAAAAACACATACTCAACACATACAAACACACACACACAGACACACACACACACACAGACACACACACACAGACACACACACACACACACACACACACACACACACAGACACACACACACACACACACACAGACACACACATGCACACACACACACACACAGACACACACTCCAACACCAATCAGCTGAACAATTATAAAAGAAGTGCTCTTCCAAGGACAGTTGTGCCTCCTACACAGGCCTCGGGCCAGCATAGCCTATGTTTGAGAAATGCTTTCTGCCTGGAGGAAAGACGCTTGGAGATATCCCCTGCTAGACACTGGGTAGGGTGGCCCTGTTAGGGAGATGCATCCCCACCTAAGGGGTGAGGGTAGCAGATCCTGGATGGAGCAGCAAATAGCTCTTTTCTATCACTGTGTTCCTGTGCTGTATTTAAAAGCTTTTCTGTAAACCTCGGCTCTTCAAAGAACCAAAGGTGTCAGTAAGTGCTGGTGGCATCAGAATAAACCTATACTTATCAAATTGAGGACCATAAGAGCAATGATAATGTGATTATTTCCCTACACATTTTTACCTACTTTTTCATACCTAGTCCAGGTCACCAGGTTGTGGCTGAGGTGAAAGTAAGAAGAAAATCTATAGAGGAAAGTTAATCGATCTCTTCCCGCTTTCAGCACGTTGTTGTCCATCTGGGAGATTCAGAGAGGGAATCTGATTTTTCAGTTGCTCTCCCAGTCACTGATAGCATCTCCAGGCCTCTTAAAAATCATTTGCTTCAGCTAAAGCACTGTCAGTTGAGCCATTTTAAAAGTTCTGGTTGGATTTTATTGCAGTGAAATTTACAGAAGTAAAAAAACCCTGAGAAATACTTTTCTACTGTTCAAATCCTTCTTCAATCCCTTTTGATGATTATCTTTACTTTTCTCTCACACACTCCATTTATTTTTCTGTTTGGATTACTCGTAGTCTATTAAGAGTTTTCAAGTGTGTGGCTTGGCCAAAAGGTGAGTATTTTCAAACCTGAAATTAACTTGGCAAACATTTCTATCTTGAAAGCAGAACCTGTCAATTAAAAATTTCAATAATGAAAAAAGGAATAAATGTTTAGAATGGTATTGAAAAGGTATAAAATCTTTCTGTTTTGAAAAGATAAAAGCTCAAAACACTGAAACTTTCAAACCATTAGTTTCCCCTGCACCTCTAGCCAAGACTTTGTTCTGGCTAGCAGGTGCAATCTAGAGAAATGCCTGCCTGCTTCTGGCACATGAACTGGGCAAAGAGCTAAAGTTTGAATAAACTATACGGTATTTCAGCTAAGAGCTGGAAGTTAACCAATTTTGGTGAAGTATCCTGCATTTGAGTGGGAATTAATGCAGCTCCATTCCAGACCCAGAAAACAGAATTTTGTTTTCTTAACAAAAAATAACAGGTGCTGGCAGAATTGGCCCTAAAATCACATTTAATTTTTGCACAAAGCCACTGCCAAAAAAGTAATTATTACTCATCAAAATGATGTTGTTGGAACTCAGAAATATAAAGATGAGTACCTTATATTCGCACATGGTTTGAGACTGAAAACCAAAACCCCAATATTCACCTTTTTTTTTGCCTTCTGGTATCATTAAGGTCACAAGTGCACCGGTGGATTTTGAGACTGGGAAGAACCACTGTCACAAGGCTATCCACACAAGCAGCAGCTGAGTCATTGCACTGCAGCAAGCCCAGTGACTTACTGGGGGAAGGGAACGGGGCAGGTATTTCAGGGTGTGACAGTGGGGGCCTGGAGCTGCACCCCTCATTGGGTCTCAGATAATGTCCCACTTCCTTTGGTGATGAACAGCAGTGCAGACATAGGTAATGACCCATTTGTCTCTCTAGCTTCATGTGAAAACTGAGTATTGAGCCTTTCAGTCTCTCCTGTGCTATTATTATCTCTCATCATTAGTACTTAACATCTATTTTCAGGATTTTCAATAAGCATGGGCTTGCGTATATATAATCCTATTTACCTTCATGTTTACTAGCTGGAGATTTTCTTTCCCTGGTTCACAGTTTTGCTCACCTTATGAATTATCTTCATTTACTAACATTTAATTTGTGTCAGCTGCTATAAGCTTCTTGGCTGAATGCTGCATTTCCTGTTCTGAATCTGACTTGGTGCATCTGAGTGTTTCTGCTGTGTTCCACACTTTTAATTGCACCCCACAGGTAGTCTAGCATCCTCTGACTAACTCAGCCAGTCCACTTTCTTTATTTTTAGCTCCCCTAAAAATAACTGACTGCCCTCTCACCATAAAAGGTGATGCACAGCTCTGTATTTCCAAAACATATCAGTTCTTAGCATTTCTTTATAAATAACCTCTTGAGCCTTTTCCATTGTTTGGACCAGGGTAACCTCTGCAAAGATCAGCTCCTTCCCTCAACTTTCCTGTAGTCTTGGGGTTGTGATTACTGACTCATTCCCAGATTAGGTGACATCATTGAAGACTTCCATACCATCTTTGCCACCCCTGTCTTTGCCACTCGTCTTCAGTCACAGTCTGGGCTTTGTTTTATATAAACTGTATGCCAAAGCCTTGTCACTTGCTGGCTGACAGGAGGGGTTCAAGATACCTCCAAAGCCTTGCAGGTTGGTCAGCAGTGATATCAGCAACTTCATGATGGCTTTCATCATGCAATGCCCAGAAACATTTTCAGGCAGTATAAAGGGAGATTCAACCCACTGAGACAATCTCCCATTCCTGTCTCTGCCTCAGTATTGTTTGTGTTTCATGAATATGATCAGGCTCCTTCATCCACTCACTCTCATCACCCAACCCCAACAGTGTGTAGCCTCAACCCATGGCTAATAGTGGGCACCAGGGCAAGAGCCTCTCTCAAGTGACATTGTCATCCTAATTTCAACTCATCACCATTTCAGGCTTTTAAAACATCACTCACTCATGCAGCAAAATTCCCAGGCATCCTCCAAGTTAAGAACAAAATGAACGAAGACAACAAAGAAAATATTCTGATTATGGGTTCCAATTTTTTTAACCCTGATATTCTGTGGTACATTTCTTTATTTTTGAATATAAAGTGACAGAAATAATTTGTTGTTAGAAAAGAGAAAGTATCTTTGAGTATTTACAGGTTTTGTACATCACAAAGGTTTTCATGTTTTTGTTGATTTTTCTTCTTTTTTTTTTCTTTTTTTTTCTTTTTTTTTTCTCCACATCCTTTAAACAATGCTGAACTGGAAATCTCAACAGTTCACAAAAAACCTCTTCCCCAAAAAACAAACCCCAGTGAGAAACAAGAGAAACCAAAGGGGAAAAATTAACTCCTTTCATAGCTGTCCAGGAAATCCATTTGCTTAAATACATATATTTTTATATTTATAGATATTATTTTTTCAAGTTCAAACACCCAAAATTCAAGAGAGAAAGGGAAAAAAAAAAAAAAAACCAAAACAAGTGTCTTCCCCACCCCCCTCCAGAATCTGTTGATCCCTGCTTGTCCAAAATCAGAAAGTTATTTACAGAAAGAAGAACCGGAGGAGGGTGAGGGTGTAGGAGAGAGGAGAATGAGGTTGTGACAGGCGGAGAGGAGATTGTAGGATTCGGGCCTCGGAGAGGTGAGGCAAGCCTGAGTTCGACCGCACGCTCCCTTAGGAAGATGCCACACTGGGGAAGTGTCCCCCCTGTTCCCTTGCCCCCACATTCAGCACAAGGGTGCTGCCTTTCTGGATCTTGTCTCAGCCCCACACCAGGAGCTTGGTGTTTGTCACTGCCCTTCTCCCCACACCCTCCCTTGGTCTTCCCACGCCAGCCAGCCAGCCCTGGACATCTCCAGCCAAAGGTACACCAGGAGCAGAGGGAATGCCTCAGGGGTCTCTGCTGCACCCAGCTGAGCCCCTTCACGTAGATCCACGATTGGCAGCAATGGTTGCTGCTCTTTTCCCTCCCACCGGCTCCTTTTGCTGCTCACTCATTTCACTCCCAGTCTAGAGTCACTGAGTGCTCAACTAAACTGTGTTCACAGGAGCCTAACTCCAGCTCCACAGGTTCCATTACATGAGACTCATCCTGCTGCCAGCTAACATTGGCACCCTCTCCTTCTGTTTCGTGACTGCAGGGCATTGTCAAGTAACAGGCACTATGGAAAGACTTCACAGAAAATCCACCCCGGATCCCAATTCTTCCTTCCCTCTTTACAATATTCTGACTTCAACTGCAACCTGCTGGAAAAGGTCTGCCAGCTAAGTCAAATCTTACACGACAGAAAATGAAGTTTATGTTGCAGATGTGAGCCTGCAATTTCCACATGATTTGTGTGTATTATAATGTATTAATCAGGAAACACTATGTAAATGTGTGTAAATGCAGACCACGATCTTAAATCAGTTTTGCATAACGCAAGTAAACAAATTAATCTCCCAATGTGCTTGTAAATGTTAATAAAAACTTGACATTAACCGTTAAGTTAATGTCACTAGATGATAATGTTACTGGATGAGAAAGCAGTGTTGTGTGTCACATGTGTCCTTTAAATGCAAATGAGTAAAATTTACATGTCCAAGAAACATGTTCTTGAGAACTCAAATTGCTGTTTGCTGCAAGTCATGTAAGCTCTACTTTATCCGTCAGCAATTTCTTTTTAAAACACTGCCTCCTCCCTGGAGAGAGTAAACCATCCAAAATGTAAGGATCCCTTGAATATTTGAAGAGTGGCAGTGACTGTGTAAGTAGGAGTATGCATAATTTAAAGAGGTTCTGGCAAGACAGACCTACAGTTTTGGAGCAATTAATTAGGCTGCAAATTGAACTGAGCTGACCTGTAACCTTAGGTAAGCTGGTTTTATCATCCTAGACTTTTGAAAACAAAAGGAAGCTGGGTCAGCCTCTGTCCATTTGCATGTTTATTTGCACTTCAAACCATCCTTCAAGGTTTGAAAGCAATGCCCAAGACATAGTTGGCCAGAAAGTTCAGTCACTATTCAAACAGACCAGGATGTCTTGGATGAAATTCATGAAGAGTTGCCAAGATGAATGAGCACTTTGCATCATACAAAGAGGTTCTTGATGAAGCTTCTCCAATGTGACAGTCTGAGGTGTTACTGCACACTGGTGGAACCAAAAAAAGGGAAATATTTTCTATACAATATTTTGACAGTCTCCCTGTAAATGCTGAAAGTTTGTAGCAGCCTGACAAAAGCAGCAAAGGGATGCTCAAGACTACTTGTGAGGAGTACAGTAAGACCTTGATGTGCAAGTTTCCAAAGAAGGGAAATGAGTTGCATTTGAATCTTAGTAGAGTTTCAGCTGAGAGAAATTAGGTCAAGCTGGCAGTAGAGGCTGAGCCCCGTGCACTGCACACATCCTCAGAGAGCATTTACAGCTCAGCACCTCTCTGGATTAGGTCCATACATGCACTTTCCCATGCTACCTGTAAAAGTAGAGCTCATTGAAAATGCACAGAGCAATCACAATTTATGGTTGAGGTTCTCTTTGTCCAAGGCTGGGATAAGTTATAGCATCCTCAAGGCTTTGCCCAACTGAAGAAGTGAAATGAAGCTGGAAAACAAGAGCACTGCCAGAATATCAAGATTTCTCACCAAACTCACCTGAAGCAGATGTTGATTACCTTGGGCATGCTCTCATCCCTTCATGATTTCCAGAAATGTAAGAAGAAGAAAACATCCTTCCAGGTACTGAAGTGGAAACTGTGGGGTCTTGTGGCTTGCTCCTGAGTGGATCCCAGATTCACCTCCTCACTGCTCCCCTGCCTGTGTAGGAAAACCTAATCACCTTAGAGCATGGGGGAATCTCAGTCGCGTGGTATGTGCACCATGCTGCAAAGAGATGAGTGTAACTCTTTCAAATCTTGAAAATAAAAAAAACAAAAAAACCCCAACAGGCTGAGACTCTGACTGGCTCTGCCTTTCAGGTTGAGGTCTGTCCACATCCCAAATCAAGGCTCCCAGCACAAACTTTCTGAACTATTTCTGACTGCATCCCGGGAAGTTACTACAATGCTTTCTCCAAACAGCAATCATGAGCATAATACTTTTCCAAATGAAAATGTCAGTTGTCCTTTTCCTCTGCTCCTAGTCTTTATCCCTGTTCATACAAATCATACCAAGTCACCTGGCTTATCATGCCTGGATGCCTCAATTATTTCCCCTATAAAATGTATGTCTCATTTAACCTCAAGAAAATTAGATGCAAAATGCATGCAAGATTTCCAGATATTTGCATAATATATGTAAACTATGGCATCTGTCAATTTACTTGTTAATGTAAATGCTAATAGTAATGTATTTTAGTTTAGCATCAAAATTGCAAACTCTTTGAAGTAAGGACTGTGGCAGAGTGAAGGATCAAATGGACAAATCTTGTCTGAAAAAAGTACCTAAATGGTTTTGATCAATTTTATGTCAGGGCTTCACCCTGCTGGCACAGCATTCCACTTTACTTGCTGCTTCCCAAATTAATGACTGGTACTGACACGGTCCAACTCCACAGCAATAGTGTTGTTAGGAGAGGTGGAGTCATTTTGATCAACACAAAATTACCCCTGAAGCCACCAGTCACTGCTTGCATTCAGTGTGCATCCCCAAGCATACCTTTCTGATTAAATCCTGCCCCACAGGCTACCTACTTGCCCCTCAGTGACAGGAGCTACTGAGGAGGGAACTTTTGCATCTTCTCAAGGGATCTTCATATCCTCAGCTCAACCCAGGGCATCCTCCAGGATTAGTTGGTAGTTGAGATAAATATCACAATATTTTAAGCTCAGGAGAACTCAATTAATTTACCTCAGTATTAAATACTCCAGCCCCTTCATGAAGAGATTTTAAGAAAGAATAAACATTTCTAGCTTCTGTAATGGAAATTTCCAAAGGCATCTGAGCATCTAAGCACTATTGGCTTTCAATAAGATGGGTTTTGATTTAAGAAATTTCTTGTATGTTTTTAAAAATCCTTCCCTATGTGATGCAAACATGGCAAAAGCATTAACTGTTTATTTTTGCCCAACATGCAGTGCTGATGCCTCACATCTGGGGTTGCCTGGGGTGCTCTAGGTCCAGGATGTGTACTAGGGGGACTTGAACAGAGCCAAGCAAGTGCTAAGTGATTGAGACTTTGGACTCAGGGCTCATCCCTTGAGACCAAGGGGGCAAAGAAATTGACTTCCGTGGCAGGAACTAGTCTATTCCCTCAAAAAAACCCAATTAGAAACATGGTCAGAGGCTGTGTTTGAGCACCAGTCAAAGATCTGCCTTATTCTACCACTGCTGTGCGCAGAGTGACAACAGCCAGAGTTTCCAAGTGAGGGATGAACCTTCCCTTTCTCCTTTCCAGGAAATTTTCCCATGGGAGCTGGGGAAATAGAGAAGGAAGAAGCCAATTCCTTCTTTTCTGCTTTGATGAGTCTACACCCCAGCCTTGAAGGAGTGGCAAGCCCACGGTGTAAGTCACTCAGCATTCCAGTGCGCGTCCGCTGCCGAAGGACAAGCGCCTGCCCAAAGCTTCACCTTGCAGCTGGCAGGCCTTGGTGTCCTGCCTCCTCAGCAAGGATAACTAATCAAAGGGCCACAGAGACAGGTCCAAAGCATCATGCTGCTCCAGTTTTAATTGAATGCCTCAGATAAGAAAGCAGCCATGAAGCCCTCACACCCTGCATGTAAAATGGGGAAGGTCAGCAGGGACAGGAAATTCAGTCGCGGTTGCAGCACAGAGAGAGCCCTGAAGTGGCTTGAGGAGGAAGAACACCTGAACAGTTAGTTCCTAAGTAATGTGAAGCTGCAAAGCTAGAAGAAATGGCTGGTTCATTACAACTAGCTCCTCTTCATTCCAAATAGTGCGCTTTTACCTGTATCTTAGCACAGCAAGGTTCAGCCTCCAGAGCTGAAAAAGGAGTATCTCTGTGCAGGAAAGGACCAGAACCTGGGGAAGTACCTTCATTACATGGAAAAGTCCTTACGTGTGAAAGGCCTAAGAGAAGCCTAATTGTTTGCTTCAATGAGTAAAGAACATCTGATAATCTTCCCCAGGTATGGGAAATACCCCTTTGGAGATGCTTTTGTGTAACTACAATCCTAATCCCTTGTTCAAATGTCAAAAAGATACATTGAATATCTGGTTTTCGCTGACATAATCTTGGCTTCTGGTAGTGACACAAATAATCTATGAGGGCAAACAAACCCAGCAGCACTCGTTAACAGAGACATTTCAAGAGTATTCAAGGCTTGTGTGCTCTAGACCTCCAGGCTCCTGCCTTTGCTGTACATATGTACTGGAAGGAGTTCTGTCCTCCCTCTGGCATGGTTGAATGCCTACCTGAAAGACCTGATATCTGAGCAGTTTGGTGCAGAGACAAGGTAAGCAGAATGAAGATGTTTCACTTTGTCATTAGGCCTTGTGGGTCTAAGGGAAGATGAGCCTCCTGCTTCATTCCAGTGAAGGGAAGGTGAGCAAGCACACAGGCTGGAGTAGAATGGCCCTTGGCTCAATTTCCAGCAAACCACGTTGCCACAGCCCTGGTTCCAGAGTCTGAGACATTATGCTTGGAAATCTGAATCTTCAGAGCATTCTCCAAATGTCTGCTTTAACTCTGGTCCACTGGATGGGTCCACCAGTAACAAATGCAGAGCTAGTGCAAAATGGTCACAGGTGGAAGATACCATATTCTTTGTAAGGAAGCAGGTGGAATCTACAAGGTACTTGAGCAAAGTAAGATAAACAATACCCCTAAATTGTGTGTAATGACTTCTCTGCCCTCATAAATCACTGAAATACACAAAGGAGTCTCCCACAAAGGGTCCCTTTTTCTTAACATGCAGTTGCAGGAGGTCACAAGGGCAAAAAGGATGGGACTAGCAGACATAAGAAGTGAGAAGAATGGTAAATAGCCAGATACTCACTGGAGGAACAGCCTAGATTTGTAACTAATAATGAGAAAAGCTTCATAAAGCAAAGTCTCTTCTTCCCTGTAGGAGTCAAAAAGCAATTTCAGATAGTGCATGGCATAGGGATTGGCAACAGGGAGAAACAGGCTAACTAGGACCCACAGAGGCCAAGAAGATAATTCAGGATTTAGTCTTTTTTATGATAACAGGACTATGCCCCTCTTTTTTCCACCAAGATGTAATGTTCCCATGGATCCTCTTTCATACTGGCTCAGAACTCAAGAACTCACCAGTCTAGCTGGTGTACACCATCATTGCCTTCAGGTCCTCCTTGTCTACTTCACCCAAGTCTACATTGACTTGAGCACAAGGCAAGATTTCTATCCAGGATTCTTTTTTCCTAGCACACTGCTAGAGGTGTGGCCTAGGTTGATACTGAGACTTCACTTTTTTTCAGACTTCTCAGTAAGTGCTGAACACAATTTATTTCATAGCTTATTTTAAGCTATATGGTACACTATTTCCCTGTTATCTTCCAGTCTACAGTGTAGAACACACCCAGACAAAAAGGACAGGAGCATTAGAGAAGGTACCTGCTAGTTGGTGGGGCAATGTTTTAGTGATTGTGTGGGAGATGGGAGCATGAGGCAGTGAAGCTGAAATTCATTTGCAGGAGATCTGATTCGCTCAGACATGTGGAATACCTTCAAGGCAGAATGAACAGAGCAACCTACCAACTTCCCTTGACCATTCCAGAAACCAGCATCTCCTCTCTTCCGCGCAAGAAGGACTCACAGCATGTGCTGAGGAACCACCTTGATCCACAGCAAGGTGCGGTGGGTGCTAGCACCTGCTCAAAGGCAATGTAGTGCTCCAGCACCTGGAATCAGAGCCCTCAGAGGAGATAAAGAGCACTAATACCTCACCACCTTTGCGGGAGCAGAGAAGCACAGCCATCATTTCTAAGAGGGTCTGGAATGCTGAGATGACATACTGTTTTGTCTGGAATTTGGAGAGGCAGTCTGCTTCCTTTAGTAAACCAGGGGGGAGGAGTAAAATTTTTTTAAAGAGTGAAGAATGGCACCAATATATCCTGCAAAAGGACACTACCTTATTCTTTTACGCAGAAGGAAATGTGAAGAGCCCCAGTTTAACTCCCATAATTCACATTACAAAAAAAAAAGAAATTTTTCAGTCCTTCGTTAATGTCTTACCTCCTTTGTACCTGCCTCCCGCTATTGATACCTCAACTACTCAACAATCTTAAATCAAGAAGAAAAAATCATGATGAATGCCACACTCAAAAGCAATTCATGGCCATTTTCAATTTGCCTTTTGGTTTTTTGAGTCCTTGGGATTCATTCTGTTCTTATTTTCAAGGTTTTCTTCCCAGCAATCACAGATAAAAAAATCTTTTCATATGGAATGAGTTGTGGTTTTCTTTCTTTTTTTTACATAATCACAAGATTCCAGCTACCAAGATTGAATACCAAGACTGAAGAAAAACATTATGTATTTGAATCTCACTGTAAAAGCCATGACTGCAGTATCCCTCTCTCATACACCACTGCTTCTCTCTTCCTTCTTTTCCCTCAGTAACTAAACAAAAACACCCTTTGCACAGCTTTTATTCTTGATCATTTTATTTTGGTGGTTTTCATGCTACATAAAAATTAGTTTTTATATCAAAAAATTATTCACAATATTTCCAAAATAGTTCAAGTTTTTTTTTTTCTTTTTGTGTTTTTTAAATATTTTTAATGTATTTTTATTTCTTTTTTTTTTTAACTGCAGCTAGGGTTACAAAACATCCCATTTCCTCTTGCCACCACCAATTCACTGTCAGTTCCCTTTTACATTTGCATATGTAAAAAAAAAAGAAAAATAACAAAACTTTTTATATCATTTACTTGAGAAATAAAAAGTCATTTGGCACTCATGTCTCTGTGGCTCTGATTTTCACCAGTGAAGTGGCTGGAGGTGGGCGTGTGTGTGTGTGTGTGTGTGCGCGCGCGTGTGCACACACATATGCATGCATAAAGGGTACGAAGAAGAGGCAAAATTTAGGCAGAGATGGTCTCAGAAGCGGACAGGATATATCTGCTGTGTTCAACAGCCTGATGGGTGGCCAGGTTCACCACAAGGTACCAACAGCTCAAGAGAAGAGGAGGTAGCAGTGTTGGGCAGTAGAAGACTTAGACTAGAGGTGAGTATTTCTTTTTCTTTTGGTTGCTAGACTGAGCTTACCAAAGGTGCTCTCCAAAGTAAATGTACATTAGTTAGAAAGCAAATACAGCTGAAGTTGACCTGTGACAGGTCTAGAGACGCTACCTGCCCCAACCCTAGTAGACACAGCAGTCCTCCACTGCTATCCTCAGCCACTTCCAAGTGCCAAAGGATGAAGGTGCTGGGTTTTCCCTTAGGTATCATAATATTGAGAGGTGGCCAGCTGCCCATGCACCACCTTTTATTCCTACTTCATGGTCTGTGAGACTCTGCTCAGCCTTGAATGATGTTGTGCAAGCTCAGAGTCATTCCTACCCACTTGCAAATAGGTCAGGAGAGGCAAGGCTGAAGACCTCTGGCCCATTCAGGGTCATTCATTTGTCCCTGTTGCAGACCTACATGCCCGGCTCCTGCTCCAGTGTGGGAAGGACTGTGCAAGGGTCAGTGAACCATCTTCCCCTGCCTGCCCTCCAGCCTGATCCACAGCCCACACGTACTAGAGGATGATCAGCTGTGGGTGACCATTCCCTCTGGGTCAGGCCCCTCTGCTGCAGGGGTCTTGTCCAAAGAGTGGCCATGGAAACTGCCAGTTCCATCCTCACCTGAACAATCTTGCATGGCTTCAGGAGGGCAGGACCCAAGGTTCAGACAGGCTCCCTGCCTTGCAACAGCTTTTGGTGCAATGGCCAAAGCTCACGGGAGAAATATTTTAACACTTTTTAAGGGAAAAAAAGAGATATTTTAAAAGTAAGGAAAGAGAGGGAGTACCAAAAAAACACCAAAAAAAACCCCACAACTACAACAAAAATCTCCAAAGCCCACTTGTGCAACAATTAAATATTTTGTCTTCTGTGACTCCACAGGGAAGTCAGTGAAAAGCTACTTCCCGAAAGGCTGCTGCCTCCACTATATACCAGGCCTCACCTCCAATTACAGATGGTGCTTTGGTCACTGGCAAAGAGACGTTTCGAGATAGCCCTGCCATTCAGGAAAAACATGTACAAAGGAAAGACCCCAGATACAGCTGAACCATACAAACAATAACCGCACAGAACTGAGGTCTCGGAAAGTTGTATTGCTGAAAACACCTCCCTGCGCCCACTAAAAGGACTGTGTAAACCAACAAACAAACAAACATACAAAATAAATCAACAGCTAAACAATAAACCTTTCCCCCCCTTATGTTAGAAATTTTGAAAATGCAAAGCTAAAAAGAGCAGTTTGCTGTGTTTCTGACCTCAGGTGAGAAACAGCCTGCTCCAAAGATAGGAAAAGCAACCAGACAGGCAGAGGCCTCCAAAGCTAGCAGCTTTCTGTGCTAACCTTCACACTGACTGCTGTCCAGTGGGAAGGTTATTTCCTACAGCACCTCTTGAAGGCTCCAGCTTGCTAGGAGTTTTTAGGTGTATAGCATGTTGATAATAGCAATAATATCTAAAATACACACACGCACATGTACAAGCATTCACACACATATATCTTCTCTTCCATAAAAGACAAACTTGGCAGAGCACAGGATACAATTTGATGGAGAGGAAAGAGCAGCTAGACATGGAAGAAAGCAGAGGAAGTGAATGGAAGTGGTCTGATAGAATGAGTCATTGGAGACCACAGATTATTCTCTTACATTTCATATATGTGAAGGAAAATAAACCATCAAAGAGGCCCAGTGACACCAGCACTAAAGGGCTGGCTAAGCAGACTTAAGATACGCTAAATGATGAGTGCCCTAGCCCCTAAATGTTGCTCCTTCCTTTTCTGACTAATCATGGCATCTCTTCATTGGGTCCTGATTGTCTTTTCTGGCTGCTGACAGAGGACAGCAGTGTCTTGTTCAGCAGTTGGCCAGTTAAAGTGCTGTGCCAGTTGCTGTAGGGCCCTACCAGAAGGTCATCCTCTCTGGTGCTAGCAGTCTTGTGATCTCTCCTGGAAATGAATGGGATGGAGAATGGCTGCAGGAAGTTTACTTCCTTCTACTCTCCCTTTTCACTGTCCCCTCTGGAGAAATGGAAACCCTCCAGAGTGTAGGATTTGCAAGCTCTCTACTCAGCTCCAAGCAGCAAAAGTGATGTTCTTCCAGGTAATGGGATGGGAGACCAATTCACCTCAGCTCAGCTTTTTTGTGCGTCTATCTGACACAAGAGCAAGAAAGGACAGGCTAGTGTTTTCTTGCAAGTGGAATTTCAGTGCTTGCATCACCCTAGGAGGCAGCAAAATGAATAGCAAGGGAGTCTCTTGTTATAGTCACAATTCAGATTGACCAGATCTCTCTCAAAAGACCTTACCAGTCAGGTTGTGATTGTCTTCCTGCTCCACCTACCAGTTAAGGCCAAAGTAGGTAATGAGTGTGGCACAATGGTTTGGAAATGCGGCACAGTGAATGAAGCACAGAAGTGAATGAACACATGGAATGGGTTTCTGATGCTGAAGTCAAACCCTCTACAGGGGTCTGCATCCCAGCCTCATCACTGATTTACATCTGGTCCCCTGGAATCCAAAGAAAGCATCCACACCAGGGTGTACCAGGAAGGAGCAAGAGGGTTGCCAATTAACCTGCAGGTACCTACCATCACCTGGCTTTAGCAGCACACGGCTCCCATCACTTTTGTCTCAGCTCAAACACATGCGTACAAACACCTAAGCACAGTGGCACCACACATACAAATGTGTGCAGGCTGCATAAATACACATACCAACATGAACCCACCCCTGCCCCCCACGACAGACACGTGCAAGAAATACAGACAAGTAGCAACAGGCATGCAACATACACAGGGTGATCCCAAGCAGAGGGAACCCCTCTAAGCTATGTTCAAGCATGGTAGGTTCCTGGGAGATGAATCCTGGCAAAATACACAGCAGAAAGAGGCCCACGCAAGGAAGAGAATGCAAAAAAGCCATTCCAGGCATCTAAACCCCTAAGCAGCTCTTCCGAAAGCTCCTTGAATTTCACAGGAGTTTAGCTGCCTGTGAAGATGGATCTGGCTCCAAGGCCTGGAAGGAAAGCAGAGGGAGAAAGTACAAAACTTGAATCTTATCCCCTTGACTGATTTTTGTCTGTTCAGGGACAGGTATCACCTTTTCCCGGTTGACATGGGACTTACCAGGCAAGTGTCCAAGGACCTAGAGAGAAGTCTCATGTAACAGATGCATTCTCTCTGGACACCCTGCAAATGTTGCCTTTATGCTGTACTTTTGGCACATTGAATAAGCAAAGGAAACACAGCAAAGGGCCTCGTGATGTTCAGAAAGGTAACTCACTATTTTGCCATAAATTAATCTATGGGATGTTCTCCCAAGGAGATACCTAGCTGCATCATTGCAGTAGCACTAAATGGGTCAGCATTTCCAACTCCATTTATGTTTAGAGTTCTGCCAGGAGTCACTCAAATGTGCAAACACATACCTCCTCCCAGACTTACAGGTATTTGTAGCCATGTATTCACTGGTACACAGACCTCCATGGACCATGCTGGGACAGTTTTGCCAGCAACATAGCAAGGGTACATCAGATCCTGACTGCCCTCCTCACACCTGGGAGCAGAGATCCATTCCCAGGTGGCTGTGGTCGTTTTTCTCACACAGAAATCAGAAACACAGGCCTGCAATGGAATGGCAGGTTGAGCAAAAGTTAGCTGCAGCTGGGAGAAGATTGCTGCTCTGAATAACCTCTGGCCATGCTGATCCTTTGCATTGCTCCCTGCACTGCCCGTGTACTCCCATACAGCTACACTACACACACACAGAGACTGACTGGCCCTGTCTCAGACTGTGGCCAGCAGACCTTGGTGTCTTCAGGGATAAGCAGCCAGTGCCAGGGACATTGAGGATGATGGGTTGATGGACGTTCCTTTAAGGAACAATGCAAATTGTCAAAAAGGGAAGGAAGGACCTGTCTTGGCATCTGCTTAAAGCCTCAACCACTCTCACATTGGCTCTCTCCATGCTTATTCACCATCCTATCACTCTCCTCACTGCTATGACATCAGACCACCAACCCTAGCAGATAATGCCAAGTACCAGTTTATACTGACTCATCAGACAGAAAGGGACCAAATACTGCCAAGGGTTCACTCCCAGGTCTGCAACACGGCAGAACTTCACATAGGTCTTTAGAAGACTCTAGGCAATAAAGGAAGTGCCCTGTGCTTTTAAAAGATAGCATACTTCTCTCCAGCAGCCTTGCTTTATTCACATAGAGTAAAAGCAAAGAAACTGTACTGATCCTGATATGGGTCAACCTGGAGTGGATAAAAACTCTCTCCCTGCTATAAATTTATCAGTCAGCCATCAAGGACAGAAATTAGGTTCTTTCTCCAAGCTTTCTCAGAAAATACAATTTCACTGCTCCCTTGCATGAGCAAATTTGCCATACTGAGGATTTCTTGAGTGTGCAAGAGCAGAACACTACCTCAGTGACCGTGACAGAGAAGTCAAAAATAGCTACAAAATATCGTCTTTTAAAAATCTGGTCATAGCTAGAATTTTCCAGGAGAGAAGTGGACGCCTGCCCTTCACTCATCTTCCACACAGCATTGCACAGGCTGATGAAGACAACAGAGCAACAAGAGAGTAATAAGAGAAGGAGAGCGGGAAAACAGCCAACAAAAGTAATTCTGAGGGAAGAGGCATTGAGATGAAATTGAAGAATTGGTGTAAGATGGGAAAGTAGATAAGAGGCCAGGGAGATGAAGCAGTAAGCTGCTGGAGAGATCAAAACACCTGAAAATGAGGTTCTGCTAAGAGGAAGGACAAAGAGCAGAGGAAATATAGTGGTCAAGAATGGCACAGAGGGTCTGAGACCATATTCCCTCCCCTTTCACTGGTACTGGAAAGACCACAAAAAGAGGGAGAAGGAAGGGTTGGCCAGGAGAGGAAGGCCCATAGGGAGGTCCCTGTAATCCACAATAACAAATGCACCCTGCTGACATCCCAGGGAGAAGACAATTGGGACCAGGGAAGAGGAAGTAATCAAAGAGCAAAGCACATAGAGAAGGAAACAGCCTTGTGCCTCACACAAACAGTCCCTAGCAATCGACACGGCTTTTATTACAGGAAATTATTAACACCCTCTGCTACCCACCACCCCTTACCAATCCCAAACCTCCCCTCTCTGGGGACCCTTTCTTGGCACACACATATAACATCCAGATAAACTTTCCAAACCAGCAAAAGCAACCACTGAAACAACTTCAAACACCACAGACCAATAAAACCACAATTTAGAAGTTAACTTTCCCAACCCCCCCATGCCATTATTTAATAAGGAAATGCTGTACAGATATAAAACCCACCCTTTTCCCAACCTGAATATAATTGCTTGAGCTAGTTTCTGTACATATATACACATGTATTTACACAGTAATGCTGCAGTCAAGAAAGCAGATGATGTAAAAGTCACAAAGTGAGTACATAAATTAAATAACTACCAGCAGAACATTAGGAAAGGTCACGCTGTTTCTACTTGGCAAAAATGTGTTGTGGGACAGAGTCATTAAGTGTAATCCAATGTACTCTGTGTCGTGTGTGTGTGTGTGTGTGTGTGTGTGTGTGTGTGTGTGTGTGCATACAGGCACACAAACCTCACAGCTTCCTGCTGTCTCAGGTTTGTTCATGTATGTCTCACTTCCCTAGTATGTCTTGTATGTGTGTGCGTGCCCAGAGGAACCCCTGTTCCACAGCATGGAATTATTTTCTGACCTGTTGAAGTGTATACCCGTGCTTGCTGTGAACCTTTAACGTCAGGAAGCCAGCAGGTTAAGAGATCTGAACTACTAACACATCACAGAGATCCTTCTTTACCTCAGCACTCAGGGGACTGTACCCTTGATATCGGTGGACATGAGTCCTGCTCTCTGCAATATGGTTTCAATGCCTTCTTCTATACACAAGCAAGTTTATGCTGTGTCAGTTTTGTTGTCAGCAATGGCAGAAGGGTGCCAGAATTCACTCAAATGGCATGGCTAGGAGAGGAATTTGGGGAAATCTCAAGAAACAGAGAAAAAAAACTGAAAGTCAATTGCAAAGTGGTTTTCGTTGCTGCCATTCTAGTGGCAGACACCCAGGTTTGTCTGCAGTCAGCCCCAGGGAGGTCCAGAGGGCCCATGATGAAGATGAAGCAATAGTGTTCATATTGCCAGTGAGACACTCGGCACCCCAGTTTGCCTTTGATGGGGGAGGAGAGAGGAAGCCACAGGGAAGTGTAGGTAAATGCAGCGAGGGTCTATGGCTTGGAAATCTATTTGGCTGCAAATTGAAAATAAGCCCTTGTGGGGACAACAATCAGGTCCCACTAGTTACTATCTCAATGTAACTACCTGCAGCATCCAGCAGCATGGTAGGTGTGTTCCAGGTGGACACGCCAGGTGTGTTCAGCAGCAGGGAAGCACTTATGGGAAAGAGTGGGTGCAGATGGGGATCATGGCTTGGAGTCTGTCCCCATTTGTTGCCAGCAATTTGGTTCCTTTCTCACACACATCTCCCAGAGACTCCTGTGGTGACCAGGCATGTGCCACAGAAAGGAAGCATAACTGGCCCCTACCCTTTGCCAGCTTGGATAGAGAAGAAAGGGTGAAGTGTAATTCCACAGAGCAAGGGCACAGAGGGTCAGCACAAAGTCCTTTCATCAACACTCCTGATCTTTATCTGCTTCCATTTTCTCTTTCTTTTTGGCAACCAAAAATGTGTGGGAAAGTGCAACCTCCCACCCTTCTCCAAGAGAAGAGCTCATCAAAGGTTGCTTGACTGGAGTGGAGGATGTGTGAAAGGCCTAAGTCTGATCATTGGCTGTGTTCCCAGGCTTGCTTCCATCTGTTGATAAGCAATGGAGGTGGGAGGATATGCCATATTTGATAGAAAGCTCTAAAGCAAAGATTTGCCTATGAAGATCCCTGAGGTATCTCTGATCACTCCAACCTGTCACCACCATCATATTCATTCTTTATCTCCCCCTCTCTCTTTTGCTGGCAATTTTGCTGTCAGCAACAGCCTGATCTGAATGTACTAAGGGGCACTATTCAAGATGGATGCTAGTTTCTTCTCGGAGTGAGGAGCTCAACATTAGCAGACATTGCTGAAGAAGAGGCCCATCCTGGCAACTTTTAACTCCTCCATCGAATCCTTTGCAAAGACACAAAGGAAGCTTCCTCCCCCAGTATGCTAGAAATTGAAGTACCAGTTCCCTACAGGCAAAGTTCATCCTTTAATATTGCTGAGCATTTTGAACCCACCGGGGTTCTCACCTGGAGAGTTCTGACAATGCATGCTGGATTTCAGAGAGAATGGGATTTTTTGTTGTTGCTGTTGTTGAGGTGGGGACGGTGTGCTTCATTGTCTCAACTGACAACAAGTTCTGACTGCAGCTTTTCTTGCCTGCTTAGGATGTGACATTGCAAGCTCTGATATGGCCCTCACTGGGAGGCATGATGGGAGACAGAGAACACCAGCCTGTGTTGTGCTGCACTACAGTAAAAAGCCGGTGTGAATACTTCAACAAGGTTTATGATGTGGAGATCCATGGCTGCAAGTTCTACCTGCCAGTTGCTTTCTACTGTGTATGGCACATTTCTGATATTTTTGCATATTTCCTCCATCTCCTTCATAGACATCCTCCTTCAGCTGAGTATATACACTCCAGTACCACTTCAGAAGAACATGGCTCATGAAAATACCTCTCAGAGAGCCATGCCTCTGGCTAGAAGTGAGGAGGTAAATGTCAGAAACACTGCCAAAGGTGCCTAATCTTTCCTGGGAGGCTGTCTGCAAATAATCAGTAGAGGTCACCAACTGTAGAGGACACAATGGTTTTTGCTCAGTATTCTTGTGTGTAGAAAACTTCAGAGAGAGGAAATGTTCCCAGCCACTGCCCCAGAAAATACTGGTGTTTCTACAGCAGAGAGAGAGAAATGGTAAGGCAGGGGATGTGGAGTTTTGTCAGGCTCTGGTATGAAATCCCATTCTTTTCTGGACAGGTAATAAACAGCACATGGGTGGTTTTCTAGTATAGACAACACCTGCTGCTAATATTACCTGTTTGATTCACTTGAATACTTACAATGAAAATACACCAAATCTAAAATTCTAAATATATAATCAGAGTTTAATAACATCATTGATTTATTTTCTTGATTATGAATTATACCCTCCCCCCTCCCACCCCTTCCCCTTCATCTCTGTCCCAAAAACTTGTTGACCTGTCAGAACTAAAATAAACAAAGCAACCAGAAAAGATCACTTATAGGAGAAAGGATTAACCTGATGGACACGTGGCCTAATATATTATGGGAGAAGGCAAAATACCAGACTCCTGTGGTTAGACCAGTGGTTCAGTCCAGAATTTCCAGTTCTTCTTTTCTGGTTGCCCTAGAGCATTCATTTGAGTGGTTTGTGGCACAGTTAATATTTGCAGAGCACTCGGAGTGTTAACAGTGCTACAACAGTAAGAATACTAGATAATGATTTTGGCAAACTATCATTTGCCAATCAGTGGAACAAGGGACAGACCAGTTCGGAGAAAATACGAACCAACTTTCAACCCGGAACACAAAAATCAGAACCTTTAAGAAGAGATTTGAAAAAAGTTCCATTAACTTCTTTTTGGTTTGTTTTCAGCTTAATTTCCCTGCAGAGCCACCCTCCAGGTTTCCTCGTTCCAGGTGGGGAGGGACGGAAAAGTACCGAGATAACCACCAAAGAGATTAGCTGCCCTCGTCAGCTGTCAAGCTTCCCAACCCCAAGCCCTTAGGAAATACCAGAAATTATCACGAGCTTTCCCAGGTCCAAGATTTCTAAACCAAAGTAGCATTGGAGAAGTCTCTTAATGTCAAAATGATGGTCCAACCTGAGTGGCCAACTTGATGGTTCACCCCACCACTATCAAGACAGTGTAGTGCCTTGAGGCCCAAATTCCACAGAGAGATGCTGGTACAGAGAGTTTATATGCAAAAAGGAATTGGGGGTGCTCCCATCAAAACATGAAACCCTGCTGGCAAGGCTTGAAGTGACGTTCCGGCGTCTTCCATTCATGAAGATAAAGGTGACAGGGCAATACAAGGGGCCTCAGGGGAACACAACACACATGGGTTTCTCTCTCTCTCTCTCTCTCTTTTTTTTTTTCCTCATTCATACGGCCTCGACCTGCGTAAACCGCTTCCAAAAATGCAGCCTGAAAAGTCATAGAAAACAAACAGAACGGAAACAAACTTCCCCTCCCTCCCACCCCACGACCTGAATATTCACGAGAAGAGAAACACCAATTTATACAAAAACGCAATAAAAAAGAAATATTTACAAAAGAAAGGAACGCCTTCTTGGTGGCCGCTATCAGAGGTGTCTGACAAGCTGCCGTGTGTTCTGGATTGCAGATCGCTCTATTAATTTGTTTGGTTTCTTTTTTTACTCTTTTCCTTTTTGTTCTTGTAATGAGAGAAGAGAGAAAGAGTAAGAAGTGCCCTTACCCCAGAGACTAGGGTTGGCATCACAAAGACTCTTCCCCTCTTTTCTCCTTAATTTCCTCTGTGAAATATAAGAAAATATTCCCCTCACCAACCCTGCCCACCCTCTTCTCACACACTTTGACTTTACAGGAAAATCCCACCCTCCCCCCTGCCTCAGCTTAAAAAATAAATAAAATAAATAGGTAAATAAATAAAAGGCCTTCTGTTGGCTTAAAAAGAGAACGATAAGATAAAATCAACCATGGTGTAGTGAGGAATGTGAGAGAGGTGGCTTTCAGCTCAAGAAATGTGGCTCATAAAGACAGGGCTGCCATCTCCCTTCAGAGTCAATCCTCAGCAGTGTCCCCATGCCCTCAGCACAGGACTCTCTCAACCCTTCACCTGGTGAGCCATGGTGATTGAGACACTGGGACAGACCCAGGATAAGCCATAGAGGCTTTGCCATATCTCTCAGGATGGGAGAGGTCGGTCCACACCCCCACCTCTGGAGATAGATGACATATGAAAGGTGTGTTCAGCTTCTCATTCCTACCATTGCTCCTTTTCCTTTAGTTTAGCTTGCATCTAAAATGATACAATGAAAAGAAAAAACACTCTTATTGATACTAAGTGCACCAGGAAAGCTGTCACTACAACTGCAGGGATGGGAAACCCTAGGCTATTCCAGCTTTACACCTGTGCTAGTATCTCTCTCTTTCACACAGAGGCACACACACACGTACACGCACATCTCAGCTTTGTACATCTTCAGTCTTCAGCACAAGTTTCTGTGCTCTCTGGCATTTATTCAAGCACATCCCTTCCCAGGAAGACAAGCTGTGTACTTCCTCTGTACATTCAATAGTAAATATACACATGTATTTCCAATGGGTGCATACACCCTCCTCCCATTTTCACATGTGCAAGGAGGCATTGAAACAGTCCACCAGCACCACTACCACCACCACACTCACCCTTCTATGGCATTTCTTTTTTCCTTTCCACCATTGGCAGAGGGCACCCTATTCTTTTTCTTCCAACCTGCTGGCCAAGTGTAGAGAGAGCAGAAGGATTAAGCTCCTTCTTTCTCTCCCGTCCTTGCTGAAAGGACATGCCAAAATGGGTTTGGTGTCCCCTGAAGTGACAGTGAAAAAACTCCCCACCTTTCCCTACTCTTAAGCTCTGTTCTACTGTGTTTGTTCTCCAGACACCTCATAGGATACTGGGTTTATTTTGCCTTCTTCATAGACATTTCAAGTATAAAGTTATTGTAGATACTCGCAGATAGGCAAACCCATACTATATACTGCTCCCACTCTTGAAGAATGTCAGAACTAGTGAGCAGCTCACAGCTAACGAACCAACCCTGTTCCTCTTTCCTCAAATCCTTCTTATTTCTGTGCAAACCAGCATCTTTTGTCTAAGTTTGGGAAACCAACCCTGGAGTCAGGGAGGCTCAAACTCCTACTCCACTTCTTTTCTCTCTCTCCCACTGGTCTGCCATAGATTCAATGGCTCTAATAGCCATAGTGAAACCACTAGCCTGACCTGCAGACAAATCTTCCCTCCCTCCCTCCACACCCCCCAGCAGACAATTCAAAATTTTAGCGTAAAATTTCTCAGCATATACGCAAATATATATATATATATATATATTTCAGCCCTAAACCCCCATAGTCTTCACAAAATAATGTAACAAGAACCTCAATATACCTAACATGTAAGTGCATCATCAAGTTAGTGTTGTTATTCTCCCTTCGCTTTCTCCACGTCAAACACCACTCTTTTCTAGGCAGTTTTAGGAACAGTTGCCTGAGCAAGCACATTTTCCTGTGTGTCCATTACACTGCTGCTGCTGCCTCTTCCTGTCACACACACACACAGAGACGTGTGCGCACATGCCTTTCCCTGCTGAGAGCCAGCAGAAGTGAACACTAAAGTCACTGCTGCTTCTCCTCAGCCCACCCCTTCCCTGCCTTTTTCTCTGCTTCCTGAAACCATGAGCAACGATATCCAACTCTGACATCACTGTAAAGTGCAATGGCCAGGAATGGAGGAGAATGGGAGGAGCGAGAACATGGAAAAAGAGATAAAACGGGAGGCTTGGGAAAGGAGGAGGAGGAGGGGAAACCAAAGAGGTGGCACTTGTCACCAGTGCTGCACTACTCACAACTCCAGTATCCCACAAACTAAGGACGACTCAGAAGAGTAGCTGATGGGATTGATCCCACCCCACCCTCCCATGCTCCACATACATCCCCAGTCCCTCCCCGCACTCTTCCCCTCTCACTCAAACGTCAGACTCAATACTGGAGAGTTTCTCATAAACATGCCCGTTGCTGGAGCCATTGAAAGCCCTGGGGTTTTTGTTGTTAGGCACACAGGGGTTGGACTGGTTCCCTATACAGATGTCCTTCTGGAAACGGGCTGGCACAGCCCCATGAAGGGCTGAGACCACCGGCTTGTTGGTGGTGACAATGGCTCGGAAGTCTGGCCTGGCTTTGGGCCCTCCTGCCACCACAGGCTGCCTGAAGAAATAAGATTTGCTGCCGTGGAGCAAGCATTGGTCATCCCCAAAAGTGGGGATGAAAGGGTTTTGGGTGACCCGGTCGGGGTAGAGCGACTTGCTGAGCATGTAGCCCCCACTGCTGCCGGGGTTGTTGTGGTGGTGGTAGCTGGTGGCGGGCACTGAGGACTTGTTGTTGGCAAAGGTGGTCTCACTGGCTGGCATCTCAAACATGTGGGCGTAGGGGCTCCCCTCCAAAAAGCGGCCCTTGTCCTTGAGGCTGACGCTGCGGGGGGCCAGGGCCGAGTCATCCTTCTGCAGGTCCACAAAGGTGTCATAGGAGTGCTGCCGGCGGAGTTTGTTGCGGTTCTTCTTCTGCACCTTAGAGGCAGAATTGGAAGGGCTCTGAGGATATTTGGAGGAGGAGGTGGCACTGGTGGCCACGGGCACAGGGGCAGGCGGCTGGTCCAGCTCTTGGAGGGAGTTGTCCTCACTGATGTCGTACAGGTTGCCTGCTTTCTTACAAGCCTCACAGCGGATGCAGGCCTGGCGGGTGGAGTTCTGCCCCACCGTTGATGGCGTGTAGTTGTGCAGCTTAGAAGGGCAACTGCGGCAGAAATTAGCCCCGCTCCGGTCCTCCCAGTCTAGATTGGTCAGGTTCTTCTCCCATGGCGCTGGGACCCCGCTCACAACGCTATGCTTGTGCTCATTGCTTCCACCAAACTCGCCTGAGCCGTGCTTGTGATGGGCCCTGTTAGTGCAGGATCCACCCCCTCCTCCTCCCGTGTCACGCTTAAAGTCATCTCCCCGTTCTTTGTAGATATCCGTCAGGTCCACGTGCTCCCAGTGCGGTGAGTTCTCCTTGGTCCGAAACTGGTCAAGGTAGAAGTCCCGCAGCCCTTCCTTGTCCCTGAAGTAGCGCTTGTGGTCAGGTGAGCGGGGTGGGCGCCGGCGGTAGGCCAGCTCTATCTCATCAAATTCCCTCCGAGACTTGGCAGAGGCTGGGCGCTTCTTCAGGCTGTCCTTGTACTGCTGCTTCCGCCTCTTGGCTGCATTGCCCTCAATGTTGCCATAGGTGACCGTGTGAGTGGAAATGTCAGAGACGTCTGAGCGGATCAGGTCATCGTGGGTCCCACTGCCCCCGTAGCGGTCACTCTTGAAGGAGAACTTGCCATAAAGGTCACCCAGCTGGCTGTGCTTGGCAGGGGGTAAGCCCAGGTCCAGGGGCTTCTTCCCGATGGAGCGCGACTGGGCGTTGAAGGGCGGGTTGTCACAGTCATAGAGCCCATCAATGGAGCTGGTGCTGCCAATGCTATGGGGGCGGTGGTGGTGGTGGTAGTGGTCCTGATACACATTGCTGTCCTTCAGCTGGAGATTGCCAAAGGTCCTTTCCACCTCACTAATGTAGTCACTAAAGAGGTTCTCCTCACAGGGGGGGTTGTTGTAGGATTTGCAGTCTGAGTGGGTGAAGCTGCGGCGGTGCTCAGAGATGTCGTAGACGGATGACTCGCGGCGGATAAAGTCCAGGGCACTCTGTGGTGAGCCATTGACCCCTGACAGGTTGGCCATGTTCTTGGCTGTCCGAAGCAGGCGGAGGATGTTGGAATGAGTGTTGTTCATAGTTGCTGTGGGGGAGTTCATTGCTGACTGGCGTTCTTCAATGGCCACGCCATGGATGCAGCTGTAGATACCCTGAAATGAGAGAAAGAAAGGAGGTGAGCAGTCCTCCAAAGAATACACAGAGGGGGACCTGAACTGACAAGCACCCTGTGCATCAAGAGTCTGTTCCTGTAGGATAGTAGGGCCTATCTGCCTTCCATCGTGAAGCACAATCAAATCAAATGAAATCAGATCTGCTGTACCCATCCTTGCTGTTCTGACCCTGTTTCTTGGCCCTCACATTTTTCTTTTCCCTCCATTCCTCTTCCTCTGCTTTGTTTCAAGTTGTATCTCCAGGATGCAGAAATGCCTGCTTGCATCTGTGAGAGTTAGTCAAATCTAGGAGGTATAACACAGAATTGCAAATGGGGACAATAATATCCTTGGGAATAAAAGAATCAAGACAAATGATTCTGTGGGGATGAGAGGATGAAAATCTGTTTTGGCCCCTGAAAATCATCTGGGCATCAGTGAATCAACAAGACAGAAGCTATCTTAAAAGGGAACAGCTTCATTTGTCATAAACTTAGCTACCTTTATCACCAGTACAGATTAGAGAAGGAAACAGAGAAAGAGCAGAACTCTAGGATAGGTATTTAGGTACTTTGCATGTGGTTGACTGAGGTACAACAGAATTCTTAATTGCATTCTGTCAAATTTAACAGTGATAACAGGCTCTAAATTGACACCCCTGAAAGCCGAAGTCCTCTATTCAGCCTCAAATCAGATAACAGAAAGGCCCAATTTCTCCACGTTCTCCACAAGCTCATTTCACCCATGACTGTTTGCAAGGGCTATCCCTAGGAACAGAACAAAAGGGGCTCCTTTATTCCCTGACCTTCCAAGTGGTGCCTGATGATTAATGTCAATTGTGAAACGGACACCATCACATCATGTTATCATGGTTTCTCAGCAGCTAGCAGATGATGAACACTTTTCAGACCTTTCACCAGCCTGGCCCAGGTCTAACAGATAACCACAGAATGAAATAATCTATTCTTAGCTTAGGGTCACCAAACACAATGCCCCATCTCATCTCCAGACTAAACCACATAAGAAACTAACAATATAGAAGAGAGGCTGAGCCCTTGCATTCTAATGGCTTTGTCATTTCTCTTGAATACGTTATGCAGCAATTATATACTCCTTGTACAATCAAAGTAACTTCTGCTACATCCGATGCTGAGCTAAAAAATGCCAAGGTTTGACCCCACTTCAGAATGGATCAGGAGAATGGACCAGTGGCTTGAAAGAAGGAAAATAAAGCTCCAAACGGGATACTTCTAGCAACACTAATAGTAGAAGATGACTCAGAAATGGCTAGAATCTGTTTTAAATGTAAATGTTGTACCCTAAGGCAGATTTGCATAAAGCAATTGCTAAGTTTATGTGGTCATCCTCTGTAAAAAGATTTCTGCATAGTTCAGGGCATAGCTTTCGGTTAAGGACTTTGACTGTCAATGAAGGCACACTTCTAGTTAACAAAAGGTCAGCTGAAAAGCTGTAATTTAGAGGACAATGTAAAACTCTTGAATTTCTAATCATGCCATCCATCATTACTTGATTACAACTCCCAACTCACTTTGGAGGAGCAAACAGTAACAGTTAACTTGTCTTTTCCTGTGTTTTCATCTCCATGTGAAATTTCCATTTCCTTTACCATAATCCAGCAGACACCAGACATGTCACAGAAAAGAACTAACATGTTTTTGCAACGTTAACAGTGCAAAGATGACACTGTGCAGACTGCCACCTGTGTATTAGACAGTCTTGGTGGATATTCCCATCTCCAGTACCTAGGACTGTGTAAATAAAGCCTCTGTTTGTCCCTGACAGTTAATGGCACTCACCCTGCTGATGGAGAAGACCACACCAGGCTTGCCAGAGCAGACACCCATGAAGCAGTGGCGGAATTGCCAGTAGAAGAGATGCTCACAGATGAAGGTGATGAGACTGAGGGCCATGGCTGCTCCCAACATGTAGAAGACACCTGCCATGTTATCTATATCCAGCTGGCTGCTCATAACCTCATTCTTCTCATTGTGACAAATGCCAGTAAGCCAGAGAGCTTCCAGCTCTTCCATCTCCCCTAGAATGACAGACAGGAGGAAAGAAACAGGTAGGATAATCCTGCAATGGCTGAAGAGCTCAAACTGGGGCATACTGAAAGCAAGATCTAACATAATTTCCAGTCTTCACGTTCTTTTTCCACATCTCCAATATCCATAAAATATCCTGACTGCCCTTCTGATGTGGGCAAGTGCCATTTGTCACAGGCAAGTCAACAGGATTTTTCCAAAGCTGATGGTAGCCATAACAAGCTGTACCACAGGACACAGCTATGATGCTTGCTGGATGTCTACACTGAGATCCTGAAACAGTTGTTCACCACATGACTGAAGACCTGGCCTCAAAAACTTCCACTTTCATTAAGTCAATGAAGGGAAAAATTAGTGACTGATAGTGGTAGACAAAAATTAATCATGTCTAGATGAAAACATTGTATGTTTCCAACTCGGAATCAAAATATTGATTTTTTTCCATCAATTTTTGTTTCCATCATATCCATAGCTCATTAAAACCAAGTGCAATGTTCCAAAAAACATTTGAGTATTTTTACTTGTTTTTCTTCCCTTCAATTTTGTCCAAATTCAACACTTACAAGGGCTTTGACCAATCAAAAATTTTAGTAATTCGTATCAGCTATGAGCAAATGTTCTGTACTCTAATTTCATACACCACTTACTACAGTTATGGTGCTTTCATGAGGGGTGAGAGAGAGGTAAACACACACACACATGCACAAATATTGGGACATTCGGAACAAACTAATTTTGCAGGATGACAAATTGTTTCATGTTTTTAAAAAGTTTATTTTTCACATTTTCAATCTC
Source organism: Molothrus ater (assembly GCF_012460135.2). Taxonomy (NCBI): domain Eukaryota; kingdom Metazoa; phylum Chordata; class Aves; order Passeriformes; family Icteridae; genus Molothrus; species Molothrus ater. The sequence continues at coordinate 47,738,194 of NC_050482.2, forward strand.
CAGTCCAGTGGCAGGGGAGAAAAATCATTACATTTAAGAAGTGTCATAACAGAGTCTTTGAAGCTTTGTGGAGAACTTATGTCCCTCTCTGCAATAATACATACTAGTATTTTTAAGAAACAGAACAATCTCTCTGTCACGTGGCCTATTTTCTGAAGTATGTCCAAGTTATGTTTTTTCCATATTTATAGTACTGTATGTTATTTTCAGATTTCAGGGGAGAAAAAGAATACTTATAAATAAAATAACCTGTGAATTTTATTTATTCATAAAAAAAGGACACAGGAAAATGTAATGTGAAATGGAAAGACAGGAAAATACTTGCTAAGAAGGAATTTATTTTCCCATGAACAGTCTTTCTTAATACTAGCATTTTCTCTGTAAATTAAGAAGTGAACTATGTAACTATAATGTTCTAATTAAAAACTCATTCCAAAATATGCTTCTGAGTCTCAAGTTTTTCTTTTTTTTTTTTTTAATTTTGTTTTGGGCTATTTTTAGGTTTTGGAAAATCTGATTTAGCTCTTTCATCCAGAAATATTTATCAATTCAGTTAGCTCTGCATGAATTGATCCTGTCTAGAGCTATAAAGTATGGAATAACCACAGACAGTCCAGTATAATTAGTGGGTTTGGTCATGGCAAAACCTCAAAGCTAGTGAAAAATTCACACCAGAGTTCTTGTTTTTACAAGATATTTTGCACATAAGATATTTTTCAAACATACATCTGATCTTGTTCTATGAAAACTTTAGTGCTTTTGGCACTAAAGGCTTTTGATGATACTGCTACCCTGCATCAATAACAAGAAAGACGTGAAATTCTCGCATTTTTGGTGTGTTGCCTCTAAAAAAACTCCATTAATAATTCCATGTTCTCAACTCACATCTGAAGCACCAGAGCTAGAAGCTTCCATTTCTTACCATGCAAAACTCAGTATTTCTTAGGAAAATTCCAGCACTTCTCTTTCTTGTCACTTACCATCTCCAAAAAGCTGTAGAATCGCCAGATCAACCTGGCGCTTCCAGCCTGAGTCCTTCTGGATGGCAATGCCATAGCCAGTGGAGGCAAACACTTTCCCACTCCCAATTGTCACCAGCTTGCAGCCTTCATCTCTGCCAGCCATGTAGTTTAGCACTGCTGCATCATAAATGAAAGCATCCAACTTCCTGCACAGAGGCAAGAAACAAGAGGGTATAGTACAGAAAACATAACATCTGCATGAAATCAAAGGTGGTTTTAGGAAGCTAAGCAAGAAATTAACCTCTTTAAGATGGACTGCAATATGTCATGTAGAATCATAGAAAGGTTTTGTTGGAAAGGATCTTAAAGACCTCTTAGTACCAACCCCCACTGCAATAATCCGCGGTTCTCTGGGCTTTGTATGGGTCCAGTCCGGCTAGCTGGAGCCCAAGCCCACACGGACCTGCATGGACTGAAGATAAAAGACGAGAAGGCTCTTCCCATGTGGAAGCGAGTGTCCTGTTTATTGGCTTGGGATGGGACACTGCTGGCCACAGCGACGCCCCAGGCAGGAAAGAGGCCGAACCTTTACCTGCAGTGGGGTTTTATCCCCCAGGGGAAAGGGGACGGGGAAAGAGGACCGTGGCCAATGGGATGCCATTGGGGAGGGGCGAGGGGAGGGGATCCATGGGGCCAGGGGTGTAGAAAGGAGTGCATGGGGAGAAACCATGGGATGAGGAAGGGGGAATAATCTAATGACATACCACACTCAGTACAAAATTCCCAGTGCAAAACAACCAACTAAATGAACTATTTAGTGCAATACAACACCCCATGACATAAGCAGGAACACCTTCCACTAGATGAGGTTGCTCAGAGCCCTATCCAGCCTGGCCTCAAACACTCCTAGGGATGGGGCATCCACAACTTCATCACCTCACAGTAAAGTGCCTCACCACCATCATGCAAAAGATTTTTTTTCCTAATATCTAATCTTTCAGATTGAAAGCATTCCCCCTTGTCCAGTCAGTACATGCATTAATTAATCCAGCTCTCTTGTAGGCTCCCTTCAGGAAGGTCACCCTAAAGTCTTCTCTTCTGAACAATCCCAATTCTCTCAGCTTTTCCTTGTAAGGAGATGTGCTCTATCCTTTTAATCATCTTGGTGGCTTCCTCTGGACTTGCTCCAGCAGGTCCATGTCCTTCCTATGCTGGAGACCTCAGAGCTGGATGCAGCACTACAGGTGGTGTCTCACCCAGTGCAGAGCAAAGGGGCAGAATCCCCTCCTTCATCCTGCTGCCCATGCTCCTTTGGATGCAGCCCAGGATACAATTGGCTTTCTGTGCTGTGAGTGCCATTGCTGAGTCGTGTCCAGCCTCTTGTCTACCTGCACTCCCAAATCCTTCTTGGCAAGGCTGCCCTTGATCCCTTCATGCCCCAGCTGGTGTTGATACCAGGGGTTGCCCCAACCCAAGGTGCAGCACCTTGCTCTGGGTCTTGTTAAATCTCATTAAATCCCCATGTGCCCACTTCCTGAGCCTGTCCAGGTCCCTCTGGATGGTATCCCATCCTTCAGGTGTCATCTTCACTTTCAGCATAGTTAGATTAAAATCTAAGCTTAAAGCTGTCTTACAGGTGAATCTGGGTTAAATGAGGATCGTCTATTTTTTTTCTGACTATGTGCTAATCATCATTTCTGATCTTAAAGGAAATTTGGAATACACACATACTGCAAGATAAAGGTGAATGAAGAGGAAGTCAAGGGGATCTATATCCTTAAGAATAGCTTATATTTCTCTACTGCCTTTCATCTCAAAAGAATCTAAAATGCCTTATAAAATGTATCAATATTAGACAGCAAAGTAGGGATTGAAGTAAGGAAAATATTTTCTCCAATTCAAATACTGGCATGACTTAGCTGAGAACAACGATTTATTTTTCAAATCAAATACAGTCAGGACATTATGTTTAACCCCTCAGTTACTGTGAAAAGTACTACCAGATCTTTACCAATGTCAACTGGCCACAAGAGCAGCTTTATAGTTTACCCTGTTGAATTGGTCTTTGTTAAAGAATTTTTAGCTGAAAATCACAACAAAAATTCTGTTTCAACACAAGAAATCCCCATTATGGACTGTGTAGAGAGCACAATGGTGTGATGAGAGCCTTTTCACACTACAACAAATTGATTTGGATGTGGGGTACAGTCTCAGGAAGCTGCATCTTCCACAAACCCAAAGACAGCAGATGAGTAAATCCTCCCACTAGATCTGAAATGAAACATTTTCTGATAAATCCTAAGATCTTCCAGTTGCACATTATCTCTCGCATACTGTGTTTACAACACACCTCCTGCACATATATTTACAGTATGGTGATTATCTCAGTTCAAGTGCTTATCTGTGAGGAAGTCTGTCCAAGGGTGAATATGAAGCCAGGATGACATCTATCACAAGTGATGACCTCTATCTCATCCATATATTTCCAGGACAGTGCATATTTATTTCCTGAATGATGACTGTCCTGGCAAATGTACCTTCCCAGGATGACATCCAACTATGGTACAGCCATTTGTAATGGGCTGCGGGCCTTTGAACCTGGCAAACAGGTTTAGGAATATTCAGTCAATCTAGTAATTAAATTGGCTAAACATCTTAATTTGTGCTTTGAAATGAACTTTCTCCTAAGAGTACAACATGAGTGTAAGCAAAAATGTTTTTTATTCACTGTGGCTGGGCTCTGACAACCAAAATGGTCAGTTCTGAGAGCAGGTCTTTAATTACAAAGGACAAAGGCTTGCAAAATGTCATTTTGAGTTAGGTCCTTTGCAGATTCACTGTTATTAAAATAGGATGAGCTATTCAAGCATGCTTTTTGCTAACGATTTTTCCCATGTCTCCAAAATTACCCAAGGAAATGCTTACATTTTTATACTTCCATATTATTCAAATAATGTTTTGTTTAGCCCTAGATACTAAAATATTCCAGAGAGTAGGCTACTTCCAAACTATTTGCTTCAAACCTACCTTCCATTATACAGTATTAGCTGGTGATACACTGGGGTGGGATTAGTCTGACAGCTTCCTGATTAACATAATCTTTTATACACAGAAGGAGGGAAAACAAAGGAATTTCCAGATGACAATGTAAGTGCTCAGAGAAAAACTTTGTCCACAGAGACCTGTGAGCTTTTCTTCTGTATGCATAAAAACCCATCAGCATGAAACATCTCGATGAAGCAAGGTCTCGGGGACCAACACACACATGGATTATGCACACAGGGATACAGGAGAGCCTCCTTTTCCTTTTTTTTTTCTTTTAATTCTTATAAACACAGCAAACCAAGAAACTTTTATACAGATATCAATAGAAAAACCTGGTAAAAAGAACCACAGAGTCACTCTCCTGTGCTCCTGTGCTGTGTGTGGTCTTGCTATACTTTTAACCATGGAATGACAATCGAGGCTCATTTTTCAAACCCTAAAACTTAAATTTTCCAGACAAGCATGCAAAAAGTCAGGTTTCTGTGGTGAGTAAGCATGCAAGAAAGCCTCACCCAGTCTTCAGCGAGAACAGAGCATCGTCCACGCCCCTCTGATTGAACTTCACCATGTAGCTGTGCATTTCAGGGTAGTTGTTGCGGATGTTCCTTTCCGTGCTGCCGTTGGGAACTGTCCCGAAGCGGAAAGGGGGTGAGAAGTCATTTGGTTTCTGGAACTGAAGAGACAGAAAAAGGAATATTTCTCACAGTCTTTCAGATGGAAGCAGTCATCTGGTTGGAAGAACATCAGAAGGTTGATCTGATTTTATTTTACTATCATGTAGAAAACATAATTGAAAAGATATTTTATTGTTTTCAAACATGAATATCTCCTATTAATGCCAAAGACCTAAGAAGTAAATCTGAGCAAGTTGTTCTTTTTCTCTACTCTGGATTAAGTGCATGAAATAGTCAGTGATCAGAGATTAAGTAGGAGGTTAGATAAAAGCAAAAAGGAAAGGGAAAATGTAACAGTGGTGCTGGAACACAGTCAAGAAACGGTTTCCAATAAAATCTATGTGATGTGCTTTTTATCCACAACTGTCATTTAGTTCCCAAGAAGTATCTTTTTCAGCTCTGCGGATGCCTTTACACTTCCTGGTCCTGACAGAGATAGAAAAGTAATTAATGAGCAGAGATGCCTCTCAGCACACCTCACACCCACTTCACCAAACAAATTATTAGCTTTCAAAGTTTTGGGCAAATGTCCCAAATAAAATGCTGTTAGTGGCTGCAAGTTACTAGTTACATTTGATGCCCAGAACAGAGCTGGCAGAACACTCCAAAGCTTTTGCTGCTCACAAGAAATACATTCATCATATCATTCCCCCACGGCTGAAAGCCCCTGAGATTTTATATGCCACTTGCTTAACTCAAGTCATAATCAATGATCTCTGGGATTTTATGAGGAGTAAAATTTAGACTGTCAATTATCAAGACTGCTTAAAACCCCTAGAACCAGCAGATGAGAAGGAGCACAGAATTATAAACTAGGAACTGAATAAGCAGTAAAGAAAAAGATGCAAAGGTAGGTTAAATGGAAGGAAGCCTCCTCCTCTCTGGATATATCAAGCAGTAGCTTGCCTGGTGTTATTTCTTGGGTCCCAAATGTGACTGTGTATTTCTATGATCCTGAGAAGCACAGGCTGTTGTTAGACAACAGGCTAATGGTCACACCAAAACCATTTAAGAGAGGGAGGGCACCTGGTTCATGAATACGTGCAATCATGCACTGCCACCTTCTACAGGCCTGCAATCCACAGATAGTTCTAGCTTAAAACACGTGCAGATGAGCCTTGTTCTTAAGCTCTACTTAAAGCCATTTTGGAACTTGGTCAGCTCAGCTGAGGAGGCCAGAGCCCCCACAGCAGTGTGTCTTGTTCACATCTCAGCCATGAGGACAGCTAGAAGCTGGGTCTGTGGGTAGATTACACACTGCTCACTTGTTTCTGTGTATCAGCCAACTCATCTCCAGTTAGGATGGCAAAAGGGGCTAACTTGCATGCGCATGTGAGTGTGGGAGAGAGAACACGTGTCCTACTGCTTTAAGCCAATAAAAAACATTGGGGCTGTTTTTCTGAACTCAGGCTAGTGCATCACCAACAAAACAGAAGTTTCACACAGCATAAAACAGACTGTAAGGTGTCTCTTAGAACTCGGTCACACCCTCTAGGGAGGAAGAAAACTCGCAGCTATCAAAGACTGTAATGAAAGCAAACTTTGATGGGAGAAAAATCACCGCAGCATGCTAAAATTATTCTTTTTTACTAAGCTGATTAAAGCAGCAGCCTAGGGGACCCATCACAAGGAGGGCACTGCCATGCCAGACACAAAGAAACACAGTCTCTCCCCTGACATGCTAAACCAGAAGATTGCAGCATGGGCAACTTGCCTTCCCAGAAGCTGCAGAACCCCACCTTAAAGGCATACAGGACATTCCCATTCCCACAGAGCCCTCTGACAGAGTACAGCCAACAGGAGAAGCATCAGGCAGGCCTGACCAGCATTTGTGTGGCTGAGTTTTGGCAAGTCCATTTTATACTTCCACCCTCCATTCCCAGTCATACAATCTCTACTTTTGTCTGCTTCCATCATGGTGCCTACAAACTGGAGTAAGAAGGATTACAAAGGCAGGCATTTCCCTGTGAGAAGGGAAATAATCCCAGCTCTGAACTATCTTTTGTTCCCACACTGTTCCAGAGCCCATAATAGCAGCCACAGGTGAAAGGCTCCAGAATCTCCTGGGCAATCAATAAATAAATGAAAACATTTCTCTTGTAAGAAATTACTGTTTCTGGCTACAGGAAAAGCACACTTCTAGAGAAAGAGGTCAGGTTGATGACTTCTTCAAATTCACATACTACTCATTCACTCACCAGTCCTTACCTCCTGCTGATTCCTTAGTCAGAACAGATCTTCAAATGCAAATAACTCTCCACACACCAACATGCACACACACTTCTTCAGCAATAGCTTGGTGAGCAGAAAGACAGGAAATTATATGAAAGGATCCATATGGGGCCCACACCAGACAGTTTTAGCTTGAGTGCCCAAGAGGAACACAGATCCCCAGCTAACCTAGCTTAATGTTTACAAAGCTGAAAGTAACCAATGTCCAGCTGACTCCACAGTCCATGCAGCCAGAGATAAGCAGCTACTTCTCCCTATTTGAGAAATAATAGCGTAGATGCATGGAGCTTTCTGATAGGAGATAGCAGTTCAAAAATCCCCATGTGTGTTTCTTGGCAGTAAGTGGGCACAGCTCAGCCCAAGGATGAAGGGATCTCCAGTGAGGTCTCCAGAGTCAAAAACTATTGCATCATTCTGAACTAACTTCTGTCCCACACAGCTCATCCTGAGGGAACAAGAAGACGTGTGAGCCTTCCCAGGAAGTTCATGGGACAGATGGGGAAGGAGTGTGTCCTTTTCTGCCAACACAGTAGAGGAATGTGTGGAGGAACTGGAGATGATCTGTAAGGAGGAAAGTTAATTGACAGATTGTCAAAGAGTTCAGTAAGGAAAGCCACTTGTTTGATTTCTCCCAGGGGCTGGGACCGTGAGCCTGGATCATAAGTATCATCCCCAGGGAAGCAGGGCTCTTTGGCAGACGGGTCTGTAGGGAGTCTGAGACACGAGGGAGGAGCTGATGCACAATGCAGGGGCCATTACATGGAGAAAGCCTGTGCAGAGATAATCTCAATGCTGCAGTGAACATTGACAAAGGACGTAACCACAGATATGAACAGAAAGGGTCAGAATGTAGAATTAGAGAACTGTCCCATTATTTAATGCAAAAATTTCTCCTGTCAGAGCTTTAAGTCACAACAACTCCACTCCAGGCATCTGCGAAGGGGAGTCCTGTGAGGTTCTGGCAAAAAAAAATGCAGTGGTAATAGGGGAAGGGAAGATACGCAACTACACCAGTTGCTGAGAACCAGCTGTACAGGGTCCACATTTGTAGGAGCCCCACATTATACTTGCCTGCAGCAGGAGACCTGTCCTGCTGCCCAGCTCTACCTGCCTCAAGGGGTGACTGCCTGTGAGGAACCAGCTCAGCTCACTGCAGTCCTGCACCCAAAGAGCCCCAGACAGAGATGTATCCCACTTGCATCCTCCCACTCATTCACCATGGAACCTCTGCTGGGAGATGCTCCCCTGTTATGTACCCAAGGTGGTGTGCACATCCTCTTACCCCTGAAAGAAGTCCCCCTTGCTTCACATCAGTTGTGAAGGTGGATACTAGAGATGGGGGTGGAAAGCAGGCACCGAGGATGCCTGAAGGGCTGCAGTAGCTCTGGAACATGAGATATCTATGTTTAGAGCCCAGTGGCTGCCTGCCTCTTCAACCCCTCACTCCACAAACTGAAATCAAGGAGCATTAAGTGCAAAGCAGACCTCGGCTTTGCAAAAGTAACCTCTCTGAGTCAGAGAGCAGATATCTTCCTCCTCTGGAGAGCAATAAACACACAGGCTGGAAGCTGTTAGCACATTCAGAGGGGAGAGCTCCTTTGCCACTCCTCTCCCCATCTCTCCACGAGAGCTGTCGACAGCGGCAGTGAAAGCGGGTTGAAGTGGCTCGGCTGGCAGAGCTGTTTCATTAGCAATTTGGAGCCGTGCCGTGCAGAAAGCAGCATTGTTCTCAGATGTTCAGATATCAATCTGCATAATGAAACAGGTGATAGGAGCTCTTCCCATTCATGCAGCAGCAAATGGAGGGGATTTAGAGATGAGGGGAAGGGGTTATGTCTAATTGGCGACAATTAATTTGATGAGAATTTTTTTTTCAATATATTGTCTATCACCAAATGGATCCAGAAAAGCACATCTGCACTTATTTATCTGCCTCATGTAGGCCCTGTTTACACTGTAAAGTGTTTGCCAATAGCATTGAAAGCAGTTTCCCAAACTCAGCAAGCTCTTGCTACAAAGAGTCTCTTTTTTATCAGCCGATCTACTTTTACACTGCTGAAAAAAAGCCCAGATCAATGCACTGCTGAATAACATAATGAGCTGGCAGAACTTGGTGCAAGGGTGGGTGTGTGGGTGTGTGGGTGTAGTGCTTTACCCTTATACAGCTTCTCTGGGAGGGCTCCTTACACTCTGTAAGGCCCTGATGACCAGTTAAAGTTTTCTACCACAGGAAGCTCCACAGCTCTGACCCATCAAACTGAGAGCCACAAATTCAGCTCCTCTGCTAGCTGCAAGTCCAAAAGAGCTTAAGCCCATGTTAGATACTTTTGAGCTCGCTTCATTTACCCAAAAGTAAGTGCCAAGCTGAGATGCCTAGGGAATTTCACCCTGGGAACAGGTCTCTCATAGTCCCTGTGTCAAATTTGCCCACCACCTGAGGGTAGTTTGGACACTCCAGTACACCTAAAATAGCCCTAGACATCTACATCAGCCCAAATGAATCTAGCCACTGGGCCATTCAGCTCTCAGGGCATCTCCCACCAAAAGCACAGGGAGCCAACCACTATGGGTAGCAACAAGCCTGAAGTGCCCACCACCCTCCTAATGTAAAACTTCTTTGCATTGCCCAAACATCCTTGATTGTCTCCTCTTGTTCTGGTTCAGCTGTATGTCACTGCAGTCAGCTTGCCCCTTTCTTCATTGCCTGAAAATCCAACCAGGCTGTTTGCACAAGAGCTTCCTTCAGAACCTTAAAAATTGAAGAGTGGGTCAGTGGTTTCCAGGTCTAACTCTGAGGTAGCTCTATGCCTGTACTTAAGTCCTGATAGGTTACACATGTCCACAGCAGCATGTCTTGCCATAGCTGCCTTCTGTGTCCTCTGTTTTCAGCTAGGAAATAAATTCCATCACAGCTAATGGACAACTCTCAAAGAGAAAAAGCTTGTTTTATTCTTATCCCCAAAATACATAATTTTTGTCCTCAAGCTGCACCATAAACAATGTCACAGAATCCCAAACCTGGATTTGACCCTGAGAAGATGCCTCTTCCACCTCTGTCTCTCCAGTGAGTCTCTCCTGGGCATCACCATTCCTGACAGCTCTTAATCCAGTCCACTGCGGAAGATGGCTGGAGACTCCTCCATTCCCTGGACATTGCCCACCAGAGCTTTACTACCGGAAAGTTCTTCCAAGTATCTGAACTAAAGTCTTCCAGCTGCAAATACAACTGCAATATTTTCTGTTATCTTGTCCGTGGGCAGGGAAATCCAAATAGTTTCTTCTTCTCTGAAGGTGAATTTTATGTTTTTGAAGACCATTGTGCTGCTGCTTCTCCATGTTCTTTGACTGCAGCTAAAGAAGCCCAGTTTCTTTAGTCTTTCTTTGCAAGCTGTGGACCTGCAACCATTCTTGCTGTTGTCCTTTGGCTGTATCCTGTAGGTCTTTCCTTGACTTACCTTTGGTTGGTGAACATATATGTTCACCAATCAAGAACAGATCTGATCCCCATATCAAGAACCATATCTTGATGGTTCCACCATATCAAGAACAATCTGATCAAAACCCAAAGATGCTGAGAGAATATTACACTAAAAAAGCTTGCAGCAAGGCAACACAAACAATGCTAATCAGAGTTCATGCTTATTATTCCTCTTCTCAGGGCCTCTCTGTATTATATCATGTTTTGTCGATCCTTCATTTTCAGCTTGCAAATTCTTCAAAGCTGCAACTCTGTCCTGATCTGCATTCAGGTAGTGACCAGTTTGTTTCTGGAATGTCAATCAACACTGCCAGCACCATTTTCAGAGCTTTTACTGTATTCTCTTCTTTCTGCAGCTTGGATTGTGCACGTAGGCACATCCACAAACCCATGCTCCCAGTCCCCTGTCCTGCTAGAGGAGGTGCTCTACAGATTTTGAGCACAGAACTTGCTACTGCTGGTGGATTGGTGTTGTAGGCACTGTAAAATTGACAAAATTGCGTCCCTGCTAGGAGTGGACTAGCTGTGCCAGCCCAACAGCATAGGCAGAAAATCATACTGCAAACCTAAATCTTAGCACTGGTACAAGTCTGTGAGGAGAGCAGACTAAAGTGACTGTGCTGCTTATTCTCTATTATTAATGACTCTCTTGTACAGATACTTCTTGAGATTCATTCCTTAAGCATCCCTCTCCTCTGTGCACAGTCATGTAGTTTTGACATTACAGACATTTTTTATTTCCAAGGTGGAACTCTCAGCCATTTCCAAGTGACTACGAGTTTTCAGATCATCCTTTTACCCTGGCTCTTTTTAGTTCCCTCCTGCATTCTGTCACAATAACATTCTCTGCCTCTTCAGCAGTGGCTGGGACTCCTCACAGCTCTGAATCCAGTTGCCACATCAACTCTTCCTGAAACCCCAGTTTCTTGTCTTTGCTAGTCAAACAAAACATCTTGATGCATAAACAAACAAAAAAAGGAAGCTAAAAAAAAGGGGACCAAACAGCACCAAATCAAATATGTCAATTGTGGCAGGGCATAAAATTTCCCTGTCCTCCCTCAGACTTTGACTTTGTGGTTTATCTTATTATTCAGTACCCAGTGATGTTTCAAATTCTCCGTCTTGCTTTGCATAGTGCTTTCACCCATGAATTGTTCTAGATAAGTCCAAGAAAGGAGTTATCAGTTAGTGCAGCTGACTGCAGTGAAGTTGGCAAAGAATTCTATTAAAGTCCCTTTTAAAGGAAGATGTAGTGTGGGTCAGACCCACAAACAAGAAAGAAAAATATCTGTGAATGTCTGTTGGTGAAAAATGGACATGTGCGGGTCAGGAAAGGGAACAGAGCAACCTGGTGACAATGCAGAGGTGAGGGGGGGCAGGTGAAAGCAAAAGAAAAGACTTCAAATATAGCAACTTTAAAAATAGTTGTCCTTGCAAAATAACTGAGATGAAAGCAGAGATCCAATTGGTGGAAGAAGCCTCCATCACATGCAGTTATTGCCAGAGCAGTGCACACAGTCGGACCGTGTAGCCTCTTTGCAAGCTGGATTGCCATGTACAGACCTGCTCTGTTCCACTCCTGCACCCTGGGCAGAGCAGCATCACCCCAAACAGACAGCATGTCAGGGATCCCACATCCTCCATGGACACACCTGCTTGTGCCTGCTGCCACCACGCTGCCTTTGTGCTGACCCAGGCCTGAGGGGCCACTGCAGGATCCCACATCACCTACAGACAGAGCCCACCCACCACCAGCACACCACAGCCTTCTGGGTGGGGCAAGTGCGTGAACATTGCACAGGCTCTGTGAAGTTTCTCCACCTGACAGGTAATATTAAAGCCTTAAATATTCCTCAGGACACATTTGGCAGTATATAGGCTTCAAGTCACTGTTAGGTGTCCCTCAAGCTTGACCAGAAATCTGCAGTGGAATCACTGAGCGTCACCAGTCAGAGCCAAAAGCTGCTTGCACAGCTGCAGTGTTTGTATGTATGGTATCATACCATAGCTATGGTATCACAGTCATAGCTGTTGCAATGAAGGGTGCTATGAAATCATAGCTACGGTGCACTTAACTTTGGTTGCATGCATGTTGAGGATGGAGATCATCTGTTTATCCAGCATCAAATCATGCCATGTATCTAATTCTTGAAAGTCAGCTTCCTTGGAAGCTAAACACAATGGGACAAAGGGTATCTACTGAATAATCCCAGGCAAACACAAAAGAGAAATTTGTGAGGCAGAAAGATGCCACTTACTACACTCATGTTAATATCATTAGGAGTGTAGATGTTCATTCAGAGGGAGAAAATTAACTGATTAAAAAGACCTTGAGAGGAGAAGTGACAGCTAAGTACAGGGGAATTTGAAATCTGCTTTGTTTGCGCATGAGACAGCTGGTTAACAAATTACAAAACACTCTGAAAAATTCAGAGGATGTAGTTTGGTGGGGAAGCAATTCCATTTTTCACCCATTTTCATGAACAAAGGAAGGTCAGATCCTCCTGTCTTCTGAATACTAAGAGTAGCCATCCTACTATTATGTGGGTACTATCCACTGGGCAGCAGGGTGAAACCCTGCACAAGCCTGGCAAACCTCCAAAAGACTTCACAGGGGCCATAATTTTCATCCAAGCAATTTTAAAAGCTTAGTAATTACATTAGTGCAATTTCTTAAGCACATCTGTAGGGCAGAGATGCAAAGCAAAACAGCAGAGCACTTCAGACAGGGCAGCACCTTCCCAGAGCTGGGAGATAATGCCTTCCTTTAACCTTCTGATGAAAACTGCCTCCTACCTGCAAGTGAAAGACAGAGAAAGGAAAGCCACATCACTCCCATGTGAGTCCTGGGGCACTGAGCTATACCTGGAGTAAACAAGTCTACTGGGCCACCCAGATAATGGGGATGTTTGACCTTGAGTAGCCAAAGGCCTGGGAGAAGCAGGGCAATAAAGTAAAGTAAAGCATGCAGTGAAGTAAAAATGCCTGGAAAGATACAATCTGCTAAATATTTATCAAGTATATGTATGTGCATATAACTCCAAATGTCATGGTCACTAGGCATCAGGTATGAAAGCGTGTGGATACAGCTGTTGTGGTTTTTTGTTTTGGTTTTTTTTTTTTAATCCTGTAGATCTCATACTCTCATCCCTTCCTCATCCCTTCCCCACCAGTAATTCAGCCCTGATCATTCAGCTGAAGGAGGCCAGCTCTCATCTCTCAGGCTGCCAAATTTTGGTGGCAGGGCCATTGTCTTTTATTTGACTGTAAAGTGCCAAGTACATTTATGGCACCACATAAATAATAAATAAAAATATTCATTGTTTTCCTCTCCCCTGACTTATACTGATGTGAGAAGCAGGACAATCCTTTACTTCCCTCTCTCACTCTCCCCCTTACGTAATTCTCCAAAGACAGCTTTTCCAGACTGCCAAGCAATTAGCACAGAAGCAACCAAATTTAACCACTCCCTCCAAAGGGGATAGCTCCAAAAGCTGCTGAAAAGGAAGATGAAAAGAAAGGGTCAGTGGTGGCCAAGGCCTGGAAAAGGCCAGGGTGCTGTGGAGGGGAAATCCAAAAGCTGCAAGCTAAGGACAACGCCATGGCCCCATCCCCAAAGTCCCTCATCCTACAACTCTCATCTGTACCTCCAACAAAACCAGGAGTTTGCATTTCTTCCTTTCCAGCAAGGATGAACTAAGCTGACAGTCTGACTCTGAGTATCCCCTCCCCTCTCATCATACCTGCTTAAGTTCCCAACTAAACTGCATTTTAACTCTCAGAAATCCTAAATAGTCCCATTAGAAGATTTTACTGTCATTAAATAATAGAATGGGGTGGAAGGGACTTTAAAGATAATCTAACCCCAATTCTCATGCCATGGGCAGGGACACCTTTCACTAGACCAGTCGCTTGGAGCCCCATCCAACCTGTTTTGAACAGTTCCCCAACTTCTCTGGGCACTCCTTCCAGTGCATCACCACCATCACAGCAAAGAATTTTTTCCCTAATACTTAATTTAAACCTATTCTCTTTCAGTTTGAAGCCCTTACCCATTGTCCTGTCATTACATGCTCTTGTTAGAAAGTCTCTCTCCATCTTTCTTGTATGTTCCCTTCAGCTAGTGGAAGGCCACAATTAAGTCACCCTGAAGCCTTCCCTTTTCCAGGCTGGACAATCCCAGTTCTCTCAGCTTTTCCTTGTAAGGAGAGATGCTCCATCCCTTTAATAATTTTGGTGGCCTCCTCTGGACTTACTCTAGCAGGTCCATGTTCTTTTTGTTCAGAAGACAACACCTCAGAGCTGGATGCAGCACTACAGGTGGTGTCTCACCAGTGCAGAGCAAAGGGGCAGAATCCCCTCCTTCATCCTCTGCCCATGCTCCTTTGGATGCAGCCCAGGATACAATTGGCTTTCTGTGCTGTGAGTGCCATTGCTGAGTTGTGTCCAGCCTCTTGTCCACCTGCACTCCCAAATCCTTCTTGGCAAGGCTGCCCTTGATCCCTTCAACCCCCAGTCATTTTTTATACCAGGGAAGTCCCTACAGATGAACAGAAAAAGAGAGAATCATGCGAGACCAAGTGAAGGCTAAAGCACACTGCAGCCTCCTTGTTGCTCTGCACTGTACAGTGCTGAGATGAAGAAAAAGAGGGAGAATGACAAAGAACTAGGACTGAAGCAGGGGGAAAACAAAACATGTTTGAAGACCCACTGACTTTAAACATTTATAGTCTTAAAATCTACTGAATCACATTTTAGCATACAGGCACAGAGGTTTGTTCCAAAGATCTCAGAAAGCATAAAAATTATCCCAATACAAAGACTGCAGAATGTCTAAAAATCTATGATAAACACACCCATCTGCAACTGCAAAAAATTATCTAAGATTATATTTATGTATACAATAAATGTGTCACAAATTAGAAAAATCTATTACTAACATATGATCAGCTGTAGCTATTTAATAGCTATTTATTAATAAAAAACTTTTAGCATAATATGTAATTACACATAGTACACATGCATTATGTGTGTTTACACATAATATATAGCTACACTATATAATATTTTAAAATACTTCTTACTATAGCACCTGATGATTTACAAGGACATGCAGAGAAACAATCAGATTTTAAGCCATAATATTTCAGACTATTAGCACTCTGGGTTTGTTACACTTCACTATGAACCAGTGTTTCTTTTATTAAGCACTGTAGTTGATACCACTGTTATTGATAAAGGTCATATTTAAGCAAAAGGCACAGTTCAACTCATTTAGAGGGAGATGTACTGCTAGGGAAGCACTGTGGAAAGAAATTCAACTCTACCCCATGACATAAGGTCTGGAGATTCAAGAACCTCTTTATTATGGGGAGGTTTTTTTGTCAAGTAAGGTGCATCATATTTACGCATTTTGGAAAAGGTTATGATTTATCACAAGAGGACAGGATTGGAAGTGGCATGGTCCTTCTTCTGTCTGCCTAACTCATATCTCCACAAAGGTGTCCTGACAATAAAAATCATTCTGCTGTTGAAAGATGACGTACTTTCTGGCTTTGGACACTGCCACATAAAACTTCCTTTGTATCCTGCTGAAATGTGTGGAAGTACCACAAATGTCAGTTAACACTAAATATTTAATCCTGTGGAAGATTTGTACTGCCTCCAAATCATCCAGTTAGACAATCTTCCCCTTGTAGAGCTCACAAGGCACAAGACTGACCCTCACTTTAGTCCCCTTAAAAAACGTCTAGCTGAAGGTGTCTGCTCTGCATTTTCCCTGGACTTCTCCAGAACAGGTATTTGTTGTACAAAAGCTGCAAGCTCGAGGAAGCATTTAACTTCAATCATGTGAATAATAGCCCATTGACTTTAATGTCACCACTCATGAGCACAAAGTTAAGCACACGCTTAAGTCTGGGATCCTTGCATATCTGGGATCCTTGTATAATTTCGATTTTACGTGTCACAAAGTACAATGTGGGAAATAATTCATTTTTCAGTTTCACAGCCAAGCATCTATTACTGCCAGAAAAGAGCAGATTCTTTTCTTTCTGTAGGTTTTTCAGTGTCTTTCTGTAGGTTTTTCAGTGAGGCTTTTGTTTTGTATCAACCTGAAATGTTCCATTCACCTCAGATCTACCTATGTTGTTTTGTCTTCCAATTATCTCTGTCCGTCCCCTTCCTTGGTTACAGAAAAAAAAGAAATCTTTTTTCCACTTTTTTCCCCCTTAAATGTAGGTCAGTTTTATGAGTAGTGCCTTTAGAAAATGACAGGTCAAAATACATGTCAGAAATATCAATTTTGTATAAAGTGTACTAAAATGAGCTATTTTGGAAAATATCAGAAATTCCATCTGCCTTCTTCTACTCTCCTCAAGTTTTTTTTTCATAAAAATACTGCCCAGTTTTAACTTCAAAACCTACCTTTCAAGAAAAGAAATAAACTCATATCTATTGAAAAAATAACTGACCCATGCTGCATTTGTCTCAACATTGCATTAACATCTTGAAAAGCAAATAAGTCAAATGCGTGTGAAATTTCAGCAATCTATATTAATTTGCAGGCATGCAGAAATCAATTTCTCTTCTTTTCATGTCAATTACAAATTACCATTTTGATACTTTATTAACTTCTTTGGCATTTCCAACTAATTTACAGGAAAGGATACTATTTTTTTATTATTATTAACCTACTGCCTTCTAAATCACTTTATTTAAATGCCCTGCTGGCTGTCCACATTTGCTTTTATTCTATTACTACTTTATATGAATGGAAATTACGTATAGCTATTAGATTACTTGACACATTAGTTCATTTTATATAATCTTTCCTGTATTTATTGCCTTCGTCAGACCAAAATACCGCAGGCGCTTGTTTCTCTAATGTGTCTGAGGCTCTCCCGCTAATGGAAATTGCGTTATATCTTCTGATTGCACTCAGATGAAACCCAGACCCAGGAGCTGACTGATATTCTGCAACAGGCCCTCTCACCATCGGGGCTTTCGCAGGGCTCAGGGCAGCAGCAGCAGCCCCCAGGTGGATCCTGGATGGATGCAGCCCAGCAGCACGAGCAGAGATGCTCCAGCTGGGCTTGCTGGGAGCTGGCACAGCCACTGTGGCACTGCCCCTGCCAGGACCACCTCCAGCCCCTCTGCTGCACAGGGTGGACCAGTGGAGGTGGAAGGTGCTGCTTCGGCTCCTGCGCAGGAGCAAAGTGGTTCAGCGTGCCACGGGCCCAGGGAGCTGGAAAGGAGATGCTGTCAACATTAGGACTTTTCCTGCAGAGCTGACGAGGCCAGCGCTGCTCTCAGGCAGGAGCAGGTTTCTCCCCCCTCAAACTGCCCATGGCTGCCCCAGAGTTAAGAGCTAAAGCTTGATGTATGATTTAGCAGATCGCAAGGTTAACATGAGGGAACTAACAGCCATCATAAGGTGGGTTCCTGCACCAACTCTGGCACCTGTTTTGAGCCAGCTATGCTCAAAGGGTGGCATTCAGCAAGGTCAGCATCACCTGGGACAGAGTGGCAGAGGTCCCTACATTCATACAGGGAGCCTTCAGACACCCTCAGTTCAACCTGGTACCCTGGGACAGAGGCATCCACTCCAGCCCAGCTCAGAGAGACATGCTCAAGCATCCACAGAACCACAGTGGGGGTGTGACTTTAGTCATTGTATTGCATGCCATTAGGAAGTAAATGCTGGGGCACAGCCAAGACATCATCCAAGAGACATCCACCATCCTGAGCCATCTAGAGCATTTCAGTCTGCTTTTCTGGGGAAGTGGCATGCCAGCAGCTGTAGGCATCTCTTGCAGTGGTTCTTCCCAGGCAAAACCTAAGGAAGAGGGTCCAAGGAGACGCTCAGGATTGCTGTTGCGGAGTGTAGCCAGTCTGACCTTGGCAAGTGCACGCCAGCCAAGTACAGGAATGGATTTTGTGAGTACATCTGGCATTTAGGCTGCTCTACAGTGTCAGTGGGACACCTTCCCCAGGTACTGTCGAACTACAGAGACGTCTGCATGCAGATCTGGGTCTAGGCAAGTACGAACAAGATCATTTTGTTACTGTCACTTTGCCGATTGGCTTGGATTACATCATCTGCTGAGTCCTTGTGCTGGACACAGGTGCCCTTACCAGCTGATGGAGAAGGCCAGGAGACCAATCTGCCTGACTTTTGCTGTGGACACCAGATCATACATTTGGGATAAAAGAGATTGGAAGCGTCAATCTTTCCCCTTGGAAAACAGTCTTTCCCACCTGGCTTTGAACAGTGACTGCCTCTTTTGAAAGTCTGAAACTGGCTTTAAGCAGACAAGAGAAGTGAGGTAGAACACAGTGCACCTCCATGTGCCCTGGATGTGGCTGTGCCCTTCATCCTGGCCAAGCAGTGCACTGAGAGGGTCAGTGAGTTGCAAGAAGGCTTCAGAAAAGGGTAAAGATGAGATTCAGAAGAGTGAATTCCTCCCAGACCAGGGGAT
Source organism: Molothrus ater (assembly GCF_012460135.2). Lineage (NCBI taxonomy): Eukaryota > Metazoa > Chordata > Aves > Passeriformes > Icteridae > Molothrus > Molothrus ater. The sequence goes on from NC_050482.2 coordinate 47,757,065, forward strand.
CTGTGACAAATGTCTGGATGACTGCTCACAAATCCTACAGGGCCCTTTGCATATTCACAGAGTAAAATCCATAAGCCCAGTAGATCAAGCTCATTCACTCACTTTATTTTGGATGGAGTTAGTCCCACCTGCCTTTATTGCCCAAAGGCAGCTGTTGGCCTTCAGTTTCACCAGCCAATTTGAATTTGATTCCAGATGCTCTGGTAGGTTGTAATCTTACCCAAATATTGCGCTTGCACTAGCAGCTATGTTTGAGGCATACCACAATCCTCTATGTAGTATAGCCTTTCTCTTCCCCAAGGAAAAAAGCACATATGCTTTAGCATAGCAAAAGTAAATACAGGTACATTGGCAGAGAAGTAGAAAAAAATGAGAAAAAAATGGCCTCAATCCAATACACACAGGTGGCCCTACAGTGAAATCAACTAAAACAGGCCTAGAAATTTGTATTCAAAGGCTCTGTGAAGTTCCAGGAGTCACTGCTTTCAAGTGATATTTCATGCACATATCTCCGCAGCTATGAAGAATATCTTCAAAAACGTGAGAATGAAAGCATGTTCTCTCCATGAGCCTAGGCACAGCCTGAAACAATAGATCACAGGTACAAACTATCCCATTTAGCTCAGATAGTTGAAAACCTAATGATGACAAACTAATGTTACCTCTGATAGGGCTGGCTGGTTTTGAACAGTATCTTTCAATCTGAAGGTTAGAGCTTTCTAAGGAGTCTCTGCAACAATCTCCACCTGACAGGAAAGCATCTTCCCCTCCACCCCATCCTCAACACAGCACATTGCAAATGAGGAGACAATGTGAAACAAATTGAGGTCAAAATGAAAACAAATAACAGGAGCACTTCTGCATGGATTGTATTATTCTGTGCCATGTTTCATTCCAGGAAAAAAAAAAAAAAAAACCAACCAAAAACCAAACAATAAAATGAGTAAGAAAAGCTCCTATGGTTAATCCATCACAGGATTTCCAGCCTGCTGAACAGGACACCATATACACAGGAGGCCTGGCCACAAATTATTTCTAGACTGTCATGATGGACACAAGAGTCAGTAACTACAACCAACCCAGCAGCCACAACTGACACTTGCAGTCCCCCTCTTGCTGCTATCCCCAGTAGCAATGTGTGCAACCCGTTGCTATTTGGCTGCCCTGCAGTGGCATAACCCCTTAAGCAGCCCCAGTGACTGAGTAACAAGCTCAGCATGGGAAATTGAGCCTTACAATACTCAATTCCTTGTGAGTAGCCTCACCAGAAAACAAAAGTAAATGAGTGCACAAAGCATTAACACCCTCACGAGCCAGACAGTGCTACCCTGCATGTATCAGCAATCTTCTCAAATCCTCAAGTGTTCAGAGTCCAGCAAAGGAAATGCTCTGCATGGACAAAATGCTGTGCAGATAAACAAGGCATTGAAATGCAGTCTGAACACAAAACGATTTCTTGTGGTAAGCCTCCAAACACCTTGGAAAAACAACAGTATAACTGCAAATGCAAGCAATAGTAAATCATCAAAGGCACAGTGATTTACCCCCATGGACAGAACTTGTTTTCAGAATAAATTAACAGATCATATTTGCTAGCCTAATGGCCAGCATTCCTACCCAAAACAAATGATTTAATCCTGAAAAACCAGGTTACAGCCATTATACACATCGTCTCCAAAGCTCCATTAATGTGTTTCTTGCTGACACTCAAGGTGTGGTTTGGGATCATGCAAGCACAGTTCAGTTCAGTCTATAATTCATTCCTGAAGTGCTTAACACATGTAAAAGTGCAACTGAATACCAATGAAGAACAGTTGTGCTATTTAAACTAGGGTCTAAAGCTCTGATGATGTGACTCTGAAAACACCTGCCCACTTTCCTTGTGAAAGGAAGGAAGAGAGGGTAGAGCAGCCTATTCTGTGGAAAAGGCTGCTTTGAGGGTTTGGGTGGATACATTACCTTTTTGTCGCTCAAGCCAGACACCTGGTCCACGTATTCCTCTTGGATCATGAAGGCAGCCAGGTTGGCAGTGTAGCTGGCCAGAAAGATGACAGCGAAGAAGGCCCACACCGACACCATGATCTTGCTAGTGGTACCCTTGGGATTCTGTACTGGCACAGAGTTGTTGAACACCAGCCCCCACAGCAGCCAGATAGCTTTGCCAATGGTGAAAGAGGGACCTCCTGGTTCTAGAGTGATTGAGAAACATGATCCCACAGTGAGCATCTGACAGTAAGTGGTCTGCATTTCCAGTCATATACACATCTTGATTTCAGAGTTAAGAGCAGAATCTATTCCCACTTGTGAGGTGAATATCTGCAGCTGCACTCCCCTAAGTTCATGCTACCATATCTCAGCTAAATACAACCTGAAAAATTATTTTTTAAAAATGTCCTCAGGTTTTCATATTTTTCTATCTCAGGGATTTCCACTAAAACCTTATGCAAGGGCATTTTTTTTTAATTTGATTGAAGTATCTAGAAGACCAAACATTTAATTTTGGTTGAAGAGCTGTCCCCAGAAACAGAATTTGCTCAGAAACATTCTATCCTCATTTCCATCTGTTCACGAGTAATGTCCTCAAACTCCCAGTATACATCTGTGTAAAACATGGCTCTGTTTACTGTACTTGTAAAGGTATGAGGAAGAGCACCATCTGAAATAACAGGGCTCTAGAAATACTTCTGCATGAATGTTTCATTACTCAGCCTGTTGAAGATCCATGAACCAGAGAACCCTCTCCCCATATTTTGTGTCTAAGGTTCATGACAGTGACATATACTTCTTCCACCTTAAGAAAATCTGCAGGTCTGCCCTAGATAGTCCTGGAGCAGATCCAGTGTTTTAAAAGCTCCTATTTTCCCCTTCCCCCTTTTCAGTGTGGAAGATCAGTCATACCCCAGAAGCCATGTGTGCTAAGGAAGCAATAGATCTGAAAACACGTGAAATGGCACCTGTTTCACAGCAATCCTGTATCCCCAACACGTGCTGGTTCCATTAGTGGGAACCTAACCCAGAATTTCCTCAACTTGAGCACAAGAAGAGCTGAAAGGGAGAATGCTGTTGTGATCACTATTTGGACACTGAGAAGATCCTCTTAGGATGAATGGAACAGTTCAAGCATCTGTCCTTTCTCCAATAGTGCCAACCTGATCAGCATCCCACGCTGTATCTCCTCAGGCAGGCTGACTGGGCTCTAGTGCTGCTGCCTGTGGTTGACTCCAGTAATATAGCAAAAGGGAAGAAAGTTTTGACATGCCTCTCCAAACCTCCAAGCAGCAAATAGCATAGATCATCTGGAAACACTAACCGTGTTACCCTAAATACAACTGAACAATTCAAGGGGCTCATTTTCTACCCAGGGAACTGCACACCAAGTTCAGAGCACAGTCATCACCTGGTAAACGGGTGCCTTTAAATTCCAGGGAGGTGAAGTTCCTAAGAGAAACATAGTTTGGCAGTCTTTGTCTTTTTACATGCTGGAGGTGGTATTTTTACATCCCTCTCTACCTAATGTGTCCTAAGATATACAGGTGAAAGGCCTGAAAAACATCAGTGGGAACTGTATGGTGGAAGGAAATCTTGAGAAGTTCCCTTCTAAAAGCCTTCCTCTCTCCACTGATCACCCCAAGTGCTTCCACAATTACTTTGTCAGACACAAACCAAGATTGTTATGGGAGATTCCAATCCAAAAGTCTTGATGTCCATAAAGAGAAAATGCAGCTGTTTAAGGCATACTGTCATAGTTCAAATGCAGCCAAAGTAACATTAGCCAGGGTTCTCATTACCAAAATCAGCATTGCAGTCTCTGCAGCAGATTTCTGTATCTTCATATTTCATCTCTCAGGGATAATATCTGTCTGATCATGCAATACTCTTCATAATTACTCAGAAATATTGATACTTGTAGCTGCAGTTCAGCTAACTTAACAACTGCATAACTGCATGCCTGTACTAAAAACTGCTTCCAGTTCCACATCTGTATTAATACTTCCTAAGAGACTCAGGTTTCTCAGTACTTGTGCCCACAGATCCATGCAATTATGATCAGGTGCCATAAAGGCCCTCCACAGCTCTATGTCAAGAGACAAGGTCTCCATTTCCCCATGCATGTGGTTCTGCCTGCATTCTCATTAACACTTTTTATTTTCATTCCTCTCTAATTTGATGGTATATATTCACTCAAAGCACTAAACTTGGGAGCAAATGAGTGCATTTTCCAGTAACTGTCTCTCTCCCACTATTCCGTATGAACCAATAAATCCAGAAAGGTTTGAAGGGCTGATTCACCAGGGGGTGAAGATATGCAGTTCACAGAAGACTCAACTTGCTAATTGTTTTCATGTCAATGAGGGGGAAAGGCTGTATCTTAGGAAGGACAGACAGCCTTTCTTTAATTTATCTGTCTGCCTTCTGAAGATCGGAGCCACAAAAATGGATCACTTTCTTGGTCCCAAATTTCCTGCTGCCCTTGAAAAATAATTCTTTACCTGCTCCAAAGAAAATGAGTTTCCCATTCTCTCAATTGGTCTTAGAAAGCCAGAAAGGCAAGGAAGGACCTGACCAGGTGACAGATGTGGATTCTGGAGGACACAGCACTATGCCAGGAGGCCAGCAGAGTGACTTGCTCTGCAGGGAGATGTAGCACTGAAGGATGGATTGACAGTGCTGAGCCCTGTGATTGCCTCAGAGTGCAGCATCGTAGGCTCTGCCAGCACTGGCTACCAGGGCCCATTTTCCTTCAATGAGAAACAAGTTGGAGCTGGTATGTGCTTTAGACATGAAAGGCGACACAGCTCCCTCTCTCATGCCAAGCAAATTATCCATTATACACATCTGCTCTCTTCACAGCCTTTTTTCCGCCTCCGTCCCTGTCCTCTTCAGTCTGAATGCAGAGCTCAGAGTGGGCTAGATCCCTATCGCATTCAAGGCAAAGGAACACCCAACAAACAAACAGAGACTGGAAATCAGAGGGGATCATAGCAAGAAACAGCCCCCCTTACCTCTGCCATCAGCAAGGCACCGATTGTAGCCCACAGGGCTGAAGTACTCAAAGACGAAGACAGCCACCGCAGAGATGATAAGCAGCATCACAAACATCATCACCCATACGTCAGCACTGAAAGGTTCTGGAGAGGAAGAGAAAACCACGGTGAAAGACCTGATAACACCTCACCTCCTTTGCTCTCCAGAGAAGCCCCAGTGCGGGGCAAACTGGGCTGGGGAAAAGCAGAAGTTAAAGCAAAGTCTTCAACATGTTTCTAAAAACTTCTTGAAATGGAAAAACTGAAGTTTCTGTCTCTGTAATGACTGCATTCCATCGTACTGTTACATTTGTGACACATGGCTCCATCTGGAACCACGCGCAGCCATTGTGGCATGCATTGATAAAATAAAACACATTGATAAAAGATTGTTCCCAGGAAGTCCTCCAGCACCATCTGGAGAGAGTGGGGGAAATCAGGCAGAACTGGCAGAGTTTCAGACAAGCATCCAACTTTCAAGATGTTATCCAGCCAAAGAGCATCTCCAAATTTCTAAGGTTCAGCCATAATGACAGCAGGTTTTTAGTATTCCATCCCTCTAGCAATGGGAACACTGGCTCATTCTAGAAATGTTAGTGTTTGTGTTGTGCAAGTATTTGATCTCTGCCAGGTTTTCTCCTTCTCCCAGTCTGAACAGAAAAAGATAGGACTGAACCAGATCAAAGAAACAAAGAACTTTGCTCCAGAGTATAGCCAATATTGCAACTTCAGTTAAATTGCAGTTTAGAACTTAAGAGATAACTTTAACATTGCTTTTACATACCCCAGCAATACTGGTGGACTTGCTAAGGTAAAAAACTCCTGAGGAATTAGTAGTCATGAAACTCATATTTAAAAAGGTCTGGGAAAATTTCATTACCCATATAAAAGTATTTCTGTCTGTGAATGTTCTCAGGACTCTGGCAGAGAGCAGACAGTAATTACATAACTCATACAGTATGTTTGCAGCATCATAAAGCACTTTATAAAGCCAAATAGTAGACACCAGGAAGGCACGAATGTCTTGGGAAATGCAGTATCATTTCCGTATTCTCTGATCACCCTCCATCGCTGAAGGACATTAGAAATGCCTTTATTGTAAGACACAGTGTCAGCCCAGAACTGATGGCTCAACTGTTCTTAAAAAGGTCTATTAGTTCTCTAACTTCTACTAGGTGTCAAGGGAGGGCTAAGTTAACAACAGCTTTACAAATAATGACTGTCAATGTGCAACTATTTATTGCCAATTGCTATTACCAAGTATCCCAGCTATAAGGTTTGAATCAATTTTCTTCTGGCCTACACTCATTGAACATACTATTAGTTGAGTCACTGGGAAATCATGTGCTGCAGTGTATGTGACAACTCTGAGTGAGCCCAATTTTTCTAGGATTAGGCATACAATTGCTGAAAAATGCCTTGGCTTGGAACTCATAGGCAGTGCCTATTTGCACTTGCATTTGCCTGGATTTTACTTGCCTGGAACTCAGTTCTAAAACATCACAGTATATTTTTATATACTTGTCCCACAGGTACTCCCAAAAAAGAGCTTTCAGGCTAAGAATCCCAAGCAACCTTCACCTAATTTTTTTTATGACCACCGGGTGAAGTTTTAATTTTAGATTGAAACAATACCTAAGAAGGCAGAAGGTGAGACAGTTCCATTGCTACGTGACACCATGACACTGATTCCCGTCTCAATGAAGGGCACAGAGAAATCCACCACTTCTGAACGTTCCTCATTAATGGTGAGGGATCCCACAGCCATATAGGCCCGTTTGGTGACAACCTGGAGGAAGAAAAGAAAGAGATCACACACAGACACGAGGCAGCCCTCAAGCACCACAGGCAAGCTACTTCTCATCTTCCTGCCTTTCAACACAATCCTTTTACTCCCGTAATCCCATTCCCTATATTGTTTGTAACATCTCTCCTTTCTAATCTTTCATCAGGACACCTTCTTCTTTCAGAAAACCTATAGACATTAATCTTCTCCTCAAAGCTGGTCTGTGTACAAAAAATAAATCCACAGAGGTCTTAGGATAAACACATCATCCACGGAGAAGACGTCTTATCTCATTTTTCTGTCCTTGCTTTATCCTCCCTCGAACACTGCAAAGCTTTATTTCATTCTTTATTCACCTTATACACAACCTAAGCATAATCTAGGTTGCAGCAACCATGGTGAATGGATATCAGCCTCTTTCTAAGACTGTGTAGGCCAAATTTGTGAGACCATAGAGAATAATAATTAATGGTCAGACAAGAAAGGTTGTCATGGTCAGAGTGTCAGAGCAAATTAATTCACTCAGTGCCAAGAAAGAATGCAGGCCAGTCATTTCTAGAGTCACCTCTGTCCCCGTCTCAGAAGTGGACCCAATAATAATGGGAGGCTAGACCTGACCTGTATCACCCAGCCCAGGGTTGAAGCCCACCACGCCCTTCCTTTGTTGCTGACCTCTCCAATCATTCCATTCCATGTCCCATTGATCTTTTTTCCATGCTTGCCATTAGTCACCAAGTAGAGGTCATAGGTGAACTTGACAGACTTTGAGATTTTCTTGAGGATGTCTATGCAGAACCCCTTGCAACATTTCTTCATGTAATCTGGCTCCTCATCAGTTTTGTTCCTGAACCATCACAATAATAATGGGTTAAAAGACTGGGAGAAACAACTGTAATTACCCTCTGTTATCAGTTTGCATTCCCCCTCCCACTATATAATGTGGACAATTTATACTGTGCTATCTGTGTTGGAGGGTGAAGGGACACACTGCAATGATTTGCCCAAAGGGGCTCATCATGAGTGGACGTGGGACAGGCTGGGCAAATGGAGGTGATTTTCTAAAAAGGGTTATAGATTATGATGGTATTGGCCCAACAGACACTTTACATTCTGCTGAGAACAAAGAGCCCCAGATGAGCAGAAGAATACAGGGGTGCATACTCAGTCACAATGCGTTTTTGGCAAGGGACCGTGTTCCTCATGCAGGTGCCACTTAGGGGGTCCACGTTCTCCACAATGACAAATGGTGCCTCTTCCAAGGTCACGATACTCAGGTGATCATCCTCGCGTTCCTCAGAGTCGGGATACAGCTCAAAGCGCGGCCACACATAATACTTCATCTGCAACTTTTTTTCCTTCCATTTCCCCACCTGAGGAGACACAAACCACAGAAGATAGACTTCTAATTGTGCCATCCCTTTGCATCAACCACAGCTACTGCAGTAAGAGGTAAGAGGACCATCCTGGAGTACCCAAACTCATGACTCGTGTAAGATGGAGACATTTCTGGGGAGAAGGCTCTGAGTGAGTGGATTCAAACAAGGGGGAAGTGCAGAACAAGAAATATATCTGAGCTGTCTCATCCCTGTTATGGTCTCACCTCCTGGGAGAGTGAGTGGATAACCATGGGAATGCCGTGACTGTGGTCAAACAGACTTATGTCCTTCAACCTTTTCAGCCAAACAACTGGAACACAATGACTTGGTTACATACCTTAGCTGGAAACAAGGAATTGTTTTATATTTCTGATGCATGAAAATTAATACCAAAGAGTATCTATGATGATTTTTAAATCTTGCTATTTTTTCCCCAATTCTCATAACTTCCATAAATCTCTATTGCAATTTTCCATTTCCTAAGTGAATAGAGATCATATCTTCAGTAGTCGAAAAAGGGGGCGGGACTCAATTATCTTATATCTACTGCTAAGAATGAAAGCTGTTTAGAAGCCACTGCATCCTTAAAGAGACAATACATGCAAGCTCACCCACTGCCCAGGCAGACCATTTCTTGCAAAAAAACCCCCAAAAAAACATCCGGGGAAAAAAGAAAACTTGAACATCGACTGTACTTTCAACTATCAAAATCTCGCCTTTGTTCTCAAATCCCCCTCCCACCATCACAGTTGACAGTAATTAGCACCTTGGCTGGCAACCAAAGCTGAGAGGGTGAAGAAGCTAACTGGGCTTTAGAAGAAGCATTCCTGTATGATCCTCAAAGCAAGTCCTCCAGGCCAGGACTGAGACATGCTGACTTGGTGGCAGAGGTAGTGTGGGTGCGTGGGAAGCTTGCATGACTGCTCTTAGTGGTGTACCTGCTTGGTGGGTAAACAAAAAAGCTTCACTCCACTCCAAACCAACACCCCTCCCACAACCCCCAAATTTCAGTCATTTATTTATTGAAATGACAGAATGGGAGGGAGAACATTTATTAAAGGCTCATTAGGTGTCAGTGGATAATCTGTGAAACTCAAAGCCCAGCTGGGGTTTGGCATTTGAGAGTATCCAGAAATCACATAAAACACTTGTCACCTTCAAAACAAACAAATACTTCATCTGGCCATGAAAGAAAAATCCTCTCTGAGGGCTGTGGAGGGGAAGAAAGGCAGAAGAAATCACCCAGAGACAGCAGTTTCCACATCCACCCTCCTTGTTCAGGGTAAAGACAGCACCCCAGTGAGCACAAGGTGGGGGGGTTGTAAAAAGGTGGGAAGTTGGTCTTGCCTTCCTGAAGGCAAAGAATGCCAAGGAAAGCTTGCCCATAATGTTCCCTCCACCCATGGAGATGCTCTGTACTCATGCTAATATCTAAGCCTGGATGTGGAAAGTGAATTTCTAAGGGAATAAAGAGCACAGACTCACATGCTTATCCAGGGTCTGCTCAGCCCTGGGCTTCCCACTCATTCACCAAGCAGGTCAATTTATCATCATCTGAGCCAGAGATTTCTGCAGTGCTACTTTAGCTCTCAAGTAACTGAGCTCAAATCCCCAAAAGTAGTAACTGCCACACGGGGCTCAGCAGGGACCAGTGATTAAGATGCTGCACAGAACAGCCCAGTTTTCAGCTCAGTAACATTAACTTATCATAGAAATAAGTGGCTGATGAAAGAGACATCTCGCAGAATCTCAGCAGCACTTAGATATCTCAGTAACAGGCATGATATAACCCCCTAAGTGATAAATTAGATCAGATAGGCAAACCCAACCCATAATTACCCAGAAGTTCTCTGGGACAGAAAGGGGAGTTCATAAGGCTGTGTGCCAGGCACGTCTCACAGTGTTGTACTACACAGGAACGTTATGAAATTAGGATAACAATGACAGTGTTGCCACAGCCTTCTGTGCACTAAATCACCTCACCTGCAAATACAGTAGTACACATCCATTCCTTATTATCCCAATAAAATAATTCTAAATTGTCCAAAGAGGAAGAAAAATAGAAAGTAAGTAAATGTTCTGATCTCCAAATCAACGATGGATTGTCTCAAAAATATGTGCAAATGTTACATTTTATTGCTAACCTGAACAATCAGACATGCCACAAAATTCCATACATGTCCAGATATGAATAAGAAAAGTCAGAAAATCATAGTGAATTAAAAGAGGGCAGACTTCTTTACATGCTTATGCATGCAAAGGTCAAATATATGCACATAGTTAAAGAAGGATGGGCATAAGCAACATTTGGGCAATAACAAACACCACATGTACAGAGGATGGAGACAATGCAAGATAAAGAATACTCAAATGTATTGTAGGCTAGATAATCTGCCATAAGAGGAAAGGACCAATTCACTGCAGGGACAAAAGTTAGCAGAATTAAATGCCATAGATTTGTCCAGGTAAAGATGCCTAAGCTTAAAGAATATAACCTAGCAAGCTGTGCAGAGCAGAGCAAGGCATTTCAGAAGTCTCAGGGTACTTTGTACTAACAGCTTATGAACTGTTATTACTTGGGTTCTGATGAGTGCTTGCCTCAGCAAAAAGAGGAAAAATAAACTATCCCAGGCATCCTTCATGCTGGTCACCCTGCAGTTTCAAGACCTGTTGGGTGTTCTCCAATCAGTCCAGTCATCCAAACTCCCACTAAGAGCCCTGAAAGGTCACAGAATCAGTAAAAGTGAAAATACTAGGAATCTGTAAACAGTCCTTTCTAATCATATTCTCCAATCCCTGTATAATGTTATTTTATGCCAGGACACAGCTCCTAAGCAGCAGAATTTTGCCTTAACTGTCCCGTGCTCCATCTGATCTTGTCAAGAAGTAAAGTCACTTTGGCTTGGGGGTGAATTTGGAGGTGTTGAAGGAGGGGAGTAGCTAACTTTTACCTTAAATATAAGATCTTATTTTGGATAACAAGATTGGAAGTAGAAGTCCAACACATTTGCAAAGAAAGAAAGGGAGAATTATTGTAGAACAGAAAGGTAATCACACATGCTATTTGTTTGTCTAAGCATATAAGTTATCCCATGCAGACAAAAGGTAAGATTGCCTATGCAAGGGGAAAACAAGTGGGAGCCTTCTGAAAGCCTTCCAGCCAGCTGGCAAATTGCCTCAACCGCGGTATAATGCAGCCAGAATAAAAGAGTTCTGCAGTATGTTAATGCGCATCTTTAATGAAAGGTGCATCGCATTAGTTCTTGAAACTAATTCTTAACAGAGGCTTTTCTCTCCTCCCAAGGGAAGCTAAGGCTTGTAACAGCCATTTGTGGCAGATGTTTCTCTAACCTGCCCTACACTGACAGAGAGTCCGTGGTCTCCACAAGCAATCTATTCCAGTGCTTAGCTATCCTTCCCATTAAAAAGTGAGGTTTTTCTCCTGATGTTTAACCTAAATCTTCTCACTGCAATTTATACCAGGAGAGTGTATTTTCTTATTCTCCTACATGTGCTCTTTTCAGTGTTATCAGGTCAGTAAGATATTTTTAACAGAGAGGAGCTGATAGTCTCATTCAGTGGCTATCTTATAAGCTACACCGGCAAAAGCAGCCACCTGTTCAAATGACCAGCATCCAGTCTCGCCATTCACAAAATCCTTACCCATATGGGTAGTATGGACAAGTACAAGCTACTCCCATGAATTTCCACAATCATCTGTTCCAACAAAGGCAGAAGTAAATTCCTGAGTTCCTCCTCATAAGGAAAGGTAGGACTTCAAAACACAAGAGCATCTGGAAAGACCTATAACTATTGTCAACAGATGGAAAACTAAAATCTCCTAGAAATTCAATTTTCAAGGGCTAGGCACAAGAATACAGTTCTGAATTAAACCATAAATGTTCAGATATGTTTCTTAGGCAAGATACTCAGCAGCATTGCACTGGTATTTGGGGTGGAGGTTCAGGAGAGGGCCTGAACCTTTGGGTGCTTGTTTTTTCAAGAGGCTGGAGTAAAACTAGCTAGGTGAAGTCTCCTGAAAGTTATTATTTTATTCAGGCTCCTGTTTGCACCATGCCTTGCACCACTCTCTTTTCATTTACAATCTTATCTCAATTCCTGCTCTCTCTCTTCACTGCCCCCCACCACCACACCGCTATAGAAGAAATGCAAAAGGAACAAAAGGGATTTGGTTTCATCTGCAGAATAAAAAAAAAAAAAAGGCCATACCAAACTCACTTAGGGCTTGAACTGCTTTCTGCATTTTCCCAAAAGCTCAATGTTTCCTCCCTTATTATTGGTTCTTTTATTTCTTTTTCCCCAGGAGCTAAGGAATTTATTCATTCCAGTGGGGAAGCACTAGAGCAACAACAGACAGCATGAATTAGGAGGCAGAAATACCCTATTCCACAAAGAATCTCTGTAACCCGATCTGCACCCTTGTGGCTCCACATTGGGTAAAACTGAGATAATGCCATGTTTTTACATCTGGGGTGCACTGGGTAGATAAACACAGAAAAGGCCACAAGGCTCACAGATACTGTAGAAGTGAGGAGACACATACACATGTGTCTAGAGCTAGATGAGGGAACATATAGAGCATGTATCTATGAATGGTATAAATGTGATCTGTATAAATGTGTACAAATGTGCAAACTTCCTGTCTTTATTCTTTGGAAAAATCTTATATAACTTTTACGCCTGAATTAAATACAGGAAATATGGAAGATCAAATATAGAAAAGGTAAAGGTAGGATGTTGGACAAGGGGCAGAAAATAGGACTGTTATTGGTAATATAGCTGATGGAGAAGCATACCTAACCCCTCTGGGAAGCAGGGCAAGTCCAAGGAGAAATAAGATTCTTGCCAGTAGAATTGGTCCAGATCCTGAATGAGGACATGGGAAAACCAGAATAACTGGGCAGGACCTGAAAAGGGCTACTCTAGAAGTACCATAGAAATAGCAGTTATAACTGGGACACTGCCAATGGAAGTAGGCATAACTCAGGGTACATAAAATAAAGGTAGACCTAGGGGATGCTGTTGTAACCTTAATGCTGCAGTAGACTGTGAAGAAATAAATCATGCATAAATAAAGTAGAATCATTTTGGATTGAAATAGGTTTTGGAAGGCTGCTGCAAGATATTCCATGAGGACCGAACTACAGAGATCTACTGTAGCTCCACAGGCTTGGCTTTCAGTCTAGATGGAGATGCCATTACTGTTTCTAAAAAGAAATTTTATCAGGAACTAAGTTATTATGGAAGTCTTTAGCTTCACAGAGATTAGATGGAGAACAACTGCAAATTTTCACAGCAGCACCTTGATGTTTCTTTTTCTGGATCTGATAGCTGGCATATTTCTTTACCCCAAAGTTACTCAACAGGCAATGGGTCGTGATGTTTTACACTCAGTTTAGGCAAAGCAGCAAGGAACCTTACAGGAAAGCTAGTTATCAAAAATAACCTTGGATTGAGTGATTAGGGGAACAGAGAGCCTGTCTTAAAGAAGGAGATTAAAAAGCTTGTCTAACCTAGATAAATGAAAGCCAAGAGGGGATATGACTGCTCTGTATAAATAAAGGGGGGACAGATAACACAAGGGAAAAAAGTAAGTGATTTTTAAGCAGGAAAAACAATGCTAGTAAAAGAACAATTGATTGTAAGGAAAGTTGCCTTGAAAAAAAGATAGATTTTTAACCATCAGAGGGAGATGTTCTGAAACAGCTGTCCAAAAGTAGCTGTGAAAACAACTAAAATGGGGTCAAGCAGCAGCACAACTGGTTTGCATAGGGCTATATGATTTTGCTGCCTAGAGCAGAGGGATGGGACCAGATGAGCCTTTCCAGTCCAGTGACTATAAATAAGCAGAAGCAAGAGGAGGAATTCCACTGTGAAAAGCCTTTTCCCCTCAATTTTTCCATCTGCAAATGTCAAAACTCAGTCTTAATCATCATATCTCTGTCCCCCAGCTAACCCACATGAAGACAAAGACTGATGCAAATGATACCTCCAACTCCTTTGCTGCTACTTCCCTCATTCAGCAGCAACACCTTCTCTAGTGCCCTGAGAATAAAACATTCCTCTTAGCCTTCACCCAAGCTGGTTAAGCTATGACTCTCAGATTTACAGTGCTGACATCACACCCACTACCAAAAGTGTCATTTCTGAGATGCTACAGGTTTGTATCCGCACATAGGCTGGTCTACAGCAGGTGGAAAAGAGATGCCACAAAGAGCAAAAATCCCCTGTTTACAGACACTTTAAGGTGATTAATTAACCACATCAGCCAAAGCAGTCAAGAAATGGTTGTGAATGCTCCACATGCAAAATTAATTAACACAAAAACAACGCTCCTTCCTGAACCTCAAGTTCACCTTCCACAGCCACCTGGGGAAGGATGCTTTCTTGACTGCACCTGCAGAAGCAGGAATTGCTTCTAATAGCCTTTCAATTAAAAATCTAGGCTGCAGGAGATGGTGTGATTTTCTCCCCTCTATATTTATACAGCACCTAGCATATGCCAGAAGGAGAGAGGCTGAGCTTAGAATACAGACAGGGTGAGATACTTGCTCCTGCTTTACAACTCATTCTGGGAATAAAAGCTCTTTACAGAAACACGGTCTTCCATCTCACTGAGGTCTGGCATTTACACAACTCTTGCCATTTTTGCTGAAACATTTATTTCCTGGTGCATTTATATGCCTTTTGCAGTTGCTAAGGTCCTGTCCCCTGCCATGATTAGCCAGAGAAGGTTAATGAGGTATACTTTGAGCACTTCTGACTTCTGCAAAGTCAGTGAACTATGGGGCTCCACTGGTGTCACAAAAAGGTCAGAGCTGTGAGAATACCAGAGTTTGCCTTGCTAAATCATTCCTCCAAACCAGAAGGCACCAAGAATTCAATACAGGTATAAAACTAGCCCCTCTGGGAGATGATGGTGTTCTTGCTAGCAGCATTAACTTGGTATCCCAGAAAGTGGTTCATCCAGGCAAGGCTAGCTCAAGCTGGGGCAGCAGGGACACCAGGGGGACATAGTTTTCAAGGACCTTAGTGCTACCTGATGTATACATAACCATGATTTATGGAAATGCAGACTGCAATCAGCACAGGCATAAATAGGAGACATGAGGAGAGAGGAAGCTGTTAATGGTAGCGGGGGCTATGATCTGAGTAGGCTGGAGAATGTAACTCTAAGCTTCTAGCAGGGGCAAATCAGGTGTTAGGATTTGGAAGAAGACTTAGAACAAAATTTTTATCTTGACAAATACTGAAAACTGACTACCATCCAACATAACCCACCTTCAGCTAACAGGCAGTGACAGCACCTGACTCAGACTCTTACTTAATAGTGTTGTATACTTAGAGCCATCATGCCCTTCTGAAATGACTGTGTGAGGACAGGCGAGCTTAATAAATGTCCCAAATTCCAGCAAGATCAGTCTTTTCTGATTCTGGTCTGGTAAATAAAATCTAAAGTCGGGGAGCTTATACTATCCCTATCATTGTTCATCTAAGGTGAAAGAAGGTTTAACCTTGAGCATCTCTACTGCTCTCCTTTGCAGGACTGTGAGGCAGGAGAAAATGTAGAAGGGGTTCTGGTAAGATTGCACCTTTTGTGTCCCAGGCGGTTCAGGAGTCACAAAGGCTTTAAAGAAAATGTATTTTTATGTGCATGTATAGGCATCTAAATGCTTTATGTAAGCATTTTGCAGTCTCTAGGACTGCATCCGCATTGTGCAGGTGTGTGTCTGCATCCAGTACGTGTCCATGCATGTAATGCCCTATCTAATGATTTTTCCCCTTGGCTTTCCCTGTTGAGTTCTGGGTTTGAGTTTCATTTTGCTGAGCTTTCATTTATTTCACTCAGATTTTTTTTTTTCCCCCTAAAGCATGTTACACAGAGGGAGGGATGCTTGCCAATTCACTCTGCAGTCTGGGAGACAGTTTAGAGCTTTGGCTGCTAAGTGGGTCCAGTACAGCGGTGTACAAAACCCTGACACGTGTGCAGTGACACCTGCTCTCTACACTGATTGAATATCTCTCCCAAAATCTCTTGGGATCTGAAGCTGAAGGAATGTTCAAAAATGCAGATGCAGAAGAAGGCCAAAGTTGTTCCCTTGTGCTGAGAAAAGCTAAATGTTGAAGCTGGCCCCAGCAGGGTTAGGAGAGGAGAAAACATAAAGAGAGAGGGGGTGAGTTACCTAAATCTCACTTTTTTCTATGCTCTGCAAACAAGACTGAAGGCACTGCTTGAAAAGCATCTCTGAGAATATCAGAGAGAGATCCTTTACCTTTCCATGGGTGTCACAGTGGGTGAAACACCTCCCCACCCCTCACAGAGCAGGCAGAGCTCTGCCTGGCAGCCCCACGCTGCCCCTGTGCAGAGCTGCACGCCTGCTGAGAGCAGCACTGGCACGGCTGTGCACACACCCCTCTGGCAGAGAGACACGGGCTGCTCAGCTCTCCTCTCTCTGCTGGAAAGGGGAGGATCAAACGTCCTCCAGAGGAATTACTGCACACATTGGGAGCCAGATTCTGGGGAAACCAGTTACAAAGCCACAAGTCCCCGTTTCTTTCTTCTCCCCCCACTGACAGCACTGGGCTGCTGATTGCAAATGCTGTCCTCATGGGCAGAACACCCTTTGTCTGGATCCTGGGTCTGGATTCACCCTGGCATAGCCACAGCCAGCCCCACTACCTCCAAATCTTCAGGGTGCATGTCTGCAGCCCCTATCACCCTGGCACAAGGCAGGGAGTCTTGTGCAGTGCATCAGGGCCACCCAAGGGGCAGCCAGCTGAAACACTGCTCCAAATTGTCACCAGATCTCCAAACCCAGGAGAAACAACAGGTCTGCTCTGCATCCTGGTTCTCTGCCAGAACTCTTCTCTTAGCTTTGCAAAGAGACAGGATGGGAAGCAAAGCTGTGGTATAGGAGCAACCAGGGACAGCCTTGCTGCTTTCCCTCTATTCTGTGGGTGGTTAAAGGGACTGCTCACTGCATTCTTGCACCTTTTCTTATCCACAGTCTCCCTTATCTGCCTCTATGCAGAAAGCATGTAAATACCCTCATGTCCTGATTCAGTTTCTCCTCCTTCTTTCTTTTGTTCTCTCAGGTGCTCCCCAACAAACACAGGGAACAGGGAGTGGGTCTGGGGGAAAGCAGCAGACAGCAGACAGTCTCCATCTCACCCATGTAACAAAAATGGATGGTGGTCCCTCCTGCCCGGCTCATCGGCACCCCATCTCACCCACCCACCTCTGGTCCTGCCTCCTGTCACTGCTGTGCACCATGGACACAGTCCTCACTGCACAGACCTGTGTCCTAATGCCTGTCTCCATCATGTTGTCAGTCTGGTGCCCCTGTGCCAGGACCAGTCAAAGGAGTGAGACCAGTGCAAGCAGTCGAGAAACCTGCAGGGGTAGGGGAGCAACATGCAGGGTGATTTCCCCCTGTCTCAGCTCCCACTGACTTAGATATGGACTGGCTTGTCTGCATCCCAGCAGTGTCCACCTCTGTCCTGAAATGAACTGCTGGCCCAGGCACTCTGTGTCTCCACCAGCAGTGGGACTTACCAGGGTTCTTCTGCCTGCAGACCAACCTCTCATACAGCACAGATTGCCAGGCCAGATGGGGCCCCCCCAGGAGCTAGTGTGGGCTGTGCTCCCCAGCTGGAGACTCCTGCCTCAGAAGCTCAAGCTTCAGACTTTCTGATGGATAAGAACTCCAGAAAGAGAACCCATGAGTTTCAGGCTCCCACCTGACTCACAGCTACAGCCAAGTGCTGGGCTTTGCTTGAAAACCACAGCATTCTGCCAAGTTTGGGTGGAGCATTAGACAAGACCTGCCAGCTCTACCTACACCTTACAGAGAAGATCCAACCAGATGGAGCCCACCAAGCAGGACAGCTGGTTCATGGCACACATGTACATATGCCATGCTGGTTATAGCCAGCAAGTGCTCTTGTGAGTGATTCTGCCAAAGATTTTTTTCTCCTTTCCCATGCCTTACACAGGTACTCACGCACAGAGGTACCCCCCAGCAGCAGTTATCTTAAGCCCATCTGAGCTTGGAGTCCAAGCAGAATTGCCAAGGGCCCAGCTGAGGCCATCTGGGCTGCAAGGCATCTCTGTGCAAAAGGAGCACAACCAGACATGAGTGTGGAGGGAGTGAGAGATAACCTTGAAATCAGTGATTTGGAAAGGAGAAAAGAAGCTATGTATTTGCCAGCCCTAGGTAGCAAAGCCAAGAACTGTTTTCTTGGGAGCGTGGCCTTAAAGAAATAAAATTCTTCCCTTCTCTCAGACCTGATGGGCCTCAGACACACCTCTCTTTCAATGTATGTCATTTTGGGCATAAACATGTCAACACAAAACAGGATCTTGTGCCATTTCTGGGGCCTAAAAGTAGGAGAACAGGCAGGACAGAGACAGTCTTGGAGACATAAGATGAAGCTAAGGCTCTCAGCAGGTTGCAGGATATCTTTTATGATGGCATGTAAGTCCACACACAGAATGATTTCTGTCTGTCTAGAACCAGGTGGATGACTTTGTGTATTTAAATGTGTGTGTACTGTGCAGCTACCACTGTTTTAAGGGGATAAGCAGTTAGCCTGTAATTAAGTTCTCTGACATTTTCCATTGCAAGAATCTTCAGACCAGTTCTCTGAGAAAAAACAACAATTCCATGTTTTGCAACAGGCATTTTAAAGTCAGCAGGGTAAAAATTCTGAGGTTAACGACATGTTTTTTTATTTTGGCCCAACAAATTTCATTCTGTCTTAGCTGCATTATAAACTGTTGAATAATCACAGTTTCTTTTCTGTCACTTTCTTGCAGAAATCCTGGCAGCCAGTCTGAACAGAATCTGAGCATAAATGTTTAAGAGCTAAACCCAGCACCTCAGTAAATCAGTAGAGACTCCCCACCAGTGCCATGGTAAGTACCAAACCTCAGCTTTGGCAGAGCAAGAGAAAGGCTGAGGTCCAATCAGGCTACACACAAAATGTGGACAAATCATCCAGGTTCTCTTCTATCTGTTTAAATGTGCCTCAATGTGAAAAGGTCACCTGCACTCCACTACTCAGGATGCAGAAGAAAGGCAAACCACTTTGAGCTTTCATTATTGTGTGTGAAACAAGTGCAGGTTAGTCACCAGCTTGAACAGTCAGACTCACTGCTGAAAGCTCAGCATGCATGAGAATGAACAATTTATTTTACTTAAAAGATTTTGAGGGGTTTCCTCTTAAGAAACAAATTAAAACATAGCATATATAAAAAACCCACCACCAAACCATAAAACCAACTACATGAAGGGTAATTTATTTACTCTGAAGTATTAGAAAATGGCAGGTTTACAGTTTCCTTTTCAGCCTTTCTTCCATCCCACTTGTGTGTGGACATTTCGATTCAAATTTTAATTAATGAGTGCATGCAGCTCTCTCCATGGAGTCCCTCCCTCAACCTTTACACTTCAAAGAAACTTGAAGTAGAATTGAGGTGGCCTGGGAAACAAGACAGGCATTTCCTAGCTTGACTTCACAAGCTAAAAATTGAATCACTGTTCTTTTATTTTCTGTATGTAATTGCTTCTATGGCTTGAATGTGCACGAGCTATTACAAAACCAATCAACGGGCCAAGAACTTTCTGTGAAGATGGAGAAAGAGCTATCCATGAATCTCCAAGCACTGGCAGAGAAGAGAGGAATAAAGAAATAGCAATGGACAGCAAGAAAACCAACCAATGTAGAGATTATACAATCCTGTTTTAAGATGAAAAAAGCAGCACTGACCTTGCCAAGGGGTTGAATGAGGCAAAGAAAGCAGAAGCCAAATTGGAAAAGGTGCATTGGAGAGAGGTGGAAGAGGATGAAGCTGGCAGGTCCCTCATTGTCATGATGCCCAGAAGGTGAGGCTATAGGAAGGCATAATCAGGCAGATCATGCTGCAGACAGGTTTCTTGTGTTGCACAATACACTCCTAGGAGACTAAGACAGGGCTGAGGGCTGTACTGCATGGAAGGTGAGAACAGGACTGAGCTGGTCTGGTCTGTGTAACCTCAGAGCAGAAGCACCATGGTAGGGGTGGATGCAATGGGGATGGTTACAGTCCAGATGCCATGTAGCCTGAGCCCAGCAAGGGCAAGGTGAGAGCTGGGGCAGCTTGCCAGGCTCACACAGCTGCCCTGCACCCTGCTGGCTGATGCACCCCCGTGGCCCTGCTCCGCACCGTATGGATTTAGCATTGCAAGCATATGCCAGCACAGGCAGCACATAGCTGTGTTCACAGGGCAAACTTGCCCTAAGCAGCTGTGCAGCAGCTGTGCAGAGAGCAGACGCTTTCTCCTCAGATGCCCAGGAGTGAAGGGACCCAAGTGCTGCCTGTTATCTTGTCCTGTGCTTACTCTGTAACCTTAAGCAAGCCACCAAAGCCTCCTGAAGCTCAGCTCTCCCTCTGTTAAAGGATCTGAATAATCAGTCCCTTGTTGCAAGGCGCGTGAACAAGGACCTGACAGCTGAGAGCAATGACAAGGGTCAGTGCAGGGAGGAGATGCCTCAGCCCACCCACTCCAGAGGAGCTGTGCAGCTCAGGGCTGCACCCACACCACCTTCACACCCCACATCAGAGGAAGAGCTCTGCCAAAGCAGGGTGGTGGTTCCAAAGCAGGGTGGTGTGGAGCAGCCGTGCGTGACGGCAGTCAGCAGCGGGAATCGTGCAGATTAATGGCAGAGCAGCAGCACCGCCAGCCAGCCATGTGCATCAGCAGCTCTAAATGGAACAGCAGGGTTTTGCATGGGACTTGCTAGGGACCAGTTTTGATGCAGGAGATTAACTAAAGCTCAAGAGAACATTCTTGAGTTTTCTTCACCTGCTCTGGAAGCTGAAGTGACACAAGTGACCAGGCAGCTGTCTTTCCTCACTCTCTGAAAATCCCTTTCCTGGAAAAGGGAGCACAGCGATGCTCTGGCTGATGCAGCGGCACTCGGCCCTGCCCACTCCAGCCTCCAGGAAGCAGATGTGTCTCGTCTCCCACACTCAACATAAAGTTCAATCAGCTGAGGCCCCTGGCCACAGCTCTCCCTCATGGCTCTGAAGCAGCTACTGTGCCATCCAGGGTCCCACACACTAGTTCTCCACACACAGAGGTGAGATGTGTGTGGGAGGGAGGAAAGGAAGGAGGCTGCAGCCTCCTCAGATAGCAGCATTGCTTTTACTGTCCTGCACCCTCAGAGCCCACCTCCATGGATGGTTTCCAGCTGTGGTTGAGAGCTGTTGGCTCACCAATGCAGTGCTGTCTTCCACCAGGAAACAGAGGGAGCCTCTGAGAGCAGGGCAGGAGAAACAGTCTTGGAGAAAGACAGGCCAGCAGTCCTCAGTGACAACACAAGCACTGTGGTGGGACAGAGCCCCACAGCCAGCCCAAGAACATACAAGTACAAATTTTCCTCAGTGCCAGCTTTATTAGGCCTGGCTGCTCTACTGCTGTGCCAAGAATATCCAGTAAGCCAGGTCTTACCCTTTTTTGCAATAGAAAAGATCGTGGTTATGACTGAACATTCTGCTGTTCCTTCCAGTCTGCTGATTATTTCACCAGGCAACCTGAACATTCCATTAATATCATCTTTTGTGGAGCTAAATATATACACTAACCACATATACAAATACTTATAAATACATCTCTATCTAGCAGAGAATCCAATTAAGTGAATATGTTACGCCTTAGCAATTAATGAATTCAACAAGCTGAGCTGCCTCTTGCATATGATTAAAGTTCAAGCAATATCAATCATAACAGCAAAAAAGATTCCAGATTTTCCTACATGCTGTCTACAAAAATATTGTTAGCACTTAAATCAATGGGCAAATTCAAGTGTATTTGCAAACCTCAGGAAATTCATATTTTCGATGATATACAGCCTGTCCTTCAAATTATGGTAGCCTGTTCTTGAATGTGGTGTCTCAGGCCATCCCTGCTGCCTTATAAATCTTTTTTGCAGCATTTTCTGGATGGCAGGTCTGTAAAAATGCTTGTGTCCTATGGGTCAAAAGAGAGCAAATTCCATGACTGAACAGATCAGACTGACTCTAATCACTTGACTCATGCAAATGTTTTCCTTCTCTTTGTGTTCAGTTGCCAGTTTTCTGTTTGTGTTTATACCTGTGTAAGTGTGTGTTTGTGTGCATGGGTGTGTGCTTGTTCTTTCACACATTAATCTTTTTCCAGGACAAGCCTGTTCGTGCAGTTTCTGCCTCTCAGCAATAGACAACACTGAGCCCTCTAGGGACTGCTCATTACCTCCTTCTCTCACAATATCCCTCCTCTGCATTCATGAGACAATCCCTAGGGGCAAGTACTACATAAATAAATATTTAAGTAGCCACTAAAACACAGAATATGCAAAAAAGCACGTGAGGGACTTGTCTGCAGTGTTCAGGGCACAAAGGAGAAAGAACAGAGGCATGGCTTGGAGAGTTGGGAGAGACAAGTGATGAGGGTGTGAACTGCAAACACAACTATAACCTTCTCTTCTCTGACCCAGCCAGCACAAACTGGATTGGTTTTCACCCTGAGACCAGAGCTGATATCATACAGGTCTGTGTTAGTACAGCTGCATAAATCCAAAAGCCAAGAATGTGCCATACTGGGAGGCTGATAGAGGAAAGAGCTTTTAACTGAACCAACACAGACATAGATAATTAATCTTACTACTAATGCTGAGTCTTTTCTGGTGTAACTGCTCCATCATTCTCCTAGTTTGTTGCCATACTCCAGAAAGAGGCCTCGAATGACCAGGAGAAGGTTGGAGGTTCATCTATGAGGACTGGTTGGGTCTGTCACAGAGAGAGGCCAGGCATGAGACCCAGACCTGGTTGCTCTTCTGCCCTCTGAACTGGGTACCAGGAGGTTCCTTTGAGAGTTCCTTCCAGGCTCACCAGCTTAGAGATCCTATATCCACTCAGAATTACTTGTGCCTATGCCCATAGCACTTCAGATTTCACAAGTCTCTATGAGATATCAAAGAATATAATTTGGATATTTTCTAGATTCCTTGAGAAACACTGTTCTGGAAATGGGTATTTTAGGGAATAGGGCATGTATTTGGCCACTTATGTCAGCCATGTAAGACAGCAGTTTGAAGGGTGATAGCCATATAAAATATGCCATACTCTAAGAAACCACATACTTTTTGTATGCTTCCCAACATATCCAGGAAAGCTAAAAAGCCCTCAGAAAATCAGTCAAGAGACAGTTTCTTGCTGAGCACACTCTAGCAAAAATCATAGAGCCCACAGCAGGCACCAGCAGACTTGAAGGACCACTTGTATGATCAGAGGAGGGCATTTTTTGTGCACGGGCACGCAGCTGTTGGAGGGTGACATTTCAGAGAGATTTGGAGAACTTTCCTTCAGGAGTATGTCCCAGATTTTTCATTTCCCCAGAGAGCAGGAAAGGTCAAGGAAGGCCCTCTTTCAGGTTCTCTAGTACTATTTTCTCCTCCAGTACAAAGATTCTGGCTGCTACTTGAGTTGTGGTAAGTAGCAAGCCATCAGCAAGAGTTTTGGGCCCAAAGTGAATGCAATCAGCCAGTCACTTCTTGCCTCTGTTTCAGCAATTTCTGCAGCTGTTCTTTCTGCCTCAGCAGGATGGGGTTTTATCATTTTTTTTACCCTGCTGTACATCAGTGTTCTTTAGGAAAGGAAGGCATTTGGGATCAAAAGCTCATTATTGATAATAAAAACAAAATAAAATACCCAATCTGTATAAATAAATCAAAAAACTAAGCCTTTGCACATTTGCAAACTAGGTGTTCAATGGGAGAGGGTATGTTTCTTTACCTGAACTCTGTGCAATAAATATATATAGAAATGTACCTCCTTCCCTAGGCAACTTTCTTCCATTACAGGGAGAAGCACCCCATCCCTCAGCAAACTGAAGAGTGAGAAGAGCCAGCAGTATCCACCAGAGCAGCAGATGGAGGTGCCCTGTCAGTATAGTCCCTACCACTGCACATGAGAATTCAGCCCATTCCTTCCATCCATTCCCATTTCTCTATAAGCAGAGTGGAAAATGAAAACATCCTTGCCAAGATGTCAATCCAGTCATCCAGATGTCAAATCATAACTGCATTTGCGCACTTGGGATTCCCTTGGGATTTTTCACAGCCATCACAGCTGATGATTTCCCAAAGTGGCTGCTGCATTGTCAGGTTTCTTGCAGTTTGCTTTCTGTGTGGCATCAAGCCCTTTCCACCCATCACCTCCTCCCTGTCTGTGATTACCCCCGCCTGTCAGCACTGCAGTAAATACGTGTATATTCCTGGGTCTCTCATTTTTCACTTTACAGAACTTTCTCACCTAAAAAATACAGGCTTTCCAAACAGAACAGACACTAATATAGAGAACAAACAGGAATATTTGACAGGCTAATGAGCTCCATTCACTATCCATGCATCTACCTACACATAAGAACTTTTGTCTGCTTCCTGCAGGTTATTGCACTTCTGCAACTGTGACATTGTTAAGCTGTTGTCAGAGGTGCCTGTGATCTTATAGATCAGGAAAAAACAGGTCTCATGAGAGCTGGACAAGATATCTCCAAAAAACAGAAGTCTGGTGACATGCAGCAAGGAGCACGGCAGGACTCAGTGAAGGAGAGTTCCATGCTCAAATTCCTGGGTAAAAAAAAAGCAAACCCTGCTTCTGGACAGACTGTTTTTTGGAGAGGAACACAGTCAGGCTCTTGACCCCATTTTGTCTTCAAAGATGCAGGTCTGAGGTTTGGGATTAGGACCCAGGTCTGTTGACCCTCACTGACATAAATGGTTTTGCTCCCTTCCTTACTCTACCATGATTTCACTTTGGCTGTGGCAAATGCCTCTCAGTCCCCCAACCCTGCACATCCATTCTAAAGGCTGTTTCAGAGATTATTTTACTGGTATAATTTTTCCCCCGTCTTTCCATTCTTCTTTTGCCTCCCTCCTCAGTTGTATCAAGTGCCTCTTTTCCAAGACACTTTATGCCTCTAACCCCTCAGTCAGTAACAAGATGTGAATGCTGACCTGTTCTACTTTCTTCAGGAGCTTTTCAGAGACCCACACAATTTTCTTCAATTTTGGCCTTCTTCTTGAGGGAGGTCCCATGAACACCAGTGAAGTTCTGTCATTGCTTTTTGTCTTACCCTACCACAAGGCTCACTTTTGCCCTTTTACTCACTTTCTGCAGATAATTTGCAGTGGTCAGGCTGCTGCTATGTTAAGCTTATAGTCCACAAAACCCAGAATTGTCACCCATTTACAATTCATGTTTCCCTAGCAGGTCAATGCAAAAATATTCATTGCCATCAGTGGAAAAAATACGTCATCTCTTTACAGACTTTCTCCAAAGTATGCTGAGCAAGAAAATCCTGGCTATTTACTACTGTTCTTAACTTGCCTGCATTTGCTGTGCACTGTCTCTCCCCTCTGTCTCTGTGACCATGTTTTCTCAGCTTATATTTACCTGGTAACTATTTAGTAGCAGCAGCCATCATCTACGTCCCTCTGTGCAGCTCGCAGCACAGCAGGGCACTGGTTATTGGCAGGCTTTTTCAGTGAATAGAGTAACACAGATAATCAAAATAACCATAAAGCTTGTTCTGCACAGTTCATAAATCAAACTCACCAGGGCTGGTCTGCATGACAGAGAATGATAGTCGTACTGCAGCCTGAGTGCTATTCATTACAGTGCCTGTTCCCCTAATTACCCCTCCATTTTCACACATTTCCTAATGGCCAGTTAGAAGGGCTTTGCACTGATGAACGGCTGCCACATCTCATCCCAAGAAAGCACAGTTACATCTCTACATTAGGCAAAGCAACCTCTGTGAACAGAGTTCATTCTCAGAGAGCTCAGAGAGCCCCCAGGCTCAGGGAAAGAAGAGATCTGCTATCACAGATTTGCCTTTGCCTGACCAAAACAAGTTTATAGGTATCTGAGAAGTCAGTCTTGAATTTATGTAAGTAATTTATATGTATTTAATGGCACTTGAAAAAACAGCAGAAACTCAAGAATTGAGTGTCTATTTTTTTCCATTCATACCTCAAAAGCATCTCTCCTCATCCCCCAGCTCTCCTTCCCCCTATCCCAGCATGAAACACAACCTTTGAAACACTAGCTACTCACTCCATGCATGTGACAGACTGATTAAACTCACAGATAATAACCTTGCAAGGCAGAGTCAAACTTGCAGCAGTACACGCTGTTCTCATCATTGGCTCCCAAAAATAGTTCGTTGCCAATAAGAGTCAATCAGTTCAGGCTTTGCCAGCCTGCACTTCTACTGTCCTCCCCCATCTCAGGGGTTGCTGACACAACTCATCCCCTCCTGAGTGGTTGCACGGCTGTAAATACCACCAGGAGTTGTGTACTGAAAATACCTCAGGTTTGTAAGATTACTGAACACCAGGCTTCCAGGGGTTCTCCCTGTCTTTGCTCCCTTGTGTAAGGGAGATATGAGAGTCCTGGCCTGCGTTTCTGAGACAGCATTTATGGACTTTGGTTGACATCTTCCACAACCTCCTAAGACATAGTGGCAATGATGATCCTGGCACAGCTGTTTCAGCTTTGTCTGAACAATGCCTGCTGCAAGGACTCGGCACAACCATCTCCACAGAGGGAGGAGAGGAAGCATGAGACTGCAGACAAGCTGATCTGAAGGCATTTGGGACGATACAACACGGAGCAGGAAAGAAAGTCCCAGGACAGAAACAAACAGAAAAGAGGTTCTCAGTATGCAAGGGTGGAGTGCAGCATTGACAAGAAGCCAAACCAAGCCTGTGAATGGGTCATTTTGGGGAGAGAAAGCAGTTCATTATGTCTTAGACCTGTTCATTTTGATATCTACATTGCAAAAATTTTCTCCTGACGTCAAGCAGTGAACCTACTCTTAGTCAATGGAATTGCAGCTCTTATGCCAGAGGTGAATTTGGCTCCCAAAGGACTTTTCTATGCCATGATTTAGATAATGAGCCTTCAAAGCTTACGTTGCAGCTATAGCGTGAGTGGAGGAAAAAAAGGGCCAAAAAAGGCTGCAATAGAATAGCCATCTGTCATACTCAAGTCTAGAGCCCCACTAACTCAGATAAGGCTGGAGCTCAGCTATGGCATAAAATAAGGGCAAGAAATACTGGAAGTTAATGAGCACCCCTGGAGGAAATCCTACCCCCATCTAACAGTATGAAACAGTACAGATGTGTTAATACAGGTCTCTTTATGAAAACTGCATCCCAGAATATTTTGTGAAGTTAAATACAAGGCAGAAAATGGCACGCAGCATAAAGAATAGCTGGTGCACTGAGCAATCAAGAGGCAGTGCAAATGGCCATATAATTTCGCCTTTTAAAAGCAACTTCATAAAAGCTCATTCATCCATAAAAATGCTGCGTTTCTGTTTTCTGCCTTCCTAGGAGCTTTCTTGCCTGCCCCCTTTATCTTCAGCTACAGACTTTAGATCTTCTCAAAAGACTAAGAACACCTGTCCTTCCATGCCCAAATATTGCCTCCACAATTCAAGGTTGTTTTATATAGCTCCTAAGTATTGCCAGATAGGGCTAATCAAAGAGTTCACAGGGCCTCAGACTCTTAATAGGTAATAAAAGTAATGCAGATGATAACTGTCTATGAATATTGCATCACCAGCACAACCACTACCCCCCAAAAAAGAAAAGTATGTCAAGGCAGTATGTGGTGAATACATTTGAAATTTAAAAAATAGAAATTAATGGGATACAGTTTCAGGTATGGAAGACTAAATTTGTTTCCCAGTTCCTTTGAGAAAATAGAATTTGGCACTCCAGCATCCAATGGAATCTAGACATCATTTTAAATGCCATGACATTCAGCCTTCAAACTCTCTTCAGCTTTGATGTCTGCAGGAGCTATTCAGACACCAAGTTACAAACACCATTCATTATGCTATAATACAGATATTTCATTTTCTCATTGCACCCAAGATCTCCCATTCTCTCCTTATGTATGTTTAATTTATCTACTTGTAGTGTGCAATATCTCCTTTCAACACTTTCAGAGACTGACCTCCAGAAGGTGTTTTTGTGGTGCCTAATAAAAGACACCATAATAACGACATTAAAGATGAGACAGTTGATATATAAAAATCCTAGAGAATTACAGCAAGCCAGAAGACAAATACAAGTCCAGAAGAGGAAGTTGAGGCAGTTAAATCTCTGTGGGTATATATTGGTGATAGATAGGAAGATAGAGATGAAAGAGAAAAACAAAGATAAGGCCAAGTAAGGCAATAAAGAGCAAAGCCTGGCTTGAAGTAAAAAATAGAAGAGACAATATGTAGCCTTTATCCTTCTCCCAGGGTTACAGATGGTGTGCAGAAGATGACCTGCCAACCCTCCAACCTCACCTTGAAGACATCAGCTGGCACACAGCACAGACAGTGAGTGACTGCAACAGCTCTTGGGCCCAAGCAGACCCTTGGCCAAGATGCACCCACTTGTTTCAAGTGTGAGAGATTCCTCATGAGCCCTGCTCCCTTGCTCCCCTTCTTTCCTGTGACAGCCTCCAGACACTATGTTGACCATGGTGTCCAAAGGAACTGTTCCAACACACAGGAACGACCTGAACCTCTAACCATACAAACCACATCACACAAATGCTTCCTCCACTGGGGACCAGGTAAAAGTGCTGACACTGTCACTGATGCTGCCACTTAGTGCTGTCAAAGGGATTGCTGTGAATGGGGAAGCTCTGATTCAGAGTCCACTGCCTGTTGTGCAGTCTCTCCCCCTTTCTCCTCAGTTCTCCAAATTACAACTAAACAATGCCAATTCATCAAATCCTTGTTTGTAAGGCTTATTTTCCACATTCCCGATTACTCTCGCTGCTTCCTCCAGTGTCATTCTACTTTGTCCAGACCTTTTGTGAAGTGCTATCCACAGAACTGCAGAGATTTTAAGCCTTACCATCGCCCAGCAAAGCACAGAGATTGCATCATATGCCTTGCAGGCTAAACTCCTATTTATATGCCCAAGAACAGCATTTGCCTTTTTCTCAACAATACACAACCATGTTCAGCTTGTGATCCTCTTTTATCCTTTCCCCCAATCCTTTTCTGCAGAACTGTGATCTAATTGATCTTTCTCTGCACTGTATTTATGTAGTCTATTGTTCCTGCCAAGGTACAATAGTTTGCACTTGTCTCTATTGAATTACATCACACTTTTTCAGTGTACCTCTGGTTTGTCAAGAGCATTATGAATTCTAACCCTGCTCTCCATCAAATTTACAGTCCCCCCAGCTTTCTGTCATCTTCAAATTTAATATGCAAATTCTACATCAACCACCAAGTCTATTAAAGAAAACATTGAACTGAAATGAGCACAGGACAGACCCTCACAGAACTCCAGTCCATTCTCCTTCCCTTTTGACATTTTTATTCATTTTTGCATGCATTTGTTATTCACTCTCCTCAAGACCTTGTTCCTCTAGATTGCTATCAAAGTGTGATAAAAGATGAAAAAAAACTTACTGGAGCCCAAGTGGATGGCACCTTAAGTTTCACCTCTGTCCAAAATGTCTGTTACCCTGTTACAGAAAGATACGAGATTGGTCTGACATGACTTGTCCTTAACAAATCCTGGTGGACTTCTACAAGTCTCCATTCATTGTTCAGGTGCTGATGAAGAGTTTGGTTAATAAATCATTTCATATGCTTTCTTAGAATCAGGGTTAAGCAACAGTGATGCTATAAATCTACAATTCCTGAGCTCCTTTCCCTTCTGCTCTTTCTGATCTTTTTTAAAGACGCGCATTGATGTTCCTCCAGTATCTGGCAAATACCAGCTGGGTCAGCTTTACATGTACAGATTCAATGCAGTGCCTTCAGTGAATGCCCTTTCTGTAGATTTGCTTTGAAAATTGAGCAGGTTGGGTATGTAATGTGTTGCTGCAACAGAAGAAAGGAGGTTGTTACTAAGCAGTTTAGTCAGTGTATCTATGACCCCATCTGCAGCATCTCAACTATTTCAGTCCTTCCTGCCACTCCACACTCAGTTTTGTCAATATGCCTCTGTCCTGCCAGCAACATCCCCAGCTGCTCTGTCCTGCTTACCCTACTGATGTTAAGCTCATGGCTTGCACCTTCCCTGATATGACAGTTCTCACCCACTGTCCTGGTTTCAGCTGGGATAGACTTAATTTTCTTGCTATTAGCTGATACAGTGCTGTGGTTTTGATTTAGTATGAGAACACTGTTGATAACACACTGATGTTTTAGTTGCTAAGTAGTGCTTACTTGAAGTCAAGGACTTTTCAGTTTCCCATGCTCTGCCAGCAAGCAGGTGCACAAGAAGGTTGGGGAGAGCATGGCCAGGACAGCTGATCTGAGCAAGCTGAAGGGATATTTCATACCATAGAATGTCATGCTTGGTACATAAACTGAGAGGAGTTGTTTGGCAGTCATCAGTTGCTGCTCAGGAATGGCTAGGGCATTGGTCAGCAGGCATTGAGAAATTGTATTGTGCATCACTTGTTTCTCTTGGGTTTTATTCCTTTCTTTTTTAGATTCCTTCTTATTTCTATTAATATTATATTTTATTTTATTTTAATTATTAAATTCCTTTATCTCAATATATCAGTCTTACCTTTTTCTAATTCTCTTCCTCATCCCACTGGCAGAGGTCAGCAAGGGACTGCTTGGTGCATAGCTGTTGGCTGGCATTAAACCACAGCATCCACTCTTCCTCCTCCTTCTCCATCTCTTCTGAGACATTTCAACCCTGACTTCCTGCTCTCTCCTGCACCCACAGCTGTGTCAGTGCATCTTTCACCTCAATAAACGCAGCTAATCCTGGGCAGACAACAAGTTGTGAAATGTTTCAGTGTGAAAACCCAAGGACAGGCTGGACAGGAGTGATCAGGGAATAACCCACTGGAGGAAGAAGGCAATTGAACTGTGCTCTGGTGTGACAAGTAGAAGTCAACAGCAGCCACAAGTTCTGTGCTGGAAGTGAAGCAGTTGAGACAACTAGAGAAAGGAAATTTCTCTCTAACTACTGAGAGATCAATTAACTGGTGTGCTGGTGAAACAGTGTTGTTCCAGCAATGAGCTGTGATGGGCAAAATAGCATTTTCATGTACTAAATACCATGTGCACTCTTCAGTGCAGACAAGGACTCAGGTGCTCATCAATTATTGAGCTTGCTTGAAAAGGCATTTAGAAGAACTGCACAAGAGGCCAGTCTGCAGTTCTACCTCATTCCCAACTGGGCTGCTCTTAGCAACCCAGCCAGTGAGAAGGAAAGAGAAAGGTGGAGGTGGGGGGAGAGAAGGAAATAAGAACAGAGAGAGAAGAGGGAAGAGCCTTCCCCTTGTCAGAAGAAATCACGTGTGGTGCAGAAAAGGCCTCCATGATGCCCCATAGTATCATCCATGTAGTATCACCCTTTTTCTTCCAGAGCAATTCCTGTTTTCAGGGTGCAGCCCATACCCTCTGAGGCCAGCTCCAGAGAAGTCCTTGGGCTGGAGTCAGGTAAAGCCAAGGACCCATCCTTGCCCCAGCAGCACTGTTACACATCCTGACCACTGCACTGCCCCAGACCTCAATGGACTCCACAGCTTTAGGAAGAGGTGCCACAGACTATGGCATAGCTCAGTCAGCTATGAAACACCTAATGCTCCTTTGTGCCAATGGCCTTTTAGGGAAAAGCACGGACAGCCCTTATCCCGAATGAGGTGCCAACATTTAAACTCCCACCCCATCTATCAAACACATTTTCACATGGGGATGTGATAGAAGACTCTCTCCTAACAGCACAAGCCCATGCATCCACTGCACTTCACCAGGAATGTTGGCTATAGCCAGAATTTAATTTTCACCATTGTTTTGGGTATGAAGCACAGCTCTCCAGAAAATCGCATGTCTAGGTGCAGCTCTCTCAGGAGATCCACAGCTGATTGGGCTTTCAAAAAGAGAAATGAGAAGAAATCTCAAAGAACAGCTGCAATCTCAAGGAACATTCACTCACAATCACGCAGAATGTTTCTATTTGTGAACTAGATTTCCTAGGATGTGAAACGTCACTCGAGCCACATAACAAGCATGAAGCTAAAATTTGACCAACGACAGAATTATACTAAAAAGTGTTTCTTTATTAAAAAGAGGGATTTTTTTCTCACAGTAATAGAATTTGAAAAATACTTAGTAAAGTCAAATTCTGAATTTTTTTTTCAAGGTTTTTGTTACAGTTTTGAAATTTTATAGAAATGTTGGGTCAAGCACATACAGAATAAGAATATTTTGGATTACCTTGATCCTCAAAAGGCAGAGCTTTCTAGCTAGGAGATTGTAGAAGACTAGATGCAATTATAGAAGGCCACACTAGAATGTAATTGCTTACAATTTGGAAAAGAAAGAAAGTCTTATGTTTTGAACCTGCAATCTTTAAAAAGTGGCCACAAATTAGTTAAAATTTATTTCTATTAGTGTCTTTCATTTAGCATCACACATACATGCTTTTGGGACCTAGGAAATACTTCTCCACAAACTAGAGTGTGAGATTATGGAATTTGCTGTCATAGCACAACAGTAGGGAGCATGGCTTGATGCTGAAGGAAGGACTGAGTACTCCTAGGTTTAGAAAACACTCCAAAAGTTGCAATGGCAATGATTAGAAAGAAACAAAGACAAAGAAACTTGTATTTACAGGAGTGGTAAAAACTCTTGTGGTCAATCAAGAGTGAAGGAAGCAACGGTGGCTTTCAGCCATGCACACACACATAACAAGGCAGTGCTCCACACATTCTAAAAGGACCAATATCTCTTTACTCACACTCAGAAACACACACAGGACCACTACACTTCCATACCTACCCTGTTAAGCCCAACCATCCATATACAGATCTGCAACTTTCTGCAGACACCAAACACCACTCACCTATGCTCCTCAAAGAGCAACATGCAAAGTTTTTTGTGCCCTACAGCACCTCACAGAAGCATTATCTCCTAGAAACACTGCAAAAGTGATCAAGATTCACACTCAGTACCAACCACTGCCTGCTCACGCCATGTTGAGGTTTGTTTCTAGGCTTACATTTGGTGTATTGGGTGCAGAAGCAGACAAAAGCCAGAAGCTAGCCTGGACGATAAGTGTAAAGCAGAACACAACATTGCAAACTCACACTTGGCATTTTGGTTGCCTGAGATCTTTGGCCATTGAACAGAAGTCCCAGACTGCAACCAAAACAAGATAATAAAGAGGATAGAAAAAAATATATCACCCCAAAACTAAAAACTATTTTCCCTGAAGACATAACATTGATGGGCAGTCTAGCTTATTCAATTATGTTTAAACCATTCTACAAGTAAATCTACCTCTGCTGACTGTCCTGGCCTATGGAGAACTCTGAAAGAACACAGCTTTGAATATAGAATTATGCCAGAAAAATGCTTGTCCTTAGAACAGTTTTATTTCTTTTCCTGGGCTCCAGAGGGCCACACACTTCAATTATCCAAGGGGCAAAGCCTTATGCATAAAGTCCAAATCACTGGACACTTAAATTAGTCCACTGGCATTTTAACAGTTCTCAGCATCTGTGGAGGAGCCTGGAAGGACAGCCTGAAGATGCAACTCACTCAGCTCACCAGAAAGCAGAAGCAGTCCTGCCTTGCTACTGAAAAAATGGGACATTATGTCTTGAGCCACTCTGAAGTTTCCCACATCATTTATTGCTCACATTAAAACACTACCTGCTGTGGAGATGTTACACTTCTACCCACGAGCAGAAAAACCTGTAGCATAGAGCAGATGTTTCATAGCAGCTGCTGAAAGAAACTCCACTTTTTCTGATTGTCAATGAAAGTTCCTTGATCTGTCTTCACCACGAACTTAAGTGGCAGAGACGTTGGACTGAAGGAGATGTTTAGGATTTAACATGTCCTTTCAAAAGGTACTTCTCTCTACCACCTCTTTCTCTTGCCACAGTTTAATTTCAGCTGCCATTTCTCAAAATACATCTTCCTCAGCAGTCAGGAAAATTGGCTCCTGTGTTCAGGGGAGGGATGGAAAATTGTCACAAGGACAGCTCCACCCCTCCTCCCTTGGCTCTCTTGGGGAGTTTGTGCACATATTTAAGAATGAATTAGCCTACACCACAGGCCATCCATCAAAGGCTGCAGGGGTACTACAAGAAGGACCCAGAACAATCAAACATCACCCTTTCAGAGGTAACTGCCACCTTACAGTGCTGCATTAAAAACTGCTGCTGTAAAACAGGTAGTAAGAAAATAACATCTGCCCACAGCCACAAGCCAGAAGAGGTAGCCAGCATGAGACAGAGAATTACAAGATGTCAAAATTTTCCTATTCTCAAGTAAACTAATTTGTTGGGAATGGCGGTACAGAGGAAATTCTCATTCTGGGACAATAAATATTGAACAAATTTATCCCAGAAATATGCCCCTTTGAAAACTATACTGTCAAAAGACTGAGAATGGAAATCAAAGCAAATAAAATTGTGTCTTCTTCAGGGAGATTTAGAAAAAAATATCATCACAGACAGTTTTAGTGAACTGCAGCAAAACCCTTTGCTGAATGTGGCAAACTGCAAGAGGTAAGGGACACTTTCTCCAGAAGAGAAGCCAGAAAAAGGACAAGTAGTTTATTAGCCAACAAGGATGCTCCAGGCACCACAGGTGTAAGATTTGCCAAACCTCATAAGATCATTAGGTTTATTTACTTCCCATTCTGTATTGTGAATTATTTCAATCTCTCCAAGTGCAATAGCAATAAAATTGAAAAACATCCATGGAAACACTTCCAATTAACACAAGGTCAGAAAAATTACATTAGAGACCTCCACAGCCCAAAAGAAGAAAAACATCTCAGAAACAGCCTCAGCAAACAGGCAGGCAGTGCAACTTATTATAAAGGTCAGCAACCTTTTGCCTGTGTTTTACCAAGAGCGCGGAAGAAAGCACCAGTGTCTAGCACCCTGTGTGAGTACCACACCACCTGTAAGCTACATGCACAAACCTGATTTCAATCCAGGCTGAATGATAAACCTATAAAATACTGAGCATACTAAAGACACAGAAGGCTCTGAAGAACAGATTCAGTACCTTCAGTTACACCAGAAACACAAAACAAATTAGATCTACCCCTGAAAAAGACATGTACTGTAGGGTCAGTGTATGAGCGCTACTCAGTGAAATATCTCTAACCTCATATGACTTTGGCACAGGCTCCTATACACCCAGTAGCGAGAGAAATAGTGACTGCAGAGAGAAGGGAACAAAACACAACAAGTAAAATCAAAAAAATATGTTTTTAAACAGCTGCGGTGCTGTGTCTTGTCTGCATGTCCAACACAAAATAGATGGGATACCCTGGTACCAGGAGATCAGCCATCCAGTCTCATTTCATGGGCAAATTGGAACACTGTCTAGTGCTTTTCTGAGTTCTTGTGGTCTCTTCCAGTCAAGTCCGAGCCTTGAAAACTACCAAAACCAGATGCTGCTCACACTCACATGAAGGTCTTATTCCCCAGACCATCCACCCTGTAGAGATAAGCAATTACCTTAAACTACCCTGGAGCTGAAGTGAACAGAACGGAGGTGTTAATGAAAACCTTGTGTCTGACTCAGCAACTGGATCGTGGTAATTACAACCTTCACAGCTTCCCTGTTCCCAAACCTAAGCTGAAACAGGTGAAAAAAATCAGAGATTTTTCAGATCTAGTTCTGCACAGGCAACTCAGAAACTACCTTCACCTGCAAGGAAACTCTCTCACAGGCAGGGAGAAAAAGAGAGAGGTCATCTACTTTGGGAGATAGATGTTTGCAGTATC
The DNA here is from genome assembly GCF_012460135.2 of Molothrus ater. NCBI lineage: Eukaryota > Metazoa > Chordata > Aves > Passeriformes > Icteridae > Molothrus > Molothrus ater. The sequence continues at coordinate 47,793,107 of NC_050482.2, forward strand.
TCTTAGAGTTTCTCACAGAAGGCTAGTAACATGTCTCCTTCTCTTTCTATAGAGGCCATGGTGATGTCAGAAAATCCTTGAAGTCAGTTCCAGTTTCCATTGCTGTCAGTGCTGTGCTGCAGGTAGATTGTTAACTGCCCACGTGGCAGTCAGTATTCAGTTCACTGCTCTGCAAAGTGCTGCAGAAACAGATGACCAGTAACTGCAAAATTTCAAGCAGAAATAACCTTGGCTTAGTCTCTTCCCCAAGATACACGTTTGTAATCAAGGATGCAGTCAATTTTCTTTCAACACAGATCTCATGAGAGTCCTTTATTTTAAACCTTCCCACCTCTTCCCTCTTTTCTTGGCTATCTTCCTTTTCTGACTTTGCCGAGCTCTCCACGGCAATCCTGTCCAGCACTGTCTGAAGGGACAATGTTGGGAGAATGTGAAAAGACTTCCCCACCATGTGCATCTCAAATTAAGAACCAGGCAAGAACTGCTGTCCCAGCCTACCAGCACACAGAGATTGTGCTTGTGCCCCAGAAAGAGGGGCTGGGTCAGGAGCTGCAGTACCATTTTTACAGCATCAATATAGCTCAGAATAGTTTGGTTTGCAGCAACAGAAGTGGGAGAGAGCAGAAGGCAGCAAGGAAAAGACACATACTTTGCATGTCACTGTAGAGGATGGTGTCTCGGTGGTCTGTGAGAGAGGCCTCTCAAGAACAGAACACCTCTTTTTTGCTTTAATTTTTAGGAACCATCTTGCAAAGTTGTGATGCTGTCTAAATATTTATCACTCATTATTGCATCTCCTTCCAATGATTTCTGCATGCTTCCTGCCACAGCTGTGTCTGTGTTCACCATACCCTTCATAAGCCCTCAACAGGGTTCACAGCTTCAGATTTGGCCAGGATCATGGAATGGCTTGAGTTGGAAGAGACCTTGAAGATCCTCCAGTCCCAAACCCCCTGCCATGGGCAGGGACACCTTCCACTAGACCAGGTTTCTCAAAGCTGTCCTTGAACACTTTCAGTTCAAGGATCTCAGCCTTGAACTGAAACCAAGGTTTGGTTATTCCATCAGCATCTGCACAACTTTGCATTTATCATTGCAGAACTTTCTGGAGCAGAGAGAGATGATAATTTCCTCTGAAGGAGGTACAGTGGCTAAAAGTATGTTCTTTTTTTAATACCAGAATCATCTGGTTCGTGTTTCTGGCTTCCTGAAGCACACAAAAATATCCATTTGAATAGAAATGAGAGGAGGTCCCTGACTTCTGCTGCTGAAAATTTCAAAATAGTAGTCAAAAATCTGAGATTAAAAAAAAAAGTTCCCATTTGTAGCCATAAAGGACTCAAGAGTGTCACTTTTCAATCTTTCAGACTTCTCAAAAAAGTTAGGATGTCCCAATGAAAATAAGCACTTTAAAAAAAATTGAAATACTCATTTTCAACCAAAAAAACTTTCAGAAGTTTTTCTGCAAGTTAATTCAATACAAGTTGCTTTAAGCCAGACTAACTGAAATACATGTGTTTGCACACGTGGGCCTCTTTTCCAGGGCCTACACTTAAGCATTGTAACAAATCAGCATCAACAGCTCTTCAGGTTACATATCCCTGTGACAAAGCCCCAATGAGCAGGACAGACAAACCAGATCTTCTTCCAGGATAACAGCCACACTTCCCTAATATGAATTACTTCATTATATCCCTTTTGGTGCATTTCTCTACAAGAAATCATACTTAACAGTTTGCCTTCATGGGATAATTTACCAGCAGAAGCCATACTAATTGAGAAGTCCTCAGCTTGAAGTCTCTCCCTGACTTTCTACCATCCCTTTAGAAAACCTCCACCGCCTTTCACTTCAACTTTGCACATCTGTACTTGTCTCAGGGATGGCAGCTGAGGTGGGACAGAGCACGCAGCACAAGGGCAGAAAGCATGGGATTCACCTTCACCTTGCATCCTTTTTAATCCACTTTGACCCTGGATGCATAGCAAGCCAAGTCAAATAGCAACCTGCCATCATTCTCCTGCTGCTGGCTCTGCAGAAAGGCTCAATAGTCCTCAAGGCCTGCTCTCCATTCTGATGCCAGAACTGCCATCCAATACCCCCAAATTCTGGTTTTGCCCACTGCTCCCTACTTCTGCTCTCCACGGTTCTCCCTGTGCCCTTCACGTGTGCCACTTTGTCTCTGAGGGCTTCTCATGAACCATCTTCTGACCTTCCCACAGGCCCACCTTTGTGACCCTTGAGCCTCTTCTGAAGTGTCCCCTGCAGTGCCCTTTCTGCTGCAGCAGCCCTGAGGGAATGTGAACCCTTCCCAGGGGATAGGCCATTCCAGTGCTGCCAGAGGACTCTGTGGGCACACACAGCTTATCTGGGACCTCAGGAATGTAATGCCAACAGAGCAACAGCACTTGTGAAGCAGAGAGGAGACCCACAGGACCCACGCTCGTCCTAACTGAGCCTGTTTGAGGTTGGAATTTTCAGGCTCTCTCTGTGGCAGAGGAAGCAAAGGTGCTTTTGAGCAGGGCTGACCTTTAGGCACTTTGAACTGCCAACTGGAAGAGTCAGCCTTGTCACAGGTCCAACCTCATAAATTTTCCTTTCCTTTCTCCTGGGATCCCAAGCTCTGAGCAGTGGTGCTCAGGAGCAGTGGTGTCAAGCAGCACCCCAGGTACCAGCAAGGCTTTGTGCTAAGCTCCCCCCGACCTGTGAGACAGTGCTTGGAGGTCCTGCTTTCCTCAGCTGCCTTCATCATCCACATCCTCTACCTACTCCTGCAGGCACTGCACAAAAAAGGCAAAGGCTCTTTTTCTGGAGCAGGACTTGAAAATGCCTAATCTTTTGCGCACATTTCCTTCATTTCAGATCCCAACTGAAATCACGGGGAACTTTTTTCCTCCCTTACCTACCCCTTTCACTGCCCTCTGTCAGAATTATTCAGCTCTCTGAAGCATTACCAGATACACTATGTAGGAAAGATATAGCAGAAGAAATTAAATAGTATTGTTAGGTATCTATAATTACCCCAAGTAATTTTTTTCCACAGTGCAGCAATTTGAAATCTCTCACAGCACTCTCTTTGGAAAGCAGATGTTGACCATGTCAGCTGTGTGCTAAGAATGCATTTTCATGAGTTGCATTTCTTGGAATTTGCAAAGTGATGGTGGTGGCAGAGGGGGATGATCCTGGAAAATTCCACCCGTGCAGGCACAAAGCAGGCAGTGCAGAGACCTGCCAGCCTCCTCAGGGTATCAGGGGCTTCTCAGCCCTCTCTCTCTCTGACATGGCACCAACTGGGCCTGCCCCTGTCAAGCAAAGGAAATTTCTTCTACATTCCTGCCCATAGTAAGACAGGCAGGGCTGCTGGGGGAAGAGCACATCTGGGAGAGGGAGAGTTTCTCCTGGGGTGGGGGGAGATTTGTGCTGCTCTCCCTCTAGAGAAACACATACAGACATGGAATCATGAAAATAAAAAATTTGGTGGATATCTCTGCTGTCAGCTCCTCTCCATCTCTCTCTCATGTGGTCTGTCCTGTCCCATAGTCAACAGTTTCAGCAACCAGGCTCCCAGCACGTCCATCAGACTACTGTTCTGTGTCTTCTAAAAGAAACCACTCCTCCCTGCTACTACATTTAAATGCACTTTTGCTCTACCCTCTGCCTCCCATCGCTCTTTAATTACATTCACTTGGACTGTCTTAAAGAAGCCCTTCCTTTTCTCATTGAATATTCCCTTCGAACACTTGCAGAAAATGATCATACTCCCTATCTAGCAAAAATACATATTTGGGGAAAATCTACCCTCTGGAACCAGGCAAAGGTCCAGTGAGACACGGGTGAGCCAGAGAAAATAGGTTTTAACTAAAGTTCAAGTAACATTGCACAATAAACCCTGGGAATTCTTCAGAGTGTTTATTTGAGATAGGGGACTTCTTAATGGAGGAAGTTCCTAGTGCCAATTTCACTAGACTGTACTCTTTTAATCCTTATTTATTTATAAGACAGCGTCTCCATTAGTCCCAGGCTGGAGCAAGGTGTCTGGGCAATGAGCAGGAAAATTTATTCACACACAGAACTTATTCTGGACCCAAATAGGAGACAGAGCATGGATAGGACAAACGTTCAAATAGAGACACGGGGAGCTCTCTATGGGTCTGTTCCTCAGCCTTTCCAAAAACCGAGACCTCAAACAGCAGTAACCTGTAAGAAAAGGAACAGGGCATGAACCTGGTGGAAACTACAAATGCTGGCTGATCCATACACACAGGAAAGCAGCTGTCCACAGGTAGCCCCTGTCAAAGGCGAAAAAAGCTACAGAAATGAGATGCTGCCATAATCCCAGCAGTCTTTACAAAGCAAACATAATTTAATGCAGCAATACAAAGAACTCTGGCCTCGGTGAAAATGAGCACACATCTAAGAAGAAAAGCAAATAGTTCCCACTTCTAAAAAAGAACAAAAGTAAAGCACTCGCTGAAAGAAGTGACCTGAGCAATCCTGAATTCTTAAAAGACCCAGATGATGCTTAGAGCAAACAGTTAACTCAGTGTGCTGGAGCTGATCTCCAGCAGCAGACTGCAGAATGGAGTTTCTGTTACTTCCAGATCCCCCAGCTTGGATGGTGAGACTGTTGTGTGACACTGTTTAGACTGGAAAACTTGCAGCATGTCTCTGCTGTTCAGTGCTGCACCCAATATAAGTTGATTTGCCAGCAAAGACTATTTCCTCTAAAGAAACACATGATTAAATAAACCAGGATGGACCTAAGGGGAGAACAATAAGATGTTCAACACCTGTTAGCATTTACATTTCACTCTGCAGTTTCTCCAGTCACATAAGTGCCCACACTTCATGCTTCACCACTGACTAAAATGGTGCTCTAATGAAGCTGTACAAAAAAAGATTTTTCAAAGCAAGATACAAACAATTGAAAAAAATTAAAAATTAAAGATATTATTTTGATCTAAACCCAGGTATTTCTTCCATCTAAACCCAGGCTTGTTTGCTTTTTAGAATTTTCCACTACCCAAACTCAGTCATTCAACACACACAAAAAAATCATGTTCTTTACCAGACATGAATAATAAAAAGTGATGAAAATTTGGATCGAAACACACATCTGCAGAGACACTTCATGTACTCACTAGCAACAAAGTATCAATTTAAAAAATAAAATAAACTGTAAAATCCCAGTCCCAAAGGCTAGACCTCTCTCATGAGAGGTGACAGAGACCACAGTTTAAGCCTCCATTCTGAGTCAGGCTGAAATGATTTGAATACAGTTTTCACACTGCCTGTATGTGTCCCCACTGTTTGCCTGACAAGGCTCTGGGGGAAGGTGCTGCCATTTTCTCCTCCACATCACCTTTGTAAATGGTACCTAAAGGCTTTTGTGAGTCTACATGAAAACACCAACATGTCCATTTTCATTTACGGCACTAAAACTTCAAAATAAATCCTCAATATCTGGTCAAAATTAATATTTTCATTGATCCTGAACTATGTTTTTTCACATTCATTTGTTCTTCCAGCCATATTTCTGAGACTTGGACATTATCATCTGGAAAGAGAAGGACACAGGCCTTATCACTCCTCTTATTTAATGATCCATGTCATTTTCCCCACAAACAGACTTTGTGGACAAAGTTGGCCAGAATCTAATTTAAAATTCCTCACCTTCTTCTGTTTGAGACTCCTGTTCCTTACCTTACATGGTTGTGCAGTTTTATTTTGCATCATTAAACAGCCTAACCCCATTCCACCACATGAGCAGCTGAATGTTTCTCATAGTGAAATGTTGTCTCTATGTTAATTTTGCAAAGTGCTTGGGATCCTTCTCGAAGGAAGGAACAATAGAAATGTAAGTCATTATCATGTATGGGAACTGAGGAAATAAACCTAAGGGAAACAAGCACCAGAAGCTGCCACACAAAATGCAGACCAATTTGAAAGCTTAAAGGGGAACAAGAAAGAGGCTGTCAAGCAGCCTCTCAGGCTTGGCATGGTGGGAGACATTGCAGCATGCAGCTAGCCCAGCAGAAGGAAATCAAATAAGACTGTCAAACTGCTGACTCAGCAGAAGACAGCACAACTCCCAGCACATTTTAGAATTAAACCCAGGTCAGTAAATGCCACGTCCTTTCACAAGGAAGGAAGGCCAAAAGATGGTGACAGAAACTCAGACACCACTGCAAGGCAAGGCAAGAGTCAGAGCCGGGATCCAACGTTACCAAAGGCAGTCTGAAAAAAATTACAGACTCAGGGAAAACACAGTTCAGGCACAGGGAAAACAAAGGATGCTGAACATATTGTATGTTCAAATCAATGACACTGAGTGCATGCCAGAGCTCATGAGCAGCAAGAGTAACTCAAACACAGAGTAGTTCCAGGGATAACCACAGCTTTAATGCTGAAAAACCTTTGAAAAACAGCAGAGAAGTTTACATGTAACAGTGAGGAGAAGACCACAAGGGAACAGACCATCCTGGTCTAGTAAAAAACACTGTCAAGATGCAGTTCAGCATCAAGCCAAGTCAAGCACATACAACCAGGGTTCAAACACAAAACAAGGAGCATGTGAGAACAAGCATGGGAACACTGAACCAACACCAAAGGAGAGAAGGAAACCAAGCCAAAGACACAACAAACAAGCTATTTCTTACTGAAAAATGTCAGAACCATTTCATATTAGGAAAACCTTATTTCAAATTAATTCAGAAGCAAATGTGGCCAGACTTTTACTGCAGGAAAATCAAACTGCCATAATCTTACCAAAACAAATAGAGAAGTGGAGGAGGAGGAAGAGAAAGAAAAACGCAAAAGAAAGAAAAACATAGGGTGCTATGAATATGCAGCACTTCCCTTCTCTCAAGCCCCATGGAAGGAAAACAGAGCCTCCAGTTAATAACATTCAGATAATGTAAAAATAGAAAAGCAAAGGATTCACAGGCCAAGCAAAGATGTCGTTGACATGAGACAGTTTCAAGCAAATGCAACTGAACAGATGAAAACACACCCTTAGGCACTGGGGGCACGTTCACTCACTGTGAGTCTCCTTCAGCTGCAGCTCTGCTAGTTCTTTCTCCAGACTCAGTTTGGTTGGCTGCTAGCTTTCTGTGCCCTCATCTCTTCATGCATTTCAAATCTTAAAGCTGCCTAAACTGCCATGCTTTCCTCAACTGCCTTTTCATGGCACAGTCTGGCCCCCAAAAGCAACAGGAAATAAACTTCCTCTTCCAATGGCGCTGTGTGGCTCCTCAGTGCTACAGACTCCCTGAAGTGATTGCCAGTAGATGAGTGGGCACAAAGCAAGGGAAAGTGAAAGTGGCTATGCTGTGCATCTATCCAGGATTGAAGGATACATGACCTGTTCACGTCACTCCTGAGTGGAGTACAGATGAAGTAATTACTTATAAATAGTCACAGAATCACAGAATCTTAGAATATCCTCAGTTGGAAAGGACCTAGAAGGATCACTGAAGTCCAGCTTCTGGCCCTGGACAGGACCGGATCCCAAGAATCACCCCATATACCTGAGAGCATTGTCCAAACACGTCTTGAACTATGGCAGCCTTGGTGCTGTGATCACTTCCCTGGGTAGCCTGTTCCAGTGCCCAAACACCCATTGGGTGAAGAACCTCTTCCTAATATATAGCTTAAACCTCCCCTGGCACAGCTTCATGCCATTTCCTTGCATCCTGTCACTGGTCACAGTGAAAAGAGATCAGTGTCTGCCTGGCCACTTCCCCTTGTGAGGAGCAGCTGCACTTGATGATCCTTGTGGGTCCCTTCCAACTCCGAATGTTATGTGATTCTGTGAAGCTGTGAATTCTGTGAGACTGCTATGAGGCCTCTGCTCAGTCTCTTCTTCCCCAGGCTGAACAAACCAAGTGACCTCAGCCACTTCAGTCAGCTCACTTGTACATGGAATTCGGGGAAAAATCACTCCTGTGTTCAAATTGAAATTAGGGATAAAATCGAATCACCATCCCCGGTCTGGGTTTTTTGGGGGGTTTGGGGTTTTTTGAGAATGTTAAAAACTCATCAGGGATGATGATAGGATGGATCCTTGATACTGTGCTGTGATAGGAATATATAATTACTGTATCCATACCTGAAAGCTCATCTTCCCATAGCAAATCAGCCATCTCCTGCATTAAGATATGGATATTTCAACATGCTGAGATGAAACATTCCCACAATCAATGAAATGCTGGAACACAGATACACAGCAGCATCTGATGTGCCATAGAAATCTCCAAGCTGCTGGCAAGCAGGAGGAGTTCCAGAAGCAATGTGGCTCTGGCACTAGCACATCAGCCCTGTACTGGGAGTTTGTGCTGCATTGCAAGATGTGGCCTTACTAGAGGTTTTTTGGTTCTCTGTAAAGTTAGGATTATCCCCTCAGATATTAAGAAGACTGGAAATTTTCCAGCAGCATTGGGTATTTTTGAGCTGTTGCACCTTCTCAGCTGCACTCTCCAAGCACCTTTGCTGCTTTTCCCTGTCTGCCCTTCACACTCTCAATGAGGCTCCCATAAACCTGCACAAAGCCAGTTATAATTCCCTGCTGCCTATCAAAGCCTTCACAAGAGTTAGGCAGTTGGTGTGTAGAGCCTGCTGCCTACCATGCTGACTAATGTTGTCTGATTGTACTTGTACTCCCCCGTTGGTCCATCTGTACCCATCTGCTACCTTTGTCTTGTAATTAAAGTGTAACCACTTTGGGGTAGGAGCCACCTTTTTTGTTAGTGTTCACTCAGCTCCCTGCAGAGCAGAGTCCCAAGTCCATAACTGGGTGCTGGGGACAGCAATGATGATGTGCGAGACATGTGTATATGCTGGCAAAGGGTTACAGTAGCACTTCTCACTTTGTGGCATGAGCAAGTCAGCTGAGAGAGAGCTCCAGACAAGAGTTCTCATGCAGAATACAATGGAGGTGAGGGCGGTCTTCTGTTGTGGCTGGATGTTGTCATCACATGTTGTTATTAGTACACCAAGCACAATCCTCCAGGATCCCCTGTCCAAGGAGCTAGGTTGGCAACCACAGTAAAGGTCAGACGGCTGCTATCACCCTCATCAGCTACACCAGCAGAGAAATGGTAGGAGGCATTCTAACTACAGCCTGGGCTTAATAAAGATCTCCAGATATTCCAATATCTGATTTGCATAAGAGGACAAGGTCTTTCCAAGAAGCTGTCATTGTTTCAATGTAAGAATTCCCTCCAGTAGCAAGGGAGTAGGGTCTGGTGGAGAAGAGCCAGAATATTTTTCTGCAGGCTCATGAATCATACAAATAGACTCCAAAATTCAAGCAAAGTCAGGAACTGCTTCAGCAAGAGGCAAAGAAAGCAGACAGCTCATAATGACATAACACACAGTGGTTAGGAAGAGACACCCAATATGTTCTCTTTGGTCAGAGCTAAACCAGCTTATTATTGCAGCATGCAGTAATCCAGCAAAGACACAGTTTGACCAGCATGTCTGCAAGATTTACATAGAAGGCATTTTCAGAAAGATTGTTCTGATTGTCCTCTGATAAGGAAGCCTTTGTGTGGCACTGGAATCTGTCCTTCTCCTTAGGAGTTGGTGAAAGATTAACATGGCCATAATTAGCCACAAATACATACAGTTAGATCCTGGGCAACTGTGAGAAGTCAGGCCAAATCCTGGCAGTGGATGCAGCATAGGTGCACAAATAAAGCCATCTGGTTGTCTGATTGAATCAGGGTCATAAACAGACCCATCAGATGTGACCTAGATCAGGTATCTAAGGGACACTCGCTTGGGAGTGGGATATCCATAAAATATGTATTCTTTGATGCAAGTCTGCTGTCTAATGAGAAGTAAGGCATTCAGCAAATTACGGTCTCTTAGAGACACGTCCAGAAAGAACACTTTAAAAATAAGGGGGGGAAATGCACGTACAGACTCCCATTCTAATTTCAGCCATATGTGCTTGAATCCAGAAAAGTCCCTCTGCCCTAAGAGAAGCCATATCCTTGTAAAAACTGGTTCTGTGGGAACAGAATCAGTCTCTTACTCTGAGTAGGTTAAAACAAACTTCTATGCCATTTATCCCCAGGGACAATGAGTCATAAATCCCCATGTACACAGCAAAATTATCAAAACAAGACTGATTGGCAAAAACAATCCAATCTTGTCTCACTGTAAAAGGAGTTGGTGGAATAAAAAATAATTTCCTCCCTGGACACACAGGCAAGATGCCAGAACTCCACATACAGAGCAGAACCTGACCAAAGGCAGTAACTTCTACCCCGTGGAGACAAGCATACATTTGCAAGGCTCACCTAGGTGGGCACCAGACAACATGAGGAAGAAACTGTCTAAAACATCTAGTTATCTTTCCAAAGGCAAGGGAGGGCCTTCAGAGAAGACTTAGATTTGTACAGCTGAAGTTTTCACCTCAAAACCCTTCATTCTTGTTCCTTTGCTATTTTTAAAGAGTCTTCTTTAAGGAGGCTTTTATTCTCTAAGAAAGTGAAATAAAAAAAAAAAATCGAAGTCCTTCCTTCTGCTAAGCAATGTAACAGATAGGATAACATGATTCATATTGATTCTTCACGTAGTGGTCAGTACCACATGGACTGTTACTAAAAGCCAAGAATACTGATCGTATTTTCAGTCATCTCCCCTGTTATTTCTGCCACTGGGACATTGAAGCACACAGAGAGATGACAGTGAATGTTTCTTTTAATGCACAGTAAGAGAGGCCTGAAGGCTGTATCATCATCAAATGCTACAGCCTCTTCAGCATCTCTGTGGCGTTCATCAGCTCCCCAAAGGTGCAGACTTCAGGAGGCGACAAGTGCCTCCGTAAGAGCTTTTGTTCACAGACATGCACAATAGCCTTCACATGCCAACTGCCTGCTTCTACAAAAGGTTCATGGTGGAAGCTTGAAGAAATTATGTCCTCAGTGGATCAGGCTTGAAGTTTCTGCTGATCAGCTTGTCCAGAACCTGGGTTGCCGCTCCTATGAAATAAGCTGCTTTTTGTGAGACGCTCTTCAGGTTTGTCTTGCTCATCTAATCACAGAAATGTAGGCTGGCAGAGAACCACAAGAGATCACTTACTGCATCCACCAGCTCGAAGGCAGGACAAGATAGACTGAGAGCCTGCACTGTTGGATTTTTTTCTCTATATACTCCAGCAAATGAACCTCTACCAGCAAATGAGCCTCACCATGTCTCACCATGCCAATAATTAGACAGCTCCCTACATATCTAACTACAATCTTTCTGCTTGACAATTTAGCAAGACAACTTTTTCTTTCTCCCTACTGGGGCATGAAAAGCAGCTGACTAGTATGTCCTTTTTTCAACAATCATTTAGGTGTCCAAAAATTTATCTTGTTCTCTTTCCTCATATTTTTAGATAAGGGAAATCTTCATTTTTCATTTTTCTTTTCTAAATCCTTCTTTCCTTCCCGTATCTCTGTCCCATATCCCAGGAGAACTCTTCCCAGGCATGGATGGGCATAATGGTGCTCTGTCCCAAGCTGAAGACAGGGTCACAGAAGTTCACAAACTAATCTTATGCAGACTGTGGTCGAGGTGAAACACATCTCTGGAAAACCATGTGGCAGAGAGTAGTGGCACTATTTTCCACCCTGCTGCAGCATTAGGAAGTCCTGGAAGTCAACAGTCACTGAGGCAGTTGAGAGGATGTCACAGCAAATGGCCCTATCCCCAGAGAGCACTAATGTGTGCAATGGTGTAAGGGTACAGGCTAGGAGCAGCCTGCCCATGAATTTGTAATCATGGTCACACCAATGGCTAGAGGAAGCAGAACAGACCCTGCTGGAGTTGAAGAGTTCAAAAGTCAAGTGCTGATAATTATAGCACCAGCAACAGGCAAACATTTTATCTGCTGAGTGGGGTGAAGGTTGATAGGGGCAGAGGATTAGAACATGCAGCAAGGAGAATGCATCTTTCAACCTAAGTTTCCCATCTGTCCTCTAAGATGGCTTGTAGTGGCACCCTGACCAAAACCATCACCTGGGGCTTTGCTTGTCCAGACAGGAAAAGGGGTGAATGGGGCATGCTTGGTAAGAGATGGAGGGAGCTTGTGAATCAAAGGGTCTGTGGGGTGGCACAAGAAGCTGGTGTCAGGTACCTCATGGAAAGATGCTCTGAATCCCCAGTGACACACCCAAGAGAAGAGGCTGAGCACAAACCAGCAATAGAAGTGATGCCAAACTCACTAGTAATTAAAGTAGAGAAGGAATCTGAAAGAGGGTACCAAAGTTCATAACATTTGTGTCACCCCTGGGTTTGCTGGGGGAAAGTGAGGAAGCAGATGGGAAGATCTGGGAGCTAATGGGACAGGACTGTTGGCAGGAGCTAGTGGGATAGGACTCAGTAGAGAAGGAGGATGTAAGCAAGAGCTGGAGATAGCAGCACTTGCTAGCTCTCACAGAGGGATCTTGAACCCAGAATTAAGTCCTCATCATATGTGGGATCATAAGAGAGCAGGAAAAAAAAGGCAGATAGTGAAGAAAAATACTGGGTGAAATCTCTTCCCACACAAAATATCAGAACCCACTGACACAAAACCTAGAGTAGTACTGACCCTCTGGCTCACTTTGCAAGACATCTGGCCCCCCACTCATCACTGCACTGAGGCATGGTCCTTCATGGGGCATAAGAGTAGACATCCTTCACCACCTCCAAAGAGCTTCACTAACCTGCTGATGAAGGTAGTGTGGAAAGGCAGGCAGTGTTCTGCCCCCAAGGAGCAGAGTACAGAGAAGTGAATGAAATTCAGCACATTTGCTTATCATGATGAACCATTACTCATGGTTAAGACAAGCAGGAGAGCTCAAGTTACTGCCCCCTTGCAGAAAGTGGGTTTTCTTCTTGTTCTTTCATGACTGTCAGCCCTACAAGGCTTCCGTTTGTATGAAGCACTCATGAGGAGATTTATCATCATCATCATCAGAGTCTGGGGGCAGCTGCAGCTCCTCTGGAAAATTAATTCCTGTTCTGAAATAACTGGTGAGGTTGTGAAGATATTTATTGGGAAAAAAAAGTCAAAATCACAAAAGATTTCACAGACCTGAAATCCTGAAACAGTTCAGTCACTGTCTGGATCTTTGCTGCTCAGAAAATGGAAGACTTCACACCTATTTTAAAACACAGCTTTTTATATATACTCCATGAGACATACCCTCAAAATCCATTTGCCATCTTTCAAGAATCAAATATGCCAAGCTGTACAGAGCTGCAAGCTGTGTTACTAAATCCAGAGGAGACTAACAGAAATGATCAGAAGACTAGGAAACATGACCTACCAAGAGGGACCGAACAAATTCTTGTTTAACCTACACCAGAGGTGACTGGGAGACAACATCATAGAAGACTTCAAACCCACAGGGGGACAATTAGAAGTGATAGAGAATAAACAATTCCCTATGTCCATTAGGCAGACACGAAGTATTCATGGGCTTAAATTGCAGCCAGGGAAATCTAGGTTAGACATTAGGAAAACTTAGTAGGGTAAGGAGAAAGAAGGCATAGAAGAGATTGACTTGGAATTTCACGGGATTTGTAGCATTGAAGGTCTCTCAGACCAGGTGAGACAAGCATCTGTCAGGAATAATTTCAGTCTAGTTAAACCCTCTCTTGGGGCACAGGGAGGGACTAGTTGACCTCTTGATGTTCCTTCCAGGCATAGCATCTGATTATAGATAAGTGTGTAGTTAAAGACTGAGCTACAGTGAATGCAGCTGGACCAAATCAGTATCTCCCACTCAGCCTCTCATCTCATGCCTCCTACTGACTGTTTGCCGAAAAGTTCCCAGGATGAAGCACCTTGCTATTTACATAAAATTAGTGAGAATTTGGATAATGTTCCAAAGCACTATAAAGGTATTGGAATTATGGGCTAAAAATATATTAATAATTTCTTGTATTGTGGCATTGCCTGGGAGCTGCTGTTAAGGGCCAACAGTTTGTGTTGCCTGACTCTTTGCAAACATGGAACAAAACTATGATCGTTGTCGCAAAGATCTCTGCTTCACACTTTTATTTTTATGTTTGAATTTCTGCTGAATGGAAATTAAATTAAGAAAAAGAGCATGAGGTTCCAGGTATGTAAGGTTGTATCTGTGATCAGAACACACTGGAGATTACTTCAGTGTCTTCCAGAAAGAGCCTGCCAGCATAAAATTCAACCAGTTCAGAGTTTGATTATAATAATCTGATCCTCCTTGAGGAAGACATCCATTTCAAGATAAAACATTTGTGCCCAGGAAGCACTATGTGTTTTTCTTACCACTAATACCACAGCTCATCATAGCCTCATTTCAGCCCAGCCCCAGCTCCTATGAAGTTAAGGACTGTTTTGGTTTAATGGATGCCAAGTAGTCCTCACAGACAGCAGGGCTCAAGAAGGTCACAGATCTAACCCAAACAATCTTGATAACCCTTCTACTAATTGTCTGGTTCATCTGAGAGACCACAAATTCACTCCCAGAGACTGAACAACCCTTCTTGCCACTGACAGAAGCCACCAAGCCTTCACTGAGGGTGTGACATGTGAAGCACGTGACAGGCAAGATAAAAACAGGACTGTATTTAGCTGTGCCTCCCCAGAGACTGCAAAGCTTTCCAGCAACAGATTCCCACAGCCAGGCCTTCTAATAACCCCTTGGAGGATTCATGCTGCTACTGCTTCATTTTCCTTCTGATGATGGAATTTTCCCCCATGAGAACAAATGTGGTGCCAGCTAGGAACAAATCCTCCTGGACTTTTGCTGGTAAGCTTAAATGAAGTTGAGTGACGGACCGAGCCTGATGTGACCTCTCTACAGCCTGTGCTTTGCATGTGCACACCCTGTGCAGTATCTAGACAGCCTGCCTTCAGCCATGGCCAAGAGTTGTCCACACGTGCTATGCCATGCCCTTTGTTTCCTCACGCTCCTGGCCCACTGAGACCTCTTCTGACTGTCCCAGACCACACACCCTCATCTGATCTGAACAGTGCCAAGACCATGAGGTAGACAGGTCCTCCTGGAAACCAGGCACAAGCTAGGGGCTTTCACCTTCTTGGCAAATTCCTGCAGCTACTGGGAGACCCTAGTGACTGCCGGGCACCAATGTGATTGCTCTTCTGTCTCATTCACAAGTGTTCCTACAGCTCTCTTATGAATACACCTCTCCTGACAGCTCCCCATTTCATTCTCATTTCCCCATTAATTTCTTCCTCACTTTCACCAAGCAAGTCGCTTGCAAGTCCATGCAGAGAACAAGCAGGCAAGGAGAGAAAGTTTTTTGTGCACGGTGGGACAAAGGGGCATTTTTCTAAGGCATACACATGATTGTATACAGACCTGCTTCATATCTATCAAGCGTTCTGATGAATTCTCCTTCCTTTGCTCTTTTCTCACACCCAAAACCTTTTTTATATCTCATTTTCTTAGCCCTTAAAGTACCCCCTCTGCTTCAACAGAAACCCTTTGGGAATACTTCTTCAGAACCTGGACCACTGACATTTATGTGGGAGGTGAAATGAACCAAAACTTCCCACTAACTCAGAAATTCACACCATTTCTAAAATGGTGCTTTGGGTTACATGCAAATTATTCCAAAATATGCAAATCTGGATCTTTGAACAACTCAATATGATCTCACGTTCACCATCCCACTTAACGCACCATCCCATTGCAAGGGACACTGGCCAGACACATTGAGCACAGTTAATAGTGGCATAAATTACTAAGTGTGGCTGTAGCTCAATCACAGTCACTTAATGTACAGAACTTCACTGCCACCAAACCACACAGAGAAATATTTTCTGTCTCATCCATTGAAACTCATGGCACAGAGGAGGTATCTTCTCTGAAAGGCTGGAAAACTTATGTTCAGAGATTACAGAAAGGAAGCTGATGAATTTTTAATGTAGGCTAATGGAAGACTGTAATGGCATCCTGCATGGAGAAGACAGCAGCCTGGGCAGTGGAGATACCAGTGGTCCAGGATACAAGAAGCAGATTGCCAGCCCTTGATAAGAAGTACAGAAAGGTGGGGAGGATTATTTGCCTGGAGCCTTCCCCCTTCTTCTTCCCTGACACAGATGGAGAATTACCAAACATATCCTACCCTCTCCCACTTCCTCTCCTTGGTCAAAAGGATGATGACCAGCTTGGGATGCATCTGGTATCCGTCCTCACTGAACGACAAATTCCTGCCTTCAAAGGTGACATTGATCAGGTACCTGTGAGAGAGAGAAGAGAGAAAGGAGAACATTAGTGCTTGGAAACCAAACCCAAAATGAGACCCTGCCTCTCCTCTTCAGCTCACATCAGGAGGGTAGAAGCCCAGTGCAATACAATGGAAATTCTTAGAGGAAGGGAGTTAGAAAAACAGGACAATTAGTCCCGAAATTGAGACAATCAGGCAAGGCAGGGCAATTGGCCCCATTTTGTGACTGGGATAGGGAACTGATGTACTGTGTTGGCTCTCAATGAATTCCTAAAAACATGTCTAAAAGTCACACACACATGTATGCCCACAGTCCCTGGTTTTCCCTTGCCTCAAAGGGCAGAGGGATCCTTAGCAATCAGCTGTGCAAACACACTGCACAGCCTACACTTCACTCACTCTCCAAAGGGGATTTTGCATGCCACTTGAGGACAGTGATGGGTGACAGGTGAAGCAGTGGGGACAGCCTCCCCCCAGCCCAAATACTGAGGCAATGACTTGGGAAGCAGTGGAGACCAGAGGAAGGAGCAGCACACCTGCAAGAAGCTCCATCCCTATCAGAGCCAGCACACCTCATAGGGCCCAGAGTGTTCCTGTGAGGGAACTTAGGAATAGGGATAAGGATGTTGAAAGAGCCCAGTGAAAGTCTTATTTCCTAGGGACAGAGTCCAGCCTTACACCCAGTAAAATCAAGCTAAAGGGTGATCAGCCCTGCAGCCAACATCAGCGATTCTCTCTGTCTGGAAAGACCCCATCACTCCTGCAGAAGGCACTCCCTGTTGGGGCATTTCATGTCAGCTGTACAAATGGACAGTTAAACAGTCCAGGCTTCAATCTCATTTATCCTGAAGCCTCCTTACTCAGCTCTGGCAATAGGGAAGGCCTTTAAGTGGACTGAGATTACAGCTACACTCATTTCAAGGCCTTGCTGCACATTGAGAGCATGTTAAAGGGGTGTAGCTGTAAATAAGAATCAGGTCTATTGTTTTCCTAACTGTCAGACCATCTAGAAATACACTGTAGGGAAGAGGAGGTAAATACACATTTCACAGTTCAGTGGTTTATATGACATCACCATGGCACTCTGACAGTTTACCCTGTTCATATATTTCACTTCAATTCACAATCCTGTTGCATGAAGTAAATTTTACCTTTGTAAATCTGCTCTGGCACCAGTAGCATCACATCACCATGAGAGGCAGAGGTGACCAAGCTGCCTGCAGGGCTGGCCCCTGGACTCTGCACTCCCCTACTTTGCACAGTTCTATAAATTACACAAGCAACATTTCTATTACAGACATGAGAGGTTTTCTATTCTATTACACCGTGACATGAGGAAACATTTCCTAATATTCAGCTTCAATTTGTCCCTTATGAACTCAATTTGAACCAATTTCAAGAAAATAAATAAGAGGGGAAAAAACCTGTTATTTTGGTGGGTTCATGCTTCCCTACTATCTGCACAAAGAGGCCTCCCTGCTAATCTAATGAAATCATTGTATCAGGGAAACTTCTTCAAACAAATGAAAAAAAGCAGGTTTTTTATTTTTTTTTATTTTAGTTTCTTCCTTTTTCAAACTTTTTTGTTTTAACTCCATTAATCAACCAAACTCATCTATTCACTCCCCATTGCCAAGTGCAATCAGCAATTATGTTTATTTCTAAAGGAAATTCCACACTTGCTCCATGTTATGACCTTCAAGGGACGTGTTCAGCATTGGAAATATGGCCATAAGGGAGCCCAGCATGAAACATCTGCAACAGGACAATTTTCAAAGGCAGACTATGGGTTATTTTCCAAAAACCAAAGCCATTTGGAATGCAAACATTGAGTGAACCCCAAAACATCCTCCACCTGGAAAATCTTAGCCATAAGATAAGATTTATGCCTAAAACATAAAACATTCCATGTCAGGACCAGACATGCTCTTTTTCTGGCTTTTTTTTTTCTCCCCCAGCTGTGTGAATTGTTCTGGTACACAGGAATGCCAGGCACAGATCATTGCCAGGTATGTGCACCCTACAAGACCTAATTAAGGCTCTGGTGGTGGTGGGAGGGATCTTCCAAGATTACAACTTCATGACTTCTCTGCACTGGCCACCAGAGTAAAGACAAAGAAAGGCTGCAAGAAGATGAGGATGCCATTAGCCTGATGGGAGTTGCAGCTTTATATGTCAGTAATTAGTAAGCAATGCCAACATCTAATTAAACAAACACCAATATTAAACCGTTCTCAGCCCTCTTTCTTCTTACACCCAAGAACGATTCCACTACAGGAATCTCCCTTGCACAGCTTGACAAGAAGAGTTCACAGAAATCAGCAACAGATATGAGACAAGAGGGTGTCATTTATGCTCATTTTCACTGGAAAGATTAGAACCTCTAATAATAATCAAGGCGGGATCGTCAACGACTTCAATCCTTGGAGCTGCCTCGAGATTTACACTTAAAGCAGCACTAAAATCCCTTGCTTCACACCTTAATGACTGAAATTAGTCTCCAAATTTGGCAATATAACTCTTCAGAGTGTTTTCTCTCCAACCCATTAGCAATATGTTTACAAAAGTTTGCAGGAGAAGTGCAGAAGAAGTGGCATCCCCCCCCAGCTTTCCCTGCTCTCCTGTACCTATGCTGCCAGCTAACACAGGCACGCAGGGCAAGAGCAGCTCACAGGGAGCTGCAGGGCTTGCCTGGGCGCACTGAGCCTATGTGACAAAGCACCAGGGCTTGAAGGACTCCCAGGCAGGCCGAGTCAGCAGCACGCTGCAAGGCAGCCACACTCGAGTGGCTCTGCCCTCCACATTACTGCAGCAGCAGTCCCCACCGTGGGCAGCACTGCTGCTCTGGTACACCAGCACCACTGCTGCCTGCTCTGGCCAGGGGCATTGGGTTCCTCCCTACAGCCTACAGACACTCCAGTCCCTAAGCAGGCAAGCAGGGGGCTGAGAGCCTCCCTGACATGTCTGAACTGAGCCACCAGATGTAACAGGGGCACAACATGAGGGCAAGCAGGTTGTGCATGCAAGTGACATAAACCAGGAGGAAACCGTGCCTGTAAAAATTTTAATCCCTGCATGTTTGGCACTCCAAGAAAGAGAAAGGTGGCATGGTGGGGGCTGACACATGCAATTTAATTTAATTTGCTAGAATCACCTTTCAGCAAAAGATTTTGCTTATGTGGCAGCTTCTGGAACTACTTGATGCAAGCACAGAAGGGTTGAGCCCTTTGCCAGCCCAGTGGCAATGCAGCGGATGCAATGCCCAAACTCAGACGGGTGAGAGCAAAACATCCCCAGCCTGTGGAAACAGGCTGACCCCGTGAGCCCTGGGGTATGGACAAGCAGGCAGGAGCAAAGGGACGTGCCCTTGGGCACAAAGCAAATTAGACCCAGGGGGACCTAAGCCCCATGCTGGGCTCTGAGGTAACATCACCCATCCTGGACATAAATCTGTCAGCCCTGCTAGTTAAAGGAGAGTGTTTTAAAGCAGAGCTAATAGAGCATTAAAACCACATCAGATGGCCAATTTAGGACCAGCAGAGAGATGATGGCATTTTAAATGGTTTCAGCCGTGATGGAGAAAGCCTGAGGAGGCAGATGGTGGGCACAGGGGGCTTGAGGGAACACAGAAAGGGTGCTAACCAAATTTTTTCTGCCCCAGAGACAGGTGTGAAGGAGATGCATTTGAAATCAGCACTTGCCATTCCTACTTCTGCCTCCAGTGCCTTGCCTGGAATCAGCTCCTCCTAAGCCTGCTGACTGGAGGGGCAAATTTGGACATTGCATCGGTTCACTCTGTCACATTCCCTGCCTCACATGTGTGCAGCACACACAAACACACACCCTCCCCTGCGTCCTGTCAGTGCTGGTTATGCTTCAGTGAGACAAGCAGTCTGTCTGAAATGGCGTGATTATCCTTCCATCGATCGCTTCCCTGAATAAGACAGACCACATAAATAAAACAGCCTCTCCCCAGTTAGCACTGGGGAGTTATCTCTGCAGCCCAGCACACAAGGGAAAAACAAGGTGTAGCTGAGGGTGGGGAAGGAAAATCTGTGGGATACTTTTTACCTTTGCAGGGTAAAAGGCAGGTAGAATGTGATGCAGGATAAAGGGATAGGGATACACACCACCATCATCCTGTCTGGAATCTCACTGTAATGGGAAATACTGAGGCCAATCATAATAGCAGTGAGATGAAAGCAATGAAAGGCCTTTACTCCACAGAATCTGCATGGTGCAATAGCCTTTTTTTTTTCCCCTAGAGACAGTGTTAAAAATTCACCAGTCTGAGGTATCAGGGAATAGACCCACTTCATGCCCAGGAAGGAACAAAAAAGCAAAAGCATGTTACTGCATTTTAGTAGAAGTGCCCACTGCTCCAAACCACGTTCCCTCTCTCAGCACCAGCAAGACCAGCCCAGCCTTGCCTGATGCAAACAACCAGGGCAGAGAACATCAGTCCAGCCCTGCAGCAGGGTCCCACCCATCCCTCACGCCTGCTCCTGAACAAGGATGGACAGACAAAAGGATAGGTGGACTCAAAGGAGAGGGGAAAGGGAGTCTAGGACCAGTATATTGATCTACAAATGGGAATTCTGACCTTCAAGGGGCAAGTGATTGACAGATAAAAGACTTAAGCAGCACTAACTATGCTGTTAAATGCCTTCATCAGAGTGACTGAAGTAGTGTTGACTTTTTAATGAGAAAACCGCAACTGATCCCTTTTGCTTCTGATTTATACCTCCATTCTCCAAACCCATGGAAGGCTTAAAATAATACAGATATTATTTCTCTATACCATTGTTCAAAATTTCTGGGGCTGACTGTGCCTCAGAGCAGAGCCAACTCAGACACAAGAGCCATCCAGACCCCGCTGTGCATGCATGAGTTCGCTTGAGGTAAGACAGGCTCCACAGGATATCAAACCAAATTGCTCACCCCAAAAAAAAGGCAAAACCAGGCTCTGCCTGGGCCTTTGATCAAATTTCACCATGGAATCTGTTCTGTAAATCCTGATCCCGGCTGAGCCTTTCAGAGGTTCTCTCATTGCTCAGTGCCCTGCACTGTCCCTCACACGGCTGCGCTGTCAGTGGCTCATGGAGCTGTGAAAGGTGGGCACATCTGGCTGTATCTGTGTAACATCTGTCTGGTGTCAGGTACAATTTACAGCGAAAGGATTCCATGCAAAGGGCATGAGTGCAGCTGATTTTATGTAACAAGAGGCTATTATGAAGAACAAAACCAAAACAAATTAGAAAAAAAAACCAGAAGTAACCATTGACTAGGAAAATTAAATCTTAAGGGAATGATATTTCACTCTTCTGCATTTATTTCTGTCACTTTCACTGTCAGTGGTACCGCTGAATATGGGGAGATGCACTCTAAGAAAGAAAGAGAAGAAAAGAGTGCTACCAAATTCCAAATTGTACAGGCACCCTGCACCAGAAGATCTGCCCAGACTACAGCCTAAATTACTTCTGGGAATCAGTCTGACCAGTAGCCTTAGAGAAATGCCCAGAGCTCAAGATTGTTTTCATTAAGCAAAAAGATCTAGAGATCATCTAGATTAGGATATATGCCTCAGGCTAAAAGATAACAGAGATGTGAGAGATAAATTTGGTTTGTCTCTGCTGTCCACACCTTTTTAGAAGACAAGAGGGCAGCTACTGGGCTGCAATAAATCAGTGATATTCACCTGACATCAATGGAGTGATACTGGTCAATCCACTGAGACTGGCCCCTCACCTCTAGGAAGATTAATTTTTTTGGTGCTTGATCCTGACCTCTGAAATAACCATTTCTGGTGGAAGACAAATTTCTACTGAACTATCCTTTCTCCAACATTGTTAGCAAAGTTGCTTTGAAAACAATGTTTATGTGTGCTGAGACTTCCAAGTGAAAGCTCCTATGTACAGTGGAAGGATGAATCTTTTACATCAATCCCTCTCTTAATCTAAAAAAAAAAAAAAATGTGCTTCCACTTTGTTTCCCATTTCTTCTATTTATCTACCACAAATTTGTCATTTCACAAAGACTCTGAGATGACAGCTCCTGGGGACTGAGGATATATCTATCCTTGGAGGATGCAGGGAGCCACAGCAATGGCAGGGCTGCTTTCCTACACGCATTGCTTGATCCTAATGAGACGGGACCATTCCTGAGAATGAGAAGCAAAGCTCGCTTTCCACAGCGTGTGCAGCCCCCAGCCTCCCTCCTGAGAATGTAAGGGGAAACTCATCATTGCACCACAGGGCTCTGCCTCACAGACAGGTATCCATCAGGAAGCAGACAGGGTGGGGGAGTCACTGAATTACCCCTCCAAAGGGAACACGGGTTCCAACCTGGGGATGACATGACAGCAATGACACCTAGGTGGAAGGCTGCTTGTGTGAGCTTCAGAGTTTTCACAATACATTTTTCCTCCGCCTACATACAGTCATCCAGGACCTGATCCCATTTGCTTTTCATCCTATGCAGTCACTAATGGGGAAAGAGGTGCCATTCAGGCCTAGTGGCATTTCACACTCCCTCTGCCAGGATGCTGCTGACAGTCCCAAAGCCAGACTGCATGTGACTTGTAGGATAAACAAATATACAATAGGATGAGGTAACCTGTTCATGGGAAGAAGAGCAAGATAAATCTTGATTTTGCCCTGTGCGCTATGCTGGTCACAGCAATATCTTGAAATTTCAACCAAAACCAATTTTTTATCACAGACATCCTGACTAACCTATTTTCACAAATGCCAGGGCCATGAAAAATTATCTGGCAAAACCAGTTTTTAAATAGGATAAGAATGTGGCCACAACATCTTCTCACGAAGAGGTCAACATTTTGTTAGAAAGAAAAAGAAACATAAGATCTGAAAGCTGTAGTAATTTTGGACAGAAGATGAAGCTTCCGGTACCATCATGCTCCCACACAGTCTGGTCTGTTGTGTGACACCTTCCACCCTTTCTTCTGTGGAAAAGAGTCCCAGTTAAAACGCATCTGTGATGTGCCACATTGGAAGAATCCTACAAGGAACAGCATCACCTCAACAGGAGAAGGAATATCACTGAATATTTAATTCAAGTTTTGTGAAGGAGAAATAGGAATACAAAATTCCCATGCTCCTAATCACAAGAGACAGCATATAGGATTTCCATGTCAAATTATTCCCTTTTAAACCCAAAATACTTGATTTACAAATTCTGATTTCTTCTAAATTTATCTATTTTTTTGTCCTTTTTTTTTCCCCTGGGAAAACGACACAGTCCTAAGTAGCTAGGGAATATACCTCTACATCTTCTGGCCCCACTGGAAATAAAACAGAAATAAGGAAAAGTGTTCTAAGGGAACACTAAGAGCATAGTCTGTTAAAGCTGGAACTATCTATAAATGTCATAGGATATCAGCCTATTCTCAGAAAGGTTTTTTTAGCCAGAAAAGCTTTGATAAAAACAAATATACTTCTGAACTGACTCACCAAACCTTTAAGCAACAGAAAATAGCTAATAGAAAATTAGCTTTAAGGTCAAAATTGTTACAGTCACTGCATAAAATAAAAACTAAATGTTCAGTCCAAAATTGGATCAAGCTGGAAAGCTTTACAGAGTTATTAAATTCCTGCCAATTACTTTTTTAAAGTATTATTTTTTTATTGCTACACCTTTACATCCTTCCTTATTCATTAGGTACAGATAACATATCACTTTTCTCCAAAGCAAAAATAGCTTTCAAGGTATTTCTTTCATATGAAAGGACTAAAAGTCAGCTTACATGGCACAGTAAAAGCATGGAAAATTACATTTGTCAGAACAGCCGACAACGGGTCATAATTATGTCTTGGCACCAACAACAGGTCACTGATGAAAGCCATACCACTAGAATAAAGCAAATACTGAAAGGTTAGGAGATGTCCTGTTTATCTGTCTTAAGGCATAGTCATACAATCATTGATAGGAGAAGCAGTCACAGAACAGAAGTCAAATGAGGCTCTTCAGTGATTTTTCACCCAGGATGATGTCTTTCAAGCTCTGTCAATTTGAAGAGCTGTAAAAAAATATTCCAGTTGAACTATTGTCCCTACGCAGTGAATTTAATCCTGCTGACAGCAGCCTTACTTTTCTTAATAATTTTTGTACATTCCCTTGGAATCTCACGTGGCTGTGGACCACAGCTTAAAAACTCTGGCTGAGCAGATGTGCACGTCAAGGACCTCTTTGGTCTCCTGAAGGTGGCTGGTATGCTGGTGTGCAGCCAGCCATCAGGGCATCTCGCTATTTACCCAGAGCTCATTCCAGTTTCTGTCCTGGGAGTCAAGACCAGAAAACAGGTGAACACGTCAGTTTTCCTATAGAGCTTTCAGAACATTTTTGCTTCTGGAAAACCACTCAAATATCCCAGAAAGGTCCATCTCACTGACAGAAGCCAGGTAAGGCTAAACCAGATGGAGACTGAAATAAATCCTTTTATTATATTCTCAGAAAATGCAAACTAGCTCAACTTTTTTGACCCAAGGAGAAACCACTAGTGATTTTGGGGTTATTCAAGTTTATCAAGTGTTGGAGGCATTCGCACATTTGTGAGGGGCAATGAATTCACAGTGTTGGCAGGAGCAGAGTCACGCCTGCAAGGAGGCTCACTCCAAAAAGTGTGACTGGATTTTCTTGGGTCTGTAGCAGTTTGGCCAAGCTGGCATCCTATCACTTTCTTCCCTATAACATTTCCAAGGGGAAATCGATTCAAAAAATAAACAAATAATCACTCCTGTCTGTAACTAGGAAGGGAGGGTCTGGAGGTTGCTCTTCCTTCACCAGAGGAGCCATTCTCCCTCTGCTGCTGTTCCCTCTCCTTCCTCCCGCTTTCTCTCCCTCTGTGGGTTGATGTTTCCATGGAAACGTGTTCTTTACTGCCGCTGAAATTACATTGCATTTAAAGCATTAACCCTTCCTTGGGCTGAGGAAAGTCTCAGAACTATTAGTGTTCTTTTTTTTTTTATTTTCCCTGTTTCCTTTAAGCTTTCCTGTGATTTTTTTCCCTGTATCATTAGGTAAACATCTTTCTTTCAAGAAGGCCTCCCAGCTAGCATTTGTGTAACAAGGGGGACTGGATACATCACCAGTGGGGTAGTGTCTAAATTAAGATTTCTTCATTCCCTTTTTTTATTCTACATGAAACCCTTCAACGCATTTCTATCCACACTACATGCAAAGAAGGAAAATGCTGCAGTAGCAAATCAAATAAAATGAAAGTAAGATAGAAGAAGAAGCAAGAAAGCCACAAGCTGGCACATGTGAAGAGCACAGCTTTGGTTAATACCAGAGCTCAAACCCTTGTAGTCACGCACTGATCAGCATCTTCATTACGAAGTGCCATAATCACAGACCTCACCACTCCTCCTCGAGCCTTCCTCCTCTTCCTCTTCACTATCCTGTCTGTAATTAGTCATCCTTGTCCTCACTTGTAGTTAGCACTCCAACAACACTTGGTGCAATTAGTAGCCTCTTCACCATCAGCCCCTTCCCTGTGTGGCTGCTTCTCCACCCAATCTGCCATGTCTGCCATCCTTCCCTTTGGCTCTCTGCTGGCATCCACCACTTCCACCAGCACTTCCAACACAGACACTGCTGTTACACTGCTGCCTTCACTGCAGCCAGCTCAACTGCACAACTGGTACTTTCTCTGCTCTGACTGTGACAACAAGGCTCTAAAAGTCAAGATGTCCCCACTTGAGTGCTCCCTGGACCCCAGGTCCCAGGTCCAAAATTACCCTGCAAATCCTCAGCCCCCAGCCTTTGCTTATACCCACCCCAGTCACAGCAATAACACCTCTGTGCTCTTCTTTCACTGACATCATCCCTTTTTCAAACACTAGGAAAATAGAAAAGAGAGATAAATACCAAGAAGTTCCTTCCAGTTTTTCACATGGTTTCCTACACTCAGACATGCCTCCTTTCTGCCCCAAAGTCCCATGTCCTGACAGCTTGCAAACTGTTTCTGTTAATTCCACCTGTATAGCTACAGAGTCCATATTCCCTTGCACCATCTATTTTGGGTTTCCCAACATACACTTCAAGCCTATCTCACCATTCTCAACTCTTGCCCCAAAAGCCAGGGTGTGAAGAATCCTGCTTTGAGCTGGGTGCATATGTAGTGCTGTGAGGATGGATCAGTGTGGGAGGAAGATGCTATTCTGAAATGAATGATAAATATGGATAATAAACCCAACCTAAGTCTTTTATGCCTGTCTCTAGTGGGTTCCCAATATGGGAGATAGAAATATCATGGGTACATTTTGAACACGGCTGGGAACACTGCCAAAGTCCTACTCAGAGTTCACACATTTACATCATTTATATCATATCCGACTTGTGCCTTGTATTATTAACTTTGGAGAGTGTTTTGTGATGTAGTTTGTAGTCCAGGCTCTGTTAAATCAACTTACATGCCTCTCTCTCTCTTCCTTTTGGTAAAAGAGAGAGAGAGATCTGGGGCTACACAAGGTCTTGCTAACCACAAGGAGGGTGACTGGTTTGCTGATATGATCGGTGCACTCCTACATTCTCATATAGTGTTCTGGAAAATCTTTTGGGATCCCTCCCTGAGGTCTGACAGGTGCAAAAAGAAGGGAAATACTGAATTCTGATCAATAATTCAACTCCTAGATGAGATTGGTAGTGGTTGAGTAATTTTTCCAATTGCTGCTAAGTGTTCAGAAGCCTCTGTGAAACACAGAGATGGGGTCCACCTGATAGGTGTCCAACACGCTGCTGCAACTTCTCAGGCTTCCTCCTCAGTAGTGTTGGAGAAGAGGTTGAAAATGGAAGTAGACAAACAACCTAGGGCATGGAACTGAAGAAATTATGTCTGTCTAGAACAGAGTAAAGGCATATTGCCAAGGAAAAAGGCTGAGTTCTGCTGACAGATCAGACTTTTTGCAAGCATTGCTGAGAGATCAGGCTTTTTGCTTTCTGTGTGGCAGTTGGAAATCCATCACCTTCCAGGGATTAATCCAAAAGAAGAGGCTCTAAAATTACCTAACACTATGACTTTATGGTTTTGTAAACCAATAGCAGTCTGAAAAGACTCAATGTTATACTCCACACTCCACATGTCCAGGCCAGACTCTGTGACTACTTCAGCATCTGAGGTCAGGTGAGCAGCAAGTGACTCACATACCTGGTACACACAGACAATGGGGAGAGGTAACCATGATGAGTAGATAAGGAGACTGCAGCAGACGACCTGAACCTAGTCATATATATAAAAATGAAACAGAGCATGCATCCTCAGTGTTTCCTGAAGCAAAAAAACAGTCAACTTCAGCCCATGTTGCTTCATCTCCAGTGAAATAAATGTGCCATTTTATTCTAGAGTTGCATTTGATCTTGAATTACTTCTCTGCTTCTTCTCTGAGAAAAGGTCACTTTAAAGAAGCCTCAGGCATGATACTAACATTGCATCCAATAAAAGACTCTCAGGAGGTCTGAAATAAGTACAAGGTCCAAATTTGGGATATATTATCTGAACCTTATTCCCTCTCCCTCCTGAAAGTCAGAGTAGGAAATCTGACAAGAATATTTCTTTGCTCGGGAGACTTATAGGACTCCTTGGTCCTAGAAATACAGTGAAAACAGTTTTCCAGCAAGCATCTCAGCATTCCAGGCCACAGTGTCCACAGTGGGAAATCTGAAGACAGAAACAAGTGTCACAGGAGTGAGACCAGAACATTTCCATGGAACGTGCATCAGAGGGTCAA
The DNA here is from genome assembly GCF_012460135.2 of Molothrus ater. NCBI lineage: Eukaryota > Metazoa > Chordata > Aves > Passeriformes > Icteridae > Molothrus > Molothrus ater. The sequence continues at coordinate 47,821,073 of NC_050482.2, forward strand.
GCTCCACATCTATTACCGTACCACAGCTCCCTCCAGTTCAACCAGCTCTCAGAAATTTAACTATTTTCACCTTTAACTGGTACTGAAGCTAACAAACTAAAATATAACCCACAAATCTCATCCACAAGTCCTGATAGATGTGGACATATCCTGAAAGCTTGGAAATTAGCCTGAGCACCAGGTGGAATGGAATAATGTGGGCTCTAATTCTGGTCTCATTCAGTACCTTCAGCTGCATCATTCCCACAGCTCTTGCTATGCACATATTGTGGCAGCGCATGAGTTGTATGCACCCTCTTCTACTGGCAGTAATCAGCAAAACCACTTCAGAAAAAGCAGCCTCAAGAGGAGGCACCTTTCAGAAATCTCTCACTCCTCCTTTTTCTCCAACATGTCTTGGGTGCTTATACATCATTGATTCAGATGCCAAATGACACCCCTTCAAAAAAACTGGTCATAAACTCCAATGTCATGTAAGCACTTCCCAAGGCCGTAACCCTGATGGGGTGCCCATTAGCTGGAGCTCCCATGCAGAGCTTCATACCACCCTCCCTCCAGGAGGACCTCCAGTTCCAAGATAAAGACCTCCTCTTGCCAAGGCAGAAGGTTTCAAAGAGGCAGATACAGCTTTCCCTACCCACACATTAAACTGAAAAGCAAACTTTTAACATGAAAAAAAAAGCCAAACCAAAAACCCAAACCCCAATGGGTGTGGGGGGATCTGAAATTCTTTGTGGATTATGACTTTTCCATGGCAACAGGCTTGAGAAACAGGAGGGCTGGGGAGGGGGGTGAGGAGAGGGAGAGGGAGGGAATGGGAGGCAGAGTGCTGAGGAGGGAGCAAGCAGCACTGGTACATTGCCATGGAAACCCTCTTCCATCGGCAGCCAACTGCCAAAGTCAGTCAGGATCCTAGAAATGGACTTGGAGTGGGGCCTGGGAGGTGCTGGGGGAGTCACCTTGCCAGCCCTGAGGCTATCTCAACCCCAAGAACCCCAGTGCAACTCCTCTCCCCCTTTCCCGACAGCCTTGACACTGCTCCTGCCCCAGCCTCCACCAGACAGAGTCAAATTTGGCCCAGCTGAAGAGTGGGAGGAAATACAAGTCAGCAAACGAAACAATGAGAGCGGGCGGAAAGCAGCGAGGCAAAGAAGGATAATTTTTCTGATAGCCCTTGGTTTTCTTTCCACCTTTCTGGATCGATTTGGACCATGCAGATATATTTGTTTTCACACCCCAGATGGCTGTAGAAAGAGGATGTCACTCCTAATCACTGAAATCGAGATGGAAATGTTACTTCCCTGCAAACTTAGCTACCAAGGAAAGAAGCAGAGTTATTGTTGTTGTTGGGTTCACATTTGCACAAGGCTAGGTCCCCTTCAACTGTGTCTATCCCACCCAGTATAGCACATGTCCTAACCTACATGACAAATGTCACAATATTGTGGCCAAGCAAAAATTAGAGGAGATTCTGTTAATGGAAATGAAGTGCACGGTGAAAATAAGTTAATTCTGCCTTCTAACCCACATCCGCCACACTTGGAGGGCAGGCAACTCAGTGAAATGAGCAACCATTCACACCCTTTTGCACCCTGTATTTTGTCAGAAGCCTTTTGGTGCTGTAAGAAATGGTCAAAGACAGAGTTTGGAGAAAGAACTTTAAAAGGGATGGCAAATTCTAGGAACCCTTGCTAGTATTTATAGTTGCACCCCTAGCATGGAAAGGGATGGATGAGTCGTTTCAGGCTGCAGACGGCTGCAGACGGCAGACGGCAGGAAGGAATTGACTCCTACTCCAACCACACAACTGGCTAAGCAAATTGTGGAGGAAGATTCCCTTCTCCTGAAGCATCTGTTATCACCCATCTGATTGCACAATGAATCAGTAGTATGAGGACAGGCTGCTGTGAGGGTGGGGGAAGAGGGAAAGAGAGATTGCAAATCAGGCAGTTATAAAGCAAGGAGATGCCAGTTCCCACCTCATCACAGAAAAGGACACGGACCAAACAGAAAGGGCCTGGCTAGTATGTTTTTAAGTTATGTGTTTGGATTACTACTGACAGTATAGCACCAATGAAGTAGCTTAACTTTTATTGCAACAGCAGCTTGGTCTTCCCACATATATTTCAGAGCTGGGGATCCCAAAGTGCTCTATGCTCTGATCATTTATCTCTCTAAATGATCTGTACTGATGATATAAAGCAACCAGCCTGCAGACAATGCTCAAATAGAAGAAAAAATCCTTGCCCCTGCGCTCTGAGCCCAATCACAGCTCTGCTGGACCACCAAGTGATTAATCTGCATTGCTCTGCTTATTACTGAGATTGGAGCCCAAGCCCAGGCCTCCAGGCCACCTCTAAGATTATCCAATCACATTATATGGGATAAAGAAAATGAGCACGGACAGTGGCAGAATTTTTCTCAACTTTCTTGATGAGGGAAGAACAGCTGACTGACTTTTCTGAGCTTTATAACCCACTATGTGTCTGATGCAAATATACCACAATAATGCCTTCATAATCTCAGCATCAGGATGAAAAATAGTGAAAAATCACTAAAGGGTCAAACTCTTATATCAACTGTTCTTGGGACCTAAAAGCAGTCAACATTTTGGAGGAAGAGAAAGGAAATAATAAAAATGACCTGTTATGGGCTTAAGCAGTAAACAAGTCAATGCACAGAAGAGTCAGCATGGGATTAGTGTTTTCACACGGACTTTGGTTGTGAAACAACCAATAAATCAAATCCAAATCAGTGCTGATTTTCAGATCTGACAAGAAGCTCAACATAACCTGGCCGTGTGCATTCCCAGCACAGAAAGCCAACCATATCCAGGGCTACATCAAAGGTAGTGTGGCCAGAAGGGTGAGGGAGTTGATTCTCCCTCTCTGCTCTGCTTTGGTGAGACCCCACCTTCAGTGCTGCATCCAGCTCTGGGGTTCCCAGCACAAGGAGGGATAGTTCAAGGCCAGGCTGATGGGGCTTTGAGAACCTGGCCTAATGGAAGGTGTCCCTGCTCATAGCAGATGGGTTAGGAGTAGATACTTTTTTAAATCCCTTTCAATACAAACCATTCTATGATTCTACGGTCTGTATTGAGAAATCCCTGAAAAGTTTGCTCATTTGGGAACAATTTCAAGCAGGTAACCTCACAAAGAGAATTTCTTTTCAGGCTGAGCCCCAGGTGTTGGGAGTCATTCTGTAGGCAAATATAGGGGATGCTATTAGGGAAGGGTAGTAGGCCCAGATGAGTCCAAGCTTGGGTCAATTTTGTGAGATGCGGTCTGATTTGGAGCCTGCACGAAGTACTGTGCCCTAAGGGCAGGAGAAAGGCATGGGGGCTCCCACTAGATGAGAAAACACTGTGATGCCTACCCAAAGGGCAGCAAAGCTATATCTTAGCCTCAGACAAAGGTGAAGACAGTGCACAGCCCAGAGCCCACTATGCATACAACAACTAACCGTGCACCAATAAAAGGAACCAATATCCCGTATTTTCTTTTTGAACTCACTGTTGCAATTACTCTGCAACATTGGATGCACAGGTCAAAAGGGGACAGATTTATTTCTTGTGGCCCAAAGTCTGGTTTCAGAGACCTTCTAGTTCTGAGCTCAGCAGGGGCTCCCAGCCAGCTCACTCCCAGTTATTTACCAACAAAATAACTCAGTGGCAGTACCAAACAGGAGCCTGCCCCTGGAAGCCAGACTCCTATCAGCTACTTTGTGCCTGGTACTGAATCTTTTATCCCTGTATCCCTTGCACCTGCACCTGCCTCCAGGGAAATGGACAGGCTATTAAATATGGACTGGTATCACTTACGAGAGCTTTGCCGGCCCATCTGTGAAATTGCTCTGTGTCTCTTGAAGGCGTGCACAAGAGATGTTCTCTCCCCCCTCCCTCATCCTCCACTGATGGATTGGGTCTGTCAGCTTGTCAGCTCTCATTGGGCACTGTTTGACATCAGTCCACATTGGGGCAGTGAAAATCTGTTTGCAGTCAGCTCTTCCAATAGCTCCTGTGAAAGAGGGGAGGCTGACCCACTCCAAAACATGCTGCCTCAGCTGGCATCCAAACTGCCACATATGATAATGGTGATAGAAAACAGCTCGAGAGAGGGTGGCAAAGCCACAGGTTTCTTTGGGGTCTGTTGGAAGGATCAAGGAGAATGCTGAGAGCTGGGGTAGGGCTCTCATGACTCCTGAATCCCATGCACAAACACCACTGCCAAGACCAGTAGTCAGCGACTGAAAAAGAGGAAGTTTACACAGCTGAGGTTGTGCAGGGACGCAGCTCAGTGGAGTGGGCCCTGGAATAATGTTCTGAGCATCCCTGGCCTCTCAACTTGCAAATGTCATCTGTCAATCCCAGACTCAGTTCTTCCGGAGCAGTTCTGACAGGGGTAGCTGAGAAGGGACATCAGAGGCAAGCTTAGGCTTGCAGAGCCTCCAGAGGGTCAATTGCCATGGTACATCAAGTAGCCAGTCATTCAAAATAGAGTTTCTTAACCCTGCTTTCTTAATGTCTAAAAAATTCAAACTGTTTGATATATCTGAAAATCCTTCTCAGAGTCTTTACAGAAAGCCAGAATCAAGGCTCTTGTGGCTAATCACAGTGCCTTGGAATGAGAACATGAAATCATTAGGAACACTAAAGCTTCCATTATGCCCCCTTCAATTAATTTTATTTTTACATGGGAAAAGTCATGTGAGAAATATGAGTTTCTAGGAAGAAGCTGAGGTGCTACAATGGCTAGTTGAGAGACTAAGAAGACCTAGTGCAGCCTATAGAGATTTGCCATTTTGGGAGCCATTTTGACAGAAAAAAACCCCGAACTGTACTGCAAAATTCACATATAGGTCCAGTTTCAGCTTTGCAGTTCCACTTCCAGCCGCAAGCCCTCATTTAGCTCTCTGAAATTGTCAAGGCTCTGACCCTATTTGCTATTGCAGCCCTTAATTGGTAAAACACTTCTACAGACGAGCTCTTCGAATTGCCATTTTTTGCTCTCCTGCAGAGTAAGATTTGTTTAGGCCATGAAAGAAGAAACACTTGATTGGATTTCAGTGCTAGACAACAATATTCCAGATACTGCCCAGTCCCACCACTGCCACGCACTGTGAGACAAGCAAATAAAAACACACCTCAGGATGAAAATATCAGTACAGCAAACAGGATTTTAAGAGTCACAGAGAAATTCAGGTTAGAAAGGACCTCTGCAGGTGACCTGGCACAGCCCTCCACTCAAAAGAGAGACAGCTTATGTAATCTTTTCCCACCCATTTTTCAATGAAGCAACCAAACATCAAACTGTGATCATTACCTTACTTGTCACCTATTGTTTCATGTCATAGTAGCCCACTCTTACACCCAAATGACACATACACAGAGAGCTTTTTAGCTCCATCTTCAAAAAATAAACAATAGGTCTCTTCACTTACTCTAACAAATAGCATAATGAAAAAAAAATTGAACAAAAACACTAAAACATCCTGCAGTTAGGTATGATGGGTAAAGAGTGGCAAGAAGGTTCAAGCAAGAGAGGAAAGAGTGAAGGGCAAAAAATGTGACTGCAGAATGGTTGGATGGAGAGGTGGAGTGTTGTGGAATGAGAAACCTTTGGATCTGTGATAGAAGTATAGCGAAATATAAGAAATTTCATAAGCAAGGACTAGTTTTTCTGAGTTTTCTAGCTCAGCACTTCAGAGCCAATGCGCACGGGCAGTTGAGCTAAGCAGCCATGTTTTAGATACTGAAGGGAACCTGCTTGGTTTTGGAGTATCCTTTCCACAGAGCCTCAATGGGTGCCACCTCCCTGCTGGGCTCCCTGACCACTGAGTCTGCTCTCCCACCTCTTCAGTCCAGAGACAGCCCTGGGTGTGGGCAGAGGCACCCACAGCAGAAGCAGCTCATGTGCACAGCTGTAGGGGTGAAGGAAAGCTGATGACATTGAAGAGGGAGCTGATGTTGCTTTCCTTGCACATGGTAGAAAACAGAGAGATGAAGGGCTCAGAGGGAGTGGTAAGCACAGAGCCAGGCAAACTCATTTAAAGATGAGACTTTCTCCACCTCAGAGCCCTGCCCTGTGCATTGGTTTCATCATTAGCGATGACAATGATGACTGAGGATTCCCAGCCTGGAACAGAGATATGAGAGCATCTGCAATTCCCTCCTATCACTGTCCAAATAAACTTCCTGTCTCTGCAGAATCGATACATGAGCTTTTATTGCTCCTACCAAGCCCTGTATAATAGCTGGGGTTAGTCCTATTCAGAAAGTTGGTTAATCAATTATGGTTTCTTTTTAAGCTATTTGCCATAATATTCCAGATATTTCCGTATTTTAATTAGACACTGTATTTTTAAGTCTCCTCATTTTAGTCTTTTGCCTTTGACACATTTTACCTCAGGAAATACTATTTGTTCTTGGAATATTGAAGAAGGTATGGTAGGGTCAAGCAAGGAAGTCTCAAGAAATTGGTACTGAGATGGAAGAAATATCAACGAACTCTCAAATACAAAGGTAGAGGCAGCTGAAGGACTGGGAAATACATGTGGAAGAAACACCGCCTTGAAAGCACCTTGCAAAGGCATCACCATGGAGTGGGGGGCACAGAGGTGAGAGAAAGGATGCACCTCTTGGTGTGTGCTCACTTGGTCAGTGCCACTTGACAGGGACACGTCTCCCCACTGCACTCTCGGCAGTCCCGAGTGAAGCTTAGCAGAGGTGTATCCTTGCCAATTTCCTTTAATAACAGGGTCCTGTCACGCCTGATTTTTGTGGGGTTCTTCTACTAGCACTGTCAGTATGGCAGCTAACTACCTGAAGAAATTTATTATAAACTACAAAGCAAAAGAGTCTGCTTTTTACTCCCATCTCCCAGTCATTGCTGATGATATGGAATAAAAGGAATGGAGGTGGGGTGGGAGAGGGCTGTGAGCCCCCATGCACAATGCAGGGCAGCTCAGATAGGGCTGGCTCTTCAGGGGTGTGCAGCATGCCTGAAGAATCAGTCTGATATTTCAGATGAGAGCTTTAGGCAACAGTAAGCCTTGCAGCAAAGGGCTCAGCACTCACTTAGGACTAAAAACAGAGCACTTCTTATTAAGGAGGCTGATGTAAAGCCCAGAGCAGGGGGAGTGGTGGGGGGATGATGCAGGAAGGAAGGACATGTGATATTCATTCAGTAAAAGAAAACCAACAGCTAAAGAATGCACAAGGTTAATATCAATCACTTTTCCTGCTCTAGAGCCTTTTGGTGCTCAGAAGCTAATTTGGGTGGGGTGATTTCTTCACATACACACAGCAGAAACACACACCACACACCCCATCAGCCTCCCACAGATTGAAAGAGGAGTAGATATCCAAACCATAGACTAAAGAGAAGAGCTCTGCAGGGAGGAGTGCTTAACTGAGAACAAAATTGGTCCTAGCCCAGAAATCATCAACCTCTCCAGTTCCAGGGATGAGGACAGCTTTCTTGATGTCAGCCATTTCCAGCCCCTGAGCACGCATACAGCCACTCCCTGAAAACTGAAGAGGAGCCACAGTTCCTGTAGGAAGCACATGCAGGGTGGGAACACCCACAACTTGCCCATATCTATCTCTCTTCATTACTCCCTGTCTAAGCTTCCAGCTTTCCCACTCCTGGTGCTAGAGGCTCTCCCACTACAACCTCTGTGATTTAAGAGACTGAGGGTGGCACAGCCTTTATCTCCCATGGTCCAGCACAGCAGCCTCACCCACAGCAAGGGCCAAAAGGAGAATTCTCTCCAGGTGAGGAAAGGCCATAACCCCCAGCGTCCCCTCTGTGTAGCTCTGGGTCTGGTCACTGCCAGCCCTTTGGCTCCAGCATGAGTGCTCAGAGCTATTCTCACTGCTTTCAGCCTGGTTTATACTCTGGTTTCTGGGTGCTTCTCACCATGAATTGGCTAGCCCTGCCTACCCCTCTCCACAATGCACAGTGCAGCCTCTGCACAGTCACACACGGCCCAGAATCCAAGATCACTGCTAACCATATCTGAAAGGCAGAACCAATGGGGGAAACCAGAAAGTTCATTTTAGCTTCAGGTGACAGCCAGGGAGCGCTAACGAAGACAAAGCAGAAAGGGTGGCAAAGTAAGACAGATGGATGGACAAGAAAGATGGCACAACATTTATATTTTCTTTTACCCAGATGTAAATGGATTTGTTGCCCTGCAGCAATTTACAATAGCTGAAAACTTGTCTGCAAAGCCCAAGAGGGAATAAGGACGTCCCAGAGAGCTGAAAAGGTGGATTCAATGCTGAGCTGTTGCTCACTAGGAGTCCTTCTAGATTCACAGCCCAATCAAAATACTGGCCTCAGTATTTTCTTTGCACCATGACCAGATGGACAGGAAAAGTCTGCTCCACTGACCACCTTCCTTCCCCCAGCTCCCTCAGCCACGTGCATAACAAACTAATAATTCAATCATGCATCTTCACCACACTTTCACTGCAGCCCACACACTCACCCACCTGCTGCCAGAATAGGCACCCCCACCACTGCCAGAGTCAGTCAGGCATGTTTTTCTCCCACTCGTGCAGTCCCACACAGCTCCATCCACACCCCGACTCTGTCTGCCTTTAACTATTATCTCCAGCTCTGGGAAGGAGCACTGCAGATTTCCATCCCAGCCTTCCCTCTAAGTGCTTATGCGTTGCATCACAGAACATGCTCTGAGCTGGAATGAAATTTCGCCCTTTGCATATCCTTACTTATTTATACTTGCTGCCCATGCTGGTTGCCTAAGGGATGGGAAGGAGGTAGGAGGGTATTAATAAGCTCTTTAACATGATACCTCTTAGAAATAGAGTAGCTGCTGCTATCTGCATCACTGTCTTTCGCTTGAGTGAAAATCGGGCAATGGACGCTACTGCTGGCTGCTTTTCTATGCCCACATGGTACTATGAGACACACCAGGAATTTTGGCTCTGCTGCTGACCCATCAGTTCTAAAAGACAGTGTTCACACGCAAGGCTCAAATTTTACAAGGTGTGAGATGGCAAGTGTTTTCAGACACTTTTCAGTGCTCAAGACAAGGTGATGCTCTTCAGAGACAGAGCCATTTACAATTCATGTCCATTATTCTACATCATTATTCACAGTCTTTTGGATGCATATATCATCCACTCTCTTCACTGCCTTCCTCTAGTCAGTCACCAAGACCTTCTTCCCTCTCCAGAAAAGCCCACTAGTTAAGCCCAGTAGTTAAAGCACTGGGTCCTCAAATCCTAAATGCCTGACTTCAGATAAGGATGTCAAGCAAAGTCTCCCTGGGAAGGTGCCCTAAATTTGAAGATGTCATATATACTGATATAGAAAAAATTCTCTAAATCCCTTTTTCAGAAGTAATTTTATATCATAAAAAATACTCTACATGGGCAGAACACTCAGACCTCCAAATATACACAACCCCAGCCGATGATCTGGATCTGCCAGGAGCACCGGCATGGAGTCAGAGGAATAATGTTTTTACCAAATTGGAGAATATGTGAAGAGGGATTTAGGGGAAATGGAGTCTGTCAGAGGGGCCACTTGCTGGGAGGACAGCTTGCTGGCATGGGACAGGCAGGTGTTTGAGTGTTTGCAATGCAAGCCCTCACCTACAGATACCACGTGCAACAGCCCTCCCTCTTCAGGAGGGGGCTCAGGGCTCTGCACAGGACATTCCAGTGCCCCTGCATCGCACCCCACTGCCTGCACCAGGTGGGTCCCCAGGACAGCAGCTGGCACTGAACCTGCACAGCATCCCTGTAGCCCCTGGCTGTGAAGCTGATAAAGGATTGTTGGTAATAACACGGTGTGGGAAAGAACAGAAGAAAAGAGTGGCTGGAGAAGGGGCCACGCGGAAGAAGGGCAGCACTATTCCAAGGCAAACATTCTTATTGTACTTCCTGGAGATAATGCAGTACAGAGTAAGGACAGGAATGAGGCCTAGAAGCAGCTCTGGACTGTAAGGGGGGATCAAAACCACCCAAGCCTTCCAAAGCTCTCTAACCCATTTCCAAAAGGATGTGAAAAATTATCTGCGCATGATAGTCAATTTGCACAGAAAGTGAGAAACCTGTCTTCAAGGCAAGGAAACCTATCTATGAAAAGCTATCTCTACCAAGCCCAGGGAGCACCCCCAGGATCCTGGACAGAGGAGCACCTTTCCCATGGTGCCACCAGGCTAAACCCTCCCTAGGGAGTTGGAGGTGTCTAGCCTAGAGAAAAGGAGGCTCAGGGGGGATCTTACTGGTCTGGAAGGAGGTCATAGACAGGTGGATGTCAGTCTCTTCTCCCAGGTAACAAGAGATAGAACAAGAGGAAATGCCTTCAAGTTGAGCCAGCAAACAGGCTGCCCAGAGAGGTGGTGGTGGCACCATCCCTGGAGGTAGATGGCAATGAGCCACTTAAGGTCATGGTTTAGTGGTGGACCTGACAGTTTAGGATAATTGGACTCAATGATTTTAGAGGTCTTTTCCAATCTCAGGTGATGCTATGATTCTATGAGTCTTTGAAGCCTGAATCTGTGGCATCTGACAGTGTCATCACTGCAGGCTATAGTGCCAGCCCCATCTTGGCTAAGGATAGATGTAATTGTACAAGTAATGAAATACAGCTGCCACCCCCAGAACAGTTGTTCCTTGAAGTCACAGAAGTAGGACTTCTTCCCTAATACAAGTGACTTGTGTGCACAAATAATACCAGTCATTGGGACCAAATCAATTTTTTCTCCCCCAAGCTCTCCCATCTTTCACCATTCATATGTAGCCAAGGCTATTTGGGAATGCAAGCAGAAAAAAAAACTGCTCCAATTTTTTTCCCATCATGTTGGTTCATGACTATCATGCTGAGGAACCAGAACTACATCCTTTCACACCCAGATCACTGAGTTCCCCTCTCTGCTGCCAAAGCCATAGAGCCAGACCTTATCTCATCTGTGCAGGTAAATCCCTATGACTTTATTTAGTTTTCCTCTGCTGCTCAGGTCTTCTGTGGACTCTTCAACACACTGATATTACAGATTTCTACTATGATAATTAAGGGTAGAGCTTTGCATTGGGTCTGGCTGAGATGGAGTAATTTTTCCCCGCAGCCCTCACTGTGCTGTGCTTTGCATTGGTACCTGGAAAGGAGTTGGTAACACACCAGAGGTTTGGCTACTGCTGAGCAGCGCTGGCACAGCATCCCACCTGAGACTGAAACTGTGCTTCCAATTCCTATAATCATAGGAATAAATAATAGGATAAAGCTAAATGTTCAGACCGTGCCATTTCACACATCTTAATTAATCCACTGATTGTTCCCATACTCTCCCAGATTAGGATACCCTCTCCTAGAAAACATTAGTTTATTAACCCCAGTCACTCCTTCTAAAGCAGTCCCAGAACAGATAATTGCCTGCCCCCTAAATGCCAAGGTATTCATAATGTTCTGATTTACCAAGAGGCATTGCAAAGTCTCCCTGAAGTATTTGAGTGGAGGAATAACACACAAGCTCTTTCAGAAGCATCATTAAAACCAGACAAACCTTTCAATCCATTTAGTGAAGTGCCTGGAGGCTGTCTTTTCAGAAGGGAAACAGAAGTAAATACAGCACACTGAAATTGAATACATGAAGTGCCACAGGCAGCAGCCCTCTTGCACATCATTTGCGATGCTGGTGTTTTTTCCTGTTTCCTCCTTTTCTCAATTTATACTCAGCGCATTTCAGGCCCATGTGAGGAGGAATCATAACAACCCTGGAGATTTTTATTTATTCCTGAGAAAGGTATAAAGTGGACATCAGCCAGGCAAGTTACTTCCACTGTCTACTGAATGTCAGCCAGAAAGTATCCCTTACCTGCCACGAGAAGGCAGTTCATAATTCAGCCCCACTCAAACCTCACCCCTTCTGCTGTGGGCAATTCACAAGAGCTATCTGAGAACAGCCTCAGGAGAGGGATGACATCAGCCCTGAACCAGACTGAGATACCTTGTTCATCTCACAAGTCCCACACCACTGCTGTTAAGTGGCTATAATAGGATGAGAGAAAATGGCCTCAGGTTGTGCCACAGAAGGTTTAGATTGGATATAAGGAAAAATTTCTTCACTGAAAGGGTTTTGAAGCACTGGAATCAACTGCCCAGAGAAACAGTATAGCCATTCTCCCTGGAAGTATTTAAAAGATGTGTAGATGTGGCACTAAGGACATGGTTTACTGGTGGACTTGGCAGCGCTGGGTTAATGACTGGACTCAATGATCTCTGAGGTCTTTTCCAACCTAAATGATACTTTGATCTATGAATATTTAGCTAAGGCTAAATATTCATAGGTGAGGTTCAAGGCTGCACCACCAACTTTGAAATCTCTTCCCAGAACACAGAATGCCTTTCATGGAGTCCAAAGAAGTAGTATTTTTCACAATGATTTTTTCCAAGAAGAAACCAAGGGAGGATGCATCAAGTGTCAGAAGATGCTTGGCCAAATCTTTGCCAAATCTCTCCCAACATTCTGACCCCAAACTTGCCTCTTTCAGTCTGCCACACTCTGTAGCTCTCAGCCAGAGCTCTCATCTGGAGCTTGTACCCTCAACATGCCACTTGGCTCCTAGAAACATTTTACAAAAGATTGAGAAAAAACAGTGTCTCTGGCACTGCTTTCTTCCCACTAAGGCTTCCCATGTTTGGGGATGATTCATGAGCTGCATGAGTTAATGTGTTTTGGTGAAGGCAGGACTGCAAAATACAGCACTGTAGCTGAACACCCATGGCTGCAGCAAGGAGGGAGGGAGAGAAGAAGTAAGAAAAGGACAGCCTGTGGAGAATTGGATTTTTTTCCACTCTTGCACTTGTTTTTTCTAACTGTTTGGATGGTTGGTTTTACTTCCATGCTGGGGACTGGTACCGATTTTCTTTCATTGTGTGACATACATTCTTAAACAAAGATTAGAGGTGCTGAAAGCCTGGGGTAGACACTTTTTACCTTTTTTAGGAAACATCATTTTCAATTGAAACTGAAAAAAAAAACCAATTAATTTCTCTGCTTGCTGACTGAGACCCAAGTTTAAGACCCTACAAGAACACATTCAGCCAGTAAGCAGATCTACCCTGACCTCCTAAAAATGGTCCAGGAAGCCCACAGAGAAATTTGCACTGCTGGAGCTGGTATCACCATCTCTTCAAGCTGTCTCTTCTTCCCAAGGTAAAACCTTCCTTATAGATTCCTCTAGCTATGCCAAATTTTATCTTTAAGAGTGACATTTTCCATATCAGATGTTCATGTCATGTCTGATATTTGACAAAGATTGAAGTTAAAATGGTCTGTTCTTTTCCAAAAACAGGCAAGAGGAAAAAGCTATTTTACCAACATTAGGAAAAAGATAGTGACATTTATAAAAAGCTCCCCTACTTCTCTGCTTTCAAGGGACATGAATTTTGATGAGAGAGGAAAGCAAACATTCATTTCATGCTGATTTTTCCCATACTTGTGAAAACCCAGACAGGTCATAAGCTTTGGAAAAACTGCAATTTACATTTGTTCAAGAAAAATTATTAGAGCTTTCAAAAAAACCCCATCCTTTTTAAACTCCTCTCCTGACTGGGCCTTCTGCAGTCTAAGGCTCAAGTAAGGCTTATGAGTGGACTGGGAAAGCAGAAGAATGAGGAATACATCTATTGGGTTTGTATTTCCCATGATTGGGTTTGTATTTCCCTGCTCCCTGCACAGAGAGATGGCTGGAAAAGAAGGTTGGCCAATTCCAAAGCAGCAGGAAAGAGCCAGGAAGGTAATCAGGATACACTAACTTGGGACACTGCAAGAAGTAAGGGGCTAAAAAAGAAGAGAACTGAGAGGTGTGACACCTGGACTATTTGGACAAAGAGACTGTGACTTGTTCGAGCTGAGGGAAGACAGATTGAACAAGGAGTCAGAATGTGAGATAAGTGGAAATGGAAGAAAATAAGTGGCACAGTCCAGCAGCGGAGGCTGGATTTTTCTAGATCCAGGTTCTGGAGCTTAGATTATTTTTCTGTAAGACAGATTCTAACTTTACTAGGCAAGAACCAGACTAGGACAAGAAGCCAGAAGGGCAGAACAGACAAGGCAAGCTGGTGGAGACAAGACAAAAGAGGTCAGCAGTGGGAAAGAAAAGCTAACAAGTTTGTGACCACTAAACCATGCAGTTTGGCAAAGTGCTGGCTTATTCATTAAAAAAAGTAAAGCACTGCAAAAGAGGGAAAACTTCAGCATTATAGTTATTCAACCAATTTGAATGCATCCCATTTTGCATAACAACTAAGAATCAGTCCTGAATCAACAATTTTTCTTGCAGGAGCCTGATCTCATTGAATGCACTAGACAGATTAATTTGGGAATCAAACTTAGCCGTTTGGAAAGTGGGCAGTAATCAAGTGAGAGGTTGAGAATGGCTGGGACAAACAGGAAAAATCATATTGCTAAGCCAGCTGAAAGGTGTACTGCAAGGCTGGATTTGTCCCAACCTCTGCACAAGGCCATGGTGGCACAAATAGAACAAAATATTATTTCATTATTTATTATTACAATATATTATGTATTCTATTCTATTCTATTGCAGTTGAAAGCGACCTACAACAATCCTCTAGCCCAAATGCCTCCTAAATACTGGCAGGCTTGGAGCATTGACCAAGAAGCCTGTTCCAGTGTTTGACCACCCTCTCAGTGAAGAAAACCTTCAAACCTTCCTAACACCTAGTCTAAACCTCACAAGGAACAGCTTCAAACCATTCACATGCATCCTATTACTGGACACAAGGGAGAAGAGATCTGTAAATTCTCTTAAACCAGGTTTTTTTACAAGCAGCCTCTAAATCTATGCATCTGTTTTCTGGATGCTTAACAAAAGCTGGAAAAATCCTCTGGCCCTTTTTTTTGGTCTGGTGGCAATTCCAAACAAAAATAAGTACTGTATTGAGAGCCCAATTTTGGCAGATCAGTAAGTATAAAGTTCTGACTTTGTTGAAAGAAAATATATATATATTCAGCCTGTCTTCTTTTGAATCTGAGCATTTTCAAACATCTTTTTTTCAAATGAAAGGAAGATACATATTGAAGTTATAAACTAATTGGAATTCGAAATCCAGTGTTTCATCTCAAATATATTGAAAGAAATAATTCAGATTAAAATTAAAAAAGGAAAATGGTTTGGAGATTGTTTTGCTTTTCTCCTGGGTTCAAGATGATTTCTACAAAACAAATAATTATACGGGGTATAAACAAACAGCCCATATAACTTGTATGTCACAAAATTTCCATTTTTACATTAATAAAAAATCAATGAAAAACGGTGCTCAGTCCTAGGTAAGACTTGGCAGGGGGCAATTGAAGAATTGCTGTGTTGAAGACAAAGAGAAATTTGCTTTGAACACTGAAAGCATTCTGTAATGATCAGTACTTTGAATAATGAGATTCTGGGTGTCTCAGATGGGCCATGAAAAATTAATAGACATTTTTGACCTTAATCTTGCTGTGCCTCAGTTCCCCGCCTATACAATGGATTTACATAAAGTAGCTTGTGTCCTCTCATCTCGTAGGAGCAGGGTGAAAATCCATGAACTTCATGATGTGCCGAGATACTGGCCTAACGTGCCACAGATAACACCTTGAGACAAAGAATCCTCAATTCTCAGCAGCCTGTGAAAGCAGACACAATGCAAAGCTTAAAGATACACATTAAGCAAGGCGAAGGAAATGAAATACTGAATCACTGCTCAGTCAGGAAATATTACCCACCATGCATACAGAAGCAGGCAGGGGTCCTGTTTTGAAAGATAGTACTGAAACCACTGCTCTATAATGCATAGACACAAGAATGCCAAATTAAGATTGCAGCCTTAATTCTGGCACTTTCTTCTGTTTGAAGTGCTTGCCTTTGCAACCTAAATAATATTCTTCTGACACAGTTGTGTGTACGTAATATATGAAAGGCTCTTGGCTCGGGGGCCTTGGACTTCACAGAACATTGCAGCAGTCCCCCTGAGCTTTCCTCCCCAGTTATTTTGCTTCCAGCTCGTACCGGTTTTGCAGCACTGTATCAGAGCTTTTCTTTTCCTGTCTCTCTCCTTTAGCACATGCCCTTCCTCAGAAGTGCTTCTCACCTCCAGCCACCCACCCTGCCAGCTCCCCAGCACCAGCTTTCATTGCTGCAGTGTTAATTATTTGCTTGGGCAATCATGGTCCTAGGACTAGGAGCACAGACAGAGGTCTCACTCCATTAGATATAAACAGCAAAGAGGTTTCCTCATTGCAGGGCAAAATTGCAATAGTGTTGGCATTCTGCATCCTTCCCAGATCTGGTCCATGATGCAGAGGTGCCTGCCTCCATCTCTTCTTTCTTTGCAACCTTCCACCCAGTAACTGTACTGGTGGGTGGCAGAAAGGAAAACTTTGACTCATCACTCCTGTCTCTAATGGCAGTTGTCATGCTCCTCATAACCCCAGGTTCCCTAACATTTTCACTGCTATATAACTTCTGGAGTATTTTAATCTTTATTCATCCCTTTTTACCTGAACAGCAGCTTAAACATTCCCTACTTCTCACCTGAAAACTTCTTTTGGAGTAAAACTGCCTTCAGAGAATTTCTGGTATGGTTTTGTTCATCCTGCAAAATATGCCCCAAGCCTTATGCAAAGACCATACAGACAACAAATCAGACATTTGCAGACAAATCAAACAAAGAGACCATATCAGGGTGGAAGTAGGGCCTGCCGGATGCTTAAATAAAATTCTGTGCAGAGGGAAAGATAACTTAGTAATTACCAAAAAGGAACTACTTGAAAAAAAGAGTTCAGAGCTTCTTTAGTTTTCAAGGGGTTTTTTTCCTACTAATATTAAGCTTCAGAAGTCGAAAATGTCAAAACAATAGACAAAGACCAATCCAGTCCAAAACTGTGGATGATCCTCTTCTTCCTGGCATCATGACACCTGTCAGTGCAAGATTCTCCTTTGCTAACACCCCTTGTCCTGTCCTGTTTTAAGTTACTGACACACTCTTTTTCTTTTTCTCTCTCTCTCCTGGTTCTCTCCTCTGGCTCTCCCTGGTGAACAGTGAGCTGCAAGAAGCATTCCTGGGCTAGAAATTAACATATTAATGAAGAGAGAGCCTTGAAGAAGGGTTGAGAGATGGGGAGAAAACAGAGAGAGAAGGCAGGCAGAACAAAATAACAAAGGGAAGATATTATGAAGAAGGGACACAGAGCCAAGGCACAAAGGGAAAAAAAAAAAGCCTTTCTCGGGAACTGGTGCTACTTCAAACACTTCCATAGGAAGAAAAGATGAAAGAGAGAAAAGAAAGGGGGTAGGAAAAATGGGGTGGTTTTTCTGTTTTAAGCTAAGATTTAATATTTCTATGGAAAAGAATGACCAATTGAGGGAAGGATAAGAAGATGGGAGATGGGAGTGATGGAAGGACACAGAGACACACAAAGGGGGCATGATTGATAACAAGTGCTGTGGGCTCATCCCTGGCTGTTTGCAAAACACCACGAGCATGGAATCATGGAAGCACCAGTGCAATAGGCCTTGCCTATGGGCTATTGCCTCCCCTGCAACTTCCTGTTCTCTCCTTCCACGATGTAAGCCCGCCCCAAAATTATGCTAAAAAAGAAGGATAAAATGTCAGTTAGCAAGGCCTAGGGTTGATCTGGCAAGCTCACAAATGTGCCACTCCCAACCCCTCTCAGCCCTCTCTTGGACAAACAGTGGGAAATCCATTAGGATCGGTGGATTGAGGAGGAAGTAAAAAAAATTGTTAGTTCAAACATTTAAGTACCTGTTCCATCTTCTCTGTTTCTCTTTTTGACTACCCACCATTTACATCCCTCTTTAGAAGCACTGCAGAAGAACAGATCCTGAATAATGCAAAATTTCCTCTTGCACCCACTGGCCAGAACAAGCCCACCATTCCCATGCCTGATGACAAGACAAAAGGAGGGGGAAAAAAGGATTCCTGGCCTGAAGAAGGAACATAAAGAAATAGCATTTTTAGTGCTGAAATACATAACAAACACTGCAAAACCAAGGCATAAGGACTTGATTAGGAAAATAAGCTTTTTCACATAGGTCTACATCAGTAAAGGCGTGAGTTGTTACCAAAGAGCCATTCTTGTATAACAGACCTCTCTCAGTTTGTCCACATCTTTCACAGACCCACCAGCATGTGCCACTACACAAAAACTTGTTCCACAGCTTCCAGGTGGTACCAAGCCAGCTCCTTGACACCTCACCAGGCTACTGCAATACTGAGAACACCCTCAATACCCTAAGTATTGACTGAGGCCCATGGTCTTGTGCAGCAGCCTCCTAGAGGTGTAGTAATTAAGTAAATAGCCACAGGCAGAACAGTGTTTGACTCCTTGACCAGCCCAACTCCTCCTTTCTTCTGTAACGGTGAGGGGAGCAGACCAAGGGCTGTTTGTCACTTGGCCATCACCAGATGAGACCTCCTACGTCCTACCACACAGCTTTCTTTGACACTTAAAGAAACTTTCAGCATGAACCTCTGTCATAAATGTGACAAATTTACATGGCTGCTTTCCCTTGACTTCTCACATGACAAGAGGCAGTTCAGGGATTTCCTGGCATAGGAGTTCCCACTGCTCAGCTTCAGCAGAATGGCCACAGCCAAAGTCACAGCATCCATACAACTGCCTGGTTTTGGGTACTGCTGCTGCTCTGACCTGTGGCATCTGAAAAGGCAAAGCAAGCTCCAAACCACACAGAGGAATGAAAGTCAGTGTCACCCACAGCCCTCCCACTTAGAGAACCAGCTGCATGTCCTTCACAGTGAGTGCTCTAAAACCAAGCTCAGTGATGCTTTATATTTCCCCAAGTGGTCCTCCATCCGCACCACATCCCCACATTCCCTTTCTGTCAGTGCCCTTCTCTGGGGACCTGCTTCCCACTGACAACTGATGGCTGTGACAAATGATTCTGAGCTGCTGCAGCTGAGCACCAAGAGGTAGAACCCCTTCTGCAGGCCTTGTGAGGATCCAGAAGAGGATGACAAAAAGGGAGGAAACCAGCAGCAATGCAAACCAGCCTGATCTGCAATGCAAGTCGGTGGGTGCCTCTCACTTGGGCAGCTCTCCTTCTCCCTGTGGCTAATCCTACCCCTGAATGCCTACATACCCTCCATACTGGCTTACACAGTACTCCCAGTGCCATCCACTGTTGGGAGCACCATGCTTTTCTCATTTGGCTCCCTCACTCTGCCAAACTTCCTTGTTAAGCAATTTCATGGAACTATAATAAACTATTCCAAATCAATTTCACAGCATTGCTAAGCTTGTGCCTTCATCAATTCAAACTTGAGCCGTCCATGAAAAATTGCTGAGAGAAAAAAATACAAATCAGTAAAATGAGTAAACTTCTCACTCTAGACAGTCAAACTGGAGCCTTTTACAGAACTATCATCTTTCCACAGCCACCAGTGAAACTGTGGCTTGGTGCTACCTCCAAGGCACTTGTTGGAGTACCTCTTTCATGAGGAAAGCCTGAGAGAACTGGGATTGTTCAATCTGGAAAAGAGAAGCCTTTGAGGTGACCTAATTGTGGCCTTCCAGCACCTGAAGAGAACTTACAGGAAAAATGAGGCAAGACCATTTACAAGAGCATGTACTGACAGGACAAGGGGGAATGGGTTCAAACTGAAAGAGAGTAGGTTTACAGTGAGGCACTGGAACAGGTTGCCCAGAGAAGCTGTGGATGCCTCACCCCTGGGGTTGTTCAAAACCAGGTAAGATGTGACTCTGAACAATCTGGTCTAGCTGAAGATGTCCCCTCCCATGGCAGGGAGCTTGAAACTAGATGATCTTCAAGGTCTCCTTCCAACTCAAGCCATTCTGTGATATCTCTGATTTATCTGACCTGTAGTCTCACATTTACAAAAAGCAAGACCTTTTCCATCTCAAAGCTACTTTAAAACCAAACTAGATCTGCAAGTAAAGCCCCCCAGTATCTCAACTACATGCCTGCAAGGAAAGGAAAAGGAAACTGAGACAAGGGCAGCAAAGCATGCAGAACTCTGAAATAATGGTTCTGCTGCACTTCCTGAATCTGGGCAAGTTAAATGCTGGAAAGCCCAATATCCTACACTGCCCTGCAGAACAGCTTTCTGAAATGAACACACACTAGGCATACTGAAGAGTAGTTGCTAGATGCTCAGATTTATTCAGAGGCTGTAAGCATCTGTATTTTGCACCTCAAAGTCTTCACAGTCCCTTGGTGATGCTGAAGAGCATTTTGTGATGGCTTAAGTACCAGCACTTGTAGGCACTCACCATGCCATACGTCACCACTCAGATGCAGAAGGACAACATCAGCATCTTTGTGAAGAAGGTAGAAAGCATTGCTTGCAGCGATCTGTTTGAGGTACCTCATGTCACTCACAGGGCCTAATCTGTCAGTGACACATTATTTTAAGGGGGAAGAAAGCAATGAAAAGTATCCTTTTGGGAGGAACATCTGTTATATATGACATCTATTACCCATGTGGATAAAACCTCTCAGAGCTTCATTGCAGTCAACCCTTTTGCTCTCCATCCAGTTCTGGTTATCACTTGTCCGTAACCACAGCAGCCTTGCTGGATATCTCTCAAAGCCCAGGTCTGTCTCCAGGGGAAATAAGCACATAATCAATGTAAAATCTAGATCTATCAGCTCAAAACATGTAATTCTCTTGGGATGAAGGAGGTCACTGAAATTAGGTATCATTTGCTCTTGAAGTCTGCACACTGGAAAAGCTGCTAACCTCCTTTGTGACACCACTTCTGGAGCTGCAGGCTGCCTGCTGCACACAGGCACAAGAGAGGCATGTGTGGCACTGCCGCTAATATCTTGCGCTCATTAAACACCCCCAGTGTCTTGGCGAAAATCCACCCCTAGTAAATTCATTCTGCCAGCTCCAGTGAGGTGCAGTATTCATCTCCACTTCGAACTATATTCTGTTAAACAGTTGCTCTATTTCACCCCAGAGATGGCTGCAATTTTTTGGTGAATTAAGCCATCCCCTTGTACTTTGTAAAGTGCTTTGGAACTGCAGATAAAAGATGCTAGAGCCTGTCATAAATAAGTGTAAGTTGCTGACACTGCTACTGGAGGTAGCCATCCTGCTGAAAAATGATTTCATTTGTGACACTAATAATACAGGGAAGAACACTGGGCAAGACACTAAAAACTCATTTCCATCTCGTTTTAATACAGCTTCAAAAACCAAGAAAAAAAGTCAGCATCAAGTCAGCATTTGTGCACTTTTAACCACTGCCAGGTTACAGAGATTCACAGGTTTTCAGTCCATTGTGGCAGCTCTCTTCCACCATGACCACACCACCAAGAGGGTGAACTCTTCATCTGATTATCTTCTGTCTCTCCAGATCCTTAACAAAGACCAACACTGAGTTGACCAAAGCTGTTTTCCCACCGTTTCTCACGGTACATTACCACCAAGGGGAGGCCCAATCACCTTACCGTCTTTATTCAGCCAAGACGGCATAGACACCTGTTTGGTGTGATGTAGCAAGATCAGAAATCTCTCCACAGGGGTGGAAAAGAGCTTTCTTTGTATGAAGATGGCTGGCAGCACTCAGTCTGATTAATCATTTCAAGGGCAACTATGGTTAGATTTTAATATTCATTTTATATTAAGGTGCTTGCAGGCTTGAGTAAGGATATTTTTATTACTTAAAGCAGGAGAGAACATGCTCCAGAAATGATAGAGCAGGGTGTACTGAACATGCTGACAGGTCTCTGCTATTTCTATTTTCTTTGTTATTATTTCACTCACATTCAAGCACTCTAAACACCACATTCCTAGATTTTATTCCATTCAAATACTTCAAGACATATAGTGCACAGCGAATGTACAATACAAAAAAATTACACTAAGGTAACATACATCACCCTCAAATGTTTATATTCAATGCAAAATCACATTTTCTACCCTTGGCAAAGCAGGAATCCCTCATCTAACACTGCAAAGCAATTTCTGAAGTTTGAAGTGAAGCTAGCTTTGAGTTATTTGTCCACACTAACAGAAACCCCACGGCTGGCTAATTATTTGAAAGCAGAACAAATTCATCCATTTCACACTCTCTTAACTCAAAATTGGATGAACAGGGATTTTTTTGCTCAATTTTTTCAAAAAATGTTCACCTTTGGACTGTGAATGAAAATAAAATTTGCTAAGTAAAACAAAAATGTCCTTTAAAAATTATTGCTACTTGAAAATAGGCCAGTGGAGAGGTGTGTACACTGCAGAGGGAGGTCTGGATTCTGCCTAGGTAACAGGTATGTAAAACCTGTTACCTGTGCAAACTTTGGTAGGATCCCTTTCAGATTAGTATTCAGCTGCCCCACCGATATGGAGATCCACATTTTCCCAAAATGTGGATGCAAGACTCAAGTAACCCTTAAAGCAATGATTTTGAGAGGAATTTCATCAGCAGCATCTAGTCAGGAGTGCTCTAAGCCTCAATTCAGAAAAGCACTTAACCACGCACAATCTCTTGGCCAAAGCATAGATGGCAAAAGCCCCTGAACAGCAGGGGCTTCTGCAGGGGAGCAGCAGGCAGCTGGTGGACAGGGCTCAGCTCCATCACACAAGCGTGTAAGACAGAAAGCGGAAAGGAGCACCCCACTGCAAGTTAAACCACAGCAACAGTGTTAAATCTGCAGAACATTAAAAATCCCATCCCAGATACACCAGGGTTAATATCTCCACTCTTTTCCAAGAAAGGTCACCTGACTGATCTTTTTCCCTTTTGTAGTGAACACAAAGGCTGTCATCATCCATTCCCCCCACCAGCCTTCCAGGAGGGAGCACTAGGTGCAAGCAGCTCTTGTCAAACCGAATTGCGAACCCAAATTGCATCAAAGAGAAGCAAAAGCTGCTCCAGAGCTGCACAGGGAGCCATAGCAACGCAGCAGTTCCTATTTTTAAAAACTTGAAAGATAGTAAGAACATTAAGTCTGAGGGGAGGAGAGAGGAAAAAAAAAAAAAAAAAGAAACTACGTTTCTAACAGAAAGGAAAAAAATGCACATGTTCCTGATAGGCACCAGTGATGAAACTACATATGGCCAGCCATCAGTGTGCAGGTGTGCAAGCCAGAAAATATCCATTTCCCCATCAGCCAGTTCCTGAAGGAAAAAGGATATTTCACACTTTCCCTCCACTGCTCTGCTAAAGCAGGTTTTCAAATTCCCTCAGGCACTTTCAAGCCCACAGCAGCCTAAATACATTTTGTGATCAGAACAGGATCAGCAAGGGCATAGCTGGTGCAAAACTGTGGCCCAGACTGGCTTTGTGGTTTCCAAGCTCCACCACAGAGGAGGATTTTGACTCACTTTCCATGAGGAGTGGAGAGAGTCTGAAGGCACACATTAAAACATATTGTCACCAGCAAGTGAAGTTGCCACATTACTAGCACTAATTGGACTTGGCTCCAGAGCAGAAGATGTCTCAGAGGGCTGGAAGCAGAACACGGACATTTTCCCATCTGGAAACTGATGGTGCATACCAAAATTCATTCCCAGCTGGTGGATTTTGGAGGCGTTTATGAAAGGGTATGTCCTTTAATCAAAAGACAACCCTTGCCAAAACCCCATCATTTTACTTGAACCCTTCTATTAGCTCAGTTGGTTAGAGCAAGGTGCTAACATCAGCAAGGTTGCAGGTTCAATCCGTTTACAGGCCTCTCACTTAAGAGTTGGACTCAAAGATCCTTATGGGTCCCTTCCAACTCAGAATATTTTGTGGTTCTGTGATCCTATTTTAATTGCAAAGAGGCTGAAATACCCAGCTGTCCACACTGAGCAAGTACTTACTCTCCCCCTCTGACAAAGCTCAGCTATGCAGGACTAAGGCATCCTGTGGTGCCTGCTGAGGAACAAACATTTTTGCTGTGCCATCACATACTCCCACTGAGAAGCCAGGGATCTCCAGTATCCTACCAGCCTACAAGTTAGCTTGATGTTTGTCCTTCCACTATAGGACAGCTGTGCTTCCCACTGCTCAAGCAGGACTGCTTCAGAGCTGGGCAGAGCAAGGAGGGCAGCCAGATGCAGACTGCTCTTGTGCATCCAGTACCCTTACCAGCCCTCCTGCAGGGGGGAGGTTTGGATCAAGAGAATGTTACAAACTGCCCTCAGCATTCCTCTCCAGTGACAGGAAAAAAGGGAGTCAGGAAAAGGCGACACTTCCTCCAAGATGTGGTGGCACACGACTGTTCACCTCCTGACCAGACAACATGAATACCCAGCAGCCCAAGCCAACAAACACAGGGCAAATGAAATGCAACAGGAGATGCAAGATAGGGACAGAAAAATGTGATGGCAGCACACACAGAGAGCGAGATGGTGTACAGCAAGGGATGCAGGGAGGCACAGAGACCCTGACAGAGGCAGGAGGTACAGGCCAGCCCCAGCCTCTAGCTGCTGCTGGAGCAGTGACAGGAACAAGCAGATTTCAGCAGCAGGGATGTCTAATCTGTCAGCAGCGCTCACGCCACGTGCTGCCACTCTGCACCAGCCTGACAGCAGCAGGACACACCAACCAGTGGGAACATAATGAGCTGCTAACTAGACATGGGCCTAAAGGCTCCAAAAGGTCAAAAGTTACATATACTCCCTCACTCTCCAAGTTTCTGAAAAGGGCAATTTCTGCATCCTTGGGAACGTGCCACTTACACCTTCTCTCACCACCTCCCCAGCATTAAGAAGCAAGTCCCAGCACTGTGCCTGCCACAGCTGGAGTGCCACAGGATTCAAGGGCTGGAGCAGGGCTTCCCAGCCAGCTGCCAAGCAAGTAGATGTAGCCCTGCACACTGAGCGAGACAGGGCTCCAGTCTCTTAGTGCAAGGGTAACTTGACAAACCTGCGAATGGAGAAAGAACACTGCAAATGGTCCATTGTCCATTCCTGCCCTCGACTCCCCTGCTGCACTCTGTGAAGCTGTGTGACCCACTCAACTAGGAGACAACACAGAGTGGCTCCATGGCAATACCTGCACATGACATATTATGTCCCCTGTGTCTGGTGTGGAAGGTGATGGCTGCCATTATTAGAGGGGAGAGGGCAGGAGGGTGGGTTGAGAGAGACGAGAAAAACAAGGAAAGGTGTTGCCTGGGCACTGTCCTTGACACTGACCTGGGCCAGGGTGCTGTGGGTATGGTGCTGCCCACAGGTATCAGGGTGACACAATACCCTGAAAGGGCACTGCACTTTTTAATGGATATGTACAGCCCATATAGTCTTGAGTTTCCAGAGGAGCAATTTGTTTGTACAACGCAATTTCAAGAACTTTCTCTGCTCACTGACTCACTGTTGAGGTATCTAAGCCCCAGCAATTCCTAGTTTCTATTAGGGAAATGTAGTCATGTGAGAACAGAGCTCATCCTGGTTGTTCCAGGAAAAAACCAGTTGCCCAGCACTCATCAAAGGTTCTTCTGCATTTCTTATCTGTTTGGCAAGGTAAAACTACAGATGAATGTTACCTCCCCCGGAGTGGAAGTGTCATGTCCAAACAATGCACTGAGCAAGTTTGCCAGCTGTTTTCCTATTTGAAGAATCTGAGGTACAGAATTGAACCTAACTTTGTTTCCCTCTAAAAGTATTTCTTTGCAAAGGTGGTATAATTCCACATTTGTATTTTAATTCCAAAGCAAATGCTCCACTGCACTTTTTATTAAAATGAAATCTGCTGTGTGCAGCCTGGTGTTAAATGAGAGACTATTAAAGCCAATCAGTGGAGAACTCATTAGAAGCCCTACAACAACAAACTAGTAGTTATGGCCCAGCATTCACAAGCAGCCATGACAACAAGGAGAAAGAATCCAGGTCTCATTGAAGGGTACAATAAAACCACAGCTTATGTAGCCCAAAGACTGTGAATATCCATACAAAACAGCTGAGCTTCCATTCCTCAAATATGTGCCAGAAATTATATTCTTTTCTCATGACTCATCTCTGAATTCCACTCCTAAGAATATTCCTGTCATTTAGTTATTTCTTCCCATTTCTAAAATGTAATGAGAAGCACCAATCCAGAGCTCAAGGAAATCTGCCCCATCAATTAAAATAACTAAATAAGCAGAAGGCTGCCTATAAACACATCCACCTCTTCCCACCTCAGCAGCCATGGTGAAGGGAAAAAAGATGAGCTTTGCAGGATGCCTGGAAGCCTAGCAACTCTCCTAGGAAGGGCCAAGAGGTAAGAACTCCTCATCTGAGCATTTCCTCCCCAACCTTTGAGATCTCCTCATCCAGTAGAAAAGAGCAGAGCACACAGTGGTTTTGCTGGGTGCCCAGACCAGATATTGGGGTAACTATAAACTTGGTAGACTGAAATATTCAGATCAGATTTTTTTCTGGGACAATGAAGGAATAAATGAATAGGTAATTATTACAAACAGAACAAAGAATTAAAGACTGTAATTGAACTGGGAAACAGCATTTGGGTATTTGGACTCCAAATTACCTCCTAAGCCTATTATCAGCATAAATTGAGATAAATCCCTCACTAGAGGAAAAATTCCTCAAAAATCATTCAAAAAGATAACTAACAAACCTTGTAGAACAAAATTCTCTCAAAGTATCATTTCACTACTCTTTAGTGGAGTTATCTCACCAGCAGGTTCACTTACTGGACAAAATCCAAAATGTTCAATGGTCGTGATCATACTTCTGCAGTTCCAGTCTAACACAAAAGAGAACCAGTTTCAAAACAGAAACAGTTGCTATGCGACCATTAGTGATACAAGAAGATGCAGACCAAACACCTACATTGTCAAGAAATGGCATTTAGATAACAGTCTGTCTTTTCTTTTTGTGCTTACAGCCATACTTCAAATAAAACTTTGTTTGCACAAGTTCTTGCAAAAATGAACAAGTCTCAGAGTAAAAAGGAGGAAAGATATGGAGAATCTAAACAACATTCAGTTCATTTTCTCCTTACTCCATTATATACCCAAATCAACCATTGACACCATGTTGATCAAGACCATTTGATTTTAGATGCATTCAGAACAACTGCTCTTTTAGAAAGACAAGGGAAAAAAGTAAGAAATGGTCAGAGTTCAAAGGAAGATCTTGGGAAATGACTAATTCACAGTCAGTGTATAGTGTGCCTCAGCTGAACTGAATTACACATTTTTTTTAGTTTGAAGTGCCACTCTCCAAAGAATAAAATGGGAAAATTCCTTTATTGCTTTGCCTCCCCTGCTATGGATTTGAAGTAAATTGGACCGCTTTGGATTAGCTTCAAGAGTTTCTGAAAGAGTAGCTACAGGGTGATGCTTTATCTGAGGTCACATACACATACACTTTGACTCCCCAGACATCAAGCCCACATACATGCATTTCTCTACTCTATGTAGGCAGGTGGAGGGAGAACTTTAGGTTACAGATGGCTGAATACAGTATTGCTGGGTCGAGAGCAAGGCTAAAATTAGCTTTCCAGAACCTGCAGTCCAGTCCAAAATGAGCCAAACCAGGTTCCAGACATGCAGGGTATTGTTGCTACCTGGTGTGCACAGGGCAGAAGTACTGTGGGATCCTAATTGGTGGAAGGGGTTAGGGAAAGTATGAAGTAGCCAGGTCTGCAGAATCTGTAATATCCCACACAGACAAAGCACATCATGGGAGTTTTAAAGCTTAGCACATAGTAAATTCCAGTAAATTCAATGGAACTTGAAGGTATGAACACAGATTGCAGCTATTAATCTCTGTGGGTTTTGGCTCAGTGAGGCAAACTCACATCTTCATGATTGCCTCCTTCCACATCTTGTGCTTCTCCTCTGCTTCTTCTTCTCCACAGACTTCAGGCATGAGGCTGAGCTTGAAGCCATCCAATTTCTATCGAACCCTTGGATTTGTAAAAGCAATGGCTTATTCAGACACCACTAGCTTTTAAACTTCAAAAGGTGCCTGAAAGTAATTTGATAAATTAAATAAAAAACTAAGCACCCAACTCACCGAAGTCAAACTTTTTATCAATCTCACTTGGAAATACAGAGAGTATGGAAACATGGGTGGGTGGGGGGGAAAAGGATGCAAGGTCAGAACCCCCTCACAGGCCAGCACCATGCGAGGCAAAGCGAATATTTGCACTGTGCTCACAAGTAACTACAATAGTATAATTATTTCTCAGTTAGCTCAGGTGCCTGCAGCTATCTACACAGTGGCAGAACACAGCCTGGCACTGACTAATTTGACTGTGCTTCTCAGTGAGACTGATGTCAGTACCCAAACTGAGCTGGGTGTATCTACACGTATTGGCACTCATTCCTGTGAATGCTGTACCCAAAGCAGGCAAGGGAGCAGAAACAGCATGATTTGGGCCATGAAGGTGAAAAGCTATGATCTTCACAAGTGACAGGAGCTGCTTTCAAGTGGGGTGCCGAGGCTTCAGGGCATATCTACACAGCACAACAGTGCTGGCATATCTACACTCAAGAGTCTCTGAGCTGGTGACTTCTAAACAATGCAAAGAGGTGCTATGCAGAGAGATTTTGTTGGGTCCTTGAAGCAGCATAGCTACATGGGTGTGATGTTATGCATAGGCTAACAGTGTCAACAGAACTCATTAGAGAAGGTCTCTGCAGAATGCTGCATCACATAGCAGAGAATGTTTTGTTTCCTAGATAACTGCTGAAAAGACACAATAGAGCTTCCCCCAGAATCCTTCTTCATTTGGAAAGGTAGAACAAAAGCCTGCCTCGATGTTACTTCTCATTACTTTGTATACACTATATATATTTTCCCAGCTTAATCATTTCAGTGATGACTCAAAAGAGCAGCAGAAAAAACCCTTACTCCTAAGCCTAGCTGGGAAGGAAAGAGATAAAAGCTTTAGGCACCTTTAGTAGTTTCAAGGCCTGCATAGAGGAAAAAAAACAGCATGCAGAGGATGAAGTAAATGCAATAAATCCTGGCAATACGCCAGTGGATCATAAAGACAAAGGACAAATAGCAATATGGGTAATATATTGGGCCAAAGAATAAAGTTCTCTCACAGTCCCCAACGTTCAGGCAAAGCAAAAATCTGCTTCCTTGTCCCTTTGTCCCTCTATCTGTCTAGTAAAGTTGACAGTGAGGGGTCACAGCATGTGGACCAACCCATCACATTTGCACACTCAGTGATTCAACATGACAAATTAACAAAGACACTGAGCTCTGTGTGGCCTGATGGGTACTGCCTGGACTCTCCTTTCCTCACCACAAATGATCTAACATGTCCAAGGATTTTATATGTAAAGCATTGGACAATGACAGCTGAGCAGATCAGGGGGCATCTGGATTCCATGTCTAATTATCCGGGTTGCTTTGCTACATGCTAAAACTCCATCTGGGACAAAAAGGATCATTTAGTAATCAGAGTGCTGCTCTAGAGGTTGTTCCACCACAAGCTTCCAATATGCCCTTAAAGAGATGCCTTAGCACTGTTTCTTAGGAAATTTTGAATTTGGATAAAGAGAAGATGTTTATTCAAACAGGTTTTCCCTGTGTTTAAATACCCTTTTCCATTTGGAAAAATGTGCTGTTCTAATCAAGGTACTAGGCTTTCAGCATAAGGTGCACGAGAAAGAATGGTACCCAAAACAGCCAGCAAACAGCCAGTGAAGTGCCAAAGAGCAGGGTGACAGCACAAGCCCTCCTCTGAGGTAAACCAGATTCTTAAGACATCCAAGGTATTTAAAGGCTTTGAGTACAAAGCAGGACCTGAGCAGAGCTGATGGCTCTAACTCCTTTTGCAGCTCTAGTTCTCCACATCTCTTTGCACTTCCTTCTATCCTGCAATTCAGGGCTAATGAACAGCATAAGGACACTTGGTGTTCAGACAACAGTTGCCATGAAACTATTCCTGGTAGGTTACACAACCACCACCTATAAGGGACACCTGTTCACATAGTGCTAGTGCCTGGAACAGAAGCTGGTGCCTTCTAGACTGCAACACAAACATTCCCATTGCTTGCAGCAAGAACCCACCCAGGAGCTGCGGACCCAGTCATGCAAAGACACTCCAAGAAGTTCAGTGCTGGTGAAGTTCTGTGCTGAAGAAGTTCGCTTATGAAAGCGAAAATTTGTGCCTTGAGGGGCACAATCAAATTGTTGCACTATGCCTTCGTTATTCCTTTTCCTCACGCCGACTTGCCTTCTGTGTTGTATGAAGGCTTTCTAAGGGGGTGACAACACTGGCACTCATGATGCACAGCAACACGGGTCCCACCCTCAGCTCCCCTCTCCTTGCCCAGTTCTGGCCAACACCACCTGCTGCCCCAAAGCACCACATGCCTAGCAGAAATATTCTGGTACCAGAGGTCGTCTTTTACCGCCCTTCTGTATGGCTGGCCTGGCTGTTCCCCTTACCTGTTGAGCATGTTGGACTGGTAAATCCTTTTCTCCTGGGTGTTGTAACAGCTGCTCTTGGGCTCAGGGATGAAGCTGTGTTCAGACAGCATATCAGAAGCAGCCGTGGTGATTATGGCTATTCCATCCCTTACTCTGGCAGGAAGACCGTAGTCCCATTCATCATATGAGACAGAGATGAGCCCAGTGGGGAACTCAGATGGCACTGTGTCTGTATCCCCTGCCACCAGGCTGGGCACGATCCACGTGTAACCATAGCCTGTCAGACCCACTGAGTTGGCCACCTCAAAAATGTAGGTGGCCTCTTCCTTTGTGCAGTAGAGGAGGATAACAGGGCTTTGGAGCTTCTTGAGCTGGTTCTGGATCTTTGAGTCCCCATCGTCCAGGGACATGTCCAACAGAAGGACCTCCTCCAGTTCCCAGCCCACAAAGCTGTGCTCAATGGTACTGCGGATCTTGTTCACAAAGTCCTGGTAACCAGGGAAGTACGTAGTGACGATGGAGAAGATGTACCAGTCGTATTCTTCCATGATGTTGAGCATGACAGAAGCTTGCTGTTCTATTGATGGGCCAAACTGGAAGAACATGGATGACTCATCCTAGAATAGGAAGTCAGAGGAAGAGAGAAAAAAAGAAAACAAGAATATGTCAAAGGAAATAAACAGCATTCCTAGCCAATCCATTGAGCATAAAGGGGTAGGCACACAGTCAGAATCTTACTTCATATCTTGGCCAGAGCTTAAAGATTTTTAACTTTTTAAAATTTAAGTGAAGCAAGTGAGAAGGAAGTAAAATCCTTTTTATGACCAGCTGTCCTTACTTTATTTTTAAAGGCAGGTTGCCAAAATTACTTAAAGGTTTCAACTGTTAGGCCTGATTCTAACAGACAGAGAACAAGTGGTACACAAGTGAGGACAGAAAAACAGAATATGTACAAAATATTTCATGAAATTAAGAGCTTTAATCGCAGGATTATCATAACCTTACATGTAGCATAAACAGGATCATGGCAGTTTTGATATGGATTTTTGGGACAGTCACTTTGATACTGAGTTTGGGACAGTCACTCTGGTTTAAGTATCCAGACTAAAGTACAAATAGAGTAGACAAAATCACTGGATACAAATAGCTCTGACAATCTCTACTGCTAGCTCCTCTCAAAGCAAGCAGCAGCACAGAGTTCTGTACAGTTCTTCTCAGTACAACTGTGAAGACTCAGTCTCAGAATAACATAAAATACATTAAAATAAAACAGAGATTTCTAAACTATGATGAGCTTTGTTGACACCATGTTTTAGAGAAATATCAGCTCAGTACATCTCTTGGTATTGCTCTCATATCCTTCTACCATACTAAGTTAATCTTTGCAAAAATTAGAACTTGTACCACTTTACAACCTTGAAGACTCCAAGGAGTTTTATACAGATCTCAGCTCTCCAATGGCATAGTGTAAATCTCTTCTTCTGTCCTGGGATTTCATCAGATATCAGGTTCTCAATTTATGACATCCAGAAAAATGCAAATCTCTGCTTTTGCCCAATCATGAAGGAAAGGAATAGAAAAAAGTAGTTGCCAAAATGCTCTCTTAGGGATATATCTTCTATCTTTTAAAAGCAATTTCAAACTCCTCCTGACTTCTATAGAGTAGGATTAGATCATAAAAGGAAAAATTAAAAAAACAAACCACCATAATTAAATTATATCTCTTTGTGTAGAGATTCCCATCATAATAACAAAGTTCTCCAAACCCAAACACTGCTTTAAGGAATGAGAACAGCCCAACCTTCTTTTAATAAGCCTGGAAAACTGGACCAGAGGTACAGAAAGATTCACTCAGGAGTTTGAGACCTGGAAAACTGATTGTGCCTCAAGACATTACCTCAAGATAGTCACATTTTGAACAGCTCTCTACCAAATTGAGTCTCCTACAGCCTGGCAGGTAAAGCTGTTTCTTGGCAGGGATGTAGTTAATCAATCATCCATTCATCCTTTAGTCATGGTTTTGATTATCTATAGCCATTTCCTATATTGACAAAATATGCTATAGCTCAGCAACTCCAGGAAAAATAAATAAATAAATAAAGTCCTGATCCCATACCCAGCCTTAAGCTGCTTGTTTCTCTTTCCTGAGCTCCCCATGGGTCACATCCTATACAAAATGCCTCTCTTACGAGGTTTGGTCATTAAACTCTGTTTGCTTCCTCCATATAGCTCACCATCTACATGTGAAAATTCATTTTGGGCTGCTCTTTGCTTAGTAGAAAAATAAATGTATGCAAAAAGAAAAAGGAAAAGATGACAGCAACAAACTGAAGACAAGTTTAAAAAAAAAAGAAAACAACAAAACAGGAGCAGGAATTGGAGCTGCTCAATATATGGAAAATATCTCATATTTTTTATCACTGGAATTCACCCCCTTCTCTCTGAACTGTGCTCAGCAAAAGAACCTACTCTTCTAATAAAAATATACTTTATGTCTTTGAAGCTTATGCAGAAAATTAAAAAAGACAGAGGAAAAAAAAAATCAAACCATTGTCACAGCATGTGCCAGAATTGGAAAAAATCCTGAACAAGCATCTCCAACAAAACACCCTTCATTGCACAGTGCCTTTGAAAGCCACTTGTAGCTTTCTCAAACTGAATGCTAGAGTGTGAAGACTCAGCCTCACCACAACATGAAAAGACAAGACAGCTACACCAATGACTAGTATTTATTTTTATATTAAGCTCAACAAGAGCCTTTCTACACTTATGCATAAGAGCCTCTGAACTGACTGCAATTTTTCACCATTACTAGCAGAGAGTCCAAGGGCCTGGTTATTGAATTACAGGAACATTTGACACACAGCATCTGGAAGTCTTGTCTGGTTGCTTTCTTTGGTGACAAATAGGGGACACTAGGTGGTAAATCCACTGCTATTTCAAGGCTACGTACACACACTCTCAGGAGTTAGTAGGCAGGATAACAAGGTGCAGGAGGCAATGCCCTCCCAGTGATTTAAACAGGGTCAAGCTAAAATGCCTGCTGACAGTTCGTTCCACACGAGTGCACCGCCTAACTGTCGGAGGGAATTCAGCCCCAAAAGACTCAGGGAGAAAATTCAGAGCTCCCCACTAAAAAGAGTGTATGAACATCAAAAATCAATACACCAAATAGACAGCTTTATCACAACCCAGTGAAACAATTCCCCTCCACTGAGAAATGGAAGCACCCCACTTTACATCAAGCACAAGTCATTTGGCTGCACATGCAATAATTGCTCTTGAGCAACTGCTGGCACTTCTATTACAGAAGCTGCAAGAAGAGGCAACTTATATTCAAAATGAGAGCATTAAGGAGGTGCAAGCCAGTCAAGATTTTGTTTTGCCAAGATGGCTCTTGGCACTTAATCACCCTAATAGTTGGGCTAGCCAAATGCTCTTCCTTCCCTGACCAACTCAGCACTCAGAGAGGGGTGAAGAAGGAAGGACAGACAACAGTAGAGAAGAAAGTGTCCCTCTTGCAATAAATCAGGAGAGTTGCTGATAGAGTTGGATAGAAATCTCAGTCACTACCTTTTGAGGGGGACAAAAAGCAAACTAAAAAAATTGTCCAAAAGCCTCAATTTGCTTCCCCACCTTGTTTTTGGGCATGCCTGATGAAAAGTCAAGGAAAAAGAGAAGGAGCTGAACTGATTCAGAACAGTGGGGCTATCAGAGTATGAATTTGACCTCACTGTAGTGCTACAGTGAAGGTTTTTTAATTAGGAGACAGATCTATGGTGGTTTTATCACTTTCACATACAAATACTCTACAGAATCATTATTGCTTTATTCCAGTCTAAAGCCAAAAAGGAGTATTTTACCCTTCCAGACATTACAGTTTTTGCAGAACGTTATAAGTTCCTATTTTTTCCTGAAGAAATTTCACATTTTCCACCTTCCTATTCTACCTTGAAACAGCCAAAATATGGTTCAGTATTGCCACTGGGAGACAGTTTTAACTTTGGGACAGGGATAGGTCAAGTTTTAATCAGAAGTCCCTTACATTGCACATCATCCAGGTGAAATACAATAATCCCCTGGCTATAGGAAAAAGCTTGTCTTCCTCCTACAGCGCTTTCACCTGCAAGCTCAGGCTTTCCATCACTACCTGATTCAAGAGACAGCAAGATGCTGCAGGGTGTCCCTCACACAGTCTGAAAGAGCAGAGGCTCCATTACAGGATCTCAAAGCTTCCAGAGATCCCAGTACTCCCCCACTGTCACCCTACAAGGTCAGGGATCTGTAGTTTGCAGAGCTGAGCTGGAGGTGGAGCTGATCAATTGACACAGCCCCACTCCCCAGTTGACAGATGGCTTCCCACAGAAAATCTGCTCTGAGTTTACCAATGCTGGGACAAGTATTGCCTCCTCCTCCTGCACATTTAGCCCTTCCAATAAGAAGGCTGGATTGCACACAGTGAAGGTACAAACACACTCACCATGAAGCCTCCTCTTGCAGACTGGTGGCTAGTGAGTTCCTAGGTGGATGGAAGACAGTTTTCAGAGGTAGGACAGGGATTAGAGGACTATCACCAACACTTCTAAGTTCTTCAGACTTGCAGATAGGCCAGGTCTGACCCACACCTCAGTGAAGATGTGAGCCCTTGGCAAGGCTGCAGGTGACTCTCCCAGGAGCCCTCCTCCAGCTGCACCATTTGAAACCAATCACTGCCATTTAATGAGCCATTTACCTCAGATGTGGCAGGAGAGGTCTTCAGGGAGCTTTTCTCACAAGTTCCTTCCTAAAAGACACTCTAGATTCCCCAGACGAGCAAATACAATTACTGCCTTAAAAACAGGATCTTACAATCCAGAGCAAAACTGCTTCTCAGCATGGGCCAGACTGGGAACACCCTCAAAGCAGGGGAATGCAAGATCCCCAAAAAGTTGCAGGGGTCCACTCATGCTGAGGAGCTGGCCAGCCTTGCACTGAGCCATGGTATTGACTGCTGACCTGGCAGTGAGTGAGGAGATCAGCATGCTATGCTCCCTCTGTGCAGCCCACCTGAATGGAATCTGGTTCTGTGCTCCACACACTGGTGGCTGGTCCATGAACACATTTTTGCTAGGGGTGGCAAGCTCCTTTAGCTTCAAAGTGCCAGACCTCACAAAGGCAAGATGTGTCAAATTGTGCACAAGGAATTCGAGTAAGGAGCGAGTCTAGAACACGTTTGCTTCCAGGATTTTGAGAAATATACCATGTCATTGCAAAATGCCCTACTCTGCTGTCTCCACACAGGTGCAGGACAAAACAATTTGTACTGCTAAGCTAGTAGCCCCTTTTTATTAGGCTTTTGGGAACATCTGATATATTTAACCCCATTTGCTGCTTCATTAGGCTTCCTGTGCAGCCAAACTGGGGTCTGCCCTTCCTCTCCAGCTCACAGAGGGGATCCTAATGACTCAGGCCACTATCACTTTCCAAAGCCCTCCTCTCATTTCCTGATTTAGAAGAAAAGCTGTTCATGTGTCTTTAGTACAGTCTTGATTTGCAAAATCACTCTATGACCAACAGCCAAACCACACAGGGCTGTTGTTTAGATTTCAGTCCTGTCTACCACACAATGTGGAGGGGGCAAAAAGGAGTGAGCAAGCACCAAATAACTTCTGGGAAAACACAGGCTTTCATTTGCCTACCTATGTATTTCTTTTCTTCAAAACTGAGACACTGCTGTGTACCTATTCGTCACAGTCCTGGTGGGATACTTGATTCACTGGGAGTTTTACTGCTCATGATGGAAAATGCCACTACAGTTCAACGCCTTATAATTTAGTTTCCTGTATGTCTGAGTCCCGTTTGTTATAACATATCTGACAGGAAATCAGGATCTTTGTTGCTTAAGTGTTCGTTTACTTCTGTTTATCTTACCACAAATCCATTACTGCCTCAGGCTAGCCTACAGTCAGGATTCCTCTGTCTGTTTGGTTTTTTCTCTCCAAATTTAATTTTTTTTATTTAGTTTTCAACAACTCAATACAATATAACTCTGGCTTTTATATTGCATGTTGTATCATGCTGTGTGAGTCCTTTCTTGAATGCTCACAGTAGGGACTATGAGAACACAGTGACACTACAGACCTAATATTATGTCCTCCTGGTAGAACTGGCTGCTTCTCACACACATATACACACTCACACTTCCACAAATACATTCATAGTAAAACCTTCTCAATGTAAAGTTGGAGCACGTTGAATTGTGTCATCTCCTAATGACTCTGCCTAATTTATACTATTTGATAAGATTTCAAAACTTTCCTGTTTTACTGAAATAGGTTCCCTGGGTTACTAAAGATTTTGATTTGCATAGCACATGACCTCCTGCAATCCTTTTCCCACGTTCTGATTCATTGAGGAGTGGATCATTCTTAGTGAAAATCCTCCAAGCTACCCTGGGAATGTGCTATCAGTGGGAAGTTCAAATTCCTTAGATGAACAAATGTGGTTTAAATAACCGTATCATTTATCAGTTCCCCCCCTTGTTCTTGCAATAATTACTGAACACACTAGACTTACTTGACAGAAGGATATATAGCTCAGAGTTGATGGTTACAGGAATTGGTGGTGAGAGATAGCAAGAGACCCAGTCCAATGTCACCACTGATAGAAAGACAAGATACACTGTGATAACTTAATTAGGAGAATGGCTGTTGACTCTCTAGGTCTTCTCTGGAAGCCACAATCTCTGATGGCTACTAATTGCAATGAAGAATATAGAACTGTTAGCACAGTTCAATTGTTACCGTGGTAAATGATAACAAATATACTAAATTCACATGTATAATGACATTACCTACACATAAAAGTTTCATCACAAACACAGATCCCAGTCATGGATTGGACTTTAATCTCTCTGTAGCAGTGGAAACAGGTCTGCTGAAGAGCCCTAACCCAGGGGCAACAGTCCAAGTGCGCCAGCACCAAGGAGCTCCTGAGAGCTGCGACAAAAAGGTCTCCAATTAAAGATGACTCAAGGGCTGAAAACAGCTAAGTGATTTCCACTTTCTACTGAAGGGTCTGCAGAAATTTGTTCAAAAGACTTTGCAACAGAGGAAACACAAGATAACCTAGATTCTATAATCTTGATCTTGGTGTTGTTCCACTCTTTACCACATGCAGTTAATAAAAAAAGATGAAAGAGTCAATCATACCAGAGCCATTGTCTGACATATACAATTCAGAGAAATTCAGTTGTTTGGCTGCAGAGAGGGTGAAAAATTTGTGACTTTTATAAACAATGACTGGTAAAAGCAGGCTAATATATGCTGGTATGTTATACCAGCTTCTTAAAGCATCATGCATGGATACCAGCATTTTTCCACAGAGGAGAAACAGCAGTTAGCAAGCTGCCAGGATAAACAGTTTCCCACCAGGATTGTTACATTTCCATTTTCACCTCTGTAGGTGTGTATTTCCCTGTTAGATGAAAGCACATGGACAGATTAGAGCACTGGCTGCACTGAGCAGAGCCCACAGCCCAGGTGACATTATTCCATGGGGGCAATTCGGGCAGCCCAGGACCAGTTTCCCTGTCCCAACTCAGAGAAGCCCACCAGGCTGGCTTAATATCTTGACACTGCCAGCCCAAAACAAATGAATGTCAGACTGCCCCATTACTCATCCATCTGATTACATCATGGCGTTTGCCTGGCTCTTCTTTTCTGGCTGTCTTACCCTCCTGACTAAGGACTGAATTTTGACTGTAAGCTGAATGGGATGTCATTTGGTATAGCCTTATTAATCAAGAGCAGACATAAAACTATCCAGCACTTTAAAAAAAGTCCAGTCACAGTATTTGGCAAGATGTCATTGAATAAATTTCTCAAATCAACTATCCTGGGTGAAATACTATTTCTTTTTATCATTTCTAAATTAACTGCTCTCCCATTTCATAAAGTATACCTTTGGTCTCTTATTATGAGCAAACCTTCATATGAGCTGAAGCTCCAAAGGTTCACAGAGTCAATTTACATAAGTCCTGGAAGTTCAGCATTGCATCCAGTGCCCCCTGAGCCTCTCACGAGCTTAAGATCTCTTCTCACTATGGTCCAGCTGAGGACAGGTCAGAGTGTGTCTGTTAAGTGCCTCTATTACGCTTCTCTCATAAAGTAGTGATACCCCTATTTCCCAAATTTTGCCTTGCTTATTTAATTTAATTATTAACCTTCTGCAGGCTAAGCTGTTAGTTGTTTTCTCTGTCCTAAGAGATGGCACCTGCAGTCCTAATGACGCCAAGGTCTAGTCATCCTTTATGGGCATAGTGAATTTGGCTGTGCCTATGCTCAAAGATGGACAGCTGAAGTAAGGCAGACAGTTTAAAGTAATATTGTGCCAGGATTTAATCTTTTCTCACAGGCTGGTATTATAAAAGAGTTTAGATAATTTTTAACACATGGATATAACTTTC
The DNA here is from genome assembly GCF_012460135.2 of Molothrus ater. Classification (NCBI taxonomy): domain Eukaryota; kingdom Metazoa; phylum Chordata; class Aves; order Passeriformes; family Icteridae; genus Molothrus; species Molothrus ater. Next base: position 47,859,890 of record NC_050482.2, read on the forward strand.
ATACCCTTTGGATCAGGGTTGGCTTGCCTTAGAGTACACATGAGTGAGCAGCTGCATGCAAAGTCTGTGTAGATGTGCCCTCTGCTTTCCTTAAGGCAAGGAGCAATAAAAGGCTTCAGCCTCGTCCATCCTGAACAGCAGTAAATGGGTAATTCTGTCACTTGAAGGAAAAAAACCCACTCACTTAAACCAGGAGAGCTCTCTAGCACGTGGACAAAACCAAGAGCTGAAGTTTGACTAAATTACACAGACTCCAGATTTCCCATTACCTCATACCTGGCTGCCACTTCTCTAAGAGAATCATAATTGATATTCTGAATATGTCCCAAAGGAAAAATAAATTTAAAAAAAAAAAAAAAAGAAGAAAAAAAGAAAAAATGAGAGAGAGAGAGGGAGAGAGGGAGAGAGGGAGAGAGAGAGAGAGAGAGGGAGAGAGGGAGAGAGAGAGAGAGGGAGAGAGGGGGAGAGAGAGAGAGAGAGAGAGAGGGGAGTTGGCACCGGTCCTGCCCCACGCCCCGGTCCCAGCTCGGCAGCCAGGTTCCCTTGGCAGCAGCGCACACGAAATGCCGCTGTGGCCGCAAGCTCCCGACCGCCGGCATCCCGCCGGGAGGCACCGCACCGCCCGCCAGCGCTGTGGCACGGCCCGGCACGGCCCGGCACGGCATAGGAGCTGCGAAGACTGGGGCTGGGCGTCACTACCCCAAATCTCAGCGCGGGGCTCATCCCCCGACAGCCTGCCGGGACTGCAGAGATGCTCGGGAAGGGGAGCAGGACTGAGGAAAAGAAGGGAGCCCACTCTTCTCCTCCCGAGCCTGGGAGTGAGCATTCACCATTTCACACTCACAGCTTTCTGGGACAGTGAGTATCCACAATTCCCTCCACCGCACCTTCCAGATCAGATTCCATCACTTTGGAAAGGGGGTGCTGCTTGCTCAGAGTACAATTCCTTGTTGCCTTGAGCTCTCCCAAACCTGACTCAGCTCACTTCAACCTGTGTTTTACAGCAAGGGCTGGAACAGGAGGAATGCCAAATCATTGTTCTGTATACCAGGCAAGAAGGCAGCTCTGTGTGGCTTTATTTTAAGAGGGATTTTACCCCCTGCCTTACACTTTCAGAACAGGATGAAATAATCTGGCCACAAAATGAAGAAACAGTACCCTGGTCCATTTTTTGTTTGGACATGCTGCTGGCAAGCAGCTGCCTCATTAGCACAGAATGTGTATGTCTGCACCAGGCAACAGGAGGCACAGAAACCATGCACTGGCCCTAAGGCATCTGTTCATCAGCACTGTGTGGAAGCTCCAGCTCGTGTCCTGTGGAGCTGCCAAATCAGGAGAGCTAACTAGTTCAAATCCCAGCCTGCACCATCCTGGTGACCCTTTTTCTGGTATTAGATCTAGCTGGGGACTCTCCAAGTCTGAGGAGAAGATGGATTCCTGACCCATTGGACCAGGCCTCTGGGTTAAGTCCCTGCTTTGGAAAGCTACTGTATCACTGAAGTGTGCTGTGAGAGTCCTTGGCTGAAACAATAAGGATTCCAATATGCTTGAGGACCCAATCCCCATTAGCGCTTGCTTTGGCCATAGTTAGTTACCTCTTGTGTTCCAGGATGAATGAAAACTGCACCTACCTTCTCTGCCCAGCTCTCCTTCCTGATCAACCAGTGAGAAGTGCCCCTGTTGGGAAGCTGCTGTCATGTCTGTCTTGCTTATCGAATTGATTCACAAAGTTTTAAATGATTATTGATTGTCCTCATCCCCAATGGAAACTCTGAGACCAATGGAGTTATTTACACAGATTTTAGACAGGAAAGAAGCTCCCTTCTCAAATCTTCTTGAGCTTCCATCTATTAAGTCTTGAAAACTCAATAGGAGGTTTTCTACAGCTTTGCAGATAAAACTACTCACAAATACATGAAGTCTCCTGCATGCACAGATGTCCATCCAAACATATGCAGCATCTTCTGCCAAATCCACAGCTGCTGCATTATTTTTTTTCTATTATTTTTGTTTGGGATCATAGCTCTTCCATTTCTTTTCTTTGCCCTGATGATTAATATCTGTTTTTCACAGCTCTTGTTGTTATGAGACTGAGGCACAAATTGTGGCAAACTCCCTATCAATGGACCAGCCATTTCTGAACTCCGAGGAATTGGAAATTGTTCTTGGTAAAAGACTGGAGACCACAGGAGACTTGTAGAGCTAGAGTCTGAAATCATCCCCACTATTCCTGAAGTACTTAGAATTTACAGTTGTAACAGTGATTGGTGCTGTAAGGACCATTATATCCACTTCCATAATCTAAGCACATGAACATTTACACTCCTCTGGATTCGATGAAGAGGATCTGAAAGTGGGAATTGGACTCTCTGACTTTGCAATGAGGGTAATACAAGTTTCAGTTTTGTTTATTACTTTGCTTGGACGATGAAAGTCAAGAAGCCCATTTCCAGTCAGCTCAACTCTGTGCCGAAGCACACATAATTGAATTCAGGTTCTTTCTATACTTGCCTGCACATTAATATATATCTATATATTCCATATGCCCTTGACATAACTTGAAAGCAGCAGCATAATAAATAAGATACTTTTTGTACTTGAATTCAAATTTTTCTATCTATATTAGGCTTTGTACTTTTTTAAACAAAACCCGAGGCTGAGACTGAACTGCCATATCTTTTTCAAGATCACAAACGCACATGAGGCACTGAGATTTCTGTCGAGGATCGACACAGCAGAGAAAGGGAATGATAGAGCAGCAAGAGAACTTGCCTCTGCTGGTCATTAATAATAAGAGTAACAAAAGCATCTAAGAGAATAAAAGCCAGAGTGAGATGTGTTAGGTATAGAAATAGCTCTTTGACTCAAAGGCAAAGCTCGTGCATCTTGTTTTCCTGCATCTCCTTGTCTGTCCTCTTTCTTAAGCACATGCTCTGCACAATGGAGGAGTGGGAAGGAGATGGAAGCATCAGCAGGGGCTACAGCAAGCAGGGGAGAAATGAACTATTCAGTCTGAACACTGCCTGGCCTGGGCCTGTGACAGAAGATAAACAAATGACCATATGAGGGGAGAAAACAAAAGGTCCTGTCCAGCACTGCACTGGCTGCAAGGGAAGAACCATAGGCTGTGGTGTTTTGTCTTTCCTTCCACTTTGTATCACTCCAAGTCATCCTCTGTCTTCCTGCACTCCTGGTTTCTCACTGCACACAGGTGTGTGTCTATACAGACATACACATGTCCATGTGTACAAAGGCAATCACTTGCAGGATGTCTCAAAACAGGCAAAGCATCTCATCTCCAGTATGGCAGCTGCACTCCAATGCAGGCTGGCAGCACCTGAATTGGCATCTGACAATGATCCCTATGAAATCAGGTGATGGTGCAGCCCAGACTTACTGAAGAGCAGTGTCTGCATCACCACACATGCATTCAGAGCTAATTAAGCCTCTGGTTTGTGTTCTCAGGGAGAAGCCAGGGTTTACACAGGCTGCTTCACTACACAGTCCTGGCCACAGCCCAGAGGAAAATAGATGCCTTCAAATAATGGGTGAAAACACTCAAGATATAGTTTTAACAGACCTTATTCCTTCTGACAAAATACAGTCCTTCAGGACTCACCTTCCATGGAGGCAAGTAGTCGTGTAAATAATATACATCAAGAAAATCTGAGTTTTTAAAAAAAAAACAAAACCAAAAATGAAAAGAAATCAAAATGTCTTGTAACAGATATATTTTCTGAAAAATCCTTTTGCCAGAACTTTTTCTCCTGAGAAGCCTCAAAGGAAAAGAAAAACAATAATTATCTGCTGCTGTGAAATGCAACAGGTGCATCTTTGATTGGTCCATGTGAGTTATTTTTACTTAATGACCAATCACAGGTCAAGCTGTGTTAAGACTGATCAGTCACAAGAATTTATTATCATTCTTTTCTACCCTTCTGATGAAATCCTTCCTCTTTCTTTTGTTTAGTTTTAACATATAATTTTCTTTTAATTTAATATATATCATAAAATAATAAATCAGCCTTCTGAAACATGAAGTAAGATTCTCATCTCATCCCTCACCCTGAGACCCCTGCAAACAGCACCACATTGTCTTTTCTTTAGGTAGGTCATAAGAGGGAACATTTGTGGGAAGGGTTTAGCCACAGGAAGGTTTATTTCAGGGTGCTGCTAAGCAATTCTGAAAGCTGATACAAAGACATCACTCTGGTCATCTAACTTCAATTTTTTTTTTTTTTTTTTTTTTTTTGCTAGTAGGAAGTGTTTTTTTTCTCTTTTTTTATATAAAACTTCTGAATATCTCCTCCTGAGAAGCACCGAGATGAAAAATTTTCCTTCAACAGTGGTGGCTAGTGCAAGGAGCTCAACCTTTTCATTATCTCAGTGCCTTCAGGATGTGTACATTCCTACACTAGCCATTTGTCTGCACTGCGTAGGAGCCTGCAGCAGTAGCTGTGCAACCCTTTATCTCAGAGGACATTCTCCTCTTCTGTGTGCTAAGAGTAGAAGGAGCAGAGTTGAAGAACAATGTACATTTATTATCTTGGTGTTGGTGCTCTCCAAGGCATGCAGCCTTGCAGACTGGGCAAGCTCAGTGAATGAAGCACACTGCATGGAAAACATCAAGCCAGCGTTCTACAGCTCATTTGGTGTCCAACTGCTCCTGTTATGTCACCCAGCAGCTTCTAAGGGCTGACAGTAGATCTCTGTGCTTTTGCTCCTCAGGCTAATCCCACTATCTTCATAGTGCTATCATACTCTCTAAATGGAAGTGAAAATATGGTCAGGCTCCCTGTGCATTCTGCACTAGGCTATGGACAAACCTCTATTCATCAGAGGAAAAACATGTCCTTTCCTCACTGGCCTTCCTACTAAATCTCTCTTTATACTGTAACTCTAGGATATCCAAGGAAGAAAAAGTAAGCAATATTTTTACATATTTTCATGCTTTACAATGTACATATTCCATTCCTACATAAAGTGCTGAGGATGCTAAATCAAGGGTCATGCATTCCCCTTCAGCTATCTTTGAGGGTTAGGGAGGGGCTGCACAGCCCATTGGTAATTTGTGTGTTTCATTGCTATGCATCAATTGTTGGGTCCCCAGGAGATTTTCATTTCACTCCATAAGCACCAGCATGTCTATTTCAACAGAAATTAATCATACAAGCCCTCCCAGTCTTGGACTCAGTCCTTCTCAGAGCAGTTTTCTTCCTTGCACAAGGTCAGTTGTGTATCTTGTACTTGGACAAAGAAAGTTCTCTGTTCTCTGGGAACTCTGACATCAGCATTTTAACAGGGTACTGTAATGCTGTGCAAGTTTACAGTCTAAACTTAACATGAGCAGCATTTCAGACAGAAGTGTCAGGAGGACTTTAAGCAGGCTGATCATAATCCTTCCTGCTGGGATATGGACATATCACCATTGATGGTGAATCTTGGTAGGGGATTTTTCAGGACTGCAAGTGGGCAACATCTTCCATCCTACAGCTTCCAGCAAACCACCTCCTCAGAGTTTATCAGTTAACTTGCAGTCTTTACAGACTCAAAAGGCAGATTATTGTCTCTTGAGGTGTCAAGAGCTTTTGCGACAGCTTCTGGGTTTCCCTGAAATGCCCTCTTCTAGGTATTGATTGAGCTAGGTATTACAACTGAAAAGATTTTCATTTAGCAAATTTTTCTTTGCACTCCTCACGGTGCAGAGGGAATACATTAAGTGAGATCTCTTTGCTCACCCATTTTTGCATAAGCTTGTTCTAAGGGCACTATGCAATTGCTTTAATTCCCCAGCAACAGCCTCTTCACATTTTCAGACCTCTCAAAACCATGTCTGTATTGTATAATGCCACATCCCTACCTCAGAAATGCCAGAGCTAACCTGAACAACCTAGAAAGACCCAGTTGTGTGCTGTAAGGCACAGCAACAGCTTGCAGAAGTATTACCTTGGGTCCTTGAAGCTGCAGAGTGGTGTCAGTATAGTCCCTGAGCTAAATTTGTTATGATACAATTGTACCATTCTTCAAGGTAGCCTGTTGGGTGCTATCTGAAGGTCCACACATGATGCCATGTAGCAATGACCTTCTCAAGACCTACCCCCTTCCTGCAGTGTCTAGGCACCCCAATACCTCACAGTGCTTCCCACCACAGCTGCCATGACAAACTTACCCTTGCTGCCTGCTCCTCAGACTCCCTTTGCACCCAGCACCTCAGCAGAGGTGTTTTCCACTCCCAGGACCCAGGGAACAACTTTAACCTCTCTCCTTGGACCCTTCTCCTGCACGCTCAGCCCCAGAGGCTCCCTCCACACCAGCTCCCCTCCCACCCACTCGGCACAGGACAGTCACAACCACGCTGGCACTGGGGCAGCAGGAGGTGAGGCCAAAAGGCCAGCAGACGGTGGGCTCGCATCCACTCGCATCCCGATTAAGGATCCAGCTTTGTTTCCATGGCAACGTGCAGAGCCACGGCAGCGCGGTCCCTTCCCGCAGCGGCCGCGCTCCGTGCCCGACGCCGCTCAATGCACGGCCGGGGCTGCGGGCAGTGACCCTTCGTGCACCTTCCAAAGCCCGACAGATTAGGGCTCACACACTTCCCACCCACGATGTGCCAGCCAGAAAAAGGCAAATAAAGATGTGCCAACTAATAGTGACAGAAATAACACCTCCCATCGCAGCTGAGCTGTAAACCCCTTAGAACAGCATTACAGGGAAATAAACGCGTTTTCTTTCCTAGAAGCCGGCAAGCATAAGCAGTGGAATGCAGTTCAGGGAATTAAAACAAGATTTATTTTTTTTTTTCTATGTGCAGGTAGCACGCAGCCAAACAGCCCACACTCCCTTCAATCTATGCCAAATGCTACTCACAAAGCACACCCAACTCCACCTTTCAGAGCCAGTGGTCCCACAGAGCACACCTTCCCATGGGACAGCACTAACACTCACTCCAAACAAGGGTATCACCAGGCTGCTCTGCTTGGCCCCCACAGCAGGAAGGGAAAACACCAGGGAACAGTCGGGACACTGGGCCTGGGAGCTTGCACCCTCCTCAGCACCTCTCCAGGGGGAGGCAGGACATGGCCAGATGTTTCTTCAGGCCTTCTGCAGTCAGAAAATCTACTTTCCAGTTTAGAACTGAATCACAAGCAGGACTGCTCAAGATTTCTTTGCCATTTCTACAACATCTAAAGGGTTGTCTAATGAGAAATGGTTGGGAAAATTAAACCAAATTAACTTAAGTTGTGAGTTTAGCATGAATTCATTAAATCACATTAGCCTTGAATGGACACAGTTCTTCCAAATTAAAGCAACCCTTAGAAGAAAATTGAACTAAACTGAATTAAGGTCCTTTTAAATCCGAAGAGCAGAGTGCCTACATGGGGTTTGATATCATTAAGAAACAGCAGTCTGGGAGGGATGTCCCAGAGAGTTTTTCCATATTACTCTTTTCAGGAACCAATAATGCTCTCACTGGAAGGAAGTCATTTCTCTCACTTTCCCATGTGATTTGAAAGTTGCTGTCCTGATGACTTTCTGCTGAAGCCCTTTCCTAGCCAGACAATATCTTCACCAGTAGCTCTTTACCTTGAAGAGCACTATTGCTGCCAGGGGTATTTTCGCCTCACTCGTTTTAGTGGAAAGCAGCGTTTTCTGTTTTCTCAGACTGCGTTTTGCCACGTTAGGTAAGCTAGACTCTCTTACTCTCCTCCTGTAAAATGTGTGCTTCCCTCTCTCTACCAACCAGATACTTTTCTGGCTCCACTTTGCTTTAATTGGAATAACTGGAATTATACACAGAATTATACACAGAGGAAATTACAGTAGAGACTGTTACAATGATACTGACACGTCCCTGCCTTGGCAGGGAATATCCTGCCTGGCACCTAGGAATATAATTGCCTTTTATGCTGATGTCTCATATTGAAGAGTCAGTTATCACATCAGTAAATAATACTCCCACTTTTTCTCTTTTTCATTTGTTTATAACTAGTAATCCTATTGTTTCTAGGATCAATTAGCAGGAGTAATAAAGAATCTTTCCATATAGACTAGCAGACTGTGCAAAGTCATCCAGACCAGTTAGAAGCAATAGAAATATGTTAGTGTTGCACTCTCCAAAAAATTTCTGCTGCTCAAGTCCTTAAGATCTAGTGTGGGTCCTACCCAAAGCAGGGCTCCAAAACAGGCACTGTAGTCACATGTCTATCTGCATGGTCCTGACTTCACACTGGTGCATTTCAGCCTACTTCTACATTGTGGTCCTCCAGAATGTCCCGTTCTTCCTGTTTGTTCCCTGTTACACTCTGTGTTGATCACGCTACACTAGTTACTCCCACGTGTGCACAAATGTCCTTATGAACACAATCTCTCACACTTCTACACCACAAACCAGAGCCAAACATTTGGAAACTTTTGCAATTCTGTCGTTTAGAAAGTTTCAGTTTAGCCACACTACATCTTTCTGAGATGGAAAGAGGGAGCTGGGGAGACAGGTTGGAAACAGGTAATTAATGGAAGTGAGAAAATTGGGTCTCCCATTCAGACAAACACTACCCATTGAAGGACACAAGCACATTTGCAGTGTCACATGAATACAGACAGCTAAAAAAGAAACAGTCTTCATACAATAAATGTCCAATCTTTCCTTTTACTGCGGGAAATCATTGCACTGATCAGCAGAAAGAGGCAAAGAGGAAAATTATTAGGTTATGATTCAACATCCATTATTGCCATTCAAGATGGTGTTTACCAAGGACTAGGTTACTTTGCAGAAAAATACAACTTTTGTCCTGGTAATTTAGGCCCTTTAAAAATATTAATTCACTTTTTTAATGCAAAATTACTTAAGCCTAGCTTGTCTGTGTTTGTTTGCTGTCAGTGCTCCCATATAGGAGTTTTATCTGCATATTCATGTATGGAAATTTGCAAAAACTTGCAGAAGTGTACATCTACCATGTTCATATGCAAGTATTCAAGACAGAAGTGCTTGTGTGCTCATTCAACAAGGGAATAGAAACAATACCAAATAGATCTCTCTGACCAACCATAATTAAGTAAAGCAGCCTGTATCAATCCATAGAGTAAATATTTTCCAAGAAGTTCACTAAGTAAATTCAAATAAATTTGAGGAAATTATGATCTGCGCAATTGATATTCCATGAGCAGAAAAAGCAGCTAAATTCACTGAATAAATTACATGTTGTGAATTAGTCCCCCAGCTCAGCAATTACTATGGCTGGATTACTAGAATTAATGGATAATTTAGCATCAATAATACTACTTTATTTTATAGGTACTGCTCAACATCAATTAAAAGACAGATTTTTGTTTCATTTTCTTTGTTTGGCACTTTTTTTTTTTTTTTGGTGGGTTTAGGGGGTTGGTTTGGCTCGGATTTGGTTTGGTTTATCTCTATATTTTACAGAAGAGGAAAATAAAGAAACAACCTTTCTGGTGTCAGTGTGTGTCAAAGTTCCCAGTGTGCACCAGCTCAGTAGACTGGAGGAAATACAATCCACATCCCTGAACAGGCAGCTAGATCCTCCTTCCAGCAACAGCAGAAGAGCTAGTCAGGACATGATCCCTCACACACATCCCTTGTCCCTCTGTATGAGAAGATGGCTGCATTTGAGATGCAGGAAGAGCAGGGATTCTGTTAGCTTAAAGCAACAGGCAACAGTTCCTGTTTGAAAGTGTCTCACTACATTTAATGGACTAGTGAGCACTAGATTTGCTCTTTTAGAACACGTCCTTTAGGAAAATCCATTATTAATTGTGATCTCTTCTGTAGTGCCTCTGAACTATGATGCTCAGCAAACACTGCTCCACTGCTCCAGGGTAAATTAGTTAATTTATCAACTAGAAATTATATTGAAATCAGTCTGTTACCAGGAAATAATTTGGGAAGCAAGCTGCAGGGTCTCCCGCTGAAACACCTTGTTCAGCACCACACACAGAGCTGCTGCAGGAACAACAGCAAACGCTGTTGTAGGAAGGCAAAGGGTTTAGGAAGACAAAGGGTTTAGGAAGGCAAAGGGTTTAGGAAGTCTGAGCTGCCCACTGCCTCCTGGGGGACTTTCCTGGAGCAGGGGTGAGAAACTGGCCCAAGTCAGGGCAAGTGGGAGGGCAGCTGCAAGGAGCCTTCTCTTGTGATGCGCCTGGGATGGTAACTAAGAAAATAATTTTGTGCTGCAAAAATCATCAGTTTGGCACCTCGCGCCAGCCTCAGAATTATTCTGGTTAAAATGAACAAGGCAATTTCCTGGTAACTTCACTAAGCCCTCCCAGTGCTGATGTAAAGCCACGGGTTAGTGCTCGTCCATCGCTCCTTTCCCCAGGTGCTGTGCTGCTGCCACACGCGAGATTAACAAGGAGGTTATATTTAAACTTCCAAGAGGAGCTGCTGTGCGATTATGGGTCTATTTAAAATCCTCCGGGCAGCTGCAGTACATAATAACAAGTCAGCGGGAGGGAGGGAGGGAGGGAGGGAGAGAGAGAGTGGAAGGAGAAGAGGGAAAGGAGGGGGGTCAGGAAAACATCACGGATTGTCCCTGAAAAATGGGTTGCCAGAAATGGCAGGGGGTGCAGCCACGCTAAAATGCCCCCCGCGGGTAGCGAAAGGGAGAGGGGGACACGCCAGAGAGGCGGCAGCGGCCGAGGAGAGCACTGACAGCGGCGGGGGGATTGGAGAGACCGGCATGGAAAGCTGCCAGCCCCGAAACCTCACTGCCTCGGGCAAGGACGTCATTCCCTTAAACCCACTCCGCTGGCTCCGGAGGGCTCTGTCACACGCCACTGGGTGCCCGTCCAGGCTTCCTCAGATCACAGGCGTTTGAATGAGTAAATTGCTATTATTAGACTTCTCCTGCCTGCCCACACACACACCTCAGCCTCAGGCCAGCATAAAACTACCCCCAAGAAAAACACCACTTTTACCTACTCCAAAGGGCTTTACCCAGTCGAGTTCTGCTACAGCACCTGGAAATGTGTTCCCCTGCCAAAATTGCAACTAAAGGAGGAGTGCTTCCTCATGACACCAGAGCAGGGACTCAGCTCTTCTTGCCTCATCATAAATCACATTTTCTGGGTTTTCTTCCCCAACCCTCTCACCAGCTGACTCCACTATCTTGTGTGATCAGGGAATGGGCAAAATGGGCTAAGGCCCCCAGGTGATCACTGGCACGCATTCTCAGCTTGCAGTGATACCAGAGCTCAGAGACATCATGCCTGGTGAGGTCCCACAGGTGGACATGGGGCAGGTGGGATGGCAGCAGCAGTGGCCAGGCAGATGAGTGAGAACCATGCACAGCACTGTAAGAGGCTGTGCTGGTGGCACCAGCCCTGAACTGAGGAAAGGGGCCCTCGGTGCTCCGTATCACTGAAGGATGAAGACTAATTCATTCCTCATTGCAGGGGTGAGACCTTTGAGCCACAGGTGTGTTTCAGATAAGTTCCACACCATCACACAGTTTCACGTCTAATGATTTCCCTTTGGTGGTAACACAGCCTCCTGCCTGCCTTCTCCTGAGCAGCTGAATTTCCATGTCCTTTCAAAGACTTGCTGCAATCCAGCCAAGATGACTGCATTTCATTGCTGACTGGAGCCTTTGCGATGCAGTCTGTAAAACACTTTGGGAGCTTTCCAGAGGAAAGAGGCTCGAGAAACATCACTCAAAGCAGTCCACACACATTCACTGACTCTGTCCTATGTGACCCTTTCCTACTCTTCTTTCTTCCCCATCGTCCCATCCCTACACAAGCACTTTCAGTACTAGAGGTTTTTGGTATCAGGCAGGGAAAGAGTGTCTCTCCAGAATGAGATTTGCCTCAATTTCCATCAGCAACACAGAAGAAGGGAAAAAAAATGTCCAAATTAAGCTGCTTGATTACTGAAATTAATCTTGTCACTTAGCATCCCTGTTCCACAGAATGGGGCCTTTGATTAGCCTCCTTGTTTCAGAATATTACAAGCAGACGTTTATTAAGCAGAAGGCAATTCCTCTGCAGGGGGAGAGGGGCAGCTGATTCCAAAAGGAAGGCTGCTCTCTGGATAAGAGATGCCCACAGCTTTGCCTGCATCCCTGGCAAGTGAGGAGATGCCGCTCTGACAACACAGCCACGGCCCCCAAGGATTCTCCAAGATCCTCTCCCCAACATATGACTAAGGACCATCCTGTTATTACTGTCATAGGCTTGGTATTTATAAGGCTGACAGCTCTTGAAGCAAGTTATCTCTTGTTATTACCATCATCCTGAGAGCCCTCAAAGGTTGTGAGGTGCTGTGTCCCCCTGCCTGGCTCCCTCAGGGTGCTCAGGAAACACAGAAGGATGGGGAGCATTCCCCAGGGCAGCCAGCGGAGCAGTGGACCTGCACGTGGGACCTTCAACACCCACACTTCCCTCTCTGCTTCCTCTCCACCTCCAGGCAGCATCATCAAACACAGGGCGGTGACTCTGCGTGACCGTGCTGTCACAGGCAGCTTTGTGCTTTTCCACTCCACAGGGCACGTGCTCAGAAGCCAGCACCTCACTGTAGGCATGGCCTGCCCTTGCTGAGCTGATGCAGCATGCCCTTCTGGCTGGGATGGCAGAAGGGAGAGCTCCAGGAGACCGGTGGGGGACCCATGGATGCTCTTGCAGTTCCCTGGGAATTTAAGATTGACACACCTTAATACAGGCTCCTAGGAGGTGACATCCAGGAGGAGCTCCAGGGTCCAAAACTGGCACTGCTGGTACAGAAGAGGGATGAGAAAGGGTAGAAGGTTGCCTCTCGTGGCTTGTTCTGACTCTGCCTCCACCAACCAAAAGGTTTTTGGACATTGTTACTGGCATAGGGATATACTTAGTAGCATTCCAGCAAATTACTGACAAATTTTAAGTAGGCTAAACTGATTGCTGGGTTTCAAGCTACACTGATCAAAGTCCGCCAGCACTGAAAGGTTGTAAAATCAAAGATCAACCTTTATGCTACCTTCCTTTCCATTTCTGTGCAAGGGATGTTTCTGGTATTGCAGACCTAATGATCCCAGTATTACTATGCTGTAAAATTGCTGTATTGCAGCCTCCATCCTGCAGCCAGTGCTCCATCCTGCAGGAGAACACAGATCAGAAGGAACAAGAGGTTGAGGCCTGCATAAGCTTTACGTAATTTTTTTTCACAAGCTGTTGTTCTGAAGGATGGCAAAACTTGGCTGTTTTCTAACCACTCTCACCAGAGGGCCTCAAACTACCTTCCAAACTTTAGCTGAACAATTTTCACAGTAGCCCAAATCCTGCAAGGACCTGCTTGCACTGACCAAGTCAACCTTGCCCAGCCTATGGGAAGGTATCATTATCTTCTCTGTTCTACAGATGGGGAAACTGAGGCACAGGGAACCAAAGTGATTTAGGGAAGGTCATGAAGATAAGCCAAGAGCAGAAGAGAGCTTTTCTTGGTTTGGGTCTTCCTTAGCCCTCTGCTTCCCCACTCTTTGCAATACACTCAGAATCACCGAATCAATTAGGTTGGAAGAGACCTCTGAGATCATAAAGCTCAATCTGTGAAACACCACCTCATCAACCAGCCCACGGCACTGAGTGCCACATCCAGTCTTTCCTTAAACGCCTCCAGGGACAGTGACTCCACCACCTCCAGCCCATTCCAATGCCCAATCACCCTTTCTGTTTAGAAATTCCTCCTAATGTCCAACCTAAACCTCCCCAGCACAACTTATGCTGTCCTCTCATCCTGTCACTGGATGCTTGGGAGAAGAGGCCAACCCCCACCTGGCTGCAGCCTCCTTTCAGGCAGCTGCAGAGAGTGCTAAGGTCCTCCCTGAGCCTCTCTTTCTCCGGGCAAACAACTCCAGTTCCCTCAGCCATGCTGCATTGCCGCCCTTCTCTGTCAAAAGTCGTTCCTAAACTGAGGGCCCAGCACTGGACACAGCACTCAAGGTGCAGCCTCACCAGTGCCGAGCATAGAGGAACAATCACTCCCCTGGTCCTGCTGGCCACACTAACGCTGACACAAGCCAGGATGCCACTGGCCTTCTTGGCCACCTGAGCACATGCTGGTTCATATTCAACCTGCTGCTGACCAACACCCCCAGGTCCTTTTCTGCTGGGCTGCTTTCCAGCCATTCTGCCTCCAGACTGTAGCATTGCCTGAGGCTTTCAAACTGCATTCAGCATCCTACATATAACAGCAGATCAAAGATTCTAGAGCTGGTCAAATTTATATGAACCTCCAGAACTATTCTGAGGGGCCCAGATGGAGGTGGGGGGGACAAGCTGGGTGTAACAAGCTCTAATTTTAGCTGATTTGTGCTTGCTCGTCCTTTCCTCCCCCAGGGCAGCGGGTAGGGTGTGCAGCCTGAATGAGAAACCGTGCTCTAGTGAGGCATCTACAGGTTTGGTGGGGTTTTGTTTGTGGGTTTGCTGTTTCCTCGGTACCAGGGCTGTGTGAAGCATTGAAATTCCACCCTGAGCAGCAGTGAGCGGCAGAACCTGTTTCCATAGCACTGCCATGGAAACAGCACTCTGCGAATCTGTGCCTTCAGGCCCCTCTGCGGCTGAAGCATCTCACTGCTCCTCCCCAGCACCCACCTCCACACCACAAACCCCCAAACCTCCTTCTGTGCCTCTGGTGATTACAGGGTGCAGTGCACAAGAAAAGCAGAACCTCCTGTTTGGCCTCTTACTGAATCATAATGTGTAAAAGTATCCTTTGAAGATAAATACTAAAAGCATGCTTCTTTCCCCCTCTTCCATGCATAAAAGTAGAAAATGCTACAGTTAAAATTCAAGTTGAATTGCACCAGTAAAATTTCACCTGGTAATATATTAAGGTGAAAACACAGTAATCTCATGCAATGGGCTCTTTTATCTTCCTTTGTCTGCCAGGAACACCAGCTTCCAAAAGTGAAGGATTTAATTAACTGTTAGAATGTAGAACAGGCTCCCCTTAATCTTCTCCTCTGGTTTGGGATTTCTCTTTGCTTCCTGTCCCATGGTTCATACTAAAAACTACTCATGGCAAGGGCTCCATAAAATGGAGGGATAAATCAAGCAATGGATGTATGCAAGTGTTGCTTCCTCCCTGCATCCACTGAGTGCCTGAGGAAGCACACACCACAACACACATGCTGCTGGTATTTGAGCATCTCAAAGACACACAGCCTATGAGTGTTAGAAGCCATCTCCACTGGCTGGAAGACCACAGGTCCACCTAGCACCTTGATAAGTCAGTCCTTAACAGGCTTGGTAATCATGAGGAGTTTTAGTTGTTGTGCTTAGACCCCCTGTCCCAGGAATGGGACAGGAAAACAGTCTAAATTTCAGAGGACACCACCAGAGAAGCAAGGGAGAGACAGGATCAAACTGACAGGCAGCAAAATGCTAAAACTTCTTCTTACTAACCTCCATCATGGGTCCTGAGGAAGGGATCATATCCAGAGAGAGAGAGAAATCTAGTCTCCCTGCTCTACAAACACCCCTGGTCTCTTCCACAGCTATGGCAAAAGATAATGCGTTACCAGGATAGACCAGAAAATTTTGTTCCAAGTGGGTTGGGTGTCACCCACAACCAATGATACAGAGATGCTTTATATACTGTAAAAAATGGCAGCTCTCATCTGACATGCATGGAGCAAAGTAAGCCCCCAGATGGGAAAAGAATCAGTTTTAACTGGCTTAAGTCAGAGACCATCAAGGGCACAGATCCTCACCTCTTCCTTTCCCAAGCAAGTATCAGAATAAAAAGAATCAACAAATATCAACATAATACCAAATTTTGCATATTTATGACCTGTCCACTGCCTAGTCAGAGAAGTACATTGAGTTACTCTCTGAGGTAACCTGTGCTGTCACGTGAACCAGCTCTTCTCCACGTGCAGAGCAGTGTTGAGTCTATCAGTCACACCGTGACCAGGGTCACATCTCTCACCTGCTGTGGCTGTAACACATCTGAAGCCTTGCTGAGCAAAATGACTGATTTGCTGCATTCCCATGTGAATGTGAAGATTGCCTGGAATGCCAGGTGGACACATATAATGGAACATTCCATTATATGTGTCCACCTGACCAGACAGTCTCCTACAGCAGAGTATTTTCCAAGCCCACCCCTTGCTCTTCTTCTCCAGCACGTGTGAATAAAATAATTTCATTAAGAAAGGAAGCTCCTCAGACTGCAAATGCTTTGAGATTTTTGGTTTGCCTTACTTGTCCCTTCATGTAACTAACCACAAATCCCAAGTCACTTTGACCCCAGTTTTTGATTCCAGTTTTCTGTTGAACAAAAAGCCTGCATTTCACCCTGTAGATGCCATGCTGTGATTTAAAAGAGCTTAATACAGATCAAACTATAACCCACATCCCTTTCACTGTGTTCTTTATTATTTTAATGAGGTTTTCAACCCATCTGTTAAATCATGGATGAAGAAAACTAGCAGTTACATGTCAAAATCCATGCAAACTACTTAAAATTCATGCCTACTAAGCTGGCCTATAGTCAGATGTTACTAAGTAAGTCAGGTGTACGGTGTCTGGAAAAACAAATTTCATATGCATGATCACCTACTTAGCTGGTATGTCTTCAAATAAGGTTAACTCGAGGAAGTGAGAATAATAGCTTAGGACAAGTACATAGTGAATTGGTTTATTTTTGTGTTGGTTGTTTTGGTGCCTTTTCAAGGCAGCAAGGGGACAGTTTTCTTTGTACCACTAACTCTTTCACTTGATGTGGCCTACATTTTACATTTTTGGTATGCGTGTGAAAAGCTTTGACAGCCTCTTCAATATCACCGCTCTTCTGGGTTCAGCATAAAACCTCTCTGGCCCCTCTCAAGTTCCTTTTAAATCCCAAAATTACCTTCACATAATCTTCAGTTTCTCATCTTGTATTCAGTGGACATCTTGCACAGAAGTGCTCTCAAGATCTGGGCTGTTGGAACTAAATGAGGCTCTGAAATTTCTTACAAAGTTGTGGTACTTTTTCCTTATCTCTGGGGCAGTATTGGCAACACTGTGATCTACCTGCATTAACAAATCTTCACAGTACGTAATTTACACTTCATTGCTACTAGGTCCTCACAAAGATCTGGTAATGGCGTTATGGAGTTTAAATGCAGCTCAAAATTTCCACTGCCTAAATGGTTCATGCCCACTGTCTCAGAGTTCTTCCCCTCACAGTAGCAGGAACTGATCTATTTTTAAACCTTTATTTACTCTTTAAGATCGTATGTGTCCAGCTTTACATGCTTCATCACCTGATGATTTCCAGAGGAATAAAATCTTTATTTACTCTCCACTTACAACCAAAATGGAATTTTCTAGGGTTATGAATCATGGGCTGACTTGACTCCTACCATTCTACCCTATAACTAGGCAGCTTCCCTCACTCCAGGAAAGTACCCTCAAATGGTTCCTTGGAGAGAAGGGTTAGCTGGTTTTGATCCTTACAGACCATTCCTTCTTAAGTTTGTTGGGCTTTTAGCCATACTTTCAATTCAGCCACTTCCCTTCAAAAGACCAATCATTCCCATACATCCAAAACTTCCCTGCTTTATCACTTCCTTCCATTATTTTTACTTTTAAGGCTAAGTCATTTTTTCTGGCATCAGACTAACATGCTCCTGTGCAAGTTCACTTCAAGAAGTATCCCCATCCTTTGATGCCAACAACAAAATCATCTTCTATTGCAGAACTGTTCTTTGCAGCTACAAAGAAATGCCCAGTTTTAATGATGATGAGGGCATCTTCATTACTATATTGGGACTGCCTTTGCAAAGAAAGCACAGCACTGCAGTTCTTGCAGCATTTCTCAAATGTCGGCACTGCCTTGGTTATTGCTGTTTGCTGCAACATTAGCACGTCTCTGTGTCATTTCTGGTGGACGCTGACTTTGAAAAGGGAAGGTGGCCAAATAGCTTTTTGCAGATTCCTTCTTTTGCAGCATATCAGGTTCCTTACCAAAGCCATGTTTTCACTGGACTCAGTGATTTCTCCCATCAGGAAATTCAGAATACTTCTCCAAGGGGTACCACAGAAAATCTTGTGCTCATGTTCTCTCTCTGGTCACACTCACTGTGATTTGTTGCCTCCTAGCACCACCCAGTCTTCCATGAGGGACTGGTTTAACATCTCAAAGTTTCCAGATATGGAGGACTTTGTCCTTTCCAGTTTCACAAGCCCTCTTGAGTTTTTTGTCTTCTTTTTTTTACTCTGGTTGAAAACCACAGAATGAATTTACACTAATTCCAGGATTATGGAATATATGCACTCCCATTCCAAATGAAAGCTCACATGGACAAAAACCCCTGAGAAAAGCCCACGCTTCCAGCTACCCATGCTTTTTCCTTTTGCTTGCAGGTTTATGGTCAGTTACCATGCGTGTGTCCCTTTGCCTCACCTGCACTTCCAAAGAGACTCAGCTATGGCAAGGCTTTTGTCTGCTCTGTTCTTCTACTCAACATGTTTCTTAGCTCATTTTACTCCCAATGCTATGTATCTCCAATATTCATTCAGAGTCAAGGAGCCACCTTCATCCAGTATCCATTCACAGGCTGCTTCACAGGAGTAAGGGAAGCATCACTATAACACAACAGCTGGCTACAGCTGGGTCATGCCAAAGCATCCTGGAGAATGTGTCCTCTGTGCAAGGGCTTCTCAGGCAACTCAGAAATTACTAAGTAGGCAAAAGCTACTAAAATGAAGCACACACTGCAAATCAGCATTACCCTTATGTGTGGGATTTGACCATATACAGTCTGGTTTAGAATACATTTCTGGTGATGGACAAATCTTTCTTGGAACAGTCTGGTGATCACTGTTTTTCAAGGGCTTCTGGTCATGCAGAAACAAAAAGAGGTGCTATTGGGAGTGACTAGCCATTCCTCATTACAAACTGGAGGCAGATTTAGCCACCCCCATACAGCTTCAGGATGGACTCTCTCTAACAGGCATGTTTGTCTCAGTTATTTTTTCAGCCATGCTCCTCACAGAGTTTTCACTTCTGCACCCCAATAATCCCTGGATATTATCCATAGCAGTGTATTTTGGAGTGGCACTGCTTTGCAGGATGACCAAGAGGATCTGCAAAGGTCACCCTGCTCACAAACTGCAGGTTAGTCCCATTGCAGAAGGTAAATTATAAGCATCCTGGACAATCATCAGACAGAGTCCAAGCAAGGCACCTCTCCTACCCACCATGCTACCCACCAAAGCTTGGAGAGAAGAGCACAGACCTATAAGGGGAAAGGCTCTGACTTTTTCATTGGTGTGGTTTGGATATACTAGGCCCTGGGCAGCAGCATGCTATAGAAAGGTCAAAAAGCTCCTTTTTTTTAATCTAGAGCCTCTGGAGATATATGTGCATGCATAAGTGTGCAAACACAACATCCTGGACCCACACAAGCTCCCACTCAACACAACAGCCGAGGATGTTACACAAGAAGTCAGCACTGAGCACCAAGCATCGCCCCACGGCACATAACGTGTGCATTTCCTTAGGATGGAAACCTCTTGATTCTCAGCCTGTCCTGCCCCCCCAGCCCATCTGCCTTCCCCAGATTTCTGACAGCTTCGGCTCACTGTCCCTTCACTGTTCCTAGTAAACACAGCCTTTCCTCTCCTCAGTACTGCTGTTACAGACTGTGTCACCCTGCTCTTACAAGTCCCCACTGCCACAGCTCCCCTCTCTGCCCCTACAAACCCCACAGGCCACCATTGCCTCTCAGAAGAAGGGACATGTTCCTCAGCAAGTGGGTGCAGTGGAGACAGAGATGGCTCAGATGAGTCCCTCACCACGAGGGGACTCCCAGAGGAGAAAGAAGCACCAGAGGAATCATACATAAAAATTTCTTGCCTCTCTCCTCCATCCTCTATGATTTCTGTAGGGAGGTAGCTCTTCTCATTTGCCCCATCCCACCCTATACCCTGCACCTAAATATGTCTTCAGGATGGGGAAGCATCTGTGCAGTGGGTGGTGATGCGGGGGTGCAGCCAATAAGGCTGCAGCCTAAAAGGACTGAAAGAGAGATTTGATAGAGATAGAACCTGCATGCTTTGAGCTTTTGCTGAGAAGGAAGGCACCAGAGCAGCTTGAGGGGCATGCTGGAAGTGGCTTTTGTCTGAAGGGGTGTGTTGGGTCTGAATCAATTCATTTCTGCCTTATTAGCTCTCACAGTGCTGTGCTTTGCACTGGTAGCTAGAAGGGTCCTGATAATTGTGCTGCGTATCTTGAGCTGGCAAGAACACAGAATTGCTGTTCTGTTTGGAGTCAGAGAGCAGAAAGTTCTCCCACTAACATGTATGAAAAATCAAATATTTGAGAAAACTTACAGAAGACAAATACTTGAAAAACGCCAGTTTGGGAGACTGCATTTTTAGCTTGTCACCTCCTCAGCTGGCAGGCGAGGGATCTGGAAGAGCTGCACAGACTCTCTGCAGACCAACCAACCTGCCTCATTTCCATCCACAGTTGTGACAGGCCTGACACATTCACAGTGGACTTTTCATACCGTAGAATCAACAATTTCCAGCAGAAAATTGTTCCACTGGAAAACTTTCAGGTAGTTCTACTACATATTTAGAAATGTTTTGTATATACCAGTATGTTTGGCATATATCAATATGCTATCCAGATATTCTTTAATCTCCAGGTACTTCAAGTGCCTGTCTGTAAAGAAAAGGTAGAATATGCCCCTTAAAATGCCAATCACAGTTAAAATGATGAGTGATCAGCACAAGGTTTTGCAAAAGAAGCTCATAGGTGGACTCTAATTTTCATTCTTGCTCTGATTGTATGGCTGACTGCAAAGCAGCTTCTGCCATGCTTGTGAAGAGCCTCACTGGAGTCCATAAGGATCTGCTGACAAGCTGTAGACACAAGCACTCTATCAGCACACAGAACCCAAGTGTGCCATCCCTGTATGCTTTCTGTCACACAGAAAAGTGTGGATATTTTTCCCGTGCATACTGGATTGCAGACTCAACTTCATCTTTTTTTGAAAGCTCTCCTCAACCCCATGAGCTCTCTCCTGTGGGATTCCGTGGCTGGAAAAATTAAAAATTTGTTTCCTTTAAATGCTATAAAAATTCTGCTTTTCCTAGAGGCAGCTACAATTCTTTCTCTGTGATCTGAAATTGCAGCAATAATTATATTTCCTACTTTGTTCACTGTAGTTGACTGTTTTGGCAGTCATCCTGTAGCAGTAATCCACACAAAGAGTCATCTTGCATTTTTCAATCCAATTTAAAGGGAATTGTTTCTCAAGGAAAGCAAGAGGGTGAAAATGTTCCCCTCTGGCAAAAATTTCAAGCACTTTGGTATTACATGTGAGAATTTTACCTACCTGTCTTATTCATTGTTGCATTTCACAAGCACTAATTTAAATTCTTTGCACTTCTAGGAAGGCCTGAGACTTTCCTCATGTGCTTTTTTGCTTAGTCCTCCTGTACTTCTCCCAGACACGGAGAAAGAGAACTTCAGTTTGCTCTTTCCAGATGATGCTCAGAGCACCAAGTGCTCTCGTTTTGTTCTTATTTTCTTCTGGAGCTATTTGTTCATTCCAGAACAGAGAAAAGGATGCTACAGAAATTAAGGCAAGGGTGCTTTAGGAGGCAAGGGAATAATTATTTATTCTTGCCATCAGCTCATTCATTTGGTTTGATTTACACCAATTGCCCCAAAGTTTCCCTTCTAATTTTTCACTGAAATACCCAGAAGCCTTTAATAATGGCATTTACATGTATAATGTAGCATTATTAATGTTAAACAAAGCCTTTGAAGTCTCCTCTATTCTGCACAGCCCATACCATTTCAGAACAGATTATTTTCACAGTAACCTCTACCAGGTACAAACACACACGCCACTGCTATTTTATTAATTTCAGATACTTTTTCCTTTTTCCCACACATTTTCAAATCCCAATATTCTACATGTATAAGAGCAGCACAAGAATGAAGGTGCTGTACCATAAACAGTATGGTTAGGCTGGACAAAGCAAGGTGACTAGAAATTCAACCTTTAAATCAAACAGGATTTATCACACAGGACAAGTATGAAATAATAGAATAGCAGAATGAATGAAATAATAGAATAATAGAATACAATAAAGAAAAGTTTCAGGATATCTTAGAACACCTAGAAGAAGAGAGTACTGAAAGTTTAGAAATGTTGTTTGGGAAGCATCCTGCCTCACATCCCAGCACATCCTATGTTTTCAACCAGCTTACACCACCAAAATCTGCACTTAATCTGAGGAAGCTTCATACACATCTGCAATTAAAGGAACTCTTAGGAGTTTTGTTCTTTTTTTTTGCATTGTTTTAATGGGCTTTTCCATCTCCCAGGCATGCAATGATTCAGGCGTCAGCTGTTTCTACAAGACCTCTCTGCTGCATCCATCCCTGTGACCCAGCTGCTGCTCTGCTCAGCAAGCCAAACTCACTCCAAGGCCTGTCCCACCCTTTGTTCTCTGCTCCTGGGGCCTGTCTGAGCATCCCTGTGCAGCTGGGCAGGCAGGATGATGGAAACACCCCAGGGCACTCCTGCAGCAGTTGCTGCAGCTTCCCAGGGATACAGTAACTGCTCCCGGGGGCTAAAACCCCACCTGCTCAGCATTGCAGCCCAAAATCTTGCTGTGTGTTTCCTAGAGGAATGCAGGAAAGGGACAAAATCCTAATAGATCAATGCCAATTGAAAAAACTGAAATCAGAGGGGGGAAAAAGAGTCACAAAGAGCTTTCCTACCATACAGGCAATCCTAGAAATGTTCTGCATCTTACACTCATGTGTCATCACTGGGGCATCTCTATGTCACTTCATGGCATCCCACTGAAACACCGGCAGGACAGGGTTTGAAGGATCCCCTCACAACAAGGCAGTAGTACTGCTTGCAGTACTACCAGCAGTAGATCTGCTTAGTTGTAGCTGACTCGAGGCCCTTTCTCCAACACTGTACTACCTTACTATTGAAATTTTTTTCCTGTTGTCCAAGGACCGACCATGGCCTTCCATGACACTGTCTGGCACTACCAAGTACAGATTAGCTCCATCACCTTCATAACCACCCTTCAATCAGGGATGGATACCTGCACCTCTTACCCACATCTCACAGGGCAGAGCCAAAAAAGTCCCTCAGGACAGCACAGGGCATGCTATGTCTGTGTCAGCTCACTTAGACACTGCTAGTCATTCCCATGGCCTATAGATCTTCTCATTTCCAGTGGAGAGTCTCTATGAAATGCCTTCCCATAGAGAGATGCAGAAGAGGCAAAAAAAAAAAAGGTATGAGGATGGATGACACAACTGGAAAAGTCCTCCAGATATTCAACTAAATAAATTACTGTTGTCCCAAAGAAAAGTGATAGTAAGGACTTCTAAGGTCAGGGGCTAGATAGAGAAGGTGAAGAATGTATAACTGTTAGGCTACTTTTTCTTTCCTTCAAAGAATGAGGGGACATCAAAATCAGAATACCAAGGAGCAAGTTTCCAACAAAGACCTTCTTCACCCTATGAGCAGTTAATTAAGTGATGGAACTGTTTTGTCTCTTGGATGCTAAAAACATGCCTAGGTCCACAAATGCCAAGAATTTGTATGTTGGTAAGGGTGTGGAAGAAAAACCCATCAAGCACTACTAAATGCAGAGATATGCTGACTATCTTAGAGACTTCCAAGTCACAACTCATGGGGTGTCTGGAGAATATTCTGAGGAAGTATCTCCAATTGATCCTCTATCAATTGCTGTTGGATGCAAAATCCTGGACTAAATTACCTTTTGATATAAACAAGTTCACACATCATTACAAAAAAGTTTCCAAAATAACATTTAACATTACTGGACAACTTTTAAGTCTATCAGGACAGTGCAGCAAAGCTCCTACCACTATCAGTCAAACCAATATCCAAGTTCACTCACCTCTTTTTATTTAAACACTGCACCATTAAACAGAAAGAAGGCTTTTGGCATCCTGGAGAAAAGGCAGGACATTACCACTGTCCCACGGCAGCCAAACACGCAGAGCACCTGGGTTTGAGCCCAAGGACTTCAGCCATGGAACATCACTCTGCTTTGCTCTTCACTTCACAGCCAACTGCCCCCAGCTTCAAAGCATCTTTTATGAAAAACAGCAGTGCTGTACCATGGCTAGGACAGAGATGCTCTGAGGCCAATCACTTTCTCAACCAACATTTGTACCTTCATCTCTGCTCCAAATTCTCACAATTATTTTGTCCTCCCCTGATTTTCTACCCTCTGCTATACGTAAAACCTCTAAAATAATCCACAGGGTTAACAACTCGTCTTGGGATAGTAGTCCATTTGGCCAGGGGAAGAAAAAGCAAGGAAACCTCATCACCTTGTCATTTCTGCCCTGATGGGTAGAAAATGCTGGATTGTACTTCTCTGCCACGTATCACCTCACACTGTCAGGGTGACGCTCCTGTGGGACAGCAGATCTGCTCCCAGTTCCTGACAATACTCAGCCACCTGGACCTGCCCGATATGGGCAAGCCTCAATTTCTGCAAATTTCTAGCGCTGCCTGTGCCAACTCCTTTCCTACTCCCTTGGGTCAGATGCATAGCCCAGGGAAGACAGTTTGGCTGGGGGCATCCATGTGTCAGACTACTCCCAGCTGCCACAGGGGCCCTGGGAGTCTGTCAGCAGCCAGAATAAATTGAGGTGGGTCTGACTCATGCCAAATCCAAAGCCAGCGAGCGGAATATACAGGTGCAGAAGTGGTACAAAGCCAATTGCCTGCTTCAGCACACTGTCACGTACCAGGTACAGCTCAGTGTATCCAGGGAACAAGATCCAGCAATCACCATTCCCCAGTGAGACAAATTACTCTATGGTCCTCCAGCTGCAGGTGTCTGCCCCATGGAGGATGGGACCTTGGGGGTCAAGGCCAAGGCGGTCTGAGAGATCTGTGCATGCAGATTTGGCACATTTACATTCACCCCAGGTTTATTACACTAGCTTTTCTAGTTCTAAGACATATTTTAAGCTAAGCAGAGGTCACCTCAGCACCCAGCTCCAGACAGCCCTGGCAGCAGCCAGGCAGAGATGAGGCAATGCTGTACTAAGCAGGGAATAAGCACGCCACGGTCACACGCTGCTGTCCCCTGCTAACCTCACCACCTTTACACCTTCCTACCCCTCCTCGCCCTGATCCTGATTCTGCAGCAGGTTCATTGTGGAGCACAAAGTTGGTCCATGCCAAGCTGGCACAGGCTTCAGAGGAATTAATTTAGACGGGTAAAGTCTGATCCCTTTCAGGGAGCGTGCAAAAGAAGAGGCAGCGCTCAGCACTTTAGACATCAAGGGAGAGTAAGAGAAAAAGAGATGAGAGAAAGCCTCGCACAGAAAAGGCAGCAGGAAAAATGTCCTAATTTGGAGAGACAGGGCTCATTGCCATGGCAACCCAGAATCGCCCCAGAGCGGCCAAATACGACTTTATATGTGGTGTTAAACGATTCAACCATTAAGAGAAAATACTAAAGGGAAAAAAATAATGGGACTGTGGAAGGGAAAGTATTTGACAACAAAGAGCTTTCCTCTGAGGGTACTCTGGAAACAGAAGTGAACCTTTTGAGTCTTAAGTTGTATTTTTTCCCCCCATCCTTAGGTGCAGACACATTTTTGTGCATTTGCTTGTTTGGGGAGAATGAGTCACTCCTTACTGCCTGCACTGCCTTCCCTCCCCAGCCTGGTGCTCATTAGCAGTGGGGCCAGATCCTGCCTACTGGGCAACAGAGGGAGGAAAGGCAACTGGAACCCCTGTTCCTTTCCTAAAGTCCCCTACCAAGAGACCTCCCAGGACAAGGCAGAAACTGGCAACACAGCAAATCACACGGGGACACTGCAGGGTGGCAGCACATCTCGCCAAAGAAGCAGCAGCATGATACAGGGTGGCAGTGACCACCAGGAGCTCCAGCCTCCAGTCCACAGCCTTGAGAAAGCACATATGGGATGATTGTAAGAGATCTGGGATTGTTGAGCACATCTGGCCATGGGCTAAGTGAGAGAAGCAGCAGGAGTGATATGCTCACTCTAAGTCAAACAATGCACATACTGCTGGCTGAGAGAGAAAGATGAATCTCTGCAGTTGTCAATTAATTATCTGATCTCACCCTGAGCCCTTTCTATCTGCTTTATTCTATGAATTACTTTAAATATCTTATCAAACTTCCTCATCCCACACCCTCACCTCCTTCCACCCTCACACTTGGGATTCCCTTCCTCTGCACTGCTGCCCTTTGTCAAACACCCCTACTCAGCAGATCTTGCCAACTCTTTTTTTACCCCGATACAGCTCTATTACATTTTCTCAGTCTTTATGAGAGGTCCCACCAAGGCTGCAGGGGCTACACCTCACGGGGTGCTGGTACATGGAGGTGGACCAGTGTGAAGAATAGTAAGACCAGGTGAGTGGCAAGGAAAATATTTTATCTTCTGGAGGTTACCTCCTTGTAACTGAAGGTACTAATCCCAGTGGATGAGTTCCCAGAGGATCATCCCCTACAGATCCCTAAGTGCAAAGCAATAATTTGATTGTCAAGGCAAGATCCTCGTCACTCATGTCTAACCTACTCACGTCACCTCATTTCCCTATCCAATTTATTCGTCAAATGCAGCGAAACATTTGGCCAAAAGGATTCCTTGACAGCAGAGATGGATTCAGCGTTGAGGACAGAACATGCTTCTGCACGAGCATGGTTACACAGAGACACCACCACATCTCCTACATGCTGTTACCCACTCCTATACAAAACCATTTCTTCCTGGCCACAGAAACCTAAACAAATCAAGCAAGATAATCCTCTCCCTAGTATTTTAGTCTAGACTAGACCAGGAGAAAAACTAAACTCACTCCACTATTACCAAACAAAAAAAAAAAAGCCTTCAATGTATGATTCAAGAGATTTGTGTATTGTGTAGCAGCAGAACGGCATGAGCTGCTGGCTGACTTCTGGTTCTCTGGCAGCACAAAATGCTTCCCCACAGCTTGTACTGTGTACTACTGAGTTTTATTATAGGCACACCTCAAGACATAGAGCAACAGACTGCAGGACCAGTATAGTGACCAGTGAGTGACATTGTCAGACAAAAACATGATCCTAAGCACAGCAAGAGACAAACATCACTCACAACCTCTCTTTCTCCTCCCAGTGGTCAGTATCACAGCGTGTTTTTTGCTAGCCTCTGGTGAGAAAGCTGCCAGCCACGCTTCAGTTTATAACAACTAAGCAGTTGAAACCTCAAATCCACATGTGCACATAAAATCTTCCAAGGGTGCTCAGACAAGGACAGAGGGATCAAACAGAGAGAATGGCTGGGACAAGTCCTGGTGAAGATGAGCCCTGCAGTCTCACAGCAGGACGTGGAGACAGCAAAGGTTAATGGCAGCATGGCTCATTGGGGGAAAATGGACCATGGGCACCAGCACAGCCTGGTGAGCTTTCCAGCCATTCCCTAAATGAAGCTGTTCCACCATCTGCAGGCAAGCACACTTTGGCATTAAACATTTTGCATGAAGGCCTATTTAATGGAGCACAAAGTGACTTATTAAATCCAAATTAAAGAACCAATTGACTATCAAAAAAATTAAATCTCTGGGTAGGTAATGGCTGTGTCAAACATTTGGATGCACCCAAAACACATCAAAACTAACCTTACAGTTATACAACAAAATAGAAGCTGGCCACATGGGTTTGGGGAGTCTCTCAGATGACCAAAACTAACAGTAAGAAATGGCTAACTGTTGTCTTTATTTTACAGAGGTTCCATACTGTTGTCTCCTTATTGCAAGAGCTTCATACCTCCTTGGTGTTTCTCAAGGGCAGTTCCTCCAAGCACTGACTTTTACTTCTTCTCATAAGCCAGCCAACCCACTCTTTCATAGCACTCTTCTTCTCATTGGTTACAGCTGTGGCCTGTTAAAGTCAGGCTTGTTCCTAATCTTTAATAATTGGCCCAGCTGCAAATCTTTAGGGGTAAGATTACTTTCTATACTACCTTTATTTTCTTATATTCTATCCCCCTACAGCTGACTGGTTCATCCTCTGTCCAGTTCCACCTTATCTCCCTCCACTTCAGCAGTGCTGTCCCCTGCAGACATGCACATACTCCAAAACTCTGTCAGTCCCATTACAGACCATTTCAATGGCCAGACTGCAGCTGCAGAGATTAGCCCGGGGAGCCATAGAGGACTAACTGTTCAGAGGTACAGCCCAAGTTTGCTGGCCACTTCCCTGCCCTGCATTTTATCTCATTATACTGTTCAGAACTCCCCAACTCTCCCATTCCCAGGATTTCAGCCCGTTCAGCTCACTCCCTCATCTAGATCAAGGCATCCATCCTCCCTTGTTTTCATCACCAGGCTGGCCCCTCCTCAGCCCACCCAAGGCACCCAGTGATTAGAGTATGCCTTGATCTTCAGTGCCAGGTGAGGAACTCAAACCACCACAGGGGTGGTTTAGGTTTGCCACAAGGCTAAGAATAAAGGAAGACAGAAATCTCAGCCAGTCAAAAGGAAGGGAAAAAAGTGGGGCAGAAAACAGATGTCTGCTTGACAGTTATGAAGGAAAAAAGGCACAATTCACATTTTAAGTACAAGTTTTAAGTCTGCATTGAGAATACAGTTAAAGGCACATGTCTTTCTCTTCCACAGAGGATACTAACGGAATAATCCAATTACTGCTCCTGTCATCAGGCTAATTTCTTTTCTCAGGAGGTCTGTCGTGGGACAGAAATATTAAAATCTCCAAGCCTCGCGCCATGTTCTCCTTCAAAATCTCACTGATGGGAGGAGCATGCGACAGCGAGCCAGCGCGTGTCGGTGACCGTGCCTCCTCCGTGGCTGCCGCAGCCCGGCGCGCAGCGTGACTCACAGAGCGCGCACATGTGCGCCCCGTGCGAGTGCGAGCCAGCGCCCGGCCGAGCGCGGGGGCTGCGTCGCCCTGAGTCACCGAGGGAGCGCCCGGAGCCGGGGCAGGGCAGCTGGGAGTGCCCGGGACGCTCTGGGTGTGCTCGGGACACGCTGTGCGTGCCCATGGGACACGCTGTGTGTGTGGCACGGGACACGCTGTGTGTGTGGCACTGGGACACGCTGTGTGTGCTCGGGACACGCTGTGTGTGCCCATGGGACACGCTGTGTGTGCCCATGGGACACGCTGGGTGTGCTCGGGACACGCTGGGTGTGATCGGGACACCCTGTGTGCGCTCGGGACACTCGTGATGAAAGCTCGGCTCCCAAGATGCTCCAGCGCAGTGCCGTGCCTACCTTCTGTGTGTGTGTTTTAGCTTTTTTCCTTTAGGAAACAAGACTCTGGCAAACCGGGGAGGGGGGTGTGTGTTTGTGCACAAGTGAGTCAGGCCTCCCAGTAACTCTTGAACCTGCTGGCCAATTTCCACCTGATTTGACAAAGGGGCAGAGGACTCGAAGAGAATTAAATTCTTGGAGTGCTCTATAAAATACAGCCTGCAACTGCATGCAGTCCCAAAGCCGTGGTCTGACCCCACAGCAGTGTGAATGATTCACCTACTCACAGTCAAAGGCTCGCTAGGCAATCAAATGGACTTCATCCTGAGCTGGCAGCATGCCTGTGGTGGACAGCCCCTGTACACAGAAGCCTCGGGCCCCCACAGTACAGCTCTCTCATAACTGTGCCAGCCAGTGACTATAAAAGGCACAATGGAAACTGGGAGAAAAACAACAGGAGATCGGGGGGGAATGGTATTTTTTTAGGGAGGAGGTGCATACAGGTCCTGAAAAATTGAAGCTGCTGTGGGCACACAGACTTATTTGAACTGGTCATCTTCTAGTTGATACAAGGCAGTGGGTGAAGAAATGAGACCCTTTTAATGCCCCTAGTCTTCACCATAGGAGGAAGGATGAATGCAGCTCTTCTGAAACATATTCACTCAGCTCAAGTTCTCATGTCTATGGACACTCTGGTGTCTACCATGGACTAAGCTCACATTACTGCCTTAGAATATGATTCAGTTAAAGAGTCAATTAACTGTGAGATGTGAATCCAGTGAAAACAGGATTCATTCATTTGGGAGCTGACAAAATTACTTGTTCCATTGCCATTCCACTTGCTGTCTTCTCAACAAGCTGTTTCAATGTTAGGTCATAAAATTCACTTTCAAGTGTGTCAAATAAGGGGAAAAATAAATAAAAGCCTCTAGTGTGCATTTGCAAAAGCAATGAGGGAGGGACTCAGAGTGTCCATTCAGCTATACAACATGAAAGACTCAACTTTCAGAAGACGGAGACACCCGGCATTTTCTCAAATGTAAGCTGCCTTAACCTGTCTCATGTTGGATCTTGAAAAAAAAAGGAGGACCTATATTCACTGTTCACACTTAAAACACTCCAGCCTACTTCTTTGATTGCCATGGCTTCCTGGGAGGTGGGCAGAGCCCATTCAGATACCAGGTGTCCTCGCCTTGCAGCTTGGCAGCCAGTACCACGTGGAAAAGGCGCCACACTCCAGCAGCCTCGGTGCCACCTGTTCCCAACCCTCCCGCCGCCCACCCAGCCCTGCCATGTCGAGGAACAGTCTGAACCTGGCCCGCAGCCCGGGCCATGAAGGAGCCCAAATGGAGCCAGGCAATTTGGAGACATGGAAAGCAGGCACTTCTGAGAGACGCTCTCCCCATACACTGTTATCTGACAAATACCCCATTATCCAACAAGAGCCTCTCTCTCTACTTCCCAAGCAACTGTCTCCTCTGTTAAGAATTCACCAACCCCTCCTTTTTATCTACAGAGCTGTCAGAGAAGAATCTTTTTCATTACGTTTCTCCTGAGCACATAAGGTGGTTTGTGGGGCTTTTTTCAACAGTCTCTGGTAGATAACTAAAAGGTATTGGTAACCATCTGCTCAGTGCATGCCCTGAAGGAAAGCATGTACTCTCCTTGCTCAAACTCCTTCTATATTGCACCAGAAACAGGACATTCTCTGCTCTTCACAAGTCTTTGTGAACTGGAAGTGATGGAAACACCTAATTTCCAATGGCAGGAGTCTCAGCAAGAAGTCATCCCCTTCAGAGGGAAAGCTCATTTACCTAAAGAGGGTCAGACCCACACATGGCCACCCGCAAGAAAGAACATTTCTGGCAATGATGATTTTTATCTTGCACTCTGACCCCACACAAAGCGCGTGAACTCTACCTTCTGATCTGGCAGGCTTAAATAGTAAGTTAAGAAAGCAAAACTGTGACAGATCTCTGACCTTCGATAAATGTGAAGAGCTGGTTAATGCAGCACACCAAATACTGAATCTTCACAGCTTGAGTAGGTTTGTGTTGGAGATAGCCCATCAGCTGGGAGCCATGAACCCTCACTGCACACCACTTCCCTGGGGCAGCTCTGCCCCGGCTGAGGTGACACCACACACTGCCCCAGGCCAAGCCCCCAAGAGATCAGCAGCCTCATCCCTTAACCCAGGGCAGTGACCAGCGACATGCAGGGCTGTAACAAACCATTCCCCAAGCTTTTCCTCCCCTTACCCGCTCAACCATGACATGGATGCCAAGCTGCATGTTCGGCTGTGGTGAGAGGATCAGTAGCTTGTCAAGCTGGTGATGTGGAGAACAGTATTAACTGAGTAATTAAATCATTTCTGTAATTACTCTCACACAGCTATAAATAATGTAAGCCCACACGTTCTCTCTGGAAGCCACAATAGCAAGAGAAAGAGAGAGTGAGGGATGCTAATTAAAAAGAAGAAATAATAATAATACTTTACATTTATACAGCACTCTGCATTTTCAAAGCACAGTGCAAACAAGAATTAAGAAATGGTTAGAGTGACAGACAGGAGAGAGCGAGAGGAAGGGAAGCAGGAGAAGGAGAAGATAGGAATGAGGATAGGTGCAGAGGAGGATTTGAGACCCAGCAGGGCTGGTGACTGGGTGTATGCTCAGCCCAGCCCCGTGGCAGGGCCACGGGCTCTTCACGGCCCAGCTCAGTACTGCTGCAGGAGCCGGGGGGGCAAGGACACAGCTCTGCCTCTGCAGAGAGCGAGCAAGCGAAGCGGGAGCGAGGACAAAGCGCTGCGCTGCAGGAGCTCACACATGGAGGAGCTGGCAGCTCCATCATGGAGCTGATCCCCTCCAGCACAGAGGCCTGACAGTGCCTGTGCTGGCCCCAAGCCTGGCAGCTGCTGGAGGCTGTGAGAGTCTTGCCCCCTCCTCACAGGAGTTTTTCCCCCTGCCCATGAGGCCGGGGCCCTGGAACAGGGCGGGCTGGCTGAAGGCGTGCACAGCCAAGCCAGCCCCAGGCTGCCTTTGGAAGACCTGCTGGCCTTGCCCCAGCAGGGAGCACTGATGCCAGTGTCCCAGTCACCCCTGCAGAGTCATTTCTGACTTCCTCTGTGGCTCAGGGCAGAATGGGAAGGGAATATTTCTGCCCAGCTGGAGGGAAATAGCACACTCAAGGAAATCATCGCTGCCCAATCCCACTGTCCTGTGCCTGCCCCAGCCCAGATCTGTCTTCTCAACTACACAGTTTCCACCTGACAGGTTTTCCACTCCCATTTGACACTCCTCATCCCATTTGTTCAGCAGTTCTGCCACCCTCTGTGCTCCCTGGTGGTTGCTCCTGCAGCCAGCAAGGAAGCATAACCTGGGGCAGGTTTCTTTTCTCTCTCTTTTCCCATCCACCATCTCCTGCTTCCTACCTTTATCCAGTCCCCCTGCTCATCTCCTTGTATCAGGATCTCTTCCATATACTCACCCTCTCTAGTGGCTCCTCAGAACACCCTGCATGCCACCACATTTCTTCCCAGATTCCCTACTGCACAGCACATTCCTGCTGGCTGGATCCCACCAGGATCCCACAGGACACCTCCAGCTCCAGCACAGCCTGTGCAGCCCCCAGGGCCAGGTGCAGTTTTGAAGCACAGTTTGCAAGGGCAAGTTCTTTGCAAGAGAGGTGGCAAACATCTAAAAAGACTCCAGGTACATCTGCAGTTCCTTACACATGTAACAAGGCCAAACTTGGAGCAGCCAAAAGCCCATCTCTGGTTACAAGTCCTTCCCTCTAAGACACCCCTGCTCCAGACCCATGCCCTTGCTCTGAGAACATGTGGTAGTCAGGCAGAACCTTTGGAGGAAAATGTGACAGCACTTGTGATATAGATAAATCATATATCATCCTGTGCCACATTTTCAGAGAGAGATGTTTTATTTTCCAAATAAATATCAAATTAAATCAATCAGCTTGAGGCATACACCTGGCATAGGAAACTTTGCTCAAACAGTCATAGTCTGGCAAAATTACAAGAAACCCCCAAGAGAATTTTATAATGGGGAATGCTGACCAAGCTTACAAGAGATGGTACTATCAGCTCTGCATAAAATGAGTTCTCCAGCATGATGCAGCTATTCAGCCACCACGTCTAATGGGGGTTGAAGCTTCTCCTCCTGGAATCCAGATTTTCATCTCAAGTATTGTATTTACTTCAGTTAGAAAAATCCAGTAATTGTTTCCTGGTAATTAGGTCACCTTTGCCTTTTATAGAGCTCAAACGTCACAAAAACATTGTCATGGTCTTCTTGTAAAGGGCAAATTGCTGTAGACAGCAGTTGAGCAAGTGTCTTACAGTCATGTTTTATAGAGGAGCTGCAGTGAGGACTAGGGTCTATTAGAACTGCTGGATTCTGTTGGCACCCTTTAGATCAATCTCCTCACTGCATGTACCTGCCTCCTTTACTTTTTTGCCAGCTCACCCTTGGACTCTCCACATCCTTCATTCCTGTCTTCCCCCTTCCTCTGAAACCAACATTTATTGTTATTACCAGGAACCTCAGAGATACACAGCTAAAAGCTACTGCCAAGCACAGAGAAAAATTGTTTCGACAGAGCCTTTAAAGTATTTTTTGTCTTACTCTCAGAACTTACACTTTTTTTTCCCCTTAATTTTCTCCCCATGATCCTAGGTTCAGAAGATGTTTTCCTATCTGTCTTTCATCTTCTTTATCCTTTTTCTCCTCTGCTTCATCTATATAGCATCTTCTCCAGCACTTAGTTCAATCCTATTTGAAAACAGCTGAAGAAACATGGTTTCCATGTTCTTCCCTAAGAAGTCTGGAGCACTTCCTAAGAAAAGTCAGTGTCTGAGCTTTTTTCTTGATACACATATATATCAATTAATATTATCATTTGATGTATCGTAATACATCATTTAATATATTTCCCTAACTTTATCCTGTCATTCCTATGTCTGCTTCTGGCAGCTACACTAAGCAATTTTTTTCTCTAATCTTAGTCTACCTCTATTCATTGAGTATATAAATCACACCCTGACTCATTGTTCAACCAATCTACAGTACACACATACAGCTGTTTCACTCTTTCTTCATATATCAGCTCTTCCAGACTGTTAACAGGGTCACAGACTACAATTATATCTTCTTCTTTACCCTGTTTCTTCCAGCCTGTATATGTAATTCCCTTAGCTTCCTTCATAATCCATCCCCTCCAAACTTGGCTAATGAGGCAAATAAAAGGCAAAAAGAATAAGAGATTCCCTGGAAAGAATTGTTTCTCTCTGTCCTGCGGTTACTGGGGAATGACATGCAGATCTAAAGCAGCAGCATTGGGCAATTTCACACTCGGTGTTCTCAATTTCATTTTGAGGCCAGTTTAGGGTAGGGACAAATTTGAGTGTAATTAATTTAGATTTTGTGAGACAAGTTACTGCTTGGGGTTGTAATAAAGGACTGCCTGTCCAGATTGAAGAAACTAATCTCCTTGTCCGGCTGGGGATGGCACAAATTGATTTAAGACCTTTTTGTTGGGTTTTTTGTTTTGAAGAGAGGGGTTATGATAAAGATTATAAATAACTATCAGTCAGAGCTCATCAAGCTTCCAGATTTTCTTCAGGTAAGTGCTTACAGATTTGGTGATCTACCTAAATATCATTAGTGTGAAAATCAAGGTACAAATTATACTACACCAGTACCCCCTAAGAATAAAATTACTAACCTAAATAAGTTCCCACAACAATTACCAAAAAGATATTAACTCATTTGTAAAAAAAAACCTAACAAAACATTCCCTCAAAAATTAAAAGTAGCCTATATAACATCAAACTACTCACTATAATAACACCTAGTGTTAAAAAAAACCTTAATCCAACAACACCCAGGTCTAAGCTGGGTGGAAATCAATGTTTTCCTCACAGAGAGTTCAACAGTTCTATTTTCAGGTAGAGAGTGGCAACATTGCATTTAAGCAATAGGAGTGACAAGGTTAATTCACCTTTTCTTTACCCCAGGTGGGTTGCAGAAGTTGCGTGCAGAGCTAGGGAAGGAAAGGTCTTCTGTCCCTCAAAAGAAAACATCACTATAACAACAGAAGAAAACTAACACTCTGAACTCCTGGAGGAAAAATCCTATGACCCGAAATAAAACAGCTTATAAATAGCTGCAGAAGGCTGCTGTGAAGGAATCAGACTTCACTTTTGCTTGACATTTGTTGTCTGAGACAACTTCTGCTAAAGGAAAGCACCCACACCTCAGTGTGGCCATTGTCTCCCCAGGGTACCTACCAGGTTTCCTCCTTCCCAATTCTGTGCCACCCAAACTCAGGTAACACCTTCAAGCATCAGCTGTCCACGGCTCAGGGCAAACATGAAGTGCATCCAGTATAAATTATTAGGAGGGAAAAAGAAATAGGGATATTTCATGGAAAGTTACACTGCCATAAGAATTATTTTCTTTGTTTTTGTTTTTTTTTAAAGATGTTTTCTTGTTGCTTTTAAGCGATAAACCAAAAAGAAAGGAATCTACTCCACTTTTTTTTTTTCCTGTGACTCCTGAAAACAATTCCCCCAGAAAAAAGTGACAGCCTTGAAATTAGGTTCCTCCCAAGAAAATTGGAGATGAACTTGAGGAAAGCCTTAAAAATTAAAAAAAAAAAACAAACACAAAAAAAACCACAAAAACCCCCAAAACACAAAAAAGCACACTATTTTAATAGGATAATTAATAAAAGAAATTATACATTTCTTTGAAAAGTCATATTTTCATTGGAATAATACAAATGAGAGTACTTGAGCTCTTGTTTAGAAAATAAGAGTTCACATTTAAGGATTTAATGTCCCTGGGGAGAGGTTAGACCTCGCAAAAGTTCACTTCCAGGTTTCCTAATATCTGAGGATTTTTAAGTGCTGTAATTTATTTGTAAAGTAATAAAAATAGTCCTAGGGAAATTCTCAAGTGTTAAACTTTCAAAAATATGCTGCCCATATTCCCTTTCTTTACACGATAAAAGAAAATGTTATTTTGCATGGGTTGATTAGACACAGATGTAAACATAAATTGCAGACCCACCTGGCTTTTTACTACATGTGTATACAAGGGAAAAACAACACTGGCATACAATACTGGTTTTTATTTTCTGTGTCTCTGTGACTTACCTTTTATTGCTCTTCCCCAATCTTTGCAGCAGACTTGTAATTTAAGGGCACATTATATTTAGTTTGTTATTTGTGAGCTACAGAGAGCATTATTTTGGCAGCAAAAGGAAACAATAGAGTACCAAAAGCAAAAGAAGTGTATTAATCACATCCTTAATAAAATTATTAAGAGCTTGGAGGGAAACTGCTGATTTCTTTTTATTTTTTAAAATCAAACTCATCTTTGCTAATCACTAGGTAAGTTTAAGAAACATTTAAACTATTACTATCATCAAATGCAGTTTCAGAGAAATGAAGACACTTTGTGAAATTACATGAACTGCATATAAATTTGTTTTGCAGGAAAAAGGGATGAAAATCTTTCAATGTCTGCAGATCAAAATGTGCCTTTCCCCCCCCTTCTAAGCAGCATTTTGTTTGGAATTTATTTTACTTCAATTCCTATAATCCATTCAAAGGGAACTTTAACTCCTTTTTTAATTTTTTTTTTAACTGAATTTCCTTCACACAAGGGCTTGAAAAACTTCAGATGTCATCCCTAATAGAAATGAAACAGATTTACACCCAAAAAATGAGGTTTTCATTCCCTATGCATCCCTCTTACTTAACCTTTGAAAACCTAAGAGTGAAAGTGCTTTCCTTTTAATTACAGATGTTCTGCTTTTAGCAGCACTGTCCCAGTGTCTTTGACTTTGTCCTGGTTTCAGTGTGTATCTAGGTGCTCAGCTTATCCAACTAGTTTTGGCTTCCCTGTACCTGCAGCATCACTTTGCTGCACTCTGGCCAACAGCAATGATCCTTCCCTGGTGCTTTACTCCCACTGTCCAACTTTGGACTTGCTTTCCACCAAAATACCAAAGAAATGAAAGAAACAGCTGCAGCAGCATGGCCCAAACACAGAGCGATCACAGCAACCTTTGGCATTGAAGGAGAGATACAATGTGGTGTCTTGGAAATTTTACCAGAAACCAAAATAAAGGGGACAGGGATTTATGAAGTGGGGATACAAAGGCAGAGAAAACATCGTGGCTTTGGTATAAACAGAAAAAAGAACAGGCTAGTGGAGGGAGTGAGAGAAAAGCCAGCTCCATGCTGTGTGAAAAAAAGGAAGGAGAATCTGGCCTAGAACAGATTTTAAATTTCAGGTTCGTTTTATGCAGCTTTTATACAAATGGTATTACTGGCACAGCTGAGTAATAGATCACCCTTTCCTACCATTTTATTTCCATCAGCATGCTGATGCATACTGTGTGTAACCCTGTGTGGGCAAGCCCTGGAGAGAATACCAAGGGATGCAGAGACAGAGAAGACTGATTTTCACCTGGGAAAACATAACCATCCTCTTCTTCCAAGACCTTTTTCCTCTTCTGCCTGTGCACCATTGTGTTACTATAAAGCTGCACAGGACAAGAAGCTCTGGCAAAATAACATGACTGTTGAGAAGTAATGAGGAACAGTTCCAGTAAAAATGATGGCCATCAACTGTGCTATAAGAGAACCCAAATCATTTTCTGTTCTTACCTTTTCTGCATTCATTATAACCAAGTTGTCTTTTTCTGTTATTTTAAAATAAATAAATAGTCTATCATTACAAAATGGACCAGTCAGCCAAATGGTGTGGTCATTTTTTAGACAAGAAGCCCAATCTTTTCCAATGTAGTAAGTTTTGTAAATCAGGATAACAATTCACCCTTCCCTTGAGATACCTATAAATATACATTCATAAATGTTATTTCTTTTTTTTTTTTTTTTTGTGATTGCTCGTTTACCTCCTAGCTCTGGGAAGAACTGATTTTAGGTAATATGGAAACGAAAATGAAGGAAAGCTAGTTCAGATTTCCAGTTTCAGGCAACCCAAGATATTGGTTTTTGTGGTTATCTGAACAGAAGCTTGGTTTGCAGTCTTGAAGATTTACTTTCACCATCAGTCTCCTAACACAGGGCATCCTCATACAATTTAATTTCTGCTTTCAAAACAATTGGGGGAAACAAGAAATTATCTTCAATGCTGGAAGGCCAGCAGATATGCTCTCTGGTCAAAAGTGCATTGCAGCCCTCTAGACAATACAAACTAATGCTTAAAATGAGGAAACACAAAGCTGTTCAAAGTCAGGTCATTGCAGCAACATCAGGCAAACTGAAGGGACCAGCAAGTTTCCATGAGCAAAGGTTTTGGACCACAGAAACTTAACACTGGCGGTGGTACTCATTTCTCTCCTCTCCATCTCATCTATTTTGGATTAAACACAGATCACCAGTGGTCAATGCTATTGCCTTTCTAATCACAGGTCCTGGTGAGATGATGCTATTGCCCTAGTCCTTTTCAAGGAATCAGCACCAAAATAAGGTGTTTTCTTACAGAGCTGAAAGAGTGTGAGCACTCTTCTCCCCTGTCCCAGAGCTACAGCCTTGCTTCTCTGAGAGGAACTAATTTGGGGTCTGTTGGACCCCTTAGCCATCACTCCCAGCCCCAACAAAAGGACTGCTGCACTTCACTCTATTTGGAGTCACTGCTGGCATGCTTATCCAGCTCAAGGGACCGAACTGGCTGTGACAGAACCCTCACTCTGCAAAGGGGCCTCTCCAGAGCTCGAGTGAGGAACATCGTGTGTCTCTGCTTCACTGCTTTCCTGGAACTAAACCCAGATCACAGTGTGCACACAGATCATCTGGTCACATTCTTCTTATGCCAGATTAGTCAGAAATTAAATGTAACACTCTGTAACAGGTAAGCAGGTGGAATTAGAGACGCAAGCACCAAGGAGTAAAAGCAGCAAAAACATGTAGATTCCTGTATACTTATTTTTCAGAGGAAAAAGGCAAAATACAGGGAAAACAAACTATATATTATTTACAAAATCTAATCAAGTACAGTATTAAGGAATGTGAGTTTGAAAAAAATCAGGAATAAAGGATGTTACACTTTCATCAACATACCTCCACCTGCTATGTCACACCCAAGGCAGGATTCATGGCATTTAACTTGAGACATCATGAACACATGGCACAGCCTTCTTCAGTAACCAGTGAGGAGACACAGGCCTATCCCATGAGCATTTCACTGCACCCTGAATTGGGTGGGGTGAATTATCCTCAGCTGGTGTCTCCATTACCACTGATGCCTAGACCTCCAGCTGGTGGGTAGCAAACTTCTAGATGAATATTAACTGAGATAAAGCCAGTACATAGTGCACATTATACAATATTTCTGTCTTTATATACAGGACAAAAGAAAATTTGGGCTTGAAATCCTAATTTTCTTTTTCTTCTTGTCTGCCCTTTTGTGCTTCAATTTACCAGCTGCATGGTACATTAGAAAGCCCTTTTTACACATGACCCACATTTCCTACAGAACACTTACTAAACCCTCACTGAAGGTGAAACAGAATTTCACATGCTGCTCCAGGAAAGGTGGTTTGACTGGGAAGTGTTTTTGCATTAAACCCCAGTGAAGAGGGGCTCATCTGTCACACCAAGACATTCATGGTTTCTAGCATTCCTTAGGTTTGCATTGGCACTACTGATCACAAACACATGGG
Source organism: Molothrus ater (assembly GCF_012460135.2). Taxonomy (NCBI): domain Eukaryota; kingdom Metazoa; phylum Chordata; class Aves; order Passeriformes; family Icteridae; genus Molothrus; species Molothrus ater. Next base: position 47,899,846 of record NC_050482.2, read on the forward strand.
GAGCATAACAAAGCTGTAAGTGCAGATCTGAACCTGTGAAATGCTGAGCAAGTTCAATCACAGCTGACTGCTGTGGGCGTTGAGGGGACGCTGAAAGAAGCATTCCATGCTTGCAGGATCAAACCTCAGCCACACAACTCATCTGCAAAGAGCATGACTAAGAGTCACTAAAAGAAAAGCCTCTGTCAAGGCTCTCTATGGAAAATAAATTGCTGAAGGACTTACCAGGCTGACTTCAGTATTTTAGTAGAATTTCTGTGTATTTACACTCTACCATATTTTAATACAATTCGTCAAATAAATATTATCCATTAAAGATTACACACCCGTGGATCAGAAGTTGTAAAGGTCAGCCTTTTCAAATTATTTTTCAAATAAACCTTGGCCTTTCTTAAAACCGCAAATCTTTGTACATAACCCGCAAACCTCCTGTCTGCAAAACTACCAAAAAAAAAAGAAAAAGATTGCTAAAACAGAAGTCTCCATTCATAAGGCTTCCACCTTTGAGCTCCCTGTGGGCTGCCTGCCTGCCTGCCAGAATGCTCTTTAGAAGTGAGCCAGTGGGGTACACAGGGCAGTGGCAGGAGATGCTGCCTTCCCAAGGAGAGACTAGGGACAGGTAGAAAGAAAAATCTTTTCAAAGTTCAATAGGCCAAATTTCTCTTTGAGTTACAGCAGCATAAATCTGATCTAATCCTGCCAAAGGCAATGGGGCCGTGCTGGATTTACACTGCAGGAATCTGAAATCAGAATTTGGCCTGCCATGTTCAAAGTCACAAGGACTTTTCCCAGTGCTTAGGAGGTCTTCTGTCAGTAACTCTTACACTTGTTCAAAGATATGTCACCCCGAGTGTGAAATGCAGCACTTGAACACTGCTTCCAACCCTCCTTTGCACAGACATGCAACACTGCAGGCAGGAGAGCATCAACATGCAGCATTGCTGCCTGCCTGGCCTCCAAATCAGAAAAGCTTCGCTGTGGGTGGAATGGGGCAGTGGAACTTCAGCACATGTGCAACTTTTCAAGGGGTGAGAGAAAAAAGGCCTGTCATTATTCAGTGACTATTTCAGTTTAAAGGCCAATACCAGAAAATAACACTGCATACTAACCGTGTGTTATTTGGCAACTGAACGGTTGGTCAAAAAGTGAGGAAATAACTTGTTAGGACCTTCAATAGCCTGCACTGGATTACTTACTTGCAAGGTAAATAAAAGAGAATGTGCCTGGATTTCTCATCTCACTAGATCTCTTTCTGAGGAAAAGCTGCCATAGCGGTCAGGTCAATTCTCACCCTTCATTCCATTAGGCCTGATTCTGCCTAGCTAAATGTCTCAGAGTCACTTAAGAGCCATCTGTAAAAGAAAAAGACTGTCAGCTTGTGTCCCTATTTACTTCTTTGGGATGCATCAAGAATGGTTGTGAGGTCTTCTCAATAAAAGCCTTGGCCTTGACTGTCTGGCTTCAAGCCTGCAGGAAAAGGAACAGCCAGCTTCTTTCACATGTTCCCACTGGCCATGAGTAGCCCCAAGGCCACTGTTAGCCACACTCTCTGCCCAAATGCACATTCAGGTGTGAATTGCTGCATGTCCTGTTTGTGAAAGGTGGAAGATTTGTATCAGGTCCACCTGCACCCCATGCAGGCTTTACAAAGAGTTATTAGCTGGCCAAAGATGCTACTCCCTCTCTGCATCTTGCCCTGTTCAAAAGCATCCCTGTTCAGGATGGCTTGTTTGTGTAGTAATTCTTTAGAGACTGGCTAGGGCCTGGGAAAACAATGAAATGTCTGTGACATGAAGGAATAAAGTAGTGCAGTAGAAAAAAAGAAAGATTTGGCTGGACCGGTTCAGACTGGTTAGTCACTTCAGCTAACACCTATTTAACTTCAGGAGCTAATGAACACTTTATGGAGAGGATAGCTTTATTAAAGATTCAATTATATTCCAATTAAGATGTAAGAGCTGTATTAAGCATCCCTGAAAATACCACAATGTCCTCCAGCTACATGCAGGAAAAAACCCAGGCTATGATCCCTAGCTCTTCTAAAGTAAAACACAAGCAAAAATAAGACCTTTAAAAAAATTACAACTGTCAGGGGCTCTTTACCCTTCTTAAGGAAGAGAAAAGGGCTGATTCTTTTGTGGGTCTCTTCTACCTGCTTCTTTCCCTCCTCAGTTTTTCTCTGTTGCAGATAATTCTTCATGATTAATAGGCTCTTCTCAGTAGTGCTACACACAGTTAGCTCTTTTATTCTGTCTTTGAATCTGAAGCTGTCTAATCCCCCAAGCCTTTGGCCCCATGAGACACCACCTGAGGATCACAGAATAAGATATTTCTCTTTGTTTTAAGTTTGGATGCACAGGTCTGCAACAGAAGAAAACTCATTTAAATTTACCTTATCTGCCATGATCATAGAGGAGCCTCCATGGATGCCCAGGATGGGAGTGAGGGTCTGGGCAGAGATGAAGTCCAGGATCTGGGCAATGGCTTCCTGGTCTGTGTCATCGGCGAATACCACCCCTTGGATCTTCCGGTCAGACATGAGGTCACAGATGCGGGTGATGATGCTCTTGGGATCTGTCTCATTCATGGCCACCAGCTCCACCCGAGGCACCACTGAGAGGTGGTGGAAGTCATCTTTCTCGTGGGCATCTTTGATGGCCACTTCGTCTGAGGTCCCCACCAGGATGACTGCAATGCCAATGCTCGGGTGGCTTTTCTGGGCATGGGCCCCGCTCCCTGTTGTTGCGAGGACCGCCAGCACCAGCCAAAACCTTGGAGAGTAGCACTCCACCCTGGGCCTCATCTTCGGCTCTTACACTCCCTGAGTGAGGAAGGAAAAAGGGGGAAAGTAGAACAAAGTGATTAATTGACAAGTCAATCATGCACTCAGCCTTCAAGGTAGATCCATTGATCTTGCTCAGCCACTAGCTCTCCTCCCAAGAATCCTCCTGGTCTGATGCCGAGCCCTTTGGCTATATTCAGGGCCCTGTTAAAGTTCGGGGGTCAGACCAGTCCAGCCCCTACTTCAGAGTCTGGCATCACTTAAGAGAACAGCTGTCAGCAGAAGATGGGATCATGTCATCTCTCAGGTCCTGTGTCACTTTGAGACCCAAGTCAAAAGTGATAGAGGATTGTCCTTTGACAGCTGATCAGCTGTCTTTGTGAAATTAATTGCTTATGTCAAGCCCATGTCAGAGTGCTCACCCTCAACACAAAGGAATGACTGGTGCTTGCAATCAGTTTGGACTTGTGCTGGAGGTACAGGCAGGGAGATTGAGGAGACCAGGCAGATAGGGACTCCCTTTTCCTTTTTCAGCACAGTCCTTCCAGAATAAAGTGAGGACAAATGGGCAAGGTCATTGGATGCATATGTACATGTGTATCCATTGCATACACCATCAGGACACACACAGCTTCAGTGTGTAATACAGTCAGCCATATGCTTTTCACCAATACAGGATTCTTAAAAAAAAAAGAAAGAAAAACAGGAATACAAAATTTCCCAGCTGTCATGGGCAAAACTGGATCAGGATCCTCCAAGCCCATATGACAGCTGTGTTTGCACAGAAGCAGAAATGCCAACAGAGCTTACAATGGTTCACCCTCAGCTACTACAGCCAGGCATGCTACATTAATCTTCTCCCTGAGCATGTCCACTTTATTTTGTAATCACAACAGCAGAAATGAAAAAAAACCTGATGAGGTGATCTCTCTAGCCCCTGCCTGAGTGGGACAGTTCCCTGCGGGACTGTTCCTCGCTCTTTCTTTATTCGGTCCCACTTTAATAATAGTTCACATTTCCACAGCACTTTTCATCCTCAAGGCACTCTACAAACACTAATGAACTAATTCTTACAGCACCCATGCAGTGTAAATATCAGAGACAACAGAACAGTGTCCCCCCCATCTGCCCACCACATCTGTTGGAGGTAGCACTGCTTGGTGTGCCCACCCAGGGCCACACTGATGTCCCAAGGAGATTTCAGGCACTTCAAACTAAAGAAGATTTTCCCTCAACACAACAGGTCCTGCTTAGCTACTCATGCCCAGAATTCTGTTCTTCAGCAACCAGGCACACTTGAAATAAATACCCCAGCCCTGCACTTCTTTGTGCTACACCTCTGGTCTTGGGTGTCCAAGAATGGGACCCTTCCATACTGTTCATTGCTACACATGCCCCTATCAAATTAACAGAAAGCCACAGCAGCAGGGACAAAAGCTGGCAAAACTTTGTGGAAGCAGGAAGTCCAAAAACAGCCCTTGCTGACACTAGCCACCCACTGGGAAAAGGCCCAGGAGGCCCCATCTTGCCGTGCCCAGGAGAACACACAGGCTCAACACCTGCTCCCTCATTGTCATGCTAAGCAGAGAGGATGTATCCTGCATTGAGATTACCAGATAAATAAGCAGATAATAAAATAGATCATAAATATGCACCAGAGAAACCAAATCCACTTAAGAAGCTGAAAGGGACTGCGGGTGTGAAGCACCAATCGATTCTAAGCTCTCCAAAGGATTCACTTTCTGAGAGATGCTCACAAGGAGAACCAAGAGACTTTGAGAGTTTGGCAAAATGAACAGTTAACTTCATTCCAGTATGACTGTTATCCTCCAATTACGAGTCACTAAATTAGATTCCTTCACAGTGAAATGCAGTCCCCATTTCTGCAATGCTTTATTAACTTTAATGCACTCTATACACTCTCTGTCTCTCACTCTCTTGCTCACTCACTTAAATGCTATATTTGTTCTCTTAAAATATGTTTCCTGCAGTCCCCCTGCATCAACTCATACAGTGTATTGTGGTTGGTTAGGCAATGGCTAGTTGCGATGCCCAGGGAGGAGAGTGTAGGTTTTCCCAGCCCCTTTCCCACCAGGAATAATTTATAGGGCCTTCCAACCCAAGGCTCAGATAGCATTCAAGCAGGAGCTATACAGGCACTCATGGCAGCTGTCAGCACGTGCTTCTCCCAATGGCAGCCAAGAAACCCATTCCCTACTCTTCACCTGTATTAAAGCAAATAAATCTCTAGCATCTACCTCCAAGCAGGAGAAGAGAGCCCAGATCCTGAAGAGCACGTAGGTGCCAATCTGTTGGGTGTCTGTGCCCCACTCAGGCAGATTTTTCCATTCAATACAAGATGGAGTTATCTGCTCAGTGCCAGATCCTCAGGCTTTGGCCAGATGTGCAGGGAGCAGCCAGGGCTAGGAAGAAGCTCATTCAAAGAGGAGGTTGTTTGTGGCTTGGTAGCCAACCTGCCATCTCCAGTTTGGATCCTCAGCCATAAGCCCTCTCTGTACCAGGCAGAGCAATGCTTAGGTAGTCTGTGTTGTACCAGCCAAGACACCTCTCTCTCCATCTCTCACTCACACATAGCACATCTGTCATGCTCACAATGTCTTTCAGGTGCTCCATGGACAGTCTCTGTGACAGACAGCAGTGTTCTCCTAAGGGAATAGCAGGTACCAGGTCCAGGCTGGGCTCTCTCATAGGATGGGAGCTGGGGATGTGATAAGGCAGGAGAACATCAATAAATCACACCCAGCCCAGGGCTGAGTGTCGTTTTCACCATTCAGCTCCCACAAGGCAGCATAGAGGTGAGCTGCTCAAAGACTAAATCAGGGATGCTCATGGTGTTACAATCCCTTCCCTCCTTGGAGCTGACTTGTGTTGACATCAGTAGCCACTCTTCACACAGCTGCTCACATGCATGTGCTGGCTGTTAGAGAAAGGAACAGAAAGGACATCCCAACACCAACCTCACCTCATGTTCCTCCTCTGGTCTGGCTCACTGCAGGCCACTTTTGAATGTGTGCTAGTAGAGACAAGGCGGGCATCAACCACCACAGACTTATTATCAGATTAAGGGGACCCCAGAACTACTGTGAAAATGTGTTTCTGCATACAGAGCAACAAGCTTTGTCCAAGACTTCCGCAGTGTTCAAGTGCAAACATTCACGGTACTCAATTAAGAAAGCACTGGAGACAGCATACAGACCTCCTTCTAAGTGTGTTCCTGTTTCCAGTGAAAGAGGAATGGAGAAATTCACACACAAAGAAATTCATAAGCACCTGACAAGGCTACAGCTGTAAAACAGAGTATTTACTCATTTGTTGTTTCAAGAAATTTTAATAATTTTACAGTCAAGAATGATTATAAAAACATGCAAGTATAATCTATTACCAAGTATTTTACATGAACAGATTTTCCTTTAGAGGTAGCGTGGGGCAACACAGTGTTTGAAGTATTTTCTGTGATTATGACACTCTGAAACAATTTAGTAAATCCCAAACTCGAGACTGGTACATAAAATCCTTTTCACATTACTGCACACTATTATATTGTCTCTGACTCCCTAGAAAATAATATATGGTAGGGCCATTAGATAAAGTGGTTTTACAGACATATCTATATTTAGGTATAAACATGCCAGTAAAATCATTATACCTCTATAATCTTATTTTACTTACCAATAAAATATATCCACCACTGTAGGGGAATGCAGTGTGTACTTACTGCAGAGCAATGTTACACAATCACTTTCAAAATGGGAAGTGAAAGCTAACTTCTCCCATTGAAAATGCAAGAGGAATGTAGGTAGTCAGACAGTAATTATTCCAATTGGAATTTAGCCAGGACCAAAGGTTAGATTGCTTAAAAATATCATGAGAACCTTACTTGACACTGCACTTTTATGTGGATCAGACCTAAGGTAAGTATTAATAGAAAATTATTAGGCTGCACAGGCAAAATACAGCTCAGCATTAAGAGATAGTTCTGGATGATATTTCAAAATACAGAAAGTACACAAATAGGTCACTGTGCATTCAACCAGGCTAACTGTAAACAGACTACTACTCCAGCAGTGTACAGCAAAGACAGGCCATATTCAGGTCAGGTAAAGAAACTGAGGCAGAACAAGGACTGGTCACAGGTTTTTGGGGGTAGTTCTGTTGTGTGCTGACACTGGTACCTCCTCCTGCTGCAATCATGCCTTCTAGGTAGCCTTGCACACTAGGAATACTCTCTAGGAAGGGTGCTTGCAGGCTCCCCAAACCCAATCTCCAAGCTCAAGACAGCAAGAGAAAAGGAAGTCATGTAATACTGCAGTTCCAGACAAAAAGCTGTCTTGAAGGCAGCTTTCCTAATTAATAGAAGACAATGCTTGGGACAGGAGGCTGAACAATGCCCCTAGCCACCATCAAAGGGAACTTCACATGGATACTGGCTCCATATGGGAGAATAAAAAGCCTACCTCCAGCCTCTCCCTCCTGTGCTTCATTGGAGGGACACAAGGAAGTTCCTATCCCAGTGGTCTTTTGAGCTCTGCTCACTGAGAGCTCTGATGCTCTAAGCACTGCTTAGACTTCAAGCCACAAAATCTGGATTCAACAGCTGATTTTGTGTCTGTACCAGCTGCAATGCTAATTCCCAACCCTTCTCTTATGAGTAGCCCAATTCCAGGCCTCACCACTATCACCACCTTCAGTCCCATTACTACCTAAAGATAGATGTCCTGCCAGACCCAGTGAGAGACATCAGCATTACCCTTTGGCATTTGCTCACCTTTGACAGCAACTTAATTCACACTGCCTTCATTTCTCTGACAGTTTGAGCAGTATCAGACAATAAACCCAAAAGAAATCCTTATGTTTCAGGATCAGGTTGGAGGTAGGAAGAAATCCATCTCACCTGTGAAATACTTTAAAAACCTCAGAGGTGCATTGGGCCTAGCATCCAACACACCACCAGAGAACAAGTGCACTAAAAGAAGCTGTAGGGAAGTCAGCATTGCACTAGATGGCTACTGGGCTCTCCCACAAGGATATGTCCAGATCAAAGAACAACACTATTTCTGTATTTACCAATGACAGAAGACTGGTGACATTTTGATCTTCTTGTCTACTACCTGCCTTATGGGCAAACTGAAGGAGCTACAAAAAGACCCACGGGTCAAAAAAAAAAAAAAAAAAAAAAAAAAAAGAGGCAGGACTGACTGGAACCTCATCAACTCTTACTCCAAAGAGCTGGGGTTTAAAGCTATAAACCACATCACAATCTACACCTAGGTTTCTCTATCTCTCTGATTTTTGATGACCCAGTTTCAGTTTAGGACATCCTCTCAATCTCATGGTTACTCTGCAATGTAGACATGCTGCATGTTGTGCTCCTCTGAAGAGGCATTCCTCTTCTTCTAGCACTGCTGTAACTATGATCCTACCACACCTTCAGCCCAGGCTATTTGTACATTGACAACTCTTGTGCTGCTGTTTCCTGTATAACTGCTTACCACATAGGTGACATAAGTGCCCATAAATCTTCTCCTGGCTCACAGCCTTGTTGTTCCAGGAATTTTGTCAACAGACACAAAGAAGAGGAGGATGAATCTGGGGCACGATAAATGTGTCTTGAAAGCACCTGCACACTTCAGGTGCTGATAGACAGAATGAATGATGCTGCAGGAAAATCTCCATACATTCAGAGCAGAAAGATGGCAGAGACTAGGGATAATGGAAGTGCCATACACAGCGGTGAATGCAACTATCCAGCACCTGGACCAAAAGGGTTCATTATGGTGACCCTGAGTAAACAGCCCTCCAAGGGCATTTCAGTAGTTTCAGATGAAAACTGATATGGTTTAGTTTATTTTAACTAGCTTTGGACATCACTTATATTCTCATTCTGAGCTACAAATGCTTCTACGACAGTGGCAGAAACATTCCTCCGAGGTCTTTTGGACAGGTCTTCTTTCTATTCTTCACAATCACTCCCTCTCCAATATGTACCTTTGTCCACGCCTGTAACATCCCACAGATCCATTCCTATCTAACATACAAAATGTTTCAAATTTTCCCTTATTTCTCCCCATTCAGCCTTGTTCTTTTGGGGGATGCATCACATACCCCCAGCCAAATCCTTCAAAGCTTTTGGAGCTCCCTCATTACCTCACTGTTAGCTCTCTTTCCGTAGACACTGGGTGGAAAAGAGCACATATGTTTACTTCTAGTCTCTATTTATTTTCTTCAGAGCTGTTCTTTCTTTATTAAACCAGGTACAAACTCCTGCCTGACTTGGGCAGTGTCAGATACATCAGAGGCTAGTTCGCCTCTGTCTATCCAACAGGTATATGCAAGAATAAGGTGAAAAAGTACTTCCCCTTCTCTACCCCATGCAAAGGAGAAGAGCAATTCTCTCCCTGCACTTAAGGCAGTACAAAAAACACTTTGATCATCAATTAGATCCATATCATTCCCAATAGATGAAGAACTATGTCTTATTATTTTAAGCTTGCCCAAGGGTAAGTTCCCAGTGTCCTTCCCACTTCCTCCCACCCACTATTTTACATATCACAGCTGATAGCTTATACAGCCACAGCCTGCAACCTTCTGTTGAGACCAACACCAAATGATTCATAGAAATCAAAAATTAAAATCCTCGGCTTAATAGTCTTGCCCTTCCCCCAGTCACTTCAGGATTACTGTCTACAGCATCTGCTTTAGCACACTACCTGCTCTGAAACAACTCAAACAATAAGATTACCACTGCTAGGAGATGGCTCATATTTTGAAACATATCCCTAAACTCAGCCTAAATTTTCCCTTTGCTCAGCATTCCTGTAACTTTAATAATATCACCTTCATTCAGCCTAAACCATTTCTCCCTCTCAACTCACCATTTCCACCGTGAAAATGCTTGTAGGTGGTTATCTGATCACCCCTTGAGACTTTCCTCTGCTGCAGGAAAAGTTCAGCTGCATTTATTGCTCCTCATAATTCGAGTCCCCTTGGATCCTCATCAGGATGAGTGAGGGAGAATGAAGGAAATGGCTGGGCAGGGAGCAAAGGAGCGGGTCTGACCTGCTTACCCAGACTGGCACACACGTGCAGAGCTGCAGGACTCAGTGTCACACACACAAAAGCCATTAAGAGAGACAGCAGGTCAGTCTGGCATTGCCCAGTGCCAGCTTCTAAATGCCAGAGCAGAGAGGCTTGGCACAGCCACCCCTCTCTGCAAGCCTGGCTTGCGGAGCCAGGCTAGAGCCACTATTCCCCTGCCAGGATCTCACCCTTCCCCCAGCATCCTGCTTAGAGAAGTTTAGAGGGTTGAGACAGGTCCTCCCTGCCAGAGACTGAAATATCCTCACCACCTGGAGGGTTCAGTTGCCACAGCTGTCACTCCATGCATGTGTATGCTCCGCTTGAAACAAGGGATTTCAAAGCTTACGAGGCATACACCATTTACCACTTGCAACTGTTGTCTGCCCCACCTCAGAACTGAATCTCAGGCTCAGAGCGAGACCATCCAAATCAAGGGACATGCTGCTGCATGGGGGGTTTCAGCTGAAATCCACAGGATTTCAGCATGGTTGAAATTCAGCAGCTTTGCCTCCTGAAGTGCAAGACTCAGTTTAAACAGGCAGCAGAATGCTGCGCAGAGCAACGCCAGGTTTGCCTCCCAAATAGAACTGGAGCCCTTTGAAAATCCATTGGACAATCCTTTCCTTCCTTTCTTAATTCTCCACTTCCAGTTTTCATTTCCAAGCAGGAATCGACAGCACGTTAATAACATGAGGATATAAAAGACCACAATTTCCAAAAGCTAGGGATTTAAATACCTCCAATCCATTAATAACCATGAGAAACGCACATTTAACTTCACTTGGATGGTTTGGAAAAGCACATCCTTGGCATTTCTCATTATTTGATGTATTAATTTGAGGTTTTCTATTCAACTTTAATCAACTCTGCATTTTGTGCATTGACAGATTGATACAATAAATTTCAAAATTTAAAAAACAAGGAGAATTTTAATTTGCAATGGTGGAAATAAATGGGAAATTTAATTTTTCCCAGGCTCTCTCATGCACCTCGCTCAGTACCTGCTCATTCCCTGCATCATTTCCTTAAAGGGAAAACACAGAGCAGGTAAACAGAGTCTGCACTGGCTCTCAAAGGCAGCTGTCAAATTCCACACCAAGTGCCAAGATCCCCATTGATTACTCAAAGTCTCACATCAAGAGACAGTGTTAAATTATTTGGATGCCAGATATAAACCATGTAAAAGACAATTCAGAATCTTTTTTTTAAATGTACCATAAGCAGGAAAGAAAATATTTTCTTTTTTAAGCCAAAATTAAGTGATTCCTCCTCCTACAAGTCTGAGAATTCTAGAAAGGGCATCTGAGTCAGAGGGAGACAGCCTCAAACTACACTTGCACTTTGGTCATAGTCATCCTGTTTGCTGCTTATCTTCTCACATATAATGTATGACACAGGATACAGTTTTAAAGCATAAAGCTGCCCATCCCTTAAAAAAGATCCTCATGGGTGCACATTTCAGTTTTGGAACCCATGCAGCAGGACAAGGTAAGAAAAAATATGCACTGGCTCTACTCATGATGGCACTGCTACAGCAAAACTGAAACTGCCCTAAAGCAGAGTGCCAGGGTTCACCAGGCCTGATTAGACTCTTATGAAGGTGTTACAGACAGCAGAAATGGCAGAAAAGGTCACTTGATGCCTGAAGCACCAAGATGTGATGAGGACAAAAGAGCTGCTAAGTGGAGGTAGTGGGGTGGAGAGAGAGATGTATCCTGTGTGCTGGTCCAGGACAAAGCTGCAGTGCTACAGACATGGATGGGCCACATTTCACAGGCCACCAACATCCCTCATGGCCTCTTGTTCTCCACTGTTATGTAGCATTTTGGAAAGTGAGGTTTAGTCACCAAGGGACCCTGTGACAGTGCCAGCCTTGTTTATGAAATAAGACAGGGAATTAATCTGGAAGTGAAAGGGACCGAGATAATGGGTTTAGCATGTGGAAAGAGGCATGACAAGGCCACTGAAGCCAAGAAGAGTCAAGGCAAGTTCTGGTCAGGCCACTAGAAATTATATAGGAGAACCCAGAAAACCTTGGTTTGAATCTCCTTCTTTGTAATTGCCTGTCTGTTGATCCCTCCCTTCTCCTCACTCTGATCCTTGGTAAAGGACTTTTATGTTCCTGTTATCATTACTTATTGAAAAATAAAACTATATCTACTCAGGAGAAATAATAAGGCAAGACAAATATATGACACCTAAAAGGGTGGAACTGAAGGCATTTGGAACAGTACACTCCCTATCCAGAAGCATCCCAAAAAACACTTATCACTTTAGAAAAGCTTGATCCTTATGATAAACACTAAAGCCAGGATGAGAATGGAGAATTGATAACCGCAAATCAGAAAAATTTGTGATAGTCTCATTTTTCTTCTCCTTTCCCTCTTTCTTCTTCCAACCCAACTCTCTTCCCTTTCCCTAACTTTCTGAGTTCAATGACCAGTAAGGGACCAGCCATCAAGCAGCTGGATACAATATGCTTTCACAGTACATTAGTGCTGTGCACCAGACCATGCTGTGCCTGCAATTGTATGACAGGTCAGGGCCAATTCATCTTTCTGAGACCTTCAATCAGCAGTGTCCAGAGAGCTCTCCCCATTGGAGGGACCCAGCCCAGCAGCCACTGACCTCTCCCTCTGCTCAGCACTCGATCATATTTACGGCACTGCAGTGAAGGAAAGATACACAAGCAAAGCCATGTCAGGACCACAGCTCATCACTGGCTGCTGATGCTTCAGGGACAGGGATGGGAAGACCCAATCCAGTACAAACAAACCAGATTTGACTCAGCTGAATGCCATTTCCATGCAATTTTTTTTTCCTGTTTTTTGTTTTCTCCAGCCTCTCAAATTCATTGATGCTGGCTACTTCAGGCATCTTTCCCAGCAGCTCATTCCACTGTTCATTCTTCCTCATGCCAGTGAATGCATGTGAGGAGGTACCAGCCCATGTCAACTCCCAGCCCAGCTCCACCACTGACTTCATCATGGTGCAGTTCATCCCCCTTGGACCACATCTGCTTTACACAAAAGTCACTATAGCTTATGTTTGCAGCAGGAAAAAGAAGCATTAGCAGCGAGGGTAAGAGATAACATAACCAGAACACGACAATTGTCACAATACTGAATACCAGTAAATAAAAATCAATACTATGGACAAAGTGTAGCCGTGGCTTATTAATGCTTTAAGATCAGTATAGTTTTAAAATAGTATAAGAGGGCTTAGTTAAAAAAAAAATCCAGTATTTCAATATTCCTTATCAACTTCCTTCAAGCTACAATGTATGTCCTACTCTACCACCCTTCCCCATCCATCATTTTTCTCCAATCCATTTTTTGTTCTTCATGGCTCCATTTCTCACTTTAAGCACTGTAATATTTTGGGCCATCCTTTTTACCTCTTAGCTCACTTATATTCACACCATTCATTGTCTGAGTTTAAATCTTAAAAGCATGGAGGGAACAAACCACAAGTGAAGTCTTGTTCTAATCCTTCATATCACCATCTAAAACCACTAAGCATTTTTTGAAAGTGCAAATGCCATTGTTTTTTTTCTCATCCTTTGCCTTATTCTCCTCATCAGAAAGATGGAGATGCATCTTCTCTGCTTCATAGAGTTGGAATGTTTAATTATTTATGGTATTTAAAGTACTTTTGACTCTCAAGCAATAGAAGCTACAGGAGCTGAGATTATTATTATTATTGCTTTCCACTGCACTTACCCGAAGGCAGCAATGTCTTCTTGTGAGATGATACCCAACATTACTCACAGGATCCCAAGAGAGTGTACTAAAACCTGTATGTCCAAGATCTTGAGGACAATAAATCCTAGTTTAGCTAGGAGCAGAGAGAAAGGAAATCCTGTAATACCACAAATACTTGGCGACTGCCAAGCTAATTCGTGATACTCAATATCGACTTTGCCACATTGACTCAAATTGAAAACACTGCTGATCTGTAGTTTTTGATGAAACATGTTAGCAAGTGCAGATTTGTTAAGCTTATGCTCACAAAAATATCTAAACTCATGATATAATTCACCTAGTGCCAAGCCTTGCTGGCAAGGAAGAGCAAGAGCAATGCAGAGCTTTGGTGAAGGAGGCAGAGCTGCAATGGGCAGCCAGCCCTCAGGGGTGGAGCTGCAGCTCTTCTCAGCACCAGGGTCCATCCTCCAGGCAACTTCCAACCAGCCCTAGGAAGCTCCTGTTTCACCAAGAGATCTGTCCTGAGGGTCTGACACAGATCCAGGAGGTCTGGTTCCAGCAGCTCTTGGACAGTGGAAATGTAAAGCCCAGCTCCATTTAAATTCACTTGCAGAAACTCAAAAAGGAGATCACCTAGGCATGGGTCTCCAAAATGGAGAACCTGGATTTAATTTATCTGGGGGAAGGTGGGCAGACCTGAATCAGCAGGCTTTACAGTATGGACAAAAAATCTTGGGACCTCTAGTTCATTCCCAAACAAAATCCAGGAGCCTGCAGACCCCAAGAGTCCTGTCTGGGGCTTCAGTGTCAGAGGTGCCAGAAATCTGGGATTCATGGAGAAGTCCCCACATGTAATTTTGAGGCCCCATGCCGTTAGACCAGACCATGAGTTACAGCAGCCCACAGCTAGAAGCCCTGGAAGCCAGGGGAAGAAATACAGCTGTGACAAGTTCACCACAGTTAATTAGTGACTCTTACAGGTACCTCTGAAATTGCAGTGCCCCAATATTTGCAGGGAAAGGAAGGGAATCTTAACATTAAGTTTGACCTAAAAAAGTTTCAGCCTCTGAAGGTATCCCCCTGCCTGGAAAAGCTTCTTGCACCCTGCAGGCTTGTGATTCTGTCAGACTTCACAAACTGCACTGCACTGTGCCTGAGCACCAAGTGACACCTGGGGGGAACACAAAAGGGTTTGAGGGGTTCTGGAAGTCATGGGGCAGCTGTTGTCATTGGCAAATTTACAGAGAGAAATTTACAGGAAAATTGCTCTGCTTTGGGGGATTTTTCTGTTGAGCAGGGACAAATGGTGATGGCTGGAGTAGTCCTGGAGTCAAGAGAAGAGATGCCCACCCTGACTCAGTTTCTTCTTTCAGTTTCCACTGTTTCTTGGGTTACACTGCCATAGAGCAATGTTGAAAGACTTGTGCATTCCCACTGCAGAATTAATTATAAGGTTAAATAAGGGTGTGTATGTATTTTTACAGGCACACACACACACGGTATATATTTGTTTATATATAAACATAAAGTGTTTGTTATCATTGTTTATTTTTATCTAAATTTAGAGGGTATATATGCACTCCATCTCATCTTGAACCAGGAGACAGGTCTGCATTTCTTCAAAGGTGGAAAATAGGTGAGAGAAGCAGCTCTTTACCCTTTTCCTGTCAGACCTGAAACGGCTCCAGTTCCCAAACACACTAAATCCATGTATTCCTGAAAAGGGGAAAATTCAAAAACCATCCTGGGACAGAAAAAGAAAAGGTGGAGACAACATTCAAGTTGCATCCCTATTACATCTAGGATGGCCCTTGAAGGAAATCAGCTCCTAAGTCAAAAAACCCAAATGTTATTGCTACACCAGAGGCCAGCACCCAGCACAAAGCAGCTGTTCTCCCTTCCAAGAGTGGTTTCTGGGCTGGAAGAAGAGACACCGCTCAGACAGTGGGTGGAGGTTCAGTGGCTATATTGTCAGGGCTATCTTAACACTGCCCATCTTGAACTGCTGCAATAGCACTGAGGTGTCAGTCCTGCCTTCTGAAGGATTTTTATACAACCCTGAGGTTATAATAGCAAATAACCACCATGTTAAAGCAGTCAGTTGAAATTGTCTTTACCTCGGTCTTACCCTTGTTTGTATACAGCAGTACCAATATTGACATCCTGAATAGCCAAAGATTATATGCTGCAAATATTACCCATCCCCAAAATGATGTAGATAAAGCAAACCCAGTTGTCTATGTGAACTGCCTCTCCAAGTGCCTTGAGCACACCAATCATCCCCCTCTAAGCTCCTGGGGCTATGCTCACTTTGGGGTTTTCATGTTTCTTCTACTCAACATGGCTTTGATTCTTCTCCAGGCCAGGTCAAGGCCACAATGAAGGGAACTTCAGCCCCATGGGGTCCCCAGTTTCAAATAAAAAAAATATCAGCCCTTAGACACTATCCTTGCTTCCTGCAAAACCCCTCTGACACAGCCCTGCTTTAGTGTCCTGTTCAGGATGACAATGTGGCAGGACCTTGATTCCAAGCCAGGAGGCATTTCTGCACGCAGCCACGTCAATTGTTATATTTATGAAGATGCCAAAGTATATTAAAATTCTCAGAGGCCTTTGCACTATTCATTTCCACTACCACTGTGCCAGAGGGGTGTAAATCCCCTTTGATCTGATGTGGCAGCATCTTAAACCTGCTTTGCACAGGTGTTAGCACCTTTGTGAGGCACTGTGTGCCACAGGAGGGGGTTCATGATCCACATCCAGAGCATACACCCAGAGAGAAGCCTCTTGCCATGCTCCTAGTGGCATTTGTCTCAGGGGAGAAAGGGAAAAGCTGGAACAAATAAGACACTTATGCATTATCAACTGACTACACTGTTGGTGTTCTGGGATCCCCCTTCCTCTTGTTTATCTTCGGAGCCTGCACAGCTTCAGGGACTCTCCACCTCCCTGACCACATTCCAAGCACAGCCCTGTCATCACTTCATCCAGAGTCCCAGGGTACTTCAGCAGGACAAAAAACAATACCCATTTATCATTCCTTCTTTCCTAAATAAAGAAATCAGAGGACTCAACAAACCTGGAGCAGAGGTGAGTTGGTGGGCAAGCTGTGCAGCCCTTCCAGGTGATTCATTCACCCAGGCTGGCCTGGCAGGCAGCTAAGGAGCCATCCTCTCCAGATCCATCTGCCTTCCAGCTTCCCCCCACTGCTATAATTTGTATTTATATATAAAATATAATTGCCTAAAATCATATATTTAAAGAGAAAAAAAAAAAAAAAGAAAGAAAAATCACCACCTCATACCCAAAATATCAGATACCCAGACACTGGGGAAAGAAAACGCACTCAGGCAGTGCATCAACTCCCTAAGGGAGGTACTCAGGTTTGAGTTACTGCCAAGATGACATCTGTAGGGAAATAAGCCACCAGATGCAGGGAATGGACTGCAGGGGCCCAGAGCAATGGGAAGGGGAGGGAGGAAAAAAAAAAAAAAGAGCAAGCAAGGCAGAGAAATAAACCAAGAAATTAAGCAGTCTAGTTTGTTCATCACTAGCTATTCTGCTTTACAAAATTTACAGGCGTTTTCCACTCCCTATCTCTGCTTGCTGAAGCAATTTCCCAAATGTCCCAGTACCTGCTTCAAACCATCTGGCTTGCCATACCCCAGCCCAGCAGATTCTCAGCCAGAAAGGTTTCACTGCCCATTAGATCAAAGAAGAGACATCTTCTCTAGGTATTGGGATCTATGGGTTCCCTCACTTCTTCCCTCTACCTAGAGGGTCACCAGTCCCCTCAGAAATAAAAATAACCTCATACACATTCCAGCTTTCAAAGCAAGGCATCTTCCCAAGCATCCCTTTGGCAACATCAATCCTGTCTCCCTCACCCCTTCAAGCCCACTGGTGAGAAGAGGGGGTATGTCCCACACCAGCAGAAATGGGAAAAGAAGAAGTTGATGTTTCACCAAAAGGCTTCGGACTTGTCACAGCAGGGAGAGAAACACACTTGAAAAACCTGGCCCTGGCACTAACCATCATCTCCTGGACTGGTAGTGCAGGGCAGCTGGAGCTGCTGGGGCTGAATACCAGATGTGAGATGACAGGAATGCAGAGCAGCAGTCACACAGGGCAAACATGGAGGCAGTAAGAACCACAGGCTCCCTCTGGGACTGCAATGACATGTTCAGCAGACAACACATTTAGAGCAAGAGCAGTGGAAAAGATGCACGTACCAAAGAGTCAAGGGAGCAGGGTAATGAAGAGTCAAACCATCTGACCACAGCTTACAATGAACAGCATCAAAGCAAGACAAGCAATGTGTGAAAGAAGGGCAAGGTCTAGGGAAGGTTCTGCAGCATAAAACATGCAGGGCACCGGCTTCCCTACAGAGCTCACCTGCCCAGAAGACTTTACCCTCCCTAATCCAGCAACAGCCCAGAACAACCACTAGTAGCAGTTCTAATCCTTGTTTCACAGAGCCCCTCTAAAGGTCCTTAGACATGCCTGAAAACTCAGATGACCACCAGACAACCGTACTTTGTACATGTGAAATCTTTGTACTTGTGAAACCTGTACCTGTTGTCCAGCACCTGAAGGAAGCAAAGGAAGGTCCTTGTCTTTTCCCTACTATTTGCTGTGTTCCAGGAGACAGCCTTCTGCTATTACAAAAAATATCATCTGATGCTGAAACCTCACCTAGGGATACCCCTTTGGTTTTTTTTATAACCTTCACTGGATTTTCGGTTTTGATGGGCCTCACACCAGCACCAGGGTGTCAGCCAGATGTCAGCACAGCTGAAACAGAAGCTGCTGCAAGTAGACAACTGGTGGGACAAGGGGATCCCATGGGGATGGTTGTGACCACACTTTCAGTTGCATGACTGAGCCCATGTACTCTTTTCCTACAAAAGTTTCAACCAGAAGGGGAGTAAAAGGAAAGTCACAGAGCAACCAGCAGATGTGCTAAGAGTAAATCGGATAGAGCTGCATCATAGAGAGAGGGATGACAGAGATGCTTTGCCTTTTCTTGTCTTCAGGTGCTTACTACTCCCCAAAAAGCCCATCAGCCTGTGCCCTTCCTCTAGCAATGCACACTTTTCCAAGGAGGTGGCCAGGGACAGTTAGGTGCAGGCAGTCCTTCCACTCCATCACAGGCTGACATCCATGCCAGGTGCAATGCACGCAACCACACACCCATGAACAGTGATCAGAAAAAGTGGATAAAAGCTAAGGGAAAGGAAATAGCAGAGCAGAGAAAGGGAGAACAAGAAGAAAAGTAAGAAGTGAGAGGGACAGTGATAAGAAGAGATAATAATGGGAGAGAAAGTGAAGAGGGAGTTACTTTGCAAGTGGTAGCTAAAAATCTCCCAACGTTTACAGCAAATGATGCATGAAATACACTGTCAGAAATGTGATGCCCAGAAACTATTGCTGCTAAATATTTAATCTGATTGGCAGGGAACCGTTAAAAACCTCAGTCTGGATCTCAAGCTTCTACAGAGCAACAGGTAAAGTAAATACTTCAACATGTAGTGATTCGCCGTGGGTGTCACCAATCCTTCCAACCTGCAGCACTTGGCAGGGAAAAATGTTGTCAGTGGATATTAGCAACATTAGAAACAGGCTAGAGGAAAGGTGCTGTTTATGGACTTTGGCTCCCACTGCAACCTAGAGAAAAGGGGAAGGTGGATATGCCAATTGTCTTCTTCAGAAATTAGAACACACACGCTGCTGCGAAGATGTCACACAATGCAGTTCACGTCCCTCACGCACTAGAAAGTCATGCAGGAGCATGGTACATCAGTGCTGCAGGTCTACTGCCTCACACTTCCCTGCATGTAATCCCTGAAGCCAATCTGCAGGCAGACCAAAGGCTGCCTCCAGCAATCAGCTCCCACCGTCTGTCGAGCATGAAGCAGGTCAGGACGTCCTGCACGCGTGTGTCCTAATGCCACCACCAAGGAGGCAGCAGGGCAGCTGGGGTGCAGGCAGGCACACAGCCCTTTGGGTAGGAAGCCTGATTAGCTGCTGCTGCAGCATGCAGAGGGGACACAGGGCAGCCACCTGCTAACAGGGGCTTGCACACCTGCACACCCAGTGCAGGGTCCCACTTTGCTGACTCTACCCATAAAGCTTTCAGAGGCACTGCTGTCCATGTCACCTCTGGTGTCCCTGAGCCAGCAGCTGAGCTGGGTCTGTGCTCCCAAACAGTGGCTTCTTGGAGCCTTGCAAAGGAGGAGGATTGTGTTTAGACAAAGCTTTTGCAGTTTAAAAGTACAACTCTGTTCTGATTTAGAGTCAAACCTGGCCACTCAGAGATAGTCTGGGAAAAGAACAGACTTTCTTTTCAATCATTTTGTATTGTTCAAATCCACTCATTTCCAGAATGAAGCCATTTAGAGGGTTGTTTATTTAGGTATAACGTAACATTTTAGATTTTCCAAAACTAACAAAGGTAAAAATATTCTGCTCTGCTATAGTGAATTTCAGACCAAGTTCCTCACCACCATCCAGTACTCCAGCAACAGGAGTACAGCTCTTCCTAAGAATTCTGCAGGTCCAGGGCATGTGGTTGACTCAGTGCTGACTGGCACTGACAACTTACAAACTGCATGAGCCATGTAGCTACCTTCCAAAAAAAGCATACATAGATATAAGTAAATACATAAGAAGCGGAAAGCCATGACAGAAATCTAGGGGAAAACCAATATGCTCCATACTTGTTCAAGAGGACAAGGGATTTTACTGTATCGAAAACCCCATTTCACATAAAACATCTGCAAATCTAACACTGGCTGCAGAGCATTGGAAGTATGGGATGAGGGCTCCACAGATAAGACAGCACTGAGATCTTCTCTAGGCACCGATCTTGCAGATCTTCTGATAGATTCATAAATCTCCCATCATATTCCCCTTTCTGTATTTCTGGCTGCTTTGCTGTCCCTGTTGCAGCTGTTCAAGGAGCTGACTTCATCAGAATATGCTTTGTGAAGTGCTTTTCTGCTCTGTATGGTGCTTTTGCTTGCTTGCTTGCTTTCAGTAAGTGCCAAATCACTGAAGAATGCCAAGGCTAGAGCTCTGAAAGTTAAGACCAAGGAAAGAGTAAGTATGATTTTGTGGCATCATCAGCTGAAAAGTGACACCTCACAAGCACAAAGGGAAGTGTGACTTTTGAGTACAGCTGTACAGTGTTCATCAGCCCAGCTCACAGCAGCACAAGTAGGCTGAGTGATTTGCTCATGGGCTCTGACAAATCCTGCTACTGCTCAAGACTTGTCCAATCCCAGCTTGCTAGGCTTGTGAGAAGGTACCGTGGGCAGCTGGCAAGGCAGAAGGAGACCTGTGCCTGTGTTTCAGCTACTCCAGCTGACAGCCTGACTTTCTATCCTCAACCACCAATGAAGGTGGGCTTGCCAGACCACTGACCTACTGCAGGAAAAACCTGCTGGGGCAAGGAAGCAAAATGACTTTACTGACCACAGCTCTTGATTAACTAAGTAATAGCCAATTCATGGAACAGTGAGATAGGAGGACCCTGATGCTATGCCTCCTATCTTTACCACAAATTGAGTCTTCCCTGTAGCCCAGGACAGCACAGCCCCAGACTTGCACACAGTGCTTCAGCCTTTGCCTTAAAAAGTGCCCTTACGAATTTGCAGCAAGAACCCATTTCTCTGATGCTGGGCTCCTGTCACTCTTTGAAATTCCTCTTAAAATTGTCCAGGAACTAGCTGTGACACCAGAACACAGTCACTGTCCTACAGTGAACTATGCTGAAGCACTTATTTTACAAATGGCCCTGCAAACAGGTATCACAAAAGAATATGTTTAGGATGCTCTTCACATCACAATCACACAGCAATTCACCCATAGAGGCTGGAGCCACCAGCTGAGATACTGCACCAGCTAATGGCTCTGTTTCTTATCATCACCTCTTCCTTTCACTTGGAAATGCACTCAGTCTTAAAAGCAGATCAGCAAATTAACATTTCCAGGTAAAAAATACATCCATGTATGAAATAGCCAAGTATGTGAAAAAGGGCTTTATATGAAAAACGTGCAGATTTTTTTAAGCACAACTGGATGAGAAATACTGTGATAAGAGTTCTTGCTTCAAATTTTCCCATGCCTGTCAAAAAGAGGAGATATAGAACGGCACACTTTTTAAAAACTAATTAGGCTATTTTATTCCTAAAAAGAAAACTAAAAAAAAAAAAAAACAGAAAAAAAATTCAAACCAAAGGGGCAAAAAAACCCAGCTAATGAACACTTTGTTGGAACTAACCCCTCACTGCATTTTTTGTAAGAAGAGTAAATTTCCTCCACAGACCTTCCATTGCAAAAGACAGCATTCAAACAGATCTATAATCAAAGAAAACATAAACAGAAATATTAATAAACATGTTGATACACATAATATGAATAAAAAACCTGCAAGAAAAGGCACCACAGCTCTGTCTTGTTCAGAAGCTCAGGAAGATTTTAGAGGCTCCAAAATCACATGAAAATTTACTGAATCAAGATCAGTTTCCCAATGCCTGTGTGTGTGATAAGCAAGTGTCTCATGTCACCCCTGGCCACCTACATTCATAACAATTCCCCCACCCCTCTTGGCCTCCTTGTCACCCAACACTCAGGCCTCTTCTTCATACAGGTCCTGGTTTTCCCAGTTTCAGCCAAGGGCCCACTTTCTTCACTATTCCTTAGTGACTAAAGGGAATAATTGGCCCCTGCCCTCTCTTTATAGCAGTCCTTTACAGAATTGCTGTTTGGTTTCCACCCACAGTTATCTTTCTCTAGACTGAACATGTTTGGCTCTCTCAGCATTTCTTACAGGTGTCATCTGCCCCATCCCTGTGCTTGCTCCCACTCCACCCTGCAAACTATCATTTTGGAAACACTGCACCCTGACATGGATGCAACACTACACATTCACAGACAAAAGGACAGGGGAGAAATTATCTAAGGGTCCTGCAAATCAGAGGGGCAGGACTTCTGTGGGAACACCACACCCTTTTCCTCCTCCCCAGGAGAATTCTGGACACTACTTGTAGCAAAGCTCAAGAGTCACTTCTCTGGAAACAGTACTTTAGCCTCTGCCAAATTTCACAGCAGGAACTGTGCTGTCTATTCAGCGCTTCCTTTTGTTCATTTGCTGCTATTGTTTGGCTACAGCTACTTCTCAGTCTCTGGTTCTGCTCCTACACAGCTCTGGTAGCAGTGCAGAGCAGGCACCTGACCAACAACCACTCCAACAGCACTAAACAATCCCTCCTTCGAGTTCTCTCTCCTCTCTGTTTACATTCTTAAGCACACACTTTAAGGCAGTCATCACATCTCTCTCTTAATTGTCATTTGGCCAAGCTAAATGTAATTAGTTACTTTAATCTTCCCTCTTAGATCAATCCCTCCAGCATCTTAATCATTTTTGTTGCTCCACTGAATTTGTTCTGATTTGCTGCCATCTTTGGGGCACAAAGTTCTCCAGAAATTAGACTAGGTACACTCAGATGAGGCTCCTGAAGGAAACATGACTAGAAACACGCAGGAAACATTTCCTTGCTTCAAGACACAACAGTTCTGTTTATGCAATCCAGAAATCACATCAGCCTCTTTGCTGCCGCATTGTACTGTGAGTGCACATCTCATTTGCTAACCGGTATAACCCCAGTATCATTTCTAGCATTACTGCTTTCCAGGGGTATACCTCTCATCTCTGCTTTCTTTCCAAGCACAGTCTGATTTTAACTCCTACTATTCAATTTACTATCCACTCTGTTAATCCCCAAATCCTATTCTGAGGTATGACTGCTTAGCTTGCTATGTATCTCAAATCTCTTTGATTTCCAGTGGAAATACTCTCACAAAGCAAAGGCATGGGGTTTGTCATCAGAGTAAAGTCAAGACATATCCCTAAATTCACAAGACAATATGGATTGTTCACAGACATGTCCTCATCATCTGTCCCTCACCAAAAACTACCAAAAGGTTTTCAAGGGCTTCAGTTTGCTTTGGTGGTGACCAATGCTTGTCTGTGGGCTGCTGTGTGACAGCCTTGCTGCTCTCAGAAAAAGCAGTGGGCCCTGGAGACCCAGGCAAGGCCCCGTGACAACAGCTGGGAGCACTGAGCAGGTGCTGCTTAAGCATCACTCCCAAGGTACATTTCTGTACACTGTCTTGCCCTGGGCACATCCCCAAAGTGGGCACAGCACCTTCCCAATAGTCTGAACATCAGCTTCCTCCAAATAGTGGTGCCTAAGCCTTCTCTCCTCCTTCATTCCAAAGAGGGGGGAGGTGGGAGGCTACTTCAAAGCCTTTCTGTGAGACATCTCATCTGTGCAAAGCACACCAGATGCTGCTCAAGCAGCAAGTAGTCATAGAAGCAGGACCTGGGTGCAAAGAGTATTTTTTAAGGATTCAAAAGGAAAAAAACCCTTTCTCTCCTCCAAAACTTTTCCTTCTGAAATCTCCTTCAATACTCTTCCCCTGCCCCTCCAGCTCCCAGAGCCTCCAACAGCTCCCAAAGTAGTTCAAAGGCACTGAGACACTGGCTTTGCCTCCCCAGCCCCAGCCCACACTGACCACCTGCAGGACTGCCCCAGCCCAAAAGCTGTGCCGTATAGAATGAAGTGCAGTTGGGCTTGTCTAGACTGTAGGAGGAGAAAAGAAGATGGAAGAACAGGGAAAGGTGTGGGTGGGTGAGGAGCCTGCCCTGGGCAGCACAGATTCACTGCCTCCATGGCTGCTCAGCTCCATGGAGGAGAGGCTGCTGAGCCCTGTCCAGCTTCTGATAGCCACAAGGCAGCTATGGCTCAGCAGTGTCTAAATGAAGTGGGGGTGTCCTTAACACAATACCTCTGACTGGGCCTGCTGCCCTTCTGCTCTGGGACCCAGATGAAGGGGGCACATCTACCACACAAGAGTAGCATCAGCTTCCCTCTTCAAAGAAAAGAAGTCCAAAATAAAGCAACGGCTACTCCCTCCCACCCTCTCCCATGAGTATGTACTGCCAGTGTGGGTAGGTAAACGTGTCAGCTCTCTCAGTCCTTCACAGTCCAGGTTTTAGCAGGACCAGAATGCAATTTACAGCCAGTGAAAGTCCAACAAAGTGTATAAATCTGTCTTCTGGCCACAGCCTATTCTCATAATCCCTGTTAGCTCACATCCCCCTCATCAGCATCAAGAGAAGGTTTTCTGATTAACTTTCCAGACTCAGAAAGGACAAAGGAAGCTAAGCACAACTCAAGTCACTAGAAAAGCCGCAACATGTGTGAATTGGCTGGATTCATGACAGTTGTTAGCACCATAACAAAGATCTTTATTACAGAATCCATCTCAGCAGAGAGAGAAAACAAAGTGGGTTGCATAAAAATACAAAACTGTGTCTGTCCTTTGTATGTTCAGAAAACATGAGATGGCACAGATGCACACATACACCTTCCCCACACTTTGCACTTACTTGAAGCCCAAGGGTCCTCCTGCAGGAGACCAGTGTGCTTCTAGTTGAAAAGAAAGACCAGACCTAGGCATGTATCTAAAGCAGAGGAGCCCCATCCAAACCACCTGACTGTATCTCCAGGCACAGACCAAGGAGAGCTGCTTTCTGCCAAATGCTGATCAGCATGTACTAGACCAGCTCAACCAGGATGGAGGTGGTCAGCTTGGCTTCACCGAACTGGGAGCTGACTATGGCCAAGAGAAAGCTTAGTGTGGCTTTTACCTTCCCAGTCTAGCACACAACAAGCTGATTCCCAATTACACCTTCTCCAAGCCCTTCAGTTTTGCACTGAGGAGCTTCATCCATCCATACAGCACACCACAAGTTCTGCTCAAGGTTCTACAGCTGCTCCCCAGTATGTTCTTCTGTTTACTGGTATGAATGTTTCATGTCTCATTGCCAGTTATGAGAGGCACAGCTTAACATCCTCCTCCTGAGTGAAGCTTACCTTCTCTTTACATTGCTATTCTAATATTCCATGCAACATATGATCTCCAGATGATTTTATCCAAGTTCTGTATTTCTTTGGCTGGTGTAATAAATGTGGCATTTCAGTAAAGCCAAGATTCAAGCTGAGTCTTTTGCATACAAACTCTTTAAACCCCAAGGCTTCAACTAAGTAACACACATAGGTTTGTCCTATGCAGGAGGAGCATTGGACCAAACATTTTTGCCACTAATTATTTAGACATCCTATAAGGAAATCAGAAATTTAAAAGGAAATTTAAGTTTTTCATGTTTTTTTCCCCTCTCCCTCTGGATCTCTGACTGTAAAATCAAGTTCTAGGATTTTTCCATCAATTTTTGTCCTGCAGCTTTAAAACCATTTTATATCACTCTTTCAAAGTAGTTCAGATTATGAGAAAACACAATTAATTTGCCTTAAAAGTCTCAAATTTTGATCAGATGGAAATTTCAACTATGCCAAATACAGTCATTTTAAGCAGTTCTACCAGAGAGCATTGATTTTTCTCCCCCAGGCACAGTCCATGAGGATTTGGGGGAGCAAACCTGATACAACTTAATCTGATCCCAAAACTAAATGTCAGCTAGATTCTATATCCACACCTGTTTCATACTGCAGGAAAAGCAATACATTACACAATTAAGAAAACACTTAAAAACTTACATGGAAAAGAAGTGTTTAAGAATCTGTTGGATCCTTATAATCATGTTATTTAACATTTGAGAAAAAAGGAAATCATAAGACACAAGGAAAAAACCAGCACCTTTTGTATTAACATGAAGCATTAATGCAGCATTCATTGCAGGCACTGAAAGAGCAGCCTAGACAGTACCTAAATAGCTCTTTATGATGTTCCTCCAGTGACAAAAGTGAACAAGTTTATAAACAAAAATACTTCAAAATGAAGCTGATTCAAATAAATATTGGAAGCCCTCGTGTCTTGTACCACAGAACAGATATCCAAAGTGAATCCAGTCTGATGCTGAATCCACAACCAATGCCAAGATTGCCCATTTTGAAGGGACAGTGGAGCCAGGCTCTGGGCTGCAGCTGCACCCTTGTACAGGCACACATTGAAACAGTTGCTGAACTGCACTATCACAGAAGACTGTCACTTTAGAGGACACAAAAATTTCTGTATTACCCTGTGCACTTAAAAGCACACAGACTATCAGGGCAAACCTTCTCTCTAATTTTCTGTTTTGTTTGATTTTTATGCTTCATCACTGCTTCATGCAAGCAGTATTTTCTTAGGAAAGATGTGCCTTGATGAAGATGGGCAATGCTTCTAAATGCATGCAGGAAAAAATGTATGAAGACACATTATAAAACGTCATTCTTAAACTAGCTCCCTCCTGGGGACACAGTGGTGTTACAAGCAGCAAGCCCTGGCCCATGTCTCCTTAGCCTGTAACATCCAGAGAAACAGATCTCTATGGGGTGCCACAGACCATCCCTATATCTGGTCATGTCAACAGACCTCATGCACCAGCTTGCCACTGTCTGGTGTGAAAGCAAGGTCTGAGAAATCCATAAATTGTGGCTCAGTTCACCTAAAGGGACATTGGTGTTACTTGCAAATTCAAATCATGTTTGAGAACCGTTTACATTGGGCACAGACTAAGGAATTTCCAGGCCTTCGAGTTCAAAAAGAGATGGACTATCAGGTACGCAGTCTTCTTACAGAGGACAAGACACAAGACAGAGAAACAGGCATTAGGAGATTTTGGATTCCTCGTGGAACATGATTGTTTTCCAAACTGGGTGGTGAAAGAGTAATAATTTAATACACCTCTTGTCTCTTCTAGCTCCCAACCCAGTACATCCTTAAAATGCATACACGCAGAACAAAGAGATAATTAAAAGCTTTCAGAAAGCTCATCTATGTAGGCTACCTTTGACCTTAGTCAATAAGGATTAGCTTTTTGAGAGGGCAAGCTGGAGCACATCCATGGGGCTCCTGCTCTACACTGCCCTTCAAAGAAAAAAAGCCCTTCAAAAGTGGTCTTTCTCCACTGACTCCCTGGAGTTCTTCTGGAAACAAGTCTCCCACAGCCAGTGTTCACTTCTGGAAAAACTCGCCTTTCCATATAAAAGTCAAACATCTCACCAAGCTTATAAAAGCAAATGTATAACAAATGATGAGAGAGGATATACTGAGGGATATGAACTGCAGGAATGAAAATCCCAAGTGATTTTAAAGATCTGGAGACAATTGTAAAGAGTTACCTGCACATTATAGGAAACTATAAAAATTTTCATTGGAGCAGTAACTCTGCTTTTCTGTCACAGAGTCCATAGTTCTCATCTCTCATCCTTAGTTTAGGAGAACTTGCCTGAGGATCTGGTCTTTGTTTCCTGGGAATTCACCTCCTCCTGTCACTTTATTCCCCACCTGGAATCAGCACTGGAGCTCAATGCTAAATGAAACATTTTGTTTTCATGTCACCGGGAAAAAACAAACGCATCCAAAGAAGAACAAGAACAAACCTGCACTGACTAATTTCGAGGAAGAATTAGCTCGCATGTCTCCCATGTCTCAGAGGACTCCACTGCCTCTGGGCTACAGAGCCTGTGCCTCCATTTCTTTCAGGTTGAAATAAATTCTCTTTTTATAAGTAATTACTTTGTATTGGGCCAAAGAAACAAACTACCTCCACAGCCCGGTCGTTAGAGCACTCCCTCTCCAGCACAATGAATAGGCATTTATATAAAGTAGAACAGTTCCAACTGGAAAAGTTCCAACTGAGAAAGCATTACTGCAGAGGACCCAGTAGTCTGAGCCCTCATCTTGGCTAGGACAACCTCAGGGACAAGTCCCCACTTCGAAGTATGCAGAATAAGGATGCGTCACACAAAACCCTGTTAGTTTTCTGCCCACCAGGCTGCTAGCTATTCTTTTCTCTGCTTTTTCATGAAAACACATCAAACACTCTAATTAAGCTCAGCGCACAAGTAGCAAAACCTCTGAAATTACTTTTTTTTTTTTTTGCAGTTGGGCAGTTAACCCATTTCCAAACCTCTTCTGTCAAAAACATTAATCATCTTCTCTAATGTCAAAAGCTGAAATCAGGAATCAATCTGCCCTAACAAAAAAAACCATAGAAGACTATCAAGGCAAGGCATGTCGTTAAACAGCCCTCATCTATGCATCTCCTGGTTTCTGAAAGTTATTATGCCCTCCAGTAAGAAAAAGGCCATTATGCAGAAAGGGTTGTTCATGTATGATACCCTCTGTGACAGCCAGCTGCTGCTTCAGACAGCACCAAGGTACAGGCATTCAGATCCTGCAAAGTTCTCTGAGTCCAGAAGTTCAGAGAGCCTTGGTGCCCCTTTACTCTACATAGAAATGTTGCAAATTAAAAATGGTTAACGCATGATCCTTGGCTCTCTCTCTGAATCCCTGGTTTGAAAGTTCACAAACTTCCAAACCAGGGATTCAAAGTGCTTTCTGCAAGAGGCACTGTATCTTTCAAGGCAGCCATCCCACAGCTATCCTCTTTCTAAACTACTTAATTTTTAGGATACTGGTGCCCCATCAGTTATGAAATTATTGCAGTGTTTTTCCTGAGAGTCTATACTTTCATGGCATTTGCCACTGTTACTTTCAGACCGAGTCTTAAAAGCATCCTTCCAGAAAGACAGTACCGCAGACCACATCCACGCTGATTTTTATACTTTGACTTCCAACACTTCAGGACACTATCTATATAATTTCAATTATATATGATAGTCACCTTTTCAGTAATAAATTAGAGGGTAATTTCAAGCTGCACCAAAAACGTGGCGAGCTGAAAGGGAGAGACTACGAGAACAGCTTATGTCATTCTGTCGCTTTCATTAGACTCTCCCTTGGGGATTGTCAGCCTCTGATGTTTCAGCTTGCCTCTGCCGAAACACACGTCTGACAGGAGGGAATCTCCCCTGAGATACTTAGGCCACTGACTACAGCAGCCAGCAATAATAGAGAATTATAGAGGAGGAGAGAGAGGGGTGCAGGGACATGCAGATCCTTCCCATGTGCTTTCCATACAAGCGTATGCCTACGTGCAAGTAGCCGCCAGTTAGTGCGTTCTAGTGCATTTCCTCTGCCACAATGCACTTCAAATGCATTTCTAAGCAAAGCCTTGTTACAGAAATTCCCCAGCAATCCAGCTGTGTACAATTAAACAACATCCTGCTTTACCTGGCACAAAGAGCCAGCAGCAAATTTACAGCAGCAACCCTTCCTCCATCCTCCTCCTGAAAGCAGGTGGCAGCACCCTGACACCTTTACATGCAGCAGTGGAGCCATTCTTCCCACTGCATAGGCTTCAGAACCACTGCTGTGAAGAGTTGGGATTGCCCTTGGCTTTAGGATCCTAGCAGTTCTTCTGCAATTCATTTCCAGGTGGTGTTGACTTAGGACCTTCACCTTTCTCATTCCAAAGAGCCACTGTGTATCTCCAGTACCTCGTTTCCAGCTGTGAGTAGAAGTCTCATGTGACACAGGGAAACCACAGTCCTTTGTTATGACAGACTTCAATCTCTGAACTACTCATGCCCCACTGTATCCTGTTCATGGCCCACAGCCAGAGGTAACAACATGGGACCGCTGCAATCTTAAGCTATCCATGAGGCTATTATGCCTATCACCTGAAAACAATTTTCTGTTCATTAGGCAATCAGCTGTGATGTAGGACATGGCATTTGCACTAGTAAATTATCATCAGCTTGGTGACACCAGATTTTATCTGCCTCAGCTGGCTTCAAGTAGCCATCTCATCTCCTAGTCCGTTTTGAAGTAGTGAATTTAGTAGTTTTACATTTGTTTCATTTTGAAAAATCCTCTAAGTTCTTCAGAGGTCATACATGCAAGAAACTACATCCATGTGAGAGAGTTGTATATATTATCTCCCAAAAGAGCATGGCAACCTTAACTAAGAGATTAGGTGAAGAAGCTAAATAAAAAAGTGAAATCCAAGTATAATAAGAGAGTGTATTGTGTCATTTCCTCCATTTGTGTCAGTGTGTCCTGGACACCTGTATAGAAAATTCCCGATTCCCAGAAAAAAACACCAGAGGTCAGGATTACATGCTTGTCACTCTTTTTTAAAATAGTGTAATCCACCAGCAGGGCTGCACCACAGTCGCCATTTCTGCTGGTGCACAGGAGGATTTACACTGGTACAGGCCTTAGGCCACACAGCACATTCCCAATGCTGGCCAAACTCACAAGTCCAAAACAGCCCTTTCAGCCATCTCAGCCTCTGGCAGGGAAATCTCTACTGACCCGAGGTGGGAAGATCCCTCACAGAACTTCACTGCCAGAGCTGTTTATCCAAACCCCAAGCAGGCACAGAAAGCTCCTCCAACTCAGAGCACAAAGAGATGTGACTGTGAAGGCTGGCTAGTGGAGCGATGATCCTCAGAAACCACAATGCTCATGGCTGCCCATATCCCACTTTATCTTCTGGAAGCAGCAAAGAGGAGTAAAAAGAAGGTGTTTTAAAACTGTATCTCATCTTGCAAGACAAAAGAATGACATCATGAAATAGCAAGGTGTGAATTTTCACATCTCTCAGTGTGTGACCGTCAACCTTCCGTCCCCCTGCAGTATCAGGTTTTGGCACAGCAGCTATTCAGATGCTGTGATAGTGCAAAGCCTTGAAAGTAGTGGCTACAGACAGGTAAGGATTCTGAATGAAAGAGACATGGTCTCAATCTAAACAGCCCAACTTATCCCAGGATTCCATAACTGTGCCTGCAAATACTAAAGCATCGTTCACACAAGACATGTTTGTAAGCCTCTTCTGCCTGATTTCTATACTGCAGCTCTTGCCAGTCCCCTGGACAGTATGAGCTGTCACAACCTACCAGAGGTTTTGTAAAGCAGGCATCTTTGGGGACCTCCTGATACACACAAGCTGTGTCACCAG
Organism: Molothrus ater; assembly: GCF_012460135.2. Taxonomy (NCBI): domain Eukaryota; kingdom Metazoa; phylum Chordata; class Aves; order Passeriformes; family Icteridae; genus Molothrus; species Molothrus ater. Next base: position 47,931,311 of record NC_050482.2, read on the forward strand.
TTGACACCATAATTTTGATTCCTACAGGTCCCATATTAGATTTATTGCACAGAGGCAAACCCAATCAGGTTCCTCCAATGGGACAGTCTCTCCCTCCTGCACACCGGACAAATCAACCTCATTATCTTTCTTCCAAAGTTGTTTGGTTAGGCATGCAAATATCATGATCTGAGGTTCACTGGAGACAGACTTTATTTAGATACAAAATCCCAATAGTTCAGCACCTACATCTAGCTTTAAATATTGTCAGTCACAGCTAATCTGCCAAATTTATCAGCTCTTCTACTGTCACTAAAACATTAGTGCAGTAAACATTTAATTTGATGTTTAATCTGTATTCTCTCTGCTTCATCTTAAAGTCATTTATTTCCTGATCTGTCCTCTGTGACTAATGAGAATAATTGGCCCCTGTCTTCTTTCTGTAACAGTCTTTTATGTATTTGCAGACAGCTAAAGATACACCCACAGTTGTCTTTTCTCCAGACTGAGCTTCCCTAGGTCTCTCTCATTCTTCCTTTACAGGTCTTGTTTTCTCTGCTCTGTGATCATTGTCTCAGTTCACTCCCGCACACTCCCCCCAGTCCTTCCCTCTCTTGGAAGTGCTGCCCTCAAACAGAACATAGTTACCTAAGCAGAGCTAAACCACATCTGTAAATAGGTTCTAGACAGATCATTTCACTGTTTTGAGCAAACAAGGATTGTATACAATCTGTATTCTGTATACAGAGCTCACACATGGGCTGGACAGTGGGTTTGGAGGAGGGTGGTAGCTACACTTCTTAATACTTGATCCGTGTTTGAAAATCCAGACTGGAAGTAGAGTAAGCAAAAACTGTAACCATAACTAAATAGCTATACACAGGCAAAGTAGACTAGGCTGACTGCTACCTTGAGAAGAAACTTAAGAGTTTGTCCCATGGACAGTTAATTGGAGGTGAGCTCCTACAACCCCAAAATGCCAGGGGTGTGCCGGAGTGGCAGAATAATATCCCATGGATTATTCAGGCCAGACAACCTGGTGGCCCTGCACCTGTTTTAGGGGAGGAGCAATTAGTACAGATAAGCCACCAAACATGAAGATCAAATTCACATTTTTCCCTTTAGAGTGTTTCTTTCCTATAAATGTTTCAGCACAGCCTTGCACACCAATGTTAGTAATACTGTATGTGCTTTGGGAATACAGAAACATCTTCAGTATTCAGAGCTAGCAATCTAGCCTTTTACCTCAGCCACTTTCAGTGACTCTTTTCAGTTCTGAACCTTTTTTGCAGATGGGGTTTGAGGTATAGGGAGTGAATGGTGCAGAGATCTCAGGCTAGTATCTCTTTCACTTTGTGCCAATAACCACTCTCATTCAAAATTTCTTTTCCCCGAGATATTTAATCAATTCATCTATTTTGATATATCTAGAGTATATATTTTGATGTAAAACACGGTCTTTGATTGCTTGTATTAGAAAGGGAAGAGATCTACCCAGCATACTTTGCAGTCTAAAAATACCAGCTGTATTGGGAAGATGAGCTGGCAGCAAGTCTCAGAACACATATCCCTTCACTCCTCACTTTTTTTGGTGACCCTGGGTATGGAAAAAGAAGTGTTTTTATTCTTCTCACATGAAGCATACTCAATGTATATATAAAAATTTTATAAAGAAAAGTCCATCCCTTCTCCTGCCCAGACTCAGTGTTCTCTTCTGTTTCCAAGAAAACACTGAATAAAAGACAGCCTTGCCTCTAGAGGTCCAAATTAGCCATGGTTTGAGTTGAATTTGAATTTGCACAGTTTGCACACTACCTTGTGCCATACATTTGTTTCTGAGTGCATAGAGAGGGGATTTATTTCTCTGCAGTGACCTCAGGCACATGGAGATACGCCGCTTGGTTTGCACAGATCACCACCCTGCACTTGGTCAACTTTTACACACACCAGTTCACACTCTGATGTACAATTCTAGCTGGGAGCTTGTGGTTTGCAGCTGAAGGAAGCAACGAGCTCCTGAACAATAAACGATGGGTTTGCTTGGATGGTTTTTTTTCCCCAACATGAAAGGCAGCTTTAACATTTAACCTGGTCACATCAATCTCCTAGTTCCCAGGCACTCACCTCCATGGCACTAATTTTGCCAGAGTGAGCACCAGTCCGTACCTGCCGGAACCTTCTTTCCTGTCTTTAGGTAAACAGACAAGCAAGAAAGGTAGGTCAGAGGGATGGTGGAGCCCCCTTTGTGGTTGGATAAATGGGTTTTTTACTTCCTATTACAAGGCACTTTACCTTGTAAGCAAAAAGCAGAAAGACAAAACTCATAAGAAGGGACAAGGCAGTAGAAGCAGGTGGGCCATGCTTAGCTTCAAATATCTTATTTTCCTCTGATTCCCCTTCTACATATTTTAGTGCTGTGATCTTCAAACTGCCATTTCATTTTACGCAGGGAGGTACCCAAGGCAGCAGCGAGTCTGTCTGACTGCAGCAAAGCGACAATTAATAAGTTGACTCACTTTGGTGTAAAGAGTTCTTGTGGATGGGTGGACAGAGGACAGATCAGGGTAATAGCAGATAACTGATCAGCCCTGCTTCTCCCAAACACTTTGTGCTTTTCTCTCAAGTATAAATAAATATCAAAGAGAGCTAATCACAGAATTGCAGAAGAGTCAGGCAGGCCTAGAGCCCTGATGTCAAGCAGAGTGGATACCACGAGCATTCCATGGTGGATTAGGCAATCACAATACCCTGAGCCATTTTGCTCAGAAAGATCATCTAGTCCACTTTCCTATTAACTAATCCATTTATTTTTTTTATTAATTGCAGCTTACAAAAAGAAAACTGTAAAAATTCAAAAAACCCTCTGTGTGTTTTCCAGCTGCAAGATAGCTGTCTCACCACTGCCCACCAAACCACGCTGCTAAGTACAGAACAGGCAGGGAAGAGTTGTGGCCTCCCTAAAGGCCAAGAAGGGGACCAGACCTCAGTCTGGACTATCTCATAGGCAGCTTTTGTGCATCCTAAGGATGGGAATGTGGAATGGAGCCCATTGCAGATACAAGCAGTGCTATCTGTACAGTGCTCCCACCCTCTGCCAGCTTGGGGGAATGAAAAACAAGCACCAGGAATCAAATCCAGACCTCCCACATGGTGCTGCAGAGAGACTGATTCCTGGTGCCAACCCAGGCAATGTGAGTCCAGTGTGGGAATCTAAGCACAGCTCCACAGCTCTGGCACTGGAAGCGAGTGGTGCCAGAAGCACCTGCCCTCTTCCAAACCAAGCACAAGAAACAGCCCCAGGAAGATGAAATATAAATTCATTCCATCACCTTTTCCCCCTGTAGGTTAGGGTTTGGGGATCAGGTGCTTGTTCATAGGTTGATAGACTTTTTATACAGGAACAGTGGAAATCCAAAATGAGGATAATACAAGTCAGAGCGTCAGATATTAGATGGAGATAGCAGCTTGGGATTTTTGCCCCTGTTCTGTAGTTTCCACCTCTCTGTGATCTCTTGCATGATGTTCTGGCATATACAGATGCAACGTAGAACTCAGCCAACAAGACTGGTGTCCTGAGACCCTTGCCCAGAACAGGATGGCTGGGTGCCGCTGCTGACACCTTCCTTTGCTCAGCAATGGTCTCACTGGCACAGGGATCACAACAGGCACCAGCACTGACACAGGCTGAACTGGCTGGTGCAGCAGGTGTGCCAACAGATCAGAGCCTAGGGTCCCTGGGAAGAGGAGCTGTAGCTTTCACCATGCTTCCTTCCTTTTCTCTGCTGAGATCTGCATTGTTACCTGTGTAACAATGACTGAGCCAAGAGGAAGTTGAAGCAAATCTCGCCATTCGCGGGGCTGTTTCCTGACTCTGCCCTCAACCTGTTCCGTTGTGTCCCAGCCCCCTGAGACCTCAGACTAGGAGACAAGCTGGTGTGGTGAGGGACCAAAGAAAAGCAAGATAAATGGAGGCGACAAGAGCTGCTGCTTTGGGGCGGCGTGGGTGAGCAGCTGAAAATTGCCCACACCCACAGCTCCCCTCCTGCAGAGCACCCTGCACCCACGAACAAACTGCTGCTCTCTGCAGAGCTGCAGCTGGGGCACACCAGGTCACCCGACACGGCAGGGTGCTGTGTCCCTGCTCTGCTCCCCACAGCCTTGGGGTGTGAGACAGCACTAGCACCCCATGAGCTGGGAGTCCTGCACACCCAGCCCTTCCTGCCTGCCCAAGGGGCAGCTCAGGAGGGATCAGCTGCCTCCACGCACTGCTTGCAAAGCCTGAGGTAACTGCACTTGATGGTGGGGAAAGCAATGGTAGCAGGCATCTCCTTTTGCCCATACTGGAGCTTGCAGAGAAGATGAGGAAAAGTCACAGGTAAAGGCAGCAGCCAGAGAGACTGGGCAGTAAAGAGTGAGGATGTGGGCCGGTGCTCCTGGCTCCCACGGCTGAGCATCAAAGCTGTAAGACCCCTCTCCAAGTCCCACTTGTGCACAGCGTGGCCCTGGTCACGGCTGGGAAGGGCTGTGGCAGGGATGCGGCCCCGCTGGGGCCGGGTGCCCTGGCGGGCAGGGCTGGCAGGCGGCGGGCAGAGCGCTGGGCATCGCTCCCGAGGGGAGCAGGCAGCCTGGCCCCGCTGCCGACGGCTGCCACCCTGGCCTGGCACCCGAGAAAACCTTCCCCTCTGCCGTCCGATGTGCCTGCAAAACCCAGAGTAGGGGGCAGAGGGGCAGGGACTGAGCCCACTCTCCCCTTTCCGTGCATCCCCCCGCGTTTGCGCTTTTAGGTTCTCTCGGGGGTAAGCGCTGGCCGATGAAGGGGGCTACAATCCCCCACCAGTCCAGTGCTGGGGTCCTGGGAAGATCCAGGAGCTGCGAGGCCTGAGAAATTCCTTCGGAAAACGGGGGAAAGGCTCCCACGCGCCCTCCTCTCCGCACAGGTAAACTTTCTACTCCCACTTGCGGCGAGGGAGGGAGAGCTCAGGCAGGGAGGATCCAGGCGCGGATACCCTGGGAAGCCTTAGATATTTATAGAAGCACAGCCAGAATATGTCAGGAATGGTGGCTCTCAACCCCTTCACGCGGAACCACTCTTGGTTTTTAACAATAGGCCGACAAAACCCCCCAGAAATGTAGCAAGGAGCTGCTGGAAGGATGCAGGCAAAGGAGGTGGTAGGAAAGGCGCGCCCCCGCCTCGGCAGGCTCGGGATGCACCAAGGGCTCCGAGTGCCTCAAGGCTTGCCCCACCCCGCAGCGGGGCTGGAGGATGACCCCCCCTTCTTCCTCCCTCTGCCGTGGGGTGCGCCTCCCGCTCCTCTTGCCGCCCCCCACCCACTGCCAGCCTTCCGGTCTGGAAGGGAGAGGCAGCTCGGGGGGAGCCTGGGCGGGGGGCTGGCGATGCGGGTGAGGGTGCCGGGGGTCCGCCCCCGGGGGGCCGTGCAGCAGCTCCCCCCTGCCCCCGCCGCTCCCGGCGTGGGGGCGCGCAGACCCACGCGTGACCGGCGAAGCGGCGCGGCGGGCACGGGCTGAGGCTTAAAATAACCCCGAGACGTTCAACACCTTGTGCCCGGCGCTCCCGCACCCCCCGGCTCCCTTTGTCTTGCCACCATCTTACAGAAAGACTCACATGTCACGTTACGGTCGGGATGCACCGGTATCTCTCGCGTATCTACAGCCGAGCGGCACGATAGCCATTTTGCATCCCTCCCGAGTGGGCTGGGGAAGGGGCTGCAAGGCGCGGGGGATGGCGAGGGGGAAGGATGGGGCGAGGCGAAGAGGGGCCACGCTGCCCGCTGACAGCACCAGGGGGACGGGGATAAATTAAAACACGTGAAGTTGCCTGAATACAGCGCCTCGTAGGTTCAGGCTAAGTCGCTTGACGTGCTTGGACTTAAAATAGCCCTCCACCTCCACGCAAGCAGGCGCACTGGCCCCGGCGCTGGGCGGGCTCCTGCCGCGGTGCCAGGGGCGGCCCCGGCCACTCCCCGGGCCCCGGCCCCGGCCCCCGCGTTAGGCCGCTCACGATGGAGAGGCCGGCGTGGGTTTTCAGTAATGCACCACCCTCCTCGGCAACAAGCGGGTTTCTGTGTCCTGTTGTTGCTGACCAGCTCTGCTTTCGCATCAAAGCATGGCAAGGAGCGGCTGGACCAGTGAAAAGGAGGAGGCAATTTGCGGGTGGATGGATGAAAATTATTTTCGTTTTAACCCCTTTATAAAGCCGTGTTCCTCCTCCCGACCCCACCTGCCCACCCCCCCCACCCCCCGCCCAAAAAAAAAAAAAAAAAAATCACAAGGGACTTTCCCCCAGTTCACAACGTGGTACCTAAGTCAAACCCTTTCGCCTTCTCTTCATGTCCTATTTGATGAGCCAAGAGGGAATCAACATGTCTGGTGAATGTTGGGGTGTTTTTTTTCCCCTCTATCTGCTTCTAAAAGCAGCATCTCTAAACCTTTTGTTCTACCGTGAGTGATCTTCCCTGGGCAAACCCGCGTACCAAAATGAGCTGCAAGCAAAACCACAGAAACAGGAATTTCCCTACCTTGGTTTGTAGAAGCAGAACCTCTAGACGGACAGATCAAGGGAGAGAGCATGTTGGGAATGTCCAGTCTCCTCTTCTTGCTTGCATATCCACATAAGAAGAATAAGGGTCGGGGGCAAATGTGGGGGAATGAGTTAAAAAACAATCCTATTTGGCTGTAAAAAAAATAGAGGTTTCTTTGTGGCAATCTTGCGTCTTGAAGCGGTGCAAATTCAAAAGCTGGAGAGAATCACTTCAGAGGATATTCAGCGCGAGATGTGAGGATCGTCAAATGCAGGTTCCAGAGTAAGCATTCCTTTCGCCTTTTTAATGATTATTCTTATAATTATTCTCTCTCTTTTTTTTTTTTTCCTGGAGCCCTAGTGGAGGAGGTTGTGTTTAATGCAACTGGAGGTCGGTGCCGTTCTTCTGTGAAGCATGATTATCCTCAAAGCGTCCCCTTCCTGAAGGGAAAAATAAGCATCAATTCTGTATTAGAGGGATCTGAAGGGGATAGAAAACGCTCCCCAACAAAGACATTAATATATTGAGAAGAAAGGAAGGCAAAACGCATTTCCCAATAGTGCACACAAGCGGAATTAAAAAAAAAAATTTAAAAAAAAAAAAAAACAGCTGGCACGAGTCTATAAATAATTCAGATACGGGCTGACTACACCATTCCCGGGATAGGCATGCATACGAGACGAGAAAGCGGGCGCGATGTGAATCGCGGAGAGAAAGCGGCTCCCCCCCCCCGCGGCCCCCTCCCCATGCACGCACAGCATTTCGCCCACCCCCGGGCCCAGCCCCCGAGGGCTGGCGAGGGCCGTGCCCACCCCTCTGCAGTGCTGCCGGCACCGCTGCCCGCCGCGCACTCGCACCCGCACCGCCGCGGGGCTGGGGGCACGGGGGCTGCTTCACCTGCCACGGGGCCCCCGCCTCCTTCGGCCCCGGCAACACAACCCTCGGCTCTCCGGGCTTGGATCGGGGTTTTTGGTTTTTTTCCTAGGGGTGGGTGGAGGGCTGGGAGTGTCCCCACCACCACCTCCTCCAGCACAGCCGGACAGGGCTTACAGCTATGCAGGCATTTATTTAATGAAGCCGCAGATATTTATTTCTTTTCCCCTCCTTTCTCGCTCGGTAAAAGATTCACACTTAGAGCTGTCATAAAATCCAGACCCACATACATACCAGCAAATCCTGCTTCAAGCACTCGGGCTGCTCTGAGTAGCTACTGCCCCCCTCTCTGCCTGCAAGGCTGATCCGCCTCAGACATGCTCAACTTCTTCATTCTCTTCGCTGGTATTGCCCGGGTGGGAGATGAGGGGCGGGGAGGTGGAAGTGCTCAGAGCATCACTCTAAAAATACATTAAAAAAAAAAAAATCTCTGCAATATAAAAGCTCCGAGAATGCTTCTCGGAGGTGGGGAAAGCATGGGAAGGTGAATTAATAAAGCAGCTTAATAATTAAAAATAATTAAATATACCAGCGGAAAATGGTGGGGAGGGGGAGATATCAAGGGGCGGGGTGGGGAAGCTGTGCCAGTGAGCAGTGGGGGAAACGGGGGGGAGAAGACGAGGAGGAAGGACAGTACGGGCAAGGGGAGACCAAGCCCTGGCCACTGCCGGAGGGAGGGAGCAGGTCTCGGCCTCGGCGGGGGCGAAGGGGGAGCCCTCGCCCGGGCAGCACCTGTGCCTCCGGCCGAGCCGAGCCGCAGCCCCGCGGGGACCGCCCGGGGCTCCCTGCGTCCGGCGCCCTCTCGGACGGCGACCCGCATGTTTGGAAGCAACCGAGAGCAGGAATGCTTTAAAAAAATGTATTAACAATAACCATAAAATAGTAATAATGAGAAGAAAGGAACGGGCACCCAGCCAGCAGGCAGGCAGCAGAATTGGATCCTGAGGAAAAGAAAGCAGTGAGAGCAGAGATAACGCTAATATCCAAATTGGATACTCCACAATTAAGCCCGATGCTTTAATTGCTATTCTCAGAGCCCCTTGGAAGCCAAGAAAAGTGAAATCAGCCTGAACAGAAAGGAACTCGTGTTCCTTCATCCTCATCCTGCCTTGCCCATAGGCGCCTGCACCCTTGCAGCCCATGGTGCTCTCAGCCTCACTGCTGGAGGGCAATCCACTCTGTGGTCACAGATCCAATCCCTGTCCCCTCTTGTGCCATGGGTGGCCTGAGAAGAGCGTGCTCTACCCCTCTCAGAACCAGAGAATGGCTGTAGGGTAAGTCTTGCTCCCACCAGGAAAAGCCAGAGTGGGTAACAAAGCAAACCTCTTCCAGGTGGAAGTGTCAAGTGCAGTGTCCTTCGGGATGAGTAGTCACTCCAGGGTTGCAAACACCCACCCTGCCAATGTCTGAGTCTTGGTAGGAGATTTGGAAGAGCTCAGATGGTCCTTGGTGACGCCCTAGAAACAAGAGCGCTGAGGAAAGCCCTCCCCATGCTTCCCTGCCAGCTACACTTGTCCTGCAGGAAATCAGACCCCAGGCCGAGCATCACACGCTCTGCTTCAGTGCTGATGCAGACTGCACTGTCCAGCCTTTGCATCCCTCTCGCTGAAAGCACCCTCCAAGGAACAACACACAGTTGCTTGGACCTACCTAGCACTCTCTATGTCCAGAAGCAGTGAGGAAGATGCTGCTCAAAAGACAGGCAAAGAGAGCTGGATCCCACATGCCAGAGAATTGTGTTCCAGTGAGAAGATGGGCACTCAATGCAGGACCTTTGTTGCAGGTATGTATTTGCAAGGCAAAACATGCATATGGCCAAGGTTTCTGAGGGAGGAAGGCCTCCTAAAAGAGCCACAGCAGCTGTGGACTCTCTCTTAACCCCCAGGTCCTTTCTCAGTTTGTACCTCAGAATCGATCCACACGCTCCAAATAGAGTTTGCTGGTCTGTAGGGAAGGTTATGGACAGCAATGTGGCTGTAGCACTGCCTGCATCTATATCAATATGCCATCTGGAGCTTGAATGAATTTCTGTTTTCATGTGTAGTGTGTGTACAGTGATATTTTTTCATGTAGCTGCAGTGACCACAAGCAATACCAATCTGTGCTTGAGCTCTTGGACAAAAGCAGACACCAATATTTTCATTTTGACAGCCTGGATCTTCCTGAGGGTGCTGGTAAGGGCTGTTCTCCTGTAAGAAAGATTTTCCTAACATTTTTAGGCATGCTTTAAAAAGTGACTATGATATTTTGCATTCTAATTTCAGTAAAAATGGAAGACATATTAGCCAAAGCCTAAAGTAATCTGAAATTATCTCAGAACAGTTGGAGAAAAGAACTGTAGAGTGATACTTACATGCAGAAGCTGCTAATAGCTGAAGAGATTAGTCATTTAACTTTGCCATTCCTTTCACTGATAATAGTGATACAGGAATAGCAGATATGATTTGGCCAAGGGATGTTTTTTTCCTTTCTGTATGGCAAGAAGGGATAAACTATGACTCTACAAGTCCTCCTGCATTCTTCTGGACTAAACAAGCTAACAAGGAGCTTGACAAAAAGAGAAGGAGTGGTTTTCATCCAGCATATTACTTAGAAACACAAAATGGAGGGTTAAGTATTTCTAGGAACAATTTCTAACAAGGGGCTGCAATCATTTTAAGCAAGTCAATGATATTTAAGGTTATAACTCCCTGTGATCTTAAGATGAAGGAATTCATCAACTGTTTTTCTTTATAAAAGTACACAACTCCACAGTTACATGGTACATGAAAGCCTTGTTTACTTTTAGGATGAGACTAGTTGCCTTTCTACTTGATAGATATCCATGCACATCTTACATAAACATAATACATATGTATATTTATCATTCCTTCTTAAATAAATCACAAGGACTAAGTTCTCCAAAGTGATTAGGGGCCTGAGTGTCCAGTTCAACAATTTTTTTTGGACAAAATGGGTATATTCCCCTTGATCAAAGAAATCAGGCTCAATTATAAGTTTGAAATCAGGCACATAAAATTGCCAATTGCTTCAGAATTATCTTCTCAAGATTTTGCAAAGCATCTAACCCCCAAATTATTTTTATATTAAGATGTAATAGTTATTGTAAATAATGTGTGTGGAGGTTGGCTCCAAATAAAAAATGTTGCAAAATCTACAGCAGCACAGTACTGTGGCAGGGTTTACTTTCACTAGCTTGGGTAGGCTTTTTTTTTCTCCAATCAACTAAGATGAATAAACTGCATAAAATGAAACAAATGGCATCTCTGATAGGAAACAGTTTTTCAAACATCTCTTCAATTCAAAAGTACTTAAATGTTATTTGTAAGACAAATTGAGGGATTTATTTTAAACGGGTCCATGTTTACTATAAATTAAGGGCTACGTTATTTTTGTCCTGCCTAAGATAAAAGAATGTGAATGAAAGTTCTTATATCAAAAGCAACCAGGGCTGGATGTGGCAGTGATGATGTTGGGGAGGATGCAATCCAGCAGAGCCATTCTGTCACAACAGAACAGCCTCTGCCAGCACTGATAGGGACCAAAGGCCCTACAGTAGCTTTCACCCTTAGTCAAAGACCCTTTGATCCCTGCTGATTTGGTAAAATCAGAGCCTTTTCCAGGGCCCTAGATAAATGGGGTCTGCAGCTAAGGGAAAAGACTTCCATTTCATAGGTCCTCTGTTCCAACATAGACACGCTTGCATTAGTAGAAGAAAAGCCATGTCTGTGGAAAACAATTTCTTATAATCAATGAAATGGATCAATTGTTCTGGATAACTCACACCATAAAAAGGTTTTCCATAGTAGCACTCCTTTGGGTGTTTGCACATGGGCTGCAGAGCATGGTAACCAGGACTCCAGCTGCTTTTACACGGTGCTCTGTGCCCTGCACTACTCAGCCAGTCAGGTTATAAAGTGGCTGAATACATCTAAGCTCTTCTCCTGGTGTTCAGATACCAGGCCTGTATCAGTTTTGGAAGATCACCATAACACTGGCCACACAGGTCCACCAACAAGGATGCCATGTCATGATGCATAAAGAACAGCATGGAAAAAATTTTATCAGCTAATTTAAGGGAAAGCAAGTGGAGAAACAAGCATACAAACTTGAGAGTGGCACAAACACCTGGCTGAAGGACTTAGCTTAATTTTGGCATGAAACCTGTTTTCCTTTCTTTTGCACATGGTTCAGGACCAAGAGATGCTAGAGCAAGATTGAGCCAGAAGCCACTGGTGGGGAGATCTCATCAGTCTTTTGCAAGGACACCTGGGCACAAGGAGACTGATCACTTTGTTTGCTACTCGGCGGACACTCATCCTGCCAGCAGCCCAGCAGAAGGGAATTGTGAACACTGCTGCAGTTGCTTTGAAGTGTTACACATGTTCTCTCAGCTGTCATACCAGGACACTTAGCTGAGCTCTCATCATTTTACACTGCAATAGTTGCAGCATCCCCTACTGTCTCTGCCATGGTCAGTCTGCCCCAGAAATCCTAACAACTAGCAGACTGGTTTTTTGTCATGCAGAATCAAAAACAATGTGAAGCAGATTAAAGGAGAAATAGTTTTCTCTGTCTCTTTATAGACTTGTTTTATTATTTTGAGTATGGAATGTCAGGCTCACTGAAATTGGTTGTCCTGGATGGTCATTTATGTATGAAATACAGGCACATTAAACTAAGAAACTGTGGAGTTTGTTCTTTCAAATGGAAATGTGTTATTTTTGAACTGCAGAACTACAGACAGGATTTCAAACTGACACTGTCACTTCTCTAAGATGATACATGGCTCTTCTTCCTATAGCACACCCAGACTGAAGAACCTATCCATCAAAAGGCACCACATCTATCTAATAATAAATAGTAATTAACATCAAATGCTGTACTGTATTTCATCAAAGCACGGTACAAACATTAGCCATAGATGGCATCCTTTTACCCTGCCATTCAGAAGCAGGAAGGCTGAAGCACTCACTGCCTTGCATCACTCTGAGGAAGATGCCTTTCTTCTCCACCTCTGGGGTGCAAAGATCATTCCACTGGCTGGAGATTTTGTCCCATCTCACTGGTCTTAACAAGATACAGTCTCCTGACACACTTGAATGAATGGGAAACCACAACCCTCCTGGCAGTCATCTCCATCTTGTTCCAATCCTAACAAGACAAACAGATTATCTGGGTTTTTTTTCTAAAATCAACTTTCTGGTTGATGAAAATCTTACTGGTTCTCTCCAGATTCAAGTGATGACTCTCTTCACTGGAAGAGCTGCAAAATGGATTAGGCAGATTGCCTTCACGGTTTAAAGGAAACTGAAAAACCGCTTTCAGTAAAAGATAAAGTGTGGCTTTTGCCAGCTTATCGTGACGAAAAGCTAAAGAAGAGTTTCTTCAGCAAAGTACCTGCATTCACCTATTCTCCATACAGGGCATACAGCAGCCAGAAAAATCACCCTTATGTCTGAAAGCTGTCTTTAATGTTCTAGCAGATGATCCATCAGAGCATTCAAAACTAAATTAAAATCCCGAGGAGGAATAGGGGATTTAATTCTAGGATTAAGCTTTGAAGTTGCTCCCAGGAAATAAATTATTATTGGATGAGAACCAACACACCAATTATCTAGTTTACTGCTCATGCTACTGAGAGCTGCTGCAAGCACCCTCAGGGATCCGCTTTACCTAGATGGTCTCATCTTTAACACAATATCCACATAAAGGCAAAAGCTCAACTAGTCACATGCCAAGAAACTTCCCAGCCCCCAGTGTTAAAAGGGAAACTGCCCACTACAAACATACAGGGAAATAAGTTTTCAGTCACTTAAGTTCCCTGGCTTTCACCTTTTAACTTGCTTTGCTGTAGATAATAGAATAGTTAGTAACATGCCATTTCTTTGCTCCATGTGTTACAGTTGGGTCAAAGTTCTACAGTATTGGTGCAATCATAAATAAGCACATTTATTTTTCTTACCCAGAAGGCCTACATGCTAGTGAAGTGGCTAGGAAGCCCTACTCCATCTCAATGGCCTCTAGACAAAACAATGGGACATTTCTAGCTTTTTACTTGCTATTCCACAGATTTCTTAACACTACCCAGAATACCTCAACTTCACATACACAGCTTCAAATCCTTAATGGTTGTTCACTGGGACATTGCTAAAACATGTACCACTTCCTATGAAAAGAATAAGTTAAATAGCTCCAAGACTGATAAAAGTGTCTGGAGCAAAAAAGAGTACAGAGAGACATGAGAGCTGATATTTCACTCAAAATAAATGGTACCAGTTAATCAGTGCTATTATAAACTCACTTGGAACATTAAATTACTGCAGGTAAAAAAATAAATCCTTCACTCTTAAAAATACATGTGTCACCACTGAGGCCAAATCTAACAGCAGACATGTCCACAAATATTTGGTTTTCTCCTAAAGGATGCATTTTTTGTTTAAACACGTCATGGCATAAAAATACTGTCAAAGCATCACTACTATTCTCCTCCCAAACACATGGTTCCTATCTTTTCTCCATAGATTCTTTCCAGTCCTTTACACAGGGAAACAATGCACACAAAGCAAAGGCAAAACCCCACCCACTTCCTATGCCCTCCTTCACCTGCCAAGCTCTGTCAGAACTTTTGATGCCATTTATTACACACAAGAACATAGGGAGAGGGTATATCCAACAAAGGGATTCTCTTTAATGTCACTGTGGCATAACCAGGCTGGTTAGTGTCACCAGCTGGGCTCCCTGTCAGCACAGTTCTGAAAATCCCTTGGTTCACAACATCCTAACAGCCCCTGCTTTTGTTCAGGGAAAGTTTGGGGTTGATAACAGCACTGAGTCTCTCTCTGTTTATCTCATTTCTCCTTCAGGTGAAGCAGATGGTATTACAAATAACTCACCAAGAGGGTGCAGGGGAAGAAAGGGTAGAGAAGGAAAATATTTTTTATACTGTCAAGGATTCTGAAAAAGGAGCAGCATGACATTAGAAAAGCAGATCACTTTTCTAACACAGAAATATGGGCCTGAAAGCCTTCCTTGAAACAGAAGCATGAATGATTTCACTAGCAAGCCAAGAGCCTGTGAGCTGGAAATGTTCTCACTGGGTTTGAGTTAGGCTGCTCACTACAGCATTTATTGTGCATTTGCATTGACCATCTAATTTAAGACAAATGTTTTCTTTACACACACTTTAAAGTGAAAAATTAGTTCTGTTAGCATGCAGCTGTGGTCCCCCAGGATAGCTCTTTGCCCGGGGGCAAACAGAAGAGAGATGTTAAAGAGCTTAAAAGTAGTTCTGAAAATCTGTCCATGGTCAGTTGAGAGCCAGCAGCATTAGGGTCACCTGCTTCTCTGCCCATTTATTTAGTAGTCTCATTAATTCAAAAGATGGAAAAGCACGTACTAAGCCTGAATATTCACAGTCCTGGGAGAGAATATCTACCTACAGCAACTGAGGTTATCCTGCTGCTCCATCACCACCACACCTTCCTGATAAAATAAGACCTACCCTTGGCAAATTACTTTATGCAAATGGAGATAGATTTCTTTTGCTTGAGCTGTTTCCAAGTGAGCCAGCTGACTCAATAATTCAGCCCTCTGGCTGGAAGAAACATTAAGATTTCTGTCAGATTACTCTATATTCTAAAGAAAACTGCCACCTTCTTTTCTCCTTTACTTAGACATCTAGGAAGAGGCAATAAGCAAAAGACCTCTAGTACACTTCAGCTGCATCTTTTAATCTACCATCAAATTGAAATGGAGGCATTTGTCTCAAC
Source organism: Molothrus ater (assembly GCF_012460135.2). Taxonomy (NCBI): domain Eukaryota; kingdom Metazoa; phylum Chordata; class Aves; order Passeriformes; family Icteridae; genus Molothrus; species Molothrus ater. The sequence goes on from NC_050482.2 coordinate 47,946,534, forward strand.
AGCTTTGAAGCCCAGCAGCCCATTTTCGCTCTCATGTTAGGTCTGACCCAAACTCAAACCTCAGCATTTTAATGGCATGCACTACTCACAAAATGTCTCATGCTCTGATGTTTTCTCTTTGTTTATTTTTTTCCATACCTCAGCTGTAAACCTGATCCCAAGACCAGGCCTTACTCAAATATAAGTTCTCTTTCCCCTTCACAGTGATTATGAGCTCAGAGCCAAGGTTATCTTCAGCTGACCAGATTCCATCCTCCGGAAAGTCTGTAAGTATGTCCTCTACCTGCCATGTTACTTCCAGGTTGCAAGTGTTGATTATGTTTCTATGCCCTGGCAGTGGGAAAATGTAAAATATGGACCCTTGCTGTGAATGAGCTAGGCCTTTTCCTCACTCCTTATTAAGCACCACATTCAGAAAAGCACACAATGTTCTGTCCCTCTTCCCTCATCATCTTGAGAAAATGTCCACCTAGAGCTTTGGCCACACCCTGGCAACTTTCCCAGCCCAAGGACAGAGGCTGAGCATTACAGCAAGGCAACATTTATTGGAAGGACAGCTTAAAGCAGCTCACAGGGAAAATCTTGGCTTCCTCTGGCCCTTGTAGATAGGTTTGCCTGAGTAGAGGGAAATCTGTGACTGCATTCTGTGGGTTTACAACAAGGCCATTTGTCATTTGTTGTGCCCTTTAAGCGCAAGTACATTAAACTCCTGTGGAGCTATGGGTTGTTCCCGTGGCAAAAACGCAGCTGGACATCTCTGCTCCAGCCCATATGTCAGTCAAGAGTCAGAACCCTGGGCTTGATGTGCTACCAGGCTTTCTCATGCTGACAACAAGGGAACCGGCAGGCTGTTGTGCCCTTGTTGGTCATGTTCTTATCCTAGGCCAAGGACAGCCATGTGTTTTCAAACTGAAGGAATTGTACATTTTTTTGTCATAAACTGACTGGTATTTCCTGCATGACTCAACTTTCTTTGGCCCCCATCTTTTGCCTAACAGGTTTTTTGTTATAGCCCAGCCTCTGCAGAGAACACTGTCTCAGTGTCACAGACAAAGGGACAGTCCACAACCTAACGAAATAAAAGCACAAGGAAGAGGGGTATCACTAATGCCACTTTTCCCAGATATTTTCATCCTCAAAAACATTAGAGAGGGTCTGTGTCTCATATTGTTTCTTGTGGAGCTCAGGGGATGTAGAGAGAAGAGAGATGCTGGGAGAGAGTAATGAAGAGACCAGTATTTGGCAAAAGTATAATTTTATGTCAAGGGTCCTTTAGTGTCATATTAGGAAACGATTTCTCCCCCCCAGAGGGTGACTGGGCACTGGAACAGGCTCCCCAGGGAAGTGGTCACAGCACCAAGGCTGACAGAGTTCAAGAAGCATTTGGACAATACTCTCAGGCACAAGGTGTGACTCTTGGGGTGCCCTGTGCAGGGCCAGGAGTTCGACTCGATGGTCCCTGTGAGTGCCTTCCAACTCAGGAGTCACCCAAAACTGGTGATGTGGTTGGGCTGAGCAAAGGTAGGCTTGACTTCAGTAAATCCAGTGTTGATGAAATGGCTCCTTGCTGGTCTCACTGTCTTGTGGTGTCCAGAATAGGGTACAGAAATGTCAGCAAAGCCTGGGATGCTGCTACAGGTGACTGAATGAATATGCACATTATCACAAGTGAACAAGACCTGAAGGCACAGTGCAATGTCCATGATGGCCAGAAACAGCCAGAAAAAGATGCAAGAATTAGATAAGCTGCATCATTTGGAATGCAGGCTGGTGGCTATGTGCTAGAAAAGTTACTGCCCACAGGCAGAAAAAAGCCTCACCTGACAATGATGACAAGGAGAACTACTGACTATGTAGGCATCCAACACACACCCAACATTGCCTGCATTAATGCCCATAGAGAAGGTCAAACATCCCATTCAACCATTCATTACTCCCTATGTTATAATGGCATAGTACTCCTTTTTCTTCATTTAGTGAGCTGTCACCTCAGGCTGACAATTTGTAGAGGCACGGGCTCAGCAACTGGAGAATGTTTGACTAAAACTGTTAGTACTCCCTTTGGGACACTACAAAGTGTGCAGTGACATGGGGCACATCAGGATGGGATGAAAAGTGAACACCATGACAGTGCTTCCCCCTTCTGTGACAGCCTCAGTGATGAACTGAGGGTGCTGCTCATCAACAGAAGCTGACAGCTGTCCCTCTGCACCCTTGGCCTTAAAGGCTGCGTGCTGGCAGTCTTGGATGTATGCAACTTCATGGCACAGCAACTCCAAAGATCTTCACATGTATACAAGCACCTGTACCTGCTGCTGCTGGCCTTAGCAGATGCAGAGAACATCATGAACCCATGGAGTGTTGGTCCATGTCTCCCAGAACTGATGGTCTACAGCACAAAAGCAGGAATCAGGGTCAGTCACTTGTAGCTGGGGAAAAGAAATCTAAATAGTGCCTCAAAAAACAAGGGGGGCAGAATGGCTTTTTCTCTCTGCCCAGATATGCTGGGTCCCAGAGCTGAGAATAGACAGGATTCTGGAAAAGGCCTTGGTACCAGACTAGGTCCCCACCAGAAGAAAAGGATCCCACATCACAGGATCCCTGACAAGAAGCATGCAATAGGATAAGATGATTGGGGCTGGGTGCAGGCATCCAGGTAAGAAAGTTGACAGCTGAGTTCAACCTGAGTTCCCTGTTCTTCAGGCAATTCCCACTGTCTCCCTCAGCCTTTATCCCCCAAAAATGCAAACTGAGAAATTTTCATTTCTGAGAATACTAAAAAAAGACTAGGGCACCAGAACAGCTGCAGAGAAGTCTGACATCAACTGTCATTATTCCAGTCAAGGAAGAAGTGAGGAGGACTGTGCAAGTGGCTGCAGGATTCCCCATCTGAAATGGCCATACCTGGTAGAGGGCACCAGCCACAAGTGGATGATTCTGGTCACCTGATGCTGGAGGCAGGCTGGTATTGAGCAGATCTCCACCACACAGGATAGCACTGCTTCAAAGCCTACTGATCTCAAAGGACAGCTTATCTAAGAGGCACTGGTGCACTTGAACATGGTGCTGACACAGAGCAGAGTTAGGTATCTCCTGACTGGTAAGGAAATGAGTAGGGAAACCGGTTATGATCATCTGCTTCTACAGTAATACAGGAAACAAGCCCTTAGTTGTAAATAAACCAGCTCACAAAAAAATAAACTGAGTTGTATGGTTTCTTTGCTTAATGGAAACAGCATGGTGAGATCACTGATACTGGCTAACTTCCTGCAACACAACAATACTAGGCTGATAACAGCCCCATCCTCCCAAACTGTCACCAGGATCTGCACTATTCTTCTCTACCAGTAGCTCTACTGCATAGAACTGAAATAACTAATCACGCAATCTCACAGGTCTCAATGTCACAGGTTGTAATGATAGGCCCCAAACTATAAGATAGCAAGAATCTTGCATATGTACAGAAGATAAATGTCCCCTGGAGTTACTGCTCAAAAGACCACTTTGAGAGGTTTCATCAGAAGGGGCTGTCTCCTTAAAAATCTCTTTCTTCTGAAGCTTGACAGAGTTCTCTTTGGTGCCTCTGTGTGCTGCAATGAAAGTATGATCTCCTTCGAGGAGGTGAATAGGAACAACGGGTTTTGGTATTAACTACATATCTGACTGTCATTGCAAAGGTGACATATTTGTTTCCAAGTTTCTCTTAGTGGCTGCAAAGGTTGGGAACTGCAGAGGTGCTATAGAACTTCAGGTGCTTGGCCTGAAGTCTGTGGGCATCTTACAGCACAAAGTAACAGCAGCCCCTCTTCACCAACCAGGCAGTCATAGGATCACAGGATAATTCAGGCTGGGAGGGGCCTCAGGAGGCTCTAGTCCAATCTCCAGCTCAAAACAAGGTCACCTGGGAGATCAGAACCAGTTGCTTAGGTCTTGAACCAGATGAGTCTCGAAAATATCTAAGGATGAAAACTGTACAGCCTCTCTGGGCAGTCTGTCCCACTGCCTTCCTGTCCTCAGCCAATTCCTGCAGAAGCATGGAAGTATGCTCCACAGGGTCTTTGAGCCCAAAATTCTGAGGAAGACCATGTTGGCTGGACAGACCAGCATGCCTTCACAAGGGCATGAGGAGGCCTGCTCCACAACCCCCACATAGTCATATTCCATGGATCTCTTCAAAACCCTGGTCAGTACCAAGACAGGGTGCCCATCCTCCTCATCACCTGCTCTGCCCACAGATCCCCATACAGCATCAAGATGCTCACCAGCTCCCTATCTCCACCGTGATTATTGTACCCACCCTTGCCCCCCAGCTCCCCCTTCTCCTCCCAGTGAGTATTCACTAAAGTGTCCCCTCCTTGGATATTGCATCTGAATGGTGACAACAGGGTTGCCAAGCAACATGAATCCTCCAAGCAACCAACCATAGCAGATCGCAGCAACCCGCTGCAAACCCACTCCAAAGCTTACAGGCCTGACACCATTTTGTCTCTTACCGTCTATTTCATCCAGCCATAGCTCAAACCCACTCAGATCCATCCTCTTCTCTTCCCCCATCAACCAACAGCACAATCCCAGGCACTCCTGCCATTTCCAACCTAAATTACCATTCTATGCAACATACTAAAGGCCAGCTCCCTCTCAACAGACCGAGACAAATTATTCAAGTCCCCACTACCTGCCTTCAGCCCTCCTTCCTCTCCCCAGGACTGTTGGAACACACAGAGTATTTCCTCCAGGCTCACCCCAATCTTTCAAATAATGCAAAATGTTTTTATCTGCCTTTGGAAACACACTGTCCTTGCAAGTCTTCAGCAGATGCAATGACATGATCATCCTGAGGAGGATGGTGGTTCAATCCGCCACTGGAGCCACAGGGCAGGCAGACCCCAGCTGGTCACTTTTGGAACAAATTCCTTAGGGACTGTAAACCATAATGGCAGGAGAGAAACACACTGGCAGCAAGATCCAGAAGTGACTAATTGCTGCTCTTTATTCTGTCTTTCTGCTTTTCTTCAGGTGCCAGTCACAGCACCTCCTGGGACCAGCACTAGTGGATCCCAAACACCAAATCCCTTGTCTCACAATCACATAACTTCCTGTACAAGGGAGACAGAGGCAGAAGGTCATTTCTCTGCTTCGCTCTCCCGGAACTTTTAAGCAGATACTGTGAGCAAATGAGAGGCAGTAAACTCTTGGAAGGCACTCATGGCACTCAGGAGAAATTGAAGGCTTGGCCTTACTGCCTATAATCAGCTGAGTTTAGAGGGGGTGGAGATTTCAGGATGAGCCAACTGCTGTTTTCACTCAGCACAGCTGAGAAAGAGGCTCCCCAGGCTGCCTTGGGCAATCTCAGAAGTCACCCCAGGAGAAGCCTGAGCTCAGGGGCTCACGAGCTGGCACCATGAGCCTGGCTTGGGTGGCCATACGAGGGCAGCCCCAATAGCTAAAGGGCACACTGCTTTTACCAGGTGTATCACCATTAGGGGCTGGGATCACCTCCATGGTTGGTTCCAAGTTGACCATCTAGGGAGAGAAGACTTAGTGGCCACTTCTTTCCAATGCACATTGCCTTTCATCCTGAGAGACTTGGAGAAGGATGTTGGTTTCCAAATTGATTGTTAGGTTTGACAGGGCATGTCTACACTACTCCATGGTACAGTACACTGACATTAGAAAATCCCAATTGTGGCATTTAATGATGCCAATAATCAGCTCATGTGCACTAGTTTGCTAAAAAGGAATTCTAGATTTGGTCCGTCCAGACCTAGGTTACATATATCCACCTCCAATTCCATTGGCTGTACAGCCATGCCCTTGTAAAGATGTATTTTAACCAAAGCTAACTGAAAAGGGTTCAGATTAAGTAAATCAATCCTCCCACATAAAGAGGCTGCATAGACTTAATTAAATTGATAACTGGGCCAACCTGAACTAAACTAGCTCAAATTTGGGTATAGACAAGGCTTTATTTTTCTTACTAAAATCATTAACTTATCCAAGCTTTAATTGGCATTAACTGCATGGTAACAAAAGTGAATACTCAGTCCAGTTGTCTAGTGTCTCTGTCTCCATCTGGCCCCAAATATAACACTTGCAAGAGCTGGACACACTCCTGAACCTACCCTCAGAATCAGTATTTATTGTGTTCTCACCTGAAGCCCAAAGGACTCAGTAAAATCACTGCTTTTCCCATAAAAATAACTTAATGGAAGCATCTATACAACCATTCCTCACAGAGCAATCTGAGCAAGTCTCGCTCTTACAGAGAAGCTATAACTTCTGAAGAAGCAGCAGTTAACCAAATAATTCTGTTCCAGCATCTCATCTATGGACCCTGTATAGGGATGATGGTATTATCGTATTTTTCTTTCTCAGCTAGTTAATAGGAAATCCCCTTTCAAAGGCAATTTCCATTTTAAATCACCCACATTAAGAGAGACATGTTTAATACCAATAAATCCGCTTTCTTAAAAGAGACATAGAAGCCAGGCTCATCGGCTGACTAAATCCTCTCCCCCCACCCCCATTCCTGCCTTGCAATCTGTAGATCTTGCAGAAGGGTGATCTAAGACAGATGTAGTTAGCTAGCTACACTTCCAAGCACTAAGCTGCTCCTCGCTTTGTATTCACTCTGTGCCAAACCAAGGTCACAGGGACACGAGGAGCTAAAGTGGGAGTTGCAGCCGAGATGCTTGGAGGCTGGGTTTCCACACACCTCCCATGGGAGCCTCTCCCTACATCAGTCTCCCACTACAAGTCAGCGTGGGGTGAGTGCTACCTAAAGCCTCTGCAGATGAAATTATTTTTTCTCCTTAAAGCTTTTTGTAGCACACCAAGGAAAACCAGCCTCCAATTCACTGAGGGCTCATGATGCTCAAAACACATGCCATAAGGGTCCCTCCTCCTCTATGGGGACACAACTCCATCTTCACCAGTGCTTCTCCTATCCAGAGGGATTGCTAGCCTAATTGCTCTTGCAGACAGCTGTACCACACCTTTGGCAGAGAAGGGGGTGGCAGCCTTTCCAGGTCTCTTATGTGCCTAAAGCCACAGCCAGCAGTAGGGGCAATGCTAAGGCAATACCACATCAGAAGCCAGAGAACAGTGACTTCAAAGCACCCCCCACAAGGTCAGTGTTGTCATCTTATTGCAAAGCTCCATACCTTCTTGGTGATTTCTCATGGGCATCCCCTCATGGCACCGACTCCTTCTGCACAGCACAGCCAAAAAAACCCCACATGTCTCCTCAACAAGCTAACCTACTCTTTTGTAGCACTCTTCTTCTTCTTATTGGACACAGCTGTGGCCTATTAAGGGCAGGCCTGCTCCTAACTGGTAATTAGTACAGCTGCAACTCCTCAGGGGTGAGATTACCTCCTGCACTATTCTCTTACATTCTATCCCTCCACAGGTCAGGGCTGCAGTGGCATAGGTATCTCACTTGTCTGACAGGAACAGATAAAGCTGAATGAAGTCCCTGTTGCTTCCCCTTGCTATGACATGTAAAAGGAGCAAAAATTACTAGGTAAGATAAAGCTTAAGAGGGAAAAAAAGCAAAACCAAGGCACAGCAGAAAACCTTGGTCTGGCTGCTCTTAGTGCTGCCAAGTATTGCCCCAAAGCCACCCATGTGATTTTGCCCTGCCTCATCATGCAGCTCCCATAGCCAGAACTTCTGCTGGCAGGTAAAATGCTGTGTCCCTGCAAAGCCTCTCATGGGAGACAGTTCCCTTCACTGAGACAAGATCGTGACACAGCAGTAGGAATCCCGAAAATTACTTTGAACCTTCTATCTGAAGCAGATATAATTCACTGTGCATTTTCCCAGTTGGAAGTCTGAACTTGTTTGTCTGATAGCAAAGGGGTCCATTTGCTCTGGACACATCCCTGTTCCCCCATCAGGCTCCAGCTCTGCAAGCACCCCTAGAAGTGGTGTAGTCATGCATAGGCATGCCAAAAACAGCATCACCATCAGCAAGTACCCACCTGTGTGCCTGTATGAGGCAGGGCCCCTCAGAGTGGTGGGACTGAGCCCAGTGACTGAGGAGGGCCCTTCTGCAATGTCCCAACCCTGCAGCAGGACCCTTACAATCAGATCCTTCCTTTCCAGGACCACTGCCCCAACAAAGCCTGTTGATAGAGGAACATTTCAAATAGAAGTTTATTTCTTTAAGGACCATAAAGGTAAGAACAGAAGACTCTTGTTTCATGCTTTATTGTCCAAAGAACCTTGCCCTCATTTTGCTCCGTGACTCTGAGACTGACTGGGCACTGCTAAGCAGCAAGGACAGTCCTTCCACTATGGGAAACCGCCCTGCCTTTACTGGAGCAGGAAGCCATCCTCCTCCTCCTCCTCCTCCTTCTCCCTCGCAGCACTCTTTCCAGTCTAGATAGCATGGATAATTATATCTGTTTCTATGCTCTCCTTAACCAAAATGGTATTTCTTCAACAATTCCATAAACACAGACATGAGCACTTTGCTTTCAATCTTGTATTTATTTTCCACCTGATGATAAGATCCATTTCTTGACCTGAGAGTGCATAAAGATTTAAAAATTACTTAATCCTCTAGTCAGTGGAGAGAAAGAGGAAGGGCAAAAATGTGAGTTGGGGGAGCTTCATGGCTTTCTGCTCTGCAACTTGTCATAATAGGTCATAGCAGTTAGGTTACATTACAACACAAGACCAATTAATGATATGTAGATCAGGGTAAACCATACAAAGATTAATATAAATTTTATGCAACAGCTTGCTTAAATAATGCTTCTAGGGAAAATAAGTTAAGAAAACAGTGGGAGGGAGAGCACACAATCCTCGTTTTCTGTTATTCCAAGACAATTTTAACCTGTTCAGTGGGCAAAACTCCTTTCTTGACCAAAATATTTTTGCTTTAAAAAGATGAATTAGTACCATAAGTAACTTCTACCATGCCCCAGGGTGGAGTTAGGTGTATGCTAGAATGTTCCTATCTGTCTGTATCTGCATTGAACTGTTAAGCAGATGCTCACTGAGGAGAAAATAGACTGCAATAAACTGGCACTGACACAGATCTGGATCGCTGGAACTGCTAGAGAGATAAAATTCATTTAAGAAATGTGGTTTTCATTTCCATTTTCCTTTAATAAAAAGCTATTGAAACATTAAAAATATCTACTATTTCAAGCAGCATACTGTCCACATAAGTAAGAGAAGAAACAGAATTCATTTTATTACATAAAATGTAATACAGCCCGATACTGCACCTCCTGGAAGAGCCAAATTAAAGTCCTTTTTCAGAGCAAGGAACAAATCCTGTTCTCATTTACAGAGCTGACCTACAGTTAAGGGCTGGTCCATTTTCAAAGCCATAGTCCATGTATGAGGACACACCACAGATCCTAATAGGAGAACTGCACAAGGGAAAGAAGAGAGTAAAACACATCCAAGAGGAGATCTCTAGCTATGCTGACAGTGGACTGCCCTTCCTCCCTCCATCAATCTCCTCTTTGGTCCTTACTCTCAGTGCTCTCTCCCAGTCACTGTGCAGTGTTAGCCAATACACACTCGTTATATTAGCACTGCTCTTCCCAGAATGGGGCAAAACCCTAAAACAGGCAATTCTTTGATCTTCATGCAAATCTCCCCAAGTTCTGACCAGGTTGCTTCAGCAGCATGTAATGAGCTCCTATCCTGTGCAATGAGTAGTCATGACAAAACCCCAAAATTACACAGATAAATCATTGTCTCCTCTCATGATACCAAGAACAGTAATTATTCTGCCAAATTAACCTGCCTCCAAATCAAGCTTCTGGTCTTGCACTCCAAGAAGATTTAAGAGTAGGAATTTGAAGTACTCTTAGTACTCAGATGAGATCAGAAGCAGGAGTGGAAAGCTATAATGGAGAGCTATATGCCTCTCCCCTGCCCCTGTGTAAGTCAGGCTGACAGCTCCAGAGCTGGTGGTTAAGTTGTCACACCAGCCTTCCAGGGATCTGTGAAACCTGAACATACAGCACCCTAAATGCTTGTCATTATGTACCAAAAAGAAACATTGCCATGCTAAGCTAATAGATTATCAGGTCTTCTTTAACCATGTGATGAAGATCATCCTGGACACTATAAATTGCAGCATAATTTCAACTCTGAAGAAAAATCCAAAGAGTTTTAAATACCATTTTTACTGGCTATGACCCGCCCCCCACATTCCACCTTGTATATTTCTCTAGGAAACATTACCATCACTGTGCTCAAGTCCCATCTCTTTCTAGTCCCTTATATTCACTGCCTTGCACCACCCTGTTGTAGGAGAAACACGGTCCAAGGTCAAACATCATCCTTGTTGCTGCAGAAGGTTTCCAGGTCACTAGCAGAGTATGGCAACCCAGAATTAGTAAGAACATCAAGACTAACAGAAAATTAGCAGAAGGCTCATAGCTATACTGAGTTTTTGGTCTCCAGGAAGAAGCTAAGCAGCCATTTCATTATAGCCACACTTTGAACGCTCTTGCAGTGGCATAAGGAAATCCAAAAAAGTACCAGTGCTCTTTTCAAGAATGCCTTGAAAAGCATTTGTGGTGGAGAAGAGGAAAGTGCCACATTTGGGGGTGGTTTCTGATACAAGACCCTTTAGATTCTCAGGGAGCAGAAGGGGCAGGCTGCTCCACAAGGAAAAGCGAGAAAAGCTGGGCACTGCAGGACACACCATCACCAACGCAGGCATAGCACCTGAGCAAAGCCAGTACAGCAGTCACCTTACAACCACAAATCAAGTCCAAGGTCAGTCCAGAAAACACAACAAGATTCATCAAAGCTGTGCTGCTCACTGCACAGCTCAGGCTCAGAGCAAGGCTGAGGCTAAAGGCATCCCCAGGCCAGGGAGCAGCCACAGTCAATGGGTGGGGGTTCCAGGTGAGGTGCACACAGCAACTGCAGCCCCCCAGAGCAGTGGGGCTCGGCAGCAGCTCGCAATACTCAGTTTCCCATGTCAGGGCCATGAGTCAGCTTCCATGGCTGCTGCTCCAAGTTTTTCACCTAGCAACAAGACAGACGGATGGATGGGGGGGTGTTAGAAGAGATGTTGAAGCAAAATGAGATGAGAAAGACAGAAACTAAATTGTCAGGGAGATTAAGAGAAAGATGCAGTGCCTGAAGCTATTTCAGCTTCTAAAGGACAAAGTTCGTGGGTAGCAGAGTCCCTTCTGCACTTTAGCCTTCTGGGCATGGACACCTCTCATGGGGTGAGGGACACATCCAGCTCCCTCTTGAGCCACACTGCAGGTCTGTGGGCTCCTGTGCTTTGATCTGCATGTCAAAAGCTCTGCACCACCTCCTCTATGACCAAAGGCTTTGTAATTTGCAGTGCATAAGCTTACCCTGATTCTGCTTCTCACCAGGCAGCACAAAGTGCTCTGTCAAGGGGTAGCCATGAGGTAATTCTCACTGTGCCCACTGAGGAATAGCAAGTAAGCACTACCCTAGCTGACTTTCAGCTGGTTGAACTGAAGCCACTGGGAGGGTTGGAAGGCATGAAGCCAAGAGCTGCCCAGGGGATGGACCCCATCCAGGGCCAGAGCCCTGTACCCTCCCCCAGTACACACCATGCTGCAGTCCTTCCTGCTGGTGGCAGGCTTAGGATCAGGGAGAATAGCCAGGCTGATGCACCACCTCTTCCCAGAGGAGAGGGTGCTCTCAGAGACTTGAGGGTCAGCACTAGGGAAGGCTGTGCCTCCTCAAGCTCTAAAAAAAGGACTTTGTTCCCGCTCAGCAATTTTTTCCCATCTGGGCTAAATCCACTCTTAGAAAGAGATAGCTCTATCTCCAGGGAAACAGGCTCTCTGCGCTCACAGGGACTCAGCCAGCTCCCCCTCTCCTTTTGCTGTGGGGTCACTCAGCAGCGAGGCTGAGGCACCATAGGGCATGGGGCTCATGGGGCCACCCCACGTCTGGAGCACAGGATGCTCCAAGCAGCATGTGCTGGTCTCTGTGCTGGAGCCACACAGCACCTTTGTGAACTTGCCCAGCTCTAGACAGCTCACACAAAAGTGATTTCAGAGATTGACCATGCTCAGAAGTCTCTCATTACTGAGAGTGACTCGTGCAGTCTGCTTTGAATCTTCTTATTTGCCCAAAATAGCTTCATGTTCTCAGCACCAGTTTTCTTTGCAAAATTATTCACTGCCCTCCTTCCCACTACAGAGAGCCAGACATGTCCTGCTCACCAAGAAGTCCTCCCCAGCTGCACTACACCATCCCTGTCCCCCCTCACAATCACCCTCCCATCCTCTCCCCTTCTGGGTACTGCAAGTCCATGGGGTGCTTTGGGCAAGCTGGGGAGCCAAAACAGCTCAGAGGGAGTCAGGGTGACACAACAAGAGCAGAGCTCATTGCAGAGCCCCACAGACCCCTTTTCCAGTTAGCTCAGCCTAGTTATCCCCTCCTCCCCATGCCTGCCTAATCTCTGGGCAAACAATTCATGTAATGGTGGAGGAAGGTTTCACCTAGCAGCTTTTGGTTTTCCCTTCTCTAGGATCAACCCTCAAATCTGAGACCCAAGGAAATTATCCCAGCAGCTACATTTTGGGGATCTGAGAGAACTGTTCTGCACTAGCATCTGAGCTAGAAAGAAACCAAGTCCACAAGAGTCTTGTGAGCTACAGTCCCCCTACCCATGCATGGACATGATACCTCTCCTATGGGTACTGTCCCAAGTAACTCACCCTTCTCTGCTTTGGGGACCAATTTCCAAATCTGTGACCATTGCTTCCCCACTCAGAAGTAGAGACAGCCAACACACCCCACACTGTGTTGCAGGAGAGTTACACCCAGGTTTCCACACAGCCCTGCCATCAGCTCTGCCCTGCTGGGACCCCAGTCAAAGAGGAGCATGGACACATGGGCAGTGGACACGCTGCCTCTCCACCCCCCAGGCTCTGGGGCAGAGCACAGTGCAGGAGCTCAGCCCTGACACAATGCCTGCCCAGAGTTAGTTGCAGGATCTGTGCCTTATCTCGCCTCAGCATCTGAAAGCAGACTTTGGCTAAGTCCTACATGCTGCTATTTAAAGTAAGCCAATTTGTATTCATTCTGCTTGCTACATTCACCAGTTGTTCTGAATTGTGTTTGAAGCTGAAGGGAAGAGGAAATGTACAACAAGAAAAAATTATACACTGGTAAATTTTGTGCTAATCCCTTCTCCTCCCCTTATCGCTTCCCCTTTTTCTTGGGTTTCTTTTTGTTTTCTGTGTTTTATGTATTATTAGCTTTAGCATAATTTTGACTGAGAAAATACGTAGCTGATAGGATGGACTAATTACACTACCTAGAAGAATTAATCACACCATCTGTGACTGACAGTGGAGCCTGACTTGTTGCTTCCTGGTAGATGGAACTACACCACCAGCTGCCCCGAATATTTCCCTGTAGAAGGCAAAAGAGGAATTACTGTCGGAAGCATCATTTAAAAGCCATTACTTCTCTTTTTGAGCAATTTAACGCCATTGGGTGACCTAGCCTGGCTGGCCGAGTCAGGGATGAGACTCATTTGCCTTCCCTTGTGATCTTTCTACCGATATTTCTACACATATCCTGGCCCTCTGTCACTAGCAGTTACGGGGCTCAGTCAATCCTAAGAGCTAGAATGGGGCCATTTTCAAGGCAAGTGGTACAGTGTGGTTAATGTCCCTAGAGCTACCCTCTCTACCTCTTCACATCTCCTGGAACCACCTCTCTGGATAAACCCATCCATGAGCTGGAGCCAGGCTTTGTCTGCAGGTTGGCACAGCCTAAACATGTTTTGGGGGTTGCACTAACAGTGTGATGGTCAGGATCATCATAGGACATCCAGCACCCTGACTCTGTCCAGTGTTCTCACAGAGACTCCCAAGATCAGCGTCTGCTGTTATTCACCAACTATGGGTGGGATGGGAGGGCAGGCCATTCCCTCAGCATTCACTGTGCATGGAAAAGAAGCAAACACACCTCAGGGGAAGCAGGGACCTGGAGGCAGTGAGATTTTTCCTTCCTGGAAAGACTGCATCTCTTACATGTTCACCCACAGAGTCCCATCTAGCTGCTGCTGCCCTGCCATCCACAATGGACTCTGGCTGCAGCCATGAAAGGACCGTGGCAACTTTGGCGTCTGTAGCCAGCTGAGGATGTGTCCTGGTTTATATTCTGGCTGACAATAGGCCTGCTGAAGATTGTGATGGCTGAATGTGGGTGATGGAAGATCTGTGCAGATGCACAGACTTGAATGTGTGTTTTCAGCTAAGGGAGAGGAGTCGTGCCCACATGGGTCAGGAAATTTTAAGCAGTCATGCTTTAAGGTAGCTGTTCCTGCCCTTTTTGCCTCCATCTCTGCTGCAGTTCTTTTCCTCCCACTCGTCTTTTAAGCCCACTCAATTTACACAGGGTAAGCTGCAGTTATGTTAGAGCAAACCTCCTGCTTGCATAAACACATTCCTAAGCAAAATTCAGCAAACAACTGTACATATACCCCCTTGCTATTGTTTGGGAGGCACACATTACATGGACAAAAAATCCCACTCTCCAGCCCTTGATCCCTATTTTTAATTAGGGTTCTGGTTTCTCTCAGTGCTGAACAACTTAGTGCAGTGATCCTTAGCCTGAGAAACCTGAATTCTTCTCCAGATAATCAAGGAAGAGCTCGAGAGATCCACTAAAACCTTATGATTGCCTGACTCTGTTTCTGCCCTGGGTCTTGAACAGCATCCAAACCATACATGGGTTAAACCTTGGCTTAGGTTGCAAGATGTGGCTGGGGTGTATTCTATTGCCATCTGTGAGAGGTGGGGCAGTTTTCTTCTGTTAATTTGGCCACCTGTTAAAACCAAGTGGGGCAGTTTTCTTTATCTCTTCCATGACCCATCTTCCCTCTGGGAAGATATCTTCTGTTAATGGGCCATTGAGTGTCCCTGCATGACTGATAAAATTACATCATCCCATTGTGAGATGCTCCACCCAGGAGGAGGAGACAAGCATTCCTACCTGGATATAATCTGAGATTTTGGAACACCAGAGACAGCCTTTTCCCACGGGATTCCCAGAGGAGCAGCTGTCTTCTCCACTGGATTCCCAGAGGAAGACCAGGCTCATCTACACCACCACTGGACCTTCAGAGGAAAACTCCTCTGAAGTAGGGCCCACCCTTCTACAGGATCACTGCTCCAACAGAACCACACCTGCCACCGCAGGAGGACTGCAGCCACCATTTAATCAGATTGCTACCAACACCCTGACCAACAGGGCATCAGGTCATACTCTGATTCTGTCAGTAGTTGGGTTTTTTGGTTACTATTGCATTTGTATTTTTAATTTTCCTAGTAAAGAACTGTTATTCCTATTCCCATATCTTTGCCTGAGAGCCACTTAATTTCAAAATTATAATAATTTGGAGGGAGGGGGTTTACATTTTCCATTTCAAGTGAAGCTCCTGCCTTCCTTAACAGACACCTGTCTTTTCAAACCAAGAAAAGGCTGTAGGAAACACACACTAGCAGGACACAGACAGACCCTGGGAAATTCCCAAGTGCTCACAGTGGAGGTGAGCTTTATCTTGGAACTGATATTGAGAAAGGTCTGTGATGGCAAGAAAGGACCTGTCAGTACACAAAGATGCTCTGGCCTTAACCTGTAGGCAGGATGTTGAGAACAGCCCACAGCTCTCTAAAGGGCTTTTTTAAAATCATGAAATTCCTTGGTGTGTGCTGAAATACCAAGGTACTAGCCCTGCACTGCCAGAGCAAGGACTCATGTCTGGCTTATAACAAACATTTGCACAGCTGCATTTCACATGTGACAAACTTCCTGAAATCTTTCTCTTATGAAAACTACATAATTTGGTGGGTTTTCTTTCTTCCTCCCCAGGTAATCCTTGTGCTCATTCTCATTGAATGAAATTCTCCACCTCCAACTTGGGAGTGCTTGTTTTTGCAGCCTATGGCCGCTCCCAACTCCAAGGACATGCCACCAGTTTCTCTTGGAATGACTATTTTCTGCATCTTGCCAAGTTCTGTATATGTGGGTGAAGGGTGGAAAAAGAGCAGGCTGGAGTAGAGCTGGAGAGCCGAAAGGAGATGTGGCAGCAGAGGAAGGAACAATAAGCCAGAGAGGGTCTAAAGAAAGGGTAAAGGATGTCTGATTCGGGGGAACAGTCACTGGGGAACAACAGGAAAAATCTGGGGAACAACAACAGCAATGCAATGAGTGAGCAAAAGGAGAGAGCTAAGGAGGAGCAGATGTACAGAGAAATGACAGGGAGACGCCAGTCTGCTCTTTGCAATTCTGGAAATAGTGATGGGGTGAAGGATTTGGACCTGATACAGGATATTCAGGCACACGTTTTTCAAGAAGCTGTTCCTGCATTTCAGCTGAGTATTTCTGTGACATTGAAATGTCACTTTATTTCTTTATACCTTCACTTACTTACCTGTCATTTAGAGGTAGTGATAATATTTCAATCACAAGAGCATGGGTATACTTAAGCAAAAAGCTTCAAGATCGTGGGTGAAACTGCAAAGTATTGTCACACTCAGATCTCACACATGTACAGACATGCTCAAATGACCTTGTACATTGATATCTACATGTATGTAGATTCAAATATATCACAAAGATATGTATGCCTTATTTATTTAGGCCAAGCTGACATTTCATGGTTGCCTAGTTACCAGAGAACAATAATGAGAATCTGCTTAGTATATATTGCATGATGAAGGGAAGGGAGAGGGCAGATGGGTATCATGTCAGACACAACCACTTGTCAGGTAGGTTAGCCCTTTTCCTGGGAAACACAGAGAAAGGCAAAAGAGATCAGAGCTGGAAGGAATTCAGAGAGGAAAGCAATAAGCTGGGACAGGAGGTATGTGTGGTTCTCAGAATTCCCATGGCACATCTGGGAGCGTGAAGCAAAGCTCAGGTCACTGGAAGCTGTGAAATGTTCCTTACTTTCATGACATATTCCAAGTCTCAAGTTAAACAGACATTGGGAACATCATAAGTGGTTACAAAATTTGCCTTTACTTACACCAGATCTCTACCTTCCTCCACACCAGTACTGGTACCCTTTCCTCAAAACAAATGCCTTTGCTTACTGTAAGGAAGAAGGAGGTTTTGCTGAACAAAAAAAAAAAAAAAAAAAAAGCACAAAAAAGTGCATTATTCCCTTCCAACTGAATTAATTTTCTCCACTGGAGCTCCCAACCATTTCAAAATTTGCTTGGCCTGATTTTGTAAACTCATGGAGGAGCCTTAAGGTTCAGAAACTCATCTGACTGTTTCATTTCATGCTAATGGTAGTCTGTGTAAATTTTCTGATGGAAAAAATCTTTTCAGATCGGCATCTTGTGTTGCCAGATCTCATACAAGCCCAGAAAGCCTAATGAGGGAGCTTGAATTCATCCCAGGACACCCTGAGAGTGGTTTATGGTTCAACATTCCCTTCAGAATATAGATTCTGGAGTTCAACCTTCCCTGAAGGCACTTCTGATAGCAGACAAAGAGGTTAAGACAAAATTAAAGATACAGTATATTTGCCACTATCCATGCATTAAAAATAGACTTGCTAAGCTTAGAGACAAAAAAAAAACAGGCTTTTGCTATAGTTAAGCTGCCAGAACTTCACTCTCTGCATTATCCAGCTTAAAAGATGCTAGAACACAGTCCTGGTACTAAGGATCCAAATCTAGGCAAGACCCTGTCCTGGGTATTTCTCAGACACATACTGGATATGTTACTTACCTTAAATACATAGCTCGCTCACAAAGTTCCACTGAGAGTTAAGGCTTCTTTCCATACTCCTCAATTTCCAAGAACTCCCTATGACTCATAACATTAATATTTAATCAAGCTATGTTAACATTTCTTCCAAATGATTATTGACTGTCCTAACTTTAGAGATGCTGTTGTTGTCCCTTGATCATATCTAGGAACAACTCCTGACAAGATAGTTAAAAAACCTCTTTGCTGGTGAAGTTAAATACCAATGTTGAACTTGGCTCCAAACAAGCCATTTTAATGCTCTTAAAGAAATATTGCTACGGCTGTCAAAGCATATGTCTGGTACTGGACCCAAAGGACCACCCAGCCCAGTGCTCTGAATACAGCCAAGAACCAGCAAAGGTTTAAGAAAAGACAGTGTAAATATACAGCGATCCTCCTCCCACTGTATTCTCCCAGCAGCCAGATATCTGGGGCTGAGAGTTTCCTGAGCCAAAGATCACATCTGCTTCAATGAATTTAGTAGATCTTAATGGCCTTTTTTTTTTTTTCCATAAATGTGTCAAGATGCTTTTAGAACTATTTATAATTTTGCCCTTCACACCACCCAGTGAATTCCACAATTTATGCATGCACCAGATGAAAAAAAGTGCCTCTTTTTGATTTTGACTGATGAATTTACTGGGGATTCCTACTCTTCATATTAAGAGAAAACAGTAATTTCCTACCCATCTCTGTGATCCTCCTAGACCCCTGTCATGCCCTACTCAGATATGTTTTTTCCAGGCTCAAAGTCCTAACACCCTACCAAATAAAAGGGAGGGTTTGAGTTTTGCTGCCTTATGAACTGAGATACTGAAAAGCATGCAGAAGTGTAGAAAATTATATGTTTATGGTATGAAGTAGATTTACATTATACAAACATACCAATGAGATTAGTACATGCAGTCCATTGCAGGCTCTTGATGAAGATAGGAGAGAAAGGGAAACAATCAGCCCTGGGGAGAACAGTGCTTGGGACAAATCATGCTTGCCCACTATGGAAGGATGTTGTTACATCAGAGCAGAAAAAGCAAACATTTCTTCATAATTCAAACCAGTTTCAGCTCAAATAATCTGATCCCAGAATCAGCTATACTGCCACAGACATCAGATATCTGGTGTATTTCTATCCAGCCAATTACAAAGCCTGTTACACATAAGGCTGGATAAAGTGGCTCTGGTTGCCTAGAATCTGATCTAAATTACAGCTCCAGCAAATTTTAGATCAAACTTAACTGAGAAAGTTTTTAAACTACTTTGAATTTTGGAGGCATATTCTCCAGGTCTGGAGTTTGGGTTTTTATTGTACTCATATACCCAGATAAGTACAAAATACTGCTTTTTAATCCCCTCTGCAGGACAAAAGTCACCTCACCAACCAACCTTCTGGGATGTGCCATAAATCATGCTGAGAGCCAAGTGCACAACATAGAGGAACTAAAGAAACTACAGCAGAAAGGCAAAGACCTGAAAATGTCCACTGGCAAATTACAACTGAACTTCACTTCCTAGCCTCTATCCTCAAAGGTTGTGGCAACTAAAGCTTGTGAGATATTGAAATGACCCTTGACTATTACTGTCTACCTACTTAGCAAGGCTTATTTACTTCATGTTCATCATGCAATCTGAAATCATCCAATAATAACTATTCTAAATAAGTCAACCACGTTTTCATATTTAATGTACATACTGTAGCTAAATAAAACCACTTTTGAGGGGTAAATAATTGCAGAGGAAGAGAAAAATTCAAGAGCGTAGGCTATGAAGATGCACTTTCAGCTGAAATTTTTCAACAAGCAATTAGTTGAGGCAGAAAAGCAGGAAAACTGTTCTTATATGGCTAAACCAACACTAGAGGAGGGTTTCACACTAACTGTGGTAGGTAAGTAGAAGAAAGCAAGGTGGCATATGAGGGAGGGGTCGGTAGGGGGTTATGGTCCAAAAAAATACAAGAGGCAAGAGCATGGAACCTGAACCATAAAGTTGCCTCAGGCTGAGTCTGGGGGCAAGTCCTTTAAATTCCTCTGTTGAACAGATTTTGCATTTATAGTGGGAGGGTAGAACTTACAAATGGGTACTGTAAGGATTAATAGAGTGAAGACATTTAGGAATGTAAGTGCAGTACAACCAGCCTCAAAGAGTGAAAAAAAACAGGAGCTGGACTCCAGAAAAGTCACTACAAGGTCTTCACATTTTTCCCTCTGGAAAAGCTGCTGTGTTTGAGCAGTCTTTGGAGCACTCGATTCCCAGCTCCCCAGCATGTAACATTCACAGAGTCACCAGCGTTCCCAAAAGCAGATGGTGACTCTGGATCACCTCTGCAGTGACTCTGGCCCCTTAGAGATGCAGAAAATCCAGCTCCTCCCCACAAGTGTCAGTAATTCCCTCTGCTCCACACACCTCCTCGTGCTCAGGACCAGCAGTGAATTATTAACTTCTGAGCCCCACCTCTCCTGATGCTGTCCCAGCTCACACGAGTTACTTTCTACTCCTCTTCCTTATTCCTTTGCCCACCTCTACTGAGATTCCTCTTTGCTCTATGACCCCTAGCACAGCCTACCACACAGGTTCCAGTGAATCAAGGTGGAATAGGATGGGGTGAAACTACACAACGTCAGCAGCATTCAAGACTTCCTGATTCCTCCTTGCCTAGGGGAGAGAAGGGCTTGGAATCTCACTTTTTCCCTTTTCCACACCTACAATGCTAAAAGTGAGTGGAGTAAAATGAAGTCAGTCAACCCATTTTACCTGAAGGTGACAAGGGAGGAGCACTGCACAGAATATCTGTTCCCTCTACTGTGTGCCCACAGGAGGTCCACTGTCCTTCCTCACAGTTTAAAAACAGTTTCCCAGTCTTTTTCAGAATCCACCAAAAAACAGTAGCCACCTCCTCAATGAAACTAGGATCACAGTTGAGAGCTATGAACTGTCCTCTGGCATATAGTGTGAGGTGATAAAGGGATCTTTTTCAACCAGACCAGCCAGGTGGGCAGGCTAGGCAAGGCCAGAAAAGGGTGTGAAATAATGAAACAGTGCAAAAATCACCCCCTGAATCACACAGGAATTGCTCCACTGGAGAGGGGAGCAAACCTGGAGGAAGATGTGGCGATGACAAAGAGGATCTGAATTTTAAAAGTAAGGGTTTTTCTGAAAGTACAATTGAGACCATTGGTACGTGCAGGCCACACACGTTATCCTATATGTAATGACACCACCTTGGGGTTTCTTCCCACAGAAACAGCCCGGCCTGGATTTGGCCAGCAGTGGAGCATGAGGAAACAAAGCAGGAACTGTGTTGGTGGCTCTGCAGACAGCGCTCTGTCACCAGAGACAGCTCTGGATGAGCACGTCCCTGAAAGACTGTATCTGAGGATGCTGTCTGCCAGATGGCCACAAATTCTTCCCAAGGCTTTGGAGTTTGTCATGATTTCATCCTTTTTTAGGACTATGAAGCCCTGCCTCATGCAAAATGAGGCTTTGCCTGCTTTAAGCAGTGGTGAGGCAGTGCATCCAAGAACTCCCAGAATAGGAGACTGATGTTTCCATCCAGCATTTGCAGGTAACTCTGCTCATACCAAGGGCAGCTGCCACACACTCCTATTTCAAGTGGGGATGAAGCATGTCTCCCCAGGTAGTGAGAAATATGTCCTGTGGAAGGGCAGACTGGGTCAGGGAAATGGTCAGTTCAGGAAACGACTTGGAAGCAGTGGTTTGTAAAGCCAGAGTGGTCTAGGACCATGTCTGATCTCAGGGGAGAAGTACACCACCAAAGCAATTTGACGTGCAAGGGACCAGAACTGATAAAGAGGAAAAAGAAAGGAGGAGATCAAGTGGAAATAGGAGGATGTTGAGAGGCAGAAAAAAACAGCAGATGAGATGGAAAATGCAAGCTGGATAAACACTATTCTATCCCCGCTCCTTACTGAGCAAAAGCACTTTGAAAGTAAGTCATTATTATTATTATTATTAGGAACATAAAGAAATAATCCCACTTTTGCTCTATCATCTGTCTGTTTGGCTGAGAAATGTCAGATGCTCAGGGAGGGGAGGAGGAAAGGTTGACATCAGACTACATCCATTTGTAAAATTGTATCTGCCAGTTTCCAGAGGCTGCAATCTCCAGTTAATACCAGGAGTGAATGTGAAAGGTTAGACAGAGGGGAGCTGGGGGTGGAGGAATGATGATTTTCAGTTCTCCCCAGCAATTCTTGGCATCAAAGCCAGCACTTGATAACGAATTGACTCAGTCACTAACTCACACAGGCTCCCTCTCTAGTAATGGACTCCAGTCTCATTAGCAAATACAATTGACAGTAAAAATAAACACACTTGCACCCTCCCCCTCGTGTGCTGCTGACACAGGCTTGATTGACAGATCTCACAAGTACATCAATGAAAGGAGAGGACAGCTGCTGTTATCAGCCAGCTTGAACACGGAATGGAGCTAATAATAATATCTTACTTTTACACAGTTTCTTTCTGTCACGATCCAAAACGCCATAGAAAACAGAGCAGTCTAGCAAGCTCTGAATGGTTTGCAGTAAGTAATTTTGAGAAGGAACTTCTCTGTTCAGTTGCTCAAAGGAGTCATATTTTAAATTTATTAATTTTCTGCCATCAGTGACAGTGAACAATACCCAGAGTTAACAGCCTAGAAAAGAGAACAACAAAAAGCATCCAGGCTTTGTTCTGTTTGCAAAATAAACAAATCTCAAACAGTTCCTTTGGTTCTGAAGCATGACTGCACATACCTAGGCCTCATCCTAGTGATGAAGTATTCTGGCAAGCCTCAGGAAAAATTTTCAAAGACATTATGCCTGAGTTATCTGAGAATGAAAGGGGGAAAAGATGGAAGAAAGTGTCTTTACAGACTTTAAACAAATAATTAATCGGATCTCTTTGCACTACTGAAGTGCAAGTAGTTGAGCTTACACTTCGGTAAGGAATTATCATTACACCAGATCATAATGAAGAAAAAAATATTAATTGTTGCAGAAGTGTGTCCAGGCATTAACAATGTACACATGCAGTAACACCACAACATTATGCACAGAACATGCCTAGCAGTCTGCAATGGCAGATGCAGTTTTATACAGAAGCAAAGACTTCCCATCAAAGATTATACATTGCAAAAATTCCAGCAAAGAGCCATTATGCATATACTCCACAGGCTGTGTCTGAAGGCACTATTTAGAACAAGAGCCATATGCAAGTCTCCCAGCATGCAGTGTTCAGTATGCATTATCCCACTTCACACCACTCACTGCACAGATCCTCCTGCCTGAACTGTCAGCTGTAATCTCACCAAAAAGGGCAAGAGAGTTGAACCCTTTTTTCCTCATGCTTAATATCATGGAGTCTGGAGAGCAGTTTCACTCCTTGGTGAGAAGGTTTCTGACAAGGCCCCACATTTTCCACAGCAGCAGAATTTTCTATGGAATACATTTTATTTCCTCTTAAACTGCAGCATTGCATTCTTCAGGTAATACCATTCTACTCTAAAGAAGAAATCTAAAAATAAAGAAACCTTAAAATACCAAGAAGATGTAATCTGATGCCATGCTGCCCTCCTGAATCCACAATCAGCACAGAAGCACCCTTTTCCACTCTCCTCCAGGGAGGTCTTATGCCTGAGCTAGTTCTGTGGCTCTTCGGTACATGTGAGAAAGGCATAAAATCTTCCCTTTTCCTTACTGGCACCTAATGCTAATTAAAACAAAATTATTAGCTCTATTATGTTCCCTTGTAATAGAGAAAAGAGATGAACAAACCAGGGGTTCCTTAGACCCAGTACAGGCAGTGGCTGACTTACCAAACCCCAAGCTACCATCGCTTCTCTCATTGCCTTCCCCAGCAGCTGGTTCAGCAGTGAACAGCAACCAGTACAAAAACTCATTTCACATTGAAAAGAGAGATGCTGTGCAAAACATTTTAATTTTATATGTAAATACCTTTTCTTTTTTTAAAGAATTCTTCTACAAATTGTACATGCTATGCAAAGTAAGGAGTTTTCTAGTAGCATTAAGACCCAGTCACTGAGTCATGAGTTTTGTTTCTAGCAGCTGGATGGCAAAGCCATCTCAGATGTGGTTCCTCCAAATAATCCAGCCTGGCTGGTTCTTGCCCAGTCACTTCTTATCTCTTCTGCTTACCCGGCACACTCCATCTACTGCCATATGTTTCCCAGCAATGCTTCTATACAGTAATCTGTGGACATCAGCTTGTGGACTGGAAGAAAAGGGCATCACACTCAGCTCAGCTAAACTGGCAGCAATGAGTAGTGTTAGGGACTGGAGGTTGCCAAAATCTCAGTCCCTTAGAGGCTGAAGATAGGATTTTCTGCATAGATGAAGGTCCTGAGGAAGTAGAGAAAAAGTGAAAGGGCTTCTTCAGGAATGAGGAAGAAGAGGAAGGAAAAATGAACCAATCCCCACATATAAGTTCAAACCATCAAGAACACACCTATTCTTCATTTGATGTAGAGATGGAAAGCCACCATCTTTCGTTCCCAGGCTAACCATGACACCATGTTTTGCACAAAAGCCCATCTGTTGTTGATGCTCAGTGTGCTCGACGTTCTCTGTTCCCCTCCACCACATGCTGTTGCTGTGGGGTTCAGTTCTTCTCTTCCCAAACCTCATTTGCTTTCTGCAGCCAACAAGCTGCAGCTCTGAATGACTCCTAAAGAGAACAGAAGACATGCAGTTTCTGATCTTGCTGATGGAAGGATTTGCTTTGTAACCTTTGCCTTTTTTATTCCAGCATACAGGAATTCCTCTGTGTACAAACACCCCCTTACTTTTGTACCAAATTGCCCCAGATTCTTGCTCCTCCTACTTCCTGTGTAGCATTCAGCACGTCCTGCCTCCTGGGCCAGACCCTTCTGATAACATCAGGTGAATAGAATAGGAGAAGTTCTATAATAGAACATTTTGTTTATTTTAAATCTATATTTATCATGCCAGTGTGTATCAGAGAAGATTTAATTAGCCAGTGAAGCTTGCCTTTGGTGTGTTTTCATGAATACAGTAAGAGTTTTGAAGCATGACTTCAGGCTACTACCACAAACAAAGAAAACATACCATGAAATTAAGAAACATAATAATATACAAGAGAAGACACTTGGCTGCTGTTACACATTTCACTGAGAAATAGGCCACCACCAAACCTGGATCAAGCTGCCTAAATCTGGGGATATATTTTAATTCAGATCAAATTTTTGCGCTGCACTCTCAGTTAATTTCTGGAAAGCAGTTAATTGCACGTGAGCTGCTGCACAGGACCCTGGGCCAAAATGAGGAGAGAGAAGAAAGCATGAGCAACTAAATAAATGGCGCTGATGTGACACATTAACGAAACCCCAAGGTTGTTTTGCATTATTTTGATAGCAAGGGCTCCAAAAAGACCGCTGTGCCAGCCACGACAACACCAGAGCACAGCACGACCCTGCCCATGTTTCTGCCATGCTCCCTTTATGGGTCTGCAAGATCTGAAGCAGTCTCACCCAGCAGCACAGCTCTTCAGAGCATAGTTAGGTCCTGCTGGTGTCAACGATGTGGTACAGCCAAGTAAATACTAAGAGTCAGCATCAAGAGTCAAAGCTGACCTAAGCAGCTGCAGAATGGCATCCTTGGGATATCCACGCCACCTCCCAGTGAAGGAGGTGCTCAGGTCTTCTCTGGTATCCCTTTGACCCAATTCTAACTCCATCACACATGTCTTGCCTGGCCTTCTCTGATGAGCAGAAGTTAAATGATACATTTGACTTTGCAGGTATGTCATAAAGATTCATTATTTATAATTTATATTTCCCTGTATGT
This sequence comes from Molothrus ater, assembly GCF_012460135.2. Classification (NCBI taxonomy): domain Eukaryota; kingdom Metazoa; phylum Chordata; class Aves; order Passeriformes; family Icteridae; genus Molothrus; species Molothrus ater. The sequence continues at coordinate 47,972,111 of NC_050482.2, forward strand.
ACTGCTGTGTGATGCCATTTATTATCTTTCAGTCCTCCATTCATGTTCAGAGGAGAAATCAAATACAAACCCCCTATTTCAGACTACCCAGAGGAAAACTGTCCAGCCCAAATTTCTAGAAACTGCTTTCAATTTTATCTACCATGATTTCTAGATAATAGACTTTTTCTCCCTAGTTTCAGAAATGCTGAAAACATGCAACCTGAAGGAGCAGCACTACATCAGGAATCTTTATCAGGCATGGTTCTGCTGGCAAATTCCTTACAGCTTTACTGTGCTTGCAGCACCCATTAATGCATGACTGTCTTCCCCATTACCACTTCTACATAGCACAGAGTGAGGAAGAAAATAGCACCTGCCAGCAGACACCTGGGGTTTGCATCCAGGTGTGAGCAGCTGGGGCTCTTTCACGTGACGCGGGTTATGAGGAAGCAACATTTGGAGCATACGGATGAGGAGCAGTGTGGGAAGGTCTTACCAAAACTGGCTCTGTCACTTCAGGGCTGAACAGAAGATTTCATTCTCCAAGAGCTGCCAATCTAGTACTTTTCTGCCAGTGATAATATTTCCTAAGTTTAAAAATAAACTTAGTGAAGTATGTGCTACCTAACAATGTATGTCTCTTCAGTATCAGGAAAAAAAAAAAAAAAGAAAAAAAAACTACTGAAAATCAAGCACTCCAAACCCAAATCAGGTGTAGCCAAATTATAGCTTAATATGTTTCAGGTATTCCATTTAGAGCTTCTGATCTTTCAAGGAAATAGGTTTTCCCCACTGAGAAATGTATATGCAGTGAAATTAAAGCAACTTTAGCCCCCTGTGAACCAAAAGTAGGTTGGGCATCTATTTTAAATAATCACCCAAGTGTTAATTTTTCATGATGGAAAGAAGACCTGGGAAGAAAGGAATATTCTCTTCTTCTAACCCATATGTTCACCTCAAAACTACTGTCTTTGCTACTCAAACCTGGGGTATAATACAGCATAAAATCCAACTTGCTGCTGTTTGCCATCTTTAGAGACAGGGCAGAGCACAAGGTGGCCTGGGGAGTCCTCTTTGAATATTTGGGGCACCAACCAAGTGCTATCTAGCACGAGAGGAAAACAAGATACCAGGGTGAGGGGGAAAAACCCAGCATATGTACAAGCCTTGAAGCTCAGACCCTTCTTCCACCTGAAGTCCATCCTCCCTCTCCCCTTCCTCACTTGGGAGGCAGATCCTGAGGGAACGGTGGCATCCCAGGTGGCCACAGGGGCAGGGAGCTGTGTCTCAGCTGGTGTGGGACTTCTGCTGCCACCCCACAATGGCCCTCCATGAAAAGAGGAAAAAATAAATCCACAGGCAAAGAAGGAAGGCAAGTGCTGCTAAGTGGCTCATTGGTTTCTATGGCAACTGGCTCCGCTCTACTCCAGCTGCTTACCCCACAGTCCCTCTGTCACCCTATTTTTATCTGAGAAATCAAAGAAAAAGGAAAAGTGGTGGAGGTTTGGGGAGGAGAGAGTTTGGAAATCTTCTTGGGTTTTGCAGAGAGAAGGTTAATACGCATGCAGCCATGTCTTGCTTTTAATCACAAGTTAAATCGTCTGTGGGGAGGCTTCCTATGGGATTCCTCAGACTCCGTGCACTGTCAGATCCCACATTTGCCACTATCATGAAGAAGCATGCAAGAAAGGCAGCCCAGCCATGCCCTCCTAAGAATGAGAAGCAGCTAGGCTGTGAATTTGACCTAGGCATTGACACCAAAAAGCACAAGAAGAATCTTCTACTAGGGAAAAAACTCCCCTCCCACAACCCAACACAATGAAGTGATGGAAGTCAAGACACCAATATTTTAATAGCTCTTTGGTCTGAAAAGTTATTTCCTTTTTATTAAAACAATGTTGAATCTGTCCATGATCCCTCTATCCTGCATGGTGCCAGAAAATCCTCACAATAAATGCAACATGTTTTGCTCAAATATCTCATTAAGGGAAGAGCCAGGACCACATTTACCTGGGCTGTGCCGAGACTAAGCTTTAGTTCATGGATTTTGGTGTTGGAGACTTTGTTGTTGAGCTTCAATATATCTGCTGGTAAATATAGAAGATATTGTAGCTTGCAGTTTCAGTAAGGATTGGTGTGTTAACTAAAGCATGGAGCCCTTGCCCTCTTCTGATTGACTACAGAATCACCAGATCAAAGAATTTGCTGAGTTGGAAGGGGCCCACCAGGATCATCAGGTCCCTGGCCCTGCACAGCACCATCCCCAGGAATCACACCCTGTGCCTCAGGGCATTGCCCAAAACTTCTTGAGCTCTGTCAGGCTGGTGCTGTGACCACTTCCCTGGGGAGCTGTTCCAGTGCCCAGACACCCTCTGGGTGAAAAATCATTTCCTGATATCCAACCTAAACCTTCCCTGACACAACTTCAGGCCTGGGTTCCCTTGGGTCCTGCCACTGGTCACTACCTGCCTTTCTGAAATAAATGTGCCCAAACACTGTGAGATACAACTATTTTGACAGATATTTCTAGCTTCACTCCCCTCCTTCTCCCTAGAAATTCCAGAAGTTTTATAACAAAATGTTGCAACTGTCCTCCAAATAATGATGCTTAAATTCCAAAGAAGGCTGATTGACGCCATAAACATCTATATTCACTTTTTCCATTTCAACTGCATGACATTTGATGCTTACATCCACACTGTTCCTGCTAACAGCACTGTGGAAGTCTACCTTTGCACCACACATTTTCACTGGCTGCCACAAGAAGGGATATTGATCTGTGTATCTCTGCTCACACAGCAAGGCTTTCCATTTTGGAGCTGTGATATTGTCGTACTAAGAGGACAAGGAAAAGATCAATGATTTCTAACAATGATCACTTTTAAGAGGAAGAGCATTGGTAAAATGCCTTACTAGTCCAAGTATCGCATTTGCAGTCTCTGCAATAAGTTCTGTATCCTGGCAGGCATTAACTCCATTGCTTTTGATAAGAGCAGCATATTGGGAAAGAATCACCCACTTTAGAAATGTTACTGACTATAGCATGTGATGGTATATACTTTATATAGAGCAGGTTGCAGCCTTACAAAACTGTAAGAAGTGCCAGGGCCCTAGGAAGGCTGGGGGCTCCACAGGGACATCCCTACAGCCCTGCTAAGAAGCAGAGCATCTGGGAGGCACCAGGGGCGGCCCCATCCCATGGCATCAGGTACCTCTGTGGAGCAGCAGGGCCATGGCTGGGCAGGGCAGAGCTGTGGGGAGCTGGAGAGCATCCCTGCTGCAGCCTCACTGCACAGAGGCTGATGGCTCTGGGGGCCTGAGGGCCTGGGACCTGGGCAGAGTGGAAGAAGCCCTGAGAAATGCTGGGCAAGGACAGTCAGGGTTGTTGGTGCCCCCCTTGAGAGGCCTTGAGAAGAAGTTGTACAAGGTATCTCAAGAAACATTTCAAACATTTCAATTGCTAGGAATTTGGAAGCTGGCTTACTCCATAAAGCTACTGGGATTTTTTACTTCCATCTGTGGCCCCCAGAACATACAGTGGCAACATACCTCATGGTTTATTCACCACTGTGTGAAGCAGCCAGGTACTGCAATTGCCAATTTTTCTCCAAATGGCCCTCTGTTAGTTTCTGGAAAGGCAGGAAGAAAAGGTGCTCCCAACAAGACCTCTTCTGATACCGTTACTTCAAACATTGTGATCAAGTCCCTTCTGAATGTATTTAATTTCTTGAAGCCACTACCAAGCTCATCCTGCCAGGGAACCTTGTAAAATGCATTATCAAAATCTTCTCTGGCATGAAACAACAGATTCACCCTATAACCCTCCTGCACCTCTGCACAGTCTGGGGGACTGTCAGGATGAAAACACACAAGAAAGCAGAGAGGACTCAGGACTACAAATCTTTGTTTGACAGCCTTGGAAAATGAGAGGCTCCTGAGAACAAGACAAGGACAGAAAGAAACATACAGAAGACTGAAGCACACAATCAGGACTCTTCTGCCAGGATATTTGCTGGAGGTGGCCTCTGGGCAGCCCAAAAGAGATGCACAGGAGAAGAGATCCTTTGCAGTGAGGGGCACTGAAGGCAGAAGCAGAGGTGACCTGAAGGGAAGCAGCAAGGCATGCTTACAAAGCCTTCAGTTCACAGGATGGACAGCAGCCTCTGCTGGGTGGGGATGGACAACCTCACGTGCTGAGCAATAAATGAAAGGGTGAGTGACTCCTTTTAAAAGGGGTAGTCAAGGGCAGAAGTGAAAATAATCAAATGTGCATCTGCACTTGCCTCTGCAGGTTTGGTAGAGAGGTGGAAGCTCTTTGACTGCCAGACAAGTGGCTTTACTGAGGAACAGTGTCCCATTTGCAAAATTGGAGGCTATGATTCCTGACCTTCTTTGCAGAGCATTTTCATAACTACAGATGGAAATAACCAGCCCTAGGTGGTGATTCTGATCATCATTTATTCTGCTTTCTGACAAGAGGAGTGTACAAGCACTTTGAGATGAAATGTGTCTGCACATTTAATATTAATTTATGGAAAGTACTCATGTGCAGTCTTGACATTTGTTTTCCACATATAATAGCAACAGGAAACTCAAGCCTTTGAATGTTTATAAGAAATGAGCACACATGCAAACAATGCTGACAGAAGATGATTTTCTTTACTATCTGAATATTTTCACTTCTTTTGCGTTTCTCATTTGTCCTTATTCAGCACATTTTAACCTGCAAATGTTATCCTCAAAGGTCATAGGGAACTCAGATTGTCAAATAAAGCTGAGGCACTGTAAAGATTGTACTTGGTAACACAGACTGAAACTGATAGAGATATGTGTAGAGAAATCTTACAGAGGTCTGACCATAGTGTAAAGTCTGACAAAAGAATCCTCCACTCATCAAGGGGGACCCTTAGCCCTATCCACCATAAACTAGAAGACCCAAGTTAAAAAGGAAAAGCCATATTAATTATCAAACATGAATTGACTCCATGGAATAGTCTCTCATATCTGTACTTCCAGATAGTCCATGGCAGCAGGGTAACACAAAATACTTTAGTCTGGCTGACACAGCCTAAAACTCAGTACTGACTCCTTCACTGAACTGCCAGGACTGTCCACAAAAACATGTAGAGCAGCTGCAAATCTTATTTGCTCTGCAGAGCCCTTGGATAAATCCCTCCTTAGAGTAGTCCTCAGGATGACTGAGCTACAAAGCTGGTGGGTGCCAGTGACCACTCCAACACCTGCTGTCTCACTAATGATCTCAAATCCCTCATCCTCCAAGGAAGCAAGATACATCAAAAATAGAGAGAGAGGAGACTCTCTCCTGAAGAGGGAAATAAGCTTTTCTGAGTGTCCCATCCAGCAGTTCAGGGGAGTACTAAAGGGAAGAAAGGTGAAAATCAGACAAACAGCTTTTGTTCCTTTTTTGTAAGAACTGCTAAGCTATTTTGCATTAAAGAGATGTTCCTTTGTTAAGGGTAACTCCGTAGCTATCAGATCTCTTTTAGCAATGTCATACATGGATGTTTATCATCTGCTGTCCAAGCTCAGTCTCCTTGATATCAAGCAAGAGTGACTTGTAGGTCCTAGTCCAGGTGTTGTGCCATTTGTGTGCTTTGCATTCTGGGCACAGAAAGAGAGGAACTGAATCTTGAGGCTCTTTGTTTTCTCATCAGTTGTTTTAATGAAGCAGAATAATTCCATTACTCTATACAGAGGGAACAGGCAGTCTGTCTTGTCCTTCTGAGGTCTGTTTCTGGTTCATAATTTGCAGTGGTGATCTTGAAAAAGCTGGCATAGTTTACAACCAGGCACTCTTCAGAAAGGAGATATATCACTGAGAATTACTTGTTTATCAGGTCACTCTCCCCATCATCCAGTGCAAAAGGCCTGCAAGGTAATTTTCATTCCACCTGGTGTCCTAAATCCATGTCACTCTGATGTTTGCAGTAAAGGAGTTCATTCATTTTATTTGCATCCTTAAAACTCCAGCCACACCTTGGTACCCAGCGACCCTGGTTGCATTGGCTGCAAAGAGATGACAGGGGCATGTCAGGATCTTGTGCCAGCAAAAGAAGCAGCAATAGAATGAAAAAGGGAGGAGGATGCTGTGCTACACAAGACATCCAGGAAAGACATTATGCAGGTTACTAGAAACATCCTGCAAGAGAAGCAGACTTCCAGGTATTTTTTCAGAGACTGGCAGTTTCTGAAACATCACAGGATGATGATGTTGTGACTACTTCAGTACTTCAGCATCTCCACCAGGAAACAGCTCACAAGGTGCTTACACTGAAAAGCAGTAAACAGCTGGCTGGAAGTTAGAATTGCACAGCAGCAATGGTCCACAGGAGAGATCCAAACACCAAGAACAAGCATGCACTGGCAGCATTTGAAACACATGAGCAACTGTGGCTCACCCCTTAATGCAGGCTTTCAACTGGATCAGTGAATACTCAGTTCAGACAAGTGATGGAATAACACACATCCTGACAAATTTGGCAAACACTAGACTTCTTTAAGGACATTGATGCACCCTGATCTGTTTTTCCTGCCCCACACTGCACAGGCACATCCGTTGCTCCTTATGGTCTGTGTTAATGGATCATCAAAGGTTTTTCTCTCTGTGTATTGCTTTGAGACACCTTTGCAGCAAATTACATGGCATCATTCAGCAAGAGGCAAAGGTCACACATCCAGCTGTGAAGTGGGCCGATAACATCATACTGTGTCGTTCCTAAAACCAGCTGCAATAATGGGGATAATGTAAGGGACTGACATAATGGCAATCTGACGATTTAGTGTTGCTATGCAACTTGAGTTGGGAACAGACTTTTGCAGTTGCTTCTTAGTTGTCCATTGAATGCTCACTGACAGTGTCTGGCAACATTCCCCACTCATCATTTTACCTAAAGCAGCAAGAATTCATGTGCAGCTTTTGTGCCAAGGTGCCCTCTTCAAGCCACTACTGTAAGCAAACTGAGATGCAGACACTTGCAATGCTTTTTCCAACCTGAATGAGATTCCTGTTTTGCTACATACTCACATAAATGACTACATAGCTTCACACACATTTCTCTTTCCTCTGATTCATTGCAGATCTTTCCCTTTTCCCTCCTTTCTCACCTTAGGGTCATCATGAAAATGACCTTCTTGTCAAAGAAGAGCACTGTCTTTGGAAGCTTTTCCCTGGCCATGTCACAGCTATTATCACACCAGTTCACACAGTTTTATAACTTTGTAAATGTGATTCCTTCAGACCTTTTTATCTTTCTCCCAGCTGTTTTCTCAGACTCATACAAAGTGGGAATAGATACAATACTTTCTCCATCTTGTTTCATTATTCAGCCCTGAAAGTGCCTTGACCTGTCTTGAAACTGACCAGTTCTAAAACCCCCAAGCAATGATGCCTTCAGCCCTTTCCATGGGACTCTGAAAGACTGACAAAACTCAGTGGTTAAGGAAGCTGACCTGCTCATCTCCCTTGCTGAAACCTGACTGCTCCTAGTGACATCTCCTTGTGCCACCCTCAAAAACCTGCCCTTGCATCCTGGTATCACCAGTACGCTGAGGTGATGGCTATTCTGCATCATGAGGAATTCACTCCCTATGATCCTTTGTTATCACTTCCCAGACCTCTGTGAATTTGTTGCTTTTCTGTGAATTCCTGTGCTTTCCACAATCTGTTTTGTGGTGTTGCTTGTGTGATGTTTAATAGCCGCAGCTCGGAGTTGGCTGCATTTCAGTGGTAGGAGGGGGAACACAGGGAACTGTGAACTGAAACTCTGTATAATGTTGCTGGAGATGAGAACAAGTAAGGGAGTGTTTGCTATGCACGCTATCTCCAGAAAAACATCTTTGCAAATGTGTATCTGTGCAGGCATTGTGGAGATAGGGATTACGTTATGCAGAGGGGAAGAGGAGCTGACTGACAGTAGAGATTTGCAGTCCATATTGATGTTTCACAATTGTGCATCTGTCTGCAGAACAGCCATGAAGCTCTTGAAGTCGTTGCACTAAAAAAAAAGAAAAAATAAGGAAAGATAAATCAATAATTTCACTCACTCTTTTACCACAGCTTTATCACAGAGGGTGAAGGAGGAGTGTGTCATAACAGCTCATACTAGTGCGAAAATTTTAATCGAAACAGTCTTCAACCAGAATAAACCACTTTGATAAAATCAACATTTTTCAAAGAATTCTAAGTACAAATGAAAAATCCCTATGTAAAAGGAGGCTGAAACAAAAATTTCAATATTGAAAAGTTTGCCTTAGGGAAAAAAATGACAGATTTTTTTTCAAATTAAAATACTATTTTTTAAAGCAACCTTTTCTTAACATATTTTTCTGATTCTGTTGTTTTTATGTTCTTCAGTTAATAACGAGAGACATTGATGTGTTCAATATCCTGCTATTAGCCTGGAATCAGGTTTCCAGGATATTAAAAACAATTGGTCCCTAACTAGTACCCAGAACATTTCTATTTCAGAGTGCAAAAATTTAAATTGTTTCATTCAGCACAGACTAATAAAGCTGCTATTGCTTTTGATAGCAAGCTCATTACTTCGTAAAAAACCACTTGTTTTGAATATAAAATATCACCTGTACTAAATTATATAACAACATTTAATTATTATATTCATGGTATGTTATGTTACTGGTAGGATTGCATAACGTGGCCTCATATGAGACTTGATTTGGCATAACTTAACTCTGCATTTCAACTGATGTGTGAAACGATACCAAAACTTCACTAATTTTTAAAATAAAATATCAGTTATTTTTCTAAAAGCATCTAATAAAAATGTTCATAATTTTTAGTTTCTAGGAATACACTGAAAACCATATTTTTATCACTGAAAGTAACAAGATGCCTTGAAATCATAAACTTTGACATTTCTCTCAAATGAACATTTCAAGTTTCCTCTGGCTCTCACTTAACCTGTGATTCATTCTTTGCACTAACTCTAAATCTCCCTATTTGGAATAGTTTTCAGATTGGAGGCCTTGTCAAAAGCAATCATCATAAATTCAGCATGCACTTTATCGTAGCTGGTTCTACCAGCATTTGTTGCAAGATAGAGCAGCTCATCAGTACTCACTTTCATCCCAATATTAATTCTTTCCTATGCACTCACAGGGATCTCAAAATTATCCCCATCAGAATATATAAATGAGGATAAAAATAAATCAAGATAAATTACATCAGTCTTGCCACCCAACCACACCCAAGAACACAGAGGATTTCAAGGCTCCCACCACAGCCCTGCTCACAAGATCCTGTTGCAGGGGGGACCCGGGATGGGACTGACACTTCTCCTCCATTCCTCTGCTCACCCCATGGCGCATCAGAAGAGCTTGGACTTCCCTTTCTAGCATGTCAAGGCAAGAAGAAAAGAAAAAGCTCTCCCTTCTGAAAGCACAAGTCCTCTTCTTCCTGCCGTCAGCAGCTGCAGTGGAACTGCAACCCAAGGCTTCCACCTAGTGTCTGTCTGCCGGCCAGCTCGGCACAGCAGCTGCTGCAAGACTGGGGCACCAGGGCTGCCCTGCAGCCCGCAGCAAGAGCAAAGCCTTGGCTTATTTTTGAGGTGGGAATATTTTCCTTACAATACAAAACCAAACCTCCGTTCATTATGGACCACCCAGGCTGTCACCTAGAACTAACCAGCTTCTGGTTTACATGTGGAAAGTAAGATTGTGTGCTCGAATCCAAGGCTCTGGGTGGATCCAACAGAAAAGAGGAGGAGAAGCTTGTTGAATTACGTAGGACCACTCTCACATGCCCAAGGATATTTTCTTAACCTTTCTCTGGTGCTGCCTTGCCTTCAGGGTAAGCCCACAAGAAAACTGAGTGACTTCCTAACATTTCAATTCTACTAATTAAGAGATACTTAAAAATTAGGCACGGCCTTTAGAATTGATATGTGATAGACAGGCACATTTCTTCCACTTGTGTTTGACTCCTTCCTCCACCTTCATTTCACATCAAGATGATGGCTGTTCTGCATCATGAGTATCATTCCCTGTGATCCTTTTTTTTTTTCCCACTTCCCAGGCAACCTTTGCAGACTTGGTGGGACTTTAATCAGAACAAAGAATGAAGGACCTTATCAACAACTTGGTTTTGCCTATCCCTTTCTCCATCCTATGAAAAGACAGTGTATTTGCTGTTGGACTTTGATTTCCTTAAGGGCATCTAAAGCAGTACAATCTTGGTGGCTGTTGAAGCAGCACCCTTTGTGTGTTGTCACCCTCATACAGTGACCTGATGTGAAAGTGTCTTCTACCTTCTCTAATAAGTCCAGTTTTTAAAAATCTCTAGTGGAGGTGTTTCCAAGACCTTTCACAAAAGGTGAGAAGCATTTTAAAATGCTTCTCTTGATCTCTCTGCTTCAGCTTCCTTGGAACAAGTTTCCTTGTGCTTTGGTTTATGTAAGCTAGAGGCTGTGTTCTCCCTCCAACACCAGCTATTAGTCATTTGGGCAAGTGGGTGTGTATATGTAGATCCATACATACACCCATTCACAAGAAAACTCTGTTAAGAGGAGCTCAGAGCTTACAACAGGGCCCCAGAGCTTTTTAGAATACATAGTCACACTTGGAAACTGGAGTCACTGAAAGCCATAAAAACTCACCAAGCCATGAAACCTGATCCAGCTGCCTCAGCATTCCAGTATCCCACTGCTCTCACCTAAAAAAGCCCATATTCCTTCAACTTCCCAGCTGCCTACTCTTTTTATGATGTGCATGAAATTCAGGGTATTTTCTATGGGGTTAGAAGACCATTTTAGCTGAATCAGTCTGTGTGCAATGTAAACGTAAACAGGAAAGGAGAAGCCGCTGACGGAAGAAATGGTTGGAGCTGATGCACACACGTTACCCCTTGGGGATGATGAAGGACTGTGCAACACAGACACAGCATCCTGCCACACAAGACCAGCAGACTGTCATGTGGGAGCTCCACCACAGTACTGGTAGGAGCTATAGGGTGAATACAGAGAGTATATTTCATTGACGTCACTCACCAGCATTCCTTAGAACAGGGCTAAGCACAATTGCAAGAAGAACTGCCTCCAAGCTATTCTATTTATATTCCTACCAGAGCTACCATTGGTACAGTCATCCTGCTGCTGAATCCTGACCCTGTCGTTACCAGTGTAGCCACAGACCAGAGGAGATCATTTTGGATCTTTTCCGAATTTGGCATGTCTTAATACCAGCAAAAGCAGCATTGGCAGGGGGTGGAGTGTGCTATTTGCACAGGACCTGCGTCAGGATTGGCATTCAGTGAATAGCAAGACATATGAAGGCATTTTATCCCAATATAGAGAATAACGCATCTTCCTCTGCGTTGCTGGTGGTAACTTTGGCAGTCCAAGGAACAATGGTAATTGCTTGTTACTGTGGAAACAAGACCTCCAGAAATAACACTAATGAGCCAGCAGGGTCGTGGGAGAAACACAAGCATACTGTCTCCTGCAAACATACATGATTTGGCTGCACAGAGGAGCTGGAGCTCTGGGGAAAGGAGCAATTTATTTGAATGCAACAGGCACCCAGCACAACCTCCATTCATCCCCCAAGCCAGTCTGAGCCTGCAAATAATTTAAGCTACTTGAAAAAATGTTCAGATAATTTTGGAAATCATAGCTTTTCACCCTCCTCCCTGCCTTACATTTTGGGGAAGGTGACTGGGAGATCCTCCCTCCTTTGGAGGGAGCCATTTTGTGCAATACCCCTGATAGGAAGATGTCTCCAAAAATCTCTCTATGAAAAACATGTTCTTACAAATTTCCCTACCCAATTCTGCAGATGCGAGGATGTCAGTAATCTGGGAGATGGGTCTAGAAGCATGTGAATGGCAAGGTCCTTCTCCTAGTAACAGTCTGTTTGTGATCTACCACCACTCCAACCTAAACAAAAGGAGGAGTGTGCAGAGCAGAAGAGGGGAAAGAAAGTAGGAGACACCAAGAGCCTCAGCATGTGCCTTTTTCCCCCTTTCATGCTGTGTTGCTCTTGACAAAAAGAGGAGAAGACAGTGAAAAGGAAGGGAGATGGTGGATGGTAACCTCTGAACACGGGTATTTTTTGTGCTCCATATTCTTTTGCCTTGTAAAATCCCCAAAATGATGCTTTCTGCCCCCAGTCCCTACTGGGACAGCAGCATGGTTTGTGGCTGCATATTAATAGTCAGCTCAGCCTCATGTGCTAGATGCCAGGAAGTGGACCTAGTGCTCAAACTGCCCTGAAGGGTCATTCCTTCTGCCTGCCAGTGGCTCCGAGGCTGTTAAACTTGATCTTCCTACTAAAGGTGTCGTACTTCAGATTAGCAGATGGTCTCAAAGGAGCAAAGAGAGGCACTGAAGCCAGAGGTAGCCTGGGCCAGACAACACTTTCAAACACATCCTGCCTTAACATGAAGGAATGTTTGAAGGAATGTTTTGATTGCTCCACCCTACAGGGGAAAGATAAGAGGATGTAAACATCAGTCACAGGGAGAAGAAAGGCATACTCAGATGACAGGGCCCTTTCTACAGGTGGCTCCTGTGGCAGGCCAGGAGCTTCTCAAAAAGCAAATAAACACGTAGGGTCACCACTTTGCTTGTTATTGCACTCCCTTGAATAATTTTTATTCACTGTTTTTTTATTCTATACTAAGAAGCCTCAGATAAAATCAAGGCCCTCCTGCACAGATGAGGAACATCCTGACACCAGCTGTTGCCATACTGTATGCCTACACAACAAGCAGAAGGAGAAGAAGAAAGAGGGTGTTGTCTACAGACGAGGACATAAGGCAGAAAGACATGGAACGACTCAGCCATGGTTATATCAAGAGTTAGTGGCAGTCAGTAGTTCACTAATAGCAACTTCAGTCTTTGTCCAGAGCTTTTGCACAGCCTTTGTCCAGAGCTTTAATCATAAACTCCTCCATTTTCCTACAACCCAAAAATAGAACATGGGTAAGCAGTGCGAAGAAGTTTTGACATATAAATGGGAATAAGTCAGAAGTTAAATGATCAAGATGTTGACATGTCCTTCAAATATTATTGCATTGACACAATATTGTGGGCAAGGGCTCTCCACAGCTTTAATAATTTTAATCTCAGAAATTTTAATCACATTTGTGTGAAGGGGTTTTGACTCTGCAGAATAAACAAAAATAAACAAATTTTTAAAAAAAGTTTAAGGTCTGAAGTTGCTCTCAAGACATGTATGTCAAACAAAACACAATAGAGCTGTGTGCATATTGAGGCCAGCAAATTAACAGTATGCTCCCCACTGCTGAGCTGATGTGGCCCTGTTCAGGATTTCTGCTTTCCCCAGCAGCAGTGGGTGACACTGCAGGTATCAGAGCAGAGCATGGTCCAGCAACACCTGGAGAGCCAATCTGGTTTGGGGCTGCCATCAGAGAACGATGGAGCCAGTTGAATAAGGGAGGAAATTGCCCCAAACACTGCTCCTTTCAAAAAAAGAAAATAGTTTAAATTCATACAGCCTCTCTCTGATCTGGTTACGTGAGCAGTGTCCAGTGTGTACGAACCTCAGAGATGTTAAAGAAAGAGAGGAGAAATGATACTCAGTTTGGGTAACAATTTTTGAGGTTGTAGCTGCATATTTGCCTAGAGCATCCCACCCCTCCAAACACAGAAGGTTACCATGGTGACAAATTTCAGCTGTAGGTAAGGAAATGTTTCTGTATGACAGCCATTTTGTAGAAATATAAAACCTAAAGATTAAACCCCATTGCACCATTTATAATCTTCGTTGCCACACATTCACAACTAGATGAGCTTTCTTGTCTCAAGAACAGTTAACCAAAATGCAAATAAAGCTGCTTTGTTTTAATTCATATGTTCTGCTAATGGAGCTCATCTCTGTACAGTAAAATAACACTCTCAAATTCAGCAAAAAATGTAGGTATTCATTTGCTTCCAAATTGTGTCTAAGGGAGTTATTAATACTTTTGATTCTCAGAAGACAGATCTATTCCATTGCTTGACTGTGAATTACAAGAAAATTGCCTTAAATCATGCTTGGATCCAATTCATAGCACCTTAAGCACAGCAAGTGCCCAGTGCAGCCTGCATCACGCAGGCACGGCAGGGAGCCAAGCGCGGCTCGCATTGTAGATTTCCTCCCAGTTACTTAAGAGAAGGTTACAGCCCAATGATCACATGTTCAACCAGGCCTAAATCATAGATCAGCTTATGAAAGCCATCACAGTAAGCTCCCTCTCCTCCCATCCTAGGATTCCTAAGTAACTGGCGTGTTCTAAGATGCCATTTCACCAGTCATCCCAGCCTGAGCAGTCCTGCTCCTGCTGCGTTAATTTCTCTGAGTCTTAGCACAGACAAAGGGAGGCACACAGCCTTGGACCACCATCACCTGGGAGCCAGGGGCAGAGTGCCAGCTGCTAGAACCTCCTGTAAGATTACTTACCTTAACACTGCTAAAGCTTTGTGGCATTCAATGATGCCTTTCTCTGCAAACTCTTCCTTGCCCCTTGTGTCTCACACAGACACCAACATGCCTGGGGCTGTAAAACCATCCCTCATAGCCAGAGCACAGCTAAGTGGCACTCTGGCTTTAGTAGAGTCAAATGAGCAGCAAGACAATTGTGGGATAAAACCCTGCCTTAAGCAATGTATCCTTTTTATGAAAATTGGGGGAAAAAATGGGCTGGAGAACTACTGAGCATGGGTCCATGACATGTCTGGCAATGACATTCCACCTCCTTTGTCTTCACTGCAGCAATGAAGGCTCAATCCTTCCTTCTCCCCATAAGCCCATGCAGGCATGTACAGCTTGACCATCCTATTAGCATACAGAGTCACATCACAAGCATTGCAGAGAATTGCAGGTATTCTCCTTTTGCCTCAAATCCTTTCAAAATACCTACTCTCTGAAATTTCAACACCCTGCTTTATTTAGTCTTCGAATTGCCTTTCAGTCATCACCAAAATGTATTGATTACAATTAATTTACTGTGTAAGGATTTACAGTGAACTATGCCTCAGTGAATTGTGCCAGGTTAATTGTGCACTGAGCTCAAATACACAAGCAAAGTTCAGCCCTCACCCAGCTAAGGGGAGGGCTCTCTTGGTAATTTATGATGTCCTCTAGCCATGGGAAAAGAAGAGGGAGCAATCACTAACCAGTAAAGCCAGCAGCAGCAGCAAATGGGCCTTTTATCACACAGCAGCAAATGGGCCTTTGTGGTTTGTGATAGGGTGAAGATCCTTGCTGCAAACCCTTCATCCACAGACTGTTTGTACCAGTGTCCCAAGTTAAGAAAAGACTGGTCTGGTCAGAGTTCAGATGGGCACAGGACTGTGTAACCAGTCATTTCATCCACTTCAGCAGGACCAGCTATTTAAACCTGAATACTGGTTTTGCATGACCTGGTTTTGGTAGCAGGGGGCTACAGGGTGGATTCCATGAGAAGCTGCCAGAAGCTCCTTCTGTGTCGAGCACAGCCAGTCCCTGACAGCTCTAAAGATGGCACATGCTGGTCAAGGCTGGGCCAATTATGGTGGTAAAGCCTCTGTGATAGCACATTTAGGAACAAAGATAAACAAAAAGTGGTTGCGTAATTTTTAAAAAGTGATTGGATCACTCAAACCACAAAAAGTGGTTGGAGTGAGAACGTGTGAGAAGAAAACTCTGCAAACACCAGTGAAGGAGGGGGAGAGGTGCTCCTGGCACCAGAGCTGGGATTCTTCTGCAGGCCGTGGTGAAGACATGGTGAGGCATTCTGCCCCTGCAGCCCACGGAGATCCATGGGAATGCAGAGATCCACCTGCAGCCTGTGGAGAAGCCCTCTGCTAGAGCAGGTGGATGGCTGAGAGGTGACTGTGAGCCCATGGGACACTCATGGAGAGAGGGGCCCTCCTCTCAGGCTGGAGCAGCCTTTCTGTGAAGGACTGCACCCCGTGGAAGAGTGACCCACGCTGCAGTGGTTTGAGGAGGACTGTTGCTTTTGAGCTGGACTCGTGTTGTAGCAGTTTGCAGGGAGCTGTTGATCATGAGATGGATTCGTATCAGAGAAGTTCATGGAGAACTGTCTTCCATGGGAGGGACCCCACAGTACAGCAAGGGAAGGACTGCTCTCCCTGAGCAGCAGGAGAAGCCACAGGTGATCAACTGACCATAACCCTCATTCCCTGTCTCCTTCCACCGCTGGAGTAGAAGGTAGAGCTGGGAAGGAGGGAGGGGTGGGAGAAAGGTGGTTTTAAGGCCTTTTTTTAGTCTCACTCCCCTGCTCTGATTTTGTTAGTAATAAATTCACTTCATATCTCTAAGTTGAGCCTGTTTTGCCTGTGATGATACTTGATGAGCGATCTCTCCTGGTCCTTATCTCAACCCATGAACCCTTTGTTATATTTTCTCTCCTCTGTCCAGCTGCAGAGGGAGGGGGTGAGCCACTTCCATGGGTGCTCAGCATCTGGCCATCATCAGCCCACGACAACCTGCCACTGCCTGCTGCCTCAGACAGGACCAGCACCGGCCATGCTCAGCTCAGCCACCACCTATCTCACTGTCCTTCCAGGGCCAAACCCCAAAGTCTCTCTCCTGCACAAATATCTGCCCCACCTCCAGAACTGGTGAGTATTACCCTGGCAGCCAAAGACAGAAATTCTCCATGGGAAAATCACTTGGGAGAAGGACAGACATTCTCTTGGGAATTCAATTTTTTCTGGAGCTGGCAGCAGTTGTCTTCTTTCCGGATGAAGTAGAAACTCAAGGTTCTTCCTGCTAATAGTCATCAAATAACTTTTCTTTTTTTTTTCCTAGTACCATTTCAGTATTTTGATCAAGTTCCAGCTTGGTTTAATTACATACTTTCTATCTGAATTCCTGCCCAAGCTTCATTTAGAGAAATTATTCATTTCCTATCTTCAACATTATTATTATTATTGTGCTTATTTGCACGATGTGCTTAGCATTCATGGTACACATCTTCAGTGCTCTGATGGGCTCATCAGAGTGGTGCCGGTGGGCTGGAACAGAAGAACACTCCTCATCCACCACCCTGAAAAATCAGCCCTCCTTCCCATCACATATAGGCAATTTTGCATTGCTGCACGCTAGGGAATGCTCACACTCACATCTGGAGTATGACAAAATTATTACCAGTTCCTCCTGAGAACATGCCTAAATGCTGAACAGTAATGTTATTTAGAAACAAAATCCGTATCTGAGTGCAAGTAAAAGGTAAAAGGGAAAATGTTCATTTCAGACTATGAATTTTTCCAGGACACAGATTCCCAACAGTGACGACAAGGAAAAGTTGGGTAGAAATGGCAAAAACACATACCCAGGAACATTTTTTCTCTTTCTTTGCAAGGATTAATGATTTCAACAGTCTTCATCTCACATGACAAACTTATTCAAACCTCATACACCACATGGTTTTCTGTCCCTTAGTAATGGATGCGAACAGAGAACTTCCATTTCTTTGTCACATCGAAAGCAATGTTTTTCTTACCATGATGATTTATTTTCTACCCAACTGTCTTCAACTGCTTTTAGACTTCACTAAATATCTCCATATCTCTCCTGTAGCTTTCCAAGTTTTACCACATAGGGTCAGAGAAAAGCACTTTTTCCCTCTTTCCATCTCAGCCAAGGGACCTAGTTTGAGAACTCCTGGAGAGTTCTGGCAGAGGGACCAACACAAAAGCCATTTTGCTGGTTCACTGACAGAAGGGCAGGGACAGGACAGACAGAATGGGCAAGTACATAACCCCACACATGCTCAGGAGCAGTTGTGATCATTCCCCATACAGGAGGTCAGGCAAGTATTAGTTAAAATTATAATGAATATAAAATGGATAATCCTTAGATCTGCATTATATTGCACTTTTGCTGGGCAGTAATATCCCCAGGACAAGAGCAAGCCTTGCATAAATGTCAGAAATGGAGCAAACACCCAGTCAGCCTATCTTAATAAATTAACTGCTCCAGCTCCTGGCATTTGCTTGCTTTCTGATGTGGATTAGGATCTGATTCCAAACATAGGGCATCAAAATCAAAGCATTAGCACTAGCTGGACAGGGATGAGACAGCTCCATGTGGATTTAATCACAGATAGATGCAGAGTAGTGATGGAGCAGAAGATGACATATCACTATGCAGTTGACATAGCACTTCCTAATGCTGAAATTAAACCCGAAACAGTTTCAGTGGCTCAGCCTCAGTCTAGATAGCAAACAAATTTCAGTGAGAGGACACCTGATCTTCTGCTTGTCATGCACACTCCTTCCTGCACCACACATTACTGCAATCTCTCTTGAGAAAGCACAGAGCCCCTCTGAGGCAGGAAGTTTCAGTGTCTGTAATATCAAGCCACGTTACTAGCACCTTTCCAGCCTTGCCTTGGGTTAGACACGTTTATTCTACAGAAAACTGGAAGTGATTTAAGACATTAGCATTCCTTAGATGCATGTCACCCCCAATCTCCTCACACCTATCAGTAGGATCCTCACTCCCACTGCCAGGAGGACAAAAGGTGCAAGCATTCCTCACCCACTGTTCTTCAAAGCCCGTTATCTGAGCTCAAGGTGCTGGGGGATAACGATCTGACGATGCTGTAGTATCCAACTGCAGTAGCTCAGCTGAGGAGACTGAAATCTCTAGCATTGATGGAAACTGAGCAGCTGGGGATGAGAGCTTCTTAAACTCCCTTACCTAGAAACAAAAAAGCCTGTCCACATCCTCAGACATCTTGCACATTCTCTAAACCCACTTCCACTCAATATGTAACATGTACATATCTCACCCTGGCATTCAAATTCAGGCTCCTCACAGCACACAGGTGTGAATCTCCCCAGTGACACAATCTGGAGTAGCCACGCTCAGCAAAACTCTTGTGTGATTTGATGAGTATTAGCAAGTATTGCCCAGGCTGCAATCAACTAACTACCCTAGAATCTGGGATTTAATACAACTTTGCATACTTGCAAGCAGACAACAAATATTCCAACACTACACAGCAAATAAAAAGAATCAAAAAAGCATTGCTTTCATTTGTTACTGGTAGTGGTTTGATCTTGTCATTTTAAAGGCAACCACATTTTGGAGAGGAGGCTTGGCACACCATTTCTTTATGTTTAGGTTGACAGCATTGTTTCCAATCAGCAAACATTCTGCCATACTAATTACATACATATTCAGGGATCAACTTACTAGAGGTATGATTATGCAACATATTTCTGGTATCACAAGCTCATACTGGCCCATAATACATGTGAAAAAAGCCAATCACTTGTTTTTAAAATTTTAAAAGTTTAATAGTAATAAAATGGTTATAAAAATAGTAATATAATTAGAGTAATAAAAATTTGGACAATTGGGATGAGGACAATACAAGACAACAAAAACAAAGAGTTACAGACAGTAGGGGTGACTCTTTCTGGGCAAAATAAGCCCAAAAAAGGACACAGGTTAACAGAGGATTAACCCTTAAAAGCAATAGCCCGTTGCATATTCATACACCTCATACATGATGCATAAATTCCATTCAAACAAAAGATTTTGTCTGGTCAGTGTCAGCTTTTTCCTCTTAATCCTGACAGCGTCCTCAGTGCTGACTGAGGCAGGAAGAAGTTTGTTTCTTCTGATAATGAAGCAATAAATTCTTTTTCTCTGAAAGATTTAGGTGTCCTGTGGCTGCTATCTCAGTGCAAGTACCTCATTCCCTTCTTTAAAAAAAAGTATCTTACATAGCATAGTTTCTATCTTAACAATATGTTATAACTTAAAACTATATTTCACACACTACTTAAGAAAATTAATACAGCATAACTTTCTAGCATAACACATATAATATTCATTTTAATCTTTGAGAAAAACCAACCATAAAATACACATTTTTCACAATACATCACGACTCCCTGAGGAAAGAGGTCTTTGCTTTACTCACTTTATTTGCTACTGCAGGGCCTAGCCCAGCTCTCAGCACAAGCTGAACTAACTTGTCTGTAGTCTGTTCTGAACACATTTGGTATTAAAGGATCAATCTTCCCTCAAGCCATTTGCTACTAGGACCATCCCCTTCTTTTGTGTGATGCAATCTTATTTAATGCTTGAAACACAAAGTTCTTTTCCTCACCAAGCAACTTCTATTGTAGAAGTTATCTTGATGACATCAATTATGTTTACAAAACATGAGAAAATTCAGCCTGGGAGCAGATAATTCAGCTTGAAGACATCACAACCATAACCTCAGAAAGATAAAAACTCCTATTTTACTGGAATCTGAAGCTCAGTTTCTGGAGGGTTCCAAAAGTGAAGGAAGAATTTATCCTTATTTCTGGGGTGAGGGCCCAGATCAAAAATCAACAAAAGGCACACTCTGAATGCTGGAAAGGAAGTCACACTGGGCTCTTCAGATGGAATCAGATATTCTCCCAAGCGGAGAAAGGATAAGGCACTCCAAAAAAAGAACAGAAAGATAATGAGATGTTTAAAAGGGAACAAATGGGATTTGTGTGATACATGTGACTGCTAAAATGGCTGGAGAGACAGAATGTAGATGAAGGGACAAGGTTTGGTGGTCAGCAAAGAAGATGAGCTGGCAGATCTAGAACAGGAAAGAAAATTACAAGACACAGAGCTGTAATACAGTTGCTTTTTACAAAGAGAATAGCTATTGGGAAGAGGAGACAGCTAAAATGCTGCTACAAAGAGATCACCACCAGTTCACACAAGCTTGTTGCAAACACATCATGCCCTTCCTCAGTATAAAAGCAGCTGAGAGATTGGAAGTCTAGAATGCAACCAGTTGAGAAAGGCAAAAGAGGTTTGTTTGGTAAATTCTGCAGAGATAGCCACAAAGATCAGCTGAGGAGTTGGATGGGAGCTTCCATAAGTACCACGCTAAAGTAAATGAAAATAAGAGAGAACACGTAGGAGCTGCTCTTTGAAAGCAGCAGCAATCAGAAAAGGAACAAAAAGCTACCAGGAATCCCTCTAGAGCTCCCTAGAAAGCTTATCATTTTATTACACCAAAAGAGTTCATGAAGCCACCAGAGCCTTGACTCTACTTGCTGTTATCTCACATGCAGTCAAACCTTTTGTTTATTCTCCTCATTCTCTTTCAAACAAACCAGTCAAAGAAAATGTGTTTCATTTCTGAAGAGCCCTCAATCAATGCCAGCATGACCCTGTTCCCAGAGCATGGTGATGCAGAAGCCACATGGCCACTGGGACCTGCTGAGTAAGGAGCTCTACCTACCACACACAACAGCACAGAGCCAGGCACTCTGCAGGATCACAGGAGGACACAGGATGCTCCTGTGCAGCAGACCTCAGGACAGCAGCGTGCCCAGGGCTACAGCATGTGAATTCAGAGGATTCACTCAGGGGAGGCAGGGAAGGGTCCCTACTTCAGCCTGCACAAATGCAAATGTTAGCCATGGCCTCAGCAGTATTACCCTACCACCCATGCCAGTCTGTGAAAACTCCACCTCTCCTCCAAATGGAATTGGCCCACTTCTCACCTCCCCAGCAAGCTTCAGCTCCCAAAAAGCTTTGTTTTTCAGGTGTCCTTAGAAACACACACCATCCCTGCTCCACTGCAGCTTCTCCCAATCCAAAAATAATGTGTGTAGCAGCAGGGTTTCATTTGGGGAAGAACAGAAAAGCAATTTCAAACCAAATGTGTCTTTAAAACACTTCTCAGATCTGACTGTCAGGCCTCTGGCAACCAGGACAGTCGTCTAGAGCTTGTTATTAGGCTATAAATTACTTAGCCAAGAGCACCACAACCAGAAGGAGTCAAAGAAAAACACTAATAAAAAAAACAATGTGAAAATAAACCAATACAGTTGTCGTCCCCTACCACTAAAATGCCCAAGTAGCAAAGTTACAGAATAACATTACAGTGAGGTTTTCTAAGAGGCTTTATCTGAAATTGTATTAGAAATCCAAGTATTTCTGAACCATCAGTTCTCTTCCAGTTCAGACCAGTATTCTGTAACACATAACTTCTCAGCAGTACTGCAAATCTCAGACCAGTTCTCAAAAAAAAAAACCCGAAGTGTTCTCATTGGAAATGCACCACCTTATATTGTAAAAGTTAGAGGAAAATCAGAAAATATATAAATTAAACTTGCATTTTCTTACCACTTATTTTGGTGTTTTAAAGGGATTTAAACAAGAATTTGTGGAAATAGCTAGGCAGGCATAATTATCTTTACCTACTAAGTGCATTTGCCAAGACAGGGACTATAATCATACCAGCTGTCCAGGATGGAGTATATTTAGAAACAAGTTCATTTTCATCTGGCAGCAGAGCTTATATCTGTTGAGAAATGCTATCTTCCATTCAAGTTAATATCTAACCATATTAATTTTTATGACAGATAAAAACATAACTCAGCTATTTCTTAAAACACAGAAATGATTTCAGAAGATTTCTACAGAATTATTCTATCTCAATAATTTAAAGTTACACCTTCATATTTCAGTGGGTTTCATATATACTAGCCTAAAGACAACTGTCATTTTGACCTAAAATCTTAAACTTGTATATTTTAAAACACTGATAAACTGGAGAGGGAAAAAAAAAAAAAAAAAAAAACTAACACCAAAACCAGACTGGCCTTTTTTGCTAAGCTGTGGAAAAATACAAGACTATTGCAATTCACACTTTCCCATTAATTTTTCAGGTATGGAAACTGGTATCTTTCTGGACAAAGAAAGTGAAAAAAAGAAGAAGAAAAAAGAAACAAAATCATTATAATATCCACACAGAATCATCATTTGGAATCAACATTTTGGATGGCCCACTGGAAACCAAGCTAAGCCCCTATTTCATAAAAACGTCAAAGCAGCCATTGCTTAGTGAAAGAAAGTGGGGTTTCAACTTGTGTGAGCACAGAAAAAGACTTCGTCATCTCTACTCCCAATCTGCTCCCATCATGGCTTCCAGTAATAAAAGAAACCTCTTAGGAGTTCAGGCAGCACACAGTACTGCTGGATAGATCTGTTGCTTTGATTTATCTGTCGATTTAAATTTCTCTGTTTCTCCATGTTTGTTTTTAATTTGAATGACAGCAACTCAAAACAACCTCAAAGTCAGTAGAACCCATTCAATGAAGTTTTAAAAAAATATAAAAGACTGAAAGCAGCCTTGTTTGAGGTAAATGAAGCTGTGTGTTTAAGGAGTTTATTTATATAAAAATTGAGAGGTTTTAGGAGAAAAAAAAATATGTTGATGTCATTTGTCGACTCCAGGGTCTGGAGGGAGGGGGTTTGGGTTTGCCTTTAAGGATCTGACCGTTTGTCCATGCATTTTTAGGGCTGGCAATACCAAAGAAGGGCAAGAGATGGCAGCATTGGTAAAGCATCGTACGGCTCAGCCTCTCCCTTCCCGGGGCCGAGCCAGACCCCTTCAAGTCATTGTTTCATTGCTGCTTAACCCCAGCATCAAAAATGTTCTGATGAAGCGTTCCCTAAATTGCTGTCGATTTGCAGATCTTGTTTGTGTGCACTACAAATGTAAACTGGTAAAAAAAGGGAAGTATTGGAAAAGAGAATGTTACTACTCTTCTTACCAAAACACAGGGCAGCTTTCAAAGAACTGCCAGTCACACACTCCTGTTACATGTAGAATAAAGACTGTAATTCCTCATGGTAGGCACCCAATATTCCAATCAGAACTCTATGAATTGTGACTTGCTGAAAAAGCATAAATTAAAAGGCAGTCCTTCCAAAAGAAACTTGCAATGTAGATTAGGACACACAAAATGAAAACTCGCTAAATCACTGAGAATGAGAGCAGAAGGATTGCAAATACAGAAAAACTATTCTACATAGGATAGTCCACCCTCATATAAACTTTGTAAAATAACCCTGCACTTAACAAATTGCAGTGTTTGGAATCATAAACTAACTGGAGGAAATTTTTTTTTTCAAATATCACGTGGTTATCTCTGGCAAAGAGATTGCTGGGTTCCTGCATTGTTTCTTGAGAATCTGAAATCCAAACTGCTCGTAATATGTGACTGTATTTCTCCATGTAAGACACAAACACTCTTAATAACAAAGCAGCCAGTGATGGGTTCATTTCCAATTGCTATGACATCATTCTAATTCCAAGGCATTCCACACATTTCCTAATGGTATTCTCAACACCTGAGAGTACTTCTAGCTGTAATTATAAAGAAATATCCCAAGAGTGCATACTATACAGACCTGATTTTTCCTGATCAAAGGCATTAAAGCTGTTTTAACACAAAAACTTGATAACCCATAACCCACCACACTAGATTAACTGCAGAACAACAAAGGGACCACAGACTACTCTTCTTCCATATTTCTGTTCTCCTGGAAGCTCACCACAAATCTTTTAAATAGTGAAAAGACTTTTGGAGTGACCACACTGCCAAAATACCATAGGGCGTTTTCTTTTAGAGAGACTATTTTAATTGCCTGAACTATTTTGCAGAAAAGCCCAAACGTTTGTGAACATTGGTCAAATGATTTTTTTTTTTAAGCGAGATCAGGTTTCTCTCCTGTTTTTTTTATAAAATAGTCTGAATAACCATCAGTTGCTCTAAAACTAGCTGGATTTATTCACATAGAAATAAAAAAGCAACAATTTTTACAAAAATACTCTCTTACACAGAAACTGGGGAGGTGCCCTTTACCATAACACTAGCAAAACCACAGATTTGTTCCTTCTACAACATAAAAGTACATTTTGTACACAGCATAACTGCTGAGTAAAAAAAAAAAAAATTAAACAATTATCCACTTTACAAAGGTTCTTCATTGGTTTTGTAGGACTGGTGTTTCCCAAACAGAAATTAAAGACAGCCTTTGTGGCACATAAAACTAAGTAATTTTTCTAAGACGTAGTAAAATACAATCTTAATTTAAAAAAACCCACAAAAAACAAAACAAAACAACAAACAAAAAAAAAAAAAAAAAACAAAAAAACCAAACAAACAAAAAAAAAAACCAAAACCAAAACTGTCTTCTCTCTGTTCCTGGAAAGAGAATTACTTTTTCTTTTATTTTTTACTAAAAAGGTAAACATAATGCCCCCTGGGGTTAGTGCCCCACTGATATTTTAATAACACTTTAAAACAATGAGGTAATCCTACATCAATGCCTTCACTATTTGAACATTAGAAAATGCCAGACTTGTGCTCGCATGAACACATAACACTGTTCTTTAAAGTGACATTATTACTGCTATTCAAACTTAAAATATTTCTTAGTTACATAGTCATTAAAATGTCATATGCTGTTTATGGTATTTTTTTTAAAAAGCCCACTACATACTAGCTACCATGTAATGTCTTCAATTTAAATTATACTGTAGCTTCTTCTTTCTTCACTATTTTTTACTAAGATCATTTCTTGCTTTATAAGAAAACATTTTGCAGCTCTGCAAGGTAAGAATCTGTTTCACGGCAACTGAGATATGTTTATGTGGTGAGATTTTTTTCTTAGGGAAGTGTCCTTTAGTCTCACAGAAAAGCAGTTACAGATATGCTAAAAGCTGGTATTGAACACAGCTTAAATTAACGTGGAACAGTGCAAAATAGAATCTAACAGATAAAATATTCATAAAAACAATGTTTCTTGAGACACTCACTGAAATTTTTAATTCAAGAATGAGTATTACTTTGAAATTCTAAGGGGAAGATACTGAACTTGATTTAAAAATGTATAGAGGGCAGTTCTACAGTCTGCTGAAACAGGAGGTCAGAGATATGTTCCTTTCATATCTGCCCTTAAAATATATTATTATAAGCATAATTCTCAAGAGGACATATTTTATTTTCCTAGTCATTTCACCAGCACTTCCATGGGGAGTTGCACATCTTTCCTTTCATTGTTGTTCCACAGCTGTCACGTAAGCAGAGAAATATGCAACACCATTAAGCAACCTCATCCAAAAGCTTGTGCCTGCCTCAGAACACCCCAGTTCCACTTACACAGACACAAGAAAACATACCTCAAGTTCTTCAAATCTTGCATAGTATGCCTTCTTCATTTGTAATACAAGAAAAGGAAGACATTGTGAAGTTAATATAAATGCAGAGGTAGGTGGTCAAAATTCCCAGGAGCACAGAGGCCTTCAACTTTTCACTCAGGTGAACAAAGTTTCAGCCTCCCAAATCTCACAATTATTTCTGCAGTTATTCAAATAAGCAGTGTTTAAACTCAAGTATTTTCAGAAGGAGCAGAATTCATCTCAGGTGACCTGGGCCAACCAAAACTGCATTAGCAGGAGAGGATAAAGCCTGAAAAACACACCTGTTGTGATGCTTCCAAAAAGGATGGTGAGGACACAGGTGGCAACACTTGAAGTCTCAGCAATTTTTGCTATAAATAACAGCAAGCTATCCCACAAGCAGATTTACTTCCCTTGATTGATAAACTTGCTAGATACTACAGGTACTGGCCATGAGAGAACTCTGTATTGTTAAATAAGGCTTTTTTAAACATAATATCCAGTCCAATAGGTTGCTATGCTACATCTTGCTGTGTTTTTTTCTTATTCCTACATTTCTACTGCCTCTTAGTTGTTACTGCAATCATTAGTTGGTAATCAGTCCTGGTCACAGGTCTCTCATGAAGAACTCACACTTCTTCCAAGTATTTTCACTTTTATAATGTCAAAACCAAGAAACAAAATTGTTGTGTCACAAGAACAACCATGCTGTCTTCAAAATCATAGAATATTTTCAAACTCCCATCCTTGTTACTATAATCTTTTATTTTTTGGCTTTAGGGAAGGGAATGCACCCTCATACCAAACCTTAAATCATACACAAAAATATTTGCTTCCTACTGGCTGTTCCAGCTGGAACCATGACTGTTCTCCTGTACAGAGAATTATGGAGTTTTACGTTCTACTTTTTTTTTCAACTCTCGCTTACTTCTCTTTTCCATCTTGCCATCCTCCTGTTCCCTGCCACTTCAACTTACAGCTGAACCCAAGAGCTGTGAAGTATTCCCAGATTCCCACAGTCAAGAGGAACTAAAAAGATGTTGTGAGGGCAAGGAGCTATTCCGAGTATCTCACAGTAATCTCTAGCCTCAACTTTTGCTCTCCTTTTTTCTAAATCACAATAATAAAACTCATGAAGAACATAAAAGTGAATAAAAGCACTGTCATAGAGGTCAGCCTAACAAACAGCCCTCAGTGTGTGGGTCTCCCACTCATCTTCACAGAAGGCAGCATAAAGAGTCCCTGCACAAAGCACACTCTTCTGCTTACAGAGAAGAAAAGCAGTTACCTGAATTCAAGCAGACAAATGGTAAACATTGTTATGTGATTCATCCAATAAAATCACAGAGAATCATCACACAGTCAGTGTGTCACCTTCATTGGTCACAAGTAACAATTATCAACGTTTCCTGTTTTGGTAGTTGAGATCCAACACAGGCAAGAGGAAGACAAAAACCACATAGATTATGAGTGCTTCCCCCCTCTCTGCCCCAACTGAGCAACATAAATCAGTCTGGTGGGCAAATGATTTACAACTTTGCACATAAGAACATCAATAACTTGCCCTTAAGGTGCTCCCTTGACTCTCAGACTGAAGATGTCAACAACTTGATGTTGCAAGTCCGGGTGCAGACTCTGTTGTATGTCTTCCCACCTCTCCCTGCTCACCAAGGCACTTGGAAAGAGACAGAGAGCACAGTCTGTCATCTTGTGGTTACCAGAGCAGTAAATCAGGGGAGAGTCAGTAAAACAGCAGTTGAGACAGACACTCCATCATCCAACAGACAAGCCTTACTGGATACACAGGATACAAAACAAAGCAATATCCGTTATTATCCATAATCCATTAATGTTATCCATTATCCATTGTTAACAAGACCTCACTAATCCTAGCTATCATATATCCCAGCAGTCTTGAGCAGTCAGAGATGGTAGAATGCAGAGATCCTTGCAAATGCAGCTCCTTCATATTTGGTGTTCCTCAGTCCTTTCTTCTTGTGATTCTTGTATTTTTTCTTAGTTCTTTCCCCTACTTCAGCACTTGTTTTTTCTGCCTCTTTTCTAAATCCTTACAAAGATACGATCCTC
Organism: Molothrus ater; assembly: GCF_012460135.2. Classification (NCBI taxonomy): domain Eukaryota; kingdom Metazoa; phylum Chordata; class Aves; order Passeriformes; family Icteridae; genus Molothrus; species Molothrus ater. The sequence continues at coordinate 48,000,156 of NC_050482.2, forward strand.
AACGTCTTTATCTCCTTCCATTCTGCTTACAGGCTTTGAAATCACACAAGAGCAGCTTTTGTCAGTTTACTTCACTGGGCCAGTTCTGGGTTACTCAAGCCAATGGTCACACATGCCAACTACAGGCTGCACTGGCTACATCAGGACTGCATGTGTAATGATTCTCTCTCTTGATTAACCTAGTGGTAAACTTTGGGATACTACAGTCTCCCTAGCTGTCATTCTAGAATGTCAATCTTGTCTCTGTAACCATGTCTACAATTAACATGAAAGAAATGTCATGGAGCATGAAAAGTCAACACATAGAATGCATTTGCCTGACTAATGCAAAGCCCTTAAGCTAATTGCCTGAAAAACAAGTGAAACATAAACTCTGACTTAAACAACTCAACATAAACAACTCAAGCTCACAGGAGGAGTTTGACCTGTGAACGTATAAGAACATGCAAGCAAAAAGGTTATTCTATTTTCATCAAGCTCAAGAAAAGGGAGTGATATGCAGTATGTCGATTTTAGGACAGGAAAGCACAATCACTTTCCAAGAACTTATTTTGGTTTTAATAGAAAACTCCCATTCTCTCCAGATTTAGAAATTTTTCTCTTTTTTCTAAAAGTCACGCTATGCTGTAGGAAAGTATAGGACCAACATTACTACTCCTATGTAAGCAGCTGCTCGGGAGAGTGCCAGGACGCTTTCTTGTACTGCCAGCAACCAGCAAGTATATTCAGCTCTCAGCAAGCATCCTTTGTCAGAGATCTGCAGGCTTCATCCCTTGCCAGGACAAAATTTCAAACTCGATTTTTCTAATTCCTTACCTCCTGTTCATTCACATTCTCATCTCTCCTCCATCTCAGCTTCCATTCCCTTTCAACTCTTAGCTCTCTTGCAGATTATTTTACACCACTTGATCAATCTCTTCTGATTCCAAGCTTCCTGAATATGACTTAACACTTCCCCAGGAAAGCTTATCAGAAGAAACTCAGTAAATTAGACCCCCTCTTTTTCCAATATTCACTCCTACATTTTTAATCCACCTTTTTTGTAACAAAGATAAATGAATAAAATTTTATATTTCTTTCACTTGAAATGCAGTGCTGAAAAAATGGTTTAGCAGCACTATGTCTGCTTCTGTGTAAATTTTTCATACAACATTTTACTGACCATCTTGAGGATTTTAAAGTATTTCAAGACATTTCAGAATGGCACTGACCTAAAAAGAGATGATGCAGAAAGACCCCAAGACAAATTCTTGCTATCCTCTAAACCTAGGTTTCCAGAAGCATTATCAGAGTTTCACATAGGGATTCAAACTCCCATTCCACTTTAATTCCTGTGCTAATTTCTGTAATCATAGCAGATGCTATGGAATTACCAAGCCAAGATGAAATAAAGCATAGGAATAAAGAACAAAGGCAAATTCACACATGAATTGTTACAGATTTTTTATTAAAAATGTTTACATACATTTACACATATGAATTTTAAACTTGCAGTCTTTCTTTTTTGAGTACTGGTTTCAAGTAATTATTTTTAATTTACTCATATGTTTCATAGTTTCTTACTCATTTAGCTGTAAATCTGTTATGGATACATTAACTAAAACTTTGGCAAATACACAGAACCAAAGTTACAGAGGTGCACTTGGCAGCAAAAATCTCCTGCAGCTTTGTAGACCACTCTGACCTAAAGCTGTGGCCAACTCTCTGAGTCTCTGCCAAAGCTTAAGGTCCTATGAATCTCTAGACCAATCCAAGACACTTTTGAAGCCTGCAAGCATAGCCTACCTGTATCTCCATTAGATCCTGTCCTGGTTCCAGCCAGCACAGGATTATTTTTTACAACAACCAGGAAGAGGCATGGCTAGGACACGGAGGTTATTCTGTATCACCTCATGTCACTGTCAGGGATAAGGGAAGGGATTCGCTTATGGGGAGAAGGAGTTCCTTCCAGTCAAAAAAATATGGTGGGGATAGCCATCCTGTGTTCTCTACTGTTAGGAGGTTTCTTTGTGAATAATTTCTTTTCTTGTTCCCTCTGTCATAAGTATTGGTACTGTTACTGTTCATTTTCTTATGTCATTGCTGTTTCCAGTAAATTGTTCTTATTTCAACCCTGGTTCTTTGCCTTTTGTGCCTCCAATTCTCCTCTCCATTGTGTCACGGGAGGGAGGGGGTGGGGAAAAGTGGGGGAGAGTGAAAGTGGTGTATGGTTTGGAAAGTCTTGTTGGAGGCACTGAATTGGGGTTTCCATTCCTAAACCACAACAGATCCTTGGAGGCTTGCCAAGATTGTATACCCAACACTTCTATCAATTTATTTGTTTATCCAAACTGAAATTGTGTGGTTCTCAAGCAATTTGTCTTTTATTGAAAAACAAAAGGTGTGTGAGTACAAAAACCAGATTAATTAACTCAACTGAAAATCACTTTTCAATCAAGTTATCAGTACTTCGTAAAATTAGCAAATAATGACTTCTCTAATTCCTGTTGAGCTTAAATTGACCATTAAACAAACATCAAAGAATAATACTGTTCACCTCTCACCTTTCTCTAAACACTATTTCCTGTTGCTGCCCTTGGGCTGGCATTGCTGTTTGCAGTCCTCGCAGTCATTAAAACTAGGCCAGCAAAAGAGAAATGAGCTTTCAACTGGAGTGACACCCTCAAGCAAGACATCACATAGCCACAGGCATATGAGCGGCACACGGGAAGGGGTGGGAAGAAGTGGCAGAAGACAGCAGGAGAAGGAAAGCCACCCTGCTCCTTTCAACAGCAACCCATACTTCTGTCAGATTAAAATAGCATTGCAGTGACAGTCTAAACCATTTTGAACAAAGAAGGGAAGCTTTTTTTAGGAGAATTTCTTTCCTGTAAAATATCCATAGTAGAACATTTGTCTGCTAAAGGGAAAGTATTCAGTTACGACAAAGTATGGAAAAAACAACACATGTTTAAAAATCCCATTGTTATGTCAGGGTAGGAGATCTGAGTGAGCTTAATGGGCTGAAAAATTTAAAGAATTATCATAAGACAATCCAGGACAATTAAAAAACTATTTGACATACAGCTTTCTTAAAGGATTGTTTCGGATTTACAGGTAAATTGTATTTTCTGAGAATATATATTCTCCACTCAGAAAAAACATGGGCATACTCTTAAAAAAAAATACAGTTGTTGAATGCTTGCTTTGCTTTCTTGACAGAAATGTTGGAACAGAATTGTTTGTTTTTATCACATTTCTTCTTCACTCTATGTTCTCTGAAACGATTTTTCACTTATCTCTTATGTTGATTCGATTTTCCCTTTGCCTTCTACATTAAAAAATGTTCCAACTGGCTACTTTCTTATAACTCAAAGACTCTGACATTCCTGATTGTCCTAGGTTTACTTGCGGGTGTTGGGAAGGGGGCAGAGCCTAGCACTGTGTGGGCATGGCTAGGTTGCTGTTCTGTATCCTGAAATCATCACTGGGGGCCATGGGCTTGGGGGGAAGAGAAAGATGAACATACACCATGAGTGTGCCATTTTGTTCCATTCCTTCCTCAGAGAGCCTGCCAGCAATCAGCACTATGGACTCTGCCAGTCTCCATGCTGCCTGTCCCATCTGTCCCTCAGGAGAAATGCAGGTTGGAGTGGTGAACACCGTCAAGCCTGGCTGTATACTGCTGAACACAGCTGAACCTACAGAGCAGTGCAGTTCAGAAGCTGTCAGCCTGGGCAGGGCGCTATGGTTCAGGTATAGCATCATTCAGATTGGGGCATTTTCCCACAGTTGCTTTTTGTTCTCTTGAGCTCAAAGGAGGAGAATGCCAGGCCGCAGTAACAGCTGCCATTTCCCCCTTTTTGTCAGGAGACCACACGGTGCTGGTGATGGTGCCATCTGCCATCTTGTTTTTGTCTCATGTGGAACTGAGCCAAGGCGATGAGCACCTTTGAATGTGTAAATCACCCTCTCCTTTGTATACTTGTGTTAATTGCTGCTGTTACCCTTCCTATCATCATCTCTTGCTGTTTGTTTTAGCAGATTATCTCCACCCAAGGGGTTGCATTCGTCCTTTTGAAACAGGGAGGGGCAGGGAGAAGGGGAGTGGCTTATTTGAACTTTAATTCCCAGCTGGTTTTAAACCACCACACTTACTCATTTTTAGCCCATCTTAAGAGTAGAAGTCTCAGAAAAAGAAACATCTCTGCCTAGTTTATGTCCCTGTTTGGGAAGTAACTGTCCTCATCAAGTAACTGACCAATGCTATTTCTGGTCTGCCTTTTGCTATTAATGTTTTTTTTAAGCTCTTTTTATTGTTCCTGACAGTACTAGCCAGTTTCAACTCCAATTCAGGGAAGAGCATCTCTGTAGTCCTCCCACGTCACCTGATCTTGCTTCTAATGGCCATTTTTTCTTCTAATGGCACATTTCATTTCTTTGCCATAGTGTCAGAAGAATATCGCTGCTCAGTAACAGGCACTGTCAGAACTAGAGCAGGAAGATTATGCATTATCTGAGTACCCCTTAGACTGTTCCCAGGCTTTTCATTATACACAACAATAAATTCTTTTTTTAATTCACATTTCATTTATATGACCGATTGAAGCAAAAGGTAAAAATTGACAGTCTGCAATGTATTATGTCCATACTAACCCTTTAAAAAACAGGAAAAAAAATCAATTAACTATACCAAAACTGTCAAATTCCCTTAAACTGACTCCAGCTCTTTTCTCTGTCACCACCTCTTCAGAAACGCATCCATCTCTCAGCTCCACTATTCATGGCATCATTCCAGCATCCTGAGCTCGACTGAAAGTGAGCACTCCCCTTGCCTGATTTTCTCTGGCTCATTTTCAGAGATATGGTAAACCTTATGTTTTCATTCCAAGACTGCAGAAGTGAATTTTTAAATATATAAATATCTAAATACCTATCTTGCCACTCAATCCACTGGAACAAATACGTACACATAAAATCTTTTGCTAAGCCACATATTCACTTTGAGTTCTTTGTGTATGGATAAAAGCCAAACAAAGACTTTCCTACTCAAATTCTCACTGAAAAAACAACTGCCATTGACCAGGAGAGGGAGACAGATGAGAACAGCCAAAATCAGGACTGTTGGTGCTGATCCTAAATTAGACATATTGCATTACACAGGTTTTTTTCAAGTCCCATTTCAAAAATGGTCAGTAGTACATGTCTGTTACAAAATAATCCATATTCAGTTGTAATGCAAAATGGTTTCCTGATTCCTTAAATTCTTGAGGGTTTCTACTTTCTTTTATTTGTTAGTCTTATTCTTGCAGTTACAGTTAAAAACTTGAACCCCTTCCCTAGAGGCTTTTCTGAGGAAACCAGGGAGAGAGTGCAAGGAAATGGGGAAGAGGAGTAAAGCACTGATTTTCCCTTTGTTGGAGTGGCCTTCCAGAACCACAGCCAGGTCTGCCAAGATTCGAAAATTATAAATAAGGTGTGAAAATGAGGGGATACTTTCAACTGTAAGAAAAAATGTGGAAATGCAAGTATTTTCTTCTGGCATGAGAGATGAAGGCAATGGATGAGGTGGGGAAGGGGAAGCAGTTCATTCTACAAAGGACCTAGTCCATTTTAGAAGACAGTTGTTTGCACACATCCTCCTGTGAGATCAGTCTTTTTTTTCCTTTTTATCTTAAATCATCTATTTTACAGCTAGGCAAGGAACCACGTGTTTTGAAATGCAACATTCTTCTACTCCTGGAGCATGAAGTCCTTGAAATACACAGCATAACTGCAAACCACTAAAGTGTAATGAATTCTGTGAATTCCCCTTTTTCCAGGCTTGACTTGGTAGTGTGTGTGCGCTTGTGCACACACAAATGTACATATGCAAGTTTGCACATACATAAATTTCTTGTAAGGTCATTGCTGTGAGCAATGGTGTCTCCTCCACCAGCTGGCAGTGAGAATAGTGTGTGAACAGCCTTCTGTAAGACACTGCAGCTGGTGAAGGGAATTCTCATACTGCAGCCAGAAATCTGGAAAAGTAGAGGTCAATGGGCTTGATGAATTGGCTTGCTGCACAGCAGTAGTCCTGACAAACTGGAAAAATAAGTCAAAAGAAACTTCATAAAGGTCATCCAAAAAAACGTAAAGTCCTCCTGGTACAGTAATGTAGAAACAGCTTGAACTGGTCCCATGAGATGGAACCACAAACAAGGTAAGCCCTGGTTTTTTACACATTCAACCTATGCATGATAGTCTAGGGTCTTCCAGATGAGACCTTGGCTGTGTCTCTGAGTGTCTGGTCACCTGGCTGGGCCACAGGTTCCCTGTGCCCTTTGTTGTGCAAACTCTTGCCTGGTGCTCCAGCCACTTCCTGCCACCCAGAGCTCCACCAGCAGCTGCACTGCAGCTACACACTAAGCTACTGAATGTATACTGCTCAACACTGTCCACCATGCTGCTGTGGATGGGGAGCATGGGAGCAGTTGGGTCAGAGGTGACAGTAAAAATTTTACTTCTCACTTTACTTGAAGAATCTCTACATTTTGCAAACATTTGTCACAATGCAGCAACAAGATTACTTTTACCTGGTTTTTGTGCCACCCTTAAAATCAATACACATATATTTACATCCAGACATGGTTGAGAAAGGCCTGTAGGAGAAATCTTTATATCTAGTCCTTATACCCTTAGGGATGATGAACGTTGGAGATTCAGGTGCAGGTACACATGGTTGTCTCTCCTCATTATGGAGGAATGTTCACAACAGCTTGACAGCAGAACAAATTAACCTCACTTGCAATTGCTTGCTGCCACAAACAGGATTGTTTACTCCTTTGCTACATCCCACATGTGTAGTACACCTACTCTACAGTTGGTTGCAGCATTTTGCTGGACTCTGGTGAGCCAGCTAAACTGATGGATCTGGCAGAATATTTCCCTTGGAGGATGGAACCAGCATCTGGAGTGTCAGTGAACTAAATTGACTTAGGAGATGTCTGACAAATACCAAAGCTAGCCCAGGTGAAAGTGGGGAATATCTTCAGCAGCAGCTGCCTTTTAGATCTACTCCACTGAAGACCAAACCAAAGCCATATATATCCTACTTCTTCCTCTTAGGTGTGTAAGGTCAATGCCTTCAGAAGCATGGAGGTCTGAAAGTTTGCACTGAAACTGGAAAAAGTGTAGCAGAGATGCCTAAAACTCAGGCATGTGTACCACTTCAGTGTGGCAGAAAATCATGCCTGACTGTGAGAAACGACACTCGCTTAAAAATGTCAAAAGTTTATTAAACCTTAACAAAAATACAACAAAGGACAGAATAAGGAAAAACTACAGCACTGAAAGTCTGTGACCAGCAGCCACATACTCGTCTACAAAATGGATGCTGTGCCTTTTATACCCTTGGCGCCTCCCAAAGTCTTGTCAGTCAACTCCTTCTCTGCCATCCATTGGTGGAGATCACTTTCTTACACCTTGATTGGAGGTCAGGTGTTGCCATGCCGCGCCTCTTGGTAACAAGCTTGCCCTTCCCTAAAGGCTCTGACTAGTGGCAACAATACAAGGGGGAATGGAAAGAGGACTATGGGGAGAACACATAAAAATAACATAACTATACATCTATAAAACTTCTCTTAACATACACATAATATTAATCTCTTAATTGTGAGAACCAACCACCGCACTACCCATTTATAAAATGACAAAACCACTCAGCCACAGAGAAGTTGTGCTAGCCACTGCCTCCATAAAGCTGAGAGACATGTCACAGCACCGCCAGGGGGAGGCGTGCTGTCTCCCTTCTGCTCCACATGCTGCTGCAGGAAATGCAAGTCAAACCTCCAGACAAGATCCCCTCCAACACAGAGTAGGCCGGTTTCCTTTGATTTGTAAAAGTGAGGAATGCGTTGGTGGAGGGAGGGGAGAAGAAGAAGCAGCGTTTTCCACGGTAATGGGCTGACATAGACAGGGTATGCTTATCTTGCTGGTATCTGCATGGAGCAGAAGGGAAAGGGTAACACCCAGGTTTGTGTCCTGTACTAATGGGAGTGAGTGACTGACGAAAATACGCAGGCACAGGAGGGCTTTCTTTGTCATGGCGGCAGCGGGCAGTGGAGACACACCGCTTGTAGGGCTGTGATAAAAAGGAACGGAGCAGCTAGGGTCATGTGCCAGGGTAGTAAAAAGTCGCATCCAAGCATGGGGGAGGCAGGAATGAAAACTGCACACAACTGCAGGGGAGCAAGGGACGGGGAGCACCCCAGGTGCACCCATGTCCCTGCAGACAGCCAGCTTTCACCAAAACCAGAAAAGCGTGTTCTGCTTATTTCCTCTCTAAGTGGAAAAACCCCAAATGTTCAAAACAAAGTACTTCCCTCTGTGTGGAGGAAATAGAAATGTGGTTAGGCAGCCGGGGCAGAGAGACAAGCCACACGGATTGAGGATGAGTAGCAGTCCTACAGGCACAGAGCAGTGGTGGGGGCTGTGCTGGGCTGTGGGGAAATCGCAGGGGAGCACAAGTTTGCCGTGCTTCTGAGAAGGAGGCCAGGGCGAGGGGGGAAGGGAAGGAGGAGGCGGCGGGAGAATGCTGAGGAACAGGGAAGCAGATCCGGCTCGGGCCGGTTTGAGCCGGTTTGGGCCGGTTGGGGCGCTGCAAGGACACAGCAGCTGAATAGGCCGCCCCTGCAGCCGGGCGGGCGCTACTCTCCGGCACGGATCGCCAGAGCCCTCGGAGCGGGGCGCCACGCCCCCGCCGGCAGCCGCGAAATGGCCCGGCCAGGCCACGCCGCAGCCGGCAGCTGGAGCCGCCTCCAGTCGGAATCCGCTCCTGGCTTCCCGCCGCGCCCCGCGGGGCCCCAGAGCGGCGGCGGGGCAGGAGGCCCCGGTGTCGGGTTTCAGCCGGAGGAGCCGGTTGTGCGGTCGGGGGAGGGGAGCGGCGGGGGAAGGGCGCCCCAGGGCCGGCCTGAGGGGCCGCTGCCCTGGGCAACCCGCAGGGCAGTGACCGCGCCTGACACGGCCCAGCCGCCCCTGCGAGCAGCCCCAGCCCCCGGTGCGGGCCCCAGTGCGTTCATCCCGCTCTTTCCCGGCGGGAGCAAGGGGCAGTCCTGGGCCGGGGTGTGCCCAGCGTGCTGCAGGAATGACAAGGCTGTGTGGGGCAGCGCCGCTGACACATCCTGGGCTGGGTGGGGAGCCTTTGAATCGCTGGTTCTGCGTGGAGAAAGAAACTGGGGTTTTCTCGGTAACCCTTACGCCAAGGTTTTGGTCTGAAATGCCCGTTTTCTAGGTTCCTTTTCCACTGTGTTCGCAAATACATAAGTATTACCTTTACTCTGTGGTACCTTTCGAAGTACAAAATGGCATCTGAACTCTTGTAGGACAAGCAACAATGCCCCATGAAATACATTTGCTGTTTTTCTTCCCGTGGCTGATACAATCTCATTAATAAAGTGTCTCGTCAGTGGAGCATTGAGCCACAGACTCCTGACTTTCTTTGGGTAACAATTTCACGCTTTAATACTTGAGCTAGTAGAAAGTGATTTTTTATTCTTTCTCAGCCTAAATTACTGTTAATTACATTGTATTTTCCAAATCCACTTTCAGTGGCGATCTCCAGCGTAGTAAGTTCATCAGTTTCTAACAAATGGTACACTTTTCATCTGTACCCATTACTTCAATGGAGACAAAGTCAATTACTGGTGCTCATATTCCTTTGGTTTTTCTGTCACACTGGGCTGGTAACCACCATATACACTGGTTTGTGGTTTCAGCTTAACAGCTAACTCAAATCATTTAATCATCATACTGAAGAGCAAAAACAGCCTTGTCCCCTCTTTTTTTATTAGCTCAGATCTCTCTGTGTGTCTTTAATCTCCTCATGAGCGTTTGATCCGCCTCTGGTTTCAGTCTTTCATCCCAGCGACTCCTACTGGGTTATACAGTTCTCCAGATAACTCTGAGAAATGAGAGATACGCCCTATCCACCTGTCCATCGTTTGCAGTGGTTTTACTAATTGTTTGTTTGTGTTGGGGGTTTTTGTTCTTGGTGTGTAACTGTGTCAGTTTTTCATTGCTGGCAGAGGTAGGAATGGTGATACAGATAACATGTCTTCTGCTTGGTTTTCTCACCCATTCAGAGTCTCTGGAGATCCATTTAGAGACACCGTTGATAAAAATTGTGACCGCGCAGCAGTATGGTCACACATCTTGCCAGAATGGAGCTGCTCTGATAACTCCAAAGCAGCCACAGGACGTAATCTAGCTCAGGCAGAATCTAAGGGTGCAGGAAGCCACAGGACATGTATTTTGTTCTTCAAAAGTGCAGAGGAATCGGCATATGTCAATTGGGACAAATTCAGGTTTTATAAGCAGTAGCTGTGGACAAAGTCACTGGGCCAGAGGTGTTTGTGTTTCAGCTCAATGTGATTAGTAAAAAGAGATTTGCCAGTTGCTCATATCCTTATTTTCCTCCAAGAAGATACACAATATAGCTTAGCAGCAGGTACTTTTGATCCTCATGATAGAAAAATTAATGGAACAAGAAATGTTCTTACTATATATATTGGTTACTACAGCACATTCAGCTCTGGTGGTTTGGGTAAGTTAGCTGTGCTGTATTATTCTGATACTCCATATTGGCAAAGGATGGGGATGAGTCCCCTCATGTACTGCGGCATTAAAATTATTTTTAAATCCATGGGACAGTTTATTCTCCTAACTCTGCTTCTGCTCTGGGTTTTTCTGTTTTAATAATAAAATGTACACTTGTGGCTCTTCAGAGGAAGAAAGGGACTAAATCCAACATTTCTGTTCTTTAGTTTCATGGATATTGCATCTTGAAGCATTTCTGCACTTCAGAAAGTTAGACCCATCTATCTGTGACACCAACACAGAACTATAAACTCCTGTTGCAGACAGATTTTTTTTACCCGTGCTGATTTGAGGTGTGACTCAACGAATAAGCTGTTTCCTGCCTATCTCTCTTAAATGTTGTTGAATATGTGTTACTTCAGTCAGACTTGCTGTGTAAATTTTGTTATGTTTGAAGTGTATCAAATTTTTGTAAGGAAAAAATGGGACTAAATTATAAAAGATCATTATTCTGTCTTCTTTTTTCCCACCATCTCCCCTGAGTGTTTATTATAGTATTGTGGTATAACCATAAGACTGAAGTGTCAAATAAATGAGTCAGACATGAAGTAGATTCTTCATTATTTACATATTTCAGTTTTCGTGGTTAATGCATCACATGGTGAGTTTACGTTTTAGCACTTTAAAGGAAAAACATTGTGTCATCTGTGTCACAGATCCTTTTATAGCGTAGGCATGAAAAAAATTTCCTCACCCAACATGAGAATGAGTTAAGGGGAGTTGCTGAAGGTCACTACAAGTCATGTCATGCACAGGACATCCATCATCTGATAGCTGACTGCTAGGCTCTGCTACTCTTCTCAGAATACTGGGGTTTAGATTTTTAAATAAAATTGAATTGGCAGTCATTTTTCACCTATCTGCAAAGATAAGAATTGAAGATTCCGTATCTATAGGCACAATTAAGAATATCACAAGTGTCTAAAGCTATATAGGATGTTCAGTGAAATATTTTGCTTTCATTGCCTTTTATCCACTGTTGCTTAGGCAACAACAAACTCTGAACATGAGTCCTGCAAGATAAATGAAAGAAAAATACAGTCTTTTTAGTGTAAATTGTACATGCGCAAGCATATTGTAAAGCATTGCTTAGTAAAATTGAATACATATAAATGGAATTTCTTTATTTAGGTCCCAGTTTTCCTGTTGTTTTTAATGGAGTATAAAACCACAGAACTAACGTAATACCCTTCCAGAAGATCTTAGAGCATCTTCTTTTTTCTCATTGTCTTGTCATTGAATACAACATCTCGATCAAACTTCAGTTTATGTAATTACGTTTGGTCAGCTCAAGATTTAAGCCACTGTGGTATACAGCATGTGTTTGCAGAATTACAGAGGTACTTTGTTCTGCCCCAGACCTGGCTGAATTTTAACTATGCAGACAGACCTCCTAGGGATGATTAGAAGTGGAGGGTCTGGAGCCCAAGTCTTACAAGGACCAGCTGAGGATGATGGAAATATTCAGTCATTAGAACAGAAGGCTCAGGAGAGATCTTTTCCCTCTACAACTACCTGAAAGAAGTTCAGGTAGCAAGTGGGGAGTCAGTCCCTCCCCCAAGTAACAGGACAACAGGAAATAGCCTCAAGTTGCAACAGGGGAGGTTTAGACTGGATATTAGGAAAAAATAGTTCATGAAAAGGATTGTCAAGTTTTGAACAGGCTGCCCAGGGAAGTGGTGGAGTCACCATCCCTGGAGGTATTGAGCACTTAGGGACATGGTTTAATGGTGCACTTGGCAGTGCTGGGCTAATGGCTGGACTTGAACATCTTAGAGAGGTCTTTTCAATACTTCCAATACTTTTTTCCCACATTTCCCGTACACGTTATTTTCTTTCACAAGATCTTGGCCATGTGCAATGTACAGAATTAATCAAAATTATACAACAAAGGAAGCATCCACAAAAGCCTTGTGTTTTTTGATTGAGATAGAAATTGTGTGGTAGGCTACCATTGTTAGTCTGGGCATTGCTGATGTTTTTTAACAATTTACAACTCTGCAAAGTTAATAGATTTGTTACTAAGTAGGGCCTTGCCTAATAGGTTTTGTTGGTTGTAATTGTAAAAAAGTCTGAATCATTCTGTTAGTGTTTGGTCAGTTTTTAACTCACTGCTAACACAAAGAAATGTGGGCATATGAACAGTGTTTTGTTTCCCCCTCTTTGGGGACATATTGATGCTGCCTGGTCACTACTTATTTGACATTTTCTTTGTTTCCTCTATCTTCTTGAGAATTCAGCACGGTTTCTTCATTTTCATTATTCATTCAAAACAAATCAAATTGTTTGTTGCTGTAGCATTTAGGAAATCCTTTGTGCTTTATTACTGTTGAGGATTAAAATACAGATAATAGGATGTACTTCTGAGATGAGTAATTCCTTATCTGTGTTACTCTGTTTGCTTCATTTTCTATAGCAGTTTATAGACTAAAACCTGTGTTAAAATTTCACAGGTAGTTCTTTGATTATAACCTAGCTTTCTCCAACAGCTAGAGTAAAAACTTCTTCACTTATTCACTTGCTTTAGGGAATTCTAATTACCTCCCACTGGAAAAGGGGGTCTTACATCCCTTGGGATAACTGAGACTAGAAGTAGTTTGGTTTCAGGGCAAGTTTGCTGTTGCTCCAAAATTCTCCGAATCTTTGAGAGCAAGAGAAATTGTTCTCCACTTTGGTTTCTTGATCACAGCAATAAGAACCTTGGTAAATAATGTATTTTGAGAATAAAATGCTTTACTCTCCTGTGCTAAGTTTAATGGAAAAACAACATAACCACAACAAATGCCAACACCAAAACAAACAAAAAACCCCAGATGAATTAATTTTGCTTGGAGCATTTAAAAATACTTTCCATCTGAAATTAAACATGGAAAATTCTCAAGGCCCAATGTGGAAAGCTACAACATAAAAATACTTTTAAAAGTCCCATATATAAAATTTTCTTATGATTAAAACTATTCTGAATCCTCAGTAATGATGTATTAGGAAGTGTCTGTTAATATGAAAATAATCACAACTTACGAATAATGGGGACTCATGAGAAATAAATTTTGAAGGTAACGACTCTAGATTTTCTTTTCTCCAGAAGTCCCATGCTCTAAAACTTCCATTAGTGTTTTCTGGTTTGTGGTTATTTGCAATAGAATAGAGTTGCTGGAAAGGCTTAAGTCTTCTCTTTAGTTGTCTAACCTACAGTTGGTATTGTCTGGCAGTCTCTTTTAAGTTACCTGAGGGCAGGAGGGGAAACCTGATCTGCTGCACACCACCTGATTCAGTCACAAGATGGCCACATCCAGACCTGACTACCTCTGAAAAGTTGCTTGAAGAAGGTCAGAGAAGAATTAAGAACACCTCTCCCTCTGTAGATGTCTTGATTAAGAATTAACATTAGCAAGTACATTACACAGTTACCTACTTTTAAATGGCAGCACAGTCATGAATGTGTTTGGTTTTTTTACAGTCTGAAGTATTTTGGTTACTCAGAACTTGATAAAAAAGGGAAGGAGAAAGAGAAGAATGCAAAACTACGTCTGTCTCCCTTCTTGCAAAGTGAAACATAAAGTTAGAAGAGTTGAGGACAGGTCCTGTGAGACAGCGCCAGAAGAGAAGCAACTATGGTGAAGAGAATGGGAAGAGAGGGCAGGTTGGAAAAACTACACACGGCATAGGAGGGAGAACAAAAGGATTGTAGATTGAAAAAGGACAATAAATGATGGAGGTTGGCAGAGTGTTGTGGTTTAGGACTTTTACTCCCCAATTCAGCATCCCCACTGACTCTCCAAACCACACTGCCACTGTCTCTCACTCCCCCATTCCCCCTCCCCCCTTAACCCCCTGGTAAGACAGAGAGGGCATGAAAGGCAAAGATCACGGGTTGAGATAAGACCAATTTACTGGAAACAGCAATGAGATAAGAAAATGAAGAGGAACAGCAACAATACTAACCACAGAGGGTTTAAGAAAAAAAATTATTATCACAGAAAAACAATGATAATAGACAACACTGGATGGTTCCCTCTGCTCCATTTTCTAAACCAGAAGGAAAACCTTATCCCTGGAAGAAAGTCCCTTTCCCCTGCCCTGGCAATGATATGAGGTGGTATGGAATAACCTCCAGGTCCCAGTACTGACCTCTCTAGAATACTCTAAAAAAATTAAACCTGACACAGAGGAAAGGAATAAACCAGGAAGAAGGTTAAATCAAGAATAAAACAGAGAAAAAGTAGGAATTAATGAACAAGTAGATTTGCAGCCTTACTTCCAGAAATCCATCAAAGGCCAAATACCTCCATAGACCTCAGTATAAAGTCTACTTTTTTCCTTATAGATTTATCTTCTAAATGTTAAAAAGTTTTGATTGGCGTAGTCTATCTTAGAGTTCATGGCACAAGACATGGTGTATCTTGGGTACAGCAGTGCAAACCATGGTTTATAAACATCCATGTTTACATGTCATTAAGCTATGAAATACCAAGTAATTGTGATTCATCTGGTCTTTAGTTATTGGGCTTTGCCTCACAACTGGGATAAGACTAGTAATGTAATATTCCTGGAGATACCTTTTAAATGACATTTGTTTATTGGACAATTGCATTTGTCTGAGTTATTTTTATTAATGCATTTTTCTGATTTCCATAGTTTACTCATGGGTGGTGGTGATGGGTGTTTTAATGAACGTTCTCTGTAATACCTCTTTTCCTGAACTGGACTAAGGAACTGTCAGGATTAATTTTTCATTATTCACTTTAATTAAGCAACAACTACCTTGTTTCAACCAAGATTAGAAAAGTTTGTACTCCTTTACAGTGCCAGAGAATGGTTTCTGTCACCAGATGTATGCATGTGTTGGTAAATAAAACAGACAAATATCAGACCTGTATGGGAGATGTCTATTTCACCAGTGATTTTCTAAGAAGGTGTGTCCTATTATTAGGTTCTTGCTTATTTTAGGCAGTATCACTGTGCACAGTTTTTCTGAAGAAGTGGAATTGATCAAAGTGCCTCTTGCTTCCATTGTCATTTTTAACTTACTACTATTTCTAATCTTTACTAGAAGTAAATGACAGTTCTCGAAATTTGAGCAGTAATTTGGGAAATTATATAGGATATTGCACCAGTTCTGGATCACACATTGCCCCATACTTGTATTGTGTGGCTTGTATTGTACTTGGCTAGCAGGAAGGAATGTATGTACTGAATGTCACGGATTTCAGATGCATATTTTTTAAGTGCCTCTTACCACAGCAATACATTTGTTAAGCAAGTTATTTCTTCTTTTGCTCTCATTGTTTGTGAGTTCTTTTTCTTTAATGCTGAGGTTACACAAAGTGTTCAGTGTTTGATAGCATAGGGTATAAGTTTCCAAATGCCAACAGAGATATATAAAAAACTGTTTCTCAGAGTGAGAGAAAAGCACTGAAAACTGAAGAGACACTGCAGCAGAATTCGAAATATCTCTAATTTATGTCTTGCTAATGGGCATATGTCATAGGTCCAAATTTTTCTTTATGTAACCTGAGCAGGACACATATTTTCGAGCAAACTGTACTTCCATATGTAAACTGAAAAGGCAAAAGTTCTTTGAAGTCTTACTGTGAAACGCTCAATGCCATCAGGACTATGAAACCAGGGGAAAATAGCAAAAAGTGTTTATCTTCCTTTACGCTTATGTTAGGATTGCTAGAAAAAGAAGGAAGGAGGAAGAATTTTACTCTTTGATCCTTCAGCTAACTCACAAGTGAACAGTAGTGCTCTAACCAAAAGCTTGTGCCTGGAATGGAAATCCTCTCCCACACCCTTCCAGACTGACCTTCCCTCCCCCATCTACCATAGCTCGTATTTCAGAGCTGAGCTGGCTGCCAGCTGACTGTGAGCTGCCAGGAGGAATGCATTATTTGATCAAAAGAAAAACAGAGGTGCAACCATTAACTGCCCCCTCCTGCCCCACTCCCCACAGAACAAGACAGATTTCTACATAGGAGATGGACTTGCTATTCCTCATTGGTACAGCAAATCTCATAAAAACCATCATGTGTGCCCACCAACACGAGGGCTTTATCATGATCGAGAGGCTGCATCTCCTCCCAGAAAGCTGAGTAGGTCATGGCAGCTAACTTGTGCCTGTTTTCTCATGTGATCAAGTCCTAAAGCCAAATCCAGATTGTTGTTCTCATGTGATTTAGGCAATCTGCTTATATCTGGTCAGCAGAGAAGACACAAGTCAATAAAAGCAAAGTTTATAACCAAGATTATGCTGTTGTCCTTAGGCACAGGACATTTAACAGAACGTCTTGCCTCTACGAAGAAATGTTTATTTAGGCAGTTACATTTTGTACCAGCAGACACTGCAAGTGGATATGTATCAATTGTTGAGGGTCTTTTGCCCCTTCTTTGAACAAAAACAAATTGGCAGCAGTGCCTCTTGCATTGTAGCTGCATCTCTTCTTTGCATTTTTGGCCTCATGGCTCCATTAGTCATGGAAACTGGAATGGCTGAATTTTCTTTAGCTTTTTCACTCTAAGAAATCAGGAAGAACAGTTCCAAAACATGAAATTAAAATTTCAATATTAGGAAAGTTTTATAAAAGCCAGGGATATTTTTGCTTTTCTTCTTCTACATCTTTTCTTTGGCAATGAATATTCACTCACTACTAATCATCAACCATAATTGAAGCATTTGTGTTAATGTGTGCACACTGTGCTTGGAATATATTTTGATTCCCAGTTAAGTTTTACATTTAACTGCAAGAGGACCTTTCCATGGAATTAGGTATGATGAGGCAAAGGAAGTTACGTGGAAAAATGGCTGGACATTGAGTGACATGATGGATGTATAATAAACTCAACATTAAACATCTATAAATAGATGAACAAATTAAGCCCAGTGGCATTGGCTATTGTAAAGGAATTTTTATTCAAATAAGTATGCAGATATGTTTTTCCCTTGAAATATTCATATTGGTCCAATAAACATTCTTTATATCATGTCATCATAGTAAGTGTGGAATGAAAAGAGTTTTCCCTATCAAAGCTCAGTATTTTAGGGTGACACAGCAAAAAAACTAAAAGGGTCAAGGGCTGTCTGTATAAATTAAAAACTGTGAAATAAGCTGGGGTGTAAATTTAAGAGCACAACAGCTATTCTCACCTCTTCTTAACTAACATGAAGAGCATTCATATTCTGGTTTTGAGTATCAATGTTATATTGGCAGGTAGACAAACTCTCAATTACAATGTTTGTTTTAACAGCACTACGAGGTTAGGTTGACTTGGGAGAGGCGATGAATTTAAAAGTGCAATGGCTGCTCTTCGGTGACTGGGCATGGGTATTCCTTATTAAGAACAAAAGTATGTACATATGGATCTAATCAGCAGTAGCTTCATGTGTGAGCAAGTACTGATAAAGTATTTACTTAGAATCTAAGTGATAGAATTGTCAGTCAGAGCAGTTATTTATTTGTTCCACTTAGAAGATCTGAATCCAAGCTACTCTTCTGGATAAGAAACTGAACCAGACCATGCCTGCACTCAAATTAGAGCATTACATAAGCAAGGTGTCAGAGAGGAGGTCTGCAAGCCATCTTTCATTTTCCCCCTGCCTCTGGACCCATCTTTAAGCCAGACCAAAAGAGGTCTGAGGATGCAGTTAACCGTGAAGAAGGGCTCTCCTAGACACTAAAGAGGTAGAGATCCTTGGGCAGACATGCTGATGAGCCCTGGGTCTAGAAGTATTGAGTCACAAATGTTTTTGACATGATATATTTGAGAATATTCAGCATCAGTGCCATCTCCCAGCCTCAGCAGATCAAAGCAGTTTCAGGGGGGACACAGGTCTAGACTTGTGTGCACAGGTTTCCCATTGCCTTTATATTTTTGGCTCCTTATTGTTAGAATGAAGGATTTTCCCCAGCCCATGGAGAGAGGCAATCACATGCACAGATTGTTGTATGGGAAGGCATACAGAGGAGCCTTGTAACTAGTCTCTCTTTTTTTTTTTTTCAAGTGGGGAAGAAGATCTTGTCAGTTCACGGCTTCCAGGAGGTGATGGCTACTGTGCTGGAAATGTTGACAACTCCAAGAGCCTTATGTAAGAGCCGGCTAAACCTGTTACACAAGTATATCAGCTCCAAGGCACTGCCAGGCTCCAGAGCTGCTCTGGAAGCTTCCTGTTTTGGCACTGCAGGAAGGCCTGTGTGCAGTGCTGCTTGTGGCACATCCTTCCAAAAGAGGATGGAAGAAGCCGTCACTTTTTTTTTTTCTGATTTCATGCTTTACTGCCAGGAATCTCGGGAGAGATTTCTGAGCAATAGAATTTTTCCAACCACTGCTTGTGGTTTAAGTTCCTGCTATCTCACGCTTTAAATGAAACTATGTTACTACTGCAACTACCAGTGAAGGAATGCCTTGAATGCAGCAGGCAGTTCTGCTGAATATGGACCTTGTCCTTACAAGCTCTTGAAAGAGGCCACACCCTCATCAAACCAGTCCTGTCTAGATTCCTTCTGCTGCCCTCCCCCACAAGAGGTGACTGGCACTGGAGCCTGAATGTTTGCACACCATCTTCTCCAGACAGGATGACTAATAGCTGCATGGCAGTGCCATGGAAACAGTTGTTAGCAAAGCAATAGAATTGCTGGTGACCAGACCCATGAGCAAGGATGGTGTCATGGGGAAGAGCTTCTCAGGACCTCGAAACCTCATCTGACATAGCTTCTCCCAGTGCTCCCACAAAGAGACAACCCTTCACCAGGTGACCCAAAACAGTTCTTCCAAATACTGTTTTCTCAGCATCAGATCCCAACCCTCAAGATGTTTATTCCTCCTCATACTTCTCCCTCACTAATGCAATTTATCCCTCCTCAGTGAATCAGATCAATGGTGCGTGAAGCTGCACTGTTATTTAGGTCACCTGAAGAGAGGGGTGAAAAACAAGAAAACCAACCCAAAGTATATTCCCCTCTGTAAAGCTACATTTCAAACCAACAATTTCTGTTGTCTGGTGTAAAGTACATCTCCATAAAGGGTTTATCAGCACAGGAAAAGGGGTGGCAGGCAGCTAGGGTAGGAGCAAGCAGCTGACCTTTTCATCCCTGTTAAGGTGACATCAGCCCCAAAGCCAGCCTGTTGGTGTGATGGTGCAGCTGGTGTTGTCCTCCTCCTCCAGCTGAGTGTTAACAATAACAGAATAAGGTGTTTTTTAAGGTGAGCTGTTTTTGAAGAACTCTCTGCCTCAGATAGAACACTGACAGTGACAGTCTTTGACTAATCTCAGAAGTGGTTAAGCGTGGGTAGGAGCATATGAACTTTTACATCCATCTACTTTTTCCTTCCCCTTGTGGTTCTTCTCTGACATGTCCACAAGACCCTATTAAAGCAAAAAGAAGTTTAGTTGCCATGGTTTTGCTGTAGTAAGCCTTCCAGCAGGGGTTCCCAACACAAGAACTGTGTTGTGAAAGTAGCACATGAAGTAGAGGGATATGAACACTACTTCCTCAGAAAATAACTGTCAGCTCATTTTGTACAGGCTGCTGAGAACCACCAAGCAAATTAATAACTTTCAGTCACTCCTAGCCTGAGAACAGCTGGAAAACCTAGGTGACAGGTTCTGGTTTATTAATCCTTTTAGCTTACTTTTAAACACCTGTGGCACCATCCTGCCCTCTCACAGTAAGAACACAAGAAGGTCCTTTGACTGCTTCTTTTACCTCTTGCTGTTCATCTGCCATGTTCTATTTGTTTTCCCTGGCCAGCTGAGTCCCATTTCCTTTCTATACTGTTCTTTTCCTTCCTTCCTTCCTTCCTTCCTTCCTTCCTTCCTTCCTTCCTTCCTTCCTTCCTTCCTTCCTTCCTTCCTTCCTTCCTTCCTTCCTTCCTTCCTTCCTTCCTTCCTTCCTTCCTTCCTTCCTTCCTTCCTTCCTTCCTTCCTTCCTTCCTTCCTTCCTTCCTTCCTTCCTTCCTTCCTTCCTTCCTTCCTTCCTTCCTTCCTTCCTTCCTTTCCCTCCCCCAATCCTAATTATCATTTTCTGTTCCTGTCAAAAATTACTATTAAAAAAACAACAACAACAAAATTTTAATTTTTACAACATTGGACAAAAGTAGGTAATTTTGTTTGCCAGCCCATAGTCCCGAGAGAGAAAATCATCTTGCCTAAAAGACAGAAAAACATTTTGACAGAAACAAAGCAGAAAGCATTAGGAAAAAATTTCTAGCAAGATGTTTCTCTGGGCATTCTACAGCAAGGAAAACATTGCTTTGGTAGAGTGCTTTAATCAGTATGCTCTGTCCTGCAGTAATCAGTGGTAGTTGCTTCAGAGGAAGGTACAAGCTAAGGACTAACTCAGCTAACTAAACCAGAGAAAGTCTCTTTAACACTTCTCATCATCCCAACATAGCTTGTCTTCACTTGACTTTACCTTTTTGGCCATTTAACTTAAGGATCTGATATTTGTAAAGGTTAATTTGCACATTCATCACACAACTGATCCAGATTCTAAAAGTTTCTTCATCAAGATAAGACTATCTTCGCTGATAAAAAGGGGTTGTGCTTGTGTGCATTTCTAAAATTTCTCTGCGGAATGCTAGAGGAGACAAACATGTGGACAATGACTACTTCAATACAGTTAGACAAGGTCAGCACTGTGCTCTAATACAGTCTGATACAGTCTTTCCACTCATCAGGCTAGATGTAGTGTAACAAAACCCACAAGGTTCTGACTTTCCCTGGATTTCCTAGCAAGATAGTGACTAAAACGGAAAACCCCTCTTATTTTGTCTGTAAAAAGACAGGCTGCTACTTGCTTTTCTCTGGAATCTGCTAGTTGTTTTTTCACTTCCTTTTCCCCCCCATTTAAATATAATTCTTGTGTGATGACTCATGGCAGGAAACAGGGCTGCCTTGTGTCCTTGTGCAAGCCCCAGAAGGCATATGTAGGTCAACAGAGCATGTACATAATGTCCTGCAAACTAGAATGCTAGGCAGTCCACATTGTGAGTGCTTACACTTAGAATTCAAGAGTACTACAAGTACTGGTGGAACACTAAGTCCTGGGAAGAAAAAAAAAAAAAAAAAAAAGAGGAAATCCAGTAGCAAGAAATGTCATTTGCTCGGAAAAATCTGGAGCCATCCTTTCTGAGAAACCACTTTGTTTCAAATTACTCTTTGCTAAGTTGTCTTGAGGTGCTGAAACTAGAGAACATAATGAAGTTTAGGTATTGTGCAAATTCTGATTAAAACTAAATAAGTGATAAAATTGTGTGGTGACCCACATAACTTTTTCCACTGTCCAGCTTTTTCCATTCCTTCTACGCCTTTGCTGTATGACAGGTAATTATCTATGATTCATAGAGAGTTACAGCCTGCATCTGTTGAGAAGTTCTGTCCAAACACTATAGTCACATTTTCCAACAGTATCAGCCATGACTCATGTGGAAAAGAGCACGAAGCCTAGCCATGAAGATAAAAAAAAAACACTTTTAAAATTTGTTCAGATCTGTAGAGCCCAAATAATGTAATTTGGTTTGCCATTTCACTTCCAGGAAGTCCCAACATCCACTTCATGCAACAAGTCACGCCTGGGGAACTTAAATAGACTTCTGAGGACTTTGCAGATAGCTGACTTTGGGCTGATGTAAAGCTGGTTACTACTTTAAAACGGAACAGAAAATTTGACACTGATGCAGCCAATCCCAAAGTTACTTTTTCCAAGTACCACTCCTGAGTATGATTCTACTGTATCAGTTTTTGACAGTTAAATTTTTCTGGTTTTCAGATTGTCTTTCCATCAATACAAATAGCGATTAGACAAGGTGTGATTCTGACTGTGCAGAAAATGGTAAGTTCACAGGTTCATAATGCATAAATTTCACTGCCAGTAACCTCTCTCAGTTGAACTGGGAATAAATATAACAGCAGTTAATTATGGTGATCTTATGCTTTATCCTCTCAGCTTCTTAAGATCTCCTGGGGTCATTTTTAAAATAATCTACCTTTTTATTATTTATTCAGCCCTGAAGTGCCAGAAAATTTATCTGTCCTGGAACTGTGAACACTGGTTGTCAGCAATAATTTCTAATCAGAGGGAAATGTGTTTTAAAACAATCCTTAGACTGCAAGGAATCCAAATCTTATCTGTCTTTCCTGGTGCAAACAAAACTGCAAAATGCTGCTGGATAAATTTAAGACCTTGAATCTTTCTTCAGTGATACAAGTTGAAGTAAAGTTGGGAGCACAGGGAAGAGACAAAGTCTGACTTAGTTTCACTCTTTATATGTCAACCACAGAAAGAGAAAGGCTCAAAAAATTAAAAAATCCTGCAGGTTCTTGTTTGACATACTCAGTATATTTCCCTTGCAGGAGCATTGAAAATGTGTCTTTGTAAGAACATGCCAGTTATCAAAAGCACACAATGTCTCTGCAAAACATAAGTCATCTACAAAGGTCAGGAGACCTCTTGTAAGGTGGCAGATTTTACCTCTCTCATTTGAGGGGTTAGGACTCTGCTTCAGACTGGAGAGAGGTTACACAGAGAGGGCTGTGAAGAGACTCAAATGAACTATGCAGAGGCTGGGATGAGCTCTGTTCTGCAAAGAAGGGGCTTCAGCTGCGGTCCTGGGAGAAAACCATCCATCTCAGCTCTTTCAGCTTCACCCAGTCAGGCTTCTTCTTGTTCAACAGTTATGTCAAGGAGAGGCATCAGATCAGAGAATTCCTTTCAGCCATGCCTTTCCCTTAGCCAGCCTCATCTGCTGAGGATTGTGCTTGTGCTCAGTTGGGAACAGATTTCATTGCACTGTGTCTTGGAAATGGCTTCCATCTGGTTTTTATACTGTAAATTCTGGATTCTATGTAGTTACTTTAGCCCAGGTTTAAAATAGATCCATATAGTTTTGCAAGAGATTTCAACTGCCAAGCACCATTTCTCCTATGCTGTTAGTGAACCACTGAATTTCCATTAGCAGGGTATTTCAACCAAGGACATCTTGAAATTGTAACATGATGTTTACTTGTCAGGCTCTGGTGCTGCGTGAACTTGAGCTTTTCAGATTTGGCATTTCCAATCAATCACCTAAGCATGATAGGAAATTTTGTAGACTTTGGTTTTGACACTTTCTTCATCATGCTGATAGATAATCTCCATTGGTTCATCTTCTGATTGTCTTCAGATCCTGTTAATAGTTTGGGAACAAATAAATATATACCTCAGCATTCAGCTGTAATAACACAAATTTGTCCTCTTCAAGTTTCTGCTGACAGCACAGGAAAAAAAAACCAAAACTCGGGGGAAATAAAAGGCAGGAGGTTTGAACTCTGATGTTCAAAAACAGATAGAATTCTATTTTCTTCAAAATTCTCCATAGTCAGAAAAAACCAACCAAACAAACAAACAAACACAGAAACAAACAAACAGGAAAAAAAAAATAAAACCAGCAAATTCTTTAACCTATAAATCTGCCAGCCAGTATTCCAGATCCTTTGTTGCTGGGTTTTTTTGCTTTAAGATCACAAAATAGCCTGACACAGCAGGAGCTGGAGCTGTAAGAACCCTGAGGTCGAACCAGTAAGGAAACCAGGTCAGACTGTGAGAGAGTGAGGTGTGTAGGGCATCAAGCTGCTCACTGGAGTTGCTCCCTGCAAAGGGGCCTCCATCCCATTAGTTAAAGTCCCTGGTGGTGAGAGTGTGACTGCCAGAATCCTCCTGAATAGTCAGACAGGAATGTTTCCTTAAGAGTGTTTCCTCATTCCACAGGAGGGCTGTGAAATACCTGCCTTCTTCACTTGTCAGGTTTCTGGCCATTTTCCTGAGGTCCAGATATGAGCTCAGCAAGTTTGTCCTTCAACCCTCTCTCTTCCTTGGAGCTTTATCAGCTACTCAGCAGGTGACAGCCTCTATCTATAGAGGTATGCAGGTGAAATAAGGGAAAAAAAATTGTAACAAATCTTTATTGGCCCAAATACTAGGCCAAACACCAGCAAGGATGACATTTTGGTTTTTTTATCACTTTTTGATGATTTCCCAGTTTGAAGTGCACTTGAAAAGAACATAGTTTTTTCACTTGCAGTTCATTTCTACACAACCATCAAGCTTATATGGAGTTGATATTCACTTGGAGAGCATCTGAGGAATCTGCAGCTGTGACTGTAACTGCACACTCAGACCTTGTGGTAAAAGATAAGAATTGTGCAGTGTTGCTCTAAGTTGGTGAAGAATTGATGAGGCTGGTTGAGAAAAACATGAGCTGGACCCCTTGCTTGTCTTTGCAGCTGGCTTGAGCAAGGCCTAATGATTGAAGGATCCTCCATAGAAAGAACAGGGATCTGTCACAGGGGGGATCTGTCAGGGGATCATGATGGGACCATGTTGAAGCACAGAAGGAGAGAAAGGTGTGGCCACTCTAAGGAGGTCTGTACTGTTTTCTGCATAAACACGTTGCAACTGCAAACACTTGTACTGCATGGTGCACTTGTGTTTAGACAGGAGGCTGACATCAGGTTGACACAATTTGAGGAGAAAGCTGTACAGAAGCAAATGGAGAGGTTGATCCAGGTGCGGAGGAATGGCGGATGGAGAGCGACAGGCAGCAGAGTGGCTCATCTGAAACACACACGAGTTCAGCATGACCCTGTTTCCTGCAGGACTCACATGTACAGCACCAAAACAGGTGAGATGACTCAGAGTCAGCTTCTTGGATATATTTGTCAGTGCTGCTGTGGGAAGCCAGAAACCAGCAGGAAGGTTAGAAAGGTCTCTTCTTTGTTGGTCTTCAGATGTAATGAGGTCATTCCTTCTCTTGATATAATCTGGCAGTGGGTATAAAGCCATTTCCTGAAACTATGTGAGTCCTACTGACTCATTAGTTTTCCTTTGGTTTTCTTTAAAAAGAATAAGTGGGTTCTAAGGCAGAAGATTAAACACTTCTAAGGCAACTGTATGTTCATTTTGGCTTATTGGTCTGTTTTAAAATGTCTTCCAAGCCTTTTCTTTGTAAGTCATGGTAATTTAAGAGGTGTACATTGATCTTAAAATCTGGCCATCATAATTACCACTGCTTTCCAGAACCAGCTTTGGGTTTTTGTTTTGGTTTTGTTCCTTTGGATTTTTTCCTGTCACATTCACAGATTCCTGTGTATCTTTTTTTATTCCCTGGTGTCATGGTTTAACCACATTATTATTCTGATACTTAATTTAAAACACAGTACTTATTCACTACTAAGAAGAAAATTACCTCTACCAGCTGAAAATTAACCCAGCTGAAGGGCACATGAAGGAAAATACCACATAATTCTAGAAAAGCACCTCTTTGGAAGGACGTAAGCAAATTATATTTGCAATATGGAGAGGAAGCTAGTGGTTTGTCCCCTCAAAAATATTTCTAGAAAAAGTGACTTGGATTCAGGTACACATAAATATAGCATCATTATATTTCTAAGTTCTCAAACAGATCTTGCCTCCTGTAGACTTACACTTTTTCTTGCCTACATTATGGCAGTCTCAAAATTAAAAATATCTTGTCATTTTTTTGTTTAAGATCAGAAGGCAAATGTAACATCCACTGATCAACTGGTAGGATACCCTAGTATTAACATGCTGTTGTAGGAATGGCACTCCCCCATTTAGTGCTCCCAATGAAACTCCAAATCCCACATTGCTAGTCCGCTCCCCCCTTTCCTCTCTGCCTCCGTGCTGCAGCGGATTGGAGAGAAGAATTGGAGGCACAAAGGGCAAAGATCACAGGCTGAAATAAGAAAGTGAACAGCAACAGAAAGAATATTAATAACAAAAGGGTATAAAAGAGAGAGTGCAGAGTTTGCCCTGACCACAGCCATGCCATGCTGACCATTCCCTCTACTCAGAATCAGTGTTACCCCACTGCTCCATCCACCACGCTTGCTCAACCAGCAGGAGCCCCTTCTCCCCTGGAAGCGAGCAAGTTTCTCCCCCCTCCCTGCCCCCAGCAATGGCTGAGGTGGTATGGAACAACTGCCAGGTCCTGGCTGCACCCCCTCCCCTCTGCAAAATTTAACCCCGTCCTGGTTGGAACCAGGACACAGGGTGCAATTGGGGTTAGCATTCCACATTGTCTCTTCTCTGCCTCTTGACACTGGATATTTATAAGAGAGAGAGGTTCATTTTTAAGGACCTTATGTTGGGTTTCAAGTGAATCAATTCCCATGTGCTGTCATGCTTATATGGGAAACTGCCAAGGAAAACCCATTTGCTTCAGTTAAAATACTAGATTTTTTTCCTCCATGCTTTTAATTTTAAAAACTTTGATTTAGAGACCTTGAATTATTTTTTAAAAGGGAAAAATTAAATTAATGTCCAGTACCATGCCACTTCCTACATGCTTCCCTTACAGAATGAGAGTTTTCCTACTTTAGAAATGAAGTCCTGTGATCATTGGTCTGTGGCGGAAATGATTTGTTACACATTTGTTGTAACATTCCTCAGCTGTCTATGATGGTCATACCAATAGCATTACATAGTTTGGCATGCCATAATAAAACAGAACCACCCATGAAATAATTATTACCTATGTGAGACACCTGCTGAAGGTCCAATTAGGAACATACAAGTCTGTTCATGGATGAATATATACATATATATATATATATAGATATATATATATATATATATATAGTGAGGTAATGGTAATAAATATGGCTAAGCCTTGCTTGGTTTGGATACTTCAAAGAGGCATGTTTTCATAGGTATATTAACCCAAGTTTACTGCATTCAGGTAAGGTGAGCACAGTAGTGCACAGGCTTAGTAGTTAATTGACTGACCAGGCTTGGTAGCTTACAAAGTTATTCTCTTCAGAAGTCACTCATGAGAGCCTTATTCTAAGTATTATTTAATACTACTCTGTAATACTCCAGTGCAGGCATGGAGCCGTGAAAGGGATTTGAATATATAACCTTTGCTTACAGATGCAATCATGTAATGCAGGAGAGTATGCAGTGTGCAAGGCTGCATTAGCTCTCGTGCCTCTCAAGAGACGAAGTTAGAGGAACGTGTTGTTAGAACTGAGCTGTTGTGAACAGAGGGATTTCACAACAAAGATGACATTGCAAAGGCATCCTGAATTGGCAAATGTGTATCTTGACTTGTTTAACTACACATTTCTACTTTAATCACAAAATATGCAGAAGTAGAATTCCAAGGACATTGGCAAATAGGTCCTTCTTATCTGCATTCTGTTCTCAGCTGTAGTTCATTCAGCCTTGCTGTAGGAGAAAAATCATTTAACACGTCATCATTCAGTGCCGTAGATTCCATGCCGTCATTTTCTTAGCCACCACCACTCAGTCTTTATATGAGCTAAGGGGAAGGGTTAGCATTATCCTGTAAGGTCTCCACCAGAGTTTGGGTTTGGAGACACAGAAATAATTTCAGTGGGTGCAGTGATGATGTCATTGCACAGTACTCTTTGTTCTTAACTCTCCTGACCCCATCTGATGGACTGCTTCCCTTATGGCTCTCACTTCCTTCTTTCATCAACATTGCACTTCCTGTCTCCAATGGTCCTTCACAGCCTCTCATTCTCTTTGTTTTTCCTGCAACCAAGCCCTTCCTTTTTTTTCCCTGCCATATAAAGCAGAGAGACATATCTATAAAGGCACACCCTGTAACTGCAAAACCAAGACAGAAGTCATGGAACCAAAAATATCAGCTACTGTTTTGCTCTACTTTTGTCTTTTTTGTCCTTTGTGTCTGTTTTAATCCTTAGATTTTAAGCATTCCTTATGCTCCATAGTAAAAAGTATTTGTGCACTGTAAAAACTTAAATATTTTTAATGATTCCAACAATAGAACATTTAAGTTCAACCATTGCATAAAAGAGCTTGAAAATTATTTAATTTTATGAAGGTTTCCTCTTTCTCTCCCACGCAAATACCTTTCCCATTTTTTTATAATTAAAAAGAAGAATCCAGCAACTGAAAAATTCATGACCGTGAAATCTATCCAGCAGAAAAAAAACCTATGGAAAATTAGCCATTTTCTTCAATGCAGAATTGAAAATTATTAAATCCTACATGTATATTTTTCTGAAGGGTTTTATAATAAATCCAAAATTTGTTTTAATAGATCTTTGTAAGATACTGTAATAGGATGTTTTGTCCTTTGTGTCTTCCTTTTAATTAATAAAATTCAAGCATTTATTATTTCCATATCTTACTTTGCTGTAGATGCATATCAGTCACATTGCATCTTGAGACAGAAATAGAGAATAAAAGGATCCCTACAGTGGTGTTTGGCCACAAAACCTTGCATTTACAAAACATACAATGACATTATGAGTTAATATAAACAAGGATGACTGTTGCTTTTCACATGAATGAAAGGCAGTTACTTTAGTTATATGTCCCTGAGAAATAACCTATTTATTTTGCAGCCGAACAGTAAAACCAGCTT
The DNA here is from genome assembly GCF_012460135.2 of Molothrus ater. NCBI lineage: Eukaryota > Metazoa > Chordata > Aves > Passeriformes > Icteridae > Molothrus > Molothrus ater. The sequence goes on from NC_050482.2 coordinate 48,029,184, forward strand.
TTAATTCTTTAAGTAGAGCAACCCTGCCTAGGATGCTCAGAAACTATGACATCATTGCTGATTGTCTTAGTGCACAGTATGGCAGCTTTAGTTGAAACCTCCAGCAGCTGACTGTTTTCCTCAAGCATTGGCATCTCAGCTTCTGAAGTCCAGGTGCAATAAACCCTCCAGTTCAAAGAAGATCTACATTTTGTCCTGTGCCAAGTTCCCCTCAATAGGGAAGGGACAAGTTACATCCCAGGCTGCAGCCAGGGAATCTGCTTTTGGGAAGAAGAGCACACTGAGAGATGTGTATTATGGACATGGCCTGGCATTACTCCTTATGGAATAATGGCTCTGTCACTTCTAATTCACCACATGGCAGACAGGCATGAGTGATCTGATCTTGAGTGCCAAAGTGAGGGGAGGCAGCACACTGCACCAGCAGTGTGTGAGCTGTGGGTGATGGAAAATGAGACAAGAAGAATTTGAGTCAGCCTGAAGCTTCCTGAGTCAGGGATCCATAGCCTGTTTATTCCTAAAATGTTTTATTGTTTGTGCAAATGTCAGATAACAAAAGGTGTAAAGCTCTACTTTCCTGCTTTCTCATTACTCTGTTTATGGGTTTTGGGGCCTCACTGCTCCAAAGTTTATGGCATCATTTACAAATTCAGAATTGTATATTAACAAATCAATATATCAATACATATGGTAAAGCGTGGGGCAGAGGAAACCCTCACCTTCATATGTAATTGTTTAGCATTGCTAAATAGCAAACAAGGGCACATGCAATAGCTGGATACATGAAATAAAATATGGTGCTTTCAATAGCACAGTTGACTATAAAAGTATTACTGTTCTGTGCTTGATATTAAACATGTTTTCAATTTAAATTCAAGGTGAGTGTAAAGTAAGGTCTCTTTATGGATGGAATTACTCTCTTCCATTTATCAGATAAAGAAGAGCATACATTTTTTCTAATGCAGAAGACCATAATTTGACCAATGTGTGCTGGTGACAGTAATAAAGAGGGAGACAGAAAGGCTGGGCATTTTATCATATTAACTAGGAACCAGAAATAAAATTCTACACTTCAGAAATGCTCATGAAGTGTGCTCATGAATCGTAAAAAGAACCTGTAGTCACAGTGATTTATACTTCCAGTAGAATTCTGGTGGCTGAAGAACTTGTGGTAGTAGTGGTTTTTTGCAGTACAGGAACTGGGGAGTGAGGGAGCACTACATCTGGGACTTCACAAATTTACTTTTAGACTATGGCAGTGAATCTGCCTACTTACTTGCTTCTAGACTGGCTCCTCATCAGCTGCTCCTTAATGTACCCATTTCACAGACAGTAGGAAAGTTGATACTAAAAGGGCAATTCTAAAATGCTAAACAGAAGTCCTGTAGAATAGGTCTAGTACCAGAAATTCAGCTTGACATGTAGGGATTTTAACAAAACAATTAAAAAATTCTTTTCCATTGCAGAGTTTGATAGTAAGAAAAAATAAAGCTCAGAATTGGTTTCTCTTGTGGATGCAAGAGACACAAGTTTAATGCCTGGAGTAGAACAAAACTCAAGAATATCCAAAGTCAATACATTTTTATTTATCTTTGGGTCACAGAATGGTTTTTGTTGGAAGGGACTTTTAAAGGCCATCTAGTTCAACCTGCTGCAATAACCAAAGACACTTTCAAATTGATCAGGCTTCTCAGGGCCCCATCCAACCTGACCATGAATGTTTCCAAGCACAGGACACCTAGCACCTCTCTGGGCAACCTATTCTACCCTCACCGTAAAAAACGGGTTCCTTATATCTAATGTCAATTAACCTTCCTTCAGGTTGAAACCATTACACTTTGTTCTATCACAACACCTTTCCTGTAGGCCCCCTTTAGGAACCGGAAGGCTGCAATATGGTCTTCCTGGAGCTTTTTCTTCTCCAGGATGAACATCCCCAACTCTTTCAGCCTACTTACCTGTAAGTAACTCCACGAAACTGATGTGTGACTCAACAGGCAAGCAGCCACAATGCTGCAGAAGTAGAGTTGCTTTGCAGACTTTTACTATGATTAGCAATTAGTAGTGTTGTGTTAGTGATTAGAGAACCTTGCATAAAACTGTAATTGGGGTGTCCCAGTTTGGCTGGGGACACATCACATGCATGCATAAATATTTACCCTTGTATTGCATATTTTTTGTCTTAGCCACTCTACTCATTTGGCATGAGCAGGTCATGAATTTTCAGAACATCTAGAACAGAAAACCAAAAAAGTTAACTATTGTTATGCAAACATCTTGCTTTCTCCATTAGTTTCCTCTGGACCTCCTCTCACTTTGTGACCTCTTTTTTTGGGATGCAAAGTCTAGATCTCAGCAAGTCTCTGCAAACACATTCTGATTTAGGGAACTGTACTTTACCTACCTGCATTACTAATGCTACTGATGAAAGTATAACCACAATGACCAGATTTTAGAGAGCAACTCCAATGCCTGAGAGTGATACTCTCCAATGGCTGCTTCTGATCTCAGTCTCTACCATAGAACCAGAATTGGGGCAGGGATGGTCTGTAATGCCCTTTCACACTCCAGCAGTCTCTCAGCTTGCCCTGTGTGTGGACTGGAGAGGGGGGCACAGAGCAGATAGGAGGGGGCAGCTGTGCATGCCAGGAGCCATCCCCAGGGATGGCCAGAGCCAGATCCCACAGCACCGGGCCAATGCTGGCCTGGCACCCCAGCACCTTCCTACAGACACTGGCTGTGCCCCTTCCACCTCAGCCCATCCTTGCTCCTGCTCCTTGCCCTGTTGGGGCCCCCCACACTCCCGCCATGTTCCGAACCCTCCGGAGGCACCTCATGTCCTGAGCCCCGGTTGCCAGGCAACACTGAGTCCCTCGCTCGTTGCCGGGGAATGGTTCCCGCTGAGGCTGCCATGGCCGTGGGTCGCTGGGGCTCCGTCCATATGCTGGTGTCCATTGCCCAGGCCGCATTCCCTGCGCTGCCCTACACGGTTATGGGACCACTGGCCACGCCGTGGCTCTGAAAAGCACAATGAGAATATCTTGTTCATAGTTTTGTTCACTAGAAGCAGAACCCAGGTGTGCAGGTGGGCTGCACTACCCAATGCACCCCACTGTGGTCACGGTTCAGCCAACAGGCAGATGTGTTATTTCCATGAATGCCATACCTTGGCGGAATTCGTTTTCTCTGAAGGTACTTAAGGGAGTTGAAGAGTGTTTGCACACGTGCGTGCACACGCCTGTGTGTGGCCAGAGAGGAGACATCACAAAGGGATCATCTGGAATGGGAAATAAATCCCTAAAAGCATTTGGTTTCTTTTTCTAGGAAAACTATTCTTACCACTTACCACTCCACCAGTGAATTTGCTAGTAAATAAGTAAAACCATGGTGCTAATCCTTGGCAAGAAGCAGAATGGTATAAGGGAAACCCAAAACTCTTCTTACAAATGGATGTTACTTTTGAGTAATTTGAAGAAGCCACTTTAAAATTAGAGGGGGCAAGGCCACTTAAAAAAACACAAGCCTGCAAAGCACAAGAAAGTTATTCATCCAAGCAAAATCTGAAGCAGCACAAACCTATGGCCCCTTTGCAACATGTAGGTGACTTTCCTGGATAAATAGCCTCACCTCCTTTTCAGTATAATTGTAAGGTAATTTCAGTTCTTACAGTTTTGATGGATATATATAAAACAACTTTGGTTTTCTGCTGTTGCTCCAATGCTGCAGCTTACAGGTTTGTGAATTGGTAGCTGCATAGTTCCTCACTGGTTCTGCTGTTGGGTCACCAAAACTGTGAATGAACCTGCTTTTTCCTCAGCTGAGAAGCGCTGAAAAGTTTCACATGTCTGGCAGAAATAGAAAACTGTGGACACACTGGCAAAGAGTAAGGCAAAAGAGATACCAGACCCTGGAGTTGCTGGAGCAGGTGAAACAGAGACGTGCCTTGTGGACACATCTCAGAAGTAAATGGGCTGGACATTAGCAGGAGACTAGAACAAAATGCAGAACGACACAGAAGACTGGAAAGAAATGCACCTAAAAACCTCAGTGATCTGAAATGGGATGACTATTTACCTGAGGGTTTCATTCCTTTTGATCAGAGTTTTGTCCCCTGATGGTGACTTGTGACCAGTTTCCAATACAATCTCAAAATATATTTTTGTGGGTCAAGTCTTGGGGACAGGAATGGAAGAATGATTATGAAGAGGAGGATGCAAAGAAAGGAAAGATAATTGAATAAATTTAATTAGTCAAGCAGGATTTAACAGATATATTCTTTCAAAATATATCAAACATTCAAGTGGTATTTCTGACAATTATATCTATAGTTGTCCAAGTCTGTTGTTAATCAAACACTGTGTGGAAGGTATGTTATTGTAAGCGTTGTGATATATTTATTTCTCTGTCATCTATCACACAAAAACTTTTATTTTGGTATCTGACAGTGTTACTGTCAGATACACCAAAAAATTATGCATGCCTCTAATTTCAGGCAACTCAGCACTAGCATCATGAGGGTGGGCTGTTTAGTTCTGGTTAGGATGTGGAGTTCTGGAGATCTCTGTATGTTTTCTCTTTAGAAACAAAGACAGAGATAAACTGAGGTCACGCAACGAGTGTTTATTAGTTTAAAAAGTCTGTATTTTCAATGAAATAAATTTTAATGTTTTCATAAAGTGGTATTAATATGATACATCTGAAAGTAAAACATAATTTTTTTTCAAAATAAATTCTAAAGAGTAGCATTGGCATTTGAAAGTTGGGTGAAAACACAAAATAAAGCGTGAATTTGCTCAAAGATATTATAAGCATTTAGAACATGCTGTTGAATCACAGAATCCTAGAAGTGTTAAGGTTGAAAAATACCTCTAATATCAAGTCCAGTCTTTAACCCAGCACCACCACATTCACCATTAAACCATTAAACTATAACCTAAAGTGAGTGGCAGCATAACGTCTTCCATTTATCTATGGGGTTTTTGCATGAGCCATTTCTCTTCCTCCAGCTCCAACAGGGAGATTTTTTCCCACAGAAAAGACTGCATTATAAATATGGTTCTACCCTATCATAATGAAGAAACTGAGCATGATGAGATAATGTTTGTTTTGAATTTTTCTAAGTTATTCACCTCATTTTGAAACAAATGAGCTACATTTGAAAAGATGATTATGTTAATAATTAATAGTTTGACTTAAATGATGAGCTATGTCAAGAAGACATTAAAATTCCAATTTGCAAGATAGAGCAGAAAAACAGAAACAAAGCAAGAACCTGTACCAACTTGTGTGAAAAGGAACTAACATTTCAGTATTTTTATCAAAAGGCAAAGAATAAAGGGAAATACATTATTTATTACACAATAACAACTTTGGGCTCTTCTTATTTTGAGATAGGGAAGGCAAAAAGGTGTTTTAATTTTTGTACTGCTCATTCCCCATATCAATTCTAATGGGCAAAAAATAAATGTTCCTCAAGTCAAATTTGTTTTCCCAGTAGTAGTAACTGGTAAGTGATTTCACTGTCTATCTTGACCATCCTAAGTTTGTCCACCCTGTTTTTTTCCAACTGTTCTGTTGAAGAGGGGGAGTGAGAAATCAGCTGGTTGTTAAACAAGGCTAAGCCACCACAGTCTGTTTTGTTGTCCAACATGTGGCTGAAGGAATTAGAGATAATGACAGTAAATGGGAGAGGCAGTGTACAAAACTTGAACTAGACATTGCCAGGGAGTGGAGTAATTTGGGGGGAGCTTTTTTTTTTTCATGTTGTAAACGTATTTTGTGGAGAATGTGGGATTAATGTATATTTTAATGACAAAAGTGTCTGTGACTTCAGGATCCTGTATCATAGGGAATGACTCCATGAGAGGGCTCTGCTACAGTGGTAGAGAGATAAGATTTTTTCTACATGGACATGTTAGCTTCTTAGCCAAATTCTAAGTAGGTTTTGTCATCAGTGGCTCCTTCTTTCCTTCCTTCCTTCCTTCCTTCCTTCCTTCCTTCCTTCCTTCCTTCCTTCCTTCCTTCCTTCCTGCCTGCCTGCCTGCCTGCCTGCCTTCCTTTTTTTCTCACTTCCCCAGGTACACCAATGTTCTGGAGAAATCATCTAAACTCATTCTACTAAGTCATGGAAATTAAATGCATGATTAATTAACAGCATGGTAACTGCCAATGAGCAGTGCCGACACCTCCATTTGTTGATACTGACTTTAATCAGTACCAATGAATATTATGTGTTTTGGTTAATTGCATGCCTCAGTATTGGAAGAATGGTTGGATATTATCTAAGCAATATTTATACAAGAAATATTCATCTTTGTTGACCACATAATAAAACCCTACAGGAGAAAGTAATGACAAAGTACTAGGAATCTGGCCAAAAAATACCAGAAGACAATTTCAATTAGGAAGAGGTTTTAAAGGAAGACAATGACTTCTAGCAAAACCTATGGCCAACTTAATACAGACAAAACCCAAAACTTGATGGTTTTTTTTTTTTAGAAATATGATTGCTTTTTTTGGTTTGTACAAATACAGTGACATTTAAGTTATCCTTCATTTCTGCTTTAAGACATCGTGGAGAAAATTCAATCCAAGCTGGAAATACAGAAGTAACAAAACTGATAACTATAAGCAAATAAATCCAAATAAGTTCTTTCTTACATTCCACCATTCATATGTCAGCCAATTTTTTATTTACAAAGTCTCCAGCAAGTCTGTAGAAGGTTGATCATACTGGGATTGAAGAAAAAAAAGGAGACATTTTAAAATACAATTGAGATAATGAGATACCCTAAGTCCCAGTTATTATGTAATTAACATCATCTTGAAAAGTTCATTGCTGCTAAGCCCAAGTATTTTACCTCTCAAAGTTGTTACTAAATCACTCTGCATCTGATTCTTCACTGGCAAGTTCCTCCAGATTCACATAATTTATTGAGACATACAACTTTAATTAATTAACCCATGAGTCTTCCACTTTCTAGAAGGATCTAAAGCAGGTATGACATTGACAAAAGCCTAAGGCTTGAGCTGAGAATAAGAAACTGAGAGAAGAATGATTCGCCCTGAGGGTAAGCCTTTTTACCAGTATATTTCCTTTACTCAACATTCAAGGTCAGTGTTTTTTCATTTCTTTTTCATTTTTTTAGACTATGTTAGGATAGACAAAAATCAACCCACACATTTCAGATGATTTGCAGATAAGATTATCAGTTTATTTACTGAAAACATCCAGTATGCATTACATTCCAGACATGTTCAGGCAGATTCCTTCTAACAGGTCAAAATGTATTTCCACGGAGGAATCATATAAAATATTCTTTACATTTCTTTACCCAATTCTAAAAACACTTATATTGGATAAAACTTAATGAGACACATGTTCAGAAAACTGTGTAGTCTAACGATAAAGCATCCTGCATCTGAGAAGTACAATGGGAGCAAAAACTGAGTACCAATTTCACAACTTGTACTGCAATAACAATGCTCCTTTACCTGACTACTTTGTATTACTTTGCATTTTTAGAGGGAGAAAGACATCTTCCAAACCAAGCTATTCCAAGAGCAATTTTCCTGAAGTAATGGAAAGAGAATTGCATTCAGGAACTAAGTTTCAGTCAACACACTTAATGGCAACCAGCTTATTTCATGGCCAAATGAATACTTCTAGCGATTATATCCTGTATATTAGGTACTGGTTTTACAACTTGGTTTCCCAAGTTTCTCATATCAAATGAGACAGTAGGAGACAAGCGATTCTTCTAAAAAATGTACCTGATTGGTGCTCAGAACTGACTTTATTTTTGGATTCTTTTGGAAAGGATGTTCATTTAATAGATTCCAGCTGTCAATCACATCACATTTTGTTAAAATCAGTTTTTCTTTCAAAGTCTGATAGACTCTTTACTAGATGTTTAGCATAAAAATTGACAGATACTTGCCTGTATCTCAAAATACTGATAGTTTAGTAGAACAAATTTAAAAAGCTGTAAAAGCATGGTTTTGTCATTAATTGGACTTTGTACTTACCACTGAACTATACAAATATCACTGCTATAAAATAAGATTTTCTTATTAAAACCAGAAATTAAGTTAGACGTAATTTGTTAAGGTCGTGGTGGAACGTAGCAAAGTAAGAGAGGACAACTCCATAGGAAAAACGACTGGTAGGTATTTAAACTAAATATGTCTGCTCAGCAAATATATTAGTTAGTTACTACACCAAACTCACAACAAAGTAAGTTTAATCAAAAACAGCTGAACAGGAGAATATTTATTTCATGATTAGTAAAATTTATTTTTAAAAACTAACATAAAATCCAAGAGGAATAGAGAAGACTTAGGAATTTTCCCCAAATCCTCTTACTAGCCGTAAAGATAATAGATAATAACAGCACATTTTACAAAATTCACGTTACAGGAAGGTACTTAATCTGTGAACCTAAGTGCCAATGCCTTAACTAGCTTTAATTCATTGCAGGAAACTTTCCTCAAGTATTTTGGTTATATTCTCCATGTTCCTGCTCTTTGTTCTTATACTGTAAAGTTAATATATTTAAAAGATTTATAAAATGTCTTAACATAAATTCATAGATGTACTTAAAGTTTTGTATTAAAAAAAAAGTGCCCTTGTCTGAAAAAGGAATTTTAAAAGCTTTCTGGTTTTCTTCATCAGAAAGTTAACGTGCAGTTACTATACCAGTAACATTTTAAGCCTTCCCAGGGAAATTCTTGAAGACTGAAATCAGAGAAATGTTAATGTTGGAAAAGACCTCTATGATCAGCAAGTTGAACCATTAGTGTAACAGTGCCAAATCACAGATCGGGTTGTCAGATAAGGATTTATTTTTTCTTTCCAAAAATATATCTGTTAGTGAAATTGCTTTCTGGTATTATGGTGTTTCTTTAGACCTGTGTAGGGATTGTTTGTAATCAGATAAGTTTTAATCATTCCATCCTGTTGGGCAATTAATATGTAAGAAATACTGACTACTCTAGCGATTAACCAAAAAACAAATAATGCGAATCTTACTGGCTCAAAAGTGTCATCCATTTAGCAAAGTGAGGTCTTTAAATACATGTTCTCCAGTATTTATTCAAAATTACTGGAAATAAAATTACTTTTTCCCTTTTGCTAAATGTTTCTTACGATCATCTTTTGTTTTTATTAAAAGTCAGCGATTACCTTTATATAAAAAGTACATTTTCATACTGAGAATTGTACCTTTTTTCATGCATCACTTTCCTTTCTTCCTTTTAGCATTTCCACTGTGACCCTGCAATGTCTCCATTAGCAACTACTAAATCATATGGGGAGAGTTAATATTTTGAAAATATTCATGGTGTTAATATCACACTTCTACCACAATCTGACATACAGAAAGAAGGACAATGTAATCAGATTTCTAGTGATATTCATAGGTTGGAAACTGTCCTATAACACTACCTGGAAATAAGAAAATTAAATAGTGTATGCAGATTTTAAGCCTTAAGTTCATTGAAGAATTGAAATCAAGAATTCTCTGTTGCACGTAAGATGCCCAATTTTTAACATTATTTTTGTAAAGTCCATTGGAATATATTTTTTCTCCATGTTTATCATTACAATGCTTGAACACATTAACAGAGTAATCAGACAGGAAACTAGATTGATAGCTACTTTTTTGTGGTGTTAAAATTTTGTATCTTGTAATTTAATTCCAGCGTACTGTTTGCTTTGCACATTCTTTTTACAGCAAAACCCTCACATTTTGCAAATAGAGACAAGCTGATGAAGCTTTGGTTCTCTGAAAATTTTTTATTTTAACTTTCTTCTTGCAAAGATGCCAAGCCATATAAACTGATACTACAGCTTTTTCAAATTTATGACCAGTCATAGGAAGAGTGGTTGTCAAAAATCTGGAATTTCATTTCCTCAAATTCCTAATCTTGTAATTCAAATATTATCTTTTCTTCAAATTTAAGGATACAGTCCTACTACCACTGCTGGAGGCTGAAATGCCATACCAGGGCACTAACTTGCTATAACACTACATTAATACAACTCCCCTGACTCCTCTTCATGCCATTCCCTCAGGTCCTGTCACTAGTTGCCAGAGAGAAGAGACTGGTGCCAGCTCTTGTTCTTAACTCTCTCTTTGCTACATTAACTGTACTGCATTGAACAAAACTACATTGCTGTAATGGCTTCTGTACTAAATTGAGTTTGGAATAACGCCAGTCGTTATTCAAAGAGATTATAGAGATTGAAAAGATTCACAGTTTTCTGGAAACTCACCTTTTAGCCAAAAAGCATTCAATCCTGATTGACTCCCAAAGGACTTATATGCAAGGACCCTGCAAAAGTGCTCTCCAGAAGTGAATTTACAAGTTAAACAATAGGCATGGCTAGGAACTGCCAACTTATGGGTAGTTCTGGCCTCTTCTTTCTGAAAAATCTTGTCCTCTGACTGTACACAAAAGCTCAGAAGGCTCAACTTCAAATTCATGTATCCCTTTTTCAAGACAAAACATTTCACCATGGCACTGTAGTTCAACAACGAAAGTTTAAGACATTATGGTTACAGGTTTCTGTCACACTTCCTCTTAGAAATCGTCATGCCTGTAGCAAATACAGCTGAGAAAGATGCATTTCAGCAGTTCAAGTTCCAGGCTAGTACCCCTTCTTAAAGCCCTGTTGCAGATGTGTTTGCAAATTTATGGGCACGTGTACATTTCCTTGTTCCATCTTGGCTGTGCAATGGAAACATGTAGCAGAGAGATCAGGAAAACCACTGGAAATGGCGGAACCCTAAACCACTGCCCCTCAATCTGTTGAGGAATACCTTCAGTGCAGGTAGCTCAGCGTGTAGCTGCAGTGCAGCTGCAGATTGAGCTCTGGGGGGCAGGAGCTCCAGAGAAGCAAGAGACTGTGAACTGGTGGCAACCCTTTGCACAACAATGGAGGCAAAGGGCCTGTGGCATTGGCCACGTGATCGGGACACTCAGAGACATGGCAGGAGCCAACAACTCAGCTGGAACACCTCAGACTATAGTGTGCATAGAATGGGAGGGTGTAAAAAGGCCAGGGCTTCCTTTATTCAGGATCCTTCCTCCCTCCAAGGCACCAACCTCAGCTCTGATTCTGTTGCTGCACTGTGATTTTATTATTTTAAGGATCCAGATTTTGGAGACTCTGCTATGGGAAGCCTGGGGTCAAACCAGTAAGGAAACGTGGTCTGACTGTGAGAGTGTGGGGAGGGTAGGGAGTCAAGGGGATCACCCATCGTTTGCTGGAGCCGCGAGTGTGAAGCAGCTTCAGTCCCAGCTTTGGTGGTGCGAGTGTGACTGCCAGAGTGGTTCCTAGACAGTCACACAGGAAAGTTTCCTTAGCCCATCCACCAAGCACACCTGACAAGACTCTTACAACAGGCTGTGTCACAAATACTGTTTCACAACATATGTGCACAGAGAAACCTATTGCCCAGCCTGGTCCATATATGACAGACAGAAGTTTTATCCATATTTAGCTTAATTTCCAAGAAAACAAATAAAAATTATGTTTTTCACACCTTCAGTTCAGGAAGAATGGGACCTTTCTTTGCCTCAGAGTAAGAACATGATTCTCCACTACCAGCTTAGTAGGTGACTGGTACTTCTGCTGAGAAGTCTACACATGCTCTTCTATGGGCACAGCCATGGGTCTCTCTCCTAGACCTGACCCATGCCTCCTGGCACAGACCACCTGCTGCTCAGTTCTGCCTTGGGCTGTACAAAGAACACACTGTTCTAGCTCATGTCAAAGCAGGCCGTGTGTTTTTCTCCCCCGTGCCTGAGGCAGAAATGAAGGGTGGATGGGGAACTTGTAGTTTTGACCTGAAGCTCACCCAGGATAACCCATGTGCTTCAGCTTCACCTAAAAGCAGAGCCAACAGGCACCCTTAGGTTTCTTGGCACTCTTGAACCTCAATGTGCGTTATCAAACAACTCCAAACCTCTTGGGCTTTGGTCAGGCACAGCCCTAGCTCAGAGGCGGGACACGAGATGTGATAAGGGACGAGCAGCGAGCATTGCAGGTCACTGATAAAGCAGCCTGGCGGATTGCAGGCGGGCTTTCGAAGGTGTCACAGAGCCTGCAGGGCCACGTAGCCTGCAACTCCTGTGGCGGGAAGCTGCGACAGGGAAGAGAGGGAGGAAGGAAGGGGGGTTGGGCCGGCGGCTCCCGCCACCGCCCTTCGGCGCTCCACAGCGCCCCCTAGCGGCAGCGGCCGCAGCGCGCCCCGGCGCTTAATGCGCCTACCCTTGCACGGCTGCGCGCCAAGGGGCGGGGCCACTGCTCATTTAAATACCACGGAGGCTTATTTGCATGGCACTAAGATGGCCGGCCCTGCGATTGGCCGGTTCCGGAGCAGCCCCCCACTGCCGGCCCCTGTGCCCACGGAGGGGGCGGGGCCAAATGAGCGAGGGGAGGAGACACAGGCTTCATTTGCATAGCGGCCCGGCGTGTGCGACGGGGGGAGGTGGTGTTTGTGCCTGGAGCGCGTTGCGAGTTTGAATCCACAGCGGCGGCGGTAGCGGCGGCAGCGGCTGCTCGGGCTGGAGCTGCCGCGGGACGTGAGGGTGCAGGTACGGCAGGGCGCGCTCGGGGCGCGGGGGCCGGGCGGGCAGGGCAGCGCACGGCACGGCACAGCGGCGGCCGTGCTCGCTGCTCCGCGCGGCGGCGGCGGCGGCGGCTGCAGCGGCTGCAGCAACAGTGCGCATGCGCCGGAAAGCTGCAGCGCTGTACGCGCGCATGCATGGGAGCACGTGACCCGGCTCCAGTGCAGCGGCGGTGGCGCGCGTGCGCGTCCCCGTTGCTTTCGCGCGTTGGCGGCGGCGGTGGCGGCGCGGGCACAGGTGGGTCTGACGGGGGCGCGCACCGGGAGCAGCGGGCACCCGCATGGGCGCGACCCGCCTCACGCGGCCTGGGCGAGGCGAGGCGAGGTGAGGGCGAGTGTTTGGGTGGGACAGGGGCGCGTCCGGCGCCTCGAGAGCGTTTCCTTGCTCCCTGCCGGAAATGGGCTGGCCTGGCCTGGGTGGTTGGTGCTGGGCGCCGCCGGGAAGGGCCGCACCGGCACGGCGGGCGTGGGCCATCGCAGCGCATGGACTGTGGACGCAACGAGGGGAAAGTACTGGTGGTGTTTTTACACTGGCAGGCACTAGGGCACAATTTTTGTACTTTATGGATATGCTTGTTTCTTGGAAACCAAACAGTTTTTATATGGGAACCCAGAAGGTTGAGTTGTGCTTACTCGTGTGGTGTCACCAGTAAACAAGGCCCAAGCGCCTTCTCGAGGTGTCATGGCCGCCCGCATCAAAACATGGCGAAAGAGTTTAAGCCATGTGCTAAGTAAAGAAGGTACATTCGAACCTCTTCTCTTCCTTAAGGTTAAATATTTTAAATACCCAAATTTTTCTCAGTTAAGTGCTTTTTTCTTTAATTCTGAGGCCTGGTGTTGCTCTGCCCTGGAGTAGTTTGCTCTTCTAGCAAATCCATGTTTCTGGATTTCGCAGTCGTTGGCAGATATTCAGTGGAAATGCTGATAGTAAGATATTTTGTTACTTAACAGTAATCTTGAAATCATTCTAAGTAGTGTTGCATGACTAGATAGACTTAGTAGAAAAGTTGGATGGAAATGTTGATGGAAAAGTACCTGCTTAAAATAAAGGGGTGAACAGCTCTGCTATTCTAGGAAGCAGTCAGTGAGCTTAAAAATGCAGGCATCAGTCACAGAAAAACATCACTTACGCCTCTAGATATTTGCTATGCTAACCAGTGGAAGTAAGAGCATGTTAATGGATATGTTTGCTTAATATCCCAAACTATACAAGAAAATGCAGCATTATTATAAACAGGGTTATTAGAACTTAATTCTGCAAGATGAGAATATTTTATAAGCATACTATTTGTCTCTCTTTTGCAAGTTAAAATATATGCTTGCACTTGTTACAGTTCATAATAGGTTCATATTTTCAAAAGCAGAAGAGTGAAGAATGTTCTTAATCTCTGTTTAAGTGTGGAATGAAAAATTTAAATATAAAATCTCTACACATTCATCAGCTATCAATACAAAAAATAAGTGGTGTTCTAATTAGGTGCTATTTTTTGCAGTCCTACAGGAAGGTATGAAGGAGAGTGTTGCTGCAGATACTAAGAATTTCTTGGAAGAGAAGAAACCAAACACAAAAACCACTGCTGTTTGATACGTGATCCTGGGCAGGTAATTTCTCAGTTTCAGATCTATGAAATGGGGCTAATGATTGTTGTAAGGCCAATTATAAAATAAATTTGTTAATAATTTGAGGATTTATGCAATTCATGAATCGTGGTAACTGCACCCACTAGTTATTCTTGACATATAGCAATTATTATTTTCTATGCTTCAGAACTACCAAATTAAATTTCCATGTGTGTATAATTGAGGGAGCATTATATTAATAATATTGGATTCTTGTTACATTTTTAGTTTGGAGAACTTAGTGCATTCCTTGAGTAAACCATGTTTTTATCAGTTGCAACCTTTCTACCAACTGTAGTAGTGCTGAGCTGATGCTTTCTGTGATAATATGGAACAGTGTTGTATTTTGTTGTATGAAATAATATACCGAAGGTGTTTTGGATGTTGTGTAGACTTAAAACTAATCACAGTACCATTTGTTTCTAAAATGATTCAACAATAATTATATGCATCAATTTAATTTGTTATTTTGATGACTTTTTTGTGAAACCATTTATCTTCTACCCCATTTGAAGTCTGTTTTCAAGAAGATGCTGATTCTAATAGATATACACATCTTTTTTGCCACGTTTCCTGTACCATTATAAGCTGTAGCTTGTCTTACTATGTTCATTTCAAAACTTAGAAAACCAACATTAACTATCGTGTGTGAATTTCCCTATAAAAGCTCCTTTAGTAATCCTTCCCCTGGGGACAAGAACACATAAGCATATGCTTTTCCTACCATCACGGAAGGTGATTTTGCCAGCCAAGCAACAGCCTGAACAGCTTAATAAAAGTTATTAGTTAATAAAGTTTAAATACTGGTTTACTGAATTCGGTGCAAACAGAAATGTTTAATGTGTTCAGTGAATTCTAAAATACTGATTTGTTGCTAGTAATTAGATTTTCATTTTCCTTGTATTTGCGTGTGTTTCTTGTGACAAACTTTAAAAAGTTTTCACCATGAAATGGAGCTGACTAAGCCAAGTACTGTATTTTGGTTTCAAAATAAGGCAAAAATAATTTAGTTTTCACTATTTCAATGTTTCAATGATGTAAGTATTTATTAGGTTTATCTTAGCTTAATTGTCAGAAACTCTGCGTATGGCAAAAACATTAAGTTCATTCATGGGATATAAGCAGTAAGGCCAAAAGATCCTTTAAACCAGTATGTTTTTACTCAGTAGTTTGCATGCTAGTGCTTTTTTCTTTCTTATTTATTCTACTTGATGGGTTTTTTTGTATTATGGGTTGTTGATGGGTTTTTTTGTATTATGGGTTAGTTCCATCTTTACGTGATGGATTTTATTTTGGGAGTTACAGCAATGACGCATGTTCATTGCAGTTTTCGTAAGGGGTAATAAATGATGAAAATAAGTTGTAAGTTACAAAATTGTTAAGATACGTGAGTATGGGGAGCTGGGATTTTTTTCTCCTCCTTGATGATTTTATTTAATGCTGCTCTTAAATGCAATGCAATCTAATGTTATTTTTGCAGAACATAATTCATTGGTCTCCTTGGTTTTCTCTATTACCTGACATTACTCTGAGAAATTGATCTATTCACACAAAATAAGTGGGGGTTTGTAAACTGGTTAGCATAAATGCTGTTTTCATGATGTATCCTTGTAGTCCTGGTGTTTCAGCTCTACTCACTGTGCTGTGTGTACTGCATGAAAAAGTTCTTCTAGTTCTACTGTACTGTAAGAAGCTGTTTATCAAGCAGCAGTGACTTATCCAAATACAGGATGGGGAGTAAGATAGGGCTGTTGTGTGTCAAGTTTTTTTGAGTTGGTTTTTTTGTTTGTTTGTTTGCTTGTTTTTTTTTTTTGACAGTTCATTAAAAGCAGAAAGTTAAATTGTTTTTTAATTTTTTTTTTTGTCAAGTTAGCTGTAGAATGTCTTAATCAGTGAATATGGTTTAGATATGAATTGTGTAATACCTAATTTCAAAATTTCTCTACTTTGGCCTTGGTTTAGATACTAAAGCCTATTGGATGATACCAAAGAAAGTAACTTAAAAATATTTTTAATACTTGGGTTAGGAGGATCTGGAACATAGTTTGTGTCCACTTTTGACTTCTGGTTATCCTGTTAAGAGAATAATTTCACATGGCATTGTGGGAGTCTTAGTTTGTGTTTACCTGAAAAGCTTTTGTGTATTGCTGGTAGTGTTTTTAGATGTTTTCCATTTTTTGTTCACGTTCAGCTTTTTCTAATTTTTTTTTTGTATTTTTATAGTAATAGTAGTCAAATTTCTGATTTCATATGTACAGTGTGTAAGTTTTGAAAACATCTAATTGAAGTGCAGTATTAGTCTACAGATTAGACTATAAGAGTGAGTGTCATCGGTTGTAGATACAAAGTACTGATATTAGTTATCTAAATACTGGATCTTCAGAATGCATTATTATTTTTTTACTGTGGTGAACAGTGGAAGTGTGATCCAGAAAGGGGAGTCTGTTTTGTTAGTTTGGAGGGGGATTTTTTTTTTGCCTTAAATTGCATATTCTGGTTTTAATGAATGCTCTAGTTCTTAGCACTCTTCTTGCTTGGCTGTCTTTTGGAAATACATACAGGCCAAAAAGCGTTCCAAAGAAAGTAGATTTCTCAGTTGCATGTGACTTCTAGATAGCTTTGTATTTCATGCTTTCACCTGGTGTTGTATTACATAGCGTTAAAAAAGCCAAAATGCTCTAAGTGCACAATGAATCATAATCACAGAATGATTTGGGTTGCAAGGGACCTTAAAATTCATCTGCTCCCAGCTGCCCTGCAATGTGCAGGGAGACCTTCCACTAGACCTGGTTGCTCAGAGCCCCATCCAGCCTGACCTCGAAAACTTAACACGGGTGAAGCATTCCCAATTTAACCACCTCACAGTACAGTGCCTCACCACTCTCACACAAAAGGATTTTTTTCCTAATATCTAATATAAGCCTACTGGATTTCAGTTTGAATCCATTACTTTTTGTTCTATAACTACATGACTTTGTAAAAAGTTTCTTTTGAGCTCTTTTGTACTCCTTTTATAAGCACTGGAAAGTCCCTTAAGGTATTTACAGAGCCTTTTCTTTTCCAGACTGAACAACCCCACTTCTCTCAGTATTTTTTCCTGGGAGAGGTGATCCATCTCTCTAATCATCTTGGTTGCCCACCTTTGGACTCACTGGTTCATGTCCTTTTTGTGCTGAGGACTCCAGAGCAGTGCAGGTGGGGTTTCAGCAGAGCAGAGGGGCAGCATCCCTTTCCTCACTGTGCTGTCCACGCTGTTCTGGATGTAGCCCAGGATACAATTGGCTTTCTGGGCTGCAAGTGCACATTGCTGGGTCATTTCCAGCCCTGATCCACCTGCACCCCCCAAGACCTCAGCAGGGCTGTTCACCATCTGTTTATCCCCCCAGCCTGTACAATACCAGAGGCTGTGCTTACATGCAACTTCAGCATTTCGTGCAGGCCTAAGTTTCAGGCTTGCATAAAACTTTAAAATATTTGTGTGGATAAGGTTATTAAAGTGACACTTAAAAATTCTGCTAGGAGGACAGATGAGTCTAATGAGTTTATTTTTCTGGTTAAGAAGAAAAATTCCAATACAGATACGTGGCAAAAATTTCAAATTGTGCCACAGCCCAAGAAATTTTAAAAGAAAGCTGCTCATCTCTAGCACAGTAGTCCAGTTTTATGTGAACATTGATTGATAGTTGTTTTTAGTAGTTCTTGGAAGAGTTGTTAGTTTTCCGTAAATATAAAGCATAGTAAGCATCAAATATAATTATTAATAATTAATAATTTTGTGAAAACAAACAGCTGGAGTGAGGAGAAGCTACCAGTGTTGGTAGTGAGGGAGGTTTGAAATTAAGTGGTGTTTTGGGGGAATAACTCGCTGTCAGTCATTACATAGGCCAGTGTCCACTGTTCACTTGCTTGGTGTAGTAACCAGTGATAACCCGAGTAAGAAATAGCAAGACAATATTTATAATTTGTAAGAAATGTGGATTCCCTAGTTCCATTGCTCACTCCTTATCTTGCTTAATACTGCTGGTGTATATCTTTTTAATTGCCTGTACATTTAACAGCCGGTCTGCCCTCCCCTTTCCATCCCTCCCCCCATCTTTCAGGTTTTTTTCTGGAAGTAAAGACTCCCTTGCAGGTGTAGCTGAGAGCATGGTACTAACTACACCATGCTAAATAACTGCCTGATTTTCAGTTGTAGGTCAGTTTGCATCCCATCATAGTAGAAGAATTCACAACATTGTGTAAATGTATGTATGTTGTATAAATACCTTTTATGTTTTTCTGGGAAAACTTATGTTTTGGAAAGTAAACTATGCCTTTTGTTATATTTTGAGCTGTACTTGTTACAAATTATTTTAAAACTATACACAGGAATTACTAGCACTTACTTCTTTCATGAACCAACATCAAATCATTTGAGAACTTAGGGAACTAGGTGGCTGGGTGCAAAGTACTTTTTTAAAATGTATTTTAAGAAATATTTAGCTAACTAATAGAGGTACTTTTGCTGTGGGTAAGGTGAATTTTTGTAATACCAGAAAAATGTTTTCCTCTTCTAGGTGTGGTTTCTGAAAAGGCTTTCAAGTAAACTCCCATAGTCAATGCACAGATTTTATTATATGGCTGTGGATACGGGAGACAAAATAAATACACAGATTATTTTAACAACTGTCATTTTGTGTTGTCTCAAGCATTATCTGCAATTTCATGGTACTGTAAACAAATGTAATGGTAAAAAAACCGCCAAACAATTTCCTGAACAAAACCACATCCCTCATGTCTCCTTCCTCAAAAGAAAAATGCCAACCAAACAATCCAAAAGCTGCCATTTTACTTCTTAGCTTTGCCTCCAACATGCTGCAGTTTCCATAAGGTCCTTTTTAAAACAAGTTGCATTCAAATTTTTTGTTTCTTTCAGAAATGGGTTAAACATATTAATATAAATGCCTGTTAACTTCAGTCAATGCACTGAAAATTTCCTGCTTTGGTGCTACCATCAAGAAGCTTGGAAAAATGAGGTGTCCTTAAATGTTGTGCAGACTTTTGTTTTCTGAATTTCAGTGCTCCTTGTCTCATGATTATGAGCTCTTTTTTTCCCCCAGCAGTTTAGGTAGTGTTTATATGTGATGTCCCAGGTGAGAGCCAAGGTGTTTCTTGAAATCAGTCTTCTGGCCTGTGCAAAAATAGGAATAAAAAAGGGTTTCAGTGGTAGTATTTAGAGGCGGCAGTTGAATTGTGTACAAATAGTTTCTCCTGAATTTCATCAACATAAGAACTGTTTTTTCAACTTAATGTTAACTAACATATAAAACAGCACATAACAAAACAAAAAAATCAATAACGGAAGAGGGTAAATGAGAAAAGGGGATAGGATGTGGTTTGGACACAAGGATTTGTGGATGAGACATAGGTAAGTGGTTTCTAAGCATTTAATTTGAGCAAAAGAAACTATTCATGCTTTGGTTGTTCTCTCCTGCCCTTGTTATGTTTAAATGCTTAAAATCTTGTCTGAATGGGCAGAAATTTCTGCCTGCCCTTGATTCTTCAGGAAGGAGCCCTGGTATGAACTGTGGCTCTGTGTAATGGTATTTAAGAGGTGTGTGCAAAGGTGATGCTACTTACACAGGGCAATACCTGGAGAAACAACAGGATGCCGTTCTCTTGCGGTTCTTGTTTGATGTCCATGAGAAATTGGGAAAATGGAAGCCTTGCTTTAATTTATGGCTCCAGTAATTGAATTTACTGAGATGATATTGGAATCTTTTGGCATATTATCAAAAGAGGGCAGGATTAAAGATTATTTGGTGTTCTTAACATGTTAAGTTTAACTTCCATTCTCCAGTCTTATAAAAATGCTTTATTTTCTTGGGGTTTTGACAAGAGAGTCTGTATAAATGCCATGTTAGATAGCAATGAAAAAACTGTAGTCCCATGCAAGTATAGAATTACACATTAGTGTGGGTGCAGCCTAACATTTCTAGGGCTAAAGCAGTTTGAGGACTTACTCTATTCCTAAGTCTGTGTTTATTTAAACAACAGGTTTTATTTTAAAATTAGTTTGAATAGTAACTTTTAACACACTAAACACACTTTTGTGTGTCAATGGAGGTCTATTGAACTGGACATTTAAGTTAATGCATGTGATTTCTTACTATTCTGTAAGATTTTTTGCATCCATGTGTCTGTATTAATGTATTAGGGCCTCTGCATGTTCCTGAAGCTTTCTGACAAAGCAAGACATTTGTAGCAACAGGACTGTGACATGGATTCTGTTTTCTCTGGCTCAGGGAAAGTGTTCTGTGAAATTTTTTTGCAAACTTGTTGGTTTTGCCTGTTCAAACCTATTTAAGTCATTGTCATCCATATGTCACGCTCCAAGACTCAGCGTTACATAAAACGCAGTGTTGTACAAGCACAACTTTTGGATTCTGGGTTAGAATGTCCCTATGTTTTTGGTGATATATTTTCATTTAGTTTTCTAAATATGTGCCATACTATCAGAGACAATCAGTGGAGCTGTCTCATAGGTGGCATGTGCCCTTTCTTGTACTGCAGGTCATGGTAATACAAGGACAAAAAGAAGAGCCAGATGATGTGTTTCACCATTTTTTTAAGTTAGAAATACTGGCTGTAGTGCTGATGAGTGCATCAGACAATTACTGCTGGCATGGTTAATCAATCCTGAAATAACTAGCTACAGCTGGCAACAGACATGCCCAGTTACATAAGTCTAGACCTTTTCATAATTGGAGTGGTTGGAGGGCAGGCACGTTCTTCTACTTTTTTGGGGGGAGCGACTTACTATGTTGAGCTAATTCTGGATCACAAATATTTTTTGTTAAAAGGCTAGGTATAATTCAACACTGATTTTCTTTGGAATTGCCCCATGGACTCATTTGCAAGTATTTTGTTTTAAAATAGACAAATTTTGGATTATGTAGAAGAGAAGTGAGGCAGATACAGAGGAGCTCCCTCCAGAGCTCATCCAGTGTTGCCTCTGTGAGAGTGTGTGATTGGTTATTATTTGTTACATAATTATAATTAATATTATTATTTTCATTACCATTAACAGATAGTAGAGCGAAACCTATATTGGATTTGTGTTAAACTTGTGTCTTTGGTTAACAACCCATTCTCCCCACCATAGGTTTTCAAACCAGTTCTTCAGGAACTGCTCTGTTATGAAATTCCATCAAAATTCCTTAAGTGATTCCAGATACAGGTCTTCTTTGAAAAACTTGGACAACAAGCTGCATTGCAGTCATAAGGAGTTAGATACTTGATTTCTCTAAGCAGTGAAGTTCTGGAACGTTCTTGGGATTTTTGCTAGCTTTCTTACAAAGTAAACATCCTTTTTTCCTCCCCAAATAAAATTTTTATTGGGCAACTAATATTGCAGACTATTTTGAAGTAGATGGAGCAGTACAAAGCTATAGATTAATTTCTTAAGTTGGTTGTTTTGGTTTGGTTTTGGTTTCTTTTTTTTAAGAAGCGTTGAAGTGAGCCTGCTCTTGAAAACTATTCTCTAATGTTTGTCAGCTCTGTGCTTGATGCGGCTCTGTATCCGTGACTGTTGATGTGTGACATGAATTCGTGAATTCTGAACTGTCTTGCAGTTGTGAGAGATTTGAAGTATGTGACACAAATCCTGGATCACAGGCCTAGAAGGGCTGCCTCTTGCTCGTTTTTGGTTTAGTTTGATTTTCCCTTCACCAGTGGTGCTAGGAAGCTGCAGTGCTGCAGCTGTGCATTAACCACTTCCTGCCTGTCAAAGAAACCACTCCTCTGCTTGCAGGTACCCACCCTTTCCACCTCTGCAGTTTGTTGCAGTGTGGTAAAGACAGAGGTGTTTTGCTGTGTAAATGTTTTACCTCCTGCTGAGTTCTCACTGATTGGCTTGAGTGAATGCTGCAGCCATCTTAGTCTTATTTTCAGTACAGCTGAGAGAGCAGTTTCAGAATGGCTGAAAAAGTGCTCTTCAGTGTAGCAGTTCAGCTTGACTGGGTGCAAATGAACAGAACTGTTACCATCACGTGCTCCGGACCTTAGAGGTGAGCACCAGCTCTACTCTGCTGCGAAGCAATTTAAAACCTTGGTTAGGCATAGTTAAAAGTAATTCTAAGCTATATAAAATACCTTGCAATGTTGTTGTCTTCTTTTTTTATTTTTAGGTCAATTGTAGTGGGTTCTGGTTTTTTGCTGATTTGTTTGTGGTTTGGTTTTTAGAGTTCAGTTTTCAGCGGGTTTTTTGTTTGTTTGTTGGTATTTGGGATTTTTTTTGGTTTGTTTTTTTTTGGTTTTCTCTTTGCTTTCACACTGAATTAATTAACAGACCTCTATCTTGTCTTAGTTACAGGATAGATTAGATGGGACAAGTCAAATATCATATTTGTCTTACTAATGCAATTATATTTTTTGGCTTACCTTCTTAGCAGGCCAGAAGAGCACTCATTCTGTGTTGTCCCTTTCTTGAATGCTTTCCTCATACTTTAACTGAAAAATGAAATAAACTCTTTATGAACTTCATTACATTTTTGAAACCAAGCAATTAGATTTACAATGTTTTCAATGTGTAACTTGTCTAGTGGTAGATAATTACAATGCCTGTATGAATACATTAGAAAAACAGTGATTACATAAATGTTAACTGTTCTGTGGGTAGCACTTATTTGCTATTCAAGAATAAGACTACAGATTTTATGGAATTACTACAAATGAGAAGATGGAAGTTTTGAAGTTTATTGTTCTTTCTTTTGTATAACTTAATTGAAATATGAGTTTCAAAGTGTTAGTGGTTTCACATGGCCTCATGTATTTTGCTCTTGGTACTGGTTGGTGACTTAGCTGTCATCCTTAAAAGTCATTAGAAGGTACTGTTTCTGGGGAGATGAAGGTAGGAGAAAAATAATGCTCAACTTTTTTTCACTGGGGAGTTGGACAACAGAAGAGAAGAAAAAAGGCATTTTTGTTCATGACTATATAATTTCCTTTTTCTGTGTCTTATACCTAGTTCAGGTCTTCATGGGTTCTCTAAGCTGCACATAAGTTAAACCAAGAGTAAGTAAACAGGAAGCTTCTTGAAGTTCTCCAGAAATATCAGGAGCAGCAGATGAGCTTGGTGGCTCACAGTATTTTCCTGGCTGAAGCTGAACTTAGTGCTAGGGCTGTGAAAGCTAGTCTAAATGCTGACAAGTTTAGTCCTTCCTCAGAATTTCTGCATGTTAATTTGGTGCTTTCAGTATAATCTCTAACAAAGCACTTAGTGGTTAAATTAGTATTAAATATCTCTTCTCATATATTATCTTACACAGTTAATGACAATGCAGTGTTTATGAAGACACTGAATATTCTGTGCAGACTTTGAATGTCACATTCTCAGGGGACGTTGTTTATCCATGTTTATTCTGTTCATTTGATAAAAAGAAATAAAGTCAGTAAAATCTAGAATTTTTAAGGTGAGACGATTTGGTGACTTTAGTTAACAGTAATTTTCTAAGTAATTGGCCATAGAATTTTTCTGCTTTAGGATAAGAGGTAAGAGTAATGCAAGTATGTGGTTAGAGGTGATGAAAAGTAGGTAGGTAGTTTTTTTATTGCTAGTGGAACTTTGGTGAATTTGATTTACAGCAGATTTTAATTCATAATGGCTTCTTTTGATTGGGTAAGATAGTTAAGATCCAGGGAACATTTGAGTCATTTGAAATGTCTGAAAATTCAAACCACAAATCCTAATTAAACACATTTATCTTGAAAAAATTTGACAATTTACACCATATATTTACCTCATCTACTGAATGTAGATTAATAATGCAGCACAACAATAATATTTTTGGTTTTCTGCAAGATATACTGAGTTATCCTTACCCCAGTCTTAAAAATGATTACTGACATTTGTGTGTTTAGTCAGTTATTGTTCAGTAGTTCCAGATGTTAGTAACTTATATTGTTCACGGGAAGTAGAAACATTTCATTCTTCGAGATGACCAAACTCCTCCTTCATAATCTCTGAAGGGGATGAAATTTTATATCTAAAACATACTTTACCATACACATCCTGTGGTGGTTTGTTGGTTTTTTGGGGGTTGGGTTTTTTTAAAGAGAACGGCAGGCATATAAATATTGCCCAGTGCTCTTTGTTTTGTTAAGATGTCTCTGTTAAACTGTGCTTTAATGAAAGACTGAAAAGTAGAATATTTTGGACAATCATTAGAAGGAGTGTTTTTCATATGTATTGCATTTGAATAAAATACTGTATTTTCAGACCATATCTTCTATATAGTCTTTTTAGTGACGGGTTTTTTGCCCACGTGTTTTTTTCTGTGAGCTGAGTAAGCTTATTCCCATTGTGCAGAAAATGTATGGAGTGATTGCCAGAGCTCAGAGAAAAATTCTTGTCTCTGTGTTTCCCATTCCCTTTGGTTTTTGTTTTCCTTTGCCTTTTAACAGGCCATTTTGAACACGGATCCATTTTTGGAAGTGCTGTACAAAATGTGACTGGCCTAGCAGGGAGCTGTAGTGTTTTGTTCCATGAACTGCATGGGTAGTGTGGTTTGGTTTGGGGTTTTGTTGGTTGGTTTTCTTTTTTCTTTCCTAAAGTAGGTGTTAGAATGCTAAAAGTATGGTAGGTTTTGCATATAGGGTACGTTCCCGTTTTCAAAAATCCAAGCACATTGTAATGCTTTTTTTATGGTTGTACTAGTAGCTGAAAGTATAATCTCTTCTCTCTTCACTCCCATGGTGCTAATAATTTGGGTCTTACTAATCAAAAAGAAAATGAAAACCATCAATTTATGTCAAAAACCACCAAAAGTCAAAGAAACAGGGTACTTGCGTGGATGTCAAAACATCCCCCTCCCCCCACCACCTTTATTAAATACCTAAATTAGATGGTCATGCTTTGAATTAGAAATAGTGTGTAATGAAGTAATGACTTCAGCTGAATTGATTGCTATACAGTTTTAATGCAAGATTCGTTGTCAGACTGAGGTCAGTATAGTTGTGTCTGTGTATTCTAGAAAAAATAGCTTTGTACTGCTGATAGTCTATCCTTCAAGGTTACCTATTAGGAGTTAGATAAATTTCTCTTAGGGTAGTAGTCTCAAATCTACTTGATTTTTTCCAAGAGAAATACAATTTCGAAAAGAAAACCAGTAGTTCACTCTGAAAAAATGTATAGATTCCCTTTTTTTGCGTTTTACTTGCAAAGGCTGTACTTATTTAAAAGAAGAGTTTTCCTGTAACGACTTTATTTTTTCATTTATGCCCTAACTTATTTGGATAGTTTTTCACGACTAAATCATAGTTGCTTGGAACCATTCTAACATGGCTTGATTATTTTTTATGATCCTCCTAAAGTTCTGAATTGTCTCGATTTGCACAGCTGCATCTTCTATTTTGATAGAAATTTGGGAGCAAATGATTTCAGGCAGGATTTGCAATGGACTGGAACAGACTGCTGAATGAATTCAATGCTGTTTAGTATATGGAAATCATTTTAAAATAGCTGACTTGTTTGGTTCTTTAAGTGGAAGTAAATGGTTACCAAGTTCTTAGAACTGTCTGCAATCTTAAATACTTAATCATGTTATGACTGCTATTAAACAGTTGAATTGGACCTTTATTATTTAGCTGTAAAATTTGGTAGATTTTTTTTAAGCATGTACTGTCTTTGAAGGAATTATGAGTAAGCCAAATTATTTACCATCTTCCATCATCTTGATTTTCAGATTGAGATCAGTCAGCTGTTTAGTAAATAACAAAATTCTGCATGTAAATTTAAGTGAGCAAAATGTAGGAGTTTTGAAGTTGAGGAAAATACTCATACTGAGAATTTTCCATTTCTAGAAGAAAGGGAGTGCAGCATATTAGACTGTTACAGCCTGGAACTTACCTGGTTTAGACACTTTTCTCACCCCTTTTCTACAACAGAAAAGCAGATAAAATTATTTACAGTCCTCCCTCCCCCATTTCCTGCCCTTCCTGTTCTTTCTGCTGATACAGGCTTCTGCTGTAAAATATCTTCAAATACACCACAGCAGCTAAGATAATGATTTGATAGACGGTTTTCTGCTTCAGAAATGTACATCATTTTCTGTGTCTTTCAAACACTAATGTGAGAAAATTCTGGGAATTACTGAACTTTTCGCTGACTCTTAAGTGAATAGTAATTTGATCTGTTCTCGTTTAGAGAAGAAAAGTCGGGGAAAGGAATGTCTTGGACTAGTGTCAGAAGACTCAGGGCCTTTCATTTTCATTTGCTCTGTGGTGGGTGTTTTTTTGTTTGTTTAACGTTTGTTGGTGTTTTGGTTTGGTTTGGGTTTTTTAGGTCAAGGTACTAGTGATAGATTTCATAATGGTTGGATTTATGGGGTTTTTTTTTCCCTTTTATTTTTTTAGACAAACTTTGTCAATTAAATGCATCAGTATTTTAAATTGGCTGGATTGGGGAAATCATTTTGTGTGACTTTTTTTCTCTACCTATTTTGAGAGAACCGAACCGATATTTTAAGATGTTGTCTTTGATTGGTACGTATTGAACCCATACAGTTAATAGTAGTTATTTTGAACACAGCTGGTCTTACTACTTTTGCCTGCAACATCTGCTGTTTAAGGTCACTTCTCGTGGGGGAGCAGGAAGTCGTTTGCATGTTGGAGGAAGAGAACTGGCTCTGAGAATGTAATAGCTTTCGGGCGTTTCTACCGACATGGGCAAAACGTGCAGAAGGCAGGCAGACATTTTGTCTTTTTCTGTAGTGCCAGTCACCGGAGAATTATGATTGAGTACATTATGATTTGTTGTCTCAGAGTCATCTATTAAAAACAAACAAAACAAACTATAAAGCAAACCATGCTCCCCTCCCCCCCCCTCCCCCCGCCCGAGGCGGGGAGGGGGGGGAAGCCCAAGCTGGAAAGAAAAAAATTGCTGCCCAAACGCAGTACTTGGGAGGCTGCTGAAGGGTCCCGGTACATTTGGGGTCGGTTGCCAGCCCTGTGTGCAGCAGAGGCTGCCGCTGGTCAGGGGCTCAGCCCCTCTGTCCTGCGCAACCGAGTTGGTGCGTTTCTAACTCCCAGATCAATGGCTCCTCCTCTCTGTGAAAACGTTTTGTGTTTGAAACTGAGCTTTGTCATAACCAGTGGTGTGAGAGGGAGGAAGGCGCAGCCAGGGGGTGCGGGTGACTCTGCCCGAACGTTCTGGAAGCGGGGTGGTGCTTCCCGCAGACTGCAGATGCAGCGCTCGCCCGCGGGGGCTGCCGGCAAGTTCAGGCATGGACTTTCCCATAGCGGACTGGAGCCTGGAACAGAAAATGCTCCAAGGCTCTAATTCTTACACTATGTGTTTTAATGTGTTAAGAACCATACTATTATTCAGGTATTCGTGCATAACGCAATAGAGCTGGGGGGAGGGTAGGACTATGGCTATATTTGGGAAATCTAAGGGGTTTAATTTTTTGTTTTTTAAAGCAGCACTGGTGCCCTTTCTTTTTAAGATCAGAAGCTGTTAATCCGGTGATTCATTCTGCAAATGACAACAGAATCACTGAAAGATGATTCTGCATGTGCTTAGATGCGCCAGCATGCACATACCAGTCTGAAAGTAAGGCAAATCCAAATACATAGGTAACATTAAAGGGATGTTACGATTGTCACTTTAATGTCATAGGCGTTCTGGAAAAATGATTAGCTTTCCCTTACAAATCACTCTGGTGTTTTGGATGCAAAAGGTGAGGATAAATTGTAACAACAAGTTAGGAGTACTTTACATTGCTAAATATTTTCAGATACAAAAACAGCATATTTTTGACATTACAGATGAGCATATTGCGTTATGCTCAACCTAGAACCAGCCATAATGAACAAATTATGCTTGCATCAGAAAATAGGACATATAATTCGACTGTACATAGCTTTGACACTGTGGGCATCCTAAAAAGGAACAGTGCAGGGAACTAGAAGAGACCAGGAGTGTAAAGCAGGCTCTTTTGGTCCTGAGATGCTCTGCCATGTTCAGATTAATAAGCATCCCTGTCTCCATTATGTTGCTTTTTCACTAAATGGTGCTAGGCTGCAACTACAGCTGCATATACAGCTGCCTAAATGTCTAGCTAGCCAAACTTGATTTTATTTAAGGTTTCACAAATTTGTGTTTATAGCTGGTATAATAGTGTACCTATTTGCATTGGTTCTTTCATACCCTAAGAGTTCTTGCAAGGCAGCAGGTGAGGAGGGAGGAGGTATTGGCAAATTAATCCTTTGCACCCACACACACTCTCACTCTAAAGTCTAGCCTCTTTTTTTCTTTCCCAAAAAAAAAGTACAGTGATTTTTAGAGCACATATTTGTCAAATGTAACCTATTCATCTATTTAATTGAACTTTGAGTGGAAGAAAAAAGGTAAGAATTTTTAAATTAGGTATTAAAAGTTGAAGTGAGGCTGGAATCCAAGCTTCTGCTGCTACCCCTCACTCTACCTTAGAGGTACTTGAAAAAAGAATTATGATTGAGAGATTTTTTTTCTTTCCCTCCTACACCTAACTAATTAAGAAAAGTGAAATAGAGACAACAAATTAAATGGCCAGACATGTTACTTGTCAGTATTAGGTTAAAAATGAATTTGTCTTACTTGGAACTAATATTTATTTCTTGTTGGAAATCTGCAAAATACTGGAAATGCTAGGTTAAGAATACCTGGTTGCTGAGTGCAGTGTACTTTTTCTGGTGTTATTTCTGTTACACAATGACTGTGAACATTGTGTGTGTAGCATCCTAGTTGAAACAGGCTGCAATTTATTTTGCAGTCACTATTGTCAATTTTTATTTATATGAACAATAAGAGCAGCACTTGACTTCTGACACGGATCTGGATTATTAATAAGCAAATACCTAGAAAGGTATATTCTAGAACCCGTGGGGAGGGGCAAGGCTTTGCTCAGCAATATCCTGCTGCAATTTAGTCTTGAAATCAGGCCCCTTTATGTAAATTTTACTGGCGCCAGCTAGCTGTAACTGCAGTCTGGCTCCCTGTCGGCAGCAGCGAACATGTGTCATGGACTTCTCCTTCACACGGGCTGCAGGAGCACTCTGGTTTCTGGACAGAAAAAGCAGCACTGATGAATGTGAAAAGATGTACAAAGGAATCTAGGTGTAATTAGATTGCTAGTAAGTGAAAATCCTAAGAGAATTTCAGCTTTCTTGGGTTTTTTCAGTGTGCTGTCTTGCGCTGTGCTGTAATAAATCTTTGCCTGTTGGTACTACAGTGTGGTGTGTGGGAGGTACTTCACTGCACATAGTTGCTGCAGCACTCATAGTTGGCAGCACAGAAGGCAGTACAAAGAGTACAACTGGAGGCACTTGCAGTTGCAACAGTTTCCTTAGAGGCTGTGGCATGCTCAGTGAGCTGCAGGAGCACTCTGAGGCAGGCAGCTACTATGTGGAGAAGTAAGAATTCCAGCAGGCTTTAACGAACAGATGTAGGCTACTAGCTGAGAGGTGTTATAGCATAGCTCAGGCTGGCTGAAAACCAGCAATCATGCTGCTGTGTAAACAAAACAAGGTCTTAGGATCAAGATGGCCGACCTGGAAGTCTACTTGTAGCTCATAATATTTATGCAAATGAGCTGCATGTCAGTGGCTTACTCAGAAAAGGAAGCTCATTTTGCACATGCCATCTTCTCACCAGGTAAGAGAATCAACTCATTTTCTGCATTCATGTTTTAGAAAACTTGGAAGTTAATTTTTCATTTAGGTCTCACCCCCTCATTTGGCACAATGCCAGGAATTAAATTTCAATGCAAGTGGCATTTTCTGGGAAACCCAAAAGTCATTTGTTCTGGTTGTAATTATATTGGGGCTGCTGTTTTTAGGGGAAATGTTACCTAGAAATTATTGTAGACTATTTACTTTAGTAAAATTAAGTAGTTAAAAAATATTCAAAATTTCAGTATGTAGGTTTTGTTGGTAATGTTACTGCTTTTGTTTGATTCAAACCTCTACTGTTTTGCTAGTGTGTTATTTTTGTCTCTATAGTGACACTGGTTGATGCACATGGAGGCTTAGCAATAGTGAGAGCTTACCCTGGAGGGGGTGCAGAGTTGACAAAAGTTGAATCCACCAATTGTACTTCAGCTTCATGGTGTTATGAAGGATCATTGTTACCCTGGTTGTAATTTGAATTTTCTTCTTGTTGAGATTACAAAGCTGTTAAAGCAATCAGATACTGTTGTCCATGAATCTTTTAGTAGATACACTTTCTTAAATGCCTATATGTACTTTTAAAAAAAGCTGTTTTTGTAAGAAGGGAACTACCTTAGAATAGGGTGTTTTTATGATCTCTCCCCCTGAGAAGACAATAACCTTGCCTTAAAGCAGGAAATTTTAACAGAATTGAAGTATTATTAATTACATAATATGCTCTATTGTGGTTATGCATGTAGTGCATGAAATGGCTGCATGGGGCAGATGTGCTGGTTCTGCACAAATACATTTATGTTGTTTTTATGTTACAAGTCGAAGTAATGACAGCATGGAAGACTGGAAAGGAGAGATGGTAGGAGAAAATTATTTGAAAGGATGGTCACTGACCTAGAGAAAAGAGATAATTGGAGATGCATTAACAAGCCAATAAAACATGGCCACTTAAAGGCACACAGCAGCTCAAGATAGGAATGTGGAACTGGAAGTAGAAAGGCCCGCTTTGGTTGAAGGAAAAATAAGATTAATTGAAGAGAATGAAACTAAAGAGGTAGAAGAACAAAGTAAGCAGATAAATAATTACAGCTTAAAATGTTAGTGATAGATATTGAAAGCATTGGAGGCATTCTGAAATGGCCTGGGAATTAAGACCAGTAGGGTAAATATGCTAGGAAGGAGAACCATAACTGGTTGATATTGCAGAGGGGAGAATTTAATAGTAATAGAGAAAGGGAAACTTTCCCATTCACATGGCAGAGAAAAATGCTGCATGCCTACAGTATGGGCCAAATGAGTTGCAGTTTGTAGACAGCTCATACACTTTTAAACCTTGGATAACTTTTTAGTGCTAACTTAAGATTTTATATGGACAGAATTTTGCTTGTCTGGCAGACTACAAAAAGTGAAAAATGGGCGTGTGTGAGACATTACAAACACAAGTGTGTGGTACATTTCCCCACATAAATTACACTAGAAACCTTTAACACCTATCAAGTTTTCCATAAATGTCAAATTCCATTAGAACCAGTCTTGCTTTCATTGCTATATGAAGGAAGCAGTTTAGGGTCCCTCCCTCTTTTCTGTGAAGTGTTAGTATGGTAGAGGAGAAATGGCATTGAGTGAGGCATGAAAAAAAGTAGGAAACTGATTAAAATAAAATGTTCCTGAGAGGAAAACCTTGACTGGTTCAGCAAACAGTAACAAATGTGATATTTGTTAAGAATTGCGAATTCTAACAGTAATGTAGGTGATGATAACAAAATCATAGTGAAAGAAAAAAGATATATCACAGTAAATATTTTGGTGTTATTTTAGAATTATTTTTATGAAAGTGAGATTAATATTACGAGATCACTTAGACAACTTAAGTTTTTGAAGCACTGAAGTTACAAGGAAGATACTAAAGATTCCATGATAGATATTTCTTAGCAAAGGTTATAAGGAGGTCTTGTAATCTGAATCCAGGAGTTTTAAAAGAACTGGCTGAGAATTCTGAGATGTCCTTCCCAGTAACTCAGTATAAAGTTGGAACTGTGGAAGACCCTGAAGACTTTTCGAAAAGGTCTGGAGAAAAATCATGGAGGATTAACAGTGTGTCAGTAAATGTGAAAGACTATTACTTCAATCAGTGCAAAAGAATATTATTTCAATCAATTACTTAACTGCTGAAACACCATTATAAAAAGGATATCCTAATTAATTTGTTTTAGAACAAAATTCCTTGGTGTAAATTCCCAGTATCTTTAATGGACTTACTCGTTGATACTCCTTAAATAACAACTTCTCCTCCCCAAATCCTGTATCGATAAAACATTAAATTAATTTTTAAAGCTTTTGAATGGTGGAGGGTAGCAATCATGCTCCAAGTAGAGTTTGTGATTGGTATTGTAAAATAGTTAATTTTTGTTAACTTAGAGGATGGAAAGATTGACTCTTACTGAGTTGTCAGGATAATTTAGTGAGACTCAATCACCATTTATTAGATTTATTAAATTGTATGTGTTACCTTTGCACACTAAAATCAGATTTCTACATCTATAGACCATCCAGCATAAAACACATTTGCTTGACAGGACACTCTGTCCTGGAAATAAGTGGGGATCACACAGACAAAATAGATAGGTAAAGCCCAAAATAGACAGGTAATGTGGGGAGACTGAGATTCTATAGCATACAGAGAAAGAGTAAAGAAGTCATATTCTTTATAAAGTTTTATTCCTGGATGTTACTAAATGCTAATGATGTGAATTATGCCTCAATACAGGTTGCAACCCTGTTGTCTTTATTGGCATTTTACAATGCTGAAAAATTAGGAGGGGTCCTGGCCAAAAGCACAAGAATGTTTATGACCTGGTCATATTCACCTTGGGGCTATATAAATAAAATAGTTTTATGGTTGCAAATGCAAGCCTGGGAGGTCATGCATACAAATTCATCAGGAGAGTCTGTAGTTAGTCTGAAAAATTATCAGGAAACAGTTCAGCTATGCTATGTGCCAGCACATGAAGAAAGGATGTATAATGATTCTTCACTCATTCAAAGAGAAATGTAGCCTTTAATTTTTCGGAAGAGGTGAAACTGCAGCCTGTCCTTTGCAGGAATCAAGCAAGCATGTTGGCTTGCTGGGTCGCCAGGCAAGAGACAGACTGTGGACAGGTGTTCCTTTTTATGTTACAGGTTTCTGGGCAGAATCTTTCTGGAGGTCAACTTACAGCAAACCTTAAATGGTCAAAATTAAAGATGCTTTCCTTTGTGTCTTTTATATATTTTATCAATGGAGGCATTTTTAAGTATAATTCTTACTGTCTGCTTCTGGCATCTAACTCTGGGTCGCATTTGGGAAACTTCCAGGCAAGAAAAATGAAGTTTCTTGTAAATGGTCACCCTGAGTGACTGTGCAGATGCATTTTTCTCCATATGTTTTTTTATGAAATTTGGGAAGGCAAACAGTCTAAAATAGCTGTATAAATTTTTATGTACTTAGGTGTTTCTGAAATGGTATTACTGGATTGTTGCTTCATCAGCTGCTTTTCTGCCTCATAAATCAGTAAAATAAAGAATTTTTTTTTGGTAGAACTGCTTTGAGCTGTTCACTGAAGAAGTTGTCTTTTGCAGACCAAGTACTACCAACTCATGAATGCACTGGACAGTATCACTGCAGCCTGGTCACTGTTTTTTGGCTCAAAAAATTTTTACATGCTGTTCTCGCAAAATCATTGTCAAAAAATGTATCAGTAGAGGTAAACTTGCAGCTCCTTTTTTTGGTATTATATTGTACTGTGAATCCTAGTTTGATGTTCTGTGCAGACTATCAATGCTTCATGAATTTATAATATTATTTTATTTTTGAAAATTTGCATTAGCAAGCAAAACAATGACCTCATTACTGGAAGAAACATGTTCTGCTTTTGATCACTTCCATCCTTTCCACTTAGGAATGCAACACTGGAGTTGGAGGTGGCTCTAGGCCTGGTTTTTCTGGTGTCCTAAACAGATCATATATCTATGTGCCTTTCATAAGTTCAGTGAGTTAGTGTGTATGATGTCACTAGTCAGCATGAACAAAACCTTGACGGCTGACTTCAGTCCACACAATTGCTGCCAGCAACCCTGCAGAGGTGATGGTATTGAGTAACTGCAAACTGGTGCTTATGGTAGCTTTGAAAAGAATTCATCAGGAAAAAAAATTAAAGCCTGTCATCTTTGATGTGAAGTTAAACCTGGGAAAGCCTTCCAGAATTACTTGTGCGTCTTGCATAGCAGGCCTCACTGAGGTCATTAATAAACAGACATAAGAAATACTTTGGGAAGTGTAAGTTGATCTCATTTGAGGCCTGTAGCTTCTTAATCTAAAAGACAAAGGTCTTTATTGACTAGATGGATCATGTCTTCAATCTTCCTTTTTATTTTGCTTTTGTGTCCTCTAAGAAACCTAGCATGAGAACTTGCTGACTGCTGTGGACAAAGAACACCTCACGTATCTTTTTTCTGCTTTCTTCTTCAATGATCTTAGACTAAGAAACTGAGGAAACAAAAAGATTAATTCTTCCATTGTTGTGGAAAAGAAATGCCTTCAGACTACAGATTTTAATTTCAGTTTCTTATGTTTAGAAGTCCATATTCCTTTGTAATATTAACAACAAGCTGTAATTCACAGAAAATACTTCACATTCCTTCTA
This sequence comes from Molothrus ater, assembly GCF_012460135.2. Classification (NCBI taxonomy): domain Eukaryota; kingdom Metazoa; phylum Chordata; class Aves; order Passeriformes; family Icteridae; genus Molothrus; species Molothrus ater. The sequence continues at coordinate 48,063,802 of NC_050482.2, forward strand.
CTAGAATTTTGCTACAGATATGGCTGTTGACATTGGGTCATCCCACAGCACAAAAAATAAATAGCAGTTAGCAGCTAAAGTGATACAGCACTTGCTAATTGACTCCCTTTTATTAAGATTCATACTGCAAGATGAGAAAGTCCAATAGCTGGGTTGCTTTTAGATAATTGGTTTTTTACTCTACATCTTTGAGACTTCTGTGTAACATTAGGTTTGTCATCTCTTAAATCAAATGGGTAATTAAGCACTTGCTTTTTTCCCTGATCATTTTAAGGTAATGATTTGAACAACTGTTGCCTGAAGTGCATGCATGATTCCACTTAGTATTTCATAAAAACATAGCTATTTGCAGTTCTCATCACAAGAGTCTACACCTAATTATTAGCATTTCATCCCCTCCTCTTTCTTCCTCAATCATTACTTCATCCAAAGGGAGATGTCACAGTATTTAGGTAATGTAACAGAACCCTTTTAAGAAGACATTGAAGAGTACTTCTTAATGCTTAAGTGCTACTTAATAAAGACAGGTGAGAATGGGACTCTGTGTATGGATATTGACTAAACTATTTAAGATGGTACTGCATAGCAGTGGTGGTGCTGATTTTGCTAGAGTTCTGAAAAGCTTGTTGCCTCTTTTGAATTTTATTACTGTATGCAAAGTGTGCAGAGTAGCTGTCCAGGGCATAGGGTGCTGTCTTGTTGCATAGGAACCCCCTCTGGATCAGATGACAGTGTGGACAGTCTCTCAAGGAGCAGTAACCTCATAGCAATATTATCTACAGAAATATGTTGACTGTGTGGATTTTTGCAGTCTTTTTTCATTTCCTGCCACTGTGACATCTGCTGCTTGATGTCTATGTATTGGTAGAGTCACTGAAGGTCATTTATATTGGTTCTTTTTTTGTAAGATAGAAGAACATGTATGGGATAGTGTGTCTCATTCCTTAACTGAGGGAGTTCAATCTCATGTATCAGAGTAGTATTTTACTCCATTGTAGAATAAATCTAGATAATATGCTAATTGCTATGTGGTATGAATTTTTTTATATTCCTGTTAGTATGAAATTCTCTACTTCCTGTCCTTGCTGAACTTCTGTGGAGAAACCAGAAATCAGAAAAGGCAAGATGATTGCTGAATGTCTGTGGGATTTCTGTGGCACTTGTGGTGACTGTTGCTTGTCACATGCAAATATTCTAAGATATTTTATCTACACATAGATACTTAGAAAAGCATAGGAAGAAGGAATCTTCCCCCGCACCCCCTTTTCCCCTCTGAAAAATCTATTTTATCTATTTTTGCCTTTCATAAAACAGTTTTGAAAGGAGTGGAATGAGATGAGGTTATTTAAAGAATAAGTAGGGTTCCAGTGAATATGCCAAAGTGGCAAATATCAAAATTGAGATGAAACTAAGATGTTGCTTAGCAACTGTGGTAGTCTCTGGTAGCCACAGATGAATACACTGCTGCTGTAAAGTGAGTCTGTCTGAAGCAGGATTTCTAAAGAAATTACTTCATGAAATTTTATACCAATTTATTCCTTATTTTGGTGAACCTTTTAAATGCCTTTGTCAGGGATGGGAAACAAAAACCTGGCAGTAAAACTTATTTTGCAAATTTATGTTGTTCTAGAGATAAACAAGACTTTCTGCTAAGTATTTTGGTCTTACATTGTAGTGTAGTAGCAATAAGCGCCAGCTTTCCTGTTCCTTGACTTGTCTTCACAATTGATGCAGGATTATATTGGATTAGTCATGCACGGGCTGCAGTTGCAGAATGGGGAGAAAAAAGTATTTCATTATATCTGAATAAGATAAATTGCTTTCAATATTTTTCCTCATTGTACCATATTTTGAAATCTAACTTCTTAGTTGTGAGCTGTTTCAGGCATTCTTCTGAAATGAAATTTTGCAGGTGAAAGCTGGGTTGTGATGGTCGAAACCCATGTATGAAAACAGTTCAAACTTGTGGGAATTTTAAGAGTGCTCATTTTAATCATGTACTGTAGGTGTGTGGAGCCTATACAAAAAATGTGTTGTATTGCATTGCACTTCAAGTTTATCCTGATTTTTTTCATGAGAATTCTTAGAATTAAAAAACCTACCCAAAAAGGCATTATGTTTCTTACATGCACTTAAAGAATTTGTCCATTGCTTGGTGTTCCCTCGTCTGGACTTCCAAAAATAACCTTTCCCATGTAGAATTGGATTCTTGGGCCTTGCAGTGTACCTTGCCCTAAAATCAAACACATTCATAACAGTTTCTGTTTGACATCCTGTTTGTCTACGTTGTTATTATGTATATTTATAAATAAGAGTTGAAAATAACTTTTTATGAGCCTGTTGAACCTGTTACTCTTTGCAGCGTCTTTAAATATATTTCTCTATATTTTTAGCAGCAGTATTTACTCAATGAATAGTTTATATTGCCACGTTAGATGACAAAGGGGTCCAAAAAAATGAATTGAAGAAAAATATGCAAAATGAGCCACTCATTCTATTGGTAGACCAAAGAAGGGGAAGTGAGGTGCTTGGAATTCATATCTCAGGTGTGATAAAAGTATCTTATATGAATTAGAAATTAAGTTTCAGAAACGATCTTGCTTTAGCTGTACGAATTTTTTTGCATATCTGATAAGACGTAGGAAACAAGATGAATTTGATTTCTGGGAGGAAACTGCCCTAAGGATAAGTTCAGTTATGCTTATTTCAGTCTGATGATCTATTGTTTCCATATATTTTTTAGCTTCCATATACAAGAATTACATTTAAAGCCCTATACAAATAAAACTAGATCCTCAAGTTCACAACCTAATTACCATTTTAGATTTCTCTTATTATAAGCCATCTGATCATGTTTTCCTCAACCGTATGTATCTCTATAAATACAGAATGCATGAAGCTTATAAAGGGTCTATGTACATAACATATTCAAAGAAGAGCGGTGTTCTGTTGTTGTTTTTTAATGACTTAGCTTATTAGTAGAAGATGGCTTATCTTGAGAGGTACCTTCTCAACTGTGCAATTACTGCTCTCTTGCTGAAGATGTAACAGTTCTTCAGAAGGCTGGTGGAGTAGTCATCTGACCACCTTTAAAAGTCCCATTTTAGAGGGGTTTTAATATCTGACAGCTAATATGGATTTTCTGTTAATGAAATCAGTTGTACAGCTTAGTTCATAGAATATCTTAGATTGCAACCAACCTTAAAAGATCATGTGATCTGGTCTTTCTTGGGAAAGAGAGCCTAGATGAGATTATCTGGTATCCTGTCCAATTGCATCTTGAAAACTTCTAGTGATGGGGATTTTGCCACATCCTTGGGGAGGTTGTTTCAATAAATCATGTTCTCCTTGTTAACAGAAAAAAAAAGAGAAAAGCATCTGTCTTATATTGACACACAAGTCTTGTATTTTCCTGATTTTTTTACCCACCAACTGATTTCAGCCAAACTTTAGCCCCACTCTGGTAAAAGAAAAAGGATTTTCCCATCAACTGTGTATTTACTTTCAGGACACTACTCTCATCTTCCTGTGTTTAAATAGCTTTGTATGTGAGTTGACAAGAATTATTAGCATTAGGTGTAAGCATCTCAGAAATGAACATGCTGTGCTTTGTTGCTTGGAGGTGCTACTGATATAGGTCAATACAACTTTGTCACTTAAAACTAGTGTGCCATCATTTCAAAACTTACTCCTACTGGTATTGAATTTAGAAGTCTGGCCACAAGGTGATAATGAGAAAAGTGTCTCTTATATGGTAACAATTAAATCTAGAATATGAGTCAGGGAAATGGAATACAGCAAGATCATACATCTGCTGTCTATGCAGTAAGTATGGTGAGTAGGTGGGTGTGGCAAAGGTTCTAGAAAGGAAGAATACAGTAAGAACTGGTACCCTTTCAGGCTACATTTTGTCATTAAAACCCCTTTCAAAGCTCGTTCTGTTTTTCTTATAATTTATTTCTATGATTGGAACTACATAAAGAAATCCTAGGTTTGTTTACTTCCTGCTTCCTGTTTCTTGGGCAGTTTAGCAAAGAATTATATCTGGTAGTCTGTGTCTCTAGAGCTTGTTCCAGATATGCTGAAGTTAAAGAATCATCCATGCAATGGTTGTTTACATATTAGCTTATTAAACATTTAAAGGTCCTTTTGGGTGGCATATCGGGTAATTTTTGTTACAAGTCTTTACAAATGTGAGATGTGAAAATCTTTGCCTAAGAGCAAATACAGAAAAATAATTGTCCACCCACTGACCCAAGTGAATTTAATCTGCCATTATAGACTTTTACTAGAATAAGTCTTACTCTGGTTGCATGCTTTGTACTGTAAGAAATTGACTGCCATAGAACTTTATTAGAAAGCAACTGTTTATCATTGTAAAAATATGAATTACATGCATTATCTGGGATCCTCAGCATATGAATACAATATGTTACTGGTACTAAAAATGTACCTTTTTTTTCTTTCTTCTTCTATAGAATGTTAGGTTGGCATTTTCTTTTCTAGTTCCCATCATTTCACAACATTAGCTTCCTTTGGAAAACATTTAGCGTCTGATAAATGAAAAAATGTCTTGTGGTAGGAGACAGTTTGTAGTAAAATGCATTAGGAGGGGCTAATGAACATCTATGCAGTAAGCTATCCTTCCTTTAAGAATGCTTGTGACTAACAGTCCTCACACTAGGTACAGGTAATAAAGTTTGAGTAAACTGTAATTTTCACAAAAAAATGTGTGTGTTTTGGTCTGTTGGGTGGTGGTGATGGTGGGGTTTTCCCCCTAATTTTATTTTGAGGCTTTTTTAGACACATTTTAATGTCTAATTTCACTTGCTTCGTATTGGGATTTCTGTTTAATTTTTGTGATTCTGTTTTGTTGAGTCACTCAGAAGATACCAACTGTCTTCATTAATCTTTGTGACCAACCACCTGCTTTGGCCACTTTTTTTCCTGATCTCGTTATTTAATTGCGACAGAGAAAATACTGTTTTTTCATTCTAGCAGTGCTTGTGTGCATTTCATGTATCAGATGGCACCTTTCAGGCTGCCCAAGAGCTAGGTTAGACAGTGTACGTGTCCTGTGTGCACTGGCTGCTTCATTCACCTTACCATGTTGGCTTTCACCTGCCTTTACCCATTCCATGAAACAGAAACCTGGGGGTGGATGTTTTGAATAGAACGGTGTGGGAACCTCTTTACTTGCTTCTGCTGCAGTCAGAAGAGTTTATGCTATCAGTTTCGGTGAAAATGAAATTATGGTTGAAGTCATAAAATTATGTACATGTAGATTACTGCTGGAATTACTATCATAGAACGTGTACGTACATAGCGTCTTTAAGATTTTGCATTTTAGGGACTTCATTCTGTATCTAAATTTTATTCCTAAAATGCCTTCTCTATTGACAGAGTTTCTTTTCTTAGTTCATCCTGCTTGCCCTTCCAAATCCCACACAGTCTTTAGTTTCAAGTGGAGGAATGGTACAGATGTTTCTGGTGAGGTGTGATTAACAAGGGGTAACTCAGGAGCCAAGAACTTCGTGTGGGAGGCCACATCTAGTAAGGATTAGGTGGCATTTGTCGCAGGTGTTGTGGATTACTCCATTGCCATCTCACCAGACCGACAATGGGGTATTACAGTCAGAAAGATGGTTTCTGTTCTAGCTTGCCTAGAAACGAAAGTGAGAAAGAAGATAGTATGCAGATTATAATAGTTTGTTTTGATTTGAAAAGAGAATTACTTCAGAATTTATTGTTGTCACTCAAAAAGCCCCACGGAAACCCTGAGGGAACTGAGCGCGCCGTGCCCGCCCGTACCGTCACGTTAGGGTGGCTGCGCGTGCCTCGGCCCCTCGCGTTGGCCGCGCCGCGCTCCCGCCCCGCTGCGGGGCCGCTCCCAGCAGCAGCGCGGGCTATTTTTAGCTTGTTGCCAGGCAGATTTGGTTCATGCAAAGCAGCTCTGCGGCAGCCAATCCCGAGCGGGTATGCAAATCTCTGGCAGTCCTCGGCATCGGGTAGAGCCGACAAGAGGACAAGATGGCTGCCGAAGTGCTGCCTTGGCCTGCCTCAGACACGGATAGAAAACTCAAAATTTCATGTGGGAAACGGGGAATATCCTCCCTGCCCCGAACAGCTCCGAGTCCCCACCAGGCTTCAGTTTATGGAAGAGCTGGTTTCCTGGCGCCCTGGCAGCATGCCCCTTCAATCCTGTGTGCGGGCCAGGCAGGGTGCGCTGCCCCTGCCACAAACGGTGTCTTTCCCGGGGGAAACCCTCCCAACACCCAGTTTACCAACTGCTGGTTCAGTTCCACTTTAAACTTGCTTTTAAACGCAATCTTTGCAAAAAAACTTCATAAAAGCTGCTTATATGTGTGGCTAACACTTAGTAATGTTTCAATGCAGGATTGCCTCTTTTGTTGCAAGTTTTCTTTTCACTTCTGCTTCTTGTGGCATTTGAGAAGTGACTCTTGGGATCACTGTCAGCATCAGGTAGCTCACCTCTGAATTCTGATGTCACTGAGCTGCCAGTTGGAAATCCAAGGTTACATCGCCACAGCTAGCTGCATATGTGATACAGGAACTAATCTAGACAATAGACTGTTCAGGGTAAATGTGTCTGGGTTTTCATTACAAAAGTGTTAATCTGCATTTTATCTAACAGAAGACAAGGGATGCAAATGTGCATATGTTAGTGATATCGTGTGAAAGTTGTAGCCTCTTGAATTACTGAAAATTATACATTTAAAATTTATAAAGAATTTCCTTATGAAAGGAAAAAATTGTATTTTATAATGCCTAGAAAAGCTTAAGCATGATCAGAACATCTTGCCTTTTTTTCTGAGATTGTTCTTTTCACAGAGTGTCTCATATTTTTTCATCCACATGTGCATAAACAATTCATTTAGGTTGTTCAGGTTTAAACTTTGGAATATCAGAAGTTGAGTAAGTTTTTTGTTGTAGATGTGTTTTGGCAGTTGCTGACCATATCTATGGAATTATTAGGTCCTACTCATATTCAAGGATAATGGAAATTCAAGCTGTTTATCCTGTGACAGAGATGAAACTGTAATCTGAGACAGTGTATAATAATATTTATCAAATGTATCTTTAAATGCACAAATTCAACTTCACAGTCTGTAAATATTTTTTAATTAAAAAAAAATCCAACTTCTTTAGAGTTTTAGCTTGTGCTAAAAAAAATCATTCTGTAAGAAAGCTGAATTTTGCTGTTACCACTGTTTAAAACAGCAGGATTTGTTTAGTGTTTGGAGATGTCACAGCTGAATTGAAAGCTGATGTTTTGAGTTGTTGATAAAAGTTGGAATCTTTAACACTTGTGGGAAGTAAGAAAACACGTTATCGCAGCCTTGTTGCTCTGGCTGAGTTCCAGTCATGTAGTTTTATTAGTTTAATAAACTAAGTAGCTGTTAAAATTCAGTATACAGAAAAAGATAGTTTTTCTTGGAGAATCAGCCTAAGCTCTGTGTGCTAAATAGTGGGTGTTTCTAAAGGACTTGAGTTGCTTGTAAAAGTTGTGTAGGAGAGACTCCCCACTTGTTTTCCATTCTTCCATGTTCCAAAGAATGCAGTTATCTAGGCATAAAGTGATGAACATTTAAGAGCAACTCTGCAAAACCAGCAGCAGATGAAACATCTTAGCCAGGTAAATAGACCTGTCAGTCATTTTTGTCCCATGAGGAATTCATTTTTCCCACAAGGCATCAAAACATCAGGGGGGGAAAAAATCTCACAAGTTTGGTATCAGAAATAGATAAATGAGCCACTGTCAGAGGGGGTAGTATCCTCTGAGGTAGAGGAGACACAAGAGAAGTGCTTAACTTAGTGATGTCAACGTGATGAGAGCATAGTTCAGGTTAGTACATGAGGCTATGACATATACAATAAACAAGACCAACCTCTTTGAAATTGTACTGTGAGTTTACTCCGGTTTAAGAAGGCTTTAACCATGTAGGTGCCTGTTTTTCTTAGGCAGCAATACATATGTGGCCTTAATGTTTTGCTGAATTTCAGAAGGCAGTTTTCTGCAAATGTGGGGGAGATCGGCTTCTCCTTTCAAGGCAGAAGTCATACTGCAGTCATGACAAAACACCAAATTTCTGTTGGAATACTAAAGAAGGCAGCGGTACTGCATAGGATCTGAAGAAAGGAACGTTTTCCAGATGCTATACTTAAACCCAGGTTGGATCTCAAGGTTTTTCTGATTCAGCATTCAACATGGCAGGAATTCAGTGATCGCCTGACAATGCTCCCGCGCATTAAACAGCTGTTCCTTATGGAGGCTGTGCACCCGCACTCGTGGGTCAGCGCTGTTGTGCAGCTCCAGGTCTCGGACGGAAAGCCCTTGGCTTTCTATAGCGCCCTTTGGAAAATCCCGCTCCTTTAAGGCGCGCCCCCGCGCTCGTGCCCGCGCCCGACGTCTGCCGCGTGGGGCTTGTTGCTGGGTGGAATTTCAGGCGCTCCCGTCTGATTGGCTGCCGCGCGGCCGCTCCGTTCGGCCAATGGGAGGCGGGCCTGCCCGTCCGTCCCGTCGCTGCGCGGGCTGCGGCCGGCGGGGCCCCCGCGGGCGCCCTCTGGGGAGCGGCCGCGCCACTGCAGGGCTCCGCCGCAGGGGAGCGTGCCTCGCTCCCCGCTCTGCGAGCCGCAGCGCCTGGGGATGTGACGGGAGCAATTGAGCCGAAGGGGGTTTTAATTACAGCTCACCTTGTTCTGCTATGTGTGCGCACTAGGTGAAATAGGGCAGGATGGTGACGTAATTTTTTTTCCTAGAAAATGGTTTATTTTTCTCCCTTCTCTCAGCTAACACTAACATAACTTCAGCCTAAAAGGGACAAAAACTGAAATCGTCTGTGGTGTGCTAGAAGAGCTATTATTTGCACATACAATAATCATGTGATTTCTGTTTTGTTTATTACATTTAAAAACAAAGGCACAGTTGTATGTGGAGCTCAGTAAGCTGGTGGTGTGTATTCCATTCAGCCAAATCAGTAGACTTGTATTATTGATAGAAAACCAAATTATTGATGCATTATTTAATTACGTCTTTTATAAGAATAGGTCTCAAGATTTTTTTTCTTTCTTTGAAAATAGTTCATAAATTTCTGACAACTTATATCAAAATTATTATGGAGGATTTCAACTGACAACTACTTTTTATCAACCACTACTTAAAAGGTAGGTTTTATTCACCACTTTCATTCTCTGAAGTCTCCATCTAGAACACAATACTCATGACCACCGCTTCACTTTCTTTGATTTGACTATGCTACATTTTAAGTAGGCTTGCACATTTGAGTGCTGATGTTCATTATCAGTGAATTTTACTTCTTCATGTAGTTCTTGTGCTTTGACAAACGTTTTATGGTTGTGGTGCATTTGGCTGGTGCTGCATGCCCTCAAGGAGCCCTTTGCTGGTGCTGTTCTAGACCCATGATGTTATGCAAACCCCATTACGTACTATTGTTCAGATTGCAGCTTCTCCCTCTCCACCCCCCCTCATTTTTCCATGACCTTCCCTTTGTCTGCTGCCTGTCACTAGGCAGGATTCAGGCAGCTCCATGCTGATTGGCTTCTCTTTCTGAGCCGCTCATGGGCTGCTTACCTGAGCACATGATCATAGGCTGATACATACCAGCTAATACAATCCTTTCTTGCTTTAGAGCTGTGGTCTCTTTACAGAGTAAGAATAATAAAAAATGAAGAAATAGAGGGAAAAAGCTCAGAAAAGAGACCTTCCCACATTCGTAGCTGCACTAGCACGTTTTATGCCATTTAGCACACATTTCATCATGAGAAGAATTTCTAAATTTTGGAGGGAGTTGCCTAATGATGTGTCCATGTCTCACGTGACTAATTACATACGACTTTAAAGCTTAAAATGAAAGAGGGAGGTTTTGTATCTAAACAAATGAACACAGTGTGTACGTTGGCCTGTCAAAATTGTTGACTTTAATAAAACAAAAAAAATCAGCCCAAAGCTTCTGTCCTTATTTACAGCATTTAACCCTTACACAGGTAGCTGTACATGCTGGAGTCATTTTGTGCTGATGCATACAAAAGCCATTCTTTGAAATAAAAGGTGCTACTCTGTTGGCTTGGTGCCTGGGCCATTGGGTTCCTCCTTGTTTCTTGGTCACAGGATGAGTAAAAAAAGAAAACACCCAAGCATCAGATAAGGGAGGTGTTTAACAAACATAGCTGAACTTCATGTTGTTAACTATAAAGGGAGACTACCAAAATGCATTCATTTAGAATAGTAGTAGCTTGGTAAGTTTTGTTTGAAGGTAAAATGACTGAATCCATGTAATTTGCTCTGTTGCTCCCTGAAGGGGGTGCACCTTGCCCCTTTGAAAGACTGGAAACCAGTATGTATCAAATGGTGGCTCACTGGCTTACACTGGTGTGACCAAGCCTGTCTGGACTGGCTACCAGTTGATTTGGTTCTTTTACACTCAGATCTCACATGAGTCTGTTCTTTGGCTGCACTGTGCTCCCTTGTGGGTATGGCTGGAAATGCTTAAAGACTGGTCTGCCCTTAGAAGATATTTTAAAACATCATTTTCAAAGATGAACCCAAAACACTGGTTCGTCTCATCTATGCTTTTAATTTTGTCACAGTAGTTTTTATGGAATATTTTGGTTGCTTTAACCAAATAGTCTTTGGTTTCAAAAGACTGTGGGATTGAGCAGGAAAATGTGCATGAGTTACTCCCATAACCATTTAACAATGGAATTTTGAGAAGCCTCTATTTCCTACAGGTTCTTTCTAGAACTGTGTTCATGCTTTGTTTTTAACTAGATTTTGGATAATATCCGAAAATAAAAAGTGAACAGAATTTTTAAATATATAAGCAATTCAAGTTCATCCTTTTTTTTCAATAAAAAATAAGGGTGCATCAATATAAAGGGATTCTGATGTTTGAGTTTTTTTAAGACAGCTCTTCTTGGCAAATGTAAAACGAAGTGTTCTTTATTTTCTTTGTATTTACTCTGTATTAAAAATGTTAATGAAAAACCGCTTAGATGACTTAAGGAAATTAGAACAGCAAATATTAATTTATTTTAAGTTAAATGGTTATTCGAGTGATGCACTTACAGATTTGACTTTAAGACATCTGTAAATGTTACATTAATTTGTTAGTGTATTTTCTGGTCATAGGAAAAGTAAGACTGTGAATTTTGTAATATATTTTGCAAACTCTGGGTAATGCCTATAAAAGAAAACACTGCAGGCTGGGAGATCGAACTATCCTATTGTAACTTTGATGCAGAGGCCCTGTTCTTGTACTGTGCTGCTAGAGGGTTCTCATTAGTGGCTCATCTATTAGGAGTTCTTGGACTTGTTCAATGTTAGCCAAGCCTGATTTATTTTTCCAAATTTCCTTTACAAGATAAAAATCTGTAACAGCATATGTGTTGTTTGTAGGGGTTTATATGAATGAAGGGGTTGATATCATGTGAATATGTCTGCCTTCCATTCTGAGTTCTTGGGAAGACAGATGGGATGTGCTTTCTGTACTTTCAGGTCTAAAATTCTTGCATTAAATGTATTCTCTTCTGAAGGAATATGAAGAAATTTTAGTTAGCGTGTAGACAGCTCTGGAAAGGCATTAACAGCTCACCTGGAGTTCTTAAGGCATCCGACTGAAAATGGTTGTGATGAGAACCTTTATTCAACTCAAGTAAACTGGTGTTTCAGATCAGTGTTTCTGTAGGCATTGTGTTTTGCTCCCACTAGTGGCAATGCAGTAGTAGACAATCCAGTTCAGAAAATCTAGGTCAGAATGGCAGAATCATCATAATGGTATTATTGCAAGTTCATAAATAGACCTGATACAACTTTGTGTCAAAATTTGTTCATCTGTTCCTGAGGTGTGAGTCAAACTGTTAAGTGCTATCAGTAACACAAATCTGAGGATTCTAGATTGTTTTGCGGAAAAGAACTCAAAAAAAGGGTAAGGGAAGCTCAGTGCTAAGTTAAAAGGAAATATTAAAAATTGCTTTGTCCCTGTTTTTGTCAGGTCGTGTTAACTAAGTATTGAATAAGCCTTAGAATTGTAAAGTAAGGTACATCATGATTGTGGGGTTTATAGTAGCATTCATATTGTACTTTAGAATATATATTCTTACCTTAAAATGTAGAATATTGTCGTTAGGGATAAATGTTAAATAATTTTCTTCACAAAAAATTGTTCCAAGTAAACTAGGAAAGATCCAGCAAACCCAAATGATAGGAGCTGAAGCATGTGACCCATGATGAGATGCTGAAGGAGCTCAACAGCTTCAGTCTGCTGAAGAGGAGGATACAGGGCAATCTTAGCATTGCCTGAGTAAAACTTGTAGATGAGGTTGGCTACAAAATGGAGTGGAGCCATTGTTATTTAGAGGCTGTGGCATCTGTATTCTGAATTTTGCAGCTTGGTTCATACAATTGTCAAATATCCTGAGTTGTAAGGGACCCACAGGGATTGAGTCCAGCTCCTCAGGTGGCACAGGACACCACCAAGAATCATTCCACCTGCCCAAGAGGGTTGTCCAAATGCTCTTGAGTTTGCGGCTACACAAAACTGTCATTGATCTGAGCGAGTGTTGGCAGTAGTCCTGCTTTCTTTTCCCAAAAAATTTTAAAATAATTTATATCCAACCTGAATAGACAAAATGCAATATATTTGTTAATTTCTTAGCTCTGTAAATGAAAATTAATTGGGAGCTGATGCAAAATGAATCATACTAAGTATTTAAAGTGCATCCTTTGCCTAATAATTCTTCTGTGTCAGTGTTATAAACATTTGTCTATCTGGTCCTTGTGAGCAAAAAAGTCACATTGAGATAACTGTCTGATGATTTTTCTTTTAATTACTGTTAATGTAATTTTTGTATGTTTTTGAGAAACTTAATAAAGCTGTATGCTTGATGGGAATAACTTTATGGTGGTTTGTAGCTTCAGCAGACCTAAATTGGTTAGCACCAGCTGATTCAAGATCTTGGTTGTTGAGTTACATTTAGAATATAGAAACTTTCTTAGCTGCCTTCTGCTTCTGAACATTATCTTATGTAATGCTTTAAAACTAGACCATTAAGCAGGACCACACTGGGGAAAACATATTTAAAAAATCCCTGTGGATTTGTTTTAATGGAAACAGATGAAATCAGATTTTGGTGTATTTCAACAAAATCATTATAGCTTCCTAGGTAATGCTGGATTTAACTCCATGTTTTGATTTGATGAAATAGATTTTCTAACATTTTTCTTACACTTTTCATAAACATTTATATTTTTTTTCATACTTGTGTGGGTGGATGGAATGAATATAACTGTTGAGGGTAAACCCACCAGTTTTCCTTGAAAGAGAGAGTTTTTCTACAAGGTGCTCCTATAGCTGTAGTTTTTATGGCCTCAATTAGTCTTAGTATTCAGTTTGTATACTACAAACTGAATGAAAGTGGTCTAAAAATCCAAGTTCATTTAAACATTGTATAGATGTGGAGGATGAAAGTCTTGTATTTATGCAGAAAAAAGTATCTTAATGATACATTGAGAAATTCTTTGTATATAATGAAGTTTTCTTCAAAGTGATTTGATTAAAAAATCTTGTCATTTACTCCAGTTATTAATTCTCTTTGTAACTTATGAAATTAAATATATTTGGAAGGATGGAAATACTCTTGATCTATCAGTTTCCATTTATTTTTACCTTTTGATGAGAAGAGAGGCTGCTTGCTCTTACCTTAGTATAACATCTATTTTTATTGGATTCTATGAGACAAGTGGTCTAAAATGTCTGGTTAGAATATTACTGCATGATGTCTTAGTGTGACCTCTGTGACCTTTGCATAAGTGTGTTTGTGCAGCATATTGAGAAACTTGGATTCACTTCTTGGGAAGTCAGATGAAGTGTTGACGGGTGTTTCTTTGTTTTTGTCAGTACCATTTCAACTGGTTTACTTTAAAATGTGCTAAATGTTACAGTCTTTCTTAGTAGCAGTGTAATATGACAACGATAAATCTTAATCTTTACGGTTCTTTCTGAATTTTTTAAGGGCTAAGATGGATAGCACAGAGGAACCTCAGAAAAAAGTCTTTAAAGCACGAAAAACCATGAGAGTAAGTGATCGGCAACAACTTGAAGCTGTCTATAAGGTTAAAGAGGAGCTGTTGAAGACAACTGAAGTGAAACTGTTGAATGGAAAACATGAGAATGGAGACTCTGATATAAATTCCCTTTTAAGCAATACAGATAGTACAGAAGTCAAGAAAGAAATTAATGGTGTGGTTGACTTGTGTGTGAACTCTGAAGAAGGAAGAACAGCTTGTGATGAAATTAGTGAGACCAAAAGCCCTGAAAGTAGGGCAGGAAACATGGCCAATGACATAGAATCCAAACCTCTAGTGCTGTCTTCAGAAAATGTTACTCTTGAACAAACTAAAGATACTGACATTGCAGTAAAATGTGAGGCTGAAAATGCAGTTGGTAGCAGTAAAGATAACTTCCATGAAGAAAATAATAAAAAAGATCATTTGGACCAAAGAAAGAATGATATCCCATTGGAAGGTGAAAGTGAACCAGTCTGTGATATTAGTGACTCTTCTGAAGAGAAGGGAGAAACAAATTATTTACCTGTTAATTCTAGTTCATCTGGTGATGAAAAGAGGACTGAAGAAGTAACTTCTGAAGAGGTTGTTGGAGAAGCAGCCATCTCTAGCAGTATGGAAGCTGACGAGGAAAAACAAGAAGGCAGTGCAGGACCTGCAGAAACCACTGTTTCAAAGACAATAGATGAGCCAAGTGAAAGTATCTTGGACAATACAGACTCTATGGAAACAGATGACATTATTCCAATTCTGGAAAAACTAGCCCCTGCTGAAGATGATCTGAGCTGTTTTTCTAAAAGTTCTCTGCTTCCAGTGGATGACACAGTCCCAGATTTAGAAGAGAAAATAGACAATTGTTTGGGTTCACCATCCAAGCAGGAAAGCAATGAAAGTCTGCCAAAAGAGGCTTTCTTAGTACTGTCTGATGAAGATGATCCCTGTGATGAGAAGGAGGAAGTTGTTGAAGGGATGTTGCCAAACAAGTCAAGTCTTCCAGGTAAGAGTTTTCTAAATCGTTCATTTCCATTCAAGTTTGGGATTTTGTTCATTTCTTAGAATGACACACTTGTGTCAGGTTTCTAAATCAAAGAGGCAGTCTTACCCACCAATAATGTTATGGAGTCTTAGTTTTTAAGGGTGGTATTTGAGGCACAGGAAAAAGACTTTGCACTGAAAAATGGTCATCTTCCAGATTTGGAAGATGACCATTTGATTTTGATTTTTTTTTAATTTGTTTTGGATTTTGGTTTTGGGGTTTGTTGTTTTCTTGTTGGTTTGCTTTGGTTTTTTTCATACTCTCTAAATTTGGGTGCCAACTTGGATGAGGTAGTGGGTAGAAAAAGAGGAAAGATGAGTAATTGTCAGAGAGGGAATAGAAGGATTTGGGAGAAGAGGAACTGCATTCATTTACTGCTTTCACAGGGAAGAAAGTATTTCAGCTTTCTTTAGCATGCAAATAAATGATAAGGAAAACATGCATATAATCCAGATGTGCCTCATCTTCTCTTTTAACTTTTTTTTCCCCCACTGAAAGACAATATTGGAAAAGTTGAATGAAAAATGCATGTCATGTATTGTTTTTATATTATATAGCTTTTATTCATTTAACTCAGTGGTTTTTATCTAAGTTTTCTTTGACTATGGCAACTGATTGATGCTTTTAGATGTTAAGTGTGGAATCTCTTCATGTAGTTAGCAGAACATTTTTTCTAAGTTAAACTCAATGGATGTCCTTTGTAGTATACTGTTTAATACAGTTTTGTAAGCTTTTTTCTTTTTGATAATGGACAGTCATTGTTGTACTAGTGCACTTTTGAAAATAAAACAGATGAATAATTTACAAATAACTTGACAGTGTTCTTTTACATGTAATTAAGAGAGATGTTTCAGATTATCTTGGAGATGGAATTATTTTGTTGGGTTTTTTTCATCGCCGTCTTTTCCCCAGCACCCTCACCCCCACCTTGCCCCTATATAGCTTTTATTTATATGCTTATTTAGGCATTAGCTGTTGTCAATGAGATTGAAAAAGTGATACCATTGTTCTGCACTGAAAGTCTTCCAGAAGCTATTGGAGGTGGGGGAAGTAGGGGGAAAGAAAGTTGTGTGTAGTTGTGTCAAAATCATAGTGTTACTAGTCCCTTTTATGAAATAAACAGTACAAATAAATTGGTTATCTTTGTTCTCACTGCAGTTTGAGTTCTCTCATTGAAGCCATTAAGTTTACTTTTTTCATCTTACCCAATGAGAAAACACTCTGAGATCACAGAGGAATTTGCTATGGAGTAAAAAGACTGAAGTGAATATTAAATACTGTACTATAGTTTGCAGAAGCTTAAAATTAATGTATCCAGCAATAGATTTTTAAGATTCTAAATTCCGGTGACACGACAAATTCTTTTGACTAGTTCTTTTATTTTTTGGCTAATAACAGCTTATGACTCTTACAGTTGTGTGGCTGTAAACTGAGACTGTTCATGAAATGAAAATTGGTCACTGCGATGTTCTGCCTTAACCAGCCACAAAGATAATAGCAGAGAGGTTGCATAGGCAGGAAACAGTTTTATGAGAAAACAGGCAGAGTTACCTTATAAAGAGTAACTTTTGGAAAGGGTCTGGGAAAGTTAAAACTGTGGAGACTGTATGGAGATCATTTCAAGATGCTATATTGGAGAAACAGGTGCAAACCGCTCAGTTAAGAAGCAAGATTTCAACAAGTCCAGATAAAAGCCAACATGGCTAAACAACAATGAAAAAATGGTACTAGAAGACTGTATTCAAATGTACAGATTAATGGAATGTCTTTCCCAAGTGGAATTAGTAACTATAATAGCTAAGTTGTCACAGATTTTTTTAATGAAAGACCATACATCAGAAAGCCTTGGAGCTTTTGTGTAAGCAAACAAGCTTGTGACAAGGAAGCCCTGATGTGAATTATCTTGGATGTCCCAACACAAATGATTTCTTATCAAGAAATTTTGGAAATGAAACAGTAAAACAGAAAGTCCTCGTGGAGGAAATAATCAGCTGAAGAATAAAAAATAAATTCAGAGTTCCAGAGACTAGTTCCTGAGACTGTGCTGTATGACAGAATTAATAAATAGCCTAAAATGAATGGTAACTAGTGATGTCACAGTTTGCTGATATGAAGAACTGGAGAAGAATTTTACAATGCTGATTGACTGAGAAACAAACGTGGCAGGTGAAATTCATAGTGGTTATCTACAAAGTGGTGCACATGAGTACAAAACTCAACTTTATCAGAAGGTAGAACTGACTCGCCACTCAATAAAAATATTTCAGTATTATAGTAGGTGCTTTTGAGAAAACCTTGATAAAATGGCAGTTGAAGAAATCAAGTGAAAAATTATTTGAATCAACTAGGAAACAGGAAAGCTTTACTATGATACACCAAGCTCATAGGAGGCCGACAAGGTTGCATTCATAGCTTCTGCTTGTCTAGCATCAAGATAATGAGATCACAGCTTAGCAGTGGAAACTAAGCTGATAGCCAGTTGTAAAATCTTCTCCTCAGTTAGAGAGTTCTGCTGTGCATCATGTTGAAACCACTTGTAGTTAAATGACAGATTTGTTCATAGTAATGGAAGTTAGTAAGGAAAGGGCTTTCTCATCCCTGCAATTACTTGTCCTCTATATAGAGGTTTTTTGGGGCAAAAAAAAAAAAAAATTATATATATAAGTTTTTTGAAAAATAAGACCTCAGCTTTGAAGCTTGTAACATGTTTTAAAGACATTCTAGGTACGTGTATCTTTCCATGAATATTTGTGTCTTTCAGTGGAATATTAAAATCTCTGAGTTGTGGGAAAAGTTGTCTTAAACTTAGCAATTCTCCTTTAGATTCATAGGTAAATGAGTCCTGTTTTATTCATAGCAATTAAATACATGAAGTTTATCTATAAGTCTTAAGAAGCAGGTGGCATAGGCATTATGCTAATTTATTACCTTAAAAGTAAATCATATTTGGATTGAAGAATTTGTATTATGAATATTATTTTTACATTTGTAAGAAAAATGAAAATCCCATAGAGCCGGGTTATTGGGTTTTGACTCCTCCTTTTTCTGATTTATTGGGTAACTTGTTTTAAGTCATTTAAATGTTCTTCATAATAGAAGGGAGACTTATGTTAAGAGAGCGTCAACCATACCTTTGCAACCAGAACTTTCCTTAGAAAAGCTGGTAAACTCCTGTAAATAACAAAATGAATATAGGAAAATGAAGTGTACAGATCAAGGTGTGCATAAGAGTGCTTACTTGCTCTCTTATATTCTGGATAGATTTTACTGTAATCTTAAAAGCAATAGAAACACATAATGGAAGCTTGTTTCATTCACATTTGTACAAAACACGTAATGGAAGCTCATGGTACATATAATAAAATTTTTCAGGAAGTGCTACCATTTTTATCTTTGTATGTTTGGTGGCTTCAGGTTTTTCTTCTTTTAAGCATTTCCTAAACTCAATATTTTTAAATGGTTAGTCCTAAGTTGTGATACTTTGTATTAGCAAGAAATTTCAAATTAAAATTCATATTTGTTAACCTAAATCTAGGCCTTTCCTACCATTAAGATTATGGTTGCAGTTGCCAATTGTAAATAAAGAAACATATTAGTATTTTAGTATTTTGTTACTGAAATTTTTATGCTTTGTCCCTAAGTGGGAAAATAAGCTGAAATAAATTTTTGAGAACTTCAGCTGCATTAAAAATATATCATTATGTTTCAGAAGTAACTGAAACATGTTTCAGTCATAATTGCAGTTCGGTAATTCTGGTTAAAATGTTAAGCAAATTCAAAAGTGAGTCTTAATGTGTTGCATGATAGTTCAAATTTTTGTTTTGAGGGTATTCCCTTATTTTTTCATATCTGCATTCCTTCTTTGTCATGATTATTTCTCTTGCCTTCCCTCACATGGTTTATTTTTCATATGTTTTTTACATTCATTAGTCAAAATAGGACTGTTACAAGACTTTTGTAGATCTGAGAAAGTGTGGATTTTTTTCTTCTGTTTATAGAAGAGGTGGAGGGGGAGAGAAAAAAGGAATGTGAAGACAAGGAAGGAGAAGAGGCCCACAAAGAAGAGGAGATACAAATAGAGAAAAGTATGTAATGTTAAAACCATTGTGTTTCACTGTGTTGTATGTTTTAGAAGCACAAAATCATTAGGTTTGGAAGGGACTTGTGATGATTATCTAGTCCAATGCCCCTGTTAAAAACCAGGTCAATTAGAAAGCAGTTTGCCCAGAACTATGTCCTGACAGGTTTTGAGTATTTCCACAGACTAAGATTCCACAAATCTCCTGTGTTCTGATCCCAGTGTTTGACCACCCTTACAGTAAAAAAGTTTTTAAATGTTTGAGTGTAAGTTCTTGTATTTCAGTTTGCATCCATTTCTCTTGTTCTGTCACTGCTACTCACTAAGAGTCTTGCTCTGGTTATTCTCCACCTGTCTGGTAGTTCACACACAATAAAATCTCCCCCAGTGGCCTTCTCCAATTGAACAATTCCAGCTCTTGATGAATGCTCCTATCTCAAAAACATCTTGGTGACTCTACACTGCACTCTCTCCAGTATGCTCACATATTTTTTTGTATTTAGAAACCCAGAACTGGACAAAAGACTCAAGCTGCAGGCTCACATTCCCTGGTTAGAGGGGACCCTCTAACCTCCCTCAGCCTCCTGTCAGTACTCATTCTCAGGCAGCCAAGAATGTTGTTGGCCTTCTTTGTCAACAGGGCACATTGCTGGCCCATGATCAACTTCATGTACATGGAGACCACGAGGGCCTTTTCTGAAAAGGGGTTTTCCAGCCAGTGAATTCCCAACCTGTGCTAATTGCTATCCAAGTGTAGCACTTGGGCATCTCCTTTTCTTAAACTTCATGAGGTTCTTGCTTGCCCATTTCTCCAGTTTGTCAGTGTGACTGAATGGCAGCATAACTACTTAGGAGTGTACAAATCACTCCTTCCAGTTTTCTATCACCTGCAAGTGGCTGCAGATATCTTCTTACCCCATTTTCTAGGTCATGAATGAAGATGGTGGTGTTGGTACCAGTGGCATCTGCTAGTGTGCATTACTGAGCTCCAGCTGGACTATGTGCCAATAATCATGGCTCCTGGAGCCCAATAGCTGAGCCAGTAAAATTATCTGGGCCATATATCAAGAATTTGAAGATGGTTTGGGTGTCAGAAGCATTATTAAAGATGCTCTCCTCTCATCCACCAAGCTAGGGGTCTCACTGTAGAAGGCTATCAGGCTGATGGTGCCTGATTTCCCCTTTGATAAATCCATTCAATTCCCCATCATCTCCTTCTTGATAGGCCTTGAGATGATTTCTATCTAGATTTACTTGTTCCATCATGTTCCCAGGGATTGAAGTAAAGCTGATAGTTCCCTGGGTTCTTGTTATGTAAATCTGAAGATTTTTTAAAAGCAGATGTCCTCTTTGTCCTCAAGAACCTTCTGGACACAGTGCCAGGAGCTGGAGGAGTGACTGAGGTCTCTTGGGTTCTTCTGTGCTTCATCATTGTAAAAGTCCTTTTTAATAACAATCTAGGTCTGTTTCGAGTCTGTTCTTTTGTTAGTTTTTTACTTTCCATCTTAACCAAGAAGTGGAAAAAAAAGTTTGAAGGGTTTTTCAGTCACGTGTTGGAGGTACAAGTTAAAACTTCATGGCAAGTAAAAACAGTTAATTGCTGGCATAGTTAAATGAGATGTAGTTTTATTTGGCTGGAATTCTGAGAAGAGGATTCCTGTTTCAAAAGAAGGTTTTCTTTTACTTCTCAGAAGCCATGTTTCATTACAGGATGGTGCTGATAGGAGCAGGATGAACTGGAGGGAGGCTCTGGAGAGAGGACTGGTGGTAGTAGAACCATTTTGCATTTGGGGCAGTGACTGGGTGAATCACAAAGCAGAACTCACTGACAGGGCAGTAATGTACAGGTACCAGAAGGACTGGTTTTGTACTTTGGTGTCATCAAGCATGTTTTTCCAAAGGCATTCCTACTGGTTTACCATGCAAAAGCTTAAACTGTGAACAACTTCATGGTAATTATGGCATTCTGAAGATACCTGTTTTTTCAGGAGTTCCTCATGAGCAGTTTTATCTAATTGTTCCAGATGAAGCATCAAAGAGAAAGCGTTCCAAATCTGAGGACATGGACAATGTTCATTCTAAACATCGTCGGTACATGGGAGAAGATTATGAAGCAGAACTCCAAGTCAAAATTACAGCCAGAAAGGATGTTGACCTAAAATTACAAAAGGTAAAATAGAGGTGCAGAGCAAAGAACATAAACACATGCCTGTCACTTGTGTTACATCTTTGAATTAGCAGTCCTTCTGCACGCACTCTGTGTCCTCCAACATTTTCTCTTTTTTGTGGTTGAACATTGGATGTTATTCAAATAACAAAGGTGCTTAATTCATATAAAGTTCCACATAGCCCTCCTTTTAAGAAGAGACCAAATACCATTTGAAGACTATGCTGCAGGAGTGATATTTGAAATGTATAAAATACTTGAAGTCTCATGTGACTCTAGATGGAAAATGTTAGTAAAGGTTGTATTTCACCATGATGAGTTATATGTGATGTACTTTATTCTGTGCCTAGCTTTTAAAACAAGGCAGTCTCCAAAGAAGAGTGTAATCCACCTGGCATTTTGCAGATTTTTGTAGAGCTGTTAATAGCCTGATTGCACTATTGCTGTATAAGGAACCTATGGTCATGAAGAAAAGAAAATTGTGCTGTTCTTCTGTTAGTTCATTAGCTAGAATGTGTTGTAACTTCATTAATTTAGGATGGCAAAAACTGAACCACATTAGTAGCTTATTTAGTTTTATTTCCTATGAAAACTTTTTAGAGTGCAGTAGGTATAGATGGGAGAAGAACATTAAATAATAACTTCTGTCAAGTAAACTTTGTGAAAACCAGTCTTTTCTTACGTTTTTAGCTTCTGCAAGAAAGGCAACACTGAATTTTTGCTAGGAGAAAATATATCTCAGAAAAATTTTTTGTTGAATGTCTTAAGTTTCTGTTCTTTGAATGCCAATGTCCCTCTCAAAAATAGAAAAGTAAGAAGAACAACTAAGCACTGCACTTTAAAAGAATACCTTCTGTTGTTAAGGTTCTTTTTATATATAGTAAGATTTATACCCTTCTTATACTGCAAGGAAATTAATTTGTTGAATTAATTAAAAACCATTTGTATTTTCCAAAATGATGACAAAACTTAGCTGTGCAACCGCACACTTATTGCTGAGTGTAGATTTATTTGATTGACAGGGTACAACAGTTGTCATTGTTCTGTTTATAGCAAGATATTTATTAAGAGTTGAGAATATTTTTATAGGTAGTCCCCCAAAGTCTGGGATTGCATTGTTGTATTTTTTATATAACAATTTTGCAGATTATCCAGAGACTGTTAGAAGAAAAACTTACCGCTTTACAATGTGCGGTATTTGACAAGACTCTGGCAGACTTGAAAACCCGAATGGAGAAAGTAGAATGCAACAAGAGGCATAAAACTGTGCTTACTGAAATGCAGGTGAGTGTTTATGTGTTCAGCTCCATACTAAGGTCAAATGCAAAAATAAGTTCCTCAATGTTTAGTAGTAAGGTTCCTAGAGTTGCCAGTAGGGAAACCATTGTGACTCTGCAAGGGGAGGAGGTGGTGGGGGGAGCAGCAAATACTAATGGTCCTTTTGAGTTGTGAAACTATTTTCCTGCTCAGAAGGAGGGAAGCAACCAGTTAATCATACAGAAACTCCAAAGGGTATCTTCCATGTGGCAAACCGATTCATTAGCTGTTAGTAGATTGCTTTTCCACTCTTCTGTTCCATTTAGGCATTTTCAAAAAAATTCCAAGTATGAAAATATCTAAGGTCTTTATGAAGCTGGAAAGTTGCTTAAAAAATGGGAACATGCAGAAAGAGAGGACAGTAGCGCTGGACTTGGAACATCCTACATGACGTTTCCCCAGAGTGCAAATAGTTGATGTTCTAGCAAGGAGGCAAATAGCTAGTGTTGAATGCAGTATGCTTTCCTGCATTATTTATAGAAAATATGTGCATAGTGGTGACATGAAGAACATCACAAAAAAGAATTTTGAACTGACAGGACAATTAAAAGCTTATCTCATAACAAATTCAAGCAATAAGGCCATTTTACTTTTTTATGAAAA
This sequence comes from Molothrus ater, assembly GCF_012460135.2. Classification (NCBI taxonomy): domain Eukaryota; kingdom Metazoa; phylum Chordata; class Aves; order Passeriformes; family Icteridae; genus Molothrus; species Molothrus ater. The sequence goes on from NC_050482.2 coordinate 48,087,107, forward strand.
GAAATATGGAGTTTGCCAGATCACTTCCCACTATACTAGTCTTGTTGCCACAGACAATTTATGTTGACTTCTTAAGTGCTTTCTAAGATGCTTTCAATATACTTGTTCACCAGTGTCTTTAGCCATCAGCTAAAGTGTCAAAGGAATAACATCATATAAGGCTTTCATGTATGTAGTTTTGTGTGAATATGCCAGATGGATTCAGTTTGTAGAGTTGTGAATAGGAAGGAAAATAATTAAACCTTTCTCTAAGATACCTTGACTGTGATGCATACATTTGTCTTTCTGCTATAATATAGTTGAAAATAACATAGTTGTACTGGATTTCAAGGAAGAATAATTTCCATGATATGAAAATAGCATTTGGTTTAACTATGTCTTAGTTATATATCTTATAGTTTATAAAATTTCTTTGATGGTTCTTGGGGACTTACGGTTTTGTTTGTTTTCACCTTCTTCCTGTTTAGGCTAAAATTGCAAGATTGACAAAGCGTGTTGGAGCAGCCAAGGAGGACTTGAAGAAGAGACAGGAAGTAAGAACTAGATTGTTGGGGTCTGGGGGTTTTTTCTGAGTTAGCCTAAACCTTGTGTTGGAAAACAAAGAAAATTTATATGCAGAAAGATGTGACTTGTTTATTCAATGATATTAACAATTGGGTTTGTCAGGTTTGGTTAAAGAAATCTTAACATCTGTTATGTAATTCTGAATTATACAGAAGCTTCTTTAGCTGTTTTTAGTGTGAAAACACCTTAAGCTGTATATAACTGAATCAAATTTACTTCAGTATGAAGAGTACCATGTAAATAAAAGTGCATCCCACTACCGTGATTCTGAGAGATGAGAGGGGGAAGAAGACAGGATATAGGAGAGGGAGGCAGTAGGACCAAGGAGATTTTGTGTAGTTGTAAAATATGTCAAAATCTCCTGCAGTGTTGACTTCAGAAAATGAATCACTCACACAGCAGTGAATGGATATGAAATAGAATGAAAATATAAGTTTGCAAGCTGCCTTAGAGTTGTTTTGTTATGGCCTCTCTCTCTCTCTCATTCTGTGTAGAATGTGGCAAATGCACCTGTATCTCCAGGGAAAGCAGCACCCGACCCTGCAAATGTAAACAATGCCACGTATCGGTAAGCAAAGCACATCATGGGACCGTGTTAAAATGCACAACAGGACACTTCAGATACTCTCTGTACTTCCTTTTTTTTAATTAAAGTGTTTTCTCCTTTTCCTTCATTGCTCTTCACTTGTAAAATTTGATTTGCTTTTACAGAAGTCATGAATTGACAGAATTGAACCCACTCTTGGTTAAATCTAGATGGTATTTAGCATCAGTTTCAGTGTTTAAAAAGTCATAGATAATAGTGGAAGTTTAATTTCAAGAACAGGAAAATTCTTATGGTGCAAGGACTTGAAAATTTATAAGTAATTCCATACTTCTTTTTATTTGGGAAATAGCCAAAATTAATTTGCCTGAGAAGCAAAAGTGAGTTTTGAAAAAATAAATCTTAAAGAAGAGAACAGCTGTAAAATTAGGGATTTTTTCACCATTGTACTGTTCATAAATATACCTTATGTGGCTTTTTGAGAGAAATGCCAACTCCAACTTTGTTCCTTAGAAATGCTGGCACAGTAAGGCAGATGCTGGAGTCAAAGAGGAATGTAGGAGAGAGCACACCAGCAACTTTTCAAGCCCCTGCAAATCCAGGTAAGAAACTGCTTATGGACTATAAACACACTTCTTAAAAGTTCTGTTGCTTTCCATTAAAGAACTAACTAACCAAACAGAGCAAAACTGATTTTACTCCTTTTTTCTGACCTAAAAAAAAATTATTATTTTTAGTTGTCTAGTGCATTCCCTGTTTATATTCGTTTAGTATGCTTACCAGGTATGGAAAAAAAGGTGTTGATTTGGCCAAGCAGAACTTGTGGTAAATTAGATCCTTCAGCAGACTGCATGCTGGGTATGGCAGCAAAATTGGCTGTCAAAAACTGAGACGTGTCTCAGGTCTTTTTTTGTACTTGGTCATAATAGGATGCTGATGATACCCTTCTCTCTACTTAATGACTATAGAAATTGAATTGGAACCTAAACAGCAATTATAAAGCACATTTCTTAAAGGAGTCATGTTGAAAAATGGAATTTCTAGATTAAAATTTTATAGGGAATATAGACTCAAACTCACCATTAATTTATTCATTATAGTTTGCGGTCCTTGGTTGTAAAAATAGTTTCATATCAAATGCTGAATCTTTCCCACAGGATTATCTTACAGTTTATATGTACTGGCTTTCAGTAGCGTGTTTTGCTCCTGATCTTTAGAATTAATCCTGAAATTTTGTGACATAAAAGTCAGTATCTTCTCTGACACATTAATACTTGGTTTTGGTAGAACCTTCTGGATACAAGGTTCTACCTATACAAGACAAGCTAGTCATAGCTGAAATAGTTTTTCTTGTGTTTTGTGAAGCACCAGTCGCTCTGCTATTTCTATAATGGGTGCTTAAAATGCTGTATTTTATGTTTTCAGCAGCTAAATGTTGGAGCTTTCTTCAAGCCTGTGTCATAATTCTTTATATATCTTTTTTCCTGATATTTCTTATAAACAGAAAACCAGTATTGACTGTGTCTTTAACCAGGCCATTGAACATGAGAGTGTACAACAGAAAAATGTACCTATAGCCTTTATTTGCAAAAAGAAGTAATTATATACCACTTTTTTCATAGAATCATAGAAGTACTTGGGTTGGAAGGGACCTTTAAAGATCATCTAGTCCAACCTTCCCACCATAGGCCAGGCCATTTTTCACACGATCAAGTTGCTCAAAGCCCTGTCCAGCCTGACGCTGAGCACTTAAAATGCTAGGGCGTTCCCAGTCACTGTGGACAGCCAGTTCCAGTGACTCACTGCCCTCATCATAAATTGCTTCCATTTGTTGTGTTACAGTGAAACTTCCCACTTGATTCAAATGCTTAATTTTTTTATTTATTTTTTATGTGTAGTGCCTGCTTCCAGTCTTGCTGCTTCTCCAGCAGTTGTCAGTGGACATCCTAAGCTTCAGACTCCAGTGTCCTCCACCAGCTCTTTGACAACAGCAGTGCTTCCCACAGCTAACACAGCTACAGTTGTAGGCACTAACACAGTGCCCACCGGCAGCACTCAGTCAGTGTCTGTCTCATTGCAGTCTTTGCCTGTAATCCTGCATGTACCTGTGGCAGTCTCATCCCAGACTCAGCTTCTGCAAGGCCACACAGGGACTTTGGTCTCTAACCAGCCCTCAGGCAACGTTGAATTCATATCTGTACAAAACTCGTCTACAGTTGGTAGCCTTACCAAAACGACAGTGTCTTTGGCATCAACTAACACAACTAAACCAAATAACATCCCACTTGTGCCCAGTCCTGGTATTCTAAGGAACTCTACAGCCAGTGCTGGGTCAGTAGGCACAACGTTGGCAGTACAGGCTGTTCCTACTTCACATCCTGTTGCCCAGACCACAAGGACTTCTTTGCCCACAGTGGGTACTCCAGGACTTTATAATGCGACTGCCAGTCGAGCACCCCTACAGATGAAGCTTCCTCTCCCTGCATTTAATAGTACAGCTCCTACTGAACCATCCACCATTGCAGCACCCAAGACTGGTAAGTTATGCTTGAATGTTGGCACTGGCAGAGGAGGATAGTGGTCACAGGGAAACATAAAACTGCACTCTGTGGGAAATTGTTGCTTAATGTGTTTTATAGAGATAGTTCTTCTAGGTTGCATTTCTGTTGAAATTTCCAAGATGAAAATAATCTCTATGACAGATCTGTTTTAGACATTGTTGAAAGTAAACTCTCTTGAAGTCAGCAGTAGTGTGGCTTTGTAAGCTTTGTTTTATTTAGAGTTTGATTTATATAATTCCTAGCGTGAAGTAAGAAACTCCTGTCATTAAGAACTTGGTATTTAATTTTAACACAGACTCTCAGAATAATAGGAACTACCTTTCTAAGTAAAGGCATACTGAAAGGAAAGTATAATTGTAACTTAATTTTGACAACACTTAAAAGAAAACAAATTGGTAGAAAAAAGCAATTGAATATGAACCTAGTTCCAAATATTTAAATAAAGGCTCTAAAGACAATAAATGTTCAAATAACAATAATTAGCTTAATTATTTTTAAATACTTTTTCTCAGTCTTTGGTCCTGCCCTGATGGTTGTCTGCACTTCTGATTTTACATACCTTAATTTTTGTTTATAATAGGTGGGATTTTGGATTTTTTTTTAATAGGTGGGATTTCAGGATTTATAAGTGTTGGAGTTATAGCCTCATTGGCACAATATAAGCTAGAAGGATCTCAAGCAAAACTTGACATCAGAACTAGTTTCATTTCATTTTCCTGTATCTAAGTTACTTACGCTAAAATACGTGCTCTGTAGAGTTAGACATTTATGTTTTGTATTGACTCCTAGCTCTAAAGCAAAAAGAAGTGATTTAAGACAAAATAAAAAGGGTTGTGGCTGATGAGATACAGTGAAAAAAGGGAGGACCTATGTGTCCAAAGAATGTCTCATTTTACGCAGTTTCCATAGATTTACTTTGTACCCTAGTAGTTTTCTCACCAGAACTGAAATGCTGATTTAGGCCAGCACTGTTGCTGATGAGCTCTAATTAAAATGAGAAGGAATGAGAACTGAATTTGAATTTATATATTTGCATCAAATATTAAAGCAGCTTTTTAAATTGCTTGTTTAGTGTTGGCTGAGCTACTTAAGATACTCAGTCTCCCTGCCTCAGTTATATATTTTGCAGTCTCTTTAAGCATCCTTTTTTCAGTCAGATCTTTTTTTGTACAGAAATATTTAACAATTCTATTAATTTTTAGTTGAATAGCTTATCAGTATGCATACAGGGGGAGGAGAGATTGGAGTTATACTTTGTGCTCAGGCAAGGAAATTGCTCATAAAATGTTTTTAATATACTGTCAAACTTAAGAGGAAAGGAACACATTAAACAAACTTGAATACTTATAATTGAAAACTGGGGCTAAATGTAAAATATGTCACATATTGAATGTTTAGTGTCAAACAGTTTTGAATATTGCCTACAAATATGGCTAGTGGGTAGCAATAAGTAGTACTGAGTAGATACTGCAAATGAACAATTTTTTGACCCCTCAGAAAACCAGACAAGCAGGCCACCAGCAGATACTTCGTCAAACAAGCGACCTGCTGAGGGAACAACACAGGTAGGCTGTTGATTGTTTCTGTATAAAATTCTAAAGTTACAATCCACAGGAGATTATCTTTATTGATTATAATTGAACAATTTTAGTTTCTTTTGTGCCATCCTTTCTAGTTTCTCTCAGTTTATATTATTCTTCTTTTGATTCACTGTTACTTACAGCATGAGCTTCTGATAATTTTTTCAGAAGTGTTCTGATGGGATTTCTGTAGGTAGAGGAGTTGGTAAATCAGGAGCAGACTAAAAGTTGTCTGCTAAAACAGAGCTAGCATACAAAGAAAAGACTGCCCAATCTTTGTCTGAATGGCTTGAACCTTTATAGATACAAATATTTTATAAATTATCGCACTGCTCTCATTCCTACACTAATCCAGAAGTTAAAATTGGAATTTTAATGTTTGATTGCCATATATCATGGGAGGAAAAAAAAGGAAAAGAAACCTTCTTCAGGAATAGCTACTTCATGAAGGATAGCTTGCAATACTTCTGGATTTTTTTGTCTAAAATTTGTTGGACTTGCTTTGAACTTTAATGTTTGAAATTAAGCTATTTAAAATTCTTCATAAATAATTTTCTTTCTGTGTATAGATGTTTCAAAAAGCACCTCATACTTAACTCTTCCTATTAATTAGAAGTCATGTTATTAAGAGGAATAAAATTAATTTCTTCTAGACAGCATTTCCAAATTCATTAGTGTCTCAAGGTACAGTTAATCTAAATTGTATTTCAAAGCAAGAAGAAAATATACTGGACAATATTCTGGTTTTCACCTGCTGAAAGTAGTCTGGCAAAAGTAGTCAGTATTTTAGAGTATAAACTATGCCTCACTCTTATCTTTCAATTAAGATAAAGAAAGGTTGTTTGGAACTTCATTTTTCAAAGATACCTGTGGATTATAGCTATTCAAAACCCTTGTCAGTAATTGATACATAGGAAATCCAGTACCATAATGGATGACAGTAGTAGAGTTTTAAGGTTTAATTTTCAGTATAAGATTCATATTTTGGAATTTTTCTTCAGTTAGAGCCTGATACCTGGAAAAAATATGGAAAAATGGATTGTGTATGACAATGGTATTTAGCAGTGGAAGATAAGCTGGAAGGAGGGAAATAAGACATAGGATGTTTTCTGGTTTTCAGTCTTCTGTTGTGTAGTGTATGTTCTAGGTTTGCTTTCTGGGAAATCAGTTAAAGCTTGTGTAATGCCATGGTTAAAAAAGAAGAACCTAATGCTTTTTAATTGGCTAGTGAGGTATGGAATTGACATGCCGTTCATTTGAAAAACCCAGTTAATGCCACCTGCTTTTTGTTAGGTAAAATCCAAAATATTATGTATTACTCCACACTTCACAGCTCTCAGATCATAAAGTAGTTCGCTGTGTGCCGTATACCTGTGGCATATTTGATGGTACAACTTTGATCAATTGTTTCGAAAAGCAGTTGAAACAGGAAGAGACTCCATCAGAAAATAAAGAAGCAGTAGAAGCAGCACAGACGAATTTTAACTTCCCTGAGGATGTTCTCTTTGGCTTGGAGGAAGAGGAAGAGGATGCTAAGAGCATCAAAAACACCCACAAGCAGACTGGCTGGGCAGCTAACCTATTAAAACAGTGGCTGGCCAAAAATGGCAAGGATCCTAGCTTTGAATTGGTCCCAGTAAGTGAACTCAATGATATCTTAAGAGAGTTTTATTACACAATAAGAAATCACGATGGAAATACCTACAGTGTGGCAAGCTACAAGTCAATGCGCGCTGGCTTAAACCGGCATCTCAAAATGCCGCCTTACAATCGTCAGATTTGCTTAATGAAGGACAAAGAGTTTGCCAGTGCAAACATGGTGTTTGTGAGCGTGCTGAAGATGCTGCGCATGCAGGGGAAGGATGAGACTCACCACCATCCTCCTATAGCTGCCGAGGACTTGCGTAAGATTAAGCAATCTGGTGTGCTGGGCTTGCACAGTCCCCTGGCACTCGTCAACAAGGTGTGGTTTGATTTGCAGTTGCATTTTGCCAAGCGAGGGAGGGAAATTCTGAGAGATCTGGCTCCAGATGCATTTGTGGTTGAGATGGACAAGAATGGGCGTCGATACGCTATGTTTAGATATCCTGGCAAAGGCAAAAATGGAGAAGATCCTCATAAAATGGGTAAAATGTATGATATGCCTGGGGACCCAAACTGTCCTGTATTTTCCTTGGAACTTTATTTGTCCAAGTTGCCTCCAGAGCCCCCTGCTTTTTACCTGCACCCTCTAAAGCTAACGTCAGAGCAAATGCAAGAACAGCCTGTGTGGTACAAAAGAGAACCAATGGGTGTGAACTACCTGGGTACCATGATGCCCAGGATAAGTGTGGCAGCCAGGCTCTCTCAGCGGTACACCAATCATTCTCTCCGAACTACCACCATCCAGCTACTCTGTGAAGCAGGACTGGGGCCTAGGGAAATAATGGCAGTGACAGGCCATCGCTCTGAGTCTGCTATTAGGCACTACTGGGGCTCTGCAGAGGTTCGCTACAGGGCCTGGTCAGATATAATGGAAAACAATGCCCCCAGTTATCGATATAGCAAGATCCCAAATGAAGCGAGAAAAGAATCAGTATCTGGTGCATCCACCTCCTCTGTAAAACATACTGTTCTAGAACAAAACAAAATTTCATTCCCTACAAAATCTGTGGTGCCACCTGGCACTAGCTCTGTGGCTTTAGTCCCTGAGGGACGCCCAGCTCTGAATTACAAAAGCCCAGTCCTGTTGAACCGCAGTTCATCCAAGGTGTTTCTCCCCAAGGGCGTGACCAGTGGAAACCTAACTGCTGGTCCCCTTCAAGGCTGTTGTAGCAAACCTGTCTTTATGAAACGTGTGATAAAACAAGAACCTATGACTTGATGCTTCTGTAATAGAACTGATTCCAGATGAATTGCTAAAATGGAAAAATTATCAGATTTGGTTTTTTATTTGGTCTATGAAGGAAATTCCTTATAGTCTAATTCAGCAAGAGGTATCCTGTTCGCACTCAAGATGTCAGCTATGGAGCAAAAATTTAAACTGTGGAGGGCTTGGAGTTTGTATGACTTTTTGTGGCAGCTGGGACTCTTCCAAGTGGCTGAGCAGAGTTATTTAAAAAACATTAAAGGGAGATATTGATTTCCACTTAGCTGAAGATATGCTTTCTTCACTAAGAGTGTGGCTTTTATATTTTGTGAAGAGTGTTATTTATCGTACTATTTTGTGACTACTGGCACTAATGTAGCATCTTACAAATCAAATACTTGATTACTGAAGAGCACCAAGAAAGTAGAAGCTGAATGAAATAGACACAGATGCACTACAAATATATGCATACGCATGAAAACACCTGGAATTGCTTAACCACTGTCACCCTCTGTTCAAATTCTTATCAGACCTACCAGAGGACTGTGCCTTTGTTTCCTTTTTTTTTTTTTTGAAACCTTCTTCTAAATTGATTTTCTCTGTGAGCTGCAGATTTGCATTGCAGGTCTTTCCTATTTAATATTTTTGGCTTAAGATTTCAGTCATTCTGTTCTCCAAGGGCATTATTGGTATGTGTAGTATTAAAATTGGGATCTCTTTGGTTGTGCATGAAATGGGGAAAACATTCTCAAAAGAGCTGAAAACAATTTCTTGCTTAAATGCCAGGTAATTATTGTTTGTGTTGTCTCTGTGCCTAACTTGTGAGAGAGTTTTTTTTATTTTTTTGTATTTCCTCTCACCAACCCCCTTTGTTACATGTCACATCATCTTTGCACTCTAGTCTTTGCCAGTATATATAATTCACAGGAAGGACATCTTGTTCTTCCTCACTGAACCCTGTCCAAATATTTTTGGTTTTAATGTCTTCAGGTCAGTAAACTGGTCCTGTCATTATCTTTTCTGTAGATTTTCACAGGTTAGAAATTCTCAGCATAGTGGATGTGAATAATTTTTCATCATAGATTCTGACAAGAGATCTACCAGTAAATAAAAATAGAAAACTGGTTATAGAATTAGATTATGGTTGGTCCACTTTGGAAGAAGAAATAGTGTAGCATTTAAAACTGTTTTCCATATATTGACAATGAAATAAAAATTGTTTTGTCCTTTTCAAATGAGTGTACACAGATGCACTTCACACGGTTTATCATACTAAGGACTTCACTTGAAGTGTTGATGTTGCTCAACTATGGACAAAATAGGGAAAAGTCGCAGCTGAAAGGACAAATTGACCATGGTATACTCTTAATTCTGTGGAGAACTTCCTTGCTGGAATAGGCTTTCAAATTTTGAATGAGATTTATCACTCTGTTATAGTGTATAGTCAATATACACACTGCTATAGTCTGTACAGAGGACTTGATGCCTGAATGTTGGAGTTTTTATCTTGGCTGATAATATTTACTTTTGTGACCTTCTTTCCATTATTCATACTTACTGCATCAATTTTCCAAATTGTAAACACAGTGCTCCATTTTCTAATGGATAGTGATAACAGTTAAAAGGTTTTAAAAGTTCTTTAGTGATCTTAAACTCATCTATGGTTGAGATAGTTGATCAGATGTAATTGTTAATATAGAAATTACTTCTACACAGTCCTGCTTCCTTAGTAGGAGTGTTAATTCATGACATAAATGACTAGAGGAAAGAAAGCATGGGTCATTTTGTCGAGCCTAAAGTAAATCAATTAGAGATGGTCGAGAAACTGATCCTTTCTAATGGCAAGAAGAAAAAGTGAAAAAACAAAGGGCAAACAGTTCTCAAAATATAGGAGAACTGTGCAGTAACTTCTTCTAGGATATTTTAGGGTAACACAGATTTCGAAATTTTAGAGATTCATGGAATTAATAACTCGGCAAAACTGGCAAAATTAATCTCTAAATTGAATCTAAACTTCCCCCAGGATGGGTGTGTATTACTGTCCTCTCCCAGAAAAATGTTACCATCTTTGTCTCAGGTAGTTGCTTCTTCCAGTATATTGGCACTGAACATTTATCCTCCAGGAACAAGAAAAGTGTGTTGCCAGATGATTCTGTGTTCCCTCTTGCTGCATACTCTGGTCATACTGACCACATACCCTGCTCTGGTTCTTACTGCATCTGGATGACTTAGTGCAACAGCAAATTGCTGACGGCTTCATTCTCCAACACAAATCTAGTTGGTGACTAAAATAGAAAAAGGGATCTCTAGGCCAGTATTGGCATGTCTCTCATTCTTTTTGATTATCATTTGGCTTCTAACTTGACTTCCGTTCTGTTGGCTTATAATTGGGTATTTTTGGATTCTCATTTGTTAAGTTCTAGTTCTGTTGGCACCAATGATACAGTGTCCTCTTACTACCTTCTGGGTTTTTGTACGGGAGAATTTTTTTATTTTTTGTTTTTAATAAGAAAGAATTCCTCATTTGGGCTGGAAGTATTATTGCTTCACAAGACCTGGCATCATTATTTACTAAGCTTTCTGGTAAACTTTGATTTCTAATTAGTAGAACATCTTTCTAACTTTCCAGAACTGAAAAAATCTTTCTCCTCTTTCCTCTCCCACCTAAAGTGTTAAATAAATCTTTCTTACATGTATTTTATTTCTAGGAAAAATGAACCAAATGCATCTTCTACAGCTTTTGTGAAGTAAATTTTGGCTGTGAGTACAGTGATACAGGGAGCAGGGAGTCAAGTTTCAAGTCAGTGCTGTTCATGGCAGTACAGGTTATGCTGTGTGAACATAATAAATTATATCAAAATGGACATTATTGTACTCCTCAGTTGCAGTATCAGCAGAGAACCTCAGAATAGCACGGTAACAAGTTTTGGGTCTTTTTCCATTATTTGTCTGCTATAAGTGAACCTGTTTGGTGAACCAACAGGTTAAATATAGTTTGTTGTCTAAATTTAGATTTATACTTTGGCTGCAAATTTAATGCAAAATCACCAATCATCATTTAAAATTAATTTTAAAAATCCAAATATAAGAAATATTCTTTGAAAGAAGTTTGTCTTCTATGTTTCTTGAGTTTTCTAGTTAGATTTTCTCCTAAAATAAGATAGTTTCATTTCAGTTGCAAAAAAAATCCCTAAAAAGCAAAACCAACCAAAAACCCCCAACCAAAAAAATCCCAACAAATTAAAAAAACACCAAAAACCCAAACAACAAACCCCTAGCGCTTAGTCTAAGTTAACTAAATTAATTGTGACTGCTACGTTATTGATTAAATTCCATTTTCTTTGATGGAGATGACCCTGAAAACAATGAAGAATAACTGGTTCCTTATATAATGCTTCCATAAATTTAGTTTTGCATCTCATTGTCATAATTCCGCTTTGGTACTAGTGTTGTGAATACAGGACTTGTTTTCCTTGTGCTTTCCTGTTAAGTTTGGAAATCTCAGCTGTTACTTTAAGGGGTACTCGAATTACTTCCTGTTTATATGAAGTTGGCATGGTATCTTAAAGTATGTTAAATTTTCTTTGCTTATATGCACCTTCTCTGTACCATGTGAAGTGCTCCACTGTGCAGTGTTGAATACCTGAAGGCATTGGAAGGATGCTTTGAAATGGAATTTGTTCTTGGGTTTGTTGTGGTTTTAGTCTAGTACCTCTGGTTATCCTGAACTGAACAGCTTCTCAGTAGTTGCAAAAGTTTTCCATATACAGCTTGGATATATGATATTGCTGTGTGACTGTTTTCTTCTTTTCAGCCTTTCTCTCTGCTTCTTGCTCCAAAAGGAGTGGCCGCAGGGATGTGGAAGGGGACACCTTACTACTTGTATTAGTCTTTCATCTTCAGCTTTTTCCTGTGTACACAGAAATTTAAGGGTTGTTATTTGGTCCCAGTCATTTTATCCGTGGCCATTCCAGTGCCTCGGGTCGTTGAGTGGCATTTCTGAAGACATGACAAGCATTTTTACTGCACTGGGACAAATGTTATTGTTATAGAGACAGAGGCATTTTTAATTATATAGCAAATCTTTAGAATGGTTTAAAAGTATTTTAGTACAAATCCCGGTTATAGATACAGGATTTATATATATTATATATAATATATAAATATAGCTATGGTATACTGAGAGAATCTATGAAAGCAGTTTTATTACACTGTAACATGAAGTAACAGTGAACAAATCTTAACAGCGTTGAAAATGTCTGGCATAAGTAAATCTTCAAGAATTGTTTGAATTACATTTATTAAAACACCAGGTCAGGTAAAGAGTCTTTTTTTCCTGTTCCTACTTCATGTGCAATTTATTTTCTTAAGGAGTAAACCTGTTTTTTAGTCTAAATTTCATCTGTGCATTTCACTTTACAGCTACTGTTAGTTTATTAAATAAAAGTCCACCAGTCCTACCCATTTCCCATTGTTTCTGACACACCTTGATTTCTTTGGTTGAGCTACAGTTTAATTTAAGCTATCTTGCTGACTATTGGAAATTCATCCATAAAACATTAATAAAGTATATTTATAACTCCTATCACATTACTCTGCAATGTGTAACAAACTTTGTGAGTGTCTCTTAGGAAATAATGTGAACAAAGTGGATATGTCAGCGTACAGTTTATGAGCAGCTATTAATTCTATGTTGTTGAAGCGTTATTGATGAATATGTTTCCTTGCATTTCATGGTTTTATCACTCAAAATAAACATATACAGTTATATATGTCAAATGGGCTGCTTGACTTTTGTCTCTGACCATGGGGTTATGTTTGGGCTGTTTAAAATGCCACTAGCTCTTATCTGTGAGGTGGAACCTTTGCCTGAGACTAATTAGAAAACTAAATTACAAAGTTGTTAGCAGGACATCATGTAGCTGAATTGGATGGCTGTTTTAAGGGGCACAGCTAAAGTGAATCCATTCTCATGTGACTTTTAAAGTTGATTGTCTTTCCCTGTGACTGTGTTACTTAAACTACCCCTAACTACTGAGAGCAGTTTTTAATGAGTAAAAATACTTGTGTATTGTAGGCTCAGATTTGTTATTTGAGGCCAGAAAATTTGGGAGAGATATTAAAACAATCTCACTGATTATGCCATTACTCCAGGCATGGATAATAGCTTTTAAAAGCTGCAGAAAACTAATCTGAAAAGAATTATAAATATATTCACTGTTCAATAAGATGGCCAATATCTGCTCTTTGCACCAAAGAAATGAGAGGGTATATATACATAGGGGTTAATATAACTGGTTATTCATTTTTTCCACACTTGTATTGTTCTTGTTTGGTAGGAAGTTAGCACAGTACCAGTTAAGGGTAAGGGCAATGGAGCAATCGTGTGAATGCAACACATAAAGTGTATGTTAAAAGTATTTTTGAGTGTTACACAAATATGCAACCACACTATCGAAACATGTATTGCAGCACTATGAAATTTTGTTTGTGTAAACTTTGATCTTGGTAAACTGCTTCCTTTATTACATTATCATTCTCCTTTTATCTTGGTAAGAGATGACAAATATGTTTGGTACCTGGTTGAGTAGATTATCACGACATCTTTGAAAGGCTGGAATAATTACTTCAATTTTATGGGAGTTACTGCATTGGAAAAAATAACGGTTGAGGAGTGATAAATTTGACACTGAAACAGTCTGTGGCTGAAATATGCTCAAAAATGTATGAAAAAATAATTTTCACAACTGCTTAAACTGTGCTTGAAGTCTCTAATTTTGTATGCAGATGACTCAAAACGAAATATTAACCTTATAATTATGCATACAAACACAGTATTGCCACCCTCTCTACATGCATTCCATTCCCAAGACATATTTTAACATCACTCCCCATAATTTAAGATTGATTTTGCTATTATATAACGCCTTGGTGCGTCATGTATTATTGTGGTGGTGTGATGCTTCATTAATTGTCTGGTTTGCAACCTCCAGATTTTTTTCTAGTTTGTTACAGTAGAAACTATTAATAAAATTGTCTGCATTGTGTCAGTGTGCCACACATACTCTTCAGAATTTCGATCTTTACTACCCTGAAACTGTTTTTTTTTACTTTGCAATGTATTTTTTTGTTTTTGCATTTTTTCCCATTAATTTTTCACTCTTACATACTGAAATGTTCCTTTATGAAAAGCAGGTGGCATTACAATCAATAACCTTGTTTATCTCTTTGTGATGAACTGAACTGTGGCGTTATATAATACCAAAACTTTTAAAATCATGTATATCATATGTGAATAGAGAAGTGCATATTCAGAACTTTCTTCAAAATTCCAAGTTGTAGCTTTTGGTTTTTCATTTGGTACAATACGTGTGCATGTTGTTGAGCTGTTCCATTTGAGCTTTAGAGGTTTCTTTCCCAGTTTTCTACAGTAGTTTGCCATTGGCCCATATGTGCTGTGGTGTTGTAACTTTTTCTGTGGTAAATTTCACAGTTGCAGTTATGGTGGGAGATAACTTCTTTTTTCAATATCATGTCTACCAATATGTGCTTTGGTCCTTAAATTGTCTCCTTCCTTACCTGTGTTTTCCTTGTAGTATCAGAATAAAAAAAAATCATGGGGATGGGTGTCTGTAAAAAAGTTTTCTCTTTCTTTTCAAAATTGCACATAAATCAACCTAATTTGCAGCAGTAATGATTTGAAAAAGTTGCTGGATAGCAAAGCTAAGGTAATATTCTTTCTCCTACTCCATTGTATTTTACGACACTGTAGAATGCTCTCTGCAAGTAGAAAAACACATATAATGGTACTAGGCTGAATGTCCCTGCTTTTCTAGAGGCAGGTGAGGGAACTGCTTCAAGAATCACTTGAATGCCAGAGACAGCCCTTCATTTATTGCAAGGCTGATGCCTCTCTGATTTCCCTTTATTAATATATTGTTTTCTAGTGTGTGGATTAATTATTTGATATTGCAGTTGATGACATATGGGATATTATGACAGTCTTCCAATAGCAGGAAAAAAGTTCCTAATTATAAAACATTTGCATTGGTTTTATTGCAAATCTTAATTGTAACGTTGAGTTCAGGTGACCCTGTATTTATCCATTTTTGACAAGTTCCATGATTTTTATTACTGCTAAGAACCTCTCTTCTGTTTTACTTACTGTTTAAATTTCTTTAATATCCATATGATATCCACTGGCTTTAGAAAGGCAATGTATAATTACTTTCTTTCTCAAGGAAACGGTATCATTGCTGCTTTTTCCTGGCAATTATCCCCACAAGTATATCTTATTTGTCAGTCCATTACTTTCTCAGTACTTTCTTCTATTCTTAAAAAGACTTTAGTGGCTGGGATTGGAAGAAAGCAATTATGTTGTCTATGCATACATAGTAGAAAATGCATGAAATTGTGAGCATAGGTAATTTTTACTGATTCTCTTTAGAAAACCCTGAATTGGAGTGTAATTACTAAAAATGAATAGAGATTTTGTGTAATCAAATAAATTAAAGTTTTGTTTCTAGTAGTTTTCATGGTCAAGAAAATCTGAAAATGTTAGTTTTAAGCAAAAGTTTTACAGTTAGTAGAACACTTAAAGTACCAATTTCTAATATGAAGTAGGAAAGGCACAAATTTGAGTAGTTGCATTCATTTAATGCATACTTTTCATTGTTTTCACTTCCATATGCGCTATAAAGCAGTTTCCATGTAACTGATAAAGAGAAATTTAGAAGAGGTTATAATTTCTTATTTCAGGACTTGACAGGTTTCACTCAGATACTTAGAAGAATGTTTACACTTTCAGTTTTACCCTTTTTTCTAAGGTCTTTCAGTTGCTGCTTTCACAAGTTCTGTGCTTGCCATCAAAATACTTTTCCTTCACACATTCCAAGTTGATGCTTGCCTGGGGCATCTGACACACAAATAGATCATTTCATGTGGGTAATTGCAATAGGTGTGGACATGACTTTGCAGACTAAAGCAGCTGGGGCAGAGGGCCTGCAATTTGACAAGGTTTTCTTTAAAGAACACATTTTTCCAAACAGATCAAGGTTGTAAATGCAAAGGGCCTTCTCCTCTGTGGGCTGTTTCAGGGAAATTACACAACACTGGGAATATTGAAGAAACTTTGCAGTACGCTTGCCCCATCCTTCCGTGTTTGTGGTGGTGCAGGCTCAGTTGCTACATGGCTTGTTATTTTCTTTTCCCCTACTACCTTTCTTCTTCCTCCTGCTTCCTTTTTTCACCTTCGTTTCTGCTCTTAGTTGTACCTTGCAGTCTTCTCCCCCCCTCCACTTCACCTTGTGTTTTGCCTTTCATCTCCAAGTTGTTACATGTGTTCTCTTGGGCTGGAGCTACGTTCCATTTCAGTATGAAATGTTCAGTTACAGGACACATTGCTCTTATGCAAAACATTTTAATTGCAATTTGAAGTGCACCTACCGGCTGAAGACTAAACATGTGGCCATTTTAAAACTGGGAAGTCAAGAAAAGATTAAGTCTTGTATTTTTTTTACTTTCTTCCTAAATTTTTTTTTACATACGTATTTAAAACTCTGGCATTTCAGAGTGGGATTTATTAGGCTGAATTTTTAATTCCATTTTTAATTCACTTTTCTCATTCCACTGTTGTATGTTAAGACTGTTACACTGCTGACAGCCATATGAAAGGAGAGATATTTAAACTAAGGCAGCTCAGATACAGTTGTGATTAACTGGATGGTTCAGTCCACGATGTTGCTACTTCCAGGCTATACAAGCTTTGTTCACCTGCTGAGATAACACAGGTCCAAAATGGCAATGTAAATGACAGTATTTTGGAGGATTTCTACTTACTTGGAATTTAAAGGCACATACATTAGGATACATGAGCTGTAAAAGTATGGAAAAGGGGATTTGGTAGTTTATAGTTCTTTTAAATCTCAATGTAAACTTTTTTTGCTAGATTACTAGAAATTTCCCAGATGCTGTGTTAAACAATCAGTTTTAAGTGCAGCTTCTATTTGGTCTGGAGACAGGTGCACTGGTTCTGACAAAGGATTGACAGAATGGTTGGCTGTGGGGTTGTGATTTTGTTCGCTTTTGTTGGGTTTGTTTGGTTTTGTGTTTATTTGTAACTGTGACATTTTAAATATATACAGATCAATTTATGATGCTGTGGTTGTTTTGTTTCTGTTTCAGTTTATTTGTATTCTAAGGTGTGTGAATCCTTTGTTACTAAGACTTGCTAGGCAGTATGTAAACCAAACCATCAGGCAAATGTTTGAGGTTCTCGTTAATGGTTTTCATTATTTCACTGATGTGGCTGCACTGATAGGTGTTAAGATGGCATCATCTGTTCTTCTGCTGAGATCAGCTGAAGCAGTTTCATGTTGTTGGCTTCCTGTGTTTGGAGATAGCTAAAAAGTGATAGCAGACCACAATGCTTTGACTAGACTTTTCTGCTTTACCAGTTTCTACCCAAATGCTTGCTGAAATCTAATATTAGGAACTGAAAGATTTGTTCTCTTGTTTCAGTTTTTGACATGTATGGAAGTGTTGTTCATATATGACTGGAAGTCCAGTGCCAGGCTTCCTCTTGACTTCATCAGGGCTGCAAGCATTCTGAAGTTGTCTTCTAATTTTGCTCAGAGCAGCACATCTGAATCTCCATTTCTTATGTCTAACATGGCAATCTTGTCCAAAGAATCCCATTCCCTCCTTTTTATGGAAGAAAAGAGCAATTGTTTCTCTGTAGTTTTTCCTCAGACATAGTTCTGTTGTAAACTGGAGTTGCCACAAGTCCTTGTACTATAAAAAATTTCCCTTAGAGAATTTCTGGGTGAAATAGTCACAATACTAAAAAAGGGTGGTTTTATTTTCTTGTTTGGTTGGGCACAGGGTTTTCTGAAAACTATTACTTCCATTTCACAGAGAGGATGCCCTGTGGGTTAAATTTGTAGCTCTTAACCATTCTGGTGGTGTCAGTACTCCAGAAACATCTGGATAAGGTGAGAAAGTTGCTCTCTGAGATCATGGAGATGCTTAATTTCACCATGGGGAAGTAGTGTGGACCAGTCCTCTAACACCAGATTGCCAGTTCTTCCTGGATTTCCTTTTCATTCTCAAATGAAATCTTGAATTTGAGATATCTTCAAGTATCTGAAAACTGTCAGCATGATGGGTTATAGAAATGGATGCTCCTTCTACTCCTTATGAGTGTTGGTGGATGCTGCAAATAGTCAAAATGGTGACCTTTATGGCAGGCATAATGAGCAGTCTGTTTTGTTTGGGGATTCCCTGCCTACACCTTGCTCCTCTAGGTAGGAAACAATGTTCAGCCTTTTTGGCTTTTCAAGTTTCCTTAAGATTTTCCCTAAATTTCATTTGAGGGAAATGCATGGTTGGTGAAGTAGGGGAATCTGGCTGGGGACGTCATGGTGTGCTGTGTATCGAGTACAGCATCTGCTGGGGGTAGCTGAAATGTGTGTCTCAGAACCAGGACTGGGGCTGTTCCACAGAGCTCTGCTCAAAGGCTGCCCTGCAGATCTGCAGCTTCTGGGGTGGGCTGCAGAAAGAGCCTGACTGCTTCTGCATAGCTCCTGTTGAGGAGATTGCTGTCCAGGGTCATTTAATAAAAACCTTGAATAGTGGGGCTGGCCAAGAGAAGGTCTTTCTTCCTGAGAATTGCACATATGAGACCTTGTTGGCTGAGTTGATTTAATAAGTCTTTTTAACTAAGGCTTATTCAGGATTTTCGCCTTCCAGACATATCAAAATAAAGAAATGTGTGCTGTGACACTTGCTGACTTGGAAATTCAAAGAACTTTCTCACTGGCACAGTCAAGTAGGGCTTCAAAACAGTTAGCTGTCATACAGAGTATTTTTCTAAGGATTTTGATTTCCTTGCACAGGAAGAATTGAAAGGAAATTACTTCAGACTAATGTATTTTTTAGTGGGAAGAAATTAATAGCTTGATATTCAGTTTTCTTCTTTCTGTAGTTCCTTTTAAATCTCCCTCTCCATTTATCAATCTGCTTTCTCCTGGCAGAGAGAACCATGGTTCAAAATACACATTGGTGGCTGGGAAGATCATCCAGTTGGAATGAAATTCCTCTTGACTTTATGCTAATCAATTTATCATTGATTATTTTAATGTGCCTTTTTCTTAAGCTTCAAGTTAAATCAGCTCATCATACTAAGAAACCTGAAGCTAGAAAGTATTTTAAATAGCAACCACTCAACAGAAGAATTCTGTGGTTAATAACTGAAATATGTTTCTCTGTGTATTGGAAAGATGAATCCCTGTAGAGATCTCTTATATCACCTGTGAATATAAGTAGTTAGATATTTTGTACTTAAATTTGGTATTGTATTTTATTAGCAGAATTTCATCAGTGGCAGCATCAGTACTTAAGACAAAAAGAAATCAGGTTGTAATAATGGATAATAAAGAGAAATGTCAGGCACTCCAAATTCACTGACTGATAATTCAAGCAGCTTCTCCTTGCATTTAGTAATCATAAGATGCCTCTTTTTGCCTCTCCTCAGAGCCTTGCCTGTGTGAGGATTGCCTTTAGGACTTCCTTAAATGCCTAGTTTTTTCCGAATGAAAGGTCATAGAGCAGATAATCTTAATGCTTAGGTTTGTGCATCTGTCACCATCTGACTGCACAGAAAAATCTAATATTCCTAGGGTGTATCATGTCAGCATTTGTACAGACCATGTGGGTCTGATACCTTATATTTTTTCCCATGTTAATTGCTCAGAGATATTTGATAATTATGGTGCTTTTGCAACTCCTTGTCTGTCCTAAGGAAACTTGTTTACTCTAATCCATAAATGTGTAGCAGTTCAGTCCAAGAATAAGTGATAATCTCTCCACAGAACAACAATAAAAAGAAGAAACCTCAACTACTTTTTGTAGCAAGTTTAAGGAAGTAGAAATTCATATAATCATGATTGTTTTCTAGAAAGTGTCTTTAAAATCACAGAAATACGTAAGACCTCCCCCATATTTTTTCTCATCGCCTGAGGGAAAATGTTAGGAATCTCTACAGTCTGATCAGCCATGGGACAGCAGTTGATCTACAAGATAAATCTTGTTTGGTGGTCTTCTAGGGTTTTTTGTTAAAACATATAACCTGGGCAATAGCTTAAAAGATCCCTTTATGCTCTCTAAAGGGAAGATTAAAAATAGATTTGTGTGTAGAATAATAAATGCTAAAATTTTTCATAATGGGTGAGAATACAGTAATGAAATTACTGAATACAATTGGAGTTTTCTGATGGTTTTTGATGTGTTTTGTAAGCATACAAGTTCTAGTGTCGTTTTCCCTTTTTCTTAATATGAAGTCAGTGTCTTCGTAAGTACAGCGGCAAAGCTGTCTCAAGATAAGTAATGCATTGTCCTGATGACTGCTCTGTCAGAAAGTTATGCAGAGGAAAGGACAGGTTACAACCAGATTAAAATGTTAGGAGTCATAGTTGAAATATACTTTATACCAGCAAATTGTTATGCATTTACCTGTAAAACAGCAATGTGCTACTATTGATCAGGGGTTTTTACTCCTTACAAAGCTGAAAATACTTTAATACTTGTTTCTGCAATACAGTCATTTGGTTATGGCCCATTTTTCAAGTCCTGGGATATTTGTCTGAAATTACCTTCTCTTGATAATTTCAGCAGTTCCTTTCTAATAAGTATCAATTCTGATACCTCTCCTGAATGTTCAATGTGTCCCTTTTCCACCTGTGTTCCCTGGATCTGCTTTTGCAAAACAAAGGAGTTTTGTCTTTCAGAGCGGGAAGTTCACAGGAAGTGAATCAGGAGGTGTCATTGATCTTACACTGGATGAAGAGGATGACAGCTGCTCTCAAGGTTGGTGAAAAATACTTTCCTAGCTGCAGGGATAGTTGAGCTACAAGTGTTATTTCATCCTTTGAATGGCAGAAAGGAATCAACTTCTGTTTCTGCTTAGTGTATTCTTTTCTTTGGTGTTTCAGTTAGATAGGACTCCTGTTAAAAAATTATGTTAGATATTAAAAGGAATTTTGCTTACAGTCTTAAAGATTTTTACTATTCCTTTATTTTAAGCATTAGGGCTATCTGTGCATAAGTACCTCAGGCTTGGGGAGTAATTTGAGATGTTTGAGTTTTTGATTAACTTTTCAAAAGCTCTTCTAGATGTATTTATTTTTTCTTTTTACTGGTTATAATTAAAGGGCTTTTAATTCTACAGTTGATATTTAGGCATTAGAGTATTACAGCTTGTAATCTTTTGTTTAACTAACACTTTATGTGCAAGAGTTTAAAGACCAAATGCAAACT
Organism: Molothrus ater; assembly: GCF_012460135.2. Taxonomy (NCBI): domain Eukaryota; kingdom Metazoa; phylum Chordata; class Aves; order Passeriformes; family Icteridae; genus Molothrus; species Molothrus ater. The sequence goes on from NC_050482.2 coordinate 48,108,518, forward strand.
GTTGTTTGCTTTGGGACTGTATGCCAAGAGCAGAGTAAATATAGTTGTGCTCTTGTGTACTTTGGCAGTTTGGATGCACTTCATCATTTAAAAGAACACATTTCTTTTTATATAAATCTTGTGTAAATGTAGGCCAGTCTAATTATAGTTAGCATTGGATTAGTGAAGAATGGTAGTACTTCACAGAAGTAATGAGTCTCTACGTAAGGCCATGTATTGTGCTGTCATTTCCATTGGAAAAAAAGCATATTTCTACTACTGGAGGTAAAAATTTCATTCTGTTTGGCCACTAAATGCATGTCCCTGTGCTACATTCTGAAGTCCAGCCACCAAGAAGTTTGATTCCTCTGGACAACCTTGTAGTTATTTCTCTAGCTTGTGCATTCAAGTTCTACACAAACATTCTTAATAGCTTGACTTGCTTTGCATTGTATTACACAAATGTAGAAAATCATTTTGGCATGTGGTAGCATTTCTTCCAGTGAGAAATCGTAGAGTTATGGAATGGTTTGGGTTGGAAAGGATCTTTAAGGTGATCTCATTCCAGCCCCCCCTGCCATGGGCAGGGACATCTCCCACTGGCCCATGTTGCTCAAAGCCCCATCCAGCCTGGCCTTGAACAGTTCCATGTGATGTTATCACCAAAAAGGGAGTGTGTGAGGTACACAAGTATTAGCGAGGCATGATGCAATTCAGATAGCTGACTCTGCTTTTCACAGTGAATTGAGTATGAGCCAACAGTGTGTTCTCATTTCAATTTAAGTATTCCCCCAAACTGACACTGGTGGAACCACAGCTGAAATAGGGTGTCCAGTTCTGGCTCCCTTTTCTTCAAGCTCAGAAGAGTTGTGGTAGCACTGGAGAGGTTCCCACTGATGGTGTCAGGATGGTGAAGGCCTGGAGTGCATGACCTGAGAGCTAAGCAAGAGACAATGTCAGGGCAGCCTACAGCTCCTTGGAGGATAGTTACAAAAATGACAGAGCACAACTCTCTTCAGCAGTGCCAAGTGATACATTAAGGAAGGAACTGTGGCCATGAACTATAAGTTCAGGAATGAGGAGGAAAGAAATCAGCATAGTGCTGCACAGAGGATGGTAGAAACTGTCCTATTGAATGTTTTTGAGATTTAGCAGGGCAAAACCACAATAAGTTGCTATTGACAATCCAGCTTCAACAAGAAATTGGACTACACAGCCACCAGAGGTCCTTTTCAGCCAGGATTTTGACTTGACAAGCTGAGTGGCAGAATAGCTGAGGCAAACAAGTTTTTATCACTGTCATCTCTTCTGAGGGTTAGTTCTCAAAAAGATAAAAAGGTGGTTACCTTAAGACTGTGCAAGCCTGTCAGACAAGGTTAACCTCCCCAGTCCTATTTAATATTTTGTAAAAGACACCCAGCAGATAGATTAAAATGGATTTGGGGTATATTTTAAAGTAGCATGTCACAGTATTGTAATATATTTCAGCTAATATTTTTCTATCTTAAAAGTTTCTGAAAATAACATTTTTTTCTTCCTAATTGCATTAAGTAGATGCTCACCTCACAATTGCCATAAAAGATCAATACCACAGTTGCACATAAAATTGTAAGACTGCTTCTGTAGGTAGGAGTGCTACAGAGTTGTAGCTCCATTGCAGCTTAATTCTTCCTCAGTTTCTTTGTTGGGGCTTGAGCCAGTATCTTAAAAATTTATCCAGTGGGATATTATGAGATTCTTTTCCCTTAATGTCAGGTCTTAGAATACTGTCCTTCCATTAGGAGGAAGGTTAGTGGAGTACTTCTGTGCTCCAGGGGAAGGGTTAACACAGGGTTAGCTCCCCTGTGTCTCTTCCCTGCACAGCAGAAGCTGGTAGTCTGAAGCCAATGCAGGTTAGTTCATGTTGGGAATTTGTGTGAGAAGTCAGTGGTTTTTAATATGTGCTGTAAAAACATAGGAAGCTCTAATAAAAGCTTGAGTTTCACCCTGCAGTAAGAACACAGCACTAGGATTTTGGAGCAAGTTTCTCAGGAATGCATTCTGATAAAAACTTCAAGGTTAAACAGAGGAGGAGTACACTTCTAACAGCTTTTGCATGATCATAAGCATCTGTGTACCTTTGGCCAAGTATTTTTTCCACTGAAGTTTGTTTACAGCAAATGTGGAGCAGGTTTTATTTTCTCCCAGATTTACACAACCTCAGGATAGAAAATACTTTCAGCATTATGGTGTTTCCTGCAGGGGTATTAGCTCGATACTAATTCAAATTCAAGATCAACACTTACATAGTGTTGTTGGGAACATCAGTTCCTGATTATGTCTTTTACAGCATTGTCACCCACATAAAAAGTAAGCCTAATTCTGCTACTTGTAATAGGTATGTGAATAGATCTTATTATCTGCTAATATCTAATAATATCTTCTGATTTGTGCAAAAATTATGAATGAAGACGGTGTGTAATTTTTGAGAAACCATGTTAAGAGTAATCTAGATACTTTCCTGTCTGCAAGTATCTTGCAATACTTGCACTTTGGACCTTGCTGGCCTTTTTATAAAAAGGATCATCAAATTATTTTGTATTAATATTGAAACAATTAATAGATTTAATCCAAAGTGGGTCTGTAGTCTAAGAAAGATACCTAAATGCACTCTTAAATTAAAACAACTATGTTCTGCTTTTTCATTATTTTGTGAGAAAAATTATTATATACATAATCAGTGCTTTATTTTATAAGACTAGTTAACAAATCTGTAGTTCTCTGGATAATTTTTTTCTTATTCTTGAGCATGCCTGTGGCATGCTTGGTGTTCTGTAATCTACCTATACCAGTTATGAACCAGAACACTGTTCAAACCTCCTTTGTGCTATAACTGCAGTGTTGTAGACTGTTTCTGGCATGGAAATTAGTCCCTCTTCTGTTTTGTGTATTAGAGTAGGAGTTTTGCTTACACCTCCAGTAGTAACAGTTTCCATTTCATGCTTATTTCCATAAATCATACTTTGCTGTGTCCTCTAGGTCCATGTTTGTTGTGAATATGATGCTGTGTTCATTTAGTATTGGAAACTGTTCCATAATGACTTCTAACCTTAGTCCTGTGCTTACTATGTACCCAGTCTTCCTCACTGGTGTTTTTTTTTTTTTTGCTTAAATAGTCTTTTCCTCTTATTTCCATTTATTTAATGAAGTCTAGTTAGTTATCTGTCATCATTTCCTGTGGGTGGTGCAATGCTGACCTAGTTTCCAGTCACTGGAATGCCAGCAGGGCTCTTCTTGATTTGTCAAGGGTAAATGAACTTGCTCTGTGTGAAATCAAAAACAAAAGCAAAACTGGAAAAGCCCTCTTGTTTGTCCAGACTGTCATCTTTCCTTGCACCACATTTACAGCAGTAGGCTGTAAAGGTGTTTACTTGTTGCACTGTAAGTGCATCTTGTAAATCATGACTAAGAAGGCACTCACCTCACTGAAATTATTCAGTGCTAGTTGAGATGTGCAGCAGTCTCTAAATATTTGAAGTAAAAACAGATGTGTATACATCTCTGTAGGAATCTCTTTGAAGTCAAGTCATTTATTGAACACTGGGAAATCTCTCATAATCAGGGACAATAAAAGAAGCTTGAACCAATCACAAGGCCCATTAGTTAATCAAAGAGCAGGAAGGATCTCACCTTTTGTTTTCAAAATAAGCATCCCTTCACTGCTCCTTTTATAGACTTTGGGAAAAAAAACAAACAAAAAACCACAGTATATTTTCATCCAGTGGCTTCAGTGAAGTAGCTTGGCTGTTGAGTCTACAGAAAAACAATATGGGCTGCAATTCATACTGTGTTTTATTCTTGAGGTCTTGAATTTGGGGATATGGTCTGGGGGTGACTATGCTGGTGTTGGGTTGATGGTTGGACTAGATGATCTTTAAGGCCTCTTCCAACCTTGATGATTCTGTGATTCTGTAATTATGTCTCATAGAATCATATAGCAGTTTGTGAAGGGTACTGCTTCTTCAAGCTGTTAGCAGCTAGTGTTAAACACAGCTCAGGGAGACCATCCAAATAGTCTTAAACTGCCAGAAACCCCAACACTCTGAGCTATGGTGGCATTAACCTTCTTCTTAATGCTTTCAAATCTAGCTGGTATACTTAATTGAACATTTTAAATGTGGTCCTCACTATATTGTTCTATTTTCTCAAGAGTAAAATGAGTATTTACATATTGTCATCTTTATATTCTATGCTCTTTTACTGAATTAGTGGCTGATGTAAGTACAGTTTTATTAGGGGAGAATCCTTTTGAGTATCAGTCCTTAAAATCTACTCTTTTATCTTGTGGTGTTTAGTTCTTCAGGGGTGGGTGCCTCCTCTGCCCATTACTGCTTTAATGTCCAGATGAAAGCTTCTCAATTTTTCCTAATTCAACTTGTGCAAAGTCTTGATTACATACAGCCTTACACTCTAATTAATATTTTATATAGTCACAAATAAACTAAAGCAGGAAACAGTATTGCAGTAGTAAGCTACAGATATAGGCAATATTTGTCAGTATCACAAGTCAGTAAGTCATGTTGAGGAGGGTGTCAATGTGATAAAACAAATTTTCTTTTTAAAATTTTCTGTAAATAATAAAGCAATTTCCCCCTTTTTAAGTAAATATTGTGAAAATTCAAAGTAGCAGCAAGAGAACTAACAGATTGAAAAAAGGAAAGAGTCAGCAAATAAAAAGATATAAACATCAAAGGTAGACAAGATTTATTTAGGGAACAAAATTTGAGTACTGCAGTGTTCAGGCCTTTAAAGGTTTTAGGATTTGCTTTTAGTAACAACTTTTAAAGACTTTGGCACAGTGTTCCCTTGAATTCAGGTTTCCAAATTGCTCTGAAATGTGCAGACTTCATGATAATAGAATAAAACATTGTGGAGTGTGTCTGGACAGGGAAAATTGCAGGGATGAAAGTAAAAAGATTTAAATGAGTTTTCTGCAGATTTGTTTGCATAAGCAAAAAAGGTCAGAGAAATGTCATGCTTCGAATATCCTCACCAGTCTGTAAATGGGGGAGGGAGGAAAGGATTGTAAAACTCTGTGGTGCTTGGAACTGTGATTCAGAAATAAAAATTTCTGTTTGCTATTGCCTATATCTTTTGTTTCTTTTAAAGCAGATGGCAAGAAGCAGAAGCAGAACCAGAGCCAGGCACCTGTGCCAGGACTGAGCATACCCAGCCAGCCCTTGACTCGACCCCTGCAGCCTTTGCCACCTTTGCAGCCAAGCCCTGTGCAGCAGCCAGGTGTGCCAACAAGTGGCCCTTCCCAGACCACCATCCATGTAATACCAACAGGTAACTTCATTGGACATCACTGTGTGAGTGCAGTGGCTGCTTTTTTCCTTGAATTAGACTGCTGTGTGCTCTACATTTTGCTAATCTTTTAAAGTGAATATGCAAAATGTTTGAGTCACTTCATAATCTTTCATTCTAGTCAGTTTCCCATAACATTTTTTCTTTTAAACTGATAAAGGGGAAGGACAGTACTACTGATTTGAAAAGAATTCAGGGTCAATTTTATTTATGGAGAGGAAGAAATCCTGCTGAGGATAGTCATGGAAGTTATTAAATATACTACTGTTGGTAAAAGTGAAGGAGAAGAAACCTGTACCTTCTTTAAGTAATGGGGGAAAAAACATTATCAGCATCACTCCTATGTCTGTCCCTTGGCAGTTAATTCTTTTGGCAGAGGGAATGGCAAGGCTGACATTGAAGTTCTAGCCCTAGTTAAATATTACTTTGCAGCGTGATTATGTTTTCCCCTGTCTAAAGAAATGTAGATCCTCTTTTTTTCTTTCTTTTATTTTTTTTCTGTATGTGATCGCTGAAGATTAGCTGGCATTGGAATTCCTTTATGATTACTGTGTTCTGCAGACTCCTTGGTGGATTTTATATTCTTCCACTGTCCTTACACACAAGACCTTTGCAGGGAGTGGGGGAGATATTATATTTATTTTCTCTGTTAGGAAGCTGTATATATATTGACTTTAATATTTCAGTAAAATACCATTTAGGCTGTTTTCACTTCTCTTGCAATACCCAAAGCAGACACAGTTTTTATTTTACATGGCTCAGATGAGTCAGTTTTCCAAAGGAGAAGTGTACTCTGGAATAGGCATATGGCTTTGACTCATGGAATTCAGATTTAGGGTGTGCTCTGTCTTTTTTTCAGCTTCGACAGCGGTGAATGTAACTCATCGGCCCGTGGCTCCAGCTAATCCCAAGCTTCCTATCCCAAGAACCCCTGCTAACCATCAGGTGGTCTATACCACTATTCCTGCACCACCAGCTCAGAATCCTGTAAGAGGAGCTGTCATGACCAGCCCATCCTTAAGGCCTGTCACCCCACAGACTGGAGGTAAGGGATGATTCCTCCCATGTGCTTCTGACCGTGACATAGCTTGGTACGTTCTACCTCATGGATGTGGCATTTAGGTTTTTGATTTGGATGTGTTGTTTGGTCTTTTTGCAGTACCTGGTATTAGTTAGAGAGTTTAGGGTTTTTTCCCAGTTTATGGAATTCAGAAAATTCTCGGGCTGCTAAGAAATTCTATTTGCAGCTATGTGAATGAGGAGAAATTGGAGTTAAGTCATCCCAGGCACCAGCTCTGCCAATTAAGTATCTGTGGTACACACCCCACATACTTTACAAGGCAGTGGAAGGTAATATGACAAGCATCACCATAGAAGATCATATTTGATTTCCTGGCTAAAAGTTATATTTCTATCAGGCATCCTAGTGTAATTCCTTAGCAATCTCTGATGTCCTGTGCTCAGCAAATTTCTTTCCTTTCTCAAGGCTTCAAGAGATGAAATTTCTCACCAGATGTATCAGAAATTGATATATGCTTGAGTTTCCTTGAGATGTTGGCAAGTTCCCCTTGACTTTGCAAATGCATAAGTGATACCTTCTCCTAGCAATAAACTCATTTTCTGAAATGAGTAATAGATGTCAAAAATAAAGAACTGAAATGATATTTTGTTACAAAGTGGTGGATTTTAACTGTTTGTTTTTTTTTTTTCTCCCCACAATTTCTACACTATAGTTGTTTTAACACCTTTATGTTTAACATAAATTTCCCTTTTTTATGAGTATGTGCCTTCCTTTGTGATGTCCTGGTAGTAATGCTGCTACTAATGTATATTGATTTATGTTATCATTGCAACAGCCTTTAGTGCCAGTAGCAGATGCTTCTTGAGTAAGCGTGCTGCTGCACTTTGTCTTTGAAAAATTGATTGTGAGAACCCATCCAAAGTGTTTTGCAAATTGCAGTTTTGTACTTCTGCCTCAAGTGAGTAGTATCCCTACCTAGAAGTGATGCTATGTTTGTATCTTATATCTTATTAAGGCATTTCTGACCGTCTTCAGGTGGTTGTAGTTTCCTGAGACAGAGCTACAGTCATACTAAACCAGTGTATCTTACCAGGTTCTCACAGAGGAGGAATAGCCAGCTCAGGTTACAGTTTAAACCACAGGAGTTCACACAAGCTTCATCAGCTTCTTAGAGAAACTCCAATAAGAAAAAGATATAAAGCACCTGCCCAGTGTTTAGCACTTTATAATTAAAGCATTAAGATTTAGCACTCTGAGTCCCTGCCTTGCACTCACACATTACACAGACTTCTGACCCTCATTCCCTGTGGATTGTAGTTTGATGTATGTTTATGAAGAAAAGAAATTGCCATACAATAACTGTGGTTTCCTGATAATGTGTTGCTTTGTGAGCTTGTCTTCTGGAGTATTAGAATGCTTCAGTCTTACACAGGTGTAAAACTAGGGTATCATAGAGATTGCCTCAAATCTTGTATTTCTCGACAGAAATGGAGGGATAACCCAGGCAATCCATAACAATGAGCAAAGGCTTTGAGTTCACAGAACATAAATGTTCCAACAGTGACTAGATAAAGTGTTACTTAAGATAATTAGATGTGGTATAAAATGAATGAAAACTTGGTAGCTTGCAAGAGTTTTGGCTATTATTTACAAGGCTATAAAACTGTCTAGTTTATTCCTGCCAGGCAGGTCAGTTTGCGGTGGGAATGACTGAAATGTTGATGCCTGTGAGTAGTGTCCATCATGGAGTCTGTTCTGGGAGGGAGGACAAGCTTCTTGGACAGTGACCTAGCTTTTTTGCTTTCAGTGCTATCCACAGCACAGCCTTCTGAGTGAATAACATTGTGCTGCAGCAGCATTTCTCTTTTCCTTTCTGAATCCCAAAATGATGTAATTGTTCTTTTCATACTTAAGCTCCCTGTATCTCCCACGCTTCTCCTCCTCACCCATTTCTTTCATGCTACAAAGTGCTAAAACAACATTCTGTCCCCTCTGCAAACACAAGCGCTTGCTCTGTCTCACTTTTACAGCTTCAGGGGATGGGAGGTGATTTTGTTGTTACACAGTGCTTCATCAGTCTGCTGGCAGCTGGAGGAGTCTGTCTGAAATTTGGCATCATGCAGCAGAACCAAGGAGCTGGTCTTCCAATGTTCTGTTTAGCTGCCTGTAAGTATGGAATACTCAGTGTTCGTTGTGCTCCTTGCAGGTGTGACCGTGCGGATGCCTCAGACAACCTACGTGGTGAACAGCGGGCTGGCTCTGGGCTCGGGAGCGCCTCAGCTCACGGTGCACCACCGACCACCGCCGCAAGCGCACACTGTGAGTGGGGCTCTCCAACCACCTCCTCCAATGTACAGCCTTGTCTCTGCACTGGGATCTCAGGCTGCTCTTAGTGTGAGCTGCAGAGCACTCAAATGCCTTGTTGACACTCCACAGCCAATTCTGTGCATGGCACCACCCAGTCACCTACAGCAGCTCCTGCCCAGAATGGTAAAAGCTGTGCAATCTGTTAGCTCACCCTGGCCTTCTCCAAATTACCAGGAGAACATACTGAAAATTAGTGCATGAGCTGTCTGCAGGTGACTCATGGAGTCAAGCGTACAGAAAAACTGCCAGTAAAATGTTTTGTCATGGTTTGGCTATGAATTGGGTGGCCGCTTTTTAGTACAGCTCTTTGCAAAACTGAGGTAGGAGAACAAGGTGCAGACCAAATCTCCAAGGTTGCCAACTCCCAAACTCCAGAGGTTTTTAGTCAGTCTTGAGGGTGATCACTTCTGCATCACCTAAAACCCCTTTTGGTTAGAATTTGAGAATTTTCTCTAACACATTTAATTCCATTTCAACTACATTGCCTGTACACTCAGTGTTGGGCAGTCACATTACTTACAGTGTCCTGAAATGGTAAATATATTGTCAAGAAGGTGGCTTACCATCCTTTCAGTCTAGACATAATCAACTCAGTGCACTCTTCCATGATAAATAATGAGAATAAATGAAGCAAATATCATGCAGAACACTTAAGATGCCAACAACTACCCCAGATTCCAACCTGAAAGATCTCAGGCTTGAAGCATGGTAACCGCATTCCTAAATTCATCTTAATATAAATGAGAGACCTAAGACTGTTTTTGCTGTATAAAAAAGAAGTATCACTGGAAAGACACATTTGTGCCCTTATTTCAAAATTTTCTGGAAAGTGAGGCTGAGCTTTTGTGATCAATTTAAAGTGATAGGATCTATGTGGATCATTACCCTGTCTTCCTTTTGTGACTGAATACCTGTCTGTAGAAGAGAGGATGAGTTGTCAGCTTAATGCCCTGTCTGGGGTGTTGGGTAATGTGGGAACACCAGCTCAAGCGTAGATTGGTTCAAAGTCACTGTGAACCTGCTTGCCCAGTCCTCATAAAGGACACAGTGTTGAGTTCATCCTCCCCTGGCTGGGAAGCAAAAAAGATACAGGGAAATTACTGTGGCAATGTCATTCGCACAACTAGGGATTTAAATATGAATAAGAATTTATGGCATCCTTGCTCCCACCCCTTCTCATCATTTGCAGCTGCTGCCTTGCCTGTGCACACAGGACTGAGAGTTCTGATGGCTGGGCGACTGCAGGCTCATCTGCTTCCATTTACCTGGGGAATGATGAATTAAAGGCTCCTTCCATTGCTGTAGATTCTGACTTTTCCCTTATTGCTCTTGTGCTGCTTAGGAGCCACCACGCCCCATACATCCCGCTCCACTTCCAGAGGCACCACAGCCACCACGTCTGCCCCCCGAAGCTGCCAACACTTCTCCACCTCAAAAGCCACAGCTGAAGCTGGCCCGGGTACAGAGCCAGAATGGGATTGTTCTGTCGTGGAGCGTGATGGAGGTGGACCGGAGCTGTGCCACCGTGGACAGTTACCACCTGTATGCCTACCACGAGGACCCCAGTGCCACCATGGCCTCGCAGTGGAAGAAGATCGGGGAGGTGAAGGCGCTGCCGCTGCCCATGGCGTGCACGCTGACACAGTTCGTGTCTGGCAGCAAATACTACTTTGCAGTCCGGGCTAAGGATGTCTATGGACGCTTTGGACCCTTCTGTGACCCCCAGTCCACAGATGTGATCTCTTCCCAGAGCAGTTAAACTAGAGATCTCTGGACCCTTTAAACGTGTCCTGCTATCAAGAATTACCCCAGGTTTGGGAGGAGTTGATCCCATGCATGTAATTCACCTTTAAATCCACTCTGCAGGATTATTTTAGACAGTTGTGTGATACACTACATGCACTCAGAACCAAAAGAAAAATAAAGTCTGACCTGCAGCAAGAGAGCCTGTTTTTTCTAAATAGTTCATGCCATTGGCCATTTGAAAATTTTGTTTTTCCTTCCATGACAGGTGTTGCACCTAGATACCTACTATCCTTTATCCAAGAGCATCCTGAATGCCTGGGGTTCTGCTTCAGAATGGAAACAAAATAGTAAATTGCAGTTTGTCTAAAGTAAAATATATACATCTGTAATGTCTATTGAGACACCAACACAAGGGCAAAAACAATCTGCCTCTTGCTTCCCCCAGCATTCTGTGATGTGACATGAAGGGTGATTCAAGGTCTCACTTTTTGTACTGGAGGCTTGAGTGGTCTGGTCTTATCTTACCAACTGTAATAAGCTCTCTGAGGGGAGGGAAGGGAACTTGAGTCTGGCCAGGAACCCATGTAAATTTGGAGGTGGTGGAGAAAAAAGAATAATCAACCCACAACCTCCTACCTCTTCTAAGTAAGAATGCTCCTCTATTTTCACTATCCTCCCCTACTCATCCTGGGAGCATTCCCAGATCTGAAACTGGAGTGTAAAGTCTCCATTCACACCTTGATAGTTCTGGCAATTTCTCTGTCCCTCCCCTCATACATCCAGCCCTATTTTTTAGATTTATTTTGTGCCTTAAAGAATAATTTCAGAAATAAAATGTAGCCAGATACCTTGTGGTGTTCTTTTATTTGCTTGGAGTTATTTTTCCTTTTACCCTTCTAGTCTTTTATCAGTGCTTCTCATTTTCCAGGCCTGCAGTAATTGCTATTTATGTAAAGACAAGAAAGTGTAACATCTGCTGATTGTGAATTTGTTCTTATCTGCAGTATCACTCAACCCTTTCCTTACTGAGTAGTTGTTTTTCTCCTGTCAAGAACATTGAGTATACAGACATTATTTTCCACCAGAGCCTTTCCTGGTTCTTTTGGGAAAGCTGCAATTCAGCCAAAGAATAAATCCCCATGGTGCAGTGCCATGAAAGCTTCTGCCTGTTTGCACTCGTTTGGATGCTCAGTGAGTACAAAAGGAGGAGCTGCTTCCCAGTGTGCTTCTCTCTCCCCTCACCTGCCTGCCTCTGCAGAAAGCAGACATAGCCAAGGGGGTTTTAGAAACTGTTTTAGACACTGGCCTGAACCTTGTGAGCGATTGCAAATGTTAATAGATGCTTTCATGATGTTTCTGAGCTGAGAAAAGAAATTGGTGCATCTCCCCTGCTGTCATTGACTTGTTAAACTTGCTTTTTGTAGAACAAAATTGTAACGCACCTGGACAAGAAAGTAGATATGAGGATTGAATTTTGGCAATTTTCAGTTGCATTCCTACCCAGTAGAACCAAACAATGGGTTTAGAGGGGAAGGATATTTTTTTTAATCCACTTCACCATATAGCAAAGCTGCAGACTATGACATTTTTTTCATTTCAGTGCTCTCTTACTCAAAACCAGCATGCTGAAGTGTGAAGCAAGATTGAAAAAGTATCAGAGAAGTTAAATCCTCAAACAGGGCTGAAATATTCTAAGAGATAATGGGTTCTGTAGCTGTGGTTCCTTTGTTTAGAACCTTTACAATGAAAGAAATGGCAGTGTAGACATCTGTCTGATTTACTGCACTACTTCATGTAGCTGGGAGTGTCACTTCTCTCAGGTGAGTTATGGATATTCTCTGTATGAGAACTTGCATTTAAAAGTTGATTTCGGCAAGCAAAAATTCTGGCTAAATCCAAGTATCCTCAGAGGAGGTTCACACTGTATGAACAATGTGTAACCTTTCCTTTGATCTGCAGTTGTCCCTGTACTTCTGGTGCTATTATCAAAAACTCCTTGAATTTTTCTGTGTTTAAGTAAATGTTCTGTTTGCTTATTTTAAGGAATAATTACTTAATAATGCATTTAGATTGTTTGTGGAAATAGACTAAATTATGGTCCTTATAAAGACAGTTCTGTAATAGAGATTAGAACAGTTATTTCCAGTTGATGGCTGTCAAGTCCTTGCACAATTTTTTGTTAATGTGTCTTTGAGGTGGTACCAAAGAGCCTTTGGCTGTATCAGTAGTATGAAATTTTACAGTTTGAAAGTTGAAATAAGCATGAGGATACAACCTAGAACTTCATTTTAGTTGTGATTCCAGCCCAAACAATAAGTGAGCTTTGTTATAGTTTGAGCTTCCATTTAGATATCCCTAGTTAGGTTTGTCTCCTTTGGGATAGGCAGGGGGTGCAAGTCCTGCATCAGAGTATTTTCTTTCCTCCAGTGGAGGTATTAATAGGGATGGTGTGTCATTCCATTTGGAGGTTTTGTGGCTGCATCATTAGAGAAAGAAGATTCATACTTAATTACTAAAGATTTAGTTCTTTACTGAACTGACTAAAAACTGGCTTCGGTCTTACCAGATCCATTTCTGGCCTGTATGGCAGCAGTTCTGGGTTTTTGGCAGGATTTTGTGAGACACCTTTGTTGACCAAAGACGTTGCAGCTCTGGAGTGAATGATCACTTCCCTGTTGTTTCATCCCAGCAGGGCTGTTAAAGGTCGAATTCCGGTATCTTGAGCAAGTACTGGTGGAGAAGTGTGTGATAAAGCACACCTTGACTTTGAGATGCCTGGTTTGGTGTGGAGACCTCCAAGGGAGCTGGTCCCTAAATCACTGATGCCCAAAGAGAAAACTATGCCAGTTTTGTGCAGTCACTGTCACTGTGGAGCAGATCTCTGCAGTGAGTTGCTAACAAACACGAGTAGTGCTTAATTGCTTACCTCATGGCAGTTTTTCCCATGTAGTCGAATGGCTGATGGTTTTATTATCTTTTACCTCCCAGAATGATTAAAACTATTGAGAAGCTTTCTGCTAGCAACAATCAACCAGAACAATTTGTTTCTTTTATAGACTTTATTTTAAAGTATTACCAAAATATTTGGCAACATTCAGTACAAGTCTGTTAATACTGTGCTTCTAGACTGGTCTCTTCTTTAATGAAAAGCATCAATCACTGAAGCTTGCCAATAATCCACTTTTAAATATGCTAAAAATTTCTATATGGTTTTTAAGTGGAATTGTTGAGTTTGGTTTCTTCTCCGCACTTAATGCAAATTTTTCCATCTTTCAATAGCTTGGTATAAAGTTGTTCCTGACTCTGTGTCTGAATTCTGTGATTCTGTGTTTTGCTGCTGCCTCTGGGCACATTACATTTCAGCAGTACTGTCTTGGACTGAGTTGCCCATGTTTTAGCAAATACTCCACTGACTGCAGCTGTGTTTTCCATCCTCATTTACTTTTGGGTGTTCTTTAGGTTTGAATTGTTTTCTCTGTGTATGATACAAGGGCATCTGGATGTCCAGGTTGAAAGTAATTTGAGTTAGTGCATCTACTTGGAGAGTAGCCCTGCTGTGGAGTGCTGATGGCAAAATGGCATTCTGCATTTCTCCTACTTACAGCTTCACTGGCCTGTTTTATTGCCGTATGGCTAAAAAACTATTGGATACAAAAACATAAATGCTGGGAGGGGACAGACTGCAGACTACAGGCATCAGTACTGTCTCCAGTGACGGCTTCAGAAAACACAAGGATGCAGCTCTCTCAGCCTGTAATTATTTCCATGCTCTGAGCACCTTCCCCTATGCATTGGTCTGACGTTGCTCCTTGGAATTGTTTGTGCTGCCCTTGGCCATGTTAGATCACTGAGCACAAGCACTGACACCCATTCCCAAGGCTTTTAGCACAAGGCTGGAATCACTAATGGTGTTCTCCCTGTAAAATTAAGGGGTCTTACCCTGTTTCCATTGAAAACAAAGACAAGACGCCTCAGTCTTCACTGGGACCATGACTCAGCTCAATAGTAGGATCTGAACATCATTTTGTACTGTAACAGAAATAACCACTTCAGCTCTTCCTTGATGCTGTTAGTCTTAAATGTACAGTAAATAAAACCAATATTATATAAAGGGATGGGTCACGTCTGTTCCTGCTCCCAAGACAGCCATTCCCCAGGATGAGTATTGCATACACTGTACAAAATCAAGCTGTGATTCTGCCTTCTTATACACCCCTTGAGTATTCTCCTTTTGTCAAAAATATCTATGCAGATATTTTAAATAGAAGCTTGATATATTAAATATATATTTTTTTAATTCGTTGATTTGGGTAGGGGTGGGCATTGTATGAAAACACTGGAGGGAGAAGAGATTAAATGACACTAAGCCAGCCCTGCCATGCAAATCTATTCCCTTCCAAACACCTTCTGAGAGGAGAAGGAAAAATATAAGGATAGCTAGGAGAAAACAAATCAATGAATTTTCCTTTTCATCCCTTTTAAGTTAAAAAGGCATCTTTCTTTCTCATTGTCATTATGGAGGCTGAGCATTCTTTTCTTCTTTTATATACATATGCCTATATATATGTACAGACGTGTGTATATAAATACATACACACACACATATATATATATTTGTACTGCTGTCTTAAACTAATAGGGTGTAGCTGTAAATAAAATAGCTAGGTAGTAGTTGTTCAGGGATTCCTGTTCAGCTTTAGTAATTTATTGGTCATCAGAAGTCAAATGTGCAACATCCTTTGCTGAAAAATTCCAAATCTGATTTCTTGTTTTGTTTTGCAGCTGGACTTGTAAATACAAAAGAAAAAATGTAGGACTGATTTAATGTCCACTTAAAACTGGGCAGTTGCCAGCTTTCCCCATTTTTGTATGTACTGTAGATTAGTGTGTGTCTGTGTTAACTGTTAGTGGGGTTTTGTCTGACAAGCCTGGAATTTATACTTTGAAATAAAACTACTGGGTTTTTAACATTTTGAGTCATTTGTGCTTAGTTCCTGACACCACAGGAGGCAACTCTCAAAGAGCCCAAAGCCTGCTCCTCCTCTCCAGAGGTGTCGCCACCTTGCTCAACCAACATTGAGCAGCAAGGCTTTGGCTCGTGGTCATTCCCAGGAAGTCATGGCATGGTGCTGCCCTCACAGAAGCAAAAAACCAAAGCAATGCTGTAACTTCTGGAAAGTTGCCTTTCATGCACTTCTGCAAGGCACGGACAGAGAGAATAAAGTGACCTGCACCCCAGAGTTGCCCCAGATGAATTCAGGAATGGAAATCCAGTTGCTGCTGCTGCTCTCCTTGCCCTCCAAGATGCCAGGTTTGACTACTAAAGCAATGGTCATTCTTTCAGCAAGAGGCTTTGGTCAAAGTACTGGAGTTTCTCAGAGCACCCTTCAAGCATGAAGGCCCACTCACCTGGCCAGGAAGCAGCTGCTGTGCACAGCACAAAGTGCATCACTCAGGGTAATGAAATCGGGATTCATAAATTATAAATAAATAAATAAAAACATGTCTCAGTGCAGGCATCATGAAGGGCTCTGCCCCCCCCACCCAGCTGCCTCAAGGGTAGAAGCCAGGAGCAGCACCATGGCAGATGTTGTGCAACTCATTTGGGACCAATAAACAGCTGGACTAGAAGGCAGTCTGGGAAAATCTGCCTCTTGAACCCAACGCTGCTGCCAAACTGCAGAGAACTCAAAGTACACAGAACATGGAGTTACTGACGTGCCAACCCTGTGTTAGTGCTGAGCCTGTACTTTGAGGGTATATAATTAATTTGTGATGCTAATAATTAGTTTCCATGCACTTACTAAAATTTGCCTCAAGTCACTGACCAGAAGATGATGGACTCTTGAGAAGTGATGCCTCAGCACAATCCCACTTGAAAGTCCTGAGTTTCTCAAACTGCCTATTTAAACTACAAGTATATGTACTGCACATAGTGCAGAACCTATGTTTTATCATCAAATACAGCATAACTACTCTGCTCAAGCACTGCTGTAATTGCAGTTCCTGCTGAAGTAGAGCAAAGTGAGAATGTGAACGTGCAGAACACACTGTTTGCTGCAGAGTAGCTCTGGCACACACTCCATGGTCGGTCTGGAAAGTGCTACAGCCTCAGAGCAAAGTCCATTTCTGCACACCACTGATGCTTCTAGTAAGGAAACTGAAAAAACCCCAGCAGTCAGCTGAGAAGCAAATCTGAGCCAGCAGCACAGCACGAGGACACTGCCAACACAGTGATGTTGGTTTCTCCCTGAAGTACTGTGCAGCCTGGCCTGGGCAGGCACTGGTACCATGCCCAGGTGTCTCCTGCTGCGACAGACTGTGGCCCCTGTTAGAGCGGAGGCTGTGCAGGGTATGACCACTAGAACCAGGAGGGGCAGGTTTGCTACTGAATTTCAGAAAAGGGGGATGGTAAAGCATGTGAAAACTTGTGTTCATGTGACAATTTTGATGGTCCTGCTGAGAGGAGTCATTTCCTCTAGGCATCGACTGAAGAGTATTTTTTCATTATGGCAAGAAAGATTTATCACTACCACCTCCCACTTCCATCTCCCCACCAACTAAGTCCCTCTTCAGCCAGACCTGGAAACCTGAAGTCAAAGAATCAGAAGCCACAAGACCTGGAAAAATCTGAAAGCAGGGTATGAAAAAGGTGGCAACTTCTGCCACAAATCCTCTGCTTAGACCATACCTTCATTTTTTTTATTCCAAGTGGCATCTGCAGAAGGAAATAAGATACTCAAAGAGACCTTTAAACTTCATGTAGCCGTCTGTCAGTTCTTTTGCACCTGTCTACAGGGCCATGCAATGCTGTCAAAGTCTCCTCTGGCCACTGATGCAGCTGTACAGGGAAGAGGAGCTGGACCTAGCTGCTGTGGTCAGGACTGGCAGATCAGCCCTCGCTGGCCTGGCAACAAAGGAAGCACAAAGGACAGCACAGCAAGAGGAATGCAGTGGCCTTTAGCAGCACAACTAAAGGCAAAAAGTAGCCACAGTCACACAGACTGGAGTCCAAAGGCTCACAAGGTCCCATTGGTGTAAATATCTACTTACAGAAAGGCACTCTCAGAAGAGCTCTGATTTCCCACAACTCTGGGTTGGAGCACAAAACAGGTCATACCTCAGGGCAGGAGGCTCAAGGTGACAGAAAAGCAAAGTTGCCATTTCCAGGCATGTTGTTGTGTCATGGGCACATCACAGGTGCCACACAGCTCCACTCCCTGCAGGTGGAAGCGTCTAGCTAGCCGTGCTCTCAGGTCAAGAACACTGTTCACTGCAGCAATCCATTGGCAGTTTCCTGGTCCCTGGGGACCAACTTTTAAACAGTACTTCTCCATTTGTATTTTTATATGAAACTGTGTGAAAAAGCAGTAAATTCATGCTGCAGTGTTGCTGCATTGTCTAGGAGTGACAGTGAAATCAAGCCATCCTCCAACCCCTCTGTGCTTTCAGTTTCAAACAAGCAGCTGATTCTTGGTCCTCTGCTTGCTGGCAGCTCAGATCCTTGCAGTGTTCTTCATGACCCAGATCCGTTCCCTAAGTGTTCTCCTTAATGCCTGCTGCAGCCTGTTCAACCCAGGTCAATTCAATCCAATCTGTGGCAGTGGCTCCACCACATGGAGGAGGTCTCTGCCCACAGCATCTCACACCTACCTCCTACTTCAGCAAACAAATCACTTCAGTCCCTTCATGAATTTTTCATCATCAACAACAGCTTCGCTGTAACTGCTGGTCTCCCTCTTCCCTTGGCAAAAATCACCCTTACTCTGACAGCCAAATATTTAGCTAGAACCTCACCCAGTAACTTGCTGCCTTCCCCATCACACAAGCTAAACACTAGAGGCTTCATTAAAACCTCACACCGCTCATCATTCTTCACCTTCATAACACAGGGCAGTGCTGTGCACTATTTAGCTTGGACCATCAAGGACATGAGGAAAGAGCTGTTTGTTTTATTTAATTACACATAGAACATCTAGCACAAAACAGCCTAGTGCCTCGACTCCTTGGTGTAAACACAGGTATCTAAGAGTAGCCCTGGCGCTCACAGCCATCTCACTGTCACATTCCCCTGCCACAGCTGAGAGAGCAGACAAAGATGGCACTGAGCAACTGCATGGGCTGATCCATTCCAAGAGAGAGATCCCTTGTAAGAGATCCATTGCATCACATTTTTGTCCCTGCAGCCTGGGGCAGAGGCATTTCTAAAGCATCAGGGCCACTTCCCTTCACCTTCTTTTGCAGCCTGTGCTGCTCTGGCCACACAAAGGAAGTTTTGACAGTGCCACTAAGAGTCACATCCTGTACAGATCTGCCATGGAGAATGCACGCTCGATGGGAAGCAACTTGCAGCACACTACTCAGACAAAAGGCAGACATCAAGCCAGCACTGAGGTAAGGCCATCACGGCCCAAAGCAGCCACCTGGTTTGGCCCAGCTGTTTAGAAACAGATCACTCTCACTGGTGGCATTGCTCCTCACTCCTGCTCTGGGAACAGCTGTGATGATGGCTCAGATCAACAGAAAGCTCTGCCACCTGCTTCTCATCAATCCCAGTCAGAGGAAGGGCCACTCAAACGGCTCAGAAGAAAGGAACTTGCTTTGGGCTGCAGAGAAGCAGCCAATATCAGTACAAAGTGCCTAGCAGGCAGACATGGGAAGGCAGGTATAAGGCACAGGGATGTGGACATCCAGGTCGATTTATTACACAAGAAATAAAATTTTCATTAAAAAAAAAATCCACTTGTGGATGCTGGCGCTGGTTTTACAGGATGGGCCTCATGGTGACAAAACCGAAGTTGTACGACTCGGGCAGGCCCTGGTGCCGCGTGCGGTTGAAGCGTCTCCAGCTGAAGACCGGGAGGCCGCCCTGCACTGGAGGGCCATTGATGGCCGAGGCCGTGAATGCTGCAGCCAGGCGGAAATCCGACACCTGGAACAAAGGACAGGAACCCGGGGCAAAAGGGCAGCGTGAGGCTTGGCACATCCCCATCCCAGCCAGCAGGAACAGCTCCGGGAGATTTGATTATAAGGTGAGGGAAGAGAGCAGAGAGAAACACAAACAGGCAGCAATTCCTCCCCTGTGCAGAGGCACCTTCAGTCACCAGCAGCCAGTGCTGAAGGACACCAGCAAACCACAAGCCCACACTTGCCCTTGCCAGGCTGAAAGAGCCAGAGCATCTGCCCTCAGGCCAACCCTCCCTGATTTTATGGGGCTGCAGCAGGCGGATGAGGGGTCTGCACTAAGCTCTGCTGCATGTTGAGCACTTGGGCCATCCCCGGGGCATGTCAGGGCAATTCAGGAATGGAGAAAGGCAGCAGAATAAATATTGCTACCCAGGCTCTGCACTGCTCCTTCATAGTCTCCAAAGACGTCCCAAGCCTCCTCCATCTTCCCAAACTCAGACACTAAATGTGTTGGTAGGGTTTATAACTAGAACAGGTTTGGCCTGTGCTCTGGGTGATTTCTTGCAATGCCCCTCTTAAGCCCCCCATTCCACCTCCAGCCCTGCCCATTCCCCTTGCCTAACTGTGCTGGCTAAGGCACTGCAGCAGGCATTGACCACTCCCTTACCAGACCCCTCTACAAAGCCATTTTCTACATTCCTCTTGTATTACCCAGCTCTGGGAATCTCCCACTACTGTCCACTGCAACACACAGCTGGCTGGACACAGCAATGGAGATATTAAAATAGCCCCCCCCTCCCCCCAGTTCCATCCTAGCAACCAAACTCGTAATCCAGAAATGCAGCAAGCTGGACCCCACAGGATAAAACACTGAACAACTTTTCAGCACAGCTGCTTACTTGGGCATTGCTCTTCAGGGTGAAAATCATATAACCTCCCTAAAATGCATGCTGTTTTCTCCAGGACAGTGGGTCTAAGGATTTTCCCACATACCCCTAAAATGCAAAGTGATCTTCACCAAACTTTTCAGAAAGCAGTTTTGCAGAGAGGTGGAGTCCCAGAGCAGGGGTGGCTTACTAGAGAGCCAGGCTTTTGTAAACGTAAACCTAAAGTGAGACTGCAACCCCTTTCCTGTGGGCTCTGGGAGGCACCCACAGAGTTCTAATGAACAGGAGGCTGAGGCTGTACCACAGTCTCCTTCCCTGAGTGAGCTGAAGACTCATTTCCTGCTGTAAGGATTTGGAGTTTAACCCCTGAACGCCACAAGCTCCCATGGATTAAGTTGTTTCATACATCCCCCCTGTATCCTGTGCCATTGTGCCAGGACTGATGTCAGGGACAGGAAATGAGACTCTGCAGAGAATTCCCATCTGAGGAGGTGCCCAAGCACTGGGACAGCATGAAAAGAGGGAACAGACATGCCTGGCCATGTTGGCCAGGCTGCAGCCAGCATTCAGCAGATATTGGAATTGAGGTAATTTACCTTGGTGTCATAGCAGCCTGCAGGCACTGGTATAGAAGGATTCAGGTCTTCCCGACAGCAAATGGTGTTGCAAGGATTGTGTTCAGCATAAGGATCATGCTGATAGTCTGGAGTGAAATGTGGTGGGAAGAGCAGAAGAAAAGAAAAAAAGTTAGCCCCCTCACAAAAAGCTGATGCCACGTACTGGAGCCACTAAAAACTGGGTAACTGCGCTCTGTCACATTGCTTTTGTGCTTCTCCCTAAGTACCAGCCACAGGACATTAAGTAGACAAGCTCCTAATTCAAGACCATACAGCTAGTTCTGCAACCCAGGGGCACCATTGCCAACCTCTAACCACAAGTGTCTGCAATTCCACCTGATGAAATTCTACATGACAAAAGCTTGTAGAAACTTTGTCAGGAGAGAAAAGCAGAAGAGAAAGGGAAGTGGCAGGTTGGGGGGTGGGGAGAGAGAGAGGGGGAAATGAGAGCCTTTTTTTTCCTGTTCTGGATTAAAATAAGTGTAAAGAAGCAAAACCTTTGAACACCCACTGCAGTAACTGCAAGCCAGGAGGGGAAGGTGGTGAGCTCAGCATCTACTCACAGCCCAGACAGGAATGACACCCCACCCTGGGAGAGGCCTCCCAAACCTCAAGTCCAGTAATCAGCAAGCTCCCTATAATTGGGAATAAAAATATAGCATCTAAAGCTATCAGTAGTCTGAGATTGGCTTAGCCAGAAGTTAATAGTTAAGCTGGGTTTAATGCAGTTAAGGAGAGCCCTGTCAGGAAAAAACAACAGAGCATTACCTACTGTCCTGGTTCAACCCCTGCTGGCAACTAAGTACCACACAGCTCATCCACATCCCTCCAAGCCTCACCCCTCACGGGATGGGGAGAAGAATTGGAAAAAAGTAAAAACCATGGGTTGAGATAACAACAGTTTCAATAAGTGAATTGTTAATAATAAAAATTAAAAAGGAGAGGGAGGGCAAGAGAAAAAAACCCTTAGAGAAAGAAGTAATTCACAATACAATTGCTCACCACCTGCTGACCAATGCAATGCCCATCCCTGAACAGGGATCAGCCCCTTCCAGCCAATTCCCACAGTTTACACAATAAGTATGAGGTTCAATGGTATGGAATATCCCTTTGGCCACTTTAGGTCAGATGTACTGGCCTCGCTCTGCCAGCTTCTTGTGCACCTGCTTGCTGGCAGAGCATGGGAAACTGAAAAGTCCTTGACTTACCAACAACTAAAACACTGGAGTTAAAATAATAGAACTATCAACATTATTCTCATACTAAATCCAAAACACAGTACTGTATTAACCACTAAGAAAATTAACTCTATCCCATCTGTAAAAGACCATTTGCCTGAACATGGAAAAAGACCTCAAGTTTTACACTAAATTCTCTGGTCTGATCACATCTAACTGTTGCTTAGGATTTAAGGTTTTCCAGATTGACAGGCTGTAGATGTATTTAGGTGACAACAGTCCATGAGGTCTCCTGGAGTACTCTCTTGGAGTCAGAAGCTTTCTGGGAAAGTCAAATAACAAGCCCAAGGGGCCTTGCTCTTGATAGAGCAACTTTAGCCCAGTTTCCTACCTCCAAAGTAAGCTTGTGTTACCTTTTTGCCTTGTGTGTACTCTGCATTTAGGACAATATAACTGATCTGTATGTGAAGCTGCAGTTTACCACTATAATCCAAGACATAAAGTAACTCTGCTTATTAAGATCAGCTCCACAGCACACAAACAGGTGTCTTACTGTTGTATCTCATGATGTACTTCATGCTTTCCAAGTTGGTCACCTTGCCCTGGTCTCGACGGAAGATTTTGGCTCTTGGAGCAAGGTCATAGGAGAAATCCATGCCATACTTGACAACGTATGATGCATACCCACTGAGATTGTAAATCTTTTCATGGAAAGGGATATTGTATGAAGGCCAGTAACCTGTCAGAGACAAATCCCAATCTGTTAATCACTTGGAAAAGCTGGATGCTCTTGCTTGTATCAGAAAGAAAGAATTAATTTTCCATGTTCTATTGCCTCAGCAGCATGTCGAGGAACAACACAGAAAACTGGTTTGAACACACTAAGGCAACAGTCACTGGCATGACGAGGGCTGACTCCCAGCGTAACACCACTGGAGACTGCGTACCCAGGCAACCCACCCCCAGACTTCCAGCCTCAGGACTCATCCTGCAAAACAGCTGAGATCAGACTTGCAGGAGCCTGAACATGCAGCATGGCCACAGCCCTCTGGCAGAGGTTTCCCTGCTGAACCTTAAAGGACTGCAAAATCATTTACCTCCACAAACTTCACAGTGAGAGGCCTGAAGTCACTCTGGTTTTGCCCCCTTCCCATCTCACCAAAGCAGAACACACCATGCTGAGATGTCAGGGAGGGACTGACACACACAAACACATGGAGACTACAGACACTCAGCGTGAACAGGAGGCAGGTCAGCACACACGTGCTTTGTGCAGTGGGGGCTGCACATAGCTATAAAGAAAGATGGGGGATTGCTGCACATTTGGCAGTAGATGCCTTTGAAGGTTAAGAAGTGATCAGCAGAGTTGAGCCTTACTCTAACTTTTCCAAAAGCAATCCTGCACAAAACTGCCTGAAAGAAGACCGCTGTGGAAAGCTCTTGTAAAGAGCCAGGAGACCTTCCAGGTCAGAATCTGGGTACAGGAAGTCCTAGAATATATAAAAATAGATAACTATACCTTAACATTTAAATTTTTCTATTGTTTAGGCAGCAAGTATATAACATGAGCTAGACCCAAGAGTAGCACACTTTCAAGTTGTCTCCAAAGCACTAACGTTCCCTTGTTCATTCTCAAATCACACACATCAGGATTTGGCTTAGAGATTTACTATCTGGGCACTGGTAAATGCAGGCCTCTACATATTAAAATCAGCCCAGCATAGTGTGAGGAGTCTGGTGTAAGATGCTCAAGAAAATCAACTGGAACTCACTGGGAGCAATACACACAAATACAAACTGAAGGATATGCAGACAGCATAAGCAATGGAGCACTGTCTGAGCTGAGGCCTCACCAGCTTGGGTCCTGCCTAGGATAGGGAAGACAGGGTATTCCTGTCTGCTGGCATTTGCTTACGTGACCTAGAGCCTACCTGAAGGAAACAAGTTGTGTACAGGCTGTGTTGTAATACAGGCGTCCTCCAGAAATGAGCAACTTGCCAGCCTGTAACGACGCAGGCCCGAGGACACGGATACATCAGTTTCCAAACCAGTAAGGTTTAGCTGTGATTCAAAAAGTTGCTGCTGTCTCACATGAACACAGTGTGTACAGATGACCTCTTTCTCCCACCTGGAAAAACTTGTTAAAATTGCTAAAACAGAGAAAGCTATTAAAGTTCTCCTCTAGCAAGAGCCCTTCTGTGTCTCAGGCTCTGCAAGACTGCAAATCCCATGCAAAGAGTGCAGCAGACAATCTAAGCCAGGCTTTACCCAAGGGCTGCTATAAGCCAGTGAAACCTGGCAGGGTGCACAGTGACAAAAAACAAGTCAAGAGAGACTGCAAAGTTGAAAGGAAGGGATGACATGAAGACAGCAAAAAATCCCATTGAATCAAAATGCTTTCCTCCTCTGCACTTAAGAGAGCAAAAGGTATCAGCAACATGGAGAGACAGAGCAATAAGAATATTGCACATATGGCAGAAGACACTCAGAACCCAGGCTTTGCTCTGATGTGTTGATTTTGATATATTACTCATTCATCATCAAGAAAAATGAAGTGCAGCCTATTCCTATGACCTACTCCTTCTCTTCAGACAGTGTTGCCCTCCCTCACCTCCTCTAAAGGATTTCTGAGTTTTCTTTGTCAATATACAGAAAGCACCCGGACATCTTTGCCTGGAAAGGGCAACGTAAGAGATTCCTGGTAGTGAGAACTCATCTGCACTGCCCTACAAAAACAACAGAAGCCATAAAGAAAAAAAATCTTTCAATTTTCAAACCTGCATAAGGAAATGCTTCATTTTTCCTCAGTACAATGTTTACTACAGCAATACTTGCTTTTGTTAACCTGAGATTTCAATTCTCATTCTCTGTTGTTTCTAGGTTTATGCTTCAAAGAGACTTAAAAAGCAGATGCTGGTGGCAAACTCACTCTGACCAAACTAGCGTGCCCAAAGTGCATTATCTTGGGACACCTGCTACCTGGCAATGATGGAGCTTGCCAGGGTCAGCTATTCTACAAAGGCTTTAAGCCAGCAGTGGTCTTGAGAAAGATAAACCTCCTTCACCTGAGCTGCTCCAAGCACCTGGGAACAGGGCAGGGGCCTTGATGGGACTTGCCTGGTGTCCTGCATGGCATGGAGGAGTTCAGATCTGCTGCTTACAGCAGCTGAGGTCTCCAAAACTGCACTTTGGCAGGGCTTAGCTCACCCTGTGCATTGAAGGCTGTCCTCCTAATGTTTAAATTCCCAGAGACTGACTGCTCTATTATCCAGTATGCACAAGGTACACTTAGATATCTGGGAAAAGACATACTGTAGGTATGAAGTGTAACTTCTGTAGGTAATGTGTAACTACTAATACATGCTGCCACCTTTGAGAACAGAGCAGCTACAACATCTCTGAGGGAAGAAGTGGTCACTGTGTGCCCAAGCCCAGGAGTTGGGCTGAGTCCTACAGAGAATGCTACACAGCTGCTCCAAAATCATTGCTGAAAAGGAACTCAAGGTATCTGCCAAGCCTGGCCTCTCTGCACAGGTATAGCACTGCCATGCTGGGGCTGCAATGTTTCCAGTGCCAGAGCTAGAGGGTCTCTGTCAGCTTCTTTGTCTGCATCCCATGCACAACACAGCATTGAGAAGCCCAAGGTAAAGGAAGCCAAAAGAGACTGACAATGTGGCAATGCCTGGAATAAGCCAGAACTTTCCAAGAAGCTAGACACAAGGAAAAATTTCAAAGAGAACCAAGCCCAGCTGCTAACATAGACAAATTTCCCATCATTTTGATGATGAGCAATTCATCAATTTATCCCCTCAGCATGTGATTAGGGGAAGGAGCACAAAGCACCAGACACACTTAAGGTTCAGGCTTTTTGTTGATGTTGTAAGTGTCTAGTAAACACTTGAAATTAAACCTGACAGTGAATGTTCTGATTGACCAAGATTTTTGTTTGTTTTCTGTCAAGTTCTTGCTAGTCTTGCTAGGGAATTAAAGAACCTTTTAAAAAGCAAATATTTATCAGAAAACAGAGATCCAGAAAAGTTCAGGAGATTAATTTAACATAGAACTTCTTTGGTATTCAAAGATTCATCTTCTTGCAGGGTGACCCACTCAACAATCATTTTGAGTAGCCCACAGCATCACAGTTATTTAGTACTGCCCCAAACAGATCTCACATACTCCCTCATTGGTCTCTACAAAAGGGCAAAATAATACAAGAAAAAAGGCAAGGATACAGATAAGCAAAGAGATAAAGTCTATTTTTCCCTCCTCTGCTTCTAGGAGACACAGATGTTTACTGCATTGCTGCCACAGCATACCAGATAAATGAATAGATTGCAATTCATCCAGATGCAGAGGGATGCTCACACAAAGCTGAGGGTTGCTCACACTAAGCTTCCTTACTTTAAACTCAGGACTAGTGTTCAACAAACCCTTCCCTGGTACAAAACACAATTCTC
Source organism: Molothrus ater (assembly GCF_012460135.2). Classification (NCBI taxonomy): domain Eukaryota; kingdom Metazoa; phylum Chordata; class Aves; order Passeriformes; family Icteridae; genus Molothrus; species Molothrus ater. The sequence goes on from NC_050482.2 coordinate 48,135,023, forward strand.
AGTCGGCATGAAGAGATGGTTTTTCTAAGCCAATAACTACTATAGGAGCTATTACCTTTCCGTAGAACATTTGTTTGATCAGAATACTCCACAAGGGTTGGGATCTGCTCGACAATGTACAATGCACCATCATCAAGGCTCCTCTGCAGCTTGACCTTCTTCAGGTCTAGAACCATGTACTGATTGTTGTAGGTTCCTGGGTACGAGAACAGAGAGAACATGTCCTGCCAAGGGAAGGAAACAAGCACAAGAGGTAGAGGGAACACATCTTTTTTCCTAAGATGCATATACAGGTGTACTTACCAGAGTTGCACTTGGAGAAGGTCTCTGCCCAAGTTTTGCCATCATTTGCCATCATGTTGGCAATGCGGACCCTCTGCCAAGCTAGCAAGGATTCAGGCACCACTTGCTTAATGAGGGTTTCATTATAAACACTGTTGGTAGTCTGCAACATTACCAAGCCGCTGCCCAGTATGTAAAAGTCATCCAGGGACACCAAAAAGCCTTAAAAAGCAGTAACACAAAACCTGTTATCTTTGTGAACCTTTGATATACTCATAAAACAAAACAGAGATAAGTGATGAGGATATGGATGAGTCCATGCGTGTGTGTGTGAACTGAAACTGTACAAAGATTAAAGATGAGGTAGTAACTTCTGCAAGGGCTTTGGGCCCACCTGTCAACACAGTTTGAAATGAGAAACTGTCACGATTTCAAGACACCTAATTCTTTGTCTAAAGCATTTGCTTTGTGTTTGTATGCGAAGCCTGCAAGCTTCTCCATAAGTCAACCTATGTCTTATGCTAAGGATTACATACCCTAAATGCCTGTCAAGTGTTTGTTTCTAACAAAGAAGTGAACTAAAAAAATATAAAAATTCATCAATGAAAACCAAAGCAAAGTACAAACTCCACAAAAACACTTTCATCAACCAGAATCAGTTTTAGATTTTTACTCTGTAAAGACAACATAAATTCATTTAATTAATTTGAATTATTTCCCTTAATTAACTCCTTCTGTATTAAATCAAGCAGAAAAGTCTTCCTTCTAGTTTAATCTTTTCCTAAGTATTCTTAAAAGCATCTCAAGACACGGGCATCTCTTAAAATCATAAACCACATCCTGTATATAGAGGAGAAGCTCTACCTACTCCTCTTCCTGACATGTTGTCACGGGGGTTTTTTATTCCTGCCAGCTCTGCAAAGTCAATACAGCGATGGATCTGTGGGCAGGATTGTCTTCCAGGTTACATACCAACAGAAGTGCTAGGTCCAGTTGCAAACCCTTTGCCAGGAGGTGGCATACAGAGCTGCAAAGGTCAGCTATATGCCTTGGATAGTATGGGGATTACTTGTACAGCAGAAATAACTTGGCCTTTAGATTACTCAGCAGAGACATGGCTGCCAGGCTGGGGAAGAAAGGTTGTTAACCAAGCTGGTCATGGGGAATCATACAGAGCCTAAACTCCTGTTAAGAAGTTTTTAATAGCATCCGTCTTCAAAGAGTACAAAATGCTAAAATGCTGTGTTACACCATAATAATTGAGCTCCTCTATGAAATCTTCCACAGCAAACTTTATTAACACAATCTGCAAAGGTCACCAACCTATGGCAGCAAGTAAGACAACCCAGCTTTGCCTCCTACTCCTGGGCTTTTATCAAAAGGCAGACCACCTTTAAGCAAAAGTAATCTTTAAGGGCTCTAGTTCAGCAAAATTTCTTTAAAGAAGCAAGGTCTCAAATTAGAACAGATCCAGGAACATACACTGTGTGGACATCTGTTCTCTAAAAAAATATCAGTATAGAATAGACTGAGCACCCTGGCATCTGGTATTACTCACGGAGATAGAGGCAATACATTATGTACATTATCAGCAGAGATCTCCCTCAAATAAGTAAGGAAATGGGAAACATCCTAAACTTGGCTCTGCCAGTCTATTTTATACACGGACTTGGGATACTCTAGCAATAATAATCTGCTGCATAACAAGTCAAGTGGTGCTTGCCCAAACACAGGCAATAATTGAAATTGTTGAACCAATTGTGATGTGAATTGAGCATCAATTCCTGTGGGTGACAATGCCAAGTGTCCTATTTCAAAACAAACTAAGTAATTTCTCTCTTCAATTTCAATCAACAGCTGAGATAGAACAGAAAAACTTGACTCAAAACAAGTGCTAACACAAGGAAAGATGCTGAATGAACTGAAGGTTGAACTCTGTAATTCAAATAAACTGCAAAGCTCAGCTAAGCTGAAAAGAAGGGGATTTCCTTCTGGGCCTTAGTATTTACCAAGTTTTATCCTGAAATGTTTTATAACACAACATGCCCTCCATGATACACCATTACTAACTTAATAATTCCAAGATGGCATTTTGATTTAAGGCATAGGCAACTCTGAAACAAAGGGAAGCTAAAACACAAGCAACAGGTTACCCACGGTAAAGACATCCAGAAAAATAAAACCTGGGTAGAGAAGTCTAGAGATATCAGCAGATGTTTGATGTCCTCTTGAGCCATTCTTCTAAGTGTGTATGAGAATCTGTGGTATATGAAGGTGTTATCTCACTGTATGCTTCTTCTATATTTTTCCTGTAAAACCATCTCTGCAAACCCACTTCCCATTTCTGTTAGGAACACTCAATCAAATTTGTTTTGTTTCATGGGTTTTTGGGGTTTTTTTTAACCCCTCCCTCCAATGAACCTGACAACTCTACAGAGAAACAAGCAAAAGTACTTCTGATTGCATATTCTGGATCTGATCCATTTAGATTCCATTTCCAAATGCCACTGGAAAACGGAAGTTTCCAGAACATGGAGTTTCACTCACCATGACATGAATCAGCTAAGCAAAGCATTTTTTGCAATCTGAGCCACAGTGTTCTCCAGAAAGTCAGCACATCAAAGAGCATGTGGGTGGCAGCACGTTCTGGGGTACTATTGTTCTGAAAGAGGTAGACTGCTGCTTTCTGAACCAGACAGCATCAGCTTTTTTGATGTTTTAAAAGGTCACTGTGCTCTTTCAAGTGTAGCAAGGCTCAGCTTTACAGGCTGGAAGTCAAAGCTATGAGGTCTAGCCCATCTCTCAGGGCTGGGAGTAGCTCCTAGCTGAGATGCCCAATGCTCTAGTGTATAAACGCACTTGAATATGGGAAAATAAAGGTATTCTCTGGATTAGCAGAGAATCAGCAGCTGCTTCTCATGTCAAGAGTGAACACCCATCAGCTGCCTCCCTTCCACTTGCACATCTCTTCTAGGCACTAAGAAATAGCACACACCACACTATAGCTCTGGTCTCATCTCCAAAGCTCACCACACCTTCCTTTGCTTCCCTCCAGGTTTTAAACAGATGCTGGAGGAAGCAGGAAATGGTCTGGCAATATCTCATGAGCAAGGTAGTCCTGAGAACAAAGGCTACCATCTTTTCCATGGTTTGTTCCTCCCAGCTCTTCCTCAAGCTGTGGGGAAGGATTATGCTGCATTAACACCAGATTGCTTCAAAGCAAGGGACACAAACTACCTCTCTCTCCTGCCTTAGCATGGATAGATAGATAGACAGATAGATATGTATATGACATGTATAGTCACCCATCAAGACAACTTGTGCCATCTTACTCCCACATCACCACCTAGCTCAACTCAGAAAGATCCCAATAATGGACCAGAGGAGGAGAGGTGGAAGTCTTCAACTGTTCTTTTTCAGCTGTTTTGTTTAAGCTGCTAAAATCATATTAACATACTTTAAAAGATCGTGTCTCAGCACAGAGAAGGTAGTTCACTATCCAAACCAGAGTGCTTAGTCAAAATGGCACATTCCTGCTCTTAAATGGAGTCCAAAAGAGCTCCATCCAAATGGATGAAAATCCTGGAAGCTGCAACCCCCCTGCTATCCAAAGAAAATCACAGTTAGTTTGGCTCATTTCTTTGAATGCCTCAATGGGCAGTGTAAAGAACTGACCAGAGGTGAGGAGGGAAAGGGGCACAGAGGGAGGAGAAGTGCAGGTTCCTGTCTGATCCACCACTGGATATGTGGCACAAAACATAGAACCTACCTTGTCTCTATCACTTCCTTACTCCCTCACAGGAGCACAGCTTCATTCAACATTTGTGAGGAACAGTAACATTCTCTGTACAATTTCAGTTCTCTCTGCTATGCATTGATTCACAAGCCACAGGAAGTACTCGTGTCCAGAGCTTGAAGAAGACAATGAAGCTCAAGCTTTCAGTTCAGAGACATTCCTCCTTTCCAAAGGTTCACAGAACTGTCTTACGTGCAGCTCTGCAGACAAAGACTATGAGCAGAGTTCAAGTGAGAATTCAGGTGAGTTAGTGTGGAAATGAGCAGCAAGTAAAGAAATCATTCTGCAAAAACAGAGATTACAACTCCCATTAATTCCCACTTGACTGTGCCTCTGCAGGACTACTGCTGCTCTGAAAGGGAGAAAGCAACAGAGAAGATATGCTGTTAACAATGGACATTTGAACTTGGTGGCAGAACACTGGTAACTGCTGGCGAAGCTGGGATGGACTCTAACTCCTGCCTGTCCTCCTACCTGCTCACTCACAACATGAGCAAAGAAGTGCAAGGCCCTCCAGCTGCACCACAATGCACACCCTAACACAAATCATGGTTAGTCAGTAGCCTCAGAACCTCCAAACTGAGTCACAGCTAATACTAATTTTTGCAATCTAGTAGCCTGTCTTTTGAAATTCAGTAAATAAAGAAATAATATGGATAATTTTATTCTGTGACCCCAGGAGAAATCATGGATTTGGCATATTCCTTCTCAGAAGACAAATGATCCCTTAACATTTTCTGACACACCTTTTGGACAGCTGCATAATTTTACTTTATATCCTATCTTACTGGATGACAACAATCGTTGAATAACTCACTTAAGTGTGACTGAAGGCCTAGAAGGGCACCTGTCTTTTAGTGCTCTCTGTTTCCTCCAGAAGTTAAAAGTTCTGTGTCCACAGGATCATGTTACTATTCAGGTGAGATTACTAGGTAGGCCTTTCTTACTGGTTCTTATGTCTACCAGGACAGAGACTAAAAGCCAGAACATTTATGCAAGTAGACATTACAATTGTCAGGCTGAACCACGGCCAGGAGCTGCAGATTCCAGAGTCAGATGCTCTGAAAATATCTCTCATCATAACATGGAGCAGAGGAATTTGGCAGTTGCCTCCTTCCTACGTGATGTCCCTGGAGCATTACTAGGCCAGTGCTTACTCATGCCATGGAAAACTGCAGCTCTGTGAACTACACCCACAGCTAATGCAATTTGCTGCAGTCAATGGACCATGCTTGCCTAGTGCTTGTGATAGCACCGTGCAATCAGCAAGCACCCGGTGCATACCACAGGCCTCTCTAACTTCACTGTAGCCATGGGAACTATGCTTTGCAACAGTTCTCACTCATCTTGTTGGTAGAAGTACACCTTCCCACACCACTATGCCAGAGTCCACATGGCAATAGGAGGCTTTAAAATCAGCCACCTCCGCAGACCTCAGCCCTCTCAGGGAAGCACACTGGGATTTTGTATGCCAATGAACAGACCCCCAACTGTCGCCCTGATTTTTTAAGATTTTCTAAGCCTTCTGATGTTTACATTCTTGTAGCAAACTTTCTCACACACTTCCTGTAAATAACTTATTGTTTTGCATTCTTTTATAGAGGAAGAGAAATTTGATGGACCGTAGGTTTGTCCAGTGTCATTGGAGAGGTGGCACTTTCCCCCTCCAATCCACTGTCACTTTTGGAAAAAAAACTTTCCCTTTTCTTCACCTTGAGAGCAGCAGTGTGTGCGCTCGTGTTGTTTCGTGTCCTGTACTGACACCAACCATTTCAGCAAAGCAGTAGCTGATTTTCAGGTATCCTGCAACACACTATGCTTTGCCAGTCTCATAAAACCATAATATTTTTATTTCCTTATACAAAGAATCCACAAAAGGGGACAACTGAAAGACATCACCACAGGCATCCACTAAAATTAAAATAATAAATGCTCTGTGTGGCTGATCATGATCCCCAATTTTGAATCTGCAGCATAATGCAGCATACAACAGTTGCTAAACAGAGCCACATTCTTGCCAAGGGTAGTGCTATCATCGGTATTTCAGCTGAGAGATATGAGAGCCAGAATAACCTCATGAACATTCACATGACGATCAGAGCTCAGAAACCTTTGCTTTCAACCAAATTACACAGGCTTGGCAAAATTCCTTGCAACAAGCAAGTGAAATTCCTCCAAGGCAATCACAGATAACCCAAGCTCTTCAAAGGCTGTGCACTCAAGAGACATTCAAACTACCCCTACTCCCTTCCTCAAATTAAAAATCTCAGTTGTCAGAAAATGCTGCATTCCTGAGGAGGGTCAGACCCCCACAGAAAAAGTCTTTTTTTCAATGTGAAATGACTGCAACTGCTTTTCAAAACATTCTCCCAGTCGCAGTCTCAGGAGACCCTGCCATGAAGAACCCTTGCCCTTACAGTAAAGCACCATTACTCAACAAAGCACATTTTGAAATCATCAGCCAACAAAATTTCACGAGAATGAGAGACTCTGCTATGGTACTTACTTCATTTAAAAAGTTTTATGAAGATTTTTGACTGTTTAGGTATTTTGAACTTGAAATTTCACCTCTAAAACTTTACGCCATGTCAGCTCTAAGAGGGAGTTACAGATATGCTTCGGTTTTTCACGCTCCCATTTCTTGGTGCTATTCTGTACATATTTGTTTGAGAAGCACATATTTTGCTCCTCAAACATTACTTGCTGGCAATTTCTAACATTTGGCCTAATCCTCCCAAAAGAATATTTTTCTAAATATTTTGGCTGGCTATATTACTAACGCACCAAATAAGCATTAAAACATACTCTCCTCTGCAACAGCTTATAGAGAAGCTGGAAAAGGAAGATGTGGGGGAAAAGGAAAAAAAACCCAAAAAACAACAAAACAACTGAAAGCTCCTGAACCCAAGACCAAAGAAGCCGATACACTTTCAAACAGCAGGTGTTTGATACTCAGTAATAATCCCATTACAGTAGGAGTCACGTCACAGTGGTAAACAGAAGCACTCAAAATTGTTGTTACCAAACATGCAAATGCTACAGGCATGGTGAAGAGTTCAGCACTTGAGATGACTGCAGACTACACAAGCAGAATTCAAAGCAGCATGTTTGTGCCAGAGGTAAAATATTTAACCAGTACTATTCAGAACACTAAAGGTGATTAATCAACAACAAAAGACAATGACAACAATATCATGTTCAAGACAGAAAATTCAAGCTGGCATTTTGTCCTCTTGGTGGCTAAAAGTTCTAAGGTGGATTGAAGCCAATGCTTGTTGAGTTACCATCCTTTTCACAGCCAGGACAGCTACAAGACAGTAAGGTGGTCCATGCTAAATTGAATATCTACATATTTTTGGTTTTCTTGACTTTACCTGGGTAACTACTGAATGAGACACGGCCAGTGCTGGTATATGGATCAACTATATTGAAGTTCCAATGCTTGTATATTCTCAGTGTGGCTGCATAAGTAAACCAGCTGGAATGGGCAAAATATATATTCTCATATCCGGGTAGAACCTGGAAAAGAGAAGCAGAAAGATTAATAATTTCAGACCTCATGATATTCTGCATGTTTTCTACTTGATAGAAACTGGGAGAACTACTTGTTTTAAGTAGTTTGATTAATTGCATTATTGAAGAAAGAGCAGATTCTTGTGCTTTTAGCTGTGTACTAAATGAATTTCTGAAACCTATAGAAACAATTCTTGCCTATGTGTTGTTTTCAAAATAAAACATCATGGGGTTATTTGGGATACCTGCATTACATGGTATAGGTTTTCCTCCAGTTTCATTTGGCATATTTCTATTCACACATTCAAATCACATATTTTCAAACATATCTGACATCAATTTAAAACATGCCATTTCTGTGAGAATTCCTCTGGCTCATTTTGAAGTGAAGTACAGAAAGAAATGCAAGTAAATTTAATTTGAAAAGGTAGATATATATGTTGATAGTACATATTTTCAAAACACTTCCCTGGTTCTACGATTTGTTGTTAGCTCAGAAACCTCTTTCTGTAAGCAAATACTTTAGTTCACGTTTCTCAATTTAAGGTGAATATTGTTGCTCTGCGATACATTGACTCTCTGGATGCTGATTAAATCTTCTTAACAATTTTAACTGAAAAATGTAATTGCCAACATGATGCATCAGTCACTTATATTAAAACTGTGGAGTTTTTTTCTGTCATCACTCCTACTGGAAAGCCATTCAAAGGTATCACGGTTAACAGAAAACATCAGCCATTTGCATCCATTTGTTTTTATGTTAGCACTATCCTTTAGTTTAAATAATCCTTTTCCTTTTTTCCCCTGCTTATTTGCCCAATGTATTTGTAGTCACTTATAACATCCCTTTTCAGACTTCACTTCTCTAGGTGAATAAATTATTCTCATTTAGTCTCCCCTCCCTGGTAGTTCCTTGTTCCCTAGTAGTTCTAGCAGCTTTTCAACACCCATCTCTGTGGTTTTAGTTTGGTCTTTTCCCTCCCCTTGAACACAAGTGAGAAAAACTGGACTCAAAATCCTATAGAGGCACAAATGACAACTGTATATATGCATCTTGATCATTGACAGAAGTCTCTTTATGCACATACAACATGAACAGGGAAGACTCCAGAAATGCAGACTCATGACACTGCAAACCAACACAGTCACTGGAGATTAAGTTCTGGTGTTCACCTTGATCAGTGCAGAGCAGTGTCCCATGTCCCACTGGTATCTCCCATGGCCTCCTGAATCCACATTACATTGTCCACCTCGTAGAGAATAATCAAACAATGCAGGAATAAGGTCCAACAGGTCTCCAACTGCATTCAGAAACTGGACATCAAAGTTGCTCAGTGGCTGAATAAAGGAGAAGATGACAAAAAAACACTTTGAGACAGAAAAACATCAAGACAGCCTCAGTGGTTAGAATTTTTCTTTTGCTCCAGAAGGAAGCTCTCGTATGGTCTATGAAACACCTACCGACAAGGCCCAGATGCTCACACTCACTATGGCACCAGGCACTGAGGAAGCTTTCAGGACCTGGCCCTTGTAAGTGGCATTACCAATGCTACAATTTCTGAGGCAAAAAGGAAGATGTAACTGCAACTCAAGAAACCTGAATGTGTGTTTGCAAGCGGCATGTCAGTCAGTCTGTTATGGATTTACTGAGATAAAATTTAATTTTTTTGTTTATCTAGATGTCTTTGAAGTGTCTTCCACTAATGGTCTTGGGAGCTCTCAGACTTCTATAAACACTGCCATTTAAGACATCCTCAGGACTGAGGAGGAAGAAACAAATGAGGGGAAAAATGATAATAAATACCTATCAAATAGCTGAATAAGGAAAGTCAGTCAAAAGACACTCTGCTATGTGCTTTAGAAAATTCCTTATGGTTGGAGGTAGCCAGGGTTAACAGGGTTAACTACACAAAGCTGGTTGTGCAACGTGCTCTTTAGAACCTCCTCTTAGGTTGCCTCTTCAAAAATAAGAGCTTAATAGTGGTTTAACCTCAACCTTCAAATACTGTGTTCTAAATCTTTCCTGTTCTTGCTTTCACCATGCCTTTTGTTAAGGCAAGGCTTAAGAATAAAGTCAGAACACACATTACTGTGGTGCTGTGAACAGTAATTTTATAATGCCACAATCATTTAGCAAAGAAGCACATTACTTGCAATATAAATCACTGTTACTAAACCATATAGCTGACCTCTCTACAAACCCCAGTAAAGGGGGACAAGGAAAAATGAAACAGCGTCAAATTCATTTACTTTTTATTCAGAATAAACGTATTCTGAATATTTTTTATATTGAATGTAATATATTAAATATAAAAATATTGAATTCTGAATTCTGTGTTATCCATCTGCTGCTTTGGCTGAAAGAATAACCAACAGGAAAACCAGAAATCATGTAAACTCCAGTCCATGCATCCCATAGGAAGGAATGAGACCGTCCCACAATGTTTACAGACAAGAGAAATAAGCCATTCTGACAATTAAAACCATTCGTGGCAGAAAGCCTCAACAGCAGCTATAGTTTGAGGGAGAAATCCAAAATAAACTTTCATGTGTTACATCGCTTTAGTTCATCATGGTTTTGCTGTAAGGATCCAAACAAGGGAGCAACATCAAGAGATGTGTCTTTGGATGGTTTAAGCAACTTAGAGGTATGAATCAGTTACAAACCAGTCACAACTTCTACTTCATTGGAATCCATGTAGAGAGACTTGACACTGTTTAAGCACCATTTTCCCCTATCCAGCTGCACTGAAAACCCACCACACAATAAGAAAAGGCCATTTTCCAATGTCTGATTCACACAGGCATCACTGTACAGTGAAGGGAGCAAACTGGCTTGCATGAGATTGCTCCAGCAATCAAGATATTTTAATTGTACTTGACACCCATTTGCTACCACTCCATATTCTCCTTCTGCTGCTTTCACTGTAATATCTACAGGTAGCTACATTGATACTGCTACAGCAATGGTCCGAATTGCCTGTGTATTTTTAAAAAGTTTCACATTTCTGTGCTTTCTTACCATCACTACAAATTAAAACTTCTGTAACTATTAGGAAGCCCATTCAAATTAGAACAAAAGTGCCAAGCAATGAAGCTTTCAGAACAATAGGCACAGAAAGGTGCCCAGAGAGCAGGAGGAAAGACCCACTCAAAGCACAGGTTATGCAAATTCCTAAGGCACTGGGTGAGATTAGGCTGCCAGCTGCCAAAGCCAGCCAAAATATCAGAGATGCAAAAGAGGACTAGGTTGTTGAGCATCCCCTAGAGTTCTGTTTTCATCTCCCTTTTGAGGGTCAAGCAAATTTTGTTCTAGTTTATTTCCAAAAATTCATTACTCTCCTTGAATAAACCTGGCTTTGTGTTTAAGACTGTCTCATGTGACATCACGTAAGCACTGTGCTCCTCTGGAGTCTCAGTAAAACAATGCATTCAAACAGAAGACACAAGAATCTGCACTACAGACCCAATCAGGAGTGGTCTTAAGCATCTGCCACAACACAGCTGAGAGTCCCAGTTTTGGAAAAACTACAGCTGATTTCCAGGATATATGAAGAAATCTTCTCTATGAGGAGTTAATCAGTGTCCACTAGCAAGAATTAGACCCAAAAAACTGCATCATAACAATGCATGATATAGGGCATATTACAATTTTTTGTAATCACTTTTTCCCATTTCATTCAGCAATGTCAGAAAAACTCCTTATAAACATTATTTAGATCCTGAAGAAGAATGAATGAACTAAACTGACAAGCAGAGAGGTGGTAAAGCCACATCAAAAGTCCTTTTGCTAGATTGTCTGTCTCCTCTAGGGTGCTGTCCTGAACAGCAAAACAAAAAATCAATTTGAGTTTGAGTTACATCCAAGGAAGGCAGAAATAAACTTACAAAGGGCAGCAGAAAGGAGAGAACCAGCCCTAAAGGCTTGGTTACATGGGATATTAAAATAAGCAAGTTATTCTGTAACAATTGTTTTCCAGTAACTTGTCAAGCCTGAGCACTTTGAGTAGAAAATAAGGAAGTATAAATAGAGATCTATCCTGGAGTCATTCTAGCATTTAAAACTCTGACACCTCCTTATTCAAGAGTAATATCCCTGCATAGACAAGCCCAAGATGAATCACAGTGTTGGAAGAGCATTAGGCAGATGAAAAGGCTTTATGTTCTTTCAGTGCCCCTCCCTCAGAAATTGTCCTGACAAAAGGGTTGGGTTTGTTTACTGGATATAAAATGTTGCTAAACCAGAAGGAATAATGTAACATTTTAACATAAAGATGTATTCAAATTTTGACATCACTCTTAATGATGCCTGTAAATATCAAATTCAAAATACAGAAGTTTGCAATGTACATTGCCTTCATGCAAGTCTTAATGGAAGAATCTACCTAAAATAGTCCTCAGGACTCCAAGCAACAAAAACCCAAAGTTTAGAACAAAACAATACAAAGCATTTCCTTCAGAACAAATAAAAAATATATATACTAGTGCTACTACCAAATCATTCAAAGCCCAGATTTTCTTTCTGCAGTAAGGCTCAGTGACTTGTGGCAGACACAATGGTTCTACAATATTCAAATAAAGCAATCTGAATTTTAGGGGAGAGCAGAAAAACAGAACATTTCAGAGTTACTTGTGTGCACACAACCCAGCTCTCACTTAAGAAGTATCTGGCTCTGGTTTCAAACTACCATGCATAGTATCAGAAAACAGAATTAAAAAATTAAAAGCAGATTAGTTATGAAACAGCTTGTTTTCATTCTCCTGAAAAGGAAATAGTTCTATAAAACTCTGCCCAATGCCCAGTGTTACAATTCACAGACTCCATATACACAGTTGCTTTTCTTCATCCCCTTTATCTCTTTTAGCATATCCATGTCAACCAAACACCTTCCCAGGGTTCAGGAGACCATCCTGTCTACGTATGATCAGTCATGCTGCAGGGAAACATAAGAAACTTGAAACTATCTCCTCTTCCCCTTCTCTTTCTCATGTCTCTGGTATTTTGGGAGTTAAGGGAAAACCTTCCTAGCCTTTCTTCTACAGCATTTACTCTTATATAAGCTTAAGCCAGTGGGAACAATTCTCCTTTACATATGCAGAATAATATGTTGAATTTAGAAGTACACAGAGCTTTCCCAACAGCAAGTAGAACATCAGAACATCAGGCAACAAAATACAGACTGTCATATGTTGAGTTTTGGTTTGGTTTGTTTGGGGTTTAGGGGGTTTCTTTTGTTTTGTTTGAGTGTGGGTAAAAAAAAAAGGAAAATAAAAATGCCCCAATTCATACAAGAGGTATTTTTTAATATTTCTGATGTTCATCACCACCATGAATTCAAACTATTGAACTACTAGACATCAAAAGATAGACTTGTTCCTGATGATGATAATCCAAAGACAATAAACACATGGAAAGGATTCTTTTATTAATGAAAGAAAATAGTATCTACTAAAGGAAAGAGGTAAGAAGAGACTTCCAAAGCACTGAGGAAAATGTGCTATAGGAATTAGATTTGCTTTTTAAAACATACAGAATTTGTTACAGAGACTTTCATTATGAAATTTCTTTGATTGTTTTATTTTGAGAATTGAGTAACAGAAAAGTATTTGTTACTGGAGTTGTTGTCCAAAAAAAGCCAAAACCAAAACAATTGGGTTAATAGAACTAAAGTACAATACTTAAGAAAAAAAGTAATCTACTAGGTAAATTTATTTGCACTTTGGATGGTAGATTTCTTTAATCACAAGGAATAAGGAAGATACTGGTGGTGTTTTTGCTTGTTTGGCTGGTTTGTGAGTTTAGTTGGGACTTTTAAGTGCCAACAGTTTACAGAAGCCAAGCTGATTCTCAGATAAATGGATGTGCCAAATCTAGAATACCAGCCAGAAGCTTTGCAGCTGCACCTGTTTTTATTGCCCATGTAAGCTCACAGCAACAGCCTTCAAGGTCTGTTTCCTTGGACATCCTAACAGCAATAAATATGCACACACAGTGGTAGCCTAATCTCTCAAAAGTACTTGAAAAGTATCATGGTGTCCAACAAAATGAACTCCCTGTACTTTTACAGAATATTTTACAGAATGTCAGGTATCATTCTGATGCCAAGAAAACCTAAGGACCAGGCTGCAAGAGCAGCTGTCCAAAATGTACTCAAAGAGAAGGACTGATGTTAACTTAGTGGCTGTGGCAAAGAGAGGAAACAGCAGCACCATTTCAAGTAAGAAATACATACACAGTGAACATTTTTTGCTTTGAATAAAAGTATATGCATCTCAACATAGGTGATAAAGTCCAAAGCTAAAATTGTGCCTGGCATGGAAAAGAGTCAAAATAAGTTCCACCAATTGCTGCAAGTACATCCAGGAAAAGAAAAAATATTTCATGCATATAATTCAAGAATGGAGGACACATATATTTCAGCCTGAACCACACATCTGAACTTTCACCAAATGCACCATTCTTACATAGACATGCTAGTGAGATCTCTAAAGAGAAGATAAAAATTGTTCAAACACTTCAGAGGTGAGTGCTTTTTAGTGCATAGTTAAATAAGCAAGCATCAGGGAACACACTTTACAGGCAGGACATGCCTATCACAAAGAAGTAACTCAGACACAAACCAGCACTTTTCCCTTCCCCTCACATGAATCTAAAAGATTCTAAAGCAGCAAAAAAGCCAAAAACCTGATGAGCTTGACAGGGCTCTTCATATACAGGAGTTATGAAAGGATATTAATGTGTTCTTTTCCTAAAAGTCAACGTTTCTAGTGTTTTCTCCTACAAACTCAGGTCCCTCAGGATGGGTTATTATTACAAACACCTTTTTTTTTTTTTTCCAGTTTGAGCTGGCTCCCCATCCATGAAAGCCCCAGAGTGACTTCTATGCAAGAAAGATGTACATTTTACTAAAATGCAATTGTTTACAATTCAGAACTCCCAACTTCTCAAAATTCTTGGTATGATTAACCTAGGTAAGAAGGTCAACTACAATTACTCAAGTCCTTCTTCTCACACTGAAAAACCTATTAGATATTAGACTTTAGGACAGCATTATAACTGCCATATCTCTACTGGAGTTAAAGGAGCTCTGCTATTATATACAAACTGATGATCTGGAATTCAATTCTAATTGAAATTAAAGAAAAACAAATGATGAAAAAACATCAAAAAACCCAACTAAACCACCACCCAACAAAACCCCAAAATCTATCCCATCTGACTTGCCACAACACAGACCACATCTTTTGTAACCATATATTTTTGAGACTTAAAAGAAAAGGAGAAGTAATTCAGTAAAGTAAAACATACTCCAGGATAGAAAGGCTTTTAGGATTTGAAATCTAATGCTTGGAAAAAAGAACAAAAGCTTTAATTCATGCTGTTGCAGGTATACCTAAAGGGTCATTTGCCTAATAACAATTGTAAAGTGATAGCAACAAGCACTTTAGAAGTGTCAGTCCTTCAAACATTCACATGGATACAAAAACCACCCCCAACTTAATCATTCCATGAGTGCTCAGGGTTCCAAGCCCCTTGTGAAGAATCTGTGGTTACATGGGCCAAGGGCTCAGTCGCATTATCTACACTGAACAGCCACTAAAGATTTTGCAGAATGACATGCAGAATACATACTTGCCACTAAGTAGCCTATTTCTGGTTTTTATTTTTAAAAAGTGGATCCCCTTCTCCCATGTTTGTCCACTGACATCCCAGCCCCAGCTACTAAAAAAGACGCGCATTAGTCTTACTGTTAGTTTATGTAGTTTAGCCCACTCGAGGGCTCCCATGTACAGACCATCCAACTGTTCAATAATATAGCCAGCATGCCTCCAAAATGGGTCATCCTTATTATTTCTGATTTGTTGTCTCGTCCATTGATCTTGCTTCCTGCAGAGGAACAAACAGGTTGGGGTTTTCTTGGGTTGTTTTAGAGTATAATTGATAATGCAGGGAAGGGACAAATACATTATGACCCAGATGGTCCAGTCTTACTCAAGATCTGAGGCAAATCACGCTTTGGAAATCCTGCAGATATAAGCATTATATCCTCCAAGTGTAAACGTTCAGACTTAAGCAAAATACCCTACAATCATGTGCCTCTACCAGATTTTAGTGTCAAAGAAGGAATTGAACTTCGTGTTTGTGGAGGATTTTGCTATAGCAGATTTAGTCAGTAAATGGAAACAAGTGTTTGATAGGTTGGATGAAACATTCCCTTTTAAATGTCTGTTTAAGAATAAAAACAGACTGACATTTGAAGGGCCTCCTTCTCTCCCCCAGGTTCAAGTGCAATGAGGGCTTTCTGCTGGTGGTGCTCAAACATTGCCTGAGAACCCTGTCTTTGCTCCTCTGAGTAACAGGTGGGAGGCCAAACTATTGTACCCTGTGCCAGATCCAGCCAAGAGCCAAATCACTCAGGTTTAGGGCATGAGGCAACACAAGCTGAACAGACCCTAGGGCAAGAGCCATCAACATTGTAAGGATCTCTCAGAATTCTCTCTTTTGCTGTGCAAAAAGAGCCACAAAAGAACCACAGGAAATGAGAATCAGATGCTAGCCTCTTCCATCCTCTTGTATCTATCCATCCAGCACTCTGTAAAGTAGCGAATTGAGAGGACAAACCTGTAAAGGAAGCAAACTCTTCCAGCAGCATATGGTGAGAAAACCAACCAGAGTTAGCTTTCTAGAAACAACAAGATGCAAGAAGTATGTCCAAGGAAATAGGGATATGGTCAGAGCATCTAGGGCTAAGGACTTCCAAGACAACACAGCAATCCATATTACAAAACTGCTATAAAGTAAAGCAGTGATGCAGGAGTTGAGGAAAGAGGCAATAGAAAAGCAATACAAGGCCACCTAGCATTGCCCCCCTTCATCCAACAATGCATCTTGGAGAATACAGCTGCTTTGCTGTGTCATTCTAGGAAAAAACACATATATACTGATACAGCAGCTATCCCATTTTTCTCATAAGGAGGAGCACAGCAATGCTGAAAAACGATAGCAAGGGAGCACTAAGATTCTTTGTTCTATATTCTGGATAAGCTAAAAGTAATTAACTTAATATATGCACACCAATAACAGTCAGATATTCAACCCCTTATGGAAAGGGCAAGACAAGGCAAATATGGAAAAATTAGTCCCCAAAAGTGACCATTTCACACAAGTATTTGTAATGGAATAAAAACACAGGCCTAATGAGATTAAAATAATTGGTAATCATAGCTGAGTTTCCCAGTACCTGGCCTGGTTCTTCTCCTATTGTAATTTCCCCACCAGTGTAGCTGCATTATTTGAGCAGCTACACTTTTTTTTACTTTTGATTTTTACAACTAAAGTGAAAAGTGAATCACAACTTTTGTGATTAGAATAGAATTTACATTGGTGGTAGAATAAAATACTAACCTAACAGAAGAAGAAAAGGATACACAATGCTAAAAAGATTAAGGTGCTAGGAGACTACTGTTCAGTGTAATATTGAAAATATCAACTTTTCAAAAAAGGAATTTTACTAGAATGACCTTCAGAATTCATTGACATTTTCCCCACCCTTTGGCAGCAATGGTTTTAAACATTTCTTGGAAAGAATCAGAATTAGGGAAGGGTATATGTACTTCTTCATGTATATTTAGAATTTCTTTTATTAATAATGGCATTCAATCAGAGGGAAAGGAAGTATATGCTTCCCTCAGCCCATAAGGAATAGAAAAAAAAAAGGTTGAAAATTCTGTCATACTCCGACTCCAAGTCTTGATTGATTTATTTTTAGCAAATAAATACATACGCCATAAAATTCTGAACTCCTCTTCGAATGGTGGGAGTCTTAATTAGCTGTGGATACATATTTGCAGCATGGTCATACATTTGCCTGAAAGAACAAGAGTAACAGGAGTTATTCCTTTGCATCTTCTGTTTACCAACCAGTTAATTAACATGCATTGACAGCAAAAGCAACACAGTCCACAAAGTTTTTCCTACTCACAGAAAACACTCCAGTGCATGACAAAGAGCAAAAGTAACACAAAAGGATTGTTAAAATGTGACTTAAAATAAATTACTTTGTCAATGTCTGCTCAAACTGCTGCACAATGGAAAGAAAATAAGCAAGAATGAGATTGAACTACTTAATAAAAAACCTGCACCTTCAGGGAATAATTGTAGGCCAGAAGCATCTTGAAAGCATTATCACATTAATTTAAGCACAACAAAAATAGTTTTCTGGAGACCTATGCTATTTGGAATCACAAGAAACACAGAGGCAAAGGTAATATAATTTGCTAATTCAGTTCATTTCACTCTTCAGAGAGAATTTCAGCATGATATCTAGCATGTTTTACTTGCCAGTAACCACGTTCCTTTCTGTTTAAGCTAAATATCTCAATTTTTAAGCATGTATAAAATGATCCTACATGTTACCACAGAAACTCCCACTCATGGCAGTCCTAAATAGATTCAGCTTCATAGAGACCAAAATTCTTGTGGCTTTTTCTGTTGTTGAATTCAGTTAGCTGTTTTATCCACATTAACTTTTAAAAACAGAAGTTGAAAAGGCTTTGTTGCTTGTTGGTTAGGGCTTTTTTGTTTGTTTTCTTGAAGTGAAGTACTTCAAGATGAAATCAACTGTTAAAAAAATGCTCAGGAGCCCAGAATTAAAGGCACCCTTCCTTTTTAGCTGAAATGTAATTGTCTGATCCAAGCCAAAATAAAACCTCAACATTTCTCTTAATGTGAGTCAAACTTAACCAACATTTTTTTCAGTCACTGATTAAATTGTAAAAAAAAAAAAGGGGGACATCAGCAGAGAATTATTTCACTGAGGTCTGGAGTTGATAGAGATAGAATTACATCCATCATCAGTACATTTATCTTCTAGCAAGTGCTGAGAGAAAGAAAACAGCACTGAGAAAAGATACCAGCCTCAAGGAAAGCACATGCCAGCAGGGCAAAATTCCTGTAATAAAACTTGCGAGAGCAGCTTTCTCTGGGAGGGATGCAGACAGGAGTTCTTCCCAGTTTCCCTCAGGGCATAATTAAAGAATACAGATAGAGAGAATGGTTTGCTGATGACTAGAGAATCATCTACTGACCTCTTCTCCCCTCTTTCTGTCCCTTGCCCCATTCCCAGACAATTGCATGAATTTGATATCATGATCCTGCTGCTTCTTATCTCAGTTCTGGTACCATTCTGACAATCAAATCTAATTGTCTCACACATTCAGGCAAAACAGTAATCCAGCAAAAATGTGATTTGTTTTCATTTGTAGTTTGAATTAAGTTGTGGAAGGGAGATGCTGGGACAAGAGGGGAGCATTCAACAGCTTTGCACCATTACATTTCTCACAAAACTTCAGCAACAATTTTTAGTTCTAGAGTTTTCTGTCTCCCATGTAAAGCAAGACTACATAAATATCATAATCTACTTCCAGAAGACTGCAAGAAAATTGGAGAAACAGATCAATATTCTCCGCCCCTGCATATTCACAGAAAATTTGGCAAACAAAAATCCCAAGTAATTTTAGGAAGGGAACTAAAAACAAACATACTCTATACTAGAAATCATACAAAACATACTCTATACTGGAAATCAGAGCTCTCATGTCACTAAAGAGGAGCAAATAGCACAGGTTGGTCCATCTGGCAGATGATAATTTAGTGATTAGAGCCAGATGAGGAAGATAAAATCCAGCTGGGATACTGGCCTAACCACTGCCTAAGCCAGGATAAATGATCAGGCTTCCAACTCAACCATCAGCTCTACTCTCTATTCTGCATTCAGAGGTTATGCAGATTTTACAGCAGTAGTATCTTTAAGCTGTCATGACTGATGTAGAGACTGGGTTAGGTTAGAATTGTGACTGAAAACACCTTCTTTAATGGTTTCACTCTTATTTGCTAACAGAGGACAAACAATTCCTGGAATTGATTTTTTTTTTTAATGATCAAGGTTATCAAGAATTTTTCCCCCAGTTGCTCTCTTCAGTTTTGTTTTTTTTTTTTTTGCTTTAACAAAGCTTCTATGTGCATGGCTTGCGTGTTTTGCAAGGGCATTATTCTCTGAATTAAATTAGATCACTACAGTAAGGCTCTGCAACTACATCTACAGCCAAACACAAGGCAATTGAAAATCTGGGACAAGAATTCCAAACCTAAAACCAGAAAAGCAGAGTCCTCCTTCTTTAAATTAGCAAGGAAGACGACAGGACTCCGGTCAGCTGAGGCTATATGAGGAAGAGTAAAATTAATGTTGCTTCAAATTTAAATGCTGTTTTTAGGCACCTGGCATGTCCCAGCTGGAACTGATTTAAAATAATGTCACAGATTTAGATGTGTTCTGCCACTAAGTAAAGTCAGGCCTCATTAACACTTCTCTGTTAGAAATGGGGAAAGGAAATTCACACCTAAGAAAGCCAGAGCAAGTACCTTGGCCAGATGATATGACTGGACTTTGCAGAAAGGTGAGAGATTTGGGATAAAAACAAGTGCTTGGATCCCCAGACACTACAGACACTAGGATTCAATTTATCCAATGTCTAACTAGGCATTTTAAAAACATATGGATACTCTCATACTCTGAATCAGATGTCAACACTAAGAAGATGAAGCATACTCTAGAGAAGACTTACATTTCTGCCATCACTGGCAAACTGGTCTGACTATTGTTTTCTCTACCACTGACCTATACAGTTAGAGCTGAAATTAATTATGCCCCAGTAATCCAAGATAAAACAGTTCTAGCATGTTTCATATTTTGATTTTTTTTTTAAATCTCATTATTTTACAGACTGTTTAGGTTCCTACTATAGGCAAGGCATATACTTTTAAGAGAGAGACTTTGTCACTCTTTTGCTTACATGCTAAAGGCCTAGCTGTGTCTGGAAACTCTCCTTCATGCCCTACGAGTAATGTGAGATCTGAGCTAGCTGAGAATTCCCAAAGGTCTCCAAATTGCAGGCCAAGTTGGACCTCCTGCTCATCCAACAGCTTCTGCAGGAAGCTGTACTTTAACAGGGGTTCAGGCACCAACATTTCCATCCTATCAATGCATCACATCAGAGCTATTCCTAGCAGGACTTCTAGGATTTCTGCAAAGAGCCACCCTGGGTCTGCTTCATGGAGTCTTTACAACATATGAATGCAAGACAGCTGGAGACCATGGAGATGTTCAGACTACAGGTAGCCATGTACTAAAAAGCTCTTCAATTACCAAGCACACCCCATGTTTTCACATTGGAAGGCTGTGCCTGAACAACCTGAGGTGCTTGTACAGGTAAGTCACATAAGGGTCTTCACTGCAGCAGCTAAGTGGCTGACAATGCAAATAAAGCCTTCCCCAAAGCTAAACACGTACCTACACTCTCTCTTGTTCTTACCAAGAACTTAAAAGGGAAGCTGGAGCTGTGGACACTAATGTGTGCAAAAGTAGAACAATAGTGTGTAGAGACACCTTCTCTAAGGAGAGTTGTGATGGTGCTAGAATTTCCTTAAAACAGGCTAAATGGGCCAGGCAGTCTGATGGGAATAGAGTTACTGATTGAGAAAGGCTGTTTCCCAGTTTTACTCCAGAAGACTTGTTTAACTGTTCCACAGAAAGAACATCTGCCTGCATGTTAATGAGGATTCTCTAAATTTCTAAGCTAGATGAAGGAGAAATGGAATTCTGAGTGCAATCTTAACATCCGCAGACTCAGGGAGTTCTCACTTCTGCAATTTAAGAAATTGCAAATACAGTCTATAAAAGGATTCATTAGTTGCAGTTTGCCAAATAAAAACCCACCAAGGTCATGCAGCTAAAACCTGAAGTAGTAGGTTCTCTGTCTTATCAAGGGTCAAGAAAGTATATCACTATTTCATCTCTGTTCCTTACCTGAAACATTTTCAGAAGGTATTAGCTTCTGGAGAAGCCTTCTTTATCCAAAATAGCTTTACACAACCTGACAGAAAAAACTTGTTTGTAACTCACAGAGAGAAATGCGCTTGCACTGCAGTTACAGATCGACAGTGGGGCAAAGAAATAGCCAAAAAAATTAAACTCAGACAGTATGTATAATATTTGATACTCATTTTATTGACAGCAAGCATTTTCAGATTTTGCACTTGCCAGGAGATTTCTTGGTGGATTTTCTCAAAAAGTCTCCCCAGAAAAGGCAGACTTTGGCTACTTCTGATTTTGCATCTTAACCCACTCTTGCACTTAATCTCCTTTCAAACAGCTGAATTTCCCATTTTGCTTAAAAGCCTAAGTCTCAAACCATACTTTTCCATATTAATACAAGCCCTCAGCTTCACTTCTGCTCATTACTAGTTCTGCTACATCCACTTCTTTACAAAGAGCCACTCAGTGCTGGAGCTTTTAGCCCTAGAGTAACAGCAGCCAGGGCTAGGAACCAGCCTCAGTAAGCACATAACCTGCAGAAGGCAAAAGCCTTGAGCAGAACAACTTGGATAACTTCACTTCTGTGAATCTTCACTCAACACACATGGAAAAAAAAAAAGGGAGAAAACCTCCTTCCTCCAAAAGTTAGCCTAGAATAAGACATCAGATAAATCCCTGCAGACACTGTTTCAGATTCAAACCACATAAAAAGGAGCAGACACATACTTAAGTTTGTTTCAAACCCAGGAAGACACATAAATCTACTGTGGAGGCAGAAGAGGAAAGGGTGTGAGTTGTTCCTACTAAAGCACTACTTGCCATCTAATTGAGCTTAGCATGGACTGGGCTATGACAAAACTTAAGCTTAATTACCTATTGATTAACACACCTAGGTAAAGCCTTAGGAAAAAAACCTGTTGAACAATACCCAATTTTAACAATATTCTAGATGTAATGCTAGCATTCCCCAGATTTAGGGATAGTTTACATAAACTGGCCAAACAGGGCAAGGCAGTAACTTCTCACACCAAATAACAGATCTCTCATGAGCTTAATTCCCTTTCCTGTCTGGAGTACAGGTTGTGTACTATGAATTTTAGGACTTCTTCACTCCCTCAGAAGTGTTTTGTTATTGACAAATATTACTTTATTGAATTTCCTTTATACACTTCCAGAGACCTACGTGCCTCACCAGTAAAACCTACTAGAGAATCACATTATCATATGCCCAGAGAACTATCCATAAATATTAACTGATCTTAAAATATCTTACTAATTAAATGAATATAATCTTGTCCAGCAGCTGTATCTGACAAATGTTCAGCAGACAACCTTCCCTTGCTGGCCTGTGCAACACAGACTATGGGTATTTATTTCAGTAGTCCAAAAGCAAAACTGGTGAAGCCAAAAAGTCAAGTCACAGCAGCCATTGCAAACTCCTCCCAGCATCAGAATTTTGGCATTTTTCTCTTCCTATGAATATGTTGATAGAGCAAAAGATGGAGCTTGTTCAACAACAAGCCACGTGTCATGTTCTTAGCTCTATCACCAGCTATAGAGAATCACAGAATCACTTAGAAGATTGGAAAAGACCCTTAAGATCATCAAGTCAAACCTAGCACCGCCATCTGCTATCAGGCAATATTTCATAATATCACTCTGTCTTCCAACTTAGCCACAGAAAGAACAAAGTTTGATTAATTTTTTTGGTTGGCTATTTTTTGGGGTTATGGATTTTTCTGTTTGTTTTATTTTAGGAAAAAAACCCTGCACTGGATTCGTAACAAGTATAAAATTCTCTCACTTTTCATAGATGTGCGCTGTGGGAAAGGCTCAGTTCCTCAGGGCTTTCAGGAGAACACTAACCCTTCTAGACACACCCCAGTCTGCCTTCAGGCCTATAGTTTTTGGGGTTTTGTTGTTGTTGTTTTGTTTTGGGTTTTTTTTAAGTTGGCCAAGACAACTCCCCATGCTGTGAAGTTTCAGTATCTGCTCTCCGGCAGTTTCTTGACATTATCTGCTGAAAAACATCCTTAAGGAAGCCCTGCAGACCTTGCTAGCAACATTTCTCCCTGCCTGAGCTGCTCTCAACTGCCTTATCAGCCACCAAACTACAAGCTGGGGAAATAACCACACTTTTTGCTACTCCTTATGCACTTCCTTACACTTACATTATTTTGTGATTACATTACTTAAGCAGTAATACAGATACAATACCCATCTATCCCACCAAGGTGTTGGGAGATGCTGCAGGATGAGAAGGGGAGGGCACATCCTGATCCCATAATGAAGAAGCTATACTTTGTACCTGCTACTAATTAAAAGAATACCACACAGATGCAAAATGTATCATTAGTTTAAAAGGAAAGGAATTTAGGACAATGAAAGCAACCAAAAAACCTCACAAGTACAGAAATCCCCTGGAAGTGCCATGAATTGAGTTGCTTCCTGAGGTACTTACGGAGCTGTGAGATAGCCTTCCAAGAAGCCAGCAACATACATAATATCTTCATTGCTTAAGGTCTGTGAGCCATAGCCTGCTCTGATCTCCAGGACTCCCCAGCCTGTTTTCTGTAGACTGTTGTTGTAGAAGCCATAAGCATCTCCACTCCTGTCCAGCATATTCCTGACCTGAAGTATTTTTTCAGCTTTATTCCAGTACACAGTTGCATAGCGGAGTTCTGTGGTGGAGAAGAAAGGAGACAAGGGAAACAAATATAAGAGGTGTTTACTATGCAATACTGAAATGTCAAGACAGTATTTTGGCAATTTAAAAAGTTAATTTCACAGCTTTCCATCAGGTTTAGTTCTACTACAGAGATCAACGCTAATGCTAATATACTGAAAAAGGGCATGAGGACTAACTGGAGTTTTACAAGAGCTCACAGCTAAACATTCTCATGTTATTTTTCTGGAAGTTTTCTACAACTTGTTCAGTGTACAGCTCCAGCATAGCAGAGTGTTGACATGAATCTCTGAGAAGTATTTCCTTACCTGGCCCAGAAGACAAGCTATACAAATCTTATTAAAAGCAACTTTAGAAGACAGCATGCCTTAGGAATTGCAAAGGATTATAAACTACTGTTGACTTAATTTTCCACCTAAAGATTCAAAAACTTCTAAAAGCTTTCTACACAGACCAGATGACATAACAGAAGCAGTAGGACACAGTGGATCACAAACTTAAAGACAAAAGCACAGCAGGTATGCAATCCTTTACAAGGTACACAGTGTTTATCATGCATCTGAAATAGAATTGATCCCAAGCATGATACAAACAGGAAGGAGGGGAATAGACTTCTCAGAGTTCCATTTGGACTGCTGTTTTAAAAAACATTCTTGATTACTTGTGTTTTAATCCTGCAAAGCTGAAGAACAAAGAGCAAGGTAAACTGCTTTCTGAAAAAAAAAAAACAAACCAAACCACCAAACAAACAACATCAAAAAAATCCCACACGCTACAATTCTAATTGACTTCTCTCTAAGAGGGGCTGTGATTACATCAGCTCTCTATGCATGACTGATCAAATCACTACTACATCACTGTGGGAAGACTTTAAAAATTGTATGTCAGAGGTCCAAGAATCATTTGAAAAGTTTTAAGGGATAAATTCATAAACAGTCCTTCTGAATGACTGCACAGTCCTCTGGCATTTCACCAGCAAACTTGCTGAGGGAACACTGCCCCATCACTCAGGTCATCAAGGAAGATGCTGACCAGTATCAACCCCTGGCACAGACCACTTGTTACCAGCCTCCAGCTAGGCTTTGGACCACTCTGCACTAGGTCAGTCTTCATGACGTACTAGAGATACTTCTCATGGGAACAGCAAATGCATTGGCAGAACCAGAATCTTAGTAGTGAAAGAACTTTGCTTTTTCCACATTCTATGAAAAGAAGTTGTTACATGAGTCTATTCAGAGATGAAGTAATTCAGGGACTTGGAACACAGTGTTTAAAAACACGTTTTTCATCTGCCAGGTACTGAGGCTATTTAGATTAAAAGTAAACATGGGAATCACTCAGACTGAAAAATCTGTGAACTGAAGAGCAGGCTTGATAAGGGTCATCACTCATGAAAGCCAAAGACCACCTTACAAAGCTAAAGCTTATATACCAAAAAAGTCAGGGCAAAGGAAGTTCTGTGAGGGGGTGATGCAAGGGGTCAGAGCAGAACTCTGTCTGTCCAGCAGTAAATGGGAGGCCTGATTCCAACCAAGAAGCCCATTGCAGGGCAGAGGAGAGACTACTTGCACAGTGAACAAAGATGTTGAGGAACAGATAAAAAGAGAAAGAACAAACTAAGGCAAACCATGACCATCTTTCCATCTCTTCAGGAGGCTGTGGAGAGGTGGCTGGAATTCAAAGGGAATCAGGGCAGCTGGGTATTGCTATTAGCGCCTGCAAACTAAATAGTGATGTCAGACTACCTATTAGACCTATACAGAAGCTGTGTCTGCCTAAAGCAAAAGAGCTGTTGCTTTCCTTTGGAAAAGAAAGTTGATGCCAAAGCCAGACAGACCCATCTGACACAGGTACTTGCACAGTGGGCTGGGTTCCTTTGTTTTATGCTCTGCCAGAGCATGAACGCACAGAGCTATTTTCAAAAGTCCAAACAAATTTTTGAATTACCCCTGGAGTCTGCCCTGTCCCAGCTTCCCTACATGACAAATTTAATCTGAAGAAAACCAGGACTCAAAGCCAATGAGAGAGAAGGGGAAACATCAAATCACAGGAGAACTTGCAACAAACCTTGAGAGGCCTTTAAAGGAATAGCATCAAGGTAGCTGTTACAGTTTAACAACAGTGCTGCAAACCACTATTTCCCATTACGGTTTTTTCTTTTGATTGACTCATTTCAGCTTGCAGCTGGAGTTAAAACTACAAGCTTATAAACCTGTCTACACTACAATGTAATCAAAGCATTTAGTACCACCTAATTGGTACAATTTTATTCTTATTCATCTAAACAAGCAGGACTGCCTTTGCCAAGAAAACCATACAGAAGTATAATATGGAATACAGATATACAAGAAACATGTGCACATTTTCAAACAATTCTGTTTTAATTCTGAAGAAAACAGGAGCCTTCCTATTGAATAACATTTATATTTGAATTTGAATATTACATTTATTTTTGGAGGGTGAGAGAGGAGCCCTAGCACCTCTTATCCCAGCAGTGATATTGGTCAATTTTTGCATTGCAATGTCTCCATGAACCTACAACTCATCCTTTCATCACCAAAGTTAAGACCTCCAAATGTTCAGCCTGCTAGAACTCCAACAAATCAGAGACTGTGATAATCTCTAACTATTCCACCACAGTGTTGCTTAGAATAACCTCAGTAACACACCAAAGCACGCACTATCTACGGCAATGAACAAGTCAAAATCCTGGGGGATGGGGTGGGCCAGTGGAATCATCCTTCCCCTCCATGAGCCAGCCAGGAGAACTGCACAGCATCAGCAATGCAGAATTTCACCACAACGACCAGTGGGGTGGGAGAGAGATATGCAGAAGTGCAATGACAGAATAAGCCTGGAAAAAGAGTTTCTTCTCCTTTCTGCAGGAAAGGGGGACTGGGAGGAGCCTTCCTTCAAGCTGCCTCCTTTTAAAGATACATCAACCCTTTTCCCAAATATAGATCCAGAAACAGAGACTACAGCTGGGAGAGTGCTGGAATTTCTACAGCAAGTGAGAAATATCAGCTTTCTGTCAAATTTATTCTCTAAATAATGGGAAAGGGGTATTCAGCCAGGAAAATAGGAGGTGGTAGCGGTCCCTTTGGGTTTTAAGCTGAAACACCAAATCTGTTCTCTGCCTTTTGGGCTCAGTACAGGCATTTCAAAAGTTATGTTAAAACAGTATATTGTCTTTTACTTGGTGGCAGCTGGAGAGTAGAAATACATACATGTGCATTAGAATATGAAACAAGCAATTAAAGGAAATACTAAGATAGAGGACTGGCATGAGATGAAACACAAGGAAAGCAGATGGTGAAGAAGACATGAAGGAATAGCAGCAATCTGCAATAAAAAAACCAGAATTGACAGAGAAGATGAAAAATGAAAGAAAAGCAGTATGGAGATGGCCCAAGACAATCTAACAAGCACACTACTAGTAATATTTATTAGATAAATTAGAGCCAAAAAGTAACACCTAGCATGCATTAAGAACAGTAAGAATGCAGTAAGATTTATTTGGCAATATGCAACAGTTGCTTTTTCCTTAGGCTTTCCCAGCTCTAAGTTGCTTTTAAAACATATATATATCAAGTTAGGTTATTGGACTTTATAATTAGAGAAATGAGTAAAGCTCTTTTCTTGCTGGATGAAAGAACTACAAGGTCTGGGGGTGAGAAATAATATTCGTATTTTTCCTTAGTCTGCCAAGCAAGCCAACTCACAAGCAATGGAACACTGGTTGGTTCACACGTAACAAGCTAAATTAACAATTGTGAGCATCTCCTACTAATATGAAAAATTAGTAGTTAAGGAAACCAGTAGTTAACTACTAATTTTTATCTGTGGCTTTCCAAATGTGAAGCTATTTTTTTGTAGAGGTGTTCTTCACAGATTCTGCCCATAAACTTTCCACTAAATAGGGAAGATAGCGCTCTCCTGTTTCACCAAAAACTAGTTTTGCATCACTTCAAAATACAAAAAAATTTAGAACAAAATTGCACATTTGATTTCAGTATACCTACCCTCACCTACAACTAATGTTCAGTAGTAAAGATTATATTATCACAGTATAGCATTTAAATATTTAAGGTCAACCATAATAAGGGTGTTTCTGTTCAATGTTTTAATTTGAAAGACCTTGACCTATTTTTCCATTAAAAATTGTATAGAATCCTAGAATGTTAAAGTTCGGAAGGGATCTTAAAAATCACTTAGTTCCAACCTCCCTGCCATAGGCCTCATCACCTTTCACTAGTCCAGGTTGCTCAGGGCCCCATCCAACCTGCCCTTGAACATTTCCAGGGATGGGGCATCCACAACTTACTTGGGCAGCCTGTGCCAGTGCCTCAGCACCCTCATGGTAAAGAATTTCTTCCTGTAACTTATCTCAATCTGCCCTCCTTCAGTCTAAAACCACTACCCCTTCTTCTGTCACTACCTGCTCGTATAAAAAGTCCATTTTCCTCCTTTTTATAATCCCCCTCTAGGTACTGGAAGGCTGCAGTGAGGTCTCTCCAGGATGAACAACCCCAGTTCCCTCAGTCTGCCTTTGCAGGAGAGGTGCTCCATCCCTCTGACCATCTTTGTGACACTCCTCTGACCCTGCCTATCCATGTGTTTATTTTTTTAGAAGCAGCATTTAAACTATTTTTGAAAGGCTGTATAACTCTAAACAAGGGAGATTTCAATATATGGTTATGACTGGAATCTATTACAAAACAAAAATATTTCAGGGCTTCTTTAGAGATTAGCTTAAACCCCACAAGAAATTAACAAAGTCCAGTAATTTTCAATTAAAGGAGAAAATGCTTTCTTGATCTGCCTGAAAATAAGCTATTTGTGTTTTCTACTCTACTGGCCTTAATTAATCCTATTTCCTCATGCATTTCAGGTCTAAGTAATTTTTCAATTTGCTTCCAACAGGCCTGTCCTTTGAAGCTTAATGCCTTGATTTGTGCTTACATCAGTGAAAATATTCAAATGTGACCTAACAATTAAGAGTTTCAGTCTTGTATGGTTATCATGTTCACAAGGATACTTACTAGTAAAGCTCAGCATATTTGCCAAAACAGTTATAGGTACCTAGTATAGGTCACCCAGAGGAAACAAAACCAGCCATTCAACAAGTAGCTTCACTAATGTCAGAGCACCTCAATTTAAGTCATATTAAAGAACGTTCTCTAGAAACATTTTCCAAAGTGTATGATGAATAATCTTCAAGGCATTCAAAGTGCTAAAGAACAATGAACCAATTTTAAAAAACCCAAACAATGGAATCTAGACAATTCACAATGTTGAAAGCCATTTACTCTATTAAATAGCCTAAAGGCATTTCTATTTGCTCCTTTGGAGCTTTCCTAGTAACTCAATTATGATGCTAGAAATCAGTTGGGCATTAGATGAAACTACTTCATAGCCTAAACTTCCTTTCATTTCCTCTAGATAATTTACAGCTGACCCTTCCTTTCCTCTTCCTAACTGAAGTTTTTGCCGATCCAGGTAAAGTTTTGAAAGTATGTCTGCAAGATGAGATAGGACTGCCCACAAAATTATATGCTTATAATATTTTGCACACGTTGAAACAACTATTACGTGAATTTCCCCTTGGTTTGTGGCACTTCATACATTAACTGGGAAATTCCTGGAAGATAAGCACCAAATCCAGCCTTTAAAACCTTCAGAATTTATTGAAAGCAGCACAAGAGCGAGATACTCTGTCCCTGCCCGAGGCAGCGTGGTTGGAACAAGATGATCCTTAAGGTGCCTTCCAACTCAAACCATTCTGGGATTCCGTATGAGCGCTGAAGCACAGACCATGACCTGTACCCCACAAGGCAGCACTAAAACTCTGCTAGTCACAAGTTGCAGCACGCTGTAGGCCACAGCACCACAACGAAGTCTTCATCCCGAACGATTCCCGTGCCTGCATATGACATTGAAAACCAGCTCGGCTGGGAGCTCAAGGCAATTTACCACCTGTTGGATCCTCAGTTTAAATCCCCTCGCCCCTTCTGGGAACTGGAAGGATGTTTAGAGAGCGCCGGCACCGAACACCCACGAGGCAGCACGGCCGCGCCGGCCCGGCCGCCGGGCACGAGGTGCTCGCGGAGCAGCCGCTGAGGGAGCGGAGCCAGCCCGGCCTGCGGGGTCCCGCCGTGGCGGCGGCCTCGCACCCGCGTCCCAGGCAGCACGGGGCGGATGCACGGCTGCCACGGGCGGGGCGCGGAGCCCGGCGGTACCCCGGGAGAGCTGCAGCCTCCGCCGCAGCCGAGCCCGGGCCGGGCTACCCTCCCGACTGCCTGGAAACACTCGCGGGGCAGCCCCTGTGGCTCCTGTCGTCCCCCCCCACCACGGCGAGGGGGCTCTGGCCGGCCGCCCCCCGCGCCCCCGCTCGCCTCACCTGCGCGGCCGCCCACCGCCGCCCACAGGAGGACGAGCGCCCAGCAGCAGCGGCACACGCTGCCGCCCGCACGGGCCATGCCGCCGCTCCCCCGCGACTCCTCCGAGCGCCGGGAGGCGGCGGGACTTTAAGAAGTTCCCTCGCTCAGGGCAGGTCTCGCCGCTGCCCCCGCCTCCTCCGGCGCCCGCCCCGGCAGCGGCGGCCCGTGCTGGAGGTGGCCCTGCCGGGGACGGTTGTTCCCCGCGCCGGCCGCCGGGATGTGCCCCGGGAGCGGCGGAATCTTTCCTGCTCCGATACGGGTTTGGAGATCCCAAGGCCTGGCTGAGGTGTGGGAATCACCCCTGGCCGAGGTCTGGCGTCGCAGGGTAGTGAAGGCGGGTCCCCAGGCAGGTGCCTGTGGCGCCCCTGGACTTCCCGAGGGTGATTAACCTTGAAGGGGCGAAAGCAAGAGGAGTTGGGCGATGCCTTATCAAAATATGCGTTTTGCATCACAGCGTGAGAAACGACAGCGAAGGGCAGCTTTCAGCCCTGTTAGAACAGTAACTGCTGTGTGTGTCCCAGCAGAAGAAATGAGGGATAGAACTTTTCCTAAGGTTTACAGATAGAGACAACTTTCCTCGGGGTTTTCCTTTGCACCCGTGATTCAGACCATTTTGAGGCACTGCGTTTTTGTCTCACCCAGTGTTGGATATTCTGCCATTATCTGAAAAGGGCCATTATTGGGACTTTGTGTTTCAGTAATTGTTTAAGACAGTTTGAATTTGATACTGGTGCCTGTAATAGCCCTATATAACACGATCACATGCCAACCAGTTCAGGCCAAGTAGCAAGCCTTGGCCCCAAGCCCTAGGTAAGAGCACTGGGTCACCAGGCTGCAGGGATCCCTCCATACCTATCACCGCTTTGTTCTGGGCTACTTTTCACTTAGAGAGAAGGAAAAAACAGACATTCAAACCAGAAACCAGGATTTTTTAAAAGAGTAGTCAATGTTGATTTTATTGTGGTGTGTTGGTAACAGATATGTGCAGGGACAGAATCACGTGAAAAAGAAATCTACCAGAAGATGGGTCCATCAACTCATTGCTAAGGTAACTATTTCTCTTCACAAAATGATACAAAATATATTGTCTGAAGAACACTGGAAAGAGAAGGGCTGCTGAAAACTAAGCACTTTTTTTAAAGTAATTTTCTCAATCAATGTCAGCAGACATGCTCTAAAATAATTTGTATCTCAGGGGTGTCAAGGAACCCATAAAATTCTTCTTTAAAAAGAGGAGGTAGGTCACTTGTATCACTTGAAAGATCAGAACAGCTCTGCTTGGGGTAATCATAGTGGTCATCTTCAGGCTTGATGAGTCCAGCGCTTGTCACTACAATATAGCTCCACTTGCTGAGTGTTCCAGCCACAACAACCAGAATAGCCCAGCAGTGCCCAGTAGCCCAGCAGTCACACCCAAAAACACAGACACAGAGACAAAGCTTGTGGATTGGCACCACGAGGTAGGAAATAGCAGACTTTATATTTTTATTGTACTCATACTCTTTTCTATATACCAGTTTTAGCACATCAGGGTTTGTGGGATTTTTTTTCTATCTTCACCCCAATGAATGTTTTCATTAGGACACTGAGGATGGTATGGTATTAATGCCAGTTTGAGTTTCAGATTGGTTATATATCATGTGAAAGCTGTGACTGTTGGGTACACACTTTCTGTTATTTGTCTGTATCATGTTCCTGAGTGTAGGAATATCCATCTGTTAGATAAGAGTATAAGCCCTACAGAACCTCATTATTGAATTTTTCCAGTAATCTTTGCACTTCAGATCTATTTACATCTAGATTGTTCTTTTAACATATGTTTGTGTGTTCTTACAAAGCCAGCTTCTCTTAGAAAGAAAAAACAGAGGCAACTGGATTGCTCTCTTTTAATTCTTTTTATGTTATTTAGTTGAGCAAAAATGGTGTTCAAAACTATAAAAGAATGATTTTGCACCAGTTTTATTGTTGAATACTGACTAATATTTGACAATGGTGGAAGTAGTTCTGCTTTGAAAGCCAACAATGCACAAAAGGCCCTTGCAAAAGCAGATATTCTTCACTCACTAGATGTTATTTCTTCATGTGAATGCTGATTTTCTTTTACATGTGACCCCTGTGCTTTTGTTGCTTGTTAAAGCTGTTTATTAATACCAGTACCATGGTGTCAGTTGAAGAATGAGTCATCTGAGTAAAATTTGCTTTACAGTAAAACTGCATCCAAAAGTTGAATTGCAAAGGTCTGAGGTTAAGAAATCCAGATAATTTTATTTCCTTAATTTCTGTTTCACTTCTGGTTTGGGGGCAGAAGCAGAAGTAGTGAAAAGATATGAAAGTGTCTTGTTTTGCATGAATGAGTTTCATTTTTCAGGCCCAGGAGATTCAGCTAAACTTTAGAAACCATACTTCTGGAATAATCTCCCAATGTAAATAACAGAAGTGTTGTCTCTTGAACAAAGTTAGCTTGATTCAAGAAAACATGTGAAACACAGAGGAAAATAGCAGAAGAAACAAAATAGCAACATAATCCAGTTTTACATATGATATATTTAATTATATTTTCAAATATATTACACCAAATCTTTCTTCACATAAAAATTACAAATTAAATACAACATCTAAAGATCATGGCAAATTATGGTTTTCCTTTGAATATTTTCAGGAGTGGATTATTGACCAGGCTATCACAATTTAAAAAAAACCTAGCTAAAACAAAAACCCCCACTATTTTCCAGACTCAGGTGCAAATATTTTCATTTACCTCAAATCATGCTGCATGTGTCCTAACAAAGTCATCCAAGAATTTCAATGTTACAGTGAGGAGTGGTTTGATTTACTGATAGCAGGTTGGATGGTAAAAAGGACGCTTGAGAAGGTGTATTCTTTTTCCTCTAATTGTGTCTACAAGCCTCCAGCCTCCACATGAAGTTGTCCAGAGAGTTGCTGCAGCTTTTGAGTCATGCTAGATATCCAGTTTTAAATATAAGTGGTAAAATTCTCTGTGCTGACCAGTTGCAGGTATTCCAGGGTACCTGATCGGTGGCTACCTACCCGCGAAAGCTCCTGTGCCTTGGATCCTTCATTTTCCCTTTTCTGAAGACTGTTGGTTATCATCTCTGCTAAGTCATCGTGTAACCGCTGCTGATTCTCCCTAAAATCAACAGGATGGGGAAAAAAAATCAGTGATTCACATGTTTTTGGTGATCCTCAGGTCCCCAAAGATTTTTAAACATTTCTATTCCCACGTTTATCTTAATGTCATTCACACACTACTGATAAAAAGTGGGGACAGGACAAATTCAGGTTCTGAATTTAGGAACAGAAGACGGATTTTCATGTGAGTTTTCCAGATAGTATGGATCAGTGTCTTTGCACAAGAGGTCTGTAGCTGTGTCATTATTGACCTTAAAAAGTCATGATCACTTGCACGAAAAGGAAGACACAGATTCAATCCTAATCAAAACAGTTTGTAGCTTTCAATATCATTACTTTATGACACCAGCTCTCAATATCATTACTTTATGGCACCAGGACTTTAACTATTCAACTTCAGGTGGCCTTCAGTAATAGAGTTGCCATTGTTTCAGAAACTTCTTCAGTATATTTGGCTTTTGCTGGAGTACCCCACATATGACAATTTTTAAGGGGCAATCATATATGAAGAAGTGAAAACAAAAGCACCGTGTGATACAGCTCAAGAGGTACTTTAAATTGTTGAATTTCAGAAGATTGCCAATTCAATAATTCTGATAGTCTCAACAGATCATATTAATTTAAAAAAACCAGTTCTGAATTTACAAAAGAGATGTATCATGAGGTAGTCTTGACAGTATTTCCTGCTCAGCCCAGACTCTTGTACTTTCCATTTAAAAAAACAACAAAGCTCATGAGATTCTGTAGCAGATTAAAAATTTGATTATTTCTGTTTTGTAAATGCCCTGAGAAAACCCTCATATTCCACTTAATCTCCTCTTTTCTCTTAGGGACTGAGAAATTTATTTGTGCAAAGGACACACTGTGAGACTCAAAACTTACAGTAGGAGCAAGCTGTAACATTTACTTATGCATTTCAGGACAAGGGATCCCCATGTATCTGGCAAACACCAATTTGCAATATCATTACTTCAATTTGTAAGGAAACAATGTCATTTCAAAGCAGATGGCAACAAATTTCCACTTACTGAAGAGCAACTGTACACAGGTGTTAAGAGCAGAAAATTAGGAACTTCCACATTTAGTGAGTTTGCAGGAAATAAAAAGATACTTATATGCAAAATATACCCTAAGAAAATGCAACAAGTTTTCCTGACTTCAATTTTGCATAGTTGCTCAAAAACATCACTTCCACTATTGCTACATTTTATTCAATTCTAATGCAAAATGATGGCTCAGCTCCAAAACATCAACCTCATATTTTTTTATTACTGATAATTTCTCTAAATGTTAGAAAGTAATCTCTTGTTTAATTTTTAAAGGCTTTATTCCTGTGCAGTACTACAGTAACTTTGTCCACCTCTTGTAGCAGAATAGTGCTTGAAATCCTGCAAGTTTCCTCTCACAAATTCCTCCACAAGAGTTCACAGGCACAACAGAGCTGCACACTCAATTGTGGTTATCCTCTTCCTGTAGTGTGACACACAGGTGCCACTAGGACTAAACTTGTGAGAACATTATTTTTTTAATTTTCCAGTCCATCTCTTGCTTTTATCACATTAGCAACTTGTCCTGTAAGTCTTACAACATTTCCAAGGCAAAGAAGCTGCTAAACATTTATATAGACAACCTTCAGCACACACACAGTCCCATGTAATGAATATTTACATGTTTATATGCATATACACTATCAAGCCTCTAACAACTGAAGGCAAATTCAATGGTATAAAAAATCCACAATGCCAAGGAGGAACAATAAAGGCTAAAGTGCAAAGAATGGGAACTTCTTCTCCCTTTTCACATAAAAAAACCATCTTACACAGAAGGAGGTGTTGGGAGATTGTATTTCTTGTCCTCAGTACCCGTCAACCAGTAGGTAATTTCTGTTCCTCTGCCCTAAAGAAGAGAAAGCACAATTTTGGGATTAGAATGCAATTTCCTGTAGTTAATTTACTTAAATAATACTCTCTTGCACATTGCCATGTTTGCCTTTGCTTATTTTCAATAATTGATGCTGACAGCAAAGGATTACAAATTAGATGTGAGAAGAAGGAGAATGGGGCAGATGCGGCTGCACTCTCACTTCCTTGTTCCATGACCTGAGACACAAACTGTGGGAGAGGTGAGCTGTGCTGCCTGCCATCAACTCCCAAGGACAGACAAGCAGAATAGATTGAAATAAATGGATTGGTAGATATTAGAACATGAACAAATTAACACTAATATTCAGCTTCCCTTTCAGCAGATGACTTCATTCTACAATCTTCTGTTCCACATGGTATGTTTCATTTATTCTCCACATCTTTATGTTACTTTAATTTATGAATTAGGGAGCTTTTCATTGCCTGAATTGACTTTATAGAAGTGTCTTCAACCACTAGAGACCGTAATACCTATTTTGATCAGTAATCCTTGTTCCCCAGCTGTTAATTGAGTTCTGGGGTACTCTCAGCTATTCAATGCTTTTTAAAATTCCTCTTCTCTGTGTTCATGGTTGCACAGGGTAAAGGTTACCTTCAAATACGTTTCTCCTCTCTCTTCGTACTGGAATTGGCAGTCTGTTCTTTTCAGGATGTTAATTGTGGAACCACTTACATGAATCCTTAAAGCTAAAAAAATAAAGAGACAATGAAAGCTCAGCCTGGAAACATCTCACACATATTAAGCATATGTGAAAACTGGTGCTATAACAGAAGCTCCTTCAATTGTTATCATCATAAATTCTGAGAGCCAGATTAAATGAGAAGCAATTACACTGCTGTATGAAAACTCTGACTGCACTACAGAGCATATCCAGGCAGGAATAGCTGGTACAGCCCTTGATCTGAAATACAGGTGACAATGGTATCTGTAGTAGTTAGATCTGTAGTAGTCAAAAGGGAAAAGAGTAATTGTGAGTGACCTATATAGGGAATGCTCATGTGAAGACACTAGGCAGAAGGAGGAAAAACTGGCTCTTGCCACAGTTCCCTAATGGTAAAGTTGATGACATAATTGCTTCAACTTAAAATACAGAGTCAATGTATTTACACAACAAAGCTGTAATACAATTCTAGGTCAAACTGAAATCTGTGGTTCATAGAGTAAAATTAAATTCCAGACACATAAGTATCATATCTTCCAAAGGAACTCAGGCAGTGAACCAGCCTACAAACTCCCTGTTACCAGCACTGAAGCATGAACAGGGAACAACTTTCATTGCCCAGTGAAATGCCCACTGTCACTTTGGACAATTAAATAATTGATAATCAAAACAAATATGGCTTCTTTATCTTTAAAACTTCTGCAAGCTGATAATATATTGTTCTCATCTGGAAACAGACACTTTAATCACAAATTAACCAATAGCCTTTGGTCCTGTTACACTGATAGCTAAAATTAACTCCTTACGCAAGCCTGTGGATTCCATCCGCGAAGCTGTGTTTACTGTATCTCCAAACAAACAGTAACGAGGCATTTTTATTCCAACCACACCAGCCGCACACGGACCTGCAAATGGGATGCAGAGAGGTAAAAAGGGTGAATCAAGAGACTTGATTTATTTGGCAGGTGTCTCATTGCTGCAAAGCACTGCAATGCCTGGGGGAACTCTGCATTCCTCACCAATGGCAATACTTTCTACCTCATTTCCCACAGTATCTTGTGGTCTCCCACTACAAACCAAGCCTAGCTCTGTTATTCTTGCATAATATAATAATATAATAAAAAGGACACAGCTGCACAGTGTTAATTGTATTTAAGCAGAATTTCTGTGCAGAAAAAAAGAAGTACATTTATTAACTGTCATGTTTGGAAGCAAGAGAAAAACAGAATAAGCTTCATTTTGCAAGGGTGAAGAGTAGTGCCTCAAGAGGCTTCCCAGTGCCTCAGTCACTTTCTCTGATGTGTTCCTCCCCTGGCAGTTGGTGTGGAAGTGGTTGAGGAATTTCCCAAAGTTGTTGCACTATCTGGAGTTCCCCTTTGATAAAAAGTATTTTTATAGATAAATTAAAACATTAAGTCCCACCAAGACTCAAAAAAAGTTTTGCCTCCAAAAGCATAAAATACAGGCTTTCATCTTTTGCCTAGATAAGCATAGCTGGCCATGACTGATCTCCACTTCAGTCAGAGAGAAATAATCTGTGAAGGTTTATTTGATACAACTGGTTTAATCACACCAGGAACAGTGGCTGTTGCTCATGCTGGCTACTGACTTAGGCTGTCAATTAATGGCTATGGGCTATTTCACTGCAGCAGGAGCAAAACAGTGACTTATTTACTTCTGTTACTCTTCCTCTATGTACAGTTTTTTTCAACCTGATTCTTCATGAGGAGTGCTGTGGTATCAGCACTGTGTATGGTGTATTACCAGATCTTGTATGGGTGTTAATTCTGTGCAAAACCAGGCAACAACATTGTCACCTGTTGATGTAGCATTACTGTGTACCAGAGTGAATTCCAATGCGAATCCAAACAGGCAGCCCTGGCAGATGTCTCAGTTCAAAAGATCCCATGAAGCTGAGGATGTCCAGAGCCATCATGGAGATGTCCACTGCGTGCCGGTTGCCATTCCTGTTCGGTAAACCACTCACCACCATGTAAGCATCACCAATGGTCTCCACCTGTGCAAATAAAATCAGAACTTACTGTTTCCAGACATAGAAGAGTACATCTTTAGTTAAAAGCAGAAAGATTTTATCAGATCCTCTTGTTCATGACTAAACATGTCTTCCCCTGAGAACAGGATTTTTTTAGTTTAAGGTAGCTGACATCATTTGGGTATATAAGTGTTTATAACTATACCCAGCATTCCAATTAATGAATGTCTGACCACCCGCTGTAGGAAATTTGGTATAAGTAGGCACACTGAAAGCATATTTAAATGAAGTAATCATTTAAATATGACCTGGTTTTCTTTCTTTTGCTTTGCTTAGAAGGCAGATTCCCAAATCCACCACATCATGCAATTTGATTTGTGTGTCCACTGGTTGTAAATTAGCAGAAGTACAGAGCTAATCACCTTGTAAACATCATGATGGTCAAGAATGTGGTCAAAGTTCTTGTAGATATCGTTGAGCATATCTACCACCTCCATAGGGGTGCTGTATTTGCAGAGTGTGGTGAAGCCAACAATGTCACTGAAGTAGATTGTGACTTCTTCAAACAACTCTGGCTCTACCAGGCCAGTCTCCTTCAAAGACTTTACTACTGGCCTGTGGAAATAGAGAAGACAGGAACACAGATGACTAGGGTTTACTATTAAAGGTATTTTTTAATGCAACCTAATTGCAGTATTGCTTTCTGTGTAGGAAACATTAAATAGTTTGCTGAAAACTGCCATTGTAATCACATTTTAGATGCCCATAATGCCTTTCAGCCAGGGACCTCAAAGCACTTACTAATGGTAATTAATGCACTACAGACTTTCAACATCCAAGTGTGTGACTAGTCATGAGGAAACTGAGACCCAGGCAACTGAGCTTCTTGGTTAAGGTCAGAAACAGGGATATTGAGTCAAATTTAAAACTGAAATTCTGAACTTCCTGATATGTAGACTACATTCTACCCATACAATAAGTAAGAACAGACATATTTTTCTGTTTTCCCAGCAGTAATTTCATTATAATAATTACATCAACTCATCCTGATTTCAGATGAGGTATCTTAGTCTGGTAATTTATGGAAGAAAAATTCAATACCATGATAGTCAATGTCTATTCAAGAGGGACCTTCTTTTTCTTGCAATTCTAAATCCAGGGAAATATCTGTTCCTAGTGGTGATACAAGAAGAGAAGAACTGAAAGAGACCCAGAAAATTACAGGTTTTGCACAATGCTGTGTTCCTCTACAATGAAATGGTAACAGACTGGTAGGAACAACAAAGAGTGGAAGGAGACACGAATTCCTTGTTGAACTATCTATACAGCCAGATCGTTCCTGATTTCCCCAAAAACTGTATTCAACACACACTTTTTTTTTACTTTTTTTTTTTGCTGATGAGTCATAAAATCAATAACTTGACAACTGAAATACCCTTTAAACTAGTAATGACATACCAGGATAGTTTTACTATTCCAAATGTGCACAATACCAAAATTACTGGTATTGCCAATATTAGAATGTCAATAATACTTATCCTATAGCATACTCCAGAGTATCCATCTAACCCATTATGGCCCAGCCAACCTCAGCCCCTCTCTTGCATTGCTAAACCCCAGCCTGAAGTTGGACTCCACTCAGTGCTCTTTAGCTGAAGACCCTCCTTCTAACCAG
This sequence comes from Molothrus ater, assembly GCF_012460135.2. Classification (NCBI taxonomy): domain Eukaryota; kingdom Metazoa; phylum Chordata; class Aves; order Passeriformes; family Icteridae; genus Molothrus; species Molothrus ater. Next base: position 48,175,016 of record NC_050482.2, read on the forward strand.
CAGAGCAGAGCTCTGTGATGTGGGATCACTGTAGATCTGTGTTCCCTGGAAGGCAGTGAAAGAGAGGCTTGTGCTGGAAAGGGGGATCCCATGCATGAAGAAATGTTGAGCAAGATAATGGGTCCCAATACCATCTTGGCATGAAACTCTACCATAGAGTGGAGAGCTCAGGGACAGCTGCTTCTTCTTTCTTTTCTCTCAGGATTAGATTAGATGGGAAGAAAATAGAACATAAACATTAATCCCATCCCCTACTCTGCAATAATTGTATGTATGTAAATAAAATGCCAGCAAAAATCCTCCTGGCCAGTTACCTTGGAAGTAACATGAAATTAAGCCTGTCTGCTCTGTCTCTCTCTGCTTTGTACAGCTCTGTCCTTTCCTCCACCAGGTGTTCCAAGTTCCGAGAGTACAGCTGTAGACGCCGGATCAGGGTATCCATATAACTTTCATTGGTCTGGCCATGGAAATTACTGCAAATAACAGAATTACACAGGAGTCAAGAAGAAAGACTGATAGACAGACATTGTTGAGAGCAGCTAAAAGGAGGCCAAAAAGCAGCAGCAGACAACTTCTCCAGTGTTTGACTTCCCTGTAGTTAGAGTGCAAAGTGCCTCAAGTGCGTCGTTCTTTTGCTTGCTTGGAGGCCTTATGTAAATGAAAGTCTATAATCCACACTTGTCAGTTGGAGCTGGTAATTCTTAAAGCACCCTTCAATCACCTAATGTTGTCTATTCCAGATTACTTTACAATCTGCTAATATTGTCTATTCCAGATTACCTTAGTTAACCCAGGAGCATTCATTTATAAAAAGTAACTGGGAAGCTCAGATTCTGAGAAGAAGCTAAAAATAGTAGGTAGAAAACTGCACATAATGTTTAGATGGGGACTGCAGCAGAAGAATTAAGACAATTTGGGGCTGTCTGTTTAGAAGACCAAAGAATACAGTGGAACAATGAACAGCCCCAGGGCTAATTTTGCTCACAAAATCCTGCAGACTCAAGCCTACTAACCCCTGGAAGCAGAAGTGTGGTAACATGAGCCACTCAAACCCATGTTTGTCTGGGCAGCCTGCACTCACCAAAGCAGTCTGAAAGTAATTGGGACCAGGCTGACTGGAAGAGTCAGATTAGTATTGTATCCAACAGGACTTCAAAATCACTCTTACTTCAAACAAATTTTGTATCAGGGATTCATCATCTTAGACCCACCCATATTGCATGTGACAAGAGGTAACCTCTTTGCTTTTGTAGGATGGAGGCTTAGGAGCTGAACCAGGAGGCCTTTATATTCAGCTGCAGAAAGTTTATTCAGCTGATACATTGTTATGCATAGTACAGCTGTCCTGCCCATGTAAAATGTAAAATGGTGCTGTTGGGGTTTGTTGATTGGGAGAGCCTTAAAAACTGGAAGCAATGACCCAGGAGAAGTGATTAAAAGCTCATGGTTTGGTCATTGAAATAATTAATTCAGACCAATGTTCTGCAGGAACAATGCAGCATTGTCCAGGTGGAAGGCCTGTGTAACCCCACTGGGTTTATCCAGCTATGAGCCTTATTATTTCCCCACAACTTTGTACCACCAGAGCCCTGTAATTAATACTTGTGTGTTACAACTCAGCATTTCTAGTCAGCTTAATTTGGGACCATCCAAACTTTCAAATCATCATTCAAACATCTATGTGCATTCATTTACCAAAACTTAAATAACATGAGTCACTATCCAACTCTTGACTCGAGACAAGGAGGGAATTACTTGATTGGTGAAAATCCCTAATTATCCAGCTTGCTACTTTCATAATATACCAATCTGAAGTATGGTGATCATCTCACCCTCACTCAACTAGGAAATTGTACACAGGTGTATGTATACATAACATATGCACATGCTCACCTACTTTTCTGCCAAAGAATAAAAGAGGACCTAAATGAAGACATTAAGGTTTTTCACTGACTGAATCATAATCATATCAATTTACACACTTAAAAATATGAGCTTTCTAATAGAGAAGGAGTTTGGAGCATCTTACAAAAAGCCCCTGCTACTCACCTGAATATTTTAGCCAGAGTACTCTCAATTTTCTTAAAGTCAGGCCTTTTCTCTGGATCCTCCTCCCAGCAGTTCTCCACTAGTGTATATACCTTCAAACAAAAATTTAAGGAAAAGTCTACCTGAGTAATGGATCTTGACAGACAGTAGTGCTAAACAGCACTAGTTCATTAGGGAATTTCTGGTTACTCTTGACTAGCAACATATTAAATTGTGTGACTAACTGTCTTGAACCTATGGTTAGAACACTCATTGCAGGCATCTCAACTCTGTGATGACTACTGACATGATCTTAACTCGAATTTGCAATATACAAATGAAAGGCAAGTGAATGGATCCAGTCTTGCAGACTGGTGTCAGACACAGTTACTGACATGGTGGTAAATGCTGTGGTAATTTCCAATATCCTATGTATGGGATTTTTCTGAAACTGGTGATTCAGCCAAAAAGAATGGGGCTGACTGATGAATATGTGAATATCTACAATACAGACATTTTCATCCACACAAGAAGCCATAGGGACTACACCAGTGAAAAGAGGTATACTTGAGGTGTAATTCATCCCATCTCAAAGATACCTAGAAGAGGTCAGAAGAGTGAGAGCATAAATGTCTATTTGTTTCCAGTGAAATAATTTCCATGACTCATATTCCACATTGCTGCTAACAACTATAGAACGCAATTTCTTGCCACAAGTTAGGGCCTTTGGAATAAAATGCATAGCTTCCACCTTCCCATGATCATAGGCTTTAGTTTGGCCAGGACTTCCACTCTTCACCCAGAAAATGGCTTTGTTAATTATTAGCTTACTTCCGCCTGCCTTTCTCCCACTGTTTCCAAGGTCAGGTCTGGTCGGAAAGGCTTTACTCCTTTGCAATTCTCCACTCTGTAAAGTTTCTCTAGTACACAAAAAAGATCAAAGTTTTAAACAAAAAAGCATAAGAAGGACATTGTCATTGTCTATAGCAGTCTATGCTGTTACAAGGTACTGTACAAACAGAACTCTTGACCACAGTTCCCTCATTTTGATGTGAATTTCAACTTTGAAGCTTTTCTAAATATATGGCACAAGACCAAAAAAGGTTGGCTTGAAGGTCCCTGAAAGCAAAACAAATAGAAATGTACATGAGTATTTACTGGTCACAGCAAATACCGTGGTTATGGCATCTTCCCAAATGAATGTTGGGCATTATTAGTGTGCCTCTCAGCATGAAGTATAATTATAGTCAAAAACAATGTGAAAAGCCCATTGCAACTTGATCAAAAGTGTGGAGACATACGCCGCTCATTAGAGCAGTTCAAATCATCCTGCAGATGCTTAACTTCCTTAAAACTAAGCTATTCATATAAATGGGTTAAAAGCATTGCATTTGTTAACTCATTTGTACTCCTAGTCATAAAACCCATTCTATGAAAGTTATTTGGACTCTGAACACATCAAAATCAGGCTGCATTTGCACAACTCAATTTAAGCACAGTAAGAGAGAACTAAAGCAAAAACATCTTCCTTTGTCTTTTTCCTGCAGACTTCAAAAATTCCAGGGAAAGTAAGGTGTTTAAAAAAGAGAAGTAATTTTTTACCTCTGGAGTTAAGGGAAATTGAAAGGGATTTGTGAATCAGAACAGATTATTTATATTAATAATGTCTGATTATATTTTGGATACAATTTTACTGAAGGAAGCATATAATGACATGGGGAAGATCTATAATTGCACTGGTCTAGGGCAGCTACAGATGCCTAAACATGCCAATGTGCATGATCACCCCAAAATGATATGGCAGCTTCCGACTTTTTGGTACAGAAATTACAGACTAGAGAAGGAGCAGGAAACTTGAGTCTCCCAAATGCTATAGAGGTGAGAAACTGCTGAGAAGTCTTCTGTGGGCTAAGAGACAAGAAAGTCTGTGTAGGGCTCATGTATGCAGGCAGGAATGTGCTGGCTTTCCATGCTTGGACACACACCTGAGAGAGGAAGTAACAGCACCTATTAGCAATGCTGCAATTAGTCAGTGACAGAAAGTAGTGGAACAAAAAGGCAGCTTGAATTGAGCATTGGTACGTGGCAAGATTTCAGAGTCTTGAGCAGTGAATGAGGTGTTTCTGCAGAAGAGTGGAGTAACCAGATGGGGAACAGCTTCTTGCAGAGATGTCAGTGAAAAGGACTATGACCTACTTCTACACATTAGAAATCCAGTTCTGTATACCTCTCATGGGACTTCTTCTCTCTCATTAGCAGTAATATTATTCTACATTAAGTTGATTGATACATATTTTCATGTTGAGAAAATTGGCTCACAGAGTAACTGAAAGTAGAGTTTAATTTTGCTAAGTTGGTGGATGGAGCTCAGGTATGGGGTTTTTTAAAATAAGTCTTTTAAAGTCTGAACACAATCTTAGCTACTGTCATTTAAGCCTGGAGAAGCAGTTATATCAGTTATCCTGAAATATTAATATAATGTCTTCTAATTTGCAGAGACTAACTTCTGATAGCCTAGCCATTGAAAGAGTTTCTCTTGTGACTTAAAAACCAAATGAATCTAACATACAACAGGGACATTTCTTCATCCACTACCACTGACTCTAATTTGGTACTTTTCCCCCTCTTTTTATCTTGGACATTTGTAAATTAATGGTCACCCCAAGTTTAAGCTACTGTCTTCCAAAGTTAGATGATGCCACAAGCAAAATGCAGAAGTGTTTGAATAAGTTGGTTCACTGTCTTGCTCATCTTGGCTAATGAATGAATCAGGCATTTAAATGAGGAGCGACTTCAGCAATATGTAATAAAACTAATTCCTTTCTGTTACATGAAATTTGATGAACTGATGAACATTTTACTCAACTTGCATAAACAAAAGTCAAGAATAATACCAGAAGCCATTAGACCAGCAATGTGTATCTAGACATCTAATAATGCTTTTATGGAAAAAAAGTTTTGTGGAGAAAACAATCTCCTTGGTGAATGGAAAATGTAAAATTTCACCTGAAATTTACAAAGCAGATTATTTTTTTAAATTACAGTGGACCCAGACTTAGCAAACAGATTTCACGCCTAGTAAATTTGTTGTTGTTTTACCTCACATGCTAATATGTAACCATCTCCAGGAACATCACTTAGGTGCTGTTAGGTACCTAGCTTAGGTGCTACAAAATCTTTAAATTCCATTGATTGCCCTCTTGCTGTTTGAAAGGGACAGTCTTTCCAAAAAGACAGAATACAGCATTAAGACACAGGTCAAAGATAAAACAAGGAACCAGGTTCTGGCTGTGACAGCCAGGGTCAAAGACAGAGCAGTGAGGATGCCACCACATCTCAGAAAAGCAAAGAAACACTATGTCTGAGACTAACTTAATAGCATTAACACAACACAGAAAGACTGCAAATGCTCAACAAGCCATTAAAAGAATGTAGCTTGCTATAGATTTGCTTTACAAGTCAAAATGAGCAAGGCAGGGCATTGCACTTTCCACATGTTGGCAATATCTGTAAAATTCTTGCATTCATAAGGATTGTGCCTGCCTCTTCCCAAGAAATAGGAATAGAAAGGCTTTATTTTCTCTACCTTTCATTAAGCATGGAATCCTGAACAGTTTGGTTTCAGAACAGACATTTCTAATTTCCATTAGATCTACATTTCTATTATAGAGTTGGTGATGTCAAAAACTGTGTTTCCCCAAATATGAACACAGATTTGTGATAGTGTAGGACGATGAAGATGCCCAAGAAATTATTCTCAAATGTGACTCAGTAAAAGGGCTATTAGACTGTCAAGCTGCTGCTCTAGATGTTTTAACAAATGTGAGGCGGATCTAACAGAATGACTCAGAGGTAAAGGCTATGTCTAAATTTGTTGTTAGTAACTGTTGTTAGTCACTAGGAATATCCCAAACCCACACATGTTTCTCTGTCAGTTTTAGTACATAATAATGCCTGGATCCTGGGAATTGGGATTGACTGGGCTGGATAGGAGTGGATATTGTCCCGGTTTTAGCTAGGCTAGTTAATTTCTTCTCAGAGACTGTTAGCATGTTGTGTTTTGATTTTGGAATAAGAATGGTAACACACTGATGTTTTGGTATTTTGCTAAGCTGTATTTATCCTAAATGAAGGACTTTTTTTTAAACTTGTTTCAGGTCCCCTGCCAGTGAGGGGTTACTTTATTTTCAATTATTTAACTGTTCTTATCTCAACCTGTAAGTTTTACTTTGATTCTCCTCCTCATTCCACCAGGGGGATGGATGGTACAGAGGGGAGGGTGAGCAAGTGGCTGCATGTTGCTTAATTCCCAGCTGGGCTTAAAACCACAACAGCTACTCAAAAACAATGTCCTAAATGCACAATACAGGGTTTAATAGATGCACTACAGGAGGAGATTATTTTTCTGACAGAAGTTAAATTGCTAAAGTTAATTATAACCAGCTTGAATGAAGTCTGAATTGCTAGTTTTTAAATGCCAACTGTTCTTGTGTCATGCAGCTGAGTTTTTGTTTTTCTGTGTTGACAATGCTGATTTATGCTGCCTAAAATAAATGGCATATTACATGTTGTTTCCAAGTCAAAATAGAAAAACCTTTGAGGCCTTTAAATGTTACAGTAAGTCTGGACAGCATTGTATAATGTTAACTTCTGTAATGCTGGGCTCAAGGTGAGAAGGAAGAGGAAGGGCAAGAAAACTCAATGCAAACTTTAGTTACAGAAGTAGGGACACTTGCCCCCACAGTGAGATCCTTCAAACAGGCTCTTCATTCACCACAGAGAAAGGAGCAGCTGTTCAAGCAGTTATCAGAGACAGTGCCTTTCAGAAAACATGGAGAATGGGCCAGTTACAGCTACAACCATCCCAGAAGGCTGCAATAGAGGGGAGTCCAGTGGAATTACCTCTGTTGTCCCAGCAGTGTTTGGTGTAGAAGGTCTCTCTGCGCAGGATGATTTCTTGGGCAATGATCCCATAGCTGTACACATCACCCTTCTGAGATACATCAGCATGCCGGAGATGCTCAGGAGCTGTCCACAGGTCTGAGGATACAGATGGCAATGCAGGATGATGTAAAGGGGAAAGGAGAGAAGCAATTGCAAAAAAGGGTGATCCTTCTCAGACCATCCACTGGCTATAACAATATTTCCTTTTACTCTTTTCATATCCAATCCAGAGCCCACTGCTATTGTGTATTTCCTACTTTAGCATTTTTCTTGAGAAGCTGACATCAATACAGGTTAGATAAAACTCTGATGTAGTTTTCAGTTTTCTGGGATTTGCTGACCCTGCTACTTTCCACTGTAGATGCAGACTCTTACACCTTCAGAAAAGTTATGTTTATTGGCAATGAACTTGCTCTTAGCTACGTTTCAAAGGCTTCTTAGAAGTAGCCTATGTATCTGGATAAGACCAAGGAGTGCCAGTGCTATAATAAAAATACTCTGAGCCATAAATTATTGAGCTAGGAGGTGCAAGGAGTTTTTATAAACAGTGTCTGATAAAAAGACAGCAATATTTCCCAATGACCTTGATATCATGAAGCTATTGAAATAATTTTCAAGTGCTTTTGAGTCTGACATAATATTACCTGCTCATAACTACTTGCCTTCTACAGAAATTATTAATCTGTATTTCTAGTGTAATGAGTATACGCTGCACCTCAAAACCAGAATGCTGCCATGGTACAACAGCTGTGACATACTGGTGACATAACACAACAGAGACCTGAACACAGTGACCATGAAGACAGTGTTATGATATTAGGCTGTAACGTCCAGCCACAATGAATCTGTGGATCTCTTGTGAAACACTGAGTTTTCATCAAGGACATAGACTGAGTAGCCAGAAATTTTGAGTCTGTTTACAAGCAATAAAAGAAGATAAATACATTACAATGTACTACTACTACTACTACTACTACTACTACTACTACTACTACTACTACTACTACTACTACTACTAATAATAATAATAATAATAATAATTTTTTAAAATTTAAATTAAGAATTAATAGAATATTTATGTTCAGTGAACTTTTCTTAGTCCTTTTTAATGTTCTTATTGCTACTCTTGAGTATGTTTGTGTCTTAATGTAAAAATTTTCTGCAAACTTGTTGCAACCAGTTTCTTTTCAGGTCATATGCTGCAGTTGCAGCACAATGCTGTGCTTATTATACTTCAAGCTCTACTCTACATATTCATATGACATAATTTCAGATGGGCTCATCTTTTCACTCCAGATCAAGTAAGAAGGAAAAGATGAGTAGAAAGGAGTGTTCTATTTTACAGAAATATTCTATGAATGTGAGGTGAATAGAAAATGTAGAGAAAAGCCATTAATATTATTTCAATGTGGCTGAGCATATATTATGAGATTCCTAACTAAGGAATAAGAAACAGAGTTATCATCACATATCAATACAGATTTTTTCAAGGATTATCAGAGTCATGTCTGTTACTGTTTAAATGATATCAAGGAGCACCATGGTAACACATGTATCTAGTCAATTACAAGATTTATGGTAAATTAACTCTTTTTTTTTTCTTCACACAGTTTCAGTACTACTGCTGAGAAGAGCTGTTTGCATGAAGGACTTCGATACTGAAAATGTTTCTCACATCTCAATCACAGGTGAAATCTCTGTTTTCTAAACTAAAAGCTGAATATTCATCTTTCCTTTGTTCTCACACTGTCTGCTAGTAATTCTTCCATTGTGCTATGTCAGTTAAAAGGATATAATGGCTGCTATAATATGAATCAAAGTTGCATTGTTTTCTACTATGTACAAGACGTAATTAGACCCTACTGGTCTATGAAGATAAGAAAATTCCACTGGGTTGGAAACTGTGAAGGAGAGTCCAGTCAGGCATCTTTTTACCTTTCCTTGGAGGCAGAATTGAATTACAGCCAAAATCAGTGATCTTCACTACCATGCGATTGTCTACTACACAGTTTGTGGATTTGAGTCGACCATGGACTTCAGTTTTGCTTGAGTGCAGGTAAGACATCCCCTGTGGTTGAGAATAAAAGAGAAAGAAAGCACAACTACATGTGGGACACTCAGATGTTACCAGACTCAACAAGAATGTGAATATTAGCATAATATCTGTGCAAGTAATTAGATGGACTTCATCTGCAATGGATATGCATAAATCACAATTCCCTTTCATATTATTATTTTAAAAAGGAGACTTTCCAAGGTCTTAGGAACAGTCAATATTGAGAAATGAGGAAGTCGGTCATGGGAGGCCATTCTTACTCTTAGTTAACAACAATCTGACATACCATCTTGGTTTTGTCAATATTAGAGCACATGTAATTAAGGAAATGTATTTCCTCCCAGAAAAGTTTTAATTTCACTTGCAATAAATGTCTTTGGGTAAATTTAATATAGATTTCTTGGAATGTCACACAAAAAGTGCTTCCAACTACACGTTCATCCAACGGACACAAGAAGTGTGAGAGGAATTGCTTCTTATGTCTGTATTGTCTTTGAAGATCACCATACACGAGAAATGTTTTCTGAAACATTGCAGCAGATCCTGTAATTGCAAAGCAGAGGGCTCCAGAGCAGTCAATGCAGAGAGTGTCAGATGATGCACTAGTGCTTAGATCAGACAGAGGATCAGATTAGACAGACATAAAGGTCTCTGCTGACCTGACTGTTTATGGTTTTCTCTGTACAAGGCAATACACAGCAGTTATCCATGAGCTAAACCTGAAGTGAGCATGAGGCCTGGCCAGTACAGTTTCATCTTTATCTCCTGAGATTCAGACTCCTGACTCACAACACACAGCGGCATACAGAGGTGTGTAGCTTGCCCCTTTTTACTCATTGCCTCTAAATTATCTGATCTAGCCTAAGACACTCAAATATGGTGCAATGCATGAGAAGGGGCTAGCACTGAGGCACAGCAGGCAAAGATTATTAAGTGGGTGTCAACTGAAGAAGGGAGTAGTTATGCTAATTTGTACCATCTTGCTATTATTTATTCTGTTTCATTTCACTCTTCTGAACTACTTAAACTCACACCAACTTATAACCTACTGATGGTTGTTCTTCTTCCTATAGCCCTCATTTCTTCGTGCTCAGTATATGAAGTGCAATCTCTATCCTGTGGAAGTTAGAACAGGTATGTTATATCTGTTCAGTTTCTTCTCTGAATGATCTTCCACTTAGGCTCCTACATGTATAGCTCATCCTTTTCTATAACTGGTAGAATCTCATCAGGGTTACATGGCTCATGTGGTCATGATACACTGTATGACATGCTGAGTTTTCTTTTCAAATACTGGGTTACTCCTAATTGGGAATGGATCAGCAAATGCTACAAGAGATCACTGAGATACAAGCTGAGTTTTGGGCAGAGTAGGTGTATGCCTGAGACACAAGCTGCCTGCAAAAGATGCAATCTCTGGAGAATGCTGTTGGACTGGTTATCCTGGACCTATCTAGACCATGCCAAATTTACAGAGATTGTGCGCACACTATACCCAAGGAACAAATTTCTTGATTAAGCAGCTTTTAGCATGCAGCCCTGATGCCACTACCCAGGATGTTTTGCCTGCTTTAGGCCCTTTTTCCTCCAGCAACGCCTTCTTCCAGCTCCTGCTTTCATTAGCCACAAAATATTTCCATTACTGCAGCAGAATTCCCAATAAGTATCAGCATCAAATGACAGGCAAAGGTAATTTAGATTTCCTTACCCCAAGGCTTTCTTGTTAACAACTTCTGGAGGCAAAGGTCTTGTAAATGTCCCTGATAAAATTTTCCTCTTTCCTCCCCACTAACATAGGCACCTACCTGAAAACACAGAACCTATTAAAAACCCACAATGTGATTTTCAAAATTTATAATGGCTTTCAGTACAATAGTTCCAAATATTTGAGCATTCTTGTAACCTTTGCTCTGGAGCTCTGAAGCTTTAGTTCTGACTGACAAACCTTTTCCTGGCACAATGCAAGAATATTACAACCCCTTGCACAATATGCTGCAGCAGCCACTTATTTAATAAATAGTATTGCAACGACAGTGTATGCACTAATAACTACAAGGCTTGATTACTGCAATTCTCTCTCAGCAGACCTTACATCAGAGCTCTTTGGGCACATGGCCAAATCCATGTAGTTATAAGGTGCTCCCATCAATCCAAGAGGCAGCTACAATAGCAAAAAAGAAATCAAAGATGGAGGGGGGGAAGTAAACGGAATAGATTTAGGGCTTCCTCTTTGGCCACATCACCTTTTCTATTGAATTAGAGACTGCTCCAAGAATAGTCATCACTTGGCTGTTTGCTCCAGGGAATACAGGAGACCCAACCTTTGTTCAGAAACAGATGCAGCAGCTTCTCAAGCAAGCATAGTACAAGGACTGTTTGGGCCATGGTAAAAGCAGAGTGTATGAAAGTGGCGGTGTGGAGAGGGAGAAGCATCTCAAAAGGAAGGCAAAGGAACACCAGGTCATAAGTATTTTAATAGTCTGGAGAGCTGCAGCTGGACTTGAAAAGGACAGATACTGAGATGAGAGGAACTGGAGTTGAGAGGCCATGAAATTACTTCTTTAAAAAGAGAAGCCATTCAAGTAAATATAGACATGGTGCTTGGAGGTTTAGAAGATATGGTTTGGAAAAAGCAATACTAGAATTTCATGGAAATGTGTAGGTCCCAGAAGCTTCACCATAGTATCAAGGAATAGGAGAGTTGGCAGGTCATCCAAACAACAGTAATTTTCCTGATAATCCTAGGTACATACAAGTTTTCATGAAGAGTTTGTGAACCATCTCTCCTAACAGCTAATAATGCTCAGAAGCCATGCCACATAACAGATGCTTTGTGCCAATCCATCCTCAGGTGCCATGTCCCCTTTACCAATGGTGCAGCAAATGACTGGCTGTGCAGTCTCAGCATAAATGCAGTCATTGGGCATTTGGTCACTCCCTTCAGAGGGACTGGGATTTTTCTTTCCTCATAAACAGAGACAGTACTAATCATTATTTTCTAAGGAAACATCTGAAGGTGATCTGAGGGTACAAAGGGTTAAAAAATACCCTGGGTTTTGAGGAGGAAGAGAAACTCCTCTGCTATTTTAAATGAAACTTTAACTGAACGTTAACTGAACGTGAAAGTCATTATCAAGGCCAACAAACTGTGACAATTTGGATTAAGTGGGCTTTAATAAAGCACAAGATTTTCAATATCTCTTTAGAACAGACACAGTGGAGTCATTCATAGTGGAGACCAAATCTGAACTGGTGCATGTAGGAAAATAGGAGGCCTGTTCAACTCAAACCAGCTATAGGAAGAGGAGAGCAGCTGAGCCCTAGCAAAAAGACTCAGATTGTGGAGGGGATTCTCTACATTATCTGTAGAGGCATAATGAATTATTACACCAGTGAATTACAAAGGGTCCTTACCTACTAGCTAAACAGTTACAAGTGTCTAATGTAGAACAGAATTTCTTTTACTGTGCATATTGATTTTTCCTACCGCAAGGACCTAAAAAGCAAAGATCTGTTGAAAGCTACTGAAAACCAGCCTTGGTTTCTGTACATGACTAATTTTTTCCCTCTCCAACTGCTTGAAATGGATAGCTGTAGTGAGAAACTAGAGTATTTCACTCTAATGAGAAAATCACGATGCTACATGAACAGCTTGTTTAGAAAAAGTTGATCCCATCTCAGGATAGATATTAGAATAAGTCTGTGATTTGAAAAAATACAGTTTTGCTCTGTATGCTTTACCTGAGGTCACAAAGCAGTGTGTTTTGCAGAGCTTGTGACTACATCAGCCCTACTTATCAGAAGCACTGGTCAGCAGATTGTAACCCTCTGATCTCTGGGCCACATTTCTTTGGGGTATACTTCATTTGTTTATTTATAAATAGCCCCAGGCCAGTTCTGGCCCCTATTTCCTCCTTCAGTCTGAAAGCCACTGGTTTCTCCTGCCTCAGATAACTGTCCCCAGAAGAGAACAGGCTGGAAGGGCATACAGCTCTAGGAAAGAAGAAGACTTTGAGAGCTACGCTTCTCAGAGGATCAGTTCTGCAAGACAGGACAGGCTGATTTACATTGCACTGTCAGCAGTCCACTTACCTTGGCAATATCATACATGACAGAGATTTTAAATTCCCAGTCCATGAACGTGCCATCAGGGTAGGATATTTTATCATTTAAAACATCCTGTCAAGAGAAGAAAATTTTTTCAGGGAAAAAGCAGAAGATGAGATATGGGTGTACAAATTGCATGCCTTTCAACCAGCAACTTTGGTTTTTATAGAGAGTACATGCACTAGAACAGAAGTTGACTCAAAAAATAGGGAATATTAAATATATATTAAGTTTAGACAGAGCTAGAAAAGTGGGGACTACAGAAAAGAGAGGTTACTGCAATTAAAAATAGGTTGTGAATTCGGTTTTCAAAACAAGTTTTTAATAACACAAAATAGCTGAGAAACAAATGGTTAAGTTGTGCAAGAGGAAGGGAGAGGATTTTCCATGTTTTGTGCTCACAGTCCATTTCCTACCAATTTACTCCTAGCCTAACAAGTTCAAAGTAAACTGTTGCTTTATCTTTGCCTGCCAGTCATTTGCAGTTCTTTCAGCCACGATGACATCCATTGATAAAGGTAAACTTCCATGAGTATGCCAGTTTACCAGAAAATAACTTAGAGAACAATTATTTTGCTGCCTTGTTGTGAGTTTGTTCCAGAGACCACTGCTACTGATGACAGTCTTTGTATGATCACAGAAGCAGAGACAATATATACCCTCAGAAGAGCTGATGATTATCACTTCATGATTGGCACTGAAATAATATTGGTAGTAATAAACCAGTAATAAAGTAGTAAGTCTTTCCATATTCTTGATGGCATCAATTTACCATTTCTTTTTATAAACAAAAAATAAGGGTTATTTTCCCTTATAATGCAGAACTTGCCAGTTTTCTCCCTTACTAATATTGAATATATTATTTTTTTCTGTCCTTGCATACTGTGGTACACAAGCACATCAGCAGAGACAACAGCTACAGATTGGAAAATGAAGAACAAGTTAAATCCTATATGCTTCCAATAGGGGACACAATACCAATACTGGCTGTTACTGTGGCCTGGGTCTGTACTTTTCCTTGGCTCGCCCTCACCTCGTCCTCTTGCTGCTGAGAACCATCAAAGTGACACAGCAGAAACTGGGGAGGGACAGAGAGGGCCAAGCAAGGGAGAGGAAACTTAGAATCAGAAACCTGCCACCTCTTGCTCAGTCCATGGCTGCTGCATGAGGGTCAAAGACAGAGAGATGGGGATTTCTTTTCTTACTTTGAAATTTGATAATTTGGGGGTAGAAGGAGACCCTTAAAATTCTTTACCCGCAAAGAACCTCTTTCGCAGTATTCAATCACCCCAAAGATCATGGTGTCTATCTTCACAGTGCCATAGAACTTGGTCAGGTTGTAATAATCAATCTGTAGGAGCTGGAGCAGAGACATTTAATCTGTTTTTAAAAGCAATCATTTTTAGTACAGAAACATAGGACATGGATATTTGTGTGACATGGCTTTTTATCTCAGGCCCTGATAAGATGTATGAGTTTCCCTTAAACCAGAGTATGCTAAGGCACTGAGTGAAGTACTTGAAGACATTTGTCATTCCAGAATCTTCTGGATTAGGGAGATAAGAGTGGCTGCTGTTGGGTACTGCAAGTTAATTTTAGAGCCCACTATAGTATCTATTACTGCCTCTCTATCAAACCTCCCAGCTGACCAGAATAGCCATTATGAGTGACAGAATGATGTGAATCAGTCAGTAAATGAGCAAGTAATAAGAATTTAATGATGCTGCATGATATTATGGAGTTTGTCCATTTAAACAGACAACAGTAGTTTACTTTGAGGTATTTTTAGAGTTTACTGAATTCACAATATAGCAGTGTTGTGTAACCATTCAAAAAAAGATGCAGTACTGCAGCCAAATTAATCTCCCATGCTGAAAGAGTCTGTATGCAGAAGTCAGCAGAGAGTAACTTATATTTAAAGAGCTGCACTTGGCATTCAATAATAAGATTTAACTACAACATTCCACTACTGATGAATTAGTATGATATGAGCCAAAAGAGTGCAGTGCCTTTTAGCATCAGCTATAAAAACTGATTAAGTAAGGCCGTATGACAGCACATCAATTATTTCATTCATCCTCAGCTTGACTGGCACACAATTCAGACTCTGAAGTGGTGATGAGATCACATAATAAAGATAAAGTTCATCAAACAATATCCTTTGAGGAATTAATTACCTGTCCACCTCACAAACATGCACAAACATCGGGCCGTTGGAGTTGACAGTGGAAAGCAATGACTTCACTCATAGACCCCATCCCGCCCTGCTGTGTCCAGCTTCTATGTGCAACAGTTACCTTGTTCAGTTCTATTTTTTGCTTTTCTGAGAAATTTCCATCACTGTTTCTGAGATCCTTTAGGATCACCACCTGAAGGAAAAATACCAGTTGGGGAAAAAATCATATGTTTAGTACAACAGCAATTAGTCTTTCTCTTCCAAGAAATGTCTATACAAAGAAATACTTCAGAAACACCTGCCTACTGCTTCACTGTTGGAGTTTCAGTTAATCAGCTAATAAGTACTGGAGCTATATTTTCTTCAGAGGATTTACATCTATCAGTTGTGCAGATTTTAACTTAACAAGAATATACCTCAATCAGGCAGATAGCTCTACTGAATGCAAAAGAATTGCCATGTAAATGGCCTGTTCTCCATTAACCTATTCACCTCTTTAGTACCAAAATGTATCAGATTTCTGGTCCCTGTGTTTATGCTGCTGTACTCCTGGGCCAGGGGTTCATGGAGTCTAATATTTAGCCTTCTGTCAGTAAACAAAATACATAGCAGAAGATCGGGAACAAAGGGCCTACTCCTTCCATAAGAACTAACCATTCTAACCATTCTGCAAGGTCAGGGGAGGTGGAATGACCTCCTCCCAAAACGTGCCCTCCTAAAGTTGAGGAAGGGAGCATGGACACTGCAGTCAGGTTACCTTCTTGTCATACTTGCCCCGGCGAAGTCTCTGGGTGGTGTCACGTCTCTTATCTTCATCAATCTGAGAACAAAGAAGAATAATTAACTTGCAATTATCACCTACTCCTCACTTGACAGGTCCAAAGGGATTAGTAATGTCTGTGTGTGCTACACAGAGAAGCATAAACCTCTCTCTCTAGGGAGGGTCACTACATGCCGCAGAAATTGTGGGACATCCATGTCACTCCCAGGCCCTCCACCTGCTGTTTTCATGCTCTTTGGCATTATAGAGGCATAACAACGCACAGAAAATCATTTGTAACAGAGACTGGAAGTCAATACCCAGCCCATTCCCCCATCATAAAATGAGCTTTACTGATAGGAGTGGGGAATGATCTCTATTTCTTCAATACAGCAAGTGTGGGTTAAAAAAAAAAAAAAATTAACAGGTCCCCATCCTACCAGAGCCATAGGGTGCTGTAGTGAGAACATGTCAAAACCCCAGCATTGATTGTCCTTAGGAGACAGAATCCAAGATCCAGCTTTGGACACTGTGCTTCTCTTACCTTTAAACTAACATAACTTGTCTCACTGGTCTCTAGAGGCAGGATTTCCTCAGGTGGTATATGGGACCATTTCTTCCACCGGCGCTCATTATCTCTCCTGTACTTCCTGAAGAACAAGAGAAGCCTTCTGGGACATCCTCCCAGGGAACCGAAACCCACAACAGGAGATTAGGACAGGGAAGCATCTAGCGTCAGGATGACACAAGGATGGTGTGACAGGTTGATGAGACTTGAGCAGAAGCCCTGTGGCTCTCATCCAGTTTTCCAGTTTGAGGAAACTCCTTCATTCTCCTAGCTTTGGGGAAGCCTAAATGCTCATTCATTCTGTAGCAGAAGAGAAGAGATTTAGCAGAACAACTGCTAGGCAATTGCCAGAGTCTTGGGGGTGGTCAGAAGAATTTAAAGTATAAAGGACCATCTGGATTTTATCATGTTATTAAATGTACTTGGAAGAGAGGTCCCACAAACAAATGTAAGCCAAAGGAAGTCCTGCCATCCACAGTGGTTAGTAAGAACTGCTGTGAATACAATGCCAGGAGAGGAGTGATCAAGTGCCTTTTTGTGGGTGTCCCTTGTATTCTGCACATTTTGTAAAAATGAGGGAAGAGTCCTTGGAAATGGGAGAAAGAAACTACTGTCTCCCCTGCAGAAATTCAGAGCAAGCAGTCTTAGAGAAAAGCTACAAGACAGCTACTGCTCATCAAATTGTCTCCTTACTTGTGTAAGTCCTTCCTCGACTAAAAAACTGCACAGGATTGACTGGAGAGTTTGCAGGAGAATCCTAACACACTGATAACTGCTGGCAAATGCTCCAAATGGCAGAACCCATACTACTGACTAATAACACAAATATTCCCTTGTTCACTACATTTTTTAGCATATATTTTCTTAAGAAAATGAAGACCAAGAATTGCAATAAGAACTGTTTTTCTCTGTTCTATCTTGTAAGGTGTGTCTATGTGTCATTAGGATGCGCTAGAGTTCAAACTGGTATCAGCTGGTTATTAAGAACATATCAAACTGAATTAAAACCTACTAGACCTAATATTTAGTTACATGTTTTTCAGGACTTACACTTTTTACTTTGCAGTCAGAACTTCACAGGTAGCTGTGGAATAGTTCAAGTGTGCTAGAAACTTAGGAGATAAAGAACAAATAATGAGGCATTTTGTTGATTTTCGTAGGAATTTCTCTTCTTTGCTTGTTAGGGGACAATCTTCAGTAGCAATTATATTTGAGACGTTTACTTTTGTTTTGACACTAAAAGTGCAAGTTTTATTCTAAAAAAGTCTCAGAAATCTCTTCTATATTTGATGCTTGGGAATATCACAAAGATATGTATACAATAATAATCTAATAATCTAAACAGAATATTTAGATTTTATGCATCTGCAAATATGGAGAAGTATAATATATTTTACAAGTCCCTGCTTTTGTTTATTAATTTTCATAGGCATTGCAAACTTTACTGTCTGTTTGTATGTCAGTGCTTAGATGTGGCGATGATTAGCTCCTACATATCTTGAGTACAACTGGATGTATAAGAGTTGTGTATCTTTATCTTTGATTTTTCCCTTGTTTTAGTTAGCAACACAGATTGGTCTACTCAAAATAAGAGAGCCTGAATAGCATCTGTTTCTAATAAACTTTTCTTAAGATCTGATTTTCTTGGTTTTTTTCTGAAGTTCTCCGATACATAACAAAAATACAGATTGAAAAGAGAGGCACAGGTAAGAAAATTTTTTTAAAGATTAAAGAAAATCCTATACTTTGGAACTGTGGTGGGATTTCTTCCATCAAAAGGAGGCATCAATTATTTCTATTTCTGCTATTTCCATAATGATAATGCTGCATGAAATTCCAAGCTGTTAAAAAAATTTGTATGCAGGGTGTTGACTGAGTTGAAGGAATGGATCCATGCAATGAAAACACCAAAACCTCATGGTGTTCTGACTCCTACAGTGTCTCAAGAGAAACACCACCTTCTAGATTGAGCTTTTATGTCACCAATACATTAAAGAAATATAAGTGAAGAAAGAAGAAAGCCAAAGATGGGTAATTGGAATAAGATCCCAATATTACCAGGTGGAACGTGCCTGGGCTCTTCTGGCCCTTGCTGCTTGACCAGAGGCAGGCAGCTGTGGTGTTTTCACCTCAGAGACACCCCTGGCTGGCTGTATGTTGCAGCTGGCACTTGGAACAAGTCCAGGCAAGCAGGAATTCAGTTTTTACCTCTAATGGAAAGGCTTTAGGTGAGGTGAAGAGGAAAAGGAGATGGATTCTGCTGGAGGGTTAATCCAGGGTTTTATTCCATGGTCACAGATCTCCGAATCTTGGTAACAGCTCCAACAGAATCCCGACCGCATGGTCCTGTGTCTTTTTAAACCCAGGGAAAGGGGAAGGGGTAGGTGTGCCACCAACCAGGTGGGAGGGGGGACAGTCTCAGGGGACAATGACACCTAGATGGGCTAACGATCCCAGGGCTGGGAAGCATCTTTTGAACTGCACCAACCAGACCACGCCCTTGCTGGAATGTTAAGATTGATGGACAGCACTTAGCAAGGGGGCAAGGGGGAGGGGAAGGGAGAGGTTGGCACACCTGAGGGACTGGGAAAGGTGAAACAGGATATTGCTTCACACCGCAACAGGTAATAAAGTGGAAAAATTCTGAAGATTGGTGTGAGACTTATATTTCTGTGTATGTATAGGAATCAGAGCTTTTTAGCAGATGCAAGAACATTGAACCTTGCTGCATCTTCTCCCTTGATTATTAACCTGTCATAACAACACCATGGATGCAAGCACTACTTGGCATATACCAGAGTTCACACTAGGGACAACCACACAGGTCTGCAAGGTAAGCTAATGAATGGCTCTTCAAGGAGGGATCAAAGGCATTTTCCTAGTGGGAAAACTGTTCAAGGACAAACAAACAGAAGCCAAAGGGTTGGTACCTTAGAATCAGCAAAGAGATGATGAGAACTAGAATCACAATTCCTGTGAGCGTAAAGACAGCAATAGTCAAGATGTGTGGGCCTGCAGAAAAGAAAAAATGAAAGATAACTTCATGGAGGATGCTGAAAAACAATATTGTATTTAAGAAATTACCCTCATACACACATGGAAATCACAGTAGCTGACCAAGGATACTTTTTTGGTCACATCCAAATTGAGAGGCTTTGGTAAAGTCCAGCACTGCCTTGGAATGACACTTGCCTCTTTCAATGTGGGATGAAGCATGACCCAGAGCAGTGCAGTCTTACATCCCCACCTGAGGAATGGGCAATCTGTGGGCACACCCAGGCAATGGTGCTACTGTGTGGACTGTACTCTTCAGTAGGAAATTAATATCCTGTAGAGGGGAAATTAATCTGATGGCAGCACAAAGCCAGTAAAGTACCCTTGGAAGCTGCTAGGAGCCAAATCTACATGAAAATCATGTTGTTCAGGCATCTGAGGACTTAGACCCCAAACCTACAGAGCCCACAAGGGTTCTAATCCTGAGCAGGTACACAGGATGAACAAGGCTGGGAACTGAATAAGGTTTTAATGATTGTCTTACTGTGGAAAAGCAAACTGAAGCCTCTCTCGTGTCTGTTCTTGGAACTTAGGGGTACTGGGAAGGAAAGTTGGTGGCCACCAACTTCATTTGAAGAATAACAGGCCATTGTCACAGAGCTTCAGCTGGTGGTCACATGACTAGAGTGAACCTACTTTACTGAGCAAATGTCTCAGGCAAAAAAGGCAGAGGAGAATCCAGTTTTGCAGATTGCCATGTTGATTAAGGACAGTAAAAGAGCTGAAATATTCAGCCTTACTGAGGCTAATATACTTCCGTCTGTGCCCAGGAACAGAAATAAAGGGACACAGAAAAAAAAATCAAAATTAGTAAAGAAATAAAAACCAAATATACACACACTAGCTGCCTTCAGAATCAAGCAGCAATTGAGGAAGGATTTTCAACATACCAATTTTTGTGCCTGTATCTGACATAGGATTCCGTTTATGAACTCCTCTAGATTTTGGAGCCAGATTTCTGTTTTGATTTTTCTTGTTCTGGGTATCACATCTCCCCACTTTCTTTCAGTATGTTCATCAGGGCCTCTTCAGTATGTCTAAGGGCCTCACGGTAATTTAGTATTAATCTGATGCTCTCTGATGAAAACCATCAGTACTATCGTTCTCCTCCACAAGTTAAGTCACCACTATAAAATGAGAGCTAAATGAGAATGGGCAAAATAATTTTGCATGAAAATTGTCTGAAACTTCAGGTTTGTGAATTGTGGCATGCAGCTTCCACAAACAGATTACAATTTTCCGAGGAAGTGCTGTGGGACCGTAATTTCCCTTCCCTGAGGTTCTGCTGCCACCTTCTGGCTCTTAGTTTTACAAGAGGCAGAGGGAGACATTAACTGGTCCTCTGGAACCAGAAACGTTTGTTTATTGAAGAATGATCTTATCTATGTTTAGAATGAGGGTTAAAACTTTCTGAATAAGGGGAAAATATGGATGAGCCCCCGTTTTTTTCACGGAATACTAGGAGGAAGGTAGGCAGCAGAACTGGGTCAGCTGTTCTCAGTTATGGCTTAGGAAGAAGCAGGGCTCTCTGGTTGTCTCTGCTGTTCACCTACCCAGAGGAAAAAAGATATTCCAGGATGGAAAGTTTTGACTGGCTTTAGCAAGACACAGTGATTACTTAAACTTTGACCATTCTCCTTTTTGGGGGGGGATATATTTATTTAGAATCACAATGAAGGAAGCTTTGGGGTTTTTTTTAAATGTGAAACAAAATAATCAAGTGCCTTTGGGTGGCAGTTTCACTTTAAGTTTAGTATGGCTTGGCCACAGTGTCAGGCTTCAGTTAAGCACTAGATGTTAAGCTACTGACATTTGTAGACATTGGCTTTCTGCAATTTTCTTTCCCCCTTGTGCAGCAGCTTCAAACAAGGACATACTGAAGAGAATATTTGAAGGATATTTCAGATCCACTGACAACACAGTATGTTATGGGGCCCAAGGGATGGATGAGAATGGGACTGGAGCAACATCAAGAAGACAGGAGCCAGAAAGCACAAAGCTCATGGAGCTGGTACAGGGAGACTTGTGGCTGATGTGTGCAGTGCTGCTGTCTCTGCAAAAAACCAGCACTCACAGTCAAACCAAGGGAGACCAGAGACTTAACCAGAGATGAAAAATGAAGCTCCACTGAAATCCCTCTGCTCTTCCCAGAACTAACTTGAGTCTTATCAAAGCTGCTGCCTCCCTTCTCCTGGTAACTCCCATGGGTCTCTGGCAATAAACCACTACTCCTGCCTCTCTTATGAGGGATAAAGCCTAATTTTAGGGCATCTGATTTACTTTACTGAGGAATAAAAATGTTTAAATTTTACCACCTTATTGTGAATGGACTCTTAGCAGAAGATGTTTATCTCTCCAGGTATGCTTTGCCTATTCCCTAATGGAGGCAAGCAATACAGCAAATTAATGGGACTACTTTAGCAGAGACTTTTAACAGCAGCATCTCTAGATTCTTACTGATGGAATGACTCAGGTGAAGACTAACCTACTGTGCACTAACCCTTGCAATTACTGCCACTGCAATAATTTTTATTCTGCATATCATACCCTGAAGCATATGCCCTTCCATTGCCAATCACCATGTGGCAGCAGTCTTAAAGGGGGAAACAATCTCAGTCTGATCAGACTGCCGAGGCTCTACTCTGCTATGCTGAATAACAAGGGACTTCATCCATTCTATCCAGGAGTCACCAAAAACTCAAAAGGAAAGAAGGTGGTGATTTCTGAGATTTTAGATTTGAAGTATGGGTGTAAATAGAGCCATAACCTAGTTTCCCATGGTCTTTCTTCAGAGTCAGCTCTTCTCAGAGCCCCCTGAATCTGCACAGTGCTGCGTCCTCTCCCCAGCTCCCTACAACAAGGATAAAGCAGCAAGAAGAAGCCACCATGATCCATCAGATACAGAAATGCAGAGTCAGATAACTCATCATAACCTTAATTCTGCTGCCTTTCCTGGACACTCTTTCAAGCAGTTCACGCCACTACCATATTCTAGTGAAGATTATTCATTTGGGGGTGACTTCTTCTGAAATACCCCATGGTATTCCCCATAATCACTGGTACAGTACTGAGTTTTCAAGAGACTTAGTATCAGCACCAAAACAGAAATAAAGGTTTTGAACTGGACTGGAGGCAGAGAACATGGTGGGGATGAGGCAGGAGAAGGAAAGACACTGTTCTGCACCCAGCTCCTTGCATCACTGGCTGGGGGCAGTGTGAAAGTAGCATGCTGGATCACACAGCAGGTGGATCTCAGGACTGTGCGACTTGTCTTCAAAGAGGTAGGTGGTAGGTTTAATAGGTGTCTCACCAGTGCCTGGAGTATCACTGGGCAGCTTGTGGTTCTTCCAAATAAAATCCGGACTGTTAGTCGCTGCGCATGTGCCATTGCTTTGAGTGTTGAAATACAGGAGAGGTTTGAACTGCGGATGGGAGGAGGGAAGAAATGCAGTCAGGAGCTGTGTTCTCCCTCTTTTGTCCCTTGCTCCAGACTACCCTTAATAAATACATTGCCCAAACTCAAATTAATTTTCCTGCTATAGTGGTGCATTTCTCAGTGTAGCCATATGCTTGGCTGCTATATTCTTTCTCATTCCTCCCCTCTCTCTGAAAATAAATTTACCAATCCCACAAAATACCAGCTGCACTTCACTTACTGAATCACCAGATTACATCAATTCTGTCAGTCTCCAGCACACCTCACATGACCCCTTTCTGGCATGCACAGAATGCCTTGGCACTCCACCACGCCTGCTGCAGTTATTTTCATCATTCTTATGCAACAGTACAGGGCATTCTGTTTCTCCTTTCATATATAAGGTTGAACAGTTGCACCCTGCACATACGTACATAATTTGCGGTCCGTGATGTGTACAGCACGGTCAGATTGGTATCAATGTCTCCAAATTCATCCAGAATCACAGGACCCACTACACCTGCAGACACAAGGAATTCATTAGAGGGCTTGCATTTTCAGAAACACAAATATGGGGCAGGAGGGATGGGATAAAGAAAAGGATTTCTGATACTTAGGATACTTTTCTTCTTCAGGTATGTGCTAGATACGTATCAGCTCAGTGTGGTGATTTTAACTTTTAATACCACACTACACTTTCTCTACAAAATCCAATAAAAAGTGTTGAACTGACAGCACTGAAGAGGAAAGTCTCCCTGTAGCTACAACAAAATATATTTGTCAGATTTCTTCAGCATACCAAGAATGTCAGAGTCACCTCCCTTGAAGAGACCATTTTGGAAGTGAGAAGCAAAATAGTCTGTTTCCACCTGCAGTTTGAATCTATCTGCAGTAAAAGAAATACAAGGATACTTTCATTTCCTTTATTCTTTTTAAAGCCTAATAATAATGTTTTTACCATGTTCTTTTTGCCTTTAGCCTCCTCTCTCTGTACATCAGCAAATGTGCACATTGAGAAATTGCCTGTGTAGCACATCACAAGGATTTTAAGGTGGAACTTCCCAAATCCCTCAGCACAGCTTGACTCAGCCTGACTGCATAAGTCAGTTGCCTCAACATGAGCACAAGCTTAGCCAATATCCACTACTCCTGAAAGTCTCACCTTTGTTTTCCCCTTTTTTTATAAGAGGATTTTTTTATCAGCTTCAGATTGTCCTTTTGCTGCTCTTGATGATGACTTGTTTTATTTCTCCTAACTTCAGTATCAACATTATTTTAGTTCAGCAATTACCTTCTCCCTTTTCACCTCAAAAACTGATGCTAACTTTTTCATGGTCTACCTTCTTAATATCAAAATAATTATTGTATGAAATCCCTACTGTACCAGACTCCATCACAGGAAAGAATGAAGGTGGTTCAAAACCTATTACTTTCAGAATTTTTTTTAACTAAACCTATAAATTATGACGAACATTACAGTGCTGTATTTTGGATGAGTAAAAACGTTTGTGCAACTTAACTTTTAAACTTAAGCAGAAGAGATAAGTTTACTGACGTTCAGAAAGGGATGCTGTCTCCAGAAGGAATTAGTAAACTATATTTTGCTAGGTATTAGATACCATGGTTAAAGCAAAGATAAGCCTGCAGCCTTTCCTATCTTAGGAAAATCTGGGAAACTTCTACATACATATTTGCTGAATGTAGGTGGGGCATAAACACAAAACTTTGAGTCATCGTTTTGGTACAGATCTCTGATATGAAGCAACAACTGGGACTATACTCCCAGAGAGATAACATTTTCACTTCTTTGCATAAGTTTTGCCTTTGTCTTTTCCTAATGATTGAATTCTGTGATTTTAAGCCCATGGCCTACAAAACAAAAGCCCACCAGTGCTAGACAACCTGTGAGAGGAACAAGAAAGTTGACTAAGAGGAGCCAACCCACTGTCAGCTGGCCTACACCCACACTACAGGCACC
Organism: Molothrus ater; assembly: GCF_012460135.2. NCBI lineage: Eukaryota > Metazoa > Chordata > Aves > Passeriformes > Icteridae > Molothrus > Molothrus ater. Next base: position 48,200,102 of record NC_050482.2, read on the forward strand.
CAGGCTTACATGGCTTTGTAAACTGGAAAAGGTTGAGACTACTTCATTAAAGCCCAGCCAAGTGACTTCAGAGTCATTTTGAACATCAAATACTGAAAATAGCATCCTTGTAAAAATTATATAAAAAGAAAAAAGTCTGCGAATAAAACTCATTGAAAGGCTTGGACTTGTTTAGGGTAGAAGTGACTTGTCCTAAGAGTGTTTAAAATGAAATTTCTTTCCCCTCATCAATTTAGTGAACCCTGCAAAGGACAGTACTGTTTTTACCTTCAAAAGTGGTGTTTCGGAATTCACGGATTAAATTGAAAGGTGACATTGGGCTCTGTGAGATGACAAATTTCTTGACACCATGTCCAAACAGCAACACTGCATTGAAATAGCCAGCAAGAAAGTCATCTTCCATCTGGAACAAAAGAAAACAAAAATGACTGTTTGAGAGTTCCTGTTTCTGCCATAAGGCTATAATAACCTTGATTGGCTCCATTTGGCAGAAACTCCAGCAGAGAAGACCAGAATCTGCTGAACACTGTGTGAGTAGATGGCCAATGCCATGTGAGAGTTCTCATTTCAAAAAAGAAAGGCAAACAAAATATATTTTTGATGTATGAAGACAGGAAGGTGCTGAAAACTTAAAAGAGGCCAATAGGTAAAGGTCTGGCATGCTAATCCTGGTGCAAAGGATTCAAGAAATCCTACACTGTAGGTTCTTGGCAGTTCTGCTTTGCTAAGTGTGTCCCAAAGACCCTGGCTTTGGATATGAGTTTCTGTGCAGATAATTCAGTGTGGTGCCAGCAAGTTTGGGCTTCCCAGTGGCCACAGCTCAGGGGCAAAGAGCTATGCCAGAATTTCCAGCAGCCTGCCATAGAGCTGGCACCCAAAAAGCATTGAGCCCAGGCTGGGGGATCTAGAAGCCCTGTAAATCCAGCCAGAACCTTCAGGCTGCCTGCTGGAGAGCTGGAGCTCAAAGCCACAAATCCTGGGATGCAGAAACTATACAAGAAGGATCTGGTTCCTTTCCTGGGCAGATAGCAGGAATATCAGTTTCACTAAACAAATACAGCATATTCACAGGTTCTGCTTTTCTGGAAATTAAAAAAAAACCCTTATTCCGATGGAAAAAAAAAAGTTTCCTGTTTTTGAAGCTTATCTGGAAAGCCACTCAAAAGAAACTGCAATGGTTGTCATCTCTTAGACATATCTGCGCAAATTATTCAACAATTATTAGTTCTGAACTTTCCATGCTCACATCTCAATTACATGTACAGATCTTTCTTGAGTGATGCCTTGCAGCTACATGTAAGAGTGTCAGTCACTCAGATGTGGAGTGGTAAAAGCATGTGCCTGTAAGTCTCCCTCATGCCCCATGAATAAGACACTTGCAGAACAAATTAGAAGTTTGAGTTGAACTTCACAAAGCAGGAACATGACATCCTGCAGATTTGCCTTATGATACTACATTTTGACATCATTACATCAGGAAAAAAATACCATCCTGCAATAATATAAAGGAATATCAGCTTAGAAGCATGACAGGGGATGATTACAGCTGCATTTTTAGTTTTCACTTCCTCATACATGAACAGGAATGAACCAAATGCAATAATCAGATATAAAATAGTGTTCTTACCAGGATGTCGTCCTCCATCTCTATATAGTCTCTAATTACAGTATTGTAGCTGTAATTAGCTGGTGGCAGAGTCAGGACAAGTACATTGCGCATGTAATCAGCTGAGATGTTCTTCTTGAAGTACACGTTACTGCAAAGCAAAGCACAAGAGCCCCATGAACACTGAACAACAGGCTCAGTAGTATCCATGATAATCAGTCACTTGTTCCCAACAGTTCTGTTATTTAACAGGTTAAAACAGTAGTTCTAAAAATAAAATTTCATAATGCACACAACTCTTTATATCATTCATTCCCTGATGCTAGCATTTGTGCCTAAATATATTAAAAGGTAGTATCAAGGCAATCTGCCAATCTGACACTCAAAGGTTGTTGTGAACTACGGTTATTATTGTAACTGTTTTCTACCCTGCTTATTTCCTCTTTTTTTTTTAAGTGGAGTTTATATTTATTAAAACTCAGTTTCTCTTTGGAATCTACAATACCGCAATCAGTTTCTTCATGTTACTGTGCCTGTCTCTGAGCTCTTCCACACTCTTTTTGCTTGTTCCTCTAATTTTGATATTTCCTGCTAGAATTGAGCACAGCAGGAGTTGCACTAAAAGCATTTAACAGAAGGGAATGAAACAATCACAGAGGTGCAGAGAGCAGATTATTGATTCATTTGTTTAATTCAGTGAGATAGGAAAATCAGAGGAAACTGTGTCAACTTGAAAACTCTGCTAAAACAAGCAGAAGATGTTGTAGCTTTCAGGTATCCTTGGTTTCATCACTCTGACAGGCCATCTGAAAGTGCTTCACAAATTGGCCACCACCAGACTCACATGTTAAAGAAGAATTTAGGAATAGATATTAGTGTCAACTGGCAGCATCTGTCATTGCTATGGCTAGATTAAGAGAAAGAAAATAATTGTGTGAGCCTTCTCCCATTATTCATGTTTGATCATCCTTTTATTTTGTCAGTCAGTACTGACTGGCCATCTGATTGGATTCTTACACCACAGCCCTGTACCTGCCTTTCCCTGAACCTTCTGACTTTTACAATGCACTTTTCACCCTAAAGAACTTCAAAATGTTTCTCATCCAAGCTTGGGCTGAACTAGCCAGTTGAAAAGAAAACCTCATTAATCTCCACCAGACTGGATAATCCCCCAGCATCCCACCTCTCTTGAGGGAGACTTAAAGACTGTGTTTGTGTCCTGCTTGCCAGACAACTCGGAGCTGAAGAAAATTTAAATCAATCACTTTTTCAGAGGCACTTCACCCCTGGAGAAGCATGGGACTTTGCCTATTCTCCCTCCTACAGCTTCAGTTTTCATCTAATACATCTGTCTGTATTTTGTTGGGCTTTTTTTAAGAAAAATAGTGTGATTCGAGATACTCAGCAAAATAAGGGGTCTGTAGAAAGCTTAAGAAGAGCAGCATATAAAAAAGCCTGAGGCAGCTGGGTATATCAGCAGGATGCATATCACAGCAAAGAATCCCCTAATCACCCTCACCTACTGTAATGCAACATCTATACCTACAACACCAGTGGTAAAGCACTCACATACACTGTTCCCATTATGCATTTGCAAAGAAAAAGAGTTGAGGCCAGTTGCCTCAGGAAAAGCAAATGGGAATTTCTAATGCCTGGATAAAATTGTGGAATGCAAAAGCTCTTAAAGGCACTTCTGAAAAATAGATATGGTGAAATTGAAAGCGTACAGGATAGAGAAGATCCTGGTAAAACCTGAACAGGATCCACTTAGGAACCAAAGGTTAAATCCCTGAAATCATTAACCCAGAGTTTCTTAGAACTGACCTGTTATGGTCATCTTTAGACACAAGAGCTGGGAAGTCCCACTGGCCCTAGAAGTTCATGGAATCTTTTTACTACACCAACAGTGAAGTAACTTCAAGGCATGGGCACACACATTTGCCTTGCATCCATCCATCCATCCATCCATCCATCCATCCATCCATCCATCCATCCATCCATCCATCCATCCCACCAGACTGCCCCAGGCAATTAACTTTCTCCCAGACTGTGACTCGCTATGACAACTGGGATTATACACAAAAAACATTTGGTTTAGGTATCTACACTTAGTTGTACCAATGTAATCTCTGCTGTGTCACATAGGTTTAGGGCCAGAGATCAGTTCTCAGTCCTCGTATATAGCCAAGGCTTTTGAGGATACCATTGGTAAAGCAAATTTTTGTCAGACATCTTCTATAAAGAGTTTTGTAATTAGCAATGTTAAGAGAAAATTAAACAATAGAAAACCAAGGTTGCATGCTAAGAAGCTTCTCTGAGAAGTTATGTTTCTGTGGTTATAGAGATGTTGAGGCGATGGTTATAAAGTGCAAGAGTTATTAACTGGGAGAACAGTTATATCACATAAATAATTTAAAAATTGAATAAATGGAGTCTAGGAAAATACTGTAAGTCTATTTACATAATTGTCTGGTTGAGCAGAGTGTATGAAAAATGTACCATATCTCAAATAGACAATATCTCACGTCCATTCTGACTTTGGACTCTGTGCTTCTTTCATGGTTTCCTGCACTGAGGAGCCCCAGGAAGGCATTAAACCTACCTGCTCTGTCGCTGCCTTAGAAAAATATTATATGAACCAAAAGGGATTTTGTAGAGGATGTGCCATGAATTAAACACTACACATGTTATAGAAATGGCAAGACATGAGGAAAGATGGAAATAGAAAACATTTTGTAAGAGAACATTTCTTCAACAAACCAGTTCCACTCAGACTATTTCCATTAGCTATATCCATCAGCAAATTGCAGAGAAAAGAAGAAAAACAAAGGTGATACTTTACTTGAAGAGATCTATCAGGATGATAACGATGTCATTATCCACCTTCTCCGTCCCTAGGTCTGAGCTGACGTTCTCTGGAGAGCCACACATTATGATCACTACAGAATGGGCAAAAATGGAGAGAGATTGGTGAGATTTACAGACAAGAAGAGGGTGTTTGCCTGCTCCCCCATGTTTGAGTAGCAGGCAGTAGAGCAACTCTGGGCTAAGGCACATTGTCTGTGCTGTACTGGGGCCCAGGCACAGAGCTCCAGCCTCTCTGCAGTAAAGCCACAATATCTGAGGGGAAGTGGTAAAAGGTGCTTCAACACCTGCACCATTTTCTGTCTGATTGCACCAGAGCACTACCATTATCCCACTCAAATAAGCATTAGGAGTTGTGGTGCCATAACAGCTACTCAACATGAACATTTCTGGGTTAAATAGCCTCCAAGTAATGATTCCATTAGCTTGCTTACTCTCACAGTCACTTGGCCTGCTGATGACAGGTGCTTAGTCTTAGGAGAAGATGAGGTATTTATTCATTCATTTTTCTAGTTTAGATTAATCATTCCCAGAAGTGCCCCTTGATATCAAAATGAGGTCCATAAATGTACCAGGGCTGCAAACACATGAGTGATAGAGAGCTTGCAGTATCTATATTCTTGTAGTATTTAAAGCCCTTCTTAGAGAAATTGTGATACCTGGATTTCTGAATCTCTCACAAAAAAGAGCTTGTGCTTAGATGGGATAATGTACCCCAAAAGCTCTCTGGAACCAGGATATTCCCCCATATTTTATGAGGACGAAGAGAGGAATCTAGGAACTTTGTGCCATTTTATCTTTACATCCATGTAAAATGGTGTATCTTTGTTTCCACCATTTCTGGTGAAAGTCTTCCCCTATAACCTAACTAAGGGGTGGGTTTGAGTTCCTTGGAAAAGCAACTCACTTGCTGGAACAGTGCAGCCTCAACCCCTCCTTACCATTGCTCTTCCGGTTTGGATTTTTCACAGTTTTTCTAAGCAGCTCTGGAGTTCTCAAAATATCCTTGAACTTGAGTTTTTCAGAGAACTCTGTGATTCCAGCATCTAAAGCATTCATGTACCTGGCACAAAGGAGCAAGGATATCGTCAGGAAATTGCTAACTCCTCACATTTTCCTAAGATGTGCAAGATAGGCTGTTCAGAGCACACAAGAGTGTTTATAAGCTGGTATGAAACCTTTTCTGCAGCAATAAAAGTGAAAGAACCAATACATGGCATGAAAGATGCAGAAATGCTTGGAAAGTCTACCAGAGGTATTTGAGCATGGTTATAGAAGGGTGAATTTGGAAATTGCAATAATCTAATGAGACATTAACAATTAAGAAAAAATAAATCAGGGATACGGGAAACTGCAGGAAGTGAGATTAACAGGGAGGCAGAGCCAGGACAATCTGCTATTTAAGACATCAATGGTAATCTAAGAAGGCACATGTGAAGGTCCAAAGGACTAAACAGGAGCTACGGAAAGAACTGAGATAAAAATCACACATGTACCCTGACTGTGAGAGAAGCAAAGGAAGAAAAGCAGCAACAAGAAACCTATACAGAATCACTTAAAACTTGAAGGAAAAAGTGAGCTCAGCAAAAAAAGCAAGTAAGTAATGTTTGGTAAAAGATTAAGGAAAAACAGTCAGCTCCTCAATTTTACTCTCGCTTCTTGAGAAGAGATATTCTATCTGAAATAAAGTTAATGCAGAGGAGAAACCAAAAGAACTCCCTTTGTTTTTAAACTACATAACCTTTGATCTACCAGCACTGAGATCTCAGTCCTATGAGCTACTAAATACCTTTTACTTCCTTTTTTTCTCCAGGAACAGAATCATTAACTGCTAATTACAGAAACATATGCATAGTTAAAACATAACCTGATTTTGCTATCACTGTGGGTATTCATTTATTTTTATATGTATATGGGAAAAAACAATTAGCTCGTACAGTAATACTTGTGCTTTAGAGAAAATGGATCTTTTCAAATTAGATTTCAAAAACCTTTACGCTGACAGTTTCTATTAGGGCAGGATGAGATACATGGTTACAACTAAATTAGGATGAAAAGTGGGCAGAGACACAAAATTAATTTTTTTGTTGTTGATTCAACAATAAAGGGACTTGAACAATTCTGAAGTCATAAAGAAGGTCCTGGCCAGAAGCATTTAAAAAAGTGAAATAAGAAAAACTTGGAAAGGTCAGAAATAGCTTCCATGCAATTATTTTACTGAAAGGTATGAAACCTGCAGAATTAAAGGGATTTAGCTAAAGCGTGTGTAGTGCATTGGCAATTACAGCTGCAAATGTGGAGGAGTAGGGTCTGTAGTAAGAGGTGAACGAAGTGCACTGATATTTCAAAGCATCAAAGAGAGGTAATCATAGCAATTATATCATGTGATCAAGTTGCTATCTATACTAAGAAAGAAGAAGGAAAAAATAAAAGTCCATAAATACCTACAGAAGAGTTAAATGGAGATAAGGATTTAGGTTTCCTAATTCAGAAAAAAAACTCTTTAATTCTGTATCCAAAATAATCCGTAAGTATATGCTTCTATCAATCTGAAGCAAATACAGTCATAAATTTTGCTTCGAATTCTGCAAGTCTCTCAGGTTATAAATTAGAAATACATATAATTGTTATTGCCATGAACTCTTTGCTACTTCTCAGCTACATTTATAAAATTAGTAGGAGAAATTAGATTTTGTTTAATAAATCAGCTTTTAATATCCCAAAATTGGGAAAAAAAATCAAAGTAGCATAGACACACTCACGTGAGCTGAAAGTTAAATAAGACTCAATAATAGAAAAGTATTTATAAATACCAGTATATTAAAGAGTCTATTTGTCTAAAAGCAGACTTTGTTTTCAGGCAAGGCGAAAATCCAGCACTTCTGAGAACCAAGCACAACCTGATGTTTCAGGTCACAAAATGAAAGCTGTCTCCTTTGCTCCAAACTGGTGAGAATATAGCTTAAACTCTGCAATCACTGGGGTAATTTTGCTTGAAGAAATGTAAAGCTTGAATTTTGGAAATAACACCTACATATTGAGGACATTAATGTGGAGAAATATTTTAAGAACTTAGTAAGACCCTGACCTAAAAAGGCATCTATGGGGAGCCTGTGGAGGAGCCTCTCATGTCCCACTGTTTATATTAAGAGGCTGTAAACAAATATTTTCATCACAGACAGCATGTGGGTTACGTTGTCCAAAGGAAAAGCAAAGGCTTGCAAATATTTAAAACAGACTGAGAAACATTCGGGTAAGTCCTACAGCTAAAAGCTACAATCCATCTTTTCCTTCTTTTGTTCCTTGGTAGTAGTAAGGCACCTCCCAGAGTGTAGGACTGAGAGAACACTTTGCAGAAACCATGTCTGAGGGTGGAGACAGCATTTATCAGAGGTCAGAGGGTCAGAGGTGGATCCAGATCTTACCAGAGGCATGCCTCTGAGGTTTCACTTCTCTTGTAAATGTAGACAGATTCCCAGGTTGTGGTTTTGAATGGCAGCTGAGAATGTCTCCAAAAATGGAAGAAGAATTGGTTCAGTTTCCTGGCTGGGGTCAGAAGGCGGGTTAGGTTTTCTTTGTAGTCACAGGACAGTCCAAAACTCCCTACAGAGATCATAGGCAGGCTCAGTATTGTTTCAAGTCTGAAGAAAAAGATAAGAGGACAAGTCTGAACAGATTGCTGTTGCACCAAGGCAGCTACGATTTCCATCCTCACCTCCCTCTCCTCTTGTGCCCTGAGTTAGTGTAACACAGTTAATTTGAACCTGAACCAGAAGGTTCCTCAAGGTCACAAGCAGATTTCAAGCCTGTATTGGTACCAAAAAGCCCTGTTGAACTGCTCTAGGCATCTTCTTGCACTGTTCCCAGTTACCCCTACCCTTTTGGGTACCACACACCATTTTACCCCCAAGGGTTATGACAGGAGTCCAAAGGCTCAAGACAGGCTTCTGCTACCTGGATGCCATTCCCATGGGATGGATTTAATCTCCCTATTGGGACAGTGCTGCAGGGTGACAGCTTTTTGCTGTCAAAAAAGCTTTACTTCTACAATTCAAAGGAAAAATCTTTTTGTTTCACAAAGGTGTATTTTAGGAGCTGTGCAACAGCAGCAGTCAGGGAGAAAAAAATTAAGGCAACCCTCTGCTGACAAGGAATTTGTAAAACAAAAATCATTTTATATACAGAGACAGTAAGCTTTTAAGGACGAAAGTACATTTCTGGATGCTGCGATGTTATCAGACTAAACTCAAAATGCTTTTGTTCTTGTATGCTGTTTTCTTATAACAGGGAATTTTGCCTGCAAAAACCATGGCTGTAAGAGTTGTTGGCATTATTGTGACAAAATTTTATTTTCCAGGTAAAGTTCACTTACCCAACTACAGGGGTTTTACTTATTGCAATAGAAACAGCCATAGATGATGTAAAATATAATGACAGGGGAGTATTCACTAATTAAACAGGCTTCTTTTTTTTTTTTTCCTGACAGACTCAGAATAAAAGAGAATAGATTATTTTGGTTAAAAGGGACCTACAAAAATCATACTGAAATAATCAGGACTGACCAAAAGCTACAGGATGTTATTCATAGAAACCTAGAATGGTTTGGGTTGGAAGAGTCCTTAAAGATCATCTAGTTCCAATCACCCTGCCATGGACAGGGACACCTTCCACTAGAGAACTTACTAACTGCATTGTCCAAATGCATTTTAAACTTGACAAGCTTAAGGTATGATCCATCTGTCTAGGAAGGCTGTTCCAGTGTTCAGCCATGCTCCTGCTAAAAACACACTTCCTAATGTCCTACCTATACACACAGCTTTGAATCATTCCCACTTGTCCTGTTGCTGAATCCTAGGAAGAAGACATCAGCACCTCCCTCTATACTTGCCCTTTTCAGGAAGCTGTAGAAAGCAACAAGGTCTCGCCTCAGCCTCCTTTTCTCCAAACCAGACAAACCCACTGCCCTCAGCTCTTCACAGAATATGCTTTCCAGCTCTTTCACCAGTTTTGTAAGCACTCAAAGACCTTCACATCTTTCTATGCTCAAGGTGAGGCCACACCACTGCTGAGTACAGCTGGATAATCACCTCTCCTGACCAGCTGGTGATGCTGTGTCTGATGCACCCCAGGGTAGGGTTTGCCCTCTGTGCTGCCCGGGCACACTGCTGACTCTGGGGGTGCCAACCAGCACCCCCAGATCCCTTTCTGCAGGGCTGCTCTCCAGCTGCTCCTCAATCAATCAATCAATCATTCAACTTACTGTCAGGAGTTAGCAACTTCCCTACTAAAGTTGGGCTTTGGAAGGGTTTTTTTTCCCACCTACCAAACAGAGTGTCTATGCATAAAAGTCTTACTGCCTTGACTGTAGAACTCGAGGTGTCTGATGTACTCTAAACCAATGTCTCTGCAGGTTTGATGCTCACAAAACAACTTTGTTCAGCAGCTGACATCTTTAACATCACAATATAAGGGGGAAGAATTGGTACTTACGAGACCATTTGGAAGGTGGCATAAGTGCAAGCGGGTCCTATGACAGCACAGCCAAGTGTGCCATTTTCCTGCAAAGAATCAAAAAGGGTCATTTGGGATAAAGCAGAGGACTGGCAGAGAGAGGAGGATGGGAGAATGAAGAAATTTGTAGGATATGAGGAGTCACAGAATTTACCTAGCAAAAGCAAGAGAAGAGAGGAGCTACAGAAAGTTTAAAAGAACAAACATGAAGGGGAGGAGGAAAAAACCTCAGAAAGTCTAAAAAAGATAGAGTACAACATTTGTTAAGACACAGACAGCAAGTAAGGATTAAAATATTGTTATAGGTGCACATTTGAGATTAAACACCCCAGAAGAGTTTGCATTTGCTGAAGACAGGGTGGTTGGTATTACAAGGTCCTGTGTATCAGAAAAATTATTACATAAGTGTATATGAAACTATTATTTAAAAAAATCCTTCCATGACCATCAAATGAGGCCTCATCTGTATCTTTCTGTGTCACGAGGGACAATTTCTTAGCAAAGACTAGCGCATAGACATAGATTAGTAGACTTAAAAATTCTCATTGGATTGACCAAGTTTCACTCAGAGGTGTGAAAATCTTCAGAAACTTGGCTTCTTGTAATGCACTGATTTTAACTGAAGCATTTCCTCATATTAAAGTATTCACATAGTTTCTCTCACGTGACTTCTGTGATTTCTAGTGAGAAGCAAGCACTTCATCTTTGCCCTTTGGGCATAGTTCCATAACCACTGAATTGGTAACAGTGCCAGCCTAAGGATTTCTCTGCCCACGTCCCCATCCTTACCACAGCTCTCTTTTTGGTGTATTGTGTAAACTGATGGTGAACCAGATCAGGATCTGATCCAGTTAGAAATTGACCTTTTTTCTCTGCTCGGGCTGTTTTGAGAGTTTGAGTTGCTGGTTTGATTTTTTTAGTTAATTGTTATTTGGGTTTTTTTTTTAATGGATTACTTTGGCTGTCTGACCACACAAAGAATTGTGCAGATATAAAAAGAAGGTAACTTAAGCATAGGAAAAGGAGCCAAAAGCTGAAGGCAGTCTCTTGGAAGCATTCATAGAATCTCTCTTCAGTATTTGCCTACTTCTTTTCACAAAACATACAGGAACATCTTCTCTTTAAAAACTTCACTTCCCTGTCAAATTTCTTTGGAACTGAATAGCAGGATCAAAGGTTAAGAAGGAAAGACAGAGACACACATGCACACCAAGGCAGAAGGAAAGAAGTCTGCTACTCACATAAATGGTTTTGATGAGCTCCACACCTTCACAGGTGCTAGTACGGCAGGCTTGTGAGACATAGAAGGATGAAGTAAAGGGGTGGAAGATGGCATTCACTGTAACATTTTCTCCTGTAACACAAATGGAAAAGCAAACAGCATCATGAATTGCAAGTAACCACTAATACACTATTATCCCTCTCCTTCTGACACAGGTCTGAGCAGCCCTATACTCTGAGGTCTCCCTGCTTCTGCAACGTCTACCTACAACCTAACCCACACCCCCACTACTATGGATGTGACCGTGAAGTTCACTCCAGGGTGGACTGCTGACTTCTGTTGAGTGTTAGTACTTTTAGTAAAAAGTACTTTTAGTGTTGACCATTACTAGACAAATTTTTTAAGGCTCTGTAAGAAGTAACTGAGACACCACTTTCCAATAAAATTGGACAAAATCTCTTAAACTAGAGGACAGGTAGGGAATAGATACTATTTCTTTTATTATTTCCTTGGAATCTCTTTTTCCCATGATATTCTAGAGAGTGACAGTAGATTGGTGATGTTGAAAGGAGAGTTAAAATATCAAAATAAATAAAAGCAATATGACTCTAAATGAAGGCAAATATGGACTGCAGATTCTTCACACTTCAGATCGTGATGTGATCAACAGATAGGATCAAGAGGAAAATTATTTTCAGAAAGTAGAGGCTAATCCAGTCAGGAGAGGAAGCAATGGCAACCCAATTACTGCACGAGATGGATCACTGGTCTTGTCTGATCCAGTTTAATAATTTCCACATTACCAAACCGAGCTGAACATCTCCAGAGAGGCATGCAGGAAGAGTCTGCCCAAACACCATGAAAATATATATGGTTCTGCCCATTTATAGAGCATTTCAATTTATACAAAGAGAGGTCATGATTTCCATAAGTTCTACATAAGATGGGCAAGCAAGGAATCTGTCTAAGAAGCACCTTGCTAAAGGTCAGATGAGTAGGAAACTGTGACACAAAGTGTGAGAAGAAATCACAGGAAGAGAGGGATAACCAACACCCATTGGCTTACCTGTCATCTGGAATTCCTTTCGTACCCTTTCCAAGGCTTGTTCCACAGCTAACTTCACACCATCAATACTTGATGGGAAATCCGTGTAATTCATGAGCATCACATTGATCACATAACTGTTGTTGTTACACCGATCTGAACCCACTTTCTTCAGCAGCTGTAGTGAGGAAAACAAAGGCCAAATGGCCAGCACCAATACCAGTTCCTTCATCGTTGCTCAGTTTAGACCCATTGTGTGTGCTCTCCCACTTCTTTTTGTCTTCTAACTCTCTTTCTTTCAGATACTCTACATTGATTTTGTTCCTGGATAGAAAGAAAAAGAGAGAAAGAGAGAAAGAGAGAAAGAGAGAGAGAGAAAGAGAGAGAGAGAGAGAGAGAGAGACGAAAGAAAGAAAGAAAGAAAGAAAGAAAGAAAGAAAGAAAGAAAGAAAGAAAGAAAGAAAGAAAGAAAGAAAGAAAGAAAGAAAGAAAGAAAGAAAGAAAGAAAGAAAGAAAGAAAGAAAGAAAGAAAGAAAGAAAGAAAGAAGAAAGAAAGAAAGAAAGAAAGAAAGAAAGAAAGAAAGAAAGAAAGAAAGAAAGAAAGAAAGAAAGAAAGAAAGAAAGAAAGAAAGAAAGAAAGAAAGAAAGAAAGAAAGAAAGAAAGAAAGAAAGAAATTTCCAGAGTCAAAGACAGGCTATGCGATTCTCTCTCCTGCACTTCCCTATTCCCTTCCCTGCCTTCACCTCTGCCCGTCCCTCCAGTGTACTAGGTGGCACTTCAAGGTGAAAACTAGCAGCAGCAAAACTCAGGAAAAGAGAGAGGCTAAAGGTTGCTGAGAATGTTTGCTCATGGAAAGGCTGAGGCTATAAACTGAAACATTACCAGAAACTTTGTATGATAAGTACACTAACTCTTCATCACATGCATAAGCTGAGAGAAGAAAGAGGAGGGGACAAATGAACCATAAGGACAACTCTCCAAAATGGAAATAAAATATAAGGTTTGTTAAAGCCTAGAGAAAAACAGATGGTTACTTCATGTTTGCATTGCCCTACATCTCTTGATTACATTGCCACACCATCTCTGCTGATTAAGCTCATAAATTGAGGGTGTATTTTCTTCGGAGATAAGTTACCAATTTCATTCCTTTAGCTTATAACAGTGAAGTACTTTTTGTGTTGGCAAAAATGTCTCACTTGCAGACCTTCAGACCAAAGCCTTTCTTTCTTCTTACAGACTCATACAAGGCTTGTCCACTTATGCTCGCCCAGCACTGTGCATCAAAGTGCCCTGGGTCTGCCCCTGCTCTCATCACCCTTTCTCACCCCCTCAAATAGGGGCCCCAGATATTCATACTTTATGTGATGAACCTCGCATCGGGTAAGGATTAGCAAAGCTCAAGGACTCTCAGACCTGCACGACCAAAGCTAAATTTTAAATGCCATCACAAAAAAAACCCCACAAAACAATAACAAACAACGAACAAACCCCACCAACCCACAAGCCTTATGGAAAATTCTAGGCATTCTAGGCACAAAGGAGACAAATTTAAATAAAGTATAGAGTTTGCTTTTGCTGAATATGGGGTGTTTATGCACAAATACGAGAGGTTCTTTTTTTCTACTGAAACCTACACTGAGGCTGTCAGATAATAAATCAGTTAACTTTTGTTATCTTCCTGAAATAATTTAAGACAAATAATGAAAATAATCAGAAACAATGTAAGTAACAGGGCTTGTGATATAAAACAATACTGCAATTTCATGGCTTCTTTTGAAGCCTATATTTAGAAGGTATTGAATACACTTCAGATATATTTGCCCAGACCTTTTTATGTGATTCTGTTTTAATACCAAATTACTATTGCTTGAATCTAATACCCAGAGAAGACCATGACCCAGCATTTAAAAGTAGTTCATAAATATCTCTGCATATTTAATCTAGCATTTGTAATTAATAATACAGTAATTCTAAATTAACAGTCTGTCATGTAAACATGTGGACTAGTATGGTTGGCTAGAGCCACAGACTGGGAATGGAACATGGCTTTTCCTGTGGAAATCATCTGCTCATCACTGGCTCATTTTATAGGTATTTCCAATGTCCTTGAAACTTATCCAACATAAGTCAATAAGAGATTTATCATTAACTTCAGCAGAGCAGGATTTGCATTTTTATACTCTTCTTAGCCTATCTGGGAGAAACAGTCAGCATGAATAATGCAACTAGAACTGAGTATTTTACACAGATGGTCACACAGGGAGTATGTAATGGCACTGAAGTCTCCCTGGTTTCATATCTATTAATGTATTTATTTGGTTCTCTTAGCAGGTTGAAACTGTCCTTTAAAAACAAAAGTAAAATCAATGATAGCCTTATCACAGCATTTCTTTTTACTCTCTCCCTTGTCCTACACCATCACAATGCCACAGCACCAGCCAAAATATGATATAAATTTAATTGTTGACTTATAAACTTTCTAATTGCCTGGTGTGTATGTAATCTCTCAATGAATTCCCATGACAAAAGAATCTGGTGACGTGGAGCAGCAGGGAGTGTGGCAGGAGGCAGCAGCTAGGATGAAACTCTCCATGAAACCTGCCAAACAGCACACTTTCCCTTGTACCTTGGGGCTTTGGACATCAAACACAGTTGCCTGGCAGACTGATCAGTAACATCTGCCTCATAGCATAAGAGAGACAAAGAAAAGCTGTGTCATTGCACTGTAAATATGACAGTTACTGTTACTATAGATGTTCATGAGGGTGGAGAGAAGAAAAAGTAAATAAATGAGTCAGATGTGTAAAGGACAATATTTGATAGGCTTGCCACAAGGAAAAAAAAAACATATGTAAGTTTGTCCTTGTTGTTGCCTCTGCTTAAGGCATTGTTAGCCCTGAGGAATAGAAGAGACACAAATACCAGTCCATTCATAGTGTCCTGGCTGCAGAACACAGTTAAGCTCCCAAGGAGCCAAACAATTCCTTCCCAAGGTCCAACCTAGCAGTTTATAAATCCAAGAGGTTAACAGTGATACAAACCAGACAGCTACTCAAAAAAAAAACTTGTATATCTCTCTAGAGCACTCTCTCCACTATCTCAGTAACTTTTCTCCAACCATGAGCCAGCTCTCACACATCCAAGATTAGTCAATGAAGGATAAGTTCAGAAGTTCAGAAGACAAATAATGTGTTGGAGGCAAAAAGAAAGCTTTATGACTCCTGAAGGTGACTGCAGCTTTAACTAGAAATACTGGCTTACAACAGAACTACAGGTAATGGGAGCATCCTGAAAGCACAAGCAAATAACTCTGCCTTCCTCTGAAAGAGTGTCTCTCATGCATGGAGAATCAGAGCAAGAAATTCAAACACCAGCAATATCCTGCCTAAGGTAACCTCTCCTGACAATCCACAAAATATTTTTAAAGCACATCTTGTAGAACTATTTATTCTCCCTTAAAAGTTCTGAGATTTAATCACTGTCTAAGGAATAAGGTGCTAAAACCCAGCATCTGACATCCCCAGTGCAATTCTTTTTAGCTGTTGCTTCTAGGCATCAGCTACTGCTATAATCTTGGCAGAAAGGTAAAAAAGATCCTCAGTGTTACATATCTTCACTATGTGCAAGTGTCTATCCAAGAAGTCAGTTCTTCAGTGAACATCAGCTTCAGACCCTCATCTTTGTAATCCTAGCATGCTTAACAGCTCGTGGAGGTCTCCCCTTCAATCACTGTAGTTTATCACTTATTTTGGCTTCAGCAGCACAGGGATGATTCAGATTCAGATAGGCGGGCCTTGTATTTATTTGTCTGAAGAAAAAAATTCAGTTCCTCCCCAACATTACCTGTCCATATATTGTATAGATACAAAACATCAATATAGCTCTCTTTAGGCAATCTTATAGTCAGTGTTAGATTAGAAATACCACCTCAAATTAACTCACCAGAGAACTGTATCATTTGTTTTAGTGAAAAGTGACTTTCAGTGCCTGGTTCTACAGTACTTTAAAGCACTGTATTTCTTCTGCCCTAGGATTTACTGAATTATAAATTACTAGATATTATAGGGTGTATTTGCAACTGATAATCAGCACTGACTTCCTGATCTAAAACTAGTCTGAGAAGTTCTCTCTGTCTTCTGGAAAATTCAATGGTAGTCAGAGAATGAAAATTCCAGAAATCTCAGAAGAGCCAAAGACCTATGTGACAGTATCGAGTACCTGCAGTCAGTCAAACTGCTATTAGTAGTACTTAGTAACAATAGTCCTAATAAATCTGAAAATAACACAAACATGTTGTCAGCTTGTCTTCAATTTCTTTGGCACCAAAGACAGCCAAGGTAGCATTTTTCAAGCCACTAGTTTGTAAAGAGGCATGCATTGTGATACAATCATCTTATTTTGCAGATTAACATATTTTGACAGTGTCCTTCAAAATGGAATTTTTCCCTGAATATTTTGCTACAATTATTTCTCAATGTCATTTAATGACAATTGTTGCGATCAGCTTATGTTTTTCACAGTTGCACATTATTTTTTATTTTCTCCAGAGCCAGGAACTTTGACAGTACACAAGAATATGAGGTTCCATTAAAATAAAAGAGATACTGTAAGTCTCCAGCATTGCAGAACTGAGAAATGTGAAAAAGGGAGAGACAAAAAAAATCTGAAAATATTCTAAATAAAAATAACAGTAGATGCACTTATGTTCTTAATTCTCACTAACTCTGAAAACAAATTTCCTTGATTTCAGTGGCACAAAATCTATCATCTCTATGTTTTTGAATAAGCAAGGCTGTCAACATTGTTTGCATAAAATACAGAGTTTTTAATAAGAAATATGCATGAGACATTATATGTTGTATAGTTCATCATATTTAGCCAACAGGATAAATGCTGAAAAACATCGATGTTGTTTTCAAGTTCTAACCCCTATTACTAAGTCTGATTCCAAATTATATTGATTGTCTGGGACTTTACCAGCACCTATGCAGTCTTTAAAAAGATTCTAAAAATCAGATTGAAGAAAAATAAAATAGAAATGTTTCAGTTTCCCTTTTCTCAGTTTTGTTAGAAGTTGGAATCACAAATATGGTTACAGACAGAAAAGAAAAAAATACAGGACTGTAACATCTGTGTTTATTTAATGTCAGTAACTTAATGGTGTCAACTGGAGAACATAAAGATGTCTTCTTTAACTTTCAATATTAGAGACAGACCAGGGATATGAAATAATCTTTTCCCATATTTTAAATTATTTTTACAATACTTCTACTATCTAGGCTTAGAGGACAATAATGTAAATTATTATTAATATAGTTGTATAGTATACATATATAGCAGCTGTATACATAGATATAGTATTCATGTATAGAAGCTGCATAGCAGCTATATTGACTTTTCAGAACTGATCTTTTTTTCTTTCTCTTTTACTACGAAAGAACATTGAGAAAGATTTTGCAAACACTATCCTTTGGAACCAGCAACTGATAAGCAACAAGCCTATAAACCAACATAAAAACATGTGGGTCATGTGATGCATGATCCTGATAGTAGAGCACGATAATATAGCCATTCCCATGGGTTATTGAGAGTTCAGGTTCCTGCCATAATTTAGTTGCCGGCACAGATTAGAATGAAATTACACTGCAAAGCACTGACTGTTCTCACCAGAAGTTATCACTCTAGTAAGAGGAACACTACAGACAAGGATAAGGAAAGTGGAATTGCATCATATTACCAACAGCTTGGGTGGTGGCCCCATCTTCCTACTGATCTATTATGTTGCCACTACCAGAAGATGAAGCTAAATATGTGATGTGTCATAAACATCTAGCTCAATTAAGAAAGTCTTCTTCCTGTTAACTCTTTCCCAACGCATATATACATTTTGATGTGAATATTTTTTATCCACCTAACTTGTATACTACAAAAATAAATAGTAGGAAGTCTTTCCTATTAACTACTGTTTTCTTTCTCTAAAGGACTTTGCTTCCAGAGTGACAGGACACATTCACCTTTTCAGCGTACTGATTTGCCTCTTTTACACACTCAGCAGGATACATCTCTGTCAAGAGACAAATGTAAGCTATCCTTAATGGACAAACATCTGTTCTGCTTATCTTTACAAAGGTAAATGGCTTGAATGTGTAATAATTTATGTCCTGGATATATATTTCAGTTTTCTTAACCTCTTTCTATTAAACATTACACATGTTTATACTATGTGCCGGGATGGAGTTATGAGATATTCAAGCTAGTGCACACTTGATCCTGTAAATCCAGATGGCAGCGGAACATTGTGCAGTTATATAAGTACATGTCCTGGGTCAGTACAACTGTATTCTTTTGGACACAGCACCTGCAGTGATGTGGCTTTCTGGCTTGGATAAGTTTGTGCAGACACAGCTCACCATGCATTCCATTTTCAGTTCTATCACTGACTCATACTGGACCAGTGGATTCTCTTGCCTCCCCTCCTTTGGTTCTACATATATAAACTTCTAAAAACTTACCTAAATGTAATGCTAAAATCAAATACAAGAACAGCTTTTTTATTAAATTGACTGAATCTTGATGTCAGGTACATGCTGGAAATATCAGAAAAATTCTGAAGGTGCATTTTCCACAGACCCATAAAAATAACAGACATAAACATGAATGAAAACTAAAGTTTCCCCTTTCCAAATAAAGATAAAAATGATGAATTTTCATGTCACCATTTGGAGGTCTTTAACTGACACGACTTTTGTTTGCCTTCCTGAGCTGGGTAATAGAGACAGAACAAAAGCATTAAAGGTACACATGATCCATCAACTTACGTGTTTCGGCTTCTCTCATCATGGGTGGTCCAGCCAGGGTAGATCAAGACTCAGAAGTTGCTGGTGCCATGAAAAAAAAAGAAGCAAGTATTGTTCAAGTTCCTTGCTTAAAAGGAATCATTTCCCATTTTCTCATCTCAAGGGATTGCCTTTGTAGCTGTAGCAGGGGAGCATTTCATTGCTCTCACTTTTGTGTATCATTTATCTTGAGATGTCAGATGTTGTCAGGTGCATTTTCAAAGGCACAAGACACAGAACATGGTGAAGCATCATTACTGAAAGAACATGATCTTACCCAGATATTGTGGAAATTGAAGTACATGATTGTTGCTGATGCAAAGGTCATGTCCTAACCTCTTACTTTACTTTATATTATGATAAGGTTTTTTCCACTTCTTGCTTTTGCTTTCTTTCCCTTTTTAAAATTTCCTTCATCTCCTTTTCTTAGATCTCACTTTCCAGTCTCTGGTTTTTTATTTAAACACTCATTGCACCCTCTGATGATTACCTTGGTGTTTAGTCATGAATGCATGATTTCCCTTTTGCTGCCATTAGTGTGAGTAAATTCCCATTCTCCCAGCAATTCTGTGTGGAAATAAAATGATCATTAATAATTTTAGAGCTCCTAGGCTCAGGATAATGGCACTGCCTAAAAGAATAGTGGAGGTAAGAACTGCAGCAGTTTTCCAGTATTGTTCTAGAGTAGACAAACTTCTTGACTTGTCTTTAATTTATGAATTGTCATCTTAGTGTTTCAAATGAGGAAAAACTATAACATTTCCACCTACTTTGTATTGCATCTTCGTAAAAATTTCTACACCAGACATGCTAAAATATTTTGGTCAATTTGATGCTGCTATCACTTTTTATCACAGCTGACATTGTCATTCTTGTGCCCACAGCTAACCCACTGACACTGTGTATGTGTTAGCTCTTGGGCATTCCCCAGCTTTGGATCCACCACATACAAATTCAGGAGCCACGTGGAAATGGGAGAAACCAGTGGAGCAGCTAAGAGCTTTCTTTCATTTGAGTTAATATTTTAGCTGTATTTATGTTGATCCTTAGAACAACGGGGTCTTCTGAAAGAATCTGTTAAAAACCAGAAGAAAGCAATGTAGTAAAATTGAATTTTCAGTTACTTTTTCTTCAAAAAAAATAAAAGAATCTTACCTAATTGTACTATCTGCTTGACCACATGAAATCAAACCTCTGAAAGGGCAAATAATTTCAGAATTATTTATGGATATTAATTTTCTCCTGACAGAAATAATACCTTACGTAACAGAGAAGAGCTATAAAAGCAGACTAAATTACTAGCAAACATTCTTTATCACTTTGACTAAGTAATTAAAAATTAACTTATTGCAGAGAAATCCTTTGTGGGAGAGTGGAGTATCTGCCTTCCTTCTTTGTGGCCTGTGGTGTGAAAGCACATTCATCATCAAGGGACACTGTCACAGTGCTGTTCTGCTCCAGTGGTTTCTGGTTGCAGAGCAATCTCTCAGAGCTCCAAGCTGGGTGTATCATTCCTGGGTCAAGCCATCTTGAAGTGAGTGAGACACAGTAAATATGGAACCCACACTCTGAAGAAGCAGCACACAGTTCTTTACTGCTGGCCTGTATTAGAGATGATTGCAATCTGACAGGATATATTTATTCATACCAAAAACAAAAGCTGGGGGTTTTTTCCCGATAAAGGTAGAAATGCAGATACTTCATTAGTTCTGTCCATGGATATGGTTTTTTTTAGTTAGTTGAGTTGTCAGCAGTAGTGTAATGTTTTAGTCCTCTGCACTGACATTTCTAATCATAGAAGGTTGGAAAAGATCTCTATGGTCATTGAGTCCAGGCATCAACCTAACACTGCAGGTCTGTCAGTTCCCATGTCCCTAAGTGCCACATCTACTTGTCTTTTGAACACTCCAGGGATGGTGATTCGACCACTTCCCTGGAGAACCTGTTCCAATGCTTGACCATCCTTTCAGTGAAGAATTTTTTCCTAATGCTCAGTCTAAACCTCCAACAATATAACTTGAAGCTGTTTCCACTTGTCACTTGGGAGAAGAGACCAACCCTCACCTTGCTAAAACCCCCTTTCAGGTAACTGTAGAACGCAGTAAGATCTCACCTGAGTCTCCTTTACTCCAGGTTAAACAACTCCAGCTTCTTCAGCCACTCATCCTTACATTATTAATCTTATGAAAATATATTCTTTGATGTTTATCTTTGTATACTTTCAAGACTAATCAAAAAGATATTTAATCTGTGAAAAATCTCTTTTTAGCTAGGGAGCAGCTAACAAGCAAGCTCTAAGTGATGTCCAGGTTTTAGAGAGACAAATTAGTTGTTGGTAGAACTGCCTTGTCAAGGTTTAGGGCTTGACATATTTCAATGATCTCAGACCTATATGGAGGTTAACAAAGCTTGGGAATAAGGATGTACCACTGATAGTGGACAGAAGGAATGTAGAATTTATAGGCCACAAGGACATCTGGCAGAACCCCCAAGACAAGGAAGAAACTAATAAAGACAGCTCAGCGACTGTGCTGAACCAGCCCCAGCTGGGTACAAGGTAATTGGCAGTAAATTGTGACCACTGACTGATGGCCACTCACCCAAAAGATTATGTGGGCTAATCAGCATTAAAAGTGAGAGACTCATTAATCAATAGATGAAAGACTACTGATTATTAAGGGAACTATGTAATTTGTGGACAATGGACCTTAATGCCTTTGTTTGCTAAAATGGATAAACAATGAAAAGTTTTGGTAGTTGTCATGCTGGCTTTGTGCGCTTGCCACCCAGCACCCCCTTCTGTGCAGAACTGTAAATACATCAAAGACCTTGTGTGTGGACTGGCCTCTTGAACACCGGGTGAAAAAAAACCCTTTTTTGGGACAATTAGACTTTTGTTCCAAATCTCTCAGCAGCTTTGCCGCCCTCCTTTGGACAAGCTCCAGCCCCTCAACGTCGTTCTCGTCGTGAGGGGCTCAAAATTGGACACAGGGTTCGAGGTGTGGCCTCACGAGTGTACAGGGGCTGGCTACATTTTGTCTGACACGATGCCGTTGGCCTTCTTGGCCACCTGGACACGCTGGCTCGCTGTCAGCCAGCACCCCCGGGTCCTTTTCCACATGGCTGCTTTCCAGCCACTGTCCCAAATCCGTGGCATTGCTGCGACCCAAGTGCAGGACCCGGATGTTCAGGCCAGGGCCCAAAGGCGAGGAGAGGAAGTGCCACGGGCTTTGGGGGAGGAACCAGCGCGCTCCTCACTGAGGCGGCCTCCGCGGAGATCGCCGCCCGCCGAAGGGGAGGCGGAACCCTGGGGGCGGCGCCGGTCGTCAGCCGGCGCCCTTTCGCCGAGGCCTTCCGCCGTCCCGCCGTTACCCCGGCAACGGCGCCGCCGGCCCAACGTGAAGCCCGGGCCCGGCCGCAAGATGGTGAGGGATGGCGGGGCGGTGAGGGATGGTAGATGGTGAGGGATCGCAGGATGGTGAGGGGCGGGAAGGGATCGCGGGATGGTGAGGGGCGGTGGGGCGGTGAGGGATCGCAGGATGGTGAGGGGCAGTGGGGCGATGAGGGATCGCAGGATGATGAGGGGCGGCGGGCGGTGAGGGATCGCAGGATGATGAGGGGCGGCGGGGCGGTGAGGGATG
Source organism: Molothrus ater (assembly GCF_012460135.2). Taxonomy (NCBI): domain Eukaryota; kingdom Metazoa; phylum Chordata; class Aves; order Passeriformes; family Icteridae; genus Molothrus; species Molothrus ater. Next base: position 48,222,829 of record NC_050482.2, read on the forward strand.
GTAGGATGGTGAAGGATCGCAGGATGGTGAGGGGCGGCGGGGCGGTGAGGGATGGTAGGATGGCGAGGCGCGGCGGGACAGGGGACGCGGCGGAGAAGGCACCGCCGAGGGAGAGCCCGCTCTGAGCCGGCTCCTCTTTGCTCTCTGCTCAGATGCTCTCTCGGGCCAAGCCGGCCGTGGGGGGTACCCCGCCGCCGGGAGACAGACGGAGGAAGAAAGGGAAGGAGGTGCCACAGTTGGAAGAGCTCTTGTCCCAGAGGGACTTCACCGGCGCGATCGCCTTGCTGGAGGTGACGGGAGAGCGGTATCGTCGCTGTGCCCTCAGGGCTGCGGGGCGAGAGCATCCCTTCCCCTGCCTTGTGACCCTCTCGCCCCCTTGGGCCCTGCAGCGGCATCTGTTGCTCCCCGCTTCACAGAGCCGGGTTTGGCCTGTGAGGGCTGCCTGCTGCTGCCCTTGGAAATGTGAAAGCAGCTCCATCCCAGCAGCATCCACAGCTGTCAAACTGTCCGTGATATATGATAGCCTAGTATTGCTTTGGTTATCTGTGGGGCTTTAGAAACTCTGGCAGCTGACAAAATTCTTATATTCTTTATTCCCTGCAAAGTTTAAACAGCACGTAGCGGAGGAGGAGGAGGAGGATGGCAACCTTTGGATTGGATACTGTGCGTTTCATTTGGGTGACTACAAGAGAGCTCTGGAGGTAAGGTGGGGAAATCCTGCTTCCCGAGGTTGGAAACTGGGATGTTGTGATAAAATAAGGACAGCAGGAGGAAGATGGTCTGTAATAGGGAAAAGCCCTACTAGCCAGTTAAGGTACAAATGTACAGTAATGAGGCAGATGCTCTGGGAAGCAGTTTGGATTGGGGGAAAATATGGTATTTTGCCTATGAAAATAGAACTTGTTAAATATTATGTACTGACTTATTTCATACTAGGGTCAGTAGCCTAATTTGTTCTGTTGAATGTCATTGTTCATGTCCTAAATCCATCATTCCCTTTTTGCAGCTAGGTTTCCACAGTTTCATTTCTGAGGTTTAATAATATTTCTATCTTCATTGTGTAGCTTATCTGTGATAAGTATGAAAAAATTCTTTCTTTAGAGGTTGATGCCCCTGACTATTTAATGTACTTTATTGGTCTTCTTTGCATTTTCTTGTATTAGGTAATTCAATTAAATGAGGTGGTCTTTTTTTCTAAAAGCTTTACGTCACTAAAATATATGGTAATTGTTCAAATATGTACATTTTAATGTTTACCTCTTACAGTTCTGTTGTGTCCCTTCACTGTGAAGTGTAACCGAAGTATAGCTGGTTTTGCAGTCTGTGAACTTGCTTTCCCCAGAATCAATATTAAAAACAGATGTTAAAGTATTAACAAAAGATAATAAAAAGAAAAGAAATAGATTATAGAACAATGATGATATTTTCTCTCTTAGATAAATGGTCACATGCACAAGATGCATACATGAGCTGAAAACTCTAAAGCTTCTAAGTAAGAAAGGCACAAGGCACTCTGCCCTTTAAAAATTGATGAGAAAAACATCTGTTAGAGTTATTAGAAACGCTCAGTGAATCAAATGGATGGTAAACACAGTATAGAAGTAGTGCAGGACATCACAGTAAATTAATATTCATGTTTAGACTTGTGGAATTTAGATACTATGAATACAACAATCAGTAGCTGTAGTTAATTTACATCCATGTATTAGGTGTTAATAGGCAGTGCAAGTTTAAAAAAAGAAAAATGTTCATATACAGACGGAAAATAACTTGGAATTTCTTTGAAATAAGAAACAGTTTGAAAATAAATTTGAAATAAATTCTGTTTTTTAAATACCCAGTAGATGCTTTTATAGCCAGAGTAGATTTTACATGTTCCCTTCAACGAAAAGGCAGCTGCTTTTTTTTTTAAATTTTCCTAATTAGTTTTTGCATGTGGTGTTTGATTCACCACTAGGTGATGCTCTTGATTCGGTATTTTAAACACTGCAACATAGCCTTCTTTTTCCTGGTTATCTGCCCAAGAAGGGACAATAAAAGGTTTGTATGAGCGATTTGTAGTTTGATTGATTGTGTATGTTTTAAGTGAGAGATCACAGGGCTTGTCTTCCCGGATTTAATGATGGTTTTTTGCACAGTGATAAGTCCTGATAGCTTTGCAATTTTGTGGTGACATGTGGGAAATGAGCCTGTGCATCTCAACATAGTTTCTCTGGGGACAGAACACTCTAGTTTTAATTTCTAAGACTGTAGGTCTCATTCCACCGCGGAGGCTGAACTGCCTTTTAGTTATCAAATTCCATGTTGAAGTGTAAAATGCTGCTATCTCATCTGCTATGTTCCAGAGGTGTTGTTGCTGTATTCTCAAGGACAAATTCCTTGATAATCTACATCCTTGAGATCTTGGAGCACTCTTTGGGGAGTGCCAAAAGCACTGTAGATAAAATACTATGGGTCAAAGATTCTGCTGAATTATCCAGAATGACATTGCATATAACCTAAATGATTTACACTGCTATGTGTTCCTGCAAGTGACAACACTTAGTGTGTGTCACTGTATAGCAGTTCATGGTCCATGTACCTGATGAGGGTCTTCAGAAATCACACTGTTCCATGCTTTTATTAATGATGATACTTTCTTAGTGAGCCAGGCATGTTGGTTGCATAGCAACTTTTGGAGAAGCTTGGGAATTGTGATGAGGTGTCCATCATGCACCACCAGGAGAAACAGGGAATAAGTGAAAAACACACAGATGTCCATTCCAGCTCCAGGAATATCTTCAGAGAGAATGACAGCAAAATCTCTGTCACATTCATGTGAGAGAATTCACATTCTCTTATCACAGGCACACCAACAACCGTTAAGTGTCCTCTAGGTAGGGCACTAACCTCAGCCTCACTGGGGTCATACTTTCCCCTTCTTAACAGCAGATGCCTTTCTCAAAGGTTATGCCACTGCCACTGGTCTGGTAGGGATCATCCCTACTGCTGTAGCCCAGTTTACAAATGCTATTGCAATAGGCTTGACTCTTCAGCAGTGATGGTGCAGTTCTTCCTGAGGGACTGACTATCTTCCTTCATGGACAAACTTATTTTTTACTGAGTAGCTTGTGTCTTCCTGGCATCATATGGCAACCAGAGAATTCGTAGTATATGGTGACATCTAATTGGTTTTCTGGAATCTTCCATATCTAGTGTCCATAATGGGAAAAAAATCATCTGTCTTTCTGCAGCAGCTGCCATTTGTTCATGGCTCAAATCTTAAATCTTCTGAAAAATTTCCCAGTGTCACCCAGGTACCAGAACTAGAGCATCAGGCCAATTATTCTGTTTCTGAGCTGCCTGGTCTTATAAATTGAATCAGCCGGGGCCTTAAGAAAGTGATGGTTTACTAAATTTTTAAATATCTGTATCTACATCTATACCTATACGTATATTTAAAAAAATTTATGAGACAAATTGGCATGGGCAGGTGCTTTTCTTGGTTGGATTCAAGAACAAGTTTCACAGTTGCAGTCTGTACCCTCTGCTTCTAGGCACACATGGTGCAGCTGCTGGACATGCTAATGCCATTTTGGTTCATCGGTGCACACATGAGAGCAAAGAATGATCCCTGGGCCAAAGCCTTCAATGCATTGTTTCTGTCAAAATCCTACAACCAGCCAGCAACAGTCTCTCCAATCTGCCACCTGGCAGAGAAGTAGGAGCAGTTCCACCACTTTATTGATCAGGACCTCCTGCCAGCTTGGCTCAGAATAATTTTAGTCGAATCCTAAGTCATGGAAGGACCAGGGCTGTACTAGGGTAATTGTTCATCCATGGACAGTGTCTGGTCATGCTTGAGTAATTCTGTGAGAAGTGTGAGAATACAGGTACACTCCAGTTCCTGATAGCTGAAGACAAAGTAAAAACTGGGTTTTTTTAGCTCTGGGAGTTCTCTAGGCGTCTCTATGATGTCTGTAGCCAGGTTACAATAAGTATCTCTTTGACCACATGTCGAGCAGCCATATATGTTGGCTTGTTTATTGGCTCTTCAGCATCTGTGTTAATGGGCTTGAAGAATCCAGACATGTAATAAGGGCATTAAGCTGGCCCTCCACATGGTCAGTACATGTCCATAGTTGTGGACAATTGACCTGGCAGCCTGCTTTTGAGGAAAACTGCATGTGTCTAGTGATAGAGGTATGAGGAGGAGGACAGTAAAATAGCAAGGAGTTGTTAATGCTGCTGGATGGCAAAAGCATGCCACAGGTTGACTCTTAGGACAGGTTTGAGAGTATTTAGTTTGTTTGGGTTTGTTGGTTTATTTAGAAAGTAGGGGAGAAAGTTCTTGTGAAGTAGTCTTTGAGAGACTGATGTTGAATGGCTTTCAGTGAGAAAAGGGGCAACAGCACATAGTCCAGACACATGGCCCAGAACTACAGGGTAAGGAGCACTAATAGTCCTAATTTTTATTTTATATTTCCGTAGATTCACATTGGTACTGGTAGAACACTCTTTATATATTGCTTACTTTGAAGGGCCAGGCCATAACATGACTTGTGTTTGTGCACTTTGTCTTTTCTGATTAATCTGCCTGAAGCCCTAGTCAGGAGAGACCTTTGGGTGCATTTAATCTGAATGAATTTTGAAAGATTCCAGATGGTCCCAATAAACAGCAGTGGCCTATATCTCAGAGCTCCTTGACAGGCCAACATCAAGATTAAACTGGCCTCAGAAAAGTTGGCCTCTATGTAAATGTTTTATTTTTAAAAATATTAGTCATTATTATGATGATGTTTATGATATTTATATTTATTTATTGTAAATATTGTTGGACAGCTAGTCCCTGAAATACTAGCAAGACTGAGCTGGCTTTTAAGGTGCTCCTTACGAGTTTCTTCTCTGTTTCAGAGTGCAGTTTACTTTTATTTGGCAACAAAAAAAAATTAATTCTTTATGCTTGCAAGCTCAAAACTTTATTGTTATCAGCATGTTTGTGTTCCTGGGATTTTCTGTCCTTTGGGCATGGCTTATTTTATCTCATTATGTATATATATCTCTGTCCTTTTCCCCAGAGGTAAGAAGTCTCCCACCCACAGAGGCTCAATCTGCTAAACTCTCCCTAGGGAGAGGGAGCTTCCATTTCATGTTTGGGGAACAAGTAGAGAGTCAAGAGGCTGTTTTGCTGGGAGGGATGAGTGGCTTGCAGTGATCTGGAGTACATGGATGACATTCCTTCAGCAGGTCTGATGAGAACCTTGCATGACCATGCTTTGCCTTATGCTTCATGCCTCCATGGCTGGATGAAGAGTAGGAGCACCAGCAGCAGGCACTTCCGTTGGGATGGTCCTTCCTAGGAATCTATCAGAACAGTGACACAGGAAAAAAATGGCATTTAGGGAACTCCATGCCTCTGTTTTTAGTACCTGTTGTTACTCTGAGAAAAGATGCTTATCTTCAGGAGTATAATTGTTTAGTGGCTGCAAAGTTTTTTTTGTTTAAAAGAAGTAGATTGAAAGATTGATCTGTTAAGTTTTGCTGTTTCACAAATAAGAAGAAATGAAGAAGTTTGTGTGGCAGAATTAAAGGATGTGTAATCAATGTGGATGTGTAAGAAATATCAGAATATGCTATCAAGAGCCTTTCTATATCTGTTGGCTGTAAATCTTAAAATGGGAAATGGTAAAGTTAGCAACAGGTTATTAATATTTACTACAAATTACTAATCTTCATCCATAAGGAGATCTTGAATTTGCCCAATACCAATTTTTAGGCTTGCATTTTAATGCAGTGGTCTCCAAGCAATTTTGCTGTACCCCTATTAGTAAAAAAATTTTGAGTACACATCCCCAATGTATATACACACATCTATACATTTATAAATTATATACATGTACCAGTGTACTAATATGTAATTATAAAACATAGACAAAAATAGGAACTAAAAAAAGGATGTGATAAAATTAAATACAATTTAAAATACTTATTTTAGTTATTAGTAGTACAAAAAATTTTTCTTCCTGCACTTGATGTTATTATATTACATAACCTCAGACTTAACACACACTTCCACAGGTTTAATATACACTAAGACACTACCTACAGGTTTACAAAAACACATTTAACACTTGCACCAGTAAGTATTCACAAAGAGATTTCCCTGATGATTATGGCTCCCAGGCTTTGACTGGAGGAGAACTTAAGAAAGCAACAGAAGTTGATTATATTGATGCTTTTATAGCTTACTTATATTGGGGCTTATATATGTAAATAATATTTTTATTATAATATATTTACAATATAAATATGTTTTATATCTCTGTAACGTCAATATTGACAGAAATCTTGCTTATATGTGATGATTTATAGCACTGCTTGTCCCTGTGGTCCGTTATATTGTTGTAAACAAAAAGGTGGGGACATAGCTTAAAATAACAGTTTTGTTGTAAGGACTGCAGTGAACTTCAGAATAAATTGTTTAACGATACATTGTAAAATTGTGGAAGAAAGAATTATATTTAATACAAGTATGCGCTATTACACATTTTTTTAAAATCAGCCCTCTCTTCTGTTACAGGAATATGAGGCTTTAACCAAGCAAGCAACTTGCAAACCAGATGTTTGGGTGAACCTTGCCTGTACCTACTTCTTTCTGGGGATGTACACGCAAGCAGAACAAGCAGCCTTGAAAGGTGAGATGTGTTGCTCTGTTATTGGTTTGAACACTTAAAGTAATTTCCAGAAAAGGATGCAATCAAGGATACTTTAGAGCAAAGTTTTTTGGGTTTGGGGTTTTGTTTGGGGGTTACTTAATTTTAACTTTCATTTAATGGGAGAATTATGATGCAGTTTCCTTCCTAAAAATACCTTGGGCGTGTGGAGCAGCTGGAACTAAAGGAAGCATCTGGAAAATAATTTATCTTATTAATTTCTAAATGCAAAACCCAGCATATGCCAACCAGCAACAAAAGGTTACTTTTCTTTTGACTGATTCTGTGTCCCTGAGCCAGTGCAGATGAAACAAATTAAGCCTGTGAAATCATAAAAAAATAAGCATCTGAGAGAGCTAAGCATTCTCCCTGATGAAGACAAGAGGTCTGTTTATGTAGTTTGAGTGACTTAGTAGGTGGTCTCGTTGCCTTGTAAGTCTGATGTTTGGTATCTGGTTCTTCCAGGTACAGAGTTCAATAGTCACATTATTACAATTCTACTTAAATCTGAACATGCATGGGTTCATTTAAAGAGGAGGAATGAAAATTAGATTCCAGGGCAATTTTTACTGCCTAAAAATGTTTCTGTAGTTTCATTTTGTTGCCCATCACTTTTTATGTATCTTAGTGATTTAGATTGTTTTCTATAACCATAGTATCTCAGTGCTTTTTAAGTAAAATTAGTAGTAGTGATATCCCACTCAACTTCTGACCTGCCTTCTTAGGATAAAACTCTTATTGAAGGATGGGTTTTCTCTGTTCTTTCATTAGTCTTCTTGTCTTGGACTGCAAAATAGAGTAGGAAGAAAATAGTAGTGTACTTTCTTCTGCTGTGGAAGAATGTCTTCCAAAAGGATAGCTTTGGATCATTTAAAAAAAATAATTAGGTTCTCATATCCCTTTAAAATCCTTGAAAAGATCATGCTGAGCTTGAATCCCACAACTAGAAAAAAAAATGTTTTTTTTATTTTCAATTGTAAAAAAACCTCATGCAGAGCTTTGTGTTTTGCATTGTTCCAGAGGTGTGTAAATTTCTAATATTCACAAGTAATTTAATCTTTAATGTACCACAAATTTGAGCTTTGGAGATTGCAACCTAGAACTTGAAGTTAATCTAAAAGTAAATGGGCAATAGAGCTTTGAGGTGTCACTGTGACCTAAAGCATGGGGGAAGCAAGGAGCTGCATCCTGTACCAGTTGGAGCCATTGTCGTCCGCTTCACATCTTGTGAGTTACAGCAATCCGTTCTAGAGATGACATATACACAGCTGGCATGCACACTTATTAACTGTGAGCTGGAGGAGAGGGAAGGTTGGTGTCATGCCCCTTCAGATTAGTTAGTAAATAGAATGGTGAGTGGCAGAGCAAGGGGTGCAGTTAGTGGTACTTGGGTGCTGGAGGCAAGGGTGGGAATATTAAGAAAGCAAGAGCTGAGGGAGGGAACAGAAAATAATGGAGTGGTCACATTAGTTCAGTTCCTGATCAATTCTTGATTTTACATAATTGTTTAAGAAGGACAGCATGCCAGTTCTTATAATGAGGTGCCAGACCTTTGTTGTAGTACTGTAATCCTGGTGATTTCTGGCTACTTAAGCTTGGTGGGGAAGCAGTCACAGCTGAGGATTTGTAATACTTGTCCTTTCTCCACTTGTAAGCTTGTAAGTGTGGTATATTCCCCTTTCAATCTTTCTTATATTGAGTTTAAAGCTTTTTATTTTTAAGTCAGATCCTCTTTTAGGTTTTTTTAACAATTTGGGATTGCATCAGTGGTGGCTGTTTGCAATATAGTGTTGACAGCTGAGGCCATATTGTCTTGTGCTCTCTTCCACAGTTTTGCAAAGACCTTGAAGAAAAATAAAAATACTTCCTTTGAAGAGGAAAAGTCTTTAGAAGAACACCATTTATCTAATATTGCCTTGAATATCACTGAAAAAATGATAGGTAGTGTTAATATTAGACTCTTTACCATTGCTATTTTGGGATTATTTTGCCTGAATTCTTGTGTAGTGCGTGCTGTTTATTGCTGCAGTTATGCTAAACCCATGAAAGTAGCATACTGCTAAAACAAATTCAGGAGAACTAATTTAGTTTCAGCTATAGTTCTAAATTTCTACAGTGACAGAATATCTGTGTGAAAGGGAGTATAAATATCAGCTAGCTTTCTGGAATAGATTTTCCACACAAACATGTAAATATCCTGAAATCAAATCATGTTCGTTCTTGCCATATACTATTGTTGCTTAAGGAAATTGTTGTTAACCATCATTCCATTAACGAGGAAAAATTAGCAGGATACGTAAAATTTAGGAACAATCATTAAAAGCCATGAGGTAATTAATGTATTCATACAGATACATAGTCCACAATCTCTTGTGGAGCAAGGTTTTATCTTTATTTTATAATAGACATGAATTGATCTCTTAGCTTGTTGTTGTTTAATTCAAACTTCATGGAATAGAGGGGATGGGGAGGTCATTAAGGACAGCCAGCACAGCTTCACCAAGGGCAAGTTCTGCCTGACCAACTTAGTGGCTTTCTATGATGGAGTGACTCCATCAGTGGGCAAGGGAAGAGCTATTGATGTAATTTATCTGGACTTCCGTAAAGCTTTTGACACGGTTCTTCACAACATTCTTCTCTCACAATTGTATAGATAGGAATTTGATGGGTAGACTGTTAGGTGGATTAGGAATTGGTCAGACAGTCAGATCCAGAGGGTAGTAATCAACAGCTCAGAGTCCCAGTGGGCATTAGTGACCAGTGATGTCCCTCAGGGGTCTGCATTGGCACCAGAGTTATTTAATGTCTTCATTAATGACACAGGTGAAGGGATCAAGTGCACCTTCAGCAGGTTTGCAAATAACACCAAGCTGAGTGGTGCTCTTCACGCACCTGAAGGATGGGATGCCAGCCATAGGGATCTGGACAGGCTTGAGAGGTCGATCTGTGAGAACCTCAAGAAGTTCAGCACGACCGAGTGCAAGGTGCTGCACCTGGGTTGGGGCAACCCCTGGTATCAACACCAGCTGGGGCATGAAGGGATCAAGGGCAGCCTTGCCAAGAAGGATTTGGGAGTGCAGGTGGACGAGCAGCTGGACACGACTCAGCAATGGCACTCACAGCACAGAAAGCCAATTGTATCCTGGGCTGCATCCAAAGAGCATGGGCAGAGGATGAAGGAGGGGATTCTGCCCCTTTGCTCTGCCTGGGTGAGACCCCACCTGTAGTGCTGCATCCAGCTCTGGAGTCCCCAGCACAGGAATGACATGGACCTACTGGAGCAAGTCCAAAGTAGGCCACCAAAATGATGAGAAGGATGGAGCACCTTTCCTACAAGGAAAGGCAAAGAGAATTGGATTTTTCAGCTTGGAGAAGAAAAGAGTTCAGGGAGACCACATTGAGGCTTTCCAGTACCTAGACAGAACTTAAAAGAGAGCTGAATAAGGACCATTATTAACACAAGCATCTAGTGATAGGACAAGGAGGAATGGCTTTTATGAAATGAATGAAAGAGAGTAGGTTTAGATTAGATACAAGGAAGAAATTCTTTGCTGTGAAGGTCGTTGCCTAGAGAAGTTCTATCCCTGGAAATGTTCAAAGCCAAGCTGAACAAGGCCTTGAGCAAGGTGTTTATGGCTACAGCAGGGGTTGGAATTAGAAATCTTTAAGGTCCCTTCCATCTAAGCCATTCTATGATCCTCTCAGGAAAGAATAAGACTGAATGTAAAAAGTCATATAAAAAAGAATTACTGCAAATATAACCTAAGAAGTAGAACAAAAAGGCAATAAAGAAAAAACCCTCCTTGAAGGTTTTTCATTATAATTGTATTTTACCTCCTCTAGGCTTTCTTCCAAAATCCTTTCAGGTATTTCCAGCTTCTCCTTTTCCCCTGTTGTCTGCTCACATTGCAGTTACTAATGTTCCTAGTTCTGAGGTGAAGGTAGAGTTACTTCCAAGTCAGCTACTGTTATTTTGTAGTCATCCCATAGTGAAGCTGTCAAGTGATGCTTTGCTGCCTCCTTTTGCATCTGTGTTCTCATGCATTGGCTGAACATATGTTTTCTGTGCTCTGAGTAGTCAATCTTGTCTTGAGAGAATGAGGCTTAAACTATTGATCTTGATTAAGAATATAATAATAACAACAAATTATTACTTTTTCATTATACAAACTAATACTCTTATGTTGCATTTATAGTTCTTTGCTTTGCAAAGGCCCAAGAACAGAAACTCAGCCTGGCACACTTGGACTGTGATCCTCACAACTGATCCGAGTGTTTAGAAGTCAGCATATGCTTTCAGAAGCTGTTGGCTTGCACTAAGAAAGAAACTAAGAACTAAAGCATAAGAACTAAAATTGTTCTTTTAAACCACAAAATGTGCACATAAGTGGGGCTACAGTTAAGTTTGTTATGAAAAACAGTCTTTCAGGATAAATGGAATCTTAGAATTAAATTTAAGATTCATGCACAGACAGGGCTGTATTGCTGAACCATTCATTAAAGTTGGGGGTTTTTTTATCCCTTCCAATTTTTGGTGGGAAAAGCTTTGTAATTACTTTTCTTCTTCACATCTCTGCATGTGTCAGATCTGAATGTGGTTTAACTAAACAGAGAACTCATTTTACAGCCTATATTGAAACAAGCAATATTGTACAAAAGCCGAACAGAGATGGGTTAGTAAGAACAATGATCTTTTCCAAACCAGTTTTTCTTATTTGTGAAATAGTGTTTTTCAGGTGTGAAATAGTTATCACTAGTGAAAATGTTCAGTTACAAGCAGGCACAGAATAGTTCTGGGTTTTTCTTTTGTTATGATTGCATGTTCAGCTACATGATTTTCATCTGCTTTGTTGCTTGTACTCTCTGTCTTGAGAACAGTAGTTATTTTTGGTGCATTTTAGCTGAGGTTTTGAACCAACCATTTCATAAATGGAATTCCAAAGTGCACAAGTGAAAATATCACATGTTTAAACTCTAAAAGCTACTAACCTTATTTTCTTGGCTGGTTTTTTTAAGTATAGTGGAAGCTACAGCCCAGGAGTAATTAATTTGATTATCTTTAATTTACTTTGTGCTTAGTATAACTGAAATTAAATGTGTGTGTGTTGCAAGTAACTGAACATGGCTGAACTGCCATTTAAGTTTTGTAGGAATGGAAAAATTTCAGTGAATATCCTCCATAAATTTAATTCAAGAAAATTCTGAACAGTTGAGTTGTTCAAATGGGTGTAAATGTAAACCTCCCTGCTGGCCCATGTTTTTTTTTTTAACATTTTTCCCATTCCCTTTCATTTTCCCGCTCCACCAGTGAAGCTTTGGTTTTGAGACACAGGGGGCTTCATTCAGCTACTGTGTTCAGATGAGCAGAGTGTTGTTTCTCAGGGACAAGGAGAATAAGGTTTCCTCTGGTTGTATTTTCTGCTATCAGGATGGAGCCTTCTAAGCCCTGCTCCATTGCTACCAGCTCCTGCTAGGTGCGTTTAACATGTGTTCTGCACCTGTCGATGTGTGAAGGGCTGCTATAGAATATGCATTATGTGCTAGATGGGATTTGTTAATGCTGGATGCATGACCAGCAGTGCCTTGCACTCTTATGAGAGGAGACAAATTCCAGATTGTCCGTGACTCTATTTCATCATCTTTTTACTGCCTGGGACAGCAATATGGAACCCACAAAGATCTGAGCTGCCATTTCTAGTAAGTTTGACGTTTTGTTTAATAACTAGTGAAGACGTCTTCAACAATGTCTTCATTCTTACTGTAATTGCTTATTATTTAATACTTCAACAATGTCTTCTTACTGTAATTGCTTATTATATTTTAACAAATACTTCAGTAGGTGCATATCAGTGTTAGCACATAAAAATATACAGAACACTTAAGATCTATGACAGCTATGACGCAAGTGCCTGGAAAAAGAGCACCTGATCACGACAAAAATTCTGTCAAAGGAAGATCAATGCTTTTCCTAGGTGTAAAGAGATAAATCTCACCCAGCTACTTCAATGCTTGAGTACAAGGCCAATACTAGACCTGAAGCAGGGTCCAGTTTGTTGCCATGCAGCATTATCATCATGTACGTTATGATCCCAAGATTTCTTAGTACTGATTTAAAAAAAAAAAAAAAAAAAAAAGTCATTGTACATTGAAAAAGTACAATGTCATCTACATTGAAAAAGTAGAACAAGAAAAGGGGATTGTGCTTCCTTGTAATATTAATATATCAGTGACAATGAAATTCAGTAGCAATAGAGCATAATAAAAAGCAAACTAATGTCCTTTAAATGTCCCTTAAAAATCATTATCTCTGATGAGGCAGTTGTATCACTTCCTGCTCCAGTGATTGACAGCGTCTTTATCCAATATTCATGACCCCATTCTTTCTGAAAACTAATCTGACCTTGTTCATATGTTGCCTTGTCTTCCTTAAAGAATGCATTTGACACTGAGAGAAAAGAAACTGCTGATGTTGAATGTTTCCATATTTCTGCTTCTATATTGACAGGGCTATATTTGCATGGGATTTTAAGCAATTTATTTTAAAGACTATCAGATAGCTAGTATCATATAATACCTTATGAAGCAGGACACTTTTCCACCCTACATATATCCATGCACACCATCAAAACTCAGATTTCATCTTTCGCCTGTTTTTAAGTGTTAAATAATGTGGGCTAATGTTCCAGCTTTTGCCAAGAAGTAAATAACAATTTTGATGTCAGATCAGATGCCAGGTTTGCAAGGGTAGCCTGCACTCACTGGTTGACCAATGAAACAAAAATTCCGTGGTTTAGATTCTTGAAGTAATGCTTGCAAGTCACGATTTTCACTGTGAAATTAATGCTAAAACACACTCAAAAGGGGGAAAAAAAAAAAGGAAAACCTACTCAAAAAAGGAACATTGGTGTCTTTACCCATGGTTCTGTGGTTATACAATGTGTTATTTTCAGTATAAATCCCACAATATGTCCTGCTTGTATTTTTGGAGTCTTTGATGACCAAATGTTTTGAATGGTGAAGGATGGTTGTGATTGAAGCTTCTCACAAAAGCACATGTAGGGTTCATGTGCAGCCCTTCTAAACTTTGATATAGAAACCTATCAATTAATGCTGGGGAGCATGTAAGAGTAAAGAGCATGCATTTAAATTAAGGTACTCTTCACTTTCTAACTCGCTGGATGAAATATACATACTATCATGTCAGTTATACTACTACAGCTGCCTATGCAGTATTTATTGTAAACTAGAAATTTTCTGTTATTTAATAAATAGCCTAATTCCCACATATATCCTAGGCTGAAGACAATTTAGCTCCTCAGCTTGATGCTCTGTTAGAACTATCTTACAAGATGTTGTGGTCTTGTGAGAGTGCTTTCATACCACCTTTGTGTTTTGGTCTTCTATTCTAGTAGTTCGTTAAAAATACAATTAACTGTCCTAATTTTTCTAGAAACACAGTTGAATAACACAGCTTGCTAAGGAAAAAAGGGAAGAAATAGTTGCTGTACTTATAGAAGTAGGTGGGCAGCCTTGTGCTGGCAATTTTATCAGAATGGCCTGGGTTTTGGCACTGTCCACTGTGTTACAAAGTTTACCTACTATGTGGAGAAAGAATAAGAAACCTGGAAATCTCTCCCTAAATTGCTTAAAAAATAAATTCCATCTTCAGGGGGTGGTGGGGAAGAGGGATTGGTGGTTTGAGCCCTCTTTTATGGTTTAGGATGTCAAAAGAATTACAGCCTTGTGTTACAGGCTATTGCTGTGCTAACTCTGCACTTTTGTGGCCTTATAAACACAGTAAGTAATTCTGCTTTTTGTAAAGATTCCATGTACACCCCTTCTGTGGAACATGCTTTGCCAGCTGGTTGGTCTGAGCAAGAATGAGAGTGCTCATTAGGCTAGGAAAAGTACAGGAAACAAGGGAAGGCTTTTTGGAAGATTGCTTGCAAAAGGAATGAATAGCTCTGTTTGACCAGGACATGTGTAGCTCTTGGTGAAGCAAAAAGCTGTAGTGACTTAAAACTCTGCAGTTTACAATTTGTGTCATATGGAGTGAAATCAATGGAATTCCTAATCCTGCTGGAGCAAGAAATTTCATTCACTTTACTGGCTCTAGTAAGAAAATATCCCTCTTCAATCTCTTGCCATATCTTAGTTTGAATCTTATCTGCTCTGTCCCTAGAATTCTTTTCTGTGCCTCTCATTCCTAAGGACAGAAGAAATATTAGAGGTATCATGTAATGTGCGTACCTAACAAAATGGTAGCAGCACTGGGTTTTTCAATACACTAGAAGTTATCAAGATTCCTGGAATTATAAATCAAAACTTATTCCAAATGTGACACATATAAAAGGAGCCTTGAGTTTATCTGTTGCTGCTTTTTATTTTGAAAAAGTGTCACAAAAAAACCCCCAGAGAATGATTGAGAAATCGCTGTAGGGAAACAATAATGCAATTCATAGAAGTTTTAAGGCTTATTGAAGGTAAAGGCCAATGAAAAATTTTTTCAACAGGGATTTAAAAAGAAATAGTCAGGGAATGAAGATAGGAATGAGGAAGACCTCTAAACCACTCTAAAATTGGTAGAACCTCCCCCAAAGTATGATCTGCAAAGGACTTTCAGTGAAGATCTGTACTTGGGCTAGTTAATGAAAGAGTAGGGGTGCATTCATATCTATTGAGAAAGAAAGTTAAAAATATAAAGAGATACCCTGCGAGTAGTTCATTATAATAATCCTTACTGAATTTCCCTTTCAGCACCTAAGAGTGGTCTCCAGAACCGTTTACTCTTTCACCTGGCACATAAGGTATGATGTCTTTCCTTCACTCCTGCTTTGTTTGTTTTCTTTTCAATATACTAATGTGTAATTTATGCTGGCAGCCTGGCAGAATAATTAAAATGCCTGTGGTGGCAGAACAACAAACATCTTTCATAACCACCCTACTGTATTAAAATGTGGAGGAGAAAGCAAGTATGAAAACATGATCTCAGCATGTTTCTAAGGAAAGTATTACCAGTGCACTTCACATAAGTCATACAATAGAAATGTAGTGATATTTTTGATCATGAGGAGCCTGAACTTTAATAGAATCAGAAATGTAGAAGCCACTATTTTACTTTTTTTTTCTAAATGTACCAAGTTTTCCTAACTTGCAGCTCTCTTGTATGTAGCAATTTGACCAAAACGGTGTACATGCTGTTACTGGTCCTGGTTCAGTATCCAGGAAATCATATTGTTAATAGCATGAAATTTAATTTAATTTCAGCAACAATTAAGTGCTTATTTCACTTACTACACATAGCTATCTTCCTTTAAATTAGCTTTTGTACCATCCTGTACCAGAATACATAAGAAGCATTCTGCTACTAATGATACTGACTTAAAAGGAAGTATGAATCTTGAATGTTAGCTTTGATGTCAGATTCTCTTTACTTAGATATCTGTTAGTTTTAAGAGAGAAATCTTAAAGCCTTTTTTTCAGTGCCATTGGCACTTACAGACGCCTGTGATGAACTAGGAAATATGCAACTTCTCTTTATCTAGTTAGTTGCTGGAAGTAAACGGTTTTACCAAAGCTATGAAGCCCAATGCCTTCAGTTCTGTTAAGCAACTTATCTTGCCTTTAACTTTGTGATTGGCTCAAAGAGGGAGGAGAAGAATTTGAAGAAAACTAGCAGATAGGTGGAAAAAGAAATATATAATATTACAAATTGTGTCTAAGAGAAATTCATAATTACTGTTGAATCAGCAAAACCAGCAAAGGGAAGCAGTGGAATAAGTGATTTGAGCAGACCAATTGGTAAATAGCCTCAACCTCACTATTGTAATACAAATATAATGGGCACGTTTAACTCTGTTCCTTGTTTTTAGCCTTCTGTGTGTGTGTTATATGTGCTATTCAGCAATGCTTTTAAAAATAATTATTTACTTAAAGAAACTAGAAATTGGAGGCTGGTGACAGTGAACTTGTTAGTGCTGTTAAGAAGACTAGTAAAATTAGGGCTTGTGTGTTTGCAAGTCTTGTGTTTTTCTGCTATGCATGAGACATTAGATTTGGATCTACAAACAGCAAAATTTTTGCTGGCTTAAATAATTACAATGAAATTTTGTGTTGCAAAATTTTGTTTGTGAAATAATTAATTCAGCTCTTTCCCTCTTATCCATCAAAGCACATGACATGTAATTATATCTAAATCACACCTTAAAGGAAAATGTGTGCTTAGTTTTAGCCTAACATTTATTCAGTTTGAACTCATCTGCTTCTTTATGTTTGTCTTTCTCTTCTGGTCAAATTAACTTTAAAATAACAGCAGTTTTCCAGATATTTAATGGTGTTTACCAGCAAGGACAAAACTAACCTGTTTAATTAAAAAGCTTTTTTTGTTGAACTCTTCTGAGAATGTGTTCCACTCTTTTTAGTTCAGTGATGAAAAGAAACTGATGAGCTCTCACCAGAACCTGCAGGATGTTACAGAAGATCAGCTTAGCCTGGCATCCATCCACTACATGCGGTCCCACTACCAAGAAGCCATTGATATCTACAAGCGCATTCTGCTGGACAATCGGTGCGCATCTCTAATCCCTA
Source organism: Molothrus ater (assembly GCF_012460135.2). NCBI lineage: Eukaryota > Metazoa > Chordata > Aves > Passeriformes > Icteridae > Molothrus > Molothrus ater. The sequence continues at coordinate 48,240,108 of NC_050482.2, forward strand.
TTGAAGCATCTGTGTTATTGGTGGTATTTAAATTCCAAATGGTTGCTTGGTTTCTGAAAGTAGACATTTTTAACAACTTCTATGTCCCTTTCTCATCACAGCATGTGCACCAGTTGCAGCTCCTTAATTTTGTTCATTCAAAGTATCATTGAAAAGCCCACATTTAAAAAGAAATCTGCACTCTCTTGTTTTCTTTTTGTGAAATTGTTGGTTAATTCATTCTGATATCTTTTTTATTTTGTTACTTTTTTCTTCTGAAATGATATATGGTTATGTATCTGCTTTGTCTTTTTATTTTTTCCCCTCTGATGGCCAATCTTGGGACTTGAATTATTGACTTCTCCTTCACATCTTAGCCTTTCTTAGAAGGGTTCGGTTCTTGAATTTTATGTAGACTTCCTTGGAATCCTTTAAGTCTGAAATCCTTTCCTTCTCTGTTTATCTTCTGTGATACTTGTTGATGGGTTTTTCTGTCATGTTCTGCAAATTTTTAATTCAGAATTTAACAAGGAACAAATTTAATTCCTAAGTGGCTGGAAGTATTTTTAAGAAAATAGAAACTGCTGTCCCAGAATACTACTATATTTTGATCTATCTCCTCTTGAATGTTTCAGAGAAATTCATCATAATGCATGTATCATGTCATGCTTGGGAAAGAGATTTTAACCTCCAAGTCCTGCAGAAATAATCACTCAAAGCTAAATGAGTAACCTTCATAACAATTATCCTTTTCCTTAGAGTTTTCACAAATGCTTGTCTTTTTTCTGTCCAGTTCTTCTGGCTTGACTGCTTGTAATGACAAGGATTTTTTGAAATAATTGTACTTGGTACGAACTTTTATGTGCACATTAAATGTCTTTGAGTATATTGCTTAGAAAATCATGTTCTGCCAGGCCAATTATGATGCTCATGGTCTGCACGTTTCCTTGGTGTGAAGTTGCCACTGAAGTTTCCCAGACTTGCAAACCAGAAGTTTTGTTGATAATTTTTAAAAGCTGCAGTAGCTGCTGTGGAAAAAAATACTGTGAATGTGTCCTAGCTGACAAACTAGAGAAGCCCTAAGCATTTCTCAGAAGCCTCAGTTTTGATGTGTTTGTAAAATATGTATAGTTGTGAAAGCTTTCTTTTTATTTACTGATTTTAATGCACTGTAGTGGGGAAATGTTAAACTATCTGGTGGGATTTAAAGGTTCTCTTTAATCCTCTTTCCTGCAGGGAATACCTGGCTCTGAATGTATATGTGGCCCTGTGCTATTACAAACTGGATTACTATGATGTCTCACAGGAAGTGCTAGCTGTTTATCTTCAGCAAGTTCCTGACAGCACCATTGCTCTTAACCTTAAGGCTTGTAACCATTTCCGACTTTACAATGGAAAGGCTGCAGAGGTATCTATTGGACAGTCCTTCAACTCATCTTTATTTTAGTTTAAGATTCCATACATGTTTCTTTTCCTTTGTATTAATCAGTAATGTTGATAATGGTCTTTACCTTGTCACTCTGTTCTTATAGGAATGTCACCTATTTCAGTTTCCCTGACATTAACCCATCTGTCCACATATGTGCCCAGTGGTCTTACCATTTTCCCAGTACCCTTTTGGTTTTGTGTTTATATGTATTACCCAATTGCTAAAATAACTAGATAGAAGTGGAAAGGCAAAATCTTCTAGTTATCCAACACCAATGGAGATGTTTTGGTGTCAGCTTTGAAGCTCATTTGAAGCTCCACTTAGGCTTCTGTGCTTTTTTGGTTTTATGTTAAAATTTTGGAATGTATGTAATTCCAGGCAGAGCTCAAAAACTTGACAGACAGTGCCTCATCATCTTTTGAGTTTGGCAAGGAGCTCATTAAGCACAATCTGGTAAGTAATGCATTTCTGGGATTTAATATGAACTGCACTCACTTGTAGAGCTTTTCATTATGACTAATAAATTGGAATATTTTGAAAAATTGCAGACTTGATTGAGTCTCTGCTGCCATATAAGTCCCATTCCAGGAATCTTACCAGTATAATGAATGTGCTATCAAGTGTATTTACTTTTTTCCTGGAATTTCTCCCTGACAGTTTGAGACTGTGTCAAGAAAATAATAATACTACTGTTGCTTTTAGTCTTGAAGGCATAATAAAATAATGTATGTTGTGTAAGAGTACCTATAATAAAGACACTGTAGAAACAAGTCAGGATGACCCTGAACTCTATTTAGTACCAGAACAATTTGACTGGAATGAAGATAGCTCATGAAAATGGCCTTCATCCCAAAAGTACTAAGCAGGGAGTTCTAGGAAAAAAGATTCTCGTAAAAGCAAAATACTTTTGTGTTCTGCAGTAAAAGAGTCACTAAGAGTAACTAATGGTTAATTTTCCTTTCAGTGGTATTATTTTGCTGAACAACTGGTAACAGTAGATTGCTCGTCTTTAATGACAGGCAGTTACTTGTCATTTTTAAAACTGCTTTCAAACTGGACTTTTTTAAGTTAGTGTTGTTTATTTTGTACGTTGGTATTTTTGTTAGTGCTTTATTGAATAAGTACATTAGATCTTGTTGGAGGAACTGTCATGTGAAACTGGAGTATAACCAACTGCTCCTGATCATTTTAGGATCCTGTGTCACTCAATCCTGTGTCAATTAATGTGGAGTTGTTAGCCTAATTTTTTCATATGAAAACATCATAAGCAGTTTATAGTTTTGTATGTGTTCCCTTCACTCAGACTATGTTATTCTTTTAAATCTTTGATATATAATGTATCACTCTTTTGAGCTGCTAAAAGCTGAAATAAGATAATATTTACGTATGGATTAAATACTTATATTCTTCAGAGTAATGATTGTCACACTGCGTAATTCTACAGCTATATAAAAGCAGGAACTAAACTAATGCCAGAGCCACTGACCTTTTAGTACTGTTTATACAAGAATTTAAGGATTAATTTCCTTGAGTTAACTTATCATAGAGGAGATTCTGATGCATGATTATCAATATGCTGCTTTTCTCTTCAGGTGGTTTTCCGAGGAGGAGAAGGGGCTTTGCAAGTCCTGCCTCCTCTGGTTGATGTTATTCCTGAGGCAAGACTGAATCTTGTGATTTACTATCTCCAGCAAGGTAAATACACCTTCCTCTGGCTCTTTCATAGCTTCAGTCATGACATTAATTCATCTTATCTCAACTTATTCAATGTTTGTTTTTTTTTCTTTGCAGTAAAACGTAATTTATTTCACTTCCCTTCCAATTTATTTTCACTCTGTAAAATAGCAAAGTAAAAGTTCCCATGGTTTGCAGAGAAGGCTTTAATACTGTGCACTCCAAAAAAGCCTACTTCAGCAGAGTATTGGAGTTTTTGGGTTGCAGGAGATGGCTTTGGGGATGGTAGTGTTTATTTGTTTCTAGTGAGGGGACCTCTCCTCTGCCTGAATATGTGAGAATGGTAGGTGTGTGTCCTGTAAAGGCAAGGACAACCATTTCTGTAAATACAGCACAAACAAAATACGAACCAAAGTGACTGTGAACAAGATATTTCATTAAAATCGACTTTACAATTCCTAAAGAATGTAAGTAGGTAGCCAGAATCAGTTGGTAAGGATTTTCTGCTTGTATCTCTCCTGTGTTTGCCAGCTTCTTTGAATTATATCTGAGCTTTTCAGAGCTATTCCTATTCTCCCATTGTGTTCTTTTATTCAACAGTGGGTTGACCAGCTGTGTGATTCAAGGCAGGTCCAATTAGATAAAGCTTTGTCCAGACAAGCAGCCAGTTAGAACTTCCTCTGTTCTACCTTGAGTCCACTGCCTTTCTCTCACTCTTTGGAACCTGTTTACAGCTATTCTATATCCTCTATATCAGTTAATTGTAGACAGTGGGAAGATCTCCCCTGAGATCCTTTCTTCTGAAGGCTAAACAAACTCAGTTTTCTCAGTTTCTCCTCAGCCCTCTTCCTGCCATGGGAGCCCTCAGGTGGGCTCACTCCAGTGTTTCAAAGTCTGTGTGGATTGTCAGATCCCAAACCTGGACACAGTACTCATGTGTAACCTCACAAGTGCCAAATAAAGAATTCCTTCCCTTGCTGTGATGGCTCCATTCATGCTAATATGATCCAGTGTGCCTCCTTTGCTGCAAGGCTGCACTGTCTGCCAGACTGCTTTTTAGCCAGTTCACCTGCTCAGGCATGTTTCAAACCAAGCAAGATGCAAGGCTTGCATTTTGCCTCTACTGAACTTCATCAGATTTCTTTCAGCCCATTTTTTCAGCCTACTGAGCTGCTTCTCCATATCTGGGAGCGTTCTTCACAATCTTTCATCATTTGCAGACTTGCTTCGAGTACTCTATGCTATCATCTGGATCACTAATAAAAATCAGTTATTCAACAGTATCAGTCGCTGGGGGCTTTGATTAGTGATGAGCCACCTGCTGGATTTTGTACAACTGGTCACTTTTCTTAGGTAGTCCAGCCAGTTTTCCATCCCCTTATAGTTTTACTTAGCCAGTCCTATCTTTCAAGTTTGTATGAGGGATCATTTCAAAGACATTGCTAAAGTCAAGGTATACAGCATCAACCTTTATCTCCTTATTCACACAACCAGTCACACCTTGAGGACATTTTGGCGTTGGTAAATCCATGTCTGCTGTACCCAGCCACCTTTCTGTCCAGTATTATTGTTACCAGTGTCACTTATAGGCAATATTAGTACTATTACCAATTATCTTGCACAGCAATGTTGTTGATAATAACTTATGTGTCAAATTAAGTTCTACTTACATGGAAACAAAGTGCATCTCATGCATCAGTTAAAAATCAGTCTTGTTCACTCATATGCTGTTAACCTTGCAGTAATTTTCATTAGTTAGGTTCTTTTCTTTACTGTGATATACAAATGACACGTGTACTGATAAAGATCAAGGGGAATTTGGACTAAAACCTCTTTTCTGGTTTGTCTTAGTTTCCATTTTTAAGTCTTGCTAGGGTAGCAACTTAGGAAAGTGAGAAATCCTTACTTCTGGTGACTACAGCTGTCTCTCCAAAACTGAAAAGGTTTCTGATAAACGTAGGGTTGTGCTGATGATATATGCTCTGAACTGGAATGACTGAAGCACGAAAATGAATCCTGTTTTTTCAACTCTTCAGCATAGTGACTTCTAACAGGGTTTGAGGTCAGCTGGTATCCTGGTGTAATCTGCTGCCGTGAGATTTGCTAGTCGCTTCTGTTGGAGCCTGAAGAGCATAGTTCTGTGTTGATAGTCTACACTGGATTAATAAAAATAAGGGTTACTGTCTCTTTTTTTGGTTTGGTTTTTTTTTGTTTGTTTGTTTTTTTTGTTTTTGTGGTGGTGGTCTGAGCTAGCCAAAAATATATTAAAAAAAAAAAAGGGAAAAAAGAAAAGCAAAGGTAATGCTGCCTTACTATGTGAACTGTTCAAGGGAGTCAAGGGAGTAGATAAGAAAGCAGAGGTTATGGATGGGAGCCTGGCAGCTCCAGTGCATATTGCCTTAAATGGCTGCATGGATCATATGTTCTAGTGAAAAAAAAATTTGTTTGATAAGGCTTATTTGTATGGGCAGTTGGTGTAATGCTGTATTAACAAAATTTTGCCAGAAGCAGAGGATCTTCACTAGGTTGATTTACAAAGCCAACCATAGTGCCAACATATTTTTTAATTCAGGGAAAGTTTATGATCTATTCAGTTTATATAATTCTTGTGTGGAAATGAAGTAATTTATGGATTTTAAACTTCACATTTAAACTTCAATACTAGTAGTGCTTTTTCCTTTTTAATTAGGATCTGCTGGACAGATGCTGATATATTACTAAGGAAAAGATGAAGTTTTCCTACAGCATCATGTTACCTATTCTCTTTGTGGGCTAAATAAATATGAGAAAACAAAATAGAGGAAGATGATGGATTTATTATTTATTATTTTATAACCTTGTGCTGTTGAGAAGGCAGCCACTGCATTATGAACAAAGGGACCAAACCATCTCTGCTAGGAAAACTGTAGTAATAAAGAAGATATTACTCACTGTGGTTTTTATTTGAGTTCTAGAAAATTATCACCATTGTGATAGAAATGCACAATGATTTATCATTACCTTTCTCCTCCTGTCTAAGTGGTTTATTTCTTAGTCTATGACGATTAGGGACTGTAGATGGTGAGTGACTTGTTCTAATACAGTGTGCTATGGGTTGTCATGCACTCTAATGTCTGGCATTTCAGATGATGTGCAGGAGGCTTATAACCTGATTAAGGACCTGGAACCTACAGCTCCACAGGTAATTGGAAAATGATGTCATGACACATAAAGACAGAGGTTATAAACTAATATGAAATCTGCCACATACAAAACTGGTGTCCTGAGGACAGCTTGCCCCATTTCCACTCTTAAAACTCTTGTGTTTTCAGCCCTTCATTAACAATAAATTTAATGTGCATGCATAAAGTAGTATATATGTGCCTATATGAGTACTTTGGCCTGTTTATTACTGTACCACCTGGGTTTAGCTAAGAATACAGCTCTGTTGTGTGCAGCCTTGATTTTGGGAAATGGACCATTACTGCATAGGTAAAAGCCCCCTTACAAGTATAGCTGGTTGTCTGCCTGGTGTGGCTTTCATCCCTCAGATTTGCTAGCTCAGATGCTCATATAGGTTGTCCTGAAGCCATTTCAATTAAATGAGCTAGATTAGATGAAACAGTTTTAATAAATGGTATTTTCTAATCCCATCACACTTTAGCTGCCATGAGTGAAAGCTACAGTGTCCCTTGGCTGCTACTGTAATTTTCTTCTGTTGCTGTTCCAGCATCTTCAGTCTCTGATTTATTCCTCTTTGCTGTTTATTTTCCAAAGGTCACAAAGCTGGGCATAAAAGGGACCTTTCATGAGTCTATGTAAGGAATTAGATGGAGAGAGGGGGGGAAGGAGGGAGGGAAGTAAAAGGAAAACCTCAAAAACACAGATCTGGTGATTCTGTGCTGAGGAGTGAGGAGTGTCTTCTGATGTCGCTTTACACTTCTTGCACTTTTCAGTATAGCAAAACTTACTTGAATGGTTTTCTGCAGCTATTGTTCCTATTGTAGGATATTGTCCCAATATACTTGGCTTTTAATTCTCGATCATATTTTGAAATGAGAATTTTTGTGCTTTTTTTTTCCCATTTCTCACTCACACTTTTAAAGAACTCCCTGCTAACACTTGCAAAACTACTCATAAAACCTACTTGAGTACTTCTCAAATTTCTTCTTTGTCATGATGCCTGTAGATAATAATTTGGCATCTCTAAGGCAGTTGGTGTCCTAAAATGATTTCTTACTATCCTGGGTAGTACTCTCAGAATATTTCTTTACATTCTCTCATTGGTCTCTTGGTCTCCTGAAAGATGTCTCTTCTTCTGTGTTTACCTCTGTAACAGGGTCGTCCTGGTTTATCAGGAGTACCTACTAAAACAGATTTATAGATATAACTCTTAATTATAAGATTTGGGTAGGACAAAAGAGTCTGTTACACACTGAGAAAAATTTGTCAGAGAAGAATTAAACTATAGTTGTTTCTCCTACTAGAGGTTACAGGGTACTCAACTTCTGTTCCTAATTTCACTGGAGTAACATGACCACAGAGCACAAACCTCTTAACATATTTGCCCTGATGAGAAACACTATGAATTTTTCAGCAAGGATGTCAGTGGTTATGGTTAACCAATGTGCATATTTGAAAGGGGATCTGTGCTTTAGTATAACAATTATGCACTTCTTGGTGATATGATGATGAAGAGGGCATGAAAGGATGGTACCATGTTCCTCCTGGTGCATTATCTTTGACCATAAGACTTACCAGAAAACACAGTACCCCTTTGCATCTAACATATTTAGTAGAAGGGACTACCTAGCAAATAGAATGTATTTTGGGGGACTAAATTAGTACAGTGCTTAACCAATACCACACTAACCAGCTGCCTACCAAACCCAGTTGTGATAGAGTTGAATTAATGAAGAATAATGCACACGGAGGCTTTTATGTGTCTTCTGAAATCTTCACCATGTCTTCTCTGATCCCTTTAACTTTTTTTTTTCCAGGAGTACATCCTCAAAGGGGTGGTAAATGCAGCACTTGGACAAGAAATGGGCTCGGTGAGTAAAGCCCATGAGGTTCTCCAGCTTCTCCAACAACACAATGTGAACAGATCTGTAGAAACTGGAATGGAGTGAAAGAGGCAGTAATTTCTTATTTAGATTGCAAGATCTCTGAGTGTCTTAACCTCCTGTACAGTAATCAGTCCAGAATGAGTGAAATGCAAATTTCTGTTGCTGGTCTTGATAGTAGATCAAGATGAATTTGATTTCTCTGTTCTATTTCCAAAACCCCCGTTTGCTTTGTATGGTGTTCTTCTTTGTCTAGACACATAGAATGGCACATTTACCTTTTCTCTTTTTGCTTCAGCCCTGGTTTATTTGTTAGTTGCTCCCTAAGTGTTCCTCAGACCGTATTTTCACTGTGTATTGTAGCATCAACCCTGTAACTCATCTTGGATTTCTTTTTTATTCTTCTTCCAGAGAGATCATCTGAAAATTGCTCAACAGTTCTTCCAGTTGGTGGGGGAATCAGCCAGTGAATGTGGTATGTTTGAAATGTTCTTTTTCCATTAAGTAAGCAATCTTAAAATATCCAAGTATATACCATCATATCTGTGTCTAACTGCTGACCGTTAGCAGGAATATTGCTAGGCTTTTGTTTCTATAGGATGAGTTTCAAAAGGACTAAAACAAATTTGAAAGTTTAAATTAGAAGTCTCAATTCCAAACCTTACTGTATGACTTCCTCTGGAGAAGAGGCTGTACTGCAAACTGCAAGTCTTTGTGAGAGACTATGTGGCAGCTTGCCTTTGCCTAATAATCCCATTAGAGAAACAGAAGAAACCAGCCTAATTAATTAGATGAAGTGAGCAGCTGAAACCTCACAGGCAGAGATACACAGGTACAAATCTAGGACCACTAATGAAAGCCTGTTGAGTACATAGAGTCCTAGCATGGAGTGTGCTCTGAAACTGAGGGTCATAAAAATGTAAAGAGGACTTTGGCTACAGGGATAAATGGAAGCTCTGGGACTAACTTCTTGCTTGAATAAGAGAGAAAAAAAGGCATTATAACCCACCCACCACCATGCCCCAAAATCAGTATAGTTTCAATATTTATTTTTACTTATTCAATAATAGACCAAACCAAGTTCTTGTTTTCCCTTCTCTTTGCCAAAACCAAAATTCCCAAATTAAAAGAAGTCAGTAGTTGTAACATAGAAATACAGACTTAATGGGGCTTCCCAGTTTCCTTTGTAGGCATTGTCACTTAGTAATGTTTCCTTAGGTGGGTAACTTGTGCATGTTTATGGTGCAGACAGCTCATGGTCCTCAGAGAGTGAATGCTGTCTCCTGTGTCCATGGTGACTAAAGAGAAGGAGCTCCAGAGACAGAGTGGCATCACTGATTAAAGAAATACTCAGAAATACTGTTGAGCCATTCTATTCTGTTCCCCTTGCAGCACTGGTACTACTGAGGTCATACATCAGAGAATTTCATGTTGGAAGGCTGGAAGTGGTTCCATAGAGGAGATTTGCCTAACTCCTTCCTTTTGTATAGAAGCTATCTCTTTAGAGTTGGGATCCCAGAAAACAGAAGAAACAATATGAGCTATAGCAGTGGAGGACTCGGGGGAACATCTTAATGCCTGTAACAGTCATGCAGGTGTGATGAGTGACCAGAGCACAAATGGACAAAAATAATACAGAGATAGTCAGGGAAAAGATAGTCAGGGAAGGATTTCTTGCAAAGATATAGCCCAAAATTGAAATTGTTAGGAAGCCAAAAGTCTGAATTTTACTGTGAAATACTTTTAAACTCATATGCAAAATAAAGATAGAGAGGCTGAGACTTCAACCTTGCAATGGTAGGGGGAATGGCAGTAGAAATGTACTCTTAGGAAGGTGGATTACTTGGAAAAAACAAACCTATGGAAAGGATTGGTTCCAATCAGAGGTAAAAGGAAGGATCAGTACTGTAAGTATCTGACCCTTGTGGTACTTCCATATAAGAACTGTTTTCGCATCTTCTTAAAAGTTTGTGGGAGGAAATGCCATAAAGAAGACCACACAGTTCAGGGCAATTCCTTTAAAGGTAAAATAGTGTGAGGGGTTTTGTTTAACCTCAAATGAATAACAGATGGAGATCATCAAACTGTACATAGGAAATAGAAGAGGCAAACAGTTCTGTTTAGGTAGGATATAACAAAAAACCAAGCACATGAAGCCCATGTATGTAAGTGTTTTTATACAACTATTAGATGTTTTTAAAGAATTTGGATAAAGTGGAATGCCTGATTTTAGAAGAGGAAGCTAAAAACTAAATTTTTTTTTTTTATATTATAGGAGGAAAGTAACATGTAGGATATTAATGTATTTAATGTCTATGGGATGGGATTTAATGTACAATAGGGATTGTACATTAAATAAACGTAGGTTGTACATAAACATACATAAATATAGATAAGTAGGTTATGCCAGTGGAAAAATAGTTCTAAATATTATAGAAAACTTCTCTCAAAATAAATAACTTTTCTTTATCAGTTAGTAACATAATATTGTTTTCAATTATATGTTTAGATAGGCAACTCACCATATTGAAGCCAAATTATTCACCAGCCAGCCTGGATAGGAACAGTGAGTGGCATATTAAACAGATTACAGATTTTATATAGAAAGATAAATAATAGTTGGAGACTTTTGTTCTGCCCATATCAACCTAATAAATGCAATTACATGGCATAATAAACAGCATGAACTTTTTGTTTCTATCGTTCTTAGAGAAAGAACAAGTGAACAGGTAACTCTGGACCAATATTGAATTACATAGCACTTGAGTTGAAATTTTATTATGAAATTACAATTGTAGTACAGTCATTTGAGTATAATCAAATTCAAAATCTGCGTGTTATAAAATACCTCAAAAAATGTCCACAGTAGTAATCCTAAGAAGAGAAGCTACATAATAACCTTCCTCATTTCTAGCAGAAAATTAGAAAATTTATAGGGAAGAAAAGGATAAAATGCACCTGATTTGAACACTTGAAAGAACCTTTTGTTTCTCTAAAGAAAGGGCTTGTATTCATAATTAATGAGCTATAGGAGACAAATAATGACATGACTAGGTTTGCCAGTGGTACAAAATTACCCATAGTAGTACAAATAAAAGCTTCCACAATGATGAAAGATGTGAAAGACTATACAAGACTGGGTAATAATATGCAAATTAAATTTAGCAAAATTATCTGAAAAGTTGAGGAGGATCTTAAGAATTGATGAGGAAAGAGAAAACAAAAATAATTACTGTCATTGTATACAGTGTGATTCTTTTCCTTGAATACTGTCTACAGTTCTGGTTCTTACATTTCTTTAAAAAATGGTAGATCAAGAAAGGATGCAATAAATATAGCAAGGATGATCAAAGAAAGGGGATGGATTCTTGAAGTAGGAGAAAAGGAGAGATTAATAAAGCAGAATACATAGGCTGAAAATGATGACTGAGTTTGATTATGTACATCACAAATGACAAGGAAAAGAGGAATAGGGAAGAATATTTACTGTACAATACAAAAATCAAAGACCATTGACATATATTATCACTTAAGACAATTAAAATAAACAGCATTAATTACTTTTTCAGATAACACAACTTATTTGATAAACTTGTGAGAACCAGAATGTATAAAATGTATAAAAAAAGTTGTCAACCATTGGCTGTTTAACACAAAATTTTCAGAGGTGATTAAGAAGTCTTCAGTAGATTGTTGAAAGCTGGGATAAACTTCAGCAGAAGTGCCATTACATACCACAGTATGTATTATATGTGAAATTAGAATATCTTCTTTCTATAGCTGCATATTCTCAGCCAGCAAACTCTGAACTAGACAAACCTTGATCCAATATAATAGGTTTTATGTTTTTATGTAGCTTAGCATATTAGCCACTATGTTGAATACTTGTTATTTGTTTTGCTGGATTTAGAACAGAGAACAGAATTCTTCCTGTTTTTATACTTGGGCTTTTCCTAAGCAGCCAACCATGCTGTTAAAGCATGTACATCATGCTTCAGCACTTCCCATCCAGCTAGTCCTTCCAAGGACCTTTAAGGGCTTTATCAAGTTGCTTAGCTGCTTTGCAGATTTATAATACAGAAGCAGGTAGTTTTTTGCTAGAGTGAGGAAATCCATTGCTGTGTCTTTGCTTGCAACTGGGCCTATGTTCCAGTTTAGCCTGGGATAGAGTTACATTTCTTCTTAGAGAATGGTACAGTGCTGCATTTTGAATGTAGTATGAGAATAATGTTAATAACACAGTGATGTTTTAGTTGTTGCAAAGTCAAGGACTTTCCAGTTTCCCATGCTCTGCCAGGGAGAAGCTGCATGAGAAGTTGGAACGGAGCATGGGCAGGACATCTGATCTGAATGAGCTGAAGGGTTATTTCATACTGTAGAACACCATACCCAGTACATGAACCAGGGGGAGTTGGCTGGGAGGCGTGGGCTTACTGTGCTCTGGAGAGGGCCTGGGTTGGTGGTGAACAATTGTATTCTGGGTCATTTGTTTCTCCTGAGTTTTATTCCTCTCTCTCTCTCTCTGTCCCCTTTTCATTTCTATTATTACTATTATTATTAATAGTAATATTTTATTTCAATTATCAAACCATTCTTGTCTTAACCTACAAGCTTTACTTTTTTATTTTTTAGTGGAGGGGAGGATGGAGTGAACAAGCAGCTGAGTGATACTTAGTGTTGCCAGCTGTGGTTAAACTGCAACAGTCTACAAGGCTTCTTCTTTTAATGTGTGTTATCAAGAAATAATGGATTAAAATTAAGATGTGGAATATTTTTTCTGGCTTGCATTTGTTAACTGTAGAAATCCCATTGACTGCATTAAGAAAAGCAGTAACAGGAGTTTAGGAAAAACACAGTGTCATTTATTTGTAAAGTCATTTGTAGTCATCAATTAAGCCCTTTGCTTTTTTTAATTAGATCTCTGCCTTGGAAGTTCAAGGAACATGGAGCAAACTGAGTTAATGTGCAAGTCATTTCCATTAAATGTACAAGTTTTATCTCATCTTGGATGTTGTGCACTTCAACAGGGGGCAGACAAAACAAAAACTAAAAAGCATCCAAGTAGCCCTTAGAGTGTAGGAGTCAATATTCATTCTCTAGCAGCAGATATAACACCCAAACAGCAGCTTGGGGTTTTTTTCAGCTTGATAAAAATTCTTAATTCTAATGACATGAAATGACATTATGAAGGAGGATATAAGTAGAATTTTATAGCTAGTTCTCATTCTTTTCTGCTAGGGTATTGACTGGATGGTACATTAAACAGATCAGATTTCTTTTAAGGAGGAAATAGGGCAAGAGGAACATCAGTGAAAACAAATTAATATTCCCAATAAATGCAGTGTTTCTGGTGCTTAGCATAAGTCTTACAAACTACCCAAAACCAGTGCAAGTATAATGAAAAAGAGCACCCCATTTGTTTTCAGTGGTCTTCTTTTAGGACCAACTCAGGCATATTTGATGTTGGGTGAGAGGAATGAAACATTTCTTCTTAACTTCATGCAGTATTTTTCTTTAAGGTTCTCTTAGGTCACCCTAAGTAACTTTTTCAAGTGGTAATTTTTTCCTCTTTCTGCATGAGCCACATGAGGTGAATTAGAAAATTCTAGTTTTTCTGTCACTAGGTAGTGTTCATTGCTGAGTTGTATGAGATATACAGATGTTTTACTTGTTTGGTTTTTTAAACAGAATCTTTCAGTAAAATATATGGAGGATGGTGTGCTGGGATAATAATAAAACTTTCTGCCAAAATGTGGACATAAGAATAAATACTAAAATTTAGAAACACTTGAATCATTTATGGAAATATTGTGTTTCTAATATTTTGTTACTGTGATTGATTTTTACTAAAAATGCATCCTCAGTTGTAAGTCTTCTTTGCATGTTTTGCATTTTTAAAATTTTGTTCAAAACAAATTGTGATTTTATGAACTTCAGAAATCAAATTTCAGAGAAAAGGGGCATTTTGACTTATCTCTAGTCTTGTTAATCAATGTTTCTTTGCTCTTTTTTTATAAAACTGTTTCTGTTATTGTCTGTGAAAGGCATATATTTGTCATGAAAATAATACCTGCATGTAAAAAAGGACAAATAAATATACAGGCGAGTTTCTGCTCCCAAGTGAACACGTCATAAATAACCAAATAATCTTCCAAGGTTGGAGAACTGAATGATATGGTTCAGACACAGATAAGGATCGATTGTCTCCATATGGAAATGACAGGACATCCAAGCTCACTATATCCTAGTGCTGAAAGATAAAAAATGAGAATATTTTGCTTTTCTTTGAAATGTATTTTGACATCTTATATAGTGCTTTCCAGGAATAATTACTACCTACCATATTTAAGGGAGAATAATCTGTTTTCCAGTTGAATGCTCAATTTTGTATGGTGGTATGGAGTCAAAATATTGGTCTTTTGTTACATGAAATTTCTTTATACAGAGAAGTTATTTTAATTTTTTGATGTGAATGGATTGATATTAACCAACAGTCAGGAGCAGATTACGTCAGGGATATTGGTAGCCTTAGATCTTATCTTTTGTCACCTTTCCAAACTGCACAGAGCAGCATCCTCTCTAACGATCGCTTGATGTAGTGGAATAGTACTGATTTGATATCACTTCCATTTAGGCCTTCCCAGCTGCTACCTGGGTTCATCCATGTCTGCTAGCTGGGTCTTACAAAAATTAGTCCTAGTGAGCTCACTTCAGAATCTCTAAAAAAGCTTTGAGATAGTTTTCAGTGACACAGTTTGAATGTCAGAGTAGGTGACAGCATAAAATGGTTGCAGCAGAGTTTATGATGACATAGACAGCAGCAAAGTTGTGTGATGTTCATTCCAACTGATATGTCTAACTTATTTATGGCTTTACCTCTTGTGAGCAATGGGGTAATCCACATGCATGGACATTTATTTCCATACTGTCTGATATCACTTAGTATTTTACCTGTTCCTGTATTAATTCTTTTTTATAACAATATTTTCAGTATAGCAAGTTTACTCTCTAACTCAAACTAAAATTAAAATATGTAGAATTTCTTTGTCCAGGATAACTGAAAAGCATAATTTTGAAGAAAGAAGGCTAATGGTGTAAGAATAGCAAACCCAGGCTTTGTATAAAGGGTCATTTCCTACAAATAAGAATAATTCATGGTAAAATTATACTATGTAAATTGTGTCACAGGAAAGGCCTGTGGTAAAATTGTCATTTGTCTCTGTAGAGATTGCTGTTGAACAAAGTCTTGCAAAAGTTATTGGATACTGTAGAGAGAGTTGACAAGATGAACAAATGGTTTTTCCTAACCTCCAGTATGGTCCTTTGCCTGAAAAGGCAAGCTACACTATTTTTAGAAACTCGCTGCTTTCAGAGGTGCCAGCAATCTTGGCAGTGATTTCCATTACCATGTGTTTTTAAATTCTACAAATTTGCGTTTCTCTTTTGAATTTTAGATACCATTCCAGGGAGACAGTGCATGTCCTCCTGCTTCTTTCTTCTTAGACAATTTCCTAATGTCCTAATTTACCTCAACTCAATCAAGGTTAGTATTATTATTTAGTATTGGTAGTATTGTAATGTATGGAATCACTACTTTTAGACTGTACTATGTGAGACACAATGGAAACATAAAAAGATACAGAAACAAATCAGTGAAAATAAAACACAGGAGTGATAGCAGGACATAAGTGGTCAGTACAGTAAATGGATTAAAAGGTAAAGAAGCAATTTAGAAAGTACCATGCAGCATGGTGGGCATGATGGACTCATCACACTTGTGATAATCCAATCATTATCAGGCTTTCTGGGGGCATCACAGAAGGTAAGAAATATAATTAAAGGAAAACAATGAAAAAAAAAAAGTGTATATTTATGGGATGGGCAGCATGGAGGAAAAAACCCCAAATGTTTTCTGAAGACTTATCAAGTAAGTGATGGAGATTATTGTCACTGGTTAATAATTGGGGACAACATTTTAGTGAACAAGAGTGTGTAAGATAAGACATGAAGGACTCTGAAAGGAATAACATTTACATTTTACAGAGAAAGCAGTCACTGAAGGGCTAAAATAGGGCAGTATTACCAAAGCAGTAAGTTAGGAATGTTATTTTTGTGAAAGTTATCTGAGTACCCTGCAGGCAATGTTGCATTTTTCAAAATAAGAGAAGCTTGAAGTCAACATGCAGCATACCCATAGAATGGGTATAACTTACAGATACACACTTAAAGTCAGATGTGAGGAAAGAGGGAGGCTGGAGTGTAATTATGGATTAAATTATTGCAGTCTTGTTCCAGTGGTTTGAAAGTAGAGTTGAAACAACTCTCTGTGTCGTAGTGTTATAAATGATCAAATCATGACCCAATCTTATAAGAAAATTTAGCAAAGATTTATTAATTTGTCTGCGAGACCGAAGTTCGGTCGTCGAAACCATCACAGCCAAAGAGTCAGCATCGAGCCCAGGATTGGCGTTGGGTGAACATGGATCTGACCTCCGAGTGTCAGAGTCTCCCCAGTTCACGAATGCTGCCTCGCATAAAGAGTTTTTATTCAGTTTATTCTACCCGAGGCAGAGATGACCAAATGTTCTTTGTGTCTCTTCCCATGCATCGTCGTTGATTTACATGTGCAGAGGTGGACAAAGATCCAGTCCATGTGTCTTGCTGTTGTCAGTCAACCCCGGAGAAGCCATGTATTCACATGTATCAGGGTGGCGCCATTGGTTATCTCGACAGATGCAGTCGACAGGGTGATAATTGTTTTCAGGTGGGCCTGGCAACCCGGGGAAGCCGACGATTATTGACCTGGAAGCTTCTATTCTTACGTTAAAGCGTCTGTGTTTATCTTAACACGCGTCCGGGAACTAGATGTAATAAGACAACTGCTCCCAGCCAGGATGGTCAAAAGACATAGTTTAGATTTTACAATATTTTATACATTAATAGCATGAATTATCTCTACCATATACTACAATCCTTCCCCATTTATATCACCAATTTAATTCATGCTCCCAAATTGCTAAATTTCTTTCATTTCTACTTCTACCCACCACCATTAAGGGTCTTTCACAAACAGTAACCTTTTACACTATCCTGTATTCTCCTTGTGGAACACCCTGATATCCCATATTATTCACATTCGTTTCTGCTCGTTTCTCGAACTTTGCCAATACTTCGGCAGCATTGCTGGCATACTTTCTTTCTCCCAGTCTCATGATTTTAGATGTGTTGTCTCCGGAAGCCCCCTCCAGATCCATGGAAACTATTGCTATCTGCATTCCCTAGACCACAGAATGGATCAGTCTAATAAAACACAGAATTAGACAAGGCAGGAATAGGATTCCGGCTGCTGAACAGAGCACAAAAAACATCATTTTGTTCCACCAGGCCCCATCAAAAAGTTTGTCCCACCATGAAGATTGTAAAATCGAGTTCCACTTCTGAACAGGGACATGGGCCACCTTTTTGATTTCAGTCGCCAAACCTCTTATGGTTTCCCCATAATCATCGATTTCAATACAACATTCTGATTCATTGAATTTTCCACACACTCCCCCTTCCTCGGCCAGCAAATAGTCTAAAGCTATTCGATTCTGGTACACAAAGGCCCGTACCTGGGTGTTCTGCCAACTCAGTAAATCCAGGGCCTCAGAGGTGTGATTTGATACAATTTCCACCACTGCCTGCAGCTGAATCAGTCTGTTCAGTAGGTAAATCAGAGTCCTATACCCGTAGCTTCCATCCTGAGCCCACGTGGCCAGCCCATAATAATCAATTATTAGTGCCGCTGGCCACTCTTCCTCCCCCCAGGTTTGCTTACCACTTATCACAGGTATCATCTTTTTCAGGCTTCTCCTCTCCCTTCTCAGGGTCTCGTACAATGGAGCCCCTAATAGGTTACTTTTTGTTCTCGGGAGAGTAAAGAACACTGGCCGGATCATGCCTAAAGTGCATGATCCCTTCCACCTTGGGGGAACTCACTGTATGCCTTCTTTCCACAAATCAAATAAATTCCATCCAGGGCTTTCCATCTGATGTTTATTCTCCCTGGGTCTCCCCAGTATTCTCTCATGCCCTCCAAGGATTGGAAAGGATTTACTCCTGGATTTTTGACCCAACACAGTACCATTCTTTTGTTCCATTCACAATTTGTCTCATTCTTCCAGCTCCAGTACCCCGAAGGGGGTTCTGGCTGCCAGACCTTGCTTTTTGTGTTTGAGTTCACCATCAGGGTAGACACACATGAAGTGTATCCCACCATTTCAGTGTACTCCTTTCCTTCTCGACTGATGCAGATGGTTCCAATCACCCTCTGGTCCAAAATCCATCCCTCAGGTCTCTGTGCCAATTTTGAGACCCTCAGATTGTCCCATTTCAAAAGCTGTTCTGGAGCTGAACCTTCCCCTTTTCAAGGCCATTTTTCTGCTGACTTCAGCCCCCCACAAATCCAACAATTTGACAATCCTAATTCAGTTGCAATCTCTTGCATCAAGTCAATGAACAGGTTCCTGTCTGGGGAAGGTAGTTCCCCATCAGCATATTGTTTCTCCAGCATTTTTTACTGTTCTCCCAGTGTTTTCAATCTTTCCTGTTCAACTCTTTTTCTCCTCAATTCTGACTCCCTTCATCTCAGCTCCTGAGTTATCTCTCTCATTCTCCCCTCAGGATCCTCATCATTTTTGTTTCTCGTGAAACAGACAACCCGGTCATATTGCAGACACACCCTGTCATCATTTGCCTGTGCCAAATCCAATATGAGTGGGTCTCTGTTCAAGGTAAATTTGCTGTCAAACTTAGCATTTCTCACCATCCAGTACATTTTCCCGTTCATCATGCATATCCCCAGTCTCGCATTGTCATAACACAGTGGATTCACCTGGTGGTACGCGACAAAGATCGATTCTGTCTTTCCCCCAACCCACATGGTCCGGTTACATTGGTTACAAATGGGGATTGACATTGTTTCTACACTTTGTTTCCGTATTTGATGTTCCTGCTCATCTGACTGCCCGTTCCTTAGCCCTGCCTTGGGATTGATACACCAAATCCCTGTTTCCAATTCACACAATTTGACCTTCATGCCATTCTTCCAACAGTACCTGTCAGGTTCCCTGAGACATTCTTTTGGGGCTTGGTATGCTGAGTGTCCCCCGTCCCCTGCAACTGGGACCACCTGAGTGCACTTTCCGCACTCATCTGCGGAGCTCTTGTTTCCGCCTCTCATTGGGACCTCAGTGCACAGACTCTGCATCCCGCACACAGCTAGGCTCAGGCCAATCAGGATTCCCACCAGGCGTACTCCTCTTCCTTTGCCTCCACCCTCTGGCGTGCCACCAGACCTAGCCGCATACCTCCTCTTAAAGGCGCCCCACTGTAACACTCTGATGGCATCGGAACTGCACGGGACCCTGATGGATTTCCAGCACTCCACATCCAGAATCTCTGCTTTTGATCTAAGCTTTCCACGCACCCCGTTTTGAAAAATGTGAAACACCTCCTGTGAATCCAATTCAATGATACCTAAATTGGTGGCTAAGGTTAGGATAGGGTCAGTCAGCTCAAGCTCTTCCTTCAGACACTGAGTGCACAGCCCCTTCAGCCTCTGTCCCCTTCTGCAGTGAATAACAAAAACTCCTTGACAATATTCACACTTAAAGTGTACAAACAGATAGCATACACAATCTGACAGTATACAACCTATCCACTCGCCATTGGTCATTTACAAGGATGTTGGAGTCTGAGTTTCAAGTCCCCTGGGGAAGAAGTGACCCTCCACTGGGGCGCTTCCTCCTGATGTTTGACTTTTCTTCACCCTGGACGCGTGTGTCCAGCCTTTCTCTGCCGTCTGAATGGCTGTGTCTGTTGTCAGGAGAACAAGAAAGGGACTTCCCTTTGAGGAGAGAGGGGCACCTCCTTCCACACTTTCACCAGCACTCTGTCACTCGGTTGGATTTTGTGGATAGCAAATCCCAGAAGAGCACTCTGGGCCACTATCCCTTGTTTTCTGAGTTCTGCAAATTTTTGATTGCAACCAGATATCCTCAAACCTGGGGTGTTCCACCGGCATTCTATGTCTATATGGCATTCCATATAACATTTCAAATGGCGAGAGCCCCATCTCCGAATGAAGCATTGTCCGGATATTAAGCAGTGCCAAAGGCAGGCATTTCAACCAGGACATCCGAGTTTCTAAAATCAATTTAGATTACTGCGCCTTCAAGGTCTGATTCATCCTTTCCACTTGTCCTGAACTCTGGGGATGTCACGGAGTGTGGTATTCCCACCAAATGCCTAGCGCATCAGCCATCTGCTTAATAACCTTTGATGTGAAATGTGTCCCTTGATCCGAATCAATGCAATTCACCACCCCATATCGGGGTATAATTTCTTCCAACAATTTTCTGGACACTGTCTGAGCCATTGCCCGTAGGCTAGAAAAAGCCTCCACCCAATGAGTCAATTTGTCCACAATCACAAGCACGAATTTGAACCTCCCCACTTTTGGCAACTCTGTGAAATCAACTTGAATTCTTTCAAATGGTCAGTATGCAACGGGGCAGCTCCCCAGGGCAGCCTGTTTTGCCCTTGATTTGTTAACTTTCTGACAAATCAGGCACCCTTGTAACTCTTGTTTGGCCAATTCATAAATTCCCTTGTACCCGAAAAATTTCAAAAATTGTTCTGCCAGGGCCTATGCCCCACAATGTGTTCGCTGGTGCAATTTCCACAAAATCCTTCTGGTAAAACCTTTGGAAATTAATTCTCTCCTGTCAGGTAGTCTCCACTTACCTTATTTCAATTCTCCCCTGATCTTCTCATAACATTTGATCTCCTTTTGGGAGGGCTGAGGAGGATCATCGGGGACCTCAGCCCCTTCGATCTCCAGGGTACTCACCGTCATCAACGCCGCGGTTTTGGCTTCCTGGTCTGCCAAATTGTTTCCCCTGGTCCGGAACTGAAATCCTGCTTGGTGTCCCTTTACATGGACCACCGCAATTTCCTCCGGCCCCCTTGAAGCTTCTAAGATTTGCCAGATTAATTCTCTGTGCATCAGTCCCTTTCCCCTCATGTTGATCAGCCCCCTTTCCTCCCAAATTTTCCCAAACATGTGAACCACCCCAAAGGCATACCTAGAATCTGTAAAAATTGTTCCCTTTTTCCCTTTCAGTCCCTTCAGTGCCCTCAGAACTGTGTACAGTTTGCATGCCTGTGCTGACCAACTCGCACTCAGAGGACCTGCTTCAATCACCTTTCCCGTTCTCCCATCCATTACTGCGTATCCTGATTTCCTTTTTCCCTCAACTACTCTGCTTAATCCATCCACAAACCACTTTTCTCCCACATACAATTCTTCCTCTTCTAAATCCTCCCTGATCTTTGTTTGCAATTCAACCACCTCCATGCAATCACGAACCAGTTCCTCTGAAGCCTCCCCAAACAAAAATTGTGCATGGTTCTGCGCAGTTGTTGTTCTCAATTCCAAGTCTGCGAGTGAATCAAAATGGCCTCATACTTTAACAACCTTGCATCAGTGAGCCATTTGTCTGCCTTCTGCTGTAGTATGCCCTGCACGTTGTGCGGTGCAAATACTACCAACGGTGCGCCGAAGGTTACCTTCTTTGCCTCCTCCACCAGCAATGCTACAGCCACAATCACCTGCAAGCACATGAGCCAACCCCTGCTGACCGGGTCCAAAAGCCAGGACAAGTAACCCACAGGTTTCCTGACCCCCGCCCAGTCCTGCGTCAACACCCCGTGTGCCGTGTGACTGCTCACATCCACAAACAACTGAAAGGGTTTCCTCACGTCAGGGAGGCTCAGCACTGGTGCTGCCGTGAGTGCTTCCTTGACTCCCCTGAATTCCTCTTCGTCCGCCTTTGTCCATTTGATCCGGTCTGTGGTGAGTTTCTCATATAGAAACTTCACCTTTTCACTGTACCCTTCAATCCACTGCCAGCAATACCCCAACAACCCCAAAAGCTGTCTGACCTCCCTTTTTGTCCACGGGGGTGGTAAGGTGATAATCCTTGCCACCCTCTCTGGATCCAGTTTCTTTTTGCCCTTGGTTAACCAGTGTCCCAAGTACCTGACCTCAGGCTCTGTGAATTGCAACTTCAACTTTGACACTTTCAACCCCTTTTCCCCCAGAAAGTTCAAAAGTTCGATTGTGTTCACCCTTATGACCTCCTCCCTCGGACCTGCAACCAACAAATCGTCTACATATTGTAGCAGTTTTGTTCCCTCTGTTGGTACAAAATGACTTAAAACCTGCTCAAGTGCCTGCCCGAATAGATTCAGAGTCCACGAAGTCCTGAGGCAACAAAGTCCACCTAAGCTGCTGCTTTCTGTTCGTCTCTGGATCTTCCCACTGAAATGCAAAGTAATCTCTGCTGTCCTCGGCTAGAGGAGAAGTCCAGAAAGCATCCTTCAAGTCAATCACACTGTACCATGTTTCCTCAGGAGAAATATTATTTTAAAAAGTGTAAGGATTTGAGACCTTGGGGAACAAAGTCTTAGTTCTCTGATTCACCGCCCTTAAATCTTGCACCAGCCTGAAGCTGCCATCTGATTTTCTCACTGCCAGAATTGGGGTGTTGTGCCGAGACATGCACGGCTCCAACATTCCTTTCTTTATTAATTTGTCAATCACTGGCTTCAAACCCCTCCTCTCTACCATGGAGATGGGATATTGTTTGACCCGTATCGGGTCGTCTGGTCTCTCAATGTCAACACGAGATACCACACCCTCGGGTCTATCTTTTCTTCGCCTTGGACGGTGAGTTTGTACATCCTCACCTTGAGCCAGGATTTTTCCACTGCCAACCCAATCTCTAGAGCAACCATCATGTCCCGCCCCAGCAAATTGAAATCAGCATCCCATATTAGCAATATATTTCCTTTGCACTTTTTATTTTCCGTTTCTATTTCTACATCTTTTATGATTGGAACCTCGAAAGGTTCCCCCTTTGCCCCGATTACCATCATGGAATCGTCG
Organism: Molothrus ater; assembly: GCF_012460135.2. Lineage (NCBI taxonomy): Eukaryota > Metazoa > Chordata > Aves > Passeriformes > Icteridae > Molothrus > Molothrus ater. Next base: position 48,263,227 of record NC_050482.2, read on the forward strand.
CTCAGAGAGCACCCCTTCGGCAGCTGTTGCACCACTGTCCGTTCCGCCCCCGAGTCTTTCATAAACCACATCTCTTCCCTCTGGTGTCCAACTTTTAATTTTATCAAGGGCTCCCTCGGTGTTCCGGACCCCAAACTGAAAATCTCCTGACACCCCTAATCTTCTTGAAACATCGCCTGGTCCTTGGCTTTGTTGGGACAATTCCTTCGGATATGTCCCTTCTGTTTGCAGTAATAGCACTCAAAATCCCGCCTTTGATCGTTTGACCTTTTTCCCTGTAAGGACCCTGTTTCATTGCCAGCGCCTTTTTCACTGCGTCCTTACCTTGCTCCTGCTTTTGTGCTTCCCTTACTGCAGCCACCAATACCTTGGCTTGAATCTTTTGTTTCTCCTCATCCCATCTCATGTAGACTTTCTGGGCTTCCCGAAGCAGCTCCTGCAATCCCTGTACCTGCCACCCATCTATCTTTTCTAACTTTTTCCGAATGTCTTCCCAAGATTTCGCCACAAATTGCATTTTCAACAAAACCATCCCCACCAGAGAGTCAGGGTCCGTCCCCGAATACATTCTCAGACCCTTGCAGAGTCTCTCCAGCCATTCCGTGGGGGTCTCATCTTTCCCTTGGCACTCTCGGAGTACCTTGCTCATGTTCTGTCCCTTGGGTACCGCCTCCCAGATATCCTGAATTATCATATTTCTCAGATTTATCATTTTCTGCCTCCCCTCCTCCGTCTGGGCTTCCCAAGACAGTTTCTGACCTGGCCATCTCTCCTCCCCAACTCCCCCGTTAGGGTTCCTCTTTTCCCAATCTTTGATCAGGCTTGCCTGATCATGTCTCTTTCCTCATTGTTAAACAGCGATCTTAGAATTGCTTGGAGATCCTCATAGGTGTATATGCTAGTTCCCAGAAACTCATCCAACCTTTCTGCCACCCCCAAAGGATCATCCATTAATTTTCCCATCTCTTTCCTGAATGCCCTAACGTCATTCGTGTCGATCGGAGCATGTACAAAACCAATCACTCCCGGAGCCGTCGGCACTTCCCGTAAAGGGAAGATGCAGGCCTTCTCTTCCTCATGCCCACTGTCTCCCATGGTTGCCCTCCTTGTTCGCCGCCTTGTCCGATGGGCCAGGGGAGAGATGTCTCCAGAGACGGTTACCTGCTTCTTGTCAGGTTTGGGAGAGGTCTGCGGCAGCAGCTGCTCACATGGGAGCGGGTTTGCCGCCGCCGCTTGTCCATGTGGAAAGGAGAGCGTCGCAGCCTGCTCCGGTGGGAGCGGCGGCGCCGTGCCCTGACTCAGCAGGACCACTGCCTCGAGAGGCATCGCAGGCACCAGTTGTGCCTGCACAGGTTCGGGTTGTTGCGGAGGAACAAGGTAAGGGGGTGGAAGATTTTCCAAAGGTTCCCACTCCTTTCCCCTGTTTGCTGCGCGTCGGAGGGCTCATATCGGGTATAAACTCGTACAAGCATACCTCCACATCTCGGCATACTCAATTTCCTCAAAATCCTGTGGGCAGCGTTTAAACACGTGATCGTACAAGGACTCGCAAGTCCAAGCTTCAAAAGTGCCAAAAATCGGCCACACCACATATTTTCCGATCTCCTACCCTCCCCATTTTTCTATGCAAAAATGGATCATTTTCTCCTTGGATCTCCCCACTCTCCTTGGACTTTTGTCCCAATGTTCTAACATCCACCCCAACGGATTATCTCTTGGGATTTCTGGCAGAACTTTTCTGGGACCCTGGGGAGGTTTTTCCTGGGATTTTCTCTGAAACCCGCTCTTTCCCAACGCCATTTTTCCAAAGATTGCTGCAATTTTTCTTACCTTGTCTCCTCCGGCTGGGATATTCACCACAAGTCCCATTTCTTTGTCCAATGCTGTCTTTGCGGGTTTGCGAAAAGCCACCAGTCTCACTCAGTCAAGCAGAGAACTGTTCTGCTGACTTTTTGACTGATTCTTACCTGTTTCCTCTGGATGAGAAGGAAGACGGGTTCCTAGAATTTCTAGGATCCTCTCTTCTCCCTCCTGACCCCAACTGTGACTGATTTTCCCCCTCGAACTCCCTCCGAGCCTCAGGTCCCGCATGTGTTAAGCAAAAACGTTCTGCTTCCCCCCCAACCAACCACGTCCCTCGCGGGATAGTGGAACTGCGATGGTGGGGTCGGCACACGCCTCGTGACAGAGTCACATCTCACATACACATTCGGTCACACCCCACTCAACCACGTGATACTCACGATTCGTTTTCCCACGTGGATTTCTTCATGCACATCGATTTTTCCAAGTAAAAAAAACCCTCGGGCTCGGGGATCCCTCTGGATCATTCCGAGTTTTCCGAGAATTGGGCCCATTTTATCCCTCTTTGGCTGTGGCTCCGGTTTCAGTTCTTGTCAATTTGGCAATTTGATTGGTCTCACGGACTCCAATCCTGCTCAGACCGCTGTAATCAGCGGGGCGCCCTCCGGGTGGGAAAGGGGTCCCAAACCCCAATATCAAATCACGACAGGTTGTCACCAGATTGTTATAAATGATCAAATTGTGATACACCACCACCACCACTCCAAATTGGAGTATGTGTGTAATTGAAGAAAAGGAAATTAACAGTAAGAATTGCTTTGCCTTACTTGAGCCATCTAAAAGCTGGATTTCTAGTTAGAACCAGTCATCTGGTCTCAGTTTATTGCCAATGGGTATAGATGGTAATTTCCAGAGAATTAATTCTGTGTATTTCTTACATTTATTATGCAATTAACTACTCCACAGATAAGTTCAGCTCATTCCATTTCCTTGAAAAGGTTCTTAAACAACTAGTTCTAAACCGAAAAGGTCAAAGTTAAATGTGATTACAAACCACCTCCAAGGTATATGGGACAAAAATTTACTGCCTACTACAACTTTTCCTTCTTGTTCCTTTTGAAGTAATTGATCATTTTCATAATTTTGCAGCTGAGACTAGACATGCTTAGATTTACTTCAGTCATTTCTCTTCTTTATATGTCACAGGAATACAAAAATTATTTCTGTACCATGTTATAGGCAAGGTGTACGTGGATTTACTTTTGTGTTTCTTTCACAGGAATAAACTTCAGTTGAATCTCTGCAGCTCTTAAAATAGAGCTGCCCTCTCTGAGGATTATTTGCTTGGTATTCTCTCAAGAAATACCACTTTCATCCATGACAAATTAACACTGCTTTAGGCATCAGAAAGCCTCAGAGGACATAAATGTATTGCCAGCTGCCCCAAGGGTGACATTATAACACTGTCAGGGATTAACTGAGTAAAAAACAACCTGATTCAGGCTCTGCTGAGTTGTGGCCACAATGGGAATTCTTAATTTTTAAGCTGGGTATCTGAGTACGTTATTGAAGTGGATGTCACTCAGAGCACAGTGGGTTTTATGAAAACATTGAAGATCTTTAAAAAGACCACAAAAGAGTAAAGTCCAGTACATACAATATGGTTAAAAAATTTAAAAAATTTAAAAAAAAATAGCTGCTGTGTATGTATTATCAGCAGCACTTGTTAATTTCTCCTGGTTTTGGTTTTGCAGTAGGTCTGGTCTCTAACACTTATATGGCCAGGACAGAATGACACGTTTTTTAAGTTTGGTTTTTGAAAAAGGTTCTTCTCCATTTTAATTAAAAAATACAATGGGGTCTACTTGAACAGAAGAAGGCATTCATGCAGTAAAAGTAGCATCTGGCTCACCAGCTTTGCTTAACCTGGGACTTGTGCTAATTCACATGAAACTACTGGTGGGAAAGAATGCAGTAAAGTGTCATAATCCTCATATGGTGAAACCCATAGTTAGTTCACCATAAGGCACTGAAATATTTTCACAAACTGAGCTTAAGGTTCACCCCAATTGGTTCATCCTCATGCTGTCACACAGCTTGCTGTATTTGCTGGCTTGTGCATGCTACCGTAGACTGTTTGGGTGAAACCTGGACATCTGGCAAATAGTGGCAATCCCTCACCTTTCCTTTCAAGGCACTAGCTTGATGTGTGTGGGTGAACTAAATCAGTACCCTTTGTAGACTGCCTGTGACAGTGAAAGGAAGATGTTCTCTGTATCCCTACATCACGAAAGAAGATACTACTGGGAAAGGGATTTGTGCCTTGCTTCATTTACCTTTTGTACAGTTCCAACTATGCTTTTTACTTCCTTCTCACTCTGAAGAGGTGGAAAAACCCAAATTTTAGATCTACCTACACAAGTTCCATTTCCTTTATAAATATTGTAGAAGGAAAAACATTTCTCTTCCCTACACCTTGCTGTTATGCACACAGAGATGCTTCCTTGCAGTAACCATATTGGATAAACCACCTGTTTCTCCATGCTCTCTCATAAACACTGCACTGCTGCTGGGCAGGGATCCTCAATCCCATTCATGCTTGCATCTGGTATTGTGTTCTCTCTTATCTCTGCCACCTCTACTGGTCCAGCAGTGTGGGACAGTGCTGAATGTAGAACACAGCTGACTTTTGGTCATCTGAGTTATACTTCAGACTGACTGTGATCAGGTCAACCCCAAATACCAGCCTAACCTGTACCTTGAGTTACATTTCCTGCTTTGACCCATGAAGCTTTTCAGAGAAGATACAGCTAGTTGAATATGATGTGCCCTAAACCAGATGTTTCATATCTAGTGTTATGGGAGGGAAAAACTCAGTGTTGCACTTCAACTAGAGAGAAGGGTATCTTTAAGCAAGGCTTGCTTAAAGAAGTGCTGTTACCTGGTTTGCTGCCTGGTACAGCCCAATACTGTGGCTTCACCTCCAACATGAGATCCATTTTGTCAGATTAGCATCCATCACATAACCAGATGCACAGGATCTCTTGATAAACCTTGACAAGTCTTGGAAGAACAAACTATTTTGTTTTTCTTAAACTGCCTTTAAGACTCAAGGAAGTCACTTGCCTATTTACCCACCCTAGTGGTGAATAAGTGCTTGGGAAGTGAAAGAGGCCATGGCAGCACAGCATGTCTTCACATGCCCCAGGTGAAAATTATACCTACAAAAGCTGCCACTGCAATTTTAAGCTTGGAACATTTTCCTGATCTCTCATAGTTAATATTGTGGAATGTGTCAGCAGTGTTTGTAGTCATGACTGTAGGATGGAAAAGCTAGTCCATAATTTTTCTGCCCACTGTTTAAAAATACCATATGTTCCTAATGTGGGATTTTCTTTTCCTTCCCATTGTCTTCTTTATATGGTCTGACTGAGGCGGTGGGATGTATTTTTAATGTTGTTTTATCATGGGAGGAGGTGTTTTTTGTTGTATTTATTTGGGGTTTGTCCATATTTTTCAGAGTTACTTCTACAACAATGACACTTTTAACTTCAACTACGCCCAAGCCAAAGCTGCAATGGGCAATTTTAGTGAAGCTGAAGAGGTATGTATTTGTTTTATTTGAAAAAAAAGCAATGGAAACATTTCCCCCATATTCCCCTTTTTCCTTCCTTTTCTTCACCCAGATCTTCATGTTGGTTGAAAATAAGCAGGTTCTGTGGAACATCTTCTTCCCCTTCTCAGGGGAACTGAAACTCTCAGTGAGCACTATTCAGAAAAGATTATCTTGCTAATCTTGTAATGTGAGGTATACAGGGAGTCATGCTGCTTGTGGTGCATCACAAGAGTGCTTGCAGCTACCTCTAATTGATCAAAGAATGGCCTCTTAATCAGATTTTCTATGCTTTGTCTGAGATCCCAGGCACTCTTTCTGTTCAGACTGAGTAGGGCATGCTAAGTAAAAGACACTGAATGGTTAAGAGCTTCTAGGTGTCCCTAGAAATTTGTGGGTTTTTTTTAAAAAAATCTTCCTCTGGGATATGTGGGAGGAAAAGAGGAAGTGCTCCAGTATCTTATTCAGCAGCATTCATATGCAGCTGGAAGAGATTAACTTCTATACCCAGTACTTTTTTATGTCTGTGTGCAGCAGAAACTTAATTACAACTAAAATATGCAAAAGCAAATAGCTATTATGAAGGTGGAAACAACATTTTCCACAAGACCAAAAAAGAAGACAAGCCACAAAAAAAATCCTACAGCACATAGTCTAAAGTGAATCCTATAGGTTTGGTTGGTTTGGGGTTTATGTTTGGTTTTGTTTTTCCAGTCTTTCTAACTTTTTAACTATCCAGGTTTGTCAATAATAGAGCCCCCCTGGCTTTATAACTTGTCTCTCCCCCCCATACCTACCTTCCCATCCAGCACCCTCACCCCTTCATTTCTGTGACCCAAAATTGCATCTCCCTTTAAGAAAAGCATCCAAGACTGTAAGGAAGATGAATATCTATTTGAATTCAACAAGCTTTCAATTCACTTAGCATCATGAAAATCTTTCAAAACTATGCTAGCAGGCTATGCTCATTCCTGAAACTCCATAAAAATGATAATGCTCTAAGTTTTAGCAGCAACTACACAACAAAGAAACACAAAGTTATAAACTCCTGTTAATCTACATTTTTCCTCTTATGTTTTTTAGAAGCTGTTCTATAGAAACTTGTGTTATATAGGTGATGCATTTAAATACCAGAATTATATAATTACATTGATTCATCTGGCCTCATGTCTGATCTTGGGTCATGATGACAGTTCCATATAAAGCTCAGCCTTCCCCTGTGTCTCATAAACTTGTAAATCATCTACATATAGCACTTACGAAGTTATTTAAAAGCATACCTCCCTGGACATAATAAAATAAAACGTGATAAAGTGCTACTTACAGTGATAATACTGCTTTCTTTTCATTTCTTCCCCATTACTCCTTCTCCTCCCCCTCTAAATTAGGGGATCAGGAATGTTTAAGCAATACAAATGTCAGTAATTTGTATAACTCACTGTTCCAGTACATGCATCTATTTCTATAAAGGTATTTTGATTTTCATCAGTAGCATCCAGTATAGTTACAAATATACTTGAGAGAGGCATAAATCGTTTTTTTTTTTCCTTTGAACAAAGCCAGAGTACATTTTAAAATGTATAACTTCCCCCACATATCCCTTTTTATGCAGAATGTAACAAACCTGTATTTGTTCAGTAAGGTACAAAAGATGAATGCTTTTCCTGAGAATCTTACTGAAACCAAAATGGTTAGAAATGGCTTATTGCAGACCTGGAATGATCTGACATGTATGGAAGGAAAGTCTCATCTACATGTGAAACTTGTAGTATTTCAAGAAGATGCTAATACAATTGCTTGCATTGCTTTCTAAACAAACACATTCCAAATAGCTTTTCCCACAGGCCCAGTGTTCTTTTGTGCTGTTTGTGTTGCATGGCCGCCCACTGGCGCTTGTTCAGGGCAGGCCGCACCCTCTGCACAGCTTGGTGTTCTGAAGCTGCACAAGTCCCCTGACAAACAGGGCACTGTGTGAATCCTCCACCTACTCCACACAGAGGGATGCCCCCTGCACTGCAATTGCATACCCAAACTCTTCTCATGAGCAGTTGTTTGTGTGACTTAAACCTTATCTGTGTGTTGAAATGAGGAAGGTTTGCCTTCTGTTTGTTTAAAAGTACATGCGTGTATAATCTTTCCTTTTCCTTCTTCCTGCAGGTGTTCCTTTTGATCCAGAGTGAGAAGATAAAAAGTGATTTTGTTTACCTTAGCTGGCTGGCTCGCTGCTGTGAGTCACTTTACTTTCAGCATTGCGGAATACAGATCCTCCTCTATTGCGTCAGTCCTGGCAATCCACTCTCCTAATTGAATTTAATGTTGTAGGAGGATTCAGGACTATGAAAGTGAAAAGCTGATTGCACTAGTTATAGTGTGGGTGGTTATTGCACCTTTCATACCTCTGGCTTTTATAAGCAATTACTGCTTCAGTGCAATGCTGTTATAGTACTGTCAATGCAGCTTTGTCCTGACCAGTGACCCTTTTTCCTCTCAATTGTGTACTCAATTGCATGAGTGAAGACTTTCTGTCTTAAAACACTGAGTTACATCTCTAAAATGTTCCGAGTAAAATACAAAATAGAAGCATTCATACTGGGTCAGGCTCAAGGGTCTGTCTGCCTTCAAGGTTAGCCAGATGTCTAGGGAAGAGAAGAGTCAGGCAAGCATACATGGTATTTTTCTTCCTACCATGTTACTCTACATGTTGTCCAAACTGCTGTGCCTGAGGGATATCCTTATAATCTCCAGCATGTGTTTTTCTTTCAAAAACTTTTAGAAGAGTTCTTTCCTTGAATTTCATTGAATCAAGGAAACTTTTGCCGTGTTTAATATTCTATAACAAATCTTACTTACCAGTTTTTAAAACAGTGCAGAGTACACCTCAGTACAGAGACAGCTGCTGTGCCACATACAAAATAATATAGAAGTGGGCTTTTCTGAGGACTCAAGTCTGAGACTCCCTGGGCTAATTTGTTTTCCTTACAGTGCCTCAATATAAAAATGTTTTCTTATCAAACCATTTTCAGCAGTTGTACCTGGAATGTAAATATGTATGTTTTGGGATGTTATGCCATATTTTAGATGTAGTAAACATCTCCTAACATGATCTTTCCAGACAGGCACATCACACATAGGGATGCCTATCTATGACTCTGTTTTAGGATGTGCCAGTTTATTTCCTTTTTAATTAAGCTGCAGTACCAGATTGTGTTTATGAATGTTTTATTTGAATATTTTATGGGAATGATAAATATAGTTATCTTTTTGTGTCAAGTATGTAAATTACTAACAGATCACATTATAATGCATTAATGTCAGAGTATAATTAGGGATTGAGTATTAAACAATTCAATGCTGAAATATTTCCAAGGGGCAAAGTACAAGAGATGCATCCTTTTACATGACAGAATGTAATAATTGTTTAGTATGATAGTACTATTTATACCAAATTCTTCTTGAAGGGAAAGTCAAAAAACCATTGGATTAGCACAGAACTGCATTGCTCTAGGTAGATTGGTGTTGGAAATTGAGAACTGGCTGTTTACCACTGTATATGGTATTTGGAGCTGATGAGAGATAAATCCAATTTGATGTCTTGCTGCCTCCTAAATGAGAAGAATCTATAAATTCTGTGATTTGGTGTTATATGTTTGTTGTTGATTACCACCCATTCTACCTGCAATATAAGTATAGACGTAGTGGACACAGATAGAACAAGCTAAACAGTCTCTCTTTTGTAAAAACACAACAGTGATCCTTATGTGAATAGCCAGGTACTCTCAGAGCAGCTGTTAAAGCTTGAAAAATAAAGGAAAACTTACTTATATTTTCTTTTCTCCCAGTGTTTGAATAAACCTGGAATTATGAATACCAACCATAGATTCAAGAGAACGGCTTCTTATCACCAAGAAATAGAACTTTTGTGTTTAAACGCCCTAGTAGAATTTCTACTCATCAAGATAGAAGATTCAGATTCATTTATTTCTAACTGTGATGTTTAAAGACCAATGAAAAATTCTAGTCATATACACAAATTTAAAACCAGTGTGGGATCTAGGAATTTAGAAACATTTTTTTCTAGCAATGACAAGTTTTGTTATGCTTGGAGGGGCTTCAACCTCTGCCCTCTCCTTTTGATTTGTTATGAATTCATGGGAATTGAAGGTTTAGACTGACATGGGCACCAAGTATTAAAGACCTCAGTTTGGTGCCAATTAACTTTTTTTTGTCTGTAAGGACACATAATTCTAAATCTTATCATATAAATGGATTGCCATTTGTCCTGCATAAAAAACTTCTCTGATGCTTTCCATTCTATTCCTTAATCACATCTGAAATCATGAGAGTTGTCCTTGTTGCATATCTGTGAAATATAAATTAAGATGTAAACACTATAATTATTCCTTTTGACGCTGCTATTCTCTGCTGAATTGGCTGTTATCACTAGTAAGGCAGAAGATAAGGACGAGTTCCCCTTCCCAGCCTCATGCTCATGGCTGAGACATTTACATTAAACAAAGAAATACAGGAATATCTGTTCCACCTGCCACTGAATATTGTGCATAGCATATTCTTTTCACAATTCCAGCTTTTTCTTGTTGTTGCAGATATTATGAATAAGAAACCACAGCTAGCCTGGAAGCTCTATCTGAAGATGGAAACATCAGGGGACTCCTTTAACCTACTGCAGCTCATTGCAAATGATTGTTACAAAGTGAGTTTTCTCTTTAGAGCTTGGTGTATAACATGTTAATTCAGTGATTGTATCAACAGTCATTTTTTGATAGTTTTTATCATTGTCATCACTAGTGAATTTTCTGTTGTAATGGCAGGATGTCTAATAATGTGAATGAGTTGGCAAGGATTAGTCAGTATTTTAACCTACAGGCCTTCTTGGTAGAGAACCCATTGATTACACTGTTGGTAAATTACTGCATGCTTGAGCTATCAATAATAATAACACTTGCTTCTCCTACTAGGGATTCATTATGGGTAGAAAGGACAAAAAACCTTAAAGGAAAAAAATCTAGCATAGATTCAGCAAGATGCCTCATGCTTCATGCTGCTTGTTTTTTTTTTTCAGGACAGTATTGTGTTTTCCTTACAGTTTGCAATGGGAGATACTCTTTGTGATCTCAAAAGCAATATTCTAAAACTGAAAGAATTATCCCTTGTACTTCTTTCAACTACTCAGTTACCATCTCACCCTAAAAGTCTAGTTGCTCAAGCAAGTGACTATGCCTCTGGTGTTTCCCATAACTGCAATTTGTGAAAGCAGGTTGACAATCAGACCTCATGTAAAATCTCTCTCTAGATCATTTAAAGTCTCACTTAAATCAGTTGATTGCTTTGTCTAAATTCTTTTCAAAACCTTCTTGTCCTGAAGAGGAGAAGTAGCTTCATATTTTGGATTTATCTAGAGCTCTTAAAAGCTGCATATATAGAGCTAAATTTTTCAGCCTAATTATATGTCTACATATGGCCATAAATGACTGCTCCAAAATTGTTACTTTAGTAATATACTTTGTCTTTCTACACTAGCAGCCATTGTACCTCTTGAACTAAATAGCAAGGTCCATGTTGTTTGATTTTCTGTGGCATTTTTCGGTTGTTTCTGAAACATTACATTATATTGGAGATTCACAGACAGTGCCAGAGATGTGACTTAAGAAGGCAGTTGCATTAGGCTTTGTTCAATGGAAAACAGAATGAACATGAATGGAACAAGGTCAGCAGTGTCCTGAGAGGTGGTGTAGCTGGATGCCTGGTTGCTGTGCTGATAGAAATTGGTCAGTGAGGAAGTTGGCACACAGTATTTCGTGTTAATTTCTTGATGCTTTTTATGCAATAGTCCATCTTGTCCATATGGGGAACAGCACATGACTTGGGGTGAAGCATTTCCTAGATTTATGTCAGATAGAAGAAGAACATTAAACCTTGCTTAGTGGAACTAGATCAGATACTAATTTGGATAGATCAGTACTCTAATTTTTCTTCTTCTTTTGACGCATCTGGTAGTGTTTATACTCACTATCTTAACTTCCCATACATTGAAGTGTTTGTCAGTCACCAGTGGTTAAAATCAACATTTATGTGAAGAAATGAGAATTATTACTCATCCTGTAGTACCAGTGTTTCTCTGACTAAGGTTTCCAAATGTAGCTCCCACAGCCTGCACTTTTTTCTCTGCAGGCTTCCAGCTACCAAAGGACAGGAGGTTGTGCTCACTCTACCTTCTGTGATCTTTCATGGGAAAATTCTAGTCACAAACAACATTGTCCTTCAGGCTTGCTCAAGTGGAGAGCACTCATACAGCCCACATGAGATGTGCTATGCTGACTTCAAAAGCCACAGTTAATCTGGTCACTCCTTTTGCATTGACTGTTGCCAAGCAACTTGCTCCTGGTTCCCAATTACAAGTTGAGAACCTAAGGCAGAAAAAAGATAGGGTACACATAGGGATTTTCCTATGCTAAGGAAAATTTTGGATTATAGAGTCACTGAATCTTCTTTTGTACTGTATTGTAACAGTGAAGAAAAAAGATTAAGTTAAACTCAGAAGATAAACAAATATGTGGCCATGTCTACATGAGGAAATGTGGTTTCATCTTCAAATGTCTGGACTAGTTGGAGGTTGATATTCTGTCAAGGGTTTTGGTATAGTTGGTACGACACTAGATAAGGGCACCTCAAAAAAAGATGTTGTAATACCACCTCTTTCCCATTTCTTTAACTGCAGTGTCCCTGTTCTGTGTCACTTGCTGCCTGCAGAAAAACAGGGAAATGCACTTTGCTTCTACAGCTTATTGCTGATTTCAGAACACTGGGTTCTGTGTTTTTAATCCCCTTTTGAAAGGTGGTCAGGAATAATGTTTCACTTTCTGTGCAGATGCGTCAGTTTTACTATTCAGCCAAAGCCTTTGATATTCTGGAGAGACTGGATAATAATCCTGAATACTGGGAAGGCAAGAGAGGTGCTTGTGTGGGTGTATTTCAAATGATCTTAGCTGGACGAGAAGCAAAGTGAGTATTCTGTGTTGTATCTGAATTTATATTGCTCTTTTCCTATTTCAGCTAGCTGTAAACCAGAATTATAATCTCAGCTTTAGGACTACATATCACCTTCCAATCTTTTATTGAGCTTTCAGAGAATAGACATTCCATTCAGATGCTCCATATGCAGTCTTCAGCTGGAAGTCTATCTTCCACACCAACAATTATAGAATATATGGTAGAGAATAATTTATGAGCAAGTGCTGTGGACTATAAAATACCAAAATACTTTAGTCATCAGCACTAGGAAAAGCTAGGTTATAAGTGTAGTAGTATGTTCATGAACTGGGGAAAAACAACATCATTTCATCTTGATGGTGTAAGAATGGAAAACTATCACATGACATTTTAAAATGCATAGAACAGAACTAAGGGAACATTTACTCAGCACTGTAGGAAGGACATGATTTCTCTAAACAAAGAGTAGATGAGACTGTGCTTTCATTAAAATTTACCTTCTGAAAACACTGACCGTGTCACACAAATATACTTACTTGATGAAACCTTAAAGGAAATCATCTGTGTTACTGATAATTTTGTTTTCGGCCCATTTCACTGGATGGGGGAATGAGAGAGAGTAGTGAAGCTGTATTTAAGAACTGCTCCCTTGTGAATATTCTGCTGTGATGCCAGATGGCCATTGTCTTCTGGCCAAAGTTGCTGTTTCCTATATGACTGGTAGGTGTGTATCTTGGCTTCTACACCTTCCTTCTATTCACTTCTCTGCTGGAATAATCTCATTAACTACTATACCTTTCAAGTGTCCTTTTAACAATCACTGCAGCAGATGCAGTAAAATACACATAACTTGCCTGTTTTTCAAAGTATGCAATTAAGTTCTTATTGTAAACTAAATGGCAAGCTGCAGCAGGATTTATATAGGTTTAATAGTAATAGGTTTATTCTATTAGGAATGTTGATTTCCATGTTATTTGTGTTTATGTGTATTGTGTTATGTGTAAAGTGCTTTGGCAGCATTAAGCTAGATGTTGCCATACTAAAGACTAGCAAATAACATTAAAGAACTTTTTAAAGTTTGGTTTGTTCTGGGGAACAATTTTGCAAGAGTGAGGGTATGTATACAAATACACACATATGCAGACACTAAACTAATTACATTTTCATGATTTTATTTTTTAACTTATCATTTCTTTACAATTGTATACAAGACTGTTTTGTTGATCGCTTTTTTTGTCTCTGGGATCGCATCTATCGTGCATTTTAACCTATTCCAGCACTGCAGATGAATGGACCTCTCTGTCTCAGAGAACCTATGTTTTGTGAAATAGTTTGATGTGAGCAGTTTATTGTATCAGTTGGGTCTAACCCTCACTTAAATCTTTGCTTTTCACCCTTGTAGAGAGACTCTGCGGGAAGTTCTGCACCTTCTGAAGAGCACTGGTAATTCTCAAGTAGAGTACATTGTTCGCGTCATGAAAAAGTGGGCCAAGGAGAACAGAGTCCCTGTTTGAGTCAGTGTCACAAAATGAACCAGGTCAGTTGCTCCTGTATGTCTGGCTGGAAGACAAGGGTCTTGGTTTCTCCTGTGCATTCTGGGTATCTCCTTCCTTGCAGGACTTTAGGCATTCAAGCAGGTTGACCCAGCTGAGGAAGAACGTCCTGCACTGAGATTCAAAACATACAGCAACTTTATTGGCATGTTTTCTGTTGTACCACTCTATTCCTCAGAGATTTTTTAATAGCAGTTCCAACTGTCTAAAAAATCAAGGTGCACCTCAAATATTCCTCCACAAAAGTTACTGAACTGCATGGTGGGTTTTTTCCCCAGCAAGCCTTTTGGCCTCTGGAGAAGAACAATTTGTTACGTGACTCAGACAAACCTACTTTAGCAAGTGATGGAGTGAGGCAAATAGAGATGGTGACAGTGATACCATTAGGCACTGCTAGGGTATCAGATAATACAAAAGGCTTAACATAGAATCATATGATCATAAAATGGTTTGAGTTGGAAGGAACATTAAAGATCACCTAGTTGATGGGCTGCCATGGGCAGGTACCTGCCATGGGCAGGTACAGCTTTCAGACAGTTTTTTTTTACTCAGAGCTCAGGTTCCTCAATACTTTATCCATCCTGGCCTTGAACAGTTGAAGGGGTGGGCCATCTACAACTGCTCTGGGTAACTTGTTCCAGTGCCTCACCACCCTCATAGTAAAGAATTTCTTCCTGATACCTAAGCTAAACATAATCTCAGTTTGACACCGTTCCCTCTTATCCTGTCATTACATGCCCTTGTGAAAGGTCTTTCTTCTTTAGGACTTTCATAGATTACCTATCTGGGTATTCTGAGGAGTATCCTTTTCTGGATGAATTTCAATTCAATATATATATATATATTGAATTTCAATTCAATATATCTACCAATACCCTAATTTGTTTTTTTTTTTGTCTGTAAGGATTGTTTTCTCTCTTATCATCTTTTTCAGAGCATGGAGACTTATTTGACTGATGGTATTGTTCAATCTCACTTTGAAATTTAACACTCAGAACATTTCTTCATGTTAATATAGTTCACATGAGAACTTTATCAATCTGATGGATAAAAAGATCTTTTGAATTATTTTGTTCAGCATTTACCACTGTCATGAGCAATATATTCATTATACTTATGGATTTATTATACTGTCCTGTTTTTTTAAGGAGAACAGTTCAGGGAATACATAATTCTAAAAGAAGGCAACAGTTGTAACAAAATTGTCTTATACATTTGATAGTAAAAGCATTTGTATATTATTTGTAAAAGAAAACTTTACATTTTATAAATTTGTAAAATACTTAAGTATTTTTTTATCTTTTGAGGGGAATTGAGAATACCATATTCCCTACTGTCTGTGCATTGATTAAAGCTCTTATTTGAATCTACAGTTGAATGTCTGATTGGTCTGTGTTGCTTCACATTGCAGAAGTTGAAATAGCGTATTCATTTTGCTGTGGAAGAGGGCAGGTTTGTGGCTGATTGTTAAGTGCATGTTCATAATCAGTGAGAGGCAGGCCAATGGCCTTGGTCCTGATCTTATAGTAGTTTGCTGAAACTAAGGCAGCCAGATGTATGTGGAACATGCACACCTTTCTGCCATATAATGTGTCTGGTTTTACTGCTTTGAGCAAAAATGTGGGTATCATTGTTCAGGTGTCTAGAAGTACATTGATAGTTGTGGTTACTTGCACTTAAATCTAGAAACTGATCCATTGCACTAGCAACAATGAGCCTTTCAGCAGGGCCAATGTTACACTCATTCAAAAGAGGTGTGAAAGGAGCAGTATTTTCACTGAAAGTAGTTACAAAACACTTCACTCATGAACAGCATTTTTCTTTTCCATCTCAGTTTAATTAACTTGGAAACAGATTGGGAATACAATTATGAATCTTGGTACAAAGCTTCAAAAAATCATGTTGGTGACTTTGTAGCAGATGTTAAATGCATCTAATTACTCCCTTTATTGAAGCTTAACCTGCAGGAGAGCTGAAGAGCATCCAAATCCATTACAGACCATTTTACATGTTGGTTGAATCTTCTGAAATAAGTGTGATGGTTTTGCAGCATAAGGGCTTGGGGGCCAATTTTAATTTCTCTTGTCTGTGACAAGAAGTTTTAATGCAGAAGGGAAGAAGTTTGGTTTTTAAACTCACCTTTATTTACTGTAGCCATAATGTCATATTTGATATGCTAAATAACATGGGCTTTAGCACAGTGCATTTTATTGACTGGCAATAAAGCTTTTATCATTTAAGATAAAACAGGGGACTGCAGGGCTTTGCCTTGAGCAGTGATGAAATAAGGTATTTTACATCCTGTCTTAGCATTTTTAGGTCTCGGTAATAGAACAGATATGTAGGTACTAGTAAAATGCAGAACAAGAAAAGTACTGAAATACTGGTGTTTATAGAAATACTTCTAGAATGTGTCTTCCATTGTTTAATCTGAGGTCATATTCAAAGAACAGAGATGAGAAGTTGCCTTAGCTGATACAGAAATGAAAGGTAGTAAAGAATAGATAAAATTTTATCCCTGTCCATTTCTATATTTCCCTAAATTGTGGAAATTTAAGGAGTCGAGGTACTCTAAATAGGATGGCTAGGAGTGAAGGCAGATGACCTATTGAGCAAGCAGGCAGTGAAGAATGCATGTGCAGAGTCAGTGAAATGGGTAAATTTATTGGGTCAGGAGTAAGTGAATATAAAATTGAAACAGTGGCATTTCAGATAATGTAATGAAAGGAAGACTAAAGCAGAAAGAAATTGCTGCATCATTATAATTTCAAGGAAGAATATGGAAATTAGAGTTATACTCTGAATAAGCATCTGATTCTGGAAAAATAAGCTACAGAGAATGCACAGAAGCTGCTCTGCTAGCAATCATAGCATTAATAGTCACTAGTAGAGAAAGCCAAACCCCAAATAACATGTAACTGCTTTTAGTTGAGTGCTGACCCATTCCTGACGGATAAGAAAGTCAACCTTGAATTAAACTTGTTAATACCTGAACAGCAGCTATGACAGTAACACCTAAGTGAATTAAACTGGAGGTGACAAGTTCACTGTGAAAGAAAAGTCATGTCACATTATAGCTCTGGACTGTAGCAGGCATTTAGGTTTATGTGGTTCCCTCAGCTGCAAGCTGGCTCATTGATCTTCATAAGAAAGCTGTCTGAGTGTGAATGAGGAGCTTGGCTAGTAGGCAGTCAGACACAAAGTAAACAATTACCTAAATGGCTGCTGCTACTTGTAGCTTCACTATGTGGGAGCTATACATGCATTGAAGAAAACATCTAGATTTTGCCCACTGCTTTACTCTTTGACCATTTTTCCTCTGTATTATCTCCAGAAGTAACTTCCACTCACTCTTTTTGAAGTTTCATTTCCAAATTTCCCTCTTCCCTTCCAGTCTATGACATGGTGATTGAATAACCAGACAATGGCATGAAAGTGTTACCAATATCATTAAAATCAAGTCATTAGTCAAGTGATAGATAAGCTGGCCTAAGACTATGTAGTGCAAGATGGTAGATTTCACCAGTGTTGAATCCAATAACTAACTCGACTTACCATAAAATATTTGCCAGAAAAACTTAAGAGTGTTAATTTGAAGATGGACAATGAAAAATCCGTAGTTTTATTTTGAAATTTATTCAAATGGTTTAATCATATTTGCTTTTTTAGAAATTGTACCTTAATTCTAAATTCAACTTGTTTAGCCTTGTTTTCTCATATTCAGTTCTTCCAATGTTCATCATTGCTGTTAACCATTAAAGCCCGGCATTCTTTGGTTTGGTTTGGTTTTTTTTGTGGTTTTCTTTGGAGTTCTTTTTTGTCTTTTAAAGTGCAGCAAGTCAATTCTTGTTTGTATGAAAGACAGATTCCCCTGTAAAGGTGTCTTGCTGGCTGGAACATTGGCAGTTGGTTTGCCAACAGATTTTTTTTGAAAACATGGCTGCTTAGCACTGGACAAAATTTCTCTCTGTATGTAACATTAGAATATGCTTCTTCATAGAGCTGCTTGTTATTCTTCTGCAGAGGTACTCAAAGACTGCATTCACCCTTTTGGCCATATTATCACAGGGGAGCCTTGCACTAAACTGGTTCTTAGCTGGGACATGATAGCTAGGATTTTTCCAGAATTGGTATTTTCCAGAATACAGTCTATGCTTTGGAAGAGACAGCCTACCTTTTGTTCTACAAAAATACATTTTGTTCAAATTGGCTTAGTTTTCCACCTTACGCAGATCACTCTGCATGACTGCTTATCCCCACTAATTACTAGTTTGTTTCTCTGGAGCTATTTATTAGCACAGTTTTACAGCCATATCTGAGTCATCAAGGGGTTTGTTGGATCCTCCATACTTGCAGGATCCCCAAGACATTGTTATTGATGACTGATGGCTGCTTTTCATCATTTATCATTCTCAATTTATTTAACATGTACCTTTCAGATATGGTATTATGCTATTTTTTAAAATTAGGTATATGACATCAGAAATATATGCATTACACTTGCAGGAACTGCAGCACTGTTATATTCAGCTAAACTTGTAAAAGATCCATGTCATAGGAGATATTTCCCATTCATTCTTTATTAAATGAGCCTTTCAGCATCCCAGAGAGACTAATACAGTCCAGTTGCTCAAGTCCTTTTGCATAATTTGAAACAACTCTTTTTTTGGCCCTGCAATCACATTTAGGCACACACTAAAAGGTTACCTTTGACTTCGTAGAGTTTAAGCTTTCATTTGGAACAAATAAAGCAGGCATTTCACATCTCTGGGCAAGGGACAGCTCCTAAATTCCTGATAGGTCTTGCTTAATTGATGAATTACACTAGCATCTATTTATAGATTTAAAAACAAAAGTAATGTTTATATTTAGTAAGAGCTGTGACTTTTGATAAGACACAGCGACACAGTGTATTCTTCAAATAAAAAGAGAACTTCTGTTTCAATTCATGTTTACATGCTTGAATTGTGCTTAGTTGTTTCACATGGTATTATTCTTAGTAATTCTTGAGAAGAATTTAAAATAATGCAGTAAAATAAATAATGGTCTTTAATATGCTTTTACAATAGACCTTCAAGACTATGGGTCTCCAGTTATTTGAACAGGAAATATGCTGTCTCATAGTTTGTAGTGATTCTCAGATACAGCTAAATCAAACTAAAAAGTGGGATACTACGTATGCTGTTCCATGAACCCAGGAATTGCATTGAGTTTTTTGCAGTCCTTAAACCACACCTTAAGCTGGTCCTTAACTGGAGATGAGTAATAAGCCTTAGACTCCACCTTGATCACTGTAAGCAACTTCCATGTGGTCAGTTCTGTGGAAAAAACCACACACAACAGTTCAGAATTATAAAAGGTAACATTTTAAGAACACATGTAATAATGTTGACATGTTTACATCATGTAGTAAAGAACCATGCTCCAATTCCAACAGCTCCAATTCCAACATTATTGTAACAGCTACAATTTTCTTGGATGATTTTGTCCTTCTTAAGCATGATGGGATCATTATGCATGTCTACTCTAAAGCTATTTGTACTCTTTTTGTTGCCTTACATTAATGGGTGAGGCCATTATATGGGGAGCCATTATGTGACAAAACTCAGTGTCTTATTTTGCAGAGCTGTTGAATTTACTCAGATCACATGATGTCATTGTGTCTCATGAATCCATGTGTGAAAGCTGTCTCTAAGAAACTGTTACAAAAATTAAATTACAAAACCTGATAAACCAAGTCATAAACTGCCTGGTATATTCCCATATTGATCATTATCCTAACGTTTTCATTCTACCAGTTCAGTATTACTTTTGTCTGACTTATTCAGGATGCCACATGTGCTGAACTTAGTCATTACTGAACAAACTGAGAAGCTGTCTATATAAAATTGTGGTGGTTTTCCCCACCATTTAAAGGCATAAGAGCTATTTTCTGGTCACAGCAAAGTAATTTCTGAGGCAAGCTTTACAAGACTCCTGACTCAGTTTAGCCAGTTGTTCTCAAGCAGGTTTTATCACTTTTCATTCTGCACATCCTCGTTCCCTACTGAGTGTTTTCCCTTCCTGTCTCCCCATTAATGTGATGGCCTTACAGGACTACTGCACTACTGTAAAGTACTGATGCTTTCCACTTCTCTCTTCCTCCCCTTGCACCACCTCTGAGCATGATTTGCATCACTCCCAATTCACAGGCATTCAAGGCAAGATATTTTCAGATTTGTTAAAACGCTAAGTCCTGTTGTTAAAAACAAGAGCAGGCTCCTGGTACTAAAGTGATTTCAGCATTTATTATAAGAAAAAGAAAGGCCTGATGCTAGGGGGCCCGCGGGCCGAGCAGGAGCATTCCCGTCGAGGATGCTGCAACGCCGGTGCTGGGTCTTATTGAACAGCGATGTCCCCGATGGAGCGGCAAGCATTCAGTGGGTCAGATGCCCCTTTTTATCCTGTTTTTTGTCCCTTTGGATTGGTTTCTTTTTGGATCCTTCATTTGCATGGAGGTTTAAGGGGCTTGATTGGCCCATGACAATTCTGTCCAGGCTGGCTCGTTTCGCTTTGGGTGGGGCACTTTACTTAGGTGTATTATGGTACGTTGAGTAAGGTGTTTCTTATAACTACCCTTTTAAACCCCTTTTACCATAACCAAACTAACAGTACATGCTTAACAATCTATCAACTATTTTACAACAGTTTCTAACCTATTTTTAACACTGTGGAAGGCTAAAAGTCAACATGACACTAAGAATAACTCAGTCTCTTAAAACAGTGAGGAGGTGTTCAGATAAGAGTAGACTGTACTATTATTTACCAATGTCAGGGGTAATTCTTTTAAGGTCAGAAAAATGACATCTGAAATAGAAATGTTTTACAGAAAATGTAGTTTGTTTTCACAGGCATTTTGGGTATGTATCATCCAGTCTGTTCTTAAAATCATCACTTCTATTGCTGCTATTCTACACTTGTTTTAATATGCTTCAAAAACTTCACATCATGTCTTCTGAAAATCCAACTTGAGGTGGAAAAAAATTAGTTTTAAAGAATTTCATTTGTCTATTTAAATTATTCATGTATGAAAAGTCGTTTTTCATATGTAATTTTTCAGATGCTATTTTTAATACTGTGGCAAATCAAAAGCAGCTTTGTGTTGAATCTGCAAGTTTGGTATGTAGTTAATTCTCAGTGATAAATATGAGCTTTGCTTTTTTGAAGGCAGTTTGGCTTGGAAATAAAATCGTGGAAGTATGAAAATGCTGAACTGCACATGCAAAGTATGCTTCTGACTATTCTGATCATCAGCTTGTATGAATGTTAAAAATGTAGTAATTTGTTTATGCAATCACTCTCAGCTGTCTGTGATAATGTGCACTTACCTAGGTGTGGAACTTACATCAGTAAAAACAGTTTCCAAAGTGCTGAGAGGCATTGAAAAACTTGGGTAGGAAATTGGAGTTTTGGTAAAACCAGCTTGAAAATGAAAGGAGGAACAAAAAAGAAAAATATTTCTTCAAGGTCACAGCAAATATTATGTTGTATGTCTTAATAACTCTTAGAAGGTTGCTTTGCCATCTACATATATGCCATCTACATGAAATTCTCCCTTTTGGTAGGATGATCATTGCATGACAGGTGTTGCCTGAACAGTAACTATAATAATTTAAAATATATTACAGTATTTAATAAAAATAGGTTTCCTATAATTATCACAATATTTATATTTCACTAAAAACTAGGAAATAGCACCATGGCAAGTGACCAAGGCTCCTCTAGCCAGAACTCTGCCTGAGTCCACTCTAAAGGACACCAAGAGTGTTCGTCTTCTCCTAGGTCAGCACCCAGAAAAGAGACCCTGAGAAGGCAAATCTGTGGCACATTACCTTTTGTACTTCTGAGAATTACTTCCAGACCCTTTTAGTTCATTAAACAGCATTACTACTGGTTTAAGTGTAGAAATTGCAATTCACACTGAGAAGTCCCTACCTGGCTAGTCTTTCTTTCTCGTTTTACAGGTGGGTGGCACAGCTACAGGAAATCATGACTCATATTCTTGTGTGGCTTTCATTGCTATTGGGAGAAGAAAACCGGCAGACAACAATGCAGAGATAAGACAATAACCTGACTCCAAAGTTTCAGACAGCCTGTTAATCTTCGGCTGCCTCCAGGGGTGCTGGCCTGATGGAACAGGCTTTTCATGGGAGATAAGCATCCCATGCCACAAATATCTTTAAAGAAATAGTGCAAATGAGGAAAAAGTGGGGGAGAACTCCCCAGAGCACATAATCCCTCACAACCTCTGTAAACGTCTAGGTGTTTTTACACTTTCAAATGAGCAGGTGTGAATCATAAAAGAGCTACCATTAAAGAAGTCTATGCTTTTCAAAGACAGCTCCTCTTCTGTTTTAAATTCTGCTTAGGTACAGTTTAAGTGATTGTCACAATCAACATGTAACAGGCAGATGCTCCTCAGTTTAAGTTTCTTTGTCAGTTCATTGAAGTCTGCTGCCTTTCTATATGTTTGTATTTTTAAGGAAAGTGTGTGTGTGCCCACGCATATTACTGGGTACTCCTCTACAAAATCCCTTCTATGTTTATTTCTGATGAATTTTCTTGCTCTTCTTTCTATCTACAAAAAAAAAAAATCTAGGATTTCAACAAAAAGGTTATTTTAAAGACCTGTTGAATCGTTCAGGTTGAAAAATACAAGTTTAAGTTCATTGAATCCAACCATTTGCTCAGCAGTACCCTAGCCACCACTAAGCCATGTCCCTAAATGCCACATCTACATAGCCCTTAAATACCCCCAGGGAGTGTAAGCCAACCACTTCCCTGGGTGGCCTGTTCCATTGCTTGACAACCCTTTTGATTAAGAAATTTTTCCTAATATCCAATTGAAACCCCTTTTGGTGCAATTTGAGGTCAACTTTTTCTTGTCCTATTGCTTGTTATTTTTGTAATTCAGTGGCTTTAATTTTCTTGTGATGACTTAGAAGGTAACTAATTTTTTCCCCTGTTTTTTCTTCCTTCTTAGAAAAGTAAAGAATAAACCTGCAAAGAGGAATTTCCTAGGGATCCACTGCTTGGCAGAGAAAACATCTCAAGGGCTGACATCCCCAAATTAATGTCATTTAAGACAGGGTTCACACACCACCTGGAATCATTACTACTATAGAAGTTTACAGCTTATTTGTCATAACTCTAGTGAGCTCACCCTTAGCACTAGGACAAAAGTTGCATGCTTGCTCCAGCAAGAAATCTTGACACCAGAAGCAGAAACAATTATTAACAAGTAAAAAATAAGAAGTAACTGGAAAAGGGTTCTTATCTTGTTAGTTACAATTGATTTTGCTACTGTTACCCAAAGGAACAACTGACCCATATTCTGCTTGGTAAATGCACCTACTTAAGAGCTGATGTTTAATGTCTTAATATTTCATCTTCTCTCCAGGCTCAAAAGATATTCCCACAACAACTTCTCCAAGCAGCTTGCTCTTCCTTGACAAGGATGCAATTCTTCTTTCCTTTTTCTCTCTCCGCTTTTTCTTCCTAACTTGCAACTCCATCTAAATGAAGCTCCTGAGGCTTTGAATTTTCTCTGAAGTTTCTCTAAGTCAACAGTCTTATCCTATGCATTAGCTTAAAGAATGTTACAATGTTCTGTAGGCCATAAAAATCATCAGTCATTCAGAACTTGTGTCAGCTTTAAATTTCTCATTGAGAAAATTCTTCTGAACAGCAGGGATGATTACACCCTCACCTTTGGTTGAGGAGCTCACACTACCATGACACATCCCTTCCTGTAAATCCCTTGACTTCTTTCACTTGATGACTTGCCCTGATTTCTAGCTTAAGTGAGATAAAAGACAACATTTTTTTTCCATTAGCTACCTCTGAGATACACAGTCATGCCATTTATGTTGTTCTGGCACAAAACATGGTGTTGGAAGACCACTTGTCATCTCAGCAAGTGAGCAAAAGATGCACCTAAATCCACTTCTAGGGGTAAAAAGTGCTGTGCTTCCAGTTAGAGGAGCAATAACTACTTGTTGCATAAAAATTGTTACCATTTTTAAAACTTCCTACTGCCATTGAAACCTTGCACTTTTGTCAATTTGTTCAAAGCATTTCTTAAAGCTCTGGAGAGGTGTTCAGTGTCTCTTGGGCTCAAATTCTCCAGTAAGTGGGGCTTGAGCAATTCACAGGGAGCAAATAAAAACGTATGGGATAAAGTTCATTATCACAGTTCCTCTGCCTTGAAATTGTACAAATTAATACAAATTAATTGTGACAAATTTGCCCCATCAAAGGAGATCCTAATTACCTGAAGCTAATGCACACAGCCTTCCTAGAGTGACTTTGGCATTTCTCTACCTGCCTACAGTCCTTCCAAACAGTTTACTTCACTGAAAAGTGTACTTCAGACTTCTCAAGGATGTGGCAGTGCTGCTGATAACAGCTCTTAAATACACATTCCTGAGGAAAGAAAGCTAGAGGTATATTCTTCTGGAAACAGTATTTTTACTTAAAAGAACAACAATAATAAAAATATGAGGGGGCGGGATCCTGCAGATAAATCAGTTTTCTGAATGGTATGAAAGGCATTGGTGTTTCATTTTGGAAAAAAAGCAAGTGGTTTATTTCTTGATTCTGGGTCTAGCAGAGAGTAACTTAGTAAAGCTGTAAGAGAAAAGAGAAATTAAAAAAAAACCCCACACTTAGAGTTTAGAAATCCTCATTAAACAGTAAACCAGCAACCATATTGTTGGTGCAGTGGATTCTTGTGATGTAGCAGCAGTTCTAGTAAAAGCTACATAAACCTAACCCTAACCCTAACCCTAACCAACCACCTGCAGGCTGTATCATCTCCTGACACAGAAATAGAAGCTGCAGCTGCTGTGGCAGCAGTTCCAGTGAAAGGACCACAAGGATCAACAAGATGTGTGGTTGGACCATAAGAAATCAAGGATGTAGTGAGGAAGCAGCTCATGGTAAATGAGGATATTCTCTCTCTGTCTTGGAGACTTTTGAGCAGCGGAGATGTGACTGCCACTGTTATGAGCTGGCTGCCACTACAGCTGTTACCTCTAATGTAGATCCCAGTGCTCACCTTAAGGAAAGGAGAGAACAAACTGCCATCCCATGCCACCTAAGCTTATTATGTAGTAATAGCCTTTGAAGCTGAAAACAAGCTCCTTGGAGAAAGATATAATTGATGATAAGGACAGCTCTGCTTTCTGGTGGGACCCTGGGCCTGCTGCTGTGGGGTGTCCAGCCCAGAGGAAGCCAGAAAATGGCTTCCATGAGGTCCAGGAGAGCAGTGACCACTGGTCTGTAATGAAACAGGGTACAGCTCTGTACAGCTCTACCACAACCAACACAGCCCAAAAACATGAGAGTGCTGCAGACAGGGAAGCCAGTCCAAAGCAGAGCAGGAGGATCCAACCTGCACCAAAGTAGAGGCCTCTGCAGTTTGCTGGTCTGTCTCTGTTGTTTTCTGTATTTGAAACTTAAGTCAGGTCAACAAACTGCTGCTCACTGATGTGGCTGTAGCATCTGTAGTTCCAAGCATCCACTTTGTCTGATCTACTCATACTGGTTTTCACCAGTGAAACAAAAAGCTGTTTCAGTATCACCTCTCTTTGTGTAGTTGTTAAATTTTTTAAACTCTTAATGTGACTCTCTGTGTCCTTCATATAACATACAAAGGGAAGGAATCTGTATTCAATGTTGGACTATTTAACGTGGCCATATCCTGAGAGAAAGCAAAGTAACTGGCAGCACATCTCTAGTTACTTTTTAAAAATGATGCTTGTAAATTTGGTGTTGCACTGACAAGGGCAGCACATTATACTATGTACAGACAGTACCTGAGATGAAGCTTAATAACAAAGAACAAAACAGGTAGGAAAACAGAATAAAAAGTATGGATAAATTACAAATCTGACTCCTACTGAATGTGTTTGAAATGGTACAAGCCTGGAACTCTTATGGTGTATTTAAAACCAAATTCCTTGAGGTTATGATCTAGTGAATTTGGTTGTTTTCTTTTCCAAATGGTTCTAGTATGTCAGACCAAATGTAACATTAACATATTCCAGTAACTACTATGCTTGGCTCTGCTGCCAAGGTTCTTTTTGATTTAGTTCAGATACACAGAACAAACTGTCTTTAGTGACTTCACTTTAAATGCAAAGATCCAGAACTACTGTTTGTCCAGTTGCATAAACAAATACTAAGCCATATAAAAATGGTACGTGCACTCTAAGATGCTTAGAGATTAGATAATACAGAAATAGAGGGTTTACTTGTCTAATTAAAATCCTAGGAGAAAAGGGGGCATATGAATTACTATTTCATAGTAACCTTAGATGTGAAAGGCTGCTTCTAATATCAAGGTCTACAATCTCAGAACAAATGGCCACCTGAAACTATTTCCAAGAACTACTTCTGGTTTTCTCTGTAACCCTACTATGGGTTGAATGATGATTGTTCCTTTCCAGCTTTTTTTTCCCCCTACTTTAAAAGCATGTTAAAAATCTGACCAAGATGTGGTTCCAGGTCTACTCTACACTGGTCTTCCTTGTATCTACACTACAAGACAATATGAAGCACTGGATTCAGGTACTCATAAAACTGATTTTATTCTGGCATGCCCTACATTGATTACTTCCGAATATAGTCCCCTATATCTTAGTTAGGAGACTGAAAGACTGAATGGAGTTTTACATTAGATACTTAAAATACATAGTTTATCACTTTCCATGGATATATCCCAGTATTATCTGTCAAGAAACTACCTGTTGTATTCTTCTTGTACTTATTTCAAGGTCTAGTCACCCATCTGGTAATTGAAAAAAGAGTTCAGCAGAGCTGCAGAAGAGCCTGTGACTTCCACATAAGAGTTCTGTTTGATATGCAATAAACTGCTCTTTTTCTGAGGAAAGGCCCGTTTTTACCATCACAGGATTTAATGGCACAGATTACACAGAAACTTTGATGAGAATCAGAATCTTCCTGGCAGGGTCCAGAGGTCTGGAGCTTAGGGCTGCTCACTCAGTTTGAATCCAGAAATACATTTCCTATTTTGCGCATCAGCTGATAGCTGTATGAAATTCTCAACAGAGAACAAGTGCAACTACCAAATCATGTTGTTACGATGCTGAAAGCCGAAACATATTTGAGAAATACACCCACCTCTACTAAGCTTGCTAGTTGCACCACAACATGCAAGGCTTTAAGATAAAACAAGTCCCTTAGACTATAAAGCTCAACAAAGTTTCAAGCCTCAAAAGGAAAGTTTACATTTCTCAGATCGGGTCAGTCATTGCACTGACTTGCTGCTGCAAGCAGTATTCTGGAATGCCTTCCATTCCCCGTTATTGATGTTATAACTTTCAGTAATATTGTTCTAGTGTCACGGATCTTCTCTGGAGTCTAGATGAAATTAAAAAGTCAAGTCAAAAGGCTTCCTATGCAATGACAGGAAAACATCAAGCACAGTGATGGATGTAGTTTGAAAAGTGGAGTAATGTGATGCACAGAATAGTCTGTTATCATTATGCAAAATAATATATGTAAATTGCCTGCTTTGCATGAGTACATTTTTAAAAAAGAGAATAGACCCACTCCTACCTAGTATTTCTGAGACTAAAAAATGCCCCCAAAATGGTAATGTCTTTTTCTCTGCTCCAATGCAGCTAGAGGATACAATACTCATGATGTTCATAAGCTTCCTGAAACTTCACATTGCCTTGGTGGCATACCTCCATCTGGAAATACCAGCCATCAGTCTGTCAAAGTAGGTGGTGACAGACTGAAACACTTGCAGTATTTGCAGGCAGCTCCTGCTCATGAGGGAAGTCTCGCTGCTGCTCAAACCCTGCCTTCCTCGCGTCGTCCCCTCTCTCTCTCTCTGCCTCTCGCAGCTCTTTCCCAACAAGCCTCAACTGCTCCCTGCAGTCAGAGCGGGTGCCCTCCAGACCAGGCATGGCCACTGAACAAGCTCCGTGCCGCGGAGAGCAGACCGGCACCCCGGGCAGCGGCTGCTCTTCTGTAGGAACAAGCTGCGATCAACCCCGCCATACGGCATGGTTTTGTAAAACCCCGATGTCCTCAGCTGTTCCACTCAGCGTGGTCTGATGCTACCGAGACACGGCGCGTCCGCGCCGTTCTGGCTGGGAACGCCGCTCTCCCCACACGGGTGGCTTTTCTCTGGTGACTGACCCGCAGCCGCCGACTTTGGGGACCTCAGCGGGCCTTCCCCTCAGCAGGCCCGGTGCCCCAGGAGGATGAACGCTGCGCAGCCCCCGCGGCTGCAGGCGGCGGCAGCGGGCCCGGCGTGCGCATCGCCCCGGCAACCGGGGGCGGGCCTGGCGCCCGCGGCGTGTGGGCGGCGGCGGCCGCGCTGACGTCCGGGGGAAGCTGAGCAATAACAGCAGCGACGCGGGCCCGGCTGCGCCTGCGCGGGCTGCGGGGCTGCTCTATTTATGTGGGGGGGCGCCAAGATGGCGGGGGCGGCGAGGAGAACGTAGGGGTAGCTCCGACCGGGCGGCGGAGCGGGGAGGAGGGAGAAGGAGGAGCCGGGGCCGGTGGGAGGGAGCGCGGAGCGGTGTCACCGAACGTGTGAGGCGGGGGCCGGCGGACGGCGGGTGGGGGGGGGCGGCGGCGGAGGATGGCGGAGCCGCGCCGGGTGCCGTTCATTAGCCTGTCACCCGTGCGGCGCCGCGAGGGCGAGAGCCCGGCGCTGGAGCGAGAGCCGGCGGGCCGCGACCCGGAGCCGCCTCCGGCGGGCCGTGAGGCGCCACCGCCGGAGCCGCCGCCGCACGAGCCGCCCGGCGACAGCGCTGCCCGCCCGGAGCCGCCCCGCGACCCCGGCCGGCCCGAGCAGCCGCCGCAGCGGGAGCCCCCACGGCCCGAGCCACCGCCGCTGCCGCCACCGCCGCGCCAGAGCGGGCGGCAGGAGCCACCGCCGCCGCGGGAGGCGCTCCCGCTCCGCCAGACGGTCCGCCTGGAGGTGGTGCTGAAGGACCCCACCGAGGAGGGCTGCGTGGAGTTCAGCTACCCGGAGCTGCTGCTGTGCGGGGACTCGCGGGTACGGGACTTCCCCTTCTTCCCTCCCCTCCCGCCGGCACGGCCGCGCTTCCTCCTCCTCCTCTCGGCTGCCGGCGGCCCCGGCCTTGCCGATGGTGTTACCGGTTACCCCTTGCTGCTCGGGGGTGGTCCCGGTGCGGCGGGAGGGGCGGCGTCCTGGAGGGAAGTCCGGCTGCCTTGCCGTCGCTGCGCGCTCCTCCTGGTGCTGAGGCTGCGCCTGTGCCCGTGGGGGGAAGGGGAGGCTTCCCACTTGTCCCTGAGCTGGCCAAGGGCTCCTGGCTTCTCCTGCCGGCTGAGGCGGAGAAGCGCCACTGTCTTGTGTCCCGCTTACCCCGGCTCACCTCCCTGCCGCTCCCCTTCCCTACCCCGAGAGGTGTTGCATCCTCCCTTCCTGGGAGCCCTTTACCGGCAGCTGAGCGAAACTCTGACCACGCCGGTCTGTATTCCGGGTTGTCCCTAGGCTGTGTGCAGGTAAATAAAGAAAGCCCGGCTCTGCTATAAGCCTCGAGAAGCAGGGAAGTGATCATTAGCAGACTTGGAGAGGAGTTCTTGTAGTCTTGAAGGAGACAGGGATAAATGAGAGTTAATATTGAACTGGTAACCACACCTGTAAGTGTTGAGAACTTAATTCAAGGAAGAAAACTAAAGTGTTCTTCCTTTCTTGTTCCTCTCAAGCAGAAAGTGTTTGATACTTGAACTACTTTGTTTTTTTAAGGATAAAGCTTCTGCAGACTTTAGGAAGCAAGCAGTGTTAGCCAATCAACAGGGCCCACTGTTCCAAGTAGGAAGGAGAGACACATGTCCTTAAGCTGGTTACGCTTGAGCTGCTCATTCTTAATTGTACTTAGTTGAGTGAAGTTGTACTTGATTTAAATAGTTATGGCTTCTCTTTAATCCAGTGCACAGTTTTAGAGAAAGCTTGTCTCTTACTGGAAAAGGCAGAGGGCAAGTAACTACTACTTAGAAGGCTGTGGTAGATCTGGTGATAAAAGCAAGTATCAAATACCAGTACAGATACTACCATGGGATTTTTACATACAGGACAAACTTGAATATGGTTAAAACTTTTCTTCTGCACCAAAGTGTTTCTAGGAGATGACGGTGCTGTAGCTATACTTAGCAAGCTGCTCACTTTTTCTGCTGTAGGAGGAATATATACACATTGGATTGTGTTCAAGTGTGGAAGGCAGAAAAATCAGTGACTGATTTTAATCCCTCAGATCTTGTCATGCAAGTTAAAAGGTTCCTTCTGTTCATCCTGTCCTACAGCTGTTGTGGGCAAACAGTGCCAGTTATGACTCCTCAGAATTAGTGTAGCATAATCATGCTGCTCTCTGAAGTGCAATCTTTCTGAGCAGTTCTGTGAAGGTGAAAATTGTGTTAGTGTTTAGAAGTGGTTCAGTACTTGAAGGCTGACTTTTCCCTTTGGCAGTTCCCAGTTCCATAACTGCCTCTTATTCTGAAGGTTGCCAGTATCCTAATCACATACTCAGGGAAAACGGGCTCTTTCTCATGTAGTTCTGATGCAAATTCCATGTATTTTGGGGGTGGGAGAGCATTTATTTAGGGGATTTTGGTACAGCTGGGATCAGAAACTGCTTTTATGGTAGAGACAGTGATAGTAATGCTTTATAAGAAACTTCGTGTATTTTTCAGCTCCTTAGAGTCCAAATTAAAATGAATGGATCATAATGGCATTTCTGTTACTGGGTTGTGGAATAGTCAGCTGATTTACTATGAAAACAGTGTCATAAACTAGGATCCTTTTAAAGTGATTCTGAACTTTTACTCATGTTTAAAACCTGATGTATACTTGGCCCGTCAGTTTAATTTCTTGCTTATATGGTAGAACCTGGAAAAGCTACTCTAATATTAAGGAAGATTTAAAATCTTGAAATTTGCTTTTTCAAAGTAGGTAGTTACTAGTTGGTAGTTAATTTTGTGGTTTTAAATGGAGTTTTAGATTTCAAAATTTGTTGTTTTAATAATGTTTCAATTTAAAATTAACAGTTCATATACTTTACTATGCAAATTTTTTGTAGGGGTGAAGATTGATTTGGTTTTCTGGAAGCTATTGTTGACTCCTCCCTTATAAAAAGTTGCTCAACTTTTTTATAACATTTCCCATTAAAATTTAACTTTACAAAGTCAGGAGCTTCTCTTTCTATCTTGTAGTATTCTTGTAGGAACTGTAGCAACTAAGAAAAGCTCTCCAAAGGAAGGCAAGCCCTGGTGCATAGGCATAACTTCAAATATGGCTTTAATAGGCCATGATAGTAGTAGTTATATAATAATGAAGTGATAGAGAATCCCAAAACTGATTTGGCTGTGCAACTTCTGTCTTTTTTTAATTCCAAATTTAGGTTCCTATGCTGAATCAGAAGCTAATGGAAATGTTTATTTTAAAAACTTGTGCTGTCCTTGTCCTTTTTTGCCTTGATAAAGAGAACATCCTTTGATAGGGTTGTTTGTAGAGTTCATCTTCTGGGAGGAATTATGTAAAGTTTTGAATGTGAGTAATAAGTTGGTGTGGTTGAAGGGTTTATTTGCCTCTTAAATACTGGCAGGAGTGAAAGTGCGCTCCCATTTCTTTTGGGGTGACTGAGGCTTGGTACGTAAAACCCAAGTCAAAGTGGATGAGTCAGAAGCTCAAGCTGGCTTCTGTTGAACAGGCTCCAAAGGTGCTGAAGTAGTAATGTCTTAGTTCAAGAGCCATCCATCCCTTAGAAACAGTCAAAACTAAAATTTGCTTGAATTTCAGTTTTCAGTACTGCTTAACTAAATAAATTGCTAGTCAGCTTTGAGTGTTTGATGGAGAGAGGCAAGTTACACTTAAGTACTAAGTTTCATTGAACTTTAGGCTCAACCTTGTCTCCTTTCACAGTTAGAAAAAAGCCACATATGCCTAGCAGAAGATGAGGAATACCTTTTCCCAGCTAAAAGTAGAGGAAATGATGTTTCATGAATTGAGCAGTATTTTATATTTAATTATGCCTGCAGGAAATAAGTAAGTGGCTTTAATTTGTTTTAGGAGTAACTATAGCCTCTATTAATTTTTTCTCCAAATACTCAGTCTGGAAAATGTACTGTAATTATGTGGTGTTTGCAGTTTTGCTTAGCTTACCTTCCTCATTACATTGGTCTTGATGCTAATGAGCTGGTTTGGTCACCATTTAGTCAATATTCTGGCTTCTTAAACTATGGAGGAAAGATCTTGCTTTTCTTAACTTGTTTTTTTTATTCTTCATAAATCCTCATTAATTCATTGGTGAGTAGTCCATGTGCAGTAAAATCAGTTGCCATCCATAAAGTTCTGCAAAATGGAATTCCATTCCACCATATTTTAGCATCCTAGTACCTTCCTCCTTCTGGCAATTACTATAGTTCTGTGAACTCCAGTTTGAAGGAGGGCAGCCCTGTTTTTCTGCCATCACTTATTAAAAAAAACCAAAAGCACTGTGTATACTCTGTTCATTGACTTTGTCTCAGTGAAAACCTCTTTTCTAAAAAACACCAAAAAGTAAGGGGCTACTCCCTCCTTGTATGTATAGCTGGAATATTAAATCGTTTGTGGCTAACATAGTTACTATTACTGAAATTAACTCTTGCACTGTAATTTTTTTCTTTAGATAAAAGACTTACATTAATTATGGTTATAATTTACTGAGCTTTTTAGTCTTCTGGCTGCTTCCTTCCTGGTTAACACATCATGTACATCCTGTCTGTTATAGCTAGAAGAATCACAACAGCTGTTAGAGGGGCCAGTGAGTGGAAGAAGGAGGTAAAAAGGAGTTGTGATTAGAGAGAATTTTTTCTAAAAAAATAATAATTCTCTTATGCTTAGACTTAGAGTTGAGGTTGTTGTGGAATGCTTGGGAAAATACAAATCTGAGTATCTTAATTCTTCTGCTTTTGTTGTCATCAGAAGAAAAGTAGCTAGATGGTAATTCAAAGATCTAAGTGATTTTTAGAGATTAAGTATAAATTCTGACTACTTAATCATCAGAGCATTGTTTTCTGGCATTTAATAGGTTTTGAGATGCACTCTGTTTCTTATGGAATGAATGTGTAACTTTTGCATTTTTCAGAAGAAATCAGTTCATTTAGAGGATCCATATAATGATGAGCAACGTGAGCGACATGAAGTTGAAATGCTTGCCAAGAAGTTTGAGGCAAAATACGTGAGTTACTGCACTTTGTTAAAAAATACAAATATTTAATAGTGATAACAGATAATGTTGGTGGGTTTTTTTTCCTGAATAAGGTTGCTAATGTAGTGTCAAATGATTTCTGTACGTTTCAGCCATGACTGTCTCGCAGTATTTCATTTAAGTACCTTGAAGCTGCCACAAGCTTATCAGACAAGTCTGCTAAATAGATTTGTCTATAGATGTTATAGCTTGTGAAGCTATTCTTGGAAAAGAATAATCTTGGTAATCTTGGTAATAGATGCAGGTCAATATTCATGCTCTACACTGTGCTGGAGGAAAAAATTTTTATCTAATGCTGTTGTGTATTATTGAACAGGTCTTCTCTTTGGGCTAAATACTGATGAATCTTGATGTCCTGACTTAGTTTGGAATGTTTCCATAGGAAGTTATTTGTTAAATAGTAAATCATTGCTTGATAAATGTCTGGTAGCTGCCAACTGCCTGAAGATACTCTACTGGCTCTGCAAAGTGTAGTGTGAGTGACTTGAACAACACTAGCTAGCAACATAAAGAGCCTTTCACTAGTAAATGAAGGTAGAAATCAGAAAATGTTGACAAAAACCACGCCCAAACAGGTCTTTAAGAATTCATATGGGTAGGGTTGGGTGATTAAGTCTGAGCTGGCAATCAGAGCTCATCATCGTGCTGAGGCATGTTGATATTCTGGATTACGAATGGAACACCTCAGTAATAAAGAAGGGAAACAAGAGCAGTCATTTGTATCTTTTGCTATTAATATACATATTAAAATCTTTTTTGTCTGACTTACTTGGATTTTTTTTTCTGGCAAAGGCAGATTTTTCTAAGTGCTCAGTCTATATAGTCTGTCGAAGTAATTACTACTTCAAGGCATGCTAGCTGTGATACATAACAAAATCAGCTCTTAAACTGAAAAGAATTATTCTCATCTTTTGGAGAGATTGGGAGAACCCAATATGAATTGAGAAGGCTGTTCCAAAATGCTGTTTTAATTTGAATTATAAATAATTTTTTGAATGTGAGAGAAAAATGTTTCAGTCACACTTTTTTAGAAAACTCATTTCTGTTATTAAAGTGGTAAGGATTTTATAATGTCTGAAACAAGTTGCTTAACTACAGTTGATGAAAGTCAATGGAAGTATGTAAAGCAATGTATGTAGGAGGGAGTGGTAGTGGAAGTAATCTAATTTTACATATATGTTTATGCATCCATCAAAGCTGAACCTGTACATATATGGACAAAACATTTTATTAGACTTAAGAAAACCATGGTTCAGTGTTCAGTAGTCACAGAAAGGGATGAATAGGTGCTTTTAACCCTTAGAAAGCAGTAGGTAACAAAAAATTACAATTTTCAACAGTTTAAATTTGTGGTACACTTGCATCTTATTACTATTTGTACTTGTGATTCCTTGCCTTTCATTCTCTGACTTGCCTTTTGTCCCTTCCAACCCCTTGAAAGGGAATGTACTCTATATAAAGAAGCACTTGCTAGGTTAGAGCCACTAAGCATGAAGGGTGATGAGGGATTAACATTCCTTGTGTTAGAAACTCCCTGTCCTTTCTCTTCCAATGTAAGAGCCATCAGTCTCTTCTTGCCATCCATGCTCAGAGGAATTGTATCTCTGAACGCTGACCCAGTACGATTGCTCATGTTCTGACAGCATCCGGCCATCTTCTGCCTCTTGTGGTGAGACATTCACTGCATAGCTTCAGTTGGAGCAGGGATCCCATGTAGTAGATTCCCATTCTCCTCAAGTGAATGACCAGCTGCAGGATACTCTTCTGAGCTGGAGTTACGCTGTAACACTCCTTAACAGTGCTTTACTGTAAATGAAATCAGTAGTTGTATAAGAAAAAAAATAAAGGGTTTTTTTTTCAGGTTTGCAGAAGTGCTGTGTCCTCCTCTAATTAGGTATTACTTATCTAAGATATCTGTTTAAAATGGAGTCAAACATTGGTTTTAATCATAACATGTGACAGTACTTCTGGAAAATTTGATGCATGAAAAGCAGTCTGCCTTGAAGACTTTTTACTTCTTTTTAGATAAATTGCTGTACTCATAACCAAATCAGTACAAAAGCCTATGAAAAGTGTCTTTTTGTAAAACAAAATGCATGAAGTACCATTTTTTACCTGATTATTCAGAACTCTCCTGTAATTGTGCACATACTAAACATCAGCTTGAAAAATCTGCTCTGAAGGGTTCCCATTTTCATTGTTTTGATTGCTGTTACTCTCTAGATAAAATCAAACACTGTTGTGAACACATACTGAACCTTGGACAGTATTGTACATATGTAAGAGCTTTTCTTGGATCAAAATGAAGATCCATCTAATGGATGGTAGCCTAGTCTCTGACACTAGTGGAATCTCATACTTGAAAGTATAATAGAGCAAGTGTTCATTGATATTACTACACTGTGCCTGTCTGGCAGCCTGTGTTGTATCTTAATTTCTCTCAAAGCCAAAGGTCACATGTTTAATCTTTTTAAAGCTTTCTGCCAGAAATCTACCAGGTTGTGACCGTATTTCTGTGTTCCACAGCACTGGAGTATCATGGTGACTGTCCTATAAAAACATGCTGTGTTTAAACCTGATGAGATCTTGTAGTGCTCCGTAGTTTCTATATTGTAAGAAACAGAGAAACGCTTCCAGTTCTTCTGCACAATGCATGTGATTTTGATGTTATCATCTAAATCCAGCCCTTTAGTTCTCCAGCTGTAGTGTCTTAACATCGTTATTATATGGAAGTGGTGTTTTTTATCTTTAAACATCCTTGTTGGCTTACTGTTCTCTTTTTTGTTCTAATTGGTTTTTTTAAATGAAAGGATATTAATGGTATGATGCCCTGATATTTCAGTGTTATAATGATGACTTCTGGTTTGGTTCTCTGTTCCATTTTTTTTTATAAGTCCCAACTCATTTTTTTGATCATTCTTGATTAAGCAAATGTCTGAACTGTGCCTTGCAACTCCAGTGGTTCCTGAGCAGCATAACAAATTTGCAGCATGCTGTTTGTTTTGTTTAGGTTTTTTGCTTAGGTTGTACTTAGATTATGTGGCTTACCTTGCTCTATTGATGCTGAATTTAACTGCCTATTTATCATACTAAATTCAGAGCAACTGTAAGGTCTTTAGTGATTCTTCAGTTGTTTTCTTTTTCCTTTACTTTCCTCAGTAAATTGTCATCTTAGACCCCGTCCTTCCCAACTCTTCACCTGCTCTGTTGCTTCTAAAGGAATGAATGCATATTCCATAATAATTTTGCTGATAACTTTTGCCAAAATGAGATACCTATTCTTACCTTTTCTTTCCTAGTTGTAGATCAGACATCAGTTTAAGTGGACTTTCCTTATCTAGTGAGAGTTTCTTGTTTTTAAAGATGTTTGAAACACTTCTAAAGCATTCAAAATGCTTTCTTCTACCAGCATTTCTTCCTGCTCTGTATATTCTTGTGCCTGCTGGTTCTTTTGTTTATAGCTTTTATTAGTGTATCCACCTTAAAGACCAGGTTTACTGGTTTATAAATTCTTCTCTTCAAGATTCTTCAGGTATTGGCATTTTATTTACCACCTACCTTCTAGTCCTGTTGGGCAAAGTTTATTTAAATGCAAGGTTTAATGACACAGTTAATATCTTAAAGTCATCTTTGGCTTTTCTGAATACTTGTATGAGTAGTATTTGCAGCTTCGGGAGCCAGGCACCTTAATTTGCTCTAGTATTGTGACTACTTATGTTCTAAGACAAAAAGGTTGGAGGAAAGCTGCAGTCATAAAAGTTCCCTGAAGTGCTGCATGGTGGACACTGACACAGATAATCCCTTCATTCTTCTGCTGCACTCTTGCGTCCTTAACATCTTGATCATATGAAATCTCAACACAGATCCTTAAACAGAACTGGGTAGAGCCAAGCCTGAAGGAAAATCTCTTAATTATGCACACAGTGGTTCAGATATTTTCATATGTCTGAATGCAGGTTGTATTTTAAGACTGCTTTTGTTCATTCAGCTATTTTAAGACTTTTTTTGTTGCTACTTTGTTCTATATCTGGTTTTCTGACAGTCAGAATGTATTGGAAATTTAAATTTTTTTTTATTGCCCTTTATTATACTGAAATCATAGAATCATAGGATAACCATTGCTGCAAAAAGATTTTAGACTTGCAAACAAGGATGTTGATGGTTACTAGCAAGATCTATGTAGTACAGAGATGGATTGCATTACACATTAGTGAGTTCAGTACAGGTGAGGTATGGTTTATGAAGCATTCTTAGCCTGCTGGCACCTGAGTCAGAATCATGAATTATATAAGCTTTTGCACTGGAGTTTAATCAGAATTCTTAAGTGCTGCCTTTTTCTGACTTACTTTTTCTTCTCTCATCTATCTAATGTAAACTTTCTTTTTTAAAAAAAAAAAGTACTGCATGTTTTGGAACTGTGCAGTCATTCAGATGTTTTTCCAGATGAGCGATTGTAGGAGATGATAGGAATACTTAGCTTGGAATGTAATTTGGAAATGTGAATTAAAAGCTGAACTTACTTTTGAGGTTTTTCTCCTAGGACTATTGCATTTGTTTATTTAAGTATATGTGAGAGATACACTGTTTGCTTGCAAGAGCACATGCTTTACTTTGTGACAAACTTGCATGTTCTCAAAATCTTGTTAAAATGGAGGTGTTGAGATGCTTACACCACTCATAAACGTGCAGGGGTGAAACCACATTTGGGCAGTGGCTGCATTCTCATAGTAACCAATGGACTGTGATATTTGGATGTCACACCTAGAAAGACTGACTTCCTCTAAGAGTGCTCAGAGCTGTAGGGTGCAGGCAGAGAAGTTTCAGGAGCAAGTCTTGAATTCATGGGAGTTACCATTTAAATGAAGGGAGTGCTTTTTTGTGAATTTGATCTTTTAAGACTTTTATTGATTATTTTGACAATATATGTGAGCAAGATAACTAGGCCTTATATCCTAAGAAGATTTTTGTGTAACCTTAAGTTTTTAAGTTTAGATTTCCTGAATATTTGAGCTAGCTGTGAGTCTTTATTTGACTTAACAATGAAATTTCCACATGAAAAGAATACTTGCAGATTAAAATTAATTTCACTAGCTCCTGGAGCTAAGTTAATCCATCCATAGTTTGTGATGCAGCTTCTGGTTTTAATACTCAAGTAACATTTTATGTTTTTTAAAACTCAACTTTTTATGTGTAATAGAGAATTAATCCATCTTGTGTAGGGAAACACTTTAATGAACTCTAGGCTATCATTATTTTCCCTTGTAGTGACACTGTAATATGACACTGAAAAACTTAACACTTTCTAAATTATCCCAACCCTTCTATCATTAGCAGTCCAGTCACTATATACAATATACATAGGACAGGAAAACCTCTCTAAATAAGAAATGTGAGGAAGATTTTGGTCTTGCAGAAAAAGGTGGCTAGTGGCTGCCTTTCAGGGGTGAT
Organism: Molothrus ater; assembly: GCF_012460135.2. NCBI lineage: Eukaryota > Metazoa > Chordata > Aves > Passeriformes > Icteridae > Molothrus > Molothrus ater. Next base: position 48,301,944 of record NC_050482.2, read on the forward strand.
TCTGGTGAGGCACATTTGCCAGAATGCATCTGTGTGGAAGTTTTCATCAGCCATCTAGACCATCTTCAAGGAAGCATTCAAGAAAGCAAAACTGCTAATTCCTTGAATGACTATTCCTCCAATGCCTTATGCTTTGTAGGCTTTAGAACGCTGCTTTCATGTTTCCTAAGTGGTGTAACACTTGCTTTGTCTTCAGGGTGGCAAGCCCCACAAGCATCGGAAAGATCGCCTGCAGGATCTGATCGACATCGGTTACGGCTACGACGAGACAGACCCTTTCATTGATAACTCTGAAGCGGTAAGTAACCTTCACCATAGCACCAGGAAACCATGAGGCAGTGCTTTATCTTTTCAATACAGAGCAAAGGTAAGGGAAAATACTTTGTACCTGTTGTGAATGCAAAGGCCATACTACTTTGGGAGACTGAATTACTGTATTTGTAGTCTTACTCAAGATATTATGCACCAAAAAATTAAGATCAAATAATTTTCTAGCTTTAGAAATCAAATTTTTTTTATGTGCTTCATTTACTGTTGACTGAAATGACACTTGCTCTGTCTAGTTTCTTGTACTAGCTCTCTAGTTACTGAGGAAAGTAAAGGATTATTAGTGGGTTACTGGCATTAGATTTCCTGCTTTAGATCATGAAGCTATTCTCCTCTTAAAATCCAGTAAAAAGAGGATGGTTATTCTAAACATTGACTATGTCTGAAAAATTTGAGACAAAACAGGTTAAACAGCAGGATATTACTGCTTACTTTGTCTGAATATTTTTTTAGACATGAAAACACATCTTCAAGTAAAAGAAAAAGGTATTAGTTTGGTGCAGGCAGTATCAGGGATATCAGAAGGTTTAGAAGAGGGCATTTGAAGATAATCTTGGAGGTGATATATGAAATTACAAAAATGAGAAAAAAGCCTGGGGAAAAAAGTGGATTATCTAAAAGCTCAGAAACCTCCTATAATTCTTCCTTATTAAATGTCAGAAAGAAGTATGTGTACAGTTTAGTCAAGTAGAAAAAACCAAAAGTAAGAGCTGTCACTTGCCAGCCTTCAGTTTCCTCCAGTGCTGAGTGACACTGGACAAAACAGCAGTGATCTGCTGTGAGAAGGAGTGGGCTAGAATTGAGTGGGAGAGGAAAGATTATGAAAAGGAGTTGAGAGAAAAGAGTAAGAAAAGCACGTAAGTGCATTGCTTAGCATACATTATGTCAAGCCTTCATTTAAATTCAAAAACTTTACAGAAAAGAACTGTAAACTGAGCTGTGAAGTTTCTAGCACATAGATGTTGCAATGAGTGATCCTATGACCTGTGTGAGGTGCACAGAAAGTGTCTGCAGAGCTGATAACTTTTTCAGCAGAAATTGAGCAGTAAACCACAGTGCATAGCAGGCTGAGCTTATCTGTGTGCATTGGTAGTTTTTGAAGCAGGTCTGAAGCTGTGTGGAGAGAGCTTGCTGTAAAGTGCTTATTGTAACTTGTTAGTCATTTTTCATTGTCTAGAAACTTGAACCTGCCAATATTAAGCTGTTTTATCATTATCCCACAACTTCTGGTTGTACTGCTGGAACAGTATTGGGGTCTAAGCCTTCATATGTCTTTTCCAAAGGTCAGATTCAGCTCTCCAGCTTGGAAGGAACAGATGTGCTTCATTTCTGCTGAGAAACCACTTGAGCCTATAGGTTAATCTGGTTTCTCACTGTTGCTTAAGTTCATCATCTTCGCTTTTAAAATTTAATGGTACCCAGCCCAAGTTCTAGCTAGGTTTTCCTGGATTTACTGTGACCTATCACAGATCTGATGGGAGATTTGGAACACTGGCGGTACTCACAGCACAGGTCTCTGTCAAAGTATGAGTCTGGTGTATTAATACTTAGCATACTGTGCCTCCTTCCAGCACTGGTGGTGATACCAGCAGCAGATCTGGTAGATTTGCAGGAGCATTTACTTCTGTCTCTTGCCAGAGTCCTTGCAAAATGTACAAAAGGCAGTTGTTGGAGAACCAGATGGTTGCATCGTGTGCTAGCTGTGGAAGCTCTTGGGGAGAAATGGTGTATTCTCTAAAGATTGCTCTCCTCAATAAATCATTATGCCTCATGTCTGCCTTACGAATACAGACTAGTGAGAAACCATCTTTGTTTTGCCTTTGTCCCCATTTTTATATAGAAAAGAAGAAAAAATATAGTGAGCCAGCTGCAGTCCAGGTTGTTGTTGCAGAGCTTAAGGGTTCTGCAATGTAGGAGTTGAAGTTCAACAAAACCTCTAATTCCATCATTCTGCCTTGGATACAAGAGAAGTGTTCAGAAAGAAAATCTACATGTCTGGCATGCTCATCTTTTGTATGGCCAGCTATGAAATTGCTGTGTACCCTGAGATGTCTTAGAGCCAGGCCCTGGACTACTTCTTAGAAGACACACTTTCTTACACATAAAAAGCTATAATATCCTGGGGACAAACACTTGAAAAGTGAATATGAGTGCCTCTTTAATTGCTCCAGGATTAGCTTGTCTCTATCCCAGAAAAAAAATTTGAAAGCTTCCTCAGAATTTTAGTCCTTTTTTTTAATCATAGTTGTGAAAGAAATACTGAGCTCTTTGGCACCGAAACAGATTTATTCCATAGCTTTAGAGATACTTTCCTTTTAAAAACAGATTTTGAGGTAAATGCATTTGCAGGCAAGCAGGAAATCTATGCAAGCAGCTATTCTTGAGTTGAGCATTTTGACTGTAGTCAGTGGATTGTGATAATTCCAGTAAAAAAAGAAAATCACAAGTGACTTACTATTGTTTCTAACCCCTCTATAGGGGTTAGCCTGATGGCAAGTCCTAATCTTTGCTTATCTTAATAGACCTATACAAAATGTTCATAACCTGTGAAGAAAGCTGCCCCTCCTCAGTGTTTCCACTGCTTTGATGTTGAAAATAGGTTTTGCTGTAGTGTAAGCTGCCCAGAACTACATTCTTTATGAAGTGGAATTCCTGTAGAATTTTTCACCCACTCTATTTTTCCTGCACACACATGCATGTCCAGCCAGATCAGGTTGATTACTTGCTCTTGTGATGACCTCTGATTATTTGGTTGGTTGAATGTTTTCCTGGCAATGTAAGCTTTATATAGGTAGAGACTGCAAGGGAACACAGTGCTTTCTGAGCTTTCTGTTATGCTATACAGAAGAGGGAATTTAAAATAATGCATAGTGTTAATGAAAGTGTATGCTGTTTTCTCTTACTTGAAGGTAACGAGGCTTGGATATTCAAACCAAAGACTTCCCTCATTTCAAGTAGATGCATGTAGAAAAAGAACTGTTGACCTACAAATCTATAAGCAGTGTCTTTTGAAGCAGTGATACTAGATAGATATACTGGCAGGAATTGAAGCTAAATGTGAATGCCAAGAGCAGTGGGAAGCAGGCAGTTCAGTTCTTCAGACACCCAGGCCCCTGTGTAAATATTTGACCTAGTCTATTATATTCATAGTTCCATAGTAGCCTTCTAAACACTGCTGTAAAAAGTCCGGTGCTGGTCGCTGAAGAAAACCAGTGTATCAATGGTTTCTCATACATAGATTTTCATTCTCCAAAACAGGTACTTCAGCTAAAAGGAAGATCTTACTTTTTCCTTAGCTACATCTTGCCTCAAGAACTCAGATCATCTTTAAAGAAAACCCTTCAAAGGTTTTGTGTTGTTTTTAGTAATTCTGGACACACTGTTAAAAGCATTGCTCGGTTTCTATCTGGGTTCCCTAGAATACTTTCCATAATTTAAGGGCTTGGTCTCTGCAAAAATTCTGTGTCATGAAACACAGTTTTCACGTGTTTCTACAATAAATTTGTCCTCATCTTGTATTCTCCAAGCTTAAATAGATTTAATATCCTCTTCTCTCCTACCCTGGCTTTCCCCTAAAACCTGAAGCTAATGGGTTATCGGTAAGTTATCTTGGACAAAACTCTTGAATATCTTAGAAACTTTTTCCCAGCAAGAACAGTATCTCTTCAGGGAATAGCATCTCCGTGTTTTAATGGAAATTTTTACCATTTTTGTGAGGTTCTGGGCCAGATGTAGTTCCAGGCCAACTTGGTACTGTTCTCTCATTCTTCCTACTCTAAGGAGCTTGTTTTATGCTAACAATGGAAAGGAGTGTTGTTGTTTTAAAAAGATGACTGTCTCTTAAAAAATTCTAACAAAACAACCAAGCTATCAACCTGCAAATGTTAGAGGCATTTACAGAAAAACACTCCATAGGTTCCATTATTAAAAATTCTTTCATGGTGTATTGAGAGAAGTTGAACACTGTGGCATTTTTCATCTGGAAAAGGCTGCCTTTGTAGACCTCAGTCACAGACCTCATCCACACTGAATACAGGAGGGTGCATTAAAGCTTCTATTTTTAAGAGGTTCACTTGCCAAGTGTTTTATTGGCTCTGGATTGGTGTGTTTGTATTAGTACTGTCTTCCTTGTTCATTGTCACTTTGCCCAGGCTTGGAAGTTGTGTGTTTGGGGAATGGTGCTCCCTTAGCCGAGTGTGCGGTGTCACCTTTAATAACGCGCCGTGCACGCTTCCCGCCTGTCTTCAGGGGACACCTGCCAGCTAGCCCCTGACATATCCTGTGCCTTCAAGTGAGTACAAGGACAAGCTTCAATTTGGAGATTCTTTGCTTTTTATCCTCCTCACCCCAAAATACATCTAGGTATAAAGGGGAGTATCAAACCAGTAGATACAGATGCAAGAACTAAGCAGGTACAAGAACCAAAATGGCTAGAGGAACAAAGGTAGTTGAATTTGCAGAACACATCTGGTGTTTGTTAAAGCAGTAATAATGTTTTTGTGCTCCTTCTGCAAAAAGGCATACCCTTCTTTAGGAAGGAATGAACTGAATAAACCGAATGAACTGAAAATTCAGCACCTGCATAGGTTCTTGAAAACACGTGAGACTTGTATCTGGCCTGTGTAGTATCACTCTTTAAATTTGTAGGAGAAGGAAATTATAATGGTTGTAGCAGCATCCTGTATTTTGCTAGACTTATTTTTTTGAAGAGCACAAAATCAGTTTTCAAAGTAATCTGAGCTACTAGAGGAGTAGAACATAGCCTAGGATCAGCTATTTAAGTAGATGAATGTGTTTAAGCAGTACAGTGAACCTAAGTGTTTCCCAAAAAATACACAAACAATATGATTACTAATGTAATACAAAGGGAGGTTTATAACATGCCAGAATAACAGATCTTTGATAAGAGCATTTGTCTTAAGTGTCATATATGGAAAATCTGCTCTTCATGTTAAATGAGGGGAAAAGGAAAGTGTAACTTCTTTTCTGCAGAACCTTCTCGTAGTTCTGTAACATTAAACCTGGAGAGATTAAGGAATATGTTACATAATTATTTAACACTGAACTAGATTTTCATTGTGGGTCAGGTCAGAGCTCAAGCTCTGAAAGAATTGAGTTGCACAGATCAAAGTGGTCACATGGCTGGTCATACATTTTGTTACTTTGGCTGAAATGTTTTCAAGGTGAGAAGAATGTAATCTCTGTGAAGTGAAGGTCACTTAAGCTAATAGCATAGCTCTGATGGCTGGTGGAAAGGTATAAAAGGTGTTGGTTGAGATGGGAACAAAACAGGAGAGTAGATGTGTATTGGTACTTCTCTCAAGGTGCTCAGGTAGGCTGATGGATTATGATATCTTGACTACTAAACTAGGATACTCCTATGAGACTACCCTGGGCTAGATATTATATCTTTTATTATCTCTTACACTTTTTTTTCTTTTGTGCTCTGCCAGCTGTCCTTTTCCCCAGGGTTAAAAGGAAAACAAACCAACCTGCCAACTTACCTGTGCATTTTGGAAGAGAAACCTTCTTTATCACAGGAAAGCTCTTTGTGCTTGCTTTTTGATGTCTCCTTGGATTAGCAAAGCAATGCATTGCTTCCCCTTAACCTTGTTCAAGATTTCCTTGTAGGTTCTATTATACTGTAGTTTTTGGAAAGATAGTTACGTAGTTTTTTGAAAACTCAGCCTTAAAGGATGCTAAAGCCAAAGAGTGCATTTCAGTTCTTTGCATCTTGAAGAAGCATAGAGATCAATCAACTCTGTATTTTTGAAGTATCTGAAGTGTGTAGTGAAGTGTGTAGATGTTTAGTCCATTTCACTGGAGGAGCTGTATTTGACATCATTTCAGTAGCTTGGCCTCTATTCAGTGGGCTACTGATGATCAGTATCAATGAAACAGTTCCTTCCACCCCAAGCTGGTTAGACCTACCTCAAAAATAAACTTAGCAAGGTCCAGAAATTATCCCTGCTTATCTTTTAGCTAAGTATTATCTGTTGTACAACAAATAGCAAGCTACATTTGTTAAACCATTTGGACATGTTTGCACCAAATCTCATTTCTAAGACTTAGTACAGAGGTGTTTAAAAACTTTTTTACGTGTGTACTTTTGGAAGTTATTGTCCGGAAGGGAGGTGAATGAGAAGAAGAATCACAGTAGAATATCTGAGGATTGTGGTCAAAATACCTGGACTCAAGAGTAGACAATATAAGATACTGCTGTGGGTCTAGATTTCAGAACTAAATTGGTATAATCCATAAAAATTCACTGTTCTTGGTATAGTGATGAAATTAAAACCAGTTAACTTATTTTATAAAAAACTAAATTATTTTTCATACCAAACATTTAACTAGATTAATAGCACTAAAAGCATAGGAATGTAGCTCAAGGACCATAGTTTAAAATAACTTACATATGAACCTGCTTTTTAGATGGTCAGACAGTTATCAGTCTTTTTTTGTCATCTGCAGGATGATTCCATAATCAGTTGTAGGACAAACCTGTGTTCACAGGAGTCAGTCAAGTCCTGTCTCTGTAGGTCTGAGATATTTTGATTCTCGCCCTTGAAATGTGTAAGGAAGAGCAGAACACTGTAAAGGGCTTTAAACTTATTTTTGTTCATAAGATAAATGGTGTGATTTCATACACAGAAAAACTAGTTTAAAGCAAAGGTCTTGAAAACAGTAAGATTTAGAATTTTCAAGAGCCATGTTCCCTTTAACTGAGAGTTCTGGAAGCACTTGAAAATGAAGCTTAATCTCTGTTACTAATACTTTATGCATACATACTCATTTGCTGTTTAGGTAGGGCACTAGAAAATAGTAAGCTTAGCTCAAAGGGGGGTGTTCACTAGCTACACTTGGTCTGCAGGCCCCTATGTCTAAAATACAACATTGAGTTAAAAGTTATACCTGTTCAGTAGGTTCAGGGTAAAAACAGATTTTGATTAAAGAAAAATAGTCTTACTCAAGGGTTAAGAGGAACTGAATATCAGAAAGGTCTTTGAAGGTCTGATTAAATTCATAGTCCTAAACAGAAGCTGTTGTAACCTCAGCTGCTTAGTTATACATCCACATCTTGCTGATCTTACTTGCCTGTTGACTATTACAGAATACATTCACTCTGTATATTAAATGAATTCTGCCTTTCTTGTTGCCTTGTTCCAGTGGATCTGTGCCACACAGCATGTTGATCATCCAGATAATTTGCTGTGATTCATGTGATTCATGATTCCTCATTTGTGAACTCTCTTTAATCCTTACTTGTGTGTTACCTAGGCCTTCCTGTACTGCTCTGCATCTCAGTTTTTACTGTGTTGGCTTTTGCTTCCTATGATAATGGTCCCAGCTTTGCCTGTGTGCTTTTTCCTTCTAATTTGGCAACCACTGTGTTCTTCAGTTTTGATCGTTTGGCCCCACCCTTGCTAATTCAGTTCACACCCTCTCAGCTCAAATGGGAAATGTCTGCTGTGTCTATTAAGCACTGTGGATAATAATTGCTTTTCTCTGCTTTTATTTGCCTTGCACCTAATGAAGCTGGTTCTGAGAGCTGTGGAAAAAGCATGAATTTTCTCTGAAATTCCTACACAACCTCCACTCTCAAGTTTTCTCTGCATGGTCCTCCTGGTCTTTTAAGATGAATGTCAAGTCCACTATTAAGCCACTTCACTTTCATTTTGTTCCATTAATAGATTCTCTCACTTTCTTGTGCTAGCTTTTCAGATCATCTTAAGGTACTTTATAAATGCTGTCACCACTTTTTCTATTTTGTCTTTCTGTACTGCTTGTTAAGTTCTGTGTTCCAGGAAGATAAAAGGTGATGAGTCAGGGAAGTTACTACTTAACTACTTAATCAGATTAAATCCCTGGATAGGACTCCAGTTCAGGCTCTTTTTCCAGCTTCCTTGTTGAAGTACATATTTACTGTTATACTTTCCTGGATAACTCTTCTTCCTGTCTAAAAGTTTTTGGTAGCCTAGACTTCAGTTCTTAAACCATTTTATCTTCAGTATATTTAACATGGCATGGAGGTTGTTGGTTGCATGTAATAATAGAATTAATATTGTCATCCACTATACGGATTATTGACCACTTTTTCTATGTCTTTGGATTTTAGTATTTTTGAGATTCTGCTTTATGATTCTAACTTGGAAATTTCTTCATAAATACTAAATACTTTTCAAAATAAACTATTGATAATTTGAAACATGTTGTAATTTTAAAATTGTCTGAACAAAGTGAGAATGTTTGCCTTCAAATTAAAAAAGTCCTGGCATTGTGATATTTAAGAGGCGATGTTGTATTAAACATCTAAAATTGGAAATAAGGTAACAGATACTGTGGTAAAGTTTGTTATGTATGGGATAGCATTTTTAACAAAATAAGATTTCAGAGAACTTTTAAAAAGAATTAGGGTTTTGAGCAGGGCACTGTGGTGAGTTGCCTTGAGAAAGCAGCAGTTTTAATGCTGTAATGCTGCCTTTTGGTTAAGAAAAGAGCATTGTGTTGAAAGGATACTCTGTGTTATTAATGTTCTCTGCTTCAACCAGTTAATTTTCTGTAAAATTGCTCTCCTGTTTCTTTTCTAGCAAGCTGTGCTGTGAATTGGTATATATATTTTTATGTATAGGGACTGGTGAATGAAATACATGTTTAGTTTATTAAGAAATGCTGATAAGTTCATCTTCCTTTTCCTGCCCAGTATGATGAATTGGTTCCTGCATCCCTGACAACCAAATATGGAGGGTTTTATATCAACACTGGTACACTGCAGTTTCGCCAGGCATCTGAATCAGAGGATGAAGACTTTGCAGAAGACAAAAAGCATAGGCCACCTAAAGTGAGTGATTTTAATGAAGGCTTTTTTACAGAAACAGAAGCTAGGTGGACATTGGAAATATTTGATACACTTGGAATGGCTCAGATGGAGAGTCCAAAAGCAGAATGATGCGTGGTACTGTTTTTTATTGCATTTTGTTTTGTGGCTCATGTATTAGCATTCAGTAACTAACTCAGGATGTCCACAGGCTATTCAGTCTTGTAAGACTAAGCATCTGTTTAGGCAGCCTGACAAGTTGTGTCCACCCATCTTGAACTGACAGATGATTCTGTAATTTTGTAAGAATTTTATTATACAAGATGAGACCTTAAATTCATCAGTATTCTTCTTAATTTTTGCACAAAGTTTGCATGATATGAAATTGTTCCTAATATTGAGAATTTTAAACAAAGTTTAAACATATTTACCCATAAACCATATTTTAAACCAAAATACCCATTAAAATAAACTCAGTTAATAAGAATAGCTATATTAAAATTCTATACACAATCTTTCCAAACAGCATGCTGTTCTATAAACTTTGAAAAGTTACAGTCAATGCAAGCATAATTGCAATATGACATTTACAAGTTGCATGCTATTTCTGAGAACTTAGTGCTTCCTGGTGTCCTTTTCTGCTCTATAACACTTAATTTTAAGGTTCTTGTACTGACTCTCACTGTGATGCAGATAGTGTTCTTTCTAGCAGCCTGTATGATGGTTTTGATTTGTGACTAAAACAGTGTTGATGACTACACCAGAAGTTTGCCTGTTGCTGGCTGATGCTTGCACAGTCTGAAGGCTTTCAGTTTCCTTGCCCTGCACCTTCAGATAATCTTAAGGATGGGCAAGGGAGTGGAGACAGATGGTCTGTATTGACCAGCAAAGATATTTCAAAGTGGTCAGCTTCATAGTCAGCAATGGAACTTTGGTAGCAGAAGAAGGTGCAGGAATTCCATCTTCCAAGGTAGCCATTGGCCATACTGGCTGGGCAGCACTCTGCATGTACCTTAGAGTATTTATATTACTGAAAACGCTAAATTTCATAGCTGTTTAAAAATGATTAATGATTAACACTTGTCAGTAACTGAAACTGCTGCTAGGAATCCATGGTACTATTTGCCTTTACACACATTAAGGTTTTTTTCCTGGCTCTGAATTGGAAAGTGTAAAGAAAACTGAATGTTTCTTGCTGTAGAAGTCCTTTAGGGTGGAAGAATCATTGTCCTTTATTTGATCTCTTTTCTAGATAGCAAAGTTGAAAGAAAGTGAAGATCGTGGAATGAAGAAACGCAAGCGAAAAGATGAAGGGACAGAGAAGGAGAAGAAGCCTCGGAAAATGAAAGTTCCTAAGCAGTTGGGGTGTGTTTCTATTTCTTTATAAGAACCCTTCAATTATATTTGAGGTTTGGCTTTGAGACTTTTGATTATTGTACTTTTAAACTGTAATTAATAGCTTATAGATTTTGTTTCAGAATTTCTGTGGGGTTTTTATATTACTCAGTCCTACAGGCTAAACTTTTGTCCCCTGAAACTTTGCACCAGGAATAAGGAAAGACAAATCACAGAAAATAAATTTTGAGTATTATGAATAGGAATGCACTAGGAATTGCATCTTCTATTGAAAAATAATGTTTTTCCTAACTCTTTGTTTCTCATCTGTAAAGCTGTAAATACAGTTTAATTATTCTTCTATGTATTTCTTACTGACTTTGTGCTTTCCTCAGTTCTGAGGCTAGCATAGAAAGATTAAGGTGGTGGCACTAGATTAGGTGGCTGCTAGAAAGCTATTGCTGAGTGGATGGAGGCTGTCTTACTGTGAATATTCTCATTGAATACTGAAAATTTATTGACTTAATTTTTCATCAAGGTGAAAAATTGGTGGAATGTTCTCAGTTTAAAAAAATATATAGATTTTGAGCCTGCATTTAAAAATTTTTAGCAATGAAAAGAATTTTTTTAAAATATATGCTGTACAGGCTACCTGCTACCATTCAGCAGTATTGAGAGGCAAATTTAAGTATTTTAGTATTGTAAATCTGCTGTGAGTTTTAACACTTGTGCCAACTTCTCCATAATTAAATTGAGAAGTCAAAATGAAGTAACCTTTGCCTAAATGTGTATAAAATGTAACAGATCAATTGGAGAACATGTAATCACATGACCACCTAAGGTTTATGGTAATTGATAAAATGGTCTGAAGATGGAAGCAGGAAGAACTTCTTCCCCCTGATAAATTTTAATTGTACTAAACTTTGAGTTGTCTTGTTAAACGTTACTAAGGCCTCAGAAATCACATGCTAATGAAAGGTTTCTTTCCTCTACAGAGTAATGGCCTTAAATTCACACAAGTCTGAGAAGAAGAAAAAGAAATTGTATAAAGACTCACTCTCTCTGGCTGCCATGATCCGTAAATTTCAAAAGGAGAAGGAAGCCATGAGGAAGAAGGAACCTAGTCCAAAACCTCCAGTGACTGTTGCAACCTCTACCCCTAGTAAAATTCCTTCCTCCTCTCTCAGTGCAGGAAATGATATCTCTGACTTGAATCTTAGGATCAATGATCCTGTCCTCTCCATTTTTGGTAGCACAAATGAACCTGAGCTCCTGCAAGAAACTGAAAGTGCCCTGGAGATGTTGGGGGACATTGACTTTGACAAGTTGCTTGATGGCACTTCTGATGGCAGCCCAGTCTCTGAGCTGTCAGGAGAGAATGGAAATGTCACTCAGGCAACCTACACCTCTCAGGTCATGACACCCAAGCAGGTGCCTGCCCTCCCTGAAGGTCTGCCTGTGCTACTTGAAAAGCGCATTGGAGACCTTCGAACAGTAAGTATGAATTCGCTGGTAGTGGATTGCATTCAAGAATCTGAGAGAACAAGGAAGAACAATGAGGACCTTGAGTGTCATCCTTGAATTGCTGGCTGAAACTTTAGAAATGAAGAATAATGTTATTGGCAATCTTAAAGGCTGTGTTTATACTCAGATGAAAACAGGCAGAGATGATGCAGGTCAATTGTTTTAGCAGTGTTTGTTTCACATTGGAAACAGGGTTTTCTAAATCTTTTATGTGCAATAACTTGTAATTTTCATTTATTTATGGGTTTTTCTCCATAATGGAAATACCAGTGTTATTTTAACTTGAATTATTATTTGATAAAATTGAATGAATGGGTGTTTTCTTACTTTGGAGGAGGTTACCTGACATATGACTGCAGCTTACAAATCCATGTATTTTGGATCCAGGTTTTTTGGCTTTCACTTGCCAGTTAAAAAAAAAAACAAAACAACCGAAAACAAAAAAAAAAAAAAAAAAAAAAAAAAAAACAACCCAAGTAAAAAAAGCCACCAAAACCAGAAACCACCACCCAACAACAAACCAACCAACCACAAAACTGAACTTTTTCTTCTGGGAGGTTAGAATGGAATCTGAACTTCTCAAAAATGGGATGAAAGATGTTAAATTAACAAGTTACAAATATTCCAGTAAGTTATTGAAAGGGATCAGAAGTATTAAGGTATTACATACTCCTTGTTTCAATTATGGATGTTGTCCTAAGTTGAGAATAAATTTGTTGCTTGTTCAAATTATTATATTAAAGCTTTTCCTTACTTAGAATAAAGTGCAGCTTTTCCATATTTAGTATAAAGTGCAGCTTTTCTTTACTCATAGTTAACTGCTTTTTCAAAACATACTTCCTTTTTTGGACAAAAAATAATTTAAACAATTCCAGAGTTTGCTTTGCTCTTACGTCTATAGAAATGTCTTCTAGTTTTCTTATTTATTTTTAAACATACCAAGCTAAATACAGCCAAGGAATTAATATTAACTGAAGTGAAGGAGCTTCTGTCTACCTTTCAGTATGCAGGTTAATTTTGCTATGAATCAACAATAAGCTTCTAGCAAAAGTGCAGAAATGGATTAGGCCAAAATTCAGGAAGTGTTAGTGACCTACCCCAAGTTAATTCATGTTGCTTCTCTGTATTACAATCTCAAACCAGTTGGGAGGCATCTTTAATTCAGTGGCTCTTAGAAAACATAACTCCTCATAGAATCATAAAATGGTTTGGGTTGGAAGGGCCCTTTAAGATCATCCACTCCAATCCCCCTGCTGTGAGCAGGGGCACCTTCCTCTAGACCAGCTGGGAACTCTTCCATTTTTGACAGTGTCTTCTGAAAGATTCCTGGCTAAGCAGAGGAAGTTTAAGTTTATACTTGGGGAACAGCTAGACTGTATGTTGACTTAAAGATTGCGACTTCCATACCTCCTGTAAATTGCAATCAGACCTCTAAAAAGCACTAAAAATGAAAGTCTTGTCAAATATTTACCAGACTCTTGCAGCTTTAGATCTCTTTAGCACAAAGAAAAGTTTCTAAAGCTGTAGGAAGAAGCCTATGCTCCATGGATGGGGTACAATATATCAAAATTAAAAAAATAATAAGATTGGAAAGCCACTGTCTACAGGCAATAAAAACTTCCTGACTTCCTTTGGTAGATTCATGTGTAATAGTTCCCCGAGTGGGTTATTCTATACTACCCTGATGGAAGGCAATATTGTAAACAAGCAGGAAAGTAAATAAATGAGGTTTTTCCTCTGTCTTTAAGGTCACTGTCAAGATAATCACTCTGGAAATAAACCCCAACCATAGTTAGTAATAGTGATGAAGTTTTTGAATCTGCCGGTGTTGCTCTCTTTAAAAGCCAGCAGTGCTGTCCAGCATAATAGTATAATGCTGGAATTGCCTTTCAAGGTCTAGCTGAGACTAAAATGTCAAAGCTTTTTCCTTCTGCTTTATATAAACCAGATGACTCTAATGTGTCAATTAACGTGTCTTGTGTTAATTAAGCATAAAGGTCCTGGATTTAAGACTTTCTGACTTGTCTTTTTGGTACCCTATCACTTGAAGGCATCCATAACCTTTCTAATTTTTTTAGCAGGACAAATGCTTCAGTGTTCTTAAACAGATAGTACCATCCCCTCAGCAGCTGTATTTATGGTAGGAAGCAATGAGTGAAATGCAGTCCTTGCAGGAACTTAAACTCCAGTATCAGTGTTCATGACTGAAGTGATAAAGCATTCAGACAATGGGCTACCTTACAGCTTTGAGCGTCACACTCTTTTCCTGTGCAGTTCACACAGGAAGAGAGGTAGAGTTCACAATTTTTAGAAAACACTTTTCTTTCAAATTTAAATGGGCCAGTTAAAAAGAGCAAGAAGAGTAAGTATTTAATAGTAATAAATTAATTTAATCATGTTAACACTTGGACTTATTTGTAGTTTTTAGCTACGTTGTTGCAAGTCACTACTCTATGGGATTTTTTAAGGGCTCTTTTTTCTCAGCTTCTGAATTTCTGCAGAGTAGATGTACACTAGAGAAAGGTTCTTACTGATTTTTGTAAAATGGTACAGGGAATTGGCTTTGTCCTATAAGCTGTCATTCCTTGTGGAGAAAAAAAATGTATCTAGGTGATAAGAACAAAGATAAAGGGATTCTGCATGGGAATTGCTGGGAGATCAGTAAACACTTCTGATAAAAAGAACAAAAATACCAGACAAAACACTAAAGGTACAGTCTAAGGATGGCAAGAATGCTGGACAGCAACAGAAAAGAGGGATGAGGTATTCCTCTAGCAAATATAATCCTGTTGTAGAAATTGCAGTGAAGGTTTGAGAGAGCTCTAAGCTGGAAAGGTGCAACTGGATGAGGCACATAACAGGTAGAAAAAGATGGAGTAGAAATGTGTTAGTTAATGCTGTTGCCTTCTTGACCTGTCAAACAATGCTTCTCTTTTTAGAACAGAGATAGTAGAATGTTGGTGGTGTTGATGGTGATAAAGCATCTACAATTTTCTTAATGGTTATTCAAAAGATGAATGTGTTAACATCAGTGATCCAGGCAGATCCTAAACAGAATGATTGCCTGCCCTAGAGCAAGGTGTGTATATTGAATATAACAGTAACAATCCTCAGTTTTTTCTAAACAGCTGAGAATAGCTTGGTTTTCGTTATTCTTTTCCAAGTAACCTTTTCTGGGAAATAAGAATATGATGTGGCTGTAAAAGTAAAGATACAAAGATTGTTGGTTCAAAATACTCTATGAGCTTGAATGCCTTTTTTTTTTTTTTTTTGTATTTTTAGGCTGCCAAGATGTTTGATGAAGAAGGCAGGAAGAAGTTTTTCACACAAGACATGAATAATATCCTTCTGGAGTAAGTGCTTATCTGTAGAACCTTCCCTTTTTGGAAAGGGGGTGAAAGGAAAAGTACAGAAGAGGAAGTATTATTGAGGTTGTTCCAACAAATCCCTTAAAAGTCAATGAAGGTAGATCAGTCTAAGCTAGTTATTAGCTAAAGAGACTTATGTATGTGTACAATTCCTGTCATGCCTGTCTGTCTTTATCCAGTGTAAAATGTTTTGTAGTGCCCTGGTCCTTGACTTCATGTGTAAACTTCAACAAAATTGCCTTTATTTACTCCTGTCTCCCACTTTTGTTACTCAAAGGACCTTCAGCTTTCATGTGGGCAAACACCAGATTTTTTTTTTTCTCTGTAATCTTCAATTAAGGGTTTAATATAGAAAGTTCTGTGTTCATAATCTAGGAAACAAAAGTAATCTCTAGAAGACTATCACAAAGTCTCTCAATTTTGATTCACAGTGGTTGGTGTAAACTAAATTTGAATTATTTGAATTTTTTTAATGTTTTTGAATGTTCAACATTGCTGGACAACTATGTGAATGGTTTCTTGCCATTGATTAGGACTTCTTCCTTTTATAAAAAAGCTTATCTGAAAATATCTCAAGCTGCTATTTTTAATATGCATAGCTAGAATATGCTATGCTTCCCAAGCTTCCTTAGGTTTTTGTTCAGAAGTCATCTTTACCTTGGAGTGTGTCTGACTGTCTCCTGTTGTTTGTCAGTATTGAGCTGCAGCTGCAGGAGGTGAATCCTGCCATCCGCAATGGAGTCTACTCACACCTGGAGGCTTTCGTGCCGTGCAATAAGGACACGCTCATAAAGCGCCTGAAGAAGTTACACCTCAATGTCCAGGTAAGGATGGGGAGAGCAGCTCCAGCAGGAGGCAATTATATGACAGTCAGTTCTCCTTGCTGCAGCAGAGTAGAGCAGTAGCCACACAGCCTCAAATCAAGAAAAATGTTTTGGGTCAGTTGCTAGATAAGTTTAAAAGCTTCCTTCCATATACATGATATTGTCACTAGGTTAGGAACAAATATTTTAAGTATTTCAGAGTCTTTAGTTGAGAAGGAAGTGCTTTCATCTTGAAAGCTGGATACAGGCTATTAAGGAGTGTTTCTGCTGTCATCCCTAAGTATTACTGTAGTCTTAGGGTACATATCAAAGCAGCAGAATTAGAAAGCCACAGTAATAATGGTCATGATAGGCTAAAAATACGTACTTTGGTTTTCACTTTTCTGTCAAGAAAAAAGGAAGGCAATGTGGATAATAGATGACCCAGCCTGTATTATTTGTTCAAATTTCCTTTTGTGGCTAGGTCTTACAAATACTTTGTATGCCATTTTCAGTTACTTTTCTTTTGAAGATTATTTTCCTGTTGAACAGAAAAGTTATCTGTGGTCTGAAGTCCCCTGACCAGATTCTTTAGATAAAATCCAGGACTAAATCTTGCAGAGGATCTGAAAATGAATGCTGAGATCTCAGTGCTTGCTAACAAGGCAAACAGATTCAAATGCTATTATTTCTAAGCAGATAAACATAAAAGAATATTCTAGTTCTTTTCAATAAGCAATTAAAATTAATAATGTAAAGTCAGAAGATGTAGAAAGTGAATTTAAAACATGTAGCGAAGTGTATAGTATATTACCTTAATGTTTGAAATTCTTAGTATTTGGAGACCATTCTAAATACATAGTCCTTACCTTTCAGGCACATAAATTGCATGTCATAACAATCTACCACTTGGATAATATAATACATATTCATATTTTATTCATTACCTAGGATGTTTTTATACCACAGTTTTTGGAGACCTGATTAATAGGCTATTTATTTGCAAATGCTGAGATATTGATTGGTCAGTTTATTTTACTTTTTCCCCCTTAAGTTTTTTTCCCTTCCCTATTTTAATTTAAAAGCATTATTTAAAGAGATAATGCCATAAGGTTTTGGGATGTTCATGACACATTTATTTGTGACTATTTTTTGTTGTTTCTCATCTGAGACTTACATGCATTTATATAATGCTGTTGCACCTAACAGGATTCAAGTGCCATGTAGAAGTATGTCTCTCACAGTCCATAAGTAGTACTGGGAATGTTACCTTGGGAGTAATCCAGAAATTTTCATGAGACTGTCTGAAATGGTCTTTATTTTACATGTAATAGGATTATTTTGGTACTCCTCTTTTCACAGGATGACCGCTTGAGAGAGCCATTGCAGAAGCTGAAACTGGCTGTCAGTAACGTCATGCCTGAACAGTTATGCAAGTATCAAGAGGACTGTCAGGCCCGCAATCAAGCCAAGAATGCCAAGTAGGTTACTCGGGAGGCTGTGCAAGCCTATTTAGAACCCAGCTGGAAGTTTGTATCCATGTTGTTTACTTCCTTAGCTTAGAAAATCACTCAGCTCCAGTTTAAGGGGGTCTTTCTTTAATTGTACAAATTACTTAATTTTGTGTGTTATTGTCTAATGTCAGAGAGAAATTCCATTAACTGAGTGAGATAGGTCTTGATAGAAAAAATAATCTGAAGGATTACTGGTTGATTACCTAACATGGTGGATTAATGGAGGAGGATGGTGTGTTGAGGTTGATATACTTTATCTTTGTTCATTGTAATTGTTTTGATCATAGTTAAGTAAATTTAGACTTGGAGAGGTATTAATAGTTTGATAAGTACCCTGCCAGTTCCCAGTAGAGGCATTGCTTGCTTTCACTGATGCTATAAGCTTCATCTGTAGAGTGTGTCCTTTTCACTTCTCTGAGAACTATAAAGCAGTGGGGAGAGGGAGGTATCACAGTGTAATCACTGTTTATCTTATAAGGAAATGTAGCAAAAATCTGAAAATAGGTCCTCTGTGGGTTGTTTTTCCCCCCAACCCTTGAGTGACACTCCTTTTTAATGAAATATTTTGTTTGTATAGTGTAGTTCTAAATAAAATAATTGTTCCAACTGTAGGTTGCAAGCAGAAGATGAACGAGAGAAAAATGGATCAGAGGAAGACGATGATGAGAAACCTGGAAAGAGGGTTGTTGGACCCAGAAAGAAGTTTCACTGGGATGACACAGTGAGGTAAAACCAAGAATTTTCACTGACTTTATAAAGGGATCTCCAAGAGGATTTTATTACATGATACGGTTGAATAAATAATTTTCCCCAGAATTACACCTTGGAGGAGTTCTGAAGAGTGTTGGTGCTAAATAGGCAAACTGGAATTCTGTTATGGTGAAACATCTTCATCTTTAACTCAAAAGGAAAATAATCCTGTGTCCAACCCTTTCACGTTTCACTGCTTGTTTTTTTTGCTTTATCCAAATACATGAGAATTTTCGGACTCCAGGACTTTGAGCTTCTTTAGTCAAAGAACAGGTGTGTAAGCAGTGTTATAGCTGCTTCTCACCTTTCTAGAATACATTACAAAACACCAATGAGCACTAGAGATGTCTGCCACAGGAGGACAGGCCATCAAGATTGGTGATATTGATTTGGCAAGCCTCCGAATCCAACAACAACTAGAAAAATGTATTAATCTTAACCCCTTCTGTTCCCTCTGAACAGAAATTCTTTATATCTCAAGAGCAGCACAGATTCTTATCTGAAATGATCAGATACTAGAGTTTGGTTTCCTAGAACAGATTTTTCTGAAAAACTGAGATGACTATTATTTAAGTAATCTAGACTTTTAAGCAAGCACATATTTCTGAATTAGTAATTTCTCACGCAAGATCTAAGATAATTTTAGTACAAGTGTGTATGCGTGTGTATATATATATATGTATGTATTACTAAAAGGGGCTGATGGACTTCTCTCAACGAGTCTTTTTGGTATGTGAAGACAACAGGGAAGAAAGCTTCATAAAATATGTACTACCAATATAGCTTGGACTGACCTGGAGGGGAGAGATACTTAAATCTGTTGCTTTTTTTGTTCAAGAGTCTCTAAAAGGATGATGTTACTTAACTGTGTGTACTTTTAGATTTTTAAGATCAAAAGATAAAATCCCTATCAGAAAGAATCCTCTGAAGTACTCAGTGTAGGATGGATTTCAATGGTAGAGCATACGAGTTTGTAATAGCAATACTTTGTGCAGTATAAACTTCCAAAAAACACAGTTGGAACTGAGCACTTCCTACAACTATCAGTAGACAGCAGCTTCAATTTCTTAGACTCTGCTGAGCTTTTGAAAGGACTGTGTCTTTCAATATATTTATTTTGTTTCTTTTTGCAGGTCTCTGTTGTGTAATCTTGTCAAGATCAAGCTGGGATGTTATGAGCTAGAGCCAAATAGAAGTCAGTCTGCTGAAGATTACCTCAAAACCTTTATGGAAACAGAAGTGAAACCACTTTGGCCTAAAGGCTGGATGCAGGCAAGGTAAGATAACTGCTTTAGGTATCTACTCATTATGGTGTTAATGATTTCTTCAGTTCCTATTTATTGTCTTACATTGACTCAACTATGTACTATTGATATTGGTTGGAACTTAGGAGTATGTTTGTGAAGCTGGAATAGTTTAGAAGAACAAATATTTTTTTAGAATTAATTTTCTGTGTTGTTTGTAAGCCTGAGAGTGAAAAAACCCACTGTTTTCCTTGGACAGCTATTTGCTTTTATCATCTCCTAGAAACTGAATTTGCCACTGCTTCTAACACAGCATGAAGCTTCATTTGAGGAGAAGTATGAGGTGGGAGGGTAACAGCTTGGAAAGTTCTTTGTGATATAGGAACTGATAATGATCTGGAAATCAGTTTGCCTGTATGTTGGAACACTGCATTATCAGACTGCTCACACGGGCTTTAAAATTATAAGCTAGAATTTTGATAGCAATGTTCACAACAGATTTAAGGTTCTTGCTCTCTATGTCTTGTTTGCAGTTGGGATGCTTTGTTTTACAGCAGTTAAAAACACACCGGTTTCTAGACTTGCTTCTTACAGATGTAAGAAGAAGGAACCACACAAAAGAGAGAGAGAAATAAAATGGGAGCAATAGTCAACTGTTTTGAAACACAGGTTTGGCAGAGATTTCTAATGGTTTGGGGTGAAAGAGGAGCAAGTATGGTTTGGCCTGAGTTCTTTCTTTCTGTAGCACCCACTGCAGAAGATAATTTCATCAAACCTCAACCTGATTGTAAAAGCAAAATGGTACAACTACTTAACTTGCTCATTAATACCTTGATTTTAGTTTAGTCAAGTCTGTTTCAAGCTGTAAAAATAACTGTACTGAGATATTTCTAAGATTGGTCAGTGTGGAAATAGCCAGTTAAATAGTAACAAAAAGAACAAATGAAGTTTTGCACTTCCTGGCATACAGCTGACTTATTTTGGTTCAATTATTTAGTTTTTTGTGTAAGTAGACTAACGACTTTGATGTTATCTGTTACGAAGATTTTATTGAATTAGATGAGACAGAGAATCCCAGTTTTTTTTAAGAATGGAAGATAGGACAGAAAGATCACTGATGATAGTGGAGAAATAGTCAAGAGATAGTGAGGTGATTCAAGAATACATAGAAGTGAAGCATGTTTAAACTTTGAATTGGAAAGCTATAAAATATACGGTTCTCTCCATTGGATAAGTCTGCTGAAAATTTCCATGAGCTTTTAAACTATCCATACAATTGGATTCAACAACAAAAGACAAAAACTAAACAAAAAACCAGAATGCCCCCCAAAACAAACCAAAACCACCAACAGACCAAACAAACCCCAACAGGTGACAGATCATAACTTCCTGTTGACCACCAACACTTCATTTACTAACTGGGTGGTTTTAGTACCATAATGACTTACAAATTGTCCTGTATCTACTGGGTGGCACTTTTTTGCTTTCTGTTAAAGAAAGTTATGGATTATAATTTGTAGGCAAACAGGTTTGCATGGAAAGAGGAAAAGAAAGTATTTCCTGGAGTCTGGCAGTGGTAATTCCTAATAGACTACATAGTTTGTATTCTGAATGCTCATTTTGTTGGGATGTTATGTTAGGGATTATGCTGAAGGCTTATAATTTTTTCATTTTTATATGTGGCCTCAAGTGAGAAGGAACTATATAAACTTGAAAAAAAATTAGGTATTTAATGCTAAAACTGATCTATTGACCATGTATTTTTTAAGGAATTCTTACTGATCAGGATAGGTCTATGGTACCAGAACTTTGTGGGTTCAGCTTAGGAGAAAAATTTCTTGCACTTTCAAAGTTAACTGTATTTAATGTTTCTTATAGCTATATAGGGAAGGAAGAGGGAAGGTATTGATCATAACTGGGAATTACAGAATGTTAAGGGTGGAAGGGACTTCATATACTGCTCTGTCTTTTCTTTGTACCATGTCTGATTTCTGTCCTTTTATAATACCTAAAATTGTGTCTTTAACCTTGAAGGATGATGCTACAAATTACTGGGGCCTGTGATTAGTTCTGAATTTTTATTTCCAAATTGAAAAGATTAAGGAATGGATAAAGCACCAAGAAGGAGGTGGGAAGGGAAATATTCTGAAGAAGCTGCATATGTCAGGAGGTGGCACGTTAAACATGTAACAACGAATGTTGGTTTTGCCCCATGATGTTCTTCATAGGTGTTTAGTAGTCTCTGATGGAACAATGCAATACAGATTTGGAGGTTAGTTTGGTGAAGAAAATGTGAAAATGGAGCTGGAAATAGAATCTGAGAAGTAAGGCATTGAACTGTAGTGAGAGGATCAGTGTTTTCTTACTAGATGACATGAGATTTTTGGATACTCAGATTTTTTGTAATTATTGCAGCTCTGCAGGTTATATTATCAGTGGTGAAAAGCTCTTGTTTAGACAGCTGTTCATGGTGTGGTCAGTGTCAATGTGATGGCAGTGCTGTAAGAAAATATTGCCTTTCCTAGTTTGCCTATCTGGAAACAAGGAAGGGGACCAAGTGTTCATTGTCTATTCATAGCTGCATTTGAATAGTAAGCTGTAGGATAGATACAGGTCAGCAATCATTTTCACTTTCCACTTGGCAACTAAGGAGCTGAAAACATTGAATAAAAGCATGGCAAGTATTGAGATGTGTCATACTGGCTCCTGCCATTCCTTGGCTCTGTAGCAATATGTATGTGTCAGTCCAGTGTAACTGAAGTCAGAGAAATTATACACAATAGCTTCAAGTTTTTCTTTTACTAAACTTTCAAAAACTTTTACTAAAGTTTATTCAGTACTAAAAGTACTGAAGAAAACTAGAAACAAGCTTGGCTACTGTGTTCTTTTATCTTCTGTGCTTTAAAAAAACCCCACAAGAGATTAATAACCACAAACCCAAGACTATGGATCAGTTTGTTGGACTGTAGTGTGAAGAGTTTACAATAATCTTTTATTTTATATTTGAACTATTTCATTAGTCTTTGAGGAGTGAGCATTCAAAGTGTATTTCTTCTGTCCAGTTGAAGCAAGTAATATTCTCTTATGTTGATTTTTGCTTGGCCATTTACTGAGGTATTTTGAGCATAAACGCAAAGTATTATAATTTCTTTAGATCTTCTGTTTATGGATGCCAAGACCTATACCATGACAGCACTGCAGAGTAATCATTAGTTCCCTTGGGGACAGATAATCAAAGGCTGGTTCTGAAAACCAAAGGATATTTGGGTATTTGGTGGTCAGAGGCTGTTTGTCGCTGTAGAATCATTTCATGTTTCTTTTCTCACCACTCTTTTAGGATGCTTTTTAAGGAAAGCCGAAGTGTTCACAATCACCTCACTTCTGCTCCGTGAGTATAATAGGACAATTTGCTTTACAAGATCTTTAGGTTGTGCAGAGCATCTTTTCTCATCTTCCTGCTACCTGTTTTAGACAGAGGGAAGGAAAGGGAGGTACTTTGGGATTTGTTTGAAGATACTTACATGATGCTTATAATCTTCTTTAATGCTTTAATTTAGGTATATAACTGTAACGTTCTTGTGGCATTATATTTTAACTCACTTGTGAAGTGGCTAGATAACTCCAGGGGTATTAATTCTTGAATTAATACCTTTTACTCAAAGCACTGCGCACTGCCTAAATTTTGGCATTCAACCTATTAAACTGAACTCAGAGTGCAGTACTTCCTGCTTTTTTCTTTTCCTCAAAAATATCTCTAATCACAGAAGTCTGTGTATCTTAGTGGGATTTTATCATCTTCATTTTCAGACAACGCTGTGTGCCTCTCTGGAGCTGTCCACATTCAGTCAGAATTCAAATAGATTGTTATGACTTTAAATAACACTGCAATTGCAACTTTTGTGATAAATATGATTAACATAGGGTATTTTTCTACATAACATCAAAACTGAGTCATGGTCCACCTACATTAAAGTCTTTTTTTAACCAGGTATTTCTAGTTGCTTAGGAAAGGATCAAAAATTGCCTCCAAGATATAAATCTGTTGATTGCCCTTGAAGAAATAAAGTGTGAAATGCTGAACCTCTAAGTTGAAGCCGATAACTAATAATCCCTAATGCTGTCCTTGCTTGCATAACTACAGTTTGTGTATGTTGCAGAAGAAAATCTGACAGTTTGCTAAATTACTTCTTGCAACAAACAAATTAGATACAACTGTTTTAATAGTTGATAAGCAACAAACCACTTTTGTAGGGGGAAGAAACAGCTGATTTTATCCAGTTTGAAATAAATGAGAATAGGAGGCATCTTCCTCAGGGACAAAAACATCAATGTAAAAAGTGAAATTCTATTGCTATTCTAGAAGACTTCTGTGTAGACAAAGCAAACTGATAATATTGAGAGGCTGAAATTAACTGATATTTTGATGTTCCTCTAAATCAGAAAAATAAAACCAGCTCTCTGCATATACCCTGATCTATATGTCAGGCTATATCATCAATTCAGTTGATTTTGCAACTAATTTACATTGAGATACATGACCAGGAAAATGAATTGATAGTGTGCTATTTTTCTTTCCCCCTATATTTTAAACCATTTTTCATTTCAAGGATGTTTTATTATTTAAGCTGGATTCCTGTAGCCATCATTCTAGTTTATTGGTGTATAATCAAGGTAACACTTAAAATGAAAGTTACTTGCCTTTTGTTTTGGTCTTCTGATGCACATTTATCCCTTCTGTTTCAGGGCAAAGAAGAAGGTGATTCTGGCCCCTAAACCCAAAGTGAAGGTAAAAGTCTATTAAAATATCTGAATACCACTTAATGGTCCAGTGTGACCATTTGATACAACCTGTTTCTGCCTCTGAATCTGAAAAATTCTTGCAGAAAGTTTTTCAGGCAGTCCTTATTGGCTTGATGGTGCATTACTTCAAAGAATGTAGTACAAAATACCTCTGTGTAACTTTGCCACTTTAGGCTATATTGTTTTTTTGAAAATTGACTATGAAGAGGTACTAGTTGCAGTGATGTTTCACATTTTTGAATGTGTGCTTTGTGTGTTTTAAGTTTAACATAAACTTAGCATCACTGGAAAACAGTGTGGTTGGAAGGATACCATATATAGTATAGAGGTCCTCATTTGACATGACCAGGTGTTGTCTTAATTCAGTAGCAGTTTTAGTAAGTGATCAGAATAGTTACCCTATTCTTCACAATATTGGTTGTTCTTCACTGTATGGACACTTTTAGTTATGTGGAGCAACAACACTAGATTTTTAAATCCAAATATTGAATTAGCGCACAGGGCTCCAGCACCTAGACATCCTAAGTATCTTAATATGAAAATTTCAGTAGTAGATCTTTGGTTTGTCTGAATTTACTGAAATAAAAGTATTACAGTCTTTTTTTAAGTATTAAAAATCTGCATAAAAGTATTACACTGAAGATTACCTTAAATCAATTTCAGGAAGACTATTTTACCTGATGTTTCTTATCCTTTCATTTTCAGGACTCCAGTCCAAAAAAAGAACAGAAAACCTGTATGTCTTCAGTCAATTCAAGTTGTGCTCCTGTACTGAGTTCCAGTGCAGCTGTGTGCACCCCAGCCAGCTCTAGCTGCACAGCAGCTCCAGAGACCATCTGCTTGGATGACTCACTGGATGAAGACCTCTCTTTCCACCCACCCTCGCTGGACTCTGTTTCTGATGCTCTGGCAGTTATCAATAATGGTGCCAAGGGATCACCTCTTGGGTCCACCATAGACACACCAACATCCAGACCTCGCCCTGGGCTGAGGGAAGAGAAACTAGCAAGCATTATGAGTAAGTTGCCTCTGGCAACTTCAAAGAAAGTAGAGCCCACTCAAACATCCCATTCATCAAGTCTTATTGCTGGTCACACAGGGCCAGTACCAAAGAAACCCCAGGACTTAGTTCACACTGGTATCTCTTCAGGCCTTATTGCTGGATCTTCAATTCAAAATCCCAAGGTTTCCTTAGAGCCTTTGCCAGCCAAACTACTTCAACAAGGACTACAGAGGTCAAGTCAGATCCAAGCTGCTTCCTCCTCTTCTCAGACTCATGTTTCTTCCTCTAAGACTCAAGCAGCTATTTCCACCTCCTCTCAAAGAACTAAGGACATCTTGGTATCATCTGCTGAGGCTCAAGGTGGTACTTCCTCAACATCACAAGTGACAAAGGTGCACCAGCATTCAGCTGTACAACAGAAATACGTATCTCCCTTACAAGCAACTATTAGTAAATCACAGACCAATCCTGTGGTGAAATTGAGTAGTAATCCCAAACTCTCTTGCTCATCACCAGTGATCAAGGCTCAAGATAAGTCTGTAGTGTATCGCCTGCCTTTGTCTAATCCCTCATCGGAAGTGGCTCTCAAGTGTCTCACCCACTGGTTTCTCGGACAACATCCAGCACCTCTACCTCTAGTAACTATTTAGCCAAGGCTATGGTGTCACAAGTTTCTTCCCAGGGTTTCAAGCCTCCCTTCTCCATGGCTGCCTCTCCCAAACCTGCTGCCTCTCCCAAGCCCACTTCATCTAAGCCCTCTGTGACACCCAAGCCCAATGCATCACCTAAATTTTCATCCAAGTCCACCTCATCCCCCAGGCCTGCAACAACACCCAGTTCTTCCAGTTCAAGTGCACTAGTTTCCCAGAGTAGTCACTCCAGCAACAACCCCCTTCATAAACAGACCAGTGGTGTAAATATCAGCAGGCAGTCTCCCACAGTGAATTTGCTGTCCTCTAATCGCACCTCAGGCCTTCAGCCTGCAAAAAACCCTCAGGCTTCTTCAAAATTGCCCAACTCTTCCTTCTGGAACTGTTGGTAAAAATAATCTGGGTGGAGTTGGAATGAATGTACCTGCCAGCAGAGGCAGTAACCTTAACTCAAGTGGAGCTAGTAGGACTAGTCTGTCTGGGGGAGCAGGAAGTGGAACACAGGGTGCTACTAAACAATTGTCAACTCCACACAGACCATCTTCTGCCTCAGGGTCTCCAGTTGTAGCAGCCAGCGTGCAGGTATGCATCAAACAAGTTTACATTTGAGCTGTACATTAATGTTTATCACATTTATTTTGTAAACATTCTTAGGATTTTTTACCTTGATTTGTAAATGTCATAAATTTAATTTTTTGCCTTTCTAAGCATAATGCTGATACTGATGAAACTGTTTCACACTAAAGAATATGTATTTCCAGCTGATGTGAAATGCAAGGATCAGTGTGGAACAAATCCTCACTGTAAACTGTTTGTCAGTCTATACTGTGGAAAAGAATTCACTTTTTTTTCTTTTGACAGCGCTAGAAAAGGTAAGCTTTGTGTGACCATATTTTCAGGGGATGTGGTATGTACTTGCATTATTTGATTTGTGCATTCTCTCATATTTACATATTTATAAGGATGGTGGTCATGTAAAAGGTATCTTCGTACATTTGTTGTCAGACTTCATGATTACTACAAAACTAGAGTTCAGTTGCCCGTGGTTGAGTGTAATTCAAGACTTGTAATTAACACTTGCAAGGGCTTTTCTTTTGTATTGTGACTGTATTTTATTTTGTAGGATCTAGTCAAACTGAATGAGACACCCCATTATTATATAAATACCCTAGAAACTGAAAGCTTATACTATCACTAGAGACAAGACAAATCAAACAAAACAAATATTTTGAAAATACTGTTGTTCTTAAACTTATAAACCTATTATTTACTCAGAAGACAACCTGCTTTCCTAGGTTGTGTTCTTACTGGGAACTGAGATGATTTGATGTTTTCCTCTTTCTAGTGCTCTCTATGCTGAAGTCATCAATACTTACAAAAAAGTAGTATTGCTTTAAATTATATTCTTGGTGTACAGCAAATCAAAAACTTAGTATTATTCTAAATAGTGAAACATTTTGAAACATTTCTGTTGCATGGGAGTGATGTATACTTGACTTCTGGCAATATTTTATAATCTTTTAGTTTGCCATCAAATTCTTCTTAATGCAGCTGAATAACAGGAGGAAGATGATTTTTACAAGACACTTCTATGGTCTTTCATCCTACTGTACCGAAACAGTCAGCAGTAAATGTCTGGCAGGCTCTGACACAGCGTTCACTTACTCTGGGTGCTTTGAATGGCAAAGAGATCCACAGCCTGTAAGCTGTGTACAGGCCACAGAGGGTCTGCAGAAGAGCTGAGCCAAGTACAGTGCAGTTTGAGTACTCTTGAAGGTGCCTGGAGGAGACAAAAAGAGCTACAATGAATGGATTGGGAAGAGGGTTGTTTCTTCCTGGTGCAGTCAGCAGAATTCAGTGGATGCAATGGCTGTGATGTAGAACAAAATGTGAAATGGGTGTGGTAGTGCTTTAACATGACTGAGAAGGGAAGTAAGCAGTGCTGTGCTGGATGAGATGAATTCTGGCAAACCCTCCTGTAGCTAAAGGCAAGTAATTTTTTTGTTAGAAACACTGGTCACCCAAGTAATGAAATGCATTTTGGCCACAGTCCTACTGAAGAATTGTGGCACTGAATTGTGGGGGTGTGTGGTGTATAATAAGTAACATGAGTCCGTAGTATAATACAGCAAAATAAGGTGTGTTGGTATATAGAAAGGGGTAAATCAGCTAAAGGTACTGAGCAGCATACGGTATCACTAAAATAATTATTGAGACCTTTCATGTGGGCTTTCTAACACTTCAGAAATTACTTTCATAAAAATGGTTCAATCAAAGAAGATAAACCATGGAATAAGGCTGTTGCTGCTGTGCACTGTGAAGCTTAGTCAGTGGAGTACATTCAAGGAAAGATGGGAATTAAATTATCTCCCAGTTCAAGTACACTAAAAGGGAAGAGATTTGTGATAACAGAGGTTTTATTTAGCTATAAATAAATGCCTAATGGCTGGCTGCTGAGCCAACATCACTTCCAGGCTAGTTTTTAGGAACCATGTACTAAGGACTAAGTTACTCTTCTTACAACTTCACATAAGACTGAAAGTGAATCTCCTTTCTTTTAAGGTCTTAGGGATTTAATTCCTATTTGAGATGCTGTTAGAAGATGAGAATGGTACCTGCATTGCTCATTACAATATTCTGGTCTGCTTACATGAAAGATTATTTCATGTGATAATAAAGGTGTTCTTAACTAGGAAGCTTCCAAGAAGTGTTTGCCTCCTTTCCACTTCTGATTTACACCATTATTTACCAGAATACAAGTTTATACTTGCTGAAGCCTCACAGAAAGTTACATCTTAAGGACACAAAGCCAAAGAGTACATATGTGATTTCCTTAAAAAGCTCTAGCTACCATTAGTACTTTTGAGCAGAATCTAGCTTAGACTTCTAAGGATCTTAATGACTCAGATCTACATGACCAGGATGAACCCTTTTAAGAACTATTGTACATGAGTTAAATAGAACCATCTGATCTGCGGTTCCTTTAGGGTGTGCTCTGTACCTCTTTTCTTCACTGTATTTCTCTCTTCTTTTTGAGGGAGTAAGCAAGATCTTGGCAGAGCACTTTACAAAAGTTTGTTTTGAGGCATTTTTTCAACAAATTCACAGTTGCAAAACATTACTGTATTGCTTTTATTTTGTTGCCCTTTACTAGATTACATAGACAATGAACAGTTGTCAATTTTTTGTACATAAGCTTATTGTGAAATTAGTACTTTTAAAGGCAAAAGAAAATGATAGTGTGTTGATACTTTTCATTCTTTTTTTTTCTACTTGTGGGATAGAGTATGTTGTAGAAGTTGGTACCTTTAAGATGACCAACATAAACACTTGCTAGGAACATCACCTGTAGGTAAATGCCTAGGTAAATGCCCTTTACAGGGCCACTGTTCTAAAATACTGTGTTTTCTCATGAGAAGAAACTGTCCTTCCTTTAGCTGCTTTCATTGGAACATCTTAAGACCAAAACTGGTAATAAAAATTTATCCATGCTAGGAGATTTCATCACTTTGCTTTTTCTGTAAGTTGTTATTACAGAACTCAGTGAAATGTCATTTTCATTTTAAGCTCATGTGTTCATTAAAATGATTCTAAATTTTGGGTTTAGTTGAGGCTTACTTGTAAAAATGCAGATTTGTAATCCTATTCCGTCTGAGTCTTTTAATTCAAATAACTACAATATCTGAGTTGGAGTCTGATTCAAAGTGCTTTCTATACTAAGTGTTTTGTAGTAGATAATTAGAGAACTGAACATCAGCATATGAAATTACTGTATATGCAATGAAGGCATGATTGTTAAACAAGAATAAGCTGATCTAATATTAGGGGAATTAATGTGATTTGGGAGCTGTTGTAGCTAAAATGTTCTGGCTAATCTTGCATTTTTATTTTAAAGCTGCAGTGAATTTAACTTCATTTTGACATTTAGCGTGGAGAGATTATTTTCCTTTGTCTTTTCCTCTGACATGTGCATACACACCTCTACATATGTATGTATGCATTTTGCTAACCTGACTTCTTAAGTTTGGGGATTCTTACATATGAATCTTAATTTTCAGAATTCATTGTTTCTCTGCAACCTCTTTAGAAATAATGTTCTGTTAAGACCCAGATTTGCAAAGGGGAGAGGTGTAACACTGTACTTCTGAAGAACTTCAGATCTGCATTGGATAATTTCATATTACTAATCTAATAGAAGATATTGCATTACGTTGTGACTGTAGGCCCAGTGCATAATAAGAAAGGAGATCAAGGAAATTAGCTGTAAGGCTGATGAGAAAA
Source organism: Molothrus ater (assembly GCF_012460135.2). Taxonomy (NCBI): domain Eukaryota; kingdom Metazoa; phylum Chordata; class Aves; order Passeriformes; family Icteridae; genus Molothrus; species Molothrus ater. The sequence goes on from NC_050482.2 coordinate 48,332,358, forward strand.
ACATTATAGATGAACCATATTTTTATGTCTGAATCTGCAATATAATTGTGCTTGCTTAGCAAATGAGCACTGGGAAGACTTCCTAGGTGGATAACTGGATATTCATTAATAGTTTAATATACTTCTCAACAGAGCAACACTTAACAGGGAATAGTTGATTTTTATACCCTTAAAGAATACAATTCAGATCTTTAAAAATCTTGAAGTACTGCTTCTTTTTTTTTTTTTTTTTTGCATAGTCAACAGCAGGAGCATCACTACTGGCTAATGCCTCACCTCTGACTCTCATGGCATCACCCCTGTCTGTGACCAGTCAGAACGTGACGTCTGCACCATTAACTCCTTTTGGGATGCTGGGTGGCCTTGTTCCTGTGACTGTGCCCTTCCAGTTTCCCTTGGAGCTGCTTGGCTTTGGGACGGACACAGCTGGAGTGACAACCACCTCGGGATCTACCTCAGCGGCTTTCCACCACAGCCTAACTCAGAGTGAGTGGAATTATGACACTGTGCTAAAGGGAAAGATGCATCCTTAAAATGGAAATTGAGTAGTGAAGCAATAAAGTCCTCAGACACATAAAAATCCCTACAGGAGAGTAAATGGGATTTCTTCACTGGTGAAAACTTTCTTTACATAATACCTATATGTTATAAATCACCTTTGAAAAGCTTAACTTCATTGTTATATTCATGGTATATGTTTAGTTTTGAACATACTTTTTTGGGTTAACTTCTAATACCTTATTTTTAGAAAGGAGTTTAAAAGTCTTCAAATGTCACAGTTCAAATAAGAGACTTAAGGTGATTCCTCAAAGTAGCTTTAACTCAATAACCTCAGATATCAAACAGCTCTCTTACAAAGAACTGTCAACCACAATGGCATTTACTTTTTCATGCTTATAAGGAAGCTATTTATGTCCTTAAGCTATATGAAATGTTGGTCTTTCTGCCAAACCAAATTACATGAAGAGTTGCATCCCAATAGCAAGGCATGGTCCTTGCTCTGACATTTGACTAACTGTATTTGAATAGGTTTGTCTTTGTTGACGTATTCCAACCATCAGAATGCTATCAGGTATTTATTCTTTGTTGTGGAGATAAGCTACTACTGCTAGACTATAAAAACAAAAACTTTATTTCACAGAGACTGCCTCTCTCCTCAAGATTTATTTTTTATCTTTGTTCTCCCTTTTTTCCCTCCAGACTTACTGAAGGGTTTACAGCCAGGTGCTCAGCATGCAGCAACGCTGTCTCACTCACCTCTGCCTGCTCACTTGCAGCAAGCTTACACAGGTAAAGACATGATATATTTCTTATTTTTAACTTATTTTAACTTAAAAGTCAGATTTCTGCCTTAGACTGAAATATAATGTACATCAGTACTTAGTTTAGAGAAGACACAACACAGGACGAACATTGGGAGCAGCTGGCAGAACGTACTCTATTGTAGCAGTATTTTTTGGAACCTGAATGATTTTGTTTTCCCCTACTACTCTTCAATATCAGGAACAAAAAAAACCCAAAAATTCCAGTACTTTACTGCAACAATTCTAGAAACTGAAGTGTACAAATTCAGCTAGTGGGGAAAAAAGGAATAGTACTTACTGGACAGTAACATGATTGTTTATAGGCTGCATAAAATTTTTTCCCACTAAAAATTTTCATTTCCCCTTTGAAGGAGAAACTGACCTTCCGGCTAAAAGCTTTTTCCATTGTTGAAGACTATATTCACATGTAAATGGTGGGATGGTTTCTTAATGGAATGTCTGCTTTCCTTAGGAATTTTATGCTTGATAGAAGATATTTTTATTGAGAAGAGAAACTTGAAGCAGAGCATTTTATTTTTCTGTTTGTAAGGCTTAGAGCAGGAAAATTTTCAGAAAGCTTTAGAGGGTGCATTTTAGAGTGTACACCTTTCTTTGTCACCTGTATGTGTTTTCTGGGGGCCAGGAGAAGGAATGGGAAGGGTGGCAGCTTGGTGGGCATTCTTCATTCTTTATTTGAGAGGTTCTCAGTACCAAAAAAAAACTGGGCAGTGTTTTGGTATGAAGCTTGATATATAAATAATGCTATTTCTAATAAATGACCTACAAAAAAGAAGCAAAGTCTTCCACTCAGTAAAGACCATGTACTTTTTGGTGATGCTAAAGCTGAACCTGCCAAATTCCTGTCTCTCCTACTGCAAGTTACAAAAACAAAAGTTCACTCATGCTTTTATTCTTCCCTTTTGTTTCTGTCTCTCAACTACAGATGGAGGCCAAAGTAAAGGGGACACTAAGTTACAGCGGAAAAACCAGTGACTTCTGGACAAGCAAGGGAGCTGACGCAGTTCTGGTTGGCTGACAGAATCTGCCCAGTTGGGAAAGTGCTTATTGTCACAGGGCTGCTGTTTCTGTCAATGTTTACATATTCTGATCCTAAGCACTGTGGTGAGAGGAAGAAGAAAAATAAAACAATACTTGATCAAAGAGAGAAGGAAAAGGAGGACTGGTCCTCCTGGTCATGCAGACTGGTCATAGTTTGATATTGCCTAAAGAAACAACCTTTTTTTATCTGCTCTGATTGGCTCTTAAAAGAAATTGATCGTCAAACCCACAGCAGCACCAACATTTTGTTTCTGGGTGAAGTCCAATGAAAAGTGGAAATGGTGAAAGGTGCTAGAATAGGTTTCTCCATTCAAGGTGGAATCATCCACTTCCTTAGTGCCCAAAGTGCCCAGTATAAGATTATGTGTAGGTCCTGAGTGTACTACATGGTTGTGGACCAAAGGTTATGTAGAATAGAGATGGTGCTGGGATACTTTGCATTATAATTAAACCTTTAGACAAAAGCAGTTTCTGATAATGGGCATTTATCCAGCTTTAGAAGGCTGTTTGGCTTTAGGGAGCCTACAGATGTATGCAGTCTCAGTAGAGAATTGTCTTCAAAAACAGATCTGGTACATCAATATGTGAGACACAGACTATTTGATTTATTTTCAGGGTTTTTTTAATACAAAAGTTCTTATTTAAGGGAGGAAGGGGATGGAAATTCATTTACATGAAAAGAAACACACATTTTATTGGTCAGACTAGCATTTCTTTCCCACATTTTTTTTTAATCACACTAATATTTCAGTATTTTCATTTATTAAACTTTCTTTTACCTTGTGCTTATTTGCTACTGGAAAGATGCTCTATTCATGTCTTTCATGAACCAGAACCAGTTCTTTTCTCATTCTCAGGCTTCATCCTTTATCTAACTCCTCCCAGAAGCCATGCATTATATTGATTTGCTAGTTAAAGAAAGCTGATTGTGACCTATTCCAGAGTCAGATTAATACTGCTTCAGGCGTTAGCCAAAGAGGAGTCGTTCAAAAGCGACCAGAGGTGCCTTCTCTTCTGGGGGCTGAATGGGTTGTCTCCAGCATTTCCAGCCCCTGCTGGCCTGGGGAGTTTGACCTGAACTCTTTCTTACATGGTAGCACAAGACTGCAGAGCTGGCTTTGTTGTTTGCTTTTGTTTTGTTTTGTTTTTTTTTTCTTTGATAGCAATACATCAACCAGTTCACATGTAAGATTAGGAAGCATCCAGCACGTGTTGCACTTTCGACACTAGGACAGAACTTTGCTGTTGAGTCCCTTGAGCTGTCAGATAAAAGGTGAGAATGGCAGAAACTAAAATAAGTCATAGGGAAAAGGAGCAAATAAATCAGTATGACGCCCTTCTCCTTCAACCCTGGAACATTCCTTTGACCAGAGATGCTGAAATTTTTAGTAGATAGTTCTTCTGGTAGTTTGACTCGGAGACTGAACCAGACACTGCTGGTTATCTCACACCTTTAGAGAGACTTTGACCCCTGAATAATGACTCTTCAATATATTTTGCTAGATTACTTAGAGCTTGCAGGTTTCTTTTACATGTGATTTATTTTTCTTAGATCAGACAACAATTTCTTTTCTATTTAGAGCTCATTTTAATTTTATATAAATATATATGCATAAATTTAAAATAATATATATTGTGTATTTAGTATAAAAATGTTGGGTTGAGCTCAGCAATAAATGTTTTTGCACAACACTTCTGTGAAAGACAGATTGAATTAAGATGCATTAGTTCATTAGTTTCACTCCACAGCATCTGCCAATTAAATGCTTTTGAGCTGGCACTAATGTTTTGTATGTGGTGTGTTGATCAGACAAGCTTGCATCTCCATCGAGGTTTAGAGTTGAAACACAAACACTGTGTAGACCCTGGCATTAATACTGCACAAATTCTGTCAAAATACCATAAACTATTTAGAGTGCAAGCTTCATCTGATATTTTTTTTCTTTTCTCCAGGAAGGGTTGAAGGAAGCCAACTTTGTTTTTTAAAGCCCAACAGTTCTGACAGGATGTTAATTCTCTGAACTGTGGCAAACCTGAGAACTTAAACAATGCATGTAGCTAAGGGAGTTGTGGCAGTGAGCCATTGGGCAGCAATATAAAGGACCCCGTCCTAAGAGAGTTCTACCTCTTCTGTGTTTTCCTCATCAAGGCATCCCATTCAAATTGTCATCTTTTGTCTTCATACTTACTGAAATTTTAGACTGGGAGACTTGGAGCCCTTTATAACTACAGCACAAATTCCCTTTCAACATTCCTTTCTTTCTGGAAATATGCTTCATCTTCGGTTGAAGAGTATCCTCTCTAAATCTTGAGGGCAGGAGTAGTCCTACCTCTGTGTCCTATTGAGCTTCTCAGTCTTGGGAAACAAGTAAACTAAAACTTATTGTGGAAATAGATACTAGGGTGATGAAAATAAAGATGACCATACATTGTTTGTGACATCAGTTCAAACAACCTACAGCAGGTAAATCTTTTCAGTCATTATACTCCTGTTATTCATTATGCTTCTGAGTGTCTTTTGAATGAACAACACTGGAGATGGGGACCCTGTACTTGCTGTTTTCTATTCTGCTTGGTTAAACCTAGCAAGGCCAAATCAAAGGAAGTAATAGGGTGGTTCCCAGAGACCTTTGCAGGTGGCATAGACAGAACAGGAAAGATAACTGCAACAACTGCAACGTTTGAATGCAAAATTAGGTTAATGTTTTACTATCTTCTGCACAGCAGCTCTTCTGAAGACATTTCCCCCCCCCCCCCCGCCAGGTTTTTACTACTTTTTAAGGGCCTTTGTTAATAAATAAACTGTAGTTGTACATACTAAATAAACCCTCAGTATTCACAAGCAATAAGAAAGCCAAGTAGAGCTGTCTTTTCCGGCAGTAGGGCTGAACTTGGTTTGGGGATTGTGTATGAGCTAACGTGTCAAGCTCTCTGAAAGCCCCAAACAAATGCAAGCAATAACTTCAAACATAGGTTTTAGATGTTGAAACTGTCTGGGTAGTATTCCCTGCTACATGATCCAAAGTCCCAAAAACCATGGTAGCTATGTGAAATCATTAGAGACTCTTGCAAAGAAAGAAGGCAGGCTAGATGAAAAACAGGCTGCAGAGTTTCCTGATACCTTGGACTATAACTGCAGTGTTCTCCCATTCCAAGACACAAATGGCCTAAGTCACTTTGTCCAGCCTTCTCTGTTGATTAGAGAAACATGTCTAAATACTGATCAACTGAGTCACAAGTGCGGATGCTGTGGGTTTCACATCTGTTTTCTGCTAATCAGAAGAAACTTTTAATTACCTGGGTTCTGCTTTGTGTTTGAATCTGATCAAAGTTGTCTGATGCATGGATTTAAGGGTGGGACAGGTGCTAAAAGCCTGTTCCTTCCTGCAGTCCCATCACCTGACCCTTCCTCCACACTCCTTCTCCACTTGGTGCAAGACCCTTGAGGACATGAAAACAGAGAAATCTGCAACTCTCCCAAGCTGCCATCAGTTGTGCGAACCAGTAACCCTCTGGGAGTCACCTTGGACTCCGACTAACTTTATCACATTTGCTGCTACATTCATAAAATGAACTTTTGCCTGTATTTATTAGCAAATTTTAATCTAGTTTACAGGGGTTTTTGTTTTCTTTTGATTAGTTTTTGCCCACAGTTGGATTAGAAGCGTTCGGGTGTTTGGGTTGATGGGTTTTTTGTTTTGAGTTTTTTGTTTGTTTGTTTTTGAGTGAATTGGTGAAAGCACAGTGGTCCCTCTTCAGCTTTTGTTCTGGATTTTTTTTGAAGATGGCATTGCAGGGAAAACCTACAGCCAAGCCAAACTGTGGAAGGCTTTCTCCCACACCTAACTTTCATCTTTTGCTGAACTGGGGGGAAAATCATTAAAGGGACACTTGGTTTTTTGTTTGGGCTTGTTAGTTGTTTTGGTTTTGTTTGGTTTTTTTTTCATAAAATGAACCAGAAAGTTAAAGCATTAGGCAAACAACTGATTCATTAACACTTTATGCAATTTTAATTTTATAGAAATTTTTAAAAAGGTTGGTAGACTTTGATTGGTCCAAGCTCTGGTGAAATGGCTGTTACCCTTCATGACTTACTTGATTCAGGCCTTTGTCCTTTGTTTAAGTGCCTTTTTTTGTTTTTTTGTTTTAATTTTATTTCCCTACCTTCTTTAAACTTTTCTCAGCGATCCTGAAGTGCTGGAAAGCATTTTGGAGGAAAATCTTAAGCTTGCCAAGCTGGCTTTATGCTGTTAAACTGGGGTTTTTTTCCCTTTTGTAAAGAAAAAAAAACCAAGTGTGTAATGTGTGTAACTTCATAGCTGCTGTACTGTGGCATTGGTTCTATGTGCTTGTGCATTCTCTCTCACACGTGCACACACACACACACACACATAATACTCCTGAAACCTGTTCATCTTTCTCCATTCTCCTGGCTCTGTTAAATGCTACTTCAAGATTGAACATTTGTGCAAAGATGACAGTACAATAAAAGAGTGTGTGCATGAGTGTGTGTAAATGTGCACGAGAGAAAGGAAGTGGCTAACGGGAATGAAACTTGTTGCATTTTTCTCTGAAGAAATTGAATTTATTGAATTTATTTCTTAATTAGGTCATAAGTAAAATGTTATAGGCCCTTATTAATTACTGGACTGCTTCACACAATCACTGAGTCTGAGGCAGAGATGTGTGGCTGACAGCCAAGGAGCTGGGGGGTAAATAAAGTTAAAATAGCAGCTTGCAACATATTTGAATTGAGATTAACTGCAAGAATCTTGTGTGCAGCTGGTCATATCTGCTTGACAAAAGTTACTGCAAGGATTTTCATAATTACCAAAGTTGTCACTTTCTACCATGCATCCTGTGTAAGAATGAATTTGGTAAAACCTGCAAGAGTGCAGCTGCTAATTGAGTTTAAAGCTAGCTATGCTTCACATGCTGCCTAAGTCACTTGTCATGTTGTACTTTTAGAGTTGTACTTTTCAATTTGTTGAGATTTCATTAGTGGTTTCTTCTCTTACTGTAATGAACAGTAAGTTCATGTGTTCTTAGCTGCAGATAAACCCTCATAATAGTATCTGTGCTTGTTTCCTTCTTCTCAGACAAAATTAGCTATCTGCAATAGATGATCTAGTGATTTTAACAGCTTTGTGCTGAGGATCTATCTAACTTATGATTATTATAAACATGAATACCTGAAATTAGCACTTCATTTGTGGACCAAGTGCTAAACTTAAGGTAACATGCATATGCATCACTAGACTGTTCTAGTTCTGTGATGTGCTTCCCCTAGGGAAGATATAATTTTGAGTTGCAATATGAAAAGGAGGCATTTATTTTACAGAGTTGGAATGGAATGATGAGTCCTTCATGGGTGGAGAACCAGTGTGAAAAGCAGAAAATATGGTACCAAATATGTTCCTGTGGCAGAGAAACGCTTAACTCAGTTCTTGGCTTGTCTTCACATGTTCGAGTTAACCCGTTAGGCAAACTATGCCATAAGTGGATTTCTCCTACCAATCTAATGGTGCCAGTCAAAGATAGGACTATTGCTGGTAGCTCAGCCAGTTGGAATGGTAGTTTAAGGTGCTTCTTAATCTGTCTTAGGTGCATCAGTGAAGTTACTTCAGTGAAGTTTACCATATTCACCAATTACATTGTTTAATTCCTTTTGAACACATGCTCTTCATCCTGGGCTGATCTGTGGGATGAGGAATCTACAGCTGGTGATGATGGCTGACTGTTGCAGTCTTTAACAAATGGCGCTGTTGTAAAAATCTGTGTCTGTCTACTGCTTAAGAAATCACTGCCAAAATAAGCAGCCAGAAGTATGCTTACTGGGCCACTGGAAAAATAACTGTTGTGTAGGGGAATGCTTTGTTTGTGGAAACTTCTGGTGAGGCTTCATTGTCCTTTTTCTATGATGCAGTGATCCCTTGCTGCTGTAATAGCCTTTTGGGGCTCTAGAAAGCCCTGGTGCTGCTGTGAGTTATGCTGAGAGATCAACATGGCCTGGAACTGGCCCAGAACTGGGGAAGTACAAAAATTCCCTGCTACTGTTTTTGCACACTCCTAAGTAAAACTGCTAATCTTGTCAGTAGTCAAGGATATAGTCCTGTCTTTTGTAGCCATTTTTGACAGCTGTAGTTCTACCCCAACCACCACCATGTTTTGTATCTAGAAGTGTGTGTCAGTCTCTTCCATTGCTGTCATCTCCTGCTTAAACAATAACCATTAGCTACTAAGATTTTCTTTATTGTGAAGTAATCCCAACCAAGCATGTACACTATGTTTGGCTCCTATCATGTGCAACACTTCAAAGGGTTTTTTGTTTCTTCCTAGCAGTGTGTGCAGATGTGTTTTATCAATAAATAGTCATATTTGCTATTGTCTAGTACCAAGAGAAAAAGAGTGGGAGAGAATAAACCAAAACCAGTCAGAAGATGCCACTATCATAGGCCAAACTGAACAGTTGCTGAGGTAGACAGAGCTTCATTGAGACTTAGCAGATTTCACCAGAGTGGGGGAAGAAACTTTTTTGTGTTCTCAGCTTTTTCCAGCTAAGGCCTTAGTTTGATTAGTAGTCACTAATATCAACTATGCAGATAAGTATTTACGTGTTTCAGTGTTACATGCATCCCTTTCCCCAGCTACCCCTCTTAACACATATTGAAATTTTACCCAAAGAAAATGGAGTATTTTTGAATGTCTGTAATGCAGAACTTTTTGCTAACATGAAAAAAAAAAATGTATTTTAAAAAAGAAACCCTTTCACTGGTGCAACACGTAGTGTCAAGTGTCATGAAGTTGCTTGAGAGGGAAGCTAAAATCACTTCTTGTGACAGGTTTTGGTCTGAGAGTTTTGTAGAATAGTCAGCTCTCACAATTGGATTAAGAAGCTGCAGAAATGTTTTTTAATGTACAGATTGGATTTGGGAAGAAACTCATGAGACATCCCAGGTTTCTTTCCAGCATCAGAAGTGAATTAAAGTAAATTCTCATTGAAATGAAGTTGCTTCTAAACAAGGGGAGTTACCAGCTAAATTAAAACTAAATCCCAGTCCCCAGGTATTTCTCACTGGTCTTTTAGTCTTGTTGTATGTACCTACAGATAACAATTTAGCTCAGAGGTGAGAATTGTAGTATGTGTTTTATTGCAGGTGATTCCATCATGTAGCAATTAGTAACATGTTCTTGCATAGTTATCAAGATCTGTACTAGAAATAGATGGAGAAATTTTATTTTTGGACTACTGTAAAAAAAAGAAAACCAACAAAATTAACTACTACTTTTTATCCCCCAAAAGTCTACTGAGGAGCACTATATTTTAGCAGTTAAATTAGTATCCTTGTTAATGTGATTTGTCTCTTGTAGTCTTTTACTGAGAGTTAGAAGCATTTAATGAGTAATCCTTAAAAAGTTGCCATTCTCTAGCTTAAGATCAGGTGCTTATAATAAAAGGGCATCTGTGATGATAACTTCTGATGATACAAAATCTCTATGTTCATTGGGGGAAAAAAAACAGGTGAGGGTACAAGTCCCTGTAGGCCTGCCTGTTAAAAGAGGGTCAGTGAAGAGAGTGCCCTGCACAGCTAATGGCAGTGGGGAACATCCCCTCAACAGCAGTTTGGCCTCCGTATCCTTTGTTTGGTGTAACTTCTAATCTATATATATATATATATTTTAGCAAGTTTGGATACAGTTTAATTCTACCTGACTTGCTGTGATCCCCTAGACAACGAAGGGCTGAGAAACTATTTTGCCTTCAACTGGGGAGCTCAGAATAAAAAGCTGGAGGAATTTTTTTTTTGTTATTAACACATGTTAAATCACAGCTAGAATTCTTTGCATTCCTCGGCTTCAAACAAAGGAGCGCACAGTTACTGGGAGATGGCAAACCTGTTTGAGTTGGCGATTCCTGTGATGCTTTCCTCAGTCCAACATGAATTTGTACAAGGTCACCTTCCTCCTTTTAACACTTGAGATCATAGGGCTTAGCAATGGAGAGAGGATCCCAACAGCCTTGTGCTTACCTGATGAGCTCTCCAGGGAAACTGCCCCATTAAATGCTCCCCTCTTGTGACAACAAGCCTGAACAACCAAATGCAGCTACATTTGGGTGGTAAGCACCACTTTCACTTGGATTTTTTAGGGAGGTGTGTTCCAATAACTTCAAGGGATACTGTGTTTTCAATGTGTGGTTTCTTTCCTCTCTCCTTATAAAACTGGACCTGAACACAAGTTTTGAGTTGTTGGGGTTTGTTTTTGTTTTGGTTTGGTTTTTTTGTAATAATCTCAGGACCTGAAAGATTGTAGCATTTAGTGTGTCTTAAAAATGATGTACTGTACCAGCCATGGATTTTGTAAATACACCTGTCTCCCTTTTTTGTATTTTAATTTTTTAAAAGTGTGTAAGGCTCTTTGCCAGAGGAACTGGTGCCTGCTTTATCTCCATCCTGAACTGAAGCAGGAAAAGGAAGAAGCTGCTGCCTCAAAAGCCCGCGTCAGTTCCAACGCGTTATAATATTGTTCTGGTCAGTTTAATGGCTGTTAGTCTTTTGTTAGTTGGGAAGCTGGTTAGTTCCTTGCACATTCCCAGTTGTGGCTAGCAGAGCCCTGTCAGGGAGGCTAATTTTAACTCTCTTCTGTGTGACTACTTGACGTTTTCACTCCTTCCAGGTACTCAGGTTTCCTATCCCTGAGCAGTCCAATGCTTTCAGAGGTCAGGACTATTGGCCCTCTGTGAGAATAACTGGAGAGCACTTATCAGTGCTCTGATCCAAACACAGTCATGGGGTTCGTATCCTGCAAACGTTGCAGGGAACGCTGCCTTCACCTGTTCCGGAAGGGACTTGCCCTTTTCTGCTTTCCTGAAAGGAGCACAAGCTTTTTTAGGCAGCAGACTTTGCTCTGGGATCCACCCTTGCCGGCAGACCCCTGTTCTGCAGTAGGAGCCTTACTCAATTTGGCGTAGCTGTTCCCTGTCCCTGACTGCGACAGGCTTTTTCATGAGTGTACTTTTCTGTTTTTCTATGTGTCACGTGTCTGTGCTGTATTAAATAAAGAGGAATGTACATATTAGCCCTGTTTCTGTGATTTCTCACAAAAATAAAAATGGGGAAAGGTTTCACTTGAAGGGTTGGCCCTCTTGGGGCTTTTTGTCGGGTTTTTCTGTTTGGGGGTGGGGGCCCTCCTTCGGTCAGGGCAACCAGCCGAGCAAGGGTAACACTGTGTGCCAGGACCAGCGCTTAGAAACCGCAAAAGGTTCGTTGGGGAAGGAAGCCCTTCCCTGTGGGAACACAGTGTTTTACGGAGCTGCAGCCAAACGCCGTTGAGGGACCGCGCCCCCGCCTCGGCCCCGGCTCCCAGGGGGCCGCGCGCAGCCGCGTTGGGCGGCGCTGCCCAATCACTGGCCTCCGATACATGCCATAAAAGGAGAAGGGGCGGGGACAGTGGATAACTAAGTGCATAGACACCCTCCTCCTGCGGCAGCCCCAGTGGCCTAATGGATAAGGCATTGGCCTCCTAAGCCAGGGATTGTGGGTTCGAGTCCCATCTGGGGTGGGTATTTTTTTCGCATTCGAGACGTGCAGCCTCTCCTCACGTCTCTGAGCTGCTCGCTGTCTCGAGTCTGCAGCTCCTGAGCTTCCCTCCCGGGCGTCCCCTTCGGGTACAGCGGGACCCGAAGCGTCTTTTAAACGGAGACCCCAGAAACTGGCGGGGACGCGCCCGCGGCCAAAGCGGGTTTCCTGCCGTGTGATGCGCCTCTTGGACGGCTCCCGGTGCTCCCGCTGCGTTACCACAGGCCCGTTACGAGGCGTGGACCGGGCACGCCCCAGCCTCGGCGCTCGAACCCCAGCACTTCACCAGCGCCGATTGCAACGGCGCGAGAGGGCGGCAGAGAGTAGGAGGAGGCGATCGCTCGCTCGGCGTTCGACTGCCCGCACTGCCGGGGCGCGAGGGCGAGGCCCGGCGGCGGCGCTCGATTGGCCGGCGCGCCGCGCGCGGCTCGGAAGATGGCGGCGCTGGGAGCCCCGCTGCGCACCCTGCGCGCGCTCCTGCGCGAGCTGCGCCACGCCGCCGGCCGCTCCTATCGCGACAGCCCCGCCTATCGGCACGTGCTCGCGGCCTTCCGCGCGCACCGGGTATGCGCCGCCTTCCCCTCCCCGCTCCTGTCCCCCCGGCAGCTCCCGGGGCTCGGCGAGGCCTCGGGGCCGCCCTGACCGCCGCTCCCCGCAGGTGACCAGCGAGAAGCTGTGCCGGGCCCAGCAGGAGCTGCACTTCCAGGCCGCCACCTACCTGTGCCTGCTGCGCAGCGTCCGAGAGCACGAGGCCCTGCACCGCGAGTACCACGGCAGGGGAGAGCGCTCGCCACAGGAGGTCGCCGGGCTGGTGGGCTTCAGACTGCCTCAGCAGCCGGGAGGGAAGGGCTGAGGCGGGACTGCTGTGCTCAATGTTTATTCCTCAATAAATAAATATATATCCGAGCTACTGGAATGGCCTGGGGTCTCTAGCAGGTGCCTTTTGTCAAGTTTAGGTTATGGCGTGAAAGCCGTAACTGGAGACAACCAACCCCTTCTGCCTTCATCAGGCCTCCCAGATGCCCACCCCGACCTTGTGAACGTGTGTCCTGACCCGTCCAAGGGTTGACAGAGAGGTGGTTTGTAGTGGAAAAACATGTCAGCCTTCATGATGAACTGACGAACTGCTTGTCTGAGGGGTTGCAGGCGTTCGTGGTTCCCCCACGTGATTCAAATGCGGTAGGTGAGAGAATTTGTCCAGTGTTTACTGAGGCATTTCCCAGCCATATTCTGCGTATGTGGAATTCCCTACTCTCCCAAGAACAAAGGTCTCTTCTGTGGAGCGTCTGTGGGTTCTGGTGAGCACTGCAGTAGCACAAACCTCTTCCACCTTAAAGATTTTTTTGAGTTTTACCATGGCGGTGAGTGAGCAGTAGCGATTCAGAGAGATGAATTCTTAATGAGCTACATGTTTCTCCCTGTCCCTGAGAAGTGACTGCCAGCTTCCTGTGCTTCCCTCTCCCTCTGAATCTCAGAAAACCTGAAGGGAACTGACTCTAGGCAGTCACAGGAGGTGCACAAATGGGACTCACCTCACAAATCTGGAGCAGTGAGTTTCTTTTTATAAAAGGCCTTGAGATGTTGCTGTTCACAAGAGAGTGTTGTATTGTGTGCAAGATATGTAAGAAATCTATAACAAGAAGGACTTTAAATGGCTAAAAATGTGAGGTTTATCTGGGGAGAAGCTTGAGGCAACTCCAAGAAAATTAGAGTGTGTTTGTTGGGGGTTTTTTACTGCCAGGGAAAACAAAGTGTTTTGTCAGAAAAGCATTGCAAAGAGAATCAGTTCATCTGAGTCTGTTTCTTCCTTCCCTTGTATTAAACCCTTGGGAATGGTTTAATCCCCACAGTATAGTGGATAGGCACAACAGATCCTTAAAACAGGGAAAATTTGGGCTGCTTAGGTAAGGCAAGGAGATGTGAACTACAAGTTTTAGAGTTCTGTTGACCAGAATTCCAGTTTGCAAGTCTCACAAGTTAAATGGTGTTTTTTTTCCAAAAGCCTTGATATAATGGGTGGAAAAGTATCAACCTATTTTCAGCTCAGTAGATAAAGTTGTGGGATGTCACCACACACTGAGAATGGCTGTGACACACTGCTTGTTCAGCATTATTTAATGAAAACCGCTGCATTCTGTAGTATATTGCTTGAGAAGGGAAATTAAAAAATAAAATTAGAAAAAAGAAAAAAGTGATCATTTGGCCAGACACAGATGCTCTTTAAAGAGTAGAAGGAGCTAAAGTATGTATGGTGTTGGTGTAAATAATCACTAAAAATTCTAAATTTCCCCTAAGCATACCAAGGTACCTAAACAGCCACTTCTAACAAGCATTGGTGTCTCTTCCATTTACTTCCCCTTCAATCCAACGTGATGACTAACAAAAGTAAATTTAGATTTTAAAGAAAAAGCAAAGCCGGGACATAGTCTAATTAGCTGAAGAGCACTGGGTAGAGAATCTTTTCCTGAATGAGTTACAGAAGAACATCTTCTCTACAAGTCCTTCTGAAATACAGATAATTGGGGTGAGGGGGGTTATTATTAGGGGAGGTTGCGTGTGGCCCTTTTTCACTCGTGTGGAGCTAACCTTGAACACGACAACGCCTGGGGACGATTACAACTGATCTTTGTGACGGGTTTGGGCACTAGATGGCAACACGACGGTTGACAAAGAGTCACAAAATGCAGGCGTTAGAATGGGAAAAATTAGTTTGTTTTTTTTTTTTTTAATGGACCTTGGTGCCCTGTAAGTCGAATTATCAGCCAAATAGCCTCAGTTTTAAGGAGGTTCTCCAATTAGCGGGGTATCAGAGTAACTTATCTCACCACGACTGTACCCATACTTGAGGGAGGCAGGGGCCGTGGCAGTGTTGCTGCACGCCAATCCAAGAGGGAATTGTCCCCAGACGGGAGCTGTCCCCACGCTGCGCTCCGGGGCCGCCCGGGACCCCAGCCGCGCCCGGCGCCGCCGCTGACCCGGAGACCGTGACGTCACACCGGCCACGCGGCCTTTCTGGCCAATCAGCACGCCCCAAGGGCCCAGACCGGCGGCCCAATCAGGAGCTTCGGGGCTTGGTGCGTCACTGGCCGAGCGGCGCAGGACGTGGCCAATGTGCGAGCGCCAAGGCCCGTCCGTGCTGACGTCGCGGAGCGGACGAAGGAGCGCAAGGCGCGTGCGCGTGGGTTTCCGTTCCCGCCGGCACGCGCGCGTGGCGGGCGCGGGAGGGAGCGGGAGTGAGGGAGCGTGTGGGGGCGCGAGGCGGCGGCACCGGCACGAAGCGAGTTTCCCGCTCCGCTTCCCACCGGGAAAGCCGGGCGGGGGCAGCGCCCGCTCCCTCCCTCCCTCCGCGGCGGCGGGGGAGCGGCCCCGCCTGTGACGCGAGGGGCAGGGCCGAGCGCCCGCCGCGCCTCGGGCCTTGTAGGCCGCTGTCGGCGTGACTCGGCCGGGCCGCGCCGGCCCCCCCCGCGCTCAAGATGTCGGCGCAGGCCCAGATGCGCGCCATGCTGGACCAGCTCATGGGCACGTCCCGGGACGGTAAGTGCTTCCCCGGCCGCGGTGGGGCGGGGAGGAGGGGGCGGAGCCGCCGCCGCCCCGGAGGTCACGGTGGTACCGGCCGGGCCGGGCGGTGTTCGCCGTGATTGGCAGGCCCGAGACCCGCTGCCCGCACCCCCCGCGGGGCGGGGCTGTCAGGACCGTCGGCGGCGGGGTGGGGGGAGCCGGGCGCCGCCTCCCCCCGCGGAGCTGCCGGCGCCGGCTGCTGTCCGGGCGGCCGCAGTGGCGGTGCCGCTGTTATTGGAGATCCGCTCCTGGCGGTGTCCGCGGCGCGCACCCTTTCCGCCCGGTCACCATACAGGGGCACACACGCTTGAGAGACTCTGATCATCGAGGGGAGGACCAAAAAAATCCCCCCAGACCAACAGCCCCTTCAGGAGAGCAGGGTGGGGTTTTGTGTCGTTACAGAGTTGTCTAAATTGTGGCCCGAACCATCGTGTTAGCCAGCAGGCGGGTATGGCTGTTGCTTTCTGAAAGGCAATGGGAGATTGACCTAAGTGGACAAACTGTAAAAAAAATAGCGCCCTAAACAGCCAAGTAAAAGCTTAACGTCCGGAGGCAGTCATTCTCAGAGAGAGATAGGAGATGTACGGTCAGGTTTCAGGTCGCTCTGCGATCATACAGTGGAGAGTATTGCTGCGTAAAGCTTTCTGCAGTTTTTGTCGGAGTGCATGGCGATCAGCTTGAAAGTCTGAACCGGCGCTCGCCCATAAATCCAGGTAGTTGGGGGAGCTGCTAGAGAAGAGCAGTTCCGCTTAGGCTGTGCAGTTCTTAACTTGCAAACAAGAGAATTCTGCACCCGAGGGTAGGCAGCAATTAGAGGTAATTTAAATGTTCTGCATGTGGTACTCATACTCTGTACTCACTCTTGCAGATGTGTTATGTTTGTGGAATTAACTTGTTAAATTAATGGTTACCTGTTCCCCCGTGCGCTGACTAGGATGTGGAAGTGGGACGTACCTTGTATGTCCTGGTCATCTCTGGGTACTGGGCTCATGTGAAATGACAGCTTCTTTTAGTATAATCTAGAATTTTGAAAAATGTAACTGGTTTATGCATACTCCTTGTATCGTGAATGCTTTCTGCAGAGTTCTAAATTACTGTTCTGTGAAAATTGTCTTCCAGAGTAAGGCTGTTTAGTGAGTTGTCATCATACAGGATCTAATTTGGGGTGGTTTTGTCTTGCTTCAGAAGATTTTCCAATACTTCCTGTTGTGGCTGCATATGTCTGAGTGCTTGGCAAAGTAACATTGTGCTTATGGAACTCAAGTCTTCCCAGTGTTGGCACCTACATCGCTGTCTCAGTGCTACCCTAACATTACACAGAAGTTTTCAGGCGGGTGGAGGAGCCGTTTCAGTTTCTGAAAGTTTCTGTTGGATGATGGGAGAAGAGTGTCATTTACTTGAGACAGCTGCCCAAAAATGTTAAGTGACTAAAATCTAAACCAAGAATAGCCATTTCAGGCTATATTTTCTCTGGCTTTGTAAGAAGGCAGTTATTGTATTGATAATTGTATTCCCCCCCTCCTGCTCACCCTGTAATTCCTAAACCACATGTGCTGAACTGTTCACAAACTAACTGGCTAGAAAGGAAGCATTTAAACAAAATGGGCAGGATGGGGAAGGATAAGGAGAAAAGATGATTTGTAAAGCTGGTTTCCATGATTGGATTGAGGATCTCTGTGTAACACCATTCTAGTTACAAAAAAAAAAAAAGTCCAGTGGAGCTGGAGCATCAGCATCATTTGTACTGAATTGTACACAGGGATTGAAAATGAACCTTTTTTTGCAGAGCTGGTATGTAATAAATCCAAGGCCAGGCTCAAGGTCATTGAAACATTGCTAAGCTTGAGAATAGTGGGGTTTGTGGTCGTTAGGTTTTTTTATATTCCTGTTACCTTTGACAAATAGTCTATTTCTGTTAACATGCAAATTGCAGCTTTTCATTAGAATGTGTCAATTTTTTAATTTCTTGGTAGGTCAGAACTTTATTTTCACCACTTATCCCCATTGCCTTTGATTTTGCTCTCCCTGGCAACACATTAGAGTTTAAAATGCAATAGAGTTTCTGAAAAAATAATCTTTCTTGGGCAATGTTTTTGTTTTATAATATTCAATATTACAAACGTGCTTTTTAGTTTTATACTTTACAAAGTCTGGCAGGTCTTTTTGTCTTGGTCGAGGTTTTTTTGAGAAGACTAGAATATGAAGGCTTAAAAATCTTACCTGTTTTAGAAAAAGTAGATCAAACATTTGATCTCGTCGGTGGGAATAGAAAAAACTCAGAGGTAAATTTAAAACCAGCAGTCGTGCCTGAATATGTGTAGCGGTTTTTTTCCCTTTTAGGTTTTAGTATCATTTGTAGAAAATATGAACATGCTCTGAAAATGATTTTGAAAATTCCACAATCAGATGCTCAAACATGGTTTTAGGAGATGAGCTGTATGCTGTAATTTGTGGGACAATGTGCATACTCATTATGACTGGTGTCCCTAGGGCCAGAAAGGAAAAGCCTGGAAGGTGTAGTGATTAAGTGTTTTTATAGATTTGCTGTTAAGCTCTGAGAACACCTGGAAAGCACAGTTCCTATTGATCACAGCGATTCAGAAAATACCCACAAGGCTGTAAGAATATTAATGAAAAATCATCTGTGCTAGAGAGGAGACTTCTCTGTCAAACGGGGCTGCCGAGCATGTGGCCACCCAGAAGCGGGTGTGCTGCCCCTGCCCCTGGCTGTGCCCTTTCCCAGAGGGCCCTGTGCTTGTGGGCAGGGACAGCTGAGAGCTTCCCCAATTCCTTGGCAGCCTGCTGCCTCCCTTGGCTGAGTTTGGGCAGCAGGATGGATGCACTTGCAGTCACAGGGCATCGCTGGCTGATACCTGCCAGGATGTGGGGCTCGGCAGCCTCTTGGCAGCTGCCAGGCCCAGTGCTCCCTGCTCCGTGCCTGCCTTTGCTCATGTGACAGACACCTGACAGAGAGTGGAACTGAGGGGACTTGGCCGGTGCTTCTCAGGACTTGTCAGTGAGTTGCTGTTCTTAGAATACAGCTGGGTTAACTGAAAAGCAGTTGGGTTGGTGATGTCAATGCAAAGAAATGTCTGAATGGCAGGAGTGGTTCTTTTACACACCTGAGAAAAACACATATTAATTATTATTTAAAAGCACGTGAGTTTTTTAAAATACATTGCATATTACCTAGGTTAATCTTCTCTTGCACACTTCTCTGACAAGTGGAAAGCTGAATTGGATGTGGACTGTGCCAAAATTAAAAAAAAAAAATAAAAGTATCTTTGATTTCGATGCTAGTAAAAAGCTGGACTTTTTTTAATATAGTCATGACGGCAGGCTGAAAAAAAATCTCTGAAATGGCATTCCAAGTACTGATAACCTGCCATACCTAGAGAGGCTTTAAAAATAAATTACTGAATATATAATCTGGGTTTTCCAAATATTACAAAATAAGTAGTGCTGAAATCCAGGTGCTAATCTTATGTGCTTATATATTAATATTTTTGGGTTTTGTTTTTTTTTTCTGTTATCACTTGAACTAAAAGAGAAGAGTTTTTATTCTATATATCAATAGTTAAAAGGTTAGTTCAAGTTGATTTTTTTGTTGTTTATCGGAGCTGCAGAAACTTGTCATTTAGGAGTACATAGCACATAGAAAAGTATTACTTTTATTTTTTAAAATGCTGGTTTTGAACTGTAAAGTTGAGTAAGCTTTTTTTAATAGTACGCTTAGGTAAACCCTGCTTTTGCCATCCCTGTTCTCCAGAAAACAGGAGTGAACCTTACAGATAGGATCATAACTATAAATTGAGTCATTTGCAAATTGAGGGAAATGTTAACAATTGATGTTAGTATCCCCAGGATTGGGTCTTCTTCCATAATACAGTTTAAATGGGCAAAGATTGAAAAAACTTTTCTGTAAAAGGCCTTATGGGGAGGATCCCATTTGATCTTGAATCAGTTTATCTTGCGCAAGTGTTTCATTTTCCACCAGGTCAGTCATGTGCTGTGCCTTGCTGCAGGAGTGAATGCTGGAGTCAGCCTGAGGAACTGGTTGGAAGCAGAGGCTGAAGCAGGATCATTACTTGTGACAGTAGTGCAGACACAGCAGATCCCAATGGCTCTGGTGCCACAGAACATCTTGGAGCTGCTAAGACTTGGCTGTTGCAAAGAAATGTGATGGTGGTTTGAGTTTTTAAAATAATTGCCACCATTTCAAAATTAGACCACAATCTAGAAATATGAAAATCTAGCAAAGTTAATTAAATTCTTGTCTTGGTTTGGAAAGACAGGTGCTTGCTGAGGAAGGCAGGAGCCTCCCCTGAAATGGAAAATGTAAAACACCCCCCCCTCCGCTCCGAATTGCTATAAATTTTAAATTAAGGGGCTCTCAGGCAAAAAAAATGCGGGCACAGGCAATAACAGTTCTTTAATAGGGAAGAAAATAAAATGATAACATAAACAATGCTGCAAACTAAAACAACACTGACAGAGTCAGAACACAACCTGACACCCTCTGGGTCAGGGTGTTAGTAGCAGTCGAATTGGAATTGTGGCTGCAGTCCTCCTGAAGTGTCAGATGTGGTTCTCTTGAGGCAGGGATCCTGTAGAAAGGTGTATTCTTCCTCTGAAGATCCAGTGGAAGAAGAGGCAGCTGCTGTTCCTCTGGGGAATCCAGTGGAGAAGCCGTGCTGGTGTCTCAGAATCTCCAGATTATATCTGGGTAGGAATGCTTGGCTCCTCCCTCTGGGCAGAGCATCTCACAATGGGATGCTGTAGTTCTTACCAGTCATGCAGTGACATTCAATAGTCTGTTATCAGCAGATGTCCCCCGGAGGGAGGAGTGGTTGTGGAAGAGATAAGGAAAACTGCCCGCTTAACAGAAGACAGCTGCCATACAGATGGCAAATAGAATACATCTTGCCTTGCAATCTGGGACAGTTCTCTTTAAAAACAGGTGAATTTGTGCATGCTTCTGAGACTGTGGTCATGAAAAGGTTCTCCCAAGCATCTTAACAAATACTGTGCTATGTGACTAGCAGAAAAATCTCCAGAGCCTTTAGACAGAAGCAGTATGTATAAAGTGCCAGTCAGCACCTCCTTTTGCTTCACCTGCCAGCTTTTTGAGCTGAGCTGTGTTTGAAGTCTTCAACTCAGTTCTTCAGCTGTTACTAGCAAACACACTTTTCTTGTTGTAGATCCTTTTTGCATCTGTTCACATCCTAACTGGTTTTTCTGGGTTATGCTTCAGTTATCCTTAGTAGTGGTCAGTAATCCTGTCCTGTTGTTTGGAAGGAATTGAAGTGACACTCCTGTGCTTATTTTATTCATCCTGTGTTTGGTGGCACACTTTATATGGTAACAGAGGTGTAATCTAGAACTTGTAACCTATTTTGTAATTTCTTTGTTTTAGTATGGGATTAATGAAGAGATTCTGTGTCCTTAACAATGGGTGGAGTGTTTATGTTGGTATTTGCAGGGTTAGGTAGATTTTGGTTTCCACTTTGCTTCATGCTTGGAGGTAGAAGGTGGTATGTGTGTTTAAACTTTGATAGATCATTGCTGAGGATTTTGTAGCCATTTTGGGTAGCTCCAGGCTGAGAGCCAGGCTAGGGTGCCAAGAGTCTCTTCCAAGAGCTCTGCTTTCAAATACAGAGCAGCAGCAAAGGTAGAGAAAATATCTCATATACAGGAATTTCTGCAAAACCTCCCCAGAATGTTGAACTGAAATCAGCTCAGAAATCTGAAAGTAGCAGAACACATGAACTTCATGAAAAGGTGCTTTAATTGTGTCCAGGACAAGTCGTCAATCAGGAGTGGTCAGGTTTGAAGAGCAATGACTGTGTTTAGGGAATTGTCTGTATTTTCTGGCTTTGTCATAAAGTTCTGATAGTTCAAACCTTAAAAATTATGGGAACAGTGAAGAATTTGAGGAATTGTTCTCTACTTGGGATGCTCTCTAAAATGGCATTTATGAAGAAGCAAATGGGCATATTCATACCTCAAGGAAGACCATTCCTCTATTTGTTCGACTTGTAATGCATTGGCTACAGGATGGTCTCATTATAGTCTGAATTAATTAGTGTTGCTTCAGTCATGGTGTAAAACAGAAGCAGTCCTGGTTAGAAATATGTATTATTCTAAAAGTGTTAGGATCAGGACATGAGCAGTGTTTAGTGAGAAGAGGATCAGAACTAGCTCCCCGTTCACTGTGCAGCAGGAACAGGATCTTCTGTGCCTGCATAAGCCTCAGTTAAATAATGGTGTTGGATACTGGTTAGACAGGGCTTGCTTTGCGGGTGGAATTTGATACACAGTTTTTAAACACATACTCCACCCTGTTAGTAGCTCTTGAATAAAGCTTTCAGAGTCCTTTGCCAACATGTTGGGACTCATGCTTAAAAATTTGAGTGGAAAGCTAACCATTTTTTGTTGCTGTATCTTAGTTCAGGAAGTGAACGACATGAAAATGAAAATTCACTTGGTTTCCTTTGCATGGATTGCACCACTGGTTTACAATTAGAGGTTACAGTTGGATTATAAAGGGTTATTCTCACTAGTGCTTTGGGATTGTTGACAGTAGTGTATTAGGGTACATCAGAATAGTAAGAGATCCTGGATGAAAGAAGTCATTGTCATGAGTGTGTTACTATGCTAAGCATTGTTGACGCATTAGTGCTCGTTCTGCTCCTTGTGATTAGAGGATACTGAACAGGAATGACATTGTGGTGGCCTGCTAATAGATTAGACTTGGGAGTTCAAAGTGAATTGTGTAGTACAAGTGCACATTGTAAGCTTAACCTCTGGATGTTCTTTAATCAGCAGTATGCACTGGTTTTAAATATTGATGTTAATTTTGTAGTCAGTATGTTTTATGCAAAATAGAAAACTTCCTTTAGAAAGTTTACATTACTGCCATAATCTCTTGAATACTCGTTTATCTTGTGTGCAGCTTCCTTATGCTTGTAAAAGATAAGGAATGTGCAAGTATAGAAGTTTCCTTGGTGTTTTGCTTTTTTTCTTTTCAGTTCTGTTTCAAAGTTCTCTGTTTACTGGGAAAGTAGTTTCTTAGAGAAATGTGGTTTGGGACAGGTACTTTCAGTAAAATTAAAGCTGATGCTTCTTGGGGAAAATTTAATTTATCTTTTCTCCATATAAATTTTATCAACTATACTATTTTTCTTTTAGTGGAAAAAAATCTAATTGGAAACACAGGGATGGCTTACAGTAATAGATGTTGACTCCTGTAATGCCCTGGTAAATTACTTTCATTTCTGTAATGAGCATAAGTCTTAAGATCAAGTAGTTGAATATTGTGCTATTCTTCAGAGGCAGGGTTAAATAAACTGCTATTCTGAGCTGATTTAATTATTTACCTATTAAAATAGAATTTGTAATAAGGTCTGAAATATCAGTGATTGTGTCCTCTTTATAGATGTTCAAGAGTACTTCTGAAACTTAGGTGACTGCAGCCACTTGGTGCCTGGGTGTATTACTTTCTTATTACACAATACATAAAATATATTTTTTAAAAAATATATTTTTGATATTCATTATTTAGATTTAGTATTCACTTGTTTGTTTGACCATACAGAGAAGGCATCAACTTCCCTATAGTTTGACAAGCAGAAGTAGCATTTTGGTTACCTGCTGTACTGCAGAAGTCCTTGTCTTAAGAACACATCTGTTTGTGTTGTTTTAGTTCTTAGAAGGCATCTGCATAAATCTCATTTGCTCTTGTAGGCAGAATATCAGGTGCATAGTGGATCCACAGATTTTATTCTTCCCTCCCCCCCCTCAGCAACCTATGTAGATCCCAGGCCAATACACTCTCAGGATGATTCATGTGTAGGTCAGCAGCAGAATAAATCCTCTGTCTTTGCCAAGAGGTGTGCGCTATTTAGGAATATTGGAGCTCACAAAATTCATGAAGGAATAAAAACATTTTCTTCTGAGGCTATCAGACTTGCAAATGAGCTGCCAGAGGGACACAACAGTCAGTCACTGTTAGAATGTGATATACAACACCTTTTTTTTAAATAAACTTTTCCTTCTGAAACAGCATATATTAAAAAGAAATGCAAATGTATAAAATTGCTTTTTGTAGAAAAGAAAATGTAAATACCCCAATCATATTTGTAAGGGAACCTTTCTAAAAGTTTTTTAAATGCTTAAATAAAGGCACAGTGCAGAAAGAATAGAAGTTTAAAATACAAATACAAATGTCTAAAGTATTCTTTAGGTTGTTGTTGATCAGTTTCTGCCACTTTTTTTTTTCCCTATGCTGTCTTCCTCTGGTTGGTAATTGTGATTATCATTCTAGTCACTTTGATGAAAAGGGACTGTATTTCAGCTGTAGTATCAGTACCTAGTTGTGATAGAGGTGTGAAAAAGGTAATTGGAGGTAATGTCTGTGAAAATACTATTTGCCAACATTACTTAAGGAACATGAGTCTTTCAGCAATTTTCTGGTCTTGGTAACTCCTTGACTCCTATGGCTATTAGGCCATCAGCTTTGGGGTTTTTTTAAAATACTTTATTTTGTTGATGTGTCTTTATATAGAAGAATCTTTACAGTCAACATGTATTTCTAGATGCTGTGTTAAAATTGCTGGCAGAGTCTATTTTTCTATACAAACTGAACAATCTGGCCCCTTGTTTTATTTATAAAGGTTCAATGTATCTTTGCCTGCCTACATCAATCTGCAAGGGAGTGTCAGAAAGGCCCCGCATTCGCCGAGCCGTGAGTTATCAATAACTTTTCAGATGTGTTAATGAATGTGGAACAAACGCAGTTATGTGTTTAAAAAAATAAAGATCCACCTCCTAAAAAGAAAAAAAAATAAGAAGAGCAAAACTCTTTACTGCAGTAGTAGGCATGATTATAAAGGGATTACTCTGAATTTTTGGTACTGTAAGTATAACCAAGCAGTAAGGTTGCCCTCTAGAAAACCTATTGTTGAACTGCTTTGAAGCTCTTTGATGTGTGGGTTACAGGTTTTACCTGTTGTATCCTGCAGGCAAATTAAGCTTGTGTTGTTTATGAAAGTTTTTGTTTACTTAATAATCTGAAACATGGCCCATCTGAAAATGCTATATATTAGCATCCTACACATAGAATGAATATTTTTAAATCTGATTACATAATAAGAAAGGTTTGACTAAAATTATACAGGCTTTTTATTCCTCTCTCTTGTAGTTAACCTCAGTAGCGAATATGGCTTCTTGAATTGTTTAAGAGTTTCAAATCTAGAAGTTTAGAGTTTCAAATCATGAAGCCATTAAAGAAAACTTGAATAACTGCAAAATGTATCTACACTCTAAAATATTTGATGAAATGGAAGAGGCTGCTATCTGAGCTCACTGTATGTCCCTTTTTCTCCCAGCAGCTCTTTCTGCTTCAGTAATTCACCAGTAGGTTTTCAATTAAAAGAGATCATCTCAAATTATGTTAAAAAAAAAAGGCTGCATCCTTAGAGAGATCGAGGTGTTTTATCATGCCTGTGTCTTAACAAGAAGAGAGCCATTGCAGTGATCTCTCTTCTGAATTTCAAACAGTGACAATTATTTTACTCAAAGGGAGACATGTTCAGCCCTCATCCCCAGAATACCAGCTGGTTACTTTGTTCTGAAGACTTCAGGTCTTGCTCCGGGAAGGGATTATTTAACCTTGCAATTGAACTTCAGTGTCTGGGCATGTTGATGCTTCTGCTGATGCGGGAGCTGCAACCTGCCACAATGAGATATAATTATGATGTTCCAGCCCAACAAACAGCACATAGAAGAAAAAAGAAAAAAGGTTTATCATATGGAGATATGCAAACACCTCTAAAATATTTTGCATATAGGCTATGCCCGTATGTTTGATTTTTTTTCAGGTTTGTAAGCATTTAAAATCATTCTTCTGCCAACTCTTTATGCTACTCCCATCAAATGTTAAAGGGTGCATTGCATCCAAGAGCAAAATCATAAAACGAGTATCAGGTGGGATTTGGTGAAGACTCTATGTGTTTCATTTTGTGTTTATGAGGCTGCTTTGATATGCTAATTCTTGCATAGAAATACGTCACTATTTCATGCAAAGTCTGAACAGAGAATTATATAGCTCATTTAACAAATGCTATTGTATCAAAGTGTTTTTAAGCTAATACTGACTTTCTGGTTTCAAGCACTTTTCCTGCTGCATTTTTGAAGGGGAAGTGTGAGAGGATTTTTAAATAGCATTATAGAGCATTAAAACACACATTTGTGGTTTTGGTGTTGTTTGCCAAAGAAGCATAGCGTGTTTTGAGTTCTAGTTTCCATAGACCTTCAGTATGTGACAGGGCACTGTTAACGCTTTGCATGTAATTTGCAGGACATGTCTGACTGCCACAGGTTTCTGACCTGGAACGTGCTGATTTCTATATTGCAGGTGACACCACCCGTCAGCGAATCAAATTCAGTGATGACCGAGTGTGCAAGAGCCACCTTCTCAACTGCTGCCCTCATGATGTGCTCTCTGGAACTGTATGTAGCTAAATTTCATGTTTTATTTAGATAAGTGCAGAAATTGAATTCTATTTGTTCTTTGTAGTATTTCCTTAAATTTCATGGGTTTCAGGGACTATCTAGCACTCTCTGGTAGTTTAGAGTAACTTTCAGGAACAATTAATTTATGGGTTTTGAAGTTAATTTTTAGAATTCTTCTGTTCTATGTGCTAATTATTACCTAAATTTCATTGTTTATATGAAAAGCCACATAAGGTTACAGACGTGAGTTGTGCTATAGCAGAGTGGCCTTACAGTGGTACAGTTGCAAGTAATAGAAAGAAATAAAATATACTGTATGTATAAATGATGAAGTTACTTTCTTAAAAATGGATGTTATAGTGGGAGAGTATTCCACAGATCTATTTGTATAGAGAAGTACAGAGATTTTTCTCTCTTCAGAAGTATTTTAATGAAAATAATTGAGAGTTCAAATCGTTAAATTTCTAAACATTTAGATATGTTTAATATGATAATGACACTTACTGTACATTATACAGTTACTGTGCCATTGTCATAAATTCTAAAGCAATTTTTAAATCTCAATTTATGGCATATTAATAACTTGTTTGACTTGGACATTTGTGCACTCTGTAGTAGAAATTCCACTACATGAGGATAGGAAGCAAGGGGCTCTGACACAGGCCAGTAGCTTTTCTTTGTCAATGTGCTTGTGCTTTACCTTGTGATCCATATTTAAGGTAGCTTATTATTTTGTGAAAGGCAGGTGAGTAATATTTCATTGATTATTTGATCTAATGTTTGATGACTAGAATAATTAGTAGTAGAGAGATAAAGTATGATGATACAGAGTCCCACGTGCCTACTGTTCTTAATGCTGCTAGGGTAACTTTTTTCACTCATGTTGGCACATTTTGTTATCCTTTGGCATCAGGGAAAATAAGTAGTGAAAAATCTGTCTCAGGGATTATTTGAAGTAGTATTGTGTAGTCTTGATGTATATATAGTTTTATTTTGAACTGTTTTGTGCACTACTGTCCAAACAAAATGGGGGAAGGGGAGAACAGTGTGTTTCTTTTCACCATCAACCCATCTGTTAGGTTGGATGGTGCTTTGGTTATGTGGTGAGCAAAACACCTCCTGCTTGGGACATACTGGTATGCTACCAAAACATACAAAGGCATTGGTCATAATCCACAGGAAGAAACTTGTCAGAGATTTGTTTGACAGCTTTTCATTGTGATCCAGTTTCTATAAACAAACATTTCTTTAACAGCTGTAAATGAAGAAGTGTTCATTTTCAGAACTATAAAAGTCATAGGTATCATGCAGTAGCACCTCTTACACTGCAGGTTAGTCACGTTGGCTGGGGCAGCTGACACAGTTTCAGTCCTCAATGGAAGTTTTCTTCAGCCTCATACCAGATTTTGCTGCAGCAGCTCTTGGAATACTAAATGAAACTGCTTCTTTAGAGAATATCAGTCTTTTCCTTCCTCGTGCAATTAGTCATCATACCAGAAAAGTGTAAATCTGGATGCAGAAAAGCAGTGACTAGTTTAATCCTTTTAGTGGGAGTAGTAGAAAGGGGACTCAAAAGAGACAGGCTTTACCTAGGCTGTGTGATGTTCTGCTGTTTACCTGGTCGTAGATCTACAGGAATGGACCTTCTCTCTCACCAGCAGTTTTTAAAAGGGCAGGAAGCATGGAGTCTTACTGAGCAGTTTGTCACTGATTTAGAAAATGGAGTTTTGTTAGGAAGATCTTGATGCATCTTTGCATTCAAGACCTATAGTAGCAAAATTTGAGTGACTTCTTTTTTTTTAATTCAAGTCTCTGAATGCTCCCGAAAGAGTAAGTTCTCTGGGGACATTTTATGAGGTTAAGTCTCTATATTGACTAGATTATCAGTAAAATACTGGATATGAACTGCCTTTTTTTGGTGTGTCACAAGATGATCTACAATTCCTAGATACTGTTTATTACTGTTCCTCACTGCAAAATGCAGACTTCTATACATCTCTAGGCCACCCACTCTTTCAAACCACTCAAGGAGGACATTCACAGATAACACAAGACAAACAAAGTGACTCATATGAGTAGGCCCTGTTATTTTGGTGTGTTCTTTCCCTTAATGGCCAAATTCCCAAAACTCTGCAAAGGCTTTGATTTCCCTAGACAGTAAAAACCCATGTTCCTCAGGTTGCAGTATGTGTTGGTAAAGGTGTAGTGTGTTTATACATTTTTTTAGGGATTATTTTATGGATATGTTTTTGTGCTACTAAGATGCTGGGTTTTAGACTGGGAAATTTCAAATCAAGCAGTCAGAAGTATCTCTGCCTGGTGAAGGTGTTTTTGCGTTAATGATCACTTGGACACCAGTTATATATAAAAGTCAGTGGTTTACGAGCTTGTGCATTCAGTTTGGACTGAAAATTTTACAGTAAGAAATTAGTAAGACTTTATAAACCCTGGATGATGAGACAGTGAATAATTTTCCTACTTGCAGCTACGAATTTCTTTTTTGTGGATTTTTTGTTTGGTTTTTTGGTTGGTTGGGTTTTGTTGTTAGGATTTTTATTTGTTTGTTTTTTGCCTTACAGGGTTAACACTTTTACCCTTAATGATTGCAGTCTTATTGTTGTTTTAGTTTGGGGTGGGTTTTTGTTTGTGGGTGTTTGGGGTTTTTCTGTACAAAAAAGTTTGTTAATCCATATTCTGATATTGGGGACTGAAGCTGCATGTGTAGGAGTCAGATGACTCCCCCATAATGGTACAAACCTGTTAAGCAGTTCTCTGGATGTAAAGAATAAGATGTCTGTGTTTCTCTATCTTTGTATGTATGTTCCTGAATGAATAGCAGAGTAGTAATGAAAATGACAAGGTGGGAAGATTTAAAACTAACACCTTTAATAAGGCTATTAGTAAGTAGCAATGTCCTGAATAGTTGTAACCCAGTAGCTGTCTTTGAAAATCCCAACACTTCTGCATTAATCTGGCTTTCTTACCAACTTGATGGTGCTTGCCTGATGAAAAAAGTTTCACAAATACTATACGTGGTCTTGCAAATGATGGTTCTGCAACTCTTATCTGCTCAATGAATTAACTTAGTATTTATGTGTATTTATTGAGGAAAAAATATATTTCTTGCATTTTATTTATTACAGACCTGAAGATAGGCTCTGTTGGCTCATCCTGCAGTTATGCATATCTTTAGATGCTCCTAAATTTATTGCGTGGAGCTCTTCGGGGCTCTTACTGACTAAACACCACATTAATCAAGACCCTGGTTTAGCAATATACCTGACTACATTGCTAACTTTAATCTTATTAGGAGTGGAATTCAGCTCCAGATTAAGACATCTAAATTTAGATTTCAGCTGAGGAGCTGGGTGTTGAAGCTTGCACTGAAGCTAGAAGGTTTCTAGGCAGTGGAGCCTAGAAAAAGATGGAGTTCACCTGCCCATGGGTATCCTTCTCACGGTGGGCTGAATCCATTTAGGCTCGCTTGAATGTACTGTGTGCATCTCCTTTTACTGTATAAGAGAAGTTTGGATAGTTCACACATGTGCAAATAGATGTTAGTAAGGAGTTTTAATCTGCAGTTGATTTATTTGCCAGTAGTCTCACTGGCTCTGGAGCTATTTGTACGCTTAAAACTTGTGGTTTGGGGCGTGACTGTGATTTTATGCTGTACTTCTAGAAAAAG
The DNA here is from genome assembly GCF_012460135.2 of Molothrus ater. Lineage (NCBI taxonomy): Eukaryota > Metazoa > Chordata > Aves > Passeriformes > Icteridae > Molothrus > Molothrus ater. The sequence continues at coordinate 48,362,057 of NC_050482.2, forward strand.
CATTAGAAGCTGTTAAAAGGCATTGTGTCCGAGGGTATCAGCTTTTCAGTTCAGGACTGATTTGATCATGTGAACTGTTTCAGCTTGGCAAATCACATTAAATTAGGCTTGCATAAGCTACCTCAGTTTGAAGCCTTCAACCCAGTGGCGATGAATTGTGAAGTGCACTGCTGTCCTCTCAAGTGATCATGTCAGTCTCCTGAAATGTATTCTTAGCTTCTTTGGTCAGCACCAGGAAGGTGAACTGAGTGTGCCACATTCCATTTTAATGGGCTTAATTTATTGAGAAGGGGAGGGGGGGTTGTTACTTTCTGCATGGTTATCATTAATGTGTTAATATATTTTATAGTCAGGCTAGAAGAGCAAATACTATGTAAACAGTGAACTATCTCATTTGATAAGAAGAAAAGAACAAATCATCACTACCAAAACTAGCAGCAGTCTAATTTGAAGTCTTTAGAAATGAGAGTATGGTTACATGGAGCAATTTCTTTTAAAAAGTATTGTACTTCAGAAGATACCTGGAATTCAGTGGTTGCTAAAGACTTCAACTTAATAATTTCTGCATCTTTTTTACTCAGCATTTCTTTCCTGCTAGTGAAGTCCTACAAAAGTTAAAACTGTTAGTGGAGTCAGAGAACTTAAATCCCCTTCTAAATATGTGTTGCCTACAAGAAAGGATGGGTTTTATCACAAGTCTAGAAATCTGATCAAAATAAAATTGGTAGTGCAGCTGAAGAATGTGTTCCATAATAAGGAAGATTTCAGCGGAGAGTCTGTTTTCAGCTTCTTTTTATCAGTAGTAAGTGTTCTCATACAGACCCTGGTAGTGCCTTGACAGTTTGATAAAGGAAGAGATCTGGTTCCTCCAATATCAATTTTTCAGCAATGTCAGATCTTTCTAAGCAAGCAAACAAAAAATTCTTCTCTTGCTGAATGTGAACTGCTTTGGTATCTTTATATCTAAAAAGAAATATCTACACAAACACTGCCCAGAGTATTTTCTTTCAAAAACCTGTCAAAGATACCTGCTGGTTTTAAAAGTAGTTGATAGTTTGTGCTCCTGTGTCACTTGCCTCAACATCAGCCCTTTGTGTTTTAAGTACCTTCAGCTTTTCTGTGCTCTTTCTGCAGTCTGTATAGAGTATATTCAGTAATCAAATTTCTGCTCAAGTCAAAGGAACTTGTAGCAGTTGTAGAAGTGCTAAAATGAGAATTTTGCTGTAGGTAGGTAGCTCAAGAGCTAAAAAGGGGCAGAAAAACCCCACCTTAATTTCATGTTCCAGAAACAGCATCACATGAGAGTTTAGTTTCCTATTCAGTTATTTGTCAGCTACTCAGAGTGCAGATTTATTTTGCAAATAAACTCTACAGATGCTCTACTGCCAGATTCTTGGCCAGCTCTTCCTTGTTAACTTGTAATTAATTCATGTGGTAATTTTTTTTACCTGATTTGATTGAAGTAGCACTATGCAAACAAAAAGTAATCCATATTTCTTTGTTATGCCAAAGAGATTCTATTTTGTGGATGGGATGACAAATTATTACTAAATAATTTCAATACAATGGTTTTTTTTTAATGAAAGACCAGTTTTTTAAACCTCAGCTCTGGGAAGTCAGTCAACTTTTATTGCCCATCTAACACTAAGAAATAAAAAAAATATTGTAGAAAGTGCTCAGCAAGTACTACAATGCACTAGTTTCTTAAGTAGAACTCAGGAATAACAAAAGGATTCCTGATACTCTGCTTTATATGTGGTTATGTAGACTAATCTTTATCAATAACTTTCATGTGAAATAAAGAGTCTCCAAATATATATAGGCTTTACTTCAGATTTTAATCTCAGTGCGGAAAGCCCGAAGCATGGCTTAGCTCACTCAATGAACTTCACTTATGTCTAGCCTGGGAACTTGGATGATTTCACCTTTCTTTGTGTTGTTCATCTGAACTGCTCTGTAAATCACTTTTTGGTAGTGTAATTCTGTCTGAAAGTCAGTGTATTGATAGTGAAAAACAGTGTGTGTTCTTTTTAAGCCTTCCATTAACTCAGTGTCTGAGCATGAGTCTCCCTCTTAGCCATCTTCTGTTTCAAATGTGATTGATCTTTAAATGGCAGACTTCCAATGTTTATTCTTTGCCTCTGGGGGAAGAGCATGTCTTGACACCAAATTGCAAGGTGGACTTGTGGAAAAGGAAAATAATGTGTCTTATTGTATCTTCTGTCCACTTTCATCTGCTGTGCATCTACTTTGCAGCTACCCATGCAAGCCAGATAATACTGCAAGCTGCTCTGTGCTTGTTAAGGTTCTTGGCGGTCATGACCCAGCATAGACTTTTGACAGTAATGAATCATCCCCAAGATAAGTTGTCTTTGCCTGATGTTGCATAACTTGCACCAGCAGAAGTGCTTTTTAGCCTGTTTTTGCATTTAATGTGCAAACTTACTAAAGAGTTTTAAATGTGGTGGGTTTTTTTAGATCTCTTTACATTGGAGTTTGCTAAAGGAACTTTTATGAAAGACATTTTGTAGTAATATTTCTGTGAAGACTTAAAAAGGATTACCCAGGACTAGTATAGGCTGTGTTGAGGAGCAGTTCCAACAATGATGTAATTTCTTCAGCAGCAAAACTAGTGATAAAGAATCCTTTTCTCTTGTACCTGCTTCTTCTTGCTCCCTGTTGGGTCAAAAGGGGGAAGGGGAGCCAAAATTTCTTATGTTGTGATTGAGGCATCTAACAAAAAGGAATCATAACATACTTCTTGTCTCCCAAAATTTCCACTAACATTACTGAGGTTTTCAACAGTTTTTGAATTTGCCATCTTAATACTGTAAGAGACCCCAGCTTCTTAAGTTCATTCACTACTGTGTTGTCCCCTACATACCCTCAGCACATCGTTTGTATGGCTGCCCAACAAGTTGGACAAAGGTATGCTGATGAAAAATTTGCCTCTCTGTTTGGTTTGCTAAGATGTTTTTTACCCTGTCACTACCCAGATTGTGTTCAACTGCACAGGCAGATGTGCCAGCATGGAAGTGGCACAGCACAGGGAGAAGGGGAGGACAGAATGTTTCTCTGTAGTAATGCTGGCTCAGACTAATTAGCATCCTTTCAGGCTTTGGATTTACAATTCCCAGTAAGAGGCAAAGAAATCAGAAAATGTACTGTTTTGTGGAGGTTGAATCCAACCTAAATAGAGAGAAAGAAGTATAAAACGCATGTAAAGTGAACAGCAAGTCATGGTAGTGTTACGTGAATTATGAGGGTTTTTAGTGGGTGATGCAATTTTATTTTATGCATTTATTCAAAGTGTATGCAGATTGCATGTTAGTATAGCGGGAAGGTTGTGTGTGGTGGATGTGTTTTTGTCACTATATTCAGACCTATTGAAGTGTGTCACTAACCTTATCTATGCATTTATAACTTCAGAATTCTCCTTGAGTTTTACAGTTTTAGCCTTAAAGACCTTATTCAGTACAAGAGATGAATCGGCATAAAGTCACTCTTCTCACAATTTTAGGATAATTTTCAAGTGTCTAATTTTCAGATAATTTTTTTAAGGTTCTTTTACATTGCTCTCCTAGTATTGAAGTACTTTCCTGAAAAAATGCTTCAGTTTAAATAATGTCAGCATGGCTTGGAAAGAGACCTCTATAATACATTGCTCAGCTTCAAGGTCTTTGTGGATTTGCATCAGTTAACAAAATTGCTGAGGTCCTGTATAGTTGCAAAAGGAAAAGCTAATCTTTTCCTTTATCATTGCAGTCAGATGTTCCCTATTGCAATCAAATGTTTTCCGGAAAACAGATTTATGGTAGCTGAAGGGGATTTAAATAACTGCAGTTTATAAAAAACCTTTTCAACTTTAAAATTCTTTATTTTACCAATGTTGGCTTTTTTCTCCATCTGAAACTTCTGTATGAAATAAACCAACAGCTTCCATAAAAATTACTTTAATGGTTTCATTGGAAATCCAAGTAAAAATTTGAAAGACTAAAATAATTGGGGTTTGTTTATTTCACTGTACTTATGAGGCTTTGATTGTTTACTTAAATCCAAGTATTTTATTAAAAACAAGCAAACAAAAACTCAACAAAACCCTCACTCATTCGGCTTGCAGCATATTCTGAGTTAACATTCATCTTCTATTTACAAAACTCACAATGCAAGTTATTAATTATTTTAGGTTTGGATTTTAAATTGTTAGTTAACTACAACAGTAACAGCTTTTTCTATCAGAGTTCAATTTTTGTCATGTGCTTTCAATGTTAAGAAAGGATTAATTCTTCTTAATATTGAGTGCTGCCTTAAGAGCAGACTTAACTGAAACTGCTGGTTTTAAGTGCTGTAAATAACAATCACTTCCAATGATTCTATATCAGCCTGTGCTGTTGCACAGAGGCTGCTTTGGGTTCATTCAGTTTTGTTTCCATTACAGATTGTTTGGGGGTGGTGGTTTGGGGTTTTTTCATGGTTGTTTGTGGGTGGAGTTTTTTGGTTTGGTTTTTGTAAAGTGCACGTTGCCCTGTCACCAGACCTGTCGTGACCAGACTGAATTAGAATTTCTTATGCTGTCTCCTATGCATAATTCAATTTAAAAACAGTAGTCGTTACCCAGTAAGATTCTGGCACTCTCCTCAGTGGCATTGTATGCAAGATAAGTGATGCAGCCTACTTACTTTTTACATCCATGCTTCCTTCCTGCCCCTTCTAGAATGGTTTTAGATTACAAGTGAAGTTTTTTCTTCCCTGGTTCTTGAACATCGTCCAACATTCAGCTCATCTTCCCTCATTTGCAAAATGTTTTGCAGGGATTTGATTTTTGGTTGTGCTACTTGAAATGCTTCAAGAATGTTTTTTAAGCAGCACTTACAATGGTGCTGTGGTTGTAGCTCTTTGAGGTGATGAATATAATGGTAACACATTATCATGGACTGTGCAGACAGGTTCAGGTCAAGAATTTGACCATTTAATTACCAGTTATTTTCATGGAACTTGGCTCTACTAAACTGTTTAAGTTCCATACATGATGTTCCACTTCAGTCACTTTTTTGAACTTCTAGTAAAACAGCATTTTTGCAGGACATCAATGATACTTAGTAATGCAAACAGCCATCATGATAAGATAAGCTCTTCATTCACTCTGCTGTTATTATTTCTTGATTCATGCATGTCTATCAAAGACCTGGTATAATCTTATAGCTTTGTTAAACTCTCATTACCACAGGGGAGATAACTTGCTTCAGAATATTTGACAGTTAAAGAAAATCATGCTACCCTTATTCCTTGTAACACACCTGAAAAGTTAAATCGCATTGCCTTTGTCTTTTCAGAGAATGGACCTTGGAGAATGCCTGAAAGTGCATGACCTGGCATTAAGGGCAGACTATGAAATAGCATCCAAAGATCAAGATTTCTTCTTTGAGCTTGATGTATGTATTTTGTCTTAATGCTGGAGAGAAAGCATTAGTTTGTGTACTTGGGTGGATAAATTGAGCAACAGATTTTGTGTTACAGACTGAAGGAAGGCTTTTGGAAAGCAATTTTATAAAGAGGCAGAGAAACTCTTGTCACAGTTATATGAAAGATACTTGCCTCTTCATTATAATATGCTAATTTGGTAGTCATCTCTAGGAGAACTGTTAACAGCCTCCCAGAGTATGATAAACCTGAGTGCTGTCTTAGTGTTGTCAAATAGCAAGCATATGTTAAAACTGTGTATACATGCTTTGAATGGAGTTTTAAATTCTACACTTAACAAAGAAAGTAATTTGATATTGCAGATAACAAATCATATACTGTGTCTCCATAGACTGTAGTTTGTTTTGAACTCCCAGCTAGGAAGTTAGCCTTTGCTAGGACAAAAGGGTTTGGGGTTTTTAATTGTTATTTGGAAGGATGGTTAATATACCTACTTAAACCCTAGCAAAAAAAGTTTCAGTATTGAATGTCACGGCTGGATTAAGTGATCCTGAATAGCCTTCCAAGAATTTTAATGCCACTAGAAATACTCACTGCTACTCCTTCTTCTTCTTCTTCTGTCTTAAGACAGATTCACTTCCAAAATTCTGCAAATACTTAGAAACTATGGCAATGTGTAGATTGTAATTTTTTAACCATGTCTATGAATATGTGTGATTAGTCAGCATAAACCAGTAGATTATTGTTTCACTAATCACTCATAAAAACTTGTGAAAGTGAAGCCTTAATAAACTGAAGAAGCCTTACAGCTAATTTATTTATGTTCTTGACAGCATTGATCCTTGTTCTTACTGATGTTTTAGGCAATGGACCACCTGCAGTCATTTATTGCAGACTGCGACCGGCGGACAGAAGTGGCTAAGAAAAGACTAGCAGAAACCCAGGAAGAGATCAGTGCTGAAGTTGCAGCTAAAGTAAGCATGGCAGACAAGTTAATGCTATTTTTTTGGAGGCCATTTTTTCTAAGGAGACAGTTTCAAGTTTTGAAAATATATCAAATCTGAGAATTCCTACTGAAGAGGGGGAAAAAGTAATACATTTTTTCTGTCCTTCCTAAAATTGCCTTTTAAGGCACAGAAGAGAACAGAGGGAAGAGACCTCTCTGATATTTTTGACCTCAGGAAACTTGGTTCTGAATCCATGCTGTAGAAATGTTAGTAATTCTTTCACTTTTTGATCCAACCTTCATCTATAAAGTAAACAAAATCCATGTCTTTTTCTTAATATCTTTTTTGAATGAAAAATCGATAATGTTTCTGCACATATATGCAAATGCTAGGAGAAATGGTTGTACAAATATTAATCTTTCAAGACTGTTAATGGATAAGTGTGAATTATTTGCAGTTTTCTGAACAAAATCCTTTTTCTGGAACTTTACATAGACTTGGTAACTTAGCCTTTTTCTGTGTTCTTTGCAGAGAGGCATTTTCTGTTTTAGTTCTAACTGGAGAAGTTCTCTCTGTGTGTTTCTTTTAGTTCTGTCCTTCTAATTTTGCATATCATAACTCAGTAGTAGTTCAGATTGTTCTCCATAATTAAAAGTATTTCCTGTGTTAAGCCTTTTCTTGTCTTTCAAGGCTGAAAGAGTTCATGAATTGAATGAAGAAATTGGGAAACTGTTGGCCAAAGTAGAACAGCTCGGAGCTGATGGGAATGTGGAAGAATCTCAAAAAGTAATGGATGAAGTGGAGAAGGCTCGGGTAAAGAAAAGAGAAGCAGAAGTAAGTTGATTGTGTAAGGATTGGGGGATGGAGAGGGCAGGGTCAAATATTAAATTGCTTGGCCTCTGTGTAGTGCAAGACATCTTATTTCTGTCAATTCCTTAGCTAATTGCTACATATAAAACTAAAGAAATTGCTTTGTGGCAACCAGTTAAAGTTTCTACCCTTTAATATACTCCTATACCATTAAAATTGTACTTCTTCCACAAATGATGCATTTATTTTAGTTGGGCTGTGTTGGTCAGTTGTATCTGTGAACGCTACCTTTGTGGCTGTGATGGTTGCACCTGGTTTGGTCTCATGGCTCTTGCTATGGCAACCCTGTTGTAACCTCATGCTGGAAAGCTTCAGTGGAGTGATCCATTGTCTTCACTAAAAGAGAGTTCATGTCTTGTGTATCAGGAAAGTCAAAATGATCCTGGTAATGTTCAGGTGACAGAATTCACCAGGAGCTTTTCCATATCGTATTAGACAAAGATACTGAAATTTCTAGAAACCAGTATCTGCAGCTGTTTCAATAGTACCAGAAGGATTGCTGGCAGTCTTGCTGATCTATCATCTGAATGTCTTTAGGTAAATTTTGCTCAGGTAATGTGTTTAATTAGTGTCTAAAAAGCAGGTAAATTTCTCAGGAAACTAATACTGTTTTAAATGGGATTCAGAATTAAAACTAGTGTCATTTTCATAATACATCAATATAGTAATTGTAGTGTTACTGTTTATTCATTGCTGTACATGAAAAAGTACATCATCCTTCTATATAATACAATCTTAAGGTAGTAATTACCCAACTTTTTTTTTTTAATTTGCAAAAACAGTTGATGCCCTGCTTTTAAATGTGTTCAGTTTTCAAAATAAGGAAACATGCCCTATATCTTAGTGATACACTTGAAGTATGAATAGTGTGAATTAACTAAAGGGTGTTCTGGTGTATTTTGAATTTGGTTATTTGTAGTGTATCTTCAGTAAAGTGTCATCCTTGTGTTTATGTGCATTTTGAAGTAACAGCAAATGTTTTTCTTTTCTAGGAAGTATACAGGAATTCTATGCCTGCCTCCAGCTTTCAGCAGCAGAAGCTACGGGTTTGTGAAGTGTGCTCGGCTTATCTTGGTCTTCATGATAATGACCGACGACTTGCTGATCACTTTGGAGGAAAACTACATTTGGGATTTATTGAAATAAGAGAGAAGCTTGAGGAACTCAGGGTAAATCATTCTTACATTTTTTGTGTGTGCTCCTACTTAATTATTTGCCAGGCACCCTTAATGGAATATTTCTTTCTCTGTGTGTGATTTTTTTTTCATATCACTTTAAACTTTGGGAGTTCGTTAGCCTAAAAACACGAAACATTCTAATTTAGCATCAATTACCTGGATAGATTTGTAAGATGACCTCTTTTGCACTGAGGAAGATTAAAACACACATTCAAAGTAATGCATCTTGGAAGCTAAGAACTTGAATCTCCTTTTAAAATGGAGAACTGTATTTTGAGTGAACAACAGCAATGTTGAAACATACTTAGCAGTTATAGGAGATAGCCAAAGGAACTTTGCTTTTAGCCAGATGATTGACTAAAAGTAATAAGGAGACTCTTGACAAGAGCATTTAGTAAAGAGGATGGAAAAGTTGGAAAAGTTTTGGAAAAGTTTTCAAAAAATGTAAAGAAATGCTTGGAACTCAACCTGCTGTATAATGAATGACTAAAACTCAAATTGTTCATTTTACCTGGAGAAAGATTAGGAAATTATTTTGAATAGAATCCAACAACTCAAGGCTGTAGCTATCCAAAATGGGAACACCAAATTATGTATATCTTGAAGTCAGAAATAATTGCTATGGGGAGGTTGCATGTTCTCTGTAGCTTGAACATTTGAAATCCAGTTGGAATATTATAACCTATCTTGACCAGAAATCATATGCTGGGAGAAAGACTTACTGGAATGATATTCTGGACCTCTGGTTTTCAAGAGGATGGATTTGAACACTGATGCCATTTATGACCTTAATTTATGACAAATTATGGAGTTCACAGTTCAGTTAAGCAATTTAACTGTAGCAATCACCAAAGACAGTAGCTAAATTGGTTGAATTCCTAAGAGCAGAAATTGCTGCTACTGGATTTGAATAAATGGACTGGTTTATGTTCTGTAATATTCCAGCTGTCTTGCATGGATACTGTGACTTGCCCTTCGGAGAGCTAACTCTTCCTGTTGATGTTGCCAACTCAGGCTCCTAACTATAGCTGGTGTAACTTAAATCTTAGATGCCTAGAACAGGTCATGTGTACTTCCTCTCATCCCTCCATGAAATTATGCAAAGAGTCACTTGAACAAGAAACCTTGCTTGTAGTTAAATTGCTGATGTTGTACAAGGAAATAGAGATATAATTTGACAAAAAGGGTTGAAATAACTAATTATTTACATCATTTGGAACAAAATATGCATGGATAACTATTTCACATTCCCAAAGCATCAATAAATTAATCTTTCAAAGTGCTTTGCTGATAAAGAAAGAAAACAATAACTATCCCCTCCTTCCTCAGAGCTCTCCTCAGAGATCTAATCAAGATGCTGCTGGGGCAATTCCACCTCTCAGAAGAAGGTCTTTACAAAGAGTTGAATTTCTTGCATCATGTCCAGAAGGTGGCAAGACTTGGGTTTGGCCAGATCTCCAGTTGTGAGTTGCACACCTGAGGGCCCTCTACTGAGCGTGCCTTGTCCCCAGTAGTAGTGAGTTCACCCTGGGGGCTATCAGCTGAAGCATCTGCTCTAACTTTATCCCACACTCATAATACAGATACAAGTAGCCTCAAAACTTAGGTGTTGGCCCAACCAAGTCCTTTAAGAAACAATTAACTCTCCCAGTTCTGATTGCTTTCTGCCTTTCCCCAGTGTCCAAAATATGATAGGATTGGCATGGAAACTCTCACATTAAAGGCATGACTTACTGTTCTGAATTCCCCTTTATTAAAAACTTAATATTTAATTGCATATTTCAGGTCTTCATGTAACACCCATGTGCAGCTCTTCTGCAATAACTTCTGTTTCTTCAAGAAAAAAAATAAAATATATGTATATATCCTGAGGAAGAGAGTGGGAATAATATACACAAGGGAAAGGGGATATGCCTAAGGGAGAGAACTGAATGTTAACTGTCTAGATTATTTTTATAGCACCTTCATGTGAAAAATTTTTTAATATAACTTAATATATTCTTTTACTTTCAGAGGATTGTGGCTGATAAACAGGAGAAACGAAATCAGGAACGTCTGAAACGTAGAGAGGAGAGGGAAAGAGAAGAAAGGGAGAAACTAAGGAGGTAGGGATCTGTTTTAATTGCATGTACATTATGACCTATTTATGTTTAATAATAAAACTGATACAGTTCATACACATTTCTAAATATGCAGAATTACAATAGTTTGCATTTCTTGGAAACTTAGAAGGACTGAGATGGAATTTCATTCTAAATCTTAAAACATGGAATTGTTCTCATAAAAAGCATTTATAAAAACTGCTGATAGTATTGTCTCTAGATATTTCAACAAAGGGCCTCTGGGATAATTTTCAGGCATGTACCTTGTTTTGAGACCTGACAGATGTGAGCTTACATGCATATGATCGCCTTACATTTCTTAACAATTTCCTTCAGAGATGTTAGAAATTTTTCTTACTGGAAGCAGTTCAGTGTATGATTAAGGAAAGCAGTTCCCTGTTCTTCTGTGGAATAGTAGCTTCCAGGCCTGGTGGGGCTGGAGTGGAATGGAACCTGAGTTGCAGTTCTCTTGACACGTTAAGTTTCAGAGGTTAACAGTGAATTTCTGAAATCTGTTGCAGTTTGGTACTATTTGCCTATCAGGAAATCTGGGAATACTGACATCCCCTGGAAACTTTTTCTGTGGGAGGGATGTAAGTTAAAAAGTTGGTTAGATATTCTTCTGGGCTTCTAGTAGAGTTGTCTCAAAAATAAATTTTAAAAGACCCAACCAACATGAAATAGGGATGTGTTTCCTGATAAACGTGTTACAAAGATGTTGACATCAATTAAAAGGCCTTTAAATACTTGCTGCTAAAGCAAGAAGTACAATAACAGGTCAGCTAGTCTGGTTTATTATTACTAAATTGCACTTTATTTGATAGTGAGATTCTCTTAAGAAAAATTACTATTTTCCATTTATTTCAGGTCCAGATCCCACAGCAAGCATGCCAAAAGGTATAAAAATCTGCAGACAAGGAATACCAGCGGTGAAGTTAGCCTTTCACAAGCTGGAACATTTTAAGACTGTCTAGCACTGTTAGTTTAAGATGACCATCTTTACAAACAAAGCTTTCTGTTACATAGTCATCTCTCTGTGTGTTTGTACACTATTTATCACCATGCTACTCAGTTTATACATCTACATCTATTTTGTGGCTATTACAATGCAGCTTCATGTCCCAAATAACACTTAAAACACAGAGAATTGCTTTTTCTTTGCAAAAGCTTCTGGCTAATATCTTTTGGTGAAAGCCCATGTTTTCAAAATCCCTAAGAACCAGGTTAACTCATCAGATCACCCATGAATAGTAAGAGTGTAGTTTCAAATCTACACAGTTGAAGGTCACCAGTGAGGTATGATTGCAAAGTGATTTGGAGGGGGGAAAAAATAAGAAAATGCCAGATTTGTGTAGTGTTTAGAACCTTCCAGATTAGTTTTGTTGTTGTAGCTATGGGGAACAATATAGTCCAGTTTTTAAAGAACATCATAACACACAGATTCTGGCAGATGATCCCTGTCACTGCATCATTAAGTTCTTCTTTCCCTGATACAGATACTAGTTTAAAATGTAAAAAGTAGATTTTTTTTTTTTTTTCATATTTTTATTTGCTTTCAGGAGCCTGAATTTGCTATGCTGTAGCCATACAGTCACGAATTAACTATAAAATTGTCTGCATTAGTCAAAAAGGAGTTTGTAGGCTTTCTAATGTTGCTTTCCCCTGTCTGTTTGCCTGTGAATCAGACACTGCAATGGTTCTGAACACTGCAGGCCATTCATTCTCTGTACAGATGTGCTCACACATAGAGTGTGTAATGTTCACAGCACTCTGGTGAGAGTGGCTGGGTGAGAGCAGTGTGTGCTGTAAGCCCTCTCTGTTCCTAGGTCTAGGTCCCGGGACCGCCGCAGACACCGCTCTCGCTCAGCCTCGCGGGAACGCAAGAGACGGACTCGATCCAAATCCCGTGAGAAACGGCACCGCCACAGGTCCTGCTCCGCCAGCCGCAGCCGGAGCCGCAGCCACCATAGAAGCAGGCACAGCTCCAGGGAGAGGAGCCGAGAGCGCAGCTCCAAAAAGAGGTGAATGTTGCCCTAGAAATAAATGGCTTTTCCCAACACACAATGAGAATGTTCACACTAAATTAAGTTTATGCTTACCACTTAGTAATTTCAACACATTTTGAGTCTGTCTCAGATTTCAGTTACAACTTCAGCATATTTATGATTTGACACATCAGAGTGCTTTATTCTCTTTTTTTTTAATATATCAATAACAGAGTTATATATTACTTCTGTTTTGGATGAGTGCTACAGAGTATTGGTGTCAAGTTGATACCAGTTTCATGCACCATAGAAAGTGAAAAAGCTGATTTTCATTTGAACCCAGGGATATCAGCAGTTATCTTACTGTCAGTGCATTCAGGTTTTTCCTCGGGCTGTCGTTCCCAACACTCATCTGTTGTGAACTGCACCAGATGAAAGTAGGTTTAGGTATGTCTGAAAGTAAACTTTTTACACTGCAGCTGAAGATTGTGCTTTGCAAGGATCTCTCGTGGAAAGATACTGCAGGGGGCAGGCTGGGGCTGTTGCTTTTGAATGATTCAGTTGCTGTCTGCTCCTGAGGATTGGCTGACTTGTTTACACAAATGAGGAGAGCACAGCTTAAAAGACTTGGGATTGCACAATGAGGCATTTGGTAGGGAGGTCTTCTCATAAACAGAATTCCTGTCTTGTATAGGTTACCCACTGTGGCATACTTCAAGAGCAGTACAGTGAAAGGGTGCTCAGTCTTAAAACCCTGAGACTCTTCACCTACAAGAACATAAAAGGTCAGGTTTTGAAGTGGCCACACATGCAGGGCTTATAGTTCAAATTATTTCAGGAGTTAAATCATAGTTACTCCTGCAGGGGACTTGGGCACAAGGTACTTGATGAACAAGTTGAACTAGATCCAGGATGAAGCATGTAGTTTCTCTTCTTCTGTGACATGTAGTTTGTGGAATAGGGTAATGCCTGTGGATCCCAGTGTTTTTTGCAAGTACTAAGTCTTGCAAAACACTACATTGTAGCTAAAGTAATTTTTTCAGATGAGCAACTGATGTGAAAGTTCACTTCTTTGTAAGCTTACAAAAGGAAATTAGTAAAAGATTTTCGAGACCTTAGTTTTGAAGCTTGGAGGTTAAGTGACAGTTACTTTCTGTAAGTGGAGAGAGTACAGTCTCATGGTCCAGAGTACCAAATTTTTTGACTAGGAATTGATTGGCTAGCTGTTAAAATTTTTCTGTAAAAATCTGTATTAGAACATTTTCTGATTGCAGTATATGGTAAAATACAGATGGAATGTTTTTCAAAAACAGACCTAAGTGCATCTGTAAGGGAATATAGAGGAGGATGTCTATTCCATTTTTCTCCCATACAGGTAGCTAATTTAGTTTAAAACTACCTAGTTCATTTAACAAAACAGGTCTTTTCTGTCTCCATCATAAAGGTTTTGAAAATGCCTATTTATCTATATCTAAAAAGAACACTACCCCAACCTTTCAAAGTCACACAAGGGTTAATTCTTATAACAAAATATGGTCGTAGAACAGATTCCAGATTTGTTTTGTGTTTGTCATTTAGAGCCTCCCTCCCAGAATTATGCAAGTTTATTTCCTGCTACTTTTAAGCAAACTCCTGTTTTTAAATGTGTTTTTTAAGTTTGTAATTTATAGTCTTAGAAAGGCTGTTCTTAAACTGTTCTTAAACTAGAGACTGCAGATGAGAAATTTCCACTCAACTCCAGTTAATGTAAACTTGGAGGTGGAAGCTGAAAGTAAGAGATGTAGTGAAGCACATTGAACTTAATCTGTGTAGATAGAAGACAAGTACTTTGAGGTAGGATTTAAAGTAGGAAAGGGAGAAGGGTAGAATGATTTGGTGTCTTACATAAACAGAAGTCTATGAGAAATCTAAAGCTGGGCTGGAAAAAGAAGAAAAATATAAAACCTAAGTGCTGATTGATAGCTCATGTCTAACTTGAATTCTCAAATGCACTGCACTTTTCAGATCCTCTAAAGAAAGATCTTCCAGAGACAAAGAGCGTTCAAGAGATCGTGATCGAACATCCCGTGACAAAGACAGAAGCTCGAGGGAGAGGTCGCCGCGGGATTTCAAAGACAAGAAACGCTCGTACGAAAGCGCTAACGGCCGATCGGAAGAGCCGAGGAGCTCGGAGGAGCGTGAAGCAGGGGAGATATAACTGGCTGTATATTCACCTGATCTCTAGCTTCCTATGGAGTTGCATACTTTGGTTTAGTTTACAGTTGTTCAAAGGGACATCAGTGAGCAGTTCCAACACTGATACAACTAGGGTAGATGTACAGTATATAAAAGTGGTTATAACAAAGTCAGAATTAAACCCCATGAATTAGTGGTGCCTAAAGCTGGGTCCTGGACTTCCACCAAGTTGTAAAACTTTTCTGAAAGATTTCTCTCTATTCAGGACAACAGTTTTATGTACCAAGATGCAGATCTCAATGTTTTTAATCTCCTTTCCAATACAAGTTAGTGAACAAATTACATTGTACTACTTGCCTTGGGTGCTTTTGAACCTTTATAAATTCTCCAATTCTGCTCCAGTCAAAACAGCAGCATTGAAAGGTTGTATTTGGGGGGATTTTTTTTTGTTTGCTTTTTTGTAAGAGGGTGGGTGGATGGATATTAACTTTTACTCTAAGATTATGTTCCCAGTGTTGGGTTTTATTTTTGTTTGGGATCCTAGGAGTTTATTACAGTGGGAGCATTTAGACAGGAATGTGTGCTGGAGAAAGCGGAAATGTCTTTTTACAGTGCCTACTTAGACTTGGAAATTGAACAGCTGTTGCATTACATCTTTTTTATTTCTACTTAAATTTTGAAATCAAAGCCAGTCCCATATCTGTACCATTTGATTGGTATGTGTTCAATATATTTGTTTTTTTCCAGAAGGACTCTTTCTGCTTTTTCTTGTGGAGTACATCTTTAATTGTATTAAAACAAACAAAAGAACCAGCAACAACAAACAAAAATTAAGAACAAAAGAAATAAAAAAATTTAAAAGAAACCATATTGTCCAATAACTTAACAGGGATATACTGGTCTGTTAAGGTGGTTAACTAGCAGTTCAGTCATTTTAAAAATACCTGATTATTAGTTTTTAACATACAGATGTGCTCTAGGAGAAGCAGTCATTCCTCTTACAATCCTGATTATTCCAGAATCTTCAAAAGCAGAAACATGTGGATTCAGAATCATAGAGCAGTTTGGGCTGGAAGAGACCTTAAACATCATCCAGTTCCAACCCTCTTGCTGTGGTCAGAGACACCTTTCTCTAGTCCAGGTTGCTCAGAACCCCATCCAGCCTGGCTTTGAACAGTTCCAAGGATGGGGCATCCACAAGTTCTGTGGGCAACCCCTCACTACCCTCACTGCAAAGAATTGATTCCTAATATCCAGTCTAAATCTACCTTCTTTCAGTTTAAAGCCATTCCCCCTTGTCCTGACACTACATGCCCTTTGTAAAAAGTCCCCCTCCATTTGTAGGCTCCCTTTAGGTACTGGAACATTCTGTAAGATCTCTCCAGAGCCTTTTCTTCAGGCTGAACAACCTTAATTGTCAGGAGTGGTGCTTAATCCCTGTGATCATCTTTGTGGCCTGCTGTGGGCCCACTCCAATAGGTCCATGTCCTTCCTGTGCTGAGGATCCCAGAGCTGGATGCAGCATTGCAGGTGGGGTTGGTGGGGATCCCACCAGGGCAAAGCAGAGGGGCAGAATCCCTCCTCTGACCTTGTTGCCCACACTGCTTTGGGTGCAGTCTAGGACACGTTTGGCTTTCTGGGCTGTGAGTGCACGTTGCTGGGTTGTGCCTAGCCCCACATTCCCCCCAAGTCCTTTTCAGCAGGGCTGCTCTCCATCTGTTCATCCTTCAGCTTGGATTTGTGCTTGGGATTGCCCTGGCCCAGGTGCATCACCTTGCACTTGGCCTTGTTGAACTTCTTGAGCTTTGCACACACCCACCCCTCAAGCCTGTTGAGGTCCCTGTGGATGGTATCCCTTTCCTCCAGTGTGTTGACTGCACCAACTTGCTGAGGGTGCCCTTGATCCGAAGGGGTTGCTGTCCATTCTGTTGGATTTAAAGTGCTTTGGGGTATTTAAGCTACTCAGATATGCCCTACTCCCACACAGAAGAATTTAGATGTTGGTAAGTTTTCCTCATTGTGATCACACCACTGAGTTACCTGATAGTGATGCTTAAGAGCAGTGTTTGTAATGATCTATTGGCATTTCCAGCAGGTTCTGCAGCCTGTCTCTCCCTAATGCAAGTGCCCATGACCGCCTGCTAACATCCTTGTGTAATACCATTCACTCTGTGCATCCCTCCTCAGTGTCATGTCTGTAGCATCTTCGGCATGGTCAGAGCACACGGGTGATAATTCTAACACTGAAGATAATTTAGCAGTGTATTGACTGGCAGTGAAAGCTAGAACAGGACATTTACACCTCTGCAAGGACTTGGATCCAGCACTGCACATTCCACTTTGAATTCACATCATTTTAAGCTGCCAAAGTGATGATGACTAACTACTTAACCATTTATTTATTTATCCATTTGAATTCTGAGCATGAGTTTCCTTCCTGGGACTGTTTCTTGATTTCCTGGATGGCCCAGGTGGTTGATGAAGGGAAGTTACCAGTGTTTGTCCATCTGCTACAGACAGAGTCTAAGTGCTTGAAAACATCTATCATCACACAGTTGTTAATGGAATTCTAGTGGGGTGACAAAAGGTGACCAGTCATTTCTAGATATATCTTACATAGCACAAGTGCCAGTGATTCCTTTGGAATTCCTTTCTGGATTATATTCCAGAAATACTCAGGACCTGTCTCTGCCTGCAGCCAGCAACTACAAATTTTGTATTGTAAAAAGGGGGAGGAAGGGAGGGTGGGTGAAACTTGCATACTGTGACAAAACAGTGCCTAGACTCCACACTAGCAAATTCTGGATAATATGCTATCCATTTTACAAATGGCTTTTAAATTGAAATTGCAGAAGGGAGATTGGGTTTGGGCCTTCCCTTATGTAGAGGAAGTACCACGCTAAATGTTAAGCAAGAAGGTATCTCTGATTCCCTCATAAAATAATCTGAATTACTTGTGAAAATACAGGACTGAAGTGCAGTTGGGAAGAAAAAATTAGAATGACTGATGAAACACACTTAGGATGCAAAAGATTTGAAGCATCTATCAGAGGAGGAGAGTTGTGCCTAAATACAGATCTTCCACTCATCAGAACCCAGTGACCTTAATTTCCAGGACTGAAAAACTGAGGTATTCATCCCCTGTAAATTTCCTGCTGGACAGCTGAAGTGTGGTAAGGACTGACCTTAGTCTTCATGGTTAAATAGATTGCGAAATGGAGCTCTTGAGAGAACCTAGGGGTGCTGTAGATGAGCATCAGCTTTTGAGATCTTGGAAATTTTGCTAATGCAGTTGTAGCTCTATAGCAGTTTTTCTCAAACTGAAGATGTACAAAATGAGCAGAAAAAGTAAATAACTGATATAAAGTGTTTGAACTACAGTGAACTTGCAAGCATCCTTCCCATATCTCATAATCAGTCCGAATTAGTCAAGGGAGTGCAAAACAAAAAGGTTAAGATGCTAAGGAGCTGGAGAATGGCACATTACCAGAAATGAGATCCTCTCCTGAACATGGAATGGTAGAATTGGTTACTTTGAAAAAGCCCATCAAGAACATCAGATCCACCCATTAACCCAGCACTGCCCGGCCCACCACTAAACCATGTCCCCAAGTGCCACATCTTCCTGCCTTCTGAGTACCCCCATGGATGGCAACTCAGCCACCTCCCTGGGCAGTCAGGCTCAGTGCCACCACAGCCTGTGTTGCTTTTCCCACTGCAGCAGGAGGAACCACACAGTAAAATGGTGACATTTCCAAGCAGAAGCTTGGCCTAGTGCCACTGTATCCCATTACCCAACATAAGGCTTGCCAGTGGAGCTGCCACAGGAGGCTGTTCCTCTGTCCCCATGCCTTCCATCAGCTGTTGAATCTGGGAGTTACCATCCCATTACTTCAATGCTAGCCCTGCCCTGGAGCCCCTTTCCCTGTCCAGCCTATCTTGCACCACCCATCCCCAGGGGGAATGGGAGAAAATAGGTAAACCAGCTCTCTAAGCCAGTGCAAAGTGATGACTGAGCAAATGTTAAATAGCCCTCAAGCAGGGATCATCTATGTAGCTGAAGAGAGAATGGTAGCAAGACTTCACCCCTGGGGCCAGTGCAAGGCAGCCAAGGGCATGGGTGGCTACATCCAAACAGGTTAAGCTGTACAGACAGAGAAGTCGGGGGCTGTAGTCAACATTAAACCAAGTATAAATGCAGACTGAGACACAGTTCAGAGGCATTGGCAGTGTGCAGTGTTGTGTAGGGGCGTGCAGCACCTGATAACCCCTCCAGTTTACTGTTCTCTGTCCCACATTTCACATGCCACCTTCCTCAGTATCATTTTCCTTTATTCCAAGGCAGTAGAGATTAGTTTCTTCTGATATAGGGGCTTATAGAAAAGGTTAATGCACTCTTCATCCAGTCCTGCATGAAAGTTCTTTCTCTTTAGTTTTATGCTTTGATCAATTTTATCCACTTGCTTAATAAATTCATGCCCTGTTACTCATGTGATTATTACTTTTCAGTAAGAACTGAAATCTGTCTTTCCCTGCAATTTGCAAAACAGGGAATCAGAATCCTGCACAATGCGGAATTTCAGGAGCCAGCTGGCCACTCCAGGCCACAGGACCCCGAACACCAACACCAGCCCTTTTCCCTGGCAAACAAAACTCACCAGGCCAGGTTCCTGATGGCAGATTGCAGGAGCCACTTGGCACTGTCAAACCAGCCCCAGGTGCAAGTGGTGCCAGCTTGGGTCTGGGAGGCATCCTGCACAATGAGGAATTTCAGGAGCCGGCTGGCCACGCTGGATAAGGCTGATTCCAATGAAATGGCTTTGGAGGAAGCCATGTTGTGGCAGTTTTGTGTTGCCCTTGGGATGCCTTTTGCAGCTGCAGTGTGCCTGGAGCTCTGGGCTCTGTGGTTTCAAAACCCCAACCCTAGCTGGAACCCTAACCCCAGGTAGTAAATGTAGGCTTAGGCTAAGGCTAAGCCTAAAATGTCCTAAGAAACCCTCAAGAATCCCCTATATATCCTTAGAAGGTGTGGAAAAGTCCTGAAAAAAACCTGCTCAACCTCCAAGCCCCACCTGTTTCTCTAACCCTCAGATGTCTTCCCCACCTTTTTTGCAGTGGATCTTGTCCTCTGAGGGTTCTCTCATTGTCCTGGTGTGAGGGTTGCTGTCCTGTCCCATCGGGAGGGTTCCGCTCTGGTCTCGCTCTTAGGGTTGCTGTGTTGTGCTGCTGTTGGGGGAACAGGCTGTTGTTAGGGGGGCTGGTTAGGCCAAGGTTAGGGCTGGGCTGAGGGGTGCTGCACCTCTACCCTACCTTGCCTCCAAAGCTGCACCCTGTAGCAGCCCTGATCTCCACTGCACTGTCCAGTCCTTAAAGCCCTCTCCCTTTACCCCTCAAGCCCTCCCTCTGCCCCTCAGGCTCTGTCACCCTCAAGCCCCCCCTATGCCCCTCAAGCCCCCTCTCAGCTGCCCCTCAGCTCCTGTGTGTCACCCTTGACCCCTCTCCTTTGCACCTCAGCCCCCAGCTTCTCGGTGTCACCCTCCAGCTGCCCCTGCCACCCTCAGCATCTCTGTGTGTCACCCACTGTCCCCTCTCCCTACTCCTCCCTCAGCTCCCAGCCTCTGCCACCCTCAAGCCCCCACAATACCCCTCAAGCTGCCCCTCAGCCTCTGTCATGCCCTGAAAAAACCCTAAAAAACCCTATCAATTCCCTAAAAAGCCCTAGTTTTCAAAGTGTCCTAAACACCCCACAAAAACCGAAAAATAGCCTCAGAATACACTAAAAATACTCTACTTTTAAAAAGCCTCTAAAACACCCCTAAAAATCCCCAAAGAACCTCTAGAAAATCTCTAAATAGTCCTAAAAGAGCTCTAAGAATATCCCTAAAATCTTTAAAATGCCCTGATAAGACCCTAAAAAAGCCTAAAAAATTCCTTTAAAAACCCTAGAAATACCCTAGTCCTAAAAAAGTTCTCCATATACCCTCAATACTCCTCAAAAAGCCCTAAAAACTTTTAAGCAGTCCTAAAAAAGCTCCAAGAATACCCAAAAACACCCCTAACAATTCCAATTAGTAGTAAGCCCTTAAAACACCCTAAAAAATTCTTTTTAAAGACCTGAAAAAGCCCTAAAGGTATCCTAAACAATCCCAGAGAATTCCTAAAAAACTCCTGAAAAAAAAAAAACCCCTAAACCCCTAAAATATCCTTAAAAATCCCTGACAAAAAAACTAAAAAACCCCTTAAAGACAGTTTAACTCCTACCTGTAACTCTGTGGCCTCCAAACATCATCTCTACCTTCTAATTGGGGTAATTGCCTGCACCTGCTGGGAGGGTTCTGGGGCTGTCCCACCATTCAGGTTCACCTGTACCCTAACCCTACCTGGTACCCTGAGTCCTTTGCACCCCTAACCCTCAGTGTCAGCTCTCCACCTCTCAAGCCCCCCCCTCTTTGCCCCTCAGCCCACAATGTCTGTGTATCTCCCAAAGCCCATGTTCGGGATCCCACGTGCTGCTGCAGGGAGTCACCGCTGGGTGGTGGGGGAAGTGAGGGATGGGGCGACCTGCATTGAAGAACCCCAGCAGAGGGCCAGCCACTCAGCACCAGAGGACCCTGAACACCAACACCAGCCCTTTTCCCTGGCAAACAAAACTCACCAGGCCAGGTTCCTGATGGCAGATTGCAGGAGCCACTTGGCACTGTCAAACCAGCCCCAGATGGCACTGGTGCCAGCTTGGGTCTGGGAGGCATCCTGCACAATGCTGACTTTCAGCAGCCAGCTAGGCCAGGCTGGGCCACAGGCCCCCAAACACCAACACCAGCCCCTTTTCCCTGGCAAACAAATGTTGTATCAGCAGCTGGAAATACAAGGAAAGAGGAAGAAATGTTTGCTTCTAGCCCTGGCTTTCCCTGCTTTCCCCTCTGTGGGCATGTAATGGAGTCAGCAGGCAATTAGAAAGTTCTCTCATGACCTACCTCTCCTGGCTCTGGCTTTTCAGTTCTTATTGCTGGGCAAACTGCAGTCCCAAATCCCTTTCCCTAGGCTCAGTGGTGCTGCCAGACCACTGCAGGCAATCAGAGTTATAGGAGATGCTCCATCAGAAAAGCAGGATTAACTAGCAGCAAAGTAGGGCTGGACACCAGCAAGGTCACAAAGGGCCTGAGAGCAGCAGGAGCTGCCGTGGCTGTACAGCCCTGATGCCGAATTTTGCCCCAAAAGGCGAGAATAAGCTGCCCAGAGACTGGATTTGAGGTCTATAGGCAGGAGGTATTTATTGGCAACGCGTTGGAGAAATCGCTGAATGGATTTCCAAATTATGTACAGCAAAAGCAGGTTTTTATACAATTTTGAAAAAGGATTACATCATTATTACATGCATATTCATAGGTAGGCAGGAGTACAGTCGGAGTCTTCCAGGAATTCTTGGTCTTCCTTAGTTAAATTTTAAGCTTTTCCTAATTTGGGCAGTTTCCTGTTATTCTTGGTATGTCTTTCCATGGCTTGGCAGAAGTTATTGTTGTATTTGGCTTGATTCTAACGGCTTGGCAGGTCACTTTAACTTATTGGCTTCCATTTCTGCTTTTCTCTTCAAATATTCTAATTCCAATGTTTCCTCTTCAAATATTCTAATTCCAAAGTTTCTTCTGTGTGTGTTTTTTGGTTAACTTATCTAGATATCTGATCAAAGTCAGGGCTCCCTAACAGTGTATTTTAGGTTATTTATTAAGTTATCTAAATATCTGATCAAAGTTCTTCCTAATAGTGTATTTTAGGTTATTTGTTAACTTCTGCGATTCCCTTGATATACTTTTAAGTGTCTTTTAATTCTTTTATTTCTCAAAAACTATTGTTCAATATAATAAATGGCTTCAGCCCTTTCCCACTTTCCCAGGCTGAAACTATCTGACAAGTGCTGACTGTGGTAAAGTATTGATGGTGATGCTCATTTAAGTGCACAAGGGTTAGAAATCGTTCCAGGTGCTGGCTCAGAGGGGCTGAAAAGAAGGCTCTTTTACAGCACTGGCCCTCAGGCACCTTCAGCCCGGCTGGAACCTCTGTCTCCATCTCTGGAAGGTGGTAAATGGGTGGGGACTTTGCACTGGAACCACTGTAACTTTTCTAATGGCTGCCTTCAAATCCTCCGAAGCTCAAACTGGTTTGCAGCAGAGCAATGGGAGTAAGGAACTGCCACCACCTCTTTTCTGAGCTTTAACTACTTGTACTCCTTCAGAGGGATTTGAGACTATAAATAGTTTTTTACACATATTGTTCTTGTTTTACAGTTTTTGCCAATTCTGTGCGATATTGCTTCTCTTTCTCCCCAAGCTGAACAGAAAACTGAAGCAAATAAAGCAGCCTGCCCCATCTTCCCCTCTGGCTAGAGTTCCTCTTCTGGACTTTGGGATGTAGCATCCTTTGCCAAATGCACTGGGTGATGAAAGCTACATGTTAAATGAAGAAACCTCTGCATTTTTACTTGTTTACAAAACTGTTGCATCATGGTTAAGTGGAATCCATAAGAAGCCTGACTGCCACAAGTGTGATGAGTGCCTGGGTGGGAGCTTGAGGTGGTTTTCAAAATCCCCCAGTACCACCGGTAAATGTGCACTGAAACCAGCTGCCACTGCTGCACATCACCTTTTCTGTGAAGCAAATGAGAGGGCACATCTGCTTTCTCTGTGTTTATTGCATTACACTGAAGCAAACCAGCATGTGGTTATTTGCAGTTATTAACTGATTATTTCACCAAGTCTAAGGAATACCAAGAAAAGCAATTAAATAGTTCAGGACCCAGTTAACACTGAAGGGAGGCTCAGGCTGTGTGACTGGACAGAACGAGTCCCGTGCCAGGCTGAGGCCCCTGTGCTGTCCCCACAGCAAGGCAGCAGTCTCCATCAGCTGGGTGCATTCTGAGTGCACAAGAGCCAGTGAGCTCTACTCTTGCTTCATGGGGGAACTCAACCCAAGTAATTTCCTGGGAGTAACACAGTGAAATCCACACCCTGGAGACGTTCATCCCTGCCCAGAGGGGTCCAGTGGTGACCACACTCAGTGTTGTCATCCCTTGTGCTGAAAGCTGCTCTGAGAAACCAAGGTTGGGTGAATCTCCTGGCTCATGCAAAACGGGCCTTTCCTCATGTCTCTCCCAGATGCTGGTCATTCCCATACAGCACTTCCCCCTTGTTTAAGTTCAAACACAAAACAAAACTCAGGCCTCTTAAATAATGACCTCTACAAAGATTCTAGAGATGCTCCAAAATGTCCTGTCATTCATGAGGATAGAGAGGTGGTAGGTGAGCCAAAGAGCTGCTGGTGCTGCTGGCAGGAGTAAGTCTTTCTTTTAGGAATAGAAAGCTTAAAGTCACCATCTTAAAATGCAGTCTTCAAGGACAGTGGCCAGAGGAACCCACCTGAAACAAACTGCAAAGCAAATCAGGATTTGTTGGTTGACTTTGATGTGTCTGCAGGTTTTGTTTAGCTGTAGAAACTCAGTTTGCTAAGGAAATTATTGACATTGATATTCTATATTGTATAAGCCTTTTTTCTTGCTTTTTTAATTTTTAAATTTTAATTTTTCCAGCTGTGGCTGGGGGCCCATAAGCAGCAAATCGGTGCTGGCAAGTTGTTTGAAGAGCCTGGAGGGTGCACAGCCTCACCAACCCTCCTCTTTGTAGATATTGTTCAGGTGGGTACAGATTTCATTGGTGACCTTCTCAAAGGAAGTTTTGCAGTCTCCGCCAAATTTCTCCTCCATCAGTTGTAAGATAATGTCACAGATAATCTAAACAAGGAGAAGGGAAGAAACAACCAGGGTGAACTTTGCTCCATATTAGAGGCATAAGAACTTATATATCTTTAGCTGGGATTCTTGGAGGGCAGAAAGGGGTACAAGAACAATTCAGAGCACATGACCTGCAGAGCTTGTAACAGGGCATGGAAAATAAGCTGCATTAAAGAATTCACAATAAAACTGCTGCTGCTGTTTTTAACTACCCCAGTTAATACTGACTGCACCTATCACTTAAGGATAGCTGTATAGGACTGATGTGCTTCATCCATCCACTGCAATCCTTCTCCAGGCAGGGGACTGTCCCAAATATTTAGAGGCCATGATGAGCCCTCTGTTGGACACCTATGGAAAACATACATGGCTTGGGGGCTAAGTTTTTCCCTGACCTTTCCTGCTCGTTAGCTATCCAGCACGCTGTAGCAGAGTTCTTGTAGGTGGTATACTTTGAAATGCCAACTCCTTTCCTCTACAACATTTATTGTTTTATGTGCATTTTTACCCTGAAAAAGTATTTTCAGCCATAAATCATCACTTATTTTCCCACTCATTGAAAATTGGGCCCACTGCTTTTGAAATCACCTTCATTTGGAAATAATCTTTGCCAGAAGGTGCCTCTTTTTGCTGTGTAAGGCAGACAAAATAGTTATAAATGCACTCTGCTAGTGACCTTAGGTGGATCTGGGCAAGTAATTTGATCCTGTATTTATTATTTGAGTTTTTTTAATTATGACAATGCCGTTGTCATTGTTGCTCAATAACAGCTGGTTCAGTTGTCCTGGAAAATCTCAGCTCCTGTTACAAGATAAAAAATACATCAGGGACTGAAGTCCAGTGTTAAAGTCCTTTTCTGTATCTTGTTATTAAATGGCAGGTGTGGGAATCGTATTGCTCTGAGAAAACCCTCTACAACTCATGGGCAGCTGTGCAGCTCCCACCACATCACCTGCCTGCACCACATCTGCTGTCCAGCCATCTTCCCCACCAATGCCAGATCTCTCACTCCTGCCATCTTCCACCACCAACCTCCTCACCTTCCACCACCTCCATTCTCTGAGGTATATATATGTATTCCCACATACAAAGCCTATGTTCCTCAGTTCTACCCCTCAAAGAGGAAAACATGCTCTCCTCACAATTACACCCTTTGGGAAGAGGGCTGCTCACTCACCCTAAAGTTTTTGGGGTCAATCTTCAGCTGGGTGGCATGTTTCTTGCCAAGTGGGGTCACTATCCCAAGAAAAGCCTCAGAGTTGTCCAGGTGTTGCACCATGTCATTGATGGCACTGAAAACCTTCTTGCCATGGCCCCTGACTTGATCTGACTGTTTCATCTCTTCAGCAGAGTCCATGCCTTTGAAATGTGTGAAGTAGGACTTGGTGTCTGGGTGCTCAGTAAACATCCTGTTGAGGAATGAGAGACATCCTGACTTGTGAACCAAGGTATTAATGCAGATATAGCCACACATTCCAGGCCCTGCCTTCCACATTTATGTCTCTTTTTCCCCTTCTCTTTATTAGAACAGACACTTCTGCATTCCTTGTTTCTCCTTTGCCTTTTGCACCTGTGCATAACCCCCAGGCACATAGCAGCCAGTCCTCTCTCCCTTGCGTCTCCAGGGCATTTCCTTTGCTCATTCCACCTTAAAACCTATAATGAGCTTATTCCACTCCTTCTAAAGATAATATATTCTCTGTGTTACTTTCACAAAGAAGTGGCAGCACATTCACATGACTGTGACAGTTTAATATTCCCAAAGATGTTCTGGACAACAGATATGACCACTGTGATACTGGTGGGTGTTTTCATAGAGAAACCCTACTATTGGTTTTGTTAATTAATTCCTTCCTAGAGTCCAGTGCAAAACTTTCTTACTGCCTGTGACAGACTGTTGTCTGAGTATGGGGTACTGCTCATTCCATTTATTCAAAAGTAACACAATTCAGTGTGTTTGAAATTACCTTTGATCAATTACAGTCATCTTGGCCAAACTCTTTTTAAAAAAGCAGTTTACTCCTTTGGATAAACTGGTTATCCACCTGAAATATCTATAGCAAATTCCACACTGCATTTCACAAAAAAGAGTCACAAAATGGTTGGGCTTGAAGGAACCTCTGGAGGTCATCTGGGTCAATACCACCAATCAAGCCAGTTGCCCAGGACCATGGTCAGATGGCTTTTGAGTATCTCTGTGTATGGAGACTCAACAACTTCTTTGGGCAATTTGTGCCAGTGCTCAGTTGCACTCAGAAGTAAAAAAGGAAAAAAAAAGTTTCCTGATGTTGAAGGGAACATCCTGTGTGTCAGTTTGGGCCTATTGACTCTGGTCCTGTCTCGTGGCTCCACTGAGACGAGCCTGGCTCTGCCTTCTTTGCACTGTCCCTTCAGGTTTTTATGTACACATTGACAAGATTCCCCTGAGTTCTCTCTTCTCCAGGCTGAGCAGTCATAGCTTTCTCTGCCTTTCTTTATTGGAGAGATACTACAGTCCCCTCATCATCTTCCTGGCCCTTTGTTGGATTCTTTCCATTACGGCCGCGTCTCTCTTGTCCTGGGAAGCCCTGACCTTCTCTATAGGCAGGCCTGGGGCTGTAGGACACTAAAGCAACACCTTCTAGAGTAAATTAGCCCAGGGAGGCAAGCTACTGGATGCTACTAACATTTTATGGCTGCATTTCTGACCCTAACTGTGCTCAGATTGTGCCACCTGCAGAAGGAAAGAGCAGCATGTAAGGCTTTGTGAGGGTAATCCAGGCACAAGGTGTGACATACAAGGAAGCTGGAGGGAGGGGTAAATGTCTGATAACTAGAAATAGTATTTTAACTGATCCATGCTTATGGAAGTGATGTAAGTCCCAGATGAGAGTAGAGTATGTGAAAGGTGAACAGAAGAGAGGGAAACAGGATGGAAATTAAGAGAGGAAAGTCCACAGAAAGGTTATAATACAGTGGAACGGATGGACTGAGGCTGAAGGAGAATCAGAAGTGAAATACCGAGTTTTTAAAAAGCATTAAAAGAGTTTAGAGGTAAAGAGGAAAATAACGCCCATGTTTTGTTCCCATTCTCTTTCATATCACATTTTCTTTTCTTTACCTTACATGGGTGAAGATACTGTTCTTGTCTCTTCTTCTTTTCCCATCCCCTTACCCCTTTGTTTTTATTTTTCCTTGTGTGGATTGCTCCTCTTCCCAGCAAGGGCTGCATGAAAAACACCATGACATGCTCCTAGGCAGTAACTCCATCCTTGCTGTTCCTCCTTCACCCCTCCAGGGCAGCAGTTGGATGGGCTCTTTCCTTACCTGACCAGCACAGCTGTCCCATTGTCCTCAGCATCCACATATATCTTCTCCCAGGCACCACGAGCACTTTGCACCTCTGCTTCAGAAAGCGACATGGTGGAGGAGATGTTGGCAACAGAGGGTGCAGCAGGAGGGAGAAGCACAGGGAGGTCCTGCAGTGTCCTTCT
Source organism: Molothrus ater (assembly GCF_012460135.2). NCBI lineage: Eukaryota > Metazoa > Chordata > Aves > Passeriformes > Icteridae > Molothrus > Molothrus ater. Next base: position 48,389,989 of record NC_050482.2, read on the forward strand.
GCTCCAGGTCTCTCCTCAGGGCTCTCTAAATACTGCCCTGGGGATTTAAGAGATCTTGAAGGGTCTCTTTGTCTCTGTTACCCTCAGTAACATTTCTGCAGGTTTTAGAGCTACCTAATCACTTTTAATCAGGAAAGAAACCAACCACATGAGGAAGAGGACTAGCCCTGTAGCCATAGGTCAGGTGCCAAAGCAAAGGTCTCACTGTCTGAGGACAGAAGGGAAAAAAGGCAGTTTTCAGTGGGGGAAAAAAAGATAAATTCTCTTCCCCTCTCTCCCCTGCCAAAGCCAGTGCTTGGCTCCTTTTCCTGAAGGTGATCCTTGCCTGAGCACTAATTTTCCTGGTTTTCTCCCAAGAGTGCTGCTGTGCTGAGGTCACTGTGGTGCCCTGCCATCCCCTCTCCCTGGTACTCTTTGGTCTTTCAGTCAAAGATCCTGTTTCTAGTCCAGCAATTCTCTCCAGTCCTGCCTTCATGCCACAGTCTCTGCTTTCCCCACAGCTCTCTGGTTTTACAGGGGCTCACCCCACAGCTGCTCCCAGCCTTGGTCCCATGAGGGTGGGAGGCTTCACCAGCCCAAAATGACAGCATTGCAGGGATGGTGATGGCAGCGTGGCACAGCATCCACAGCCATAGTGCCCTGCAAAGCCACTTCCTTTTAGCACTGGAGGCAAAGGGTGCACAGGAGCAGAGGCATTTCACTTTCCTAACCCTCTTGGCTGGCAGCTGGGATCTCTGTCCTGTCTCTGACCTCTGACTGCCTGGGAGAGAGAGAAGGGGTGGAAGGGCCAGAGTGGAGCTGCAGACAGAATCTCTGGACTTGTTACAGTCACAGTCACTTGGAACTGGAGGCAAAAAGTTTTCACGGATTATCCATGCAATGCCTGGGCTTAACCTCTGGCAGGAATGTTCTGGTTAAGTCCAGAGCATGCACACAAAATAAGGGCTAAGGGGCTTGAGAAACTGCTGCTGGATGCTGAGGGCAGACAAAACTTCATATTGTTTGGGATGGTTTAGAGGAGGGAAGGAACAGGTGTGAGGGGAAAATATGCAGCATGTCAAGAAAAACCAGCCTGATACCCCAGGGCAGAAGGAAAGTGCTGGATGCAAACTCACAGAGACTGACTGGTCTTGGTGATGGTTGTGTCCCACTGCTGCTGAGGGAGGCCTCAAATGATCTCACTGAAATCTGTCCCCTCTTGCCTCCCTCTCCCTTTTTACCACACAGCAAACAAAGAGCAGTCTGGTAGAAAGCTGCAAAGCATCTGTGGGTGCCCCATCCCTGGAAGAGTTCAAGGCCAGGCTAGAGGGGACTTTGAGCTACTTGGTCTAGTGGAAGGTGTCCCTGCCCATGGCAGGGGGCTGGAACTGGATGATCTTTAAAGTCCCTTCCAATCCAAAACATTCTATGATTCCCTAGTAGACTTCTCCTCTGCTCTCCCCCATTCTCCTCTGGGACACTGCAGTATGAACATGCTCCATCCCTTGATATATAGTCAGACATCCTGTCATGGGCCAAAAATACCTATTTTGAGTTGAGAAATTTCAATCCAATTGCCTTATTGCCAAGTAACAAAAACAGCCAACAACACTTAGATGCCTCACTTCCCCCTGTCCTGTTTCCCCACCCCATGCTGCAGGTTACAACCAGACCTTTTGGTGAGGCCATGGGTGGTGCAGGAGCTGGGATTGGTGTGTGGGACTCCCTTGCTCTTGCTGCTCCTTGTGTCCTACTCAAGAGCCCTGCTCCAGCATGGGCTCTTCCACTGGTCATCATCCTGTTGGATACTGTACCTGCCCTGAACTTTTCTCTCCCTTTTCAGTGCTCCCTGCCCTTTCTTAAACACATGTCCATGGAGGCACATTTATCTTACTTGGTGGGCCCAGTTCTGGGGCCAGGGTGACAATTTTATCTGTGACCAAGCAGGTGTCAGCAGCACAGGGCAATCCCTGACCAGACAAAGCAATGACATCTTCCCTCAAGCACATCACCATGCTCTCTCTGTGACATGCTTTTCTATTCTTCCATCCTCTGGTGTTACTTTTACTGTTTTGGAAAATTATCTTCTGTTTTCCCCTTGCATGATTTGCCAAGTCCTTGTACGATGAATACAATAATCCCTCATAAAGTTTTGATATCTCTAACAGGGCTATATACATTTATTCAACATCTCAGCAATCTCTAGCAATTGAAACAAAAAAGCTTCAGAAACCCATTTATTTTGGCCTGGAAATGGAAAAGCTATGGAAAATGTGCTGTTTAATCATGAAGTCATTGCTGATACCTCCCCACATGTGAGCAAGAGGATGAGTGCTTGGTTTATTTCTTTTTCCTCTCATGTGGTTTGTTTTGTTTATTATGCCAAGGGAAGTGAATCCTCTCAAGCACAATTTCTATTGCATGAAGAGACATATTTTCTAACAGGGGTGAAGGTCCTCTGGATGCTGTCCCTAGAGAAAGGAATCTTTGTGTGCAAGAGCAAAACAACACATTGAGTCAAAATATGATTTTATTACAAATCTGAAGAACAGGGGGCCAGGCCAGGCCTTTTACAACCTTTTGGGAAACAAGCAGAGTCCTTTTTACAAAAAGGTAACCAAAACCAATTCATATAGAAACAGGAGATTGGTCACTCATGTTTGTGTAACAAAATTGTTGATGTGCATGTGCTGATCTCAGTCCAGTTCATTATCCTATCATTTCCACATACAAATTCCCCTGGAGATGTGTTCTTTAACATTATAATTATCTAAGGTAACTTGAGGTTGTCTTTACATCCTATCACCTGTTGCTAAGTTAATTTTATTTTGTTAAACCTCTGTTGCAGTTTCTGCTTGAATCTATTTAAACCATTACTTGTCAAGGACATAAGGATTTATAGCATTCTGTTCCTAGGGTCTCGTCATGGTTCCATTCATCCAGCACCCCACTGTCATGGTTTCAAGGCTAACTTATAGTTACTGCGAACTTGTTGTGAATCTTTAATTTCCTCTGACATCCAGCAAGCAGGGTGAGCCAGACGGCGCTGGGAAATCTGGAGCAGAAAGCACAGCCACGGTGTTTGGGCTGTGACAAAGCTGCTCCTCTTTCTGTCCCCAGCAGGGGGAGAAGGGGATGTGCCTCTCACCTCGCTGCCAGAAGTGGTGTCAGTACTGCAGCAGGGGGGGTTGCTTTCTCTCAGTTTCCAAGAAATCACGTGTTTTAGGCAGAAGGCAGCTGGCAAGATCCAGCCACGGAAATGGGCGGCACCTTTACTCACCCAGCTATTTAGGATCCAGCAGCCATCACAACTCTAGAGCTCATTGATGTCCTGGTTGGAGGCACTGCAAACCTCAGTGTCTTTTCTTATCCTTGAAACTTGGGCATCTGTGATTCCGTTTATTTTTTTAGCATAAACACCCTATTTGTTGTTCAGCAGGGTTGATTCCCAGCTCAGCAGACACACCGGTTTCAGAGGATGGCTGCCAGGGGCTCAGCAGCTGTAACTCTTATTTTCCCAACTCCCATGGTGGTGTCAGGCTCAGGGTGGAGGCCCCCACATTGCCAGGTTTCAGGGACGCTTAGCCCAAGACCCTGACACTCAGTGCTGCTTTCACAGAAAGGACAAACACCTGCATCTGCTCATGCTCAGTGTCTGAGGTTATCAACATGATCAGCTCATCAAAACAAGCAAAACTAGGAGCTGCAGTCACAACTGTTGGTGTTGTTATAAATGATCAAATCGGTAGCCAAATTTATTAAAAATTTAACAAAGATTTATTGGATCCATAACAAAAAAAATAGAATTTTGGAAGAGAACCACCACAGCCAAGACAGCGTCAGCCCCGGGTGCAGCCTCTGGGTGAACCAGGGTCCACTGACAAAGTGACAGTGTGTCCCCAGGAGTTCACCCCGAGTGCTTCCAGCGGCCAGCTTATATACAGTTTATTCTGCCTGAGGCAGGGATGACCACATATTTCTTTGTGTCTCTTCACATGTAGAGTTGGATCCATACATGTGCAGGAAGAGACGGAGACGGATCCGGAGACTCAGACAAATGATGAGTATCCAGGCAGAAGCTGCATTCACAGGTATTCGAATGATACCAGTTCCTGAGTACTGCAGATGTAATCATGCCCAGGTGCAGGTCTTGTGAGCTCCTTGAGACATTCCATTAATCATGGTCCAGGAAGGTCCAGATGCTATCTCCCAGGTGTAGATGCCAGGGGAAATCATCTATGACGGTCTGGGACTGTCCAATTCATACAGTTGTTGGATCGGCGGGAGAAATGCGGCACACAATATGAGTGAGCAGAAAGTCTCAAACTTTATTGATAGTTGCACATATTTATATTGGTGTTAATGAAGCTCATACATATTGCAAAGAAGAGCTCATTACTGGTTAGTTACTTATCAGCCAACTACACCTACTTCTGCATTCTTATGGTTATTCTGTTACTACTTCTACATTCTTGTGATTGTTCTGCTGAAACTATCTTCATATTTTTGGCAAAAGATCCTCTTCCCTATCCTGTTGTTGCACCAAGGGCACAATGTCCTTGTCAGTGGTTGGACACTGACTGCTGACTCCTGGACTTGTCTCCTTCTTGCTTAACCAGCGGTATTATGTAGACGTGACCTTTCTCAGCTAGCCAACTGTCCACAAAGCTCTCCACATTTCCCCTGTTTTTCTGTTGAACAAGCATGGTCCGATTAAATGCAGCAGATATCATCTTTTGCACCATGTTCTGTAGGCACATGCAAAAACATGGCAAAATTAATACTACTAACAAAGCTATGATGCTTACTATAATGATAACCTTAACAATCGAGCGTAACCATGATCCCAGGCCTAAAGATTTGAGCCATTCATCAATACCAAAACTCAATTCTACCTGCAGGTTTCCAGTTAACTTCCGCAATTCAGAGAGTTGGGAGTGGATGGACTGTGAATGGTCAGAAAGGTTCATGCAACACATGCCTTCAAATTCTTCACAACCATGGCCTTGTGCAAGTAAAAGAAAATCTATTGCAGCTCTATTTTAAAGCGTTGCATGGCGAATAGAATCAACATCAAGCAAAAGGCTAGAAAGTGCCAAAGAGGTGGTATTGGTTTGCTTAGCAAGCCAACATCCCAACTTATTTAAAATGGCATGGGCACCTGCTGCCGATACCCCTGGAGCCAAGAAAGATGCTGCAACTGGCCTCTGGGGACCAAAATTTTACATCGTCCTTGCAGTCTACAGCAAAATTTTACATCGTCCTTGCAGTCTGCAGTCTACAGTCTCCACATACGGTAATGGATCTGATATTATCTTAACGCTGTCCGGGAACTGGTTACAATGAGAATAGAACTCTGCTCCCAGCCAGAGTGGTCAAAGGCATAACTTTGGACATTCACAATATTTTATACATACATATATCTATCTATATAGCATGAATTATCTATACCATATATTACAGTGTCAATGTCTGAATCCCAAAGCCCACCTAGCACATGGGTGGGAAAGGCTTTCCCCACTGCCACTGTCCCAGACCATACTTCTCTTCCCATTCCAGGGCCTTGGTGAGCTTGGGTGGAGCTGTGTTGGGCTTTCCACTGGTGAAAACACCAAATGCAAAGAGTAACAAAAAGCAGGATTACTCAGCTTCTTGGGACCTCACCCCCAGAATAGCTCTTATGAAGTGTTCTGAGTGGTACCACCTGACATGGTAGAAATGCACATAGGTGTCTGTTATGAATATTTTTATTGCATGCATAACATTTTAAATGTGAAAGGTAATAATTTCAACATCATTTCACTTTTCTATATCATAGGGCATAGCAAATATGCAGGTTAGTCCTCTGAATGCTGCTCTCATGATTAACAATATTCAACACATGGCCAGCAGTGACTCCAACATGATCATTCAACTAATAAGGATGACAGGGCAGAGTTTTCTTGCACTGTATCCAGCTAACCAAGAATTTGCATTGGTGGAGGCTGGTGTTCAGCAGAGAAACTTTACATCCTTGGTAAAGGGGAAGAAAGCCAACTCCACAAACCCCAGCCCACCCCAAACCATCAGTGTGCTATCAGCATCATTCTGGACCCAAACCACACACCATCATAACGGTTGCTATGAAGAAAGTTCACTGCACCTCAACCAGACACAGCACACTGCAGGACTGCATCCTTTTTGTGGACAAATTCAGGCTCATGAAGCCTTCACACCGCTCAATTTTGCACAGGTGCTGCAGGCAGGAGGAAAGATATCAGCTTTTACAGATATAGAAAATATCATGCCCAAATCAGAGATACAGAGTACCAGGGCTGGACAGAGGCATCAGGCAGCAGCATATGCACTATTCATATCTGTAGTGTTACAACTGGCCCAATTGATGAGATTGAACCACCCCATCATTTAATGGAAACAGACTCCCACAGGTTTTGGACACAAGCCCCTAGACTGGTTCACTCAACTCCTTGTCTGGGACACTGGAGCTTTAATTACATAGAGTTTATATAAATCATATTCTGAAGAAAACAGAAATCCACTAAATATCACCCCCAGCAGAATTAAACGTGGACTCCAGATAAAGTGACCTGATGTCGGAGAAACAGAAGGTGTAGCTGCAAGAAGACATCAGGCTAAAATAAACAGCTATGGGCTGCTTTATGTGGAAGTTAGACACCAGTCCAGAGACCTTTCCATCAAATACAGGTATGTCACAGATGACTCTCTTGATGGTATGGACTATTGTGTTCAGAGATGCAAGCTAAAAGGGCATGAGATAAAGCAGCAGGAAAACCTGCTGTCAGATACAAGAGAAAACGAGGTGTTGAACTGTAGGGGAAGGGTGGTTGGTGAGGAATGGAAGGAACCATAGAATCAGACTAGTACTTTTCCTGCGTAAAAAGAAAGTTGAATGATGAACTTACTGTCCAATTGTCTCCTCTATGGTAAAAGTCATAGAATTGTTAGAATCATAATGGTTGGAAAAGACATCTAAGATCTGTTCAATATGATGAGTAATAATTATAAGATAAAAAATCTATTATAATTGTCCGACTTTCTTGGGAAGTAACATCAGTACATGTGGCTTTAAATTCAGTGAGCCCAAACTGAATCTCCACTTTCAGCCTGCGATTTAACCCCAGCCATGTGGCTGGCGATGGCACTACACAGGAGCCAAGCATTTCCATCCCTTCCTCATCCACATACTGAGCATCCTGGTTTTTTGTACAATAGAAAGCAAAGGTTACCTTTGTTTGATCTGGTTCTATTGGAAAGAAATCGTAGTGGGCAGCTTTGTGTATGTTCACTGACTCCCCAATTTCCACCAGTTTCCGGAAGAGTCCTGTGCAATAAATAAAGTCACCAGCTTTTGAGACTCTCCGTTTACGGATGTCATGGATAGCATCATCAAATTTCTCACATACACTTAAGCCATATGTCCTACAGCTGATTCTTGAGGTAATGATGTGTGGATTAACTCCAAATAAAACAGCCCCTTTTGCAATGGCTGCCTGGGCCTCCATGGGACAAAGGATATGATACTTGCTGCTAAAGGCCTGCCTGACTGCATCTCGCAGGATGATGCTGCATGCAAAGCCTCCCACAAGTAAAATGTACTGGACTTTCTCCATCTCAGGTTTGCAAAGAATTTCCCTCAAAGCAAAAATTATATTGTTGACACTGTAGTCAAACAAGCTCTTCATTTTCTCATATGTAATCATGATTGTCCCATCACACCACACAGCTCCTACTGCATTTTCAAAGAACTTGGAGATGTCCTTCTTGGACTCTGCCACTCTGGTCAGGTTGTAGTAGCAGCGTATGTAGACTGCCTCCCTGCTAGCAGAGCATTTCTGTAAGCTGAAGTTGTACATCATATTTTGTAATTCAGTAGGGTGCTTCTTCACATATTCATCCCATACGCCATCACTGAATATTTCCTTGAGGAAATTGGTGAAGTTTTCATCCACTCTGTTGCCTCCCCATCCACCTCCACTTGCCTTATGTAGCTCCTTTAGGCAATGGTTTTCTTGGATCTCGTGTACTGTGATGTCTATGGTGCCACCTACACGTGCAAACACACACACAGAGACTCAAATTAATTGTGCTGTTTGCTTTAAAGTGCACAAGTTTCCACGGAATTCAGTCTTATCTTCTGAATTCCCAATTCACAGATGTGCTTTTCTCTTGCTTTCTTTCCTCATCCTCCCTCTTCTGCTATTGCCTGTACTTCTCTAGATTTCTTAAATTTCTGCACTTCTGTTTAAAAGCCTGGTCTCATGAGGCTCCTACAGTTATTTCTGATAAGAGCTGGATGCTCCAGCTTGCTCACTGAACAAGCCAATCTCCTGTCTGATCACAAAGCGAGCCTGGCCTCCTCACATAGGTGGTTGACTCCTGAGCAGTGGTGAGAAGACTCTCAGGAACTTGTGGTCCTCTTCATGCCTTTCTGTTGCAGTGTGACGCCCTTTCATTTTTCACCTATCCCAACCCCCCAGGTGTGCCAACCTCTCCTTTCCCCTCCCCCTTTGCCCTCCTGCTGAGAGCTGTCCATAAATCTTAACATTCCAGCAGGGTTGTGGTGTGGTTGGCAGAAGTTCAAAAGATGCCCCTCAGGTCCGGGCTCATTGGCCTGTCCCAGTGTCTTTATCCCTTGAGCCTTCCCCTCCTCCCACCTGGTTGGTGCCTCACCTGTCCCTTCCCTCCCCCTGTCCCCGGGCTTAAAAGGAGATGGGACCGTGCGGTCTGGATTCTGTTGGGAGCTGTTACAAGATTCAGAGGTCTGTCATCCTGGAATAAACTCTGGATTAAAACTCTACAGCAGAATCCTCTCCTTTTTCTCTTCACTGTCACCTGAACCTTTTCCACCAGAGGTAAATTGAGTTTCCACTATGCCTGGATTTGTTCCGAGTGCCCAGCTGCAGCATCCCAGCCGGCCAAAGGTATCTCTGGGGTGAAACACCACAGCTGCTGCCTTTGGCCCAGCAGCAAGGGTCAGACGAGGCCAGGCACGTCCCACCAGGTAATATTGGGATTAATATTCCATACCTTTCTGTATTTGTTCACAACCACCAAACTGCTCTTGGCAGAAAATTCACATCACTCCAAAAAACCTCAGGAATCTAGAGAATTTACTGCAAAGTGCTTCATCAAATATTCTTAATGATTTACTCTCCAGTGCCTGCTAGCTCTTCTCTTTGGTCGCTTCACTGGGCACTAACTACAGCTGCTTCTGGAGAGGAGGCTGTGAGCTCAGGCTACACAAGAGCCAGTGGCTGATGCTGGGACACTGTGCCAGCTGATCTGGTGTGAGGGCAGGGCCTCGTGTTGTGACTGTCTGGCCTGAAGAGCACTGCAGTGTGAGACACAACCCTGTTCTTCCCTCCTATTTTTCTGCCTGCTCACAGGATCTCATTAGGTGAGAAATAACATTTAAAAATCCATGACAAGCACAGCAGTGGAGTCCAAGCTCTGGGACCTTCACTACTGGGAAACAGGCATGCACCATGCTCAGCAAAGATGGTACCTGTTGAACAGGGAAAATTTTACCTCCACAGTCAACGACAATATACTGGATCCCAGGAGAGTCTTCAAACTTCTTCTTGTCACTGCTATCTGTCATAAACCCTTCCTGTGGAAGCTGCTTGCACCACAGCGATGCAGCTTCTGGCTCCAAGGCAATGATCAGGTTCCTAGAGAGCATGCTAGAGATAATTCCTGCCTAAAATCACAAAAGAGAGGAGTCAGGTCAAGAAAAAGGAGTGAGATTACTGCTGCATGAACACCACCTCCTAGGGAGTCTGTTCTCACCCTAGCGGCTCATGCAAGAGTGGTGGTTCTTGCACTGCTGATCTCTGTGGGGCTCATTTCTACCTGGCAGGTGGGGAGAGAGGGCAGAGCTGTTATACTGCCATTTGGGGACATCCTCTCCCTCACCACCCTCAATGTGGAAGATTTCTCTGCCCAATGGGCTGAAATTTGAAATACAGGTTGTTTACATATTGAGGAGTTCCTACGGTTCAATTGGGCAAAGAAACCTCCAAAGGTAATTTGTGGAAAGGGGGTAACCTCTGCTTTTACCTCTTTTGCTGCCAGGCGCGTGAACTGCTTGGCAGCAGCGCTCCATATGGCTGGGACAGTAATGACCCAGGTGATCTCCTCCGGGTCATAGACAGTTTGGGAAGAGGCCTCCTTGATGGTGTTCAAAGCATGTTCCTTCATGAAGCGCAGGCTTTCGGAAAAGACTGTCAAGGCAGGAAGGAGCTTTCCATTGGTGGCTTTCAGCTTCATGGCAGCTGTGACGTTCTACCAAAAAAAAGGCCCAGGGTCACATGGTGCAGTGTCAGTATGAGACCTGCCCCCTTCACACCAACACTGCACTACATGAGGCACCCAGACACCCCTATCTCCAAACCAAACTCCCAGCACTGGCTTCACTACTGTGGCTGAGTCTAAGTGGCACAGGTCAGCTACCAAACTGCTCACCCACCACACCTGTGATTCAGAAGGCAACATGTCAATGTGGTTGATAATTCAGCTGTTTCTCCTAGGCCAAATTTTGTAAAGACCCTGTAGATCCTATAGATTCCTTAAGAGCCAGTGGGGAGTGATTCTGTAATGAAATTTTTCTTCACCATTTGCTCCTCAGATGCAGAGGACTAAACTAAAACCTCTCTCCAGCCCCTGCTGAAAGTGAATGAGAACCAACCACTCCAGAGGTGACCTTGTGACAGACCATGTCATTCCCAGCTGTCCTGGGGAGGAAAATCTTCTAAGAGGCCTCCCATCCACCAAAGAGAGGACCTGAGGCTTTTGCTGGGACTGGCCTTGTGCTCTGGCTTATTCTATGCTTGAGAGGCCCTGTGGGACCCAGGAACCCTAGGGTAGTCTGGTGTTTGGCTGAACAAGCAAACAAAGATAAAGCTGTGAACTATTCTAAACCAACACAGAGCCTTCAGAGAGAAATTTGATAAAGCCACTGGAGGCTTCAAGGACAGCTGGACATCTTTATATTAGCCTCAGCATCACATTTCAAGGGAGGAAGAGACAAGCTAGGGGGAGCTGTATATAACATGGGATGAGATTTTAGGCAATCCCAAAACTGCCCATCTCATTTGAATTACAGGAAATTTCACGTGATCCCTGTTTCTTGTTGAGGACTAAGGTAGGGAGTCCCAGAGGGAGACCAGTTTCTCTGTCAAGCTCGGAAACAGGGCAGCTTTTTATTAGGAACCGATATTTGTCTTCACCCATGTATACAGTCACGTTTTATTGTCTTTAGACAAAAAACAACATAAAGGAAGCGCCTGGGAAGCTTTTGGAATTAAAAAAAAAATTCTTCTTCATCAAAATACTCTCTGACTTGCATTTATTCATTCTCATCAACCAGACTTACTCAGCCTAACCCCCACCCCTCAAACAAATTAATAGCTCCAATCCCCATTAGTAGCAGATCTTCCACCTACCGTGTTGTACAGCTGCATCTTGAAGTTCTGGAAGAAGTACCAGCTGTCAGCTTGGCTGGAGGGCAGGCTCTTGTACTTCATCACAGCATCATAACCAAAATATTCAAACTCCTGCTTATGGTTGAACAAGATGCTCGTAGGTGTCTTTGGGGTCTTTAACCCGTGCTCTGCTCCCCAGTAAACCTGGCGGATTTGATCTGTACCTGAAGCAAGACAAAAACAGTACCCGCTGTAGGATGTGCCAAAATCTATAGCAATGACAAAGACTGACTCGCTGGCCATGGCCACGGCAGTGCAGAGGCGTGCAGCTCTGGGAGCAGAGAGGCATAAACAGGGACTGGACTGAAACGAAACTGAAACGGACTGATATTGCAGAGGGAGGGGCAATTTCCCCTGATTTTATTGGCTGGAGACAGATCTAACTCTAGACATCCTGTAAATTGTATGTTTTCCCGTAAACCAGGGGGGAAAAAAAAAAGAAAAAAGCAGGGCTTTTTATAGCAGCAAAGTGCCTTTGTTGGGGAACTGTCTTATCAGGAGCTTTCTGCACTCCCAGCAGCATCAACAGTCCTCAGCACTGCCCACACATTTCAACAAACATTTTTTGCTTCTGCGTGAACAGACACAAGGTTTCTGGCTCCAGCAAAAGAAAAATGTGGAGTACTGGCAGTCTTTTTGGTGACAGAAAAGCAGAAGTGCCAGATACACCTGATATTTCTGGCTCCAGCAAAAGACATGTGTGGCATACACTCAGTGGTTCTGGCTCCAGCAGACAAGTGTGGTGTACATCCAACATTTCTGGCTCCAGAGGAAAAGAATCATGGTATGCAAAAAAAGGAAGAGCGGTATTGGAAAGAAAGTGTGAAGATACTGACCCCATAAAGACAACTGCAGAAGGCAGCAGGTGGGTTATACAAGGGGGATATCTCTGGATAATCTTATTTAATTTTTCTAGGTCTGAGCATTTCTACAAAGTTTCTTGGAGAGTTGCATGAGGGTTGCTGAATTGCAAACATTTTCTGACTGTGAAATATTCAGTAAGAGCTCTGTTTTCTACTTCCTAACTTTTCCAGCCATCACAGAGATGGTTACTATCCCCAAATTCTGCTCAAGTTCAACTCGACAGTGGGAGGCAGATCTTAAATTGGTGCAAGAGGAAGAGAAACTAGAAGTATCAGTATAAAGAGTGTGACAAGATCTGGGATTTCATGGCTCTGACTCTGAGCTTATCAATTTTGCAGGGAAAGGTGGACTAAAATGTAAATTTTTTACTGGATTGCTTAGCTTAAAGAAAAAGGTTGTGTCTTCAGTGAAAGACTGAAAATGAAGTGATTTAACTGGGAAGGAATCAATCCAAGTAAACAAAAGCAAAATGTGCTTCAGTGGGAAGGAGTAATGCTGAGAGGGGCAGCAGGTTTTTTGGCATAAACCAAAGGTAAAGCCTCATGCTAAGGCTTGCTCTGGCATCTGGTTGTGGGGATGAGCTTGCTCTCTGTTCTACCTGGATCCAGGCTGCAGGGGAATCTTAATCTGGGACTGTTTCTCTAATAATAGCTGATATTTGGGATCCTCGTGAGGAAACAGGACACAGCAGTTGTATAAATAAAAAATTACCTTGAGAACACAGAGCTTTGTACTCCTGTGTTAAAAAAAACATACATTGCAAAGTTGGTTTTAGCAGAACAATCACCTGCATTTGCTGTTCTCACACTCTCTGCAGGTCTGGGTTGAATTTGTTTCTCAGGAGCTGTCCTTGTATCTTGCTCACTTTATCCAGACCTAACGATTAGTCAAACCCTCCTGGTTTTGGCATACCTTGGTGTGGGAAATAGTTAAAGTAAGATTTCTAGAAAGCCTTAAAAGCAGGCCTTAGAAACAGGAAGAAGAGAAAACTTAGAGCTAGCTGCAGCTGCAAAGTCTGAAAGTAGAAAAACAATAAGACAGCAAGCAAGGACATGAAACAATAGCTTGAGTTTTAGGCTTGGCTAAGATAGACAGCCTGTGGAGTCCTCTGAGCTGTACCAGGCATTATCTGGGAGAGTGCTAACTCACTTGTGCCACACCTGCACCCGTGTGCCCTTTGTCCTGGCTCTGATCCTTTTGCCGGCATGGACATAGCCATGAAGCCTCTGCTCGCAATTATAAAGTACTTTTTTTGAGGATGTGTTCTTACCCCACTTCATTATAAGAATTCCTTTTCTTTTTTTTCCTCAGACATATATCTGACACCTCACAGCAGCCATCAGCCTATGGAGACCAGACTTCTAACATGAAGGAAATGTTTGAAATTATGAAAGAGATGTACAAGAACACAAAGGAAGTATTTGAAATGATGACAAAGATGGACAACAAAATAATGTGAGAGTCCAGTGATCAAAAATGACACTGTTTAGTGTGGCATCTGACAATGAACTGTAGCTGGTGCACACTAGGATGGGTGGGACAGAAAATGAGCCAGACACAGGGAGGGCTCTGCATTAGCAACAAATTTTGCCCAGGCTATACTGGGAACCCAGAGCCAATTTACAGAAGTTGTTGGATTTGCACCATGTAATGTGCAGGTCTTACACTTTGGGTATTTCATTTGAACTGTTGGTATTGACTCACAGAGTCACATACTGTGCACCTGGCAAAGAACAGCCTTGACAAGTTTTGGTCTCTAAATTTCTTTTCCCTATGGGCTGATCAGAAATTGTAGGGGAGAAGTTTAGCTTCTGCATTTTTTAAGACTTTATTGCATACTTGCCCACTGATTGCAATGTGGTTTATTGTTTCTTTCTTTCCCTTATGGATGGATGGACAATGAGAACAGAAATTTGTCTGACACTGTTGATACTCTATATCACCTTCTGGACAGTCACATGAGGTAATGGTGATTCTCTACATTAATAATCAGTGTAAGAGGGCAAAACCATTATGATCCCCACAACCACACCTCTATTTCCTGTGATGTAAACAGCTTCCCACTTGATTTGAGCATAAATTCTGGGTGGGAGCTTTTAGGGGAGGTGTTCAGCTCCCCTGGAGTTTTCCTGGATGCTCTTGCACTTTCCCACCTCAGAGCTTTTTTCCTTGAACTCAGATTATTCAACAGGGGCATGTCCACTGTTGTGCCAGTGTCCAAGGACAAATAAAGAGATTTCCCAAATCTGTTTCAGAGAACTTCCTGAAAAGGTAATTAAAATACTGCATAAGGCGAATGAAGAAAAGGAGATGCTGAAAGAGAAGAACAAAAAGCTAGAGGAAAGGTAAGGCATTTATTCATATTTCAGACATTGTGTGTGTTTCTACACTGAAAAGCCACATGCTTCTTGCTTCCTCCAGTCCTTGGGGACTCTATTTCTGACCAGACATCCATGACACCTTCTCTCCAGACTTTCAACCTGCCAGCATCTCTTTGTAACTGACTCTGGAAGATGGTTTGGGTTGTTCTGCAAAGGGAAGAAGACATTCTGCAAAGAGAAGAAGACAGTTGGGGTAGCCAGTTAAATAAAGAGTAAAAGAAACCAGTCTACAATGACATAGTCAAGATGCCACTCTGATCAGATTCTACAATGATCATGCAAAACTAAGCTGAGAAAGCACTATTTTACACAAAAAAACTGCTTGCCAGCTATATAATATAAATGAGAAGTGCATCATAGAAAACATGGGATTCATTAAACAGCTTCATAAGTAAAATATTTACATTTGCTCATTATTTCATCTTGACTTAGATATGTTTATGTATATCCCCCTTGACCTAGAATCCAAAAGCTGTTGGCTAAAGCAATGGCCATGCACCAGCACTCTGAGGACATCAATGACCCCTCACGTTTGTCTGCTGTGCTGGAGAGATACGAGATTCTCCGGCTGCAGGAATGGGAGAAAGTCAGGTGCTCCATGCCCCACCGCTGGACCTATGAAGAAGGCAGTGACGCCATCAAGGTTTGTTCAAGTCCATTTTCTCCATCTGATCCTTATCACATCAATTATGGTGTAGCCATATAGCAGCCTTTGAGTATTTGTATTTCTGTACCAGACAGGGTTTGGGCTAAGTTTGGGTCTCTGATTTTCCAGCCCAGCAGGGCCTGTGGAATGCTGTGGAGATCAAAATGACAGTGACCTTCTTCCTCCTGCCTTTCAGAAGGGCACACTCAAATACTAGTCCCATCTCTCACTGGTGTTAAGCACAAGTGGGAAAACAATCCACTTTCCTTATGTTAGTGCTTGAACTGATAGCTGGGAGACCTCATTTTGATGTCTGACTCACTGCTGTGATGCTGCTGGAGACATCTAAAGGAAAATACCAAAGTGGTATTACCTTAAAGGACAAGACTGAGATGAGGCCATTATTAGCATTGATTGTGATGATAAGGCCCCACAGATGCTGAAGAATGGGCTCCAATATGCAAGCAGCTTGATGAAACAGTTTGTTTCACAGCTATTGAAGACATGTTTCAATCAATTAGCAGCCCTACAATTTACTCTAATCCAGTTGTTTTCTCAGCTTTGCACACTACACCTGTGGTTTCACTGTGATTGATGCTGTAATCAGTTGTTTTTGCACTGCAGAAGGTGTTTGATGCCTGTGAAAAAGATATACAACAGAGAAGAGAGGACATACTTAAAGTTCTTTACATTCCACCTTCGAATAAGGTAAAAATATCTTTGACCAAGGTATCTTATATTTCTGTAAAAGGCCTGTAAAAGGGCCTTTTATGGCCTGTAAAAGGGCCATTGGCACCTGCCATTTCATTTAGAACTTTGTATCTGCTAAGGACGCTGCTCAAGATATGTCAGCAGTGATACTGGGGATACCTTCTGAGCTGAGAGGTCTGAGGCCAAGCTCTAGCAATCCTAGGTATGAGAGCAGCGCTGGATAAAAACCAGGTCTTTCTCTCTAAGAGTTAAGCTATTCCATGGAGAAGCAGGGAGCTGGAGTTGAGGATCCTTGTGGGAGCCTTCCAAAATTAAATTATTCTCTGTCCCATGACACACAGGCATACACTGCATATCTGAATTGTCCAGCTGGATGAAGCACATATATGAGTGCAGAAAGCATTTTCCAGCCCTGCGTTGCTTTTATGGGACCTTCCTCCAAAGCCTGAAATGAGTGACTTCCCCATTACTGATTGACCCAATATGAGAAACAAAAATTCCCAGTGTTTGCCTTACCACATGGTAACAGCCTGCTTTGTGCTATGATTGTTCTGTAGGTGATGATGCACGACATAATGAAGCTGTTCAGGCAACACTATCACCAAAACTGGAGTGTTTACAACCAGATTGTTCAAGTGAGTAAAGATACAGCCCAGGAACCGGGGCAATGGTTCAATTGTCTGTGCAGCTTGTTATTTAAAACATGAGAGGTCTCCCTTCTGAATGAGGTTGTTTTCCACTTGAGGCCAGGTTGTTCTAGTCCATATACTCCCAAAATATTCTCAAGTACACATAACCTTGTAAGGGGAGTACAGCAGGATGGGCAGGGTCGCGCCCCTACCAACAAAGGCACAGCCCTACTGGACCCAAGCAAGGAGCAAAGAGCAAAGGGCCAGTGGTGGTGATCAGGGTCAGCCACAAGCCAGTGACCATTGGGCAAGCTCAGCCAGGTCAAGACCAAGCTGTGAAGTTGGTCTCTGGGTCAGGACCAGCAAGACTGGGCACAGGCATCCCAACACCACAGCTCAGTCAAGCACCCAGCCACCACTCAGCTCCTGGGTCAACTGGTGGCCAGTTTGTGGGTGAAGATGAGGCTTCTCATAACTCCTTCTCACACCACCCTTTCTGCCAGCTTGGCTGTTATTGCAGGAGTTGCATACAATTTCATATGGTCGTGCTAAATCTGAGCTGACCTTGAACACAAACAGCCAAACCCCTGCTTGTGAAGGGGAAGGCAGAGGAAAGTGTGCAGAGGCTGTTGATGAGCACAGAGCCCTGACACCTGCTATCCACATGGACAGGTCTCTAGTGGGCTTTTTTTTTGTGGAAGATATGACATATATATCACAGATATATGAAACTTCCAAAGAGGAGCTTCCTCCTTTTGCAGCTTTCTGGGTTTTTCCAAGAGCTTGGTCTTACCAAACTCCTTGCAGATCTCTCTATGAGGAAATAGAGACAGGGGCTGGACAGTGGCACAATCCAGAAGTCAGGACTTGGTAAATAAAAGAACTTTTAAAGTGGCCCTGGAACCCCTGCATGTCCCACTCAAACAGCACCAGCAGCTTTGACCAGTGAAGTTCTTGAGTGCTTAGTTCCTGTGGAGCAGCTGCACAGAATGAGAGCGGGGAGGCAATGTAACAATACATCAGCATAATATTACAAAGCTTTGAAAACTGTTCTTATTTGATTTTCAGGAAGCTGGCATTCACGTAAGAACTGAAAATGAAACACAGTTCCTGCTGCAGTGCTGCCAAATTTATTGTTTGCTGCTTCTTCAGGATCCACCAGTTAAAGCTGAGTGGAGCATAAACAGCAACCATGTAGAGCATGTGGACAAGAAAGATGTAGTGTACTGGCAAAATGCATCATTTCTGTGGCCCATAATGAAATGTGGGGAAGAAATTATTGTGAAAGGTGTAGTCTGGGACTAAAGGAAAATGACTTGAGAGTCAGGCTAATTACTTACTTAGCCATAAGATGAAACAGCTGCTATATAGTACTCTGCTTTTCTTTCTCCCATGAATTGCCTACTTTTCAGAGCCAGTAAGTTAGACATCCCCCACTTGGGACACCTAGGATAAATCATCATTACAAACCTGTATTAAAAATTGAAGCTATTCCAATTGTCTCCTCACAAAGACCATCTGTCTGTTAGCACTCCTCTGCTTCCTCACATCTTTACAATTTACCTCTCCCAAAGTCCTTCAGCTACACATGTGCCACAGCTCTGGACTGAAGAACTCCAGAAGTTGTATTCTGTGGCATAATGGGCATGCAATGAGGCAAATGTATGTTTATGTGATTTGGTGTGATACAGTATTCTGTGAGCAACTTGAGAATTACCAAATAAAAAAGACTTTAAATTCTGCTGTGTGCCTGCTGTTAGAATGCATGGAATAGAAGCTTCTCTGAGTCCCTCAGAGAGAGAAAGGAATATAGGAACTGAATTGGAACCTTTAGAGAAACTAAAATATATTAAACCACACAGACATGAAGTAGGAGTGTAAGTTTTAATTTTAAGTAAGGAGAAATATATCTTAAGTGCCTTAAGAAACTGTATTAGCTAGTAAAAAACCCTAAAGCCTAGTTTAAAGTTCAGTAGTGTTATCTTTCACAAAACTAACTTAGCTCCAGACATAACAAAACCATAGCAGAACATTGCTTACATTCCTAAATAGAACAGATAGAACTGTTTGTGTGAACAGATAGAACTGTATGTGTAGATTTTGTGTAAAAACTAACACTACTTTCACACATTAGAATTAAGCTTGGATAGGTGTAGAAAGAATGTTTTAGAATCGTGTTTTTAGCTGATTCGATTATTTATGAATAAATTTCCCCTATATTGGGATACAAAAAAGCTGCTAATTGCTTCTACTAACTACTACTACTTCTACTGCTTCTACTCAAAACATCAAGACTCCATACCAGAAAGCTTTTAGCACAAACTTTAATACTGTAAACTCTTCACCTTCAGTACTGATGTATTCATACAATAAACAACTTTACAGCAACAAACAACTACTCCTGTCTCTTTGAAGACCCAATACCCACTCAAGACTGAACACCTGCCAAGTCCTTTTCTCCAGTTTTCCTTTCAAATCCATCAGTTTCCTTGGCTGCACAAACTCCCTGGGATTTTCTCAATGGGCCCCCAGAAAGAAAGGCAAATTTCTGTGCAGCTCTCTGCAAGCAAATTGCTCTGCTTCTCTCAGGAATTCAGTATTCCCTAAGCATATTGCAGGTCACTGACAACATGAGCTGGGATACAGGTGTGTTCCTTTATTGGAAATATCTATTATGGAATAGAACAGGTGAATGAGGTGAATTGTACCATATTTCCTACAATTTTCACAAAAAGAAAGAACTACCATTGTTGGTTTTTCATGCTTTTTAAAATGTTGCAGACTCAGATGAACACTGCAATAATATTTCATTTTTCCAGGCCGTAGAAGGTAAATGAGAGGTAAGTTTTCCAGTACAGGCACTTGATGTGACGTGAAGTAGAAGTTTCAGCATGACCCTGAGCCAAATGCCATGTGATTATACAGGTATAATACTACACATATGGCAAGCTGCCGTGCCCTCTTTGTTACCTGCTTAGAAAATTTTTAGCCTATTTTTTTTGGTAGCTCCCTGAGTCTGTCTGGATCCTATGATGTGCATCAGTTTTATCTCTGAAGCTCATCACTTCTGTATCTCCTCAGGTGTGTCCTCTCCTTTGATTTTTCTCTCCTTAATATCATTTTTGCTAGGTAAAAATACTCATCTTTCAAGGCCTTATATTTCAAAGACTGATTTAAAAGTCTTCAGAAGGCTAAAAGGCCTAGGGTTCAGTAATCCTGAAAAAGAGAACAAACTGCTAAAATCAGAGGATTTTTAACCTCTCACTACAAAACAGGTACTTCTGCCACTGTCGCCACATTTCTCTTCACAGACAAAAGCAAGGCACAATTCTTCCCAAGGATATTCTGGGATTCACATTTCCTGAACCTCAGAGAAAGGGAAGACAATTCTTATCTCATTTGCTGTGCCTGTGTTTGTGCCAAAGTAGAATGCAATATGGAGATTGTTCACCCAGAGTGATGGGGTTTTGTTTCCTTGGCCTATCAGGGCCAAGCGTGTGTGTGTGTCAGTCACGAGATGCTGTGCAGTTGAGTGCTTGGCAGATTCAGTTTAGATGTAATGTAATATAGTATAGAATAATATAGTATAACAAAGTAATTATTTAGCTTTCTGATATCCATGGAGTCCTCCTCATCATTCCTTCCTTCGTTGGGGGTGCCCTGCTTTTCCAATAATATTTTACACGAAATTGGTGCGAGATGGTCTCCTCTGGTCTGACTTCCATGCTGTGGGGATCCCAGAAGATTCAGGATAGGGAATCTGCCTCTGGAAAACAAGGGCAGGCCTGAAAGTTTTCCAGCACACTGGGACAAGGAGCCCTTTGTAGAGATCCCTACACTCAGGGAGATCTCTTTGTTGCTGCTTACACATTTATCCCTTTCCCAGCCACAAGGAAGGAAGCAGGGGCCCAGGCCCTTCCTGGAACAAATACTCGACTTCCTATACACAGCTCAGAGAAGAAACCATGAAAAAAACTGAGCTACAGCTTGTGTCTAACAGGAAGAGCAAAACAGTCAGAAAAAGGAAGAGAGAGGACAATCTTGATGTTTAAACCCTTCCTTTCTTGCAACACCATGACTCATGCCCCCCAGTCAGCCTCCCACAGAGACTTAACATGGGAAGGTGGAAGCCTGCAGAGGGAAGGGAGCTTCACCTTCACCCGTAGGAATGTCTGAGCAGGCCTGGAATTCTTCACCTGGACAAAAGAGGATTTCAGGGATCACAGGTGGAAGAGAGGGTGGGTGGCAGGTACACACACCCTCTTCAGCTTCAGTTGCAAGAACTAGGCTGATGGAAGTAAAACAAACAGGAGGATGAAGAAGAAGCAGAGACTGGAAGTACTGCCTGAAGGAATCATGGCTGCACAAAGAGCACTAAGGTTGGTGGCGTGTCTGGAAGCCACCTGCACAAGAGTCCTTGCAGGCTGGAAACAGGATACTGGCTAGGTGGCCCTCTAGTCTGGAACCACTTGGGCTGCTCTTAAAAGTCAAATGAATTTGCTTAAACAAACATTGCCTGTTGGTTTTGCAACAGCAAAACAAATATCACACATTACCCACCCCATTGCCTCAGTTTGATCAAGTACCTCAACAGCTGCAGAAAGGTAGCACAAAAAGGGCTGTATTTTATGTATTCCTTTGTAGCACTGCAGCCGTGTGCCACCCTGGAGCTGGATCAAGCACCAGTGCACAACCAAGCAGGGACCTGGCATCACCGCTGGTATGGCTTCAGGCTCACAAAGGCCTCCTGAGAGGAAATCAGTGCTGTGGGGGCCTGAGCCTGTGTGGCTGTGAGCAGCTGAATCAGCTGCGTACATCTCCTCTGTGATGGTCCCCAGCCCTCCCTGGCAGCTCCCGCACTGTTGGAGTCCAGGAGCTTCCCCCTGGATCTCATGGAATGTGTTTGGGCCGCAAGTTCCACAGCAACACGATGGGTGCTGCAGCACGCACGGCAAAGCCCCAGGGCTACTGCAGCTCAGGATTCCGTGCTGGGTAAAGGGCAGAACGGGAACAGCGGGCAGGAGAAGGGGTCACAAGTGAACCTCGTGACAGAGCTGCGGGCGGGAGCAAAGCTGCGTTTTGGAGCATCTATGGCTGTGACGTGCTGCAAAAGGGCGTTTTGAGGGAGGACCAGCAGCACTAGGGCCCGCAGCGAAACCCAGAGCCGCAGTCGCGCAGGTTATGACAGGGCAGGACCCCGGGAGCTCAGCGCTGCCCGAGCTGCACAAGGCACCATTTCCCTTTCACTCTTAGCTTGATTTTAAACGGTGTAATTGCTCCCTCAGAAGGACAGAAAAGGAATTGCTTCCTGCAGACACATGAAGTATTTATTAGGCTGGGTTGGTGGTTTATTGTATTAAGCCTCGTGGAGACCCTTAAGGCACCTCAGCGAACAGAGCGACAAAAGAACAGCGCAAGTTAACCCATTTCTGTTCTTCAGGCCGGTTGGAATTTCTGAGTGCGATGCGCCCTCGTGAGGCGCTGGCGCTGTCCCGCCACCCGAGGCACCCCAGGTCGCGGCAATTCTATCCTTGGCACGAGCGCCATGGAGGTCGGGCAGATCACGGCACCCGGGCATCCCGCGAAGTAAGCGGGGCACCCAGGGGCGACCTGTACCCGCGCAAAAATTCCTCTCACATTCGGAGTGAGGACCCGGGCGTCACCCCGGGTCGTTATTTTCCTTACTCATAAGTTTAAGGCATGACCAAAGTCTCGCCGCGCCGCTGGGACAGTGCTCTGCACTAACTCCACAGGTCAGGGCGAGCGCCGCCCGACGTGGCTTCTGGGTGGCCTGTAGTGCCCTCAACACTGCGCTCGGTTCTTGTCCCCTTGCGCGCCGCGGAACCACTGCCGCGGGCCGAACCGAGCCGCGACGTGCCGCGCCGTATGCAAATGACAGACTCGGCGGCCGCGGGGAGTTGTGGGGCGCCCCGGCGCAGCGGGCGGAGCCCGGCAGCGCCCGCCGTACTTCTGGGGGCGGGGCGAGGAGCGGAAGTCGTGCGGTGTCACTTCCGGGACTCGCTCGCTGCGTCTCATCGTTGGGGCCACGACAAGATGGCGGACTTGTCTCTGGACGAGCTCATACGGAAACGCGGTGTGACGGTGAAGGGGAGGTGAGAGGTTGGCACGGCGACGCAGCGCCTCGGGCCGGCGGCCCCCGGCCGCTCTTCGAGTGTCCTTTCGGATGGCTCCGCTCCGGGGGCTACGGGCCGCAGCTGTCTTGGCGCGGCCCGGCCCTGCTCCCGCCCTCGCGTTCCCATTGGCTGAGCTGCGGGCCTGCGGGACCGCTCTGCCATGCGATTGGCGGCGGCGGCCGTCACTCAGGGCCGAGGCGGGGGTCGGGCCCCCATCTCGGCCCCTGTGCCTGGCGCTGCCCCGGTGGGGCAGGAGCGCTCAGCGGCCCATCCCCTCTCGGTCTTTTTGGGACTCCTGGCGCCGTCCCTTGTCTCACTGAACCTTCCGACTTGCCTTTTGCTTGTCCCCGTCGATTAACCCAGCGCTGCTCCCTGTAACGGGGTGGGCGCCCCGAACCCCGCCGGTAGTCGGGCCGCAGGTGTTACCCAGGCGGTGCCCGCGGTGCCCGGTGCCCTCGCGCTCCCGGGCGCGGCTCGGTGCTTTGTGGGAGAGCCGTGGGAGGGCTGCTGCTGATTGGGGAGCCGTAACCGACCGGAGCCGCCGGGCACCCGCGCGGGCGGGGCTGCTGGGCTCGGGCCGCAGCGCTGCCCGGCTCTCGGAAGGTGCCGTCCCTCCAGCGTAGTTAGTGGGGCTCCGACCGATTGCTTGCAGTGGCTGAGAGGACGTGGAGCATGTTGCAGATCGGAGCTGCAAGGTCAGGTTATTTCTTTGCATGGAAGATGTCTCCAGTGTAGGCTGGGCCATTTACTTCCACAGTTGGCAGTTCTTACTTGGGTTCTCCTTCGGTAGCTTTTCATTTTCCCTTTTGCCATAGTCTCTTAATGCTTCTGAAGAACTTGTCCCCCATCTCTGTTAGCTCAATGTGCTCTTGTTGTGTTGGTTTGTTCCCTTCTGTTTTTTGTTTTGTTTTTTTTTAATTTATTAGTCTTCGTTTTTGACTCTGAATGTGTATACATTTACATGTCTAGAGTAATATTCCGAAAGTTATCTTCTAACATATACTACCAAAACATTCAAACATATTTAAATCCTAGTCTAGACAAAGCCTTGGCTTTGCACTTTCATTCGTGTTATCCTGCATATTTGGAAGAGTCTTAGTCTGCTGACTATGCCCCAAGTACCTCCTTTATCCCTTTTCAAATCCCTCCTTAACTCTCATTTCTTTCAGGAATTTTTCCTGCTTTTTTTTTTTTGCTGAGCAATAATCCCTCTGCAGCACTGTAAGAATTGTTGTGCCCCACACTCTTCTTGTATGTTGTGTTGAGCTCACTTTATAAATTCCTGAGGTAGCAAACTTGGCTTTGTGAGGTCTGGATAAACTGAATAAAGTTAAATCATTACATCCATGCTATTCAGTAGTCTAGATGAAATAAAAGAAAAAATTTCACTAATAAAATGTGCTGGTCCATAACATATTCCAGCCAGAGCTTGGTATCCTGGAAAGTGAATTAGATTTTTGAGATCCGCTTTTATTTCAGGTGCTGTGGCACAAATAGCTAAGCAGTTAATGCTCTTGTAGGGTAAGCAGTTACCTGTGAAAGAGAGTTGCTTATTAGGGTAAAGACACCAGAAATGGTGTAATCTTCAGTTCAGTTTCTTAACCTATTTCGTTGGGTTTTGTTATCAACAGTCTTAACTAATTCTAGTTTAAATGTTGACACATACATTTCTGGTTTTACTCTGGCCTCTCTCATGAACCACTCATCCAGCCCTTTGCAGCACTCCAGCTGAATGCTTCCAACATGGCTAAATAAATGTTTTTTAAAATTGCAAGGAAAGTCTTGCTCTGTCTCTGTTGCTTTATGGTATTGTTACGTTCTTGTGTTCTGGGTTTATTTTCATAGATGGTCTTAATAATCCTCCTGTTTCTTCTAGCTGTTTTGCTTTGGCTGTAGGAGAGAGCAGCTATAGGACTCTTAGGTAATAAAATGGGATTCCAGTCCCAGCTTTCCAGACATTTAGACACAAGAATGAAAGAGGCAGAAGCAGAGGTTAAGTCTTTCATCTCTCAGTTGGTTGGGGTTTTTTTTAAAGATCTCTCCATTGAAAATACATGGCTGTAAATAATGTGAAGGTTGTGGAGTTAGATCAGGAAATACTAATATAAGGGTGCATGAAGAATTGAAATAGCATCATAATTTGGTTTTGTGATACTAACCTTTTGATTATGACAACAAATTCCAGGTATCTACTTTTAGACTTTGTAATTCTGGACAACACATTTCTGAAAGCAGATTAACTTTGTAGCCCTATATTTTGACTTTTAAAAAGTCAACAGCAGGAATATTTTTTCTCTCTCTTTCTACTTTGTCTCTTTTTTTTTAATATGAAGAAACCCAGTGAAAAAGAAAAAACTTTAAAAATACTCATCAGAGGAACTCCATTAAGAAATTAGATAAAATTTTTTTTGTTCTTTTGGCAGGTTTTGAAAAAGTATATCAGACCTGTAACAAGAAGGTAGTTCTAGCTTTCATCCTGTATTGTGCTGCTTTTTAGGAATACTTGTCTACAAGTACAAATGCTGTCATTTTTGTGGGCTGTTGTCTTTCTGTGCTCAGTATTGTAATAATGATATGCTTAAAAAGTAAAGGCCATAAGTGCAGTAGTTCTTTTATTAGATTAAAGAAGAGGCAGTCATGTTAAAAAGTAATTTGACTAACGACTATTCTTGCTGGAAGCTAATCAACCTTGAAACTGGTGGCTTTGAACTAAGATTGTTACTGGTGCTTGTACATACTAAAATTTGAGTTGCTGTGCTCCCACAAATCTGAACTTGCTGCCCAGAATTCTTGAATGCATGTGTAGTTGCATGTTTCCTTCATATCAGGATGTATTAGTGAATTACGGAAGATGCTTTAGCAGACCTGTTCACTCCTAAAGCTGGAAAGTCTGTTCCTGTTCCTCTTTGTCTTCAAAGGTTGCCCCAAAGTATCTGAGTTGTTGAATTTTTTGTAAATGTAGTATGTACTTAGCACAGCTGAAGTCAGACCCTTTAGTTTGTAAATGTGAGCTGAAGGATGGATTTTGGAAATAAGTTCCTTAGCTGATTATGTAGGAAAAAAAATCCAGCATAAAAGAGCTTAGGAGTTCTACTGTTGTATTTGGATGTCCAACTGGAGTGGATTTTTGTGCAGTAATAACGAACTTTTGTTTGCAGCAACACAAATACTTTCATTGACACTGTATTGACACATAATGCCTGAAACTTTCTTTTTTTTTTCTTTTTTTTCCCCCCCTCAGACTTAACACAAGGCCAGTGTTTGGAGGTGTAAGATCTCGCATTGGGATCCAGCAAAATCTTCTGAATAGACCATCACCAGCTGTGAGCTTCCAGCAGACTTTTGATGCCCGACAGAAGATAGGACTCACTGATGCCAGGCACAAACTGGGGATGAAAGATGCCCGAGAAAAACTGGTTCAAAAGGACGCTCGCTTCAAAATCAAAGGGAAGGTTCAGGATGCTCGGGAGATGTTGAATTCCCGTAAGCAGCAAAGTGTCGCTGCTGAAAAGGTGACGAAAGTGGTGGATGCCAGAGAAAAGATCAGCTTAAAAAGGAGCACTCCAGCTGCTATCAGCCCAGCTATGGGGACAGTAAATCCAGCCGTGAAAATCACCAAAACTATTCAAGTAGGTGAATGAGTCACCTCTGAGCCCCTCAGTTACTCTACAGCAGTGCAGTAGACATGATAATACTTCAGTATGTTCATATGGTTACAATAGAAGCAAGGATGATACAGTTCATTCCAGCCCATGGGGTGGGATTCTGATCCTTTTGTGTGTCCTTGCAGCTGCTTGGGACTTTTTGTAGAATCACACCTCTCATTTAAATTTTCGTTTTAATTTTGGGCCCAAAAAGACTAAGGGAGAGCTCCTGTCAGCATTAAAAGAGATGTCTTGAATGGTTAAGTAGTCTCTTTCCTGCCTGAATGCAAACAAAATGATGCAGATTTTTTGTCATTCTTATACTGCCCCTCTTTGCAAGTCTGATGTTGTGGATTGTCCTGTATAGATAACTGGTTTATCCTAGGGGTGGAATAGCAGTTTAGAATATGCAGCTGTGTTTGTATCTAAGAAAATTTAAAATTCAATGAGCCGTTTTACAATTTTCTCTTTTTGTACTTGTCTGGTTTCCAGGGATTTGCCTGATCACATGAAGCATTCCTGCTGAGGTTCAAGATTTATTTCAATTGTATTATAATCAGTTGATCACCCTGACCTGCTGATTTCCTGGGCCAGTTTTCTGATTTCACTTTGCTGTGTGCGTGGCAACTTGATTCTTAGCCAGCTTCTCTGAGAAACTACTGCTGTTGAGCTGTGTCTGTTAGATACAATGTGTAGAGTCAGAAGAGAAATTTCCAGACTGTTGGGATTGTTGTTTGAGTGGTTTTGCTCCTTACCTCTACAAGCATGTAACTGAAGTTCCTAGTCTACCTCTTTCATTTTCAGTTTCCCAAAAATCAGCAGTGTGCTCACTCATACCCAGGAATCTATTGTCACCACTTTGGAAGCCTAGATGAGTCTGCTTTCTGTTCAGCTGTGGGTTTTGCTGAAGAGAAACGTCAAACATGTTACTTTTGCAAATGGGCCTAGGAATTTTCCCACTAGTCTGCAGGTTTCCTGCCAGGCTGATGTAAGAAGGAGAAAGGGCTCTTCAGACAGTAAGAAGGGCTAATGGCAGAGCAATAGAGCAATCTGTTCAGCAGTTGTTAATTAGGAGGGTGATCAGTACTCTTGCTGTCCTTCTCAGCCAAATCACCAGCATCAGCCATGAGGAATTGAACATCTTCTACAAAGTTTCTAGGAGTTAAAGTAGTTTCTACTACTTTAACTTGGTGCAGTAGCTGTTTGTTCTGACCTGGTGTTTTGTGGGTTTTTGTTTGATTTGTTTTGACCAATAGTATTTTCTGTTTGCTAGACAACATAGTGCAAGGGAACATATATATTTATACATAGGGTATCATGGTGATTCAGAGTGTAGACAGAACCTTGCACATAAGCAATTATCTAAAAGATTTTTTAAATATTTGTACTGAAATTCCAAATTGCCCCTGAGCCTCCTATCTTCCCAAACGTGGAAGTGGAATCAAACTAGTGTGTCTTGATTGAAGGTACAGCACACAGCTCTAAATGTGCTGTCCTGAGGTCTTGTTTATCATGAAGCAAGGAAAAATCTTTGAAACCAAAAAAATTACAGTAGGTCTGCTGGTGTTTCTGTAGGATGGCTATCCTTGTTTCTTTGATTAGCAGATTGAAACATGAGGTGCTATACTATAAGTTGCAGTCTAGAGAAAATGCTAATCTGAAGATTTTATTACCTGTGTGGACTATTTTTTCCCTGTTTCATGGTCTAATGGGCTGCACACTACCCTGTGCAGCATTTTATTCCACTACAGCTTATTCCAGCTTTAGTGCTAAGTGACAGTGAATACTTCTCCTTTTGCTTGATGGAGATATGCATGTTTAATTACCTATAGCATGAAAGAAGACACAATTCCTTTCTGACTTAGCCCATTCATGCTTTTGTATTGGCAGAAATGTAGATCTAATAGTCCTGATAGGACTGAAGTTAACTTCCCTTCCCAGCAATCTTGGACTAAACCCTAACTAATTTGAATCCATTTCTTCATGTGGTCTTAGATTTTAATTTAAGTGAAGCCATCTCATATTGAACATATCACAGGAAATACAGGTGTTACCCAGGAGCATGTTGTGGTAATATATTTCAAAGCAGGGAAGGTAAGTTTTATATAAGTGATCTCAGGGTATTCAGCTAAAGCTTTGATCTTCTGAACCTGATGGACTGTAATGCTTAATGCTTTGGTTCTTTATCTCTAACTGTAGCAGAAGGCTCCAGTTCCTGGACACTCTCATCCAGCAGGAATGAGGATCAATGTGGTGAACAACCATACACATAAACAGGTGTGTACCTGCTCTGTACTCTTTGTTACCTTTAACAGGGAAGAAAATCTGTCCATAAACATTGGCAGGTGCAAAGAAAACTCCTAAGTAGGAGAGACGAACATTTGAAAGTTCTCCATCAGCTTAGCTTCCGTGTCTTGTGTGGTTAGAATAGTTTCATGGTAATTGAGGTTTTCATTTAGTATCATTTCTCTTGATTCCTAGTGTTTTATCTGAATGAGATACAGGAATGAGAAGTAGATATTCCCAGTTTTATCTCTATGCAAGTGGTATATTTTTTCCCTAGAGGCTGACCTCTAGCTCTGATATTTTTGTATAAATTTCTTATGACATCACATCAGATCAAGTTGTTGGCTGTTTTGATTCACCATGCTGCCAGCCTCTTCAGAGAGAGGATGTGACTGTACATGGTCAGATGTGCTGCAGTGAGGTGGGAAGGGCCACTGCTGGAATCCTGATAGGGAGTGATGTTACCTAGTATTCTGATGTACTTCCAGAGTTCCCATAGCCCTTATCAAGCAGATTTTGAGAAAGACCTTAGGGTATTGTCTTTCTGGGATCAGTTTTAATGGATTTTGCCACAGCCCCCAGCCATTCAGCCACCCTACTACCTTGGGTGCTTTCAGAGAGGACTTGGATATTTTTATTACTTATATTATTGTGTGTGTATACACAAAGTATTGCATGAAATACCGGAAAACTGATATTTACAATATCATGTCAGGTGACTTTTTTGCCATGATTATCATAATTTTAGCTATTTGTGTATGTTACCTGTATGTTACCTTTATGCTGGCCTGCTACCATCACCTATCCCAGATGCTGTTGTTTAAGGAAGTGTCTTCATTATTCTGACCTTATCACTGTAAACGTGGAATCCATTTCATTTTGTCTCAAGCTCAAGTCCATTGTCCTGCTCCCTAGTGTTTTTTCCAGCTCTTTTATTTTCTGCACAATTCTCCTCTGTTCTCTGGCCATTTTCAGGTTTTATTCCTTCATAGCATTTCTGTCACTGGAACAACTTCCTTGTTTGTAAACCAGAATCTTGCTGACTAAGGACAACCCCACTGATTTTGCAAGCTCTCATTGCTAATCCCTCCAGTTTTCTTTACCTTTTTAGTGAATTAATGGGAAGCTGTTTGCAGTTGTGATTTCTTATGTTTTGGGCACTCCTATTTGTGTCTAGACTTTTTCTTAACGTTATTTAGAGTCAATGAAAAAAATGCTTGTGTAGGAGCTCACCTCAGTATTTTATGGCAAGGCTATGAGTGTTAAGCTGAACTGGAAAATGAATTATTCATTCAGTAAAGCTCTTAGTGCAGTGTTTTCTAGGGCCAGATGGATATGTCCTGTGGTAAGGAAAGCAGGTTATTGAAAAGGAATGTTCTGTTTAGATGTATTCAGCAGGCACTTGTTTAGTTGAAAAAAAAAATGAAAAACCCCAAACAAACAAAAAGAAACTCCACCTCACACCCCCCAACTAATTTAAAAATCACATGCATGGGTGTCAACTGTAAAGGTAGGAGGGTGCTAAAATATAAGACACTGAGGCTCTATTCCAATAATGTAGCTTCAACAGTCCTAATGAGGTCCAGGAGAAGAGGGATCTGTATGTGATTTCAGTATATCTAGGGAAACAGTTTTACTGTGATGTTTTTGGAAAGAAAGTCCCATAGTTTTCATGCTGATGTTTTGACATGGACTTGTATACCTGAAACTAAAATGCAGTGTGAATGTTTATTAGCTGAAGATGGTTGAAGGCAGGAGAGAACTCCCTATTTTTGAAATGTCTCAATGAAGTCTGCCTGCATGTAAACTATTGCCTTCTTCACTTCAGGGTCTGTATGACACAGAAGATGATGAGGAAAGTGTCTCTCCCCTTCCTAGCAAACAGATGAAAATCACCACCACAAACAGTTTCCTGCACAACTCGGTAAGGGGTCATCTGGGCAGTCTCCACCATGCCGTGCTCACATTGCATGGACACAGAGACTGTGTCTTTACAGGACTTGCTTATCAGACAGTTCTTTTAAAGTCTGTAAATGAAGTTTTCTCCTCAAATATTTGGTCTTCACCCCACCCTTCCTTTGTGCCAATGCTTCTACTGTTATTTTTGGAACAAGAGTTCTTTTAGGGTAACTGGTTTTATGGGCTCTCAGCAGCTAGAATGTGTGTTTTCTGCCCTGCTGGCAGATTGTTGTATCCTGGCTCTTTCTTGTTGAGGAAGTGCATCGAACCGGTTTTGTTACTGTTTGAGTAAACCAGCAAAGGAAGCTTTCTGCTGCTGGAGACTGGGCATCAAAGCAGGAAATCTCTTGCCGTGCAAAAATCGTAGTAGGCATCTTGTTGGGGAGGACTGTTGCTCTAGAGAAGATGGAATTTCAGTACAGACAAATGTAAGGTCCTGCTTTTGGCATGGAATGGCCCTCTGCTGCTTAAACTGAGAACTGACTGGTGAAAGCAGCAGCAGCTCTGTAGGAAGGAGCCTAGGGGTTCTCCTGTGTGATCTGCTAAGAATGAGTGAGTGGTGCATCCTTCCAGAAACAAAGGCCAACTTTAGATAATTAATCAAGGAAGATAATTATTCCTGTTTGACATTTTGAGAATGTATCCAGAATTCTGCGCCTGTCTTGGGGCTCTGCAATACAAGAAAGACTTGACTGGAACCAGTTAACAGGGTGGTCAGAGGGCTGCACCATTTTATGCATGAGGAGAGTGTGAGAGAGTAGTGTCTCAAGTCTGAGAAGGCTATAGCAAGATCTACAGTGAGAGTGAGTCCACTCTCACTGCCTGGAAAAGTCAAAACCCAGGTTCTTTTCAGGAGTGATCACAGAGAGGACAAACCATTAAATCTGCTGCAGCAAAAGAAATTTTATTTGGTGAAATTCTCACAGTATTGATCAGCATCTGGCACAGGGACCAAGAGAGGTTGTGCAGTCATCATTCTTGAATATTCAGTGCTTAGCTGGATAAGGTCCTTGCCAGCCCTAATGTGTGCTTGAAGTTAACCCTGCTTCAGACGTGGGAGTTGGGCACAGGTTTGGGCTAAGTTATTCTCTGGTCTTGGAAAAGCAAATTCATGTCGTTTTACCATCATGCAGGCATTGTAGTACAGTGATTACCCCAGGAATTTATTTCCTTGTGTGGGTATTCAGAATGGAGCTTCTGGCTATTTGTGATTCTCAGATAATCTTATTAAGGTTTTTTGAGTGGGTTTGGTTTTTTTCAGGGGTAAATTTTTTCTTTCCAGTGTTCACAGCAGCTTCCAAGCACAAGTTTTAGTCTGGCTTTAAATTCAGATATTTCAGCCTAAGTTCCATGTGTTTGTGTGCTCTACCTTGGTGATTCTGAGGAATTACTGCTGTTTGTTCTGTGGATTCTCAGTCTTACTGTTAATGAGCAATCTTTGTGAACTCTTTATAAAAGTACTTGAAAGTCTGTGGATGAAAGGAGCTTTTCAAATTCAGATCACATTGTTAAAGTTTGTTTATGAAAAGTATGAAACCAAAAAGTGCTTATAAGGGAAGTGCTCTTTCTGGATAAGCATACCTTTTTATGTTTATGCCCAGAAACCTGCACTGATTTTTTTTCTCTGAGCCTTTTGAAAGTCTCCAGCACTGTGTAGTGGTTTTGACACTGGGAAGGACATGCAGTGCATACTATTAATACTCTGGTGGTGGTGCTTGAAGAAAAGTGATGGGTTTTGTAGGCTGTAGCTCTGAGATACTTTTTTTTCTTCCTGTAGACTGGTCTGAGCAGCAATAAATTCTCTCTGTCCAAGACTGTTCCCCTGACTAAAGTGGTCCAGAATGACACATACACAGCTCCACCTGCAAATCTCCCTCCTATGCGGACAAAGGCCTTGGCAAACATGTCCCGGACCTTAGTGACAAAGGAAGTGCCTCCAAAAGAGCCAGCACCTGTTGAGGTGAGCTCAGGGAAGGGGAAAATGCTCTTTATAGAAGTCTCTGAAACATCTGAAACTTGTTCATTGGACATGTGAGCAGCTCATTTGTGCCTGCCTTTCATCATTAGTTCTGGGATGTCATCAAGGTTATTCTGATAACTGCAGTCCGTGTCCCAAGAATTTGAAACCTGTGTAAACATCCTTTCCCTGCACATGATCCTGGAGGAATCCTTATTATAGGGAGGTGTTAGTTGTTGTTTTATACACTCCTGGGTGGCTTTCATGTCCCTAGGAGTAGTGTTTTAACACTGTTTGATACATTGTATGTTGCATGTCCACTCCAGCTAGCAAGGAGAAAAAAGAGTTATTCCAAATGTACACGTTTTCATGTACACATGAGACCTCCCAGGCAATTTGTAGACAGCCTGCCTGGAATTGCTTTGCCAAACTGCCTGATGTTGGGTACAAGTAACCCACCAGGTGTTCCTAGGTGTGCTGAGTTCAGCATGCTCTTGAGAGGCTGGAGCTGTGTATTGGGCTTTGCTGGCTGGTGTAGAGTACAACAGAGACAGGCTATTAAAAGTGTGGGCATGATCAGAGTACCGTGTATGCTGATTAAGTTAATGTTATTCTTGAGAATAAGAGTGAAAAGTTATTTCAGAGAAAAACTAGCATGGAAAAGAAGTTCCTTTTCGCTGTCAGATGAGCTGGGCTTTAGTAAACATTGATATTTCCCATTACTAGCTTTAGCTTTCTCCTTTGTGTGTGTACAGACATTCCCAGACATATCCTTAGAGACTTTTCATTGCTTTCTCTGCTGTGCTGTATTTTGTGCCATATTTCCGTGATGCATTTGTTTGTGTTGGCAGCTGGCGTTCAGTCCTTTGGAAGGCACAAAGATGACCGTAAATAATCTGCATCCTCGAGTCACAGAAGAAGATATTGTTGTGAGTGTTGCTTACTGCCAGACTGTGCATGAGTGACACTTCCTTTCTGTGTCCTACCTCTTCTGACAAATCACTTGATCTATGGTGAATGCAGTGAAGAGGGGTGTGATGTGGGTTTGCTGTCCATGCAAAAACTTTGAGGGTTCCTGATTGTTTGGGACACTTTTTTTTTACAAAAAGTTTGTTTACACTTTTTTTTAAAAGTGTGTGCTTAACAACATGGGACAAAATCCCACAGAGTATTTTGAGATACCTGACATCACGTAGAAGAAGAGTTCACACCAAATGATTCTTCTACCCAAATTTATGCCCCTATCCAAATTATCTAGGGGCTTCCATTCTCACCGGGCTGAGAATGAATCTGGTCTTTGTGCCTGAAAAACATTACTGGGTACTGGCCTTGAACTTCCCTGCTCGTGTGCTCTCTATTACTAGTGCCAAGTACTTATACCATAACAAACACAGTAAGACAAGTGTCCAGATCCTGTCAGGTATTGAATAAGCAGGATGGGTGGTGTGATGAAGCAAGTAAACCCTTCCCATGCGGTGCCTTTGATGTGACTATGGTCGTGACTGACTCTCTGCCCTCAGGAGTTATTCTGTGTGTGTGGCGCTCTGAAGCGAGCCCGGCTGGTGCACCCTGGCGTGGCTGAGGTAGTATTTGTGAAGAAAGAAGATGCTATCACAGCATATAAGAAATACAACAACAGGTGTTTAGATGGTAAGTTTGATGCCAGAGTTGCATGTAGGATAAATAAATCAAGAATGGCTTTTCCACTTGAGTGGAAGGTTTAAAAGTATCTTAGATGTTAATATGCTAGCAAGAGAGAAATACCAGAAAATCAGTTCAAGAGCTAGAGAAGACAATTATTGCTGTGTAACTAGCTGAATATATGCACAGTTTATTTAAATGCAATTAAAAACCCCACCCACATTTTCCTAGAAAAAGAAGGTTGAGAACTGGAGGCAGGGTCCTGCTCTAACTTTCAGATGAAATTCCTTGTGTTTCTGATTTGGTACCAAGAGCTGGAAAGTTGTTGCAGTTGAGACAGACAATTCAAAGCAACACACTCCATTTTCAGAAGACTTCAAACTGTTTTTTATTATAGCATCCATGCTTTTTACACATTCTTACAAAACTCATAAGTTTACACTTTACTCATTGGTCACAAGAGGCAAATGCTTATTGGAATAGGCAGTTGCAGGTTTCTCTTATTTATCCTTCTTTCTTTCTTGGTTTCTATGTCAATGACCTTGGTAGAAAATTCTTTCAGGGGTAAACATGGATCCTCTTATCAAACATCTCTCTGGCTCACAGAAGTCGCTGTAAAATCTCTTCCACAGAAAGTCCTTAGGAAGGCTTTACCTGCTTACAGAGCTGCTTGCAAAGTACAAGTAAAACTAGTATTTGCAGTAGTTTCAGGGTATACTCAGAAACATTTGAGTTGGACTTGTAAAATAGTATCAGATTCTCCACAAACTTTGAATAATGCAATTTTATATTTTAACCATGTTAAACTGAAATTATTGTTGAACTGTTAATTTTTAGCTGGAAATAGGTGCTTTTTCTTTCTTTAGGTGAATGACGTGTTATGGATGTCAGATGGGGAGCAGACAGCTAAGAATGGGAGATCCACTTGTGTCCCTGCTAAGGGCTTCATACTTGTGTCCCTGCTAAGGGCTTCATACTTGTGTCCCTGCTAAGGGCTTCATACTACTGTGTAACTTGTTAATTAGTATGATCCTTCATATGGTACTGAGTATTACAGTGGCTCTTCTGTTGCTCTGATTCTGCAACAAAAGATTATCAGCTGTTTTTTCTCATGTTTTCCCAGCATGTTGAACTCTGTTGCTTGCACTGTTGTGTGATGTTTCAAGGATCTTGCCTTACCCCACTTCTGATAGAATGAATTTTGTGTTTTGTTTTTATATAGGTCAACCAATGAAATGCAATCTTCATATGAATGGGAATGTCATCACCTCAGACCAGCCTATATTGCTGTAAGTGTCCTTCAGTGGGGAAAAGGTCCAAATGCTTTTGGAGGTTCTATTTTGAGAATTATTGTCCCTTGAATTTTCTTTCTCTCTCCTTCTGTGGCACAATGTGTTGAGTGGAGTGCAATGTAGCTTGACTACATAGTGTTCTCAGCCTTGAGGCTCAAAAATAATCTAAGATGAGGATATTTTCTTGTGAGAAAAGCATATTTAAAACCTTTATCTCTGATGTTGGTAAGGGGGAAGCACTGATAACAGTAAATGCAGACACAGTGTTAAAATTTATTTCTCATAAAGAGAGGTTAAATACTGCCTTTTAAATTCTTTTTTTTTAATCCTCCAGCCGATTGAGTGATACCCCTTCAGTGAAGAAGGAAGGGGAACCACGCCGGTCGAGTGCAAGCGCGTCCTCAAATCCCCCAGCTGAAGTGGACCCTGAAACTATCTTGAAGGCACTCTTCAAATCCTCAGGGGTCTCTGCCTCTGTGCAGCCCACAGAATTCAAAATTAAACTCTGAGAGGGGGGGAGCAAGCAGTGGACTGGAAAACTCATATAAGCTGAGGGATGAGGAAAGTGCAGGAGTGCAGATGTTGTTTGCATTTGCCTGTCCTGAAATTTTTTGTTTTCTATGATCGCTACCTTACTGTACAATAGTGTTTCCTCTTGTGTGTGTACTTTCTGTTTTCATAGTTGGAGTTTTCTTCCATGATTTTTTTTCCCAAGAGAATAACCTTTCCCTTCTGCCAGTTATGTATTACCAAGCATATACCATGTAACTCCATCCTTTACTCCAAAGCCCCCAGTGGCCATTAAAAGTGCACATAGACTTTGAGGGAAGGAGTGGTGATCTCCTTCTGTTTTCTTCTGACTGACCTTTAACTCAAGGGTGCATCCCCTTGATTGTCCACAGGCAAAACACCACATTGTTTCTGAAGTTGCTGCGCTGGGTACAAAGGCAGGCTGGGCTCCCTCCAGAAAGGACTTGTGTGCATTTGGTGGCATAACAACCATTCCTTCTGGCTGTTGGACGCTTTCCTGCTCAGCAGCTGGGACGTTGAGAAGGAGCAGGAGAAGCTGAGCTGCCCACAGTGTGCCAGCAGAGACATCAGGCAGGAGGGACGTGTGTGCGGGAGCGCCGGCCATTGTGCTGTGGGCAGGGCTGTTTCAACCCTGGTAGTGCTGGAGGGTTGTTCTGGCATTTGTACAAGGAATATATTTGCTCTGGAGAGTCAGGCTCAGTTGCTCTGCTCTTTCTGGACTTAAAAATTAAGAACCAGTTGTGTTCAGAGCTAGAAGAAACCCAGTTGTTTGACTCCCATTAGATTGTATTGCCTCCTCCTGCTGATGCACAGACATGAGTTTCTTCCTTGCCTTCTAACTCAGCCAGTCTCCTATAGAAAGGAATACCTGAGACCCTTTTCAGATCCTAATACACACAAAGTCGTGTGTCTGAGAACTTTGAGAGATGCTATTTGGGCATTGTTTGGCTGCTGTGCGGTTATGCTGCTGGATTTGGAGGACGATGGCTGCAGTGTGTGGCCTCAGGGAGAGGTTTAGGAGCAGCGGGCAGTTAGCGCTGTGTAAGGAGCACCGGAGAGCAGTGGCAAGTCCCGTGCAGGGCGGCGAGGACGTGGCGTGGGCCGGCGAGTGCGTGTGACAGGCCACTAGGTGGCACTTCCAGTTCTTCCCGTTGTTTGTACCGCATTGGCGCCTTGGGTGTTGAAAGTCCCAGTAGCTCCACTCGTTTGTGTTTGTTCAGACTGTATTGGAAGAGAGGAAAGCTGAGAGCAACTTCCAGAACTGGGTTGGGGTTTGAACTTGATCCTACTAGCTGGGAGACTAACCTAATCCATTCTGTTCAGCTCTGCTGAGTAGCTCCTGTAAGTCCAGATTCTGTTTCTTGGACAACCCCATGTTTCTTTTGCTTTCTTGTTCTGTATGAACTACTTCTTCTATCTATCTTGTGCAGACCATTCCTTAATCTCACTGTGTCCCTTTTAGCCATGGAAATAATAAGGACTTGGCAGGACTTGTTTTTCTGGAGTACTCTCTTTGGTTTGAAGGGCAGTGACACCTTGATTTATGGGGTGCTTCATGTGAACAGCAGATGTTGGTAGGGGAGGGGACCTAAGACAGCTATTGTTCTCCTTTTTTAGATTGCCCACCAAATACATGTGTTTCAATTAAAAAAAAAAAGGGGAGGGAGGGGGAGGAAACATTAGGGATTGGAGAAGATAATGTATTACCTGTTTCTGAATAAAGGTTTGTTATACAGAGAGTGGATTCTAAGCCTTTTTAGATGCTGTGAAGCAACTAAAGATAAGTGGTGGTGTTCCAGTATTGAGTCAATCGCTCTTTCTAAGTGAACGTGGAAATTTCAAAACTGATAATGTGATGAAGAGCAAGAGGAGCTTATGGGTAAGAGAGCTGTTACTCATCCACCTTTTAGTCTGGATCATACAAATTAGCAGCTGACTCCTGCTAGTAAATTGAAGCCGTTTGTGTGCATGTAATTCCAATTCTCTTTTTACAGGAAAAAAAAAGTAGCCTTTGTTACTGACAGCCTAGTAATTTAAAAAGTAATTTTATAGCAAAAACAGCTCTGAGATCAAGGTGCCTGTTCTACGTGAAGTGGATGCTTTCATTACCAGCTAGACAGCTGTGTAAATGTGAAACATGTATTGGGAGTGCATCTCTTGCCTCTTGTGAAAGAATGGGGAGACTCAAGGATTTTTTAGATTAATAGATTCGTGTCCGTCTGAAAAGCCAAGTAACAAGATGCATTTTAACTTGCTGTTAAACTCTGCCTTGTGTTTAGGTTATCTGAGAGTTTATGATGACATTGACATACTTCCTTGGAAGAAATACTGTCTGCTCTGTTCCAAAGCTCTGTGATCTATGGCACCATCTTCTTATTTTTTACAAATCAGTGAATTAAGTGGGTGTCCAAACACAATGTCTTGGTGTACATTGGTGTTCTGGTCTTGGTCAGCTCTTTAATGCACCATTGCATGGCTGCTTCCGCTGGGCACTGAAACAAGAGTAACTGTTCATTCCCGGTTCTTATCTGGCTATTCCCAGTCCTTTTCAGGTAGTTCACCTTGGTTCTCTAATTTCTCCTGGATATCCTGCAATTGTCATGCTAATCATGATTTCGAACCTACCACCTTCTGTCTAGACTTACCATCATGCAACATGGTTATATTTTTGTGTTGTTTTGGTTTTTTTTTCCCTTCTGGGCTGGCAGAAATTATAAACTTGCATTTGAAATACTAATTGCCTGCACTCTGAATTCATGTGCATTGATTTAGACATTAAATTAAATGGCTGGCCAGGACAGGTGGTAGGTAATTTGTAATGGTGTTTCTTTTGTTTATTTTGGGTTTCTTTCTTTTATTTAAAAAATGTGAGGACTTCTGAAGTGATGCCACAATGTGCAAGTTTGGTATATTTTCATGGCTTTTGCATGTACCTTCCAATGATGATCACTAACTTGATATTTGGTTGGATCAATTCTCCATATCATGTCATATTTTGTCACCTCCTACATTAGCCTTGCTTCAGTATTTTTAAAATGGTTCTGTCTTCCATTACAAGTTCGTCTGCAAAGGTTTTTTGAGTTATTTTAATTAACAAGAGTCTTTAAAAACAATTCCCTTTGAATGTTTCTTCATCTCTTTAATATTTACTTGCCTCTCTCAGATTACAGACACTGCGTGAGTTTTACACTCAACCTCGCGGCTGCGGCGAGTCCAGCCGCCGCCATTAGCAGGGCCGCGCCGTGCCCGGGGAACTACAGCTCCCGGCGGCCCCTGCGCCGCCGCGCGCAGACAAGATGGCGGCCGCCACGGGGCGTGCGGCGGGAGCGGTGCCGGCGGGATACACGGGTGAGGGGCAGCGCGGGGCACCGGGGGGCACCGGGAGCGGCGCCGGCGGGATACGCGGGTGAGGGGCAGCGCGGGGCACCGGGGGGCACCGGGAGCGGCGCCGGCGGGATACGCGGGTGAGGGGCAGCGCGGGAACGGGGCCGGGGCGTCTCAGAGCGGTGCGTCCTTCGCAGCTCTGGCGGTGAAGTTCGCGGAGCGGCAGCGCTCGTACCACTGCCTGTTGGTGAAGGAGCACCAGGTGCGGGAAGGGGCCGACACCGCGCACCCGCCTCGCCGCACCCTCTTCGTCCTCAACGTGCCCCCGTACTGCGGCCCGGTGAGTGGGGGCGGCTGGGGGCCGAGGGCAGGGCTTGGGGGCCCGGGGGCCCAGGAGCCGGCGTGTGCCTCGGGGCTGCTGCGGGCGGAGGGCCGGGCTGGGGCCGGGGAGCCGCCCGGAGAGCTGTGCGGGCTGTTCGAAGGAGGCATCGCTCCTGCTTTACTGAACCGCGTGTTTTCTCTTACTCTCCCTTTTAAGGACTCTTTGTCTAGGCTGTTCTCCCGCTGCGGGCATGTGCAGTCTGTGGACATCTGTGACAAGCCAGGGCCAGGAGAGAAAAAAGATAAACTGGCATCGAAATTCTTTGACCACAAAACTCTAAAGGTAAAGCTTGGGCGGGGGAGAGGAATACTGATAGTTCAGTGGGAAAAGATGGCAAGTACTGAATGGTTCTCTTCAGAACACGAGGCACAGGAAACCATATGGGGCATTGGGTGCATGATTACTTCCTTACGTTTACACTGTCCTTTTTTTGCTATCCTACTGCCCCTTGTGGTTTGTTTTTTAAGTTATTTGTACTGCAGTTCCTTGCTCTATTGCTAATTTCTCTTACATAATCTGACTCACCTGGGTGGTTTTTTTTCTTTTAGGGATTTCAAGTAGCATATGTGGTGTTCAGGAAACCAGCAGCTGTCCAGGCAGCCAAGGCTCTATCACAGGAAGGTCCCTTGCTAATATCAACAGAGAGCCACCCTGTGAAAACCGGCATTAGCAGTATGTCAGCTCTGGCTATCTTTCTGTGGGCTAATGCTGGGCAAGAACTATACTCATTGCTTGCTGAATTCTACCCTGCATGTCCCATTTTGTTCTAAGCTGGGGGATGTTCAGTATTTTGTGTTCTTTTATTATTCACTGGGTAGCAATCTTTTTGAAGTCTGGTCCAGTGACCCTATGAGAGAGTGGGGACACTTGGAAGGGTCCTTTTTCCTGACATTTTTTCATGTCCCTATTGCATGGATTCAGAGATGCTGTCTGAATCTTGTCCTCAAAATGGAGACCAGACTCCTACAACAGGCCCGAGATGTCTGTCAAGTTGACAGCACTTCACATGTAATCAGCTTGATAGAAGCACACCCCTGAATTTTGTGCCCCTTAGGCTTAAGGCTAGCCCACTTCTGCCTGGGCAAGTTGCAAGCTCTTCCCATGGCATATTGATTGTGCTCACAGCCAAGTCTGTTTGAGCTGTAGCAGGGGGGAAGTTGAACACAAATGGGAATAGTATGTCCTTCCCCCATGCTAGAGTTCCCTCTAGAGCTGCCCAAAAGCACCAGACTAGCCTGCTTCTAACAGCAGCTGCTGCTGTCTTGTGCCCTCTCTGTCTCAGAGTGGATCGCCAGCTATGAGGCCTCCATCGTGGATCCAAAGGAGCTGAAGGCTGAGGTGGATGCCTACATGCAAGACTATGATAAAAAGGTGGCAGAGGTGAGGCCAGGCTAGGGAGGGAACCCAGCTAAGCAGATTTCTTGGGACAGAGGGAAAGAAGAGAGATTTCTCAGTGTTCCAGCCATAGTAGAAAGGGCTGAGGGTCTCTCTGTTTGGCAGAGGTTTTTTTACTCCCAGTTGCTGGTGGGCAGTCAGACCCAGGCTTGGTCTGCAAGACCTCACCCTTTCCCTAGGGCTTACAACAGATACCCACAAATAAATTGGTTTGTGGCTGACGAGCTGAGAGCTGAATGCTTGCAGCCCTGATCCCATGCCTTCCTTTAAATCTTGTGTGGAAGCAGGAGCTGTAACTTTGCCTGTGTTTTAAGGGAGGGCTGTGGGGAGCTGTGCATTAGGCTGTGCATCTGCACTGGGCTGCCTCACCCTCCTGTCCTTACAGGAAGAAGCCAAAGCAGCCATGGAGGAGGGTGTTCCGGATGAGGAGGGCTGGGTGAAGGTGACGCGGAAGGGCCGGAAGCCTGGCCTGCCCCGGACAGAGGCTGCCAACCTGCGCGTGCTGGAGAAGGAGAAACAGAAAAGGGCCCGCAAAGAACTGCTCAACTTCTATGCCTGGCAGCATCGCGAGACCAAGAGAGAGCGTGAGTGTGCAAGTCTCCTAGCCCTGCCTGGGCCTTGTCTCTCACACCATGGCCCGAAGAGCATCTTTCTGCCTTCAGGGGAGGTGACATCCAGCTGCCACTAAGCAACTGGCTGGCTGGATCTGAATGGCCCCTTGCCACCACCTGTCCTAGCAAGGGCTACTGGAATATTTTGTGGGAGGGTGTGGTTTTCCAAGAGGTGCTTATTCAGTCTGCACAAAGGCAGCGATTGAAGGGGGAAACTAGCCAATTCCTCCCCAAGAGGGAGCTGCAGCACCACCGGAGATGAACAGCTGAGCCCCAGCTTGGCACTCAGCTGAGGTTTTAAAGGACCTGCTCCGGGAAGTGGATGGGACTGTTGGGACTGAGCCCCTCCAGTGTGTGGAAGTGAAGCTCCCAGGAGAAGGAGATCTGCTGCTCTCGTGTGACCTGTTCTTTCTCTTTTTCTATGTTTTAGACATTGCCCAGTTGAGGAAGAAATTTGAGGAGGACAAGCAGAGGATTGCACTGATGCGAGCCCAGCGCAAGTTTCGGCCATACTAGGTTGTGCTGAGCTGTTCTTTGGGTGCCTGTGCTGGAGAGAGTAGGAGAGATGCCTACTGACTCCATTTGTCAAAGGATTTTGAGGAATTAAGGCAGCTTTGGGTTGCCTCTACCTTTGGATCTGAAACGGGAGGTCCCAGCAACTGCTGCTGGAGGAGAGTTCCCTTTACTCGCACCAGTATCTTCCTGCTCTTTTGTCATTCAGCCCCATGGCACCACTTCTCAGGGTGCTCAGGTCAAGGGGCTGAGGCACATCCTGTGACAACCTGTATCTCCCTGCCACCCAAAACTACACCTCCTAAAAGTTGGTGAAAACTGGGATTGATCTAGCACAGCCTCTGCAGGGGCAGGGAATGGCTGAAGAACTGTAAATAAACTGTTGCTACTGTTTTCAGAACATGGGAATGCTTCTCTTTCCCCTCTGGTCTCCTGTGGGAAACAGCTTCCTGTGTGCTGGGTTGGGTAAAAATCCTGGCTTGTAACCTGGTGCTCCTTTGCACATTTTATTGAAGGAATGAGGAGGGAAGTGACTTTAGGAAAAACCTAACTGTGACTTGTCACAAGGAAAGATCAGTGGTTTGGTAGAGAGCCCTACCCCTTCTCTTGGTGATTCCCTCCGTGGCCAAGTGTTGCAGTGCCTAGTCATCCAGATGTGCATGGAGCTCTGCAGCCATGTCTAGGCCATGGGAATTTCCTAATACCCAGCACTGTTGCAAGAACAAATGCCACTTTGAGCAGCAGGTTTGGAAGGAAAAACCAGACTCTCCACACCCTGTTTCCACTTAACCTGTCCCCAGCCCACAGAAGGCAGGTAAGGATGGCACCAGGCATGTTTAGGTGTGGGGCAGTGGTTTTGTGCTGCTCCTATAGCATTTGTGCAGCTCTGGAATAGTGGGAGGTCTGTGATCAAAGTAACCCACCCAGTCCCAGGCTTTTACACATTTATTTTCCAATCTGCAGCCTCACTAGAGATGTGACCATGAATGTAAGGTGGAAACGGTGGTAAATTCCAGAGAGCTGAGATAAAATGTATTTACCCTCTCCTAAAAAACTGACTGCAAATACAGTTTGCATTGCTTGCAGAGATGACAGGCCTGCCTGCTTCAGTGGGATTTTGCATCAATTTAACTGGGTGGCAGATCCTTAATAAGGCCTACCTAAGGCAGACAGTGTGTAAAAATGCTGCCTCCCAAGATGCATTTTAGCTGCCTGGGTGAGCGGCCTGAAAGAGAAAGGAGGTTTGTTCTCCTATAGAGTCAAGAAGATGGACTTAACATTGGAATATTAATCTTTATTTAGGACAGAAATTGTCTCTGCCAACTTTTCCATAATTCGTAGTTCTCCCAGCTGCTTCAGATAGAGGATTAAGGATTCTCTAACATTCATTAAAATGGCCTTCTCTGCACAGGTGAGCTCTTATTTAAGCTGATTCTTAAACAGTAGTTCTCACAATGGAACAGAGACACTGAGGCCCTCTAAGCTCAGGCATCTATGGAAGTTAGCAGAGAAACAGAACACTTTCCTTGTTTTTCAGCAGGTTAAATCCTGGGAGCAGCCTGTCTGCACCATCCTCAGGTAGGAGGCAAGATGAGCCACCTCTATTGCAGTGCCAAAGCTGGGGAGCTGCTGCTGTCACAGATGATGCCTCTGCCTTGTGTTCTGCTCTGTTTCAGGGTACACGTTTGGAGTAAGCCATGGGGAAGGCCACTCTGGGCCTCTATCCCTGTACTCACAGAGCTGGAAGTAGAGCAAGAATTCCTTCTCCCTGTGGCAAATGAGATATTTTGCTCAGCTCTCCTTCAGAGTACCCCTGGCAGACCTGCTTCCACCCTGCAGTGAGCTAAGCATAGGAAAGATTATCACAATCTAATGCTGGATGTGAAGTAGGAATGGTGACAATTCTGGAGCTTGCTTGTTAGCTCCCAGTTCTCCTGGACTGCTGCAGCTGTGAGGGCTTCCTAGAGTCTGGCCCTGGTGTTCTGTGCTGTCAGGAAGTTGCTGATGATCCCAGATACCACCTCAGGCTCATTCAGGTGCACAAAATGACTCCCAGGCACTTCTGCTAGCTGGATATGCTGGAAGGAAAGAATACAAGA
Organism: Molothrus ater; assembly: GCF_012460135.2. Taxonomy (NCBI): domain Eukaryota; kingdom Metazoa; phylum Chordata; class Aves; order Passeriformes; family Icteridae; genus Molothrus; species Molothrus ater. Next base: position 48,434,471 of record NC_050482.2, read on the forward strand.
AGATGTTAAGATGTGGACCAGGAAAGTGTTCCCTGAAGCACACACTGCTGTGTGACACTCGTAGGAAGCGACAGAGCAAGTGAGGCAGGACGGAGATGGGAGGACCAGGGAAGAGCTGGATCCAGAGGGCAGTACTAACTTGGGACTTTGGCAGCAGTAACAAAGTTGACTTCCTCCCCTGACTGCACACACTCCCCCACCCCCTTCCCCATGTGAGGGCTGTGCTGTTCAGGACAAATCACCTCGTGGAGGGTGTCCACCAAGGTCAGCTGCTTCCCAGCTGCTGCTCCCAGGTTGGTGGCCAATCGAGGTGCAAGCATGACATTTACTCTCACCTCTTTGAGGTTGGACTCGAATGCCTCCTGCAGGGCTTTCACAAAGTGATTTCTGCTCGGTAGGTTGTGTGGTACCAAGAGTCCATCTTGTGATCTGAAAACAACAGTGAGGCTCAGTTCAGCACCCAGTGTGCCTCCATTTGTCTTTGTGGCTGTCCTGGGCAGAATCCGTGTTCCCAAGACAGTAGGGTGACAAACCCAGCTGTTCTTTCCAGGCTGCTCATAAGCAGCAGGCGACAGGGCCATACATAGTAGTCAGAGTGCACTACACAGCTTGGCTAAGCAGCCATTTTACATCAAACTAAAAGGTGTAAAACCTTGGGTGACTGCCTAGTGGTATCAGAGTGGGGACTGGCTAAATATTGGCCTCCCAGGGCTGGCTCTGTAACTGGTCTGAAAACATCATTCCCATGCTCTGCCTTCTGCTCTTAACTTCTTCCTTCCTTAGAGTTTCCACATCTCCCTCAGTCCATTCTGCCTCTCTTTGCTGCTTATTTAACCAAGTTATGCCCTGCTCAGAGAGGGAGGTACCAGGGCAATTGCCCTGGAGAAGTCAGCATTACATCTCCTGCAGAGCTAAGATCGTGCTGTCTCCTACTGTGCTGGTCATGGGACAAGCAGACATCTCAGGCTCAGTGGCATCTCTGTGGCACAGAGGACTTGACCTCAGCACAATATTACATTTCTGGACAAGCAGGAATAACCTGAAGCAGTTAGGATATTAAAACAGATCAGGGAAGTCAAAACTGTACCTCTTTTCTCAACTGCTAGCACTTCTTGTTTTCTAGACAATCTTCTAACAGCACCCCACCAGCCAAGGTAGCCAGAGCCCTGCACACCTTGCCCTCGAAGGAGATGGGAAAAGGCAGAGGACGACTCGCAGAACAAGCTGCGCACCCAGACAGCTTAACAACTTCGCAAGCCACTGGCCCTGTCCCCAGAGCTGCTCGCCCCAGGTGCCACAGGAGAGAGCTTGCAGGAGCTTAGTCAGACCGGGGGCTTCAGGAGCAGCTGGAGGAGATGGAGACTGCTGTAGTTCCACCTGTTTGCTCAGGCAAGAGGTTTTGAGGCCTGAAGAAGGGGGCAGGCTGGGTTCCTGACTGGGGTAGAGTCAGGTCAGGAGGACAGCAAGCAGGTGTGGTGCTGTGGAGGGTCATGTATTTGCCAGGGTGGCCCCTTGCTGCAGTGCCAAGGAATGGAAAGTTGTGAGGTGGGATTGTGAAGCCAAGAGCATGGGGAAGATGGGGCAGGACTAACATTTCCTCAGTCAGCCTTGCACCAGAGAGTCCCAGCCTGAAAGCAGAGTGCCAGGCTGGGAGGATGTTCCAGTTGCTGTCTGCCTTCTCCAGGAGCCTACCCAGCCGAGGGCAGTGGTGGGGAACTGGGAAATACTTTTCACATGTGAAGCTGTACTGTTACACCAGCTGGCCAAAAGCCTGGATGACTAGTGTAAAGTAAGGGGTAGTGGAGGACTCCTTCCTAGCCTTCATTCCTTCCACTGAGGGAGACAGCAAGGGTTGGTACGGTTTGCGCCTCACTCACATAATGATGAGAACACGGTCCTGGATCTTCTGCAGGAGCTTCACACACTGCTCCACTGTGAAGAACTCTCGACTCTGCTGCAGGTGCAAAGAGAGGGAAAGCTCAGGGACAGCAGCTGGGGGCAGAGGGTGTCCCCAAGCTCTCCTGCACAAGTAGCTCTGAAGGTGGAAGTAACTGTGGCCCTGAAGCTTCCATGCTGGGACATGACAAGGATCCAGGCTGCACACAGGAGTAGATGGCTCTGCAAAGGCTCCTTCTGTCCAGCTGTGTTTCAGGGCTGCCAACATTGCCTGCTGGGCTGCAGCACATATGGGAATGATCTCATAGAGAAAAGCTTTAAAAATCATTTTACTAAAAAAGAGAGAGTACATTACCCTGGCTTCCATATCCTGGCAGTAGCACAGATGGAGGAAGCCCTAATTGCTTAAAAGTGGCACAAAACTATCAAAATAGCAAACCTAAGGACTTTGTTCCACTCTCCTTCTTATTCAGGTCACCTGACAAGCTGACAGAAAGCATCCATCCATCCATCTGCTGCCTGAAGAGTTATAACAGTAGGAAAATGTGGCCAGGAGGCCTTGGGGCAGAGGAACTTCTAAAAAAACAAACACTAACATTTTCCAGTGACTCTGTAAGCTGAATCAATGATCAAGTGCAGCCTCTTTTAAAAGCAGCATTTAAAGGACATGTGGGAATTTGGGAAGCAGAAAGTAAGCAGCTGGGTGGAGGCAGGGCCTAGCTCAGTGAGCAGACATCCTCTGTATGAGTGTTCTGTAAGCTCAGGGCTCCGAAGTAGCAGGGGGCATGTCAGAAGAGCAGTGCTCACCGTACGGACTCTCATGTCTCTGTTATACACCAGTCCTGGAAAGAAAAAAACAGAAGGTTTTCTTAGGAGCAGGAGTTGTTCGGTTTTAACTCACTTTTGGGGTCTGCCCAAGACTTTCTGAGATAGGAAGAACAGGATTAATTCAAATTTCTTCTTTTTTAAAAATTTCTTTTCTTTAGCTGTTTTAGGATTTGAGCACCAAACCCAGCTGCGGGGAATGGAGAACTGTGCCTCCAGACTTAATTGATCCCATCCAGGCTGTGTAAATCTGTTGCTAGGGCACCCTGTACCCTGCAGAAGACAATGGCTGTTGGCACCAGTCCCTTCCCACACCCAGCAGTGGCCCAGCACCACACAGCCCCTTACCAGCGGGTGTCTCAGTTGCTCCTCGCTGCAGCAGGATTGCCCCACCCTCTGCTGTCAGATGGCTGTTTGCTTCTAAAAGCCTGAGGGAGACATGGCAGAGAGATTGTGACACTGGAAAAAGGGATGAAGTGAAGCAAAAATGCCATGACAAGGTGACAGTGAGCTCTCAGGCTGCTTCAGAAAGGAGCAGGAAGAAGCAGCAGCTTCTGGCAGCAGAAGCAAAAGGTCATGCTGGGATTCCAGAAAAGAACTTGAAATGTGAAATGCAGGGATGGTTTTCCTTTCTCATTTGTGCAGCTGTAACTCTGTCAAGGTGAGGGCAGGCAGTAAATGAAGAGGATGGATGGGAACCCACCTCTGCAACGCTGCTTCGGGGCTCCGTGCTTTGGGAGTTTGCTGCTTTGCCTCCAGACTCAGTAGTCTGTCAATCACCCTCCTTTTTGATTTCAGCCATCCCTCAGTGTCCTGAAACACAGAGAGGTAGGGAAGAGGAGTAACCCCTTTCTTCTGAGTGATTTTACCCCTTATTGGAGAGGGGAAGAGAGAATTTCACTCTTCAACATCCCTCAGAACTGGTATCAGTTATGGGTATCTTATTAAAAATAACTCCCATAATTTCTGGGAGATAGTCCATTTTAAATAAATACAGCAATACTGCTGTAATTAACTTATTAACCTTTTATCCTTGCCATCTTTTCTTCCTACCTCACTTCTGAGTTGAGGACAACTCTCCAAAGTCTGGTATTTTTTGTCTCTCTGAACTAGTTTTGTCTCTGTGAACCACTATTGCCAGCGAAAGCTCCAACATCTGGTAGCAATGATGGCAAGTTGGGAATGTAGCTTTAGGAACAGAAAAAAATCTACCAGTCTTGTACCCAGGTCACCCAACGTGCTGTTGGCAAAAAGATAACCTCAGCTGGCAGTTGCCTGGACAGAGGTTCCAGTTTCCTTTGTTCAAGGGCTTGGCACAGACAAGAAAATTTCAGTGCTAAGGGACTGCAGGATGTGGAGCTCTAGCAAGTGTTCCCCAAGGGCCACCCTAAGGATAGACTTCAGTCTGTGCAACAAGGAGCAGATCAGTGCCTGCCAAAAGGAAGAGCCCTAGGACTTGTGTGACCTGCCAGGAAGTGGTCACATCAGTGCTTTCTCTGAACAAGTGAGGAAAAGAAAAAAAACATATATTTTTGTATTTTAAAAAAGTGAAGGGAAGGACACGTGAGCTCTAACCTCTGGAGCTAGAAGAAAGCCAAGACTTTCCAGCAGGATCAGCTTGTCCACCATCTCAGGATAAAGGAAACAGAACTGAGGAGAGATGAAACAATAAGAAAATGAAAAGCTGAGCACTGAGTGATGTCTATCCTGCTGCATGGGAGAGGGGTCAGGGAAGGGCCTCTCCTCCCCTGAGATCCAGGTCTGCCCTTTCATTTCTGTCCTATTTGTTTTGCAGCTGCAGAAATCAACCCCATGAAGAAATGATGCTTTACTCACCATTCCTGCCACAGCCCCACCTGCAAAGAAGAAAAGGGTGCTCAGTAATGCATAGAACAGCCCCTGGTAACAGAAATTCACCTTCTTCACAGCAGGAGCCACCTCAGAAATAAAAATGTGCATTGTACCATGGGACAAAACCCCAGTACAGAGGAGAGCTCTCCCAGCCCACAACATGCAGGCAGAGACCAGGGCTGTTGACCTGCTGTGTTCCCCATCTTGTGCCTCATTTCCACCTCCCTCAGACAGCAAAGGCCAAGGAGGAGTTACTGTTTAAAATGTTTTGGTGTGCAGGTCCTGTTAGCTGTGACCACAGCAGCCCTGGGAAGCAAACTCCAAATTGTGGCAAAATCAAATAATATTCCAAGCTCAAAGGAATGGATCCTGGAGTCCAGTTCCCCTCATGCAGCTTTACAGCCCACCAAATGGGCTGTCTGTTCCCAGGCTTTGTGGGGACCAGGCAGGAAGGCCTGCTGTGAATTCTCCTGCGTAGACCACCCCCCTGTGCCAATCACTGTTCTGTCCTGTGAGTGGGGGAAATGCTCACAGCAAGAGTTACCACTGTCTGTACTGCAGGGTCTTGAAAACAGGCATTTCAAACACAGGCAGAGATTTCTGAATCACTCAAGCAGGAACCTTGTACTTGGCATAATATAATAAATATTCCAACCCAGCTCCTAGCAGCATGTCTTGGAAGTTAATTATCTACTGCTTTCTATTAATCTCACAGTTTACAAGGACTAGAGCCACTTACCCATACTGTGACCCATCAGGGTGAACCGTCTCCACTGCAAGGCTAAATGGCAAAAGAGAAAAACAGACAGTGCTGCATTAGAAACCAGAGCAGCAACATCTTGCTGCTTCTCTACTGACATGGGCCCTTTCTCCCAGGAGGGCTTCTGCACTACCGCATTTGCTTCTTAATCCAGAAACTAAGCAGCTAAGTAGGCCGGTTTTGAAGAAAAAGAGCATTTACCACCTCATTTTCATGGTAGTTAAGTCATACAGCTCTCAAGTTCTCTCTATATGTCAAACAAACTCCAGGAAAGTCCCATTCACGGCCAGATACGAGACTGGCAAGAAGCAGAGGAGCCTGACTGGGTAGCATCTGGTGGAAGAGAGAAACCTTTACAGAGCATCCTGCTGCAGGGCATTCTGCAAGACATGTGAGGACACAGAGCCAGGTATGCTGCATTGAGGGCAGTATGATTCCAAGTGAAAGCTTTCTGCACCATTTAGCACATCAGGCACTTCAGTCCATTTTCAGGGCACTCTGGGAGGCTTATAGGAAAATACAGCTTTATCAGTGCTGCCCATCTGAAATATACCTCACTGAAAGATGGGATTTACCCTCTGAGAGCTTCTAGAGGCTCTTTTGTGTACTGAATGCAGAATCTAAAATCACACATGCCAAATATGCAGATGGGCGGTTACAGCAGGAATTATTAGGAGTACAAGACACTTTGACTTTCAGATTTCTTTGCATGATACTAAAGCAAGTAGTAGACTGCCATCAGGGAGAACCAGAAGTTTCCAATTTACACCTAATACTGGTTAGGGGTCACTGCTTAAAAAAAGCCAGTCTGGCAAAACCATTTAGTTGCATCCACCACTTCACCACTACAGCTTTTTTAGTACAGAAACACACTAGCAGCAGGGGGGGAAGGAGGGGGAACTGAAAGTGCTGCTTGCTTGTTGGAAAGAGCAGGACCAATACAGCAGCCCCTCTACAAGCACCCTTAGAGGGTTCCTTCCAGTACTCACCTGCTGCCACCCGGCGCACATCGATCACATAATCTAGGAAATGGTAGGGGCAGCCTGCAGGTCGGTGGGAGGACAAACCATGGCCAGAAAAATCCATTGCCACATAATAACAACCTGAAAGAGAAAGAGGATCAGATGTGCAGCCCAGTCACACAACACAATCCATCCTGACGAGCCACACCTACCTCTGGGGAGCAGTGGAATGAGCTTGTCAAAGGTGTTGGCATTGTCCAACCAGCCATGCAAACACAGCACAGGGTGTCCCTCTGAGGGTCCCCAGGCCTTGGCTGCCACATGTCCCCAGGGCACAGGGAACTTCAACTCTGAGAACATGCCCAAAACAGGGTGATGTTCTTGGAGAGTCACGTACTCTGAGAAGGTCCCAGGGGTCTTGTTAATGGTCTAGAGCTCTGAAAAGAGTAATACAGGTCTTTAGTAACTCACCAGTCTCCTGTGGTCTTAATTAGCAGCTTGATGATTTATAGCTCCCCATTCAACATCCCAAGCTGCCGTTCCTGACTGTCTGTTTGGGGAATCCTCCTCCCAGCACGTACTAGCTATGCTCCTAGGAAGAAATAAGCTTTCCCTGTGCAGGAGGAGAAAGCCTTCTCTGTGTCTCTGCAGCAGCTGCAGCCTGACCAGAAGGCATAGGAGATCTGGCAAGAGGGAACCATGCAGAATTCCCCCAGCTAGCTGCAGTCAGCCAGGCACCTGTCCTGAGCCAAGAAGACAGTTTGGGGAATAAGGATGCTGCCTCCAACATTAGATTGTTACCACTTTGCCCTCTTTTACCTTGGTGCTTCTCTTTCGCTCCACTGCTTGGTAATTTGGCTAGAGCAGCTGGCTCCATGCTGCACAGCAGGTCACTGCTGCCACTTGCCTGTGCACCCCTCAGGGCCAGGGATTTTGCATGGGAAATGGGTCCACAACCTGCCAGGCAGTTGCTCAATCTCAAACCATCTCATTTACCTGGCAATTACTGACCCTTGCTCAAGTACCAGCTCCTGAGCGAACCCAGCCTCTGGCGACCTTCCAATGGTGGTTTAAACATTTCCCTTTCACCCACAAGCCACAGGCAACCTGACTATCTCCAAGTCTTTCATGTCATATCCCCTTCCAAGTGACTTGTCTTGCGTATCTGCTCCCTTAATTAGCCCTCTGAGACTATACAGCAATTAAATCACTCTACAGCAAGTCCCCCCGGAGCCCATGCCTCTCTAAGGAGTGAGGATAGAGGGGGTCGGCTGCTGTCAGGGCTCTGATGGTCCCAATGAGCCAAGCCTGGGGCTCCCCATGAATGTGTTTAAGCTCGGCCCAGGACCAGCCGCAGCAGTGCTGCAGCAGTGCCGGTGTCCATCAGCAACGCCCTCGCCGCAGGAACCGTGGCCCAGCCTGCTGATCACGGGGCTGTGTCTGATCCCAGCTGCCCTCGCCGGGCCAGATCCTGACAAACAACCGTGGGCTGACTTCCCATAGTGTGACCATGGACCTGCCCTGTCCTGAGGGCCCGGGCTCCTGGCAGAGCCTGATGGCCCTCCCAGGCAGTCCTGTCTGGGCCCAGCGGGGCTCCGGCCCTGGGATCCCCCCGGCCCCGGGCTAAGGCCTCCCTGGGCGGGCAGGAGGCGCCGCTAGACCCGGGCCTTCGCCTCGGGGCGCCCTGGAGCGCCGGCTCCCGGTCCTGCTCCCGGCCCCGGGGAAGGGCTGCCCGGGGACCGACCTCCGGCCGGCGCCGAGAGCAGACCCCGGAACGCCACGGCCGACCCGGCCCCCTCTCCCCTCGCCGCCCTCCCGCGACGCCCCGGCCCCCTCCTACCGCTCCGCGAGGCCGGGCCGGCTGAGCAGAGGCGGCGGCAGGGCCGGGCAGGGCCGGGCCGGGCCGGCTGCACCGCCCCACTGCCCGCCTCCCTGGGGCGCCCCGGCCTCCGCCTCTGACTGCGTCGGGCTCGGAAAGAGGAACGGGAACCTAACGATGGCTGTGGGGTCTGGAGCTGCGAACAACCTCCTGGGCGTGATGGGAATCTCTGAGGAGTCGAAATCAAGGAAGTATGGCTGCATCCTTGACTACCTCCAGGACACATTACTGACGATGGAAACTGCCTGTACTGTGGTGACGCAGTGTGAGATGTTTTAACTGTGACCCAGGAGCTTCATATTGACATCAAACGGGCCCAGTGCTTGACACTGACACTGAACTTCTGTCACTCTCTGATAGAGAGACTCTTCTGAACTCCTAACGCTTGCCGGAATCGTGTTGCTTCAGGGACAAGAGTCACCCTCCCATACTGTGACCCATTGCAGTGAACTGACTCTACTACAGGGCCAAGCTGCCACAGATGCACAGGAGACAGCACTGCCTCAGCCACTCCACTCCTCTTCTGCAAAACCAGAAAAAAACCAGACCCCTCTCAGATGGAGAGGTTTTTATATGGTTTGCCTCATTAATTGCCCAAAAAGGTGATGTCTGCATAGACCAAGTTTCAAGGAAGCCAATACCCAAGTATGGCTACTTGCTGGTGCCTCTCATTCATCCAGCAGGCAGTCTGCTAAGCCTAATGCAGACCACAACCATTCCTCTTCAGTCAAGGACTCTGCGGTCAAAGTAAGCAAAGTCAAATCGCACTGTGAGCAGTGGGACCCCTTGCTGGAACAGTTGAGGGAAGCAGAATTAATGTATGTTCTTAGGGAATCATTTTTATATTGGTAACTGGAAGCCCTATACTCAGTTCAGCACATCAGTCTCCTAAATTACACAATATATTTTCAGAATAGCCTAAAAAGCTTGAAAGAAACCAGTGTAGAAGCTTAGAGCCCTATTTCTCCTGCCTACCTCTAACTCATCCTGGCAAAATGGGCTCTGCACCACAGCAGTTGAAACATAACCTTGGGGATCCATCACTGAGAAGAAACAAGAGCACTATGTAGCTCACAGCCTGCTCTCCGTGTGAGCCATTAGAAAGGAAATCAGAACATGAATTTTTACAGGTTTGCAACATGAATTTTTACAGGTCCAGTGCCTTGCTTTTTCTTAAGCCTCCATACTGAAGGAGCAAGGAAAGCAGACTACAAGGGCTGGGGAGCCTTGCAGAAGGAGAGAGGCCACAGTAACTTCTACAGCTTCTTTCCTACAACTTTCAGAGGTGGGTGGCTGATTACAAAAGGTGAAAAGCAAGAGACAGCTTGGCAGAACAGATTTGTAAAATGCACTCAATAATAATGAACAATAATCAAATAGCAGCTGTGGCTAATAGAGGGCAGGGCCCTCCTGTGAATTCCTGGAATTCCTCCTAAAGAAGCCACCAGACGGCAGTGTAATTGTTAGGCAATGTAATTGTTAGGCAGTAGCTGCTGCTAGGCTTGTGGTTCTGCAGTCTATGGCATGACTGATAAGGAAGAGGACCTGCATCATGAGAAGTTATGTGGACTGTTGGCACACACTCCAGTGGTTGGTGGGACAATGGGTCATGGCCAGGAAAATCCATTGCCACTCATGAGCCAGACTCACTTCTGGGGAGCAGTGAAATGAGCCCACTGAAGGTGGTGGCATTGTCCAGCCAGCCATGCAAGCACAGCACAGATTGTCCCCAGGCCTGGGCTACCACCTGTGCTTGGGGCATGGGGAACTTCACCTCCAAGAACTTGTACCCACAAGGAACATCCCCTGACAGCTACATGCTGGAGCTCTACCTGACCTCTACCTAATACCAGTTTTTGGGCACAAGCCTTGTTTGGGAGAATCCGGGGATTCTGCTGTAAATGCTTGCCCTGGCAGTATATGCATCACCACCCACAGGTCTTGGACCACCACACTGGGCTCTCTCCCCCATTCCAGCAGCCAGTAGGATCCGGGCTCTCGTTGCTTTGGGTCACAGAGATTATTCTGGGACTCAGGTGGGAATAATGCACTCTCTAGTGACACTGGACTCCTGTGACCTGCATCCTAAATCGCTTCTAGTAGGAGGCTTCATCAGCAACCGCCTGATGGGAAAGGAAGCATTCCTCACAGAAATGATCAGGAGCAGTTGATTTCAGATAGAGCTCCTAGTGGAGAAGATTGCACTGGGATGTGCTCTGTGCCCTCCCCTCAGTGGCAAGACTGTCACCCTATCAGCCAAAGCCATATTGTTGAGCTATCCTCCAGGTCCCTCATACCTTCTCTAGTGATGCTACTCACCCCTCTAAAACAGCAGCCCAACATCCTACAAGACTGTGCATCTCCCCCAGCACAGCCTGGAAAACCTCCCAGGGGGAGGGCCCTATGCAGGATGCACAGCAGAATTTGGATGGCTCAGTGAATTCATTTTGCTGTCTCTACTTCTAGTAAGTGCCACAGGCCACTGCAGTGGAATTGCTGCTCGTGGAGGACCAAACTGGATTCCACCTGGAAAGGTGCTGAGGTGTTGGCTGGGCTAACTGGATTGGAGGTAAGAAAGGCTGGTTTTGAGTAAAGAACTGTGAGTTAGTGTGAGATATCCCATGTGCTTAGCAAAGGGTAATTTAACCTCTGTGTCCTTGCAAAGGAGCAGGGTACCTGCAAGGGTGAACTCTGAGACGTGCAAAACTGTTAGGCTCCACTGACTTGGAACAGCATTGATCAGTTTGTGCTAGCTGCAGATCTGGTGAGGAAACTTTAAGTACAGCAGATTGATTGCTACCAGGGGACAAATTCCCCATAGCTGGTTGGATTCGAGCACTGAAGTACTGACATATTGATCTATTTATGTTGATTTATTAGTCATAGTCCTGTACCCCAATTTCTCTTGTGTGGTTATACAAATAAAAAAAAATAAAAAAAAGCATGCTATTGCTAGCTTAACTGATTTCTTTCAAAGGATATATAGAGGACACACCTCTATATAAAGCTTCATGTTGTGAGCATATGCTGCAATCTATAGTGGACAGGAAAATTAAAGTGATCACAGGCAAGCATGTTATCATGCAAGCAGCTCTAACATGCTGGCTCACAGGCTTTAGTTTGAGCTCCAGCTACAAATCTTGCTTGCCTTGGAGATAGTCCCAGGAAGTCTCAAGAGTTTAAATGAGCTCCCCAGGTAGGAAGAGATGGGGTAGGATATCATTCCATGATCTGTGGGCTCTGCTCAACAGCAACAGACTCATCCAGGTACCTTTTGTGGTGTACTTTTTCTTTGGTTTTCCCTAATTTCTTGTAGAATTTCATTTATGTGAATTTCTGATTGAAAAAGTTGCTTACATATTAAGTGCAAAACAAATGCTGTGATGGCTTAGATTGGTTTCTCCCCCTTGCTTCAGATCTGTTGTGTTCCTTGTTTATTGGCATCATGCTGTAACCAACTGAGCTAAACTAAATTTTTCCAGAGCTCTCCAGCTGTGCAGAAGGTGGGAGAGACAAAGAGATGCTGGCTCTTTACCCACCACAGTCTGAGGCCAATATGATAATTTAAATGGAAATCTTTGTTTTAAGCCAAGCAATGAGTGGTTGAAAAAGTGAAGTGCATCTACTTCAGGGATTCACCTGCAGCATAATTTGGGTAGTGGGGCTGCTGGGGTGTTAAATCATTCCCACATGAACCACTACCATTCAGCTGGAAGCAGCCCCAGGCACACACCATGCATCAGGTCCAAGTGGTGCACATTTATATCACTTTATTTGCAGCTAATGAAATGGCTAGAAACATTTATTGCATATAAATTATATATGAGCACCCATCATATAAATAAACTCTTTCCAGTCTCTGCTTTCCATTTCCTCCTTAATCAGAAAGTCTATTATATTTGGGACAGATTCAGGAGTCTCTGCTGGTTCCCATCCCCTGGGCCTGTTTAGATTAACTTGAGAGGTGAGCTACTCTCCAGATCTCTACAAAACCCATACTCACCTTTAGAGCATGCACCTATTTTAATGTATGAAGTGGCAGGGGAAGAAGAGAAGTTTCTCTCCAGCTCTTGTCTAGATTTAACCATCTTTCACATGGAAAATCTGGCAGATTCCCCATAGGCTGAGATTAAATAATAGTGAAAACCATAAGTAATCTGACACTTGTAATTACAGGCCTACCAGCTCCTTATTGACCTCAGACAGAATAAGGAAATAGCAGGTACTAGGATCATTTAAAAACAAGGGAAAAGTTCTAGTTAACACTAAGTCTCATGTGTTTATGGAAAAGAATCTATAAAACTGCTTGGGAAGTTTTGGAGATATAAGTTACAGATTTGGGTTATGGATTTGGCTGACAAAAGTAAAAACTGTTGAAGTAATAGCTCTCCAACAAGGAAATGGATACAATCTTACACTGTGTTTTGATTTTTAAAACACTGGAATGATACCAAATTAACACATTTTGTAGTAATCGGACTAAGAATGGACTAGGCAGCAAGTGTCAAAATATTAAAGTTGATACAAGCATGTAAGAGGGGATTTTGAAACAGTCCAATGGTAAGTTATTCCACCCGGGCCACACTTTTGATCTGGCCATGCTGTTTGTGGAAGAAGTGACTCTGGTGAAGGGCTGACTCAGAGCAGAGCAGCAGCTGAGTGTGAGCCCCCAGTGCAGTCTGACAGGCTCATTCCATTCCCTGATGTACAAGCAGGGAATGAGGAACAGGTGTAATGAGATTATATTGCAGGAGATTATATTGTGTGTGCTAATTCCACGGAGGTGATTACTGGTGTGAAAGAACTCCCAGTTTTGACAGCTATGATTCAATGAGGAAGGGAACAAGTTGGAGAGGCTTCCTGGCAGAGCTTTAAGGCCTGTTAAGGAGTTGGAAGACATTTTATGAGAGAAAAGCATTTAGGACCAACATGATCAATGCCTTGGTATACCTATGTAGCATTGCATTTTTGCTCCTCCAATTGTCACACTGCCTAACAATGGCACAAGAAAAAAACAGTCTAGAGACAAGTTATACATTCGATAATGGAGAGAGGAGTTAAATACTTGAGGGGTTTACTTAGGGTGCTGGCAGCTTTCCAACCATTGGCAGTTTTTTAATGAAGATGGGATGTTTAACAAAACAACAATGATTAATGTGACAGAGTTCTCTGTCCTGTGATCAACTGGAAAGCAGAGTGGTCTGGAAGTTAGTTTACTGCAATAGACACTGCTGTCAGATGGTACCAACCTGCAATGCTTTTGCTACAACTACTCCCAAAATTATAGTCCATAGCTATACTCCTTGCATTTTACATTGTTTTACTTCATTTAGAGGCTTGGTTTCCTCAGCTGAGGAAGCCCCTGTTTCTAGGTCCAACAGTGACTCAGGACCTTTCTGCTATGGAGTCTCTGTCTCGGACTGCTCCCTGCAAACAGCCTCTCCTGGCTGTTTTTGTCTGTTTTGGAGAAAAACCTGAAGTGAGTGAACTTGGTGCCTGTGTCCTGTGAGTGGGATTCAGCATCACCACATGGCTCAGTGTGGGGGGGCAAATCTGGGAAAGCATGGGCAGGACTGAGGCTACATGTTCCAACTGAAGGATTCTGAGCAAAGGGATTTGGGCAAGATCCACCCATTTCGGCTTCCAGTAACATGTCCTGAAAAGGTGGGATAACAAGGAGAGGCATTAGACCTCAAGGATACAATGAAATCCTTAACTGAGGATTTCACCTCCATGTCTGTTGGGCAGCAATGTTGGGAGAAGTCACCTGGGGTGGTCATGGATTTATGTGGCCACAAAGCCTCAAGGAGCTCACACCTGAGTCCAGTGGTGTGGTAGGCTGGTACCTCGTTTCCCCTGTCCCAGATTGTCCTCTACTGCTCCAGGGTGTTTGGCATGTAGGCAAGATTCAGAGGTGAGGGAGTGGTTTGCTATACAGTTATAAAAGACTGCAGCTATTTAAATCTGGCCTAAATACCTTCCAGATTATACAGCCTGATCTTTGTTTGAAAACGCAGAAGTCGCTGTGTGCTGGGTCTTCCTCCCTCAAGTGACCCAGGGGCGTGGACTGGCAACGAGTGAGAGAACTCGCGCTCTGCGGCGGCCGTGGGGGAAAGCCGTGGGGGAAAGCCGTGGGGGGCAGCAGAGGGTGTTGCAGACTGGCACGAAGGCGCGCTGGCCGCGGTGCTCGCCGTGCCCCCTGCGCGGCTGGCTCCGGCTGCCCTGGCTCCATCCGTGCTCCGGGACACGGGGCACGGCCGGGCACGGCAGCGCCGCCGCTCCGTGCCGGGGCTGGCAGCCCGCAAGCCGCGGCACCCGGCTCCCGCAGCCGCGCTGGGTCACCGCGCTCCGGGCAGCCCCTGTACCTTCGCTTTCCTGGAAAGCAGTTTCTCTTCGTTACTGAGAAGAGCCCTGCTCTGGTAGAGGAAGGAGGGGCCTTGCCACCGCTTCATGCAAAGGGGACACTAGTTGTACTAATTTTTCTCATAAGAATGGAACAAAACCAGCCTCTGCTCGCTCTAAACCACTGAAGGTGTTTGTTTCTGTTTGGTTGGGGTTTTTTTGGGTTGTTGTGTTTGTTTTTTCTTTTTTTTTTTTCTTTTTTTTTTTTTTTTCTGGAAGAGCAGAGGAACAGGGCTGGGGATTTTTGTGTGTTGGTTTAGTCCTCCTGGCTCTCTCTTTTTGTGGTATTGGGTTTTTTCCCCTTCTTCTTAATGCTTTGCTGTTAGCACCTCCTAAAAGGAGGCTTTTAGCAAGTTAAAAGAGAGATCATCTCAAAAGGGGAGGAGAGGTCAAAAGGGAAAAACTACCTAAGACTGAATGCGATCAAACATTGTGCATTTTGTATTCTTTGCAGGTTGGACTTGCAGCACATCAGGAGATGGCGGCAGTCATTTCCTACCCACCCCACAAGCATCCTTCCATCCTCCTATCTGTACAAAATCTCAGGCACTGCCCACATCACCTCTCAACCCAGGGTACCCAGGCCTTCCCGTTGCTTTCTTCTCTCCCTTTCTTTACCATTTAACCACCTGGCAGGAACCCCCCAGCTTGGGGCCCCATGTCTGGGCCACTTGATCAGCTACATTGTCAGGGCAGTTTCATATCCTACTCACATCCCATCCAGAAAGTCAGTGTCCTCATCAGTGGGCAACAGCATGTTTGGGTCGTTGGAGCCCAGTAAGGCACTGAGATCCTAAGTAATTGGTCACCTGTGATGTGGAATTGGTGTTCCAGCCCCAGCTGAGCTTCCACACACAGGTCTGCAAAGCTGAAGGGCAAGTCAGTACTGGGTGATCTAATGTGTTCACTCATCTTCCCTCCTCTCTGCCCTCCATGTTCTTCTCCTTTGGTCTTTTGGTATCTTTTTTCCTTTCTTCTGCAGATTTTCAATGTTTCATTATCTCCAGTTCTTTCCCCTCATCATATTATCCTCTCCCTTCCTCTGAGGCAATGTTTGCCTTTTGCTTTCCCAGAAAACCATCTTTATTCAGTAGTTTGCAATGACCTGCCCCAAAATACTGTTCTTTTTCCCACACCTCCCAAAGTGACAGGAGTAAATAGGCAGACTGTGGCTCCTTCTACCTTATGCAAGATGTAAGGAATCTGCATGCTGAGAAGGAGTGAAGATGTTGGGGTGCTACTTACCAAAGACTTGGAGATTGCTGAAGAACAAGCAGAGAAACACCATAAAGTAGAACTATGATCCAAAGGTAGAATGAATTCAGACCTACTGCTCTCAGCAGCAGGACTTCAGAAAAAAACTCTCTGGAAACGGTTAATTCTGTCAGCAGCTCTATCAATTAATGCTTTCATGTTTAATGTGGTTTAAAGGGGATAGTGAGGGTATATGTATCATATGCAGGGAAAAATTGAGGGGTAGGATAAAACTTATAAATCCTAAGAACAAATCCTGGCACCTTCTTGGGAGCTATTCCTTGTCACACTGTCATCAGCATCCTGGGCATCTCAAAAACTGTTTTTAGGAGGGATCCTGCTTTCTCCAGAGATGCAGCAGTGGGCAGTGTTCAAATTAGCCTGCCTGTATTCTCACTGTCATTACACAAAGCCTTTCAGCTGATTGCCTTCTCCTCCTTCACTGCACCGGACATAAGCTATTTCAGCATTCTTGTGTTTTCCACCTATAATGAAGCCATCTCAGAGGTACCTTGATCCTGAAGACATTTTGGACCCTGTGGTTTAGATTTGAGCTTTGGAAAGCTGCAGTCAGTGGTGCCATTGTGACATGTCCCACTGGCTTTTATGGCTGAAGACGATTGCTGAAATACACTTCAGCTGTAACTGCTGCCGGGTCACAGTTTCAAGTGGATGAGAGAAGTATGAGCAAGACCCACAGACAATCTCAGAGCAGTGAGGCTGGATGTTAACTTTTCACAGGCAAAGATGAAGAAGAAGAATAAAAGGTAGAATTAGACTAGGCCATTTAACATTAAGGCAAGGTGGCTGGAAGAGTCTATGAAGTCACCCAATAAATGTTATAAATATCCACAGAGGGAAACAGACTCCCGACTAGGCAACTGTAAAGCAAACCACAGGATATTTTTGAAGCTGCCATCCAAAAATACAAAGAAAAGTGTGACAAGCCTACTTAAAAACCAAAAATGGAACAGATGAGCATTTCATCCCTGCTGTGATTTAGAGCTCCAGTGGCAGGTCCTCCCACTGAAGCCGCTCTGAAAAATAATGAAGTGCTTTGCCCAGATTCTTATGGAAGTTCAGAAATTCTTCTGTGGTCAGCAACATCTTCATGTTGGTTGAAAGAAAAAACAAGAACTGATGTCTCAACACTCAGTGGAACTTCTGGCAAGGCTGAGGATCAGATTCAGCAGCGTTTCTGACTGCTTTATGCTTCCCGGCAATGCCAAGCTGCTGTAAAGCTTTTAGTCTGCTGCTCAAGCTGGAATTACAGCTGCTTTGCATCACTAGGCTAGTACAGAGCAGCCAGAGCACATCTGCGTTGGGTGTTTGTATAGAGCTTCTTCAACAGGGCAGTTCACCTGGTATGCACACACTAGGGAATGTGTGCAGCATCTAAAGAAAGTATGTAGGTGAAAAGAAAGTATGTAGGTGAATGAGAGCTCTGATGACATGATCAAATCATAGCTTCATTACAGGCTAGGCCTTTAAACTGTGAGGTTTGTACTCCAAAGTTTGAATTCCAAAGTTTATCTTTTCTTCTATTACATCTATTATCTCTGAGCAGCAATATGCTAATATATTTCATATCATAACGTTTCTCTGCATTTGTAATTTTTTACGTGATTTCCAATATTTTAATTTGACCTACCAAGGCAACAGCGTACGTTTCGCGGCACGCTCCTCCAATGCGTATTACCCTGCCACACACGCTGGGCTTCCAGGGTGCCCGGTGTTCTGAGAGCTCCTGCAGTGTCCGAGAGGAGCTGGGAGAACTCTGGCAGGGAAGGTCGGGGCTCTCTGTTTTCCGCTGGTGTAAGAGCCCTCTGCGCCCCCCTCCCCGCCCCCATCGGCCCTGGACATTGCCCCTTCCCCGGCGCTTGGAGCCCCGCTGCCCCAGCCCCGCGCTGCAGGGCAGGGGATGGGGGCTGGGAGGAGGGGCAGAGCCCCGGACGGGCCGCCGCCTCCCCGGGCCGACACGTGGCTCCGGCGGGTCCTGGGGCTGGCGGATGCTGCGGTGCCGGCCCGGTGGGGTTCCTCTGCCACTCTGCGGCGGAGGGGCTTTCACGGCATCCTTTTTCTTCCTTTCCTTTTTTCCTTTCTCTTCCCCCCCCCCCCCCCCCCCCGCATCCGTCCAAGTTTTCTTTTACAAAAACCCAAACTTTTTTCTTCTTTACTTTTTTTTTTTTTCTTTTTTTCCCCTTGCAAGAGCCACGCCGTGGAAAGACGGCGTGGTGGAGGGAGAAACCCCTCCCCTTCCCCTCCCCCCGTGGCTCCTTCCTCGGAAAAGAAACATTTTGGGGGTTTCCTCCCCTCCTACCTCTCCCCTCCCTTCTGTGCCGCTCCGCTCCCCCGAGCCGAAGCCGCCGCCGCGGCGCCCGCCCGCCCCGCGGCCGAGGAGGGCCCGGCGGGGCAGCCTCGCCGCCCCCGGTAAGCCGCGCACCGGCCCCTTTGTGAGCAGAGGGGCCGGGGGGGGATGCGGGGAGCGGGGCCGCCTCCGTTTGGCTTCGGGGCGGGAGAGCGGCGGGGGCCGGGCCAGGCAGCGCCGCTGTTGCCCCGGCGCTGAGCGCTCGCTCGCACCGGAGGCAGCGCCGCCCGCCCGTGGCCCCGGAGGTGCCGAGAGTAAGTTGTGCTGCGTTAACTGGAAGCGGCCTTTTTGGGGGGGGGCTGCGAGGAGTCTGTCTGTCTGTCCGTCTGCTCCGATCTCCCCTTGGCTTGCGAGGGGGTGCAGCCCCCACTGATTTGGCTCCTGGGGGTGTTGGGGCCTGCTCTTGGCTGGGAAGAAGAAGCGTGTTGGAGCTTGGGGGGGCTTTTCCCGAGGAGTCGAGGGAGATTTGGGGTGCCGGGATCTCACTGCCGGTCTTGAAGGGAGCCATGTGCTGTATTGGGGTGGCGGCGGGGTGCTGGGAGTAGCCTGGGAGGCTCCACGGGGACTGTCCTGCTGTCAAGGTGTTCTTCACGGCGTCAGGACAGGGAGCTCTTTCTTTTAAAGTGAAACCTGCAAATTATGTAATGTCTTAGATGGGTCTGTAGGGAAGCAGCCGCACAGGTCTGGGTAACTTGGTCTTCACAGCACTTCTTTCACATAAAGCACTGGAGAAGCGATGCTCAGAGTGTTGTTACACTTCGTCTTAGCTGGCAAAGGGAGTGAAGGCGTTACAGGGAAGAGGGGTAACTGTGAACCGGGGGTGCACATGCCCGGTTGGGGTTGCCTTGAAGGGCGGAGAAACTCGCCGTCCTCCAGACCTGGCACAGTCAGAACGCAGCCTCACACCTGCTGTTTCTCAGAAGATCAGTGCTGCGCGCCCATGAAAAGCCTCATCGCAAAGGTTATCGCTAAATCCTCCTTCTTTATGCAATCTGAGTCATGGTGCTCACAGCCATGCAGGATCCGCTACTCACTTTTTCCCACAAACACACGCGCTGTTACTGAGAATTTTGGAATGGTTACCGCGTAAAACCTCAGCTCATGCTACTCTTAGGTTTCTTTTTCTTTTTTTTTTTTTTAATTTAGTTTAAGTGTATATTACTTCTTGCTAAAACAGGCTGGGAAACAGGATCTGGATGAATCCCAGAGGTAGCTGAGAAGAACTCAAGAATGCTAAGTTAATGTTCCTGGCTTTTTTCTTCTCCTACATGGTGAAGAAGGGAGATGTGGCTTGACCATTGTTCTGGAAAGTTGAGGGTAAAGAGTATTGTTAGCAAGCTGCTATTTAGGACTGTGTGGTCCAGACAGTGCCATTTACTAGTTCTAGTCCTTGCAGCTCTCAGAGAATTTAAATGAAAAACCCAGTCACATGTTGACCATACTCAACTCTGTAAAATGGGGGAATCGGAAATAACTAGTTTCCTGATGTTTCATTCTCTATTGACTGTGTCCTTAGGAAGGTATGCAAGCATATCTTCTTTCTCCAAACAACTGCAACTGCAATTCAGATTCTGTGCGAGTGTCAAATGGCCCATTCAGTCACAGCGGGGCAATGGTCATGTGCTTTAAAATCATGCACATGCACAGAAGTTTGTGAGACTGAGGCTGTATTATCACATAATGTTGCTTTTAGTTGAATCAAGTTACGATGAAATGTGGCCAGTCGATGAATGTGGCCAGTCGCTGCAGATGAAGCCAAGCTTTGTTTCTGTGTTCATGAGTGATTCTGCTGGGTATGTGATTTAAAACATAGTTGTTGAAGTATGGATTCTTGTTCCCTTCAGAGGGGACGGCTCTTGGGCACAAACCCGCAGGATTACTGGGATGCCAACCTCCCACACAAGTTCCCATCTTTTCCTGAGTTAAACTGGGATCTGGGCCTTTGTTATTTCTGTGTTCCTTGTTAATATTCTGTATGTTGCATGTCCTTTAATAACCTGTCTTATCACTTACTTAAAAGTGGGGTTGAGTGGCAACACAGGGGTTTTCTGTAAGATTGTGTTGGAAGGCACAGGTAAACTGTGCTTGGGTCCCCAAAATGGGCATAGAGGAGCACTAGGGAGAGGCTGAGCTTCTTCAGATCTTTCCAGGTGTGTGTCTCTGTCCTCAGTGTGTCTGCTCAGAGAAGGCCAAATTCAGTTTCCAGATGACAGCTTCAGACATGCAGCCAGTGCCTCTTGCCCTCCTCAGTCCAGCTGGGATTTCTGTGAAGTTGGTGGTCGGTTTGTGCAAGGATAGAGCTGGGGCTGGGTGGTGTAAATTCTTAATTGCTGTCACTAATACTGTGGTTGCATTGCTGAGAAACAAAGGAGAAAATGTGCCTTTAGAGCTGTATTTTTTCCCTTGTTTCTCTTTTTCTCTGTCCCCACTGGGAATGTTTTGCTCTTTTCTCCTAGTTTTTCCCTGCAGCTCCTTGCCACCCGCTCTCCTCTTGCCACCCACAGGCTTCTCTGTCCTGATTTCTCCAGCCTTGGTTTGGTCAGCAATAAAGAGATAGTGCCAATACTTAAATATGACATCATTTTGTTCGGGTTGATACTGTGGTTAGATTAATAAAAGCTGTGGGGAGGTGGTGTGTTCCTGAGTTGTTATTCCAGGCCACTGCAGACCTCAGCTAGTGCTGCTTGCCAGAAGCTCACAAGATGGGAGAGGAAGGCACATGCATCTCTGTAACTTAAGATGTGGATGGTGTGAGAGCTGAGTAAGCCATACAGGAGCCATATATTTTAGAGAGTAAAGGTGTTAAGCGTGTATGTCATTAGGAGGCATATTTATTTAAAATAATGCAACTAAATGCTACATTAATTAGATCCTTGGTTACGTGTAAGTAGAGGCAGAGGCAGGTATGATAGCAACTTATCCCCTTTATCCTGTCAGTCTACTTCATTACAACCTACTCTTCTGGTTTGCATTTGTGCATATCCTGCATCCTTCTGCCTCAGTAAGGTATTTATTAGCTCACCATTTTGCTGAAATCTGTCTCAACTTTTTAAAAAAAAGGTGCAGTGCTGTTTGATGTAGTAGGATTTGGTGACTTTGTGTTAGTGAGTGATCAAAATGATGAGTAGAATTCTTCCCCCTCTCCCCTCACCAAGTGTCAGGTTTCAAGTTAAGATTTAGAAGTGAGAGGTGTAGAAAATCCTACTTTTTAAACTTCTGGAACTCAATGCTTCTGTTCAATCGGTATTTAATAGTGTAAAAATGTAAATTCCGTTTTAGTAGAATGGCTAAATGCTGGTTTGTGTTGTCTTTGGAGACTTCAGAGCTGCCCCTTATTTTCATCCTCTTCAGTGGAGAAATGAAAAGGCCTGTGTGCACTTCACAGGAAATGAGTGTCTGATACAGGCTCGCAGGCTGCACATTTCCAAGAACTGCTCTCAAGGTATTTTGATAATGCACATTCTCTCTGCCTTCTCCCTTCCTGCTCCTCCTGCACTTTGTGTACTTCTGCTTGTTCGCAAACACATGCAGAGTTGAGGGGAAGAATCAAACGGTGCCACTGTTAAGTTTGCAGATGGGCTCCTTTAGCTTTGTACTGGAGCAGGGGCTGGGAAAATTGGGACAAGCTGGCAGCATTCGGTTGCCCTTGTTGCAGAGGGTTTTTGTCCTTCCCCTCACTCCCTGCAAATGCTGAAAAAAAATTTGACTTCAGAATGTGACTTGTGCAACGAAGGAGTTTTTGCATGTATGTGATTCTGCAGTTGAGAAACAGTTTGGATCTACTTTCGTACTTCCTCAGTAGCAAAGTTTATTTGAAAACTTAGGCTAAAGCTAAGAAAATGAGTGTGGCTGTTAGCAGTTGGAAAATGCCAGAGATCTGCAATCTGTACTGTGTAGCTGGGCTTCTGCACATCCTGCTGAAGGCCCCTTGCTGAAGCTAAGGGGATTCAGCATAAGTTTGCCTCGGTTCGCACACCAGTGATGATAGCACAGGTTTGATTGTGCAGGAATGGATTGTTTGTGCTTTTTGACAGATCACCAGTGTTGTTCTTTATCCATATTTTAGTTCTACCTTGTATTCTGGTGAGATTTTGTGGTGTGGAAGGAGAGAAGTTGGAGCAGGAGAAACATTTACCGCTTTAGCAGTAAAGACTGAAATCTGCTGTTTGTGTAGGGTGCATGCCGATTTTCACGTAAGCAGATCCAAAGAAGAGGTGCTGTTCTTTTTAGTCATCAAAGAAAGAGGAAAACATGGACAGAGCTATTTTAACTCTGCAGCAGGTCCATCGTTGATTCCTCATATTGACTTCATATGCCCTTGTTTACTACTTCAGTTTTGCACAAAGGACATTTATGCCTTGTGCTGGGCTCCCCTTAGTGTTATGTCAGGTTTGAATGGTTAAGAGATGTCTTAAAAAGGTGTTGCTCAAAACCCCAGCCCTTTGCTGCTGGATTCCTCTGCCTAAGGTCTGCTAAAGCATGATGTGGTGGGTACAGCATAGAAACAAAGCAAAGACATTTGAGAGGAAGAGAAATGAGACTTCTCAGATCAGCTCTCTCACTTTCCCCAGTCTACATGATTGGAGTTTTTCCTTTTATGAGTTTTCAAATTAGTTACTTTTCAATCTTGGTCACCTTTGAACTTCCTCTCATCTGGTTTTCTGAAAGAATACAAAAAGAATGTCCTGATTGTACTGTATCTTTCTCTAGCATCCTCTTGTATATATATCTGCTCTCTAAACTGAGCAAGAAATTTCTCCAGTCTCTCTCTGTACAATTACGTGTTGCTTCTTATTACCCATCTTCAGGCCTACCCTCTTTGTTTCAGCTCTGTATGTTTTTATTTCAGGTAACTAGAACTCTCTCAGTATTCTCTCAGGTGGTGACATTACTGTTACATTCCCATCCATTTTGCACCCTCCCAGTCCCACTTGCCTCTTGGTTGTTAAATGACTGCTTTTGCATTCGGAGCTGGAGCTTTCCTTAATGAACCCTCAGCATTGTTACTTGGCTCATTGGTCAGCTGCACCACTTAATTAATTGCTCTTGAAAAGATAGACCCAGCTGGTTTTTCTACAAGCCTGCGTGCATTTGTGTGTGTCAGGACAGAGTCCTGCCTGACCTCCTGCTGCCTTCCTGCTGATGAATTTTTAATGACCTCTGACTTCTCTGTCCTGCAGGGAGTGAAGTGATTTTGTCACTGTTTACCCTGGGAAGGCAATGGAGAGGGCTCGCTACATTTTGAGTTGGATTTAAGTAACATGAGGCTGTGAGCTGCCTGCTGGGGAGCAAGGTTAGCCTCGGGGGTGTTGTGGGTACTGACAGCTTGAAGATGGAGAGACAATTCTAGGAAGAGACCTGGGTCAGCCTGTGAGTTTGCACAGTCACGGGGGAGGGAGCTGCTTGCATAAAAGATGGGGGAGCCTTTGGGCTGCTTGTACCCACCAGCCTGTTGAGGAGTGAGGTGGGCTGCTCTGCAAAGTGGGCTGAGTCAAACCAGGGGGAAGATGCAGTGGCTGGGAGAGTGGCAGAGAGGTGACCAGATGTGCAGGGGCTGAAGTCCCTTGGTTTCCTCCGGCCACCCCTCTTCTACCTCCCATTCACCCTGTGGCATGACTGCCCCATGTCTTCTGCCCATCTGCTTTACAGGTCCTGGCATCTTGCTGGCTCTTTAGCTTGTGTTCCATGTCTTGCTTTTTGACTTGCTTTGAGGAAGCACAAAGTGTGTCCTGTCATCTGTTGTTTCTTCAGGTGCCATCTGCCTGATGGGGAACTCTCCCAGGGGGTTGGCTCTCCCCCCACACCAGGTAGCCTTGTGCTGCTCCTGCTTTAGCAGCACATGTCAAAAAAAGTTCCTTCCAATACTTGCAGCCCTCTGGCAATTGCTAGTGCAGCTGATTTGCTTGAGAGAACACTTGCTTGAGAGATGGTCTCTTTGTATCTCAGCCATCCATTTCCAATTCCAAATCTCCAGGTATAGTCCACCGTGCCCAGCTGGCTTTCTGCTTTAATGTCACTTTTCCCTGTCTCTTCTGATAGAGCCCCCTCATTTTTCCTTTCAGGTTAATCAGCATTAAATACTGGGAAATCTCAACATCCTGTGCAAGAAAAAAATACCTGCTTGCTTGTGTAACTTTTCTGCAGTGTTCCTGTCCCCACTAGCTGGTATCCCACTCAACTAAATTATTCCCCCTGAGGTTTTCTGTTTTTGATAAACTGAAAATGCCATATGTTTTCTGGGTTTTGTTTTGTTTGTCTTGGCCACCTACTGTCCCAGTTTCCTAACAGCCATCCTCATATAAATTTGTTCCCTACTGTCAATAATTTATATTCCTTTATATTGGCTCCTCCAGGATGATTTTTTCATCTTCTGAAGGATTATTGAGGTTGTAGAGAGATTTGAATAGGGACTGTGGTTTTGTAGTGTATGTGTGTTTGATGTCTCTGATCCACAGCAGAAACTCTTGCCAGCTGTTGCACCTACAGTGATACCTGCAGTGTGATCCATATTGTCCCCCAAGCCTGTCTTCTTAGCCAGGCAGCATCTCTGCTGTCATTTGTGGGAGGCCTGCACACTCTGTCACTTAAGATTTCCTAAATAACCTTTCATGACTTAATTTTTTTTTTAATTCTTTTTACTTTTAACTCTCAGGACTAGTTTCTTTATTTTGTGTGTTGGAAATCCCCCACTATAAAACTTAGTGTTGTGGTGTGTCTGTGCTTTCTGACCCTTGCTCTTTGCTCTGAAGGCACAGTAACTGGTGCTGCATAATGGCCCCTCACATCTTTTGAAGCTGGTCCTCCTGAAGAGCCAAGGCAGGGTGTTTCCCTTGTCCCCCTGTGGTCCTGTTGGTTAATCATCTGGGACTCTTCTAGCAGCATAGTTCTGGTAAGGATTCTGAGCCAGCTTTAGCTGCAGACACTGCTAATTCCTCAGAGTTAGCTGCTTCTTTGAATTCCTTTCCGGCTCAGTGTGATGGTTTTGATAAAAAGCCGGACCACTGATGGCTTTTGTGTCTCAGGATTTACTCATTTCCTCAAACAGGGTTTTGGAACAAAGTCAGTTTAGTAGAGAGAGGCAGAGGAAATGTACCTGTGCTGCTGGTCTGGGGGTGGGGGAAGCTGGTAATGCTGAGGAGCCATGATGGCTTGGAGGCAGCCCTGGGCATCGCTACCCCCTTCCCACTGATCCCTCTCTCAGCAGGGAGATGGGATGGAGCATTTCAAGTAGGGAGACACGAGGGACTGCTGTTATCTTGGCATCTTTCTTCTTCCTCCTTGTGTCCTCTCCCTGTCCCCTTGTTTCTGCCCCCAAGGTGGGGAGAGCTCCAGCCACCTTTCCAGAGGGCTGCTTCCTGAGCTGGTATGTGGTGTGGAGGGAGGGATGGCAAGGCAGCAGCCCAGATTCTGTGTTCCCTGGCCAAGCACAGGGCTGAGGTTTTGTGTAGCTGTGCAGCACTGACATTGACAGGAATGGCTGCTCGCTGTGAAACTGCAAAGGTCAGGAGCAACGCCACTGGGCTTCCCTCACTTACCAAAAATGCTGTTGGCCAGAGGCAAGCAACAACTCTCTGCTTAAGCCAAAGCAGGATAGGCTCAGCTGCAGCTTTGGAACTTAGTAGTAACTCCTCCTGATTTCCTTTTTCTATTTTTTTTTTCTTCTTGTTTCCCCAGTTACAGGAGAAGGCAGAAATAATTTAGTCTTCAGTAGAAGATATCTTTGGCAGAAGTCAGATGGTAGTTTTGGTAGTTTTACTTGCTGTGGAATAAGCTGTAGTTGCTTGTGGCTACTGCAGAGCAGCCTCTGAGACCAGGGAAGTGATGAGACTTCTCTGTTCTGAAATGGCAGGATTACAGTTTCACATTGGGCTATTTAGATGAGGAGTAGGCTCTTGTATTTGAACAAGTTTCTGAAAGTGCATAGTATTTCCAAGGCTTGAAAAGGGGACCCTAAAAATGGATGTCTTTCTTCTAGCTCCTTCAATTAGCTCAGTCAAGACAATTGGTTTTTCCTTTAAACTGCCACCTTGTTGGGTTTTTATTAACATGTGTCATGGAGAAACCAAAGTGCTCGCAGACTTCCCTCCCTTGAAGAATATTTGTCAGAGATCACACTGTCTTGTGGGTTTTCTTGGAGTAAAAACCTTTCAGCCCCTATCAGCAAAGTGCCATATTAATTCAGAAAACATGTGTCATAGAAAAATATGTTAAGAAGTACCAAACATTAATATCAGATCCATGCAAAGTTATTTGTGGGTTTTGAAGTATGTTCTCCAGACCCAAATGTCAGGAAGTGTTTGATAAGACAAGTGTTCTCGCAAGGTGTCCAACTGCTGATTCCCAGAGCCTGCATGCAGGATCTTCCTGCACTGTGTCTCTGCTGTGCGAAATAGGAGCTGCCACAGTGTGTGTGCTGCCTCAGCTTTTTTTTTAAATATTGCATCCTTGGATGCTGGTTGTATAGGGAAATGCAGTTTTGGTTTGGGGTATGTATTGTGGTGTGGTTTGGTTTTTTTCCCACATATTCTCTCATGTGTCAGACATAATGGCACCCTCACATCAAACTGCCATGGCATAAAAGATAGAGGGAACTGCAATGTCTCCAAGGCCTGCTTTGTGCTGGAGAAATTGGCTGTGATTAACACTGGTCCTCTTGGCTGAGCTGGGCCACATTCTTCCTCTAACCACAGCTCCCTCTGTTCTCTTTGGCATGTCTGTCTGTGCATCTCCTTTCCCTTCCCCCTCCATGATCCTTTCTGGATCAGCCCTGGTCTCCTTGGCTGTGGCAGGGTGCTCATTGGTGTGACCGTGCACCGTGGCGGTGACGGCGTGGTTCAAACCTGTGCCAGTGTGTGGCAGGCGGTGGCGGCCTGAGAGCCAGCCTGGCCTACCATTAAACCCAGAGCTGCGTGCTTGGCTCTTACCAGGGAGTTTTCTTCCAGCCCTTTGCTCAAGCTTTCCTTTGAAACAGCCTTCCCAGCCACAAATCAGTGGGCAGCACATTTCTGTGGGATGCAGACGTGCAAACAAGCGATGTCTGCTCCGGCACTGCTGCCTGGAGTAGGGACGCTGTCGCAAGGCCTTGCAGGGTACGTTAGGGAGAGCTTTTCCTAATCCCAGCCTCCATCTAACTGCTCTGGGAACTGCAGGGTTGATATCTGGGAGATGTCAAAGCCAAATGGAGCAGGAATGGAAAAGTGTAATAATGGGATGGCAATAATGTGTAATAATGGGATTTTGCTAGTGGCAAGTCAGTGTAGCTTGTGGGGTGTGTGCCCAGTTTGGACTGGGCTGGGGAGGATGTGGAGAAGCGATGTTACATGGGTACAAGTGAAGCTGTGCAGGGCCTGCCTCTGAAAGGCCTGCAGAAAGCTGGGATTGTTTTTTCAGCTTGCTGATGGATCCACTGACAGACACGTGACTGCACACATGGTGGTCTGCAGCTCCACCAGGTCAGTGGGTTTACTTTTCCATCTGAGAGGTGAGGAGGAAAAGTCTTGAGAGCTAGGGAAGCAGGGCAGAAGAGTGTGGGCCAGAACAGATTGGGTCACAGTGAATGGATACCTATGTGGTATCAAATTAGATACTCTAAATGTTGTGTTTTGTATTCAGAACAAGTTGGGACTTTGCTGTTCTGAATCCTTAGGTTTATTTTTGTCGCCATCATCTCTTAATATTAGAGTGTTATGGTTCCTGCTTTTGGAAGATGATGGCAACTTTATGGTCTTTCCACTTGTCCTTGGGCCACTGTGAGCTGCCTGGACCTACTCAGCTCATGGCTTTGTAAATAGCAATAATAACTACAACAGCAACAATCTGCTGTCTCTGTTGCTATCTGAAGTGCTGTATACGTGTTTCTACAGTAACACAGATCAAAGAGATAGAGACAAACAACCTGTCCCCAGATTTGTTGTATTTTAGATCCACATTACAGCAAACTAATGGGCTTAGTCACCTGCTTGATGGATGTCTTTTTCTTTTCAAAGGATGGATTTGCTCTTAAGTAAAGCTGTGCAGAAACTGGGAAGTGCCGCATCAGAGCTTTTGAATTTGGACCACTTGCAGTCCTGACATTCAGAAACTCATCCCTATGGGTGGCAAAGACAAAGAGGTAAGCTTTTTCAAGTGTCCTAGAAGAAGAGTTCGAGGATGCATCATGGCTGAGTACTTGAGGCTGATGTTGAACATGCCAGATTTGTCAAGCCCCAGGGTGCAGGGCTGGCTTGGCTGACACCACACGCTGTGCACAGTCCCCTGGTTTACTAGAATTGTCTCCTTATATAAAACACCCTGCCTTGCCTGGGTCGTGAGTGAGGAGGAAAGCAGAATGCCCTGTGTCAAGAGCACTTATTTTGAAAAGCTCTTGAACTTGCAGTAAATCAGAAAGTCTGGGGAAACTTATCCAGCCTTTTAATTCAGCAGGACACCAGCTTTTTAGGATATGTTGCTTTGGCTGCAAGCATTGTTCTGACTTGCAGTAGAGAGGTAGTAACTTGTTTGGGCGTTGGGGTTTTTTGGGGTTTTTTGGAGGGGAAAAGAGGGAAAGCAAATCATGGTGTGACAAGTCAGCAGAACTAATTATGCATGTGTGTTTTATTACACCCCTGGCTTATTCCTAATCCTGGGTCTGCACATCCTCTGTGATGTGGAGGCTGTGTACGCCTAGGACCTGTTGAGCCATTAAAAGTGAACCTTAAAGGTAGTATCAGGAAGCACTTTTAGGGCTAATATTACTGTAACTAATGCTGTGCTGCAGGCCAGGCACTTAGCTCTTGGAAATGGGTCAGTGAAGCTAAACAAATTCCCCCCATCTCAGGCTCTGACCTATATGTAGATTTCAAACTAAATGAACAAATTGTCAAGGTGCTATTTTTGCATTTACTTTGAATTTGAAATTATGACAGTCTCAGTTCTTAGTCAGCCAGATTTCTAGTAGCAGTGGATTTTTCTTAAAGGACTTGGGTGAATGACTAAAGGTTGAAAACTGGGAGAAAACCAGTTTGGGTTTATCTTCTGTCAAATAGAATCTGCAGCCCTATACAAATTATATATTTGTTGTTATTTTTAAAACTAGCCTGGAATTGAAAGACAGCTGCCTGCTTCTGTTTTTTTGGTTGAATTAAATTTCCAACCTCGACCCGTGAAATTGGCAAAATTTCCATTTGGACCCAAGAGAAATTGCTGTTTAGGAAGGTTCTTTATCACTCCTTTTGAAGCTACAGCTACAGCCCTGGAGGCACCTAGCAGATGACCTCTGTTTCCTATAGGAGCTGATGTCAGAGGGCCCTGTAGCTTCCTCACCAGCAGAGAGAAGAAGGAGAGGAGCAGTGATGCTACAACTCCTTGTGGTGCCTTCGATGCTGAGTTTTCAGTGGTGATAGATGGCCCTTGTTGCTGTAGTGGTGACTGTGTGTGTTTGCATCCTGCTCACTAAATCACCTTCACCTAAGATTTATTCTGACTTGCTGAATAGTCTAAGCAGCTTTCAACTGCTGGTTTTTTTTTTCTTTCTTTCTTTTTAAATGGAAAAGAAAAACCCAACTTGATTAACTCCTTCCCACCCCTCCCACCTTTCTCTAAGCATGGAATTTCCCTCCTACTATGAAACTATGTAGAGGGCAGGATCAACAGCACTCAGAACAGTACCAGGGACATTAGCAGCTTGTGGACTGCAAATCACAGGGCGATAAGCTGGATAAGCTTCCTAGGCTGCTCTTGGAAAGGATGCTTAGGGCTCCATATATGAAACGTGCCTGGCAGCTACATTATTCATATTACTGTTAAGTATTGAGAGAGATGTTAGACTAGAAAAGGTATCTGTGGTAAGGCACTGCCAGGCACATGCCTGCTCTCCCTAACTACTGTGCCCCTGTGAAGGAAAGATGTGTGTCCTCCCCTGGGGTGCAGTGGCCACCAGCATAGCCACCCCGCTGGCACGAGCACCAAAAGGAATGTGAGGCTTTTGAATAGCTGGCAAAGGGGAACCTTGCAAGGAGCTAAGCTTAATTAGAAGCTCTCCCTGCAGAGCAGGCCCAGCACAGGTCCCTGCACATTCCCTGGGGGGCTGCCTGCCTGCCTGATACAAGCCCTGAGCCCCAGTGCTCTGGCAAGTCTGTGGTGGCAGGGGGGGGGGATTGCTGGAGATGAAGTGCGTCTTCCTCTGCTGCAGGCTGTGCCAGCACTCTGTTCTGCTCCAAGCATGGCTGTGCTGTGAGTGAGTATGACTGGGTTAATGGAGTATGTCAAGGGAGCGAGGGCAGCATTTGGCAGCGAGCTACTGACTTGTCAGGCCTGGGGAAGTGGTATGTTACAGCTCAGCTTCTCACACAGAATGAGCCTCTCTGGCTTAGGGCTGTGGTTTTTTTATTTGTGTCTATACAGACACACACATTTAGAATATATATATTTTTTAATATAATTGAAGTGACTTGGATGGCTGATGGCAACAGTGGGTTCAGAAATGCAAAACAGCCTGGTGATAACACAAGGTGCAGGAGATGAGCAGGGTCATGACAGTACATTAGAGGACGGTGACTGGGAGCGGGCAGCATTGTCTGCAGGCAGGGGGAGTTGTCCTTCTGGGAGAAACAGAAGTTAAGAGTCTGGAAGGGCATCAGCAGTGCCTGGTACCAGTGTTAAGTGAACTCATTCAAGGTAGTTTCAGCCTTGAAGTTGATGTAACATTTCTTGAGTGGTCTTGATCTGAGACCTTTGCTTTCTCCTGACATAGTGAAACAGGCATGTCTTGGGACAAGGGAGTGGTTCCTGGGATTTGGTGAGAAAGGCTCATACCTGTCTTCTGCTTTTGCTAAGTCCCATTGTCAATCTTTTTGCCAGAGAAGGGGTTGGAGAAGTGTGAGGAAACCTTTCTACCTTTCACTGAATGACAAAGTAAATTATACTTTCCTCCTTTAGGAAATCTTTCCCTTTTCATTTGTGGTGTCATTTCACCTCTCCAATCTCAAGGCCACTCTGAAGAGTCCCGAATGTCTATCAGAGGGAAATCTTGAAATGTTGAGATCTGCTGGGTTCAAACTAGCCTGCTGGAGGGTGTGTAGGAGCCCTTGGCTGTGAATCACAGAAACCCAATGGATGCCAAGCTCTGTAAAGTGCCACCTTGTGCTGGTGGGGATCCAGCTGGAGCCCTTTCTGCACATATATCCTTGGTTTTCCCCACAGCTGGGGGTTGGTGACATGCAATAGCTCCTTGATACCCTCTTTGGTACTCGTGCTGGACTTTCTCCCACGGGAAGTGTCTTGCCCAGGTTGAAGAAGGTACTGGGTTTGCCTCACTCTCCTTCTGTCCCACAGGCTGGATGCAAAGGAGGAAGCATGGTAAAGGCAGCATCTGTCCAGGATTCATGGGCTCTTTGAGAGATGATCAGAGGGAGGCCAGATGACCTGCACAACACACAGAGCACCGTTTCTCCTCTGCAAAGGCAGCATCGGAGCGTTCTCCCCAGCCCCGTGCCGCCCGGCTTGCCCGATCGTTTCCGGATGTTTCGTAGCTGCGAGTGGGAAGTCCTGGAGCGATCCCTCAATATCCTCCAGGCCAGTGACTTCTACTGGGGCCCCTTGTCTGTGGGGGAGGCTCACGCCAAGCTCCAGCGGGAGCCTGTAGGCACCTACTTGGTGCGGGACAGCTCGCAGGGGAACTGCTTGTTCAGCCTGAGCGTGCGGATGCCCACGGGGCCCGTCAGCCTTCGGATCTCTTTCCAGGAGGGCTATTTCCGCCTCAAGAACTGGTTTTCAGACTGCGTAGTCCGGCTGCTGGAGCTGGTGGTGGCGGGGACCCGGAACAACCCCTTGCACTTTGATGAGATGGGGGGAACTCCCCTGGTCTTCTCTGAGCCCTTGTGCCGGAGCCGCCGGGCAGTGCCCACGCTGCGGGAATTGTGTCGCCAGAGCCTCCCTGCTGGTGCCGCAACAGAGGACAGAGCAGGGCTGGGGGGCTCCTTGGGAATGTGTCTGAGGGAAGAGGTGTTCTCACCCCTGGATAGAAGGGGAGGGTCAGAGGGGAGCGTTGGCCCCAGCCCCTCTCTGTCCTGGGCTAGGAGATGATGGATGCATATGGGAGATGAAAGGAGATGCCTCTTTTATGGCTGTGCTGGTGGGATGTGTGCCACACCAGTGATGCTGGACTGGCTGCTGGGAGAGGAAGGGGGAGGGCAGAGGGAGCAGAGCTTGAACCCAGTGGCTGTGACAGATGTGTCCTCATACATACATAGTGAGTGTGACTTTCCCAGATGTGCCTGGGGTAAAGCCAGACCTAAAGAGCAGACATTGCCACTGCCACAAAGTCCTCCTCTTTGCTCCATTTATAACTTAAAAGCTTCAGAAAAAGGTGAGCTGCTCGTCTTCCCAGGTCCACCCTGTGTTCTCTTCTACCCCAAAGTGCTTGAGCTCATTCCTGCCTCAAATCTGCCCTGGTGGAGTGCAGCTGAGTCCAGTCCCACAGCAGTGCAGCTTGGACATTGATGGGCGTGACCCTTGTGCTGACCCACGAAGCTATGGTGGAGCAAGAGCACGTTTCACTCCCTGCAGCACAAATGTGATGCCTGTTACTTCAGAGGCCGGTGTTTCCACCAAGTGAAACCATTGCAGCCATGTACAATACATGCAGCTTCACTGGCTTTTGCATTGCTTTATTTGATTGGATTTTGGAGAGTGAAGATGGGTTATGCTGTACTTAAGGGCATGGCATTCCTGCAGAGATAACCCTGGTCTGGAGAGTTGTATCTGCCCTGGGAGGGTGTGAAGAGATGGGATCCTGCACCCTTTCTTAAGCTCATGTGATAGTGTGCTGCTGCCATCTGTCGAGCATCAGAAGATGTTTTGGTTTTGCCTCTGAAAGGCAAGGAATTTTTTATATAAAACTTCTAAAATTTTAATAAAATTTTTATATTGATTTTTAAAAGTCAGTGAATACTTGGTGATAACTTCACTCCCTTCTAATGTTAGAAGCCCAGTTAGTTTAGTGCCCAGCCTTGGCAATCAAACTGAAACTGACTTAAGTGAATTTCTCATAAAGAACACAAGCAGAGCATAAATGAGTGGTCCTAGCTGGGAACATTAAACTTAAATTCATCTTGTAGTGTAATGTAGTGAAGAATTTTCTAAACAGAGAATACTTCTGAAAATCTCAGCCCTACATTTTTAGGAAGTTTTTTTAGTACCTCAAAATTTGTACTGAGTGTTTGAAAAAAAATAAGTAATTCAAGATCTTAGAACAGGGCACAGCATCAGTGAACTTGAACTGGTGAGTATGAGTACACATGAGAGGAACACAGTTGGCTTAAATAGGGTCATGGTTCATTTCAGGGATAATCGGTATGATGTCTTCAAAATAAGTGATTGAAAACAGCTACATGAAAGAAGAAATTCAGATACTCTAAAATTTGAGCCAAACTATTTTATAGGCTGCTAAGCATCCATGGCTGGGCAGACAGCCTGCTTTGCTCATGCTGACTTTCCTCTTCAGACCTGTATGGAAGAAAAAAGCTGAACAGAGAAAGAGAGCACACTGAATTTGCTCTATTGTCTTCAGCTGTTTTATCTGAGGAACTAAAGTGTGTGGTCAGCACAGAGAGAGATACAGGCTGTGATTCATCACAGGAGCCTAACTTAGACACTCTGAATTATTCTCTGTAGGGCTTTGTTGCCCTGCTGGCAGTGAGGTGCCTGGCTGCCTGTCTCAGGGCATTGGCTTATCAACCAAGGTAGTTAGATTAAGTGTCAGGGAAGTGGTAATCTTGTCCTTGCTGCGTGCTCCTTCCAGCTGCCGGAGGCCAGAGGCAGCTCGGTGGCCCTGCAGCTACTGTGTCTCAGCCCAGTGCAAAAGCAGGAGCTGGGATTGTTCATTTCTGCAGGGTGTGTGCCCTGGGGTGGCTGACATGTGGGCATAGTGTTGCTTGCTGCCAGCATCTGAGGTGGCTCTGGGCACCTCTGGGACCGTTCCTGGGCTCTTGGGTGAAGGCCCTGCCTCAGCAGGGTCAGACACACAGCTGCTCTCCCTCTCTGCCATGGAAGAGTGGGACTGGATCTGCTGGCCCAGGCATTATGTCCACCCCTCGATCCTTTGCTTTCTTGAAGGTGTCTGCTGAGGTGCCTTGGCTCCCTTCCTGCCTTCCCTTCAGAAAGTAAGGGGGTGGAGGAGCAGTATAATTTCTTCCGTGTTTAGAACTGAGCACAGGAATGCTTCTGTTTTCTGGCCATGGTTATACCTCACTGAGGGAAGAGCTTTCTGACAGTATTGCTCTGACCTGGCTGTGAACTGCTCTCATTTGGCCACAAATGAGCATCTTGGGTTGTGCAGCTGGGGGCTGCAGAGGAGCCCTATTTGCAGCCTGGATTGCACTTTAGGAAAATCACACCATAGGAGAAGGAAATAGTTTGTATTTTAATAAAGTCTACTTTATTTTGTTCCCTTTTTTTTTTTTTTTTTTTTTGTTTAATTGCGCAGCAAGCACTTGTCTCAGTCTTACAAGTAAGTCAATTCCATGCAGGGCTGCAGCGAATTGATTTGAGATCTGTGGATGAAAAGCAGTGAATTACTGCCAAGCATTGTTATATTGTGGAAGTTGAAAGCACATCATGTGTGAGTATCCTCATTATTCCCAAGGAGAGGTCACTCTGCAGATCAGGATTGGTGCAAGAAAGGAAATCAATGTAGAAAGAACAGGAAAGTGAAAAGTGCATTGGCTGAGGCAAGCATTAGAATCCTTCATTCTCTGCTTGGATGTTGGAGGAGAAACGTTTTTTTTCAGCTCTTGAGAAAAAAGATGTACAAAGCAAAAGGGTAAGAATTTACTTCCATGGGGTAACACTATCCTGCTGTGTTCATTAGAGTGGGAGATGTTCACTTTAATGACGCTGCCTCTGAATGGGTCCCTCTGTCACGTAGGAGTAGCTCCTGGTGGTCTGTATCCAAATGTTTCTTTTGGTGGCTCCTAAGGGGACTTAAAAAGAAATTGCAAACTTCCTCACAACCTCTTGAGCACCATTTGGGGAATAGAAGAAAATTGTTTGCATTTTTATATGTTATGTTATACATTTCTCCAGCTGACTCATTTCACTTTGTCGAGGAAACTTACACAGGCTTTGCAGATGGTTTTTTTCAAGTGTTCTTCCTAACAGCAGAAGTTGAAAAGTTTAGTGCTTGCGAGAGGGGCTTCCTCTACCATGCTGTGAAGGGCCTGGATCTCAGTCCCAATATGCTGCAGGCATCCAGCAGGAAACTGCTCTTTGTCTGCTCCCAGCTAGCTGTCTGTTGGTAGTGCTCTGGGACCCCAAGGGTTAATTTCCAAAAATTCTTCACTGGAACTTGCTAATAACTTCCATATGTACCCATGTGTGTGCTCAGGAGGGGCCCCACAGCCATCAGCTCTTGTAATAATACTTGATTACCTCTGACATAAAGGTCTGTATGTTGTTAGGGATCAGGATTCACAAAAATTCACAAAAAGACACAAGTTTGTGCAAAACCACTTTAAAAGTGTATTAACATTTGGTCATCCTCAGTGATTTCTTAGGTAGTCAAGCTTCAAAATCAAGTCTGTGTACGCACAGGATTGTGTGTAAGGTCTCAGTTTTGACCCTTACCCTGATGTCCCTCTAAAAATGTGTATTTAGTCTTATGTGTCATTAGTCTCTAAGTGTGCAAAACCCCTTAATTTACAACACACCTTGGCTAGGGAAATGTGATGGGTTTGTCTGATGGAGTTTGTTTTGCCCCAGTTCCTCAGATGTTTGGCATCTGTACAGTTAAAACTGCACGCACTGGAGCTTTCTGCCTGCCCTGTGCCATTCCCGGGTGCAAAGGCCAGGCAGATGAGGGCAGCCTTCAGAGAGAAAGCAGGTGTCAGAGGGAGAGGGAGATGTGGCAGAGTTGCTCTGAAACTCCTGATGCCTCCCTGCAGAGCTGCCTGGGTCTTGGCAGGCTCCTGCTGCCTTCTGATCTCAGCTGGGGCTGGCGGAGCTGAGGTTTTGATTCAGGCAAAGCAAAGTACTTCCAAACGTTTCCTATGCAAGGGCTGGCTCAATAGTAGGACTCTTCAGCCAGAAAAGAGATGGCTGAGGTCTGTGGCAGAGATCTATAAAGCCTAAATGCTATGGAGTATGGACCTATAAAGCCTAAATGCTATGGACCATGTGTTTTCTTAAAAATCCAGGGAGGCGTCTGACGAAATACTTCAAGACTCAAAAGGAGACATTTCTTCATGTGACGTATAGTAGCTTAAGCTCTGGAAATCCCTGCCACAGGCCACCTGCAAGGCTAACCTCTATGTGGGTACAAAAAGGGATTAATGGTGATTGATGGAGCACCTCTGGAGGAAGAAAAGCAGAGTTGGAAAACAGGGGAGAGGCAGGATCCAGGTGGAGCTTTTGAGTTCTGTGCCTTGTGGAGCAGACCTCTGCTATGGCAGGAATGTGGGAACAAGGCCGCCTAGGCTCAGCCTGAGGCTCAGCAGCACAGGGGGCAGCCCAGGCTAATTGAGCCAGTGGCTTGGTGAGGGACAGCTGTGCTGAGCTCCCAGAACTGTGCTGGGCCTCTTGAGACACAGGGGTCTGCACCTGGCAGACCTGTACACCCTCCCTGCAGTGCAGTTGCGTGCCCCAGAGTTTGATGGCAGCCCCAAAGGGAGCAGCCCTCCGGCGCTTCTTCCCAGCTTTCACAAGCAGAAAAATTGGGACACCCATCTGATGCCTGGAGGCAAGCATCAGCACAGGCTGAGGATAAAAACATCACCATCATTCAGAATGAGTGAAGGAGTCTCAATTGTCAGCTGGGGGCACTGGGGAGGCCAGCATCAGCCTGAGGTGACGGCTGGTGGGGACAGAGCTGGGGGCTCCCAGCCTGACTAACTGCATGTCAGAAAGGAGCTGCAGAGCTTTGAGAAACAAAGCACTAGGCAGGCTGCTAGGTTCATCCATCCCAGAGCAAATGACTTGCATACACTTTTAAATATTTTTGCCTCCTGAGCTACCTGCTTTCCCAAGACACCACCCTTGGGAGGGTGGTGTCTTGGGAACAAGACAGCAAAGATTGAACAAGAGGGTGGTGTCTTGGGAACAAGACAACAAAGATTGAGAGCTCTCAATCTTTGAGCTGGTCCCAGATGCCACTGAAATCAATGACCAGATTATTGTTCCTCTCTGAAGATTTTGGATTAGGCCTCCCTGTTTTGTCAGGCTGATGTAAGCAAAAAGTGGGTTTTCCACACTAAACGTAATCAAAACAAACCCTGCTCCCACTGGTTTGTGCAACAAATCATGCTGGGGGAATTGCTGGCATTCGGCATGATTAGCCCTAGTGCAGATGCCTTCCAGCTTGTAAACAATAGCCTAAAGGATTGGAGAGGATCACAAACAAAGCACTTACAGAGAAGACAGCATTTTCAAAAGGGACTTGAGAGCTTATGTCCATTGGGGGTTTGTCTTTTAAAAATAAACTAGAAGTAAACAAATTGACAGAGACGGCTCTGAAGGATGTAGGAGAATGAAAGTGAGGAGACTGGATATAATACACCAAAATTAAGTAGGGGAAAACTAGACAGGGCTAATGGGTCCTCTTAAACTCTTCAACAAGATGTCCCACAGCCTTAGGGATGGGCAGACATTAGAAACCTCATCTGTCCTTGTGAATGAAGCCGGTTGGGATATGTAAGGGATGCAGGAGAAAACCCTTCTTCAGTTCACAGGACAAAAAAATATCCCTAAAAAGTGGTGAGAGGAACAAAAGGATCAGGCAACTTGTGCTTGTTTTATAGTAGTTCAGTCTGAAAGGGACATTCCCTCCTCGAACTGCAAACTAGTGACAAATTGCTGTGATTTTCAGACTGAAAACTGTCCAAGTCACGTAAACCATAGTTTTTGTATTGTGCTTTTAACTATTTTTTCTTAATCTCATTTTTATATAGGGTTTTTAAGTATGGGCTGATTATTTTCAATTTCTCATTTCTCCTGGCCCTGGTAGAGTGAAGCAGCAAGTGCCCAGCTTCACACTCAAGAGCTCCTGCAAGGGGACAAGATTCGTGGCACTGATGGTCACTCATTTAATGACATGGTGAATGGCAGTTGCAGCCAGAGCGCAGCAGTGTCTCTGTAACCGAGATGTTGTTTCAAGGAGTGCTAAATCCAGAAAGATGTGAGCACCCTCACGCTTTCCCTGTTTCTGTGTGTGCTGGAAACATGCAGTTAATCCCTTTGTTTAAAAGGTTCAGGTAGCAGCTATGCTGATCACAGAGCATGAGGTGTTTGCCAGGTCCTTGCTGCCAGACTTTCAGTGCATCTTGAGTCGTTTTGGAATCCATGGAATCTCAAGCCTAGAGTAATACAGGTGCAAATCCAGGCGTTCCTGGTAGTATCCAGACTCCATGTTCTAAGTGCTTCAGTACTGCAGTTGTACCTTCTGCAGTACTGAGTTAGGAAGGACTGATGGTTCCTTTTATCCTTGGTCTTCTGTAAGGAGCTCTCCTAGGCATTGGGATGGGAGAATGGGGTGGTGGAGAACATGAGCTGCAGATCTTTTCCTGCTCTTCCAGACTGTGCAAGGAATCAACCAGATAGGAAGGCAAGTCTAATGCATGTGCTGAGATACCTAAAATAAGCCATGCAAACAAATCAGTCGTATGTTATCCAGATGGGACTGTTCAAATCCAATAATAGCAGTAAAGTGCTCCTGAACTCTGCAGAGAGAAAGATTATAGAAGGATCAGGTATAATTAGTGCCTTATTATTACCCTTCTCATCATTCTTTCTAACAAAGCTTTTCAATAGGATGGAAAAACTTCTTGCAGGAGATCCTAATGTGTTTGCTGGCACAAACATATAAGGAAGGATTTTTTCATTCTTCCTTCTAAGGCTGTTCAAGTCAGCCCCTGTAAGTGGCATTACTAAATATCATAATGATCTATACTATCTTTCAGATGAAACCTTCTTCAGCATCTCCTTATGGCCTTGACTGCAGCAAACCCTTTTCCAGAAACACCTCACTGTTGCTACCTCTAATAAAAGCACCAGCAAAAATTCCCCTGTAATGCTCTGATACTTGCTTTGATACAAGCCCTTCCAAGCAGGGTTAAGTAATACCCTTGAAATATTAGTGTCTGCAAGTGGCTTGTCTGTGTACTGCTCCATGTATTCCACCTGGAATTATGGGTGGAATCATTCAGCAAAGATTCTCTACTTTGGAGAAGGTCATAGAGCTGGAGGTATATATCTGCAAGGTGTTCTCCCCCGCCCGAGTCCCATCTCCTCTGAATACCAGCAGTGCTTGTTAGAAAAGTCCAGGGTTATCAGAATCAGACCACAGGCAAAATGGGTGAGGGAAACACACATCCATGCCTGCAGGTTGGTCTGTGGGCAGGCACCACTCAAGAGAAGGAAAAAAAAAACCCCTGGCATTTATTCAGCAGTATCCCTTCCCAGATCACTGCAGATCCCTGGAAATACTGCTGTAAGAGGAGCCTAACAGTGCAAGGGAGCCAACTCACCTTGGAGGCACAGCCAAACAGTAGCTCTGAAACCCAGTGTGGACTTCCCAGGGAGGGGATTTTTCACAGGAGGGAAGTCCCAGGCAGCACTTCCACTTCTGCAGCTCCCCCAGCCTAGGCAGCATCCTGCTATGGGGAAAAGCTGTCGGTGAGCATGTGGATGGTAAAAACTACCAACTCACCTTGTTCTTAATCTGCAGCACACCCTGCATTGCCATCCTCATGGCCCTGATTTAGTGAATCCCTTGCACCTCTCTCAGCTTGGGGACGTGCCTGTACCTGTGCCAAGTGTTGCAGTGCAGGACAGCATCTCTCCTAGGCTCCATAGCTTTATGCCCTGCTCACCTGCAAGTCCTGGGCAAACCAGGAGGAGAGGCAATGTGGTTTGAAAAGATGCAGCAGGTTTGGAAAGGGCGCATTAGGTTTATTTCTTGGGCTGGGAGGAAGGGGTGATTTGCTGAAATGGGTCTTCTCATCTCCCCTGAGCACCTTGTCAGAGCCTTGCTCTCAACTCAATGAAAGTAGGGCAGAGTCTAACCACATTTCAAGCTGTCTGTGTTTTTGGATTCTGGGTAACTGTGATCTTTATCTGTTCCTAGAAGAGATTTAAACAACTTATAAACCACAACTGGGCAGAGATAATAAAGGAAGCAGTACTGGGGTGGGGAAGGATTTCCCCAGAGTGTACAGTGGCAGAGGGTCTCAGAATGGTGGGACACAGAGGGGGTGCCTTAGGGAAACCTCAGCAGTATTAGTAGCTAGGTATAAAATGTGGGTACATGTATATACATGCACATATATATATATGTATATGTATAAAGAGCAGGTGGAGATACAATTAGTCACAGATGTCTGAACCCTGCTATGGTATTTATATAGTCTCAACTCCATGCACTTGCTCCTGTTGAGGTTTGTGTCTCCATGCAGGCAGGATATGCTTCCTCTTATACTCCAGGGTTTTTTGCATTTCTCATTCCCGTGGGACTCACATCTGTCATCATGCAGTTCTCTAGGGAAAGGAGACCTCCTTCCATTGGAAGGGTTGGAGGGGGTTCAGGCTCAGTGCCTTACCTCCAGGCCCACAGGGAGGTTCACAAAACCCGTCCCAGTCTCCCCATGGCCTGCAGCAGCCTTGGATGCTCCCAGTGCACTCAGCAGTAGTCTGTAAGGGTTTGAAAAACAAAACCCAATGATGTTTCTCTTGCATAAGGTCAAAACTACAAATCCTTGTCCTGTAGTTCTGTCAGCCAGGAATGTAGACAGCAGGTGGGAAATTCAGGGGTAGGGAGGAAAACAGAATGAAACACATTTCTGTATTGGCAAAAATCCTAGCAGAGATGTGGTTCTTCCAGCACATGTTTTTGCCAGGATCCTTTATTTAGTTTTCATAGCCAGAATAGGGCCTGGTGGCAAAATTATGTTTTTCTACCCTAGGAGGGTGTGCTATTACAGCTGTATCAGCCTGCATATTCTCCACAGTCCACAATCAAAGCAAAGTTGAGGAATTAATAGAAAGAAAAAACAATATATTCACTTGCCAATAAGATACTTAGCTACTTAATCCTTTCCCAGCTTTCCTCCTGGGAGCTGGCAGAAGCCTGGAGTGCATAAGGAAACCTGTGCCAATCTAAAGTGGGGTGTGAGTGCACTCCAGTGTCTGCTGTGGGGGTCCATGCTGGTTCCCAGGGTCACTGCCGCTGTGCTGCCTGTTCTACTTCCCAATGTCCTGAGCTGAAAAGCTCCTGCAGGCTGAAGAAAAGGTCCCAAAAAGATACCAAAAAAGGGGAAGACATTAAAAGGAAAAAGAAAAAAAAAACAAAAGCCAGAAAAAGGGAGAGAAAGAGCAGGCAAGGGAATGAGGTGGTTTGAGTGAAAGGGAGTGCAGGGATTTCTTGAACAAGCTCGGGGGAAGGAGCTTAGATTCAGAGTCAGCTGTGGGGCAGGCTTGGGTACCTGGGGGCAGTCAGAAACTGTTGCCAGGCTGCAGGGAGCTGTGGTTGGCACAACTGGCTGGCTCCAAGCAGGGCTGAAGCCCAAGGAGTTTTCCTGCACAGACAAGACCAGAAGGGCCATCTGGCGAGGCCATTGCTGGCAGGAGCCAGTCCTGTGGCTGCCTTGCAACTGCTGCCATCTTGTCCAACATGATCCTCCCTGTGTGTGCCCTGCACAGCATATCCAGCACCTGCCAACCTTCCTGCCTGCCCCCCTTCACCCCCAGCAGGGAGGATGCACAGCCCTTCACTCAGGACAGTTTCAGAGCCAGATGTGCACACCTGAAGGCATGCAGCTGGTGAGCAGGGGCTCAGGGGCTCCTGTTTTAGGAGAGCACTGCTGGCAGCATGCCCTGCTCTTCCCAGCATCCCACCCCAGTATTTTTGCTGCTAATAGGAGAAAGTTTGGGCTGACCTGGTTGTGGCATTGAAGGGCTGGTGACACATCCTGTGACCGTGGGAGGGCTGTGTGCCTGCTACGCCTGTACTCATGCTCCCATGGGGGCTGTCAAGGTGTGTGAGTCTGTGGCTGTTTGTGGGGACACTCCTTTGAGCCTGCCCCTGCTGAGACGGACACAGCAAGCTGAACACCATTACCAGTACCTTGACAAGTGCAGCATCACTGGTCACTGGGATGAAATAGGTACTTGGGCTTTGCTTGTGGTGGGAAGCATCCACGCGTGGTGCCAAGAGGCCTCTGCAAGCTGAGAACTGTCATTCATAATAAAACTGTGCTCCTCACTAGCCCAGGCAGGAGTTTCCAGAGCACCCTCGGAATAGAAGGGACGGCTGTGAGTGCGGAGGCGGTGCCAGGGCTGGAGGCAATGCTGCCGGCAGCTCCCTGTGCTTTGCCCCCCCGACTGGGGCTGCTGCCCCCCAGAAGGGCTCAGCAGAAGTGGCTCGGCTGCCGCCGCCAGAGAGGGCTGCGAGGGGAGGGTCCGGCGGTGGGGCAAGAGAAGTGTGGGGGATGACTGGGCTGGGCTGCTGCGGGCGGGGACAGTGACTTGTGGCGCAGAGAGCGGCGACGAGGGCAGGACACAGCGGGGACGGGATACACCCGCGGCACAGCTGTTCAGTTTCCTTTTCCACACCCGTCTTCTGCTGCTCCTGCCTGACGGGCGAACTGCGACTGCAGTATCTACAGCTTGCCGAGTAAAAGTTGTTCCTCGAGCTGTTGATTACGGTTAATTAGCATTAATTTTGCCTTAAATGGATCCTAGTTGTGCTCGTTTTCTCTAGGGTTGCAACTCCTCCGGTCCCCCGGTGCCCTGGGCCCGTGGTGGGTGGGCGGGCGCGGGAAGGAGGGAGGGGGCGGCCGGGGCGGCGGCGCCATCTTGTGGGCGAGGGCGCGGGTCGGCGGGAGCGGCCACCGCCCGCCCCTGTCCGCCCCACCACCGCGGCACGGCCGCACGGCCTCCGTGTGCGCGGCTCGGCCTCCCGCAGGGGCCGGGGGGGGCTGTCCCTCGGCATGATTTAACCCCCTGGATCAGGCGGACCTAACATGGCCCGCTCCGCCCTGGCCTCGCGTCAGCCCTAGGCCCGGCCAGGTAGATGTTCTTCTGGAAGGTGTCACCCTGAGTAGGCACAGCTCTCCCACCAGGCTGGGAATTCCCGCTGGCCACACAAAGAGCCAGTGAAGGAGAACGGGTGGGATTCGCCGCGAGGCTGAGGCACGGCCCCGAGTGTTCGTCAGGCCTGTGGTGGTAACTTAGTTCCTGGGAATCCTTCCAGCAGGTGAGCAGAGGAAAAGCAGGAGTGGGTGATTTCTAAGGCAGACTTGTTTTGCTGGTGAAAGGGAATTAGAGAACTGTCCCCTCCCTTCCCCATGGTGGTGTCAACACCTCTAATTTTCTGTTTTCCCATCAAGTCACTGATCATTCCCTACAGCATTTCAGTGGGTTAAAACGTAGTGAGGGCATTGGCAGCTTTTACCTCAGCATCATCCAGCCCTGCTGAGAGGCACTCGACACACAACAGTGGTAAAAATGCTGGCAGGGGTACGGTCCTGCTCATGCTGGCTCCGCTATCGCTCCTGCTGCCAGACAGAGGGAAACTCTATGCCCTGGAGTCTGGGGTTAGATGAGTCAAAGAGATTGTGAATCCTCAGAGGTGCACATATTGCCACTGGCTGGCTTTCCAGCGATGAGGGTTTGAGCTGGTCTCTGACAAGGCAGCAAACCCAGAGCTGCCGTGCTGGGGAATGCTCTGAAGCGCTCTGTGCAATCAGGCTCGCTGAGCTGCTGCAGCTTTTCTGTGTGCCAAGCGGTGTTTCTCTTTTGGATGGTTGTGGTGTTAAACGCTTCAGCAATAAAGAGGCTTTGTTGTGGTCTCTGCAGCATTGCTTTTGCCTTGGCTAGCAGCAACCTTTTTGTTTGAATTAATGCTTTCCCTGGAGTTGGCTGTGG
This sequence comes from Molothrus ater, assembly GCF_012460135.2. Taxonomy (NCBI): domain Eukaryota; kingdom Metazoa; phylum Chordata; class Aves; order Passeriformes; family Icteridae; genus Molothrus; species Molothrus ater. Next base: position 48,478,558 of record NC_050482.2, read on the forward strand.
GGGCATGTGTGGGCTCGTGTGTGTGCCTTGACTTGTGGGTGTACATTGGACACAGCTGTGAACAGGCACTTCTGGTAGGTGCAGCACTTGCCCAAACTTGTTGTTCATGCATGCTGGAACAATGTGCTTTTCCTCTTGGTTGGGAATGCTGGCTACTATTGTGGGCTTTTTAAAGTGCTTCAGTGAAATTAATATCCGCTTTTCAGCTATAGGCAGAAACTGGCTTGAATCTACCCCAATCCCGTATTTAATTTCAGGAAGTGTCAGCATTTGCTGCATCAAAGGAAGGACCAAGCCGTACAGGTCCTGGCCAGTCAGTGCTGTGGCGGGTTTACAGCTGGCCAGGCTGTTCTCTCCTCATCGTGCTGTAGAGACTGGCTCACATGCACCCATGTACTGTATAATACATGACCTGTTCCTTTGGAGCTTTTTAATTTATTTCCTTTGGCACAGGTATCTTGGTTAGTTCCACGTAAGTTTTGGGGCGATCAGTTCAGTCCTGCTACTGGCTGGTAACAGCAACTCCCCAGCTTTTCCTCATCTTCCTTCCATTTATGTCTCCAGGGTTAAAACTCAGTTCAGAATCCCCAGACCAAATTGAATTAGAATTTAACATTCAAAGATTCAGGCTCCCTTTAGGCTCTAAGGAACAGAATGTCATCCTGTCTCGCAGTTAATAGCTGCTGGGTAGTCGTTTCAAAGCCATTTCTTTTCAGTGAGCTCTACCATAGCAAATCCCAGCAGTGAATGTATTTCTGGCCTGGCTGTGCCTTTAATCCCACAGCTGAGTCTTATGTGTGATCTCTTTTGAAATGCTAGATTTTTTTTTTTAAATTCCAGACAGGGATATTTCTAGGACTTGGCATTTCGAGTGGCACCAGGATTGTTTATAGGAAGAGAACAGAAAGGACAGAAGGATGATGTTGACCTAGCAGCCCTACAAACCTACCTCACTTAATCCACTTATCACCCTGAATTCCTGAAGCAGATAAATGCTGATAACAGTTAAAACACATCACTGGCAGGAGCAGCATGTTCTGTCCTCTAGAAATACATCAATACTGGAAATTACAAAGCTGCGTGCTACCGTGGGATGAGCATGATATAATAGTGAGCCGAGGAAGCCCTCACTATTCAGTGGAGTTCTTCCACAGGAAGGTAGTGAACCTCTGTTTCCTTCTCTCTCCCTGCCCCAACTACCTTGAGATGCTGTTCAGGCCTGTTGTGACCCCAGAGCCACAGCTGCCTGATCTGTGCCTCCATATCTGAAATACCAAGTGGGCCCCAAGTGTCTTGTTACTGCTTTTGATTGTCCTTGCTGCTCAGCATTAAGACCTGTGAGGAGTGATTTCCAGCTGAGACCAGCCCTGTGCAGCTCACATCAGCATGTCTTGGGGAGAGGAGTTGGTTTTGGCTAATCTGAGCTAAACCTTCCCTGGAGGAGTGCAGCTGCTGCACCAGCCACACAAAGCCACGTTCTCCTCTCCCCATCTGTCAGGGTTCTCAGAGAGGTACTGGAGCCGTCCCTGGGCATCATGCAGCACATGCCTCCCCCTGTGTCAAGACCCCTTCCTCCAGGGGACCTGTCCCAGGCTGAACAGGAGGAACAATGCTGTAAACCAAAGGTTTTTTGGAGTAAACTTTGTTCCTACAAAGTCTGGAGGCATAAAACAACTGATAGCGCTTTTGAATACACGACGCCTACAGGCTCATCTGCTGCCTTAGGTCTTTCCCCACGTGACCGTCCCCCACCAGTCTCTGCAGCACAGCACCCCATGTGAATGGGCACCCTTGAAGTTGCAGCAAGTCCTTTCTTGTGGACACTGCAATTGTCCACAAGAAGTGTGAAAGGAGGAAGCTGCCTAAAGAGAAGTGAAGACCTCTCAGCCACAGGAGTTTTTATGAGTCAGATGCTGCTCAGCTGTTGTATTGCAGATGTCTTAGCTAAAAACAAGCGTTCATTGAAAATCAAAGACTCTTCGTGAGTATAGGCGGCAGGAGCCTCCCACAAAACGTGGTTTTTCTTCTTCAAAGGGCTCTCCTTAGATTTGCCTACAATAGATTACTTAAAGCTTGCCTGCACTATGAAGCTGGTTCAGAGCCAGCATGGTGTGGATCTGAAATGGTCCAGCTGTTCGGGACGAATTCGCCGTCTGGTTGTCCTCACTCTGTGAATGTGAGTGCCTTCCTCTGGAGGGACCTAGTGGAGAAGTTGGCTGTGGAGGGCCATTTTATGGAGTCAGGGGTACAGTAGAGCCTTTGCTCTGTACTGACTACTCGTGAACTACTGGTTTTCTGTGTTGAAGGCAGAACAGGTGATCCCCCACTTTGTGGAGGGTGACAAAGTTTGTTGTAAATGCAAGCGATATTTTACAGCCATCAGGAAGCAAAGCTCTGTGGGTTAAAGTGCTTGTGGTCTAGTCTTTGGACACCCACTAGTAGGTCTAACACCATCGTAGTACAGAGAAGTCAGCCCTGGTGTAGGGTGGAGTCTGACCAAAAAGCAGAAGAGCTTGCATCTGCCAGGAACTGCTTGCCAAATGCAGTGTGTGTACATCTCGCCTGTCCCTTTGCAAACAGGAGGGGATCAACCAGCTGCCCTGGCATGAAAATACCTGACAAACCCCCAGCTCCTTTGCCTTTTGGATCTTTGTGTCTGGGTGCATGCTTACAGCCTTTGACCTCCCCGTCATGATCCCAAATCTAAAAGACATCTTCCTGTTTCTTTGGTTGCTTCAGTGTGGAGGTAAACAAATATTTTCTTTTTAATTCCTTTTGTTTACTCTCATGTTTTTTGTATTAGAGCAGTTCCAGCTGCTATCTTTTGCTAATTTCCAGAGATCCCCTCTAGGAATTTGCACGCTGCTGCTATTTCTGTCTTTTAAGCATTTCAAAGCTAAGAGAGTGAATCCTCAAGAACGAGGGAACATGGGAGAAGGGTTAGATAACCTAAATAAAATGGTTTGGCTTTTTCCTTGGTATGTTCTTTTCAACCTAGTGGCTTCTGGGATAATATGAGAAGATGGATCTCTCCTCTCTTTTGTTACAGTAGTGCTTAGCTGTGTCTTATGTAGAAACAGTATTCATGTGTGTCTTCTGCTGTATAGAGAAGAGGAGAAGGATGACGAATCATTTTGAAAAATATGGCCCAGAATAAGCTACTTGGGTTATCACTCCCAGTGTCTGCAGGATTTTGTTACCACCTTTCCATAATATTATTGTAACTAGTGTACACAGGACTGAGCATGTCCCTGAGGACTGTACTGTATCTCAGTTGCTTTTACAGCCAAGAACCTTTCTCTGGTGTTGTAACCTAAGCTCTTCCTTACTGTCAGGCTGTTGTCCCTGGCTATGTGATGTGTAGAGAATTTTCCTTAACATATGGTACTTCCCAGCAGTCCTTCTGGGGCAGTAGCTGTGCCCTCTCTCCATTGTTGTCCCCCACCACGAATCCTCAGTGCTCAGCATTCAGCAGTGCTAAGTCTGAGTTGCCTTTTCCAATGCCAGCTCCTGCTGTGCTGAGGTGACACTGCTGTTGTGATGCAGCGTTAGTCCATGGTGACAGAAAAGCAAGCCTGGCTGTGCTCTGGGACAGCTTTAATACCTTGTTATGAGCCTGCTCATAGATGCAGAACTCCAGGGAATCCCATCAAAAGCATAAATGGAAAAGCCTGCCCATCCCCTACTTTCTCTCTCTACCCTTTTTTCTCTCTTCTCATTTCATGTCTCTGAAAGAATCCTTCATTTTGTGAGAAGACTTGCAAGTTTCCAGTTTCCTTTCTCAAAGAGCCTCGTCTTAAGTTGCCTTATATGTGGTTTTATATCAGTTGACAAATAAATAGATCCAGAGACTGCCTGATACTGAACCCAGATTTGGCTGGGAACCAAAGAAGTCCTGTACCCCAGTCTCCTTACTAGCCAGTGGCTCACTCTTAGGTTATTTTCCTTTTCATTAAATAAAACAGGGAGTGAACTGTGGTGTGGTTCCCCATCTTATTCGTCCTTTCTTTTAACTTCTGACATCATTGTCTACTGAGTTGCAGTGATAGATCACTTTAAACTGCCTTGTGTGTATTAGGAGGAAGCATGAGAAGGGCATGCTCTCATCTCTGCCTAAGATACTGTCACATATAAATACTTAAGATCTGCAGTCATCTGCAGATAGTTCCATAGCTAACACTGAGGCTTGTGCTTTGCTCCCGTTTTAGAGCAGCAAAGGTTTGGAGTGATTAAGCTGTGGCTTATTTCTCATGGTGCTGGTGCTGGCTCCTATACAGAACATGCAATCTCCTTCCTCACTTGCTATTCAGAAATACACAGCCCCACTGATAACACCTGCTTGCGTACAACACCTTCTCTGCCACAGAGCCATCACACAGCCACACGTAGATTCCCGAGGGTGGTTTATACATCAGGACACGTCCAGCTAGCGTTTATCTTGGAAAATTGCTTTCTATTCACCTGCTGTAAATACGTTCAAACACCACTGCAAAATCAGTTCACTTCCTGCTTAATTTCCTGTCTTTCTGCGTACTGCTGTTGTATGGAGGAGCTCACAAGAGAAAAGGGGAAGCCTGTGAATGCAGGAGGCTATCGTGGATCACACAGCAATTACCCAAGAGATGTGACAGATCACACAGGGCACATGCTCTGAATCAGTCAGCCTCTGACAAGGGCCAACACTGCCTGCTATTGGTGTGCTTCCTGGTGTATGGTTATTTTCAGAGTGATCCTGTCTTTGGGACAGCTATCCTCTCCTCACTAAAAGTGAGATTAGGTGACTGCTACCAATTATTACTCTTACAGGAGGAAATGTCGATGTACAGCAGAAACCTCCAATCCAGGTTGCCTTGCTCAAGGAAGAAATATCCATCCCCTGTAAAGTCATCTTCCCTTACATGCCGAAATACACCAAATTTTCAATCTCCTATTACTGGATTAATTCACTGGATCAGAAGACATTTATCTATAGTAGGGTGGAAAATGTAGCCATTCCTTCTGGAGAAGAGAATAAGACTGCTGCCTTATCTTATGACCACAGAATCATGCCACTTGAAAACACCTCCTCTACTGGCACGTACTACTGCGAGGTCAAATGGAATGGTATCCAAAAAATAGGAAAGGGAGTGTTTGTCCTTATTAGAGGTAAGTGAAAAACCAGAAAGTAAGGGCAGGAGGTTAAAAATCAGCTGTATCTGGCTATGGAAACCTGATCTTTGCTCTTCTTTTTCGCTATCCACACATGCTGTGAAGTCAGGTATGAATAATGCTTTATGCCCAATACTAATTGCCATCAGAGTAGAAATGCACTTAGCACAGGTTCTGCTGTTCCCAATGCATAGATAGGGACATGAAGAGACAGTAATTTATACCTGCCCTGCCAGATGGGAATCAGGATCTATCTAGGGACCCTGAGCACTGGATCAGACAGTGCTTTTAGGTGTCAGTGTTCAGAAGACAGTGTGGTTTGTTCTTCAGCAGTGTGACAGAGGCAGCTGATAAGGTCACTCATTAGGGTGCTTGCTGTTACCACATTCAGCATGCTCAGTTTTAGGGACTCATGAACAGGTTATGGCCTCACCAACATGCCTCCCTCTTTTCCATTTGGTACAGCGAGTTGGTTGGTCACTTAATGAGCACGCTGGAAAGCAGTGGAAAGCTTGATGCAACATAAGAGGAATGTTAAGAAAAGTGATAAGGAAGTGCATGCTGCTGACTGGCTGGATGTGCATTAATGACTGTTGGATATGAAGAACTTGTTAATGTAAATGCAAAGAGCTGTGGTGAAGTAGCTTTGCTATACTGGTCAGAGGATACCTGCAGTACCCATCCTCCCAGTTCATGTGGCCTGTGTGCATTCCACCATCTGTCTTTCTGCTCCTATCACAAAAAGACCTTTGCCAACCTCTATCTACCAAATTTCTTGTCTCATATCACCTCCCTCTGTGAAGTAGAGCTGCTTATACCCTGCATCTTCTATGTGATTCTGCAGCTGCACCCTGCTGTCTGTTCAGTCAGAGTATGTTTTGAAGGGTGTGTGCATTTCTGCCACTATATTCTGCACTCCTGCATTTTAGTTTTCTCAAGGCTCTTGCCAGGGTTAAAAATACAGCAGGGTTCCACTCTCACTGTGAACCTTTTACCTTCTTTCTTACAGATACAGGATACATAAATATCTTTTACAGCTGGGAAATCCTCATTACGCTTACTGTTCTTCTGGCTGTATTGAGCATCACTGCAACAGCTCTGCTTCTGTGGAAAAGAAAGGCAAGTAATAACCAAATACAAAACAATACCTGATGCACTCTAGGAATTAATTCCATTTTTTTCTAACTTGGCTGAATTGGAAGTCCCTATGCTGAAATTTTCCATGCTGAGTGTCTGATCCAGTTTATTTTTTAAGTTTTTCTGAGAAGAAAAGATTACAGGAAAGACAAAATAAGTAAGTGATTTACCCATTAAAGAAATTCTGGCAATCATTTTGACTACAGTATGCTCTGCTTTAGAGCAAGGATTTGACACAGGGCAAGAAGGCACACTAGCAGTGTACTGGCTGTGAGAACATTCAAGGAGATGTAGCCTTGTGATGGGATTTTGGAAGATTGCAGTTTGTGCATACTCAGTCATGGCTTTTGTCAGTTTACCAGTTCAGTTGCCTAAAACCTCTGTGAAGAGGCCAGTTAGACAAGTAATGTCCTGTGCACCCGAGCAAATCTGTTACAACCCTTATGGCAGGACTTTCCCTATTTCTAATCCTCTTTCAAGATGGAGGTTACTCTTTCAAGGAGACTGCAGCTGCATTCCTGAGCTCGGGCACCATAGCGGATGGGGACCAAAGCCTTGGGCATCTGTTTGGCAAAGAAAACACTAAGAGACAGAGTGAGAAGGGAAGCATCAGGGCAAGGATCCCAAGGAAGCTTGTGTGAAAATTACAAATAACTGTGGGGAAAAAAAAAAAAAGGGACGAGGATCAGACTATACAATCTCCAGGGACACCTTCCATTAGCAGTGATTCTGTGAGGCTGGAATAATGAGCCTCAGGGGGGAAACTGGGACTGGAATCTGGAGTGAGGAAGCACTAGGAGGGTCTTAAGAGAACCTCTTGGGTGACCAGACTAGTGTCCCAGGTTGGGACCAGATTCCAAGGAAGTGGAATCTGGGAAGCTGAGAGCAAAGGGGAGATACCAGGAGTGGGGAAGAAAGGATTTGAAGAGTGGGAGAAGAAAAGCCAAAAGCAGAGCTAGAAGATCTGCATGAGATGGACCCTGTGGAAAAACCATCTGGAGTCATGATATTGGAATCCCTGTTGTTTGCGGAAAACCTACTGCTTCTAGTACTGCCACCCTCAGGTGTTCCAATAGCATCATCTGGATTCTTCCAGAAATCTCAAGCCTGGCCTAAAAATACCCTTACATCCTCTAGAATGGAATATGGGACTGTTGGTTTCTAGGTAGAGTGTGCCCTGTAACTCCCAGAAGCTGCTCTCTGCCACCGCAACAGCAGACTCTGCATGCTCTTTTATGTGGAAGCTGTGCTGTGTATACAGTCCTTTGACTCAAAGGAACATCAGGTTTCAGCACACACAATCAGAGATCACCAGGCTGAAAACAGAATGGCAGCAGTTGGCAGCCCAGCTAATCTCGTGAGACTTACCTTGCAGGCAGTCTGACGTGGGGGAAGAGTGTAAGAGGCAAAGGGAGTCAGCTGGAGATGGGCCCCCATCTCTGTTTGCCTAGAGAGTGTCTCTGTGGGGATGAGGAGGGGAGGCACTGTCACTACTCACCAATTGGCATCTCTGGGTTTTGAGGTGGGCCAGTGAATCTCAGACTTATGGCCTCTCCTTGGGGTCTGAAGAGATTGTGCAGTCATTACATTTGCCCTCCTGCAGAACACAGCCCATATTTCTCACCACAGCTTGCTCAGACCTGCTGGTTTAAAAATGTTTATCTTTAAGAGAAGCTATTTAGCATCCTCCTTAGTTACTAATGGACTGGAAAGCAGTTTGTCGTTTTCATGTGATGTGAATATAATCATCCCACTTCTTTCTGAATTAGAACAGAGATACTTAGCAAAGCCTTCTGCCTTTTCTGCCTCTTCTCTTGCTTGCTGAGCAGAGCTAACCCTTCTCTGTGTGTGCATGGAATGTGTTCAAGGAGAACTCATCTGATGCAAGAAACATTCAGACAAAGGGTCCTTCTTCCTTCAACTCCATGCTGGACTTGTGCATCCATGTATCACTGACTAGATGTCACCATTAATGATTATCTAGTGCTCTTCTGTAGACTCTTTGTATTAGGAAAAGCTTCCTTGCCAAATCCTGATAAAAGTAATTGCATTTTGCCTCTCTGAAATTCCTTTCTGCACTATGACCAGTGCCCTGCTTTTTTCCCTGTCCTATAGCATTGTTTCGTGCTGCTCAATACTTACACCCTTCAGCCAGTAAGGTTTTGGTGGTGAAAGTGCTTTATATGTACACACAGAGCCAGTTCTCCTTTCCACTGCTCCAGTGTAAGTCACTGGATTCTACACTTAACCATGCAGTGAGGAAAGTTACCAGCACATGTACAGACACTGCCAACACTCTTCCTTGTGGAAACATTCAGGAGGTGTGCAAACAGCTGGCTTTGATATTGCATTGGTATTCATTTTAGCTTTGGGGACATGTGGTTTTCTCCAAATGTGTCATTTGGTGTCTTGTCCTGAGCAGGTGTTGTTCCCTAGAAGGAACCAGCCAAATATCCTGAGACAGAAGGTAGAAACTCAGCTCCCTTCAGCCAGCCCCACCACTACCACCTCCTGTCTATGATGTGAGTACCAGAATCACCCTTCATCTCTTCTGTCCACAGCATGGTACAACCCTTCCTTTCCCTGCCATGCTACAGACAATGCCGGTGTCATGATGTGAAACAGAAGCAATACCTCCATACCTGCCTGCTCTTGGTGACCTTGCTCTGCTTAGCTTCTCTCAGGACTGGGTGTGTCTCCACCCTAGTCCCGGTCATGGCCTCCCCAGTGCCCAAACCTTGCCCCATACCCTGCTGAGCAGCACCTTTCCCTCTGCCAGCAGCACAGAGCAGCAAGTGTGGGGCCAGGAAGGGTTCCTGGTGGAAGAGGTAGAAGAATCTCCAAAAGTCAGGAAGGAAGAGGGACTCTCAGCCCCACTTTGTACTGCAGTTTCACGAGGGCATGGCCTTCCTAGCTGGAGAATGATGCCTCAGGAAAGGGGCAGAGACATGATACCCTGACCAGCCCCCAGCTGTTTTGGGTCTCTGCTGGGGCACCTTCACTGGTGTCAGTGTCACAGACCGCTGCAGTCCTGAGCAGAACAACTAGATAGCAGGGGGAAATGGGCAAGGAGAATGTCAAGGGAGGCTTTTTTTAAAGCATTTCCCTTTTCATTGTATAGGATCTCCTTTTCCATTTCCCAAACTGTTCCCACTCCTTGAGGGCAGTAGCCGCAGTGTCATAGGTAGTAGGATTGAAGTGGTTCCCCTGAAATGTCAGGCTAGACCTCGGCTACCTCAAGTAACCATGACTCCTAATCCCATTTACAACCTATCCAGCTCCATTTTATATGGATTCCCTTTTCTCCTTTTACTCCCATGGGATGGCTGCTCCACTAAGAAGGAAAGGGTTTGTTGTTTTTTTTTTCTTGTGAACTGTGGGACCAACAAGGAGGAATAAAATGAAAGTGAGTAGAGAAGGATGTTGCCTGCATATTAGGAAACCTTTCTGTCTGTGAGGTCTATAAGGGCTGGAAAAGTCTCTCAAGGAAAACCTGTGAGTTCTGCTGCATTAATCATTTAAACTAAACAAAGCGAAGCTCTGGAGAATGTACTACAGAGAGGAGCAAAGATCTGCCAGGGAGGCAGGAGACCTGATCAGGGGCAGATACCTTCAAGAGGATGGGCCTGCCCCTTCTCATTCTCACTCTGTGGGGGGAGGGGGGGCACTATTTTGTGGCCCTTTAATTTTTGGAGTAGCAGTTTAAAAGAGAGCACTATGTATTGTATGTCATGTGTTTATTCTGGGCAAAAGGCAATGCTTTGGGTAAAGGGGGTTGCAGGTTTTAAACCTTTTCATTTGTATCAAGTAATTTCTTTTTAATTCAGGCTTATAAAAATCCGAATGGGTAGTTTCCTGCTGAAGTGGATGATTTCTGCAAGGAGACAAAAAAAAAAATCAAATCCATTTCTCGCTCAGTCGGCCTCGTCATGCATCCTTAGCTCCATCTTAATTACATGTTTCATCATGTTATTCTGTTCAGGCTCCACTAAGGCTAATATAGCAAGCCAGCAGAGCCAGCCTTAGGCACAGGCAATCCCAGGAGCTGGCTGAGCCCCTGTGCTTGCAGGAGCCCTATGGACCTGGCCCAAGCAGCCTTCCTGTGAAGCCTGTTAACCACACACCAGCTGTTCAGGGCTCCTGCCAGCCCAGTGTGCAGGGCAGGTGGCTTGGCCCTCTTTGGCAGGGCTGCAAGCAGCCTGGGACCACCTCCTGCATGCTGGGGGTACGAGTCTGCCCACGGGAGTTTCCTGCTGTGGAGCAACTGCTGCAGTAGGGGGGCTTGAAGCAGCAACTCCTGCTCCAGACAAGGCACAGGCTGAGAGCAGGGCTGTGATGTGGAGAGCAGCAAGCACGACCCTGCATGGCATAATGGGCAGGGGGGGAGGGAGGGTGAGAGCCCTGGGATGGAAACCTGCATTGGATGGGCCCTCAGGACAGATGAAGGGAATAGAAAGTTGACAAATCTTATTTCCTTTGAATGATAACTCTGGTGCTCCACGGTTAAATTTTACTGGGGCTCTGCATGGTGTAAACTCAGCCCTGCAAACTCTGTTTGAAACTAGGTGAGTTGTGAAAATCTATTGGTGGGTGTTGAACTCAATACTTAATTCATGGGGAAGGGAAAAATCTGTGATCAGCATTGGGGTAATCTAAGGCAAGGAAAAAAAGGAAGGACAAGTGAGAAGTAGCTCTCAGTGATGAGATAAAGAAGGAGGTCAGAGATCAGGGGCTGGACAGGAGACCAGCACATGCTAGCTATGTTGTCTGTGTGGGAAAGCAAGAGGTTGGAGTTTGGAGGAAGGTAAGGCCAGGGAAGCACAATGTCCTCCCTCCCTGAAGCTGGGAGCAGAAGCAAGAGGAGCCAGCACTGGACATCAAAGTAACAGATGCTGTTGGAACTACATGGCATAGCTCATTAAATGCTCTGTGTTATCCTACATGGCAGCAAGGCTCATCCCTGGTGTGGGAAGGGTCCTAATACACCTTCTGCAAAGCTGTCCTGCTGAACATTCCTGGGAGAAAATACCTTCCTCAGTGGCTCTTCTAGGTGCCACTATGTATTTTGTGGTCCTTGGGGGTGGCTGTATGCAGTGAAAAGCATACAAGGTAGAAAAAGCCTGGTAATAAGGGGGCAGCTGGGAACCCAGTTTGTTCTCTCTATACTGCCTTCCTTGACCTCTCTGTCCTCCTGCAGCTGTAGAGTAGCTCTACCTCACTGCACTGGCCAGAACCAGACCTCTATATCCTCTGACTTCCAGCTTAGCTGCTCAGTTAATGAGCAGCTTGGAAATAACAGTCTGAGGTACTTGCTTCATCTGCTTTACCTTCAAACAAGCTTTTTTGAGCAGCAAACAGAACTCCTGCAGTGCAGATGCAGTCAGGTTCCAGAGCACAGGAGCTTTTCCAGGTGTGAGGGAGACCGGAGGCTGTTCAGGGATAGGAAGGCATCTGTCAGCAGGGAGGAGAGTGGCCTGTGTGCCTTCACTGTGACAGTAGCATGATCAGTGATCAAGTAAAAGTAATTAACTTGCAAATGGTGGTTGGAGACACCAGCTCTCCAACTGACCTGAAAAGGACCAGCATTGTAACAGCCTGCATGGGAAGAAGGCATGTGGAGGGAAGGGAATCATTTCTGGTAGTTAAACACCTTGCTTGCAAGTAGCTTCAGACTGGAGTAGAGAAGGAGGCTGCCTGTCCTGCCAAGGGGACATGGAGCCAGGCTTCTGGAAGCTCAGCACACAAGACGAGGTCCTCACTGTGAGCATCACAAGGAGAATTGAAAATGAGTGTGGGGAAATAGAATTTTCTGTGTGCACATGTGCATGTGCAAATGGTGGGGATGTCTGAGTAGGCAAAGCAGGTTTTGGGGAGCAGGAAGCAGACAGGTGAAATAATTTGACTGTTTCCAGGGTAGCAGTGGGAATGTGAGAGCCATGTGGTGCCCCATTCACTGTGGCCAGCTCATGTTTTAGTGCCTGTTTATTCAGAGGCTCATTCCCCAGTGCTGCTTCTGTATACTCTGGCCCTGTTCAAAGCACTGTCCTGCTGGCCATAATCCTTAAAGATGCTGAGTGTTTGCAACTCTGCATGAAATTATGAGGGTTCAAGTGATTGGCAGCCCCCAATGAAACCTCCATGTTTTACTCATCCTTCTCACTGCATTACAGGGTGCCTGGCTCTCTCCACTAATACCATCTGCCCCTCTTGCAGCCAGAGCTCCTCCCATCTTCCTGTTGCCAGAGAAACAGCCACCTTGGCAACCTGCTGTCATCCTTGAAACACACATGGAAAAGTCCTCATGATTGTTATGTTTGATCCTTCAGGCAGATCTGGAATATCACTCAAACTGACATGCACCTCCTGTGACACAATTACCTGGGGGACAACGGGTGCATATGCATGCAGGGCGTGTGTGTGTGTTTCTCTGTGTAGCTGAGTGGGACCATGGTAATATTTGAGGGCCTGGGAGCATATGGATTTTTTTATTATTCTTTGCTCACTCAGAGAAGAAAGGAGAGTTCTGGCTTGGAAAAAAAAACCAAAACAACAGGCAATAAACAGAAATTGTATTAATTTTCTGCAGGTTCTGTGCTTCAGGGCCCCCACCCTCTCCCATTTTGTCACTTTTGTGTCCCTAGAATAAACATGAACAAGAACTTGTGGTTGTCAGGCACCTAAACAGTCTTGGGTGGTGCAGAGCACTGCTTCTTACCTGTGGTCCCCCTGGTGCACAACTTTGCATTCTGGGACAATTTTGAAGCAGAGCGAGGCAGAGGCATTGGCATTCTTCTCCACTGCATTACAGAGGGTAGGCAACATCAAAGCCTGTCTCTGTAAGCCTGGAAAAAAGAAGATGATGCAGCTGCACTGTAGGGATTTCAGGGGAAAAGGATTTTCTGTTTGCCCAAGTTAAGGTCGGGTACTTCAAAATTTTGGAGGTGGCAGGGGTCCCTAAAAAATGTCCGGCATGATATGGGGAGCAACCCAGTGGGTAATTAGTTATCTTAAACCTAAGTATTTTATTTGACACCTACTTTCTTTTCTCTTCTCTGTGCAGAGCCTGGATGTGCAGCAAGTTGATGTCTATTCTAGCCTCGAGAACAACACAAACAACCCATCACACAGAAAGAATCCTCCAGGGAAGGTAAGGGCCAGGGCCATGTTCTTGGAAAGTTCCCATATGCCCTGGGCATCTGGGGGAAGAAACCCCACACAATCTCATGACCTAGCAGTCAGTAAATGTGTCTGCAGTCCCACCAAAAGAGGAAAATGAGATGTGACATGCACTCACCAGCTGGGCTGCACATGTAGCCTCTCTTCCCTCTTCCAGCAGAACCCTGGCTCCTGCAGCTCTACCAGTTCTGGCACTCATGGTTTTGTGCAGATGCTTTTCTGTGTGACGTGTGCTGAAAGGCACCGAGGGGTTTGGTATTGCTGCTCCCTCTGAACAAGACAGGCATTCATGAAGAGTTGGGCAGGTGCTGGTCCTGTTATTGCCCTTTCCAGATTATTTAGGCAGCTGAGACATCCTCTGGGCTGAAGGAATCTGTGCACCAGCAGCAGACCCTGACACAACTTTCCTCTTGCCAGCATTAAGGACCTGAGAGCCATTTCATGGTAGCAGAAGCTAAGATGGTTTGAGCAGAGACTGGGCTTACACAGTCTATGCTGTCAGCCCTTGTGCTCAGGAAAAGGCAGTGTGGATATGTTTTGGACTTGGATCTTGTTGGGCTGAGAATTATGAGTGAGAGACAAGGAACTAAATTCACTCCCAGTGAAAATAGAGGCAACTAGGAATATGCAGGTGTAAATCAGTTGAGGGGGCCACATGAAGCAGACCAGAGGCCCACACAGCCTTCTACCCTGCCTTTGGCAGGCATCAGCTGTTTCATATGGACAAAACTTGCATCAGGCACCCCAGGGAGCATTTCCTTCCTGTCCTCAGAACCTAATTTTTCTTTTCTTCTCCAGACCTCTTATCTGCTTAAAAAAATATATCCTCTTCCAGTGCTAGAAAATGTTCCTGGAAAACATCTGCTGCTCTCTCCCATTAAAGCTCTTTTGGGGAGAGTTGCCTTGGTTGTACCAGCCCTCTCTTTCATTAAGGACATGTGTCTAAGACATTTTCCCAACTCCCACCTTTTAGGAAAAGGTGGTCTAAAATCAAGCAGCCCCCTTTGTCTCAGAGCTACTTTCTGTGTGGTCTGGTGCCATGGCCACTGGCCTCCTGCAGTTACTGCTGTGACACCACCATGGGGGTGATAGCAAAAGCAGTGGCAGGCTCCTGGTTATTGAGGAGATGGATGGGTTGTTCTATATGGGCTTGTCTTATCTGATGCACTGGAAAAGACAGCATCCCTGCATTTGTGTTTTGCTGCATTTTGAATTATTTGGATAGGGGCCCTGTTTCTGATCCCGTTTATTCTTCTGTATACCTTTACCAGCTGCTCCCTCTGAAATGATTCAGTCTGGATGGTAAGATGAAGTATGTGTGGGGTTTCTCCCTACCAGGGAGCTGTCTAGGCTGTGCTGAGTTGCTTGTGTGTGGCCCACACCATTCAGCCGTTGCTTGGAGGGACAGAGGGTCTGTAAAACAGAGCAGCAGCAAAGCAACAGCAGAGGAGCATCTGTGTGTGAGTGGGTCTGGCACTGGCAGCCTCAGCCAGGGTGGGGTAGAGGTCAAAGCAGAGATGGGAGAAAGAGAGGAGAAAGCAGAGAGGGGATGGGATGAACTCTCACATTGAGAGCAGACAACTCCAAGTGTCCTCAGTTCTTGTGCTGCTCTGGAGGAAGGGAAGTGTGAGTGGCAGGATCCCATTAGCTCAGCACGGGAGAGTTTGCACTATCCACTATGGTTGCAAGCACTTTGATCAGCTTCTCTTAGTTATCCTGGGCTGTGACCACTTGAGACACTTGTCCTCCAGCTGTCTTTGCCAGAGCATAGGAGGGTGTTTTCCCTAAGAGTGAGACTTGTGGGTCAGTGGGTTTGGCCTGTGAGTGGGAGCTGCGATTGCTGAACAGTGGCTCACTCTGCTTCAGAGGGTCCAGCCCAACCCTTGCTGCAGGAGGCTGCACAACTGAGGGGGATCTGTAAAGGGAAGCAGGGCAGAAAGCCTCTGTAAAGAGCATTTGCATGCTGTCACTCTGGACCGGTGGCCAGTTTGGATAGCAAGGGGTTAATCCTGCATGCTTTGGAGTGCCTTCACTCAGCACTTTTGTAGTGTTTCCCTTTGGTGGTGGCAACAGAGAAAATGCCTAGTGTAGGTAGGGCTTAGTTCAGCCGGTGGCGTTTTAGCTGCTTGCTGTGTAACCTTGCTTACGCAGGCCTGTGCCACACAGCACTTAAAATATCAGTCTGTCAGCGCCTTGTCTACACAAGGAACGGTCGTGAGGAATAGACTCAACTGTTGAAGAAACAGGATTGAGGAGGTCAGGGAATTCCTCCTTCACAGAATCCAAAGTGATTTATTTTCTTACTGAGTCCAATTTTCCCTCCCCTCCCTGTCTGACAGTTTTTTTGGGGAAGAGTGACTAGTAAAGGAGGCATCTTTATCCCTTGGGCTGGATTAGTCACGTTCGTCTCTGGTGGAGCAGCATTTCTCACTGTAGTGGCTTCTGTTTCAGCCGATCACTTATAGCCATTTCTAACAGAACAAATGTCAGTGTCTGCTTATTAAGAATTAATTCATCATCTTTTGAATAATTTTCCTCCATTTCTTTTTTCTCCTTTTCATCATTCTGCAGACACCTAAGAAGCAAGAAACTCTAGAAGAATCCTCTGATACATTGTATGAGAATATTTAACAGGGAAGATACCTGACCCTATGTGGACAAGACATCTCTCTGTATAGCAGAACCACTCTCTTACATCCCTGATGAGACGCAGATACATGGAGAGATCCACACTGACTTCAGAGCACAACCACGAGGGAATTGTGAACCCCTTGCCCCTTCTAAACTGCCCTTCATTAACAACAGAATGTATCTGTTGAAATCCCTCGGGGCTCGGTCTGCATTGATGCAGCAAAGCTATTTTGCAGCAAAGCTGTTTGCTGCAAAAGAAAAGCTGCTTTTGTCAAGCACTTATCTTGGGAATGGGCCATCTGTGAAGGTTTCTCTCACCTGCCCCGGCTGAAATACTTAACTGTTGATCCTCTGCAAGTGGTAGGACAATCCGGAGATTTCCCTGCGTGCTGGCTTGATGCTCCGATCCCGACCTGCAGCCGCCCATCTGATCCTGTGCTTGTGGCTTTGCTGAAATAGCCATCAGGACTTCATGCATAGTTTAATCAGATCCAAGCATCCACCTGCCCATTTCCCTTTCTCAGGAACCCCACAGCAAACAGCTTTCTCATAATCTGCTAATCCCATCAAGTAGTCACAGATGCCTGCTGCGACCTTACTGGGGCGACTCAAATCAGTGCCTCTAAGAAAATGCTTCCCCTTCAGCAATATCAGCAGTGAGGGCTGGATGCACTGATGGAGATAAAGGTGGAGAAAAGGAACACAGAGAAATATCCCTTCCTGACAACATGTCTCAGTGACAGTGCTCATTCCAGAACAAGAAAGAGGAACAAGGAGGTGGGAACGTGAAGAAACTCCCTTGCTGGGGCTGCATAAGCCAGACGGGTCTGGGGCCAGGTTCCAGCCTGCAGAAGTCCTAGGGGAACTCCCCAGTTTCCTTTTCTTCTTGGCAGTGGGCATTGTTATCTCTTGGGTTTTTGAGCCTCTGTGGGAGCAGGCATGGTACCTCTGCCCCACCAAAACCAATCGGTTGGCCTTTGTTTTAGCTGGCTGTTGTAGAGAGTGTAAAGCTCCTTTACCCCTCCACCATACATTATTGGCCAGGGAGATCAGTTCTGAAACTTAGAACGACTGGAAGAAGGAGGAGGGAGGCCTTAGAAGTGAATTTGCTGTCCAAGTTCTTTCTCCCCTGTCAGCTGGAACTTGCCTACCGTTTGTGTTGATGCATATTCTGGTTCTGATAGGGAAGGAGTTACATTAAATAGCTGTATAACATGATCAAACCAGCAGATTAAAAAGCTGAGGCTGTTTTATCTCATATTAAAAAACAACAACGAAATAACAACCAAACAAAACCAACCCAAAATAAGAATATGCAGCATAACTTGGGAGGAATTGTAGAAACCTCTTTAAAGAAGAAGATCAAATTAAAATTGAGCTCCAGGGTCATAGGACCCTCTCTAGCTGAAGATAATGTTGCTATGTATCAGAGATAGAGGCTGTGGAAAATATCTCCGGGGCCTCCAACCTTCCTATACCATGTTTAAAGAGATAATCCGCTTATTGCTTTGCTCTTTTTATTAGAAAAGATTTCAAATATGCAATTTGGACTTTCTTTAACCACAGAAAAATGTTTTTTCTCTTCCCAGCGCTGAGGAATTCATTTCAGAAAAGGCAACGAATGGACAGCATGTCTTATTAGATCCATTTATAATTTGTTAAGTGATCACAACAATTATAAATATTTTTGAAGTAAAACGTTTTACATTTTACTAATATGACCAGGAAATATTTGTGTTCGCAGAAGAATTTACAGAGGATTGTACAGGTATAACAATTCCTTTCCTTAACAAATTTGAAGAAATGATGAGATGAATTATAAATATGTTGCAGTATGGCAATAAAATATTCAGCAGATGCTGGTGGATTAGATGAAAAGTAAAAAACTTTCAAAATAATGATGGTTAGGTTTTGTGTTTTGTTTTTTAAATTTTATAAATGTTAAAAATACTGGATGCTACTGGAAATTTCCTGGCAAAGATCTCTCTTTGCTGTGAGTTGATTTGTCTTGTGTTTCTGTTACCTTTTAAAGTAGCATGTTTCTTACATTTATGCCTGAACAATTCTATATTAAAAAGCTGAAGCTGTTTAAAATAAAACATAAGAGAAAGAGCAGTATTTGGAATGGAAAATGCTATTCTAGAACAGTGAGTGCTACAGTACTGGAAGAATCATACCAGATTCTGATCAATTAAGTGAAAAATTAAAAATTCCTAAGAAATTTGGCACTGGCAAATGTGAGGATTTGGGCTGTGTGTCAAACTTTGTCAGAATCAGGGTGGGGGTTGCTGTGTTGATTTCAATGGCTTTTGGGTTGGCCCTGTGAGGAAGGCTAAAAGGCTGCTGCATGAGAAAAAGGAAGTTAAAAGCTATGAAGCCACAATCTAAAATCACTTCTTTTAGTATTATGCACCATGGGCAGCCACAGCACCAACAGCTTGTGTGAGAGAGAAAAGCATAAAGCAGAAGTCTGTGAGAGCAGGGATGTTTTTAAATGGTATGGAGTTTTCCAAGGTGGTATGAGGAAATGCCTGAAGGCACAGGTAGGAGAGACTATGAAATATGATTTATATAATATTGGTATAACTACTTTGTGGCAGAGATTTGTTCAGGGAAAAGGCAGTCACTTGATCTTTTTGTTGTCATTTAGTCTTTTTGTCTTACCTGGCTCTGTGGCCCATGAGGATAGGTGCAAAAAATGAGTGCTACTAGCAAGAGGAAATGTATTCATTTCTAAGTGTTAGGCAATTGGGAAAAAAAAAAAAAAAAGGAAATTATGGCTCAGTTTCCCCAGCTCCACAAATGGGAGAAGCAGTGACTGGCTTATTGTGTTCACCCTATACATTTTGCTTTAAACTGAATGCTGAGAAGGGATTCCTGTTAAAAACTGTGTCTCTAAGGGCCTCAGCTTCACTTGCTTCCCCCAGCATGGTGCTGTTATGCACAGAGCAGGCTCCCTGGTAGTGGTATAACATTTGATTCCCAGGTATTGACTATTGACAGGATTTCAGGGAAGTGGAGGCCTGTTATCAAAGTAAGCAGTGGTGTGAGAAATGCACTGCCTGCCTTCTTCTAAAGGAGGTGCTGTGTTAGGACTAGGATCCTTTGCCCTCATCACCAGACATGAGCCTTTGGTCCTGAGAGTGCATTGCTACAAAGAGTGTTGGTGACACTGAAGTCATCTATTCCCTTTAAATGGACTCCTTCATAATGCTTTACAGCAAATCCTTATTTAAGAAGGCAGAAACCAGGGTGCACTTGAGAGGTTTGTTGATTTGATCTTTTTCTGCAGAGGACAAGCTCTTGCATGGGTACTGGTTTGTCATACGAAACAGTGCAAACTATATTTTGCCTTTATCTGCAGACAAGACCTTACTGTGGTGGATAATGCCAGTGAAACGTATCCAAAGTGTTCTCCTTCATCACTTCTGTCTTCTCTTCTTTAGCCTTCTCAGGGGTCTCTACTGCAAATCATCTCTAAATACCCAGCTAGGGCTGGTTCTTTATCAAGGGAAGTGCTTGACTGAACAGCACCCAAGAAAAATGGTTACCATGACTCTGGTTTGCACTGCTGTCCTACCCAGCAGTGCCTACAGGTGTGCGAGTCTGGGCCAGGGGCAGGGGTCTCTAGTTCCAGCTGGGCTGTCTCTTGGGAAGACTTGGTGTTCTTTCAGCCCTTGGCCATGCCATATGATGACCCCGTGAGACAGGGATTTAGGGAAGGCAGTGAGTGAAGCCACCAGATGGTGCCCTAGGTCCTCTCTGCTCTCTTTCCTGTCCCCTGCCCCCGCCAGCTTCCCTGGTAACCCTCAGACCACAGACTCCCCGGGGGTGGGCAGCTACAGCCTCGCAGAAGATCCCCAGCCAGGAGTGTCTGCTGCCCCTGGGGCTGGTGACTCTGACACTCCTCAAAGGTCTGCATCTTGGCCCAAGTGCCACCAGCACCTGTGAAGAGATGGGGACAGGACAGGCTCCCCTTTTTTGCATCCATGACATCTGGAGCAATTGCTTCATCAGGTACCAATGTCTTGGCACAAGGCTGCCCATGCAAGGGACGGGAGAGTAGCTGCTGACACCATCGCTGGGTCAGAGTGGCATCTGAATTGCAAAATTAGACAGATGTTGGGGTTTGCTTGGAATTTCCACCACTTTCTTTCACCATTTGGAAATGGCATCTTATCTTGGGTTTGGGAAAATTTACTGTGTGTCTGTGGTGAAAAAAAATCATTTGCACCACATGCTGCTTCTCTTCTTTACTATGTCAAGAAACTGATGAAGGGTCAGATATTGCTCTTTCTGTGTTTTGGGATTCTGTGGTGGTCAAGATGTGCAATGCACAGTGAATTATCATTGAGAGTTTATAAAGAAAAAAGGAGCAGCTCAGAGAGCACCAATGATTTCCAAGAGAAGAATGAGAATCTTCAGTGTCTTCTCTTGCTTAATTCTTGGGCAAGCCAGGCTCCACTTACCGTGAGGGATGAAATGTTTTTCTTTCTTAATGATAAAGTAGAAATGCAGATCACTATTAGTAACTAGTATGTCACTAGGTCCTTCACTATTAATAACTAGGCCTGTAAACTGCTGGAATGTGTTGTGAGGTGTGGATCTTCAATGTTCACAGCATCTGTGCATCACAGAGCTGCCACTATGCAGCTGCCGGGGGACAAAGTACAATGGTGCCCTGACAGTACCAGGCAGGTTCCTGTGGGAAGTGACATGGAGAAGCTGATTCTCAGGGAAGGACTGTTTCAGCAGGAGGGGAGGGCTCCTGTTCCAGGAGGAAATCTTTCTCACTAGCTGATGAACCTCTCCTAGAGCTCCTCTTTTCCTTCAGCTTTTTGAAATATGTAGGTTGTGTTGTATCACTCTGGGCCACATGAAGATTTGGATATACAGCTGGTAGGGCCAGGCAGGTCAGCCACCCTGCTTTAAAGAGTTAGAACGTAATTATCCAAATTGGAACAGGGTGAACATGAAAAAGCTAACATATGGGCTTCTTCAAAACGTTATGTCTTTTAATAACCTGTCAGGGCCTCTGGTTTCTATCCCATCTGAAAGATTCATCTGCCTACAATTTTGTGCAATGATATCTGAGCACTTCCAGGGGTAATAATTGTATCCAAAATACCTGTGACACAGTGGGCTTCCCTCTCTTGTGAGAGAATTAGTGCTGTAATGCCCATAATGGTGCTTTTGGCACTGACAAGTACTATTAACATCAGAGGTTTCAGAAGTTCTTGCAAGGCTCAGTATGTCATTTCAGCTTCATGCATGGAAAAAATGGAGACTCAGGAGCTTAAATGACTTTTCCAAGACTACAGAGCATCAGAGGTGAAGTTTGGAGCAGAATTCAGGTTTGTGTGTTCTTAATTCTATCAGGTTGTCCAGGAAGAAGCCAGTAACTGGGTAAGTAAGAGCTACTGCGCTACTTATAGTTTAGGGGAAAATGAAGTTTCTTCCTGAGTCACCAGCACTGGGTTGTGCTGCACTTTGCTTTTCATTTTTGATTTCTCAGACCTGCATCTGCCTAGCTGAGGTAGCAAAGCTGCAGAAGAAGTTACTCCTCTCTTTTACAGAGGCATCCATCATTTTGACAATAAGGAAAGCTCATCAGATCCAAATTACCACGGAAAGTCCAAATATGTATGCCATAATTCTCCAAATAAATGTTTACAGAGGGAATGTGCTGAGTGAATGTGCTCATCCAACCCATGAAGTCTTTCTGATTGCTGAAGGAGTTCCTGAGCTCATGGAGAGGAAAGCAAATGACTGGAGCTGAGTTGCAAAGGCTCTCTCCACTCCCAAGGAAGGAGGCAGGAAAGTCCCTACCATCGCAACAATTACATGCTGGAGAAGGAGGTGTGAGGAGAGGTGATAATGCTGATAGTTATGTGAATGGAAATGCTTGCCATTCTTTTTAATGTTTAAAGGAAACCACAGTTTTGAAGTGATGTAATTCCTGCTCATTTCGGTTGTTTATTCAAGCAGTGCAGTGCAATCCTGTGCTGGCACATGGGGGAGAGAAAGCAAAACTTCATCTTGGCTCTCTTGGGATTTCTTTACACTTTCAGACTCATTCAGGTAAAGGCAGGGTGTGAATCTGAAGTATGCAGCTCTTCAGCATGGCCCTCTGTACAGGCTGGCCCTTTGCTAAGAAATGTGCAGAACGCAGATGGGGGTTTTGAAGGAACCACTTTAATAGAAGGAATTGTAACTGTTCTCCCCATAAGATTTAAGATCTTGCTGTCCATAAAAATCAGGTTAGCTATTTTGGGTTCTTGCAGAGCTAAAAGGAATGCAGCATCTCCCATTTCCAGTCATGATAAGTCACTAGATAGCAATTCTTAATTGCTTGATTAATCTTGAATTTTCAGAGCTAACAGTGCCTGTCCGAGCATTTAGACAAGAGCTACATTTAAAAGAAAGGAGAAAATGCTTCTTTTTTCTTGTTTTTTTCCTTTTCCTTAAGAATGGTCTGCAAGGTAAGAGCATGAAATTACAGAGATTTGTAACATATGTTGTCCTGAGAAAGATGGACCATTAAGCAGAGTGCAAACGAAGTAGTCATAGGTTTGTGATAAGCTGGGGGGGTGATGAATTAATTTTAGCATATGCTTCAGCAATTCCTTACAAGATTTTGTCAAATATTAGTACATTTTTGCTGTATATTTGTGTGTTAGGCCATGTTTTTTATTTACATAAATAAGCAGAAATGTTTGCTTCATGAAGATCATGACATTTCTATGTAGAGAAAGACAATTTAAGGTCAACACTTATGGGGGACTATACCTTTGTGTGCTTTGTGTATGGATGAACTGATAATGATCACTGCACATGCCTCCCTAAAGGGAGGTGTTAAAAAAATATAGACCAAATTAAAAAGACATTCAGACTCCCTACAGAACATTTATAAAATTGTTTGGGCTTTTTTTTTCCCCTGTTTTTTCTTCCTCCCAGCAATGAGTGTGTGGCACATCTGGGCTTAGCAGTGACATGGTGTATCAGCCCTTGCTTTGAAGCAACATATTAAACTGTCAGGTCTCCTTTTCTGTATAACAGGCAGGCTAGAAAATATGATGGCACAATGTGATGGAAAGGTGCTATGGGTGCAAGCTTTCCTATGTTACATCTTTTACATCCTATCTTGGTTTCATCCCTCTAACTATGGAATATTAAAGATTGTTTTCATTCTAATTAAGTACTGTATCTGCCACAGACCTTGGAAGAGGTTAGTGCTGTCCAGGACATCTACTCAAAGGTCTGTGTAATCCAAATGAATGTATATTAAAACATCACTGCCGGTTTTTGCAGATGGTGAGCCAATGACATCTCAAGGAAGTCATAGTGATAAAAGGGAAAAATTCTGACAATAGACCTTCCTGCCCACATCCCCTCTGAATACAAGACTGTCTATGGTTACCCACATGGTTATTTTGGTCTACAAGTGCCTCCAGCAATGGTGTGGAGAAGGGAGATTTCCACATACTGGGCTGGCACCTATTGCTCTGCAGATGTGCCAGTCTGTGAGCAGTTAAATGGTCCCAAAGCCATATTGTCCTCATGTAATCCTTTTCTGCAGTCAGGGTTTCTTTAGTGTTTTCTTGTGTGCTTTGCTCCGTAGTCTTGTGTGAATCAGGTGATGGGAGCTCCTGTGGGATGCTGTCTTGCAGTCTTGTAGATTAATGTTCCCTTTACTTAATTTACTTTATATTTATACCATTTATACTCACTCAGACAACCCTAAACATTGTCTTGCTCCCTGGTGCTTCTGCACCCCTGAAGTTCTCACCTGCAATTCCCATGATGCTCTTCACAGTTGTTATTTGGCCAACCTACACATGCTGTAATCCCTTCCATCTTTTTATGTTCCTGTTGTTTTATTTCCCTCCAAGTTGTTGACATGTAGCTAGCACTGCGTTGTCCAGAACTAAACATGTCTTCGAGCTGCGGTCTCACTACTATATTAAAAAATGGGACTATTGCCTGTATCTGTGAGAAGAGGTCTCTGCCTTTACAACCCCAAATTAAATTAACTGCATGATTTTTGCTGCCATATCACATTGCAAAAACATATTAAATCTGCTGTCTACTGTCTCCCTGAGGTCTTCTGGCATTTCTGCTTTCAGTGCTTGAGCACAGATGATTCCTCTCTTCACCTCAGTTTCTGTCTTTCAGTAGCTCGTATGTTGTACCTACTGCCTTTGTAGACACATGGGATCGTTCAGGGTTCCTCTTTGAGGAAAAGCAATGTGATTCTTTACACATAAGTAAATTAAATTCCCTCTCTTTTTTTAGCATGAAATAATCTGTCTCCACCATTTCCCTTCCAGGCTGTCCTATGATAATCTGCCTCAGTGCAATTAAAAGGCATGTTACTCTTTTTGGTTTCCAGATTTTCCTATTTATAACCGTATAGAGCGCTGGCCTGTATGTTAATAATCTGCCACAATCTGTTTGAACGTCGCATACTGAGGATCACAGGTTGAAACTCTTTTTCTGGAGAAAGGAAAATGCTGTTCTTGCCTTAGGAAGTTTCTGTCCCAAATGTCAAGAATATGGATTAGCTTTTCTTTGGTGGGGAATGACATAGTAAAATGTTGCTTTGTGCGGGAGACTGTTTCTATGGGTGGCACCACAGTCTGAAATTAGCTTCCTTGGGAAATAAGTCTGTCTGTCACAGAAACTGCCATTGTCTTCATTTTCTGTGGTATAAACACAGAGCAACATGAGTAGAGGAAAGGGGACGAAATCATCACAAAACCATAACTTGGCTTCATGCATCGTTTTCTTCCTGCGGAGAGAACAAAACAAACCCCAAAAACCAAAAAAAAAAACCAAAAAGCAATCCCTTCATATGACAGAAGGTAGTTAGATCAGCTAATGCAGTCCTAGAAGGTACTTGAATATTATGTTTATGAAAACAGTGTAAGTGATACAGAAGGGAATACATTTTATCATATTCTACTTCATAGATAAGAGAACATGGAAGAATCAGTTAAGGCAAAACATTAAAATGGTATAGCCATGATGGTCTAAAGATCCTAGGGAAGCAAGGTTTGTGGTGAAAGGTAATATCTTGTATTAGATCAACTGATAGAGCTAGAAAAAGCAAACAGCTATTGGGCTCAGGGTCTTTTTATCAGATCTGACAGAAAACAGCAATATTCAAGCTAGCTACAGGTTAGATGCAATTGCTCTTAGTTTAATCTAATTATATTAATCAATTGGACCACTTGAGAAAAAAAAGAAAAAAAAAAGGAGCACCTATGAAGAGGAAAGGGGTGTAAACATCAGTGACTGGCAGGCTGGTGGTTTTCTCATGGACCTCAAGCGAAAAAGGGCTGTTTGTGCTGGTGACAAAGGAGAGGTCAGCAGGGAGGCTGTAACAGGCTAGGCAGGCAACATCTCCCTTAAATCCATAGCTTTAGTATCAAGGGATTATAAGTTTTAATGCCAAGCTTTAGCTTTTGGGAAGGTTTTGGTCTCCTTTGGGGTAAGGATTGAGGTGTTCATGTTGTTGCTGTCTGACAAATACTCTCCTAATGTCCTTTGCTGACTGACTATTGTGCTTATTATAAGACAGTAATTATTTAGTTTCATTCACATGGTTTCTGTGGGGTATCTCATGTGCTGGATAAAGTGATGAACTGCAGAGATTTGGGACAAGTACATGCAAGAACAAAGAATTTTGGCAGATTTGCTATGGGAGGAAGGGCATTGATTATGCTGTCTGTGAGGCGGTACTGACATATTTCATATTTGATGCTCCAGTGGTATCTGGTTCTATTTCTTATGTTTGCATCTGTGGATTTGCTTCCTGTAATGAGTTGCAAAAGGGAGAGCCTGAAGGTTAGCAGGAGAGATATGTGGGAAAAAACACCCTTTCAGAGCCAGTAGTTTAAGAGATTATTTTATGAGTGGATTTTAGCATGGAGTATTATCATCAGCAGGAGCACATGGTTGCAGGGGAGAATGCTACAGCAGAGACTAAAATAAAAAGCAGAAAAACAGATTGACAGAGAGCTAATGTGGTTAGAGACTTTGCCAATCCCTGCTAATTTTGGTAGCATTAGACAAACACCAAATAAACCTTGATTCCTTGAAAAGTTATTTTCCAAAATTGCTGTTGTTGCTACCGTATCTTTATTGTAGTAAATTTGTATCTATTTTATGGAAGAGTGACCTTCCTGTATAAAGCAGATCACCGGTGTTCCCCTCAGAGCAGGTGTAACAGTATCTGCAGGACTGACTGAATCTCACAGCCTTTTGTTGTGCTGTGCATGGCTGCTGATCTTACTGCATCTGCTTTATAGAGCAAATTTGATGGTCTGTAGGTTCTCGTGTATGTGCTGGCTTTTGGGGTGCCATTTTTAATGTCAGCTGTGGTGTCTAGGAAGGTGCTTCCCATGGAATAGCAATATTGGCATGGCAGGGAAGCTGCTCATTGAATTGGTGGTTGTGTTTGATGAGGGAATCTGAGATTTTCTGAGCTGTCTGCAGTTTTGATAGAAATCTCACCCATGTTTCCTCTACAAGGCCTGGCTTGGTGGTGCTTGTTTTTCAGTCTTGGATTGTGAAGAAAATGGCATATTGGGGTTTTAAAGACCTGCAGGAAGGTAATCTCTCTCTGCCCCCTACTTAGAGTTTGGCAGAAAAAAGGAGATGATTAAATGCTCTCTGGAGAAGAAAGCTGGATGCTTGCTGCATGATGGAGCAGACACGAACATTTCAAATGGTTCAAAACCAAAAATACTGAATGTATTAAAAAAAAATCCTTTGAGAGCTGTTAAATATGAAGACCCCAGCTATTGGTAAGTCCCTGGTCACAGGGTCATGGTCATGGTCATAGTCTTCTGGGGCAGTGCCATGGTCTGTTTCTTGTAGCCAATTCCTAGGGTTTGACTGTTCAGCAATCTCAAAGGCAGGATGCTGATCTGATCCAGTACTGCTATTTCTCAGATCTCTTCTCGAGAACACGAGGGGTTTTCCTCTCTTTTGTTGCGAGCCTCAACTAGAAAGCACATAATTACGTTTTTATTTACTTTCCTGACTGCAGCGGCAGGCCCGGGCCTGTGCATCAAGGCCCCAAGCGCAGCGCCAGCAGCCTCAGGAGGGGAACAAACCCCCTGCTCGGGGCTCCGTGTTACCCCTCCCGGAGCGGGGCTCTGGCGCGGGGGCAGGACGGCCCTCAGGGCAGCGCCCGCCCGGCCCCTCCGCTTCCCGCTCCAGACAGGCAGCGCTGCGCTCCGCTCCGCTGCCAGAGCCCTCCTCGCCCTCCTCCGCACCCGGCCCCGCCGCCGAGCCCGCCCCGCCGCCGGCTCCTCCTCCCCCGCCGCTCCGCCAGCAGCCCGTCGGGCCTGAGACCCGCTCCCGGCTGCGGGGCCTGCGCTCAGCGCCGGCGGAGGGCGGGCAGGGGAGAGCAGCGAGGAGGGGCAGCGGAGACCGAGCCCGCCGCGTCACATGAGCTGACAGGACCCGTTCCCGTTCCCCTCCGCGCAACAAAGGCTCGGCAGCTCCTGTGCCCGCCGCGGGACGGGGCGGGGCGGGGCGGGGCGGAGCGGGACGGGGCTGCCATGGGACCCTGAGGGCCGCCGGCCCGCACAGGTAAGCGGCGGTGAGGGGACGTGTGTGTGTGGGACCCCGGCGTGCGCGGCGTTTGCTGGGGGTGTAATTTGCTTTCCACACCCTCCCTCCCCCGGCTCCCTCCGCCGCCTTCCCTCGTGTGAAGGGCGGGCAGGGGTTCAGGCAGCCGGGCAGTCCTCGCGCGTGGGGGTCTGTCCGTCTCCTAAGTCTCCGGTCACTTCATGTTATTTCATTTTTTACGGCAGTCAAACAGTTAAAACCGTGGGGGTTTGTGCGTTGCCACCCCCCTCCTTCCCCTCTCCTTACCCATCTCCCTCCCCTCCCCCCTTTATAGACCTCCACGTCGTGACCTTTCTGGCTGTTAAGGATAATATTAAGGTGATCTTTATTTTTGTTAAAGCGCTGTCCTGCTTACGAGCGGCCTTTCCCAGGGCAGGTCGCTACTGGGGCGGCAGGCAGCCCCCCGCCCCCGGGACTTGCCCACTGGGACAGGCGGCTGCAAGTTGTTGACAGCGGCGGGCGCGCACGTGTGCCACATGCTCTTCGAGCCGCCGAGGTTCAGGGATGGAAACTCCCGCTGGGAGCCCGGGCAGCCGCACCGCCGGGGGAAAAACACCCCAGCAAGGCTGGCAGCTGCAGCCTCTGCTTGTTTGGGAAGCCTTCTACCCGGCTGGTGGGGCTTGAAGTGGTCCCGGGGGCGTAGATGTCAGGCAGAGTTTGTGGCTGGCTGAAGGCGGTCCTGGGGATGTTTGCTGGAGGTGCAGGAGGGGCTTGCAGGGAGCTGGCACCGTGGCACGGGTGATGGGAATGAGGAGCTGTGGACAGCCTGGGCAGGGTTCTTGGCCCCTCTATTGTGTGTGTGGTTCAGTGTGATGCTGCTGAAGGGAACAGTGTGAGGGATGGTGTGGGGGTTTTTTGTCTGGTTTTGTTGTTAAGTGGGATTTTTTTTGTTGTTGTTGTGGTTTTTGTTGTTGTTGTTTGTTTTCAAAAAATTTTTTTTGGCTTGTGACCCAGTATGCTGTGATATGAAAGTAATCTCTTCTGGGCATGGTTAGCATCTTCCTTCATATGCCAAGTGACCACTGGCTTGAGTTTTAATGGAGGCGCCCCTAAACCCTGGCTCTGTCCAACTGGGAGTGTCCCTGGGAAGGAGTCTTCCTCTGTGTGGTTATCTTGGCTTGTGTGGATGGAGAAGAAAAGGCAGTTCCCTTTCAAAGGGAGATGCTTGGCCAGCCTTTGTAATTGTGTTAAATCTCTTCAAGTCAACATTAAATGTAAGTAGAACTATGAAGTGAGGAGACACAAGCCACCTGCTGTACTCTATGTGCCAGGTGCCCTTTGGGGCAGAAACAGTTTCTGGCAAAGCTGTTTGCATTTGGGTAGTATTGCAGGACTGTGGTTCAAGCAGTAGGAAACTGTTGGCATGCCAGGGAAGGTGCTGGGCAGTGAGGAAGCCAAGGGTGTGTAGCATCTTCCAGTGCAGCTGATGTGTCCTGAGGTGTTTCACAGCTCCTCTCGCTGCAGGGTTTGGTAAGAAATGGGGTGCATGAGCAAAGAAGTTGGGCAGATACAGCTGTTAGCCTTGACTGTTGAGAAACTATGAATTAGCCCACATGTGCTGCCCCCACCCTAGCATTTTTAAGGAATTGGTGTCCTTCAGGGTGAACCAGATTTGCAAGTTTATGCCTATCTTCATGCAGACTTGGACCTGGAGTTTATTTTTAATGGAAGCCAAACATCTTAAGCAGTGTGACTTTAGTTAAAGCAGCAAATGTTCCAAAACTGGGAAAAACCGTGAAAGCAGAGAATACTAATTTTAATTGTGCATTTTTCCACAACTCCCTCTTTTCCCAAGATTTCTGTCCCAACTCTCCTCACTTTGTGGGTGTTTCTTGGTCATAGTGGAAAACAGAAGGTAACTTCTCAATAGCTGCTCAAGTTGGGCTGCTGAGGGTTGAGAATGTGACTGGTTTTTAATGTAACCATCTAGCTGTGTCACAAGGGTCTGATCTGAGACCCTGAGAGTTTGTTTCATGGGGGTCATTAACTGCTGTGGAAGACCAAATGATTGCGGCTGGTAACTTGTGTCTGCATGGAATAGGAGAAAAGTTTGGCTTTTTCTCTAGCATGGATGGGAGGTTTGAAGTGAAAGTTAGTTCATCTGTCCCTTCCCTTTAAAAGAATGTACAGCACATTTTTGAAACTGAGTCATCAGGTACAGTTTACTTCAAGTATTTTAAGCTGTTACGGATTTGATGCTCTTTGGCCACATGCTTACTGGAAGTTGTTAGACAGTCTTGCTCAGATTTGCCCTGGCTGGGCTCAAAAATGTGATGAGGGGGTTTCCTTGCTGCAGCCCTTTTAGATCTAAGTAGAGCAGAAGTATCTTAAAAGGGCTGGAATATTTTGATGTCCTGTGCTCCAGACAAACTGGGAAGGGAGCGCACAAGGCTCTTGTCCACCACCCAAGCGTGGATGTGCTGTCAGCCTCCCACTGATAAACCAGAGTTACTTTCTGACTCTCTCTGAGCTGTGCTTCTTGAGAGGTGTAGCACAGGATTGGGCACTCAGTGTGTGGAGGGCAAATTCCCTCCAAAGTCACTTTGTCATGGAAGTCATAACAAGGATGCACAGATTCAGGAATGATTATTAGTGTCTGATGACCTGACCAGCATTGTGTGATGACACTGAATAATAGCTAAAAGGTTTTATGTCCCATAAACTTGGTTCTAGCTTCAGGGTAAACTGCAAGGCTTTTGAAAATGTCTGATGACTCTCTGGTAACTTCAAATAGGTGCAAGCATTAGTTGCTTGAAACAAGTCCTTAAAAATAAGAACAGATGCAGGCTATAGGTAGGAAAGTGAAAGAAGAGCTAATTGCTATTTTTCAGTGTATTTTTCAAATCACGTTCAATCCTGCATATATGATTCTGTGGGTGACCCAGCAGCTCCAGCAGTTTATTCATTTATTTAAAACAGCTTTGTAGTTCACCTTGAAAACCACTTCCTGCCATATGGTTATATTATTTCCCTATGCCACATTTTTTGCTAATTATCAAGACCATTTGCTTTAAAATAGGTGTTTTTAATTTCACAGCCTTGTCTGCCTCTCCTGCTTGATCCTGCCCTGGAGTCAAGAGGCCGTGTCTGTTCATTCTCCATGGCAACAGGCTGTGATTTACTTATTTCAATTTAATTAAAAAGCAGATATCAAATTCTAGGCATTTTATATGTTTCTTATATTAGAAAAATATCAGTGGATCAGTCTCCACAACAGATCTACCAGTCTCAAAAGTAAAATTTTTGACCTAAGCCACTGGTTTCTTTCTCAGTCCACCCCTTTGGGAGAGTTTAGGAGAGGGGGGAGTGCTGTAACCTGTCCTCAGGTGAAGGAATTTGTATGCAGGCTGGAAATGAAGGCCTAAGTCCTAAATTAGGTTTTCAAGCTCTGTGATTGTACAAATACTAATTTGTGTTAGTCAGGGATAAGGAAACAGGGGCAATGATGGGCAGTTGCTGGCTAAAGAGGAGATTAGGGTCAAGAAAGGACCTTGGGGATGGATGGAGGAGCATGCTGAATTTACTAACTTATAGGTGTTAGGTTTGGTAGAAAATGGATGGAGTGGAAACAGTGTAATTAACTGCCAAAATTAACACTCCTTTTTGCCTTCAGTACCAGCACACCAATTCTTAATAGGATTATTTTCCCTTGAAGGGCCTGTTGAGATGACTCAGCCTTTGGAGTACCTGCATGCTAGTGGTGGTTGCTTCCTAGGAGAAGCTGTGCCTGCTGAATTGTATAACTAGACTCAGGTGCTGTTTCTGAGCTCTGATAATGTGTGGAAGAAGACAAGTTGGCTGTGCATTTTTATGAAGCCTTAAGGAGCAGTTATCATCAGAAGCGTGCCTGCACAAAACTGCACCTTTGGATTTTTTTTTCCCCCTTTAGTGTTGCTACTCCCAGTGCTTTTTCACAGTCATGGCTGGCAGCTGTAACAACAGACACTGGTTCTTGCTGCTCCTAGCCCTGCCAAAGCCCATGAGGCTGTCAGATAACACTGGACTCTCTCCTGGCTTGCTTATCTGTATTGATTAAAATGATGTCCAGAGTTTCTAGCAGCAGATTCCTGGTGACCATGCACCAGCTGGTAAGAGAGCCTCTCTGAGTCCTGAGGTGAGCAGTCAGGCAATATTTACTGGTAAAGCCAGCATGTTTGGTCTGTGAGCAGTATATCTGAAATCTCATAATGCTCTTCCTAATAATAACAGAATAAACCCAAGCAAAACCTCAAAGCAAGCTTTTGTTACTGTGTTTAAGCAGATACATTCAAAGAATTTATATCCAACTGACAACATTCTTAATCCTTTATTACTAGTTTTACTAGAGTACAGTCATGATCTGTATTCTTTAAGAGTGCATCTGTTCCTCTTGCTTATCCAGCTTTGAAGTAGACCTTGCTGATATTAATTTCTCTATAGCCTGTAACCTCATCTATAAAATGAAGGGAATACTTCATACAGGCAGCTGTGAAGTTACATTTATTGTCTGTAAATTGCTTCTAGTAATTGAGCAGAGGTGGAGGAGAGAAATAAAGACAGTGGAGTTAATATGGGCTTGGTTGGTTTTTTTTTTAATAAAGGAAAAGCATAATTTTTGTTCATCTGATGATGTGTAAGCTAATGGGAAAAGAAAAATTCACCCTGAAACTAACTGTTAAGTTCGTAATGAAAACAGACATTTCTTTACCATAGTGATGAAGGCAGCCATCTTGTTTGATAATAACAAAGTCCAATTTAGAAATAGGGAAAATTATTATTGGAAATCCTGCAGTACCTCTTGTATTTCTGTCTAGTTTGGATCTGCTCAGTTTTAGTGTTGTTTTTCATCTGCATGGCTGCCTTCGTAAATGCTCCTGGTGTGGACACCAGGAAAAACTAGGCAAATAGGTACAACTACCTGGTTTAAGAGTCTTAGCAAACACCTCTATTGCAGGCTTTTCAGCTAGGCCACTTGTTTTGTGCTGACCAGTATACTTGTTGGATGAAACTGCAGTTTCATGTGTGTTAGGATGGATTTTCTTGCTGTGGCTGACCCAATCTAACCACTTGCTCCTCCTAAGAGGGGTGATCGTGCGTTGCTTCTGGCTCTGTGGCCATATTTCTTGCCTTGTGGATACAGCTTGTTCAGCTTTTGGAAAGCTGACTTGCCCAAAACCAAAAAAAAGTGAATTGTTTTCTCCTGGGACAGAGAGCTGAACCTGTTCACCAGGTTCAGGCTCGTATCAGAGCTGCCGCTGAGGAGGGGCGAGATTTGTTTTGCCAGCAGTGAAAGGTAAGGAATGAAAGAAAGGTGAAAATGGGCCCCCCCCTTTTTTTGGCAGCAGTGACCTATTAGCCTGGTTCAGTTGTAATGTGAAGCCTCACCCTCAGCTTTCATTTTCAGATCCCTCCCTTCCCCCCTGCACCTCTTCTGTCCCTCAGATATGCTCATGTGCCTCCAGATGCCGACTTCATTCCCAAACAGTATTTTCAAAAGGGGAAAAAAAAGGAAAAGGTTGAGTTTCATTGCCTCTTCAATTGGAGACATACTGTAGTTCCTGAGACCCCATTGCTGGGAGCCTAAGAATTATTATTATTAGGCTCATGTATTATTATTAACAGGCTCAAAAAATAGTAGCTGTA
Source organism: Molothrus ater (assembly GCF_012460135.2). Taxonomy (NCBI): domain Eukaryota; kingdom Metazoa; phylum Chordata; class Aves; order Passeriformes; family Icteridae; genus Molothrus; species Molothrus ater. The sequence goes on from NC_050482.2 coordinate 48,511,915, forward strand.
ATCATTCTTTATGAGAGGGCAAAAGGAAAACTGCCTGGTGGGACAGCTGTAGGCCAAGTTTGTAAAAGAGCTTCTTCCCCAAACTTGGTGATGATGGCTATTTGGACCGAGACCCTGGCGCTGGTGGGTCAAGGTGGTCTGGGGTAAATGACAAGGAGAGGAAACATCTGGAGAATTTTCTGCATGCCATGGTGAGCCGGGCCTGCAGCTGGGTACCATGGCACCAGGAGGAAGTCTCTCCTTCTCCGAACTGTGGCTTGCAGTTGTTCCAGGTGCTACTGCCTAACTAATTTCCAGACACTAGCAGAAATTGTCCCTTGCAGGACACTGCTGTGGTGTTGTAGAATAGTGCTGTCTTGCTCAGGGATATGATGAAGCCTGGGGTGAGATGAAGCTCAGGCTCCATGCAAAATGGCCAAGGCAAACTTAGCTTCTCCTGACTGGCAGGGGTGGTGTTTGTGCCTTAGCTGTGCCAGGGATGTTTTGGTGTAGCTGCATTAGCCCGTGCTGGCTGCAAGGAGGACGTGTGTCCAACGAGACACGTGCCCAAGCGTCTGCTTAGCAGGAGCACAGTGCAGGTTGGAGTGTGGATTTGGAGATGAGATGGAGGCATCTGCTGGCCTACAGCAATTGCCCTGTGGCTAGAGGAGCAGAAACAGTGCCTGCCTGGTGAATTTTCTACAACATGAAGGTGGAGATGATGTCAGTAAAGAGCAGTGTGCCAGAGGCAGCAGGATGCAGTGAGCCTGTGCATGTGTGGACTGACCCAGCAGCTGTACTTGGCAGGAGGGGCAGGCTGCAATTGGTGTGGTGCACAAATTAGAAATGTTTGTGCAGCTATTTTCAAATAAGGAGAGTCATAGGCAGGGATGAGAGAATTCGCTCCAGCTTTGAGAGTTAGAGATTTGTTTCATGCTGTACTGTAGTTGGGTTGGGTTTTTGAAGCATTTAAACCTAAATTCTTCTCATTGGTAGCCAAAGACATGGCAAAAGAAAGGTTATTGTAGGGTTGTGTTGTGTTGAATGGTAAGATTATACACTGGGTGGCTGTTACAGTGGTTTTGTGTTCCAAGGATGGAGTGAATAAAGGAAAGAATCAGTGCATTGATATTAAATAATGATGCCACTGGATATGGTGAGTACAAAGTGTCTTTGTTTTCAAGGCTATGTTTGGGTTTTTTAAAAAACTGACACATTTATAAGCCAGCTGCAATATTTTTTTTAAAGACACATTTGTAAGAGTGGGGGCAATATAGAAAATGCTGGAAGTAATCTCATTGAGAGATACGGTTTTTTTCCATTCCTTTGCACGTGCATGCAGCCTCTGGGGAAGATGTTAGTGAAGGAGCTTGGATAATCAGGGTCTTCTCTGGAGCTGCCATTGTTCTGATTGGTGTAGTGGGTATTAGCTGGGGAATGTGTACAGATGCGCAAGCTGATGGGCTGTCTGGGGTTTCATCTCTGCAGTCTCCCTTTTTTTCACTCCTCCTGGATAGAGATATGTATCCTGGCAGATTTGTCTTCCACCTACATCTCTTTCTCTTCTCGTGTAAATACTTGCTGATTTCTTTTTCTTTTAAGTTGTTGTTCTTCTGGCAAATCTTCTACTGTGCTTGTAATGGGTAACTTTTCTCCTCATGATGATGGGTGTTCCTGTAAGCCAGTCTCTTCCTGGATTTCCTGGATCACTTTGCTGAATTTTCATGCAATCTGTCTGGGGGCAGCTTATCTGCTCTTGTGATGGTTGCTCTAATAAAGATCCAGGTGTTGTAGCTGACTCCAGCAATGCTCCAGCTGCCCTTTGGAGTGCAAAGGAATGCAGTTAAAAAGCAGCCTTTTTGGAGTCCTGTTTGTCCTCAGACCTGAAATGCTGAGAGCATGTTAGAGTTCCCATGAAGGACTGTAGTAATTAAATAGTATTGGAGGGAGAGGGAGTAGCAGAGCATGTGATGGTCATTTCAGATAGATTAACAAAGAGGGGCTATTACAGTGCCAGCAGAAGACATCCTAATCTGGAAGTTCCTAGCCAGCAAACATTTTAAAAAGCTATTCCAGAGAGTAAGAGGGAAGCCTGAGAGGTCTGTGCTATAATTAATTGCCCAGATACCACTAGAGGAGCAGTTTGAAGAAGGGAACTCATATGGGATCTGGATCTGGTGTAGAGGGAGAAATGGGAATTTCCTGACTTTTGTTTGCAAAGATCAAGCGTAGAAGCGTAGAAGAAATTTTAGACAAAATAGGTGCAAAGAAGGACTAAAATTAATAGGTGATTCCTTTTTTTTTTTTCTTTGCACTGCATGCTCCTGGCTAGTGTTACTTGAACATCAATTGAAGCAGTATGGAGCATGCTTGAGAACTGGAGACATTAGGCAGAAAGAGAGAGTGAATCTGATTAGCTTTGCTTTTCGAGCATTAAGCAGAAAGACGGGCTGAAATGTGATTGCAGACAGATAATAGCAGCAGGCTCCTGAGGCACCACCACAACCCAGCATATGGGGTGATGGATCTAGCCATGCCATAGAACTGTTTCTTGTAATAGAAGCTGCTTGTTTTTATGTTGCGGTTGCTGTTGTACTTTCTAATTATCCTATTCATCGCTGTCTGCCATTTTGAGCCTGGCCACGTGGGATGGCTCAGCCCCCTGGAATGTGTGCCCTGTGGAGCACTTCTGCCCTGAATAGTAACAGGATCCCTGGTAGCCAAAGGGTGAGAGGGAAGAGGTGCCAAGGCTCAAGAGTCCTAGCTATTTCCCCCCTTATTTCCAAGAATAAGGGAAGTAACAGCTGCTGCTTTTGCCATGATGGAAAAGATGAATGCTGATACTGTGTGTAAATCTCTAACTTCCCTCTGCATGTCCAAGTATCGGAGCTTGTTGGGAGAAGGTCTCTAGTGACCTGTAAAAAGGGGCATCTATCAGTTCTACTTATAATTAATAAATAGAATCTGGCCTTGCTACACCAGTCACTTTTTTGGCATGGTAACAGAGATCCTGGAGCCACTTCCAGTCTGGGGCCTCTCTTCCACACAAAGCAAATGCAGCAGAGAAAGCAGGCAGAGGCTGGGCTGGTGCAAGCTGGAATTGGAGCTGCCGACAGAGCATCCAACACCCGTGCCTGCTGCTTGGGGTATTTGTCTTGTGGTGATCCTTTCCCCAAAACTGCCTGCTTTTCCTTCTTTCTACCCAAGGCTTTCATTGATGGAAAGTCTAAGAAACCATTTCCAAAGCTGACGTGGATCGGGGGAATGTAGATAGAATGGGAAGAGCAGACCTTTCCTTAAAATGTCTCAATAAAGCACAGGAGCAAGGAGCTTCCATGTGTATGTGTATATATATATGTGTGTGTGTGTGTGTGTGTGTGTGTATAAATATATATGTATATGTATGTATTTTAATGCTAGAAGGGGTGGGTCAGACTGGTGTTTCTGTGACCTTTTCTCAGCTGTGGCTTGCCTTTCCTGCATGCTGCCTCTCCTTGCCTGTCAGGGGACTTCCACTTCCTTCCTGCTGACCTGCAGGGCTGCAGGCAGCCTCCCTACTCTTGTGGCAGCTCCCAGCTCTGGCTCTGAGCCCAAGCTAATAATCCTGACATATTTTACTGCCTTGTGCTCTGCTCTGTGCCTTGCTGTAGGGGAGACTGTGTGAGGTTGTGGTTTGCATGACTTTAAGCATTGCACTGGCCCTGGGGAAACCCAAACCTCATAATAAGCACCGGCTGAGCCTCTGGTAGAGCCTGGCTTTGCTCAGCAAGGCCCCTTGCTTCCCTACTTGCAGGTGACCAGCTTGCTCAGATGTCATCCAAACACCCCTTCCAACTGTCTCTGGCTGTCCGGATGATTGCCAGTGCTATGGGGTTTGGGTGGAAGTAGGAGGTGTTGATAGCCAGGAAAGGAAAAATTCATCAGGTACCAGAGAAGGGTAATGAAGATCTCCTCTCACCACTCTCCCCATGCATCAAAGCACTCTTAAAAAAAATAGAGCACTCATCTTTGACCCTCATTAATGACTGGCTTGGTCTGTGTAAGAGTTTTATGAGTCTGTTGATGCTCCCACAGAGTTTAATTATTTAGAGCATGAGGTGGAGGTTTGTGCTTTCACTGCTGATGGTGCAGGGTTCAGGCCCTCCTGGCGGGCAGGGGGTTGGTTACAAAGGCAGGCTGGCTGGGAATGCAGCCACTGGCTCTGAGGACCCTAAGGGAGGCACGAGCTGCAGCTGTGTGGTCCTTGTGCAGGCTGGGCAAAGCAATGTGTCCTTCTCATTGTGCGAGTTCCACGGGACCTGTCATGTGGAATTCAAGGTCTTTGTCCTTATCATCAGGGCATTTAATGGTCTGGACCTGAGATAACTTGTGTCTACCTGAAACTGTTGGGTGGACGTACTTGTGGCAGATCCTGCTTGTTGCTGAGCCCCCCAGTCAGTGCTAGAGGCTTTAGGGGCTGGTGTGAGACTTTGGCAGCAATATCTGATTTATCAGCCTGGGGCTACAGGCCTTTACTGTTACCTGTAGTTGCAAGTCTTTGCCTGCCTCTTTTCTGTGACCAGCACCTCCTGTTCCCCCCAGATTCTGCTCTACACTCTAGCAACCTGTTTTCCTACTGTAAAATCCCATCTTCAACCTGCTGCTTCCTTCCCTTTGCAGTACATCAGCTTGTTCTTGCCTTTTCTACTTTTCCTCACCCAGCACTTCTCTGCTGGTAATCCTCCTGAGACTTGGGAACACAGAACAGATATAAGGAACAGCAGGATGTCCGAAGACCTTTGTGCAGCTTGTGTTCCCAAACAGGCATCTGGTCAGCTAGACCAGGAGTATTTTCCTGATGTCCTGCTGACCATTCAGCCAGAGTTCCACTTCTAGTGGGAAGGTACCAGTCTCCAGGTTTAATTGAATGGGATGTGGGCTGGTCTGATGTGTGGGCTGGCCAGCTGGAAGGGTCAGATGCTCACCTTCTGTCTGCTTCTGGAATGGGTAAATTCCTTTAGCATTTACTTCTTATGTTTGTGGGTCCTTAGGGCTTTCAGTTGTCATCAGCACTGAAATGAAACAACAGTGACTGTTCATTGCAAGACTGTAAGTGGAGGCTTATTTCAGAGCAAAAGTGATTAGTATTGGTGGATCTGGGTTTGGCTGATAGCCAAATAAATTTATGGGCAGACTGGGAAGCCTTAGTTGATGTGGAAGGTTCACATGACATTGCTCATACCATCCAATATCAATATTGATATACTGAAAATGCCTGTGATGGCAGACACCAAGCCAGTGGGTCACGTGGTGCTGCTGCTGAAGTCTGAGATCACTGTGTGTGCTGGGGCTCACTGCTGTGCTCTGCTGCCATTTTTTACCCCCTGAGCCCAGGGACACTTGAACCTTCTTCCCACATCTGTTCTCCCGCTGTCTCCTCGTACGTGCTTGATCTCCTGTTTTCTGCTCTAGAAAGGGCCTGTGTAGGCTCTTGGTTGCGTGCCAATGGGCTTTTCATGCTATCCCTATTTACCCTGGTTTATCTCTTCCCACTCCTTTCCCTACTCCTATTTCATTTCCTTTGGTATGGGACTAATGTTCCAGGTTGTGTTGAGAGACTGGGCTGAGCTGAGATGACAGAAAGAGGGTGGAATGGAAAAAGGGGCTTTTGCTGGTAGATGTGAGTTTCAGTCATCAACTCAGTCTTCAATCTGTTGATTATTGTGGATCTAGCTAAATCCGCTGGATCTGCTAGACAAACGTGGGGTGCTCTGTGTCCTGTATCCATATTCTACTTTGTTTTTCTGTTTTTCTTTTTTTTCCCCCCTGAAAATTAATAGGATTCTACCCATTGATGATTAAAACAACGCCTGGAGTTTTGGAATGGATCAGATGCGTCAATCAAATGTTACCACCACATTGCACCCAAAGAGAGGAATGCCATCCAGCTGGGGGTAGGGTCTGTTTTTTCTTTGTCCCCATCAGTGTCTAGAGTTACTGGAAACCTTTCTGGGTTTTTAAATGTGAGAACTTTTAATAGAAAATACTAGTTTAAAAATTAATTGCTTCATTGTGTGAAAACTTGACTGGGTTTGGTGGTTTTTTTTGTTGGTATGGAGCAAAGTTGTGCCTCTTTATGTTCAAAATGTTATTAATAGTGTTGAGGCTTTGCAGGCTTTGGTAAAGAAAACATTTCAGTAACTACTTCAGATATTTTGGGAGGGAAATTTCATGTTTTAAATGAAAAGTAAGTCTATTCTGATTGCTAAGGGAGATGAAAATAATTTAACTTTTTTTTCAGAAATGTCAAAGTTCAGGTTATTTGTCCTAGTTCTTGAAATTAATGTAAAACGGACTAATACCCCTGCATAAACTGTTCCCCTTGCAACAGGAGAGAGGAGGGAATATGTCAGTAGGAAGCTGTGTCTCTCTGTGTACTGCCTGTGGTCACGTGGCTACTGTGGCAACAGGTACTGCATGAGACCTGGAATGAAATAAAAGCTTGGTGGGAATGTGAATCTGGAGCCTTGCATGGGTGTAAAGCACAGGTTGCCATCCGAGAACAAACTGAAGTGGCTTTTTGGCTCCCTTCCAGTTGGTAGAGCATGGCTCCCCATTGTCTTCCTGCTGGTATGCCAGTTGGCTGTTCCAGCAGAGAGGCTGCAGAAACAGAACGTTTACCTGGCTGTCAGAAGTGGGATGGGCTTTCCAGGTCAGGCGTGAGAAGATGTATGTGTTGGGATTTGTGTCCAGAAGTAATGCTGTTCCAGTGTTGCTCACTTGAAATCTGAAGCTCCTTATGCTTCACATAAATTTCCTGTTCTTGTTAAAATTGCTTTTGCTTTAAAAATGAAGGGTCTTAAAGCTGAGGGGTTTGACAGAGTGTGCTGCAGAGTGATTCTTTTCTCCTCTGTAAGTTTCCTGAATGAATGATTTTGAAGTAAAGTAGTATTTCCCTGCAGAGCTTGCCTCTGTTAAGTCTTTAGACTGTTGCAGCAACAGTGAGACTACTAGTGCAACGTTAATAATTTACGTGTATTCCTCATTTTGGACCTTTGTCAGTCATTTCAGCCTTGGGAGGCTGGAAGAGATGAGAAAAGTATGTATAGGTTTTGCTGCTGTTCCTTCTGCATGTGTTCCCAAGGTAGGCAGAGGATTTGGGTCTTCAGAGCGTGTCTATCTGGAACCCTTTATCAGTGCTGAATTCACAGAAGTAATACCAGAAAATAGCATGGTGGTGTTTCATTTCAGTCATCTCTGCATAGGGTAGTACTGCTTTTGTTGGACAAGTGTGGCTCAGATGTTTGTGAGCTTTCCTTGGCTGCAGAAGGTTGAGTGGAAGGTGAATTTTTTATGGGTTCCTCCTGTGGGATGAGCCCTAGCCAGGATTTTACTACATGTCCATAATCAACCCCAAATGCATCTGTGCTGCTGAAGCTGCATGTAGCTTTCTTCAAAACTGGGTTTCATGTCCTTTATTCTCTCCCTTACTCCCTTCTTAAGGGAGGGAGATATCAGCTAGTTTGTGTGTTTCCAGAGTAGGTCTTGCTTGAAGGGAGAAGCAGAATTGAACCAAATGAAAAGGGGTCCTCAGAAACAAGGCTGATGAGAGGATGTCAGGTGAGAACTCAACTGGTTTAAATACAAAGTGTTGCTGAATTCTGTTCTGGAGTTTACTGTTGCAGGTTTGTGCTTGGCATTAGCATTTACCTGAGTACCTTCCAGCTTGGCTGCAGAGCAGGTACTTCAAATCTTGTTGGAAGCATGGCAGTGTGTTTCAGGGGGCTTTGGAGGGCCAGTGGTGTAGAATGCATGAACTTGAGGTGTTTCAGCAAGCCTGTGTTCTTGCAGGCAGGTACTGAGCAGTTTGAGTCAGATTAGTCCACTTAAGTGGTATTTAGCAAGCAGGTAAGTAGTTTGCAGGAAGTTGGAGAGTTTGCTCCCATTTGTTACTCATGGTCCAAAATGGTTGATTCACCTTGTGCAGTCCACAGGTTTTGTACTGCAGGGGATGGATGGATGGATGGATGGATGGATGGATGGATGGATGGATGGATGGATGGATGGATGGATGATGGATGGATGGATGGATGGAACTGTCAAGGGGAAAACAATGTTTTGCAAGGAATCTGTATCTTAAGCTTCAAATAGGTTTCCAGAATTGTTTTTGGGGGAAAACTGATTTTTTTTTTCTTTCAATTTCTTCAAAAACTGGATTACATTATTTCAAATGTAGTTTTTGAGTGTCTTGGTTTGGAAGAAAGTTTGGCTCAAAAATGACTCTGTGTGCAGAAGGACTTGCAGAAAGATGAATGGATAAGAAGAAACTTTGTCTTATTGTTTTCTGTTGCACTCACTAAAATAACTTTTAATTTGAGAGTGAATTTTTCACTGTGCTTTGTACCTTTGTATTTCAAACATACTTTCTTCCTGGATTCTCTATTCTGTTAAATCTTCCTAAGAGCGTGTATGTACAGCTTGAAGAAAACAGGATGCAATTGACTTAAGATTTCTTGATCTTAAATTTTAATACTTCAATTGAATAACTAAGTGGGTTGGCTGCTGTGGGATGGTTATAGTTCAGGAAGAAACTATGATGCCTTGTTTGACTTCAGATGCCTCAGTTGCAGCAATGAGAATTTTTTTTTCCTTTTTCTCTTTTTTGGACTGATAAACCAGGAGCCTTATTCCTGGCTCTGCACTTGTGTGCTTCATCTAGTGTACATATGCATTTGGAACAAAAGGCTGCAAAGCAGCACTGGTTTGTTCTGCAAAACAGAGGGAATTGGGAAGCTGAGTTGGAGATTTTCTTTCCTCTTTTCCCTTTTTTTTTGGCCCCCTCTCCCTCCTCTTTACAAGAAGTTACTTTAAATAGGGAGCTGTTCAGCAGGTTGCAACTAGAATTCTATAATAAGATCTCTGTTCGCTCTCCCTACTTTTTTTCATGCAAAGTTGTGGCTGTAATTATATGACAGCTGCCCTCTTGGCTGACATGCAGCAGATTGAACTGGGGATCTCCAGAGCTGAAAGTGTGAGCTGCTACTCTCTGAGCTAAAGCTCTATAGCTGGAGGCTGTAATGATCTATATCCTTCATGACTGAGTGTAGAAGGGAGCTGCAAAAAGCACTTGCTGAGTTATGGTGCATACAGGGTACTTACTGTGTACATGGTCGCTTCCCAGGTGTACTGGAAGCTTATTTTGAGTGGTTTGTGATAATTGTACAAACTGTTGTCAACTCATGGGTGCTTTAAAATGACGATCTGTTTTGAAGCCTTTCTACTTTAAAAAACTTTACTAGCCTGTTAGTCAGACACAGACATTTGTTGGTGTATGTGTAAGTTGTGCTGAGCCCGAGGTGCCCTGATATTACTGAAGTCCTTCAACTCCAATGTAATATAAGTAATTGTTACCAATATTGAATGCAGTCTGAAAAACTCTACACTGCCAATGGTGTTCAGACAAGTTTGCCTTTATGCTTTGCCATTACTTCTCAGATGGCACCATGGGAGCTTTGTAAAAGCAAAGGAAGGAGAAACTGGAATTGCTGGAATCTCTCCTGTTTCCTCAGGACCAAGAAAATCTGTGCAATGCCAAAGTTTGTTAGGCTGAGAAAAAATGAGGAGAAGCAGAACCATATGGAGCTTCATGAGTGGTGTCAACCCTGGGTAGCTTCTGCAACCTGTGTTGTGGGAGAGGGGAAGTGTGTTACAAGTTAAGACGTCGATTTCGAACTTTATGAAACATTAATTTTTGAATCCTTAACACCTCTTTTACCCACATCCCCAAACAAAAAAAAAAACCAACCGAAAACCCCTCAAAAACCATAACAACAACAACAAACCCCCAAACCAAATAGGAGATAGGCATCTGCTAGCTTTAAATATGACAAAGTAAGCATTCCTATTGATCTGCACAGTTCAAAACCAAGTTGATCTTTTCACATTCAAAAAAATAGAAAAAAGGAAATATGTAAGGGGTGCAATGAAATGTTAAATAAAGTGTAAACTGAAAGAGTCTTTCAGACCTCAAACAGTTAAGTTACTGCTAGTCCAGTGTGTCAGAAACTTACTTGATACTGTATATATTATCAACAGGGACGTTGTCTGCTGTAAATTAAGATAATCTCCATATATATTAGGCCATATCCTATTACACAGGTCTGACCATACTCAATCATAGTTTAGTAAACACCCTCCATCCTAGTTGCATCCTCCACTGCCTTTCTTTGCATTATTTCTTGCAGACAGAGTTAATATAAAGATGCCTGTAACATGGCCTAAGAAAGTCTTCCTCTCCTCTCATTCCTGTCCTGTGCCGCCATCATCCCATTGGTTTTGGGGGTGCAGTCATTGGCAAGACTGCTGTAGCATACATTAGTTACCTGCTGTGGTTTAGAAGCCTCAGTCCTCCAAATATGTGAAATGACCCAGGCTACAGTGATGTAGTCCATGGTGCTGCCTTGCAAGCAGCAGTATCAGCAGAACTGGGGAGGAGATGTTTTGCAGGAGGGGCAGAGGAAATTTCTAAAGTTTGTGTTACTCCTGAGGCATCTTACAAGACTTTCCGTATCAGGCAATCGCACCGCTCTTAGGGCTTGATTCCCTATTGCCTGTCCTATCACTTCTTACAGAGAAGTGGGATGAGGATTCTTCCACTTCCCATGGGAGCCTGTTCCACAACCTAATAGACTTTTCTGTCAGGAAACATTTCTTAATTGGGCTTTAATCATGGGTGTCAGACTGCTGGTCCCTGGGATGACCTTAGCCTACATCAATACCAGTGCCTTCCTTGCACTGGTGCCTAGAGCCTGTTTATCCTCCTCCTCTGGCATTTATTGTAGGCCTGTTTCAACTGTAGGCAGCTGTACCTTGGCTCAGACTCCACTGTCCTTACTGCTGCTGTTGGAGGCTGTTGCAGAAGTTGAGATCTGGGACCCAACGTCAAGGGCCTGACTTGTGATCTGAGACAGACTCATCCTCTGAGTCAGTTTTCAAGAATCCAGGCTGCTGGCAAGTAAGGAAATGCACACTGAACCAGCATTCATGTGTGACTCTACCTTGGATAGAACCAAGTCCAAGGAATCTGTTACAGCACAGCTATCCCATGGCTTAATTGTGTTGCTGTCAAATCCAAAAGTGTGGGTAAGACTCCAGTATTTTCCTGCAATCAGTTTAAAGCAGGGCTTTTGATTTCTTTTACATAACAGCGTTTGTGCTGCCTATGTTGAAGCAGCAAGGAAGAGCAACCCAGCCAAGCTGTTTGTCTGCGAGGCTGTGGAAATACCAACCACGAGGCTCAGCAATGTAGACTCTGTATGCAGTGTATCCAATTTGGCAGTTGTGGGTGAAGAGTCTGCCTTGCTGGCTCCTTGAGGAGTGGCTCTTCCAAGGCTGGTGCAGTTAGGCCAGGTTGTGGTGGCTGGCTGTGAGCAGATGGACAGCTTTCCTGGGGAGAACATCATGCACCCACTGTCACAGCCCTGGTATGTGCTGTAGTATAGAGGCACTAAAAGACTTCACTCCACAGCACATGGCTGTTGTTTTGCCCATGTGGACTTCACAAAAACATTTGATACTTTTCAGGTCTCTTCTCTTTGTTGCTGAACCTCCTCACTTTCTTGCATTCTCTTTCCAAGGTGGGATGAGTAGAGCACGTTTCAGTGCTGCAGAGGCAAATGTATCTTTGACTTGCATTGTATCATTATGAAATTGACACTATTTTCTAGTTGGTTTCTAGTGCAGTAAGTACTCCTATCTGCTTCCATAATTTTGGTAGACCTTGTTATGTGATGTCTTTTTAAAGAATGGATGTAATTACTCCAGAACCAGGGGGTGTATGAACTGTTTGGACAATGACCCATTAAACTGTTCACAACCAGAATGGTTGTGACACCAGAGATGTGAAGTAGCTTTCTTAGTGTTTCTCCTGATTCCTCCTCTGTACCCAACATGGACCCTCTACATTCTCATCCAGCCTCTGTGTCCTCCAGTTCACGTCCTGGCTCCCTTCTGCTCCTCATCGCTCTGCAAGTGAGTTATTTCTCTGGTATCCCCACACAGTTCTTACTCCTCACTAGCTGTGGGTTCCTATCTTTCTTGATCCTCAGAGGTCTTTGTCCACCTTTCCAAATGGTGCTTTGCCATTGTTGGTTCTTCTACAAGCTCTGCCTTTCCTGACTGTACTGCCTATTACACAAGGGAGAGATTTTTGCTTTTCTCCATTCTCATGGGAGAAATAAAACTTCTGTCTTGTCTAGAGGTGCATAAAACATGGCCACACTGTCACCAGATTTTTGGTTAGCTCATCTCTTCCCTGTTAACCATGTATGTAGTATCCCTTTTCCCTTAGTTTTCATGGGGTTTGCATGCAGTGTCTTGCTCCCCTGGGTCTTAGTGTCATGTCTGTTGAATCAAGGGTGTCGTTTTAGGAGGGCTGTTTTCAGCAGTTCCTGCTGCTGCTTCTCAGCTACTTGTTCAGCTGTGCCAGTGCAGCTGAACGTGCTGCTGCACATTGAACTGGATCAGGGAATTGATCTGGATTAAAGTAGCCAAGGTGGAGAGGAAAGCTGCTTAACCCAGTGATTTGCTCAAAGAAATACTTGAAAAACTACAGTTTAAGAGCACTTTGACTTGATGGCCCTTTGACTAACAACCCCCTGGTATAGAAATCCCTTGTTTAAATGTAGAGTTGCTGCCTCTGCCCTTCAAACCCTCCTCCCGAGCTATTAAACACCAGCGGCCACCTGCTTCAGGCTTAGAGCAGCTGCTGCAGGTTAAGATGTGCTGTGCAGCCACTCCAGCATGCATGGGACATGATGCTGTTTGGAAGGGATGAGGACCCCCTGGAGTAAAAATGGACATGTGTCAAAGTGTGCAAAATCATCCTTTCACAGAACATCACAGACTGAGACAAAGCTTTGTGCTTTTTTTATCATGATTGCTGGTCTGGTTTCACCCTGAGCCTTATTAATGTTTCAGAATGTTGCTGTGTCACTAAGTGTTGGAAATACAGCATACCTTGATGCTGGCTTGAAATGTTGAAAATGCTTCCCTCTGCCCTTCTCTGTGGGACACATTTAACCTGCCCCATCCCTCCCGAGCTGCTGGAGTGGAGCCCTGTCTGGTGGCTCTGCTCCTGCTCTTCCCCTTGGCTTTCTCATACCCTTCCCTGCCTGATCCGTTCGTGTGCTCCCAACTTCATGCTGTCCTGGGTTTAATTTTTGTTTAAGATCTTCGTTCCTTTAATGACAGCGGGAACCGAAGGCTGCCCTTTGTGCGGGCTGTGGTGCGCGGCTGCGCTTGAGGTAATGAGACTTGATGAAAACCTCTTGTTACTGTGGCAAGATTTCTTCCTTCTCTGTGTTTAAGAAGAAGGGGAGGGGGAGGAGGAAAAGAAAAAGTGACAGACCCTGCTGGGTATGTTAATATATTTTTAATGGCTTCCATGTGGCTAGCTGAGGACTTATTTGTCCAGCCTGCGAGAAAAGGGTGGCAGCACGTTATTCTTGTGCACCTTTGAGCTTAGCTGGGAGTTGAAATGGGAGAGAGGGAGGATTGAGTGAAAATTTCACAGAAATCCTGTTGATAAAAATGAAATCTGCTGGAGATGGAGGGGATTGGCAGGGAGAGAAAGATTGGATCCCAGATACTCCCCCCCTCCCCCTCCCCAAATCTTCCTTTTTTTTTCTGGAATATTCCACTGTCTGCAATCATCAAGAGAGCTACTGTCTCAGACTATGGTATTTCTACCAGTGGTGAGGAGTGAGATTTTTCTGAAATAATTGCTGTATTTCTGCAGAGAAATATTTTTGAGAAACAAAAGGGTTTACGCTATGGTGGCAGGCTGGGGAAGGGAGGGGGCTGGCGGGGATGCAGGGCGGGTGCTGGGCATTTTCCCCTTCCAGCCTTAATATGCCAGTTAAGCTGCAGGCAGGATGAGCCTGGTGGTCTCAGCCGGCTGCCTGGGGCAGTGAGGGGTATTGCTGCTTTCCTGTTCCAAAGGCATGCAGAGCACTGATGGGACTGAGGGGCAGTCAGGCTGGGGCAGCTGTGGGTTCTGGGGGTCAGGAGCCAGCTGCCTGGGGCAGTAGGTCAGAGCAGAGATGTGCTTGATGGAGCTGGGAGGAGAGCGAGAGCTGCCAGTGAAACATTAATGCTGCATAGCCCTGGTGAGAGGGGGAGAGAGCAAACAGCGAGGAACCCTGGCACTTGGTGTGCTGATTAGATGGAACTGCCAGGGGAGAATGGTGCCTGTGACACACTGGCAGATTGGCTGGAAGGGTTTTAGTATGGTCAGGTACAATGGATTGAGTCCGCAGCCAGCCAGCTCCTGATGCAGCAGGGTTGGGGGAGCACTGACATCTCTCCCTCTGTCCTTGTATTCTCATTCTTACAAAATCCCAGTCAAAGGTGATGTAACCCTAGGGCAGGAAGGACTGAAAATCAGGTAGACTGATTTAAAACTAGCAAACTAGGGTTTTCCCTGCTGCCAGCAACTTGTTGTTCCTCAAGAAACAGCTACTGTGCCAGCTCTGTTATCTCCCCTGTATTCAGTGACAAGCTCATCTCTCAATGTCCACTTACAGGAGTTCTGTCCACCCAGTGTTGAACCCAGGTGGCTTGGTGGGCCCTTCTCCAAGTAAAGAAGCCGATACATGTGAGGCATCTCTTGTCAAAGCCATAAAGGCATGCTGGCATCTCTTGAGGCAGGTGCATGGCTGGGGTCACTGCTGGGAAGATGTCAGGAAGCAATTTTCTTGAGTCACTGCCCAGTCCTGGAGTAGCGCGTGTGAATTGGCAGCAGCCCTTGCCTGGCTTCTTGTTTCTGAGAGGCTGGAAAACGTCCCACAGCAGACATGCCTCTTCTTGGTGGCAACTTCTCTGGGTGTTCCCAAGGCAGCACTCCTACAGGGTCAAAGCTGTATTTTTTGGGGAAAATTAAGAATTTGATGTCTATTTAATTTTGGAGCCAAGAAATAGTGGTAGACTGGCAACTCTTGGGATATCCTTTGTAGCCTGCCCCTGCCAATGTACCAGATTGCTGACTCCCAGCCAAACTGGCCCCTCTGATTTTTAAGTCTCACAAAAACAGTTTGTGGGAGATTTCTCTGAGGATACTGTAAGTTTCTTTGTGTTGCAGAAGACTAGAGGCACATATGGTGAGTTACTGATATCTGTCTGAAAGGACAACAACTTGTTAGTCTGCCCTGACCCAATTGCTTGGCTAATCTGACCGTACCCTTATTTAGACTGAAATTAACTTTCAGCTGATTTAGTAAAAATAGGTTTAGTAGTGAAGCAGGGAAATCAGGGATACATTTGCATTCTGTATAAATCTGTCCATACGAGTGTTTTATGTCATTTTACCCATCCACTTAAAGTGCTTCAGCTTGCCTCTCCTGTGTACCCCTCTGCAGGCAAGACCTAGTTTTTGATGAGTGTCCACTGCTTTCTTAACCCACTTTTCCAGCTGGGCTGAAGTTGCTGATGGCATCATCACTTACCCAGGAGCATGAGTGAATGCAAATTGGCACAAAATAAAAACCAGGGACCCACCAGGCTCCCAGCCCTGTAAATCCTGGGTTGTTGAAGTCCTACTTTGCTTGAGTAGCCAACAATAACAGTTTGCTAATATACTGATATATTATTATTTTTACTCAAAACTCTTCCACTGATAGTATGCTTATAAAAAAAGTGGAAGGATTTTATTTCTGTCCTTGAGCATGCTTTCTAGTGTTAGGTCTAGATTAGTTTTACAGATGACCCAAAGGGAGCGTTTGTTCTAAACTAGGCTTGTACCGGTTTATCTCCCCCATTCACCCCATCACAATGGATTTAAAAAATGGTACTGTCATCAACCCTGATATATCTAAGGCTGCAATAAAGAGTAATGTGTGCTCTGTGTTTTAATTTTTTGGAGGCCTTAGAGAACTGTTACTGAGGTATAATGGATGTTTCTGTGAGCTCTAATAGTTTAATTGTAGGTAAGAGAATTTTGCCTTTCTGCAGCTTAAAATAACTCAATAAATATAAGTCTTGGTATAGACAGTATCAAAATCAAGTGAAGACCATCCAGAATTGTTGTGAACTGAGCAAAATCCCATTCCCTTTTAACAACACAGCTTTCAGTTTCTCACTGTTCAGGAGATATAATTTTCTTAGCCCACCAATTCTCAGTCTTTCAGTCTAGAAAAATCTTTCATTGCTGGATGGGCAAGATGGGCGAGGTAAAGGAAATGGCAAGAATTTTTGTCTTGACATTTTTATGTTGTGTGTTTTAAAAAATACAATTGCCAAACTGCAACAAAAACTAAATCACAAAGTCACATGCACATGTCTATTTTTAAATTTACAGATGATTGTAAGGTGGCCTCTAACAATCTTTGCCACAGGCCTCTCGCTGTACCATACCCTCTTCTAAGATGTGTTTCCATAGCCTTGATTTTCTGTAGGCACAAGGCTGTACAACATGGTCTTCCTGCTTCCTAGTTGTTTACTGAGGACACTGGTTTCCCTAAAATGAGGCCATTGGGGAAGGTCTCAGAAGATCATGGAGTGTCTTGCTGGTGTTGCATGCATGTAAAAATTGGGTGTTATTTGCTGAGGGAGAAGGAGGGGTGAAAGGCCTTGAATTTCCCCATGCAGGAAGGTGCACACACAAGGCTGGGGGAAGGCAGCTGACGGAGGTGCCCATCAGGCTAGTGGGGATGCCCCAGGGAAGTGGCAGTGAGGTTTGTTCATTAGTTCAGTAACACTTCACCACGAGCTCACCCCCTTGCCTTTCCTCTCACTTCCTTAGCCCTTCCCCCTCTTTGGGAGTCTGTGTTGGGGGAGTTGGGAATTACAGCCTATGAACTGCACCCAGCAGCTCGTGGTGGCAGTTGTGGCTGCTGCTAAATCAGCCAGCTGAGCACCTGCTGTCTCCTGCTAAGGGAACTGAGCAGCCAGCTATTTGTTGTTAAAGAGACATTGTCAAAATAAAAATCCTGTTTTAACCAGGCTCTTCCTTGCATTTCTGAATAAAGCACTGGATTATTAAATTAAATTTAAGAAATTGCATTGGTCTCCCATTTTTAGCCAGAGGGGATGGCCTTGAGCATCAGGTATGAATTACCTACACACCCTGCAACCACAACTTCATGTGCTGAGGTCGATAAATTGACTTCCATGCAGCTTATTAGGTGGGGCTCTTTCAGATGTGACCTTATTAAAACCTGGAGTCCTCTCTGGATGATGGCAATCCCATAACTGTTTCCTGAAGTATAGGGGAGGGTGTTGTTGCAGTGTCCTTGACAAAATATCTTTCTTCCCCAGAATATCTGCCAAGAGAGGCATGGGCCACTCATTCACTGAGCAGTAGACATTACTGCAGCAGGTTGCTGAGTGAACAGATTCTTCTGAGGGGCATCAAAGGCAGATACTGGCCTCATGCTAGTGTAAGGGCTAAGGCTCTTCCCTGAATGGGTAGTTGTGTACTACACTTGATTACGTTGTTTTGTTGGTGAGATTCCTGTTTGTCATTAAAAAAAAACAACCTAGCCTTCTCAAGCCAGCTGTTATATCATTTCATAACCTCAGACTGTTTCCTTCCCTGCTTCTGACCTATTAGTTCATTATTGTAGTGCCTCAGAGCTGCTTCCTTCTCTGTCTCCTCTTGAACTTCCTACCCTGTTCTTCATGTGCTTGGCCACATACCAGCACTGAAACGCCTGTGTGCTCAGATGGGAGTTTAAAACTACTGTGAGATATTTAATATGTGGAAGATGAGACTGACTTGCCACAGACACACAGGAAGGAGAAAGGAGTGACCCAGCATCCCAGGCTGAGGTGTGTGCTCTTCTCTCCCCTGCCTCTTAGCCTCCTGAGAAAGTCGAAGGTTTCTGCTTGAGCATCAGGTCTCTGCTCTTGCTTGTCTTCAAGTGTTCTTACCTGGCTCTTTTCATCCTTGCTCAGAGCATCTTGGGTGGCACAAAGTAGAGAACAGGCCTTTGTTCCTGGTACAGGCGCTTTTGTCAGGAGGGAGAGAGGAGCACTGTGGTTTGGGCACTGTCCCTGGCTTTGGTTCCCCTGTTCAGATGCTCTGCTGTCTGCAAAATGGGGCTGCTGCAGCCCATAGGGCTGGGGGATGTGCCTGCTTACAGACTGCAAAGCACTCGGCAGCGGGAGAAAGGAAGCCTGTGGATCGACAGCTGCAGAGCTGCCCCTGCCCTGCAGTAGCAAAGTGGAATTGGCACCTTGGGCTTTGCTGGGAAACAAGAGGGCGAGAGCTAATAAAAGATCAGTTTCTAATCTTCTGTTTTGGGGGAAATGCTGAGCAGCAGCAGAAGTGCTGGAGCTGCTGATCTACAGATTGCTATGGCTTGGCTTAGTCTCGTTTCACATTATAATGATTTTCTATGAGCTTGTGTGTGTGTGTTTGTGTTAATGAAGGCTTTGGTTCTGTACAAGCTGTTACCACTGGACTACAATTTCTTGTTTTTTCTCACAAGTAAGTGAATTTTCTCAATGTCCTACCTCTCTGTATGCACACACATGCACATGTGCGTGCATTTGGGGATTCTTCAGGATGGAAAGTGCAGTGGAAATGTAAAATACTATAATTATGTGCAGTGTTCATTTCTATTTTTGCTCTGCAGTCAGCTTGGCAAGGGGAACTCTGTGTCTGGGCAGTCTCATATCTGATCTGATCTATTTGTCTGTGCTTTTTTGCATTGTGGTTTACAGCCCTGCAATTGAAACCTTTACGATTACCTAAAGATGAAATGAGAGTGTTCTTCCACTGAGATTTGTAAAGTCCATTTCTTCTAGTGCAAAATAATGGGCCTAAATGAGTTGACAGTGCTCCTTTTAAATCCAGCACTGGGTTCCTGAGGGGGCGGGGGCGAGGACGTAATGTATAGGTCTTACAGGAATAAAGGCAGTGTTTTGTGCTCCCCTGCGGCTCTGCAGCAGTAGCTCACTGACTGACCCTATTAGCAGAGCTGTGCTGTCAGCGCAGGCCGGTCTGCTGTGTGCACGGGGAGCTGAGCTCAACAAATAGCACCGACTTAGGGGTTCCGACAAGGCTACGGCAGAGGCTGCCACACGGGGGAAGGAGGGGATGCTCCCTCATAGCTCAGTTGTGAAAAAAATAGCTGAGTCTCTCCTTCTCTCTGGTTCATTTGAAGGTGCAGCTGTGGGAGTGACAGGTCTGAGGAGTTCCAGTGCAGGCAGTGCCTTGCAGTGCTGTAGAAGAGCAGGTGGGGGTACCGGAGGGGTGCATTTCTCTCTGAGCCACAGCTGAGCCCATTCACCAGCATTGTTCTTGAAGAAGCTGCAAGGAGTACTGGAAACTCTTACGGATGAGAGGTAGAGACGAGGTCTTGATCAATTGATTGTTAAAGATCCCACTCCACTTCTCACGAGATGAGGGGACAGTAACCTCAGTGTCCTCGCCAAATTCCAGTTCATTACTTTCTGCCTGTCTAAAATTTCCCCTTTCTCTCCCCCTGCCATTTATCCTGGAGAAGTTATCATTTGCTTCCTTTCCTAATGACTCACGGGTAATGCTGCTGGCACACAACTGATGCTTTATTTCATCCTGGTGATGAGGGAGTGATCCCTGTGGTTTGGGGTCTTTGGGCTGGAAGAGGTGCTATGGAAACACAAAGATGTTTGGACTGTGCACATATATACAAAGGCGCTGTTGGCTACTGTTCCCTTCAGCTGCTGTTTCAGAACAGGTAAACAGATTTTCCAGCTGCATCTTCCAGCTGAATCCAAATCACAAATGTGTGTGTGCAACTTCAGTGTGTGTATGTGTGCGCGCGCGCCTGTCTCTTCCCCCCCTCCCCTTTCGTCTTGGAACAAGAAGAATGTGTCAAGCCCTCTGGCTGCAATCCAGGACTCTCCGTGGAACTATAAATCGACCCGTCAGGGAGGGGGAAAGAGATTAACGTTGGCCGTCTTCATTAGTGAGTCCCCAGAGGAAACCGGGTCTGCCATGAGCCGTGAATGAGACCAGCTGAGAGAGGAGGGGGAGAGCTTGCGGTTTTTATCACTGCCTCCAGAGACCCTGGAGGAGTGGGGGAAAAGAGTGTGATAGGGATGGGAGGATGTAAAATGAAGGAAGCTGGAGCTTTCCAGCACATCGCTCGCTCCCTCATTGGTGGGCAGGTAGCTGTTTGCTGCTCCTCCGCGCCAATCCCTGACCTGTGAGCCCATGTGTGTGGCTGGAGTACTTGGCATGCTAATTGGGAGCAGAGAGGAGCGAGCCCAGTGGCAGTGCAATGCCCTGCCATGCTAAACAAGTGCCAGTAATTGCATTCAAGGTACTTTCATTATGTCAGATTTTTCACAGAACCAGAAAAGTGCATTTATCACGAGCAGCATAATTCTTCCTGGGCATTGCTTTGGGGGGTGTGTGTGCTTAATTCCCTGCCCCCTGTGCCTCACAGAAAGATGAAAGTAATTTTTGCCTTTTTTTAATTCTCAGTTGCACACAGATTTTTACAAATAGCTTCTTTGAGCTTCAAACAACAATCTCTTTCTTCCTCACAGTGTTTATTGTGTATGTTTTCACCGCAGGCTCATGCAAACACATGCATGCACTAATGCACACGTGTGCTAATTGTTGTTTTTCCAGGCTGACAGAGGATATGAAGGCTGCAACTGTAGCTGGTAACATTTCAGGATCCCTCGTAAAGTCCCTGAGAGCCTGGATTCTGGTGATGCTCCTACCAGTAAAATCTGGTTTAAGCTGGTAGTTGTCTTCCCCCCCCGCTTCTTGCAGTGAGTGACGCAGGCTCAACAGCTCCAGATAGTGATGCTCTTTTTTCACCGAGCAGGCATCACACATCATGGCAACACCAGCTATGCATGCACACTCTGCTACCAGGGTGCCTAGCTGCGACCTGAGGGAGAGGGAGGCTTCCTGTCTGTGCCCATGTGGTCTGTGTCACCCCTGCAGCATGACAAGGGAACCAATTAGTGTCAGTTGTGGTGGCAGTTCTTACTGATGGGGACACAGACCTGGCTAAGATGTGAACTGAGACGTCATACATCTTCTCACTCTGCCTCCCTGTGGGTCTCTGGGGTGGGGAAGTCACACTTGGGAGCAAGGGAGCTCCTGGGAAATACAGCCAGTGCCCGCAGCCACTCCAGTTTCTGGAGGTGCAAGTGACCTTTGCAGTTGGTTGGAGTTACCAATCTGCATGGCAGAAATCTCTGCAAAAACTTACTGTTCTATTCTCCCTGTTCTCTCACTGTTGTCTTCTTGTTCTCTTGCTGTTTTCCCCTTACACATCTGACTGCCCTCAATACCAGCACAGCTTCCCGTGTTGGCTTTACCTTGATATCCACAGTCCTTTGTAAAATATGGTGCAAGGCTTAGCTTTTGCTTTCACACATGCCACCAGAGCTTAGACACCTTTGGTGTGGAATTTGTCAGCTTCTTGAAATTGCTTTTTAACTAGCCTTTGCAACACAGCTGTGACTTGTACTTTTAGTCAGTTAGTATTTACTAAGTGATGCTCCTTGGTAATAAGTAGAAGTAACACCCTGTTTCTGATATAGATAGATTTTTAAAAAAATATTTTGTTAGGACCAACCCATAGCCTATAGTCCCTAGCTTCAGGTGTTCACAGGCAGAACTGGACAAACAGATAATGGTTCAAATAGAAATGTGGACAGGAAGGAGAGCAGAAAGCTGGAGCAGAGGAGCTGCTGTTTACACGAAAGCAGAGCACTCCTGGTGCTAAAAATTGGTATTTCAGGTGAGTCAGCCCCAGACTTTGTCTAAAAGCCAGGAATCCTGCTGCTTCCTAGTTCCCTTTTACAGCTCTCACTGTTCCCAGCTGAGGAGCACACACTGATGTTTTGCCATACCTTGGAAGGAGAAGAAATAAATGATGATGAGTAGAAGGGTAACTGCACTATGGTGTGTCGTAACACACCACCAGCTACGGTGTCACTAATGATCAAGCTGATGGATGAGTTATTTACTCCATGGTCTGGAGGGAAGAAGCCACCTTTGCTGACACCCACCTCTGAGCAGTGTGAGAAGAATAATGTGTCATCTGCAGGAGCAAAATCCTGCTTTTCCTTGTGCAGCTGGATGCCCTTTGGAAAGCTCCGGTTCAAGCCTGATCCTCCTTAGCTTGTGGTATGGCCTGAGGTGTTTCAATCTGTGAGGCAACCTGCTGCCAGCTGAGATAGAGGTCTCTGCTCCTGTGGGACCTCTGTCCTGGTGGAAGAGTGGAGGAGGCACAAGGGGAATGCAGCCTGCTGTGGGGGAAAAGTGCTGCAGTAGATTAAAGCAGCTGCTGAGGGACTCCTCCAGTGAAGCTTGAAATCAGATTGTTTGACAGACATCGTGTTAGAAGCACCTGGCTGGTTCTGTTTGCCCCACAGCTCCCTACCTCAGAGAGAAAACAAGGATTTTCACTGCTCCAGAATTGCTTTACTCTTTCCTCTTCCCTTCCTTTGCTATGCCCCAGAGGGTAGATTGCCTGCCTGCAGTGAGCCACGGGTGTCTGCTGGAGGTGGAGGGTGGTAGAAGGGTTTGGGAACCCCTCACCCCAATGGCATCCCCTTGTCTGAGAGATGGAGAGCTTATGGAGACATGGGTTGGTTTAGTGTGATTTTATTTTTTTTCCCAGCTCTGATTTTTGTTCTGCCTCATTTGCATATTGTGGTTTTTTTTTCCAAGCCTCTGCATCTCCTTCTTGCTTTTTTTTTTTTTTAAATTATCTTCTCTCTGCTAAAGATTGCTCCCTAACTCTCAAATGTCCCTCCCCCGCTTCACTCTCCCCCCATCCCCCCCTGCATTTTTCTTTCATCCTTTGTTCTTGATTGCTTGTGCCCGGGAGCAAAGAAAGGAAAAGGAAAGGATACCATCTTTCTGTGAAATACAGGAGAGAGAAATAGGCAGGCAAGCAAAGTTGTCAGCCTGACAGAGTGAGATTGAATCCATCTCAGGAACACGTTGCACACCTTGAACACAGGATTGACCTTCTCCATTATGCTTGCCATGCCATGCCATGTGGCTCTGGTCCTGCTAGCCCTGGATGGGACTGCCCTGCAGAAATGTTGCTTTTAGCATCTGCTGCCCTAGAGGGTAAAAACCTGCCTGCTGTGTCTGTGCTGGTTGCTAACAGGGTCCCGCGCACAGTCTGCTCCTGGTCCTGGTCCTGCTGTGACTCTGCCGTGTCTTTCTTGCACAGGAGTGTAGGGGTAATCATCTGAAATGTGTGTGCATGCTGGCTGATGCATCACATCTTCTCTCTCCTTCCATCTCCTCTCCCCCTGCATCAGCAGCGCTGCCATAATCTCTCAAAATCAACAGGCCATTACAGTCTGATGTAACTCAATGAGTACTCTGAGACAGAAATCCTGCAGTGTACTTAAAAACCCTAATGCAGAAACACAGCGCTGTCTTGCATTCTCCTTCCACCTCGTTTCCTGGTTTCTAATGTAAAATGAACATTGTTTCTATGTCTGCACATAGAGTTTTTTAGCAGAGCTAGGCTTCAACCAGTTTTTTATTCCCTTTCAGCTTGCAAATATAGAATCTTATCTTCCCTCCCTCCAAACTTCTCAATTTTTCATTACCTTTTAGGAGCAATGACTTCCAGCTTGTGCCTTGGGAGAGTGGAGGTCACAGAGGTCTCACAGAGGCCCTCAGTTTCACCTGCCTTTGCCTGTCTGGCCTGTCCCTCAGCAGTGGAATGTGCACTTTTGTTGATCAGACCCTATGGGTGGGCCGTTCAGATAAAGATGGGCCATGCTGGGTTTTGCACAGCAGAAGTGTCATTCCCAAGAAGAGCTGTATGTTAAATGTAGCCTTATATTTCAATCCTCCTTCTTAGTCCCCTCTCCTGAGTTTTTGATGTAAGCCACATTTCTGCCCCAGAGAACTCTTGATTTTTAATCCTTATTAGGGAGGGGCATCTACTTTCCTGATGCTTGTAGGTTATTCCTGTTTCTTGTAGGACTCTTACACATCTGAGACCTAGGTTGCAGGCTGATGCAGTGGGGTAGCACAAACGTCAATGTCAAATACCACAGAACTGGATTTTTCGTTATTTTGGTTACATAAGATAAACATAAAAGATGGATGAAAATGAATGAGGTGTTGGCTGGATAGACCATGTCAGTGGTTCTTCCAAGCCTCTTAGCGTGGCATCTTGCTGGATCCTCACTGTGTGGGTGTCATGGTTCATGTGTTGCTGTGTGGTTTGCTTTATGCCCATGGTAAAGTGCCAGAGACACTGTTGGACCACTGACCCATTCAGTCTGATAGCCTGCCTTGGGCACTGGAGCTGGCTGTGATACCAGAGCTGACCCCAGGTGTCCTCGGAAAGTGAAGAACTACTCCAGTGTGGGTAATTTGGAACAATGACCCTAAGAGAGAAGCTGCTTCTTTATGTCTCTGTCAGTTGGCTTTCATACTCTTGGAAATGTGAGGGTCTGCACTAGTTTATAACTGATTTTGTGCCTGATACCACTGTTGATATTTTTGTTATCTTTGCGAAAGTCTAATTGAATTAAGATATTGGCCAGCCTGTCTTCTGGACTGTCAAAGGAACTCCATGTGCTTCTATCCTGTGGCTGCAGAGACTGCAATTTGGCAAGACCTCCTCCTCCTGGGTGGTGCCTGCATCTAAGAAATTTCACTTGTCCTCCATGTCCTCCTGCCAGAACTGCAGACACTGGAGACAAAAATGTGGGATCCCTCTATTCGTACTTACCCCATCCATCCAGCTAATGTGCTTTACAGCTTACCATCTAGTGGTTCCAATCAAAGCATTACAGCTGCTCGAGCAGCTTGAGCTTCCCTTTTCCTTTACTTTCTCTTCACACCATACCTTACACTCCTTTGGAGACACAGCTTATTTTCTGGCTTGCTATAAGATCTCTTTTCTGGCACAAAAAGCTCTTGTACAGCTGTGTGACTTTGGAAGGCACTTGCTGACCATTTTGTCATTTCTCTCTCATGTGTCTCATTTAATATGAAAACGCTCAGTGTTCCCTCTCTTTGCTCCTCTTAGTGTTTCTCTTCTCCTTGGATTGTAGACATGAGCACTTGAGCCAGTTGGGGATATTGATTAAATGTGGGGTTTTTTTCTCTTTTGGAAAGTGTTAGTTTAAACACTAGTAAGTGTCTGTCTAAGATACAGCATTTCATACAAGTTTCACAGGGAAAGGAATGTGGTGTTGTCTGGCTGCCCAGAATATCCCCTAGCCTGCCAGCACAAAGGCTTTTCTCCGAGCTAGAGTGAAGCCTTTGCTCCTGATGGGATAGGGTGGTGGGCAGAGAGGTTTTTCATGGCTCTTTTATGAAACAGATCCTGCTTCCCAGTGACACCCAGAGACAGCAAGTGGGAAATGGCTTTGGCAACTGGCTTTCTCACCAGCAGCCAGGATCCTGCTGTGAGTATGATGAGGAGAAGCTTCTCCATAAGACCTCCTTCATGCTGTTCTGTGAGGAGTGGGAAGAGAAGCTTGTTTTGGTTTGTGTTTTGTTTCCTTAAAGCTTTGAAAAGGTGCGTCACCTGCTGCAGTGTAATTAAGGCATTCTTATGTCTGTTTGACTTTGAAAGCTGGTTTGTTGTAAGTTGTTACTGGAAAACGCCTTCAAAAGATGTTGGAAGGTGAAAGGGCAGGATTGGGTGTCAAGTTATGAACCAGGTACTTGTTGGTATGATGCACTGAACAGTTGTTTCTCAAGCTGCAGGTTTGTATTAAGTGGTCCTGGCAGTGGTGTGGCTGCAGTATCATTTAGAACATGTGCAGTTCAGGGAAGGGGAGAAGATAGGCCATCCCAGTGGAGGGAAGGCCGATGAGGACTCGACTTGCTGTGGTTCAAACCAAGCTTGCATCTGCTGATGACGTTTTCAGCCTCTCTGCACCTCCAGAAGAGGATGTGCTAGAGAGCTTCCCTTTGTAAGCTCTGGCTGTGGGCATCTGATGAGGAAGGCAGGAATTAGGCTTGAACCCCTTCTGACTGAGCTGGGGGGAGGGAAGAAGATGGAAGAACCTGAATGAAAGCAGGCTTGCACTTACTCGGTGCTGTTCACCATTTGGAGTTGATATCTATGGCCTGGAGATGGAGCAATATTGGCATTTGGGTTCATAAGGGCATGGCTTTGTGATAGGCTGACATAGATAGAGATCAGCACAGTTACCGAATGGAATGGTCCCAGTTGTCTCCCGCATTCCTTGTTACTGCTGCAAGTATGCTGTGGTAAAGTAGCCAAGTAAAGACAGCGTTTTTCAGCCAGATCTAGTCAGGGGAATGTGCTGGGGGAAGAGAGGCAGGAGGGGCTTCTTTGCCCCCTCAGCAGAAGAAGCAGAAGAAGACTTGGATTGTCTTGACGTGTTATCTGACAACTTGTTTTCAGCTCATTTAGCTAACTCGTCTGCTTCCTGCCGTTGCCCTCTCCTGTTATCCCCATTTAATAGTACTTCCCAGCTTTATGAGGGTGTGATAAGGCTATTGCAGGCTGAGAAGTGATCCGATGAAACTGCGTGTATGTGTATACATGTGCGAGAGGGAGAGAGACCTAAGAATAATTTCTGCTGTCAAAACCTCTGCGGGGCAAGAAACGGCATTGGCAAGGGCTGCTGACAGGTGGGAACGGGCTGCCTTGGCACGGTCAGGTCCGTGCGGAGCTTTCCAACCCTGCCGGCCCCTTGTGTTGTGCTGACTGTGCGTGACTCAGCCGAGCACTCGCCTCGGTGGCATTTCGCAGTTTGTCTGTAACACAATAGCACTGGAGCGCTGCCGCCCATCAATTCTGAAACTAAAGGGGGTGGCAGCAATGGGCAGAAACCTATTGATTGCTCTGTAAATCAGAAGGCTAAAGGAAAAAGCCCGATTCCCAGGAAAATTGCAGGTCTCTCACCTGCTGCAGGCAGAAGAGTCTTTCTGCCACCTCTTCTGGGCATGTGCAATATTAATGCTTAACTCTCTAGTGTACAGGGACCAGTGATAGTCTCGAGTCTAAGATCAGTGCTTGTTCTTTCCATGTTCTGTGCAGGCAAATGATGGGATTTCAGCAGGGCTGGATTACATCAGATAATGGTGCTAGAGGGTTCACCCTTGCTTATAAAGGAATCCCAAAGAGAAACGGGATAAGTGAACTATTGGAGCTCGTGTGAGCTGGTGTAGGAGAGGCAGAACTTGATGCCTCTGCTTTTTGGATTGATGCCTGGTTTTGCAGCAGAAAACAAAGATCTGTGACATAGAATTATCCCTCTTGCTTTTGTGAGCAGTGGTTCTGCCCCAGAGATGCCTGGCTTTGGGAATGGTAAACTGGAGAATTTAGCTGGTGTCGTGTCTGTGAAAGGAAACAGCTCCGGGAAGAGCAAAGGTGCTGCTCAGAGGTGGGATGTGACTGGGTTATGTGGGACAGAGACAAATGTCAGTGCCAGGGCGGAAGAATGCATGCAGTGGAGTTAGAGATTTGGGGGAGATGATGAATTGCTGGGCAGAAGATGGACAGATGGAAAGAAATTTTGGAAGAGGTCCCAAAATTGCCCCATTTAGTACATTTGGGAGAGTCATCGTTCTGCTCATCAGGCATATGTTTTGGGAATGGGCCAGGGGAGTTTTCAACAGAATCAAAATCACAATCTCAGCTTTCTTTTCTTAAAAAAAAAAAACACCCAAAAACCAAAACACAAAACAAAAAAAACCAACCAAAAACCTGGTGGGAAAAGAAAGAAAAGAAACAAAAACCCCATCAACCAAAAAAAATTAATGAGACCAGACTCATTATTTTGGGGTCATTCATTGAGAAGCTTTTTAGAAATAAATAAAAATCTGTTTACCGTTAATATCTCTTAGTTTCTTATGCAAGTATAAACAGGAGTTTCACATAGATTCAGGACAGATGTAGAGGTAACTTGGGAAAAGTGGAATGACAGGAAATTATGTTGGTCACAACTGAAATGTTCAGCACAACCAAAGCACTTGAGCTAGTGAACCTTTTTTACAGCACATGTTGCCCCTGTACCACAGACTGTTAATTTTCTCTTACCCGGAGCAGATGGAGAAAACCTCTGGGGATGGAATTTTTCTCTTGTGACTGGAGAAAAGTCTCTGTGCACTCTGGAGAGAGAAGAGTCACAGCTCTTGCTTTCCTTTGTCTGGGTTAGCAGGAAAGCTCCATGAGGATCATGGCTATACTGGATCCATGTTTGCTTAAGGTGCTGAGGGATGCTGAGGTCAGACAGGCTTCCTCTGCTGCAGTGGGGAACTGCTATAATAACTGCTCTTTCTGCTGTTATGGGCCACACAAGGATGAGATATATATTAGGCTAATGAGCAAATTATAATTCAAAGCTTTAGGATGAACAAAAAAAGAAATGTATGTTAGCTCCCAACTGGTAATGGTTGTAGGATCAGAGTCACAGAATTCTTGAATTTCTAAGTTTTCCCAAGTGACCAGTGCTTGGATGAGATGCAGCTATATATGAGTATGTAGTTATATTCTTAAAGGTAGAAATGTATGTATGCATCATGGTCATAATACAGAAAATGAGGAAAAAAGCAACCTTACCTCATTTCCTGCCTTTTTTAATGTCAATTCCCATTCATAAAGCACAAAGAAAGGGATATTTTTGTTTCTTAGGGAGATATTTTTCTTCTCCATACTAAAAGAAAATGCAGAAATCTTTGGTCATGCATTTAAATGCAACTGAGTTTGGTTTGTGGTGCAGAGGTCTAAGTGTGCATTAGGACATGACCTGCCTAGTGTACCTGTTTTGTATCACCTCTGTACACAGAGAGGAGGTTTTGTGTAGATTGTATTGACCTGCTATCCAAAGGCAGTTTTGGATTACAGTTTATCTGGGCTGGATTCAAATCCTCAAGGAGAAATATCTTTAATCATTCAAGCTGGATGCTGCCCGAGTTTTGGAATCTTGCAAATATGTTGGCATTTATGTAATAAACACAAACTTTAAGAGTGTTTCTTTTCCTTGAGGAACTCTTGACTTCATAAGCTTTTATTGTGAGCTGGTTGTTAGGGCTGAGAATTTGCCACTGACTCCCTCTCCCCACCCCAAAACAAACAAATAAATAGAACCATATGTAGTTGACTTCATCCTCCAAACAGGCTCTTTGGCTACTTCCCTATGAAATCAGCAGGATTTTTTTTTTCCTTCAAGTTTTGAGACATGCCAGACCACTGAGGCTGTGGGGAGAAGGAAGATGTTAGCCCTAGTGATGGCTCTTAAGTCAGCTGTCAGCTCAGTCCGAAGTATCAGTCATTTTCCCATTGCTAAAGTCACTGCAACATGTTTTTCTTGCCTTGTTCCCAGTGTGAAATGAGTTACTGTAGCAAAAGGGTTTTAAAGACATTCTTTGTTGTTTGGGTTGAGGCTTTTTTTTTTTTGTGGTTGTTGGGTTGTTTTTTTTTTTGGTCCAAAATAGAAACATTTAATCATCTTTTTAATCATAGCTTCAATGTTCAGCCAAACAACATTTTTTTTCCCAGTGGCTGTTTTTGGTTTAGGCTTGACATAAATCTATTTCAATTGGTCAGTGCTGTGATCCAGTTCAGACTATGAAGTGGCCCAGGTACAGATCAGCCTGATTCTGCCTTTTATTCCGTGCGATACTACTGACTTGCCATGTGGCCTTTGCTCAGTTACTTGTAAATTTATCTTTTATTTCCATTATCTTTAAAATCAGAGTAGCTTCTGCTTGTTTAATATAGTTGATATTGGTAGAAGAATCTTAATATTAGAGAAGAGAGGACACACCTGGTGACCTAGCAGAATTAGGATGAAGAGCATGAAGGGGCAGAAAGGGAGCAGTGACAGAAAAAAAGGGAAGTTTAGACTGAGAGGTACTGGCAGGAGGCCGGTGTTGAGCTGCAGGAATGGGAAGAATTATTCAAAAAGTGAGAGGAAAGGAGATGCTGCAGATCAAAGAAGGAAAGGAAGTGGAGCGCAAATGAAAGCAGTGATTTGGAGCAAGGTGGGTTAAGTCAAGGAGTTGGAAGAAAGCAAAGGGATAGAATAAGGAAAAGGGTTTGTTCAGTTCACTTAGCTTTGTAGATTATCTGATTTGTACTTTTCAGACATTACCCTTATGTTTCTCAACTTAGAGCAAAATGAGGCTTGCTTTTTTTTTTTAAAGCATCTGAATCTACATTATCACATTAAATAATTTGGAGTAGGAAGATCTCTAAAGTTTGCTCTTCAAGGTCACAATGGTGTCTGATAGCACCCTCCTTTCCCTGGAAAATAGTCCCTCAAACTGTTGTGTTAATGGCTTGGCACAGTCCCCTGCCAATTTGTCCTGCTGGCTTTCAAATTATTGTCCTGTGTTGTAGAGGACAACTTCTAACATGTAAAGCATTTAAAACATCAACAAAAAGTGGCTACAGAAAGTTTGGTGTCTGTGGATTTTTTGTCTTCTTTTCCTGTTTAGAGAGTAATGTGCCTGATTTAAAACTGTGCCCAATAAAGCCTTTAGCTTTGTTTGATTGCTCTCAGTGGTGGTTGTTCCCTTTTCCCTGCTGCCAAGTCTGTGTGTGAGGAAGGACTGGTGAGGAGAAGGGATGCAGCAGGGATGGTTTGTGATGACTTGTTTTGGGAAATAAGAGCAGGATGGCCCATGCAGGGTTGAAACGGGGCGGGGGGGGATGTTGGGGAGTGCTGCTGTTCCTATTGTTCTGCCAGACTGCATGATTCAGCCACAAAGCAGCTGGTTCTCAAAATTAATGTTTAAAACTCCCCATTTTAAAAAATACTGGTTTAAAATATAATGAAGCACAATAAAAAACATTAAGACTGATACTTTGAAACTACCTGAAGGCAGAGAATTGAAAATTCTCACAGTAAAAATATTTCTATTTTCTCTCAATGAAACAGTATGTTAAATTGTAACCTTAGGTCTTGAATAAGCTTTTGCAGTGACTAATTAGGCAGTGGAAAAGCAGAGAAATCACCTCACCTCTGACCACAGCAGTAGTTAAGAAAGTTGTGGAAAATATAGGCAACCACTGCAATCCTGAATTGTAAGAAGAGGTGGAGATGGAGCAGCTGCCTTCCCCAGGGCTCTGGTAGGTGCTGCATTGAGTAGCAGCACCCATAACCACTCCTGCTAAGATTAAGGAGGAGGAGAGACTTGTTCCTTAATGCACGATTGTCACTCATGGGAGCCAGGGGAGACTTGCTGGGTATCCTGGTGTGGCCCATCACCACTGGCACAGGATGGGGCAGGTGCCCTGCCCTGTCAGTGGCATTGGAGGACACAGAGGACTGTGGTGTCCTGGGTGGGATGGACCAAAGGCGCTGCCAGATGCGGCAGCTCCTGTGTTAAGCTTTTATCTCCTCCTTCACTGTGGGCTCATCTCCTTCAGATGGTGACAGCACTGTGAAATCTTTCAGGAGCCACGTTTCCTTGAAAGTTGAGACAGCAGGGGAAGAAGCGGGGAAAAACATTGTGTTTTTTTTCAAATCTTGTTTAGGCTTTTGTTTGTCTGTTTTTTTTCCCTCTGGAGAGTGCCCAGCTCTCTGTTTCAGGCTGCTTTTCACCTTTGAGAAATTCCTATGAAACAATCAGACGATTTGAGGGTGTGTGAGATGCTTCTGTATTTTGAGTCCTAATCACTTAGGTGAAAAAGAATAAGTAAATTATATATTGAACTGCTAACTGGTGCTGAGGCCTGGTGGTTTCCATGGCAACAGGGCTGGAAATAGCTGCCTGTGACGTCACCAGCAGGCACAGGTAGATCCGAATCCTGTCGTTGCTGTTTCCTCCTGAAGAAGTGAGCGTGGCAGGCACAAACACCTTGACATTGCAATTAACATATGCAAATATCCCTGCCACCCCAGTGGTACCTGTCCATCACCAGGGTACACTGAGTTCACTGCGGGCACAGCAGAAGTATCTGGGCCCTCTTGCAGGTACTGAGGGGGACCAGATCTCCCCACCCCACACCTCTCTGCGTTGGCCACACTGGGGTGCAGAGCTGCAGCGTGAGACTTTTCAGCCCCATGCCCAGGTTGAGGGGCTCAGGTGTTCTCCTCCAGTGGCTGGTGATGCCCCACTTACCCAAGCTGCTCCTCTAATTCATCCTACAGCTGCAGTATTGCATGTGAGAGGGGAGATATTTCTAAACAGCTCGGCACCATTTCTTCTTTCTGGAGATGAATAGAAGACCCGGTAGGTTTAGGTTTGGTTGGTTTTGTTTGGTTTGGGTTTTTTTGGTAATTTGGTTGATGTAGGTTTTGATTTTGCTGTTTCCTGGAGGATTTGGTTTTATTTTCTCTTTTTCTTTTATCTTTGAGACACCAGGAATGTAAACTCTGATCTTTTCTGGCATTGCTGAAGGACAAGTGGGAGGTGTAAATGAATCTATGAATGTGAATGTTTAAAATGTTAATTAAAGGGGTGAATGTGGTGAATCTTTAACAAAGGCCTTTTCTACTTAAAATATTAATTACTTGTTGAAGTAAATACATCTTAAGCAAAACAAACAACCAGCAGGGTTATTTGGTTATCCTGGCAGAGTCAAGAATGGAGGTTCTGCCTGAAGCCTCTTTCACTGCACTGTAGGTACAGGAGCGTCACAGTGCTGTGACAGGGACTGACCCACGCTGGAGCCTGGTTAGACACAGGCAAGGTGGATGTGAAGAGTAAGTTGCAGTTTAGCTGTGGAATTAAATATCCTTTAGCCAGCAACAACCCCCCTCACCCCACTAATCTGATTACCTGGCTCCACACATGATCAAAATCCAGTGGATGTGATACTTCCTTCCATGTGTTTTCTGGTGTTTGCGTTCAATTTTGTTTTAGCTGTCCCAAGTGATTGCATTTCCAATATTTTCCTGAGAAGACGAGACCATATGTCTCCTATTAAGGTGATCTGTCCTCTTTTCCCCATGCAGCAGCAGTCAGGTTGTGTTGAATACTCAGGTGGCACTGAATGATCCTCCTCTTTTTAGTTTGTGCTTCTCAGAGCTTTGTAGGCAGTTCAGGTCCCGGCTCATTGGCCATTGCTTAGCGAGATCTCCTCTTTAGTCTTTGTGTTTGTAAATAATTTCTGCTTCTTGATAATGCACTTGTTGCTCTTCTGCAACCTTCTATTTTGTCATGAGGTTTTTTTTGAGCAGGTTTAGCCCAAAGTTAAATACTAGCTTTCTGGTATGGTTGGAACCAAAATAATTTGAGGATTGTCAGCTCTAATACATAAGCACATGCAGCAAGTGCAGCTATTTGCTTCCAGCAGTGCCCACCTGTACACAGGAGTGGCTCTGTCACAACAGTCTTCTCCAAGAGATTGCATGCTGCATCTCCTGTGCCTGTGCCACTGCAATGGTTCTGAGTACCAAACGCTGATGGTTTGGGTGTGATGGCTGGTTCTCTCAGCAAGGGTCTCACATTGTCTCTTCCCATTGGTAAAAACAGATGCCCTCTGGACCATGGTACACATGTAGCACATGTAGATACAAATGCTTATCTGTCATACAAGCATAAAAACATGCAGAGTTTATAAGGAGAAAAATGACACGGGGCAATGCACAGGCAGTTTTACTGGGTGCTGTGGCTTGCAGAGTGTTGTTTGCAGATAGGGCACTGCACTAACTGCCTATTATGCTTCACAGGCCATCAGTGACCTGTGGACCACAGTTTAGGTGATGCTGTTCTAGGGTCTTATCTATACTAGAAAAAGGAAGACAAATGATGCATAGTTTATTGTTTAGTTGTAAAGCTAAATGGCATTGTGGAAGGGTTTGGGGTGTTCTTTAATGTCAGGAGCTGATTCTTGTATGTGCTGCAGCTGTGTTTCTGCTGCCAGAGGTAAAATAACTGTCCTGATTTCATCAGTGTAGATGCAGATAAATGTAGTTGGAGCTACAGAAGACTCCTGCCTTTATAATGTAATTCTTTTTGGAAGCATCTCCAAGTGTTACTAGCTCCTTTTTTCTTGCTTTAATGGACTTTAAGCCATTCACATTATTATGGCTTCCAAGGGGTTTTTTCTTCCAACTTGGTTTTTAGACAGTGCCCCAAGAAGTGAATAGATATGACTATGAAAAATATGAAGATCTCCAAACCTTACTGGGAAACCTTACAAGGCATTCCACTGCTGCTGTCTTGAGTTAGCTGTGCTACCACTAGTGATGAGGCAGAGGAGTTTGAGATCACCTGTGGCTTGTTAGAGGCAGCATCAGAATTTAGAACTGAACACCTAGTGCTCAAGGCTTTTAAACAGTCATGAGAACCTGGTCTTTGTTTAGACACCTTAGTCGTAACTGAGCATTTAGAAGATGCTTTTCTTACTTAGACCTGCAGTGATTATGTATGGTATGCTTGAAGCATTACAATCAGCATTTATGTCTTAAGGTACCTGTTACTATTAACACTTGTAGTGCTCCTCACGGTTTCTAACACCTTCTATCTTTTATGCATGTGTCTTTCAGGAAGTGAAACCTTGGGACAAAAATCAGCGCACTTTTGTCATGTAGCCATATTGACAGGACAAGAAAGAATGGCACTGCTCAGTGTTACCGTCAGAGCAGTTAGCAAATGCATCTGTCAGGAAGGATTTAGTGATGGGTGTTAACATAATGAGCCACAGGGAGGTAGATTATGACTTTTCACTCTTTGCCATCTCTACTTTTCTCCTAGTTCACAAGGTCTTCAGAAAAAGGAAAAGCTGTTGCTATTGCTGATTGCTCAACTCTTCCAGAGTTCTTGATCTCTGCAGATGCTGTGTGTAATACCCGTGCAGTGGTGTTGCTTGGGAAGGGTGAAAGCCAAGAAGATGGGGGTTTATTGTCTTTAAACCTGAGGCTTGCTCAGGTTTTGGTGGCTGCAGTCTCCAAAATTAGATGGTTTGTGTTTGGATTTAGGATATCCTCAATTGGGCCTACTGGGGAGAAACTGCTGTTAATGCACCCTAAAGTAACCACTTTGTCTTTCCTCTGCCACAGAGTGGATGGAAGGGGAAACAGGACCTCATGCAGGGCTCAGGAGTGAGGGGTGGGTGGGAGATGATCTTCAGGGAATCAGTCTGGTGGCTGGAAGGAGTTGGGCCTCATTTAAAATGGCTGCTGCCGTATTCAAGGGGCCATTTTAAGTGCCTGTTATCCTACTCTTGCTTAGGGCTGTAGTTTGAATGAATGTGAAGCCAACAAAAATGTTAGATTCCAATACAAATCTGTTCTGATTTGGGGATTCATCTGAGTCCCAACAATGTGTAAAGTACTGCGGAATGAGAGGTGATACATTGTGGAAATGTAAGATATGAATTTTATATTTATTACTGACTTGGCAGGGTGCTTTTCACATCACCATTCTGGTACAATTTTGATTAGATTTTTATGCTGAGCATCAGAGAAACACTGCTTGTGTGTACGTAATTCTCTTTCCCTATTGTGCATCCCTTCTCTGATAAGGAGGACTGTGTGCTGATGACACGGGGTTGACAGTCATTGCACTGTAACTATACAGTTCAGATAATGCCAGTAAAAACTTCCTCTGCAGTGTGCAGGATGTGTGTTGACATAGAGCAGAGTGCCACTCACAGTAGGAGAACAGGTAAGTTTCTGTCTTGCCCAACTGACCTCTGCAAGAATTTGTAAGGGTGATGGTAGCTTCTGTCATCTTGCTGGGTATGGCGGAACCTGTTCAATGGTCCTCAGTCCGTGTGTTGATCTCATTTGTCATTCATTCTTGTCTTGTAATGGATTTTGTTTACTCCCAGCATGTTCTGACTCTGAATTGGCATTGAAAGCAGGTAAAATTCATCTCCAGATGGAGTGCTGTCTGTTCTCTCACAGGTATTCATTTGCTTTAGATGGGAAAGCATCAGCATGGGAAATACCCTTTTCTGTAGACTACCTTACAGAGTTAGAGTTCTGGGGTAGAGGTAAATCTGACGTGTATATTTATATTTAGTTATTTCTGCAACTCTTCTCCTTTGTATAGAGCTTTTTACAAGCACTGGTGCATGTATTTCACCTTGCTTTGTGTCAAAAGTAGTAGCGTCCCCATTTTATAGCTTAATAAAGAACTATGTTGTGTGGTTTGAGATGGTGCAGAAAGTCTGCATTAAAACTGGGAACTAACCCCAGGCTTCTCAGATTCTTGGTTCAGTGTCCAGTACTCAGGAAGAATGAGGAAAAAGGCAGGATGATTTTTGTGCTTATTTAAAGATATATTTACATATTTTTGTGTTGAATTGGCCTGTGGAGATGAACAGCTTCATTTTTCATTAGGATAATTGTCTTGAGAAGGGGCTTAGAAGGATAAAAATGTAGGGATTTTTTGCATCTTCACTGCAAACTGCATTGCAATTGTACTGCAGGAATGCACTTGGCTTGTGACATTTGGTGGAATCAAGATTTGACACAGTGTGATAATGGCAGAGCAAAACATATGAACAGACGATGGCCAGCAAGTTTATTTACCACATTAAGATTATAAATTATGACCTGGGCTATAGTAGTTTGACTCTGTGATCTTTCTTCATTGCAGTAAGTACTAAAACGTTTGCCTAGACTATCAGGACGTTGCTTGATTCAGTGTTACTGTGACTCAGCTGGCAAATGGCAACTTTTTAATTGTGGTAATTCAGTTGCTTATTTCTGTGTTGGTAGCTCTTGAACCGATTTTGGTGGGTAACCATTGTCAATGGGTGGCAAGTGAAAGGAAAAGCCTGGAATTTACCTGGATGTAATCACTGTTCTCTGATAGTCTGGATAGAAGCAGATCTGCTTGTAGAGCTGATGGCAAAAAGAAATGGGAAAAGTTTTGTCTGTGTCTATGTCACCGGCCTACT
This sequence comes from Molothrus ater, assembly GCF_012460135.2. Classification (NCBI taxonomy): domain Eukaryota; kingdom Metazoa; phylum Chordata; class Aves; order Passeriformes; family Icteridae; genus Molothrus; species Molothrus ater. Next base: position 48,548,661 of record NC_050482.2, read on the forward strand.
GAAATAAATCTGTCACCCTCATCTGAGCTGTGAATTTTTATATTCAGAGTTTTGGCAGCAAATGGACAAAACTGAAGGTGGTGTTATATAGGTTAGTATTTTACTCCCTATCCTCCCACAGTTGGAAGACTGACTCTGTAGAAAAGGTGGAGAACCTTCGCCTTGCTCAGAACCAAGCTGGGCTTTTGGGTAGCCACGCGTCAGTCCACAGCTCCACGTTATCCAACAGTGATGTGTGAAGTCAGGTGGCTTCAGCCTATGCAAAATGAACTTGTGATCTGTGCCCAGCCCTTGAGCTGCAGATCTTCTCCCCAAGGCCTGAAACCTTAAAATAGCCCACATTCAGGGTCTGCCTCTCCAGGAGGAAACCTTGCTTTCAGTGTAAAACCACTGGGCACTTACACAAGGAAGTTGGCATGCAGTACGCTGGGGTGTGAGTTTATGGCTCCCCCGCTGTTCTTGACTCTTCTGTGTGGGCATTTTTCATATGCAGTTAAGAGCTGAGCTGCTTCCTCCAGCAGCGTTGAGTAAGAGTGGCTACAGCGTGAGTCAGGTGTGCAGTGCCCAGTGTGCTGTCCACTTGGAGCCCAGCTTATCGCTCCCTTCCCCGGGTGAACAAGCCCTCGGGAAATGTTTGGATTTTACAGGAGGCCATGCAGGATCAGAGCAGCAGCAAGGTGATGGGGTGGGACTGTGGAACTGTGCGGCCAGCAGGGATGCACATGCCATACCAGACACAGCTGGGACGTGTCAGGCTTAAGGGTGCCCCGGTCAAGGCAGGAGCATCGGTGATGGAAGTGGAGAGTGCCTGTGTGGGGATGGGGACATCGTTCTGCAGAGCCAGAAGCCAGGAGAGCCTCCGGATCACGCTGAGGGCAGGTCGTACAGGTGGGACCTTGCCTCTCCCCTGCCTTTGCCCCACGCTGGCCTTGGCAGAACCCACGAGGAGGCCGACGGTGCTCGGCGGAGGAAGGAGGGGAGCAGGAGCTGGCATCTGAGCAGCCTCACCTCTGCCCCAGTGGCTCTCACCGGCCCTTCCTGGCTGCCTGCCGCCTCTCTCCAGCTGCCAGCCCCCCGCCCGCTGGCAGGCAGCGCATCCCCTGCCGGGGCTGGGAGCAGGGAGGAGAGGGCTGGGCTGCTGGGAGGACCAGCTCCCCCGGGCCCCTGCTCCAGCCCAGCAGAGCGGTGGGCTGCTCCCCGGCTCCCCGTGTCATGCGCGTGTTTGAGCTTGTGCTAGTCTCCTGGACACCTTCCCGGTGAGTTTTCCAGAGAATGACTACAGACGAAATGCAATTAGACACAGATGGAGGGGGGGGTGGGGGAGGGGTGGGAGATGAGCCGAGTTTGAAAATGGGGGGAGGGGAACGATTGATTGCGAGGCCGTGAGGCAGGACCGGCATGTGCGGGAGAGATGAGTGCGAGGATCAGAGGTCCCCGCTGGGAATCGCTCGCTGGGCTGGGGCCGGGAACCTGAGGAGGTCTCTGTGCTCTCAGCTGCTGCTGCCGCCGCTGTTGTGGTTGTTGGAGAGCCAGAGGGAAGCAGCAGGCGTGTCTCAGGGATGATTAATCATGTATGGCAGCAGTGAGGAAGGAGGACTCGGTGTGCACACGGAGACCAGCACCTCCCCTAGCCCTGCGCGCCTTTGGCTCGCTGACAGCGATCTCTTCTGCTCGGAAAACCAGTCCCAGAGGAGGGCAGCCGGAGGGGGACCGTGTTTCGCCTGAGCCAAGAGACCGCTCCTTACCCACCCCATCCTCCAGGAACTTTAAGACTTGAGAAACTTAAATCTCCTGGGTCCGGAGAAGAATGAAAAATAATGTGAAAGCAGGGAGTTGAACTAGTCCAGGTGGGAGGAGAGACTGACCTGACTGAAGGTTTAATTAGTGAGGAGAATGGAAAAAATAAAAGTAGGTTTGGCAACAGCAGGCTGCAAGTACTTCCCAGTTGGAGAGGTGGGGACAGGGCATAGACCAGTCCAGATTGTTGTTGCAGGTCTCTCTTTGCCTCAGGACTTGTCAGCCGCCTCTCCTTCCACACCCTGGCAATACCTGAAGGGGAAAAAACCCCAACAGAAAAAAACATAATTTGGCTTTCTTTTGGGGAAACCATTTGGGGAAAGCATTTGGTTTTAAATCTCCAGGATCTGACTTTTAGTGCTGTAAAGAAAAGCTTAAGAAACAGGAACCTGCCTTTTTTTCTCCGTGTATGTGTGTGTATATGGGATCTTTTGCAAGGTCAGCACCCCACACCAGGTGAGAATATCAAAACCTTCCAGAGAAGGAGACACGGCTAAATCAGGACCACTGGAAGGCCTACAACTTTTTGCCAGGCTCCCCAGTCCAATGGCAATTACCTGCAGTGGTCTGCACACACACCTTCCCCTTTTAATTTCTCCTGCAAGTAGGGGAAAGTGTCCCCTTTTCTCTACATCCCTCATCAAAGATAAGGCAGTATTCTTCCCTATAATTTATAGTCTCTTTAACCTTAAAGACGCCTCTTTCACAGTCTGTAACACTTCTTTTTGAGAGTTTTGCACTGAAGGAAGGTGTTTGATTGTATTATCCTACCCTTATTTCCTTCTGCTCAAGATTTGCTCAGACACCTTTAACTACAGTGCTGTATTCTGTCACTGAGGTGGGATTGCTGAGCTAATTTTTGTAAGGCTGCTTGGACTCACTACCTTTATGTTTGCCCCTGCAAGCTTGCTAGAGAGTGTTATTGAATGCTTATAAACAGCTCCACATTTTCCATGTGCCACTTCCTCATGCAATGCAGAGCCGTGGCCAGAATCTGGAATGTACTAATTTCTTTATTTTCCTCCTTTTTCCCCCTTAATTGTTCTAAATGTAGCTAAGTAGTATTTCACAAAGCTAAATATCATCGCAAAATAAGAGAGGAGAAGGGCATAGGTTGTTCAGAGGTGGGACTGAAAATGGGTCTCTCCATATAGAGTTAAGTTTTTTATGAAATGCATGCTGCAGAGCTACAGAAAGCAAGGCTACTGTTGGGGAGATTGGAGGTACCTTTGTGTGGTTGTTTTGGGATCCCTGGATTAAAAATAAGAAAGGAAATATAGTTTTTCAAGCAGAATCGAAACATGTTGGTGGCATCAGAAGCTAACAAACCAAGAGCTGGAATAAATACTTAATGCTCTTCCCTGTGAGACCTCTGCTCACAGCCAGCAGTCATGGAAAACAGGACAAAACAGATGTGGATGCCCGAGCAAGTGAATAGTACTGCTTCATTCATTGCTGTTTTGAAGTGAGATGTTTCCCTCTCCTCACCAATTTGCCAAGCTTCTTTTGTGGTTTCAGTGGCCTGGGACAGTGGTGGGAAGAAGGTGCTGGAAGCAGCTGGTATGTTGCACCTACGCCAGCCCAGTAGGTCTGATTTTGGGATCTGGGCAGAGCTCCTCTGCTGTGGAGGGGTGTCTCTGCCTTGGCTGAAGGGCCCATCTACTTGTTTTGAATGGATGGATTGAGAACAAGTGGAAGAGCAGGAGGGTGTCCGCAGGCTGGTACAACACAGCTCCATGTGGAACTTTTCCTGAAATGCTTTCTCCAAGGGCGAGCAGCAAAGGGAGGGGCAGCTGCTGGTCTGTGGCACCTTCTGTGTCCAACCAAGGGGCTGAGGGGAGTGGGGGTCATGCTGAGGCTTACCCCATAGTAAATGTAGTTTAAGAGAGAGGAGGAAAACCAGGGTTGAAAGGATGCAAACCAGGGACAAGAGGATGTATTTTGTTCACTCAGCTGGTGGATGGGCAGCAAGAGGGATGTGTTGCTAATTAAAGTGAACTATTGATCATATTTGGACAGAGGTGATGCTGTGGAGGGGAGTAGCGTCCACCTTTGTGCTATTGGACCATCCAGGGGTTATTCAGTCCTTTTCCCGTTTGGGGATGCATTTTGGTGAGCCCTCCAGCTTTGTGCTGCCTTCCAGCAGCAGTGCTGGTGGCAGTGGCAGGGTCCTTGGCTCCCTGGGGACTGTAGCTTGCAAGAGGGGGTGGGCAGGACTCCCCCATCTCAGCTGGCACCTTGGGAGCCACCTGGTCCCCTCCCCTGCCAGGGGATGCTTTCTGACTGTGTAAGGGGAGCTTTTGGAGGAGCCAGGGGCTGGCTGCCAGGCTTCCTTTAATTCCCCCAGCTGGCAAACAGGAGGCCTGTGTCGGTTGCCGGGGCAATGGCGGGAAGCTGTGTTAGTTTAATGAAGCATTGGGAAGGCTGCTGTTTATTTCAGGGGAGCGGGGGCTCTCTCGTCTGCCAGGATGCTCTGCCTGGGATGGAGGGGCAGCTGCCAAAGGACTCCTAGGCCATGACTGCCATGCTCTTCCCCTCAACTGCTGCCCTCAGCCCTTTCCAGGGTACAGATGCTAGCGTCAGGGCCATCCCTCAGCACAGCATGTCTGTCTCCTCCCCTTCCACTCGAGCCCAGCATTTTCAGTGCCATGCTGTCAAACTTGTCCTCCTCCAAAAGCGCCTGCTGTTTCCCAGGGAAGACCCCCCCAGTCCCACTCGTGTGTTGAGGATCCAGTGCTTGCCTTAGGCAGGCTGCCTCCCTCCCTGGATGTCCCTTCCCGTTCATTGCCTGCCTGGGGTACAGTGGTTATCTGATTGGGGTGTTGAACTTACTTCTTTATTTAAGCAAATGAAGACTTGAAGCATCAACGTCTTCATAGTAAAGGTGACCTACAAAGGAGGGAGGAGAAGAATGAAGAGGGGGGAACGGGGAAAGTGCCTTGCGTTATGCCCCTTTTCTAGTGTCTCTTTTTGATTTAAAAGGGATCTAATGGGGGGCTTGGGCTTTTTTATCCTTCTTTGCTTCTTTTCTTCTCAGCGTGTTATTTCAAATACAAAAGGATTTCTGGTCTTGTTTAACCTCTAGGGGGGAGGGGGAATTCGATGCACAACTTGAGCACTAATAGGCTTATGACTATTCAGATAAAACTTCATTAACTGAGTGTTTAAAAAAATAAGCCTTACTCAGACCTGTTAAAAATCAAGAGAGTGTAAATGGGTGTGAACAAACAAATACTAGGTGGAGAGGTTGTCTGAAAGTTCACTAAGCCGTGTCCATTTAATAAAAGGCTAAGAAAAAGCCTCAGGCCACAGACCGATGAATTTTCACACAAAAAAAAGGTGAAATAAGACTATTGTCTTGCAAAGGGAAAAAAAGGCCTTTTCATATGTGAAAAGAGAGGTGTATTTGGTGAAGATACACAAACAGAAATGCACCTGATTTTTTTTTTCCTTTTCTCCCCTCCCCCCCTTTTTCTGGTTCCCGTTTAAAATACTGTATAAACAAATGCTGTCCTGGATGATGCTTCCTGAGCTGGTGTAGCAGAGCATTCCTTTGTCCTGCAGGGGCAGCTTTCCACCCCGGCCCTTGCAGGACCAAGTCCCCCTGTCCCCAAGCACAGTGGCATAAGGTGTGCCCGTGCCCAGGGTGGCAGTGTCCCTGGTGGCAGGGGTTTGCAGGCTGCTGTGCCAGCCCTGCCGTGCGGCTGGAGCACAGGGAGCCGTCTCTGGGCTGAAGCCCACATCAGCCCAAACTCTCGGGCGCCCTGTTGCTAGCCCGCCTCTCCGGCCCGTTGCTCCCTGTATGTGCGAGTCTGTATGTGCCCTGTGGACGGCTGGTAATTAAAAAACCGTGGAGGGGGATATTACTGAGTTAACAGTAGTTATTTGTGAGGCGGCTGGAGTGGGGGGGAGAGAGATCTATCCCCAGGGAAAGCTGCACTGACGAGGGGTGGGGGGAGCAGGAGGGAGGAGGAAGTGGGGGCGAGATTGGCAGGTGACTGCCAGCTCCGAGGAGATGACAGCGGCAGCAGCTCCGCCAGTCCCACTTGAACACTGCACTGCAGGTACTGGGTTAATGGGTGGGAAGTGGTGAAGAAGAATATCAGGGTGGGTGGCTGGAGGGGAGGGTGTTGGCACGGGGGAGTTGATTTCTGTTAAACGCCAAGATAGAGATGACACTCCATATACATGTAATCATTAGACTTCATTACCAAGAATATTTTCCTTCATATAATTTTTTAAATGCAGAGAAAGCTTTCCCCAAACCTGACAGTATTCTACCTACAATCACTTTCCCCATGCCAAATACTACCATGCTCTACAAAAATGGTCTGAAATGCTGTACTATTTTTGACCATTTCATTTGGGTTATTTGTAGTGAAATTTTAATTTTTAAGGTGCTAGGAATAGGCTCCTCAGTCCCACATTATCTCCATGTATAAGGCCTTTTTACTGAATGTGAGACTGCATTACAATCTAAACCTCACAATTTTCTTGTTTGATGACACTGACTATCCAACTAGAAAATTCATGTATCCTCCTTTTGCAGGACTGGCAGGTTAGACCTAGACTGAAGTCCTGATTGACATCTGCAGACAGCATTCCTGCTCATGCTCACGCTCTCTCTCTCTCTCTCTTTCTCTCACTCTCTCTCCCCTGTGCTCATGCTCTCTTTCCCCCCTATTCCTTTTCAGTGGGCAAAACATCTGTTTGCAAAGGGCTGAGGACACACACTGCACAGGGAGATAAAAGCAAAGAGCCCTCATCCCATGTAAGAGTTCATAGATCTGTAACTCAGGGGGCTGGCAACAGGGTTTGACAAGGGTTGAAATCCTTCTGTCTTTCTCCCTTCTTATATATTTGAGTTTGACAAACAAAACCACCTGGGGTTATCTCAGGTGTGCAATATTGAGGATTTACATGTCAGCTTCACTATCAGCTTCATTCTTTGTGCACAAAGAGAGAAAGAGTATCACAGATTTGCACCTAAGCTACAGAGAGTGATGCCAGTGCCTTGGTTTATCACAGTAGAGGAAGCCCATGCCTCTCCCTGCCCACTACAGCAGAGTTAAGCCCCAAGGGCCTTACACAGCCAGTGCCTCAGTTGGAGTCCTGTCCTTTCTCTCCCTGCAGCAGAAGCCAAGTTTAAGGAATTGGCTGAGAGTTCAAGGCGCACATATGATTGTAGACCTGCATGGTACAGATAGCAAGAAGAAGAAGCTTCAAAAACATTGCTATCCCTTTCTCTCCAAGCAACAACAGCCCCCTGTAAAATATTTAGCCATAAAGATAGGACTTTTCTTTTTGACCTGCCATGATTGTGCAGGTCAAAAAGAAAAGTCCTATCTTACCACCTGTGCACTTGTGGTGTTACAGATTTTAGTCCAGAGACTGGGTTCTCAGTTGTGAGAACAGCTGATGGGCTGGTCTGAACATCTAGTTTAACCTGTGACTCAGATATTGTACTGATTCACTTATCAAAAACACCGGCAACAAAAGGGGCAAAACCCCTTTTGATTTTCCAGTACTGACATAAGTACACTGATTTACATTACATGGACTTACATATTGTGACTGCTTGACAAAGAAAATCATGCCCATGACAGCTTCTTATCAAGCAAGTAATCCTACTAAATGGAAGCATGGCCAGCACCATCCGTTTTTGAGGTCTCTTCTGCGTGGTAATTTCCAGAGTCCTGGTATGGCCAGTTTTAGGGAACTGTTTTCATCTGGCGACTACCTGCAGTCTTTGCTGAGCAGCACTGGAAGCACTGGGCATTTAGCGGCTTTGAAAATTACATCATAGGCATCTTAAATGTACTTCTCAAGTGTGCATTGGTTTTAAAGCTTAGCAGCTGGCCTCTTGGCCATATATATAGATCACACACACTCTGACTTGCTTATCAGGGATGGCAGTTAGTTGAATGCAAAGCAAAATTATATGTTTGTCTCCTGTCTTCACCTTCCCCTTTCCTGTTTTCTGTGTGGAATGAGGATCTTGGGGATGCCTTGAGCTGGACCATGAACCCCCTGGCCTGTCAGTTTTGCTAGGGATAGAAGGGACTTGCTGTGTAAAGTGCTACAACCTGCTATATTTTCACTTTTACTGGTGTGTGGCAGCAAGAGTTTTAGATGCATGAAGCCTTGCTTAGGGGTAAGGGGGGCTGGGGGAAGACCCCAGCAGAAGAAACCGCTAGTTCAGAGCTCACAGTTAACAGGACTGAGATTCTGAGCAAGTCTCAGGGTAGTGGGAACGGGTAACACAAAGCCAGCACTGGGAGCTCATTTTAATTTCAACCATCTTGTGTATGTGTAGTTGGCTGTCTTTGTTTAAAGAACTTGGCCTTCAGGTAGATTTTATTTGGACGGCTTGCTTATCCAAAGAACATTAATGACTTTCCTTGAGGAGTTGCAGCCAGTACCTTTGCACCCTGGTTCTCCTCTAGCCCTGTTTTCTCTTTTCCATAATCTCCCGGTGCCCAGCAGCAAGCCTTTAGGGTACATGCGCAAGCAAAAGGAGCTCGAGTTGGGGAATTAATATTCCTGGAACATAACACCAGCAGCATGCACACGCTGAGGAGAATATTAGAGCTATTAGCGGTGGGAGTTTGGAGTGCATGCAATATCTAGATGGAGAATTCAGTGTGATTAATCTGCCTCTAAGCAGCAGCCTCCGGGCTCTGGGAATTCTGTGGCACGTTTGAAATCAGAACTTTTTTTAATTACCTTTCCGCATCAACAAAACAATTGCAGTTGTGTGAAAATAAGCCCATTCAGTCCCTGCCCTGGCTCTGTTCTTTTTTTTTTCCCTTTTTCCTTTTTGGATGAGGCATGCTGCCGGAGCCCTGAGTATTCACAGTCCCGGCAGCTCTGACAGCATTTTGCACAAGTGCAGAGGGACTTAACCTGGGAGGCTTGGCCAGCCTCCAAGTCAGGTAATTGCATCGTGGGCCAAGCTGGAGCAAGCCCATGCTAGTCAGTGTGTATGTGTTAGATTCCTTGCTCTTTCCCCCTTCTTTTTTCCTCTTCCCAGCAAATGCCTGTGCCTCCCTTTCTCCCCCATTCACCTCCTCACCTTGCATCCTGGCATGCTGGCAGCCATGTTGCCTCCCTGCCATGGGCAGGTTGAGAGAGATTCCCCAAGAGAGGAGGAGTGGGATAAACATGGAGGTTTCCTCTCATGCAGTCAGCAGGGTAGAAAAAAATAGATGAAAAAATGAAAGGAGTCGATATAAAAATGGTAGTAAAGTTGTGGCCAAACAAGGAGCAAGACATACTGAAAGATATGAGATTGGATGGGGACCTCCCTGCTTGCAATTCATTCCTTTTCCCTCCCTCTCATGAGCAGAGGCAGGAGAGTTTATTCCATCCATTGCAGCCTGGTTTATTGCCGTACTGGCATGGAGACACTGTAAAACAACAGGGGAAATCTTCCCTAACACTGTGGCTCTGCCAGGGCTGGGATGATGCCCTAAGGCACTGGGATTCAGAGTTGATGTGGGAACAGAGGCCAGAGGCTTTGGCCATGGAGCAGCTCCAACCTGGAGGACCATCTTCTAGATGCCTGGATTTTATGCTGGAAGCACATAGAGCTGCTGGGGTACAAAAGTTTCTGACAAGTGTCGTGGGTTTCCAGTGCTGGTGCCAGCCCTCTGGGGCACCACAGGCACTCATGGGGTGCTCCCACCGTCCAGCAGCAGCAGGTTGGGAATGTACTTGCCAGCTGGTTCATGGCAGGGATCTGGATTGCTTCCTCCTTGCTTCTCGCTTGCTCCACATCCAGATTTCCCTCCTGCCTCACTGGCAGGTTGCAGAAAGGGCAGGCTGCGATGGTAGTGCTGTTTTCTCCTCCCTTCCAGGTCGACACGGTGATGGGAATTGCTTTGTAGGTCTTGATGAGGGCAGGGATGGAGGTTGGAGAGAGGAGTGGACACACTGTGAGGATCACAAGCTGTCTTCCTTTTGGCTCTGCAGATTCAATAACTTCATAAATATAACGTCTGCAATTAGCACAGTTTAATTTTTTAAGATTTATTTTTAATTTCACTTGGCTGTGGCTGTGCCCTTGACTTATTCCTCTGAATTCCTGGCCTTCAGGCATGATTAGCACAGTGTGTTTGAGCTGTCTTGCTTCAAAAGGTGAAAAAAACCCCTCCATTTTAAACACAAATAACAGCGTTTTATTTTTTTGAGTTTATTTACTGACATGTTTGAGGTGGTGTTAAATTTTCAGAAATTGATGTTAAAAAAACTACGCCAGCTGAATAAACAAAAAAAAAAAGCCCCAAATCTTACAACTTTCCAGGTCACATTAAGCCAATAGCTACTTGATAAGCCTTTTTTTTCTTCTAGGCTTCATTTCAGAAATGACTACAGAAGTCTTATATCATCAGCTTTTGCTCCCAGAGCAACATCCGAGCATTGCATTGTATTGGGAGTACATCAAAGTCTCCTGGCCTTTCTTTCATCTACCCCAGTCTGTCTTCCCCTCCCCAGGGCACCTAAAACCTAAAAATACACTAGGGAATCAAAAACTCCCCTCTTTTCCCTATTGCCTTGCTTGGGCCTTACATACAACTCTGTTACCTTTACGCAGACCGCTTTTACTCAAACTGTAGTTCAGTGGTGATTTCAGATCCTCGCGTGGGGGGAAAAACCCCAAGTGCCCACTGAAGAGCCTCACCTCTGCCCGGCCCTCAGCTCCCAGACCTCTGGCACGGAGTTGTGTTCACTCTGGTGGCCCTGCTTGCCCGGTGGCTCTCAGCGCTGCCTTCCCTGTGTGCCTCAGGCAGAACCCACAGCATCTGCCTGTTTCCACCCTTACCCTGCAATCCCCCTCTGCCCTGCCCCCCCGAGCCTCTCCTGTGGCCACTGCCACCTCTCGATCTTCCCCCCAGCACCTCATCCTGCTCCATCGCGGCAGGTCCAGATGGGCCACGGCAGGTGGTTCTGTCCCAGAAGGGCTGCTGGTGCTTGTGCTGCGCTGGAGGATGGCGCCTGGGCTGGCACTGGCTGTCTGTCCTGCCCAGGCCACTTTTAAAAGGTATTTCCACTGTGGTCACAAAGTTTATTTGTGAAGAAAAAACACAAAAAACCACCCAAACCCACAACAAAAAAGGGAGTATGATTTATTAAAAAAAAAAAAAAAAAGCAAAAAAAAGCCATTTTCTTGGCCAGCCATTTCCTGAGTTCCCTTTGTTACTACTGCAGATATGTGTTTGAATAAGAGCCTTTTCCCCTCCCCTCTCCTATTCCTCCCTGTTCTACCCTGCAGTGAAGTCACAATCCGGCGTTTGTGGGCTCTGTGTGATGTCAGAGACTCGGTCTTGTGACTTCACCGGCGGGCTCAAGCAGAAGGTGCAGACGAGGCTGAGAGAAGAGAAAAAAAGCCCCCTCCTCTCCTCTTCCCTCCCCCCCTCCACCCTCTCGGTTTATAAAACCAGTAGCTGAGATAAATCGGAAGGGGGTGGGGAGAAGCAGCAGGGAAAGCTGAGAAAGATGCCAGAAAGGTACAGTAAATGGGCTTTATCTCTCTCTCCCTCTCCCTGAAAGTTGAGAGTGGAAAATTGCCCTGCAGAGGCCAGCTCTCGCCGACCACGCGCGGCGGCGGCGGTGGCGGCGGCCGTGTGTCTGCGGCGCCCTGCGCGTGTCACCCGCCCCCGCGACGCCGCCGTGCCCGCCCGGGCTGCCCGCGGCGGGGTGGGGGGCTGGGGGCGGCGGGGAGGGCTGGGGGCGCCGGGGCAGCCGGAGTCCGGCGTGGCTGGGCACGGCCAGCCGCTCGCCTTGTCCCTTTTCAAAGGCCCCAGCTGTTGGCTGCTCGCTGCAGTCTGGCTCCTGCGAGACCGACATAAATGGGTTATGGGGTTTATGCATATGCCGGGGGGGGGGGAGGTGTCGTCCCCCCCTCCCCGTTTTCTTCCCCATGTATCTCTCGTTGGTGATTTTTTTTTTAATTTATTTTGTTTTGGTTTTGGATGTGGTTGTTTTTTTTTCCTTGCTCTGCAGGCTCAGAGTAGCACGGGGGTGGATGGGGAGGGGGCCTGCCATTCCCCCGTGATATGTGGGTGCATCAAGAGGGAGAAGGGCAAGGCCTCAGGGTCACATTCTCAAGGGCTGTGAGATATGATTTCTTCTTTAATTTCTTGATTATTTTTTTTTTTTTGGAGGGGGGGGTTTGGTGATTGTTGTTGTTTTTTTAACTGACAGCTGCACAATAGCAATGTGGATGCACCAGCAAACAGCAACCTAAAAAATATTTTTAAAAAATAAAAATTAAAAAGGGGGAGGAGGAAAATGGGGGGGGGGGGGAGAAAAGTGGGGGGTTAGCTCGCCCCTCCCTTCTTTGGTAATTTTTTTTTCCCCTGTGTCAAATTTACTGTTCACTTGAGATTTTGGACAAAGACGGGGGCAGTGGGTGGGCTGCTTTGAGTTTTGTGATATAATATGACTGGAGCAAGAGAGTAAAGCACAGACAATTAAGGATCAGCGCGAGGGCTTTGCTCATTCAGTCTGTTGAGGAAGCCGTCATTTTGTGTTAGTGTGCGTGTCTGGAGGAGGAAGGATAGTGGAGAGTGACAGTGGAAGGATGCCTAATGTTGTGGTATATTTGTACTTGCTAAATGCCTGCTCCAGGAAAGGGGGGCTTCAAAAGAAAGGGATGAGCAAAAGGGGGTCCTTCTGAATTTGCCCTTTGGTGAAGCCACTTCGGACTGGATTCCCACTACTGGGAATGTGATGTTTTGTTGCCTCCATGAAAGGGGAGGGCTGAGAAACGAAAAGGGCAGGTGTCAGGCAGGCTCCTTGCTGCCACCGCTCTGCCTACGCACCTCACCCCGATCACCCCGATGACCGGTGGCTTCTCTGCTGCTCTGATTCCTGAAGCTCCTGTGAAAAGCACCGCGTCCCGACTGTCTGCAGGGCCAGGCTTCTCTCCGCTCCCGGGTCACTGGGGTCCTGCTGCTGCACTTCACTCCTAAAGACCCAGAGCACCTCCTGCTTTTGTAGTTATTTATTTCTTTATTTCAACTACTGGACCCTGGCTGTCCTCTGCCAATATGTTTCAAGGCTGATGAATAGCACCCCCTGCAGTTATAGAGCTGATCTTTTGTAGCACAGATGTATAATTAATTGTGCAGCACTTTTGCAGTCTGAACAGGCAAGTGGATTCTTGGAAGACACCCATGTGCTGCCACCTGCTTCTCAGTGCCCCAGCTCCACTGCCCTTGGGGAAGGGACCTGTTTGCCACAGCTTAAGAGCCTCTGTCCTACTGGACTGATGTGAAACAGGATTCAAATCCAGGTCTTTGGTGTAAAAGCCACAAACAACCTCAAACCCCAAGTGCTGCTGCACCACAGGACTCCTCTCCTCTGCCTCTGCTCCAGCATGAAAGAACTTTTAGGCATTTTTGCATCACTGTTCCATCCCAATGGTGATGTTTAGGGATTTTTTTTTCCTTCTTTTTTTCTCTCAGAGGGGAAGTAAGGATCTATAAGTTTGTAAAGCACTTTGAAGATAAAAATCATTGTCTGTGCAGAGTACTGTCTGTTGGCTTGTCTGAGTCACTACCTAGCTTCCCTGGGAAATGAAACCTAGAATCCTTCCACAGGCCACTTGGAGAATTAAGTCAAAAGAACCTTTGAGGCATCCTCCTTTGGACCTCTGTCCCTAGGGAGAACAGAAGTGGGGGTGACCAAGTGGGACTGGATACTGCATGAGTCTGGGAGGTGGGGGGCCACGACTGAAATACACTCTGCAAAACTGAGGGCAGAGGACATTGGGGATGTGATTTAGCTAAGATTAGGTACAGAAAAGATTTTAAGCCTCATTATTTTGTCTAGGTACGGCAAGATTATCCCCTATGGGTTTTCCTCAGTTCTTTATCTACACCTGCTTTCAAAAGAACAGCAAACAGTGGAGAAACCCTTTCCTTTGATTTCTCTTCAGCTGGGGACATCCGTCACCCAGGACTGTAACTGTAGGTGTTCAGGTCAGGGGTAGATGTGCATCACTTCAGCCCCATGCTAGGACATGAAAGGATTAAATCTCTTTCCTAAGCAAAGTGGAAGGTCCCCAGGTGTCTTCTCTCAGGCTCAGAGATTGCAGTGGGAGAAGGAAGTGGGATCCAGCTGGGTAAGAGACCTCATCAAGAGGATAAAAGCATTTAGGGTAAAGGACAGTCTGTCTCCCTGAGTAGGGGAAGTAATCAGTGAGGACGTGCAAGGGTCTCTCAAAAAGCCCTAGGCAGGCAATGTGTGTGTCAGAAAAGAATTTCTAGGCAGTGGTGAAGGGGCACGAGCTGAAAGCGTTAATTAGTTCCCCCCGCCCCCGTTTCTGTTAAGATATTCCCTTTCTTGTAACCACAACTGCTTTTTGTCTTTCTTTTCTACGTGTTCTTTTTTTTAAACTTGTGTCCCAATGAAAAGGACTGTTAAGGAAACCCCCTACTTATCACCTGAGGCTGGCTGCTGACTTACTGTTTCTCGAGAAGAGATAATGCTAGCTGATTATAAATAGGCTGACTGCCCTTTTTCATCAATATTACGAGTAAGCCGACACCTTGATCTTTAGCCTGTGGAATGAATCACACTGCAAGAGTTGTTACTTTTGGAGAAGAGTAGTCATTTCTTCTCTCACATTATGCTCCCTGCTGTGAAAAGGCTTGGCCCTGATGAGGGGATCCTTGAGCTGGGGGTGGGTACCCCAGGGTATGTGAAATTTCACCCTGGTGAAATGATTTTTCTCCACTAGTGTAACCAGTGTCTCAGCATTAAACCGGGGTTCAGCCAGGGCTGTCAGCAGATGACCTTGAGTACTGCTGCCCCCCCCACCTCCCAGCCTAATGCTGCTGCTTTTCATTGAAAGTGTCAGTGCTGGGATAGCTTGTTCGGAAGTTTGGGCTATTTCCTAAACTTGCTAAAACCAGTGGAGACTTACTGAGTTGGTAGGTGGACATGAACTGTGCTTGCTGAGGTATCTGTTCTTGCTTTGGCTGTTCTAAGAAGTGCTGACCTTATTTTCACAGCCCTAATGGAACTGACAGTATTTTGTTTAGGTCTAATTACTCACAGCACATTTACAGAAGTTAAATGGGAGACCTTCAGTCCTAATCATCTCTCAGGACAAATGTGAGTGCCAGCAGGATTCCCATCTGCGGAAGATAATTTCAAGAGGAATGATGAAAGCCATGATATGTAAGGAGAGATTTTGTTAGTTTAAACCTGAACTTAAGTAGGCAACTTGAAGAATTCCTCAAATCTTGAAACAAAACCAAGTTACTTAAGATTTTACGTGGATTTTGCTTAAGATTTTTATGTGGCTTGGACTCTCTAAAGACAGATTTGTCCAGCCTTTAAAAATTAAAGACTCATTTTCTTAACTGAGGACAGTTGTGTCTTTGTGTTGTTGTTGTTACCTAATAGCTTTTAAAGTGTTCCATCACTTGGCTCAGGTAATGTGAATGAAAATATGCTACTTTTCCCCATCCCCAAATGAGTCAGTAGCGTTCATAAATAGTTGAATAAGTTGCATTCAAAGTTGTAAGTTCTATATGTTCTCATGTGCCCTATCCTGATTTGGATTTGATTGCAACTTTAAAGTAATGCAGGCCACTAAAATGAGACATTAATAACTTCTGAAATGTAGAATTAGAGCGTTTGAGCATTGAATAAACTTAAATGAGTCTCAAGATACAAAGTAATTAAAGTGGTTGTGTTTGAAGTAGGTTTTTTTCCCTCATGTTTTGTTAGCAAGAGGAGATATGTAAGTAAACTGTGGTGGAACTTTAAAAATATTTTCAGTAAACCAGTCTCTCAGATGAATCAGGACCAGAGAACATCACTATACCTAACAAAAAAAACAAAAAGGCACAGAAGTTGATTTCTATGACAAGAAGTTAATCAGATTTCTTGCAATGTCTGTCTTTAGTGCACCCTTAGGTTTCTACTTCCCAATATAAGTACAGACTTCTTACCAGATGAATATAGAAGACTCTCTTGGTTTTGGTCCAGTCTGATGCTTTCTGCATTGGCCTCTTGCTGCTGCAAGCTCTTCTTAGGTGCTGTTTCATGTGCCTCCAATTCTGGAGCGTGGTAGCAGCAAGGTGACTGGAAGAACTAAAGCTGTTCCTTCAGGGACCTTTTTTTCTCTCTTGTTGGAACAGCTGAGATTCAACAGCTATTGCATACATCAGGGAGGAAGCCAACAGGGAACAAAGTAAGAATCAAAACCTTAGTTGCCTGTAAAATTTGGAACTATATATCATGGGGATTTGTGCTTGTTAAGCCCAGAAATTCCCACTTCCCTGTAGGCAGAAAAAGCCACCCCAGCAAATGAAACCTCTGTAAAGGGCTAGCAGAAGTAAGAGAGAAAAAATGCCCTTTCTGTAAAACATGTTCAGGCAAGGCAGAGTTGGTTTTATGTAAGATAATTTAAAAAGACAAGTTCTAATATTTGAATTTCTACTTTTATTTAGATATGCATAACAATTCAGATAATGAAGATTTATTGATGGACTTTTCTGCCTTGTTGGAGACAGTCTTGCTGGAGAATCACATTTGTATGGCTTTCTGTTTTAATTTCCACCTTTATTACTCTGGGCATCTGCATGGAAATTTGATTGGCTTTTCCTTAAAAGTTCCGCTTCTGTTGTTTTTGTTTCTTGCTTTTTCTGCTGGACTCAGATTCTTTTGTCTGCAGCATCACAATCACTTTCACAGCAACTAATTCTATTCTGCCAGAAGCAGCTTTTTGGCAGGAAGCAAAAGGAAGAAGCAGAAGAAGCAGAGGAGGTCTTAAGGTACAAAGATCTTATTTTCATGAATCAGCTCTTTGTAATGGGAAGATGAAAAGGCAGAACTGTTGCAGTGTTTTAATTTTTCTCCTGCTATGATTCACACTACCTACCTTCAGCTGCTTTATCATTTTCCTTCCTTTGAGATGCTCCAAAGTCTTTCAATCCAGTTGTTCTGCTGCAGGAAGGGGCTGTAGGACTTAATACTATTGCTTATGGAGACATTCCCAGTGTCTGGAGGAGAGCACCTTCCAAGTGATGCACCCAAGACATGACCATCAGTAGGCTGAAAAATCTGTGCTTGTCAAAAATATTTTCCAGCGAGCACAGATCCTCTGATAATCTTAAGGGGAAAAGTTAAATATCAGTGAATTAATGAGAGGGGAGCCCTCTCTGTCCTTGCTGCAGTTCCTTGGGAGATGTCTGATACTGCTTCTCCCTTGTGTAGGTTCAGGTGTAACACTTTTTATCTGAAGTTAAGTGTAAAAAAAATAAGAGGAAGGTGTGGGAAATCCTGGGGCTGGGTAGGAGGAGAGGTAGGAAATGATAATGAATGTAGCCATGCTGATGTCTTTCTTGGAGAAAGGGAAACAGGTGAGCTGCCCTTGCTTTACACTTGCTTAAAGATGTAGCTGTCCCACCGTGAATATAAGTTTCAGTCCCCAGTCGCATGACCTGTAGGTGCCCAATCTTGCTGTCATGTTTTGTATTATCTATCTTCAAGGTAGTCACTAATGCCCATTCCCATAGCATCTAAGAGCCTCCAGATGAAACCTGTGAAAGTGCAGTGGTGAGCCTGTACATGACATGAAATTGTGTAACAGGGGAATAGATTAGGATAAGGGTAATACTTTGAGGGGACGGGGGCCATGTCTGTGGGAAATCTGTGAGCCTGACTCCATGGAGGCTTCACCTTCCTAGTGCTGCATCAACAGTGGAACCTTTTGTAAAGAAGAAGAAATCTCTCAGAGGACCCCACCAGCTGCATTCAGAAATCATGTTTGCTCTAACAAACACTGGGGTGCTCGGAGTCTTTCCAGCCTATGTTACCTGCAAATTTGTTCTCAGTCCCCCATCCTGCATCACTTACTGTCCTCCCCCCTTCCAGGCAGAGGGAGCTCAGGGAGTGTGTGAAGATGAGAGGTGGCTGAGGTCAGGATGGTGTCATCCTTCTGTTCCCCCTCCAAGCTGCTAATGTATGCTTCTGGAGAGCCACACAAACTGAGTAATTACTGAATTACGGCTAGATCAGAAGTGGTGACCTCAAAGACAGAAGGAGACTCTCCATCTCCATTTGTCAGTCCCCTTGGGGTCAGAAGGACAATTTTTCGCTGGCATCTGTGAGGGGGGGAAAGGGAAGTGCAAGGTAAGCCTTACTTTAAGGCATAACAGGGGAAAAAACGTTTGCTTTAGCCATTGCAGCATTCATGTGCAGTAAGATGCAGCATTGCTTGCATGTGTGTAATGACAGCAGCACTGGTGGGAGCACTGGCACTAACCCAGAGGGCTACTCAGGGGACTTCATTTTGCTCAGAATTGTCCATCCATCATAGAGGAAGGTGCCAAGTCTTGAGGCCATTTCCCTGCCTTATTTGTGCCTCTATCCTCAAAAGCATTTTGATTAGGAGATGGCAGGGAGGATGTAGGTAGGATTTGGAAAGTTTCTGTTGTGGTAGGACCATGGTGGCTCTGTACAGTTTATGACCGAGTTGATTTTCTTACACTAAAAGCAGAGACTTCAGTCTTTCTTACAACTGTGGTGTAGCACATCTGCTGAATTTATAGCACTTACTCTTGGATGATGGAATGTATTTGCTGGAAATTTGCATTCAAACCTGCTTTGTTCATTGTGTTGATTGTAAAATTGATCCTTTATGTGTTGTGGGGTTTTAAAAATTTTTTAAAAATTGGTTTTGGGTGGGTTTTTGTTTTGTTTTGGTTTGGTTTTTATAACCATTTTTGGCCTTAAATCCCTGGGGCTTTTTCTTCTTTTCAGAATTGAAGGGTGAGAGCGTATAGATGCAACTGAGGACTTCACCCTGAAGTAGAAAGGCGTGCATGGATGTTAGATTTCCACCCTGATCATGTGTGTGGGATTGTAGCCTAGTAGCATGATGGGGTTACTTTTGTCATTAGTCCTAGGAATGTTTTGTATGTAACAATTTTTTTTGTGTAACTGACTGTGGTCAAGTAGGTAGATGTCCCTGAATGGCCAAGTCAGAAGGTTGAATTTCTTCCTTTTGGAAAGAAAATGAAATGTTCAGTGGCAAAGGAGAACTTGGCAATGTGAACAAGGTGTACTAATGACAGTGGTTTTTCATCTGGAGTCTGCAGACAGCCAAAAATTAGTTTCTGAGAGAATTAAATTATCCATTAAGCTCAGTGGGGTTGTACGTTGAAGCCTGATATATCACTTGGAAAGCTGCAAAGGATATGGCGTCTCTCCTTGCGTGATATTTAACAAATATAGTTTTGATAATTTTGTTTATATTATGCACTTAAATTGACCCTGTGTATTACCAGTGATGCCTACTGTAATGCAACAGCTGATGATGATGTGACAATTGCCTGCATTTATAGCATGAGCTCTTTTAAAACTTCAGTTCATCCTTCAAAATCAGCCATATAGTTTTCAAGCTTTTAAATATTTTAAAAAGCAACTCCTGTTGTATTTCCCTTGTAACACCTACAAAGTAGTCATAAGGGAGATGGGAAATGCTGCTCTGCAGCAGACTAGACATCCAGATATTGAACTCTGTGAACTCACTTATTTTTGGTCCTTTGAGAGATGTTTGACTTGGGAATGGTGGCTGTCCTTGTATTTTTATATGCATTCTTGAGCATTTTACAAAACTTCTGCTATTTATGCTGCAACTTCATTTTAGACATTAGGTAAAAAATACCTTGTTATAACAAGCTTATCTAGATAAGGCATGCTGTCATGTTTTTATTTATACCAAAGGGTTTTACCTTAAGGTAAGTTTAAGTTTAGCTTTAGTTAGAGTGCTCTAAGCACTCCTACCTTACAAATCTACATAAAGGATTGACCTCAATTGATGCTTCACTACAAAATCAGAAAACAGATAATGGAAAACCAAATTATAAAAATCTTATCGAGTTCCCCCACCCCATTACAGCTTTTATCACAGTCCTGGATCCCCAGGGGGAATGCTGCTCTAACCAAGCTCTTAGCATGCCGTGGCAGTCAACAAGATTAAGGCTGTTTCTGACGAGAGCAACCTCGGGTTTATCACGGTGAATGTGCTGTGGCAGCCTCTTGTCCAGGCGAAGGAAGCGATGACCTCCACGTCATGTGAGCGAAGCAGCGTGCCTGAAACCCCCCCTGTGAATGGGCAGCCAGTGCCCAGGAGAGCAGGGCATACAGTACTGCGAGGGCTTGCAATGAGGCAGCGCCTGCATGCTCCAGCTGCAATTTCCAGGGAGATGATGCGGAGAGCTTCGCAATATTCTCATCTGAAGGAGACAAGGCGTAGATCACAGCAGTAGACTCGCTTCAGAAAGGAGCCAGTGCCTCTCAAGTTCCAAGATGAGTGAACAGAGGAGCAGGCAAGTCTTTCCTAGATGCTCCAGGTGCACGATTGCCTGACCAGCAGCTGGGGAGTCCCTAACACCCACAAATTGTTAACTTGAAAGACAAATGGTAGGAGCACATGTAATTGTTGTCTGCTCTGGTTGCTTTCCCCCGACTACTGGCATCATTTTAGGCTTATCTAGATGGAATTTCAGCTAGCGTCCAAATTATTTTTGACAGATAATGCATGGTATGAGATGTGGTGGTTTGTATTTATTTTTCAAAAAAAGCGAGGCACCTGTGGAGGAGCCATCAGTGAAGTTGTCAACTGGCTGTGCTTACAACACAGTCCTCAGCAGTTCATCACCTTTTGGATGAGCTCTGAGCAGAGGCCTACTCTCGGAATATGGCTTGCTGAGGATCTGGGAAACAAAGCTTGGGAAACAGGGCAGTTATTGAAAGTGTCATATCTGCTCAGTAAAGTTCCTGGCAAAGCAAGTTTTAAATGCCGCTTGAGCTTTCTCTGCCCAGCACTTAAGAGCTTCGCAGACTGCCAGCCCTACTGCGTTTTCACGTGAAATGTTCTGAGTGGCAGATGGAAGAAACTGTAATGTCACATAGAGCTTCCTTTGCTGGGATACGGGCTTAAATGAAGGAGGTGATGATTTGACAGGCACTGCATCCTGGCTCTACTGCTGCCCCTTCCACAGCCTCCCCGCCCTCTCGCTCTCAAACCCAAAAACTCGTGAATGATCTGAAAAAAGCTTCATTATCTCTCCAGCACAGAAGTGCAACTGGACACCCCGGACTCCCAAATGCAAAGGCAGTGGGGACTCGGAGAGCTGGCAGTGCCACCTCTGATGGCCCGGGAGGCTCTGGGCTGGCGGTCGCGACCGGGCGGGCTGCGGGGCAGGAGAGCCCGAGCACCGCCGCCTCCATGTTGTTTCCTGAGATCCCCGCGCCTCCGCTGAGGCACCTCCGATTCGGGGCCCGCCCAGCCCCGCCGTACGGTCCGACTGCCGCCTCGGGGTGTGCTCCAGGGCTCCGGGCCCGGCCATCGCTGTACGCGCCGGGGCTGGCGAGGAGGCCAGCGGGAGACAAGTGGGCAAACGGAGCAAAGCCCGTTCTTAAAATGACCTGGGGGAGGGGAAGGGTGGCGGGGGGGTGGAGAGAGGCGGTATTGATTTACGAGGAGAGGGAAACGCGAGCTGCCCCGGTGCCTGCCCCGAGGGGCGGGGGGCGGCGCGGAGCCCCGGTGCCCTCCACAGGGGCGGGGTGGGGCAGCACGAGCACAGGGCGCGCCTCGCCCACGTGCTCCGGGCGCGCGGGACACGGTGGGGGGGGCGGCGCGCGGCTCCTTTAAGCGGGCGCGTGGTGGTGGGAGGGGCGGTGGCTCCCTCACGCGCCCCCCCCACCTCCGCGCGCGCGCGAAGGCACGTCCCTGCTCGCGGGGGCGCGCGCGCACGCGCTCCCCCTCCCCTCCATCCCATCCCTCCCTCGGCCGGCCGGGACCCGCCGCCTCGCGCCGCCGTTCCCGCTGGCGCGCGCGCTGGCTCTACCGCCGCCCGTCACCATTGGCTGCCGGGGGTCAGGTGACCCCGTGTTATTTCCTGTGTGTGTGTGAGGTGTGAGTGAGGGGAGGAGGATGGAACCGGACGCCCCCGCGCCCCCGCCCGCCCCCCGGCCCCGCCGCCCCGGCTGCTGAGCCGCCCCGCCCCGCCCGCCGCGGCGGAGGGCGCCGGGCACGGCGGCGGGGGGGGTCTCAGGTAAGGGGAGGCCGTGCCCTCCCGGGCTGTCTCGGTGTGTGGGGGAGGCCTGGGGAGCGAGTGCGAGCTCCTGGCGGGGGAAGCCGAGGTCGCTTGGGCGTGTGGGAGGGGATGTGAGGGGCTCATCCGTGAGTTGGAGGGCGAGCGCTGGGTACGAGGGGGCTTGTGAAGGGGCTCCTGGGAAGTTTAACCTTCTCTTTCCCCCGCCCCCTTTTTCTATATATTTTTTTTTCTTTAAAGAAAAAAAAATGTTTGTTTACGTGTGTTCGAAGACGCCCTCGTGCTACCTGGTGGAGTGCCCACCTGTTTTCCTGTCCCGGAAGAACGTTTTTTTGCAAGAATTGAGAAGTTTTTGTGGGATTTGGTGTTTCGTTGAAGAGATAAACGATTAAAACTGTTGGAGAAGATGGATGCACAGTGCTCAGATTGTAGTAGGTGGACAGGCTGTTTTGGAATGCTTGAGGTTTGTAGTGCCTCTCTGCTTTTTGGAGATTCAACGTAGCCGTTGCTTATCTGCAGAGATAATCAGGATATAATGTGTTTGGGCTGCTGTGAGGATCAGTTTGTCTTTTCTTAATGGTGCTTACCTTGCTGGAAGTTGTGTTTAGGGCTGCAGTTGGAAGTCATTTTTCCTGCCTTGAGGGAAGGAGTAAGAGAAAGTTATGTAACATAAGTGTTCTAACCTATGTATCAGAGCTGCCTAATGGTACCGGGGCTCTGTTATTAACCTGAAAATAAGAGCACGTTTGTGTGTGTGAATCAACAAGTGACTGTCTCTGGGTAGATTTGGCTCCACCAGAATCCTTTATTTCTTGTGCATACTGTCTTTTCCTTCATTAAAAGGGCAGGCAGTTTGATTAAAATGCAGCATTGTTTTCTGTACCATTTCGTGGTTTTTAAGTCTTCCTTTGAAAACAAAAGAAAAAGGAGAGGTACACCTGTGAGGGGATTGAGTTTCAGAGCTTTCTGTGTTTAGGTTAGCATTTTGAAAGCTATTCATGTCTGTGTCGCTTGTTGCCATCTGTTGCTGCATGCATGGGTAGTTCTTTGGAGAGTATGATTTTTAGCATGCTTTCTGACCAGTAGATGTGCATGGAACAGTTGGATCACCTCTGCTCAGATTTTATAGAACAATGAAGTGACTGGATGATGGAGATGCAGCAGCTTCTGGGTTGGGTTTGTAGCACACTGGCTGAACTCAATTCAAGAAGAGCTGATTTCTTTTACACATTTTCTAGACTTCTTTTGTCAGATAAGCTTGTTTTTCGAGGCTTAATGGGTATTATGTAGCCTAACCAAGTGCACTTGATTAAGTGTATGTGATAAACAGTTTTTAGTATTGTTATTTGAGTTTTAATTTGCATGAATGTTTCTGGTTGGGTTTTTTTTTG
Organism: Molothrus ater; assembly: GCF_012460135.2. Classification (NCBI taxonomy): domain Eukaryota; kingdom Metazoa; phylum Chordata; class Aves; order Passeriformes; family Icteridae; genus Molothrus; species Molothrus ater. The sequence continues at coordinate 48,571,936 of NC_050482.2, forward strand.
TTTTTTTTTGTTAAATCCGCATCTTTAAATAGGGTTCCATGTTACTTCACTTTGAGTTGTTTGAAGCTGTATTATTTAATCTTAATATTAGGTTCCACTGGCGTTTAAAAAGGCAGCTGCATTAGTATACTGCAGAGAGAATTACTGTTAAGAAAAGGGAAAAGATTTATTTGCTCAGTCATCTGTCTCCTAAACTTTGTTAATGCTACAAGGAGAGGAGGATAGTCATTCCTCATTTCTGTAAATTGCTGGTACATGAAATGCATATTGTGTATTCTGGTTAAATGAACATGCAAGTTATTATGCTATTTGAGTGAAAGTATGACAACACTTTTTATATTACAAATACTACTTTCTCTTGTACTCTTTTAAATCTTGTAGTTTTGGGATAGCTTTTGGGCTTTGTATTGTTAGGTTGAAATGTCTAGGGGGAAGTTCTTGGACTTTTTTGCTGGTTTGGTACTCTTCAGATTACTTAGCTTTAAGTCTCTTAGCATCCTTTCTAGTAGAATTGTGTGTGTTTTGACACAATTTGGGTTTTGACCTTTAAATCAGTTTTCAGAAGTTTGGGGATTGATGAAACATGGCTTTTTGCTGAAACATACTTTCCTATACCTTTGCAGCCTGGGGCAGGTTAAGTGTGGTTCCCTATATGGAAGCTGTAGGAGCAGTTTGTGACTTTGATAGGAGATCAGGAATTTCTGGTTTTATTGTAATTTCTTTTCTTTGTTACTAATGCCGCGTAAAAATAGCCTGAAGTGAACTTATATTAAAGGAGTAAATGTGTTTCTATAATGCATAAATAAGAAGTGAAAGTTATTTAAATGAAAGAGAACCTTATTTGTGTATTAGTTGTAAAGGAGACCTCGTTTTATTGTCAGAAGCTTCCTTAATCTTCAGCTGAAGAAATAGGCTGTTACTAACCTGTTGGCTACATTTTAAAGGGTACTACTCAGAATGTGAGTAAAAACATTCTTAATGGCTCTGTGATTGATACATGTACGAAGTTCGTAGGACAGAGAGTGAAATGTGTAGGATTTTGAGGTTTTTTCCCCTCTCCCACTTCCTGTTGCGGAAATGTGTGCAAAGACAACCTTTTTGGGCTCTTAGGACAATGTTAAAAAGAAAATAATTGCACAACCCCTTTTCTCCCTCTGTAGGTCACGTTTAACTAACCCACCCATTGGGCACAGCAAGATGGCAACAATGCTGCTCTTGGAAGGGGCCCTTCCTCAGAGTTGCACTTCCTGTTGCTGTTGGACAGCTTGGCATGCTGCTGTCTGGAGTGAGGGCATAATATGTAATAAACTTGAATAATTTCATGCTGCTTCCTTGGCTTCTCTATAATTTGAGATAAGGGTATTTAAGAGTTTATAGCTGGCTTATGGATATCTTGCCTTTTGACACAGAGCATGCAAGATCTCCATTTGGGTGGGATAGGTTTTTAATTAAAGCATGTATTTTTTCATACCTTGTTCAGTTATGCTTTATACTTATGAAAGGTTTTACACTCATGTTTTGGGAACCTGAGTTCTTATAAGTTACAAAGATGTAGTAATGCTTTTGGCAGTGCTGGCTTCTCAGACTTCAGAGTGTGCCTTAACTGGCTGTGTGAGAATTTGTGTTACTTAATCCCATGGTAGGCCTCTGAAATGGGGAAGATTACAGATGGCAGTTTCTGAAGAGCCAACTAACTGATTTGTTGGTGGAGACTGGACTGAGACCAACCAACTCTTCCCATTCAGGAAATTAAAACTGCAGTTTAATAGCAAAAGATGTTTATTATTGACTGCTTTTGGTGAAATCTCTTTGAAAGTAACATTTTAATTTGTGGTTTAGCTTTTGGACTTCTAAAATCAAAAATAAAGGGAGTCTTAAGTGTTTAAACCCACTTCTCATAGTGTTGACATGCTATGTAGAATTTTCTTTATGGTAGAAAAGCGTTTAGTGTTACTGATAGAGAACACAAACATAGTGTAAGCAGAGGTGTATACTTCTCTAAAATCATGCAGGAGAGAGGCTCTGTCTGTAGTGGCATCCTGATGTTCAATTCTGTTCCTATCAAACTTTTCTTACTTAAAAAAGGAAAATAAAAGGTGGTTCAGTTATTATTGCCTGGGTCCCATTCCTGATGGTTCTTGACTAGACTTCAGTCTTGACTGAACTGGGAGAACTGAAGATGTCTGCAGCCATGTACAGCACTGCTGGTGCCTCTGTATCAGGTGTCTGGCTGCACCACTCCTTGATTGCTTCAGCTGAGTCTTTCCACTGGTGCTTACCACTAAAATATATATTGATTTGTTTGGGGTCACTTGGCAAAGCATGTGACATTCTTCATTATGCATGTACATGGGTTTCCTTTCATTTTAAGAACAGGAAAGGACAAAAATAAAAAGCAAGACCCAAAGACTCAAAAATCAAGACAGACATGTAGTCAACAGTGGATTCTGTTTGGCCCTGTTGGAGGATAAGATCTGCTCTGGGTCTTCTGTGCTTTGCTGCCTGTTTGCCTTTGAAGACAAATAAAAAGTAGAATTTCATTTTACCAACTCTTGAACTTCTTCTTGCTGCCTTCATGAACAACAGCACAAGCACAAGTCAAACTTGCAGTTTTGGTTACAACAGAGCAGTGATCTTGCAGTAAGACTCCTGTTTCTTCTTGCCTCTTCCCAATGATTCCTCAAGAGTGGAGCTAAGCAGTGGTAACCAAAAGTGCAAGCATCCTCTTGTCAGCTCAGCCTGGTGACAGTGAATATGCTTGTGTTTCTTCCAGTGCTTTTTGTATTTCTCTTTTAGCACAGTCTTTGTAACCTGTGATGGTATTGCAAGAGGGGGGGGGGAAAGTGTTACCAGGTTCTTTGTCGGGGAGCCCTGGCTTGAGTCCCTTGAGATTTCACCTGTTCTCCATTTGGGAAGGCTGTTATTTCTTGTCTGAATTGTGATGCAACAAATAGAAAAAAGCTAGGAAAATTTTCTTTCCCCCTACCTCTTCATTACAAGCACACAGCATGCCTATGTTGATACCAATAAATGTGTATGGAATTCATTGTGTATTCTGTGCTGGAATATGATGACTTATTTTGTAGTATTTTACTAGTATGAACTCAGTCATCTAATTGCTAGTAAATTGCAAATCCTAAACAGAACCCTCTGATGAGCTCTGATAAGAGCTCAGTACTTAGCTAAAAATTGTATAGGGAGCTGCTATGCTGGAAGCTTTAGTACAGTTTATTGGAAATATTGTTCATATCACTTTCCTTGTAAAATTAGATGCTGCAAAGTGTCTTTTTAATAGCTTTTAACTGATCTAAAGACTTGGTATTAGCAAAGCTAACTGAATGACTTGTGTCCATGTACAGCATCACTAATGACTGGGAAAAACATACCTAAAACTTATTAGCTGAAAGAAAAATATGTGCTGTCATACTTGCCAGAATGGGCATAACCCTTCGTACACCATAATGAAATGTTGTTAATCAACCTTCAATTCAATATCTGCAATTTGCTGTTACCTTTGCTCATATTCCTGGATACTCTTGAATTTCCCTGGGGTTTGATTTGTTTAACAGTGTTTTTCTATGAGTAGATGTTCTGGAATAGTGGAAATGATGTATGTGATTTTTAAAAAATTAACATAAATGGTTATATGATAAATGTAGAGAATGCTGTGTGATTAGCATTATGTTTTCTGCTGGAAATACAAAGCATCAGGGCAGAAACAGTGTGTGAGGTTCTGGAGTGTGTGTCCCCTGACACAAATGATGAGGTGGAAAACTGGGGAAGGCACCTGCTGGACCTGTGGTTTGTGAACAGAGAAGGACTCTTGGGTGATGTGATGGTCAGAGAGTATCCTGGGCAGAGTGATCATGCAAGGATAGTTTTCAATTCTTGGGGAAGCAAGTAGAGGAGTCAGCAGAACTTCCACATTGGACTTCCAGAGAGCAGGAGTCTGGCCTGTTCAGGAGCCTAGTTGATAGAGCCCCTTGGAAGGCATTCCTGAAGGGCAGAGGAAGGTTAGGCATTCTTCAAGAAGGAAATCTTAAAAGTCCAGGAGCAGGATGTCACCTTGTGCTGAAAGATAAGCCAACAGGGAAGACTGGTCTGTCTGAACAGAGAGGTTTGGCTGGAACTTGGGGAAATAAAAAAGAGACAACCCTTGAACCAAGGGGTGTTAAACTCAGGATGGTTACAGGGATGTTGTGAGGTTACACGGAAAGAAACTTAGAAGTCCAAAACCTAACTAGAGCTTAGTCGGGTTGCTACCATGAAAGACAATAAAAATGTTTCTATGACATACATTAGCAACAGAAGGAGGGCTTTATTGGATATGCAGGGAAACAAAGTGACAAAGAAGAAGGAAAAGATTGAGGTGCTTAATGCCTTTTTTGCCTCAGTAATGTAAGACCGGTTGTTCCCTGGGCATCCAGTCCCCAGAGCTGGAAGACAGATGAGGAGAAGAAAGAAGCTTCTGTAATCCAAGGGAAAATGGTCAGTGACCCTGCTACTTCACTTACAGGTACTGATGGACTTGGCAGAAGTGCTCCCTGAGCTGCTTTCCTTTAGCAGTCCCAGCTACCTGGGGAGGCCCCAGGTGATTAGAAGTTTGCAAACCTGGTGGCCATCTACAGTAAGGGCTGGAAGGAGGATCTAGGGAACTGCAGGTCTGTCAGCCTGACCTCTGTGCCAAGGAATGTCGTGGAACAGACCTTAAGTGCCACATGTGGCATGTATGGTTCAACCAGGTCTAGTGAGCACATGTTTAGGAAAGTCAAGTCCTACTTGACCAACCTGATCTCCTGCAACAAGATGGCATGTTTAGTGAATGAGGGAAAGGCTGTGGATGTTGCCTAGCTGGACCTTAGTGAAGCTTTTGACAGTGTCCCCCCCCTGACATTCTTCTGGACAAACTGCTTGTGGCCTGCAGGGGTGCCCTGTTTGCTGGGTGAAAACCTGGCTGAATGGCCAGTCTCAGAGTGGTGAGGAATGGAGAGATCCCACTGGCAGCCAGTCACGAGTTGTGTTCCCCAGGGCTCTGTGCTGGAGGCGACCCTGTTTAATGTCTTTATTGGTGATCTGGGTGAGGGAATTGAGTGCACCCTCAGTCAGTTTGCAGATGACATCAAGCTGTGCAGGAGTGTTGTTCCTGGAGCACAGGAAGGCTCTGCAGAAGGATCTGGTCAGACTGGGTTGGTGGACCAAGGCCAGTGGTATGAGGTTCAGCAAGGCCAAGTGCCAGGTCCTGCACTTGGGTCTCAACAGCACCGTGCAGTGGGCAGACTGGGAGTGGAGTGGCTGGAAAGCGGCCTAGTGGATTGACAGCAGCTGAGCATGAGCCAGCGTGTGTGCCCAGGTGGTCAAAAAGGCCAGTGGCAATGTGGCTCCTATCAGATATAGTGTGCCCAGCCCCTGTACACTTGTGAGGCGCCTCGAATCCTGTGTCCAGCTTTGAGCCCATCACTACGAGAAGGACATTGAGGGGCTGGAGTGCATCCAGAGAAAGGCAATGGAGATGGTGAAGGGTTTGGAGCACAAATCTTAGGAGGAGCAGCTGGGGGAGCTGGGGTTGTTTAACCCGGAGAAAAGGATACTTTTCTCTGTAGAGACTTATCACTCTCTACACGACCAGGAAGGAGGCTGTAGCCAGGTATAGTTCAGTCTCTTCTCCCAAGTAACAAGCAATAGGACAGGAGGAGCTGGCCTCAAGTTGTGCCAGGGGAGGTTTACATTCAATATTAAGAAATATATTTTACCTGAAGAAGTCAAACATTTGAATAGGTTCTCCAACAAAGTAGTGGAGTCACCATCCCTGGAGGTATTTAAAAAGATGTGTAGGTGTTCTGTTTAAGGACCTGGTTTTGTGGTGGCTTTGTCAGTTCTATTAGAGGGGTTGGATTTGATAATCTTTAAGGTCTTTTACGAGCCAGTGGATTCCATGATGCTATAAACCGTGTCTTTCCCTTTTGTTTCTCATCTTACATTCAGGGGAAAAAGAATGAATTCAACAGTGTTCTGTCATATTGTGTAAGTTGGTTTGCTCACCATAAGTTTTCTCTATTTCACTTCATGTGTGGAGATGGGGGAGGTTTCTCTTCCCTCCCTTATCCAACATTTTATGAAATGTGTACATCTGATTTTCTGATATTACTGATCCTGAACATACCTTGTGTGTGTTGCTACATAAAATTGGTCTTTTGGATAGGTCTTGATGAGTATAATAATAATAATGGATACTTAGCAGGCAGTAAATTAAATGGGTTGGGCAAAATTGTTGCAGAAGGAGGTAGCAGATTGTCTTTGTCTTTGTACTGCAGGGCATTGCTGAGTGAGTGGCAGATTCTTTTCTGTAGTGTTGGAGAGCGGAAGTAGCAGGAGCATAACTGAGAATTGCTCCTAAGTGACACTTTTTATTTTGCATGAGAAAACTGAACTGTGCTGTTCTTATCTCCCTTCCATCTAAATCACTGCATTTTAATGGAGAAACATCTCATCCCGTGTTACTCTGAGAGTGCATAAAGAGAACTCTGCTGTTTGCCAGCTATGGTAGGGCACTGGTTTTGGTGATGAGCTGGGGATCCATTGCAGTGTGGTATTCTGCACCTTTACAGTTCTGACTTCAGCTAATATCATATTTACTCTGGAGAGCAGGGATTCTTGCATTCTGGCCTTTTTCATTTTGCTCTGTGTTCTTTTCTACATTTGGTGTCTTTCACCTTTTCTATATTAGGTGTCCTTTATATTCTGGTTATCAGAGACAAAACTGTGTTCTTGCTTGCAAATTGTTTGGTTGAGTACATTTTTATTTCAATGATGTTGGGATATAGAAATTTGACTTGTCATGTGTTCATTTTGTTTGTTTCCTTGTCTTTTTGCCTTGCAGGAATACAACTTGTTTTATGTTTGAAAGGTGGAATTTATGGAAAACCAAAGGGAGGTGTATATATAATAGAGCTGCTGAATATAGCAAGGGGAGGAGAGGAGGTTAATTATATGTATACTCTGCAGCATAGTCAAAACCCTGTCAAAGCTGGCAGAAAAAGAAAACTTCAGTAAACCTGGGTCAAACTCAGCAGCAAAAGCACATCTCTTAGCTCAATGAGGAACAGCATTAGGGAGTTCCTGAAAGTGGAAGGGAGGAGGATTTAGGAAATAAACGTCTTTGCTTATCCACAGAACTGTAGTGTTTATAAAGTCTTTGTTGGTCTGTGTTTACTCATGGAATTTTGGCTCTATGTGCATTGCCTGTCTGGATTAAGCTAAGGAGTAAGGTCCTTTTGGTCAGTTGGTTAACAGGACTTGAAGAATTAAATCAGGAACAATTCTCAAGGTGAAAGTCATTTAGTTGCCATCTTTCTAGTTGAAACAAGGTAGCAAACTTCATTTTTTCATAGAAAGTTGGGATGTTTTAGAGCAGGGGTAAAAAGAGATCTAGTCCTCCTTTTTTTTGTAATAGAACACTAGGACTACATTAGCATCATGAAATGGTTATATGTTATCCTTCGTGTATGGTTTATGTTACTTGTTCCTCTTTATTTAGCCTCCTCACATGAGGAGAGAGGTGGAGACACAAACTGTGGAGTCTTCTGGTTTTGTTTTTTCCCTCCTTCCTGGTGTGCAAGATGAATGACTGCAGGAGTGTGAGAACTTAAGTTTAAGAGAATGATGGGACTGGTTCTGAGAGTAGTGGACTATCTAAACTCCCTCTGTCCTACTTTGAATTGTTAACTCTAGCATTTCCAAAAATTATGCTCTGAGTGCAGTATCTTTGTTATCCTCCACTGATCAGTATTTACAGAGGCTTTTTTTCTGCTCTGGTTTTGGATTCGTCCCTTCTCTTTCTTTTCAACTGCTGACTTCCTCAAGAGTATATCCTCTAGGATGTGACATGGAATACATGCAGTGGAAGCTTTGTCCATTGACTTTCCAGCTTCAAACATTCCTGACACTAGCACTGTGGTGATACAGAAATCCTCTGAGGAAGGAGAAGGCTTTGAAACCCAGTTGTGAGAAGATCTCTAACTGTAGGTTGTTAATTTCTGTGAACTGCTTATGCTCATTAGAGTTAATTTTGTGCCTGTGGTGTGGTCTGACTGCTGTTGACATTCCCTGCCTTTGGCTGTGGCAACAAAATTTGGAAGTGTAGATTTTGTTGGTTACAGTGGCTTGAGTTTAAAACCTAGATTTTTCAGACTTCTAACTGAGGTGTGTTAGAAGTTTAATCACTTTATATGCATAAAATTGACATAGAAAGGTTGCTTCTGAAAGGTTTTGACTCAGTGGGGAGCTGGTGAGAGCGAACCAATTTAAGTGCTTTAGGCCAAGGCTAAGTATAAACCTCAGGAGTTGTGAGCTGTTTGCTATGACATTGCTTTGTGCTGCCTTCTCTCTCTCTTCTCATCTGTCTGTTGGTTGTACCAGTGGAGCTACAGTGGGGATGCATAATGAGGTGGTTCAAGAAACTGGTCCAATCTGAAAATTTCAAAGAACGCCTGCAGGGGTGGGGATGGGTAGGAAGGGGGAGGACCTCCTTAAAATAGTCCTACCTCTGAAGTAGTCTCTTTGTTGAATTATTTAAATGTATAGAGTTATTTTGTATTAATCTAAACTGTTTTTTCTGTCTCCATGTAAGTGTGGCTGTAGTCTTAGTCACTCCCTGTTAGTCTCAGAAGACAAAGCTTACTGTAAGAATGTGTCTGCTTCAGTTTGTGGCTTCCACATGAGGCAGATGCTGTGGAATCTGAAGTGTGGAGAAATGAGCAAAGAATTTAGAGGACATAGGTTGTAGGAGACAAGGAGAAATGTTAGGCAAAGAGAAAGTTCATGTTCTTCTAGTGTGAAAATCTTACAAATGCTTTGAATTTTTTTTTTGAGACAAGTTCAAACAGTTCTTATGTTTGAGAAAAATAAGGTTTCTCTCCAATTTTTTTATCAGTAAACTTGATATGGCCTTGACTGTATTTTCTTTTAAAGTGTGCCATAGCAGTAGTATTTGCAGACCTTCCACATTCGAATTCCTCTTTAATCTGCATTGATATAGAGGTATGAAGTGCTGAATTAATAGGAAGAATGATAACCTTGGCTAGTGAAAATTGAAAGTGTTAAAGCGAAATTTTTTGTCTTACCTTAAAGGAACAAAACTCTATAAGATGATTGGAAGGTGTAAATTTGAGTACAGCTTTTCTTCAGTTGAGCAGTAATTCTTTAATTTGTTAGTTTAGGTAGATCAAGGTTCTATTTCTACCTGATTTTAATGTTACTGCCTAGAATGTAAATAGGTGGTATTATGTTCAGCAATGGTTTTATCCTAATCAATGGGTATAATTCTTGTGTACAGTGCAGAGCCTCCATTGTAATAATACTTGCCCATAACTGATACAGATTTTATGTCAATTTACTTCATTTGCCTTGAGGAGTTCCCAGGAGTCTTAGTTACAGGCTCATTGCACCAGACATTGTAAAAAAATATATATTTAATTGCATAGACTATGTTGAATAGAAAAGACAGACATATTACAGGTACTATTTAATATGACCCTTATAAAGTATTCATCTTAGCAACTTGTCATCAAGGCTGGGGATAGAGCTTAGTATGAAAAATGATAGAAGTTGCTTAAAAATAATGTGTTAGGATGGTGGGCTTTCATTTCCTTCACTGTACAGTTCTGAGTGTTTTAGATATTGGATAAAGTTCTGCACAGAAAATGGGAGCTTGGGCAGATAGAACCTGACAACACTGCTTGCACTTTATTGTGTTCCTCTTGCAATTAATAATTGACATCTCCCTTTCATTGTTTTGTAACTGAATGGAGAAGGTTTACTGAGAGCTGTGATGCCTCTGCTGAGCTTCCTGTCTTGCATGTCTGAGGAGGAACAGATCAGAAGTGGTTCTTGAAGTGGATGTTCAGATTTTGCTGTACTGCCAGAGCAGATATCATGTTTGGCTGCTTGAAGACATAGGGGGTATGGACACAGGTCAATTTGCAATAAGAGGTATGTAATGAAGTGATGAATTGCCCACATTTTTGGAGGACTGATCAGGTGGATTAGGATGTGCAATCAGCTGATCTGCAGCTTGGAGGAAAAAAAAAAAGAGCTGAGGGTTCAGTATTATTTTCATTTTGGTTAGGAAAGGTAGTTCAACTATTGTGTAAAGAGCAAGAGCCTTTTAAATACTTTTAAATGAGCTCCTGATTTCAAGTGCCCTTCAGTGGCCATGCCACTTAAAACAGTTCCTGCTGTGTCTGTTTTGCTGGTGCAGATGTTTGTGTAATGATACAGTGAAGGGATCTGTCAGGTCAGAAATGGCTTTTCTCCCTCACAGAATTTTCTTGACCGGATCAGCTCCCTGATCTGACTTGCTTGTGAGTGGCTGTGTTAACATCATAGAGAAGGCCGGACCTCTTCAGCTGGGCTAGAGAAGACTGACCCTATATGTGGATCCAAAATTGTTGTTTTAATCTTTGACATAAAATGGAATCTGACTGATTTGCATAGATTCTTATTAAAATAGCAGTGTCTGTTAAAAATTTGGATGGATAACTTTCAACAAGAGGTTGATAGATTTTTGAAAGCTATTTAAGTGCATCTGTGCTGTTGATTGAGACTGAGAACCAATGGCATAATAATAAAATCAGATACATACCATCAGCCAAAATTCTGCTGAACTTTGATCATTTGTTATATTTCTAGCAATACATTTTTTCATAGTACTACAACTTAAATACTGGCTTAAAACAGAAGTTCTTGTCAAATTTCTTCTTTCTTCATGTTTAGGAATATGAAGTTAACAGTACACTTCACTAAAAGTGCAAAGCTAAACTGGAGGTGGTATTTTAGTTTTTTTGACTTAGTGAGTAAGGAAAAACTTGCAGATGCAAAAAAGTCTGTGTATTTCTTGGTGCTACAGAAACGTTTTTTTTACAAAAATATTTTTGGATGTGAGGGAAGAAAGCAGCAGCCAAGTAATAGCCACATGTGAAATTTGATTATTTTTTGTTGTAGTTTGTTTACATTATGCCTTTTATTAGAGCAGTTGAATGCTCTGAATATGTCTGCTCACATCTCCCCTGTGAGGTAGGAAGGTACACTGACTCAGGCTTACTGTGGTTGGGCTTTTTGTGTGGTCACTTAAGGAAATACATGGAAAAAGATGTGAATGTAGATTTTATCTAGCACAATAATCTCCAGAGCATTCCCCTCTCTCAACTGACAAAGCTGACTGTGCTCCTTCTGCCACGCTCATCTGTTCCTCACCCATTCTGTGAGAACCATTTCCTTAATTGTTTGGATTTAAGCTCAATACATAATGACTTTCTGAAAAGCTGTACAGACATTTTGGTAAAGAAGGCATAGTGTGTCTGTGGGATGATGGAAGCTAGTTACAATCCACTTGGCCAAGATGTAGCTCATTTGAGGAATTTTTTGATAAGTTTTCACTAGGAAGGACAAAATTAAGTTTTGCTATTTTGTGTATTTTTTTTGGTTGTTGGGGTTTTTTTGTGGTTTTTTTGTGTTTTGGTTTTTTTTTGTCAAGACCAGTATTACCACTGATTTGCAATACATGTTGCTAATATGTGTTCTATTAATAGGTACTTAAGCATGTGTAACCACTACATATGGTTTCTAAGACATGCTGTGATTTTTTAGAATGATAAAATCTGGTTTCTATTAATGCAGTATTCTCGGTTTAATTTAATTTTTATCTACTTGACAAGATACTTCAGTTTAGCTACCTCCATAGGGTCTGGCGCTCTCTGTGGTAAGTGACTGTATCCTGTTTCAGCTTTGAGTGGTGTAGTAAGGTTTGTTTGACAGAATATATGATGATGGCTTGGTGAGAGCCAGATCTGACTGTAGTTTTTTCTCGAAGTGTGGTGGTGAATAATATCAGAAACATGACTTTCTGAAAGAAGTGAGCAGTGAATGTTACTGCTTGGACAAACTGGTGACTGTTTGAAGGGCTGACTGTCTTGGTTTACTTCTATAGCACCCATAGTGTTGAAAACAAGTTTTAATTATTCTCCTTTTTCTTTTAAAAAGGCATCAAATGTAGAAGAAATAAGTTATATCTGTTACTTTGTTAAATATAGTGTCAGGTTTGATCTTTAAATTCATCTTCTCATGGCATAGGTGGCTGATTTGCCTTTTCTTAAAAGCAGCAGTGTTCCTCCAAAACTGAAACGAGGTCAGTCTATTCCCAGCCATTGATCAGGTGTGCAGGTAATAACTCTGTACCTGCAGAAATGAGGGTTAGCAACTTGGCCTTGACAATAGAAGTGTACTCAGTACATGGAAATCCTTTTTTCTTCTGTTTCTGCCTGAATTTGGAACACGGGCATTATTTCTTACAAAATATACTCCTGAATTGCTCATACTCAGGTTCTGGCTTTTGAGATTGTTTTGGTTATGTGTGTTCTCTGCTAGTTTAAGAAGATAGATGAGGAGGGACAAAACCAGTGATTTTTGCATTTTGTATGAGTTGTGGCAAGAAATGGCTGCAAACTTCTCTGTACAAGTACATCTCTGTCACTTGCCCAGCATTTAGCAAGTGAGTCTATTTTAATCAGAACTGTGGATACTCTGTAACCCTCCCAACTTAGTGTACATTTTGGCCTGTGGAAAATACTGTCTTACTGTTCATCACCTGCCTGTAAATGCATTTTCTTCCCTGATAAGCACGCTAGGAAGTGAGAGGCTTTTGACAGAGCACTAAAGATATATTGCATTTGACTGCTGCCTGAGACTTCTCTGCACAGATGGATCGCGGTAGTCAACCCAAATCTAAAGAAAATTTAACGAAGCGGAAAGACCTCACTTATGTCCTACTGAATGAGCTGGTGGTGGTTTCACTTGCTCCTTTATAGGCTTATAGTCAAGAATTAGGCGTGTCCACACAGTATTTTGGTTTTTAGTTCGCTTGTTATGAGCTGTCTGTAGTGATGCATTACTATGTTGGCATCAGTGTTACATGGGGAGATTGGGCAGCTGTCCTGTTATTTGTCCAGTCTCTGATATTCAGGGCAGAAAGAGTTGTAAAGATTTATGTGGCTGTGAAGGAAAGCCTAGCATGGTACATTGCAGAAGATCATCTCACAGAGTAATCTTGATGTGGGAGAACTCATGAGTTCTCTTAATCAGCACTGGTCAGGGGCACTCTGATGCACATGCAGGAACCATTGAAAGATGCTTAGATGCTGTTGACTAACATTGGATAATCTTGCATACAGCGAGGTCACGATGCAGTAGCTTCATATTTTGAGGAACTCCTATATTAACAAATTTCTGTGAGGCTGTTTCAAATGATTAAACAGGAGAGAAAATCTGCATTATGCTTAAAAATAAGTTCACATGAAGAAGGTCAATTGATACAGTGCTTGAAATAACTTCACACGTTTCACAAATAAATCTGAGATTTGGGTAAGAGGACCTATTGCTTCTTCCTATTCATGACTTCTGTGCAGTGATTCTGTAAGTGAGGCTGTTTTTATCAGCCTCACAAGCTTGTAATATGTTTCCTTTGTTCCTGCCAGGTTGAAGGCAAATTTTGATTAGTGGGCTACTGGGGGAGAAATGAATGTGTTGGAGCAAAGTGAAACTGCATAGCTTAGCGAGTGTAGTCTGCAGTGTCTAGATGGATGTGCTTAGATGGCTCTACAGCTACAGGCTATAAATACTTTAAAGTCATGCAGCTTTACTGAGAGAGCTGCATACACGTGTAGCAAGAGTGTAGGTGTGACACTGGAGTAGTGAAAACTGTGCCAGACTCTTACCTTCCCTTTGAATAAACGAAGACGTTGCATCTTGTGTGTGTTGGAAAGTACTGTAAATGTGTGTAATTTGTGCTGTTAACAAAACACTTGTTTGGAGGCAGGACTTGGTCCCTTCTGCTGGGGATGGCACTATGGATGTGTACTGGCATTATGGAGTTTTATATGATTGTGTTGTAGTCTCTAGTTGGCAGGTGCTGCATTGTCCTCTTGAGATCATGCATGAGGAGGAGTATGTACCAGCTGAAAATGTTTTCTTTAAAGGCTTCCAGTAAAAAAAAAATAAAACAGATACTTTTTTTACATGTGGATGGGGGTAGACTTTGAAGGCCTTATCTATCTGAATGTATTTTATTAACAAGACTTGTCCAGGGGATTATTGTCAGTGGTTTTGCTCAGAGTGTAGCACTTAGATATAAGCACTTTACAGGGCTGTTACTATTAAGAAAGGCTATTGCAGTAGTAATTTTAATAGTTCTGTATTTATAGCACATTAATGACAGGAAATGTGCTATATGTCTTAAGTTATCAGTGATGTAATGGGTTGGATCACGTTCTATCTTTTTTTAGTCCTTTTATTAATGAAATGCCTTTTTTTTTGGCAGCTATTCTGCTGGATATGTTACTCAAGTTAGGCTCCTTGTGAGATACTCAAAGCAAGTATTGTCCTGGTGAAAACTTCTTATTTGTTTGTCAGGGTAAATTCCAAGATTGAAAAAAAAAATAAATTGAAGGATAAAAATATGTTCTCCTTGTTTTGAGTTAGCATATATAACTTCTGGACTAAATAAATGTTACATGGTTGCATGAGATTATGGAGGATAAGAATTTGTGCCTTGGTTGACCTTTACTGTATCTCTGTTCTTAACGGCATTTTCCAGCATCTTGTGCTGTTTCTATTCATTATATAATTAGAATTACTCTTTTTTTAATAGTGAACAGGTCTTAAGACTGTTTGCCAGCATTGTTAACATACATTAGCTTGAAAAGTAGCAGTTTTCAAGCCTGTGGGTAGAGTTACAGAGAACGAACATCATTCAGCGATTAAAGTTTTTGTATGATGTAATGCAGAAGAGGCTTCCTGAGATCTTGTCCAGACTATGCAGAGTAAGCTTTGGTAAAGCCATGTTTAAAAACTGAGTGTGAGATTCTGTGGGGGACTGAGCCTGTGAGAGGATGGCAATGTTGCTTTCATGAAAAGACGATGGATGCCAAGCACGTGGTAGCCAGGGTGTGCACACAGTCTCCATGGCACGTGAATGTTGCTGATTGCAAAGCCCCAGGCTGCTTATCTAGAGAAGCTGCTTTTAACATCTGCCAGTTGCAGTAGATGTTCTCTTACCTTTAGCTTGATAACTTCTAGGTATGGTTTTTTTTTTCCCCCTCATTTTTTTGCCTTAACAGCAAGTCACACAAAAAAAGAAAGAAGCTTGCCTTAGTTATCCCAATTTTAGTCCTACCCCGATAGGGCTGGAGCTTCAAACTAATAAAACATCAAAAACATTCAGAAAAAGGAGGAGCTTATGTATAATAAGTCTGAACTGGACAGATTGGCACACTGTGGCATTCATAGAAGTATTATTCCTGTGATATATGTAGTCTTTAAAATGCTAAAAAAGTGGAAGTTCAGCAGAACAGCAGATCTCTCTTATGACACTTAAAATATAAGATTAAAACAGCAGTAAACTTGACTCCCTAGAAGAAGAGAGACAGAATTTGAGGTATTAACAATTTGACAGTTCCCTTTTGATTCTAGTAATATTGTTATGTGCATCAATCTGCATGAACCAAGGCTGTGACGCAAAGAGGCCTTTGAGTTAGAGGAAAGGGGCTGCAGAGACATGCAGTGCTGTTGTGCCTGTGTGTTCTTTAGCCTACACACACAGATAGCAGAAGATGAAAGACTCCAGGGATAGAGTCTTCTGTAGATAACATACATGTTAGATAAAAAAATAACCTTGGTAGGCAGATGGGAAAAGAGCTGGATGCCAAATCTTGCCTGCATCTCATTTGTGTGCCTGTTTTGGGGTTTTTTGTGAGTTTGGTAATCTACTTGAACAAAACTTAAGTGCAAAGCTAGAAATTAATTCTAAATGGGTTCAGCTGAACGTGGCAAACAAAACTTGGCTAAATATGAAAACATAATGCAGGCAATTTTTCCAGGAAGTCTCCAATCTGAGGAGTTGGGGTTCTGTTTCCTGGAAAAGTGTGAGCATTGTCTTAACATTCTTTTAAAGGAAGGAGTCTGTCCAGGTGGCTTTATCCATATTTTTTTTCAGGAAGAGAAACCCACAAGGTGTTTCAGACATGAAGTGCTTATGTCATCTGTTAGTTTGGGGGTGTTGTTTTGTTTGATTGGTTTTGGTTTTTTTCTTTGTTTGTTTGGCTTTGGTGTTTAAAGGCAGTGTATATGCACATACTTGTTCGTTTCCGTACTTTTCTTAATGCATCTAGTAATGTGTCAGGCTTTTATAGAGGGACTAGCCAGGGTCCCCAGACAATTCTGCAGTTGTGGTCCAGTCCTTGAGGGTGAGTCATAATTCCACATACTGAATAACATGTTGAAATACAGAGGAGAGCCTTCCTGGTGTTTGTTTACTTATGAGTTGCTTATGTAAGTGTAGATGCTCATACACAGTATTCCAAAATATATATTCTGACTGACAAGTGTTTTCAGTTATGTTT
Organism: Molothrus ater; assembly: GCF_012460135.2. Taxonomy (NCBI): domain Eukaryota; kingdom Metazoa; phylum Chordata; class Aves; order Passeriformes; family Icteridae; genus Molothrus; species Molothrus ater. The sequence goes on from NC_050482.2 coordinate 48,588,384, forward strand.
CATTCAAGGTAATATAGAAGTCCTGAGGAATTAAGTTGTAGACTGTTTTGCATAAATAGAATGAACTTGTATCAACTTTCCATCCTGTAAAGCAAAGCAGATGGCTGGGGGGGGAATGCGGTGTGTTGTCTTGTGTTGGTTTTCACCTAGGGGCGTCACTGGAATTACTCAGGAACTGAGCACTGAGTATGCTGGTGCCAGTTCTTTCACACACTCACATGGATCCTTTCATTGGGTTGTCTTGGTTTGAGCTTTGATCAATTGTATCTTGAGTGTTTGCTTATAGAGATCTTCCTGATGTGAAACATGGACCTTGGATATCATTCCTGTAGTAAATCCAAGGGTGGTTTGAAAGCATTGCAGGGTTCTTGTCGCCTCTTTAAGCATGGTAGCAAAATACTTGGATTACTCCCAGTACTAGCCATAGGGAATAGTTGGATGGTGAGGCTTGCTCTCATTTGCTTTGCGAATGTTGTTGGAAGTTTCTCTCTTCAGGGGCACAAAAACACAGCCAGTGAGTAAACGATGATGGGGAAATATTAATGCTGGAAATGCACTCCAGCTGGTAGTAGGCTATTGGCCTGCATTATCTAGAAGATTGGCAGATTGCAAGACAAGAGAGTTAAACATTGATGTACTAGGAAGTAGAAGAGAAATACTAAATTTTAATTGCTGTTGAAGCAGGGAAATTGAGTGGGGTACTGGTGTGACTGAGAAACATACCTTTTTTTTTTCCCTCTCTTTTTCTCTCCATATTTAGGAGGGCTTTCGAGCTACTGCTCTGCTGCTGAACAGCATGCAGTCCTTTCGGGAGCAAAGTAGTTATCACGGAAACCAGCAGAGCTACCCGCAGGAAGTGCACACTTCATCCCGACTGGAAGAGTTCAGCCCCCGCCAGCAGGCCCAGATGTTCCAGAGCTTTGGAGGAGGTGCTGGCAGTGGACGTCGTGGAGCAACAGGAGCCTCTACAGCAATGCCTGGTGAGAGCTCTGGCCATCAGAGCTACCAAGGTTTCAGAAAAGAAGCAGGAGAGTTTTACTATATGGCTGCCAACAAAGATCCAGTGGTATCAGGAGGGCAGCAGCCGCCTCAGCGCAGGCCTTCTGGACCAGTACAGAGCTATGGGCCCCCTCAAGGGAGTAGCTTTGGGAGTCAGTATGGGAGTGAGGGACATGTGGGCCAGTTCCAAACACAGCACTCGACCCTTGGGGGTGTATCCCACTATCAACAGGATTATACTGGTCCTTTTTCTCCAGGGAGTGCCCAGTATCAGCAGCAGGCTTCTAGCCAGCAGCAGCAGGTGCAGCAGCTGAGACAGCAGATCTATCAATCTCATCAGCCTTTACCCCAGGCTTCCAGCCAGTCTGCTTCTAGCACCTCACACTTGCAGCCAATGCAGCGTCCATCCACCCTGCCTTCCTCTGCTTCAGGCTACCAGTTACGAGTGGGTCAGTTCAGCCAACACTATCAGCCACCTTCGTCATCCTCCTCCTCCTCTTTCCCTTCCCCACAGCGTTTTGGCCAGTCAGGACAGAATTATGACGGAAGCTACAACGTGAATTCTGGGTCGCAGTACGAAGGCCATGCTGTGGGTTCCAATGCACAGGCCTATGGCACCCAGTCAAACTACAGCTTTCAAACTCAACCGATGAAAAGCTTTGAGCAGTCTAAGCTGCCCCAAAGTGGGCAGCAGGGGCAGCAGCAACAGCACCCACCTCAGCACGTAATGCAGTATTCAAATGCTGCCACCAAACTCTCTCTTCAAAGTCAAGTGGGACAGTACAGCCAGACTGAAGTTCCTGTAAGGTCACCGATGCAGTTCCACCAAAACTTCAGTCCAATCTCTAATCCATCTCCTGCTGCATCTGTGGTTCAGTCTCCAAGCTGCAGCTCTACCCCTTCTCCACTCATGCCAGGTGGAGAAAATCTCCAGTGTGGGCAAGGCAACATGTCCATGGGTTCTCGAAACCGAATCCTGCAGATGATGCCTCAGCTTAGTCCTACACCATCTATGATGCCAAGCCCCAATGCTCATGCGAGTGGATTCAAGGGGTTTGGACTGGAAGGACTGCAGGAAAAAAGGCTCACAGATCCAGGACTGAGCAGCCTGAGTGCTCTAAGTTCTCAAGTTGCCAATCTGCCCAACACAGTCCAGCACATGTTGCTCTCAGATGCTTTGGCACCTCAGAAAAAAAGTTCCAAAAGATCATCCTCTTCCAAGAAGGCTGACAGTTGCACCAACTCAGAAGGCTCCTCCCAGGCAGAGGAGCAACTCAAGTCTCCTATGGCAGAGTCCCTGGATGGTGGCTGTTCCAGTAGTTCTGAGGATCATGGGGAAAGGGTGAGACAGCTGAGTGGCCAGAGTACCAGCTCAGACACCACTTACAAAGGGGGTAATTTAGAGAGACCTAACTCCTCACCAGCACAAGGTTCTCAGAATGAGCCATCAAAACTCAGCAGCAGTCCTGCAGCTAGGGAGGATGTGGCCTCCCCTGATGGGAAGGAAGCTGTGGTGGCTGTGGAAAATGCCCCAAAAGTGAATGAAAAGGCAGTTGGGGTGATTGTCTCCCGGGAAGCCATGGCAGGAAGAGTAGAAAAGTCAGGTGGACAAGATAAACCTGCACAAGATGATGCTTCCACAGCCCCTCAGGCACCAGCTAGCACTAGTGGAGCAAAAGAAGCTGGGCATGCAGGGACACAGCAAGAGACTCAAGGAGGAGGTAAAGGGAGCAAAAGTGGTGATAACACTAACCATAATGGGGAGGGGAACAGCCAGCCTGGTCATGCAGTTGTTGGGCCGAATTTTCCTGCAAGAACAGAATCTTCCAAGTCTCCTGGCAGTTTAAGATACAGCTACAAGGATAATATAGCACCTGGTATACAGAGAAGTATGGGTGGCTTTCCACAGTATCCATCTGGTCAAGAAAAGGGGGATTTTCCAGGGCATAGTGAGCGCAAAGGCCGTAATGAGAAGTTTCCTAGTCTCCTCCAAGAGGTTTTACAGGGGTACCACCATCATCCAGACAGAAGGTATTCTAGGAACGCGCAGGAGCATTCTGGGATGGCTGGGAGTTTGGAGGGAGCCATGAGACCCAATGTTTTAATTAGTCAAACCAATGAATTGACCAATAGAGGCCTCTTAAACAAAAGCATGGGGTCCCTCCTAGAGGGCCCTCACTGGGGTCCCTGGGATAGGAAGTCTAGCAGTGCAGCTCCAGACATGAAGCAGATAAATTTAGCTGATTACCCTATTGCTAGAAAGTTCGATGTGGAGTCTCAGTCTGCTGCCCATGAGGCAGGAGCACTCTCAGAGAGGAGATCAGTGATCTGTGACATATCCCCATTAAGGCAACTTGTAAGAGATCCTGGCCCTCACCCCATAGGGCACATGGGTCCTGAGGCCAGAAGCGGAAGGAGTGAACGTCTTGCCCCTGGCTTGAGCCAGTCAGTAATACTCCCTGGTGGTTTAGTATCCATGGAAACAAAGATGAAAGCTCACAGTGGGCAAATAAAGGAAGAAGATTTTGAACAGTCAAAGAGCTCAGCTAGTCTCAACAATAAAAAAACAGGAGACCATTGTCATCCTGCTGGCATCAAACATGAATCTTTTCGAGGCAATGCCAGCCCTGGAGCTGCAGTCTCCGATGCTGCTCCAGACTACATGCCCCAGCAGGACAACAGATCGACACAGATGAGACGAGGACCTGGCAGAACTGGAAGGGGTAAATCACCCTCTCAATATCAGGATCTTGCTGATAAGCTGAAAATGTCACCAGGCAGAAGCAGAGGCCCGGGGACAGATCTGCATCACATGAACCCACACATGACACTATCTGAAAGAGTTAGCAGGGGTTCCTTGCATTCTGTCTACCCTCAGAATTCGGAAGGCCCATCTCTGGCTTCAGCATATCACACGAATGCTAGGCCTCATGCTTTTGGTGACCCCAACCAGAGTTTGAATTCCCAGTATCATTACAAGAGACAGATATACCAGCAACAGCAAGAAGAATACAAAGATTGGGCAAGCAGCGCTGCTCAGGGTGTGATTGCTGCAGCTCAGCACAGGCAGGAAGGAGCAAGGAAGAGCCCAAGACAACAGCAGTTTCTGGAAAGAGTAAGGAGTCCCTTAAAAAATGACAAGGATGGAATGATGTACCTTCAAGGTAGCTCTTACCATGATACTGGAAGCCAGGAAGCTGGGCGCTGTGTCATGGGGAGTGACAGTACTCAGAGCAAATGCACCGAACTGAAACATGGCAGCCAGAAGTTGCAGCATCATGAATCTGGTTGGGACCTCTCTCGGCAAACTTCTCCTGCCAAAAGCAGCGGCCCTCTTGGAGCAGCCAACCAAAAAAGATTTTGCCCTCAGAAAGCGATGGGCATCGACGAGAGGAATCTGCAGATTTGCCCAAGCCTAGTAATGCTATGCTTAGGCTCCCTGGCCAGGAGGACCAGTCTCCGCAAAACCCGTTAATTATGAGGAGGAGGGTCCGTTCTTTCATCTCTCCGATCCCTACCAAAAGGCAGCCACATGATATGAAGAACAGTGGCAGTGATGATAAAGGGCGACTGATGACTTCAGCAAAAGAAGGAGCTGATAAAACATACAACTCCTATGCCCATTCATCTCAAAGCCAAGATGCTGGCAAGTCAGTTGCAAAGGGAGATTCCTTCAAGGACCTGCCAAGTCCTGATAATAGGAATTGTCCTGCTGTTTCCCTCACAAGCCCGGCAAAGACCAAAATATTGCCCCCAAGAAAGGGGCGAGGATTAAAACTGGAAGCTATTGTTCAGAAAATTACATCTCCCAATATTAGGAGAAGTGTTTCTACCAACAGTGCTGAAACTGGTCCAGATACTGTCACTCTTGATGACATCCTGTCCCTCAAGAGTGGGCCTGAAGGAGGAAATGTGGCTGGACATGGACCAGAGGCTGAGAAGAGAAAAGGAGAGATACCAGATCAAGTGGGGCCAGCAAGCCAGGATACAAGTGGTGAGAAAACTGTTCCAAGATCTTCAGAAGAGTGGCAAAGCAGTGAGGATGATAAAAACAAAAAAGAGGTGCCCTGAAACTGCCAGTATTGGCAAAGAGGGAGCAGGATCCAGTGCAGCACCACCACCTTCTCAGAAGTCAGGTGGTCAGGGAAGGTCTGATGGATCTGTAAGTGGAGCTGGAAATCTGACCTTTTCTGACTCAAAAACAATTTCCCCTTCCAGTGTGTTCATTTCAGAACCAAACCCAAAGTCTGAGGAAAAAGATGGAGATGTGACAAACATTTCACCCAAGCCAGATGGTTTCCCTCCAAAGGGATATTTCCCCTCTGGAAAGAAAAAAGGGAGGCCAATTGGGAGTGTGAACAAGCAGAAGAAGCAGCAGCAACAGCAGCAGCTGCCTGCGCCCCCGCCTCCCCCGCCAGCACCATCACAGCCTGCAGAAGTGGTGGGTGCTGGTGAGCCAAAGCCCAAGAGGCAAAGGAGAGAGAGGCGAAAACCTGCAGCGCAGCCACGGAAACGGAAGCCTAGACGGGCTGCTCCAATCGTGGAGCCTCAAGAACCAGAGATCAAGCTTAAATATGCTACCCAGTCCGTAGATAAAACCGACTCCAAGAATAAGTCCTTTTTCCCTTATATTCACGTGGTAAACAAGTGTGAATTAGGCGCTGTGTGCACAATCATAAACGCGGAGGAAGAGGAGCAGAACAAATTGGTGAGGGGTCGGAAAGGACAGAGGTCTTCAACACCCCCTCCCAGCAATGCAGAGAGCAAAGTGCTGCCCACCTCAACTTTCATGCTGCAAGGCCCTGTAGTAACGGAGTCTTCTGTCTTGGGGCATCTGGTTTGCTGCCTGTGTGGCAAATGGGCCAGCTATCGTAACATGGGTGACCTCTTTGGTCCTTTCTACCCCCAGGATTACGCAGCTACCTTGCCCAAGAATCCACCTCCAAAGAGGGCCACAGAAATGCAGAGCAAGGTCAAGGTACGGCACAAAAGTGCTTCTAATGGTTCCAAGACAGATACTGAAGAGGAGGAGGAACAGCAACAACAGAAGGAACAAAGAAGCCTGGCTGCTCATCCCCGCTTTAAGAGGCGGCACCGCTCTGAGGACTGTAGCGGAGCCTCTCGGTCACTTTCAAGGGGAGCTTCTTGTAAAAAAGCATCCACTGATGGTGGCAGTGGTGGTGAAAAGACTCCTTTGGACTCAAAACCGTCTATGCCCACTTCAGAAGGTGGCACTGAGCTGGAGTTACAAATTCCTGAACTACCTCTTGACAGCAATGAATTTTGGGTCCATGAGGGTTGTATTCTCTGGGCCAATGGGATCTACCTGGTCTGTGGCAGGCTCTATGGGCTGCAGGAAGCTGTGGAGATTGCAAGAGAGATGGTGAGTACCTGACCTTGCTATACACAATTATTTTCTTTCATTAGCAAATATATACCCTTTGGAATACTGTTTTTCCTTGTTCTTCTCTCATGTCTTAAACAGCCATTTTTTATCTTTAATAAATCTCTAATGATGTCCTTTTGATGGCCTCATTTAGATCTCTGCCACACCTGATCAGATAAGATTTTTTGGACATCAAAAAGCTGGGTGCTTATTAACTAGTAAAAGTTCTGGATGTCCAAAGGCTTTCTCGTGACTACAGTGGTCTCTTTGCACTTCCTTCTTCTATTCTGTTAGATATTTAGTGTTCTCTAGGGCTCTTCTTGGAGTCATAGAGTGAAAGGACAAGTGGTAGCAGACACAAATTGCAGCAAAGAAAGTTCTAGTTCAATTGGCGAAAAATTTCAGTGAGGGTAATCAGACATTGGATTGAGGGTGGGGAAATGACAGAAAAGCTGTGGAATGCCCTTGTTTTGGAGATGCAAAATTTGGTTCTGGGCGGAGCCCTAAGCATCTTTACATCTCAAGGTGGATCTGCCTTGGAAGTTGGCTCTGCTTTCAGCAGGGGCTCCTTCCAGTGTGAGTTACTCTGCACTATAATACATACTACACAACTCTAGGAGAATTTGCAGTCCTTACAATATAAGGTGGATAGAGCAGAATTGCACAAAGGTCTGTAAGCATTGAGTGAAATATGTGTGGGGTTAGTATTGATGAGTTCAGCATTCACAAATGACACTGATAATTTACTTTCTCCAGAGAGGGAGTATACAATGAGTGAGAAGTAATGGGTAAAATTAAAGCAGGGACAAAGGAAAAACTTTTTTCACAAATTCCTGATTGTGGATGGACACGTTCACTGTTCTTGATTTCCTGAGGCAGAAGTTGATGTTTTAAAACCAGTTACGTGCCTTGCTTTGCCATTGTCACTATCCTGCATTGCTTTTTTTATGGTTATCTTTTTTTGTATTGTTCTCTGTCCTGGGTCAGACCATGGAAGAGGCATAGAACTACTTTTTCCTGTTGCCTTCAGTTTCTTCCTTTTCTAAACAGTGTTGGGATCCAGTTTTTATCTTCTTTCCTCTGTATTGTTACATACAGCGTGCTTATTTCCTCCTCATGAGCTTTTTCTCTGCAAGTTTGATTCCTGGCTTGTTCTAAATTTTCACTCAACTGTTCTTTGACAGTAATTACATGCTTCTCTGCCCTAACTTGATTTGGCTTGCATTCTTGTTTCTAGTCTCTCATTAAACATAGTCAGTTAATTTCATTTGGTTTTCATCGAGCCATGCCTGCGTGCTTGTTCTGATGCAACTGCTGAATTTCTTATCTCTGATAATTGCAAGGTTTCTTTCAGGTCCTCCACCACCGTTTGGATTCTACTCGCAGTGTGGCCTGCTTTCATTTGTCTGGTAGTTCACCAGTATTTTGAATTTGTATCTCTCCAGCCTGATTGTCCCTTTTTACTGTGTGTAGGGTGTGTCTTTCACTTAGGATTCTGGTTTTCCCAATAGCAAATGCCTTTTTTACAAGTTCTTGAACCGCTTCAGTTATCCTCCAGTGATCCTTTTTGTGTCCCTGTTTGTGCAAAGGACATAAGCCCAGCTGTGCTAAAACATGCTGTGTTGAGAGGCTCTAATCAAACTTGTTCAATAATAGCAGCCCGTTATCCACATTTTCATGTGGGTTTTTGCATGTTGTTTGACGTCTAGTTCTTTCTCTGCGTGGAATCTTTGACTTTCTGATTGAATATGCTTTGGCTTACCCTTTAGCACTTTCTTCCAACTGTTACAATCATCTCCTATTTACAAGTAAAAAAAAATTTTTTCCTCTTCTTAACCGTTTCATCTGCCTTTATGGCACCTTACAAAAATATCTCCTTATCTCCCTTGAACTTTGTGTTCTTTTCCTCTACCTCTTTCCCTCAATCACTTCCTCAATTCCTCTATCTTTTCTTTTCCCTCATAATGCCAGTAGAAATAAGTGTTTCTCTTTAAAAAAAAAAAAAAAAAAAAAGTACAAAATGCTTGTGGCCTCTCTTGCCTTTGCAACTACCTCTTAATTTCCTTTTTCTTTTTTCATCTCAAAGTTCTTTGAGTGCATTGTCTGGGGTTCTTGTCCTCCACTGTGGCTTCAGTTGTGCTCTACTGCAGTTGTAATCAGTGTTTATGGTGATCTTTTCCCAGTTAAGGTTCAGATCCAGTGCCTAATTTTCCATTTTTCTGTCGACTACATTATCACTATCAGCTGTGCTGCTTTTGAAGTGTTGTTCCACCTTTGTTTCCTGCCTGTGTCTTTTGATTACCTCCTTGCTTTCCATTGTATCTTTCAGAGAGGCTGTTTTTCATTACTTCATGCTTTTTTTGTGGGCTCACTGAAGTTTGCTTGTGCTTTTTTTTTTTTTTTAATCCTGGAATAGCATGCTTTTGAGTAGCTCTTGGTAACTCAATTACTTTCTTCCAGAGTCTTGTAGAGCTTCCTTTTTTCTCCAGATTCATGTTATTTCAATACAAACTTAAAAATTGCTCTTGAATTCATAGTGAGTTTCCAAAATCTCACTTTAAAACATGGCTTTTAATCTACGTTATCCTTAATCCATTGTCTGTCATTTTATTCTGATTTTCATGTCACTCAGATTCACAATCTCATTTGGTTTTAAAACTATTTCTTCCTAATCCTTCCTATTTAAGGCTGCAAGAAATACTGCTTACTTTTGGTATATGATAAATAATATGTAGTCTTTCAGTGCTCTCCACTGTTCTGTCTAGATCCATTTTTTATCTGTTCATAAGACTGAACTTTCAGGGACAATTGTCTTGTGTGTACATTTTGTTTTGCTCTAGAATCATAGAATGTCTTGAATTGGAAGCGACCTTAAAAGATCAAACCTCCTGCTGTGGGTAGGGACACCTTCCACTAGGGCAGGCTGCTTAGGGCCCCTTCCAATCTGGCCTTGAACACTTCAAGGAATGGGCTGTCCACAACTGCTCTGGATAACTTGTTCCAATGCCTCACCACCCTCACAGTAAAGAATTTCTTCTAATACCTAAGTTAAACCTACTCTCAGTTTGAAACCATTCACCCTTGTCCTGTCACTACATGTTCTTGTAAGTAGCCTCTCTCTTGTATGTTCCCTTCAGCTAGTGGAAGGCCACAATTAAGTCACCCTGAAGCCTTCTCTTTTCCAGACTGAACAATCCCAGTGCTCTCAGCCTCTTTCCTTGTAAGGAGAGATGCTCTGTCCCTTTAATCATTTTGGTGGCCTCCTCTGGACTTGCAAAGACTGTCTTGTTCTTTTTGCATAGAACAAAAAAGGTCTATGTCCTTTTTTGTGCAGAAGACCTCAGAGCTGGCTGCAGCACTACAGGTGAGGTGTCACCAGTGCAGAGCAAAGGGGCAGAATCCCCTCCTTCATCCTCTGCCCATGCTCCTTTGGATGCAGCCGAGGATACAATTGGCTTTCTGTGCTGTGAGTGCCATTGCTGAGTCGTGTCCAGCCTCTTGTCCACCTGCACTCCCAAATCCTTCTTGGCAAGGCTGCCCTTGATCCCTTCATGCCCCAGCTGGTGTTGATACCAGGGGTTGCCCCAACCCAGGTGCAGCACCTTGCACTGGGTCTTGTTAAACCTCATGAGATTTCCATGTGCTCACTTTTGAGTCTGTCAGATCCCTATGGCTGGCATCCCATCCTTCAGGTGAGTGAAGAGCACCACTCAGCTTGGTCCCTTCATCTGTGTCATTAGTGAAGACATTAAATAACTCTGGTGCCAGTGCAGACCCCTGAGGGACACCACTGGTCGCTGATGCCCACTGGGACTCTGAGCCGTTGATCTCTACCCTCTGGATCTGACTGTCTGACCAATTCCTAATCCATCTAATGCGTCAAATCTGTCACTCTTCAGTTTGGAGAGAAGGGTGTTGTGTGGGACTGTCTAAAGCCTTACATTTCAAAAGCATTACATATAAATTCCATCCTCACCCTTTCCCAGGGAGGAAGGAGTCACTCCATCATAGAAAGCCACTAGGTTGGTCAGGCAGGACTTGTCCTCTGGTGAAGCTGTGCTGGCTGTCCTGAATCAGCTCCCTGTCCCCTGTGTGCCTTAGTACAGCTTCTAGGAGGATCTGTTCCATGATCTTCCCAGGCACAGAGGTGAGCCTGACAGGTTGGTAGTTCCCAGGGTCCTCCTTTCTGCCCTTTTTACAGATTTGTACAATGTTTCCCTTTTCCACTCACCTGGGGTTTCACCTGCCTAGCAACTTTTCAAATACCATAGAGCGTGGTTTAGGAATCACATCAGCAGACTCTCTCAGGAATCTCAGCTACATCTTTTCAGATCCCATAGACTTGTGTACATTCGTGTTCCTTAGGTGTTCATTAACCTGATCTTTGTATACAGTGGGAGGAACACTTGCCTACCCCAGTCCCCATCCTGTCATCCATCCACTTGAGAGGTGTGGGAAGAGAGGTTGCCATTGAGACTGAGGCAAAAAATTTGTTGAGTACCTCAGCCTTCTCCTCGTCCATTGTTAGCTGTTTGCCAGCATTGTTTATGGTAGGGAGTACACCTTCTTTGTCCTTCCTTTTCTGGTTAACCTACCTATAGAAGACCTTCCTGTTATTCCTTGCATTCCTTTTAAGGTTCAGTTCCAGCTTTGCCTTGGCCTTCTCCAGACTATCCCTGCACAACTGAACTTCATCCCTATGCTCTTCCCATGTTACCTGTCCTTGTTTCCACTGCCTGTGTCTTTGTTTCTTTCCCTTTAGTTTGACCAAGAGTTCCCTACTCAGCCATCCAGTCTCTTGGCTTCCTTGCTCAGTTTCTTGGTTCTGAGAATTGCTAGCTCTTGAACTCTATAGAAGACTTCCATAAAGATCTGCCTGCTCAGTTCTGCTCCTGTTTTCCTGAGGGCAGTCTCCCAGGGTACCCTATTGACTATCTCCTTGAAGAGCTGGAAGTTTGCTTTCCTGAAGTTCAAGGGCTTAACTTTACTCTTTACCTGACCCATATCACTCAGGACTGCAAAATCCACCAATGCACGATTGCTCCATCCCAGTCTGCCTCCCATCTTGACATTCCCAGTTAGTTAATTTACACTGGTGATAATCAAATCCAGTATCAAGTTCCCTGTGGCAGGGTTATCACCTGGCTCAAGAAGCTATCTTCTATGCATTGTGGGAGTCTCCTGGATTGCCTGCAGTTACCTTGGTGCTTTCCCAGTAGCTGTCAAGGTGGCTGAAGTCCCCCAGCAGGACTGGAGCATGTGAGCACGACGTCTCCTGTGCCTGGGGCAAAGGCTTTGTCAATGGGCTCCCCTTGGTCAGGCAGCTGTAGCAGACCCCGGCCTCAGGGTTCCTTTTGTTACCTCAGTGTCTGATTTTTACCCACAGTATTTCATGGCTGTTCTTCAGAGACAACTCTTCACACTCAATGCACCTCTTGACATAGAGGGCAACCCCTCCACCTCTCCCTCCTTTGTCTCCTGAACAGCTCATAGCCATTGATAGTCACACTCCAGTCACACAATTTGCCCCACCAAGTTTCAGTAATGGCAACGAGGTCATAACTTTCCAGCAGCATGGTGGTATCCAGCCCCTCCTTTGGTTTGTTGCCCATTCTGTGTGCTTTGGTGTAAAGGCACCTTGGCCAGGCTGTTGGCTGCATCACCTTCCCAGAGGAACACCCCTTAATTCCTTTGAGATATTTCCCTGTTGGCTTCTGTTACCTCAGGAGTCCCTGGCTCACCTCTGTAAGACTCCAAGTGTGCTCCAGTGTGGCCAGCACATTTCAGAGTCAAGGGCAGAGTGCCCTCACTAGTACCCTGTTTCTCTAACCTTTGCATCTCATCCGACAGCTTGCCAAGGACAAGCCTAATACTGTCCCCCTCCTGAATCAGAGGTGAAAGCTCTGTATTGTGTCTCATACAAATACAGTACCCTGAGATGATGCTTGGCTCCTCTGTATAGCATCCGTAAGAGTAATCCATTTATCACCCCTGTGACAAATAATGGAAAAGGTTTTCTTCTAGCATTTTTTTTCCTGTTGTAGCGAGCTGTTGTGCTGGTTTCTCTTCTGGAAGCAGTGTAACCTCATCCCTTCAGCTCACAGAGGGTTATGTGCAGCACTAAGATGGCCATGGGGTATTCAGAGGTGTGCCTGCCAGAAGCCATCCCCAGGCAGTGGAAGGGCTCTGTTGAACTCAAGTCTCCTGTCCTGCTGCCTGAGGAAAGCCTTCTGGCTCACACAGCTGATTTCCTATGCTTGTTGCATATGCTTTTTCTTTACCTTCTCTGTGCTTTGCAAGTGCTTTTTCTCTTTTTTCCTCTGACATGCAGTTCGTTAGTGTTGCTGTCATGGAAAAGCAGATGTGCAAATCAAGTAGCTGCTTCCTACCAGGAACAAGTAGAGAGATGTGTGCACAGGCACACAGGAATGTAGCTCTTGGATTTTGTCTATGGGTAAGGAAGGACATTAGCATATGGTATATGAAGGGTCATGATCCTGGAAGTGAATAATTCATGTATGTAACTCATTCTGTGCAAATTAAATATTCCCATAACTAAAAATTACCTAAACTGTCTGTGGTACCAACAGGGTAAATATGCACCAATTTAAACTGAATCCATACCATTAAATGAGTTGAAATATTTTCTTTAGACACCTGGCTCAGTTGCTGTTGTTTATGCAGCACTCTAGTATAGAAATAGGAAACTTAAACCTCTAGTCAAAGGCCATTGATGTAGGTAGTGATACAAGTAACCTATCCTGTGTTTCTTCTTCTCACACCTGTCACCTATTTTTTTTATCACATGAAAGCTCATTATAGATTTTTTTTTCCCCTGGACACCTATTTCTCACATGCTTTCCAAGATCAGAAAATAATTTTTCTTGCTAAGTTGTTTCTTTTATGAATAAATGTCTGTCTTAGTGCAGTTTTTTTGACAACTGGCCCATAGTCAATCTCAAGAAAGGAGTTTTATTTATGTGAAGGTGCTCAAAGATCAAATTGTACCAGATGCTCAAGAAGAATTCCTGAGAAGGCATTATCTTAAAAAGGTTTATCAAACTGTGAAGTGACTCTCCAGAACTTTGAGCTTTCCTTAAAGTCTGTTTTCACTCTGGACTGAAAATGGTGTGTGTTATCTGCTAAGCAGCAATCCAGGTGATTTCTAAAGTGCTAGAATCTGCCTTTCTTGAAGGCAAAAAGGTGTTCCTTTTACTCAGGTCACTCTGCTGTGCTTTTTGGTTCTGAGAATGTGATCTAATTAATTGGGCTGCTTCAGATGCAGAATGACTTAATGCTTCTCCTTATTTTGAGGCTCAAATAAGATACCCCAGCAGATGAGCTAAGGAGTCTGTCTCCCTCATAAACTGTTAATGCATAGTCACGATGCTAAGTGGCCTTCTTGCAGTTAGATTTTTTTTGTTCCAATGCTGATGAAATCTTGAACTGAAAAAATGCCATCTCCTTAGTGCTAGGTGATCCTGTTGCTTATAAAATGTTTTCTTTCAAATACTGTAGGTGGCCAGAAAGTTCCCTGTCTTGTCTATTCTTTCACCATTTTTCTGTTAATGAGAAGTTCATTTCCATGTAAGATGAAGTATTGGTTACCTTTGAAACTGGAAGAATTATGGAGTCACTTTGGTAGTTGTCAGCAGTTTTAATGTTCAAAAGAATTGATGGTCTTTAGTCTCTGCATTAAATATATGAAGCTGTAAATGAAGAGAACAATGCAGATAATGTTCTTTGTGTTAAGTTGAATCCAAGATAGTTCAGCTATTGTTTTCTAAAAAGCTGTTCACTAGGAAGGTGGTATGCTATTTCTTACAGGGCTTTTTTGTAAGACATGTTTTTTCCTAAGGCAGAGGCTCTGACCTAGCACATGTATTACTTCTGGTTAGGATGGGTTTTTTTGTTTGTTTGTATTTTTTTTTTCTTCTACCCCTGCTCTTATCCGAATTGACCTTGCTGAAGATAAATGTAGCTTGTGTTCCTGCTGAGAGCGTTTTGTGAAAGGAAAGCTTGTTTATCCCCCTTTTAAAGATCTCTTTAAAAGGTCTAAAAAATGTAATGCTTTTCTCATCAATCTCTGCATCTCTCCCAGCTTTAGAAATGTTTTAATCCTTATACATGGAAAGCAGTCCTTGGAACCTGTTTCCTTTGTTGCTCCTTATTGAAAAGATCATCTTGGATTTCAATCAGGTGAACTTCAGAGTAACAAATGGTGAAGGGTGAAACCTGCCCATGATCTACAGTGGAGCAGAAGATTCTATGTTTTCTCTCACCAGTCTGTAATTTTGTCTGTCCAGCTCTCCATGGATTCTCTTTCAAAGCCTGCTCTTTATGCAAAGTGGAAAAATCTACCTGCTTCAGGACTCCTAACAGACCTGCTTTGAAGGTCTGATAGAGTTTAGTGATGAGAAGTTTAGTACCTAAATGCCTGAAGTCTCTTTCTCTTCAGTTTGATACTAGATACTTGTATTTTTCATGCCTATTGGGCAGTGGTAGCCTTGTGTCTCATGTTGTGAGTGTGTCTTTGTTAGTTTTAGAGGTAGGTTTGCCCGTTACCCATATTTCACAGGGAACAGCTCCTGGTTTTGCACAGGTAAGTTGTTCTTGACTTGTGACTCCTGATAGTTGATCTTCCACCGTATCTTATTTGGAGGAAATTGCCTTTCTATAATACTTTGTTTACTCTGATGCTTTCATAGAACCATTTTCTTTTGTTTACCTCTACCCCTACCCTTTACCTTCTGGACCCTAGCTGTAAATTGGGTAAAGAAGGATGCCTGGAGGGATCACTAGGATTTAAACTATTCATATTCTCAAATTTGGGAAATCACAGCCTAACAGAAAAGCTCCCACGCTCTGTAAGTAATTGCTTATAAAAGGTTCCTGGCTGTATAGCTAATCAAGTGGCTAAGCCAGCGAATTGGTATGAACTGGGAAAATTGTGGCAGGTTAGCTGCCTTTGGCAAAACAAAGCAAAACAGTTTCTAGGCCCAGAAACCTGACTACTGTAGTACCATACAAGTATAAAGGTATAAGTTCATTCTGAATCTCTCATTTGGCACAGGTGGGCTCTCTTATCCCTAAGCCAGAGCAGGAGGGAGCTGCTGTCATGAGGAGGGATCCTGCTTTATTTTCTTTGCGAGCTGCTTGCTTCCACTACTTCACTTGCACTAGATCTACCTACCACCTGTGCATTTGCACAGTGGGCTGATTTGGAGCCAGCTAATCCATCAGAAGACTAGCTTGGGGTGGGGGAATCTTTATGCCAGATCAGCCGTCTGACTCTGCTTACCCTCTGAACCATGTTTGCTGCATCTGAGAGGGAGTGTCCTTTCTACTGGTAATGATAACCATTAGATCAATTTAGCTGTAACATAAAATTGTGCCCAGGTGCCACCAGCACTTGAAAGGGTTTCAGGTCTATGGTACTACTATTTAATAGTGTTTGGAGAAGAATGTTAACCTTTCTATTCGTCATCTTTCTTTGTAGAGAAGAAAAACATGCAGAACCTAGTAATTTTTTTCTCCCAAACCCACTCTCACCTACTCCTCCTCCCCCCCGCCAAACCAAAGCATGAAACCAAAAAAACTCCTCAAGTGCAGGAGTTCTGTGTTAGGTCAGGGTTCCACTGAAATAATGATCTGCTGCTTCAAAAATAACATGCCTGACAACACACAGGAAGGAACAGTTGTATTTCGACACCTAGAGCTGTGTTAGTAGGGACACATTTCAAGAGTAGGAAGAAGTGACACTGGAGCTTTTTAATTTTTCACTGTGGGGGAAGGGAAGCAGATTTAAAATCACTGCCAGCAGTGGTTGGAAAAGGGATGTACTGAGAACATTGCTTGCTTGTTTTTATCTCTGGAAACAGCTTTTAGTATGCTTTAGCCCTTCAATGAGGATTGCCACAGAACCTTGAGGCACTTTCTACAGTTACCCTTAAAGTGGCTGAATTCCTGGTTTTCATTGACAGACTGTGCCCAAATACCTAGTTATCTGAGCTAGAAATGTGCACTCTAGCGTAATACTCGTTTTCATTCCTCAGGAAATGGCAGCATCTTTAATATTCTTCTGCAGTGTTACAAAAATAAGAAAGCATGAAATTTTGGGTGGAGGAGAAATTCTGAAAGACAGCTGAATGATGAACTTCAGATTTGGTTTTCTCAGAAAGGCATTGCCATCTGCTGTGCCACTGAAAGTCTGTGCTGTCATGACTCCTGCTCTGTAAGAGTAATCCTCCACAGGGAGGAGAACCTGGGAGGAGCCCCTGGTGTATCTCAGTTCACTGCCTTCCTCTCTTGGGGACCTGGAAGTGTGAATCACTACTGCTGCAGCACTTGGTAGCTTACAGCAACTCTGTGCATTGGTACCACAAGCCTTAAATGCTAAAGAGCTGAGCAGACAGAATCCACATGTACATGTCTAATGCAAATGTTTCAATATCTTAAATTATCAGAAGCCAGTAATTACATTTGTAAAATGAAGTTGGTTTTCTTTAGCTTTACTGTGAGTAGAAGTGAGGTGAATTTGGTGCAGCCTATTGGTGATTATGGACTGAAGGTGATAGGAATCACATTTTAGTTGTGATCTCAAGCATAAAGTTGATGCTGGTAAGAGGAAAGACTCCAGTATTGACCCCTTTGTAATGGGGGAGAGAGAAGATGCAGCGAAGTACTTTCTGTGCATCTTTATTATAGCAGACTCCTTTGTCACTAGTTTATCCCAAAGTACAGGCATTATGTCTGTGCTTGCATGTGGTTTTATATTTTACTGTTTGTCTTGCATGTGGAGTGAGGAAAGTGGAAAATAGATTTACTGACAATGGAGTGTTGGGAAAGAATAGGATGTTTACCCACTTACATGAGTTGTAGCCAAGAGCACTGGAAACTTGTATGCAAAAAGCAGCTTGCTCATTCCACAGTTGCCTTTCTGTAAAGCATCAGGGATCCTCATCATTTCTGTACAGTTTTAATTTAAAAATACATTTAAGTAACTTAATTTTGAGGAAGCTCTTCCGAATGTGAATGGGGCCTTCTCTGTGCAGGAGATTTCTAGACAAAGCTTTAGAGCTTTTTGTCTGGCTTATCCACAAGCTCACACAGTCTTTTTTTTTTTTTTTGTAAGATTTCAATTGCCTGTTGCCATAGGGGTGCCAAACTCTTACTAAATTTTCAATAGTGAGTGAATGCAATCATTTATGTGTCATTTTAGCTTGAATCTTTGTAAACTGTGCTGGTAAAAAGCTTGTTAAGATTCCCCAAAATTTTGGAGGAGAGTTGTTGCGTTGTTGGTGTTTTGTTTTGTTAACTTAAAATGAACCAATTTTTTAAACTTAGACTAATTCCAGATGGTTGTCACTTCAGCTGTATTCCTTTAGCTTTGTTAGAAGAACACTACTAGCAAATAAGTTTATTCTGCTCCATGCCTCGGTATTTAAAATGGTGTGTATTTGATTACAATGGGCAAAAGTGCAGACTTAAATGTATTTTTCCTGATTTTTGGGAAAAAAAAAATTCTTTTTTCATCTTTCATCTGTCTTACTGACTATGAAAAGAGGTCAATTTCTGAAGATAAGAATTCATTATTTTCTTTTAGATAATATTTAGTAGATTATTAGAATTGTGTTCTCTCTTTTGTAAGACTTTTTTAAATTTAAAAATCTACATTATATTGAGTTCTTTGGTCACTGAATAAGTAAGAGTAATGCTTCAATTATACTAGTGTTCTACTATTCATAATAAAGGAAAGCTCTCCAAGCATGGCAATGCAAACCAAGTTCATAAAAAGTTATCTACATGTAAGGCTTTATGCCACATTGGGATAGGAATTCTGCAGGCAAAACTGGGACACTTACTAATGGTGGTATGAAATTACTTTAAAATCATGAATTCACAGGATGGTTTGGTTTGGAAGAGACCTTACAGGAACACCTTCCATGAGACCAGGCTGTTCAAAGCCACATCCAACCTGGCCTTGAAGACTTCTGGGGATGGGGGGCATCCAGAGCATCTTCGTACAGCATTCCACTGCTTCATCCTCACAGTAAAGAATTTCCTCCTAATACCTAATTTAAACCTCTCCTCTTAGTTTAAAACCATTCCCCATTGTTCTGTCACTATCTGCCCATGTTGAAAGTTGCTCTCTCTCATTTTTATAAGCCCCTTTAGGTACTGGAAGGGTCTGTAAGGTCTCCCTGAAGCCTTCTCTCCAGGCTGAACAACCCCAGCTCTCTCTGTCTTCATAGCAAAGAGACATAGCTCCTGCCCTCTCATCATCTTTGTGGCTTTATAGAAAGCAGGTTTTAAACTTTCTTCTTTTCAAAAGTAGATTTCAATCTGTCCATTATAAGCCTAGTTATATAACCTCAATATATTTTTTAATTAGAGAAATATGTTCTGAAAGAGGTTAGATTAATTTCCCTAGATTTAGAAAGATGAGTAAAAATAAAACTGAAGTATGATGAGTATTCATGTAATAATTTTAGAAACTACAGCAAAATTATAACTAGTTTTTTGCCTTAAAGAATGTTACTCTACAGAGACAAGAACTGGAGAAAAGAAGCTCTTTCTGTGCAGCACATTGTGCCTGAGGTTATGGAAGGAGCCAGAAGAGTAGTTTGGGTTCCCTGAATTGTAAACTCATCCTTCTTAGCTAATTTATACTATGCTGCTCTTATCCTGTTGTGCTCTGGCTAGTCTGTTGGCAGAGGAAATATTTTTCTAACAATTTTATACACTTAACTGGACTCTGTGTAGAGGATAGTCTTCATGGATAGAGCACTTTGGCAAAAAGTTATTAATAAGCCTTTATTGTTATGGATTGGATCCCAGCCAGCTGCTTAGTGATTAAAGTTTAATTGCATGATGATTAGTTTTCATTAGTAAGAAATTAGCATTCAACAGCAGTCTTGTGTTGCTAAAGCTATGGGTAAGCATAAGTGGCTAGAGCCATGTTGAGGGAGAAGGTCTGTAGCTGGAGACGTGGGCACAGAGCTGTTTGGAATATGGGAATAAGGATTTTGAGGTTTAGTTGACCTCATCAGCTTGTTCCTACTGCAGCATTAGGAGGATGGATGGGAGTGGGGAATGGAGCAAATGTCCAGAAGAGCACAGCCTGCACATTAGCCTGAGTGTAGGGAGCTAACAAAATAATCATCACCCTGAAAAGGACCTTTGAAGGTCTGAGTTACTCTCTAAGTAACACTGGTTTTCATAGACTTGTCCCTCTCCTTGCCACAACTAAAGCTCCTTTTTCAGAATTCCCCTCTGAATTGGTGAAATTCCTTTTTTTACTTTGACAGCAGCCCTTAATTGTTTTGTGCCACTGTGGGGTAAATTAGGAGAAAGATGAGTGCAGGGCAAGGGCTGGGTGAAGTGAAACAAATGAGGGCAGAGGGAGGTAGGAGTGTAGCAAAAGGTCAAGGCTTCTTTGTGTTAGAGGTACAAATGAGTGAAGAGTGCCCCATGTAAACCATTTCTGCTTCACTGAGGAATCTGTTGTGAAGATGAAATATGGTGGTAATTTCATCTAGGCTAAATTAGGGTTGTTAGAAGCCATTTTTCTTGTCCACACCTCCCCTTCTGCCAGCAGTAGTGCTCTGTGACTGAAGTGAGTTAGGTGGGTGATCGAGCCAGCAAATCCCTCCCTCACCCCATTCCCATTTTAATCAGGCTAATTTTTGGCTGGACTGCTTTCTTGACTTTCACTGTCAATACTGATACAGAGAAATGCTAGGCATAGGAGGGGGCTGCAGGCTGTGCAAGAATAAACTCAGGTCTTAAAATGATTTGGAAGTGGGAAGCCTGGTCAAGATCATGACTTCATATGGAAAGTTCTTCCAAAATGATATTACTAATTATGCAAAGTAGTAAATTTTAAGATTTTTTTTAAAAAAGGAGCAGTTTAAAGATTATCTAAGGTGGTTTTCAAATGTATGTATTTATTACTGATGTCAAGTACATCCATCTCATTGTCTAGACATAGGAAAAGATGGGGGCTTTCTTTATTATGATGATCCCATGATTCAGAAGCACAAGGGACTGGATGCTCCCTTCTCTCCCCTGGCCTACTTTGCCAGCTGGAGTAACCTAAACCAGACATTTTCTTCCAATTAAAAGGTCTCCAGTAGCTACAGTTTCTTCTGAGAAATTCTGACAGTGCTCAGTGTATGGTTTTAATGGTGTAGATCTACTTAAGTTGTCTTCAGACTTGCCATAGGAGGCAAAATACCAGTGTAGGACCTGGTCTAAATTCCAGCCCAAGGCACAAGACACTGCTGAGTGGCAAAGCCTTCCCAGGGCTCTGGGTGTTGCAGCTGCACTGTTTGTCACCACCTGGGCTGCTGGTGTCAAAAATAGATTGCCTTTCTGAGGTCTGGCTGCACAACTGATTGCAGCATAAGTGCAGTCAGGTCTTATCTCAGTCAGCTGATTGTTGCCTGGGTCATAAGCTTTCCTTCTGTTTGAGAAAATATTAAAATTCAATGTTAAAAACTGGTTGTGCAGTCTTCATTTACTAGTGATTTTTTCCCCTCATTTCTATCTTGCATATTTTCTTTTGATTTGTGCTTGCAGCTAGGAGACTTAATTCAGCTGTATTTCTTTTTCTCATGGCTACTCATTTCACAACATGGTTTTGTTGTTACTTTGCACTAGACTGCTGTTAATTGCAGCTTTTCTTGTGCTTCCAAATCCTTTACTCTTACTGAGAACTCACACTTGCTAAATTTCAGAAAGTTATTGATGATTAAAGGCGACTGACCAGCTTCATAAAAGACTTACTGCTAGGGGAGGGGAAGCGGGAGGAGAAGGGCATCCTGGCATGAATCTCTGAAATGCGGATTTTCACTGGAGGATACTGCTGCTCAATGTGAAGCTTAAAAGGAAAATAAAAAAGGTGGGTGGGGATGAGAGGGGAAAAGTAAGTTCATGTGCTTGAGTTCAGGTATGAAAGCTGTGAACTTTTCTGATTTCGTGCCTGTGCTGTCAGAAATTGCTGCGTGGCCTTTGATAAACCATCTCTAATTATTCTGTAAAGGAGGCTTTAGGATCACTTATTTTGTGACCATTAAGTCAAACTGGTAGGGTGCTCTGGAAGTGTGTTTAAGTTGTCAGATGTTCTCAATTAAATTGCAAGATCAGGGAGCTGATGCAAAGCTTCATGGTTTAGTTGCATAGATGTAATGGCAGGAAGATAAATTTAAGTTTGTTCATGTATCATTTAGAGTCAGGTCCAAAAAGATAATAAATATGTTTTGTAATGTGTTCATTTGCTGTTAGCTTTCTCTTTTCTTGTAAAAGGTAAAAATGCTGAAAATACTAATAGGAGTGTACTTGTCCCATATGTAAATTCATTGTTATATATAATTGTTAAGATTTTTCTTGGGAAGTAACTCTCCAAGTTAAATTTCATCACTAAAATTTCAGAGTTGACATAGTTCATAACTGATGCTTTCCAGAAAACCAACATTATTTTTTTGTTTAATGTTAACTTTAGGAAATTGTTTAGAAAAATTCAATACTCACATTATAGGTACATAAAACTGTTTTACAGTGGGTTTTATGCAGTCTTAAGTCCTGTACTTAAATTTAATTATTCTTCCTTTCAAATGTTAGTTTATCCTTGAGAGGTATAAGGATTCTTTAGTGATGCCACATGGTACCACTTGAAGCAGAAACTTTCAGAGGCAGTTCCTGGGGAACAGGTGTTATAAAGAGCTACCAATAAATTCAGTTTCCTGGCCAAATAGCTATAAGGGTAATGCCAAAAGAAGAATTGTCTATTCTGAAGCTATCTTAACAAAGAAGACTTTAATGTTGACTTACTCTTCTGCTTTTGGGCTAGAGCCTTCAGAAGATGAAGGAATAAGTTAGAAGAGGATGTGTTTATGTAAAATAAAAGAAAAACAAAACAAAAACACATGTATCCTTTGATTTCTACCTCAGGTGAAAAAAAGATTGAAATTTCTCTTTGATCTTGTCCAGTGATTTATTTCTAATAATCTGTGGCTCATCCCAGTCCTTTTTTCCTAGCATAGATTGATCCAGATTTATAAAACTGAAGGTGTGGCTTGCAAATGAATAATATTATTGCCTTTACCATGATTCAGCAGTGTTCTGAGCCCAGAAGATCTTCATTAGTCCTTTCCCTTCAGATCTCAGGAGAACCCCATCTAATCCTTAGATGGAGGAAATTCTTCTTTCAGGGGAACCACATTATGTCTGTCCTTTAAAGAAATTACTGACACTACCTCAGCTGCTGTGTAATATCCAGCTGGAATGCCATCCAGGCTTGGACTGCTGCTATTTATATTTTCTGCCTCTTCTAAACTGCTGCTAGCTCATACCGTGTTTTCCTGTGTCGTATCTGTGACAATCCTACAGACACTCCATATCCTTTTATAAATTCAGTTTAGAATTCATAAACAGTACCTACTATTGCAATGGGCAGTTTAAGCACCACATATATTATTATGGTTTGGAGGGGTTTTTTTTCCTGTTGATTATTGAATAATGAATTAACATATTCTCTCTAAACCAGCGAATATTACTTTGCATAGAGCACCTTCTGTCTATCTGGGGACGTTTCATCAGTATGTGCTAATTGTCTACTTGCCCTCAGCTGTGATTGATGATTTATTGCTGTGGTTTGTAAGATTGTAATATTTTTTTGTTTTTTTTTTTTAATACTGATATGTTACTTGAGAGCTTATCACTAAAGAGAGATCTACCGACTTGCAGGCATTTCTCTTTCTGCAAAGCATTGCGCCTTTACCTCTTCTCTTGGATTTACCCTCTGCTGCTTTTCCTCAGTGGTAGCAACAGCCCCCAGTGACCTCAGGAATACTGGTGTGCCCTTCATTACTCCTTACTGGAGCTCTGCTGCCAACCACTGCTTCTGTGGCTTTCTGGGGAAGCTGTCTTCTTCTTTCTTTAATGGTATTGACTAGTAGTTTTCTTTGCTACCTTTTTTCTAGAGACAAGTTATTTATTTTCCAGTAAGATAAACATTGTACTTTTTTCACCTCTCTTTGCAGTAAAATGTATTTTGACTGCGCAGCAGTCATTCTTCAGACCTCAATTTAAGAATTGGTATTCTTAGTACGAAGTGCAGTTTCGATGGAATGCTGTCACAAACATTTGCTGTTCTAAACGGTCATTTTCACATTCCTACTTCTGTCACATTCATCTGCCCACCTCCTATTTTCTTACGCCTCAAGCATAAGGCACTCATCATTATTTTATCTGCCTTTATCCTGCTGCTTTTTCTTCTTTCAGTTTCAAAAACTTAAGATTTACTTCCAATCAGTACACCCTGGCTAATTTTATAATTTCCCAAATTAAGTGCTTCACTTTCAAACCCCTGCACATTTACCTTTGTTTTTCTTCATGCATTTCTTCAAAGCCCTTCTTGTCTGGGATTTATGCTGAATAATTGGATATGCTTAGCCTGCTGCTGAGATGGACTCTGCCCAACACTGCTGGCTCAGGCTCACCGTTCCTATTTCATCCCTTTGCATCCACCAACGCTTTGTTCTCTGTTACCGAAGTGTCTTGCACAGTGGGGCTCTGTTTATGATGAAGGCCTGCACAGATTATTACAAGTAATGACAAATGGTGTATTTCTGTCCGGTGTTACAAGTCTTTGAGTCATTGACGGGATGGGTTTGTGCTGCACCCTTTTTCCTGTCAGGTTGCACAGATATGTAATATCTTGTCAAAATATTTTGCATTTACAGTTTGCTTTTATCTAAAGTATTTCTTTAATATTAAGCCTTTATAAAGATTTTGTTTCTGTTGTATCCACTGCTCCTAATAACATAGGGATTGTGTCTTTAATGAACCAATATTTTTTTTGTTTTGTTTTGAGCCTTTTAGTAAATATTCAGCATAATCTCTTTTTTTCTTTCATTAGAAAAAAGTTGGCTCTGTTAAGCAGTTTGCCTCTTGAAAACCTTGAGTTTATTGCATTTTCTTGTTTATGTCAGGTTTGTTCCTTTTTTATATCACTCCAGACAATGATACTCAAACCTATTGCTTTTCTGGTAATAATTAATTTATCCAAAATCTCTTTGATTATGATGGAGTTGTTGCTTTCTTTTAAGTTAACTGCATGCTGTTGTTTCATGCTCTACACGGTAGATCTTGCATTAAATAGAAATTCACAATATGTGTGGATATTTCCTGTAATCAGTATCCAAGATGGCTGGGAAATAAATCTAGTACTGGTAGAAAATTCAACTGGAGCAAATGCTCTCTTGCTGACTGTGCTGTTTCCACTACTCTGTGGGTCCTTATCACATAATCACTGCTTGAAAATTTGAATTTCTTTTTCCTCTTTTAAGTCTGCTTTTCTATCTTTCAAACCTTTTTGTAACTAAATTGCACTATTGTTGCATGTTTAATTCCCCAAATGAAAAGTCAAGATAACATAAACTGTATTATTTTTTCTGCTAGACTTGCATACTTTGGCAAATTCAAATCCCTATACTTACACGTGGTTTTCTGAACTGTTTCATTCAGGGTGTTCTTTGAATCAAAGGAAAAAAGATTTACACATTTCTTAGCTTGTTGGACTTGGTGGTCTATATGTTATTTTAATATTCCTTTTAAAATATGAAATGGCTACATAGGTATGTACTTAGCCTGTTTAACTGAAATTAAACATGCTTTTGCAGCACCATTAAAATTACGGGTTTTGTTAATTTTGCTAAATCTGTTTTAGTTAGCCCCTGGTTGACTCTTGAAGGACCTAACCTCTATTCTGGTTCAGTTACACTGCGTCTTTTTCATTTGGGTTTTTTCTCCTTCCATTGTGTGGAGGAGGCGGGAAGGGTTCATCCCCCTTCAAGTCTTACTTGGCTCTTCAGCAGTCTCATGTATTCATGCGCAGTTAAGCCTTTGATCACTCCACCAAGTGAATGAAACAGGCTTGTAAGGAGTAGTGAACATGAATTTATCAGTTAGGTTGGAATTTTAGTCTTTTTTATATAGTGTACAGTTTAGCTCAACCTTCCTGTTAGGGAGGTAAAACTAAAGAGTCTTAAAAACTTGTAACCAAACAGTGTTTATTTGGTGCCTGAATTCTTTTTGATAATCATGGGGAGGCAGGGAGTTTGTTGTTCGTTGTGGAATTTCACAATCCCATCTCTTGGTGTTCCCAAGAGCTGCCTTTCCAGACAGGTGCAAAAGTACCTTTTGTTGTGGTGTCCTGTCTCCAGCAATGGCTGTGTATTTACCACTTCACATATTCAGAGATTTGTAGTAAACTAGGCATGTGCAGAATGATAGTTGCATATTTTTTCCTTCCTTTCAGCAACCACAGCTTTAGAGTTGTAGCTTTGGTATCCCTGTGTTTACCAGGCAGAGGCATACCTATCCTTGATGAACTGGTCTAATCTGTTTTTGAACTTGCTTATCTTTTTGCTAGTGCGCCATTCTTTAGCAATGACTTTTAGTTACTTGAGTGAAAAAAAAAAACAGGTTTATGTTACATTTGAACCTGCTCTTCCTTCTTGGACATGGCTAAGAATCATTCCCTTATATGCATCATATTGGATTTTGTAGGTTTCAGTCCCCCTTCAGTTCTCTCTTTTCCAAAATACTTAGACTTCTCTTATATACCAGTTCTTTACATTCCTAGTTATCTCTGTGGTCTGTCCATTTTTGTTTCTGGTTAGTTGTACTCCTTTCTTAAGAGGGTCATCAGACAATATTACCGCACGCAATTACAATGTCAGGCTACTACAAGAGTAACAGACAGACATCATGAACATATGAGTTTCATTATGGATTTTTTTTGTAAATAACTGCTTACATTTTGGCTGTCCTTTTTTGTGTTTGCGGGGACTGCATGATGTTTCTGTCTAGGATGACTACTTATACCTTCCTATGAGTAGTAAAAGCTAATTTAGAATCTATCATCATGTATATGCGTAGGTGAAAATATTTTTACCACATACATCACTTTGCACTTAACAGTAGTAATTTTCATCTCCATTTTACCATACAGTTATCCATGGCTCCACAGTTATCCATGGTGAGATGGTTTTGCAGCTTTTTACTATCAGTTTGAGGTCTGGCTACCCTGGATAATTTTACAAACTTCACAAGTTTTCACATCTTATTGTTCACCCCCCTTCTTGACAGTCTCTATAAGGGCAGTTGAATAGCTTGAGTGTCTGCATAGGACCTTAAAATTATTGCTGGCAAGCCATTCTTTGTTAAAACTAAATGTTTATTTCTGTTCTTGTTGCATTCTATTTTTCCTTCTAGTTGAGGGTAATAAAATGCTCTGCTCTTACTTTCAAGTGCTTCTGTTCTAGCATAATCAGTTTCACATGTATTGAATAGGATTTTCCATGTTTAAGACATTTTCCAGCTCTTGGATTTCTTGTGGGTTTTTTTTCTATGCCATCCATTTTGAGCTGCAGTTTCCCTTTGTGCTTCAGCAGCCTGTGCAGCACTGCAGTTCTAACTTTTTATTGTTTCCTAATGCAGCCTTATTAGTGTAGCGTCTTCCAGATCATTGATTTGTCTGTTTGCTGAAATCTTGGAATCTAAATTTGTCCTTAGTTTCTTGACTTGAAGACAACTGTCCAGTTTTACTTCTGAAATACTATCCTTTATTATTTGATTTGCTTTCTACAAGAAGATATCATCATTGGCAAGAGATGCCTTTTTGTGATGCAGGTTTAAAGATTTTTATCTTTTTAATTGTGGGGTTCATTTTACTGATATTCTGTGTCTGGGTTTTTTGATAAGTTAAAATTGTTTGTCAGGAAATGTAAACTAATAGTTCTGTGTCCTTTCATGCTGGTTGTTATCTCTAGCCACAGTCACATAAACAATTTTTTTCATTAACCAGTATCTGCACATTAGAGTGGAAGTCTTTTCCTCTCCTGTTTCCTAAAGATGTCTTCCCACCTCGCTTTTTTCATCTTGGTTCCTTTTTGCAGAAGTCTTCCAAAATCACTTATTTCTTTCTCCTGTAGCAAGCAGTATATATATATGTATACACACACACACACACAATTTATTTTTATTTTTTCTTGTAGCTTTCTGGAGTAAGTTGTCTCTTTGCATCCCACTTTCCAGGAAAGAGAATGAGGCTGCCTGCTGTTTCTGTTGCCCTTTCGCCTGGATGTTAAATCTGAGCCTCTGCCGAGCCTGCCAACTGTTTAATCAGAAATAGTCAGAAGGCCCTCCTTCCTAATATTGCAGCTGACTCTGAAGTCCTCATTATCTTACATCTGCATTTGTGCAGTGCAATTATACAGAAGCAATTATTTTCCTAAAAGCTTATAATTTAAACAGGAGAAGGAGAGAGTGTGAAAAATACATATAACATGTAAAGCAAAGACTTGTACCTGTATAATTAATGCCACGTATATTTCACTTTTTGCTTTCTTTGCTTTGTTAGTAACCTTCAGTTGTTGCTTTCCATTTTACTCCTTTTATGCATTCTTGACACTGGTATGGGAGAAGGGGCAAAACAAGAAGATGCCTAGAAAGCAAAGTAAAGGAAAAAGAAAGAAAACAAACCAAAGGAAACACTGATCTTTGGAAGAGGGGAAGCCAAGAGGTCTGAGTATAGGGTATATAACCACTGATCAAGAAAAGATGGTTTGTATTACAGATAGTAGAAAATATGATCCTGCTGTGAATGTCCTGGTGTAAACTGGTTTGGTAATTGTTCGGCAAGGAAGATTGCTGAGGAGTCGTCTGAAAACACCTTACATTCGTGTTACAAGCAATTAATTTCTGCTTCTAAGCAACTGTTCCTGCTCCTGCCCAGAATATTTTGGAAGGGCTAGTCAGCAACTTCCATCTTCCCACCAGCAAAGCCATGTAGGATTCCAGTACTAAGAAGTACTTTGTCTAGGGACAAAGATACTATCTCTGTCAGTGCAGAGCCAAAGTGAGCAGCTTGGGGCACTGGTTTTCACAAGGCTTTGTGCTTGTTCAGGAGGAGGAAGGTAGGTAGCTCAGGACATGTTTATGTTACAGCACTTACATGGAGTTGGGTACAAATCTGAAGGAAGCAAAAAAAAGGTACTCAAAAGCATACTCTTATTATATATGGCAGTGTGGTGTCAGAAGAGTGGAAGAATACAGATTGCAAGGGGGAAAAAAGCCAAGCATAAAGCAAAAGAAATATTGTTGGTAGGTGCTGTAGCATTTTAAATGAATCAGAGCTGTTCTGCTGCCGCTGGTAGCTGTCCCCCAGCTGTTCACACTTCCAGGTTGGCTGTTACTTCATTTTGGTAGACACAGAATGATGAGCTGTAGCAAAGAAGAAATGGGCTGCTAATAGCAGGGAGAGGTAGAGACAATGTATCTGGCTTTAATACTATTGATAATTTAGTTCATGGGATGGAGTGTCTCCTCTAAATGGCACTTTTCAGTCTCTCCAGCCTATTCTAAGTGAGATATATGTGCCTTGTGGTCAGAGATGAATTGTGGAGATAGGACCTATGAATCAATCTTTGCTGTGTGGTCTCTTTTTTCCCTCTTTTTTTTTTCTTTCTTTTTTAACATTTAAGCCAAGAGTTGATTAGATGCCTGGCAATGATTACTATCCATTGGCACCTCCCACTGGGAGCACACTCCAAGTACCAGCCTTGAGCTCTTTCAAGCAGGGGAGGTTAAGCAGGCTCCTTACTGAGCAAAAGGAATTTCTCTTCCCAGGAGAGCTGGAGTGATGTTTCCCTGGCTAAGAATGCTATAATTCCTTTACAAGTGACAAGCAGGCTGCTACCATCTGCTGGCGAATGGCTGCAGGATGGTGGAGTTTGGGTGAAAATTTGCTGGTGGACCAAGAGAACAATTAGTCGTCATTATGCTGAATTTACACATTTCCTTGTAAGAACTTCTGTGATTTTATTTTGGTGTTAGAATGTTTCCTAGTTGTAGTGTACCTGTTTTTTCTTTTGAAGCATAAATACATGAGATATGTAGCTAACCAAAGCTACAGAAAGTACCAGCAGGAACAAGGCATTTTTTTACCTTTTAAGGCACAGCAGCAATGTCTTGAAAAAGAAGACTGAGACCATCCAGAAATTTTTTAAACACTTTTTTTTTTTTGTCTTCCTGGGAACACCTGGGTGTGTTTGGAAACCATGTGGCACTACATGATGATAGTCTCTTTCAAAGATAAAGTGATAGACTCTGAAGTTGTTTTAGAACCACACATCTTTGTAGGGCGTCTGCTTTGTTCAGTCACTCAGGTGTGCCAAGAAGGAAGAACTTGAAAAAAAGAGTAGTTATTGTGTATGTGGTTCCCTCAGCTTCCCCTGAAAGAAGCAGATGGTTGGGGGTCCCGGGAGGTAGAAGAAATGGGGCCATTAGACTGTCAGTGGCTTGTGAAAAGCAGAAGCATCTGCCAGAATGGAGACTTGTTCAGCAGCAGGGGAGCCAGCAGCAGCAGATGATCTCTGCCTTGAGCCGTCAGTGGCATAGTCATCCACCTGGGAATTGCTGCTGTGGGCGTAACACAGGTAACCTTGGTAAAATCTCTGTTTGTCTGCCAGACTTCAAAAAAGGGGCAGTGAAGGCTTCAATGCACATGCACTGGCATCTTAACTACCCACTTTTACTGTCTAATCAGTCCTAAAATCACAAATAATTTTAAAGCATTCCTTACCCATTCTCAGCTGAAAATTTGTCAAAATGCCTGTCATGTTCAGAATGTGATTTTCAGAATAGCGACATGAACCATGCTAGATGCACCAAAGAGTAAGTTCAAAAAACAAATTACCTTTTGGAAAAGTATCAAAAATTTTGCTAGGGGTCTTGTTTTCTGTTGTGTCACACACCATACTCTTTTAAGACATGCCTGTTTAGTGTTAAGAAATATTTTATATAGCTGCAATTCAATCTCTGCTGCTGTAGTTCTTATGTCCTTATTGACTGCTCTGCACAGGACACAGTGTTCCAGGGGAGAATGACCTTCTGTTGCAACAGTGTGATGGTACATAAAAGATGAGATAAAGTGGGGAGGGCAGAATGCCTCTGAGGAGCAAGACTAGAAATTCATATCTACATTCAAAAAGAATAGTCAATTTGGGTTCTCTCCTGTTAGAATAATTAATCCCAGTCAGCCACATCTAAAAACGAGAATAAAGTACGCAGGTCCAGAGCTCTGTTTCAGAACTCCTCAAGCTGCACTTTGTGAGTACTTGGCATAGGTGAATCTGGGACTGTTGCCAGTACATAATATCTTTCTAGAGTTGACTTCAGAGCCAGGAAAAGACATTTTCTGTGGATAAAGTTTGGTTTTACTCCCATGGGAGAGTGAATTACGTTGCAGTTTGGCTAGTGGTCCACATATTTCGGTGTGCATTTCAATATTGGTTTAGCCTCTTTTTTTAATCTTTGGAAACTTTCATTGATGTTCTGACAGGCAATAATAAGCTGCTTGTGTGTCTCTTTCTAGGCTTCAGGGATACTTCCCTTGCATCATAAATACTGCAGTAGTTTGTTGTGCTTAGAATATAGACGTGATTTAGTGGGAAGTACTGAAGATCAGGCTCAGGATGCTTTGGCACACCCATAAAGAGAAGGTGTTACTCAAAACTGCAGTTGTAGATGTCACGAGAACTGACATCTCACAAGCTTTTCTGTTAGTTGCATCTGCTTTGATTTGAAGAGGGCCTCCTGGTTTATGGCTGGAGCTAGTTTTGCTTTCATCTTCATTCAGGCATTTAAATACAAACTATAGTCATCTCTGCAAAGCACAGAATAGTAGGAAGAACAATAACTGTCAGATATTCTCAGAGGGTTTGGAAATACTGTAATCAGCCCCGTCTACCATGCTGAGTGAGGAACTTTGCTGTGGCTGTTAGCTTTGGCCGCGTCGGTTCTGCAGATCTCCACTGCAGCGTGCGTGCTGATCAGGGATTGAAGACACGTGGGCCAGGGGCTGTGGCCGTGTTGGCAGATGAGTGTCCCCGTATGGTGGGAATGCCGGGCTCGTGTCCGGTGCCAGGTGCGCTGCTGGCTTGGGCACAGCTGTTCGTGTGCGGTGCAGGTGCAGCTCACTGGTAGTGGCAATAGAGCAGCCTGGTTCAACACCAGCTTTGCCAGCAGCAGCAGTGATTTTAGATCATGTCATCATCCCTGTGTGCAGGCAGGGACCAAAGGCAACTTCTCACAGCCTGAACTCAAGGTGAATTGTACAAATTATACAGGGCCTTATTATGGTGTTCGTTGTATTTAGCAGAATAAATAAAATTCCTGTCTTTTTAAAATGTGACTCAAAAATTATGGTAGTTCCTCTCTTTGTTTTCTGCCAGTAGTTAATTACTTTTTAATTTTTAAATAGTAGCAGTCTCCTAGCTTTTGGTGAATTCTACCACGTATGGCTACATCTTTTTTTTAAGGGAAAAATGTCAACTTGTCAGAAATCAGCTTTCTTCAGAATCAGATTAGTTAATAAAAATCACTTAGTGTATACATTCAAGAAATAAAATGGCTGTCTGAATGAGATGTGAATTACTTCCGTAGGTCATTTCTTAAGTCATTCAGGATGAAGTAAACGGGTGAGAGACTTTCTTTCTGCTTTCACAATTGTCTGATATTATGGTTGAATACATCATTAACTAGTTGAGTTAATAGGATTTGACTATTGCAAATTGAACGTGGTCATCAGATCAGTCTGAGCTATTTTGACAATTGTATGAGCATCCTTGTTGCACTGCAAGTGCGGGGTTTTTTTTGGACATGGGCCATTTCTGTGATGATGAGGTATTTTCCCACAATGGCATCTTCTGCTCCAGATAAACCCTTTTTGATCACTTGTGAAAAAACTTTGAACTTGGCCATGATCATCTTCAACTGCTTGTGATAATGACAGTGATGTAACCAAATTACTTTTATGGTGGTGTCTTCTAAATCTTTATTTGTTATGCTAATTCTCCTTTTAAAGCTGCTGTAGGTTCAAAACCACTCTTTTTCCTCCTATTTTAATAGTGATGTCATTGTCAGGTACTGAAACACAGGCCAGTAAAACAGATTTGAGAACTATTCCGAATTGTTTCTGAATGGCTGATCATTTGTATCTCTTGCCTGCTTAGCACAACTGAAAAGTTCATAGTTAGAAAGAGCTTATGTTGTTACTTGTTTGAAAGGCCTTTATTTGCATGGTGTAGAAAGATAGAGTTTAACGTGATTCATCAAAAAAATTGTGCTGGAATGTGGTTGATAAAATTCCCAGGAAAATACAGGTATTCAGAAAAATGGCTGCAATCTTCATTACTGTTTTTTGGTTTCCCTTTCAGAAATGTTCCCATTGCCAGGAACCGGGAGCCACCTTAGGCTGCTACAACAAAGGCTGCTCCTTCCGATACCATTACCCATGTGCCATCGATGCAGGTAGGAACACATGGCAACTGTATTCCATAATTACTCAACTCATACTACACTAAATAATTCTGAGGTGCTTTACAAATTACTCCCTCTCAGTTTTTCTCCTACTGTGAAGATAAAGTAATAAAAATGGTGAGAAACGGCATGCAGTAAACAGCATACAGTAACACGCTGGGACAAGATGGAGCTTGTAATGAAAAGGAGTCTGCCTGAAAGAGCAGAAGAAGCCTGGCTTGGGGGAGTGCAGCTACAGTGACTGAAATTTGACTGCAGTGTGAGAACTGATCACTCATTTTTTACCAAAAATAGAAACCCTTTGTTAAAAGGATGTAAGTAAGCAGCAAGGGGGTTTCTTCTTTCAGGGTTATACTTCTATGGGTGGTCCTAGTAAAGATTTCCAGTGTTTGTGTTTGTAGAATCATCAGTACCATTTGCAGCACAACCATCCTTCTCCCTCCTAAGAAGCACTTCAGCCAGTCTCCTGAGTAGGTCCAATTTTCATCTTTATACAAGCTAATTATTTGGATGATATACTATTTCCAGCTATGAGCCTGGGCTTGTGAGTTTGGTGGGTTTTGTGCAGTAATGACAGTTTCTCATGGAGATAAACTTTGTTCTTGGGTAAAAAAAATTCAATCTCAGAGTAAATAATACCCCACTTTTCCAGTCCCCTGTAACTCACTTCTGTCATACAAAATTTAGTCTGATAACAAGCAGGAAAGGATTCAAGATTACAACTCTAGACTGGAAAATAATTGCAAGCTTCTTGTTTGTTATTCCAATTCCACAGCAACCCACTTGTTCACCACCCATTTTATGCTGTTTTCCAAGTATTTGAAGTAGGAATGCTCATTTCTGTATGACTGCATTGCACCTCTCACTGTGAAGTCCCACCCTATTGGAGATGTGCATTTTATTCTAATAGGAATGTTATTTTTAAATTAATATTGCAGTGGAATATTCTAGTACCACAGTACTACTAGCAGAGAGAATTCTTGACTTCACATAAAAGAAAGATTATTCAGGTTGCAAAAATCACATACTCAAAAAAATACCAGAAATAAAGGTGTCCATTTAAGTATACTTTTGGTCTTTTATGAATCTATCTTATAGTAATCACCTAATTAAAGGTTGATATGTCTTTTCATAAGGCCCTACCTCAGCCTGTAGGATGGAGGGGTACTCATTCATGAACATATGTTGTCCTTGCTTGATCTGTGTCTTACTGCAGATGATTCCTTCTCAGTTCTGAAGGTAGAACTGGGAGATTTCCTATAATGTTAATCTCTGTCCTGCCTGAGAGTTTCATGAACATTAATAAACTTGCTTTTGTACAGTGTGTTTGAGACACACAATCACCAATCAGATTCACATTCATGTTGTGTTTAGTATGTATTTGTTTCTGGTTTGTGACTTGCCCTTTTCAGTACCATGAAAAAACAAAAATTATAGTGAATGTTCCCAATAATTTGAGGGCTTAATTTAAATTCATGTTTTGCTAGATACAGTATGTAGCATTTTCTGGGTTCTAAATTCAGATATCAAAATTCAGATACTCTCCTTTTCCTTCAGCTATTTTAACTCTACTCCACTTCAGCAAATGTAGGATTCTCCAAAATGAGAAACGTACTGAACAATCATGACTGATTCCCAAGAGCAGTTCTGTGTCATGCATGGAAGAGGCAGCATCATGTACATAACCCAGTATATAATCATACTATTTAGTCCAATTTAAATGTAACATGTCTGCTATATAATGTGTAGACATGGGTTAGATTAAATTTGGCTTTTTTTCACTTTTGTCTTGACTTTGCAACCTGTGAGATTTTTTTTTAGAGTAGCTTTTTGTGTTCAAGTTCCAAGGCTATGCTTACTTCTTTTAATTTTGTTATGAGACATCATGTTGTCATGTGGCCATCTGTTGGAGTGCACAATTCCAAGCTAATTTCCCTCCTTTGAGTAATACAGCAGTAATAAATTGCAAGAGCTGCATGGAGATGGGATACTTGGACTGTGAGGTTTCACAAACATATTTAAAAAATAGTGGAGGAGTTGGTAAAACTGGTGAGTCTCTGGTTTCACTTCAGGAAGAGTACGGTGTAGTGAGAACAAAATACTTCATTGGTGCTTTTAAAATACATTTTCCTATCTGTTTGTTCCTTTTCATCTGTATGTCTGATGTGTTCTCTTTGGCTTCTCATACCAGCCACAGGTCTTTTATCTAGTTGCTCTCAGGCCTCTCTTTACAAATTTCTTACTCCAATCTCTTTGTAAGACCCAATTCCTCCTAATTCTATCTGACTTTTCTTTTTTCCTTTTTTCTAGCTCTTACTCTGACTTCCTCCTCTCTGCTCTTACTTCACCTCTTCCTCTCTTGTTTTTTCTAGTTCTTTCTCCTCTCTGGGCTTTGTTACTGCCATTTGGTTCTCCTAACTCAGCTCCTTGTCACACCTCACCCTGCTAGTCCTGGTTTGTTCTTGTATGTTGTCCTTTATATTCTCTGTTTCACTTTTCTGTGCCTTTTTCCAATCAGTTCTTTGTCTTAGCCTCCTGCTGGCACTCATCCTTAATTCCCTGCTCCTGACTTCCGGTAGCACTGGTCTCCTTCCTGCTAGCCTCCATTCTTTCTGTATCTTGGCTGCCCTTCTCAGTACTGTTTTCACTTCTGCCTGCTGGACTAGTGCTTCCCATTTTGCAGTTTTGAAATGGTCACTTTCTTCTTTTGGGTTGCTTGAGTGTTAGAAATGTCCCCTGACAGCTTCACTGCTTTTGGGACTGGTGCCTGAATCTGAGGGCAGAGGTTCATTTATAGGAAGGGCCTGATCACCCCCAAACAGAAGTATAGTTGGTGGAATTTTTAAAAGCTACTAGCTAGCTTTTAAAATCTGAAAGGCCGTGCTACTAAAATCTAATAGGCCTCTTCTGAGGATGTGTACATGAAAATCCCCATATTGCTTTTCAGGGAGTTCTGTTTGCTGGTTTTATGGTAGCTGGCAAGGGCATGCCTTAGCTAAAGTCCAGGTCCTACTGAAAATCAGAATATTGTAGAGCTTTTCAGAGAAAAAATCCTGGGATGTTTATCATGGGCGGAATAACTTTTTTCCAAGAAAGAGTTTTAAGGAAATTGTTGGGCTGCTTCTGCTGAAGTTTTCAACCAAAACAATTAAAAAAGCCCCAGCTTGAAGTAGATTCTCAGCATTTAAAATTTCAGCCTGATGGTGTGACAGTAAAAGACCTTGTTTGCAAGGTTGGTTTTATCTGTGGGTGTAATCAAGCTGTCTTAATCTATAGACACTCTTCAATAAATCTGTGTAAAATAACCAAGCTATATGGCATAAGGTCTGGTTTTCATTTATGACCAAGCAGAAAATGTAGGCTTCCTTGAGAAACAAATCAACATTATTTCTCTTTGCTCAGCCTGTAAACCCTTTTTATTGGTTTTGCAGTTCTACTGTCTTTCTGTAGTGAAACTGTACAGGTGCTTCTCAGCTTCCTTGAGCTCAGTGGTAGTTCCATTTTGAAATCAACCATCCTGCTTTGAAGGATGGTGCCACCTTGCTTTATTTAGGATCTGTCACAGATCTGTTCTGAATCCTCAGAAGTTTGTGTTAACATTTGCAAGGGCTTTCAGGCTTTTGGAATATGTATGACTGGTTTTGTATCTCAAAGAAATAAAGCCAAACAGAAAACACTTGCTGGAGTGTTTTTTAGGGTATGTTGAGTCATACACACTTGGTTTGTCTGAATTCCTGGAAGTGACCGTGCCTTGGTTGAGATGAAGTACCCGTGTTGTATTTCGAAGCAGTTCAGTGTGAGCTGAAGCGTTTCTGCCTTTGCATCCATGTGGGTTAGGAGTTGGTCCCAGTCAGTTACTGTGCATCATGAAAGGCAGAATGTTTTTGGGAAAGGGCTGGAGGCTGCAGTGTGTCAAATGGCTTCAGTTCCTTGCAGCACTGAAGGTAGCCCTGGGGTGGGACCTGGGCTCTGGCTTCTGCACCAGTGGTCAGTGTCCAACCCCACCCTGGTGAGGGGCCAGGCTCTGCCCCACTGTTGCTAATGGAGTGCTGTGCAAGGCACGTGGCTTTGTAAGTTGCCAGTTTGTACATATGGATGCTTTTATATAGCAGAATTCAGGCTGTCTTTTAATTTCCTTTCACAGAAAATAGTCTTTGGCAATATAGGGTGTAAGAGAGCTGAACATTTCTTATCCATTTACATAAAAATCAAGATCAGTAGTCCCACTTAAGTAATTTTTGTATGGAAATGACTGTGGTTAACATTGTCTGTGTTTGGCTTTCATCTGTCCAAATTTATGAAGAGCCTCTGATGTCTCAAGATAACTTAGTCCTAGGGATGTCTCCATGGAAACAAGATCTTTGTTTTCTGAAATTTTATATCCTCTCCCTCTGCTTGTTCCTCCCCACCTGGAATCAGATCCTGATGGTTGCAGCACACTTGTTCCTACAACATATATCCAGGCAGTTCCACTTACAGAAGATTTTTAACTGTAAATTAGGAAAAGATTAACAGGAAAATAAAATGAATTTTCAGAGAACAGAAATCCTGTGTCTTCACAAGTATCATTAAAGATGAGTAACAGGCAGAACACAGAGGGTGAGACAAAAGTATGAAGCTTACAGAAGAATAATTGCTTCTATTAAAAGTGTTTTAGGTTTTCCCTGACTACTTTATGGAGAAAAATCTGTGGAAACAAGGACAAGTCTCAGTTCTTTTTGCTTTCTGCCACAATGAGCTGATCATAGCTCTGTGTCTGCTGACTTCATGACAAATTGTAATCTGTTATATAAAATACTTGGAACTGCTAACCAAAATCCAGGCCAGCTTTGTAATGATGAACAATTTCTGCCTTATTGGTATTCAGCTGATTTTCTGCAGTGTGCTGATGACATTTTTCATAGTTGTCCTTTAAGAGAAACAAAAAAAAAATTGCTATTAATTGGATCTGCTATTAGTATTTGCAACAAAAATGCTGACCTTAGTAGGAAATGGAGCTCCACACACAGATCAGGCATTAGGTACAAGGTTTCTGGCGCTTCTTCCTGATCCTTGTAGAATCTTCCTTTCTGATGTACTAGCTAAAGAACTGCATTCATTACCAATGTTGGGTTTCCAACAAAGAAGAAAACTCCATTCTGTTCTAACATACTGTGTATGTTTTTGATGATTGCTCTGTATATTTTTGATGATTGCTGTATTATGCAGTGATAATTCATGCTGTAGTCTAAATGTATGATTCCTGCCCTTATAATGAGAAGACATTTTATTTATTTCCTGTGATTTGCTAATGCTGCATTTGAAATTATCTGTGGCAGGATTAAGGGTTTTACTCCCCTTTGCTAAAATCTCTCAAGTAACTTAGCCTCTTGCATGCTGTTTCCCTTTGATTCAGGCCAGAGGCATTCATGTTAAAACATTAAGCAATCCCTAGCAGAGGGATGCTCTGCCAAAGCTTGGGTATCTAGAAAGCTTTTCCCTCAAGCTTTAGTTCCAGTCTCCTGCTGTCTGCTAAACTCTTCCAGCAGATCGAAACAGCAGGTAGCACTGGTTATGCTACATACTTAAGAGCGTTTTAAATTAGCCCATCTTAGTTACCATTGCACTTCTCTACTTGTGAGCCCTTGGGTGTGTTGGAGTAGGCAGGAGGTCAGAAGCACCTTGCTCAATTCTCCAGGGCAGCATTGCTCGCTCGTGCTGAGGTGGGGATGGGTGCTTGGTCCTGCCCATGAGGTGACAGCCTCGGGTCAGCCTCCGAGGCAAGAGGCCACTGGAACCGAGCAGTGTCAGGCGTTTGGGCAGGTTGAGTGGTGACCCTGCAATTCAGGGTGCCCAGGGGAGGCAGCTGAGTGCGCTGAGGGGAGTGCTGCTTTTCCTGTGGCTGAAGCTCTGAGAGCTGCCGACTTGCATCACTTAGAGGCAGAGTCTGGGAGGGGGGATGTGAGGAGAAGCAATCCATACTCTGGCAGTGCTGCTAAATAAGTGCTCTGCAAATGGCAGTATTGCTTAATTTGTTCCTAAATAAGCAGTTCCATATAGGTGCCTCACTTTACATAATATGTTTAAATAATTACCTGAATCATTTTTTAGATCATAAAAGCTTCACATATAAGATTCATGAAAGCAGATCTAAAAGCAGCATGAGTGACCAGACTACCAGACATAGTGTCACAGTGTAAACTTACCACCAGGACTTGTGATTGCAAGTAAACACCATACCTAGAGACACACACCCCTGCTCTCCCTGATGCTGGCAGGGCCTTTGGGGTAAGGGTGAAAGGCAGCATTTGTACTACGGAATGCAGGGATTGTCTGTTCAGATTGGATGAATGTGTCCATCTTCTGTGTGCTAAAGCAAAGAAGGCTGGAATAGCTGAAGGGGGTTGGGATGCAGGATTTGTAGGCTTGCTGTTGTCATTCTTACTACATACAAATCATTGGGAAAACTGAGGTTGCTTGGTAATCCAAGCAACATTGTCACTTGGGGTGTTCAGTTACTTTGTTTGCTAAAACTTTGGGGCTGGAAGGAGTGAACCTGCTAATAATACACAGATCAGGCATTAGGCAATGAACCTGCTAATAATACACAGATCAGGCAATACTGACAAAGTATTCCTATAAGAGATCTTTGAATGAAAAATGTGTACCTGGAGGCAAGATTAACACATGTGATGTATTATTCAAGTTGGTTTTCATTAAAAAAATAATGCATTGCTGTCTTCTCCTCCTTTAGATTGTTTACTAAACGAAGAGAATTTCTCAGTGAGGTGCCCCAAGCACAAGGTAAGAATCCTCTCCTGGATTATACCTGGGTCTCTTGTTGCCCTCTTCTGGTTTCTAAATTTGGATTAGTAATTTTATTACCTGGATAATGTCTGTAGTTAGAGATGCTTTTAGTTCAATTATTCTGTGATATATGCTTGTGGTATATTCGGGGGGCAAACATCAACTCAAGAAGACTACAAGTTTAAGAAGATAAAATTTTTGTTCCATCTGCTCAATGTTTCTTTAGGTCCTTGATGACTGTTCAGAAAGCTCAGCTTCATTTCCTGAATTCTGTGATATAATCAGTATGTTGCTTGCTATTCCTGTTTGAATGTTTCATTGGACTGTTGGGTTTTCTCCTTGGATTTACTGAGGATGCAAGAAAGAAGAAAAATGACTTTATGAAAAAGTTCTCCTGGTTTTTGGAGACATCTTGTTCTAGTTTACCGGTCAGTAGTAACTGGACTGAGTCCAGCCACTCAGCCTTCAGTGGGTCTGTGGGGTTCTTCTGTACATCTTTGGTTCATCAGAAGACCCCTTTGCTCCTTCTGCCCAGGGTCTGGGTGTCCTTAATGATTGTCCCCAGAGCCTACAAGCACAGTGGTGCAGAGGGCTGTCTGTATGGCAAGAGGGGACAAGGTAGACAATACCTACTCTCTTGTAGCATAAGTAATGGGTTACAGTGCTGGAAATACCCTCCCAGCCCTTAAGGGAGGATACACCCCCAGGAGGTTGTGGATACCAGTCTTCCAGTTTTAAATGGTCAGAGAGTATCCAGAAAAAAACAGCTGTTCTTGTTGCCAGTTGAATACAACAGTAATTGGGCAAGAGTTTGGATGGCTTGTGCTGAAAAGGAAATGATAATAGGGAAGAATTGTGTTGCTTTTGAGCAGGGATTAGTCTCCATCTAGTTCTTGTCTGCAGATCCCTGCCTTGAATTAGACTGACATCTGGTGGTCTTTTGTTTTCACAGCTTATTCTTAATCTGTCTTTTGTAAACATACAGGAATTAGCCTCATGTTCCTTTCTGGATGTTCCACCACAAAATGATGTATTTATACACACGTATTTAAAATGTGCTGGAAGATTCAGTGCACATTCAGGCTCTTATCCAGAATTGGCCTACTTTTCATTATATAAAAGAAAATAAATTATTCTGTACAACTGTGGAATAATGTTGACAATGTACAGCAAGCTTAAATTAATGCATTAATGCTACAAGAACCTGCAGATCTTGCCAACAAACCGGGAAGGATGAGCTCTCCTTTCTGTGTAATGTAACTGCCTAAGTGCCACCCTCTGCCCGACTTTGGATACTTGGCTAAAGATAATTGGGTATGTCCTGGGTTTGGATGGGATAGTTATTTTCTTCTTGGTACTTAGTTGCCAGCTGGGGTTAAACTATTACAGAGAGTTGTGTATTTGAAGGCTGTTTTATTTTTGCTGCCTGTTGCCCGAAGTATTCCAGGGAAATACAGTTTTACATAGATGGCTTGAGTCACTGCTGCTGTATGGGAGCACTTTGGAGTGATGGTGCTCAAACCATGAAAGGAAAGAACTAGTTTAGATTCAGGCAAAGAATCCGCTTTTCAGAGAAAATTCTGAGAAAGCACATGGATTTCTAAAGTAATCTTGAAGGATGGGAGTGGGACAGCTACCAGTTAAGTTCTTAACAGTTCTTCATGAGGCAATAAAATTTTTAATTCTATTCAGAACTATCCCACTGCAGATCACTTTCTTTATTTTGTCAAAAACATAACTTCAACATCAGCAGCCTTTATTTGACACTGAAGTTTGTTGGCTTTTGCTTAGTAAAGACAAAAATAATTTATTTGAAGCCAAGTAGAGTTTTCTTTGCTTTCTTTCTCTGCCTTCACTGCGTATATCACTAATCATTATTGGTTTGTTCCCAATCTTTCTGCAGTGCAGAATATAAGCTTACTCTGTTCCTTCCATTCCAGTGGCTGGAAAGGGGAATTCCAGACAGTGACAATGCAGGAACAGGAAGGCTGAAAACCATTGCTCTAGAATGACTGGGAACAAATTGCATCAATTTTTTTGCATTATACAAGTATGAGCAATTGAGAGGAAGAAAGACTTTCAATTAGTTTGTTGAATGCGATGCTTTTAGGTAACACCACCTTAGCCCTGTTAGCAAATTAGTAACTGTCTCATAGCTCACTCTGCTGTGCTGTAGCTAATGGGTGGAGGAGCTAACTTTATAAATCTCCAGCATTGAGTCCCCCAGTCCAGGGCTGTTACCCTTTGGCAGTCTGTGCCTCACACCGGTAAATACACTTCATCACAGAAAGCGGCTCCTGGAGAGCAAAGGTGCTTCTTACCTCATTAACTGTGCTTGACTCTTAGGGCATAAGCAAGCTGAGTCCAGAGGGAACTGGTCCTGCCTTTCCATGTGCTCCCCAGTGAGCTTTTCCATTTCCTTCTGTCAGGATTGATGTTTCAACCATCCATGTCCTGAATGTGCTACTTATGCAAAATATCAGCTTTTATCCCAGTGAAAATGCTGTCTGAAAACTGTCATCTTTTGAAGGGTTCCTCTCACAGATCCAAACGGCTCTGTCTGCATCACAGCAAGTGAGGTTGCAACAGACCTGATGAGGATGCTGAGCTGTAGAGAGACTATAAAAGGGATGGGATACCTCACCTTTTGGTGGCTCAGCCATCTTAGATTGTCTTAAGCCATCTGTTTGGGCAATTTTCAAGTGATGCTTCTCAGCTTGTTCTACCTTTTTGTGTTAAATTCTGTGTTTCTTAAAATTAACCAGGCTTTCATATCTCAGACTCTACTTTTGTGGAATTACTTGCTTTTGTCTTGGAGAAAACTCTGTCTGAAAAGTCTATTTCTGACTCCAATACTGACTTCTCTCTCTCTCTCTCTCTCTCTCTCTCTCTCGCTTTCTGTATGTTCCCTTTCCCTACCCCTGTCTTCCGTTTCTCCCTCATTTTCTTTTTCCTTCTCTGTTTGGCTTGCTGGTTTGTCAGCCCCTCCTTCCTTGCTCTTTTCCCTCCTTGCAGAACAAGATGGTGAAAGGCAGCCTCAGCACAGAGCAGTCGGAGCGGGGGTGAGGGGGGAAGTGTACTCCTGGGAATGGATATAAAAGCAAGCACAGGTGAGTGGGGAAGAGCTTCCAGTTCCACCTGCTGTCTTACATCCAGTGCCTTCCCCATTTCTGTGAGAAATTAAGGTGCTTTTATATATATTCAGAAAGTTTGTCATATTTTTTTCTCTGCTACCATCCTGGGTTTTTTTTGTATTTCTGCAGCAGTTCCTTCTGTTAAACAATGAAAGGCAAAGCTTATTAGCTGTTACAACTGCCTGATTACTCTCTCAGCTAAATGAGTCGCAGAAATCTCCTTTTGTATCATGTCCATAAGGCTTTGAAGGTGTTTTTCTGTGAGTCTCAGAGTAGTTAGTAAGCTTCTGTATAAATAAAGTCATCAAAGTATCTTAAATTCTATATGTAAGAAATAAATAATATTGATGAGTTCAGGATTATTGTAGGATTCCCATTTTCTGGAAATGTAGATAGATCCAGGGATATGTAAATCAGTCTTAGCAGGTGTTTCTTTTGGCCCAGCTTTTTTCTCTATTTTGCAAACAGACATGGGGCATAGAAGGTAGAACTGTATCCAGAAGTGGTCACAATTCCATAACTTTGTAATGTGCCCCAAGTTCCTCACTGCAGTTCCTTTCTGCCTCCTCCTTTGTTTAGGCCCAGCGTTCATGCAGCCAAGTGAGAACTTGGTTGGGAATTCAGTTTGTCTGAAACAGCTTTTTGCCATGTTAGCATCAGAGCTGGGTCATTTTCCTAATCTGGTTCACTGTGTGGCTGGGAAAATACACTGGCACAAGGAGGGAGTAGCACTGAGATGGGAGTTAGCACCCAGGGAATGGGATGAGTTTGGGATTCCTTATTTCTTACTCAATTGCAAGTGCACTGCAGTTCAAAGGCAACGGGGTGGATTAAAATGAAATAAGTGTTTGGTTTCAAGTTAATACTTGTTGTCACCCTGTCCATGAAGCTGCAGCCCAAGAAGGTCTCTTGCCTTCATTTCACTACTGAAATGCATTTCTCACTCAAGCTATTTGCTTCTCTGTCTTTTTTCTTGCAATCATGCAGAGGAAGTTGCTCTTTTGTGTCAGTTCTTGGAACTGCTGATGGTAATCCCCTTCCTTCGTTACCGTTCCCTTGCTTCCCAGGCACCTCTCCTGACTTAAAATCTTTCTGTTTTTCAAGTAAAGTAATTGTGAAGTACTTCTAATGGTGTTCTGTGTGAAGGATGAGAGATTAATTGGAAGATTGTGGGGTTTTGGTGCAGTAGCACAAGACAGGTAGTGTCCCATATAAACACTTTTTGCAGATTGACTGCTGACTTGCTTTAGCTCAGCTGTGTTCTGTGACTTTCTATTTTTAATAGCATTCATTCCTGGCTATGGAGTGTTGTTTTAACAGTTACCATGTAAACAGTGTTTAACAGTATTCAGTGTTTGAGTAGCTTTCTCCTTCCATGGTAAAGGTCATTGGGATTCCTTTAAGCTTTTCTCTTTTCCTTAAAATGTAACACGCAATGTAATTCATAATGTTAAAGCAGGACAAGAATCCCACAGCCAAAGTGCCTCTTGTGGCTGTTTAACACTAGGGAAGTGATTTTTGGGCCATTCCTTTAAGGTGCTGGTGAACATTACTGTGTCCCAGAGACCTTTACACAGCTTTGTTCCCTGCATTATTTTCCATTATTTTCTTTTTTTATATATCATAGGAATGTCTTAAGACCTTGCAGGCTGTGGAATCTCTGCACTGTATTCACTGTATGCTCTAGATATCTCTCTAAGGCATCATGTCTTTTGAAATCCACTTTTTGCCTCAAGTAATTCTTACCAGAAGGTCCTATTTAGCCACCCCCTTTCAATGTTCAGAATATCTTAAAAATTAGATTCTCAAATTCCAACCTGATCTTGCATTTCAAAATAAAAGCCATGCAAATCTAAAAGGTCCTTATAACAACAACAACAACAACAACAACAAGAACTTGTTGTATTACTGTGGTAATTAAAGAACTTGAGGGGAATTCTGTAGCAGCCGAAGTAGTACTGGAACTGTCCTTCTGCTGGCCTTAGTGTAAGATACAATGGGTACTCAGTTGTGAGATTATTGGGCTGTTTTAGTCCTGGTTCACTCCCAGGCCTAGCAAGTTAAGAAAAATCCTGCGTGTTGGATAACATCCAAGCAAGTCAGTGTATTCTGTCTTCATTGCTTCTCTCTCCCTGAGCCAGTTGCCTCTAGAACATTTGGATCAAGTCCAGATCTGGAGAGTGACTGTGAGAGCAAGTCTGGTGCTCTGGATCTTGTCCAGGAATGAGGCAGGACTCTCTGTGAGTTGAGCCTGT
Source organism: Molothrus ater (assembly GCF_012460135.2). Classification (NCBI taxonomy): domain Eukaryota; kingdom Metazoa; phylum Chordata; class Aves; order Passeriformes; family Icteridae; genus Molothrus; species Molothrus ater. The sequence continues at coordinate 48,633,335 of NC_050482.2, forward strand.
TTCTTCCCTGAGCCAGTGCCTAATGCTCTGGACCAATTCCAGGCATGGGCAAGCTGCAGTTGTACAGGAGCCAGAGAGCAACACGGCCCTGACACTCCCTCAGCGAGGGCTCGCCGTTGCGCGGTAATGAAACCACAGAGGGCAGCTGAGCTCTCTGGGAACCTCCCCCTTTCCTCCTCAGCTGCTGCTCCCTGACCTTGCCCGTCTGCATTTTGTGTGTGCTTGCCTGACTCTTCACTCACTTGCAGTCTGGCACCTGGATGGGGGATATGTGCAGCCAAGAGTTGGGCTTGCTGGGATGTAATCTAATTGGTGTGCTGATGATCAAAGCAGTATTGACTTCTCCATCTCACTTAGTTAGAGTTCCTGGAGTTTAATTGCCAGCTATGAACAAACATGGGTGTTACTTTGCTCCCAGGCACACCTCTAATTCCGTTAGCTGCTTTCCATATGCATCACTTCTGGTGTAAGTTCTTTTCCCAAGCTCACTAGCTGGTAGGAAGGGATTTATCTAAATCATATTTAACCTTACTAAATAAATAAATAAATTGCTGTTGGGCTCACTTGTGGTATGGGATAAGGGAAGGAAGGAATACATTATTTCAAGCTTTGCTTTCTCTCTATGCAGAATAAGAATGAGAACCCTAACTTAGAGAAATTAAATTTTAACTTTGTAACTTCTCTTTTGAGCTGAGCCTCCACCAACTTAGCAAACTCCTGAAGTTCATTTTCTCACCTCGGAGAATTTCTGGACAGGGAGAACATGTGCCAAGCACTTGGACGTTTCCACATTTGTCTTGAAAGACATCACAAGCTTAGTCCTTCTATGAACTGTCTCTGTAATATGAAAATTAGATCCAAAAAGCAGCAGAAAGAAATATCACCTGCCCTTCTATTAGTTAAACCACACACAGCTTTACCTTTAGCTGGTGAAATCTGGCAATTTCCCAGGATTGGTTCCTGGACTCCTGTAATTTTGACACTAGTTGCACTATCTGCTATATATTCACTGGAAACCACCACTGGATGGCCCATAGGGAAACATTTGGATGCAGTCCCTGATGGCATCCCAGGAGCTGTCACCATCTTGGGACATGCTTGGCCCCTCTCTTTCCCAATCTCACGGTCAGTGTGAGGAGCGGACATGAGGTGAGTGAGCTCCTGCCTTGCTGCTAAAGGTAGAGGTGAGTGCTGTGCCATTGTGGTATGGATCATCCTGTTATCCCAGACCTTCAGAACTGGGCTTGCTTAATTTTTTTTTGCTGGTTGTTAAATGAAGAGTTTTTATCACATGGATTAGCTTTCATGAACTACTCGCCATTGTGTATATCTGTTTTCAGTCCACAAAGCTAAAGAGCTCTTGGTGTTGCTGCTGTGGTAGGCTACTGAATGGGTTTTTCCAAAGCCTGAGGGGCCTGTTTGCAAATGGAGGGAAGGAACCATTCCAATATTATTTTGACTTTGTTTTTCAGGTTAGGCTGTTGAGATAAAAAGCGGTGGACATTCGTGACTGAATGGAATCTCTCCCACTGTGCAGCCATGCCCCCTCTCGACGTGCCTGCCAATGCCAGCACTTCCTTCATAAATTCTTACATCACACTCAAGACTGATGACATCACAGAATCTGACCAAGGAGTCTGAACCAGCTGTTTCCATGGACACAATCTCCATAGTGACAGTGGGGAGGGGAGGGGGAAAAAGGAAACAGGTGGGGGGAATTACAGAGGGAGGGATAAATATATATATATATAAAGATCTATTTTTTAGTCCTGAAAGACTTTGTTTTAAATGAAAGGTGCGCTATATCCCTTTTGATGCTTTTGATTAAGATTTTAAAAACCCCATATAAATTAAAAAAGAAACCTATAGCTAAAGTAAATATTAAATCCAAAATTAAAGCAAGGCATGTGGAGCCTAACATTTTGTGGGAAAGAATAGCAAAACTGGGAGTACTCCAAACAGGACTTGTCTCTGTTCCTCTTGCTTTCTTTCTCACAACATCTGATGAAATTCAATTTTGAAAGGCAAATAAAATACTGATAAATTGTTTATAGGGTGTGGGAGGAAGGCTTGGATGATTGCAGGTAATTTGGTGTCAATAGTTGTGTCTGAGGGGTAGGGAGGTTTCCATTTTTGAGAAACACTATTGACAATGTAAGCTTGAATAACATCTGCAGACTCTTGGGTTGTGAGACTCGTGAAGTAAGAGGTGGCTGCTGCTTGCTAGGTCCCATACACCTCACTGGTGTGGGAACACCTGTACTGCACAGGGGAAGGGAGTATCTGGTATCTGCCCTGTGTGCCACAACGTGACCCCCAGATCATTCCAAGAAGCTGCCTTCAGTTTGGAAGGCAGGTGAGAGGAAGACATGGTTTACCTGCCAGATTGGGGAATGAAAGGAAGTCTGAATGTTGGTGGAGTCAATGTATCTTCAAATTGATTGGGGTAAATCCACTTGGCCCTCTTTTTATTTTTATATTTTTTGCTTTTCCTAAGGAAGGAAGAGGGAATGTCAGTGTAACAGCCTACACTATATGGTTATTCGGGGTAGGGTTTTTTTTCTTTTTTTTTCCTTTTTTATTTTCTTTTTTTCTTTTTTTTTTTTTTTTTGTAAATTATGTAATTTTAAAACATTTGGGTTTTAGGAACAACAACAAAAAAATCATGTTTTTTTTTCTTGTTAAGGCCTTAAGAAAGGGGTTAGTGCATCTTTCAGGGGTCACTCTGCCATGGGAATAAAAATAGCTGTTTCACAAACAGTTTTATATAAAAAAAGCTTAAAAAAACCAAAAAAACTAATAAACTTCATTTTAACCTTGTCTCCTTTTGTTTTGTGCGAACTTGATTTGTTTAAAAGGACAGAGACAGTACTATCTGCTGCTTTTTGGTTTCTTTGCCTTCATCGGTTCTGCCTTCAGTGATGACCTTCTGAACTGGCCCAGCAAGAGGAAGACCACAAAGGCTTTGAAAAACTAAAGCTTAGGATTTGTTTGATGTTCGGAGTTAACAAGCCAATGACTGGATGAATTTTCTGTTCGTGTGAGCTGGTGGTATTTCACCAGGTCACTGATTTTCACTCATAGGATGGTAGCATATCCTAGCGATATCAAACAGCGTGTTGTTTACTGGAAAGTCACTAGAGATAGGGATCTAACCAGCATGACATGGATAAAAAAATGGGGTTGATATTGTGGGGAGGGAAGAACTATTTTAAAAGTTATGTACTGGATGCTTGCTCAACTACTCACATTTTGGAGTATTCAGCACATAAAAATAAAATCTATGATAGCTCATATTAAGATATCTATTTTAACTCTATTTTTAAAAGATCGATTTAAAAATTTGGGAGATAATTTGGCAGTTATTTATTTCTATAAGTTGCTACTCTCACTCATAAATATTTGGAAAGAAAAGGCAGCCTTCTGCTTATTCCTTTCCCAGTAGCAGCTACTGAAGTTAGTATGTCCTTTACATTAAGAAATAGACCTGTTGTGATAAATGTCACTAATGTGTCATGAATTGGTGCTGAAAATATTTAACTGCTGGTGTAGTCAGAAAAAAGTCATTTTTAGCATAGTTAATGTGATTGAGTAAATGACTTCTTTTCAACTGAATAAAAATTGTTTTTTTTTTTTCATAGTGTCTGTTCTATTCTACATACTCAAAAAAAAAAGTTCCTGTTGATGCATTGATTTTATGTTGGTGAAGAGTCAACTCTGTATGTAGCACTGTGATAGCAGAACAGTGTGTGCTGGAACTGCTGAATTTGACACTTTCACTTTGGCTCCTCAGGGTGGTGTCACAGCAGAGGCAGAAGGTTTTCAGGTAGCTGGGAGGGAGCCTTGGAAGTTTTCCATGTGGGAGCTTGTGGCAAGTATGGAGATTCAGTATTTCCTCGTGCACCGTGGCTGGAAAGTAGCGGCAGTTGTGTAGAGCAAATAAAGAAATGGTACCACAGTCAGTTCTGTGGGAAGTATTTCACAGTGCTTCAAATCCTTTGACTTAGCTGTGGCTTAATCTCCCCAGTGCTGTAGTCAGAGGTGAGGGGTGCTCTCCAGTAGAGCAGGATTGTGCTTGGTGGTTGAGGCTTTACAGAAAGCAGAGCTGTCGTGATTCTAAAACTGAGCCAGGAGGAATTGAAACAATGTGTAATGGCTTCCTGGGAGAACTTGGAAATTATCCAGAAGAGTCATAAAATCCTGTTGGAAATAAAAATTTATTTTGGCTGAGAAAATACGAAGTCCTGAGTGGATTTTGAAAGCTGTTGTACAAAACATTTACCTGCTCCATCCTGCAAAAGCAATTAACAGCTCGACATCGTGGATACCCCAAACTGGAAAGAAAGAAAAGGTTTGGAAGTCTTGGCTAATTTAGAATTTTTGGAGCAGAAATGACCTGCAGCAGAACCTTAAAAGAGATTGTGTATAGATGAGAATGGCATCGTTTGGGAATTGCCTGCTTGGATGAGGAATGAACTAACAAGAGCTTGGATAAAGCAGCTCATTTTCAAAGTGCTTCTCCATGCTGACTCCCATCAGGATCTCTTTCAAGAGACTTACACCCAGAGGCTGGAATTGAATGTGATGGTTTAGCAGCGCTTCCAAGCTAACCAGAGTGAGTCAGCACTGCTGCATGGGGTCGAAGAAAAGATGTTTTCACGTCAAGAACAGGGAATGGATTCAACATGCAAAGGATGTTTGTTGATATGACAAGGATAAAGGGAGTGCTGCCGGAGCTGGTGGAAGCCCTGGGATGTGTACAGAGCAGATCTTGATACCAGGAGCTGCCCATCTATACATTTGTTGTTTGTATGTATTGCATGTGAAATCCATGCTTGGAAATCCGAGGCACAGGCCACTGTGGATCGTGCAGCATGGGAGAAACCCATCTCAGCTGCTCCTGCAGAGGGCAGTGGCCAACCTTACTAATCTGTACCACAGAGGTATGAGAGGGGGTTTTACTTGGGGTTGTGACATTCTTGAACCTTAGAACAAGACAAGCTGATGATGTTCAATAGTATTGAAATAAAAAACATTCAGGTGTTCAGGGTGTAGGATCTGCTGAAGAATAGTGCAGTTCATGGAGTCCAGCTAATGGCAAGCTAAAGAAATCCATTTTTGGTGGGACATGCATGTAAAATACAAAAAGTTTGTTGAGATATGGGCAATTGAATGACAGCTCTGGAATTCTCACTATTTAATGTGCAGTAATGTACATTAAAATGTGTATTAGGAAAGATAATACCTTAAACTGGCACAGTTACAGGGGGAACATTTGGGGGCTGATTTGGATATAAACTTTATAAATTATCATGCCTATTAGCTGAGTCATTATGTAAGGAATTACCTGTGCTGTCCCAAGTGCAGTGGGTGTCCTGGACGTTATAGAAATACTTGGTAGAGGGATACAGCATTGGTCTGTCTATCTAGTCCCTGGCTTGCCAGAATGACTGAAAGAAGCAGTCCTTTATCTCAAAATGTAAAAAATTAAGTGTAAATATCATACTTTTGGAAGTGGAACAGGATATTTAGATGGTTGAGGATGAATAATTCACCACTGCTCTGGAATTTTTTAAAACTATTAAAAATTATGAAAACAAACAGAATACAGGTAATCCAGGTTCAGTTACAGATCTAGAAAACACAAAGATGTGGTTTTACTGACTTTGCTATGAGATGCTGAAAGAGTAGTTGCAATCTTGGCTTTGGGTTAGAAATCCCTGTTGTGAAACAGAATAAGATTCTTGTCTCACTGTGAAATTCCAACAAACAAGTTTAGGTTTGGGTTTAGTTTTTCATTTCAGGTTTTTTAAGATGGAACTCTGGCAGCATATTACAAGTCAGAGAATTTAGTCAACAAAGGTAGAGGACAAAAGTAATTAATTATTAGAAAATTGTGGGAGACTGGTAACAGTCTGGTACTTTCTCCTGGCATTGCTACAGGCCAGTGAGAGCTTGGCTAATGCACACCACTGAAAAATTGGCTCCATACAAATACCATGCACCATGAGCTCCCTACATGACCTGTGCTATTCAGCCAGAAATTAATATGTAAAGCTCTGAAGGAGATTATGAGGTTTTTCCTTCGAGTGCCAAGGTCAGCGAAATAGCTGCTGGCATTGTCCCTACATGTGATTGTTTCATTGTTTGTTCTCTCTGTACTTCTGGTGGAATTCAAAAGGTTTACTCTGTCATCCAGCTGGAAAGTGAAGAGAATGCTGCTTACAGAGTCTTTTTGTAGGATTTAATTTCTTAAGTGGATCCCACTTCCTGTTTAGTGTGTTTAACCTGAACTGGAAGGAAAGCATCACTTGTTTGCTGGCTTCTTCCACAGGGCAGTACTTAGAGCTGAGATTGCTTCTCTTCCCCCTTCATCCTCCAGAGGCTTCTTGCAATTTATTGCTTAATTCAGTTTTAACGCTGGGGTTTCAAGGTTTTGACCCTACCTGGCCAACTTTTGAAATGCTGATATTTCTTAGCAGCCCAGAGAGACTTAACTCCCATCCAAATAATTTGAAAAAGAAAAATAGTCTTCTAGCTCATAGCAAACCCCCTGTGAAAGAAATGTTCCACTCTAGCTGGGCTTCAGGAGTCATCCTGATGTGTTCTTCTCTGCATGATAAAAACTGCTTGCATGTGCTACTGAACATGAGCATAGCCAGGTTACCTGCAAATACCACCTGTATTGCATTAGGGGCTTTTGGGTTGTAGCTACCCCTGCTGACAGCCAAACTTGGAGTGCACAGTAGATTTGGAGGTTGGTGCTCCCTGGTTTTGAGATACAGCATGGCAATAGTTTTCTGAGTTTTATTGAAATTGCTTACTTTCAGTGCCACATCTTTTAGTGGGGAGCAGCAAAGAATGGCAGAGAAATTGTTGGGGAAAGACTGGGAGGTGTTTACACTGAAAATAAAAATGGTGGTGTAAGGGTAAATTTGCACTGTATAGCGAGAGTCCTCTGAGCTGAAGCCAGTTCATCAAAGAAATGTCACCACTTCTCATGGCTTTATTAAAAAATAAGAGTCTGTACACTTCACAGCATTTGTATGATAAAAACTTAATTGGACTTTCACCCAAGTTCTTGCCCACCAGAACTGGTTTCCTCTCAGAAGAGAAATGGAATTATTAGATTCTTACAAATTGTAGATTATTTTGAGGACATTACTTTGAAGGCTGTTGGATTTACAGCAACCTGGATTATGGGGCATAACAATATCTACTTCTTCTCATGCACCTTTTCATCACCTTGAATTTAAAGTAACATGCACGTAAGACAGATCTCACGGTTTGCATTTGTAGTCAGAAGAAATGCAGAAGAGCAAACAAATTACTGTTTAGAGTTGTACTGTGAAATTCAGAATTGGCAGGTTGCAATGGATTTCAAAGAGGCAAGAAAGCACTGTGTTGTAAGCAGAACAAGGGTTTTGTAATATTTTGCTGCTTTGGAAACCAAGGTGAGGAAGTAACTGTATAAAGTGGATGTTGCAGTCTCTCTGTTCACCTGGTGTCCTGCTGTGGCTGAAACTTCTGAGGGGGAATCACTACATGTACAGGTGATAGATGGCAAAAATACAACTGCCCATTTGGGAATGAAGCCAAAGAGCTGCACTCTGCAAGAAAATAAGCCAGTAAAATAAATGCTGCTGAGGGAGACTTTTCCTGCAACTAAAGGCAGAGGCCATACAGAATGGCCCAATTTTGTAGCATTTAAGCTGGTTTCCAGGGTTGTGTTTGACTCTGCTCCAAGTGGGAATCATTCTTGGCTTTACATGACAGGAAAGTGTGCCAGGAGAAGAAACAGTTTCCAGAGCTGTGAGATGGAAGTGGGCATTTACAGCCTTAAAGAGGACATCAAGGTTTGCAGGCCTCTTGACTGACTCCAGCTGCACTACTCATTTCTACTAAAACCAGCAGTGTCACGTTGCCACAGGAACACAGAAGACTTGGAAAAGATGCTGTTACAGCAGAAGTGTAAACATTCCTTATGACCAATGTGAAAGATGGACTTAGCAAACATCAAGTTTGTGGTCTGCTGCTTCAGGAAAAGGAAAGAAGGTGCATTTTTTTAACTGTGCAGACTTGTTGTTGTCTAGAGGATTCATGGATCAGAAGATGTACAAATTATTATTAGGAGCACTGCTAATCAACAGCAGTGACTGTAGGACTGCCAGTAACTGGGAAAAATTCTGCTTTGGAGCACAGCCCTTTGGCCTCAACTACTGCCCACCACCCACGCTGGATGGATTCACCCCTGAGCTGGGCACAGCAGTTCTATGATCCAAAGTTCCTCTTGAAAATAAGGAGAAGTGAGAAAACCTTTTACAAGTGGCCCAGTCATGTGAAAGAGTCATGGAGAAATAACAGGTCAGTAGAAGTCTGGGGAGATTTTTTCCTGAGGTTCCTTCTAGGGAATGCTATGCCATGAGAGGAGCCCTGAGATCATTGGAATGGCATTTGAGGGCCTCACTGGTGGAGGTGGCTGTTGCTGATGACCTTTTCTGTGGGAAGCTCTGTGTGTGTGAGTTTTGGAAGAACAGTCCAGGTAGGTACCTTACCAAATCCATTCTGTGCCATTTATTAGACTACAGAGCAACAGGCCCTGAAATTCACCCTTTAACGTAGAAAACCCTTTTTGCATCCAAATGGTCGTTCCAAATAGGGGCTTGTCTTTGTTGTGCTTCAAGGGGGAGTGTTGGCCAGGTCACCAGGGTTGGTTGGTACCTCTTCAGAAATGCATCAATATGGTTTTCTACCTCCAGTCAGTGGCATGCCACAGAAACTGGAATACAACAGCTGATGTTCATTTTCTAGGGTTTCATTTGACCTCTTTGAAAGAGCTGCTTGAGACAGACACCAGAAGTCTTTGCAACCTGTATTTACCATTTTTGCGCAGAGAGAGAGAGACAGAGAGGGAATGAGATTTGCCCCTTATTTTTAGTATTTATTTGAGTTACTTGGACATTAGGAGTAGCTGATCAAAAACCTGAACAACCTTTCCCAGTCTGCAGCTAAGTGTGCAATGCAGGGCTTGGTGGAACTTCTTGTTCCTTACAATGCAAGAGGAAGAACAAGTCAGGGGCTTGCCTGAGCAGCCTCTTCATATCTGTTAGCCACAACCCCCTACAAAAAAGCCACAGTCTTTTTTTGGCCTACCCATGTCTTCACTAGGTGCATTAAGGATAAGCAATTTGTAGTTTTTAAGAACATATGTCCTTACCTTTTTATATGTAAGCCTGCACATATGTCTGGAAATACATAAGGGTTCAGAAGTGGAGAAAAAAATGTTCATTGACCAGCTTGTATGACCTTGGGTGGGAGTGGTAAAAACCACAGCTAAGGTCTGTCACAAGTTCAGGGGGCACTTCAGCAATTAAAATGTCACAACTCAAAATGTCCCACAAGGCGCTGAGCCTCTGTCTGGCAAACAGGCAGTGTACATGAAACAAAAAACCCCCTTCCCATGGAGTAAGCAGGTTTTGTACCTTCAGGCCACAGCTTCCAACGTGCTCATCCTTGAAATGAGCTTCTCACAGCCACACAACACAGCAGCTCCTGTATTTCCACTTTGCTTTCACTTCTGCCCCAACTGACAGCAAGTGTTTGAGCTTGATTTCTGCTGCAGCCTGCTGCAATTGCCAGAGCAGCCAACTATCTCCAGTCATTCTGAAAAGCCTTGTGGCACTCTGATTCAAAGAGCCCAAGACAGTTCATAAGAGGTGTGACCAGGTGGAGACACTTCCATTCTCGTCTCCACTGATGAGGGGTATCTGTAAGACTGGCATTGCATTTCTCCATCTTTCATTACTTACAAGTTATCTGTGTAATGCATGGCTGTGTTGCTCGCAGGTAACAGCCTGTGTGTCATCATTTGTTGTGGTGTAACTCAAAGGTTCTGTTTTGGAGTTGTAGCTCAAGCAGGAGCCCTCCCTCTCACCCTGATGTGGGATCAAGGGTTATCTGTAGCTGGTCCCTGTCCCTCAGGAAGCACAGAATGCCCCAGTATCTCCAGGCTCATGCAGAGGTTACTGCCTTGGTATCCGGTGTCTATTGCAGTGCTGTTACACTTCACCAGCTTCTCCTGTTGGATTTTTGGCCTATCTCATGTCTTCATCATCCAGGCAGGTCTGAAGTCCTGAGATTCTGCTCCCCCCAACCCCCCATCTCTTTCTCTTCTTTCTTGTTCTTTTACAGAATCAGAACATTTATTTCAGACTCTTAAAACTTTGGTTTTTTTCTTTTCCAAAACTGAAGAAATTTTCTGCAGTGTTTGCAAAGGTGTACCTGCTCTAGATCAAAAAATTAAATAAGAATTCAAACTGTGTCTGTGATCAGGAAACCCATCCAGCAGCCATGACTATTACAGCCAGGACACACATGAAATTTTTACTTATCATGTATATTCGTGTTTTAAAACTCTCCAGAAATCCTGTTATAGAACAGATTGGAAGGCACCTTTCAAGGTCTCTGGTCCAACCTGATGGCTTTATGAAGGTCAGCCTCAGAACTATAACAGCCTGCTCATGGCTTTGGACAGTCAAATTTTGAAACCCTTCTAGTGTAGTCCACGCTAATTCTGGGCCCCTGTTCCTGTGCTGAGCTGTCCTCTAGGAGCAGCAATTCTTTGCATCTAGCCACAGTTCTCATTGTTGCAGCTTGTGATTTGCCTTTTGCCCTGTCACTGTGCCATTTGGAGAAGAATCTGACTCTGCCCTGCCTATAAAATCAGCAGTTCATGGTGATATGACAGGTTAGGACAGCCAGGCTGCTTGAATCCCTGAAAATATTTAGCAGTGGTTTTAATCCCCAAATCCAGCACACCTGCAGGCCTTTGGTGCAACTGTCCAGAGTAGCTTGGGGAACTGGGGCAGCAGTGGGTGTTCATTCTGGATCCAGTTCCTGCAGGGAGCTGTGCCTCAGTCCCTCCCTCCACAGCCAGGACAGGGGAGTGCAGATCACTGCCTGCCTTCTGAAGCTCATTCCTAGAGGGTCAAAGACTCGAGTCTTCAAAGCTTTACTTCTTCTAACTGCAATTCCCTGCTAGCTCCCTGCTTGCTTTTTTCCTACTTTCCAGCAAACCTGATGCTCAGGTGAAGACCAGCGGTCTTCATCCTGATTCCAGCCAAGCCTAGCCTGCTTGAGGGAAGCAGGACCGAAATCTCTTTCCTTCTCAGAACCCCGAGCTTTTCGCACCCTCCTCTGCCTCCCTGCTCACCTGCCCCTCCTCGATCGCTGCCGCCTCGCAGCCCTCGGTGGTTCTGTCCTTGCCGAGCTCCTGGCCGGCCCAGAGCTGCGGACGCGGCCCTCAGGGCTGTCTGGTGCTGCCACCTTAAGGCTCTAAATTCGTACTCCAGCAAAACCCGTGCCCGCCTTCCCTGGGGACAGAGGCTGGGGAGCTGGGGACCGGCCAGAGGCCGTCTGTAGCAGCTGGAGGATGGCACAAAGCCCTCACCCCACTCTCGCTGAGCCCGCTGCCTTCTCCGCCAGCTCTCATGGGAAAGCATAGCAGGGTTTCACGGAAGTTTTTGCGTGCACCTCCTGATTTTGTGGCTTGTGAGAAACCATCCTTTGTAATCTGTAGGGCAGAGTCGGAGCAGATGAGGCAGGAGATGAAAGTTTCTCAGAGGTTTCTACAGCCTGCCTTTCTGTGGGGAGACAGAGGGCTTGAGGCTTGGTTTCATTGGCTCTAGGCCACAAATTAGAGGTGTGGATGCATTTGCACTTTGAATGCTTTTTGGTGGCAAATTTTGTTGTTATTTGGCTTATTGTGTGATCTGCAGCCTTTCCCTTCTTGTTGTGCTTCTGGCTGAAAATTCCTGTGCTGTGTGACACCGGGAGGAGGCATCTCTGACCTGAAGGTCTGTCTGAAGCCACTTCTGGAGAGCAACCAGCCAGGGGAAGACAGCGAGATTAGTGGCAGCTCTGACACAGCAGAGACCATGGAAGTCAGCTTGGCTGGGGTTGGCAGCTTTTCCCTCTACTGCTGTTCCCTCCAGCAACACTAGCAGCAAGGTGTGTTTGTAGGAATCCATGTGGATTCTGTTTCCACAGGAGCACATAGGTGATGGGATCCGTATGCCACAAAGCTGTCAGCACAGGAGGTGCCCTTCATTAGCAAAAGACTTGCACAGGAAAACAGGTAGCATTAGAAATAGTTGCTGATTTTTAACTCTGAGTGCAAAGGTTATCCCAGGTATTAGGCCTTAGGTCAAAACGAACACAAATCAAAAAGCTTTTGATTTTGAAAAAGGCAATAAAGCATCATTAAGTTAAAAAAAGCAATTGAGGATTTTCATGAGGCCTTTCCCTCTTTCTGGATATGAGCTAATATGTTTTATCCTGGAGTAGCACAAATGAGAAAGGATCTGCAGAAAGGATTTAACTCACATTCATAGTGCCTGTGTTCAGTCCATAGGAGAGCTAAGGTTTGTCATCTCCATCTGTGGCATGGCTTTGAAAATTTTCATGGGTTTTGTGGTTTTTTTAAGAAACCCAACAGAAAGTTTTAAAGTGTTATCACCTCAAAAGCATTCATTTTTCATGGCTAGCTCAGGCCTGCATGTTGCTGGTGGTCAGGGGCACCTCGTTCTGAGCTGCAAGTGCCACATAGCCATTCCTAGGGAACCTGGGATTCAGCAGTTTTAGGAAGCTGCTGCTTCTGTGCAGGTGGGGAAGCTGCTTATGTCAAGGAGCTTGCTGTTTTGCCATCAGAAGGAAAGAAGCAGGAACCAGCACATCCCGGGATGCTTCCTTACCACTCACCTGCTGCATGGCACTGTGATGTCTTTCAGCAGCAACCTGGACTTTTGGTCAGCTTAAAAATCACAAAAATACTTTCCTTCTCAGTTTCCCTAGCAGCCACAGGATCTTTGATCCTCCTTCCTGTGGATACCTCCTGAGTAAAAGAGTGTGAGTATTTTTGTTGACACAAAAACACAATTACAAATGAGCACAGAAAATTAGGCTTGTTATGTGCGGTTGCTGTGAGAGTGTAGCAAGTACTGTTGGCAAAAGTAACCTGCAGATCATTTGGTATGGAGCTCCAAAGGTAACTGACAAACTGAGAGCCAGTAGTAAGGTCTTGCATGAACTTCCATAATTTCTAATTTCTATTTCACTCCATATGCTCCCACTGTTACTAATTCATCTGTGAGCACAACTGTGCCAATATTTCAAATCAAAAGTTATTTGAGGGTTTTCTATTCCTACAGAAATACAAAATACACATTTTGAGTTCCAATGCACATTTGGATTTGTGAAGCATAAACTATCATTGGGAGCATCAAACTAAAATCAAATATAAACAACTCCCATTTCACTGTCATAGTATACACAGCAATCTTCTATTTGCAGCACACTGAGAAAAACTTCTAAATGCTGACTTGTATTCAAGTCATTGTTTATCCTGACAGAAAAAGTTTTTTTCAGATAAAACCACGAAAAATTCTTAATGAGAACTTGGTGCTGCATTATATATGAAAATAATAAACTCTGTACTCTAGCAAGCATACTGTTCTCTCAGAAATTATTAACAGAGGGTTTAGATCATCAAAATTGTATGTTTGAATATTTTCAGTTTAGTGTGTTAATATCATCTGATATTAATGATTAATGAGTGAAAAGATAGAGAATTATTGCTGAAACCTGAAATCTGACTTTCCTATAAGGAGACAGAATCACCCAAGGTTATTCTGCCTGCTCCTGAGAGCCATAAGCACCGGATTAGCCAGATTAGCTTCCCTTTTTCTTATTTTATTCATAAAAGACTAAATTGAGAACCTAACTATGAAAAAGCAGCATCTCTGACTATCCTTCCAAGGCATGGAAACAGCAGCAAAATGCTTCCTGTGAAAAACTCCCTCTGCCAGAAGAAAAAGATCCTAGCTAGACACTTCCTGGAACCAAAGAGAGTCTTCAGGTTAGCTCTTTATCTATTTTAATCTGTATTTGAGATCCTTAGCAACATATATCTTTGATTTGTAATCATTCTGGTATAATTAGGTGATATCATAGGTATTACCTATGTAATCATTCTGGCTCATTAATGCCCTTTGCACCAGGATTTTCAGGTTCTTTATCACAACGGAGTAAACAGCTCCATTAAACACATTATGCAAGAGAGGAAATGGAGCCAGGAGCCAGCTGAATGCTACCCTCTAAGGCACAACCACTTAGGTTTAGGCTTATGCTTCAGGTTAGGCTTGTGAAAACCACAAAGCCCAGACCTTCAGGGATGTTTCAACTCCAAAATGCATGCAAAGTGGAGTACTTTATCTCATCTCATTACATTTGATTACAATCACTTCATTTCAGCATTTTGTTTTATTTCTTTACATTGAATTTAGTTTTATTATCAGTCTACCATACTCAGATTGTTTCACTTTCTTCTCTGATTTCAAGATGTCAGTGAGTAGTAATTCGGCAAGGTTTGGCCCATTTCCATGCATTTTGTGTCATCCCAGACCATTCTATTGTTTTCACTTTGAGAATTCTCTCTTTTATTTTTTAGCATTTCATTTCATCCCTTTCCTTTCCTGTCCATTCATGTTGTTCCCTGATTTCAGGATTTCAATCACTATAATTTTCAATGAGTCTAATTTTGGCAAGTTTTGCTTCTTACACTGCACCTCATTTCCCAGAATCAGGGAAAAAAGGTAAACAAAGAGTCAGGAGAAGAAATTGAAGGAATGAAATGCTAAAAAAAGAGAGAAAATTCTGAAACAAATGGAAAGCAATAAAAGTGACTGTGATGACCTGAAGTGCAGGGAAATGGAGCACGGCTTGCCCAACTGACCCTCACTGAAACCTTGAAACCAGAGAACAAAGTCTAACAAACACTCTGGATAGGAGATATGATGAAGTAAAATGCAATTGAAAAAAAGTCAGAAAATTTGCAAATAGGATGACTACAACCAAGTGCACTGAGATGAAATGAGGTGCAGTGAAAACCACTGAAACTTGCCAAAATTATTCCCATTGAAATGCTGAAATCAGAGAAGAAAGGTAAGCAAAGACACAAGAGAAGAATTGGAAGAAATTAAATGCTAAAAAAAAGAGAGAAACTTCTGAAGAAAAGTGCAAACAATAAAAGTGAATGGGATGACTTGTCCATTCAGCAGTATGTTCACATTTCCCCTACTCCTGCTTTTGCTACTTGTGTACTCAAGAACTTTTTCTTGCTGCTTTTGACATATTTTCTCAGGTTCAGCTACAAGTGGACTTTGACTTTCCTAAACATATCTTTGCATGCCAAACAGTGGTTCAGCATTCCTCTCACGGTAACCATCCCTGCTTCCACCCTCTATAAACTGCCTTTTTATATTTGAATTTTGCCAGAAGCTCCTTGTTCATCAATGAATGAAACATTTATGGAAACTTACTATACAATAAGCTTTACAAAGAACAAGAAGTGCATCTCTTGCTTTACTTAGTATTTTTATTATACCACCTTTAATTTCTTATCATTTACAATACATTTCGAGCAGGTGTCTGAGAAGGTTTTTAGTAGTTTTTCCTAAGTTTACCTGTATAGAGGTTTAATAATGCAGGAACCTTCTTCAGGTTGTTGCTACTAATGTTGTGACTGGGACAGAAAACCAGAGATAAAATAAAGAATTAGCTCCCTTTTCAAATACATTATTTCTGAGTTATATCCAATAATTGACTTAGAAACTTAAAAGTTACACATTTACTTTCTATGCTAGTGGACTTGAGGCACACAGGGTTCATGGAGCAGTCCCATATATCAGAACAGGCTCCAAGCCATGAAGCAGACTGAGCAAAAAAAATATGATAGTCAGTCAGCAGCTGTTTCCCAGCTTACCTGAATCATCCATACTTGATAGAAAATATCTCTGCCCGTTGGGAAACAGAGGCTCCTTCTATCCCAGTTCTAATTCAGGACAGAGCACAGCCTATTCTTTGCTTTTAGAGAGGTTTTTCTTTTATTGTTTTCTCCCCTTCCCTTTATGCCCCTAAAACTGTCCACAAAATGGAATATACAGGTTCAAGTTCCTCTTCTGAATGAAGGAAGCTTTGATTTCCCCAGCAAGTTCCATAATTGTGAAGGCAGAGCACATTTTTCCACCATTTTGCTTTGCCACTCTTTCAAGAACTGAAAAGTCACAGAGACAGTCAGGGAGAACAAGGAAGAGCATGACTGTAGCCCATGCTAAGGGTTCTTCAGATGACAAGCTCTCATTTATAAAACTACAAGTTTACCCAATATCAGGCCATGGGACTGCAGGGCCATGCAGACAGATCTACTCTGTCACTATTTCAGTGGAGCACTTTTTGTTTTCTGTACAGTGATGCTACCTCCAAAGCACAGTTAATACATCTTATTAAACTGTGCAGCCAATGTCTGGTAGCTAGGCCACCATCCTAACAGATGGAAGCTCTAGTTTGATTCCCCGTCATGCTGAGGAATTCTTACAACTTTGTATTCTGACTTGGGGGAAGGAAGGTTCACTATCTACTCAGGCTTTATAGAGAACATGGGGCAGAGCCTCTTCTTTCTAGATTCTTTTTAAAAAGCAATAGCTCTTACCAAACCTCACAAGGTTCTTAAATCAACCTCCATTTCACACATGGTCTGAAACTTCCCAACATAATAAGCCTCTCTGAAGAGTGAAATACAGTGAAGTCTAGTCTCTAGATATTGAACAGACCAAGCATGAAATAATTATCAAAATACCGTGTCCATATTAACATTCACAGTATTTGGAATCTGAGACAGTAAAAAGCAAAAGAATGAAAGTACAGTGGAGAACCAAGTACATGCTTACCTGGTAAGCAGATCATCAGTTATGCCTCCAGACTTAGAACTTTTGATCTCTGCACCCAAATTCCATTCTGGGCTTCTACTGGACCCGCCTCAAGACATTTCATGTAACATTCCTTTGTTCATTCCCATGAATACAGAAAGGCAGATGTTATTTCATTCTCAAACTGCAATGTTTTCTAAAGTGAAATTATTGTATTAAGCCACTTTGAGGCAAGACAGACTCCTTATATTTATATTACACTTCAGATTATAGTTAGGAAAACAATATCTTAAAAGCAAAGTGTCAATACTTCTAATATATAAAGCACTGAGTAAACAGCAAAGCTAGAAGAATTTAACTGGAAGCTAGCCTCAAGAGTTTAAACAGAAGAAAGATTTAATAAATAGCAGCTTTCCTGGAAACAAATTTTTTCAGCATTGCTAAGTAGTGATACCTTCCATTTGAGGATGGACATTTAAATCACCTATATAATCTAATGTTTGGAGAAATATAGTTACATTTATCATGATGGTATCTGAGTGCAAAGAAAATCCTAAACCCAGGAAAATTATCTGACACAACATCCACTCTCTGCTGTCCATGTTCCCAGAAATGTATATGGTAGAAGTATTTGCCTTTTTCCATCTTCTGCATGTTCAGTTCATGAACATTGCTTTGGGAAGCTTAGTGCGGGGATACATGGTGCTCTTTCCTTACAAAATACTAATATTTAAACTGGGTATTCAATATTTCCCAGACAGTTATGAGAAAGCCCAGCTCTGTGCCCTGGCAAGTCCATGTTGTTCTCCTGGCAACTTAGAACCCTTAAGCAGAGTCGTCATACAGGATGACATTCATGGAATTGGAAATTATTTCTGCCAGGCTAATTGAAGCCATAGAAAACAGAAGAAAGAATCTTAAAATGCATTCTGTATTGATCCAGGTCTCAGAGAAAGTGTGTTCCAACAGCAATCTGCTGGTTTGCAAAACAAGCTTTCTATTGCTGTCTGCAATACATGAATCTGTAGGCTTCATACACAAATTTGGAGATAGGAAAGCTGTTAAAAGTTTACTGTATTCTGGTACTAAATGGCACAATTGAAATATGCACAAATCACAACCAGGGTGTCTCCAACTCAAGAAGTTTAGGAAAAATATAAGCAAATGAAATTATTATTAACTGGGTAGTGACATAGCTCAGTGTCACAGGACAAATCAAGGGCAGAACCAAATCAAGATTCTTTTGTCTGTCTGGCTTCCAAACCATGGATCTAATTACACCATTCTTTCCAAAGGTGTTTATTGATCTCACACTTTAGAAAAGTAGGATGAGTTTTTCTGTGTGGACTTAAATGTATTTCTTAGGGAAAAAGAATAATAACAGGGTTTCAGCCAGTAGCTGTTTCCAAAATTCCCCGGGATGCTCTCATTACAGCAAAGAAAAAACCCATGTTATCAGTGTTAAACCAAAAATGAAAAGAATAGCAAGATATTCACAGCTCCTGAGAAGCTTAAAAAGCAGGAAACCAAAACCAGCAGCTGAGAGAAATCAACAGCCTATGGTATTGGGGGCGTAAGCCATGTTTTTCTGACAGTTTCACAAGAGAATGTGAGTCAAGGCAACTGCTGCCAGTTTCCAAATGAGCAGGCATCTTCCCAGAGCTCAGACACATCACAGAGGTTTAATGGAATCTTCAGGAGGCATTTTGGACCAGTGCTGCAACCACAACCTGTGCAAAGTAGCCCCTCGATTCATTTCTTCCTTGCACTGGGCTTAGAAATTGCCCGTGCTGAGCTCTGTTTGGCTAACTCAGATTGAAGTAACAGTGGGAACAGTTCAGCCTGTGAGAGAACTGAATTTGGCCATTAAAACCAAGCCAGCTTGCTCTGATCTCTGCTTAACCCCAGTTAACATGATGAGGATGCTGTGGTTGGGGCCCATAACCACAGCCTTGGGCCTGCTGAGCTGGTGAAGCCATTGCTGGGCAGCGTTACGTGTACGTGTGAGCCCAGTCCTGGATCATCTCAAGCTCTGTGAAATGTCAAGTCAAATAAAGCCATTCTGCTCTTATCATTTTCATTTTTCAGTCCTCGCTGTCCAAGGCTTTTCTAGGGGTGACTTCATCTCGGTGGCTGCTTTATTCACCCAGATGTTGATGTTTGCAGCAACTGCACAGCTCACTCTGCCAAACTGCTCACAGCATCACTGGAGCTCGTCTCTTGACATCTTCCAGCACCAGCACAGAGTTGTCTCTCTGAGGTAAAAGAGAGGGGGCCCAAGACATGCGTTGCTTTTGGCACCAAGTTCACATCATTGCTCTTTCAGGGCAAGGGACATGTCCTGGGGATGGATGGGATGGCATGAGGGGTAAAGGTATGGGCAGGGATGGGTGAGTAAAGTTCAACTACAACTCACTTTGGTGATAAGTGAACTGGTGTGATTGATATAGGAAAAAGGGTAGGAAGCCATGGAGAATTTAAGGAAGAAAAGCCTGAAGAACAGATTTCTTTGCAATGTGGGAAGGCTGGCAGTAAGTCATAGTAACAGTAACTATGAAAGTCTTGGCTATTTCAGTTCTGCTGACTGCTTTATTATGAACAAGCTGTTAGCACAGTCCATCTTAAGGCTGTAGAAGTACTTCTAATGTTTAAAATCCCCATCTGAAGGCCAAGAAAGTCACAATGAACCAGCTGAGATTAAAATTTCCAGAGTTGGGGTTGTGCTTCAGGCTAAATTTGTTTGGGAACATTCAGCCAAAAGTTTGTTCATGCCTTTCTAACAGCTGACATCTTTCTTAGAAATCCATTGTTTATCTGACCTTCTCCTAACCCATTAGAAAAATTTCTGGTGCTATTTTCCTGTCTCAGTTGAATGCTTTGAAGCATTACAGGCAAAATTTGGCAGGAGGCAGCTTTCTGTTAGGAAGACACATTGCAGCAGCTCTGTAAGACTGTGCTCAAACTTGGCTCCGCTACAAGCACTTGAAAACCCAGTTTGTGTGCACCTGATAGAGCTCTCAGTTCTTCATCTAAAACTCCCCCGAGATGTCTGAGTGGAGCAGGTGCTGGTTATAGCTGGCTGCCAGGGCTGCTAAGGGCAGATGACAAGTGTGAAGCTGATCTCTGCCCTGCACCCCTTGCCCATTCCAGCACCAAAATGGTCAGGGGGAAGCCGGCTGAGTGAAGGCATAACTGGCAAAAGAGACATTGTGTGCTGAAAAAAGGAGGTGGGGGAAGGTTAAAAAAAAGTCTGGAACTAGGTTGGAGGCCATGGGGTTTTTGCCTTAGAAGAGGCCACCAAAGAGGAGAGGTTTCTGGGATCTTCACCAGCCCCAGCTCTGCTGTAGCCTGGGAGATGCATAGCCAGGGAATGAGAGCAGCAGGCTTCAAACTAACCAATGTTGTTGCAAGAGGCTTTGCTTCTCCAGAAGGAAAAATTGCTGGGGTTTGTGTCCATCCACATCTGAGGTGTGAAGGGGAAAGCAGTCAGCCTGATGGGATTTGGACAAAAAATTTCTGAAAGCTCATGGAAATATTCATGCTATGTGACCAGTGCTTCCTGGTTGGCTCCAGACTTGAAGCAAAGAGGGAAGGAGGGAAGAAGGAGCATCTCTTTGGCCATTGGAAGGGTTTCACCCCACCCTTGTGGAGAGAGAAGTATGTGGTGCTGGGTAATTACTGAAACAGGGGTTTCATAACCAGGCACTGAGCTTTGACCTCCACGTCCAGAGCGCCAAAGCTGTGATCCTGCAGGAAGATCTGCAGAAGCTGCTTGCAGCCTCAGCTGGGAGCTGGCCATGTGCCGTGGACAGCTGTGTGTGGAACCTTCTAGACTTTTACACTCAGTTCCAAGCCTTAGAAGGTCATTTGCCTCCATTGGTGGCATCTCTGAGAGATGCTTTGGGGACAAATGACCTCCTGCTCCTCACCCACACAGGCACTGATGATCACTGTGGAAAAGCCCATCTAAACCACCTTTACAGGCAGGGTGTGAACAGTAGGTGGAAAGTAGACTTGGAAGACAAAAGCTGTAATTAAAACCAGGTTAGTAAGTGATCATCATCTACTCTGTGCACTGAATACAGGGAGGGTCCTTCAAAAGGAAATATAGCATGTAATTATAATTAAATATGATCTTATGGACAATATGGACAAAAAGGCTCAACTAAAGTTGCCTAAATTTTTTTTTTTGTTAAATGGCAACTCCTGCATAATATTGGTTCTGGATGCTTTGTTTTGCAAGATTAATAAATTTTCTCTTAAAGTTGCCTTTTTGTTTGTATTTCAGTGCCTTCACTCAAAGAATGGTAATGTCTGCATGCAACTTCTGTAATTCCACTTAGCTCATCTCTAAATTCTAAACTGTGCTCAGTCAAAGATATGCAGCCAGCACAGCGGGGCAGCAGTTAGCTAAAATTAATATGTATGTATTTGGAGGGTTTTTTCTCTGATTTGAAAATTGCTCAAAATATTACTTTATTGAAAAGAAATGCAAATCAGCATCTTCCATTTTTCAGAAAAATACTCACCCTTTTTTCTTTCTCTGTGTCAGAAAGAGATTTGTTGTCTATTGTTTCTTTGCTGGCTTTGAAAACTGTTCTTTTGCAATGATGAAGCTATAGCACTTGTTCCACTCCTTTGCAGGCTTGGCCATCCATGCTACTAGCCAAAAATGGAGGAGCTGTCAAGTTTGCAGGAAAGGATCATTTTCCAAGTGACCTTTTGGAAAGATGTCAATTGGGAAGTCAGTGTCAGTGTAAGGGTCTTTTCCTTAAGCTCATGCATTCTCAGGTTACAGCTTTGTCACTTTATGTCAAGGCTGAGCCACAGGAAGCAGAGTAGCTGGAGAGTTCCTATTCTGATGGCCTTCCATCAGAAGGGTGATGTTCATAAGAATTAAATCCACTTCCTCAATTCTGATCAACCATCCTTGTTAGAGCCCACAGGTGAATGATGGGCATCCAACAGCCTTTGGCTCTTTGGCTCTAGCCAGGGTAAGTAAAACTGAAAGGACCTAGGTGAAGATTTTTCTGCTGAAGTTCATAAAGGTCAGGCTCAAACTAAAGTGAAACAGGCAAGGTAACATCCTTTTACTGGTGGGGTGATGAGGAAATGTCCACTGACATTCCTGGGGCCACATTTCCCATTTTTCCTCTGTCATCTGAGTGCATGTATCATGAAAATCAATGTGGGAGGAAGCCCTTGATCACCTTTTCCCATTCAGCCATCTCCTGCTCAAGCCAGCTCACTGAGTAGGGAACTGCTGCAGCTCTGTCTCCTGAGACCTCACACTAGAACTGTTTGAAATGTGGAGGGTACTCAAAAGCCAACAACTCCCAGGCTACACTGCAAACAGAGTTCAGCTCTGGCAGCTCTCCCAGGCCAGACTTGCCAAGAGTGCTCTCTGTCCCATCACCCATAATAACTTAATAACCTTAAGTTTGTCAGCCCCAGTATAAACACCTAAGGGACGTCACTGGTGATCATCCACCAGCTGGACTCTGTACTGTTGATCCCACTTCTTTCAGCCTCACCATCTGAACAATCATCCACCCACTTTATCAGCTACCCTGGTACTGTAGAAAATGGTGTTAAAGGCTTTGCAGTGTCCAGGAAATAAATGAGACATACTGATCTCATGCTTTGAGGAGGCTGCCCTCAAAGAACAACTAGCTCTCCTGGGCCCCTTCACTCTGCAGGGCAGTTCCCTTTGGGATTCTGTCAGGGAGATCCCTGGATGAAATGAAACCTGTTCTCCTGCCGGTAAGGGCAGTAACGCTGTTTGCACTGCTGATTTCTTGCAGGATTTAGTATTTCACAGTTTCGTGGTTGCTGCAGGCAAAATTCATCATTGACCATCATATCCTGAACCAATTCTTCCTATGTTGTGAACAACAAACCCAGCACAGCATCTCCTCCTGTTGTCTTTTCAATCAGCTGTGCCATGAAGCTGTCTTGAGCACACTCAAGAAACCATCCAGACTGTGCCTGACCATGCAGCCCTTCAGTTAAAGCACACTGTGAGTTAGCCCTAAGGCCTGTGATTGTGTGGGATGGCTCTATTGACTTTCTCTCCTTTCCCAAGAAGTCTGTAGTGAGTGCCTGGTCCATCACCGCCCACAGTGCTTTGCCACTTCTCCTTGCCCACAGCACTCGGATGGCGCATCACCTCTCCCATGGCCAAGTTCTGGGCGCTCCTCTGCACAGCACACAACCACTCCGCACTGTTTCCAGCCTGTCCTTCCTGAAGACACTGTGCCCATTGGGGCAGCTCTCCAGGTGTGTGATCTACCCTGGCATGTCTCTGTAATTCAGAAGAAATCACAGTTCTGAGTTGTGTGGGAGCTGGTGTTCCCCCCAGTTGTTCCCCATTCTACATGTTTGTTTCAAACTACTTGAGACCAACCCTGCACCCTGAGTCATGATGCTTTCAAAACAGGATTCTGCTGTGGAGACTCCAGCAAGGTAAGGTCAGCACACAGACAATGAGCATGGAGGTGCCTCCCCTGGCAGGGGAAAGGGCATTGGAGGCCCTGGCTGCACACCAGCGCTGCCTGCACGGGATTTGCAGGTGCATTGCCCTGCAGCCCAAGCTCTCCATCACTGCTGCAGCAACTGTTCCACTAGGAGGCTTTCCTCTGATCACACTGAGATCACAGATCAAGCTGTGATGGGTTTACTGCTTCTTTTTATCTAGAGCTGACTGTCCTAAGAGCAAGGCTTATTGATCTCCAATGGCAGGGATGCCAGGAGCACACAGGAAATACTTTGGAAATTTAGGGATGCACACTTTAGGAAATACTTTGACTGACTCCATAATGTGTGTTGGCATTACTACTGCCCCAAAGGCTGGACATTGGAGGCACCTTGTAATACATGTGACTTCTTGAAGCTGAGCTGTGGTCTACAGAAGCTGAGCTCATTGTGCTGACTGACACTTGGAGTTTGATAAAAATTTTTAATCCTAGAAACATGGGACTGAAAAGACTAATAAAGTGAGTATGATGATAAGGAAAAGAGGAAATAAGTGAGCTGTCTGATAACCTGATCTATCTTCTAGAAGAACTGATCTTAAGGCACTTAACTTACATAGGAGCTAGAAGAGTTGTTGTTATGATTGTGAGGTCATACATTCTTTTAGTTGAGGCACACAAAGCTGGTACTGCAGTAGCAAGCGGCTAAGATGAGGGTGTGCGCTGCTGTGCCGGATGGGAAGGCGAGACACGAGTGCTGACGCCAGCGAGTGAGGGAGGAGCAGAGACTAACGCCA
This sequence comes from Molothrus ater, assembly GCF_012460135.2. Taxonomy (NCBI): domain Eukaryota; kingdom Metazoa; phylum Chordata; class Aves; order Passeriformes; family Icteridae; genus Molothrus; species Molothrus ater. The sequence goes on from NC_050482.2 coordinate 48,657,368, forward strand.
CATGGCAGCAGCAAGACTGGTTGCAGTCTGAGAGAAGAGCCAAGGGCTCAGCCAGCCCCCCCACTGAGGGCATTGCTAGCACCAGCTGCCACGTTCAGCAGGAATGGAGACCTCTGGGCTTCGGCTTCGGAGGAAGAGGAAGAGGAGGAGGGATGTCCCTCATCACCACTCCCCTAAGGCTGAGCCAAGCAGAGGAGGAGCTTGGAGGTAGAGCCAAGTTTCACAGTCAAAGGCCAGCAAGTGCAGGGAGAGAGGAGCAGCAGAAAAAGGCAGTGTGAGGAAGAGGAGGAAGCAAGGAGAAAGGAGCAGCTGTAAGGGCAAGAACGTGAGAGAGGAGAAGAGAAAAGGCAAAAGGAGGCAGCAACAGTCTTGGGTCAAAAGAGGAAAAACAAGGAGTAGACAGGCTACAAAATGGCATTGCTCCTGTGGCTGGGGTCCCAGCTGTCATCCATCTGGAGCAATATCTCTATACTGGGAGTCTTTCTTACAGTGTTTACTTTACTGCTTGACTTCATGAAGCGCAGAAAGAAGTGGAGCCGTTACCCGCCGGGCCCTGCCTCGCTGCCATTCATCGGGACCATGTTCTCCGTGGACTTCCACAACCCCCACCACTCCTTTGGCCAGGTGAGTGGCAGCCCCTGAGCAAAACACTCCACATACAATCCACCATGGGCCCAGGAGGGCTGGGTCACACCCTGGCATCAGCTACAGGTACATAACATGGAGAACACGAATTTTCCTTTCCCCTGAAATTGCTAGACAGAGCTTTAAGACTAACTAGCAAAAAAAGGTAAAGGAATGTAAAAGTATGCACACTGGATGGTAAAGATGGCTGGATATACTGTGCACCTAGTGACAGGGGCTGTTGTACAGCTGGCTGCCAGCCTGACCTGTGGGCAGGCCTGGAGGCAAAGGAGCAGGGAGTTGTGCAAAGAAGGGAAGACAAACAAATATCTGTGGGCTGGGAATGTGGCTGCAGGAATGGCAGGCTTCCCTGAGAGTTACTGAAGCATGCCTGCAGGCATGTGACAGTTTCAGTTAAAGAGACCAGCTTGTGGGATTTGCCCCTGCAGCAATGCCCAGAATCTCAGTAGGTCCCTATTTAAAGTCAGGGCTTACCTTTTCTCAAAGGGAAAGCAGGGCCTTCACAGCCCGCAGCAGATAAACCATGGGTGTTTTGTGCTTCAGCTTGCAAACTCTAAAGGCCTCTTTTCCAGGACAGCACTGTTCAGCTGCCTGTCCAAAACCTGCAAAGTGGAGAAACTAAATTTAGCATTTGTATGTAGTTCAAAAGCTTCCCATTTTCAAATCATATCACGTCAGATCATACTAACCACAGTCTTGACCAGTAATCATTTTTAATGATGTATTTCTAGTGCCAGTGAAGTGCTAATCCCCTTTTCAACCCTACTGCAAATACAGTATTAAGTACGTCAATTCCTTTCAATGCTACAGTGAAGAAATCAAGAATCTTAGCTTTTAAACAAGGAAAAAAAGACAGGAAAAAAAAGTAGAAGAAAACTGCGGGGTATTGCTACTCTTGCACTGTCTTTAAACAATGTGCTTCTGAGCTTTGCTCAGTGTTCCTGACTAGCAAGGGAGCTTTGACCTGCCTGCCCACAAGTCTGTGTCCCATTAAAGGGCTTGTCTGCCTGGAGAAGCCTTTGCTCCATGGCCAGCTCCCATGGAGAGTGTATGGCTGACAGGATTACCTGTGCAGCCATCCTGATTCAGCTTTATGAGGCTCACAGATCACAGCAGATGTAGGGTTCCAGTTACCAGTCATACTAGATGTGTACACTCCTCTTAGGGAGAAAGTTGACCTGGAACTCCAGTGTGGAATTGCCTTTCCCAGCCATGTTTCTGGAAACCTGGCTCTGAGTAGATCTTTAGGTACAAACACATCTTTAAATGGAAATTACATATCACTTTATTATCAATATTCCCTTCAGCAAAAGTAGACTAACTCAGAACTTACTTCGTCTTTCAGATCAAAATAAATAGAACCATTAGCCAGGACAGGTGTATTCTAAATTTTTCCACTTACAGGGCATTGATCCTGCTACAGCTGCTGCTTGGCACTGTTTGGAGCTGTTACATTGCAAAGTTCAAGGTCAAAGATCCGCTGAATATCTCTGAATAAAAGTACCTCAAAGTTCACTCAGTAGTAAATGCGCTCAGTAAGGATATGCTCATATTTCTGACTTTACACTCAGTTCATTTTCAGGAACATGCTTTTTTATCTTGGCAGCTTCAGAAGAAGTTTGGAAACATCTTCAGTCTCCAGAACTGCTGGACCAACGTGGTAGTGCTGAATGGGTATAAAACAGTGAAGGAAGCCCTGGTCCACAAATCAGAGGACTTTGCTGACCGGCCATACTTTCCAATATACGAACACATGGGCTACGGAAAGAATTGTGAAGGCAAGTCCCATGACAATGGACATTCCTTGATGGCACTAGCAAGAGAAGGATTGGGTAGAGGCAAGATTTTCTCAGTGCAGTGCACCTTGGTGTGGCCCCCTGGTCAACCTCCTTGCATGTCTGGCACCCTTTGGTGGTGCTAAACTTGGATTTGATTAAATGGGGGCTCCCCTTCATGGCTGTAGTACAGCTCCAGCAATCACACACTTCTTCACCTGTGTAAGGACACTATAAATGGTACAACCTTTCTGCCAGCTCCCAACAGCCACAAATTAGTACTTATGGTGCTTATGTAAGACAAAATGCTTATGGAAAATGGTACATGTAAGTTGCAAAAAATATGATAACTTTAATTCAAGACAGAGTATTTTGCTGCATCCTGCCCACATCACATCCTCAGCTCCTGTGTGGTGGCACAAGCTGCAACACACTTCACACAAGCTATGGGAACAATGCTGAATGTTTTGGAGAGGTGATTCCTTTATCCTTAGCAGCCCTTGTTGCTCCCTTTGAATCCCCCTACATCTTTGCCCAGCCATGCACAAGCTTTAGAAGGTGCAGTGATCCCTTTCTGAATTGCTGTCTGAACAAGCTGCACAAGGTCAGACTGTTTCATCTGTCCATACAGACCTGTACCTCCAGACTCACAACTGCTGTTCTCTAGCACCATTCACTTGATGTACAAGCCACATATCTGACATTTCTTGCTCATCCACAATTCCAGGGATTGTTGTAGCAAGATATGGACACGTCTGGAAGGAGCTAAGGAGATTCTCACTCTCTACACTGAGGAACTTTGGCATGGGAAAGAAATCCCTGGAGGAGCGAGTGGTAGAGGAAGCTGGATTTCTTTGTTCTGAAATCGAGTCTGAAGAAGGTTTGTGACATCCACAAGGATGGGGAAATCACAGAAAAAGGCCATACAGTGATGCAGAGAGAAGTAATGCTACAGCCACTCCTGTTTGCATGCAGGGCTCTCTTCCCCTGCAAATGCAGCGTTCCTAGTCTATGTGCCCTCCTTGGAGCCTCTTCTGCTTTGCACAGCGGGGCTACTGTAACACTAATCCATTTGAAACAGTAAACAAATAGGAAATTAGAAATAGGGAGGTAAAACACAGCTATTCCCAGAGCTCAGTAACTCTAACTTGATAAAGTTTAGTGGAACATACTGATATTATCACATGCAATAAAAGTGCAGCTGACAGTTCACAGCCTGTCATCCAGACACAGAACAAAGTGTTACCTGTCAAGTCACAGAACAGCCCCAACAGCTCAGTTTTTCTTGGGAATTTTCTTCTTTAAAGATAGAGCAACTAAATATTAGTAAGAACGAGATTATTTCACTTCCTAGTGTGATGCTATGAGTGGTCTGGGGGCTTTTTCTCCTGGCGTCATCAAGGTGGCATTTGTGTATTCTCACTGCTGACACATGAGGTCCAGCAGTTTGGTGTTGCTGAGCTTCATGGCTTGGTCTCCATTTCCATTTTCAGGTAAATCTTTTGATATACACGTTCTCTTAAATAATGCTGTCTGCAACATGATCTGCAACATTGTCTTTGGAGACCGTTTTGACTATGGTGATGAGACATTCAAGAAGCTGTCACAGTTATTTCAAAACTCCTTGGATCAGGAAACTGGATTCCTGCCTCAGGTAAGCCACAAGCTGTAAGAAGCTGCCCTCTATTACTTGAGAGAATTTAGTTTTCCTCATTTTTCTTTTTTTGCATCATGTAATATCTCCTCTCTCTTTCTTTGTCCCCTCTTTGGTTCTCACACCCCAGCTTCTTAACGTGGTGCCCATTTTGGTGCGGGTCCCTGGAGTGGCACAGAAGCTTTTTCGAGCACAAAGGGAGTTAATGGACTTCATAGATGTGGCCATAGATAAACATGTGAAGACCTGGGACCCTGCTTACACCCGAGATATCACGGATGTATTTTTAAAGGAAATGGAGAAGGTAGGCTGATACTAGCAGACCCTCCAGGATCAGGAGTAGTTTCTTTGCCAGTTCAAGCTTGTGAAGCTGACTTTCTTCCTAGAGCTGCACAAAACCTCTTACCAACTAATTTCCTACTTTTTCATTCCATGCTCTATCTTGAGAAGAAAGGTATTCTTCATGCCGGAACCTCTTTTATTGTCTTAGGACACCATGTTATCTGTTGATGCTCTTGTTTGCATTTTCTGCCTTCACACTTCCTTCAGAATCTAGGAACTTCCTTCTTTCCAGCCTACAGAAATATGAAGGCTTCTAAAAGGCAATAATTGAGAATTCGCTAAATGTCCTAAGTTTGCACCAGGGAACAAGTCAGCATGCACGATTCTGTGTAATGTCGGTGCCTCAATGACTGATGCCTCCAGATCAGTCAAAAACTGGAGCAACGGATTGACTTTTTGGAGTCATTGCCCCATCCGCAGCCTGCCTTTAAACCAAGATATGATTTGAAACCAGTGTCTTCTTTGGGATATATATATTTTTGAATTGCTTGCTAAGAACTCATTTGCTAGATCTCAGAGGAAGGCCTAAATTCTGAACTTCACTGAAATTAAAAGGAGTCTTTCTTTGAATTCAGTCAGGCACAAAGTCAGTATAAAATCAAAGATATTTGGGTCAGCCTGTCCATCTGCCATGTGTTCCTGCACATGGATTCACTACATTTCAAATGCCAGATGATCAATATTACCAAATTCTGCTTGCAAATCACTTCCCCCATCCAAATCCTCAGACTGCACTGCTGCTCTGCGTTACAAACCCTGCCATGCTGTGGGGGTCGGGCACCTCCAGCCCATGGGCAGAGCAACGTGACCCACGTTACTCTGCACTGAGCAGTACAGCCTGGGGGTGGGTGCTGTCTCTTGTCACATCCCTCTTCTGTTCACTAACATCACCTGATAGCCAGTCTGATAAATCCCTCTCCTGAGTTAACTTGGGTCAAGTCCATCCCAAACTCCCTTGTCTGAGATCATTTATTGGAATAACAGTTGAGTCTTAAATGCATTATTAATTGCTATCCATATTACAACAGCATCTAAATATACAGAATAACTTAACAGAAGCTAGTCCCTAGGAAAGGGAAGTATACAGAGGATTAGAAAAGACAAGCAGATGAACTCATGCAGAGAGCTTGTCATATCTCATATGCTAACAAATTTGAGCTCAATTAGCATTTGGATGAGAGACCAGTTTTGCTAGAAGTGGTGTTGCAGATTTAGTAGGAAGCAATAATCCTTTAACCTGATAGCCCTGATCTTTTATTTTTCAATAGTAAGAAAACACCAGGGCAGGAGCAGTGAGAATCTGTAATGCATAGCTAGAGATAACCCCCTGAAAAAAATGCTAATTTTGCATTTGCCACATCAATGCAGCCTCCTCTCTACTCTGTGGCTTTTATCATCTGATCAAACCTGAATAACTGTGCTCCTCTGGGGGAAGATGTTACAGTGAGTGGCAAGGGCCTGCTGGATGTTTGAGCTGAAGGCACAAGGTGTTTACTTCTGTCCTGAAGGCAGGAGTAGCATTCTTCTCTGAGTATACTGGAGGTGGTTGAGGACCTTCAAATACAGGAGGGAACAGAGTTACAAAGTACATCACTCATGCTCAGACTGTTGCTTGTGCTGTGCTCTACTCTTCCAATAAAAAGCAGGAATGCATCCTAAAAAATGGATCCAGTGCTTCTCAGCACTTCTCTGGACAGTGATCTTCTTCCCCAACAAATACCGCAGCTCCAATCACCCACTTTTTTGCTCTCCACAGGGTAAGGCAGCTGAAGAGAATGGTTTCCACCATAACAACCTTCGTCTGGTTGTCCAAGATTTGTTTACAGCTGGTTCTGAGACCACCTCCACCACTCTCCGGTGGGCATTGCTGTACATGCTGCTCCACCCAGAAATACAGAGTAAGTCAGAAACTTACCTACGGAAATGTAGCCTCTTCCCTTCAAGACTCATTTTTTCACAAGGATTACACAATGAGGAACTGCTTTGATGATTGTTGGTCTAGCAGAAACAGAGGAGAAACACTTCCCAAACAGCTGTTCTGGCAGGGGGTAGCCACGATAAAAAGACTGGAGTTTGAAGGGCAAGTTCGCTCTTGCCTTCATTGTGAGGGCTTCACCTGGGGACTGGCTGTGGTCAGTGTAGGCTCTTCCAATATTTGGAATAGATGCTGATTGGTTTAAATTCTCTAATGCCACTCGGCCAGCTACCCTTCAAGCTGCATAGAGGAGGGGTAAGGTAGCATATCAAGTGGCAAGGCCTTGATAAGGGTGCTATGAGCAAAGAACAGTTATACATAGCCACCGATCAACTGAAAAATGCCTTCCTGTCTCTAACTGCTTGTCCTGTTCTCACACAGTGCTTACAATCTCATGCAGCCAGTCTTCCTTCAGCTTGTACCAGCTGCCTCTGGTCCTCTAAGAGTCCTCTAATTCTTTATCTCTTCTGCTTTCAGGTAAGGTCCAGGCAGAGATTGATAGAGTGATTGGCAGAGAGAGACCCCCCAGCATGATGGACCAAGCAAGCATGCCTTACACTAATGCTGTGATCCATGAAGTGCAACGCTGTGGGGATATTGTTCCTGTTGGGTTACCTCACATGACGTACCGGGACACCGAGTTGCAAGGCTTCTTTATTCCCAAGGTGACCGTGACCACATAAGCAACACAGCAACCTCTCCTTTTGCAACTGCCAGGCATGAGGTGGGGATGATCCCATCCAACCCTGCAGTATTGCACTTCCAGCCTCAATTACAGTCACTGTTGAGCACTAAAATGGGACACTTTGAAATGCTAAATTCAGGCAGATGGTCACATCTGTGTTCTAGGCTCACAATTCTTGTATGGGAACACAACTGCAGCGGCAGCTCAGCGCAAAGGTTTCCTTTCCTCTCAATGAGCCGTGATATTCACTGCCTGTCAGAAGCAGCCTAACAGACTCTCTGGAGGCACTGAACACCAGCTTACTGGCTTTCCTGAGATGCTAGTAGTGAAATCTAATCTCTGAAGCTACTCAGTTGCCATTGGCATTCAGACCAGTTTCACTGTGACAAGCAGCTGCCCTGGCAGCAGTGGCAGAATTTAAGCCTGAGATAGTTTTGTAATTTTTTGTAGCCGTGTGGTATCTCCTCTGATTTAGAACTTTGACATGTGAAACAGGAAAGCTTTGTGATTTTCCCTGGTCCCTGCAAAAGTTGGGCTTTGAAGTCTGTCAGTCAGCTTTTTCTCTGCAGCTATAAAACAAGTCCAGGAGGATCTGAGAAGCAGAGGCTGTTTCCACTGTGTAACTGTGAAATTGGCATTTGCACGCTACAGCCTCTGTAAGGCTACAAATTGCAAAAGTTCGGGTGCTTCAGAGTGTAGGGCAGGCACAAAATGCCATTGGAAATGGGCCCTGCTTTACCTCTGCTTCAAATAAGATGCAGAAGTGGAAAAGGGTGCTTTTAGTTGGCATTCAGGGACTAAAGAGGAACCAACACTGTTCTGTTGTGCCAAGATAATGCTGCAGTTCTCACTTAAGTTGTTTCCTCTTGTGGGGGAGTGCAGGGGACCACAATCATCACCAACTTGTCTTCGGTGCTGAAGGATGAGACAGTCTGGGAGAAACCAAACGAGTTTTACCCCGAACACTTCCTGGATGCAAAGGGGCACTTTGTGAAACCAGAGGCCTTCCTGCCCTTCTCAGCAGGTAAATCTGAGGGGAGGATCCAGCTGCAGGTCAGAAGCACAGCTGGAGGGTGACTGGCTCCCCCCGCGGCAATTCCAGCATCGATTATTGCCCTCTCTGACACATTTCCTCTTCCCTTTCTTGCAGGTCGCCGTGCCTGCCCGGGAGAACAGCTGGCCAGGATGGAGCTCTTTCTCTTCTTTACCACTCTCCTGCAGAAATTCACTTTTGTGCTCCCTGAGGACCAGTCCAGGCCACGGGAGGACGGTCACTTTGCACTCACCAACTCTCCACACCCATACCTGCTGCGAGCTCTCCCAAGATAGGTGCACACCACTCCCCTTCCACTGACAGACCACCACCGCCCAAACTCTGTCAGGAACATTGCAGATCTAGGCAGGATCATGCCATGCTCAATCTCAAGTCTGTGCAGAAGGCCACAGCTGTGTAAAGTAAGGATCTAGGCCAGTATCTTGTTGAGCTTAATTCTAGTTGTGCTTCTTGAATCAGACAAGAGAGCTTCAGCTTCAACAACAAGGTGACATTACAATGTAGTTTCAGCGTAGTGCTTCTGGAAAATCTTACCATCCAGGATATTCATGTCCCCTTCATTCCTTCCTGTTTATTACACACTTCTGTGTGTTGAACAAATACTGCACTGTCTTCATTTCTAGCCTCAAAGAAAGTAAGTTTTAATCCTGACAGCCCTTATGTCACACTATGTCTCCAGTAGGAGTAAATACCAAGGAGTACATAAATAATCCAGATGGTGTTTTAGCCACAGAAGAAGGTCATTTGTGAAATACAGAAATTTTGATAAATACATTTAAAGAGAAATCCCGGTGTTTAGATTTATTATCTCTTTCAATTATTTTTCTTTTATTTTTGGCATTACATAAATGCCAAAAATACAAAAGCTCTTGGGCAGGTTTGGAACTCACCTGGGGATGGAGTTAACACTGTTTGAAACTGTATGGCCATAGATTTCAGAGCTGCCTCTCTCTTTCTTCTTGCAATATCCCTGACAAATTGTTTGCAAGATATAAAGATATGTTGATGTTTAAATTAGGAGTAGCCCACTTACCATGTCTAAAGAGACAGTAGCACAAAGGAGCTCCTACTTATAACCGCCACTAAAAAAAACATAAATAAATCTGAAATCGAGTGCACGTGTGCAGTAGTAATTTTGTGTAATAGTAATTTTGGAAGCTATGAAAGTTATGGAATTGTGCATATACTTACTAACAAAATTAAGATTTGAACTTCAGCAGGAACTGCACATTTGCACGTTTATGTTTTTCATCAACAAAATAACTTGAAAGAATAAAAGTGATGTGAAATCTCCTTTCTCGCCCCTCCTCTTTGTGGTTGTCTCAGTCCTGCTGTGCTCCTGCCTCAGATACTCACCTGAGATTTCTCTCCTCACACCCAGCACCTGCGCCTTTCAAGATCATTTCAGTGTTACTTTTCTGGTCTGTTCAGTGACACCGAAGTGCATGTGTTCGGATTTATAGGGGCCAGCACATACCCCAATGTGTTTAAAGGAAACTTAACTTTGGAGAGGTCCCGGCACTCGCTTATTTGGATAAAACGTGGGTATAGCTAAAGTAGGGAGTGTCTTTTCCAGCACGCAAGAGTGACTGAGAGAAAGTCCACTTGCCTGACCGACCGAACAGCAGCCGATGGCGGCGCTCCAGGGCAAAGGGAACAAATGGCTCGCTCCAAGTCACAGCCCCAGCCCTGCCCTGAGGGAGGAGCGGGCTCTGAGGGGCGGGGCAGACCCACGGCCTCAGGAGGCGGGGCCCGGTGTGGCCCCAGCCAGCAGCTGCTCAGTCCCTTGCACGGTGATTGGGTGATTGGCGTTTCTTCCGACCAATCGAATAGGAGGCGGCCAGCCCGAAAGGCTGGAGTGACAGCTCAGCTGGCCAATAGGAGCAGTTGCCCTGCCCTGTGCATTCCCGCGGGCGGCGGGGAAGGTGGCAGCGGCATCAAGATGGCGGTGGCTGGCAAGGGAGTGGTGTCGGCCGCCGTGAAGCCGATCTTCAGCCGGGATCTGGGCGAGGCGAAGCGGCGCGTCAGGGAGCTGTACCGGGCCTGGTACCGCGAGGTGCCCAATACGGGTGGGTGAGGGACACGGGGCCTGCCGCGCGGGCTCAAGGTCGGAACGGCCTTAGTGACATTGGTGCAGCCGGACGAGTGACAGTGTAGCGATTTTAGGGTTGAGTTGCGCGTTGCTGGTGGAACAAGTGCAGAACGACGTGGATGACCGCAGTAGGTGTTGTGTTTCTCTTAGTGCACCTGTACCAGCTGGACATCACGGTGAAACAGGGGCGGAACAAGGTGCGGGAGATGTTCATGAAGAACGCCCACGTTACGGATCCACGCGTGATAGACATGCTGGTTATTAAGGTACACACAGTTACTTCTGATTTGTTGAAGCTGCAGAGAACGTGGCTGATGGTGGTGAGTGTGATGGAGGAGAGGAACAAGTTTGTACCAGCCTGTCTATGGAGTGGTTGTCTCTTGCACTTGGATTGGTAATATCTATGTCAGCAAACCTGTTGATAAGGGATTGGGTGGCTTTAGAATTCAGCAAGTGTATGTCAAGCAATGCGACAATTAAAACACTAAGTTTGTTCCTTTTTTTTGTTGCTTGCTTGCTTGCTCGCCCTTTTTTTAACAACAAAGGGAAAATAGGTGCTGCTCACTAGTTTACTATTAAAAATGAACTTTCTTCCCTCTACAGTCCTTCATTGGATCGGAAAATAGTTTTTTTCGCTGATTCTGAAACATATTACAGTGTCAGTACTTGGTGGGAAGCTGGTTTTGGGTGGCAGAACACTCCGGCTCTGTAACACATCTGATGGTGTTACAGGCCTGAGAGACCTGTCTGCTTCAAAGCAATAGTCAGCACCTCAGGCTTGAAAATGTGTCTGAGCAACAGAAACACCTCTGCAGTTCTAATGCATTAGAAAGCTTCCAAACAATGACTGCCATGCCAACAAAACTCACCTGTTTTGTTTCTTGCATTTCAAGACAATTACTCTGACTTTACAGATGAAAAAATCTGGAAACAAAATCTTAGATAGTATGCTAGGTGGCAATTCTAGGCAGTCTCATTTTGCTCTGTGCTACCATCCTATAAAACGAGTACAAAACAATGAAATTGTGAAGAATTTGCATGTCTCAGTGGCAGTGGTACTGGTGCAAAGCACTTGGCAGCAGTTAATTTTACAGCTGAAGTGTTACTGTTCACCCAAATTCAGTAGAGGCGCTCGAAAGTTAGGAATGTTGTGTAGAATTTTATGGGAGGTGCGGGTCAGGAAAGAAACAAAGCAGGTTTTAAGAAGGAGACAGAGTCTCTTGCCTCTTTCACAGGGCTGGGAAGCTGTGCTGCAGAGAAATCCATGGAAGTACCAAGGCAGGAACAATATATTTGTGTCACAGTGCAGGTGATGCACGCAGGCTGTAGGGGTACAGAACTGTTGATGCAGCTATTATTTGTGTAGGTGTTTTTAAGTTCACTCAAATAACTTTCACAGTACTGCGTGGTTAGACTTGGGCTCTAACTGCCAACTAGTCTAAAATTCTTTTGTGTGTGTGCAGGGAAAAATGGAGCTTCAAGAAACCATTCATGTCTGGAAGCAGAGGACTCATGTCATGCGGTACTTCCACGAGACGGAAACCCCGCAACCTAAAGACTTTCTGTCCAAATTCTATGCGGGCCACAATCCCTGAGGAACTGACTCTGTGTCTTCCTGCCCTATATTACAAATAAAGTTCTATACAAGATTCTCTAGCATCTTAAGAGCCTAATGACTAGGCGAATCCAGAGCATGTGCAAGCCGTTATGATCTGTTTGAAGAGCTGTCATTTCCTAGTTTTGTCAGTGTGTATTTTCAGTGGATGGCATTTATCCCATCACTTGCCCTGGGTTGTCTGCTGAATAACCACAACACAGCCTGGCAGCTGGTCTTTGTGCTTAGCCTGCAGCCCCATCTGTAGATGTTAGCTCTGTGAGGAAAAGGGCAGAAATGTTCTTGTGCTTGAGGTATATGTGTATTTATGCGGTGTCTTGGAATTTCATCCTATGACTTTGTTGACCTTGTGTTTTTTATTGGACATTAGTCTCCTTCATTTCTCACAGAGAAAATATCCTAATGGTAGGCAAATAAATCCTTGTGCAATAAAACATCAGCAGAGTCCATTTCTCTGCTGTAAAATGAAATTTCCTGGAAAAAGGGGATTTTTACTGTTTTCTAGAATAGGAAGGCTCTGTAAGAGCTTCTGAAGCCTAGCAGGAGAAGGTGTCCTGCCATCACCTCATCCACTGAATCAGGAATTACTAGTTCCCTTTTGAGAGGGATAAGGAGAATTTATTCTCTCAGCAGAGAACAGGTTTTCAGCAAGTAACTGGGTGCTCTTCCAGATGTGCCCAGCACTGGATGTTTGTAGTACACTCAAAATTCTTTTTTCCAGCCTAAATAAACATCTTTTTATCCTGTAAGTCCTGGGGCTTTCTTCCCCATGAGGACTGTAACACAGCACTCCTCAGGGATGTGTACAGAGCTACCTTGGGGCTCCAGGTTTGGCATGTTTTTAAGAAGAGGGTTGACGAAGTCAGGAGGGGCCCAGGAGGGACAAAGCAGTGAAAAGGATTTTGGCAGCGTGTAAAACAGAAGTAGGTACATATTTGGCTCCCAAGAGCAGATAAACTGGAACAACTGCTTCTCAGGTGGCATTGGGCAAGGAGGGGGCAACTCAGATACCAAGTGACTCAAGAACCTGACAGCTGCCTTTAGCTGCAGCTCTTGGGTTACTCAGATTACAGGCTCCCTTTTGTCTAGTAGCCATGCTGGAGAGTAATTGAGCAAACATTAGAAGCTGTGCCAAAGAATAAGGGAACAAATGTGGTGTTGGAACTATACACTGCTCCCAATTCAACAGCAACACCAACAAGGAAGGAAGAAGTGGGCAATCAAGAGGCCAGATCTAGTCACCAGAAACCATGAGACACTGGGGCAATGCTGGCTTAAGAAAAATAAATTGACCAACCTCTCAAGGTTTCATTTTGAGAGAACAGCTGGTCTGCCGTGACTAAAGATACTCTTCCTATGCCATAACAGCAAAGAAGACCTTTTAAGTCTATGATGCAAGGATTTAAGTGCAATAGCAAACACTTTTATGAAAAGAGGAGTTGAAGCTCATACAGTGAAGAAAACAAATACCTTAGGGCTCTTTCAGAAGGAAGTACTAAACTACCTAGGAAATATTAGATACCTGGAGCCAGTGTTAAGAGATTAAATGCTATAAAACACATGAACAAGTTCATTTGCAACTTGTGAACTCAACCTTTTACCAAAGCCACTCAAGAGTTTTAACTCTGTGATGATAATACATCTTTCATCTTCAGTGAGGTGAAGTTCATGATACAGTCCCCATCAGATACAGCTGCTAGGTTGTGGAACAGTGCCATTGTCAATGTGCACTCCATTCTTTAACAGGGCTGTGTTGTGGGGCTGCTGCTTCCCCTAGGATTCCACATGTCCTGTAGATCAGTACTGAGTTACTGAAAGGCCTCAAAAGAGAAAATAAGCATGAAGAGAGCCTCCCTACTGGAACACACATCCAGAGATAGAAAGGTTAAGACAGAAGTGCTAGGACATAGGCAAATAATGTATAAAAACACAGGACCAAAGTTGCACATGTCAATCTCTGGGTCTTTAATTTAAAGTGTTTCCCATGTTGCTAATTAAAGGCATCCCAAGCAGTCTCTGATGAGGTGAGCATGTGTGTGCAAGGATGCAGGGCCTATCAAGTACTTCCTTCAACCCTGATTACAGATTTCCAGCATACAGAGATGTGCAGGACACTCACTGGCAAAAGGGGATACAAAGCCCCCTGTCCCCTTTTGGAAGGGCAAAACACAGGTGACAGATGTTGGAACCATTGTTTTGTCAATGGCTTTCTACTTTCTGTTCTTCTGTTCCAGTGCTGCAAATAGAAAAACAAGGTGTTAAAGATACACTACTGAGCTGCAGTCTGCATCCTCCTCCCAAAACTACACAAGATGGGGTTTACATAAAGGGAATTAACAACAGGCTAGTGCAGTCTTTGCAATCTTTTAAGTCTTAGCTTTTAGCTGCACAGTGCATGCTGGAAAGCCCCTTTATCAACTGGAATACATCCACCAAACTGACTATAAATCTACATGATTTACAACTTCTCTTAAAACAGTTTCTTTGTTCTATAAAGAATCAAATACACCCAAACTCAAATCTTTACACAAGAGCAAGCTAAACAGAATAATGGAAAATGGTAGAAAGTGTAGCACAGTGCAGATAAAGGTGAATTATTTCCATTCTTCCTTTCTGCAATACGTCTGAATGGTCCAACTACTCCAGTGTTGTAACACCCAGCAGACAGTTTGTTCTGATGGGTTCTGGAATGCTCTTAAATTGTTCACCTATATCAGAATTTCAGACAGTACATGATTCTGTTTTAAAAGAGTCATTCTCTGTGTTAGGAGAAGACTTTTAAACAGGTAAACAAGTAAAACAAAATAATGGAATCTTTTAGGTTGGAAAAGACCTTCAAGTTCATTGAGTCCCAGTTGCTAACCCAGTACTGCCAAGTCCACTGCTAAACTATGTCCTTAAATGCCTCATCTACACCTTCTCTAAATACCTCCAGGGCATGTGACTCCACCACTTACTTCCCTGGGCAGCCTGCTCCAATGCTGGACAACCCTTTCCCTGAAGAAATGTTTCCTAATATCTAATCTAAACATCCCCTAGCAAAACCTGAGGCTATTTCCTCTTGTCCTGTTGCTTGTTATTTGGGAAAAGAGACTGAACCCTACCTGGCTGCAGCCTCCTTTCAGGTAGTTGTAGAGAGTGATAAGCTCTCCCCTGAGCCTTCTTTTCACCAGGCTAAACAGCCCCAGCTCCCTCAGCCACTCCTCATAGCAGGTGTGCTTCAGACTCAGCAGCTCTGCTGTCCTTCTTTGGGTGTGTAATGTAGGAACACTGAAGTCTCTCTGTTGTCTGCAGTACAGATACCTCACTGACTACATTTTATTTCTGATTCAGCTGGCAAGATCTAAAACACCATCACTTTTTTCAGTCTCTAAGAAATGCCTGGCATGGAGATTGCACAGATACCAGTCTGGCCTACTCTGGTACAAAACAAAAAATTTCATAGCCAAAGGCATATCCGTGTCCATGTGTTTAACTGCAAGTGTATCTTTTAAGCTGTTGCTGGCTGTATTTCCTTGTCTGAGATTCTCCTCCCTGCCCCAAGCCAAACGGGAAGCACAAATTAGATTGCTGGTGTAGTTAATGACATACCCTTTAATCATCGTCATCGTCATCCTCTGGGACAAAGATATCATGTTCTTCAAGTAAGGCTGCAAAGTTCTTACTGATCTGAGTGCCAACATACAGGAAAGGGATCACGACGCTGAACACTCTGAGGAGGCCGAAGGGCGTCTGTAAGGAGTCGATTGTAAAAAGTGGATCTTTACATCCAAGCAACTCGCATTGTGGCTGAACCGGCGCACTCCCGGCTCCCCAGGCACCCGGAGGGCCCGGGGAGCGGCCCGCAGAACGATTTCCGTCCCCGCAGTGCCAAGCACCGCGCTTTATGATCGCATTAATTATAGCGTTACAAACACTCCCGCACCAGCGAGCGGGCAGCCCGGGGCGGGCAGGGAACACCCGTGGCTTAGGGAGGGGGGGCGGTCGCCGGTGACAAAGGGCGGCGCGTAGGCGGGTATTGATGTCCCCCGTGCGTCGCAGCGCTGCCTGGCTCGGGGGGACGTGGGGGACACGGGCCCGGCGAGCCCCGCACGCTCGGGGGCCGCTCCCGTCTCCCTCCCGCTGCCGAGTGCTTCCACATCCCCGCCCGCAGTCCCCCGCTCATTGGTCCCAGGCACTGTCACTCACTTCCACGGTCCCACCCACAGCAGCTGCGCCCGCACCGATTGGCCACCGCTGCCGCCCGTTGCTGTCGCCTCCGCCCGCTCGCCCCTCACTCACCTTAACCGGCTTGGGCAAAATGGCGCCGCTGCGGGTTACGGTGGCGCCCCGGGAGGGCACCAGCGGCACGGCCGGGGCCGGGGCCCGGCCCGGCCCGCTCCAGCCCGCACGCCCCGAGCGAACCACGGTAGCCGCCAGGAGCCGCCCGGCTGCCGCTGCCATCGTCCCGCCTGCCCCGAGACGCGGCCCAGCCCAGGCGTCACCTGGGATCTCGCGAGGCTTGTGGGGAGGCGGTGAAATCAGCACTGCGCATGCTGTGCGCGGGGAGAGGCCGCGCCACCCGGGGGCTGGCGGCGTTTCTCGGTGCCCCGGGGGACGGAGGCAGAGAGGGTCCGGGCCGCCCCCCGCCGCCTCCTGGCAAGGGGAAACCGGGCCGGGGGAATGGCCAGGCCCTGCAGACACGCCAGGGGCTCCATGGATCCATTAACAGCGCACGGGCTACAAATCAAACCGGTTTATTCGGCTTCGCGGCATAAAATACAAACTAAACAATGTAATGGGATGCGTAATACAAGTTCCGCGTGTAAAACAAACTCTAAACAATGTAATACAATGTATAATACAAGTTCCGCGTGTAAAACACAGGCGCATGCAAAACCATCTCCTAAAACAGGGAACACGCCCTACCTAAAACAGAAGCACTTGGAAAGGCAGGATTGGCTCGTAGTGTTTTCCAGGTGATTGTGCGGAGAGAACACGAGTTCGGTGCTGCTGGTGAAAGACGCCCCCGTGCCTTTCAGTGGGGCTTTTTTTCAGCTTCTCTCAAAGGCAGCCGAGAGAGGTAACATTGAGGGGTAGCTCCCCCAGGCACTGTTAGTGCAATAGCTACTGTGACACAAAACGCCTTGGTCGTGATTGTCCACCCCATGGCTAAGAGTGGCCACCTTCAGGTAAGGGTAACCGTCAGGTTACTCTTCACCTAGACTCAGTGGAAAACAGCACAGTTTAAAAATAAAATAAAAGATGTGCAGAAATTATACGTCATGGGCTCAAATATGAAATGCCAGCCTCAGAAAAATATAAGGATTAAGTCAACTATTTTAGCAGGCCATGTCAGAATTGCCCTTCCTCTTTCAATTTCTTTTAAATTTCAGTATCTTCCTCTCATCGCCTGTGCACTAAAGAAAACTCTTAGAAAAGGATCTTAGTTCAGTACTTTAAGTGAAGTACCCATTCAACTTCAGCTCACCCTTTGCCTAGGTACCTGTTTAGATAGACATTCTCTACTTTTAAAAATAAAAAGGGAAAGTGGAGGCAGGAGATGAAACAGTCCAAACTTGAATGACTGGAGAAAAACCCTGGGTGGCAATCAGCCTTATTTTGCTGGCAGGGACAATGTGCAATGAAAACTCTCTGCCTTTCCTGTAACAACCTCTGCCTGCAGAAAGACAGACAGGCTGCTCCATTAGCCAGCTGAATGTTCAACCCCAGGAAGCTGAAATCCCGACCTCCTGCCTGGGGGCTGCTTCAAAGACACTGCCAGCACAAGCAATTCAGCTGGGCTGGCTCCATAGCCCCATCTCTGAGGAGGCACAGCAGCACTCAGGTGCTTCCTGACTAATGAAGCAAGTGGCAGTGATCATTAAAAAACCTGTACTCCTACACAAATTTGGGCAAGGCTCCAACATGGCTGCTACAACAGTGGGAGGGTAAGGAAACCCTGATCAAGTCCATCAAAAGGCCCAGGCATGGATGGCTGGGCTGAGCATAAATGTGGATCGGGATTCAGCCATTTTCTTGTCAGCATTGCAGAATTAAACACAGAATGATTCCAAACACAATGAGATGGGAAGCAGAGCGCAGTGCCTCATTTGCAGGATTTGGGATTTAGCTGGGATATGGGCTAACGCAAAGGTAGGTAGCGTGGAAATTGTGCTGTTTGAATGGGACAGATTAAAGCATTAAATATAAGCTCTTTAGTAGTGTTACGAGCACAATCCTGGCTTATTAAAACACACTAAGCTTCTTAAAAGTGAAACTGCCCTTAAATGAATAATACTGTCTCAGATTCAGTTCTGACAGAACTGGCTTTGTTAATTTATCTTCCCTTTCAAGTCACTCCCAATTCTTGGGTCTCATGTAGGAACTGCCACTACATTTTGATTTGTTTTGGAAGTTGGGTCTTTACTGTCAATCTGCCTTACGTTAATCTGAGACATCAGGAATATTCTCTCTGTATTACATTAAAAAAATATAACCACAGGAAAATGCTTAACAAATTTGACCTTGGTCCCAAAATACCCATGCTCAGAGCAAGGAGGCACCAGGTAGTGCAATCCCCTGATGCTGCTGTCCTGGCATGGGAAAAGGGACACATTTGCAGCCAGGAATGCTGCAGTACCGAACTTTTCAACCAGCAGGATAGGGAGGCAGAAATGGCCCCTATGTCCAACCAGCTAAGGTGCTGAGGAAGCCAGGGCCTTGCCCCATGGCCACCTGCTCCCAATCTTTCTGAACTATTTTCACAAAAGCCAAAGAAAAAGAATCCTCCCAAACTTAAAGACCCTTGCTGTGAAGTAATACAACCATGAACTGGAGAGGACTGGATTGTGTTACTCCCAAGTGAAGGTTACATTCTCACTGCCCAAAGTCATTTGTAAGATCTAATTTAAGATCTGATTTCCTCTAATATACCATCGAGCTATAATTAGGCAGGAGGCTGGAAGCTCATCATCCAAAACTACCAGAGACATATTTTAAAAGGCACCAAGAGTTAACAGAATTAATTTGATTTCTGCATTGGCTATCTCTACAGGCCATTGCAAAGTAGGAAGCTGAGTGTGTTTAAGTCCAGAAAGGTTCCAGCCAGTCATGATCTGAAATGGGCTTTTGCTTTCCTAGCAAAGCTCTTAATACAAAAGGACAATAAAAACAGGTTTAATGTTTTCAGATGGGAAGCATGCAACTTGATAAGGGAGATTTTTAAACCCCATCCCAAGGGTGTTCTAGTCCCTGGACTTGGCACCCACCTACTTGTACCGTGTGCCTTGTGGCCAAGGTTTGTGACCTACTGATGGACAAGTGTGGTTCCACAGTGAGGTGACAGGCATGCCCTCCCTGCAGCCCTCCCAGCCCGCTGGGAGGACAGGATGTGCTGCAGAGATCAGCCAAGCAATGCTGACATGAAATCAGAGGGAAGCGCCGGCAGGCCGGGTGCAGGCTTGGTAGAAGGCAACAAAATGGCTCTGACACTGGAGAGGCAAGCCTGGACACTCCCACACCTTCACTTCTCCTCCTGAGACCAGGCCTCTCTCCCTCCCCACCCTTCAAAGACTCTCCTCCAACTGTGCAGCACTGCCAGGAGCTGGGCAGAGCCACAGCACTGAGAGAGGCCCTGCAGGAGTGTGGCTCTGGACACTCTTGGGCAAGCAGCCCCATGAGCTGACTGAGCCCTCTATGGCACTTTGCAGGGGCTGTGGTCTAAACAAATGCTGAGAAATTTACTCCTGCCCAGGCAAAGAGGCTTTAGCATCCCTGTATAGGAACAGGGAAACCTTGAGCCAGAGATATTGGCAGGCTTGGTTACCGCTTGACAGAGTCCAGATCAGCCCTGGGGTGATCCTGGTGTCCTTCTGAGGCTTCAGGCCAAGCTCTGTGTCTCCATTTCAGGCTTGCTGCTGAGTATGAGCACATAAAGAGAACTGTTGCAAGACCATGATATCCACATCCTGAAGGATTTAGCTGAAATAAGGGTTAGTGCAGATGAAAGCAAAAAAAAACTATGCAAAAGCCCCAGCTGCTGTGCCAGCAACAGCTGCAGAGGCTCACACGTCCTGTAGTGAGAGAGGCACAAGGCTGGAGGCACGCGCCGGGGCCAGTGGCCTGTCAGAGGCACTTCACAAGAGCCCAGCCTTATCTGCAGCAAAAGAACAAAGGCAGAAGGACTTTGGCACAAGACTACAGACAGTAATAAGTACTGACCAAAAGCAAACTTCCACACTGAGAAACAAAACAAAAACAACAAGAAAAAAAAAGTGGTGAAGGAGAGGTAGGGGTGAAACACCCGGAGCATCCACCGTGTCAGGACAGCAAGTGGCCAAGCCTGTTGGCTGAGGTTCATTGCTGATTTGGGCAGCTCCTATTTCCAGCAGAGAGAGTTTAAGTAAAGGTGGCTCCCGGTGTTACACACTCTCTGGCTGTATAAAGCCTTGTGGAAATTAATATGTGAGGTTTAGAGATTTAAGTCCCTCCCAAGTGAAGCACACACACATCACACTCAGCCATTCAGGAGGGCAGGGGGCAAGCAGTGTCCCTCACTTTACTATTCCTGCATGCAGGACAGGCTGCCAGGCATCAGCTGGCCAGTGACTTGTGTCCTGTGCCCCCAGTCACGGGTGTCCCCTCTTCTGCCTCTCCTGCCACTCCCGCCTCAGCACTGCGATCTCCTGCCCGTACCAGTTGTGCAGCTTGGAGAAGCAGATGGTTTCTGGTGGCACTGGGCTCTCCAGCATGGCTGGTGAGAGGCCAGGTGCTGGGGATCCTGTGGCACTGCTGGCGGCCGAGCGCCGGCGTGGAGGCAGGGGCGGGGGCTTTGTTTGCCCCCCATCGTAGTCAGGGCAGGTGGCTCCACCAGCGACACAACCACCACTACTCCATGTGGAGTAGCCATTCTCCAGGGTGGTGGGCTTCTCCTGGAGAGGCTGCAAGGCAGGGTTGGAGAGATGCCTCTTCCTGCCAGAGGAAGAGGACCTCCTTGGAGACTTACGGCAAGCAGCCAAGCTCTTGCAGGCCTCCTCCAGCTGCTTCTCCAGCTCCCTCACCACCAGCCGCATGTAGTCGAAGCTGGCCCGTGAGAGTGCTTTCACCCAGGCCTCCATGGCAGCCTGCCCGTCAGCCACCAGCACATAGGCCCTGGCACCAGCGTCATCAAAGCGGATGGCAAAGGCAAACTCCTCAGCGGCCTCGCACAGCTCCACGGTGCAGCCCTCCAGGACCACCAGCCCCATGGGCTCCCGGCTCTCCCGCTCCTCGAAGTAGAAGAGGAGGTTGCCCTTGAGGACGAACCAGCGGCGCTGGTAGGAGGTGCCATGGTGGTGGTGCCGCTCCACCCGCTTGCGCAGAAAGCCGGTGTGGTCGGCTGGCGAGTCGCAGGTGGCGTAGTGGGCCACGCTCCGCTCATTCAGCTTCATCGCCCCACCTAGGAGGAGAGGAGAGAGGGGGAAGAGGTTGTCTTGGTGTGAGGAGCATGTCACTGGCCCCACCAGAAGAGGCCTGATCCTGCTCCCAGGGAAAAGCAGCCCCCATTCCAGCAGCCACTGACACAGGACAGCGTCTAACCCAGCAGGTACCCTACAAAGGGCAGGCTGGTTCCTCGCTGCTGCAAAGAGGAGGTCACTACCAGAGCCTCATCACCCAGACACCTGCCTTCTCTGTGAATGCCAACACCGCTGTTTAATTTCTTATTCCACAGGTGACCTACTTTGCTGGTTTTAATGGGGCACATCAAAGAAATTTGCCTCTCTGCCTGCAAGGCACTCATTTTGCTCTCTATTAGAAGGCAGGATAAGGAGGCTGTTTCAGACCCAAGGGCTCTGGAATTTACACTTCTGTCCCCTTTCCCTACTCCCTGTCTCCATGCAGGACCACCCACCCCCACCGGCCCTCCTGGAAGAACTGCCAGCTTCAGCAGGTTCACTAGCAGTGGGATGCAAGGTGCCGTACCAGCTGTGCAGGTCAGACTGCAAACCCTCGCTGTCTTCCTTGGCCAGGCTGCTCCCTAGCTGAGGGTGTCTGAGGCTTTGGCGTGATGAGCACCATCTTTGGTGGAGGAAAAGGATGAAGAAGAAGGAGTTATGAACCAGAACAGTTTGGGACTGACAGAGCTAAGTGTTGTGTCACTCCCACCTCAGAATCCAGGGTCCTCAGCGCAGGCAAGCTGCACTGGAAACTGGGATAGCAAAACTGGGGGAACATGCACTTGCTTCAAAGCCTGAGCCCTATCCCAGCTCAGGCCAGTGCTCCTGTGGGTTTGTTTTCTGGCTCCTGGGTTTGTTTTGGGTTTATTAAAGGAAAAAAATAAATGTTTTGCAGAAGCTGTCACTGCCCCATTTGTGGAGGCCCTTTGGTAGGCAACTCAGCAAGTCAAGGAGGATAGAGCCTTGAGGGGCAGAGCCAGCACAAACCTTTGTGCTTTGTTCAATTGCAAAAGGATTTCCAACCGCTAAAACTCCACACATAGAAATATGCAGAAAACAAACCACAGCCACCACTCCCAGGGCAGATCTGGGCGCTAGGAGCTCCTCACTGCTGAGCAACATCCAGAATCCCTCCTGGAGCCCCTCTCTCCCATCAGGGCTTGTGGGGCACGGCTGAGGACATGGGGGCACGGACCCCCGCTGAAAAATGCCCAAGACCCCGATCAGACACAAGGAAAGGCTGTTCCCTGGAGGTGCTCTGCCCTGGGGAGCTTCCAGCCTGGCACACTGTGGCTGCGGACAGCCGGGGCGGCGCAGGCCGGCCCTGACGCGGGGGGGCTGCGGGGGTCCCACGTGTGCCGTGCTGGGCTCTGTCTTTGTGTGCGGGCGCACGCCCGTGCGATGGGGCTGCGTGTCTTTGTGAGTGTTTGTGCCCCTCCATGGGTGAGTTCGTCGTGTGGCTGCGACCCCCGCGGCCCCGCCGCCGCTCCCGCCCCGCCGCCGCCCTGCCCCGGCCCGGCCCCGGCGCCACCTGGCCCTTCCCCAGCGCCTCCCGTGCGACGGCGGGACCCCGGCCCCTGCCCGGCCCGGCTCACCTCCGGCCGCTGCTGCTCGGCGGTGCGGGGCCCCGGCCCTGCCGCGGCCGGGCGGGGAAGGCTCCTGCGGCTGCCGGGGCCGTCCCGCCGCGCCGGCAGCACCGCCCCGCCAGCGGCCAGGGGGCAGCGGGGGGGCCGGGGACACCGCAGCCAGACCGGAGCCGAGTCCTCCCGCACCCCTTCGCTCAGCCCGACACGTCTGCGGGGCCGCAACCTGGGGGGGACCTAAACCCCCGCTCCGAGTCACTATGGGGTGCAGCAGGCACGGGGGCGGCGGTGACAGGGTGCCAGCAACGCGGTGCAGCGGCAGTGGGGTGCAGTAGGGGCTGGGCGCAGTGCTATAGGCACCGGCTACGGGGTGCAGCTACAGTGGGGTGCAGCACGGACAGGGTCCAGGTGGGAGAGCGATATTAATGGGGCGGCACGGCTGAGGGCTGCAGTACCGGCGGGGCGCGGTAGCTGCGGGCGGGCGGGAGGGAAGGAGGCGTGGGCGGTCCGTCAGCTGATGCGGACGGCATCATGTGAGCGGGGCCGGGCCGGGAGAGCCGCTCCATGCTCCGTGCCGCGGCGGCAGCAGCAGCAGCGATGGAGGCGGTGGTACTGAGCGGGCTGGCCCTGGCCCTGGCGTTGGCGCTGCCCTCCGTGGCCCTGGAGAACGGGCTGGCGCGCACTCCCCCCATGGGCTGGATGTCCTGGGAGAGGTTCCGCTGCAACGTGGACTGCCAGGGGGATCCCCACAACTGCATCAGGTCAGTGGATGGGGCTCGGTCAGGTCGAACTTCAGGCCCGGGATGGCTCTGGCACCGTCTGGGTCTCTGGGACCCCGCGGGGGATGGTGCATGGGAGACGGGAGGCTCAGACGCCCCGGTGCTGGGCCGGAGAGCCCCCAGAGCTGAAGGATGTGGCCAGGCTTTTCAGGCAGCCGGGGAAACGCTTCCCCCTCGGTGAGGTCAATAAACACGGATAGGCTTTAAATAGGAGCGCTGGAGATCCTCCTATGGCCCGGATCAGCCCTCCAGAGCCCCCAGTTAACCCCAAATCCCTCTGCCTGCCTCACCTGCTGAGGCACGAGGGTCGCAGGGTCTCAGCCTGCCATGCCTCGTCAATCCACAGCGAGCAGCTCTTCTTTGAGATGGCAGACCGGCTGGCAGAGGATGGCTGGAGGGAGCTGGGCTACGAGTACATCAACATTGACGACTGCTGGTCTGCTAAGCAGCGGGATGCAGCCGGACAGCTGGTTCCCGACCCCAAGAGATTTCCCAGCGGAATTAAGGCTCTGGCTGACTATGTGAGTGCCTGCTGGAGGCCACTGGGGATCTCTGTCCCCATGCCAGTATGGTGGGAGAGCTGGGAAGGAAAAGAGGACTCTGGTACCTGGGAGACACCTTGGATCCCTTCATTTGCTCCTTGCAGCTCTGTTTTCCTCACAGGTCCATGCCAGGGGCCTGAAGTTGGGCATTTATGGTGACCTGGGCATTTTCACCTGTGGGGGCTACCCAGGCACCACGTTGGAAAACGTGAAGCAGGATGCCCAGACCTTTGCAGCGTGGGGTGTAGACATGCTGAAGCTGGATGGGTGCTACTCGTCCACAGAGGAGCAGGCAAAGGGTAAAAGTTCACCAGCCTCTGGCATTCCTTTCCCTGCTGCTTGGGGTGGGGCAGCTGGCCCTCTGCAGCAGCACCGGGCCAGCCAGCTCTTCCCTTGTGCCTCCTATTGCAACTGTTGGGAAAAGAGGCCGGAGTTTGTGTGCCCTGGAGCTGGTATAAGAAAGTAAGCCAGGCTAGCCTGGTATTCCCCGTGCTGGGTGGGCTGGGACAAAGGCTACTGGGACATGGGCTGCTGCCAACCCCTTCACTGGTTGTCATCTTCTCTCCCTAAGGATACCCAGAAATGGCGAGGGCCTTGAACGCCACAGGCCGCCCCATTGTCTACTCCTGCAGCTGGCCAGCATATCAGGGGGGTCTTCCCCCCAAGGTAGGGGTTTTTCCATCTGTTGGCAAGTTCCCATGTCCCCTGTGCCCTGGAGGAGCTCTTGCTGGAGCACCAGGAACAGGGTGTTACACCCCACTTAATTTTCCACCCTTGGATGGTGCTGCAGGTCCCAGAGGGAATGTGGTCTTCCTGCCAGGCACCTGGGGACACTTGGGGGTCCCAATACGGCTAGGTGATGGGAGTTTGTGGGAAGAAGGCTCTGGAGTGTATCCTCCCCACTCTAATCAGATGGTGTGGGGTTGGTCCCGACAGTCTTCTTGTGAAACAATCTTGTCTGGTTTCAGTGCTTGAAATAGGATAATCTTCCTAGTATATGTTTCTCGAGAATTGGTTGCTCTCACATATTTCCTCTTTCACTTATTGAGTCAGTCCTGAGCTGCTCTCATTCTTGTAGCTGATAAGTTACCAGATTTTCCACCCATGGCCTCTGTGGTTGTTTTGCCAGACATCCTGTAGCACTGGGGTGTGCCCAGACATAGTGGGATATGACTCTGTCTTGCCTCCTTACCCTTCCCTCCTTGCCCTTCTCCAGATTCCTCTGTCTTTCACACACTTGCTTGACAGTGCAGCTCTCAACAGTTCAACAGTGCTGCCCCTTCCTCCCCCACCTTGCAGAGCAGCTCTTTTTTGTCTCCTGCCTGACATTGTTCTCCTTGTCAGGTGAACTACACCATCCTGGCAGAGATCTGCAACCTGTGGCGTAACTATGACGACATCCAGGACTCCTGGGAGAGCGTCCTTTCCATCGTGGACTGGTTCTTCACAAACCAGGATGTGCTGCAGCCGGCAGCTGGCCCCGGCCACTGGAACGACCCGGACATGGTGTGGCTGGGTGATGGGTGCTTGGACCCTGTCTGGGGATGAGCATCTCCAGGGATCCCCTTCTAGGGGCAGGGCAAAGGAAGAGCTCCAGGAGCAGGAGCCCTGTTGCTGCAGAGGCAAAGCTGGTGTTGCCCTTGGCTAAGATGTGGGAAAAACCACTGTGGTTGCAATGAACCCTTCATCACTTGAATTTACCTCTCAAGTTCTTCAGGTGTTCTTGTCCTTCCCTGCACAGACTTAGGGCAAATAGTGCCGAAGCAAAGGGTATTAATGAGTGTATGCTGCTAGCAGGGATGAGATCTCCTATGGCAGTGGTGGACTACTTAAGAGGAAGCAAAAGTGTGTGTGAGGTTTCCCTTGTGCATTCCCTCCCAGCAGGAAGCAGCATCACCACAGGTGACAAACAGACAAGTTTCTAACCTTTTTCTGCTACTTCCATCTTTTCGTTGTCTCCTCTCCAGCTCATCATTGGAAACTTTGGCCTTAGCTTCGAGCAGTCACGCTCCCAAATGGCTTTGTGGACAGTGATGGCAGCTCCGCTCCTCATGTCCACGGATCTCCGCACCATCTCCCCCAGTGCCAAGGAGATCCTGCAGAACCGCCTGATGATCCAGATCAACCAGGACCCCCTGGGAATCCAGGGGCGCAGGATTGTCAAGGTTAGGGGGAAAGCAGATGCATTTGGGAGAGCAGACAGGAGTAGCACAGAGCATCAGAATAAGGAGGGAGAGGGAAGCGATGCAGAGAAACAGGAGCAAGAGAGCTGTGGGAGTTGTGGGCCTGCTGGTGTAGCAGCCCCACAGGGCAAAGTCAGAATTCTGTTACACTGTTCCTGGCAACTCTGCCTCACCCACCTATCCCCACCCCTAGGAGAAATCCCAGATTGAGGTGTTTCTGCGCCCACTGTCGCGGGCTGCCAGCGCCCTTGTGTTCTTCAGCCGGAGGACAGACATGCCCTTCCGCTACACCACCAGCCTGGCCAAGCTCCACTTCCCTGAGGATGCTGTGTATGAGGTGAGCCCCACTGACACTGCATAGCAGGGCAGTCCCATGGCACATGGATCCCCCCTCTTCCCAGATCTCTATGCGATCTGGGAGGGTGAGAGGGAGTACTCTCACTTCATGCCTCTGGGATGAAGGGGCAGCTGCCCACTGGGTCACTCTTCTGTTGCCCACTGCTGTGTCGTTTCCCGCTATTCCATGTCCGTGACCACAGCTGGACCCCAAGATGAAAGGTCTGGAATTGCTGGTAGCTCCATCTCTCTTTCAGGTACAAGACGTGTATGTTGGGAAGATCGTTGGGGCCTTAAGAACAGCAGACAACTTCTCAGTCGTTATTAACCCCTCGGGGGTGGTGATGTGGTATCTCCATCCCATGGCACTTCCAGTACAGCCTTGGCATGTTGCCAGACAGCAACTCCCTGGTGAGGGTTTCCACCCAGCCCTTCTGTGACAGGGCCCAGTGGATGTGGACCAGTGCCAGGGTGAACTGTGAGACTCCAAGGCATGTGGCTCTTCACTGCACAAGTGCCTTCTGCTGGTGAGCCCAGCAGTGCTGGGCAGTGACCATCCCCTGGTACCAGCTTGATAATGTCTGCTCCGTCTGCATAAACCAGGAATTGTTGTTACCCCGCTGCCTAAGGGTGTGCAGAGCATAGTGCCTCAGTGATTGCAAAGCCTTTTCAGATGCTCCTGTGGAAGATGCCATACAAGTAGAGTCCACCACTACTGAAGTTTGTTAGCTCTGACACCTGAGAACTTCATTGCTTTGAGCTGGGTATTACTGGATGCTGCAGGCATTGTTTGAACTACACTTGTAGAAAGGCTTTGGGTGCTTTAGTATTTCCTAGGGTTGAGACATCCCCTTTTCCCCCAGGTGTGTGATGGCATTAACCTCAAGGATCAGACTTGGTCACCTTCTTTCTTTTGCTATAATCAGATTGGTTTAGAATAAGGAGCTGCCAGCTGGGCTGCATCCCTCCCACGTATCCCCACCAGGACCAAGAGCTCTTGGAGGCATAATGGCCCTGTGCGGTGAGGCTTTGGCCTCTAGAATCCTGCTGCCAGGATCCTAGGGGCCAGCACTACTGCACCCTAGTGTGTGTGCTAGCATTGTATTAAAGCCCTTCTGGTAGAAGTTTACAGCAGAGCAAAAATCTCCATGAGCCATGCACAACCCCAGGAGCCATGCTGTGGTACACACCAAAAACTGCAGAGCCATAGCACTTTGTGTGGGAGTGCTGGCAGGAAGATGCTGATACTCAGCTGAGGTAGTCTTTTGGGTTGGGAGTTGGTCACAGATGCCTCCAAGCTGAAAGCTGCATCCTTCTTTCTCTAGAAGGAAATTTCTGCTAAAAGGAGGATCAGATCCTACTTCAGCAGGCTGAAAACTCAGGGTATCTCAGGGAAAGGCTTCTTCTTCCAAGGGCCCTTGTATCCACAGCTCTATCCTGAGGAGGAACCTGCACTAATAAACTGGAAGTGTCAGGACACTCTAAAGCCCTTAACTGCTCCACCTTCATTCAGCAGACTACCCGTGGAAGAGTTCTAGGTGACACAAGATTAAGCCTCAGACTGGGGAAATACCACATTTTAGATTAGGAAAAAATTTCTCTATTTCTATTCAGCTGTGGGATGGTTCCTGGTCATCTGTCCACTCTGGTTCCTGAAGGACCAAACGGTTGATTCTGAATCCTTCCAGGAACTTTGATGTGCAGGCTCAAGATACTGAACACTTCCAGTTCTAATAAGGGAGGACTTGCCAACAAAACAAGGAGCTGGCTTTGTTCTTGGGGAGTGATTGAGGCAAATTGATTGAAATAAAGTGAAGTAGATCATAGACTCTGCTTCATGTGTTGCTAGCTATACCTGCTTGGTTAATGTAGGATTACAGGGTCATTACCTCAAAACAGGAACAACTATGCTAGGAAATAGAACTGGTTTTTGTCACAGACATATTTTATGAAAAATCCTTTCGTTAGGATCTTTTCTCCTGAGAAGCTGAGAGGCCTCAGAAACAAAATCTAAACAATAACTATCTGCTGCTGTGGAATGCAACAGGTGCACCTTTGATTGGTCTGATGTGGTTGTTTTTAATTAATGGCCAATCACAGTCCAGCTGTCTTGGACTCTGGTCAGTCACGAGGTTTTACTATCATTCCTTCATTTCTTTTCTAGCCCTCTGATGAAATCCTTCTTTCTATTCTTTTAGTACAGTTTAATATATCATTTTCTTTTAATGCTATATATATAATAATATATATTATATATATAATAATAAATCAGCCTTCTGAAACATGGAGTCAAGATTCTCATCTCTTCCCTTGTCCTGGGACCCTTGAGAACACCACCACAGGTTTCCTGTCAGAAACTGCAGTGATGCAGAGTAGGAAGTGGCTTTCCGGTCGTTACATCATGTTCAGCAGGGTAGCAGCATTCCTTGGCACAACAGTCTATAGCCAAGTGCCATTTTCTTTATTATATATTTATTTTTCCATTGCTGGAAAAAAAATTGCTGCTGAGGAGTTTCTTTTAAGGACTTTAAAGGCGTCCCCTCTGGTGTAATGTACATAGAAGAGGTGCTGTGACTGTAGCTGTAATGAGCAGCAGCGTGGTGACACGGCCCCTCCTACAAGCAGTGATGGGACAGGAACATGTGCCACTTCTGGATACCTGGGCATAACCACAGGCCCCAGCCAGCCTTCCACCCTTCCCAGGCAGAAAGGGGATAAGCCCTGCTTTCTTCACTCCCCCCAGTTACTTGATTCCAGGTCCAGCTTAGCCACATACCAGGGAGAGAGATGTACTGACCCACAGGTGACCCAAGGGAACAGCAGCATTGTCTGTAGTTCATTCTAGCCTTCTGTGGAGTATGCAAGAATTAAGGTCAACACAACACACACACACACCACTGAACTGGCAGATAAAGGTATCAACACTCCTGTATTAAAGTGCAATTCAAAAAGTTACAAACATTCATGGTTGATTTTTTTTTAAATACAGAGTTGTTAGAATATCTCTAAGTCAGAAAAAGTGTTTATAGATGAGGAAACTTACTTCCCCCCCACGTGGAACTGCTTTAAGAATTCATTCTTTTAAGTTGTGCAAACCTGACTTGCAGGTGAGCCCTGCCATACAGGGAAGTAAGAGGGGAAACACTCCTTTCCCCTCCTTGTGAAGGTAGGGAGGCTGTAGGAAGAAGTACAGTCACCCTATTAGGATAAAGGTAAAGGATCACAAGGGTCTCCACCAGACTAGAGACTCTCTTCAGAGCAGGTTTAACTTCACTATGTCCTAAGGAAAAAGGAGAGGTTGTGGCTGAGCAGCCAGAGTCTCTGCAAGAGAGCCAAGCATTGGAAACTCCCACCCAGACAGCAGCTCCCAGCCGAGGGCACTGCACCTGTGAGCAACCAGCTGTGACATTACAGTGCCCACCTGCCCAGGCTGCTCAGGTGTGGGCACACACAGCTGGCTCCAGCAGCTGAAGGAAAAGATGAAGGCCAGTTTTCCCCTGTGGAGGTAGCACTCAGCACAAGTTTGCTCAGCAGAGGGAGCCAGGGCTGCAGGACTTGTCTCCTGACAAGGCTACTGCCAGGTCATCTGCCTAATGTAACATATTTTGCTCCAAGGCAGGCAGCCTCCTGTGCAGCACTTGACTCCATTAGGCTGCTTGACACAGGATCCTTCCACAGATACGGGATCTGCTTGGATAGGGAAAAGACAGACTGATCCTCAGGCCTGCCAGTCTGTGAGCTCACTGCCCTGAGGCACACCTTTGTTTGCTCCTCTATTCAATGGCTACAAAGGCAGGTTGTTTGGGACCCATCCCCTTCCCTCTTTCACAGCCAAATGCTTCAGCATCTCTTCGAATGCACTTCCCAAGGTCACGACCCCTCAACTGTTAGTCCAGAATGCCACACACTTCCAACACAATACAGCATGTCCAAAGTCCCATCTCACACTGAACTGCCCTAGAATTTAAGGACATTTAACACCTTTCTAGGGCACCAGAGGATTTGTGCAGGGAATCTCATAGCTCTCTACACATTTCCTCCTGGATGGTGCTTCAGAAGTCAAAAGTTTGGCATTCCAAGTTGTTTCACTCCAACAAGATCCCAGAGCCTTCACATTTTAGTCCTAGATTAGTCATGTGATACAGTTTGATAAGTCCATCTCTCTCCTCAAGCCAATGGCAGGGCAAAAGATTAGTCCTCTGACCCCATGAGATAAAGCAAGTAAGTAGGAAAGTGCTGTTGTCCTGCCTTGTGTTGCCACTGACTCAATGTTTAATGAGGGCAGGTGCTCAGCTGCCCAGCACTAATCTATTGCAGAGAAACAGAGATCTAGAGATATGCTAACTTGAGGGGTATTAACAGCCAAGTTGTCTTCAGGGAGAGAGAATGTGGGAGGCTGGCTGCAATTTCCTTCTGCTAGTTGTTCTTCTTATCCTCAGGAGGTGCATAAGGAGGTGGCTGATCCTGGAAAGAGACACAGTAGAGTCAACAAGCATGCTTGTTTTATTACCAGCTCTTTCCAGGCATTCCCAGGCTTGGCTCACCAGCAATGAGTGCCCTGCAGTGAGCTACAGACAGAATGAAGTTCTATGCTTTAAGCTGTCATTTCATCACACCATTCCTCTCTAGTATCAGCTGTGTTCCATGACACATGCTGTCTCCATAACATTTCTAGGAAAAGTCCCCTCAAAACCAGGTAACAAATGGTCTACTGCAAATGGACCATTTAATCTGTTTTAAATGCCATTCTCCCTTCCTTTCCAGGGCTTTGGTCCCTGTTGAAGCTCATAGCTCTGACCCAGCAGACAGCAAACCCTGGGCTGAGGGCCAGCTTTGCTGCCTCCATCAGTCTCCAGCCTGCCAGAGCCAAGCAAGGCAGTGAGGGGCACAGCCAGACTGCCATGTACCAGATGGAGGCTACAGACAACCTACTGGCTGCCACTGACTGAACACTAAGAGACCTCCCTGTCCCTGTGCAGCCCAGAAAGAAACCAAAACAGAAACCCACATGCCATCATCCTTAAGTGACCTATCCTTCTTTAACTCTGCTCATTTTCAGGCCCAATGGATGCAGAGAGCTCTGTGTTTCCTCTTTGCCCATGCAAGTCTGTTACGCCTTTAGGAGTAAGACAGGAAGTAAATGGCTGTTAATGGATCAATCTTAAGGCCTTCCTCCTTTCCTAACTGAAAAATTCACCAGTCTTCCTCACGGGAGCCTCCCTCCCATAAAAATGCATACTTCCTGTGCATGTTCAACATGAAGGTACGCTAGACTTAGTAAGAAAGCAAAGCACCATCTCTGCAAGTTCCAGAGGAGGGAGTAGGCACATGAAGACCAG
Source organism: Molothrus ater (assembly GCF_012460135.2). Taxonomy (NCBI): domain Eukaryota; kingdom Metazoa; phylum Chordata; class Aves; order Passeriformes; family Icteridae; genus Molothrus; species Molothrus ater. Next base: position 48,689,383 of record NC_050482.2, read on the forward strand.
GCATGGCACTCACCATGGGCATGTACACGTTGTGTGGGTTGGCAGGGTTGTAATATGCACTGGAAGCTGCTTCCATGGCCTTACTGCCTCCTGGAAAGGAAGGAAAAGAAGCTACCTTAAATATCCGAGGCAATGGCCCTAGCCCCAGAGCCTTCTCTCCAGCTTCACAGGCAACAAAGGCCCAAGGAGCCAAGAGGAACTGCAGCAAGCTGGGTTAGAACTCAGAGCAGCTCAGGAAAGCTGGCTAGAGCTGACCACAAGCTGTGCAGTGCAAGGCAGAGCAGCTCCCTACAGAAGACTTGGAGCTACTGCAACAACAGCTTCTCCACCCCATGCTGTGCCCAAACCCCCAGACACCATTTGCACCCAGACCCTGGCAACTGCCTAATCCCATTTACCTGGCATTCCTGGGCTCACCCAGGCTGGGGGAGCTGAGGGGGCTGAGGATTCTGCAGGAGGTGCCCCAGAGTAGGGTGGTGGAGGTGGCATGTACATGGGGTTCATGTTTGGAAGTGGTGGGTAAATACCTGAAAAAGACAACACCAGGCTGATACTTTGGACCACAGACCACGGGACAGAGAGCTCACAGGCCTGACAGCACATGAGCTGGGACAAGAGCAGTGGTAAGGGAAGCTCTCCAGGCTTGGCAGGGAGGCAGACAGATTTGATAATTTGCTAATGCCTGTCATGTCAGCAGGCAATCATTCCCTACCAAGCAGCAGCACAATTTGCAAACCACATTTTCATGTAGCTAGAACTATAGCGAAACATGGGTGTGATCAACAGCATGTGACAGATTTCTGCAAGGACAAGGGTCCTCGATGGAGACAAAACTACAGCAACCCTCACTGTACCACTGTCGCTTCTTCACAGCTAACATCAGAGCCAGTCACCATACACAGCTTGCAAACCTGGGGTCTGGGCGTAGGGGTAGCCCATGGGCTGTGGAGCCGGTCCGTAGGCGCTCCCTGGAGGCGGTGCATAGGGGTAGGCTCCGTTCGGGGGCGGAGGCGCCGCGTAGCCCCCGGGCACAGGGGCGTATCCTCCGGGAACAGGGGTGTATCCATAGCCAGGGCTCTGCAGAGGAACCCCACTGGAAGCTAAGGAACACACATTTAGTAAGCCAGACATCTTTTCTTAAAACTAAATGTAGAGAATAGAATGAAAATAGTCCTGTTGTTTTCTGTTATTTTTTTCCCTGTTATTTTCCTGTTTCCCCTTATGTAGATTCACTATATAGTCCCTGGCATAGTACTGCGCCTGAAAAGCGTTAGTCACAGAGTGCTGAAGGAAGCCAGCTGCAAAAATACAACCTCACAGGTCCCAGTCCCACCACAGAGCTCCCACTGCTTGAAGGAAACACCACGCTAAAGCAAGTAGCAGTACAGCGTGTTTTCCTTTTTTTAATATACTTTCGTTCTGAAAACAAGTATATTTTAAAACACACATTTTTTTAAAAAAGAAAACTTCATCAGGAAAAGAGTTCTTGTTCCTCCATTTTAAAATTTTAAAAAGAAATTGTTTTTTAAAACTTATATTTCCCCTCTCCAAATGTGCATGTTAGTTTTCCCCATCTTACTGCACTAGTTTAGAACTGAGCTGAGAGCAGCTAAGTGAAGCAATTTTTCACCATCACATATTTCAACTTTTTTCCAGTAGAAGTAAGGCTCTGTAGAAAAATGTGGTCACCTCAGGAGCCCAAACCCCAGAACATTCTGACTGCACAAAGCACTAAGTAGAAATAAAGAAAAAGGATTGAAAGGGAAACCAAAAGCTCCCCTGGAAAGAGAAAAAAATACTTTGCTGTGGAAGAGGGCCTAGGGTACCCCTCTTCCCATGAAGTTCAGAACAAGCACAATTTGCTTACAAGCTCAGCCAACCATGGGGGAACCACAGGATCTGAAAATCCCTTACCACTAGAAGCAGCTTTCATCATCAGCTGTCCAAACTCAACGGCTCCTCCGCTGTTGAAAGTCAGTTTAAATGTCCCCTGCCCTTCCCAGCCACCTAGGAGAGAGAATTAGAATTGAATCCAAGCCAGCAAAATTTTATACTTCAATTATTATTTTATGCTTCAATTATTATTCTGTATATACTTCAATTATTATTTTCTTCTTTATTTCAAAACTATTTTGCATCCTATTACAAGAAGGAGTCATGGCACTGCTATCAGATGTCCCCCAAAATAATATCTCAAGAGGATCATGAATTTATTGTTCTACCCTTTGAAAGGTACAGTCATGTAGAAGCAGCCTACTCTAGATACAAGGCTGTTTTGTTCTTTCCTGAAAGGTTTAACGGAACGTAATAAAGAACAGTGTAAAGATGGAACATTTATTTCACTGAGGATATTAACTGAAAGCCCTCAGATGAAGTTTTATTGATATCCTCAGTGAACTACAGATCAGGATCTGCAACTCAAGCCAGGATTTAAATCAAATGCAACATCTTTAATCTCACTGACACATAGAAGCTCTGACAGATTGTTAAATGCTGAGGTATAAAAGCAATTTCTCAGGGAAAAAAAATCAAGTAGGCAATGTCTTGCAAGGCAAGTAAGAGTGCTTTGTTTTCCTAGGACTTTTTGGGATTTGGTGGATTTTTTTGGTGGAGGGTGCTTTGAATTTTGGTGTTTTTAACAAAAAATAGGTGTCATTTCAATATAAGATTTATCTTCCTTGTCTAACAATTAAATTAGTATCATGAGAGATAGTCTCTTGGGGACAAAGTAGAAATAAAGCATAGAAATATAACAAAAGAGTCCATCATGGATAAAGTCATTCCTTTGGAGATTCACCTCTATAAAATCACTGTCTTAGTATGACTTCAGCCCAAGAAAGTGGGCTGATCCACAATCACCTTTAAAACATTGTTACAAACAGAAAGCAAAAAGAATAAACACTTCATATGCCATGAAAATGCACATGAAAGGGCTGAAAAGGGAAGAAATTTGAACCAAAAGCCATGTTTCCAATCCCTGTTTATCTTTTGCAATTCCCTATGTGGTCATAAATGACCTCTGTTAAGTGTTACTGTGCCTTCATGATCAAATTGGGATCAAAGCTAAATCAATGATGGACAGCAGACTCCCAGATCCATGCAAACCACACCCCAGGGGCTCCTGACTTCCAAAAAACCAAAAGTGGATGCTAATTCTAATTCTGTGTATCAATAGGGTGGGTAAATGACCAAGGCACCAGTCCATGCTTTCAGGTCAAAGAAAAACAAGCACATCGGGAAAGTGAGTAAACACGATACACAAAGCTAGACAGGAGTTAAAGAATCACACAGAACTCATCCTGGGCAAGTCAGTCCCTGGCCTGAGGGCAGGAAGTAACATGGCAGCAGTGCCCAGAAGTGCAGGAGAGGGGAGTTAGCCCAGTGTGGACACACCAGCTATACCACCATGGCCACTCTCCATTCCTGTGCACATAAGCTGGTCTGGTGCTCAGCAAAAATGGCCCGTGATGCTTGGGAAGAGCTCAACCTGCACAGCACTGCACGTACCTCCGGCCTCAGCCTGGATCTGCCCCTTGATGTAATTGGCAGAGAAAACGGGCTGCTCGATGGAGCATCCTTTCACCAAATAGAACGGCATCATGAAGGACAGCATAGGATCCTTGCCCTTGGTCACAAAGATCATCTGCAAGAGAGCGGGGAATGCTTCTGAATTACTTGAGTTCCATAGAGAGAGTGATGATGGAGCTCTCACTGTATCAGCATCCAAAAAGAGAGTGACTTCACCTCTAGTATGAGTATGCATTGAATTATTTCACAGCTTTAACACTGGGGATCCCCAACAGATTTGATGGCACATGGCTCACTGACCTGAGGCATGTACAATCCAAAATAATAAACCACTTAAAACACACCTGGACATTTACTGAGTTTTACTGCTCTGCTTTGTAAGGATAATCTATGAGAGTTTGCAAAGGAAGTATCATTGACTGACACATTATATGAAATATATTCTCTAGATAGTGATTTCCAGGATTGCACGTGCCTTTGTAGGTGATTAGGATTGTGGCATAGGTATGGACTATCCCATTTCCACCTTTCCTTCTCCTACCTAGTGCTGTCAGTGGTCCCTTCCACAACAAAAATCCCTTCTTCTATCATCAACTAGGTTTCTGGTTTAAAGTTTACATAATCCCTTGAGAAAGAAGCAACCCTACTGGCATCAGACTTACCCTGTAGGGGGTGAGATACAGCATTCCTTTTTTGGTGCCTTTGAAGATTTCAGGCTTGCCTGTCACGTCACTGAAGGAGAGCTCCACATCTTTGCACTGTTTGAGGACACTGCAGGAAGAAATCAGACAGATTGGAGAGACAAACTTGGTGACAGCTCTGACACATACCCTCATCACACAGGGCAGGGAACAGCACAACAGAATCTGAGTAGTATCCTGAAGTCCTGCTGTGGCCCCTGCCATTTTGACTTTGAACAGAGAGGGATGATTTATGCAGACTGGAAGAATCCATCCTCTCATCTGAGACAAGCCCTGCCCCTCCTTCCACAAGGGCACCTTTAATATACAGGGCGGTTTCTGTCTCCGAAGGTGTCAGACTGAGGAATTCCACTCTACACACGAAGACCCTCAGCCCAAAGATCAGGGCACAGAAAGGGCTGAGGTGTCAGAAACCATCCCCTTGATGCCAAGGTGCAATCTCAGCGCATTCCTCCCTCCCCAGCCCATGCTCAAGTCAAGCCCACTGCACTGGGAAATGTGACACCACACCCACTGCGCAAACTGAGGAAGTGGCTGCACTGGAAGCCTCAGTGCTGACCCTGCCTCACGTGACTTGAGCAAGCTTTTGTAGTAAACAGTACCACGTTAAGGAATGAAGCAATGAGTCAGCAGGGTCAGCAATAAATACTGTTGGAGATCTACGGGAACAGTAGCAGAGTTTCCTAATGACACAAACCCAAATGAGAATTGTGAATGCTGCAGGGTCAGGGATATAGAGTTGCATGAAAAAGTAAATATATTTTCATAAAAAATGAGGCATCTTGGGAAAGCACGTCACTGAGTCTATGGTGCAGATCTAAACATACCACATAGTAAGAAAATCTGCAGAATAAACAAAAGAACCTTGAGGGTGATAAACCCTCAGCGTGTTACAGTGGCAGAAGACTCCCAGGTGTTTTATGGTTCAAGAGCATGAAAAACCAAGTGACAAAACCCTAAACCAACACAAGCCTGAATGGGCTGGATCTAAAATAATCCTTATGAATTCTGCTCAGCATACTGTAGAAGTCAAATAAAGTCAGGAAACTGTGCAATTATTTGGGGAAGGGAGGAATCTTCAGGGCCACCATATGGAAAAACAACCAAAAGCCCCATAGTCTCAAGTAGTTTGCTGTTTAGGGAAGAGAAGAACACTGTAGATGTATATGAAAAATGCAGCTACTCAAGAATAAACATGTTGAAAAGTCCAGCTTTGATGAGAAAAAACAACCTGACCAAGAAATTCTACTGGAACACTACTTCATAGCTGAGCTAGATGGAGATTCTCAGACTTGCTGAAAGGGACAGATTTATGAGACAGCAGAGGTCTTTCCATTTCCAAAATGCAAGGGGGAAACACATATTCTAAGCTAAATACAACCATCTTTTTGACAGCTTTAATCTTACCAGAACACTCCCTCAACCATGTCTTGTAGCAGCATTTCACATAATTTTGCCTCACTGGGAAGAATTTCTATGCAGTCACTGTAATGTTTACTGCTTTGCAGCTACTCACACAAGCAAATAACATGCAGCCACACCACAGAGAGTAATGAGGCTGCTGAACCAGTCTGCACCTGCATGCCTTCCAGGGCTGTCACAGAGACTGTGCACCCTGTGGAGCCGCACTGCCCTCACTTGTGACTGAGCAGCACCCCAAAGAATGTATGGTTTTATGATCTCAAGCCAATGTGAAGGCTTGGAAGGGATCTTAAAGATTACCTGGTCCCAACCTCCCTGCCATGGCCACCTTCCACTAGATCAGTTTGCTCAAGGCATTATCCAATCCAGCCTTGAACACTGCCAAGGCCACAGCTCATCTGGGCAACCCATTCCAGTGCCCCACCACGCTCAGACTGAAGAATTCTTCCTGAAGTTTAGCCTAAATTTCCCCTCTTTCAGCTTGTACCCATTACTCCTTGTCCTAGCACTGCAGCTCCAGATGAAGAGTCCCTCTGTGCCTTCCCTGTGGGTCCTGTTCAGATACTGGAAGGTTGCAGTGAGGTCTCCACAACAACCTTCTCTTCTCCAGGCTAAACAGCCCCAATGTTCTCAGCTTGCCTTCATAGAGGAAGTGCTTCATTCCTCTTACCAACTTCACGGCCTTCTCTGGACTTGCTCCAACAGTTTAATATCCTTCTTATGCTGGGGACCCCAGAGCTGGATGCAGCACTGCAGGTGAGGTCACACCAGAGTGGAATACAGAGGTAGAACCACCTCCCTTGACCTTCTACCCACGCTGCTTTTGGTGCAGCCCCAGGATTCAAAGGGTAGAAAAATCTCCTTTAACATGAGCTCAACATGTCAGAGAACCTTCCTGGCTGAAGTATGAGGAGTCAGCTTCAAACTCAAGATGGAGCATATTGTTCAAGTGTAATTTTCCTATTGATCACCAGACCCAAACCAACTCCTTTGATCCTTTTACTTCGATCCTTTACTGGGCCTCGGGTTTCTAGGATTTCTCGTGCCAGGATGCTGGGAGCACCCAGCAGGACCGGACTGAAGCCCCAATCTGTTCAGCTGGTCGGTCAATCCCCGCTCGGGGCAAGGCAGGCTGGGCTTCCACGGAGAGGCGCTTCTCCCGCAGAGGAACTCTGAATTCAAGTTCCTCACTTACGAATTCAAGTGACCAAGACTCCTACCTTAAACAGTCTCTGCCTCTCTGGCGTCACTAAGTGCATGACCTTACAAAACCCCAATTCCTTGACTTGTACAAGCAATGGTAGCCGCAGTCTTCACCCAGGACGCCCGCCGGAGCGGCTTTAAGGACGCCGGAGCTTCCGCGGTGAAGTCGGGGCAGCTCTACGGATTCCAGCCAAGCCTGCCCCACACTGCCCGCCCCCGCCCTGCCAGGGAGCCCTTCAGTAACGCAGACCCCCGGCCGAGCCGGGCCTGCGCGGCCAAGCAGGCAACGGGGGTCGCCCCAGCGGGAACCTCCCACCACCGGGCCCCGCCGTCCCGGCCCTGCTGAGGGGACAGGGGGCGAGGATGACGCGCCCGACCCTCCGGTACCTCTCGGCATTGGGGATGACGACACCGCCCTGCTGCGAGTGGTTCCTGTTCAGCGCCATCTTTGCCCCGCCGGCCCCGCCCCTGACGCGGTGACGGCAGTGACGTCACATCCAGCGCAGCCCCGCCCCGGGGACGCATTCCCGCTGGCCCCGCCCCCCGCGGCGCGCGCGAGGCGGAAGTGAGAGGGAAGCGAGGCGGAAGTGAGAGGCGGTGCCGTGTTGGTTTAATGGCGGCCGGTGGCTCTGAGGCGTGGCCCCGCTCGGCCCCTCCTGGCCCCGCGCCGGGCCGCACAACGAACCACAGACACTGGTGCCTACACGTAGTCCTGCTCGCTCCTCTGGCTCTCTCTGCTCAGGGCAACCACGTCTGTTCGCTGCCGTGGTTGCCTTGGTGGAAGTTGCCCAGCATTTGCTGGGCTTGGCAAAGTTTTTCTGGCGATCGGCCTCTGTGCTGAACAGCTTATGAGCCTCCGAATGTGCTGAGCGGGCCTCTCTGGTGTAAGGTTTAGACTCTTCCCCTCTGCAGCATCACTCGGGATATCTCAGGGGAAGAGCTGACTTGCTGTGGTTATCCTGGAACTCAGCTGGTGGCGCTCGATTCAGACTTTTCCCAGCTTATCCATTCACAGAGGCTTCTTCCCAACAGTATCTCCCGTTGTCATGCCACGTGGGATTTTTTTTCTTTTTTTTCTTTTTTTTTTTTGTTTGTTTGTTTGTTTTTTTTTTTTTGTTTTGTTTTTGCCCTTTGTAGACTTCCTGGTAGGATATCGGCATGAGCAGATGGCAGTGAGGAGTACCTGAGCATGTTTTTCTCACAAGGTTTTACGGATCATTTAAAAGTAGTCTATGATCCAACAAGAAATTACAGAGCAGGGTGTAAAAACCACGTTATTACAAAGAAATAAAAATTCCTAAACCTATAGGGCAAAACACACAACCTTGTCCTTGAAATCCACATTGCAGGCAAAGGAAAGTCTCTCTCTTCTGTTGCGTGGGTCTGCTTTGCTTTTTGCTTTCTTTAAGCAGGGCAGCATTGCATCTCCACCCTAACCCTTGGCTGGGCCCAAAAGCCATAAAGATTACTATTCTGTAGCCCAGGGTGAAGGGATGAGACATGGCTTCATGCTTCAGTGCTGTGAAGAAGCAGAGCCCTGGCAGTGTCTTTGACGAGGTTCACATCTTTGATGTCCTTGGGCTGAGCAGGGCCAGCTGTATGGCAGCATGGGTGGCAGCGTGGCCACATGGTTTCTGCAGGGGTCCATGGAATGGCTGCTGGCACCAGTGACAAGGCTCCTGCTCCCTGCAGGACCGAGGAGCCTGGTGCAGGGGGAGGGTGTGCAAGGCTACATGCACACACTGCATACAGGAACACCAGGAGCTGTGAACGTGGGTGGGGAAAGGACGAGGAAGTGCTGGAATGGCCCTCATGTCCCAGTGCTGCTGAGAATGGCTGATTTGTGTGGACAGGTGGGAGTGAGAGTGAAGAGAACCTTTGCTTTGCAGTGACATCACCAGAGAAAGCCACACGATGGACACACGCTCCCGACAGTTTTGCTAAGGCTTGGAGAACCCCATTGCCAGCCCTGGCCCCCACACAGCTCCATCAACCAACATCAAGTTTGACTTGAGTCATCCTCTGCTGCTCATTTGCTGTTTTCTTCCTCCTCCCTCCAGTGCCAGCCTTTCCAATCCCCATCCCAAGCCCTGCACTTCCCCCTGCTGAGTGCCAGGCCACGGCATTCCAAGTGTGCGTTTTAAGTGTGGCTGGCAACTCTCCTGGAGGGGACAGCCCCTGCCAGCCACGTGACAGGCAGACACTGCCAGCCTCAGGACATCTCTGGTCTTCTCCCCTCCTTCCTTCTGCCCAGACAGCCCTGACACTTTTGACCTCGCTCAGGGACACCCAGACTGTGCCTCTTTCTGCTCACAGGTCTTTACCTTCCCTCCCCATCCCCTCCAGGGAAAGGTAAAACAACAGCTTCTCAACAGGACACAAAAGCACATTGTTAAGAAGGTGTGAGAGCTTGGGAGAAGGAGGAAACAGCCTGGAGAAGAGGAATATTCAAGTACTTGGAGAAATGAAGGAGAGACTTAAAGGATAAAAACCAGGAAAGAAAAGAAGGAAGAAAGCTATGGAGGGCTAAAAGGGAATGAGGACAAAAGCACAGGAGTGGAGGAGGACATGGCACAGTAAGAGAGCAGAGGAACAGCACTGCTACAGTAGCAAATGCAGCCATTTCAATGAGGAGAATGGGGAAGAGGTATCTCTTGTGCCCCACCCTGGCCCAGTGCTTCTCAATGCATGGCTCTTTGCACTCCTCCAAGATCCCCAAGGTGGTATGCCATGGAGCTGTCCCTGGGGGAGGTCCCAGCAGGGACTCCCTGTGGCACTGTCCTCCCTGTGCTCACACAGCAGAGGGGCCATCTGTGGGGAAGGGTTTGGCCAGGACCTGCTCAGTGCTGCTGGAGAGAGACCACTGCAGCAGGGCCATGGGGTGACTCCCTGAGCTGGGGTGACCCCAGCACAGCTTGGTCTGATCTGCACAGAGTCGAATGCCTGTGACATAAGCGTGGCTTTTGACCTTCGTGCTGGGCAGGGCAAATGCACCCTCTGCAGCAGGAACACATTCTTTCCCCCGGGGTTTTGCTTCTTTTGGAAAATATATCCATTTTCCCCAAGTACTTTGATGCTTCTCAAACAGATGCTACAGGCCAAGAACTAATTCTGTCTCCTCCCACCAGTCACTTGCTCTGAACCACAAAACAGTGCCAGTCTTCTCTCATCTACCCTGTTCCAAGCTGCCATTTCCCCTTGGGAAGCCACAGCAAGAAAAGGGGATTAATTGCCAGGCCACCATGCCCTCAGACCAACCAGCTGCCTTTACACCCAGGGAAGATCCAAGAGAAATCTCTGCTGACATCTCTTGAAACATACATGCATTGACTCGACCATCTCTCCCAGAGTCTCTCCTTGCCTTGTGTCCAAGTGATAAAAACAGGACTACAGCATGCCCCACACCTCCCCCCTCCAAAATCCACGCCCCTAGAAATCCTTCCCCCCCAACACTATTTCCCCCAGACAAGATACACAGCTGAGACACAGAAAGGAGAGCAGGGAAGCTGGGGGACAGTGCACTGTGCACAAACAGACCGAGGATGGGGACACTCTGGGAGGGCCGGGGGGATGCCCTGTCCCTGTCCGGCACACAGGGAGGCACACGCACGCCGCACGCACTCACACTCGCATCCTCTCACTCCCACGTGCTGCAGAGACAGGCCCGTGGCTGAGCCGGGGTAGCAGGGGCGGGTTGTCTGGCCAGAGTCACCAGGTGACCGTGGAGGGGGAGGCTCTTTCACAGGTTACTTTCGTGGTTTTCCTCTGTCTCCACAGTCATGGGGGGCAGCCCTCCGTTGTCATTCAGCCGTTTGGCCCTGTAGGTCTCATAGTGGATGTTGTGGGTCACTTCTTTTAGGTCCTGAAGGTGGGTCCTAAAGGGGACAAAGTAGGTTGAGAAAGAGGATATGATAGCCAATATCAGCACAGTAAGTATTATTCTTCTGATGATAATTTTATTCCCAAAATAGATGGAAGATTTTTTCAGTCAGTCAGTTTAGCTAATTATTGTTGCCCCTCTTTCTGCATGGATAGCATGGGTGCCATCATACACAACTGAGAGCTAGAGCATCAGCATTTGAGAACACACAGGCAGGATGCAGGACACGGGCTGAAGTTCCTGGCTGTGCTTGCCAGTGCTCTGCCCTTCTCTCACCTGTGCAACTGGCCCAGCCACTGGCCCTCCTGGTGTGTCAGAGCAGACTGGGGCTTATCTGAAGCAGTGGTGAGGCAAGGAAGCAACAGGAGGTGTATCAGGTTCACTGCAGATCATAAGCTGCAGAACACTGCTGTGAGCATCATCCCTGACCTCCACACACAGCTTGGGGGCTTGGATTGTTACAGGCTTTGTGATGATCATTTGGGTAGGATGTTTTTACTGAAAGACTTTGGAAAAGCACCTCTGCTGCAGAAGGTATTACAAAACAAAAAGAGGAAAGTAGGGTGATGTCAAAGCATTGTACCTGGCCAAATGTCTCAACAGCACCATACCCACAAGTGGAAATAGCCACAGGGCTTTGGTTTTGAACTGTATTTCTCTTTTTATAGGGAAGAGAGGTCACCCTGAATCTACAGCTCTCCTGCAGAATTTGTGCTGAGGCAGCTTCATGAAACAGAGTAGAAATAAGACAGGACAATGAAAGCAATTGAAATATGAAGATTTTTCACTTCCAGCTCATATGTTCTAGCACATCCTTCAACCTGGAAGGAAACAATCTAGGATGTGGTAGTGACCTCTTTATTACTGACCTGTTGTCAGCAGCAAATAAAAGTTTTTGCAACCTTAATGGGATTTTTTAAACTCCCTTAATGGGAGTTTTTGCAACCTTATGAGGGGTGGTAGTATCCTGCTTTTCTCCAGGCATCCAGCTCATACATGAAAACTAGCACCTACCTGACACAGTGTCACTAAGAGAGGCACTAGAATATCTACCCTTTAACTCAATCCAACCCTATACCACATAAGCTTTCACTGCCTGAAATTTACTTTATTTCCCTTTTAGTAGGGGCTATTTCATTCTGACTGGATCTCAGGAAGACTCCCAGCACATCAAAAGCAAACTGGTGCATGACCATGACCTTACCTGATGACAAAATCTCGAAGTAGGGCAAATTCACAGTGATTGAGGTTTTCCACTGAAAAGAAAGCAAGGAATTGTTACATTTGATTTTTTAACAGCCCCTTTGTGGTTATAGAGCATGGGAAAGTCACTGCCATGGGGGCAGGTTCCAAGTGGGTAGAGCTTGCATGCTTCAGAAAGGACAGACACTTGTCTGAACGCCACGCTGTGGAGCACTGGGGAGACACACTAAGAGATACTGAGCAGTCACACATGAATTTTCATTTGAAAAGCAAGGCAACCTCAGGAGCTTAGCTTCACACACCATGGTGTTCAGAGTGGCTCCAGCTTCTGCCAGGTGGTGACAGTGGCACCATGTAGACCATGGCAGTTCCCTCCTGGCACAGGTATTTTAGAATTCTCCTTTTGGCTGGTTTCAAGCAGTTTGTCACAAATGGGATGGGAAGGTAGCCACAGGACATGCTATCTGGACCCTTGTCTATTACTGTGATATGCAGACAATACTTTCAGCTCCCATAAGCAAGAGGTTTTTTACCTTCAATGATTCCCCAAGGTGTTTTCCTGCCCAGGACTCTTTTGCCATTCACTTGGTACTCCTTGTCACTGCCCACTACTGCAAAGGGCATGCTTTCCTGCTGGGGAGAGACACATGGAAAGATCCATTGAACCCATTCCAGAGACAAGCACCACCATGGTTCCCCATCCACCTTTCCACCTCTCAACTCAACAAACACAAGGCCTTCTCCAAGGGAAGAGATTCTCCAGAGCAAAACTTCACTGGCTGTCCTTTTCACCCCTCAGTGCTATCCCTAGAATTCTGGACTCTTGCTTTCCAGGTGTTCTTGCACCCCAGCAAGCTGTGTGGGTAGCTTGGAGCAGTGCCAAGGGCTCCGGAGCTGGGGCAGAGCTTTTCTGCACCTATCTCCAGCATTTCTGAGGAGGGGAATGACCAGAGAAGGAGGATCTGTCAGCCCAGAGCTGCTCATATGGATAGTTCAAGGTGAGTATTTCTTGACAGATTTGTAGTTCTTTACAATAGAAAGACGGGACTCAAATAATCCTTCCCCATAAGCCACATGAACATTCATCAAGTTTAATGGCTGAAATATACCGAGGAAAGCCAGAAATGGAGTAAGTATGCAGCTTTCCAGGGAAGTAGGACAGTAGGTGAAGCTATTGGGGACCCAGATATCTCTAAGCACAGGGAGAAACTATCTGTTTCCAGAGCACAGAGTGCAGGAGACTCTGTGATCCATAGGGTTGTGCAGCTGTTCACTGCTGCTTTACTCTGTTTTACAGATATCCCTGGAAAGAGACTGCAATTACCACAGGAATGGAGATTAAAAAGCAGTTTATTTCTTATATGTGAGGGCAATAATGCTGAAGTGCAGAACAAAATGTGGTGCCCTCCTCATCCACCCTTCCCCTCCCACAATAAAATGTTTCCTACCCTGATTTTGTCGTTCTCTGTTTTATCCTCCAAGTCCTCATCAAATTCTTTCTGGGGATAAAACTCAATCCCATTTACTTCTAGTTCCTTGCGCACCTAATCAGAAAGACATTTTGGAGCACAAAGCAGCACAAACCTGAAGGGAAGGCAGTTGGCAAGTACATCTTGGGACATCCTTCCAGTGGGCAGAAGTTGGAGGGATTGTCCCAAGGAAGTGCACAATAAAGTGAGAACACAAGGCAGCAATGATGAGTCTGTTTCCCAACCTCAGTTACTTGCCTGGCTCTCCAGTTCCCATGACAGAACATATCACAAGACATCACAAGGATACACACATTTCTTCCTTCTCTAACAGATGCCCTCAGAAATATAAACAGCAGCATCTTTAGGACTTAACCCAGCAACCCAGCACTGGACTCTGTGCACACCCTGGGGACTGCACTGCAATCCCAGGAAGAAGGATACCACCCATTTCTCCCACCTCCAAGCCAGGGCTGGGAAGGATCCCATCCAGAAGAGGAGATACTCACTCTTTGTTTGAATTCGGTCTTCTCCTCCAAGGTCATGGTGTCAGCCTTAGCAATAACTGGGATGATGTTCACTACCTTGCTGAGATGTTTCATGAACTCCAGGTCCAAAGGCCGCAAGCTGCAGCCCAAGAGGGAACAAGATGGAAGGGGTCACTTTTTACCCTCCCAGCTTTTCATCCTAATGACTGTCCAAGAGCCAGGGCACAAGTGAACCCTCCCTTGTACATACCCTGCTTGCTGCCACCATGTTCTCATCTCCTTCTTCCCATCCATTCTGCCCTCTCCCAAAAACCACAGTGGCATTTCTCCCGCTCTTGTAATCTTAGACCCTTTCAAGCCCCACAGCTCCCAAAGTTAGGCTAAACAGTGCCCAGTCCTGCTGGATCCATGTCTGAGGTGCAGCAGTGTAGGGTGTATATCTGGCACAGAGGGCTGGCACCAAGGGCTGGAGGAAGGACAAGGGACAGTGTACATACGAGTGCCCTGTAGGAGAGATGAAGTAGAGGCAGCAGTGCACGCGTGTGTCTGGAATTCGTTTCTTCCTTGCAATATTCACCTCCTCTTTCAAAAACTTTTCATATTGCTCGTTGATGTATTTCTCAATAGGCTCCCAGCTGTTAGAGTGGGAAAGAGAGATGAATAGACTGGTACAAATCTCCTCGTGTTCCTGCCCACAGTGTTCCCAGCTCTGACAGGAGCAAAACAGTCTCAGGCATTAAAAAAAATCCACCTGAAGCATCTCGCCATCAGCACAGATGATTAAGAGTTTCTGTAACTGGCCACAGAAATAAGCACTCACCATGTAATATGTGCATACCCCCAGTCACACACACAGACCCATGGTTTCACAGTCCCACAGCCCCATTATCAGTCCCCAAGTGCAATAGGATCCCAGATGCTTTCAAGGGCCAAGCAGATGACAGTCACTCATATACCATCTTAACTTCAGCCCTTTCTGAGACACAAGGCCTTGACCTTGTAAAACTCACCAGTTCTCATTGTTGATCTGGTCTCCAAATCCTGGTGTGTCAATCACTGTCAGCTTCATTTTGACACCACCTTCTTCAATGACTGGGGGAAAATTGCAAACAATCATACTCCTCCCTGGGGACATGCTCTGTCATGAAACATGTCTTTGTGTCCCACAAGGGAACAAGAGAGCTCTGCCCTCATCCCTGCCCAGCAAGCATAATCAGACCAGCTTGTGTCATGCCTCAACAATTGTGACCCTCATTTCCATGTCTGACCCCAAATTTTGGTAATATCGACACAAAAGCCACCTTACACCACTCTGTCACAGGAAAATGGATTTGTGCTCAGTCAGTGGCCCAAAGGGAGTACCTACCCTAACACAACTTCTCCCCTCTAATGCATCATCCTGAATCTGAGATGATGCTCATTACCCTGCACCACCACAGGAGTTGTTCTGATGCTTTGTGAGAAGATGTGCATTACCAGGCTTGGGATGAGAACCAACAATGCAACTTGTGTAGCTTATCAAATGTAACTGCAGGTGAACATGACTTACAGCAAGGCTTAATCCACAACTGCAGACTAATGTCTTAGTGAAGTCTCTATTTGTCTACCCCTCACTTTTGGCTGTGGCAACAGGGGCCTATCAGTTTAAGAAGAGCCTTGTCTGTCTCTGAGGCCGTCTAAACTGTCCTTTATAGCTTCCTATGGAGAAAGGGCTGCCTAATACCAAAGAACTCTTTGCACAGACTGCTGGGATCTTCTGCAAGGCTATGCCGAGACATCAGTACTGCTTCCACCCCAGCAGCCTGGCTCTTACCATGCCCAATGGCTTTGATCTCCACTGTCTTGGGGATTTTCTCCTCCCGGTTCCAGCCTGAAGATTTGCGGCTCACCTGGGATTTGAAGAGGGTGTTTACCAGTGTTGACTTTCCCAGTCCACTCTGACCTGAAGATTGCAGAGAGGAAGAGATTGCAGAGATTGCATTTGCCACAGCCTGGTGATGACAGCAGGCCCAAGGAACAGAGCCAGGCTGGGAGGGGAAGGGGCTGGAGGTGTCTCCTTGCCTTGTGCAGGCTCTGTTTTCCCTCAGAACAACTTCTGCCTGCTCCCTCGTGCCCTCCCAGCAGGGCTTGCTCTCCCACCTGGCCTCAGTCCCTGGCCATGGTTCCCAGTTCCTCAGCTGGTCTCTGCCTACCTACAACCATGATGTTGAAGTCAAAACCTGTCTTCATGGTTTTCTTGCGCATCTGCTCAATGATGGTGTCGATACCGATGTAGCCCAGCAAGCTGGTGTTGATGCCCATGGGCTTCATTGGTACGACTGGTTTTTGTCGTGGCTCTGGGACCAGCTCAGACATGGCTGCTTCGTTTTTGCTGTCCACTGGTCCTGCACGGGGACAAAGATTGAAAAATCATCATTGAGGTGTAACAACAGCCTCCTTGCTGACCTGTCACAGTGGCTGAGGGCAGCATTGGGCAGCCTTTTCAAGAGCTATTGAGGATAACTGAATGTCAAGATTTTAGTGGTAAGGCTCATCACGGAGCAACATCTACTTGAGTTTCCAGCACACTCTTCTGTGTCCCACTCCAGATGAGGAGGTGAAGGGGGTTTCATTGGGAATGCAGCGAATTGATGGCTCCCTCTAAACAGCAGGAGCAGGGGCAGCAAGGATGGCTGGGCTGATAATTGGGTGCCCAAAGTTCCAGGTGCATCTCCTTATTTTCATCTCCCACTTCTCAATAGGATCATCAGCATTTTGCCCCTCCAAGTTCACCATAAATTTGTGATGGAACAGACTTAAAAAATTATGTGTCAAGTCCTAGCATTGAAACAGAGTTTGGGATGTACCACGAGGACTTGCATGCTTGGCCCTTGCCAGAGGTGGCTGCATTACTGGCTGTGTTCCTGCACAGGCTGAGTTCCTCAGAGGAAGACAGTGGTGGAAGTGAAAGCATGGCCATAATCTCTGTGCTTGCCTCCCACCCATAGACCAATGGTTTTTGTCATACTCAAGAAACTAATCATCATGATCAGAAAATTAATTATCTGCATCTGTCCCTCCTCATCTCTGCTTCCTCACTTCTTCCATGTAAAACAATAGGGTAAAAAGAAAACCCTGAGGCCTTTCCAGCCTCCCTGACCTTTTCTTGGGTGATGGCACACATTGCTAGGGGCAGGCCTCACCCATTTATCTCTGTCTCATTAATGAGTAGCTCCCACCCACTGGGAGGAAGCGGAGGTTGGGAGAGGACAGGGCATGGAAGAAAAGCTCTAATTGGTGGGGAAGGCAGGCGTGAGGGATGAATCTGGAAAGGAAGATGAAGGGGATAGGAATCAAATACCTTTCATATACAAGCCAGCTGCAAACTAGAGTTCTCCCACTCTAATTACTTGACTCCCCCATGCTTTGTCTCATTAGAGGGTTATTTTTCCAGGATAGAGACAGAATGCATTTTTGCTTGGTAAGTACTTCATTTGTTTTGGATGCCGCTTCAGTTCAAGTATCTCACACTAAATTATCCCTTTCCATCATTTTGGCAGAGGTTTTTTTCTCCACTTATCAGAATCCACTGGCAGCAGAGAAGAACATGAGCAGCTAGGCAGGCGACTGCCATTTGGTGGTGACACATGCCTCTCTTCACAAGGAAAATGACTCAGAAGTCGCTGGACTGGTGAAATTGATGGCACCAATCTGGGGTTCCTGTCACAGCTTAGTCAAGCCAGGCAGAGACAGACTGAGAAGAGGTCAGAGAGATTTTGTTCAAGGACAGGGTTAGGCTGGAGCAGGCTCCATGGCTGAATGGGGACCCTGCCTGGCATTCCCACATAAAAGCTCCGGTGCTGACACAAGGGCTGCTCTACACAGTGAAGACTTTACATTTTTTGTAAGCTGCAATATCCCCCTGTCACGTGCTAAGGAAAGACATTGTGGAAGGGTCACCCTTGACAGGGAGAAGGGTGCCTCCACCCAGCTCCTTTTCACGACTTGGGAAGTCTTTTATATTATACTGGGAGAAGGAGTTTTCCCCCGTGTGAGACGATGGTAGCACAGCCACTCATGTACAGCACTGTGGGTAACATCTGAAGGCTCTTGTGCCACCTCTGTTCCACCTTGCCCACACAGGAGAGGTCAGTGGCAGGATGGCCCCCCTCCTGCTTTCCCCCACCGAGTGAAGGCACCCTGGACTATCATCAGCCTCTCCTGAAGCAGCGAGCAGCACCCTGGGGCAACCAGAGCACAAGATGGACCATTGGCTTGAGTCAGACTGGCAATTTGGAGCACCTCACGCTGCCAGGCAGCTGCTGGAGGAGGCAGCCTGCCACACCAAGTGCTTCTCAGCTGCAATCCTCTCTCACACCCATCACAACTAGTATGTGCCTTTCCTGCTGACGAAGCATCCCTTGAGGCTCCCGTTGTCTTTTTTCAGATTTATCAAAGCTGATGTGAGCCAGGAAAGCCCATCTCTCTGGTACAGCACAGGGGACCAGGCCAGCCAGTTCTCCTGCACCCTACCCTTCACTCGTTCTCTGCCAGGCTGCCCGCATCACCTATATCCTGTATCATGGTTGTGTGGCTGTGCTGTGTCCCTTTTGCTGTTGCACCGTTCTCCACATACACCCCACATACACACAGCCCTGCTGGGCTCCTACCTAGCCCTCAGAGTGGGAGAAGAGAGAGAAACAGAACAATGAGGGAATTAGGGACAGGGGGCTGTGGCCCCAGTGAGGCACTTGGCTACTGGAGAAATGGGGGCAAATAAACTCCAAAGGTAGAAGGGAACAGGTCAAGATGGGAAGAAAGCCCAGCTGAGCAGCTGCATGGGATGGGTGCAGAACATGGGCCATGTGGACTGTGACCCTTTCACTGCCTGGGTGGTAGCTTGTGTTCAGGGAATCTGTCGCCCTCTCCTTTATTCCTTCAACCCTTGTTCTTACACAGGGAGGAGGAAGGAGGGAATTTGCTGTCAGCCTCAAGGCTCACTAAGAGGTTCATAATTCATCCCTCAATCTCACCAAGGAAAGCCTTGCCCAGAGCAAGGAGATATTGCTAACTGCTGTGGACATCATAGTACAAGACCATTCCTTTGCAAGCTTCAGTGCTGGAGCCAGGAGCTTGCAGTGACTAGGGCAGATATTTCAGATTCACATTCTTGGGCAGCTATAGAAAACCCTGAGACCAGGAGAAAGTCACTTGCTTTTCTCCTCTAGGTCACTTGCCTTCTTCTCTGTGTGGGGTTCCTTCCCATAAAGCCTCAGGAAGGGAAGCCCCCATTTTGCAGAAATTTGCCCAGGTTTCATCTTTCTGCACATGACTTTTTACCTTTTGCCTCCCACAGATGAATTCAAGGAGCCAGCTGAGGAACGGCCTGCTGGGGTGTGCAAAACCAGGACCAGAGCTGTCCCTGAGACATGAAACATGCCTGCCTGCTCTCCTGGGAGTGGCTCTGTTTTATGTGCACTAAAGCTAATGGTTCTAGCCCCCTGAGCACACTGAGTGGCTGATCAAGGGGTGGCATTCTGTGTCCTGGGCACATCCCGTAGCCCTTGCAGCTGTTCCCTGTAATGACTGAGTGAGAGGGCACTACAGCTGATAATGAATAGAGGGCTAGCCAAGGTTAACCACTTACATATGCTGTTTACAAGGCCCCCCTTTTCCCTGCTGCTTTGTTCTGTGTGCTAAGAGAAGCTCATTTAAGAGGGCTGTAGCTGGTGATACCCCCCTGCTGCCCAGATTCAGTATGAGGTGGCCCTGGGCTGGGCTACTAGGGAATAATATCTGGCTCACAGGAGATGCTCCATGTGACTGGATCAAGGGACGGCACAGCTTTTGAGGCAGGGACAGGCAGAACCAGAATGAGTGCCCAGAGAGGTCCCCATGGTCCCAGCTAGCTCCTGCTTATGACAGCCACTGATCCACCCCAGAACCTCCTCCTGGAAGGCTGGCATCTGTGGCCAGCAGCAGACACCACTACTGATGTACCACCCTTCATGCTCTGACGTTCACAGGACCTGTGTGGGGACAGAGGTGGCCCTGCAGGTCCCTTGGGGGCTCAGGTAGTGGGGACCAACATCTACTATGTCCTGATAACCCAGATACAGTCGCATCCCCTCCCCCTGCCTTCCCATCCTTTGTCTGGCAAGAGGGAGGGAGAGCTGCAAACAGTGCTCACCACAAACCAGCTCCCAGCAAGGAAAAGCTATTTAACCCCCATGTAACACATGGATGGCCTCGCTGCAGCTCTCCTCTGGTGCAGCACAAGATTGTCCCTCTGCAGCTGGAGGCAGTGATCCTCACTCACATCTCACCCCAGCCCCTTCCACCCACACGGTCCTGGACCTCCTCCCTGTTCCATGTAGACATGGAACAGGGAGGAGGAATGGGTTCAAAACCTGAAGGTGGCTGGCAGAAGCAGGCCCTCAAAGGGTGATGCCAGGTTCCTAGGAAAGAAAGCAAGCAGCTGCTTCAGCAGTACAGCCTCCCTGGAGCTCATGGCCATCAGGACGTGCTCCTTGCTTTGCTTCAGATCCACAGAGGTGCTGGACTGAGCATCTCTCCACTGGAAAAAACCTTTCCCTCCTCAGTTCCTATGATGACCCCAGGGCATTTCTTTCAGCTGTGCAGTGCAATGGCTGAGCCCTGCCAGATGTACTGCGTGACCTCAGAGTACAGAACAGAACCATTCTTCTTACCAGATCTTTTTGCCTGGCTTGAAGATCACCCCAATCCTCTGGGCTGCTGCAGCCTTCCTGACAGCAACCTTTCTTCCCCTCAGCACTCTGCAAAGGGCTTGGGCAAGAGCCCAGCTGCAGTGAAATCTAGGGCAGCGTGTGCCAAAGCCTCTCTGGAGATGCAGAAGCTGGAGGTGAAGGAGCTGGGCACATCCCAGCCCAGCCACCACAGCCCCAGCCATGCCTTTGGTGCTGCTCTCCAGCCATACAATCCTTGTCCCATGTCCCAGTTCACCCCCTGGGTGGCACAGCTGTATCACAAGGCGAGAGGATGCTGAGCACCCCTGGACCATGGCAGCCACACCACCACAGCTGCCTGTGCCCCTGCCTGCATGCCTGCTGGCTCCTGTGCAGATGCTCAGGGAGAGGCACAGGACATCCCCACTGCCTGTCACTGGCAAGGGATAAGCCAGGTGCCGAGTTTGTGGGCACTCCCCAGCTGGATTATCCCTTCCTTTCAAAGCAGTGCCTGGCACTAGCTACTCCCCATCAGCACCACGATCAGCCCTGCTCCTTCTTCACACAAGGAGAACAAACAGGAAAGACAAAGCCGAGACCGATTTCCCCCACTGCCCTCCGGGGTTATCCCTCCCCCATGCCCAGAGCTGGGCAGCGTGGGGGCACGGCCGAGGATGCCTGCGCAAAAAGCCCCAGCGCTGTCCCTCTGGCGTTGCCCAGCCCTGCCAAGCCCGGAGCATCCTACCTTTGAACATGAAGCTTCCTTTGTCTCCGAATCCTCTCCCAAGGGGGTGGGTCTCCCCCCACTTTTCTAGCCTGACGCTGATGAAGCAGCACGGTGGGCTACAAAGCTCCACTTGCTTTTACCTTTGTCTTTCTTCCCTGTGTCCTCTTCTCCCCCCTCTCTCTTTCCCTTCCTTCTCCAGCGGCTATTTCAGCAGAGCGGGGATGCTGGTGCTGCTCCTGCTGCCATCGTCATGTGACCTGAATATTAAACATCTCCGCAAAATCTCCCCCCGCGCACCCTCCCCCGGCTCCATCCCAGGCCCCCGGCTCCATCCCAGGCCCCCGGCAGCCTCCCTGACTTGCGGGGGGGGGCATGGCCTCGGGCTTGGAGGGGCCGCTGCCGATGGGGCCCCCATGTCCTGGAGGGGCCCTCACTGCACACCCACACCCCCCAGGCCTTTTCTTGCCCTTTTCCCTCCCAATTCCCCAGCCTTTTCAGCATCTCTGCTTGTTTAGGGAGGGGCATATTTAACCCTTCACAGCTTAGCTCCGGCAGGGCTGAGAAAGGGCGCTCTTTGCCCCTAGGTATTTCGTAGGATCAGGGGATTGCAAAATCTCCTGCTTTCCCAGAGGGAGGAAATTGAGAATGTTTTGGTTCATCAAAAGCGATTTGCCCTTCAGCTTTGCTGTGAAGGTGGGAGAAATCTTTTCTCCTCCACCACCGTGATTGCTGGCTGTCAGCCCAAGGCGCAGAGGCAGAGCCAGCGCTGTCCCCTCTGCGTGCGTGTGTGTGTGTACAAAGCTGTGTGTGCCTGCGTGTGGAGAGCAGGGACAGGTCCTCCCACTTGGACCATGTTGGGGTACACAGGTCACATCCCCCTGTGCTCTGGCCGGCACCTCCATGTGCCCCGTGGACATACCTGTGCCTGGAGAGCCGTGTGGCTGCCTCTGGCTGCTTGTATCTTTGGAGGGGGATGCCCTTTCCCTGCTTTGCATGTCCTTCTCCTACATCTGTGAACCCTGGCCCCGACAGGCACTGTGTCCCTGTCATGCTGTGCTGGGGCACCAACACCTGGGAATGCTGTGATCCTCCAGTCAGTGGGATGACAGGAGCACCACGTGTTCCTCCACCACAAGACAACGCCCCTGGGTGGGGACCAGGCTGTGGGATGCCTGGCAGACTCGGCAGGGGTTTGGGGTTCCTGTTTTTGCAGTGCTATGGGACAAAAAGAAAACTGCACCCACTGCAGATTACAGGAACATTTAGAAGTAATTGTCAGCAGTTACCCCGAGCTAGGCTGAGCAGTGGACAGACTGGCTTCCGACAGACAGACAGGCAGGCAGGCAGGCAGGCAGGCATTCCGGCACCCAGAAAATGTCCTGGCACGGCGACCACAAGTTGCCCATCTCCCTGCTGGGTGCCAGGCTCACAAGCACACGGGCTGTCCCCGCACCAGCTGCTGCCCACCCCTGATTCCGCTGTGGGTCAAGAGGAAATCCCTCCAAGGGGAGGAAGCCCCCGTCCTCCCTCTCATCACCCTACCTCTCCTGAAGGGTCCTGCCCCATGCTGGGCTCTTGTCATCGCCAAGGGACCCCTTGGTGCCTCCCTCCCTCCCTCTGCCTCTCCCGTCAGCAGAGACCCACCGGAGCGTAGTGGGGCGTAGGACAGCCCCATCTTCGCCACCGGGGTGGCCTCGGTCCCGTCAGAGCTGCGGTGTCGCTGGGGCCCCTCGGCCGCCACGGCCCGGGGCCGCGGGGGGATCGGGGTGACGGGGGCCGGGCCCCGCAGCCGCTCCCAGGGCAGCCCCCCGGGCCCGGCCGCCCGGCGCAGCGTGACCGAGAGGCAGCTCCGCTTCGTGGGGGCAGCCACGGCCAAGGGGCCGTCCCGCCGCCGTGAGGGGCCCGGGATGCGGCTGGGGCCGCTGGGGCTGCCGGGGGCCGACAGGCAGCTGCGAGGGAGGGCGATCTCCTCCTCCATGGTTGGCTGCGGGCTGGAAGCGGAGGTGCGAGGGCAGGGGGTGCCGGCCGGGCTGGGCCCAGGCCGTCCCTGCTGTCAGGGCTGTGGTGTCTCGGGCTGCAGAGCTCCCTGGGGCTGCTGTCACCCACATGCTCGAGCGCCCACCTCCAGCCCTGTCCGGCCAGCCCGCCTCCAGCGGGACAATGGGGCTCTTGTGGCCGGCATGGCTCGCTCCCACGCTGGGTGCCATGGCCACTCCTGAGAATGACCAGCACCTTCCTGACCTCCGCCACCAGCAGCTCCACAGCATGGGCAGCTCCACAACACGACCCCCTGGCCGGCTCCCATGGCAGGAGGTGGAGGAGTGATGCAGAGGTCAGGTCAGGCCTGTGCTGCCTGCTTCCAAGGACACTGGGTGTGATTAAAAAAAAATTTAAAATATTTGAATTTTTGAAATGTTTTCCCTTCCTCTCTTAGTTTCTCCCCCTCAAATGGCATATTCCAGTGCAACAATTTATATCCCACTGCACAAGTTCAGTGGTCACTTTTTGGATGTTTGTCCAAGTTGTTGCTTCATTCCCTTATTCTGATTTTCTTTTGCTTCTTCATTATCATCATTATTATGTTTGTTTCTTAATTTTGCCAGCTTTGTGGCATTTTCAGGGTCAAGAGGGATTCAGCTTGCCACTTTACACCTTCCTCACTGTAAGGGGTTTTGAAGGGCAACACAATAAACAAGGAGGAAAGGAGAAAGGTGTTTTGGTGGGATGGGATGAGAATATGAATGGTTTCATGGGCAAATGGGAGCAAAGAGAAGGAGAGACAGGCACCCACAGCACCTACAGTGTGGCAGGGACAATGATTGCATGACCTTAGGTGACCAGGGCTGAGGGAAGCGGAAGAGGAATCACCATCCAATGACCCACATCAAGTCATTGGGAATGCTGGTGGAAGGCAGAGCTCAGGACAGTGTGAGTTCTCTGCTTCTTTAAGGGCAAAGAGACAGAAAACATGAAAAAAAACTAACCTGATACTGTGTAGTATTTCCAGCAATAAGTATCTTCTCTGATTCTTTATGCAGTTTAATTCAGTATCTGTGACTATTTCCTTCTCCCTGAGGTCTTTCTGGCTGCACAGATCCCACAGAGGAGAAACAATCTCAGTTTTCAGGCAGCATTTGCTTTAATTATTCCAGGACAGCCCGGCAGTGTAGCTGGCACAGGAGCCAGGTGGATGGAGACCTACCCTGTTGTAAAGGAAACCTCACTGCAGACTGCTCCTTGCTGCCTGCCCAGAGCTGGAGGGAGGCAGCTCCCAGGGGGAACAAGAGGAAAACAAAGCATCAACCAAGCAGTTTGTCACACACTTCCACTGCGGAAGCCTTTGACACTGCTGACAGAATAGTCCTTCATAGCCATGGAAAATACCTGGCTTAATGCTGATTGTGTCAGGGCTAAACAGCACACAAAGTAAGCCAGAGGAGATGAACAATTAGTTTTCTCTAATCCAGCCCTCACCCAGTTTCTGTCTTCTTTTGCTCAGTTTCTACATTGAGTCATGGGCAGAGGAGCTCCACACAGGTACAGCAGCAGGCAGAGGAGAACACAGAGCAGGGGAGAGGGGACCCCTGTGAGTGCAGGCTCCCCTTCCTCCAGTTCAACTTCTTCCTGACTGCTCTAAGCCCCTCACCTCCAGTGGAGAGGTTTTTATGCTACCACACAGCTCAGTTGTGTTTATTTACATAGTAATCCCACCCATCAGGGAGTTGAGGAGAGGAAGCAGGTTTCCAAGCTGGTGTTTGGAGATATGGCTGTGATGTGCCAGAGGGCAGGGAATGTGAGCCAGGCAGCTGAGGGTGGCACATCATGCCATGCAACCCAGCCCCTTGTCATTTCCATTTACAGCCCCAAGTCACAGAAATGTATCTGTTTCGGACTACACCTGCTCTTTTGAGTCTTTGCTTGCCAGGGCAAGTATAACTTTGGGCACAGCAGTAATCCTATTCACTGCATTTCCCTGCTGAGGGAGACTCCCCAGTTAGGGTACTTGCATCACAGTCTCTATGTCACTTGGCTGAATGAAAGGACTCTGACTTGTCCTCTGTCTGAAACAGAGCCAGAAAGCTCCTGCCAGTGTGCCTAGTTTTGGTGTGGAAAAGAATGGCAATGCAATTGCAGTCTGGCAGATGAAATGTCCCAGGAAGACCCAGGATATTTGCAGGATGTCCTGATCCATTCCTTAGAGATAAAAATTAACTTGGATCCCCAGAGAATTACCAACTTTCAGGCTGCACCTGTGCTTTGAGCTTTTCCTTGCCAGGGCAGGCAAAACTTTGGGCACAGGGGTAATCCCACTCACTGCATTTCCCTGCATAAACCACTCACAGCAGCCCAGTGAACTCTCCTTCTTTCTTTGGGAATGGAGGAGAAAACTTCCTGCTCCCAGATTCACAGGTGAGGCTGAGTGACACAAGCCAGGAGCTGTGGCAGATTTTCACAGCTGGCCTGAGGAACTCTGCTGCTGAAAGGAGCCATTGGGGACTAGAGCACAGAGCCATAACAATGGAAGAACGCTGGAGATGTGGTTGCCAATATCTTGGTTGGCCCAGGTGATGGCACAGGATGGACAGACATGCACATAGGATGGTGGCACCAGCTAACATACCTGGGAAATGCAGGAGAGGGGCACACAGGATCCCTCGGTGTCCAGAGCATTCACAGGTAGCACCATTGCACCTACATGCTTGCAAAGGGTGGATGTTGGGGTGGGAGGAGAGGAGACACAACCTCCTGCAACAGGCTCCTTGCTCTCTCAAGCCTTCCTGTACACACTGGGCATTGCGCTGGGCTGTCAGGGAGAGAGAGGATGGGGACATCCCTCTCAGCCCAGTGTCACAGCTTCATACAGCACTTTGGTGGCTGGTCATCCCCATGACAGTGCAGGAAGCCTATAAACATGGGGTTTTGTGCCAGACCCACATTATATGGCTTGCGTCCAGAAAGCAAAGGTGGTACAATGGACCCATTTAGCTGGCAGGCTCAATGTTCCTTCTCAGAGACATGCAGGGGGGAAAGGGCTGAGGGATGCTTCACAGCTCTCATTGGGAAACAGTTAAGAAGGAGTGCCTGTCCAAGGGCTCTGCAGTGCAGTGAACAAGTGCAAGTAGCTTCACAGACTATCCCATCTCCCTCCATGACAGAGGAACAGGAGGTCAGGCAGATCAGGAGTGGCTGATGTGGTAAGTCTGGCAGCACCCCTGCATGGAGAGCTGCAGAATGTTCTAGCTTGACACAGGACTTGAATCAACCTCTTTAATAAAGACCTTTAATTTCAGAGTGGTGCATCTGGAATGGATGTAGGGATGGATGCTCTCCATCTCC
This sequence comes from Molothrus ater, assembly GCF_012460135.2. Classification (NCBI taxonomy): domain Eukaryota; kingdom Metazoa; phylum Chordata; class Aves; order Passeriformes; family Icteridae; genus Molothrus; species Molothrus ater. The sequence continues at coordinate 48,716,027 of NC_050482.2, forward strand.
CAAACAGACACAGAAGGGGTGTGCATTTAGCAAGGATAAAGACGTTCAGTCTCTGAGGCTCACTGAGCCCTTAGTCCCTCTGCAGAGAGCTTCAGCAAGCTCACCTCCTAGCATCAAGAGTGGGTGCTGGGAAGAGCTCAGCTGAAGCAACAATTTGTATTGAAACCCCATTTATTTTCCCCAAAATACCCCTTGGACTTAGACAGACTGTGTTAGATTTAACCTAGGGAATAGGAGTACAAGGTTCTGTATCCCTTTGCAAAACCTGGTACCTTTCCTACTGAAGATCCTGTCAAGGTGCCAGGCAGCTCAAACTCAAGTGATTAACAAGGGATATTTCATTTGAGTGGTTAGTCAGTCTTGGCCACAGGAAGGAGCAAAGTCCTTGGCTGGCTGAAGAGCTGTGAGCACATGGGAAGCCCAGCCAAACAAATCTTGACTAAGAAGCAATGGGGCGGAATGCTGAGTGATGAGTACAAGACCCACATCAGCAGAGAGCAAAGTGAAGACCAGCCCCACTTTTACCAGGGCAGGACTGCCATCCCTAGTGAGGCTTGTGGTCTGCTGCCCACCCAGGAGAGATTCCTCCAGCTGCAATGGGCAGCTTGTCAGACCTCAGGCACCCCAAAGGCCAGGTTGTCCCGAATCATCAGCGTCTTCCGAAGGTCTCGCTCCATGATTGGCCTCTGTGTTCGCCACTTATGGGCTTCCTGGAGTCCTGGTTCAAAGTAGTAAATGCAAGCTCCAAAGCCCACCAGGATGAGAATGGAGATCATCAGATACACGGGCACAAACCAATCCAAGAAGTGGGGCATGGCTGCCAGAGAAAAGGAGAGAAAGCTCATGCAGTGGGAGCACCCAAAACACACCTTCACCACCCAAATCCACCTCCTCCACCAAGACTGATCATAAGACATCTGCCTCATCAGCAGTGCCCAGTCCCTCCTCACAGCCCTGCTGCACCTGGCTCATGCTTGGTTGCACATGAAGACACCTCATCCACTGGGAGAGGTCAATGCTTTTGGGGTCATTGCTGGGAGTGTCAATCCTACTCCCTCCCCACAGAGAGGGTTGAGCTTTCTTGCCCCCAGCCCTGCTGCCAGTGATTAAAGGTAGGCAGTGAGTAAATACAGCTGCTTCTCACCTCCTGCTTGAGGGAAAATCTGCTTCCCCTGACACTCCATTACCCTTTTGAATTCCCAGTCTGAGCTGGTCTGTCTCAGGATTGAGCCCTCTCTTACTGCACCTCTATTTCAGGTCCTGCTTTGCCAGGGCTCAGGATCCTTGGTTCAGCACCAGTCTGTGAGCAGACCTGAGATCCCTCCACCACATCAGCCACTATGCAGAGGGGGCACTCACCAGGAGCAGCCGATCTGCCTTGCCAAGAACCCCTGGCCAGCCGGGTCCGAGGTGAGTCCGGAGCAGCCTTGCCCTGGGGAACACAAAACAACACCACACTGTGTGATTGCTGCTGAGCCAGTGCTAAACATGGGAGAGCAGGAAGGAGCAAACATCTCCTTGTCCAGAGGTCAGGGCTTGTTGTGGTTTGTTCTGTTAGTATGTTCCATGGAGGGGTGAACAAACGGGGTCTCAGCCCCATAACCTGCTGGTGCCCTGGCACATTCTCTCCCTACCATTACAGCCCTGCTGATGCCATGCTTAGGGCATGCACCCTAACTTAGGGCCATTTAAATATGTAATGGCATCACATTTGATCCCATCCCTTATCCCCATCCTTTGGGAGGGAGACAGCAACCCACATTGCAACCTGCAAAGGTACTCAGCTTGTTCAGCTCTGCTGCTTGCTCTGCACCAAAATGACAGGCAAGGTGTGGATCATGCAAGGACAGAAAAGGGGATCAAAAAACATCCCACACAAAAAGCACAGCTACAAGTTCAACAGGCACTAGATCTTCTGGGTTTTCACTGCAAATGTGCTGCTTGTTAAAGGCTTTGGTGGATTAAACCTGGCACCCTCAGGCTTGGGAGAGCACAGTGGTGCCAGGCTCAGGCACAAAAATGCAGTCCTGAAAGGGGGCTTTCTGTAACTCTCACCCCTTGGCGGGAATGATTAAATGCCCATTGACTTCAGTGGGGACACACTGAAGTGCATCCACATCAAACTCCTGCTTTTCCAGACAGATGAAAGCTGTCATGTCTGACCATGGCCCAAGTCATCCCTCTGCAATAACAAACTATCCCCAAATTCCTTGCACAGGGCAGGTTAAAAGGAAGCTGGGGAGAACTCTGAGCATTTCCATCCTCTTCCCTGCTCCTGGCCCATAAGGTTGGTGCCTTTTTCACACCAGGGGCTGGACTTTTTTCTTTTTCTTTTTTTTTTTTTAATACCACAGCCATCAGTTTTTTCCAATGTGCCCAGCAGTGTTTATCTTCTGGACACCTCTTGTCCCAGGAGGGCCTGTAACAGTAACTTTTTTGTCAAAGGGTAAAATCTGAAACAAGCTGCAGTTCTTATTTCCATAAGAAGAAACTGCAGAAAATGCCTGATTTCCTCCCACTTATTGGCGTGGATCTGATCTGGGCACTGCTGCTGCCTCTTCATGGCTGCCTGTGCCTTCCTCAGGTGAACAACTGCTGAGGAAAGCTCCCACCATAACTTCCAACAACGTCACAGAGGTGTTGTGAGGAGCTGTGGGGCTTCCCTTAAAACACCTTAGGGGACCATGTAAGGAATTAGGCACAAACCCCTTCCACAAACCCCTCCCCACGGGAGTTGGGACTGGACTCTGGGCCAGAAACCCCTCAGCACAGCTTTCTTATACAGTCTGTCAAAGTAGCTCCTTTGCACCCCCTGCACCCTCCAGCTGCATCTGCAGACATTCTGGGGATCTCAGGCTGCTGCTGCACACCCCTTTTTCAGGTGTCTCAGCAGCTGCTATCTGTCCCTGGCTGACAACAGCAATGGGCAGGATTAGGGACACTGTGAAGGTGAGTTCAGCTTGGACCTCCTGGGCTGATGGGAGGAAAGCCAATAACCTCATTTGCTTCCCTGATCATCCACTTTCCAAATGTGTGAGTGAAGCTGCTATCCAAAAAAGCACTGCAATAAAAAGCAGCCCTACACACTTCCCAATTCATCCTTCCTCCATCACTAGTAGAGCCAGCATTTCCTAGCTCCTCGCCAGCAACCTATTCTTCAGTCTACTTGCTATGCAGCTCTGTCCTGCTGTGTCCTCATGCTGCTCACCATCCCCACCCCCTCAATGAAGGGTCCTCATCATGACCAAGCTGAGTGCTGGATGAAACGTCAAAGCCCTCCTCCAGCCTCTGCAGGGCTGGTCTGCAGAAGCAACTGACTTTTGTCAGGCAGGTGAGCAGATTTTGGCTGCAAATACTGAAAATATGGAGTTTCATTTAAAGATGTCAGCTTTCTGGAGCAGTTCTGCAGATATTAAATGTGCCTTAACCTTGCCAGACCAGTTGATCTTCAGTACCTCATTTTGCAGTGGGACATCCATGTCCCCCCAAAGACACACAAGAGTCCTTGGTCCTCCATCCAAAACCATGTCCTATATAGATAAGCTGTCTGACCCCTTTTAAACCTGTGCTACACCTCACTCCAGCTTCTTGTCTTCAATGTCACCCGTGGATCCCCTATGCCGCCTCCCACTGCCCCCGAGGTGCTGTGGGTACACTCGTGACAGGGCCACGTTGTTAGTGGCAGGGCACAAACTGCTTGGGGGAGGCTGGGAACAGCTCACAGAAGAATCTGGGTACAGAACCCTCTCGTGTGCATGGCTGGGAGCACAACTCATTTTGCAGCATTACAAGCCGTGGGCTCACCTCGACCGCAGGAGATTCCCCCAGACCTGGCACCCCGGGGCAGGCGGCAGCCCGGGGCACAGCTGCCGATCGCTGGGGACCCAGACATGACCTCGCTGCCATGCACCGCATCCCCAGCACGCACCGCTACATGCCCTGACACCTGTCACCTACCTTCTTCCAGGGGTGCAGGGCGGCGGGATGAGACTGCTCCCTCCGGCATCTGCCGGGTGCCAGCCGGGATGAGTCAGGTTCCTTTCCCGGCCAGGCAGTGCCAGGGAGAAGGGACCCCGCGCCGGGAGAGCTGGGCGACAGCGGGAGGCGACAGGCGCGGATGGGCGGGAGGCAGGCAGGGAGGGAGGGATGGCTGGAGCAGCCGCGGCGGGCGGGGGAAGGACGGGCAGCCAGCAGCGTGGCCTCATTGCCCAGCGGGACTCCCGGGGGTTTCCCCCACCGCCTCCCCGGCAGTGTCAGCCCCGCTCGAGCCTCCCCGGGGCACCCCACCGCCGGCCTTCCCCCACACACGCAAGAACTACTGCAAAGGGCTGCATCCCGGCGCGGGGAGGGGGGAGCATTTTAGCAGAGGTCGCTATGGCAACGAGCATCCCCAGCTCCCCCGCACATGGTACCCGGGTCAGAGCCACGAGGGAGCTGCCCGCGGGATGCTCTCCATCCTCCCGCATCATCCGCAGCCCGGCTGCAGCCCCGGAGGAGGAGGAATGCTGGGGCACACGTGTGTGAGCTCGAGCTGATGGAGATGGACAGAATGCTCAGGCTCCACAGATTTACCAGCGTGCGCAGCCCAAGGAATGGGGGCTGGTGGTTTTTCATCAGTGGATGGAGGACAGAGAGAGAGAGAGGGGGGTTAGAGACAAAGGGGGTTTGGTACTCCCTTCAGGGCTTTTATGTAAAATTAAACCAATCAATACTTTGACCAAAAGAATCTTCCATCAGGAAACAGGAAAACAATGCTGTCTGAAGTACTATTCTTGCTTTCAGTTAAATACCTTTTTCCTGAATCCATATCTAGTTCTGTCATTGCTGCTGCTGAGAAGAGATGTTTTGTTGAAACATTTTCACCTTTTCAGCAGCACAAAAATAGGAACATGCAAATGTTTTTTTTTTTCATATTGAGGTTGTTTTGTTGTTTGGTTTGGTTTTGTTTGGGTTTTTTTGTTGTTGTTGTTGTTTTGTTTTTTTTTACAAAGGGAAATTTTCACCATGACCCAGAAATTGTTTAACACAAAAGAGTTTTAGCAAAATCAATCAAAAAACTGGCTCCAGCACGAAGAACTGCCTGCTCTCCTGCCTGTGCTGTCCAACTCCACCCACTTAGGTTTTGACACTTACAGCCCTGCAGATGTGCCACAGTGGGTTATTGTAAAGGTTTTCAGGATTAATAGTATCCACTGAAATGTATGAGGCCTGAATTTGTGTCTGCTACACTCCAGGAGCTGTGAGATTTGAGGTCTCAATTCCCAGTAGGTTGTGTTTCAGGTACAAAGGAGTTCATCCTCTCTCCAAGGCAAGTTATGGATGGTGACAGAGCCCATGCACGCCTGCCAGCTCCAAGGGTAATGCATGATAAGGTTCTGTCACCTGGTCTGTGCCAGGGTTTCATCCACCAGTGCAGAGACAAGGCTTTGATGGAGCTATGGGAACTGACTGGTTCGCTCTGTGATTTCCTCTTCATCCTCTTTAGGTCCTCCTGAGCCTCACTTCTTCTTGTTGTAACTTCATAACAGCTTAGAAGCATTGAGTATAGGCCTTGCAAGCCCTCTGTACCTAGCAGGATATCTGCATGGAGGATCAGATCCATTAGGTTTAGCTAACTGCCTCTTGGTTTGCCCCAGTAAAGTGGGCACTCCAGATGATTGCCAGAGTGGAGCCTGAAATTTTGTCTTAATTTTAACCTCAGTGAAGTTCGGACATGACACCTTGACCATCAGCACAGTTACTGCTTCAATAATCCCACTGCAGGGGGTGGAAAACACAAGCCCCACAGCTTTGACCATACTGGGAGAGAAAACTGTGGTTTGGAGAAAAAGATTTTTAAAAATAACTTTGGAAGGATATTGTTTATTGCATCCTCAGAGCAAACCTTTAGGGCAGGCAAAGACAGTCCATTTGAGAGGGCAAAAGGAAAACCGCTTTCCAGGTGTGCAAAGAAAATGAGAGGGAGATCAGTGGTTGCTGGCACAAGGTAGGAGACCATTTATCCAGGTGACTGGTCAGTGATGAAGCTGCAGGCACTTAGTAGAGCCTGCCAGGCCAGGTAAATTCATGCCACAATGTGTAAGCTCCTCCCATTGTCCCTGGCCAACTGTCCCGAGTCTCCGTTCTAGGTCACCTCAGGGGCACATCAGAGCCAGTGTGTATCTGCCAGTCTTCAACTTGTTCCCAGATTTAAGCTCAGGCTTAATGCCAGCATGCTACTCATGCGTCCAAAACCCCAGAACAGCAATAGTTTTGACTCACGAGATCATTTTTTCCTCTGCCTCACTTCCCTGCCACGCAAACACTGGGAGGACGTGACAAGGAATGGTGATCACGTCATTCTGCAGCCGCCACCACAGCAGTGGGCAAGGTCATGATGTGGCAGCCTCTCTTGCTTCAAGCAGGAATCCCCTCAGATGAGTCTGAAGCACCCTTGGACACAGCAAGAAAAACCCACGGGGCTTTGTGCTGCTGGAGCTGGGACACGCTTGAAGACCCCGTGCCTCTGATGCAGCTGCTTGCTGCCTGTGACTGGGCTCTCAGGTGCTGTCACAGCCTTTGGTTTCCAGCAAGAGCTAAAGCTGCGAGACAGCTCCAGGCATTGATGTGCCAGTGCAGCTCAATCTGCGTGGAAACACTTCAGCTGCAGTTCAGCTTCCACCTCAGATAAGGCTGCTGTGTGCCACTCAGGTCCTCCTGGCATAAGCTTGTGCATATCATTCTGCCTGCTGCCTTGGGGCCTTCCAGCCCCCTTCACCTGGCTATCAAGAAGCTTCTGAGTGTCTGTGCACACACTGAGCCCCTCAAAGCCATTCATCCCAGGACACCTGCCTATCACCAAGCCTCTGACTCCCTCCATATCTCTGGGTAACCACAAATTCACCTGCATGATGAAGGCAAACGTGGGGTCAGGTTTGATGTGAGAGGGCCACCCAGCCAGAGCAGAAATCATGAAACCCATCTCAAAACCATAGACATAAGCCTTGGCTGGAAAAAAAGGAGATGGTCAGGCAACCTCAGGCACATACTTCCTGCTTGTAGCACGTCCATAAATCACAGCACAAACAATGTTCTGAGCTCAGCTTAATCCCAGGCCGGGTTAAGTGTTATTTCAGTCTTTCTTAACAAAGAAAGTTCTTTAGTGCCTTTTATCAGCATCTTCTGAGATGACCAGACCCAGGTCGATGTCTTTAAAGCAACACCCATCTCCGAATATTACTCTCCCAATGTAGGTAGAAGCATGGGAGAAGATGGAGTTTATCAAACTTGCCTTCCCCAAGGCCTGCAGTAGAGGACAAAACTTCAGCAAGGGTCACAGAAATGCTTCCCTGCTCAGCTGCAGGAGATGAGGGAGCTGCTACAGGATGCAGAAGGCACACAGGATGCATGGCGGGGCATCAGTTGGGGATAGTCTGGTGGGAAAGCAGACTAACCCATCTTCTGGTGCTACTGCAACTTAAAAAAAAAACCAAAAAAAAACATTAGAGAAGCTTTGCTGAGCTGATCAAAAATGAAGGAAATGTGTATAGTGAGTTAAATTAAACAGCAGAATGAAAAAAGCTGACTTACTTTGGGTCTAAATATAGCTGTGAAGAGCCTTTGCCAAAGGAAGCAGAAGTTGCCAGCAACATATGTGAAAATGTCATTAATTTCTCTAATAATCTGCACTTGCTGCAAATGATATAATTTTTGTCTAATAGTGAGAAAACAAGTGCAATCAAATACACACGAGCTCTATTTTGCAGGCTTCCCAGGAGGGACAGTGAGAAGTCAGCCTGGAGCCAGTAATGCATGAGAGGGTGACATCTCATGGAGCTCCTCCTGAATGGGCTGTCAGGAGCTGGGAGCTGTCACTGAGACAGCTGGGACCATGCTGGGGTCAGTGCTCCTCTCTAGACCGTCTCCAAAGCCCGTCTCCTTTGCTCCTCTGGCTGCTCAGAGAGAACCAAGAGAGAAATCAGAGAGAAAATATGTTGAGATGCAGCCACTGGATGAATCATACAGCAAATTGGCCATGGATGCATGAGGATGAGGTGTGCTTTTAAACATTTTTTGTACTGGCTGGTGCAGTCCTGCTGCACGAGCAGCTGCCCCATTCCAAGGGAGCACTCATGATGGCCAGGCCAAGACTTGATTATGTCAATTGTGGTTTTTGGGCAGCGTCAGAACATCTTCATGTTGACTGCAATACACTTCTACCCATTTGTGGAATGGTTTGTGCTACCAGAGCAATGTTCAATGGCCCACAGAGTAAATTCAGGAGCTCTCTCCTTCCATATCATGCTCTGCTCTTGTCCCTTCTGCTTACACTCTGGGCCAGTGTACTGACACTCATCTGTGCTCTCCTGCACCACTCAGAAGCAGAGATCAACTCATTACTCGCACTTTGCAACTGGAAAGGGGGCAGCAAGAGGTGAAACAACCTGACACAGTTACTCAGGGATATGAAAAATACACCCTGGCTTCCAACACCAGCCACATCTCATCCCTCTCCCCTCCTCTCCTTGCCAACCTACAGACCTAGGCAAGAGCTGCAGGCACAGTGCCAGACCAGTCTCCACTTCCTTACCATGAAATGTCTTTATCATGAAAAATAATTTTCTAACTGTGGGATGAGTGGTAGCTCATCTGGATCTGCTGAATATCAACAGACACCAGCACGGTGAAAAGATGGAAACCTGCAGCAGCAGGGCACAGCAAGTATGTCCCTGACCAGACCCTAGAGCCACCCAGGTCCTTCACTGGGGCCAGAGAATAGGTAACAGGGGGCAGAAAGATGACAAACACCTTTTAGGTGGGTGCCAGAGCTTTTACCATATTTCCACACCTGCAGCAGCCCAAAAGGAACATTGTTCGATTTGCTCCCTACATCCCCCCAGCCTTTCATCTGCTTGTCTCCCATCTTTAGGACACGTCTGCCCTGAATTTGTCCTCCCTTCCCCCCACCAAACTCAAAAACAGCCAGAAATATCTTGTAATCTCTTCTGCTTCACCTGTAATTTGTCTCATGCTGGCAATGAGGGAAACCGTCTGCCTTTGTCAAGATCAAAAACACCACAGTGGCCATGTGACGTCAGCTTTCATTAACCCTGTCTCTCTCCCCTTTGCCTCCCCTCTCCAGACTGTTGCAGAGTGGCAGATGTGTCTTCATTCTCCTGCAACCTTCTTTCTCCCCTGGTACATCTCCTGCCATTTGGAGGTACCCTGGTTGAGAGGGCAGGGAGAGCCAGCACCAGCAGGCAGCAGGATGGGTTCTGGACCTCCTTCCACACCAAGGTGGAGCCAAACTCAGGGTTGAGGCAGAGATCAGGAGATGCAGCAAGGTGGACCACAGGCCACTGAGGTACACTGGACCTCTGAGGTTTTACAACTGCATGTCATCCTCTGTTGCAGTGTGATGTACTGCTCTGACCTCAGAATGAGAAAAACTGAGCCTATCTCTGTTACTGCAGTGCTTCTGCCCAGGCCCCTTCCTGCCTGTATCACAGACAGGGGAGCACTGGGCTGGGGAGAGGCTGACCAGACTGGGGGGTGAGGGGGAAGGCACTCAGGAAGAGGCAGGATGGAGGTCAAGCCTGCTGGAGCTGCTGCAAAACCTCACACAGAATAATTCAGTGTGTAAAGCCAGTTGCTACTGCCACACAGCGTTAGGGAAATTCCCTTCCCTAGCTATGTTATCAAGCAGTCTTTATGGTATGGAAGTGTATTAACTATGTTAACATTTTTCCCTCATACTTGGTACTGCTGAGGCCACAGTTCAAATCCTGTATTCAGTTTTGGGGCCCTCACTACAAGAAAGACATTGGGGTGCTGGAGCATGTCCAGAGAAGGGCAGAGAAGGAGCTGATGAAGTGTCCAGAGCACAAGTGTTATGAGGAGCAGCTGAGGGAGCTGGGGTTGTTCAGCCTGGAAAAAACGAGGCTCAGGGGAGGCCTTATTGCCCTCTACAGCTCCCTGAAGGGAGGCTGTAGCCAGGTGAGGGTTGGTCTCTGTTCCCAGGTAACAAGCAGTAGGAGAAGTTGCTCCAGGGGTGGTTTCCACTGGATTTTAGGAAACATTACTGCACTGTTGGTGTCAGGAAGTGGAACAAGATGCCCAAGTGTGTGTTGGAGTTACCATCCCTGAAGTGTTTGAAAAGCTGTGTCACATGGGTACATGGCTGTTTGGAACATGACAGGGTTGGCTTAATTGTTGGACTTGATGATCTTAGAGTCTTCTCAATCTAACGATTCTATGATTCCATGTATTAGTTCACATTATAAATTGCAATGTAAGGAGGCAGTGGAATTTTATGGAAGCCTCTGCTGTGGTTTGTTTTTTTTTTTTTTTTCAGTCTTGAGTGAACAAAGGGGCAACAGCTCATGCCAAGGGCCAGGGAGCAGCACAGCCCTGGAAATAAGGGCTCTGCTTCTCAGAAGCTAAAGGCTGTTCATGATCCCCCTGCACCGCCAAGGCAAGGCCAGTGTCCTCCCCTCAGCATCCCTCCAGTATTGCCTGTGGGTGCCTCAGGCCCAGCTGATCCCTGGGATATCTGGATGCCACAGGAACAGTGCTGCTTCTCAGGGTTTTATGGTGGTCTGTCAGACCCTGTGGTGCTCAAAGGGGCCCCACGCTGTACCCCTGCATCACTGCAGTCCACAACCTCCTCATGAGGGAAAGTGCATGGGCAGGCACTGGGTCTCTGGCAACCAATGCCAAGACCCAGGACAATGGCCTGAAGCAGTGTCAGGGGAGATTTAGGTTGGATATAGAAAAAGTGGTGGTCGTGCACAGCAACAGGCTCCCAGGGAAGTGGTCACAGCATCCAGCCTGACAGAGTTCAAGAAGCATTGGAACGACGCTGTCAGGCACATGCTGTGACCGCTGGGGCTCCTGGGGCCCGTGGTGTGACCCCAGTGCAGGGCCAGGAGCGGGACGAGACGATCCCCGCGCGTCCCTGCCCAGCCAGGACAGCCCGTGAGGCGTGAGGCGATCGCCGCCAGCCCCGCAGCGCCCCCTGCCGCCCGCCGGTAACCGCGCCCGCCCCGCCCTGCAGGCCCCGCCCCGCCCTGCAGGCCCCGCCCCTCCCCGCCGCTCGACGTCGGCGCAAGGCGGAGCGCGGCCGCCGTTCGAATTCCGGCGGGCCGGCGGGCGGGTAGCGCTGTCTCCCGCGGGCATGGCGGTGCTGCGGCCCTTCGACAAACTGCCGAAGCTCAACTCCGGCGTCCTCCTGGTAGGCCCGGCGGTGGCCCCGCCGTCCCTTGTCCTTCCCTTTCCCCGGCGCGGCCCCGCTGTGGGCGCCCGCCCGTCCCGTGGCCCCGCTGTGTCGGGCCCGGCCCGGCCCGGCCCAGCCCGGCCCCGCGCGGGGGTTGGCTGTCCGGGCCCGGTGTGCAGTGTGCTCTCGCTGTGCCCGCAGCTCGTGGGCTCGGACGAGGCGCTGCAGCGGCAGCTGGCGGAGGCGATCCTGCAGGAGAAGAAGGACTTCAACATCAGCATGTGAGTGCTGGCGAGCGGGACGCGCCGCCTGCGGCCCCGGGTCCCTACGGGACCCGCTGTCACCTGGTCCAAGAGGCGCAAACCAGCGGCTGTGACGCGAATTCACGGAAAGCTTCCGCTTCAGATTCCCGATGCACCGAAATTGGTTAAAAGCGTGGGTTCCGTCCCTGTGGCAGGAGTCGGAGCTGTAGAGCACACGGTTCAGAGAGAGACTTCGCTCTTGCGAACGCTAGAGAGCACCAGTGCCCAGATGTGAGCGCATCTGCGGCGGGCAGACCCCTCTGTCCTCAGGGCAGGCACTTTGGGCATGGTTGGAAACGGAAAGGGGGGCGGGGGAAAGCATTTCCCACGTTCAGGTTCACCGTGCACATACCCTTGCCTTTTGCATGTTGCACAGATGTTTAATTACCAAATTGGAAAGGTGTGAGAGCAACACATTTTTTTTCCCCTGCCTGAGAGACAGAAATTAAACATCCTGGGACAAAATGGGACAGGTACAACGCTTGCAAGTACTTGCAGGAGAACAAGCGTTTCTGAAAGATGTCCATTGCTTTGGATGCTCTTTGTAGCTGTTTTCTGGTTTGTATGCACACATGTGCGTTTCCTCCTCAAGCTATTAACATGCACTTGAAATTTCAGCTTTAGCTGCATGACATGTCCTGTCTTAAAAGCTTGATTAACTAACTTTTTACGATAAAATGTCCTTGACAGCTCTTTTACCAAGACCAAATGAATTTAGTCAGCTCTTCAGAAGGTGTTTGTGTTATTTCTCTGCTGTAATCCATGGCTATGCAGTAAAAGCAATCCAGGCTAATGTTCTGCTGGCTAATTAGAGTGACTGTAGTGCTCTGATTGTGGCATCTTGGATGTTTGTGCTAACTAATAGTAAACGAATTACCCCATTTTCTTTGTGAAACCTGCAGCCTCTGCTGAGCTGTGGAGTGCCATAACTAGATGGCTGCTGGTACTACAGCTGGGTAACTACCCAAAGGCATAGAATCGTGTGCTCGTGCTACAGAGCAAGGTACAGCCCTGTGTAAATATTGCTAGGAAAGCAAAGCCAGTGGGGTTCTTCCCCCACTGAGTTGCTTTGGGATTGTAAACATTACAAACAAATACAGTATCTAATCTGACAGCTCTACGTGTGAGGTACAGCTGTTGGGTGAAGAGTTACAGGGCTTGGGTTCTTTGTGTCTCTTATTGCTGGGTGGGGGAGAAAAGGCTTCTGCAGTGCATATCTGGAGGCTGCTGTCATCATCTAGTCATGTTGGTTTAAATATAACAGAATTCCAAACAATGCAGTGCTTTTCTGGGTCACTTTTATCTTCTCCCCCAAGGAGATCTGATACTTTCATCAAAGAGTCTCCCTAAATTTCACCTTAAATTAATAATCTGCTTTGTGTTTCAATTAATAAGCAGTGTGTCTTTCAAGCTCACTTTGCTCATCTCTTGTGTTAGTTTCAGAATGTTTTTGTTAAATCATATCTCCCATAAATAGAAGAAACAAAACTCCTTTATTTGGAGACTAGCAAACAAAATTACAAACTAGGTAGGATTAATAGAAGGGAATGTGTGCCATGGTCTGTGGCTGCTGTAGAAAACTTTAAAGTCCTTGAGACTGAATTGCTAGAAGTAATGTTCCTGAAGAAGACCAGAATCAATGTTTCTCCGTTGGCTTCCAGAGAGGAAGTGGGTTGTGAGAGTGACTGAACTTCTGGGATGTTTGTTTGCCCAGTTTAAATTAAGGTGATCTTCCAAAAATGCAGTGCTGATAATGTTCTTCTCTGTGGAAGATCCAGTTATGTACTGCTGAAACCTTTTTTTGGTAGAGTTTTTGGTTGGTTGGTATGCTTGTTTGTTTTTTGTTGTTGTTGGTTGGTTGGCTTTTTTAGTGGGCAGAGATGCAAAAATCCCCACACTTATTAGCTCTAATTAGCAGTTGTAGTACTGCATTGCCTGAACTAACCTAGTAGCTTCTGACATAGCAAAAGGGTTAAAAGGGAGGGTAATGATATAATAGAAGCTCTTTTTGAGTTATAACCTCATCTATAAAGCTGCTATATGACAAATTTGTGGTTTAAGGTTCTTCTGTACCTGGAAATATTGCCTCTCCTGTGTGAGCATATGCGCAGTATCTCTGGGATGTGACAGAAAAACATTGATGCATTTTAACTGAAACCTGGCAGCAAAATATTCCAGTAAGGAATTGAGGTTTGCTTTGTTAGAAAGGATTCTTTGTAACAATTAAACAAAATGACTTGCCATAGAGATCTGCATGGAGAAAATGTTTCTGTGAGTCTTGTTATGCTCTAATAAGCGTCCCATTATAACCAGCCTTGTCTAGCAATTACCATTGTGCCTGTCAGCAACTGTGAGTGGGCCTAAGATATGAGAGTACCACTTAAATAATCACAGTGCCTCTTCAGTGCCCACGGATTCAGTAATTAGCAGGCTTCCTGGTAACTTGCTACAGGGTGAACTGCAGAGGTTGTGTGATTATGGGTGAGTGGGTACTGTCTTGCCAAGCTAGTTGGTTACACTGGCAAATTTGTTATCTTGCAGTCACCTTGCTACATCCCTCCCCTTACCTTCAGAGAGGGATCATCTTCGACCCAGGATAGATCTGGTTGTGTTTATGATTGACATCAAGAGCAAGTACAGGTAAGAGAAGGGCAAAAAGATGAGAGGGGGGGACTAATATTCTTTCTTGTTTTGATGGCTAAATCTGCATTTTTACTGTATTGGAATTGCTGAATAGTGGGTTTCAAACCCAAGATTTGCTGTGGTGGAAGAACTCAGTAATGTATACAGTGGCTTTCTGGCCTCCAGCAGTGGATTAGGACTGAACTGCTCTGTCCAATAACATGCCTGTTGTGCATTAAGTTGCCATAGCAGAGAAGGCAGAATTTATTTCTGGATCTGGATGTGTGACAGTACAAACTGAGCTTTGGAAAGATGCTGTCTGTAGAATTGGATGGAGGTGCTGGTGGTGCTGTGAACTTCTATAATATGCAGAAGTCTGATGTGCACTGGGCAGTGCCTCCCAACAACAAGCAAGTGGCTGTGTCTGTGTCCTCAGTTCACTGACACTCCTGGTCAAGTGGGATCAGCACTATGGATATCTCTAGGCAAAAGAGAAAGGTCTGCAGGGATGGATCCCTTTTTCTATCATCTTGTGCTCAACTTTGTAGAAATGATACTTGTTTCCCCAAGCCACAAGTAAAGACTTGCTATGGCACAGAAGTCAGCATTTTATTGCTTACTTAACTTGTGACTGATGATCCTGGGCTCTCATTTACCAAAAATGACAGGCCCAGCTGCATACTTAGAGCACAGATGGTGCTGCAGAAATGTGTGGGCAAGCGCTTCCTGAAAGAGCCAAAGTGGTGCTGAAGTTTCATTGGATATTAATGAATTCAGATGCTTAGTGTCTGTAAATCATGGAGGACACTGTTCAAACTAACTCTAACTGTTGAGTCTTGAGTAGAAAGGATATGTTATGGGTTATTAAACAGCTGTGGGTATTACAGAGGTCTCTGATGTCATGCTTTTAGCATAAAGCAGAACTTTGTGAGCTCACAAATCAGCAGATGTTAACATCATTGTTTTTCTAATTGTGCTTCTGAAAATTATTCCTGTTATCCTTATGCTGCACTGATTTAACCTCCCTGTCCAACTGGATTGCCTGTACTTTTCTGACAGCTTGAAGAATGTTGAAACTTCCCTGGCTCATGTGGATGCCCGCTTCTTCCTGGGGAAAGTGTGCTTTCTTGTCACCGGGGGTACGTATGGCACCTCTTCCTCCTCTTCAAGCAGCACAGCTCTGTTGGTTTTCTTAAAACAGGGCACTGACTTAACTTGAAACAAACTAAAGGAAACCAGTGGCTTTGTTGCAACTTTGTTTAAATTATTTCTGAACTCCTCTGCCTTTGTTATTATTTTCCTAGATAAAACACGGTTCTCTCATGCTCATTTGCTCTTTCCTTTTTATTGTTGTCAGTCAGACCTCTCTTCTCTGTCCCTAATCCCTGAATATTATTTGTGTTACTGTTTTTTTTTTTTTTTTGTGTGTGTGTGTGGCACTCCAGAAGTCTGTTCTATCTGCTCTTGCAGATCTGTCTTAATGATAATCCTAATGAGCAGTGAGAAGCATATGATACTGTGGTAATAAAGTGAATCTAAGTGGATGAGCTACAAAACTATCAAGTATAGTCTTAATACAAGACTAGAATCCCTGCTGTGTACTGAGGCCGTGTTGTGCCTCTAATCTTACTGTCTCCCTGTGCTTTCCTGTGCACCCTCTCTGCTTCAGCTCTGAGGAACTGGAGGGGCCAGACTGTACTGCTCAGTGTTGGAATATAGGTGCTGTGTCCCTGGAGTTTGGGGGTCTGGAGGCCTAATTCTGAAGTAGAGCAGTCTTAGCATTGTCTTGTATTATGGCTCTCTTGCTGAAGTGAATTCCGTGGAGACCAGACCACTCTGTGATACCAAATGAGTCAGGAGGCCTTTTTTGTGAGTGAGTGGAAGCTGATGGTGTGCTGATCCCTTATGCAGAGTGTTAATGTTACAAGAAGAATGATGTGGTACTATTCCTGCTGTTAGTATTATGAAAGACTTCTGTGCTAATTCCATTTCAAATCTTGTACCATTCTGTTTGCACTGCTCACTGTTGCCTTACCTTCTATTATGCTCTCAAAATTAGCTCAATCCAATCCTCAGCTCTGGATTGTTCTGTGGATGTGGAATTTCCTAAAACTTTTCTTTGCTGATTATGAGGCTTGTAATGTGGGAAAATGTTTTTTTTTAGTTGGCAGGGTGAATGCTTGCAGCATTGAGACGAATGCTGTCTGTAAATTAGGAGAAACCTACTGCAGCCCTGTGCTATTCTGTGAGCTGGAGGTAAGGTGCTTATTTGACATCTCATGGGATTTCTGAATTCCACTGCTCTGTGATTGTTAGAAACTGGATTGTTAGAAACATTATATTAGCAATAAATACATGTAACAATAAATACATATGCTGCTGGCCTTCATAAGTGTCAGAGACCAGACTGTCTACAAGAACAGTAGAGGTACAGGAGTCTGGCTGTCCTTGAAATGAGTCTTCTAGTAATCTGGTCCTTCCTGTGCAACTTCAAAACTTCACGAAGCCAAGCCTAAGCTAACAAAAACCATCTTTGATATGCAAAGCATTGGTACACTTGTTCCTTGCTGCATTTTCTCTTCCTGGGAGCCCCTGAGCTGTTATTTGCCATGTGACCCCCTTGCCCATGTAATGTTTTGTGTCAGCCAAACTTTGTGGCTTCTCTGACGATTTTGCCATCTGATATGCCACTCTTTCCAATTACCTGCATGGTCTAAAAAGCTGGAGGGAGAGTTTGGCATTCAGCAGCAGCACACTTCACTTTTCTGTGTACTTGTCTCTGCATGCTCACAGACTGTTTCCCTACCAGCAGGTAGAATCTGTGCCTTTGGCAAGCCCTTCAGCACTTCTACCTGGCAACACTGTACCTTCCTTAACGTTAGGGAAGTAAACGGGCCTGTTTGGGGTTTTCTGCAGGTAGCCACTTGATGCCTGCTCTGGTTCTTTCTTTTATCAAAGCTTACCGTTGCTTTTCTTCTTTTGTATTGATTAAATAATGTCTCCATTTTGTTTCCAGTTGGAAGGCGTTCGAGCTGCTACTGCTCAACGACTTGTGCGAATGTTAGCGATCTGTGCTGGTCACATACCGGGAGTTTCTGCCTTGTCCTTTGTCTCGCTGATGAGGAAGTCTGATGATGATTAGCTTCTCATTGTGATACTTCACACACATTCATCAGGTTTTTTTTTCACGTCAGGCATTCAAGCTGCTGCAGTTGGAATCACATTGGGAAGCTTTTTTTGAGTGACTTGTCATGACCACTCATCCAGAACTGTTCCTAGTTGCTTACCTCTCAATAAAAGTTTGATTCCTATTCCATGGATAACAGATAGGGAAGGTAGTTTGAATTGGGGATTCTGATCCATTATTACATCTGAATCCCATTTCATGATCAAGTTTGAGTTTTTTCCACTTGGCCAGTGGCCAGGAGCTACATGTTTTTCTGAGAGAATATTAGAAGAACAGGCTACTGTCTCCAAAGCACCAGAGAAGAGGCAGCAGGCTCCTTCTTTCAATTGAAATGCAGCACCTTAGTCTAATGTGAAATCTTGCTGCCAGGTTTTGTCTGTCCACCAAGAGAAGAATGGGGAAGGAAGGCTGGCCTGCAGCTTCTAGGTAGACTGCACTTGCCAATTAATGATCCAGCTGTGTGAGCATCTGCCCAGCAAAGGACTCACTATTTCCATGTCTGTCCCTAATTGGGAAGGAAGGGACTAAAGATAAACAATCTAGCACTTTAGCTTTCATTTAAATCCTCAAAAAAAAAAAGACTCCACCTGTCAAGCCCAAAGAGAGCCCCAGTAGTGCAGCCTCTGGGGCTGACCAGAGGTGAAACCCAGCAGCCAGGACCATAGCAGCACACAGAAAATAGGTTGTCTCAGCTGGTTTGGCATATGCTGTGTATAATCCCTTTACTAACAGGTTCTGACCAGCTGTAAGTTGTGCCTTGTGCTTACTGCAAGTCATTGAGGTTTGAGAGTTCTAATTTAATAAAACAAGTGATATGTAATAGTTGTATGCTCTTTATTAGCCATGTGACATGGGCTCTAAACCCTGCAAATGCTTGCCCTGGCAGGCTGGTCCTTTCTGGTAGCTCCAACTCCCACTTAGTTGTCTTGCTGCACTCGTGGCTTCAACCATGTGGTGGTGGCAAAAGCTTTTCAAATACAGCCCTTTCTGTTCATTGAGTTGAGCCACCTGCCAGAATACAGTGCTTTCGGAAATGCTGGGACGTTTCTTACCCAGAAATTAAGCCTAGAGAGAATGTGTTAAGCTCCCCTCTGGTTTAATTTATCTAATCCCTAATAGTCTGCTTTAATGTTCCTAGGTGCAGAGCTCTAGCTGTGTGCACTGTTTCGGTTAGCTTGTTTCTGACATCTGTCTGTGAGCAGGAAAAGCAGAAAGCAGCACTGCAGGCTTAATCAGCTGTGAGTGTTGGCAGTCCTTGCAAAGACAGCTCAGCAAGGCACAAAGCCTGTATCCTTGCTCAGAGGACACACAAATCCCAGCTCCAGTTGTATTGTTGCTGATGGGGGAGGGCTAGGGTGTTTGTCAGCTGAAACAAAAGGAGCTAAACCATTCAGCTGTGTTATGATGCCCAAAAGGGCTGGACTCTGGCTAAAACCCAAAGGAGAAAGACATGTGCAAACTGTCATGGCTGTGTAAGGAGGATTGGAAGCTTAATGGGCATGCCCTACTTTCGGCTAGCTTTGCCATCCTGAAGGTACTAACCAGGACTTGGCCACCAGAGAGGGGAAAATCATGCTGAGAAACAAGTTTCTGTGTTGGTTATGCTGTCTCAGCCCTGCTCTTGCTTTGAGTCCCTCAAAATAAAGGAGACCATAGCTTAGAATAGGCTGGTTTCAATTTGCTCTCGATGTGCAGGTGCAGTCTGTGGGAGGAAAGGAAGTGGCGTAAGATGAGCCACTCTTTTGTGTCCTCTGCAACTCCTATAGGGCAAGGAGACTTTTCCATATCCTAGGTTGCTCTCCAATTCACTCAAATAACAGATGGACTCAGGTTAAATCCCTTTGGCCTCAAGAGTAATTTCACTGTGCTTTTTTTAACTAGTGAAAATGAAACTTTTTTTTGGTCCACCCAGAATGCTTTGGAGTAACCCACATGTGCTACTGTCCACTCCTGCACCTTCAAGCAGGGTTTTTTTCCACTGTTATGTTTCAGATGTGGTATTTCTTTCCTTCTACTACTTTCAAAGAAGAAAGATGCTGGTTTTGCTTCCTACAGGTGGCTGAATCTCAGCTGGTACATAATAAAATCTAGTTCCTTAAGAGCAGCATCTTGCTTCACCTTGGGGCAAATATTTTTCTTACTCTTAGGAGAAAGTATTTACTAGAACTGGCAGGGGAAGCGGAGCGTATCTAAGAATATGACACTGTGTCTCAGGTCCATCATGTTTTACAACCCAAAGTAGTTGGGACACATCTGAAGCTACATCTTCAACTAAGTAAATACCTCTAGGAGCTGTCAGCTATTAGTTTAGACAGGCCATAACACTGCCCTTACTACCAGAGGAGACAAGGCAACTGAGGATATCTTTCATCTGGATGGAGTAGCCAGGGCTAATGTTTGATAAAGGTCTTGTGAAAATTGGGATCAGAGGCGTGGAAGGCCTGAAGCTGAGTTAAGGCTAGTTACTCAGGTTCTGTTGTGTTCAAACCTCCTGAAAGAGCTTGCCAAGCTGACTGAAGTCTAAACTAACCGAAACATTTTGAAGTTACTTGCTTTCTCTTCTCTCTTGCTTCAGTTCCCTATCCCTGTGGAGATTTTCAAAGAGGAATCCCCCTCTCTGTGGTGAAAGTACCTGTGAGCTTTGCTGGTTTGACTGTTTCAGTTTGTGGATGTGTCTCTGTCAGTTAGGTCAGCAAAATCAGAATAAAAGCAGTTTAATTAGTATAGAAGAGCTCATACCAGTTGCACTGGTGTAAGCTTTGGCTTCACAGTGCCTTTTTGAGGGGGATGGAACTAAATGAGGTTGTAATATGGTCTCCTCTGCTATGGCAGGTTGACCCACAGGATTTCATTTTCAATCCAGTCCCTTGAAGGAGATTTTGCATCCTCAGTGTGCTAGCTGAACAGCTCACAGAGGTGATCTGTGAGAGATTCGGCACAAATCAGTTTGCTTGCCATTACCTGGTGGGATTACAGCCCTCTGCTGTGCCAGGTTTTCTAAGACTAACTCTGCTGCACCAGCAGTTAAATCAGACCAACTTTTAAGCATGATA
The DNA here is from genome assembly GCF_012460135.2 of Molothrus ater. Classification (NCBI taxonomy): domain Eukaryota; kingdom Metazoa; phylum Chordata; class Aves; order Passeriformes; family Icteridae; genus Molothrus; species Molothrus ater. Next base: position 48,736,385 of record NC_050482.2, read on the forward strand.
AAACATTGTATGTTCAGTCTATACCAATGGGAGAGAAAGTCTGCACACTGAAATGGCACCTGTAGTAAAAGATCTCACTGTTCCTGGAATAAAGATCAGAGATAAATCCAACCCTGGGGATGTATCTGTCCCTTCCAAACCTTGAAACTGGTGCTAGAGTTTTAGATTCAAGGCCACCTCTGATATTTGCTTTTGGAACTCGTTAGAACTGGATGTCCTGCTTGCCAAGACCTGTAGTGTGAAGGGAGTGGCTGGCTTGGGTCAGCAGTGGTGCTTAGCAGCTGTGCTCAAGCTGCAAGAGCTCCTTGGTTGCTCTCATCATGACCATCACAGCAGTGGTGCACAAGAAGGGACTCCTGCTCTGCTGCCTGGAGCTGACTGCCAGAGCTGTGGCAGAAGTCAGCTCTGCTCTGCTGCCAAAAGCAAAGAAGAGGCTTCCTCATGTGGGGTTTTTAACTTGTCTTGATTTTGCAGGAGCCCTGGCTGGTTTCCAGCTGCTCTGTTTCTATTCAGCTGGCCCAGATCCCCTGGCAGTCCCCTCTGCACTCTGGGTGTTCTCCACTCCCCATCCTAAGCCGGTGTGCAGTGTTGCTGTGGGCTGCTGAACCACGGCCACTTTCCATTCAGTGGCCAGCTGTCCTTCCCTGGTGGGGAAAAGTGATTTATATGCAAGAGAAGGCAAGAGCTGGTACAGCCCAGAGGCAGGAGCCAAAACCACTGGATTCGTTTCACTTCTGTGGCTGATTTCTTGCATCACCCTGGGCACGCAAGTGAAAATTCACTGTGCCTCGAGTGAAAATTCACTGTGCCTCGCTTGCTCTGCTTCTACAGCAGGATCTGCCTCCACTGGGGGTGTGTAAGGAGGGCAAATTGACATTACTCTGGAGTTGCAAATTGGAATTGAGTGGAAACCGAAAAAAAAGGTGGAATTCCGAAGAAAACTATTTTTTTCTTCTTTAGCGGAGTTTGACTTTTACCCAAGTTCTTTGGGGGAGGGTTTAGTGGGGCCTGCTGGTTGGGCACCTCCTGAGATCAGCTGGTTTTGTGCTGCTCACATGCCTGGCTCCACTGCAGGGAGGCTGCCTGAAACTGGCTGCAATCCTTCTCAGAAGGCATTGCGGCATGGTTAGGTTTTGGTGTGAACTGGAACGAAACCACCCTCTGAAATGCTGAAATTCCCTGCACAGTTCAATTATCCTTGAATTGGCCAGCGGGGAAATCAAAGTCTCTGGATCTGTTCCTCGCTGTTAAATATTAATACGGCACGGCGATGCCAGGCAGGAAGGCATCCCCTCGGGTCAGCTCTGTGCAGGAGGGGCTGTCTTGGCTGTGAAGAACCGACCTGCAAGAGAGGTCGGGCACGGGGGACTCTGGAGTGATGTGACTTGCTCAGACTCCTTGGCAGCTGAGCAGCATGGGCTCCCAGCCCGTGCTGGGCCACGTTTCCTTTGCCACAGGCTCCTTTTGCAGGAGCTGCCACGTGCTGCCGTGTCGCATCCCTCGTTCCCCGGAGCTTACCGTGCGCTGGGCACTTTGAGAGGAGCCAGGCAAGGCACGGTGCCCCTGTGCCCCGCCCCGCCGCCTCCTCTGCCGGGGGAGCCAGCGGTGTGTGACAGCAGCCCGTGTTTTACATCCGTGCAGGCAGCCTCCCCGCCGGCCCAGGTGCAGCTGCGGGCTGGGTACCACAGCCCCGTGGGCTCTGCGTGTCACGGGAGGGAGCACCGAGGTGGGGCAAGGACAAAAACAACGAGAGAGAACACCTCCCCTTGGGAAACACGACCCTGGTGAGCAGGGTCTGCTCCAGCCTCTGGACCCCAACACCCTCTTGGCACTACAACAAGCTGTGCCAGGGCCAGCTGAAGCACCTGTGCTCAGGCGTGCTGGAAAAAAAACTAAAAAGCCCCGCCAGCATTAAGCTAAGGAGTCTTTTCCCATTTTCTTTCAGCATGAAGTACTGCTTTACTATCTTCCCATGAAAGCTCTCTGGTCCTGCTATGTGCTCACTGTGCAGTGACAAGGTGACAGTGCCATGTTGTGACTGAGCCTGCCTGGCTCCTGCCCTGTGCTTGGACTATTGGAACATCTTGGGTGTTTGTTGAGGGCTGGCAGTCCTTGAGGCACTATCGTTGTCTGCACTGGTCAGCTCAAAGCTCTCCTGAACCTCCATGCTGGCCACTCTCCTAGTTTTGATAGCAGCATTGGCATTGCCCCAATGTGAATATTCAATTTTTCCCCCCATTGCTGTTTCTTTTTCTTGCTGTTCCAGAGATCACAGATGTGAAGCCAGGGCTGCTTTTGCCTCAGCTCAGAAACAACCTGTGGCTCGTGTGGTGGTGGAGTATCTCTCTTTAAAGACAGGTGCCAGAATCAACTAATTAACCCTCATTCCCCTGTGGGACTGAGGGGTGACTCAGTGCCTCGAGCTGAGGCAGCTTGAGGATGCTGAACAGCAGAGGATCAAAGGCATTGGAGCTGGGGAAGCCCTGGGATAGCACAGTGTCACAGGCATCTGTAAAGGCTCAATCTTGTGCACTTATCTCCAGGACTTTTTTTAGCCATGCAGGGGATTGAAAACTCTGCAGCCTTAGAGACAAGGCTGGAGCTGCCCTCACCTTGCTCCAGATGGAGTGTTTTCCCTACCTGAGGTTGCCTTTTTACCTTTTCATTGCAACCCAGCTTGGCCACCCTGAGCAATTCTCCCTCCTGACCTACAGGTCCCTTACTGCACACACTGTGTATCTGTCTGGGTGAAAGGGAGGCTTAGGCACTGCCGACATCGAGCTGTGGTGGTGATGCACGTCTCTCTTGGGCATTGTGACCCCCAGCACGCTGCATTCCAGGCTGTGCCAGCATGGCTGGGCAGCCCTGAAGAAGTGCAAACAAGCCCCTACACCTGGCCTTGGGCAGCCCTGAAGAAGTGCAAACAAGCCCCTACACCTGGCCTTGGGCAGCCCTGAAGAAGTGCAAACAAGCCCCTACACCTGGCCTTGGGCTGCCCTGGCATCCATCATGCTGCTGTGTGAGCTGCTCACAGGGAAGGCAAGGGGAGCTGCTTGCACGCAGATGTTGTGTAATACAGACCTAGTTCAAACACAAGTTTGCAGGCTGGGAAGCCTTTGCCCAGTCTAGGGGGAAGAGGAGGACCCTCTGGGACAAGGGCTGCTGCGCTGCATCTTCTGCTCTGTGTTATAAAGGAGATGAAACATGAAGCGTGTGCTTTCTTCCAAACCTGGGTCTTACCCAGGTTGCATGTGGAGCATCACCTGTGAGAGAGCCCCTGAGTGTGCATGAGCTGTGGTTTGGCTGAGCTCAGCTACTGTATGGGACTAATACATATTGATGGTGTCCTATAAATTATATAGCCGGCATGTTCACCATCTGCTCTGTACTGAAAGCTGACTGTGATTGAGATCTTCCCCACTTCCCAGAGCTTGACTCTTGCTGAGCTTGAAATGTGTGTGTGTATCTCCTGTAAGTGGTTCTGATTGAATCAGGTAAAGAGGGAATTTTTTAAGCAGGCTGCAATGTTCTCTGCACCCAAAGTGAGAGCTGAAGCAGCGGCCAGCATCCCATTATAAGGCGATGAGTAAAACTGAGTCTGATTTCATGTTAATTAGGTTCTAAAGGGACTGAAGCTTGATTGCAGTGGTCATATCAAAGATTTTAAATAGTAATGCAAAAAGCAAAGGAAACCCCACAGTGATTCATATAAGAAGGGGAAATAAAGACGGTCATGGAGGAAGAAGGAGTTTGAGGGGGCCTGAATTGCTCTGCTGCCCAAAAGCAGGAGGGGATTTGAATCAGATTATCCTCATTAGATGTCTCTTTAAAGCATCATCAAGCCAGATGAATGGTCTGGGGGAGAGCTTGCAGGCATGGTGGCTGTGATTATCACCAGGGATTTGCAGTCCTAGTTATCTAGCTTAGAGACAAGATTATTAGGGGGTATAAAGCTGTTCCTGCCCTCAGCCTCTAATGTGCATTTTTAGGCTGGGTGATGGGAAACGCTGAGTTGCTGCACAGCCCCTCGGAAGCCTGCCTCCATCCTCTGGTGGTCTAGCCCTCTGCAGGGCTGGCCAGGAGATCTTCCAGGGGATGGACAGGCAGCCTTCCCTGGGCACTGTGGCAAAGGGCACCAGCTCCCATACAGGTGCTTACACTGTGATAGGAAGTGGGGAAGGGATCTTGGGAGGGGGGATTTTATCCGCCTGCCCTGGCAGAACCGTTCACTCCCCACGGCATCTCCCTTCTTGTGACAGCCTGTGCCAAAGCAACTCATCCTTCCTCCAGCTAGAGCCTTGAAGCCCCGAAGGCTCAGAAGCTGGTGTGGCTGTTACAGAGGGAATGCCTGCGAGCTGTGAGGAGGGCTCTCCCCTTGAAAGGAGATTGCCCACAGGTTCCTTGGAGTTCATCCTCAGGGATGGTGGATATGGCACAGGGCTGCTGGCAGTCACTCTCCACCTCCTCAGCCCTGCAGCTGCAGCAGCTTTTCATCCTCCCCTTTATCTCCTTCCCTACTCTGTGTGTTGCACTCCTGTTTCTTCTCTGACTTTGGCAGGATGGCCAAGGCATTGTGCCCAGGTGCTAGCCAGGAGAGGAGGTGCACAGGCCAAATCCACCTGTCAGTTCTCTTGTAACATTGCATCCTTAATACACTCGTGGAAATTCATAGCATTACTCTGCACTCAAGCCTGTACAAGTAAAATCACTCTGGCCTTTTTACACCAGGCTGAACCTAAAGGTCTGTGGGAAGCTGGAGAATATTGTAGAGGTGCTGGGCAAAGTGTGGCTTTGGTTTTTGGCTCTGGAGTAATCTGCTGGAGGTTCATGCCTTGAGAGTGAAGTGGTAGGGCTTCCCACTGTGAGTACTGGGGAGATTTCTGCCTCAGCATAAAGGATGCCTGACCTGGCTGAACCCACCTGTGGTTTTTCCTGTGAAAAACCTAAGGTTTTGTCCTGTGGCAGCACATCACCCTCAGCCACTGGTTTCTGTTTTGGTGCTGGAGGTGCTGCCTGGCCCTGTTGCAGTATGTGAACACTCCCTATGAACAGCCACAGGACAAACTCGGGGGGCACTTGCCCCCTGTTCCCAGTTGCCCAAGGGAGACAGAGCAAGATGCCAGCTCTCCTCAGGATGGGGGTGGGGACAGCATCCCTGCTGCAAGGCAGAGTGGGCAGAGAGTTTGAGTACTGTTTGTTCACATTCAGGCAGAAGAGCCAGGCTCAGCTAATGCTGTGTTGCTCATGATGGGGGAGGGGGGAGGGCCTTGCAAGAGCCAGGGCAGTGCCAGGGACCCAAACCTCGCTGAGTCCCCCCCTAAACTCTGCAGAGCAGCAAAAGCAGCCAGTACAGCAGCTGGAAACAGCCCTCACTCCTCCCCACCAGGGGAGATCAAGGGCTCAACCCCTCTGGGCTGGATCAGACAAGGGAGGTTTTTCCCATGTACTCTGTGCTGCTGTGTCCCTCTTGGGCTCCATGGATCAGGGAGGGGGCATGGGCAGAGGGAGTTTGAGCTCAGGAAGGGTTGACTCACCCTTCTGTAACCCCAGAGGGTTCTTCAACAGGCAGCGCACTGAGAAGGCTAATTTGGGTGTTCAGCATTATCACGGTCCCTTTGCAGAGGGAGGCAAGGACACCTTTTTTTTTCAGCCTTGCAGACAAGCAGAGCTCCAGGGACATATAAAGAAGGAGCAGGGAGACAAATTCCACTCAACAGGGTGGGGCACTGCCCCACACCAAACACCCCATGCAGGTGGCTGAGCAGTGTCACAAACCCCCTTGATAGGAAGCACCTACAGAGGAATCTGAGATTTAGAGTGACTGTGAATCTCTTTAAACCTTTGTTTTCCCATATTATTCCTAAAATCTTCCCAGATTTTGTCCCTAAGCCCATCTGGCTTTAGGAAGGATCCCAGTGGATCCCAAGGAGAAGGCTTATGCTGGAGCTGTCCTAATAGCCATAGTGGTACTTTTTGGGAAGGGATGTCTCCTACCAGCCAGCAAAGGAGTGTTGTGAAAGGGTGCTGGGATGAGGTGCTGAATGGGCTTTGGGAATTGGCTCCAGCCAAGGCATTCTACTGGACCATCTGAACAGGGTGCAGGTGTCAGGCTGTGCCGAGATGTTCCCGGGGCGCTGGGTGCATCCTGTCAGAGGTTTGTCCTGAGGTAACTGGGTCTGCTCAGTAAACACCTCACAGCTTCTCTGATCGACAAGCCTTTGGGTTTCCGGTGTGCACGAGCACAAGGTGAACTTTCGGGGGATATTTTCTGCTACACGCGGTTTTGCAAGTGCGTGCGTGAGTCACTTCACCTCCCCCTGACACCAGAGGAACTGCTCACACGAGTCCAGTCACTCATGTGTGCATGAACCCTCACAGGCCATTGCCAGCCCTCCACGCACCTGGAGCACCAGCACTGCCCTGTCCCCCACCTGTCCCAAGGATCTCAGCTGACCTCAGCCAAAGGCAGCCCTCCAGGTGTGGGATGGGAGCAAATGGCACTGGAAATCAAACTGTCTGACTCTGAGATGAAGACGTAATTCTTGAATCGCTCATTTGATATCTTTTCTGGTTTATTTGTTTAATAAAAGGACTTAGCCAGAGACCCAGGCTCCTGGGGTTTTCATTTCTCTGCAGAGGAGATAAGAAAAGCGCATTTCCTTATCCAGTGAGTCATTTTTTCTGCTCTTTAATTATGCATTTGTGCGATTATCAAGCGTATTCAGCTGAGATGCAAACAGCTCGAACTACTCACCAAGCTTTAACTTTTGCTATTCCAAAAGCAATCAACCACAGTTATGAAAGGTAGGGGAGGCAAAGATGGGGGAGATGAAAAGGGGGACAACTGATGCCCAGAACCCAGGCCGTGCTCATGGGCAGGCCCACATGTGAGTGCTGCTGGCATAGTCAGCACTGGTTCTCTCCTTGAGTAAGCATTATCATGTGTAAATTCAAAAATATCTTCTTGGCCCAGGAGGAGGTGGACAAGCCAGGACGAGGGCAGGGCAGGGAAGACCTGTAGAGCCTGATAAAGAGGGATGAGAAATGGAGGGGAATAGGGTAACGTCAGTGGCAGCAATGAGGCTGCAACCTCCTTCCATGTAATAGGACCTGGGAGCATGACAGCTGCCATCCCTGGGCTCCTCACCATGAGTTTGAAACTTCAAGTTTTCTTTCCATGAAATGGGATCTGCTGGCTCCTGCGCTTTGATGTAAATCTTGCCCTCCATGTTGAAAGCCCTGTGTAGGTTACTTGGTTTGGGCTTTCCCCAGCGTGTATGTTTGACTGGGCTCACAGAGTTAATCTGTAAGTATGGTACAGCAGATGCTAGGAACCACTTCTCACCCCGCACTTTAAGCCAAGCAGGGAGGAGAGACAGGAGGAAGAGGGGCACGGTGACAGTCCTGTGGTGGGACCCACAGAAATAGGGGCTGGGGGTTCCTGAGAGATGATTGACATGGGGAAAGTACAGTGGGGGCATTTGAGAGGTGAGGAAAACAGGGATGATGGAGAAGCATGCCTCTGGGAAAAGGAGATTAGCAGATGGAAACACCCCAGGGCAAGAGGAACAGCAAAGCCTTTGGAGCAGGGACGTGGTTTGGGGATAGGTATCCTGACAGAGCACCAGATGTTTTGTGGGGATCCTCTGCCTACACGCATGTCCCCAGTCCCACCAGCCCACAAGGCAAGGTATTTTCTTTGCCCTAGACCCTAACTTGCACTTCTGAGAGCTGCCTACTGGGGACAGTGAAGATTCAGGTGCCCTCTCCTTGCCAGGTCTCTCCACTGTGGAGCTCAGATGTTGACTGGAGTGAGCCTTGGCTTTTATTTTATTTTCCCCCCTACTGTGGGTCATGGCTCTGCATCACAGCTTTCCATCCCTTCCCACTGTTGGACACTTGACTCTCCAACTCCCATGCCTGCAGCCCAGCCCTGGTCCTCACCTGGGTTGTGTGAGAGGTGGAGGGTCAGCTGCAGTGGGATATGGAGAGATGTGCTGCTGCTTGACCCAGCTCCCCCAGCAGGTACGAGCAGGGCAGAGCCTGCTCACGGCAAGCATCGAGGCAGAGGCTGCTGAGCTCTCTGTGCCATTTGTGCCTCAGGGCTCTGCTGAGAGAGCGAAGTGCTTGGCATGCCCCCACTCGACTGGGGAGTTTTGACTAAGATGGAGTGGGAATAACTGAGCCACAGGCACAAACAAGAATGGCCAGCCTCTCACAGCTCCTCTGGCAGCCATTCCTGCTGGCATGGCACAGGGGTGAGGGATCAAGCACCTGGGCACACTGACTGGAAGGGGATGTGGAATCATGGCAGGTTTGGAACTGGTGGGCAGTGACCAGGTTTTTTTTGGGACTTTGGCTTGCCTGGAGTCCTACAGTGCCCATGGTGGGGCTGAGAGTGTGTTGGGGCTGCTTTGACATTGCTATGATGCAAACTATCCCCTGGAAATGCCAGTGGCAGGGAGGGAGATGTGCTGTAGAGCAGCTCCTCCCCTGCAGGGAATGGGGTACCAAAGAACTGCACTTGGGCTGAGATCTAGCATGGGGAGCTGGTGACTGCATCCTGCTCAGAACTTCAGGAGGTGGGATGTGGAGCCTGTGGGCTCAGTTTGTCCAACAGTCACCTTGAGCCAGAGCACCCTTTAGATTTTTCCTCCTCCCCTCCCAGCCTTGATCCAGGACAGTGGGCAGTAGAGGCCTTATCAGGAGTCCAGATGCTGTAGCTGCTGGAAGGATGGGACTCCAAAAAAGCCCTATTAGGGATCTCCTGGAAAGGGCAGGTTACCAGTGTTGCTTCCCTCAGCTGAGAGCCAGCAAACAACTCTGGCTGGCCTCTTTCTTTCCTATGGAGTGAAGAAAAAGAGTATGTGACTTTTGTTCAGTAGAAATGGAAGAGATTCACCTACAGCACTGAAATCCATCTCTTTGGGTCTCAACCATCAGGCTTTGATGTGTGGGTATTGGTGGCAGAATAGTTCACCTGCTCCTGATCAGGAATACCCAAGACTATTAAAGGGTTTTTTTAGTCCCTTCCAATGGTTTGAGGACCAGGCTTGCTTGGTGTGACCTGCTTTGCCCGTGCCCTGCACATTTACTGAGCAGAACCAGATTTGAACCCCAGAGAATGAGACATGGCTGAGGAGCCACAGGTCTAGGTCTGCGTTGGAGAGGATGGAGAGAGCAAGGTGATGGAGAGCACCATCAGTAGGGGTGGAGAACATACAACAGCTGGCCTGATTGCAGAGCAGTCACTGGCAGGATGTGTTCTCAGGGCAGTGGGAGCTTTTAAAAGGGGAAAAACATCAGTGCCCTTTCACTCCTTTTCTCCTCTGGTCCTTTGCATTTTCAATCCAAGCCAGATCTGTGCCCCTGGGATGGAGTCTTGTAAAGATCTGTGCACAGGAGTCTCCTGTAGACATTGGAGGGGTCATTTCAGTGTAAGCAAAGGAGGGGGCAGGCTGGGGGACATGCCTGGGCTGGGGGCAGCACACAGGTGGGCAGGGGAGGAGTGAGGATCAAGGAGGTCAGGCTGGGACACAATACCCCTGGGTATAAGGCTGAGGCACACAGGGGCCAGCAGGGATTTCGGCAGCATATTTTGGAGGAGAGGGGTAGTTTGAGGGCACATTGCAAAGGCAGGCAGGGGAAGGGCTTGGTTGCTTGCTCTCCTCCTCCCTGGTGAAGATCCGCCCCAGGCCAAGCACAGTGATTGCGAGCCCCAAGGGAGAGACGCAGCTTGACAGACTGTATCTCCCTCTGCCACGGGGCCTGGGGCACTGCGATTTCACACTCCGGCGGCCCTGTCACTGCTACGCCCTGCAAGAGCTGGGCTCTCACTCCCACTCTGCCATGTCCTCATCAGGAAAAGCGGCCATTGCCCCCTCCTGCCTCTCCTTCGAGTGCTTCGACACCCTGACCAAGTCGTGCATCAAGTGCTCCGACCTGTTCCAGGACAACACAAGTAAGAGGACAAGGGCAGCTGCAGTCTGAGCTCCCCAGGGCGGGGTGGTGGCGGGCCAAGGAGGCTGAGGGTGCCCCAGGGGTGGGCAGGTGGAAGGCACCTTCTCCTGAGGATGGCTATGGAAGTGGCAATGGAGGATGGAGCACCACCTTCACCTAAAGCAGAGGGGAAGAGGGCAGCCAGTTCCAGTGAGAGGAACATGGTGTAGGGAGAAGTTGGATGATCCACCCTAGGGATCTCATAAAGCAGGGGGATATTTTGTTACTGGTGGCAGGTGGGTCACAGTTAAGTGCCACACTTCTTCCCTGCGACCGCAGCTGGCAGGCCAGCCAGCCAGGTGAAAAATGCTGCTGCCCTCCTTCCTCCTTCAGCTTTCCCCCTCCTGACACTACCGGCGTCTCACCCCACAGCAGAGCCTACCCTGGCACCCACCCTGAGCAGCACCTTCCTGATCTTCGGGGTCCCGGTGGTGGTGGGGCTCATCCTGGTTCTGGCTGCCGTCTGTGTCTTCCTGGCCTGTAAGGAGGGAAAGCAGAGGAGAAAGAGGAAGGCAACAGATGAAGAGGACAAAGGTAGGAGACCTGTTCCTCTTCCTCTCCCTCTCACAACACCCTCAGGACCCTGGGGTAGGTGGGATCACTTACTGCTGGCTCCACTGAGGCACAGCCCAGGCTAGCTCCTCCAACTCAACATCAGCTCCACAGGCATCCCATGGCATTTTGGGGCATCTGAATCACTGCCTGAGTGACAGTGTCCTGCATTCCCTGGGAACCTATGCTTGTACCTGACTGCCAGTGCAACCCTGCTGAGCCATCCCTCCCTTTGCTGGATCTCCCTGTGCCTTTGTTTGCTTAAAGCATGTCCTGGCACCATGCCCTCTTCACAGGGGACACCTATGGGGCACTGGTAAGTAGGAGCTTTGTGAGCTCACTGGTGAGAGCCCTCTCCTCCCACTAGCCAGAGGAGCATGGATAGAGAGTAGTGGGGGCAGTGGTGGACACCTGGGGATGGCTCCAGAGGCAGCCAGCCTCTCCCTGTGGTGCTGCAGTGGGTTCCCATGTGAACCACCCAGCTTGCTTCTTGTGCTTGAGCTGCCCAGCATCCTCCAACATGCATCCCAAAGACCCCAGTGGGATGTCAAGGTCAGCCCCATTGACAGTACACTGCAGCACTGCACAGGGTTATCTGGTGCATCAAAATTAGGGCTGGCATTCAAGGAATGGGCCTGAGCCTTTCCTAGCAGGGTACTTCCAGGAGAGTAAGGCCACAGTGCTCCATGATGGCCCATTTTGTTGGGGTGGCTCTTTCCTCTGTTGGCAGCCCCTGCGCTGGCACTGATTCAGCCTTGAACAATCTTCTCCAAAGTGGTCTTGCCTGGCTTCACCCCTCCCCATTCCCAAGGAGGGGGTATGGCTGCCCAGGACCCCCAAGAGGGGCTGCCACATAGGGATGCTGGCATTCACCACTGCCTTACCACCCGGGTGGTGTCCACAATGGGGCAGCTGGTCCTTGTGCCCGGGCTTGCCTGCACCCTTCTGGCACTGCCGGATGGTGACTCAGAGCAGGGGGACATTACCCGGGGCCTTTGTCCTCTGCGACAGCCTGTGACGCACATGCCTAGGAAAAATACCAAAAGCGAAAGAGAAGGGAGAAATCCAGCAGTGAGAGAGATCTGGCCACTATGGAGAGTGTCGGAGGCACTACTCAGTCTCCTGTTGCATACCCTGGTCCACATCCCCCATGTCCCCCAAGGCTGCACCACAGCAGGCCAGCACTGTGGCACTGGATGTGTGGGAAGTGGCAGGAGGCTTGGGGCTGGAGGCACACGCCTGCTTTCAAAGTGTGTAAACAAATCTATTTTTAAGTGGGAGGGAGTCGGGGAGGGCAAGCTGCCACGGGCTGGGCTCTTCTGCTGCCAGCAGGGTTGAGAGAGAGGACTCGAAGTGGAAGTGCAAGTTTCGGCCCTTCCCTCTTGCCTTTTAGTGGGGGGGAAAGCCCATTGGTTGTAAGCAGGAGAAATTCTGCAGCAAGAGATGTGGGAACCTTGCAGACTCCTCCTGTTCCAGATCCATCTTCTCCCCTAGGGACAGGACCATCTCCCTGGGACCTGCCTGAAGCCACTCCATGAGCCCAGTAACCCCTTTTCTTGTCCCTTCCCAGAAAACATAGACACTACCAGCCCCCTGCCCAGCCAGGACTCTGCCATGCCAGAGGGAGATGGAGCCCTGAACCCAGCCCCATGCCTGCATCTTGCTGGGAGCCTGAAGATGCCGGGGCCACCCAGGAAAGCCAGGGCAAAGCAGGGGCCGTGCTGCCAGGGCGATGCTGATGGTGACATTATTCTGCTCTCTGCTGTGTACCCCCGGCCTGAGGAATGCAACCACAGCTTCCCGCTGCCCGCCACTGAGCTGGGGGCCACAGCACTGGTCACCACCAAAACCACCCAGAACTGTGCCAGAGAGGAGACAGTCTGAGGGCAAGGGCAATGCAGCTGGAGTGCTCTGGCCAATTCCTGTGGACACTGACTGTCTGTTCCTGGGACAAGTGAAGCCTTCCATGGGTTTGAGCTCTGTGAGGACTAAGATCAGCCATTTAAGATGACTGTCCTTTTTGTGCTGAGTCCCAAGTTACACCTATAAATGCTGGAGGAAGCCAAAGTGGATCATGCTGAGTTACAATGAACTGTTGACAGCTGCCATGGCTGAGCCATTGGGAGGTGGCAGAGACACAACCTGTGAGGATGGAGTGTGGCAGGGACTGCTGTGCCATTTGTAAGGCAGCCATTGTGCCTGGACAGGTCTCCTGCTGGATGGGTAATTGCTGGGAACATGGGGCTGGAACACCAGAAACTGCAGGGGAAATGGAAGCAGGGAGTTACTTTAGGACCAAATCCCACACAGCAGTAGCTTGATTTTTGCTGACCTCAATAAAAGGACACCTCAGGCCGTACAAAGCAAGACACACTCAGCAACTACTCCATTTACAGTCCTGCCACCCTCTCTTCTGCACTCTGTGATACTCAGGTCTTCCCACCCTCTGGGCTCTCTCACATGGTGGCAGGCATCCACCGGCATTCATGGGAACCCCCTCCACAGCCAGGTACCCTGGGGATAGGAAAAAAGTTCATCTTCCCAAGCAGTGAAGAGGGGAAAAAATCTGTCCTTGCTCTGACCTGTAGTCCCTGAAGTTAGGGAGGACCAGGGGCAGGCAGTGGAGACAGCTAGTCCAGAGGAGCTCCCTGAATGTGTCATTACAGCCCCAGACAATCGTCACTCCAGCTCACTGTCGCTGCAGAAATACCGTGTGTCACTTGGGATCAATGCTTCCACACTGCACAAAAGCAGTCAGGGAGGGATGTGAGCGTAGGCAGGATGACTTAATATATGACAGTGTCCTCGAGGCTTTGCCTGTGTGCCAGAGCTGGCCGGCGCTGCTGATCCCAGGCATTTCCCCGTAGGTGGGTTTCTTCACCCGCCTGTAAGTGGCTTTACTGCACGGGAAGGGCTCTCTTTGGGAAATGAACTCGTTAGTGTGGGATTGCTGATTCTGAGTAATTACAGCAGCTGATGCCCACTGGCTGAACAGAGACTCTGGGTTGGGTGAGGAGCCCCTGGAGAAGGTGATTAGTCACTTAGAAGTGCTTTGAGGGGTTATTTACATGAAGCACCATCTCTGGGTCTGCTCTTCCTTAGATGAGGTGGCTTCCTTGTCTGGGAAGTTTTGGACACTGAACAGAGCTGGACAAGCAAGGTGTGGGGGCACTGACACCAGGCACTAATGGGCCACCGAATGCCATATTCCCAGTAGGGTCAGTTGGAGGTACTGTGTGGAGGGGATATCCCTCTGATGATGGGAAGGTGACTCCCTGCCCAAGCCTGAGTTCTCTCTGGGGCTGCAGGACAGATGCTACTGTTGAAGGGGGACCACCTCTCTTCTCCCCTTTCTGCACCACTGCCAGACTCATGGCATCTGTCCCATAAGGGCAACCACAGGCACTGCCACAAGTGCCAAGGCCAAAATTCCTCACCACAATTCCTCTCCCAGATCTTAACAGACTGGCAGAGGTGAACCCTCATCTGACTGAGGCTCTGAATGATCCAGGGTGGGATGGATCCCCATCTCAGCCTTGGGGCTGAGGATGGTGGATGAGGTGGTCTACGTGCCCAGTGACTGTCTCCTGGGGCTCCAGACACCTGTGGCAGAAACTGGAGGCTCAAAGGCTGGTGTTCCCACTACCACACCAGCCATCCTGCCCTTTGCAGAGGAGCTATTGCCACGGCGTGAATCAGACATCTCCTTATCCTCATCCTCATCTCCTCATCCATGCTCCACACCCAACCCTGTGAAGTAACTTCAAACAACCTTTGTGTATCTGGAGTGGGGAAAAGAGCCGAAGCCAGCTTGGGAGATGTTTTGTCACTAGAAGGACTAGATTTGTCACTAGAGGATTGCTTTTGGGAGACAGAGCAACCTGTTTCAGGGGAGATGGGGGTGATACAGAAATTGAGCAGAACTGTCAGAAGCCACTACCACTTCCTTCCCAGTGACAGCAGCAGCCCAGCCCTGTGGATGCACTGCCCACCCCAGATGATCTAGGAATTTAAAAAAGAAACCCCATACAAATCCTATTGAAAAAGCTCCTCTTTCTACTCAGATAAGGATTTCTGTTCTCATTTCTGCTGGAGCTTAAGCCCTATGGACATCTCCCTGTACGGGATGCCACTGGCATTTGCAGCACGCAGAGTGACAATTGGATCCACACTGTATTCCTCAACCAGTGAGTGCCCTTGGATCTCCTCTCTGTTATGACATGTGAGGTGTCTTCCCTGCATCATGTCTGCCTGACTGCCAGGTGTGGTGGGGCAGTGCTCCTTTTCTGCCCAGGAGGGATCTGTAACCTGCTCTGTGCACTTCTCCACCCTTACGTACAGGGCACAGGGTTGTCCATTTTGTCTGCATGGAAAGCCAAGGGAATAGAGATTAACAATATGGCAGTGAAAATTAAAGAATAAAGTGAATCCATTGTCAATGCATGCTCAGAGTTCTGATTGGGGTCCCCATTTTCCTGGCTTTAGGGGTCTCCAGCATGACAGGTCCTTGGGGTACAGCAGGGATTTGAGTTGAAGAGGCTCCCCTGGCAGTGGCTTTATCAACACATCCCCTATCCATGGCCACCTGCATGGCCACCTGCATTTCCCCACAGCCATGCCAGGAGCTGGCCATGAGGACAAGGACTGGGGAAAGTCTTTTATTTGGGGGGTGGTGTGGGGATGTTGCCTGTCTTTAACTTTCCATAGCAGTTTCTCACTTCCCTCTGTGAGGCAGGAGCTGTGCTTCCTCCTCAGCCTGGCACTCACCCCAGCGCCCGCCCAACTGCCTTGAAAGGCTGGTGAAGCTGGGCTTCACCTGGCTGCACGCAGGGCCATGAGGCTTCAGAGGGAGCCAGGGGAAAGTCTGAGGAAACCCCTGGGCAAGAGAAAGTAATTGAGGCTAAAACCCTCCTCACTGCAGAATCACCTCAGTATCTCCCTAGACATTTCAACTCCACAACCTCCCCTGAGGTCATGAGCATATCTGACCTCCTGCAAGTTTCACCAAAAATGCTGGTGGTAAAGAAGCCTTGGTGTCCCTATGGACATGGGTTTGGTTTTGTCCATGGTCCTAGAGGCAGGAGCCAGCTTGGCCAACAGAACATGGCAGTGTTCTCCCTTTGAGGAGAGGGAACACCTGGCCAAAGGTCTTCTGCAGCCAAACCCTTCATGTCTGCCAAACCCTTCTCAATCCCATAGGCTCCCCAGACTCCAAAGTGAGGCTTTCCTCCCTCACTTGCTCCTCTCCATTCCCATTACTGGTTTACCCAGCAGTGTAGATTCCTGATGGTTCACCCACAGGCCAAACTACTCCAGCCTAAATCCCCCTCAGGCCCCTGCAGACCCAGCTTGCCCCTCCCTGGGCAGTCCTTGACAGCAGGCAGGGCAGGCAGGGCAGGTGGGCACCATTTCATCCCATACACAAAGTAATGCCCCGATGGCAAACGTCCAACAGGGTCCGTCTGTCTCTGGGTGCAGCCTCTGATCTCCTCCTTGCTGCAAGGACTGGGCTGTGGGGCCACCCCATCGTCTGCTTGAGGAACATGGATCTCATCCCATCCCCAGGAACCTTTCCCATCGCTCATTCCCAGCGCCAGCCATGGCACAGCCACACGTGGGTGCCCCTGCAATGCTCGGGGGGCACCCGTGGGAGGCTGCGGGAGGAGAGG
The DNA here is from genome assembly GCF_012460135.2 of Molothrus ater. Classification (NCBI taxonomy): domain Eukaryota; kingdom Metazoa; phylum Chordata; class Aves; order Passeriformes; family Icteridae; genus Molothrus; species Molothrus ater. Next base: position 48,752,605 of record NC_050482.2, read on the forward strand.
AGAGGCCAGCGGTCCCGGGGCGCCCGCCACGAGGTGGCACTGACACCACACACCGCAGGGAGAGGCCGCAGGGCCTGTGCCCCAGGACTGCCGGGGGACCAGGGACAGCCAGGCAGGCTTGTGGCCAGCGCCACTTGGGCCAGACGGAAGGGTGACAGCGGGGTCTGGCTCTGTGCGACCACACAGCCTCTGGGCTGCCCAGGAGAAATGGTCGCTGGTGGCTGGACATCTGTGGGGCAACCAGAGGCACAGAGAGCTGCTGCTCCATCCCGCAACAGCACTGAGCACCTCGACCATCGCCCTGCTCCCTGAGCAGCCCATTCCCAGTGCTGTCAGACCTTTCTGAGCATTCTCCAGGACACAGACCTGCCACCCAGCACCTCTCTTCTCTATCCCCTCCCTGTCAGTCCCTGCCAAAAAGGAAAATACGGTGCTAGCCACAAGCTCCTCAGGTGGAAAAGGCCAGGGCTGGAGAGAAAGGGCTGGCCAGCTCCCTGTGCAATGCTGTCAGGAGACCACAGCCTTCCTGATGCTGCTCATCAGCATCCCTCCCTAATTGCTACCCAGTGCCTAATGACAGTAATTAGGAAGAACGAAGCTGCCTGGGGACTGGAAGCGCTGACGGAGTTGGGGGAGACAGATGGTGTTCGCACTTAAAGAAAGATTGAAAAAAATTTCCACTCAGCTTCGATCAGCCTCCTTTTCCTTTGCTTAGTGTCAGGATCACTTCAGTCCACAGACACACCAGGGAGAGGCAGAGAAGTTGCCCTGGTCATTTTCAGACACAGTATCTGCACACACACACACACACACACACTCAGAACCGCCGGTATTTTCGAGTGCCGAGGCAGCTGTGGGAGGGGGCGCAGTGCCTGCCTGGGTACCTGGCACGGAGGGGATTTCCTCACTGCTTTTGTGGGCTGGCGCTCTCCCCTGGGGCCGCCCCCACGGCTCCCGGCTTTGCTGGCTGTGATCAGTGAGCAGCTTCCCAAGGGTATCAAGTGAGGGAACGGCCCAAAACCACCTGAGTAGCTGTGGTGAGCAGACAGAAGCTCTCCTGGCAGAAAGAGCTGGCCAAGGGACAGCCCCACATTCTCCCCATCACTGTGAAGTGAAGACACAACACTGGGCTTTCCAGGGAGCACCCAAAACTGTACCTCAGCAACCAGAGCAGCTGGACAGGGACTGCAATGCACTCAGCTTTACCTGCCTGGAGAAACCCCACCTGCAGGAAACTCCACCTGCAGAAAACCCCCTCCAAACCCTTTCACACAGCCCCTTCTGCCCAAGTCCTGGGGTGATGCCACCTGCCTCCAGAGCTACCTGCCAGACTGCAGCTGCACCTGTGCACAGAGATGATACTGGGCTGTGAGGGAAACCCCCCCTCCTGCCCCTTAGCAGCTGTCCCAAATGCTCTCAGGATGCCCAGGACCTTCATTCCCCAGAGCACCCTGGGGATGCAGGGTCAGAGTTATGCTAGGTAGGGAAGACACTCAGCCTCATGGAGGAGGATGCTCAGCCCTGCACTATGGCATCAGCCTGGCCCCATTCAGGGGATGTTCCAAGGAAAGGCCCAAGGCAGGCATAGGGCAAACCTGCACATCCCCTGGGCTTTGGGGGGGCAACTTCTCCTTCTCCCACAGCAAATGGGGTAATCTAAAACCCATTCTGCATCCTGGCCACAGCTAGCAAGGCGAGTAGAACCTTGCCGAGTGACACAAACCTCATGTGACACCTGAAGTGATCGGTGGTGACAGGCAGATTGTGCAGGGAGAGCCTCTGCACTCCTTTCAAGGTGCCGCTGTGACAGGGACTGACCCCTCTCTCTCACAGGGACACCTCCAAGGAATGCAGGGCTCTCCTCATGCTGGGAAACTGGCATTCCCAAAGGGCTGTGGAAGTGGACACAGGATGTGGAAGAACCCCAAAAGTAAGGATCCAGTTTTGGACCCCCCTCAAAAGGGTCATCTGGGCAGCAAGGTGGCTGGTGCCAGAGCTAAAACACATGGTGCAGACTGCCCTGCTCCAAGCTGCATTGCATCCTCCCCTCCCTCTCCTGCCGTATGTTATTTCTTCTTTTTTCCCTCTTTTTCTGAGCATGGGGCTGTGATGAGAGCCCAGGGTGCAGCCGCAGGGGTGCAGAGGGAGGAGGTCACCAGCAGTGGGGTGCTATGGAGATGGAGCCCCATGTCCTTCACTGCTGTCTCCAGTGTCAGCTGGCCACAGCTCCCTTGCTGCTGACAGGAGCTATTCTGAGCCTGGATCAATGGGCAAGTGTGGGGGTTTGGGTGACAGCCATGGGAGGCATGTTGGGAGGAGGGCTGCAGGCAGGGAAGAGCAGGTGGGATTTCTCAGGAGATTCCCCCATCTACCCCCCCCCAAGACACACACTCTGCTGTCCTGTAAGGTTTCAGTGATGCAGATGTCTTTCTCATTTCCTTCCCTACGGGGGGTTGCAGTCTGACTGGGTCCCACTACCCAGATGTCACTTCCTGATTCGAGAAGTGCCGGCATTTTGTGGAGTAGCAAAACTCCAGGATGAAGGCACCTGCAGCCAAAAACTGTGGCCAAGACTGAGCTCAGGATGGCAATTTAAATAGGGTTTTATAGTGGGGGTGACACACAAAAGATCATCTTCCTCCTCCGCCAAAAATAATTGCCATTCTTATTCTGTGACAATAATAATATTTGGTAAGGCTGTTAATTCTTTGTGAAGTGAGGATAATTTTAAAGCTGGTGATTTAAATTCAGCACTGCAAAAGTTTTTGGATAATTAAAAAAAAAAAAAAGCTGTTTTCCTTAACTGAAAGGTTTGCCTTCTCCATTAGCATTTCCAGTGATGTCCAATAATCTCCCATTAGCAAATTTGCAGATGATACCAAGTTGGAGGGGAATATCAGTCTGCTGGAGGGCAGGAGGATTCTGCAAAGGGACATGGACAGACTGGATAGAGAGGCTGAATCCAACAATATGAGGTTGAACAAAACCAAGTGCTGGATCCTGAACTTTGGCCACAACAACTCCCTGTGCACTACAGGCTGGGACAGAGTGGCTGGACAGCAGCCAGACAGAAAGGGACCTGGGGGTTCTGGTTGAATATTCAGATGTCTGAGTAGCCAAGAAGGCAAATGACATCCTGGCCTGTATCAGGAATAGTGTGGCCAGCAGGACTAGGGAAGTGATTCTTCCCCTGTACTTGGCACTAGTTAGGCCATAGCTTGAGTCCTGTGTCCAGTTTTGGGCCCCTTAATTTAGAAACAATACTGAGATGCTGGAGCGTGTCCAGAGAAGGGCAATGAAGCTGGAGAAGGGGCTGGAGCACAAGTTCTGTGAGGAGCAGCTGAGGGAGGTGGGATTGTTTGTCCTGGAGAGGAGAATGCTCAGGGGTGACCTGATCACTCTCTTCAAATACCTGAAAGAAGGCTGTGGCCACGTGAGGGTCGGTCTCTTCTCCCAGGCAACCAGCAACAAAACAAGAAGACACAGTCTCAAGCTTCACCAGAGGAGGTTTAGGTTGGACATTAAGTGGAATTTCTTCAGAAAAAAAGGTGATTGGGCATTGGAATGGGCTGCCCAGGGAGGTGGTGGAGTCACCCTCCCTGGAGGTGTTTAAGGAAAGACTGCAGGTGGCACTCAGTGCCATGATCTGGCCATGGTGGCATTCGGTCACAGGTTGGACTCGATGATCTCAGAGGTCTTTTCCAACCTCATTGATTGGATGATTCTGTGACAAGGACCTCAACCCTCGTAGAAGGGATCCAGTCTCCTTTCCTGGAGAAGAATGAGCACATGAGGGAGGCTGCAGCTGGTCACCCTCGCTGGCCTTTCATGGCCACCACTGCCCTCCCTTGATGGTGGCCCTAGTTTATTTGCAATGTGAGCTGATAAAAACATTTCCTTCCCCAAATAAGAGGGAGCATCATTTTGTCACTCGACAATCCTGTCATGGACAGTCAGAAAGAACTGGAGCAGTGGATTGAGATGAGGGGGAAGGAGAGACCTGTTAACTCCCTCCCAAACCCCTTTCAGAGCCACAGCCCCAGCCTCTCTACCCCCTTAATACACTCCTGATGAATTCCCTTTTGTCTTTCTTCCTGTCCCTCACCACTAATATAAAAATTAAATCTATTAATGCTTCTGGGGTGACACATTTCCCAGTGTATTCCCAGGAGTGGTCTCTCTGGGTTTGCTCTTCAGCTCCTCAATTATTTATCTCTGCAAGGGAACAGGAAAACAAACTCAGCAAAGCAAACTTCATGCCCTGTAGTGACACCATGAGTTATTAAAAAATATAATAAAAATTCCCCAGTGAGTCATTTAAGAGGCACTTAAGCAGCTCCAACCACAGAGACGACAGTCATGACTAACTGTTTACAGCCAGCATTGGTTGGAGAGGGCCAGGGGCAGGACAGAATCCGGATCCCCGCATGGCATTTCCCAACAGGGATGTTTGGGGGGAACCCTGCTGGTGGACAGTAAACACTAAATGTCCTCATTTACAGTCTAAGGTAATTGCAAGCTCCCTGTAAGTTTCATATGTTCTGGGGTGGCAGAATGAGGTGATGCAGAGGATGTGGGGGATGTAGGGGATGTGGGAAGTTATAGAAACTGTGGTGGGATGCAGGGGATGGAAGAATGCGGGAGCAATTGAGGGATGCAGAGCAATGTGGGGGATGTGATAAAAGGTTAGGAATGTGGTCGAAGGTGAGGGATGCAGAGCACACAGAGGAATACAACAGACGCAGGGATGAAGAAGATAGAGGGGACTGGGAGGATGCAGGGAGTGTAGAGGGATCTCCATCTACATGGGCAGATTGTGCCAGCGGGCTGCTGGGAACCCTCTGCCCCAGCACTCCCCTGCCCCCCTGAGCCCCATTCCAGCTGTGATGCCAAATGGCCACGGGAGCAGCAGGGAAAGAGCCCCCTAAACACCACATCCCTGTGCCAGTGAGTGTCCACTGCAGCCAATTGAGCACTGACCCCATGCTCAGGAGAGACCTCCTTGACCTCTCCACCTGCTGCCTCTCACATCATGGCAAGTCCCCTCTGCTCCTCAGCCACAGGGACCTGCTGGGGCACATCCAGTTCTCCTGCTCCTGGCCCAAAGAGCAGCAGTGGCAATGCAGGAGATGGCTAAATGCTGTGCAGGGAGTGTGTACACCCGAGCATGGGTGGGCTCCAGCAGAGACAAACTGTGGGGGAACTCCTGGCCTTGGAGGTGTTAAGAGGAGCTTGTCTTTAGCTCATCCCTTGCTTTCTGCCCAAATCCAGAGCCTCCACAGCTAAAATGCCCATGCCTAAATTGTGACGTGCTTCGAGCCCAGGCTTGTGTGCGCTGTCACAGGGGCAATGCTGAAGCCTGCCTCGCTTCAAGGCATCCTGTGATCCAGCTGGCACTCAGGAAGCCCAAGCAGCAGGGTGGGTCCGTGCGGACCCCTGCTGTCCCCGCTCTGCCCAGGAGCCAGCAGGCAGCAAACGCTCGCTTGGGCAGCGCTTAACCCCTCGCTCTGCTGCCCCCGCAGCCCGGCACGGCCGACTCGCTGCGCTCCCTGCATGCCGCTGGCGCACCGGGCTCTGCTGCAGCTTGAACGCCGGGAAAAGCAAAGGGCATAATTTTAGGAGAAGCGTGTGAAATGTGTTCTGGCAGATCAGCCGAAGAGCTCTCCAGCGCAAGGAAAGCATTAACATTTGCAAAAGGTCCTTGCAACAAAGCAACAAATTCCCAGCAGGCAAATCCAGATGTGGGGATGTACGAGCCCTGGGACGCAGACAGGGATGGGACAGGTCCACTGGTTTGGGAATGATTCAGGAGTGTCCTGGGAAGGAATGTTACGCTGCAGGGTTGAAATGGTGGAGGCAATCAGAGTGGGAGGGACCGCTTGCTCCTGGCTGGGATTGACAGCACAGAGATGTACAAGGGGATGGATTTAGGCTTGGCTGGGACAGGATCTCCCCTGGGTCTGAGCTCCTTTTCTCCATCAGCCCCTCTCCCCCACATGATGGATTTGCAGAGAAAGGATGGGAAAAAAACCCTGAAGCCTGCAGCCTGTGATTCATCCTTACTATATTTGCACATATTATTAGAAAGATGAAAATATAGCCAGAGCTGGAATTACAGATTTAGTAAGCAGGACTGCCTATTTCAGCATATACTGCTTCTCCCAATGACTGTAACTCTACAGGGGACCAATTTACACCCTCACTAGCATTAAGGCATTGCCCTACACAGTCTACTTATATATATGGGTGGATAAATTCAGCAAGCAAGTCCTTCAGGGACAGCATTGTTTGGGTTCTGGTGCTGCCCACTCAGCATGCTGTGCAACTGGCTGGTGCTCATAAACCTCTGCCTCAACCTCTGCCCATCTCCTGCTAATGCTCACCCAGATTTTGGGGATATATCAGTCCATGAAACCCATAGGCAAGAGAGACTTTTTTGCTTGCTGTTTTGCAAGCCTTCTCCATCCCTGACAGGGAGTTTGGGATGAGTGAAGAGGGAGAAGGCCAGAGCTTGCCAGCTCTGTGCTGTAACTCACCCCAAGCCCCCATCTTTTTATGAACAAATTATTAGCAAACTCCACAAGTTTGAACCCATGCCTGGCCCATATCCACCCTTGTTCCCATGCCTGGCCAGTGGGCTTTGTGCCCATCAGGTAGGGAAGGTGGCTGATACCTCCCTGTGACACCTCTCTGTGCTATCCCATGTGAGGAGATCTGGTGCCCTCTGTGAGCCCAGGCACAGCACTCTCCTGCATGGGTTCTTCTTCCTTGCTGAATTGTTAAATGCAGTCAAGTGGATGGGTTATCTGCTGTAGTCCACTTGCTTGGTTTGAGACATTTTGGTCTGCTAATAAACCAGGTTGATTCAATATTCTTCTGCCTGCAAAAGATGTCTTTCAAGGTTTAATAAAGCAGCAGGCAGCTGCGTGACCTGAAGAAGACCAAATAAAATACCAGGTACCAGGTGTGGTTGCTGGTCTCCAGCATCTTGCTAGCAAAACGACTGTGTACTGAGCCCACTTCAAGTGCAAAAGCTCCCAGGTGTGCCAGTGTGGAGGGGCCAGGAAGGCAGCACTGGATCCCTGCTGCCAACCCAGAAAATCGTGTGTGTTTTCCCATGAGGTGGCAATACAGTGTCTGGAGGAGTTTATGCCAGGGAGGTAAGGAGGACTCCAGGATCTGTTTGCTCTGGCTGCAGTGGGACATAGCTCCACGGGGATGTGACCCCAACAGAGTGAGCAGTACAGTGACACAGATATTTTGGCAGCAGTGCAGTGACCTGCATGGCTGAGGTCTGCAGGGAAGATTTCCTTGTGTGATGTTTTCCTCTTTTTGCTGGAAGTGAGGGAGAACCTCTGCTTCTGGGGTTTTTCTTGTTTGTTTGCTTGTTTTTCTTCTGATTGCTTCAGCCCCAAGAAAGGAAAGGGAGGTTGCCAGGGAACTGACTCTTGGGATAGTGTGTGACAGGATGCTCTGAGCAGAGGAGACCCCACTGTGATTGTGTTTGCTGTGAGAGACGCTGGAGACTCCACTTTTGGGATTGCAAAACACTGTGTGACCCCAGCCACTCACCAGAGAGGTGATGGCACCCCTATTTCTGTCCCTGGCCTCCTAGGGAACATGTGGGAGGTATTTTTATCCTCCTGCCAGCTCCCTTAGTCACCGGTGCTTGCTTTAAATGGGTCAACAGGGAATAAAGATGCAGCAGCCCTTGCTCCCTCGCTGTCTGTCTTGGAGCACATTTACTGGCAGCACTGACTCTTCCTCCTCTTGCACTCCATCCTGGGCAAGTGTTATGGAGACCCAGGAGAGAACTCCCTGGCCCAGGCATTGTCAGCTGCAATTAACTCCTCATTAAAAGGCAGCCCCACTGCAGAGCTGCTGCGTGCCAGGACAGCAAGGGCTGTCTCCCAGGACAGTGGCTGCCCTGATGGTGGCAGAGGCAGTGTGTTGGGGTGGACAGATGTGCAGCAGAAAGAGGCAGCAGGAAAACTGCATCCATCTCACGTGCCCCAGATGCATGGGTACAGTGTGGCAGGGATGGCTTTGGGGCATTGGGCGCAGGTATGGCCCCTCTGAGCCATTTTGTGAAGGAGATGAGGTTCATTAGGAGAGTCCAAAAGGTTTGTATCTGCTGCCAGCAAGGTCTTGGAGCAGATGTGACACTCGATGACATCATTTGACAGCAATGACCCCAAAGCCATGGTGATCTGCCTGGACAGTGCCAGCCACTGCTGTGACTCCCAGTGCTCACTGCCTCACACATCTGTGCACCTCGCAATCATTGTGCCAGCATCATGGTTCACAAACTCCCATTTGGTGACCATCCTGGGAACTGGAGCAAAACTTGAAGGGTTTAGAACCAGGGCTCTGCCTGAGCACTCTGCTGTCTCCAGCCCCACTGTGCTGGTGCAGCTCAGCTGATTCTGGGCAGAGGGACCAGTGATCCCCTCTTCCAGAAGCAAATCTAGCTGGCCACCATTTAAACCATTTAAAATGGTTTGTTCCTGAAGGGTGACAACAGAACTTCACATCTGCTCCCTCCTGCCCGGCGTTTCAAGGGTGAGATTTCCACTGCAGCCGCCTTTGTGGCCAACTCCCGGCTTAGAGGGGACAGCACTCAACTTCAAGGTGACCTCAAGAGATGAGCATGGGGTGAGTGCAGCACCCAGGGAGATTTGGGCCTAATCCTTGTGACATCTTATAGCCAGAGAGAGAGAAAAACAGCAGGAGACAAGCTGGGTGTGGGGAGGAGGGGGGCAGAGGGGGCAATGGCTGACAGAACCAGGCAGTCGCCTCCATCACATTTAAGGGAGTTCGTTTTCCTCCTGTCTCCTCAGATCTGTCCTCCTGCTGCACTTGCACAGAGCCACGCGGCTTGGCTGCCCTGGGGAAGAGGCGAAGGGAGGGGGACCTGCTCATCGGGAGATGTCCCAGAGAGGAGCCGCAGCTCCAGGCTCACTGTGCACAAGGGATTGCTCACCCTGGTGTGAGCCAGATGGAGAGTGAGGGGCTGGCAGCCTGCCTGGGACCCCCAGCACATGCAGGGGGAGTGGGGTGGGTGCCAGCAGCCACCTCTCCCACTCCAGGGGCAAAGCATCTTTGCTGCAGGAAGAGACTGCAAAGCCCTCCCAGTATACCAGCAGCTCTCTCAAGGGCCCTGACACAGTGTTACCCTCAGGCACCTCAGGGCAGGAGCCAGGCCTGCAGAAAGCCAAAAACTGGCATAAAGATTGTGAGAGTGGAACAGAAAGAAGGAAAAAAGTGAAGATTTGGAACTTTTCTTATTTCATCTCAGGCTCCTGAGCCTCTAGGCTACACTCATTTTACCTTTTCAAGTCTTTTCTCTGTGAGAAGGATGACTAGAAACCCACACCTTGCTGATGAAGGCAGAGCCCCACAGGCACTTTGGTGGGTGGGGAACCTGGCAGAGCCTTTGGAGCTCCAGCCCTTTTGATTTCCAAAGCTACAGAGCCTGACTAGCAGGTCAGGGAGGGGAAAGTGGCATGAGAGTGGCAGTGAGGGCAGCATGGCCTGCAGTGGCATCCATCCCCTGAGGTAAAGCTGGTGCAATGGGGAAATGTCTCTGGCGATGATGTGGAAGACAGCAGAAGGGCCACTCAGGTGTTGCTAATTTTCAAGACCGAGCTTTTTTTGTCTTAGCAGTTCTGTTGCTCAGCAAGGCATGACATTTCCCTGCCACCACCAACGCAGCCACCCCTTCTCCCACTGGTCCTGCTGCCTGATGAGGGCAGGCTGGTGGTGGCCACTGTCACCACGCAGCCAGCAAGCTCCTATTCAGAGCTGAAGGACAATCTGGAAATGTGAGCTAAACATCTAAATGTGAGATCAATACTAAAACATCCCCTGCCCCTCCAAAGAGCCGTTTGGTATCTCTGATGCACGTACTACCTTCACACTGCAGGAGGTGCAAATGTCTGGGCTTTTCTCCTTCTCCTGAAGTGTTGGAAGTACTTTACCTAGAGCAGCCTTGAGCTGTCAGTCTTCCCCATGAAACAGGGGCTCCAGCCTTCACTCAAGAGGGACAAACTGAGGTAAGAGAGCTCCCATGTTTGCGAATCTTTATCACTCTGCATCCTTCATGCCTCCCAAAATTAGAGGCCCAGGGTCTGGTCTCATCTCCTAGATGCTAAGGGAGCAGAAATCAGGAGATCTTTTGGTCATGCTGTGCTCAGTGACACATCTGTGCTAACGTGGAATCTCTGGGGCAGGCTGGGAAGCAGCTTCCTGAGTCAGCTTGGTTTCTGCCAGGGTGTGGTTCCCTCTTCCCATGCTCCAGGCAGGACCCTGGGGAAGGGGTCCCCTGGCCAAACTCTTCTCCCAGCTCCCAGATCAGCACATGGCTTCCCTTTTCCAGTGGTGTCAGGAGCATCTACCCCGTGCCTGCCAGCCACTCCATCCTTAAAAAAGATGGTGGATGGGAGTTTTTGCACTTAATTTGGACATGGCCCAAGCCTGCTGGGCTCTCCATGCTGCCATTGGTAGAGCAGAAACCCACTTGCTGGTAGATGCCGAGAGTTTATTTTTCTCCTCATATTTGCAATTACCTCCACTAGTTGTTAGAAATATTGGCAAGTTTTAAAAATGATCGGGGCAGCCACATCCCTGCATTTACCTCCCTTGCTCCAGCAGCCACATCCCATCTCCAGCCAGGGCAGGGCCATCATCATTCTCTGACTGCAAAAGGCTGATGGTACATATTGAAACAGAACATGAGGGGCAGAAAGCAAAGGATGAGGCCAAGAGCAGCACCAGAGGGCAACCACACAGTGTGTCACAAGGGCTCTTGTGACAAGATGAATGTCCAGCAGTGAGAGCTCCAGTTGGGGGACATCAGGGGCATCTGCCTCTGCAGGAACTGAGACTGTGAACTGGTCCTCCAAGAGGAGTGATGAGTGAGGATTAGTACCTGGGAGGCTTGAACACAGCTCTCCTCACTCGGTCACACGCCTTCCCTGCCCACAGTATCAGCCAACTCACAGGAGTTTTCACAGTCCCCTCCACCTGCACCCTGGTGCCGCACTCAGACAGCGGCAGAGGTGAGAGCAGACCTGTCACATCCCCCACCCCAATCCCTCTCTCCTGCTTTTGGCATGTTTTTAATGGTGTTTCTCTTGCTCCAGTCCGAGGCCTGTCTATAGCCACATACATCTCTCTGTCTGGATTTTCAGTTTTTCTCCTCTTCTGCTTAATTTACTCCTATTCCCCTCATGGTATACTATGCCCCTTACCCTGTCCTTTGTGGAGCTGCAGGTAGTTACTGAGCCTCTCATCCAGCCTCAGCACTTTGCAAACCTCCCACAGACCTTCAGAAATTATTTGTTGGGAGCTAATATTTTGCCTTTTTCCCTTTCCCTTCTTTTCCCCAAGATTTGCCACAGATCCTCCTGCATCCCTGGTCACAGGAGTTTTCAGTGCGCCCTGGTCCCTTGTTCCCCTTGGGGGAACTGGTGGGTGCACCCACCATGTGTCCTTGTATTAGTCTCAAAGGTACTCACTAACTTGCTCTTCCTGTGTAGAAAACACAGGACTTGTTTCACCTAAAGCTCTGCTGCTGGTGGCATCTGTCCTGTCCTTGGGCTGGGATTTGGGAGGCAGAAGGAAAATGACATTGCTAGTAGGAGCACCAAGGTGACTCCTGCTTGCTGCAGCAAGGCTGCTGCTGGCGTGGCAGAGGGAGAGTTCCTATGTGGGAAAGAGGCACGCTTGATATTTAGTCTCCCAAAAGACAGAGGCTTATTGCACAACAAAATGTCATCAGGGTAATGGTAGGAGACCTGAAGCAAATCCCTGCCGCTAATAGGATTGGGCCATCTTCAGCAGGTCTCACTCGCAAAGGCGGATCATGCCAAAATGAGGTTGGCTCAAAAGCCCAAGGATCCCGGCGGGAAAGGGAGCTCTGCTCACAGCCAGCCCTCTGATAGCAAAGCCCTCTCCTTCCTCTGTAATCCACTGAAAAGAGACATCAAAGGACAAGTACATCCATCCTGGGACACTCTTGGGAAGCCAAGGGCACAGAGAGCCAGCAGTTTGCTGCTACAGAGGGGAAGAGGCAGCTTGGCACATACCAGTGCCTGTGGAAGGGCAGGTGGAGGAAAGTGATGGTCCCAAAGGCAGCACAGCACGCTGCTCTGTGCAGAGGTGGTGCATGGGCATTGCACATCCACACCTCTGTGTTCTCTTTACCTTCTCACCCTTGTTCTCTTCCATTGGAAAAGCAAAACTGACTCTCTGGGCCTTCCCTGGGTTTAATTAAAGGTCTTCCCTGTCCCATTCTGCTCAGAAGCCTTTCCTGGTATCTACCTGAAGCTCCTCTTTCTCAGGACACATCCCTGATTTTTTTTCTCCCCTTAGCATCTCAAGAAAGGGCAGGAGCCCAGTGGACTGGGAGCCTTTTGTAGAGCCAGCCTTTGCTGGAATGTTGCAGTGTGTCGCCATTTCCTGTCTCACCTATGCCATCCCCCTCAGGTGTGCCAACCTTTCACCCTCCCCTTTTGCCCTCCTGCCTGGCACCTTCCAGCAAGGCGTTGTGTGATTGGCAGATGCCCCCAGGCCTGGGCTCATTGGTTTGTCCTAGTGTCCACATCCCCTGACCCTTCCCCTGCTCACACCTGGTTGGCCCTCACCTGTCCGTCCCCTCCCCCTGTCCCCGGGGCTAAAAAAGACACGAGACCATGCAGGCGGGGTCTCTGCCGTGTCTCTGGCTCTGCCGTCTCTGGCTGTCTGGAGCTGTTGCCAGATTCAGAAATCTACCATGCTACAATAAACTCTGGATCTAAGCTACACGGCAGAACCCGCTCCTTTTCTCTTCACCGTTGCCTGAATCTTTTCCACCAAAGGTAAACTGAGTTCCTATTTTGCCTGGACTTGTTCTGAGCGCCCAGCTGCAGCACCTAGCCAGCCAAAGGTATCTCTGGGGTGAAAAACGCCACAGCTGCCGCCTTTGGTCCAGCAGCAAGGCCAGATGAAGCCAGGCAGGACACACCCTGAAACATTCGGGGCTTAATATTTAATACTGGAAAAGGGTTATCATGAGAGGAGGAGTGTGCTGAGACCCTTCAAGTCTCTGCTGGAAGAGACTGTCCCCCTGCACAAAGAGCTAGCAGAGGGTGAGGTGGATGTGCTCCTGCTGCCGACATTCCACCAGTCATCCATCCTCTGTTTCCACATCAAAATGTTGGTCTTGTAGAAGCAAAGATTTCATCAACATTCATACCCCACCACAACCACACGCAGTCACATCCACCTGACCCAAACTTCTGCTGTGTGGGGGTCGTGAGCCCCTACACGTCTCCTGGTTCCAGGGGATGAGGAGATGAGGAGGGACAGCTGGTTTGCACAGAGGCATCCTGCCCTGCTGGCCATGCCGTGCTGCCCTGCAGGCTCTGAGCTGCCCGCAGCACCTGAGTGTACCTGGCAGCCGGCCGGCACCTGTGCCAGAGTCTGCGCTTGGCACGGCCGCCCTTCCCGAGGAGAGGCTGTGCCCGCTGCTGCCGGTCTGACGCCGGGGCAGCACGCAGCACGCTGCTCCCGGCCATATGGCCTCCTCCTGCACACCCTGCCTCGGCCGCCGGAACAGGCACCCTAAATCCCCCATCCCAGCAAACCCCAACAGCTCACTGCCACCACCACCACCACCACCACCTCAGGTGCTCAAGCACGGGAGGGGAAGCGCTGGGTCCCTTTTGCCACCACGGTCCGGTTTTTATTGCTCCACAGTTGGCTAAAGCAGCCTGGGGCTGGCCCTGCTGCCTCCCATCCTCCCTGCAGCAGACCCCCTTCACACACAGCTGTTACACTGAGCCCTGAGGATGCCCTGTGCTGCAATGGCTGCTCTCATTCTTTCTCTCTTTGGGTGTGTTTTGCCCTAAATGAATGTGGTTTGAATCAGGAAGGGTGGTCAGGGGTGAGAGGGGAGGGGGTGAAGAGAGGGAGCATAGCCAGAGATGCCACTGCACTGCTGAGTAAGCTGGGCTGTGCATTACTGCTTCCAGGTGTTATATGGCTTTTTAATGCTTGAAAAACTAGTAGAAACTTATTTTGAAGAGGAAAGGAGAAAATACTCGGGCTCCACCCAGGATAGCAGCAGGGACCTGCCACACAAGCCCAACACAGAAGGAGGTTTGTGGCTGGGGTGCTCCTGCTCAGCCTGCAGGCACCAGTGAGGGGACAGTTTTGGGTCAATGTCCAACTGACTGCCCTGAAGCCCAGATGAGTGTAAACAGGGCTGCAAAGGCTCTGGAGCCATCCCCAACACAACCTCCAGACTGCTCCAGCAAAACCCCTGGGCTAACGAGCTGATGGGTACCGAGCTGATGGGTACCGAGTGCCTGCAAAGGGGGAGCATTTACCAGCAGCATCTCCCAATTTAATCCTAAATGCGAAGTCCATATGCAGACAGCCTGGGGGCCTGGGGGGTCACAGCTGATGCTCATGGACCTTTGTGCTGTATGTGGAGGCATGGCTGCCCTCTAACAGTGGCAGCTGAGGGAGCTCGGGCTTCCAGCCCAGATCCTGCTTGCCCATACGGCAACATAAATTAAAAATAAGCCCTTGCTTTGAGCTGATTTTCTCCTCGTTCTTCTGGATGTCATTTGGATTCGAATCCAGCCGTGTTTGGGAAGCTGGAAGCTCGCAAATCTCAACTTTTGAATGTTTGCAGTTATGATGGTAATGGTAAAGCACATATGCTTCTGTATTCTCTATAAGCCGTTATGAGGCACAGTTGTTCTTTTACAGCCATTTTACAGCCAGAGCATCAAGCACAGGCAGGAAAATAAAATCCTTGTGCACATTGTGCTGGAAATAGGGTGGATGGTGGCTGCTCTGGGCTCAGCCACCTCATCTCTGTGCCTGCCCCAGTGCATTTAACTTTTCCCTGCTTTAGTTTTCCAATGCCAGTAGCCAAGGATCTGCTTTGGTTTCCCTAATCCATTGAGCCTATGATAATGTGAGGAGGGGAGTAGCATCTTATTGCACATTAGGCCAGCACTCAAGCCCAGGGATCCCTAATCACAGTCCAGGGGTCCCTTATCCCAGTCCTAGACAATGGATCTAGAAAACTCAGGACTTACGAACAGGCCAAAGAAATTTCCCTCACAGAGACAAAGGCAAGGGGAGACTTTTCCCTGGCTCTAGCCCTGGCTGGAACAGAACCAGCTTCAGTAGCTAAAGTTTCGAGAGAACCACGTTTCTCGGATGTATCCTGGGGAATGGTGGGAGGTGTGGGGGGATGCACACACCCCGTGTACCCCCAGGGATAGTAGCAGGAGCTCTGCCTCTCCTCTGCCTCCAGGCAGGGGACAGTGTCGCAGCGCATGCTGGAAGCTCTTCCTGACAGCCTTCCTTCGCCTTCAGCTCTTCCTAGATGATGATGTCGGGTGTTGCTGCTGATTTGCAAGCAGCAAAACCCACTCTGGCAGCACTCCTCAGCACACAAACATGAGGTGCTGGAGCCCTCCTATTGCAGCACAGCCCTTCAAGATGGGGCATCATCCCACAGCAGCACCCTTTCCCTCATTCACCCCTTGGCCCTGAGCCCGGCTCAGTTCTACATGGTAAAAATCACTTTTCTGGGAGAGGAAAGTGTCTCTGATTCTCTGGGTGGGAGGGAGGGGGAGCTGGCTGGGTAGCTTTGGGGCTCCAAACATCCACTGCCAGCTTTTCTCAGGAGCTGACTGCACCCCAAATCCTTCCACATTCAGGGAGGCTCCCAGGGCTTTACTTCACACTGATGATGGTGATGGCTCCCTCCTCCTCCTGCTCCTCGGGCAAGGGCCTGGCAGCTCTGCTAGGCTTGCACCCCCATGATCAGCAGGGATCTGGGTCTGTCGGGCTCTCTGGCTGTGACAGAAAGGATCTTCTCCAGATCACCGTGCCCTGCCAGAAACAATCTGTTTACAGTGTCAGTGCTCGGCGCATCCCTCCCCACTCGGTGTTGAACCGCCCGAATATCCTATTTCTGCAGGCACAGAGACACCCTTCTGTAGTCCGGGTGGCATTGTCACTACAGGGAATATTTCTGTGACATCCTCCAAGGCTGGTGGTCAAAGTCTAACGGAGCTCTTCTCCCAAATCCCCGTCCCTAGAAGTGTCCATGGACGTTGCAAGCATGTTCTTTGATTTTTCTCCAGTGGTCCCTGCTGACCTGAATTTTCCTGCGGGTCCTGCCGCTGCTTCCCGGTGATGTGAGAGTGTAGGTGCCAAGCTGCAGGATTTCCCTCTCACAACCCCCTCCCTTTGGGGATGCAGCTAGAGGCTGGGTCACTTATTTGACAAAGATGAGCTGACGGCTCAGCGGGGCTGCGGGCTGCAGCCCCTGGTGCCAGCACTGCACGGAGCCAGCCTCGGCCGGCCCTGCGCGCCGGGGACGTGCCGGGAGGATGCTCCTCCGAACCATGCCCTTGGCTTTGGTTTCCTTCTGGGTTGATGCACGCAGCTAACGCCTGCGAGCGGCTCTTCCTCCCTCCTTCTCGCTCCCAGAGACCCTTTAAATCGGTTGCTTCACACTCAGTAAACACCCTCCCCCGCTCCTTAAAACCGTTCCCTTTCTCCCAGGTCATGCCAGGCAACCATTTTCCAGCAAACTCCCCGATTTTGGCCAGTTTTTCGCTCTGACTGTTAACAGTCTGTTAAACCCTGCGGGCCCCCGGGGCGACTCTGCTCGCACACACGTCGGGAGCGATCAGCCGGTGCCTGGGAAACGACTGCTGGCGTTACCTGGGCAGCCGCAAACTTTGCTTGCGCAGCTTCTCTCAAGGCCGATGCTGCTTTCG
Organism: Molothrus ater; assembly: GCF_012460135.2. NCBI lineage: Eukaryota > Metazoa > Chordata > Aves > Passeriformes > Icteridae > Molothrus > Molothrus ater. Next base: position 48,769,401 of record NC_050482.2, read on the forward strand.
GCTATTAGTGGTAACGACCCCCATGTCTGCAACTTCCAGGCGATGGGGCCTTTCATCAGAGAGTCCTCCGAGATGCAGGGAAAGTGTGGCTTTTCCGCCTCACTAGATTTTTATCTCTTTCAGGAAGCTCTGGAGGCTACAAGCTACCTTACCTAATGGATCTCTATTAGGCTGAGGCACTTGGGACCCATGGACACGTCCCGGGCTCCAGCTGCTCTCCTCATCCATGCTTTCAATGTCTTTGACTTTTGCCAGACTCCAGATGGAAGCAACCGGGGGCCTGCAGGGCTCAGGCTTGGTGAACAGGGAAAGGATATTTTATCCTCTAAATCCATCCCCCAGAAAAACACACAAGTGTTTCACCCTCGATGGGGTGGGAAGCTTTTTGTGCAAAGCTCCAGCCTGAAATATCAGATTGCCATGATGCACAGGGAGGATGATGACAGAGTGCTTCATCCCATGTGAGACCCTCAGCCTGTCCCCTGTGGTGTGGCAGGTAAGGCATGGCTCCTGAGGACAGGCTGGTCCGTGGGGTTTCGGTGTTGGCCTGAAGGAGGCATCTGCCAGAGGGAGGTGAGCCTCCCCGACCTGTTTAATCCCACCTCCATTATTATAATCTTTTTGTATCACCACTTGCCTGGGGGCTGGGGTCTCCTGTGCCAGCACTACGCAGCCCAAGGGCAGCCACATCCTCCAGGTTAGAGTACAAACAGGGCAAGACAGAACAACGCATTATTCATCCTCTCAAAGAGCATGGAGGGAATGTATGCCCAAGAACACAATGGTGATGCCAGGGTCTGTCTGGAGGTGATGAGGCTGCAGCCACAGCTCCCATATGTCACTGCCCCTCACCCCAGCCACCCTTGTTACAGGCTGTGCAATGTGTTAGTGCTGGGCAAGGGGCCCAGCAGCCCCTCAGTTCACCCCATCCTGCTGTTATCACAATGGCCCCAGAGGAGGAAAAGGAAATCATGCTCTTTTGGGAAGAGGAGCTGGCAGTGAGGATGAATACCACCTTTATGGGTGGCACCAGCCTGGGACCAGAGCAGTGGATGCACATTCCCCAGAGAGTCTGAACTTCGAAGTCCAAACACAGGGCCAGCCAGTGGCTAGTTGAAAATCATCCCGACTCTGTGGAGGATGACTTTCCAGGGGTGCCCCAGTAGCCCCCCACTTTGCCCATCCTACAGCCCCCCGTAGACAGCTCCCCTTGGGGGATGCTCTGATGTTCACAAGGGTCTGGGACTGCTGCTCTCCCCCCTTCCCTAAGTGTCCCCTTCGCTGAGGGGCTGCAGAAGGGCACCCCACCACTCCGGGGGCTCTGTTCCCTCAGCATACACCTCTCCTGTACCACTGAGTGCCCGCCTGCGGCCCCGCAGCTCCCGTCCGGGCGAGTGGGGGTGCCGCGGCGGGGCTGGGGGTGCTCGGGGGCGGGCGGGCAGCGCGGGACCGGTGCCACGCGTGTCCGGCCGCCCGCGGCGGCTGCCCGACGGGGAGGGCGGGTGTCCTGCCACCCGGTGGCGGCGGGGAGCCTGGCAGAGGACTCGGTGAAGGACCTTCTCCGGTTTCCTCGGGAGGCTGTCAGGCGGCGGGGGAGCCGAGCCCCCTGCGCCTCGCTGGCCGCGCCGGCTCCCTCCCCCTCTCCCCCGCACCCCTCCTCCTCCTGCTGCTGCTCCTCCTGCTCCTCCCGCCCTGGTGCGAAGGGCTTTTGCTGCTTTTCCATTCTCTCTCCTCCCTGTCTCCTCGGCGGAGCGCGGTGCCGGGAGGCGCGGGCAGAGCGCGGGGATGGGGCGGCCGCCGGCGCCCGACCCGCCCGCCCGCTCCCGCCGCCCGCCGCCGCGTCCCCTCCCCGGCCGGCGGGAGGCGGCGGCTCTCCCATGCCGCCCGCCTCGCCCCCTGCTCTGAATCTCTGCCTGTCAGCCGATCTGGAGAGAAACGGGGAAGGGGTACGTCCCCTCGCACTTTTATTTTTCACCCACTTCTTTTTTTCTACCCTTTTTTGTCTTCCCTCCATTACGCCCCCCTTCTCCCCAGCCCGTTTCTCCTCCATCGGGGCTCTTCAGCGGCCATGCGGCCGGTCCCGGGCGAGCGGCTCTAACTCGTCTCCTCGCCCGGATGGCCCCCCGGAGCCGCGGGCGCATGGAGCCGAGCTACGTCGTGGGTATCTGCTGCCTGGTGCTGCTGGAGCCGGGCCGGGTGTGGAGCGGCGAGCCCAGCACCGGGGGGCCCGGGGAGAGCGGGAACAGCAGCCAGGCTCCGCCGCCGGAGACCACGGTCCCTGCGCCCACTGGAGCGGCACCACCGGGGGGGGACCGCTGCCGCGGGTACTACGACGTGATGGGGCAGTGGGACCCGCCGTTCAACTGCAACGCCGGCATCTACCAGTACTGCTGCGGGACCTGCGGGTACCGCTTCTGCTGCCAGTTCAAGCCCGGGCGGCTGGACCAGAGTGGCTGCTCCAACTACGACACCCCCAACTGGGTCAACACGGGCCAGCCGCCTGCCCGGGTGGACGAGACCCCCGAGGACCCCACTCGTGACAAGACCAACATGATCGTCTACATCATCTGCGGTGTGGTGGCCATCATGGTGCTGGTGGGCATCTTCACCAAGCTGGGCCTGGAGAAGGCACAGGGTCCCCAGACAGAGATGACCGTCTCCAGGTAAAGGGATCCAGTCCCCCCACCTTCCCTGCTTCATCTCCCCAAGGGTGGCAGCTCATGTTCCTAGCTGATTGCATAGACTCCTTGGGACTGCCAAGAGGGTGAGGTGATCCCTAAAATCCCTGTCCAGCATGCTGAAACACCAGGGGGTGGATTGGCTGTAGCCCACTAACCTGGTAGGGAGGGCTGGCAGCCAGGACAGCCTCCATGAGAAGGGGTGGTTGTACACCCACATCCTCTCAAAATGACCTGCTCTGTCTCTTGAGGAGGCATGTCCCTGGCTCAGGAGTGCCAACCCACCAGGCAGTGGGGTGGGTGACATGTGAGCTATAGGACGAGGCTTTCCCCCCCCAACAAATATGTGATTCCCAATGTCCCAGGAAGGTGAGACCAGGTCTGACTGTGTGTGGGGTGACTCTGGACTGCAGTCCCCTTGATCTCAGCCTTGCTTGCAGTGCTGGGGGAGATGAGGTGGCAATGACAGTTCCACGGTGGCTGCTGCGCCAGCTCTGTGTGCATGTGTGCACACACGTGTATGCGCGTGCCTGGGTGTGCCCTGGTCTCTGCTCCGTGCAGCAGCAGAGACACTGCCCTTGCAGGGGGTGCCCACACTCTTATACCCCCTGGAGCACACCCTCCAGTGGAAAGTTGGGCAGCTTCTTCTTGGAGCCCATGCCCTGTGGCTCCAACCTCTGCTTTTCAGCCCATTCCTGGGGCTGAGCACAGGGCTGGCAGGGGGAAGGTCAAGATGTCAGACACACCTGAGCACTGGAGACCCCCTGCATCTCCTCCAACTCCTGCGCTGCTGCTGTGGCTGTCCTGCATCTTCCCCTCTCCCTTCTGCTGCCAATACATGCTTCTCTCCCCATCCTGGGGCTTTACTTTGCATTTTCCCAGTGAGGACATCAAGCCTGGAGAGAAACACATTTTCATGCCATTTTGTTAAGGGATTTTAGCTTTTAAAAAAAGGAAAAGCAGGGCTGGTGGAAATTATTTCATCAGGATGATCAGGCAACTGTCCTGATTGCAACCCCCAGCACTAGCACACTCTCTCCTTCCCCTGGAGCACCCTTTTTCTCCTGCCCATTTGGGACTTATGCAGCACTGGGTGCTGCACCCCAAATCCAGAGCCATCCTACTTCTTGCACACCCACCCAGGGGAGCAGAGGCTGATCACCCCTGGTTGGAGGAGGGGTCATATACTGAGCCATGGAGGAGGGTCACAGGACCCTTCTGAGACACAGGAGGCAGTTTTGGGGGGATCTATGCTGTGCCCCCACCTTGGCAGGGAGCCTGGCTGTGTGCTGCTCCATGCCCATGCCTCCCCCCGTGTTGCCTGAGGAAGTGCTGGCACCTTGACAGGATCAATACGGCCTCCGCCAGCCTCCTGATCCCCTTCCACTCGCCTGCCGCTGTGTCTTTTTTTGGTCATCCCCCCCACCTCCTGGGAAGGAGATACTGTGCTCAGGGAGGGGTCAGATCAGACCCTGGGACACCCAGACCCAGGTCCTCATCCCCTGCCTTTGGGTATTGCCTTCTCCCACCACCAGACGCTGGTGGGACTGCTGCCACTCACCAGGGGCTGTTTTCTGTAGGTAGCCTCAATTCTGTACTGCTGGAGCCAGGTGTTTCCCCTGGTCCCCCCCCACCTCTAAACTCATGCAAGCCAGAATTTTCCCACTGAGTTTGGAGAGATAGGTGCCTATTCTCCATAATGCCACAGATCTTTTGGGCACTAGCATACAAATTGGGAGAAGATGAGTTTTTCTCATCCACCTTTGAGGGACAAAATCAGAAGGGCACCTCCATCACTGCGGAAGTCAGGAGAAGTCTTGCCCTCTTCTGTGCCCTTCAGTGCAAGATGTGAGCAGCTCTGGTTCCTCAGGGATGGTGACTGGAAAGCTGTGGCAGGGCAGGAGTGGTGCCTCAGGTGCAGAGCCCCAGGAACCAGGCAAGACACCAGGCTGACATGACTTCCTGGGTGCTGGGCTGATGGAGACAGTGCCAAAGCCTGGGTACACAGCATCAGCATCCTCAAAGGGACACTGTCATCTCCATTCCACTGTGTCTGGGCAGCTGGGGGAATATGCTTTGTCTTGGTGCCTCTGAGACAGCAGGGCTATTTCTACCTGCCTTGCCACTGTACCCACGCATGGTCCAAGGCATGGGCAGTGCCACCTTGCCACTCTCCTGGCGCCTCAGGTAGGAGCTTCTCATTTGCTCCTTGGGCACCGCATCATGGCCTTGGGCCAGCTCCCTGTTGCACGGTTGTCTTGATTTCCATTCCTGTCCCTTCCTCCTGCCGGGGTTTTTCCGCTCCTGGGGAGCACTTTGTGCTGCCCTGGACAGCTCCCATTGCTGCTGCTTGCAGGTTTCTCGCTTGGGGGTTAAGGTCAACCACTTCTGCACCTCCAGATGTTGTTTGTCATGGTTCTGGTCCTGTCCAAACCCAAGAAGAGTGACCAGGTGCAAAAAGTTCATTAGCTTCCCTCTGATGGAGACACCTGAGTCTGTGTCCAGCTTGTCCTGAGACCCCCACACCTTGGCCATCTCCAACATGTCTTTGTCTCCCCATGGGTTTGGCTGCTGGTCCAACCAGGGAAGTGGGCGCTCTAGTGATTGCAGCTACCTGGTTTGTCTTCCCGTCCTCATCCGCCTTCCTCCTGCAGGACCTTATGGCAGCTCCTGCAATCCCCTCTCCTTCCTGCTCGGCTCATGCTTGGCATCTGTCCCCGGCACTCGCTTAGCCTGGCCAAACCCTGCGTTGAGTCAGGAACACCTGCCTGTGTTTTTCTTCTGTCCCCAGATCTCCGAGGACGTTGGGTCCTTGGGGGCCTCTAGGATCTGTCTGTGCCCATTACACTGAGAGCAAGCACGTGCCCCAGACCTCTCCCAGAAAACCTCCTGGGTGGGAATTGCAAATTTATAGCTGGCGTGAACAACCCTATGGGAAGAACTGGGTAAGGAGCAGCCTTCTAGGGAGTAGGGGGGATTCTAGAGAGGGCCAAAACAACTGTTAGGAGCAGGTGCCCTGGCAGCTGCAGTAGGTGAGTGCTCAACTCTGGCTTTTCACTCCTTGGGACTCCCTGTGCTATTTGGGGTCCCCAAATTTGGCCCCACTGTTCCTCCAGCTGTGCTGGGTGTTTCTCTGGCAATGCTCAAGTCCAGGGCCATGCCTACAGTTGATGTCCATGGTAGCAGGTAGTGGTGAAGACTTAGAAAAAGTGTTTGCAGGCAGCATGGTGTGCTATCACATGCTGCCCTGGCTCTTTGGGGGACGAAAGAGGATCCAGCTCCAGTAGGGAGGGAGACCTGGAGGTCTGTCCCTAGACTGAACACAATGTTTGGGGATGCTCATTTCTACTTTGCCCAAGCTCCAATACCCACCACTGCAATTCCCATTTTGTAAAGACACCTTGATAACCCCACGCCCTCCCTGAGTGTACCAGCCCCACTGGCAGGTGTCCCACAGTGCCTAATGCTGCTCAGTTGCATGAATGGGCACCTCTGCTCTGGGCAGACACACTATAAGCTGTGGGAAATGTCTCCCTTGGGAGGTGAAGATGAGGCTCTCACTGGGCACAGAGGTGTGTGAGCAGCCAGGATGCTCACCTGTGGCTGCAGAGTGCTCTGTGCCTCCTGCAATGCTGCACCTCTGCTCATCACCCCACTCATCCAGTGGCTGCCACCTTCTGCGTCCCCACCAAGGGTTCAGCTCATGGCAATGTCACTTCTCCCCATCAGTTCATTATCTCTCCTCTCTCCTGGAGGCTGTGCTCCTGTCTCCCCCCACTGTTCCCTGTCCCCTTGCCAGGATTTCCATACTCTCTCCTACTGGGCTTGCCAGGTATGGGGCTTGGGCTTCCCAAAAAGCGAGTCAGGCCGTGGACTGGGCTGCTGTCCCAGGTCAGCATCCTGCTCCCACACAAGCACCTTGGGGATGGATCAGGAGCACTGAGTGCTTCATGCATGGCTTCTGCTGCGAAGATCTCTTGGCCTCCATCATTATTGCTTCTGGATGTGCCTCTGTGCTTGGTCTCAGGTCTTGCACTAGGCTAGTTTGCAGCATCTTTGTCACACCCTTAAGCAGAGCTAGGCTCACCATGGTGGTGGCTGCATGCCTGCCCAGTTGACGCCCAGGCAAGCTGGGTGGCAAGCCACCTGCACACATGGCCTCATGCTCTCTGCATCCATGGCCAGAGTGTGGACGGAGACCTCAGCGATTCCATTCATCAGGCCTTTTGGAAATGAGCAGTGCAGATCTGAAGCTACATCTGCTCTTTGTTCCTTTCCTCCATCTGCACTACCAATCCATCTTGGTGCTGCAGACCACCAGGTGACCTAGGGAGATGGGGCTTGACCTTCTTCACATCCCCCAGCCACAGAACCAGACTGAGGCTCAAAACTCCCAAGGTGATGTTCAGTGAGACAACAACTCCTCCATAGTGTCACCTTCCATGTCCACCTTCCCTGCAATGCATCACCGGGGGATGAGCCAGGGAAGGGGTGCAGTCCCTGAAAGCCCCACTGGCAGTCCTGGCCAGTGGCACTACTCGTGGTGCAAGGGCAGGGTGAATCCAAGTGTTGGTGGTGCTGGGGACTGGTGCATGCCTCTCACCTTAGCAAAAGAGCTCATTAATTGCTGCTCGAGCCGTTGTTGTTAATTGTTACTGTCCACACGCCCCGAGCGGTCAGCAGAGAGGGCACGTTTGTGAGAAAGAGCATTGATGGATTTATGTGGAGAGAAGTCATAGATAAAGGATTGCTCAAGCTTCATAAATAGACCCGAGGAAAAGAAAAAATAATGTTAAAAATAGGTCAAATTGCATTGGACTTCCTGTTGAAACAAGCCTGTTTGAGCGCTGGCCCCGGGGACAGGCAAGAGCAGGCAGCGTCCAGTGGGGAGGGGCTGGTGAGCAGTGCACCCCAGGGAAGGTGGGAGTTGACAGGCCAGCAGCTCCCCGAGTTGACAGCCCACACCCATGGCCTCGGGGGCGCTGCCTCCCCCTGCCCTGCCTAGGCCTGTGCCCAGGGATTCTCTGACTGCAGCATCCACGGCCTGAACCCTGGTTGGGTCAGTCTGTTGCAGGAAGGTTCCTGGGAAGGTGCAGGTTTTGAATAGCTGCAGGATGGAGATGCCACAGTCTCCCCAGGGAGTCTGGTCAAGCATTTAACTACTCCTGCAGGAAAAAAAAAAGTTTCTTCTGTTTAAACAGTATTTTCCATTTCTGTTAGCACCTGTCACCTCTTGTCAGCTTGATGCTGTCCTTGTTGCACCCTCCCTTCAGCTACTCACGTACATTGATAAGATCCCCCAAAACCTTCTTTTCTCCAGGCTGGACAGTCTCAGCTCTCTCAGCCTCTCCTCATATAAAAGATACTCCAGTCCCATCTTTGTGTCCCTTCCCTGGACTCCCTCCTGTACATCCATGCTTCTCCTATATTGAGCTGGAGCCAGCTCTCCAGAGGTGTGGCCTTACCAGTGCCGAGCAGAGAGGAAGGATTGCCTTCCTAGACCTGCTGGCAACACTTTGCCTAATGCAGACCAGGAAACCATTCAGCGCCTTTGCCCCAAGGGCACTCTGCTGGCTTATGGTCCACCAGGATCCCCAGGCCCTTTTCCGCCAAGCTGCCTTCCAGCTGGTCACCTGCCAGGGTTTGCTCCTCGCTCGTTTTCAATTTCTTCAGCTCTATCAGGGTTCTCTTGGCCCATCTGGAGATTAAGTGATCCCAGAGGGATTGCTACAAAGCTTCCCAAGAATGATGTGAAATTAACCCATAGGGCAAGTGACCCTTCCTTGTAGCTTTGCTCTTGCCCCTGCCCTGTGATGCTGACTGATTCCAAACTGGGAGGGAAAAGGCTCCCTCAGGTCCCCACAAGGATAAGCATCCCCCAGGTACAATTCATTGCTTTCTTCCTTGCTCTCACTGCTTTTTCTGGAAATTCTGAGCATCACATTCACTAGGTTTTTGAGCACTCTGGTGTCATGAGCTGACACATCTACCAAGTCAGGATTATTCCCCCCTTCCTCTCCAATTTGCATTTATGCATGTTGAGTTTAATCTGCTGTTTTATCGTCCAACCACTTGCTAACCGTCAGCTCACAGTGTGCGTCTGTGAGCCAGCCAGAGCCTTCGAGGCGCAAGGCATGCTGACAGTGAGCTGGGGATTAGCGAGCCAAAAAAAGCCCTGAGTGGACACCCCTGCACTCTTGCAGTCATGGTCTCTGCAGGGGGAATGGTGTGTCTTCTCATCACAAAGCCCTACGCCAGCAAGAGCATCCCATCCTGTTCTAGGACTTGCTGCCAAAGGCTGCAGTGGCACGTGGCTAGATCCTGCTCCAGCACTGCCAATGTGCTTCCTCTGTCACTGCTGTTGTACCCTCCTCTGACACCACCAGCACCGGTGTACCTTGCTCCAGCATTGCTGGTGTGCCTTGCTCTGGCACCACCAGCATGCCTCGCTCTGGCATTGCCAGCGCGCTGTGGTGGGACTGCAGAATCTCTGTCCATGAATGTTAAACGAAATAGGGCTCTATCTTATGTAATGGTGTTTAATGTTTAATGCTGTTACTCACAAGGAGGGTGTTATGCACAGACAGCGCCTGCGCCAGAGGCTGCCACTAGTTTATTTCCTTCCCTGAAGGGGCACAAGTGGCCTAATCCCTTCCTTGGGATCTTCTCTGTTTCAAAGGGACTTGAGTGGAGGTGTTGCTTCCTCTCCCCTGTTCCACCAGGCTCTCGCTCCAGGGGAGGATCCCAGAAGCGTTGCTCCAGCTTCCATCAGATCAGTTTCCTCTGCCTCAGTTCATTGTTCCCTCGCAGCCTGCTCCAAGCCATGCATCTCCCTCACCACTCTTACCCACTGATGGTCCCGGCTCTGGGAGGGCTCAGCCCCAGCCAGATCCCAATTAGCTGTTAGACTTGTTAGCTCAGGCTGCAAAAGCCTGGAGGCACTCTGGGTGCATTGCTCCCAGTGGCTCTTTCCTAGCCCCAGGCTGCCTAGCTCTGCCTTCAGAGTGGAGTTCAGGGCTGGGATGAATTAGGGGTCCCAGGGGAGCAGGATATTGTTCTAACAGCCCTTCACCCCCTCTCCAGGACACTGACAGATCTGCTGAAGCAGCCAGGCCACAGCCCCTCTGAGAACATGGACAGCCTCATGGGGGGTGTGCAGGTCCCACTGAGTGAGGGGCTGGCTCGGGGTCCCTCCAGAAACAGCACAGGTAAGGCACTGGTATGGTGGGGAAAAATAAGTTCCTTTGAGTGAATAAAGGTAGTGGGAGGGCACAGCCTACAGCTGAGCCCCCACCCGTCTCTGCCCCTCCAGACAAGCCACCCTTGAACAACGCAGTGGCCATTGCCCCTTCACTGGGGCGGCCCCACAGCCATGGCAAGCGCCTGCCTCTGGCCAGCAGCCTGGCCCTCTCAGCCCCGGACTACACTTCCTACACCACCCTCAAGGTTGGAGGTGAGTGCCTTTGCCGTGGGGGTGGGATGGTGGCTGGAGGCGTGCACCCTGTTGACCCCAGAAACCAGGTGAGGAGGGGCACAGGGCTTACAAAGGGGCACAGGCAGGACAAGCATCCCAGTTTCCCAATGCTCCTGGGGTCACTGCTCACAGCAGAAACTCTGCAGCTCCTCCACCACTCCACCAGCCAGCTGTGCTGCCCAGCCAGTCAGTGCCCAGGGTCTCCCACGGATCTACTGCACTTCCCAGTGACCCAGGATCCCACACAGCCCTGAAGCACTGCCCACCCCATCAGGGTTCAGGATCCACATGGACACTCTGCACTGCCCAGCAATTGGTGCCCCAGGATCTCCCAACATCACTGCCCAGCCAGTTTATTGCCAGTATCCCTCCCTTAGCACCCGGAATCCCTCCTACAGCGCCATCCCAGCCTTCACCACTGCCCCCTCCCTGGTCCCCCGTGCCAGCAGAAAGGGGTGTCCCTGCAGGGGTGACACTGCACTGTCCCCACAGAGAGCGCCACCGAGGACTTCTACAGGCGGTTCGGGGGGCTGGAGCCACCCCCCGCCAGCACACTGACCTTCCCAGCCGAGGCTCCGGTCCTGGCCGAGGGCTGCCCCCTGCCCAAGGCCAAGGGCACCAAGGTGCCAGGGGGTCTGGCCTTCCCGGGGGGCTGGGAGGGGGGCCCCCATCGCGGCCCCCGCCGGCCGGGCCTGGCCACCCTGCGCCCTGAGGGGCCACCTGAGGCCTTTGGCCCCTCCGCCTCGCTGTACGGGCAGCACTCCCGGCACTTGGCCACCAACAGCAAGACCGAGGTCACCGTCTGACGGCCGGTGCCAGCGGGGACCGGGGCTGCCCCTCAAGGGGGAGTTGCGGCCATCGGGGGCAGCCCACCGGAGGAGGAGACCACCACAGGACTTACACAAACCGCGACGCTGGCCAGAGCGGGAGACGCACCGTCCTTCCTGGCCCCAGGGATGGGCACTGCCACCTGCACTTCACCATCGAGGAGGCACTGGGGACTCATCCGGAAAAGTTTCAGGCATTCTAAGCCCACGTCCGGAAGAGGCTGAGCCGGGGACACACTGGCCATAGCCTGCTCAGGGGATGGGGGCCAATGCTGGACAGACTGGGAACAGATCCTGCTGGGGCCAGGCACCCCCACCTGGCTCCCCTGACGAGGTGGGGGAAGAGCAAAAGACTCAAAGCACCGCCCCCAAGCTGCCTGCACAGCCCGAGCAGCCCCCTGCCCTCCCCAGCCTCCTCCCTGCCCCACTGCCCCAGCCTCCACCTTGTCAATAAATAACACATTAAACTGTATGGCCTTGGCATGAATTGGCTGGGGAACTTCACACTCCTTACAAAACCTTCCCCCGGGGCAGCAGGGCTCAAAGTCCACTCCCTCACAGGGCGTGGGGAACCCCCCGCACTGGGGGATGTGGTGGGAACACAGCTTTAAGGGCCAACTGCAAAACCCTTCAAGCAGCTGCACAAAAAACAGATCTCCTCTGTCTGAAGTTTAATGGTTCTGACAGAGTTTTACCAGGGGGAGCAGAGAAACAAAGAGATGGAGCGAAAGGACATTGTTCTAAAGCAAGGTCAGGTAACAGCCTTCCTCCCCTAGAGAAGCTCCTAAAATTGCAGGCTTCTGGCCCAGCTCCACCTTGCTTGGCTCTGCTTGAGCCATCATCCTCTTGAGCTGCTTCCAGAGGAGCACGGAGACACCACACTTGCTCCTCCAAGGGACTTTCACTGCAAACGGTACCGTTCTGTTCTCTAGGTCATCCGGACAAAGGACTGACAGCTTCACGAGGCGCCTCTGAGGTTTTATGTCTCTAAAGGACTTTTCAAGCTCACCTCTGCTTAAGAGCAGCTGTTGGGTGGGATGAATAGAGCTAAGAGAAAGAGGGCAGGTGGGAGGTGGTGGTAACATTCATCTTTATTAGTTAACAGATGCTCAGAAGCCCTGGAACAGGGTTTTCAGACAGCAGGTATGTTCCCTGGGGAACTTCCCCACCACCAGTTGCATCTCATATCACAAAGCATCCCTACTCTGAACTCCATGTGGATAAATAGACTTTCTTCACATAATCCATAAAACAATTTCCTCCCACCCACAAACCAAAAAGTTACAGTATATACACACACATATAAAAAAAGTTGTAGGGACAGATGACAGCAAATTTTTGAACAGTGTAGAAAAAACAGGGCAAAGATCCCTCACTCTGGAGGGGGCAGAGACATACCAGCCATGCTAGAACCCTTGGTACTTTATGCTATTCACTATTTGGGTATCAGCCCAACAGCTTCTCCCAGCTCCTGGCCCAGCCAGTACTCCCTGCAGCCCAGCCCCCAGGGCTCAGACTACCATGAGTGACAAAGTGAAACCTCAGCATCACTGCTTTCCCAAAGCCTCACCTCCCATTTTACTGAAGCACAGAACTGCCCACGTGCTGCACGCAGACCTGGAGAAATGCAAGGTAACTCAAGAGATTGCCACAGGCAAGGAGTTTCTGTATTTTAGGAAAAAAACTCCTTGACAAGGAAGAGAGCATGAGAGGCACAGAAGAGGGGAAAAAAGTCAGGAGGAGGCAATCTACTCCCCCAAAACAGGATCACTGGTAAGCTCATGAACTTGGCAACGAGCAATCAAAATGTGTACAAATCAAGAGCTGTTCTGCACACGTAGGGTACCCGCTCAAAGCCGAAGTTGCTGCCACCAGAGTGTCCCCTACACTGACTGGACGCTCTTGAGAGCAACCTCTTCCCCTCAAACAATGAGCTCCCCCTCCAACCACTGACTCCAGGAAGCAAGGGACACCCCAGCCAGTAGGACAGTACTGGCTATTGCAGCTGGGTGTCCACCAGCCATTCCCCAAACAAAGTGGGGGAGGTAGGCAAACACCTTCTGGTCCCCATGCTTTTGTCCACAGCTACAGACCACAATCACTGGGAACAGGCTTTGCTGGGAGACAGGTTTCTCCTGGCCCCAGTTTCCATATCCTTGAAGCCAGGCAAGTCCAGGACTAGCATTACCTGTGTTCAATTACTGCAGCATGCGAAACGGCCCTCCCAGATGCCAAAAGACCCTGTGCAAAGGGAAACCATAAGCCCTTATCTTTCTCCTCTCATTTTGAAGGAGCTCATGCCTCTCTGCAAGAGCTGGATACATGTAAAAGCTTCTTGTAAAACAGTCCAAGTTTGCAGGAGCTGGGCAGTACAGGCTTGATTGGGACAGGATGGGTTTGGATGGCTGCCTGTATCTAAATGCTTTAAGCTGCCAACATGGAGAACATGCCGGCCGTACACATGGAGGAACAGCAATGCCCACTTGCCAAATGCTGGTTTCCACTTATGCACATGTGAGAGGGCAACCACTCTGCACTTCTTTGGAGAGATGCAACAGGAAAGGCAGAGAGAAAGAGGGCGAACCGTTCTCTCCCTGTCCCAAATCCACCTCCCACTCCTGGAAAGTCACAGGCAATTCAACACCTGCAAGTCAAACTGCTTGGAATAGCAACGGTAACAAAGCTGGGAGACTTGCACCCTAAACCAGTGCCTTCCAAATCCTGCAGAAGCTGTGGAGGAGTTAGAGAAGGTAAGGAGAAACACCTGAAGACAAGTTCTGGGACTGGGAGTTGAGTAACATAAAAAAATTGTTTCTAAAAATTGTTTCTGCATCAACAAAAAGGCACCAGAGAAGCATTCACCCTTCATGCCAAGTGCAGGGCACTGCATGTCCACCTCTGCTGCCACCCAGCACCAGATGACCAGGGATGCCAAGGTCTTCTATCAGGTTCTGCTTGTCGCAGTCTGCCACAAACCCACCCCCTGCTGAAAACTGGAGGCAGCTATCACAGGAAAAGACGCATGAAGCAGAAGGGAAAGGAAATCTGCTGCATTGTTCCCCATGTTTTTGTAAAGCCACAAACATTCCTATAAAAAAACCTGTATAAAAACTGTAGAGAAATTTTCCAGGCAGTACTGGCCCCAAGTGATACTCCCAGAGCACCTAGGTAAGTTGGGTCTAGGGGGCTTCAGTTTCCTGACACACAACTCAAGGAAAGCTGGTGCCTTCCCCTCTCTTTTGGGAACAGCCTTAGGTCCCAGCAGCCCCATGGGACAAGGCTTGAACAGATCCTCTGCCCTCCCCAGAGATTTCCTTTCTGCAGAGGTGTTTGGAAAGGGAACAAAATACCCCTGAGGACAGACACGGGATGTGCCACTTCTCTATGTCGTGGGCTTGTGGGCTTCTCTCCCAAGCAGGGACGGGTGATTTGTGTTGGGGCAGCGCTTCTCAACAGCCCCAGGCATAGTGACAAAAACCACGACTAGACAGATTCCTGCTGCAGTGCCTGAGAACAAGCAAGGAAGCTAGTAAAGCTAAACCTGGGGCAAGTTTAGAAAAAAATAAAACCCAAAACCCTCCCTCCCTCTCCCACCCCATCCTGATCCCACCAGCACAGCCCTAACCTAGCACTTTTTCTAAGGTCCAGAAGGGAAGTCCAGGCCGATGCTCAACCAGGCTGTCTTTGCACAAAGGGAACCCCTGCTGGCGTTAGGAGGCAGCGATGGCCGTGCCCCCACTGAGCTTGACGATCATCTGCTGGCAGTCGTTGCAGGAGCGCTTGTCCCCCACCTTCTCCAGGGTGCGGGCAGCCTCGGCCAGCAGCACCGCGCGCTGGCCCGGCGACGACAGGAAGGACAGAGGGAGATGGCGGCAGGCCAGCAGGATGGCCGTGGCTCGCTCCCTTTGGCCCGGCAACGTGTCCAGTTCACCTATGGGCAAACGATGAAGAGAGAAAACCCATAACAGAGCTACCACCTGCATGAGAAAACCCCACCACACAGGCCCTCAACTGCTTCTCTGGCTGGCATCCCCTGGCTGAGCCAAGAGCAGGGGGCACCCTGAGGGCCTTTAGGCTAGCAGAGGAGAAGACTGAGCTAGAGTCATGTAGGAACTGTCAGTCTGGTCTTCTACAGAGGCAGTTCCTTTCAGCTCACTTCCTAGGGCTCAACCCAACATTGGCATTCCTGCTTCCCATTCCCTTATATCTTTCATCTTTTGGCTCTTCGTTTAGTATTCCCAGCTTCTGCCTTTGCACTGACTGCTCCAAACCCCAGACTGTCAAGTTCTTTGCACTTGTAGCTTCATGAAGGCAAATGTTTTCCAGTCTGTTTGCCAACACCTCCAGCCCAGGGCTCGTAGCTCATGTTAGCTGGCTTGTAGAGAACATGGCAGAAGCATTGCCTTGAGCCACAGGCTGATGGCAGCTCATTATCCTGACACAGCAGGAGACACTGCAGGTTTTATCTATGCCCCCACACCTTGCCCAAGCACTGCCCCCTCCCCTCCCAGTCCCACATGCAGTGGGTCGCTGCCCGGGCCCCAGGGCTGACCTTGTTTGCTGCTCTGGGGCGTGCGCCGCCTCAGGCTGTGCTCCAGCAGCTGGTGGGTGCGGGTCGGGCTGGCCCCTGCCATCAGGCGCACGGTGGCCTCGTGGAGGAAGACCTGGAAGGGAAGGCAGGATGGAAGATGAGAGGTGGGCTGGCACAGGGATGATGCTGTGGCTGAACTGTCATCCCTCAGCCACGACATTTCAAGAGCAGAGCACTGACACCTTGACAAAAACAAGAGACCCATTTCCACGCTCCTCCCTCATCTTTCCACCTGTCTCTGGGGAATTTGCAGGTCAGGGCAACCATGAGGAAGGGGAAAAAAAATTGACACCTAACTGTGAGTGGCCTGGAAAGGGGGAGGATTGAGAGCAGGGAACAAGGTTGAAAAATCTGAGAGCAAACTTGGCACTGTGGTCCAGGCAGGATTCTCAACCTATGCTGCTAGTGCAGTGCTTTGGTAACAGCATCAAACTTTGAAATCTAGAGTTTGGACAACACCAGGACAACTCTCGTGTCCAAATATTAGACTCTACTTCCTCAACAGAGACTTAAAAGTAGATAAACTGAAGAGAAGCAGGGAAATGCCAAGAAAAGCACCTGGGGCTCTACAGATGCAGAAGGCATTTGACCCTCCAGCTACTCAGCAGAGCCAACACAGCTAAGGAAGCTTCCTTCCACACTCCCCAGAGGGACAGACCCAGTCTGAAGCCACCTTAATAGACAGGATGCCATGGTTTTGGCAATACACATGTGCTGATGGTTTTCCATGCAGAAACTAAAGGGGATACTTCCCCACATGCACTGAACTCCCACAGGAGCCTCCCTCATCCCCCACCAACAGAAAGTACAGAGGCTGGTAGTGGAAGAACATCCCACCCAAGTATCCAAACCACACAAGCTCAGATACACCCTGTGTTTCCAAGGGCACCAGCTTCCCATCACCCCAGGAAGGGCTGTAGACAAGCTGGAGGTGGAGCAGGCAGGGAGGCGAGCCATCACCTTGCGGTAGGCGGGTCTGAAGCTGTGGGCCAGCTTGCGCAGGCTGCCCAGGTCGCGCTGGAAGCCCGTCAGCTCGAGGGCTGAGGCGTGGTAGGTCTCACCCAGCACCTGGCTGGCGTTGGCCTGCTTCTGCCACAGGCTGGTGCGGAGCGAGAGCAGCAAGTCACAGGCCAGCAGCTGGATCATCTGCAAGAGCCAAGATGCCCAGGCACAGGCTTTTAGTAACACATAGCACTGGGTGAGTAACAAACTACATGGCTGCTGACACAGCCCATGGGAAGGAACCACAGCACTTCCTGCGGGGCTCCCCTGCCCTCCCCGCTGTGTCAGCCTACCACAAGGCACCAAAGGGAGCAAGCCTTTGCACTTTGCCCAGGTGGCATCTCTCGACCAAGACAAGGAAATGTGCCAAGGGCACATTGCATCAATGTTACATGCCCTTGCCTGCACCTTTCACAGGGATCAATGCTAACAAACACAAACTGATCCCATGGAAACAGCCTCCTGCAGAGGTTTTCCTGCCCAAAAAGTGACACTAACTAGTGGAAAAACAGCAAAGACAGCCGTGCCACCTGCAGAGAAAAAAAGAGGCAGTCACGGCACAGCCGACAGCAGCTGCCAAACCCCTTTTCCCCATCTGCTGCTGCCCCCTAGCACCGCTCCCGGCTCTGGGAGGGCTCTCTGCCTGTGCTGCTGAACAGAGAGTGCCTCTGTACTGCACTGCAGAAACATTGCACAGTCACTGCCACAACATGCAATGCAACTACAATGCACTACAGCTGCCACCCAGAACGACGAAAGGGACCAGAACCACGTCCCATATGCCATGGAGGGAAGCTCCAGTTTTATGTAATCCTGGAAAGAAGAGAAACAAGCCCCACACAAACTCAGGAGTAGCACAGCATAGTCACACTTCTGTGTCAGAGGATTCAAACATTCAGACCACATGAGTGTGGTCTGAAACAAGCAAACTTGACTTAGTGATTTCCTGTTTTACAGGTATCACCAAGTTGACCTGGAGGAGAGAGATGGATACTTTCCATCTCTGCAGGGCCAAATTCAAACTGGTCAAAGCACCAGAAAGGGGTGACAGCTACTGGCACAAGAGGAGCAAGAGCTGACACCATGCCAAGGGAGACAACACTGTACTTGTGGCTCTGCTTCCCCATACAGCAGAAACAGAACAATGGCAATGCCTTTTTCCAAGGATAGGGAAGAAGCCTCCCCTCTAATCCCATGATCCACAGAGTGAATGGAGAATGCAGCTACAACAGAGAAGCGACACACCTGCAGCAAGACCAACCTTACAACCAAGACAGACCATGTGTTATCTCAGGGCTTACAATGCTTACATTGTTGAGGACAGTGCTGGATGTGCCACTGCTCATGTTGAGGCTGTTCCACAAGTGACTGCTGGCCCTCTCACAGTGACCCAGGGAGCTCTGCTGTCCATCTGCCTTCCCAGACAGAGAGGCCTGCATAGCTTTACACATGTAGAAGGTAGCTTTCACCAGGGCATTCCTGAAAGAGAAAGCAGGTGGCTTTCAAGCAACACCATGTCATGCTGCTACAGCATCAGCTTTCACTCTCCCACCTTCAAGAGATATCATCACTCCTTAGACAGAAAAAAGATGACAATTGTTCCTCACCTACACACACAGAACAGAGAAATAAGAGAAAGCTGGCAAAGATTCTTTAGTGCAAAAGAACAGAGATGGTGATACCATCCTTTCCATCATCATGTGAGTTTTGGTTGATTTTAGAAGGTGGGAGACTGTGCAATTAGAACAAAGCCAAAAGACATCCCTAAAGAAGCAACTATGACTGTGACTTCCAGTCCACAGCTTTACTATCAGTCTGCAAGCCTTGACTTACACGTGAACTACTGAGCACACTGGCTCTTGCAGAGCACAAGAGACATGCAGCTCCAGAGCACAGGTAGGTGTGACTCTACAGAACAGCACTGGGGAAGGAGTCACCCCTGTTTAGAAGGAGCAGCAGTTTGAAAAGCGTACGAGGCCTACGCACTCTGACATCTCCAGGGACTTTGGCATGCGCTCCACTTCTGCAAAATGTGACCTCACAGCTGCATCGTCCCCTCTGAGCCAAGCGATTGCCATGGCCACGGCTGCTGACCACCACCGGCACACCACGTCGGGACCTGCAAAACAGAACCAGCGCCTGCAGCCCGGGAGAGCACCTGGCTCCCTCACACCTGGGGAAGCGGACAGGTATCACAGGCCCTTGGCAGTGCCTTCCTCTGGGATTGATGCTAATGAGCCCAAACTGATCCCATGGGAACTCAGCCACCCATGTGAATGCTGAAATGTGCTGCAAGAACACAAAGGAACTTGGCAGCCTGCAAACACCCTACATCTGACTGCAAGCAGAGTTTTGGATGGCATGTTTGTATCTTGTCAACAAGAATGTATTCCACCATCTTGTCTCTAATTTGTTGACTTCCTTCCTGACAATGATCTCCACTCACCACCCCAAAATAACAACTCCAATCATATATACACTCATGATTGGCACTGATCACCATTAAGACAGTACATTGGGTTCCCTATAGAATTGCCTTCATTATTTAACATCCCCTCAAAAACTTCCCAAAGCCTGCTAGGGCAAAAGGACATATGTTCTGCTACTCTAACCTGCTTTTCAATTCCATGGCAATACTGACCCAAGAACAGACTTCCCTTTAAAAAAATAATTATTTAGTTTTCCTACTATGTTTGCTCTATACATTTTAGGTACAGCACTTAATCTGTGTCTAAAGCTGCACCAGCATCCCAGTGAGCTGCCAGGTGCTGTCTGTACCAACACCAAGCTAAACAAATATTCCAGCAGCCTGTTACCAAGCCAGCCCAGATGAGCACATGGCTCAGAGGGATTCTGCAGCCCTTGCTGTCCCACTAAATATACACCAAGGGACCAAAACAAGCCCTCCCAATACATGCCCAGAGCTTGCTTACAGCAGAGGCTGCAGGTCTCTGGAGATTGAGGAATATATCCGACAGTCACTGTGAAAGTGGGGGCAACCCAGTTCAATAGGTAATTAAATGGACAAAAACCCTTCCTGTACTTCAACTGCAATGCTGCTGTGTTTGTTTATATGCTCCACCCTTCCTCTCGCTTTGCATTGCTAGGAGCAAGCTCTCAGGTGAGGGCACAGGGTTCATACTGGAAATAAAATATTGCCCAACAACACAGATAGCAGCAGTCCCTGGCTGGGCACTCAGCATTATAACACAGAGCCAAATTTATAAGCCTTCTTAATTACTTTCTTCCAGTCTGAGCTGTGGTACCACACTGGCATGCAATCAGGCCTCACTCCAAGGACTGCATTTCTCCTTGACTAGAGTTTGAGAGGCAGCAGGGAGAGGAAATTTGTATTGGCAGTAAATCCTGCATCTGAAAGTGCTTCAGTTCTGCCAGACTTACCCAGGGCAGACTTGAGTACGGAATTGCTGGCAAAGGGTGGGGCGCCACTTCCCATTGAGTCCAAGAAGGAGTTGAGCAATTTCAGGTACTCCATAGCACCCGAGAATTCACTGAAACAAGGAACAAGGCAGATCTTTGCTATGCTGTCAAACAGAAAATACCAAGGCACTTCCTGTTCACAAGTCATGTTTAAACAGTGCTGAACCTTTAAGCTCACAGAAAGTTCAAGCTCTACAAGTAACACAACACTGGTGGACTGAAGAGACCACCCCATGAATAGAAGTGCAGAGCAATGCTCTGAGAGGAACAGCTTCACACCTCCCCTCTCATGACCACCAGCACAGAACTAGATTTAACCTCAAGGCTCACTTCAAACATAGACATACATTACAAGCTGATTATAGGCTCCTTTTCAGTGACTGCCTCCAAAAGAGGCTGAACTACACCTCTCTGATTATTTGCATATATACAAATATGTAAGAATGGAAGTGACAGTATGGTCTCAGCACTGGTCAGAGAAAATAGCATATGCAGCAATGACCTAATTTAACTGGGACATGCTACAGATGAAGATCTTGAGCTCCCACCCCTAGAGTGGACAAAAAAGCTTGCTGTTGTACTAGATCTAGTCCTTCCCATGAGGAGACAGGACTTCCACAAGTATAGTGACAACCCACCTCCCTTATACAAATCCTGTTACCTTCTCTCAACAGCAGCATCTGATCACCAGCAATTAAACCAATCTGTTGCTCCTTCTCTGCCAGGAAACGGACGAGATTGGGAAAAAACCCAAAGCTACAGAGTATTTTTCCTACACAGGTAGGGAAACTGAATTATCTTCCCATCTGAGGCTTTTACCCACACTTTTTGGGGACACGATCCTTACAGAGCTTCCCATATATGTATGTAACATTTGCCTGGCACCAGCATATCTGGAGATCAGCAAGAAACAGTGCTGAATTACTAGCAAAGGCTGGGTTCCTGCTTCCTGCAGAGTCCAAGAGAAAGCTGGACACGGTTCAATACAAAAAGCTGCTGTTTCCCACCTATTTTCTCTTTTCATTTGGTGAAAGAGCTTAGAGACAATGACAATTATGTTCAACATAATCTTTCCTCCTCTTGCCACACCTCTGTTTGGTTCTTCACTGCAGGTAGATGTCACACTCAGTCAGAAGAACACCCATGCACAAAGTAGCAAGCTCGTGGGTTCACTCTCTGACCTGCCAGATCATCACATTCTAAAAGCCCCAGACATAGGTCCTGGTCTATAGAAGAGGTAGGTGCACACTAATTTTTGTCCTCCTGAACATTAAACTTTGTCTCAGCAGAGAAAGTGCCATCCATTTAGTCAAGCAATCAACCAGAATTACCCCAGCTAACACCAGAAATCCCCACCACTCCCAGATTCACCTTTGACTTGAGAGGTTTTAATACCAAGAGGCAGAGCTTGCTCTGCTAATAAACAGTGGTGGTGAGACTAGCATTGTCATTCCAAGCCTTTAACAAGGACTAACCAAGCATTTTGCCCCACAGCACTTGGTCAGTGGTTATGAGCTCTGCCTCAGAGCCTGCTGCTGTGGCCAGCAGTGCCCAGTGGGCCACACATACTCACCACGACTCCTCCTCCTCTTGTCCTGCTACCTCTTTCCTAGTCTGAGGCTTCACAAGTGAATCCACTGCTCGCTCTAGCAGGTTCTCACAGAATGCCTGATGGACCTGTGCAATGGGATCCGCTAGAGAAGAAGGACAAACCAAATAATTTAACTTGCACATTGCCCCAGACACCTCCCAACACACTCAGAAAGAAGAATCAAAATGTAGGAAATAGCATGATGAAGAATAGTAGAAGGAAATTCTCAAGAAACTAATTGAATTATTTAGAGACTAAGTTTTAGGGCTTTTTTATCCTTTCAATCCCCTTGTAAAGCTGCAGCCTTTGACCAAAGATCCCTCTTGCACTTCAGCCTCTCAGCAGAACAGTGACAACACTGCTCTGCAGAGGATAAACCTTGGTCACCTCAAAGTCACTCCCCAGACATTCAGGGTCACCTTTGGGTTGTGTTCCAGCATATAAAGACACAAGCAGTATGACACAGCATAGGATACAAAGGGTGGTAAGCCAGACCCTGCAGGCTGAGGAGACATCTCAGCTTCTCCATGCCCTCTCACCCATCAGAACCACAAGCAGGGTGGGGATAAAAGAACACTCTCAAACACGACACCCACTTTTGTCCCAGACAAGAGTGGAGAGAATGTCTCAAAGTGCTGGGATGCCCCACACTTGGGAAATGAGTGTCTCTCACCAGGATTCCTCTGCGTGCAGTACAGGCTCTCCTTCGCAGCAGACTTCACCATCCAGCTTCGCTCCACAAAAAACTTCTGTCCCAGGGGGTGGCACAGCCAACGCAATGAGTCAGGAATGGCACTTCGCTCTGAGCTGCACAGGCTCTGAGCCTGGCTGAGAAAGTAGCTCTGGTGAAAGGAGAGGGCAAGATTGAGAACAGTGAGGAAAGAGCGGCACCACCAAGGACAAAAATCGTATCATAATTGCAGGTCATATTAGAATTGTAGTGCTAGTAGATGCCCTCTCCAAGATACAGCAATGCCAGCTTCCAGGCTTTCCTAGATCTCTGCTTGAGGGTGTGATCAGGGAAGATAACACAACTCACCGCCAGGAAACCAAGCTTGCCTCCACAGCGGGTTTTCAAGCCAACTGCAGCTGTCAGGTGGATTTCTGCCATTGTGCTGGGTGGGATTTTTTCTTCTGCACACTCAGCCAGATTCACAGCACACAATGCCATGTGCAAGCCCGAGTAAGCTGAGCTGGAGGGAAGTTTACCTGTACCAGCAGGAGAAGGAAAAGTGTTAATTTTTAATCAGTAGTACCAGCTACTAAATACTATCACAATTTGCAGGGCTACTATCCTAAAGAAACAACAAGAACCTATTGATAAGAGAAGCTTACACTGCTGTTGCTTCAGCTGTTCTTACAGAGTTCTTTTATTGCATGAACCAACAACTAAACCAAACAATAAGCCTCAACCAATAGCTGTTGCTACCAGCACTAGAAGTAAAAAGTGCACAAACAAGACTAATCAACCAGTATATGATGATGATGCAAAAAAAAGACCCTCAACACTTCCTGACATAAAATCAGAAGTCAAAGCAACAAGCACGAGATCAGAAACCAATACTGAGTCCTTTTCCCTAAAAGACCTTCATGGCCTACAAAAAAATTACACTCAACAATCTAATAAATCCATAATTAATTAGTTAATCTGACTTTGAGATGCGGCAGATGAAATTATAATTCTAAACAGCACTGAAACTAAACATTTGAAATCCCAGTCACATAATCCTGCCATCGACCAATGAACCTGCTGTGTTTTATTAAGTGCCTCCTAAAATTTGTCAGGCTAATTTCTAACAGCAGCCCTCCCAGAGGAGAGAGCCTGTAGTGCTCTCCCTGTATGCTCCAGGATCAGCTGAGTCTCCTCATTCAGGAAAACCAGACAGCAGATCTGCCACCTCTGCTCCCACCTGTTATGTGGAGCTGATGGAGCTTGTGATACGCCAGGGCAGCATCCCGAGCGCTGGTCTTGGCCTCATCCTCGAATCCCGCAGTGGCCTCCCTTGCCCGCCACTGATGAGAAGTCCTCTTCAGCAACCAGCGCACCAGGGCCAGCTTCTGCAGGCTGTAGCGGATCACATTCCAGGACAGGCTGCAGGCCAAGTCCAGGCGGGAAGTTGGCAGTGCTCGCCCGAGTACTGACAGGCAAGTCTGCAGGTTTGACGCAGCTGCAGCAAAATCACCCTGCAAATAACACAACAAAAGGTTCAGCAACAAAAATCGCTATCAGAGACACTTTGGGACCTCCTTGGCACTGTGAGCAAGGCAAACTCATGTGCAAGTCAGGACAAGATCTTTAGCAGAGGGACATCGACATAGAAACTGAAAACATAACAACAGTTTACACCAGCTTGAAATCTGGCCCTAAATATACTTTCTACACGTGGTTCTGATCCTGTACTCCCTGTGCGACACATCAGCACTAAATGAAAAGAGCTTCCTGCCTTGTCAAACACCATGGAAATTTCAGGGTCCCTCAACAATATGTTGTATATAATGTTATGATGTTGGGATGTTGGAGGACACAAGACAGATGATGGACTTTGGACCTGGTTAACATAAGAGATTTGATAACAGGATGCCTTGGCAAAAGCAAATGGAACTTTGAAAATTAGACCTAGATTGCAAGAAGATTAAATCAAATGGGTTTACTGGAAAAAGAAAATCCCATTAAACTCTGCAAGCAACAGATGTTGTTATATGCCTAAGTTTGTGTATGTGATTTTAACCTAATCACTGTAGTACAGATTACTAGTCTCCCTGAAATAATATATAATCGTTTGTATCCCACAATAAAATCAGATTCTGATCACCAACTCAGTCTCCCCATCCCTCTCCATCACCGATATTACAATATAATGTTTCCTCAACAATAAAGAGGACTTCAAGAGGCTAGAAGACAGCAGACAGATGCAGCAGAGGGCCAGATTCTGGACAAAACCCAAGATGTTGCTGCCAGAAACTAATACAAGATGCAGTAGCTAGCAACAAGGACAGAAATTAGGAGTCTCTTCCATCGCTTCCATGCCTCACTAACTTAAGCTGAGTAGGACAGTAATCCACTCAGAAGAACCTGGCAACAGCTTCTCTGAAATCACACAGGATGATCCACTCAAGGAACACAGTATCTTACAAGTGCCACTGCCTCACTGGGAAACATTTACCCACAATCCCATCTAAAAGATGCATTTGATGCAAAACAACGAGTCAACTTTACCCGTGCCAAATCCAGGTCCGCTTGCTTGCGGTGCCTCCAGAAGGTGACCGAGGACCTTGAGTGCAGCCGGGTCACTGGCTCTCCGTGCACAAGGAGCTTTATAAACACACTCAGTACAATCACTCCATTCACGAGCCACAGGATTAGGGTGGGCATCACCCAACCGAACCAACCAGCTGCATCTACAAAAGATATCCCAAAAAGGAAAGTTAAAATCTAACCTGGACACCAAAAGCCTGGCAATACAACGAGTGTAGACTCCAAAGGATGGCTTGCTATGCTGGCCACGTGTTTAATCAGCTTTTGCAAAGATTTGCAGTTCAATCAGGAAACACCTATACCAACACCTCTTAACCCAAACGCCAACCCTCAACATTCCCAACTAAATTATTTTTACAAGATTGATGTATTAAAAAAAATGATCAGCACTTAGTTTTCCAAGAGCTGTCTTCTGATTTTTCTGTAAGACACACTCACAGGTACTCAATACTCCAGTATCATTTTCCAATCTTTGTCAAATTTACAAAGCAACACTGAGGAACCATATTTACCAGTCAGGAAAACAATTGCATGCCTACAGCAGCCCCCACCCTCTCCTAAGCTGAACTTTTAACTATGAATTTTAGGGAATGAGTCTATCAACAAGCCCAGTTGCAAGACTCCATAGCAACAGTGTAGTAATACTTTATGATTAAGTGACAAAAATCAGTCAGTTACTTTAAAATCAAAGTGAACATGCTTCAAAGACTGGTGAAGACAGGAAGACGCCCCTTACCCTGAACTACTTTTCAAGGCTCTATGCCAAAAACCCAAGCTGCTGGGCTACAAATAGGTGCCACCTCAACCTCACCATAAAACCATGGCTGGTTTTATGCAAGAAGAACACTGGATGTGAATTGGAGCCACATCCAAGCTGGCTCTCCTTCCATGCCCTGCCCCGCAGTTACTGCCCCTCCCCACCCACTAAACAAAGGTTGTACAACTCCCTGAACACACAAACCCATCCCGCTAAACCACAGCCACCCTTCACTTTGTGACCTGCAGCCTTCACAGCTGCAGGTGGCTTTTAGGGAGACTGTAAGGCTGGACATCCCCATGGCCCAAACCATGCCAGCCCTTTACCTGACTCGATGGTCAGCACATTCCTGCCGGAGCCATGGCGCACCAGGCTGTCGGACTCGGGGCTTCCTCGCGCGTCCAGGAGGGACGTCAGTGGATTGAAGGAAAGGCAAAGGAACGTGAGAGCACACAGGAGGATTCGAGAGCGATCCACCATACCAAGCGCCACAGGAGGAGAGTCAGGCTCATCTTTAACCTTCAAGGGAATAGGAATGGAGAGAAAAAGGAGAAAAAACCCAATGTTTACCATTCTGGAGCATACAAAATGTTTATGCCGAGGAAGGGGTAGGGAAGAAGGAGAAACAGAACATGTATAAATTTACTTTTGAGCTCCAGATCAGCAAGAACTCCAGTAAAGTTTTTCTTAAGTTAATAAGATAAGGCTGAAATATTTGACTGTCTTCAACTTCCTTCTGTGTTCAGTCATGTCAAGTATTAACTGTAACTGTATCCCTGGGTTAGGCTAGGATTAACCTTTGCTGCCCCTACTCTTTTGAGGATCTCCCAGAAAACCCACTTCTGTGGTATCCATAAAACAAACCCATAAGCCCAATACAGCTAACTGCTTTTTGTTACTCT
Organism: Molothrus ater; assembly: GCF_012460135.2. Classification (NCBI taxonomy): domain Eukaryota; kingdom Metazoa; phylum Chordata; class Aves; order Passeriformes; family Icteridae; genus Molothrus; species Molothrus ater. The sequence continues at coordinate 48,795,920 of NC_050482.2, forward strand.
GATTACTTATGGTCTCATAAACCACAACTGATGTCATCAACCATTTCCAAGTTCTTCTGCTTTACTCACTGGACCTACATATCCTGGAAAGCCTTGGGCTTCTTGAGTAATGAACATGCATTCTAAGTCCCCAGAGAGTGTACAGGGGCTGAAGGATAAGTACAGTTCTTCCAGCAACTAAAGGTAGGGCTCAGGTAATATAGCTCAGGAAACAGTCTCAGTAATTTAAAGAAAGATAAAACACAAACATGCACCCTCCTCACTCTTACAGAGGATCTCTAAGCCCTGCAAATCAGCTTGCCAGATGTATGCTGGTTCCACTCTTGAGAATAAGAACTCAAATTCTGGCTCTTAAATATCCTGAAGAAGACAGCTTGAATTTGACAGTTAAAGTCACAACTACCTTTGCATCATCAAGGAGAGGGCTTCCTGGCTCTGAATCAATGGAATAGGGAGAGAAGCCAGCCGGAGATCCTGAATCAGAGGCTGGAGGAGACATCAGCAGCACATTCTGGTTGAAGTCATCAATCTTCAGGTCTACATCATTGTCAACCAGACTGCTTAGGTCAATGCCCTTCAACAGCTCTGAAAAAAATCAGAGTGCATTATGTACATGTTTCTCCATCCTGACTCCTGTCAGTAGCTCTCAGATTGGCTCAGTCATCTGGAGTAACACTGGCCACTATCAATACAACCTCTGTGAAGGATAGGAAACTACAAGATACATCCTACATCCATGCTGACTGCCTCCCATCTGCTACAGAGCCTCCACAACTTACTGTTTTTTTGGTTAGCCAGCTTCAGAACCATGTTCTCCTGCCTCAGCTTATGGTTAGCTTGCTGCAAGTATTTAATGTAGTCAATGGCTTTTCTCAGGACTCCAGACTTGTGCATCTGTAAGGAATTAAATGCACAAAAAACCAGTTTATATTAAGAGCACCAAAGGATCACTCCTGCCTGTAGAATACCACAACCCTTTGTATTATGTGATGAAAAAAGAGCATAAAGGACTCTCAGCAGTTGCAAAGGAGCCATTAGCAGAGCATGCTCTGTGGGCAAGGTATCAAAGATGGACAAGGATGAGGTCTCTCTAAGATCTTTTAGAACAGTTCAAGAGACAGATTAACATCCAAGTTACAATGGACTTCCCACCTAGGTTTCAGCCAGAAATAGTCTTTTGAAAGCAGGACAGTTTGTAAATGAAGTGGATCAATTCTGGGACAGAACAAGCAGCCTGATCACCGATAAATTCTGAGATAAGTAGTTCCCTCCTTGCCTTACTCACTTGGCCATCTCCCTGCAAATCCCTGCTTCCAGCAGCAGTGGGCAAGTTTATCTTCTAAACATAAGCCAAAAGTACTATGAAGCCACTGCACAACACACATGCTTTCAAAAGCTTCCACTTCCAGCAATAGGTGACTTCACTAGTGCACTGATTTGTGCAGTAGTCACGGAGGTATCAAGAATTCTACTGCCTGCCTCACCAGCACGAGGTAAAGCAAGTAGGAACAAACCCTGAATATGTGGTGCAAGAAAGCTTCCAGCATTTGAGCAAGCAGGAGTTTTTACAGCTCAGTGTCTACAGGAAATAAACTGGAAAGCTCTGTAAACCCTCATCCTTACTGCAGTCACATGGAAAAGGAAACTTAATTGAAGCAAGATCTGGTTTAGCAGAGTTATCAAAACATCCACTTGGATATTCTAGCTAGAGGGCCTATTTTAAGTTAGACCTAATTAATATAAGAACAAATGCATAAGGTATAGCTTATTTTCAAGAAACAGTACCACTAGCATAGTAAAATTAATATTTTACAGGTGACCCTTCCTGAATACAATATAGAACACAAGTGATTCTCAGCAGTCTTACCCCAACACACATGTACACGCCACTAACAGCTGCACGTACCAAATGCTTCATTTGGTAGAGCAAATGAGCACCTGCAGACAAGTATTTGTGACACCACATTTGCACTTATCTCCCATCTTTACCTTAGCATCTGTCCCCATGACGAGGTCCTTCAGCTCAATGATTTTGTCATTTATGGATGACCGGTAGCGCTTTTCAATGATGTTGTGAGTTGTTCTCCTCTCTCCTTCTTTGGGTGGTTCAGGTTGCTTGACACCCCCAGGAACTTGTTTGATAGGCACCTTTTCTTGTCCCACCATCACTGGCATTGTGGTCAAAATGGTCCCATTGCTCCCAACAAGGGTCTACAAAGACCAGGCATAACAAGTGTCAAAAGCAATCAGCCATTTTAGATAAGGTTATGGCAAAAGAAGGAATAAACAGGAATCAGGAAAAGTTGGTACAGCTCAGAAAATGTGTGAGATGCCAAAATCCTTCCGTCTTTCTTGGTTGGCACAAGCATTGGCACAGCAACACAGGAAAAATCTGTCACTCTGGCTCCCACACTGGTCACTGTGGAATAGGAACATCTCTTGCTCTCCAAGCACATCAATACTTCTGCCAGTACTATGCTCTGTTCATTCACTTAAATAGAGAAAGGGACTAAAGCTCTTCCTTGTTCCCACAATCTTTACACTCCAAGTGTCAAAATCCACCTTTTCTTTGGACAAACAGTCATGAAAACAGCAACAGCCTATACTACTTCCAATGACACAAGCAACAACAATGCTGGAAAGGATCCAACTATGAAAAAACAACCTTTGGCTTGAGGAACACAGTTCAAATTGATTTGAATTTCATTAGATGAAAAAAAAAAAACCCATAAGCTATAAAAATGCCTTAATAGGAGGAACTAAGACTAATGAGTGATATACAGCAGAACGGAAAGCTCAAACTTGGGCATCTAGATGTGGGACAGACCATCTAGGCAAACTAAGGCGGTATGTACTCAGAAATAAAAAATGATGAATCCCACCAGAACAGCTGCACAGAGGGGCTCCTAGGACAGCTGTAATGAAAGAAAGTTCAGACTGCTTAATCCGGCAAAGCGAGATTTAGAAAGGCACATGTGCTCTCTGAATTACACCAAGGATCAGGGAAGCAAGTAGCTATGGAGAGTAAGAGTTATTTCTGTCAAGAGACAAACATAGTAACTAGCCTAGAGCAGCTAGCCATGAGAATAAACTAGTAATGAGCAATTTCAGAAACAATTTTGACTGAAACAGTCTTCTAATTGGGATACCAAAAATTAATTCAGTTTCACTTCAAGCTGGAATTTGACAAATAAGTTAATTTAGGTCCTATACCTTTCCTTGGCTAATATCCACCTAATTTCAGTGTGTTCAAACATGCCTCAGATAGACACAACCTCGTAAACCTCAAGTTGTGTAAAAACGTCATCTAAAAGCAAGCAGATTATTGAAGATTTTAGCCTGGCTGCTAATAAGTATCTAAGAAGCCTACCATGCTATTGCAAAACAAGTCAAAATTTAGATCCACACTGAAAAGCTTATCTCCCCCAGTAAATATTTATACAAAGATATCTGTTCAGAACATACAAGACCATAATAAATGTTTCTTTGGGGGCATAAAGTTCTAAGACTTGATTAGAAGTGGAGGCCATGAAGCACAATTGCCACCTCCAACGATTATGACAAATCCTCCCTGCAAATGCCCTCTGAAAAGTAGTTTATATTATAGTTGTCACAATTAATATACTACTATTAGACACTAGTGAGAGGCAAAAGAAAGTTCCACAGGTACTCTGAGCAAGTTAGCTTTTGGCTTCAAGTTAAAAACTAGACTGAGTTTTTAGGTCATATTCCTCGTAGTACCAGAAAAAGTTAAACAGAAATGTGCCCTTGATCTTTGCTTACTGGCCATGGGAAGGCAGCCAAACAATACAATCTGTGTATTTACCCTTGACAGAAACAGGGTATTACTTGCCCTGGACGTGTCTACAATAGCCCTCAAACCCCCTTCTTGTCTGTGCCACTGCAGAACACTAAAGCACAAATCTCTTCCTTGTGTTCATAGGAAAGGACATCAGGAGGAGAGGGATGGAAGGACAGCCATAGGGTACCTGCAGAGCTGTGGTCTGAATGGGAGCAGTGAGTGCTGTCAGTGCTGGGTTCTGTACTGCAGCCATAACAGGATTGCCATCTGTTTTCAGGGTTGTCAAGACCAGGGAATCCGTTTTTATGATCTGAGGTTGGACGAGAACCTAGGTTGAAAAGAGTTACAGGTGAAGAGGAGAGCAGGCTCATATTTCCCTGCTGATCTCAGTAGCCAAAGGTAAGCACTGACAGAGCTGTAATAGCTTTACAACTCGGTGGCTGGCAAAAGAGCAAGGTGAGTATTCCTTTGACTTGTACCCTGCATCACCTGGATGCTTTCCAATGCAAACCCTGAGTAGGAGACAGGCTGAACAGCACTGGATAGAGTGGGGCAGAGGAACAACCAGGACAGTGGTTTTCAAATCAGTCCCCAGAAGTAAACAAGTATATAAAAACACAAAAGAGCTGATGGAAAAGCTGCTATCCCCTCTCCAGTTACACCTATAATTAGCTCTCTACATTAACTGTCTGAGTATTCAGTCTAACACAGCTAGGACAGTCTGCTTTGGCAAATACCCATAGTAGCTTCTTCCTACAATTTCACTAAAAGGATCTGTGCCTTTAACATCAAGCAGATCAAAATCCACTCTAAGTTATCTTGCTCTTATTTCTTTCAAATATCTTGTTGATTCTGAGAACACCAGAGATGGCATAATACAACTGAACCACAGCAACTTTGTCATACTGAGTCTCATAGACAAACAGTTTTCTTTAATACAAAGATGCACAAGAGTGAAAAAAAAAAATCACATGGCACTGTTAAACAGTAAAACTATTTAAAAAAAACATGACAGAAGAATTAAAAGAACACATTCTACTATCAACCAGTCCTTATAAGATGTGGTAGAGGTGATGGATATGCAAAGAAGGCGGCAAAAGTCAAAGAAAGCCTGTTCAAGTAGTTTTCAACTGGGTTTGGCAGTACCAAGTTAAAAAATAATTTTGGACTGCATTTAGTTACTGTTTTACTGAAAACAGTTGCTGAGCATTGCCCAGAAGTCACATCACATCTCACAACCAGGAGCTCTCACATATGACCTGCATGAAGTAAAATGCTTCTGGGACACAGGCTGGCTAGAACCTCTCAGGTTAAATGTTTTAGAAACATTTGTGCAGAAGCAATCCCAGCCAGGATCACCAGCCCTACAGCTTCACCACTTCTCCCCAGACAAGCCAGTGGACCAGACTCACAAAAGCACTTCCTTGTTCTGCTGGATCCCCCCCCATCATGCTGCATTTTTACTTACTGGAACCTGCTGAACCTGTGGTGCAGCAACAGTCTGGACCGTGGCAGGCGTTAAGGTCTGGATGGTGCCGTTGGCAGCCTGTGTCAGCACTCGCTGGGCCTGCACCGTCTGCACCTGCTGCTGGATCGTCACCGGCTGGACCTGCGAGGATGTCACCAGGCTCTGGACCTGAGGCTGGAGAACTGAAAAGCAGAAGAGATGTCAGAAATGGTCAAGAGACACACATCCCCCTCCTGGAGCCTGGAAATGCTCCTAGCATCACCCCTCTTCTTTCCACTGCTTCTTAGTAGGCAGCATTAATCTAACACATCCCACATGTTGGGAAACTTCCAGCTGCTTTGGTGCTTTCTGCAAGAGGGCACTGCACCTCGAATAGCAGCTTTCCAGGAGGCACAGAGGATCAGCTAAGAGAAAATGGAGCCAAAACCCTTTAGGCTGACAGCACAGGACTCTGCTTCAGTGGCATTATACAGGCCATCCAAACTGCACTTTCCCACTCCCCCTGCTCTTGGCCAGCCATAGGATCCTATCTGTCATGTAAAGAATCAAAACCTACTGAAGAGGATCAAGTCATCCAGCATTCACAAAGGAAGACTGCTAAATACTCCTACAGGTGTGTCTGCTCAGTGCAGGCACTGAGCTCCATAGTTTGGTAGATAAAATGTGCCTTCATTCCAGACTGCTGTGTGGGACAGACTGGATCTGCCCAGCATACCCATCAGTGGGAGGACAGGGTTGCCAACAATGATGTTTTAAGACATCTTTTCTCAAGCCTCCCAAGAGCCATAGGGCAGAAGGCCAGGATGGAGGAGAGGAGCAAGACAACAATTATAGTAAGAGGTTGCACAAAAACATTTAAGATCTAATTCCTGACAATTACTCATGCTCCCCAACTCCAAAGCCACACAGGTAGGAGAAGGGACACCCCACAGGCAGCACCACAAGAAAAGGATCATCAGGCTTGTCATGGCTGAGGATACACTTGGAGTTTGAACAGCGATGCCATTTCCTGCAAGTGCACCAGGCACATCCATAGCCTGAGCATCCTGGAATCTCATGTGCACCAGGCACACCTGTAGCCTGAGCACCTCAAGCACTACCTTGGAAGCTTGTGGCTGCATTCTGGTAGATGACTGGCTGCTGGATAATCCTGGTCTGGGGAGCAGAGCTGAAGGTTGGTGTGATCATGACGGCCTGCTGCTGGAGCTGAGGCTGCACCGAGGGCCGCGGCTGCAGGACCGGGGCCGAGCGAGGAGGGGCTGCAGGCGCCGTCTGCGCCGCTTTCACCGGCAGGCTCTGGAGCTGGGGGGATGCAGGGGGTGCAGGGAAGGTCTGCAGCTGCACCTGGCTGTAGGGCCGCTGCAACTGCGGCTCCAGGGTCCCACTGCTGCTGCCACCGCTGCTGCTGCCCTGGAAGGTGCTGGACAAGGGATCCATGAACAGGTCTGTGAAGTCTCCTCCCTGGTTATTGACAAACTGCAGCATCTCTGCAAAACAGAAGAAAATTTGTTCAACACTATTTTGTCACCTGCATATTTTGACACCTGCCATTTACATCATGGAATTATGGTGTGTGTACACAGAAGGGAGCTCTGGGTCCTTCAAAACTTTCAGAGAACATCATACCAATGCAACACCTCCAGAGAGAGACCAGGACGTGGCCAGCAGCAAAGTACTGCTGCTGCTGTTCAGGGCAAAAAGTAAGACCCTCCCTCAACACTTTCCAGACAAGATCCAAGCACAGACTAGAATTTAAAACCACCTCAATATATATCTAAAATATTAGTCTTGTTCCATCACTCCCCTTCAGTCTAATCTTTGCAGAAGGAAAAAACCAAGCACCTCCACAATTCCAGCACTAACCATTCTCCCACCCAACTTCTGGGGGCTTTCAAGTCCCCTGTCTATACTGCCCCACAGAGTATCTGGAAAAGGAGGAGATAGGATAAGAATTCATCTTATCTCTCTTTTACTTACAAGCATAACAAAAATTGGGGAAAAACCATAAAAGGAAACACCACTTTATAAAACTGTGCCAGGATAAATCCATGCATGTGTTTAAAACATCAGAGTAACTTTTTCTGTTGGTTTTATGCATGCAATCACTGCACAACAGGTTTTCTCCATCCCACCTTCTCCAGGATTTTATGAACCCACGTCAAGAAGCTCCTACTGCAACACTATAGGCCTTTCCCCTAGAGGTGAACATTTCACAACCAAGAGATCATTGCTCACAAGCAGAGCTTCTTCTTCCCTCCATCTAATCCAATTTAATATCTTAAGACATGTGAATGCTTTCCCTGATCTGTGTGCAGGGAGTGGCATGAGGAGTCAGACATTCTTCCCCATCCCAGGACCTGTCCCTGCTGCACTGGCTCTTCCATGGTTTTCTGAAAGTCCTTTATCTTTTCTTTCTGGAAACAGGAAAAGAGGGGACCCACAAACCTATGAGAGATTATACCAAAATAATAAATATGGGTTTAGGAAGCAAAAAATAGATTTCTTATTTATAGGAAAAAATACAGCAAAAGGCTTCTTACACCAGGACCTTTCTCATTCACAAACCCCAAAGGATGTCACTGCTGTGATTTATGAAGTAGGTTTGAAGCAGTAAACTTTTGATGAGACGTTTCCATGGATTATATCCCAGCAATAGGAGGGCTATTAATTTTTCAGCTCTCTGAAATGCCACCCACATATTATCCAATTAATTTGTCTGACACTCCTTTGTCTGAAACAGAGCAAAGGGATGAATCCTCCTCCAAGCCTCCTGCTCCCTCAACACACATTTCAACATATTTCTGTGACACTACCACTCTTCCCTTTGGATAGCAATCCCTCCACACCCTGACACACATTTAAGCTCTGGCCATGACCACTGCTCTCAAGAACTGGAGTCTGTTGGAGGGAAGAGCTTGGGAGGAGATGCGTCCTCCTGACCTGTTCACAACCTGACGCTAAGTGGGTATGCACAGCTCCCCCAGCATGAGGCAGCAGCCACCCTCAGGGACCAGCTGGACCAAAACCTTGTCTCCACTCTTCACTAGAGGAATGAAAGATTTTTTTTTTAATGCATTGCTTAAACTGGCTTTCACAAAACTGTTTCAAGTTTCAACTGTTTCAATATCAACATCTAGCTGGATATTAAACAGCTCTTCAGATTCCAACTGACTTCAGCTCACCCATCCCAAATAACCCTCACTACAATAAAACTGATAATCCAGACTACTTCCCAAACTCTGCATTTGATGGTATTGCTATTTCACTATCAGACAACACAACTACAATTAGGGAATAAACAAATCAGATGAGATTTGCTCTGGAAGAGTAAATTCCAGCATAAGAACAAAATTTTAAGCACTGTGTTTTAAAGAATGTTGTGTTCAATGCAGCAGATTTAACAGATTCTTTTAAAAACTACTCCTGCTCTCACAAGTTAAATCACATCTTTATGACAGACTTAACTTTGACTAAATGCAAGAAGTCTTAAACTTAATTTTTAAGAATTAAGACTGCCAGGAAGTCTGGCACTCTTAATTAAAACCCACCTCTTTTAAAGGGCTCAAGAGCTTTCCTAATAACCACACACAAAAAATTAAAAGCAAGAGAAACAGACAACACCCAAAATCTAAATCTCTGCTTTTAAAAACACCTTTGCCTACCCAGAAATCAGAATATCTACACTGACTGTGAGAAACCTCAGGTGCTTCTGGAGCCATCAGTGATAAACCCAGTGTCACAGAGCACTGGCACCTGTCTGTGCCAGAGAGGTATCTCAGGCCCTAAAGCAGAGTGACCTTACTGCAGAACAAAATCCCAGCCCAACCCAAGGCTAAAAAAATGTCAACAAGATATTACAAAACCAAAACCGAGCCCACCAAGGGCTTCTGCCACCTTCATCTGCCCAGGGCCTGAATACCTGGCAGAAAGGCAAGGGCTGGGCTTCAGCTGCCTCTCCCAGGCAGTGGCTCAGCTCTCCAGCACAGAGGCTGCTCTTCCTCACACTCCTGGAGGTGCTGTGCTCTGAGAAAAACAAAGCAGCAGAGACCTCAACCTCAATAGACAGAAACAACCTCTGTCCTGAAGCCCTGATGTGCTTTGACCTCCCAGAGACTCAGACCTTGAACTCTGATGCTGCCCAGCAGTGCCCGCCAGCAGGAGATGCCCATGGCTGGTGGAACAGCTTGTGCCGGGGCAAGAGGCAGAGCCTCTTGTGCCACTCTTGTGCCCTGTCTGGAAGTATGAGCCCAGTGAGCAGCGACATCCCAGAGCACATCCGCCACAAAAAAACCAAAATCCATGCAACAGGCGGTGAGGAGCCCCCTCAGTCTGAACAGGAGAGGAACACCCACAGGACGACTTTAAAACCAAATGAAAACCCATGGAAAATTTCAAACCCTGAGATGAATCCATGATGATGCACAAAAAAAGCAGGATTGTCACGTTCTTCCCCTGCCTTCCCCGGAAAATCCACCCCTGGAGGTGGGGAGGAAAGTGAAGCTCGTTTTCCTAAGTTACTCATGGCTCTGAATCACACCTCCCAGGGCACACCTCAGTTCAGAGCCATTGCTGGGTTTATCAATTCCTCTCAGTTTCCATATGGAACCTGAGACCTCATTACGTGGTGCTCAAACAACAGCAAACACCTCCTTCAATGTGCACTATCAAACTTCATGAGCAATAACCAAGCCCATTGCACTCTCATAAGGTACATTCTTCTTTTATAATCAAAGAAAAAAAGGAGCATAAATTTCACCCCAAGCTATGTGGCAAATCAGTGTCAATTAGAAGCCTAAAAGTACTGGTAAAATTTCATCTCCCAGCTGCTAAACAAGGATATTTTGGACACCGCCAAAACTGAGCTCTGTTTGGGATTACAGCCCAGCAGAGCAGTGAGCTAAGGCAGGAGCTCATCTCCACCAGCCTACAGCATAGACCACACCGAGAAATGTCATTTTAAATGGGGTTTTCAGGAGCTGCTCGGTGTCGCCAAAAATACACATAAAATAGGCGTCACACGCAGGCGCTTCATTTTGCTGCACTTCGGTGGAAAACAGGGGTTTTCTCACAGGTCTGTGCTGTGCCAGCGATGCAGTAAAGTTTTAGGATGACAGGGAAAATGGGAAATTTAAGTAGTTAGAGCTGTTTGGATGCAGGAGGGCTTGGAGGCTCGGCCTCCCACGGGCACTAGCGGAGGAACAGCCTCAGCCATCGTTTAGCACCTACTTTAAAGGAGCCACGACGAAACACGGGGGGACCGTGGGCAGCGCCGCTCGCCCCGCGGGTCAGCGGCAGGAGCAGGGGGACGGGGGCAGCGCTTTCCCCGACCCCTCCCCACGCCGGCCACCGTGGAAGGGCGGGCTCGGCATCTCGGACCCCCACACCCCCACGGCCTTCCTGCGGCTACGGCCTCCACTCCAGGCGGGCGGCAGCCCCGCGAAAGTCGCTCAGAAGCGCTCCCCTGACAAGGCAGACACGCGTGGCCGCTCCCAGGCGGGCGCTGCCCGGCGGGACGGGCTCCGCTGCCCCGCCTGTTCCCACCTGGGATGGTGGCACAGGGGGATGCCCGCTCCCCCCGCGCCCGTGGCAGCCCGTACCGCGTGGGAAGCGCCCCCACCCCGAACACTCCAGAAGCACGATCCAAGGACCACCTGCCGACGCCTCCTGCCCCGGCAGCCGCGGGCCCGCGCGGGCAAACCCGGGCGCTCCCCCCAACACGCGTGGGGAGTCCACGCGCGCCGTCTCCACCCCATCCCCCCGCTCCTTCCCGCGGCGCCTACCGTCGATGTCGCCCAGGGTGAGCTCGTCGCCCAGCTCAGTCAGGGTGTCCATGCTCTCGGCGGCCAGCTCGCCGCCCTCCATGGCGCAGGGCCCGCCGCCGCCCCGGGCGCTCAAGCGGAGGCTGCTGCCGCTGCCGGCGGGCGCCGCCGACCCCGCGCCATCTTGGGCCGGCCCGCGGCCCCGCCCCCGCGGCCCGGGCGCGCGCGCCCCCCGCGGTTTGTTGTCAATGAGACCAGGTCGGGCCCGGCCAATCGGCGGCCGCGGCGGCGCGTGGTGTGATGGCGCGTCAGCGATCAGCAGCTTCCATTAGCATAGCCCGCCCCGCCCCCGTGCGCTCAATATTCATGAGGGGGCGGGGCAGTGCCGTGCGTGGGAGCGGCACCGAGGCCACCGCCCCCGCCGCCCACGGGAAACGCGGCCGGGCCAGGGCTCCCGTCCCGGGATGCCGCCAGCGGAAAGGCCCGCTGCAAGGCGGCGGTGGATAGAGCATGGGGTTTGCCCTTCCCTCCGCAGCGCCCACGGAGGGGCCAACGCAGGGGCCAGCTCGACTCTCTCTGGCGTATACCCGCTCCCACCAGGAACGGGAGCAAGAGCCAGGATTCTTCTACTTAAAAAAAATAATAAGTCAATTTTATTCAAGAAAAACCAAATGCGCCCATTGCCACCCCCTCCCCTCATTGGAGGGACTTGGCTCTGCTGTTAAAAAATCCGGGACGTTTCCCTTTCCTCAAAGGCTGTGATACTGCCAGCCCGACGCAGAGAACCGGCTCCTTGGGGAAAGCCCCTCTGCAAGAGCCCGCAATGGTGCAAGGCCATCGGCACAGGTGAGGAATCACAGCGTGGCTGTGTCGGGTCCCGGGCCAGCCCCTCAACTGTCCCCATGGCAGCCCAGACACCCGTGGAAGGTTGCAGCCCCTCAAGTTGGCTGCCTCGCTACTTCGGCCCTGCTGTTGCCACATGCCCTCGTCTGGCTGTCCTCTGACAAGGGGCTTCGGGGACTCATTCAGAGAGGATGAGCCCCAAAGAGAAGGGATGGGGCATGGGCTGCAGGACAGGCTCTCAGCAGCTCGGGGTGGTTCCCCAGCATCTTCAGCATCAGCATGGCTTGCACTACAGGCACCACTGGCTGCAAAGAGGCCAAGTACCGAAATTCCTCCTGTCCAAAAAATTCACCAGGCATTTGCCTCTCTGAGGGAATGACCTGCAGTGGCCCCGAGATGCCATCGGCCAGGAACAGCTGCTGCCACCGGCATTTTCAACTACTGTCTGGACAATGAAACACACGTTGCTCGGTGGAACAGCCGCTGGGAAAAGGGAAGGTCCTCTCTGGCAGAGGTAGCAGCTGTGCAGAGACCAGGTAGAACCCAGTGGGGGGTGCCAATGAGATCACCCGTTTAGCTGAACAAAAAGCAAAACTGAGAGAAGCAGCATTGCTCATGAGGCTGTTTGGTGTGACACACTCCCCAGCCCACCCGTGTTGGAGGAGGCACCTTCAGAGTGGGGTGTGCTGCAGTGAGGAGGGATCCCTGGGCTCCACCAGAGGCGTGTCCCCCACACCCTACTTCCCCACAGGCAGCAACACCCTGACCAGGGGATGGCCCCAGAGCTGTCCTGTCTGGGCTTTACCTCTGTGGAAGGGGTACCCCACTTTAGCCCCTTTGGGCCAACCCACCAGCACCACCACGCAACCTCCACTGAACAAGAACAAAAGGCAACAAAACAAAACCCACAGCACAAATGGAAAGGGAATGGCCAGGCACCGGCCCAAAGCTGCCAAAAAGGGAGCAAGCCACTCTGTATCCCAGTGGTGCCACCCCCACTGCAAGGCACAAGTCCCAGCCTGCTACAGCTCCGACTGTGAGCGGGAGATGCGTGGGCCCTTGCGGATCTCCTTCCGCTTCTCTTCCTTCTTCCTCCTCTTCTCCTCATCCCGCAGCGCCTTCTGAAAGGTGTCAGCACTGGGGAAAAACTGGGGGTTGACAGCAAGGAGTCAGCATTGGAGAGCACCCACAGCCTCCCAGAGGCACAACCCTCCAAACCCACCAAAGCCAACGCACGAGCCTCGCAGTCCAGGGAACTTTGAGCACAGATCAGCAAGTGACAAACAGAGTCTCAACTATGAGGCAGGTGGCCACAGAAGGGAAGAGAGGGCACCAGGTGCCCAAAGTAGAGCACAGACAGGGAATTCAGTGTTTGTGTTTCAGCCATGCTTAGTCAGTGACAGGGGCTTTTGGCCACTTCCCACAAGCCAGCCATTCCATTCCCCAGTCAGCTGCCTGGAGCTGTGACACGGATGGGAAAGCCCATGAGACAAGCTGGCAGCGTTGCCATCTTACCTCTGACTGGTCCGTTTTAAAGGGATTGCGGTAATCAGGCGATTTCTCGCTGATTCCTAGCTCCTGAGCCATCTGCAGAGCAAAGGGGAGACCTCACTGGGGAGTGGTGCCTCCCACTCGCATCCCCCAACTGTGTGACCGGGGTCCCCTACTCTCCCACCAGTCCCATCTATGCTCTCTGCTCTTCCCCCATCCCTCAGCTCAAGGACAGCCCCCACACACAGTGAGGACAGTGCCCCTCCCTCCCTTTTAGCCCAAAACGCTCAGCTCCCCCAGCCCAGCAGCAGAGAAGGGTCACGGCAGGGGGGACGAGGAGCCATACCAGCCGCAGGACCTGGGAGTGGGGTCCCTGCTCGAACACACCCGTCAGGTTGCAGAAGCCGATGCCCCAGCGGATGAGGCTGTTCCAGTTGGAGTTGCGGTCGAAGTAGTGGTGCACAATCTTGGGGAAGCGCAGGACCACGTCCCCAAAGAAGGCAGTGTTCTCCACCACGTGGGAGTATGCTGTGGGGACAGCCACCGGCTCCATCAGCACAAGGTGAGGGCAAACCATTAGGCTCCCCAGTGTGAACTGGTCAGAGAGGCAGCAATAGCATCCCAAACAGACAGGGAGCAGTCCAGGTCTAGTCTGGATACACAGGGGTTTTGTACCTACCCCAGCACTGATCCCAGGAAGAATGTCTGTGTACACCAGAACAGAAGAAAAAGGAGGAGGGTAAAAACCAGAGAGGACCTACCATCCTTTATCTTCTCATCCTGAGGGAAGGGCCCATCAGGAGGCACATCAGCAGCAATGAGCACAGCACGGGAGTCCTCCAGCACCTGCCAGAGTCCTTGATTAGTGTTTTGTCCTGCCAGTCCTGCCCTGCACCCTAGAGGTGCTGCCACAGCTGCCCCACTTTGAAACCCCATGGCATCCTCCCTTCAGGTCCTAAGGCTCACCTGCCACATGCTCCAGAGAAGCCCCCAACCCTTCCCTTTTCTGCCCACCTGTGTGGGCTTAGAGTGCAGCCTGCACTGTGGCTTACTTTGAAGAGTCCCTTGAGCATGATGTCAATGATTTTGTACTGCTGGTTGACGTCATTGAGCTCAATCAAGTTCTTCAGAGCATTCATCTGGTCCTTGCGCTTCACCTCAAACAGCTTCTTATCTGCACCACTGTCAAGGGCACTGTCAGCACTCTCCCACCACACTGCTGCTCTCCCTCCTCCAGCAGGCCCCTGGCACCATCCCAGCCCCACTATGAGGTGTCTGAGGGGCAGCACGTGAGCCAGGATGGAACAGAGATTTCCAGTGAACCCCTTGCCCAAACACCTCAGCAGGGCCCTTAACGGTGCTAAGAGCTTGTGAGGACCTCTCCACTTGCCAATCCATGCTCTGACTGATGGGATGGAGGAGGAACATGGAGGAAGAACATGAACTGCCACCTTCCCCATGGGTCTCCACATATTCATCTTTTCATACTTTGCCTGTTCAACAGGGGATGCTGTGTGTGCTAAGAAGGGCTTGCATTAGCCCATCATCTCCTCATGAGCAAAAAGTGCCTGTGGCACAGAGGAGACCAAGTGCCACAACCCAGGAGTCCTTTTCCACCATCCCAGTCAGTGATCCCAAAGCACTGAGATGTGCAGGTGTGCTCTGCCTTCTGGCAGGCCATGCCACTTCCAAGAGCAGACTGGGAAATGTGCTCAGTGCTCAGCACAACAGAGCAGAAAGAACACCAGGCATCACTGCCATTTCTGCTCCTGCACCAAGCCAGGCACTTGGTTAGTAAACCCAGGAGCTTGGCTAAAGCCCATCTACAGAAGAACAAAGCAGCAACTTCCCAGTGCTTCTGGATCCTCCCTTTTCCACTTCTTTGTGCCCCTTTCCATGGTCTCTGACCCCTTCCCTGTGCATGTGCTCCCTCCAGCCTCCGTAGCCATTAGTGCATACGTGGTCATGAGGGGCAGGCTGCAGAGGATACAGATTTCCAAGCCAGAGTCTACTCTCTGTTTCTCCAGGTCTGTGAAGCTGCCCTGGGACAGCAGCAAGGCCAGCAGAAAGGGACAGATGATGAGAAAATCCATGTTGGCCACTGCAGCCTGGAAGAGAAAAGACCAACAAAACCAATGATCGTTGAGGAGACTTACCAAAAGGAGAAGTCACACAAGCCACTTGGGACCAATGGCACAATGCCCTTGGCAGCAGGGTCCTTGCCCATCCCTCCCTTGTCCCCATGAGGGGTCTGAAGGATACAGTGCCCAGAGCAGAGGCACATGGTGATGCTGCAGCCAGCCTGCTGGAAGTGAAGTCCTGGTCTCCCTCTTCTCTTTACCTGCCTGCACTGCCAGCCCCAGGCATCTGACCCAGCACTGACCCAACAGAAAATTTAAGTCCTACCCCTTCTTCCAAAAATAACGGCTAGGTTTTTGCTGAGTTTGCGAGGCAGAGCAGCCCAAGAGCCACAAGAGCAGGTCTGGAAGAAAGAGCGGGATCACTGAGGGGTTGAAGTCCATCTCTCCTTCAAGTACCAGTGCAACCACTTCAGTGACCTCCCCTCACCCCTTGGGGTATTGGTACCCGGACCCTTTCCCTCACAAGCTGGGTGCCACCACACCAAAAAACAACAGTTGGGTGACCTGGTGGTAGCTTCCCCCTCCCTCCAAACAAGTCCCTTCCCAGACAGCATCTGAGGATTTGCAGGGATGCTCTTGGGCAGAGCTGCTCCTGACCACAAATGTCCCTCAGACAAAGTCAACGGCTGGAGGAAAAGGTCCTTGAGAATGAGGATCCTCTTGGACGGTCTATACTTGGAAAAGCCTATACCTGGAGCTGTTGCTTAGTCTATACTGAGCAACAGCTCAGTCCCCAGGCAGCAGAACTCAGGGTGGTCTGTCCTCAGGCACAAGGTTTCCATGGAGCTGAGCACAGGCCACTGGCAATTACAGAAGCAACAGCTCCTTCAGAGGCATCACCTGAGCCATCTCCTGCTCCCAAAGGAAAGGCACATGTCTAAGGCCACCAGAGCTGACTTCACCCTATAACCCACTGCCCTCTTGAGTCCAAGCTTGCCTGCCCAGCCAAACTTGTCTCTGTAATGCCCTAATACTGAAACAAAACCAAATCCCTTCTTGTTCTTTTCTTGTTGCTTTTCTTTTTTTAAATAAATACAATTTCTTCAACTCCAAGCCCATAAAAGAGGCAAAGCAGGCAGCACCAGCAGTTCTCCCAGCCCTGCAAGGATCAGCAGCAGCTCCCACCATGTACCTCCTGCTGAGGCCAAGCCAAGCATCTTCACACCCCTGGCAAAGGCAGGGGAGCAGTGTCAGACAAACATGAGAAACCCATATTTTGCTGTTGTGCTTTGTATAAGGCTGCACCCCTGGAAAGGAACAGACCAGAGTAAATACAACCAGCATTATTGAAGAAGATGTGGCTGCCCCTCGTGTGGGCTCAGCAATATGCCCCATATTTCTGACACGGTGTGGAGCTGGGACAGCAGCACAAATCCCCATGCCAGGTTTGGGGTCTGTCCCCTCTTCCCACTGTGGTGTGAGGCTTAAGCCAT
This sequence comes from Molothrus ater, assembly GCF_012460135.2. Classification (NCBI taxonomy): domain Eukaryota; kingdom Metazoa; phylum Chordata; class Aves; order Passeriformes; family Icteridae; genus Molothrus; species Molothrus ater. The sequence goes on from NC_050482.2 coordinate 48,812,857, forward strand.
ATTCCAGACATCCTGAATGCCACAAAGCACACCAAGAAGCGAAGGCTGTAAGGAAAATTCTCCAGCCCAGGCAAACAGATGTTCTGTTGGACCTAACAGCCTGGTCAGCTTCCAAGAGACTGCTTCACCCTGCCAAAAACCATGACCCAAGACCCAGGGCCTGGCTCAGTGAGGTGGCTCAGGTCTCCCCTCTGCAGAGCCCCACAGCTGCTCAACACCTCCCAAGCTCTCAGGGAGGAGGAAGTGCAGCAATGCAAAAGCACAAAGAGTGACTGCCCTGGGACCAGGCTCCTGTTTGCCCCTTGGATGAGACATACCAACATAAGGATTAGGCTGGCTATTTGCCATGCTCATGAGAACTGGAAAGAGAAACTGGAGGTAGCCAGTGGCCTCCAGACTAGGCTGGAAGGCAAAGAGCAGAAATGCTGCCCACAACAGCTCTGCCATGCTGCCTGTGGCAGTCTCAGCACGCCTGGTTAGTACAGGGGCTGCAGTATCCCCCATTTCCAACACTGGAGTTGGGTGGCCGGAGGATATTCCACAGGTGCAACAAGGGGGAAGATGAGCTGCAAAAAACCCTGTTCCAGGCAGCAGCAGAGCAAAGCACAGCTCTCAGCTGAAGCAGCTGCTGACCAGCCAGCTGCTGCAGCACAAGGGCCACCAGCCTGCCTGGCTGCTCACAACAGTGATGGGCTTCTTCAGAGACACAACAGCAGATGCTGGGGTAGGGATGGTCAATGTTTGCAATGCAAATGTATTCAGATCCTCCTACACCAGCCCTAAAGATTGTCCCATGGGACAAGGTCAGAAGTAAAGGACTGGAGAACCACTCCATACTGGAAGCCCATCACTTTTTCATCTGATCTGCTGGCACTCATTCTCACATTGGAGCTATTTATTTGCCATTGTCCATCAGGGCTGAAACACACCAGGGAAAATGAAGCAGGCCCAGTTGTTTCTCTCACCCACAGGGAACTTGGGGCTGCTGATGCCATGTGGGACCACTCCAGATTTATTTCCTTTCACTGCTCTGGCAATTTCACCCCATTTTAACAGCAGAGGACATTCCTTCCTCTCCAGGCCACACTATGTAACGGCAGAGATGCCAAAGCTCCTTGCAGATGTTCCTCCATGCTTTCCTCACAAACTCTCTCTCACGTCTTCACCCGCTGAGGGATGAGACACAAACACTGCAGAGCTGCTCCTCTCTTTCCTCCCAGCTCCTCCCTGAATTGATTTCTGCTAGAGACAGCTCTGCCTGATGCTCCCAGAGCAGTCCAGGGAGCCAGGGCCTGGCCTGATGCTACAGATGGAAAGGAGTTTCCACCAACATTGCCTTGCAGCCCTGGCCAGCTGGCTGTTTCAGCAGCAAGCCCACCAGTCTGTCTCACTGTCTACCAACCTCTTAATTTAGATGTGTTTTTCCAAAGACATGACAACAGATGCCATGTAATAGATGGTTAGTACTTCCCATTAAAATGTTTTCAATTACTTTATAAATTTTCCTGCAGGAGCCCCATCTGAAGCAAGCATCCCTGAGATTTATTCCCTTAATGAGCTTGCAAGGCAGAGCCATGCTGCAATGCTTAGGTTCCCTGGAGAAACTTTTGCATGACCCCCCCCCCCCCGCCCGTTCCCCTCTGCAGGCACTGAAATGTAGGGGGAAAAGCATCATCCTTCACCAGGAGCATGCTGTGGCAAAACAAGGGATGAAAACTCCCAGCCCCGTGAACCCAATCCCGAGGCACTCCTCCAACAACCAGATGAGGATTAATCTTTTGTTACAGGTGAACCAAAAGCTTCAGAAGTGAAACACCTCTGCTCAGACTCCTCTAGGAGGACATATCTATATGGGGCTTACAGGACCAGCTGCTTCAGTTGAAACCGTACTGGCCATTTACACCTACTCGTCTCCCAAGTCTCCCAGCCACCAAGCCCAGAAGCTCGCGTACCGCACGGTTTGGCAGCCCCGATTTCCTGCTGTGATTTCCAGCAGGAATGGGTCCGTTCCAGCCCACCCTCGTGCCGGAGGGGTTCAAGCAGCACCCTGAGGGGCTCGGGCGGCCGCTGGCACAGGAGATGCGGATTCTCCCGCAAGCTCTGCTGAAGTAAAGGCAATCACACGGAGACGGGGGAAAGGGGACTAGCCGAACCTGCCCCGGCCGCGCTGCAGGAAACCCACCCGGAGCCGTGTCAAGTGGACGCAGCAGGCGGCACCCGGGAGGACGCGAACCCTCGGGGGGGACGGCAGCTCCCGGGAGCCGCGGCGCTCCGCTCCTCCCGTGGCTCCAGCGCGGGGCGAGCAGGCGGCGATGGCAAGCAGAGCCCGTCGGGCACAGCCCTTTAACCCAGGGTCCAGAGAGGTGTCCCGGGGCCGCACTGCCCGCGCCGCTCATCGGCCACCCCGGCTGCCCGGGAGGGCGGGCCCCCGCCGGGTCTCGCTCGGGGAGCACCGGCCACCTCCGCCCCGTCCCCCGGAGCGGCCCCAGGGCTGCTCCCACCATTCCCTCCCGCCCCGCCACGGCCGGGCAGCTCCCCCCGGCCCCGCTGGGCCTCCCGGGGCGGGGATGGCTCCCGGGCGGCGCGGCCGGTCCCCACCTGCGGGCCGGGTGCCGGGTGCGGGTGCCGAGGCCGGCGCTCACGCCCGCCGCGCTGCCATGCTGCCGCTGTGCTGCCGCTGCCACCGCCGCTCCGCCCCGCCGTGTCACTTCCTGAGCCCCCGCCCCGCCCCGGCACCGGCACCGGCCACGCACCGGCGGGCTCTTGCAGGGTCTGGCGGCAACAGGACAGCGGGGCTGGGGCTGTAGTCGAAGGGGTCACTCGTGACCTGGAAGAAGTCTCCTCATCCCTATGGGACACGTATCTGCTTCCCCCGGGATCCTGGCTGAGCCCCCACCGCCCCTTCCAGCCCAGAGCAAAGGGACCATCCTGCAGCCCTATCAGCCAGGACGAGTGAGCTGAGTAGCTCTTCCACAGCACCCCTGTACGACATCATTTCCCCAGGCAGGACTGTATTTTGATACATGAAGGGCATCAACCAAGCCTTATACCGCACAGAAGGGGAAACTGAGCCGTTTCAGTAACAGAACTTTTTAATTTCAACAAACCTTTTTCTAAAAATGCGCAACAAGTAACTTCCTTTGTCCTTCTTCTCCCTACTACTCACTGGGAAGGAATGGCAGGATGGGGTCTCCTCCTAGATTCTTGCTTTGTTCCTCTGCTCTGTGCACTGTATCTTCTCATTTCAATCTCCAATGTGTGAGAGAGACACTGCCACGTTTCCCAGACATCTGTCATTGACAGCATGAGTGGAAACCAAAAGAAAGGCACACGTGCTACGGGAATTCCCACATTTGAGATATCACTGACAGGAGGTTTTCATTACTAAACCAACCCTCCCATGGAACCTCTCTCCCAACATATGTGAGAAACATCAGTGTAGGTAAACCTGAAGAAAAGTCAAAGCTCCATTTTGACCAGAGGATTTTGTCTTTCATGTCCGTGACAATCTTATCCACATAGCCTCACTGCTGTACTTCAAATGCATCTAAGATCCTTCCTTCCTAACCACCAAGATTTGAAGGTTTCTTAATACATAAACAAGTCAGAAATGAAAAGTAACTTCAGCAATGTAACAAAACCTCCCATCCAAAGTCCTTCATCCCTGTACAGAGAAGCAAAATGGAGAAATGAAGTGGAGAGGTACTTTGTGGGCCTCGATGGCCTCCACCAGGACAACTTGTCCTCTGATTGTTCCACAACAGAGCAGTAACATCGCACTGGGGGTAAGCATGAGGACAAGCTACTCCTGACAGGACAAAAACCTCACCCACCACGTACCCTACACATGGCTGATGACAGTGCCCCACAGTGAAGTCCCCACACCCACAGGAAATCACTGCCATGTCCACTTCCATCACTGCTACACATCTGAGGCAATGCAGCGCGATGAAAACAGGAAGGCAGAAAAAGTTTGAGAAACAAATATTGCATCAGGTTCCCTCTTTCTCCACAAGGTATCTGGGAGTGGCCTCTGCCTCTATCTCCAGAGAAGAGGATTTAGTTCACAGCGGCAGACTAGGCCCAAACAGAATAAAATCTGGTAATTCCACTCAGTGGTTCCCAAATGCTCTCTGTGTTTTGAAAGTGCCTGAGTCATATCTGGGTTTCCACTACTTCATGGGCATCCTGGCACTAGATGGCATGCAAACAGAGATTAACTCATTGCTCATCCTCCAGGGAAATCAATACAGGGATTGTTACTGCTTTGAAGCCAGAGACTCCCAAGCCTGCCCCTCTTTCATCAGATCACCTCTGCTTTATAGATGAATACAAGCCCAGCACACAGAGCCTTCTTTAATCCCAATTGTCTACTCATTTCTGAAATGTCTTCTCAGATTAGGACATGATGAAGTCTTTCATCCCACAGTTAGCCAAGTGTAGAAACCACTCAGGGTTTTTCAATTTTGTTTGCCTTCAGCTGGAACAAGAGAAGGAGCAGCAAATTAAGTATCCTTTCTACCTCTGTTACACACATTAGTACCCCACAGTGGTACTTTGGCCACACACATTAGTACCAAAGGATACACAATGTCCTGATGCTTTACACACACGGTCCTCTGTCCCAAGAGCCGATCTAGCAAGGTCTGAATGACCTCTGACTGTTCTGGCTCCACGTGGCAATGACTATTCTGAATCTGAGGGGTCAGAAAAAAAGAATGATTTCCAGAACAACATAAAACTGTTGGGCTTGTTCCTTCATACTCCCTCCCTCATCTCCACACAGACCATGAGATCTTCAAGGGCCAAAGCAAACACCTAGGGACTCCATTCCCATTTTCCTAAGCAGTCACTGCTCTCTTACCTGAGAAAGGAAGAGGTGAAGAGCATGAGATGTGGCCTCAGGCAGCTCTGCTATGTTGGCTTCTGCTGCCTCCTGAATAATCTGGCTAATTTCTTTTTGAGAAATAATATTGCTGCTCTGATATCTCACAAACTTGAACAAAGGAAAAAATAGAGACATTAAATAGTGGAAGACCCACAGAGTGCAACAGTGACTCATCACTTGCAAAGACCTCTTCTGTGCACCATTGCTGCAGCACCTTAACCACAGGCCTGATTTTTATACCACTTCTATTGGAACCAGTGCAAATATCTATGTTGATGGGGCTCTGATTTATAGCCAGATTTATTTTGGTTTAAGCTGGGAGGGAACTAAAATAAATGAGGTAACCTTTTAAATCTGAAATAAGAACAGCAAATACTCACAGACCCATCTTATATTTGGCGGGGGAAGGTTCACTTTAATAACCCCTTCTTCTCATTCACTGCCATGAGGGCTATATCTTCAGTATTTCTGCTAGGTAGGATCACATTCCCCCCCTAGCCCACAGACCCCACATACAGCAGGGTAGAATATGGCACTAACTCCCTGCCCTGAAAAGTCAGGTCTGTAAGGTCGAGACAGGAGACAAGCTGCAATGCCAAGCAGCCAGCTTGCTCCCTGACTGGTAACAGCAGTTGCATGTTCTCTGCAAGTTTCTCCTCTCCTCCCCAGGGATCCTAGATGATATAAATAAATGTTACCAACACCAGAAGAACGGGAGGTGCTCAGTAACAGCAGTCAGTTTCTGCAGGGTGTGGAAGTTCACTTGAAAGTATCATTATTAATAGAGGGCAGGAATACAGTCCTGGGCAAAGCCACAGCAGTATCAGAGACTGTGTTGCATAGCAAGTTAACTACCAATAACTAGCCTAGGTGCATTGTGCCAACATACTGGGAAAGACAGGGAACAGCCCACTCTTCTGCTGCTCACCAAAGTCATCAGCCTGAGAACTTCTGGCTGCAGAAAGGACTTCTGGCCCCCACTGAGTAGTGTGAAGAGCAGGAATCGGTGCCATGGCTGTGAAGCAACATGCAGAGCTGGGAGAGAAGGAGAAGCCAATCAAAGACAGCTGTAAAACTGCCAAAGTGACAGGCTGAACCCAGCTAAGGGCAGTCTTCAATACTGATCCCAAGTTTTCTCTCCTAGAACCCATGCTGTGAAACACTAAAGGGTTATTTTTCACTTCTCTTACTTGCTTTTTAATCTGTCACTCTCTGGGCAAGAGTTCAGTCAAGAGGACAAAAGCTTAATAGCTTTTCAAAGCAGAAAACACATACTGTCCATCTTTGTGCTGGTACAGGAAGAGAAACCTTCTCCTGGGGTGTATGTCATAAAACAGAGAGAGAATATCTTTAGCCTGGGGTTTTAAAAATAATACCCTCCAGTTTCAATCTGAGGACAACTCTCCTGACCTCAGTTTTTACTTAGCTGCAGAATACCCTTTGGGTAATGAAGAAAGCCCAATAACAGAAGCTGAACAAACTGAGGCTGGATCTACATCAGACAGTGGACTATGGGGACCAGCCAGGCTGATGGTGGCAATGCAGTCAGTAGAGAAAATGCTCTCACTAAAGAACAAACATGATAACATAACATGTATTAGGTAAGGCCATAAGTCTATGATGGCATGAAGTCTTTCACTGAATGCTGAAATTAAAATGTTATTACCTTGTATTTAGTACAGGTTAGGAGCATGGGATGGACAAATAAATCAACTGATGTAACTTGTTATACTATAGCAACTCACCAGAGTGTAGAAAAGGTCTCTTTTCCACTGGCAGTCACATAACCTCCCTATTGCCACTACAAGAATCTTTTCCATAGGAAAACAACACTGAAAAATAATGTCAAATATTTTGGGGATATCTTTTATCTGAGGTAAATGAGAGAGTACCAGCACTGTGCATGAGCCTGCTCTGCACATTTGGAAATATCTCTGGACCAAAAGAGGGTTTTAGAAAGCCTCAAGTGAGTCAACTCTTAGAGGCAGAGTCCAGGACAGACTCTTTCCAGTGTTCTTGCATCTTTCAGCCAAATAAAGCTTGACCCTCATTCTGCTTGAAATAAGGAGACTCTTGTTATTGTTGTTCTGAACTTCAGCACCACAGCAGCCAAAGTGACAGGTTCAGCTGTTGCTGCAGCAGCATTTCATTAGTTTAATCCCAAATTAGCAGAGCCTCCCCATAACTTTTTTCTTTTTTTTTAATTCAGCCTTTTAATAGCCTCCCTTCTGGGGGATGACTGGCTGTCATTCATCTGCAGTATTACATCTTTATCCAACCACTTCCTCTCTCCCACCAGTGTCCCTTTTGCCTGGTGTTCATTCACTCCATTCCCTCCTCTACTGGTGTTTAAACAACTGAAGTGAACAGGTCAGGGTACAGAGAACTTTCTGGTTTAAGAACAGAGCCAGCACCTGAACTTCATGGCAAGAAGCTGACAATAGCAGAAAGGTCTATTCTTCCCCCCAACAATGTACATGGTACAAATGTAGAATGCAGTGATATTATGTTATACTGAAAACAGGGTACACATTAGGTCTGACATGCACTCTGGAAACCAAGGTCAGAATTCACCCCAGGAAATCCAGAATTTCCATCTTCCATTCCCTAAGGCTGCCTAATATCCTGTTCTCCCTTCCCTTCCTTCAGGGCCAAACTATGACCAACACTGTCCTTTTGTAAGACACATCATGTTCAGATCCTTCCTCCCTCCCTCCCTCCCTCCCTCCCTCCCTCCCTCCCTCCCTCCCTCCCTCCCTCCCTCCCTCCCTCCCTCCCTCCCTCCCTCCCTCCCTCCCTCCCTCCCTCCCTCCCTCCCTCCCATATGTTTATGGTCTAAAGGTTTGATACAATTGGCCTGAAGGTCAAAGACTATTCCTATACTCCTTCCATTCCCAAACCTTTCCCTCTTACAGGGTTGGAGAACTACTTTTTGCCTTCTGGAAAGCATCTTGGTGTCCAGAGCCAAAATTCATGCAGAGGAGCCAGGCACTGAGATCTCATCCCACAAAGCACAATATTAACTTTAGGCACACAAATAATTTTTCTTATTTGGCATAAACTCATCACACATTTTCTCCAGAGCACTACTGGATAAAGAACAAAGAGCTCAAAATCACTGCAGGAGGGGAACTAGGAGAAGAAAGAACATGAAGACTTTACCAACATCCTGGTTCTTCACATACAGGTATTCCACTAAGGTTTCTAAGCAGGCAACCACTGCCTGAGAGAGCAGCAAGTCTTTCTGGAATACCAAGAGAAAGGAAAAAAAAAAAAAAAAAAAAAAAAAAACCCAGTCAACAGCTATTGCAAGAGGAAAATTCATAAAGTGCCAGGATCAGAAGAGTATGCAGCACAGGAAAATAACACCTTTCATCTCCTTCAAGGAATGCAATGTGCTGCAAATTATCTGTCACATCAAGGAGCCAGACAGAGCTACAACTACTTATTTTGAGACTAAAAATAATAAGTAACAGCCTCCAAAGAATAAAGATAGGAGCCCAACACAGCTTAAGTGTTAAATGGAAACTGATGTACTACCCCTGGAGCCCAGCATCACTTGAGCAAGTTAAATGTATGCTGATGCACTCACTACCCCCAGAAGCACCTTGTCAGGGGCATGGGGAATGAACTGGGATTTGTTATACATTGCCCACATCTGTCCCTATGGATGTGGCATCCCTGCAGAGAAAGAGATGGGGAGACAGAAATTGTCATTAGTACACAGAATTTCAGCAACCCAGTTGAGCAGCAGGGAGTACTGCCTAGCTTGATTTACCTTCTCTCTCACTGCACTGTGCTTGCAGCAAGAGCATTTTCCCTCCTCCTCATCACACATCTGTAAGGGGTTGAAAATGCAGGGAAAAGAAAAAAACAAGCAGGCAGCCCCTTTGATTCTACAGCAGGGTGGTTTCTCCTCAGGTTACTGTTCCTGCTTGAAGCCCAACACTAGTGTTGTTCCAAAAATAATATTTTACATACCTGCAACTGGACATGCACCAGAAGGTTCTGCAGACTGACAACAAGTGAGAAGACCTGCTGCATGGCAAGGGGGTGCAGGGCAGTGTCCTGCAGTGATGATGGCTGTGGTTGAGCAGCACTTGGGGCTGTATTTTGGCCAACAATCACCAGCAGGGAGGAGGAGAAGTTCTGTCGCAGGACAGCTCTCAGGAACTGCATGATGCTCACTAGACAGAGAGATGCTTTTTAGTATGTGTCAATGTTTTTCTCTGCTCTACCCTGTGTGTTGGTGCCTGTGCAATAGCATGGGAGAGGGTGATGAGAATATGTGAGCTTAATAGCCCACCAGAGTTGTCTGGCAGCTGCTGACAGCTGTAGACAGGAATGGCAACGTGTGTTTCTTTGTAAATCTCCTTCTTTGAGACACTAACACAGTTCACACTCAGTTCCAGATGTCACTACCAACCTCCAAGGAAGATCTGTCCAACTACAGAACTTCCCTTTTGCCCCTTCTCACCACCAGTTATACATTTACAACGTCAAATGGACCAAAGTTTCCAGATTCCCATTCCATTCCATTCCATTGTCACTAGTTCTCCCTTGCTGCTTGTATCATGGTACTAGTGGCTGCTTCCAGACAAATCCCCCTAACAGATGTAAATACCTAACAGCAGGATTGGCTTCTTATTCCTGAAGATGACTGTATTCAGGACTTCTGTAAGGTCTACAGAGAGTGTCTGGTGAACCTAGAAGAGAATTAAATAGAAGAGAAAAAGTGGTGCTGGTTTGGAGCAGATAGAAAGCTCCATTACGTACTTCTAGTTCTTAGACAGTATCCCATGATGACCACTGAAAACCAAGGGAACAGAAGGGAGAGTTACATCATTGGACCCTCATGTTTCCCTTACCACTAGCCTGAGCTGCACAGCTTCCAAACCGCAGCCTACCTTGTCTGTCTTGTTCTCACTTCTCCCTGCAGGACCTCTGGCATGTGGCTGTCAGCCTGCCAAGCACATGAAGTGGCAGAAACAGCCACCACCAAGGTGGCTCTACCTTAGCCACAGAGCCAGGCAGCAGGACTGAAGAGCCAGGCAGCCAAAAAGCAGCAGTGGCCAGAAGCTGTCCTTGCCTGCTGCAGCTGGGGCCTGCTGAGAGCCCAGGGACAGGAACTATTGCATGGGTGTAAGTGGCAGAGGAGTTTAGGGACTTGGGAACTCGGTGAAATAGGAGTGGTCGGCTTGAGAGGGAAATCTGCAGTACATTGTTTCCTTCACAGAACAGCCATTCAAGAGCAAGGGCATGAAGGCTCAGAGAACACCAGAAGGGTACAAACTCTTCAACAAGCCAGAGAGTTGATATGGGAAGGCAGGCATAAGGATCACAGGACTGATTCCTCTAAATACTCTTCTGAAGAGAGAAATATTCCACAGAGAACTAGGAGTAGCTCCTGCAACATGGTGGCAGTGGCTACTCATCTTAGAACTGACAAGCCAAAGCCCCTAATAGCCTGCCACCCATGAGCCCTGTTTATTCACAGGGTAAAGCCAGCAGCAGCAACACAGTTAAGATGTAAGTTGGCTATGGCCAGACAAATCCTCACTATTAACATCAGCCTGAGATGAATGTGGCCATTTCTTGAAGGCACTGTTCTCCTCTAAAAACTGCAGGCTCAGGGAGACAGCCTGTCATCAGCTCACATTCACAGCCACAAAGGTGCTCTTATGAGTCTCCAGGATGTTTTGTGCAGCTCCAGCTACACTGAACAGCAGAAAGAAGCAAGAGAAGTGACTCTTCTGCTTCTTCCCCTTCAACAGAAGAATAGAAACACTGACAATTAGAAATGCTGAAGATTAGAAACATTGAAGCAGTCTTGAAGCATTTCAATTTCCCAGCTGTATCTGCAGTTTCTGTCCTCATCTCTGGTGCAAAAACATTTCTGGGTTGTATATCATAGCACATCAAGCCAGTTGGTATTAATAAAACCCAGCAACAGGCTTATAAGCTGCTAAATGATTGCACTTCAAGGATCAATAGGAGCTGAGAGCATCAGTCCCACAAGATGAAGCTCAATACTTGACACTTGACACTAGAATGTCGTTTGGGACTGGCACAGCCCCAGACACAGCCCTGACTTGGAAACTGAGAAGGCAGGCTGTACTTAGAAGCTCCCAGAGCAGGGCCAGGCTGCATTCCCACAGCTGACAGCCTGTACAAGTACCATGCTCTGAGCCCTAAGCAAAGGCTGCATGCTGACAAAGTAATGAGTGCAGACTTGGTCTGGGCTGGTCTTCTGGAAAACATCTTCCCTCAGCATTAGAAATCAAACCCTTGCTTTTCTGTGCACATGCATGCATGTCCTTATTGTGATTTTATCATCTGCAAACAGGTGTTCCAACTCCCAAAGAGCATACTCTGCTGGGCATAACTGCAAGAGCAGAGCTCACAACTCATTACATGCTCTCTAACTCCATACCAAGAGAGGTCTGGGTAGGTACTTCAAAAGGAAACATTTTCCTTTGTATTGACATTGGAAAATGCTTCCTTCAAAGTTGTAATTCCATTAATAGCTGACAACTCCAGCTTAGATGTCTTGTTGGACTGCAAATCATCAAATACAATGACAGCTGCCCACATTCATAAGAGCTTGCTAATATTGAACACTTACTTACCAATAATAGGTTCTATCTCACTATTGATCATTTTAGTAACAAAAAAGCAGTTTACAACATGGGAGCTGTGCCTTTCACCCCCAGTCTTCCCTTGAGAAAGGTTTTAAAATATATTTTGCTCTGTCCTGAAGAGGAAAATGGTTTGGATCAGGAAAGCTGGGTATGCACTTCTCCCCACAGGATTTGCACCCCTCTTTAACTCTTCAATTATTCCTGTCTCAGACCTTCAGGGACATGCTAACTTCCAGTCCTGCTGGAGAGGCGCAGCAGGGAATAACTTGTGGACAGTAACAAAAGAGAAATCAACACAATCAGATTACAGGCCAAAGCAAAACACTTTCATATATATATATATATACTTACACACATATTTATTTTTAAGGTTTATCCATGTGCTGACTCTGAACACTGGAGGGGTTTAGAGTGGTTCTAACCTCAGTATTGTAGCGATGCTGATAAAGCAAAAGGGATGCCACCAACAGCCATCCAGAGCACAGCAAGGCATCTTCAGATGACAAGGAGGCAGGTCTGGAAGGAGGGGACCACAGCCAGGTGCATTCCAAAACCTTCTGCAGGAGTTCCAGCAAGGACACATTGGAGAGCAGCACAGCTACTGCTGCATGAGAGAAACAAAATCAGAGAGGGTGATGGGATGGCATAGGTTAAACAACCTTGACAAGCACAACAGAAGTGCAGAGCACACCCCTGCTGCAGTGAGGTAGCCCAGCTGCCACAGCTCATCTGAGTGAGGCTGTCCAGCTACTGGTATTCATCTCCCAGAACACAAGCAATTGCTCAGCCAGCTAATCAACTAACAACACAGTAGGAAAGTCAATTAGAGCTTTTCCCTAGTTTTGTTTAATTTTTTTGAACTATGACAATACCAGGATATTTCAAGCTAAGCACCAAAGGCCCACTGCTGTGTTTATGAACAAGAAAAATACAGTGATTCTGTCTTTCAGCAGCCAATTCTCAAATCATGAGAAGGCAGCAAAACCAAACTAAACTCCTCAACCTAAAAAACCTCATCCAAAGTATGAAATTGTCTTTAATTATAATGCTGTGTCTGGATGGGGAAACGTCCACCTTACCTGCTAAGACAGTTAGAATACAGTCTCTGTCAAGCTACATCCTCACTGAAATTAACTTAGCAATCAATACAATCCTTCCTCACCTCTCTGTTGACTACAAGGTGTTGTCTGATGAAGGCTCCAGTACAGAAAATTCAAGGATGGCTGCAGGAGGTCAGTGTCCCTTGGCCTGCATTTCCCACAGAGATTACAGACTGGAAACAAAAGAACAGGTGTAACAAGGACACCAACTTAACAGAGCACCTCAGCAAATGAAAGAAGTCAGTCAGTGGGGAGGGAATTCAGACAAAGTGAAAATAAACACAGCATGGCACAGACAAAGCAACAGGGGTTTGCTCTACAGTGTTTGCTTTAGAGTGGACAGTGCAGTGAAGGATGAGTGCAGAAGTGGGGAGAGGAATTGAAAAAGGTATATTGGAGTGCATATATCACATTGGGCAGTAATGAATCCAAGAGCAATGGACTTTAGGTCATCTGTTTCCACAGAGAAAAACCTGCAGTGTGAGTTATCTGCTTCCACAGTGTGAGTTTGATCCTAGTACTAGAACAAGCATAAACAACGATGTGACTGTCTCTCATGGTGACCAGACTGGGGAAAGCCATGGAGAGCTGTGCTCCTCCACTCTCACCAATTTGCTCACACCAGGAGTAAAATGTCATGTTTGTTGTAAGCACCAAACACTTAGCAACAATGTTTGGTAAGAGTTAGGGAGGGAAATCCAGGACTGCAGGGCTCAGCAAAACTGTCTTTGAAGATCTTCTGGAGAGCTTAAAACTTGAGTAAGCAATTCTCAGAAAACACACATCAACACACCTCTTCCATCTAAGAGGCCTCATTAGAGAAGAGTGTCCTGCACATCCACCCCTAGAGAACACAGCTGGGAGGCCAAGGGGGAAATAAATGGGGTGGCTGGGGTAGGGAGAGAGTTGTGTGGAAAAAGAACAAAGCAGAAAGCAAGGGCAAAAGGGGCTTGTGGCTCCTGGGAGAAGCTGAGCTGTGTTCTAAAATCACAGCAGCTAAAAAGGCTGGGATAAAGAGGCTGTGGTTCCTCCACACCCCCAGTTCCCTTGGCTAATGAATGTCTGAGAAATGCCACATCTTTACAAGGGCAACACAGGCAGCTCTGATATATGAAACATTTCAAATTGAAGGGGCTAGTCCTTCAAAGTCTGCTGGAGAAACCAATTTGTCAGAGCGGGGAAGAGATGAGAGGATGGATCAGCTGAACTTTCCTCCTCATATCTTTTCTTTTTTCACAGCTATATGAACCTCCAATAGCCAAGTAAGAAGGCAGAAGCCACCAAGTAAGGATCACCAGACAAGGCAGCAGGTTATGGTATGGTAAACACAGCCTGCTCTTCTGTCTTTGGGGTGGAGTGGGAAAGCCCTGCAGTTGGTTGGGAGCCATATACTCTGAATTCACATTCCAAGGAAAGCCCAGTTTCACTAGACTGCTGGTTCCTGATAGCTGATTAACACGACAAGACTGTGGCCTGAGCCCCACCAGACTGTTATAGCAAGGATGGACAGGAATGATTCAGGAAGTACAGCAGCCACGTGGTCACATGCCAAACCAACGACAGTCACTGACCCTGAAATCTTATCATGGTCAGGGGAATACTTTGGCCACCTTGTGAGGTTTCAGAGAAAAAAAATTATTGTAAAAGCAAGAGGAAGAGAACCTGGGCCTTGTTAACTGAGTTAGTTACCACAACTCTTTACAATGCTCTGGCTACGAAAGCATCTCAAAGCAATCATTACTATAATGCAAGGTCAATCTTCTCTCAAAGGACAAGGAGCAAGCCCCAAATCATCTTATGGAACAATTAACAAACACTTCCCTGGGAGAAGATGGATGCACATACTCACCCTGGTGAAGCAGCTTGAAGTCTGTGCTGTCCAGCTCCCTTATGCCCTTGCTCCGCAGCTGCACCAGGAAAAGAAGGCTCAGTAAAACAGGCAGGTTCCTGTTGGCTAAGAAGGGCACAGAAAGCTCAGCTCATCAGTGAACTCCAAACTATTGTACCTTAAAGTGTGTCAGGAACTGTGAATTTTCTGGCTGCAGGATAAGGATACGGACACACATACACACACACACACACACACACACACACACACACACAGCCCCAACGTTTTTCTCATCTCTAAAGTCCCGTCTGGACCAGGTCCCCTTTCTGTCACTCTGGCTTGGCCTGAGCCACACTTGAATCCTGCCAACACCATTTTAGGAGCAACTAAAGAAGGGGGAAAAAAGAGCTAGGATCATTCATACCCTTCATGAGCTATGTAGGGAGCATGTTCCTCACTCTTTGAAATTGATACTGCTCATAAACTAGAAGTCATTAGCCCTTTCTAGACTGCTCCCTTCCTGCCCACTTGACCATTGCTGTTAGTTTTGACAGCAGCCCAGCTGCACAACATTTGTTCTCCTCCATCTAGTGAGACTGCAAAAATGCTGTCCCATTCCATCCTACAAGGAAGGGCAGAGACAGAAGTGAGAACCTCACACATTGGGCCTGTATGTAAGGAAAATGGGGCTATTTAGACCACCAACCCCACAGAGCAATCTTCTCCCTATTATTCACTTTTTTACAGTGCTGTAAACAGGTTAAGATTTTGTACTGTGTACAGCCATACCTACAGCAAGCAACTATCACCTCCAGTACATGTTTTCACAAAGGCACATGAGTTTTCAGTTTTGAGGAGAAAACACTTGAGGGTGTCTTTAATGTTAACATATTCCTGATGGAGTAGTCCCACTGTTGGGCCTCCTTCTTGTCTAAAAGCAGGCTACTGTTTGAATAGGGATGCAGATCCCCTGGACTTAACTACCCCAGGCCTCACAGAGCTGCCTGTGTGCTGGGAGACAAGGAAGTCTGTCTCCAGAGTACATCTGGTGTTTGACTTTCTGCATGGGTTGCCAGGATGTCACTTAACAAGTTCAAGATGCAATACAAAGAAGAGCTACACATATTAGCAGCAGCAGAAGGGCTCAAATCTTGCAAAAGCTCCTATAGCTCAGTGTCCTATCTCCATCACCAGTGGTTTGGAGGAATAGGTCTGACTCCCTATAGGAAATGGATACTTTGCCTCCTCACAGCTCCTGACATCCCTAGATCAGCAGCAGAGGGATATGCAAGTTCAAACGTGCAAAACTCCAAACAAGATCAGACTTAGCAGATCTTGTAGCCTCATGCTCTACCATGCCCCTCGTTCAATGCCCCTCCTCCAGCCTACTGACTTTGCTGGAGGTAAAGCAAAAACACTTTCCATCCCAACTGCTGCACAACAAAACATTCGAAACAGAGCAGAGCTGTTAAAAGCATCAGTGGCCCCCTCAGGAACAAATAAAAGTTGTGCTAAGGCTCTATCCTGAAGGAGCCAAGGACATCCTAGCACTGCTTCTTCTTTCAGTTCAAGCTCACAGACTGGTTTGCACAGCACCGTTCTTAGTGGGACAACAGTTCCAACATCACAGACAGGGCTAGAAAGGAAAACAGGGACTTCCCCAGTCACAGACTTGCTCCCTTTGAGAGACTTATCAGAGTTATAAGATCTGGTGATACCACAGTCCCTGTTTGGGGATCAATACCATGAATGATTCAATCCTTGCTCCTGATTTCTGTGTCCTGGGAACTGTGTATACTCAGGCACACCCAGCTGTTTTGCACAAAGAAGAGGCAAAAAGGAGGATGTCTTTCCGCCACCACTTGGGCCCCTATTCAAGCAGGAAGATTTACCAGCACAGCTATCCATTTGAACACTGACAGCAGTATACAAGAACCTTGCATTGGTTTAACAATCACAGTTTGAAGCCAGAACAACCTAAATTAGAAAAAAGGCTCTAACTTCAAAATGAATCTCTGAAAAAGGAAACTAAATTAGCACAGTTCTGTCCATAAATTTCCCCATGCAGGTAAGTACTGAAGCTACATCAGCAGTTCAAAACCACTTTATCCCAGTCTGTGTCCCTACAGCTAGTTGATATTACAGCAAGACCAAATCACAGAGGTGGGGTCACCTTGCAGGGTGGCTGAGCTGCTCTCTACCAGCAGCTGTTGCAGAATCTGTAAAAATCGGCTCCGAAGGAGGTCACAGACAAGGACATCCTCATTTCTTTCCAGAAAGGTCCTTAGAGTCATCAACACCTTCCAAGCCACTTCCACAGAGCTTGAGCAGACCAGATCCTGCAAAGGAAGAAACAAACACATTACCTTTCTATCCTGATTAGGGAGAAGTCACCATTGTTTAATACCATTATGGTAATCTGGTGCCTTGGGAAACAGCCTAATAAAGCACCATTAAGATTAAGTATGTCCTGATTAAATAGAGAACTGAATGAAGCAGAAGGACTCATGTCTGTTAGGCACCTCTGAGTAATATCCCTTTTAAAGAATGATTTGGTTCTGTGAGTGTAAGGGTAACATACATTTAAGGTCACAGTTTTAGACAAGGGAGAACCAAACAAGAGAACAGAATCTCTGGTACCTCTGCTCTCCATGTTGTTTTGAAAAATAAGCTTGCATATTGAAGATGCTTGTCTAAAATCAAGCTTATGAGTCAGTCCATAGTTCCTAACTTTCAAAAGGCTGGCAGCTTGTATGTGCAGTAGTAACATAACTAAACTGCATGAAACATATGTAAGCTGGGCAAGCAATCAATCACAGGAAAGGGGAGAGTCATGTACACAGCTCACAAGCCTGCCTCTTGACTACAGGGCTTTTTCTGGAGTCTCTGAGCTGAATCCCACAGCCAGTAGGCTTAATTTGGGCATAGTCTTCATGTTGAGGTACATAACATTAAATTCACTTGCACAGCATGTACAGAGGCAGTTGTATAAATATCAGACAGAAAATGCCTGGTAGTGCTGACATAATATAACCATCTCAACACATATTAGGTCAGCACTACCTTTCCTCTCTTCCTGCAGTAGTCCTGGCTACTGCATTGCAATGGTAGAGCTGAAGAGGTAAACAGGAAACTGGTCTCAGCAACTGAGCCTACAGCCTGCCTGGACAGCTTGCTGCCTCCCCCAACTGCCTTCCCCTATCACACAGCAGTAATGCATCCAGACTTTGATGATGCAGAGAAAATGGCTGTGGGACCCCGTACCCAAGGAATGCAAATAAGGAAAGAACAGGCTGTCTGTGCTAGAAAAAGCTCTCTAGTTCTGAGATGAGTTCCTGTCTCTAGCAGAGACTTTCACAAACAAAGGGCAGGGAGATGTCGGCACAATCATCTCTGCTGACATAGATGTGCTTCATATGACGTTCAGGAATGTTATCTAACGTCTCTGCTCTCTGAGAGAGCACCTCAGACCTGGAGCATGGAGAAGACAAGTGGGACAGTGTGTCATCATGACTACATTCACCCCCAGATGAGCACACAGAGCCCAAAATGATATGAAGCAATGGCCACAGCCTCTCTGGTCCTGGCAAATGCAC
This sequence comes from Molothrus ater, assembly GCF_012460135.2. Classification (NCBI taxonomy): domain Eukaryota; kingdom Metazoa; phylum Chordata; class Aves; order Passeriformes; family Icteridae; genus Molothrus; species Molothrus ater. Next base: position 48,830,910 of record NC_050482.2, read on the forward strand.
CATTATGTTAATCAGTTCCTTCCTACCCAGAAGCCCAAGGTCTCAGATGAAGTCACAAACCATCTGTTATATCTAATCCAGGCAATTATTTAAAGCAGATAAGCAAAGAAGTCATCCTTGGAAGGACATTCATTCTTGTTTCACTGTACCATGCAGAGGCCTTTCCACTCCACTAGTGCATTCTGAGGCTTAGGTTATTCATCTCATAAGTTTTCTTTCCATCTGAAAGTATATTTATCCCTGCATATTGCACTGTTTTATTAGTCCATCTAAATTCAGATTGATTATGCTCTTCCACAACTGAAAGGTGAATTGTCAAAGCCTGTGACTTATTACAACTTACTTTAAAGACTGGAACAGAGCTAAATGAATTTATTTCTGCAAGAACATATGGCAAGGCAGAGAAGGGAAAGCAGGAATGTCATACAGTTCAGGGAAGGGAGACACCATTTATGTTTTGCTTATTGACAGACCTGCTTCAGTTTATGGAGTGACAGGTTCCAGAATTACTGCCAAAGGTAACAGAGTGGACAAGCCTCATGGGACACTTCACTTCCTTAATTTGTCCTGATAGGTAAACTCATTGCTCACTTTTACTAATGCTCTGCAATGGTATCAAATGCCTGGATGCTGTTACCCACCCTGCAATATCATCCCAACTGTGAAAGAACTGCCCCACCTGAGAGGCCTCCTGGCAGTCATTTCAGTAACATCAGATATTAAAATTTAGCCATAGCCTCTTAGATCTGAACAAACATGTTCTGTAATGCCCAATGGATGCCCATTCAGAGTTAAGCCTTGCTTCCTCTTACTTCTTTACCATCTGCTGACATGGGTTTGCCTTCTCAATGATAGTTAGTTCTAATTTCTCTAAGGGACTGGAGAAGAAATATCACAGTTCTTAGCTTTTGCCCTTACAAGCAAATCTCATGTTCTTCTGTGGAAAAGTTAATAAATATTTACTACATGACTGGCTCAACAGTCATGGGACAAGGGACCACTGATGGGGAGGAGTGATGGGAAGGTGAGAGCAGTGGAAGTGAGAAAAGGCCTCGAAGCAGCCATCAGGACACAACTGTGTCATGATTACATAGGTTAATAAAGCTCATTACACCAGCTAGAGGCAAACACACTAGCCTGCTACTTCAAGGCCCCTTTCTCTCCTGAACTGATTAATTTTCCCTGTCACAAGACTATTATTTTATCTTTTAAGAGCAATAAAACATGTTATTTGCAGTCCTGAAAACTCAAGAGTACTTCAAAATTCTCTGACAAGAGTCTCCAGTTAAAAGAAGACAAAATGAAAACCTCAAACAAACAGAAAGCTGTGCCCTCAAGACCTGTTCTCTGCACACTGCTTTTTCAAAGTTCTTGTTCATTATACCCTTCTCATCTATGAGTAGCAAAGCTTTGCTCCCAAATTTGCAAAACAGCTTCTTCAAAGGCTGGCACTGAAGAATCTGAAGTACCCAGCTGTGTATCTGGATAAAGGAAGGAATGGGATTTTTCATGACATACATCAGCATAACTCTTCAGATCCTTGTCCAGCCAGCTCTCAGAGGATCTCTTCCTGTCACAGTGGATGGATGACAGAGAAAGAGATAACACACATACAAGGTCCCATTTGCCACAGAAGGCTTCCCTGGCAGGTGGAAGTCTGTGTACACACACACGGCCCCTTCTATCAAAATCCTTGGTTTCATAACATCACTAAAAGCTTTAAGAACCAAAAAACCCCCAAAATCAGGGCCAAGATAGCAGCCTGTTCTTGTGAAAGCCACATACCAGTAAAATAAGCAAAATGCTGGAATTGCTCTTCAGAATGGGAAGCAATGGGTTAGCACTGTTCAGCTGTTCTGATGAGCCAAAATCAGATTCTTCAACCTTAGTCTGCTTGCAGTCTTCCCAGGAAAACCAGAGTTGGAGGACTTGGTGTCCAAATCTCCCCATGAGCTCAGGATAGCGCAGGAAGAATTTCAGCAGGAGAGGACAATGGACATAGACCAAGCTCAGATCTGGAAGATTATCCAGGATCCTTCTTATGGTAGACAAAGACCTCTGGTAAAGAGGGAAAGGGGAAGTGAGACAGAGAACAAAATAATCACTAATACTGAATATAAAGCATCTGAAGTGATGAGACTTTACTGCAAGAAACAGTCACACTGCCTTTTCAGCAGACAATCAAACACATCACTTAAACATCATTTTGTGAAGCCCATTTGCATCACAAAGGCTAAGAAACCTGTAGGCTTTATACAGAGCTCAAAGCTGTGCAGCAGCAAAGAGCCATATGGGAACACTAGAAAGCCTGCTGCAGAGGCTGGAGATGTGTTTGGGAGCCTGAGCTATGAAATTCATTATATTCTGTGTGTGAATTCACAGCCTATCCAACGCAGTTACACTTCCCACACATACACAAGTTTATTCTGTCATATCTATATTCCCCTGTGGATTTACATAGTTAACTTTCCAGGGTGTAGATGCACTGCACAGTCTTCACTCATTCACTGCTCACCACCTATGCCAAAATACTTTCTACAAGAAGGTTGATGTGAGTGGGGAGAAACCTTAGTTTCAACAAAAAGGCTCCAAGAGGTAGGAATGAAATCTTTTACCACATCCAGGGCTTTGCCTTTGTCCTGACAGACAGCAAGGAGGTAAAGTGCAGCTCTGAGTATGTGTGGAGGGGGACAGTCTCCATGGTCCTGTGCTGACAGGAGAAAATTTCTTACAGCTAGAAATAATTCTGCATCTGGAACAAACCTGCATTGAAGGAGATTGGAGTAGAAACAGTAACAATAGATATGCCTTACCCACCAATTCATGGTCACTTGCTTTGTATAGTCTTGGCTCACCTGTCCCCAAAGGTGTAGGCAAAGTATAAGAGCAGTACAAAACAATGCTGGTGGCTGCAAAGAGACTGATCCAAAAAGAAAGGTTCAGGGGTTTCAGACAGGAGGAGAAGGCTTTCAGCAATGGTGTAGTTTAACTGAGGCAGACCCTTCTGCAGGAGCTCAGACATCTCCTGCTCTAGAAATAAAAACATAAGGAAATGATGAGCAATGTCTATGGAACAACTCCACAGTCTGCATACACCAAGCGCACCTCTGTGATTTGGCATCAATAGTGGTGTGAAACCTGACTTAAGAGAGCTGGCTTAAAGGATGAAAAGACACTTTAAGGATGAAAAAACACAATCTGTTTGAGATTCTGAGCCTTTTGCTGATGCTGCCTGTATGGCAACCAACCACTGCTAATGGGAAAAGTGGCTTTTCTGATGTAGAAACTTTCACCTCATTTGTTTGGGACTTACCTATTATGGAAAGCTATAGTACAGACAGGAAGGCTTTATAGAGTATGTCAGAGGGAAAAAAATACCTTAATCTGCAGATATGCCACTTGACTGTGGCAAGTAATTTTGTTTCAATTAAGCATGCACAGCTGTGCTAATAAATGCCCCCATGTAAACAAAACCATAGGTAGATGAAATGCATTCTTTCAGGTAGGGTTCCAAACTCTTCAAAAGGCATTTTCTGAGTGTTTTCTGTGCTGGTCCAGTAAGGACCAGCTTAAAAACAAGCTGGGGAAAAGAAATCTCTCAGTCAAGCTTTGTGTGTCCTCTCTTCCCTTCTCCTTTGTCCTTTTCTATTTTTTTTCACCTGTTGCCTAAACAGAGGGTGGCAGGGCCTCAAACTAAATTAAGCAATTTTTCTCTTTCCCCAAACTTGCCCTCCTGAGAAGAAGTTCTCGTCTTCTCTGTGGCTGAGTAAAGGTTCAGGCATAAGCTGCAGAGGAAGCTGGAACAGGTGTGATTCAGGACAGGATTACTGTGAAGAAGAACAGAAAGAGACAGTAAAGGAGGCTAGAAATATCCTCTTCCTACTTCTGATATCACACGCTGTCTGCCAGAGCCTCATTTTACTGAATGATCAAAACAAACACTGTCCCATCACAAGAAGACTAGGAGCCAGCCTAGGCTTCCAGGAAAATTAAGAGTTCCCAATGGACTGTCAGCTCACAGATGTGGGGGTGTGTGCAGTGACAACAGTGAACACGTTCATACCTTGGGCCAATGTGAATACAGTGGGGTACTCCCACAGCCATCACATCTTGTCTACACAGAGAGTCCTATAAAGACAGGACCCTAACACTGCAGAGAATGGGAGATGTTTAAGGGCAGCTCACAATACAATGATTCCACTGGCAAACAACACCTGGATTTTTTAGCAATGACATTGCCAGGGATGAACACTGAAGAATGCCAAAATAGCAACTAAAAGGGTGAGAAGAGCTATTTCCAGGCATTTCTTTCTCTCCAACCATCTCCTTGCAGAACAGGACATAAGCAGATATCTGTAACACACCATCCTTGGCATACCACAGTGCTCTATTCAGAAACCTAGATCACTCCCACCACACACCATTCACAGGCACAAATGCCCTCACTCGAAGTTCCACACTAGTAAACTGGACTAGGAGTGCTCTGTGTTTTGTTTACTTTTTAAATGAGGTACAGTCACAGGAAAGAGGAGGTAAAACATCTCTGCAGACCCACAGAGAGTCTCCCCAATACTCCTCAACCTAGAAATCATAGCCTCTACTACAGGAGATCTTTTACAATACCTGCTACTGAAGTTATCCTCCTTCCCCCCATTTCTAATATATTATCACACCATGAGGAACAACAACAGTGGTAGTAAATGCTTAGGAAGCCAGAGCTCAGATGGAACTGATGCTACTGGTACTTCTCTTCAGAACACCCACTGATCTGACTACTCCAAAGTCAGGCTGCTCTATCTGTGCAACTCACGACAGAGCACAGAATTCTCACAATGCTGTGCAAATCCATCCACCCCCTACCAAATTGCCTCTCCCTTCTCCCACATCAAGCTCTTCCATTGTCAGTAACCATTTCCATTTTTCAGTAAGACACAACTATTCCTGAGTCTCTCATCTTACCTAATCAGGTGTATTAGATAAGGCATGATCTACTTTCCCATCTGGAAATTTTAGGCTCACTAACAATGCACACATCACAATACCTCTGTACAGAGCAAAATCTGGCCTTCAGCTCCAGTGTCAGTCGGATGAAGGACGAGGATGCTAGACAGAAAGCAAGACAGAGATGTCAAAGGAGCACATAACATGTATGATAAGAAAAAGAGTAGGCAGGTCCCATAACCACCCCCACACATCTCCATACAAGCCTGGTGAAGAGGGCAGGCCATCTTAGTAAGAATATACATATTAGGCTGCCTCTCAGAAAGTAAACTACTCCAAGTTTGGGTATGAGGAGAGTATCTGAGGTTACTTTGTTTTCTTAGGAGAAGTTAAGATTTGCCTGTTTCACATGTTTAGAACAGAGGAATCGTCTACATCACCTCTCTGTTGTGTGAAGAATAAGGCATACGGCATACATAAACTAAACTAGGATTTCTACATAGTAAAATCCTACCAACAATTCCAGCATAATCCCTGTCTACAGGAACAGCCAATTCAATTCTGAATTATTCCAGAGGGAAGGAAAAAGCTGACACAACATTCTTATCCAAAATGAAACCTGTCTCATCATCATTGCTAGACCAAATAACTTTTCCATCCTGCTGAACACAACTATGCACCCTATTCTTATTCATATAAACTTGTAATAGCATCCTCCCCATAAAGTCTCAATGTTAGGCTCATTGCCTCAGTAATATGCAGTAGCAGCAAGTTCCATCAGTTAAGAGCACAGAGAACACAATCTCACAATACCCTCCTACCCAGCTTCTTGGAGAACTTATTCCTCATGCTTGGCACCACTGTAAAGAGGGTACTGAGTGCTGAGATGAAAACCTCTGTCACTGACGGGCTGACAGCCCTTTCCAGATAGCTCTGTTGAAAGATAAATACATCAGGTGCACAAGGTGCTATAAGCACTGAAGGTAGCAGCTTCCTTCCAGCCTCCTGCCTGCCCAGAAAGTCAGGTTTCTAAATCCAAACAAATGGCGTAGCAGTTCTTTTACCAAAATGCCTGGCAGCAGAGCAGGCTCACAGAGCACTTTGAACACAACTAACTCCCCCTGCCAGCACTATGAGCTGTGCTGGTAACTCTGCCAGACATCCCACCAGACAAGAGACTTCTCCTGGACTCCAGCAGGCAACCAGTTAGGCCTTAATGCACAGTGACTGACACTACTGCCCACACTGCACTGGGAGTGACTGCTCTCACAGGTCTGATGGATAATTCTATGCAACATAGGACATATGTTTAAGTGCAGCTGACCTCAGCAACATTTAACACCTGTGCTTCAGTGTTTCACTGAGCAGTGGCAAACACAGGCATTTGAGCTCTCTACAGAATTTAGCCCTGAACTGTTTAGAACAGAATGACTCAACTCACTCTTGTTGAAGGTCACTGGACAATTTTCTCACAGTCCATTAATTTTTACCCAAGTTCAATGAGCAAGAAACAGAACACCGACTCCAGCTTTGCCAAACTGGACATGCACTGCACCCTCCTGTCAGGGAGGAGAACAGCAGTGCCACTGCAGCTGCCTACCAAGAGATTGGTTAAGAAAACACCAACCAAAACATCTTCAAGCTCCTAACAACTGCAAGAATCCATACACCAGTGCCCGTCACAAAGCACAAGGAAACTTTACTAAATGTTAAGAACCGCAACAGAAGTCCCATTGTTTTGACAGTTCTGCTTGAAGTGTCTTAGGGACAGGCCTGTATGGAGCACTAAAGCACTCATGAGTCTCCACAGCTACTTTTTAAATCATGTCACAGGCCTTACTGAGGCACAATGCTTAATACTGCCCATGCAGACTGGGCAGCCTCATCAGTACCTTCTGGGAAGAAGCATAGAAATGAAATTGCAGGTGCAAACCATGGCAGCTCTCTGGGACACAGGCAAGTTTTGAAAAAGTGGCAGAAGGGGAAACAACAGTTCAGGCACCCTTCATTTCCTGACACATCCAGAGCTGCAATGGATCCTACAGCATGGTAGGTAGGCTATGGGATGGCACAGCCTGAAGGCACTGACATGGAAACTTTATGAATTTCTTCACCCTCTGAGAGCATTTGCATGAACTATGTAATTCCATATTTGGCTGTGGAAAAGTGGCAAATGCCACAACTCTTCTCAGTTTACTTGACGTGCCCTCTTCCCCAAAAAAACATTTGTGCAACCCACTCTTGGTGCTTGAAAGCACCTTTCCAGGTACCCATGGAACAGACCAAGTTCAAAAGAAATCCTACCATGACCATGGGGATGCAGAGACTGTCACAAATCCTCAACAGGAACTCAGAGAAGTTGCTTAGTGTGTCTTTGCTCTCAGAGTTGGGGGCAGTGAAAGCATTCTCCTGGGCCATGAAGTCACCCTGGAATTCCACTGCTAACCTACAAACACACAGTGGATAACAGAGGAAAGAGGAAACATCCTAACTCTGTAAAGGAAGCCAGGAGATACAACATTTTAATCACAATTTTCACCATAAAGGACCCACAAACACTCAATGGGTTGGAAACAGAGGAATCTGGCAATCACATTCAGTTACCTCTTGAGTGAAGCTATTAAAAGTCATCAAGGTTGCACAACAGTACACATTGGGAAAGGAAGACTTAGTTTCTGTGAAGAAAGCATGTGTTGTGGGAAGCTCTGGTGTGGTAAGACTGGTTTTCAGCCATACCAGAATGTCTGATGCACAATACAGCAAACCTTGTGAAAATCAGCCAAGGAACCATTCAGCTGATATAAAATCCATGACAGAACCTGAGTGCCCTCTAACACGACCCTGAGAGTCTGGGTCAATGCAGAAAGGCATGTCTGATTCTGACTGAATTATCTCAGCCAACCCAAGTGATGCAAGGCAAAAACTAATTTGGCCAGACCACCCTAAAAGCTGATCCTGATTCATTCTGATTCATACACAAACTCATCTATCACTGTCTGATGTGCAGCTTAGGGTGCCAAATAGCTCTGATCCAGCAGAAGAAGTAAAGTTGGTGCCTATAAACCCACTTCCAGTAGCAGGTCATAGACATGAGCAAATCCAAGGCCAGCATCTGAGGAGATATGCATTTGTTAAATGGTTAATCCCCTCTGGCAGTGAAACCACATAGCATAGCATAGGAATCTAGTTTCACACATACCTTCCAATAGTTCTTACACTATCAGCAGTTTTGGTGAATTTTCAAGCAGTCCCTCAAAGCCCAAAGACATGACATAAACTGATAGGTCCCAGGCAAATTTCATGGGAGACATATTCAGATGTCACAAAATTTTCACTACTAATACATACCCCTGATTCTGCTGTTTCACTGACCTGTGCCATGCACTGAACTCACCTGTGATATTTCTGTGGTGGGGCTGGGTGGAGGAATATAGTCGCAAGGACAGAAGAATGGACAGACACAGACACACACCACCCACCCACCTTCCTGACTTGTCCTCACCTGCAAGCATTTCTGAAACTTTCCAGTGTATTGAGCAAGAACTGACCCTGTCTCTGAGGAACTCTCCCAAGATTTCTGTTTGCTGAGTGACTCTGAGACACTGGGAACAGGAGATCGCCCTGTTAAAGGAGAGAATCTTATAAAATCTTATGTCCACTTTCAGGAAAAAAATAGCTTTCTCCTCTGACACCAGCAGCAGGAGAACAACAGATTGCACTTCACCCCTTTACACAACAATTTTTTTACTACTGTGCTTTCCCAGAGAGGACAGAGTTAAACAGCTTGTGTGCTCTTCCTAAGGAGGACAGAGTCATGGAGCTATTAACTCTGCACTGCCATCTCTTTAGAGTCTGTATTACCATGATTTGATCTAATCCGAGTTTTAAGCATTTCAGCTAATGGAGCTTTAAATCCTTCTGAGAAAACTTTGTATTTTTAAAAATTTTCTTTCTTCCAAATACTCTTCAGACAACACAGAATAGATCTTCTCCTTGCTTAGCAATGAAATCTTAGAAGTTCTTCTATTTTGGCTCAGACTTTTAAGCAGTTATCCATGTACTAATTCTTGTTCCCACACAGCATCCCACTGAGTTAAGCCTGAAGCCAACTGAAGCGTCAGAGTTAATCATTTGCCCAAACTGGGAACAACTTGATACTCAAAATCTGCCTTTAAGCCTTAACCTGTTGTGGTGGTCTTCTCCATAATACCAGAGGAGGGCACAGCTACACACTGGTGCCTGGCAGTTCAGAACTCCTTCTCCATTTCATGCTGAGATACCTTGGGAAAGGTATCATCATTTCCCCTTTTCTCCCTTTAAACACAGCCTGCATATCCTCACTATCTAATTTCCTTCCTGTGAAGCTCCTAATTCTGAAAGGGACACCCAGCTCTGTGTGTGTGCAAACTGACTGGCCAACATCTGCCTATGGGACAGAAAGCACTTCTGCCTTCTTTGGGCAGAGAAGGCCAATATCTGGTACAACAGAACTTGGGTCTAAAAAATGTTCATCATGAATTTGGAGTTCTGCTACTCCTTTGAGTATTGAGGTGTTCTCCCCACTAATGGCACGAAATCTAAACCTACATGGCTCTAAGCCTACAGCAAGAAGGCTCAGCCCTTGTCTTTTCATTAGCCATCTGCACCTGGGGCTCTTCTCAGAAGTGCAGAGGTCCCAGCAGCACACCACACTAACCACAGATGCCAGGAACAGAAAAGGGTTTATAGTTCAAATAGTGGCTAACAACTCCCTTGCTGAGGGATCACAGTGCATATATGGTGACACTCTTGATCTGAATGTAGAACAAGAAATGCTCATTGCTGAAAAAATGGATTGACCAATGCAGCCTACAAGGTGAGGGTGGGAAGAAGGGGAAGTTCAAATGGCTGTGGAGTACTGGACACATAAAGAGAGTAGCATGCTCAAGTAGTGCCCCACAGAACTTCACTGATTTAGAAGGATATCATTCACCAGCATCCACCTTCATCTGCTTCAAAGTCTGCTACCATCTCAAGGCAAGAGAATCAAAAGAAATAGCAGAGAACCAAACAGCCACAGGGGATGTAAACAAGGGGATGGAACACATATAAAACATCAACATAGGAAGATCATCACTGTCCTGCTCAGTCCTACCAACAAGCAACAGCTTTGACTTACTGCATGCCTCTTACTACTCTGTGGTGGGGAAAGGTCAGCACATCGCTTCAGCACTGCCTCCAGAAGCTTCTGCAGTTCTTCATATGGGACTGGAGGGGAACTCAGATGGTCCTTCCTTAACAAGTGAAGACAAAGACAAGATGCACAGTCCCTGCAGGGGACATTCCACTAGGAAGGCAACACCATCAGAAATAACTGCTCTTCTGATGGAAATATGCCACTGACACTTCTCTCCAGCACAGCATAGTAAGGTCACAATATCTGAATAGTGTCTTCACCCACACATAAACCCAAACACACCCTCAGTGCTCTGTCTGCTTTCACCACAGTCAGGGAGCCCTTGACTGTCCAGAGTCTTATGTTTATTATTCTTATCAATCTGGATGGGGCACAGAGTGACAAAGCCACAGCAGCTGCTGTACAAGCTTGCCTAGAACACTAGGTCCTTCCTGAAATTACTTGCTGCCTGCCACAGCTTCATTGCTCTGGCAGCTTTCCTGAGGTGGGTGGGAAGCTGGCTCTGCTGTACCCACGCCTGCCTCAGCCACAAGTCCCACTGCGGAGCACGTTCACCCACACAGCCACAGGGGAACTGCAAAGCCCAAGATGGTATCAACAGATCTATCTGAAGAAAAGTCTGAAAATACATAACTACCTACCTCAGGAAAGCAGCCACAGCTTTCACAGCCTCCACTGCCACCTCCAGCACTGGACAGTTCACTGTCTCCATCAAAACATCAATGGCTTCTATGCATACACCTCGGTTGGTGAACAATTTGATTTCCACTGGTTGCCTTTGAAGACAAAACAAAGTAAACAAGGAGAATGTTGTCAGAGTTAGGTAACTGTAGTGCCCTTCCCTCATTTCAGCAAATTGACAGCTGAGCCACGAGACTGCAGCCATGTTTTTCAGTACTGAGAGCCAGCTGCTCTCAAGGAGGTACATTCACACTTGAGTAGGTAGAGGGTTTGCTATAAAGAGGAAATTTAGCCAGTGTAAAGCACTACCATGATAAAACACAGCCTGGATAAGAGTGTGACTACTCCAGAACAGTGTCATGAAAAGCACAAGAAAAACAAGCTTTGCAAAATATAGTGATCTCTGTGCCTTGGACTCTATGTCCAGGCCATCTGCTCTGGCATTTGTGAGTTCATCTAGCAACTTACATTTTTAAGTATACAAGCAAACATCCCTGTCCTAGAGGATAATGCCATGAGAATAGCTTCTCTCACTGCAGAGATGCAGATGAGAAGATGGCAGATGCTGCCAGGGCAGGAACCTTCACAAACTTGAAAAGTAAACAGGAGAATAAACACAATCCAACTGTCAAGATTTGACAATCCTTCTCGACAGTGAGCATTTTGGTCATCTGTGGCCCAACACCTTTGAGCATTCAGCATGAGAGCATGGAGGGACAACAGGCCATTAATCCCATTATTGGACAGAGCTGTGTAAATGGCAGACTGTGCTCATTTGGCTCCTGGCAAGTAAGGTACAGTTGGGGAGGCAGGGGGAAGACAGGCAGTTGCATGCAGACAAGAGGCACAAACAACCTGCCAGAGGGTCCCTCCAAAGTGAAGCAAGAAAAGCAGCACAGCATGACAGGAGCCACATTTGGGAGCCAAAACTATTCCCTGTTATTCAATTTTCACAGTCATGCCTGACTGAAGAAAGCCAGGAGCACATGCTCTCATGCACAAATGGGAAAGCAAAGTGAACTTCAGTAGAAATTACACTAATAGCCCAGTTACATGGCAAAAAGGGAACAGAAGAAGAACCACTCTTTTTAGTCACCCAGTGGGATGGAACCCAGCTTCGCAGCCACTTCACATCCCGCTGTGAGGTGGCTGCAAAGAAAAAAGCTGTGAGGTGGGCATGGCAAGGAAAAGGACTTGTGGAACTCAGGCATCAGGAGCCAAGCCACAAGTGATGCACTGAACTTCCAAGTTACTTCTACTCACACTGGGTAATTCTATTAATCCTCTGTATCTCCTTTCTTTAATCACTGACCTTCTGAAGTAAAATACATCAGGAAGAAAAAAGTCTTCACTGACTCATGCAGGGAAGAAGGGATGGAGGAGTATTGCTGACTCATTCAAGCAGCACAAACCCACTTTCAAGATGGTGCACTGTGATATCTTTGGGGCCTGGGGGGAAAGTGTGAAGGGCAGCACTCTTGCAGCTTCCTGCAACCTCTCATCTTTGGGCCCCAAACTGCACCTGCCACTTTGATTATGCTGGGAGAGACAAGGGTCACTCCAGGGAGAGCTACCCAACATTCCTGACATACTGCCAAGGGGAGCAGTACGTCCTGCGTGGACCTCACCAGAATGTGAAGCTCACTTACACAAGAGAATCCAGCTGCAAGCTAAAACCAAGATGAGAGGTTCCAGCACAAGATCCCTTTCCCCATTATGATATAATTGTAAATAAAACGTGATTTCTAAGGCAAAGCTCAGAGAAACAGAATGGGTGTACGAGAAAATGAGAGCAACTGCACAGAGTGTTCTCTTTGTTTCACAAGCATAAATGCTGTAATTAATGTTCCCCATATCCCAGTTTCTCTTTTTGACAGATCCCACACTGGCATCACCACACTGTTCTAGCACTGTTGCTTTTTCTTCTCCTTTTTACCCTGCCACTTGCTACAAAATTGACTATGACATTTCCAAAATTCTGCTCAAGGGCTCTCTTGGGGGATCCAAGTGACAAAAACGAGACTCTGTCACTAGCATGACAGGATAGGAACAAGATCATAAAGGCAAGAACAGGAAGCACAGAAGAAAAACAAGCCAGTGTATATTATTTCTTCGCAGAAAACAAGAGGCAAAAAGTGACAGAAGACATTAATATTTCAGCCTAGAATTTGTTTTTGCAGTTTGAATTTAGCTCAGATGATGATAGAAGACCAGAGGCCATGGAATTTGCATACTTTGTTTTGTCATAGAGGCACACTTAGCAGGAGCTGGCCTGCTCACATATGCCTGGACCTTCCTGGACTTCTCTCCTGCTCTATCTACAGCTGAAAAGAGATTTCAACTCCCTAACTGGCAAGTAAGCAGGAAGAGGAAGATTTAGTGGTGGATGTAAGCACAAACAGGACAAGCTGGGAGGTTCGGAAGCAACCATCAGGCCTTTCTTTGCAGGAATAAAGGAGATGAGATTGTTCAGCACCATCTTTTAAACACAAAAACTCTTGTGGGTTCTGGTCTTGGAAGAAAATCTTAAAAGCAAAAGCCTCACAGTCTCCATTTTGGAGTACCAAACTCTGCCTGCAAGCCTCCCTTGGTACTCCCTTACCGTTTCAGTATTTCAGTGAAGAGCAGGAGCCCTTGTTTGTGCAACTCCACATTGTTCAGCAGCAGGACACCTTGGAGACTCCTCACCAGAGATTCAATGCCTGTACACGTTCAAGAGAAGTCACAGAGAGTCTTTTAATGTTCCAGATTCCAGAATGGAAGCAAAATTAATTTTTAAAAGGAAGAAAGATTAGAACAATTATTTTTCTGAGCTACTGACAGAAACAACTGTCCAAAACTGTTGAGTGTTCACTCAGCTCCCTCATAACATGCCTCAACCTTCACTGCTGGAGATAAGTCCCAAAGAACAGAAGGAATTTAACCATTCTTCCTAAATCCACTCTTGGCATATCCACAGAAATACTTAATAGTAACTCAGACAGTGTCAATCATGATAACTGGTTATTATAATGAATTAGTGCTCATCAGAAACTCATTAGGACAATGATGCTACAAATTCAAGCTATGTTGGACATCACAAGCATGTCTGATAGGTACTTATTTTCAGTCCTTTATCCATCCTGACTGGAAATTGTGGTTGTGTGCAAAGTGCTGGAATTCAGCTAGAGGCACAAGAATGACTGCAGTCACTGTGCCAGCAAGGTTGATGACTCACCATACACAGTGTGACACTTGGAGAAGAAAAGGCGCTCTTCAGTCAGGAGGAGTAGGCAGCAGTACACTGACCAGATGAGGATTTCACTTTTGCACAAGAGACACTCAAAGAGGAACTCTGCAAACACACACACAAATAAGGTCACCCTGGTAAGAAGCAGGCTGCTCACAGCATGGCACAGCTGCTCCTAGAACAGAGCAGAGGGAGGAGGAGGGAACGAGAAAACATAGCAACAGCCACAGGGAGAATGGCTGTACCATGAAATGGCAGGAATGGAGAACACAGTAGATGCTCAGGGGTATGCTAATCTTCAAAAAGAGGTGACTGGAGAGCAGAGACCCATGGGCAGGCATCTTCCCAGCACAAACTCAGTAGGAGGAGCTGAATTGTGGATCTAGCCTTTGGCACAAATGAAAAGCCACAAAGCAAGCTTTATCACAGATGCAGTGACCTTTTTTCCTCATGACTTTTACATCTCCCAAATAATTTGTATCATGAAAGTATTTCTGTCTTTTGGGATTACAGAGAAATAATAAACCATCTCCCATAGCTGCATTCTAAAGCTAAATCCTAGACCAAAATCTGAGCAAACTTACAATATTTAGTGGAATGAAATGGAAACCAGTTTGCTTAAACTTGTATCTAAGGTCCTGCAAGAAGGACCTTGACCTCAAGTACTTGGCCACATTCTCTCAGTGGAAACTCCATTCTGCCTGGTGACACCTGCTTCTAAACTTTCAGTTAAAAACATACTCTCCCCTTCTACTCCTAAAATCACCTGGTACAAAATGGCCACCACATTATGCCATCAGTGGATTTCATGGAGCCAGCCTGATTCCTAAACCAAACAGCCAGGGGCAGATTTGATACCGGGGAATGAACAATAAGATGCTACTGCATTTGTTCACCTGGGACATCTGCATGGATAAAAGCAGGAGCATATCTGCTAGGAGAGTGAACCAGCACTGCAGCCATACAGTGAGAACTCGCTGCCTGTAGCATCTCATCTCTGGTTAACAAGAGCTGTTGGGAAGGAAACGTCAAAAGGAGAAAGGAAGTCAGCTATACAGCTGTGAGTAGGAAACAGTTTGTTCTACCTTTTAAAATTTAAAACATAAATTAAGGTCTCTCTTTCGGCATTTATTTCACAGATTAAACCTGCTAAGGTAAGATAAAACACTGAACCAAAGAGACTCAAAAAAGCACATGAGAACTACAACAGAGTAGATCATGAGTAAGAATAGTTCTGCCCCCAGGCTTAGTCATGCTGGTGCTGCATGTGCTGTATCAGACCTCAAGTGTAAATGAGTAAGATCAGCTAAGGCCAGGAGTAAAATTTTCCCCATTCCAGGATGCAGGCATGAACAAGAAGGTGATCAACAGAGGTATCCCCTATTGCTGGTTGGGGTACTGTGTACAAATTACAAAGGGGATGGGACAAGCATTAATACACAGACCATTGTTCTACTTGTCCTTACTTTTTATTTCTTACATAATTTTTCTGCTGACAAATCTTACAGCTACTATTTAACTCTAATCACAGTTCTGCTGTCTCTAAAGCTTACCTTTTCCAGCTTTCCCAAAACCCTCTGATTTTAAGGATTCCCACATCCCCATTTCTCAGTGCAGCCTCTATTGCTGGTGTTGGTAACAGAATACTCTGCTTTTTTATATATACAGTGTCTCAGATAAAGGTTCATTACAGGCCAGCAAATTATTTATGTGTACCAATAATTCACTACTACTTCAGCAATCACCTTTTTGAGAACAAGTGGCAGTGGATTTTCCCCTTCTAAAAAGTCAGGGTTCTCAGTCTCCTCCTCTGTCTTTGCATTATTCATAAGAATAGATACAAAATGGTCAGATTTCAGCAGCTCCTTTAGCAAGCCTGCAAAAGGAAGAGCAAGAATGAGCACCATATTGAGCAGCACAGTGAGGATTATATTAACACACACTAAGACTTGTTGCCAACTTCTTCCCCTCTCCTGGAGGGCCTCACCTCCAATTTAGGGAGCTTCTTCTCATTGTGTCCCCAGATGCTGCCATGACCCCCATGTCTTGCAACCCCTTGCTGCTGATACTTTTTGCTGGTCTGATCTGCTCTCTGTTCCTTCTCAGAGTCACATATGTACAGGGGTGCATCTCAGGAGCTCCCTACTTGCATTATCGTCTGTTAGTAACCACACTTTAAACTGTTTCTTGGGAGAGCTCTTGACCTGCATTCTTCTCCAAGCAGTCAGTTACCCCCAATGACAAGACATTTTCCCTAGAACACTTCCCAGAGAACAGGCATTTATCTTCCCCTTCTATTTCCACAGGCTCTTACAGAAACAGCTGTGTTCAGCAAAAGGATATCCACACTCCAAAAAACTCCCTCAGTATAGCAGTATAGATCACTGCTACAGGTAATGATGAAAATCATCAGTACACATCAGTACAAATCCACAGGGGTATCTTCTGAGCTACAGAATTCTACTTTCAAAGGAATCATAATCTGTTTCTAGTAGTTGAGTAGATAAGCTGAGGAGCAACCCAGTTCCTGCTTGCCTCCTTCTAGAAAAATTAATTCCCCGAATGGTTTACAAACAAGTGATGTCAGAAAGGCTGAGATTGTGCTCCCCAGCAACAGCTGAAACCCTGGAGTTGTAAGGATAACTGCAAGAAAGTGCCACTTCCACATTAGCTCTCTATCTAATTAACACAATGCCCCACATTTAAAGACTGCATTTTTTAGACTCCATCCCACTGCTCTACAAAACCCACTTGCCCATGCACAGTATCTGAATTTAGACATTTTGAGAGATGATCAGGCCATAGCACAAGCTCTGAAGAGACTGAAAATTAGTCAGTGCTGGGCAAATGTGAGGCATCAGGGGACACAGGGGTCTGGGGGTGCTCAGCAGCTGGTCTGGGCTACTTCACTGGAGTAACAGAAAGGACTGATGGCTTTGGACAAGCAGCATAAAGATCCTCTATGGAACAATCCACACTAAAGCATCTAAATCAGCCAAGGACTTCTTCCTCATTCTAAGCCTTCCCTTGCACCTTGCAGTTTCTCTCAGCAATGCCTTACCCAAACAGTTAACCTGCAGCTCCTTTGTCTGTGCACACCCCAGAGTATTCAAGAAGACACCACACAGCCTTTCTTCAAAGTGTCCTGAGAGCCGTTCTGTGCCAGCAGGAGAGGAGTACAGCTTGCCATACAAGTAGCAGACAGCAGCTTTTATACTTTCATTTGGGTATGTCAAGCCCATCAGCAGATGATCCACTAAATTATCTAGCATGAGGAACAGGAACAGCAAACATTCACTGACATTTTAAAAGCACCAACCTATTTCCCTTGAAAACTTGCAAAAGCCTACTGGCCAGACTGGTGTATGCAGGTTAATGAAAGCCACAGTCAGGTGATGTGCTCAGCACCACCTGTCCCTCTGAGCAGAGGTACAGTAATCAACAGCCAGCAGAGCTCACTGTTCACCATATGAAGATCCACCATCCCAGCTCCCTCCACAAACAGTTCAGCTTGCTCACCAGACCCCCAAGGACTGGATCAAGATAAAAAAACCTCAATGTATGTTGCCTGTGAGGCAGACCCACAACCCCAGTTCACAGAGGCTGCTTTTGCCTGGCTAAAAGCAGGATTATAAAAGCTTCTATGAAGGTTCTAACCTGTATCCCAGGAGGCCTGAATGCCATTCTGACTTCTGGACAGGCTTTTTGCATGACCTTCATGAACTCATCTGGGGGACAGGGGAGTGCATGCATGCATGTGTACTAGGACTGTGAATACCACCCTTCAGTGGGACATGACATACTACTCACTGTGCTTTACCACCAGTATTTCAGCAAAGCCTGGGATGGCATCTGCCAGCTTGCCCAAGAGAGAAAATGTGGGCAGGCTGCTTCTCATGGTATTTGCTTTGCACAGCTGTAGAGGAGACAGAGAAGGAAAACGTTTCACTGATGAGGACACAGTCCAAAGGCAGAAATGCACCCAAACCAGCAACTTCTCAGTGATGCATAATCTTCCAGAACAGGATCTTTTCCAAAGATGGGCCCTCTTCACCACTTGGGATAAAGCACAGGGAAACCCCAAATACCACACTACGTCTCCAAAATGTCTTTAAATGAATTCAAGGAATTGCCTGCTTGTTGTTCCTTTTCCTCTTTCTCCCCTCCATCTCTTACATGAGCAGGCTAATTTCTCACCACTTTTGCTACTTCTCTTTTTTTTGTACGCTGTGGGACCATCATAAACTTAGGAATGAAGAGAATGAGAGCCCATAGCACAGGCTGGGAAAGCTCCTCATATAACTGAACAGTGAAGTAGGAAAAGAAGCATCTAAGGAAACCACACAGCTTCATAAGAGTATCATGAAGCCCTGTGGCTGCAAGGCATCATGAGAACAATATAAAAACTCCATGGTAGAAACTAACACTGCCAACATCACAGCTGGGAATGGGCATTAGGACATCCTAGATCAGAGGGGATGGAGCTTTGAGCAACCTGGTCTAGTGGAAGGTGTCCCTGCCCATGCCAGGAGGGTTAGAATTAGATAATTTTTAAGGTTCCTTCCAACCCAAACCATTCTATGATTCTGTGATCCCACTGCTACATCCCAGTCTTGCAGGGCCACTCATTCCTCAACTTCTGAAAGACTGGAAGAAAGGGGAAGAGAACTCATCTTCACTGACCTCCTTCTGACTTTCATCCAAAATGCAGTATAAGTACTGTTCTGACTTCAGCTCCACAACAAGCCTCACCAGAACTAGGCAGAAAAAACAGGATCAGTAATACACACACAAGAGCACTCACAATCCATCTTCCATGGGGCTTTAGCAGACCAGTGAGCAAAGAGCTTAGAAATGAAATGAGCCCAGACGTGCTGAGAGAGCTGGGTTACAGCAGCATTCCCAGCACTATTACCTCTGATAGCCCAGCTCAAGCTCTCTGAGGCATCATTCCAGCAGTCCTGCTTCAGCTGCACTACAAACCATGCATGGAAATGAGCTGCAAGCGACAAGCTGAGCCTCAGGACAGCAAGTAAACATAAGGAATTAGGAAAGGAAGGGGAGGAAAAAACTAGCTTAAAAGCATAAAAAATTATGGTAATTGAATAGACCAGGCTTCCTACTGCATGAAAACTGGCCTTTAAAAATGCATCCTTCCAGAGAAGATATCAGAACTGAAACTGCTGAGGAGCCTTAGATTCACACTCAGAGCTCCTCCTTCAGCTGCTACTGTCCCTAAGATAAGTGAAGTCTGTCAGCCATTCCTCCCCACTGCAGATGTCCCATATACCTTACCAGAAAGCACAGTGCCAGTCACCAGAGTGGTGCTGGTCACTTCCTCAGCCCCAAGCAAGTGCTGTTACTATTTTTAGAACTCTGACAGCTCTGTCCTAATAAGAGGAATCAGCAAGAAATGATGTTTTCCAGGCAGTGGCAACACATCACCTGGGGTTTCCCTAACCAAATCTCAAGGGAGTTGCCTGATGCTGGCAGGCTGCCTGTGCCTCCACACACAGACCAGCAGGCCAGTTGCAGCAAGTAAAGTTCTTCTTCCAGTACTTTTAGAACTGGCACCTGAATGTTCAGCTGATAAAATTTTGGCAAGAGCCCCTTTACTGAGACACTGCACACATTTCTACACGGGGTTTGGTAAGGCTGTCTTGGATGTAGCTTGCTGTCATGGCATGACTCATTTGGAAAACCTACACTTTTGATTCGTGTCCTAGGAAAGCATTCTAAAAAGAAATACCAGGGACTTCTGGGCTCACCATTTCTTGGTATATCCAAGGCAGTACTAGACCTGCCTGAGCTACAGAGCTAGACATCTCAGTAGAAGCATGTCAGAGACAGGTGATTTATAGGTGGTTTAATAGCCCTTTCTTGCCCTAAACTCTCAGAAACTTATAACACTTTCAACACTTAGGCAACACTAATTCAAAATTGCTCTGTTAGAGAGCATCCATCTCTCAACAGACTGGTAACATGACAAAAAGACTTCTCCACTTTTCAACCCCATTTCAAGCAAGTGTCTGGAAGCTAAAATCCCTCTGGAAGAAGTTTGTAATAGCTCCTTTTACCTTACATGGCTGGTCATGAAATGCACTACTGCACTGTTGATATCTCTAGACTCAGCAGAGGTGCCCAGGGTTAACTGGACTGCAGAGATTCCTTTGTCAGCCCTGCATATGTTTTCTTCAATTTTCAATGAAGGACTGCTCACAAAGAGGAATCTACAGCCTGTACAGCTAAATCACAAATACCCTCTACTCCTGAGGAGAAAGCAGTAGATCCCATAGACTTCCATTTGCTTTGACAATTTGGTCAGGTCTAAAGATGCCAAAGTTGAGGCACTGTTACCCATCTGATACTAAATTCATGACACACACAGAACCTTTGAGAGAAATGTTCAATATTTTAAAATGCACACACTCCCCTGCCCCCAGTATTGGAGCAGACCATCATTTTTGATGCACGGATATCGACGGTCTTCCCTTCTGAAGCTGTGTCAAAGCTGAGCATCTCACTATAGGTATCAGACAAGACACATTGTCCCCTTCAAAAACTGCCAGGAACTGAGATGTGGATTTGTCTCTCACCTTCAACTAATAGGTTCAGGGCACTGCTGTCTTCCACAGAATGCAACATCCCTACAAGACAAACCACAACATGTCATGGAACTCATTCCTGTTTCTGATCATCAGTGCTGTAATTCCTTCTTGTTAAAAGGAGATGATTTTTTTTTCAGAACTGTTTTGTTTTCCCTGCTTCACATAACACCAGCCTGACTTTGTCAGATAAGAGTGGATACTCTCCAGGAATATGGCAAAAGTTGCCTCCATAAGCAGGAAACAGGGACACAAAACACTTGGTTCTCTTGCAAATTTTTATGTGCTTTATAGTTGAAGTCAATGGCTCCACCTATGCCAGGGAATATGTAACTGCTGCTACTACCACATCTCACTGTGTGTATGCAGTATTACACATCTGAAACAACACCCTGGAATGACAGAAGTGGGTTTTGTCCTTTGTGTGCTTTGTGTCCTCCATTCTTACCAGTTAGTATGATCAGTCTTCTCCCTCCACAGTACTGACAACCCTGAAACCAAACCTGAACACCAGGTTTAAATCATCCAGAAACAGTTCCAACATTAAATTGAACCTGAAGGCATCACTTCACAAGTTAATTTTACAATGAGAGCATAAGAGTGGATGTATCAAAACAAACCACTATCTCACTCTACAACACCACAGCAGACAAGAAACTCCACCTCCCAGCCCCTTCCAACCCATAGCATCAGGTATGTGTCTCGGGTCCCCACTTCTGCCACACTAAATCACTTGTTTCAATACATCCAATCAAATTACCTCCCCTCTGAAGGCTCCATGACGTCTCAGAATTTTGACCAACTAAAGCAATGTTATGACAGATGAAGAAATTACTTATTTCATGCCTCATCTGACCAATTCTTAGTAACTCTTTAGAAAATATTTGTATACAGCATTATTGAACATTACAATATTAGCTGCATTAAATTCAGGCTTATCTGAAACACACCACCTCGTAAGTAACACTCCACATTTCAGCCCTCTTAACCCTCTTTCTTCTGCCTGTGCTTATTCCAATATTCTCTCTCCAAATGTATTTTCCTGAATTCACTATTAATACCTCCTCCACAGCACTGCTCAAACTTCTGGGGAGATCCCCCTTACACTCTTGCACCAAATGATCCTTGGTTCATCCATGCACTACTGAAAATGAACATCGTTTGTAGCCCCAAGTTTAGGATTCCAGCTGCTGTGAGAGTTACACCAAGTACAGTAAAACCCAACGCTGTCCTCAAACCACCCAATCATAAAGAGAATTCTCTTCTCAGAGAATTATTAAAGCAGACAAGAGCACTGAAATGAAAGCACAGCATCCCTGTCTTCTGGGCTATTTTGTGTTAGGGCTATATAGTGTAGGGTTCAATTGGCCACAATCACCACTTTTTCCACTACTCTGAAGGATTATATGTGTACCACATACTATTAAAAAAAATTTGCACAATTAAAAGAACGAAAACTTCATAAAACTCTGTTTCTAACAAAACTGCTTCCAAAACATGCCCAACACAATCTAAGGGCAATCAACTCTTTGAACAATTCAGTGCATCAAGGCAGGGAGAGGGTCTTGTAGGTTACTTTTCCCCAAAGAACAAGAATTATCTGTGATGTGCAAATGAGATGGTGGAATTGAAGGAATCTGGTATATTTGCACTTCGAAGGCACTCTTATTTCTACCCTCCACCTTTCCCTTCCATTATTTCTTCTCCATCAAGACTTTAGATGTTTCAAAGACATTTCTCTGCTATGCAAACAGAAACCCATAAGAGAAGTTCAAGATCACAGAGACTTACTGGAAAGACACTTTCTGACATCCTGCCGAACACTATTTTGCTGAGGCTGACTCACCAGAAAGCAGCAGGTTTCAGTTCTACAGCAACAAAGATTTCTACAAATGTAAAGTGATGGTGTAAAAAAACCCCACTACATAGATTTGTGGTTTGCGCATTTTATATTAAATCCTGCAACACCTTTTTATGCTCACACTTTGATTTCTGTATGAATCTTCATATAACTCCAGAGGCATGAGACCAGAATGGAGAGCATTCAGGGAAAAGTAAAATGCCAAGCATTCCCTATTCTCCGGGACTTTACAGATACGTCAAGATACTTTGAAAAACTGCAAGAGCTTTATGAACATGCCAATTCTGCACCTTGGGGAATGGGAAAATTAATTAACCTATTCTAAATCAATGACAGCCAGTTTTCTGCAGGGAGTAATTACACAACAGCACGGTGGAAATATAGAGGCAGGCACCTCAATGTTCTTTTGCTCTTTTTTTTGGCTTCAAATGTGAGGAAGCTTCACATGTATTCAACAAAAGGTAACTACCTCCTCCCTGCTGCTGCACCAGGCCTCAGAGAGCTCTTACCAAAGAGAGTTCCTATCAAATGCATGCACACTCTCTCGTCTGGTGCCAGCAGCTGGACGACCGGCAGCGCCTGCCAGGCCAGGGCATCCTGGAGCCGGGACAAGACGTGCTTCTTGCGCACCAGCTACGGATCAAACACAGCAGCGTGTTAGGCCCCGGGCCCGAGCCCCGCGCTGCTCCCACCGCCCTGAGGGGAAAAGGGCCACTAGGGCCCGGCTGCCAAGGCGACAGGGCCGGCCAAGGGCCACACCGGCCGGGCCCGGCCCCCAACTGAGCGCCGGGGAGCGGCAGCCCCGCCGCTGAAGGGGCTCCGCGGCCCAGCCGCACAGGGGAAGGGGCGGCGGGGCAGGCGCTGCCCACCGAGGCGCTGCCGTCGCCCAGGGTCTCCACGGCGCAGGCGAGGCAGAGCGGCGGGCGCAGCGGCAGCGCCCAGTGCGGCCCGTGATCGCCGCACGGCCCCGCCGCCATCGGCGCTGCCGCGGCTGCCGTGCGACTCCGCCCCGCTGGGAACGGCGACTCCGCCCCGGGGCCGCCCCGGCACCGCCTCCCTTCCGGCGGCCGCGGCAGCGCTCCCGCCTCTTCCCTCACAGCGCGCTCGGGCCCACAGGAGAGACCGCGCCGCGGCCATGGTGAGTGGCGTCGGGCCCCCAGCTCCTCTTCGTCCTCCTCTCCTTCTCCTTCTCCTTCTTCTCCTCCTATTCTTCCTTCTCCTCTCCCTACTCCTCTCCCTACTCCCCACTCCCACCAGCCTGGGGTAGAGGGAGGCCGCTCTCCGGCTGCGCGGCGGGCAGCACGTGGAGGCCGTGCGGGCGGGGGTGCGGCCGCTTGCGGGGCAGGAGGCCCGGAGGGGTCCTGGGGACACCCGGTAACGGGCGATTCTCTGTGTCTGGGGCCACCCCCGCGCCGTGCTGGGAGCCGCAGAGGCCGCGGTTCTGCCAGCGCCAGTCGCTAACACCGCTTGTGACCTCGCTGCTGTGCCACCCCGCTGCCCATGTTAATGTTTAGAAGCTACTTGTGGTTTGCAGAAATAACCCTGATGAGTGCTCTTCTGGTGATTTCTTCAAAATTTTTGTTAGTCCTTTAATTTGCACTGTTAAGGTGCACTGAAGTGTTTCATTTTGCGTAGTCTGAAGACTGCCCCATAAGTGCGCTGCTTTGTAGGATGTATATTGTGAGTAGATACACTCTTTGATGTAAAGCATATCTTTCTTACGTTTCCCCTTTACTTTGATACAAGAAGAATCCTTACTCTTTTAGGAGTAAAATGCAATGGCGTTTCTTCTGTATGAGCAGAGCAGATTAGACACGACTTCAGAAATCAGTATATGGTGGACATGATGCCTGCACAGCGTTGGTCGAACCAAAGCCTCTTTTGCTCCTATTGTGATATTCTTTACTTTTTCCTTTAGAGTGAGGCAGAAGTGAATCCCAAAGCTTACCCCCTGGCTGATGCACAGCTCACCAAAACACTGCTGGATCTCGTGCAGCAATCCTGCAACTATAAGCAGCTACGCAAGGGAGCCAATGAAGGTAAAACCTGCATGTTAAAAAGTGTGCTACAAATCACAACAAGGATTTTGTGAGATGCCATGGGTAGAGATTGTCTTTTCTCTGTAGCTTGATGAGTGAATCACTCATTTTATATAGATCTGGCTATTGCAGGTGTGTGTCTCCTTTCTCCTCCTTCAAGTCTGCTTTAACAAGATTCAGGGACAGAACTAAGCTGTAATCTTTTTGACATTTATATGTAGTTCTGATAGATTCCCAAATTGTGTTCCTGGTGCATGGTTTGTAATCATGCATGTTTCAGTGGTGTGGCACTGGGGTTACCAGATGCCTAACCAGTTCAGAACCATAAAAGATTTGGGTTTGAAGGTACCTTTAGTGCAACCTGCTCACAACCTCTCTTCACAGTTGCTTGGGGCTTCACCTAGTCAAACTTGTAAAAAACTCCAGAATTCCTAAGGATAGAAACTCAGCAATGTCTTAGAACCCATGTCTCATGCACTAGATCTCTTCCCACTGATGCCACTTCCAGGACTTCCTGAAGTTGTTTAACATTAGATGTGCTTTCCAGAAAGACCTAGACTGACTCCAGCTTCTTTTACAGCCACCAAAACACTGAACAGAGGGATAGCAGAGTTCATTGTGATGGCAGCAGATGCAGAGCCCTTGGAGATCATCCTGCACCTCCCTCTTCTGTGCGAGGACAAGAACGTACCGTACGTGTTTGTGCGCTCCAAGCAAGCCCTGGGCCGGGCGTGCGGCGTTTCCCGGCCTGTCATCGCCTGCTCCATCACCATCAAGGAGGGCTCACAGCTAAAGCCTCAGATCCAGTCTGTACAGCAAGCTATAGAAAGACTCTTGGTCTAAGTGCCCATGAGAGTGTGTATGTGAAATAGAAAGTGCAAATTAGGGGAAATTTATGTTTAGCTTCATTTGAGATGATAGTTTTGATATCAAAGTTTCATTTTAAAATGCCACATTTTTGTTTAATAATGGCTTAATTCTTAGTGTTTCCGCCTCCTATCCCCCCACTTTTCTATTATTCCACTCCAACATTTTCATTCTCATTGTATTACTTCTTGAAAAGTGACTATACAACTGTGTTTCCTGTTTTATGTTTGAAAGAATGACAGAAAAAATAAGTCCTCCTCTCGTCTTCCTGTCTGCCTGCTCAGGGCTTTTTTAACCCACCCGTCAGCTTTCTCTGTGGTGCAGTATTTCTGCCAAGCTTGAACCTCCAGCAGCTGTGAGTAACTCTGCATTTCTGAACGGTTTAGGCTACTGAGGAAAAGGTTCCCTGTGTTCAGGCTGCTGGAGTCAGTAAGTGATGGAGCAGCACAGGCAGGTATAAGGCAGGCAGCAGCTACTGTGTAGCAGCAGGTAGAGCCAAGATCAGCACAGCCCTCATTCTCAAAACCAGACAAGAGACGTCTGTAAGAGATGCACCGCAAGCAGAAATCTTATGGCAATACACAAGGGGAACTCTCTTAATTTGATTATTTTTAAATACTGACTTTTTAAGAAAAAATAAAAATGCTGCAAAGCTAAATATAATTGTCATTCCCTTGGTGAAGTATTTGCAACTAACTGGAATGTTTCTGCTTGTAAAGCTGAACTGCTCACAGGTTGCCTAAAGGCTATTGCAGTGCAGTAATTTGTTCTCTTTCAGTTTCCTTTTCATGGACTGTTACCACTGAGGTTGGGCTCCCTAGAGAAGTTAGGCACAAAACACATGGCAGAGAGCAGCCTGTTGTGCCTGATGAGCACCCTACATCTGGCTGTTAATTATAAAAAGTGCCATGCTTTTTAGCTACTGCACTCTGGTCACCTGATTGAAGATGAACCCTTCTAAGTCATGGCCAAGGAAACAGAGAACGAGTAATTTTTCAGATAAATTAATACATATCTCAAGAAGAGAATGCTATATCATCTCATGTCCTGGAAAAGCAGCATGGAGCACCAACAGCAGCCTGGATCAGTGGTGGTTTTATGGACCTGGTTTTAGTTAAATACATATTGTATAATAAATGCACTTCTGCTCTGATCAGAAGTTTAAACCCCTGTGTTGGAATATCAAACCTGTTTTCTATTGCAGGATGCCAAAGCAAAATAGTGTGGAAACTCCATTAGGTGTAATAGCAGAATGGAAAGTAAAATTTTCTGTAATGTTTCCACAGAGGCACTAACTTCATACCTTTCATAAGTACATCCCAAGCAGATGAAGTGAGCTTATGAAAGACTGAAGACATCATGTTTGTATATTTTTGTAAATGGCTGATACCAGTAATCCTTGCTGAGATAAACTTGATCCAAATACTTCAGAATCCTTTTATTTGTATGAGGTTTAGAAGGGCTCCTGTTCCCTTCTACTGATGCTGACTGTTGAGCGAGTTGTGTTAAGAACTACAGCTTTGCCAAGGATTTGCCCTGTTGTACCAAGACAGATGATGTAAGAGAAAGCACACAAGGAGCAGAAATAAAAGATACTTGAGCAAGCAAAACTGTCTTTTTCTGCTCTAAAGTACTCCATCACCATCCCTTTTAAACTTCTGCTTAATGTGATAGCCTGCTATTAAAAAGAACAAAAAAAAAAAGCCAGGAGGCAGATCTAATAACCTAGAACAAACATGCCACAATCATCCAAAGCCTGGCACATAGTGTGCCTGAGGGTTAGCAAGGCAAGAGAGATGTTAACAAGGGTATTTGCAGAATTCAATTCACAGACTTACAGACAGGATAGTCTCACTATTCCACTCTTCAAGCCTTGCTAAGACAAGCAGTTACAGTAACTTCATTGCCCAAGGGCAAAATAAATTGAGTGCTTAGGCAAATTTTATTAAAAATAACTAATCCAGGCTGATGGGAAGTGTAACAGGTAACGTAGTTTCAGTACTGCAGAGCTCAGTGCAGGCTAGTTGCTCTCTGGGGGAATTGTCAAGGTAGTGAGTAGCATGCTGGCACAGCTAGGACAGTCACAGTGCTAGAAGGGTGGTCACAGCTGGCTCCACGTGTGCCACACTACAGATAGTGACAAGACAGTTTGTGGGCCACACACAGGAATCTCTGGACACTAAAAACACTATGCAGACCAAAATGGACACCTCAGGTATCCAATGTGGTATACAGGTGTCCTGTAAAATGTTAAAAGTTTCACTAAACAATTAGTAATTTCCTAAAGCAAAAGCAACAACTGTTTATTGGTTTTAGGTATCTTGCACTGCAAGACAGGTGGGGCATGCCAGGGATGGAAGTCTAAAACCCAAAACACCCAGCTACAGCCTTAAGTATGACTAAAAAAGGAAAAATACTGTATGTAACAAGGGCTCTCTCCATAACTTGCTATTCTTCTATTTTAAAAGCACATGTTTGAGTACAGAAGCCTGAACAATAGTCTGACTCATTCACTTAGAGAGGTAGAAAAGCTCTTTGCCATCTCAGTAATTTAATTGGGATAAATGCTTGCAGCCTTCTGGGGAACACAATTTGTTTTCCATTTTTAAACCAGCTTCCGCTATTACCATTTAAAAATGGAAGACCTGTGTGTGCAGATTTAAGTGCCAGCTTTTTGCCCAAGGGATTGGACACTGCTTCCCAGTAATGATTTTTTTCTTTTAAGATCTGCTGGTAATACTTGTAATGGTGATGGCAGAAAAGAACCCAATTGGATTACTAGTACTGATACTGGCTGTTTTGGAGAGTAATACATATTTATACCCTCTGTTAGGACACAGACTCAATCTACTGCTTGGATTCATGTGGTGCCATTAACACAGATCATTGTGTTTTCTTACACTGAAGTGAGTTCTGCTGTCTTTATGATGCCGAGACGACACAGTCGGTGTTGCAAAGGAAAAGATCCAAACTTTTATTAAGAAACCAGCAAGGCACAACTCTGTCCATGTGCAGTGGGTGACCTGAGTTCACAGGCAATTTAGTTCTGCCTTTACCTACTGTCAACAGAATCCAACTTTGCAGAGATGTTTCACAACTAAGTAAAAAGTTTCTCCACTGCTAGACAAAGCAACATTTAGTTGCCATCTCTTTCATAGCAAGATTAAATAGACACAGCACCCACATAAGACAATCAAGATTCTAAGCAGACAGAAGTAAACCAGGGCCTCCCTCTCCAGCTTAGTGCTCATTAAAGTAATCAGTTAAAGAATCCACAAGCTCCTGCTTCTTGCTTCCACATCTCAACCCCAAAAACCTGCATGCATCCTTCAGGATAGGTACAGTGAGCTTGCCTAGAGTGCCCTTCTGCACATAACTCCGCAGCTCATCTTCTGAGACTTCTACCTTGGGCCTCTTCTCAGTTTGACCATCAGAAGCTAGAAAGATACATTTTAGATCACAAAGATTTTAAAAATTAGAAAGACATCCATGCTTCTTACACATACCATAGTTAATGGCCATTAGCACATGGTACTTTAACAGCCACATGCTCACAGACCTAGTTTTCATGTTTTCTTTTAAGAAACAGGTAACTTCATCACTATGTAAGTCATGCAGTATTTCGTTGATAGGAGTTATCTTAACTGAAGTATGAAACTGTGTGTTCTGATGAAAGCATCACCCTCCAAATGAAACTTTTAAGGGATTCTCGTTGAGACAGCAGAATGCAATGATTCCACAGGGAGCTCGGCTGACACTTGCTTTATGCAGTCTTTCATAGACTCCCAAATTACACATGGACTTCAGCATTGCTTACACATATAGCCATTAAGATGCCCATCCTGGACTTGCTAAATGGCCCATGCATAAAGTCTCACCAACACAAACCGAAAGCATAAGTGATTTTACTATTCTGTTGTAAAACAGAAAGTTGCTAAAATTATATATACATATTCTGCAGTCATTTACCTACGTTACTTCTTATACTTGACCCTGCATTTTGTCACTCCAGCAACTCTCCAACTGGATACCACAATATTCTCTACTCTCTAAGAAGCAATACTGGATATAATACTTCATTGTGGAGATTAGCAGAGTTGTTGCACAAGCAGCTACTTTAAACTATGAGACAAACTGAAAACACAAGAGCTTCTTAACAGAATACAGACATTGTATTTCGTGTCTGCACCACCACTACTTACCTTGTTTTCGCTTTACAGCCTTCGCATCAGGATTGTAGTCAGGGGGATAAACCAGCTGCTTAAACTCATCCACCAGGTTGCCCAGCCTGTGGCTCATCTGTTCAGACTTTGGCACTGGCAAAAGATAAAGATTTGCCCTCTCAGAAACAGTGTGATCACAAGAAAGTCTGAAAGGCCATCCCTGTTGCCAGATGAACTATCAGCTCACCTGGTGGGAAAAATACAATGCTCATTCTACAAAACCATTAGTGTATGGAACCACACAATACTTTATTTTGTAGGATCATGTTAAACATTCACCAAGAAGGGACTCACAAAATATGAACCAGTTTAAGTATGCCAACTGCACTCTGTATTGGGATGTAACACCAGTTCATCAAGCACCCAGCTGTAACTTTAGGGTCTATGACCATGAGAGAGATCCCTGGGACTGAAGAACATGTGCACAAAGGAGAATTAACACATGTTAATGAGTTTGGGGAAATGATTACCACATGTATGTTTCTTCTGAGAAAACCTACATAAACAGCTTTTTCTGTACTAGAGATACATGATTTTGGTGGAGATATCCTTCCATGCATCCAGGACTGTAATAAAGAACACCTGCTTCTTAAAGCTGCATTGGTGCTAACAAGTCTGACTGTTTTTCAGTAGCATCACCAGACACAACTGTGCTTCTGTAATAACTAGTCCACAAGTGTCCTGCAAGCATGCAAAAATGCAAATACTTGTGTTATGATACTCCCAAATGAGAAATTTACAGCTCTTGGTAATATCAAGAGTTTGGACATCTAGAATGCTGCGTCCACTTCTGGGCTCCCCGGTACAGGAGAGATATGGAGCTCCTGGAATGGGTCCAGCAGAGGACAACAAAGATGATTAAAGGACTGGAACAGCTTCCTTATGAGGAAGGTCTGAAGGAACTGTTCAGCCTCCAGAAGAGAGGACTGAGAGGGGAACCTCATCTAAGTATCTGAAGGGAAGGTGTCAAGAGTATAGTGTCAGGCTCCTGGTGGTGCCAAGCAACAGGACAAGAGGCAATGGGCAGAAACTGAAGCACAGGAAGAGCCATCTGAACAGGGGGAAAAACTTTCCTGGGAAGGTGACTGAGCACTGAAACAGGTCACCCACAGAGGTTGTAGAGTATCCCTCGCTGGAGAAATAATTGAAGAACTACCTGGAATGCACCCTGTGCAATGTGCTGTAGGATAATCCTGCTTGGGCAGGGGGGTTGGACCAGATGACCCACTGAGGTCCCTGCCCTCCTGACCCACTCTGTGGTTATACAAGACACTCACAGTTTAACTCTCCCCCTCACTAGGTGGCAGCACTGCCCCCAGCAGAATAATTATCTTCATTCACTCCATTTATCACACTGAAATATTAATGAGAATCTTGAACAGAGGAATTTCAGAGAAAATATTTTTCACCACAGGAAAAAGGTGATTCAATTTTAATTTTGGATGGTAAAGTGAGCAATTTTTTCTTTACCTTATAAGTGACAGCAATAGAAAATAAGGTTTCAGTATTTCAGAATGAACCCATCCAGAATCCTACATAGTGAAACTGCACACAACTGAAATATTTCTTAAAATACATTTAGGTTTGTAGTAGCACATATTTGACTCATAACAAAGTCACGAGTCCTCTACCCTGCCTCCCTTCACACCCACCAAGAGCTCTCACTTGTAAGATCCTCAGCTTGTTCTGGTTCCATCATATCCAGCGCCAAAGCCTCCAAATTCCTGAAGTGCTGCTGCAAAACTGGGTTCTCAAAGCTGTCAGCCCTGTCAAGAATCCCCCAAAATGTCAATGCATGCTGCCAAGAAGACAGACAAAACACAAGATCTACCACCAACTTATGTGAGAATAAAACTTCCCTCTTTCCCACACAACAATCCATCACATCAGAACTGCTTTTCCTCTTTGCAATTTACCTGCTGAATCACTATCCTGTCATGTATAAACCCATAAGAATGCTGTGTGAGAGTTAGAAAGTTGTATGAAGCAAAAAGAGATAGTGGTATTATACTTCATGTACAGTTATGGTGGCTTCCACATATCTAGAGAAAAAATCTCCCATGAAAGTACTTCATAGCATTTATCCCAGCTGTAATGAAAAAAAGACCTAATTTTTCTTTCTAAAGTGCTCTAATTTAAATGATCTGGGTCTGATCTGCTGTAGAGTGGCAGAGCCACAATAAAATGTGATACCTCTGCAACAAATGACAACAGCCCAGAGAACAAGAGCAATTCTACAAAGAACTCCAGAACGTGCTACATAAAGCATTGTGGTGCCTGGGTATCCAGAATGATTAAGAATAAAGTTTGGACAAAGCTACTGCAAAGAGAAGCAATTTCTATCAAAATACATCAAAATCTGATCTCAGGAACACCACAGCTGAACAACACATGCAGCAGAGCAAGCTGAGCAAGCTGCAGCAGAGCAATGGTTGTGCTTTCTTCCCCATGCCACCCCCTGCACCCTATTTAACTCCAGGTACCTGTATTTGAATCGTAGCTTCTGAATTATTTCCTTCATTTTGTCTACCTGCTCTTGGCTGGCTGGCACATTGTCTGTAACATCAACATTACGTTTGTCATCTGCATAGGGTAGAAAAATCATGTGGAAACCTACACAGAAGAGAGGGAGGAAGACAACAGTTACACAGAAGAATGGTGTCAAAATAATTTACAGAAAAACCAAGATGGTTATTATCTAGGTCTGATGACTCCAAACTACCCACCTGCTTTGTTGTTAACAACAGCAGTCCATAATACTTCCAAGTGCCTACAGCAGGACACTCAATCCCAATCTCAATGTTTGTAACCAACATCACTAATGGCTTTGTGGAAGACATTCAGACTAAATTCATAGCTACCAATTGGATACCAGAGACTTGCTTTATGTGCAGGAGATCAACCAGCCCACCTCTCCCACTGGGTCTGAGCTTGAGAAAGATTTGTTTCAAAATCAAGATATTGCCCACATTATTCTGAAATAATTTACTTTATACACAAGCAGTGTTACTTCCCTACTTTACATTCTCCCAGAAGATGTTTTTGCACTTAAAGAGGTGAGAAAATGCAAAACAGCAGAAATCTGCTCCCTAATCATTCCCCGTTCGTCTGATGTGGTATGAGGCTCACTATATGTGAGATTATTTATTTAATACTTTACAATCTATTCAAGGATACAACATAATTCAAGAAAAGACATTCTGACTAGTCTTCAAACAGGAAAAAAAGGCTTTTCATTTCTACAGCAGTTATTTGAATCTGCAAAAAATAGGTAGAAGGCAGGGAAAACACTCTAGCCAGGTCATACCTGAGCAAGCACTGATGCAATTGGGGCTTTAAAAATAGATTCAACATCAGATGCTTACACTGACAAAACTGAAGAAAAGGAATGTTGGAAAGCATTTTCCCCAGTTTTAAGGGAGGGTAGCACCAAGAGTATTTTCCCTCAATAGAGGATGCCATTACACTGACTACATCCCATCATGCAGGGAAAGGCATCATCTCTTCCCATACCTGGAGGGGCTATCTGCACTTTCTGCTCATCCAGCTCTTCCTCCTGGGGAACCAGGGCCACAAAGCGAGGAGGGACATTCCGGCGAGGGGTGTACCTGCACAGCATCATCACCTCCCTCTCCAAGCACTTCATCAGTAGGGCATTAAACAGAGTTGTACTCCCTGCAAATCAAAGAGGGGACTGGTCACACTGACAGCTTTGCTCCTTTGCTCTGGAATATAACCCTAGATATAATCTTGTAACTTCTTTGAAATGCTTGCATTATTGTGGCAGTAAAAAGCAAATTTTAGAAGGGAGAAGACTCAAAATGGACAATATTAGTGAGTATCTCCTGACCAGCAGTGAGAGTTCTGGTGGAAGAAGTGAAATCACTACCATCTGAGAGATTGAATACTGTGAAATTTTATCTACCAAGTCTATTTTTGTTTGGTGGGGCATCACAATAAAAGCAGATCACAGACCTTTTGTGGAAGTAACACACTAAGAATTCAGACTTCAGTACTATTCCTGAGGCACATGTTTGCCTCAGGTATATTTCACCAGACATGGTGGTCAGGGAAAGACTGACATATAAATAACATGATTGAGCCAGGAAACTGCAGTTAGAGAAGCAAGCATAAGGGTTCTTCTTTAGTCAGACATTGGAAAAGCCTTTGGTCATAACTCAGCCCTCTTTATCCACTGCTAGACCAAGGAGCTAAAGGTTTTTTCTTTCTACTGCAGATTGGGATATATTTCTAGATAAACAGATGTATGTATACATATAAAAAGGCAAAACTAAGCAGTTCTAGATGTCCTTCCCTTCTCTCTTTACAAGCCTATAAAGTGCTGTTAATTCAACTATACTTCCTGAGTATCATGTTTCCACTCCTAGCCGATATGGACTTAAAACCAGCAATTATCTCCCCTGATTTGGGGTTTAGGTTTTTCTTTTTTTGTTGTTGGTTGGTTTTGTTTGGGCTTTTTAAACCAACTTTACCTTCTTGTCAGGTACTAGGATCCTTCACTTTCATGAATGGCTAAAACAAGTACTTTGAGACTACATCTGCATGGTTTAATTGGCTGCTTGTCATGATGGATAAACATGATGCACAATTGGCTGCTCTGCTATAGAAGAAAACAAGACATATCTGCAGCTGAGAGGGGCAATAACAGTTAGTTCTTCTTAACATTAGCAAGTTTTTAAATTACAAGTAATTAAAATTTTACACTCAATGATCCCCACCTACACACGATGGATCAGCAGGTTACACTAATGCAAAGTGATAAATCTTCTCTTGCCATCTTTGCTTACCTCTCACCAGGGACTCCTCAGGATAGATGAACTGGGAGGGCCTGACATGGTGGTGCTGTTTTAGCATTGAAAGTGGTTTGAAGCCAATCAGAACCAAACCTGGAGAATCAAACTGTTTTAATTCTTCAGTCTCCTCTTTCTCCAGCACAATCTGTCGGTTTCCGTATGTCTAAACCAGGGAAGAGCAGATGATAGGGCTGCCAGCATAAAAAAAAAAAGAGGACCAGGAGGCAGGACAGGGCAGGAAGTGCAGGAAGAGGATGCAATTGCTGTGTTCCACTATTTAAAAGAAGGTTATAGACAAGACAGTATAAACCCTCATGAGAAGTGCACACTGAAGTGGCAAGTGACAGTCTGTGACCATTATCCCAAGGGAAATTCTACCTGAACATAAGCAAAATGCACTTTTGTAAGAAAATGGCTAAGCCCAGATACAGAGAGGCTGTCACATCTCATCTCTGGAGTTCTTCAGAGGTGTCCCAAAAAAGCCCTGAGCAACCTCATCTGCTTTTGCTCTGGGCTGGGTTGTACCAGACTTTTTCAGAGGTCCTGTCCAATTGTAAACTTGCTTCAGTCAGCTACCTGCTCCTGACAGAAACAGTGACTGAGAAACAATGTTTCTGTAGCACCACTCATGCCTCACAAAATCAAAACCATATTATAGTCCAGCTGCTGAAGCAGACATCAGGGCTTATTGCTCAGCTTTCTGTTTATCTCCTATACTTTATTTCAAGAAACTAATATCCACTATAAATAGACTAAATACTTCATTTTAAGACAACAATTTTAAGAACTACCAACATCGAAGAAGACACAAAGCACACTTGTGACAGTATACCTAGCAACTACATAACCTGTTTTGAAATAAAGCTGTGCTTGTTACAACGTGACACTCAATTTACATCAGCCAAACTATCAAGTGGGAAGGCAAAACAAAGAAAAATTTATACAAAAAAAAACTCCAAAGGAAACATGCCTTTTGTTTGGAAAACAGCTCCAACTCCCCTGTGATTCACACTTGTATGTTTAACAAAATGGACCATATCTGTTCCTAACAAACCAAAAGTTGACAGCAGTGGCAATGGCCCAGGGTCACACAAGGTCAGGCTCTGACAACCTCGTTCTTCCTTACAGAAAGAAATGAACTGTATTCCTGACAGCACTCCCACCAGCAGCTATGCCTTCCCATGACAGCCAGGCCAGGGAGACAACCCGTTCTCACCCTGCAGAGCTCTCAACACACCAGCCTGTACCCAGGTGCATACACATGCAAATATTTCTGTATCTCATCTTGAAAGTACAATACAAACAAAAGCAGCAAGGGAATTGGCATCTCCCTCACACATCAGAGACAAGAAAAAGCAGGTACATAATCAAAAAGTTACCTGAGCCCTTTTAGTGTCACTGGGCAGGAGCAAGCTGCCTGTTTTTCCGCTAAACATCCTTGTTTTGGTTTTAACAGGTTCATTAGTTTCCCGATAAAGCTTCACCGGATGTGGTTTATAAGCTTTTTGAATAAGGTTGTAAACACCAACAGAAAGGGCCACATCTTTGCCCAGATGCAGATTTAGCCTGTGTAAAAAAGCAGATACAGACTTGAGATTCCTGAAAAATCACTACTGCAGAAGAAAATCACCCCCTCATGTAAGTTATTTCCTTTGACCCTCTCCTGTTCTCCTCCCCCAAAATCACATATATCTTTGGAAACATACTATCAGTTGAGTCATAATCTCACTTGAATAAAAATATTTTTGCAATATCATCATTTCTCATCATAAAAGTCATCTAAACACAAGTCATTTACTATATTTCTTTGACCTTTTTTTTCACTGAAGGGCAGCTATGCTCAAACAGAGCACAGGACAAGTCCCCATTTGGGTATCCCAATTATGCCTATTGTAATGTCCATGAATTCTCACAGCTGTTTGCACAGAAGGCAACATTCTCCCCCAAAAACCCACTAAGACAAACAATACCAAGGTTTAGGAAAAAATATAAATCAGATGTTAGAGAAAAAATTAGATGCAAAAGTTTAAAAATAGAGGTAATCTTCAAGTTGTGAGAGCAGAACAGTGAGTTACTACAAATGCAACTTCCTCTCTTATAAAAGGTATCACTGGTTTGGGATTCTTCCTCCCCAGCTATTAGAAAACTTAAGGAACATTCCCAGGAAAGAAAATAAGGCTGCAAGCAGGAGCAAGAATGCCAGTGACAACAGCTCAGGTTGGGATACTTTATAAATATTTATTAGAAAAAAACATTAGGCCTTGAAGTTCATTCCCTTTACTGTGCTTCCACGGCATTCTGCTATGAACTCACTCCCCAAAAAAACAACTGTTATAGAGCATGTGGTTCCAAAAATACTTTCTATCTGCTTTGTCAAGATCCCTGTAATCTCTCTTAAGTATCTCTAATCTTTTAGTAGGAGATTAGAAATATCAAGGCTGTGTGAATCCATGCCAAGTACCTAGACAGTCTGGCAACATATAACTATTTAATAACAGGAAAAATACCTAGCATTCACATTCAGATGCATTTTTTAAAGTTAGTGTTGGCAAGAAAAGCCTAATTTCAATCAGATTTCACTATACAGTACTTTTTATGTTGCAGCTTTTTAAGTAAGTACTTGGCAATTACGTAATTTTTTAACAAATTATCATTTCTGGCCAAGATCAATACAGGAGATATCACACAGAGGAAACAAGAGGTCCACTCTGCTCTTCTCATCCAGAAATATCATTGGAAACTACAGAAGAAACACCACTAAAGATTCTTGGACTAAAGAATTAAGATTGAGGAATGTAAGCACTTTAAAGTGCCTTTAAAGACCAATCATTCCAGAAAAGGAAAGTGAGATGCAGTCTAAAAATAACATCAGGTGCCCCTGCTGAATGAATGATGTATCATAAGTAGGCACAAACCTGACTAAAGCCCTTTTCTTTGTCTCCTTTGCTCGTACTTTCTTCATGAGATGTTCCAGTTTCTCTGACTCTCTAGGCTGGATCCCAAGGTCCTCATCCTCTGCTACATTTATAATATCCCTGTAGAACAACGAGATATCGAACCCTCCAGGCTTCTTCAAGTGCATCAGGTCCAAGATGATACCTAGAAACAATGGAAGAGATAAGAGCAGGATAAAAACTGCTTTTTTCTTGCATCAGCATGTATCTCAGCACTCTCAGATTTCTCTATCTACACAAATAATTTAAGTAAGTATAAGCTCCAAACTGTCATCTGTACCAGATGTGAAATATTCTGGAGAAAGGGAATATTAACTTCAGTCAAAACAATGCAGAATAGAAAATGTTTCCTCTCTAATTAAGAATCTGGACAGCAATGAAAGCTCCTATAAAATATAATCTTACCTCAGGCATAGAGGGGAGTAATAAGTTCAGAAAATCCCCTTTCCTTTAGTTATAGGGGCTAATGGATTAAGTAACCTTCACAGCTTCTAGATCCAGGACATCTCCTGAATTCCAACATCACTGGTTACCTCAGCTACACACTTGAACTAATGCTGTCTACTCTCTGAGCCCAGGCTGATGCCCTTCAGCTAATTCAAAATGGAACCCTAAAGTAATTTTCCTTTTGTGTTAACTCGGTGTTATTATTCCTTTCCTAGAAAATGATACAATAACAAAGAAAAGTTTATTTTCTTGGCCCTGTCATGTCCCCATTTATGCTATCAAACTAGAAAGAGGTCCTAGAAAACAAGTGCTAGCTTTTGAATACCAGATCAGAAAACATCTATTCTAATTAAGATTAGATACCAAATTTCTAGTTTAGGAACATTCAGAAACATTCCCCAGTTCTGATGATTTTACATCTTTTTCCATCACAAACCAGCAATGCAGTTAACATCTGCTGCAAAGATTCATCACGTTTACTGTGTCTAAAATGAAAAGGGGAAAAAGAATGACCTGTGTCCCTCAGATCACCAGCTCTGGTCCTGGCCAGCTTGGCTTTGGCACTGTCATTGGCATGGGGGTCATCCTCGTTGGTGAAGAGCATGATCCTCTTGTGGCTCAGCCTGACACGGACATCACTGAAGAGGTTGGAGCAGGCCCAGAGCGCCTCACCCAGGGAATAGTCAGCGCTGTGGCCAAAGCTCTCCCGGAACAGGGCCCGGCCTTTCTCTCCCCTGTACTGGTCCAGCTCCAGAACACGCTTTGCACCTGGGGGGCAACAGCATCCACAGGCATTGGGAATTCTGCCAGAAGTATCATGAGTTCTTCTGAGTATGCACCAGGAGTCCCCCAGAGCTGACATCCAAGGAATGCTCCCAGGCACCTCTGTGGCAATGTGTAGGGGGGTAGGACGGTCGGGACAGACAGAGACGAGAGATCTCTGCAGCCAGGTCATGGAACTTGGGGTTTATTGCAAAGGGCCCGGGTGCAGGGCCCTGCTGCGGACTGCCAGCCACAGCTTGGAGCAGGCCCAAGAGAAGAGAGGGGTAGAGAGGATGAGAGAGAGAGGATGAGAGGGTAAGAAAGTGAGTTTCCCGTTACAATACAATAAATCTTCTTCTGTGTTGAATATTCTGATTCTCACTAACCAATCTAGCACAATATACAAATCCTATAGCATTTACACACAGCCTATAAGAATCATTACATTACCATGCTGTGTTACATTTTAAACTCTAAAAATGACTCTTTGGACCCCTTCTGCCAAGCTAGTAGGGTCTGCTCTGACCCTTGGAGCTGTCTGCAAGCAGAGGGTCTTGTTTCATCAAAACGGGATTACCTTCAGTCTGGCCATACTATTGCTTTCCAGTTGTTCAGTAACTAAGGTATCTCAAAGCTTGCTTTCATTTCAATTTCACTTATAGTTTCTATATTCTCAAAATCTTTTGTCAGGCAATCATTTATAAGGCTCTCCTTTTTATTTATAAGGCTTTCCTGTTTCATCTTCTCCAACAGCAATGTCCTTCCAACACCTGGCTGAGAAAACTGTCCAGCATGGCCTAACAATATCACTAGCCACTTACCACTGAAAGCACCTGCTAGGGCAACAGGACACAAAATGCCCTGGCACCAATATGGGCTCTTTCTGTGGGAAAGGACAGGAATCAAAGTATTGCAAACCCCCTCCACTGAATGCCAAGTGCTCAGCTGCAAAGGCAGCAAACTGCATCTGCTGCAGAGGCACAGCAGACTGCTGCACCACCACAGAAAAGAGGAGCCTGAAATGCATCCTGCATCTCCACAGCATGCTGGGAAGGTGGAGAGCTCCTCCTCCTCCTTCCACGCCCCTCAAATCAGAGAGAATGCACACAGAGGTGAGAGGAAACCCACAGATCACCACACTGATCACAGCAACATTCAGGTCAGGTGTCCACAGCCTTGCTGCAGCTCTGAGGATTACCTCAA
The DNA here is from genome assembly GCF_012460135.2 of Molothrus ater. NCBI lineage: Eukaryota > Metazoa > Chordata > Aves > Passeriformes > Icteridae > Molothrus > Molothrus ater. The sequence goes on from NC_050482.2 coordinate 48,870,712, forward strand.
CACAGCTAGGACTCCTTTTCCCACCTGTCTAACAGCAGGTTCTGTTCTCTCCTGTTACTCTACAATGGGAGACAAGCTTTCATTTTTCAGCCACTGCATTCTGCAGAGCTTCTTCCTTTGTCCTTCACTTAAGCTCTATAGCACTTACAAAACTTCATTTGAAAATGTTTTTCTCTGCCATTACTATTTTATTTTCATTTCCTCATCTATCCTTTAACATAAATCTTCATAACTATGTACTCCATAATAATCACCAACAGCATCTCTTCCTTCTCCAGAGGATTGCTCTCCAGGGGCAGCAAATACACAATTCTGCTCTTTTTGAACTGATGCCTTAAGTTTTAGCTTTCATATTTTCTAGCTTCTGTCCTGCATTGGTATATAACTCTGAGCTTCATATAAAGTGTTAGCAAGTTCTCTTCACAGGGCAGTTAGGCACAGCAGTCCTTTTCCAGCCTGAGAACCAGGGACACTGTTGTAGCTTCAGGCCCAAAAAGTGTAAACAGCAGCAAATTGAGGAGAGCAATCTGGAAGGATGGAACTTCATGAGCTGAAGCTGTAATTGGACAATTAACCTCAATATGTAAATGGACCAAAACTTATATAAGTGTGAAACCTCATGACTCAGGATCCATCCTGGGTGGAGCCACAGCCGGGCTCTTGGACTGCCCAAGGTGTATCCTTTGAAGGCCATTTAATAAATACCTGCTTTATTCCTTTAACTCTGTCTTAGCCTCTGTTCCAGGTAGCCTCAGAAGGCATCAGAACAACACCCACCTTTCACCTGTGCTGTTTTTATCCTCGTGGTGAGGCTACTGCCTCTAACATGGGAGAAAGGACAAGCAGGGAAGAAGGAGGAAAATGAAAATACAAGACCTATACGGCACTGTCTACCACAAAAGGGAGAAGAACCTAAGGCAGCCCTATCAGGTCTCTATTGTAATAAATTCTGAAATTTATTACAATAAAATAATTGTAATAAATTTCAGAATTTATTACAATAGAGAAAGCTCAATTCTTTCAGGAGAAGCCCCTGTGTTGTTACTGCACCCCCCAGTAAAGAAAATTAAATCAAACATCCTCAGAGATAAAGGCTGTATTAAAAGTTGTAGACAAAATTCCCCCAGAAGACTCTCAACTGCCAGACAATCTGTCACCACTAGCATGCATTCTTTGCACTTCTCCTGCTGCCTTTCCATTCAGCAACCAGCACTTGCTATCAAGCAGATGGTATGTAATCTCAAGAAAATGAAAGAGCGAAATTCAAGAACTGCAGAACTTATTATGGAAATAAGAGATGGAACACCCCAAACAGGCTACCATATTGAACCACCTGCTCCAGCTGACACTGCCTGAGCAGGAGGACTGGACAAGATGACCTCCAAAATCCCATCCAACCTCAGCTATTCTGTGACATTTTCCATCAGCTGGAATCCATGGTGCCTTAACATGGACACACACTTTTCTGATGGACATTTAAGAGTTCTGTTGAGATACTCTAAGGTTTAGCAGACAGCAAGTGAAGCCACCACATTAAAATATAAGAAAAGGCATAGAAAAGGATCTGAACCAACTCTAAGAGAAAATGCTAGGCTCTTATGAAGTTTCTAAGCTTTCAATAAATATCTAAATCTATCCCCACCAGCAAGAGTAGATTTCAGTAAGAACTTGTCTGATAGCTCTCAGATTTTAGAGAGACCAGTTACTGACAATGCTACTACACCAATTTCCTTGCTCCCTCTTTTTACAAAATCTTCATATCACTTTACCTGGATTGTCCAGCTCCTGGAGAACATAAATGTGCTTGAAATCTGCCGAATTTTTGTTGTTTTCTGTACCATAGAATACAACGCTTAACAGGTCCCTGTCACTGCTGATAATTTTGCTGGTATACACATTCCGGATGCACTGAAAAAAACGCACCCAGGTCAAAATTACAAGAAAATAGTTTTCAGAAAGGAGTGTGAAGTCTTGCCTTAGCAGTTTATCCATCCCTACCTGGATGGTCATGTCGAAAGGAGTCTCTGCCTCCCTGTCGGACTCGAACATAGCCTTGGAGGCATCCACCAAGAAGATGAGGCTGTCCCGGCCCGAAAACCTCTGCTCCGCTACGGAACGGGGGAAACAGTTTTAGCAGCGGCCCCTCCACCCGTGGAGCATGGAAAACAGGCTGCCACCTTCCGTGAGGAGGTGGGGGGCCCTTACCGACCGCCTCAGGCCCTTCCTCCTCTTCCTGCTGCTCCTCCTCCTCCTCTCCAGCCCGTCGCCCCGGTAGAACGACCCCCAGCCCGCCATGGCCTACGCCGCACGGCCCCGCTCACGCTCAGCCGACCGATCGCTCCGCCCCCGCAACAACTCTGACCAATGGCGAGAGCAGAAATGGGCCGGCCCCGCCCATCCCGGGGCATTTGCCCCTCCTCTCCACGCGGATTGGCTGCAGTGGGGTAGCGAAGGGCGGGAGGTCCTCACGCGCTGCTCACGGCTTCGAGTCTCAGCCAATGACGGCGGGACTTGTCCGTCCCCGCCCCCCGGCTGTAGCTCCGCCCCCGGCGCTGTCGCGCAGTGACGGGGCGGCCCCGCAGGCGCGGAGCGGCCGCGCATGCGCCCGGGGAGGGTGGCCCCTTCCTCCCCGCCTGTCACCTCACGGCTGGTGCCGCTGTGCTGGGGACCGGCACCGGGGCCGCCCTTTCCTCCCGTTCCCCTCCGTCTCCCGGAGGGAAGGTCCTTCCAACCTTGTCTGCAAGGGTTCCGGCTGCCGCCCGGCGGCCGCGCCCGCGTCATCGTCCCCATGGAGGAGCCGCTGGCGCTGCACCCCGTGAAGCTCTATGTGTACGACCTGTCCAAGGGCATGGCCCGGCGCCTCAGCCACCTCATGCTGGGTAAGAACACGGCGGGGGACCCGGAGCCGCACCGGCCGCCGCCTCCCAGGGGCTCCCATGCCGCCACCGACCACCGCGGCCCGGCTTTGCCGCGCCGGAAAACGGGGCCGAAGTCGCCGCCTCCTGCCCCTGGGGTGGCGATTCCCGCCCGGTATCGTTCTCCTGAGGGAGCGGCCCGCTGGGGAAGGCTCCCCTGAGGGCGCTCCGGGCGGCGGCGGTGTCCGGCGGGTGCAGCACGGCTCGAGATGCGCGGGGCTTGCCCGGCGGCTCAGTGCTTGGGGACGCTGCGGGGTTTGGCTGCAGGATTCCGGACCCCGCTGTCTTCGGAAGGAGCTTTGTCAGTGCGGCAGATGCAGCTGCTCTGGGTCCAGCCTGTTCTCCCGCAGCCGCCCGTTGCCGCTACGCGGGTGTATTTCCTAACGGCAGAGTAAAAGTGTTCCTTGGCCCCTGCAGGGAGGCACGGCTCGGCTCCCTGAGCCCGGCTGATGTGCTGCCGCGGCCGGAAGGCTGAGCTGAGGAAAGGCGCCTGCTGTTTACAAGGTTATTGAGCTCGAACGTCTCCATGTTGTGGCGAGGCCGGGCTGGGCTGGTGATGTGCAGCTATCCTCCCGCTCCTTCAGAGGGTTTGTAGGAGTCTGCTGGATGTCTTGTCGAGATTGTGTGCGTTTCCATCCGAACCTGAAACTTGGGATGGAAAGGAAACGGGTTTTGCTTAAAGTTTTGGAAGCGTGAATTAGGAATGCAACAAGAGAGTGTTTTATACCTGTTATGAGCAGATTCTGACCTATGCCAGACCAGCAGTCTGTGTGGGATGAGACTTCTCAACAGACTCAGTGTCTGAACAGATGGCTCTGTGTAATCTTGTTTTACAGTTTGTTGGCATTCACTTTGCTCATCTGCCCTATGAGGAGATTCTTGTGATTTCCTGCAAGCTTAAAATGAAAGTCCAAAGCACGAGGTTTCATGAAGGTCAACGATAGGTTTGCAAAGTTAGGAAGAAAATAGTACAGGGATCATGTGTGTTGTGCTCTGTTAGTCATTTAGCAGCAACCACTTTGGGAGATGTGTGTTTCCTGCACTGGATAACCTCAAAACTTTTTATGCGGTCAGAATTGCTTCTATTGTAGCCCTTAGGGAAATAGCTTTTCACCTATCAGGTGAAATAGCCATGTTTTATCATGTGCTAAGAGTTATAAATCTTGAGATTACATGGGTGCATGATTTACCTGTATTTGAGTTGAGTAGAGTTTAACTACCTGATATCAAAGTGTTGGTCCAAGCAAAGACTGTAACAGAGGTAGGTTGCCACTATAATTATCTCCATGCCAATCTCCGCACAGATCAAGCAAAGGCTTTTTAGCTCCCTTTTTACCTACAAAGTCAGTCTTGGCATCTTGTAGCTTTCTGAATTTCCACATAAAAACACATAGCACATTACTTCATTTTGATGCTTTCTAATCTATTCAGACAACTTGGAAACTTTTGTGCTTGTGATATAGTTTGATGGTAAATTTTGGGAATCTGAGCAGTGAAAAGGAAAGCTTAAAAACCTGAACACTTCTGGGTAGAAGGGGAAATGCTACTTGCTAGTACTGCGTGGTAACTGTGTTCAGATTTGTTGGTGGAATGTGGCCAACGAGGGAGGCCCGCGTGGTCACAGTGACAATGCAGACTGCAGAACATTTGAGATTGTGCATCCTGTGACATGATTGTCCATAAAACAAATCATTCTTTCTTTCTTTCTTCCTTCCTTCCTTCAAGTTGTTTCTTCTATGCATTCGCACTCATCTCTGTTTCAGATGATTTTGGAAACCTCCCCAAGAGCCAAGTGATTGAGAGAATACTCCTCTTACCTCATGCATAGACCCTTTTTCCCCTGAAGAACAACAAAAAAACTCTTCTTATTTCTCTGTATATCAACTCTCAGGTGGTGGTCAATATCAATTCTTTCTTTAGTGATGTTCAGAAACTGTAGGTCCTCGGAGAAGGTCATAAAAATTAAAGAAGAAGGCATTTCTTAAAGGATTTACACTTGGCAACTCTGCTTACAGTATTCTCTTCATCAATGCCAAGTTTGAAACAATGCTTTTGCTTTCAGTGATAATCCTGTAATATTGCCTAAATTGAAATACATTGTTTTGGAAAGAAAAAAATAAATACAGCAATTGATTGTGGTAAAATCAATTTCTGTCAGGCTTGAAAACAGCAGCTCAGGTCCCCTTGCCAGAGGGGGATGAATCCTGTCTTGTGAGACTGACCACTGCAAGAGCATCACTGCACTGTGGCTTCTTGTGCTGATAGGGTCCAGAGGTACTGTGGGCTATGTCAGCACAGCCTTCAGGGGTCAGCTCTCACTGCCAAATTTATACTGACTTGTTCAGTACCATTTCTCTCTGTTGTTGTTTAGTGAATCTGGAAGGCAGAGATGTTTAGCACAGTTCATAGCAGGCTTTGGAGTGACTTAGTCTTGTCCCTTGGACAGTCTTTGTTTTTCTTGGCCAGTTTACTCTTTCTCTACCCAGACTACTTTTATTCTTCTTACTTTTCTGTAAGCTTTCTGTAATTTAGTGACTATTCCTATTCTGAAGGATACATGACCAAAAATTGTAGTTCAGTTGCCTTTGGTATCAGAAGCAGCACATTTAATTTTTATGTTGCTTTACTTTACATCTTCTCAATAGCTACTGTTGGTCCTCTCTCCCCCACTCTCAGTCTGTGACTACATTTGTATGTTCAAATACGTGTTATAATAATGAGAAATGTTGACCTGAATGCAGTAAGCTTTCTGTTGCCAAGACAGAAAACATAATCCACCTGATTCTGTGGAGGCTAAAGAGGAAAAGAGAATAGTTCAGCTTGCAGTGCTGATTTTGAAATAGACGTCCAAAGGCAGAGAAGTCTTTAAGGAAGATTAAAATCCTATTGCATCATAGGCCTAAAGAAAAATATCTACCAGCTCAAAGTTCTCCTGTCCTGTAACTGAGGTTATTGCTTTTGTGACTCACAGAGTGAGCTGGGAGCTTGGTTAACCACAGCAGCCTTGGCTCAGTGTAGTGTAAATTAACATTGAGTGGACTGGGAGTATGTTTTGGTTGAAATTTTTAAGTGGTGCATTCAGCTGTAGGGATTTAACAGCCCAGAGGGAATTGGAGCGAAAGGTAACTGCTGAAAGGAAGTGCCTTCTGCTTGGTTCCATTTTCCCAGGCCAGCACATTTCTCTGCTTCTCCTCCATCTGTTCTGAACAGTTTTGAATTGCTTCAGCATGATATTCTATCAGCTTTGCTCCCAGCATTTGCTGGGGATTTCATGAAAATGGCATGTGTTACCTTCCCCCAATATAGCCTACTTCTGGCTCTCTCTAGGCACCTCAAGGAGAAGGGAATTGAAGCAGGCTCCTCCCTCTCTGTTAGGTTTGGTTTTTTTTGCTTTGGTTGAGCACACTGGGTAGCACATAGAAGAAAGTGCTTGATTAAGTGCTTGCCTAATTAAAGTAATTTTCAATTCAAAAAAGGCAGGAATCTTAATGGATTGTCCTAGGGAAATTACAACAATATGCAAAGCAATGCACTGCTAGAAATAGCCATGTTGGTTCACCAAATTGTATTACTTCTAATTCCACAGGAGACCAGTTCACTACTTTTTTTTAGAGTCTTTTATGGTCTTCTGGACTTTGCATATCCACTGCAGACTACAAATATATTGTTAAAGATACTGACCATCCTATCATTTCTTTATAGCTCAAAAGCAGGCGTAGATCTTGCACTGAGGGCTGGATGGCCTGAACTCAGAATGGGGTAAACTAAGGGCCCATCTGCACAGACAGTTCTTCCCTCATGTCTCAGAACTCTTCTGCCCTTCAGTATAATAATTTGGATTAATATACAAATTCCACTTTCATTTGATATTTAAAATGCACAGGAATAATCAACGTTGTTTGGTCCTCAAGATTAATAAATTACTGTGACTATAAAAAAGATTGGTGAGTATCTAATCTCCCTTGTGCTTGGCCTTCCAGACAAATCTAAGCATGGAAGTAATCCAGTTTGATTGTATTCTAAAATTATATGGGCTTGCTTCTTCTTTCAAAATACCCCTGTATCTAAACAATTACAGCCTCCTGAATTGATTTTACAAGAAACTAATCTAACTACTTCATTCTCCCTGTTCCTGTGACTAAGCTGAGGGTCCTGGAATTGTTTATGTTCTATTTTTCTCATAGGTTTCTGGCTCATGTAAACACCATTAAAATATTTGAGCTATGAATGTTATAAAGAAAATAAAACAGTAAATATAAAAGCTTGTTTACTTGCTACTTACTCTGCCTTATGGAAAGAAATTGAATCTTTGAGATGCTTAAGCACAGTTTTATGCTGAACTGGCATCTCCCCCCCAGGTTCTTGTGAGTATTTTCAGGAAGGAGCCACAGAAGCACATCAGCAAGGGAAAAATAAAAAAGTAAATAAACAACAAAACCATCTCCAAACAAAAACCATGGTGATCATATTTCCAAAGACTGACAGGCTATCCCCTGAAACTCTCACAAATATAATGCAGTAGCTTTTCATGTCCATGTTCATGGTCTGTCATGAAAACAAGGTACCTTGACTTGCATTAGCTTGGAATGGATGCAGATCAAACTAAGCTGATTTGCTTCACATTTACTTCAGGCTGAGCTGGCACATGGGCAGTTTCTCTGGGAGGGTTGGTACCTGATAGCCTGGCCATATGCACTAAATGTTGTGTGATTAAATGTGTACATCTAAATTTGCAATGACCTTTCCTGTTCAACAGCCCCTGACCCTTGAAATATTTAAACTAGTTAGCATCTTGCTGTTTCCCTGTTTTACCTGGATAACAAAATCACAGAAGAGGTAAGGTTTCAAGGAACCACAGTGGGTTATCTGGTCCATCCTCCCTGCACAAGCAGGGTCATCTCAGGCACATTGCACAGGTTTGTGTCCACATGGTTCCTGAGTATCTTCAGTGAGAGAAACTCCACAACCTCTCTGGGCAATTATTCCAGTGTGTCATCACCTCTACAGTAAAGAAGTTCTCCTCATGTTCAGATGGCTCTTCCTGCGCCTCAGTTTCTGCCCATTGCCTCTTGTCCTATTCCTTGTCACCACTGAGAAGAGCCTGTATCCATCCTCTTGATAACCCTCCCTTCAGATATGGTAAGTGCCCAAAAGAGCATAATCCCATCAGGACATTCCTGTTCTGCATTTTGAGCATGTGCATCCTTTGGATTAGCTTTACTGTAGGTATGAGCGAAGGATAATGCCTGCAATTAAATACTGCAAGGGTTTTTGCAGCTCTGATAGAAATTACTGGAGAATCTCTATACAGTAATAGACAGCCTCAGGTTATGAGTAAATGGCTTGGTTTTGGTGGCAGCACCAGCACACAGCTCTACCCACATTGCAGTGACCATGGGAGTTTGGAGTGTTGTGGCAAGGAGTGGAAGAACAGGAAATGTGATGATACCTGCCAGTATCCTGGATAGTGTTTGCAATCCCTTCTTACAGTCCACTCTATTGACTATGGGATGTCAGCTCTATTGCACTGTAGGATTATTTGGGGAAGTTCATGGCAGCCTTGAGCTTCTGGCTTTCAAGTGGACAGTGCTGCCAGAAGCTTGGTTGGAAAGTGTTGTTGCAAGGCCCAGATACAGTTTGTGTCTTAGCACTCACAGCAATGCTGTAGCCTTGCTTGGTCATGCTGTTGGGGCTGTTGTGTGTATCAAGCCTTCTGAGGCTCTGGGCAAAATATTTTGTGTGTAGTGAGCAATGTCAAGCAGAAGGCAAAATATAGCTCATTAGTGCATGCTGCCCTGACTGCTCTGCCTCAGCTTATCAGGGGTGGCAGTGGTGGTGAGCTGTCACCTGTTCTGTGCAGTGTCTGAGTCTGGGAGAAAGGGCAAGAAGAGTCATAGAGGAGGGTCCCCACCAGAGGTAGAACTTCAGGAGGAAGATGATTGTGTCCATGAATGTCTGTACATAACCTCTTACATGACAGACAAGCAACACTGAGATTCTTGCTGAGCAGCAGGAAAGGGAGCTGCCTGAGTTCCTCAGAAACTGGTGGCCATTGATTTATTCCTCTGTGGCTGTTTGAGTTGAAATGACAGCAGCCAGCTGTGAAGCCTGGGTACTGCAGCAGCTTAGCAAAAGTTCTCAGTCTTGGATGTCTCTGCTTGATGCATATGTGGCCAATAATGGCAGGTTTCTTAGGCATGGGATTCCCCCAGCAGGGCTGTCACTAAAGACACTTGCACTGCCTCTCACCAGACACAGTCCATCAGTGGAAGAAAGGGATTATATTTTGTCTGCAGCAGGCTGGAGAGCTACCACAGATGCCTTATTGTCAGCAGTGCTGCAGATCTGGTGTGTGTTTTCCACAATGCCAGCTTGGTTAATGACTTTTAGGAGCCAAGGAAAAATAGTGGGTCTGCAGCTTCATTAAGATTTTCAAATCAGTGTTGGCACAAACCGACCGAGCTGAGCAGCATCGGACAAACCTGCCTTGTGAAGATAGGCAGCTTCACTTGCCAAAAGCTGTTCTGTTACTGCCCTGGCAATCGCTGCCTTTGGACTGCTACAAACTTCATGTGTAACAGCAGAGAGTGGACTGCAGTCCAAAACAAAGTCCAGTTCCTGAATTCTGCTTGGGTTTTGTACATACAAACAGACAATTACTTTGGTGAAAAGGGACCTCTAGAAGCCCTGCTTAAGGTAGAGCCAACAAGAGCAAATTCTTTAGGGCCCTGGACAGCAGAGTTCTAAGTATCTTCAAGGATTGAAATCCCATATACTTTCTAGACTCCTGCTCCAGTGTTTGACCACCTTCATGATAAATGTTTTTCCTGCTTCCTACTGAATTGTGAATTTCCCATTTTCCAGCTAGCACCTGTTGCCTTGCACTGTTGCTGAGTAGAGCAAGGGTCCCCTCTCATCCATACCTGTTGGGTAGCTGTAGACAGGAATACAGACTCTTGGCTTTCTCTTCTTGAGGATGAACACACCAGTTTTCTCAGCTCTTCTTCAGTACAGTAAGTGCTCCAGCCTGGTATGTCAGTGTCTTTTATATTGTGGTGATCCAAAAGTGGACACAGCACTCCAGATGTGGTCTCACAAGTGTCAAATTGGAGGACAGAGTCACTTCCCTTGAGCTGTGGGCTGCAGCCTTGCTAGAGCAGCCCATTGGGTAGCCTTTGCTGCAATGATAGTTTCAGGTAGGTGTTGTAATTGCACAAGCAGGTCCTGGCAGCACCTGTGACATTGTCAATATCTACCATAGCTCTTTCACCTGCATTCAGTATCTAGGTACAAAGTGGCAACTCTCTGGAGAGTCTTTTGTTATTGTTTGCTGGTGGTGTGTGTGAAAGTAAATACTAAGATGTTCTCTTTCAATTTAGCATGCAAAGAACAGGCACAATTCTAATATATGCTGCCTTTGAAATGGTTTGTTTCTCTGGTCTGAAGGAAAAAGTTCAAGTTTCTAGTGAAAAAGTTACTTATCACAAGCAGATGTGTAATAATTTGTTAATAGATACACAGAATGCTAACTGGGCAAAGCCAAAGGGTAGATCCAACCAGAGGCCAGTGCTACCTGTGGTGCTGAGCCTGCAGGGCCAATGGGCTGTAGAGCTGGCAGCTCTAGAGTGTGAGGTGAAACCTGCTATGGGGAGCATCTGGAGCAAAGGCCAAAGGATCACAAAGCACAGCAGTGGGACATGCTAAAGGGCCAGCAGATGCTTCTGAGATACTGCAATACAGTGTTCTGGTTCTGTCATTATTGGCCCTCTCCCTTGGCCTTCGTCCTACTCCAAGCCCACATTTCTGTGCAATGGGTTGTCAGGGAATGTGGTTGCTGCCTGGCTGTGACCCACGGGAGTGACAGATCAGTCCATCTACTTCAAAGCTACATGTGCTCACTTCAGCTGATGTTTCTGTTGTCACAACAGCCTTTTCCCTGCCTCTGCTCTTCCATGACTCTCATCTGAAGCAGGTACCTATTTTGCTTCAGACCTGAGTGGAAAAAAATGTGTTATTGATTGCTTCTTCTTGTGGCAGAGGAGTACTCAGTCTAGTGCTTGGTTTCAAGAGAATACCAAATGTTGGTATGCACAAAGTTTTTCTGTTCTTAATCTGCTTTTTGGGGGTTCTGCACCTTGTTCAGGAAATGAAGTTATAGCACATCTCCCCCAGCATGCACGGCTCCCTACAAGCTCCCAAAGGGAGGGTACCAGGGACCAAGCCTTTCGGTTATGATAGATAAAATAATTGAGCCTAGAGCAGTAAAAGCTGGTGACCTTTTATAAATAGGTTTAATCTTAAGATCCTGCCATGAACAACAGAGAGGTTTATGTCTCCTGCTTCTAGGGAACTGGAAACACGTTTTAAAAGGGACCTTTTCTCTGAGACTCAATTATATTATCAGTGTAGGGGTGCCTGAAGCAAGTCTTTGTTGCTTTGTTCTGGAAAACACACAGCTTTATAACTTGTGTAAATTTCAATCCTGTACTTCTCTACCTAAGTTCCCACTTAAACTAATTTTTAAGGGCAGGGGGAGGGAGGGAAAAGAGGAAATCATAGAATACATTATAGAGGCTACCACCACTGGTCATATGTTTAAGTCAGACCTCTCATCAGCTACTGAAAAAGAGAAATGAATACACTCTGCTGGCCAGCTGCCTGCAGTTATGAAATCCGTTAAATTCAACTCTTCTGCTCCTGATTGAAGAATCTAAGTTTAGGAAAATGTTTTCTTGGTCTGTAGAAAAACACCTAAGGAAGGTAAGCATCAGAAGGATAGGATGGCATTGCTACCTCTGCCTGCCAGGAGGGAAGAAGTACAAAGGATGTGGGTACTAACTAGTTAAATTGAAAGATATTCTGGATTTTTTAGAAGCAGTTCTGGATTAAATCTTTTGTGTTGCTCTCATGATGAAATAATAAGCATGGTTCCTAAGTGATTGATGGAAAGTAGGCTGAAATCTGGAAAATACATTGCTAATAACTCTTCTTTTCTCTGCATACAGGAAAACAGCTGGATGGCATCTGGTAAGTGACTAGATTTAAATTGCATAATGTGGGTAAAACACTGGTGTAGGAAGTATTTTCAATATGCAGTTATATATGCTTCAGAGCTTAAGAACATTTTGTGGTGGAAGAGAGACCAAGGCACTTTTTGTTGCTGAATACAGATTGGCAGTAGGATTATGTACAGTCAGGTGCTAGTTAAACCACTCTGTTCAAAGCTCAGTGGACCCCATGGAATAGGGTGTTGTTAGTAGCTGTTGTGTTTTTGTGCACCTGTGTACTTTTTCAGGGGTAAGTTGGTGTCCTTGTCCCAAGCACTTTGTCTTATAATACCAGGCATGACTAAACATGATAATAAAAGAGTAGGTGGGAAGAAGGTATTTCAGGATCAAGTCTTCTGTCATATAGGAGCAGTATCTACATTCAGTCACAAAAACACCCTTAATTTCCTATAATTCCTACCAAGAATTTTGATATCACACGAAGAGGGTTTGTTTGGTTTCATTTTAGAGGCAAGAAACCCTGTAAACCCTTGTCCATCCATTTTCCTCTCCTCTGATCTGTCTCCAGTGTCTGTGTGACCAGCTTCTCAGGCAGTGAGAAGTCTCTGTCAGTGTGGTAGCAGGGCTAGTTCTGTCTCTGAGGGCTGACCTCACCCTCAGCCCGTTAGCTGTGAGAGGCTCATGCCTGGGCTCTTAGATAAACCTGTTCTTTCCTAACTGCTTGCAGGATTACAGTAGGCTTGATAATCATTGCTTCCATATCCATTCATGTCCCAGCAGATCCTGTTCCCACTCACAGAAACACATTGACCTTCTCTTTCAGTTATTCCCTTCATTATGTCCTTCAGCTCATCAGTTTATCAGTGATTTATGTGCTAGGCTATTTACTTTTTTCCTTTATTTCAACTTGTTTTGTTTTGTTTTGTTTTCTGTGGCAGGCACACCTCTATAATAGTCCATAAGGATGAATTCTTCTATGGCAGTGGAGGGATCTCCAGCTGTGCACCTGTAAGTTAAACTTAATTTTCTGATAATTTTTTGTAAAGTTACCTGATGAGAATTGCTTGCATTACTGTCTTTTAGAAAAGCAGCAAAAGACTTCTGAATTCAGGCAGATGCTGAAGCCAGCTGCTTGTCATGGTTTCCCAGGGAACTGAGGGTGAGGGGAGCATGGACAGTGGGTTTAAGCCCAACTCAGTTCAGGCTGGGTGATGCTTCTTCTGGTAGAGTCTATCTATGCAGAACACCTTTTGCAACTGCTTTGCCAGAGTGACACCTTGTCCAATTCTGTATCATTAAGTGTTACATGCAGACTTTTTAAGAGTAAAAAAAAGCCCCAAACCATGATGTTTTCTCAGACCTTTCTGTTCTTAGAAGGGTAAAATGGATGGGCCGTGCTTCTAAAGGAGAATTTTGCCATAGCTTAGAGCTTTCAGCCCAAAGAGCCAAATTTACCAGCTGAAATGGAAGTTTCATGTTCCTTCTCATTCTCTGGATTGCAGAACAAGGGAGGCCAGCAGGGCTTTTTGCTTGATAAACATCCCAAAAGTTCCTTCTTTTGTGCCCGCACGAACCATAACAGCTTTATTCAGTAGAGTCCTCCAAGAGAATTCTGCCTGATCATTTGACAGTGTCTTCTGGCTGTTCATTTTTACAGGGAGGGACACTTCTTGGCCCTCCAGACACAGTTGTTGATCTGGGGAACACTGAAGTCACTGAAGAAATTTTTCTGGAATACCTTTCCTCTTTGGGGGAATCTGCATTCCGGTAAGTAACAGCCTGTACTGGAAAACCTGTGTACCAAAAAGGTGCAGAATGGAGGAAGGTTTTATGAAACCAATCCAGCTTCCAGAGCTTCTGTCTGCTTACTCTCTCATGTGGTACTCTTCAAATATGGACTGGACTGATGCACCAATACACACAAGGAGCTACTTTCTAGGCTGGGAAAGCATTCTTCTGGGAAGTCTTTAACACTGTTTTTTGTAAAATCCATAATGCCTAAAATATTTTTGAGAGAATCACCAGAGAAAATGAAATCTCTCAGTAAATAGCAGTTTGCCCTGTGAGTCATAGGTAGTCACTGTAGTAAAGCTGCCAGTTTTCACATGAGTAGAAGCAAGGTCTTGACTGTTAAAGAGTCTGCTCTGCTTCTGACAAGAGTAGGAAACCACAACATTTAGTGTTCTGGCTGTCTTTCAGAGTCAATAATTCCTGTGATTTCTCATTACTGCTACTGTGGTTTTAATTGAAGAAACCTGACCTCACCTGTTCTCCCAAAAATGGTTGCTTTAAAGTAAGGGATATGGAGAGATGTCATTTTCCCCCGATTCAATTGAATTTGAGGGTGAATTGATGTCTGTATTTTACCTATTTGCCTTAGAATTCTTTGGGGTGGGCGGAGGAATTGCTAATGTAAGATTCTTCATCAAGGGTGTAAGTTTTTTTCTGCTTTTATGATTTATTGCTGAATCTGTGGGGTTTTTTGTTTCAATTTCTTTTCTGTGGCACAGAGGAGAGTCTTATAACCTCTTTGAACATAACTGCAACACCTTCAGTAATGAAGTGGCCCAGTTTCTGACAGGAAAAAAAATCCCTTCCTATATCACTGACCTTCCATCTGAAGTTCTCTCCACGTGAGTATGGATGCCCCTCCTCTCTGTAGCTGCTTCATGCTAATGCTTAAACATTTGATAGAGCCAGCAGTACCAGTTCCTGATGGATCTGTCTGAGAACCAGCATAAGATTAAGGAGAGGATGCAATTTTCTTTACATCAACACTTGCAACACTCTATGACAAGTGCTAACTGGCACTGGTGTCCCAAAGAGAGGAGAAGGATGTTCTTCTGCCTTTAACTTAAACTAGCTTTTTTGTGATGGTCTCTTATATAGAGAAAGTTTCAGAAGACAGTGTAAGGGGTTTTTTCCCTCTTAGACAACCAGTATCTGTTAAAAGTCATTTCTCTAAGCACCATAATTGCAGAGGTGTCACTTTGCTTGTGAAGAGGCAGGGGAGATACAATTTTAAAATTAATGCTGCAGATTTAAAGCTAGGATTGGGTGGAAAAAGAGGATATGGAAAAAAGAAATTAAGAATTTCCTGCTTGATAATTCAGATGTTGTTTTTGTTCGGTTTTTTTTTAACTCTCAGCTAGTGAGGATCCCAGTAGGATGATGTGAGCTCCATCATTTATGTCTTACTTCTCGTAACAGTGGTTACAGCACATTATTTGTGAGACATGGGTCTTCTACCCTGGATTCTTAGAACTTCAGATCTCTCAAAATCAAATAATGTCTGTAACAGAAGGAGTCTTACTGAAAGACAAGCCAGGTGCTACAGATTGCAACAGAAATTATTCTGGGAGTGTTGAGCCACTGTCTTTTAAGTAAGCTAGAGGCTATTCTTTTGGCAGGCCTCAATATTGATGTACTTAATAAAACACTGCAGTTGCATAACAAGGATTTTGTTTGCACACTTAAGTAGAATGAATTACTGAGAGGTGGTTTCAGAGAGTGTTACATTAGCAGTCTAGGCATGTTAGGACTCAGAACTACCTTATCTGATGATTATATGATATAAAATCATGTTTAAGTTTCTTAGTTATTGAACAGTAAACTAATAGGTTAAATTAGTGTGTTTTAGTTTGTAGTGGAAGTCTTTTCTTCAAATTTGCTTCTAGAATGTTGGTTTGATTGCACTCTAGGAAGTGAGTGCACTTCACTGGTAAGTGGGAGTTGTTGACCAAGTAAACTATTTGAGATGTTTATTTCTTTACCTTCTCAGACCTTTTGGACAAGCTTTAAGGCCCCTCCTGGACTCCATCCAGATCCAGCCACCCGGAGGCAATACCTTCAGCAGACATAATGGACAGAGCTAACAGGAGTGACCCAGTGTGCCCAGCCTCACCAGGCCTCTTCCTTTTTAAACATGAATCTACCAGATTTCTATTTTATAATTTCTCATGAGAATTAACTCTAAAGAAGTTACAAGACAAGTTTTAAAATTTCCTGGGGAGAGAATTTATCAGGGTGCATGTAAGACAATGCTACCAAAAATATTGCCATAATTTCTAATAGTATTATACTAATTTATAAAGGCTGTCTTGTCCAAATAGGCTGACACTTTCTATGTAACTCCTGTACTGGTAAGTGGAAATTCATTCCATGAGCATTCAGTGGTCCATTACACAACTTGAAGTAAGTAAGGGGATGTCCTGGCCATCCCTTGCATCTCTGTCATGTCACTGCCTCTGTTATGAGGGTATTTGCTGAAGTCTAGCAAAAAAAGCAGAGCAAGTATTGGTAGCCTAGGAAGTGAAGGTGTCCCAGGATTAGTCTGCATATTTCACTGACATTTGCTCAAAGGAAGAGCTGAACTCATGTGATCAGAATATTTGCAGTGGTACAAGTGTATGGGAAAGGTGATGAAGCTGAACCATGTGTCAGTGTCACAGTCAGAAGCTGAAATTCAGTGGGACTTCCTGTGGTGGGAGGGAACCTGGAGCTGAAGGTTACCGAGAGCCTTGTAATTCCAGATCCAAGAGTTATGGGAAAGAACCAGCTGAAAGAAGAGAATCCCATGAGCAGAAGTGGTAGAGACAAATTTCAGGTGAAAGTAAAATGAAGTGAAAAGTTTCCTTTTCTCACACATAAGCTTATCAGCAGATAGAACCTTGGTAATGCATAAAAACTGTTTTCTTGTTTTTTTTTTTTTCCTTGCAAAGCCAGGGTTACAGTACAGCAAGGCAGGAGTGGCATGGCAACTGCATGATAATACCAGTTGGACCAATTCTGCCTTCAATATCCAATTGCCGACACAGTAGGAGTTCCAACAAAGTGCTGCCCTTTCCAAAGCAGTCAAGCACATCAGGGCTCTCCTTAAGAGAAATAAGTGCTAGGTCTCCCCAAATTAAAGAAAACGAGGAAGAGTAAAATTAAGCTTTTCTGTGGAACAACTGAGTTTCTTGGGATACATGCAGAAGCAGTCCTGTACTTAGATTAACCTTTGATTATAGCAATACTGCATCTTCTAGTTTAAAATTTTTAGAGCTTTGCATTTACTTGCAGTGGGAAAGAACAGGGGAATGAAAAAATAGGCACAATGTTTTCTTTTCATGCATATATATATACACTACTTTCCTGAACAATTTTGTAGCAGTTACATTTAGGAAGGAATGTCAGAAAGACATCAGACAAACCCCAGAACACTGCTGATGCTCTGTAAATGGGGATTGCACATCCCAGATGCTGCCAAAAAAGCATCTATGCAAATGTACAGCCCTTTGTCCAGTGCTTTGTTGTGAAAAGTATTGCTGCAAGTTCAGTCCTGCATCTCAAACTTCCTGCACTGGAAACTTCTTATATACCTAAAGGAGATGTCTTTCCTGTGCTGGGTTCTTTCTCCTGGAATAATGCAGATTGATAAATTTCTCACACTGTTACTCTATGTGGACGATAACAGTTTGTATTTTTGAGGGGTTGGAATAGAGGAAAACTGCAATTTTGTCACTGTCAAATACTCTGTTGTCCTGCACCTTGTGGAGCCAGTGCTCAGATGGGAATAGGGTGTTGTCAGGCCATTCTGCTCTTTCATGTTCACCTGCTCTCAGTGCACAGCAGTGGCCCCTGCAGCCCAGATGCTTCTTTTCTTTGTCATTCTCACCTTGTGCCATCAACTTCTCCTTAAGCATTTCATTTGACAGACTGGACTCAGAGGTAACTGTAGCAGTTACTACAGATGGCTTTATACAAAAGCTTTTAATCTTTCCCCCTCCAAATGTCCTGTTTGCAGAAAACATTCTATGATAAAGTCAGTTATGAATGCCTTTTGATGCTCCTGGAGGAAGGATTGGTGTTTGGTTTTACTACACCATAGGTTAGTTTTCCTGTCCAGTATATGTATTATCTCCAGTCTTTTCCCATACATGTTTGTGAAGAGTAACCAGCCTTTCATCTTAATACACACATGACTGTGCCACAAAATGCTGTAGATCATGTTAGAGATCTTGGAGCTTCCTAGTTGAGCAGGTACACTCAAGCTGACACAGTGCAGCCCAACATCCTGCTGTGCTCGTTTGGTACCTGCAAGCAGCACAGCTGTGCTTGCTTGCACAGCTGCCTGTGATGGAAGCACTGGTGCCATGGTTTCTGCCCCACACACTTACACAATGAGGATAAGCCCTGTATGACCACCACTTGGGATGTCCTGAGCCTAGTTTCTGCTGGGCTGCCTCCTTCAGGACTTTTTGTATCCTCTCAGGGCAGGAAAGAAAAGGAAGACATTCACCCTGTGCATTTTGCAATCTGCCTTTTCCCCTCCTGAGCAGAGCCCCTTTGCAGAGATAATGCTCCTTCTTTAAGGTCACTGGGTAAAACTTCACTCAGCCATATATTGTTTGCAATAGTCAGAGCTCCTGGGCTCAGGACCTACTCTTGGGTTTTGTGGCAATAGAACTGTAAGAGGGAATCCTCTTTGCTTGCTCTTACTGGGTAATGAGACCCCTGTACGCTGTAGGACTCTTAGGAAGCCTGCTTTCTCCAAAGATGGTTATGTGTAAATTGCAGGACTGTGCCCTCAATGTTCCACCCAGCTGAAAACAAACTAGACTGAGAAATGTATGTAAATGTATATAGGTGATGAACTTCATCCAGCTGTTGGACAAAGGGGCAGAGGAACTGAAATCGTGAAAGGGAAGAGAATCCTTTTGCCCACACTTACTATGCTGTCTTGTATTGCTGAGGTTCCCCCGTGCCATTTAAAAATGTTAATAATGTCTTTAGGCAGAAAGTGATGTTTTGATTTACTTGTGGGTTTTTTTCTATTACAATAAAAATAAATACAACACATTTTTCTGATTGAATGCATGTGCCCAACAGCTGCCCAGCCAAGGCAGCTGCCCAGAAGTCATTATCTTCACTCTGGTCCCATCTGGGAAGTGCAGCTTGAGAAATTTTCCAAGCAGTTTCTGCCAGGTGCTGCTAATGGAAGTAGTGGTGGCAACTGCCCTTTGCTCAAACTGGCCAAAGGCAATACTCTTATTTAAGTCTAGGAAATCTTTTCTTCTCTAAGTACTACACTATTTAAAACCATACTCCTGCAGCTTGACACAGCTTGGATGAGGTGAATGAAGATGTTCTGTCAGCACAGGTTTTGTTCAAACCTTGGTCATCTAAGTCTGCATGTATGAAATGTCTAATGTCTGCTGTTGAAGAAGAGGCCAAACAGAGTTTTAAAATGGAAAAAAGTATTTTCCTGACTGCCTTGATGCTACTTTCAAAAGGGAAAAAAAAAAGGAAAAAAGAGGTAGAGTAAGAAGTAGACTTCCATGACTGGCTTCCTCTGGAGCTTCAGAGGGGATATTGGGGAGGATTATATAGCACTGCCTAAAATATCTGGCTCTGGGGAAGAAATTCATTCTGCTTGGTTCAGCCTTCTGCATGCTTATTGATGGCATCCAAATGATGAACCACAGAGTTTGCTGTTTGTGTAACAGTCTGTATCAGCACAGTACAGAAGAGGTCTTGTAACAGAAGGGGATTGTAACAGAGATGTGTGATTGTGATTATTTTGGCTGTGTTCTTCAGATGTAGTGCTGGTTTGCTACCAAGTACTAGTACTGGCCCCACAGAAAATACCTGGAAACAGGTATTTTAATTTTTTTTTTTTTTTACCTTTTAAAAGTTTAATTTTAAAACTAAAAGGAAAACTTTGACCTTAATGGCAGCTCTAGACAGAGTGTAAGCCAGTGCTCACAGTTGTTTGCCTTCTAAACTTCAAACAAAATTTCCTGGCCTTTCCTGCTGGTAACAGAGATTTTATTCCTGACAACAGCTGCTGCCTATCCAAGCGGCAACCAAGCGAATGTACCAGGAGTGGTTGGAGTGTGGAGTATTAAATAACCAGAACAGAACAGCCATGGTCGCCCTGTTCTCAGAGCTAACCCAGCTGAGGGAACAGCCCCAGCTGTGGACAGCTGTGCACTTCAGCACAAGGCACCTTTATGCTCCCAGGGAAACCAAGTTGTCCCCGGTCCTCACCAGCTGGTGCTTCCTGGGAGAGGCATTTTGACATGAAGAGACTCCCTAAAGCAGCAGGACAAGCTGAGGAAGCACAGCAGGTAATTCAGGTTTCAGGAAGTTCTCCTGGGTAGCATAAACCCGGCAGTACTGCAGGAGTGTGAGAATGTGAATGCTGTCCTGTATTTTAGCAGACCTCCCAATTCTGGAAAGTGCCCCGAGGTGGCACTGCTGCCTTGCAGCACAGGGATGCACCTGAGCCTGGGGAGAACAGCTCCTGCTTTTGGGATGCCCACAGTAATGTCAGTGCAAGAGGCACGAGAGGTGTCTCCCAGACAAGAAAGCTGCAGGTAGGAGCAGCCAGAAGACAAGACCATGGAGAAGCTTGGGCTACAGCAGATCCCAGTGCTGCTACAATGCTAACTCCACACTGCTTGCCACCCAGACATGCTTTATGAAAAATAAAGGTTTGCATTCCTGAAACCCTGGGAGTTCACAGTGTGTCTGACCCCACGGCTGTCCTTTGAGAGCCCTGGGTGTTAGCTCACGGTTCTGCTGCATGGAGGAACAGTTCCTTGGCTTCTGGCACTCAAGCACCCAAATCCAGGAAGGCATCTCTGCTCACCCATCAGCATGCCATGGTAGGCACACTTGGATGGATTCATATTCTGGAGTAAGTGTCCACACATTAACTGATGATAAATGTGTAACCACACCTCAACAAGTCCTATAAGTGAGCATAACCCTAAACTCAAAACTCAGCACCCAAGTGCATACAAAGTAGCTGGGTGCTAAGAAACCATTCTGGGAGCTTCCCTGCATCTGAGAAAAGAGTTTCTAGAGGTGGGAGCCCATAACCAGGGTCTGATCCAGAAGGCCACAGATTCTGCAGAAATATCAGTGTTGGAGTGAGTGACATATGCAATAACCATGCAAGACTTCCTGACTTGCTGTGTTGCAGAGGCAGCTCACAGAAACAGAATCGAAACAGCTGTCCTGGTGGACTCAACAAATGTCTCCCCCAGAAAGTAGCTGAGGGTATTTTGGTAAACCTTGTCCGAGGCAGTGGCACAGAGGTGAATTATTGACATTGTTTCTGTACATACCCCTGCCACTGAGTGGGAGCAGTAAAATCATAAACCGCAAACAAGAAAAAACAGAATCCGTGAAGCCAGCTGAATGCTTCCTTTTGAGAGAAGTCTGGTGAAGAACTGGGAAAAGGGGTTGCATGATATCTTGGAGCAAATTATACTGAGGCAAAAAACAATCAGACGGCAAAAGAAGAATAAATCTCTCCCCAGTTCCAACATAGCTCAGCACACTGAGCACTGGTGGGGGAGAGAATGCAAGCTAATTTTTGAGCAGAAAGCATTGGATGTTCCACATAGGCTGGTTTTGATTTTGGAAAATAATTCAGGAATTATTGTAAGAGACTAGGGGGTGGGGGGGGGAGGAGGAGGGATATGGGGCCGGCTGTCAGCATCAAGCCAGCATAACACAGCGCCGTATGAATGAGGTCTGACCAGATGGTCTAATTAAATCCTAAAGGACTCGTGGAGTAAATGGTAGGTGGGTCAAAGCAAAAGCTACCGGCTTTGTGCAGAGGGTATTTTCGCTTCCCCAGTGAAAATATGAACAGCATCCCATTGGAAAAGCAAGGTGAGGCACTGACTAGGAAAGTGCGTGCTGCTCCTGTCCCCTTCACTAGGATACAGGAACCCTCAGAGGAGCTGAACTTACCAGGCAGCACAATCCAGACCCCAAGCCCTCAGTTCCGGGGGGCACTGCAGCAATAACAGTAAATGTGAAGAGACGCGCCACACACCACCGTCCCCCAAACTCCAGGCTCGAAAATGATTTCAGGAAAGAGCCGAAGCGGGGGAGCCGTTCAAGACCCGCACCTTAGTGCATCCCTGTGAGGGCCGTGGAGGCGCGGGTGAGCAGCCGGGGGTGCCGGGCAGGGCGGCACGTCCCGCCCGTGCGGCCCCGGAGGGCGGGCGGCCGCCATCAGCTCCGCGGTCCCGCCCCCCGCCATCCCGCAGAGCCCGGCCGGGATGGCGGCGGCGCGGGGCCGGGTGCTCTGTCTCTTCGACGTGGACGGGACCTTGACGCCGGCCCGGCAGGTAGCGAGGCGCGGGGGCTCGGGGCTCGGGGGGGCTGGCCGGCGAGGCGGAGCTCGTCCCGTCGGCTGCGGCCTCACCCGCTGCTTCCCCGCCAGAAAATCGAGCCGGAGGTGGACGCGTTCCTGCGGGAGCTGCGGGAGAGGGTGCACATCGGCGTGGTGGGAGGCTCCGACTATGCCAAGATAGCCGAGCAGCTGGGGGAAGGGGACGAAGGTGAGCGCGGCGAACGAGGTCTCCCGGGGGGCACCTGTGCCCTAAATGCAGCCCCAAGGCTGCCCTTGGAGTGGCCGGCCGTGCCCAGGCGGGAGCTGCTGCTTGGCTCCCTCTGCCCGAGTGGATGCTCCGATCCATGCTGCCGGCTCCAATCCAGGGCTGCCGGCTCGATTTGTACGAGCTACCTCAGAGCTCTGACAGCTTCACGCCCTGCTGGCAATTTTCGCCTCCCTGCTGCTCCATGGTAGGGTCCCCTCAGGGTCCCCCTTATGCTCCTCACGTTCCGATGGGGGCATGGGGTAGAGTAAGGAGTGGGAGGGCAAGGGGGCAGCGCCTGCCTCCTCCACCGTGTTCTCCTTCTCCGGCATGGATGACAAGCGCCACTGGGCTCCAAGCTCTGCCTCCCACTCCGTTAGTGCAGGGAGGCAGAGAAATTCCCGGCTGAGGCTGATTGCTGAGTCGCCAGTGCTGTGTGTCTGGGTAACAGGGGGGGCTGGAGTTAGATAACCAGTAACCACATCACCCCAGCAGCCTGGCAGTGGGGAGGGCACAGCAGAGAGCAGAGTAGCACGTATGTAGTTGAAAGCCAAACATTTGTGAGCCTTTATCTTCGTCCTGCAACTGATTCAGCCCGTGACCTCAGTCAGGTCGTTTCCCCCTGCATGCGTCACCTCCCCACCCGTGAGCAGAAGATAATCTCCTCATCCACTCTGCGGAAAGAAAGCAAGGAGCGTAGGATGGCCAGTGGCCCTTTGCAGAGCACAGGAGCTGTGGAAAGCACAGTACTAAGAAGCAAGAAGATGGCTCACTCGGTCCCGATCCCAGTCCTTTTTGCCCCTTTGCCCCAGTATAGTAATGTTTCCTCTTTTTTTCCTCCCCTCTCAGTCATTGATAAATTTGACTACGTCTTCGCAGAGAACGGCACAGTGCAATACAAGAATGGGCAGCTGGTCTCCAAGCAGGTGAGTCCAGCTCCCTTTGCAGCCATGGCTCCCCTGCCCTGTGCACCATGGGGAGCAGCACCTGCCCGGCCCAGGCAGATGGGCAGCCTCTTCTCCCCAGTTGCTGCCCTTCCATGTGGGCTTCATGGGAAGTCAAGCATGGTCACTTGCCCTTCTCTTTCTGCAGGCCATTCAGGACCACTTGGGGGAGGAGCTGCTGCAAGATCTGATCAACTTCTGTCTCAACTACATGGCACTGCTGAAGCTGCCCAAGAAACGGTAACAGCTCAAGTGTACACGAGTGGAAGTCATGATACTGATTTCTATGGAGCTGAGCTCCAGATCTCTCCTAAACAGAGCTGATCTACAGTGCTTGTCTTGCTCCAGGTTTATATCTTAGCATCCAGAGGCATTGTGTAGGATCACTGTCCCCCTGAGCTGGGCACCTTGGGCAAATAATGGAGGAAGTGTGTTTGTTCTGAAGAGTCTGCACTATGTTTTAGCATAGTGCCTGCTCTTTTGCCCCTTGGATTTTCCTCCCTGAGAAGCAGGGTGCAGCCACTGTGTGTATCTCATTTAGGACAATGGTACCAGCTTGTTACTGGTCAGGACATCAGGCATCACTGGTAGTACATATTTCCAACCAGGCAAACAATGGATCTTAAGATGGGAAGTCCAGCCCCTGAGCACACGTTTTCACACTGTTTCTAACCCAGTGTTGCTGGCTGGCCCTGCTCTGCTCTCTACCCTGTGTTGCTCACTGCTCTTCCCCTTAAGACCCAGCAGCCAGAGGGTGAACTGGGTTGGTACACCTCTGCTGACGGAAAACCACGGCCACTACCGGGACAAGAAAGGGCTGTCTTCCATTGGATCAGCTCACTCTGTTAGCACAGAAAGAGAGAGAGAGAATTGATGGCATGAAGGTGGAAGGGGGAGCAGGAGTTAAACCAGCCTGGTTGCAGAGTCAAACCTCACCTCAGACCACAGTTTCAAGTACACGTGAGCCACCCAGGGCTGTTGGGAGCAGCAGCTCTGCCCTCCCCTTGCCATTTTTTTCTGCTCTCCCCCTGTGAGCTTGTACAGTGAACACAAGCAGGTGAAATTATTCTGGTAGAAGTTGCTAAACTGTGATCCAGATAGTTGTTTATTATGAGTCACCACGTGGCAGTACAAGGACCAGTGAGGGGGGTCAGGACTGCTGGCAGAGTAAGGCCCCCGAAAAGCACGGGCTGGGACCCAGAGCCCTCAAGGCTGTTTGGTTGCCTCATTGCTGTCTGGTTACCCAACAGCCTTGGTGGAGTTTCAGCTCCCAAGTAGAGCTCTGTGGATTTAGCTTTATGGGATTTCTAGCAAAGCAAAGACTTTAACCCACATCTCCTGAGTCCTGGCCTGGGGTGTGAGCCACCAAACCCTCAGTGCCACAGAGATGCTGCTGCTGGGCTGTAGGCATGGCTGCCTGTGTGTCCATGCCATGATGTTCCTCACTGTGTCAGGAAATGGGAGGGGGAGAGCTTTTCCTCCAGACTCAGGGTGGTAAGCACTTTATCACAGAGAAACAGCAGGCAGGGCTGGGAGGGACAATAAGCTCAGGGGTCCTCAGCTGGACGGGGGAGGGGATCTCCTCTCCAGCACAAGAATTTCACACTGACAGGGCTGCCATCCCCTGTTGCTTCTGCCCCACCAGTGCTGGCACAGCTGACCCTTTGATAAGCAGAAGTAGCTGGGTTTTTACCAGAGATGAAAGAAGGGAGCAGTTTTCTGCCAGCTCAGTGCTTTCAACCACCCCACTGAGGAAGCAGCTGAGAAGTGACCCCAGCACAAGGTGAGGGTGGCAAGCAGGAACTGGATCCTGTCTGTGCAGGCTTAGATAAGAGCTACAGTCAAAGGTGCAGGGGTCAAGAGGGAGATACAAAGACTCTGATTTGTGTCCCTTGAGGAGGCACTGATTGCTCCTCTGCCTGCTGCCGGGCATCAACAGCGAGTTACACTGACCTGGGCCATCCCAGTGCCCCAAGGTACTGCCTGCTTCACCCAGCTCACACAGCATTTCCTAAGAGCCTCATGGGGTAGAGGTGCCACAGCCTCATCAGGCAGCTGGTCCAGGCCAGTCAATAGCTGTCCTTGCAGTTATCACAACATTAGAAAATGTTATCTGTCATCTCCCCTAAGCTCATTGCTTCCAGTCTATCCCCAGGGCATGGAGAGACTGTTTATTTCTCTTCTCTCACAGTCTCTTTTTATAAAACTTTGAGCTCCCTTAAGCTCCCTTTGAGCTACCTTAAGCAGCTGTTGGTGTCTGATCCGTGCCTGTTGTGAAGCACTGAGGAGTGGGCATGGCTTCTCTCCTCCTGCATGTTCTTGCAGAGCCTCACTAAGCAGCCATTCTCCTGGAAAGGGGAATGTTGTTTTTCTCCCCTGCCCCAGTAACCTTGTGCCCTTGCCCACCCGCAGAGGAACCTTCATTGAGTTTCGCAATGGGATGTTGAACATCTCCCCCATCGGTCGCAGCTGCACCCCGGAGGAGCGAATCGAGTTCTCCGAGCTGGACAAGGTACAAGGGCCACCCCTGGGCCCAGCCTCCCCTTGGCTGGTTTGGCACCACCCCAGATCTCAGGCCTTACGTGCTCCCCCCCTTCCCAAGGAGAAGGGAGGTTCAGCTTCAAGCTGTGCATATGCAACAAGGGGGAGACAGGACTGGGAGACAAGAAACCCGAGGGAAGACACAGATGGATGGAAGAAACTTGATTTTATTAGGGACCACCAATGCAAGGGGGTGGCCAGCAGGATTCCCTGTGCTGTGGGAGAGCCCCAGGGAACAAGGCAGTTATTTAACAGCATGTTTCCTCATTTACAGTACCCAGAGATGGCCCAGCAGCTGTATTCTCTCTCCCACTTCCCCAGCCCAAAAGAGCTGGAACTAATGGGCTTTCCAAACTGGGAGGGCCATGGCAGATCTGCTAGACTGATCTCTCTAGAAGTTTTGGCCCATGCTCATACCAGTTTCTGCCTGGGGAGGCTTTCTTGGGGTTGAGGGATCAGCTGGTCTTGGCAAGACTTTTTAAGCAAAGCTGGAGGGTTTGGGTTATGAACTGGGCTGTGGGAAACTGAAGCAGTTGCATTTTATTGCCAGGGAAGATCTGGGATGCGCTCCTCCCGGTGGAGTGAGCTGGTGGCCTGCTTGGACACTGGGCAGGACTGGTGGAAGCTGGCTAAATGGCATGGCAGTGGGGCCCAGTGCAGGTGGGGAGGGAGCAGAGTTGCCCAGCAGACAGGTTATGGTGGTTTCTGGGAGACTGTCAACATGTAATTATTCAAACCCTCTTCTCTTCCCTTTCCTCTTGTCCTCCACAGAAGGAGCGGATTCGGGAAAAGTTCGTGGCAGCCCTGCAGAGGGAATTTGCTGGCAAAGGCCTGCGCTTCTCTCGAGGTGAGCAGGGAGGGCTTCCTTGGCTTTGCCTTTATCATGTTTCCCATAAAATTCTGTGAAAGGGAGCAGGAATCCCAACTGTTCCCTCTGAGTGTCTGGAAACCCTGGGAAGAGCAGAAGGAGATTTTAGTCCTGGAGAGCTGCCACAGGGGAGTCACGTTTGCATCCATGACGTCTGCATCCATGCAGAGAGTAAGCTATGCTGCAGGCTTCCCTCCCTGGGAATTAGCCAGACAGACAGGTTTCCATCCTGTGGCATTATCCCTGCCTTAATGTCAGCCAGTGGAGCCCACTGCTGCCCAGGGGATCTGTTCTGGCTCAAGCATCAGCAGCGGGGCAGCCAGCAGAGCCCCAGGCACATGCACTCTTCTCTAGAAATGGAAGAGGAGACTAATGCATGTGTTGGCTCTGGGGTTTTTTGGGACAGTTAGCTGCAAGGGAAACATCTTTCTTCCTGGAGGGAGAGCTGACGAGGAGTAAGGAGATTGCAGCTCCCTACCATGGGCTTTTGTAGGGCCGCTTCTTGGGCTGGTTCTGACAGCCAGCTTACCAAAGGTGCAGAGCTGAAGGAGGGGCTTGAGCAATCCTGGGTGTCTGGCCAGGATAAGGAGAAAAATGAGGGTGTGTAAGTTGTGGGGGTGCTGCTGGAAGAGGATTCTCTGCAGGGGTGTGAGATAGGAAGGTTCCATGTGGCACCCAGCCAAAGGGCAAGGGGAGGTGAGGCTGAGGCAGTGGGTGACACCCCAGGCCCTCTGATCCCCCAAGAGCTTTTCTCTGAGAGCTTTCACTTGCCTTCAGCATCCTGCCAGGGGCATCCTGTGCTGCCCACAGCACTGGCACACATCATTTGTCAGAGCAGAGAAAGACAAGGTCCCTGCTGCTGTGTGCCCTCAGGCACAGGGTGTGAGAGCTGGACAATGGGCCTTTCTCCTTGGGCTTTGGGAAGCTGCCACAAAGAGCCCAGGCCTGTTGTATAAAAACATGAAGGGGAGCTGTGGGGCCCCTGCTCCTCCACAAAGAAAATGTGGGGTGTCTCAGGTCAGGCATCTGAAAAAAGGGCATGCAGAAATGTAGCTGTTCTGCAGGCTGGCTCCATGTGCCTTCTGGCTGTGGAGGATTCAAGGCTCAAGTGGGAGGTGTCCCTGCAGCCCCCCAGGCCCCTGCTCTCCCTAGGGGAGTAACAGTGCTGGCTGGTTCACACCACCTCTTCACTCTTTGATTTCTTACCTGCTCCAGCTGGCATCAGGAGCCCCTTCCTGCTGCCCAGCTCTGTTTAGAGGAGTAGAATGCAGCAAAAGGCAGTGGTTTTTACAGGTAAATGGCTCTGGATGCAAAAAAAGAGGATGTCACCAAGTTTAGCTTGTGCTCTGATGCTGGATCCTGCTGCAAGCCTCCCCTGAGCTCATAGGGCACTTGCTCCCATCCTTATCACACTGCCCTGTCCAGTTTCTCTGCTGCAAGGTGGTTGTATAGGCTCCATCCCCATCTTCTCAGGCTCCAAGGAGGCTTGGTTCAGGATCCCCAACCAACAGGGACACTCCAAACAGCCAGGAAGGGGAGGTGCATGGCATCAGGGCTTGCATGTTTGAGCAACCTGGGGTGTCAGTGCCTCTTCTTCAGCAGGAACTGACCCTGTGATTATCTGTCCTCACCCTGTTCCTTAGAGAGGTAGGATTATCATTTAAAAAGGAGGGTGTGAAACTCCAGGATTTCTCATGGATACTCCAGCAGGTTGCCTGGAGAAGACAAGCTGACTGGAAGGAGGTCACACATTCCAGCTCAAATGCCTGTTCCTCTGGCTCTGAGTGAGACCTAAGCATGCATGTGCCCTAAGTTGCAGGCTTTATTTTGGGAAGAGCTTGTCTCCTGTCTTGCTGCTGAGACAAGGGGCTCTCTGCAACCTGTGGACACAGTGGGGAACTTGAGAGGATGGGGAAGGTGCTGCCTCCAAGCACCCCTAAAAAGCAGCAAGGTGCTGGGGTAAACTCTGCTTGATCTAAGAGCAAGGGCTGGGAAGTTTGTTAACCCTTGGTGGCTGTGGGTGTCCATGTCCACATACATGTTCTCTGGGAAAGCTCCCTTGCCACTCTGTGTTGGTCACATGTGACTTGGTGCCTCTCCAGATGCTGGCAACCCTCACTAAACTCTTGTGTCAAGAGGTCACAGGTCAGGGTCGTGCCCTGAGTATGTCAATGGGTGGGTGGAACCTCCATGGTGGTACCTCCACAGCAAGGTCCTTGGTCAGTGTGCAGAGACAGCCTGCAGGAGACCCCAGTCCCTGCACAGTTAAGGAGCATCAGAAGAGTGGTTTTAGAAGGGCCAGTGATGTCTAGCAGGAGCCTAGGAGAGAGTTTGGTGCCAATCTCCAAGGTCATTGTCCCCTGTTGGGACACAGAATGTGCTGGTGCTATCTGCAAGGCGTGAGCCAAAATCTTCGCCCCACCCCCCCCAAAGATGCCTCTCTTGGGAAGAACCCTCTGGTTCCTGCTTGCCTGCAGGGAAGCAGTGCTAATGTCACCCCAGCCATGCTGATGTCCCTGCAGCCTGTTGTCATAGGAACAGCCTCTGCCACTGTCCCAGCCACGTGCCAAGAGGAACACCAAGGCAGAGCTGCTGTTTGGGGTGGGGGCTCCCCCCAGACATCCAGCCCCTTCCCATCCTCCCGCCCATCCCCGGTGGGGGGACACCCTGCCAGCTCCCAGCAACGTTGCCTGATGCCCTCCCTTCCCCTGGCAGGTGGCATGATCAGCTTTGATGTGTTCCCAGAGGGCTGGGACAAACGCTACTGCCTCAATGTGCTCGATGATGAGAGATTTGACACCATCCACTTCTTTGGGAACGAGACAACCCCTGTGAGTATGCCCCACTTGCCCCACACATGGCTGCTTTCTCTCCTGCTGCTCCATCATGGGTCCTGTGGGTCCCATGGTCCCACTGGTGACAACACAGACCTTTAGTGGTGTGAGGGGGGAAGATGCTGCCCTGTGCTGTGGGGTGCTCTCATGATGGCTCTGCTGGCTCATGGGGAAATCACTTGGATTCACTGTGCTGGGAATCAAGTCCACCTCAGCATTGCTTTCCTTGCCCCAGCACCCTAGGGAGAGCAGCAGCCACTGCTGTGGCCTGCATGACCCAGAACACAAGCTCCCAGCACTTAGGAGAGGACTCCTCAACAGTAGGAACAGCTTCACCTTCCCTTCAGAGCAGTGGAGGATGATGCTTCCTTACTGCTGTAGATCAGCTTGGTCATCCACTCAGCTCTTCCCACATGCTGGCAGCCTCTGCTCCCCGGATGTGCCCATCCTACCTTCTGCTAGCCCCTCCACAGGCAGGGCAGGGGTTAACTCAGGCTCCTGGACCTTCCTCATCTTTTCTATGCTCCTCCCCTGGCACTGAAGAGGGAGGCAAGAGGGAGGGAGCAGAGCTCCCCGCCCAGCCTCTTCTGCCCCCCTGGGTCAGCAAAGCCCTGCCTGCCCCTGCCCACCAAGCCCCTTCCTGCCCAGCCTCTGGCTCCCAGCCCAGCTTCCCAGGGGACAGAGCAAAATGTGGATTCATGGATGAGGTTGTTCTGGCCAGACCCTGCTAATGCTGTCCCTGTTTTCTATTCCCCTGCAGGGAGGGAACGATTATGAAATCTATGACGATCCCCGCACTGTAGGACACAGTGTCCAGTCCCCCCAGGACACGGTGCAGCGATGCCGCGAAATCTTCTTTCCAGAAAGAGCCAACGAGTGCTGACTGCCCGCCCCCTGCAGCCCTGCCCCAGTCCCACCCTCTTCCCCCACCAGGAAAAGCACCTTCATTTGAGGAATCTGCTCAGGGTAGACCAAACAACCACTTGGCAGAGCTGGTCAGGATGTAGCACGTGAGTGTGGGTGGGTGGCAGGAGGGGCCTTGGCTGAGCAGCCCCTCAGCGTTCCCCGTGTGTGGCTGGGGGTCATGGCACCAGGCCCTCCTCGCCTCCAGAGAAACTCCTCTCTTGACAGTTCAGCTGTGGTGGGCGGTGATGCAGATGCTTTTGTGGTCAGAAAGCATTTGAAAGGGCCAAAGAGTGAGTGTGTGTCTGTCCTGCACTCCCTCTCCTCTTCCCTCCTTTTCAACTCACTTTCTTGTAACACTTGTGCATGAGGGAACACGTGGCTCACCTTTCTGTCCCCCTTGGACCTTGGCCAGAGAGGCTGGGGCTGCTGAGGCTCAAGGCATTCACCAGAACTGCTCTGAGGCAGGAAGCCAGGAAGGCTGTTTGCTCCAAGCCTGTGGTAGGAAGGAGTAGCTGGGATCCCAGCTTGTTGTACTGTTGGGCTTTCTGATGGACAGGTCACCGTGTCCTTCCCTTCAGTGCCACAGTGTGCCTGTCCTTCCCTGGAGATGACCTGGGAATGATGGCTTTAACATGACTGGGCTGCTGCTCTGGGCTTTGCTCGGGTGCATAAAGAAACCAATTCTTCTCTTTAGCTTACAGAAAACACCCAGGGGTTATTATCTATATTATTCTATATTTTCAAGTCAGACCTTGTCTGGCACAGCTGGAGGATCCTGGCACTTCATGCTATGGAACAGTTTGGGGTAGAAGGATTTCAGTGGTCTTCCCACTCCTGTATCCATTGGGCATCACAGAATCACAGAATTGTTAAGTTGCAAGGGACCTCTGGAAATCATAGTCCAACCCTCCTGCCAAGGCAGGGTCACCTTGAGCAGGTGACAGGAATGTGTCCAGGTGGGTTTTGAATGTCTCCAGAAGGGGAGACTCCCCAGTCTCCCTGAGCAGCCTGTTCCAGTGCTCTGCCACCCTCAGTGTAAAGAAGTTCTTCCTCATGTTGAAGTGGAGCCTCATGTTTTAGTTTATGGCCATTGCTCAACATCCTCTTGGTGAGCACCACCAAAGAGAATCTGGCACCATGCTCTTGGCATCTGCCTTTGAGATGTTTATATGCATTAATGTGATCCTCTCTCAGTCCTCTCTTCTCTGGACTAAACAGGCCCAGCTCCCACAGTCTCTCCTCATAAGAGAGATGTGTCCTTATAAAACCTTACCCAGGTCATTCATAGCAGACCAAGTCCCCTTCCCTCCCCAGTTCTCAGCTTTCCATCCTGCTGCCAGAGGCATTTCCAGCAGGGCCCAGCACCAGCCATACCTGGTTCACAGAGCTCCTGGAGGTCCCTGCTCAGCAGTGCCCTCCAAGCTTGCTCTTCCCCATCTCATCCCACAGACACAGTTTACAGGCTCACCTTTAGGGAGACCGGATGTCCAGTGCAATTGTCCTATGTCCTCTTCCTCTCCCTGGATCTTTGTGGGTTGCAAACCCACATCTCTCCTTCAGCCTTTGACCTTCTCCCTCACGTTGTCCTTTTATTCCTGGCAGTTGCATTGTAGTGTGTGGCCACAATGGTGACACTTGTCACAACTTGGTGCTCAAAAGGAGCTCAGGGATCCCCTCCAGGGAGATGTCCTGCTTGGAGCTCTCCAAGATACACAGATCTGGTGTTTGTGGACCTGGAGAATGTTGGAGGTTTCTGCAAACCCTCCCCCATTGTTTCCCAGGAGCCTTTCTTACCCCATCCCTGCTGGTTATGGTACTGCCCCCTCTCTTGGTCCTGTTTTCTCCCCCTTTTCTTCTGTTCCCAGTTCCCTCATTATGGCTCTCCATTTTCCACTGGCAGCTGGACTGCAGAGAGGAGTTTCTCAGCTGGCTACTGCCACCTACCAAAGGCACCACCATCCTCCTCAGGAGAGAGACACTGGTGCTTCTAGACCAGGGCAGGGCTGGGTCCCCACATTGCCATGGGCAGAGTCCCTGGCGGCCCTTGGCACTGCTGCCTGGCCACAGGAGCAGGGATACTGCATGACCAGTGCTGGTGGGGTGCTGTCTCCTCCACCTGACTGCACCTCCTAACTACAACACATCAGATCTCTGATGCAGCACATTTGCATGAGCACAGTGGTCTGCCAGCATCCAGAAATCCCCAGCAAATCCACAAACTCCTCTTTCTACCCAGGGAAGATTTCTGTGTGGGAGAAGAGGACCTGTTGGAGAAGCTTGTATGCAGGATACCCTTTTCACAGGTCATCTGTTCTGGCCCTCCACTGCAACCTTCATGGAGGAATTGTGTTTTGTGATTCCTTCCTCTCTGTTTCACTGTGGATCAGGTTATGTGTGAGTCTTGGGGAGTTTATTTTTCCTGTGAGTCTATTGATAGCCAGCAGGACCTGTAGTGAGCTTAGTGATGAGTGAAGAGTGGGGTCTGGCCCTGACAGCGTGGGGCACTCTGGTGGCCTTGGGGGCTGAGGTGACTTGCACCTTAGAAGTGAAAGGCGTTTCATGCCTGTCCCTGAGGCCCCTTTGCCATGGTGCTCCTCTCCTGCTGGGTGCCCACAGCCTCAGTGGGGGTTTCTCCCCATGGATGTGAGCAAGCAGACGTGGCAGGCCCCACGCCTGGGACTGTCTTGGTGTGTGGATCCATATCAGTGTGAGATGGGCAGCTCCTGTCTGGCTGATGACAACTGTTAAATGAGAAATATATTTAAATACATAGATATGTATATTAAAAAATTAAAATCAATCCTATTAAAGCCACAACACTCAGCAGCTGGAGGCAGTGTGTGCTTTGTGCTGGGCTGTGCTGGGTGAAGGGCAGCCACACAACACGCAAGACACACTTCAAAGTCCCCACTGCAATGGGGGCCAGCCCCACTCTTGGTCACCCCTCAGGTGAGCAGCAGCCTCCTGTCCCAGGCCCACAGTGTGGAGCATCTCCAGCCCCCTCGGGGACACACTGTGGGGGAGTCCTTTCTGATGTCTGGATCAATTCCTGGGTGCTCCAGGTACTTTACCTGGGAGAGTCACTGTGACACATGCACACAGCACAAAGAGCCAGGATGGGCAGGGCTCATGGGAAAGTCACTTTTAATGGTTTATTGCCAATGTTACAAAGGTTGACACATGGTCAGACAGGCGGGAACCACACCAGAGTTGTAAAAACACCAACAAGTCTAGGGTTTTAGTTTATTTAAAAAAAAAAAATCCAACAGTTTGCCTTGGCCAAGCTGACTGCATGTCCTGGGGATGCCTGGAGCCTGAGCCACAGTTGCCACAGCCCCTTGGAGAGCCAGGCTTTGGGTTGGCAGTGAGATGGGCCGGAGGGTCCTGGGGCAATCCCCGCGCCAGCATGGTCCTCCTGAATCCACAGGGCCCTGCTGTCCTGCGTGGCACCAGCCTTGCTCTACTCCTCTCCCCACTTCGCCCTGTTGGCAACAGCAGCAGCAAGAAAGGTGGCAAACACCCCTCTCCATCCATGCTGAGCACCAGCAGTGCCAGCAGCTCCTGCTGACATGGTGCTCTGGGAGCTGCCTATCCCCTCCTGCCCTGCTTGGGAGGACCTGCTGGGACCCCACTGTTCCCAGCCCTGCTGTGAACCCCTTAAGATGCTGGTAATTCCTGGAGCATCAGCACTGTTTCCCTGGGGTGAGCTCAAGACCAGCCCAGTGCACGTTGTCCCTGTCCCAGTGCCCTCTGCCCTGTCACTCCCTGGGGCTGTGGGAGCCCACCTGGCCAGGGTATGGCAGTAAAGACCAAAACCAAAGTTTGTGCTTTGTATACAAGACCCTGCCTACACCGAGGGGCTGGGGAGGAGGTGGCTGTGCTCGCCCCATGGCCGAGGCTGCTCAGACCCCTCAGCCCCTCACCGCCCCAGCAAGCTACAGACATGCACACACACACACACGCATGGGAAGGGGGTCCCCAGGGGGCTGGGGGGCAAGAGAAGGAGGAGAAAGTGTCTGTCTCCCCAAAACCATGTCAGCACTGAGCCAAGAAAAGTGCATTACTGCTCAGCAGCAGCAGGGAGCACAAAGGTGCCAAGTGCCCCTGCCCTGTGCCCAGGTGCAGCCCCCCAGGCATGGCACCGAGTGCCCTGGGTGCCCTGCCAGCAGCTGTCTGCCTCTTAAAACCAAATTTTTACTTTCTGTAAACCAGTCTCCTCCCTGTGGCACCGCTAACCTGAGATCTTGTGATGGAGGGATGTGGCTCAGGTGGGTGCTGTGAGCTGCCAGCGATGGGGATGGGTCTCAGCCACCCAGACCCCGCACAGTGATATGCCACCCCACAGCACCCTGTTTTGTCCCTGCTCCAGGGCATGTCCCACTGCTGCTGTCCCACTGTGGACTGAGTGGGGTGCCCATCTTGCCAGAGTGGAGTTCAGGAGGGTGAGCTGAGCCGCCCAGCCTCTCCCCACCCCTTTCTGCTCTCAGCACCTGCTTCAGCCCAGTAGAGCTGGAGGGCTGGGGCTGGGACTGGCTCCTCTATTCCCCATGGCCTCAGGAGCAAGGAATGGAACATGGGGCTCGGTGCTGCCCCCGGAGCTGGGGGACAGTCAGGGAGGGCTCTGCTTCCCCTGTCCCCCTCGACAGACACTTACAAACACACACAGAGAAAGGAAACCGTAACCTTATAAAAGACACTGAACGCAAACGCCTGCACGTTTGGGGGCAGCCCCGGCCCCGCCGCCGCCTCGGCTCCCCCCACGCCCCTTGGGAGCGGCTGGGCAGGCTCGCTCCATGGGGCTGAGCGGCTGGCGGCCCCCCGGGCGCCTAGGAGCCGATGATCTGGCCAGACCATGTCTCGTGCTTCGTGTGGGGCGCCAGGTTGGTGAGGACCACCTCCACTGCCTGGAACTTCTGGTTCTTGGGAGGGATGGGGCACACCTTGTACGTCACCTCGTCCCCCTCCACTGGGACGTACTCTCCCTCGATGCTGCAGGAGAGGAAAGGAGAGGTGGTGGTGGTGGTGCCCCAGCCAAGAGAGGAACTCCTGCCCCAGACCACCCAGAATGAAGGAATGCAACTGACCCACCAGTTGTGCCTTGGAAAAGAAAACCCATTGATGATGGAGGGTACAGGACAAGCAGAGACCCATGTCCACCCCATGGAGACATCCACACCCCAGCCCACAAGTCTCCAGCTCCATGCTGATGGCATGGCTTCCCTGGGGTCTTCCAGCACCACACAGCCCTGGGACTTACTCAGACACATGCACGAAAATGTCCTCAGTGCCATTCTCTGGGGTGATAAACCCGTGGCCCTGGGAGCGAGAGAACTGCTTGCAGACACCCTTGAAGACGGGGCCAGCAGAGGCACGCGCCGTGCTGCAGGAGGAAAGGGAAGATTTTTCACTGGTGGCCCTTGCCCAGGTGGAGGCACGGGGAGAGATTTGTGCTATGAACATGACAGCTCCAGGCCGAGTGCATGGCACCCACCCACAGCACTCTGGGCAGGGCTGTGCAGCGATGTCAGGCACCAGGTGACAAAGTGCTCCAGGTGCAGAGGGTCCTGCAGGCACTGCAGGTGACCAACTGGACAGTCCCAAACCCGCCAGGTACTTACGCCGAGTAGGTCCTGGTCCTCTTGGTGGGGAGGGGGCTGGGCAGGTCCCGTAGCAGGAGGTTGCCCCGCTCCCAGATGCGGCTGCCCTCCCTCTGGAAGGGGAAGGTGGGCCACACCGGCGACTTGGGGGAGTGCAGGGGTGGCACTGCCGGCGGGGCGCTGGGCTCCGATGACATGGCGGGGTCGCTGGGCTCCTCCGTCTTGGGATCAGGGCAGGTGGGCAGCAGGAGAAAGGATGCCCAGGCGTGTGGGCCTACTGCTGGTGACCTGGGGAGCAAAAGGGGCTGAGGGTTACAAGGCCTTCTGTGAGGTTTTTGGCACAATTTGCTGTCAGGAATTGTTCCTCAGCTCCCAGGCATTTGTGGGAGCAGGGAGCTCCCACATGCTGCCAGCCCTCAGCGTTGGACACCAACCTCCAGCACTGGGAATTGCCCCAGGAAGCCTGTCCCAGCTTGGAGTCACCTGGGATGTTCCAGAAAATCAATCCCAAGGGAAGAACCTGGTTTGTTCAACCTTTCAATTGACAAGATAATCCCACATATTTGAGATGAAGTCACTAATAAGCACACCCTGGGAAAAGGAGCAGTGGAGCCTGAGCTGCCACAGGCAGGGACCATTTTGGGAAGGAACCCCATGCAGTGCCAGCATGCCTGGGCCTCCAGTCCCAGGCTCTGAGAACGTCCCCCATCCTGAGATTGCTGATTAAAAAAGTGAAGAAAAGAGGCTGAGACAATAGGTCAGTATGCCAAGGTCAGGGTTCTGAGGTCTTCTCAGCACAGGAGGTTGCTTTCAGCCCCACAGGATTTAGGGGACAACCCCAATCCCAGCCAGCAGCTGCTGCCCATCCAGACACATTCCTACAGAAAGAAGGAACACCAGGAGACTGTGGTGAGGCTGCCAGCAGCCCTCATGCCCCTCAGGCACCCCAGCCCAGCCACTACACAAGCACAACCTCCTGCTGCTGCCATCATCAGGCTCCAGTTTCTGAAGGCATCATGCCATTTGCAAGGAGTTAAAGCCCTAAGGGGCAGAAACCCTGCAGACAGAGCAATCACAATTGTGGGCACTCTTGTCCTTACTGAAGCACCCCAGCATGAAATTGGAGGGGCTGTGCATTTTTCAGTCTCCCAGATGCTCTGATGTGTGATCAGCACTGCAGCTGCTTGCTGAGAAAAGCCTTGCTCCGTTGATTTTCATTCCAATCAGTTGCTGCATCTGACGCTGGCGCCTCTGTCCCAGGGTGCCCCACGCCAGGGGTTGCTTGAGGGCGCCTCTCTTTGGGTGCACTGGGTGGGGGCTCACCCATTTCCATTGCTCCTCAGGAGTTTCCATCACTTGGAGCTGAGGAGCCCAATATCCCATGGATCCCATCCTCTTCTCCAGCACCCCTATCAGCCCTTTTCCACCCCACTGGGGCGCATGCAGCTTCTTTTAGGACAACACCTGCACACACCAGGAAACACAGAGAATATTTAATTTCTTTTCTGACTCACAGTGGCCTTTTGAGACACAAAGGCCCTGGGGGGATGCACAAAAGGGGGTCACCTCCACTCTGAAATTAGCAGGCACCAAGGACATGGGAAAAGATTTCTAGAGCAGCTCAAGTGTCAAGGAGGGACCAGGCAATTCCTGTTCCCCTCACCCACCTCCACCTTCTTCCTCTGCCAGGGGCTGTGCCTGCCAGTGAGCCCCCATGGCTGCCAGTCCAGCTTGGATTGCCCCCATTTGGGCAGCCCTCAGCCAGCCTCCTGACAGCTACCCCCTCTCAGCCCTGCAGAGCTTCACCCCCTGGCCCAGGCAGTAAAGACCACACCAGAGTCCTACTCCAAGGCAGAAGCCACCATGTTCCTCCTGCCCTCTGAGACAACTTCCAGTTGTGGCTGCAAACCCCTCCAAACTGTCTTTCCCTTTGCTGGCTCCCCACCCACCGCCACACCAAACCCTTCCTGTGCTTCAGTAGCTCCTCTCCTCCATGCAGTAACTGGAGCATGCACATCTGCCTTTGCTTCCATCCCACCCCACACAGGGGCTGCTTAGCTCCTGCTTCCATGCCCAGGTTCAGCATCTACTTCCCCCAAACCCTGGCTCAGCATCTCCTTGTTCCATTCCCAGGCTCAGGCTCACATCTCCTTTCTCCATGCCTAAGAAGCCCAGCAAGGCTCAGGAAGCACCCAAGTGAGAAACCCCAAAGCCAGGCCAGACCCCAAACTGCTTCACAGCTCCTATCTGTGCCCCCATTTGACCACCCTGCCTGTGCTGGTGAGCAGTCTGGCCACTTTAGAGCACTTTAGAAGTGATGTGATTCCCATGCATTTCTGCAGGGTTTGTCACCTTCCTAGGAGGTGTCAGGATTGGAGGAGTGGGATGATTTGAGGGAAATAGCCCTCAGTTCTCTGCCACACCACGAAGCTGTCACTCTGAAAATGGCCTCACCAGGGTGGTGCACCTCCTCTGTGTGGCTTTCTCTGACACAGGAGGCCTTTCTGTTCCCCCATCAGTTTAGGGACAATGGAGGGTATTTAACCTGAATAAGGATGCTTGGAGCAAACTATTAGTATGCTGAGGGAGTTGGTTGGCATCCACAAGGGGCTGGAAAGATGGAAGTTTCCCAGAGGCAAAATTAAAATAAGAGGCAAGGAGGGGGAGCTTGCAGGGACAAAATGGTGTGCTCTGATGAAGTGGCAACCAAGAAGGGGTTTACTCCAGGTTCACCTGTGGGACCAGCCCAGGCCCAGGTGCCCTGGAAGGCTCCCTGTTTTGGGGGATGAGTGGTGAAGAACAGGAGCACTGCTGAGGAGGCAGACAGTCTGCTCCTGAGAGCTGAGGGCAGCAGCTCAGGGGGCCCTCCTGGGCTGCTATTTGCCCCTAGGAGCTGAGCTTGCTCCTAGTGGGAGAGCAAGCGAGGTGCAATCCCCCACAGGCACTCTGAGGGCTCTCTGGATGGCCCAGGGGGATGTTGGGTGGCAGCTCACTGGGATAAACACGGGCACGGGGCACAGCAAGGCTGTAGGATCCCCATCCTTAGTGGATGCACTGCCTGGACATGTCACAGAACTGCCTGCTCTATCTCCTGCTTGGAACAGGGGCTGGAGCAGAGATCCCTGTCCTGGAGCCAGGCTGAGGCTGTCTCACTCAGCCAGCAGCACTCAGTCCCTCTTCAGCACCAGGATCAAGCATCCCAGATTTGTTGGTCAGCCTTGGTGCCCAGCAGCTGAATTCCTGGCTTTGGTGGTGTTGGTGAAGCTGAGGCTGCATAGGAGCTTGGCACATGGGGGTCTCCAGGGCTGTATCCTACGTTCCACTTCATTTAAATCCCTGCTGCAAACAAAGGGACCGAGGAAATTCAACTCAGGACAAAAGCAAGCCTGCTTGCTGAAAGAAGAGTGGGGACACGAGCATATCTTCACCAGTGTCTCCTGCCCTCCCAGCCCAGACACAGACCAGGGAAAACCTCTGCTGTCCTCCTTCCCTCCCTGCTCTGCACCCCACCATCCTCTCCCCAAGCATTTGTCCACAATGCAGCTCCAGGAGGGGACAAGGAGGGAGTACCTCGGCACAAGAGGCATTTTCACCCTCTCCTCAATCTCCTGTGGTCACAGTAATCTCTGCTGAGGATGAGAGCATCTCTCCCCACCTCAGGTCTCTCCCGGCCTGGCTGACACCACCCCACGACACTGTCCACTCCACGCACGTATACAGTGCAGGGACGGAATCCGGGTCACTTGAGGAAGCAAGCGGAGAGACTGCAGCAGCCCGGCTCTGCCGCGGGGCACGGGAAGCCTTTCCAGAGTAACCACCCTCCCCTGCCACTGCTGGACTCCACCTCGCTCCTCCCTGTCTCCTCCTGGTGGCTTTGCTTCGAGGGTCTCCCGGGGTGACAGTCCTCCGAGCCAAGAGGAAAGTGGCTGCAAGCCCAGGGCTTCCTGAAAGGATGCTCTTTATAAAAAACATCACCTTCCCTGTCCACCTCCTCTCCTCCCCCCCCAAAAAACCATCTCAAAGACAAACCCCAGAGCCCTCTGGTGACAGGGTCTTCTTTGGCAGCAGAAGGCAGCTTTGCTTTTATATTTTTGGGAGGGCAGGCTCCTGAGCAAGCGGAGCTGACAGTCAGGAGCCCCTTGCAGGCGGAGGCAGGAAACCCAGGCCAATTAAGGTAGACAGGCAGTAGACACATCAGCTTTTATCTCGAGATCCAAGTACCCCATTCATCAGCAGAGACTGAAAGGTCTTCGGTTTATCAAATAAAATCACTGTCTCTCTCCCCTTCTTTAAAGCCAAACACATTGTCTTGGGTGCTGGCTGTGACCTTGTTTAACTAAACAGCCTTTCAAGGCCCGCTAGAAGGGGGGAAAGAGCCTTTTGAAGAGGCAGCAGCCTCTGTCTGCCACTCCCCGTTCATTAGTGGCAGCGAAAAAAGCCCCCTTACGCTGCCTCGCCCGGGCGAGGGAATACATATTTAATTAGCTTCATCGCCCTGCTGAGCCGGCCCTCCCGGGCGGCGTTTCTTTGTGCTCCTTCCCGTCCGCTGGCACCCCCGGCATGCCCGGGATGATGCACTGGCGGATGGGTGGCCGCTTGGCTGGCGGCCCTCACGCTCCGGCTCTGGACGTGACCCTTCGGCGGCCACACCGTCGCCTGTATGGGTAGCTCCTTTTCACGGCGCCGCTTCTTCTCTTTGTGAATCCCCAGCTCGGATGCTGCCTGCATCTTTGTGAATCCCCAGCTCGGATGCTGCCGGTCACCACACTCGGCTCTCCCCGAGTGCCACTGCTCCCCCCGCCCCAGCCAAGGAGCTGCAGGTTAATTTCCCTCTGCTGCCTTTTGCAGCAATCTCCTGCACGGGCTCTCCCATGCCACTCTCCATCACGTTTTCACGTTTTCTCCATCCCTTGCGACTGCCAGTGGCCTCAGTTCAGGAATCAGGTTTACTACCCCTCTAAACCACCCCCCCCCCCCCCAGTAGAAAAAAGCTCTGTGTATGTCAAAGAGACACCCCATCTCCACAGCCAGCTGCCAGCAGCCATCTCCTCACCCCATGGAGCACAGAAAGCAATGCTCTGGCCCGCTGCCATTCTCGGGGAGGCTGATGCCCCCCCAGACAGACTCAGCTTGTCTAGACACAGGCTGAAACTGAGAAGAGCTACACCCCTCCAGACGCATGAACACGTCCCCAGAGCTCAATGCAAGAACAAAAATCCTATTTTTCCACTGCTGGTCATATTCACCTGCCGAGGGACGCAATAACAACACGGTGGCCAGCAGAGATCCCAGGGGGGCTGCCATGAAGGGCAGGAACCAGCTGAGGAACCACGATGGCTCCAGGCAGGGTTTCCGTGAGCAGGGCCACTGCAACACTGGCTGGGCTATGTTTCTCCATCCTTCCTTCCTCGGAGAAGGCTCACAGCCTTGGTGTCTGGCAGATTTTTATAAATGCTGTCTCTGTCTGATGCTAATGAAAACCTCTCAGCTCCCCCCTTCCCGTTTTTGGTCACCAGATCATGTTAAGAGTTAAATACCAAGCAAAGCCATTTTCTCACCTACCCTGCCTATTACAAACCCCTTTGAAGAGACAAATTACTATAGGAAAAATAAAATTAGGCGGTTTTTGGGCAATGCACACTGACAGCATCCCCTCCCCAGCTAAGCCAATCACACTCCCAACTCCAGAGATCTTTGCTGAGATAGTCTCGCCTACGATACAGCCTGCTTAGCGCTAAAATATGAATGTCACCTTTATGGATTGATTATGAAAAGCTCCCTTAGTCAGTGCTGGGCTGCCCAGTTCTCAGAGAGGCCATGAGGGAAAGCAAGCAGGCTGACAAACGCAAAGGAGAAGCAAAGGGAGAAACCATCATGGAGGCTTGATTTACCTTTAGAGCATGTATGCATAACCATCATTCCCCAATACCAAGTTTGTGAGATTTATTTACTTTCTTGTGATGGTTTTTATTTTTTTAATTAGCATAGTATCTGTTCAAAGACATGGCACAGACATCTTCGTCTGTGTCCTTCCTTCCTCCTTTGTGGATCTAACTTGCCATCGGCAGGAATAGTGCAGCCAGTCCAAAGAAATCCCAGTTCCAGCCCCCATCACTATCAGCCTACTTTAATAAGTCAGATTTTTCACAAATTGCCTCCCGCTCACCCGGCAATCCGAGAGCCGGATCCCAGCTGAGCTCAGCCCTCCGTGGCAAAGCCCTGGATTATTTGCCCCCAAGCCAAAGCAGACGTGCAACATTGCCGCCGCCACCCCAGGGGAGTTATTGTTCCTGAGGCTGGTGGGGAATAACCAAACCGGAGGAGGGAAGTCACGCTTCATCCTCGCACCTCTCCACCGTCAAAAGGAAAGAGCAGGTTTCAAAGAAAAAGGTGGTCCGTGAAGTTTAATCTCCAGCTACAATAGCCCTGGCGCGCTGCATGGCCATTGTGCCTGCCCTTACCCACCTCCTTAGCAGCGACGGGCTCCCTGGAGCTGCGCTCTGCAGAGCATCGGGGCTCGGAGGGGCCGGACGCTGCTCCGCTACCGTGCGAGGAGCAGCGGTGTCGCCTGCAGCCCGGCTCCGGGGGCTGTCTCGGCTGCCTGCCTGCCGGCTGATGGATCTGCGCTGTCTGATGTGGGGATGGATGATGTGCGCCTCGAACACACACGCATCCGCACGCCTTCCCCTGACGTCAGGGCCGGGCCAGGGAGAGCGGGCAGGTGGGAGGGATCAGCCCGGTCAATTCTGAGCTAGCTGGGCTTAAAGGAGAAAGTCTGTGTGGGGGGCCGGAGGTGACGAGGGTCGGCCCCGGGGGGCTGCATCGCTCCGGTTGCGCAAAGTGACGCACGCCGGTGGCACAGCCGGACGCAGTGGGGCAGCCCCACGGGCTGTAGGGACAGCAGGATGGGGTGTGCGCTGCAGGCAGGGATGCAGACAATGTCCCTCACAATGGGTGAAACCTCTCCCCCGTCACCCCAATCCCACTCGTGCCCTGGAGCCGCTCTTCCCGCCTGCCCAAGCACCCCTGGGTACTACAGTAGGAGAGAACAGGAGGCACATGCCACAAACCCCTCTTACTGCCCCATTCCCTCGGGCTCACAGTCAGCCATCACAAACCCACGTGCTTTCCAAGGGTCTCATTTCTATCAGTGCACTGTGCCAAAAGATCTTTCCTTTCTGTTCTCCCCCGTGCTTGTGTGACCGTGCTCAGGGGAGCCACCTCTGCGGGCAGAGACCATG
The DNA here is from genome assembly GCF_012460135.2 of Molothrus ater. NCBI lineage: Eukaryota > Metazoa > Chordata > Aves > Passeriformes > Icteridae > Molothrus > Molothrus ater. The sequence continues at coordinate 48,913,951 of NC_050482.2, forward strand.
CCCTGAATCAGCCTGAGAGTTTCTCTAGTCGGGGTGTAGGGCAGTGGGACGAGGGCAGAATCGTTTGCTGAGTCCAAGGGCGAGGAGTAATGGGATTTAAATTACAAAGGGCAAGATTGATGTTAGACATTAGAAAACACTTTCTAACAGAACAGACAGTTAATTACTCAAGTAGATTGCCTGGCCAAGCACCAGGGTCTCCATCACAGCAGGCTGGGCAGGCATAACTCAGGGGCGATTTAGATGATATCAGCCTCATTTTGGAGTAGAAAGGTAGTCGATATCAGCACTTTACCAAGCAAGTCCCTGTGATCCTGGAATAAAATTTACAACAACCTGGAACAACCATGGTGCAGTGTCAGTGCTGCAGGGAGCTGTTATGGGCAGCCTGTGACCTTAAACTCTTTCCTTGATACATTCTAAGTAGCTGAACATGGTGATGCTAACTAGACCTGTTCCACAAACACCCTCAGGGCTGCAGGGTGGCACACAAGTTGTGTGGGAACCACGAGGCATGGCACAGAGTCAGGAGTGAGGGTTACAACTGCTCCACCTGGTTGTATCCATCCATCCATCCATCCATCCATCCATCCATCCATCCATCCATCCATCCATCCATCCATCCATCCATCCCGGTACTGGGTGTTGATATGGGGCTGTCCCAAGGGCTTTTACAGAGGGATGAGATCACAAAGCACTTGTCTCTCTCCTGTCAATGAATTATAATGCAGAAAAAAGCTCCACAGGCAGAAGAGAACAGCCCTTGGCAAGGGCACCAAGAAGCACTGAAACTCCAAGTGTTAGTGAGTTCTGCCATTGCCCATCACGCTGTTTGTGGCTTTTCAAGGAGTATTCCAGGACAGAACAGGAGCTCCATTCATGCCCTACAGACACCACAAGTCTTATCTCTCCAGTTTACTCTTCAGAACTTTGCAAAAGAAGGGGAGAAGGCTCCAGCTAGCTCTCAGTCTTCACTCTGAGTTTATCCTGAGATGGCTTCTCCTTTCTTGGGGGACAGCTTTGGCTCTCCCACATAAAGGCTCTTGATGGAAAATGCACAGGAACTTGAAGTATGTTTGGCTGGAAGGTGACTCTGGGCATGTGCTGCAGCGGAGGAGGCAGAGAGTCTATAGCAGGCATGCTTTAAAAATGATAAAAGGAGAAGAGGGGAAGCTTTGATCAACGAGAGTGGGAGTGGGGGTGCCAGAGATGCCTGCAGAGATGGAAGCACAGGCAGGAGCGGGGAGGACTTTTTATGTGAGAAGATACATAATTCCTTTGGAGTCAATCAAAGGAGGGCCAGAACTGTTGAGATGCAAATTACCACTCACCTCCCCTAGCATTCCTGAGCCAGTTTTCTCCAAGAGCCATGGGCATGTGGGGACAGAGAAAGTCTTAAACCAAGTAATTTGGGGGCCCCTTTCATTTTCCTCAAAGGTTCCAATCCTTCAGGTAACTTCAAATATTATTTTCCAGTTTTCCTGTACAATCAAGAGAATGATAAATGTCTGGTATTTTCTCTGAGGGACAGAAAAACTCTTCTGCAACCCCTGGATTCCAGCAGCTAAAGCTTAAAAAAAAAAAAAACAACCCAGCAACTGAGAATCATGCTCTGAAATACTGGAAAAGCTCCAGTACTGCTGAGAGAGACTCTAGAGACTTTATGGCTATGTGTAAAAAAGTATGTACAGGCACTGTGGATTTCTGGGTATTCACCATGTCAGTGTTGCTGGGAGGAGACAACTCAGCAAAACCAAGATGTTTTCACATCATCTCCAACAGCAAGACACTTCAGCAGCAGCAATAAATATAGTGCAACTCTGAGCACTACCATTAGCTGAGGCAACACCCATATTCTAGAGAGCATAATTTGGCTTTTGTTTATATTTTTACATTGAAGACAGCATTTATGAAATATGGAATTCCTCCAGGGAGAAAACCTAGGTGGGAACAGAGCAACATCAGTCATGCATAGACAGCCCAGGCATGCACCACTTGGGACTGGGGAGGGGCTACCTGTAGAAAGTGAGACTGGAAACAATTTCCCACAGCCTGGGATGTTACTGGTGGAGGCTAAAACACTGACAGCCAGACTCAGCTCTGGAGTGACTGTAGCCTGGTACCAGAGGCAGAGAAGCTCATCCGACGCTACCCTCACCAGCTTTCTCTGCACACATTTCAATTCAGTTTCCCCAGCATGAAATCGAAGTACCTGCAAGTTTCAGCAAAACACACAGCTGCAGAGAGAAGAGGAATCTTATTGTCCTTACTGAGGAATGGCCCACAGCATCAATCCTTGCTGGCAATCACAGAGCTGAAACAGGAGAGAGTTTCTGCACATCTTGCTTGGTCTGCACTTTACAGCACATGAAAGACCTCACTCATAGGACCCAAGACAGTGTGAAGCAAGGCCCTGCAGATCTCACACAGCTGGTTTTGGGAGCTGTGGATAAGGCTGAAGGAAGATGTGTCTGCTTTGTATTGGGCACCCAAAAGCCCCTGATGGGGCATGGGTATTGAAAGCGTGGAAAATGTCAGCTCAAGAATGGGCTAGAAATGGAAGTATGATATGACTCTGTCCAAATTCACTTCTTTCCATTTCCCATGTTCTCCCAGGTATTTCAGTCTACTATTCCCTGAGCACATGCCCCTATTTAACCCTACAGTTCTTATATATAAGCACCCAGAGTGATTACCTTGCCAAAACCACCAGTGCCTAAATTCTCTTTGCTTGTGTGATACCAAAGCTATTTCTTCCCCTGCCATCAGGACAGGGTTGAGAACAATTCGCTCTCCTGAAGCAGCTACAGACACCTGCAAAAGCTGCACTAGATAAAGGTCAAACTTTGCACTGCCAGACCTGCATGAGGCCAGGACAGAGCAGCAAGGGATGTGGCATGTGTGCCAGCAAAGCTGTGCAGTGCCGAGATTAGCACAGCCCTGAGTGGAGTGCAGGAGAAAGGAGCCTTTGTAAGACTCCCTGAAGTAGGACAAGAGCAGCAAGAAACGCTGGGGATTTGGGTTGAGGTGTTCTGATAAAGTGTGTCTGCTGTGCTGGCAGCAGAGCTCCTTGCTGAGACAGTAGATGCTGCTGCAAGGAAAATGCTGCTCTTCCAGGTGACAGGGGAAATCTTGTTTCTGGGACCCTATTTAATACTAACATGCCAAACATGGGCAAACCAGCCACGTTGATTTAAAAAAAAAAACAACAACCCCACAACCTAATAGACCCTGATGAAACAGAGAATTGAGAAGAAATCAACACCTCCTTGTCCAAGACAGGTACCTTCTTAATGAGGCCTAACCAGGGTATTTCCAACCTTGTTTCCCCCTCCCTTTCCCAGACAGTTCAGCATTTAATGATTTCTTACCTAAACTGCTCGTTACTGTCCCTCCACACGCTGCTGGGGAGCGTGGGGGATGACACACTTAGCCTTAGCATCAAAGCCATGATGCTGACAGTGCAGTTTTCACTGTCAGCCAGGGATGTTTGGTTTTCCTGGCAGATCTTTTTTTAAGCACACTTCAAACAACCTCCTTTCATTTCCCTGACAAACCTCAGATGTTAGCACACCCCCTTGTTTTTATGCCATCCCTCATGCTGCTTCTCCCTCACACTGATTCCCTCACTGCAGAACGCACCGAGGCCTCAAAAATTATCCAAGGGGGGTTGGTTTCTTTTTTGGCAATTAACAGTCAAATTATTCCAGCTCTGTATGGTGGCAGTTTGTCCCTGAAAAGAACCTTGACCTAAGCACTGGGCAGACACAGTGAGGGACTTCCAGGTGCAAAGAGGATTATAAACCCACTCAGGTTTGCTGGAGATGTGGGCAAACAGCTGAAGAATTGGCAGAGACTTTCATCTTTGGGCTCCTGAGCACAAGAGAGACATGGAGCTCCTGCAGCAGGTCCAGCAGAGGGCAACAAGGATAATCAGGGCACTGGAGCTCCTCTCTTCTGAGGAAAGGCTGAGGGAGCTGGGCCTGTTCAGGCTCGGGAAGACTGAGAGGGGACCTCATCAATGTGTATCAGTACAGGAAGGGTGCCAGGAGGCTGGAGCCAGGCTCTTCCCGGTGGTGCCAAGCAATAGGACAACAGGCAATGGGGCAGAAACTGGTGCACAGGAAGTTCCACCTGACCGTGAAGAACTTTTTTACTGTGCAGGTGCCTGGCCACTGGAATAGATTGGAACAGATTGCCCAGAGAGGCTGTGGAGTCCCCCTCACTGCAGAAGGAACGCAGGAATCCTCTGGATGCAATTCCTGTGCCGTGTGCTTTGGGATAACCACGATACCAAAATGGCTGGAAAACAAACTTTCTAACACAATCTGAAGCATTAGAAAGCAGGCATTCTTTATCTACGTAGGATACACAGAAGACTATCTCTGAAAATTTCTATTCTCTGTTATTTAACAACTCTGCTTGAGCAGGGAGGTTGGACCAAATACCCCACCGTAGTCCCTTCCTATCTGACCTGTTCCGCGCTGCTGTGATCTTTGCTGCCCTATATGGATTGAAGTTTACGAAAATGATAAATTAAATCGGAATAACTGCAGTCGGGAATTGTTCTAGCTGTGGCACGGGGGAAAGTGCCCGGAGGTGGAGGGGAGGGAACTACACAGCATCCCTACAAAGGACGCCCGGGCACTGAGCCCCTCTCCACTTTTATATCGGCCAAAACCGGCCCCCCGGCAGTCCCCGGATCCTGCCCCGCTCCGGGGTCAGCGGGGGGCGGAGCCCGGCCCGGCCCGGCCTGGCCCCGCCCTGCCTGAGGACGGACAAAATGGCGGCGGCGGGGCCCCGCCCCGTGTCAATCAAGGCGCGCGACCCGCCCGCCGAGCGCGATTGGTTGCGGCGGCGCCGGAAGTGGCGCGAGGCCGGGGCGCGCGGTGCGGCTCCGCGTGCGGCGGGCGGGTGAGGGGCGCTCCCGGCACCTCGCGGCACATCCCGGGCGCTCCCAGGCCTGTTTCCTTCGGGACAGCCGGGACACCGCCCCAACGGGCTCCGAGCCACACGTTCGGCTGCCTTCCCAGCCCATTGCTCCAAGCCCTCCCATTCCCGAGGCTGTTGGCGTCTCCTCGCCCCCCGGCACCATGTTTGTCCTGGTGGAGATGACTGACACTGTGAGAATTCCTCCCTGGCAGTTTGAAAGGAAACTGAACGAGTCCATTGCTGAGGAGCTAAACAAGAAATTGGCCAATAAGGTAAAGCATGGGTCACGTATAGGTTGATGCAGGCATCCCAACATCCCCGAGCGTTCCTTCCTTGTGTTTGTGCCTACTGAGGTGCGTGGGTGAGGTGTCAGAGGGGTTTAGATGTGAAGGCCATCCCCTACCTCTGTAAACAAAGAGACAGCCACGGATCATCTCAAAGGGGACATTTTTCTAATGGCCGATGTTGTAATGGGAAGATACTGAAACACCAGATGGGGCAGAGGAGCATGGAAGAGAAGTGAGAGCAGCTGCTGCTTTGTGTTAAAAGGAGCAATCCAAAATGCGGTCTGAAAAACAAATGAAAAATAATCCATCCAGTGGGGAATTTAAAGACAAAAACCCTATGTAAACACATGTAGAACAGTAATACTGGAAAAGGAATGAAGCTGTTAATAGCTGATTTGGTCCGTGCTTAGTAATTGAGATACTTGGTGGCATTAAGAAGTTGGTCTTTGGTGCAGGATATAAAAAGTGTTTTCTGGTGGACCTGGAGGTCAGAGTTTCCCTGTGCAGCCCCAGGATTGTGATTAGTGTATGGCTGTCAACACGGGGAAGGTGCAAAACTCAAAATGCAGCTGTAAATGTGAAAGGAGCTCAAAAGAGCAAGCTGAAGGGGTCGAGGGTTGTGAATAGCAGATTATACAGGCAGGTTATGAAGAGCAAAAGTCTTCTCTCTTCCACTGATGACTGGTAGATGCCTCAAATTTTGTAGGCAGTGAAGCTGTCTCAGAAGTAGCAGAGAAACCAAGAGTTTGCCTCGTGTCTCCCCAGAGCTAATATAATATTATACCAAGTATTATAATATTATTATACTAATATAATATAATATAATATAATATAATATAATATAATATAATATAATATAATATAATATAATATAATATAATAGCAAGCCTAGAGGCTTCTGAGAGTGTAACTCTAGCAAAAAACTTGTGTAGCATTGGGACAAGCTGTGAGGCTGGTGAATGATGGGCAGCTGTTTACTGTCTTGGCAGCTCAGGTTCTCTCACCACTGACAATTTCCCCAAGGGTTTCTCTTTGTAGCAGTGGTCTTTCCAGTTCTTTCCAGTGCCAGTGAAAATGTGCTCCCACAACATTTGGATTGGGGTTCCTCTATGCTGCTGGTGGTGTTGGAGGCAGTGTTCCAAAACAGACTCCATCCCATCTTGCCACCCTTCTGTTTCTGCCTTTTGAAAAGGTGTGCATAACATATAAATTCCATAGTTTGCTTGATTTTACCTGGTGGGTTGCTTGATTTACTGCTCTTGATTTTTTTTTTCTTTTGTCAGGTTGTGTACAATGTTGGGCTCTGCATCTGTCTGTATGATATCACAAAGCTGGAGGATTCATACATATTTCCTGGGGATGGTGCATCACATACCAAAGGTAAGTGCTTTTCCTCAGTTATATTGTGTTGTAGAAGGTTAATTAATGATCTGGAAATGTAAGCTGAGTTCGTTTGTTAGGGACAGTAGCCTTAACTGTGTTCCTGTCAAGAGGGCAAGAAGAACATGGTGAAAGTCTCTTATTTTCTTTTGGGTGCAAATACAGCTTTAAATAGCCAGTTCTTCTTGCCTTCTGCAGCAGCCCATCTCTGTTCTACAGTTAGAGCCATTAGAGTGTGGGGTAAGGGAAGGGTTAATTTAGTTGAAAATTTTTGAAAGTCTGCCCACAGAAAATAAGTTGTAATAATTGGTCTGCATTTCTCTGATATTTTTTCTTTTTGAAGCTTACTTTCCCTAGCTAGGATATGAAACCTATTTCTACATATAGCATTTGCACAGCATTTTATGCTCTTGTACTAGCTGGAAGTTTTATGACACTTTTGTTGAAACTTAGACAGATCTGGTTCATCATACATTTCTTGTGATTTTTTTTAATAAGAAATTACTAATTTCTCTACTTTGACTCTTGGCAAATCTGAGTAAAAACTGGAAGTAAGTGCATAAAAGTAAATTTCATTTTTTTTAAAGTTAAAATAAAGGTTTAAACTGGTAAGAGATGTATTTTTCTAGTTTCAGTTTACAGTGTGTAATCCTAGGTTGAGCACATGAAATATCTCCTGTTAGAAGGGAACTGCACTGGCTATATGTGCCTTCCCTTGTCTAAATTTTAACTCCAGTGGAACTCATTTCCTGCAAATAAAAGCTTCTCTAATACTGAAGGAGGACGTCGGACTTTCCTGCTTGCTTTAATCTCCATCCAGCTCCTCAACTTAGAATTACTCCTTGAACTGAAAGAAGAGAACTTTTCTCTCTGAGCTCAGGAGAAAAGTCTGCTTTCAGAATCTGGGGTAGCACTTAAATAAATTCTGCTGTGTCTGGTAATAACTCCTTTATAATGTACTGCCTAGCTTTATGTAAAAGAGGAGCACTGAGGAGGTACAGCTGCAATGATGTTAAATTTGTCAGAAGCATCCTTTGGCTGATTGTCTTGGTGTAGCATTCTTGTAATAACAAATGCTATGTACTTAGTTAGAAACATTTTATCTAGCTTGGAGGAAAAGTCCAGTTATGTTAGAGAACCTTGTTTAATCTGATAATACTTGATTTAAAAGATTTCATTTAATGAAAATACAGCATTGCAGACAAAGATAAAAGGCAGAAATATTACAAGAAATTATAAGTTCAGCTGATACTCTTGACCATGAGCATTGTGCTTCCATCATAACTTAATCAGAGGCCATGCTCCATGTTTATCTCTTTCTTTCTGTGAACTTCTTGCAAAACTGGGGAGCTGGGAACAGGACACTGCTGATCAGCTGCTGCCAGAATTTGTACAATCTAGTTAGGAATCAGAACTCTTATTCCCATTTTTCTATCTAATCAGTGCCTGTAAAGAAGTTGTAAAAGAAACTGGGTGTTTTAGAGGGCATATAGGATGTGGGATTTTGTTTTAATGGCTGCCACCCTGTGGGAGGACTGTAGTTTACTAACATGGACATAACATTAATGATCTGTTTTCTTTTAAGTGCATTTCCGCTACGTGGTTTTCCATCCCTTCCTGGATGAGATTCTGATTGGACAGATTAAAAGCTGCAGTCAGGATGGCGTCCACGGTAAACTGCAACTTCTGACATTAGGGACACATGAGCTGCAGAGTCCTTGGGGCTGTTGAGACACTGATTTTGGCTGGAGTAATGCTCTCTGTGGGCTGGTTAGTGGCTATTACTGGCCTCTAGTGCTGCTCTGATCTGAGGGTGATTGGTAGTTTGAGCCTGGCAGCTTCTCCTGACCTTAATGGTTTTGTCCACACTCCCTTTTGCCCAAGAATAATAGGCAAACCCATCTGGAGTGCGGACTGGTTTCTTTCCTTGCTTCAGTTAACAGAATTTGTTTTTTTCAAAGTGGAACTATTTCCTTGTGTTGGTCTGATGTATTTTTTATTACAGTGTTGTGCAAATTTGTGTTCATTTCCTGTACCTGAAAACGTGTCAGGGAAATGTCTTTGTGAGCACACAGTGCTGCCAGAGTCATGGAATATATAATTGATGAGTTGCTTTCCTTTCCTCTCGGAGTCTTCCATACAAGGGAGCTCTGCTGCTCAGTTGTTAAATTAGGACAATAAGGGTTACCTTGGCTGCTTTTGTTGCTGAATTTGGGCATGGTCCATTCCCTGATAAAATTCAACATAATGAAATCTTAAGGGGGATGTGCGGGCTGTTCTAACTTTATATCAGTCTTTATTTAACATACTACATCTGTGATTTCTAAGCTCTTTTTTGTCACCGACCTCTATAGCATCTGACTCATTTCTTGGAACGCTTTCATTTCCATTCCTGCTCCAAACAACCTTTTCCTTTCCCAGCAGGCACGAAGACTGTGCCCTCTGTTGCTGTATGTACTTTCAGCTGGGTGGTTGCTTTGCGGCCAACTGAAATTGAGCATTGTGGCTCAGAGAATAATTCCTGCATAATCTCACTGTCCTTCCTGAGAGAGGAAGGAAAATGAGCCTAGAAATGCATTTTAGGAATTGCTGTGGAACGTCATTTGCAAAGAATTGTTTCAGTCTTAACCAAATTATTTTCTCCACAGTTTCTCTTGGATTCTTTGATGATATTGTCATCCCACCAGAATCCCTGCAGCAGCCAGCTAAGTTGTATCCTTTGATCACCTTTGATAACTTCACTACTTCATTTCAAAAGATTGTGCAGTGCTGGCCCAACAGGCATTCACCACTGCAACAATGAAGGTGCTCAGCAGCAGAAGCTAAGCCCTTCTGTCGGGCAAGGCCCACAGACTGTTATCACAGCTAGACAGGCCCTCACGCTCATTAGGTTTTGCAGGATCATTGTGCCTGCTGATGGAAATGAATGGCAGTGTCCCCTGCACAGTTGTAATCCTTGCCTTCAGTCTTGGCTGCTGCTGAAGATAGAGTGCAGGTTTTACCACATCATGTAATGTCTACATACGTGTGTATCTAATGTAAACCAGTGTGGTAGGCGAGGTTGTCTTGGGTCTGAGGAGTTTTGCTTGTCTGGGGGTCTTTTCTGCTGCTAGGTGTTTTTGGGGAATGTGTAGACAAGCAGCATACAGCTTGATGCAGGAAAATCAGAAAGATGGGGGTCCTGGGCTGTGCAGACAATGACCTGGGACGGCACATTGCGGTTTGGAAAATAACTGTGAAAAGGCTTTGAATGGAGCCTATTCTCAGAACTGCCAGAAAGTGATCTGTCAGGCAGAATGCTGTTCCCCTCCTTAATCCTTGGCCAGTGATGAAGCAGAGCAGGTGTGGGTGTGGGAATATGAGACAGAAGAAGGGGCCCATGACCTTTACATGGACATTGGGGAAGAGATCCGCTTCCGAGTCGTGGATGAGACGTTTGTTGATACGTCACCGACCGGTCCAAGCTCTGCCGAGGCTTCTACTTCAAATGCTGCAGAAGAAGTCCAGAAGAAAGAGGCACCCTACACTCTTGTGGTAACTATGTGCATTAGTTCTTACGGCTTTGTGAGTGTTGTGGTTTATTCAGTGTCTAAAATAGCTCCCCTTTCCCAAGGAACTGATTGCTTTAAGCTGACCATGAAGCAGAGTCACCAAATGAAAGGAGTGGAAAAGGGGGAAATGAGGTTGTTTTTGTGGGTGCTCTGTTTTCTGAGTGTTTTCACTGGAACACTTTGTGATTGTTGGTGGTTCTCCCCGAGAGGCTGATTTAAAGCAAACTGTGTGTGCATGAAGAGCACAGAGCTGGGAGCAACACATCAAGGTCTATGTGGCAACTGAACAGTCTTTCCTTGCAGTGTTCTGGCATAAAACCTGAGTACAGTGCATGAGGAAGGTGGATCTGAACCAGTGGCAGCTGTGTTCTGTAACCTAGACAGGAAAGATGATGTATTTTTAGGCATTTTCCTCTGTTCTCTATGCAGTTTACAATTGCATGCTCTGCTCTCCTCTCTGTGAACAGGGATCAATCAGCGAGCCAGGCCTGGGCCTCCTGTCGTGGTGGACAAACAGTTAGCTGCCAGCGGAGCCTGCTCCACAGAAAGTCTTTCCGGTGGATGTTTGGGGGACAATGGGACCCTGCTGGTGCTCATTGCTCCTCTGAAGCTGAATAAGAAATTAGATCTGCCATTCTGTTTTCCCTTCAGCTTCCAAACTGCCAGAGATAGACAGCTGCTTTCAAGAAGCGTCTTCACTGATGTGCAGAAGTGAATTTACAAGCACAAAAAGCCTTGAGCACAGCAGCTACGAACTCAGCTGGAGCTTTGGTCTCTTGCCTCAGAGGGAAAATTGTGGAGGTCTTTGCTTGCCTGAATCAAGTAAAGAGTTGACTTTAGTGAGTAAAGGCAGAAGAGAATACCTATCGAGAAGTATCACTCCTTAGGCTGAGAGCTGGATCTCAGAGGAGTAGGAACCTGCCCTTCTCTTGACAGGAAATGAAGAAGATACGGCAAAAGGCTTGAGTTAGTAGAGGTGTGGTACTCTGGAGACCTGGAAAATGCTGTTGCTGAGAGAGCAGGGGAGACGTGGTGGTAATGTTCTGCTAAGTATGGGAACTTCAGCCATGGACCAAGTCAGCCAAGAAAGAACAGGAATAACAGTTTACCCAAAAGTAACTCAGGCTTAGTGAAGATGACCACTGTGGAAAACTACAGGCTGCTTATTGTGCTGAAGGGAATGACTTTTTTGAGTGGGCTCTATTTATGCAGAATGAACAAAACTTTGCAGGAGCTTGACTGAAAATATGAAATTATGAGCTGAAATGGACCAAGGCTGCTTTGAGCAACAAGCTAAATCCTTGTTTGTGGGGGTTTTGATACCGTAAGTGGAATAAATAGTAAAAACCACACAGCCTGCCTTCCTGTACAATTTGTGGGGAAACTATTAGCTTCCTGCCTAGCAGGAAGAAAACACTTGCCTCCTGCAGTTTAGCTACTTGGATTTCAAGGCAGACAGAGTTGAGACCAACGCTTTGCTCTATGCTAACAGCCAATGACAAACAATTGCCATCACCCTGCCTGACAGCAGTACAAGGAAAGGAGGGAACAAAACAGTGAGTAAAATCCATGCAGGGCCCATTGCCAAGAGAGTGATGTTGCACATAATTACAAGGCCAGCCACGTTTGGCACGAAGGAGCTGTAATTCCCTGGGATAGTGGGTCTGCTTAACCTCCAACTGTGAAAACAAAGCCTGAGTCATCAGCGCCCTCCCTGCAGCATCGTTAGAATCCCTTAATTCTCAACTGTTATTCCTGGTGCAATGCCCTAATTAAAAGGGAGCCTAGAATTCTTTAGGTTCACATAGTAACTGAGGTCCATCTGTGCACACAATAAGCTTACTGAATGCCACCTACAGAGCAGCAGTGCTCACACATGCAGCCATCTAGCTGTGATGGAAATAACTGTTTGCAGAAACCCCCCAGCTGTTTGTGTAGGTGGAAATTTGGGTGAAACAAGTGAGGAGCTTCCACACAGGCTGTTCTGGGGTAGTGCCAGGGCAAGGGGAAGAAGTCCAGCTACTCCAGGTAGTGGTTTTGCTCAGCTCCTTTGGACAGGGTCCTGGCTCCTAGGAGTAAGTGAAGTGGTAGTGATGTGGTTTTGCATGCTGTTCTCATGAGAGACTCCTCAACATCCATCTCCTGCAGTAAGTTGTGCTTTAGGAAACTAAGTGTGCAGTGCTGGGAAATCAGATACCGCAGGTGTTCTTTGCAAGTTTGTCATTGCTGCAATAGTGGCAGTGTTGCCCTAGACAGGAATGTAGGGGGGAGGGTGGTCATAATCACAAGTGTAGCCTGCAGTAGGTTAATGTCAAGAGCTAAACAGTCCAGGACAGCTGTGAGGACTTTTTTTTTACTACACTGAGTTACTGTTCAATTTGGGTTTTTTCTCCATATAGCAGTGATTTGGAAGAAGTTCTTTCCCACCCTCCCAAAAACAATGAGGGGGATTAGGATGATGAATACAATAACGCATGACAGAAGAGACGGTCACATTCTTTATTTTCATTTTAAGTCTTTAGCCATCAGTAAAGTGAATGGGCAGAAAACAACCAACTGAGCAGACAAACCCACCTTTGCTGGTTATTTCCAAATATAAATAACTGTGTGAGAACTGAAATTGAGCCAAAATAGAAAAAGGAAGCCGGGGAATTTAAAAGACAAAAGTAAGCCTAGCTGCACTCCCTTTTCATAGTGTCAGTGAAGAGGAAGTACCATAACAAAAAGGAAGCTATGGTTACATTTGATCAGACATTTATTCCAACAGTAGGCATGGAATTGCACTTTCATGAAAATGCCAAAGCTGAATCGAGTCCAGTGCACTGGGGCATTGTGCGCACTTAGCTTGATTTCTGCTGCAGCTCCTTCATTCTGTTCAGGGCACTGCCAGCCTGAAACCACTCGATCTGCGACTCATTGAAGGTGTGGTTCAGCATGATTGTTTCTTGGCTCCCATTGGGATGCTTGATGATGCATTTCAGAGGCTAAAGGAAGAAGACAGTTTTATTTTCCCTTCTCTTTCAAGGGACAAGGTTATCTGAAGCTTCTTGCAGGAAAATTTCTACATGGTTTTAAAGGGCTGAAAAGGGAAAATTCCAGCTCAGGGTGGATCTTAAAATAAAAGGTTGCAGTTCCTTCTAGGGAACACCCGTGGCTTAAGTCAACATGTCCAGGAATTCAGAGTACTGTACAAAGGTTTCTCTTAACTGTTCAGAACACCACTGATTCTGACCTGCCCTGTGTGTCCCAGCCCACTGTGTCTCACCAGGCTGGCAGGCTGCACTGCTCATCAGTGCCAGTGCTGCCTCACAAGCACACAACTCACCAATGATCCCCATCAGTGGCATGTCCCTGCCCCCAAGTGCATGACAAGTCACCCAGACAGTTACCTTTCCAGGTGCAAAGTCTTTCAACCCCACAATGCTCAGCTTATCCACAGGATGAATCTTGTTATAGTCTGCTGGATCAGCAAAAGTCAGAGGCAGTAGACCTTGCTTCTTCAGATTGGTTTCTGTAGAGAACAAACCACCAACCATACTTGTAACATCCCATCCCAGGGAAGCATGATTACCTTCTGCCTGCTCACACTACTATTCCAACAACGATTAGATTACTATCTTTGTAGCAAAATCAGGATATCCGTTGTTTGTGGCATATGCAACCAGGTATGTAACAGGAGTCCTGACAGGAGGGACCTTGCCATCTGTCAGCAGGGAGGGTTCATGCCTGGAGGTGTTGAGCCCTGGGCAAGGTATAAACACCACTTCCACTCAAACTGAACACATCCTGTTTACAAACACCATAGGGGAAGCCTGACTCACCGTGGATCCTGGCAAAGCTCTTGGTGATGATGACCCTTCCTCCCAAGTGACGTGGCTCCAATGCTGCATGCTCCCGGCTTGATCCCTCACCATAGTTTTCATCCCCAACAACTGCCCATTTGATACCCATTTTCTGTGACAAAAGACAGATTTACATTTGTGCAGCCACTCAAGTGAGGAATTGGCAATAAATACCCACCCACACATCTAATTTCAGCATTTTACTGACATTGCTATGCTATGACACCTCCCAGAAGACTCCCTTGGGTTCTGAGAAAGGAGAGAAATAAAGTTTAGTGCTTCACAGTAGTTAGGCACTGCCATCCTTGCTGACAAGGGCTGAGGAGGATTGCTCTTGGGATCCAGAGCAAATATTTTCCTTCCTTTTCCTGCCACCTCTCCTTCCATCATGCTATGCCAGACCAGTGTTGGCACAAGCCATGACCTCTGCTCTACTTCTGGAAGGGACATGGAAATTTTTAACTTCTCTCTACTGAAAGAGCCAATCGGAAACAAATGCCAAGTTGTCCAGAGGGTAAAAGGATATTTCTTGAGATTTGAAGCCTAGTGTTAAAGAATAAATAGGATAAGACTATAATTTATTTAAACATTAGACTGGTCAGAGGTGAAGCATTCCAGGAGGCAAGATTTAGTTCGTCTGATGACACCCATGCCTTGTAAGGTGTGCAAAGCCTAAAGGTGTTCTTCCTCTTTCGTATATGATCTCTGGTCCCCTCTGAGTCACGAGATCTTCCTCCCTTTTTCCCCATAGCAGGTAGGGACAGAATCTCCTACAGGAACTGCAATCATTAGAGAAAGTACCAAGAAAATGCCTCAGTGCTGAATGAATTCACAGCTGCTGTTACTTGAGAGCAGGACGGTGAGATCCTTCTATTTGGCACAGACTGCCCAAAGTGTAAACATCCTCTTAAAATAGACGTGTCAGGGGAAGGTCTCACCTTGTAGTACCGGGCTGTGTCTGGGACTGGGCCAAACTCCTGGGTTAATGCGTTGCGCACAGAGTTGGCTTTGCCGTTTTCGATGTTGATGGCGCCAATGAGCAGGTTGTTGGAGATGTTGTCCAGATGGCCACGGAACTTGAGCCACGGTCCAGCTGCAGAAATGTGATCAGTGGTGCATTTCCCTTTTACCTAAAGCGTAGCAGAAGAGAAGAATGTCTCAGGATGGACTAATGTACTTGACTCTTCCTCAACTCTTGTAACTGTGAAGCATTAACTGGGATGAGTGGTCGATACTCCAGAGGACTCTGCAGCCCTTCAGAAAGACCTCAACAGGTTAGAGAGGTGGGCAGAGAACTGTCTGAAGTTCAGCAAGGGCCGGTTCAGGGTCCTGCACCTCAGAGAGAGTAATTCCATGCACAAGCTGCTGGAAAGCAGCTCTGCAGAGAAAGACCTGGGGGTCCTGGTGGACAACAAGCAGTCCATGAGCCAGCAGTGTGCCCATGTGGCCAAGAAAGCCAATGGTATTCTGGGGTGAATTAGGAAGAGCATTGCCAGCAGGTCAAGACAAGTGATCCTGTCCCTCTAGTTAGCCCTCTGGAGTGCTGTGTTCAGTTCTGGGCTCCCCAGTACAAGAGAGACATGGAGCCCCTAGAGCAGGTACAGGGGAGGGTGACAAAGGTGATTAAGGGACTGAACCATCTCCTGTTCAGCCTCCAGAAGAGACAAATGAGAGGGGACCTTTCATTTACAATATCTGTAAGTATCTGAAGGGAGGGTGTCAAGAGTGTGGAGCCTCTGCTCAGTGGTGCCAAACAATAGGACAAGAGGCAATGGAGCAGAAACTGAGGCACAGGAAGTTCCACCTGAACATGAGGAAGAACTTCATTACTGTGCAGTGACCACATTGGAACAGATTGCTCAGAAAGGCTGTGGAGTCCCCCTTACTGGAGATATTCAAGAACCATCTGGACACAATCCTATGCCATATGCTCTGGGATGACCCTGCTTGAGCAGGGAGGTTGGACCAGATGACCCACTGTGGTCCCTTTCAAAAGAGATATGATGTGATCATCATATCTCTTTTTAAAGGCATAAACCCCAGAAAAGCACATCAGTTACAGAAACAAGGCACTCTAAAGCAGAACACAGTGGTCATTCTGCATGCATTGGGTAAGAAGAACATCCCTTTTCCAAAGGGTAAATTACAAAAATTAGCTTAGCCATAACATCTCCTGCTGTGTTCTCACTTCCCTCAGCAGTAGGTTGTTCAGGTACAAAAAGCAATTAAGCCCTTCCTGCTACAGCCCAGCCTCCCTGCTGGGGAACTTCAACAAGATGCCAAGTGTTACCCTCTCAGTTTCCAAACTGCACATAAGCCTTCTCAGCTTGTAAGAACAGAATTCCCAACCAGAGATAATGGCCTTCCAACTGGTAAGTTCTAAAGTGCTTATAAAGGAATTGCCTCTGTCAATAACTTTTGCACAGCAGTGTGGCCCTTGGGAGTACATCCAACTCTGTCACTGAGAATCAGGAATGTTCCCAAAGGTCACTTCATAAGGGATTGCATTTCAGAACCTCTCACCATATCAACTGAAGTTTCCATCTGTTAACTCACCTCAGGCAGTGAGGAGAAACCCATGTCTCCATTGAAACAGCAAATTGCAATGTTTAACAAGTGTGAAGTAATTTCTCTTTCTATAAAGTGGGAACAGAACATGCATACTGATGTATGAGAAGTTCCCAATGACCTCATTTCAGACAAAATACATCTTAGAACAGTCAGTATTAGAGATGCTAATTAAAGAACCCATCCACCTTTTCATTGTAGGTTGTAACTGGGACAAATTCTGCAGACTGCATGGTTTGGACAGGATCATATTACATGCTATAACAAGCCTGCTTTTGCATGGTATTAGCAAACCACTAGCCCAAAGGAGAAGAGTCACTTAGTTATAACAGAAAGAAGTATCAGAAAGAAACACCTGGAAGAAAGGAAGACCCCTTGCTTCCCTTTCTGTAACAACATGGTTGTAGGGGAGGGAATCAGGTATCCCAAAGGCACATCCAAAGCCTCTAGCAGTTGCTGTGCAAACCCCTGTTCAAGCAGACTTGTCATAGCTGATGCTCCCCCACTTTGTTCCTGACCTTGATGAGGATCAGCATGTCTTCTAGATCCTTGCCATCCCACTTATCAAAGGGCTCAAGGAGCTGGAGCCGCTGGCTGGTGGGGCTCACATCCACGCGCTGCCCACTGCCATCCTTGGGAGGGTACTGGTAGGTGTCCTGGCCTGGGTCAAACTCCTTCCAAAGAAGAAAGGAAAATCATCAGCCTCAGCCATCCCCAACAGCATGTGAAGAGCAAGCCAATACAGCCAACTGCACCCATTCTGGCTCTACCATCATGTGTCAAGAAAGAGGTCACTGCCTCTAAGTTCCCTCAGTATAAAGAAAACACTGCTAGTGTCAGGTCTTCCCTCCCTCTGCCCCCAGACAGAGCAGTTACCAGTTTGGGCAGCTCATCTGCATCAGGTGCCTCTAGTTTAAACTTCTTCCCATCTGCTCCTGTCAGGTAATCTGTCTCAGGGTTAAATTTTAGAGTGCCAGCGATGGACAGGGCTGTGACAATCTGAAAGAAAAAACAAAGACAAATTTAAAGGCATATTCTATGTCCCATCACTTCACCTGGAAGTCCTACATCTAAGTCTCAAAGCCACCAGCCAAAAGCTACTAAACAAGGCACACTGGGCCTCTTCTGCAGGTGCCCTGAACTATTCCACAGCCCCTCCTCTGGCTGTTTCTTACCTCTGGAGAAGTCACAAATGCGTGAGTCTCTGGATTGGCATCATTGCGACCCGTGAAATTCCGGTTGTAGGATGTAACTATTGTATTTTTCTCTCCTTTCTTGATGTCCTTCCTGTAAAAGAAGCAAACATTCTCATCAGAGCCAAATGGAATATTGCTTCTAGATGTCTTACTGCTAGAATCCCCCAGCTTGGTTTAGGCAGCAATCACTATCTTAGAAACAGGAGCTGTTGCCTGTACATGTTTTCCCCCCTTAAGCACAGACCCAAAATGAATGAATGCAAACCCAAGTCAAACACTGATTCTTGCAGTAGTTTTCACAGCTCATGTTGTTCACTGTTGAACAATAATCAACTAAGCACATTGTCTTTGGATATCCCATGGTCAGCCGTGATGAAGCAACATAAAAATGTGCCTCCCATCCCTTCTATTGGGAATTATTCTCCCTGCCACTCCAATGACTGAAGCTGGACCAATTCAATTTTTCTATTTTAAAAGGCCCATACAAACTTCAGTCCACCCTCTCATAGACAACAAATCTTTCTCCCCATTCTTTGCCTTCTACAAAAAGCCTCCAGAATGTGTGTCCATTCTGCAGCTTTATTCACCTAAAGGCTCAATTTAAATCTGTAGTCCTTCTTTTTGCCTCCTCCCGTACATACCAGACAGCTATGGCTAGCTGGTTTTTAAACATTTAATTACCAGTGTGTTGTATTTACAATCAAATCAGGCTTCACAGAGCATTCTGGAAGCTAAAAGACACAGAGCTAGAGTGAGGTCCAACTGTCATTTTACCTGTCCCACTGGCCGATGCATGGCCCACAAGCATTAGCAAGAACCAGCCCTCCAACTTCTCGCAGGATTTTTGCCTGGGGGCAGAAAATAACTTTGTTACCATAGAATGCCTGGAATGAGTTTCTGGGGTTGCTCTTTCAGGGGAAGAAGACACTAACAGGAAGCACTGAGCCTGAGAAAATTCCCTTCCTTGTTTCAGTTTTGAGCCACTTTTATAAATACATGGGGTTTGACCCCAGTAAGACTGTAAGTTAAGACTGGGTCAGAGCACAGGATGACTTGCCATGATGTTCCCATTCTCCACCTGCTTCAACTTGAGCAATCCAGCTACTTACAGACATCTGACTGAAGTGCAGTGTCTGGTCTGATTAATATTCTATAGACTTCCTGTCCATGTAAGGAGAGAACTGGCAACAGTGCAGGCAAGTATGTGTGCCTGCTCAGTCTACTCAGCAAACAACTCAATGAAGGGGGCAGCTGGTAAGGAAAGGTATGACTTGAAAGGTAGGAGTTGGTTAGAAGAGCCATCAAACATTGGCTGGACATATCCATATGTAAAAACTTGGTCCTCACACTATGACAGCATCAAAAATTTACTAAATAGTAAAGCTAATTAAAGCAACATTTTATGCACAGAAAGTAGGTAACAGTTCCTCAACAGACGCATTCCTTTTAAAGCCAGTATGAGTTTTGCCATAAATTTGGTCGAAATTGGGAACCACCTTCCAACAAAAGAGCATGCTCTCTTTATATGTTGGGATAAAAGTAGATTGCAGCCTTTTGTCAGCCATGGCCATCTACAGAATCCCAGGAGCATGAGGTATCCCTTGCTATGCTTTTCTCTCCTCAGAGCCCCAGTTCCTGACAACTGCCTCAGCCTTGTTCAGTTCTAATCCTGTTTTTACATGCCCAGGTAGTAAAGATATCAGGTCAAAACACTGTCAAGATGATGGCAGGACCCAGAGGCACAGTAGCACAGGACCAGCTACTACATCAGTAATTGCACCTCCAGCAGTAAGTGAAGACAAAGTTCAGGAGGTTTCCATTAGTTAACTTGGCCCCCTGAGTACTGTCCTGAAGAATTTAACCCTTTCTGTTTGGAAGTGCAAAGAGCAGCCATACTCACATAACCGTCCCTTTCAATGGTGGCACGGATCTGCTCTGAGCCTGGTGTGATGGTGAACTTGGATTTGCACTTCAATCCATGTGCAAGTGCCTGTTTTGCCACCGCTGCAGAGCGTCCCATGTCCTCATAGCTGGAGTTGGTGCAGCTGCCAATCAAGCCTGTGGTGTTTGACAGAAACAGGGGGGTGGTTACTGCAGCCCTGGTACTTGGAAGATTCTCCCTGACCCATCTCCCAGAAGAACAAACAAGGGATAACCACCTTGTCCATTGATAAAGAAACTGAGAGGGTTTCAGGTACCAACACTGCCAAGCCTCCCATTGATATAGTGTGGTCACAAGCAGTCCCTTGTCCAGCTCTGGAGGTTGCACAGTCAGAACACACTACTCAGTCACTAGTCTAATCTGACTAGGTTACTGTTTAACAAGACCTGAGTGTCACCTACTTGCACTCTGGTTAAGCAAATAACCAAAGAGAGGTATTGTTCCACAAAGACAAGAAAAAGCTTTAAATCAAGATGGCAAGAAATGGAGAAAAAGAAAACATCTTCAGTATAGTATGAAGACCACACAAGGACGACATGCTGTACCATCCTGACAGCATTCTGGTGCTAAGCAGCAAAATAAAAATTCTCTCTCAGTTACAGCTACTGTAACTGTATCCTATTTGTAACACTTCCCACCTGGGACATGGCTTTACAATGTATTTCCATTCTTTTCATTCCTTCCTCTACTCCATGAGCAACAGTTGAGAAGTCAGCCCACAAACTACCATCCCAAAAGCAGGTACATACATTTACAAGCCTGCTTTTTAGGACAGCAAGCACTAACTTTACTAGGTCCCAAGAGTTCAACAGCCAACTGCTGGGAGTGCTGACAATCATGCTCAAGACAACTCTCTGCAACAGGTAAATCCATACCACAGACTTTTAATAAAAATGATCTTCAATGGGTAACATTCCTGTCAATCCAAACATTCAAGCGTTTCAAAAATGGAAGAAACCTGGTGTACCTCTTGAGATTAAAATCCCTCCTACTATCCTGGATCTCATCCTACACACTTGTCCCATGTGGTCACTACTTTTCCCAGAAAATTTATATCGCCATGAACAGATGACACTGCACCAAAGTCAAAGGACATAGAGAAGCAGTGAAAAAACTGGATCCCAAGCTATATGACCAACAGCTTATCCCAAGACAACAATGTTTATGCCACAAGTACAAAGGCAGAGGAAAGAGCAAATGCTACCCACCAACTCTGATATCAACAGGCCAGCCCTCCTTTTCTGCCACAGCACCAATATCTGACACAGGGTGCGCCAGGTCTGGTGTGAAAGGTCCATTGATATGCGGTTTCAGCTTTAAGAAACAGTGACAAAGTCAGAAATCACAGCAGCAAAGAATAACCCCAAAACACAGCAGCAAATCAATTCCTTTCACAGCTCTATCTGGAAGTTGTTTAACTAAGATTCTCCTACATGAAAACTGGAGCACAAGCTGTAGGTGAAGCAGACCTGAATGTATTTTACACATTCTAGCACAGCATCAGGGGTGTTGTATCAAACTCCCAGTTTGGTCTTCAGTCACACAAAGCAGAGTCACATCACAGCATTCAAAATGGCAGAAGAAATGAAGCCTTACCTCACTGAGGTTGATTTCTATCACCTGGTCATAGTGACAACCAGAATCTGGTACCAAGTGTTGCTTGAATTCATCTGCTAGTGCAGCTATATCTGGAATAAGAAAGAAGGAAGATCTTAAAAGTGCAGCAAATATGAGGGAGAAAAAGAAGTCTAGAATAACTAAACACAGGGGGCATCAACTGTGTAATTCCCTAGCCACTTCATCTACAGACTCCCTGCTTGTAGCAGATGAACTACAGGACCACACAAGGTCAAAAATCTCATCAGACAACACCACAGGAGAATACTGCTCCCAGAATTCACCTTCACATGAAACCCATACTTCTACCCCCAAATCCTCTTACCAGCTCTCCCAGTCTTGCCCAAGTATTTCTTCATGCGTTCATTGTAAGGGAAGATCGACGTGGTAGCTCCAATTTCAGCCCCCATATTGCAGATTGTTGCCATTCCTAGAGAAGTGGGAGAAGAGACCACGGGGTCAAATGAGAAAGTCCAAGGCCACTCAATTCTCCAAAAGTCAGTATATGCAAAAGACAGCAAATCTAGAAGAAATCAGCGCATCGGCCACAGAAACCTAAAGCCACAGCTGAGAGGACACTGACAATATAATGGCTGGGTCAGCCCCCTATGTTTCTGATCAATACAGTGCCTGTGACCAGACTCTTGTGGAAGGAATGAGCCAAAAGTTACACTGATACATGCAGATACTGATATAACAAGGAACTCCTGTTTGCACGGAGCATCAAATAATTTACAGCAGTGAGCAGTGTCTCTGCTACCTTCAATGAGTGTTCTGTCCCTCCCTACCATCTCATTTGTTTTAACTGGAGGAGCCAGATATTTGTGAGAAATTTAATGGGCTGAATAAAATGCTTCCAGTGACAGAACATAGCACATCTCTTTCAAGGACACAGCAATGAAGCTGTAGAAGCTCCTGTTTTATATTTAACAAGCTAGAAGCAGATATAAAATTCCTCTGATTTCATAGAAGAAAAATCCCAAATTGCTCTCAGTTTGTAAACCAAGTATTCTAAGTTGTAGCCAAGTCATGCAAATTGAGAGAAGTCCAGCTTGAAGGCTGCATATCAAGCTAAAGGAAGACATTTCTTGGAGTTTAGTCCTAACTAGCATATTACAGAGAACTACAATTTTTGCTAGTTCAAATTCAGCACCCAAAATCCACAATTAGCTAGTATAAACTGTGTGTTACAAACTGCCTTCTAGTCTCAGAACCTCTGCTCTTTGTTTAGCAGCTGTCACACATATATTCCCATTAACCTGTTTCTTTTTTCTATTCACAGCCTATTTTAGGCTGAAATGAATACATCATTCCTTTATTGCTGACATCTCCACCCTCTAAGTTTACACTGGAATACATCCACCCTTATTCTTATCCTGACACACCATCTTACAGGATTCTTCACAATTAACCATTCATGTTCTCAAAATCACAAGAAGGTTTATTGGAGAGAGGTCACTGAGAGGGAGTGCTATCTTGTTACACCACTCTTCCAGTTTGCCATGTACAAACTGCTGGGCCAGGCTAAGGGAAAACATTTGGTACTTCTTGTTTGGTTCCCTTCCCAGCCTCCACAGATAGCTCAACACCCAGCTCCTCCAACAATCCACTCAGCTAAGAGATCTGTGTTGACTTACCTGTGCAGGAGATTGAATCCACACCCGGTCCATGGTATTCAATGATGGCGCCCGTTCCACCCTTGACAGTAAGGATGCCAGCCACTTTCAGGATCACATCTTTAGGAGAAGTCCAGCCTGAGAGCTTGCCAGTCAGCTTTACACCAATAACCTGAGCAACAGCAATGAGGGAAAAAAAAATACTGGCATCACTTCCTGTCAGAAAGGTAACAGTATATAGTTCTGCTGTGGGGTGTATTCCTGTCACACTTATATACACAGTGCTTGAAAATCAATGCTCCTTACACATCATGTATCTCACCCTTGGCATCAAAGCTTCATATTCCTTCTGCTCCTACCTTTGGGCATTTGAGCTCCCAAGGGATTCCTGCCATGACATCCACAGCATCAGCTCCACCCACACCAATGCAGATTCCACCCAGGCCACCTCCGTTGGGGGTGTGCGAGTCTGTGCCGATCAGCATAACCCCGGGGTAGGAGTAGTTCTCCAGAATGATCTGAAAATAAAAATGGATTGTTTGCTTGCTTGTTTTGTGGGAAAGAAGGGGGAAGACAGCAGAAAGAAAACAAAAACAAGAGTTTAGATCAGTTTGTATTTGCAGATTTCAATAGCAAGAAAATAAATGAATTTGGGCTGGATTGGAAATTTTGATCTCTTTTGTTTCAAACTCCTTGTGGAGGATGTAATGACAAAACAAGGTACCAAGTCTCAGCCCCAGGATCCTTGCTCATCTCAGAATAATAAAAAAATTAGAAAACAATCTCCTCTTTTTCCTTCCAGTTTAGGCTTTTGCTAAGGTGCTACCTTTGTTAGGCCTCAAGAGTCTGTTCCATAATCTCCACACCCTTAGTTAACAGCTGAGCAAGTCAGTTCACTTATCCAATGCACTTATCCTTCCACAGCCTTTGTGCTCCATAGCAGTAGAATACCAATAGGCTCCTCCAATCCATGCTGCCAACCAAAACTCAATTACACAGAGGAACTTCTCACCAAGACACTGCCCTTCCCTTACTGATGCTACCAGTTCCATGAAAGACTTTTCAACTATTAACAAAACCACAAAACCATTCTCAAAGAAAAAATGAGACTTCTGTGGTAGCAACACTGTAGAGAACTCAAGCTAATGAACGTCCCACTGCATATGTGCCACACCAACACTAGGAACAGCCTTTCTGGGAAGCACAGAACTCACAGCACATGCATCACAGAACAGCTTGAACAGAACTAAGGCAGTCCTTTACCAAAAAGACAAAGGCTTTGCTTTCAGAACTTTCAGCTTTATATTCTTGTAGCCACATCAACATATTTGTGTGAGAAGAGTCACTCTCAAGGCCTCACTTTGGCACAGTTGTACCTGAAGCTATACAACAGGACCAGTTTCCTCCAGCCAGAGAAAGTCAGCCACAAGAAGACTAGTAACCTCAGCACAGAGCTATGTTGCCACATGACAGATGTTACGAGTGGCTTTGGAACACAAATGACCCGAGGTGTTCCCATAACCTTTTGAAGAGTTCATCCGTTGCGTCACATTAAGTTAAGGTAACCTTAGTAACTCATTTTGTAGCTAGGAAAATATAGCAGAGAGCTCTTGACTGCACCTGGTCACAAGTTCCCTGCTGACAGGAGGCTTACCAGTCATCCATTCTCCTCTACTCCTTTTGCTTCATGCTGCTCTTCAACTTTTGCTGCCTGAGACTCAGAGGAACAATGAAAAATGACTACTGGACCCTCAAAGCAAACCAACTGCAAGCAAGTTAGGGACATCCTGACAGAGGTGTTTGCTTTAAAAAAACAAAAAGCCTCATCAAGTGGTAAATTATTTTGGGACTGTCATATTCTTTTTTAGATCCAAGTGTAATAACAAGAGAATCTCAGACTTGGAAACTGTTTTGCATTTTATTCAAATTCACCTAGCAACTCCTTATGTGTTGCCACTCCTGAGTACTTGAAGTACGCTGCTCTGTTGTGTCCTCATATACTCTTCTGGGTTTTATAGAACTAAATGCATACATAATAATCCTAAAAAAAGTATGTTCCCAAGGCTGCTTTCCTTACCACCAAAAGCAATTCACATTAACCCTATGTAGCCAGCTTCATGGCCTCACCTTACAGTCTTAATTGTACTAGGAGGAGCCAGCCCACAAGCAGTTAAGGTATTTCAAGCTTCTGTAATTCACATGGCATGCTGTTGGCACTACCTAATGATACATCAGGTTACAGTTTGACCAAAATAACCTTTAAAAAAAACTGCACTGTGGTCAAGATAACTGAGAGAGCAAGTAAGAAACCTCGCCTGCCTCGAGCAAAGCAAGTTGTTTCCCTAAACCAGTGAAATTCTCTAAAGATTTGCACTTGAGCTCTCTCTCCACCCTAAGGTGAAAGACCCACTCATGTTCAAAGACTGCAAAGACACACACACTTTACCTGGTGAATGATTCCTGACCCAGGTTTCCAGAATCCCACTCCATACTTGGCACCAGCCGTTGACAGAAAGTTGTACACCTCCTGGTTTATGTCCTATTCACACAGGGAAGCACAGAGCATTAGTACCACATTTTGTTCTTCCATACAGCAAAAGCTTGTTCAAACACATTCCTTTCTTTCACATGCCTGCCTGTAGTTTGCTTCCCAGTTTTGCAGCAGCTGGAAGGAGTTGCACATAATTTTTAAAACCAAAAGGTTAAGATTAAGACTGTTTGACAGACAGCTGTAACAGACCATTTAATTGCATCCCACTTGTAGCTCTACTAAAAGTTTTTTAGTTTCTAATTCCAAACAGCACAATTTAAGGAAAACCCTGCCAATAAGACATTTAAAAATGCTGTGCTCACTTTCCCTATTCTCAGGGGGGTTTTTTTAACCTGTTTCCCTCACTCATTCTAGCCCCTCCTTCCTTCTCTACCGGGTGTTCTTTTTCCTATGCAGATGCTTTGGAGACATTTCAAATCCCTTAGATAAATATTCTGGCTTTATTTTTACAGATTAAGAAATGGAACTCGAAGTGATCACTGCCAGGGGAGTTGGTGAGTGTCATTTGTCATTCTAGCAAGTCCCCTCTTTAAGGCTCACACAATGCTGTCTTTCTTGCTGCACTGTCACCATTGTTGGTGGAGGTCACACCGTGAAAATTGCTTGTGAGAAAAACCATGGTTGCCAAGGAAGTATGACACTATTATATCCTAACAGTTCTTGGCAGAAGAGTGCTGGAGTAGATAAGATAAGCACTAGAAGGAGAGAATTTCTTAAAGACCGTTCTCATGCAGCTAAGCTTCAGAATAAAGGGAAAGGGGAAATGAGATAATTGAAGAATTGTCTCAGCACACATTTGCTGAAGTTTCCCAAGAGGCTGCAGCAGCTCTTTAAGCCTTGTTTTCCACTGGGAGTTGGGTCACTCCACTCTGTTTGTGCATCCCTCCCCCAGTAAACCCAAACCACCCTCTGGCCTGCCAGCATTCATTGTGTGCCAGCTGGCAGCAGCAGAAACCAGTCAGAAGAAGGCAGGACCTTTACTTGCTTTGCTCAGAGTGGATGGCAAAGAAGGGACTCAGCTCAATTCAGGGCTGCAGCAAATATAATTGCCCTATGGAGAATAAATGCAGGAATAGGGGAAAAGGGAAAACAGGAGGTGAACAGGAGAAAAGAAATTGTCTGATTTAGTTAAGTCTCAAACTGTTAATTGCACAACTTAGGACTGAGACAAGCAGAGCAAGAACTCGCCAAATCACTCCTGAGTGGTGCAAGTTGCTTTATTGTGGCCCACTGAAGAAAGCCAAAAGCAGATACTTCAACACCACAAGTGCTGTGTGAGAGTAGATATGGACTAAAATCTTAAAATGCAGCTGACTCCTGTTTACTGTTGGTAAATTCTGGTATCAACATTCCAGGTGCAATTCCTCCTGGCTCTGACAGTGGACTTTGGCTAAGCCCACTCAGAGTCACAAGATTTCCTTGGCATTGTGGTATGTTGGTCAGAGATAAATGTGTCTATAGATTACAGAAGCTCATTTGGGGAGGAATAAGCAGTAAAACAGTTGAGTAGAAAATTTTAAAATGGCACTGTATCAGCAGTCGGACAAACAACACTTTGAAATTACCACATAAAACCCAACATCCTCCATACTTTTACACACTTTTATACTATACCCATAAGCCATGAAAGCTGCACATGATTCAGTTATTGCTCTTCAGATAATCAGTAGCAAATGGTTTGGGAAAGTAACTACTTGCCTCCCCCTCACAGTGGGGGACCAGTGCAATGCAGGCATATGTTCATTAGGTTTTTCCCACTGCCATACTGCAACATAGAGTAATCTGACTTCCTTTTTTTTCTCTTGGAAATTATTTTTTCTCTTCTTTAGCTGAAATATCTTCTCTAGAACACAAATGATCTGGGCTTCCATCACTAACAACTTAAGACTAGCTCTTCCCACATTCATGGTCCTTTAAACCATGTAATGGGTGAATCTGAGGTGAAAAACTCCCAAAAATCCATTTAGTCTGTTTCTTCATTGCATCTGACCTACAGAGCTGACCACCACAGGCAATCTGTTATCATATCTGATTCCTGGCTGTCCTTATGGGGAAAAATTTTAAAATGAGCTCATCCTTCAACTGGAAGGACATTTCCAAACAGACAGAAGTTACGCCTCTGCAATAGTGACCTTGGCTCTCTGAAGATCCTTTTCACCGCCTGCCTGGGCCTCGATGAGGTGATCACAGTGGATGGTGGAAGGCACAGCCACTTTTGGCAGCCCACTGCTGATGAACTGAAGCATTGCCATCTGAGCTGTGGCATCCTGCATGGCCACGCGGTCGGGCCGTAAGCGCAGATAGGTCTTGCCGCGCTCGATCTCCTGCTTTGCTGGGTCATCCAGGTGTCCATATACAATCTTCTCAGACAAGGTCAGGGGGCGGTCAAGCCTGGGGAGAATAATTTTAGTATCTGCATCTTGTGTACTTCAACATTTGCCATTTTAAGCATGTAATAGAATGCTTCCCTCTATTGCTCGGACTCTTAAGACCTATTAGGACAGAGAAACCTCCATGCTCTTCTTACAGCACTAAAATATCAACTGGCACATGGTTAAACAAGGGTTCAGTTCATAAAGTTCAAAAACATAGAAATTGATGTAATTTTATGCTTTCTTTTCTAATCTTCCTATACTGTAAAAGAAACATTGACTGTTCACTCCTTGAGTCATACTTCAAGACAGCAAATGTAGAGGTGAGACAGAGGTCAGATTCAATTCACAAATACCAGATCCCACAGCAAATACAACTAAGTGGAGCTTCATGACCTCAGACCTTTCATTCTGCAGCTGTATCAGCTGAGGAATCTATTTATGTATGTAGCAAGATCTTCTGAGAAGTAACTAAATCAACACAACAACTTGAAATGAGAACTACCACATTTAACAAGGGACACAAAGACTGAAGGACAAGTCATACAAACCATTGCCACAGTAAGTGGAGCAGGAATGACAAATTAGCAGGCACACAAGCCTCTATCAGCAGATTAAGGTCACTATGTTTACATATGCTATGAATTCCTAGCCCTTTGTTCCATGCCTAACACCTAGAGCAGAACACAGCATAAAGAAGCATTAGCCTCTAACAACCCTGACCCACACGCTGCTGCCCCAGAAAGAAGCAAGGGCCAATGTGAAGACTCCTCAATAAGGGTATTAAACAAAGAAGATGGAGCCCTTTCTAGCACCTCCTCTGCACTGGCCTTGTTCTCTGCACGTTGCACTGCTTCATCATATCCTTCAACCCTTCCCACAGTGGCCCACCACTATAAGGAGACACTACAACTCATGCTTCACTGTATTTACAACTGCCACTGTTCAGTGCTGCTTTCCCTGGTAAACATTCCTTGTGCCAGGGCCCCGCAATAATTTTTTCTTCCTCTCCTGTCACTGCAGAGCTCAATTCAATATCCTGACCCATCCTTTCTTCCCTTCTCCACTCTTACCTCTTACGGACAATGTTGATGTTCTTCTCCAATTTTTCATAATTGATGTATTCATTAGGTTCAAAGTGGCTCATGGCCACCTTGGCCCGCTGGCACAGGACAGGAGCAACATGGTAGCGTCGTACCCCACTGTTCAAGGCATGCTGAAAAAAAGGAGAGTATTAAAACTGGAGCCCTGCAGAGTGAATTTCTGTAACATATCAATTGAAAATGTTTTTCAGTTTTTATTACTGGAATTTTACAGACTGAGGAATGCAAAGGCACTCAAATATATTTCATCATACAATACTCCATATTATCTTAAACAGTCAAAGTACCCAGAAACACCAAAGTACCCAGGACAGGTAACATTTAATAAATTATTCCACATTTTTCTTTGTTGCACCAGGAGCCTTACACTTTCAAATGAGAAATCTGCTTTCAGGCAATGATGAGCCAATTCTCAAGAAAGCACCAGTCTGCTATGCTCCTGACACATCAGGGTCATGGTGAAGAACCAATGCTGTTCCTAAAGCAAACTATCCCTAGTATTTGCTTGCTGGCATTGAGTTGACATTGAAATTGACATTGGCAGGTGATACAGCACCACTCTGACTGGACACACCTCTGTTCCACCATCACATACTAAGTTTCCTAGGCAGGATCCCTCCATACTGCTACAAAACATATTAAATTCCACAAGGAGACTTTGGTGTACAGACCTGGTCTACAATGTAACACAGAGCAGGAGAAGCAAGATGTGGAAAACAACTCACCAGCTCCACCAGCCTGGCTGGTGCTCTTTTCCACACTCTCACAAAGGCACCCTCACCTTTTGCCTCTGAAAAACCTTGCACTTATCCTACAGGTGAGTTAGCTGCATGACAGGTGGACTATACTGTGAGCTGAATGCATCAGCAGAAAGTGCCAGGTGAAAAAAAAAGCCCAAATTTACTTGGCAGCCTCCACAGTGAGACAGTTTCCTGGAACACAGGAGAAGGGCAGGCTATGGCGAGGCACCTTTACAGCATCTGACCTGAAAGAGACGGGTCAGTGCCCAGGGCTAAAAGCTCTCACGCAGCTTTGAAAACTGAGTCAGAGAGCAACCTCCAGGAAAACTTCCAAGGATTTGGCACACACATTTCTTACATGCTTTCAAAGTCTCACTCATCAGCATCAGAAGTCTGGAAACAGACTGAAGAAAAGAGTTCAGAACTCTTCCTTCTCCAGTACTATACCTTAATCTCAATCCCGCTTTTTCTATTCATCTGCTTTTTCAGAGTTACAAAGTTTTGATAAATACAGGTTAATAAATGTAGCAGTGTTACACTAAACACCCCTTTTGCATGTGTGATTGTAAATATTCCTTGTTCAGAACACAATTATTGTACCTACCACTGGGGGTTTTTTTACCACTGTCAAAAAAAGCCTAGTTAATTCTTTAAACCTGTTCAAGCATTTTAATGTTTCTGTGTGAATATTTTTTCCAACTTTCTTGTTACCAGCATTGAAAAGACTGCTTGAAATAATCACAATCAAAGAGACATCACCAATTTTTATCAAAATCTCTTGTTTTATTGTCCTTTTGATAACACTTTTTAGTATCTTTTGCAACAAAAATTTGGGGAAAGCTAGGCAAGATCACACTACTCAGCACACTAGCAAGAAGGGTGCAGTTTGCATTTTTACCAAGCTATCCTCAGCCATTTTAGAAAGAGCTTTTGGTAGAAGCAGGAAAGATTTATAGCAGTTGTACACCACCATTATGGAAAGAGTATCTGAGGGAAGTGAACCTGGTGGTACAAAGAGGGCACTGCTCCTCCATGAGTGCATGGGAAGCCCAGTCATCAAATTTCACTGTGCTGCACTTTAATCCTAGAACTTCCAGAACTTATCACAGGTGTCAGACTTAGACCTTTCCTTCTTCCACCAGCAAAAAAAAAAACAAAAACAAACCCCCCCCCGCCTAGAACAACCACCCACACCAATACAAACACTACCCAGCTTCTCATTGTTTAACATACAAACTAGGCAAAGCTGCTCTTTACCTAGTAGCCACATAACTTTTATGTTTGCTTTGTTCTAGCCTTTTATTTTTTTTAACATCACAAGATATTCAGTCTTGTGAAAGTCTCCAACTGCTGGAGTGGCTAGAAAAAAACCACTGAGCTATTTAATCACTGTTCATGGAAAAACAATCTCTTTCCCAGGCCAGGAAATGTATTGTGGTTTAATGCAATAATTTCTTCTTAATTCATCATAGAGAAGAACAGATATGCAAATAAAAGTAATAGCACAGGCTTCATAGCATCTTAGTCTTGCCTGGGACCAAAGCTGATTAAAATAGAAATCTGAAGCAGGGCACTCCAAAAAGAGGTACAACAAAACTTTTCAAACAAAATTCAGGTAAAATCTTTTCTGTTTGAACATACATGTCTATTGGTCTTTTCACTTCATGAAATGGCACAAGGAAATGTAACATTTTTTCTAATACTATGTCAGTGTTCAGCTGGTAATCAAGATCAGCAATACAAAGTAGTTGAATCCTGCTGACCACAGCTTCAGACCATCAAAAGCAGGAAGAGAGCGTGTTTAAGGTGAAGGATTCTGTCTGGACCTGGAGAAGTCTGGAAAAGTGAAGGTCAGTTTCTGTAATGGTCAATATGACCCAAGGAAAATAACTGCCTAAACCAATCAGCTTCAGCAGACTAGACAATCATTTTTCTCTACATAAGAATTTTAAAAGGCACCTATTTAAAAAGTGCCATCTGCGTTTTACCAGGATATAAACCTAATCCTGTATTTCTGCTGGGAATTAATTTGATTCAATATGGTTCTGCTCATGCTGGCACCCAGCAAGTCTAAGGATCTACCACTTGTTGCACCAAGCAACAAGTATAAACTGCCAGGTTTAAAAGTCTGATCTCTCCTCACAAAGAATTTACACTTTATCACTCATCACATCTGTCTCTTCTCCCTCCTTGTTCTTCTCCTACTGCATCCTCAGAAACAGGGTGGGAGAACTGCAAGATTAAGGAAAAGTCACAAGCCCGACAGTTCCCAGTTTGACTCCCTCTCACTCTTCTCCTTCTCTGAGAGGGAGCGTACTAGTGCTTTGTGGGGGCTTCCATGGTGTTTTTTTAGTCAGCAGTGAGAAGTGCATCGAGCCCAAGAGCCAAGAGAAGCAGGCAATCTATAAATCTATAAATTTTCCCTTTTATCCAGGAACTGTTTATTTCCAGGCTGACCGAACAGCTGCCCAGTGACCTCCTCTCACCTGGCAATGAATCCCTTATTCCAGCTTGCAGTGTCCTTGTTCAAATTTCAGTAAAAGGAATGGCAGTAATCATTACATGGCTCCTAAGCCTACTAGTGTTTCACAAGGTGAAAAGCTTCCTTTAAAGACAGAAGAAAGCCAGTCTAATAAATGGGTCATTATTTCTGAAATCTCTGTAAGGAAGCCAACACTGATCTTTACAAATTTTAAGGTAGCTATCAGGCATTTAGCTCTCACTATAGTGAATGTTCCAGGTGCAAGGGGAGTCTGAATTCAGAAAACAACTTGCATTTTGGCAGCCGGTAAGGCAGAACGAGCCCAGTGAGCAAAAGCTCATGTTCAAAAGAGTAGCAACTGTTACGTGCACTTCTGTCTGGGAAATCTGTCCTAGAAATCCCAGCTGAAACCCAAAATACCATCTTTCCTCATCTTCCCTGAGCTAAGAACACTGGCCAAGTTTCCAACATTCACCGTGATTCAGCCTTAAAAAAAAAAAAAAAAAAAAAAGCAAAAAAGCAGCATGGTATAATCAAATTGTAAACGCAGGCTCATTTTCTAGACCCACCTCAAAACAGCAACCAAAATTATGGTTCCGAAGATCAGTTTAGCCCTGCCCAACATTTCTGCCAGACAGACAAAGCTGCCCACGCATAATTTCAGTACTTACCCACAATGCCTTCAATAAACCTGATATTTCAGGCAGTTTAGAGCTTTACCGTCCTCCCTCTCAGTCAATCTTCAGGCAATGTAGCTTGAAAAATGGAATGCTACTAAAGGCATTATTTTAGGTAGGCAGAAAAGAGATCTTGACCCTTTGAGGCTATTAGAACTTTAAATAGGACAGTCAGTTCAAATCAGGTTAATTCCAATTTATTTCCCTCAGAGGCAAGCTTTCTCTGCAGTTCCAGCTCCAAAACAGTTCCAGGATGGGAGGCAAACAGAACCAATAGTAGCAATGTGTGCCATGGTCAATGCTGGCACTATCACAGTGATTGACAAGATGATGCTCATATTCATTAATCTCTAGGCTGCTACACAGGGGCAAAAATCCCCTGGCTCCTAAAGACATCACCTAGAGGCATGTGTGATTAGAATCACAGATTTAGTACTTCACAGGGGAGAAAGAAATATGCACCCCTTGCCTGATAATAGACAACAACCTTCTGGAATGCTGAATTCCCCATATCGACTGTGCCAGCACAGCCTTTGTTTTGCATCATACAATTTTCATTATAGCAAATGATTGCTTGTTCTCATGCAATGTCACAGCATAAAACAAGAACCAATTCATTACCCTAATAAAAGATTTACCATCATTTTATGAGTAGTCATTTCTGTTCAAAGTACTAACTAAAAACTATTTAACAAGTAAGAACAAGTATGCCAACCTAACCAAAATGGTGCTATTCTGTAACTTTCATTTAAATTTAAAAACTACTACACTTTTCTAAAGCATCTACCTCTGAAGTAGGATAGTAATTACCAAACTGGAATTAAGATTCACAAAAGACTTTTAGACTACTAAAAGCCAACCAAATTTTTACTTCAGTTCCCTAAGCAAGGGGAACACATTGGCCAAGGTCACAGTGGGAAACTGAGAAGTTACACTGCCTGCCTTTATCACAAGAGAGCAAAGGCTTCCTTATCCCTTAGAAGCCCTAAACAGAAAATTGCACCTGATATTTGCCTTATAGGCCTTAAAAGATATGCAAACTTTATTACTGAGTAGACACTAAACACAACCAGGTCTTAAGGAAGGCAATCTCTTTGACAAGATCATATTACTGGCGAAGGTGAGTTTTAGAGGTCATGACAAACAAGACTACGAGAGCCTCTATCACAGCCCCAGGAAAAAAGGTAATTTATGTGTCTGACCCGCCTGCTTCTTCAGCCGTCCTAGTTCCCCACACAGAGAGGCTGGCATCTTTGTCACCCAGGGGCCTCTGTTTGTACTAAAAGGAGGATTTTGGAAGCAAAGTAGCCAAGGACACAACAAGGAGTCACCTTGTGCTGCCGCACGCCCATGAAGGGAAGCAATAAAAGATGAAGGAAAGAAAAATGCCTGCCCCGGGGAAAGACCTTTTATTTCAGCGCTCGGGCCCGCGCCCTCGGGCTCTCTGCCCTGTTAGGCCCGGGGCTCTGACAGCGACTCCAGCCCACCGCAGCGGGGTCCGGGCAGACGGGCGAGGCGGCGGCGCCAGGCCGCGTCCCCGCCGCCCCGTTCACCTTGCACTCACCTTGACGGCCGGCCGGGCCCGGTGGCGGGAGACGTCCTGCCCTAGGGACCGAGCAGCGGCCACGCCGCCGCCACCAAAGCCGCGGCCGCCCCACCATCGCCATGGAAACAGGGCGTGGGGCCGCAGCGGGGACACGCTGACCTACACGCGGAGGCGGGGACGGCCCGACCCCGAGGCTGCGGGGGAGCGGCCGCCCTCGTGGCTGCCCAGCGGGCAGTGATCTTGTCCCTGCCGCAATCCCCGCCGCCCGTCCCGCCCGCTGCCTGCCCCGCCCGCCGCCGCCGCTCACCCTCAGCCGAGCCGCCAGCACGCAGTACGGCGCCATTTTGTTCACTGACAAAGATGGAGTCGCGCGGCGATGGCGTCACGCGGCCCCCTTTGACATCTCCGGCGCGCGCGCAGGGGCGTGGCCGCGCGGGTCCTGGCAGGGAGACACCCGCGACAGGAGAGGGTCGTGGGCTGCCACTAGGGGCTCCTCTGGGCGGGGGAAGGCTAGAGA
The DNA here is from genome assembly GCF_012460135.2 of Molothrus ater. NCBI lineage: Eukaryota > Metazoa > Chordata > Aves > Passeriformes > Icteridae > Molothrus > Molothrus ater. Next base: position 48,948,870 of record NC_050482.2, read on the forward strand.
AGGGGTGGCTTTAGGGGGAGAGCTTCTCTCGGCATCCCTCGGCGTTTTCCCGCTCGGGGCAGGCTCTTTGGCAGGCGCTGCTCTCACCCCGGCCAGGACCCGGGGGGGGTGCGGCGGTGAGGGCTCCGCGGGGCCGCAGCAGCAGCAGCAGCACGGGGCGGGTGTCGCCTCGCCATGGCCAAGCACCACCCGGACCTCATCTTCTGCCGCAAGCAGGCGGGTGTCGGTGGGTGCTCGGGGAAGAGGATGAGGGTTCCCTTCGCCCCTTTTCCCGCCGCGGGGCGGGCGGGAGGCGCGCGCGCGCGGTACCGGCCGTGGGGCCCGCGCGCGGCCCTTGGGCCCGGCCGAGGCGCGGGAGCGGCGGCGCGCGCCACCCGCTCCTTCCTCCCTCCCTCCCTCTTTTGTTTTTTTTTGGTTTTTTTGGTTTTTTTTTTTTTTTTGTTTGTTTGTTTTTTTTTTTTCCCCCGTGCGTTTTGGATCCAGCAGCATTTGGAAGCATCTTTGTGGCTGCGAGGCAAAAGTTATCTTCCGGGTTATTCCTGTAATACAGATAACGGGATTTACTCCTGTCGCATCTGAGTCAGAGTTTGGGTCAGGGTTCAGAGAACTCTTAGACAAGATTAGAAGTTGAGGTATCCCTTCCAGGTTTTTGTCACTCCTTGGAAAAGCAAATTGAACGAGCAGCTTTCTGTATGATCCATAAAGGCGAAGCAGTCAACTGCACTGTCCACAGTAAATCTCTTTTCAGAATAATCAGTGCTTCTAACCATCTGTCTGTGTTGAAAAGTCGTGTCCTGACAAATCTCTTCTCTCTCAGGCTTCAGACAAATCAATATTTAGTCTTTGTGGATGTGCACATCTAGTCTTTAGAAGTCAATATTTATTAAATTTATCCAAGTTCCTAACATCATTGTTGTGAATGTCCCAGAGAAGTGACAAAACTTCTAAGACACATTTAACTACCTTCATGTTCTAAAGCAAAGAAGGTATTTGGACTGCTTTAAACAAACACTTGATTCTGGCTTTTTCCCCCCACTAAAACCAGTGTAAAAGCTGTGCCAAGACTCACCTACAACATTTCCTTCAGTCAGACACACTGGCTCTGTTTGAAATGGAATGATGAATGTAGGTGTTCTTACTGCAAAGGGGGTGTCATTTTGCATTCATAGTGCATCTTTGGTCCTGGTAAATCTCTCCAGGAGGATATATATTGTTTATCATAAATGTTTGTATTTATGCTCAAACTGTTTCTGTAATTTAACCTTTAATTTTTTAAGGACTGCTCATTGCAGAAGATAATTATTTGACATTCAAGCTTGTACTTACTTGGATTTTCTCCCGCCTCAAATATTTTTTTCTTTTTTTTTCCCCAGCAATCGGAAGACTCTGTGAAAAATGTAAGTATAGCATCCACATTTAGTGGCTTGAGAGTGTGATGTTGTGGTTAGAGCATGCAGTTTGGATTTGAAGGCTACAATCTATTTTTGCTTTGACCCCAAACTTAATGGCACTCTTTGAGAAGGGAGCAATTACCTTAACATTGCAAGTGTAGCTCAAGGAATACTTAAAAAGTTGCAAGCTCAAAGAGACTCTCACACAAACGCAAACGTCCCAGTGTACCCGCTGACAGCATTTCTAGTGGCTGAGGCTACAGTGCCTGCTTCACTGGATCCTTGTAATCTGCAATACCAAAATATCATCCTTATCATTTTAAAGCAGGGGGAAAATGCATTTTTGGGTTTTGGCTTCATCATACTGCAAGAAAGGTTCCCATTAGCATCTGGGAGAAGAAGAAATGGAGGGCAAACCTCTAAAGTTAGAGCAGGAAAAACACCCATGGAATCAAATTATAAGCTGTGAAAGGGGAGAAAGAGTGTGATCTGTTGTTAGATCCTTGTGTTCTGTTGTTAAACAGGACAAACCGGTGAGTAGTTTGTGACTCAAAAACAGCGTGAGAATAAGTAAAGTGGGAGAAGGACAGTCTGAAGCAAGAAGATCGTTTTCAAGAGCACCTGACAGTGAAACAGATTCCCATTGGTAGTAGCTGAGGGCTGTCACACCAGAGATTTAAGAGCAGGTTAGGCAAGCTGTTGTGGGAGTCAGGATTAGATACCTTGGGAACTGGTAATAGGATATGAAGCCTTTTATCCGTAGGTCAGTGTTTTGGTTGAGGTCCAGCTCAGCAGAAACTGTCCCTGGCATCTGATGGCTCCTTGCCTGTGTGATATCAGTACTTGAATTTCACTCAGTTCCTTGTGAGAGCACAAGAGCAACTTTCATGAAATGGCTGCTTATGCCAGTTTGCCCTTCCTTTGGCCTTGTCACAGATGAAGGATTAAAGGGACCATGAGTACAATCTCTTTGAGCATAGTAACTCCAGACTTTTGTTGATGTGGCACTGTAGGAGAAGCTTACAGTGCTGCTTCTGTGTAGGTAAGGACTCTAGTCCTCTCAGTGTGGCTTTTTTTCTTTTGCAAATGAATAAGTCAGGAAAAGTTCTAGCGTAAAAGTAGTGCTACAATCTAAGCAAGTCTTGGCTAATCACAAAGTAATTTTGTGTTTCTTCTCTGACTGTGAATGAATGACTAAATTTAAAAAAAACCCTCAAACATTGCAGGCCACAGCTCTTGTTCCTGTCAAGTCTGTGTGAAATACAAAGTTGTGCCCTGTGCCTGCAAGGTACGTTTCTGCAGTTCAGCTGTATTGTCTTTGAGAGTACAGGGAAGTTATTTGACCAGGAAGCTTTTCCTGTGATGTGGGGTGGCAGAAAGGACATTCTGTGAGCAAAGGCTGTGCTGTTCTCACAGGTGATGGCAAGTGTGTGATCTGTGACTCCTACGTGCGGCCCTGCACCCTGGTGCGCATCTGTGACGAGTGCAACTACGGCTCCTACCAGGGCCGCTGCGTCATCTGCGGGGGCCCCGGCGTGTCCGACGCCTACTACTGCAAGGAGTGCACCATCCAGGAAAAGGATGTAAGTTGCCAACCCTGCTGCATTGTAGTCATGCTTACCTTTAAGGGGCTTGGAGCTGCTGAAATTATTGCTAGGACGATTAGCTCTTGTTTGTCTGAAACCTTTATTCCCCTGTTGGTTGGTCTCTGTGTTAGCAAAGCATTTTGAAGTATTGTAACTCTTCATTCTAAGGATCTCTGACTGTTTTGCACACTCACAGTTCATTTCCTCCACACATTGCTTGTTACCACTTCAGGTTATCTTAGTACAGCTCCAGCCTAGGTTTCACCATGGTCAGAAATATTGCAGACACTGCAAGGCAGTGGCAGAAGCAGCTCCTCCCTAAAGTCCATTATGAGCCACTGATTAAGAGTACATATGGTACTATAAGGCCTGTGGAATCAAAACCTTTGTTTTCCTTTGAATAACAAGGTAAAGTTGGTCCTTAGTGTGGTAATTGTGTTTCACAAGTTTGATGCTTCTTGTATAATTTCAGTGGGATACAATTTATATTTTCTTACTCTTTTCTGGATTTGTCTGTATTGTAGATACTTCTCTTTCTGCTAATACTTTTTGGTATAATGGTTCCTTTTGTCTATAGCCAGAGCTATCATCTTTTTACAATATTGTGCTGAAAGCCATTGCATGTGGGAAATGAGGCAGCTGTTCACCCCTTGTAAGGCTTTTGTTAATAATCCAACACATTAATTCTAAATTAAACACATTAATTAATGTGTTAATTCTGCACAATGGGTGCAGAACATGAATTGCGACAAAGCATTAGAAAGACCTTACAGGAGAACAAGAACATGATGCTTACAGTTCTGCTATCCTAGAATATAGGCCTGGTAGCTGTGAGAGTGTCTGTTAAAAGTTGTTTGTGTTCTGCAAATGTCATTTCCTACACACCCTAATGACTGTGAAGAACGTGCTGAGAGAGTGGTTCAGAGTGATTTACAGGAGTGTCCTCAGCTGAGTGAGTTGCTGCTTTAACTCTCTCTAGTGCCTGTTTTCTCTAGAGGCCTGCAGCCAAATCCAGAACAGGAGCAGGTCCTCCTTTCAGTTTAGTCATTAGATCTAACAGGACCATAATCTTTCTCTGTATCCAAATATGGATATAAGTGCTTTGATGGGGGTGCTGCCTCCTACTTTATAAATGCTGTGAGAAACAGTAATTTTGTTCACTTACCTTTGGAATGAAGATGCCTGGCTTTATAAGTCATGAGCAAAATAGGCTTGGTTTTAGTTTTATCGATTCATAGGGATTCCCAACATGTGTTTTTCATAACCTAAGATTACCTGTATCTTATGTTTGGTTCAGGTGTGAAATAACCAGCTGCTCTGTCAAGGAGGACTGTAGAAAACATAAAGCTAGAGAAGAATAACAGGTCTGGAGTTAGAAAAGAATAACAGGTCTGGGGTGACCTGGGTGAATGCTGCTGTGAGTGAAGAAAGTTGCTCTGTAGCAGAAAACTCAGATGTTATATATTATTGCATATGTGAAGTTGCAGATCTGAAACAGCAGATTTGACATGATTTGTTGCAGGATTGAAGAATGCTTGCACAAGCATAGGGAGCCCAGAAGGAGAAAAAATTAAGTGTGCTGCTGCCTGTCACAATTATGGTATCTGGTGCTGATGTGAATAAGAAAACCAGATGGGCAGAGCTCTATACCTGAAGCTTTAACAGTCCAAGGCTTCAGCTACAGCATTTTCATCATCCTCAGAGAAAGACTGGAAAAAATAGTGAAGCAGGAAAGCAAATAAAATGGATGGTAGAGACAGACTGCTATTGGGCACAAAGCAAAGGACCTGGTTACTCTTGGCTCATTTGTTCTGGTGGAGGGAGGAATGAAGTATTGTTTCAGCCCACTTTGATCTGTGGGTAAAGGCCTGAATCCCACCTTGTCACCCAGGACATCAGTGAGTTGCAAATAGTAATCTTTTCTTGGAGAAAGGAGGGTGCTCACGAGCTGTGTCCTTAGGATGAGGTGGAAGAATGAACAGAGCCCTGCAATAAGGCTGTCAAGATTTGAACAGACTCCATGGATTGTGGGAGGAAGTCTTGAAAGAGTCCTACTATTGAGGTTCAAAATGAAATAAGGAGACAGTAGCTAGAAATGGGTCGTGGCAGGTGTATGGGGGAGGGATGATTTCTGTTCCCCACCTCTCCTGTGATTCCCATCGTGCAGATCCTCCCCACCAGATTGCATCTCTGGCATGGGAGCCAGGCAGCTTGGGTGCAGATTCTACAGCATCTGACATCTGCCCAGGGGCTTTCTAAATCTAAAGCACTCAGGCTTGCACTTCAGCCTAGGACATGTGTTCCTCTGCCTGCTGGGTCCCTCACATCTGCTGTGGCCAGCCATAATGTTTTGCCCTAAAGAATTATGCAGGTGCTGGGCTCAGGTGGCCCATGGGCAAATTTTCCCAGGTATACGAAGAGGGCATTTCTGATTTGGTTTTGCAACCACACCTCTCAGGAGGGCCTTCCCTACTCCCCTTGCTTTTCTCAAGGCTTTTTTCTCACCATCTGCTGGAATTCAAGTACAAGAACTTACATATGTAGCTGCTGTGGGTAGTTGACCCTACAGCCTCTGCAGTAATCAATCCAGGATACAAGAAATCTGAGATTCAGTTCTGCTGTCACTGCTGAAGGGTTCCTAAACACAAGAATGGTTTGGTGACATCTAGAACAGCAAGATTCTTCTTTGCTAAGGAGAGGAAAGGTTATTCCTCTGGATCCTAGAAGTCCTGCATATCCTGATTTAGAAAGAATTCAGTCTCGTGGCACAGCACATCCTTTTCATTAAATGGCTGATGTTATATGAGCTGTTTTCCATTTTGGCCCTGAGGGAGACCATGTCCTGCAGTAATGCTGAAGAGACATCCATGCTCTTCTCTGTTCCACTATCTTACTGGTAACCATCACTGAAGAGCAATTTGTACAGGTGTTTGAAATGTGTTGAGGACAGGGCAATGAGTGTGGGAACTGAGAATCTGCTACAGCTATGATGTTGTTCTGTGTTTGCTCGTTTCCTAACTTGCATTTTCTTTTCTTACAGAGAGATGGTTGCCCTAAGATCGTCAACCTAGGCAGTTCCAAGACAGATCTTTTCTATGAAAGGAAAAAGTATGGCTTCAAGAAGAGGTGATCCTATTCGTATGTGGCTACCTCCTGTTGGTTTGGCAAGAGGGTCTTGGAACATCTCCGGACTTTACTCTTATTGAAAACTCATTGATTATTTTTTCTAAAGCAATACAAATTCAGTAATATACTTAGAATTGAAGAAATAACAGACTGAGTGGGGACTGAAACCTGATGAGAACCAATGATGAGAGAGGGCAAATGAAGATTACTGTCTCTTGCCTTTGCAGAAGCTCTGCTAGTAGTTGCCCCAGCTCTATCCAAAGCAGAGTGGGCAAGCACTTAGAAGGAGCCATGTAAAAATAGAAAGTGCTGTTTTTAGTGTGGAGAAACACCTTGAGGTTGTTCTTACTGGGCCTCCTCTCAATTTTTTGAAATTGCCCCATCCATCAGTGTTGAAGAACAAAACACCAATCCGCTCCCCTCCTTCCTTCCTCCAGTATATTTCCATGCTGCCCTGTTTTGTAAGGAATCTGCTCATGTCTGGTACCTTCCTAGGGAGAGCACAGCTGTTCCATGTTTTCTTTGACAGATAAATCCAAGGCCATTTCTTGTAACCATTCCTGTAGGATGCATACCAATAAAGCTTTTCCTTTTGGGTTTTTATTTTTGGTACAACAAGGATTTCTATTTGGTTCATTCTGTGCCTAGCCTCTCTGGAGCTTGCTGGGAACACAGAGGATTAGCCCAGCTAGCACTTCACAATGGGTTATCTGGTTTCTGCTTATGGCCACGTGACCTTGCCACAAGGAGCTTCAGGGAACGGCTGGTGCTTTTGTCTGCCTGTGATCCCAGCCACTGATCATTTTGTCCCGTAGCATGAGGATCGCTGAGCTTGTAACCCTTATCCCGGCTAATACAGCCGTGGATGTTGTTTCACCATGCAAACATCCAATCCCTTTCTAAACCTACTAAGCTATTTGACTGGCTATCCTGTTCCTGTGAATAAGTTAAAGCCTTCCCTGCTGTAAGGGGAAACCAACCATTGTGTTCTGGGCTATTGGCCGTGTGCGTGCTGGAAACCAGAGGCTGCTTGTTAGTCAAATACCAGGAGAGGCTAAAAGCAGTCTGTTGGCTCAGCAAAGATCTGGGAACAGGGCCTTTGTGCAGAGGCGGAACTGAGTTCCCCACGGGTGTGTACTCCTCAGATGGTTAAAGCAGGATCCTGGCTCAGTGTGCCCTGCAGTCCTTCAAGCACTTGCAGTCTGAGCAGAGCGTGTGCCACACTAACACAGTTGTCTTTGTGCAGTTTTGGGGTGCAGAGCCCCAAAAACTTTTTTTGTTTTAGTGCCCCTTTCAGGATTTCAGCTATTCCCTTGAGGCTAGTACCAATTCCTCTAACTACTCCTTGGCTTAAATACCTCTTGTACCTGCTCCAACCATTTGGATAAAAGTGAAAAGCATACAAGTTGTTATTATCCTCTCCTCAAAAATAATTTTTCCCTGCTGCAGCTGGCTGTAGCTGTCACTGGCCCTGCAGCTATCTCAGCTGCTCCTCCCTCTCCTGCCCCCAGCTATTAATTCTGTCAGTTTTCTCTTCCAAGCTTTTTGTAGTTCTGAGAGTATCAGTATGTCTTTTTCCCTACACAGTTTCTGATGGATGCCATTTGCCATGATGTTCAGAGCAATCTAGCTCATTGGTTACAGCAAAACTATTCTCCCAAAGCATATGGGAATAAGCAACTGCCTCTGCAGACCAGGAAGCCCATGTCAGACCTGTTATTTGCCATTTTAAATTCTGTGTTTCTTTAAAAGCTGGCCATGACATGCAGATTTGTTGTACTTGGAACTTTATCACTTCAACCAGAATTTATCACTTACCCTCAGTCAGGCCACCCATATTATCTCACTAGGAATGCAGAAGGTTTGTACGCACTTTTTTTCTTTCCTAGAAATTTGGAAGATGACAAAGTTTTTCAGTAAAGGTAGAGGGAAATGAAGTAAGGAATTATTTTTTTGTCTCAGAACCAATACACCCTGGTGAGCTAATTTTAGACCACCCCTGTTCCTAATCATTTAGCAGGATCAGCCAGGCAGGGCTTGCTGTAGAGGTACGAGTGTTCCCATCCCTTCCCCCATTCCCAAAAAGAGCTGAACATACTCACTTTCTTGGCACTCCCGATGCCCTCACGCTGACTGCTGGATATATTGGTCTGTATTCTGAGAGTTAAGCTGCCATTTCTAGTTGTTCTGAGTCACTGGGCAGGTGGAGAGAGGGAGGGACAGCCTTTTTCCCCTTTGCCTTGTTTGCTCAGACAGCTCTGGGGAGCATGCCAAATGCTGCTGGTGCTCGGATCAGTTCAGTGCCACTGCCTTTCTGATACTTTCAGAGCATGGATGGGACATTGCCCTGAAGCTGCTAATTCAGACAAGGGTAATGGACACATTTGTGTAGCCCAGAAAAACATGACCTTGCTTGCCTGGTAATGATTTCTGTGCACCAGTAGATGATACCTAGGCAGGGCCTCTAGAAAAGTGCATTATTTTTCACCTAAATAGATTTTAAAGTACTTGTCTAGGAGAAGGAGATTGCCTTGCAGTACTGGAGACCAGATCACAGGCTAAAAGGGTGAGCTTCCCCACAGGGAAAAAATGAGACAAGACATGTCCTGCTGCTGTGTGCAGGCCAAGCTTTGGAAGGGCTTCATCCATCCGTGGAGTTTTATGCGGCCAGATTCAGGGACTCCCTGGCTGCCAGCTGCAAAGTACTTGTGTGGCAACAGCAGGGAAGGGTGGGAGAGACAGGGACAGCTTTGTCAACGTGGCAGCTGAACCCCCGTGGTGCTGTCTTCAAATCCAAATGCTTGGAGCTAAATGTATCTTCCTGCCGTTACTTTTCTAGGTAGCGTTATTTTTTCTTTTTTTATTAAAATGTTGCATAACAAGTTAAAAAAAAAAAAGCTCCTTCAATTTTAAATATTTACATTGAAGGAGAGAACTTAGGACCTCTTGGCCTATTAAGAAATCGGTCTCTGTTGCCAGTACTAACAAGGCATTGCTGTGTTCTGAAATGTAGGTGTTCCCTGTTACACACCCCTTCAGACCAACTGCCAGCCACAACTACAGCTGAACTCAGCAAAAAGCTCTGTAACACACATCCACTTCCTTGAACCACCTAGACCTTGTCTTGACAAAGCCCTTGAGCCCCAAGCATTACTTCTCTTTAAAAAGAGACAAAACAAAAAGAAAAGATAGATGGAGGTTTTGAATCTGCCTGTGAGCTTTTCCTGTGGGAGCTGCATGGACAAAATCTCACTTCTGAAACATTATCTTCACAGAAGCTGTTATTTTCTCATTACAGACATCAGCTGGAAATGTTTGCCTCTTTCAATAGCAGGAAAGAATTTTTCATTTCCTTGGGGTTGTCATGTGAATTGAATGTACAGAGGATTCAGGGTATGGCGATATTAATTATGTCCAATTATAACCTGACTCCCCTTCCTTGGCATTAAATAACCCAACCAAACGAGCTCTGTCCCAGTGGCTTGGCATTTGGTCCCCTCCCCATGTCCATGTGACAGGGGAGCTTTGCTTTGACTTAATAGCCAAATGGCTGAGAATGCAGGAGCAGATCCTGTGACAGAATTCCTCTGCCTGCATGTGTACAAGGGCAACGCCATAATTAAAGGAGCACGGTCAAGGCACAGGTATTTTAAAGAGCCCTAATACGTGACACCCTCTTGCTAACACCTTATTAAAACAATAATAGAATTTTAGAAATGTAATTGCCCTTTTTTTGCTTCATGATGCTAAAAATAGCTCAGTCATTTTAATTTCCTGATCTCTACTGACAGTATGATTTTGCTTCCAGCAAGGCAAGGGAATAATTGAAGAAAAAAAAGGAAAAAAAAGGTGTTCTTTTGTAAGGAAGGAATTTACAATTCTTCAATTACAATTTACAATTTTTAATTTACAATTAAAAGGAATTTTGTAAATTCCTTTTAAAATAGGAGTGACGAAAATAAGGCTGCTCATAATAGCTCTCATAAATCTTCCTCTTTTTCCCCATTCTCTGCAGAAAATAAAACAACTTCAAAAGTTATTGGGGTTTTTTTTTTCTGTAATCAGTGGGAAAATGAGCAAGGCTGGCTGCTGTGGCTAGGTAGAAACATTAATGGATTTCTTAACAAATGGTATTGCCTGGCCTCAAAAGAAATGCTCTTCTGTGGCAAAGGCAGTACCTGAGGCAAAGTGTTCCTGAATGAGCAAGGAGGACAAACCAAACCCAGAAGAAGGCTGAGGGCTATTGTGGAAAGAGGGCAAGAGATGAACTTTATATTTTTGCACTTTAGAGATGGTTGCCAGGCCAGCTACCCCTGCTGCACAGGGACTGTGGTAATGCCTGTGTCACCCTGTGCTTGTGTCAGCACTGAGGAGAATGCAGGACACGTGGCTGGGAGAGCCTGGAAATACCATTTGCGGTGTCCCTTCCACTAGTTTGGGGTGTTACTTGGGTCAAAAGTTGCTTTAAGTGTGGACAGCAAACAGCCTTTCCAAGTGGTGTGTGTGAAAGGTGGTGTGACCTTGGACTGTAACACACACGGCCTGGGGATGCCTGTAGGCATTTTCTTTATTTTCCTGGAACTAGCAATGGGTTTGCTTTGAAATAAAGGGTGCGGGTCCGTTTGTGTGCTGGCTGAGTGCCTTCAGCTTGCCAGGGGGTGGTGCAACTCAGCCTGTGACGGTGGAGGTGCCGCCATCCGCCCATGGCCCCAGGGATGGCTGTCATCGTGGTTGTCCTTCCCCAGGGCAGCCTGTGTCCCCGAGCCCTGCCCGAGTCGGCGAAGGCCCTGCGGTGCGGGGGGAGCAGCCGGGACGGAGGCAGGCCGCGGCCGCCCCGGTGACTACATCTCCCGGCAGCGCCCGCCGTGCACACCCCCTTCGACTCACTGGCCGAGGCAGCGCTCCAATCCGAAGGCGCCGCCGGGGCAGGCCAGCCAATGGGAAGGCTGTTGCTAACACGCCGCAGTTATTTTTAGCACGGCCGGCGCTCGCGCACCTTGCGGGTCTCTCGTCTCCGCCGCGGTGGGGCCGGCCCTGCTCTGTTGGAGGCGGAGGGACACAGGCGTGCGAAGACGAAATAGTTCGGGAGGCGGGAGCGTGTGTCGGGGGCGGGGTCTCCGTGCCCGTCTCGGGGCCGCGGAGGTGGCCGTGCCGCTCCTGTTCTCCCCGCGGTGACACCAGCCCGCCCGGTTTGGCCTTGCCCCGTTGTTCCCCAGGGAGATGCGCTTGCAGCCCCCCGGGCTCTCCGCCCGCATCGGGGACCGGGGATCCCGAGGGGTTTGCAACGATGGAGGGAGCCGGGATTGCCTTGGGCACGTCTCCCCGAGCTCCTCCACTGTAGCGGGGCGAGGGGCTCCACCACGGGGGTCTTCGCAGACATGCTTGGGGTGTGCAGAGAATTGTCCCTTCGGGAGTACCGGGCTGGCCTTGCCGCTGAGCCGGGGCTTGACCATACCCAGGGTGCGCGGGGGCGGGGACCACGCCGGCCAGTCCCGTCTCCGTTCGATTCCACTCCCATCCCCCCGTCGCCTCAAGCTAAGCCGCTTGGGGAAATTCTCAGGTCAATCCCCGCTAAGGCCGCGGCCCCTTCCCTCCTTCCCTTGAGCTTGGATCCGGAATACTCCCGGTGCCGGGGGGGGGCAGCAGAAGGGGCTCCACCGTCACGCCTCCCCCCCCCCCCCCCCCCCCGCCCCGTCCATCCCCGGGAGCTGCGGACGGCGACGGGAGGGGGAAGTAGTCCCGGCCCGCCCCCCGCGGCCGCATCACGCGGGGCGGGAGCGGATCCGTGCGCCGAGAGGTTGCTAAGGGTGAAAGTTTGCCGTGAGTTGGCTCACTCGGGGCCAGGGCGCGGGCGGCTCTGGGGGCGCAGCACCGGCATCCACACCACAGCACCGGGCCCGCCCCGCGCCGTCGGGGACAAGGGAGGGAGGGGACGAACGAGACGGGGCAAAGCAGAGACGAGACCTGCCGGCAGCGCCCTCGGCCCCCGCGACAGCCGCCAGCAGCCGCCGGCCCTGGATCCGAGAACGAAGTAAGTGGGGCCGGGGCTGCTTTCCTCCTCCACACCCCCCCTCTTGGGCTGGGGCTCCTCCAGCGCGCGTCCTCTTTGTGAGCTCGGCCTGAGGGGGCCCATCGTCCTCCTCCCCACCAGGGACAGCGATTTACCCGTCCATGGAGTCACTGTGCGGCTATGGTCCCCGGGGGGATTAATGGGGTTTCAAGGGAGAAGAATGGAGGTGAAAGTCACTGGGTCGGGGACGCTTTGCAGTGCCCCAGTTCACCATTTTGTTCTCCACAGCCTAGTTTGAGGGGCGGGGGGGGTGGAAGGGGGGGCGGGATGCGGCTCAGCCCCAGCCCTAGCAGCCCCAAAAAAGGCAGGCTGGGCCCGAGGGCGGTGGTGGGCGCCCTGGGCTCCCGGGAAAGGGGGATATCGCCGGGGTGTTCCCTTTCGTGCACGACGAGGTCCGAGGGGGAGAAGCCCGGCGACAACAAAGGCGCTGTCGGGGCTGGGCTGCGCTGCCCCCCCACCCCATTTCTCCCGGACACCCCGATCTGCGATGCCCCGCTGGGTGCGCGGGGCCAGGAGCTCGCTCTTGTTGACATATCCCCATCCATCCGACCCGCTCTGTTGGGAACCTTGTTTGCGACCTCGCGTGCCCCACTGGGGCGAAGGGGACAAGCAGCGGGGGGCGGGGGAAAGGGACAGAAGGTTACTGGGCTTCTGGCCTCCCGGACTCCGTCCCGCATCCGTGGGGGGGGAAACAGCTGCGGGGTGGGGACGCGCCCGCCCATCCCTGCCGAGAGAGAGGGAGGGGAAGGGAAGGGGAGAAGGGGGCGGCTGCCCGGCGGTCCCGGGCCGCGGGGCGTGTTCCCGGCCGTGGGCAGCGCCGGGAAGGGCGGGCGGGCCCCAGCGCGCATGTGCCCTGGAAAATTTTGTGCCCTGCCCCGCCGGGGGACGCGCCGGGCCGGGCGCGGGGCGCGCCGGGAGCCGCAGTCCGGGGAGAAGTAGGTCGCGGGGCGGGGAGGGGGGGCCAGGACTACAGCTCCCGGCGTGCCGAGGCCGGCCGGCACCGGGGATGGCCGCGCTGCCGGGGACGGAGGGGCGGCGGGGACTCGTCCCCGCGGGGCCGTTCGGCTGGCGGGGGAAGGCTCTCCGCCGCCCTTGGCGGGGTGCTGGGAAGGGCGCTCTCGTTCCAGACGGGTGTGTCCGGCTGTGGGACCGCAGGCCGCCGTGACAGCCGTCTCTTTAAGTCCCGAGGCGGCGGCCAGCCTGTTGGCAGGGCCGGGCCTCGTTCGGGAGGTCGAAGGGGGATGCCCGCAAGGTCACCCTCCGTGTTGGTGTATACGGGAGGAGAGGGAATCGTTCCCGTGTTCGCTCTTCTCTGTTGAAGTGATGGTCTGGCCTATCCCCTTCAGCATAGCGATAAACGGGGAGTCTGAGGGGGCTCTTGCCTTCCCTCGCAGAGCAGAGAACAGCTCTTTGTTCCCTGCCAGCACCTCGATGTACAGTAAGCCTTTAGTTTGAAAATGCTGGCCTTTATAGAAGACTGCTCAGAATATCACTTACAATTGGTACTCAGTAGTTTCTTCTCTCAGAGCCATGATGCTTCAGCTGGATTTCGGTGGGTTTGGGGGTTCTTAAATTTTTTTAAAATTATTTTATCACATTTCAGTGCAGTAGATTGAGGGGATCCTACTGGAGCTCATCTTGCCATGTCAACAACCTGAGAAGCCAGTGACTTTTTTGTGCCTTCGGCAGGTATCAGTTGTATGCCTCTACCTTGACAGCTGTTGGTGTTATTCGGCTAATTAACTTACCTTTTTCATAACCAAGGTACAGAGTATTCTTTTTTTAGGAAAAATGGAGAAAAGACAAAAGGAGATATTGTATAATTGTACCTCCTCCACAGCTTTCTGAAAAAAAGTTGATGAGGAACTGGGGTCCTCAATCTATATTGAGACATTTGTATAGCAGATAGGATGTTAACAACTTTTGGCCAGTGTTCCTTTCCCAGTCTTATCTGATCTCTTAATAGATTTTGGATCTGGATTAGAATTTATCACAAGATAAAAGATTTACCAACTGGCTGTTCTCTTCCTGCTTAACTTGCTGGGATCCCAAGGTGTCCTCTCTTTTGAACGTCTCAAAGCCAAAGAAGTTACAGAGCTCCATGTAATCCTCTCTTGAGGTAGTATGGTCTATACAAGCTCTTGTTAGGGTTTAGGTGTGCTCTTTAGGGGTTTGCTTCATACTTAATTTTTGTAGAAAAGGCTCTCTCATTGTGCCAAGACTTTTGCCTTCTGAAAACAGCTTCTTAACTGTTCTTAGAAAAACCATCGTTGCTTATTTCTTTGGTGTTCTTACTTGGATATGGACAGGTTGCAGTGACCTACCAAAGTTTGTTACATTACAGTAATTCCTTAAAGCTGGTTTTAAAGACAAGACTTCTTTTCCGCTGCCTTGTTCCTGTGTGTTTTTATGTCGCTGAGTCAAACCCAAAGGGGGTTCCTTCCTAAACTGGCCTCCTTGTTGGCAGATCAGAGGTGTGGGATCTGTTTCTGGTTACCATCATCGTAAAGCTAAGTCTCTGTGAACATGGAGTGGTGCAGAAAAAGCAGAGTATCTGCATCCATTTTTTGCAGTAAAGCTTTAAAATATTTGTGGGCTTATTCAAAGTTATTTGATTCTTCCTGTCCACTAAACTAGACCAAGCAAACAAGTCTGGTCAGTTTTTAACTCCTGCTGACTTAGCCAGCATGGATACCTGGTTGTGCTGCTGAGATTTTTCAGGGGAATGCTAACTATGTATGTTTGTACTTCATCCCCACCCCCAAATAATTGTCACACATCATAAACCTTGGCTTGAGTGCTGTACAAGAATATCCCTAAAGCCCATTTTAGGAAGACGGTTGAACACAGTGTGTCTCTTTGAGCAAGGTGAGGGCAGCTGAAGACAGAGCAGCCTCTGACTAAGCCGCCAATTAAAAACTGGATATTCTTCTTTCCCCTGGAGAGGTGTGGAGGCTACTGGAAGTATGCTTGCTCTTAAAATATCTGTGAGGTTCATCTTCCTTGGATGAGTGACAGAGCGTAGTGCTGACATACCTGGTTTTGGGTTTTTTGTACCCAGACAAACATTGTTTGCAAATCTGTGTATAATTGCAGACTTGAGTGTTGTGGTTTTGCATTGTGTTTTTGTGGGTTCTCTCCATTTCGGAGACCTCCTCACAAGGCAGAGAGAGAGAGAGGAGGGAGGATTACTTCAATCTTTGGCAAGCAGTTTCAGTTTTTATTAAGTAGGTATCTGATTCTGGCAGAGCTGATCTTCCCTCTGTGCAGGGATAAGCGATGTGAGCTGTATTGATCAGGCTGTTGGTATGTTTGTATTTTGTGACCTTATGTACATTTACTGTCCCACTCTCCCCACCCAGCAGACTTGAACTGAGATTTTGTGCTTGTAGCTAGGCAGAGTCTTAACTGGGTACACTTAATAAGATATGTGCCTGCTAGTCAAGGGGATGGTAAACATGGGCTGGCAGCTGGTGCCCCAGGCACCCTCCCTCGCTCCTTCTCGTCCCTTCTGCGCTTGTGCCAGCAGGACGTGGCACCCGGCACAGCCACCCAGCCTCCTGGAGAGGCCAGCCCTGCTGTCCTGAGCACAAGCAGGTCTCTGCACAAAGCTGCTGAGCGAGTCACGAGGCTGTTCAGGTGCTGCACTTGTGCTCTGGAGAGGCAGCTGCAGGTGAGCTGTGCTGGAAGCAGCTGAGTGCCAGGGCAGGAGAGGTGTGTTAAGTGTGCTGCCAGAGCAGACAGTGGCCTGCCGAGTTACAGCAGCAGTGCTTGGCAGCAAGGTGAGTGTGATGTATGTACTTGCATGTGGGTAGTGGCTACACCCTTATTTCTTCTGAGAGGAGCAGGGAGAGTTCTCTCTATCAACATCCCTCTGTTTTGAGGATCAGTAGATTTGTGGTGCCTCTCCTAGAGAGCCTTACTTCTTGTTAGTATTTGTGCAAACTGCTGATTCTGCTTTGTTCATGAAAAGGCACAGTTATTTATCTCAACAGGAGGAGAGTTGTTGTGTTCTCTAGTCTTCATCCATCCTTTTCTCTCCTTCCCTAGGTCTCTTTGGAGTCAAAACTTGTCTATGTTTCTGTCATTTTGTCACTTTTAATACACTGCCCTGACTTGCTTGCTGGGAAGAGAGTATGCATCTGGAGATCAAAGTTGCTCTTAACTTCATCATCTCATACCTGTACAACAAGCTTCCTCGGAGGCGGGCAGACCTGTTTGGTGAGGAGCTAGAGCGCCTGCTGAAGAAGAAATATGAGGGTCACTGGTACCCAGAGAAACCTCTGAAGGGATCTGGCTATCGCTGTGTTCACATAGGGGAGACAGTGGATCCGGTGGTGGAGCTGGCAGCCAAGCGGAGCGGGCTGGCTGTGGAGGATGTGCGTGCCAATGTGCCAGAAGAGCTGAGTGTCTGGATTGATCCTTTTGAGGTTTCCTACCAGATCGGTGAGAAGGGCTCTGTTAAGGTTCTCTACCTAGATGACAGTGAGGGCTGCAGTGTCACAGAGCTGGACAAAGAAATCAAGAGCAGCTTCAATCCCGACGCCCAGGTATTTGTCCCTATCGGCAGCCAGGACAACTCGCTGTCCAATTCTCCGTCCCCCTCCTTTGGCCAGTCACCCAGCCCCACCTTCATCCCTCGCTCTGCGCAGCCCATCACTTTCACCACTGCCACCTTTGCTGCCACCAAGTTCGGCTCAACCAAGATGAAGAAGGGTGGAGGAGCCGGAGGAGGGGGCGGTGGAGCAGGGGCTGTGCAGCAGCCGAGAATGGTCAGGTCTCCCACCACCAACCTGCTGAAGCACAAGGGCCTCTCCCTGTCCATGCACTCTCTGAACTTCGTCGGAAGCGCTGGGAGCCAAGCCCCGCAGTCCCAGCTCTCCCCCAATGCCAAGGAGTTCGTTTACAGTGGCGCCTCGCCGGGAGGCAGCAGCCTCTTCTTCGATGGTGTTGCCAGTGAGAGCCAGGCCAGCAGCATCCCGCCAGCATCGCAGTTCAATGCCAGCACAGGTGGTACCTTCGATATGGCTCAGGTCTTCAGTGGCAGCACCAATAGCCTCTTTTTGGAGAAGTCTCCCTTCGTGGAAGGACTCAGCTACAACCTGAATGCCATGCAGTATCCTAGCCAGTCGTTCCAGCCCGTCGTCCTGGCCAACTGAATACAACGGAAGGAGAGTATTTTGGGGCAGGGAGGGAGGGGGGAAACAAGAACAAAACAAACAAACAAGAGGGAGAGAAAAGAAAAATAGAAATATACAGAAAATATTAAAACCTTACAAATATAGGTTCTTGGGAAAAGAGAGAGCTCAGTGTTGTTGCGCTGTGCTGGTAACGCTCCTGAAGCACTGAATTGTTTTTTAACTCAGTACCTGTGCTTTTTTCCTACTCACTTTTTTACTCCTTAAAATGAGTCTTGGGCTTTTTTTTGGTTTGTGTCCCCTCTTCCCCCACCCCAGCCCAGGACTGGTGTAACTTGTAGGTCACAATGCTCCTGATTTCCTGCACCACCCCCTGCCCCACACTGGACACAGGGTCCTTCTACCTGGGTGTAGGGATGTCATCTTCATACCACTGTGCTGGAGGAGGGACAAGAAGAGGATGAGTCAGTGTTGGTGGGGACAGACACAGTCTTGTTGCGTGCTAGCCAGAATGGGTGGGTGAGCTTGCTTTTTCTGTGTACACAGAGAACATCGCCTGTGCCCACGGGCGCAGACCATTGTGCTGTTGTGGCTCCAGCCCAAGCTGGCATCAGCTGTTCTGTGTGCTGAAAAACACTAACTCTTCTCCTTCACCATCTCACAGCACATCACAGTCAGGGCAGAGTGTTACTGTGAAATGGCTTCTTCCTGCTCCCTTCCTCATCTGCACTTCCAGTTGTGGCTACAGGGGCAGAGTGGCTTAGTGGCTCTGGTTATTGGACCTTTCTGTACCTGAGCAAGAGGGCTTTTTTATGCTCTCTCAGAGCTGCCCAGTCAGTCTGGATGACAGCCCCTGTGGTGTAGAATCACCACCTGCCTCTCTTTGTGACTTGGGGGAGGTGGCACTGAACCAGCTGGACCCCACTTGGATCCTTCCCCCACGTCCCAGATGTTCTCCCCAGCAGCAGGGGCCAGCATCCACTTGGGGTGGCCTCTGAGGTCAGAGTTCTCATTATCTGCTGTGAATTAATCTTCTTGTCTCAGAGAGGAAATTCCTTCCTTTTTAGTTAGTGAGGCAGCACAACTTTTCAAGAAGATAGGGTGATGTTGAAGCTGCTGTCTTGAGTGGTAGCATAAGGGTTTATGCTTTCAGCCAGGCATGCACCTGACTAAATCCCTTCCCTTGCCTTTCTGGAGAAGCATAAGGCTGATCCAGTGAGAAAAGGAAGCACCTATCATAAATTCCTCATTCCAGCCAGATCACATCAGCATGGACAGCAGCAAGCTTAGGGCAGAGCTGGGATGGGCTCTTCAAAGGCAAGTGGTTGTCT
This sequence comes from Molothrus ater, assembly GCF_012460135.2. Lineage (NCBI taxonomy): Eukaryota > Metazoa > Chordata > Aves > Passeriformes > Icteridae > Molothrus > Molothrus ater. The sequence goes on from NC_050482.2 coordinate 48,967,512, forward strand.
CAGTCTGTGAATGTAAGGTCCCTCTTCACAGCAGGGATGGGATATGGGACTCTGCACCTTTCTCCAGGATGGTGTGTCGCAGTCAGGCAATAGTGGCTGTTCAGCTTGATCCCTTCTGTGTTGAGGACTCCAAAACCCACCTTCACAGAAAGCCAAAGGAGGACTGCTTCATGCCCAGGAAGGATGGAGGCTTTTTTGGTGGGAAGGGAGGTTTCTTTGGAGGCTGCTGTGTGAGCATGGAAGTGTGCAAAGAGGAGAGAGGTGGAGATGATGAAACTCCAGTTTTTGAAGTTCTCAGTTTAAATGAAAAATAAGCTTTTGCTGCTTCCCAAACTTGAGGTTTGGTTTTCTTTTAATGATGCTTCTTGGAGCACAGTCTGAAATCCACTCCTCCTGCACTTGTGGAACCAATGTGCTCTTTCAAGAAATCTTTGTTTCAGGTGAGATGAGCTTGACCGTGTGCTTTTCCTGCTCCCTTCCCTGAGATGGAGGCACTCCAGCCCTTTTGTAGTTGTGTTGCCACTGAGCATTTGCAGAAGGTAATGGGCTGTCCCAGGGAGACTGTCTCTGCCCAGAGCTCTCCCAGGAGAGTTTCCAGTGCACCCTTCCCCTCGATGGGTGATAGGGTGCACAGTCCTAGGGTTCCCAAGCAGGCTGCTTGCTATTGAGCTATGACCAATGCAGCAGGTGGGTGAGGAGAGCAGAGCCCAGCCAGTTTCCCCAAAGCTGGTGCCCACAGCCTCAACCCTGCAGGTTTCCAGACTAGGACAAGTTGATGAGGAATGGCCCAGTTGTGTTTCCCTTTTTTCTTTTCTTTGAACCTACTGCTTTTAACGGATGCTACCACTGCCATGAAGTCCTTCTCCCCAACAGGGTGCTGCTGGGTGCCACCCCACATGCTGCACTGGACTGTGAGGGGTGTTCAGCCCCTGATGGCAGGACCTGGTCCAGTTGCCCCCCACTGTCCCCACATCTGGCAAAGCCACCTGCGAGCCGCTGCCGTGCGACAGCATGCTCTCCTCCAGCACAGGGAGGGAGGGAAGAAGTGGGGATGTCCCCTGTCCACTTGCTTATGTGTGTGTGAAGCTTTGATGCTGCTTTGCCCTGCCACACGTATTTATACCTGCTTTAAAAATAGTGGTGTGAGTGGAAGGAGGAAAAGAAGAGGGACCAACCTCTTTGCATCTTAAAAGGAAAAAAGTGTGCTTCAGAAATGTTCCTCCAGCATCAGGCAGCAATGGAAACTAATGGCCTTTTCAGGTCTTTTCTAGTCTTGGATGTAGGCGTTCAGCTTCAATTTTATTTTTTAAAAACCTGCACTAATTTACCTGGTTTCTTAGGAAGAGAAGAGAGAAGATTTTTTTTTTTAACTTTTATTTTTTATGGGTTTATGTTCTTTTTGTTGATGTCTGTTTGTATTGAATAATTTGCTACATTTGTAAAATGTAAGAGGTATATATAATATATGTATATTTCTAACGTAAAAAAATGTAATTTTTTTCTTTTCAAGATTTTTTCTTAAAAAAGAGGAGAGAAAAAATATTTTTTCAGGAAAAAACTTTAAAAAAAAAAAGAAGTGGTGAAGATTCCTTTCTCCCCACTCAGCCTCCCTTTCCTCCCGCCCCTCTCCAAGGAGTGAATCGACAGTTGCCTTGTGGGAGAGGAGTGAAAGAGGACAGAAGTCTGTATGTCTCCGAGTGGAGGGTTTCTGCGTGTGCTCTGCTTGGGGTTTTTTTTGGAGAAGGGGACTACTGAGAGGGGGAACCAGGGGGTTGCTGTCTTTTTCTTTTTTTTTTTCCTTCTTTTTTTTTTCTTTAGCGAAGGAGGAATACAATCAGAGTTTTGTATTCAGAATGTTGTGCAATATTTTGGAACGGGATATTGGTGTGTCTAGAGATTTAGTTAAAAACAAACAAAAAAAACCCACAAAAAGGTTGATCAAATCTGTACAGTTTCTATTGTTCCAGATTTTTTTAAGTTTGTATTAAAAGCATGATATAATAACCGTTTGTCGTGTGATGTGTGCTAAGTGCAGAGAGAATACCTCGGACATGCCTAGTTTTGGGTAAGGAGGGATACAGCCGCCTTTGGATGAAGTGGCGCTCAGTGTCAGCCTTGCAGGCAAGGTCCTGGTTTCACAGCATTAGGAATAGCTCAGTGATGCCCAGGATTGTGCAACATGGCCAGGACAGCTGTCTCAGTGACCTCTCCTGCTGCCAAGAATAGCAGCACATAGGAAAAGTGGCGATGTGCCTGGCTATCCCTGGTCTTGCTGTGATTCAGCTCCCTGGAGTCGGGGGGGGGGGAGCAGAGGGAGCCTTTGGTGTATGGTGCTTTGGGAGCCTTCAATCAAGCAACCAAAGTTCTTAAAATACCCAAATTCTGTGGCAGCTCACTAGGACCATCACCTTTGAGGCAGGGTTAGGAGCCCTCTGGTGTAACTCATGGGGTAGATGAAGCCCCCCATGGCAGTGCTTCCTGCAGAGAGGTGCTGATTTTGGGTTGATTTCTTTCCCCTCTGCACAAACCAGTTTGTTTTTATTCTGGGGTGGCTGGGGTACTTGCTAAGCAAAGGGAGCATTGAGGTACATATGCAGGCTCTGTCCTCCCTGCTGTGAACGTTAATCCAAGGTGACTTCCCATAGTGGCGTGGGCTTGAGGCTGGATATGAGAACATGCAGTAATGATAGTAGTCTGATTTTGTTTTCCTTTGTAAACTCTCACTGCTCAGTTTCAATCAGAATTTCTGTTCAAGAGAGCTCCTTATTAGCAAAAGATGAGATGGCTGAGGAAGGTGCTGAAATGCCTATCATGCCCCACATGTGCTGCTGGCTGTGTGACCCAGCTTCCCCAGCCCCACCACACTCCTGCTGCCTCCTGCTTGAGGAGTGCCTCAAGTTCCCTATGCTGCCTCCTTAAAAAGCTGTTGAAGGGAGCTGCTCTGAATGTCCTTGAGGAAACCAAACAAGAAACTGGAGCTGACTCCCACTAGCATCCCCCATGCCTCCTCAGCCCCTCTAGCCTAAATTTCTTCTTGGGAGAGCTCACTATGCCCTTGGCTTTGTGAGCCCCAGGAGCTGGGCTGCTGCTCATGCCTACTGTGTGCCGCGTGACTGTCACACTGCACTAGGCAACAAAACTATTTTTTCCCCTTTGTGTCTCAAACCCCTTGTAATCATTTATCTAAAGCATGCACAACACTTGCCCTTAGACATGTTTTTGGAAATGGAAAATCAAGGGTGACTATGTGCCTTCCTGATCCTTGCCCTGCATTTGCTCAGCTGTGACGCAGGGAGGCACGGAGCCTTTCCCTTTTTGGGCACAGGTAGGGCCTGGAGTTGGCTTACAGCTGATAGCTGCACAGCCTGAGCAGGGATTAGGGAAGAGGTTTTAGTATAGCCTTGTTCCTCCCAAGGTATTTGTCACTGTTCTGTCTCAGGGAGCAAGAGGAGTGTAGGGAGCTGAACCCCATGTAGCGCAGTGTGCAGGGAGAGGCTCTGCCTTCCATCAGCCTTCAGAGGCGAGCTGCTGGACCCCCGTGTTGGGCCAGTGTGAGTAGTGCCTGGGTGTGGGAGTATTTGCTGGATGTTTGGACAGTGACTGAGTCAATCCCCAAGCAGCTTGCTCCAGCAAGGCACAGCAACAAGATGGGACTTGTCTCCTGAAACCTCCGAAGTGAGGGGTGTGGGGCTATTGTTTAGACACCTGTGATAGGGGGCTCCGTTATTAAGAAGGAAACTTGCAACTTGAGTCACCAAGAAGGCAGGCTTCTGCCTGAAAGGAGGAGACAGTAGAAAATGCCACACTTCAGCCTGGGGCTTTTCAGTCTGTGACAGCAGCAGCAGCAGTGTCTAACTCAAATTGGGCTGTTTGGGGAGTAGGGAGGGACTGGTGCCCAGAGGAAAGCCTTAGACAAGCAGGAAAAGCCATTCCCTGGACTGTGTTTAAAATACAGGCCCAACAAAATAGCTTGAGTTTAGTTCAACAGGAGAGGATCTCCTGCTATCCCAGAGCCTCCTGGAGATTTGGAATTACTGGGATTGAATAACACATGGCATGGGCGCTGCCAGCAGCGGGTGCCTCCGTGTCCCAGCGCTTGCCGACATGCCAAGACTGGGAGGTGGAAAAACACCACTAGTGGGGGGGCCAGGACCTGCTGAGTCCTTGGCATCCCCAAGGAGTTTTCCTGCCAATGCCACCTGCTCCATGCTCACATGGCTGCAGCCACAGCACTGCCCACGGCCCCAGCGGGTGTGAGGGGCAAGGTTGACACCATGGTTACAAAGGGCTGGACAGGTCTTTCCACCCCTCGTGTCCTCTGCCAGAGCACAGGCACCAGCCCAGCTGCAGGCTGTGGCCAAGGTTAGCCACCTCCAAAACCTTGCAGTTTTTCCTTTCGTTTCTGTGGCAGGGCTCCAATTCAAACACAACCAGGGGCATGTTCACCCCCAGCCTTGCAGAGCTGTTCTTCCAGTGTCCCCCCACTGCTGCCTGCCTTGTCACCTCCAGAAACATGATATTTTTATAAAGCAGATAAAGAGTGAACCTTTCACCCTCCATCCCTACAACACTCCAGGGAAGGATAAGCCTCATCTGGCACACATAGTGCTTTTGACTTGTACTGCTTAGTGAAGGGCACGTTTTGTGTGTGGCCATTGCCAGTGGCAAAAGTGACTCCAGCATGGTACATGCATATGTCAGGAAGGAATGTACTCTTTTTTCTTCTTTAAGAAGCCCTCAGAAGGCACAGGAACGAGGTAGGAAGAGAGGGTCAGGACTGAATTTTGCCTCTTTGCCTTGAGCAGGGGCAGGGAATGGTACAGGTGACAGTGTGTTCTCCTTCTTCACCGAATGCCAAGAAGACAAGAGTAGTCCCCGTGTAATTCGGCAGCTGCTGAGTCCTAGTTGGGGGGGGGGCATTTGTGCTTATTTTTGTTGGCCTCACGCTGCTGGCACAGTTTGCATGCTGAAGGAAGCAGATCCTCAGGAGGGAGTGTGTCCCTCCCACTTGACAGGGTGTTTCCACCAAGGACAAAGTTTTCTTTCAAGTGAATCAGCCAGAAACTGCTTGCAGAAGGTGCAGCTGGGGCTTTCATCAGGCAAAAATGAACCTGAAATGACCCACACAAGGTGTAGGGAGGGCAATGGGCAATGTTGCTGCAGCAGGAAATGCTTCTTTCACGGGGCTCGGTTGCAGAGCTCAGCAAATTCACGCAAGGGCCAAGTCCAGTTTCCCTCAGCAACAAGCGTTCTTGCATTTCCTGATCTTCCTGTGGTCAGGTTCAGTGTCAACATGTGCTGCTGCAGGCTCTCTCAGAAGCATGAGTGGCGTCACAGCAGGCCTCGGGCACCTTTCCAAAATCTACCAAGGTCATCCTCTGTCCCTACCCATGTCCAGCATTGCTGGGCTGGTGAGCTGCAGCTGGGAGGACACTCCGGACGTCCCCCACAACATCCAAAGTGGCAGCACTTGCATAATGCACTGGGCAAATGAGGGACACACAGAAAATTTGGGGGGAGCCACAGAGACTTAATCTGCCAGGGGAGAACTGGGGCTGGCATCCTTGTGGGGACAGACTGGCAGCACAGTGGAGAACACAGGGAAAAGAGCAGCAGTCGTGTCTGGAAGGCCACAAACATGAGCCAAGGAAGGACTGAGGAGCAGAGGGAAGGAGGACAGCACCCCAGGGACATCTGAGGTGTTTACACACAGGTGCTGATGTCACGGGGAGGCAAGGAAGGCAGGAACTCTCCTCTTCCCACCTGGTGAAAAGGTGCATGTTCCCAGTGACCCAACAAGGGCAGCAGCTCCGTGGGCCTCCTTCTTTGCAAGCACAGCCAAGCAGAGCTTCTTCATCCCCACCTGGCTCCCTGAACTCTCATACGTGATCCTCCTCCAACTCTCAGTCTGGGATGGTCCTGGCACAGTTTCCCCTCTGGGGACCTGGCCAGATCTTACAGGGGGGCCATTTATCATGGTGCTTTCCTGGCCTCCAGCACAGACGTGGAGATGCTGAGGCTTGGGGGGAAGCCATGGCTTCACTGCACTCCCAGGCAGTACAAGCACCAGGCTGGCAACCATTGGTCTCTTCTGCTGCCTCACGCTGATCCTCCAGTGCCAGGAGCTGCTCTGAATGGGAAAGGAGGTGATGCAAAATTATGGGAGGGAGACATGCTGGGGAAGGGCAGCTTATCTCTTGCAGCCATGCCACTGCCAGCCACCACTGAGGAAGGGAAAGGGCTTGACAAATCCAGACAAAATAGGATCTAACAAAACAAGACCAGAAAGAACACAGGTGGGCTGTGATACTCCAAGGCAGAGCTGAAAGTGAACTGCACTGCTGAGGAGAACAATGTAAGCTGTTGCTGTTGGCCAAGGCATTGGATGCTATAACCCACAGTCTAAGGGCTAACACATCAGCACAGGGAACCACAAATTGCTGGTTTTTAGAAACATAAACAAAGAAAATTTCTTACAGTCTAGATTATATATCACACTGCAGATCAACCATGCAAGAGAGACATCACTTGGTTCTTCAAATGAGAGACTTGACCATTGAGAATAACCAATCAGAGCCAGCTAAGAAAGATTATTTTATTTTGATAAGGTTTTATTTTTAATCTTGGAATTATTGTCTTCTCCAAAGGTACCATGCTCTTTGAAAAATCCAATTTTCTTTCATGGAAATACTTTATATAAATTTTTTGACCAGTCACAGAACTTAAGTAGAAACCTTCCCAAAGTCAATGGTTATAGAGGTGACAGTGGGGGCTACAAGAGCTCCATCACCAGCAGAGAATAATATAGCATGTAACCAGCATGGACTCCATCAGTCACATGAGGCCAGTATTTATTGCAGGAGAAAGCCACTGACCACATCTTCATGTGAACACACAGACAACATCACAGCTGAAAAGATTTTGTTACTTTATATTTTTAAAGAAATGACTCCAGGCTTCCTAGAGTGCACCTTAAAATGATATGAAAGGACCCGAGTCCATCCAAGCTTGACTCCAGTATTGTGGGGTGCCTTAGACTGAACTGTTGACTCCTCTGAGTGCACAGGGTAATTGCTAAGACCTGTGGGTTTTCCAGCAGCACCTGATTGATCTCTACCTGTGATGGAGCTTTCCTGGAAGGTGGAACGAACTGGTTGAATGAGGCCATCTGAGGGCCACAATAGCAGTCTTCAAAGCATGACTAGGAAGTGGAGGTCTCTGCTGGAACTGTGTGCTGACCCTTGCCTTGCCTGGCCAGTAGAGCTTCATAGTCCAGAACCAGTTTGAGCTGGATATCTTCCTTTAACATACCTGGAATGTGCTACAAAGTTGCACAAGTGTCTTCAGAGCTGCTCTGCTCTCACAGGGCTGCAAGAGCTCTTGGGGGTGGGCCCCAGAGGAAGCCACAAAAGCCAGACCACAGCACTGCACTGGAGGACACCGTGTCACCTCAGTGGTGTGACAAAGCTTCCCACAACTGGCTGGACGTGCCTTTTGGCTTCCAGAGCTGGGAGGCAAAAGGGCAAAGGGAAGGGGTGTCGCTGTGTTTGCCTAGATGACAAAAACCCAATGATTTTATCCAGTGACACGTGTTAGCCTTGACAGAATTGAGTACAGGGAGCTGACTCTGACCTCACAAAACCCCCAACAAACCATTCCCAAGTACTTTTCTGTGATACAACTCTGTTGAAGAAGGTACAATTAGCAAGCCCCCCCTCTCCCCCTCCCCCATTTCTTTCCCTGTCTTTAATGTTATCCTCTCTACCTGCAAGGTCTGCAGACAGGGGTCTCCACTGCAGGCTGTGCTGCTCCCCTGCCAGCCAAATGCCCAGAGAGCTTTTCCTTTGCTCCCATGCCTGGTGAGACCACTCTCTTACCCTGCAAATACTGGTGGGGGAAGTGGTAATTGTTCCTCCTAGAGGTAATTGGCACTTGGCAGGATCTTACTCATCTTTGTGGTGACGGGGGCTGGTTTTCTAGGCTCTTCCACCAGCAAAGCAGGCTGCAGGGCTGTGGCTCTCCACCCTGCAAACATTCAAAAGCCTCTAAGCCAGGGGTGCAGCTGTCTTCACTCCTGCCTGGAGCCTGCCCTGCCAAAGCCTTCATTCATGCTGGGTGAATGCTGGCCTCTCACACCTTTCCAAACAAAGCAGGTCTAACCTCAGGGAGTTAAACACTCAAACTGGCCCACAGATGAGGGTGTCTGCTCTGCTTTGTGGATCCGTTCAGCAGAGTAGAAAGGAAGGTGAACAGATGCAACTGCACCCCTGTAATATTTGCTGTTACATGCACATGCTGCTGAAAGCTATAGGAAGATCCCAAGGGTATGGAAAGGCTTCCCAGCCCTCTGGATATGACACCAGCTAATGCCACTCTGGGTGCTACATTCCCCAGGTAGGAGCTCATCCACCTGGGGAACTTGGGAAGCATGCTTCTCCAAAGCTCTATCCTTCTCTTCTCCCTCACCTCTCTATCTTCCTTGCTCCAAGGGATTATTTTCCCTAAATGCTGGGGCCTGATCCTAGGAGCAAACAGCAGCCAGCAGTAGGGTGTAAGGAAGAGTTCTGCCATCAGTGAGCAGCCCTATCTCTCCTTTTGACTCTTGCTGTACATATCCCCCTTGTGCCATTCACCTGTAAGCAGCTGATTCCCCTTTTTCCTCCTCTACAGCTCTTCCCAGTTTTCTCCAGTTCCCACATATGCCTTGCCGGTCTGGCAGCAGCTGCCCTCCATGCAGTGAAAGAGCATTTCCAGAGCCATCGGCCCCAGCAGGCAGCTGTGGGAGCTGGGGCTGTGTGGCACAGTGGGAGCACTGCTGCACTCTGCCTATCCTGGAGCAGCTGGCTTGGCTGGCAGCCACCTCCCTGCTCTGCCACCACTGCTGCAACAGCCCAATTAGTAGCTCAGGTGTTGCCACGGTGTTTGGCTGCAGCCCAAGAGCTAATGATGGAGCAGGTGGCAGATGTGAGGATTGCAGAAGGTGGCTAGAGATGAGGGGAGCACGTTTGGAGCAGCTTGTTAAGACCAATCTTTGCAGACCAGCTGGGATGATGGATTTTGCAAGGTGTGTTCCTGCTTTGCAGAAGTCTCCAAAACAACCTTCAATCTCTGAAGGATGATGCAGCTGCATTTGGCTCTGCCACCCCTCCCAGGATGTCCAAAATTATTTTGGGATTATAGCAGTGACCATAGCTGTGGCCACTGGTTTACAGCAGGAGGAAAACTCATTAAATCCCAAAGGTATTTAATCAGAAGCAAAGTGGCAACAGGGCATTTACATGTCACTTGTGTTGATGCAACATTATGATAGAGGGGAAAATATGTCATTGTCTGATGAAAGAAGCTCTGTCTTACCAAATTCCTGCACTGTGTGTCTATCACAAATGACCTGAGGCAGTTGGGAATTACTGATCCTAAAGCAAAGCCATAGAAGGGAGAGGAGAGGAGAGGAGAGGAGAGGAGAGGAGAGGAGAGGAGCTGAAGAGTGGTGGTAGAAACTGTCTGGAAGTGTACAGGCGGTGCAGTGAAGAACGTGCAACCTGGCATGCAGCAAGAGCTTGAGGAGCTTTCTCCAAGCAGGTTGAAGAACTGGTTAAAAAGAGGCTTAGAGCTATGACCAAAGAAGCTGTTGATGCAGTTTGACTCCTGCTGTGCTTACAGAAGCAGGAGTTTGTACCTTCTTTGTAGGCAAACAGGATTATGTCAAACTACCTAATGCCGTCATTCAGTTCTCTTACTAATGGAAACATTGAGTATGGGCTAATTGCTCGAGCCAAAAAGGGAGGCAGGTTTTTATGATCACCATTCTGTGTTACCCTACAAGTACAAACTGCTCCTTTCAGGACTCTGCATAAAGCAGGAGTATAGATCCAGCTCTGCTTGCTTATGCTTGAGGAGTCAGGATACATGGATCGTCTAAATCTTTTCCATCCCAAGCCCCCATCTTTGCTGTCCTTCCCCAGGGCCTGTTTCTGCCTCTGCTGCACTCAGTATCAGAGCTGACTTCTGTGGGAGCATTACAGCCCTTGGGTGTCAGGCCCTCAGTGGGCTGCAAAGAAAAGGAGTGAAAAAGTCTGCTCTTGGGTCTGCATCCATTATATTGATGCTTCTTTCCCCCAGTGGCTCCAAAACCACCCACTGCTGCTGAAACACAGCCCCATCTTGAAAAGAGCTGTGTGACAGTGGGTATCACGGCAGCCATTTTGTACTAATAACAATAATTTTGTACTAATACCATGTCATGGTAGGGAAGACAGAAATGACTAATTAAAATGTTGCAGAGATAGTCAAGTCATGAGAGCATTACTCAAGTGCAATTTAGCTGGGAAGCTGCAATTCACAGCTCTGCTATTACAAAAATACCACAGGGCTTAATTGGACACATTGTTGTCAAGGTATCAGGGTAGCATCCTGCCTGAACACAGCTCCAGGCTACCCACCATCCACGCTGGGCATCAGGTCAGAGCCTTCCACTGCTGGCTCCCAAGTGGTTGGTGCCAACTCCAACAACTATCGTTTTTTCTGGCTAATACCAGGCAGGCCTAAGGTGTCTCAGCTTGCAAAGAGATCATAGTTCAGAGTGGCATGCTTAAGATTAAGGTAACAATATCATTAGTGGGAAATCTAGCCAAGCAAAGGAGATAGAGGGAGAGGAAAGCAAAGGGTAACAGAGAGAGACAGAGCAGCCTTCCAACAGGCCAGAGATGGGAGGCAGGAAGGACCTGGGTGTGAAGAGGACAACAGCTCTCATACCAGGCACATTTCTCTCCTGCTGTTGCTGTCTTAGAAGAGATGAGCCTGGCTTCTTCTGAAAATGCCTAGTGAGCAATCACCACAAATACCTTCCCTGATACATTCTGTGACACTCTGAATCTAAATGACATATGTTACAGGAGAGAAAAGTGATCTTGCATGGGTTCAACGAGGCATCTCACCCCTGTGAAAAGGCCCTCCCTGAAAGGCTAATGTGGGTCCAGGCCTGCACAAGAGGCAGCAGAAGCAGCCAGGCTTTGGGAAAGGGCTGTTTTGATCCTGAGGGGCCTGGTCCAAAGGAAGAGAAAGATGCAGACATATCTTGGCATCTCAGTGCCCTGCAACCAGTGACAACAGCTCTGAGCTTTTGCTGCCCCAGACTGGGAGATCAGAGGTGCAGTCTCTGCTCTGGGTCAGAGAAAATCACTTGTATGAAGAAACACAGATGAGATCTTCCATCTAACTGACCTGCACATGGTGCCCTTGCAAAACTCTGCTCTGCTCTCTCAGCTCCTCGTGCTGACTGCCAACACAGCCATCACGCTCACTAGAGACACCTCCTTTTCCCTATGTTACAAATGCACAGTTTTGCCTCAGCTTGGCCAACAGCAGCCCCTCAAACTTCCTGCCAAGGCTGTTACTTACCACCTCTCCTCAGTGGGGCACAATGGCAAGGCTCAGCCCAAGCACAGTGTGTGTCCAGGGTCTCAGTTGGTGCCAGTGGGATGCAGGGGGAGAACGAGCTTCCCCACACCTCGACTCATTCACAGGCCAGCATCCTTGCAGCAGGTCCTGCTGAATGATGCAGAGCCAGGGAGGACATACAGTAGGACTTACTCACTGCTCTGGGATGTCAGTCCTAATGGAAAACAGCAGTGAGGAGTTAGAATATGCCATAAATATTTACTAGCTAAGGCATCCATTTCCCTAACAATTATTACAAGTCCTTAGATGCTTGAAATTTCAGGATTGGACTCCATCTTCTGCTCCAGCCTTAGGAGAATCCATCCCACCACCATCCCAGCACCATCCTAGTGAGTCCAGGTCATGCCTCCTGTGCAGCAGGTGACTGCATGGCTGCCAAACCAGACCCAGATCTGCCGAGCCCCTGGGCAACACAGTCACATCCTGTGAAGTATGGTTGGTTTGTGGATGCAGAAATAGCCCGGTGTGGTTTGAGACTGGGATGAGCCACATTGTTCTCCCCACTGACAGGGGGCTGCTAAGAAATATCAAGGTTTCCCTTTGCTCTGGGAGAAGCTAGCCCAGTCTCAGCCTTCCTTTCAGCGGTTGGCCCTCCGTGTGCAAACTCTGGGGTCCAGCAGCGCGTTCCTTCTCAGCCTGCACAGCACAGGCACGTGGCTGGCGCTAAGGAGACACACTTTAAATAACCACACCACAGTGACTCATGCCTTACCCAAGGCAGTCTGGCTGCTGGCATATAAAGCATGAAAGCCGATGATCTTTGAAAGAAGAGAGGATCCTACAGTGAGCAGACATATGGCTCAGATTCTGGCCAGAAGGTGGGAGGGGTGGAAGCGTTTCTAAATGAGATAGGCTGGGAGGCTGAGGCTCGCAGGTGTAGAACAGTTCTCCCCAGTGCTGCCCAGCTCTGTCCTCCTGACCTGCTGCCACATGCACAGCCCCTTGCCTCTGGAATTTTCCTGAGCTAGCAGTTTTCCAAGCTGAGGAGGCTTGGGGGTTTGGGAAAAAACATGCAGGAGCAGTGCCTGAGCCCAGCATGGCTGACATGAGGGGGACATCGTATGCTCTTTTGCCCTTTACAGCATCTGTCCTGTAGCACCAAGGTGGCAGAAAAGGATAGGCAGTTCTCGTGGTACTGGTGGTGGACCTTCACCTTTCCCTCTAGCACTTCAATCATCCTCCATTTCCCCAACCCCCAACAGTTCCAGAACTGCCCTTCCCACCCTGCCTCACTGTCAAAACTCTCCCCATCCTCTCAGCCCCCTTCTCACACCAGCTCCCCTCAGCACTGTCCCATCCTTCTTTGCCTGTCCCTTTGCTCCTCCCCAGACCTATCCTCCCACACCTCCTGTGCTTCTTTTGCAGCTCCCCTCCCTGGAAGGCCACTCTACAATCTCTGTTTTCTGCTTCTCTGTACCATCTCTGCACCCTTCCTTCCTTGTCTGCTGCCTGGGGCCACATCTTCCCCTCTGGCAAACAGTCACCCCTCAGGACCTACTGTGGTGTTTCCCACAGACCTCCCCACAGCTGCCAAGCCCTTCCCACAGCTGTTTCCTCCAGAAGCACCACAGTGGCTTGGCAGGCTGGACCAGATTTCTACCAGCAGCCAATAGGGAGGCCAGCCTTCACCTTGGGTTGCATCCTGCTCTCCCTCGCCTCCTCTCCAGGCTGTGGCTGTGGCTGGGTTGCCCTTGACAGCCACACGAGCTGCCTTCCCCAGCCCATAGGCTGTTTTCAGGACCTGGACACCCCGGAGCTGCTCATCGGCTTTGGCAGGGTAGCGTAAATGTCACGTCCCTGCCTGTTCCCAGGCTGATGCCTGTTCCCGGCCCGGAGCCATGCCCGCATGTCTCCCATTATGTAAGGCCTAATGTGGATGCGAGCTGGGAGGCCTCGGGCTGGCTTGTGCTCCATGAATGACAGCTGCAAAAATGAGAGGGGAACTATTTTTAAACTTCCCCCTTCCCTCCTTCTCCAGCTCTTTTCCCCACAGCCTCAGCCAGGCTGTGTGGATGGCCAGCCCATGAGGGCAACTGGTCCTGCTGGGCTCTGCTGAACAGGTCCTGAGCCATTCTTTGTACTGCCACAGAGGTACATGCAGCACCTCAGCACAGGGTGGTGGTACCCAGAAGGATGTATCCTCTTCCAGCCCTCCTGGGCCATCAACAGGCCCCTGACATTCTCTCCTTCACCTCTCAGAGCCCTGCTTGTCAGCAGGACCATCAGTGTTCCTTTCTTTCCCCCCAGCCTCTCTCTGTAATTTTAGAAAGGTCATTCCCTCCTCCTGGAGCCACAGGGTTATCACAGTTCCTTGGAGAAGAGAAGAAGGGATCTAGAGGGGGAAAAACCTATCTTCTACTGCAGAAACATGATACCCCAGCACCACCCTGTCCCTCAGAGTGAGGGCAAGAGACAGATGGTCTGGAGCAAGGGCCTGGATAATTGTCCCATCTCCCACTGAGTGTTGTTGGCACAGGGACCAGTAGGGAAGAGGCAAGGTGGGTGAGGAGCTGTCTAAGAAAGGGGCTCTGACAGTCACAGGGAGAATTGTCAAAACCAGCAGTGTTTTGCCCCAGAATGCTATAAACAAGACACCACTCAAGTCGGAGCATTGGAAGAAGGCATGCAGGGGGTGGACACTGCCCATGTGCTGCCAGTTTGGCTCTGAATAAAGACTTGGTTCAAGGATTTGCCCATCAAAGAATTGTCTGGAGAGACCAGTAAGTGCAAGGTACACCTCTTCACCTGGCATTGCAGATGCTGCTTTAGACACCCCTCCTTAGGAAAGTTGGAGCTGGCCTGTAGCAGGTACAGAGCAGGTTTGTGAGTGGCCATTTTGAGTGTGGAGCTTGTTTAATCTAAAACAGGAGAATTTGAGAGGGAACGGCATCCGTGTATCAAAAATATATGCTAGGGCAAATGTCTAATTTGTTCTCTTAGAAGCTCATCTGGATCATAAATACATTTAGAATTAAAATTAGAAAGAAGTTCCTAGCCAGCCATGGTATAAACTTCTGTGACAGCCTGTCAGGCTGGAAGGTGGGCAGAAGAAGCCTAATTTGGTAAGAGACTCAGCAGGCTGGTAGTCACTGCATGGCAGAAGAGGAGGGAGCCCAGAATGAGCCATACACAGGTCTGAAATGAAGCTTGCAATCATGTCCCCAAACTGGTCCCCAGAGGTATTGGTACAGAGCTGAAACCACAGTGTATTGCAACCTCTGTAGGTTGGTTACATATCATTAATGTCATGCTTCAGGGTCCTCCCAGATCTTTAAAGAGGCAAGAAAGAGGTCACCTCTTTTCCTTCTGGGTTTTTAGGAAATGAATTTCTTTCATTTCTGTAATCTCTCTGGCCACAGCCGCCACGGAGCTGGGGTGAGGCAGGGAGGAGAATAGGGTCACTCCTGCTGCTCTTAGTCACGCTTTGGGTGTGCTGGTTTGCCTTGCTCACAGGCTCAAGACAAAGCCAGCTCTAGGGCTAGGGAAGCATTTCCCTCAGGCTTGGTGTGCTGTGGCAACCCGGGGAGCTTGAGGTGTTGCTCACCACGGCAGGCAATGCCCTTCTGGGACTCCTTGGCCGCATTTCCCCGGTGCAGGTGCTTGGGGAACACTAGAGACACTTTTACTCTCTCCCACACACTCCTGCTGCTGTTCGCATCCCTAGGTTTCTGTGGACTTGGCAACGGGCAGGGAGAGGGTGCCTTTAGTCATTCAGGACGTTCCCGGGGTGGTCCCCAAGTGTCTTGACTTGCGCAGACCCAAAAGAGTCCAAAGCCTCAGCCCTGCTTCAGCGCGGCACGGGGCCCGCACTGTCACAAGCACCTCAGCCTTTGCGACCTGCTATTTGTGCCTGCCCCTTGTCCCCTCACTGCTGGGGCTGCAGCGCACTCCTGCCCTGACGCGGGAGCCTCCGTGAGGGCTGCGGGGAGTCAGCTCGGAGGACCGCGGAAAGCAGGAGGCTGAGGCTGCTCCTTACCCTGCGGAGCCCCAGCCGAGCGGTGCCGGCCCGGCTGAGCCGGGCCCTGGGGCGGGCGGGGCCCGGGCGGGGCGGTGCGCGCGGCGGCAGCGCCACCTCGCGGCCCTGCGAGAGGGCGCGGCCCGGCCCGGCCGCCATTTGCGGCGCCGCGGGGGCCGTGAGGGGACGGCGGGCGCTCCCTGCCCGCGCCCCCAGACCGTGTCACACCATGGGTCTGCCCTGCAGTACGACTGCCGTCTTAGGACTTGATGAAGCCAGCCTTTCCTTCAGAATGAAGATTTGGAACGGCAGCTTATCCCTGGCTGCAAGCAGCGTGCAGGAGCAGGACACCGGAGCAACCATGGCTTGATGGACTGAGGCAGTATGCGAATTTAGGAGATGAGATTACGTCTTCTCAAATGATGTATTTTACATTTTACACCCTATAAAGTTTTAGGAAAAAATTAGCAATCATCAGGACAAAATGAATGCACCAGCAGACCACGAAGGCTGAAGCAGCAGCTGCCTAGGACCTCCCCCGCCCTTCTCCAGCAGAGGTGGGTTGAGCAGCACCGCGGCCCCGGGCGCAGCCATAGCACCGAGCCCGGGGCAGGGCGGCCCCACCGCCCCCTCACTGCCACCGAGGAACACGCACATGGATCTGGCTCACAGCCTTGCTGCTCCAGCCTTCAGCCGGGGGTGGGGGTGGGTGATGAGCCTGCTCCTGCAAGCTGGAAGCATGTTTCGGGAATAAAGCATACAAGAGCCAGTTTTGATCGTAAAAATTGTGATCAGGCACAGAGAGGTAAGGTACATGAATTCATCTCTTGCAACATCTGGAATACTGCCAGCAACTTTCCACTACACCTCCCAAGCCAGCCTCTTTTACCTCCTCTCCTTTACTTGTGGGAGGAAGGCTAGTCCCATAATCGCTCTTTTGCAATTATTTTCCAGGGACACTCCACCCACTTAAGCACATCATAGCTGTACCATCAGCTTCTGGCTTTACTCTCTTATTGTCAGTTTGTTCTCCATTTCCTCAGAAGCCTAGGACACATTTTCTCAATGGCCATGTCCAGCCAACCACCACAGCCAAGAAGAGCAAGCAAAAGCCCCAAAGCACTTGGCAGCTGCAGCTCTTGCACATTTCTCAACCACAGCATTCCACTGCTGCTTCAGAGTGCTACAGACCCAACTGGAGACAGATCTTTTCTGATCTTCTGGTGTAGCCAGCAGGAGCAAAAATGAGTACCAATGTATCTAAAGTCCCAAGATCAGCAGATCTTCCCAAAACACAACAGGAAAAAGGCTGAGTAAGCAGTTGTCATATTTCAGATCACTAATAGCTGCAACATTTCCCAAAGGGAACTAGTAATATAATGTGCAGAGTTAGTACATTTATAAACTTACTCCCCACCCACCCAAGAGAACATTCAAGCTCCCTGAAAAGAAGGCAGTGTAACAAACATCGGTGCTGCTGCCAGCTGATATCCCAACAGGGAAAAAATGCCAAATATCCTCCACTCTGTTAAGGCCATGTAACACCAGAAGGATACATCCAGCACAGCCTTGCATCCACTCAGTTTCTAGGGCAAATCCTTGCCTTGGCCATGTCAAGTCCTTGGCCTTTGGTATGTAGTATAGGTCAGGCCCCTCTAAAGAGGAAAGGTTTCTGCTTTCATAAACAAATTGCCTGGGTCACTAATCCTGCCATGGCTCTGGAAGACAGCCAAAGAAAAACAACTCACTGACAGTTTGTTTGTTCCTTGCTACCACCCTCCATCACCAATCATCCAAGATACCTTTTATAAAAGTGAAGATCCAACAAAGATCCTTCCTGCAGTTTATCTAGAGATTATACTGAAGCACCAGTGATCTTGTCTACCTTGAAAGCACGTGTGAGACGCAGTGAATATATAGAAAACGTAAGTTTCTTACCAGGTTGATCTTCAATTACCAGCTTTTGGAAAACAAAAACAAAGAAACCCAACCACCAATGAAAAAAACAACAAACCAACCAACCAAGGTTTAGTTAAAAAAAATGCATAGAAATGTACAGAGAAAGCTGTCCTCATGGAAAAAAAACTTACTTATTCAGAACCTTACTTCTTCCCATGAAAAAAAAGTAAAATTCTGATTACTCTGTGGATGTTCTCAGCCCCAGTGTAACAAAGCATGGTCCAAGTTGTCTGCAGCTGACTTGTTCTCAGATTTTTTCTCCCTACCTGAGAGTTCAACCAAGAGTCATTGCAGGACAAACACAAAACCTTGCAATGCTTTTGAAATCAGTTAATCCAGAAAATAAAAGCAGGGAATTGTATACCTGTTACCAAGCACATTTAACACATGGGAAATGCACAGCAAGAACCTGCTTCCAAAAGGTGATCAGCTGCTTTAGTGTCTACCAACTTCACTGCAAACTGCAGGTGTAATGCTGGCAGTGGAGTTGTACACCACACAGTATGCTGTCTAGAGAACAAAATTACTGGATCTCAGCATAGTGGAATATACATTTTATTTCTTAAAAAGGAAGGGTACTAACAGAATTTAATACAGTCAAAATTTTACATTTTAAACAAAAGCTTTTCTTTTTCTTAAAAACCAGTTACGAGCAGAGAGGTGAGAGGATTTAAACTACTCACAAAATCCAAGCCGAAGACTTTGAGAATCTGTGGTTTATACATTTAAAAAAGTGTAATAAATGGAAATATAAAATAATACCAACTCTGTAATAGTGAAATGCCCTTTCCTCATTAGATTGCTGTTTAAGCACCTTTATTTTCACCCATCAGCTGCCAGGAGTGTTTAGGTTTATGTACAAAATAAGCAGTTTGGGACAGAAGATTCATATATAAATTAAAACCATTTATGGTAATACAGTTTTACCCAGCTGCTTTACAAGCTTTATTATCACTTTCACTTCTATAGAATTTTTCAGTCAGGATGATCTCTAATGCTCTTGATGGACTGCTTCAAAAAGCAGCTACATATACAGGAATTATATAGACAACCTCAAGGAGTAGACATCCAAGAGATTAAACAACTTAACACACAGTAAAACTAAGATCAGATTTGTATCTTATATAAATACTGTGCAGATTTATCATCCATCCCACTGAATGAATGGGACAGATCAGTGTCACATCTGAAGACAAAAAAATACTTTTATCCAAGAGGCAACAGAATTTCAGGCCAAATATAGCAGATAGGAGTTCCCTCAAATTATTCAGTTAAAAACTGTATGTGTCTGAAAAAGCTTAACAAGAACAGAGTTTTCAGAATAACTTGCACATTTGCTTAGCTGTTTCATAGCTATTTTACAGCCTAGAGACACTGAGAGAGGAGGAAAGAAAATAGAAGAAAATAAAAAGAGATGCCGTTGTCTCTGCCCACTACAAAAGATGTGGCTTTGTCATTTATGGAACACTGCAGACACAGCTGTTACCAGAGAAGAGACTGCTCCAGTACAGCATTAAAGACAAAGTTACATGATGGCTGGAGAAAGTGTCATCACAGACTAATTTCTTTACATGAAGGCTGATGGATTAATCTCACCTCCTCCTCAAAACCCAAGCGTTCAGATTTCCTAGCAGACTACTTATGATTCTTACTCCACTGTTTTCTATTTTTTTTTTCTTTTTAACACAAGATAGAAAAGGTCATGAAATCTGATGAAAGGTCCAGCTGTGCAGCATCCAGTGAACATGTACTCAGCAAAAGCACAAGTCATTAATCCCTTTCTCTCTCTCTCCACACCACAACAGGAAACCTGTGTCATCTATGTACATAATGGAACTAATAAAGATGTAGACTATCTAAGTCACAAATGAGCTTCAGTAACAGTCACTCACTGTTGCACTGCAACTTGCTGCAGTCTGGCTGAAGGGTGGAGACAGATCTGTTTGAGCCAAAAGAGAGAATAGTTAAAAAAACACACCCAACAAAAACCACCCAGCTTTAGTTTTCCTCAGTCACTGAAGTTTACAAATAATTTAATATTGCTACTTTCCAAATGCTACTCACAAACAAATCAACTGTCCAGCTAACAGGATGGGAAGAGTAGAATTATGAATGTAATCAGTGACTACTGTTAAAGAAAGACTGGAAGAGAATCCGTTCCCTCAAAATCTTAGTTTCTCTGCTTAAGTAGCTCATTATTATTTTTAAAACATTTTTTGTTGATAGAAAGCATCACAACTAGACTAGAATTCCACAACATCAATCTTTGTTTTGATTTCTGTAGTTCTCTAGGAAAGAAATAATCCCAAATCAAGCTACATGAAGCATTAACAATATTCAGATATTACAATGGAAGCACTTATTTATTACTTCATAGAACAGATTAGTTTTAAAAGTGTATTTACATGTTCTAAGTTATACAAAATACAGTATTCCAATAATTATGTTAATCACCATATTTCAGACAACTTCACATAAAAGTGCGGAGGATGCATCCATCCCTGATCGTGGCCAGTAGCGAGCAGTCACCGCAGTGGGACAGGTGAGAGCTGCTATTGTGCCCCCTGGAGAGAACAAATCCCACCATCCTTCTCACTGAAACAGAGCTGCAGATCTAGGAAAACATTCAGGCAGGTACACGAGCAAGGTTTGTTGAGACCCACAGACCAAAATCACATGCCTTAATTTACTAGACATATGTGAAGTACATTTTAAAGTTTTTTACAGATGTTGTACAGCAAAGGGCTTCTGCTCATGCCTTAGTTAGGAAAATGAAGTAACAAGGGTTTTGGCTATATAACAGGCACCCAGATTACACTTAATATAAGCCCTATAACTACAACTGGACAGTGTGTTAAGGACAAAATTCTGCAGCTGACTGCCTGGGCAGAGCTTCACATTCAATAACAGATCCTGTGAAGTCCACATGGTTCTCTACAGATATAGGGCTCTTCCCATGCAGAAATGACAGCAGAATTGAGGCCTTAAAAGATTGGGGCCTCAGATAGTAGTTTCCTCACGAGACAGCACTGACCAGGTCACATTGGCAGGTCAAGTCCCAGCGCAACAGCACACTTAGTTGAAGCAACAGCTATTTTTTCATGCCTTTCTGCAGTAACTCTTCTCCCTATCTGTATATTCCTTTCACTTCTTTCTGGACTGTGGAAGTAGGACCAAGACAAGGAGATTGCCAAGACCTAAATAATTACTTATCTTCAGTATGATGCTAAACTGAGGGGATTCAAATTGGCCTAAAATTGTAAACAGTGAGGAGTCAGTTTTAGCAATTTCACTCAGGTCAGACTCTTGCATTACTCTCCTCTTCCTCTTTCATTCTTTGCTCTCCTTGCCAAGTATCTATGTCTATCTATGTATGTACCTACTCAAAGGATTCCTTTTTCCCTGTAGGTGTCTGAATTTCAAGAAGTTTGCATTCCAAAAGTGACTCGTGAGGGATAGCAGACTATCAAATTAACAAATTACATCTGTATGCCAATTTGCATTATGATGAGTTAAATCACTGTAATTTCTCAATTAGCATTGTGTTAGCATCTCCACAGATATTTAGTTAAGCTTATTCTTTCTACCATTCTCCCAATCTTCAGCTGTGAGTTTATCTATCTTCACCATGTTACAGTGGCAGATATACAGACCAGAGTAATTATCTGAACATCTAGAAAGCCAGTCTGAGTCTTGTAGTGCTGCAAAGGCACAATGCTAGCACTAACAAATGATTTTGCTCTTTATGGATTTAGGTGTAAGTTGCCAAAAATATGAGATTTATGCACTAAGATAAATTTGCATTTCTCATCTTGTGCTTAGCAGCTAAAACTAAGAGGGTGAACAAAAGCCTATCTGGATTTTACAAATGTCTGAGATACCTTCCTCTCACTAAAAATGAAAGCACCTGATCACAAGGAACAAAGCCCTTTTAAGCTCAGGTGGCTTACAACACTGAAGCAGCAATATTCTCCTCTGTGCAGGTCCATTATTTTTTGCTATCTACAAAAAAAAATATAATTTCTGCATAAGTGGTTTTATTACAGCATTCCCAAAGCTGCTGGGCTTCCACTGCACCTCCCAACTTGAAATTGATTTGGTACAATTAGTAGCAGGCCTGCAGATAATGCTGAAAGTGATTTCTAGTTAGAACACCTTGGGCACTCAAACAGCACAGCAAGGAAATGGAGAATTGTCAGAAAAGACATAAGATGTTACTGCAAAAAGACGCTTAGCAAAAAACCAAACAACTCGAAAACATTTCTCCTCCAACACAAGTTTATAATACACTACTTTTTCACTCTGTCCATGGAGGACCAAAAAAAAGCAGAGTTCAGATTATCTGAATATCAAAACTATCAGGACCAGTTTACCAACACTACACCTGCAATCTGAGATGTATCCACCTGATCCCAGCACAGAATGCTTCAGAGGAAAGCAAAGACACCCGTGACTCCAGCACTTGCTAAAACTTTACAATAACCACAAAAGAGTAAAGACTTTTTCCTGTGGGAGTTAATGAGATCTTTTTCACCAGCTTAAGTGGGAGCAGATCTTGGCAACAGGTGAAAGACTAAGCTTTTTGGAATTTTTAGACACAAACCCACTATACGTAGATTAGATCATCATGTATGAAAGCAATACTGTATTAAAAATTGCACATTATTTATTCATAGCTGCTGTCTTCTGTAGAGTAAAACAACACTCGTTGTCCACAAATTTCATCCACAGTTTATATATTTTCAAAGTTAGTACTATGAAATGGCCATGTGGCGTCAATCTTCTTCCTAATGAAAGTACAGTTGTCATGAACTGCTCTCTTTCCTGGCAATCCCTGCAGTGATGCTGAAAGGTGCATATGCCCTTTATTCTCTCCCCTTGGAGATGGTCCCTTTGTGGAATGGGGTACGTTGGCATCAGGCAAACTTATGGCCTCTACAGAGTGTTCCAAGGCTAGAGAACTTCAAACCCTAACAGTGTCAGTTCAGCATCTTTTAATATTCAAATTGAGCCAAAAGAATATTTCTCTTCTTATGATCACTAAGAAAACATACCCAAGTTATCACTTACAGATAGGATTGTCATCCTAGTCAAAGAAACAAAATGATAGAGTGAATCATTCCGAGAGGAGCAGGGAGCTCTGGAGCAATAAACTTAACTCCCTGAGACTGTAAAAAACTGAGAAAGGAGTTCAGCATTGCACAGTATTTTCTGTGTGGCTATATCTGCACTCCTTTAAATAGTTACTACCCTCTCATCTATCTTTAAAGATACTGCTTCTTAATAACAACAACACCAAGTTCTCCAGCTACAAAAGTTGAGCTTCCCTCACCCTAAAGTGCGATTTTCCAGTTTTGCAACCCGTAGACACATAAATCACAGATTGTGCAAATCTGCACTGTTCTACAGGGAAGCACAAATGTTTGCTAACAGTCTTCTCTGAAAGAAAGATCTAATGAACATTCACTGTTAGTTTCCACTGTGTAAGCTTTTAGGATAACAGAAATAAAACAATAGAATTGCACATACTAATCTCATTGACTGAATGTTTTGCTGTTAAAATGTCATGACATACTGCAAAACCAAATCCTGTATACAATATGTAAGTATTTAAAAGATATTCCTAAGCACAGTAGGGTCCAAATGAAGCAACTTCTTTGCCCAGCTATTTAGCTTTTGGCTTTGTGATTTAAACAGGAAGCATGACATTTAAGAACATGCCAGGGCTAACTGAAAATTTAGAAAGTATAAATGAAAAAAGTTGCTACATTTACATGCTGTCATGGTTGTTTGTTTTCTTGCTGGTTTGTTTTTCTTAATCCATGCTTTGGGCCTTTATCACCAAAATAAAGCAAAACCCAGTACAAACCAAAAATATCAGTCCAAATCAGCAGTACTCAATACAGGTAGAGACATATGCTGCCATATCAGCAACATGGAACTAAGATATTCATCTATCTGATAAAAATATCCCAAGATTATCTCAGAGCTTTATAATAATACACTCATAGGTATACTTTGGTAACCAGCAAAAAATTAAAAACACTTTCTTTACTTCAGTACATCGTCCATTAAAAATGATAGGTCAAAAACTACATTTAATATATAAGCTCTGTACAAAGGTTATGCTGTCAAACACAGGTTATGAATCCTCGCTTTTGATTTTTTTTTTTTTAATTAAGCTTACAATATTAGCTGCTGCTTCTCACATTTTTCTCTTTGTATTTCTGCTCTGAAATTAGGGGTAGAATCTCTTGGGTAAACATAAACTCAAAATAATTGTTCAATATGATAGCACTGAGCTATGCTGGTAACTAGTCATGCCTCATAATTTTGGCACTTGTGCTTCAGAAAGCTTTCAAGGTTGGTTTGTTTTTTTTTTTTTTTTGAGGTGTATGCTATTCAATAATCTCCAGGCATGAACACACTCCTGTCTTACAAGCTCCATTTTGGCTACAAGCATGGCCCTGTACTCCTTTCCTAGAAAGTAACTACTCTTGCTCTTCCCACACAGATTTAGCTCTCAAGCTCCCTTAATATAAGAGCAGATTCTTGTTATGCTAATGAAATTCTTACAGCGGAACTTCCACCTACTTCCTCCATCTTCTAAACACAATAAACATCACCACAATCCATCCAAGCTTTCATCTACCCTCCCACACGAGCACAAGGGTCCTCACTCTTAAGCTGCCCATTGTAACTGTGGGATATCATTGGCTGTTTCACCTTCAGCACCACAGTTGTCCTGCAGTCAAGAGACAGAAAATGGTAATATGGCAACTAATAGTCATTGTTTTCCTGGAGCTAATACTCATTTGGAAGTTTCAGACTGCCAAAAGACTTGGAGATCAGCAGCTCAGAATAGCACCTTTTCTATGACTGCTAAGTTGTTAGCAGAAGAATAGATCCTTTTTCAGCAAGATACCATAAAAGAAAGTGAGCGTCATAAATGAACTAAAGGAAAAGGCAGGTTACAGCAGTGTAGCTGTGGAGCAGGAAAGCCACCGACGTGGGTTATTATTACGTGGGTCATTTGATAGAGGTTTATTACTCCCTGTATGGCACACTGTGGTGCTTTCTGGATATTTTCAGTACATCTGCTGTAATCTTCTGCACTGAAGTCTCACACATTATGGGCTGCTGTCTTCCCGGTGTCTTTAGTTCTGCACTGACAGTACTCCACAATACGCTACACTGTACCAGAAGTGAGCTGCAGTATTAAATAAAATTCATTATACTGCAGGGAAAAGAGTCTTAAAATATAGCAGTTCTTTATATATACAGACACTTTCATTTAAAACTCCCTCTCTTCTTCCACTTGAGTGCCAAAACGAAGAGTCACTATTCACACAGGCTGTCAACAGACTTTGAGACATGAACTTTGAGTGTCTTGACAAAACCCCAGTAGGTAAGCTTATTGTAGTTCATAGTTACAGTGAGAAAGACAGATAAGAAAGCCATATACAGAATTAAGGAGACTTTGCACTTTTCATCATGCCCAGCCCTGGGTAGTCAGATGGGGTACTTGCAGGCAAGGAGGCAGGCAGGGTCATCATCAGTTGTTTGTGTTGGGACACCTCACAGATTTCACTGCTCACTCTGAAGACTGGCGATTCATGTGTGCTTTTTAGTTTCTTTGTTTTTAAAAGTCTTTAAAGTTGCATCACTCGGAATCAGATAAGTCACTTTAAACAAAGCAAAGTGTTTAGTGTGACAATTTATTTATAACATACTTCCCACCATCACCACCACAAACCACCCTGTGAAAGAAAAAACCCCTGCTGAAAGGGTGACAATTTTTAGTATGTTTGAAGGAAATTAGACCAACACTGCATCAAGAGCCACTCTAGTCAAATTAAGAGCATAACAGCGGGGGGTGGGGGGGGGAATAGTTCAAAGCATACATTAGGTGTTGTGGATTAGCCTGCTTCTCCACTTCCTTAAGAATTCAACACAAAATTGCTCTAAACTCATAATTTCCACATTATGTTTAAAAGACAAGCTAGTCTTTAGCATAGAAAATAAGCCCTAATGCTTTTGTATTTTCAGATTTCAATAGAGGAACTGCAACTACCCGCAACATCACCATCCCACATTTACTCCTTAATATAAATATTATGCCAGGAAGTATAGCCTAAGAGTTCTGACATGGCCACTCTCTTAAGACAGCTTCTCTTGTTAAGAGGACTTCTAGACATATACTTCTGGTGAAGCTTCTACTTCTTGCAGTTGTAGGTCGTGTAGAAGGTCTCAACATCACACACAGCGTATTTTTTTCTTTTAACACCATATATTATTGAAGCAGTACTTGGTGCTGAGAATGGATTACTTCCCAGAGGGCAAGTCTTGTGTGCTAATTTTCTATCAGGAAACATGCTGGAGATAGAACCAGCAAGCGTGGAGAGACCAGATATACTGCTACACAGGAGACAGTGAGGTAAACTGTTCACGTTTATAGTGGGTGTAGCTTATCCCATAGTGTGTTCACGAGGCAAAGGACCAAAACTCTTTCTCAATCTCTTGCACAACAGGTAAGGTGCAGTAAAATAACAGTGGCTTGTCTACTTCTTTAAAAAAGCCCCTTCTTTCAAAGCATAAGGTGCTGGCCATTTTTAACAGCTGGGACTCAAGGTTCAGCCTAATGAGCCAGACCTCTTTTTCTAAATCTCCCTTACTTCTCAGTTAAGTGCAACATGCTGCTTTATCAGCAGTTCAAGAAGAAAGACCCCCTAAGGAAAAAAAGGAGGGGTGGTGGTAGAAATACAGTCTAGAACCCACATCAAATTATTTTGTCCACATATGTAAAGCGAGTGATTCACTATTCTCTCTCCTTGGTTTCTGCAAGTTATCCAGGATTAGAACCTATCAAGACATTTAGACAGTATTGTAATCTAAACTGCACTGACTCCATTCTGCATAACATTCATAGATTCACCTTGCAATACTTCTGTTTTTACAAGAGATTGAATGTTTTCCTGTCTTCCTGTCCTAAAGGTTCTCCTATTCCTCCTCAGCAGGAACAGAGTTCTATACAACAGATACTTTCTAGTGCCTCTGAATGGGAGAGGAAACAATTTCATGATGCTGCCCAGCAACATCTACTTATATTCTAAAATTATGTTTTACACTTTTACTGGGAGGGGGAGGTGGAATGGAGAGGAGAAAAGAGCAAGAGTTTGAAAATTAAACATAAAAAAAAAAGAAAGAGAGAGGAGAGTCTCCTAGGCTCTTTCTCCACTTAAAAATGAAGGTTAGAACAGATAGCAAAAGCTCTCTCCAGTCTGGAGGGATCCACATTGATTCCTCCAGACAGGTGAATCTGTTCACTTGTATGACATCAGAAAATGTTCTATCAGTGTTGAAAACAAGGTTCTAAATATGGACGCTAAGATTATGGACAACAGAATGATCAGGAAAGGGCCTGAACGAGTTGTGCCAACAGAAACAGGGTTTGTGTTTTGTTGGTTTCTTTCTAGTGTAGATGCAAAATGGCAAAGCCTCCATAAACTTTATTTCTGGGAGTCTCTACAGAAGGCAGAGAAGTCTAAGAGGCTAAAACAAAGAGCCCTAACAAGGAAAAGGGTGTGCTTACAAGGGTCCGTATCTGGTCTCGTATTTAGAAACAATGTTCTTGCATCGTCCCACTTCCTTGCGCAGCTCTGCCACCTCCGTCCTCAGGGCTGTGTTTTCTTTCTCAAGAAAGGCCGCCCGAATTGTGATCTGATTCTCCTTTAACCGCCGGGCATCACGGGAACGCTTTGCTGCCACATTGTTCTTCTTTCGCCTTGTCCAGTATTTTTCATCCTGTATTAAAAAAAAGATGCCAAACTGACAAGTGTTTTGGAGACACCTCTTTATTGTATAACGATATTCACACTGACTGCTCTATTGAGGAATCTCCTCCATAGGTTTGCAGGGCTCGGACATCAAAATGGAAACACACAGTACTGTGAGATTTCATCTTTACACAAGTCTTCTTTTAGCATTAACCAAGTGGTTTGCTAGAACTAAAGAGATTTAGAGACTTGGGTATTAAGAAGCTGTCCAACTGAAATGCTTCCTTTACTTAGTTTCAATTCAGGAGTGAACTTTTACATAAAACCACCTGTTCTATTGTGTCTAATCTGTCCAGACTAGACACAATACTGGGCAAATATAGACAACGGCCTTCAAAAGTGCAGGTGATGAGGATTTGACTTGATAGCTCTTCTAATTTCTGTGTATAGCATGATCAGTTGCTCCTTGCCAGTAATTAGCTCATGATACCAAAACCTGAAAACCAGCAAGCACAGCAGCTGGCTTGCCAATTCTATTCTTGGCAGTGCTTCTGACCAATCATGTAGGTAAACTGCATTAGCTCTGTATGTCAAAGTGTTTGGACAAAGAGTCAGAAATTTTTGTCAAAGCCTAGAAGAGTTTGCAGCAATAAATCTGTTACCTTTTGCTCATCTGGGACAAAAACCTTCTTGGCTTTTTTAATCATAGGTTGTGGTTTCAGGTCCTCTTCAGTAAACTTGTGTTTACGAGGATTGAAGAGCTCACCGCCAGGCACACTGGACAGCACTAAATCAGCAGGGTCAGGGTTGAAATTCACCTCAACTTCTACGCAGTCAGGATCAATGGGGCTGGGTGTATTTCTCTCATTTTGTGGTGGGGACTCTGGCAACAAGAGGAGAAATTACAATATATTCAGCAGGATGAAGAGAATCAACAAAGAAGCCAACTTTATTGCCCAGTGGTGAGAAATATCTCATTGAATTAGTTGGTGCTTCCCTGAGGTGTGGTGGGTGCTGTACTGCTGCTGGTACAGAGAAAGAGTTCACAGTCCAGTCTGTAATATAACTCTAGAAGCATATGCCAGAATAACAGACATGAGTAGACAGATGCAGGACAGGAGTTAATACTTCCTTGGCAAAAATTACATGCTTTGCACACACAAAAAGCACCTTCAGTGGCAGTAAGAAGGGAGAAACTTGTATCAGCCTGAGTTTTGTGCCATACAAATCCTTACAGAAACAAGCCTGCCCAAAGACCCCAGTCCCTGGGACCTTCAAAGGTCAGACAAGTATATTTCCAAACAACTGACTAAATAAAGGAGACTTTGCTACAAATGCAACAGTATTCTTCTTCTTTTCCACATGGAAATAAAGGTCCCAACAGAGAAGTCTGACACTGGTAGTGTTCATATGAGCTTTATCATATCAATCTATTGTTTACAAAACTTCATATACATGAGTTGCAAAACTGCACGTCACTGCCATGTGCAGTAGTGATCAATAAATAAGTTTTGCATATACTACCTAGAAAAAAAAGCCACACCCTGTAATTTACGGAAGGAATTCCATGTTATCTTTCCCACAGATTCACAAAAGAGGTCCAGAGCAAAATGCTTTCTTTAAAGCTTGCTCAGGAAATAGTACTGTGATGGCTATCATGTTTAAACTCCAAATCTAGGGCAAACTGAGCAGCTGAATTCTTTAATAGAGAAGATCTCCACAGTACAAATGAAGTTTCCTAGTACCATTTAAGCACAGTTTTGTTTGTTTGTTCCTCCATTCCCACTTCAAAGCACCAGAGAACATCAAACTGCATCATTAAAACACCTTTTCCAAGTGTCTGTTTTCACATTTCCCAGGCTACCACAATAACGATTGCTTCATTGTTTTTCTATTTAACATTGTTATTTGAGGTACATTAAGTTCACCTAAGTTCACCCAAGCAGACCAAGGTAGTAAAAATGACTTATGACAAGCTATCAAATCTGTTGTAAAATTACCTGAGAAAGTAAGAAGCGGGACAAGTTGAGAAAATATATATTAGCAATACCAAGAAAGCAAATACTTTATGCTGCTATTTCAGCTCTTATAATTTCAAAAGCAAAACAGACTGCATACTGATAGACAGACTGCACATTGATAGACACTCATTCTTTATAGGATGGAAAGAGAGAAAGAAAAGGAGAGGCAGCATCTTCATGAATTGACACATGAACTACGGCTCTACATTGAGCATGTTTAACTGTTTAACCTGCCACAGCAAACACTGACAGGTTAGCATATCTCCTCTTTGATCTACAGAGACACCTTTTAATATGAGAACAACAGAAATCCCTCAGAGCCCCATATTATTCCATGTACCTGTGCTGGAGGCTGCTTCAGATTGCTGGTAAACTGCAGTGGAAGAGGATGATGCAGGAGAACCAGTGGAAGCACTGGCAGATTCCTTCCCTTCCAGCTCAGCCACAGGCAAGAGTGGATTCTGGTTCAAATCCAGGTGAGTAGGGCTGGAAGGAATTCCATTCTCCAGCAGGAACTCATCCAGATCCATGTACTCCAGGTGGAAAGACTCGCCATCATAAGGAATAGTTTTGTCCCAAATGGGTGGCATGAGGGAAGCTGAGACTGCCATAGTGCTGGCAGCTGCTGCCTCATCTTCTTCAAGCTTTATTTTCTCCTTCTCTTTATCTGAAAAATACAAGTAGGTCACTGTGCAAGCTGAAACACAGGAGAGACTCAAGGTTTAAGAGTCGAACAAAATCCCCATGAAAGGAAATTCAGCTCATGGCTCTGCCTCATGACATGATCTGGAAAACCAGATGTTGAAAAGGAACATTTCTGTATGGAAGGCTCTAACCCCCTGTGATGGCTGGGCCCCAGGCAGCTGAGCAGCTCTGCAGAGCAGCATCTTTGCTGACAACTTACCAAGGTGCATGGAGCTTATTAACCAGTCACTGCAACACAGCCTGGGTTTCACATACCTATCTCAGAAGACAACAAAAGCGAGTGTCCCTAAGCAGGATTACATGGGAAACCATTAAGAAAATTCTGAGGAGGCAGAGTAGCTTATTCTATGCACAAAGAAGGAAGGTGCAGAACAATAATTTAAATACAAATGGGAGAGGAACATGGGTTTTCAGATTACATTTGAAAATCAGTCAAAAGGTCCATAGGACACCAGAGACCTGGATGCTTATTGTTCAGCATTTTAGAAGCATTTCTCTCTGAAATGACTCAGCATGTCCACAGAAAGCAATAGCTCCAAGTGCTGCTCACTATAGATAGCTCAGAGTACCTACATACAATTTTCACTCTTTGGGGAGATGTCTAATAAGGCACACTCCCACATCACACCCCCAAGTCACAAGAGACTGATGAGTTTTTCTCCATTTACTGTGCTACAGTGCACATATTACAGAAAAATGGCTGTTTCTATGTTCCCCATAGCTACTGAATCTTAACAATTGTCTGGGACAGAATCCAAGCAGAAAACTCAAGTTATGGAATAATTACATAATTTAAGAGATAAAAATAAGCTGGCAGAAAAAAAATTAAAAATCCAAGTCATTTTCCTGATCCAGTTCTCCATGCAGCCATGCAGTTCTATCAGCAGTGAAGGAGGCATTCCAGAAACAGTGCTAGTACTGCCAGCACTGAGCCAGCACTGCTGTCAAAAGGAAGGAACAGTCACCAGTTGTACCCTCATCACCTGCAAACTGGGCATTACCATGGAAGCCAACAAATACTCTGTTCGATAGAACAAGGACTGCAAGGACATACACTGGACCAAGTTTAGATCTCCAGTATTAAGAGAGATTAGCCCAATAAAATGCACCAATCTTTGGCATTAGGGTTTTCTAGACTGGCTACAACATGCAAAAGGAGCATTTTTCTTTATCGGGGGTGGAAGTGGGGGTGAAACTCAGCTCTAAATCAGAAAAGCCTATTTATATAAAACCTATTCTGATAAAAGTGGCATTCCTTCCGCTGTTGCTTTAGCTGGTGTGGATCTGTGGCTGAAAGAGCTTTTTATGGCTTAAAGAACAGTGCTGCCATACAAAGTAAATTATCTACCAGTATTCTGAATATTTTATACAAAAGAAGATACTGATTTTAAACCAAGGAGCTGAGAAAGTATTCACCAGCCACCAGCTTGGGATCAAGAGCAAGTACCTAAAGGATACATTGAATTCAGACCAGTGGCTCCTGGACCTAAGCTTTGGTAATATCACCTTGTAGCTTTTGGCCTTCTCCTTGCCACTTCACACTACTCCCTTCAAATCACCATCTTCCAGCTCTTGTTCCTGCTATAAACTCCTTTTCATGGGGAGTTTTGCAGCTTTCCTACCCTTTGCTTGGACAAAGCAAACATGCAGATTAACAGTAATGGTGTAAATAACCAGAATGCTTCTAAACAGCTCCTACTTGAAGTCAGTAAAGAAACAGCACCTACTCCATATATCAGGAGGATTTCCCTTACTACTGGAGCACACCCCACCAAATTGGAACCAACATTTCACCTGTGAATAGAGATTGTGTACTCCCCAACACAAGCAAACCTAGATTTGCACTGGACATTGTGGATGATATCCTAGTAAAGGTAGCACCAAAACAAATCCAAGCAACACTAATTAATTATTTGTAAATAACTATTTT
This sequence comes from Molothrus ater, assembly GCF_012460135.2. Lineage (NCBI taxonomy): Eukaryota > Metazoa > Chordata > Aves > Passeriformes > Icteridae > Molothrus > Molothrus ater. Next base: position 48,999,315 of record NC_050482.2, read on the forward strand.
TAATTAGCATGATTAAAAAACTTGTGCCATGTCAAGTCAAAATGTCAACTAAAAGGAAAAAAATTTCTTAACTCTGGAAAACAACAGTACACCATTATAAGTTAAGCCAGTTTTAATAGTGCTTTTGTTTTGCAACATCTAATAGGACACCTCCAAGAGAGGAAAAAAATATTAACTGATTGTTAGACTGGATATAAGGCATAAAAATATTTTTCAGAAGGCAGAAGCTAAAAAGACTACACTACTTGGATATGTGGCTCTTGTCAGATCTTTTAATGCCTTTTGGACGTGCATGATCACCCTGCTGTCCTGCAGTAACCTGGAAAAACTGTGGTTCCTCCAATTTCCTCTTGTGATTGTCCCTGGCTCACACCACATTAGATCCTTCCTCCACGAGAGAAAAGCATCTGAAATTTTTTGTCCTTTTGCTACAAGCTGACAACTCAGCAAGCACTGGGCCCCCAGTGCTGTCTTTGTTTAGCTATGCTGTCTCTCTCTCCTCCCTCACTTCTAACAGTATCTGAAATAAAACAGCAGAAATTAACACACATTGGGAGCTCATCTGTTTCAAAGATGATACATAACATGGTAAAACCTTTGTATGATCATTTTTGCATTGATGTTTTCCCACGGGTTTCTTTCTACTAATTTAACCTTTATTTCTGCCACACAACATCCTGCTTGGGTGCACAACATCTAATGAAACACTAATTAACTTCTTACATCTTGAGGGGGAAGTTTCTGTCTACCTCAGCACAGGGACCTGAAAGATTAATTCTCTTAAGATATTTATAGTGTAAACAGGTATTACCTGACAGCAGGGCTGCAGTATCCTAAGAGGCTCCATTTGCAGTGATTCAAGGTCACCCTGATAAATCTGGACTGTACTTCTGCTGATGATGGCTCATGTCTGATTTAGCCCCCTCATTCTGCTACTGTGACCTATTAACTGGGCTCTACATTTGCTGTCAACAGTGAGGACACCAGTTTATGCTCAGTGACTTAAGTGGACCGTTTCAGTTACTGAACTGTTGGAAATACTGCTGTTTTAACCATAAGTAGCAGCATGAAAAGAGCTTTAATCCCTGTCCTGGCTTTTCCTCAAAACCAAAAAACCAACTAAACCAATAACCAACCAAAAGATTTTGGCCACCATGCTGTCACGAGCTAGCCCAGCCACAAAAGAACAAATACTTATTTGACAAACTTCCTCTTGTTCACCAAAAAAATATTGTGAAATTATACTGAAACCACTACACACATATATATCTCTGTATGTATGGGCTGATTGCTCCATAAATCTTTAGTCCCACTTATGAGGATGGAACAAGGCAGGTTGCAGGGCTCCCTATCCCTAATGCCCATTACTGTGATGTTTGCTGAGGCATTTCTCCTGCCACAGCAGCATGCAACTGGTGATTAAGGCATCCTTTGGAGAGTATGCAGCAGCTCCTTACTAATGGAAGAGACCTACACTTCTGCTCCAGAATAATAATTGCCTTCCTTTAACCCATGGGACTTTTCCTTTTTTTATAGAAATAGAATTATTTTTATTTATTTAATCCCTCCAACTCCCAGCAAGGCTGGTGAGCTGTACCTAGTCTATGGCAGGGTGTTCAAGGGGATGGCATTCTGCTGGAACTGGCTGACCTCCCTCCTCTGCTGCTCAGGAGGATTAGAAAGCTGCTTGCTTTGAGTGGGTAGTCAAATTACCCACAGCAGTTGGAAAACCTACAGGTAGCTTGCAGAGACTACAAATGGACAGACACTGCAGCTAGCTGATACAATTCCTTACAGAGTAAGACAGAAAACTGTGTTTTTGTCAATAGGTATTCCAGACAAGCACAGACAAAAGCACAGGGTCTTTTCTCAGAAAGTTTGCTGAAAGTGCACCACTGGATTAAGTGAATGAGTAATTTTTTAACATTTTGAGTGTATCACAATTAAAAGAACAGAAAATAATCAAGGACCCTCTGAAGTCAATTGAGTCACAGGTCTATTGACAAACCTTTTGTAAACTAGGAGTAACTACCTGCTGACAATGAAGGCATTCTTTCTTTTGTCTTGAATATGCAAACAAGTATCAGAGACCAAAATAAACACAGAGCAACAAGTTCCACAAAGTGTGAAGTGAAACAGAACAAAGTGAACTAAGGAAATCTATGGAGAAATTTTAAGAACAAGAACAACCTGAACTTTATCACACCATGAATGGAGAGGGATAATCAAGATGAAATGGACTCACTAGCAAGCTTTAGGTGAGCACCTTCACGAGCTGGAATGGGGTCATCTAGTAATCAATCTAGCATCAAATGTTTCTAATTTTAGAAAAATGCACTACCTCACAATCATATTAATTTCAGATTTTTACATCTCCATAGGCCACATCACATGATTCTGAACACAAAAATCAGCCCCAAGACAAAGTCACTAAATCCCTATCAGCAACCATACTGAAATTGCTACTGCTGGCACCAATGTCTTTAAAAAGGACTGGGTGCAGAAATATCTTAAGAAATCCCATTATTTTGCAGATTCAAGATTCTGTGTGCTGCAGCATCCTGCACCATAGCAACATAACTAAAACCTTTATCACAAGCTGACTTTTTTTTTAGCTGAAAGGAGAAAAAGATAGTCTCCAGAATCACAAAATGGATTTACAGGGTATTGTGCAATATTAGACATGCAAGGTAGATAGGATCCTCACTGGCAACAATCTTGACAACCTTGCTTATGCCGTGGTTTACCCTGGATGTTGTCTACTGTACCAAAAAATTATTTTTAACCTCAAAATTCACAGGTGTAAGGACTTCTTTTATTATACGCTAGAACAGCAGTGCAGATAATCGTGAGCCTTCCTCGAAATAAAACTGATACTCAGAAAGGCAAAAATACTGCCAGATGAGAAGGGAAAAAAAAAAAAAGAAAAGAAAGCCAAGAAAAAAGAAAGTGTGCCATGAGCACCGAAGACTACAAGCACTAGCACTGTTATTGACACAGCTGCTGTCCACATCAGCAGTGGCAGAGAGGCAGCTCCAGCCCATGCAGGATTGCATGTGCAGGCAGTCACTCATACCCTTATGGATTATCACCGAACCTAATCTGAGAGGATCCGCTGTTTACTCGTGTATCGGGCAACTTCCCAGCAATTAAGGTCAAGCAAGCCTGGAAACCTTCTCACTGCTGCTCCCAGCTACGCGTCTACAGGCGGGGGAGGCTGCAGAGAGCCGAGGGACTAAAATCAGCGTGGCGCGTCTCGGCTCCTGCCCACCCCTCACTCCCGCAGCGTTCGGTTCTGCCCAGCGCAGGCACCTACACGCTCCGGAGAGGGCGATCCCCGGAGGCGGGGAGCGATCCCGTGCTGCCGGCTCTTGGCTCGGCCGGCCAGGGGGCGGAGGGAGGGAGGGACGGGGCGGAGGGAGAGGGCCGGGGCGTGCGGCCTCTCCCGCGGGTGCTCCCCCCGCGGCCAGTCCCGCCGTGACCCGGCGGGTCCCGCCCTCCGAGCCACGGGGCGGGAAGGGGGCGGTGGGGGCGGATAACTGGGGGGCGCCGCGCGCTCCCGCTGCCCCCGCGCGCGCCCCCGCGCTCACCCAGGCGCGCCTCCCGCGGCGGGTTCTCCATCAGCTTCTTCAGCACCAGCGGGAACGCGCCCGCCAGGCCCCGCCGCTCCTGCTGCGCGGCGGCCCCCGCGCTCCCTCCGGCCGCAGTGGGCTCTGGTCCTCCCGCCGCCGCCGCCGCCTCCTGGTGCGCGGCGCGGCCGGGCATACTCCCCGCGGGCGGGCGGGCTGTCAGCGGTCACCGGCGGCGCGGGGCTGCGGCGGCTCCCCGGGACCCGGCGGCAGCAGCGGCGAGCGCGGAGCGAACGGCGCAGGCGCAGCCAGCTGACGCCCGGCGCGTGCTTCAGTATTCATGAGCTCCGGGGCCCCGCCCCGGCCCGGCCTCTCCGCGCTCCGGGATTGGTCCGTGCCCCCCGAGGGGGTGTGGCCCCGAGCGGACAGGCCCCGCCTTCCCCGCCCTGCCCTCCCCGCGGCCGGCGCGGGCACGCGCCCCCCGCCCGCCAGGGCACGTGCAGGGGCGGGGCCTCAACGGAGCTCATTAGCATTCGGAGCCCCGCCCCCTCCCGCTCCTCCCGCGGGCGCTGCGTCACCGTCAGGAGGGCGGAGGAGGCGGGGGGAGGCTGCGCGCCCCCTGCGCCTCCGCGCGCCCGGCGGTGCCTGAGGGGGCCGCGGCCGAGCGGGCGTCCGTGAGAGCCGTCCCGGCAGCGCGACGGCTGCGAACCCCCTCCCCGCCCTGTCCCGGTGCCAGCGCTCCAGCCCGCCCTTGCGTATCCTCCTTTAGGGTCCTAAAATCACCTTCCGCGCGTGCCCTGGATTTAATCTCCCTCCGTCCCACACGATGCCCGCAGCGGCGTGCCCTACATAACATGGGCAGGGAGAGGGACTTCACTGCAGTATTGGCATGGGCGGGCTGCTGGGGGAAGGGTGGAGAGGCCGCCTTTCCAAATTGTCACGATCACAAGAAATTCTTGTGATTCTCCAAGCGGCTCCCTTGCTTTAGCAGCAAGGATGCCGTGCTAGGATTTAAGCTGCTGAACACAAGAAGGGAGCAAATATTGCCAATTTCGTTCCCGAGAGCTCAGGTGGATACTGAGGAGCCTCTCCCACAAATGAATAAATTCGCAGAAATGTCATGCTGCAGCCACAGGCTTCTGCTGTCAGCAGCGGCTGCTCTTCCCTCGGCAGGATGGGCTGCAGCGAAGCTACGGGAAAGGGAGGGATCGGCCCTTCTGCATCCAACACAGCCGCGAGAGCAGAGGCATTCCTATCCGTGCCAGCAGAAATAAAAGACATCTTCGTCTCAGGTAGGCACTTGGGCATCTGCTTGGTTGAACTTCCCTGCCACAAACCTCAGACATTTAATTTAATTGGCAAGGCACGATTTTACCTGACCCTTACTAATAAACCCTGATGGTCTTTGTGACCAAAAAAAAAAAAACAAAACCAAAATCAGGTCTAAACTCTTCTGCACATGCCCCAGGAAAAGGAATGGAATGTGAAGTCACACAGGGTAGGTGTTTTTCTCCAATGTCTTACTGCAATGAGGACCAGAGGCCATCTCCACCCAACCTGGGCAGATGTGGAGCTGCCCTACCCAGCAGCTACTTCTCTTGCGTGGGCTGGGAGGCCCAATCTGCTCCCTCCTTCACAGGGAACGGGCGGGACTCCCGATGCAACTCCTGCACACACGCTGCCCAACGGGAAGCCTGGAAAAGGCCACCCTGTTAGTATAGGCTGCAACGGCGCAGGTTAATGCATCATTTATCAAGGCTGATAAATCCAGTTGCAAGAAGCAGGCAGAGCAGGTCATGCTCCGCTGCCCAGTGTGCTCCATGGACTCCCTCCGCCTTGCCAAGCTCAGCTGGCAGGAAGAAAAGGCACATGTGTGAAAGGGAGATGCCACTTCACAGAGGGTAATGAGACACAGATGTCAGACCACACACGACAGAGGCAGCACATGCAGCTTGGCAAGGGGCAGCAAGCCCACAGTGGTGCTTTTGTCTAGGAAACAGCTACTGATAGGTGATAGAGAACACAACCGAGTGAGGTCACAAAGGAGCAGCTTTTAGGCAAGTAGACGCAGCCAAAGTGGGGCAGGCTGCAGGCTTCCCATTCAGTTGTGGCTCTCATGGTCACTTTGTTCCATTGTTGTCAATGCTGGTGGCCCCCAAGGATGATGCTGTGCCTCAGTAGTGTACAACACTCCTTCAAGGAACAGGGTCTATGCACATCACCCCTGCAGAGCTCAATGGCAGCTGCTTTGCTGGGTAACGTCTGTATGAAGGGAGGTTATTAAAACCACTCAGCAGCTTTTACTCCAGGGCTTTTCCCTTTAGATTGACCATGTTCTTCCTCCAGCACATTTCCACCCGTGCTCCACTGTATGAAGTTTTGTTCTGCACCCCTGTGAGTTGTGACTTTCCTTGGAAAGGGTCTAGACTACACAGCATTAGCTACTCTTCCCAAAGGCAGGAAGGAGGGAGGGAGTTCCTGAGGAACATTCCTGTGGGTTGCTTCTCACATCACCCTGCTCCAGCATTAGCACTACCCTGCCAGCTAGGAGGCAGGCTGCCCTGAGAGCTTTTCCTCACTGCTTCTGGGGATTAGGTGTTCAAAGCAATTGCCAACAGAAAGCAGGCACTGTACCACAAGCTTTACCTTCTTGGTTAAGAGGGGATCTGTCTGGGATTTTTACATTTGCTTTCACTCTGCAGCTGAGAAGGAAGAGTGGAGGACAATGAGATGTGAGGAGACGAATGCAACAGCCTTGCCTGTTGCTGCTGGGAGTCTTGTCAGGGCCAGATGATACAGAACAGCCTAGTTCTGGGGTGCAGCAGGGAGGGAGGCAAGTGATAAGCAGCTCTCTGCTGGGCACAGGGTGTGAGGGAGAGATGTACAGTGAGCCCAACTGGGAGGTTTGAATAGCAGAATAGAGAATTTCAGAGAGGGGCCTGAGAACTAACAAATCCAGATGAGTGCTGTCCAAGTACGGAGACCCAGAAGGAGAGAACTGAGCTCTGTGGGAAGAGGGCCATGATGGGAATGCTGGTCTGGAGAGGGAGGCAGCATAATAAAGACAGTTCTGAGGACTGTGGGAAGTGATGCGGAAAGGCAGGGTGGTCCTGGAGCTGAGGAAGAAAGCTGCCACAAAACAGCACTCTCAGCTGCCAAATAAGTCACATTCAGTTAAGACTAAATTATTCTCTCTTCAAATCATTGATCTTTCCTCTACCCCCTACTCTAAACAGATAGGTTTTGCCAGCACTCCTCCCTTGGATTAATTGAATCCACTTGGCTGTGGAGAGAAGAGATCCCAGAAAAGCAGCCAAACTCAACTTAGCCACAGCAAAGCTCTGCACCACATGAGCTGCCCTTGGCTGTTACTGCCTCCTCCCAGACAGTTCCACTTTCTACCTGGGTACTGTCAGCTGGGAAAACATGCCCTGGTCCACACAAACAGTGGCACTTCATACGTGTGGTATGTAAACACACCTCTTAGTGGGCAGTCTCAGCAAAGAAGAGAGAGAGAGCTCACAGGAGGCAACAGCAGAGCAATGTGACAAAATGAGCCCCTTAGGGGTGGGGCAGTTCCCCTTGCCCTATTTCCCTTTTCTACAGGGAGCTGTGCCTGTGCCATAGGGCTCACAGTATTACAGTAGGTGTAGGCAGGTACCTTTCCTTACATGAATGCTTTACTGTCACAGGAGCAGCCTTTTCTCCCATTGACCCTGGAGCGAGAGCACGGTCCCTCTCCACACTGTGTCTGGCTTTTCTGCTCCTGGGTTCTGCTGCCCCTCAACACTGCAGAGCTGCCTGGATGTCCTGGTAGCAACTTCCTAGAGAAGAGCAAGCTCTGTGCATGTTTGTTTCTGTGAGCTCAACTCTCTCATGCCCAGACATAGGCTTGTTGTGCTGAGGTGTTCCCATACACCTCCCCAGCACTGTGCAGCAAACATTAAAACACAGCAACCAAAAAGTGGCTTGTCAAGGGTCTGTAGCATCCTATCCAAAATCAGAGAGTACTCAGACTGTGATGGGTGCTTGGAGCAGACCCAGCATTAGCAAAGCCATAAGTGCAGCATGAGCAAAGTGTTCAGCATAGTGAAAGCCCAAACTAAATAACCTCCTGGGTTCTTCTCATTTGTTTTCTAGGATGCTGCACAGAGAGTAAGAAAGCCTAGGAGTACAGAAGTGCTCCTGCAAAGAAAATGCAGCATTTGCTATGTTCTCTATCCCAGCTTTTCACTGATAAACAATTAAACAAAGTTTGCACAGTCAGCCTGCCCCATGCAGGCTGGGCTCTCTGGACAGTCTGAGTCTGGGAAAAGGCAATGTCTGGAGACTTAGTGGTTATTAACCATAGGACAACAACGAATGGCAATCCTGGAAGTTGCTTCTATATGAGCATGAACATTAGTGCCCAAGCCTTTTCTGTGCATGAATCTTTGAGGGTTTCCAAGAAGTAGCTGAGCACAGAGATTAAAAGGATCAGGAGCTCAGCATGATTTTATAATCCATCCATTGCTGCCGTTTTTCCTTCTAGCTGCACAACACGCACAGTGCCAGGACTCCCTGTCTGACTTGGACACTTTGAGGAAACACACCCTGGCAGGGCTTGCAGCAAACAACATCTGCCCCTTTCTCACCTTGCAACTGAAGGAGGGGATGGAGAAATCAAAACAGAACCCCCAGTACATATTTCCTCAATCCTACCTGTCATCTTGTTGGTCCAGGGCAAGGAATACTCCAGTAGGGACTTCAGGACTTCCGGAAAGTCCAGGGCAGTGGGGCCCCCAGGGGTGTTGCAGCTTGACATGTCCTGTCCTGGGACTGTGCCAGCAGAGCTAAGGGAGGGCCAGGTGCCTGGCCACCAACCTCACACCCCACTATCCTGGGCGTTGCGAGATGGGCTCGGAGGCACCCGGAGCGGGTGTGCCGAACTGCTCTGGCTCAGAAAAAACAAGGAGAATGGGAAGCAGCCTGGCAGAGATGCAGCTTGCCTGGCTGTCTTCACCTCCCCCTCTCCCACTCTGAAGTGGCCAATTGTGGAAATAGCTTGCAGCCTTGCAGGGCTGGGCTGGGCGCCTGGCCAGCGTGGTTTTACAGGGCCTCTCCCAGCCAATCCGGCAGCAAAGAACTGGGCCAGTTATCTAACTTTGCAAAGGCAGCACCCTTTTCCTTCCCAAGGTGTTATAACAAATACATGTGTCTGAAGGGGAAAAAAAGCAAGTGTGTGCTGTTAGGGGTACATGTTGGCTGCAAACACAACAGGAGAGGGATCCTCTGGCACGTTCTTGGGAGGCTCTGAGGAGCTCCAAGCTGTGCAGGCTGTTACAGGGAGATACACATGCTGTCTGCATCTGCCTGCTAACTTTTTAGCTGAGATAAACATAGTGAGATTATTTGTATGTGATGCAACAATTACTGCGTGTCCCTCCTAAGTTGATAATAGCACAAGGTTTCTTTCTTATAAAGTGTGCATCATCCCCAAAATATAGGATTTTTCTTCTGAAGTGCCACAGAATTTTATCAGGAAACAAACAGCCTCCTCTTAGAGCACTGCTATACAGGAAGAGAGTTCATGAACCCTGCAAATACCCTGGTAACAGCTGGTTAAGTAAGATCTTGAGCACACAAAGCCCCTCTTCTCCTGTCAGTGAAATTTTTAGCGTGGAGAAAAGGACTGGAGACAGGAGGATAAAGGTCTGATCCTCTTTTTCAGAACCTGGTGTGAGAAGAAGCATCTTACATGTGCTGTGATCTTTTCTTTTGCTGAGTGTGGTATTTCAACAGAAGTGCCTTTATTTCTCAGTTTGTTCCTGTCCATTTTGCCAGGCTCAGCCTTAGAGTGCCAGTGTGAGTCGGTAGAAACCAGGTATTCCTACAGTGGTCTGTGAGCCACAGCAATTGGACACAGCCCAGCAAAATCAGGCATGGTGTTTGGTTTCATAAGGAAATGCATTTGATTTAACCCAGTAGAAACCAAAAGGAAGGAATTATCTAGCCAGGTTGGGTAGTTGAGAATTTGAGTTTAGCTGGAGAAGACTCGTGATCTAGATCCCAATCTAATCAGGCTCAGAAATCAATAACTAACAGAAATCAACTAACAGTAGTTAGTTTAGTAGAATTTGTAATTATGATACAACCCCTTCAGATTTTGAGCCAGTCATAACCATCAGTGTTGAAGCCATTCAGGGAGAACAGTACCATACTAACCTGGGCTGTTACAGTGTTCTCCACCCACCCAAAGCTGGAGCCAGCAGAGTCTGCAGATGGTCAGTGCATTCTGGCTCCTGTGAGCAAGAGACTTGATCACATCTCTCCTTCCTGGAGCACAGCCTGCCAGCCAGGAGATCCATGTCCTTTCCTGAAATCTTCCAGTCCATTCAGTCATGCCAGGCATCATTGATGTTTGGGACAGCTACTGTCACATTATGCCTAGTATTGCTTCTTATCACAGGCTGGCATGGGAAAGTCACTGGGAACATGGTAGCTGTCCAGTGCCAGGTGCAGCTGGACCCCCTGATTTTGTCCCAGGCTCAAACTTGTTATGAAAGCTGAACAAATATCTGACCACATGTCTGGAGGGACCCAAGAACTTCACAGCCACTGCTGCAGCAGCTGACTGACATTTATGGCTTCAGAAAATTAAGACATTAATTCAGAGAAAATTCATAGAATCATGAAATGGTTTGGGTTGGAAAATACCTTAAAGATCATCTAAATTGTCTCTTAGCAGTTTGAATTATTAGCCTGCAATGGACATCTCTAATTTTTTGTCTAGAGATCTGAGAGTGACGAAATAAACATCTCATCTGGTGTTTGCCATGTCCACAAAGTCTCCTACCAATACTGTATGTCCCTCTTGATTCAGAATCCCAGAACAGTGAGCTCCTGCCCACCAGAAGAGCTTGGGTAACATCACTAGCTGGAACCACCCTGTCTTCAAGCCCCAGGAAATCAGAAAATGTACTATGGAGTAGAGTCATAGCAGTAGGGAATGTCTGTCTGCCCCCATGTCCCTGCCATGGAGAGCAGAGCATTTGAGCTGCTTTAGTGAATGAAGTTGAAATGTTGTCTCTGGAAAGATGCAGGCATGGCCACAGATTGTATCACTTGTGCTGGCTGCACTGTTGTCAGATCAGATATGTTTTTACTGGTTTTGTGATCCCATTTTAGTGGAGGTGCCAGCAGCTCTGCTCCAGCTATCACTCAGAAGCCCAGTCAGCCCTTAACAGCACTTTTCTCACAGACTCAACCAGCCATAGTCAACTTATACTGTCCCTGAGCGGATGGCACACAAAAGGAGGCACCTAACGTGATGGCAAAGGCCAAACTCCAGGAACACCAATTTAACTGGCAGAGACCAGGGTTAACTTCACTGTATTTTCTGCAGGTCTCTTGGGCATCTACCCACACCACCCAGATGTGCTGGCTGAACCTCTCAGCACATTTGCCCAAGGAGTGTTCAGCAGTCCTGAGGGGAGGATTGTGGGTCCTTCAACATTTGCCTTGGTCCATACTCTCCCTCCTTTTACATTTTTATTTGAAAGAATTGCTCTTTTTTTTTTTTTAAGCAACCCATTCTTCTACCTTCCTTCCTCTGACCTCTTTGCCTTCCTGCAGTGTTCAGGTTCTTCTGCTGGCACCAAAGCATGTAAATGTCTCTTTTAAAACCTCTAATTCTACTCCTGTGTCTCACAGGACCTCTCTAGAGAGGTGTGCCATTGGGCCCAAAGAGAACTGTAGAGCAACACTGCTGAGGTGTCACTCATAGGTACAGCCTTGCTGGCAGTTTGAGACCCTGAGGAATCTTTTCAGACATTCAGACCTCTGATAGAACTCTGCTCATTATAAGGAGCTGGGTATGGGGGTTCTCTGTGCATGGGTCCAAGTTGCCATCTTTCCCTCAGCCTCAGGAGTATTCCCTCAACTCCTCCACAGGGCCACTTTCACAGCGCTTCTGAAGCAGCCCTTCCCCTGTTTCTGCTCCTGCCAGTGTCTTGCAGCCTCCCTCACACCCAAAAACAAGAGCCGCTTGTGTGCCTCCCCAGTCAGAAACTCCTGCAGATTATTGCTGTGGGTCTTCTCTTTGGCTGCTCATTGATTTATGAGGCCACTACTGCAAAAGGGAATTTAATTGTTTCTCAGGTGTGTCTGAAAGCACAGCTGATGGGGAACCCAGCAGCAGCAATGACATTTGACCAAAGAAAGGCAGTAGTGGTTATTATTACTAATTGCTTTTATCTCAGCTTCCTCCAATAAGGTGAAAGTTTCCCTTGGTCATCTAATGGAATGTGTCCTCTTAGAAAATAAAAACTTTTTGTCTTATTTTCTCAGGACACAAAGCTTATGCAACAGTATTATCCACCCATCCATCCATCCATCCATCCATCCATCCATCCATCCATCCATCCATCCATCCATCCATCCATCCATCCATCCATCCCCAAGCATGCTACCCCACCTTGGCAAAGGGATAAATATATTTAAATATCTTATTCTGTTTAAAAGCTAAGCTAGGAAGAGGAGAGTCAAATTAATGTCTCCCCAGAGGTAAAACCTGCTGTTATGTGTTCTGTATGATCTGGGGCCCACTGGCAGTGACAAGGGACAGGCAGGAGCCAGCAGCACCGAAGGGACTTCGTGGTGGCATACAAGATGACATTCCCCTGAAGTGAATCTGGAAAAAAGGATAAAAATGTTTAGAAACCTCTAGAAGATTTGCAAATTCTGCTGTTCTTGAAGTAAGACTATTTTCCTTTTTTTTTCTCCATTTCTTTCAGTCACCCAAGACCATTCACATTGCCAGCGTAGCCATTACTTGGAAATTTCCGTTCCTCCTCACATGAGATATCTTCTGCTGCACATCCCACAAATCAAGCCTACTGCTCAAAGTCTCTGTGGAGGCTCCAGGCCCACCCACAGGGTTTGATTCTTGCACCAAACCCAGCTTGGTAAGTGGTTTCCTCTTTCTTTTATCCAAGCAAACCCTTTGCCAGAGGTTAATCACTGCTTCTTTACAGACATCTGTACAATTTTTTGTTCTTGTGCTAGTTCCTAGGACAATTGTACATTCCCCTTACAGCTTCCAGACTTAACTCTTTATTTGTGTGGTACATTGGGCTTGGTAGGGAATTTTTCTCACCTTGGCAGAGGCCTGCAGGCTGAGTTTCACCATGACCATTCTGAAAGGACACTTGTACCATATCCCAGAAACTTTTCTTCTTTGTTGAGATTATGCTAGTGCCAACAAACATCCATGGAGCTGCAGGAATACCCAGAACAGCAGCAGCAGAGAAGGCTGTGGCCAGACCACAGGGGTGTCAGCATCCACAGCGGATTAGGTTGAAGAAAAGGAGGTGAGAGAAGGAGTAATGAAGCCAGCATGGGAGGGTGTACAGCTGAGGGAAAAGTGGGACCAGGGCTCTGTATTGGCTAAAGACCCTGCCTGGTGCCTGCAACATGGGCATGCAAGCCTTTGGGTACTTTTGATGGTAGCAACATGTGACACAGACACCTCACTCCTCAGAGCTCCCTTCCCACCTCTGAAAGGGCTTCCTTCCCCAGCAGGGTATGGCATACATGCATGTGCCCATGTGTGTGTACAAATGTGCCTGCCTGCCTCCCTGTGGGGAGGAGCAGCGCTGGGATCTCCCAGGCAAGCAGTGAACTTCAGTGGAAGGAAGTGCCCACACCTCCTGCCTGAGGCAATAGAATTTCTAAAAACTAATTCCTCAAAACAAGTGCCAAAAAGTTAATGAGCTTTGCTTCCCCACCACTCCTGCCAAGACTTCTCCCCCTTCTTGGGGTGCTCACATGGCAGCTGGGCTCACTACAGCTCTGCTTCTCTGCACGTGGCCTTCCCTTGTGAGGTGTCATTTGCCAGAGAACTAGGTGCTAGGCAGGGAGAAAACGTGAGAAAGGGCCTTGGGATCACCAGAAGTTTTACTGTCCTGGGCAGGAAGGACACCTAGAGCTGCCTTTTTGCATTTCCCTGCTCTGAAAACACTCTGGCAGCCTGGACAGAGACAGTTTTGGGAGCTCTTGGAACAAGCCTTGGCAGGAGGCAGAGCCCAGGAGATGCCAAGAGCAGCAATAAACCAAGGGGTTGAAATCAGGATAGGGAAATCCAAGGTGTGTGATGTTGGGCCATGGGAGATCATTGGGTGAGACAGCAAGACACACATTCCTGTGGCTGCTTCTCTCTCAAAACCAAGGCTGTCTGTAAGGACCTAGGCTGTCTGTCAGTCATCTCTTCCTACTCACATCTGCTAAGGACAACATGGTCCCCAGCAAGAGCAGGCATCCTGTAGCATCGTAGCACAAGAGGTCTGAGCTTGACAGAAAGATACAGGAGTCAGCTAAGTCTGGGGAAGGTGTGTGGGCTGAAAGAAAACAATGACCCTTAAAAAGGCTTTGACAGTTTGGCTGCCACTGATACCCCAAAACCAGGACATGAATGGTCTCAAACAGGAGAAGCTCCAGGCTGCCTAGAGCTTCTTTTGAAACACTGCTGCTGTATTGAATCCCCACCACAGCTCCCAGGGGCAATGCCCAGCTGTGTTGCAGTTATTCTCAAGCAATTTTGCTGAGGCAAACTGAGGCCATCTTAGTCCCATGGAAGCAGGACTTTCCCTCTCTGTCTCAGAGCTTTGCTGGGGTACAGATGGGGGCATGTGCCTTGGTATTCAATTAGCAAAACTATGCAGCCCTTCATCCTTCCCAGCCATCTGCCTGGAGGGCTGCAGCGCTATTGGAAGCCCACAGCTAAGGAAGACGTAGGAAATCCACTGAGAACAAAGGAAATATGCCAAAGAGCACCTCCAGAGCCGAGTGTTTTTCCAAGTCAAATCTACTCTGGCATCTAGCTGTAGAGACTTCTATCCCACCCCTGGGTAAATGTAATATTTTGGAGGAATAATTCAGATGGTTATGAATGACCCTATTTATGGGGTCTCTGCTACGTTTGTGCCTCCTAAGGCTCTCTGGAACAAGTAGTAGTTTTCTGGGGCACTGCCATCCACAAGATAAACTGCAGATACGAGCATTCCTGAAAGAGGCAATCTTGGGAGCTGCCAGGGACAGGACTGTTGTGGTGGGAAATGAGTCAGCTGGAGCTGTCATCTGGTCTGGTCCCTGCTCTTGTCTTTGCTGCACCTAGAGCTGTTTTCAGGAAACACCACTCCTGTCCCAGAGGCACCAGGACACACTGCTTTTGCCTGGAGGAAGAACCACAAAGAAATAAGAGGTGACAATCAATCTGGGAGGGAGAGAAGTTATGTGGAATGGACAGGTCCTGTCCTGTCCACTCCCATCCTGGGGAGAAAAAGGTGAGGCTGAATGAGACATGGCTCAGCTCCTGACCAGAGCCCACAGCTTTCCAGGAAGCCCCAACAGCTGTGTGTCCACAGGACCTCTGCCCAGAGCCATCCCATAGTACCCAACCAAGTCTGTTCAGTGCCCTCCTCCACCACATATCAAACAGCTGTGGGCTTCAGCCAGCGTGCCCACAGCCTTTCCTCCTCCACTTCCCTCCAACTAGTCACTCCCAGCCAGGCCTCTTTGACTATTTACTTGTTGCTTTCTGGCCCATGTTTTTCCCCCCAGCTGCCTTACATAGTTACATCCTCTGTACCCAGCCAGTGACCAACACACCTCCCCAACTCATGCATGTCAGGAACTCTCTGCTGCTCACTGTGCACAGGACACTACACAACATGACCCTGTTCCTGGTGGCAATGGCAGCAGCAAACACAATGAAGGGGATGACAGCATTTGCATCATCTGCTGTCACTGCCCAGAAATGTTTCTCTATAGTGTAGTAGGCAGACTCCATTACAGGATTGCTTACGATTCTCATCTGCAGCAAACCCCTTCTGCCAGGCTGCTGTGTGATGGCATTAACCATCTTCAATGAGAAGCCTTCCTCCCACCTCTCAGGGGTTTCTACCCTGCTCCTCTCAATCTTCCACAGAACCTGGATTTTTCCTGGCTGACCTGGGTCTCTCTGCCTTGTCTTTGTATCTGATGAAGTTCATAGGAAGATCTGATTACTGAAATCACCACTCCTTTTCTTCCTCTCCAAAATACAAGTTTATTTCAGTGAAAAAACACCAGTTTACAGCTGAGGCTCAAACCCACAAGGAAAACAGGTGTTCTTCTCCTGATGCTTTGTCTTTCTCACAATTTGACAATTTTGATTTCAATTGTACTGGAAAAGCTACCCTCAACTCTCACCAGCATGGCCTCAACAATCTTTGGAATGTAAAACTAATGTCTCTTACATCGTATGTATTCAATTGATGCACCTTGGAAATGCACATGGCTCCTTGTTCCCCCTGCACTACAAGAATGTGTTCAGGCTCTTCTTTGGCCAGAAGGACATGAGTTCTTATGTCTGCATGAAGGCACATCAAGGAGAAGTGTGACAAATCTTGTCTCTTCAGGCCTCACTGGATATGACCTTCTGGTCACTACCAGTTTATACAGCTGTAACAGGGCATATCCATGGGACCCCCTGTCAGTGTCTTCACATCTACAGTTTTGATTTTATCAAGAATCTAGATTAATCTGCATTGTGATGGATTCAAAAAATAAAGAAGCTGGGTTTATTAATAAATGTTTTCACAGTGACCTCTTCCCCTAATGCAGTTTCCTCACACAGCATCCTCTCTGGGAGGAAAGTAAGGGCACGGATACTTCCCATGGCCCAAGCTGTGTGCAACTTGGTGAGTAGGGCTAAGGACATGTTCCCTAGCAGGGTGCACACTGCCAGGCAAAAGAACTGGCCAACCCAGTTGAACAGAGCAGCCTACACAGAAGACTCTCTAGATGAAGGTGTTTACCCGCTTACTGGAGGTTTCAAAACACAGGTTACCCAAACACCTGAAACTATGTGTTAATGCAGAGCACATGGATTCTTGGCACTAGGGGGAAAGAAAAATATCTTAAATCTAGTGAACCTAAAGTTCACAAGAACTGTATGTCTGATGAAGAACTGCATCAACTGTTAATATGCACATAGGCAATTTTCCACTCAGCAAGAAGAGTAGCAGATTATACTTAAAGATGGGAGAAAGCCACAGTGGTCCAATGCTTGACGTGCTCCCTTTGCTTCCCTCCTCACAGCAGAGAAACCCAAAAGCAAGATAAAATCCTTTGCAGGCTGTTTGAAAAACACAAACACACTCTGGATCAGGAGAGGGTTTAAAGTGCACACTTTTATTTTCTATTACAAAGGCTAAAAGAAGCAAGTTTGGTTTTTCTTTCTTTATTTAAGAACAAAAACAAAAATGTTGTTAAAACATCTACATATTTATCCTTATACTAGACCTTATGAAAGATACTAAGTTCTTTTTTAATAGTAAAGCGTGGTATTCTTATATTAATATGAAGACATATTACAGGACTCAAAATCATTACTACCCAGCTCAGAACTGCAGCATCCCCTTGCTATCTTTTCCTTTCACTTGCTAAAACCCAACAATTTTTGACATACAGTTTCATACAAGCTAAGTAGGGTATTTTTTGTTGGTTGTTGGTTTGGTTTGGTTTTTTTTTTACTTCTCCCTGTAAAGGCCTGGTTAACTCCAATGCTAGTGTCAGTCACCTAAATCCCTGCCCCTACCAAAGAAGTTGGGAAAAGATTTTCACTAAGTTCTTCAGCATTTATTAAGTTTCTGCTCTGTATGAATGTCTGTAGTTATTTTACAGGATATGAGATTTCCTTCTAATGTTATAAAATTAAAACATCACTTTCTTTGTTAAAAACTCTCAAATTTGGTTCTGTGCTGCAGAATTTTCTTCTTCCTCTCTCACACAAATAAAGAAGAGAGAGTTATCACAGGGTCTTGTGAACACACCCCTAAAGCAGCCTCTACAACTTGAGGTTTATCTGCTGTAGAGCTTAGAGCACTGAGCATTTCTGCTGAGAGCATATAACGTGCTGAAGAAAACCCTCTTGGCTTGAAAAAGCAAGCCTGGGAAGTCAAGTGTGAAACTTCCTGCCTTTCACAATGTCCCTTTAAATAATATAAGCAAAGCCTTATATTAAAACTTTACTCACTAGTTAGCAGTATAATACTCTCTCACTGAGATGGGACTGCAAGGACATCCTAAAGGGTTTCAAAAATGCGAACAGGGAAACCTGTCCCATCTCAAAGCTTATACCTACCTATATAAAACCCTCTCCTCTTTTGTTATTTCCCTTTCCCTATCCCAAATAAAAGGCTTCATAATTAAACTGGAGATGCTGCCGTTTCCTGGCTTGAGTCCTTTTCCTTTACCCTCATTTAAAAGATTCCTTCGATACCACACACATATAATATTATATAGAGCGATATATTTAATACCTGTGTATATATGCTTCATGGGAAGGGTGACATATATACACACTAAAACAAGTCTGGTGACGAAGTACTGCAACACCACAGACCAGGTTATCATATCAGGGAAAACAAAGAGACACTTGATGCAACCCCCATGACTGTGGGCCTACCTCACCTCACCTCACCTCACCTCACTCTCACCCCACCCTCTCCCCATCTCAGCCCCAGCCTGAATCTCTGAAGCCCCACTGAGCAGCTCAGCTCTCATTGCAGAGATGGGGAGAAGGGAGAGTGACCCACTCTGTAACTTGTTTAGGTTACATGAGAAATCATGGCTCAGCGAATGCCAGAGTCACTAGAGATGCAGGTTTGTTTTAAAAATAAAAGCCACATTCCAGTGTCCCCCAATCCAGATTTCCTTCCTTGGCATCTCTGCCCAAGAAGAGCAGAACAAGATAACCCAGGAGCTGATGCCTGTCTCCTCCCATCTCTAAAGTTGACCACTTGAGCACAAGGATGACCAGGAGAAGGTACCATAGCTACCATGAAGAACAGAGGAGAAAATACAGCACCTGACCACTCAAAAACTGCCATGTCTGATATTGGTCATAGCAAACCAGAGACTACCATCCATATTTTAAGGGAGAGGAAAAAAAACTCAGCAGAAAAGTAGTTAAGTTGCCCAGGAAAGAGACTGAATTCCCATCCCCAGAGGTATTTAAAAATATATGTAGATGTGGCACTTTGGGACATGGTTTAGTCTGGGACTTGGCAGTGCCAGGTTAACAGTTGGACTTGATGATCTTCGAGGTCTTTTTCAACTAAATGATTCTAAGTGCAGAAGTGCATTCAGTTTGCTTAGAGCACATTGTGTCTCTGGAGAGATTCCAGCGCTCTGCTCCATAACTGGACCCTAACTATCCCAGTGGAGCTGAAGCACCCTCCTGAAGGCTGGTTTAGGAAGCTGCCCCACACCATCTCCCCATCTCCCAATTTTCCTCATCCCATCTCTCCTGAAGCTCTGGACCCCAAGGATGTGGGAGCAGAGAGGAATGGGAGGACGCAGCAATGCCAAAACACCAAGCAGTTCATGGCCAGATTGTATTTACCATGGATACAGCCCTACCAGCCCTAAGGGCTCTGAGACTGCTGTCCCAGGAGAATCTGTATGAAAAAGACATCCCTGATGAAGGCTGGGAGAGAGATGTGTTTGTGTTTGACTGGATGGTGCCATCCATGCATGCAAAACTGCAGAGCACAGCTGGACTGCAGAAGAGAGAAGGTGAGGGAAGCTCAGAACAGGGAACACATTTACAGCTTACAGGATGAGACTGCCAGAAAGGACAAGGCTGGCATGCAGAGCAGTACTGCTTCTCACTGCTGCCTCTTATAAAAGCAAAACTTCTGTCCCAGAGTTCAGCATTACTGATTACCTCATCAGAGCACACATCAGGCAGCACAAGAGCAGGCCATGGCTGGGTCCCACTCATTCTCCACCACTGTCCATGCTCTGGGTCACATCCTGGTTGCACTGTGCATCCACAAGCTCCCTGCTCTGGCTCTGGGGAGGAGGGAGCTGGATCTCTGGTACTGGTAAGCGCTTCCAGCTGGATTCCCATTAGCTTAACTTTGCCTGTGCTGTGCAATGGTGTCCTTTTAAATGGGTCCCCACCCAGTTCTTCTGGCAGTGCAGGGAAAAATGCAGCTCTAAGTAACCAGAAACACATGCCATTTAAAGAGTAAGAAAGAACACCATTACCTCCCTCCCTCCCTCCCTTTCTTCAGGACACAAGGCAACACAGAAACACAGGCTCCTTTTGGTGACCACCTCCCTCCTGACTGATACTGCTGTGTGGACTTCAGTGACACACAGTGTGTCACAGACTCCACTACACCTCCTACATGGGTTCTGTTTTACTTGCACCAGTCACACCAGCCAAAAAAAAACAACCCAAGCTATCTGCCCTGAATACCTGCCACACACTGAAAAAGACATCTAATGAGAAGTCACCAACTTGCTTTCTGAGTACAGTCAGCTGAAGTTTGAAGTCACCTACAACCCTGGTTCCGCTGCTGCAAGCAGTTTCATTACTTTGCTGCTTTTACCTTGCACTCCTTATACCACACAGCTGTTATCCTCCTCAGCACCAGTTGATGCCTCAGTGCAATACAGACAGCTAGAGCATAAACCTAGATCTCTTAAACCAAATCTAGTGGTTTTCCTTCTTTGCACCACAATTTCTATTTCTTTTGGTACCAAACTCCCAGAAGAGCAGGAGGGCTGCAGCAGAGTAAGTGGCGTTTAGTCTGCAGCACTGAGAAAAGGAACATATGAAATTCATGGTCACGTCCTTTTAACCAGATTTCATAAAATCATAGAACAGTCTGGGCTGGAAGGGACCTTAAGATCATCTAGTTTCAATCCCCCTGTCATTTAGAAGGACACCTCTTCCACTAGACCACATTGCTCAGAGCTCTATCCAACCTGGCCTTGAACAGTTCCAGGGATGGGGCATCCACAACTTTTCTGTCTCACTCTCTTGGCTTTGTCCTCCAGACCTCTGCAGTCATACTCTGAATTGAAAGACAGAAGAATGACACAAGGAGAAATTCTCTGATTTGCAGCCCAATACAGACTGAATTAATTCCTTTGAATGAAGGACAGTGAAAACAAAAAGATGAAGTGGAACGGGAATTTGGGGGAAAGAAGAGAGAAAAGATGGATCACAAACTCAATGAGCATGGCGTCGCTGGCCAACAAGAATTAAATTCACAAATTCATTCACTAATAAATCATTGTCTCAAAATCTTAAAATAAAAGAAAAGAAAAAGTTCTCATTGCGAGACACAGATCTCGCTCTCCCTGCTACTGCCCCTCGGAAAACCCACCCCGTGTTTCTGCAGCTGACAGACTCCCCCCGGCTCACACTATACGTCATCCCGCAATAGGAAGTTGTATTTCCCGAAGTCGTCATCCCTGGGGCAGAGCAGCATGTCCTTGCGAGCTTTGGCCAGTTTCTGTTTCAGCACTTCCCTCCGGTCCAGCCACTCCGTCAGCTCGTCCTGCCCATGGGCGTAGCGACACTCCTCTCCCTCAGGACAGGCCTTGTTCTTCTGGAACCTGCCAGCACAAGGAGCGCAGTCAGGAGGGCACCCCCAGTACAGGGGTTTGAGCTCTCTGCCTGGGATACTTGAGCAGGACCCACTGAAACATGCTGTGAACTCTCCTTTTTAAGGGTGAGCTGATTGTCCTACAAACCCGTGTGCAGGTGGGAAAGACATCAAGGCTGGGAAAAAAACAGAGCAGCAAAACCAGCAGTGGCTACAAGGGGATTTAGTCAAGAGCACAAAAAAATGTGAGCTGGAACTGGACCGGCAGGGATGAGAAAAAAACAATGCACAAGAGAGGAAATGCCAGGTAACCAGCATGAAAGACAAGAACCTTCTTGCTAACCAAAGTAGCATTTTTAACCATCACAAGCTTTCTGAAGGCACCTTAAGGTGCTGATTCAGAGGGCGTGAGACATTCAAACCATTTAATAAGGCACCTGGGATTCCCCCAAGCACTGGGCCAAGGAGACTGTTCAGCAGCCTGAGAGCAGAGGGCATCCTGGCTATGAAGTGCACAGGTGCAGACAGGAAGCTCTCCTTTTCTAAAGACACATGCTCAGGAATGTGTTTTTATCCCTCAGTATTGTGGCTGAACACCTCTGTGATCAAACAGCAGCCTCACTGTCACCCAAACCTGTCATCTCATCCCACTCCTCCTCCATGCAGAAGTCACCAAGAACTCTGTGAGAGGATGAGGAGGGATGACAGAGGCCCTGGGCCTTTTACCCTGTCCCTGCAGCAGCAGCACAGGAGGAAGGTGAGACAACGGTACCTCTCGCAGAGCCGGAATTCGCCCATGGGGAAGCGGTAGCTCCAGCAGCTGGAGTCACTGTCTGAGGTGAAGACCTTCTCCTTGTGCTTCTCCGACTGGATGTGCTGCTGCCATTGCTTCTTGCTGTTGCTGTTTTTCCCACAGAGCCAGCAGTGGTAGCCCATCTAACCAGTGCAGACAGGGAAAAAGGCCAGTCAGTGCAATAATATTCACATCCACTGGCCTTCCCTATGCTGGCACTGCCTCTTCCCCTCTCCTTCCAGAGTATCTTGGAAGGCTCCACTCAGTCTATGACTACCCACACTTCTCTGCCATATTGTCTTTGAGGAACTGTGCTGACACTAAAGGGGAACAGAGGAGATGCTCTGTCAGAGTTTATCTATGGCTCAAACAGGCTTAGGGGACAGGGCAGCTCAGTTCATGCAGGACTCTTTAGCAGCACACACCCTTACATCAGTACCACCCATGGCATAAGGAAACACATCTGCCTCGAGTTTTTCAAGGCTTCTGTGACAGCTCTTCTCCAAGTTTCTCCCTCTTCTGACAGGCCTGCGATGGTTTTGCCAGCTTGCCCAGAAGCAGGCAGGAACCCTGCAGAGAGGCTGAGCCCACACAAAAGGGAACCTAAGGTAGACTCCTAATGACTTGGGGACTAACAGAAAAGCCATTGTAGAGCCTTGTTGACCCCAGGTCAATCTCTTCCCACTTCAGCTGTGCTGCCCCTGCTGTCCATTTAACCTGTGTTAATATAGGCTCTGCTCCACTAGAGATATGCAGTCCCTGCTAGCCACACCTGGAGCACAGGAGAGAGGCAGGCTGGCAGCACTGAGGAGGAGGAGGAGGAGGAGGAATGAAGGACAAGAGGTCAGCTTATTACCATGATGTCTGCATAGTCAGTGGGCATCTGGATCTGTTTCTCCCCTTCTCGCGAGGTGAGTGGTGTTCCTTCTCCAGGCTTCCCAGGATTGTGTTTCTTTAGCCACATGTCATAGGTCTGCTGCATATCTAGTACTGCACAAAGGTGACACATGAAGCCACTCAACAACCTCCCACTTGGTGCACAAACTATGAGAAAAGGACAAATGCTGGGGCAGCCCTTCCCTCCCCTCGCCTGTGCAGCAGCACCAGACTGAAGGGCTGTGTCCCATGTCACCTCCTCAGACAGGACCCCTGGGGAGAGAGCCAAATTCACAGCACGCCACCTGGCATGGGGGGGGGGTCTTCTATCAGTCCAGGAACAACTGTGACAACAGCCACACAAACTTTTCAAAAAGATGGCAAAGTGCTGCAAGATCTCATTGGAATTCACTCCACAAGATGATTCTCCAAGAGGCCTGATTCTACTTGACCTCAGGAGACATCTCATCCAATCAGGAAGCTAAGGCATGGCTGGTTTCAGATCCATCTCTTCCCTCTAAGCCCAAGCTTCACCCTCAGCACTAGAGAGGGAGGAGAGCTCCTAAGCAAGTTGGCCACAGGAAGCACTGCAGAGGGGAGGAAGACCTAATGATAGCTTGCTCTAAGTTCAAAACCTGCCCAGAGAACTGCAGTCAATGTCTCTCCTGGCTTTTAATTTAAAAGCCATTCAACATACTTCTGGGAAGGGAAATTTGAGGTGGAAGCTTTAACTAGACATCTGCCTTTGCAAGATCAGCTCCTGAGAGAGGCTATGGAAACATAAATGTTTGCAGATATCAATATGATGCTCTAAGTGTGATGCATTAGTGATTTACTCCTTGCTAAATGAGTGATTGAGGAACTTAAGGTAACTGGGGATAATGAATGCAAATTCCCCCAAACTGAGACAACGCTGTTGTTTGAAGATTCACCTTTGTGCTTGAGCAAAACATACACAGACTGATGTGCTTTAAAGGCCCCAGCAATGAAATGCTTTGAACTGCAACAAGTAACAGTTTGGCTCAGCAGAGAGAAGGACCCTCTACAGAACCAAAAAAACTCAGGGCAGGCCTGAAATCCTTCAGGCTTTCCAGCAGCTCCAACAGGGGTAGATGAGCACCTGGACAGCTGGCCTTTTTTCCCCAGCCTCCTGTTGATCTGAATAAACAAGGATTTCTGCCAGAGCTGGCTGTCCAGGATATGGGCAACCCCCCCCCCCCCCCCCAACTATTGCCCAAAAGGTAAGCCTGCAGAATTAAATATAGACTAGTTTCTCCACAAAGGCACCACCCAGCGATGTTCTCATTCAGGATCTCAACTCCACCCCTTTGAATACAATGCCATGAGCAGGGAGTGCCACAGCCCAAGACCAAGGAATATGAGCAGAAATAAGTAAGACAGCCAAGGCAGATAGAAGACTGACAAGAAAGATACAGGAGCAGCTACAGGCCAGGACTGGTGCTTTGGCAGAGCTCCATATAGAGCCAGGCCTGGGACATTACAGGCAACTGGAAGGACAGTACAGGGTGGATTCAAAAGTGATGCAGAAAGAGAGGGCAGCAGTGAAGCAATGTGCACTAGTCCCACAGCAAGGGACTCAAGAGATACATGCCCATTTATGAAAAGAGCAGCTGTAGACAGACCTGACCCACAATCCCACATAAACTCATGGCAGCAGTCTTGTTCAGCTCCATCTCTGTTGTCAAGAATATGTCTTAACAGACCCTCCAGATGCCCAAATGTCCTCTTCCCTCTCCCCAAACTTTCTGGTCCACATTTCCCCCACTCACTTTTATTTTCCTTCATGAAGGTCCACATGTCTCTCTCCTCAGGGCTGTGGGCAAAGGAGCAGTTGCCCACATACTGGCATTTCCTGCCATTCTGTGCATGGATACACAACTGTTAAAAGACAGAGAGAAAAATTTAGCATCTGCACAGTCAGTCCTTGCTAGAGGGGAAAGTGGGTTTGATAACCAGCTGGGGCATTAAATTGCACAGGAGAGGTTGCAAACAGGACACTTTATATATCATTAACTCATGATTCTTTTCCAAAGTCTCCTGATGACATAAACACACAGGCAGTTCAGCCTGCTGCCATTTCCATAGGTGACTGGGTGCAGATACAGGGCAACAGCAGGGAGCATCCTGGATTGACCCAATAGTGTTTCCTACTGATGAAGCTGCTGGTCCCAAAGGTGACTCATTCTCCACCATCTCTGAGTGGGTGAAGAGTGGCCTTACAGATTGCTTAGACCACACTGGTGCACACACAGCTACCAACAGCATCATTACCCAGAGCTGAAAATGTGAAACTTTCTAAACATCGTATTTACTGATCATCTTTTCTCCCCCTGTCCTGGCACAAAAGGAGGACCTACCATAGGGTAGGGGGAAGGAGCTTTCTCCTTCCAGAGAAAAAAAGAAAGGAGAGGCAGAGAGGAATTCTCTATCACGACATTTGGGGCTGGGGTTGGAGGCTGGATATCTGTAATTTTCCTCAGCATGTGGCTTTTTAGCTGAGTTCTTAGTTTTGCTTTCAAAACCCATTGTGAGCAAGTTTCACAATCTATAGCAGTCACAGCAAAGGCAGGGATAGGCTTCTCTCTTAGCATCTCGCCTCTCACCCACATTGAGAAACCCTGACCTAAGGGGAGTCTTAAATTTCATTCCCAAACCCTGTGCCAGCCAGAGATGCATGAACAGCTTTTGTTATGCATTAACAGCAACACTGGAAATTTGCATTTGTGCACAGAATGGTTTAAATGGGCGCTGCTCCTTCTTCTGCTCCATTTTTTTGCTGGATGTATTTTGCTGCCATCAGTCTGTCCTCACCTCCCATCTCAGCCATCATGTGCTTGCTTCCTTGACAAATCTTCAAGGGAGCAGCCCTCAAAACACTGCACCGTGGTGGAAGGGGAAGGGAAAGGGATGGGGCACCTGGCCATGGTGGGCATGGTGGGCATGGGGCTTACATCATATTGCTGTGGGAAGTTACGGATGGAAGGCAGTGGTCGGACCGACACCCACTTCTTCTTAGCTTTGGACATCACCAGCAGGACACGGCGCTCCTTCGTCCAGCTGAAGAAGAAAGAATATATCAAGAGAGACACAAAAAAGAGCAGAACTAATGTTCTTTACCTCAGAGACCATTAAATGCTGAGAGATGAGCAGATCCTCCTGTCCAGCTTGTCCCTGCACTATCTGGCTGTTCCTAGACATTCACATCTGTGATGGAGAGGCCACAAGAAGGCTGCTTTAGGAGGACTTCTCCCTGTAAATATTACCTATTTCCTGGGGTACCTCCTTTCATAAAGCCACAAAAGTCTCCCCCAAATCTCACATGGCATCACCACAGATTATTAAACAGCTGCATTCCATCCTTTGACACAGCCTATTCTTGTGCAATCAGATCCATGAAGAACACTTGGGAATATTTTCTGCTTGAAAGGTGCAATAGAAATGCAAGTCATTACAAGCACTACCTTATGAACAGTGCCAGGAAGTATTTATTCTCCTTCAGCTCCAGCAAGGGATCACCAGGAGATACCCTGAGCAAAAACCCCAGCTCTATTCAGCAGCTGCACAAAGAGGTGTTATTTTTCCCATCCGAGGAAGCAATCCTCACCCACTTACTTCCTCCAGAAACTGCTGCTTCTGTCTCTTCTTCAACAAAAGTTTTACATTTACAATATTAAGCTGGACTGTGCCTTTGTGGTTTGTGTTATGGGAAGACAAGTTCTATCAACCCTTCCATCCTATCCCTGCAGGCTGCCTAGGTGACACAGGCCACAGTTTCCATGACCAAACAGTGACTTCCCAGCCAATATTTCCCTTTTAGGGGGCTTATAAGACAGATGGGGACAATTTTTTTAGTGGGGCCTGTAGTGTTGGGACAAGGGGTAGTGTCTTGAAACTAAAAGAGGATAGATTCAGACAAGATGTAAGGAAGGAATTTTTTATGATGAGGGTGTTGAAACATTGGCACAACCCAGAGAGACCGGTGGATGCCTCATCCCTGGAAACATTCAAGGTCAGGCTGAGCAACCTGATCTAGTTGAAGATGTGCCTGCTCATTGCAGGATGGCTGGATTAGATGACCTTTAAAGGTCTCTCCCAATCCAAACTGTTCTAGGATTCAATGCTTCTATCACACCAAACATTTTCATGGGCCCCAAGGAGTCAAGAGGTGCAAACAGACATCATAGGTCCATCACAGAGGAGCAACCAAAGATCCATCATAGAGGAGCAACCAAAGCAATGAAAGAGCCAAGGGAAACTAATTTAAAAGGAAGCAGGGTATCTTGAATAATTTCTAGTTGTGACCTGACAGACATCTGCAAGCAGCTAAGTGCATAAACACATGTACAGGAGAACTCTGTTAGTGGCCCTGGTAAAAAGAAATTATAGGAACTGGGAGAAAAGGGAATTGTGGGATCTGGACTTCCTGTGCCAGGAGTAACAGTCTGCACGACTGTATTGCTGGCAGCAAATACACACAGTAAAGAGAGAAGGAAGCTGGAAAACAGCTATCTGCAATGCCTGCTATAGTGACAAACACCCCGAGCAGTGAGAGGCTGCTAGGAAACCTTACAGCCTCTTCCACACATGCCAAATGAAGCCGTGCAGAAGGTAGGATGAAAAATTCCTGCCCTTGAAGAGGGGTAGAGGAAAGAGAAGGTTGAATTGCTCACCAGTGAGGGGCTTTGGCACTACAGTACTTGAGGTCCTTATCTGGCTCCACCAGCTGCCCGTTCCTCCAGCACTGGCCACACACAAATTTCATCTGGAGGTCAAAGGTGCTTGACGTGGGATTCCGGGGAGAAGCCTGGGGAAAAGAACCACAGCCTCAGGCCAACAGAGGCAAAATGCACCCCCAAACCTGCCACAGAGATGCTGGCAGCTCCCGGCATGCCTGTGTGCCAGCAACAAGCCAGATTAAATAAGCTCTCCTTTGGCCAGTGTTAGCCGGTGGCCCGATGAGATACCACACAGGAGCAAAACCACTGCTTGCTTCAGCATGATTTCCTGGGCTTTGACATCTGGCCAAAAGCACAGACAGCCTGGCAGCTTCCAGCACTGACCAGGCCTGGCTGTGAAACCCTGGCAGTGTACCTCCGTGTACAGACAAGTTCTGTGAGACTTGCCCCAGAGCTTAATCCCCACTTCCCTGCAGAGAGGGCAATCCATGTCCCACTGCCTGTGGAGAGCCCTTGGTCACACAGCTAAGAGAGGCCCCTTGGGAGGAAGCTGTACCATATCACAATGCAGGACACAAAACTCCTGCTTTTGCACCAAGAACTTCGTGTCACACCTAACATTTGACACAATGAAGTCAGAGCTGGGTCCTCTTATTGATAGCCTTCCAAGCCTTTTCTGGGCAGGCTTCTGTCTCTCACAATTCCTCTGCACTGCGTTTCACAGGCAGTTGAATCACAGTCTCTGGACAGAGGTACAATGCACATATTTCATATCTTCTCAGCCATTGCACTTATTGCCCCCACCCCACCTGAAAAGGCTAGGTTGGGATTATGACTAACTTGTGGAGAAGGAAAAGAAAAGGAGCCAATCTCATATCACTGCTGCCTCATGTTTTCTGAGCAAATCTCTGGAAAACTGCTTGCATTTTGTATCACCACTGGAAGAACATGAGGCTGGTGTCTCCAGTTCATTTCCAAACCAAAAAACAAACCCGACTGGCTGCCAGTGGCCCTGGGCACAGGAGTATGTGAGAGTACAATATAACACCCTAGTCATTGAGCTGGCCATGAAGCACAAAGGTCATGCACCAGCAAAACAATTCTCTGACTGTCAGCCACATCAGCAGCCTGTGCCACCTGCCATGCCTTGACTTTAACCCTAAGCATCTCACAATAACCAGACATGCCAGCCGTGGCCCTGAAGAGCAGGTTTCTGCCAGCAATTGATTAGCAGCAGCTTGGAGCCTGGCTGCACCCCTTGGTGAAGGGAAAACAGCAAGCACAGGCAGCACAGAATCAAAGCATTTCCCAGGAGACACCACATCAGCTATCAACTACCACTCTGCATCCTCCAGACATAGTCTTTTGGAGAACCAGAGCTGGCACACTGGAGGGTGACGGAGGACAAAGGGTCCTCTGTCACTGAAAAACTGACTGGGGAGCTGACCTCACCTGTGCTGCATACACGAGGCCATCAGTTCTCTGATGTCCCAGCAAAAGGACCCTCTGAGAGAACCAGCATCTCTTTCAAAAGAGATAATCTATTTTGAAAGAGGGCAATCTCTCGTCTGGGAGAATGACCTTTCTGGTGGCTCCCAGCGCATGACTCGTTCACCACTTGCTGTCAGCTGTCACCTGTGCTGGTGACCACCAAGAACACTTCAAAGTGGCTAGCTGTGAGATGAGCAGAGTTGAGATTTGGGCTATCATGAAAGGTAATAAGGTGCCTCCCTCTCAGATATGTGGCCTTTCAAAAGTAGCTTTAATCTCCACTTTGTCTCCAAAGGAAATTCCACGACCGCTCACTACTGACCTATCAAACCTATAGGCCTATGTTAACAAAATGGCACTGCTGGCATATTCCCTTTTATCAACCCCATGCTATCGTCCTGGTGACATCTCTCTCAGCACAGCCAGGAAGCTTTGCTCAAACCTACTGACCCAGCAAAACTAAACACTGAGTGTCTGCAGAAGAGACAAGAGATCAGAGAGAAGAAAATATCTCTCAGGTAGTTCTGGTAATCTGGGCTGCTTTTTCCACAAATTCTTAACCAAAAGAAGCCCTGTGCATTTCTTCATCTGAGTCATGCAAACTGCTGGTCAATCCAGTGGGCATGTGTGCTCCCAGGGGATTAGGAACCAAGCAAAAATTCAAAGCGACTCCTGTTAATGCTACATGACTGTATTTGTAAAGGCAAGACACATACCTGGCAGGCTGCTGATAACCAACAGTGTGGAAATTATATCACATGAGGCTCCAGCAGATGAAGCCAGGCAAAAGTGCCGTGGGCTATGGCACCGCCCCTTGCTATGAAGCCAGACAATATAGTGCTAGCTGTGCTCCATGGCAACCAAATAAATACAAGTCTCTGGCACGGCCACTCTCCTCTTCAGGCTCTGCAGAAAGCAACAGACCCTGCACGGCCATTCATGTCTCCCATCTTCAGGAACTCCTCTAAGTGATACTGAAATGTTCTCTGGAGGAGCCACACACCTCAGAGGACTGTATGAGGAGCCCAGGTTACTCAGCCACCTAACTGAGTGAGTAGTACTTAGGTGCAAGTACTCCTTAATGGTGAGGTTTTTTCCTCTCCATGCTTAAATTGATAATTCTGAGGTGAGCTTTCATGGGGATTCTGGTGCAGGCTAGGGGAATAACAACAAAGCAGGTCTTGAAAACCAGAAAAAATGAGGGCTACAACCCCTCAGTTTGCTAGGATGCGATGAGAGGACACCCAGCTCCCTACAACAGCCCCTCCCCGCTGACTGGCTCCTGAATCTGTGGCCACTGGGTTTACTCCTACAGCAGCTGCTGTGAGGCCAAATTTGTGGGGCCAAGTGCAAGATTCCCGGCAGGTGCTTGGCAAGCAGTGTATCTTCATTTTTCATTTCTTGCTAAGCCTCCTGACCTTCACTGTCACAGCTACTGGGTCCCTGCAAGCTGCCTGCCTCTTTTCTCCACAACTGGACAGCCCTGGGTGCTGAGTCCAGCTGGCAGCTGTGACAAAACTGCAGCAAAATCCCCCAGAGTGACTTCGCTTCCGCTGACCAGAGGGCACTGGAGTGAGAGTGGATCACATGGGATGGTGGGGAGGAGGGGTCTGTTTTTACAGCACTCCTGGGAAGTTGTCTTTGCCAGGCAGCCAACTTTGAAAGCTGGAAGGCTGCTGAGAAAACTCTGAGTCACGTTAGCCTGCTTGGACAGGAGAAAACAATGGCAAAAGTAAACATCTCTCAGCAGATAGCGAGTCCTGCCCGCAGGGCCTTCGGCAGCAAGCCCGAGTCTCATCCCAAAGCACAGCCCTCTGGCTGAGGACGTGCTGCTGCCAAAGCCATGGTGTGTTACTGCAAACACATGCATCTGACTGACTTGACTGTCTCCCTGCACAGTGCCAGTACCAGGCTGCCAATCCTTAGGGACGGCTGGTGGTGCTGCTGGGAGGCACTTTCTCACTGTACCAACATGGCTGCTGCTTTTCCTCTGCACCCTGGAAGGGCTGTGGGTGCAGTCAGCTCTGTGACAGGCATTTGTGAGGCACAGCCAGACTTTGCCATTGGTCATTAGCCCTAGCACTGTCCACAGGGCCCAGAAACTGTAGCTCTCTACCCATCCCCTGATTTAGCAGGCTCTGGCATTTCCTTTCCTGATCCTCTGCCCCTTGCAAGCCCCAGCAGCCAGAAATGGAGCCCTCACTTAGCATCCAGATCCCACGTGCTTCAGAGTACCTGCTCTGACCATGCCTGCTGTACAGCTTATTCTTCCAGCAGCAGCACTTCCAGACAAAGGTGAATTTGAAGCTGCAAGGCTTACAGGAAAACAGCTGTCCATTTATCTTTTCTTTAATCCCCTCATTACTCACAGAGAATGGCAAGACAGAGCTTTCTTGAAAATGCAGGTAAATTCACAGCAGGCAGGACAAAACCAATCTCTGGACTGTGCTCTTGGGGCAAGGCACATAGGGAGCAGGGATTGCTGATATAAATTCAACTGCTGTCACAAACTGCTGCAAATTCACATCTGATACATGTCACTGCCTCTGTCCCCACACCAGGCAGAAAGAGATCACAGCCAGCTCTGGTTGCAGGGAGCATTCAGATCATCCGCTTCTCATATAATACATACTTGTCCTGTTCAGCTTCCTGAGAGGTTAAGCAAGTCAGACAGTCCTGGGAACTACAGACCTTGGTTATTCTTGCTTATTCTGGACTGCTGCTTCCCATTCCTCTCCTCCAACTGTTTCAGACCACAACAGCTGCACAGGTTTATTGCTGAGCATCCCCTTGAAGATGAATCCATCTCATGCAGCATAACCAGTGCATAGGTGGACACAGAGCCCACTGCAAGTGTCAGTGTAGTCACCTGCATCTTTTCTGTTAGGCTAAGCTATGCCCATCAGACCTTCCCAAAGATCTTCCCCAGCAGCCTCCAGAACACTTCTGATGGCACACAACCAAGACAAAAAACAGCAGCTAAACATCACATGAGTGACTCAGATTCCTCTCCTATAAAAGACCTCCTCCACAGGGTGCTCACAGACTGCACTTGGCACTGGTCTCTGCAGAGGAACTCTTGGGTGACCCATCCCACACAAAGGTGAAACACTCTTGCTCAGACAGTAAGGCACAGGCCAAGGGATGGCAAGCTCAGGTTTGCCAAGGTTAAAGAAAGCGGTCAAATGGGAACAAAAAGGATTTGCACCACTTTCCCCACCACTGTCCTGTTCTAATGGCAAAAAGTGCTTTAGTTCAACCTCAGGACTGGGCTGGGAATTGTCCTCACTGGGTGGGCTCTGCTCCTACAGTACAGAAATCCCCTCTGGGATAAAAAAAATAATAAGACAGAACTGCCCATAGCCAACAAGACAGAGAAAAGTAAACAAAGAAAAAGCCCTTTGCTTCTAACCCTCTCACACTAGCCTGGTATGCTCTTGGTAGTGCTGGAGAGTTCAGCCCTCCACACTGATAGACTGGTGGCAAAAAAAAAGGCAAAGCTCCCAGCCTCCTCCTGGTAAAGCACCACTAAGGTCTCTGTCAGCCTCAACAGCACCTGGGCTGCCAGTTCCGCCCACTCCTGCATTCAGATCAGACATCATGAGTCATTCCTTAGAAGTCCTTCAAACTGCTCTACTGCCCCTCTGCCCCTTGGCCACTAAAGGGCAGCAGGACACATTTGGTCCCCACTATGTGACCACTGCCCCAAAATCTCCCAGTTTCACCAGCAAGTGTCACAGGAAACAACATTCTCAGGTGAGTTGCCCTCGGTGACCTGGAGGCTTCACCCTAGCAGGGAACAGAGCAGATCACAACACTGCAAAACAAGGCACAAAGCTCAACACCAGCACTGCAACCAGGAAAGCTCTCAGATCTCCTCCACCTCAGCTCTCACCTGGCCAGCCTGGTCTGCCTGGGATCTGTCAGGCACAATCGTGGGAGGAAAAGAGAGAAAGGGCTGGAACTGTTGGGAGCAAAATCTGTCTCCAAGCCCTTGATGGACCTTACTTACCACGCTGTTGGCTGGTTTGCTGGCATGTGCCTCCATCTGCTGCCAGTACTTCTTGGACTCCTGCACAATATCTTCGTGGGTCATTCCTGGGAACAAAAAGGAGACAGAACTGAGCTACACTCCTCTGACCAAGAGAAGAGAGGGAGGGGTTGCACGACTTTTTAGTTTGGGCTTAGTAACCCCTGAGTAGCTGACAGCTTCCAACAGTCCCCCTGGTAATGTCAGGACTGAGTTGTGACAGAATGCACCACAGAATATGTCTAATCCCTTGCTAAGCAAGCTCCTCTCTACACAAGCAAAACAAAAGAAGAGCTCAGTCTCCTGGACTTGTTTAGACTTGGCTTTCTGCTCAGGCAGTCTGCAAAGAATCCAGACACTGCTTCCAAGCCAATAATTCTTCACAAGGGTCAAGAGCTTGACCAAGGCTGTCCCCAACCCCCATATCAGCAGATTCTACCAAGGTCCTAAAGGCAATGCTTTGTTACTATTGATCTACTGTATATGGAGTTTTTGCTTCTAGCTTGGAGGATCACAGACACCCACTGAGACATCTAGCATCTGCAAGACTCCAGAAGTCTCACCTATTACCTGCTGGGATTAATTAACCTGTTACACCTTCAAGTTGAGAGGGCCCCCCACAGGCAAAGAGAAAGGTGAAATTCAACACAAATAGATGCCAAGCACAACCAAGGCAGCAGTGCGAATCTAACCAAGGAACAGCTGCTAGTAAATAACCAGCAAGGAAAGATCTGCAAGGTCTCAGATATCAGAAATACAACATCAGACAACAAGAAAAAGGATCGGTCAGACCTTATCTAAGGAATTAGCTCCTGACCAGCTCAAGTGGTGAGGGAACAGCCTCTGTTAGCACCAGCCAGCTAGATGGGCATTCGAGTTATTAAGTGCTCTAAAGACCCAAGACAGCTGCCAAAACAAACTGAAACAAATATCTTGCACAGGCAGCTGACTGCAAGGGGGGTGCTGAGGATGGCCATGATGCAGCATCCCTAGGACACAGACATTGCTAATTTGGTTGCTTTGCTGATGCCTACAGCTTTTATTACTGAAGTGAGGTGTTCCCCAGAAGTATTACATTAACATAATCATTGATCTGGGAGACAGCACATTCCAGAACTTAAGGGCCACCAAACAAAGTTTTCATCTCAGCTTAGGCTGTGTGTAGCTTGGGTAAGTCACAGCATTCCTGACCTCAGTTTTCCTGTCTGTAATTTTGGATGTTCATGTCCCCATCAGGCACCACTACTACCATTTGCACAGGGTTTGAACAGGATGAAAAGCACTCAGAAAACTTCACCATTCTTCAAGAACATTTGCTCAGGTCTTTAAAATGGCAGCTACTGCATAACTGGTATTGCTCACAGATCAGAGCTGTTGGTGAATAGTCTACCTCTTAACCCTTAATCCCAGAAGAAATGGTGTAGAGTTAGAAAAATTGTAACTCCCTCTTCCATGTCCAAGTATTCCAGGGTCAGACACAAGGATGATTTGTATTTTGGGGACAAAAACTCTAAATCTGGGAAAACCACAACAAAAAATTTACATGCTGTGCTGGACCTGGCTTGAAAAGGTCTGAAGCAGCTCCCACCTTCTCCATTCTGCACACCTGTGATCCATGGGGTGCAGAACCAAAGGGAGAAGCATATACAGGGTCTTGTCAGAAAACTGAATTTCAAACGTAGTTCTTGTGACTGCCTTCTTCCAGTTCTAGAATTCTGAACTATCTCAACAATACAGTCTAGAAATGTGGTGGTTGGGAAAGAAAAACCCTCACAAATGTGAAAGGATGGTTTCCAATCTACCAGCTTTTCAAAGCAGGAACTGTCACAAAGAAATCAGCTGGGAACCAAAAGGCCCATGTGTTGATTACTTATAATATTTCGGCATCTTTTGCAATATCATTAGTGAAGACAAAGAGTCTGTTATTACCACTGGTTGAAGAAGATAGCAAGAGATGCCTGTGAAAAGCCACAGTGAACAAGAAAACAGTCCTGCCTGTCCAACTTTCAGATCTTGGGAACCTTTACTCCACTAATACAATCCTTTATCCCCATGAACAAAGCCAAAAGCTCTGTAAATGCTCAAATGGCTGTGAAGTGTTTCAAATGTAAGCTGCCCTCTTCCTATTCTTGCTGAGCAACTAGTGCTCAAATGAAACTTCCTGCTCCAAAGCTAAAGCATTCCCAGAGAATGGCAACAACTACCTTTAATCTCAGTTTCCATAATGAAGGCTACACTTGAGAGAGGCAAACTAACAAGGAAAGCAGGCTCATATATACAGCCCTGCAGAAAAAAAACCCCACAAGATAATGTCTCTCCTATTGTTGGAAAAGGTGGATCATTAAGCCTTAGTGATCAACTCTGCAGTTTAACTCATGGCTTGTTTCATCTCCTCAGCTTTCCCTTTGAAATGATTTCTTCAAATAAAGAAGGAAAGAAGAAAAAAAATCAGTTTATTTGTTCTGCAGGATGAAAAGGAAGGAACACAGATGGAAGGAAGAAGGGAGCAAAGAAGCTTTTCAAGTAACAAAACTTGACCAAAACAACTAAAATAAACCAACCATGGGATGCAGATAAAAGCAAGGTACTTGAATATTAGAGTGCCCAGAGTACAATGAGCAGTATCACAAGCATGTAGGGCAGCAATGGTGGCCCATGACTCACAGGCAGTGTGCTATCTTAGAAATTCCAGAGCTGTAATTTTTTAATTTCCTGAGGCCACAAGTAAATGAGGGCAAACAGAAAGATTAAAGATGCCATTTGCCACAGTGTGCTCCTTGTTCATCACTCTCCCTCATGAGCTGAAGCCAAGGCCAAGGACTGCACTAAACATCAATTATGACATCAAAGAATGGTGAGAAACAGGCATAATGTGTTTCCTCTCTGAAGTACACCCATTACCAGGCTGGGTGTTGCACTAAATGAGACCCTGTGGTGAAAAAACATGTAGGTAGCACTGTGGGTGGACTAATATCTACACAGCCAACAGGACAGCAGCCAGAGAAAACCTCCAATATATCAGATGAGACAAAGTGACAGGACTGAAAGTGCCAGATGTGGCAGTGTCACTATATGATTTCCCTGAGTATAATCTCCATAAAACCCTCCCCTGAGGCATGTCATCAAAGGCTTTCTGGGAAACACCAAGTATCTTGCAATTTCCTGTTGTTGGTGAATTTGTTTTGAGAAACTGGAGATTCACAGCCTTCTTTATATAACCAACTGCTTCATCATCTGTGCTGCCATCCTCACTGCAAGACATGTTCACTCAGGGGTCCAGCTGCTATTTGCACAAGATCTAAGCACCAAACAGCTCTTGGGATTCAGCTCTATCTTCCTAATTATTTTAATTTTATTCAGCTGGTCCCAAGGGAAAGGCTTTCTGGTCTGCAAATTATAATAGCCCTGTTTCTATAAATGGACAAGGGCCAAATCACCTCACAGAACACCTTGGTACTCTCTTTTGTGTCCCTGAGGAGGCAGAGTAAGTAATATGCAGGAGCGAATGACATCTTCTCAGTAGTTCCAAACCACCTTCTGTCCCTCTCAACTGGCCCTGGGTACACACTGGAAGAAACTCAGGTGTACACAACACCAGCCAAGTCCCACTCACCTGAATATTGCTGCAGCAGCCAGACCTTGAGCTCAATGAAACTGTGAGCAAAGTGGCAGCTGTCCTCACGCAGGCAGCCGTACCGCACCTCGTGTCGGCACACGTCAAACTGGAAGTGCTCCTGGAACTGACGGATCTTGGAATATTTCAGGGAGGTGGAACGCACAATGTGGACCAGACACCTGCAGAAAAATACAAAGCACCAGAGGATCAAACCCTACCCCCTCCTCCTTACATATGACATGCAGACATTTGACTAGGCAGGCAAAGGACACACGAAAATCCACACCAGGAGAGACAGATTCCCTCTGGGAAAAGCAAACCCCTGCCCTCCCACCCTATCAAGCCTGGGTAGTTATTTTCACCCTGAGCACATGGGTGATGCTCTGCCTAAGTTCAGAGATCAGACAAGTTTAAAAATATGCAGCAAAGATACCAACTCCTCTGGTTCAGCATCTCCCCACAGCTGAGGTTGGCAGGAAGCAGAAGGAATTGTATGACTGTGTACTTGACATGTTTGTTATACTTGTTTCCCTAAACATTCATTACCAGACAGTCAGAGGCAGGATCCTGAGCTAGAGGATCTTTGTTTTGACCTTTTTGTAAAGGCCAAACTGAAAGTCAAATTAAGTCAATGGAAAACTTATTAACAGAGTGACTCCAAAGGGCTTTACTGATGCCTGAAATCCCTCAGTACCAGAAGCAAACATGCAGGGTGAAGCCCATAGTGCTATTTATCATGATTTGAGCTGTCCTATGATTGGAACCCATAGGGAGGAAAGAAGAAAGAAACCAGAGCCCTGGAGTTAAACTGGCTGGACTTGTGAGACATGGTTCCCATGAGGAGAAAAAATTGTTCACTCACTTGTTGTCATGGAAAATGTGTTTTGCAGAAAGGTTGGAGCAGACAGATGGTGTGTCCTTGGTCCCTTTGCTGATAATCCGGGGTTTGCTGTCAAAGCAAATCTGAGAAGAGAAGAAGTAGCACACTGGGAAAATCTTAGAGAGCAGTGAACCAGAGCAACTTCACTTAGAGGAGAAAGAAGAACCAAAGCCAGCCTATTCTAATGTTCAAAGTTAGAAAGAAGTGTGGTGAAAACTTTGTGGTAGGGCTTAAAATAAAGCAAGTCAATCTCTGGAAAAGCTTCCGGACAACATTTTTTGGCTTATTCTCCACAGTATTTTCCATTGTGGTTGGAAAAATTTTGGTCAGAGCTGCATATTCTTTCCTTGTTAGCCAACAGAACAAGAACAAGGGAGAAAAAAGAACAGCCACTTCACAGCAAAGAACACGTCCCTTTGCATGCACTGCCAACATGGGAAACTGTGCTGCAGAGCATTAAGATGGTATGAAGCAATCTCAACTGACCAACTCAGTAGCTCTGCACAGACATGAAGTGGGAATTTGTTGCATTATGGAATTCCGATTTCTAAAGTAACTGGGGCTAAATTACAATTCAAAGCAATATGTCAAGATAGGGGAAAAGACAGGTGATCCCATGAGGCTGTGAGCACCTGGTTCAGCTGCAGGGCTAAGGAGGGAAACTACTCCTTTCTCCTGCACACTCCTATGTACAATGCTCACTGTCCTTCTGGGAGCAGGGCACTGGCTGGGACACACAGAGTTACAGATGGCTTGCTCCTGCACCTTGAAGATTTCCTTCTTGAAGAATGTCCAACATTCCTGGACTCTTTTTCCTTCAGGACTGCCTCCCAAGGTACTCTGCAAACCAGGCTCCTAAGGAGGCTAAAGTCTGCCCTTTAGAAGGTGAAGTGGCAAGGTAGCAGCTCTGCTGACCCCTCTCCTTATTTCTCCAAGAACTGAAAACTCTACCATTGCATGATTGCTGTGCCCAAGACGGCTTCCAACCATTGTATCACCCACCAGTCCTTCTCTGTTCACAAACACCAGACCCAGTGGATGCCTTCCCTAGTTGTCACCCTCACCAGCTGTGTCAGGAGTTATCTTCCACACACTCCAGGAACCTCCTGGACTGTTTCTTCTCTGCTGTGCTGCACTTACAGCAGACACCTGGTAAGTTAAAGTTCCCCACAAGAAAAAGGGCCAGCAATGATGAGACTTATCCCATTTGCCTACAGAATATTTTGTCTGCTCTTCACCCTGGTTGGGTGGCCTGTAACAGATTCTCACCTTATTGGCCTTCCCCCAGTTCCTACCCATAACCACTCAAGCCTATCTTCATCATCGTTAAATTCTAGATAGTGAAAACACTCCCTTAACACACCGGGGTCCCCCACTGCCTCTCCTTCCTCACCTGTCCCTCCTGAAGAGTTTCCATTCCAAGTTATTCCAGTTGTGCAAGTCATCCCACCGTATTTTCGTGGTGGCAACTACCAACATATCAGTGGTCCAGACACATACTGAAGAGATGATGGATGCCTGCCCCCTCCCACCAGTTCTGTACCTCACAGAGGAAGGTGAAGATGCCCTGATGTTCCTTGAGGAGCTTGGCAATTGTGAGGCTGCTCTGCTTGATCCCACCTAGTGGGTCAAAGAGGAGGTCACGGTTGAGGGTCCCCTTCCTCTCCTCCGTCCACACGTCGATCTCTTCCTGGTGGTACGCGAAGGTGCAGTTATCCCCGTACTTACAGTCCTGCTTGTTAAGCATATCTACAAAGCAACAAACAGCACACACCACCACACAGGCAGGGCGGCCCAGTCAGAAACTAAACTCTCTCTTGTCTTCTCCCACTGCCCACAGTTCCACATGGAACTGAAAGTAAGAAAACAGAGAGCTAAATGAAAAAGGAAAAGACATCTCCTCCCAAGTTCACCTATATCAAGACATTCAGGAGTTAATGCAAACTACTGAATGGTGACAATCTCCAGTAATGCTGCTATGGGGGAAACTGTCTCAAAACAAGAGCCCAGCTTTCATTCAGTGCCTGGCCTGAATAATGACTTATCTAACTCCTTTTAAAGCAAATACAGATTAAGTTCTCCCACAGGCCCAGCAGTAAGGAGCCATTTTAGCTTGGCTTTTGCAATCTCCCCACCTTGTTAGGTACTTTGTAATGACACTGCCTTGGGATACCAGTCTGGTCACACTGCCTGCATGTACTGTGGGATGGGCTGGAGCAAAGGAGCAGGCAGAGAATGCTTTTCCCTAGACAGAACCAGAACCCTGCCATGGGCGGCTGGGTGAGTGGGACTAATGTGAGCCCATGTCCAGGAGGCAGGTTCTCAGGAAAGCCCATGTCAGCAGAGCAGCTCTGAGCACTCAACTCACTGAGCCTTTGGAACTCTTCTGCTCCACCACTTTAGAAGCTGCCTGCTCTCCATGACATGGCAGCTCATTGCCCTTCACTGTACTGAGCCATCCAGTCCATAGGCTACTGATGGAACAGGACACCCTAGAGCCAGCAGGCAACATCAAACAGAATTTCCCTCCCAGTCTCCCCTGGCACAGCCCTTTCCCAGCGACCAACTGCCACAGATCACCTTTGCACAGATAATAGGATCCTACAAAGCTGGTTTTGGTTGGGCGAGGACGGATCCTCTTCCAGGTCTTGTCTTCAGAGCTCTTCAGCCTGCCCAGCAGGATGTCCCGCTTGCACTTGTGCTCCAAGCCTTCCCGATAGGTGTAATCACCAGCCTTGGGCCCTGCCAGAGAGAGTAACCCCATCAGCCTGGGGAAAGCCAATTCCTAGTCTGTGCCAGTGCTCTGGTGGCAGAGCAAATGCATCACCTGTTTTGGGGTAGCAGATATGACAGGCTTGTTTGAAAACATGAGTAGATGCCAGGGGGTTCTTCACCAGCAGAGCCGTGTTGGGCATTACTGGTTCTGGCTGGGACAGCAGGTGCTCGGTGGCCTTGGGCACAGCTGGGTGACTCCCTCCACCAAGGCTGACCTGAGTGAAAACACACACAGCTCTCTGTTCAGCTCTGCAACCACACAGGCAAGAGACCTCTCCAACCCCTGCCCCACTCCAGTCTCTTAAAACCTTTCTCATTTCCTCTCTCATCAAAATGTTCACATCTGAAATGACATTTCCAGAACAGATGACTGCAACTTTTTCAAAGAGAATGAACACTGTGGTGTGTTCACTTCAAAGACAGGCCTCTTTCCTACTGGTAAGAGACCTCAGTTTTCTATCAGGAGCCACAGAACAAAATGCCCTCCTCACTCCTTCCCATTCCTTCCATCACAATCTACTCTGCAATGAAAGACTTTTAAATCAACCTTATCCCAAGCTACGAAAAAAACCCAAACTTCTTATCAGTCAATCTTCAGGGATATTCACATTGATGTTAACAGGGCCAGCAGGTGACAGGAACTCAAGAATAACTTTTGTTCCAAACTTACTAATCCTCCCCTTTTTCTCAAAGACTGGAGATATAGGACAGAGGCAGAACATCTGGAGAAGTCTCCTGACAGGGGCAGAGAGCAACAAAGAACTTCAGTAGCCTGAAGTCGAAGTTGGTTTACTCTGCCCCATCCTTGAGCATTATGTGTCTGCCAGATCCAGTGGGACCCCGGCTTCCCTGATCCCCTGCTGACCCTACAGCCTTGGTCACACCATGTTTACCTGGGCAATATGGAGTTATGGATAAAAACAAAGATGGAACAAATGTCTTCCTGCTGACTCAGTGGGAATCTTTACCTGCCTTGCCACAGCATGGGAGGCAACACTCACCAGGGCAGGGTAAGAGGAGGGGCCCAAATTACCTACATCACCCATTACCTACTACCACTACTACCTTGGTTCCAGAGCACCCTGGGACGTCAGCACGGGGCAGTAGCTCACTCACCACTGGGGCTGGTTTTTGGCTGCCAGGTGGGTGTCGCAGTTCCTGAGAGCTAGTTTCTTCTGGGCAAAAGAAGGGGAAAAGAGCCCCACAAAACAAAAACAATCATTTCCCTCTCAGAGGCAGTTCTACTCACAAAGAAAGTTCTACTTTCTTCCCAAAGCATCTGTCTATACTCAGAAAAACTCCAGGAAATGCTTTCTTGTCCCCGAAATCCTACTGAACCCAACTCTCTGCTGCTGAAAACTGGCATTACTAAGGTGGCAACCCAAAGCTGAGGTGATTGTGAGTGTTCAAGTGCTGACTGGCCAATCTCTGCTGTTCTCAAAATACTTTTGTTGCCAATATACTGCAATACTGGGAACAAATTAACCAAGAAGAAGCCCACTTCCCTCCTGAACAGGAGGCAACTTAGTCTTTGCCCACCATCCTCCACAGCTTTTCTCTTTATGACATGAGAGTTCAGAGCCCCATTCAAGAGGACACTCATTGCCCTGAATCCAGAGATGGGAAAGACCTACCTTGGCCTCTACCATTCTGCCCAGCACAACAAGGTCCTGTATCATCTAAAACAGTCACCACCATTCTGCTCACTTTGTGCAAAATGTCAAAGAGTCATTGAGGAGGAAGGTGGAGGAATCATGCTATAGTCCAGCAAATTGTGCCAAGGGAGGTGTTCTGGACACCAAGGCAAGTTCAAATCTCATCATTCATCATTATACACCTTGATGTTCCTTTCTCCTCTTTAGATTTCACTCCATGCAGGTACTGGTTATCTGGGATAACATACCTAGCTTTTTCTCATTACTTTTGAGCTAAACATTATCAGCTATTCTGTCCAAGACAATTCACTGCTCTCTTCTACATTTATATTCCTGTTCTGCCACACTAGCAGAGAAAGCTACAAGACATATGTCCTCAGCATTGAAGGAAATAATTCTGGCATGCATTCACAGCTAAGGCAACAAAAAGCCACATCACCCTGCACCTACCAATGGCAAAGGAATCCAAGGTATCCAGCGACCCCCTGCTTGTCCCAAAGGAGTCCAGGGCATCAAGCCTTGTATCTGTGTATGGAAGCAGATCCAGGGAATCCAGCGAATCTAAAGTGGAGCCACCATTTCCTCCTGGTGGGGCCTCCAAGGCATCCAGGACAGAGGAGGAGGAGAGCTGCTTGGTGGGATCCATCACCAGGCCAAAGGAGGCAGGTGGCAGAGGGGTAGAGACAGGGATGCTGGCTGTCACAACTGGAGGCAGCAGCGGAGTTCCCCCCGGAAACACAGGAATCAACTGGGGCATCTCTGTTGGTAGGTTGGTGGGAATGGTGCCCTGGACCAGAGACTTCAGGGGAGCAGGAAGAAGGAAAAATAGCGAATTAGTATTGAGGAGCAAAGACTGAAAAGAGATGTCCTGGTTTTGGCCAGCACAGAGTTAATTTTCTTCTTAGTAGCTGGTACAGCACTGTGTTTTGGATTTAGCATGAGAATAATGTTGATAACACACTGATGTTTGGGTTATTGCTAAGTCATGCTTACTCAAAGTCAAGGACTTTCCATTTCCCATGCTCTGCCTGTGAGCAGGTGCACAAGAAGACGGGGGAGAGCATGGCCAGGAGAGCTGATCTGAACAAGCCAAGGGGATATTCCATACCACAGAACATCATGCCCAGGATATAAACTGAGGGAAGTTGGCCAGGGTCACTGACTGCTGCTTAAGGAAGGCTGGGCACTGGTCAGCAAGTAGTGAGCAATTGTACTGTGCATCACTTGTTTCTCTTGGGTTTTATTCCTCCCTCCTTCTATTATTATTGCTGTTGTTAATATTGTATTTTATTTTGTTTCAATTATTAAGCTCTTCTTATCTTAAGCTACAAGATAAGCCACAAGATTTGGGCTTTTTTCAATGATCCTCCTCACTGGGGAAGAGGCAGAAGAAAGTGAGTGAGCAGCCATCTGGTACTTAGTATCTGACTGGGTCAAACCATGACAACAGAGAGCAACAGGCTCCCAGTGAAGGGCGTGTTGTACTAGCTGGAGCAAAAGGATACCTGGCAGCTCAATCCACCTGCAGACTTCCCACAGTCCTCCCAATTTTTCTGTACTGCAAACAATCTGGACCAGGATCTCTGAGGAGGTGTTGGGATACCTGAGTTCATCAGTCTGCAAGGCAGTCCGCTGCGCTGGGCACTTAAACTAGCTCAGGTTGAGAAACAAGGCAGCTGAGTACACCCAGTGCAAAGGTCAGGGCAATGATCACGACCCGTGGCACCTCTCACCAGGGCTTTTCCAACATGAAAATCACTATACTGCCTCCAGACCCAAGGTGGGTCACATAAGCAACGCTGGCAACTAAAATCCAACATAAGTATGAATACAGATTGTTTATGCAGCTCCCAGACCTGTTCAACGAGCTTAGGCTGAGTGCAACCTGCACAAAATACAAGGAGATTAGAGCATGTCTACTGTATAAAATACATCCATCATTCCTGCTTCACCACACTCCTTTTACTACTCTCAGCCTTCCTTCAACTTCACGGACACGAGAGGCCAGGTGGAAGGAGATGTCAGGGAAGGGCTACCTTGGGTATATTTTGAGAGGCAGCTCCCTGAAGCTGCACACAGCAAAGCATGCTTGGAGGAGGACTCTACATACTCACAGTAGCAGAAATAAAGGAAAGAATGGATGAGTTTTTCCAGAGGAAGAGATAGGAGAAAAGAATTACAGAAAGAGAATGAGAGGCAGCATGCACATCTCATGCTCCAAGGACTTCCAAGGAACAAAGAAGCAGCAGACCCATGCAGCACCTGCTCTTACCAGAGGGTATGGTGACCCTTCAGCAAGGGAATCCAGGAGGGAGTCTAGTTCTTCCCCAATGATGTCCCCATCTGTGAAGTCCTCTGTGTTCTCAGGCACTGGCAAGGGTACACAGTCTGGAGACGGGAGCAAACTGGCAGCAGGAAGTGAGGTGGGCAAGCCCTTTGCATCTGAGTCAGGAGGCAAAGGGACCAGCCCCTCATTCACAGGGATGGAGGTGGCCACAGGAGCTGGGAGGCACTGCAGGTCCATAGAGCAGTCTGTGATGAGAGAGAAACAGAGCCAGTCACCAGGAGAGCCTCTTGCAGGAGACAAATAGAGCACAACATGGCAAAAACAATATTGTACAACTCCATCAAATCACAAAAACCATCACATATGCCAATTTTCTGAGAGGAGAGGCTCTACTCTGAAGAGTACTTGCCCTTTCATTTTTGTTCCCACTCTCCAATGGCTCACCAAGAGCTGAAATACATTCTAAGGGCCAGTGCCCAGTCTGACTGTCAGGATTTGGCAAGCACCTAGAGCAACCAGGAACAACAAAAAACCTGTGGCTGAGCAGTTACCAAATTCATTATGGCCAGGACTAAAGGCCAGGGGCACATAATACAATTTCTCTATAACCCACCACCTGGTGTTTTTCTTTAATGTTCCTCATTAAAGCATTTGGCAGAGAGCACTGCCTTCTCTACTCCTTGGAGCTTTGATAACCCAGCTGAAAGCTTGCTTACTTGCACACCCTCT
The DNA here is from genome assembly GCF_012460135.2 of Molothrus ater. Taxonomy (NCBI): domain Eukaryota; kingdom Metazoa; phylum Chordata; class Aves; order Passeriformes; family Icteridae; genus Molothrus; species Molothrus ater. Next base: position 49,044,142 of record NC_050482.2, read on the forward strand.
CTAAGAACACAGGCATTCTAAATGGAAGAAGACAAAAAACACAAGGCCCTGTTGAGAGGAGAGTCAGAGATTGAGTGGTGAGATCAGGTTGTGCTAACAATGTGTCCCAAAAATCCCCATCAGACTGTCTTCACCCAAGTAAATTCCCTGCTCTTGAGTCCTTCCTGATGTCCAAAAGTGGGAGGTTGCTACTCATCTCCCCCCTCAATATCTGATCAGCAAACATGCCCTTGGGAACTCATGTGAGGCAGGGCTGAGACAGGAAAGAGGCAGTGGTTTTCCCTAATGTTTCTTCCCCTGTCCAGTACACTACTGAAGTAGTAAAATGTTCCCATCATGCAATATAAACCTCTGTTAAGTGAAGTTAAGGTTGCAAGCACATGTTCTTCACAGAAGAGCATTTTATTCTCAAAAAAATTAAAGGTTAAAAAAAAGTTCAAATGTTAGAAATTTGGAAAATGCAGCGTTACATTTGCAGTTCTCAAACCAAGCACCCAAACTACCTTAATTCTGCCCCTGTGCAGATATCCTGGAATAAAAGAAAAGAAATAAGACAAAGGTGCTACTTTCTTCATCGATATTCCATTGGCTGCACTGTAACTGCAACAGAGTAAGGCTATAAAAGCAAGGCAAAGTTTGGAAGGAGAGACAATAGCTTTTATTAGAAAGATTGATAAAATTGGGAAAGAAACTAGACAAGCTTCAGAGACACAAAACTTGATCCAGCAAGAAATGCTGCATCCTGTCTGTAGCAGGTCTGTTCACTCAACCCCCATAAGAACTTGGCCATCCCTCTGCATCAGGCACCAGGCGAGTGAGCCCTGTTACTGGCTGCAAACTGAGAGCTTCTTCTCAGAGAGCTCAGCAAATTAGCAATTCCAGCAAACCCCCAAGTCCTGAACAAAACAACAGCAGAGATGACAAACAGGCATGCCCCCTTATCTCTAACCTCACCTGGAGCACAGCACCAACCCCTGCAACCTTTCCTCCAGTATTTGTTGTGAATGGTCCACATGGATGGACTTCAGCAAAGGTCACTGTGCAAGGCACTGGAGGCTAAACCATGACAAAGACAGGGAAGCAGGGGAAGTGGAGAGGAACAGACACAGGTCCCTCTCCACATCCTCAAGCATGCCATTGAAAGCAAACACATGCTGTACCTTATGGGATCCAACACAGGATTTCAGTGTGCACCTGAATGCATTTCCCACAGGCTGTACATGTCCTTAGTTTTGCAGCTGCCCCACCAATCAGGCTCAGCTCCAACCCCATGCCCCCTTTGCAATGACTTTCGCATCTCATCTCATCTCATCTCATCTCATCTCATCTCATCTCATCTCATCTCATCTCATCTCAATCATCTCATCCTTTGGTGCAGAACCCCCAGCCACCAGGGAGCCAGCTATCCAGCTTTTCTCATGGCTGGAATCTTGGCCAGGTTCCCTGCAGTACAAAGGGATGGCTTGTGCCTTCCCATTTTTCAGATGTTTAAATCTGGAGTACTGTCAAGATCCCTACAGAGGCCAACAAGAAATTCAGAACATGCTGGAAGGGAAGGGGACACGTGCAGCGGGGAGCAAAAGGATGCACAATGACAGGGCCCCAAAGGATCCAGCAGTTCAGACCTTCTCTGAGGAATGAATGAGGCCCTGCATTTTCCACTCAGACTGGGAAGCAAAGAAAAGAGGCCCTCACACACCCTAAGAGGCCCCAAACCCAGAAATGCTGAATGCATGACCAAAAGGCAGACAATAACATGAGACCCCCACAGCTCAATGCATGTGAAGGGCAAGGAAAAGAGCAGGGACCAACAGGCTCCACTACTTGCAAGTGGAAGAGGGAAGATGTCTACTCCCCTCTCCCTGACCACCCAAACACTGTTATTCCTTCAGCCACTTCCTCCCCCTCTACTTTGTCCAATCTTTTTCCCTGTCTCTCCTTTCCCATTCCTGCTTTCCTCAGGACACCAGATCTGCTGACCTCACTCACCAGCTATGATACCCACATCTCACATACTCTCCTTACAGAATGCTCAGGCATCCTCTGCATTCCCCTAACTTTTGCTCCATCTTAAAAGAATAAAACAGCTTTCTCTGATGAGTAGCTCACAGGCACACCCACACCTGCTGATTTCTGCCCCTGCCATCACAGTCAGCCCCACTATTATTATAAGGCCAACAAGGGGCTTGTCCATACACACCCATGAACCAAGTCTCTCATACCAAGCCCCCCCAGCTGGTAGCTTCTCTGGCCATACACCTGCCTGTCCCCGAGGGGCAAGCACAGGGCTTTTAAAAGCACTGTTTCTAGCTCTGCTCTCCAAAACAGCAGTGGTTCCCTGGTGCATTAGCTGGCCAATGGCCATACTGAGCCAGATCTGAGCCATGATCTCTCTGCAGGACTGGGCTGAGTTAATCAGATAACTTCAAGCAAAACATGGAGGAAAGGGCTTCAAGAGTCTGCACTTTAAAACAAAACAAAACAACAACCACAGAAATCCTTGCTAAAAAACTCTTCTAATCTGAAACTCTCAGGGTACCCAGCACCCACAGTTGTCCTGGTAGCACACCATGCTCAAGGCAATTTGATAACATAATTCCAGTGCTTTTGCAAAGATTTCCTAGCAGTAAAGGCTCTGTCTGCCTGATCTGCAGTAAAGGTGGCATGCTGCTCTTACACCAAATCCAGATTAGATGAAGAGCTTACTGGATGTGGTCATTCATTAGTCTGTAGGAGGAGTCCAGTTAATTTTAGCACAGCAAGATAATGTGAAAAACTCTCCTTAATTCACAGAACTGGGTCTCATGATCTCATATAGCAAGCAGATACTAAACTGGCATTCAACAGAGAGCTAACATGCTTTCCAAAGCACCCAAATCATGAAATTAGTTTCTTTCTATAAAAAGAGCAATTGCTACTTGTGGTGTTAAGTCCTCACACTTACCTTCACGCACACAGAGCTACTTTACAAAGGAACAAAGACTGATGTGCTCAGAGGCAGAAGTTCAGTGCTCCAGCACACAAGGTAGCAAGCCTTTCTACAGGGGCAGAGTTAAGGTCACTTGTTTCCCAGCATGAGAAAAGCAACCCTGTTAATCTTCCTTCTCCTCCTGGGTGCCTAACCCTGAACTCGGCTCTCCCTGGGTTCCTCCCAACTCCTTTGTTTTCAATTCTTCCACCTCAGTGTCTTGAAGGACCACATGCACTCAGAGCAAAACAACCTTAACTTCACTTTATCTGGACTGTTTTGTCTTGGAGCAGAATTTCAGAAGCTTTGCCAAGAGCAGCTTCAAGAAAGCACAACTGGAGAGAGCTGTGTACCTCAGCAGACGCTTTTAACTCCCAGACACGTCTCTCACAGGGCCAGGACAAAACGCTGGTTTTGCAAGAAAAACACTCCTGCTTTGCACCACCACTTTTTCCTTCTCCCAGTTACCAAAGTTAGGAGGGTGCAGAAGAGACACAAATGCAAGTGATGAACCTCTCAAGCCTGCCAGCCTGATCATATACCATACTGAAGCCACAAAAGTCTGAGGAGAGAGATATCTTTACCTGTTTCGATGTCATCTATTGAGCCCAATCCATTGGAAGTAGCCTGCAAAGAGGATGTAGGAAAAGGTAGACAAAAAATATTGTGAGAAGGTAATCTTTAAATAGACATCCACACTTTTACATATGGGACTCTTCACTACTCCTAAATGTGTATGACCCCTTCTTTTCCTTTATGGCCTCTTTCTGTGCTGGAACAGTAAAACCAATGAACTTTAGGAGGCCATTGATCCAAGGAATCTATTCATGTTTACCTTCAACAGAGAACAAATCCTTTTGCTACAAAGGAAAACCATGTCTGCACAATATCCAACCATGTGAGCAACTCCATACATAGAACAGGGTATTTCATGTGTGGATGAAAACACTGTGTCCCAAGTCCCAGGACACATCAATTGGTCAGCCCACTGCATGGGAGATCTGATTAGCCTGATCTTACACAATGTTCCTTTTCTTAGTTCACGTATTTTGCAATCTAACAACCACAAACTTCTACAGCAAATTCAAAACAGGAAAATGTTTCTGCCAAGACCACTGCTGACTTGGAGCTCAAGGCAAGGAATAAATTGAGTCCATATTTTACAGAAACATAAATCGAGGTAAGTACATGTGCCTTCAGATTAAGCTTAAAAAGGCACAAGTAAAGCATTTGTCTTGTAATACTGCATCTATTACAGTGGGGTTTGCACTATTTTCAATTCTTATAAAAGGTAAAGATTTTGAAATTAAAAACTAGGCCCAACTATTAAAGAAAGTTGACTGGCCTTCCTAGAAAGATGTGAAGCCAAACCACTGAACAGTGAGAGGTAAAGTAGTTCTTTAGTAGTTTGTTGTACAAAATTACGATGTTTATAGTTTTATTGCTTATTTGCTTTAAGGAGCATTGTGGAATACCAAACAGCATGTAAAAACAGCAAGTGCTTGTTGGGACTTTTTTTGCCCAGTGGTAGACCATAGAAACCAGAAATTTCTTATATTTTACCTTAGTTTTTGTACACTGCCCTGCCCAGCTGGGTTTCCCAGGACAGTACAAACAATACATAAACTGTGTATGTACCTTACTCAGTACATCACAGGATTTAATTCTATATGTTTCTTCAGCAGTTGCACTTTCTGACTTTTACTTAGCATTGTTGTTAGACATTCAAAACTTGAAAACAAAAATTTATTTAAAATGCAAGAGATAGCAAACATCCACAATAACTAAGAGAAATAACCATCATTGGTGATCTAATTACCCACATAAAATTATGCCAGCAGAAATGTTTTCGAATAAATTAATTTCTTGGAAATATCCCTTAAGAGCAGAAAACACTAATTAAAACAGTTCAAACTTAAAAGACAGTTATAAATTTGCATGTAAATAAAACTTTAAAGCATTCTAGTAGCATAGTCCATAAACAGTAACAACCACAGGATGCAAACTCTACCTGGTTTGATGAATTGATTGAAGTGCCATTACTGAGTAGTGAGAATGTTTCCAATTCCTGCTGCAAGGAAGAGAGAGGTCTTAGAGCAGAATTCAGCCTGTGAATGCTCATGAACTAGGTAAAGCTGGATTACAATATGGTTTCCTCCCAAGCACTGCCCAAAAATAAAAGGTCACCCCGAAAGGTTACTCCACTGTGACACAAGAGTGCACATTTGTCAACACTGAAAAGGGACATTTAATTGTTCTGTACACCTCAGAACATCCAACCCACAACCAGGAGGCAAAAAACTTCCTTGAGAAACAGATGGGTTTGCTTTTTGTTAAGAAATTATTACTTTGGGAAGGCATTACCACACTGGAGTGAAAGCTGGAACTCAACACAAAAGATCAAAAGTGTTAACAAAATACCAATCACAGAATTTCAAATAATAAAAAGCATTCTAGGGTGTTTAATTTTTAAATTTCTAACATACAGGTGGTTTAAGCCCATCTCAGCTGAGTAACATGACAGTGGCAAAAAAGGTGGCAAGGCCAATACAATGAACAGCTACAAAAAGTATTTCCACATAAACTTTCCTTTCTTTGCAATAGAAACATTTTGGAGTGTGGAAAGCTGCTATGAGATCAAGGAGTTTTCTAAGCGTAGGCAAATCACATGTGAGGTTTGTTAGGGAGAGGATTAACATGTTACAGCCAGATTTACCCTAAAAGCTCTCTGCAAACCAGATGCCCACCAATCATTCCACCTCATGCTACAGAGGTGCCCCTCTGCAATTGGAACACGCTGTTTGTTTAACACTGCTGTGCTTGGGGCCGAGGATGCAAACACAAACATCAGCCTCCAAGCCTCCACTACTAGCTCATGTTCTCTGCTGCTGAGAGCAAAATCTGTGACCAAGGCAGCTGATGGGAGAGCAGCTTTATCGCTGGCAGTGGCCTAACGCCCTCTAGCTCCATCCCAGGGTACACATTTAAACACCTACAGCACCTCCTTGTAAAGTTACAGATCCAGCCACTGGGGTCAATTAGCTTCTGACCAGGCGTGTACCCATTGCTCTGCCAAAGCCAAGCCTTTCCCCCACCACAAAGAAGTGTACACCTAGAAAAGGGGCAGGAGCCCTTCATGATCCACTGCACTACAAAACTAGCCATGCCTCCAAAGCAGCAGAGGATCCCATCCTTCTCATCTCATAACAGGGAGACGATTGTGATGCAAAACCTGCTTTGGGATCAGGTCACACATTCCTCTCCTGCAAAAAACACAGCAGGCATCTGCTGTGTTGGAAGCTTCTCCTGCAGCACCAGCTGGGGACTCAGAAAACATCCTGGCAGTAGACACAGAGCAGCACTGGGGTTAGAAATGGATCAAGGCAAAGTGAGTCAGAGGGTCAGGACAAGGAGGGTTGCCAGCAGCCTGCTAGGGTTTGCAGGGTTGTGTACACGTGTCTGTAACTGCAGAGCAGCACCTACCACTTCTGCAAAAGTAAATTTGTACAAGCAAAGGATAACCTTTAAGACAAAAGAAGTCATACCTGAGGTCTTTTGTATGCTTTTCGAACCCTCAGTCCCAGCTTCTGGGCAAGCTCCTGCCCCAGTTGTGTGACACTTTCATCCTGGGGACAAAACAATTGATGGGACACTTTCAGTTTTGCCTTTGTGTCACACAGAACAAAAAATAAAGAGAATGCAGTCATGCACATTGGGCTGCACCAAGCCTCAACTTCAGACAGCAGCAGATAGATAATTTCCAGAACAGCCTCAGAGAGTCCAGACAGACTTCAGCATTCTTGTTATTTAGTCCTGCCAAGATGCTGCAGTTGCACCAGGAGTTTTGCCGTACACTCATTCAATGCTGCAGAAAATCAGAATCAAGTACCTGCTTCCAACGAAGCACCCACTCTGTGAAAACAGGGTTCAGGAGACCTGAGGGCAAATTGGCTGAAGGAGCTGCCAAGGCTGGCAGCTGATACAGCTTCCACAAGGTCTCCATGCCTGGGAAGGAGCCTGCATGTCTTCCCTCTCCGCCAGCTGCAGAGTTAATCATCAGTTTTGATATGCAGACAGTACCCACCAGCCTGTTTTGCTTGTTTGTTTTTAAAGCTGAAACCAAGTCTCAGTTTTCAACCTACTAGCTAGAAGGCATTTTAACTGTCTCCAGCTCCAGCTAAAGTGCCTCAGCTTAGTCAAGCAGATCTTGAGCTTTCCCTGTTGTGTAGCATTTTACCATCCTCCCTGCCCAGTGTCCATGCCCACTCACACACCACCATGGGCTTCCTGCCCAGACGAACAACCTGCCACAGTCTTCTACACTTATATATCACCAGCAACTGTTTCCTTCTGTTTTCCTCTCTCTCCCTGTTTGCAAAAATATCAGAGTACTTTAACAGTTTTTTCAAAAAAGAAAAAAGGTATCTATCTGCCCAACCTGTTGTGATAGCTCACCTTAATCTCCCAGAATTTCCCCCCTCATGTCCAACCTTGAAGCTTGCCCTCTTTTCTCTACTTGCCATGCTGGTCTTTCCAATCTCCTTCTCCTTGCAGGTTGAGTCCTTTCGCTTTCAAGAGCTGAGAAGCCTCTGGTTCTTCCAGCCCACCATATCAGTAACTTTTCCCTTCAATCTGGAGTGTCATTTTTTGATTGTGTTCCCCCACACCCTCAACATTAGTCTTGGCACCATCTTCACTGAACTCAGTGAAAACAAAATCTAGCTTGTCTCTTTCTTCTTCTAAAACACCTCATGCCATACCAAACACAGGTGTACCACAGAGAAGTACTAACTTCACCAAACTGAGAACTTCTGCAAACTAGCAGCACTGAGTGTCTGCACCCCGAAATAAGTTAACTCTGACAGACAGTGAGCCAAATGAGTGGCACATCCTTTAACATCAGAAGTTCTAAGACAGGCTCTGTTTTGAACACAACAAAGTTCTCAGCAATTACAGCAATGGGAAGATGGAAGTACCCATGTGCTCCAGAGGGTAATGGAAACAGGAGTGAAATGATGGATAGTATGACTTGCCTTTGATGCAGAGAAGGCTTATGATTTCTGTTAAGCAGGTAACAAGACAATGTTAATTTATGTTTGTTAATTTACAAGGCTGAATTGTTTAGAATAGGAAACACAGATCACTCAACATGGAAAATTTTAGGCTGAACTTTCCTGGCACAGAGAAGTTTGAGAAAGTAATGATAATAATGGCAGCTATGTAAACGTAACTATATAGTTAAAATATAAATTAAATTAAGTGGCTAAACTGCAATGTAAAATATAGCTTTACAAGAACACCTACAATAGATGCTTTTGTTAATCAAGGGTTTGTTTATAAAACAGTTCCTTGGGACTCCCTAAAAATGGTATCTTTAATATGGTTTGGTCACCCTGTTCTGCCAAGTAAAGAAGCTAGAATTTACAAGCACAAAGGAATAACTAACTGCTAACAAGGCTTTCAAAGATTGCTTCTATACCACTAATAATAAAGGAAAGTTAACTTCTCCTGCTGAGGTGGAAGCATTTTTCTTCTAACAACATTACTGTGATGGATCAGAACCAACATCAGGAAAGTGCTCACTTGAATCCATGTAATCACAGTTTGCTTTCCAGATCAATATCTGGCCTAAGAGGATGCTTAAAAGCACTATCAGGAAAATATTTAGCCCCTAGTATATGCAGACAGTCCTCTCCGCATGCAAAAATTTACACACTACTGTACACAAAAATAAGTGTGCCATGTGATGTCAAGGACACCTTTGCATGTTCCTCAAGAAATAAAAAGCTTGATCACTTTGCCTTAGCAATCAGTAAGTGAAATGTGAGACATTTATATCCAACACAGGAAAACCATACAAGTTTTCCTTTCAGAGCTCCAGTTCCCATTTATCCTTGACACTTTTATTAGAGATAAAAAAGCAGCCAATTAAAACATTCTCATGGCTTTAGTTCACCTTTTGTTAGAGTAGGGGTTTGTTCTTCACAAACAGACCATGAACCTGCTGTCACTAGCTGGTGTCCCTGGCTGGCACTATCTGTAAGAGGTGACTTGGCCTGAAGAAACATGTGAGGACAAACAACTTTGAGTCAGAGAGACAGAATTTCTGGGTATAAGCATGTTCTTGGGAACAGACAAAATTTCTCTTCCACTATCCTCTGGCCTCACACTAAGCATGTTGAGGAGAGGAAGATTGTGAGCCACAAAACCCAAGATGAGTTGTATGTCAAAAACTTACATGTGGGAGGGACAGCAAGCATCGGCTGTTGCACTCATACGCTTCTTTGTGTCTTCCAAGTTCATTTAAGGAACGGGCTTTCCGGAATAGCGCTCGGATGTTCTCATTGTCGAGACTCAAAGCCTTCTCGCTGTCTTCCAGTGCCTTCTCATACAACCCCTGCATGGAACAGACCACCTGCAGTCAGCTGAGGCACAGCAGCCTAACTGTCCTTCTCTGTGAATGCAAATGTTCTATCTCTCAGCAGAAAACAGGAATACAAGCAGCAGGTGGAAGTACATATGCTACCTCATGCACAGACCAGCGTGCAAACACACCTACATTAACAGAACATTTTGCTAAATCTTGCAAAACTCAAAACACTTCAAAGTCAAGGAATGACAGAACTAAGGTTGCTTGAGCAACCTTATCTTGTCTTCCTCTCTACCCTGAGCATGTTACACTTGAAGTCTTTAATTATGTGACTGCTTGCTAACTTTCAAGGGACTCAGTGTCCTTACAAACAGGACAGGCCGGCTCTGGGGTTGTGCCATGAAGGAAAGCTATTACATGCCTGAGTAAAATGGAAGCATGCAGCCTTTCAAAGCCTGGGTATTTCAGAATCCCTTTCCATGTGTATACTGCACAAGTTCCTTCAAGACCCAAAGCCTTCCTACCATCTTCCAGCGTCTCAATGGAGGAGGCAAGAGCCTCCAGAACAATAAACAGTATTCCAGAAAAATACTTGTTCAACACTGGAAGACACTGGACAGTTCTAACTCCTCACCACTGAAGAGCAGAACTGCATTGTTCTTAGAACCTTAGGCCTGGCTCCCTCTCCTCACGTCCTTCCTCTGGTCTTGCAAGACATGGTGCAATTGTGAGGAGAATGCAGACTTTTCAGTGTGTTGTCTCCTCCAGTGTTTGAACAGGGACTGGCAAAACCAGCTGAAATATCTCATGACATCTTTTCCAACTGCACAGCACTGCAACCCTGGCTCCTGGGGATGACTTGAGAAAGTACTCACCATGGCAAAGTAGCAGGCAGCTCGGTTGACATGGAGCTTGCAGAGGAGCTCCTTTGGGATGGTCACCTCATCAGAGGCTGCATAATCTGCTACATTCAGCCCTTCTACGTACTGGACCAGGGAAAGCTTGAAATCCTTCTCTCGGAACAAATCATTGCCCTCTGCAAACAAGTTTCTCACCAGCTTCTGCAAAAAGGCCTGGGCAGCAGGGAGAGAACAAATAGACTCAAATGGATATTCAGAGACAGGAGAGGCTTCCCAATTTCCCATTCCTTTCTGTATCTTTTAGCAAACTGCTTGCCCATTAAGATACTCCTTCATCCCTACCCTCCTGTAAAACATCAGGTTTTTTGGTAGAAGAGAATAATCCAGTCAAATTCCCATTCTTCTTGAGTACTTAAGTGTCTTCTCCTTTGCCTGAAAGTTGTCAGCATCAGAACCTTAAAACTTTAAGTCACAGGTAAATTGTGACAGACCATCCCACATTCTTCACTTTTGGCATGTAAACTAACGGCTGTGCAACAGAACAATAATGCTAACCAGAGGGTTCCCAGCTTCAACAAACAAAATCTCCATTACCTCATAATCTTCTTGGCTTAGGGGTAATGTGGACCTGAAGAAAAAGAAGAGAAAATACTCATGAAAAAGGCATCTATGTAAACAAGGGCTTTTGTCTGATGAAGAGATCCTTTTTCTAGTCCTGTGCTGGTAATCTCAGTAAGTTACTGAATGTTTTATCACTGCAAAGGCAGCTGAGGCAAAGAGAACACAGTTACGGAGCATTATGCTCAGTGACACTCACAGTGGTGTCAAGCGATGGTCACATCTAAGAGGGACTTGAGACTAGAGGAGTCTTATTCTCATTTATTTTCTGTGCATACATGATCCTCTGTAATGTGCCTTCTGACAGTCACCTAAAAAACCCATCTTTAATAAAGTCCCATGAGAGACTGCCATGAAGAATACAAGTGTATTTTATGTGCATCCGGCTCTAATGAGAGGCACCAGAGTGGCACTCCAAGACCTCTTCAAACTCTTTGTGAGACCAGAGACACACACAGAGATAAATGCAATCACTTTTCTCTGCCTTAACTTAGCCACATGCCTTTAGGCCAACCCCACAAAAGGAAGGGAGAAAACAGTGCAGGTTCAGGAGTTCAGTTCATTTAACTCCAACTTTCTTGGCCAAGGCTGAACCACAAAAACTGGCAGTGCTTGTGAGGATAACACCTACCCTACAACAGCACTGAGACTTAAGAGAACAGTTCTGTTCTTCAAATTGGACCACCAAATTCATCCAGGCTTGGTCCACATATATTTATTGCTTCTCTTCAAGGACAAATCAATAGGCGCTAGAGGAATCCTCAGCACCTTTCATAGCTTTTCTCACATACAGTGCATACATGATCTTACTGGTTACAGAATAAACATTTTTTAGATTTCACCTAATCACTCCTTAAAACTAACTACAGGAAATGTCATGGCTTTGTAAGAAATATTCATGCTGCTTACATATTTGGACTCCCTCTTTCACATCAAAACAAACCAACATATGGCACTGCTCCTGGTTCAGAGTGCAAGATATACCACAGATGCATGAACTACACCTCATATTTCTAAATTATTTTCTTCTCCAGAATCTTGTGCATTTTTATAAATGCTACCAATATAAATCTCACAATTACCTCTCCAAAACTGGGCTATCAGCCTTATTTAGTCTCAGACTGGGATGAAAATATCATGGTCATATTACAGGATACAAATATGTAACATGGAAAATCTAGGGGGTTTCCTATTGTAGTGGCACAGATTTCAGGCATAATAATTGCAGGACACAAAGCAGACCTTAAAAAACCCGAAACAAATCTGATTACAATCTTACTACTTCCTTACTCATCATGGAACCTGGACCTGAGTTTGAGGCCTCTGCTAAGTCAAACATTGAAGGGAGAAATACTACTGTATCTTATAAGGAAGTACTAGGATTTGTAACTACTACATAAGCAAACACTTCAAGCTCTGCAAGGCCACATGACATTCATAGAAGAGTGATCTGAGACATCTACACTGCAGGTTGGCAACTGTAAAAGAACCCAGGTTATCTATTTTTCCCATAGGCACCATATGGGGTGCCTAACAAGTTATGTACCTTGTTTCCCCACCTAAAGAGCTGAAACACTATCTCCCTTCCTAACAAAGGTGGGACAACCTTGTTAAGAGAGCACTTTGAGATCTTCATGCTGAAGATGATGTAGAAGATCCAAGTACTATTAGCATTATGCTGACTGTAAAGATAATCCTGGAACTGCAGTGGAGGGCAAAACCAAAGGAAATTAAAATGACAGAATTTAAGTTTAGGCACCTCTAACAGGACAAGAAACACTCTGAAAAAAAATCACAGTCAAAATCCTCAGGACAGTATCTCTTTCCCATGCAGCAAACCCAAAGCAGTGAATAGGAAAAACTCAGTTCCTGCAATCCTCAACAGAAAGATGACTGCCTCCAAATCCACAGGGAACACTGAGGTTGTCCACTTACTGAATGAACTGAAGTCCTTTCTCTATTTCTTGTTTTCTCTTCTGCCTCTCCATTATGGTTGCTGTGGAGGAAGAAGAAAAAGAAACAACACGAAGTGAGTCATTTTAGGTCTTGCTGGCAATTAAACAGCAAAGTATTTTGTTTGTGCCTGAATTTACTACTAACAAAATGTTCCAGACCTGATGCCCTGAACAGCAAAGCCCATGATTTATCCATACTGCAGATACAGCACAGCAAGCAGCTTGCTACCAAGTATCTGCTTTTTCTCACATGCCACTGACAGGATACAGGGGCAAAGAGGAATTACTTCAATTTGAGCTCCCAGCTTAGGCCGCCAGTAAATAAAGCAATAGGAACTGTTATCATGACTGCCTTCTAGGAAAGGGAAGAAACCAAATACCATCTTTGCCTGCACTGGCAGTCATCTCAGGAGTGTGTGCCTAGACCCTCCCATGATACAATTCTGACCACTATTTATCTGGAACAGATTTAAATTGGTTTACTGCACAGCATATGAAATATACCTTATCTACATAAGGTTTATGGAGGTACAGCACAAAGGGAGATGCAAAGGAGGAGATGAAATTGCTTGCTGTGGTCCACATAAAAGGACAGCACTGAATCTGTGCAATGGGGATTTCATGCTGAAAATCAGCAGGCAAGAGCAGCACAGACTGGGGAACACTTCTTTGGAGAGGGAACAGAGCCCTGTCCTGCAGTGCTTTAAACTGGGGTGGGCAGCACCCTTCTGAAGGCTCAAGAGTTATCTGCACTTCATCCTCTGCAGTTTGGAAGCAAATCTTGAAATGGCTCCCCAGTGACCTTTCTCCAAGGTACACAGGTCTGTCACATAAGAAAAGAATAATGAAGGTGAGAAAGGATGGCACTTTGTGGTAAAACCGAGCTGCTGATGACAGCATATTTCACATCAACCAGTTGTGACCACAAATAATGCTCAGCATTTGAGGAACAGGAACTTGGGGACAAAGGCAGCAAGCACAGAAACACTGAAATGAGATGGAGATGAAGACGCTGTACCTTCCCAACCCAGAACTGCCTCTAAGAAGATATTAAAGCAATTTCTCCACCTCTACACTACAACAGCTTGGACAGGATTATCATCTAGCTCCCTTTTACATTAAGACCATCTCTAAGATATCTTGCAGTATCAATGACACAGGTTGAAGGGGCCTTTAAGGTACATAAGAATCAATCCTGCCAACTCAGCAAGCCCTTAATTGATTGTGCTCTTTGCCATGCAAAATGTAGAACTGAACCTGCCCTTTACCACCAAGAAGAGTGGAGGGAAGCAGGAAAGACTGGAGTGAGAGAAAGTGGCAGCAGAAGGAAGCAAGAACTTGAAAGTGATACTTTGCAGTTTCTAAGTCATCAGACAGTAAATTTGGGAGCAACCTGGTTCAAGCAACAGGTAGGAGACCTTAAGCAGCTGAACTTGGAACAGGATGGGCAGTGCAGCAAGAAAGGGAAAGCCAATAGACAAGGTGAGGGATGATCAGCATCTCTACAAAGGCTTTTAAACAGAAGTGATGGAGAAGAGCTGATATACTTCAGTACAACATCAACAGAAGGCCTGCATTGATTCATAAATAGCCTGGATAATGAGCAATCAGGAAGAAAGAAGGAAATTTAACAAGGAGATTGTGAGGTTAATATGATCACTAACGATACAGGCAGACAGGCTTGAGAGGTAGACAAGGAGAGAGATAATTAATTTTTTTTTTCTCCCTGTGTGAAATTCTGCAAAGACAGAGGAAGAAAGAGAGAACAGAGAAGCGGAAGAGGAGCAGTAGGAACCATTTCCACAAAGGCAGCAGTGAAAGACATGAAAGGACAGAGCCACCCCAGATCACTGTAAGAAACTGTGAGGGCCATCTGAGACAAGAGTGAGGAAAGGGCCTCCACAAGAAATGACAAGAGAGAAACTCTGGGGGAGAAGAGAAGGCAAAAGAGTCAAATGGACCCTCCCAAAGGCTCATGGGGAGAGCACAGGGAAGAAGGAAGAATTTCTAGCTAAATACACTAAAAGTCTTGAAGCATTCCAAACAGCCTCACCTTGGACCCCCCACCTATGCCTCTCTGTCCATGGTGTAGGAGCTCCATTTCAGCAGAGGTCCAGGTCCTGCCTTATCTGAGCTATGCTGTAGGTGAATTAGTCCTCAGTTCTACCTCTGGGACAAACCTTAGACCTCCACTGCAGGCAGCTTATCTCCAGTCCAGTCTCTGGCACCATCTCCTACCGCTGGATTCACTGAGTGGACCAGGACCAGATTCACCACCTCATCCTCTCTGGGACTGTTGATGGACCACTCCTACTGGCATCTAGTTCTGCCTACACTGTTCACGTGTGGTGGGACTGTACCCCGTGAGTGAGGGCATTGCTGGTGACTGTCATCACCTTCTGCTGCTACTCACTTGTCCTGCCTGGAGGTGTAGCCCTGCTCTTGCTGCTCCCTGAGTCATGCTGGGGGGAACAAAAGTCAGGAAAGCGAAGCAGAAGCCCACAGATCTGATGAAAGGGAGATTATTGGCGACTGTGGGGAGGGCAGCTGAACACTGGCTGGTCAACACAAGGCAATGGCTGCATTCCAAAGATGCCATGGCACACCTTTACAATTGTGTATATCCGCAAAACACATGGCCACCTTAAAAAGCTTTCAATACACATGGTCTACTTCTGTTTCTGAGCTCAGCCTTTAAAACATTGTGCAAGGAGAGAAGAGATCAGTACCTGTTCTCACAGCTACCCCGAGAAGCTGCTAAAACATCCTACACAGCAGGATGTGAGTCTGTGTTACAGTGAGAACTGATTACTGTTGCTTGCCCAGAGAGAAGGGCATTCAAAAGTTACTGACCCAAACCTGGAGTGCAGCCAAAGGACTACTGGGAATGGCTACAGAATGTCTGCTTTCTAGAGTTACCCAACTCTTCTTGCATCCTGAAGCTCCCCTTCTGTTTTTTCCTCTCCTCATCACTATTGCCACTGCATCCAGCATAAATATCCCCACCCTTGCTTCACCCTTGGTTGACCAGCCCATTGCATCTCTGTAAGTGCCACAACACACAGCTACAGTTTGCTCCTTGCTATAAAACCCTGATAAAAGGCAACCTTCCATGCCCTGCACGCTGTTTATGCTCTGCAGTTCTACATTCATCTTCCAGAGTGAATGTTCTTCAACCCAAAACCCTCCATTGCCTTCTTTAAACATAAAACACAGGCCTGATCTCCACTCTAGACTGCTGCTCCCTGGTACTGCCTCACATTCCTCCCTCCCTGCAAGCGGGTGACCAGCCTTCTCTGCTACAGGTCTGTCACACCTCCAGGCTTATGTCATGACTTTGCACATAAGACTCATACCCTCATGGCAGCACCTTCAAAGCACTCACTGTGTACTGCTACCCAACAACTTCTTGCACATCTCTCAGGAACAATTACCTTTCTTTCCCCTTCAATGTGACTCCACATCAACAATCTCCTTCACGTGTGGCAGACTCCTCATCTGTCCTGCCTGTCCCAACCACTGCAGGAGGCTGCCAGTCAGACTCTTCTTTTTGCTCCTCACACCTCCTCCTCCACTACCTCACCAGCAAACTCAGTCACTTCTGTCTCCCCCATCGTTCCAGCCTCAAATCACCAGCAAAATTCAAATACCAAGTATTTATACCTCCATTACAAAGCTCTCATCCTTTCAGTCCAGAGACATTTATCCTCCCTGGTCTAGCATGTAGAGAGAACTTTATTCACAGTTTGTCAATAAATTACAAACCATTTGCCAAAGAGGACTATAATGCTACAGACAGGCAAAATGGTTTTCTTGCCTTCAGAAGGAAGCATGAGCCAGTGAACTGGGTGACTGAATCACAAACTGGGTGGATATCCTCTAGATGGGTAGATGGTAGAAACACGAGATGAACGGAAAGACTTGAGTTTATCTTATCAAGAACACAGCTCTTATTCATAACCCTGTCAGAACTGAATTTGGGCAAAGTTTTTCATACTGTATTTCTGAGATGGCAAGGAGCTGACGCTTGACTGATTTCCAGGCATTGACTGTAACATTTCAGCTAGAAATAAGCACACTCAGATGCAAGTTGCAGGTTGCAGAGCTGACACTGGAGCTCCCCAGGGAAAAGGCTCCAGGATACACTGGTCCAAAACATGGGAGTCTTTCACTGCCTGCAGTTTGGCCACCTTAGTGTTACAGCAGAATAGCTAAGTGGGCACACATTAAGTAAAGGACAAACTGCAGAGCCCACTACAAACTTGGGCTCTTGCTCACTCCTGCAGCTGCTTTCTGCCATGTCCCACTCCCTGGGTTTCACTGCTTCTCTCAGCCAACCGCTCTTGGATTCCCCACCACTGTGCTGTGCCCACCAGGGCAGACTCCTCTGTCCCTCCCCACACCCGCCGCCCCAAGGAACTTCCATGGCCACCATCTCACATCCCAGCACGCCACTAGTGCCACACCTGCTTTGCAGCATCACTGGGGTGCCACCAGCTGCACCCAGCAATATTCACTGCACCCAGTGAATGCAGAGCAAGGTAGAAACAACCAGCTCACCCCCCAGTGAAAATAAAAGCTGTGACTCTTAAGTTTCCCAGAGAGGGGGATGGTGGTGGGGGCTAAAGCCTCAACTGACCACATCAGCCCCTATTACCTCATTTTCCAGCCCCTTCAGCCTTGTGTTCCACACATAACCCTTCTATAGTAGCTCCACACATAACCACTCCATACATAACACCTTCATGTACCACAGGCCACCCTTCCTCCTGCCCCCACTGCAGCGCAGCCAAGGAGCAAGGAGAGAGCTGTGGGCTAATGCTGCCTATCCCTAAGCCACTTGCTCTTGGGTTTCTGCCCACCCAGCTCGCATTCCTGTGCCTCATTTGAAAAACTAAATCCGGGGGCTGGTTCCCACACGGATGGCGCGGGAGCCCTCGCTCGCTCCCTCCCCCCGCTGCCCGCACTAGGCCGCCGGTCCCCGGCCTTGCGTAGAGGCCGCAGCCGGGAGAGGCGCCACCTCGGCCGCTGGAGCGGAGAGGGGCCGGCGGCGCCTCCCGCACCCCCGCGACTCTGCCGAACGCCGGCACCCCGGCACTCCAACACTGCGGCCCTGCTGGGAGGGGTCTCCCAGGGCAGGAGACATCCATGTTTCCCCGGGAAAAGGAAAACAAACCAAAACATACTCTTCCTCCTTCCCCACCCCCATCCACTTAAATAAAAATCACGCGTCTCCAAGAGTCTGGGAGACAGCTTTAAGAGGAAAAAAAAAACCAAAATCCAACATATAACGTCCCCTGCCACCCGGAAACTGTCTAAAACATTAAAGAATTAAACCCAAAACAAACAAAACAAAACCCAAAAAAGGCATAACACGGTCTTCTTATTTGATAAACTTTAGAAGACCCCAAGGAAGGTCCATCTAAAAAGCAATTCCAAAGGGCTTCTCTGCCGTTTCATGGGGTTTGGACCAAACAAGAGGGGGAAACTGCAGCCTAAATACAGACCAGAATACACATCCCGAACGTACAAAACACAAACAGGCACAAACGCGATTAATACTAAGTTTTCCACGTAAACCCAGGGTCTTTCCCCCTAGCTATGCAATTTTAGACTACCACATTTTTTTCCAGGGGGTGGGATTAGGATCTTTGACAATATTTTTTTTTTTTTGCAAACCCCACATTTTTGGCGGAAGAGTGTTTAGCTTCAAAATCTCACCGGTATTATTTTTCACCACATTTTTTTACATTTCCAATTACACAACCTTTCATCTATGCAGCTACTATCTGAAACCTTTACTTTCTAATGAAGCAACATCCAGAATTTCTTGTTACTCAAGTCCACCCCTTTCTACATACACAAACACAGAGAGAATTGATTTAAGACAAAAATAATCCCCCCAAAATAATAATAAAGAACTCACCTCTCCTCGGGTTTTCCCCCCCACACTAGGCATAAACTTTCCTTGATAAATGGTATTGTATTACTAGAGATATTATTAATGTATTATTACTAGAAGTAATAATAATAGTAAGTGCTATTTAATTATAGAAGGCAGCATTCTGCTTCTGGATCGGCTGCCCCTGCAGCTCCCTCCATGTGCCTCCTGATCTCTTTACTTTCATTTCCAGGTCTCGCTCTCTCTCGCTCGCTCTCAGCTGCACCAGCAAGAGAAAATGCCTCCCTGCATATCCACTGGGCCCTAGAGGCTACCGCTTTCCATTACAAAAACTCACAAATCTTTCCCTTGAGGCTGCTTTTGAGATTCTTTAAGGTGAATTAGGCTTTAAAAACAAAAACAAAAACATCTAAAAAATAAAGCGCTTCAGCAGTCGACTCTCCGTTCTAATTTTAATGAAACATTTTTTCTTCCTGGTTGTCTTTGCTGATACAAAAAAATATACTCCAAGAGAAAGCAAAGCTGCCTCTGCAGAGGGAATGCATGCATGCGAACGCGGGAAGGAATTGTGAGACCCCCCCTGGGGGGATTATCACATCCGTGAAGCAGTGACCCTTGTGCCCACCCATTTCTGCTCGCTGGACGGGGGCCAGGGCCATCGCTGATGGCAGAGCAATTATCTGCTTCAGCCAGACCTTACTTACTCCACCCTGCACTGCTGAGGGGGTGCCCTGTAAATAAAATAATCTGAAAACATAAATCTTTGGGTGGAAAGGAATATGCATTAAAAAAAGAAAAAAAGAAAGAAAACAAAAACAACAACAAAACAAAACAAAAAATCAAAAACAAAAACAAAACAACAAGAAAACCAAACTAAACACAAAAATAAAACAAAAAATTTAAATCTCAATTATTATTATATGTTATATGTCTGGATATTATACAATCTACATATATTTTATATATATACACACGTATATATATATGTTATATAGATGTAGATGCATATATACAGCATTAATAAACCATATTAATATTAAATTTTATATGATTGGGTAATATACAATCTACATATATATTATATCTATGTGGATGCATACATTTTTTTATGTTTATGCATACACATGTGAGTTTAGACACTTTTTGGAATTGGATTTTTTTCTTGTTTTCATCCCAAATCCCTCAATATTTTCCAAAAGTGGACTGAATCTCCAAGCAGTCCATGCTAGCAGAGCTCCAGGAAGAGAACTGCTGGTGGAAAGGGAGGCTGAGTGGGACCTGTTCTACCATGGGTTGTGAAGATCCAGATGCACAGACATCTTAGCTGGGGGGTTACCCATCCCCACCCAGCTACACTAACTTCAAATAACCCTCTGCAAGAAGTTTTATGCTCCTACAGCCTCCCTGCTAGAATAGTTTCCCTCTCCCTAAAGGATTCTGTCTATCCTTAGATTAATTATTTCCAGACTGACACTGGCTTAAATTACCAGTTTTTTCCCAATCTAATCAGTGACATGTTTACTCCTGAGTGTCTCACTTCTCTGTTTACAGTGACCCACAAGGATGTCAGCTTGTGCTTGGCAACTGTGTACTCTGCCAAGATTCAAAGGCAGATAGAAGGAACATCTGAAGTATACTAGCCTTGCTTGATATTTAAAATGCATTGATCAGAAAAGGAAAGACTTTATTATATGGAGTAGGATTGGCTTCTGACAGCATTGCCAACACAATAAACTGATAATTTATGAAATACAGGCTGTGACTTGTATAGTGTACCTTATGACACTGGAGAGCATTATCTAATGCTCTTCACAATATTTTATTACAATGCACATTTTTAGGTATTGGTTTTGATCCAAAGATTGCTACTATCTATGGATAATGTTTATTTTTATTAACTCTTCAGAAGATTTGTTTTTTCTTAATTTAAGGTGGTGACACTGTGACAATGTCTAGAACCTAAACTAAGCTGGGCCTCTGGTGCAGAAGCTGCTGGGTAAAATGTATATTAAATGACAAACCCTATTGACGGAGTGATTTTGGGCAGAAGAAAGGTGGAGCAGGTCTGGAGGCAGAAAGCAAACACAGGGAGAGCAGATATGCCAGATCACAGTGGGAGGGCAGCCCTACAGAGCCATCACTAAATGAGTCACAGAACCCAGGACACCTCCAATCCTGCAGCACCTGTGAAAGGAAAAGACATCACTGAAAGGTTAAGAGGAGACGAGAAAAAAGAGGAACAAAACCAAAATGTACACACAATCAAGAGTTATGCTGGAATAAACACTAGCTTTTAATTTAAGAGCATTCATTTCCAAGACTGCATTTCTCACTTGAAAGTCATGTTATGCTTTCCTCCATCCCAATTTCCTTTGTCTGTAAGACTGAGAGGTGTCCTGCAAGGGCATGGGGCATGCACCACTCCTCTCATGAAGTAAAATCTTTCCTTAGCAGTTAAAATGAAGATTTTCACAGTTTGCAAGGGCAGTTATTGAGGTCTCAGTCTCATGTGCAGGTAGTCAGCAAGAGTCAAACACTGCAAATCCCTGCTACAAACCACATACCATGTCATAGAAATTACTTTGTTTTGTAAAGCTATTTTTAGGAAGAATGAATGTATGGAGCTATCCTACAGTGGCATGGTACACCTACTATCCAATATAGCTGCACCTAGAGTCAATGCCTTTATTCCTGCCCCTCTGGCAAAACCAGTATTTGGGAGAACGACAGGGAGGGGAATCTGATGTATTTGATAAGATCCTGTTTATTACTAAAAATTGTGAGGAAGTAATATCCAGTGCCAAATTTCTTGCTTATATTCTCCAGGTTCAAGCTCCTTCTCGAGATCACACTCATTTAGTTCCTCATCAGCTGTATGTATTCTGGCAGCTTTATGCTTCTCACATACAGCCAGTCTAGTGTCTAAAATTAAGGTTCTTAATTTTCTTCATTTGCAAAAGAAACTTGTCTTACTATTTATGAGGCTGGTCACCCAGCACCATCAACTACTGACATTCTTGAGTCCATAAGCATTTGCTGTTGCTTATTGAAACCACAGCTGGGAAATTTGTGAGAGACTGGAAAATGCCTCTTACAATGTTTTGGGACTAAACAGCAGAATAAATCCTATCTATGGCCCTCCTCAACAGCAATCTCTCCAGGTATCTGTCACCTGAAATGCCACCTACATTGGTGCCTGTAGGTTGCAGGTTGCAGAGAAGGGACAGAGGTGCTGTGCAAACCCACTGCAGTAGCAGGCAGGGCTGTGCACAGCTCACCCTGCCTCATCCCATGTACTTTCGTTTCGATACTCAGGAAGAAAATGTCCTGCACAATGTGCACGCAAACCAAGGCTTTTTCCCATCCTGAAGCAGGAATGACTTTGCACTCCAGGGTGAAAGCGACAGATGAAAGGACATAGTCGTATGCTGTGCCAGAGGAGGTTTAGGCTGGCCATTAGGAAGAATTTAGTCACAGAAAGGGTGATTGGGTATCAGGACGGGCTGTCCAGGGAGGTGGTGTTGTCACTGTCCCTTGAGGTGTTTAAGACTGGATGTGGCACTTAGTGTCATTATCTATTTGATAAGGTGTTATTTGGTCATAGGTTGGACTTGATGATCTCAGAGATCTTTTCCAAGCTAACAGATTCTGTGATTCTGTGAAATGCCTTCCTTAGCAGAAGGGTCTCACAGTAATATGCGAGTATGAACAGGAGGCCCCAGAAACATTATCTAGGCGAGGCATCACATCAGAAGGTGCTCGTGTCCCACCTGCGGGCTTGCGGAAGCTCTCCCAGCGACCCTTCCGCGAACGGGGTTTGTGAGCGTGGCCCAGCACAGCCACCTCAAGCCCCAGCCGCGCCCGCAGCCGAGGGCAGGAACAGGACTACAGCTCCCGGCGTGCCCCGCGGCCGCCGCCGCGTGCGCCCCCGCAGCCCCGCCCACGCCCGCCGTGGCGACATCGGCTGCGGCGCGGCGGTGGAGCGCGTCCCGTGACGTCCCGAGGCAGCAGCCAATCCCGGAGCGGGGAGCAGAACTGCCGGCGTTCAAATCCTCCGCCTCCCCCGCCCGCCCCTCACCCAGCGGCCCCGGCGCGGCGGCGTGAGGCTCCCGCGCCTTCCCCGGCGGCGGAACCCCCGAGCAGGTGAGGGGAGGGGAGCGGCGGCCGCCGCCGCTGCCGTTAGCGGCTTGGGAGGGGCCGTGCGTGAGCGGAGGCGATCCCGCCGGCTGACGCGCTCCTCGGCCCCGCCTGCCGGGGGCGCTCCCAGGCGCGGGCGGGGGTCCCCGCCCGTGGGTTCACGTCACGCGTGTCCGGCCGCGGCTCCCGCTCCACGCTCCCCGCGCGGGCGGGAAGGGCGATCCGGCGTTCTGGCCGTGCTCTGGCCCCGGTGCGCGGGGCGGGAGCGTGCGGCCGGCGCTCGGCTGCTCCCCTCCCGCGGGGAAGAGAGGAGGAGAGGAGCCTTCGGGCACCCCTGGAGGAGCGGGGCTGGCGGGGCGGGGACCTCGGGCTGTCACCCCGCTCTGCCAGCGCCCCGTGGCTGGGTGAGCTGCAGGTAGCCGGGGTGTTGGCTGTTGGGGTCGACGAAGTGTTGTAATTAAAGTATTGAACTAACTTTTTTGATCATCAGGAAGCGTAAAGTTTCATACGAACCTTAAGTGAAAAGGAAACCTGTCTTTAGGCATTTTCAGATCTTGGTTGTGTTTGCCAAACAGACTAACTCTTCCTTTTTTTCCCCCTCCCTCCCAAGCTTTCTCTGCGGAAGACTTAACAGTGAAGAGACCTCTGGTAGGTTGACAGTTGGGTGTGGCTGACATGTGCTATAAAACATGCTCCGGGATGTGATGCTGGATTTGTATGTTGAGATTAGGAGGTAGTCTGTGTGTAAGGTGAAGAACGACAAAGGAGATTCAAGGGAAAGAGAAGCTGGGGGAGGATGTGAACATCTGTAAGGAAGATGATCATAGTAGAATGGAACTGATTTCTAAGACTAAAGTTTTTATTTGAACTAGGTGGACCGACTAACTTCTGCAGATATTAACTTCTGTTCCTGTCTGGTAAAGCCTTTATGGTTTGGAGGATGTCCTCTTTTTCTTCCTTCTCAGTGTTGGGTTGGCAGAGGCCGGAATGTCCATGGGTTTGGTGTCTGGGTGGTCTGGTAGGAATGGAGTCAGTTATGTGGGTTTGATGCCTTAACTTTTAGCTTTCATATTTTCTAGATTCTGTACTGCCTTAGTGTGTAACTCTTAGCTTCATATAAAGTGTTAGCAAGTTCTCTTCACAGGGCAGTTAGGCACAGCAGTCCTTTTCCAGCCTGAGAACCAGGGACACTGTTGCAGCTTCAGGCCCAAAAAGTGTAAACAGCAGCAAACTGAGGAGAGCAATCTGGGAGGATGGAACTTCATAAGCTGTAATTGGACAATTAACCCCAATATGTACATGGACCAAAACTTAGAGTATAAGTGGGAAAACTCGTGAC
Organism: Molothrus ater; assembly: GCF_012460135.2. Lineage (NCBI taxonomy): Eukaryota > Metazoa > Chordata > Aves > Passeriformes > Icteridae > Molothrus > Molothrus ater. Next base: position 49,068,291 of record NC_050482.2, read on the forward strand.
CGGGTGTCCATCTTTGGTGGAGCCATGGCTGGGCTCTTGTACTGCCCAAGGTGTATCCTTTGAAGGCCTTTTAATAAATACCTGCTTTATTCCTTTAACACTGTCTAGCCTCTGGTCCAGGTAGCCTCGCTAGGCATCAGGTTTCTTTCTAGTGGCAGCACCTACTTGAGAGGATAGTCATCCTAGAAAAATTGTTCTTCAGCCTTGGAGATTTTCACCCCTTGTTTCCAAAAGGAATATTAAAATTAAAGACCCCTGAAGAGAAGTCATACTCTGGGGAAGCTGGAGGCTTTACAGATGGGTATCAGGAGGAAAGTATGTGGAGGAAAAGTCAGTTTTTGTATAGAGGATATTTTAAAACCAGCGCTGTTGGCCTCGAATAGCTACAAGAGTGTGAAGTCGCTTCTAATCAGACAGGAATGGAAGAGAACCAATTTTGTGTTGGAAGAATGGAACTTCATCCCTTCTGACATCTAAAGTCTAAGTGTGTGGTTTCTAAGCATTAGTTGTGTGTAGCCTTTTATCCCAACAGAGGCAGTGGGATAAGAAATGCACTCTGTTTATCCTGCTCAATGGATGCAGGCCAGTTCCTTCAGACGGTGATTAATATTCATTAAATAATGCTATGCAGATGCTACCAGGCATGGCTAGCTTCAAACTTGTCTCAAGGCTAGATGTTCACTAATTTATTGTAAGTGTAAGATCATCCTGTTTATTGTGTGCTGAATTTGTGTGGAACATCTGAAAGGAAAGAGCACCCAGGAAGCTGAGAGAGTTTTGTATGCAGCACACACAGTGTTTTCAGCAACTCGGTGGTTCTGGAACTGTGCTGACAAGGGCACTTCTGGGAATATCACTGAAAAGGAAAAGCAACTGTGTTCATTCCAGCTTGCTAGAATGAGAGAGCAGGGGAAGCATGCAGCACATATAATTATAGGATAGAGGTTGAAATGAGAGGAATATTGCATTGTAATTGTTAATCTTGCACAAAGAGTAATGTCTTAATGTGGCCTTAATCCATAGTTTTACCTTCTGTTTATTTATGAAGTATATTGTCAGTGTTGGAAGAGTCAGCACCATCTGACTGGCTGGCTTTGGAATATTAATCTAGCTTAGCTGTCTTAATTGAGCTCTGGGGAAAAGTAGTAATGACATTGAAAACTCAATTAGATATCTGAGTAACAAAAACCACATGAGTGTTCAAATAAATAGGGTTATTTGTATAGATTATGTATTGTAGTTTGAGAGGTTTTATGATGACCGCTTCTTTTAATTGGCAGTTCTTAACTTTTGGGAAAAGCGGGAAAATGGCTTCAGAAGACATCACTAAGCTTGCTGAGTCACTTGCCAAAACCAAAGTGGGTGGTGGACAGTTGAGCTTCAAAGGCCAGAGCCTTAAACTCAACACAGCTGAAGATGGTAAGAGAAAATACCCTTGTGCTTTGAAAGCATCTCCCTGAAGTTGTCAAATCTTGTGCTAAACTTTCTGCTAATCCTGCATGGACAAGTTGTCATAACATATCTCTGATGGAGGGGTCTGTCAGCTACAGCTGCTCCTGCTAGGGATGTTTCTCCCCTTCTGGTACCCTGCTTTCCCCTGGTGCCCTGGCAGTGCTGCAGCTGCTGTAACTGGGGTTTGGGTGCCTGGTTTGCAGGTGTTGTATTCTTGGTGTTCTCTCTAAGCGCTTTTGATAGTTACTGGGCATTAGAAGTCAGTGCTCCTTTTAAGAACATTAAATGAGTGTATCGCAGCTCTTGGAGCAAGAGGTGCATAGAGCAATGAGCTGATGTGTTAGCCTGCTGCAATAATTCACTTTCTTTCTGTCCTGTTGCTGTATGTGTGTTTCACAATAAGTCTTAGAGTGGCTGATAATACATTTTCTCCAGATACTTATATGTATTAGATCAACATTTCTGTCATTACATGTTTTTCAGAGAGGTTATTTGCTATAGTATATAGCAAATAATATATATGTAGTATATATATACTATATAGCCCTTTTTTTTTTTTTTTGCTAATGCCAAAGGTGGAGCTTTTTTCTAGATTGGTTTCGTAGTTCAAAGGCACTGAACTATGGGGAAAGGCCTTGAAGCTTGGGAACAATAGCAAGTGCCCATTGGCAGTAGAGATGGCAGCTTGCTTCTTTGCCTTGCATAGGACTACTGTAGAGCTAAATTGTTTCACCCTGATATGTTTGCTAAACAGACATTACTTCTGCCAGTCAGTGGAACTTTTTCCTGTTGATGTGACACCAATGCTCATCAGCTTTTAACTTAGTCTCTGCACTTCTACAGGGACATTCACTCTAGCTTTTAAAGCATGTGCTGAATGGCAGAAGAATTTTATTTGGGAAGTAAAGAAACTTACTTTTGCAAATAAAAGGATGGCTATCAGAATAAAACATAGAATATAATAGAACAGTAGAATTATGAGAAGGCAGGGTGGGGAATGGGGAGTGTTCTTTCTTTACACTTCAGCACTGTTCCCATTGCTGTTTCAGATTTTGTTCTAGCTGTTTTTGCTAGAGGTTGAGCAAGTTTTACTGGATCTCAGGGGGTTACTGTGGTAACCAAGAAAAGGGTTAAAAGACCAACTAGATTATCTGCTTCTTGCAGCTGAAGATGTGATCAAGCAAATTGAGGAATTTGATGGCCTGGAAGCCTTGCGCCTGGAAGGCAACACAGTAGGAGTGGAGGCAGCAAAGGTTATTGCCAAGGCCTTGGAGAAGAAAAGAGAGCTCAAGGTGAGATTCTTAAGTATGGGGTAGTCAAGGGGAAGAAATAATGTGGAAATACTAAAGGCCTGTCTAGGCTCTTCCTGCAGAAACCTGCCTTGAGTTACCTCTGAAGCTTGCTTGGTGGCTCTTCCAGGAGGAAGAGCAATCTTAGGAAAATACAGCATTACTTGGAGACTTTGGGATAATAGGAATACCTTCTCCATTCCTAACTTCCTGTTAGAATGCTTCCTGTGTAGAATGCTTCCAATCTTAAAGCTGGGAAGCTGTGTGAGGAAGGGTCTTTATTGAAGGCAGCATCTGTAAACAAAGCCATGGCAACAAAAGACTTAAGTTCAAATGAAGCTCTCTGAAAAACTCAGTCAAATCTTCTGGAGAGTGAGTCTTCAGAGAATGTCTGAGTGGAGAGGAAATAATGGAGGAAATGCAACAGGAGGGTCATCTTTGCACAAGCTATGTTTTCCTATTGTTGCTCTAGCCTAATGTTAAGGGGATGCTGTGCTACTAGAGGCACTACACTGTCCCCTGAAGGAGAGTGGTATGAGGCATTGATATGTATTAATCACGCAAATGTGGCTTTTCAAGTAAGTTCAGATTGTTGTGCTTCATACCTTAGTAAAATCTGCATTGCTAATGTATTCTTCTGTTTCCTGTTGTTTTTTTCAGTGGCAATTTTCTCAGCAGAAAATAATTGAAGCTTGAACACAAACAAGAATTCTTGTATAATGTTTATAGTGTGAATTTCAGTTACTTTGTCCTTGCAAGTGAAGTGATTGTAATACTGGTTCCTGCAACTCTTTAGTACAACCAAATGACAACCCAAGGGAAGTGAGACAGCATTAAGCTGTCTCCAGTGATGCAAAGCATCTTGTATGTGTAGATGTTTATTACAGCTGAGTTGACCTAAATATTTTAGTGGGTTTTATCTGTATGCTTCTTATTTTAGAGGTGTCATTGGAGTGACATGTTCACAGGCAGGCTAAGGTCTGAGATCCCTCCTGCTTTGGTAAGTAAAAACTAGATCTGAGACTTCTAACTAATATAACCCCTTTTCTCACCTGTCATGCTTTTTGTGGGAGTCTGTATTTTGGTACAGAGCTGATCTTTCCTTGTGCTCTTAGCACTAAATGTCTCAGAATAGGTGAGGGGTTCTCTTCTGCTCTTCCTGTGTGAGATGGAGAGGAGTTGATTAAAGGTTAAATGTGAGTCCATGCTGGTGAAGGAGCTTTTCACTGGGAGAAACCATCTTCATGACCCAACAGATAAAGTGAGAGCTAAGCTTTTAAAGTAAATCACATGGCTATGTCTTCTATGACCATTACAGAGCTCCTTGTCTCCTCGAGTCCTGTGAAGCCAGAACATAGCTCAACATTGATGAAAACAGTATTCAGCGTAGAGCAGGAAATTCACTTTGAAGAGTATTTGACTTAAAGGGATGGGATAGAGTCTTGGTAACTGCATTAGGGTTATCTTTAGCTTAATTTGTGTAACTTCCTCTCTGGATTTAGTAGTAGACTTTTATTTTCCCAAGCAGCTTTGCAGAAATGTCTTCACAGTGGAAATTTTTTTTGCAGCATCACTGTCATACCTAGCCACTGCAGTGATGCTGTCACTAAAAGTTAATCCATTCCCTCCCTCCCACTGCCATCTGTTTCCTTACAGATCTCTTTGGGGGATGCACTCATTGCTGCTGGAGCCCAGCTGGTGGAGCTGGACCTGAGTGACAATGCCTTTGGGCCTGACGGTGTGCGGGGCTTTGAGGCTCTGCTGAAGAGCCCTGCATGCTACACCCTGCAGGAACTCAAGCTCAATAACTGTGGCATGGGCATTGGTGGTGGCAAGGTAAGGGTTATCTCCTCTTTGGGAATGAAGTTGGAAGCAATTTTTGGTGATGGCCAACTCCCCTGCTTAAGGCAGCTACAAGTACACCGGGTTCTTCAAGCTTGCTCTAGTCAGGTTTTGAATATGGAGACTTCACAAGCTCTATGAATAGCCTAGCCCAGTGTTGAACAACCCTCACAGTTGAAAAAGGGAGTTTGTGTTAAAGTGATGTTTTCTCTGCACTTTGTGTGCAGTTCTGTCTGATTCTGCCTTCTTTATACCACCTTATCTCCTTATCTTGTTCTGGCTATTTTTACACATGGATATGTCCCCCACAGCCTTTTCTTTCCAGCCTTAATCTCAGGGGTCAGTATTATCCTAGTGAGTAAAATTCTCCAGTTCTTCAATTGTCCTTGGCACCCTTTGCTGGACTTGCCCCAGTAAATCCATGTAGGAGCCTGGACACTGTGCTTGATGCATTTCACAGGGCTAAGTAGAGAAGGATCTCTACTTCTCTGAGTGCTTTTCCCCAGGGCAGCCCTGTAGAATTCCTTTGCTTCAAGTGTGTACTGGTAGCTCATGGTCAACTTCCTACCCATATAAGCTTGCCTGATTAGAAGCAAAATGTTCTTGATGGCTCAGTGTGTTTTAGTGTTGCAAAATTATCAGTTCTTGCCTGAGACCAGTGTGCAAGTGTTGCAGGTAGAGTGTTTTATTGTATACCTGTTGTAGAAACAGGTACCTGTCAGTGATGCCCAAAGTATTTCTCAAGAGGTGGATCTATGAAATACAGTAGGATTCCTGTAGAGTGATATGCTGGGGGGAGTATAAGCTGCTTGTTTTATCTTTAGATATTGGCAGCTGCTCTGAAAGAGTGTCACAGGAAATCAAGTGCCCAGGGCAAGCCTCTTGCTTTAAAAATATTTGTGGCTGGCAGAAATCGTCTGGAGAATGATGGTGCCACTGCCCTGGCTGAAGCCTTCGGGGTGAGTATCAAACCAGAGCTGCTTTGACAGCAAAGTGGAGCAAGGTATGATTCAGTGCTAGTGTTAAAGATGATGCACAGAGTTTGCCTCAGCTAGGAGGCAGGAGCTGCTGATCTGTTCACTAAAGTCATGGTGCTTCTTGCTGCTGAAACTGGAGTCTTCAACAAGTGGAATTAGAGTTGCTGACTGAGTGGTTTTGTGACCTGAATTTCCAAACACATAGCTAGTTGCTCTGTAAAGTAGTTACCTGAGGGAGAAATAGTCATCTCCTGAGTAATTTAATAGTCTTGTTCCTTTTCCTCTCTCTGTGCTAATGGTTGTTGACTGGCACTGGGGTGGGTATCCCAGCTTGTTCTCATGGGTGCTGCTTTGCTCAGTCCTCTGGCAAAAGCAGCCTGGTGTTTTTGCTAGGATCATCTGGTCAGAGCTTGAAGTGTTGCCTGGCTTTCTCCAGCTGTCACTGGCCCACTTGCACTTTTGTGGGAGGAAAACAATTAACTGTGATTGGGGCTGCCTAATTCCCTCTTCATACTTCAGTTGTTGTTAGAAGTGACTTCTGGATTGCAATGCATATTGTCAGGTATATTGACAAGGATATCACAGGTTACAGGTTGACTCTTTTTATAAATAACTGCCTAGATGTGATTTTGATTATTCAGTAATCATGGCACAAATAAGACTTTTTAAATACTAGAGTTGTATAACAACAAATATCTCCTGTGATTCATGGAGAATCAAGATTGAATGGCACTACCAAAATGGGATTAATTACTGTGTTACATGACATGCTGTTTAGTCCATAAACGATATTTGTACTAGATTTCTTACATGTTTGCTTCTCAGGTCAGGGCAAAATGTAGATTTTAATTAGAAAATTAAAGTGATGTTGTATGATCTATTTCAGTGTTCTTGAACCATTGGTGAAGAACTCTTGTTTTAAGTTATTTAGAGTAGGCACATAGGACAATGATACTTGTGTCTCTGAATCAGGGCTTTGTATTTATCTGGCAGTTGCCATGTGTCTGTGATTTCACTTAGATTTATGATAGAATTGCTGGTAAATAATTCACTGTAGAAGAACCAATGGAATTTTGAAACTCAAAACCATTTTAAGTAAATCTAAGAGTGGAGCAGCATACTCTTGAGTTGAAGTTGAATTGAAGCTGAATGCTCTCTAAAAGCTTTTTTTTTTTTTGTCTACATCCTTTCCCAGATCATTGGGACTCTAGAAGAGGTTCATATGCCACAGAATGGAATCAACCATCCTGGCATAACAGCACTGGCACAGGCCTTTGCTATCAACCCACTGCTTAAGGTTATAAACTTGAATGACAACACCTTCACGGAGAAAGGAGCTGTGGCCATGGCAGACGTGAGTTGTTTTAAGAAATTGTTTTGGGTTTTGTCTCAAGTCTGGTTGGCATGAGCACCTTTGGCTTAGTGGAACCATGTCCTGTTGCAGTAGGAAAGATGACATTCCAGAAGGAATAGGATGTTCACTTACTTGCATGCCCACTTTCACATCTGTGCTGTCTTGCTCTGCAGACTCTGAAGGCACTCCGTCAGATTGAGGTGATCAACTTTGGGGACTGCCTGGTGCGTTCCAAGGGCGCTGTTGCTATTGCTGATGCTGTTAAAGAAGGGCTTCATAAATTAAAGGTATTGTCTGCTTGCTCTTCAGTTCTTTGCAGAAATGCCAAGTTTTCCATTTCCTGTTTCTCTGTTCATTCTCCTACTGCTACTGATTACTTTAGGATAGGATTCAGTCCCATGCAGGTTCTGTGCTCACAGCTGAAACCAACAGGCTGTGCTATGGGTCAGTGGCATCCTACCATCCAGTGAGGGCTGTGCTATGTGGAGGTGTACCAGTGATCTCTTTAGTCTTTGCTTGATCTTTTTGCTGCTGTTGGCTCAACTCGGCAAGTGCTACACAAGAAATCCGATCATGGCAGTACCTGCTATTAGAACTTCCCAGAGCTTCAAGAGTGGAGACTGACATGAAGGGGACTTCATGAGCAGCTTGTCTTTTCAGCATTTCATAGCTCATACAGTTAATGCTTTTTCTTTGTTAGAGCATCAATCAAGGGTTCAAGTATTTTTATTTTTTTGGTGATACAACAGCCTCCTACATCAGTATTTGCACAGGACTTGAATCTGACAACATTCTGGATAGGCTGAAGTCAAATTTGATAACATAAGCAAACTGGGATCTTTAGAAACACCTGCCATGAGTCATAATTACCCTGAGACAGATTGCTGAACATGTGATTTCCTAATCTTGCAAAGACAAAAATTAACCTAATACCTATTTGTGTGTATGAACCTGGTATAGAAAGAAGCAGGTTCTTTGTGGTTTGTGATCCCTTGCTGGGGTTTCTGCTGGTTCTGCTGGAACTTGTCTGAATCTCCCAAGCAAACTTAAGTAATAGAGTATTGAGATGAAGAGACAGAAGTTAAGTCATTTTTTCCAGAGCAGAATTGGTTAAGGGAAAGTAGCATGAAGCAATTGCAGCTGATTAATTCTGTTCAAGGACTGCTTCCCTTCTGTTAATATTCAATCCCTTCTCAGGAAGGGATTGATTGAGCACAATGTGGAATGGTGGGGGATGGTGTCTGGCTGTTGAATTCCTTTACTCTTACTAGTCCACATGGTTTCTCTGCTGTCTGGCTCTGTCAGAAGTAGTACCACTCATGGCTTTTTTTTTTTTTTTGAAGGCCTTAACATGCAACTGAGGTGTCAAAAGAAATGTGCAATATGCTTAGTACAGTAGCTGCCCTTCTTCTGTTAGACTTACTAGAGTGGGAGTTTGGAGTGCTCTTGAGACCCTTGATAAGTGAAGATCTTCAGTCAGCTACACTGAGATGTCCGCTACCTTTTAGGTGCGCAGTGATTTGTAGGTATTTTAGAATTGCCACCTTTAATAGTGCTGCTCTTAGCCACCAGTATGTTTCAAAATTCCCCTTTTAAGTATATGAGGTTAGGAATATGTCAGGCTTTATTTTTAATTAATAATACTTCTTTTTTTGCTGGGAGCCTCTTCAAATGACTCCAGGACACTTGTGAGGACATAAATTTTATGGATACAATAAATTTTAATAGGAATTCTGCAGACAAAATGTTCTTTTGCATTTTTAGGAACTGAATTTGTCTTTCTGTGAGATCAAGCGAGATGCTGCTCTGACTGTTGCTGAAGCTATTGAAGATAAGACAGAGTTGGAGAAGTTGGATCTCAATGGTATGTAGGTTTGCTAGATCAAAGTATGTGTAGTTTGATTCCAATCAGAAACCACTAGGAAAAATGTTGACAGAACCATATATTCTATTCTTGCAATTGTCAGCATATAAAAACCAGTACTCAGTAGCTGAACTTGCATCACCTTGGGACAGGAAATGGTTAGATATTGAAAGTTTTCTTAAACCATGAACTCAGTTAATTGGTAAGCATTTTTGGTACACCTGATAAGGTGGAGAGATTAGGCTGATACCTATACCTTAATAATTAAGAGTTTTCAGTAAAACTCTAATTATTCAGTTCTATCTCAGATACTTCATACTTGGAAACAAAAACCTTTTGTGCAGCTCTGCAGAAGAATGTGAGAACTTTGCCTTTGGCTTTTGGTTTTCATACCTTGGGTCACTGCATTTAACTGGTTCTGTGCTGTGTGCCCTTGTTTTAGAATCACTAAGAACAAGAGCTATTTAGAGAAATAACAGCAAATCTCTCAAACTGTGAAGCATTAGGGGATTTTCATCTCCAACCATTGTGTAATGCTGCTGAAATTTGTTAAACAATCATTTGATTCTGTCTGATAAGTGCAGTTTGTGTTGCTGCCTCTAAGGTGCTGTGCAGAAATGGCATGTAACTGATTTCAGAAACAAGAGATAGACAAGAATATACAGCTAAGTCCTCAAGAACAAACTTGTGTGCATCTGTCAAGTCCACTCCCTTTCCTCTGCCAACCTAGGTAACTGTCTGGGAGAAGAGGTGTGTGAGCAGCTCCATGAGATCCTCGAAGGCTTCAATATGGCATCAGTGCTGGGATCTTTGAGGTAGGCATGGTACCAGAGTTTAAATCACAAGTTTTCTGACAATTTTCATCAACACTTTCATTGACCTATCTCATTTTAAAATAAGAACTCTCTCATTGCTGGTGGATGTGGATCTGAGTGTGGAGCACAGCCAAGGATGTGTCTTAAACTTGTTTTGTTTTCATTGATGGACTTACCTCAGCATAAGTAACTGATTGTGTTTGATCTTTTCTTGCTGTTCTCAGCTAGGTGACTGATGTCTGAGTGTCCTCTTGGTGTGTTGTAGGTGGGATGTGCTTCTTGCAGTAGGACTTTGAGGAGCGGCTGCTCTTTTTTTCTTGAGCAGTTTTGAGTTCCGGTGTACAGGAATTCCAGGTGTGTAATTAATGGAATGTGTAACATTCTAACCTTAGTGATGATGAAGGGGAGGAGGATGATGAGGAGGAGGAGGAGGAAGATGAAGATGAGGAGGAGGAAGAGGAGGAGGAACAGCAACAGCTGAAGGAGAGAGGAGCAGAAGAGCAGGAGTCACTGACTCCTAAGAAGATAATTGATTCACAGGTAAGCTTACTGCCAGATGGATTTTGGTTTCATCAGCTGGAGAAGAGTAAAGGAGGAAATGAGACTGTGGAGTCTGAACTTGAAGTGCTGACAGGCAGTCACATTCCTGCATGGGCTGGCACTATTGCACCAGGGAGACAACATTCAGGAAATAAAATGGCTCAGTTGAAAAGTGTTTTGTTAAAGTGGGCCTGTTGTACACCTGCATGGAGGGAAGGGCTGAGTAGTGGTGGTAACAAGTCTTTCATGGTCAGAAATGGTGGGGACCTTGTACATGCAGTGCCATGCCCTCATGCTAGCACATCCTGGCCACTTCAGCTCTGGGCTTAGGTCAGCCTCAGGCTGTTTCCAAACAGAACAGGTTCTGTCCTGGTATAGCTGTGCCCTGAGCTGTCCCATCTGCTTTTGCTGAACCAATTTATTTACTCCCAAGAATAAACTTGAGATGGATTCCACCTGTTTCAGGCTTCAACTCCAGTGCCATCTCCTCCTGTGGATGTTGCCACGTTCCTTGCTTTCCCATCACCAGAGAAGCTGCTGCGACTAGGACCAAAGTGCTCTGTGCTGATAGCTCAGCAGGTGGGTGAGCTGGTGCTTCTCTGGGCTTGATTTTTTTCTCTCAAAATTGTTTAATTGCCAGAGATGATAACTTGACCTAGATTTGCATCTTTTCTCCAATGATCCCAAAGAACCTTATGGAAGCAAATGATGCAGATAATGCTTAAACTGGCATCAGAGCTTCTACATAAAATAATAGTGTTTGTGTTGCTTGTGCCTTGTGGTAGGGCCAAGGCAAAGCTGATTTCAGTCAGCTGAAGAGCAATTCTTTCCGCAGCCCTAGTAGAGACCCATGTTGTGTAGCTGTCTAGCAGTTAACTGATCTCTATTTATTTCCTCTTTCAGACAGATATCTCTGATGTAGAGAAAGTAGTTACAACCCTCCTAAGGATATCCTCAGTCTTCAAAGATGAGGCCCCAGTGAAAACAGCAGTGCATGAAACAACAGGTGATGGGCCTTTCTTCACTTTGTGATGTGACCTGGTTCAGTGCCACAGGCGCCACTGCAAGGTGCACAAGGCCCCTGTGAGCCGGGCCATTTGGCCTTTTGTCCCTGGCAGATAACAAAGTTCCAAGCTGTGCCCTGCTGTTGTGTAGAGTGGAAGATTCATTCTGAACCTGGCATATTTTGTGGTGCCAAAGCCTGTCTCTGTTGTGTGGCCCAATGCTGCCCTTACTGCATCTTCTTGATGCTGGGCTGTCCATAGCCAGTAGTTCTGTGTTTTAAGGCCAGTTACCTTTACAAGGCTGTTTATTTAAAAAGTGTTTTGCAGGAAGTGCCTCCCTAGTGTAGTATTATGAGATTGTAAAGAGAGACCTCCTAGTTGATGTCTCGTATCTTTAATTTCTTCAGGAAGCAGAGATTTCCAACATGGGGCAAGACACAGAAACCAATCTTCAGAGAAAGGACCATTTCTCACACTACATTGGAGTAGTAGTTTGGGTTAGGTCTGATTAGTCTGTGGACTACTAGTATATCCCTTCATGGTTTTGTTAGGAAATAGGAATTTCCAAACAATCCTGGGCATTTGACCACTGCCTTTCATTTTTTTCCAATCTCCCAGCAGTTCAATTCTCCCACACATGAGCTACCCATCATCATTGTTCAAAAGAATTGGATCAATTATTTTGAAGACCACTTCAAGTGGTGTACTGTGCATTTCCCTAGTTTGGAATTCGCAGACTTGGTGAAACTGTTTTACAAACAGTAACACAATAGCTCTCTGCAGTTGGTTATGGGTTGAATCAGTGAAAAATAGTCAGGTGGCTCCTCACTGAGTTACTGCACCTTGGCTCATGCCTGTTATGAGTGGTCTCCAGTAAAAAATGGAACAAAGGATATTAGTGTTGTCTCGAGTTTGTTTGTTTACATATTTATTCCTGCTTCTTCAGGAAAGGTAGAACCTGGCAATTACTTTCTTTCCATAAAAGCAGCCATCAGCTGACAGTGAGGCCCTGGTTAATGTCTGGCACTGTTCTACAGCCACTCCAGTGAATTCTGCCCATTCTAAGAAAACAGAATTGTCAGAGGTCAAAAATGGGTTACCTTGCTACCTTGTACGCATGAGAGATTAAATCACTGGTTTGCCCATTGTTTGTGGCATAGCATTGGTCCTGAGGGAGCCCAGAAAACAGCTGAACAAACTTTCTCATTGTGTTCTCTCATTGTTTGTGGTTTCAAATGAAAGGTGAATTGTTGCTGGCCTTTAAGAAGTCAAGGCTCTGCCTCTTGATGAGCTCTAGCTCATCTGCTCATGTTTATATGCATGTTTATATGTATGTATGCTCAAATGCACTGAGCAGAGCAGCTGGTGGTGTATAGGAGTGGGGGGGTATTGCATGTGAAGCTTGGCAGTGTGGGAATTCTCATGTGGGCTTTGTGTGTTTTGCTGGATATTTTAAATGTTGTTTTTTTCTTCTTTACGCTTAAGAGGTTTTACCTGTCTTAATGTTTCAAAGCTTATAGCTACAGAGACAAATGAAATCTTAAGAGATACTCTATCACAAAACTGATTTAACAGCTGAGTTTCTGTATGATCTATTTTAATCCTGAAATCCATGAATGTCCTTTTTTTGTGTTGATTAAACTAATGTGCTTATCTCTTTAGATGCCTTGATGAAAAAAGCCTTCAGTTCTGCCACATTTAATTCAGATGCATTCATCTCAAACCTCTTGGTCCACATGGGACTGCTGAAGGTGAGAAAGCAGGAAAGAGTTAAGTCATGGTCTGTTTAGGCTGTTGAAGGCCAGACTGGCAGGATTTTGGGTAATTATGTTGCCATGGAAGCAGCTGGGTGCCTGTGCATGCCTGATGCCCAGGGACAATGGAAGTCTGCAATTTGCAGTTTCTGCTGGACCTGCAAGGTTGCATTAGGATGAAGGATGTCTCGTTTTTGTACCTCTCCTGCTTAATGTGCTCTGCATTTTCAGTCATTCCCTGAAGGTAGGGAGGCTCAGGTAGGGCAGTAATGCTGCTGCTGGACTGTGGTGTCTATAAAAGCCATGTCAATGTTAGTAGTTATTGGGGTCCTTTAGGGCATTTCTTGAGACCATGTCTCAAAATGTGTATCATCTACTCATGCCAGATCAGTGGCATTCAACTTCATGCTTTGGAGACTCCTTGCCAAATGTTAGTGTTAAGTAATTAGTTGCAAGGAATAAACTCATTGTGAGAAGATGGAGGGTCAGTAGGAAGCCTGTGATTTTCATAGAATTAGTAGCTTTATTTTCAGTGAGGTGGCTGTGGAGTGGTTCTCTCTGCAAAGCCTTAAACACCTTTGCCTGCTTGAGCTACAAGGGCTAGTGTTTCTCACTGCCTTAAGGCCTGGAAGCTGGGAATATAAGCTTGGACGAAGACAATTCTAAACTACAGAAAAGCCATAAGCTGTTACAGCAGCCTGCTATTAAGCAGGTTTATGAATGTCCTTCTGGTAGTATCCAATTTGGTGTTCAGACCCTCACTGACATGCGTGGATATGACTTCATTTCCTAAAAATCAGTTTTGCCTCTCCCTATATTCATTGCATACTGGACCTGCACTGAGCTTCCCACTCCCAGAAAGGCCAGTGGAACCAAGGTGGCATTTGGTTCTGCAGAATGCCTGTTATGAGCACTGCCACCTACCTCTTGCCCATATGGAAAATGGCAATAAGCATGAGGCACAAAGCACAAACCTGTGCTCCTGAAGAATTCTTTCAGGCTGGGAAGTGGCACTGAGGATAAAGCCTGGGAGGATCAGCCTGCTGATCCACATCTGTGATGTGCCTAATTCATCCCCAGTCCCCTGCATGTGGAGAAGGGGCATACTCCATTTTCAGTCCTGTGTAGCTGGAAGCATGTGAGCAACAGATATTTTTAATAGTGTGAACTCCAAGGTCATACAGCAGGAATACAGGTCTGGGCCCTGTTTGCAGAGTGAGGAGTTTTGTTGAAATGCCAGGAGAGAAATAAATCAAAACAATGTAAGATTTGGGACATGCAGGGTAACAACACATTAGGAGTAAGAATAACTTAGGCATCATGTAAGCAAGGGGTGGCTGTTGGCCTTATCTGGTACATAACTGTGAGACCAGTTCTGGGAACACTGCGTCATGTTCTGGAGGGAGCCTGTCAAAGAGCTGGAGGTGGTATAAAAATGAGCTACAGAATAATACAATAAAAATTGTTAAGGCAACTGAATTCTTTATGGACTGAAGTCTGGTGAAATTCCTCAGGAGAGCACTTTGACACAGAGCCTCTGAGAAGATGTGGCTGTTTCACTTGCAGGTTCACTACTTCCCTTTCCCTATTAGTACTACTGTCAGTTGATGAGTACTAGAATGTTCTTGATGCATTATTTCAGGTGCTGGGAGACTATGGGATTGGCTGCCTTTGTCTTGTACTTAATCTAGTGACCAGCTTTCTCTCCTGCAGCGTGTGGGAGCACTTCATTCAGAAGAGAATTCCTTGTCTGTGAATTACAGTGGTTAAATCAAATCCCCTTTGTCTGATGTCTGATTTCTTGTCCATTTCTCAGAGTGAAGAGAAGATCAAAACTGTACCAAGCCTCTATGGTATTCTTATGACCTTAAACCATATGGTCCAGCAGGATTATTTCCCTAAATCCCTGGCCCCAGTTCTCTCAGCTTTTGTTACAAAGTGAGTATTGTATTTGCCATGCAGTCTTCTCTGTGGGAGCTTGTGCAACTCTTTGAGGGTTAATATCTACATGTAAGCTGTTGTGAAAGCCCACTGAATGTCTGTTCTGAAAGTGAGAATTAACAGTTTAATAGGCCTCTATTTTATCTTGTTTACTGCAGTATGTGAGGTTCAGAGTTAAAAAAAAAAACTCCTAAAGAGGGAAAAGTGGGAAGTTGGCTTTGCAAGGAAGTGGCTCTGAAGGAGAGACTGCTAATGCCTCTCACAGAAGAGCTGTTTTGAGCTTAAGGAAACCTGCTGGGTTTCTGGCCACTGCATGAGTGAACTGTGCATACACTGGATCTAAGTATGCCTTCCAAGTCCTCCTTCAGAGTTCAGAGGGTCAGCAGAGCTCTGCCAGAGTTGTCATGCTGTGTGACACTGAACACCAGCAGATGAAAACTGCAAAACACAAAGACCGAATTTGTTTTTAAATGGAACTTCCTACTGTGACAGCAACAAAGTTAGTGATTTTTCTGAGAACTGAATGGGGAGCATAAGTACTGAAGAAGTTACTTTTACTGACTGCCTGTACTGTATGTTGTTACATCCACAAGAGGTATAGAACCAACCCCTGCCCCCACCAGCTTTTAGCTTTTTTGATGTCTTAAATGGCTATGGAAACCATATCTCTACTGAATTAAATCAGTGTCAACTTCAGTATTGATATTTAGGGGGAAAACCCCCACCAAACAAATTTACAATAGGATTGCACACCACTGTTCAACAGTCAGAGGAGAAGCAGTCCAAAAATGTTACCCAGGCAAAACAGCAGAGGCCTGAAATCTGTTTGGAGCTTGGTGGCTGGCTCAGCATGGACCATGTGCTGTGTAGGGTGAGAGCAGGTGCCAGAATGAGGCTTAAGCCTTCCTGAATTTCATGGTATAAGGGTTGGCAGAGCTGCTGAGGATCCCTTGCTGGTGAAAGGTGGAGGCATCAGACAGTTGTGGTCAGTATGAAACATGGACAGTAGGAATCTGTCAGATACTGCTGGTCTGTCTTGGTCCTACTGGGCTTGGAAGCTGGCCAGTTGTGATGGGGGGAAAGAATTTTTCCAAGCATTGGTGGGGCTGAAGCTGTCAAAACTGATATGGACACAAACCATACTAATGTCAGCTTTGGAAAATGAAGCATCTTGTTTACACATGTGCAAATGCTAACTGGAGGCCCTTCTTGTGGAACACTTCACCTGCTGCCTCCTCTCTTTGTGTTGATCAGGTTAAGGCACTTAACCTTGCCAGTGACCATGTGCTTTGCCAATTGAGCAAGTATTCCTCCAACTCAATCATTATAGGTTTAAGCAAGTACCAGGACTTGCCATATCACTGAATTTCTGTTCTTTCCTACACTGATGCCTTGCTCTTGCTTATTGATCAAGCCCCAGCCCTCAAAATGGAATTTAAATTGCTGGAAGCTGAGAGTACAGGAGAAAGGACAGTCAAATGCCCCAAACCAAAGTCTAATTGTTTATGTCAGGTAGCAAGGCCCAGAGTAGCCTCTTAATTCTAAGTGTCCTAACACATTTTGTTCAGAAAAGACACTTGTCTCCCCTCTTCCTGTATATGGGCATGTAGGCTTTTCTCAAAAGATGTTTTTAAGCTGTAGCTGATAAAATAAAGAGTAAAGTTTTTGTCTTTATGAATTCATCAACAACAACCCTATTGAAGCCAGAGCCAGCATTTCACTGCAAGAAAAAGAGGGGAGAGTCTCTTGGTGGAAGGTTCAGACTGTTCATAGGCTCTGTAGAAGCTGAGTGAGAGCTGAGAGCCTCCCTTAGTGAAAGGCAGATCTTCCTGCCTTCCAATGGTACAGACCAGTGCTAATCCAAGCCTCCACTGGCCCTGGTGCTATGAAATGCTTGGAGCTGAGGTTTGCTGCTTTACAAACTTGTTGCAAGCTGTGATTTTATAGGGAAGCTTTTGTCCTGTGCTGCATAATAAAGTTCATACTAGATACAAGCAGTCTATCTCGGTTATATGAACATAGGCCTTTCCCTTAAGGGAGCAAGGACACCAGCTCTTAAATCTGTGCTTGGGTAAATGTAAACAGTTCAAGAACCCCCCAGTCCAATTTAAAACAGCCTGGTGTGGTTTCACCCCAGCTGCCACCAAAGCCCCATACAGCCATTTACTCTCAGCCCGGTGGGCTGGGGAAGAGCAGGGAAAGACTGAAAGTGGGCAAATGGGGCTTGATGTGAAGGTGGGTTAATAGGTAAAGCAAAAGCTGCATCTGCAAGCAAAGCACAACAAGGAATTAATTTATCACTTCTACCACCTCCAGGAAAGCTCCATCATAGCTTCTTCCTTCTGCTTTATCTGATGAGTATGATGCCATGTGCTATGGACTATCCCTTTGGACAGCTGGGGTCAGCTGTCCTGGCTGTCCCCTCTGGCTTCTTGTGCACCCCTGGCCTACTTGCTGCTGGGGTGGGGTGAGAAACAAAGTGCCTTGATGCTGTGTGAGCCCTGCTCAGCAGCAACTGAAACATCCCTGTGTTAGCAGCACTGCTTCCAGCACAAATCCAAAACACAGCCCCTCCTGTGAAGAAAATTATCCCAGCCAACACCAACACACAGCTTCTCAATTAACCTCTATTCCTTGTCTCTTCTTGGAATTCAGTCAGAATAAAATTGCAATCTTAAAATTAAACCTCTGCCTGGTTAACCTAGTAATGTTCAGAACTCATCTGGCCTCTGTTTCTGCAACAAATCCAATTCCACTCTGTCAAACCTGTGATTCCTTCACTTGCAGAAAACTAATGTGCATTTTTGTGATATTTTCTATTTTTCTTTTCTTCTTTTGGTATGCAGTTAGATCTTCTGGGCTTTTAGAGCTGTAAAGTTCTTGTACCTGCCCAGGCCAGAGCTCTGCTGTCTTTCACTGCAAGGGGCTTCTGGAACAGGCACTTACCTCCTTCCTTTTGTGACAATTTGTTGTTGTAGGCAGTGTTCTCTATTCAATAATAATTACAGAATTTTGGATACAGACTGTAAACAGCATCCATCTTACTCTGCTTGCTGTCAAGCCTTATTTGGGTTTTTTGGACGCAAGAGGGTGCTGTGAATCCACATGTGCTTTTCTATAATTTTTTAAGTGGAAATACTGACAGTATGTGGATGTCTGCCTGCCCACCTGTGACTTGCTGGAGGTGATGGGTTTGTGTTTGGTTGGTTTTTTGGGATATTTTCTTTAATGTTGCTCTTTGCTGTTGAATTGCCTCACATCACTGGTCTCTTCCAACAGTCTGTAGCATAGAGGGGCAGGCTGGTAACTCCACAGCAAATAAGGAGAATTTTATGGCTGGAGGAGGCTTAGTGTCAAGAGAGGGGGCTGAGGGATCTTGTCTGTGATCAACATCAGTGGTCCAGGTTCTCTAGTTCCAAAAATGGGCAGCTGCCTGGATGGAACCAGCTCCCTCATTGCAAAAAGGGCTGGGTCTTCCAGAGATGAGGGCTGAAATATATCTCCAGCACTTTGAAGATCAGCTCCAAGCTGTGATTCTGGGACACTGTGTGTTCAGTATGAATGGTCTTGGGGGGAATAAAAAGGGTTAAGTCTTCTCCAGGATGTGCTTCTGTTAAAGAGCAGCAGCCATGGAGTGAAGTACCAAACAACCTCTTGGTTGTGCTCTACACCTGGAGGTGAACTCCTTGCTCCTTCATAGAAATTCCTCTCTTTATTTCAGCTCACCCCTTTCCCCAAATTGAGTAGGCTTCACAGCTGTGCATTGTTAAAGGTTATTTTGCTGAGGTGAGGTGGGAGAGAGGTAAAATGAATGATTTCTATTCTCAGAACAGTGGAAAATGTTGGATTAAAATTCTTTGGAGGAAGTTCCCTAATGGATGGATTGAGACTGGTAAAAGTTTCAGTGATGCTGAGCCAGCAATTAGCCTGCAGAAACAGAAATATACATTACTGGGAGGCAATGGAAACCTTACAGAAATTTAGCCTCATGTTAACCCTGCTGTGAGTGTATTTCCATGGTTTAATTTCAGGGAGCAGGTTATTCTGTGTAAATATGACTTAGCTATTGCAACCTCTGTCTTGGGCCCTTTCAGGTGATGTTCTGCATGTTCTGTGGGCTGTTTGTAAGGCGCCCTGAAAGGTGACCCTGTTGCATTTTTCCCAGCCTGGAAATGAAACTTGAGATAATTTTAGTAAGGAGGTAATATAAAAGGGGATCTTCATTTGAAGACCTCCAGAGGCAGTTATGGAAAGATGTCCACAAAAGTTCTTTCCCCCAGGGGTGAGTACATTTCATAGGTTTTAGAAAACTAGCATATTTGATAATAAGCACCAATTAGGAGGACAAGTGGTGATGCAATTCCCCCCAGGTTAAGCCCCTTCTCTGGAACCTCCCCCTTCAGCACTGGCTGTACTTTGTCCATGAAAATGTATCTTGGTTCCCAGGAAGAACCAAGATAGTATGGAGCCTTGTACCTCCTGAGGCTTGGAGCTCTGGAATTTGTTTTGTCTTTCTGCTTAAGGAAAGGCTATGGAAAAGTACTGGGAAAACTGGTCACTAATACAATAGACCACAGAGCTGCAAATGCATGTGTGAAGATTACAGAGAACATATAAAAGAAAAAAAGGCAAAACCTAAACAGCGTCAGCCCAGCAAAGCCAGTCAGGTGTTACTTGACATCAGGGAAGAGTAACAGGAGGTTATGCTGCCTCTTTTAAAGACTTTAAAAGTCCTGAGACCAAAGTCATCATCAGATAGCTAGCAGATGACTTGGTGAGAAAAGATTGGAGTGCTCACAGGATCATCTCCTCTGTTTTGGGGCTCTAAACAGTGAAATTTTATGGGAAAAACCCTTTGCCAGAAGGGAGGGAAGGGGGTTTCCACCTCCATCATTCTACCCAGAATGAGACACTGGGCTGTAGAGATAAAAGTCAGTAGCAGATTGTTTATAGTTATGGAAATAAATGTTCTGATTCTTGGCCATTGGCTTCCTGACTTGGACTCTCAGGAGAGAGTTTTCCACAGCAGGCTCTGAATGGGAAGCAGAGATCTGGGCAGCAGTGATGGAATGGTATTGGAAAAGGTAACGGGGCAAAATCTGTAGGTTTTGGGGCATACACATCCAATGCATTGGAAACAGTGTTTATTTGCTTAGTCAAAGGCAGACACAAAGCCATTGTTAAATCAGTACTTTAAATCTCTCTCTCCCTTCTTTCCACAGACCCAACCGTGCTCTTGACTCCTGTTCATTTGCTCGCCACATGCTCTTACAGACCCTCCACCAGCTGTAGGAGACCAGAGCTGCCCTTCCTTCCTTCCTTCCTTCCCCATGGGACTGCCATCAGCAGAGAACTCGGAGCTGCATAGTGGGAGAGGATCCCA
Organism: Molothrus ater; assembly: GCF_012460135.2. NCBI lineage: Eukaryota > Metazoa > Chordata > Aves > Passeriformes > Icteridae > Molothrus > Molothrus ater. The sequence continues at coordinate 49,088,506 of NC_050482.2, forward strand.
GAGCCCATACAGACATGCTGTCCTTTTTTTCCCCCTGTAGGATATCTGTCCTTCCTTCTGCTTTCATAAACTTGAACAAATCCCGCTGAATTGTCTTCCTACTCCTCTTGAAGTGATTCCCTGGTCTGTAGGGCAGGTGCTTACGCTAAAATAAGTCTGTACTGCTGTGAGCTCAGCATGAATTGAAGAGTTCTCCATTTTGGTTGCATTGCCAAGGATGCCAAGACTAACACGGGGCCCAGAAGAGCTCTCATCTGGATCAACCCAGTTGGGCGTTCTGTTTTATTGGACTTTGACTCCTGCCTTATAGCATTTAGCACTGTGCCAGAGGGAGGCTGTGCTGCTGCTGCCCTTCTTCTCTGAGCCACAGGGGTGAGGTGTGATCCCCTTTGGTTCTTCTTCCAAGTCTGTTGTCAAAGGCAGTGTGTGGCTGATTTTTATTTTAATGTCCTCTTCCCCTTCTGCTGTGGCTTGGAGTATTTGTGTAGTGTGGTTGATCCTGGTGGCCATTGCTTAAAGGAATGAACATATTTTATTGTAAATTTTTTTTTTGCCATTGCCTGTGGTGTTTATTCTTCCTGCCCTTTTCCTTCTCACCCTAATTAAATAGACTTGGTTTGGAAATGAATACAATCCATGAAATCCCTGTGGAATGTGTCCCTTTCTCTTCCCTTTGCCAAAACCTGGGTCTGTGTACACTGTTCACATGTTTAAAAGCCAAGCACATGTAAAAATATGGAGAGAGAAGGCTGTGCTTTTCTCTTGGACTGAACAAGTAGCAGCAGATGCCCCTAAATCTGTCTGGAGGATTGTCCATGTGTCCATACAGCCCTGTGAGCCACCATGACATTCCTCCATACAACTTACAAATGTTTATGTCAATTGCCTGAAAAGTTATGTAAATAAAAATTAACTCCACAGCCTTATCATCATTTCTAAAGCCTACACTGGGATTTGGAAGCCTATTTTGCAGCTTTATGTGATTGCAGAGTTTGCAGTGGAACACAAAATGGGACTGGAATGGAGCCTGGTTTGTGTGAGGAGAGAGGCACCAGTCAAGTGACCAGCCAAGCTATCGAGTCACAAACCTTGTTTGTGCAGCACCCCATCTCTTCTCTTGGTGGTCTCCTGCTCCTGTCCAAAACAGGAACGTGGCAGAGGAGCATATTTCCCTCCAGGCATCTTCAAATTCCTATTTAGCACAGTCTAAACAGGAAAAGCAGTGCCAACACTTATTAGCAGTAGCCTGCTACTCAGCTGTAAGTAGTGTGAGGCAAACATTGAACTTGTTACTGTCCCACATTCCCAGGATGAGGTAAATTCAAGCCCTTCATCTCATTGGCTAAAAAAACAGGCTGGAATTCACAGGAATATCCACAGGAACCTGGAAATGTTAAGAATGACTGGATTGAAAACTCCATCACAAATCTTTCTGGTGTGACCTCATGCACAGCCAAGATTTGGCCAGCCCATGTCTTGCTGGATTTCCCTCTGGAAAACTGTGACTTGATGCTCTGACCATTTGAATGCTGATTTTTTCTCTGCCTCTTATCAAATTGCATGGAGTAGTTCTTGAATTTTGCAGTGGTTGTGAGAAAATAAATGTAATCAAAGGGCCAGATCTGTTAGGCAGAGCTCCATGGACTTGGTGAGGTTGTACTGCCCTTGCATTCATAAAGGTTAGATGGTTACAGACTCAGGAGAGCAACATCACATTTAGGGCTTTGGCCAGAGTCCAAATTGGTGTGGTCAGTCTTGCTTTCTTCAGAATTTGGGCTTATTAGCTTATATCTACTAGCCCTTTGTAAATATGGAAAATAATATTTTTAAATGTGGCCTACTTAGCAAACCAGAACACACAGCTTGCAAAAATGTGTCTGAGCTTTGCTCAGTGGCTTTGTGTGGAGTCCTCTGATTTTGCACATCTACAACTTTCATAATGTACTGTGGTTGTGGGTGCAAAGCTCACAAGCAGGTGAGGAAAATGGAAGCTCCAGCTCAGATTCTCAGCCACAGTTCTCAGACTGCAGATGAGAATTTCTTTCGACAAATAGGGAGGAGTTAGGATGTTGTGATGTATTTACAACAAGACAGGACAGCAACACCTCTCTTGTGGGCCTCATTTTCTTGAAGATGAGAAGAAAATAATTCTGGATTAATTTTGGCTTGTTAGAACTGCCAGAGTCCCTCACTCTTCCACAATTTCATTCACCTTCCTGAGGAAAGAAGCCTTTGGATCCAGCAGCTGACAGGAAACACAATCAATGATCATTATTTGTATAATTTAAAATTACTTTCTCTTCCTTTCATTTGGGAACACTTGCACTTTCTCCCTGTGTCCCTGAGTTCAGCTGAGCAGCAGCCAAACGACATCACTCAGTAATTTCATTTGTCTTTTAGAAGGGCAAGACAAGCAAGAGAGCAAGGCTGAAGTAAGAAGGGCTTCTCTGTGATAGAGCTGGAAAACCTGAATTTCAAATTAATCTAAGAAACACAAGAAAAAATATTTAATCTTCCTGACTGTAGGATGACCAGGAGCAAAAGAAGAAAAAATGATGGGTGGAATTTTTTAAGCTCATTAATACCTTTGGAGGAAAGTTTGCTGTAAAACATCATCTCTGACTTCTTGCAAGGCTGTGAAACTAACAGAGGTCCTAAAATACAACAAATGCTGAAGAAAAGGCATAAATGGGAAAGCCAATTTCATCAAACTTTCCAAAATCATGCTACCAGTTAATTATTCACTCTTTTCATTAAATCACAGAATCCCAGAATGGTTTGGGTGGAAGGGACATTAAAGCTCATCTCATTCCCCTCATGGGCAGGGACACCTTCCACTATCCCAGGCTGCTCCAAGCCCCATCCAGCCTGGCCTTGGACACTTCCAGGGATCCAGGGGCAGCCACAGCTTCTCTAAGCAACCTGTGCCAGGACCTCACCACCCTCACAGGGAAGAACTTTTGTCTTCAAGAAAAATTACCCAGCAGATCAAAGTTTTTCACAATTCCCCTTTTTAAAGCAGCCAGGGAAAAGCTCACCTAGGAAATTAAAAATTCTTCTTAAAAATGTATCAATTTCTACTTTCCAAGTGAATAGAGGATATGTGACAATGCCACACTTCTTTTTACAAAGGACTGGTTTTTTTATTTTCAGGGAAAGATTCATATTTATGTGATTCCCCCCTAAAAGAAACAGAAAATTAGATAACACAAATATGCAGTGATAAATCAGTTAGAGTTATTCTACCTAAAATTTATATCCACGAGCTATGAAATAATAAGCTTGAACATCATCCTATACTCATCTACCCCCAGAAAAGTTATTTACCATTAGCAGCCATCAAATCCCATCTCAGAGCTCTGCGTGGAGGGATTCCCATTCTTCAGAGGTCTGCTGCAATCCCAAACTGCCCACATGGTGTGACTCAGCTTTTAAAGGTAATAACAACCTAGTTTTGTCTGTCTTCAAAGAAAAGATCTTTTGGGGGGGATGTGGTGTTGGTAGTATTTGGGTTTTTTTGATAGGTGACAGTGACAGATTTTTTTTATATTGATTGTGGATACTGATTCTCATTGTTTCTGAAGAAGAACCCCCATATTCTAGATCTCCCATTTAGATCTCAAAGTGCTGAATAAAGGTGGATTCCTCTATGGTTTAGACCTGGCTTTGCCTGTTGCTTTCAGGGAACATAAAATGTTTCTCATTTTAGGTTTTACTAACTCCTTCCAGAGCTGATTTATGTAAATAACTTGTATATCTCCTTCCCTGGCCTTGCTGGCTGCCTCTGTTCTGCTGCTGGTTTTAATTCAGGGTGTTAACTTCAATTCAAGAGCCCGTTTGCTTGAGGGTCAGCAGAGCTCCCAATGAGCACAATCACACTTAGACTTTGCCTCTTGCACTCCTGTGATCTGGGGATAAAGGGAAGTAAAGTTCTGATCTGGGACCTTGATTCTTTAAATTGCTAACACATACTCCCAGATCCAACATTCTGAAAGGCTGGGTTTATGGGTATGAGTTCTCTTTGGTCCTTGTGTTGGGATTGAAATTTGTTCCTTGCATTTGTTTGGCCTTTGAAAAGGCTGGATAAACTCCTAAAGTGGGTGATGTGGAATTGTCAAAATAGCTCCTCTGATCTCAAACAGATGAGATTTGTGGTTTTTTCAAGCTCAGCTAAACCTGTTCAATAACTGCTGCCACAACCTGCCACTCCAGTGGGCTCTGGGAATGCAGGGATTCCTCAGGACTTCTGGTGGGATAGCAAAGGCCAAAAATGACAGTGGCTCCATCCTCTGTGGCATATTCAAGTCTAGATCCTCTGACACCAATGGTGTAGCTCCTCTGGTTATCTGAAATGTCTGTGAAAGTTAATACACTTTTGCCCATCATGAAATTTATCCTGCATTTTTCCAAAATGTAATTATTTACCAAAGTGGGCTGTCCTGGTGTTGGATTTTTTGAGCCTCTGTGTCTTAAGTCCTGAAATATTTGGAGTTTATTTTACTGAAAAGAATACTTACAGTGTATAGTGAAAGCATTGGCTTCTGACTGCCAGCTCTCATTCCACCAGTTCAATCATGAGGTGGTTAAGGGTTATTTATAGCTCTTAGACATTCCTTAGGGATGAACTCATCCACTGAAAAAGCAAGCAGCCATGGTGCTCATGGGTAATTTATAGCAATTTTTAAGTTAGGAGAAAACTGTGATCTCATACTACAGGGTGAAAACACTGCATGGCAATGGGATTTGGTTGGGATGCTGACATACTCTGAGGAAACAGATCCACTGCATGCAGGTACCTCTGAGCTGGGAAAGGCTCAGCTACCTGTCCCTGTCCTAAGGAATTATGTAACTTTTTCTTCTCTCATCCTCTAATAGCGCAGACACAAACTGAGTCAAAAAGAATTTTTTTCCCAGTACTTTCCACTTATTCTTGAATTTAATTAAAATAATTAATTCCACCAGGGTTGGAATACATCATTTTACAGGAAGCAGAAACTCAGGGTCTACTTCCAGCAAGATGTTTCTAAATTTTAAATCAAATATTTAAATTAGATGGGTTTTTTATATATACCACACTTCATTGCCTTTAATTAAAGTGCACATTTACCTCACTCTGGGTGTACAGTGAAATCCAGCCTGGGTGTGATGTCACTACATGACAGAGAACCCATCACCTGTCCTGTGAAGTTGTGTGACTGCTGAGATCTTCTTTGGCCTCAGGATCAGTGCTGGGTTCAGTACATGTCTACTAATTTTAAATAGACCTTTTCTCACATAAAACTGAGTCCTGCCACTGTAGGTTATAGAGAATGGGAGTGAACCTCTGTGAGCAGCCTGTCTGGCTCTAGATATGTACTGCTGTGCCATGCAATAGCCATAGATCTGCAGTGGAGGCAAGGGACATATCTTTATGGACCTCATGGAAATACCTTGATGACCTCATGTAATCCATTTATACTCTGAGTCATTAAAATGGTTTCTTCTTATAAAAGTTATCTTTGCTAGCAGAGGAATATTTGGGCAAATGCTCCCTCTGACAATCAGTGTGCTTTGGATCAGACTTAAACCACACGTATTATTCCAACTTAACTTTCCTTGACTCCTACTGAATGATTTGCCCCCAAAATAAAACATCTGACTCTCCATAAAACTGCAAGTGGTGGTGAAATTCCTGTCAAGCACTGGAGGTCCAGTGTGCTCCTCAGGTTCATTGTAAATTACTCTGGAACCTGCTATGCAGAAATGAGATTTTGTTCCACGTGTGGCCCACCAGTGGATTAGAACAAGAGTCTACTGTCAGTAGATCAGATTTATTGGACAGTGTCCTTCCCATCAATGGAAAAAGTTAGGGGATCTATAAATCAAAAAAAAGATTTGACAACACTGCACTGTGTCCAAACATCAACATCTAAACAAGTTGGCTTTCAATTTGTCCGTTTTAGTAATAGAGTAACTTAGAGCTGACTGTAAGGTATTTTCTGTGAGTGTTAAGGGACTTACTGAAGGAAAATGAAGAGCAATGGAAGGGCAGAATGAAGGACAGATGAATTTCATAAAGCTGTGGTTCAACTCATGCACACTTGTTTAGCTTTTCTTTCAATGGAAATAAGTTACAGGAGGGGATGATTCAGAACAGATCTCGCTCTGATGTGGCAGTAAGGACTGAAGTCCCTGATCAAGGAAGTAGGCATTGCTCTTAGGTCCTGCAGTTTAAATTGGAATAAAATGTATCTTGCTGTAGCAGTTAAGACAGCAAACTCCACCAGTTCCTCCAGTTAAATCCACTTCTGCTCAAGCCTCCTAGAGGCTAATGCAATTCAGACCGTGTGTCATTCTATTTCTCAATCATTTTATTTCATTTAGCCACATTTTGCTAGTCAGCATTTGTTTTTGCAACCATAGTGATGAAATGTATTTATTGGCTACATAAGCAGGGGCCTGGCTTGGTCAAATTTCAATAATTCAGAACATCTCCTGTCCATAATACTAATAATTGAAATTTAAACTAATTTTGTTCTGTAATCAAATCTCTAAATTTGGGATTCACTAAGAAGATATGAGACTATTTATCCACAGTTCAATATTTCAGCCAGTATCTTGCTAATAATTTTGTCTGATTTTTTAGGTTATTGTCATTTGGTAACTGTAGTTCACATTTCCATTGTGTTTGCATCTTCTACTGTAGAACAATATAAGTTTAATCTGTTTTTATATTGTTATGACAGTGATGCCACATACTTATTGCACTGACAATTGATATTTAGAATATATTTATTGGCTAGTCTTTAAGCTGGCATTGTCCTTCAGTGCTGTTGGAAATATCCTTGTAACCAAAGAATTCTCAGGCTCAGAGCAAGTTGTTTTCATTACAAAATACAATCACCCTGTATCTTTTATTGTAGGAGACATCAAATCTTATTTGGTTTTTATCTCTGGGTTTAAATTTTTTTTCATCATTATTTTATTTTTTTTAATTCCCTTCACTTTTTTACAAATAATCACAGACTTATGAAAACTCTCTAAATTTTACATTTGTCTCAGCTATTTCTGTGTTGCAAAATGCTGTATAAAACATACTCTTAAAAACCCTGATAAGGAACTTTAATACCTTTAAACTGTGTTGCAGAGGACAGAACATTTTATCCTCTGTTCTTCATACAACTTAATCCCCTTTTAATCCATAAACAATTACAGACAATTACAAATGTCTTCAACTACCTCAAGGGAAAATGTCCATATGATCAAAATTCAGGATATTTAAAATCAGTAGCCTTATGATGACAGAAATATCCATAATATCCATAAATAGAAATATCCATAAACAGAAATGTCCAGAAATAGATGCTGAATTCTCAGAAGGAAGTCTGTATTAAAAAGGAAGATGTTTTGCTGATGTATTTATGTATTGATTTAATTTTAATATATTATCAGTCTGAAAATGCCATGATCCTAAGAACATGTTTGAAAAGAGAGATGTGCTTTATCACACCAATATTAAGATTGCTTAATTATTTGATAAGGCTGAATATTCAGCCATAGAAATGATACAGTGGAAATCAAAATGGCAGTAATTTGTAGGACTGTCTGATATGTCAGTGGCAAAAGGAAGATTTTTAACCAGGTGGGAAGAAGTGAGAGGTATTCTCTATTTTTTGTCTAAGTATTTTTGGAGTGGGTACCCACAGCTGGCACTCTTGAGTCTGGTCCTCCACCTTCCTCCCTCCAGCTCTGTTTGCTGCTGTTTTATTTATCCTTTCCTAAGGAGATACTGAAATGAAGCTAGATTTGGAAGAGGGCCTGAATATAATTTCAGCTTGGTTTCAATTTTTGGCAGCTGAACCTGAAGACTTCTGGAAACCATGGAAAATATATAAGCAAGGGAGGAAACCATGGAAAATATATATGCAAGGGAGGTTACTAAGGCCATTAGTCAATTGAGAAACATCCCCTTTTCCCAACCACACAGAGGGGAATAATGAATAATATGGACAGAGCTACTAGTGATGTTAATTGTTGTCACTGCATTGAAGTTGATGAAGAGACAATTATTCAAATTTATTATTTGAACTCTTGCTCCTCTCCATTTCCCATAAGTAGATGTATTAAAAATCTTAATAGAGGACATGGAATTTAAGACAGGAATAACATGTGCCCATGGAATTGACTGAAGCACATTGAAGGAACTCCATTTGTTATTAAAATTTAATTGGACAGATAAGATGCCAGCAAAATGACTGGAAAAGTGTAATTTTCTTTCTCCCCAGAAATATTATTAAATACTAACAGCATAACAGTCCATGTGCCAGATTCCTAAAGGATAATTTCCTTTCTCTGCCTCCCTACAGCTCCTTCCATTCTAAGTACTGCATGTATCCTTTATTTTTTTTCCTTTTATACCATAAAACTCCCCTGTCACTCACTATATTTTATTAGGATACAAAACAGCCCACTCAGCAATTGTTTTGCATTCACACCTTGCATTATCATTTTCTCCCAGCCTCTTCTCTCTGACCCTTATCCCAGGCTTGTATTGTCCCTGTTTGCCCTCTTGTAAACAAACAAACAAACAAACAATTGACAGCTTCTATTTGTGTCTTTCAGACACAAATTTGACAGCTTTTACTTGTGTCTTTGAGCTATTTCTGAACTATTTCTCTCTTCTGACACACAGAAAAGCTGCCACAAATACTTATTTGCAAGTGATACAAACAGCTTTGCATGCCAGCTCTCAGAAAAGTTTCTGTGACTGAGATCTGAACATCAAGACCTGAATCTGGTGCTTAATTCGAATCATCCCAGTGAGCTGGACTCAGGCAATAGTCACCTTTGCTTATGCAGGAACAAATACCCTCCAGGTAATTCCTGGTCCTGTCAAAACAAGGCTATTTCCTACTGTCTGTCTGCACCTTGATTTACTTCAGCTGAATCTGAAAAGGGTTGCATTTTAGGATGTGAAATTAGCAGCAGCTACCTAAAATTTGTGTTTTCTCGGGGAAAAATTTGTGTTTTCTCTGGGTGCTTGTATGTCCCACTTATGACTCATTTTTCAAGGTGAGCAAGGAGGAATTAGTTATGAGTTTGACCCAAAGTACAAATCTGTAAAATTATTATAAAATGTTCATGGGAAGGCATAAGAACTGTCTTTCTAGTAAAAGGAAGGGGAAGAAAGGGAAAAAAACACCCAAAACATAGGAAAAAATCCAATCTTGTACCACCTCATTTAAATCCACACAGGCCAAGAGATGCCAGTGGGAAAGAGACCAAGCAAAAGAGTGGGACTTTATGGATTTTCATGTGTGATTGAACTGCAGGACTTGCTTCAGTAATGTGGGAGAGAAGGACTGAAGCTCCTGCACACACAAAATCTCCAGGTCCATGGAACACCCTGGGGCTCCCAAGGTATTACAGGATCTGTCTCAATGCTTGGTGCAGTAAAACTCCACTGAAAAACTCCTTGTGCTCTACAGAGCTTCTGTATTGGAATTGAAGAAGGGTTTGCAGGCTGGAAATCTGGACCATGTTTTTTTTTTCTCCCTCTGTGCCAGCTGCTGTAGGAAAAGTTGTGATCTCCTGAAAATCTTTCTCCTCAGAAAAAATAGTGTATTTATGTTGTTTGTTTTGCTTGGGTTTTTTCCACTTTCAGGACAAGCAAAAATCTCATTTCTGTTTTAACAGAACTCAAAGGGATATAAAACCACTTGTAAATCCCTCTACTTTCTGAAAAAGGAGTTAAGGGCTTACAAAGTTAAAGAGGCCACTTTAAAAAGAAAACAAAAGATAAAGCACAGCACATGTCCAAGCATTTTGCTGACTATGATGAAATTAGGCATATTCTTAAGTGAAACAGGCAAAATATCCTCGTTCTCCCTGCTGGAAGGTTCAGGGGGGAGGGGGGTGCCAAGGGAAGGCTTTTAAACAAAGCTGTGTTAAATGAGTAATTCCAGTTTCCAGTCACAGTCTATTTATGAGAGAGGGAGGCTGGCCCATGATAAACACATTGGAGAGGAGCCCTTTAGAATTATTTCATGCTTCCATTCCAAACTTTGTGAAGAATATAAATTAAAACCATCCTTCCCTATAAATCCCCTGTGCCCCATAGATCCTGTCTGCCCCAGAGATGCTGAAATCTGAGTGTTAAGAAATTACACATAGCCATCATTGATTATCTTCAAAATATAATTTAAAGTGTTCTTTTAATTCAGGTTTCTTGATGCTGAAACTAAAAGCATAAAGTTTTAACATAATTTAAGTTCAAAGCTGAAGACAAAAACCTGAGAGTTTTATCTTTTGTGCCTCCAGTTCTCCTTTCCATCCCACCCTAGGGAGGAAGGAGTAGTTTTACTGGGAGCACTAAATTGGAGAATACCATTCCCAAACCATGATACGACCCTCTAAAAAAGAGATGACTGAAATATTGTTTTTTCTGTCTGTAGTTAAAGAGAGAAGAAGCAGAACTGAATTACCTGAGCAGAGACTGTTGTCTTGTGGAAATTGGTGGTTTCAAAAGCATACAAGGAGTAGGTAGGCAGTGGAATTAAGCAATATACAGAAAATTTGCCCATGAATCACCGAATATTTGCAAAGGGATTGAAAATCAGTTTCAAATAATTGAATTTAAAAAGTTGTGGTAATGAGCACCTTGGCATTCAGCATCTGTGGAAAGCAGATATTTCTCACCACATTTTTTTCTCTCAAATTTGTTTATGAAAAAGAATGCTTGTAGAGAAGGAAAACACAATTACACCTCCCTTTTTTTTCTTTTATTTCTTTTTAAGTTTCAAGATGCCTCCAGAAACCAGTAATTTGGCAAGACACAGAAGTTAAACTTTTTAAAAACATAGCTTTATTTAGTCATTGTTCTTATTCTGAGAAAGAGAAAATTAACAATAAAAATGGCACTAAAATCAGTCTGGTAGCATGAAAAAGCAGCTCAGTTCAGGGCATCGAGGGTGGTGAGTGGAGAGAAGGCGATCTCATTAACAAAACAAAGCCTGCAGTGTCTTTACACAAGGATGAATTATGTTGACAATCAAGTGAAGGATGCACTTGAAAGGCAAAGGTGCACTGGGATATTTGACTGTGGTGCTCTGAGACAAAGCTTAATTAAAAAACTGAGAGAACAGTCAATCCTCCATGCAGGACTGTGTCCTGCTGCTCCCCACACAATGACTCCTTTATGGGCTGCCTCCTGCTCTCTGTGCTGAGCCCCAGCTCTGACAGGACAGGTATGACTTGGACACTTGAAGATTTTAAATGTCGGGTTGTTTGTTTTTTAAACACACTTCAGATCTCCTGAGCAACACAAAAGATCAGCTTGTTCTAAACTCAGGATTTTAAAATTCCCCTCAAGTATAAAGAAGAAAAATTATTACTTTACTACCTGATATACAAATAAAGCGTCCTTTGAATACAGTTATTGAACCCTGGCAAAATATTAAGATGGGTAATCTGATGCTATTTCCATGCTAAACAGCACTCAAACCCTACTACAGTAATGTGGAAACTTGTGGGCTGATGCAGGGGATATGTGAGGGGGAATTACTGCTCATGATAAAAGCAAAGGAGTGCAGTCAAGCAACAAGACAGGAAAACATGAAATCAATGTATTTCCCTTGTTGTTTTAACAAAGTCTGTTTACTGTGGAAGAAGGAAGGTCTTCAGATTAGGAAATCTCACTTCTGGATTAGGAAACAGCCTCCATCACATCCAGCAGCTTTTCCCAAAATATATTTTTTGATTTTGCCTGAATTCTCCTCTTCTGCTATGAAAGGACTGCTGTCTTAAATGAAAAAATACTACAATGTTTCAGTTTCCAACATACAGAAGTTTTATAGTTTCGTTAAATTGTTGCTTTGGTCTCTGCCAGACACTTGAGTTGTCTGAACACCTGATGCCTGCACTTGCAGTGTCTCTCTCTGCAGAGATCTGGCAGAGGTCCCTCGTCAGCTGAAGCCACCAGAGTTCCACACTGTTAGGAAAATTGATCCACAAACATCAGAGGTTTATGTCCAAAAAGGAGACAGAGGAATCCTTTTACTTTATTCAAATAAAGGGAGAGGCCATGGGGCATTCCCCTGGGATCTCTCAAATTTTTGGAGGATGCAGCCTCCTTTTTATCCTAATTTCCCGGCCGCATTTCCCTTCTCTCTTTCCCCATTGGCTGAGGTACTTGAGAGGTACAGACTTCCTAATACACCTGATACCAAAGATTTCCTTCTAATGTATAACCCTCCCTTTTAATTTTTAATTCTTATGGAATTTAGGGGGTTTTCTTCCCCATTGTTTCTTTCATCTTTCAATGTCTAATTTCATTTATCAGCAAAACTAAAGTTTATTTGTAAAAGCAAATATCTTTTCCATTCATCAATCAGTGGAATCCTTCCCATTGTTTCTTTTCTCTCCCAGTGCTGGTTTTATCTACCAGCAGACCCACAGCTTGTCTGTAAAGACAAATCTGCTATTCCTCTCAACACTAACGCAAGAGGAGCATCTTTGCCTTTGGAGCGGGATCTCTGCTTGCTGTGAAAATTGCCCTTCCCATGCATTTTGTTGAGTCAGCTCAAAGCACAAAGTGCTTATTTGTTTTCCCATCCAATGTTGAACCTCACTCAACAAATAATGAATCATGGGTGTGTGCTTTAACCCTTTCTCACCTTTACCACTTGCTAATTTTGGAACTTGCAGTTTATAATTATAGCACTGAGCTGGGGGTCTTGGCTTGGGAAATGAGAATATTTTGAAGGGAAGTTTAATAGCTGCATCTTGGTTGAATACACCATGAAGAGTGCATTCTGACCTACATTAAAAGCTTAGAGAACCTTTCATTCTACAAATGAATAGAGGGCCCTAACTCTGAGAGAAAAGCATATATTAATTTCTCTCTAAACCACTGGGATCCCCAGAAATTGAAATGGAAGGGGTTTTGTGGGACCTCTCTGTGCTTGTTTCAGGATGCTATGTGGCAGTGCACTTTGTCAGGGTTTGAGTCAGTGCCTGCTGCAGTAACCTGCTGTAAACTGGACTAAACAGGCAATTTGATTTGTCCTAAAACATCTCCGGAATGCCAGCAAATTAAAGGCAACTTCTACATTATGTGTTTGATTAGTGCTAAGAAATATAGGTAAAAGAACAGCTAATTAAATTATTTGCAAGATTTTTCTGATGCTGCATCAGTGAGTTTTGTCTTTTAAGCAGAAGTCATCCTTGACACCTTGGTTCAGAATCTGCATCTATGATATTCTTTTCATGAAGAAGGGAAGTTTTTGATTAGGGGGAAGACAATTTGAGAATAATTTCCTTCCCTGAGGCTGCACCTACAACCAAATAAACTGTTGCAAAACCCCAAGCATGGGGAATTTTACTCCAGAGGAAGTCAGTGGTCAGGGTTCTTCTGGTTTTTCTTGGGATATTAAATATTCTCTCAGAATAAACTATCTATTTGATGATTTTCCACTGACTGATACTTAGCTCTGGGAAAGGACAAGTTCATTATGCCAAAATTTCCTGTGGATTAGGATGTGGCATACCCCATTGCTATGGACATGGCCTGCTGCAGAAAACATTACAATTTAATTATATTGGTGAATGCAATATTATTTGTGAAATAAAACTGCCTTATCAGGATATTTAGCCTTCTTGGATCTTTATAAACAAAGTAATTCCCTATTAGCTCACTGAGAAGGAATTAATGAAAGAGCAGAATTATCAGAAAGGCCTGAAAGGAAATGATTATGAGGTATCCTGATGCCAGCAGATAGAGTTCAAAAACATTTACATTTGTCATCTGGCTTGTCACCTTTGATAAGTCCTTCCTTTACTGCTCTACTTTGCTTATTTGATCCACAGCATCCCCTTCAATTTCTCCTTGCCTTCCTCACATGTGCTTATTCCTCCCAAGCACAAAGTAGGGAAATGGATGTTTCTGACTATTTACTAAACTGAAAAATAAAGCTGTTCAACTGGAGTAATAATATTTTGGTCCTCCATCTAAAAGCCAAAAAAATCCCCAACATATTTTCGGTTTAAACACTACTTGTCAATGTATTGTATGTAATGCTTCTTGGGGGTGTCTCTCTCTCTTTTTTTAATTTTTTTTTAGTTTTCCCTTAAAGAGTAGCTAATTTGTGTCAAACAAAATGCCAAAACTATGAAACCTAAAATAACATTTCCTTTTGAAATTCTTATGTATTTTGATACTTTATAATGGAATTCTTCCTTGAAAAAAATACTGGCCCTAATTGGGCTAAAAATGCTTCTCAGTGTAACTTGAATTGATGAAAATATTAATTTTTCAGTGAATTTACTGTCCATAGAAAATTTGTGACCACACCTACATGCAAACAATTAGTAATAATATACTGTTACTCCTATTGATGTTGTATGGTTTGGCTTAACATTTACACTGTCTTGTTAAAATAATTTCAAAATATGTTCTGATTTCAATAAATGCCCCTAGTGCTTCTGATGAACAGTGCATTGTCTGCAATGAAATTTGAAATTTGAAGCCTTTGGATTTAATAGGGACATTCAAATTAATTCAATGTTAGATTTATCTATATATTCAGTGGAAATACCTCTATCTCTTGAAATTTCTAATCTAAAGGCTATTAAATAACAAAGATCTTGCAAGATATCTGCCCTATTGAATGGGAGAAATACTTCCAGCCTGCTTGCTCTCTTGAGGGTTTGCTTCATGGCAGATTTCAGGCTCAGCTCAAATTTGCCCTTGAACATAAATGCTGTTCACCATTTGGCTGTACACCTTGGTTTTATTTATCTGAGTTCTGGTGAGGCAGCTCATTGTTTCACAGGAGTTAAAACAGCACCTGAAAAGTCATGTGCATCTTGGTCGTGCATTTCTTCTGGTTTTCAAGGAAACCATCCAGGACTCCTGGCACCAGACTCCATCTCAATTGGAGATGGAAACACCACAGGTGTTGGCCAGTCAGGCACCTCCGAGTGGGTGCTATTTGGGGAGCAAGTCAATCGATCAGATTCTCCTCTCCCAGCAGCTCTGAAGCCGTGTGGGGGTTTGCTGTTGTCTCCACTGGGCTCGGCTCTCTGGCAGTTTCTCTGGGCACAGAGCCATCCTAGAGGTGAGGCTGTTAAACAGTGCTCTCAAGGTACAAAAAAGCCTTCAAAGCCCAATGGTAAACCTGTCTCTAAATTTCCTAAAGTCTGGAGTGAGGGCTAAAAATTATCAGAGGGAAGAAGGCGGTAGGCTTTGTTTCAGATGAACACTCTTTCTCTTTGTGTACCAAAACCGTACAAAAGTGTTTACATTTACAGCCTTAAACAAAAGATAATAATTGCACATTTGTAATGGATTTGTAATTTAGTCATTACATGTCCTGAATATATTGACTGAGATCTCCAGTCCTGGGAATGGCAGAACACTAAGGTTATGGTTGTGGGGTCACCTGTGAGTGCTACAGGCAGTTACCCAGAGTGAGAGTCAAAGTGCTACTAGCCTGTTCCCAAACTGAGTTTGTCCAGAGAGCATCCAGAAGGGTTAAATGCTTTCTTTTCAGGAAGAGGAAAGTAAAGCTTTGGGTGTGATTGGGGATGTCCATAAGAAACAACAGAGCAAGCTGGAAGAGATTACTTGAATGCTAAGGGGAGAAAATAGGAAAGGATAATGGGGAACACAGACGGTAGGAAGAGAAGTAAAACTCTGATGGATATGTAAAACAGGAATTGGAAACCTGCGCAGTGGGAAAGAAAGAACTATAAGAAATGTCACACTGGGGTGAAATGGTTGTGAACAATTGAAAAACCAAGAACAAGGATTTTATGGTAAAAAATGGATGTGCCTGCACCATCACAGGACTGCACGGTGGTTCAGTCTGTGAGGGGAAACGCTGAGGTAACTCAGAGGCGACAGCAAGAACTTCAGAGGGGAGGAATGCTGGAATTCCCTGGCATCACCTGGACAGTGCAGAATGAACATTTTGAGGGTAAAGTTGAGGAGTTTTATTCCCACTGGACTGTAGCAACAAAAGATACAATAATCTGTGGAGGACATTTTTGGCAGGAAAATTTGAGGCAATCTCTAGAGGGGAAAATTGTTTGTGGGAAACAGTGGGAAAAATCTGAGGTAACTTGGGGAGGACAGGCAGACAAAATTTTGTGATAAAAACTGAGGTAATTTTTAAGGGCCTGAAAGAAGTTTTTGAGGTAAAATCTCAGGTAATCTGCAAGGGACTGAATGAATATTTTTGAGGCATAATCCGAGGTAATCTGTATGGGAAAAATAGGGAAAATTTGCGAAGGAAAATCTGAGGGAAATCAGTAGGGGACAAAAAGGACATTTTGGAGGTAAAGTCAGAGGTAATCAGTAGGTGGCATTTTGGGGCTTTAATGAGAGGTAATGTATAGGTGCAGATGGGGACATTATGAAGGGGAAATTGGAGGTAATCTCAATGGAATAGAACATTTTGAAGGAAAATCTGAGGTAATCTGTAGGGACCACAATAAACACTGAGGGAGAGGTGGGTGCTCCAAGTGACGCTGAGGAGATGTGAGTGTCACTGAGGGAATATGAGTGTTACTGAGGGGACAGGTGTCCCTGAGTGAGTGGCAGGTGCCCCTGTGTCACTGAGAGTGTAATAGGTCATGGAAGGAATGGCCAATTCCCCACGTGTTGCTGTAAATGTGAAGCCCAAAACTGGGCAAGAAAATAAAACTGTTGTCAAACAGCTACAGAGCAGGTATTTGTTTATTCAGTGCTGGGAGTGAGGTGGATCTCTCCACCAAAACCTCACTCAATCTTCTTTAGCTTTCAGTTACTTTTTAAAAGACCTTCCATGCAACATCACAATTTCACGATATCATTAACAAACTCATATTTGTATTAAGCTGTGTCATCAGTTTATTGCTTTTGTGCATGCGTCAGTTCCTTCTGTGGTGGACGTCAGTCTTCTGGTGGACTTTTGACGAAAACTTCTGTAGTCTTCCTCACATTTGAACCTTTTACCTCTACAGCACATGCCTGGTGCTTCTTTTTGGTCAGTCTAATTCGTTTTTAGATAATTTTGCCTTTTGGAAGTTCAGTTAGAACTTGCTATCTTCCTCTTGAGGGTGCTTGGTCTCTCACTGCCTTTGCTATCTCACTTGTTTTATGGCACATCTTGTTACAATATTACTGGTGGTTAACCTTTTGTTACACACCACTTAGGATTCAGATGCCACTTGTGTTCCTCTGAGGAGGAGTGAGGGTCAATTGAGGGGACGCAGGTGCCCCGTGTTCCCTGAGGAGGCATGAGGGTCACTGAAGGGGTGGCAAATGCTCTGTGTGTTGCTGAGAGGCCGTGAGGGTCACTGAAGGAACGGTGTGTGCCCTGCGTGTTGCTGAGGGGACACAAAAGCGATTTGAGGGGGAGGTGCCCCGAGTCTCTCTCTGAGGAACCGTGAGGGTGTCTGAGAGGCTTATGGGCACCCTGCATGTAACTGAGGGGGTGGCGGATGCCCTGCGTGCCACTGAGGGACGGGCGGGTTTGCCTTGTGTCGCTGATGGCAGGCGAGGGTCGCGGAGGGGGATGCGAGTGTGCCCTGAGGGACACGGGAGGGACGGGCGGGTTTGCCTTGTGTCGCTGATGGCAGGCGAGGGTCGCGGAGGGGGATGCGAGTGTGCCCTGAGGGACACGGGAGGGACGGGCGGGTTTGCCTTGTGTCGCTGATGGCAGGCGAGGGCCGCGGAGGGGGATGCGAGTGTGCCCTGAGGGACACGGGAGGGACGGGCGGGTTTGCCTTGTGTCGCTGATGGCAGGCGAGGGCCGCTGAGGGGGATGCGAGTGTGCCCTGAGGGACACGGGAGGGACGGGCGGGTTTGCCTTGTGTCGCTGATGGCAGGCGAGGGCCGCGGAGGGGGATGCGAGTGTGCCCTGAGGGACACCGGAGGGACGGGCGGGTTGCCGTCGTGCGGCCGCCGCCTCCTGACTGGCACCGCGAGGCCGCGTTTCCCGCCCAGGCGCGGCGGCCCCGCCCCGCCGCTCCCCTCAGCCGCGGCGGCGGGAACTCGAACCCGCTCTCTCGGCGAGGCGCCGGGCAGGCACCTGAGAGCGGTCTGGGAGTCACCCAGAGGCACTCCCTGGGCTGAGACACGGAGGAGGTGATTTGGGGCGGACAGGCAGAGGAAATTTTGTGATAAAACATGAGGTACTTTTAAAAGGCCTGAAGGAATATCACTGGGCTGAAATCTCAGGTAATCTGCAAGGAATGAATGAAAGTAAAATGTGAAATAATCTCTATGGTATAGAACATTTTAGGAGCAGAATCTGAGGTAATCTGCAGGAGATATCTTGGAGGGGAAATCTAAAGAAATCTGTAGGGGACAGAATGGATATTTTGGGAGCAGAATCTGAGGCAACCTGTAGGGAACATTTTGGAGGGAAAACTTGAGGTAATCTATATGGGACAGGAAAAATATTTTTGAGATAAAATCTTAGGAGACTTATAGGATACAGCTAGGGGATGTTTTGGAGGGAAAATCAGAGGTAATCTTTTGGGGTGTCCGAAGTCACTCTCTTGTCAAAAAACCTGAGATAAATTATTTTAAACAAATTAGTGCTTTTTTGACAGGTGAATTTGGGGTAATTTAGGGAGGAAAAATGGGCATTTCTGAGGGTGAGAGTCAGTTGTAACACAGCATTTCGAGGCAGCATCTTTGACAGAAAATCTGAGATACCTTAGTGTGACTGTGTTCACAGGGGTTCTTGGATGAGGGAAGGGACGAGAATGTTGACTTTATGTTTAGAGGGTTTGATTTATTATTTTATGATATATATATATATATATTACATTATAACTATACTAAAAAGAAAAAGAATGACAGGCTTTCTCAGATGCTAACTAAGCTAAGAATAGACAAGAAAGGAACGATAACAAAGGCAGCTCTCTCGGACTCTGTCTGCAATAGCTCAGTCTTTGATTGGCCATTAATTATAAACATCCAAGATGGGCCAATCACAGGTGGACCTGTTGCATTCCACAGCAGCAGATAACCATTGCTTACATTCTGTCCCTGAGGCCTCTTAGCTTCTCAGAAAGAAAAATCCTAAAGAAAGGATTTTTAGTGAAAAGATGTCTGCGGCACCTTAGAAGGGAAAGAGGTGACATTTTTAGCTGAAAACCTGTGCTACTTTGGAAGGGTACTGTCACGGGCAGAATGGGAGCTGCAGAACAAATCTGTTAGAAAAGCCCTCCTGCTCAGTGATGAGGTGCAGCAACGACCCCCTTGCTTTCTAAATTCCTCACAGAGCAACCTGGGTGTGGTGTAATCCAGTCTCAGCCCCAGATCTGTCAACGGTTTATGCCTAAAAGATTTTATAGAAGTGAACCTTTATACAATTTTGTCCTTTAGGATAAAGGATTGCAAACCGAAATATATTCATATAAATTTATATGATTAATTATTATAATAACTAGACAAAAGTATCTTAATCAAAATTGTTCACTACACAATAAAGGTGCTATAAAAACCAGTGTAGTGTAATGCAATGTTCTGAGCAAAGACTGAAGTGATTATATTAAAACTAGCAAAAAAAATTATTTGGGACTGGGTGATTGGAGGCTCAGCCTGTGGGGCTCCCAGTTTAGGGCAAATTTGGCAGAGAACTTCTGAAGGGGCTTTTTTAGAAAATAGATGTAAGTGGCTTTTTTTAAAAAATTGGTTTGAGAAAATATTTGTTTGGCGAAAAGTGGAAAAAATGGTTTATTTAATCAGTAAAGCATTTACTAGTATAAAAAATTAATAATAATAAACGAAAAACTTTTTGTTGCTCTAAAAGAGATTACAAATTTAGAAAGTCTCTTTTGTGGGTTGTAGTTTAGTTTACTCAGTCTCTTATTAGTTTCTCTGGTGCTGGAAATGCTGGGGATCAGGCCTGTCTGGGTGGGCTACAGGTGTGAGCTGCTGGTGCTCTTCGGGGTGTTCAGTCTAGAATAGATCTAAGGAAAAGAAAAACTACAGTCTAGGGAAGTTGTCTACTTTAAATAGCTAAAAACTAACTAAAAGCAAAGCTGAGTCTTGTTTTGCTGTTTGTCTGTCTGCAGACAACACAGTCTAGGCGTAAGAAGGTGTTGAGAGGAATAGCAGATTTGTCTTTACAAACAAGCTGTGGGTCTGCTGGTAGATATAACTAGCACTGGGAGAGAAAAGAAACAATGGGAAGGATTCCACTGATTGATGAATGGAAAAGATATTTGCTTTTACAAATAAACTTTAGTTTTGCTGATAAACGAAATTAGACATTGAGAGATGAAAGAAACAATGGAGAAGAAAACCCCCTAAATTCCATAAGAGTTAAAAATTAAAAGGGAGGGTTATACATTAGAGGAAAATCTTTGGTATCAGGGGTATTGGGGAATCTGTACCTCTCAAGTACCTCAGCCAATAGGGAAAGAGAGAAGGGAAATGCAGTCGGGAAATTAGGATAAAAAGGAGGCTGCATCCTTCAAAAATTTGAGAGATTCCGGGGGAATGCCCCATGGCCTCTCCCTTTATTTGAATAAAGCCAGAAAGGACCCCTCTCCTTTTTGGACATAAACCTCTGGTGCTTGTGGATCAATTTTCTTAACATGGAGGAGTGAGTGCAGTTTCTGAAAACAAACTGCACGCTTCTTTTTCTGTTCTCTTTGCTCTTAGAACTAGTCCTAAAGGTGTAAAACTTATTTCTGGGCTAAGGAGATAAATGGGGATATGAGCATTATAAAGTCGCTCTAAGACACTGGCATGGCCAGAGCACCTTCCGGGTGCCGCGGCTGCCTTTGCGCTGGGCGACCTCCCTGGAAGCAGGGCTGGGTCTGCGCTGTCCTTGGCCTTTTGCCCCTGTGCTCCTTTGGCTGCCCAGACAGAGGGGCAACCCTGTAAGGCGGGTGAGAGCCCCTGTTTCCTCCTCTCAGGGGGAAATGGAGCTCTCCCGGCCTTCAGCCCAGCCACCCGCCCTGTCAGCAGGGCGGGGCCTTTTGCCCAGCCCCGGCACTTTCTGCCAGCCGCTGGGCCCTGGCCAGCGTGACCCCCTGTACTCGGGGCGCGTCACAGCCTGTGTCCCTGTGCCACCCCTGAAGCGGCTCAGCGCATCGAGGCCTCCGTGCCCTCCCCGCAGTGCTGCCAGGGCAGGTCTGATGCTTTCCTCTCCCACTCAGCGGTAGGGATGGCTCCCTAGAGCAGGTTGACAGCACAGAACTTGCTCCCTCTTCTGGGACTGTCTTCCCCTCCCTCCCCTGTTTTCCCGTCAGTTGGTGTGAGTGAGCAAGTGCGTTTGTCCCGCGTTTAGCCCCCCTTTAGAAATAGAGCAGGGTAGCTTAGACTTCCCAGGAGGGAAAGAGGAGCTCTGTGTGGTCATAGGGAGGTCCCTAAAAATGCACCGGTGGGGAATGTGTCCGGCCTTGCCCCTGCCGTCTGAGGACAGCCCGGAGCCCCTTAGCGGTAGCGTGGGCACCGTGACCCGCCTGTAGCCAGGGCCTGGGTCTGTGCCTAAGCTGCCGGTCCTGCTGGTGACCTGCCAGTGTGCCGGCCCTGTACTCGGGGATTGTGTCACGATCTTGTGGAGCCATTTGTCCCCAGGAGCAGCCCCAGGTCCCTGTAAACAGGGTTGGAGAGTCTGCTTTAGCCAGGTGACAGGAATGAGCATTCCCGGGCCCTTGTGAGAGCACAGGTTGAAGAAGTGCTGTGCAGGGTGCAGTCCCACCTTTGGTGCTGCTTTGGGCTGGTGTCTTTGGTGCTGGTGCTGAGGCTGGTGAGGAGGCTCCCGGGGCTCCTGTAGACGGCTGTTGCCGTGCTGCCCTGCAGCCAGGCTCCAGCCAGCCTCTTAAGTGCGGTGCAGGCTGGAGCCTGTGCTCTATGGTGCTTGTTGCGGGGTGTTGGGCTGTGGGGGACAGCCCTGTAAGTGGGGTTGTGTGCGTCCCCTGCCCTCGGCAGGCAGCTGGAGGGATCCCCTGTAACCAGGCTGGTATCCCTGGCCCCGGCCTTTCAGAGGCGTGGGGTCAGGAGTCATGGGGCCGGGTGTGTGCCCTCCTTGTCCTCGGGGCTGGGCCCTGGCCCTTCAGCTTCAGGCCGTGAGCCTGACTGTAGTCTCGCTCCTGTTGTCCTGGGGAAGGACTGAGCTCTGTGGCTCCCTGGGTGTGGACCAGCCTGTAAGCAGGCTGTGGGTCTGGGAGCCTTTGTGCTCCTTCAGCTGGCAGCCAGCATGGGGTGGCTACCCCATTACTGGGGAGTGCCCCGGAATTGGAGAGAAGGAGCCTGCATAGGCCTTGGGGACCAGAGCCACCCTGTAAGTGCGGGCCAGTGCTCTGGAGTCCTGGGCACTTTGCATTCCAGGCAGCAGCTTGAGCCCCCTGTAAGCAGGGGTGCAGCCTCTTGGCCACTGCTTTGCATGCCCAGATTCATTTGCCTAGAGAGCCTGGCTCCCAGCACCGCATGGGACTTCACCAGACGAGCTCCATAGTAGAATGGGAAGGTAAGAGCAGCAGCTTGGAACTGAAGTTGGAGGATTTTGGGCAGCTGGGGGGTCTGTGGGCGGCTGCTTGAGGGTCTGGCTGTGGGCCTGTTGGGTCACGGTTCCCTTCGGGAGCTGGAGCTTCTCAGGCCCGAGTGTGTCATCATCCATTGGCAGAAGCTGTGGGACAAGGAGGTAAGTAAGGAGCAGGAGCAGGTGCGGCTTCAAAGTCCAGTGTTGAACGGTGAGGTAAGAGCAGCAGGGATGTGTGGCAAGTCTTGGAAGATGCCAGTGTCTCTACTGGGACATGTTGGTTCTGGCAGGTGAGAGGTAGCACATCTGAACTTCCACTCTGGCTGCTGTCCAGCCTACCCTGCTGCCCTCTGCCTGGCCCTTCCATCATCTGCTGTGTCCAGGAGCCCCCTTCCCTGGCTTGTCAACAGCTTGTAGAGCAAAATCTCCCTGGTGGTGGCCCAGCCTCTGCTGGAGAACCATGGAGAGGGTAAGGTCTTTACCAGGCACTGAATGTCTCATGCGGCCCTTCCCCAGCCTCACCCCAGCCTCTTATTTTGCTCATTTACCCAGCAATGATCTCAGCTGCTTCATCTTCTACCAAGGCTGCTGCATAGAAGGGCTTGAAGTGGAATGAGATACTAGTATCAAATCTTCCAATATTTTTGTAAGGCTGCAGATCTCTTCCTGTTCCCTGGGAGAGTAAGACAACAGTCTGGGAGGAAAATGAACTCCTCCATGTCCTTCTGTAAGCTAATGATGATGATGCAGGCAATGCCAATCCAGCCTCTCCTAAACAAGCAAAAAAGCAAAATCAGGAGAGTGGAGGGCTGTAAACCTGGCAGGACTGGTCAGCTGCCTCTCCTTTTGCTCAGGCTTATGACTGCCATTGCAATTCATCTTTGAATTTGGCTGAATGTCATCTTTCTGCCCTGCAGCTCTGTAGCTCCTGTGACTAACACAGCCTGGAAAATGAAGGCAGAGCCTTGGAAACAGTGAATGCAAACCCCACATGGGCTTTGCCGGGTTGGTGCTCTCAGCCCCTGGTGAATCGAGGGGGAGGTAATGTCTGGGTTGCTGCCCTCTCTCCAGGGGTGGCTTACCCTTCCTCCCCCCGTCCTTTTCCTCCTCCCACGTTTGTGGCTCTGCCTGGTGAGAGCTGCTGGGAAAGCAACACAACGGGGCCCATTCAGTTCTCACTTCTGCAAGGAGAGCAAACAGCAGTGCAGGAGCTCGGCAGCTGCTAGACAGGGCAGGGGACACTTTCCTCTCTTCGACACATCTTGAAGTCCAGGTACTCCAAACTCCGGGTGTGTGAACTCTCCAGGTGTGAGGGAGAGAGTGATGGCATGATGTCTGGCATGTGGCAGTGCTCCAGGCACAGCATGGGGACTGAGTTTAGGGACATGGTGGCACTGGGCAGTGGGCGTGCAGGAGAGGGCTGCCCCAGTTTGTGTGTGTGTGTGTGTGGGCTGCAGCAAGACTAGATGGGGTGACAGCAGGAGAGCAGTGAGAGCAGTGTAGGTGTAGGGGACCACAGGGGACAATGAGCTACAGTGGGCATGAGGCTGTGCACTACAGTGCTCCACAAATTTAAGCCTTGCAGACCCCACTGATGCTGTCTCGGAGCTAAGCAGGATGCATTGGTCGTATCTGCAGCCTGATGCCTTCCTCTGTGTTTCTCCCAGCCTTGGCCTCTCTCTGATACCTTCACCCCAGGGGCTCACTCCTGCCTAGCCAAAACCAACCTTTCCTTCCTGCAGCTAAACAGTGGAGTTCTATTCCAAACACTGCTATGAATAGCTTAGGAGGGAAGCAGGGAGCTTGCAGGGAGAGAGGCAGATGACCAGGATGGTGGAGACATAGGGCATTTGCCATTTAAAGAAGGGTAGCAGCTCAGAAGCCTGTGTGATCACATTCTCTGGATGGCTGTACCTGCTGGCCTTACAAAAAGAATTGTAGGAGAGATATTGATAGCTTGCACAGTCCAAGGCAATCTTAAGCAAGTGATATTTGAAGAAAATGCAGGGGTAGGGTAGGTGTCTGTTTCAAGACAGCTCCTTGTGAGTGACCTGCTAGCTGTGACATTCACTTTTCATTCCAAGAATTCCTCCTCTCTTTTTTCCACTCTTCCTCATTTATAACTTGTGAAATCATAGTGTGAGAGCAAGAGAAAGTGAGACCTGACCCACTAGGTGACAGCAGCAGCCATCTTGGTACATGGGGTTCCAAGCAGGCAATGCTGTTTGGGGATGCATGTGAGCCTTGCCTCTCCCCTGGCCTTACATCTGTCTCTCCCCAGCCACAGGTGCCCTCCAATATGGGGCCATCCTGGGGACTCCTCCTGCTTGCAGCAGCCTTGGGGGCGACGGCTGCCGCCCGCTGCCCTGCACCCTGTGTCTGCGATAACCTCCATGCCCATGTCCTGTGTCTCAATGGGAGCCTGACTGCAATCCCTGACACCATCCCAGAGGTGGGAAGGGGAAGAAAGGTCAAGGGATGGGGAGAGAAAATAGGTATGGCAGCCCTGGGGTGATTCAGTGTTTTATTTGTGTGACTGACAGCTCACCAGAAAACTAGACCTTCGGGGCAACAGTTTCATGGTCATCCCAGCAGGAGCCTTCCTTGCCACCCCCTACCTGACACACTTAGACCTACGGCATTGCAAGGTGGAGAGGCTGGAGGAAGGGGCTTTCCGGGGTCTGGGGAGGCTTGTCTACCTCAACCTGGCCTCCAATGGCATAGCCTTCCTCTATCAGGAGTCCCTGGATGGGCTCTTCTCCCTCCAGCAGCTCATTCTGGAGGGGAATCGCATTGAGGAGATACAGCCGGGTGCTTTTGGCCATCTGGCATCTCTCACTGTCCTCGACCTGAGGGCAAATGCTTTGGTATACCTCCCAGACATGATCTTCCAGGGTCTGCAGGTTCTTAGATGGCTCCGGCTGTCTCACAATGCCCTCCATGTGCTGGGCGCTGACGCCTTTGCTGCTCTGCCTGCCCTGCGCAGGCTGAGCCTGGACCACAACGAGCTGCAGGCACTGCCTGGCGAGGCCCTTGCCAGGTTGGATGGGGCTACCCGGCTAGACCTGGGCCACAACCCCATCACCTACGTGGCCGAGGAAGCCCTGGCCATGGCCTCACTGAGGCACCTCTTCCTGGACCACGCCTCCCTCCAGGATGTGGCACCCGATGCCTTTGCCCGCAGTCCCCAGCTCCGTATTCTGGACCTCCGGGAAAACCAGCTGCAGGGGCTGCCGCCCCTGGCTGGGGCAGGGGGGCTGGTAAGGGTCAGCCTGGATGGGAACCCTCTTCTCTGCTCCTGCCTCCTGCGCCCCTTCCACAAGTGGCTGGCAAGGGCACGAGTGCAGGCCGAGGGTGCCTGTGCTGCACCCCCTGCTCTCCGTGGCCGGTCCCTCAACTCCCTGAAGTCCCCTGAGATGAGATGCAGTCGCCTCCAGCCACCCCCCAGCCCCACCGCACCGCCAGAGCAGCCAAGTTCAGCCGGCAGCAGGCAGTGTCCCCGGGGATGTGTCTGCTCCCCTGATTTCCATCATGGGTCCTGTGAGAATAGGGACCTGCGGGAGATCCCTCGGGACTTCCCTGAGGACACACGCCTTCTCGACCTGCGCCGAAACCGCTTCAGGACAGTGCCACCGGCTGCCTTCCCTGGCCTGAAGGAGCTGGTGTCACTCCACCTGCAGAAGTGCAGCATCAGGGAGCTGCAGCCCGGGGCGCTCCAGGGGCTGGAGAGCCTGGTCTACCTGTACCTCACCGACAACCACCTCTCCACCCTGGAGGCTGCTGCCTTTGAGGGGGCCCCGCAGCTGGCCTACCTCGACCTGGACCACAACGCCTTCACCCGTGTGCCTGCGGGCACCTTCTGGCTCTTGCCCAACCTCATCTCCCTCCATCTGCAGCACAACGCCATTGGGGAACTGGTGGAGGGTGACCTGGCTGGAGCCAGGGGGCTCCGCTGGCTCTACCTAGCTGGGAATGCCATCAGGCACATTGCCCCAGCTGCCCTGGCTCCCACCAAGATGCTGGAAAAGCTGCAGCTGGAGGGAAACCACTTGTCAGAGGTGCCCACAGCAGCCCTGCAGGGCCTGCCTGCCCTGAGTGAGTTGAAGCTGTCCCGAAACCCCATCAAGCACATGGGGGATGGTGTCTTCCTGCCAGTGGCCTCCAGCCTGCAGCACCTCTACCTGGACAACATGGGCCTGGAGCAGGTGAGTGTCTTATGGGACTCCCAAGGGGCAGTGGTACCACAGGGCATATTACAGGTTTCACTGCCCAGGGCTGGTGGCTCCTGTAGGGTCATCCAAACAGACATCCTCAAATTCCCAAGCCTTCAGGAGGTGTTCCATAGCCTGGCTGGGAAGCCAGATTTTTTCAGGCTCATCTGTAGCATTCCCTTGCTTCAACCTTCCTCCTGGCTCCCTTGGAAGAAGCTTATTCCCTCCAGTCCTTAAACACCTAATTTCATTGGGGTCCACACCATTTCCTAAACAACCTCCTTTCCCCAGCTCTGGCCAGATTGTTCTTTCTCTTATTACAGGCTGTCCTGCAGGCCTCTCCATTGCTATTATCCTGAATATT
Organism: Molothrus ater; assembly: GCF_012460135.2. NCBI lineage: Eukaryota > Metazoa > Chordata > Aves > Passeriformes > Icteridae > Molothrus > Molothrus ater. The sequence goes on from NC_050482.2 coordinate 49,115,550, forward strand.
TCCATTCTCTCAAGGAAGTGGTATTAGCAGCACCCTCATAAAAACTGTGTATCTTAACAGCACCCAGGGATCACTCTGAGACCTCCTGCATGTGACCTTCTTTCTAAGACTGAACAAGAGTCTAATGAGTTCCAAAATGTGATTGAAATGGCTTGAATTAATTAACAGTCCCTCATATTTAAAGCAGCTCTTTTGTGGGGCCACTAGCTTCAGGACAGGTTGTCAGCCCCCCCAAGATGATCAGAGGTGCAGGGGCAGAGATCTGCTCCCCTGCCTTGATCAGCATGCCCCTGATTTACCCTTCTTCCATTGCAGATTTCCCCCCATGCCTTCACTGGCCTCGGTCCCAAGATCAGAAGCCTCTACCTGGAGAGCAATAAAATGAGTAACATACCCTGACATGAACAACTTCACAGGGCTGGAGATCCTCAACCTGCAGGATGTGCCTTTCCACTGTGACTGCCAGCTCCTTCCGCTGCACAGGTGAGTGCCACAAGGGGGGAGCAGCCTCAGGGATCTGCTGGGGGGGCAGTTGAACCTCCTATGGTAAAGGCACCAACTCACAGCCCACTGGCCATTTTTGGTGGCAAGATGTAGCACACTTCTGTATGCAAGGATGGAAGTTGCCTGGGCTTTCTGGGTGTAGGGAAAACAACCACAAGCTGGGGCGGGCAAATATTGAGATATTCAGAGGTCACCCAGGTTACCTGGCCTTACTTTGAAGTGATCATTCACTTATGGGCATAGACTTTTGCTCTTTCTTTCACCCTTCCTCATTTCTTTCCCTGATCTTCTACCATGTTTCCAGGTGGATCAACAAACTCAACCTCTGTGTAGGGGCCACCTGTGGTTCCCCTGCAGAAGCCCAAGGGCTGAAGGTGAAGCTTTCCACCACTTTCCAAACTTGTCCTGGCTGGGGACAAGGTGAGGCTGGGGAAACCAATCCTAACAAGACTAAAGCTGCAAGCAAGTCCAGCAAGAAAAAGAGGTTGGGAAAATCTCCAGCCAGAGGCTTCAGTAAGAGCAGAGCTTAGGGTTTCTTAAGGTGTGTGGGACATGTGCTGGACACAAAAGGGCCATACCTACAGTCTGACTAGAGCAGTTTTACTAGACTTGTCCCCACCATGGAGACATGAATATTGCCCAAGGTGCACAGGAGAGGCTGGTGCCATCAAAACAATGCTGATTTGCCAAAGATGCAGGGTTTGGTTTTGCAAGACACAAAGGTACATTCCATAGAGTCTGCAGCGTCCTTTGGTGATGCAAACAATGAAGCCAAATACTTGCTGCTTCTTTCCAAGGCTTCATCCAGCCATGTGAAAAAGCTGCTGTCCAGAAGTTTGGTTTTGTTTTTGAAAGCACTTTCACAGCTGCCAAAATCATAAAAGAACCCAGAGTGGGACTGCAACCAGCGCCATACATTAAGGTCCTGCACTGGCACAAATCTTATTTTGAAAGCTTAAAAATTATTAGTGAAAATGTTGCCTTAATTCCCAGAAGTTCCTCAGAATTAAAACATATGCACATGGAAGCCCTTTTATTTCCTGCAGAATTCGATCAGTGATCCGTAAGTGATCCCATGATAAACAATGTGCTCAACCTGTTCCCCATGACTGCATAGGTTGGGACCCCAGACCCCAGCAGTCTGCTTAAATTGAAAAGGCTCTGAAAGATAAATGTACAGATAAAGATATGTTTTGACTAACTCGGGATTTTGGTGGCCTGGAAAGCAATATGCAAGCCTTGGGCCTCTTCCTGAAGTTGGTCATAGGGTTTTAGGGTACTGATCATAGACCAAATTTACAGTCCAACTGTTAAAAAAAATAAAAACTCAAACCATGCTCCAAGTCCTCTGCAATTCTGGGTTCAAAAGCATGAAATTACAGAAGCGGACACATAGTGCAGATGAATATCTGGTTTTGAGGCCAGTGCCATGGAGGAGGTTTTGGCTTTTGTGACAGTAGTGTGTGCTTTAATGATTGTAACATGTTAGGTGGATAGGATCCACCTGTCTATGATGGGATCCACCTATCTATAAAGGGTAAGAGAATCTTTGGCAGCAGCCTGCCTAATTTGGTGAGATGGGCCTTAAACTAAAGAACTCAGTGTAGGTGAGGTCTGAAGTCCCATGGCTTCCTCTGGGGAGTAGATCACACCCATCAGTGCAGTGAAAGATGCTCCTTGACTGTCCCTCACAGTAAGCATCAAAGAGCTACCACCACAGGTGTTTATGGTTGTGGGTGAATCCTCCTAAACTCCTTCTTGGGCAATCCAATTGCTTGCTTAAACCAGATGTGAGTGGGACAGTTTCAGGTTCTTCCCTGGCAAGCTGTAGGATGGCATGAAAAGGTTAGAGGGACAGGGTGGTACTGAGTCCCTCTGCAGGTGACTTGAAGAGGTAGTAGACACAGGGGAGCATACTTGGAGTCTTACAGAGGTGAGCCAGGGACTCCTGAGGTAACAGAAGCCAACAGGGATACCAGCAGGGAAATATCTCAAAGGAATTAAGGGGTGTTCCTCTGGGAAGGTGATGCAGCCAACAGCCTGGCCAAGGTGCCTTTACACCAAAGCACACAGAATGGGCAACAAACCAAAGGAGGGGCTGGATACCACCATGCTGCTGGAAAGTTATGACCTCGTTGCCATTACTGAAACTTGGTGGGGCAAATTGTGTGACTGAGTGACTATCAATGGCTATGAGCTGTTCAGGAGACAAAGGAGGGAGAGGTGGAGGGGTTGCCCTCTATGTCAAGAGGTGCATTGAGTGTGAAGAGTTGTCTCTGAAGAACAGCCATGAAATACTGTGGGTAAAAATCAGACACTGAGGTAACAAAAGGAACCCTGAGGCTGGGGTCTGCTACAGCTGCCTGACCAAGGGGAGCCCATTGACAAAGCCTTTGCCCCAGGCACAGGAGGCGTCGTGCTCACATGCTCCAGTCCTGCTGGGGGACTTCAGCCACCTTGACAGCTACTGGGAAAGCACCAAGGTAACTGCAGGCAATCCAGGAGACTCCTGCAATGCATGGAAGATAGCTTCTTGAGCCAGCTGGACTTCTGTAAAGCTTTTGACACAGACCCCCACAACTATTCCCTCCAAACTGGAGTGATGGGTTCCATGAGTGGACTGTTTGGTGGATTAGGAATTGTTTAGATGGTTGCCTGCAGAGGGTAGTGGTCAACAGCCGAGAGTCCCAGTGGGCGTCAATGACCAGCGGTGTCCCTCAGGGGTCTGTACTGGGACCAGCGTTTTTTAATGTCTTCATTACTGACACAGACAAAACGATCAGGTGCACACTCAGCAAGTTTGCAGATAGCACCAAGCTGAGTGGTGCTCTTCACTCACCTGAAGGATGGGATGCCAGCCATAGGGATCTGAACAGACTCAGAAGTGAGCACATGGAAATCTCATGAGGCTTAACAAGACCCAGTGCAAGGTGCTGCACCTGGATTTGGGCAACCTCCAGTATCAACACCAGCTGGAGCATGAAGGGATCAAGGGCAGTCCTGCCGAGGACTTGGGGTTACAGGTGGATGAGAGGCTGGACATGACCCAGCAATGTGCACTCACAGCATAGAAAGCAAATCAAGTATCAAGAGATGAGTGAAAGCATCAAAAGCAGCATGGCCAGAGTGAAGGACGGGATTCTCCCCCTCAGCTCTGGTGAGACCCTACCTGCAGTGCGGCATCCAGCCCTGAGGTCCTCTGCACAAAAAAGGACATAGACCTGTTGGAGCAAGTCCAGAGGAGGCCACCAAAATGATTAAAGGGATAGAACACCTCTCCTATGAGGAAATGCTGATAGAATTGGGATTGTTCACTCTGGAAAAGAGAAGGCTTCAAGGTAACCTAACTGCAGTCTCCTGATACCTGAAGGGAACATACAGGCAAGAGGAGACGAGACCATTTACAAGAGCATGCAGTGACAGCACGAGGAGGAATGGGTTCAAACTGAAAGACAGTAGTTTTAGATTATGTATTAGGAAAAAATTCTTTACTGTGAGGGTGGTGAGGCACTGGAACAGGTTGCCCAGGAAGGTTGTGGATTCTTCATCCCTGGAAGTGTTCAAGGCCAGGTCGGATGGGGCTCTGGGCAACCTGGTCTAGTGGTAGGTGTCCCTGCTCACAGCAGGGGTACTGAAACTAGATGAGGATCTTGAGATCTTTAAGGTCCTCTTCCAACCCAAACCATTCTATGAAAAAAGGTCTCACTTCTTCAGCAGGCACAATCATCTCCTTTTGTTTCTTCACCTCTTTCCACTCTTCCTGTTCTGATTTTCTTGGGGTTCGCAGCACTTAGACCAGAGAGCACAGCACCAAAGTTCTACAGGGGCAGCTCCTTTCCTGATACGTCCTGCACTCGTCACTTGTCACCTCCAGCCAAAGCTAAGAACTCAAACTGGCCTTTTTTGCTCTGGTAGCCTCTTTCCTTGTTTTGAACTCCTCATCCAAAAGGTGCCTTTAAAATCAGGCATGCACAACTACAGCAGCCACCCTGGTCATGCTCTGCAGCACACCTGCAGTCTTCCTGCTGTTTCCTAGGGCTTAATATTACAAGTCTGGAGGAAATTTTCTTGCACACCAGGAAAGCAGAGTTACAATGCCACAGGATGGTCTGCTTTAAAAAAGGAAGGCCCTTTTGGTCCTCTGTTTCCCTTTGCCAGGACCTTCCCTAAAGAGCCACAAGGTGAAGCTGCTGTGGCAGCTGTGGAATGTTCCAGATCAGTCTGTGTCCTCCTGCTTTATGCTGCTGATGGGAACAGGAAGCTCTGTCTGTCCAAATTCTGCGTCTGAAGGGTCAATGGTTTCTTCTTTCACCCGCACAGCAATGACTAGCAAGAGATAGAAAGAGAGAAGGGAAAAATAAGTAAATAAAATCAACCCATGTTGACTAGCATTACCTGCAGCACCTCCAAATCAGATCTGTCCTTGCAGATACTTAAAATGCCTCAGGCCCTGGGGCCAGCCCACTCCGTGAGGGTACTTCACCACAGGCAGCCCTGTCATGCCACTGCAAAGCTATCCACGGTCATAGCAGCAATCAGGATGGGACTAAACCCTGGCAGCATTCAGTTGCTGGCCCCCAAGAACAACTCCTAAGGGATGATGACATCCAAAGCTGATGTCATCCATTTTCAATCTGCCTGGGCTCACATTTAAGGGGAACTTAAATGAACAGGAGGGACCCTTCATGACTCTCCAATCCACATGTGCACAAGGCACCTCACCCACCCTCCTTCCACCTACCCGCTAGGGTTGGCAAGTGACCCAGCTGCTCTTCTGGTCACCACAGCATGAGAGGTTGTGTTCACATGCTGCAACAGCCCTGCTGGGGATTGGGATGAGACAGCCACCCCCTGACATATCCACTTCGTCTCTCCTCCCTGATCTCACACAACCAGGCCCTCAGCAGGCATTAGCAGCATTGAGATTTTGAGCAGTACTGGTCCCATAAAACTTTCTCAGGAAGCAAACCTTTCCAGGGAAAACAAGCAAACGCTTTCTTCTACTTTCTGGAGTGTCTCTGGAGGAGTACGGAAGGACATTTGACATGCTGCTGCCTTCTCCTGGCTGGGGGTGCCCATGAATATTGGCCAAGAGGGTGTATGGGGAGAGGTGGATGTGGCTGCAGGGTAGAATAACTCATTCCCTTACTCTCATCAGGTGCTGGCTCTGGCAAAGCCTGGCTGGCAGCTTTTGCTTCTCGTTTTGAGTTCATGGCAGAAGGCTTCTTGACAGGCTGCTTGACACTGCGGGCTTTGACAGGTAACTTTTTTCCTTAAAGAGATAACAGAGTATGAGCAAAAGTGTATTTCTTTTCCCCTGGAAAATCAGCAACCCTGCTCCTCTGAGAAACCACAGGCCAGGGACCAGCACAACTGAACAGAAAGCTACATGGTCATTAGCTGCCAACTGGTTATGCAACAGAAATGGCCTACTGGAGAAAAATTCTATAGTCATCATCTCAAAATATGCTCCTTCATGTTCTCCTTCATTAAAGGCAAGGCACTTCAGCATGTGTTTAACTTCCAAGGAGCAGGTCCTCTTGGAATCAGTGTGGAGTCAGCTTTGCTTACCTGAGTCTAGTCCTAGGCAATGAGCATATTTGCTGCAAGGTGCAGACATTGTAACCATAATGTTCTGGTTTTTAGCTGACCTTTTTATTTAGGTTGAAAATCTTTATATTCTTTGGATGTACTTTCCCCTCCACCCCCCAAGAAGGAATTTCTTGTCTGTCTACATGATTTGCCACAGCTACTGCAACAATGACAACAACAATGACAAGATGAAACAATAAAAGTATTTCTACTGGCCTCTTCAGCCATCTTAAGGCTTTCTTTCCCTCAGCACAAAGCAGGGTTGCTCTCCAGCTACCCTCCAGCTGCAGCAAACATCTCCCTCCAACCATGGACACAGTAGTGAAAGCAGCACAACCTCACACCTGGAAGCAAGTGCCATATATACCTCAGCCAACAGAAAACAGACTGCAAAACAGATCCTTCCCGCACACAGCTCTCTGCTCTTTAGGTAACAGGGCAGGTAAGAAGGGTGAAACTGTGTTGGTAAACCCACAGCCGACTGAGGGCATCCACAGCAAGACAAGGCCTCTCTCTCCTGCTCTGATGGGACATGGACAGGGTTCCTCTAACTGGGCCCAGCCTGCGAGCGAGCGGGAGGGCACTAATCAAACATCACTCACTCTTCTTTCCATAGGGTTTCTTCCTCTTCTTGGGCACCTCCTTGGCCTTCGCTGGAGCTGTGGGCTCTGTCATGGAGACGAGAGGGAAACGAAAGCCAAGTCCCATAACCAGTAGGTAACTGGGATGAAGTGACATAAGCGAGAAACAGATATACCCGTCCCCCCAAGCCAAAGCCCTCTTCCCAAGACAACCAGCTGAGGGGAAAGCAAGGCTCTAGTGCAGTTGCTGTCTGTGCTTCCAGGTGAGGGCCCAGAGCGGCAGGCTGGGGCAGCACAGGGGAGAGAGGCCCAGTATAGACTTGGTAGGGGCAGTAAAGAAACAAGATTTGTCGTTTGAAACAAGAAGGAGAACATCTGCAAAGGTGAGGCAGTGGCCTCCCTGTGACAAGGGGAGGAACGAACTCTTGAGATGATGCTCTTACCTTTTATAGACAGAGTCAAAGAGTTGATGAGGAAAGGGAGCATGGGGCAAGTTCCTGCTGCTATCTGGCTAAGGTTATAGCTATTCTTAATAAAAGGGAGCTGTGCAGGGATAGGACCACCTGGAACTCTACCCAACTTCCTCAGGAGCAATTCTCTGTTGGTGTGGGGGAACAGAGCCAATCTCAAAACTCAGGCTGTTTTCTCCCTATCAAGGCTCCTCCCTCTGCCAGCTGCTAGAACGTGGCAACAGAGGAAGATTTCTGGTAGCCAGTGCAAATCAAGGAGGAAGGAAATCTTTATCTCTAACATTAGAAACCACAGTAAAATCTTCACTCACCTGGAACCACTGGTGGTTGAAGCTGGTAGCCTGTCAGCTCACACCACCCCACAGGATAAATGTCTGGAGACTCGCAGTCCACCCACTGGTCATACTCGTTGTCCCAGCCATCAAAATGGATGCTAAGGAGACGTTGGACTACACGCTTCACTGTGGCCACACAGATGAGCCGGGGTTCCATCAGGTCCACTGCCTCCACCTTCATGCCTGCCTTGAAGCCATGGTTGGGACAGTCCTGGGTGCATAAAAATTAAAAAAACTAAAAAGAAAAGCCAAGGCCATTGCACCCCTATCTGGCAAACACCACTCTCACACAGGCTGGCCTTTAGTCTAGAGCAAGCAGACAACAAGCCCATAGATCCAAAAACAGATTCAAGGCCAGCTGTGTCCTCAGTTAATTTCAGCCCAGCCTTTAGAAGCAAGATCCTGCTGTGGGGGGAGCAGCAGTTCAGGAACACAATCAAACAATTACCTGACATACCCCTGGGAAATCAGAAAGGTCAGCATAGGCCCAGGTGCTGCAGCAGTTTTGTTGATGTAAAGCAGCCCCAACCTCCACCCAACATGCCAGCCACGCATCCACAGGCAATGAGCAATGCAGAGCCCACCAGGAGCCTGGAGCTCACAGAAACACTAGAAAGATGACAGGTGACACTCAGAGGGACCCACAAAAGGCAGGACACTGATGTCCAACTCGGACAGTACATACTCCTGGGCTTCTGAGGTCTCCCTAAAGTGCTGTCAGCAAACTGCAGCCCACTAGAGACTGCATATATTGTGTGTACTGCATATTGTCTGTCCTGACTTCAGGAAGACTTTTGACACTGCCATAAGAACCTCATAGAGAAAATGATTGAACTATACAGGCTGGGTGCAGATGCAGCAAGACAGACTGAAAACTGGCTGAGTGACTGGGCCAGGAGGATGGTTATTAGTGGCATGAAGTCTAGTTGGAGGCTAGTAAATAGCAGTGTACCCCATGGGTCAATACGGGTCAATACTGGATCCACTCCTATTGAACATCTTAATTAATTATCCAGATGACATGTCAGAGTATCATGTCAAACCAAGCAAGCTTGCCTGTAGTAGAAAACTGGGAGGAGAGACAGAATATACTAGATGGTTGTGCTGCCCTCCAGAGGGAGCAGCACAAGCTTGAATCCCTTGACAAGCTGGAATCCCCTATCTGCAGAGGAAGAACCCCAGGCACCAGCACAAGCTAGGGGCAGACTGAGACTGGCTGGAAAGCAGCGTGGCCAAAAAGGGCCTGGGAATCCCAGTGGACATGAAGTTGAACATGGGCCAGGGATGTGCCCTTGGGACAAAGAAGGCTAATGGTAAGCTGTTCTCAGCAGGTCAGTGGAAATGACCCTTCTCCTCTGCTCAGTACTGACAAGGCCACACCTCAATTGCTCCCTGGTACAAGGGAGACAGTGAAGAGAGTCCAGCAAAGGGCCAGGAAGATGATGAGGGAACTGGAGCATCTTTTGTATGTGGAAAGGCTGACAGAGCTGTGATTGTTCATCCTGGAGGAGAAAAGGCTCAGGGAGTACCTTATTTATGTATTTAAATGCCTAAAATGAGGGTGCAAAGATGGAGCCAGATTCCTCTCAGTGGCTCCCAGTGCCTGGACCAGAGTTAACAGGCACAAACTGAAACACAGGAGTTTCCCTGTGAACGTCAGGGGACAAGTTCCACCATGAGTGCCAATGAGCACTGACACAGGTTGCCCACATGGTTGTGGAGTCTCCATCCATCTGGACACAGTCCTGAGCAACATGCTACAGGTGACCCTGCTGTAGCAGGGTTGTTGGACAAGAAGTCATTCCATCTCTGTGATCTTGTGACAGCCAGAGCTATTGCACTCCTCCTTGCTTACTCCAAGCATCCCTACACATTGTTTCTTCCTGGCAGCACTCACTGTGTTGAAGAGCCGTGATGGAGCAGGTCTTGATTTGGTCTCTTCCAGGTAACGCTCCCAGGTGAATGTCTTTGCTTCATACCCTGCAGAAGGAAGAAACACTAAGAGGTAAAAAGGCAGTCACTGGGTAGACCAGCTGGGACAAAAGGCAGAGTAGGCAGGAAGGAGGCATAGCAACTGGTTGCAGAGCAGGTCAATGAACCTGCATGTACAGCCTGATCTTGGACATGAACCTAGTGCATGGATTCCATGGGAGTCCAGCACCCCTCTCTGCAGGCAAATACAGAGAAAAGCAAGCTGCAGCTCTGAACATCTGTGTCAGCCACAGACCCAGAGAAAGGGGAGGACCAGCAGCAAGAAGGAAGTAGTATGTTCAAAACACACCACTGAGACCAATCTTTCTTTCTCCCATCAGCAGGAACATCAAATGAAGATGGAACAGCACTACACAAAAATTCTGCAACACAGAAATTCAGAGCAGGCCTTTTCAGGTATGGCTAGATGAGGCAGCAAAAACACTCCTAGAGTGATTGTCTCTTAGGAGTTTGAAGAAATACTCATGTCAGATCTATTCATACAGAAAAGAACAGAGATGACTGTGGACACTTAAGTACTGATTCCTGCACCAATGGCTCTATTTATACCTTCCCATCCTCCTTGTCCTTTAAAAGCTTTTATTCTGTTCAGTTTGGGGATCATACACCTCTGCCACTGATCTGACAGGAGCTAACCAAGACTTGGTATATGGGCAAAGCTTAAACAGCCTGGCTCTCTGAACTAGCAGTCTCCCTGAAAAACAAGTGGATTGGAACCTTATTTTGATTTATCTGAACCTGACCCCTCTCAGAAACACACCCCCCATAAAATTCTGCATGCAGGTTTGTACCACAGGGCAGAGTCCAAATCTCACCTTTTGGAAGGGTCAGTTCAATGTTGTTCCTCTTACAGAAGTTGGCAGGGAAGATGGCGTGTGAGGAGGCGTGATAGCAGAACCAGTCAGAGCCATCATCAGATGTTGCTCCATCAATGCTGATCATGAGATACCCATCCAAGAGAACCTGAGATGGGAGTGAAGGCATGAGTAGAGCTCTACTTGCTCTAAAGCCTCTCCTCTTCTCAAAGGATTCTCCCAAGAGTCCCCCCATATATCAATCACAATTGCCACTATATAGTAAAATCCAATGTTATGTGTCCCAAGCTTCTCCTAATATGTTAGTCAACACAAGCTAATCCCCAAAGCAGCAAGTTCTGCAGGACTGGGACCAACACTAAGAGCCTTGTGAAAGAACTATGTGAAAAGCCTTAAATGGTCAGCTGTTTTGGTTCAAATTTATTTTATTGATTCCTTGTTAAGTGGTTTGTTCTGTTATACCCCCATGTTCTCCCCAAGTTAGTTTACCCCTCGGTTTTACCCTCCCTCAAAGCTGTCCCTCATGCCATTCCCCACCCCTTGTTCCAGCTCTTTCCCTGCCTGTCAAGGCAACCCAGCCCCTTTTGTTCCACTTTAACCTGGGGCCAATCCCTGACTGCAACACCCGTTTGGCATCCCCCAACTCCTCAAAGCCCCATTGGCCCATGTGACCCATCTTCTCCACCCTCCTACCACAATTGGCCCCAGACACTTGATGTAATCCCCTCGCTCCTCCCCTGAGGATTCCCTTTTGGTTAGCTGTTTGTATCCAGCTCCTGGCTTGTATGTACAAAACCGCTTGCACAGCAGTGCCTGAGACTCTTTGTTTCTGATCCCTTTCCTTGGAATAAGTGCTTCCTTCAAGATGAAGAGCCTCCTCCTTTGTCCTCTGCCTGGTCCGTGCCATGGCTTGTGTCTGGCACCTTAGAACAAGTGGCTCTAAAGGTTCTGCCTCTGGTAAATCCCTGTACCGAGGCAGTTCCCCACTCCGGGCGTGGCGCTGGAGTTCTAAGAGCTAGCCCATGCTCCGTAAGTAACACGGCAGTCAGGAGCTCTGTTCTCCTCCAGAAACACTTCACTAGCAGCCCAAAAGCCCTCTCCACAGCCAGATTATGAATTTGTTACTGGGTAGAAGGGAAGGAGCACCACCCTTGGATTTGCTACTTCATACAGCAACAAGACTTGCCCCTTCCTGTCACTCACTGGTAATTAGCGCCTACTAAAGGCGATAGGCGTGCCTGTCCCCAAACTCTTCCATTTCCAAACCGTGGCTGAAGGGAACATTTTACAAGACACAAACAGCTCTCATAGCATCCCACTGCCAAACTCCCAAGTATTAAAGTCCTTAGTTTGGGTTCTGTGAGGGCAAACAGCTTCCTGAAGAAGCAGGAAAAGCCCAGATGAATGCTATACTTTCAACATTCAACACAGTTCACTGAGGAAACCTGGGCAAGGAACTTACTTCTTTACACTAGCAGAAGAGTAGAGCTTCCAACCACCTTGTCAAGAGAGACTGAAGGTGACATGCCCATCCTCATGCCATTCCCCACATGGAGGTCACCTCACAACTCTTCCCTTCTTTCCACAGGGGCCTCTCTATGCACTCTCAGAACTGGAGAACAAATCTTCCCTCCTGCATGCCCAATGGTGGAAAGAGCATGGTTGCCAGTCACACACACTGGGCACTAGCCTGCAGACCAAGCATGCTCATCTTCATGCTGTCTGTTTAAATACACATGGATAACAACTTGTCAGAACTCTGAGGTAACCCCCCAGTTCCCTCCACACATCAGCTGTCCACCTCTCTTGACAGCCTTCTCTGCTCCCCTAAACAAAATCTTACCTGGGCTTATTAATTTGAAAAGAGCTGAGGAGAAGCTGCATTATGCCAAACAAACACAGCAGACCCCTTAGGCTCACTGAACTTACCTTGCAAACAGTGGCCACACAGATGTTGCCCAGATTCAAGGGGTCAATGGCTTCCAGTTTCATGCCTCGCTCAAACCATCCACCTTCAGAGTAGACAGCTCGTACCTAAGGGAGACTCTGGTATACCATGTGCTGCCAGGGGTGTGGGACAGTCCCATCCTGACACCGAGCACAGCAAGTACAAATAGGATTTGAAACTTCACTTGGTTCAGCTTGGGAGGGGAAACCAAAAATATTACAAGAAATACAAAGGGGCAGCCAAACCAACACTATGTTTGTGTCGGAAACCTTTTGCCATGGCTCTGGTCAGTCAGAGAGCCAAGCCCAACTGCTGCTCCACAACAAAGCAACTGCTTCCTTCTCATCTCAGTCCTTACCAGCATGATCCAGTTCCTTGTCAGAACTGGTCTCTCCCATGCAATCCTCTTCCCTCTCCAACTCAAAGCTCCCTTGCTTGCCCTTCGATTGAGTGCCTCAATCTGTCACTGTCCTTTAATTCTTTCAGCTTTCTAGTTTGACTGCTCCTTCTTAACAGCCTTGACACCCCAAAGACCTTACTGCCCTTAGGTATAAGAAAGACCACCCTCAACAACCCACATGGCAGCATGTACGCCCAAGCAAGGAAGTGCTATCACTGCGTCCTTCTTTGTGACCCCCACAGGAAGGCAGACTTGTCCTACCTTCTTAAACAGATAGGGCACAGCATCACAGTAAATCTTCCTGAAGGTGGGATGGTTTGCCATGTCATTACGTTTTTCATCTGTGAGGAATGGAAGAAACACAGAGAGGTAAAAAACCTGCAGCAACTGCAGAGGAAACAGACTGGTTATTAATTTTCCTGTGAGAGCTTAGCTGCTATAAACCCCCTCAATATGAGACTATTCAATAAAAAGAACAGGTCAGTCCCTCTACACTTCTTATAAAATGGGCTGTGATGAAGGGCTTGTTCAAAAGCAGATAGCTCAGCTTCCTGAGAACTATTGATAACACATGCAGCTATAATCAGCAGGGAGAGGCAGGAATAGAGACACAACCAAAAGGATCAGCAGAGCTCAAGTGTTGCTTTTTTCTTTGTCTTTTTCTCTGGCAGAGTAAGCCAATCAACAATTCCTCTTGGTAAAGTTCAGAAAAACGCAACCTGATGGCATCCAGTGTTACAGAAGCCAGCATGAATTTCCTCAAAAAAGACGACAAACATCTGTCATGTTGCAAAGTCAGCATTCTCACACTAAGGGGACATCTGCTTCAGGTAAGAAACCCTACAGTCCCCTGTTGTGACCTGTGATCACAGGGCTTTTATCTATCCAGATAAAAAACCAGCAGACACAAAACTAAGCAGACTTCACCTGTTAGGTCTTAAGACAACTGCCTCACTCCCAGCATGTCAAGACTGGTGTCACCAGCAGGGTGCAGGCAGTTCCCAGCAAATCAGAAGATGACTGCAGTGGCTGATGGCTGATCCTTACCTGTCTTCTTTATGTCATGGCCGACTCTCCGTGACCAGCCCACAGGATGGATAAGGGGACTCCACATGTGGCACCAGAAGTCATCATCACTGTCACCATCCTCATAGAGGAGTCTCAGTCTGCCCCCAATGACTGTGTCCACCACTGCCATACGTGTCTGGGACACGTGGTTCTTATCCACCACCTCGACCCGCATGCCCTGCCGGAACGGGTACTTCATGCTCTCTGCCATCTGGCAACAACCAACAGAGGAGGTGAGATCCAGCACAGTTCTCCAAACACTTTAGAGAACAGCTTTCCCCGCTGACATGCACCCTGGAACTGCCCAAAGCTGACTAGGAAGGGACAAGTAGCTGGCAGCCCCAGAAATGACAGTGTGGTTGGGCACACACGCTGGGTCTCCCTTTTGTCACATGGACTCATAAGAGCTGCCCCACTCCAGCCCAGCAGCAACGCCCAGCCACCACCTTGTGTGAATGCTCTCAGTGAGAAGTTTTGTTCACAAGGGACTGAGTAAGGAATGGTGTGTGCCTGTTTCAGTCATGAAAGTTTTGAGGCTGCAATTAGTTAGAGGTGTAGTTTGCCAAAGTGCAAGAGGATTCAGTTGACTTCAAAAGAGGTCAGGTTCTTATTTTTACCTTTTTATTCTGATCAGAGGTTGAACTACATGATGATCTATCTCCCAACTCCATATCCAAAGCCAGTTACTCTGCAGACTGACCCAAAGGGACAGTGGAGTCACTGGCTGCTTTCTGACTTTTTTAAGACCTTTGGTTTGCTCATACAGCCTTGTCCTACTCATCACAAATGCCCAGTGGTGTTTATAGAATCCCCGACATTTTGAAACTGTGATCCCAAGATGCCATGCAGCAACTAGGAAACACAAAATAGATACCCAAACCAGCCTACACCTGAATCCAGAAGAACTTTTAAGTTAAAGTCTTCCACTTCCTGTTTATTAGGTGGGAGTGGAGATGCTAAGGGAGAAAGACAAAAGCAATGTCTGTTTCCCTCCACCACTCCCCTTTCAGCTACAAGCTGGGGCCCAGGAACAAGCAGCTACAAACACCCTCCTAACTTTCTGAGAAGTAACATGAGAAGCACTAACTACATCCAGATCTCGAGCTCAGTGTCATCACTTACCTTGCACACAGAAAACCCTATCACTTGCATTCCTGCCTGCTGTCTCTGGGACGGTCTTCCTTATCTGCCATTTCCAAAGCTCCTAGCCACAGGAGACCCTCTTCCCTCTAACGAGGTCTAATCTCAGCACAGGCTACACAAAACCAATCATGAGAGATATAGAGATGCCAAGGCCATGGCACTTAAAGGAAGCCTGTGCCCTTCTGTGGTGGTTTGACAGGAAATATGTTTTCTGGGATGCTGTGGTCAGGCCAATCAGGGCTCAGATTTTAATATTGGCACCTAATGTGGCCATTGGGTCATTGGATCGGCCTCTGAGCACAAGGGGTTAAAGCAGGGCTCTGCCCTGGGAGGCTCTCTTGGGTTCTGGTCAGTGAAGGGTTCAGAGCTCCCCTGCCCGGCTGCGGGCTGGGCGGGGCAGGGGCAGCCATGGGGCCGGGTGAGGGAGGCCGGGCCTGGACAGAAGGGAGGGGAAGGCCCCTGCAGGATGGAAGGGTGGAGGAGGAGCACTGAGAGGCATCGGGCAGCCACCACCCCCTCCCAGGAGAGACAGAGAGAGAGCCTGTGCCTGTGCTTGGCCGGCCGAGAAGGAGAAGAGGAGGGTGTGAGAAGGTGCCTGGCAGGGCAGCCGTGGGAGTTCTGGACAGACAGAGCCTCAGATTTTTAACCCTTTTCTTGGATGATGGAAACCTTGCAAATGCTAATCCTCCTGGAGCTGAATGAGAAGAGAGATAGAGATGAGCTAAGAGGAAATGGGCCACGAGAGAAATAGATAAGAACTCAGGTGGAAGAGTTGATGGAGTAGCTTTTGCTGGACTCTTTGTGTGTAGCCATGGACAGAGCCATGTTTCCTTGTGATACAGGGACTGCATTCTAGGGGGAGGCAATGCCTCAGGACCAAGAGGGTTTGGTGTGGGTATCCCTCGGCCTCAGGGGTGAAAAATATGGGGGGACAGATGTCCCAAAGTTGAGA
Source organism: Molothrus ater (assembly GCF_012460135.2). NCBI lineage: Eukaryota > Metazoa > Chordata > Aves > Passeriformes > Icteridae > Molothrus > Molothrus ater. The sequence goes on from NC_050482.2 coordinate 49,131,350, forward strand.
CTGTGCCTTTTTGGAGTGGGACGAAGCATCCTTAAAAGTCGACCCTAGAAGCAGCTCTGGTCTGTGTTCAGTGGTGAGAGCGCTGGACATGAAAGGAAGAGGTCACCATTGGCACAAGAAGGACTCCTTCTCCTCTTGATGAACTGAGGATTGAGTATTCTGAAGGGTGGTGCCAGACCGAGAGTCGATGATTTGGGGGATGTATTGTATTGGGAAATTGGTGGGGAGGAGGAGGAGATGTATTTGTGAAGTGTTCATTTTCCTTGTGCGTTTCTTTTTTTTTCCTTTCCCTTGTAGTTTAGTTAATAATTTTTTTTTTCCTAAGTGGGAGCCTGCTTTGCTTATTCCTGGTCACATCTCACAGCAGAAACCAGGGAGAGAGTATTCTCATGGAGGCACTGGCATTGTGCCAGTGTCAAACCATGACACCTTCTCACTCCCTGCAGGCTGCTTTGCTACCAACAATGAAGGCAAAGTTTTTTGACTCTCAGAGCTATTCCCTGGCACTGAAACAGGGGAGGGAAAGGCCAGGTTGGAGCTGCACTGGACTCTCCCTTCAGACAAACCTCATCCCCAGTATTTCCCAGCAGATCACGTGCCAACAGCTTTTAAAGCCTGCCTATGACCCAAAGCAGAAACTGTTGTGCTGAGAGGGCATGAAGGCCGTGCCATCCATTACCCACAGCATCATGACAAGTATCTAAGGAGCATGTGGAAGCACTCACTGCCCCTGCCCTGCCTAGGTTTCAAGGCACACAAAAGTTACATAGATCAGAACCAGAAGAGGCATGCTGAGCACATGTCTTGACTTCAGCTTCATTTCCCCCACGCAAAACAACAGCCTCCCATGGTTACCTTTATGTGGAAATCCACTGGGATGGTCCTAGCTCCCACCAGTTTTTTCATGAGGTAACTTCTCCAGTCAGTGTACTTGGCATGGATAGCTACATATGAGCAGGGAAAAAGTCCATCTTTATGACCAAAATAATTACAGCACCATGCCTTTCATGTCTCTGACAGCCCATTAAGCAGCACTAAAAGGCACTTTTCACACTCAGACTCTGTACTCTGTTTTGCCAGGTTGCCCCGACATCTGGCTGAAGGGATCACCATTACAGAATGAACTGGGCCAAGCAGACACTCAACTCCACTGATCTAGATGAGGAAGTGGTAACAGAGCAAAACACATGAGTCATACCAAGCAAATCTCAGCTTGCCAGAATTCCACTAAACTGGCATCCCTCTCTGAACTGCTAGCTGTGCAGGGACTGGAGTCACTGCACTTACCAGAGATGTTGCCCAGGATATAGGACCAAAAAGTTCCCCCAAAGTTCAAGTCCAGCCACCATGTGGATTAGAGGAGGAAAAGCCACCTGCATTAGCCCCCACAGCTCTGACATCAGCTCTGCATGCAGCATCCCCAGGTCAATAATAGGGAGATGCAGAGGGAGCAATCCAAGCAGTCTCCACTTCCCAAACTCAAACTGCTGCTTGTAACTCAAAGCACAAATGGAGCTGCAGTGCTACATGCAGTGGGAACATCCGTCCCTCTGTGCTAGGCATAAACCAAAGCTTCTCCATGCCCAGGGATATGGTGACCCCTCTTGCCCCATACTCACTCTGTGGTGGTACCAGGATTTTGCTGTTGATGGCACACCAGCCAATGGGGTGAATATCCACAGTGCCCAAATTGCACCAGAAGTCATGACCAGCATCATTCTCAAAGCCCTCATATCGCAGAAGGGCCCTGTATCCTGCCAGGACAGAGCAGACAAACAAAGGCATTAGAGGCCAAGAATTTGGCACCACAGGCTCAGTACCCACAGCATGGCCTTCAGTACTCTGCATAGGTCACCAGAGCTTCTCCAGCAACTATTCCTGCAAATTGACCAGCACCTAGAAGGGGAACCACGTGCTGGTTTCCTCTCACTCCCACACCATGGTATTTCCTGTTCCAAAATCTCTCAGCAGTTGTAGAGCTCCAAAGAGCTGCTGTTTTCATTGACCAGCTACCCTCAGCTCTCTAAAGCTTCCCTCAGAGCTTAGCCATGCCCAGCTGTCAAAGATTACTTTGGAGACTTACCTACAATCTGGATGACAGATGCAATCCAGTACACACGACTGGGGAGCACAGCATCGCTGTTCAGCACTTCCACTTTCATACCTTTCACCACATCATCCCACTGATCAAAGAGCGGCACCTGAAAGATGGAGGCAGCCATTGGGGCAGGGAGAGGGATGTGGAAATCAGAGCAGGATTTAGGCCCTTCTAGCTTTCAGAAACATGTCTTAGGCAGCTACACCTTCACCTTAGACACAGGCTTGCATGCCTTACCCCTCCTGGACTTGCCAACATCTTGAAATACAGATGAACTGTCCCAGACATCTCAGTGGGATGTTTACTGAGGATCCCAAAAGGCAAAATACCATATAGCAATACTTAACTGTTTCACTGCCAGATATCCCATTATTCCAAAGTAGCTGCTGCCATTCCTCTATGGCATAAAGATACCTAACAATGAGGATACCTAACATGTCTGCCTAACCTATCATCAAGAAAAAGGAAATGCTGTCAGTACTATCAGACAACAACTCAAAAGGAATATAACAAGTCTTATAAAAATTGGACATGTTGGAGGTGCAGCTACTGCCAGGCTCACATGAATTGAATTCCTCTCTGCACATCACCCTGGGCTATACTCAGCCATACAAACTGCAAAATTAGCTTCCCACTATCATCCCCAGTCAGAACTAATTCTGTTCCCAGTCAGCACTAAGTCATCACTACTGATGCCTGGAAAATAAAATACATCTTCCCAACAATGTTAGAGTAAATATAAAAGCAAACCTTTACTTGAAAGCTTTCAGGTACACAATATGGCAAAAATCACATGTGGTATAGTAATTCTACAATTTTGATAAGATTAGTTGATTAGTATACTTATCATATACTGTCCAGGTAAAATGTTAGTTGGTTGGGTAATAATTCCTGGGGTTCTGACCCACTGGAAGCAGTCCAGAGGTTTTGTTTGCCCCTGCTTTTGTTATGTCTGGTTCAGATTCTGGTTGGAAAACAGAATGTCCTTGTAGTTGGTTCTGTTCTTGGAATAAGACTACAATATTTCTGAATGTGTTTATTAGGTTAGCTTATTGTTCCTACATGTAGGGAAGAAAAATACTAGAAGGTACAACCATGCTTTAGCAATCTACAAAGCTACAAATATATGAAAAACATAAAAAGCTAAAAATGATAGGCATCACTACCAGCAGTGTTTCTACCAAGTCCCCCTCTGCTTCCTTCCCCCAGAACTCCTGGACCCTTTGTGAGACTCCCATTCTCAGCTGCCAGAAACCCCAGTTCCTTTCTTTGCATCACCAGGTCTCAATAACCCCCTGCTGGGCCTCTGCTCACCCCCTCTCACAGGAGCACAGGGGCCCATGCACAGGACATGCCCTGTGTGCCCTGCCATGCACAGCAAAGTAGAACTCACATGTTTGAAGCAGCTGACAGGAGCTGCCTTGTAGCCGTGCTCCTGCAGGTACTTTCCCCAGTCAAAGCCCAGGACGAGTGCTGCAAAGAGACATGAGAGCAGAAAATCAGATGAGACACAGAACAGGCAGAGATCAGTTACCTCTGGACTACAGCCTGCAGCCTCCAGGCACTAGGACACAACACACAGGGACTATGCATTCCACTGCATTTTCTCTGGTGGGAAACTAGACCCTATGTCAGTGCATGGTCACTAACACCCACAAGAGGCAAAATACATTATTAATCAATATTTGCTGTCACTTGCTTTTGGGGGAGCAGAAATGGCAATAAAAGGGGTCAAGTCCAGCCTAGGGCTAAAGCACTCCAGGGAGAGTGCATTCTTTCAGGGTTAAACCACTTCACATTTTGGTTTTCAGCAGCAACACTGCAGGGTCATACCGGCAGCAGAGGGTGCTGGGAAAATCAGAGATACTAACTTGAGAGATTAATCCCACAGTCCCTCCTGGTTGCAGGATCCAGCAGCAGTCTGCTCAGGGATCACTCCCTGCTGCTGCCATGCCCCAGCCCTCCCCTTTCCCTTAACACAGTAAGTTGCTGCTTCTTCAGCTGCAGTGACTGCTTATTGCTCAGAGTGATCACTGAGTGACTCAGGGCAAATAGAACTCCCCATGAGCAGTGGGGCAGCAAATGGTTGGGGGAAGCAGGACACCTTTAAGTCACCTTTGCCAGCAGAAGTCAGCACCTCATGGGACTGGGACCACAGAGCTTACACTCCAGGTCAAGTCATACAAGGAGTGAGGATGAGGCTACAGCAGTGGATGGGCAGGAAGAGGAAAAAAACCATGTCCTGTGTTCTGCCAGCTTGTGTGGAGCGATCCACACACATCGTACAAGGCAGTGCACCAGAGAGGAGGAGGAGGACTGCAGAGCTTACAGCCCTCAAGCTGTCCCCATTTCTGTGACTCCAGCAGCTGCACCTCCTCACACCTCACCTACACTCACCATCCTGACCTGTCAGTGTCCCATCTGCCAGCTGTCCTGTGCCCTGCGAATGGAGGAAGGCCCCGATCTTGGCTGACCAGGATGCCTTGTGCAGAACTTTAGCTTTCTTTGTTGGTGGTTTCCCCTACAAAAGAAGGAACATTAGAAACATTAATGGCACAGGAGACTAAGCCACCCCCTGCAACTGGGTATTCATCTCTTCCTTGGGACAATTTCCAGGCTACTACAATATTTATTAACGCTCACAGCTACAAGAAACAGCAGGTAAAATACCAGTGTGTCCTTTCTCAGCTATTAGGGAGCACCACCTTTAAGCTGTCATGCTTTCTCTGGGGACTTCAGGCAGGAAGAACAAACTGGGAAAATCAGTCCGATATTTAGAGAGCAACCGCCTACCTCTACATATAGGCACATCCTGCTTCATCCCCAGGAAATCTCACAGAATTATAGACTCTCTCTGAAGAGCTGGAAGTCTGCCTTCCTAAAGTTCAGGAGCATGACTTTACTCCTTAGCTGACCTATACTCCTCAAGATTGCAAATTCCACCAATGCATGACCATTGGAATTGGAGCCACTGCCTCCAGTCTTGGCATCCCCAATTAGTTCACTTACCTTGGTGACCATCAAATCTACTGTTGCATTCCCTCTGCTACAGCTGTCTATTACCTGGCTTAAGAAATTATCCCCCATGCATTCCAGGAGTCTCCTGGATTACCTACAGCTTGCCATGCTACTTTTTGCAGGTATAGGGGTGGTTGAAGTCCCCCAGCATGACAAGAGTGACAAGAGCCTGCGAGCACGATGGAGCCTGAGAGCCAGCTGGAAAGGTTTAAACGCACCTGCAGTCTGGCCAGGATGCTGGCCTTTTTGGAATTCGAGGAGTAGCTTCTGGAGCAAGAGACGCTGCAGAAACGTTTGGTCTTGGAGAAGAAAGCCTCCCTGGTGCCCACAATCCCACACATTTCGCACACAGCTGCGAGAAGGAAGGCCAAAAACATGAGGATTTAGCAGAGTCAATTCACTACAATGACAGAGCTGAGACCAGCTAACCATCGTTATACAGAGCAGATCCCCCACACAGCCCAGAAAATGCAGTGTGAATCCAAAGCTGCTCCCAAAGCATTCCCAAGGTGCAGCCACACACCCTTCACTGCCCCTGAATGTTTCAGGCAGCACAGGCAGTACCTGGCTCGGAGCCACTGTCTTCTGTGAGCCGGCCTGTGGATGGCTGGTGCATGGGAGAGGCTGAGAGCTCTCCAGCTTCCCGCTCTGCCACCTCATCATCACTGGACTCCTCCAGACAGGAGCTGCTGTCACTGCCCATGCTGCTGTTGTAGCACGTGAGGCTGTCGTAACCCCCAAAGATGTCCAGGTCATCATCCTCCTCATCGTCACCACCTTCCTCCTCCGCCCGCTCCAAAGATGAAGATTTGTGGCAGAAGGCAGACACCAGCTAGAAAAAGAGCCAGTTTGCTTTAAACCAGACATTTTACATGCCACTGCACAATAAACCTCCTTTGCTGCTGAGGGAGGCCCTCTTGGGCCAGGGGGTGGCCTCAGGGCAGGCAAGGAATCCACATAACCCCAAAGGCAGGATTCTGAACACCTTCCTCCAGACAGGTCCCTTTACTGGTATTCCACATGCTGCATTCTGCTTCCCAAGAGCAAAGTGCCACGGGGCTGTTGCTAGAGAGAAAGCAGCTTGAGGAACATGGAAAAATACAGGGCAAAGCACTGCCTTGCTGATGAAGGACAGATGAGACAGATGTGTCCTTCCAGGCAATGTTCCCCCCAACAAAGTTGCACAGCACAGCAGTGCAGACACCGTCACAGTAAAGCCAGCACAGACTTCCAGAACAGAGCACAGGCTGCATGTTCCTGCCACCACAGCTCACAAGACCAGCACAGCCTGGAAGTCAGCAGGGCAGTCCTGGAGACAGCTCATGTCCTCTGGAAACTGCACAGCCCACAGCTGACCTTGGTTCAGAAACTACACCAGCAGGGGGCAGAACATTTGCTATTGGTTTTTGCCTAAACTCAGATGCCCCCACAGCTAAACATCTTCACTGTCTCTTTGTACTCGCTGTTACAGCAGGAAAGCTGCAAGGCAGAGACTGAAGAAAGAGCACAGAAAAAGTGTGTCTCAGACTAGAACAATCTTGAACCAGGCTCCAAATAAGCATAAAAGAAGCTGGGAAAATGTGGCAGCAACTCATGAAAGAGCAGTAAGAACTCAGCATCAGCACAGGAAGTGATGGAACAGGAAGGCAGACACAAACAGCTACATGAGGCAGGAGGATACCATTGTTCCTCCAAGTAGGCAGCAACTCAAGATCAGCAGCAAGCCCATCACCTTCCTTTGCTAAATTCCCTCTGATCCCTGGCTCCAACTATCATTACAGACACGTGGACAGGAAGATCAGAGTTCACTCACTGCTGTCTCCCCGCATCCTCCCTGGCTTTCGCACAAAACAGACCCAAGGTTCCCAGGTTACTTCCTGAACAAAGAGTTGCTCTCCTGCGGATCTAGGCCCTGGGGCAGCATTCCTGACCTCTGGAAGGCCTGAACTCCTCTAAAAAAGAAAGATTTGCATCGCCTTCTAGTCCCTGTGTGGGTGCATTTTACAGCAGTTCGTAGGACGTGAGCACCATTGCACCGTTACTCTTCCACAACAGGTGAGTGAAACTTGCGGACATCTCACAATCCCCAGGGCTGCCAAGCAAGGGCAGCATCACCCAGAGCCTCCTCGGGAAGCTGAGGGCGACGCAGGGGCCCATCTCGCCGGGATCAGACGGACCCACCGCCGCCCCCAGGAACACTCCAGCCCGGGCCCCAGAGGAGCCCCCGTCCCGTCCCGTCCCGCTCACCTCTGCCCGGTCCCGCTCCATTGCTCCCGGGACGCCGCCAGCCCGCCTCATGCGCGTGCAGAGCGTCCCCCGTGAGCTGTGCGTCTGATTGGCGAGAGCAGCGGAAAGCATAGCCAATCAGCGGGGAGTTTGTTCCCGCCGCGCTGCCCGCGGGGCACGACGGGAGCTGTAGTTCCTTTCCCGCAGCCATGGCGCCTCGTGGCGGGCCTGCCCAGGAGCAGGCTGGGCCCCGGTGCCGTCTCCCGACTTCTGCTTGTGGTTCGGGATTAGCCCACTCGGTCCCAGAATGGCTCGGATTGGACGGTACCCTAAAGATCATCCAATTCGAACCCTCTGCGGAAGGCAGGGTCATTTTTCACTAGAGCAGGTTGCCCAGAGCCCCATCGAGCCTGGCCTTGAACACTGCCTGGGATGGGACATCCACAGTTTCTCTATGCAGCCTGTGCCAGTGCCTCACCGCCCTCACAGTAAAGAATTTCTTCCTGTGTCTTATCTCAATCTGCCCTCCTTCAGTCTAAAACCACTACCCCTTGTTCTGTCACTACCTGCTCGTATAAAAAGTCCATTTTCCTCCTTTTTATAATCCCCCTCTGGGTACTGGAAGGCTGCAGTGAGGTCTCTCCAGAGCCTTCTCTTCTCCAGGCTGAACAACCCCAGCTCTATCAGCCTGTCAAGAAGCTTATGTAAAGGTAAGCCCCTGGAGGCAGTTCTATTTTCCACCCTTTTATTGTCTTGTCACTGCCACTGTGTTGACGTTGTAGGAGAAAAAATACATATATAAAGAAAAAAGGGCTGTACTGAGCATTCCTAGTCTGTATGGGCTTTGTAGTGAGTGGCTGAACAAATAATGTATGAAGCACAACTGTACAGTCTTAGCTGCAGGTGGGAGTAAAGCAGCATGAAAAAGGTTCATTCCAAAGGCTCACCTTATACATGGATTGCTCTTCCAGACAATCCAAAGGCTCTAACATGAGGCTACAGCCTGTTATAAACACAAAGGAGTGTCACTATCCATATGAAACACACTGAGAATCCAGGGTGGTGGTCACAGCCTAATTACAGGGGGACAGTGTTGGGGAGCTGGCAAAGCCAGTCTGCAGCTTGATCAGCAAATTTCCATAGCATCAGGGATCCTCCACATTCAGGTTTTCCAAACAGTCCTCCAGCAATGTTAAAAATATAAAATTGCTTTAAAATAATATAGTTAATAATGAAATAAATCATAATGACTGTTATTCCCTAGTAAATACTGCTGGACATTGCACGGCATGGCAGACAGCAAAGCTGTTTCCAGAAAAGCCACAATCCAAAATTAAAGGCTCCTTAAGTCTTTCTACTGCAATAATCTTTCATGGAACACGTTGTGAGCTCTAACTGGTGTGCATCCCCTCCTTGCTCCCTTCCCAGGGTGGAACAAGCAGCACTGCTCCCTTAGGTCACACACAGGCTGGCTCAAGGCTTCTTGAAGGCTTCAGTAGAAACGAGTCCTGTGCTGACACAGAACAAGCTTAAAAGGCAGGCCCCACACCACAGCTGTTCATTTTTCATTGCAGTTCTAAATAAGCCTTATCAATAAATAATAGTATTTAAATGTAGTATTTAAATGAATCAATTTTAATGTGAATCAAGTTCAGCTTGATTGAGGAATACTTATATTCTTTTCAATAATAAAAACTCTGTTATGTAACAATAATCATAATAGTTCTGTAAAGCCAAATCCTTTCTTTAGGGAGAGAACAGCAATGACAATCTCAGGTAACTAAAACCCAACACTTAAAATTAGACTTCACTTTTCCCATCTCCTTCCCTAGTGCTGTTCTGGGCTTGGTCTGTGTTTTAACATAATCTGCAATAAAAATTTTAGCAAGATCAGTATCAAAGGGCTGCTCTCAGGTGCAATGACAGAAGAAGCCCTGGCTGCAGTGGGAGGATTATTGCTGTAGGACAGGGGCCAGGCTGCTTCCTCAGGCACTCAGCTCCAAGGTGTGCAGCTCTTGTACTTCAGCATCTGCTCTGTCCCTCAGTACCACAACTTCTTGAGGAGCCTTGTCTCACTGGCTCTTTGTGCTTGTACTGGGACTGTCCTCTCCCCCATGCTCTGGGATGCAGAGCTCATGTTCCATGTCCCCAAGCTTCATAAATTCATCTGCTGCTTCTCCAGAGCCTCCTTTTTCAGTTTTCTACTCTTATTTCAAAGAGCTCCTGAGAATCCTGGTGCTACAGGGGCCTTTTTTCACTTCCAGCACTAAGTGGCAGCCATTTGGTTACAGGCCTTCCAAATTCTTGTGTGCAGTGGGAAGTGGCACGTGGCTTTCATAAGGCTCCTCCTAACTGTGAAAAACCAAAAGACTTTGAAGGGTTTAATTTTTGTCATGAGCACTGGGAAGGGAACCATTTTGAAGAAAAAGTATTTATAGACATGTAAGCCTTGGCTATACATTCATGGTACTGTCTTTGAAAAAGGAAAATAGGGGAGATGAGCTTGGAAAACCAACAAGGAAACAGATGGAATAATAGAAGAAAACATACTCTGCTTAACCTTTGGCAGAATAATTTTACCAAGGTAACTATGAAATGAAGAGAGGTGTGTCCTGCACTATGTAAGAACAGGCAACAGCCTACTTGCAGGTGGGAGATTTGAGCAGTTGCTGTTTTCGAGATCTCTTTCGTGGGCTGAGGAGCTTGCAGAAAACCTTTGTCAGATCATCCTTAATGCTACACTAAAGTTCTTTCCACATTTACAGCCACTTGTCACTGTCACAGTAATTGAACAGTTTGTATAGTGAACAGATAATCTAACCCCAGACCCCACAGCTGACCCAGTTAAGGGCACAAATACTAAGTTAGCCTGTCCTTCCTTGCTATTTTACTACCACATTAAATCTGTCAATATATGTCAACACAACTCTACATACAATACAAATACAAATGAAACAGTAAATAATTTTTGTACAAATTTAAAAAACTCAAACAAACAAACAAGCAAACAAAAACCCCCAAACCAAAACAAAACCCCAAAAAGCAGCTACAGCCAGTTCCAAGGCTATCCTGACAAGGAAAGGGAAGAGTTAACTGCCTAGGAGATAAATCTCAGTTTGAAGTGCTTATCCCATCCCAGACCCCCAGGAAATCTGGCTTTTGAGAGCTGAGCTGTGCTGCCTCTCAATCCCTCTGCAAGCTTTTCAAGGAAGACATGGGGCACCACCATGTCCTGCCAGGTCACCTTCCCCAGCAGAAAGGGCAGCCTGGAGCAGTAAGTCCAGCTAATGGCAGAAGATGTCACACCATCCACAAGGCCTGACACATAATATGCAGTTTACCAAGGTGGAAATCGCTTTACACATCCTTTCCCAAGTCACAGTTAAGGGCTCTCTCTCACTCTTTTTGGTGACACAGGAGAACTGGGCCCACCTGACAGAACAAAAGGCTTGAAATCCTTCAATACAAGCTCAAACTGAGATAACAGCAGGCAAACAGAAGAGCACTTGAGGTCTTCCCCCCTCCCCCCCCCCCCCCTTTTTTTTAATTTTTAAAAATTTAAAAATTTTTTTTAACTCATGAGTTTGGAGTTCTGACTTCTGGTGTCTGTAACTCAAGCTGTGTGGTTACAAGCCCTGGCAGCGTGGGTGGCAGTAGATCCAGGTCACACCTCAGGCTGCCCTGGCTTTCCATCAGCAGGCCTGGTGAGGTATCCACTGTATGGCTCCCAAAGTTTTGGTCACCACAACATTGTACTGGGAGCTCATTTCAGTGCCACACTGCTGTGGGACAGCAGAGACAATGAAAAGCAAAAGTGAAGAGGAAGCAGAATGAAAGACTCCTTGCTTTTCAGGGCAGCAGAAGCCCTGCACTTTCAGCCAAAGGATCAGGGTTGGCAAAGAGCTTTCTTCTGGTAATGACCTTTCAATTCCTGCTATTGCCCTGGGGACTGCAGGGACACGAGGAGAAGCAAAATACCCACTGCCAGTGCTTGTGATTGCATCCCACATAGCTCTGTGCTCCCAAGATATGCCAGAGCCTGCCACCAGCCAGCACACCTGGGGAAAACCACAGCCTGAGCTGGGCCAACTTCACCAGGAGCAAGGAAGGGCTTTAAAGATGACTGAGGGAGATGGTGCCAACAGTAATTTCTCCACCTCCCCAAATCTACCACACTCCTGACAACAGAGAGAGTAGACTGGAGGCCATGGCTGATTGCCCATCAGCTACTCACAGCAGCAGTCACAGGACAGGTTTCCCTTCCAAACACCCAATATCCCTTCCTGGGGAGTTGAAACCAAGACCCTGTTCTAAGGGAGTGTAACTGAAGCAACTTGAGCAAACCAAAATGCCAGAGCACAGTCAGGCAGGCAAATGCTGATGCACATGCAACGCCTGCAAGGCTGACAGAGCAGATCAGTAGCTCTCCAGCCATGAAGCAAGCACAGATGCTGCTGCAATCTCTGTGGATGGAATGTGTTGTGCTTTTACACTTTCAGGGACCAGGCTAGGCTGTGTCTCAGGCTGGGATCTATGGCACACAATCTGCTTTGACAAGCTGAGGGAAGAAATGGCTCCTTGGGCAAGCTGGCAGATACCCCAGCATTGTATTGTAGGAAGGCAGCTGCTGAGAGGGTTTGTAAAAATAAACATTCACCAGACAGAGCACCCTGTGGTTGGTCTTCAAATAAAAGCTCATTTTTAGGGTAGAAAGCATCACACACCTAGGCAGAACTGGTCATAGGAGCAGACTCTTCTGACTGCTGCTGTCTTTCACTACAGGATCTGTTCCAGTGTCCAGAGAGGATGGGCTGGAGTCCTTGAGTTTGGCTGAAACTGGAAGCAGCAAAAAGACCGTCTTGGAAACAGGAGGTGGAGTTTCTTGCAGAGAAATTGTGTATCATATACTGGAAAAATGACACAAAAGCTGGAATGGCTGTCACTGTCACATCATCTACCTCAGCCTTGTTATGGTGCTGCCACTGCCAGTAAGAGTCCACGAGCTCTGCTTTACGTGAGGCTCTGTCAGGCTTTGCCTGGGCTTGTCTCGGCCTGCCAGGAGCTGCTGTAGCTTGTTTTGCTGTTACAACAGCTGTCTAATGACCAGGTGACTGCACCAACATTGTCTTGGGTTTGTGCGATTATTTTGGGTGTTTGGGCTACCCAGTACAAGAGAGACATGGGCATAGTGAATCCAGCAAATGGGCAGCTCGGTGATGAGAAGACTAGAGCCTCTGTCAGATGGGGAGAGGCTGAGGGAGCTGAGATAGTGGAAGGTCAGACATTAGAAAGTTTACATCAGTGAACTACACATTATTTAAGTACAACCATTAGCATTGTTGTAACTGGACAATCAATATCTGACTGGATTGCTGAAACTTCGGGTGTGAATTATTTTTCCTGGTCCAAGAGTCTAATACATAGGAGTGAAACAACTCAGACACAACTGAATGGCAAGAGAGATAAAGATGACACCCTAATTTTGTTGTCACCATGAAATCCTCCCCCTACTTGAAACCTGGGCCAGAGCAGTGCCCTAGATGGTGGCTTCTGGTTCTCCAGTAGAACCAGGGAAAGCAGAAGTAGAGGGATGTCAGGAAAAGGAACCCTATGCAAATTTTAGACTATTGATCATCCACATCACCTCAAAAACTGATCTTGACTCAGAGTCACCACCTACAAAGAGGGACAGAGCAGCTGTGCTGTCACACAGAATTGCACCATGGCATCTTTCAAGCAAGTCTCTATGTTGGCATTTGAAGTTGGAAGATCCGTAGTGTGCTCTCCAAGGTCCCAGGACTTCCCCACTTCAGATGCTTTGATGCAGCTCAGGACAAATTCTAACCACGGTTTGTGTGCTAACTCAGTGGCACAAATTAAAGCTGTTTGCACTAAAAGCCTCTAAGTCAGAAGGCTGGGCACACTTTTCACTTCACTAGTCTGTATATGGTCAGAAGGAATTTTATTTATGCTCCATCCTGAGAAGTGTCCCAATGCTGAAAGCAAAACTAGGCTTTGCTTGGGGGCAGGGAAGGAAGATGAGAGCTTACTGTGCAGAGCACAAATCGACACAATCCGAGGCTGCTGTCCTGGCATTCAATACATGGGATTTTTTTGCTTTCTGCTCTCCTTTAGGTCAGGAGCAGTCCCTCCCAGTGCACCAGGGTAATTGTGGGCTTGGTGCAGAGCCGGTCTGCACCATGCCAGGGTGAGCAGTATGAGGTTTAGCCAAGGATGAATACCAAAGCCCAGGGCTGCTTTCCTTAAGCCTGCCACAAATTTTCCACCATCTTGCTGAAGGCTTGCCACCAACCCCTTTTTAAATACAAGATTCATTGTCCTAATTGTGTTTATATCCAAAACCCAAGCATTTTACTCCCACTTTTGAAGATCTCTAACACCCATTCACACTGTAATACACCATTGCTTTTATTTGGCACTTACCCCCTCCATCATCTTCCACCAGCAGTTTGCTGAGATCAGCTTGCTTGGGATCTGCAGATACACTGATGTTCCCAACACAGCTGGCATTACACAGCCGTGCTCTGGTCACATCCTTGGTCCCATCTGGGTGAGTTATTCCCTAGGCAGCCAGCACCGTGTGCACATGCACAGCATAAGTCTGGATTTTGGGAAGCCCTCAATGAACCAGCCACATCCAGCACAACCAGCTTGAGCACAGCACGCGACATGACCGGGTTAACTCCATGTGAGCACAGCTGTGGGCAGCACACGCCTGGGGTCACTGCCAGCACGCTCCATGGTGACAGCACCTCTGTTCTGGAATGCCTCTGCGTCCAGCAGGTCACCAGATGTGACACAGGGTGACTGGGCACCCACGCACCATCCTGGTACAGCACCTGCCTGCAGGACATCCACACAAGCTTACCTCATGCTCACACTTCAGTGCCAAAAGGCGCACAATATACTCCAAGTGAAATAGGATCTTTTAATATCACATATCCAAACAAATAGTTCTCATTTCAAAATGCAAAATAGGTCCTTTGAAGATCAGCTGCTCCCAGGCCATGTGAGAAGGGCGGGGCACAGCTGACTGGCACAACTGTTGAGGTCAGACCTCATTTCTTTGGTAAGATACATGCCGGGAACAACGCGAATGTAGAGTTGTACCAAAAGAGTCCATTTAGAAGACTAATTATTACTCCACACCCCTTATTAGAGATTTGCATTTTAAAACAGTCATATACATTAAATAGCTCTCCAACGTCTAGATAGCAAACATTTGAAGTAGCACATATTCCGCTACCCCCACCATTTTAAGAACAAGCAACACATGTGGGAGAGAAGGGAAACATTAAAAACAGGCTGTCTGTCTCACACAGTTTATTTAACAATAGGTAATAAGAAATCAATTTTAACAGTCTATACAGTGATCCAAAGTTCTTATTTATAAGTAACCAACTTTAATTGCATGATATACAACATTTGAGGGTTTTTTGCTTTCTATTTTCAAGTTTTACAGAAAATGGAAGAGGGTGGGAAAGGGGCATGGGAGAGAGAAAGCAAGCATAAAGAAGAAACCCCAGGGACTTTTTCTCAGGTTGAAATAATCCCGTTGGAATTGTTTCTTACCCTCTTTTTTATGTTTTTTTTCCTTTGTTAGATGTAAAAATAACAAAAAAAATTCTTTCAAGAAAACAGAAACCACAATATATATACTACATCCATTTGGCAGCTGCCCCTGTGTATTTCCAAAAATGTTGTCTTCTCTCTACATGTACAAATTACTTTAATACTTGAAGTTTTTTTAAGCTCAGACTCTTGTATAGAAAATTCTTGGAGGACAAAAGTAGACTTCAGGAGGGGACTGAGTTATTTAATATTTTTACATTTTTCAAAGAATTGACGTATTTCCAACCAAAGAGGAAAAGATTGGTATTTATTTTTATATATATATATTTATATATGTAACGTAGTTTTAAAGCAACATTAACCCCTTTTGTCCTCCGGTTTTAGGAAAGGTTCTCCTGTGTTTTTCTGTTGTTCTGTTTTTGTGGTGTTTTTTTTCGCAGTGACATCAAGAAAAACCAGAATAGGGAAAATGTTTACCATCTGCCTCAGTAAATAATAACTATCAATATTACATATTTTCATTAATTTAAAAAAAAAATAAAACCTATTGGAGGCATGAGCAGGGCATCCTTTGGTGAGCAACCAAAAGACCGCCTTACTCCCCCAACCTCCCCAACGCACACGAGGAAAAAAAAAAGCCAAGAAAAAGGACTGGTTATGATTCCAGCCATAACAAAAATATATTCTTTGTACTCTACTGTCCCTCAGGTTCGTTGTCGGTTTGTTTTTAAAACCACAAACTACTGCTGCAGAGTTCAGATGTGTTCCAGGGAAAAATGTCGTTTTAGCTAAGAAAGATTCAAAAAAATTTGTCTTCAGTACAAAAAGTCTTGCGAAAATAAGTTTTTTTTAATTTTCTTTGTTTTTTAATTTTTTTTTTTTTGCTCCCAAAATGCTACAACGTGTCTAGTGTATGTCTAGTGTACTCTGTGAAAGGTTTGAATTCAAGTCTGAGTTCTCGGAGCTGAGCCCCAGTTCCGTGGCGCTTGTACCATGGAGGCCTGCCATGCCGGCATTGCTAGCAAGCTGGGAAAGCATTGCACTCTGGTCCGGGCTGGCAAAGTGCCCTTGATCCATGGGGTTAGCCTGGGCAGCTACCAGTCCTGGATGTGGGGAGCTGGTCTGCGGGGAGACATGGTGTGGAGAAGGCTGAGGCTGCATCCGAGGGGATGGGCTGGAATGAGGGGGCTGGGACTGGGGCCGCGGTGAGGGTACAGGCTGTGGAGAACGCACTTGATTGGTGAGCGATGAAGGGAGCTGCTGGCCCTGGAGGTGCGGGGACTGGGCCTGATTGGGGAGCATGTGCTGTTGGGGGCTCATAGGATTGGGCTGAGCTGGGGATCCCATCTGCTGCTGAAGCAGCCTTTGCTGGAAAGCCTGTTGCAAACTGGCTCCTGTCTCTGCACTCATGGCCTGTGGAAGCTGGCTTATTTGTCCCATGTTTCCTTGCTGCATCTGCTGCATGTGATGCTGCATTCGCTGCTGCTGCTGCTGGGGATACCCGACGCCCTGGGGCTGCTGAAACTGGTTGTGGTTGGCCATCCCTGGCCCCAGCGCCGGTCCCGCTCCCTGCTGCTGCTGCTGGTGGCGCTGCTGCTCCATCATCTGGTGCCGTCTCATCAGGAGATCTCGGAACTGGGGAGCCATCCCCGAGTGATTCATATTCATCTGCTGTGCCTGAGGATTCATCCCAGCCATGGCCTGCTGCGGCTGCTGCTGCGGCTGCTGCTGGGGCATGCTGGGTCTCTGCACTCCTGCTTGCATGGGGTTCATGTTCTGCATGGCCGGGTTGGGGTGCACCCCTCCTTGCTGCCCTTGCATGGCCTGCTGCGGCTGGAGCCCCGGCTGCCCCTGCGGGAGGCCAGGCTGCCCCGCCATGCCCTGCGGGTTCTGCGAGCCCGCGTACTTGGCCGCCCGCTGCTTGATGAAAGCGGCCAGCAGCTGAGGGTTGGAGTGAAGGATGTTAAGCACCTGCTGCTGCTGCATGGGTGAGCTGGGAGACCTGAGAGTCCGCAGTAGGTTTTGTAAGGCCGCCTGGGGCAGAGGTTGTTTGGGCTGAGCGGCGCCAGGTACCTGACCCATCCCTGGCTGAGGGGCCATATTCATCGGCTGACCCGGCTGAGCTACTGACATCATGGATGGCCTCTGCATTCCTGGCTGCAGCTGAGCTTGGGGTAAGGCCCCCTGGACCCACGGCGGCTGCTGCTGAATTCCTGCTGGCCCCATTCCTTGATCTATATGGCCACCGGGACCTCTGCCTATCTGTGGAGGGTTCATTCCCATCGGTGGCATCTGGGGCATCTGGTGCTGAATCGGCCTTTGGAAGATCTGAACCTGTGCCATCTGGCGCTGGGTCTCTGCTGCCCGCTGGATCTGCATGGCCATTTCCACCGCTGCCGGAGGAGGACCCTGAACTGGCGGCTGTGGCGGCTGAGGTGGAGTCGGAGGCGTCACCTGGCCGCCTGCCTTGCCCTGGGACACGGCGCCGGGGGGCTGAGTTCTTGGCATGGTGTAGGGCGGCATGCTGTTGGGAGGCGCGGGCTGAGGCTGTGACACAGGCTGGGGCGGAGGCTGGGGCTGCGGGGTTTGCGGCGTCGGGGGCTGCTGGCCCGTCGGAGTCGTCGGCGTGGCCGGCGTGGGCGAGGGCAGTCCTTGCTGCTGGCCCGCCACGCCCGTGCGCTGCATGCTCGCCATCCTCCTTCGGAGCATCTGCGCCTGCTGCAGGCGGTGCTGGAGCTGCTGCTGACGGAGCTTGTGTTTGATGTTGAGGCAGAAGGGCACGGGGCACTTGTTCTCCTGGCAGTGCTTTGCGTGGTAGCAGCAGAGAGCAATGAGTTGCTTGCAGATGGGGCACCCTCCGTTGGTCTTGCGCTTGCAGCCTTTGGTGTGTTGGACGACCCGTTTCATCTTCTGACAGGACGGCAGCGAGCAGTTGGCATTGCGGCACTGGCAGGCGTGCACCAGAGACTGGATGCAGCGCTGGATGCTCAGGCGGCGCGAGTCGCCGGGGCTCTGCGTCGTGGCTGTCTGCTGGTTGTTGCTCTCATCGTCCAGACCGAGGCCTAATTTTTCCATCTTGTGGTCATGGTTTTTAGTGTTATAGCAGGTGATGCACAGGTCATAATCCTGAAAAGACAACAAAGGATGAGTTATCAGTGTTCCTGAAACTCCATACGATAAACGAGTAAATGATGTCCTGCCACCTCAACAATTACTCCCAAGTCTGTTCCAGGCAAATTGTTGCTCTAGGGAAAAATTCAATCTTTCATGCCATGTTGAGGTACTAGAGAAGGAATAAATCCAAATTATAGCCAGGGAAAGTGTGTGGGTGTAAGGGTGTCTGAAATCTACACAAATATATAAAACTTGAAAAACAAGTTGGCTCTGAGCTAGTAAGTCACACTTTATTCAGAAAAATCCCAACAGGAAAGAAGAAGAAATAGGCAGGGACAAATAGCTGCTCATCTGCTCCTACTTCAAAAGAAGAGAGCAAGAGTGGCAGAAGAGGTACCACCTTTCAAAAGAGAATGAAAGCTGCATTTTCAGTTTGCAGATGCGAGTAAAAAACCAGAAAACTGAAAGAACAGAACACATTCTGTGAAAGCACATGAGTTTGGGGTTCAATAATTGTTCTTTAAGAAAAAGACCTAAATTCTTAGGATTGACTAAACCATAGGAAATTTAGGATTTACTTTCTGGTATATACCAAGAAGGTAAAAGCCATGTGTGTGCCTGAATACATATATATATATATATATATATATATATATATATATATATATATATATATTTGTAACTAGAGGAAATGGAAGTATCAAATTGTAATTAGGATCAAATCTGAGTCAGTCATTCACTTCCAGCAGGCTAGAAAACTAAGTTAGAAGCCAGATACAATGATAATCCAGCTTCCTATGGTCATTGAAGCAAACCCCTGGACTCGATCTTCAAACACGCTGGTTTTGCAAACATTTCTGAAGACACAAATGCTGTTTGCAGCATTCTACAGAGACACAACAGAGTAGTGAAGGAATCACAGGGGTATTTGGGATCTGACTTGCAGCACAGCAAAACCTCTGTGCCAGCAAATCAACGGAGAGCCCTCTACAGAAATACTGCTGCCCCACACTTCTACTCTGGAAGGAAAATGTATGCATTGCTCTTCAGAAAAACCAGCTGATCCTACCATTCCAGCTCAAGCCATGGCTACAGTTCCCAATTTCTTAGGCAGCAGCACCTTAAATAAGCTACAGAAAACACAACGCTATTTCAGCTCTCCACAAGGCAGAAATCACACCAAGCAGCACATTAGCAGAACCACTTGTTAAGGAAAATGTTTTCCCTCCTTTCTGAACTGCCAGCAGATGAGCTGCACAGATATTTTTCCATCAGTTAATAATGAGAAATCAGTTCAGGTAAAGATCACTCTGGGCACAAAGAGTGGGGGCAGAAGCAGGGAAAACTTCAGCAAACATACCTCACAGACAGTGCAATGCCATCTGGTCTCCACATGATGCTTGCACTCATTGCAGGTGTAAACAAAGCGGTCTTGGCTCTGGGTGTGCAGTTCCACCAGCATGCACATGGTTGACCACTGAGCCCTCCGTAGTGAGGAGAACTCCAGGTGCTTGTCTCTAGCAAGGGTCAGGAAAGCATCGCGCCCATCCATCAGGTCACATGGAATGAGCGGGTCAGGCTCAATGATGGGGGGCAGGGAGTTGGCTGCAGGGCCAGCAATGAGGCGGATGACAAAGAAGACCTGAAAAAGAAAAAGATTTAATATGCTAGCACTTATTAAGATGTTTTGGTCACCAAACCTCATTACAGAGTGTACAGTTCCAGGATCAGCCAACATTTGAATGACCTGCTGCCAGGTGGGGTGCTCGTGAGGCCTGGGAAATCTCAGACCTCTGGGTGCCCTGCAGATTCACTTTCCTCTGAAGAAACAGGAAAGGAGCACTGGACTGAACAATAAGAGTGGCAATCTAGACTGTTAGGAAGTTCTGCACGAGCGCAGCTGCATTTATTCCCACTGCCCTTGCAGCAAAGAGCACCCAGACCTACTGGTACTGGTCTGTCTGGGTGAGCCACTCATTCTCCAGCCACACCTGTGTAATTTACACGGCAAGACTCTGTTTGAAGTATCAAAGCTTTGTACACCTCTTTACTGAAGTAAAAAGTATTCCTCATTCAATCAACTCTTACCTCCTTGTGCTTCTCCATAGTGGCATACAGCTTTTGGGAGAGGTCATTGGACACATTGGGCATGCCAGGCTTCTTCTTATTGCCACGACTCAAGCTGCTCTTGTTTTTACTTGTCTTCTTATTGTTCTTCTTTTTGGCATTTTTGCTGTCTCCCTTGCTCACCTAGCAATTTTAAAGACATTTTATGTCAGGTATCTAAGCAACACCATGTCACAATTTTATTATTTTTATATATTCTATAACTGCAGGACAAACCACATTTCACAATCATTTACTCTGAAGAGACATACTAGCGTTCCCAGAAACATTAAATTAACTCCATTAGAATTACTCCAAAAGATATCAAGATCAGCAATACATACCCCAAAAATATTAAAAGCATAGATGCTAAGGACATACAAGCAAAGCAATATATAATGAAGCTTGTTTGTCCATTACAGCTACACACTCTTGGACAATCACCAAGGGGTTCAGCAGATGAATTCTCAATGCAATTCAAAAGTAAAAATAACTGCGAAGTACAACTGATATTGCACTAAACAAAGCTAAGGAAGACTTAAACCACTTAGATTTAGTTTGCTACAGCTCTGACAGATTTACTTTTAACAGACTGCATTAAACTGATTTTGTATGAAGCTGTTGTTCTGAGTCCAAAATGCATTAGTAGTGCAACTTCTGGCATGCACCTGTCATACCCTGCAACACTCAAACAAAACAGGTCAGCTTAATTTCAACTATATTCTGTTAGCAATGAACAGTTTTTGAGAATGCACAAAGCTCGTTGGGATGCTTAGAGAGCCCCTCAAAACCCCACAGCATAAGATGATCGAGGATCAAAGTAATTGTTAGCCAAACAAGCATTTCTCCTAAGCTTAAAATAACTTTGTCAGAATGGAAATTGCCAGTGAACATGGATGACTATCACATCATTTGACAGTACAGTTTATTATTGCCCCTTCTTCAGGTATGAAACATAGGATCAATAGACAGTTACAAATATTTGTAGTAATAATAATAATAATAATAAAGTTAAATAGTAATGCACTGCAAGTTGGCCCTATGTCAGGATTTTGGGGCCAAACTGCTGCGAAGTCTCAACTAAATATTGACCAACCTCACACAGAGAGCTAAATGATCCTTCACAAGTGGTTTCTGGGTATATTAGAGAGATGAGGACTCGAAGCTATACCTTGTGGAAAGCAAACAATACCTTCTTAAGAAAGATGTTACTTAATGCAAATTTGATATCATGTTGCCTAACTTCCTGCACTTTGATTAATCAAAGTCCTTGAAAGAAGGTATTCCAAAGAGCAACACAGCAGAATCACGATTTTTAACTGTAACATTAAACCTAATTTTTTTTGATCCAAAGATCTTCCAGAAAAAAAATTCTAATCCCCCCCCAAAATCTAGTCTCAGATAAGGTGATGAAGCAGCAGTGTTTAAAGAGTTAACTAACAGAAGTTCAGAGCATCCAAGGATAGGCAGATGCATAAATTCTGCATCTGTTCACTTTCAAACTTATTGTTGAATTAAGAGGCATCTCTTATTTTTGAGAGTTTTTTTGTTGAACTTGATAACACTGTTGTGCATTCTCAAAAAAAACTGCACAAGACCCCAGCAAGAAATTCTTCTAGTTTAAGTAGCCCAACAACAGTTCAGCAGTAATTTGTGCTTCAGATCCTCAATGCCTTAAAGCTAATAAACAAAACTATTGAGAGTCAAGTACTAACTCACAGCATTCCATTACTTTGTCAGAACATTCTGCCAAGATTGGTCTTATATCATCTAAGTTAGGAAGAAAAGAGTGAGCCACTATTTAAAAGCGAATGCTTAAGGAAAAAACTTCCACATCAGACTGAGGTGGCAACATGATCATTGATAACAACTGGATTTCAGCAACAAAATTTTCAACTAGCAGCTGTTTCAACAAAAT
Source organism: Molothrus ater (assembly GCF_012460135.2). Lineage (NCBI taxonomy): Eukaryota > Metazoa > Chordata > Aves > Passeriformes > Icteridae > Molothrus > Molothrus ater. The sequence goes on from NC_050482.2 coordinate 49,153,423, forward strand.
TGCCTTTGGTAATTAGACAGTTTATAGCCCTATGAACACTCACTGTTCATCCAGATGTACCTTAGTGGTATTTTACCAGCTCTAGTTTATAAACTATGAAACTGAAATTTATTTTAGAGTGAAAAGTGAAAACCCCAGTTAAGTGAAGTGCCTTGCACCCATCCTTTTTTATAATTAGCCTTATCTAATCAGAACTTGTTACATTAGATTATGAAAAGCAGAAGCATCCTTACATCTGTGCTTTCATTACTAGTGTTTTCTCTCTTCCGTTCTTCTTCCTCTTGCTCTAGTTCCTTAATGCTCTCCTCCAGAACATTAGGCCAGAAGTCCCCTTCAAAGTAAGGGAGCTCCTTTGCACTGGTTAGACGGTCTTCTGTTGCCTGCTTAAATATATCCTAAAAGAGAGCAAGCCCACTTTTGGTTATCACTATTACAAGTCACGTAAGGAAAGGCAACGTTCTCAATGAGTGACAAGAAAAGGCATCAGCAGTCTAAACAAATGAAAGCTTAATATTAGAATTCATTTTATGAGAACACATTCTAAGTCCAAATTTAACATTGTATCTGTTACAGTTTGTCAAATACATTTCAAATATTCCCACTCAGAAGAAAGAAATTGCTATGTGCTAGACTTCAATATGCATTCTTACCAACTAGGACAATGTTATCACCATAATCTCATTCATTGAAATCCCTGTAATTCCAAAGATTTTATATACTTCTAACTGCATCAGCAACCTAACCCTGCAACTTGATCTAACACAAGAAGATTTAAGACTCCATATATGTTTTTTTGCTCTTTTACAGTATTCCTCAAGAATTTAGCTTATTCTGAGGAACCATTTCAAATCTTTTGCTAGAACGATTTCAGAAGCTACATGTTTTGAAGAGAGTATGTTTTAACTCTAAACTTCTGGTGGTCAATTCACTTAAAACTAATGCAGTAAACACCAAGAATCAGGCACAATGCATAAGGCAAGGAAGAAATGAAGACAAGATTGACCAATCTCCCCCAAGCACACACTTCACACACACCTTGTAATCGTGGACGATCCGCTCCGACACAGACTTGTCCAGCATCTTTTTGTACCACTCTTGCAGTCGCTTGGGTTTGGGTATCTTTTGGTCAGGAGGATGGCAGTGGAAGATGTAATCATCTCCTTCACTGGGCGGGCACGCCCAGATGTGTCCAGTAGTATACCTGCCGTGGTGACACAAACCGGGACATGTGGGCGCTGACAATGATCCCGCGCGCTCTCCTCTCCCGACACCAGGTGGCGCCGCCACCGAGGCTGGCAGCTGTTCTGGACCTAACATTTCCATCTTTTCACTCATTTCCTAAAATCCAGCGCTATACACGGAGCACTTACATGTAAAGGGCGCACATTATACAGCCTACATAAAAAACAAAGCCTGACACAATCCTGCAACTACTATCTCCCGATTAACTAATGGGAGAAAGATTGAGTCTAGGTATTTCACTAGTGAAATCTTGAGACAGAGCAGCAACATTTTATCTAGCAACATTTTAAAAACAGATTTACCTAAAGACAGAATTCACTTTTCTATTGTAAATATTCTGGTTTTGAGAATCAGTTTGAAAAATTTCTAGAATTATATCTGGGAATAAACAGGCACTGCCAACCTGTGGTATTGGGTGCACAATCTAGAGTACTATTAAGATAGATGACAGCAAATTAGTAGCAGCTGCAGCAAATACAACACCTAAGATCACTTCTTTATCCTCAGTTCTCTGTAAGTTTTTGAAGACAACTCTAATAGGAGGAATAATCAGTTACAGAAAAATAACCATCATTGCCCTGTTGAGAAACAGCTCTGCAGAACCCTCCCCAAGCCCTGGGAGCTGCAGCCAGTTGTCATTCCTTCTGCCCTAGAATGGAGAGATGATACCGCTAGACCAAGATTGTTCTCCCAAAATGAGAACCTGATGTTACCCATTAGTACAGAAAATAGCATTAAGTAAAACAGAGGCTTGAGCTCTATGCAGCAAACGTACAGACTCACAGATTATAAAATAGACAATTAAAAAAGCAGAAAGAAGCCTAATGTATGCTTTTGATGTAGTAAAAACCACACCACTACAGTGAGGTACTGAAGATAGTACTGCTTACCTCCACTTCAACTCCCCCAACTTCTCATCAACTGCTTTAAACATTGCCCCTTAACAATTTCTCCACAAATAACTCCACCAGCCTACACTAGGTACCTTGACAATAGTGGTGGTTACTTCACTGGCCTTTCTACTTCAGTTATCATGGTAGTTTAATTTCCACTTTTCTTATTACTGCAGTTGTTCTGTGTTCTTTTGTGCTGTCCAAGTATATTTTCCTCTTTCTTTCCTAACTCTTCCATTTCTCACATTTCCAACTACTCAAGATTTCTTAGTGGCCATCTACAACTGTTACAGAGTTAACCAGTACAGACTAAACCCACAACAATTCTCCTTATATACATGGGTAAGGACTTACTTGCTAGCCCAAAGGAATGACCTAATTAAAGGCATTACACAATGACAACAACATTTTATGGACTGGAGAAGGGGCTCACTGTTTCTACTCAGACTTAAGAAAGTTTCACATAAATTTGGAAACATCAAAATAGCTGAAGCAGAGGCCTCCCCTGAAAAGCCTGCAATCTCCTCTTCTCCTTTTCAACTGTACACAGTTGTCAAGTTATTCTATTACAGGTTGATACTTGGGCACCATATTCTTTACTATAGGATGTAGTAATTTAATTTGTAGCAAGAACTACTCAGCACAAATGCTGTACAGAGGAAAATGTTATAAGATACTTACCCTAGTTTCTTAACATATTCTAGATATCCAATCAGTATTTCATGATAGACAGCAGTCCTCAAGCATTTAGGGCGGAAGAAATGAACACTGTCAAGGTAGGATATATACACTCGCCTAAAAAATAAACCAACAAAAAAAAACCATGAGAAAGAGGAGAGATTTTGAAGTAATTCTACAAGTTTATTAATGCTATTTTATACATCTGAAGCATCCATTACAACAGCAACCTGCAAATCCTCTGATCCTAATTTACCTCCAGAAACTTGGCCATCTTTTGATATCTCCCTAAAACTATTCACCCCCTTCCTTGAAAACACAGATCAGTGATCCTTAAGGCAACTCTGTCTTCCAGCCAGCGTCCCCAGTAAGAAACAACTCTAACATTACAAGAACTACTTTGTTTCTAGAACCTAACAGCACTCACATCAGAGTCTCACATAAGCAACAGAGAAGCTCTATGCAGAACTACGGGAGGTTCATCCAAAGGAGAGAGCACCAAGGTAAAACAGACTTTTGTGGGGTTCCTCACCTTTGATTGGGTGGAGGGCAGTCTGAGCCATACTCCTGCACGTGCATGCCAAAGAAGCACAAGTCTACACCATCGATCTCCTCAAAGGCAAAAAGCGCTTTTGTTCGGTACGGGAAGGACTCTGCCATCTCGCCACTGTCTACGAACCTGCAGAACAGAGGAAGGGAACACCAAATATATTCACACATCAGAGACTGCATGTTACTAGGTGAAGGCAACAAAAATGAGGGCTACTCTAAGTGTAATTTTAGTGCAATTTGAAAGTTTAATGTTTACAGACTACTCAAATATGAGGCACCCACTTTTTACTGTGAAAAAGAACCACAAAAATTATTATGCTGCTGGAACACCTGTTTGTCACTACTTGGCTGGTGATGAGGTTTTGAATACAACAGTCTTTTTTGACTGGATATTAGAAAAAAATTCTTCATGAAAAAATTTCTTCATGAAATTCTTTAATATCTAGTATTGAAACAGCCTGCCCAGGGAAGTGTTTGAGTCACCATCCCTGGAAATATTTAAAAGATATGTAAACGTAGCACTTTGAGACATGGTTTAGCAGTGGCCTTGGCAGTGCTAGGGTAACAGCTGGACTCAAGCTTAGAACTATTTTGCAACCTAAATGATTTTATTTAATCAAGTGTATCGTGTAAGTACAAACAGCTCCCACTTCCACAAAAAGAAAGCAAAATTAGAAACAAACATACCTTGCTTTCATTCCTGGTTTTACTTCAACAGTTTTGTCAGATGCATGTACCACCCTAACTGTGACCTCTCCTGCCTCAGGGTGATTCTGGCGTCTTAGGAAATCATTGACTCTGTTCTCCAGGAAGGTACCGAGTCTTGTAGCTGGTAATCCTGCAGGAGGAAAATACAGCTCTAAACATATACAAAACTGAACTGATCATATGTGATTTCTCTACTCAGATGTTAGATGAAAAATGACTTTTAACACATGCAGTATGCTAACATAAATTAAAGCTTTATCTGTAAACCCTACCACTTCTAGATGGGGTGAGCTGCTTTTTCCCTGCAGGCACATTTATGGTTTATACATTATTTAAATGAATAAAGAATCTCTATTTCAACCCAATTTCTACCTTGTCTTAAAAGTCAATCACAATTAAGGTTTCTCCTGAACAGATGTTATTAATTACTTAAACTGGATTACAAAACACTGCTTTCAGAGACATCTTCAGAAGCAGAACTTGCATTTGGAAGTATATTCTATCTATAAAGCCACACTAGCCAAGTTAGTATCTCCACTTACCAAAAGAATATATGTCAATAATGGAAGTGCTCTAAAAGAGTTTGTTAGCTCTGTAAAACAGAATGTTAACTAACACTATCACCTGTGAACACAAACACTTTGAACACTACAGAACTGATGGTCAAAACTGACCAAAGGTAGCCTCCTTGAGCTCTTAAAAAACTTAAATAAAACACAAGCATAAAAGCCACCTCTTCCCCATTCTTAACATATTATTTAAATTTTTTGGTGCAAGTGTCAGAATCTTACTTTTAGCAGAGAATTTGTTCTCTTTCCTGGTTCGTCCTGTTTTCTTTAGGCAGCCATCACAGACAAAGCTGAAGCAAAAAAAAAAGAGAAAGTGAAGTCGCCCCAAGTCAGACCAAGTTCTCTAGCATTCTACCATTAGAAGCAAAACCTTTCACCAGATCTTATCTGATCTGGAAAATACCTTAACTGAAATTTGAAATGAAAGCACAAAGAACAGCCCAACAGTTTCAGAGCTGCAGAGGAGGATCTAAGCTCCAGGTGCTGCACGCTCTATCAGTTGCTCACATCACCACTGGAAAGCCCAGGGAAGTCTCCACTGGCAGGTCTGACAATACCAGCTCAAAGTATTCTTGGTGCAAATAGGCTCAAACTGCTGTCTCTGATGATAAAGACACTGCAACACCAAGCATAAGGCTGATTTTTTTTTCTAAATGCCCAAATACACTATAGACTGAAATGATTCTATGATTCTTCTTCACTTACAGGACATCACCCTCTTCTGCAGCAATGTGGATGGGACAACAGAATGCTAAAACTGACACTCTTTGGACAAGAAATGGGACATTTAAGCTGTTATAAATTCATCATTTTAAAAGTTTTTAAATCAATCAGAAGAAAACACATGTTGATCAAGAACTGTGGAGCATTTAAAGAAAACTATATTTTTTAAATTTAAATTTATTCTGATCACTGAGGTCAAAAAAGTTGATTCACCTGTTAAATCCTTGTTACAAAATTTTTTGAAGATGGCGAAGCACTATGATTTGTAAAGAAAACAGATGTATCTGAAACTGTTATCAGAACTAAAAACCATCTTTTCATGAAGGGCTAGCATTTGTAAACAAAAAGGCTGAAATGCTCTTTCCACACAAAGAATAGGAAAACTTGACACACAACACTGTAAGATATACTGTCTAAATTTGATATTACCCTATAGATTGTATAAAATTTTCAGGGAATGTAATTTCTTCCATTAAACAGTCTTTTAAATATAACCAATATAAGGAAGTTTATACATGAGTTCTACCAAATAGTAAATATGCTATGGACTTAATAAGGAGAAATTCCTCACCCAGAAGGCCAGATTATCTCATTATGAAGAACACAGATCTGATGCATTTTTCTTCCACACTCTATACATTCAACAAATCTGTACAAGGCAAAAAAGGCAAAGGGAAGCAAAGGTTAGTAGCATCATTGCTTGCTTGTGTATTTGTAGTACCTTATTAGAGCACTTCTAGCATTTAGGCTTTTGAGTCTATTTAACACAGAGGGAACACCTGTGCTGAGAACAGCCTTCAGAACAAATTTAGAACCTGCCAGCTCAAGTCAGGCAGACTGTGCAGGGACACGTTATTACCATTTGCTTGCCTTACCACCATCCATTCATTTTTTTTCAAGTAAAGCCCTTTTTTTAAGGATAAGATCTGCAAACTGCTTGTTACTATAGAGAGTAGAGGAAAATGGATTCACCCATGTCAGAAAGGAAGAACCAGGTGAAATACCTGGCTGTTAGTTGCCCCACTATGCTTGAACCCTGGGGTATATTGCAAATATACTGCAGAAAGGTGAGAAGGAAGAACTAGAAGCAAATACTGAAGTCACTTTCAGAAAATTAGCAAAGATTTAAGGACAACTGAGATATGTCACATGGTTTGGTTCCCAGATGTTGGTGAACATAATTATCCAAAATACCTAAGGTTCCTTCAGGTACTGGGACAATCTGACTCCTTTAGAACATGGCTGTCTAAAAGTTTGAGACTTTGAATGAATAGTTGTAATCTATGTAGTGCATGTGGTACCACACTGTAAGTTAGGCTTATATTCTATCTTCACTTTAACAAAGGGAAAGAAACGTTATGAATCAAGCTACTATTCTCTCCTTCCCACAGCCCTTGTAAAACAGAACAGAACTGGCTGACCTTTGTGCCTTTAGAAGGATGGTGTGGGAACAATAAATATCCTTTTTCCTCATTCATTTGAGAACTGAGATAATGTTTGCAAAATAGCAGCATAGGTGTATGATGAAGGACCATGTAAAGCAGCTTCAAAAAACTGCTCAGGAATATCAAGAAAAGCAGCTGAGTCACCATCATCTTCATGTTACTGAATGACTACAGTTCTGCTTTCAGAGCAGTACAGAATAACTGGCTGATTCAAAATATAGCAACTTTTCCTTCTACTACGGCTGCCTGTAAAATGCAGCAACTAGAAACACCAACAGCACTAAGAGCTGCTGCCAAATGACTCAAATCAGTTCTGAGACTTCACCATTCACCACAACCAAATGTCAAAGCAGAGCTATCTGCATTCATCCTTCTGTTGAATCTACGTGCAAGACAACAAAATGGAGTCATTTCAGCCCATACATCCAGTGTTAGTGCTCCTCAAGCACAGCCACAGTGATTTGTGTTCTCAGCACCGAATACCAGATCTGCTGATTACTGAGCAGCCCCTAGCAACTAACAGAGCCACATGAAACTGAAAACATTCAAAGACAAAGCTGATGGTGAATGAAAAAAGGGTATCTTACAAAGTATTTGTAATAAAATGAGGATCATTCAAAGAGTGACAGCAATACTTACAGCTCAGGATCCAGTGTATCATTTTTCCTTTTTGAAAACTGTTCTTTGTTTATCGTGCTATGGAGAAAGAGGCAATAAAACTCAATTTTAACACAAGACAACAAACATTCATGCAATACCCACACCTATCCACAAACCAAGACAAAACTTACAAGCAGAGTTTTTATACACTCACTGGCACTACAAGGGAAGTTATTATATTTTACACAGTGACAGACAACTGAAGTGTATGCCACTCCACTTTGTCCATGGAAAACATTATTTTTCTCTTGTAGAGAGCAATATTGTTCCCTTATACAGTTTAACTACAGGATAAATATTAAAGCTGGCTGATAATTCAAGTTTTGGATAGGTCTGATCAGTATTTAATGGTGAAAAGACTACTTGATATGCCTCTCATATTCTATAGGCAGAATTCCAATTATCTTTGATTACTAGGTTAGGTTATCTTTTTTCAGATTCCCCTAGCCCTCCTCCTACATCAACTTCGAAGGATAAATTTCAGTTTCCAAACCCTGCAACCCCAGCCCAGCCACTACAATGCATTATTTCTACCTTCTCTACATCAGTTTCAAGGCCTAAAATTTCAACTTTTTGACAGAAGTTTTAAATGACCTGGTTCAGAACATACAATAATCAAATCTGTGAGAATTTACCCCAAAGAATGTTCTGCACAACATGAGAAGATCAGTATGTCCCTCCCTGAGAAGTAATGACACAGACTAACTCCAAGTTGCATAAGATTAACCTTCCTATCTCCTCTTATTTCAGTATTTATTCTGAATTGTGCCACCTGCAGAATAAATACTTGAAGCTCCTTATGAAATAAATGATGAAATTAAACATCTCAATTACCTCAAATTATTCTTATAATATGGTAGATGGAACTTTAACAGGACCCACCATGCATTTTCCTATGATGTACTCTAGGACTCTATATTGAATCAATTTTGGATCTCTGCTTCCACTAGAATAGCAATCCATCTACCCACAGGGACATGAAATGGTCCATTGTACTGACCAGCACACAATATTTCTTCCTTTTTCCTTCCAGAAAGGCAGGTCACAGAACCTTAGGATGGTTTGGGCTGGCAGGGACCTTAAGAGATCATCACCCCCTGCAATTGTCAGGAACACCTTCCACTAGACCAAGTAGCTCAGAGTTCCATCCAACCCATCCTTTAACACTTCCAGTGAGGGGGCAACCAGAACTTCTTTGTGCCATCTGTTCCAGTGCCTCACCACCCTCATAGTGAAGAACTTCCTCCTTGTATCTAAGCTCCATCTACCATCTTTCAGTACACTTCAGTACATCATCCCAAGCCTAAACAGATATTTCCAGTACTGTTCTCTATGCATCCATTAGTGCATCCAGGATCTGGTTCCAAATGAAAGTTAACTCCTTTTGTCAAATTACCAACTTCAACAACTCTCCCTCTGGCTTCAGACTTTTCCTGAGTTGTTGCACTGCCTTCCTCCAAAGGGATTTCTTGAATAGTCAAACAGTAACTGTTCGGCACTCATCTGTCCCTCAAGGACTCGAAAAATTCTGTTTCAAGATTTTTTTGAGGTATGAGAAGGGTACAGCAAAACGAGAGACTGTGACAACAGTTTGCCGCCAACATGGTAAAATCCATGCACAGACTTTTATTGTGTCCTCAACTACTGCACAGCATTTCTCATAGGCAGATGGCATTTCTGTATTGAAATATTTGTACGGCAAAATGAGGTTGCCTGCTTCTGGTTTGGATGAAAAACAACCTGACGTTGAATACAAGTTTAATGGCATAGCTAGGGTATAAAGAAAATGGTATGTCTGATATTTCAAGCTATGTCTGTCACACACTTGCCTGCAGGCATGGTTAATTTTCTGCAATAGAATACTTTCACTTTTTTTCAGGGAAAAAGCCATTTTCTTCTTTCCCTTCTATTGGTACAGTTGCAATTTTAAGCACTAAGTGCTTCTTTTTCACTAGTTTAGTCAGTCCAGGTTTGAAAGACAAGCACATGAAGGATGCATCATCCACCTTCTACTAGGCTAAAAACCTAGAGCTGAACCCCCCTTCCCTACAGAAAGCACCACGACAGAGCTCAGGAAAGCCCAGCCCGAGCAAACACAAAGAACTCACGTTTGAGGTTGTGATGGGTCATCTCCCAGAGAAACGCTCTCCCCTTGGATTTCGTTGAAGCACTTCTCACAGAAATGATACCTGTCAGCAAGAAGGCCATATTTGGGTGAACTGCTCCGTCCACACAACACAGCCCAAGTCAAGCAACGGAGCCACCAATCACAGCAGGCCAAGGAAGGGACAGGAGCAGAGAGCAGGTCATCAACGGCGACAAGGATATTCAATGATGCGGATTTATGGGCCCCACATTGGGTTTGGTTGGTTTGGTTTTTTGGTTTGGATTTTTTTTTTTTTTGCGCAATCAAAGCCAAGTGCAGACAATGACAAGCATGAAGGAGAAATTAAAAAAAATAACACACACACGAACAAAGAAATGGGGGTTTGCAGGACAAAAACAAAAACATAGAAGCAAGACAAGACAACACAAAGCAGAAAGCCAAGGCAAAGCACAGATTAGCATTAAATCTCTCAAATGGGTTCACAAGCAGCAAACGATAAAAACAAATTAAACAAGAGTATTCCATTTTAGCATACCCATACCCTCTTCATTTTAATAATCCATGCCACGTACAGCAAAGAATTAAAATGAGACAGGGGAAAGAGCAGAAGGAAGGAGGAACTGCTACTCTGACTTGTACATCAGCACAGCAGTTCTGTTGGGAGGAGGATCTGCAGGAGATCAATGGAAGAGAGGTAGTCTTCCATCTTAAATGCTAAAAGGTCACAGAATTCTCTCCCAGTTGAAAGGAAAAGCTAAATACCAGAAACTTTAGGAACAATAAAATCTGTCCTTAAAATTCTTACAGACTAATAGAACTGTCAAACTCGATGTTAACTAACATGAACTAGACAGAGAATGCTCTACATGGATATGACTCTGCCATAGCCCAGTCTGCACATAGAACAGTCCAGCCATCACTACAGCAAGCATTACAGAGAAGGATTTCATTTGTACTTCAATAAAATAGAAATTAATTCAGGATTCTACCCTAGCCTTCAAAAAAGTTCTAAAGCTGTGGCTTCTCCATTATAAAGCATGTTAACTGAGTGCACAAGGCAGCTAAAAATAGAAATTAAAAAATTCAAACAAGTTCATTATAAAGCCATACTAATCTATGTTATTAGCAACTGTTAGGCTGAAAAGACAAGTCTCAACCTCCTTTCCCAGTTTTCATCTGAGATAATGCAGAGAACAATACTTCTGGAATTATACATTTCAATCTATAGATATATGCATGTGTATATATGATGCAATCTACAAGTCACATGTAGGCACCTGTTACAATGCAAACTTTCCCTTCTAACATTTGCAAACATGTCAAATGTCAGATTTCTGAGCAATAGTCTTTTGGGGCATCTAGTACTTGCCTATGGACAAACATAAGCAGAAGATACTGACATGACAAGACAAGCTCTACTCTACATGCAAGTCTAAAACTACAATAGCTATTGTGGGGTATTACAGGACTAAATAAGTAGAAGAAGCTTAAAAACCATCATTTGCTGCTATAAACCTTTATGAAGTTTTAAAAGGCCAAGATATAACTTGCATAATCTTTGATTGCTTTCCTCTGATCAGGTGCTTAAAGAAACAATTCTTCAAAAACATTGGCTTTCAGGTAAAATCCTTCATGGTTTTGTCATTCTGGTTTGTTTTGCGGCTGGTATTTGTTTGTTTGAGGTTTTAGAATGAATGGAGAGCAGGAACTAATAAATTGATAGATCTTGGAGTTAAGCAGTTCTCTGCTCTCATAGGTTCATTCTGATGGCAGGCAAGGGAATATGGGAATGTTAAAGCATGTGTTTGCCTGTTTCTTCCTGCCTCACTTCCCCAGAGATGACCTTCAGAGATGACTAGCAAGAAACCTCCTTTCAGAAGTCAAGTAAGTTTAAATCCTTAAATAAACCCCAAGTAAAAAAGGATACTCAAAAGAACTGCAGAAGGGACAGCATTTTACAGAGCTACTGATAGCTACTGCCAAGACAATTCCCTTTAAAAAAACTTTGTAAGAAAAAGCAAGCATCAATCTGCTGAAGATCTGAATACACAGATCTTCCAGTTAAGATGTGCAATACAGAAGTAAGTTTGCTCTTCAGCATTAAAATCACAAGAAAAACCAAAGACTTGCCAAAACCCAATATGTATTATGAGCACCAATACACTTTCTGCATAGTCTACTCAGTGTTCTGCATGAAAAATACTGCTGCACAGTAGGAAGTAAAAGCAACAGACTCATATATATGATTTGTAGGTAATTGAAGATATTTAATTAAATGCAGGATCAAAATGTAGTAAGACATCACATTTCTGCAAACAAAGGAGGGAAGAGCAAAGGCTGCAGTGAACTTTTGCTCAAAGAAATCATTATTAGCACACAAGGAAAACTATTCAAGAGCACTTCCAGCAAAAAATTTTATCGTAAAACATAAAGGTGTACACATATAAAGAGGGTTTCTATGTAAATACACGCATGCCTGTAACAGATTGACTGCAGCATGCACAAAACTGCACCAGCTGAGCTTTCCTTACCTGTTCTGGTAACTGTAGTAAGTGGCATCTCGAGGGATCGTGCATAGCTGTTTGCCATAGCAACACAAAGTCTGTGGCGAGAACTCCAACTGCAAAGAGGAATGGGTCACCTTAGTACTCACACATTTGCACTTGCTCTCCATGGGAAGCAAGTGTGACCCAGACAGTGAACACTTCCACCTTACTCTGTGCACAGATCTCTCTGTACAGCATAGTGTACAAAGTGCTGTTCCAAAAGACCTTGAGTGGGCTGTTATTCTCCAGTTAACTCTTCTCCAAAGACAGAAAGCACATCAAAACAAGGGAAACTATTTCAATATACAGTGAGATACAGAACTTCTGAAGGAATAAAACCACACCTGTTTAATTTGCAATAGCAAAAGTCTGTCCTAAACAAAATAAGCCTTCTGTTGCTGACTTTTTCCCCCCAAGGGCTTACATATAAATACATTATTTAAGGACTAGATAGAATTAGAAGATCCACAAAATGTTCAAATTCAGATTATTCAGGATTGCTAAATCCTGGTAAACTTCAGAAATTTTTGACACACCATAACTGATCACAACTTCAACTGCTATATTTTACCCCCTCAATTCAAGGAAGCAAGAAACAGACTAAAGATATTTACTTTCTTACCTTTCTTCCACAGCAATAACCAAGGCTCTGCATAACTGGGTCAATTTCTTGCTCAAACACCTCTGCCAGTTTGGAGCAGTACTTGTACACCCGGGATGTTTTGCGGTTATACAACCAGGCATTATTGAACATGAGCCAGATGTCATCTACATATTGCCATGGCTCCTGATACTGTCCTGTGTCTAGCTTTCTCTTGATAGTAGAAAGATCCATGGGGTTCTTCACTATGTCAAAATAATCCTGCAAGAAAACACAGCACATCAAAACCCTCCTAGAGAACTGTGTTTTAACATGACAGCATGTGCATTCTCAGCCTGTAAATTCTCATCAAGAAAAACAGGTTCCTCCCTGACTTGATTGTCAAACTGCTTGTGACACACAGAATGCAATCCCTAAGTAATAGCATATAATTCCCCAGTGCTTTCTTTTCATTATTCCTTTATTTCGCAGGTTGTTCATTCACAACTGTTGTTCATTCACAACTAATGAAATCAAGTCACTCTAATTTTAATCAGCAAAACATCTATTACAAACAGTAGAAAATGCCAATGTTTTTGCAGCCATAGTGATCCAAAGACTTACACAAGAACATTAATATAAAGCAACTGTTTTCAGTAGCCCAGAAAACCTAACAAAAATAAATAACTTTATGATAAAACTTATGTGTCCTCTAAAGAATGCCCTTTTCCAATCCACCACTGATTACAGTGCAACATCTACAAAAGTCTGCAGAATGACAGCCAATTGAAAGCTTGTTAAAAATATTAGCAAGTGTATAAACGCTTGTAATATAGCAGGCCTTGAAATTTTGCAGCATCTGCTTTAAAAAACCGCACACCAATAGCAAATAACTCTTTCAGGCAAAAAACATCACCTGCAGCACCTAAAAAGGACTTCTACATCTATGTATTTGTTTACATTTTGTAAACTTGTGTGGTCAGTTCAGAGAGTTCAAAAACACAGATCCTTAAATGATAGTTGTCTTCTCAAGACAATTCTAAATCAAGCAGAAAATTTAACATAAACAAACCTCTAACTTAAATTGTTTCTTCCTTTCCTATAACAAATAATAATCATTAACGGACATTTTTAAGTGGGTTTTATCTGCCTAATTTCCCACATCTTCGGAAAAGATTTATATATGATGAGAAACAGCTATGAAATTCAGCAATAAGAGAATCACAACATGAAGCAACAACCATAAGAAGGCCATACAGCACTGGGGTTCTGTTGGTAAATCATTCCAGTGCATGCTGTATCTGCTTATTTAGTAAAAGGAACACAGAACCAAACAAACCTCCCTAAATCAGACCTTGTCTATTCCACTGCCTAAGTTAAACCTTCCCAAACACATCAATGTGAAGATGTTAAGAAGACAGATGTAAACTGTTCTTGAACAGGTATGTCAGAATACAGTAGTTTTGAATTAAAACCAGGAAATTGTCTTGCTAAGACACTCACAGGAATTCCTAGTAGCTGGGGATCCACAGGCTGTCGAAATGGAAGAGACTCTGGATCCTGACGGTAAAGTGCCTCCAGTGTTGGCATAAGTGCCTGCCGCAGCTCTTCTGGCTTGAAAACTGTGGAAAACAATCAATGTTAGAAAGATAGCAGAACAGCTGGAAGGAAGAAACCTGCTAGAAAATATCATGTCTGTGCAAAAAACCCATTCATTGTCTGTCTGTCTATGGTACTTAAGCATGGCTTCTTTATCCTCTGCAACACTGAGTCCTGAGGAGGATATTAAAATGATCACCTGAAGAAAAGGCAACCATAAGATGACATTGATGAGTAGAGATGGTTCACATTCCAGATACATCCCCTCTTGGAGGCCCCAAGAAAAAAAATTGTCTACAGAATCTGTAACTGAGTATTTCAAATCTCCATTGTATTGACAATTTTACTAGGGCTTAGCGTCTAATTCTAAAGGCTTAAAGAACTTGCCCAAAGCCAATTATAAGCACATGTATTATTAGATATTTTTGTCCAGAAGCCACAAGGAACAATCCATATAAGTACCACATAATCCACTAAGTACCAAAAAGGAAAGCCCAGGTTTTTTTCCTCTGCAGAGATTTCTCTAGGGAGATGCAGTGAATTTAAGTAAAAACAGTCTTTCTACTTACTTTTTTTCTTAGACTGCCCAGCTGCTGGAGAAGACTGAGTTGCTGGAGTAGTAGGTCTTTCTTCCCCCTCTGGTACTTCAGTCTTAATTTCAGGTTTCTTCTCTTCTTGCTCCATTGGGTCGGGTTTACATTCCTCCACGACTGGTTCGACTTTAGCCTGGAAAGCAGTTTGGAGCCTGTCACTTGAATCTCCTGGCCACCCATCCACATTTCTGTCCTTTAAACCTATCTGTCATGTTGCCCACCCACTCTTCTAGTTCCTTTGTAGTCAAAACTCGTCTAAAACTTGAGCAAACGTGTTAGAATCCATCTTTAAATACTGCACAGCAGAACTGACGAGCTGCTAACGAGTTCTAAGCTGCAAGTAGACACACGGGTACCTCTTCAGGCAGTTCTAACAGACTCTCATACAGCAGAGCTGCCAGGATGATGTGACTGGCAGCCACACTCCTGGCTGTCCTTAGTGACAAGCTGTCAAAGCCCAGTAAAGCAGCCCATCATGTACATATAGAATCATTTAGGTTGGAGAAGACCTTTAAGATTAAATCCAACATTAATGTGGCACTGCCTAGTCCACTGCTATGCCACATCCTAAAGTGCCACCTCTAGACATCATCTAAATACCTCCATGAATGGTGACTCAACCACCTCCCTGGGCAGCCTGTTCCAATGCTTGATAACCCTTTCAGTGAAGAAACTTTTCCTAATATCCAGTCTAAACCTCCCCTGGCACAACCTGAAGCCCTTTCCCTTCATCCTAGTATCTGCTATTTTAACAGCTGTGGACTGGCCCAAGTGCATCCTCACACTGGCATTTACCAAAGCAAAGCTTCATAGCAACCACATTATAATGGTCCTTTCTGTGGCCACTGACCTCTACTACCACAATTTCACCAGAAAACAGACCCTTCTTTAGGAATAAGACAAAAGACAACAATCAAAACTGCAGCAGCAGCAGGTAGCACCTACAGCTCTCACCAAATTCTAAATGACAGAAAGCATCCTGCAGTACTAGATGAAGGTATTCTACCCAACATCTGGTCAACAATCTCACCTCAGATTTCTCCTCCATTTGCATCTCTGTTTGTTCTGGTTCCCCTTCATCTGTTTTAATCTCCATTTTCACTTCCTGCAAGGGTGGCTGCTGCTGTTCTGGAACAGTCTGCTGAGAGTTCACCTCTGTGCTGCTGGTGGATGGGGGGTTGGATACCTGCCCATCAATGCTCACAGCTGGCTGTGAAAGCTGAGGGAACAAAACACATTACAAACAGGCTTCTAACAAACCTGTTTTCCTTTTCTAATCTAAGTTTTACCTATGCTACATTTCCACTGAGTTTAAAAGCACTCTAGTCCTTCTATTTGTTTTCCCTGAAGAATACCGTGGTCCCACAACCTCAGCTATTGGAAAACATGTATCAGAGGCATGCACTAGAATGCCTTGTCTACAGAAAATGGCATTGTTTTCCCTATAAGTCCTATGCATATGTTTAAGTAACCAAAAACCTCACCCACGTTTCAAAGTGAATTTCAAAACATGTACAAGAACTCTGTAATATATTTCCTCTCTGGAAACAGCAAATGATCTACAGACTTGTCTTGATGGAAAAGTTTACTCCCCAAATACAAAAAAACCACCCTATTTTAATATTAAACATGCCAGGAGCTCACAACTGAAAATGAAACCTTGCACACAAACATTATCAGGGAAAGCACAATTAAAGTTTTTCCTTACAGGTGTTGTGGGGTGCTGAGGTTGCAGCGGTGCTGTTGGTGTGGGAACAGATGCAGTGGTGCTCTGCTGTGACAAGGGCTGCTGCTGCTGCTCTGCAGAAGGGGTAACTGGAACTGGAGGCTGCACTTGTGGAGGCAGCTGTGCCTGCGGAGGCGTTGGAGTCTGCCTCTGAGGGGGGTGCATAGTTTGGGACTGCGGTCCGGGTGGCATTGCCTGAGGAGCAGGAGTGGGGGCAGCGGTGGCAGCAGCTGCTGCTGCCTGCTGCTGCTGTGAGCCCAAGCCTGGGGGCGTGTGGTGAGGTGTTGGGGTTCGGCTGGGTACCGGAGAAGGAGAATTTTGGTGCATGGGAGGCTGTGGAAGAGGTGGGCAGTGAATATGGCTCCCTTGAGAACCTGGAGCCATTGCAGGAGAGTTCACAGGACAGGAAGCGCTGGTCATTTGTGCCTGTGGGAAAACAGGTACACATTGGCAGTGACTTGGAATAGAAAAGCAAGAGAAATTACTGTCAAATGTCTGCTTTCCCACAGCGTACTTTAAAAACGTGACAAATCATCTACTTCACTTTTAAAAACTCTTTCAAGAGCAGAAATGGTCTACTTGATTTATTTTGTTCTACACAAACATAAGGCTGTTTTATAAGTTATTCATCTCTCTTAGAGAAGTTTCAATAGAATAGCTCATACTCGTTGATACACTTAAAGAATGGCACACCTACACTTCCAGTTTGCAAAACATTTCTTTCTAAAACTGCAGATTTGTACATCCTGAATATGGGACAATGCACCACAGTGGAAAACTGCATTCAAATACACTTCGTGTGCCCATGCCTCCACCCCCAAGATTAGAAACTGAATTTATAATCACAAATAAGTACAGCTGTAACTCTACCATTATAAAATTACAAAAAAAAAATGTATTGGTCAAGATAAAAAACTGTAACTCCACAATAATCTTGCCTGCAAACTAGGAAGAAGCATCAATGAGAAGCAAACTGACGTTCCCTACTTCTTCCTGGCCTGAAAGGTTCTTGCTGAAAAGGGAGAGGGAGAGGACAGAAAGGAAACTGCTAGACTGTAAGTTCAGATCTTCAGTAGTGATAACCCTCTTAATCCCCCAAAGCCAGCAACACACAGGCCTGGATAGACATGCCTTTTCATAACTTATTCTGCCATCTCTTAATTTCTCAGGCTCTGCTGTTTCGCTGTTCAGCAAGAGAATCTTAACTACTGCATGCTGAGTCACAATTTCTTCTTTTCTCCGTAAAAACAAACCAAAAAAATTCCTCTCTAACACCTAAATTTAAGCCTGAGAACAAGTCAACAATATTTCACCATTCCCAGTGCTACACCAGAAAAATGAAAAGTCTCGATAAATTAATTTGGTCGATTATAATTCCAAAAGTCTCTCAAGGAAACAAGCTGTTCTCCATTACTAAAAACTGAACAATCATAACCAGTTTATGACAAAGGTCACTGACAGCATGTTAAGAAATCAGAAACTTACTTGAGATACTGGTGTCTGATTGCCAGGCTGAGTCATAGGCATGCTTGCTGTGTTCATTCCCGGGGAAGAAGCAGGGAACTGAGTCTGTTGTAGAAACTGATTCTGACCAGAAGGCTGGCTAACTCCTGGCTGCTGCATACGTGAAGGAAATCCCATCTGGTGGAAAAGAAAGCAACTCATTTCACACAATGTGCATACACCTTCATAACATTTTCCAAAAAAAGAGAAAACGACAAAACAACAACAAAAAAACCAAACAAACAAAACAAACAAACAAACAAAAAAACCAAAAAACAAACAAACAAAAAAAAAAACCCAAAAAAACCCCACCACCAAACATTTCTCTTGTTGCAGAAGTTGATGCTTAACACTTATCTGTAGGATACAATGTGAAAAGCTTGCTTACAGCTCCTCTCAAAAGACAGAATTAATTATGATTTCTCTTAAAAGCTAAGTAAAAGGATATTAATTTCAGATTGGGACTGTGACTTAAGATTTATTTTGGCTCCTTGTTTTAAGAATGCAACAAAAAGCCACTTCAACTTAAATTTTTAGGCAATTCTTACCACAAATTTCAAAAGATTTACTATATATCAGGCAGATCTTAGAGGAGAAGCAAAAAGACCGAAATCAAAGGGCCAAGAGAATGAAGAAGTGATGCTTGATTTATTTTCAAATTTCTTTTATTGATTGATTTTATGGAAACCACAGACAAGAGAACCAAACCTGTGAACCCAAGCCTGGAGGGAAGGAGCACTGACCTGGTTGATGGCCCCGGCCTGACTTAGCTGTCCAGGGTGCTGAAGAGGAGGGGTTTGTCGGGGTCCCATCGGTGACAGCTGCATGTTCATCTGCCCAAACTGATTCATTCCTGTGAATTTGTGCCAAAAAACCACATGTAAACAAAGACCTGAGTTTTCTTTAGGCACCATTCAACACTTGGAGAAGAAATGCTGTTTCTTTAATTTTGCTTTCTAACAACCAGCTTTCAATCAAATATTGCCTTCTATTAACTAGTTACATGGAATAATTTTAAATATAGTGATCAAACTACCTACTCTTTCAGAATACAGACCAGCTTTTCCCCCCCTCAAGACATCTGTTTCACTGTTATTAAAACTCATTAAGTTTGAGGACTACTGTAACACATGACAAATACTGATTGTCACACCTGCTGCTGAAGATCAACTTTCCACAGAAAGTTGCATTATTTAATTACATATTAGAAATTCACTTATTGAATCTCAAACTGTATCTTAACTTCAAGTACTTGGCATGTTGCCTATAACACATCTTGAATTTGTAACAAAGCTTCTGCCCTTTTTTTCTGAGCAATAATTCTTACCACATTCCCTCTGCCACCAACATGTCCTCACCTGAGCTAGCTGGGCTCACCATATTTGTCTGATCCCACCATCCTATGCACACAAGATCAGAAATTACAAAAGCATCAAACTCCTTATTTAACAAAGCAAGCAGCTAATGTGCAGCTCAAAATCACAAGACAAAATGCTACTAGAGATAGTGTTTTATATTTATTATATACTTACGTAAGAATTATGCAATATAGATAGCTATTTTCTTAACCAAATGTAAAAACTGCACATGATACAAGGTCTCTGATGCTTCAGAGCTGTCCAAATCCAAGATTCCTTCAAAAATTCATTAAAAAACTTTTAAGAGTAGCAAATTTTCTTCAAATATTTACCTGGCTGTGCCTGCATGCGATTCATCATCTGGTTTGGCACATTGGCACGTATCAGGGTTGGGTCAGGAAGAGGACCATCTGCAAAAAAAGACATTGAAATAAGATAGTGTTATTCAGAAGACCACCAGAATTTATCCACCAAACATTTTAGTGAGAATTACACATTAAAACTCATGTATAAAGAAAGTAAGTGTATCCCGTAACTAAACATTATTAAAGAGTCCTCAAAGTGTGAGGCAAACTCAAAAACTTCCTTTAAAATACAAGTACATTCCAGTGACAGAAATATCCTCTGACTTAAGAGTCAGCTTTCAGAAACTGAGACATCTGAAGCATGTTATCAAGGTACAACAATGAACAGTAGCCCACAAACAAGTCAGGTACCCATGAGCAGCTAAATGGTCACCAGATTAATGAAATGACAAGTACAGAATTTCCTGCACCAGGTGATCAGTAACCTAAAGGTTCTTACTTGCAGACATTCCTGGCTGTGGCTGTCCCATATTGGGCCCTTGATTCATGGGAGCTTGTGGCATGCCTGGAGCATTTGGGATCATATTTTGCTTCTGCAGCCTGGTTCTTCGTTTCTCCTCCAACTCCTTCTGAATCTTGTAGATCTTCTCTGCTAGCAAGTGATAGTACTCTGCCTGTTGGGGAGGAATAAAAGCCAAGAAAGGAGATGAGACACATTAAGAAAAGGCAACTGGTGCTAGTGATTTAAACTTGCAAAGCAGCTTTACAGACACACATTTTGGTTTGGGGTGAGAGGCGGTCTTCCCCTTTGCAGGGACTGTCAGATAGGAGGGGAAAAAGGGGCAATGCTAAGGGCACTGCTCTCAATTATTAGACCAACACCAGATATTTATGTCCTTTTGTCCAAAATTTCTCTGGGACAATCACAGTGAAGAGCTTCAACACTGCCTTTAGGGGACTGTGACAAGTCTCAGGCACAGCACATCTCAACTCCTGGCACACCCAGGCAGCAGCCTTCAACTGGTTGGTTCCTAGATCCCATCCAGCAGTCCCTAAACACTTGTTTCCTCAGCATGGAAGTCCCATCTGTGCTTTCATTCCTCTCCCTCCCCAGTCAGCACAGGATCAAGGCAGAAATACACAGAACTAGACCACAGGGGATGGCATCTCACCCTGCTGTTTGCTGATTCATACATATCTCCTTCCACTTTCCGAGCATATGCCACCAGATTCTCCATACGTCGATCCTTCAGTGCTGCAGGGTCAGGAGTAGGAAATATGGCTTGGACTCTGAGCAGAAAAAAAAAATTAAAGAAAAAAATATTAAGGAGACAAATAATATAAATATTATCTGTTCCCAGACCAGCATTAACCCCAGCATTAACAAAGCAGAACTGCATTGTGTTCAAATCCTAGTGGTTTGAACACAAAGCAGCAAGCAAATCTGCTGACAGACTGCAGCTACTGCTACTTCTTCCAGGGGCAGCAGATGTTTGTAGATGGCTTGAGCATGGAGTGGGATACTTCCAAGACAACAGCCCCAAAGCAGCAGATGCAGCTCCATCTTTTGGCTTCTGCTTTCCCTTCTCCATGTATCCTGACAAAATTCACTCCTTGGCTCTATAGTTCTGCAAGTCAGGCTTCCTTCTGCAACCCCTCAGCCTCCAATACACCTCTGGGGTAGCAGCTCACCTACCAGGAGATTGTTTTGATATTAGCTACTCACAATTTATGAACAAGGTGGTTTCGGAGATCCTGAGTAATGTCTTCATGCCACTGCTTTCGAATTCCAGGTATTGGATGGTTGAGCTGTTGGCATGGCTCCCAAACTGGCAACATTGGCGCTTTCACTCATCATGGGGCTTCAAAAACAGAGCAAGAATTGAGTGCAAAAGTCTAGCCCCAGCTTAATCATCTTACAGTCATAGCCTCTTTTAGAATAATGTTAGGACAAAGTGCTAGTTCAGCCATTCCCTAATCAATGAACAAACTGCAGAAATAGTTGCACACACACACCAAACAACACAGTGAAACAGTACACGCTGTTCTACCCAAGGACTTGGAAAACTGCAACAAAAGCTACAAAATCCAAAGGGAGAGATAGCCATCAATGGCATTTACTCCACTGTTTATGCAAGAAGTGCCATGAGATCAAAACAAAATCATTGGGGTGCAAAGGATTCAAACTTACTTTTGAGAATTCATGGTTGAATGTAACATTGAGTCAGGCAGCAGATTAGGAGGTTGAACCCCTACTCCTCCATTCACTCCCATTGGATTTGCACCTAGAAAACAGAAGAATACAAAAAAATGAAGAGCCCATTTACCACACAAAATCAGTAACTGTTCATCAATAACAAGGGTTTACACTTTCAAGTACTTGGACTTTTGTGCAGGGAATTTAATTACCCATTGCTCTCTTCACCCCTCTTTCTTTTACAAACTTAGAAAAAGCCCAAGGCACAACACTGGTGACCTCCAAGTGAAGCATCAACCCCATTACTCCTATGCATATCTTCCTGAACTTATCAACAAACAAGCGATTTCAATTTGCCACAAATATTATGTTCCAGAGTCCTTTCCTGTGACTCTAATGAAAGAGTCCAACCACTTCTGCTTTTTTGTTTAGAAGCAGTCAGGTATTTTTTCATTCAGAATCTTAGGATATTCACAAAGGCTTCAAAAACTTAAAACATCAGCTACCACCCACATCAGACAAGGTCCCTTCTCACCCACTGCATAACTTAATGATCCTACAACTAACTCAAATGCTTGAAAGAAGGAAAATCTGACAATCCTTTGCAGGAAACACCTCTAATTTGTTGCGTAACAAAATCTGGTTTTCTGAATCATACCTTAATCACCATAAAAATTGCCTGTTTTCTTCACACACTACAGTTACCTCTAAATTAGTAAAGCAAAATGCAGTATATTTCTGTCTGGAGCTTCCAAACAGATCATTTTGTGACACCACAAGTAGCATGAAAACCATTACCAAGCTTCACGTGTATTTAGGACATTTGAATCCTACAGAATCTGTATTTCAAACAAAATAACACACTGCATACAGGAGAAGCCCACTGAAATTAGGTATATCGAGCCTAATACATACCCCTAATATCACAACCAAGTACTAAACCAATTTTTCATAAATCTGTTCCAAATCTCCTTTTCTTTAGTCCTTTTCTTCTTCCCAAATCCACTTTGCCATCTGAAAGCACACTGCTGTGCAAGACAACAGTCAACCTTTACTAAACTCTCCCTTTTTCAACTGTCAAAACCCACCATTTGTTAGAGCTAATTAAGACTGCATCTTTTCACATACCAGTCCTCATCAAATTCTGCTATTTCTCCTAAACTAGCCCTGTTGTCCTGTAGGCCATCACCTGATAATTCCTATCTCACCTGTTGTAATTCCCTCCTTAGCTACCCACTCCTAATAAGGAAGCAACAGTCAAACGTCAACACTCTCCATGCTTCTCCGTTCTACAGTAAGCTGCAGTTCTTCACACTCCAAGAGCTTTTTCAATGCCATTTCATTGGATTTTCTTAGCAATTGCACAAAGAATGCCCACTGTTCTGCAAGGAATGCATAGGCAAAACACTGTCACTAAGTAATTACATACATTAAAAAATAAGAATATTTTGCTTCAGAAAAGACTGTAAGGCACAACAGAAAATCATATTATTTTAATCTAATTGTTTTAAGACTAAGCTCTCAGGACCCTTGCCCTTTTCTCTGTTTTCACACACTAGACGGTAAAGTTTTAGCAAGTCACATGCAATCTGTGAGGGCCAGTCATCTTATTAACAAGCCTACTCTACCCAGCAGCCTTTTCCTGAGTGACTCAGGAGCAGCATTCCCTTTGCAGAGCAGAGTAGCAGTTGGTTGCAGGCTGCAGTTTGTGTGTTTCTGCACCAATCTCTCATTCTGCACACAAGCTTCTCATGGGACACACAGGCACGATCACTACAATCCCATACAAGCTTGTGATAAATCACTGCCAGCTCCTCTTTCCTCTTTTCCGCTAAAAAAGCCACATCTGCTTATGCAACTCAAGCAAACAGCTAAGAGTGAGAAAAACTCCTGTGATGTAATCTCAAACTATCAAACTTAGACTTGGTGGTTAAAGATGACTTCATTTGACACCATTGATAGCCAGGTTCTGATTAACTGCACTTGGAATTTAAATTGTTATCCAGTCCTACAATGTTCCTATAAACCACTTAGACAATTTAGAGCTACATGAGATCACATGACAGGATTCAGGGAGGATGTCAGTTATTCACTATTTTTCATTTTTTAAACAAACTTTACATATCTGAGATACAAATGTAAAATGTTGCACTCTGAGTGACAGGGAAGTACCCCTGAATGCTGGCATTCCAATGCCTGCATATCCAATTATAAACTCCCCAATATCCTGAAACTTTCATTACAGTACAATTATGAAGCAAAAAAAAAAAAAAAAAAAAAAAAGCCTTGAAAAATTATCATTTTTATAAAGAAACTAGTTTTTCCAGAGAACTTGTTTTCCAGAGAAGGGCACCTGGGCCCTCTAATATTCCTGTTCCACTGAGTAAGTTGCTTTTTCAAGTCTAAAATATCACAAAGCCCTACCTTTTGCAAATTTTTAGCAGTATTAAGCTAGTAGGTTGAGAAAATTTGCATTAGATGTAGCATGGGGAAGTTGCCTGTAGTTTGCATTTTAACACTACCAGATAAACTTACTCATAGGATTCATAGGGCGCAGGCTCTGGGGTGACTGTCCCTGTTGCTGATTCTTCACTTGAGCCTGGGGCTGTGTCTGCATCTGGTTCCCTTGATAGGTCAGTCCGAGGGCTGCGTAGGCTCTCTCGATGGAGCTGGGGTCGATCTGACTGGTAGTGTTAATGCTGGGCGTTGTCTGCTGCCCCACGCCCACAGAGCCAGTATTGGCAAGTCCCACCGCAGCTCCGCCCAGCAGCGCTGCGAGAGAGAGACACGCCGAGTTAGAGAGGAGAGCCGAGGGCAGCCAGAGAGGCCCAGCAATACAGGGACAGACAGAGTGCACTGGCTGCCCAGAACTAAAACATCTCCTTCTGGAAGCATGCAGGGAACAGATCTGAAAAACTGGTCACGAAACAGAGAGACAAGTTCTGACTCAACCAGCCAATCCAACTTGCTGTTTTCCCTTTGGGCTGCTCAGAGGAAATCCCACTCTTAAGTATTTAGGACACATCTGCTTGCTTCAAAGTGAAAACAGAGGCACAGCATGTCACAGAGGTTAAAGGCAGAACTGTACATACAGTTTTCCACCAGCCATTGCAACAACTTTTCTGCCCTTTTTGTTTTTTGGGTTTTTTTTTTTAAGTTGTCTTAAACCAAGAAATATCTCACATTAGTCATGAGAAGAGGCTACAGTAACATTAAGCAGGGAGGAAAAAACCCCATACAGATAACACAATGACAAAAATCTTGCCAAACATTTTGTCAGGGAGACTAAGGGGACACAAAGAGAAAGGGGAAGTGACATCTTATGCAAACAAAGAATGAAGACAGAACCAAGTATCAGGGCTGAAACGACACAACGCGCGTGCACACATCTGTCTCCAGAAACCGTCCAGCTGGAAGAAGCAGCAATGAAAAGCCAACCATTTGGTTGAGAGAGTTATGATTTGTTCACCCTTACCCTTCCCTTTCTTCTTGATAGAAAAATACAATAAAGTTGGAAAGGTCTCATAAACACTAGCAATCACAGCCAGAAAAATACTCTGAGATTAAAACAAGAGAAAAATCTCATTACCATGTTCCCAGGTTTGGGAGCATCACCACTTCCATCTGCGTGCACGAAAGTCTAACTTCCAACATGCATTTTATAGTTTATTCAACACACAGAATTCCCCAGTAGACTTACATTGCTGATTTCTTTTGTCCCCAGCATTTTTCAGAGGCAAACATACAGGACAATCATGTCTGGTGCAATTCTTCCAGTGTGAGATGATTTGTCGGGAAGATGCGCAATGTGCCACTGACAAAGAGAAGAAATGAAAAGCATTTACAAACTGCTCCCAGTATCTCCACATGGTCATCATAAACTGGATAGAGAGCACCATTTTCTCTCAGAGCACACACCTATATCAACAGAAGTCAAGTTATTTATTTGAAATAGTTCAGCACTAACTAGCCCTGAAAATGTAGCCAGATTTCTTCTAGTACTATTGGCTCAACCAAAGCCTACTCAAAAACCCCACATGATACACCCAAGCCTATGTCTCCATGGCTTGAAGGATAACTCCATCTAGGCTCAGGTATCAGGCAGACTGCGCCAAGCAACTGAGATGTCAACAACTGGCACGATCCAGATGAGCCAAGGCTATCAAAAAGGGAGATTATATTTTAGTGGGACAGAGAGAGGTTGCAAGTGCCAGTAGCAGTCAAATTCATGGCTTGGTATTGCTCGAGATTCATCTCTTCAGTTTAAGGAAGACAGGTAGACTCCTATCTGCAGATTCCTTGTTTATGTCTACCTTTAAAAAAAGGCAGAATCCAAAAGATTCTACCATGAGTTACAGTTAGGCAAAAGATTTTCTACTCATCTCTTTGTTGTATTTTGTCCCCTCTAACTTACCTAAACTTTAGAGGCTCAGAAGTTGCTTACAATTCCCTGCAGAATTTCTTTAACTTATTTCCCAAGTCACCCACTAGTCCACCTCTTTCTAGGAGCCCTTCTCCTCCCCAAAACGTGTCCTACATTTACATAACCACTCCCCCACTTACCTTGGCAAGATTTGCCAGCCTGACAGTGTGTCATGTGGTTCAAGACATTCTTCATGGTTCGGCAGTGCGGGAGGTTGCACTGCCGCACCTCCCCGTTGGCCTGCTCTCGCCGCTGACACTTGTGAGCGTGCAAGAGGAGAACCAGCTGCTGCTGGATGAGTTTGCGCTTTTCTGGATCTGCTGTTGGTGCTCCAGACCCCATTCCTTGAGAAGCTGCTGGCCCCATCCCAGCTTGCTGCACCTGGGGAGCTTGCTGCTGGCCCTGAAGAAGGTGAAAAAGAAATTCCTGGAAAAAAGTCTATTTTTGAAAAGAACTCATTTAGCAAGTAAACAGCATATAAGAGAAAGTCCAATAAGAGGAACAACTACTACTAGATTCTCTGATTAAGGAAACAGCCCACTTATGTGTACTTCTGGAGGACTCATTAAAAATGCCCCTTAGCAACAGTCCTAGCAATTCTCTTGCCAGCCACAATTTCCTCCTCATATCACTCTACACTCTATTAGTCCTAGCTCTTGCCTTATCAATAGCCAGCAGACCTTTGCACATGCTCACAGGTTAATTTGCAGTGCTAGACCAACCAGAAAATATTAATAGCATTTAGATCTCAAATCTCATTTTGGATGCTAAAACTTGCATCCACAACTCCTGCATTAATGGAAGAAAGCACATTTTAGAATGAATAGGGTTTTCCCTCACAGTAGAAGGTATCTCAAGTTGACTGCTCCTAGAAAAGGAGAATGAAAGGCAAGTTCTGGGAAGTTTTTAACCTTTTTCCATCAGCAAATTTGCACATAAGCATTCAAAACAAGCATCTCCTAGTCTCTGTTAGAGATGAAGCACAACTTCAGGATAATAAACACTACAGAACTAATGTCAGGTATGGCAACATCTAGTTTGTCTTCTCTGCTTCTGTTTATTTGTTCAGAACTCTTTGCATTCCTTTCAGGTGACATTTGAGAAATACTCAAACAAGAGAGGCTCAGGTACTCTATATTGCTTGTATCACTACAGTTTAATAGACCTTAGTTTCTAATTGACTCTTCAGGTACTACAGGATGTTTCTGGAGATCTCCAGATCTTTAGACCCCAGCTACCTGTATTTCTAAACCCCAGTTCCCCTATAGCTCTTGACTACTAGTATAAACCTTTCATTTGACAAGGTGACTTCACCAATTAGTCAGGCTCCCAGGGTCTGTGCATGTTCCAATATCACCATAACTCCCTTGTTTGCAGCCTGGCATTCTGAACGACAGCTGAGACAGCAACAACTTTAAGTGCCTACGTTCAGCTGGGTACCAATTTCAAAAGTTTTATGCTCTGCACTGAATACAAACTTGACAGCTGGGGTTCTGAACAAGTTTTGGCTGCTTTTTTATTGATTCATACAACCAACTGGTTTCCTTGTCTTCCAATGTTTCACGCTCAACTTAAAAAACCACTAAATAAAACTCACAGGATGGAGCTCTTCTTAATTTAAAAGTATTAAAGTTAAGAAATGGTTTTTCAGCAACAGTTAGTAAGATCAATAGATGGACCCTCCCAGGGGGCATGTGGAAGTGAAATTTGAAGCAGGGAGAAACACAAGCTATGTTCAGAAAAATGAATTTGTTTCCTAAATTAAAAAAAAAAAAAAGAGAGAGAGAGAAAAAAAACCAAAACAGTAAGACATGTTGCATGTCATACCCCTAACAAATTTAAACTTTGAAAATGAGGCATCAGCTTTAAGCTCAAGCCAGGGAATCTAACATTAAGGCACGTGGTGAGGCACTGGCTTTACAAGCTTGGGTCATCCACTTTTCCCACCATTCTTACTTCCCTTTTCCTTAAGTCCTGCTGCAGTAAGAGTGGAGGCAAAAGGGAAAGGTACCAAGGCTACTACAGTTGCCAGAGAAACACCTCCAGCATCAGGACTGTTGTGCATGTTCCTGTAATTCACCAGAAAGAACTCACACTGGGGTTCCTAAGCCCTATCACAGGTAACACCTGTTCAAAAAGGGACACCTCTCTTTACCAAAAGCATCAGCGAGTACAAGCAGGAAAACAACTCTCCAGACAGAGATACTCTGAGGAGAAGGGGCCCAATTCAGCAACAGCAAAGAAAGGATGGGACAGGAGAGCAGAGGTGTCCCAAAAGGTTGCAAAGCTCATTTCAATTAAGGAGCTCCATTCCATTTTCCCTGTTAACAGGGTTTGAAGGCCAAAAAGTGGAGGTGCAGTTTATCAACACAGAAAGCACAACTCTCCCTCATATCAGTCCTAGGGGTTGAAACAAGTGTGTTCTGTGTGGATTCCAAGTACATATTCACCCTGGGTAATACAGCTGCAAAATCTTACAATGTGGCAAGACCAGAGCATATTGCTCCTCTCTACCCCAACATTTTCTGAATATACCTTTCATTCTACTTACCATGTTAGGCATTCCTGCCCCAGGAACTGGTTTCTTGTCCATTGGAAACTGTGGTAAGCTATTCTGCAGTCCAGCTTTATTCTGCATCTGAGGGCCAAGTCCACTGGCTCCAATCTGCTGCCCAGTATTTTGACTATAGGGCTGACCATAAGGGCTGGGATTGCTCATCATTCCCATCTAGAAATTAAAATGGTAAGGTGTTCAAGTAAGATAGTTTAAGTTCTCAATATATAAGGCAAATTTATACTTCAGAGAAGCAAGAGCAATCACAGCCATGAGCTGGCTGCAATGCAACACTGCTCCTTCACGTTCACAGATCTACCCATCATACAACATTACCTTCTCAACTAGACAGTTCCTGTAAACACAACAAAGCCAACTTCACAACCTTTGAGATCTGACTGGATGGAAGTGGCCTGATTATTTCTTTATAAAATTACTTTCAACAGATTTCTCATTTCACCTTTGTGAATTCTACAAATTTTGCAAATTTGTACCATGGACTACATAATTCTTCTAGACTTGAGTTCTCCTCCCTGCACTTGTGCAGACTCCAAATGGAGACAGAAACTATCTTCATTCATATCAGCACAGTTTATCCCCAAAACATCCTATCCAACTGTTAGCACTCCCACAGCTCGTCTCCAGACAGGCATAACAATGCATGTCTGCATTATCAGTACACAAACAAACATTTTCAATTTAAGAATACACCACAGTCATAGGTAACATCTCACAGTCACACCAATTCATTTGCAGTACTAGATGTCAAAAGAGAGGACAGGTAGAAATTCTGCAAACAAAACAAATCTATTGAACCCTTCACCCACAGGGGAAATAGATTCATGTTTCATACAAGCCATATGCATATTCAACAGTTCTAGCACACCAGAACATATAATTTGTTGTCTTGGAACACCCAGAACCTAAAGAACAAGAAGCAACCTTGCCAATAAAGTTCTTTATTCGCTGATATTTTTTGCCATTCCTTGCATTCCCATTTATTTTCCATGGAAAATCTGGCCTTCTAGGACCAAAAGAATTAGACATAGAGGACCAGAAAAACTGGAGATTTTTCTTAAGATTACCAAGTTCTCACTATTACTCAGGCAGGATCTTCAAGGAGGCATAACTCAAAAACAATGGCACAAAAATACTTTAAAAGGCTGTGTTGCTTCAACTCACATTAGCATTTGACTAGACAATGTTCAGTCTCCTTGATGCTTATTGATTCAAAGCATTTTCCTGCATTCAAAGAAGAATATAACTCCATGGTAGGCCTGTTTCTAATCACTTCTACATTGATTCTCAAAGCATCCTCCCCTAGCAGAAACACCTTGTTTCTCTCACCAAGCTTCTTCACCCTGCACTACAAGTAACCAACATGCTCTGACACTACCTGCAATTAGCCAGACTTCTCTTTTTCAGGCTGTAACAATCTTCAATCCACTATAACAGCCTTCAGTTTGCATTTACAAAATAAGGCAGGATCAAACTCAAGCTACAGGAAAAGGAATACAAAATTCACTAAAGAACCTGCCACTTCAGACATCTGATATGCGCAAGTGAATTCACTTGAGGACAGCCCTCCTCCTCCACACATAAGCAATAACCATAATCACACAGCAGTAATTCATTAGAGAGCAATGAAAAGAATCTCTACACATGGCAGAAAAACAAACTATGTAATGATCAAGCAGAACTAAAAGCCTTCCTTCCCACTGCCATGTCTCGACCACAATGAATACACCTATGGTGACCAATGAAGCAGTTGCTGCCAAAACCAGGACAGGTAAGACCCAAAGCCTTCCTTCCTCTCCTTCAGACTAGTAGGATCTTATGTGCAAGTTAAGCTGAAGGCAAAGGGAGAAGAAAAGCATAAGGAGTCAGCAAGCACACTTTCAGACATATCCCCCGTCGTCATTGCTGCCTCAATGACGCAGCAGGTTTTCAAGGCTTAGTGAAGGCCTGACAGTGAGAATTAGTCCCTTAAGAAAACAAGCTATGTTTGCCTGTAAGATAGCCTTATCCTTCTGAGGGAATCTCAGAACTCCAGAGAGAGTTTTGAAAGCAAGGACATCCCCAAAACCATAAATTTCAGAGCAAAGCTTTCAAGTTCATTAACAATCACAGCCCCCAAAGTCAGTTGACATCTGAGAATACACCAAAGCACAGACAAGCTGGCTATTACTATCACCAGCCCCATTTGACTTCTGTAACTTATGCTGCTATCAGCCTTAAAAAACAAAAAACAAACCAAACACTCGGAATTAAAGGCTGAAGGCATGTTTTCACAACTTGGTGTCACAGGGAGAAATCAAGACACCCAACTCAGACAATTGGAGACTTCACACACTAATTTCAAAGGGTTCAGAATAACTGTGGCCTTGTGAGCCAGCTCTGTCCTGACTACAGGGTTAGAAACTAAAACCTAGACTTAAAAAGAACACTTTTGCTATGTCACCCAAAACAACTTTCTAATGAAACTCACAGATGAGGTTTCACCAAGCCAATCAACATTTATATTTGCAGCAAAGCTGAACACAAACTTTATGTGAAGCTTCTGACTTTTTCAAATTACTCATCAAGTTGGCTCAGCACAAGGATCTCTGATGCTTTCTCAAGCATCAGCCACTGGCACTGTTTGGGGTGCAAGACCAGCCTCCTCCAACAAGGCTCTCTCCATGGCAGAAACACAGGGCTCCCCCCTCCACCCTGCTCTGCCAAGGGACCTGGCAGCAGAACACCACATGCCCAGCTCAGCCTAGCTGCTCCTAATAGGGGTAATACTTTCCCATTTCAGGTTACAGGAGAAGCAAAGACCTGAGGAGCTCAGGCCAGGTTGACAGGCAAGCACACCAAACTGACTCAAAGCCAGACACTCAAGTGACACCCAAGATACTAAAAACCAAATTCCTCAAGGTCTCCCTGAACAAATCAGCAGCCATTACTTGATCCAGGTGAGACTGACACCTGACAGATCCTCAGGTGAACCTCACAGCAAAGCCCCCCCAGTTCTGCCATCACAGACTAACCTGACACCAACCACCTGCATGCAACCCTAGACTGAGGCAGGAGAAACATCATTTGGGAGATTCTGCACCTGGCACAAGGTGGCCTTGTGATCCTGCACAAGAGAAGGAGCACACTCATTTTGCTGTGACATGTTGAGAAACATGAATAAAAGAAAACATGTAAAAGAAAGAAATGTATGGCCTCATAACTACAGAATGAAGATCAAAATCCTGTTTAATTGTATCAGTAACCAACAACCAGAAAGACTGACACACAGTTCATCAGGGAGGGGACAGTTCATTTGGGAGGGGACAGATAAACAAATGCAGAAGAACCAGCCAAAGAAAGGAAGAAAGGTGGTGTTAGTACCACTGCATAGGAGAAGTACAAGGCTTCATCTGCAATACAATGCAAAAACATACATGGCTTAGTCATAGCTACAAGTCAGCAAGTACCACCTCTACTTACGCTTCCTGGCCACCACTTTCTTTCACCTTTCCTACTTCTCTTCATATTCATCCAAAGTTTTTCTTTCTCTCCTCACCTCACAGCTTCCACTTAATTTCATCACATATGCAAGAACTTGCACACAAGGAAGAACAGACAGAAGTTCCAATTCACAGTAAAGAAGAGAAAACAAGGAAGATCATAAAATGATGATAATAGAAAGCAAAGGTAATCTCAAATGATTCTACCTTTTACTTCCACAATAGAGAACAACTTGACTTTTCTGCATCCAAGGGAAGCAGGGGCTGTCAATACCAGAATGGTGAAAGGTGTGTATTTCTCACCATGGATGACATGAGTTCAGGAAACATTCTAGTTTACAAGTAGCATCAGACAGGGCTGTTCAGGTACTCTCCCCATATAAGAGCAGTAACTACAAAAGCAGAGGAAATTCCCCAAGGATTTATGCTAATGCCATGAAACACATATATCTTCAGCTCAGAAGAAGGTCAAGTGACTAACTCTGCTTCTAGTTTTACGCTTAATAGCATAGAACACAATTTGAAAGGGAATACCTGCTAAATAAGTAGCTATATAAGTATGGACACAGACATTGCAAATATTCTACTGTTTCTCTGTAAGAGCAACTGCATCATTAACATTCTAATATTTGAAAGACAGATAGATGTCTGCATTAGTATTGAACTGTGACCAGTTTTTAGATTTACAAAGATAACTATAAGCATGGAGACGTAAACAAACAGAATTAAGTTTTAATAACATTCTTTCAAAGAATCCAGAATTCACAGCATCAACTATGTATACCTCTACCAGGGAAACTGCAGTGCATGGTCTAGTTTAAGGCTATACTGATGATATCCACTATCTTTCCATATCCAAAACTTCACAAGTGAAAGTTAATTAACTTTCCCCAAACAGGAAATTTAGTTTAAGTAAATTCCAGCCGGGTCTTTAAAAACAAGAATTTACTGTACACCACTTCCTAGTGCCATTCTACTGACTGGTAGAGCACTACTGAACTCCAAGCATACCCAAACTACATTTTGCCAGTGGTGTCTGCTGCATTCTTTCCAAGGACTGCTATTGATTATTTTTCTTTGCACTTAACTGAATAGTATTTTCAGATGCCTATTTCAAGACACCAGCATTATGTCACTGCTATTTCTGCAAGACACTACCCATGTCACTCTAGAAACTTAGACTCACTGCTTCATTTTTCCCTCATAAATAAACATTCCTCTCTTACTCTGGTATAAAGAGAGCAATTATTCTTTTTTTTTCCACCTTAGTTTACCAAAGAAGAGAAAGGCAAGGACTGGAACTCACACTACCCTTTGAATGGATTAATGTACTTGATCATATGGTATGCTCAGTCACAGACTGAACAGTATAGATACAATTACCTGGTGAATCAAATAGCTACTGAAAAACAGAACGACAACCAAGAACACTGACCACCTATCTAAAATTAGAGACTGAATATGCTAACACTAGGAAATA
Source organism: Molothrus ater (assembly GCF_012460135.2). NCBI lineage: Eukaryota > Metazoa > Chordata > Aves > Passeriformes > Icteridae > Molothrus > Molothrus ater. The sequence continues at coordinate 49,187,364 of NC_050482.2, forward strand.
TATGATGCTTTTATTTTCTTAATTTAATTTCACAATTTGACAGTGACATCTTCAATCTCTTCAACTTTGAACAGAAATTTATTGTTATGAAATTTCTTATTGTTCTACTTAGAGGAAGTTAAGGAGATTCTGACAAATTATGTTTGTCTTTGTAAAATACTGCCATTGAATCTTCTTCACAGAAGTTAAACTGATAAAGCCAATAATAGCAGAGAGCTTTGCACTTACTGAAAGAGTAAACCAAGTGACAAAGAATTACTACTGGAACTAAATGTTTCAAGTGAAATGCTCACATAGCAGAGGTAGTAGTAATGCCCTTACTAATCTGAACTGCCTACACATCCACTGCATCAGTGGAGTAAGTGAACATTTCTTGAATCAGACAGGAAATATAAGTGACCTGAAGGTCAGGTCTCTCACTCTGTGGTAGAGCACTGCTATGACAGAAATGCATAGAGCAACTTACACACAAAATACCCTCGTTCCCTCATACGAGGCTGGACAGGTAAGACCCTGACAAGGCACTTTCAACAGAACCCCGTGGAAGAACAAACCAAAGGTTTTAACTAGATAAAATTCCAAATGAAGAACAGTTCAAAACCAGAAACATGAATCAGCTTTTAGCAATTCAAGCTTTGCAATAAGTTACCTGTTTACATATAAATCAAAGCTGTAAAACACTCTAGTGAAATAAAACCCATGAAAAATACTTCAATCATGACAGAACCCAAGCATTACAAACAATTTCCAAAACACTATTTCAACAGTAAAAGGCATGTCTGTTATCCTCTTAACTTGCACAAAACCAAGCATATAGAAAACAAAAAACTATTCAAGAACATAAAACCTGTTACAATTCCTTTGCCTCCAAACTTCTAACACTTCCTTTCAGGGCAGACTTCCACAGGCGTTTTTACGTCTGTACTGTCACCAAAGTAGGATTCACACCCTCCTCTGACAGGCAATATCAACTCCTATAAAAAATTCCCTCCCCAATATAGGGATACTAGCTTTCCAAATGATGAGTATAACCTGGACCTGAAAAACAATTCAAATCAATTCTTTTTTTAATGACCACCTGAGTTCCAATTTCAGTCAGGTTTAGTTTCTCCACACAGCCTGTCATGCAACTGGCACAGAGACAGCATCCAGGCAGAACTGCTTCTTCATAAGTTGGTGACTGCTACCATCAGGACAGAAAACTACAGGATGGAAGCATCAGATTGTGACAGAACAAGTTTATGAACAGAAATAATTTACAGAGACATTTGGGATTTCAAGTCCTAAAAGTAACATGCACAACTAGAGAAGGTCAGAAGTACATAGATAATGAGCAAAGCAAGTGTTCCACTCTATTGCTAGTCAATGTTTTGGGAAGAGAGGAAGAAAACTTCAGGAACTCCACAGGCTAACAGAACAAAGCAGAAACATAACCAATTTCACTTTCCAAATTGACTAGCCCCATGGAGTTCATCTTTGCTGTTAGAAGAGCATAACATTCTCCTTCCCAATTATTCAATGTCACAGGAAACCTAAGTTATTCCCTACAAACCATTGCACAAAAGACGTCCATTTCACTGAGAAAGAACCCTCTGAAGCAACCCTCCCTGTTGTACTGCACTAAATAGCTTATTTAGTAGTTGTTCTGCACTGGGTAATGGGAATTTTGTACTGAGTGTGGTATGTCATTAGATTATTCCCCCTTCCTCATCCCATGGTTTCTCCCCATGCACTCCTTTCTACACCCCTGGCCCCATGGATCCCCTCCCCTCGCCCCTCCCCAATGGCATCCCATTGGCCACGGTCCTCTTTCCCCCGTCCCCTTTCCCCTGGGGGATAAAACCCCACTGCAGGTAAAGGTTCGGCCTCTTTCCTGCCTGGGGGGTCGCTGTGGCCAGCAGCGTCCCATCCCAAGGCAATAAACAGGACACTCGCTCCCACGTGGGAAGAGCCTTCTCGTCTTTTATCTCCAGTCCATGCAGGTCCGTGTGGGCTTGGGCTCCAGCTAGCCGGACTGGACCCATACAAAGCCCAGAGAACCACGGATTACTGCACCTCCCATCACCTAAAGAGGCTGCCTTTGGCAAGCTAACATGATGAAGTTGAACAATCATAACCTAAGCATCTCGTCTGATTTTTTTTTCTTCCTACTGAAGGAGAGCTTCTGGATAATGTGCATTTTTTGCAGCAATGAAGGAAACCTACAGAAGTTATTACACCAACTCCCACTTTAACAGCAACATGCTACTAAATTTACCAATTAGAAAAACTAAAAACAACTGCTTAAGGTCGTCTGTTTTCATCTACTTATTGAAGATTTGTAGGTGGGAAAACCCAAAAGCAGATGGGTGGGGAGATAAAATGGTCAGACACTACTGTTGTCAGACTTAGCTAAGTCTACTGTATGAAGTGAAACACAGGCTTCCTGCCAACAACCAAACCAATTGAAGACATTCCGGAATTTCAGCCTCCATTTCAGACTGTTCTCTCTCATCCGACAGTTTCAACTCCTTTATGAGGACTATACCCACTAAACTTAACACAAAAAGCCTCAAGATTGTTTTATCTATCAGCAATTAAAGAACCCTAAGTATTTTTAACCACTCTGGGACTATGAACTAAAAACCAGAAGTTATTGTGTATTTGGTCTGAATATTCTCAAAAGCATAAAGCATTCTTAATTTACATGTACAGAACTTTTGGAATTTAAGTAAGGAAAGGAGACAATTTAATTTTAGACTAAATCAGTCAAAAGCTTCATTTTATGTCCTTTCTTTACTTTTAGATAAATGAGTTTATTATAGTGCATAACTCTACTTTAGCTCTGATAAGCAAGGATGAAGTTGCATTCCATCCAAACACTCAATACATCCATTTTTGACCTCTGAAGACAGCTTTCTGAAGATCAATTTTTTTTTTTTTTACAGCCAAGGAATAATGAATGAGGTATTATATAATTCCAATGCAAGAATACTTCACGCAGCTACATATTTCTTACCACTGTAAGCTACATTTAAATTTTCTACTGTAGTAATCAAGCTTTGTATCAATTTTCCTATCAGGCAAAAATATCTGAAATGACTAGACCACGGAATCAACTCATTACTTAACAAATATATATAGATATATATATATACACCCACACAACCCCCAAAAGTTAGCACACTGAGCTTAAGCAAGCAACTAATACCAAAGAATTTCATCATTAATGTTCACAAGACACAAAAGTAATTTCACTTAATATATTAAAGCATGACAAAACCATTAATACATAGCATAATTTTTATGTATGTTTCAAATATATTTATAGACTGTTACTTATCATTCCAAGTTCTCCAAGTTGACTGACTTTAGGCATTCAGAGGTAGATTTAGGTATTGCAAAGCACCTTAAAAAAAGCTCTCCTCTCAGTAGCCAAGAAACACAAAATACTCACTTAAAGCGAGCTAAAATACCAAAGTATTTTCTAGGCTTTTGATCAAAACATTAAAAAAATGGAGAATACTCAAGTGGCTCCTACTCTAAGCTGGCTAATTGTGCATGACAAGAATTAAATTAAAGACATCCTTTTATCCTTAGTTAAACCAGTAGGTCTTCTTGCATCTTTTTGGTGACTTATGACAACTTTCTTCCAACCTCCTAGATTACAAAAGCACATTTATTTCCCACTCAGTATTAATTTTTTTTTTAAACTTTCTGGTTTACTCTCCAGTAGACAAAGCCACTGCAAATTCTGAAACTAGAACTGAGTCAGATCAACAGTCTTAAGAACCCAACATTGTCTTCAGACATCTACACAAGCGCTCATTCTCTACCATTAACTCGAATACCCAGCACACACAGTGAGAGAGCAGTCAACTCAAACCTGTGAGCAGCTCTCAGCATCTGCTACAGCACACTCAGCTGATCTCAGACAACAAATATTTGCATTAACTGTCATACAGAAAAAAGCACCACAGCACCTAAAATGTCCTGATGGATTCCCATCACACTTGCAATACCAGCATCACATTAGATGGAAAAATACAGTAGCAGAGAAAGCACAAAACAGAACAAAATACAATCAAGTTACTTTTCAGTGTAATGGATAATCTGTACTGTCACAAGATTTCCAAAATAGGCTTTTTAATCTAGTCATAGTCTTGCTTCTTGTGCAAGATTCAATTTTTGCCTCCTATGACCATTGCAAATTCCACTTTAGCAGCATATAAACTATTTAATCCATCATACAGGATTCTTAAAGAAAAAATCCTATAGAATCCAGAGTGCAGAGGATTAATTTTACAAAACAAAGTCAACAATGAAGAAAAGTAATGAAGTTTAGCTCGTCTTACCTTGTTCATGGCTCCAGGCTGTGGCCCTCTTAGTCCAGCCTGCCCTCCCATCTGTGGAGTGCCTTGTTGCAGTGTCTCAGCCAACAAGTTGCCAGTTCCCATTCCTGGGTTTGGGTAGGGCATATTGGGTCTTCCTCTGCCTGCTCCAATGGAACCGTTCATGACTTGCCCCTGCATCATGCCCTGTCCGTTGCCTGCTGCCAACATGCCAGGATTCATGCCAGCATTCATCCCTGTGTTCATTCCCATGCCAGGCTGGTTAACTGGGCTGTTCACTGTTGGCATCATTGCTGCTGTGGATTGAGCAGAAGGACCCTGGTTTGGCCCACTTGCACCCATCGCCATATTGGGAGAAGTCAACCCAGCCTGTGCCATGGGGCTCTTCACCATGCTATTTAACATTCCCATTCCAGGACTGTTTTGTTGGGTTTGACTGGCCATGCCTTGGCCAGGGCCACCGACCCCCATATTGAGATTTGGGGAGCTACCAGCCCGTAGAAGTTCAGACAGCTGCTTGTGTTTAGAGGCAGCATCTTGTGCCAGGCCAAGGCTGGTCTGCAGCTGGTTAATGTCACCACCATTGGTGAGTCCAAGTTCTGTGGAGCTGATCAGTTCATCTGGCAAGTCATGTTCCAGATCAAAGAGTGATCCAAAATCTGAAAAACAAAACAGATTGTGTATGAGGTCAGAGCAATTAATAGCATCTTGAAGTTTCTACTTTTTAATTTCCAGCAAAACTTGATTTTTTGTATTTGAGCAAAATTCCCTTATCAGTTGTTACTGAAAGCTATCTAATGCGTCAGGATAAAAGTGATTCTAAACTTTACGAGGTCTAAACTAGAGAAAACCACTCCACTTCAGCTTTCTACAATTTGTGTTGAAAGGTCACTGGATATCTCAGCCTATGATCACTCAACTTGAGAATTTTGACAAGGGAGGAGTGAATAATACATACTGAAATCTCCCAGAGGTTAGCCAATGGAATTAAAGAGCAATTACAAAAAAGAATTAGCACATTGTAGGGAAAACACTGTCTTTAATTTTTTTTCTAAACTTGTCACTTTTGGAATAGCAATAATTAATACAAGAATATAACTTTTAAAATGTTTACTACTTATTAAATAATAAATAGAGGTTTGGCAATAGGGCTTTATGTTGAATTGGGTTTTCTGGCATTTGGTTTGGTAGCTTGTTTTGGTTTCTTTTTTGGGTAGCTCTTTGGGTTTTTTATTCTTCCATATGCAGTCATTACCAGCATTGAATTGCCAAATTTTATTGAAAATTCACTGGACAGCCAGTATCTTCCCACAACAAATACTGTCAGAAAACAAAGTAACCCTGGAGCGTCCTTGCCACAAAGCTGCGAAGAACATTAGGATGAAAAAACAAATTTCCCATCTCAAGAGCCCACGCAAAGCAATCCCCAAGGTAACTAAGTGGCAAAAGATTGCTACTTGGAAGATATAGATACAAGAATATTACACAGTACCCAACACTGACTTGCTCAAGAGAACAAGTTTTTATATCTGCAGTATTATATGTAGCTTGGTCTATATAATCTATGGTAGTTAAACCAAAAACAACTTGGAAAGCTTATGGTTTCTGACATGCATTAATGACAACCTCCCTCTCCAAGTGAGAGAGGAGCTGGTGTAAGATTATGACTTTAGAATTCTGAAAATATGGTATGAGATTGGCAAGATTGCAGGTACACCACAAAAGGGATCTTAACACTCCTTTTACACACTCTACATTACTACAAACCACCAGAGACAGAAAATTTCCATTAAAGAATTTCTAAACTATTACAATGAGGTAGCCCATTCTTCATTATCATATATCTTGAGCTAAAAGTTATGCTTTGCAAGACACACTAAGGACTTAACATTCATTTGCATGACTGGTATTTATGAAGATTCAAAAGTGAAGGAACAATCAGAAGAATAAGTCTTTGTCCAAGTTCTCTTTCACCTAAAATTATGAATTTAATGTTGTGTGTCAGTAGATTCATCTAAAAACACACCACACACACCCCTATCCCCACAAAAAAAACCCAAACCAAAAAACTGAAACCAAAACCAACTTACAATGCTCAGTGTTCAACTTAAGAATTACATTTCGATTAACATGGGAAAAGTTAGTGGAAGAGACCCTAAAATTAGAGATCAAGGAAATGGAAAAGGCAATAAAAGACATTGATGACAGCTTAAGTCCACTTCCATTGGCACCTTAAGGAACCTGTCAGGACAACAGGCAACAGTTGAAACATTACATCCTGAATGCTAATAACCTGACAAAGAGCCCATGGGTGAGGGAGGAGTAAAAGATACAATCAGGAACTCACAACTTAGTCTATTGTCCTCAAAGATGAGCAAACAAAACTGAAAACAAAATTAAGTGACTGGAAAAAACATGACCCAGCACAAAGCCTGTACCTACAACATAACCATCATGGCAGCCCAGACATCTCCCACCAGCAACCACACAGTCCAAAGACCATGTTTTTGACTGTTTCTAGCTGGGCAAAGAATTTCTGTTCTTGAACAAACACTACTCCCAGTACAGGGCAAGTCCCACACCAAAAATCCTTGATTCACCTTTCTTGCGTTCAGACCGTTGCATATAAAGCCCTTCAAAAATCCAACTGTAAAGTGAGTATGAAAAACTAATTTGTTTTTCAAACTACCACATAGTATTTTCTCAGGAAGATCCATATAGATGATTTCAGACATAACACCACAAAGGGGCAGTGCATATCTTGTTTTGAGAGACAAAGATTTGGTCATCTTGACTCACAAGAAAATATTAATCTGCTTCTCTAAAGACCTCACTTCCTTAAATTCCCCCTCCTCATAAATGAGGAGGTAACTCCAGCTTTAAGGTTTACTACCCATTGCTAACTGGAGCATCCAGGTACAAGCCATCTGAGCTCCTTTGCCTGGTCATTCTGTGACATCAGTGAACAGGAAGAAAAATGTCATAAAAACTGTAAGTGGCATTAATTTCTTTTATTAATACCTTAAAACACAACACAGCACCAGCTACATTAACAAACCCACCCCCAACCTGAATGGTTGTGAACTAATCCTAATTGGATTAGTTCTTTACATCAAAACACCTAAGACATTCAATATAAAACTTTCACATAAAACTAACTTGCTAGGATTTTTAATCCTAGAGTATATACTAGAGACAATTCATTGTAAAAGAATACTGTCCACTATTAATAAGAATTGCAAGTAGTAGCTGCCAAGAATGCAATATTCTGGTATGAGTTCTTTTTAGAAGTCTTTCCCAAAAATAAACCTTCAAAGTCTTTTTTAGTCAGTAAATATAGAAAAAAAACCTTTCAATTGTCTGGTCAGCTATGAAAATTACATTTTTAGTCAACTGCTGGGAGGCAGAAATTTTCTGATACAGGACTGAAACAAAACTTCAAATGACCATAAAGATGAACCTTGACTATATATAACAGCTGCAATCCATTTCAGTCTTCTACATAGACCTGGTGCCCTAAGGCCACTGTAGAGAATTCTACCTATGACCAAGCCAAAAACTGCCAAGGCTGGGCCAGGCAGCTCACCAACCATCAAAAGAAAAAAAGATCATATACACTCACACAAGAGACAAAGGCATAGCTTAAGACAATGGTGAGAAGTATCCAGAGAACTGATTGACTTTCCAGTACACTGAGCTCACTGCTACTCTTGCAATCTGTTTCATTAAGGACATGCACAAAGATTTCTCACTAACAAAATCAAGCTTGTGGGAAGGCAGAGGAGGAAGGTTAGTCTTGCAAAGTTTTGTCCACCTGATTGATTCATCATCTCTAGAGATCCTAACACAGAACAATTGGGATGTAACAGAACTGACAGTATCTGGCCTAAAGCCCAAAACCATCTAGTAATACACTGGTAGGAAGTGGCGGTGGTGGACCTGAATCCTGATCTCAGTAGAGCAGCACAGAGTGATTCCCCATTATGCTCTTTATGGTATTATTAGTGTATTTCTTTCTACAGGTAACAAGAACATACAGAATAGATTGCTGCTGCCACCCAAGAGGCAAAGAAAAGAAAACCTCAAAATAACATTTAAGTAGTAGATCTGAAAGTTTTAATCTGTGTTCATCTCAACATGCAAAGGCATATCATAATTTCCTTTTAGGAACTGTACCACTACTGAACACTTAAGTCTTCAGAAAAAAAAAACCAAACAAAACGTCCCAGCAACTTATCCTGGCTACATTAGATCTGTAGTGAGAAAACCAGAAAAGACAGTAGGAACAGGTCCATCTCTATCAGTGGCAGTTCAGTTAGACTGATTAAGCAGTATGAACTGTGCCCTAAACTGTGAGAAGGCAACTTCAAAAATTAGTGTACTAACCTGCACTGCATACTATGGACTGAACTCTTGATTTTGGGTTCTACTTCCAAAAGTCTGCCTTTGACAACGTCTAATCTGCAACGTGCAAGGAAACTGTCAGCCTGGGCTGAAAAGCCACCTGGCACCAAAATGGACTTTAAACTAATACATATGCAGAGTGTGCAATCAAAATCCTTAAGTCAATAAGACTTCAATGTCTTATCAAGTGATCAATTTTCAAATTAGCTACAAAGTATTTATTTCAAGTTAGTTTTACTGCAAGAGCACCTGTAGCACCAGTGATGCAACAGCTCTCAAAGGAGGCAAAGCAGCAATTTATGACAGTGTTTATAAAGCAGGGAAAATATATCAATACTCACTACTTAGCAAGGAAATCAGCACGTGTTCAGGTGGGACATAGAAGATTCTTTCTCATGCTGTCTAGCCTACAGTCAGGATCCCATTCTTTCCTCATTTCTGGATTACCCACCTTTCAGAATAAAACAGGAATTCCTGTCTATATGGAAACTATCTGATCCTAGCAAATAGGCTGCAGTGAACAATACTGGTTTTCTAGGAACATCCCCATGTGCTACAAAATAGCAACACTTCATTCTCACAGGAATGAACCCTCAGACTCAAGACATTCAAGCACTCAGTCTTGAAAAGAATTGGTACAAGCTGAAGGAAAAGAATCATGTGTGATCAGCAATGCCTCAAGAACCAGCTACTGACTCCTGAGCCTACCTCTTCTGTCAGACCAGCAAAGAGGTAAGAAACTCAACAGTTCCTGTCCCTGTTTCCTCTATATCATATTCCAAACAGAGACACACCAACTTTGAAAGCTGCTGAACACACACCTTTTTACACAAATGTTTCTGAAGCCCTGCAACCTCTTAGTGGATCCACTTATACCACAGTCATTGGGTTCAGAACAAAACAAGCAGACAAGGCTTAATACAGGACACTGAATACAAAGCATGTTTGTGACAGGGTTGACAGGAACCATAGATGATGTTGGACCACATGGAAAACACACCTTCGCTGTGCTTTCAGACAAAGAATAACAATAAGGTGCTGAGGTCAGTATCTTCCCTGCCTGGGGATACAAAAGCTCCCCATAACTGAACAGGGCCTACATGTAACAGAGAAAGTGCCCAGAAGATCCCACCAGTATCCCAGAGAAATCAGCCATTCAGGCTTGCAGTCAAGTACCAGCATTACAGGCCCTAAAACACACTGTCTGAAATGCTCTCAAAAAAGAAAAAAAAAAGCCAGAACTCAAAACATAAAACCAAAAAAGGCAGGACAAGAAAAGGAGACAATCTCATCGGATAATCCTCAAATATCCATGAAAATGCAGAAGCAAAGGTGAAGCACAGACTTGAAACAAAGTGCTAATAAAGTCATCAATTCCCAAGGCCTCTACAACGACAGAAAACTAAGCTAGACGAGTCCAGACAGTTTTATCAGGGAAGAAGAAAAAAACCCAACAAAAAAAAACCAATCAAAACCCCACCCATGCCTAAGGAAAAGGCACACACCAACCTAGTAGGAACTTTGCTACACCACAATTTGGAGATCAGACCATCACATCCATTAAAAGAGGGGGCTTTTCATGTAGATACTCTACGAAGCCACAACTGCCCAATGGTAACACAAGCTCTGCCAAAATGTTTTAACTTAAAAATGTAGAACTAATTTAAATTCATCTACTAAATTAATTTAAAATGAAGGGGCAAAACATCCAAATCAGCCTAAGACACCAAGATCTAGAGTCATCATTGCAGCTACTTCCAAAATCCTCAGACAGCCCTCCCCGTATAACCCTCATGGAGGGTGATCGCTTGCTCAGCAGCAACTGCGTGTTTGTGTTCTCTATTTCGCTATTTGAGTAACAGCCTTCAGCATCAGACTTCAATATCAATTCTATTCCCTGTAAGAAACTGGGAAAGCACTGCCACCTTCCTTCCCTGCCAATCCAGAAAAGACCTGAATTTCTTCACTACATCAACAAACATTGTAATTTAAGGTAAGACTGTAAACAATACAAACAGAAAGCATATTAAAAAACCTTATTCAAAACAACTGGAAGACAACAAACACGAAGGTTCAAAACATGTTTGCACACTATGGTAGCACACAATTTCTGGCACAAATATTTTTAAAAACAATCAAACATTTATTGATGAAGTCCAACTCACCATGCAGAATGCACATGATTCCAGTATTAGTTTTAACAACCAGGCATAAGTGTAAGTATTTTACAAGTGTGAACAACAACAAAAAAATCGTTCTAAAGCAGCAACAGCATATCATTCAACATTACTGAAGTCCAGAAAATTAGGATCTCATTCTCTCCATTTTTAAGCTATCCTAATCCCTACTCAAACACATCAACTTTTGCTTAAGGAAAATAGTCTCAGTTCTGTGAAGTCTCAATAACCTGCAAGTCTAAGTCATACTTTTCCCAAACTAATATCAACTGAAATGCCTATTTTAGTAAGCTCTGATTGATGCATGGCTTTTGCAGCTTCACAAGAAAATTGTATTTATAACAAACTTTTCAGTTTCATTTTCAAAGTTCTTAAAAAAACCAATAATTAGACATACAGATGATAGTAGGAGTTAACCACAGAAAACCATAGTGAAAATGCAATGGTTATGAGTCTGGAATATAGAATTGTAACTGTCCTAGGGAAACAAGTGGTGTAATCATATGGAAAAGACTGGGGTCAAAATTCAGGAATAGGGTACGTTTAAAGATTTAATATTACTTAAGGAGGAATTTCAGAGACATTTTTATTTATAGACCTGTTTATTCATGCTGTTATACAAAGGCACTAGTGTTGCCATCACTGATAACCCACCTAAGGTGAAGTTTTGACACTTTAATTCCAAAATGCTGAAGTCACGCCATTAATAATTTCCTTGTGAACATGTTGCTATTTGCATAAATTTCATTGGGCTACCTTTAACTTGAGTCAAAAGTCTCTAAATTAGTATTACTATTCCCTGTGTATGCACACAGGTCTAGAAAGTGACAGAAGCTGGTGGACAAAAACTGGGTACATGCAGATAGGATGGGAACACCCTTGCGTGCATGGAACACACTGATTCATCTTAGAAGCAATTACAAATCAGTTTCAAGTAAAGAGTAAAGTTCATTTCATTGTCAAGTTAACAACAACTTTGAAATGATGCAATCTGCACATACAATTACCAAAAAGTCAAGTCACCTTTCTGAGTTCATTCAACATTACTCCAGAGTAAAAGCAAAAAGCAATGCTGAATTTATGTACAAAAAAAAAAAAAACCTAAACAAAATAACCTAAGTCAGCAGATGAGACTTCATTATCTTAAACCAGTAATACCCTAGATTTCCTGGAATTACACCCAGTAATATATAAAGGCAGTTTAGCTTCAGCAAAATTTGTACTGAGCAAGCCATATATCAGCATTTTGATGGACTTTTACTTTTTATTAGGATTCCAAGAAGGAAAAAAACCCTGAAAATCTGTGTCTTTTCATCCATTAAAACAGCAGGAGTATGTTACAATCTCTCTTAAAACAAGAGAAATTGTCTATTCAGTGGTATTTGGAAGTCCTACAAAAAAGGAAATAGCAAGTCCTGATTCTGCAAGCAGAGACCGTTCAACACTCCTATCCTTAGATCTCTTATGGGAATACAGCAAAAGATGCAGTACTGAGGTGTTTCACACCATCAAATGGGAAACAGCTAAATCTTTACCTGCCCTATCTCATAATGACCACTAATAGAAAATAACCTATTTTTCGAGGTTCTGTACCTAACTTGCGCTTTTTATTAAAAATCTTAGACTGGTCTCCAATTTGACATGCTTGATGTCAGGTGTGTTTACAGGAACAGCATCAATTGAGCAACAAGTTACTGTGTTTGAGTCCATCAGAATTCAACACTCCTTCTGCTAATTTTCTTCAAAAAGATTTGGAAGAAATAAGTGCTTGAAGGGAAATATTGCACATCAAGTTTTTAAGAGAACTTTAAATACATTTATATGCTAGTCTATTTAAAGAAAACTTGTTGCTATTCAGGAAGAGAATGCTAGGTTGTCAGATACTGTTCAGGGGGAGGATCTCTGCCCTAGTTGAAGTTCTACTTAAAGTTCTACAAATTCAAGGCAGCCACAGAAGTTTTTTTATCAGGCACACCACCATATGCAGAGACAGATGTATTTTACTTCAGCCTGCTGCTACAGTTTAAGTAAAGACAGAAAAACAAAATCCTTGGAGACAGGTGTGCATTGTTTAGTTGTCAGTGAAATCTACACAGCAAAACGACTCCATTTGTCAAATAATAAATCGAAGTGATTTTTGGCAATCCCTCTCAGAAGGAGCACAAAATCAAGTGACAAGAAAAGGTGAAGTAGTATCTTTACACAGTTGGAACAAGCACTGAAAGGCTGCTCCTGCTAAGCAAGACACTGAGGTGACACACTGGAGATGATCAAATAGCCTACAGAGAAGATGCAGGAAATATACACTAAATCACACAAAATTGAAAGGCAATAATAAAGTGGTTTGCTCCAAGTTATAAAAAGACAAAAAAACAGAACTCTTACAGAAACAGTTCAGTATTTAGCACCAGCATCTTATCAGACCCACACCCCTCAAAAACATACTAAAACCTAGAGTCTGATAGACCCTTCCCAGATAAAATTTGGTTTTTTTACAAATGCACAAGTGACCAATAATCTGAACTCAAGGCAAGCCCTGCTCTAGGACTGTGAGGAACAAGATGGAAAAATTAGTATTTTTTTTAAATATAGGATTTAAATTCCTAAGTCTTTAGCCAAGCATAGGTTTTTCCCCTGCAATATTAAACTTGTGAATCTAGTTTTAAATTGAAATTGTAAACTGGTTTTCCAGTCTCAAAGGCTTTTTATCTGTAAGTGCTCAACACTCAGTTTTACACCGTAGTATGTATGGTCCTCGCGTTGGAGTCAGTATTTATATTTTTAAAAAACAGGTACTTTTTCTGAGCAGTGTTAGAAAGCTACCGAATCTCAGAGACAGAGTCTACATGGTGAAAGACACAAAGAATAGATACAGCAGTTTGGAAACCTACAAGGTTCAAAAGTACACATGTTTTCTTTAAAAAAATCACTAAGCACTATACAAATGATTGGTTGACTTTTTAAAGAAGTCTAACAGACTTAAATTTTCTTAATTTATATTTGTTCCTAATACAGTTACTTTGAGAGCCTGTTTAGCTACACAGCAAAGGCACTCATTTTTGCCACACAAGCATCTACCACTGCAATACTTGACTTACAGTATAATCCATCCATCAAATGACATTTTAAGGCAAAACCAGCAAGAAAAATGGCTTTTAACAAGAAGGGATGAAAACGTTTAACTGATGGCTATAAGCTAAAATGTAGCTAATCATTTGGTCTTTACTGTTAGCTAGAAAACAGACTGACGAAAAGTTGTTAATTTTAAATGTAGTATGTACAAACCCTAGCAAAAACCACACAGCTCTCGGAAAACAGAATTGAAAAGAGTAGTGGGGTAAGATTAATACAACTCATTTTGAGAAAAGAAACATCCTGATCCATTTGGAAGGAATGAAAGATGAGTATCAGTCAAAATTGCAGCAGTCCAGAAGAGAAGTTTCATTACAGGTCTTAGACCTTTGATGCGAGGCAGAGCAAAATTTAAAAGGTCAGAAACAGTTTCTGACAAAAAGGAACATCCAGACTTTACAAAAGATGGATACTTCAAGGGAGATGGAAGATGTGCTATTGCACAGAAAAACGCGACTTCTGGACATAGGAAACTGAAGGATGTTAAGGCACACACCACAAAATACACTCTCTGTTCTTTGATATAACACACATGCCAACTAATTGTAGAAAACTGACTTCCAGTGTCCCAGCAAGCCTGAAACACTAAGCACTTAAACTCTTATTTTCAGATCTAGCAGCCTAAAGACATGATACTATACTGCAGCATGGGGTGTACTCCATTTTTATTCTGTGAAGAAACACGGTGGTTCTGAACCCAGAGCCCAAAACACTTCCAGTTCACAGAAAACAGCTTCTTTCTCAGCAGGAGGAGGAGTGCATGTGGGGGGGTGTAAAATACAATAAAACTCTCCTGCCCTGAATATACCACATAGGAATCTGTTCATAGCAATTTCAATTTCAGCACACCTGCATTGCTGCAGATAAAGCTGAGGGATCCACAAATAAAAAGACACCTCTCAAACATCCCCCCCCCCAATACCCCAATACCAAAACGAGTGGTTTAAAGCATCCAATTAAAAATCTATTTTTATTAACAACTTTCACTCATTTTACTCCAAGAGGAAACTCCTCAGGATTCACTCTGGTTATTCTGTTACAGTAGGGGGACTAATATGCACCAGTTTGCTAAGGTAATGTTCAAGAAAGTCTTGCTCGAGTAGGTGCAACATATCAAAAATGTTGCTACCATTAAGAAAGATGAGCAAAGGTGCTACACTGGCAATGTAGTCAGTGTCATCTTCTGTCAGTGTAGCCGTGCTGGTACTGAAGTGTAACAAAGTCACTGCTGTCACCAAAAGATGACCCCACTGTAGAGTTGTAATGGCCCTCAGAAAACTTAAGGCCCGAACAAGATACATAGATCATTGCCATTCTTCTTCCAACAAATTTAACACTTAAATAGAGAAAGGGGGAAAAAATTTGTAGAAAAAACTGTGTAGTTCAAGGGAATCCCACACTGTCTCTGAAATTATTCTAGAGCTACACAACATTAAAAAAAAAGTGAGACCATTCAAAAATTCTAACATATTAGAGGATGCTGAAAGTACCAAAACTTTCTAAACTACTATTACAAGATGTGCTACAAACATTTCAGTTTGCATCCTTAAGGTTGAACTGGCATTAATAAAGCAATTTAAAAGCACACTAACACAGTATGTTCCATGGCAAAGCAAATTCTGAGCAGGGAACACATGAACAATCTATAACTTTGGAACACATAACCTGAGCAGGAACCTGAGCAATTCTGAGCAGGAACCATCTATAACTTTTAAGACAGAAGAAGATGCAGCACCGCAACAGAAGTGGGAAATGCAGCAGCTGCCAATAAATCAAGCATATTAGGACAATCTCTGCTTACTTCTTTTTAGAAGAAAGCCACAAACATCAGAGTTTAGTACATTCTAGGCCCAGATTATGAGTATCATCCAGATCTACGGTGAAAACATGAGTTAGAGACTCCTCTTGGTCTTCAATATAAATGTACTTAACATCTGCAAGTTTGGGAATAATGTAACATGAGTCAGTCATCATTTTTACATATCTAACAACCTAAAATGTTTCAGATTAAAAAACTAATCAAAAAGTTAACAGCAAAAACAACACTATGCACAGCTGCTGCAAAAAGTGTCATCAACAGTGCAAATGTCCTGCCTTTCTCCTTCTCTGATAGTTCTGAGAATCTAACAGTTTTAAAAAGAGTGCTTGAGTAAGTACATAAGTACCATGTTACTTATTTCCTATAATTAACCGAGGAGTGGGGACAATACAAGATTCTATAAGTGGAATTTACTTCATGACAGCTGCTTGCACTATTTCAAAGCAAATTTAACCAGCAGATAGGTTAAAAATTTGTAAGCTTCAAAGCAGTTTCCCACAACAGAAGTATGACAAAAACTACAGTCCCAAGCAGCAAATGAAAAAATATAACCCTCAAAATACATTCATTGGTTCATTTTTTCACAGAAAAAATGAACCAATGAATGTATTTTGAGGGTTATTAAAACAAATGATTTATTCACAGAAATAGATATTATATGTCATGTTAAAAAACACAGAAAGTAAAACTGTCCCATAATTACTTGGCAATTAAAAAAAAGTCACAAGATTAAAAACTCTTTAATAGGTCTTATGTAGCACATATGAAGTGTTTGCACCACTCTAAACTTCAGCATAGCTACCAGGTGATGACAGTCCCAATCACTTCGGAAAAAATTGAAACTGACTGAAAAGTACTGAAACTGTCCAGTCCCTAGTGTTTCATCAAAATTGTAAAATGTTCATTTATTAACTATAAAAAGCCCAGTAAGTTAACAACTAAAGACTAAGTATTCTGTGAGAGTCTGCACCTGTTAAACTGAAATATATTCACAAATTATCCAACCTTTATTTGATCACAAATGTCTGAACTTAGATGTGCATTCTCTTAAATCAAAATGTGCCTTTAACTTTAAAAATATGAAAGTATCAGAACTTTCCTCACAAAATATTCTTATTTCACCTCTCTAAAGAGAGCAAAATAACACTACCAAGGCAAATTTAAAACGGTTACTATTGAATTGACCACTGTTTTCCAAATCTAGCACAAAACCAGGCAACAACTAGTTCTAGCCAAAGAGTACCTTCTCCAGCCCTCTTCTACTCTCTCACTAGAGACCTGTTGATATTAGGAAGAGTCATGTCCTCCACTAACAACACAATATTGGCTGTATTTAACATGCACTAAAACTCACACACAAACTTTTCAAAACTAATACGTCATTCACCAAGAACAAAAAGGCAAAATCAAAATTTTGGAGATGATCCCAAGTAGAATCACATCCACTGCTCAAAGACCTGTTATTAAAATCTGGTGTTAATTGTCAAAGAGCTTTTCAGAAAAGAAAACCAAACTAAAGACCCCAAAAACCAACAAGAAAACAACTCTTCCCTTTTCTTGCCAGTTGTTAACTGCATTGAACAAGAGCACTAGTGCCCTCAGAAATGCCACCACTCACATATGGAGGCCTCCTCCATATCCCATACATTAATAGGATCTAATGTGAGTTCAAAGACACTCCTGTGGGACAGGTAACAGAGTATTCTCATAGCAAAATGACACCAAATACTCACCTGCTTCGCAAGAAGCATTAAAAGGCTGAACAGCCCTTTGTTACTTCCTCCCCCCTCCCAGTACAGCCAGTTCATTTTTGCTAGGGATTGGGACACCTAAAATCTCCATGCTCTAGCTTGCCTTCCCAGCATCACCAAAGACCTTTGCAGGACTGCAGAGAAGCCCCTTTTCTCATCACAGCTCTTAAGTCTACAGGGGAATTTCAGACATTTTGGTCTTGCAGCAAAGAAACAGGAGATGCAAGATTAACTACACTCCATATTGATTCTTAATGCAAATAGGTGAAATAAAATTTCATCTCTAAGAATATAAGAGTCTCAATAAACCTTATGCCACAAGCGTGGCATCTGGATTTTGGTTTTATCTGTTTTTCCTAAAGCCGATGGTCTATTTGAATCAGAAAAGCAGTATTTTGATACACTTCTGCAGGAAGGAGAACGGAGGATTGTCAGAAGTAAATAATATAAGGAGACTGCACATAAGAAGGAAAAAAGAAAAATAGCGAGAAACAAATCTCTCGTTTCTAAACAAGCTGGAAAAGAACCCCGTATATGCAAAATAAAATACAAAACCAAGAAACTTGTACAGGTAATTCAACAATAAAGTATACAAAAGCATCGTCTTTAGCACTACTTCGGATTTCTGCAACTGGCATTATGCTTAGCAAGGAGCTCGTAATCGCTACTATTGTGAAAGACACGAGAATGACGAACTGTTAAGTCCTATCTGCAGCTGATCAAAAGCACAATAAACTGAACAGCTTTGCCTTCAATCACTTCCAAAAAACCAGAAGGGCAAAACCATCACAACACCCTCCCTGTGCCATTAACGCAAATAGCTTCAAACGGAGCGAGAACAGGCGAAACAGACGGGAAGGAGAAGAGCAGGCTCGAGCTAACAGCAGCAAAAGGGAGGAGGAGATTTAGGTAAAAGAGGGGAGAAAAGGGCAGTAATTGCGGCACCGAGAAGCGGGGAGGCTCTGGGGCCCGGAGACTGACCTGTGCCGTCGCTGGCGGACACGGAGAGCGCCGGTGAGGAGAGTTTAGGCCGCTTGGCTGAAGGCGGGCCCGGCTCCACCACATTCTCGGCCATTTTTAATTTTTTAGACAATCACTCAGAGCAGAGAGAAGGTGGGGGGTGAACCCCAAAACCTTCACGTTCTTCTGGGGCCCCGAGTCAGGTGAAGAACAACAATAAGGCCGAGAGCGAGGAGGAAGATCTGGCGGAGAAGGGGGGCCAAGTTCCCCTTTTTCTGCTCCTCGAGCTCTGGGAGGGCGACAGCGGAGAAGCTGGGAGAGGTGGGAGCAGGGGCGGGCAGGGGGTGAGGCCTCTTCCCCCAGGCGAAAGGGCTGAACGAAGATGGGAAGAGCAGGTAAAGCCCCCGCCAAAAAAAAAAAAATTAAAAAAAAATGGAGGCTGGTGAATATTTAAATCTTTTTAGTAAAATTAATCCCGGCTGTTGTGCTGGTGCTTCCTCGCCGCCGCCACCATAATCATCTTCATCCTTCGGGGGGTCTCCTCCTCCTGCTGCCTCCTCACCGCCGCCATCAGCCTCTTCCTCCTCGGCGCCGTCCTCCTCCTCCTCATCGCCACAAGGAGGCGGGCGAAGGAGGGGAGAGGAGGAGGAAAAAAGAAAAAAAGATCACCGTCCTCTAGCAGCGGCTCCTTCCCCCTCCAACACCACCCTGCGAAAAAATACCCACCGCCAGCGACAGGGCTGGGGGGGAGGCGGCGGGGGGAGTGGCACGGCGTGCGCGGGGTCCCCAGCTCCACTCGCTTCTTCCTCGCCCGTCGCTAATGGCTGCAGAAAGGGGAGCTGTAAGGATGAGGAGGGTGAGGATAAGTCCCAGGAGTCTCCGCTTCACATCTTGTTGTGCAGGGAAGGAGGAGGGGTTGTTGTCCTGATGGAGGCAGCACCGATCGCGGGATGGGAAGGTGGGGGGCGGGTTTCAACACCCTTTCGGCCCCCCCTTTTTCTCTTCTTTCCCCTTCCTCTTTCTCTCGTTCGCAGTAGCAGGCTGCCCCCCCCTCCGGCGCAGGCAGAGGGGCCGATCCCACAGCAGCGGCAGGAGGAGGAGGAGGAGGAGGAAGAAGCCGGCCCCTCCCGCCCTCTCTGCCTACCTTCCCCCTTCCCGGGCGGCCGAGGATGGTGGCAGGGAGGGGGCTGCCTGTCTCAGCTCCCCCGTACCCACGGGCGATGCGGGGCGCGATGATCGAGGGAGGAGACCCTCGGCCGCTGTTCGGGCGCGGGGGACTCTCCCTTCGCCTCTGCGAGGGTGGGGAAGGGAGAGAAGAGGTTGGAAGTCGGGGTGGGAGGGAGGCCGCGCAGCGACCCCTCCGAGAAGAGGATCGAGAGGTAAAATTAAAATAATAAAACAGGAGAAAAATCACGGCGGGGAAGGCCGGGGGATTCGCCCCGAAATGGCCGGGCGGGGGAGGGGGTCCCCGGCGCTGCCCGGCGCGGGGGGGGGCCGGGGCGGGACGGCGGCAGCGCGGGGGCCGAGCGCAGGCTCCCTACTGCCCCTGCCTGGCGCTCCGGGGGCGTGTGTGCGGAGCGGGCAAAGCGGGGGCGGAGGGCAGTGCGGGGAGAGAGAATTCCGGGAAAAGGAGAAGAGAGAAAAGGAAACAGAAAGAGAGGGAATAGCAAGGGGACGGGCAGGCTGGGGTTGGGGGGGGAGGGGGGGGGCGTCTGGCTTCCTCGCTTCTCTCCCCGTCCCCTGTCCGAGCCCCTGGGTCTCTGTGCGCTGCCCTCCCCCTGGCTCGCCCCGTCCGGCTCGGCCTCTCGCTCCCTTCTCCTCCCTCCGTCGCTCACACACAAACAAAATGGCGGCTGTTGTTCCTTCGCTCTCCCGAGCCCTCGGAGGGAAGCGGCGGTGGCGGCGGCGGCCGGAAATGAGCCAAGAGAACACGGGGGGCGGGGCCGCCGCCGGGGGCGTGGTCACTCCTGCGGGCGGGGACACGGCGGGGCGGGGCCCGGCGGCACTAGCGCACACAATGGAACGCGGGGCGCCGGCGGGGTGGGTGGAGTGGCACCGCCCCGGCTGCCGTCACGAGACCGCGTTTATCCAATCAGCGCTCGTATTTCTCCGGCCTCTTCCGCAAACTCCAGAGGCCCCGCCCCTTAAAGGCGAAGGGTTTTTCCCTTAAAAAAAGAAGAAAAAAAAAAAAAGGCTCCTTCTTCCTGCCCCGCCCCACACGCCCTTATCTGTCGGCCCAAAAGTGCGCCGCGTAGGCCCAGAGGAGCCTGGCCGGACCCTGTGGCCGCCCCGGTCTACTGCACGACCCCGTGCTTGCTGCCCGGCCCGGTGGGCTGAGGCGCTGGTGGGAAGAGCGCGGTTCTTTCGCCGCCGCCCTCCCTCCTTCCTTCCTTCCCGGCCGCCGGCTCTCGGCCGGTTCCCCGCGGCGCCGGCGGGCGGGGCGCTCCTGCCGCCGGTCCCGGGCCGTGCTGCGCCACAGACATGGCAGCCCGGGCCGGCCGGCCCCGGCCAGCGAGCCAAGGGGCCGGGGAACGGGGCCTGCATGCCGAGGTCCCCAAGGTGGGCGAGTAGATGTGAGAATCACACAATCGCAGAATAAATTAGATTAGAAAAGACCTCTGAGATCATCGAGTCCAACCTGTGACCAAACGCCACCATGTCAGCCAGCCCATGGCACTGAGTGCCACGTCCAGTTTTTCGTTAAACACTCCCAGGGAGGGAGACTCCACCACCTCCCCGGGCAGCTCCCAATGCCGAATTGCCCTTTCTGTGAATAAATTCCTCCTCATCTGGGGGCGCTCTCTACTGCCCATCCCGGGGTTGCCCAGAGCTGCCTCAGACTCCCGCCGGCGTTACAAAACAAACAAAAACCCCCAAACGCCACACTTTTACGCCAAAGGGTAAATAAGCCCACAAGCCCCGCGCTCTCTGCCAGAGCCCCCCGTGTGCCGGGAATGGCGCAGGGCACGGTGTGAGGGATCGCAGAGACCTGACAGCGCTCCCGCCCCTCAGAGGGGCTGTCGCAGGCACAGGTGACACTGGCGCGGTCCTTCGCCAGCCCTCTCAGCCCCCGAGCCGTCCCAGAGGTTACGGGCCCGCCACTTGTTTTCCTCAAATCTCTGAGGGCTCATCCGTGAAGAAATGCCCCATCCCGGCATTTTCCTTCGGTGCGTTTGGACTCCGTCGGGCCGCACACCATTACAAGATAGGAGTGGAAGGGAAATGCAGGCACGTGCATGTTTTTGACGGAGAATCAGGGGGTGTTGATCCAAAACCGGACATTTGCGAGGAGCACTTCCCTTGCCGCTCACCCTCGGGGCCGAGCTCTCTGCAATCCACGTAAGAGCCGCAGCAGGTATTTGGGAAGAGCCTAGACTAAACACAGAGTCCATACTGCAGCCTACAAGAGGAGCCTACAGACAGGAGGGGATTCACAGCCCTGTAAGTTATCCACCAGCTCCCTCACATACTCCCACTCTTCAGCTTCCCTTGTTTGGGTTTTATTTTAAGTAAGATTGTTCTTGTCTCCCCCAGCACAAAAAGGGAAACACAAACCACTCCAAAATTGCCCAAAGATTGGATTAGCCTTCCTGAAAAGTCTGGAAGGTATGGGCAACACCCTAAGAGAGGTGGAGGGAGCCTTGCAAATGACAAATAAGCCTCAGGAAAATAAACTGAGAGAGCAGAAAGTATCAGAACTAAAGTTGTCAGGGCTAACAGCCTAAAACTTAACAGTGACACCTTAGAAACTATGTTAGTGGTTCTCACAGGTTTTTGCCTTTTATTGTTTCTAAATTTCCCAAAATATTCCAGTTATAGAGGTTTTATATTACCTCAATTTTTTTTTTCAGCTTGTTCAGATTGTTGTTTCCCTTGTTAGTGAAGGAATTTTTTAACAGAGCTGAGACTTATTTTAACTTGCTGGCTTTATAAAGATGCTGAAGTGCACATAAACACCTAAATGCTTTTAGAAGTCAGGCCCTTACTAAACAACTAGATCCTACCATTCAGTTCACCTGACAACAAAATAAAGTCTTTTTTTTTTTTTTTTTTCTTTTTTTTGGTAATGGTGCAGTTAAGCCTCTGGTCTGGCTACCTGTCTATCTTCCTTGAAAAGGGTTCAAGGATGCATACCTGAACTGTGGGAAATTTAAACTCTTAGATAAATGCTACCAAAGCAACATATGTCTTCTGAATGTTAATTATAAGTGATTAACTGATACTTTAGTAAAGCCATAGTTCTGCCTTGCAAGCTTCCTACCCAGTAGAATATCTTAGTTCTTTATATATTAGAAGGTCATATTCAGTTGGCTTTCCATATTAGAGATTTAAATGCAAGCTGAAGTATATGGAAAATAAATGGAAAACGTTATTTGCAGTATTTTTCTAAAAAAAATAGCATCAAAAATAAAAGAAGGAGGAAGAGAAGGAAAAGCCAAGAAAATAGGGTTATGATAAATCAAACATGTATATATAAACAATGACAAAATACTCTTCAATATCTCTTAAGTTTTCTGAATCACTGCAGTTTTCTTAAATGAACCTTAGTACACGCACACAACCTATGACAGGTAACATTACTGGAAAGCAATAACAGAACATAAAGCATACTAAGAAGTAAATACATAAACCTATACAAATAAAACCAGGAGGATATTATAATTCTAAAAGTAAAACACACCTATTCATCCAAAAACTTGTCCTCTTTGCTTCAGTTTCCCCATTCTTACAGCAAGGATAGTAATATTTATCCCTTATATAATAAGGGATAAATATTTATCCCTTAAATAATACCTAGAAGAATTGATTAGCTCATTATTGTCAGTAATTACAGTAGTTGTTATGTACTTTAAGATAACTTAAGTTGAAAGTTACTTAAGGATGAAAGTACCATAAGTCCAGTTAAAATGAGAATCTGCTCAGGAAAGCAATAAGAGAGGAATGCAGAGCCTTGAAGTTTTATCGTGGGATCTTGTTTGGCCTTAGCTGGTAGTTACTGAAATTTGTTAGCATGCCCAGCTGCTTTGAGGGCTACAAAGAATGAGATAAGATCCCTTTGTACTGCAAAGGTCAATGTGATGCCCAGAGCTCAGCAGCCCAGCTTCAGTGAGATGAGCAATGATCATCTCCCTCGGCCCAGAGGGAGCTGGGACTGTGGCCTTCACCTTCCAGCTGCTGGATGGAGAAGCAGTGTAAGATCTCAAAGTCACCCAGCCAGCCTCCCCCGCTTCCTAATGCTGCTCAGGAAATCTCTTATACCAAATAAAACTTCCCTGCTCCCCCTCAGCAGGATTTGACCCACAGCCCTGTGGCCCTTCTAGTGTCTCTGAAAGAGGTGGACTCTTGGAATGGAAAGCAAGAGCCAGGTACAGGGCACTCCCATTCTCTCAGTCCTATTTCTGCTTGCTGTTTCCAGCTCTATTATCTTTTTTCCCTGAGCTTTCCAGGGCTGCTGTTCATGTCTGGCAGGTAACTTCTGTTCCCTAGCTACCTCCTGTCACCACAGCTCTGCTCACACAGCAGCTGTGGGGGGAGGAGGAATGACCCCCTTCTTTGTACCAGCAAGGAGATCTGTGCATGGAGGGTCCTTCTGGCACAGGCCAGAGGGATGAGGAAATGATTTAAGGCTGCAATTTTTGCAAGTAATGCCAGGGTGCAGCTATATTTCTGGAAAGCAAGAGCCAGCTGTGCCAGAGCAGAGAACATTGCTCAGCGCGGCGTCAACATTAAAACCCAGCAGCGATTTGATATGAGACAAATTTTATTAAAACCATAAGAAGTAACCATCCAATAGTTGGTTCATGCTTGCTTTTAGTGTATACATAAAAGAAAGGGCTGGCGTTCTGACAGCAAGCAAAATGCTTTCAGTCCTCAGTCTCAGAAACACAGGCTTCCTCGGTCACACAGTTTTCAATAGCTGCAAACACAGAGTTATGTTGCTAAATGTTAAGGGCTCAGCTGTTTACCAGAAGAATGTTTCCTCCCTGGAACACATGGTTTTGCTTAAAAGAAGTTCTCCCAAAAACCCCACTTTATTTAATTAGCAAATGCAACATTATAGTTCTAACAAACATGCCATGCTGTCTTCCTTTACAAGAGCAAAATAGGAAAAGAAGACAAAAATTGACCTCTCAATTTAAGAGAGGGGCAGAAGTACATTCTGCCTAGGAAATATTGCAGCTTTGAGGTCTGGTGATCTAGAGCCAAATCTCGTGCTTGAAATGTGTGGTGCTTTGTGTGTCATTTCCATGTCCTGGTTCATGCTGAAAGCACAAATGTGGATCCGAGTGAGAGGCTTGCATGCTCTCCCAGCTTTTATCAAGGGCTGGTCAAATCTCTGCCTCTCACTTCCCAGGCTCAGCTCTCCCCTCTGTAAGAGGGAGGTGATCCTACTCCTCGTTACAGAAAGCACATTCAAATCATTAAATAAAAATGTAGTACTCTTGTTGCTTCTAAATGAAATTACACTGAAATTAATTGCATTTACATCAGCAGTTGATTTATCCCAGAGTATTACCAGGATGCAAGCAAGAGCTTCTAGAATGAAAGTATTATATTTTTAATTAAGGGCCCTTGAACTTGCCACATGCTTTGAGCTTGTGGAGAGTGAAATGATGGCAAATTTCTGAACAACTCAGTCAGCTCAGCAAAGTATTTATGATTATCTGCTAAAAATGATCGTTGTGAGACAGAGCTTAAGCTAACATGGGAAATCTGTGCTGAAAGAATTACAGATATTGTAGCAACCCAAAGGAAGCATACTGTTCACATTCCTCTTATTTCTTTTGACTCTTGTATCCAATGGAAAAGTTCTTGATAAGCTTTATTGCACTGCAGAGGGTATAAACAATGCACTTTGAAATCTGCTGAGTTTCAACCCAAAACTTATCTTTTCATTTGTTTCCTGAATTGTCCCACAGACACAAATCCACAGCACACATGTGTTTATAAAGAACAGAATACATTTATTACTGCCATACAATCCCTTCCTTTCTTGTTTTTTTTTCCCTCAGTATTTCTTAATTGATTTTTTTTTACTTGCTACAACATTCATCTATATGCTGAACCTCAATGTGGTGTTTAATGTCTGCAATCAAAATGCAACGAGAGGAAAAAGGTAACTTTTTTTTCTTGCTGTAATAATTTTTATGTTTCAAGATTTAAAGTAATTTCTTCAATGGGGTCAAGCAGAAATTTACTCTGTGACAGGGAAATGTACTGAATCAAGAGGTTTTTAGTATAGAGGGTATTGGCCTTCTGACAGAGCTAATGGGACCCGTTGTTCACAGGATAATATACTTACTTAACACAAAATGAACTGGTTTTGCAGCTGCCATGGAAGAAAAAAAATCCACAGGAAATATGGGTCTGGTTGGTTTCTTTTTTCTTTTTCCTTTTTCTGCTTTTCTCTAAAAAGATCTTGTACATTCTTGGTTTTTTGGCATGAATTCTTTCCTTCTTCCTGCAGAAGTAGAAGTCAATTATTAACCACAAACATCAGAATACAATTGATTCTAATGCCACCACTGTGTGTAAAGCAGTAGGGTTAATCCTCAGTTACCTACCTTCCTAATTTACACAGACTTATCACTTCTCTTCCCAGAAGCTTCCTTGTGCTTGTGAACCCTCACATTTAATCACCTACAAGTTGTTTGGTTGTTTGTTTGGTTTTGGTTTTTGTTTTTGTTTGGGTTTTTTTTTGTCTCTTGTAGCAAGGGCTGCTGACATCAGGCAGCACCAGATACTCAGTTCTCATTCCCTGCCTGTCCCTCATGTGAGGCCTGGAAGCCTTGGAGAAGGGAGCATCACCCCTGATGGTGCATTGCTGTTAGAAAGCACCAAGAGAGCAGCCAGAATGCAGAAGCTGTGGCAGCACCCCAGCAGCACACTTCTTCTCCTTGTGCTCCTACATTGCCTCAAGCCCTGGAAAGATCATTTTAGCAGGGCAGAGGTTGATGGGCTGATTTGAGATACTTACTCCAACCTCTTTTGCCATCTCAGATGCCTTCCTGATTGCAGGACAGACATGGGAGAAGGGTGCCACAGGATGCTCCTCCAGATTCAGTGCATTCAGGATGCTCCAGATCCAGTGGAGGTGGTCACAAACCACACCAGTGGGGTGTCAGGGAAAGGCCAGTCACCCAGTCCAGCACAGGCACCACAATAAAGGTGCAACCACCTGGGAATAAACTTAAAACCTTTTGAGATGGCTGGACTGGTCATCATTCCATACACCAACGGGCCCCAATGGGAAAGGAAGGTCGAGGTTGTCACGATACTCTGTTAGCAAGGACTTGTTTATCATTCTTTAGAAGTGAAGAAACATTTAAGTAGCTTTTAGGGGAAGGCAGAGAGCTTTTCTAGTGGTCATAAAAGTAACAATTTCAAGGTTGATGTTACTCCTTTGTCCTCAGTGTTTCTGTGACTGCAATTTTGTTGCTAATTAAGAATCAGCTTCAAGAAAGCAGAACACAAAGCTGGAGGTGCACAATCAGCATCACAAAAGGCCAGAAATATTGATTCTTTCACCATGTGATAAATAAGTATTTTGTACAGATGTTTGGTCCCTTTGTGAGGGGGCTTGGCCGTGGACATTCTGCACGGTGCTGCTAAGCCGAGCACCAAGCCCAGGAGAAGCTTCTCTGGGTGACCAGGACACTGAGCTCCCCTGGACAGAGAAAATTCTTTTGTCTCAGCAGGAGAAAAAAAGCTTTGTAACATCAACCACACAAAAAAAATCCCATTTTTGCTGCTGCTGCTGCTGTCCTGCATGGTGAGCACGGGCCCCATGTTTGGGAATGGACAGAGGGGACTTTGCCTGGCCATGCTGGATGTGCTCCTAGCATGCCTGCTGCCTGCCCCCCCAGGACATCCTGGGGGTGATGTCCCAAACAGCTGCTCTGGCAAAAAGGACAGAGCTGCTGGACAAGGGGGGATGCAAAACTTACAACATCAGAATGAGAAGCATAGTGAAAAGTCTGGCAGCTGGATGTGTCAGTTGTCTTGGCAGTATGCAGGGTTTTTTCTTGTTTACTCTGCTAGATGTAGGCATCTGAGGTCCTGCTGAAAAGGAGCATGGGTGTTCAAAGCCTCTTGTGATTTTGCAATTTGCTGGTTCATATGTCTTCCTATCTGTGCCACTTACAGAAACATATGGATAAATGTATATGTATATTTATATACCTCAGAGGTATCAGAATTAAATTTGTTTTGTTTTGAATAGTCAAGCCATCCCAGCATAGTTAGCTTCTGCAAGAAAATTCTTTAAAAATTATTTTCACCACGGTGAGCATCTTCCACAGAGGAGTGCATCAGCTTCCAGAAGGTGAGATGTGTGGAAGATTCCCTGTTGCCATGCACAGGAACTGAGCCAAGGACTAACAACAGTGGTCTGACTCTACAATATGAAGGGGGAGCACGTCTGTGCTTGCACAGAAGGATCCCACATCAGTGCAAAATAGGCCTGTGGATTCCTCCATCCCTCCTGGGTATTTCAATTAAAAGCGGAGAAGGAAGTCCAAGAAAATGCCTAAAATGGCTTGAGTCCTTCCTCACGATCTGGAAATGGAAGTCTGCGGTGACTAACTCCAGCCCAGCCACCAAACCCCTCCCTCCCCGACTCTGCATTGCTCTGTTCATTCCCAGCTCCTCTCCTGCGTTTGCAAACAGTCGGCAGTGGAAACAGTGAAGCAGCCTGGCTTCCAACGCCAGCACCACACGAGTGGTATGTGACTACAGCAGGGACCAGGGACCGTCCCCAGCCCATCCCCGTGCCTAACCTAGGCAGCAGTGGTTAAAATCTGACGGGGGCAAGGCTTGATTATGAGCAGATGAATGACTTTAAAAGAGGGTGCCGCCACGCCTGCAAACAAAGCCCGATTAAATCCTTCCATGGGCTTAAACTGGCTTCAAAACAGGCCTCTAGCAGCTTCTCCAGTTTAAATAAAAATGAAAATGCTTGTTTATAATTCCTAAGCCAGTTCAGATGATGTCTCCTGACTTTCTCAGAAAGCTAACAGCAATATTCATAAAGAACAAAATTAGCTAACTGAATGGTAAGGAAAGCTGGATCCCTTACCCACTCAGGGTTGGTAATATGAGCTTTTCAAGCTTTTTTTTTTTTCCTTTCTTTTTTTTTTTTTTTTCTTTATACTTTTTCTGCTCATTCTCTTGTGGTTATGCATTTGACCTGAGTTTGAAAGCATCAATCCTGAAAAGAGTTGCCTGGGCACTGGGAGCAGTGGGAACTCATGCTACGATGGTGGGTTACTCCATGGGCACCAGCCCAGTTCCTTCTCTGTTCACTCACATTGTGTGACAAGCATGAAGTCTCAGCTCTTCTGCTCAAATTTTAACTAGCAAGGTGCAAATACTGAGTGATTTTGTGTGATTTCAGCTGTTCATTTCCTTCCACCACCCATCCACCTCACATAAAAGTCCATTGAGACTTGGTTTTTGTGTGTCACCTATCCCACAGGAGTGTGTGATCTCTCCTGGTATCCAAGAACTGTGACAATGCAAAAAATAAAGAACAGTATGGGATGCTTGTTGCCCCAGTTCTGTATTGTTCAAAATCTTACAGTTCAAAATCTTACTTTCTGTTTAATTCAGTCACAACTTTTTCCCTAAGGACTTTAAGAGTCAGAGCTTTCTGTGCTCATGAGTGAAGGCTAAGGGAGGATAAATCATCCACTGTGGGCCCCAGGATGCCCTATCCACTCCTCTTTGGTTGTGAACCATGGAGAAAGACATCCTTGAAATGTTTGACTGCTTCTGAGACAAAGCCCTCCTTGGCCTTCATTCAGCAATGCAGCAAGACCTTTGGGAGACCAAACGTGCCTGGTGATGAGTTTATTCACAGGGTATATGAGGTGCTGGCTGGAGAGATGCAGAGCTGAGCTGCTGGCATATGCCCTACCCAAATTTACTCCTGCCCTCAGGTTTGTGACCTCAGTGACTATTTAATAGTGTAAACCTACCTTGTATATTCCCTGCAGAGGTGATTAAAAAGGATGATCACATGAAGGAGCACCTGAGCAAGGATATCAGTAGATTAATTCATTATTTCTACTAAGCTAATTAAGTATTAAGGCAGATCAATTAAGTGATCACACCGAGATCACGATTAAGATCAAATCAATAAATCAGTAGATTCAAGTAGCTGACCAACAGGTTGTGTATCTATCAAAGTGACTTGTGAAGTTGCCACTGAAGGAATTACTTAGATTTTAATCTTGTCTAGGAAGATTTCAAGGAGGAGGCAGAGTCTTTTCAGGCTAAAACCCCAGTGAGCTTTCCAGCAGTGAAGAACATAGGCCTTTGAATGACAAAAGGATATTGAAGGAGATACCTCTCCTGCTTCGAAGGAGGATATCCAGTCTTCTTTGGATTTTTTGTCAAGCTGTATGACCCAGCTCATATGGTAATCTTGTTTTCACTGTGTTTGGGGATATAATGTGACAGGCATCACCACGGTAACTTTCCTTTAACACATCTTTCTTAAACCTTAATTTTACTTTAAAATGTATTAATATTTATTGTCTATATATACCCTGTTTCACAAGTGGCCCAGTTTTTCCCCACTGCCAAAGTAGAAGGGGTGGTTAGGTAAGCCTGGCTACTTCTGAATAATCTTGTTTTCAGCTCCAAAACCTGCCATCTTAACTAATTTACTACTTTGTTTTAGTATTCCTCCAAGGGTATTTTTACACAAGCACACCTGGTCACCCATTCATACCAAGAGAAAACCAAGAAGAGATGGCATTGATTAATTAAAACAAAGGTAAAAACAAACAGCGTAATTTCATCATTCCTTGGAGGGTTTAATTCACATCCATATTTCTTCATTACACCAAGCACAGCACTGAAGGCTTCCTCTGGGCACACAGCCTGGAGTCTGACGTGGCCCCAGAGCAGGCTGCAGCCTGCCCAGCCCCGTGAGAGCCTTCCCTCAAGTCTAGCTCATCTTCCTCTGTGTGTGTTATCCAGACCAAAGCAGCATGTTCATGTTTTTATTTTGGGTAGTGGATGATGTTTCTCGTATCATTATTATTTGTACTTCTACTTAAATCAGCCTTGGGTTCACACTGTAGGGCTGTCAGGCCAGTTGTGAACCCTGGTGCTTTGGATGGTATCTGTCATCCAGGTCCCTCATGAGCTGTGTCAGGAAGTCCCACCAGCAAGCGACCTTTAATTTTGCCTGATCAGTTTTGTCATATATCTGTAATATAAAGTGCAGATGTGTAAGAGGAAGCCTTGCCAGTAAGGTGGAAGTTTGTCTTGGAGCAGAGGTAAAGGGAGTATCACATGCTGTCAGTGGAAGTATCCCAGCTTTCAGAAGAATACCTGGTGTCCTGCTTAGCACACTTTCTCCTTGGTACAGTTTCCTTGTGCTAGTTCTTCCTATAGTTACAATATTGTGAATTTCTTAATGGAAAAGACTTGGGATGCTAATTTGGGGAAATTTTTTCCCTTACTGTCATGGCTTCTATCTAAACCTACAAAACACTGTTAAATTAATTACTATTTTACCATTAATGTTTTCTCAGTATTGACTCTACTTTGGGTATATTCTCATTCCACAATGTCCAGTCCAAGCAAGGGTCGAAATGCATTTGAATTCCTAGTTCATGGAGGCCCCAGGCTTGCTGGTAATGTAGTGGAAGGCTTTTCACATTTCTTTGTCACCAATGTGAGTTATAGCATGCCTGAGGCAATATGCAGGCCTTAAAAATAAAAAATTAAAATGCAAAATAAAAGATGCTCCGGTTCTCCTTTTGCAGAGACAGCACAAATCAGGGGGTGAGCTCTGCACAGTGCTCTGGTAGAAAGTAATTTCCTGATTTAGGGTGATATGTAGCTAAGGATTTTGACTGATCTCATCTATATGTATATTCAGTCTTTCCAAGATGCTATTAGTAAGCATAGCTGAAATTTGAATATCTTATTTTGTTTTATAAAGCCTCTTTCATATTATTTTTAGGGAGAGTTATCTTTGTTATTTGTAGCATGACACAGCTTTGGGTCATCTGCAGGTTTAATCAACCTGATTTTTCAGGCAAATAATTTACATGAAAGCCATGTAAAGGCCTGTGACCAGGACAGATCCTGGCTCACTCTCACTTGGTCCACCCTTTCATTTGGAAAATAACTTACCTTTAAAGTCTAGATCAGCACAGGGCTTTGCCACTAGCCCTCCACTAATTTTATCAAGTGTGTTTTTCTGCCTGCTTTAGCAGGACATTGCATGAGACTGGGCCACAGCCTGTGTGGAGCTGAGCTGCTGCACCTCTGGAGGTTCTGCTGTTAGTTTGCTTTGGGAGGAAGGCTAGTTGGTGTGGTATGGCTTGGTCTTGACAAATCCAAGTTGGCTTCTCATCTCTTTGTCATCTCCTGGATGTTTACAAATAAATAAATTATTTATTTTGAGAGTTACAGCTAGGCTGACTGCTCTATGATTCCCTTGGTTTCTCTTGTCTTCCCTTTTCTCTTCATAGGAACTCCTTTGGCCTTTTTAAACTTGGGGGGTCCTGGCATATCCATCACTAACTCCCCAAATTAACCACTACTGTCAGTTAGTGCTGGGTGAAATTGCTCCTGCACAACAAAATTGAAAACATTTACCTCGTCTGTGTGCTCCCTAACCACTGTTTCAGGATTGCATCTCATTCCCTTTCTTCACTGCCTATTTGGTAGCAGTTTATTCACTGTAGGCTGATAATAAAAAAAGTATTAAGGACTTTGACTTCACTGGAAGTAATTATCAATAGCTTTTACTATTTATTAGGTAGCAGAGCAACCCTTTCCCTTACTCATCTTGTTTTTACCCTATGAGAGTCTTCTGTGAACAGTGCCCCGTGCCGGAGTCAGAAGTGTTCAGTGCTCTTTTTTTCATCAGTGCATGACAGAGAAGATTTTTTGGAGCCAAGCTGATTGATTTCTGGCCTCTGTTGGCTGTTAATGTACTTATTTTTTTCAAGTTCTTCAGGTCTCAGTCTCAAATAGAAATCTGGGCTGCTGAAGACACTGAGACCATCTCCCATCCCCACTGCTTGAGGTAAGCCCAGACAACTCAATCTCTGTCCTAAAGCCATGTTTCTGAAGGTCTCTTCCCAAGATCCCAAACTCTCCACATCTGCTCAGTAATTCTTTGGGCAAGGGGGGCAGCAGGAAGGACTGTCTGCACAGTCTCCCACCTGGCTCCCTGAAGGGACATCCTCCCTTTGAAGGACAGCTCCCAGCCTTGCTTTTGGGATGCTCCTGCTTCTCCTGGTGTGGTGGAGGTTGGTGATGCTCCTGAAGGCTGAGGCTCCCCCGTGTCCTTTCGGAAGCCCTGTCGCTATGGCGACTGTGTGCAGCTTTATGATCTGTTTGTTGTCCACCTCTCTCAATCTTCAGAAATGCTTCTGGAGCTTTTATATTTTCAGTGATTTTCATTCAAATTCACTCGTGGGTGGTTTTGAATTCAAGAGAGAAATGATACACTGTGAGGAAAAACTTCAGAAATCTATGTGGTTCACTGTTGCACTCTTTTATTTATTTATGATTAAAAGAGACTTTTTATTAATTTTGTGTCATTGTCATACTGCGCTGAGAACATAAGAGAGAAAGAGAAAATTTTTTACTTTGGCCCCTGCTTTGGATGCAAAACTCACCAAATTGTTCCCCATGATCCACCCCATGAGCTGGGGTAGCTGTGGCACTGAGAGGAGCAGCAGAGCTGCCCACATGCTCCCCTGCCCCGATTCTCAGGGGACTGGCAGGAGCCAAGCAGGATGGACCAGAACACTTAGAACACTAAAGGCAATTTTGCCCTGGAGCAGACCTGTGGATAGCCCAGGCAGATCTCCTCCGTGGTGCTCCCAACTCAACCAGGGGATAAATGAAACAGAGGAGCAATGATGGTGAAGCCTCAGAGTGTGCACATGGTAAATACACCCACCTTTGCTAATCTGCTTATTTATCACCAAGGGACATTTCAAACCCTCCTCCCAGGTCACAGCACTTCTGATTTGATGATTATTTTAATGAAGGATCACAACTTGTATTTGTATCCTTCTTGGCCCATTTCCTCTCCAGGGCTTGCTTCTGCCTCTGTTTGTCAGAGAGAGTTTTTATTCCTTGCCTTCTGCATATTCTTCCACCTGTTCTGATCTCTCTGTCACAGCAGTCCTAAGAGGTGACAGCTTTGACAAATGTTAGCACTACTGCATTTGATAGTAATATTTTAGGGAGTCATTTTCCTTCAAAAGAATTTAAATACCTCTCCTTACTTTTGTTGCATTTCAAAATTTCGCATCTTGTGCTGACATGGGAAGAGCTCTTTGGCTGGGAACTCATGGTTTGCTCTGAAGGTTTGAGATTATCAATGAGGAAATCTAATTTCTCAAAATGTAGTTTAAAAAGAGCTGCCATGTTACTAATAATAAAAATGTATAGAAAAGAAACCAAGAGATTATTGGGGAGAAAAACTGAATGTTTTCAGATACAGAAAATAAGTTTTAGTTGTGTTTTCATGTAGTTTGGTTGCTAGTATTCATTCATTCCGGATAGTCAAAATAAACTACTTTCTTTTTAGATACCCTAATGTTTTTACTTCTAGAGCATTACAAGATGCTCTTAAATTTGGTGTTCTAAAACATAGCAGCATTCCTTGAGAAATGTGCTTAAATGGCACAGGGTATATCAACTGCAGGTTTTGATAAGCCTTTCAGTTTTATGTACAGAACCACAACATTGTGAATCTGTTTGGTTGAGTCCTTTTGAAAAGGACCTTTCTTTTTCATCTAGCCCTTGGTGTGGCAATGGGAGGAGGAAAGGAGTGGAGGGCTAGGTTTGCAGCCAGGGTCTCATGGTAGTGCTCAGTACCTTGGCTTGGTATCTTATCTTTTTCTATAAAGAAAAGGAGGCTGAAAAAACCCTATTTTACTGTATTTTAGTCTTAGGGAATTGAAAGAACAGCAATTGAATTCAGGACAAATCAATCAAATATCACATCATTGATGGCTTTTTATTTCTTTTTCTACATAACCTGTCTCCAACTATAAAACCAACCATCTTCTGATCACCCAACTTTGCTGATGGACCCAGTTTCAAACAGCTTCCAGCTCAATCAGAGACCACCATTTAACTGGACTGAGTCACAAGCTTACCCTGCAGCAGCCCCTCAAATGTCTGTTTTCTGAAGCTACAAGTAGATCTCAGTGTGGTGTGAGCAGGATATCCAGAAGTGGATGGTGATGCCTCTAGGTTGGGACAGGATCTGCAGCTGATACTAATCCCAGTTTTCATGGCACAGTGGGACAAGGCAGAGCCCTGGGGACCCAGAAGGTGTTGTGCAAAGAAGAGGAGGACACATTTCCCAACCACACTGTTTGGCAGCACCTATGCTAAGCAGGGAAGTTGTCTTCAGAATACTGCCAATGGGAGACCTGAAGATAAGCATGTTCAACCCCTTACTACCCCAAGAGATGTGTTGGTTTGGGGTCATTTATGCAATAAGGACAAAGCAGGGATGAGCTGGGATTCTGAGTTCCTCAGGAACACCCTATGGACATCTTAAACCCCAGGACCGGAGAGCAGCCATCAATGTGGGCAGCATATGAGCAGATTGTGGAACTCACTGGGATTATCAACTCACTCTCAAGCTCACCCCTACCCTGTGATTGTGGTTTCTGTGCTTCTCTGAGTGAGGCTGACCCTACAGCCCCTTTTACTTCAGCTTGGATTTATCGCGTTAGGGTTGCTGAATCCCTCTGCCTCTCCAGAGAATGGGGTATATCCAACAGCAGCAGATTCTGCTCTCAGGAAATTGCACAGGCTCAGGAAAACCTGGAGATGGTTGAGAGACCCTAAAACTTCCCAGCTAGAGGTTCCCTCTCCTGTTTTGCTGGTGCTATCTAGTAAGTCCATGGCAATGTCCCACCACGCCAGACAGGCTCCAGCCATTGTGCTGGAACTGAAGGGAGAGAAGAGTGCTGAGTGAGAAGAGTGCCTGTGTGGCTGCTGCTGCTGCTGCTGGATAAAACATTGCAAGGGGATGGGAAAGGCCGTGGGGAAGGTGGTGGGAGGGCTCTGGAGGCGGCACCTGCTTGAGGTTGCAGCAGCTCCGGGGTGATTCATCCTGGACTGGGAGTAATCGGCTGCTGAAAGGCTGAGCCCTGAAACTGTTTCATCATATTTAGCATTTCCCGCTACATAACACACAACTTTTCAAGGGGCTCTCTGCTCGGTGTTCAGCTGCAGCAAAGCCCTTAGTCACCTCCCGGTGCCAGCAGCCATGTGTCAGTCCTGGGGAAGGGAGCAGGCAAATCAGATCTTGCAAGAACAGGCAAATTACTTTCACTTTCTCAAGGGAAAAACCCCAAACAAACAAACAAAAAAAGATGATAGTAAGAGGAAGTGAATACTTAAAATAAGTAGGATCCAAAGTGAGCTCCTTTATTACAGAAAAGCCAGAACAATCTACTGGCATGGTATGGGGGTTGAAAGCATCCAAGTGATGGCTGCAAAATCTTTCTGTTCAAGAAGATGCACACACTGATGGCAAAGCAAGTGATCAGAATTTTGCTAACTGCTTGCTGTAGTTTTATCTGACAAAGCTCCTCACTCAGAGCTGAGAAAATAAGTGTCCCCTCAGCAAAGCTCCATGGGCCAGGAGCCTAACACATCCAGGCTCCAACATGCTCTGAGAAGAAGATAATCTCATAGAGAAGATCTACTGAGAACATTCATCATGTGTTTTAAGATGTTTGGTTGCATAAAATATTAGTGGATTCATTTTCCAAGACAGGATTTTGCTACAAGCACCTGGAAAACTTTATCAGAGCATTTTGCTTCCTTCTCCTCCACCTCAGTCACTGAACTGGAAAAATGCACAAAACAAACAAACAAACAGGTAGAAATTGCAGTGATCACAGCACTCCTGATGGGAGGCATGAGGCAGGTATACTCTCAAAGATTGTCAGGTCCTCCTGTCCTGTAACCACCCCTGCAAAAGAGGCTGCAGCAGGAGCACCCAGGGACAATACGGCACATTTGCAGGGCTCACTGCTCTGTGCCAGCAGCCAGATGCACTCTGCAATCTTCTAGCCTTCAAATCACCTCTAAAGGTGATCCACAATACCCTCTGCTGGCAATTCAGTGGTGGGGAGTCTCCCATCCTCAGTATGATGTCAAATGTCCCCTATCTTTGGTATGATGTCATTGGTCTGTGAGACTCCTACACCTCTGGGAGTATGAAACCTCTGCCAAACCTTCTACCCCAACAGCCAGATTTATATGCCAGTGAAAGGCCACTCCAGCCATAAACCAGGAAGAAGCTCTTGTAGAAATAACCCTTCTCATTAAGTCCTCGTTGAGATGCATGGTGCAGTTCATCTCTTGTTTGATCTACAGCTCCAGCATGTCCAGACTTCAGCCAACATCTTGTAGGTGATGTTTTCAAATTTCCTCTCAGTATGATGAAAGACTGAAAGTTTAATTTATAAAAAGAAATAATCTCAGCTCCTGAAGCTGAAATTTCAATTTCATCACCTTGCCCAGGAGCTGGGACCTTGGCACAGATGGATAGCGTTTATCTGTTAATCCAGACCGGAGCTAAGAAAGGAAGAAAAAGCTTGTTGTTAGAGGACTAAAGAGAGAAATAATTTTGGGGGTCTGCTCATATCCAAGACTCAAAAAGCACTGATGCATTGAGGCCTTAAAGTGTATTTTTGCAGAGGTCAAGTGCACGTCCTCAGCATGGAATGATCAGAATAAAAATTGGCATTAAATTCTGTGTGACTGAAACCTTGATTCAGAGTCAGTGCAAGTGAAAACCATAGAGAACATGAAACGCTGTTAGACTTGTACTACAAGGCTTTGAATTTTTTTTCCCTACCCCTCTGGTGCATGATGTTCCTGCAATTAATTTAGTCTATGTTTCTAACAATGTGTGTGCAGAAGGAGGGGGAGTAAATTGATTTTTGGTTTTCCTTGTATCAAAACAGCGTGGCTTGCTAAAGGAAGCGCTTACATTTCAGCCTCAACATATATCTCTGTCACATCCTGGATAATCCTTGAAAGATACTCCAAAGAGTAGATTTTGGGGAGTAAAAAAAGATGCACACAGAAGCGTGCAGGAGGACCTGTGTGCTGCTGCTCACAGAAGACAGGTGAGGATGGGGACCGTGCACAGGGATGTTGGATGTTGGCATCAGCAGCACACAACTGCCTGGAGGCCACCCAACAGAAATGGCTTGGACAGACAAGGATGAGGATGGGAACTCACTGGCAAATTACTTGTGATCTTGCCATGACTCACTACAGAAACTTCCCTACCTCAGCTCATCTTCCTTACGCATCTTTACTGGTGACTGATTCGTGGCAGTCTGTTTTTTTTCAAGCTTAGAAAGCCACCCAAACACACGAGCACTGAGTAATTACCATACATGTCTAGCACCTAAATAAATAAAAGTGCTTGCCCTGCACTTTTCTGATCCAAAGCATTGTAGACTCTGAGTAATCACTTCTAAACCTGTGTTACAGATGTTTGTGTTGCTTTCCCGGGCCTGCCAGCAAGAAAGCTGAGGTGGAGGATGAGCCTGATGTCCTGGAAAAGCCGCAGAGTCAGACTGAGTGAGCAGGGGTGTGGCAGAGCTTTTCGGCTCCTCTTGCTGCACAGAGCCTTTCCACAAAGGCAGATCCAGGACTCGTCTGTATTTCTCTTCCTGCTGTCCTTCTGAACACCATTCTGGACACAAATGTGCCCATGGACTAAATACCTTCAAGCTCATACCTTCCAGGAGATGCACATTACCTAGTCTTCTTCAAGCCTCTGTATGGTTTATACTGCAGCTGATCCCAAAGCATGAGCAAGAGAAAAAAACAGTGGTGGAAATCCAAGGAAAGAAGGAAGCCAGAGCAGCTCTGACAGCTTTTATGTCTCCTCCTAAAGTTGCCATGGACATACATGGATGGGGGAAGCACATGTACCCATGTCTGTCACTCACAGCAGTTTGGAATGGGGGTAAGAGGACCTATCACCCCAAGGCATTTTCCTGAATGAGCTGCTGGAGATCTTTGCTGCTGCCTCCCATAGCCACCTCCTGGCTCAGTAGAGCTGGTGGCACCAGTCTCCTCCAGCAGTGCCTGCAAGTGTACAGGAAGCAGGCAGAGGCAAGGCTGAGGAAATGGGGAGGTATAGAGCAGGGTGGATGGATCAAGTGTCCAGAACAGAGAAAGAAAATTGAAATCCCATAGAGGGAACCCTTCCTTCTCTTGGAAGGCACTTTGAAGGGCTGTTTTAAAAGATTCATGCAGTGGACTGAAGAAGAAGAAGACATGCTTGAGGTTCGAGCACATATTGCTTTCAGGTATGTTCATGGGGCATTTAGGGACAGCTTGATCTATTTAAGATGCAGAAGACAGTCCAAGATATACTGAAAATTTGGAACAAAACTGAGGGACATTATGTTGGTACAACCAGATAAACAGTCTGTTCCTCTTTCAAAGTAAAGCAGATTTTACTATAGTTATTTCTTCGTTATATCCTCCTGTTTTGTACTTCAGATGAGTGCTGTACCCAGAGAATGAAACTGCTTTGTATCCACATGGCTGGGGGAAGCTGCTCAGGTCTGGCTGGGGAATGAAACCTGTCCCTGGAAAGAAGATACCCATAAACAGTGAAAATTTACAATTTGTCAAAATTGTACAGAGAGTCTTTTAATTAAAAGAAAAGTAAAGCAAGGCAAAACAAACCCCAACCTAATTATGTTAGTCTCATGATGATGGATTCAGCCTACTCTTACTTTACCTTCAGCTCTCCTTTTTCAATGGCTGGGAATGGATATACATATTCAATGCTCACCCTGGTTCCAGAACTGTGTTCAGTCCAAAATGTAAAATTGCTTTGTTTAAATGTCCTTCTCAAGTCTCCAGCCTTGAAGCTTTCATTCGCCAGTGAAGTGCCAGTGTTCAGACCCTGGCTTTCATCTGGAGGCAGGAGTGTCAGTGTTTCATCCGTAGGATGTCAGAGGTTTCCAGTCAGATGTTGGACAAAACTCCACTTTTCAAGGAGACTCTCACAAACTGTTGGAGCTTTCTGAGCCTATTTTGTCCAAGAAAAAATATTTTAGATCCATAATAAGGAGTTTATTCCAGATCTTTTCCTATTTTGTATGCAATATTTTAGTTATGGTTTTACTCATGCCAACACCACGGACTGCTATTTGGTTATGGTTCCTGTGAATGAAGTAAATAGCTCTGCATTCCAGCTCACAATAATAACACAGCTATATTCTTAGTTGGCCTTGGCCAAGACAAGCTATTAAAATGAGTTTTGTTTTGTCACGTTTCATCTTCTGAATCATCTTCAGGAAGTGTGGATCTGGTGGAGAGGCACTGAACAGGCAGGAAAAACACTAAGGTGATCCTCTCATGCCAGGATCTGCTGGGACAAAAGCAATAATGTTCCTTGTCTCTTAATGCTGTGCAAAGGTGTGTGTGGAAAAAGGCACATTTTTTAATGTGTTCAAAATACAGCCCCCTTTTTTTGCCAGTTGTAACTCATGGTGAAATGCCTGTGCTGACTCTCCTCTGTCTTCTGCTGCCGGGAGGTGGGCAGTGGAAAACACAGCACCAGGCTTTGTCAAGTGCTTCCCTGTTACTGGAGAAATTTTTTTCTGATAGGGTGAAAAGAAGGTTATTTCATATGGCTTGAACTGTGCAGCCTGATACAATCATTAGGAAGCTTTGACTGTGTTATAAATAACTGGTGATACTAGCACAGCTTTGTGCAGGTGCCTCTCTGAAGCTCTTACCTTGGCAGCTGCTGTCAGCAGCCTCCCCTAACATGGAGGCAGCCCATGATGGCAGTCACTGGTGGGGATGGTGGGCTGGAGACACCATCTTCGTGCTCACAGTGTGATGCTGTGCCTTCTGCTTTGCTGCACATGAGGAAAGCTCAAGCCCTTTCCGCTCCTCACACTCACCACCCCATGTTCTCCTCGGCATAGGCTCATTACTTTATTTTTCTAGGATTGCATCCGTGCCTGGATCCCATAGGCCCTTGGTAAGGATCCAACATCACTCATTGCATGGGAACACCTTTTTTTTGAAGGGACCAGAAAATTTCAGGGCAGTCAGGAGAGAAGCCTTCTCCTCAGCAGAACAAACCTCTGAGCAGCTGCCAATTAGCTGCTGTAACGGCTCAAGATGTCAGGTAGTGTTTGAAAGCCAGAGATTTATAATCCAGAGTCACATAAGCTCTATGGCAAATCAAATCTGTGATGGAAAAAAAAAACCACCCTGTAATAAAAAGATTCAGCACAGGAAGTCTGATAAACTGTTAATTTTACTTAGGATAATTACAGTATTTACATCTAGGTAGCGCTGACAGTTCAAGGCTTTGATATACTCTAATGTGATTTATGGGCAGCAGAAGGGAGCTGGGTTGAGCTCATCTCCCCACCTCAGGCACATCTGCTCTATGTGCAAAGCTCTGATGAGCACGTGCTGCCACAATAGAGAGGACTGGCCACAGGTGCCTCCTGTCAGAGGCATGACATCTTCATGGGCTGCTGCTCAGAGATGACCAGGGATTATGAAACACTAATGAAGATACTACAGTTACAGACAGCTCAAAGAGCTTGGCAATGCACTCAAGGGAGTGAGCCCAAACTAGTATGCTGATTCCAGAAGAGAAGTGGGAAAGGAGAAAGTAAATGAGGCTGCCTTATCTTCCAGGAGCTCCTTTTAGTCCTTCAGTAGATGGCTGATCAACAGTGGCCTCAAATCTAGGCCCACCATCATCACCTGTAGCTCCATTCTGCCAATGCAACCTACAGCACAGGTGAGGAAATGGCCACAAAACAAGTAATGGCTGAGGTTCTAACAGTGATTTGCAGCACAAATGCTGCAGTTGCTTGTGATTTTGAGGATTTGTTGTGTCCCTCTCCCATGGATGCCATCCTGCCCCTTGGAGGTCTCCAGCTGTACGCAGGATGAGCCATGTCAGTGAGGTGGTGGAGGTAGTCACAACCCGGGACAGAAATATTGCATGAGCACAGTGGTTGCAGAAACACTAAAACCAATTTTTGAGAGAGATGTTGTATGTAATATGGGAGCAGAAGGAGCATCTCAGGTTTGAAAGGTGGGTGGTGCCTGGACCAAAAAGATAACGTGGTTTGGGTTTATCATCAGCTGACTATTGTCTGAAATGAAGCTGAGGCTCATGGGTGACATCAGGGGGCATGGGAACAAGGTCTGGGAAATAGGTAAAAATCCCCTGAAACAAATCCAGCATGGGCCTTTCTGCTTTCTGAATTTTACCCTCCTGGAAGTTGTGTCCAATAGACTCATTGGGATTCATGTTTAGCTGAAACATCTCAAGAAGATTCCCCATGGATAAAATGATATCTGTCCTAAAATGGCTCAAAAAGGAAGGGGTATCTAATTTTGCCTCCTACCTGGGAGCAACACTTCTTTGCCATCTTACTGCCTCACTGGAAAGGCACACAGCGGCACCAAGAGACACCCAAAATACCCACCATGAGGACAAAATATCCACTGTGAGGACAACTTTGTGTTGATTCTCACATGAGTCCCATTAGGGAGTCTTGGAAGGTTTCTGTAGAAACCAGAGGCTCAGGACAATCCTTGCAGAGCTGTTGTCCTGCTTTGTAGACTTTAATCTCTGAAAATTGCACAGATCAGTGATCTATGAGTATTAAAATGTTTGGTCTCCACTTAGTTAGGCAGAGAGATGGATGGCCACTCACTCTGCATGGAGCAGTGGGACATGAGAGCTTTGGCACCTGGAGCCATCTCTCATCCCCGAAACCAAACGTGAGTAAAAGGGTTTTGTGACAAGGATAATGACTTGTACACTGAAACCATGCAAAACTGAACTTGTGTTTTACAGAAAAGGCTGCAGCTCTGGGGTGGATTTTGGCAAGCACGTGCCTCCAAAAATCCACAATACTGACATTTGGTAAAGGGTGGGAAGGGGGAGGAGCACATAAAACATCCAAGCCCATGTTTTTCATTAAAAAAAACATAATGTTTCATGTCTAAAATATAAAAATGATTAATTTCAATGCATCCAATACAACTGTGATGAAGAGACTGCTCCAACAGCATATCACTTCTCTCCGTGAGTGGACAGAAGATGAATGTCCTTTTTGATCTGCATTGAAAATTGTGTCTTCTAGGACATGGGAGAGGAAGGAGGATGAAAAGGATATTAGGCAGGCTGTATCTCAAGAGAAGAAAACTCCCTTTAATCCCCTTCCCAGCAAATAAACATCAATTTGAGATCCAGCACAGGAAGATGAAGAGGACATGGAGAGTAAGAACAGCACAATCAGAAGAAAAGCACACATTCTCAAGAGCACCATCAGACCACTGGCACTTTGCATTCCCATCCCATCCCTACCATGCTGGTACATTTGATTCCTTTCCAGAGGAAACTGCTCTGTTGTGTTCCTGGTTTATATGTTGGAGCAGTGAGGTCAGGATTACCTTTCATGCAAGGACAAAGAAATCGGGTGACGGAGCCATATTCACAGTCATATGTAAAGAAAAGGCAGCAAACAGGCAAATTCCAGACTGCTGCAGTGGAGTGGGTAAATTCTTCAATGCAACAGGCAGTGGTGCATCCCCACACTCAGATTCAGCTTCTCCAAAATCACCCCACAATCAGATTCAGCTTCTCCAAAATCAGTTGGTGCTAATTTCCAATTTCCAATGGACTTTCAAATCAAACCTCAAATGCCTTTTTTTTTTTTTTTTTTGCTTTTGCAAACAGGACCATTGCTGGGTACGGCAGGATTCAAAGACCTGGCAAGGTACCCCTTTTGTGTCCAATGGAGAGAGGCTGGAAAGCTGCTAAAAAAGGGAAAGAACAAGCCAATGCCCTGTTGTTGTGAAGGAGTCAAGTAGCAGAGAGACAAAACAGAACTTGCAGCACCTTGGCTTCTGGGATTTAATGCAATGTCAGCCCAGGTGAGCCCAAAATCACCCAACTAACCTCCTCCCTCAGGCTGCAGAGGAAGGGCACCACTGGTACCTTGGATCTCCATGGGAACCATATCAGAGAGAGGGGAAATAAAAGAGGAGAGCAGAGAACAGACCAGAGTGAGCAGCAGGGAATGGGGAGAGGGCGGTGGTGGGGTGAGGGGCATGTGGAAACCATCCATGCACCAAGGTGTCCTGTGGTGAGCAATAACAGGCTTACTGTAAAGCCTGCTGCACTGGGGAGGAAAACTGAGCAATGTATGGAGCCTCTGATGGGGAATGGTGTGTTTCCTCACAGCAGATTAAACCAGCAGCAATATTGGCAGAGGG
This sequence comes from Molothrus ater, assembly GCF_012460135.2. Classification (NCBI taxonomy): domain Eukaryota; kingdom Metazoa; phylum Chordata; class Aves; order Passeriformes; family Icteridae; genus Molothrus; species Molothrus ater. The sequence continues at coordinate 49,231,264 of NC_050482.2, forward strand.
AGCTTGTGAGGAAAAGCAAAAGCAGGCAAGAAGAGCTTGCTCTTCCCACAGGTTTTGTGGGGAGAAGGTGGTGAGCAAAGCAGGGAGACAAAGGATGTTTCTCTACACCCATCCTCCTCTTCCCCTCCAGCCCCCAGAGGAACCTGCATTAGGAAAATACCCTCAGCAGTGTCACCTCCTCCTCTTTTTCTCCAGCCATGGCCTGGGAATCTCTAGGCAGTGATGGCTGTCACCCAGGCTGGGGTGAGCAACCTGGGGTGCCAGTGTCTCCTCCTACAGTGCTAAGGAGCTCATCCCCTTGTTGGATAGCAAAGCAGCTGACATAGGGCAGAAGGATGGGAGCTCATGGCGGTCCAGGAGAGGGCTGGCAGTGTGCTGGCCATGCAACACTTCACAGGCATCAACTCCACACCCTGCAAGTGCCTTTCTGCTGTTCCATGACAGCACCACATTATTGCAGGCCAAATACAATGGGAGATCACCCCCACATTGACAAAGGGATGGGCTTGTGTTCTTCATCAAGGGTGGGCCCCATCTTCCAGAACACCTCCTTTCCTGCCTGACAATGGGAGCAACACAGAGACTTAGTCTTGGTCTCTGCCTGTGCCCATCTCTGAGTTATCTTCTCCCCCTCCCCCATTCTTGGCTGCTCCTTTTAACTCAAGGAATGAAACTCCAGGCAGAGTCAGTCAGGGAAGTGGAGTTACTGCCATTCTCTGCCCTGATGCCTTTGGAGGAGGCAGTTTTTTAGAAATAGTGCAGATCTTCCCAAGTGGGTGCTCCCCTCCTGGAAGCTCACTCTCTGCCTCACAGGCTTTGCTGCAGCTCACACACCACCAGTGCTGCTTAGCTCATCTTCACATCAGCTCTGCTGACATGGCCCCAGACCACTTGGGAATGCCATCAGTTTCTTTATGAGGAGATGGTGGGAGAAGGATGACAGCTGCAGGCCCCTTTCTTACTTGCACGCAGACAACGCCACACTCAAAGGTGTATTTTCTCACATGTGGCTGGGGTTTCACCCTCACACCTGACCATAGAGAAGTGGGAGCACCTCCTGGGGCTCCCCTGCAAGGGGTATTTGCACAAAACCACACAAAGCAATTGCAAAGCTTCCTCATCCCAGCCCAAACAGCTGCATCTCCACAGATACTCCCTCCTTATCTGACTGTGGCAGGAGGACATGATGATGAAGTTCACTCCATAGAGTGTTGCTACAAATCTGGAAAACTGGTTGAGGCTTCAGCCATTTTTCTCAGACATCAGGCATTTTTCAACCAGCAGACTCCTGACAGCCTGGCATTTTTTAAATGTACAGTCTGTAGTGATTTTGACAGGAAAATTCCCATCCATCCCCTCCTATTGCCACACAGCCCAATGTGCTGTGTCATCCTGGAGTCACATTGTCCTGATTCTGGCATCTTAGAGTAAGACCACTGAGGGATTTAGCACACGAGGCACAGCCAATGCCATGCAGCACCTGCAGCTCATTGTCTCCTTTGCAAAAGGCAGAGAAGGAAGTCACTGTCTGGTCATTTTGGCTGCTCTCTGCCATGGGCTGCTCAGCAATGCAGCCTGCTTCAGCTGACAGACTTGTAGAAAGAATCAGAAAAGTCAAAATTACCTTCTGCTCCGCAGCAGGTCTACCAGTGATTTGTTTTTCTCTAAGCCAGGCAGCTGCAGGATACACTGTTCTCTGCAGTTTTAACTGTCATTCTCTCCTGATTTTATTTTCAAATCCACAGTTCAAATGCATTCTTCATTTATAGGAAGGGCAAATGGCACTGACATGGTCTTTTCTCTCCTGTGCACCTATCTTCCCCACATGATACTTAAAAATGTGCCCTATTCCTCCTTTTTCCCCAAGAAGCTCTCTGTATTTTGCAAAAAGGAGAAGCTGTAGTCAAAAATGGTTGTTGCTACAGGAAAAAAGGCAGTGGGAATAAATGGGCTTTCTCCCACATCTAGCAGAGGTGGAGAGGCTGAACAGTAAGTTAGGACAGAGTGAGACCAGCCCGAGCAAGCAAACATTCCCTGGGGAAATGGGGCACTGTGTGCCCTTGGATAAAAGAGATCTCTTGTACCTTCACCTGGTGCTGCCTGTGCCACACAGCTTCTCTCTGAAGCTTTTCCTTGTCTCTCCAAGCATAAGCCTTAATTCACTACAGAAAACAGAGCTGCAGGCAGCCCTGTGCTGCAGCAGCCATGGCCCATCACCTGTGCAGCAGGGGAAGTGGCAGCAGGGCCCCTGCAACCAGCAGCAGATGAAAAAGGATTTTCTTTCCTGGCCATGTAAGCAGTTGGTGCTTTACACTCTGTATTTTTCCATTTGTGAAAACCAGGTTTGGGACAGACATTACAAAAGCGTCTGAAATCAAATTTAACAGAGTTTTACGCACTGCAGCAGAGCAGAGTTTCAAAGGGTGTTTAGGGGAGAGTGCCTGTAGCCAGCCATTTGGAGGGTACATTAAAAAAAAAAAGACAATAAAAAACACCAAATCCCCTTGTCTTTCTGCAGGCACAGCCTTAAGCAAATGCACACAAAGCCACAGAGGAGAGGAAAACGTTTCTGTCCCCAGCTAAAACAAATATGCCGAGGGCAATATGCACAGATGAAAGAGGGATGAATCAGAACGATGTAGCTGGACCCAAAACAAAGTTCTCAAGGATATAAATTGGTGAGCATCTGGGTACCAGGTCCTGAAAAACCAAACACTGCAAACAAAATGGACAATCAAGACCAGGGACATCTGACATTTCCCTCATCTTGACAGGACATTAAATAGGAGTTCAAATTTCAGGGAATGGCATTTAACCTGGGATTTAACGGGGATCCCCCATTGCCTGGGTGAATACTTTGACCACTGTTGAGATCATCTTCCCCCCCCCCCCTTCTGTTCCCTTCCTGCCTCCATCACCAAAACTACCTGACAAATCCAGAATAAACTTTCTACCAAGGAACATGGTAAATAAACTGTCTAGCTATAAACTCTTCTAGTCCTACTTGTTCCTGTTTTCTTCTTAAGGGTGGAAAACAGTGAGCCATATCATTTCAGAGCAATGACACCAACTGATAAAATAATCCTGACATTTGCTTGCTGCAGATTAGAGAAAGCCCCAGCAATTACAGAAAACCGCAAGTTTTGGTTCTCTCAATGGCCATCTTTAGCCCCTATCACTACAGTACACTAATGTTTAACATCAGCTATCAAATTTCCCATCCTCAGTAACTAGCAAAAAAAATGGCATCCAAAGATGGCATCATGAATAGTCAAGGACAGAAATCTACCATGTCTAACACTGCTGACATAAAGAGGCAGCCTTTTGTAGCAGGAAGAATTTCTTGGATGCTGTTTCAGTTCCCAGCATCTGCTGAGGCTGTTGACATAGAGGGCAAAATTTGATGCAGTAGGGATACCAGGCCATTTGGCAGAGGAGACACCAAACAGAACATTATGTAGTTTTCAAAGGAATGATTTTTGGCCAGTTGGACTTGAACTGGGAAAAATACCACTAGAAAGCAAATAAAGAATTGGTTTGCTTATATACTGCTTACTTTTAGTTTTCCAGCCAGTCTAGCACATGAATTTCCTGAGTTTACTTTCACTCAACACATGAAAGCACTTTATGAACACTGACAAAAAGTGACATCCCATTTCTGTTCCCCAAATCTAAACAGCTGGAACCGGGAAGTTAGTGAAAATTTCCTCTGCAGGGAAGGTGGTCCAGTCAAACTCAAGAGTAGAAGTGAGAGAATAGTTTCTAATGATGACACAACCCCTAATTGTATAGATCATCATTTCAACTCTGCTCTAATAAAGCATGTCCACACAAAAAGCTATTTGCATAAACTACTCTTAGCCAGGCCATGTCCTGCACCCACTGCACTACACAATGGAACTTAACACCAACCTCAGTGAGCCAAAGGTGTGGTTCTCATTTGTGTGGGAGTAGAACCAAACTCACAGTCAAAAGCCTGGCACAGCAAAAAAGAAGCACTCCCCAGCTAAAGAGTTAAGCTTAGTTTAAGTCCCCGGTCTGCAGATAATTCTCCTCCCTCATGCTCTGACTGCCCGCTCCTGAACACAAGACAAAAAACTTTGACAGGAAGCTCCAGCAGGACTTTATTCAATGGTATACAATAGGAAGAAATTAGCATGAAAGAGAAATTGTATACATTACTGACTTTCCAAGTCACTAAAACAAACCCATGGTGACAAGAATAACTGAGTTCGATGACATAACAAGAAGCGTGGGACCATCTCTCTAGTGTCCATACCTGCAAATAGATAATATGTTAATGCTCTTTTAAAAATTACAATTCATAGGAGTGCTGGTCTAGGTGGATTTATTTTCATTCTACCACAGCATAATTAACATATAAATGGGTGAAATACTATTAAGGAAATCTTAGGAAGTTCTCCACATTTCACTTCCCCTAAAAATCTACCCAGTTAGAAGAGAGCCCATGTGGAGAGATCTTGGTATCAGTTATCTTTTGCCCTGAATCCCACTTCAAATATATCTGGCATAAGGCAAGATCAAAATTTGTCACAGCCCCAGACTGAGCACAAATCAGAAAATATTAATTCATGTCTCTGTTTCTCATCATGCTGTCCATGCAATATGAAGTGATCAGCCAGACAACATGGACTCAGTTTTCATTGTGTGTTCAGGAAAACATCTTAATATCAAAAACATGGTACTTCAGTTGTCACATCAATGACGATTTGCACAACTGTCTACCAGAGCCCAGACACAATTCTCAATAGTTATAATACCTGTTTTGCTTTTTTTCAGTCTGGACTCTGACAAGAATTTTTTTTTTTAAGTGGTTGGGGAGAGGAACAATCTGAGTTAAGACTATTAGATTAATCTTACAGTTAAGATTACTAAATCAATGGTGCAGAATGAAGGAAGTGATAGGCAAACTTCCTAACTATTCTCAATGAACAATTACTTCTCAAAATATGACTATCCCTCAAAAAGCCATTCTTGGATCTTCTACTACTATTCTTGACAGGAAACCTTTAAAAAACATTATAAAACAAACAATACAGCAATTATAAATAAATGGACCAAAGCTGCAGGAATGGCTACATGGACACTTGATTTCCAGATGCTAGGAAATCAGCTGTATTAATCTCTGAGGCTATGAGAGTTATAAAACAAATCATCAAGATAACAGAGGGACCCAATAAGATCCCTGGCACCTCAGCAGTAATACTTTGGAACCCAAGCAGCTGAATTCAGGTCATCCTCTAAACCCAAATTGCTCTTGCAGCAGCACACTATTCACCTGAGACTCTACTTCTAGCTTATTCCATTTCTCTCCTGCTCTCCATTCTTTAGAGAGAATGTCAGTAGAAATCACTACTTTTTAACAGCTCCTACATAGCCCACAGCTGCTTGGACTCCCTTCAGAGCTCACTTAGAACCAGGTGACTAAGGAAAGAACCTCTCTGAACAGCAACCATGCCCTCAGACACATCAATCTGATACTGATCATTTATATTTCCAGGACAAGTGGACTTTTCACCTTGCAATCTGTGCAGGATACGTACTTTTGGAACTCCCATTCCCTGTTGTCCAGCGGACATACTTGGCGAGTTTTGAGCCAGCGAGAGATGCAGTGGAAGTGGAAAGCGTGCTGGAAGACAAAGTGCAGATCACATCATTTCAGAGTGTATGAATGCACCTCAATGCAAAAACTACCACTGAAAGCATCACAGGAAGAAGAGAGTTTGCAGGCAAAGGTGGGGACGACTGATTAGTCAATTAGCTGATAAACACCAAGGAATTGATCCACATTTTCAGAGAGGAGGAAACATTAGTGAAACGGCAGCAGGGAGCCTGTTCCACAGTGCATACAGTGGCAACTGACTGACTTCTAATGAAGGAGGGAGTGCAGAGTTTTAGCAGCTGCCAAAATTGGCAGAGCAGATGCTGATAAGAAGCATAATCAGAAAGAAAGGAGAGGATTTCAGAGTGAGTAGCAGGGATGACATGAATGTATATATGCTGAAGGAAGCTTTCTGTCAGTTTGCAGGAGATAACAGAGCCTGAAGAAAAAGGAATTTGCAAAATTAGAAAAAAACCCACCCTAATTTATGTATTTGATAGGGGCAACTGTTCTCTACCCCATACAGCTACTTAAAACCAACGTTCCACTTGTGGTCACTCTCACACACAACAACATAATTTTGACATTAGAATATCCTGACATGGTTTAAAATTTTGCCCTTGTCCTCTGCAGACAGAATTGCAACATTTATGGTCCTGTTCCAGCATTGTCACGCTGTAACTCAATCCCATAGCACAGTAAAGATGGGATTGAGGATCAGGAAGTTATTCCACTATGGAATAGTTTATTTTCCAACTCAGGCCCAGGCTAGCTAAGAGGTATTCAAGTTTGGAGTTAACATGCTAGTGGGACCAATTGATTTGATCTTCCCCCAAAACTGGAAGGAAATCAGCTGGTTACCCCAGACTGACTCTTTGAATTAGCCTGCACACAGACAAATCAAACAGGCTGACATCCAAGTTATTCTATTAGTGGGGCAAAGGAAAAGGTGCAACTTCTACGTAAACCATGATCAGGAAAATCATGCTCTATTATTCCTTAAAAAAAAAAAAAAAAAAATATATATATATATATAGAGGCTTATCTTCCTCCCTTTGCTTCTTTGTCTTATTAGATCTCTCCATCTTTCACTTTTTTCTCTCTCTCCTTTCTACATTCTAGCAAACATAAGGACTTTAAAATTCTTATTTCTGGTGGATTATGTGAAACATGCTACAGAACTGATTCTGTCTCACATCTTCAAAAAAGGAGGATAGCATCACCCCACACAAGCTCCACAACAGAAGTTTTCCTTACATTGCAGACACCCCATGCAACTGTGCACTCCTCAGAGGTAGCCGACGCTTGGTTGGCTTGACATTCTATGCCTGTGGAAATAAAGATGGAACAAATACACACAGCAGTTGAAGATGTACATGTACTAACTGGTAGATTCCTTCATAATAGCAAATGTAGGCAGGAGAGGAGGAGCTCTTTTGTGGTGTTTAACACACCAGAAAGTATCAAGCGCTATGGTTTAATGTGCACTGTTTTTCCAAAAGTATCATTTCAAAACATTCTTAATCCTGATTTCCTCCTTCCTCTACTTTTTTAGTATTCCAAAGTTCCAGAGGGCAAGAATACATAACTCATCTGCTGGCAACATGTGTTTGTTTTCCAAATTTCAAGGATAAAGATTTTAATTTTTTCCTCTTGTGTTCACAGAGATGTCTTTTGGTGATGAGTTGACATCTTAAACTTCTTACCCAGGTTTCTCTCAATAGAACTTCTTATATGTTCCTGTCAGACATTATGTACTTTATTTGCAAATTAATTTGCTTGTGTAATGCTGGAGCTTGCCTGTCTTTATTGTATAGTCTTGTGAAAGGTAAGTACATCCCAAAAATCCACAATAGGAAATACAGTATGATTTAGATAGGAAATACAGTATGGTTTGGACATTTTATACCTTGGAGCTGAGTTCCCAGGAGGATCCTCAACCCTAACTTTTTATGAGTTTGGGTTGTGTTTTGGGCTTTTGTGTCAGATAGTGTAGATGAAGGAGATGAAAAAGAGTGAGGTAAGAAAAACAACACTGAGAAAATAAATCCTACAAGCCAGTTCTCCATTCTAAGGCCCAAACAAATCACTTCTGCTCCAGTTTAAGAACAAACTTCAGAAGAAAAAAAGATTTTTCCAACTCCTCCACCATCAGCAGCACAAACCTGTAAGACTAACATTTTACTTCTTGTTAAAGGATGCCTTTTTTAGGAGTCAAGCCCAAATGATTTAAAAAGATCTGCTGATAGATGATCAGCTTAGAACTCAATACACGGGTTTGCTGCTTTCTTGTTTTGCAGATTTTTTTTTCCCCTGGCAAAGAATATGTCTGAACGAGCTCCAATTCTCTGTTCACTCTTTGTGTGCTTGAATATGCTTAGAGGAAAAGGAATTTGATTCACCAATTAAAGATTAAAAAACTTCCAACCCCACAGGTTTGGCTGAAAAATGTGATCTCTACTTGTTCTGTCCCATTCTTCCCTTTCTCCATTTTCACTCTTTTCAGGTGTGGAGGTGCACAAAATAAAAAAAAAAAAGCCCATTTTTTCTGAGATGCAAGAGATGTCAATTGATCTTGGTCATGAGGAACTACTCAAAACAAGAATGATGTCTAAAGAAACTCAGTAGCAACAGCTGTTCTGCAAGATTTGAGTGAACCTGTAGTTATCATATGGTTTACATCAAAGATATGATATACCACAGCAGGAAGTCCAAAGCTCAATCCTTTGCCTCACTATAGAAGAAAACAAAATCCAGTACTTCAGTCTTAATTCCCAAATCTTTCAATACATACAGCAATAAATCTAAATCTGATTGAGAATATGGAAGGTGCTCAAGACCCTCGAAGAACTTCAATTACTTTGGATACTTGTATAAAATTCTACACCTGAGATCTTTGCAACAATTTCACTGTTACTGCAGTATGGACTCATGGTCATGGGGCATAGTATGTTAACTTTTAGATATCTGGTCAGTGTCAGTACAGTAATTGATCATGGTGAGAAGATGAGTTGTAGGAAAAGATGAGGAAATTATCTGAAGGAAAAAAGTCGAAGAGCAAGCAAAGTTTAACTCGGAAAGCCTCTGCTGAAAGCAAGGAAAATACTCCAGCACACAATATGCTTATCTTGTTTCTTCTCTTTCCCTGCTATAAACAAAATATTGGGCATATTAGACATGAAGTCCATCTAGCCCATTTTTTATGTCATTTTGCCTTTTTTTTTTTTGTCTCTCTAAAAGGCCCTAACGTTAGAGCTGCATGAACACAATTTTTAATTTTCAGGATTTTAAGGACTCTGTATTTTGCCTGGGAGTAAGAAGGAAGAAAGATGGTTTAGGTAAGGAAAACAAGCACCACTGCCATTCATTTCAGTGTCACTGAAACTTTCACTGACAAACCTAAACTTTCACTGACAGTCTAAAGCATGACAGTCCCAAAAGTTTAAGAGGACGGATGAACTTTTGTGGAAGTGCCTGAGGAGGAGTCCTCTGGTGGTGATGGAAAGCCCTTCCAACAAGACACCCGAGTTTAGCTCCCTCATCAAACTCACTGGAGACTACTGCCAGCACTGCTACCTTTGACTACCAAAAAAGGGCTTCCCAAAAGCTGAAGCACTTTCTGGTCTCCTGCTTGCTTCATTTCAGAAAAGGAAAATATATCAACAAATAAAAAATAAATTAAATACATGGACAATCTCCATCCTTGAATGAAAGCTGATGATCCTGGCTCTTGAAAGAAAGAGAAGCTATTTACCATCTGCTGACCCAAAAGAAGTTGTAAAAGTGAGATAGTAACAGGTACTGGAGGATTACTGAATGACTCTTCTGTTGCCTTGCTTTTGACAGAGTATCTGCAGGTGAGGACAGAAAGAGACAGCTAAAACCTGAAATAGCTGAAAATAATTGTGAAAGGTGCAATGGAAGCATTTCAACTGAGGGAGTTGTGGAAATGCATCTTATAAAATGGCAGCTTCTGAATCTTGGCATTGTAAGAACCAGCCCACTTCCTATGTGTTTTCTATTGCAGAAATCACCTGTCTATTTACACATCAAGAAATAAATACAAACCCATTCCATCTAATAAACATCCTGAGATTTTTCTCTGGATTCTATGCAACATATCTATCTTTGTGAAGCTGGATTCATGGTACTTGGCATGCTACCATCAAAGCAAGGGGACAGTATTTTGATGGCACATTTTACACAGTTCAAAGCTATACAGGTCATCTTACTACAATAAGACATTACACATTTTAGACCAGAAGATAATCCAATATACTAAACAAACTGTTAAGACTCCCCAACTTACTATGTTGCAGTGACAACATCAGAGAGCAAGCCTTTGAAGAAAGACTAAAGTAAAATCTCAACAGAACCTGTGTCTTTCCAGAGAAGAATTAAGCCAAAACACTGAAAATCTACTCATCCCTTCTGTACACTGAATACAAACCAAACTGAGGGCAGGGGGATCCTTTGAATCACATTATTACCAGTCATAAGGCACATGCATGGGGAGAACTGCATGACACCTTAGCATTGATGCCTGCCTGACTTTACAACATTAACAAACTTTCACTACCACGGCTGGCATTACTTATCACTCTTCTAATGTTTTCCCATTCTAAGTTTCTTTTTGTGGCTAGGAGTGGGAGACAATTATATCCTGCATTTTATCAAATCAAATCTTGTGCTGTTCTTCTCTGCATATTCTATTAATTTTTTCTCAATTTGCCATCACTTCACATCTTATGTCTGAAAATCTAATTAAAGGAGTTTTTAACAACATTAATGATCTGTAACAAGGAAGTAAGCAAATCCAGAGCCAACACTGATCTCAGAATACCAATTTAGATATGCCTTCTACTCTGTATGCTGTCAATTTTAGTCTGTCATTTGCAGTCCAGGCTCATAACATTGCTCATACCAATTAATAACATGTTATGCTTGAGCAACTCAAAAAGGAAAAAAAAATTACCTATGCCTTTTTCCTTTACTGTTTTTCCTAGTCTACCTATATGCTCTCAACCCCCACACACATATTGGTAGGGCTTTAAAAAATATTTTAAAAAGAACTGATAAACAAAATTTATTACTCAAAAATAGCACTTGTCCATTCTCCTTCCAACTCCTCCACACCTCTCCTTCATCCCATATGTCCTATTTGCTATTTATAAAAAAAAAACAAAAAAACAGCAAATATATGAGACTGTATTTGGTCTGTCATGGGAGGTGCAATTAATTTTGAGGCAGATTGATAGAATAAAATACACCAGCATCTCCTATCTTAAAATACATGCCTCTTATGATTAATAATTATTTTGAATTACAGGATTTTATATATTTATTCTATACATTAGTAAATTCTATAAATGCAACTTATGTTCTAATAAGTCTTTGAAATTCCATTTGCCTGTCAGGAAAATGCTTTTCTCTCTAATACATTATAAACCTGAGAGACTAAGCAGTAGTCCAATGTCCACCTTCTTTAGAAACTTCTTTCCAAGACAGTACAGGCTAGAGACACTTCAAAGGGGGAAATCTTTACATTAAAGAACCTCAATTTATTTCATAATCCCTGCTCTTTTTTGTGTTATCATTCCCTGTCTAATAACCAAGAATAACCTGAAGCATGGATAGGCAGTAACTGGCTCAAAATGCAAACATACCTATCCCCAAGAAGAGAAGTGAACCTGCTTAACCCATGTTCAGACCAGTGTGTTATTAATGTTTTCTCTTTATTAAAAAAGCCCAACCAAACAAACAAAAAACCCACCAAACAAAGCTTCTGAAAGTAATTTTGTAATTATTATTTAAATAAAAATCAGGTACATCCTTCAGTAGCTGTTCCTATAATCTTGAAGTCTCATTTATCTGAAGTGTTTAATTTCCATACAGTCTTATTGACAGGAAGTTGCCAATAGTATTGGTTCCAAGGGTGTCCACACAAAACCAAAGTGCAACAAAATTATTCCATGGGATCAGGACAGGCCATGCCCAGGCACTGTGTTTGGACCTGGGCTTGTTTTGGGGAGTTCCACTAGCCTCACATTTTAGGAATATAGGCAAATTTCTATCTGGGGTAGGCTAAAGGGTCTTCTGTCCCTCATGATTGAAACAAGATAGACAGTTATGGTGTCAACAGTACTTTGTCATTTTTGAGAAAAAAATAAAGGGTTTGTACTCATTACCAGTACTCTAACAGACTGAAAACAGTGACTTCATGCATACAGACCTATTTCATGATAGAAATGAACCATCAAGATTGTACAGAAAAAAAAATTAAAATCAAATCAATACTAACAATGTATTGCTTTTATTTCGGCATTTGATTACTCTCCTTTGTAAGTGAACAAATAATTCTCGAGGTGGCTACAAAATTCCCCCTACTATAACATGTACTAAGTTAGTTAGGCAAGGTAGGTTTTATAGAATGAGGAGTCAAATTAATTTGCTGGTCCATGCCTTTCCTTGCCAGACACAGACACAGAGAGTGTTACAAGACTTCATCTTAATGAGTGTCATAGAGAAGTTGACACTTGTAGCAACCTCCCCAACTTTGACATATAATACCTTCCTTTGTATGCAATGCCTGTCAACCCTGAATAATTTCAGTTCCTCTTTATTATTACTCCTGTTCTCCTTTGTTGTGTTCAAAATACACTCAGCAGCATCATGTCTGTTGATCTGGCATCAAGAGATCCTACCCTTTACAAGAAAAGGGTGAGGAAGAAAGAGTATGGTGATGGAGGTCACAAAAATAGATTATGAGACTTTAGCATTACATAAAATACAGATCAGCAGAAGAATTAGTTACTATGTGAAAGCTCTGCTGAGTTATATCCTCAGCTGGGGTAATTTCAGCTGTTCAAACTGTGTCCCTCCCCATTTACTTACACAGATCCATAATGTGGTTTCTGCAAATGGCACAGTTATCAACCACAATGTCCCATGCCCACAGAGCCACGGCGTTCCACTGGAGAGAGGGGGAGAAAAGAAAAACAGTTGTGATTCAATTTACACTGGACAGAAATCCTCACTATTCTTCATGATGCCATGTACTTTTTGAAATAGAAAATCTGGGATATTTAAAAAAAAAAACAACTTAGAAGTCCAGAGTAATTCTTCACCATGAGGTCAGGTTACTAGGAAGCAGTGGTACGAATTTCACAGAAACAATGGCTCCTTCCCACTTCAAAAAGCAGGTAACTCTCACAGTCCCCCTGCCCTTTTTTTTTTTTTTTTGGTGAAACAAATGCAAACATCTGGATTTCTATTCAAGATCCACTGGAATCCAATGATGCAACAATGCATCAAGCCAAATCCTAATAGGAAAGGACAGCCCCTTGGAGAAGGACCAATTCAGATGCCATTTTTGTTAAGAGGAATTCCCATTATTTGTGGCAGTTCTTCTAGTAATCACCCTTCAAAGCAGTTGGGGTCAAGAACTAAATCTCTAATGCTACTCTCCACTGACTCCTGAAAAATCTTCCCTACAAAAGGTTAATAAGCAACAACCTATCAGCAAGGCTGGATATAAAAACTTCAAAGTACTACCAATCAACCTTTCAAAGACTTACTTTATGCATATAAAAAAGTAATAGCACTGTCCCATGCTACTTCAGGGGAAGGGTTTGAGGATTTGAGGGCAAGCTATGCAGAAAAATATAGTACCTTTTTATTCTTCCAGACAAAACCCATAATGAGGTCTTCTGTAAACTCATTAAATAAATGAACCTGCCTTCAACATCCAAAGCAATCCACTGGTAATCAAATAATCTTCATTTACTACTTAAGTAGTATAGATTTTTTCCCCCTTACATTTTCTCAGTATATATTTGCACTGACTGTACTATAGTAAATCTTCTCTACTCTGCTCCATTTCCATCTTAATGTTTTCATTGCTTTCCCTCAGTTTGGGACACTAAAGAAGGACCACTGAGTTCCAAGTATTGATATAAAAAGTAGTCACAATACTACCAGATCTTTTAGGACATACACCAGTAGTGATCTCATTTTTCTTCCCAGACTTCCAACTTCAAGTCTAGCTGGCCTTTGGCCTCCCATTCATCTCTCATGGACTTCATCCATACTTCAAGTCAGCTGAGATAAAAGTTCTCAGCACCCTTATCTCTTCCATACACTCCAGTACTTAATCTGTTGTCCCATTATGGTCTACTCTGATGGCCCACTCACCTGTACTGAGCCACACATGCAACAAAGGTCTTGGTACCTGGCCAGGAAGGAGGAATGCCACTGACACGTAAGTGGTGCCACTTCCTACCACTCTCATTATATTTGTCCCTAATTCCAAAGGACAAGCAATTATGTCACCCAAACACTTTCTTTGGCACAGATCCAGGGGTTTCCATCATCACTGATGGCAGCTGTACTTCAAACAAACTCATCTACAAGCAGAAATCACTGGAAGTGTTTACTGATATTCAGTCTAGGGGCCACTTTTCCTCAAATGATACCTTAGTACAAGCCCACACAATCTAACTCTGCTTCTCTACACCCTCGTAAAGAGCCTCGGACCATCCCCGTGACCCAGCTGACAAACTGGTGGCACTGGACAGGAAAGCGATATTATGGCTGCTCTGAGCGAGGAGGCAAAGCCAGGGTGGCATGAGGACATTTGCTCATTAACACGTTGCTATGGATCGATTTAAATAAGAAGGAGAAAAAAACATCAGCCACAGCCATTTGCAGAAAGTATTTTACGCAGCACATGGGGCAGCCCGGGCGGCTGGGCCACAGCAGCCGGGCCAGAGCGGCCGGGGGTGATGGGGGGCCGGAAGCGCTCCAGAGCTGCTCGCCGGCCCGAGCTGCCCAAAGGCTCTGGGTATGGAGTAGCCGAGGCCCGTCGGGGCGGCAGCGTCAGAGGGGAGCGGGCGGCGGAGCTCCGAGCAGGGCATCCCCCGAGCAGCGCATCATCCCCCGGCCAGGGCACCGTCCCCCGGCCAGGGCAGCCCCCGGCCGGCACGGCCCCGTCGGTGCTCCTGCTCCCGCCCCCGCCAGCCGCGCCCGCTGATTGGCCAGTTCCCGCTGCACGTGCGGCGGCCCGCCTCAGCCATTGGCTAGGACGCACGCCAGGACTCCCCGCAGGCCTCGCACCGCCCCTCCCACCGCTCCGGTGCGGAACCGGGCGCCCGGCTCCGTAAAGGGAGCGGGAAGTCTCCCCCTTCTCCGTCCCGCTCGCTGGCATCAGGCCGGCCCCAACCCCCTCCATCCCTCCGGAAGCTGCCGGAGGAGCGCGCCGGCGAGACCTCACTTTCTTCACTTCGAAGCGCTTCTTGCCGGCGCCGCTGTTGGTTCCGCTGGGGGTGTCCACATCCATTGCGGCCGCCATTTTGGGTGCGTGAATCGGCCCGTCCGGCTCCGCGCGCATGCGCGGCAGGGCGGGGCAGGGGGGCCGGAGGAGCGGGGGACGCTGGGAGGGGTCATCTCGTGGCCACGCCCCCTCTCGCATGGCGCCGGCAGGTGCGGGTGCTGAGGGCGCGGTCACGTGGGCTCGTTCACGTGGGCGCGCTGCTGAGGGCGGCCGCAGGGGCGGGGCCGCGCCGCAGTTCCCTCATCCCTCTGCCAGCGGTGTGAGGGCTCTGGGCGCCCCGCCTCGCTACAATCCCCTGCGGTTTGCCTCCCCTCCGTCTTCACGTAAGGGGCTTCAGCCTCAATAAACTTCTAACTTGTTTTCGCCCATCGTAATCGAGGTAGGGCGAAGTGGACCCGGCGGTGTTGCCGCTGTAGCCCTTTGTTCTCCCGCAGTCCAGGTTTTTTTTTAAAGGAACATGGAATTGCTGGAGACAGGACGCGCACCTTACGGCATGCGAGTTGAGCTTACAATAGTTACAATCAGCATGGATTTAAAGGTGCTGCCACAGCCGCCCAAGCCTTGCCTGTTCTGTTGCAAGGATGGAGACGACAGGCGCGGGAGCTGGTGCTGGGAGCTCCCTCTGTCTGTACCTTCCCCACAAGGTCAGTGGTAGGATTCTCCATGATACGGAAACTGAGGGCAGTGCACTCCCCAGCAGGACAACTGCAGGTCTTGAAATTTCACCCAGCTTTGCAGGTCCCTGGAGATGCGATCTCTCTGCAGAGCCCCCCCTTCTAAATCCATTTGTACTTCTTGGATGTGGGAAAGAGGAGTTTGTAGAAGCACTAAAAGGCCATTCTTTTGCACAGATACAGGCAAGCAATATCTGTACTCTACCTCTCATAAGTACGTGGGCCCAAGAGCACCATTCTGGTCTGGCTCCATTGTACCCATCTTGCTGTGCGCATACAGCTTTTTCCTGAGACCCAGGGCTTGCTGGGGTGGGGTGAGGGCAGTCTCCAAATAGACTTAAACCTAAAGTAGGGACCTGCAGTAAGAACAAGATGCTATCATTGGATGTGTTGGAATAATTTTAATATTTGGATTAATATTTGAAAGACATGTACCACTTGTGTCCTGACTTATGCACATAACTAAATATTTGCAGCATCAGGCCGAGCCTGAAAGTTGCACAGACAATAAAGGTAAGTTTGAAGAAGAAAAATGCCCTCACCCTTTAACACCTCTCATTACCTACAGGAAAGCTTCCATTTCACTGAAGTGCCCCTTTCCCCAGATGCTGCTTATGGGGCATCTCTATTGCTGTAAATTGCAGCTGCACAAATTCAGGTTTCTGTCCTGTTGCTCCATATTCAGGACTATTGCAACGGAGTATTTTGAAAACGGGAGTTGGGTGCTTGAGAAAGTACTTTTCACCTTCAAGAAAATAGCTCTTTTCAAAGCAGAATTTGCAAGATTTCTTATTAATAGAAGCATAAATTCTAACTCTAATTCCTAAATGTGTATGGCAACGTCTCCAGGAGGACATTTCTCAGTAAGAAACCAGGACGTTGATCAAACATGTAGACTAGGGCATACATATACCAGAGAGATGCTAACATTCATTTTCATTTTAAGTGACTACTGTAGTTCAAATTGTAGTCTCCCCACCTCAGCTGATGTCACCAGGGGGAGGTGGTTGCCAATGGGGTAAAGCCACACAGCCAGCAATCATGTGTTCTGGATTTATCTTTCCTTATCTGGCAGCAAAAACAATGTAGAAACGCAGATCTCCAGTTAAGTCTTGCTAAAAAGGTGGGAGTGTTCTTAGGAAAACAAAAAAGACAGCAAACATGGTGCAGGACAGAACACATATTGCATCTCTGTGTTTAATTCATATTACTGATCTGTATATGCAGATACATTTTACCTACAAGTGCATTAAGAGATCTCCAGTACACTTTTCAAAGTGAAATTAGTGACAGTATAGTCCTGCACTCCATAAAAAGGGCTAAGCTACCTTCTTTGCTTGAAATAATCTGTTTTCTGTTGATTTTAGTGCCATCTCTAATGTAAAACTTCTCCTAGTAAAAGTAAATCTCCTCAGACCTGTTTTCCCCTCTTAAGGCTATATGTTATGGAGGGTTGTCAGGAGCTGCTGCAGGAAGAAAAGCTGCAGCTTTGAAAGGCATCAGTCTCAAAAGAAGTATAGCACTGTGGTCCAAATTACCAGGGATGCTTTGAAGAATGGATCATTTTTCAAATCTCTGGGATATGCAGCAGGAAAAAGAGAAGGCTGCTAAATTGAAAAGGCAGGGAGACAGACTAGGTGACATGTGACAACTGCTGTGAATATGGTTAGTCCCAATTAAACGAGACAAACTCTCTCCCAATTGTCAAAGACTGTTCCTAAAGGCAATGTACCAACATCCTTTCAAAAGCAATGTCTTGGATTTTGGTCACTGTCCTTCTCCTTTATATTCATTCTGTGGGTGGTTCCTTGTTTATTTTTCTACAATCACGAACATTATCCTATGTGGGATTTATCCTTCAAATGCTTCCCTCTTCCATACATGCACTCTCTGGATGCATGTTCCTGACTGGACTGCTGTGGGACTGCTCCTGGAGGGGTGGCTGCTGGCAGCCCTGGCTCTGCACCTGCATAGGGAGCAGGCAGAAGGCCTGGTGGGGCCATACTGACACAACCTGTCCCTCCAGGGCAGAGGGATGCACATGGCAGTGGGAGGATCCCCCAGAACTGAGTTAGAAGGAAAATGCAGACAAGAAAGGTGGATTTTCTTAGTCCTCACTACCTGAGCTGTTTGCATTCTGTTTCCCAGCCCCAGAGGAGATGAGCTGTTATCATGACTAGTCCTCCAGTGTGACAGGATCTTTCTGGGTCACTTGGGTCACTTAGGAAAAGAACTGGTCCAAAAGAGAATTGCAGCACTTTCCAACACTCTTCAGAGTGAGAGTGTCATGAGAGTAAGAATGTGCCTTCCAAGACTGCCAGGAGCAAAGAGGGGGAAGAAAAGGGAAGTGGCACTTTTCTAAGTGCTTACAAACCTCAAGTTTTCTCTTGCCTTTCTCTGTTTCACCCTCTCGGTGCTGCCTGCTTAAGGTATGGTGCCCTAAGCAGCATCAAGCAGGATTACCTCGTATATGGGACCAGTTGCCAGTCAGTGGTTGCCATCCAAGGAGCAAAAATCAGGTGCACTTTATTACTTTTTAAAGAACTGTAGGGCTGACTGGCTGGCTGCCCTTCAGTTGCTGATGCTAGTAAAATTATTTGAGTTGCCAAAGCTGAGATTTCTAGCACGATTTGCTTTTGGATGCACAAGCCCACAGACAGCATTCACCAATTACTGTTGGCGCAGTACTGAATCTATGGTTTTGCCACATTTTGCCACAAAACCTTCTCAAAGTTCAAGAAGTAGGCAAACAACCTCCCAACAAAACTATGTACAAGGCTCTGTAGCATCTCCAGTTGATTCAATGTGCTTGGCATAGGGAAATTGAATTTGGAGAACAGAGCCAGAGGGGTACATTAAGCAATATATCCCATACATTTTTGGACCAGACTGTGCTTGCTCTCTGTGGAAACCCAAACACCTCATCTCTGTGTATGTTTTCCCGATGATGGTCACATTAAACCCCGTATAGTACCCCTGGTCTAATAATCCATTATTAAAACCTCATGAGAGAATGGGAGCCTCCAAACTGGCTAAAAAGAACAGATGAGGTTCTGAGAGAGGAGCAGGTTGTAGCATTTAATGGGATGGTGACTGATTGTTGCTCTTCCTTTCTCTTGGCATTTTACCTTAAACTGCTTGATAGCTAAAGTAACATGCAACCATTGTGGCAGCCTGCAGGAAAGTGGGTGCTTGCAAAACCTACTGACTCTGCCCAAACTCCTGCAGAGCCTTTCCCCACACATGGATAAACAGGCAATTGGGGCTGTGCCTGCAGGCTCAGCAAATGACACTGTCCCCACAGTGGGCATCTCGGGCCCCACACCACACCTAACAATCAGCTGCAACTGATACAGAGGAGCACGGTCAGAGCAGAGGGATCCCAGTACGTTACCGTGGGGATGCTGGGCTGATTCCATTCTGCTTCGAGAAAGGGCTTGGAGCTATCCCTGCTATGCATGAGCACCCCTGTGCTCCCCATCTTAATCCTTGCTCCCAGCTAAGGAGCTCTACCTCGGAAGGAATCCAACACCAACCCCACCTCCTGCCGCCCCTTTGCGGTTCTGCGCGTCCAAGTGCATTCACTGATCGCATCTGGCTGTGCTGCCACCTCCCGAGAGAAAGCAGCATCCCCACTTCTGCTTAGAGGAAGGGAGACGTTCCACAGCCAGCCAGGCTCCCAGCCTGCACGGAGGGCCCCGGGGAAGCCAGCACTCTCCAGCCGCCTGCAGCCTGGGGAGGCAACACGTGGGCCCGAGGTCAGCTGGAGCCTGGGCACCTCTGTTACTCGCAAGGCTGAAGAAGTAGGAGAGTGAGACTGCCTACAGCAACTGAGAAAAAAAACCCATCTGTATACACAGGGAAGAGTGAGAGCTTGGAAGAGAGAAAGAACCTTTAACCTGAGCTGGGATCCCAATGAGATGTCAGAAACATGGTAAGATTGTAACTGAGAGAGAGGACGAGCCTTTCAGAGGGTAACTAACAGGAAAGCAGTAGCAAGGGATTGACCTGAATATCCCAGAACTGCATGAGGTGACAGGAGGCTATGGGACAGTCCAAGTGCAGGAGGCTGCACTATCTGAGTATCAGGTCACAATCTGGATCTCTTTCCTTTTTCAGATAAGAGTTTTTAAAGTGGCTTTTATCCTTTTAAGAAACATACCAAAAAAAAAAAAAAAAAGAGAGAGAGAGAGAATGTTGTGATAACTCAATACAAGTTCTATTCATTTACTACTGCATGTAAGCAACACTGGAAGATCTGCCAGGCTAATTAGCAGTAGCCAGGAAAAAGCACAAGAGTAACCAAAGTAGTAACACAAGCTTGCCTGCATATAAATCAATAAACTCCTACTGATTTGGGAAATCCATGAACCTTCAGAAACATGAGGGGAGGCAGTTCCAGACTGCTGTGTGGGAGACACTAAAGCACTGTTTACAGATATTCTTATCTACAGCTTTTCCCTGACAGTCTTGAACGTGGGGAGAGAGTCACACAGAGGGAACAAGCTCTCAAATCAGACAAAAAAAAATTAAAAAGAGAGAGGTCTGGAAGCTACCTCCACTGAGTCAAAGATTTTGATGATTTTTGAAAAGAAGGTGACAACCACTGAGCTTTGCATTTGTCTTCCTGTATTAATTCTTTGTTCTTTTCCCAAGAAATATAGTATTCCAAAATTCTTCCAAAGATCTCTTAATGGAATCAAGTTCCTAACTGCAGGCCTTGCTCAGTAAGACACAATTCATTAGCCTTTGCCATCCTTCTTTGTCACAATAGGAAAGATGCTGCTGTCAGTAAAAGCAACTTGTTGAAGTCTCTGGTAATCGTAACAAAGGCACCATTTGACAATTGAAAACTGTGAAGATTCAAGTTTTTCTGTCACTTTTTTGGTGGGTTTTGTGGTTACTGTCGGTTTTGTTTGGCTTTAGGCAGGGGAGATGTTGAAGTGAGTTCAGATGTGATTTCAGGGAAAAAAAAACCCCTAATTTTATATAATTTCTTCTTTAAAAGACACAAATGAATGGGAAAAAAATAGGTGGCCCACAGACATGGCAATTTCTAGTACAAAAACTACATGGACATTACAAAAGAAGCCAAGAGTGAGGGAGCCATCAATCCTCTACCTCCCATACCAGAAGAAACAAAAAGTTTTTGTACCTAACTCAGATAGTCCTCAGAAGGCATGATTGAAAATGTTCCTGGCATTTAATCACTTTCTGTTATGAATGCCTAGATAAAGACAATATACTGATGTCAGCCTTGCTCTGGACTTCCCTGGGAAGTTCATGACAGCATCTCGGTCAGCAAATCCCACAAGAGATGGTGTCTCTGCCAGTTCTATACTGAACGTACCTTGGGTGTATGCTGTGTTAAACACTGTTTCCTTTAATTTCCAAACTCAGCACAACTGGATCTCCAGAGCATCAGTTGAGAGAAGGGCCATTTGAGGCAGCAAACTTTCACTGATCACAGCACAGGAGCTCCCAATTCTGACAGCTGCAGGAAATGCAGAAAATAGCAGCAAGCAGAGAAGCGAGTGTAAGTGCAGAGTCTACTGCTTTGGTAATTTTTACTTTTGGTAGTTTTTGCTTTTGGTAATTTACCACTGCAAAGTGGCATAGTCCCTTCTTCTCTCCCCTCCAGTCATGGTGGGGGTTTTGTGGTTTTTTCTTTTCTCTTCTGCTCACCACACTCATAAATTTTATTTCTCAACCCAGTTTAATGGGGTTCAACCCAGATTCACTGACCTGTGCTAGGAGAAAGAGCCACATCCAGCACTAGGAACACACTCCCACTCACCTGCAGTCCACAAGACTTTAAAAAATAAAAGAATAGAACAAGATGCAACAGCTTTGGGGAAGTTTCAGCAAGATACGTAGAAAGTTCTGAGTTTACTCCACTTAGTGCCATGGAATTAATTCCTTTACCTGAATATATAGAAATACTCATGAGTTTATCAGGGAAGATCCTTATGTTCAAGTTCACTCACATCCCCTAACCTTTTGAGAGCCTGCAGCCATTCAAGATAATCAATTGCACAAGTTTGAATGGGAATATTGTAAGTAATTTTGAGGAAAGCTGGAAAGAGGCCAGAAATCTAACCCAAACTATTAGCAGTCACCACCAGACCCTTTTGAATCCATGGAGGACTGAAAACAAAGGTCCATTCTCTTACCTGCCTTTGTTCATACAAGAACCTACCTTTGCATTTCCTTCTCTCCTGCTGGGGTTTGGGCTGGCAAAGAGAGCTCCAAAATGCCTATCAAACAGCCACCTGCTCTTAGAAAAGGGTGTGAAACTGAGGAAGAGCCCTTAAAACTCCTCTTTCAAATAGCAAAACTCAAATAATTAAAACATTTTGGAGAATATAAGGAAAGCTGTTCACTTACTTTCCTCAGCTCTAGGATGGGCAAATGGAGCAGATGATAATTTATCTGGATAAGAGTGGGTGGGAGAGGTTGAGGGACCAATTGCTCCCAGAAGTTCAGGAGTGCAACTTTCATTCCCATGTTATTGTATTAATAATTCAGGTAGTTGCTTATACTAAACCAGTTTTCCCTCAATTTACTGTAGTATTTCCTCCTATTTACTGCTTTCACCCCTGCTTTCTCTCATGGCCCATTTCATTGTATGATTCTATGATGGTTGGTGTTTTTAAACTCAGTCATTAAAACACAGGTTGCAGGTTTGTTGAAAGGTAGAAATTATTGGGTAATCTTTCCCTTTTACAAATACCCATTTTTTTCCATCTGATTTGCATTACCAATGAATATGGAGTGAATTTCATTTTGCAGCTCCCATTTTTTGCTCTTAGAGCAAAATCTTTGAAATCCCCCTGTAGACTAAAGGGCTGTGAAGATCAAGGGGCTTCTCTGCAGTTCTGAAAAGATCTTCAGTGATGTTTTAGGAGAGTGGAATAATCTACACTACGAAAACACCAAAGGCAAACTGAAGGTTGAAAACCTTGGGTATCCCAATCCCTAGCAAACATGAACTAGAGGGGATTTCCTTTAAACTCACTTTGGATCTTTTAAACCTGTGAGATATGGAGGAAGCTTCCTCCTGCCAGAATCTGTGAGTGGTGGGATTTCTGCCTTGTTCACTACAGTTACAGCTGCCAAGAGAAAAGAGTAAAAAACAGTAGGGAACAGGTTTACAAACACAGCTTTTGGCTGAACCCTGGATGTTTGTTTGGAAGCTTTTTACAGCTTTCCTGACAGGGATGATCAGCTTTCACTGCATTAACTGTATCTCCCTTGGGTTCTCTGTTCAAGTTAAAAAGAAAGTTCTTGAAGAACTTGTAGGGCACATTTGGGATTCACCTACAACACAACAGAGGTTTGTTTGCAGTTGCTTAATTTAAATTGGATTTCACATCAATTCCTTGAACAGCTGAGGAACCCCTTGTGGACACACTTATTTGCCTTAAGAGTTGTCTAAAATCAGTTCCCAATCGATTTAAGCTCCACTGATCAGATTTAAATATGTACTTAAAAGGTCAACACAACCTTTTGCATTGATTTAATGAAATTATATTGAAAGCAATGCTTGAGTAAACTGGTGCAGCTCTGTGTAAAAGCTGTCTGAATTAGTGTAATATGGATTGTCAAAAAATGGAGAAACATTTCTCCCTCTTGAATTTTGCAAATTCAATCTCTTGATTGAATGCTAGCAAGATGGAGGGTAATGGAGCTCTCCTCTGACAGACCCTCATATTGATTTTATCATTAGATATACAAAACAAGTGCCTAATTCAGTAATAGGCACATTTTATGCCTACCTTTAATGGTTTTGATCTAAACCCTTCATATATACACTTTAGCTCAAAATCATATCTATTCCTTCTTCAATATGAAATTTCAAAATGTGGATATGTTTTTGAAATCATGATCATTAAAAGCGTCTTGGGTGAATCTAGGTAGATCTTATCTCTTAAAAATTAGAGAAATAATAGCATGAAAGAATCACTTATATCAGGAGCCTATTTCACTGTTTAACAGGTGCAGATATCCATCATAAATTAAGCCTCATTTGTGCTGAGTGGTTGAATTGCTGAGGAATCACTTTATTGGTATGTGAAATATTTACTATGTATAGCTGGACAGATTCCCAGGAATTCTGATGAAACACATTAATGCACAAGAGAGAACATCCTTTCCTCATAAGACTTGTGAAATCATAAGCTTTGCTCCTCTCAGTATCTTATAAAGCTATCTGAATTATCTATAGAAATGTAACAAGAATAACTATTAAGAAGGTCTTTTTAGATAGAAAGTGTTTTCTCTCTGTTCAGGACAACTGCTGCTGTAGACACTAATATCCAAAATAAAGCACACTTTTATTTAAATTACATTTTTCTCCACCCTATGTAGAAATTGTCTTTCTCTTACAGAAAGGTGAGAAACCACATGTTGCTTTAAACAATTTCTGATGCCCAAAAGAGAAGAGTGATACTGGGATCACTTCAAAAAGCACATAAACTTAAAATTCAATAACTAACGTTTGGCTGGGAATTATTTGCATATATTCTTTGAATAAGGAGCACTATTTACTAAAATAAATTATTTAGACAATTCAACTGTGGATTTCTATATCTGTGGAACAACCAAAATAATGGTACAAAGGTAGAAGAGATTTCCATTTGTCATCAAAAAATTCCACCTGTAGTATGAGATCTGGGTTTGCTATCAAGAATAATTGACCTTCATGACAAATACAAGCAACTTAAGTTCTTAGAGTGTTACAATAGGCGAGAAAAAAAAAGGACACCAATAGCAGGTTTACACAGACAAGAAAAGTTTCAAACAAGTGTAGGCCCCATTCCTTGCAGCTGAGGAGCCACATAAAAAATTAAACCAAAATTAGACAGCAGAAAGGGCCAGTATGAACTGTGCTCTATTCAAAACTAATAATGAGAGCCATAAAAGCTCAAGAATTTACATGGCCAGCCTATAAAATGCTAATGTAACTTGCATCAGGGAACTCTGTAGAAACCATGCCTCTGCAAATTCAAAAGTATATGGAAAAAAACATCAAATTATTTCCATGACCAGAAATAATATATGCATACAAATTTGCAGAGTTAATTTTTTTTTCTCTCTTCATGATTCACAAGCATATGCCACCATGGTACACATGTAATTTTCAAATATACATTTCTCTGAGATGAAGTGAGTCCTCTGTCTCTAAAAACTGCCTCTGAATTTAAATTCAGGGAACCTGAACATATTAGTAGTACTAATGGCATTCCATCCTCCAAACACTGGCTATGCAGTGGACTGCTCACACTTCTGAAGGACTTCTATAGAATGGCTGTGAACAGTATTATTTTTTAACAGATGATTGTGGCAGTATTTTGCATGCTTTATTCATATTACATGGAAAAGAGTAGGTGTGCAAGGCAGAGTACTTATCTGTGTGCTGGCTTGGAATTTACATTGGGGACATTTCAACTTCTGAATGATCAGGGAAAGAGTATATAAAAAGGCAACATTTTTTTATTATTATTTCTTTTTTATTATTATTTTTAAATATACTATTAGGCACAGAAAACAGATGGAAAGCTGTCAAATCTTTCTTTTTTTCCCAAGAAGATACAAACTGCCCCTATAACAAAGGGATGAAGTGTTTCTCCATGACTACTGTATGCTTTAGGCTAAACCCATTGCACTAGTTTATTTTAACTAAAATCGCAGAATAAATGAAGAAAGCATCTTTTATTGTAACATTGAGCATTTTAATTAGAAAGGGAATTGTGGCTTCTGCCATTAGCAGTAGTACATTCATAGAGACATGCAAGAAGGACCTTGCATTCTCACAGAATGGACATTTCCTCCCGCCCCACATGCCCCACAGCTGACAGGGAGCCTGTTGTCCATTACACCCTACCTGCACAGTCACAGCCACCCTCACATGGAGAGTGAGCCTTCCAGTGAAGGGGCAGCCACATCAGCTGGGAGACATTTTTTCCATGATTTGAATGCATCATTAATTCTTAATGTTTCAAATACTCATTGGAGTATGACAGAGAACATCAGTCACTTCCATCAAGACTGGAATTCATGGGAGCAAAAGTCCTTTACTAACAGCTAAAACATTGCTGGGATAACACTGGAAACACTTGTTCCTATTTCCACAGGCTCAGCAATACTTCAGCTGGCCTTTTTATGAAGACCAGCTGAGGGTATGATACATACCAGCAGCCTGTACAGAAATCACACTTCCACTGGAACATGCCAGTTCAAGACTAGTCTAATCTCAGCTCTTTACTTGGGACATTTTATACCTGGGAGCAATGAAAAGGATGCTTTTAAATTGTTATATATTAAACAGTTACAAAATTAATTGCAATTCATATTGTTAACTTTTGCTAATCAATTATCTTCTGCCTAAATTGTAACTCTTTTTAAAAATGTGTTTATTGCATAAAAAAGCTAGAAATAAAGAATGGACTTCTTCCTTGCACAGATTTTTATCATAAAAAATGTTTTTAATCTTCTGGTTTGTGTAACCAATTCAAAGTTGGTGGACGAGGATATGATATCTGCAACAAGTATAAATGTCAAGAATGCTTCTATTTTGTGGTAAAAGAATACTTTATTGAAAAAAATAACACACTTAATGAAGAAGCAAAGGGAAATAGCTGTTCCTTGGCACTGATGACCTCTAAAACTTCCTGAAATGGATTAAATATTATCATCAGTCCAGCCACCTCCAGATAAAAAGAAATAATGATTTGTGTACAAGCAGGTTACAAGAGACTGACTGGAAGAGCCTGAAAAGAAAGTAAAATAATGACATGACTAGCTTGAGAAGATAGAGAAAACAATGCATTCCAAGCAAGCAATAGAAATTATCCATCACTGAGTGCTCAGTTTGCAATTGCTCTGTGATTTAGGCACTTCTCTTGAATTAATTACTGAAGAAAGGAATGTAAGGGTGTATCTGCTTCCCCCTGTTTGAATTGAAAAGGGAAGTGTGCAGAAAAGCACACGGGGTGTGTACATAGGCTTACAACCCTTCTCCTTCAGGTGTGGAATAATGCTTCACAGAGACATCCTCCTGGTTAGTGTTTGGGGTTGGGACAAAATGCCAACATCAGACCTTCCCCAAAAAATGTTCCAGGGCAAATCCAGGTTATGGGTCCTGTAAAAGGTCATCCCTCCTTTTAACTACATTCAGTGGCATTCATATCATCCAATCCATACATTCATACCAATACCATACAATCTAGAGCAAGCTTTCCAATGGAAATGTTCTGAAAATACCAGGTGACAGGAAGAAAACATCTCTGCCACGTTATAGCTCCTGTCTGTTAAATCTACTGTAGCCAGATCAATGCAGGTATACCAAGTAGCATGGGGAAAAGTTGGAGGTACACAGAGTTTGTATCCTGCCTGTTAGACTCCAAATGTAAAGCAGGAGCAACAAACAATGAGGATTTTAAGGAAAGGCTTTTGCCATTGAGGTGGTTAAAGTGATCAAAAGTAACAGAACAGACAAGGATGGGCCTTTCCTGAAACACCAGATCCTGAATGCAGAATGTCACCCAAAAGCAGCATCAATTCACAGGATTACTTGGTTCTCTCCTTTCCACTTACTCTTCGGTTTTGGAGTTTTCTTTCACTTTGTGTTGGCATGAGTAGTCTGTGATCAAAGCCAGATGATTCAGGGAATAAAGGGAATACTTAGATAATATCCGGACAATGCTTGTGTCTTGTACAGTTGCTTATTTTAAGAGAACAAACATGGCAAAATGAGGGGCAGGCAGGGCAGGTCCCAGTGTAGTATGGATCCAGGTCCAGAGGAATCACTTTACAGCCCCTTTGGTATCATTGCACTTAATTTTTTAAACACACCAAGATTATTTTAAGTACACAAGGGGAAAAAATAAAAAGGACATGTCACTATTTACCACAAGACTCGATTTTCTTTTTGGTGTTTGTACAGATCCAAGATCTTTTCTTGGATGGAGGAGAGAATCATGCAACACATATGTCTCTTCACTGCTGATTTTCTTTCTTTCCTCTCTGGTTCTTTGTCCTTCTTGCTAAACTGTGAATGGCTCTGTTGTGCAACTCTGTGGACTCAGTAATGTGAATGAATTTCACAGTTGTAGACATTTTCACAGAAGTACAGTCACAGTTCCACTGTCAAGGCTACACTGAACCCAGAGCAGGTTCATTAAACATATAAAGCTACTCCTCATCCTCCCTGTAATGCCTGTTCAGGCATTATAGGGGTTGGGGAAAAAAAGTCTATAAATTTTTGATGATGGGGTGGTTAACAGGAGGAGCAGATGACTAAAAGAAGCCATTCTCCACCTTCTCCCTCCACAAGCCTTCTGATCAAGGCTTGGTGCCTTACTGAGGGGTCTGTTGCTGTCACACACAAACTACCAGGCTCAGCACTAAATTGAGGAGGTGAAATGCAATGGCTGTAATAGAAGGGTGCTCAAAGTACTTGATGAAAGATCCCCCTCCTAGCCTGTCATTCAAGGTATTAACAGAATATAGGCAATATTGTGGAGGATTTCAACTCAGTCCTCTATTAGCTT
The DNA here is from genome assembly GCF_012460135.2 of Molothrus ater. Lineage (NCBI taxonomy): Eukaryota > Metazoa > Chordata > Aves > Passeriformes > Icteridae > Molothrus > Molothrus ater. The sequence continues at coordinate 49,259,446 of NC_050482.2, forward strand.
ATGAATAATTTAAAAATCGAGTCCTTCAGAAATGTGGCATTTGGTGCAATTCTTGTCTCAAATGAGCTTAGAGAAACAGTTTATCAGTCTCCTAATTTATTATTAAAGTTTAGTAAAATTTCAAAGAGTTGCACACTAGAGGAAAATCGCTTTTATGTCTAATTGCTGAGAATAATTTACAGTTATCGGTTTATTAGGAATTTAAGTTTGTAATACAATCCTAATTTCCCTTAATTGCTATACTTGTTCAATTTTATATCCCTAAAAACCTAAGTTAGAATGGTACATTGGGGTTCAAAACTCACACAGTTTACAGTTTTAAGCTGCAAGAGTAATAATCACATCTTTCAGATAGCACATTCTCACCTCATTCTCACAAAGGCACTCCTCAGGTGAGAATCACAGAATGCTGTCTCCCAAAAAAGCCTCATACTGCACGAAATTATATGATAAAAGTGAAAAAAACCCCCCTGAAGATGGAAGCAAAAGTAAGGCTATACAGCAGTGACTTACAGTAAAATACATTAGAGAGCTGATGCATTATTTCAAACACAGAGAATTATAAACCTTGGAACTCCAGGGTAAAATTAAATGTAACAAGAAATCCAAACAAAGCACAAAGGAATGAAGACTCAAATATCTAAACAATCTTAATTATGGTTTGAGAAAACATTTTTTAAATCTCTAACTAGCTAAAAGTCACAACACTTGTTTGCCTAATATGTGATGTTTCTGTATAGATATGAATACACTTGCTCATTTGAAGATGAATGATACCTTTCTACTTCATGGTGTGGAACTGAAAGTTCATGAGAAACCTCTCTTTGTTCTGCAGGGAAGACCAAAAAAACACAACAAGCCCTTAAAAATTTCTTAATCATCTCCAAGTCCACAAATGTAGAACTATCTCAGTACAAACTGCATGGTTTTGCTTGGTTACAGTCACCACAGTAACACTCATGTAGCTGTTAAACAGCTCATCTTCTGGAAAAAAAGAAGAGGAAAAAGCATAAATTAGAAAGCAATATACATACCAGATACTGCAATGCATCACAGGAGTGTCAGTGGCACCATATGGAGCCTGACAATTGGTCAGTGCAACAAGCACACCAGAGGCTACAGCTTCTGGCTCCAGACTGGTACCTCTGCAAATCCAGAGGGGGAAGAGTTAGAAGAACATTTGGAGATTAAAGCCTCTGTGACAGAAGCAGGTGCATGGGGATGTGAGGACATTCCTGAGCTGTCAGTAGGGCCATCCATGCCTCTCTGTCCTGCTGAGCACAGGGAGACACGAGCAACTGGGCTGATGGACCAAGGGCAGCTTGCGAGCAGCCAGCCAGACCTGGCTCCACAGCAGAGCTGTGGATGTCCTATCAAACCTTGTCTATCCAAGAAACAATGTTAACATTGTTAAGCAGGTCTTGATGACAAATTAGGACAACGGCACAGAAATGCTACCACAAACTTCACAGAGGCCACCCAATAGAAATGGTCATTCTGCCAAGAGGTAGTAAGGAAGAATGTTCATAGGTAGTACCAGGAACACCAGATTTTGTAGACGGGAACGAGACTTGTAGAGAAAGCTCAAACCCAACCCCCTGCTGTGCCATTAGCAGCTGTGCTTTCTCTGCACGACTCTAATAATTTCCTGGGTGCTCATGGCACATGGCAGAGATGTAATACTATTAATTACAGAGGGGCTGTAGCTCCTGTAGGCAAAACAGATGTTGTATGTTACACTCTGTGCACATTAGACTGAAAGAGCAAAGAATATTATCCCCAAACTTAAAGCACTACCTGAGTAAAATATTCACATGATAAGAGTTTACCTGACTTCTGCTAACTATTTCCTGGTACAAGAGTCAGATCATGCAATCTGAACTTGGATCAGTGGCCAATCCTATTTTGCATTAATATCTTAAAGGCACACAGAGACAAAGCCTTGCTCTGCTGGGAATAAAAAGAAGCTGAGCCTCTTTCCCTCTCACAAAATATTGTTCATATTGGCCTAGTTTACTCACAAAAAAAGATTGAGGTGAGCTATTTCCCTGGAAAGAACTGCATTTCTAAAAGTTTTCACTGGAATGCCAACAACTCCTAGTTGAACCACAGGCTGAGAGTTCTCAGCCTGTGCTGCCATTATATTTCTGCCTAAATTATGAAAAACAGAGAATCCTTTAAAAAGCCACAGGCTCTTTATGGTCTTGGGAAGAAGAAACCCAACACAGAGCTTTAACCACTGTCAGTTCTGCCCCCCAACAGCATGTCTGAGACCAGCATCTGAAAAAGCTCCCAAAGACTCCAAGACTGCACATTGCTCCTGCAGTGCTACCTGTTTGCCCAGCATCCCTGTGGAAGGAATATATTGAAGCCTGGAGTAGACATTCTCACTTCTGAGTCTAAAACCAGCTTCCTTGTTAACATTTTCTTTGTTCAAAAGTCTCATTGTCAGACTTACCCAGACAGGATTTTTTTTTTCTTTGCCATTGTTAATGGATAACTCTGTCATGGTTGTTAAAAAGGCATATGTGATATGAGTCAGCAGGTGAAGGTAACACACACATGGAGGAGCTAGAAATTCTTCCTTGTTCCTTTCTGGCCATCTTCTGAAAAGCCTGGTTTTGGTTAGCCAAATATTGGGTGGTGCTTCAGAGAAATAACCAGGTAGGCTGAGCCATAAGCTGTCCCAGGAAGATAGGGGTTCATTGCTCCACTTGCTAGGGAAGAAGGCTCAGAGCTGCCAGGCAATTTAGGCAGCAAGACAAACTGAGAAGGAGAAAGGAGCTGAAATTGAGTGTCATTGAGCCCATGGTGCCTCACTGTCCATTTAAATTATAAATACTGCTTTAAAATGTAATTTATTGTTATATCTCTTAAATACAGTGTATTTTATAGACCCAGTCCTAGAGCCAGCACTGTGACAGCGTCCAAAGGATGATTTTTAATTAAGTGGAGGCTGTGCATACATGTAGGGAGCATATTTAACAGATGTGCTGTAATGATGTCAGAATTATAAACTTAAATGAACTTTAGATCTGCATACAAATAAAGAGATACCTGTACATGCTTCTAGACAACTCAGTTTAAAAGAAATTTAAAGCAATCAATTTATGTCAGCACAGAGTTTTGCTATCCAATTACATAAAGTATTAAATATCACAATTAAAAAATTTTGTCATTTATCTAATACAGATTTTTTTCTAAGTTTAACCCTAACTCCCTAACTCTTTTCACCTTATGGTAATTCTCCTTGAAGTAATTACTCAATTTCAACAGCAATAATTTGGATAGCATAAGAGCATGTAACCTCAGCCTTGCTCCCTCCATCATTATGGAAGATTTTGCCTAGAAACATACTTTTTTCCCTTCCCATTATTTGAGATATGACACATAATCAATAACCTGAAACTGCATAAAACTTTCTCATATGATAATGCTATTGATTTTTAAAAGAAATAATTAAACTAACTGTTAAGACGAAGTTCATCAATACAATCTGACTCTTTTGTTCCTCCCTACTGAGTAGGACAAATCAATCAGGGTTATGAAACAGCATAACCAGTTTTCTGGAGCTATTGCACCATTCTGACAACATACTGAATAGCCAGTTTATGCCCCGTTGTTCTCTCCTTGCTCTCCCATCCCCCTGGCACACATCCCTGCAGCTCTAAATCACAACCTTCTCCTGATTCTTCTCTTAATGCATTGCACAGGCCCAAAACTCTCCATCTCCATTCTCTTTACTGGGCTACCTCAGTTTGCTACTTCCTCCACCATGTTCCATCTCAAAATAATGAATGCAATATTAGGAAAGACATACTGTATTTTTCCACATAGAGGTAGAATGCCAAATCGTGTTAAATGTCAAATTTCTTTCCACTTCAATGACAGAAGCAAATCTGCAAATTGGTGCTTCTGCTCTGACTGTATTTAACAACAGGACTTTACTAGTTCTCTGCAAGACAAAGCAGTCCCCTGGCAGAAGTGGAAAAGCCAAAAGCCTGTCAGGGTTCCTCTGGAAGCAAAGCAGCTTCTCCATAGGGATGGCTGGCTCTCATTTTCTCTCATACTCTGATGTCCTTAAGACCTGTGCCACATGAAATCAAATCTCTCCCCACATGAACTTGTGTATACATCAATTTCTCTTTCACCCCCTGTGATCCCACTAACGCCCTCGTCAAGCAGCTGTCGACTTGTGCCACCACTGAGAGCTGCTCCTGCACCCAAGTGGCTGCAGTGAGGAATCTCTTCTGTGGCAGGAGCAGACAGTCTGGCAGGATGGGATCAGTGCCAGGGGAGGAGCACCACAGGTATGTGCCGTGCCAGCAGCCAATGAACCCAGCTCTTTAGGGTTTCTTGATGAAGGTTGTATAAAATGTTCAAGGATTTGGTTGTTTGCAAGGGACACTGCAGCACGTGTGTAGGTCACAGATTATTCATCTCTGCAACAAGTGAGAAAAAGCCTTCAAAATTGAGGTTCATAGGATGCAGATTTAATACCTTCTGTGAAATGCACCCTTTACATGGAACAAGAGATTCAAACCAGCAGTTTATGCTGAAAAAATGGCTAAACACAGTGGAAGAATTACAGAATGTGCATGGCCTAAATCAGACACAGTCAGCAGCCATAGCAGATCCATTACTTTCCACTCAGCAGTCACAGACACTTCTTTACTAACAGTAACATTCATCCACAGCATTCCTAAGATCTATTGGTATTTACAAGTTGCAGGATTTTCCTGAGAGAATTAGGAATTAGCATGTGCTAATTTGACAATGTTATTTCAAGTCCAAGACGGGTCACACACAATTAATAAATCTCCCTGAAAAATAATGCTGTTTTTGGAGGTGCAGGTATCTTATTCAACAACATGCAACTTGATGGCCTGAGAAATTACCTTCTACAAATTGTTTTATTTTTAAAATAATTTGTATATGCATTTTAAAGGCTTATTTACATTAAGTACCATTATTAACTCTGTTAGATGTGTGGGTGGATGTGCAGATCAGCTCACACATGTATCTCTCAGATTAATGTTATTTTAAGCTGTTTACATAGTTCCAAAATCCCCAAGTTTTGGCCCAGTTGATATGGCTCTAACAGGTGTAATTGGAACAAATGTATCAGAGATCAGAACAACGTCAAAAGTAATCATCAGGTCTGTGTTCATAGTTAGGAAGCTTCCCTTCTAACATTTTAGGCTGTAGCTATCACTGAAACACAGGAGTATTTTAACAAGCACTGCCATCAGAGATTAGCAGATTCCCTTAAATAGGTGAAACTTGATACACTAAACCCTGAAAAAGCATTTTTTTGGTCATGTTTAGAAAATAAAAATATGGCATGCCTTGGCTGCCTTTCAGGTGCCAAAATTCAAACCCCAGTGTATGCACCCAGCTCACGTTGAATGCAATGAGAGATGCAAGACACTGCCCACTTGGCCTTCACTAAGTGAAACACAAAAAAAAAAACAAAAAGAAGGGGGGGGAAAGGAAGAGAAAAAAGTGCAGATTTTGCTAGAGATTACACAGCAACAGAGGCAGAGGTCAAACTCCAGAACCCTGACCACCTTCCTCACATACTTCTGGCTATATTCACTGTGGGGAATTAGGCCAAACTGGGGACAAGGCAGTGATGTTGATAAGAAAGTAAAACGGATTAGGAAGCAGTGACATAGTGGAAATAGACAATCCAGAAAGAGAAGAGAAAGAAAATTTAGAGTAACAGATGAAGAGCACTGAAAGCTACCATAAGAAAGGAAGTAAGGTGATGCAACAGCAAGTGTAAATAACAGGAGATGCTGTGATGAGAGGCATTTTTCACACAAGTTAAATAGCTGATTGTCTAAATATTTTCAGTAAATACATAGATGCTTGCCTTTAGTGGGTGTATTTACTATGGCTTGGATGGTAGGCTCACGGCCAGGGTAGAAAACTCTTCTCTTTACTCCTCATCCAGCCCCAGTAACATTTGCAGCTGCTTCAAAAATATTATCAGAGCACTTTGGGAAAAAACCAAAAATCAGCTCTCATCATGCCCTCAGAGTTGAGAAAAGAAGAATTATTTTAATTCCAATTAATTCCATATAAAAGCCACGTAAAGACTTGACACTCACCATTAGGCAGACTCTTCAAAACCGCACTGCTCAAGCTGCTGGCATTTGCAGCACACAGCAAGCAGAAGCCAGAAAGGTGCTGTGACTGTCCCAGAACTGAACACCTCACATCTGGGAGACAACCAACAGCTCACCAGTGCAGTCCAGCATAATCAATATGGCCCTGCTCCTAGGGTAGAGAGAGACTCAGAGCAGGAAAAAGGAATGGACCTTTGGGACAAAAGGAAGGGAATGTGGAAGACAGCAAGAATAGGTATGTCTAACCTTCTGAGCCCTATTTGTACTTTTTGAAATTACCAAACACTCCAAAAAGCTGGAAGACAAGGTGTTTTTCCCTGCTGCAGGCCTATTTTGCATGTGCCTGAACAAGGCCTAAAAACATCCCTATCTTTAAAATACTAAAAGAATTCTCCACTGGCTTCAGAGACAACCACCTCTTCACCAAACCCACCTCCCTGATTACCAGACTCTCTCCTTACATGGTTCTATAAAATTCAAGCTGATACTTTTTCATCCAAAACCAGCATTTATAAAAGCCTCATTTTAAAAATCTGACTGCTGTGAAACTGCTGCTAAGGGGGAAAAAAGGGATCCTTGGTCTCAGCTGTTGTACCTATGCATCTGGTGGCACTGACAAAACTCAACCCCTCAAGGGCCCCAAAACACATGGATCCACACAGCAGCAGAGGGATAAATCCACTTCCACATCATACAACAGTTCCACGTCAGCACAAATCAGAAGAAAATTGCACACAGAGAAGGTTACTTTGTTTTTTCATCCCTCAGTACCCAAGCCTTTTGCATTCCATTGCCCAGTCCCAGTCTTGGAAACAGCCATCAACTGTCCATGCCTTCCATCACGTGGCAACTACAGCCAGCTAAGGGATCTGTATCCCTGTGGGGCTGTGTCTCCCAAGGAGGATGAAAGGGGCAGAGAAGGAGCATCATGAGCTGCGGCCACAGATCTGCTCAAGGTGGTAGATGTCCTTAGGACAGTCAGCAGACAGGACAAGAGGTGCATCCTCTGTTATCACCACATCATCCTCAATGCGCACACCAATGCCACGAAACCTCTCCGGAGCACTCACATCATCCTCAGGGATATAAATGCCTGAAAGAAGAAAGGGAATTAAAACACACAACACTCTCCAGAGCACCACCTTTCCCTTTCTGCACCACCAGGAGAGTGAGGTTGGACTTTCAGCAACATAACGTGTTTGATCCTGAGAATTTTTAATATGGCAAGTTACTCTCTTTCCTCTCACCAACTCACTGTTGGTGGGCAAAGAAAGGAAACTGTCCCTCTGTGCCTAAAGATAATCAGCACATTAATAAGAACTTCCATAGCTACACCTGGCCTTTTCACACTTCTTGCTCTCAGTATTGCATTCACAATGATGATTTTAACAATGTTCTGAATAGAGAGAGAGCAGAGACAAGCATTAAATATAAGTTTCCAGCTGACAGCTCCAAATCTAGTGACAAGGTGAAAGAAAGGTTCCTCACAGGATGCCTAATTTGCAAAGCTAAGTTGTGAATCCCTGTAAATTGCAGACTGCAATGCTTGAGACACTACCAGTGACTGGTAGAAGTTCAGTGGCATGAACACAGAACACAGTACAAGTGAATCGACCCTGATTTCTGCACTGCAGTTCACCTGTGCTGTACAGCCTGAGCTCTACACTACTCTGCTTCCTGAGTTTACTCCCACTATGTGCTACTTTGGCTATGATTGGGAAGGAAATAGGGTTTTCTAATACTGTAATGACTTTGGGAGGGGAATGACTTAAGGCTTTCTAATAATGCTATAGTTTCCAGCTTCACCAGAAAGGATGTGAATGCTTTGGTTCCAGGACCAGCTAATTATTGAAAGGCAATACTGTTACCCTCACTGTTGCATGTTTTTGTCCACCACTGACTGCTTTTTACCTGGTTCAATGGTTATCACCATGCCTGGCTGGAACGGGATTGATCGGGATATATCTGGGGTGTCGTGAACATCCATGCCCAAGTAATGGCCCACATGATGAGGGCAGTATTTTCGAACAGCCTAAGAGAAGACAGAACAAGTGTCACAGAGGCAGTTAAACACAGCCCAACTTGTTCCAATACAAAAGGGAAAAGAGACAGAATAGTTATGTACTTAACTAGCAGTCTTACTGCCACGCCTAGGCCACCAGGGCCTGCCTTCCATGTACTAGAACTGGATGGCCCTTAAAACCCACCAGGCACCTATTATGAGCACATTGCAGATTGCCTTTCCCCTGCACTGACAAGAGCAGCCCAAACCCATCACCATCTCAGCATGGTGTCAACTTTCAAATCGCTGGGCTTTGCTGCCCAACCCTTCCCATCCCGTAAACATCCAAGCCCTGCACAACTCCCATCAGCAGACCTTCACAACTGGCTGCAGCAAGTACAGCTGCTCCGGGCTGTGAAAGTGGTCTCCTATGCACAACAGAGAAAATGCTGTGCCGATTTCATTCAGTAGATACAGCATGATTTTAATCCACCTCTACAAGGCACGGACACCGCCTCTCCCCTCCCACCATCCTGATCCTCCCTCCCTCCCTCTAAAGCAGGAATCAGCGAGAACGCCTCCCTGCTCCACGCTCCTCATTCCCAGGGACCACAGCACTGGCTGTGCTTCCACCTGCCGGAAGGATCCGGCACGACACCCCCCGTCCGCCGGGGCTGCCATGGCACCGGCACCGCGCACAACTAAATCCGGCAGGAACCTGTCCGGCTGCCAAAAGCCGTAGTGCCGTCACCTGGTTCCGCCATCTTTGCAGTACTGGCATCAGCACTCGTGTAGCTCTGCAGTGAGAGTGAGCGGATAAACTTCTCTAACTGAAAACCAATCCTATTTATCTGCAGGTTCAGCTCTAAGGCAGACCAGTTTCCCAGTCTTGTTCACCAGGTAGCTCTGTGAGTCCCAGTACTGACACAAAACGGTGCAGAAGGGGCAGCAGGTGGAATGACTGAGAATAGGCTGCACCTTTTGGTGGCACTGCAGATTTATGTGATGTTAAACAGACCACAAAAATATGAATAACTGCCTGCAGTCAAGCCTGGACCCAGAATCTTGTGTTAGTGCCCATAGCTCCCTTCAGACTGTGCTCTAAAGCTGTTTCTGTGCTGGCAAGTAATGCAGAGCAATGGGAATGGATCTGCAGAGTGAAACAGCAAGAGCCAAGGAACAAATATTCACACTATGTGCATATAAGACTGGGGATTACTTCAGACCAAATTGTGCACCAAATGGTTGAATCACATCTTGGAGTTTAGCCCTGTCTCAGAGAAATTCATTTTTGTGCTGAGACCAGCCCACAACATGAATTAAAGCACCATGTAGCAGCAAATAGAAGAGACATCCTGAAACCACATTCCTGACCCAAATTAGAGCCCTAAAACTACCCAAGGATAAAACAATCAGGATTAGTAGGAGTAAACTAGAGTAAATAGGTAAACTAGAGTAAAAAAATTGAAGTACCTTGAAGAAATGGCTGTCAGTGATGCTGCTCTGCAGGACACCCAAGTCTTTCAGTTTCTGTCCAATAAGGCTCAGCATGAGGCTGTAGATATTTTCCAGACTCATGCCAGGGGAGCAGAGGCTCAAGCAGGACTTCTGGATATCCAGGACAGCTTGATACAGTTCTGCTTGGGGTTTGGTGAACCTGAAGGCCATTGAGTAAAGGAATATCACACAACTAAATCTCTGTTTCCAAGAGAAAAGAGGTTTTGTCCCCAGAACCTATTCTGGGTACAGATTCAGTTCAAGGATGGAGCAGGGGAAAACCAGAAAGCAGAGCAACTGTCTCCTTGTATGAAAGGCTACACCAGCAAATTCACAACTGGCAGAGCTATGTACACATCAACTGAAACTCCTGTTTTCTTACACACAACTGGAGTCAGCCACAGCTGAATGTACAAAAGCCCTCTCTGCACGTTAAGTATGCTGTAATAGCTGAAAATAGCAAGAATCACATATATTCATGCAGTAATTAATGAGGCAGTGGGGAATACAGCTGAATGATTACTTTATATAATTTGATTACTCTGAAGCAGCACAGAATGGGACATGGTAAAACTACAATTAAACACACATTCAATCCATCAATCATTTAAGAACTTATCAAAATTCTTAAAAAAAAACTTACTGCAGCATACCTTCCATTGACAGGCCAGGTACGTGTGATGTCACTCACATAGCAGGAAAATTCACATCCACCATCTAGCAAGACCAGTTCACCATCCTGGAGAATAACAGGAAAGAATGCTCTGTGGGTCAGTCCAGCTATTAATTGATTTTTCTGTCTGACAGCAGGAAAGGAGGTTATGCTTCTGTTTTCACAATGTAGCTGCAGAAAAGTGAATTCCTTTTGCAGAGTAATACCCCAGGTACTACTGTTTACAAATAGGCTATTCCAGTTGGATTGTTGCTCTGTAAGGTAGTCTCTGACTGTTATGCTTATTTACTGTCTGAACTTTTAAGATGAAGATTTTGGAGTAAAAAAAAAGGCATTTGCCTTGAACTATTCTGCTCTCTGAGACAAGTCCTATTCACACCTGGATCACTTACTCCAGCAAATTCTGCCCATGACTCCTTTCACTAGAAGTTCTCAGCTATAGTGACTGAGACAGAGGGGACTTGCAACCAAAGCATAGGATTTCTGAGCTCCCCACAGGATCACCAACAGCTACAAATTTACCCTTGTCATAGGATATGAACCCCAGCAAAATCACTTTGTATCACAAAATCTAAGAGTGTATCACTGCTGTGAATGCATTGGTGAATAGTTTGTACAACCTTCCCTTTCTCTTCTAGGACTTTCTTGACTGTTTTAATGTATCTTTCTGGATTGATCTGGTGATGAAGAAAAAATTTTTGGACATGTGAATATCCAATACAATTCAAAAAAAGCTGTTCCATATCAATGACTATGTATCTCCCAAAAAGTCACACAGAAGAAAGATAAAGGGCCAGGAACAAAACCACTGCCTTAAAGGGGCTAACTAGAAATATAGCAGTAAGATGTTTAAAACATTTGGAGTAAATTCTCTACAGATTTACACAGGTAGAGATTCATTCCACAGATCCATGACTGTGCCAGCAGACATGATGTGGGACGACCAGGCATAACTGCAGCATGTTAAGGAAAAGATTAAAGCAGCAAAATTTCACTGTTAGTGTTACTTCCAGTGCTAGCTGCTATCATTGTGTACAGTTAAGTGACACAGACACAGCAGATAAACCAGCAGTGAGCAGACCTCACTATCCCACTGAATAGGAAGGCCATTAACTATCCTTTTATATTGTATTTTTAAAATTTTTCAGAATAACTGGTTGAATTCTTTAAAACAAATCTGAAATTACAGCACCTGCCATCTTCCAAGCAATTAAACAAGCTAAGTAACAATTTACTGACTAAGGGAATTCAGCCTGTGGTTCGATTGTTCAGTAAATGCCTTATGCTGGGCTTGTCCTCTTTCTTTAAAGCAGAGCCCTCTAAGTAAAAGACTGAAATGAAACATTCAGATACCTCCCAAATTAGACACTTTGCTAGCCTATTTGGAAACAAGATCTGTAAGAAGCAGCACACAAAGGAAGTGTCAAGTTTATGGGTTTAATATTCTACCTAATAGTTTTGGAAAAAAACAAGAGACAATCATTTAACTGAACAACTTTAACAGAAGCAACTGGAGTTACAGCAGCAGCCTGACCTTGGATGACAGAACAACAAAGGAAGCTTCTTCCTGCCAAAAGCAGTCTGTCATATCTTTTGTACATTTGTCTCTGCAGATCATTTCAAGGTCTGCTAGCATCCCAGCTTCAAGAAAAGACAATGCTAGTGGGAAAGTTTCATTCTGCATTAAGACAGAGGAAAACTATGCTCCTCTGAAAAGTAAATAGTGAGCAGAGCAGTGAGGGAATACTGCCCCTGAAAATACTTCTCTGAATCAAAAGAACTACTGTGAGGAAAGCTGGAGAGAGTTCAATTGAATGAGAATCTTCAAAATAAGACAAAACATGTTCCTCTTCCACTTCTTGACATTTAACACTGATCCGTCCCCTACTTGTTCCCTTTCCCTGCTTTGCTGGGCTACATGGAACCAAAATGCATTTCAGCTTCAGCAGAGCAGGAATGCACTTTGCCCTTATATTGCAAAGCAAGGCCAAGGAACGCAAGTGACAGCAGAAGATCCCCTGCGCCTTTGCCCTACCTGTGACAGTGGCTCCCCTATTTTGTGAGGTCCCCAGCACTGCAAGCTGCTGTGAGAGCAGGCATGTTCACTAAATTATCGGCAACCCTGTCTGCAAGTCCTTGCACTGTTCAGAAAATGCTGCAGCAAGAACTGACAGGGAAGAAAGACAAGCTGAATCTGCCACTGACCAAAGTAAAGTTAACGAAGGCAGGATTCCTTTCTCTCGCTCACTTAAAAAATATGTATTTAAGTGCTTTGATCTGTTCAGTCAAAACAAGCAGCAGCTAGGAAACATAGATTTGTATCACAGCACTGCACTTCAAGTTACTGGACAGCACAAGGGTTACCTTGATGAGCTGATTATTCTTCACATAGTGCAAAGTGTTTGATCTGTTGCCACCAGCAACAACAGGGGGGTATGCCAAGATGTCAGCACCACGAGTCCGGCACTCAAATTCAAACTGGAGGAACAATACAGAGAAGAGGAAACCATTAGTGCTGATTCAGGTGATTAACTGCCCTAGAACCACAATAATTCCTGTCCTACAACTGTTTTCTTAATTTGAACAATACAAAGTGAAACTGGAAAGTGAGTTGACTAAATGAAAGTAGTCTTAAATATTTTTCAAGGACTCTGGAGAAAAAAAATACAGAATCATCCACTTTTTCAACAATTTTTCAAGTCTTTACTGGATCTCCAGGAAGCTCTTTCTGGTACAAGCCATTCAATACTGTCTCAAACATTCACTACATTGGCATATATCCAAGTGAGGATTTGTTCTTATATAAAGTAATGCTCTTATTTGCCATACAACTTCGTGAATTTTGAAAGATCCTATATGTCAGCATGACAATATTCATGGTTTGCTTCTGTCTTTTAAAATTGCAAAGTACCAGTATATTTACAGCAGTATCTATTTTTCATGACTGTTAAACTAAGAAGGTTTGAAAGCATGCACTACCTTGATGTCTGAGGGGATAGAAGAAAAAAGCACCATAAGCCTCAAGATCTTTACCTTTCTTGAATGATGAAGCTGATGAAAGCATGGAAATGAACAAATTTACATCTATAAAGACCCTCAACATGTTAATAGCATGTCTTTTCTATGGTTACCAAAATCACATGGGACAGAACACTCCAGGATGCCTACATGGAGCAAAGGTTTTAGGATCATGGTCTGGACTGAAAAACTGACCTGTAAAATACACTTTAATTAAAGTAGTTTTTTCAACTCAGTAGTGCCAGTGCCATGTCAGCACAGGCCCATCCATGTCGTAACAGAGCGTGAAATCCTGCTGATGTTTCTTGAACAGGTATCTCACTGGAATCCCTTACAAAGTTCCTTATCAAATGTGCAGGCCAATTAGTCCTTATTTTGTAACTGAGAGGCATCTAAACTGCTTCAAGATCGCTGGGGTAATCTGATGTAGTAAGGGGCTAGAGGCAAGAGAAGCAGGCTTTACAAAAAGATGTTATAACTACTTAAATTTTGTACAATGGACTTGTACTATAGAATAAGGTGAAAACTTTACTTCCAATTGTTTAGCAGGTTTTGCATTTCAATATAGTACAAAAAGACATCAATAGAAGGAAACTTAGACAAATGCTACATTCCTTAAATAAGGGTACAGGAAGTACAGCTGAAGAATTCCTCACACTGACACTTCTGTATGTCCAAGAAACCACAAGGGTTGAGTGAATAAATGTGCTACAGTGGGAGACAGATGATAAAGAGACCTGACATTTCTGGTTTCCTGGAAGGATAACCAACATCCAGCCCTTCTATCTCACTTCCAGCTACAAAGTACTCACCTTTGCATACAGAAAGGCTTCATCCACAGGGGTTTTACTGGCAAACATAGTCTCTGTGAAAGCCTATGAAAAATAAGGGACTTTCAGTTAGCAAAGGAGCCTGAACTGTTTTTTTTTTCACCTGTTGTCTCTTGAGGAAGGCCCAAAATCAGCTGGCCCAGAACCAGAGGGTTTCACCATTTTCTTTGGTGAAAATGCTGTCAAGACTAGAACCAGTTAAGATGCATTCCTCCCTGTGAAACTGTATTTAGGGGATGACTGACTCTAGTTTTGTATTAAAAAAAAAAAAAAAAAAAAAAAAAAAAAAAAAATTAGATGATTGAGGCTGATCCCATGGTTTGGCATTTTAGAAGTTGTCTCACCTGTGGATTCCCTCGGGTATAATAGGATTGCCTTATGCAGCTTTTCCTTCAGAGAAAGACAACCTGTACTTCTCTTTTCTACTTGGCTATTTATTTTAATAACATTTATGAAACATTAACTACATTTGAGGTATCTGTCAGATTTGTTTAGAAGTGACCAATGAGTTCAAAAGGTATTTGAGGGTGAAGGGGGAATGCAGACACGTTAATAGGAAACATCGTCATAAAAATCCTGTTTTCCTCAAAATAAAAATAATAGATGGGAAAGAAAATTACTTTGGAAAGCAGAGAGGAAGCTGGGAAGGCAGTGAAAAGGCTAGCCTTTGCTTTTAAACAAAATCTAACAGCTGCTGGCTTTTCTTCACTAGAGTTGTGCTAATTGAGAGACTGGTAGACCAAGCAGTCTTCCAGTTTCCCCTTGTCCTGTGGAGGAAGCAAAGCCCAGCCAGTGGCTGAGACACAGCAGTTCAAAAACAGATTAGACCAAAGCTCTCCTTCCAGCTCATGTCACCTCACCAAGGGAATGCACTGGTTCATTAGGGGAACACACAGCCCCATTACCTCTGCTGTCACCCGGCCAGCTATCTTCATCCTCTCAATCTCTGCAGGGGATTTGATCAACCGAAGGTTCTGCACGAGATGTCGAACGGCCTGGATGCGGTTTTTGCTCCGAGCTTTTATGTCAGCCAGGGGCTGCATGTAGTCAGAGTGCAGCTCTGCATGCACTGGTTTTCTCAAGTCATACCAAACCACATTGGATTCACCTGGAATGCAAAACAAAAGTTGACACTCAAATAAATGCAGACATGTTCTCCACATAAGAAACTAACTCACTCCTCCTAAATGACATCTGTTGTTGTATTTGAGAATAATTTTCTCTGAATCTATATTGACAGACTATATAGATACTTTCACTGTCACAGAATACCAGCAATCTCTTCTAAATTTGGAAGATTACCAATTCATAGCGTATAGACTGGACAACTCCCCACTTCTGGGCAAATAATGGGGCTTACAACCATCACTGAATACATGTATCTGGCTCAGATCCATTCAGAGTTCACCTGTCAAAGTTGCACTTGTGTAAGCCAAGCAGCCATCACATCACAGTGCACCTTCTGAATCCTTCTCCCATTCAACCTGTCCACACTGACCATGGAAAGCAATTCACCTTTTTGCATGGAATGAAGACCATTACCAACAACACCTCAAGACACTTGGGGAAACAACTCCTTATTTCAGCCATTCAAAGAAAATGAGCTTACTGAGAACAGACACACTCACAGTGGAAATTTATTCAGAACATCAGTTAAAATCAACATTCTCCTCATGGAACAATTTAAATGCAAATGAGTATAAAAGCCATGGTGAGTCACTGTTGATGTCCACCATGACCCTCCTTCTTTGGTGAAAGTAACCGCACAGAAAGTATCTAAGAAACTGGGCATTCATTAAAGAGTATTGCCCTTAGCTGACTTACTGCTTTTCATGGACCTCTCCCCCACAGAATTAAAAACTTCTGACTCCATTTTAATTTTGATATTCCAAACTTCCATGAATGATCTATAACTTGAGAGGTGCCAAACCATGCCATATGAATTCAGTGTTCCCTTTGTTATTAAATTAAGAAAACCAGCAATTAATGACCATAGTCATCCTCTGTGCTTTCCCCAACTATACACATCTCATACCTTGCCTTGTTTTCTTTTTCAAGCTAAGTAGGTTTGTTCAGCCTGTATCTCACACACATTTCATGCTTTCTTTGATCATCCTTTGCCCTGTGGCTTACCCATTTTCAAGACATCCTTTTTGAAACAAAATAACTGATTCCAATATGGTATTTAATACTCAAAAATTCTCTCCCTCTAGTTGTGTGACCCCTCCAAAGTCACACTTGCCCTTATTATATTGTCATGAGCCTTCTTCAGCTTTATTTTATACTGCATTTAAGTTCTTCCTGGATTATAGGTATTGAGGCTACATAGTGATAGGAGGGAGATGCAAAAGAATATTTCTAAAGGACAGCAATGTTAGTATTTCATGGGCAAGTAATCATCTAGCTAAATGTGAGTGGACTAACAAGCTCCCTGTGTGGATCATTTTCCAAGTCTACTATGAATAAAAAGTGTTCACGTTTCCTGTATGTTATCTGGTCCTGACTCTGTCAGCAAACAGATATGACTAAAACAGAAACATGGTCTTGCTTATCCTGTTCCTTAATATTTCAGAGATATGCAGACTGGCATTCACATGGATACACATGAAAGTCATAAATTTTCAAAACTACATATCCATTGGTGACCCTCAAAGAGCTAACACAAACTTCCAACTGCCTTTGCCACAGCCATACTCCTTGTCATTCTCAAGTTCATTTTAGTTTCAAAGTGATGTCACAGACCACCTCCCAAACCTGACCCATTCAGACTCTGCAAACCACATCCTCATCTCATTCCCTCTCTATTTTTTGTTACCTTTCAGCTTGGCCACCAGGTGCCTGAACTCCTCAATGGTGTAAGCTTCATCTACTCCTGTGAGAGCAATTGCCCCATCTGGGCCTGATCTGGGCCCATCCCACAGCTCTCGATTTGGATCCCTCTTGGGCACAAAAAGTATGGATTTGTGAGATGGCAGTGCTTTGCCAGGAATGCTCTGCAGCACCAGGATGCTGTCAGGCTCCTGAAACCCACAGAGGTACAGGAAATTAGTGTCCTGGTGGAAAATATAAGGGATGTCATTGCTCATGTAGTATGTGGGGTTGGAGAGCAGAATCACTGTGTGGTCCAAACCGTCCCAGCCTTGGGCTTCCTTCTGGATCAACACCATCAGTTTGTGTCGGCGAAGAGCGTATTCCACCTGTGACAATCCTGGGGTTACCTCTCCTGTGAATACAAAACAAATCAGATGCAGAAATTCAAGGCACTAAGGGTATTTTACTAGTCACATGCCTGATTCCTGCCTACTCTCTGATGCCTTACATGTGCATGGCTTCTTTGTAACCCCTCACAAGCCTTTTCCTTGCTCCTCTTCAGCTTCTCTCCCTACAGCACATCCTCATTCAGGCTGCTTCTCCATCATGCAAAGACAGACACTGGTTTTAACCAATTGGATGTTGTGTCACATATTTCTGTGCAAAGGTAGAAACCACAAAACCTGGTAGATTTAAACAAACATCCAAATGTTTGCAGAGAATGTGTAAAAAAAAAGAGGAAGGGGCAAGGCAAACTGAACTTTGACTGCTAAAACTAAAAGCGTTTTACAGCATGGACATTGAACAGAAGTTTGCCTCCTGAGGTTGAGCATTAATTTCCTCAGATAAAGCTAGAATGTTTGTTCAAATACACACTAAGTCAACTCATAAAGTGACTATTTCTAAACCACAAGGGGCAGATTGGGTGTCAGAGATTCTGGGAGATCAGGAAGAAGAACAGAGGTTGCAGAGTCTAACCAGTCACAAGATTCCAGGCAGAAACAAACCACAGATGACTGCAGGCTGCCATCAGACTCCTGTTAAGGGAAGGGATCTTCTCCAGGGCATATGTAGCTTTTGTCAATATTTAACAATTCAGATTTTTCAAAAGTTAAATACTGTATTTCTAATAACACTAAGCAAATGATCTCTCAGATGAAGGCACTGTTTCAACTGCTCCAGTCACAAAAGACATGAAGTACAGCAATCAAGATACTCACCAAAACAGGACTGAAGTTCAAAGGACAACCAGCAACAGCTGAAGTATGTATTTTTAAAATTGTGAGACTCCCTAATTATGATCTAAATTATGATCTAAATTAATATAAGAGCCTTAATCAGTATCTTTGGCTAATACCCTACCTTAACGTAGGTTGAGTTTTGATACTGTTTGTTAACTTTCCACTTTCATAATCTTTTCTTCCTATTTCATGTATTACACAGTAGCAATTCTAGAACAAAAATTGACATTTGACTTGTACTGCAAGTAGATTCTTGCATGAGTGCAGTGGGAGGGGAAATTCTATTTGCATTAACTTTTACACTTTTTCGATTATATGCTCAATACCTATTAGATGAAATAGTCTTTAAAAAGAACCAAACAAACCCAAAAGCCCCACCACATTTATTTTACTCTGTGAATGTAGAAATGACAAGAGAACACAGAAACTGTTTCAATGCAATCTGGCCTCACAATTCCACAATGTTATACTGCAAATTTCCTATGTTCCACTGCATTCCAGTCAGCTTTTTAACTGCCACAGTCCAGTGAATTTCAGAAGCTGCAATGGGGTGAAACATAGGGATCCCAGCTGTCTTCCAACTTTGAGGCCTGGAAATTCTCTTTGCATCAAAGGCATTTGCTTTTTAAAACAATAATTGCAATAAAACAATGTCATATTATTTTAAGGACACCACCTCTACTTTATTAAATGGAAAAATACTTTGGATAACTAGAATTCACTTCCACTGCTTTGGCTGCACTTTAAGGAATCCACCTCATTTATTATGAGCTGTCAATGAGTGCCCTAAGCAACCTGACCTAATGCTGAAGTTAGCCCAGCTTTGAGCACAGGAGGAACCTGTTAACTGTGTGAGGCTCCTTCTGACCTGAATTATTCTACAATTAAATACAGGGGTTTATATATATGCACACACACGCACAAATATTCATCTGTTCTCCCTTTATACCCACCTATGGAAGAACACAGAATATTTTCCTAGACATATTCCTGAATATATTTTTGCTGCAATTTTTGTTTGTTTTTTAGATTTAATTGTGGTGATCTCATGCCTACATGCTCATTTTCATGCATCTCAAAAAAATGCACAACCTTGGCTTCTATCACTACTGTCTAACTTCATAGCCACAAGCTTCTTTTTGTCCTTCTCCTCATATTGAATATTCCTGTGAACAGGGCACATCCTTTAGACAACTGGCGTCCATCTATCAGTGTCCCTCCCCATTCACCTTTGCTGAGCTGCACCTTTGTTTTGTGACTCACAAGACATGGAATATGAACCATTCTGACAGTTCAGCTTGCACAAAAGATTCCTTCTTAATAAAAACCATATTTATTTGCAGGACAACGAGTCCACAAAATGCCATGGCCAAAAAAGGTCTGCAACACCTAAGTAAACAACCCTGAGTACACTATGAGAAAAAAGAAAGAAGCTATCAAAGCCATCACAAATGAAGGCCTATTTTTGGAATCAGTATCATCTCAGACAGGGAAATTAGCTACTAACTATAATTACTGGCTAATGAAAGTAGTCATAAACAGCTGAAACCACAGACAACTCTATAATGCAGCAAATCAATACACTCAGAAAAATGGAAACAGGAAAATATCAATGACCGGCTCATGCTGGGCCCAAACCTCACCTGGTTTGAGCAGATGTGGGTGTGTGAAGGGGCTGGGCTGCCCCAAATACCGGTTTGGAATCTTCTTCTGCTGGGCAGGCTGGATGGAAAATCTTCGGAGAGCACATGACTTGCAAACTGGAGGAAGAGAAATGCACCATGTCAAGGTAAAAAAAAAAACCCAAAACTTTCCAGTTAGGAAACTGCAGAACTGTGGGCTAGTCATCAGACTCATAGCAGCATTCCTTCACTTATATGACATAAATATCCCTCCTTAACTTCTCCATTTGCTGTGCATCACAATAGTTTATGAAACAATGTGCACATAACTCAACTGACAAATATTCATGGAACAGATAGAAATAAACAAATAGATGATAAACCTGACAACCCAGCAACAAAACCCAGGAAGCTCTGTTGGTTCGCACATCCCAATTCATACAAAAGTTGTTCATGAGGCACTCAGCACTCTCCCTCCCTTACTTCCCTCAAACACCACAGGGCTCCACGCACGACACCTGTATATTGTCTCTTCTCAGCTATGTCTTCAAAAATTTTCTCTCACCTGGAACAATTATAGAGTTTTTAAGGCTTTTCCACTGCTGTTTTTTACTAATAATGCTGCAAAGAAACCATCAAATAAGACAGGTTTACACAGGATTTTCTTCTCCTGTCTGGAGGATACCCAAGAGTCCCTGTTTGTGTATTGACCTTCCATGGCAGCAGCATTGGCCAAACGGAACAGTTATGAATCCCACTTCCAAACCACACACAGCCAAAGCAGGTGAGTTTTAAAAACAACTACAAGTATGCATTTGTGAGCTGGGAATGGGCACAATAAGACAAAATCTAAAATTAAAAATGAATTATCAGAAACTTTAGAATTCCTAGTCACAGCCTTTTGCAGCTGGAGAAGTGCTTGTGCCTGAATACAAATCATCCAGACCTGTAGGAAGAAGAGGGTAGCCAGAAGGTAAGTTCAATTTGATGTTTTGGAAAATGGTTGCTCTTTATGTTACTATATGCCTACTAGAAAACCAATTTGTGCTGCCATTCTTAGAACAAATACTTTTAACCTTTCACCAGCATAAGCAAGGATAACACAAGAAAACATCTGCCTTTCAGGTAGCTGAGACTCCGAGGCTTACAGCAAAACATACAGACCGTGGATTTGCTGTGGGAACCAGTATCATTAGCCTCTAATTGAAGATCATTTATGCGTGACAACCAATAGTCATAACACGACGCGTTCACTGTGTGATGCTTGACTGGAGACCCGGGCGGTGAAATGTAACTGCAGTATTTTGTGCAGCCTAGTTTAAATTGGTGTTTCTACTGTTTTTCCCCACACACACAGCAGACAAACAGGACAGCTCGCAACCAGACGGACACAGTGGGCATTAAATAAAGCAACACCTTGAAGGCAGCGAGGAGCTTTCTACCGTTGCTTTATTATTCAAGTTACTGCCTGTTCTTTCCTAGGATTCAGCCCTGACCGGGGCTGCCACTGCGCCGCCGGCCAGAGCCGCTTTCCCGCGACCCGAGAAGCACAAGCGGGGCTGTAAGCTGCGATAACCGGGTGTCGGTACCGGAGCCGCGGGCGGTGCGGGGTGTGGGGGAGGAGGGGTGTCTGACCTGCGGCGCCGCGCCAGCCCCGGGCCGCCAGGACAAGGCCCCGCTGCGGGAGGCGCGACATGGCCGGGCCGCACAGCGCATGGCGGGGCCTTCCTGCGCCGCGCGCTGACACCATCACGGCGCGCGGCCCGCCGCCAATGAGCGGCGCCGCGCCGGCTCGGGAGCGCTCGGGGCCGCCTGCCGTGCCCGCGAGGGGGAGCCCGCGGCAACGGCAACAGGGGAGCGGCGCCGCACGGGGCGGAGCGCAACTGCCAGGCCATGGCTGCCGCTTCCAGAACGTTTCCCCCCCACGCCGCGGGGAAATGATCGGCGTGGGCGGGGCCTCGGGAAGGCGTGGGAGGGGTGGGCTGGAAGGTTCCACGGCGCCGCGCAACGTTTGTGGGCGCATTCATGGAGCTTATGGGCGGGACACCGTTTGGCTTGGGCGGGGTCACTGGTGGTAGGCGGGACCAGACCAGTTATAGGCGGGACCAGATCGGTTGTGGGCGGGGCCTCTGGCGGGCGGGGCGGGCTGGAAGGTTCCGCGGCGGGTAGGCGGGGGAACGAACGCGTCTGGGCCGCTGCCGTGCCGCCATGGACTCGCGCAAGCTGAGTGAGCTGCGGGCCTTCGTCCGGCTGTGCAAGCAGAACCCCGGCCTGCTGCACACCCCGGAGCTCGCCTTCCTCCGCGAGTGGGTGGAGAGGTCGGTCCCGGGCCGCGGAAGGAGGCGGCCGTGAGGGGCGAGGGGGGAGGGGTGTTGTGGCGCGGGACGCGGTGAGGGGAGGGGGGCGTGTCTCCTGAGCGCGTGCCGGCGCGCGGGCGCGCCGCGTGGCCGGGCCGGGGGCGCGCAGTGTCCCCCTCACGGGTCCGCTCCGGTCCCGTCCGCCCTGCGGCCTTCCCGCCCTCTCCTCCCCTTCCCGCTGGGATTACTCCTGCCGCCTTAAAAAGCCTTAATTCATTTTTTGTTTTGTTTCGTTAACTCTGGCTATTCCCATTGCAAAAAGCCTGCCCCCCGGCCATCTCAATGGCTGAGCTTTCCAGGCTGGAAAGCCCCAGAGTGATACTTACTGAGCTAATTCTCGCATTACGCAGCAGAGTTGGCTAGCCTGTCTTAAAAAGGAGCCGAGTTTGTGGGGAGCTGAGTGACGTTGGTTTACATCCTGGTACCCAAAAGCACAAAATACTTGGCAGCTATGTAAAAATACCTGTCCGAAACGTGGTTTACTCTTTGAAGTTTAACGTCTCAAAGGTAGTCGAATTCTCCGCTCCTTGTGAACCATTTAGGTGCCTGCTGTTAGCGCTGTGTGAGCGGGGCCTGCCATAACAGATGCTTCCCAGATAAAAATTCTCTTTGGGTTCCACCCGGAGCGCCCTGAAGTACGAGACTGGAAGGGTTGGGATTCTTTGCAGCTGGCAGAGAGCCCACAGAACCCCTGTGTTCAGTTACGGTGCCTGTGCTTGGCTTTTATGAGTGCTGCGCTAAAGAACTCTTGGGAAGTGAGGGATATACTTTCAGGTGCGCATGTTAAGCAAAGAGAATTTAAAAGATTTTTATCTAGTGACAAGCTGGGATTTGTTTTAGAAAATTTGTGTTAACCTTAAGCAGGATTTTTTGTGTGTATATATATATACAGAGAGAGAGAGAGAGAAGTAGACACTGGCATTTCACAATACATCCTATAATGAAAATGGCTACAATGAAGTGTTTATTCATGGGGTTTTTTCAGTGATATTTAAATTTTTTATGCATCTGAAAAATACTGTGCTTGTAAAGCCACTGGTATTTAACTGAACTTGGCTTTGCAGTACTGACAGTAGATACACCTCTGCCTAGGAAGGAGATGGATGTCTGTCTCATCCTATTGCAGGTCTTTTATTCCTTTTGCTGTTGCATAAAATACTTCAGTAACTTACCTTAGGCTTCTTCCAGTCCTTCTCTTGGGTAAATCTGAAGGTGTGGACAGGCTGCTTGAAGAGGGAGAGGAAAGAGGAAGAACACTGACTTCTTTCTTTTTTGCATAAGAAAGTGTTAGGGAATGGAATGATGACCATCTGACTTTCTCCATGTTAATGGGAAGGGCTTTAATTTCCAGGTTAATTTTTAGAATTTATTGGTGCTTGTCTTATTAATACAGTAATTGCATTTAGAGCCATGAAATGTTTTTTACATGTAAAATCTTCACTGAATGTCTTTATCTCAAAAGATAAAAAATACTCTTTTAAGTTTTCTGAGAGTTTTCATATTTAAGGTAAATATTTACCTAAGTAATACACTTGGATAATGGTAGTGGTACCCAAATTACTTACCATTCACACGTGTCTGGAATTCTGGGGGGGTTCCCTCTGCCTTTACATAATAGTTTTGTGTGCAGTAGAACTGTTAAGTGCCTGATCATTCTTTGGAAACTGCTTCAAACAGCATGGCCTGCCTTCAGGTGGGAATAAACTCGATAATTCTTATATCTCTGTCTGGCTTACCTGTCTTAATCTGAAAGACATAGTTTGTTTAGCTAGGTAGTGTTAAGAGTGATTAGAAGAATGACTATATTATACTAAAATCCATCATTTAATTTTTTTACTAAAATTCTGCTAATTGCTTTGATTCATTTTTTTCCTTAAACCTAGTGATTCTAATTTAAATTTTGCTAACTACTCATGAAGCCAGAATGGGATGCTTTATTTCTTATTGGCTGTTAATTTTGCATCAGTAACCTTAAGTCTTACCTGTTTCATTCACTTGTTGTTTTCTAACTCTTGTTCTGCCTAGCTGTTGTATTTAACTTCTGTATTGATCCTCTTTGCAGAGAAAGCATAGGGTAGTGTGTGAGTGTGTTTGGAAAGTGTTTTGACATTCCTTTTATCAAGCCCATTTTTCATAATTGCATAAAAATACAAATGTTTTACTTGAATTATTATGAAATGAGTCATTAAAGGAAACACATTTCAAAACCCTGCGACTGAACAATAGCAATCTTTAAAAATAAGCCACAGAATCCCTAATTGATGAATAAGGCCTTTTGCCTTTTTTTACTTTTTTGTTCAAATAGGTTTTACCCTTTTGAATTCATGGTAATCCAATTTCTCTCTGAAGATAATTTTGCTGTCAATAATAAAAGTGTTGCAGAAATCACATTTGCAGTTCTTCCAACAAGTCATAAATGTGACACTTTTCATGGCCCTGATGAGTGGAAATGTGCAGTCACTGTTGCAATGGAGTCCTGACAACTCCCAGTTGTTACTGGCATCAGACACTAAACTCTTTGTGTGCCTTGTGTGTGTCTGTGCTTTTTCTACAGCTCAGTACCTGCCTTTCCCTACAAGAGTGTCTTGTGTTTCCATATACTGCTGAGGTTTAATGCATTCCAAACTTTGCATATATCCCTGCTGTGCATTCATTCTTTGTTATCAAATACTGGGATAAGAGATTTTAGAGTAACTTGCTTTTGAGTTGTTCTGGGATTATAACTATAGTTTAAATAGAGATCACCAGGACAGCAAGAATATTTTCACGTACTGTGAGTGAAACAGTTTAGCCTTGGCAGTTCATGAAATAGCATATTATGAAACATGCATGTATATTAGTA
Source organism: Molothrus ater (assembly GCF_012460135.2). Taxonomy (NCBI): domain Eukaryota; kingdom Metazoa; phylum Chordata; class Aves; order Passeriformes; family Icteridae; genus Molothrus; species Molothrus ater. Next base: position 49,284,473 of record NC_050482.2, read on the forward strand.
AACATTTCTCAAACTGAACTAAACTTGGGTATTTTTGGAGGGATATGAAGAATGCAGAGGAGACTGACTCATTTGTTTCAGTCTTGAGGTGATTTAAGGTTTCGGACTTACAACCAGCTAATACCATGGATGTTAGCTATTAACTCTGTTAAAATGCTTTGTAATTTGTAGTTTTCTTTTTCTATGCAGAAGGAGAGTTCCAAGACTTCACTAGATGGTCCCTGTAGTCCTCTCCTTGGTTTCTAGAGACTAATAGAGTTATGTGTTCTATTGTCAGCCTACATGGGCAAAAATTTAGGAGGAACTTAGGAATTTAGTTAGTCCATGTTTTGTGTTTTCTGCCTGGCTGGGTAATGATTTCTCAGACCGCAGTTGTTTAGTCCTTGCAGTATAACTTTGATTAGTCACTTTAATGTCAACATCCCAGGGACACAGAGATTGTTGTGATAGCTTCAGAACATGCTGATGTTTGTCACTTGTTGGGGTTTTGTTGGTTGGATGGTTGGTTGGTTTTGGGGTTTTTTGACAGTTTTTTTTTGTGTAAATGAGAAGCAGTTTTATGCTGTTCGCTTGCCTTTCGCTGCAGGGCCTTGTGCCAGGACCTGTCAATCTTGTCAACTCCTGCAACTCCTTTTACCCTTTCTCCCCCATTCATCCCTATCTCTGTCCTCTTCTGCCTCATTCTGGGTTTTTTTCAGCCAGTTTGAGGCCTGACTCTGAGGTGCTCCTGAGAGGAGGAAGGAAAGAGGGGAGAATGAACTTCAGTAGCTTGACTTAAGAAATTATAACTTGTCATCCTTGGGATACAGTTTTGTGTTGCACTAATTCCTGAAAGCAGATAGTCCTACATCCTTCCAATTCCTCCTGCCCAGCCCTGTTTAGTCACCTCCTCCTCTCCCTTCTATCCCATCTAACCAGCTGTGTGGGGCTCCAAGGAGTTGTTGAGTTCATGGAAACATTTTTATTGAAAACCATCAGTAGGTGGAAATGTGGGGCAGGGGATGGCTTGGAATGCTATTCCTTGTGGTGTGCTGTCATAGGTATGATTAGATGTTCTATCTAAGAGCTGGAGAATCCAGCATCTGCTTATTCCTGGCTGCTAATCAAAGTCAGTAGCATGTGGAAGTTTATTCTATATTGACAGAATGCTGTCTCCACCAAGATTGCTCCTTAACTGTGGTGAATGAGAGGCAGGAATATTACAATGTGTAAGAGAAATTATTTTTTTTTCTAGGCAGTAGGGTTTTTTAAATTAAATAGGCATTTTAGGTTGTTTTCTTTAATTATTTGACCTCTGTTAAAAAAAAGTTTCTAATCATAATATCTGGTTTTGATTCAAACATAAGTTACATTTAAAGGAGAAAATCCATTTGGGCCAAGAGGCAGCTTTTCCTTGTGAGAAAGGGTGGGTGGGTGAAGGGTGTGATGCAAGTGAGTACAAGTCTCAAAGGAGTTGTACAACAGTGTGCATTGCACTACACTGAGAAAAGTGTGGAGGATGTGTACTCTATTTACTGCTTTGCCAGTGAAATGGATCATCATGTTTTGTGTTACAACAAGAAGCTGAGATTATCAGGATTTGAATCAATAAAATACATGCCACTATTTTGATAATCTTACTGTTTTGTTTTGTCTTTTCTCTGTTTTGCTGAAAAGTATGGGAGGCACAATACCACCTGCTCCAGCCAATGCCTCCACGCAGGAGACAAGTAAGGTGAGATATGAAGAATTTATCACTGAAAAATGATGCTGGCAAAATTACTGAGAAGCAGAAGGGGAAAATTTGCTGTCAGTTTTCAGTCAGAGAGGGTGAATGTGAGAGTTCAGTGTGAAGCCTGCCCATTGTGTTTTAGATAACTTGTTACAGATGGCTTCCTAGTTAATTTCAAGTGTTATCATGCTCCATTTCCCTAATCCTGAATGCCTGATGTTCTCTGTAATGCAAATGCTATACAGAGTCTTGATTTTTTTTTTATTGTTTGTTTTCTCTTGTCTGTTTAGAAACCATTTCTCTAGTCATTAGTGGATTATATTATAATCTTTTCGTGAGAAGTATTAACGAGCATGATAAGTAATGAAGGGATCAGTAGAACTATCAAATTTTTAAGGCAGTATTGTAGAAGATGTTGGCTTTTGTTGATTCGTTTTAAGGGAGAAAATAAATTTGCCTTGTAGATATTTATATCAGGATATTTTCAAGTTTGAAATACTTTCGGAAGAAAGATGTTTTTTAACTTTTTAACGAGACAGTGGGTGCTGGAATTACTGGCCAGTTAGAGCAATATGGAGGGATTGTGTATAAGTACTGAATATAGTCTGTGACAAGAGAAGTATAAAGACAAGCAGCTTGTATCTATGATAATAGACAGGTTGTGCTAAGTTATGGAATTCAGATGAAATTTAGTTAGAAGTCAATAAAACGTTTGAAATTTTTGAAAAAATATCTATGTAGAAGTGGCAATAATCTCAGACCTTGGCAAATGAAAACAATATTTAAACCACTGTCATCAGCTTATTGTTCCCTACTAAAGGACATTAGCTTAATGGTATTAAATTGAGAGAATTTTCGATCCAGAGAATATGTGAGGGAAGGCAGGAATATTGGAAGGGTTTGTTAGTAATCACTGCAAAACTGGATCTGAATTGGATGTTATTTGGATTATTTGGTTTTGGTTATTGAATTAAAAAATTTGAAGGACCAGCTTTACCAATAATAGAAGCTCATAAGTCCCGATTTGGGCTCTGAAATATTTGCATACATGATAGGTTTAATCTGAGAGGAGGGAAAAGGAGATTCGTATCTTAAAAATAAAATAGTTCAGCTGTACCACAATCTGATTTCTCAAAGACATTGTTATTTTTGAGAGTGGAAATAGATCATTGGTCAGAAATAATGTGTGCTTACAAATCTGTGTCTCTCTCAGGGCAAAGCAGAGGAACACCCAGAGGAGCCCGTTAAACCACCTGAACCAGAAAGTGAAGAGAGCGACTTAGGTGGGGAAAATAGTGACTTGATTGCATTTTGCCAATCTGAGAATGATTCTGAAAATCCTGTCTCTGTAGATGGAGCTTAGTCTTGCGTTTTGTTCTTCCCCCAGAAATTGATAATGAGGGAGTGATTGAACCAGACAATGATGACCCTCAAGAAATGGGAGATGAAAATGTGGAGGTAAGTAAATCTTCAATGTAGCAGTAGGAAAGATAGGAGGCTTTGAGTGTAATCAAGGATAGCAGTTGAGGGAGGATGAATACTTTATTATCTGTGTAACCAGCTGTTGTTTTGTCTCATTTTCTTCTAAACAGAAAACTAACTGGCTTAAAATCACATTCTTTTCCTTTTCAAGGTTAGAGTCAATCAAAAAGTTCCATGTGGATGATCAGGTCAGAAAATGCCAAAGAAGTTTATCAAAACACCCATGCAAACTAGATATGTAGAATTCTACCATTATTCAACTTAACTTTCAAGTCTTTTATAGCTAAAAATAATGTTGACTAATGTCTTCAAGCTGAAAACAAAGGTTTTGTGGGGTTTTTTGACCTATGATTTCAATGCAAATTAAAATGAAGGTTCTGGAATTGGACAACTGAAGCATTTTCTCCATTGGTGAAGTCTTAGTGTGGTAATTTTGGCCTGGACTCTACAGCTTTTGGGGTTTGTGTGTGTGTTTTTCATTTTATTTTGTTAGGTAACTGAAGAGATGGCGGATCAAGCTAATGAAAAGAAGATGGAAGCAATAAATGCTCTCGGTGAAGGTGATAAATTGTTTTTTAGTACTTATTCAGGGACATTTGTTTTGGTTTTCCTCTTATAAAAAAGCAGGTGAATATCTTGGACCATTATGAATGCTTTTGAGGAGGAGGAAACATACTTCTTGTTCGATACCCAAAATTATCTAGAGCTTGAAAGTTCTTCAAGTACTGTTTTTCCAATGTAGCCATAGTTTGGGAAAGGTGGAAGGGGGAAGGAGGTACTACAGCATCTTAATTACAAATTGGTCATGATGATAATTCCCTCCATATTATGTTTAGTGTCTTTAGTGGTTTGTCTTAAAGTAGTGAAAAGGGTAAAGATGTGACATTCTGTTTGATTGCATTCAAAGTTAAATATACAAATTTAACTGGGAAAATATCTATTCTCCTCAAGCATTAATTTCGGAGTTTGTACTTCTGTAACACAGCAAGATGGAGAAAGTGATTTTTCTTTGTTGCTAATCTTCTATCTAAGAAGTGTTTAGGCACATAACGCTGTGTAAGGCAAGTTTGGGAATTCAGATGTTATTTCATTACATAATCATTGAAACTTCACTGGTACTTGTATTTAGGGGACCTTCAGAAGGCTGTTGACTTATTCACAGAAGCTATCAAGCTGAATCCTTGTTTGGCCATCTTGTATGCCAAGAGGGCAAGGTGAGTCATAACCTAGTGATTTTATGTCTCTGCCTGTTCTGTTATTCTCCTTAAGGAGCCTAAGTATAAGGCAACTTTGAGGATCTGTGTAAACTTCAACCACAGGAGGGAAAGGAAAGTGTTCATTTCATGCAGTTTCTCTTCTGTTTGACTCACCAGATTTGCTGTAGCAGCCATATAAAGAATCTTGGTAAGAGAGTAAATAACAGAATAGTGCTCCAAAATGCATTGTAGTAACATTAAGGACACTTTGCAGGAGGCACCCTGGCAGTCATGCTTGCACTGCCTGAGTTAGAACTGAAGCACCTTTGCAGCTACATCCCCCACACTCCCAGTCAGATCAGGTTTCCTTACTGTCTTGACCCTGGGTTTCCCAGCAGACTCTCAGACATCTGGATTCTTAAAATAATTTAATCGTGGTGCAATAACAAATTAACAGCTTGAGCTGGTGCCTCTGAGGAGGGATTCCATACAAAGAAAGCCCTGGGCTTTTATACCTTCACAGTCTGTGCTTGTGAAAGTCTGAGATCATGGGCTCCTGCTGTGTCTGAGTGTCCAGTCACCTGGCTGGGCCACAGGTCCCTGTGCAAAGGTTGACACCAGTTCTTGCCCGGGGCTCTCACCACCTGGAGTCCAATCTTCAGCTGACACTGCAGCTGCACATGGAGTATTCCTGCACTGAAAGTATTCCTCAACAATAGTGCTTTTGGTATGTTGAGGTAGAATAATGCTGGGTTACAAACACTTCTAAAATCTGAAGTGTGTTGTAGGATTAAGATGATGATTGAAATGACACTGTTTAGATGCAAACTTAGATAAGAATCCTGTGAATTCTCTCCCTGTTGTACCTACTAAATGAATTAGTTAGTAGAACAGGTTCTGTTCAACAGTCATATGTTTGAACAGGATGCATCTGTATCTCAGCCCATTCTTCACCCCCCTTACTGCTGCTTACATCTACCAGACTGCAGATGATGCTTTGGGAACTTTCTAAATTCATAATGAACAAACATCTTTATCTTCCTGATTCTTCAGGAAGGCTTGACAAGTATGGGTGGCAGAAGGAGATTTTTTTTTCTGTTCTTACACAAAGGACCACTAATCATGGATGATATGATAATTAGTGGATCTTTCCCATAGCAATTTTATTCAAAGAGAACATAAACTTTCATAAGATTAATTAGTGTTCTTTGTAATATAAAATACTGTTCCATTGTAATACATCTTGACTGGTACTTGCCTTGCTTTTTTTCCCTTTCCATATCAAAGTTTTTACATGCAACACCACTTGTGTACCTTAATACACTGTTGCTGTTGCCATCATAACAGTATGTTTAAAATCTCTTTCAGTGTCCTGTCTTCTCAGGACTGGGTGTAGCAATGAAGACTAAGAATGTTAGGAGAAGTTTAAAAGTTCCCTCTATTTGGTCTGTTGTAGAAAGAAACTGGGATATTGTAAAACTTTCCATGCTGATCAAGTGCTAGGAGTAATCCATAGCTTTGGTTGTGAGGGGTTTGTGTGTTTGAGAGACATGGGGCTTTGTGGAGCCAGCACCATTGAAATGGCTCTCATTGATGAGGTGTAGCTTTGGGACACTTCCCTGACACCCTGTCCCCTGTTTGTTCCTAGAAGACAATGTGTGACTTTGTGCTTGCTTTATAAGAAGCCTTAATAATGAAGTTACTTACAGGAATTGTTGACAAACTGTTTTTAAAGACATGTAAAAGGAAGATATAGAGTTAGATGTAGAGGTAGAAGTTCTGGCATGGAATATGTTGAATATTGAATATTTCTGTCAATTCAGGAATGGTTTTTAGTGTTTCCTTAAGAGATTTTTAATTTTAATTACTTGAACCTCCTAAAGTACCATTCTACTAGTTAGTCTGAGATGCTTGTGTGGTGTAAAATTTTCAGGTTTTACATTTAACTGATAAGGGAATGGGGCTTCTTGCTGAGTTTGTGTTTGTTTTGCTGCTTTTGATTTTGATGACTCATGTCCTACCTCCTTTTCCTCATGACTCTAGCTATTGATCCTTGTAGCCTGTGTAACTCCTTATGCTTTCTTTGTGTTACTGTGTTAAGAACTGTGCAATATGGTGTGCAGAATATTGTTTTGTTCAAATTGCTAGTTGCCATTGGCCATAGACCCCAACCACCATGGGACCGTCCTTTGCATTTCTGTATCCTCTCATCTGCACTGAAGTTATTCTTGCTGGCAAGGCTTGAGTCTGAACAATGAATGCTTTCAGTTCTTGCTCATGACTCACCTACGGTGCTGGGAGGGTGAGACTAAATTTTAGTGACTTTGTTATCTATGTTACTATGAAATCTTTTTGAACTCAGCTCTTCAAATGCATTATCTCACTAGCTTGCCTGTTAGTCATCCAAAATTATTTCCAGCTTAAGTTAGTAACTTGGTATTTCAATATGTATGATAAATGTTCTTGTTCCCACAGTGTTTTTGTGAAACTACAGAAGCCAAATGCTGCCATTAGAGATTGTGACAGAGCCATCAAGATTAATCCTGACTCGGCACAGACCTATAAATGGAGGGGGAAAGCACATAGGTAATGAGCTGCACCTGTACTTGATATTATCTTTACTTGGGGGGAATAGTTTTGTTCACACATTCTCTCCTTCTCTGTGCCTCTGAACTGTTTGTCTTGTACCTGAGACCTGTTTGTTAGCTGTGAGCCAAGAAACCATTGTGTTGAGTATGTAGCTTAGAGAATAGAAAGGATGGTGATATATTGATGGCAATTTATGAGTAGTTCTCCTGGTGCTGTTCCCCTCCACTCGCCCTTCTGCTCTCATCTTCTAATGGCTTCCTGCTTTTCTGAATAATATTTTGTAATTATTTGGTAAAGATAGTGAGATCTAGGACTGCTTGTTTTATTTGTTTGGAGGTCTTTTGTTTTCACTTAGTTTGTTGGGTTTTTTTACTGACCCATAATTCTTGAACATTTCTCTGCTGTCCTTTTCCCTTAGACCCTGGAGCTCTTTTACATCGTGAATTGAAGCACCTGGTTATTAGGGAACCATTTGTTGCAAACAATGTAATTATTTAAAATGGTGTTAGGAATCCCACCAACTGTAGTTCACCTTTTTTTTTTTTTTAATAACAATAAATCAAGAAATAAGGTGACAATTCTTATGGCTTATATAAAAGTGGAAGAAGTAAATGCTAATATAACTTGAAAAAAAGCATCTTGGACAGTGTTTAGAGACTAGTTTGTTAACTGTATCTGCAGTTTTAATTTACAGTGTGAAGCCTAAGAGTGGGAAGACAGGAGAATAGTTTGAATTAATACCTCTGTGAGCAAAAGTGCTTTCACCATTTAGTAATACCACCATTTGCTTAAATTTTTAATTGTCAAGAGTATGTATAAATTAATAATAAAGAAGTGTGCACAGAGGCTTACATGACTGCTTTAATGAAGATGTGGTGCATCCACTCACGAGGTTTGAGTGCTGAGTAAGGGGGTCCACTTAAGCCTGGTGGTAGTAGTGCTTCATGTGTTTAGCTAGGGTACCCTTCTCCCTGTTAGGTCATTCTTTATAGCAGACGATGACATAATCTCATGGAGAGTTTTTTACTTACTGTTACTTCAAACAGAAGTTACCATAAGGATATGAAGCAAACAAGTGTCCTCTAACAGTATTGTAGTGTGCAGCTTAGAGGAGTCACCATGGTTCTTAAACTCCTTGTAGCTCTAGGTAAAATTTCTGACTGATGCATGGTTAAATGTTTTGAAGAGCTGCAAGTGTTCAGTTTTCCCTTCTGACTGTTGGTGTCTTCTGAATTCCAGACTTCTTGGTCACTGGGAGGAGGCTGCTCATGATCTTGCATTAGCTTGTAAACTGGATTATGATGAAGATGCAAGTGCCATGCTGAAGGAGGTGCAGCCAAGGGTAGGTGGGGAGGAATGTTGGAGGTCTTTCCTGGATTTGTCTGAGTGACACAGCTGCCTTCATATTCTTCAACAGGCATTGTGTGGAAGAAATGTGTTTGTATGTGTTCCAACACTTCAGACTGAGTTTATAAATACTTCTGTCTTTAGTAACAGCTGTTTATGGCTGTGTGTAGAGAAATTTAATGTGTGGGGCTGGACATGTGACAGAAATATGAAATATGTTCATTTTTCAATTTTTAAAAGAAGAATCTGAAGCAGTTGAAGTTTCCCAGGTATTTTAGAATCTAGACTAAAAACCTTCTGAAAAGCAGAGATAGCTGATAATTGATTTTTTTCCCCAAGATATTTCTGAGTTGATCAAAGCTTTGACCTTAAGCACGTTTTCCAAAGGAAGCATTTTGCTGTGGTTTGTACTTTCATTAGCCAGCCCCATGAGGGCAGCCTCAGCTCTGCACAACTGGTTTTCAGCTGTTCTCCCCTGGCTGACCCCAGCAATCTTCTAAGGAGAAACTTCTGTAACACTATTGATAGCAGGCTTTCTTTTTAATGTTTTTGCTGTTCCTTTGAAGTGATTGACACACTACAGATGGCAGCTGTTGCGGGAGTTTGGGGGAAGGTGGAGCCTGCAGGGCTGGCCTCCTGTAAGGAGAGACCTGGAGCCAATTCCAGCTGGTGCCAAAGCCCAGCGAGTCAGTGATGCTAGTGGTGCTTCTGTGAAAAGATATTTAAGAAAGGGTTAAAAAATACAGTGTAACAGCTGTGAGAGGGAGGGCAGTAAAGAAGAAAAACATGAGAGAAGCAACCCCTCTAGAGACACCAAGATCAGTGAAGAAGGAAGTGGGAGGAGGTGTGCTAGGCATGGGAGCAGAGATTTCCCTGCAGCCAGTGAAGGTTGAGCACGTTGTCCGTCTTGAGCCCACGGAGATCCACATGGGGCAGATCCACCCTGCAGCCCATGGAGGATCCCATGAGAGAGGAAGTGGATCTGCCTTGAGGAAAGCTGCAGCTCATGGAGAGTTCCCTGGGGAGCAGGCTCTTGGCTGAAGCTGCAGCCTGTGGAGAGAAGCCTACACAGAAGCTGGTTTTGTGGCAGGAGCTGCAGCTCAGGGGGGACCCATGGTGGATCAGTCTGTTGTTTAAGCAACGTACCTTGTGGGTACACTGGAGCAGTTTGTGAAGAGCTGTATGCTGTGGGGCAGGAAAAATGTATGAAAAGGGAGGAGTGGCAGAAATACAGTGTTATGAACTGATAGTGGCCCCCATCTCTCTCTGCTCTTCAGGGTGGAAGAGAGGGGAATGAAGCAGTAAAGCTGAGCTTTGGGAAGAAGGTTGCTTTAGTTTTGTCCTTGTTTCTTATCATCCTGCTCCATTTTTAATGGGCAATAAATTAAATGAATCCTCCCCAGGTTGAGTCTGTTTTGCCTGTGATGGTAGTGAGTGAGTGATCTTGTCTTCATCTCAAGCCAAGAGTTTCTCCATCTTATTTTTCTCTTCCTGTCCTGTTGAGGAGGGCGGAGTGAGAGAGCGGCTTAGTGAACATCTGGCAGCCAGCCAAGCTTAAACCCCCACATGCATAAACATTCCTGTGTCTAAGAACTTCAGCTTTTCTACCATGTCTTTGCTGTCTCCAGCAAAATGACAATGGAAACCATTTTACAACCTACTAGTCTTCTCTTTTGGAGACTATTGATCTGTGGTTAATTTAATTAGGTCTTAGGTCTCAACTGGTTTTCATAAGAAGTAATACTTAATGCTTGGCTGAGGGGGAGCCTTTTCTTTCCCAGTTAATCTGCCTGAGCACAGAAACAACAGAGTGAATACATGTGATACATTGATGTGTAGTTGCTAACTGCATGTGAATTTGTATATGTAGCTCTAGGAGAAACATAGGCTCTTTCCATGAGTGATTTTCAAAATGATGTGTTCATCTAATTTATTCACTTCAAGCTTCCCTAGAATTTTTACTTTGTAGTACTTTCAGCTAAATTTTAAGTCAAATTCTAAAAACATTTAGTTCCTTTTGAGAAATACTTAGAAATAACAAAAATCTAAAATTTGGAAACTATTTATGCTTCAGTAAAAAGAAAACAACACTTAACTTTCTCTTAATGAGCCATTAAATATCAGTTATGTCAGGATCTGATAGCAGGTACTGCATTCACTCCCTATCATTCCTGCTGCCTCTGTGGTGTTTCTGAGGGTTCCCAGGACAAGGTGAGAGATGAGAATTTGATTCCATGTTCTCAGAAGGCTGATTAATTATTTTATGATATTATATTAATGCTGTACTAAAATTATACTAAAATAAAGGATACATCAGATGGCTTAGCAAGAATGATAATGAAAGCTTGTGATTGAGTCAGAGAGTCTGACACAGCTGGATGTTATTGGCCATTAAGAAAAAACAATTCACATGGAACCAATCAAATATTCACCTTTTGGTAAACAATGGCCAGACCAAATTCCAAAGCAGCAAACACAGGAGCAGCAATCAGATAATTATTGTTTTCATTCCTCTGTGAGGCTTCTCAGCCCCCCAGGAGAAAATTCTGGGCAAAGAGGATTTTTCAGAAAATATCATGGTGATACTGCCTCCAGCGTGCTTTCTCTGGCAGATGCACTTCAGGAGTAATGTAGTAATGTAGTATGGAAGGAGTATCTCCTAACTAAAATAAGTTGTATCAAATGTCTTCTATTTAAAAAGCAATTTTTTCCTTTAAAGAATAAGGGTATTTCTCTAAAAGAATACAAGAGTATCCATTGTCTAAGCAGTACCTTTGTTCTTGCAAACAGATTTTGCTGTGCGTTTTTCAGTTACAGGAATATTACAGAGTAACCATCATTCACTATTTCTGAAATCATGAAACATTTTTGCAATTATTTATAAGGATACCTTCTGTTTTGGGAAACCAGTGCTGCCAATAATTCTGTTGTTATTAAGAGCCCTGAGTGAGGAGCCTTGGGAAGTTCATTGTGAATTCTTCTTTCACTGGGACTATAGATTTAATACATTTGGGGAAAAAGTTAGGAAAAGGAAGCAAACTTCCTCCCCACCAGCCCTTTCTTGGGTTGGTTGAGGAATTATTTGGTCTGCTTGTGTTGGTCTGTACTTGCTGTAGAGGCATCTGAAACAGTGATAACACTATCTAGAATGTGTGTATGTGCAGTGGGAATTATACTTCCTATTGTGCCTTTTTCCAAGACAGTTGCTGGTTTTAGCCCCAGAGAAATCAATATTTCAGGATAAAAGCATAAAGGGATATGAGATAATAACATGTTCAAGTTCTAACAATAATGCAAGTCCCAAAACTGCTACAAAAAAAAAAAAAGAAGGTAGAGTGCATGTTCTGGTGAATCCAGTCGGGGTTGAGTAGACATGAATGACTGACTGCCATGGGAAGGAAGTAGCAAATGGCTCCTAAAACAAAAAGGCTTTTAGGATGTGAAATCAGATCTTAGTTTTAAGAACTGGTAGGATGGGTTGGTTATGCTTCCATGGGTTGGTTATGCTTCCATGTGTTTTGTACTGAAATACATGGTGTGAGATGCTAGAAATGAATAGGAACTCCTGGTATTCCATTGTGACAGGCTCAGAAAATTGCAGAACACCGACGGAAGTATGAGCGGAAGCGTGAAGAAAAGGAAATCAAGGAAAGAATGGAAAGAGTGAAGAAGGCACGGGAGGAGCATGAGAAAGCACAAAGGGTGAATATTCAGGCTTTAATATTTCTTAATAATTTGGACAGTGTTAATTTTGGTTACAATTAATTACAAAGGAAAGAAAATCACTAAATGCATGTTTTAAATTTTGGAGAGTTGGTTTCTGTCTTGGTTACTTAACCAATAATGAAGTCTGGAGAAGAAGGCATTTGAGTTCATCTGCTTTTATTGCTTGTGACAAAAGCAGTCTCTGGAATCTCTACTAGTCCTGTATTTCAAGAAGTCAGTTATTGTGTGACTATTCCAGAATAAGTTTCACTTAAAGTACTTAGGTGTCCCAAAGTGGGAGGTTTTAAATTCAGAATAATACTTTGCTTCTCTTCCTCAATTCCTGGTACAGCTTGCTTGCCTCTTTTTTTTTTTTTTTTTTTGTGCTTTAATAATATATTTTAATATGTGGGGGTTGGGAGTTCTAAAAATACAGTTGGGGAGCTAAAACAAATCATACAGTATTAAGTGTTTGTATTCAGTAGAAGCATACCTTGCATAACTAACCTGCAGTCGTGTACAAAATTAAGAACAGACAGAGCAATTTCTTGTCAGTGGCTTTGAAGATAGTAGAGTGCTTTGTTTCTTGTGATGGCAGATCTGCCTGAACAGTCTCAGCTGTTTTTTTTCTCCTAAACCCAGTTGAGCAGTAGAAAACAGGCTGCACTTCCATTGTTTTGTGTGGAATGATGTGCTTTCATCCACAGGAGGAAGAAGCAAGACGACAGGCAGGAGGAGCTCAGTTTGGTGGCTTCCCAGGTGGCTTTCCAGGTATTTTATTTTTAAGCACAAATACTTGAGGTAGAGGTGGCTGTTGTTTCCATATGGAGTATTATAACTGTAGTTTTTATAGCATTTGTTCTCAAGACAGAAAAATCCTATGTGAAGTTTAGAACTCGTATAGAAATAACTCTTGGATCGCTAGTGGTAAGAGGATGGGATTTTTTCTCTTGAAGAGGATTGATGCTGTGTAGCAAGTAGAGGGAAGGCAGAAATCAATAATTGAATAACAGAATGAAAGGATTTAGGTCTGGGATAACAAAAGAAGCAGAATTTGCTTGATAATGTGTTTAAAAACGAGTATAAAAATGTTTTCTAAATTACTCAGGGTGCCTTGAATCCATTTAAGAGCGATAGTTTTAAAGTTGAAAATTTGGGTTGAACATGAGGGAAATCTCTGCTGATTGCAAGCTCTTGTTAACAGAATAGTTTTTTTAGGGAGGTAGTGCTGATTACCTTATAAGAAAGTTATCCTTAACAACTTCACAAAAATCAGGCTTTCCATGTTATACAATGAACTGGGGAGAAACAGAAGTACTGATACTCTTGAAGATTGAGATGTAGTTAAGAGTTGAGATAGGCTGTGTGTGCTCCAACTGGATCAGCAGCCAGATAGCGACCAGATATGCGTCATGCTCAGCACAGCTGGGGAAGAAGCTGCAGAATAAGGATTCCATAAAGAGAACCTCAAGCATTTTGCTTCAGGGATGTTTTTCTTGGGGTTTTGTTGGAGTTTTTTCCCATTGGTGGCACAATTTTTCAAAACCCAAAGTTCCTGCCTAGTGTGGAATGTGCCTAGGACATAATACTGAGCTGCTTCTGCCCTGAATTGTTCACCCCAGGCATTCAAACTCCTTATCTTCCTGAGCTTGAGACCTACCTCATTTTAGTTAACCAGGAAAAGAATTGTACTCAGTACAAACCTCTTATTCAATTGGTTTAAAAACATGGATGAAATGAGATGTCTGTCTTAACAGAAAGAGAAGGTGAAGAGCCTGCTTTCCATTGAGTGGGCCAGCTGCAGCCATATGGAAGACACGGCTTTAGAGATGTGGCAAGGAGTAGGTCTTGGTCTCAGTGAGCATAATTACAGTATGGCTGAGTTGAACATTTTTCTTGTGTTGGATTTTCAGGTGGCTTTCCTGGGGCTGCAGGCATGCCAGGAATGGCAGGTATGCCAGGTCTCAATGAGATCCTCAGTGATCCAGAAGTTCTTGCAGCCATGCAGGTGAGTATTTGTTAAAGTCAAAGCTACACCTTCTGAATGAGCCTAAGGGGAGGAAGGAAGTTGTGACCTTTTGGATGGCAATGGGGGGTGCTTGCTTATTTCTGTTGTAAAAGTCTTTCTTCATGTGTGTGACACCAGACTGTATGGGTTAAATGTTAGCTGTTTTGCAAACTAATGGAAGCTTAATTAAAGATGACACACAAACCCTGCCCCCCATCTATGATAGGCAAAACTGTGTGTTCTATACAGAAAGTCTCTCAAATGGTCCTTTTCCACACATTATAATTCACTTGCTTATTTTTTGAATGCACACACTTTATAGCAGGATAATTATGCACAAACAAAAAAATTGATAATATTTTTCTTACACAATGTATTATAATAATATTGTGATGAGAATTGCCTTTCTCTTAGGAGATAAAATATTTGAGGTTTTGCCAGAGACAAAGTAGTATCAGAATAGTTCTTCATCTGGCATTTTCTGAAATCATATTCAGAAAGCTTACTTCCCTGGTAGGCTTGATTAATTGCTCAGTGTCATAACTACTTCTACTCAAGAGAAGTATTTCAACAGATTAAAGGGAACGTGTCTGACAACACCATTTTAAGGGCAGGTGGGCTAGAAAAAGTCAGAGCTGAGTGTGTAGTTCAATTTGCATTCTAATATGATCAAGTACAAAACTGTCTTGTTTCTTTTCTCTGGATTGCTGTGAGTAGAGTTACATATTGTCCTCAGCTCATTGAAATAAAGGCATCACAAAGGAATCTTATTCAGTATGCCCTGGAATCAGAAAAAATCATCACTTTCCATGCAAAAGTTAATGGGTTTGTTCCCTTAATGGTTGCTGATGTTGGAAAACACACCTTTACTTAGGCTGCCACAGTCAGCAGTGTTGGCTCACATGCAAACCAAGCAGAAAGGGCCCTTGATTGTAGCTGTCTTCCTTACCTGGCTACTTCCTGCTGCAGCACTGCAGTTTGTGATGAGAGGTTGCTGAAAACAGTGTTGAGGTGCAGCTAAATATTAAGTGCTTGTCACGTGCCTTTAAGAAGACTCCATTGCATGCTGATTACATATGCCCCAGCATAGGGTAGGACTCTTGAAAAAATGTGTGTTGACAGTGTCTTCTGGTAATGCAGGCAGGCTTTAGCATGTACAGCTATCTAGATATGATTTATTAGAACTTGATCTCTGTCTACACTGCCACCTTTTCCTAAAATGTCCAACTCTGCTTTCTGGTCTTTTCTGAATTGGCCCTGTAAGCTCTAGTTTGCAAAAACAGTAGTTTCTACTGCTTGGCATCTGCCCAGTGCAGCTGTGGAATATGTTGATGGATAATGTAAGCTGGCAGCTATTATGTCAGTTATCTGAGGTAACAAAACAGTCTGAACATACTGAATCGCACAAGTCACTCCAAAATTCCTTTGTAACTGTAGAGGCTTTTCATAGTGAGGAGTCAGTGCCAAAATGGGAGAATTTTAAGAGTAAAGGCCACTACCTCAGTCTCTTTAGACTTGCTGTGATTTCATCATTTTGGAGACTATTCTCCATGAGTTAACACTGAAATGTACCTAAATCTTGTTGCAGTTCAGTAAAACCTGACAACTGTGGATGCCTGAAGACAAGCCAGATTAAACTGATTTTACTGTTAACTTCATCTTGTCATCCATAGAAGCAACCAAAGAATCAGATATGGCTGCCTGTGGACATGTTTAGGGGAGTTATTGCTTGTCATTGGCATAAATCTTGCCTGGGCAGGGTGTTGGCCTAGATGATCTCCAGAGGTCCCTTCCAACCCTAACAATTCTCTGATTTTGTGATCTCTGCAAACCACTATAAAAACTTCTTTCTTGAGGAAGATTTCTGGTTCCATTACATGGAGATTTAGTTCTTCAGTTTTTTTTTTCTCAAAGCAGCAAAACTTCTCTTGCATTTCTTTTCACAGCTTCTTAATGGTAGGAAGTTGTGACTTTTTGCAGTGACTTCTAATGCATGCTTTTTTAGCTCATTTGCCCCTAAGCTTTCTAGTCTCCAGAAGAATTGACTGTAATTTTAGTGTTTTATTTTACTGTTTTGTCTATCTGGTGGGTTGTCTAGTACTTAATGTCTTGCATATGCAACTGCTTTCTCTAGACACATGACATCTGCATTTTGGAGTCAAATAGAAGTTTTTTCTATAAGAAGTTATGTGTAAGATGAACCTATGGATTCCTTATTTGACATGTAGCCATATGTTAGACACAGACTTCCAACAAAATGTGTTAAGTTGGAAAAAAAATAATACTCTTTCTTGGAAGTATTATTTTTCCTTCTGCAACTAAAGACCAGAACAGTAGAAAACTGAATGTCTCCTAGTACCATTAATAGAATGGCTACCATTCCACCTTATGCACTAAACATTTCCCTCCAGAAATGCTGATATCCTCAGTCTTACACTTTATTTTGATAATATTGCTCATCACTGTCAAACCTTGGATGTTATAAGCACTCTCTAAGGTTGAGAGCTTCCAGGGAATCACAAAAGTACAGAATCACTTATTTGCTGTGAATTTATAGGAAAGTGAAACACATAGCATAAAACTGGATATTTAACATTCATTTAGGAGTGCTTTGACACAAATTAGTGACTAAGATTACTTTGCTTTTTGTTCCAGATTCATATAGAAATTAAACCACAGACTTAACAACATGACAATCTTTATAATCACATGCCCTATTTTGAAATCAATTCAAGAAGTCTGAGGTTGTGAAAGTCTGCCTTTTTTTTTTTTTTTTTTTTTTTTGCATGGGAATCCTGTAAAGTGGAGAGAATGTATCTAATCTCTCTTTTCTGAACTTCAGCATTCTGTTGCAGATTATCTTTTGTGAAGGAGACAACACCTTTGTAAGTCCTCCCATAAGACTGGACTCTTGGTTCCCAACATGTATAAAATATGACTGAGGTGTGTGGGTGCTTTCAGTAGAGTCCACACCTACCAAATGCAGTTTAGGATCAGACTTGTTGAACAGCTTTGGACTGAGTCTGATGCTAGAATAGATACAGGATGAGGTTATTGTAGCACAGACAGCTCTGAGCACACTGGTAATGTGATGATTTCCAAAGGACATGCCTGCTGTAGCAGTGGGTTGGAAGTCTAGGAAGCAGTGTGTCTTTTGGTGAAAACACTTAAATGTCCTAGAAAGGACAGCAGATGAAATTAGAGCTAACATCTGTGAATTGTATTGAACATAATAAACTGCTTACACTTTGGTTGAATTAAAGAAAATTGGAATTTTTTGTAGATACTGCTTATAATGGAAACATTTTTCCAGGCTGAGATGTAAAATTGTTACATACAGAGTCATTATGTTCAAAACATACACAGGTAAAACAAGTAAAACCAGTTCAAGTTTGGTGGAGGCCCAAGGTATACTAGAAGTATGGGAAAAAATTATTAATACCTTTTACCTCTCATACTAAATAGAGAAGATGGAGCTTTTTTTTGGGCACTGACTTTATTCAACAATGTGGATGTATTTATCAACTGCAACAGAGTGTGTGATGAGAGACAGCAAGGTTCTTTTCCAAGTGTGAATTCTCAGTGGAGGTGAGGAATGACTGAGAATTAGATGGATTTTAAAAGCCAAACATTGCCACATTGTCTGCTCACAACCCAACAGTTTCAGGCTTTTGCTGCTAGAATGAAAAAATGAGAAAATCAGCTGTTGCTCAGAGTAGAGTTATCCTATCATGCACGATACATACATCAAACTCCTACCTCCTTCAAAATGCATTTTAAAGATGCCTGAACAGAAATAATACAGTAGGTAGGTGTGGCTGTGTTTGATAGCTCCTGTTCTGGGAAAACAGAAGTCTTATCTGATCCCCCTTGTCATACACTGAACTGTTGGTGTAACAAGTTCAGTAATGACTCTGGTGTTTAGTGACACAGTTTTAACAGCCTGCACTGTATTATTGGGTTGTCTTCAGAGAATTCTTGCCAGAAGTCTAATGTAGTCTTGTCCTGTAAAAGCTGAACAAGACTAGATTCATGTGGAACTACATAGTCACTTTTGAAGAGTTGTTTTACAAATGTCCTAATTTTTCTTCCTTTTTTCTTTTTTTTTTTCTTCTTTTTGTCCTGCAGGATCCAGAAGTTATGGTTGCATTCCAAGATGTTGCCCAGAATCCAGCAAATATGTCCAAGTACCAGAGCAATCCCAAGGTCATGAATCTCATCAGTAAATTGTCTGCCAAATTTGGCAGTAAACCATAAAATCCCTGGTTCTTAAAAATCATACCTGAATGGCAAGGATTTGATTTGGCTAACCAGTGTTGCAATAAAATAAACCATTTTACCTCTGATCTTCTTAAGAAGAGAAATGGGGTGTTCTAAGGAGAACTGCTCTCTAGCCCCAGGTATTGACTTTATTCAATTACTGGTTTCTAGAACTCAAATTATATTCAGATGACCTAGTTTTCAACCATCCCTTCTTGTCCAACAGTTGCAACCTTTCATTGTAAGTGTTACAGACAGTTTTCTCTGAATTATCCTTCTGATAACAAATTGTAGTATTCCAGGAGTATAAGATAAAAACATGCTATTTTCTTTTTTTTTTATTGCTCTCACTGAGCAAAGGGGAAAGAACTTGAACGACTGAAGTCTGTCTTAATCCCTTTAGGACAGAAAAATAGCAAAGGTGGGACAAGTCTGAAGAATTAACTGGATAAAGGAATTGTCCACAAATACAACTTTTTTTTTTTAATGGGTGATAGACTTTTTAAAGCTATTATCAGTATAATCAGACTAGCTTGTTACACACTGGAACTTCTGGCAGTACTGCAAATACTATATCATTTTGATCACCACAACTGTGCAGCAAAGGTACAATTCTACCATTTGCACAATCTGGCATGAAGTACATATTGCTGAGGCCATAGATGTTTTGTTACTTGTTCGGTTCTTGTCCAGCACCTTTAGGTAACATTTTATTTATCAGTCTGGGTATGGGAGAGCAGCTTCCTGTCTGTGCTTGTACTCTTGTCCTTTCTCAGTTGGCAGGCCCTCTGCTGGCTGCACTCACCCTTCCTTGGGGCCATGCTTACCAGGTTGCATCTATTTGGAAACTTTAGGGAAGGAATCTTGTTCCCATCACTACCTCTGTCCCACTGAATGCAAGCCATCCAGAACATGTACATGCAGAGTTACACACTGGTGAAGGGGAGAGCACCCAACAAAATTGCAGCTCTGGGTTCTGAGTCGTTTTGGGTTCTTACATGCTCACTGATTAAAATTTCTTGGTCAAAGTCCTGCTGTCTCTGTAGAGGTGATGACTTGTTCTTCACCACATTCTGTGATCTTCCATCTTTTCTTGTAGCCTCTTGTTTAAAAAAAAAAAATCTGTTGTTGTGGTTTCATACCCCATGGTTTTGAGGCTTGTGATACAGAGGAAAAGGTGAAGTAATTGGAACAGACAGAACATTCTTCGAACACGTGCATTTATCAGCACGGGTATCTTTGATGCAGTGTCTGTCCTGATGGTGTTCAGTGGATTTGGCTACCAATAAGACAGTTGTTGCTTCTGTTTGTCTTGGCTAAAACATCTTCATGTGGAAAAAATGACCATAGTTACCTGTTCACCCCTTGAATTTCAAGGTTTGTGTTACTCTTTTGTAATTCTGTATCTTGAGCCATAACTGATGTTACCATTTTTAAGCAAATCTGGTTTGATGTAGGAACTCTACAGCAGTTGCAAAAAAGTAAATCCCCAAATGCTTTTTCTCCTACTAATGACCCTGCACAATGAAATGTGAATCTTTTTGCTTAAGAAATACAGTTCTGAATACTTCTCTTAGCCTTTAAAAATAAAGTATGGTTTTGAAAAACACAGCTTTTTGGGTTTGTGTACCTTTCTGATAAAAATTATTTTGCTTAAATTAAATGTGGAAGTGCTTTATTCAAATTGTATATATAACTTGTGTTTTAAATTGGAACAAAATGCCTAAGGGCTCATCTTCATGACTGAATGAACTCAAATTACAATTGTGTGTTGCTGTGTGCATGGCTTTTGGTCATAGTCTTGATTTCCCATTCTCAAGAAGAGATACTTGAAGTAGGTCACCCCTCAATATAGGCTAAATCTTGACTTCTGCATTCAGGCTAGTGCATGTGTTGTGCACAAATTAGAGTATCTTGAATATAGATTTATTCCCTACGGTTTCCTGTTATTCCAACTTGGCTGTTTGTGTCTGTCTTCCCATGAGTAGTCAAAAGTAGGAAGTTACTCCTACCTAATAGAAATGGTCATATCTGTGTCCTGCCTGCTTGCTTACACATCAGTTGCCCTTACTGAGAGTTGATTGATTCTATAAAAGCATTCTCTCATTTTGATGTTGGCTTTAACAGTTTAGCTGAATTCTTGTTCTTTGGGAATACACATCCTATGACTCCCTTGGTGTGTGAGCTTTTTTGGTTGTAGTGTTGCTCAGCAAGTAAATTGATGAGCTGTCTGGACTTCATCTCAGTTCCCTGAGTTGGTGTGTGGACATCTAAGCAGCTAAACTGGTTTGAACAGAAGTGCAAGTGCAGAATGCTAACTGCACAAGAGATGAGCAAAGACGGGTAGTTCCAAATGTGGGATGTACGTAGCTAAATGAGGAAGTTGTTAATTTCATTGGTTGCTCCTGTATTTACTGGCAGATCCTTCAGGTTGTTTGTTCTGTTGGAGCATTGCGTGGGGGTGGTTGTTGTAAGTGCAGTGGCAATAATCAGCTCTGCTGGCAGTTTGTCTCTGAAAGCTGCAAAAGCATATCCATGTCAGCTGGGACAGAGTGCTGCCAGCCCTGCCCCTAGCTCAGGTGTGCCTTCCTGCCTTGTGCACAAGTCCTGCACTGAGCTGTTTGGTTCATCCCATGCCCAGATTCAATGAGCCAGGAGTGCAGTGATGCACCTGCATCTGACTGGTAGAGAGGCTCACAGCCTTGTTCCTGTGTGAGTCCTGGTGACTTGAGTGTCCTCTCTGGTTCAGCTGCTGCCCCAAGGGAAGCAAGTGTCAGCTCAGTTGCCACATCCAGGCTGCTCTAGTTCACGGGGAGTCCTTTTGCATAGTAATGTGGAAAATACAAAGCTTGGTGCCTTTATCAGAAATTTTTGGAAATTTTATCTCCCTTCATTGTTGGTACTTGTTGATAATTGTTGGCTTGTTTTGTCTTTGTGGGAAGGCAGTGGCTGGATGAGTCTCAAAGTTGGATGAAGGCAGATGGGACAAAGCCAGGTGGAGCAGTGATAGGCCAGAGGAGAATGGGTCAGTGGGTATTAAAAAGCCACATAAAAGTAAAACCATGCTACAGAAACAGCTTTTTGCAAGTACTATATGTAGTTTAAAAATCTGTCTTTAAATGCCACCTTGTTTTTCTTGTATGTGACTTTCATAGCTTTTGTATAAAGCTCATACAAGCCATACTCTTGCATATGCCTGTACATTCCTCTTCTGTGGAATGGAAGAGGAAATAAGATTGTTATGGGAGCTCATGGCACCTGCCGTGCAAGCAGAATCCTTCACCCATTGGGATGGGAGACTCTGGACATAGCCAGGGGGAGCTAGAGCCAGGTTAGCCTTGGCTGTACCTTCCCATGGGTCATGGCATGCTGCTGACTGGAAGTGTTTGGAGCCTCTTTGAAATCCCCCAGGGCCGGTGGGCTGAGGGATGCTCATGGCAGAGGCTCTGGAGGTTGTTTCCTCTTTGCTCCAGGGCACTCTGACCTGGCAGTCACTGGTGCTGACAATGGTTGGTAACTTGGAGCTGGAGGGTGGCTCACTAGGAAAACAGTAGCAGTGTTTTCTTCTGATGCCTAGAGAAAGGTGTCCTGTGAAACATATTCAGAGCTCTGCAGAGGTGGGCCTCAACCTTGCTTCACACATGATGGAGTGAGGGCAGCATTGTAAGAAAGTAATTCTGGATTACCAAAGAGCTGAAGTGGAGTAAAAAATGGTGGTGTCCAATTGAATGCAGACACCTCCATGTTCAGTACCACAAGACAAATCATAGGAGGTCAGTAGTGATATAAGAAAATGCAAATACAGAGGAAGCAGGAACAGTTTTAATGTGGCAAATAAATGAGGCAGATCAGGTGGTTGCTGGTAGATCTGAACTATGGAGCAAGAAAAAAAAAAATTAATCAACTGGGCAACAAGTCACTGATCACTTTGTGAATCAAAGCTTGGGTACATCATACTCACTTGATGTGACCCTCACAAACAGGAACTTCTGTAAGACAAACCTTTCCTTGTCCCTGCTGACTGGAGGTCCTGAGGTCCCAGAGAATGTAAATACCGAGGACTCTCCTGTAAATCTGAATCTTGATAAATAACCAAATCCAGATGTTCATTTGTAATTTTGCTAACAAAGTGTTACTACTGTTTATGTCTGCTTACAAACACACTTTTGAAAGCTGTATCCTATATGTATGATCTCAGACAAGCCTGAGATCTTATAAATAACTAAATAAATGTATTTGCAGAATGTGTTACATCTCTTTTTGTTAAGTGGGTTACAACTTTGGCACGTTTGTTGTTGCACAAGATTTTTTTTAATGTATAAACATTTATTTCAGAGGTTACAAGGAATGTGAGTTGCTACTGTATGTAAAGAAATGTGAAGGATTACAGGGTTTAGGTTAGCACTTTATCTTACAGTTTCTTCTTGAAGTACAGCAGCTGCAGCAGTCCAGATGGTACACATAATTTTTATGGAACAAAAGGATTCCAAAAAACAAGGTACTTATTACTCAAGTGTCAAGTAAGTAACAAGGAGGTGAGGTCTAAAGGAGGTAATAGTAAATTGAATTCTATTATTGAAACATTTAGTTTTCTAACAATCTCAGTGGTGGGTAAGAGTTCTAGAAATGAGTTGAATTTGCGTTTCACGTTTCAGAAGGAAAAATATCATAGCTGAAATCATGTAACAACCAGCACAGTGTTCTATAAAATTAGCTTTTAAATGGGCTGAAGGTACAAGATGTTAGGAAATCATCAAAAATAGATGGAAAAATATCAAAGTACTATATTGAGAGTGAAATGTCTGAGCTGCTGCCAGCTGCATTGCCTCTCATTAGAGAAAATTCATTCTGATGTTTAGCCACTAGTGTCTAGTTCTTATTTGGAAGAGAAAACCACCTGTGCTTTCTTATTTCAGATTTTTTAACAATTGGTCTAAAATATGGCTTGTTGCTGAGAGTGTATAAGGAAAAATTAACACAACTGTTCTACAAGATGATTTGCCCTCACACTTTCTTTTGTGTTATCCTACAATGAGGAAAAGTTCTTGAAAAATAAAAGGTTTTTCCGAAGCCATTTTATAATCTGGCACATTTTTTTCTCTAGTCTCTTGTGTGAAAACTTTTCAAACTAGATAAAGCAAGATTCTGAACTGGAATTAATTAGTAGCCTTTACAAAAAAAAAAAAAAAAGACCAGAAAAATGTACATTTAGAACAGATGTTAGACATTTATCAAGTGTCTGAGGGAAAAAGCAACATCAAGGCAACAAAAAATTGTGTTTGACAATTACTTAGTCTATGTAAAACTAAGGGTGGCTGAGGGACATTTGGTCTAGTTAGGTTGAGCAAGTACCATGATAGGAGATTAAATGTAATAGTAATGCAAGTAATTAAAAAAAAAAAAAAAGAATTTCAACTTTTCTGATATCCCTGGACCTAGATGAAGTGCATAGGGAACATTCTGCTTCATTGCAGAGGCTCGGTCAAAACTGGTTCATGCAGAGTTCACACACACATGTGCTTTTTAATCTGTGTGTGATTACAGTGCTTGCTTCTGGAAGAGGCTGGTTTTACCTTGGCCTTAATACCTAAGCCTGATCTTGACAAGATGGTGTGATCAAATTGCTCTATTTAATGAACTCAAATTATCAGCACATGCAATCTCATTTGTTAATTTCTAGTTGCTTTTATCTGTGCTGTACTGGGAGTATGATCCAGTTTATCCACCTTCTCTGAGAGAGAAAGTTTTGCAACAGATTCAGAAAGTAATTTTGAAAGTAGTAATTAAATTCTGTCATTCTGTCTTGACATGTTTGGACTCTCTAATGAATTGAATTTCTGGGCAAAAATAAAGGAGATATGTATTTCTATTTTTTTTTTTAATGTTAGAATAAGGAGAGTATTAGGGAAGAAATAGTTTAAGTTGAGAGTTCATTCTTTACTTGCAAAGGTAGGACACAGTGCAGAGGCAGTAAGTTTGCCCTCTGGAGTCACCAACAGTATCCTCATTCCTTGTCATGAATCAGGAACAAAGTTTGGGTCAGCCAAAGAAAATCCATCAAGAGTAAAGTTTCTCAAGATTGATTAATTTCCTGTACAGGAACCTACAGAATTTCGCAAGCAAGAAATGACAAAGCTGTAGTTCATGTACACAGAATATGTTTGTACTTGTAGTTGCTTAATTTAGTTCACTTCTTCCAGGCTTTCCAGTAGAATTGGCAGATTTGAGGAAAGGTAGGTGGTTTGGGCTGCCTGTCCTTCCTTAAACCCCACTTGTGCATGTTATGTGTTTGCCTGGAAACCTGGTGGATTTGGGGCATTTATGTGAAGACCTTAAGGCCATGTCTTCAGGAAACCTTTTATGTAGATAAAGGGTTTAGCTTTATGCAGGTTTTTAGGTACCTGCCTTTTGTTTTCCCTTGGTAGAATACAAAGCATTAAGTTTAACTTAATCTGTAGTGTGCCCTCCTATTTCTGGGACAGCTTCTCTAGGTCTGTGTGTTCCAAAAATAAAGCAATTTGCTTTTAGAATATTGCAGCTGTTGTGTTACCTGTTAATACTCTGTTTTGCAATATATACAGGGCATAGTGTTGTATTAAGAATATTGCTAAATACAGTTGAAACAGAGTAGAGTTATTTGGGTGCATGTTTATGATGGAATTCCAGTCTTCTTCGTCCAGAATGAACGGACTCTTTGGTGAAAGCTTCCCTTCACACAAGAGGGACAAAACCCCAAAGAACAGCAGTAATGGGGGTCTGTGTCCTGTTTGAGGCATTCCTCCCAAAAGCTCATGGACCTGATTGTGTGGTCACTTTTTGCATAATTGTTCCCTGGATTTGTAAAGCTGCTCCTGCCTGCTTTAGTGACAGGAGATAGCCAGTGACCTGTGTACACCTTAATTCTAAATTAAGGCCTGAGTCTTTTGTACGTAGGAGTGTGTCACAGGTAAGTGTATTATTAAGAGTGTATCAATGTGGGTGTAACTAAAAACCTTTCATTAATGATTAAATCATGATCAAAGATAATTAATTGACACCTAAATGAAAAGGGAATGATGATAGAATTGTTATTAAGCAATAATTGAACAGCAATTAAACAGTGATTTAACAATGTTTTAAATTATTGTTTAAACAATAATTTACACGCTGGTCAAACTACTACTTACTGTACATCTAATAATTCAGCTATAGCTGGATTTATAAAAGCTGCAGCAAGTATACACTATACTTTAAGGCTTAATGTAAAATGTCACTTTCCTCATTATAGATCTCAGATGTTTGGTAAGGGGCTCTTTCAACCTCAAGCATTAACCTTAAGAGCCATCCCTGTCTAAGGGGACATCACTGCTGAGCAGCCTTGGTGCTGTGCAGGAGACCCTAGTGGGCTCATGGGGGCTGCAGACATTTATTTTGAGGTTAAAATGACTGACTCCTAGTCAGAGCCCCTTTTGGTGTACGTGCAGGTGTGCAGCTGTAGCAGTTTCAGTTCTGTCTAGTTCCAGCTCAGGCTGGTGCTGATCTCCTGATAAGAGAGGCCTGAACTCTTTGTTCCTGGATAAGACACGGCTTAGGATGATTCTCAGGGTTTGCACTGCAGGGATGATTTCAGTCAGGTCTCCTTTTGGTGAACCAAAGTACCGTCACTCAGTCAGAAGGGGTGCATCCAGCACAGGGATCTTACATTATAAAAAAAAAAATTGGGTCTATCAGTGGTATCAGCATTGTATAAAAGAATTGTGGTCTCTTAGGTTGCTGGTATCAGCATCTAAATTCTGAGTACAGGAGTGTGCTGGAGAACTTCACTGGAAAATTATTTTTCTCCAACTGAAACACTTGTTTTAGGTAGAGTAGCCTGTGTTCTTTATACCTGCCTTCCCTCAGAGAAAATAATGAGATTTTCCTCACAGAAGGGTAGAGACAAGGGGTCTGTTAACAGCCGCCTGATGAAGGAACGTCTTCTCAAAAGGGAATGGCTTACCCCACTTGTGTGATAGAAACTCTTGGGAAGAGGGTAATGTTACAACAGCCCTGTCCTTGTTTAAGTCATGGATGGTATGGTGATTCCTACCAGAGATGTAAGCACTAGGAGCTCTTGCAGTTCAAACAAGAGGCAGCTGAGGAGTTGAGGCTGAAGGACTAGGAATTGCAATTATGAAGAAAAAGTTATGAAGTTGTTCTTTCTTTCAGAAAGAGAGAACAAGATATGATTCTAACAATAGAAACCAAAGAGCCCAGGAGTAACATGATACAAAGCTAAAATTCATTCATATCTTTAATTATAGTATTTTTCTGAAGTACAGGTGAAACTAACAAAAGGGTAGTGATTATTAACACAGACAAAACCGTGAAGCAATCTGGAAACCCGTATAAGACATGAGAATGGCAAAAAACCCAGCAGGATATGAACAGACATGGGGCTCATCTCCCAAGTGCAGTTCTGAATTGGGGCATGTCCAAACTCATTTAATTTCCTCAGCTCCTTCATGCTTGTGGAACCTCTCCTACATAAAAGTTGAAAAGGAGGCTGTAGCATGATTGATATTTTCCCAAACTGTGTGTCTGATAGCCTTGTCTCTGTACCCTAACTGCAGTGAGCCACAGCTCCCCTGTGCTTTGGCCAGCTACCTTTGTCTAGTGCTGTCCTGCTGGGACTTCTCACTCCAGCCTCAGCTACCACAGGAGATGTTCTGTTTGTAGTGCTGTGCTTCAGCTGCAGGCTCTCAGCATGGCAGCAAAGGAGGAGCAAGGGCTTGCAGACTGGGAAAAGGAGTAAACAAAATAGAATAATAGAATTGTTTAGCTTGGAAAAGACCTCTTAGTTTGAGTCCAACCACAACCCCAGCACTGCCACATCCACCACTAAACCATGTCCCCAAGTGCAAAATCTACATGTCTTGTAAATAACTCTGGGGATAGTGACTCAACCACTTCCCTGGACAGCCTGTTCTAGTGCTGGCTAACACCTTAATTAAAAAATTTCTTCCTAATATCCAGTATAAACCTCCCCTGGTGAACTTGAGGCTGTTCTTTCCTGTAGCTTTTTTTCTGGGAGAAGAGGCTGAACCTCACCTTGCTACAACATCCTTTAAGGTGTAGAGTGCAAGAACATCCTCCCGGGGGTCCTTTTCTCCAGGTGTTTGAAAATGCATCAGACTCGATTTGTCCACATGGAATAAGAAGAAACTATTGTCTTGAAAAAGTGATACTTTGAAGATACTAGACTTTTAAGTAGGTAGAAGGGACTGTAGTTAGCAAAAAGCAGAATCAGAATGTGAAGTTTAGTATTGCTTCCTCGTTGTAATTAAATGCTTATGTTAATGTTTGGGAAAGGGAATCACAGAATCACAAAAGGAGTCATGTTGAAAAGGGACCACAGTGGTCATCTGGTCCAACCTCCCCGTTTGAACAGGGTCATCCCAGAGCACATGATGGTGCTTCTGGGTCCTTTTCAACTCAGACTGTTCTGTGACTCTCAAGTGAAATTGCTTAAAATAAAAAAAGAGTAAATAATGGCACTATTGCTATTAAATATGGCACAAGATTGTGTCCAGAGTGTTCTTGAACATCTTCAGTGAGGGAGATTCCACAACCTGTCTGGGCTATCTGTGTGTGGTGTATCTATTCCAGTGTGTGGTGACTTCATAGTAAAGAAATTCTTCCTCATATTCAGGTGGAACTTCATGTGCATCAGCTTCTGCCCGTTGTCCTATTGCTAGAGAAGAGAAGAGCCTGGATCCCTCCTCTCCCCGCCCTCCCTTCAGATGCTGACAGCCACTGATGGGATCCCTTCTCGGTGGCCTCTTCTCGAAGAGAAGCGAAGCTGCTCGTGGAGAGAAAAGGCGCTATTGTAGTCACTGAGGAAGGAACAGGAGCGCATTTTCCGGGTGCCCCGGTGCTGTATTTTCCTGAAAATCCCCACGAACGATCCCGGTCTCCCCCGCCGCTCCCCCGGCGCGGGGCGGGGCCGCGGGCGCACGTGACAGGGCGGGTGCCATGGCGGGCGCGGGGGCGGCGCGCGGCAGCCCAGAGCTGGCCGGGGCCGCGGGGCCGCCGGGCCGGGCCGAGCACCAGCAGCAGCAGCCGCCGCCACAGCAGCCGAGAGCCGCCGCGATGTCGTCCGTGGCCTCCTACGAGAGCCTGGTGCACGCCGTGTCCGGCGCCGTGGTGAGCGAGCGGGCGGGGGGCGCGGGGCCCGGCGGGCGGGGCGGCCGTGCCGGCCTGGCGGGGGGCGCGGGCCGCTCGCAGCCTTTGTTCGGCCGGGACGGGCCGCGGAACCGGCCGGGGCTTAGCCAGGCTGGAGGCCGGGCCTGAGCAGCCGGAGCCACCTCTGAGGCAGCGGGAGCTGCCCCTCAGAAAGCCGGGCTGGCGCACCCGGAGCTGGGCATCCCTTCAGTAAGCTCAGGCAGAGGGGCAGCACCTCAGCTCTGCGATCCCAGAGCTGCACCAAGCATCGCCCTCCTGCCGCGGCCTCACAACGAGCTCAGGAGCTGAGGAGGGTGAGGCAGCTCTTGGGTGCTCATCAAAATGTAAAGCGGGCACAGAGCAGCCGGAGGAGGTACTGTCGATCACTGAACTTAATTTTTCATGTGGTGCTTGTAAATTAAAAAGTCGCATTTAATTTATGTAGATTTCCTAGTGTGCCCAGCCCTTGAATTTTTCTTTTCAGAGTGCTAGCTCTAAAAAGTAAATCAGCCTTCTGCTTCTAACAGATGAAGAATTTTAGTGCATGTAGCATGTTGGATTGGGCATACTGATGGATAGGAAGAACTCCTCGTGTCTCCTATAGGATGAAAGTTGCTAAATGTTATTGAACGATAAACACTGGAACAGGCTGCCCAGGGAGGTCATGGAGTCTCCCTCTCTGGGGACATTCAGAACCCACCTGGAATGGAGGCATTCCTATGTCACCTGCTCTGGGTGACACTGCTTTGATGTGGTGGGGTTAGACTGGGTCATCTCCAGGGGCTCCTCCCAACCGTGACAATTCAGTGATTCTGTTATAAAGGCTGATTCTAAAAGGAAAAACAAGGCTTTAAGGGATGTTTTTGTTTTATTATAAATAAATACAAGATTTTTGTCTGCTCTTTAAATTGTTTTAAGTCTGCTTACTTAAACATCAAAGGCAGTGGGGATTTTGTTTCCACTTTCAAAAACTGGAGCTTTCTAAAATGATCTCATTATTGAAATACTACCCATTTTCCTCTTGCTGGCTTCTGCAGAAGTCAGTGATACTTTCTAGACATTGCTGTTAGCTTCTCCCTTCAAAAACATATTGCTGTAGTCAGGCTGTGCCCCTGAACAAAGTTTGTAGTGTGAACCAAGCTTATACATCCAGCCATAGACTCAGAACTGTGTTGAGCTAATGCATCAGGAGCACATGTCAGACCACAACATGATAACTTTTGTTTGTACTCTAATATACTGAAAGCTGATATACCTTCTAGGCAACCTAGTCAAATTTGAGATGAAGGAATATTTTTGTGAACAGTAAAAAAATAACCAGCACAAAAAAGTGCTTGATTTCCTGTGAACTTTAATTGAATTACATAAGTATTCTTTAACTCTGCATGTAGCTGCAACATAATCTTCCTGTTGCAAAGCTATAGGGATGAGAATTTCATGGGAGTATTATAGAGCAGTCAGGCTGCTTCATTAGCTAAATGGTGGCTGAAAAATAGCAATGAAACTTTTTTATATGTTTCACATTTTTTTGTTGTTACTATTTTTTATAAATCCAAGCTTCAGTCTGTGGTCCTGCACATATCTTTTTGGCAGCAGTCACCTCAGGCCATTTATTCTGGCCACTTCTTGGCTACTGCGCAGTTGTTTATTGGGTGCTGTGGCTGGTCAGTGAACTGATGTGGCTGAAGAAGTAGCTCAGTGGAAAAAATAGTTTTTCAGCCAGATTAGTTTCTGTGTCTGCATCATTGTGTAGTGCCCAGAAAGTTATGCCACCAGATTGGAGGAGGCAGGGGTGCAAATACAGTTGACCAAGAGCCTGGGATTACAGGGACCAGCCTGTACCTGTCCCTGTGATTATTCAGTGGTAATGTGACTTGGCAAAGCACCGAGATCCAGCGCCGACAGGGCGTGGGGGGAAGGCTGACAGTGAGGCCTCACCCTTCCAGCAGTGCAGGGTAATACATGGCAGCATCTGTTCTGCACTCACTAGTATAATTTTACCTGCTGGTCTCAGTGCAGTTTAGTGAGGAATCTGAGTCCCTCTTGAGGGCTTTTGTTGTTGGGGAAAGGATTGTTTATCCCTCTTTTCCTTTCTTCTAGCCATGAAATCCTGTCTCTTCCCTGTGATGCTTCAGGCAGCCTCCTCATCACGTAGTTGAGTTGTTCCATTTGTAAACCCAAGAGAAAAGTAACTTGGCTTTTCTATTTCCCTCAATTTAGGAAAAGAAGGGGAGAGGGTACAAATTGTTTTTTATGTGCAATGATCTGTTAAGTCAGTTAAGTCAGTTTAGTTGTCTCATTACATTCCCTTGAACTATAGTTCCATATAAGTTTTAAGCCAGTTTGGCAGTCAAGCACTGGAACAGGCTGCTGAGAGAGTTGGTCAGTGCCCCATGCTTGTCAGTGTTTGAGGCATTTGGGAAATGCACTTAAGGTGCTTTAGCTGTTGGTCAGCCCTGAAGTGGGGTGGGGGCAGCAGGCCTAGGTGATCATTGCAGATCCTTCCCAGCTGAAACAGACTGTTCTGTTTCTTGTGGCCACACATCCATTGTGTCTCCTGTGTGACACTACCTGACTATTTCCTCATTTCCAGTTTCTAATTCTGTGCAAGTGTGTGTGTGTGTGTTGCTGCTGCGTGGTGCATTGCATTGAGACTGAGATCCAGGATGAATCTCACTTTGGGAGGATGGAAGCAGAGGAGGGCTGCAAGTTGTAGTGACTGTGCAGTCTTGCTCTGTGCGTAGGTGTAACTGCATTCTGAGGCTGTCTTCAAAGTTGCAGTAATGCAGCTCCCATTAGGAACAGCATTATGGCTCTTTCTGGCACTTTTTTTTTTGTGCTGGCACTAACCTTCTAACTAAGATATGTTTTTTAGAAATATTCAGTCAGATGGGTTCATTAATCCACTTGCTGTCCAGCTGGGTACATGGTAGGTGAGAATGATACAACACAGGAGAAGTACATGGAGAGCAGAAAGAACTGTTTTGGCAAGAGCCCAAACTAAATGGGTTAAAATAACCAGGTAATTGTGGCCAAGTCTTAACATATGCTACCTAGTGTTAAAAAAAAACTGGAGAAACTTAAGTCAACCCAGAATTGTTTTAGTGTGGAAATATCACCAGAAAAAAAAATCCTCTGTTGCTGGTTGTAGAGTAGGTCCAAGCAGCCGGCTGAGGAGCTGGCATTTCCAGAGGCAAAGCTCACTTAAATGTATGGCATAAGACAGCTGTAGAAAAGCTCAAGTCACACTGTGCACTGTAGTTTAAACACAGCATTGAGTGACTTGCTGTATCCCAGACCTTCCCACCATTTAAACAGTTTGCATGGCTGCTAATAGAAGAGGTTCCACAGCTTTAGCAGCCACCTGATGCATGGGAAACAGGTTTACACCAAGCCAGGGCCTTTTTGAGGCTAATAGGACGTAGAGTAAGTTCAATGTTTATTTTCTGATGCCACTAGATCAACTTTCAGGCTTCAAAAACTTTCTCTTTTGGCAAAAAGCTTTTAATGGTTTTAATTTTAGCTTGATCTAATGCAAGAGAAAAATAACCCTCTTTTGTAAGTATAGGGACAAAAATGTGTTATATGTGGAGTTTATCCCCTTTTTAAACTTACTCAGCAGACTGATTTGTGGGCAAGAAGTGAAGAGTTACAAAAGTCTAGCAGGCTCTGTATAAGCAACTGATACACTATGCAGCCAGTTTATTTTGTTTTTCAGGGCAGTATGACTGCAATGACTGTATTTTTTCCTTTGGATACAGCTAGACTTAGACTTCAGGGTAAGTGTCAAAATCTAGTTTCTTTGTATACAACAGCATTTCTGTTCATCTTGGCCTGGGCACTTGTAAGGGTGGTTGTAGTGGGGGTGGTCTACATGAACAGGAGTCTTACTTGTGTCACATTAACACTGTTTTTCCAGGTAAAGGTAATTCTTCCTGTTGAAAGTTGGGCAACATTTTAATTAGCTGAAAAGGCTGTGTGCTCTGTGGCTTTTAAATGATTATCTAAGACCAAAGACAAAAAAAAGATGCAAGATTGCATAGGATTATATTTGTGTGTTGCTGGTTTTGGCTGCTGAGAACACTTTGAAATGCAGGGGCAATATAATGACAAACAGAATTATTGAGAGGATGATTTAAAGGGAAAATCCAGGGTTAGAATTGGGATTAGGAATATCTAATGTTTACAGAAATGCATCTAGAATATGAACTGTGTTCTGAAACTCTATCTTCTAATCTAAAGTCTCAGACTCAGCAAGCATTTTAGAGCTATGACTAAAGCTCTGTTAAGAACTGGAGGCAGATTATCAGCTAGGTTGTCAGAAGTATGGGTTGAGAAATGAATAGCTTTCAGTGCAGGAAGAGCCTGCTTTGCTAAGGCTTAGCTGCTTGCAGATGAGCTGTAGGAGATAGCTCTGCTACTGGTGCTGGTCTGATGTCCAAGGAATAATTTTGAGAGCAGTTA
Source organism: Molothrus ater (assembly GCF_012460135.2). Lineage (NCBI taxonomy): Eukaryota > Metazoa > Chordata > Aves > Passeriformes > Icteridae > Molothrus > Molothrus ater. The sequence continues at coordinate 49,317,417 of NC_050482.2, forward strand.
GGCAGGCCCAATTCTAGCCCTCTCCCTAAGGGGAACCTTCTTTCAGTTCATGTTGCAACTACTGGAACTGGTGATTAGAGATACTCTGGAGCACAACAGAACCTGTCAGTCTGAGGAAGAATAAAAAAAAGGAAGTACCCTTACCTAGCAAATGAAAATAAGGAGAAATAGGGTATTTCTATCCTTTATGAGGAAGAAGAAACATGTGCTTGTAGGGAATATTCAGAATTGCAAGGATAAGGACTTGAAAAAGAGTGCTAAAATTTTGAATAATCTAAAAGTTTGATTGTTTTGCTTTCCAGTTGATGAGAAACGGAAGTCAAAGACAACACCGGCCGTCCTTTTGGAAATAATCAAAGAGGAAGGCCTGTGAGTAGATACTGATTTTTCTGTTTGTCTTCGTAGAGATAAGCTCTAAAACTAATTTGAATATGCTTTTAAAGTGGAACAATTAGCCTGTATCTGTGTGGACAGATTTTTATTCCAAATTGAAATGTCTCCACACAAGTGTGATATGACTTGCATAATCTTATGTGTTCATCTTTAGCTAACTAGGATTAACTTTCTTGAGCACCTTATGCAATTGATCTGTTCAGTGATGTAACTGTGCCTTCATTAGTGAGGTAGCTGTGCCTCCTCAGAAATGCAAATGTACCTTCATATACCTGATCAACCAGCTTTGTCTGCCTGGATTCTTGGGTGTGTCAATTTCTCAATAACCAAGATGAAACTCCTGGATAACTGAGCCACTTTCAAGAGAACTCGGACATGTTTCCCAGTTGGAAGGTTTTCATTTTCTCCTAAGCATGTAGAAGTAAACAACACATGACACTTTATGCTGGTGGGATTTAACATCTGTCTAAAAACAGTTAACTTTCAGCTGTGCTGTGCTTTAGTATTTGTCATAGTCTGAGCTGAGTTGGCTGGGAAAAACAGTTTTATGCCTGTCCTTGTTAGAAGTATTTTCCTAACGGAATCCCTGGAACTCCTAAGTAGACTGGTGCTTCCAGGACATTAAAGCCAATGAAAGTTTAACTTGGCCCATAATGCTGTGTCACCTTTGAACTTGGGCAGATGTATGCATGAGGAGTTCTCTGCCAGCTGATCTCTCTTGTTCACATTCCCACATTACCTCTGTCACATGAGGGTGGCAAGTAAACTTCAATTAAAAAAAAAAAAAGAAAGAAAAAAGTAAAAAATAAAAATGAAGTAATTAACCAAGGTGGAAAGACTGCAAAAGTGATCATCCTACTTTGCCTGTGAAAGAGAAAAATCAGGAGCTCTGGCAAGAGAGGAACATTGCTTCTTCCAAAGGTATTGGGAAGGCCTGGCAAAGCAATGGTTCTAATTTAGAGAAGTGTCTGAAGTTACAAAAAAAAGTCCAAACAGCAACAAATCTGAAATACGATGTGAGATCATAAACATCTTGTTCACATTAGCTTGTAGAGTCATGTCTCATTACCATACTTTTGTGAGACTGCTTTTCTCATCTAGATAAAGCAAATAGGTTGAGCTGCAGAAGTTTATCAGACAGCTTTCTTCCCTGCACTTCCATCCTCTTCTAAGTGATCTGAAAGGTGTTCACTAGTGTACACTAAGTTTTTCTCAAGATTGCAGTGAATCATGGATGCTGCTACTGACAACTTAAGTAATTAAAATAAACTCATGGGGTTTGTTTTAGTTTCGTGTTTTGTACTACAAGATGTTTCATTTGAAAATCATCAGAAGTCATTCTTAATAAATCAATCAAGCCCAAACTAACACTCAGTTAGAGGGCATAAACCCTAGAGGATGTTTCTCTCTTTCTTTTCTGGCACAGAAGAGATAGGTAATGTAAGAATTGTTGTAATTTGGCTAATGAATAACTGCATAGTCAGTAAATTTGTAACCGTGAGGTTAGCTAAGCCTGTAACTTCAGAAGCAGTTGTAACAATAAGATGTATTCCCAGCTACATGGGAGGGAGAAGCACTCATGGATTTGAGATGAAAAAGTAGCATTTACATTGTAAGCCAAGTCAGATGTGGTGTTTACCAGGCTTGCATCTTTTACAGTCTTATTGGAGATCCTTAAATTCTATATACTCCCAGTATTTAATGAATTCTGAAGAGCCTCCATAGTTTCTGCTGTTGGGGTGATTTTTTTTATGCTTTTAACATGATACCAGCTCTCCACCTGTTCTGTGCAACTCCAGTGAAGGTGTGTATCCATATCTTTTTTGGATGTGTTGTAGAACATGTTGGGAATGTAGGACAGCTGTTGAAGTGTCCCTGTTTTTCAGGATCATCAGGCCTGTCAGAGAAGGGAGCTTTGTTAGGCAGATCTTACGAAATCATTCCTAAATCAAGACAGCTTTAGATGATAATTCAGTTTTCTGTCTGTGATTAATCTAGTTAAATTTAACTAGGTAATGTCTTTTTCTTACTTACCTGACTGATTTGCCCTAGATTTTACAGTAAGGCATTTGTTAGAAATTCTTTCCACCTGTGTATCTTCTGTCCCCAGGTTGCATCCTTTGCCAGACTCTCCTAGGAGGAGTATATGAATTTCAGTAACTAGTCTTCAATTTTTAAATTTTATGTGAGAATCCAGATACTTTTTTTCCTTACTCAGGAGTTAAGTATGGCTTTTTACCATTGCTGATAAAGACATATCTAGGTAGTACTTCCTGTAGTACGCAGCATTGTATCTCTGGGATCCTCCACCAACACATAAAATCAGCCAGATCAGCCACATAAATACTTCGCTGATTCTTACTGTGACTTTTTGCTCTCCGTTAGGTTGGCACCATATCGAGGATGGTTTCCTGTTATCTCCAGCCTTTGCTGCTCCAATTTTGTTTATTTTTATACATTTAATAGTCTTAAAGCCCTTTGGGTCAAAGGTCAGCATTCAACCACTGGAAAAGACTTGGTTCTTGGAGTTGTTGCAGGTAATACTTTAAAATCTCCATTTTGTCAGGAATGTATTTTTGGTATATTCTATCTAATGATTTTCTTTATGAAGTCCTTTGGAGGCCACACTGAGTGCTCACCCGCCCACTGTATGCAGACCTGCTTCTTTGTGATTGCTACTCTGTGTCATCCCTGCCTCCTAAGGAATTGCATAAACCATTCCTGTTGTGAATTCTGGCACAAAGCACAGTGCTCTTGTGGCTTAGCATGATATTTGTGTCTGATGGGGTGCTTACAGGTATCTAAGCTTCAGCACTAAGATGCTGAAGAAAAGAAAATGGAGAAGTGATAGTTGGGTTTTTTCCAGAGGAAAAGATATATGCCAATTCTGAATTAATTTCAATTACAGTAAGAAATTCTAATGTAAGAATTTGGGTGTCAGTTTTCAGACTTGGTTTTGGGTTGTCACCTGAAAGTGACAGGAAGTTCCTAGATATATACAGGTCCAGTGGGACCATATGCTCTTTTATTCTATCCTCTTATGTGGATGCTGCAGTGCCTTCTTTGAAGGGATGATAACATTTGTGACTTTTCTAGCACACCCAGTGTGGAAAGTTAACCACTGTGGGCTTTGTGTTTGCCAGTGATATTCTTCAGGGACTATTGCTCATGCAAATACATAGAATCAAGCTGATTAAAAAAAAAAAAAAAAACCAACCTGTAAAAATGACCCCTGGGTTTGGGGTTTTTTTGGGGGTTGAGGAGGAGTTGGTAGTTTCTTATACTTTCAGTGTAGGTATAATGACTGTCTGAATAGCTGCTGGAAGTAAGGAAGGAAATTCTTAAGCTGGCTGTATGTCTGTGGTAAAATTCCATATATTTTGGAACGAAGGCTACAGGAATTAGGGTACGAATTACCATTTACTTTTCCCATATGTTGTGTTGGTTTTATTCCCTCTTCCTACCAGAAATTTCAGTAGCATGTGAATCAGGGGAAGAAAAGGGGATAAAAAAGATTTGAAATGTTCTTTTTCATGCTGATTTTCTTTGTGCTGTGTTTTGCATTAGGAGTAGTGAATGTACTCCTGACCACCCCTCTCTGGGTAGTGAACACACGCCTGAAGCTGCAGGGAGCAAAATTCAGAAATGAAGACATTGTACCAACCAATTACAGAGGCATAATTGGTAAGCACCTGTTGTTGTCTTCAACCAAAGAGAAGTTCATGAAGTAAAATGTATCAAGGACTTTGAAGACTTCTGTTCATCATGAACGATTTCACCCTGTAATCTCTGTGCTGCTCTGTCACTTTGCAGTCATTGCGTTTTACAGGAAACCAGACTTGGCTGTTTGTGATGGTAATTAAGAGTATGCAGTGTGCACTCCTGTAACTGAAAGACCTTTTGCAGGGGCAGATATTGTTATCATACAGATAATGGAGCAGTAGTGAGCCCCATGAAGTGGTAGCTGGGAGTCTGAGTTTGGACAGACAGTCTGAAAATTAAACTTTGCTCACCTTAATCTCTTAATTACTCACATGTTCAGGCTGTCCTTCTTTTAAAACCAACCAACCAAATAACATTACTGTTATTTAGAAGAAGGTTTGGAAGACCTTAATGTGGATTCCACACTTGTAAAAAAAAGAGGGGCCTGCCTGAGCAGATGATTAGTTTTGTGTATGTTAATGGTGGTGCAAACAAGAACCTCCTTTGTCACTACCTTTCTCTTAACTTCTGGATTAAAATGGAAGTTTAGTTAAAAATGCTTGCATAAAGGACTGCAGTGGATTTTTATGCCATTTTAAGTTTAGTTTAAAATGCTTGCATAAAGGACTGCGCTTCGAATATTAGGCTTTAAGAGTAACTTCTCATATCTTTTATATTCAGAGTTTTGTACTCAAAATATTAATAATTTTTTCCTCACCTTTTATCTCAGATGCCTTTCATCAAATAGTCCGAGATGAAGGAGTGTTAGCTCTGTGGAATGGTACTTTCCCCTCCTTGCTGCTGGTCTTCAATCCTGCCATACAGTTTATGTTTTATGAAGGCTTTAAACGAAAGCTTTTGAAAAAGCAGCTGCAAGTGAGTATGTTTTGAGGCCAGGTGATGAAGGTGCTCTGTTACAAGACAGGTTTTTGATATGCATCATTTGAACAAATTCAGAATATGGGTTTGGTTTTGGTTCTAGTATTTTCAAGTGGTTTTTTGAATTAGTTTGTCTGAAAAGAGTTCAGCATAATGAAATTATATGGGAATCTTTCATGTCCTTAGGGAAGAGATTCCTGTAATTAGTTCTTCTACCTGTAAAATAGAACTGAACCTCTTCTCCACATTTCTTTGCATACATTCACAGATCTTGATTAAGAGTAGAGATTTCAATTCTAATGTATCTTTTATAAGTATTTACATACTGACTGTTTTGAAGTCAGCTTTTAACACTTTTTGCAGTAAATAATGACTTTTTTTTTCTTGAAGACCTCAAATTTTCAATGTAATTTTTCTAGGTATGGACACTAGAATTAAACGTAGCATTGCAACCATTCCTTCCTGATTTTCTAAATAGAAGTGCAATTGCTTTTCTGTCCTGCTTTATACTGCTCTTCTTTTTCCTTATTCTTTTTCCTTGTCTATATCAGATATAGAATCTCAGCTGAACTCATGTTCCTTTTATGTTCCAGCAAACTGGAAAGCATTTGTATTACATTTTCAGATAATGTCATAACATAATATATCTTTAAGATGCTTTGCTGTTAATTAATGATTTTAGAATGTTAGGCCATACCAGTATGTTACCAAGCCATCTTGTTTTTCCCCAAGACATGGCGAGATTATTTTTACATGAGATTTTTACATCATCAATGAGGCTTGGGTTTTTTACTTTCTTTAGTTAATACTGCAGCTGTAGCAGCCTATTTGTACCTGATGTGCATAATGTAATGGAGTAGATCCATTTTTGAATGATGAGCTTAGCTTCCATCTGCATTGTTATTTTCTTGTTGGCTAATAACATACTTATTTATGTATTTATTTCTTGTGTTTCTTTTAAATTACTTAGTTCCACCTTAAATTAGGACATTTCTTTGTCCATGATCAGTGAAGAGGGGATATAAATTTTTTTCCAGCTCGGAATGGTAATTTTTATTTTGAAAAACATTTTTCTTCCTATTTGGTCATTTTCTGGTTGTCCTAAATATAGCAGGTTGACCTTTTTAAAAATGTGCATGTGTAAGTGTATTTTTGATTGCAATCAATATATTTTAGAATATATTTTGAGCATGTTTGATATGGGCATCTACTTATGTTCAGTGATTAATTCTCACTGTTAGACTGAAATGCACTGTAATCAGCATAGGCTGTAACAATGTATTTGGTACATCCTGGAGAAGTGTGAGCTTTGGAGCTGAGCGTGGGCTTCAGCAGGGGTTCTTAACTAAAAGGGGATGGGATTTTTAGCCTATGGCATCAAGACTAAAATTCTGTCTGGGAGTGTAGTGGTTATGTCTCAGGAATACAGAGTGATGTTCAAGGAATCTTTCACTGTCACCTTTTCACAAGCACTGTATGACTTTTTGGTTTCACTGTTGCAAAAACTGAGATGCTTATTGATTGATGGTATGTTTAAATGATACTTCCTTATCTTTTGTCTACTCTTGGTGCTTTGAAGGGGTCTAATTGTATGGCCTTATAGCAACAGTAATCTAGTTGTATTGAGAAATGCAAAACCAGGTGGAATTTACAAATAAGAGGTGGCAAAGTAAGTTAGTTGAACCATAACCACCTCTTTAAAATGATAAGACCGTGACATTTCATGAAATCTTTATGCCAAAGATCCTTAGATAATCTGGAGCCGGTAGCAGTACAGAATCCAAATACAAATACAAATGGGTAATTGGCTATTTTGGTACTATGTGCAGTAAATTTGTTCTTTATCTATTGAACAGCTCACATCTTTGGATGCTTTTGTCATTGGTGCAATAGCCAAAGCAGTTGCCACCACCCTCACTTATCCTCTGCAGACAGTACAGTCAATTCTGCGGGTAAGTAATTTCATTTCATGGCAACTCTGCCTCTGACTTGGTCTATATCATGCAAGCCTTGTTTTTATTCGTGTTAATGGACCCATTGTTTTGGGAGGCATTTTTCCCAATGCAGGTCACTGATTAGAATGGCTTTCCTCTTTGGTTTTGACAGAGCTTGATATACTGGTGCACATTTGTTTCAAGTTGCTGGTAGGATTGCCAGTGTATTGTATTGGTAGTGTCCCAGAGAAGCTGATGCATTGTACTGCTTTTAGGTGCTGCAAAAATGTACATTTACTTATTGGAATATAAATGGAAAATGTGTCAAGTGGGAAGTTAAAATTAAATCTTCTAAAACCAGTCTGTTTCCAGATGACCTATGGTAATTAAAAAAAAAAAAAGTTCTATTCATAGGTTTTGTTGTTCAGATGATGGTCTGACCTTGTCAGTGTCCAGAATGTGATTGATCAGAGGAAGCTGAGCTCCCTCATAAATAATACCTTTAGCCATTTGCCTGGCCATGTTGGCTAATTGTAGTGGTAATGGAAACACTTGCATTTATTCTGACTTGCAATTTGTACATAGGCTGGATAATGCTGCTGCGTTCAGAGTGTACCAATATTGTTGTAATATTGACACAAGACAAAACTGGGGAGTTGGAGGGAAGGAGACCTGGCCATGTGTAAGCATATTGTACTTTAATTTGTGTGTTTTAAACTCTGTAGCAGTTAAATGTTAGTAAGTGTTTCCACATGAAATACATTTTCCTAAGTAAGGAGGAGCCTTAACTTGCCTCTACAGTAAAGCCATTGTGTATGTTCTAAAACTTGGACAAATTTGGAGAATGAGTTGAATTACTGAAAACAAGCCTTCCATGCTAAGGGTATCACTTTTCAGACCTCTCTAATAAGGAAATTTTCATGTTAATTGTTCATCTGGAAAAAGTAATTTTCAAGAAAGTTTTGTAATAATTTGTAACTCTCTAATTAGAGTGTAATAAATGTATCTTGAATTTTGGTAACCTGTGAAAAGGTAGTTAGGATGCTATATTTCAAAGCAAGAGGATTTGAATATACTTACTGTGTAATTTTTATCAGCAGTCATATTTTCTGAAGTTTTCATAATTTTTGATCAGCTGCCTTTCAATGCCTATCCTGTTTTAACAGCCTGGACACATCTCAGTAGTAGCTAAACTAACAACACAGACTTCTGTTACTGGAATGGCAGATAGAGAAAAACATTTAAATAAAAATAGCTCTGTTTGGATAAGTTGCAACATCAGTCTGTTTTTAATTTGTGATGCTCCTGTTTCCTCCTGATGTGAAGGAGAGCTGGAAGGAAAGTTGGAGTGCTCTGTTTTAGCCTGAGCATTGCACAGCAGTGCAGCTTTCATGGGGCTGCAGCCGCAGAACAGCTTCAGCCCTCATTCCTTTCCATGGTTCCTACAGAAGTGGTTACAGTCTTGAGGCTTCATCTTTTTTTTGTCTCCATTTAGCTTTTTGAACAAAATTCTTCTGACTCTTAATGACAGTGTAAAAAGAAGAAAAAAAAATCCAGTGCCAGTCCGTCCTCTCCCTGTGATGATGGAGAGCACAAGGACCCTGTCTCTAGTTCTGCAGGCACTAGGGGTGACTTCTGTCTCTTTGCTCTATGAAAGAATAGCCAGGAGCTATTGAACACATCTGTTGAGGACAGCAAAAATGTGTGTCTGTGACATCTGTGCTGTCCAGTTCAGACTTGCTATATTTTGTGATGTGTTTTCTAATCTAAAGTTGGCATTGTTCTGGTTGATGAAGTTTTTGTCACTCACACTAAGTAATGTTAAAAAAGGTTATGAGTAAAGGTTTAGTATTTTCAGAACTAATATTCTGCATGAAAAAAAAGTTGCAGGTGTTTTTAAAAAATAATTTTAGCAGATTTGCACACAAACTAATATAAGCTCAGTATAATTCATATAAACTTACACATCGTAACTAAGTTCTCTCATCAAACTAGTACAGAACATTTTTTTTCCTTTTTAATCTTAAACCTTTAGAAACTTACTCTTTTTTAGAACTTATTAGGGATCTTTGTAATAAAGTCTTTACACCTTTGCTTTCAACTCTTTGGCACTCTTACTGTTGCATAACGAACAGTTATCCTGTGTAATTGACAGTGGTAGCAGCTTTGCCATTTGGTATTCCTTCTCCCAGTCATTAAAATTACGTGACACTGGTGTTACTCATTATGCAGTGAAACTGTTCTTTGGCCTATGTGTCAGTAAAGAGCAGATAAATTAAATTTGCCTCTGGAGGTACAGCAATACCATTCAAGTTCTCAGTGATCCCAGAAGAAAAAGTTCTCTTTAAAATGGAAGTCTTTTTTTCTCTGTCATAGAGAATGCTAATCCTTTTGGGAAGTCTTCTGCAGTAAACACTGAAGTGTTAACATTCTAGTGAAAAATTAATTATTTTCTTCTCTCTTAATGACCCTTTGTAGTACAAAAATTGTCCAGTGGTGGAGAAAAGAGGAGAGTGAGGCACCTAATGGTGGTGTAGTGTGAAAGCCTATGTGTAATCTGGGCAGTGACTGACACTGTAACTTGGAACCTAGTTAGCAATTTTTGGGGGGTGTGTCTGAGTCTGTGACTATAGTTCTTAACACTGATTTGTCAATATCAAATGGGTAGTTGCTGATGAAAAGATTGTGGGTTTTGAATATATATTTACCTAATAACAGGAGATTTCCACTAGCATTCTGTTGCTGCTGTTTCCTCCCAAGTTATTAAAACACATAGTAAAGCCTCTATCATCCTAGCATTTTCTTAAAATTTCTGAGCTGCCTAAATCAGCTGGCATACTTTACCTACTGTCAATGGTAATTTCTTACACATGAGAAATAGCAGTTGCCTCAACATGTTCTGGGGAAAAACTCATCCAACATGCAGTTACTCAAGTTCACCGTTCTTCTGTACACAGAAGCTTAACACAGTCTTCAAAAGCTATTAGGCTGTGCTGCTACAAATACAAGTGTACCAACTCTTGTATATTAATAATTCATAAGTTACAGCTTGCTGGCGGTACTATCAACCTGTATCAGATAAAAGTATCAATGAATGCTTGAAAAGGACTTGCTGAAATTGCTAGTTTAACTCTACAGCAGCAGCAGCAGTCATGCCTACTGAAAACCAGCTTGGGCATAAGCAAGTGTAGTGAGTAAAAAAGAAATATTATTTAGGCCAGGTAGGTAGATGAAACAATTTTGAATTCTTTCACAGCAGCTCATGCATAAATGCTCCAGGACCATTGCTGGGCAGATAAATTGTGTGTTTGACTGTGCAATCTCGATGTAGTAATGACTTGCAGGTGTGTGAGGGTCTGAATCTTTATGAAGTAAAGGCTGAGAAAGCCAGAAAGAACTTGCTTTGTGTCATAACCCTACTAAGACTCTGCAAATTATGCTTTTGAGATCTTGAAAACTGCTTCCTCCAGAGCAACTGAAAGAGAGGAAATATTTGTTAGAATCCATTTTAAAACCAAATTACAGTAGTATGTATAGTTTTAATGTTTGCAGTGTGAGCTTTGGCCTCTGTTCTCTGCTGGTAGTTATGTAATGTGAAAAATGTTTATAGGGGTTTAGGGTAGGCTCTCCAGATTTCATGCATGTATGATGTTCTCTGCCAAGCACAGTGGGGAAGTAGTACAGCAAAATCCTCTTCCTTTTTTTCAGTTTGGACGTCACAGGCTGAACCCAGAGAACCGAACACTGGGCAGTCTTAGAAATGTTCTTTACCTTCTTCAACAGAGAGTGAGGTGAGCTTTCCCATTTTATTTCTCCTACGATTTCACTAATATTGTGAAATGTTGCTGGGTCTGGATTTTGTTTCCTTTTGCCTCCCTTAAACTTGACATTTGAGTCAACCTGGTTTTTGTAATATATTGTAGGGTAGGCCCACAAACCCAGATTCTCCTAAATGTCTGTACAGTAAGTGACATCAAGGATACATACGGATACTAATTCATTTCAGCTTTCAACTTGAAAAGAAACAGGTTTCTTGCACAAAGGACCTTAAATTTCTGCAGAATTTTTTCTTTAAAATATTACTAAACATAGCTGGCTTAAGGTCAAGAATGAGTTTAAGATTCCTACAGTTGGTCATCAGCTTGTAATATTGATTCTTCTCTGTAGTGTACTGATTTACTTACAGAAAGCTATTCATGCTTGTTTTCTGGTTTGTTTTTTTTTTCTCCTCCTTAGGCGTTTTGGGTTAGTGGGACTTTACAAAGGCCTTGAAGCAAAGCTCCTGCAGACAGTCCTTACTGCTGCTCTAATGTTTCTGGTGTATGAGAAACTGACTGCAGCAACCTTCACAGTCATGGGATTAAAGCACTCGCGCAGACATTGAGGAGGAGCCTATGCCAAAGATTCTGGGGTCTAGAAAACACATTCCATTTCTGAGACCTGGCTGGGTAAACAAAGGGTCCTCACTTTCTCTGCTTCTCTTTTTAGCCACCTTTACCTCCAGTATTTGGAGAAATCTGGAATATGCTCTATAGGACCTGTTGCCACAAATTCAGGGATAGCCCATTCCCTATTGTTCTGTGTACTCACTGTGTTAAGAAAAAACCAGAGACCTTATTTAAGCACTTGACCTGAAATTTAAACTATTATGTGATTTGGTTATTTGGTTGATATTCTTGGCAAGAATGACTATCTCTCACTATACTTTCTTCTTTGCCCTCAAATTGTCCTCAACTATTCTTGGATCTTTATCTTCTGTCAGCAGCTGGTGGGGCTGGTTTTGTGTTATTTTCCTTGACCTGTGTTTGTCACTTCATATTTGGTTCATTAAAATAATTCATAAAGAATAACATTTTTGGCATGGTTTTCTTTTACCTGCAAGTATGTTTGTGGCACAGGATCTGATGTTGCCCCAAATACCTGGTGATGAGGTCTCTGAACTGCTGGAATGGATATTAGAAGTGAGTGTACAATCTGTCTTCTTGAATCCAGCTATTTTAAATCTTGAAAATTTTGAATGCAGATACTGGCTAGATTGGAGGAAGATAACCTCTTGCTTTTTCAAGCTGAGTCCCTCAAGAAAGGGAGTCCCTCAAGCTGCCTCAAGAAAATGGCCTTGCTACAGAAATACACGAAGTTTTATCACCCTATTCTTTGTGAGAATATGTGAATTCACACCATGTTCTTATGTAGACAGGGGGCACTGCTTCAGAAGTGCTATGCCTGCTCAAAAATGTGCTTTGTTTATTTTTCCACTGATATTCCCAGACCATAAAGCCTAAAATGTGTATGTTCTAACATGTCTATGTTCTTTTTGCATAGTTTTGGTCAGTATTCCTAGACTCTAAAATGCAAATTAAATTGTGCTCTGTCAATTGTTAAGTTGGCAATAGAATTGTTCTGAAGAACAGTTTTCTATTTGAAGTATTGAAAAATTTCATGACAGTTTTAACACCAAGAATGTCTAGAAGGGGGAGAAGACTTGAATGCTGCAGGATTCCAAATTGCAAAATGGCACCTTTTCCTGGAGTCTGAATTGAGTCCATTTTAAAAATAAAATCGTAAAATAATTCTACAGATAATGTCTTTTGAACAAGTGCCTTCTTTTAAGAGTGTTGAGAGTATCTATAGAAGAAGAATACTCTTAATTCAATGCTGGTTGACTTTCAGTCCAAGTAGGATTTACATAGACAAGTAAGAATAAAAAAGTGCAATGAGCTGTAATTATACTTTGTTAAAGGATGAAAGTGAAAGACTGGAGACCTCACCACTGGAAAAGAATGAATCACAATTCTGAAAATTTCAGTGAAAATACTTTTTTTTTTACTGAAATGAGGTGCCATGTGGAAAGGTAGTCTGCTGTCATTTGGGTGTTTTTAATCAGAAATTTGGAATTGGTAGTATGGCTCTTGATAAGCTACCTCACCTTGGAATTCCTGCTGTCAGAATTGTTGTGGGGAAGCAGAGTGGTTCTCGTGCCAGTCTGGCTGAAATCTGCATGGCTGCCAGAAGCTGGAGTTCAGCACATTGAACCTTTCTGCTCTGTGGCATGAGGGAGCAATTCCTGCAGATGTATTTTTCTGGTTGCTCTACCTGTAAGAAGAAACCAAATGCTTGCTACCATTTACTAGCCAAAAAATACCTGTCTACCTGCCAGTGTGGATTCAAAGGGATACAGTATTTCCTTTTTGCAAAAAAGCAGAATACAGAAGCCCTGTGTGAAAGTGTGCTGGTCTTAGCTGTGTCTGCGTTACCTGGACAGACCATTAAGCCTGGAACAGACATTCTGCCCTAATCTCTCTACTTGGCTCTGCTGACCAATTATAGTGAAACAGTTTCATAAAGGAATGAAAGCAAAAGTTACTGAAGCTGGGAGCATCTCAGGTCTTTTGATATTGACCTGTGGTATTTAAAACTTTTTTGCTTCTGCATTATCCGGTGTTGATTCAGATATTAAACTGAAATAACTGAAAAACACCAAACCCTTGCGTGACTGAGCCAAAATGCAGATGGTTGAGGAATTGTTAAGTCATTTATTCAATTGGCAGGCAAATGTTCATGTTGCAGCTGGTACCTCTACCTAAGTTTTCTCAGATGTAGTTTGAACAGATGATGACATTTCTGTTAGACTGCCTAAAACTATTTCAGCATTGGTATTTTTGACATTAAAAAAATCATAATTTATCAAAGCAAACTATGAGAGACTATTTTTAATCTTGGTACTGGAGTTGTAATTCATCCTTGGTGGATAAATACTGTCCAGAAATGAAAACTAAATAAAATAATTCTATTTTAAAATACATTTACATAAATTGCCATTTCCTGCTGTCTCTCTCACAAGCAAATAACAGTTTATTTAGGGGTGGTGTAAAGACATAATCCAGCTAATCTGGCTCTGTGGATTTGTCATTTTGCTAGAGAAAAATAGTTGGCAAACTATTGACATAGTTGCCATCAAACAGCACAAAACCTACAAGTGTTCCTTTAGACACAGGTGGCTCCCAATGGACGTGGCTGTGGCAGTGGAAGCTGGAGATGGAACATGGAGGGAGAGTATGAGGTGGTTTGGCACTCTAGGCACCTGCAGTGACAGCCTTGGCTGCCAGTGCTCTGCACTTCTGCTGTGCAGCAGTAGTAACTGTATTCCATCCAAAAATTGTGTCAATTCATTTCTAGAGAATTTAACAGAAAATATTTTCATCTTCAGATGAAAAACAGATCTTCTCCCTATATTTTAAATCCTATTTTTCAGAGACGAGAGAAAGGAATGATGATTACAAAGGAGAGCAGCAGAGAGGATCGTCTGTCTTAGCTGAGTTCTGTCATGGGTAATTCTATCCTTGGCTCAGTTTAGGAGATTTAAATTTAATCCTGTGCTCTTCTTTCTCTTTCCCACCCCACACTTTGAATGAAGGTAGGAAGCCCCTGTGGCATCTTAGAGATTGCAAAGCAAGTGGCTTCAGGAATTCTGCTCCAATTTGTATTCCAAAGCATGTTTCTTGCAATTACAGGTTGCCTGTATGGTAGGGCAGTATTTAACACATTTTGGCTTATTCACTAATGTTATTTGTGTGTGTATATATATATATCTTTTCTGTGTATATATATCTCTCAATGTATCATATAATAGAAATGCTATTCATTAAGACTCACGAGGATGACAACTGATAGGGTATAACGTGTTCTTTTTGTCTTACGTAATGTTGAATTGCTGAGTGTCTGCTGCCAAAGCTGGCTGTACTTTGCTGGAAGAGTCTCTCCATCAAATGATTTTCTGGCTGCACTGAAGAAAGTTATTAAAACCTGAAAGCTGGTGCATACCCTTTGGGGGAGGAAAAACAGGATTTACCTCCAGTCTAAACAAAAGGAATAGAGCTCGCTGCACTGCAAAGCTTCTTGTCCAGATTAATCCTTCTTTACATGTCTTACTGCTCACCTGCTGAGGAAGGAAAAAGGGGCTGTGCTGACCCTGCTCCTTGCTGGACTTTTGTAGCTAAGACAGGTAAACACCATCCATTCAGAGGAAAAAACAGATGAGCTTTCAAACTGGGATATTCCTTGCACAGGCATCAGTTGAAAAAGGTATTCCTTGCCATCAGTGGAGTTATTTTTACACCATATGTCAAAAACATTTCTTAGCTGGTGAGCATGGGGCAGGACAGCACGGGGCTGTGGGTGAGAGGAAGCTGTATAGGAGGCCCATAGTGTTTATGCCTATTGGGGTCTATGTCTCTTTTTTTTCTTTTTCTTTTTTTATCAATATGATTTAAAGCAAAGAAGAATGAGGATGACATGATGAGGAACATGAGTATTAAAACAGTTATTTTTATGTGTAATTGTTTATTCACCTAATCTAAAAAGCTGAATTCTGTGTCTGCAAACGCTACTTTGTGGGCATTATAAACCTCTCTCTGCCTCTTCACAGCAGAAACAGAGAGGTTTTAGGGCATGGTTTGATGGTCTATATGGGCTAAAGAGCCCTCTTCAAAGCAAGTTTTCCTGGTACAGAGAGGGGCAAGGTCCATCTCTGTGCATGACTGCATGATCTGTACAGGGCTGTTGAAGCTGACCTAGTGTAAAACTTGACTAGTGTGTAACATCATCTATAACTTACATAATATTCATAGCTTACAGGTTTTGATAGCACTAGATAAAAGAGCATAGCTTTAGGATTCAATGAGCAACAGCAAAAGAGCTTCTATGAACTGGCATATTTTAACTTCTGATTCTTCCTTTGTTTCGTGTTTAAAAGAAATGGACGCCAGAACTTTCTAGAAAATGATAACTAAAAAGAGATCACCTTTCTATTTGGCTGACAACATTTTTTTCTGCTGTCTGTAGCAATGTAGTACATTTGTCAGAGCAGCCTGGAGCACAGCACAGCCACTATAAGGTAAGGGGCAGAAGCTTGTGCAAAGATGGATTTTTTTCTGTCCTCTGTAGTTGGGGAAATTATCCTCCAGTTACTGCAGCTGGAGGAGAGGGAAGAGCGGGAATTTGGTGGTGGTCCAGATGAGAAAGCCCACAAGACAACAGTCCCCATAACTTGCAGCAATGGAAATGTGAAGTGATAACAAGGCCAGAATCTATCTGTGAGAGATTCTCCAGCACATTTCCAGATCTGGGTGTAGCACTTGCACAGTGGAGCCCAGCTCATGGGGGTGCTATTGCAGCAGCAATCAACCAAACAGTTCACAGCTGTACCAGTGGTGAGAGGCTTCATTTTAACAATCCCTGACGAAAATTTTGGGTGTATATTCTTCTGGAGCTGGAATGGTCTGGATAGTCAGTGGGTTTCCTTGAATACCCCTTTACTCAGCACTTTTCATTTGCTGTGTTGCTTTCTATGACTTTTCAAACCAGCTGAAGAAAATAATAGGTGTGTCTAGATTGCTGGTATTTGCATTTGGATTTGCTGCCAAAATTGCATAAGGTGTTTAGAAAGTCCCCCAAACGTGGCAATATGCCAGACTGAAGATGAAAGGGACTTTAAAGGCACAGACAGTTACTGCTCACACTGGGAACAGCACCTCACAGAAGCAGATTTTAACTACAGGGAAAGCCTCTTAACAATGTTGTATTTGTAGCTTTATCTCTAATGCCAAAGGCCAGATTGACTCACATGTGCTGGGCTCAGGGATCTCTATGCAGAAGGTGCCTGGGATCAGCCCAGGGTCATCCATAGAAAACCCATTTTTCTGACTGCAGCCAGTGCTCAGGGGGGCTACAATTGTTGGTGCCTGTGATCCGGTTGTCGTCACAGCACACGTCAGTCTTAAAATTAGTAACAGCTAATCTCTGCTGTACTCTCACATCCACATATGGAGGCTGAGGTTGGGGGTTTTTCCCCAGTAGGATTTATTTTGAATTAGAGACAAACACTGGCCAGGCTTTAGCTGGCTTCGCTGTGGATTCCTTGCTGAAAATTGTCAGTTTACAATTCTTGGCTTAGCCTTTCTGACCTTCATCTGTGATGGGCAGAAGATTTCAGCTTGTCAGTGTGGATTCAAAATGTGATAGGTCCTCCCCTAATTGTTTCATTGTCTCAGCTGAATGATGGAACATCAAGGCCCAGAGCTGCTATTTTGAACAAAAAAATATTTCCTTTGTCCTGTTGTTTTGGGAAGTTCATTGTTCTTTTAATGTCCTTGAGGAGTCATGGTGACTTGTTGATGTGAAGGTTTTATGAAGCACTGTCTTTCATGAATACTGATGTGAGAAAACTAATTTGATGGATTTTTCTCATTATCTTTCCTCATGCACATGTCCATGCAGTCCCAAGCCTCAGAGTCACCTGCTGCATACAAAACAAATGTCTTCATTTCTTTTGAATTATTTCTCCTGGGCTTGCTTTGTGGCCATGAATCAAGAATACTTTGACACCACTGTTTTCTAGTTTTGAAATTTCCAGGATTACAGAAGGTAGTGTTACGAGGGTTTTGTATTTTTTTCACATGGCAACCTTTTATCTTAGTTTTCCCATAATATTTTGAAAGATGCAAGTTGGAGATTTCATATGATGCTTTCAAAACTCTCAAAGTATTTATCAAGAATAAAGCAGTGTTCCAAGAACACTGAAATATTGTGTTTAGTGGATATACTTAGTGTTTGGAGGATAAAATGGGAAAAATTCCTATTTTCTTCATAAGCAGAGAAGAGGACAAAAAATGGAGAAAGAATTAGTAAGATTTATTTCTTCATTGCTTTTTCTCTAGAACAAATATGTATAAGTTTTTTCTAAAGCTGAAGGAGAAACATTCATGGAAGCCTTGTAGCTCCTGTGTGCAAGATGCTAACTGCTCCTGTAGTGTGTCACAAGCTTTCATATTTTTAAAATCTATGAATATTCATATACATAAAACCGATATTAATTTGTGAAGCTCAACACCCTGAAGCTCAGCAACCTATCTCATTTCCCTTCTCCATGCTAAGTCTGTTTTATTCCTGCAGAGTTAGAAGGGGCTCTCCCCGTGGAGCCGCAGGACAGTGCCGGTAATTATTTGCATTTTTGGGATGTTTTCGGCGGGGTTTGGTGTGTGGCCGGGGCAGAGACCAGGAGGTGGCAGCCAAGCCCCGCTGCCCTGCCTGCTCTCCCTGCTGCCGGGAGCCCAAGCAGAGGGATTTTCTGTGAGCCAAAAGAAATCAAATTACAATCGGAAGATTTGTAACTTTTGCCTGGAGAGAGAGCACACCAGAAGCTGGGAAGGAGGAGAGGGTCAATGCCATTCTGTGTAGCAAAATTGTATTTCCTTGCTGGGTGGTGGTGGGTGCTTGCACTTGGCCTATGCTGTGTGTGTCCAATGCTGCTGGTACACATTATTGAGGTTAATTTTTTTCCTTGGTGTCATTATAGCATTACAGTAAATTAAAACCTTGGGTGAATCTCAGGCCATTGTTTCAATACAGGCAAATTTTTTGTTTGTTGCCATGTCAGAACAATAATGAATTGTATGTGCTGCCTATTGCCTTGAATGCTGCTGGAAAAAAATAAAAAATTCTAGTTTGAAAAATATATGTTGAATTAAAGTGAGAGACTGTTTGGTGGGAAGAAAAAACCAGCTAAGTGGTGGGTTTCAGTACAAGACATTTCAGAGGGGAGAGTGAAACTCATGGAGTTACAGGAAATGGAAAAATTAAGTTGCAAGAAGGAAGAATTTATAATGTGATTGTCACAAAAGGTTGTCTGAATTCAGGCCACCCCAGGGATGTGGTGGGATGGTATTTCCGCATTGCTGCCACCAACACTAAAACCTGCCATTGTCATGTTTATTTCATATATTTGACATGATTCTGTGAGACAAAGTGAATTACTTAGGCTGACAAATGTAGATGTTGCTATGTGTGATTGTTGACATTTTGCCTGTGCTTCTTACTAGCACTTGGCTTAAACATATCACCAAATAATTTCACAGTGCCTCCAACATCCATGATTTCAGTCTCTGCTTTCTGGTTCGTGCAATTGAGTCCCTGCCAATGACCTGAGCCTTGAGTCATCCTTCGTCTGCCCAGCTACAACTTCCCCCAGCTCTCCTCCTGCCTGTATATAGTCCTCCTTTTCTCCTGAGGAGTAACTTTCCAGTTGCATTAGAAGATCAAAGGTAAATGAGAGAATGTGGCCAGATCTCTGTGGAAAACACACTTTTCCAGTTGTGAAAGCCTGTATGGTTTATAGAGTGGCTATAGTAGCTGACTTCCTCTGTTTGAGGTACAAAAACTTCAAAGCATTGTGTTAAGGAAAGACTCTGCAACAAGAGCTGTTCCTGGCAGCCACCTCTGCAATTGCTTTCAGAGAGGAATTCAGGTTAGTTTCCATAGGGCAGTGATTGAATATGCTATACACTCGAAGAAATGGGGAAAAAAAGTCAAAGTGAGCAACACAATGACCTTGGACTGCTTTTTTCTGTCCTGACAGACCATAATGCTCTGTCATTTTCTCTTAATGGAAAGAAGTGTGCGGTTCTGGAAGGCAAAGGAAGGGGAAAATGATGTAGCTGAGGAAGGACATGCTTAGGAGTCAAAAGGCTCCTTTGCAGCACTGTTCTACAAACATAATTAATGTTAAACCAGCATTAATGAATCTTGACTGTCCCTTCCCAGCTGCTGGAGGAGCTAATGTGATGTATGATGTGACACCTGAGCATGAAGCTCATCTTTCTATTGCCACACAAAATGACATCCAACTGCCCTTGGCAGGGGATGGCAGGAGCTGTGGCCTGTGGTGTGCGGATGATGGGTCCCAGTAAGTGACTGGTGGCTGTGTGTGAGCTGGGCCATGTGGTTTACAGGGTGCAGGCATTGTCCAACATCCACCCTCTACAAAATGCAGCACAGGGCATACAGTGCAGTTTGCTCCATGTGAAGAGACCGTGAGTAGCTCCTCAAGAATGTCTGGGGGCCAGCAAACTCAACAGTGTGGGCTCTGGGATCTTCCAGCTGTCTTAGTGGGGCTCAGATGATGTTGTAAACCTTTCTCAGGTGTCTCATGATGTAGAAAAGGGAATGTGTGCTTGATTTTACAGCAAACTGTGGTCTTTCTGTTTGTTTCATCTGTAAAATGGGGTAACATCTGAGCCTCCTTCTTGTGAGGAGAGACTTTTATGAAAGTAATTCCCTTGTTCAGTGCTTTGGGGTTAATGCAAATGCCATGGGAATGTGACCTGGTTTTGAGCTGGAAAAGTAAACTGGCTCAATGCTGACTTCTGGAGTGATCACTGCTGACCCAGCACCATCATCTTGCAGAGATGTGGCCAGATCAAGTTCAGGGCAGGTCATAAGGCAAACAAGGTCTGTCTCTGAGAGCTTACAGCTCAGGTTTGCTTTCAGCAGTCTGTCTGCCCTTGTGGTCCCTACTGACAATACAATACCTGAAAGGAGGTTGTGTACAGGTGGGCATCCATCTCTTCTCCCAGGTAAAAATTGACAAGAGGGAATGGTGTCAAGTTGCACCAGGGCATGTTTAGATTTGATATTGGAAAAACTTCTTCACTGAAAGAGTGGTCAAGTATTGGAACAGACTCCCCATGGAAGTGTTGAAATTATTAACCCTGGAAGATTTAAAAAAATGTGTAGATGTGGTGCTTAGGGACCTTGCTTATTGGGGGCCTTGGCAATGCTGAGTTAATGTTTGGACTCAATGATCTTAGAGGCCTTTTCCAACCTAAACAATTCCATGATTCCATTCTTCCATCTAGACACAGCTGCAGAAAGTGCCATTGTTCACTAAGCACACAGTGAGAGATGTGAAGCCAGCACATCTCCTCTTTCTTCTCACCACAGGTGGAGGTGCTTAAAAAAGCCCTGGGTTGTCACCAGGAGAGGCTTAGAATAACCCAGGACAGAAGTTTAACATCTTTCTTCTCTTGGCCATGATGCAGCTTGTGGCTGGGGAAGTGTGCTGAGACCTCTCAGCTGGAGGGGGATGTTTTTGGAGACCTCCTGAACCTCAACAACTCTGCCCACAGACGTGGTAAGCACAGGAATTCCCCCTCTGACTTCTGCCTTGATTAGCCAGGATGAGTTGTTTGATGCAATCAGCTGCTTCTGGACAGGAAGCTGCAATGTACCAGCACTGCTGTCACTGATAATGATTTATTCCTGCCCTGTCTTGCAAGGAGGCTGGTAAGAGAAGCCAAAAAGTGTGGGAATACAAAAGCTGCCTTCCTCCTGGGCTCCTCCTGATTGTCCTTTGTGTGGTGTTGCATCTTATGGTGAGTTTGTATTTTGTGTCTGTCATTCTGTCTGTCATCACTACTATGAAATATAGGTTAAAAAATGCAAGAAATGCAAGTATGGTTTAAACTCACAATTGTTTCAGTAGAGGAATCCTGGAAAGGTGAGTTTGGCACACTAGTCACACAGAAGACTTTAGAGATCATCCTCTTAGCTCTTTTACAGAGAAAAGATCTGGCAGGAATGAGGACAGTCTCTACCAAGCCATTATTTTATACTTCTCTCTAGTATTGATCATTAAAAACCTGCAAACAGAAAAGGAAGGAAGGGCTTCCTTTCCTCTTTCCACTTTCACTGTACAAATGCCTTCCTCTCATCGTAATAGGTGGGAACCTTAAACTTTAAATACTTTACTAGGGAGAGCAGTTGTGAAGTTCTGGTTTGCTTTCCCATGTGTCACTTTGCTAGGACTGATACTAGGCAGAAAAAGAGAGAAACCACAGAAAGTGGGAAAACAGGTTCGTTCATGGCTGGAATTGTGTATGCAAAACAGGGGTACAATTTTTCTTTCTGCTTTTCAGTCATAGGATATGAGGTTGGGATGAAGGGGAGTCAACTGGATGAACTAAGTCTCTTCAGGAGAGAATTAATAGTCTTACAGAAAATGAGCAATCTTTTCCTTTGTTCTTTTTCATACTGGATTCATTAAAAAAAAAACAAAAAACAGGAGCTAAAATATTTGGGCATTTTTCCTGTGGTTGTCCTTATCTGGACTGTCACAGCATTCAAGGGAGCTGCATCATTTAGATGGATCTTTTATAAGTCAAGTGGGATGAATCAAAGGATGACTTTGGCCCAGGAGTGCTCAGCAGAGTGTTCCCTACTGCTTTTCCCAAGGCAAGAGCATCTGGCCCAGGGTAGCAAAGGGAAGACCCCCCTGTGTGCAGCCAGGGAACAAGTTCAGGCTTCTGAGCACTCACACGAGCAGCTGAGGGACAGTTTTCATTTGCCACCTCGCTGTGCTCTCTACCAAGGTTTCATGTCCCACACTGAATGTATTTCCCTTCCTCCCAGACTAAGCAGGGGTGGGTGATCTGGGCAGTCTGTGCTACAACAGGAGCAGCTTGCCTGCAGCTGGGAGTTGAGTGGCTCCCTGTCCTGAAGGGAAGGGAACCATCACCTCTCTGCCCCCTTCCACTGCTGTCAGGCAAGCCTAAGGTGGGCCACAGCCAGAAACATCTGAAACCCTTAGCATGGGTCAGTGGTTGAATTCTAAAACTTCATATGTGCATCAGGAAACAAAAGAAAAATAAATCTGTGATTTCTTCTGTAATACTCAAATGAGCTTGGGGTTCTTGTCTGGAGTGAGAGCTAGTCTTGTGAAATTTGAGCTGTTTGGTGAAAAGTATTGGATGGCTCCAATTTGTGATGCTGATTGTGAAAAGTAGGATCGGGCTTGATTTTTCAAAGCAATTACCTCTTGTTGTGATTTAATTCTCAGGCAGGTCTGACTTGAAATCAGACAGCAGCTACACATGTCATATTAAATATTTAGGTAACTGATACAAAAAAATCCTCATATTGAGAAGTGTGTATAGACCACTGATACAAAATCCATGCTGAGTAGTCTAAGCAGTTTTGAAATGTAGGATTTCTGTGGCAAGTCACACACGTACAATTTCCACCTCCCTTCACAATCCAGACCACTTGACTGAGGCAGAGTGGGAGAAGCTGTCACTACACCCCTGTGAGCCAAAGCACATCCAGACAGAGCAGTTTTGGTGTTCCTGGCTGGGATGGGCAAGGATCCAGCTCTTCCTTGTGTGAACGATCCTGTCTCATGGTAGTTTCATAACACTTTCAGGGCCTCTCAGTATCCCCTCTGGGATTCCCCAGTGATAGAAGAGGAAAGAAATTCAGCCAGGTTTTGTTTGCACAGGAAGGTATTCAGGAGCAGTTATCAAAATTAATTTCCTGAGTGTGTAATTGCAGGAACAGGCAAGCCCACGTGTGGTGTTCAGGTTAAGTCATGTTATTCTTTACTTCTTGTCAGCTCTCTCAAAGGCAGATGTGTCCGTGAGGGGCTGAAAACTCCACAGCAGGGAGAGCCAAAGGATCTTCTGCTGCTGATACATTTGCCTTTTTTCAGGGTCTTTCTTTTCACAGCTCATAATTTCTTTACCCAAGTGTTTAAAAACAAACAAACAAAAAAAAAAAGACAAAAAAAAATCCCAAAAGCCAAAACAAACTAAACTAACCTAAATCTTCTTGGAAACATTCAAACACGCAGAAAAATAAAAGAAGTGGAAGGAAACTAAAGCAGCCTTTCTGGAGACTGATTTCTAATGCCACCATCAAAAAATCAGCAGTGACACCCCCCACCCCTGTCCTGCACAGGTAGGGATGAGTGCCAGGCTGAGCTGGGAACCTCCCAGAAGGGAAGGCCTGGGTAGGAGTGGCACACTGGGTTGCCTTGAAGGGGAGCAGGCAGCTAATCTGTGGCCAAACCTGCTGCCATTCTGTCCCCCTGCTTGTACCCCAGCCTGCCTGCTGCTATCACCTGCCAGCTCCTTCCTGCCTGTTACCCCAGAGGCCCTGCAGAGGCTTGGAGGGTGGCATTATTGTCATCACCATCATCATCATCATCATCATCATTTTCTTCCTGTGCACTGCTCCAGTAGCATCCCAGCCTCCTAAACTGGCTTTGTGATCAGCCCCCAGAAAAACTGCGCTGGAACCTGAATATTCTTCCCTTCCTGACCTTGCTCCTGGTGGTCTGTCCATCCACCCCACGCCTGTGTGGCTGCCAGCAGCTCCCAGCTCCTCTGTGCTCCTCCTCAGCCCCGTGCCCTCCCCAAGGTGCCTCTCCCTGGCTGGTGCCTCCCACAGCCACCCAAGGGGCTCCAGTGACTCTCAGGTCTGGAGTCTGACCCCAGGGCCATGCACCCATGGCCCAGAGCAGCACAGATGGGTCACAGGTGCCACTGGATGGGCTCCTTGTTCTGGGCTCTGAAGTTCAGGGACAGGTGCCCCTCTCTCTTTCAGCTGTGCTAATAACAAAAGCTCTCTTCACCCATCCTCACCATCATTCACCGCCCCCAGCATTTCACGCCCATATGGCTTTGCTTCCTCCTGCCTCCATCCCAGCCCACCTTCCTGCTAAATCTGCTTTGTGCTGAAATTCTGATCTCTTGGGCAATTGGCAGCTTCACCCCCTCAGTGTGCCAGCAGCCTTGCAGCCAGCGAGAGGGATGTGCCTAAAGAAAAGTCCAGCTCCATTTCAGCAGGTGTCAGACATCCTTTGTGCACAAAAGCTGTTGGTGAGGAAGGCACCAGGCCAAGAGTTAGTGACAGGAAAGAAGGGAACTAAATCATGTTTTTGTATAACATATCACTTTTCATTGTAAGTACACACCTGAGGGCAGGTGGGTGAGAGCCTTCAGAGGAGGTGCTGTGAGGACCTATGGCTGGGATTTCTTCTCTCCTGCTCTTCTCGTTCATCTCCCCTCTGTTTTTCCACTCCCTCACTTTCTCTCACTCAGATAATTTTGTGCTGATTCAGCTATCCTTGTCAGGAGCTCAGGCTGCAATGCCTGAGCTGTGACTGCCTCTGTGTTGGGACCCTTTCCTGCTTTAGGGGTCCCTGCAGGAAGTGAGTACTGCACTTTGATTTCTCTGTGAGTTCCCCAAATCTCTGGGATGCTCAAATCATAGAATCACAGAAAGTTTTGGGTTGGAAGGGACCTTTAAAAATGATCTAGTTCAACTTCCTGCAATGTGCAGAGACACCTTCAACTACACCAGTCTGCTCAGTCCCATCCGGTTTGACCTTGAATGCTTCCAGGGATGGGGCATCTACCACCATCTACCATCTCTGGGCAACCTGTTCCAGTGTTTCACCACTCTCATTGTAAAAAACTTCTGCCTTATAGCTGATTGAAGTTGATCCTCCTCCAGTTCATCCCTTGTTCTATCTCAACAGGCCCTGATAAAAAGTTTGTCCTCATCTTACTTTGAGGCTTACTGCATGTACTGAAAGGCTGGGATAAGGTTTCCCCAGAGCCACCTTTTCTCCAGGACTGGGGTGGTTGAAGTGCTCCAGGAGCTAAGCTGCTGCTCCTTTGCCTCCCCTCTGCTCTCTCAGCTCCCCTGGGAGCAGCTAGGAACCAGCATGCTGGAGGGGACCTGCTGGCCAGAACCAGTTTGTTTTTTCTGCTGCACTGGGGAAGCTGCCATGGGACAACAAAACCTCCTTGGAGGAGCTAAAGAATAGCAGAGAGTTTCAGGGTCCTTTATTTTATTTATTGGTAATTTTAGCCATTACTTCACTGATGAAGTTGAATACATTTGCTTAAATCATCTTTTTAACAATAAAATTTAAGCTTATTTCACACAGAATTTCCCTTTTGTTCTTTGCTTAAATACTCCTGCCCTTTGGCTGTTATTAATTGCACCCATGGATTTCTAAACAACATAATCTGTGGAAATTAGAGTTTATGGGGAGGGCCAAGATCTAGTACATCTGAGAGCAATATTCCTGTCCCTTTTAAACATTGTTAATTTGTATTGAATACAGGAGCATGTAAACAAAATGCCAGCTGTACAGCAGAGGATAAAAATTACAGGGCAGTGCGGGCAATTAAATCAATTGCTGTGGGCTTTGCCTTTCCCCTGTCTCCTGGAAAGGGCTGGGTTGGAAGGCTGGCAAACACAGGTGTGGACAGGACACAATAATTGTCCTCTGTATTTTAAAGGCACATTGTCACCACTGCATCAGATACTGTCACCAACCTTTAGAAAGGGGCTAAGCTGCTGTTTTAACTCTCAAGCCACTCTGATTGACATATTTGCTTCCAGTGCATCAGAGAGTTCTTCTCATCCAATTTTGAGCAATCAAATGGTCTGACTAGTCCCCAAAATAGGGACAAGCTCTTAATTTTATTAAGAAAATCTATTTATAACTGAAGGGAAAGGTGGTTGTCCACCTGTCTGAAAAGACTGCTTTTCTAAAACAAGGATGTAAGCCTCCCCTCGGACAGTGTGTGAGGTCCCTGCAAGAATGTTACTTTTTAAGGTTACTTTTGGCTTCTTCAAATGTCCTTTGGGATACAGAAATCAGCACTTTGTCCCGCAGAACTGCCAGGGCTGCAACAGGGGAGTCACAATCTACATATTCTCTGGGCTACAAAAATAGAACAAAAATGGAATCATAGAATAATTGATGTTGGAAAAGATATTGGGATTATTGAGTCCAATTTTTAACACAGCACTGCCAAGTCCATCACTAAACCATGTCCTTAAGTGCCATATCTACACATCTTTTAAATACATCCAGGGATGGTGACTTCACTACTTCCCTGGACTGCCTGTCCAACGTCTAGACACCATTTTGGTGAAGAAATTTTTATGAATATTCAATCAAAACCTCCTCTGGCACGACTTGTCCTGTCCTGTGTCACGTGGGAGAAGAGGCTGACTCTCACCTTGCTGGATCTCCTGTCAGATAGTTTAGAGAGTGCCAAGGTCTCCCCTGAGCTCCCTTCAGGGTGAACAAATCCAGCTCCTTCAGCTGGTCTCCATAAGATTTGTGTTCCTGACCCTTCACCACTGCTCTTCTCTGGACATTCTCCAGCACCTCAATGCCTTTGCTGTAGTGAGGGGCCCAAAACTGAACACAGGATTCAAGGTGTAGCCTCACCAGTGCTGAGGATGGGGGGATAATCACACACTGGTCCTGCTGGCCACACCATTTCTGGTACAAAATGTCACAATCAATGTGTTTATGATGCCTATTTCTGAGCAAAGCTGCCCACTGGGATTTTCAGCCCTCTGTCACTGGAAGTGGTCAGTGAGGTGTTGGTTCCACCAGGCATGTGGCTGGCTCAGATGTGCTTCAAGGGGTCCATGGGGTTTCTCTGTGGCTTTTCTTCATTTGCATCAGGTGAGGGGAAATTCCCAGTAAGTACAAGAGCACACCCAGTGTTTTTGGGACACTCAGCTCTGCCAGCTCATTTACTTCCTTTTTTCTGCTCCCTGATTGTATCACAGACTGAGCTGAGTTGGTTTTGCATTGTGTGGAAGGAAGAGGTCACCCTTGAAAGGAAAAGGTTTCCCTTGAAATCTCTTGCTGTCCTCAAGGGCAAACCACGTGGGTGGGTTCGGAGCGCTGGTGGCTCACAACATCCAACCCACAGCAAATGTGGGTCACTGATAGCTGAGATTCTCCAAAGCCACCCACATTTGGGTGTGGACAAACTCTTCCTCAAGCTTTCATCTCTTCCCTTAAGGTGCAGGCCAGCTGGCTTCCACACCAAGCCCAGTTCCATTTATCATGCCATGTAGGACTGCCAACAGCAGCTGGTTGACATAACTGCATTTCCCAGCACTGGAAATAGTGTTTCCTGTTGCCCATCTTTCATTCCTGTAATCCCAAGTGGAGGCTTTTGCTCTGATTTTGTTTTATTTTCCTCTTGAGAAAGACATAAACACATTTCTTAGTTTCCTGTTTGGAGCAAAGTGGCTGAGTCAGGACCAAAATCAGCCCTGCGTGCCTGCTCAGGGTGAAAATGGGGACTTTGTGACTTGGAGTAGCTGCTCAGGGTCACCTCAATTCCCTCTGCTCCTAAACTCACCTTCCTGTGAGCTTCAGACTGGGCTGTGGATAGTCACTGGTCATCCCTCTCTTGGGCTCCCTGACAGTTTTCCCCAGACATCTTAAGCCTGAAATGCTCTGTGTAGCTTCAGCCGCTGCTGGCAGCTGGCCAGTCCTGGGAGCACCACTTCCAGCCAGCCCTCCAGAGCCCCTTTCTCCCTCTGAGCCCTTGTGCACCTCAGTTTTTCCAGTGAAGTCTCCTTGTCTCCCCAGCAAACCCCTGCCTCAGTGCTTTGTGTCAGCTGGCCAGAAGCCAGGCAGACTCTGGGTAGGGGCAATGCAAGGATGGGAATAAATTGATCCCTCACCCTGGCTTAATCTTTGTTGTAGCATTTAATGCACTGGCAGAGAGCAGATCTGATGAAAAAGATTTCCTATTCGTTTTTTTAAAGCTCTGCTCAGTTTCATATTTTCCTAAATGCTACCTACTCAGATTGGTTCTCTGAGGGAGCAGACAGCAATGTCACCATGGGTGGCACCATGGAGGTGGCTTCTCTCGGTGGCAGAGCCCTCCTGGCAGGAGGGAGAGGCCTGGGGACCATAACGCCAAGTGGAAAGCCAGTTTATGAAGGTAACATTAATATTTTCAAAACCACCAACCAAACTTCCTACTTGCATGAACAGCCTGATGAACAACAACATCACAAAGCCTTTGCAGCTCTGGTTTCCCCTACCCCCATCCAACAGAAACAGAGTAGCAAATGCAATTCCTCAAGTACTGCTAATGTAATAAAACAGCAAGGACAGGGACACAGGACTGGGAGGAGAGGCAAGAATAGCATGGAGGTGTTTTCCTGTCCATGAGGAAGCAAGCTTAGGCCTGAAGCAGTGCTTCTCCTCTTCCCAAACAAGAAGTGACTGGGACCAGCTCTTCCTGAGCTTTGCTTGATGCAATCATTCCTAGAGAGGTAAGAAATTTCTGTGTCTAAGGGGACTGAACTTTTCCAGCACCACTTAGACAAATTCCCACTCAAACAAGGCTTGTAGGACAAGGTTGGCTGAGTTACTGCTGTGGGAGAGGCTGTAGCCAGCAGATAAAAGGTTTGCATCACCAGGTGCTGTCAGAATGAATGTTAAATGAAGTGTAAGAGAGACACGTTGTGCCTAAGGCTCAATTAACTGTTTCTTTTCACCACGAGACCTTGCACTCATGCTTTTCCTATGCCTCTTGCTTTTTAACTGAGCTCTGACTATCACCAGCTATTTAGCAACACTATCTGCCTGGGGTTCAGCCACGTCCACATGGGAGCAGCTCTTTCAGGGCTGTGGTTGAAGTGAGTGGTGAACTTCAAAAGGACAACCTCGTTTCACCGAGTGAGTGAGCAGAGCTTGGGCAGAAGGAGGCTCTGAAGGGTGGGGTAGCTCTCAGCTATGGGAGCCCTGGGAAGCCCAGAAGCTGTGTAAGAGGAAGCTGAACTGCAAGTAGAATTGGGGTCTGTGGCTGTAATTTGCTGGAGAGGTTTAATTAGGTTGTAGCACTGTGGATAACACTCACTTCTGGGAGTTTTTGTATTTGCAAAGTGAATTTACCCCAGAAATCCTGTGCAATGACTGTTTCCATATTTATCTTGAAAACCTGACCTTTCACTGCTGCTTTCTGCCCCGTTGGTCCTCTTTGGTGGCATGCAGAGCTCCAGGTGGTCTCAATGAACTCATTTCCCCTCCCTCAGATTTCCCCTGAAAGTTGCTGCAGCTGGTGGTTCACACAACTGCTTCTGCTTTATCATCAGAAGCTTTCAAGGAAGCCAGCTTGCTGAGACCTGGATTTCTGACAGAGGAGAAAAAATTTGAAGGTAGGAACCACTTTTTTTTTTTTTTTTTTTTAACTTTGAGTAGTGAGAAAAGTAGGGTCAGAAAGGAAAGGTACCTGCCTTCATTTTTCCATGTGAAAATTATCTCTGAACACAGGAGCAGACTCAATCAGTGGATCCAAGTGGGGCAAAAACCCAGACACGTTTCTCCATGGCTCACATATCCATGCCCAGGGAGGGCTGGTCCTGCTCATGGCTGCCATCTGAACCCAGGGGCTGTGTTTTCCTGAAGGGGCTTTTTGTGGCAATTCCCATTTAAAGAGATCTGTCTGTCTTATCCTACCCCATTGGGGTTTTAGCCTGGTCAGTTCTCTGCTGGGGTTCAGCATGTGGCTCTGTGACCCCTGGCACTGTGGAGGAGGTGGCTGTGCTGAGGTGCAGCTGAAGGAAGGAATGGCTGGAGATGCAAGGGGAGAGCAATGGCTCCATGAGCACAGGCATTGCTAGAGAGAAACCTGAGTCAGGAGATGGTGGCCTCAGACCTGTGTCCAGAGTTAAACTGCACAGGCTGTAGGAATAAAGCCACAGTGCTTGGTCTTTTCCTCTGATGACCCCCAGTGCCATGCTCTTCCTCAACAGGGGCTCTGCTGCCAGGGACACCCCCCTGTTTGCATCACTGAGTTATGGAGTTCTGCTCACAGCATTCCAAAACACAAATAAGCAGGGACTTAGATAGTCTGACCTCATTAACACCTGTGTTTTCCTTCTTGAGCTGGCAAATATAAGAACACTTCCATTATTTTGGACAGTGCAGGGTTGTCTCAGGATGTGGATGTCTGAACAGCAAGAAAAGACACAGACACATTTGTTCCTGCTGATTCTGACCTAGGCTTTGTCCAGCTAGTTCCATGATCATATTTTCAGTGGCAAGCACAAATACCACTATTGATTCATTGGTGTTATGGACACATCACTAGCAGCAATAAAGGAGATGGGTGCTGAGAGAGGATGCAGGTGTTCTTCCACACTGCACAACATCCTGCTGGATATCCCTTGTCCTTTCACATTGCTTCATCTGCCATAAAACAAAAACAATAGCTGAATATTGCAGCTTTCTGAAGGTACATGTATGTAGCTCCTCCAGTGCCTCACCTAGCTGTAAAACTGCTGACCCAGCAAGACAGACAAGGCCACATCTGATTCTGAGAGGCACAGGGAGGAAAATGCTAATGGCTGAGTTTACCTGACCCTTCCTCTTACCGAGTCCGATTTCAAGATGTTGATAAGTGATGTGGGCAGAATGTTTCTATGTTGGGTGTCTGTGCGTGCCCTGTACTGCCTCAGGAAAATTCCAGCCTAAACAGTCATTTCTCCATACCTAAGAGAAACAACCTTTATTAGCATAACAAGAAAACCACATCCTCTTTGATTAAGATTTTCTAACACAGCTATGCCCTGACTTCAGACATTAAGTTATTCTTTCTATTACCCTCTGCTCCAAGCCTGTTGAGATTAGAAGCCATTAAATAAAAACAAAGAGTGATGCCGTTTTGGTTCCTACATTTCCTTCAGCACAGGCATGCCATGTCCCCAAAGTTTGTGCCATTCTTGAACAGAATAGAGCATTCCTGGGAATTGTTCCTCCCAGCTGTAGGATACTAGAGTGTAACTGTCATTATTTTATTTGTTTTATATCTTAGTGTAATTATTACAGGCTGTTATATTAGTAATGACAATAATGTTAGAGAGACATTGTCTCTAGTGTGCTCAGGGGTTCTGGAATTTGTGTTCCAGTGTGGGATTTGGGTGCACATT
Organism: Molothrus ater; assembly: GCF_012460135.2. Lineage (NCBI taxonomy): Eukaryota > Metazoa > Chordata > Aves > Passeriformes > Icteridae > Molothrus > Molothrus ater. Next base: position 49,348,712 of record NC_050482.2, read on the forward strand.
AGCAGAGCAGGTGAAAGGCTTAAAACAAAAGTCAGGACCCATAGGGAAAAAGTCATTGGTAGATCCCCGGGAGAAGAGGTTAATAAACAGGATCTGAAAAGAGAGAAGGATGGGGCTTGGGAGGGTCAGCACGGAATGATTAGGCAGCAAAACAAGCTGAGGTTTAAGCTGGGATTTAAACTGAGGTTTAAGCTGGGATTTAAGCTGTCTCTGCGTGCTGTACCATCGGAGGGTCAGGGCAGTTCATTCCCCCGCCCCAGAGCAGCGGAGCAGCGCAGAGCCTCTCCAGCAGAGCAGCCGAGCTGCCGGCCCCGGGCTGCTGTGCCGAGCAGGGACAGAGCAGGGCAGCCCCGGCACGTCCCAGCCCCGGCTCTCCCACGTCTCCCTCGCCGCCCGGGCTCGGGCTCTGGCCCGGGGCCAGCCGGGGCCGCAAAAGCGCCCGGGCGCCCCTGCGAGCCCCGATCTCTGCTGTCTCGGCGGGATGGCAAAAATCCGGCCCGCAGGCTTCGTCTGAAGAAAGATTGCGGGCGTTTGTATGTGCTGGTAGTTCCTGGGCCTCGTATGTCCCTCTTGTAAAACACACCGAGGATTTTCCCAGATAAAAAAAGGCACATCACTTGGCAGAGAGTCACATCTGCACGTACACGAGAATGAAAACATCCGGAGAGCACTGCCCTCGAAACAAAATGCCCAAGAGCTCAAAGCCATGGAGGGGAATGGAGAGTGCCATGATGGCAGCACGTTCCTGTCTCCTTCCTGCCAGCGACCATCAGCCATCCCGGGCCAGGAGCCAGCAGAGAGGTGAGCACTGAGCTGGATGCCTTCATCCCAGGAACCAGGGTGGCAGGAAGGAGAAGAGTGGTGGCTCTGCACAGTCTGGCCCCTGAATGATGCAGGAACTCGCTGCCTGGCACTGTGCCCATGTTCTTTTAAACTTGTCATCCCACTTCACAGCAAGAACCCTCTGCCTTCCTCACCAAAGCATAAACACAGAACAAGGGAACAACGAGTGCTCATTCATTGCACGATTGTTTGTTTCAAGAACCAAAGTTTATATAGTTGAAGCTTCCACATGCCACTTTCACCTTTCACCGATGCCCCTGCAGCCTGGTAACTGGGATGTGACAGAGAGAAATAAGCAGAGGAGCACTTTAGCGTGATCTAACAGCAGAGTTATTTGATCTGGGGTTTGGTATGCACTGAAAATGCCAGTGGTTAATGGACTGTGAACATGGTGCAGCAGCTCTTTGCCTCCCTTCTGGCACAGGAGTCTGTGCTTCATGAAGGTGAAGAGGATGCTCTCCTTTGTAGCATCTGTCCCACTCATCTAGTGACCAGCCTGGTTTTACTACTCATCCATCAAAGCACAGCCATCAATATACAGATATTTCTAGCCTTCATTAAAAAAAAAAAACAAAAAACCTTCGTGAATAAAATAGAAAAGCCGGTCTGGGTAGATCAGCTTTGATCTCTGGTTTTTGACCATTAGCCTGACTTTAAATTTCCACATCTTCAAACATTTGGTTTAGCTCCTGCTACAATTTTCTAACACAGTGCCTAAATTTAAAGACCATGTCTATTTATGTCTGAGGTTTTAACATTTCCTCCACTTGGACTGAACGTGCTTTATCACATCCTCTAAACCCCAGGGACACTCCAGTGAAGAGAGAGCACTGTCAATGTGAAAAGCAGGCATGTTGTCCCAGTTTCAGACCCCTCATCTGTGCCAGACTCTTACCCAGATCAGACACCTCTGTTTTCTCTTCTGCACTTAAAGCTTACCAGGGAAAGGAGGACAGACACTCACACACACACACACAAAAAAAGTATCAATTCTGTAATAAGAAGACAAATCACTCTTGTCAAATGTATTTTTCTCTCCGTAATGGGAAGAAGTACTTTTTATAGGCTTTTTATTTTGGACACGGAAAATCATGATGTGTCTGTCCTCTATGTGCAGTGCCCAACAGAAGATTGTGCCATTCACCGTATGCGTCATTTACTCACGTGCCAGGTTTCTGCTCAGTTTTAATTTACTGCTTCTGAGGGATTTCATCCTCTCCCTTTTGGGTATTGTTCAAATCAAACAGTGATTATTGTTGGCTCTTTCCATTTTAGGCAGCCACCATCACCATAGCTTCTTTAAGTGCTTTCATACAAAAACCCACAACAAGAGTGAAGCTTGCTAAGAACTCAATGTAGTATCTGGTACTTTTCCTCTTCCAAAATAACTGCTTCAAGTAAAGGGTTTGTTTGGTTTCTTAGGCTTTGTACAGTTACTTATTTTAGGTTGCTTTATTTAGTTTATATTTTTGTTCCTTGTAGTGAGCCAAAATTTTCCTTTTCTCAAATTCAATTAGGTCCTCCTGGCTATCACAGTAGTACCACCATAACTGCTCCTCCTTCCTTGACATTTATATCCTCCAAAGCTTTGTGAGTTATTATCATCACTCTCTTCTCTATATATTCTTGTCATTCGACCAAATTATACATTGGTTTTGTTTAAACATTTTAAAGCATGGAATCACCAGGGAAAATCAAGCATTCTTTTGAAGTCTTTCTGGACTCTAGGCACCTCTTTAGGTCCCTTTATATCCCCTTTAGATCAAATACTTGTACTTTTTGGTTTGCTATCTGCCTCTTGGCAAGTATGTGGTCAGTCCCTGCCTGTCTTGGGGAGCTGACCTGAGAGAGACCCAGTGACAGCTCTCACAACCCACCAAGTACAGAGAGGAACCAGCCAGCTCAGTGCACAGCGCAGGATGAAGTGCACATTTCAGGTGCAAGAGCAGATCAGGATCAGAGGGTGTGTGTACCCATGCCCAGCAGACAGAGGAGGGCAGACTTAGGGCAGTCGTGTAGCTCACTTCACCCTCTACTGGGCACTTTGCTGCGGCAGAAGAGACTTGATCTTTCAGAATATTTGCATGTGATAAGTGCAGGTCACTGCAAGACTCAGCCAGAATAGGGACAGTGACTGTCACAGCCTGTGGCATCATCAGGATAAGCCTGCCATGGAGCCAAACCAAGGTAATGTGCTCACAGAAGGCAAATTATCAAGTCAGCAAGAAGGGACTTGCAACATCTCAAGGAGAAAATTGGTAAATGGTGGCTAAACCTCGGTCTGTGTATGCAGCACTGAGAACAGGGGTGCTGGAGAACTGCTGACATCCACAGCAGGGAGAGCAAACACAGGGTCTCTCAACATGCCAGAGCCCAATGTCCACACGTTGATGGATTTCAAAGATTTAGGTGTCTGGAACATGGTGGCAGCAGAGAAGGTTGGATTCCTTCTCTACAGCAGAAACAGTAATAGAGTTGCAGACAATGTCCAGGAAATAGATGGTGCTCAAGATACAAAGCAGGACAATATTAACCTAGGAGATTCTCTGAAGACTAGGTTACTATGAAAAAAAGAAGCATAGTCACAAAATACAGATTTAATATATTTTTTCTTACGTTTGGGAGAGAATCAAGGGGTTGAAAAAATGTGTCAGTCACTTTTACCTGTATCTTCATCTGTCACATGGTACTCTTCTGCTAATGAAAGTAGCCTGAAAACAGTCTTTGAAATTCCAGCTCATACCTTTATTAACACACCCCAGCAGTAAAAAACATACTGAAAAAATTACCCCTGCAGGCTACTATCTCATCTGTGACAGAAACCAGCCAGAAAAGTTCAAGAGAAGAATAGGATAATTTGCTTACAGTAGAAGTTACTTCTAGTCATGGGCTTTCTGAGGTTGCTCTATGCCCTGAAGCTAATAGGATTTTATCTGTCAAACATGAATGAGAGAACAAAAGTAACAACCTCTGATTATCCTCTTTTTCCCCTCTCTAATCTTACTTAAGACTTAAACTGACTCTTGCTCTCAATGATGGTCTGCAAAAGTCTCACAAATAACATTATTCAGTAGTAAATAATACATTTCCTGTACACACCCAACTTTATTCTGTAATAAACACGTCTCCCATTACCCACTTCAAAAGGCATCCTTTTTGGGTTCACTGAGTCCTCATTCAGTATAGGAGCAATCAGGGCACTGTAAAACACCTTTACAGACTTTGGTAGTTTTTGCTTTTCCATTATGTTCCCTTTTCTGAATGTCTCCCTGTAAACTAAATAATCACAGGGGGCTTCAGCATAGCAATATCCTCCTCCTTTTAATCATATCTGTCCTTCAATTCCAACCAACACCCTTTCTCCAGTATCCTTTTTTATCAAATGAGATGTTCCTGATATTTCAGGCAAAGCTGCCTCCTAACATTACATACCGGCATCACACACGTTTCTGGAGAAATCAGCTCTGTGAGAATACTTTCTCATCAGCCCCTTTAACCAGACATTTAGCTCTGACAAATGGCTCCCTGGGAGCAGGAGGAGTAGAGGAGTGCTGGTATCCAAGATACTGAGCAGTCCCGGTGCTAACAAACCGCCCCCGGGCACTTCCCTGCTTTGCGTGGGCTCCATCAGAGAGCCCTGGCCAGGAGCCCCTGGGCTCCATCAGAGAGCCCTGGCCAGGAGCCCGGCACTCCTGCTGTGTTGCCAGCAGCTGGAGGAGCTTTTGGTGTCTGACAGGCAGCTCTGCCACACAAGGGTATCTTTCTTTGGGAGCAAAATTCATCTGCCCACTTTCAGCGTTGTGCTGCAGCAGAGGCAGGGGAAAGTGGAAAGCAGCTCCACTTGAATTTCATTCTTACTTCCTATGTTTGTGTCTCTTTGTTTATCAGGAACACTCGTTCCTGGATTGGCTATTTTGTAGGAGCATCAGGCCTGTGTGAGAGAGGCTGCTGCTGTGTTCCCCAGACAGCATTACATGCTTTCTTTTTTTTCCCCCTTCCATTTGATCCCTCTTTTCTCAAGCATAAATCGAATACCATAATTTCTCTCCAGAGCTTCCCCCCCACTGTTTTTAATCTATATATTAAATCACATTTAAAATGTTTCTTATCACAATTATAAATCTTGTTATTAAGGCTGGAAGGCTGAATGCTCTGTTGACAAGCCTTACCCAGACTAGGGAGAATTTTGGAAATACCAGGCATGTTACTTGGGTTGAAGTAAACAGATGAAGATAGTAAATGGAGGCAGAAGATGAGGCTGCACTCATTTTGAGGAATATCAGCATACTCTGGCATTGTATTGCACAATTTCCCTATGGTCCATCTTTGTCTGGGCACTGCCAAAATCCCGCTCCCAAGACCATTTAATGCAAGCTAAGCCATATGAAGGTGATTGGTCAGGTCAAAATGCCAAAGGAACTCTTTCCCAGTGGATGGTGATTATTTTCCTCTACTATTTTCTGCCTTTGCAGTCTGTTTGCTGTGAAGCCTGTGAGGTCATGGCAGTGTCCAGTTTTACAGACTGAGCCTTTTGGACAGCAGACTCTCTGTCCAGCTCTTCTTCCAGAGAGTGGGACCCCACAGTGCAACTCCCCAAGCTCTGAAAATAGCCCTGAACTTTCCCAGCCTCTGCATGCGTTCCTTGGAACTGCAGCCCTGCTGGATGAGTCAGCTCTTGCAGGGTGACATCACAGCTGAAATCAGAGCCGGGCTTTGCAAAGAGAAATCCGAAGATCCTCTTGTTGCTTCATGGGAAACATCGAAACGAAGTAAAGATGAGAGTGTCACACACTTCCTCTCCCCATGCTGATTACTCACCACTCTGGGGAACCCCCAGGGTTGTGCAGGGATCAAATCTCATCTTTCCAAATCCTCCAGCTGCACCTTCTCTGGCAATGAAAGATGGAGAACACAACTCCTTGGAGAGCAGACCTTGGAGTCAGAACAGCAGCTGGGAAGTTATACAGCCCTGATGAGGATGTGCCAAACCAGAGTGGGCTCCAGCATCTCCTCCTTCCAGCAAGCCTCTGGAAAAGGAGGCTCCATCCCAAAGACTGGTCTGGCACCAGAAAACCTTTCCCAGGTTTCTCAACTGTTTGGTTGTCACAGCCTCTTGCTGCACTCCATATGCCTCTGTGAAAGGGACAAAATGACCTCTGCGAATGCCATGATAGGTGTAGGATGACAGGGATATAAAACTGCATGCAGCTCTTTTCTCCAGTTAGTTGCACAATTATATGACTGGGATATTACCAACACACAGACTCTGTGTTTGGATTCATCATGATTTAGTCTGAAGACTGAGTGGCAGGATAGCAAGACAGAAACTTTAAATGTAATAGTCTTTTGAGAAAATTATGTGTTCTGTGGTTTTGCTTAAAAACAGAAGGCTAGAAAAAGGGCACTCTGTCTAAGTTGCCTCAGATGTTTCCACAGCACTTTCAAATCCAATGTAGTGACATCTGTTGCCAGGTAAGTAAAATCAGTGTGGAAATATTTACTCTTGCCCCTTACTGGGACATGAGTGGCTTTGCAGTCTTCTAAACACAGATGTGAAGATGCCTTTCTTGGCTCTTGAATTGAGGAAAGAACATTAAGTTGCTGTCAGGAGAGTAACTATGGTTTCTTACTCCCAAAGACTGGAAATGCTCACTCCTTACCCTGTAACTCTCTTAGCCTTGTTCTGCTGATAGCTGTGTCTGTCTTCCTTATGCAGCTTTTTGATTAAATTGCTGTAATTTAGCCATCACTTCACAGGTGGCAGAGACTCTAGACTCCTCCTCTCTGTTCTCTGAAGTTCCTAATTCTATTTCAAGTCATTGCACTGCAATCATATAGATCCCAAACATTTCGCAGTGGGAGGCCAGAGTCACAAGAACTGGTAGACCAGAATTTTGCCCAAGATCACAGTGTGACATGGAATGGAAAAGCCTCCAAAAGATGCTTTCTAATGCCTTATCCATTCAATGTGCAGCTTAATAGATCAGTTGCAAAAGCTGTGATATCATGTGTGGTTAGAAAGGCAATATTTGTTACATCTGAAAAAACATTTCCCCTCAAGCTGAAAGGGAAGGTGAGTGTCAGTGCATTTGTGTGTCACTGGCTGTCACCGTGGCACTGTGGGAACAGACCTGGGAGGCAATGAACCAGCATTGGGAGGTCAGTCTAGGGGAACGGGCAGGAAATGGGGCTTAGGGACCCATGACAAACTCTCCTGCTACATAGCTCTCCTCTGATTTGGGGCAAATTGCATGCACTACTGGTGAGTCACAGGCAGCCTGACGACGTGAGTTTGGCTCCATCTAAGGGAAGCAGGGAATACTACAAAGCCCCAGAAACGAGTCGGTGTCTGTTCCAGTCATTTGGAGCCAAAAGACAATGGCCAACCTTCACCTCTTCTCATAAACCACAATGTAGCTTTGTCCCTGCACTTTTGAACCAATGAGTTTGTAAACTGTGTTATTTACTATGGTAAATGCTTTTCCATCTATGTGGGTCACAACTTGGAAGTCACAGCCTGAAGTTAATGATTAGTGTATTCTTTGATAGAAGACAATAATTATTAACCCTGGACTCTGATACTAATCCACACACTTTTAAATGAGCACTTCACTTCCCCAAACAGTTTCTTTATTGCAATTTCTCGTGCTTGATATTTGTCTAAAGAACATTTTAAAAGGATTTCAGTTTCCTTTGCTGTATTTTTCCCATATGTTACTCTTTCTTTGAGCAGCTGAGCAGGCAAAGTCCTCTTTTTGTGTAAAGGGCACACAGGAAGGCAGATTCCTCACCCAACAAAACTTAGATTAATAGAAATACATTGGTGTTTACCAAACTGAAACGGCTGACCCATTTCAAAACAGAAAATCCTTAGTAAGACAGGAAAATGAGTGTCTCTAGCATTTTAAACAGTCATTGAACTGCCTCTCTAAGAGGTTTAAGTCCTTGCCCAACTCCTTTCTCAAGAGACACTTAAAATGTAGGGATTTTAGGACAGAAATCAACCACTGATGTTCAGGTCATGGAAACAAATAATGAAACCATGTAAAGAGCAGGGTTGAATTTAAAAAGTGAAAGTTACTGGCCTCACTGAAGGCAAGGAATCTTGTTGGGCAGTTTTTCCAATTGTCTCTTGCTTGTTAGGGCTTGATTAAATAAGGCTGAGAACACACCATTTCCTCCAAGTTTTACAAAGCAACCCTGAAGTCAACTGCTCCATTTAAAGCTCTCCCAAGAGCTCCCAACGCAGCAGGACTGTGGCACCACCGTGGGGGGTTGCAGCAGCTGCCTGCTCAGAGCTGGACCATTCACAGCCCTCTGCTTTCCATTAGGGGCCCAATGCTCAGTGTCCACAGCCTACTCCTCCTCCTCCTGTGTGCCAGACACATGCCTGAACTCCAGTACTCCTGCATCCTCCTATTCCTTCCCTGCCCAATGTTGTCTGGCACACCCTCCTCCTCAACCTCTGCCCTGAAACCTGTGAGGGAATTGTAGGCTCTGACTCGAGATCAGACAGGGAAGCTGAGCTGATCAAGGGATGGACAGTGCTTGGTCTGCTGTAAGGGCTGCTGCAGCCCTGATCCATGCAATTATGGCTCAGCAGAATCTGTGTACATGCAAGTGCTCATTGGGCAGAGGTGCCGCAGGGCTGCCTTCCCTTGAGCACAGGTCTTGCAGGAGCCTGGCCACAGCAGCTGCTGTGCAGGCTCTGCTGAGCCCAGGGCTGGCAATCATCCCTGTTTGGCCAGCTGCCTCTGGAAGGATCTTCCCCAGCGCCCTGGGAAGTCCCTGCACGCTCTGGCTTGTGGGTACACACACACGTGAGCACCTGCTGCTGGGCTCTGTGCAAAGCACTGCAAAACCTGGGATCTTGCTGAGCTGCTAAAATGCATGTTACCAGTCAGAAGCCAAGATGGCAGAATTCATTACTCCCCCAGAAATGAAGCTGGACCAGTCATCTGTGCCAGCAAGGTTCTTTCTCCATCAGGAGATGATTTGTCCATCAGCCTAATGCCAAGGCACAGTGTTAGGCATGTTCTGAGCTGTTGGGTCATTAAGGTTTCTGTAATAGTTTGTGGTTTTAAGCAGAGTCATCTTTAAATGGCTGAAGGCCATCCAGGCTTTAGTGTTAAGCACCACATTGAGCCATTTTATGAACTTTATCTTTAGAAACACTCTTAGGTACACCTTTTGCTTTGTTCTCTTTTGATTTTTTTCTCCCTCCATTCTTACTTGCTTTTCTTTAAAGAGAAAGGAAAAAGTGAATCTAATGCTAAGTCAAGGATGACTAAGACATCAGGTCAAGAAAATCAAATATTTCTACATAAGATCCCAAGCTTGTTCATGGTAGGCACCCAGAAATAACTTGATATTGTAATTATGCAATAGAGTTCAGAACTGCACATACACAGTCTCACTGTAACTGTATTGAATTCTGTTGTATTCTGTCATACTGCACTGGTGCCGTCTTTGTTCAGTGCAAACTTTCATCCAACATTAAATCCAATGGAAGTCATTTAATAGACTTGATTTGCTGCCTTTGCTAATGCTGCAGATGTTCTTATGCATTTGTTAATAAAATGTGAATTTAATTAATTCATTAAGAGTCTTAAGGAAACTAAAAGCTACTGAAAATAATGAGGCCTTCAAAACTAAACAAAAAAAATATAGCTCACATGTAATATGAGTTCTTCACTTGTCCCTGTTCCTGGTGAAGACAGAAGGATTTAATGTACAAACAGAATTATTTCTTTATGGTTTCCCCTACTGTATATTTATCAATGCCTGTAAATACCTTTGAAAACTTAGAAAAGCATAGTAGTACCTACTGAAAACAATCTGTAACAGGCAGAGTTTGTAAATCAGCTCCATCTCTTAAATGTTCATTTGTTTGAAGGAAGATACAGTGATTAGGTCTTCAGCTTGTGAACTGGAAATAGGGGCAGAGCTGTGAGTTTTGCCATCACTTTGTGATAAGCCCTTGCACACATCATCCATACTCCCCTGTTCTGTAAACAGATCTACTAACCAGTCTCCTAAACAAATGATTTCAAGAATCAGCCATGCACCATTGTTGCTAAAACTGGCAATGTAGAACAGGGAGACATCCTTGCTTTCTCGTTCACTTGGAGTATTTGTCTCAGAACCCTAAAAAGCTGTTAGAAAACATGGCAGAAAGGAAGGTAAATATTCCTGACTTGTCATTAAACCTGAAACTCCCAGAAATATCATCATGCATGGGAATGTTTTGTGTTTTTGACTATTCTTCCACTAAACTACCTCTGGAGGGCTAACCCTGTCAAACAGCAGGAAGAAGAATTATGTTACTTCAAAGATTTATGTGTGTAGCCAGAGCTGAACTGGATCCCTGGGAAGGAAAAGCAAAAAGCTGTAAATGTCAGGATTGAAAACCAGGGCAAGATAGGGGCTGACTGGCAGTAACTGGCTAAGAATTTGGTTCTTCTTAACATGACTTGTGCCATCAAGCTTCTTATCATGAAGTTCACAGATTAATTGTACACGGCACAAACATTTTTTCCTAACTACTTCACATACATTGCTTTGCAGTTATATCATGTCCTCCAGTTCTCAGACTGTAGGAAAGAAAGCAAGGCCCATGGATGCCTTTTTTATATCACTTGTTATTGTATACCTCGCTTTTTTCTTTGTTTTGAAAGGTGATCCTAACTTTTTCAGCTTCACAGAGTGAGCCAATCCTTCACAGAGCATTGTTAGCCAGTGTCATGACTCACTGGGCAGGGGTGAGAACATCGCTGCAGGTGAAGTGCGCTGACTATTTATAATGATATTGTAACACTCCAGCTATGGTCCCCTGCCCTGCTCCTCAGGGATGCCATCATTCCTCTATTTTCTGCACAACCCCACCGCGGTTAACCAAAGTTTTCCTTATGGACGTTTCACCCACTTGCACCATTTATTTTCTTGGCTTTGTAGCACATCTGGAAGCTTCGTGGTCTCCAAGAGAAGGAGCAGAGCACCCTGGCAGGCAGGCTCCCGGTCAGTCCCAGGTCGAGCAGTGGGAGCAGCACACTCCTGGCACACTGCTGGCTGCTCTGGGATTGACACTCGGGTACCCCTGAAATTACTTTTCACACATGACCGTGTGGACAAGTTAGAAATGCATTTCATTTGAAGATTTCTGCTGGACAATCTCTAATTTCCAGTAAACTTGCTTCACTGAATGTTATCTCCTGATTTCCGACTGCGACAGGCCGATGATGAAGCCGAACAATCACCAAGCTGCTGCTTTTAGTTTGCAGCACTTACGATCCAGCCTCTGCCGGGAACTCCCCACTCCCATCCCAAGGATCAGGGGAGGGCGGTGCTGGGCGAAAATATGGGAGAAGGAAAGGAAAATATTCCTGACTCGCCATGGAACCCGAAGCTCCCAGAGGCTGTCCCATGGCTGTGACCCGCCCCCAGTTACTAACCCACCCTCACACCACACGGCGCCACGAGGGCGGCGCTGCGCCTTTAAGGGCGAAGCCCCGCCCCTCCCCGCCCAGCAGGCACCCTCCCCCTCTGCCCCGCCCGCGATGACCTCACCTCTGCCTTTCCATTGGCTGAGAGTCCCGTCAGTCAGGCGGCGCACGCCCCTCTCTCCCGTTAGCTTCCCCAGGTGCTCGCGGACTATTGGTCGCTTCTCGTGCCGCTCACGGGCAGCTCTGCGCTTTGATTGGCGGGGCTGGCGGGGGGCGGGCGCTTCCGCGGTTGCGAGGCGCCGGCCGGCGGTGGCGCGGCCGGGCTGCGGGAGCGGGGGCGGCGCCTTCTCCGCCGGGGACGGGCACGGGCGGGTTCAGGCGAGATGGAGCCGTGACCAGGTGAGCGCGGAGCTCCGGCTCGGCCGGGACCTGCGGGACGGCCTTGGGGAGCGCCAGCGGCAGACACAGGGAGGGTGGGCGCGGGCCTGCCCCGAGGGGCCTCCCCGCGCCGGGGCACGGCCGCTCCCCCTCCGGAGCCCCCGCGCTGTCCCCGCTGCCCCGGAGCGCTCTGCGCCCCTCCCGCCCTTCCCCCTCAGAAGGGTCCGGGGAGCTCAGCGGGTCGGTGGGGGCGGTTCTGGGGGCTCTCTCCGGCGTTCGGGGCCGGGCAGCGCTGACAGGGGCTCGCAGGGTTTGGGCGGCCGCCGCCGCCGTGTCCTGCCGCCCGCACCGGGCTGCCTTGAGCCGGGCGAGTTCCCCGCGGGGAAGATGCTTGGCCGTGCTGTGGCTGGGTGCTTGTTTGAGGTAACAGCCGCGTGTCCCAGCCGTTTGTCTTCCTCTCTGTGACCGTAAATTCTTGTATGTAAGAGGACTGGAATTCTGTAATTTCACGTCTCCCCTGATCACGGGTGAAAACTGACAGTTCTATGTGTGCTAGTGGATATAATCCTTCTGAGACCTTTATGGTCTGGATCTGCGTAGACTTACTCTGCACCATGCAAACTTTGGGTTCATAGGTTCTGTGTGGCTCTGTTTTACAAAAGGAGCCTTGAGTGAGCTGAATAAAGGGTTGCAAGTTTGCTGCTGCTTATAGCAGTCCCCTTCTGGTATCTTTTGTCCAGACAGCATCAGGGCCTGTGCTGTGAAAGTGCATTTTCATCTACTATCCATAGAAAATGCATTTTGAAGACATTAAAAATGCTTCTGTTTAAGTCTGTCGCTTCTTTTCTGTGTCTTGGAACCCAAAATGTGCTTTTTGTTTCTTGGTAGGATCTGAAGACACAGCTCTGAATATTTGCAAAATATGAAAATGTAGCTATTCTGGGCTGGATGTGTATATCCCAACATTCTGTCTTTATTTTAAATTTGTATTTGACATCAGAGCTAGTTGTGGCATAGCTGACTTATTGGAAGTATGTTTTTTATTTGTGTGTTGGTTTTCAGATAAAAATACAAATGAACTTCCACCACTGATTTTAAAATACATCTGCTGCTTGCACAAAACTCCTCACTAGGTTTCTGTAAGATCCATACTGTTGAACTGATAGAAGTGTAATGCTTTTAGATCTTCAGAAGTATTTCCAAAAATATTTCAGTCATTACTGAATATGAAATGACAGGGACACCAGTTTGTTCCCATTTGCTGCAGTGATTTAATGAGTGATCTAATAATTGTGATTAAATAGGATCTAATAATAGAATTTAAAATAAGAGTATGATCTGAAGCTGACTGTGAACTCCTTTGCTGTTCTTCAGATTCGTGCTTTCTGCTGAAAGGAGAAAAAGACTTGGGGCTAAAAGCAAATGCCTTAAGCTTTCCCCAAGTAGGCAGATTTGCCCTTCTTTATTGCCAGATATTGGCTTGCTGAGCCCTTTCCTTTCCTTCCTCACTTATAATTTAGAAACTAAATGTGATTTCTGGAAAAGAGTGAAATATTGCCAGTTACAGCTTCTTGAGCATCACACTGTTCTGTACAAAATGTGAGCAGTGCTGTGTTCACTGATTCTAACAGTTGTGGAAGGAGCTTTAATTTCTCTTTATTGAGGCCATCCACTCCTATCATCATGTGGGAGAAGGCTTCCAGATCTTCAGGCAAGAAGCAGATCATGAAATAAAAGGGAGTACAGAAGACATTTTGACATAGAACTAAGAGAATGTGGCATTTTTCCAAAAGCAGTCTTTAATTTTTCCTCCTCTTGGATATGAAATAATGGGAAACTCTTAGTTTTGAGGAGGAGTGCTTGCTTGTGTTTTTGTTTTTTGTAATGCTGACTTCTACTGGCATGGCAAAACAGCAGCATTTTTCACAGACTTTCATCCTTGAACCTCCAGGTGAAATGTACATTCAGGCAATAAAAGTACCCCTTAATTTAATATGATGATAATAGTAATAATAATAATAGCAATCCCTACTGAATTTCCTTCACTATTGGGCCGTGAATAAATTCCTGTATGGTATTTGGTGGTGAAAACAGCAGCTGTACTAGATAGAGAAATATCAGAACAAAAAAGGTTTGGATGATGGAGCAGAAAGCAGATGAATTCTTATGATGTATCAAAACATTATCACAAGAATAATTGTTGCACTTATTTGGAATGTGCAGGGTGTCTCCTTATATGCTTTTTACCTCAAAAGCTCAATTTATGGCCACTCCAACACTCTTCTGCCTTTCCTCTCTATACTCAGCTGTCCTTCCTGCGTTGTAGATAATACAGTTGGACTATCTCAATATCTGTTTACTTACTGATAACTCAGTATTTGATTAAGATTCCTTTTGAGGAGTACAGTTTACTTCCTCCATGTAAAAAGTGGTAATAATTAACAAATCATATTGCAGTTATACAAAGCTCTTCCCTAAAAGTTGGGTGTTTTTGGTTTGTTTTTTTTTTTTTTTTTTTTTTTTTTTATCAGTTGTGTCCTGAGGGTCAATGTCTTTTCCTGAGAAACTGTTGGAGAGGAAGCAGAAAAAGCAATTGTTCAGCAGTTTCAAACTGTCAGACACCTACTCTGGGAAAGCCAAATTTAATTATTTCCTGTTGGACATATTTGCTGAACTGAACTGAGACTGCAAACAGAGGATGTGGTTACACAGACATTTCTTTTAGTGGTGGGGCTGTCTTAAACAGCTCCTATTCCCATTTGCCTTTTTTCCCCCTCCCCACCATGTGCTGTCACCTCTCTCAGCAGTGATATGGAGTCTGTGGAGCTGCGTGCTAGGCCAGGTTAGAGACCTGGTTTTTAATCTGGGTGTGTTCTATTCCTCTCCCCCTCAGACCTCCCAAATAAAAAACGGGGGAGAGCTGCAGGAATGCATAGCTGGAGTGGAGGAGTGCATTAGTAAGAGCTACAGCTAAAAGGAACTATAGTTTAAAATTGTTCCTATGATTATTCTTTTATGTGTGGGTGTTAGATGAAATGGATGAGTTTGTGTGAATTCAGAAATGAATTTCTTTGTCAGATACTCTGTTCAGTTTTTCAGGGATGCTGTGTGTGTGGTTAATATGTATGTTTTACCTCCCAACCTCTGAATGCTTTCTGGGGTCCAAACACTGTTGAGTGGCTTCTTCAGGGGAAACAAATGGCATTGGGCTGAGGACAATTTTCATTACCAGACTCAGGTGTGCCACACTGGTCAGTCAGAGCCTTCAGATAGTTAAATGTGGGTTGTCCTTGCAGAGGGCGAGCAGTGCATGCAGCTTGTACAGGAATCTGCCCTCAGTCTCATCCTCTGTTTTCAGATGTGAAGAAACAAAGCTGCTAACAGTATTTCACTTCCTTTGATCCTTTCCTATTTCTTATTCACAAGACTTATTTTCCACGCAGATAAATCTTAGAATTTGTCACTTAGTGAGGTAATGTAATTGTTTAAATTAGTTTGGTTTGTATTTCAGAGATTGATGTAATGAATTTAGTTTGTGCAGCATTCCTTTCCATTTCCTTCCCCCATTTTCTTGTGTGTGTGTCTGCAGCATCATTATTCTTGTGTGAAGAAATATTTTGGATTTAGGCACATAGCCATATTGATAACATCTCTTCAAGAAGGTGAGATTTAACATAGAGTCACAAGTCTTTTTAAATCTTGAAAACTAAAGGCCGTGCTTCTAATTGGAGTTTTCTGCACCTTAACCTCATGCCATCCATCTGCTTTTGCTCTCCTGCTGCAAACTAGTGTCGACTACTTCTGCTTATCCTTCTTAATTAACTGGTGCTCCCCTTTTCAGCTTGTTTGAGCCCTGCTGATCCAGAAAAGCAGAGTTTTTGTGGAGTACAGCAAAGGAAGCATGGTAGCTGCTGCTGCATGTGCCAGGATGTTATTTGTTCACAGCTTATCACTGGGGGCTGCCTTTTTGGCATTGAAAGAAAAACTTTCTCCTGGACAGGGTCAGAAGTTGCTGCTGCTGTTGTCTCTGCTTGCCATGGATGCATATTGAAATGTGTTTGTACCTCAGTGCAGGCGGTCCTGGCATAAAGCAGTGCAGAAACTTCCCTATTTTGCCATCTTCCGGTGAGGCAAATCAATGTGCTGACTATACATCATCTTCTGAGTATCTTCATGTTAGGGGAAGAGGAGACTGAAATGATATTCTAGTTCTGTGAAATTAATTTTGGTCTGGGACAGTCTACATCACAGATTGTTTCAACCTCAAATGAATGTTTCCTGTAATATATGGCAATTACAACTAGCTATAGACACACCAGGGAGGGGATGTGTGGTTCCTTGAGTCCTCCCCTTCCTGTGGTTTAGTGGAGCACTGAGGATATATCTTCATTGCACAACTGATCCATATGGCTGACACCCTGTTTAGGCTGACTCAGATGAGATCATCCTTTACACACAACCATAGCCATGTTATTACGAACTCCTTCGCTCTGCAGTTGTTTATATGTGTGATGGTACAGCTCTGAGCAAAGATGAGACAGGATTCACTTTCTGTCAATTACAGGGAAGCTTCTCCTCCTTCAGGCAGACACTTCTGGAGAAAACCATTGAAAGACTCTATTTGAATGACTTAAAAAAAATACCATTTTTGCCCTCCCTTGTGATTTTTATAGCAAGATAAGAAGTTTCCCAGCAGAATTATGTGATTACAGTCCACATGGTAACTTAATTTCTATTGCACTGTGCAAGATGGACCTGCATCCAGATGAGAGCTTTCTCTGAGTGACCATTAGGGCTATGTTAATGTTAGGCCTAATATAACTGTCTCTAAATTCGCTCTCATGTGTCTTGTTGGATAGGATTTACAGGAGCAGATCACTTGAGTCTGAATCTTTTTAATGCCTCCATCTGAGAGACAGTCTGGGTGTTGGAAGGGTGGGATATGAATTCTGCATTGCTGTGTTCTGATCAGAGTTACGAGTCATGTCAGTGAGTTTCTGTGTTGTTCAGGCATGCTGAAACTCCAAGTCACCAGTGAAGGCAATAAGCCATTGTAATCACTGGAATAGCAGCCATTTGGCTTGAACATGTAAACACTGACATACAAACTTTTCCATTGGATGGAGGAGTTTATCAGCAAGATGAAACTTCTTCATTTCTTAGAGATGACTCTGTTTTTTCTTCAGAAAATCTAGGACAGTAGAGTTCTGCCTGCATTGACTGCAGTGAGAGGAAAAAGGAGTGTTGGAGGAATGTTTTGATTGTGCTGTGGGCAAAGAATAGCAAAAGCAGTTTAACTGTGGAATTTTGCCAGAAAATGTTTCAGTTATCAGATTAATCTTTGCTCACTCACTGCAGCATAGAAGGAACAGTAAAGAGTTTGTCTTTCATTACAGTTGTAAGGCTGTTCTGCTAAATATTTGTGAAGTTTGGCTTGTTAATTTTGAAGGCAGGGTGTGTCTGGGTTTTCTGTTTTTTCCTCTTGAAGCTGGATTGAAATTCCATGAAGTGAATCAGAATAACGACAGGAATATGTTATACCTGCAGCATCTCTTACCTCAATAGCACATACATATTGGAAAAAAAATTGATGACTGTTTGTGCCTATTGCAAGCCAGTTATCTCCTGTTTGAGGTTCATGTTACCAAGCAGTAAATTGCAGGATGCAATACTTTAACTGTCTCAGGCTGAGCAGGAACTTTGTTGGCAGATGGAACTAAAAGTTTTAAAGTTGACCTTTTATTGGCCAGAGTATCTGGAATAAAACTTTAGTTCTTAGTAGAGAAAGTAAGAAAAATGTCTGATATCTGGGAGGATGAGATTTGAATGGGAGAACAAGGATCTCTAAGCTCCTGAGAAGGCTAATGAAAGTGTTGGAAAGTCAGGAGAGGTAAATAAGCTAAGGCAAGGAAAAAAATGCACTGAAGATATACAGTTATATAACTGATATATATAACTGATATACAGTATATAACTGATATATAACCAGTCTGTATTTTGACTGGTTATATATCATTATATACTGATATATAACCAGTCAAAATACAGAGATTATTTTGACTGGTTATGGGGTTTCACTTCTGTAGAAAATTAGCAGATTCCCTATTCCAGGACAGGCAGATCAAGAGAAAATTCACTGTTGGACTTGTCTTGACTCAACTGAGGCTCTGGAGAGCATGGATCTTAAGTGCTGGAAACTAAATGGAGCGACATGGTGATTGTTCAGCTTTATCAGTGCTGTTGCAATCCTAAATTGGAAGATGATATTCAGCAAACCAAGATTACTGGAAATTAGTGATTGGCCAGCAGAAGTCTTCAAATGAAATGCATCTCTAACTTTTCCACACTTCCCTGTTGTGAAAAGTGGTTTCAGGGATACCTGAGTCTCCAAAAAAAAAGAAAAATCCCAAAACAACAGCAAACTAAAAAATCCCACTCAAAACCAAACTATGCCAAAAACTTATCCCTATATTAAATCTTCAAGTCAAGATTTAATAGATGGATAAATTTCACTCACTTATAATTTATGATTTAAGAACCAATATCATCACAACTAAATTGTGATGTTATGTGCTTAATGCTGTCAAGAAGAATGTTCCAGCAAAATTGTTTTGTTAAATCCTCAGGTACCTTGTTCATCATGTTGGAATAGCAAACTCTTAACAGTGGTTAATTGTTTGCTATCTTTGTGGAAGACTTTCCTTGACTTCTTGAGGCCTTTTTGCCTTGCCTGTTAGGAAATCTAGGATCTGCACTTCTGTAAAAAGTACATTGTAAGTACATCCTTCTTTGTGTAGTCTTGCATCATTATTATGTTATAATTACAGTTGTATCAGTTTGACTGCTTTATTAAAGAAAAATAATTACTTATTATGAGTTCTCACATTAAATTAATTAAGTAGTTGTAAGTAATTTTAAATATTGACTTGATGACAAATACTGTGAGAGGTGGCAGAATGACTCCTTGATTCTGTGATAGAGCCATGATTAATGTGTGCTGGCACACTTTTTTGAGGGAAAAATAGGAACGTTCTCTGTAAGAGAATTTTCTGAAGTAATGGTGTCCTTACTTGTTGTATTTTTTTTTCCTTTGGTAACATTATTGTAAATCTCTTCTCCTTCAAATTAGAGGAATTAAGTGGAGGAGAGTGGACCAAGCAGGTGCGCAATTCATTACTTGTATCTCCTTCTAAACAGTGTAAACAGAAAAAAACAGTGTAAACAGAACAAAATTATTTGTTGGGGGTCAGAAAACTCACACTTTGTGTTGTGCTTATTGTTCAAGCATCGAGACTAATCAGTCTAACTGATCTTCCTCCTTCTGATGTTGAAGTAGAAGATAGCTTATACTACTTTTTAACAGTTTTTTTTCTTTTTCAGTGGAACTATGTTAATACTTATGTCCAAAGTCCATCTGGTCTGAAGTTCGTATTTAGGGAGGTGCCTGTTTCTTTTTTATTATATCTTCTTAACAAAATACCATGGCATCCTGACTGTAGTTCTGATGTCTAGGAAGCCCTAAAGTCTGAAAAAACTCGGAGGAGGAAATGGAATAGAAACTTTTATGATGTGTTTTTTTTTTTTTTTTTAAGGTGGCTAAGGAAGTAGGAGTAAATGTATGGCAACTTCTGACCGTTTTTATTGCCATTTGAAACAACAGTCTTCCACAGCCCCAAAATAATTATTTTCAAGTAAGGTGCTGCTGTGTATGCCTTTTAGAACTGTATTGCCAAAGAAAATGGAGTATTACTTGAGTACATTTATGAGTTTTTCAGGTGCATGGGATGATTCTTTTCCCCCTCCTCCAAAATGGGATTCCAGTTGCTGTCTTGACAGATATCTGTAATATATTTGTATCTTTTCCCTGTTTTTGTGTGAATGTATAACCTTGTGTCATAAACTAGTTAAAACAGTTCCCAAGTTCTACTACCAAATGTTTAAGAAGCATTTCAGTAGAGGGACTAGAAAGTTGAGTATATGATTTGGTGAATATTCTGCCTTAGTAAATCTCAAACAATGCATTCTTCAGAACTGACAAAGCAGCAGTCCTAAAATAAAAGTTCTGTTCTGCAAGTAGCATGGTGTGTGTATACCAGCGTGGCAGTCTTGATGGTATTTCAATCCAGCTTCTGTAGTGTGTACCAAATGAATTAAGGATTCTATTTAAAAAGAATCATGGATAAAGGACTTTGCACCTTACTCTTAAAGGAGAAAATGGGCTGTGTTTGGTTGTTTGTTTTGAAATCTCTGATTATTTGTGTCCTGTTTTCTCTTTCAGTGACTGGGGAGAGAGCTGCTGGCATGGAAGTGAGCTGGGTTTGTCCGTGGGAACTGTGAGTAAGGTATGTGTTGTGTCCTTTTTTCTGTCTTTAGTCTGCACCTGTTGTTCTTAGGTTTTGACATGAAAATTGCTTGTAGTCACTAAAAGGGAGGGATAGTATTGTTTAGAGATAAAATATTTTGAATGTGTGTTAGTGTAACAGCTGTGCAGCAAGGACTTTATAGTGTCAAGGGTATAAACAGCACACGTGCACTTTTCTATGCTGCTGAGCAATTAGTAAGGCTTCTTTCAGAGAAAGAAGCAGTTGAATTTGGTATCCTTTGAATTGGCAAAGAGCAGCAGCAATCCTGATTGCCCCATCCCTATACCAATTCTGATTACCCCATGCCTACACCATGTTCTTTACTCACATTGTTTAGCTTTCCATGTTATGGAGTACTTGCTACTTCTTTTCAATAAACTGGTTAGCTTAAGGCAGTAATATTGGTTTTAGCTTCTCTATTAATCACTGAAGAAAATTCTTACCTGTTTTCAGTAGTGGGGAACTCCAAGGGTGGAAAGTCAGCTGATGTAAGGGGAAAAGGGAACAGAATATCTAGTAAATCACTTGCTGGGCCTTCCACTTAATGAATGTCATGCTGGGTAGCTGCATTAGAAGATGCCAATAAATGCAAAGAAGTTTGAATTCCACACCCAGTAGCCATTGACGGGGAGGAGAGACAAAACCAATTCAGATTGGTTGAATTTTTGTAGACAGTTTCATACTGTCAAAGAATGTCACTGGAGACAGAAAACTTCTTGTAGACTGTTTCAGGCTTTGGTTTCACACTGTACTGCACATGAGGTAACTGAAAGCTGTCATTTTTCAGTGGGTCTTGCTCCCTGTTTCTTTTTTTTTTCTTTCTTTGTTGGTTTAGGGATTTTTTATTTGTTTTTTTTTTTTTTGTTTGTTTTTAATGAGATCTGAGGAATCTATGGTTGCAGGGTTCAGATTGCTATCACAATGAGAAAACAAGCATGTATCAAGGTGTAGCTTTCAATCAGAACAGCAGGCTGAATTGACTTGCTCTATGGCTGCAGAGTCACTGCTTGGGCGAGAGAAGGTGAGAATTTCAAATTGTGGTGTGGTGATACAATATGGACATACAATCTCAGTCACAGCCTGTGATCAGACTTAGTTAGATAAATTGTAAAACTACTTCCTCAGACACACAAAAGTAAGTTGCCAAAAAACCTTGCCAAAAAATCCTTAAGATTCTAAAGTTTTCAGTTTTGCCTGCTGCTTTGTGCTGCAGTGAGTGCTTGTGCCAGGAACTGAACTGACTGAAATGTAACTACTTTATCTTTGTTTTAATTCTTCCTTTCCTGTTAAAAGTTTATACATTTAAAAAATTTATTTTCTTTTATTCTAGTCTAGATTTGTTCTCTGAGCTGTCTTTCCTGCCTTGCCTAAGTCACCACTTTATTATGCCCTGTGTCATTCAGTTCTAGACCCAAATTTCAATTCTTCTGTCTGAAAGTGTATTTTTTCGTCTGAGGCCTTACTTCCTATGCTTTTCTTGTCCAATGACTTTCTCATCCCAGTCTGCTCTAAATCCATATTCAGCAAGAGTTCCTTCATACTTCTTCAGCTGTGAATTTCCAAGTCAAAGCTCACATCTGGCTGCAGATCATCAGCACTCCCTTTTCTAGTTTGCTGTAGCCTCCCTGGTTCTGTTGGTTGTTGGCACCCACTGCCACATGCCTTTGCTGCTGGCTGATTCCATTGCTGCCACTACTTGCTCCTATGGGGTGAGGAGGAATGCCTTGCCTTTAACATGAAGGAAATTTTAAAAGATGCATCAGACAGCGATTGCAAGGGAGCCGCCAGTCAGAAGGTAGTGGAAAGCAGGCAATCCTGTTCTAAACACACTGCAGTTCATCATGCATTTCTTTGGCAGCAGTGCAGGCTCAAACAGCTTGCTCCCTTTCTCAGCTCCCTCTGTTTTGCTGGCATAGCTGTTTTTGTGGCCATGGTGAGCCACTCTGGGGAACACATCCTGCTGGAAAGAAGTGTTTTTCTCTAGATTATTTTTCATCTGGTCCAGTACATTTTGTCTCTGTAAGATTTATGCTGGTCTCACAATGAGGAAGGTATGAGAGTGGGAATGTGCAGCAGGCTGCCTAAGTTGGCACCACTGCTAGATATTTCAGTGTGCTCTTTGACATTACAGTTAAGTTGAACTTTCAGTGTGCTGCTCTTGCAAAGGCAGGTCAAACCTCTGCACAGCTTAGCACTCCTGCTTCTTCCTTTGCATCAGAGCTGGTGATTGTGCAGCCAGCCGACTGATCCGGGAAAAAATGGCTTCTGATGTTTCGCTGAGTGAATCGTCTGCTGGCTCGGCTGACCTGAATCACCCTGTGGGGGCACAGTCATTAGATCAGACAAAAGAAAAGCAGCAGGAACCAACAGCTTGATAGCAGTAGGCTGAATTCTTCTTTCAGTTAGGATGTTGAACTCTATCATGACCAAGGCCTAAAATACATTAGTGTACCCACTGACACATGACACCTGAACATGACTTTTGTTTTTTCTCTTTTGTTCTTTGAACTTCATCATAAACTGTTATTTCTTCAGTAGCTATCATCTTCAGTCTCACAAACTAGATCATTCATTCAACACTCTGAGAGGTATGAGAGAATTAGGTGTCTATAAAGAACTTTACCAGTTTGAGGCTTAACATCCTCTGAAATTAGAAGGATGTTGTCCTCATTCATGCTTTGAACTAAAGTAAGAACGCCAGAAATTGGTGGAGAGTTCATTTTTATTTTCCAGCAAGGATTGTTTGTTCTAAATATAATTGCTAATCTCAAAACTAGCTTTGGTATTATCAGTTCTCTGTGTACCCAAAGTTCCATGGGCTTGAAAGCCACAAAGTTCCTCCAAATACATATTGAAGAATGAAAAATATTTCTTAAAAAATAGCTGGAATGTCGAACTGCCTTTCTTAGCTTGCTATTTGTGGCTTTGAGAAATTAATGTTTATTGATGATTTTCCAAGACCTCTTAAAAACTTTCTATCACTGCTGGATGGAGTGAAGCAAATGTTA
Source organism: Molothrus ater (assembly GCF_012460135.2). Lineage (NCBI taxonomy): Eukaryota > Metazoa > Chordata > Aves > Passeriformes > Icteridae > Molothrus > Molothrus ater. Next base: position 49,371,746 of record NC_050482.2, read on the forward strand.
ATATTTTATGAAGGAAATATTTAGGGCTTGAGAAATACCATAATTGATGAGTGATTGTTAAAATCATGTGCAAGGCTGTGTTTGCCTACAGCACAAATGATGCAGTTGATTGCTTTGCACTAGATGTGCATCTTTTCTCCCTTAAGTCCTCACATCTCTATACAGCTGTTTATGCCTTTTGTCTGATAACGTTTCTTGCTGGCCCAAGCATATTTTGACTCTTGTACTGCTGGATTTGCTGGAGGTGGTAGCAGAGAGAGTGAAGATTCAAAGACATCCTCTGTTACTGCAGTGCTGTCGGCAAGCGTACATATGGATTCAGTTCTTTAGCTCAAATAAAGTTGTATTCATCTGTGTTTTACCAGTGTCTTCATTCCCATGTGTTGCAGTCTTTGCCTTTATAATACAGGCTTTGCAGTGCAGTGGCTTGTGATCATGGCAAAATGGACAATTTACACCTCCAAATCACTGCTTCTAATCCAGAATGAATTTGGTTACCTTTTGGCTGCTTCTGCCCCTCTGTGCATCACTGCTCCCAATTACTGTGCAAGTGAAGGAAGCTGATGTCAGATTCATTTTGCAGAAGTCAAATGCATGTGGAATGTGTGTGTTAAAATAAAACTTCATAATCTAAGGTGGCCTCTTTTTAGTGGTCTGCATAGTTTAGTTTCTTAACTTAAGGTGGTTCCTGAAGAAGAAGTCCTCAAAACTGTACTTCTTCCAGGATACAGTCCTTGTCATGTTTGCCTCACTGCTGACTCTATTTTGTATTCTTTATGGCCAGTGTCATCATGCTGGCTCTCAATTAAATGGAGAAATAATTCTGCCAACAGTTGTGTGCCCAAGTTAAGCTGATTGACAGGAAATGAAATAATTTTTTTAATACACCTTTGTAGGTCTTCCTGTTGGTGACTTTGATATCTAAAGATACCTCTCAGTCTGATTGTTGTAACTTCTCAAGCTAATGTGCCTCTGCTTCCACCTGCTGTAAACTTCCCTTCTCCTGGGTTATTCTTTTAGTTTGTGATGACCTGGGGGATATAGTTGATTTTGGGCATGTCATGGCATTCTCTTCCAGTCTTCTCACTCATTTCAAAGATTTGTCCACTAGAAGCCACTTTGCCCCAAGATTGCCTCTTGGCTGGCTGATCTCAGCTGGCATGATAATTTAACAGAAGACTGCTCATAAGTTTAAAATAAAAAAACGCCCTGTCTACTCAAAATAGCCCAGCTGCACACACATGCTGTTGCTGTTAGGTGCTGGAGGTTGCTTAGCAATTCTTAAATCAGTAGGAAATTTCTATTGCCCTGGCAACTTGGTCCTATAATGCAAACAAGGGAAAGTGTTCAGAGAGGTGTCCTTTCTTGATTTGGGAATTGCTTTGCTTTGTGTTCTTTTTCCTGTACTTCTCTGATTTTACTCACTCATTTTAAAATTTCTTTTATGTTTTAATTTTAAGTTAAAATTCATCTATGTTTTACTCTGGTTATTCAGTTTTCATGTACGGAAAGGGTGATAGTCCTTGCTTCATTTAAATACTGACTGTCAAGATCTTAATTATACCATGAGTATGTGAATATTTCCAAAGTCATGCAGGGGCAATAGCATTCTCTCATGAGCCAGAAGTTTTTAAGTTATGTTGCTATAAAGTACAAACCACTGTCACAACAATACAAGCATGAACCATGACACCTGGGAGGAAACAGGTCTGCTGAAGATAAACAGTGGTATTGCTTGTAAGTGACTAATCTTTGTCCATTTCTAACTTCTAAAGGTGTTTAAATACTTCAGTTTCAGATAGACAAACAAGACAGTCAGTTTTGCACAAGGTATAAGATTAAGCACCACAGCCATAAAGAATTTTCTGAAAATTATTCCCTTTATCAAACCTGCAAACTACAAAGACTATACTGCTCTGAAACTTGTTTTACATAGTAGCTATTTAAGTGCATCCTCTTGCCATTGCAGCACCATATCACAGTAAACATACAGGAAACCTGATTAGCTTAGTCATTGGTAAAAACATATTCTGCTTTACATATTTACCATATGACAAAATTACTTAGAGAAATTTCTGTTAAAGCTGCTCATCCACGATCACTGAAGGATAGCTCAAAGCCCGTGAGGTGAGAGGGAAACAAAACAGACACAGACAGTATGGAAACCTCTCTGACCAACAGTAAACTAGTGAAAAGTAAACTGGGAGTGGGAGATGGGATTAGGATTAGTTTGCTGTCATTTTAGCTCCATTAATCATCCCATCATAAGGGCAGACAAGCACCAATGTTGGCACAGGGAAGCAACAAAGGCATGAATCCAAGACCTTCCCTTTTGGCAAGAGCCAGCTTAGACCAATTTAGCTGTATCATACAACCACATCCTCTGGTTAGACACTAAACTGGCACTGCCAACAAAAGGAGCAGTCCAGCCTGCTCATTCCTCACCTCCTGGCAGCCAGCACAGGCTGAACCAGATCAAGGAACTGCTCTCTGCTCAATTCAACCTGGTCGTACATGTACGCTACTAGTTTTAATCTGCATCTGTTGCTGATCTGGCTTGCCAGCCAGCCACACAAAAACTTTGTTATCCTGAGGGAGAATAAGGCACAAGGAAGTAAAAAAGAAATCAGGATGGCTACCTTCGGTAGCAGTCATCTTAAGATATTATTAAATGATTTAATCTGTCCAACATTTATGTTGGATATGGACACATGCACTATGGTGACACAGCTAGGTGTGTAGTTGGCAATGGACTGGGGAACTGATTTTATTGAATACTCAGGAACTAAAGTCTAGTTTTCAGCTAAATAGATTGCCCAGTCAAAGAAGGGGTAGTGTAGGGACAGAAGTGAACAGCTGGACAGTGGAGGACTTAAGGGCCTTGCTTAAGATGATTTTGCTGCTGTAGAACATCTGTGGTATCACAGCCACTGTTGTCCCAGAAGCAGCTGGCCTAAAAGTAGAAAAATGCCATGATAGAAAGCTTTTGCCTGGTAAGGCAACAAATACAAATCCTTGAAGGTACTTAATCTGAAATCCTTATAGAGCATAAGAAATACTAGCTCTTAATACTGTCCATCAGCTTCTGGATGACTCACTTAAAGATCATGGCATGGCACATTTCTTTATGGGAAAATTTCTAGTCTGGTTGGAAATGACAGGAAAACAAACATTGTAAAATTTTAATTAGGTTCTAGATATCAATAGTGTGTAACTATCTGATTGATCATTCTACAGTGACAGTTATAGAGTGGTATAACTGTCTGGGAAGTCTAGAAACAGACTTATGTTGGTTGGCCAAAAGGATTCCATGTCTTTCACAGGACTTCCAAATACTGTAGCATAAATGTTTATAAATCCTCAAAGCATCTTTCAAATCCCTCTCTGCCCTCATCAGACTTTTAATTGAACATAACTTATATCAAACTCATCCAATTATAGCTTTTATTGTAGTCTTGAGGACTGGATGCCTTTTTTTCTTTTTTTAATTGTGGGGATGTGTTCCATACCAAAACTTGACTCTGATCTGAGAAAGAGTTCTCTTGGAAGAGGCTGGATGTTTGGATGTACTGATGGTATCAGCTGGTTCTGTCCTTGTGAAGCCCTGGCACAAAGACTGGTGATGCTGTATGGGGAACTGCACCAACTTAGCTGGAGTGTGAACCAGAAGACTGGCTTTTACACCTGGTTTGTTGTGTGTCATTGCAGAGTCTTGTGCTGGCCTGAAGTGGAGGTGATGTGGAGGAAGGAGAAGACAGGCTTACCAAATGCATTTTAATTGTTCATAATGGCTCATCCCAGTTTTGTTTCCTTTGAGCTGCAGCTCTACTTGGACTAACAGAATTGTTGTCCAAATTGTTGATTTTTTTATTTTTTATTTGCTGGTTCAACTGTGCCTTGTATAGAGGAATTGATCCAGATGAAAAATTCCATTTCAGCTGAATCAGCTTTCTGATACAGTTTGCAATATGGCTCTACAAGCAGCACTTTCAGCACAATTCAGGACATAGTGGCAGAGTGAGTGTCAAGCCAAGGTTTGCTTAAGCTGTGTTCCTTTGATGGGTGACAAACACTGACTGACATGCCAGCTAGGATTAAGATACCTTCCATCTGTGTCTTTTTCTGCATGAGTTAGGAAATGTGCAGGTCCAGGTGCAATTCTAGATAGTCCAGCTGCTGTGATGAAGTTTCAATGGACAATTTAATGGAGAAACTCTGGTTTATAATCTCAATACCAATTAACACCCTTTGGTGTAGTGTTGCTCAAGGACACATAGCAAAAGGGTGTGTGAGCATGGGTCTCTTGCTCCTTGTTGGGCTGTAGCTGGCTCTGCTGGACTGCTTTTACTGTGGCTTGGTACCCTGCTTTTCCATAAATGATACAGTTCTAGTAGCCTGGCTAATGTCAATATACTGATTAGGGAAATAAATTCTATTTTACAACACTGTTGTTAAAGTGGTGTTTGAAATGGGATTTTCCTAGTTCATCGTGCAGTTTATAAATTCCCCTTGAAAAGAAAATTGAGTATGTTCGAAGTTCCTAAGGACTTTTACTGTTTACCTAATTGCAGCAGATCTTGCATATTTGAGACATGTTTCTCAGGTTTTTCTTCACTTTTGAGAAGAGGAAGGAAGTCTTTCTTTTCCAGGGTAGATTGAGGAGGGAAGGTTGAGAATTCTGCCATTCCCTATCTTTGTGGGGTAATTGTTAGATATGTCTGTCACCTGTTTGTGATTTCAGGCCTGGCTGCACTTGTGCTTCCACATGAGCTGACCACCATGTGGAGCCAGGCAAGGTGGAATGTCTCCAGTACATCTCCTTCTGTAGAGCACATTGGCTTTGGCTGCTCTGACTGGTGACAGCAGCCCTTACCTGCCAGCCTCCTGACTGGGCAATTACTCTGCATTTAGCCCCTTTCCACACGTCTCCCATCCTACAGGGACAGGGCCTGAGGCCAGTTGGTTGGGGTTTAACTCTTTCCAGGCTTTGCAAAGGTTGTTGTGCTGTACCAAACTCTCTTCTATTAAGTCTGTGGTTTAGAGGTGTGTGTTTTCAGGTTTTCTCTATCCATTATTAAGAGAAGGGCATGATACCAACTTTTTCTCTTTTCAGATTACCGTTACAATTTGCTTTCAAATAGATATGATTTCATGTTTGCTTTGGACAGGAAAAATATCAAGGAAGGAGTAGGCACTTTCTCTAGCCAGATGTTAACTGAAGTAAAAGCAAATACTTCATATGGCAGTAAGGTTTGGCTCAGTCTCATTTGTTTTGTTTTAACAAGCACCAGCTTCAGTTGGTGGTTTTTGTTGTTTTCTATTTTTTTCCTCCACCCTTCTTTTCTTTGCTTCTCTTCAGATCATGACATAGGGTCCTGGGAATGCATGTATGACAACATGGATGAAATAACATGTCTTCATTACCAGTGAATTCATGTTGTTGTCTTAAATATACACTGAAAAAAAATTTGCATTTGTACCACTTATAACTTTGTTGTGGATATTACAGAACAAATCAACTGTGCTTATCAACTGAAGTATGCAAGTGGGGAGAATGACTATTTGAGCTCCTTTGTCAGCTATTGATGTGTTGATGTTGTCACACTCATCCAGGTTAATTATGAGTGCTAAGTTGGGAATACTTAATAAAATCTATATTGCTAAAATCCTTGTTACCAGTTGATGCTTTTTGATTGGTTTCTGGAGGATTATCCTGATGGTTTTGACTTTGCTTCACCTGCATGTTTTTAAAGTTGAAGGTTAGCATCTGCAAGTACTTTTTACTTGCTAAATTCCAACAGTGCAGCCGAGTCTTCTGAGCTGAAACAGCAGAATGCTAAGGAGCAGGAGACTTCCGTCCCCATTAATCAAAACGAAATATGATTGCCCTTGTATAATGTCCATTATTGTTTAAATGTTGACACAGTAACCATTTCACTGGAGCCTTACAGCTGGTTTGTTTCTGTTTAAATTACTGAACAGAAAAGAATTTTAATTTGAACATAGAAGTAGCTTTTGAATACTTATTTAAAGAATTATGGAAATATAATAAAACATTTTAAAATTACTTATTTTCTTAAAGCCCTTTATATGTTGCACATTTTGGTTACTGTAGCTGAGGTTTAAGGCAGAAAAGCTTTTTGTGTATGTGGAATATTTTTCTTTTATTCACTTTCACTGATTGTGAATGGGGAGGACAAGATGGAACCGGAGAATTATATTTTGACATGCAGTTGATTTTTATCTGAAAATCCTCATTTGTTGTACTCATCTGTCCTTCCAGGTTTATTATGAAGGATTACCCTGACTGGATTTCAAATAGACTGTTGTTAAAACATTATTGTTGATATAAAGGACAGTACTCAGGAGTTCAGCAAGGTTCCAAATAGGCTGACTTCACTGGAGTGAATCAATCTGTTCTTCTCAAGACTGGGTTCCTAAAATACCAAAAATTTAGAATGTTCTCATACTTTCTAAGAAAATTATAATAATCTGTAGTTTCATCATTGGTTTCTGTGGTGATGCTGTTGGAGGTTTTTTCAAGTTTTTGAACTGCTGAGTTGAGCAAGTTTCATTGGATTTCAACTGACGATGGTCACACAAACTCAGCTTGTTTCTCTGTACCATGGAGGGACACCATGATGAACTGGACATATGGCTAAGACTCACATGTGAGATTTATGGTCTATTTTTTGCTGTTTTGTTTTGCAGGTTGCCATCACGAAAGCCAAAGTGGATTTCTCCGGGGTGGTGTGCCTGCCCCCTTCCGTCATTGCTGGGAATGGGCTGGACGGAGGAGGGGCTGGCGACAATGACGACGAGCCGGTGCTGGTGTCCCTTTCGGCGGCCCCCAGCCCGCAGAGCGAGGCTGTGGCCAATGAGCTGCAGGAGCTCTCCCTGCAGCCCGAGCTGACCCTCAGCCTCCATCATGGCCGGAACCCCAACCTCCCCCCGCTCAGTGAAAGGAAGAATGGTGAGTGGTAGAGCATCCTCATGTCTCTTCTAGTGTGTCCTCACCACGTGGTGGTGTCATGGTAGATGTTCTGAACACAGCTCTGCTTTTTACTATGGCTTTTTTGTAAGAAAACCTAATGACCCAGAGTTCACAAAATGTATTTACACTGTTCAGTTGGAAGGATTGATGTTAGTGCCTGTGGAAGTTCCACAGAGCTCCAGTGATAGATGCTTTATATTATTTAGGTGAACGTGGTCGTTTGCAGGGGTCCCAGGACGAGGGAAGAGACAAGAATCTCGACTCCATGTTTCAGAAGGCTGATTTATTATTTTATGATGTATATTATATTAAAACTATACTAAAAGAATAGAAGAAAGGATTTCATCAGAAGGCTTGAAAGGAAAGGAAGGAGCGGAATGATAACAAAAGCTTGTGACTCTCAGAGAGTCCGACCCACTGACTGTGATTGGCTATTAATTAGAAACAACCAACATGGACTAATCAAAGATGCACTTGTTGCATTCCACAGCAGCAGATAATTATGGGTTTTTTTTCCCTCTGAGGCCTCTCAGCTTCTCAAGAGAAAAAATCCTAGCAAAATGATTTTTCATAAAATATCATGGCTACAGGTGAATACCAGAAAAAGCTTCCCTGTACTTTGTGGTGACTGGGTTATGCAAAACTGAGACAGTCAAAGGAAGTGTTAGCTCACCTTCAGACTGTAGCCATCTGTAGATTTTTCTTTGTCACCTTGGTCTGCACTTGCCAAGGATGAGTAACTTTCTCACTGCAAATGTCTCAAAGGTTCTTTCACACTTCCTGGAAGAAGAAGACCTAGAGTTAAAAATGAAGTGTCCCAGTAGGCCTTCTGATCCTAGAGTGAGAATGGCCTGTGCCCATTTATCAACTTGATGGTGTCTTAGGGGCAACTATATAATGGGTTACAATATAGTGGCAAAATGCAAGGCTACTTACTCAGTGACCAGAATTCTTGGCTTTGAAAGGCTGTTAACTGTCTGAAGCTCAGGATCACCAGGCTGCCATGAAAGCCTTTGCATGTTCAGCCTCATCCTTGTGAGAGGGGGATGAAACCATTTGATAAGTGATGGCTTCTGTTTGTGAATTCTTTTTGGTGAAATCCCTTCACTCCATCTTCTTTGGTAACTCTTGGCAATATGAGTGCCTTGCTGCAGTCTGAATTCATGTCACCTGAAGGGTACTGTGGATTTGGGCGCAGTCAAGTCCTGTGTGCTTTAGTGTTGGACATTATGGAGTTACGTGACACATCATATGAGAAATGCTGGGAAGCTTCAGAGTGGCTTTATAGCCAGAACATAATGCTTATGGTTAAGTGATTTAGAATATGTGCATTGAAGGACAGTAATCTGGATTGAAGGGGTAGCTCACTTAACATGGCTGGATCTTTATATCTAGAAAATGACCATGTCTTTTTCTGAATGGTGTATCAATGTTTTGCAATTTGGAAGAATTGATTAACTTAAACCGAAAATGTTGGGTTTTTAGGAGGTTGAAAAGAGTTTCCTCATTCATATATGTTATACCATCATTATATGATTACAATTATATTTACAAAAAAATGGAGAAGATAGAAATTACAATAACTGAAGAAAAAACGTTTCATCCTTAATGTTTGCAGTCTTCTAAGATAAAATACAACAGATGGAGATAAAGGTGGTGATGGTAAATAGAAGAAAATTGGAATGTCGGTCAACAAGGTAGACTGTGATCTCAGCAAATCTCAACTAGTGGTAGACTTGGGCATTTTATGTTTATGAAAGCAAGGAGAGATTTCAAATGGTATTTAATCGAGATAGCAGTCAAACTGATAGAGAGCTGGAACATGGGAAAAGTGTATGAGCCTTTGTTTCCAGCACCTGACAGCTGGTGACATGAAGGTGACATTGTGATTTGTGTGGACAGGGTTCTTCTTAACCAATAAGGCATGATCAAGGATCCTGAAGTGGGAGGAAGCAGTTTATTTTTGATGCCACTGGGAAAAGGATACTAGTGCTGGGAACAGATAAGAAAAATGAAACTTGTGGCAGCACTTTGAATGGTATTATGGTCAGAGGAAAGGATATTCTGGCAGAGGAATGAAAGTCTTTACAGGATTCAGTTGTTTGGATAAGTTTAAAAATTGGTATTTCAGGAATATTTAACAGAAATAGATATTTTTCCTCTATCTGAGTAATGTTATTTTTATGGACTGAGCTTTGAAGTGGTATCATTGTGGGCTGCAAATCTACTTGACTGGAACAGGTAAAATAGAGTTGTACTTTCAAAGTATTTGAAAAGGAACACCTCTGCCCATATCATTTGCCAAAGAAAATTAGGATGTTCCCGGAAATGACTCATTAGGTGGGCCTCTTCAGAGCTGATTCTTTATCAGGGCTTAGCACAATAGTGGGAATTTTACTGCTGGAGGGGCAGTTTTTCAGGCGAGGCATAAAGTCCAAAGTCCCTGAGCTAGATTATCTGAATATTCCTTATCTTTGGAGGTACACAGGAGGTACACAATGCTCTCTTGTCCTAGGCTGCAATATTTTGTTATGTGTTGTTTGTGTGTACATTCATTAAAGTATTATGCGAATGAAAAGTGCTGTTGAAATACAGTTATGTGCAAACTGTCATGGAATAAAAGAAAACTTGGTTTAGTGGGCTGCTAAGAAATTTAGTGAGCTGTTAAGAAATTTAGCTCATGCATTTTGAGTTAATAAATGTCTTCCTTCAAATGGGAACTTCTCAGTTATCTTGGGGTGGAGGTTGCACAGCTGTTGAAAGCTGTTGAGCTTGTTAAATCTCCTTTCTTAAATATGGTGTATCTTTGTTGTTGTTGTCCTCAGTTTCAAACATGTTAAAAAAGTTTGCTTAAACTTTTGAGCAATCCAAAGTGGTTGTAGAATGTATCTCGTGCAGTGAAACTGCTTCTGTGACAACTTGCCAAATTCCAGGTATGAGGAAGATTCAAACTGAGTGGCAGTGGGAGGGGAGGAGATGGTAAGTAAGAGACTTGCTGGAAGCTGCCTATCTGTGTCAAAGGGTCTCCTGTTTGCAGTTCTGGACAGGCACTGCTGACTCACAGCTGAACTAACTACTTATGCTGAGAGTTTCTAGCAGATTAACTCTTTCTGTAGCTTTTGCTAAACAGACTTGGCTTATCTGTAGGTATCTGTAGAAAAGTATTACATGGGTTTGTACCGTGTTTGTTGCGACAGACTGTAGTTCTGGAACATAAACTATCAGCTGAGTTAAAATAGAAATGTCTTTGGCTTGTGAAGCATCATGGAATTATGTATCCCATGGGAAAACTGGGAGGGCAGTCCTGTATGCACATGTTGCCATATGCCCTAGGACAGCAGATTCCTTTAAATTTTTTTTTTCCTTCTCTTAGAATTGAAGAGCAGCCAGATGCAGTTTCTGGGAGTTTTCTTGTTGGTTTTGGTTTGTTTCAGATCCAGACTTCTCTTCATATTCTCCCTTATCACAGCTACATGTTCTGGAAGGATAGATACACCTGGACACATGGGTGTAAAGACCATGAACAACTTGACTGAAAAGCCGCTGTTAAGTTACACAATTAAAGCACAGTAAAAGATATTAAGGATATAAAATTCCAGTATGAAGCATTTGAACAGATGACTAGGAAACAATTTTTTGTCACTTTGGTGGAAGGAAACCTTATGTGGTAAGGTTTTAGTAAACTATTTTGACACAATTATTATGTTCTGTTCAGGCATCAAGCTTAATGTGACATTTAAGGTATAGTTATTTAATTTGTGCTTCAGAGTGAGTTTTCTACCCAGATTTGCATTCCTTCTGCTTTTCTACCCATGTTCATCAAGGCATCAACTTTCTTTAACTATGAGAGATTACCTGTGACTGACTCATTTGTTGCCACACAAGCCAGAAAAAGGCCATTATGGAGTCATCTGAAGCTCTTCAGTACATCTTGATTTTTGTCAGTCACCTGTACTAAGATGCTAAGATAACTTATCCCAGCCCTTAGGGCAGGGTTAGAGCAGGTCCCCATGAATGCATTTAAAAAAAGAGAAAAAAAAAAAAAGAAAAAAAAAAAAGAAAAACTCCAGGTGATAAATATATATATATCTTAGGTAGTTCGATATTTTCTTAAAAAAAGTCCTCTTCTCCTTAACTTTCTTTTGAAATTACAATAATTGCTCCACTAACTTATTGACCCTCTCTCTTGACCTGTTTTCCCCAGATGAATTCATAGTTATCTTGGTCCAGGGGTTATGAAAAGCATTGTGTTAGAATCCTTGGACACTCCTGGTTTCTTCTCCCTGTGGGGTTGTTAAAGATGAGGTAACATTCTTTCCAATGAACTGTTGCATTTTATGATTACTGGTTTGGAGGGAACTTGCACCAGCTTGCCGGTATTTGGGGTTTACTTGATCTGGGATGCTTGCCTTCTACAAAGTACCATATGTGTTAGGGGAAGAGATTCTTGTTGGAATGTGTGGAATTTCAGTATGACTCAGGCCATATAAAAAGCATGTGCTTTAGGTATGGGAAGGTACTCCTGTTAGTGCTGTACAAAGCATGGGATAAATAGTTGCTGTGTAAGCTGTTGGTGATTATACTCAGAAATTGCAGAGTTTAACTTTTTAAATGGTTCTAAAGACCTAATTTAGTGTCTTTGTTCTTATGCCCATTTGCTATTAAAATACATGAGTATTAAGGCACCTTATTTTATTTTAAATAATTGTGTAGGTGATTTTCTCCTATAATCTTTTATAAGACTATACATTCCTCTCTCCCAACTCTGCTATCTCCTTCCCATTTTGAATTGTCATTATACTGAATACAGTTAGATTCAAATATTTCAAATATAACTTTTTATAAGGGGTTTGCAAATTTTATTACTGTCTTCCTGTTATTCTGACTTTAAACACAAAAATAATGTTTTCTTAAAATCATGTCATAAACTGTCATTTAAAAAAGTAAATTATGTGACTTATGAACTCATTTGAGAAGCTAGGCATGATTACTGATAAACAAGGATGGTATTTTTTTCCCGAGAAAGGGCTTTAAAGAGATGAGAGTATTCTGAAATTTTCTCAGTTTTTGAGTCCTAGTGGAGTTTTTTGTTTGTTGGGTTTTTTTCCCTAGTGTATATCTGCCTTCTGGAGACTCACAGTTAGCTTTAATTACCAAGTGGTGGTTACTGCCTCATCCAGAACTTAGATGTGAAGAAGATTAGTCTGTATTGTAGCAAAAGGACCAAGACAGGAAATATATAGCTTTCTCTGATCTGTCCTTCACACACATTCCAGTGAGACTTGCTGTTTTCTCTTGTGTGAGAGTAAGGGGAATGGTTGTTAGAACAAAAACAACCAGTCTGTCTTGGCTAGATTTGTGTTATGAGACTTTGTGTTCCCAGGAGACTATAAATTTAGCATGCTGTCTGAAAGTTTCTGATAGAGCTATGAGATCCAGAGCATGACAGAAATGACTGGCCTGTTACTGATGGGAGCTACCAAACAACTGGGAAGGGGTAATTTCCTTGAAATATTTTAAACAAACTTTTAAATAGTGATGGGGCAATAGTTGAGCTGGAAAGAATAATGCCAAAGGCAGCTTTAAAGGAGTGACTTTAACAAGTTAGCTCTCAAAAAAATTTTTATTCCTTATCAAGGTAACAAGACTAACACCCTTCTACAATCACTAGCTCATAATATTACTCTCCCTTCTGTTTTTCCTTTCTAGTTTCTCTGACTTCAGTTTGCCTTTGAGGTTTCAAGGTTCAGCACTGCTGGATAAACGTTAGACATACAATTTGATAGCTGTTTAAAAAAGATTCCTTTTTCATGAATTTAAACTGCTTGCTAAACAAGTCAGGCCCAGATCTGGGCAGCTGTTTTGTCTGTGTAAGGACTTCTGTTGCTGGTTTTGCTGTTTTGAGTGTCAAGGGCAGTAATTGGGAAAGGAAGCCTGGCTCTTTAAAGGGAGAATGCCATTCAGCAGGATTCTCAATGTGTTCTACTTAAACAGAGAGTGGCTGCTCCATGAAGGAAAGATTGCACTATTTCACAATAGTCAGTTGCTGTTAGTGCTTAGCCAGCTGAATCCTAGCTTTGGGACCTTTGCTGCTTCTGTAACGTGTGGCTTCCTGTATCTCATTTTTATTGGAATACTATCAGCCACTTCTGGAGCTGTAGCTCTGCCCCTGCCATGATCAATACATTGCCACAAAGTGTAATGAAGGAATCTGTTGGAATACATCTGGTAGTGCAGTCCTCATCTTCCTTGCTGGTCAAATGAGCAACATCCTGCTTAATGGTTTAAATTTCATCTGCCTCTTCGTGGTCATCGACAGTGCACACGTGCATACTTCAGAGAGTTAGGTGATGTTCCTGGAAACTGTAGGAAAGATTTCCTTTCCACTTGGGTCATACTGCTTCCTCTTATATTTCCATATATCACAACAAAAACAGGCATACCTTCTGCTAAAAATGGATGTTTCCTGTATTTATGATGCATATGAATATTCAGAGTAGGTAGTAAAGTGAGTTATTTCTGTCACTGGTGTCTCTGAATGCACAGGGCACTGCTGCAATTCCTTTTCATAAAGATTGCATAGCAAGAAGGAACATTTTAGGCCAGTGATTTTGCCTGCTCTGGCTGCAGATGTAGGACTGCAAAGGTGGCATTTGAGTATGAGAGAAACCCAAATGAGCTGATCCTTGTCCTTTTACAGCACACTGCTGATGTATGGAGTGTGAAAACCAGATATATACTACAATAGCATCACTTTAAAGGATTTTCCTGCATTGTTTAAAGCTGCTAAATGAGTTTTTCCTGCCTCCTTTAAAGCTCCAGGTGTGTTTGTGTGTGGGAAGGAAGATGTGCTGCTGAAACCTGCCATGCTCTTCCCACAGCAGTCGAGCAGCTGTCGGGGAGTTCTTGTATCTTATTATTAAAGTTATTTCATGTTAGAGGGGGTCAGAAAATAGGGCTTAAGCAGTTTTGCACACCTAGCTCCTCATTTTTATGCACATTGTAGTGGCAGGACAGGGATTCTGACTTGGTAAAAAGGGATTTAAAATCTAAAAATTTGTCTGTATCTTAGATGTGCACAGCTCAATATATTTTAGGGCTTGGTACAAATATATGCAGTTACTTACTTAGATGACCTAAAGAGAAATGATGATGAGCCTTGTGGAAAGATGGGGAATAAGGGAATGATGCTCTGGGGACAGAAGTGTTGGAATTAGTTTGTTAAGATAATTAAATTATCTGTTGGGCAAATTACTTGAGACTCTTTAGAGACCAAGACTGAATTTCCTTTCTGTTGGGAGCTAGAATCATCTAGTGAGGAAAGACTTAATTCTATTTTTATCTTTTACTCAATAAATACTTGACTGTAAAATTTTTGTCCACTATCCCAAATAATCTGAAACTGTTCATGTCGATGTGGGAAACAAGAGTGAATTTTTTTAACCCCTAGTCTGGTTAGATGGAGGGAGTGATCCATGGTGGGAAAAGTCTGAATGACAAAGGGCAGGTTTTTTGTTTTTAAGAAGCAGACACTACCATCTGTTAGAGTAGCTCAGGTTTAGTGGTCAGCAAGGGGAATTGATTAGGGGAGTAGTTTAGTTATTGAGAAAAAGGACTGGCAGAGACTGAAGAAAAGTGACTGATCTGTCAGCAGGATGTATATGTCTTTGGCCATGTTGTTTCAAAGCTGAGGATATCTGCATGTTTATGTTAACACTGGGTCTCCTTGTCCTTGGAACGAAATTGCCTCATCAGCAGAGCCCCTTAGGGGATTGCAAGTCTACCCAAGACGTCATCCTCCTCTTATAAAAGGGGAAAACTGCCAGTTCTGGTGTCTCTGACCCCTTCCTCCCCCCTCCCTTCCACTCACAGAGCATCAAGGGGTGGACCTTACTTCTGCAAACTTCACATCTTGCTCTCCCTTGGAGTATTCATTTTTCTCCTAGCAGTAATTTGATCTTGGGCTGTTCCAACTTGCTTGTAGTGAATAAGCAGAGGACTGCATATTGAAAGACTTGAGTTTTCTCACTAGGCACAGTTTTCTGATAGAAGGATGAGAATGTCTCGCAAGTTTTGAATGAGATGAAAGTTGAGAGGTCCTCTTGGATTATTTTTCTCTTTAACATATCTATGTCTATGTAAAGAGAGGTCTTTAAGGGCTCCTCTTCTGTTGGGAAGAGAATCAACATGACACTGCTGGAACCAGAAATGCAGATGACAACACTCCAATCAGGTACCACTCCAAACATAGCCTGTGGTTAATTTTTGAATCATGGTTGCTGAACTATATAGGAAGCGCCAGGAGGCTGTGTGACTTCAGAAAAAGACAAATTAGAGAACTGTGGTGATTTCATGTGCAGGTTGCAGATGGGTACTTTTTGGATGTTAAGTACTGTTCAATTTAGAGCTTCATCAGAGATAATATTATCTCTCTTTTCTTCCCTCCTTGGTCTCCAATGTTAAATTTACATGGCTTATGAAGAGTAGGAAACTCCAGTCAAAGCTAAGACTTGTTCTAAGGACTTGTTCCTCCATTTAGCTTTTGACTGAATTATGTGTTTTTACTGTTAAATATTTTCTGATTAAACATATTCTTGATATTTTGGAGAGGTTTTAAATTGTGTAGTTTGGGAAAAAACTTGTATTAGAAGCTTTCCAATATTTGTTTCACGTCTTGAAAGTCTGCTTCCTTGAGAATGGCAGTGGTATTTTGTTTGCACGATTCATTTGTAAGTACTGTGGCCTTCTGGTGATACTGTGCTTACCCATTAGATATGTACAGGGTTGCATTTCTCACATGTAAGCTGTGCTTGAATGAGAATTATCTGTTAATGGGAGCATGAGATACTTCTTAGGGTGTTTTTATCTGAGGCTCTAGCACATTATGTAGTCATGAAAATAAATTGATATGTAGATATGAATGACCTTTGTTCTGGGGATGAGAACAGAGACTGCAACCTTGGTAAGATTTGACCACAAGCTTGTAGTAGCCTAGGAGTTAGGGTTTGTGTACTCTTAATCTCTTGGGCAGCTGTTGTCTGAAAAGCAGCACATAGGTAATGCCAAAAGTGTGAAGACATACTTGTTCCTGAAAGTCAAATGCTTTTTCATTTCCTTAAGTAGTGACTAGGAAAGAGACAAGTAAAACAATAATTTCTTAGTTTAATTTCTCCCCCCAAAATTGCTGCCAAAATTGCTGGGGTTTGTTTGGTTATTTTTGGTTTGTTTTGTTTTTTAGGTTTTTTTTCTGAATTGACCATGTTAATTTCCCTAACTTAATTTGTATGTTTTTAAAATACCTGTGAAGATTTTTTATGTCTACAAAGATCCTATATGACCTTTATTTTATAGTCCTGACATATTCATTGTTGTTTAGAGAACCACAGTATGGGTTTTTTGTATCTCCTGTTGTAGATAGGAAAGACAGGCCTAGATCTTATGTAGTCTTTGTCTCAGTTCACAAGAGGGTTTGTACATAATCCATCATTCCTCTAGTTGTACTCTTGCGGTCTGAATGTTGGAGGTGGGGTTTAGACACTAACAAGGTGTTTGGTACTGGGCAGGATGCATATGGCAGGAGAGTATCTAATCTGGCTTTGTTGGGAAGAAAGCTCTTATGTGAAGACTTGAAAAAAGATGTTGACTTTAACATGCATTGTTTCTAATAAGTTTTTTTGATTCACCCCCCCAACAAAAAACAGCCATGAAATTTACATTTCAGGGTTCTTGTAACTGAATTGTGCATTATATTCTCAGGAAGGTGACATAATAAAGTAACACTTGTTAAAATTAGGAAAACTGCCTTTGTGTTAGTATTGCTTTTTCTCAAAACTTCGTGTGGCTGTGTTTCTTGTCTCTTCCAAATTATGGTAACTCCTGAGGCTTTCATTAATTCTGAGGGTGAGAGTTTCTTCCACTAAGGAATGCTTGTATGGGGCTTTTGCTTAAGTCCCCTAACCCTAGTCCTAGACCGTGCAGTGGTGTTCTGTAACATTGAGGCAATTTCCTGGCAAGTTTAGCTTACCTTAATGAGCGATACAGATTTATTGCACCTCTTCCATCAGCAGCCACTCTCTTCTCTTCTGGATCAACCACTGCTGGAAAAATCTTAAGCAAGAAGCCGGTGAATGTTTACATAAATGAATTCACAAGATTGGTGGGGAAATGGAGTGTGACAACAGAACATGTGCATTATAAGTTTGAAAGATCTGTCTTGAATAATGGAAGTGTATTACAAGCTTCTAGATAAGGAAAACAGCTACTTGATGATGAGGCCAATTTGTTCAGCTGTAATACTCAGAGACTTCAGATGTTGTTGGGGGTTGCTCTTGTTTGGCTTAGTGAGGTAGTTGTGTGTTGGGCAAACTATTTGAGACTTCAGAGGCTGAAATTGATCTCCTGTCTGTTGAGTGCTAGAATGAGGAAAATGACTTAGCTGAGGACAGACTTAACTTCTCAAATCTTCTTCATACTGATGTTCATCTCCAGAAGCCCTACTGGAAAAATGGAAGATGGAAACAGTTATCCCAGTCAACTCCTCAAAGTTTCCAAACATCCACTGACGAAATAGGAGAATCCTGGCCTAAGCTGGGTAAATAAATTACCCTGACAGAATTTACACAGCTTGCACTTCACAGACCAAAAGTTCTTCAAGACTGCAGGTCATGAGGCTGTGCTCATTTACTGCTTGGCTATTGATGGGAGTCCACTCGAGAAGCAGGAATATCTGAAGCCGTTGCTGACCCAGGACATAATGTCTGTATTCCATCTTGGTGGGCACATGAAAAGCAACTCCTTTGATACTAAAGATGAGAAAACATTCTTAATGTTTTGGAGAAAGAACTGAGGGGGACATTACAACTTTACTCTTCTGGGAGCAGAATAGCTTAAGCAGAGAGGGACTGTTTCTTCAGAACAAAGAATAACTGAAGCAAGAACAATATGAACAGTGAGGTGCATATTGTATTAGCCAGAGAAAAATTAAAAACACCTGTCAAACTGAAAAATAAGGAGTAAAAAAAACAATGCCAGTGGTGACAGCAGAAGAAGGAAAAAGTAAAAGTGAAAATCAAGCTGAAAAGACATTGCAAAAAATCAGTAGACCCAGGGAAAAAAAAAAAAAAAAAAGTAAAAATATGACCAAAAAGGTAACTGCTCTATTTGACATCTCACTGGACAACTGAACTTATTTAAAGAACTGGTATTACTCATCCAGTCATTCAAAAAGCAGACATACACAGTGGAGTGAAATTCCACATTCAGTTTCATAGTTTTGGAACCAGCCCTGTGTCAGTTTGTGTGTTTTCATTCTGCTGACAATGAAGCTGATGTGCAGATCTGTACCAAGCTCTTAGCAGTGGGAGCTCTCTCTTTAGTGTTTTTTTTTTCTCCAAGAGTCACTTGGCTTTTTTGCTGCCTTGACTCTTTCAGCATCTGAATCATTTGTTTTCTTTATATTTATTTGCTGATTCCAAAAGCTTGCTGTTTCCTTCCCATTATCTACTTCAACCTAATCTCTCTATGTAGCCTCTTTTTTTGTTCCCCTGAAGCCTTTTTGTTATTTGTTTCATTATCTAATTATCCCATCTAGAGATCTTGCAAATTCTTTTGCTGTTGCTCACTTTTCAGTCAGGATATGGACTAAATAGTTTTTGTTGTTACCTGGCTTTTAACAGACTGGCAACTGAAGGAATGAGCAATGAATGTTATGTTTTCTTTTCCTTTTTTTTTTTAATGGAGAGGCAAGAGTGCTAGAAGCATACTTTATTTTGGACACAATCTATAATTTAGTAACACTTAAATGTTTTTGAACAGCCATATGAAGGACTCATGCAACTGGGGGAAAACCTCAGGAGTCTCGGGTGTGTTGCTGGCCTCTGTGGGCAAGTTCTCTGTTTAAATAACAAACTTTCAAATATAATTTCACTTTCTTTTTAATTGTATTTGATTTTGTCACAAATTCCTTTTTATGGCTTCTGTCCAGGTGGCTGGGCAGAAGTGTGTGTGCAGTATCCCTACAGAGGTGCAACCAGCCAGAGAGAAACCCTAAATTTCAGATCAGTTTTGCATGGATGGAGAAGAGTTATGGCCTCTTAGGGTCATGTGGAGTCTAACAGTGCATTGCCAGAATTAATGGATGTTAGCAATTGGACAAATGGCTACTTTTGTTAATGAATTCTATTTCCTTATGTTTTTGCTCTACTTAAAACCTTTGCTTACTGTTCTGGGTAGCCTTGGTTTGTTTCAGTGCACAGCAATGTTTTTTGCACTGTCTTGGTATATATTGAACATTAAAAATTGTCCCATTTTAATCTTCTTTCTGTGAGCATACTGAAAAAAATTAAGATTGTTCAGTGTAGGGTAGTCTATTGAATAGCATCTTTGGGCTTTGATATGTTTGTTCTGTTGACCTGCTGAAAAAAAATCTTAAAAGTCTATTAGATATCAAGACAGGTAGGCAAACCCAGAAGCAGGTGGTTCTAAACTGTCAGAAGTTTGGTTTAGATGAACAAGAGGGTTTTTTCCATGCATATTTAGAGAACAAGAGAAGAACTGTTTTGAAGTCAGCACTGTAAATGAGCACAGAAATAATTTAGTTCTCTGTAGTGGATAAAACTTGACTTCTGTGGTCTAATTTGCTTTGTATCCAGCTGGTTCTGAAAAAGGAACAATTCTTTCAGCTAAAAATTAATGTTATTTTGAATCAAATGCAAAACTTCCCTCACTTACTGGGGAAAAGTTGGATTTTTGAGCTACTTTAGCAGATTAGGGATGTATTAAATTCAATTTAGGAAAAAGCAGTGCTGATCCCTTCATTCTTTCTTTCAAAACACAACTCCCAGGCTCTTTTTCTTCCCTCTTTATAGGATTTAAGTTGAAGTGCTTTAGGGATGTCAGCTGCTAAATTGCTTTTAATGGGAAGAAGGGACAGAGAGCATATTGTGTATTCTTAGAAGGGATTTGTCCCCCTCCTCAGCTCTTTCAGGAGTGACAAATGTCAGAGCTGCACTTTGTGGTTGGTGTTCTCATTCCTGTTTTAAATAGATTTGAAATTCAGTATTGGCTTTTAGTACATGAGGAATGACCTTTTCTTGATGCGGTAAAATGCCTTCTAACTTCATCTTATCTTTTCCAAGTTGAAGTTACAAAGATTACAAAGATTTTTTTCCTTGCTGTTACAAAGATTTTCTTTTCCTTGCTGTTGTTTCCATTTTCTAATCAGAGGTTTTTGTAGTTGTGAGATTTTTTGCATTTCATGTTGTTTGAATAGTAGAACTTTATTTTTCTTGCCTTTTCTTCCTCCCTCCTCCAACTTGGAATTTCAAGATTGCAATGAGCTCTTGAATCAACAGAATTGGGATTTTGGTTTTGGATGGAGGGTGGAGCTGAGGGGAGAACATTCCTGGCTCTGTAGTTTGCATCATTACTACTTTAAAAATAGAACTTTTGATTTGTGTTTGGAATCGATGACATTTGGAAATGTAACCTTTTGTATCTAGGTAGCAAGTTCCTGGGAAGCGTAAAGAGTTCCCCAGTTACTGGTACAGCTCCCTGGGTGTGTATATTCTGAGTAGTGATAAAATGACTCTTGACTGGCTTTTAACCAGAATCCTGCATGTGATTCAAAGACTGAACAAAGTTATGTGAGCCTCATCGTCATCATGCACTGGGAATTCTTTCCGAAGCAGCAAATGGGATGTTCCTGAAGTCAGCTTTAAATATGGAAATTTTTGTGCTGCAAACTGCACAAAGTTCTGGCTTGGCTGTTATTAAGATGTGGAGAGAGGAGTGCACAGCTGTAAGCTGCACATTAGTGAGCTATTCCATTCATGAAAGATCTGAACATAACCTTTTGCTACCTTTTATCCCTGTGATTAACTATTGAGTAAGCAAATCACAGCGTGGTTGTGTTGGCCAAACTAGAGTTAAAGGATTGTACTGAAACTAAATATATAAAGGATGCTTTTCTTTTTTCTATTTTTTTTTTTTGTGTCAAGAATGACAGTCTACAATAAAGAGTACTCATTAGAATAATTTAGTTGAGCAGTACCTATTTCTACTGACAACCTTAAACATAAATAAGAAACTTCTGGAACTCTCTTTATCCCTGTTGTAAGTATTTGTTGAAGCATTAAACCATCTTTTGAAAATAATTTTTTTTTCTCCATCTGCTTTGAGAATATTCTGTTTATTCTTTTTATGCAGCCAGTGTTACCCTATAGGTTAAGAAAGAGAGTAGGAAAACAACCATTCAGGCAGCTTTTTGCCCTTATCCCTTCTGTGAACTAACATTACCTTGCAGGGGGGCACAGGCAGGCTGCACTCCTTCTAAAACAGTAAAGATGTGGTAGACACAAAATGATTATTCACTGACTGCTCGTTCTTATGGCTCCAGCTTGCTTTAAAATCCAGCTTCTGAGAATTAACTTTAGGGGGGTGTGTGTGTGCATTTTAAACAGTTTCCAGTGTACACAGTAAGATTGTCATCATCATATGCAATTTTTGGTATCATTCATCAATTGTTATTAAAAACAAAACAAAAGTTTAAAATGCATGTAAAGTCATGTCAGGTTTTATATGTTGTAACTGTAATCAAAACACAGCCTTCCTTTCTGTGAAATTAATGCATTATTTATAATGGGCCCTGCTTAGTTGTTGTCATCATACTCTGTGAGTTACCCACTCATTTACATGATGAATATGAATTAACTTTTCTTTAGGAACATAGTTCAAATGCATTGGAAAAAAGTGAAAAAGGATTACTTTCATTAGGTTCTTTTTTGGGGTCTTTAGGCACACTTTTATAGGAATTATTATTGATTATGTATATAGGCTCAGACTATATACATAAATACAATAAAATAATTTTTATTTTTGTGGCTCAGGCAGATCATAGTCATCTTCATGGCCTGCCACTAATTTAGGTTCTGGATGAATATCTGAACATGTGCTATGCTGAGTCTCTCGAAGGTGGTGTTATGATGACACCACATTCTTTGCCTGAAGGGATGCACTGCAGACACTCATCTGTTCTGTCTCCCAGCTACCTGGTGACTCCTTGGATCCAGTGTTTGCCTGATTTAAGAGATGGCTAATGTTTAACAAAGTGCTCGAGTTTCCATGCCTGTGTGATAACAGGAATGTGCATTAGTGTTTATAATCAGGATTTTTTTTTTAAATAATGGGATCCAAGTCCAGTCTACATTTTGATTGTAGACCTTAAAGTACAATTTTTTAATGTCTAAGCATCAATGTGAATCAATCCCTAATGTTCTAATGTGTGCCCAGAGCTGTATAGATCAGTGGTAAGGATTATAGGTAACTCGTGAGGTTTTGGAAATGTCTCTGATGTTATTGTTTGATGTTATGTGGAAGCTACTATCAATAAATTTTTGTATTAAACTGTTTTCTGTAGTACAAAAACAGCCTGACAAAAAAACCCACCCCAAAATCTGAAGTAACCTACAGCTTCATGTTGCATCTTGGATTCTCCTTGCTTTGGAGCTGCTGCACCTCAGACCTCAGTTCAGACTTAGAGCACCCTCTGCTGTTCTGACCTTAGGGTTCTTCCAAGGAGAGACTGGCATTTCTTCCAAATTGTCTTTTTAAATGGAGAAACCTCAGCTGATTGTCTTGAGGTGGTCTGGTTTTTCATTTGTGGCTAAGGAAACACAAGCCCTGATTTATGGGGGTGAAACTAGAATCTTTGCCTTAATAGAAGAAGTATTGCCCCCCTTTCCCCTCAATTTCTTTGTCATGAGAATTTTACCATCAAAATCAATATGGAGAACTGTTTAATTACATTGGCACAGCTCCCTTTTGTGATTAACCTTAGTGTGGTTTAAGAATGCTGTCTAATGTAGCAGTAGTTGAGGTAGGTAAGAAGTAATAAAGTGTTGGAACTGGAATTACTCTTCAGGCTTGCAGAGCCCCCTCCCCTGCTGCTGCAAGTAATCCTGTCATATAGTCCCCTACATAAATTTATGGAGCACTGCTTTAAAAAGTGTTAGATTTCTCTCATGCTGGACAGCTGTCCTAGAATTTCTCTCTTTGGTTAAAAATCTTCTAGTTTTCAATGTTAAATGTGTCAGTGGCTTTCAGTGCAAATAACTTCTCGTAGTTAAACTGATGCAAACCTTAATGCAGGCAAAATATTCTCCCTAGAAGAGGCTCCATCTACTTACAATATTCTTAAAGTAGGCAAGTGCTAAAATAGTATCTACTAATGTGACCTGCTTAATGTTTTTTTTTGTATCTTTCTGTAGTGATGCTTATTTTAAATCAGATCCTCTACATAATGTTAATAATGCTTCCCAGGCATTATGCACAGCATCGGATCCCCAACAGGATATGAACCTTTCTAATTATCCCATGTGAAAAGTAGGTTGAGAAATGTATTTGTAGTTCTTTGTAGTCTTCCATTTTCTCTGTCCTGATTGTTTTTCCTCAAAAAAGAGCATATCCCAAATAAAGAAGTTGCTGCTTCCAGTGAAGCACAAGCAGGCTTGATCAGTCTGTAATCATAAGTGACCTTGAGGAGATTTTTTTTTCTTTTCTTTTTTTTTTTTACTTCTGCTGGAGATACTCTGGTTGAAGCTGTTGTTCCTTGTCTGTGTTTTTCATTATTTGAGATTTGGACTTTGTGTTCACTGATGTCAACTCAAATATATGCCTTTTAAAAATATATTGAATGTTTTGATTTATTAAAGTTACTGTGTGATACTGAGGTACCACTGATGAAAAATTACAACTTGCAAAACATTTGGTTCAGAAAGTACCTTGAGCTTGACTTACTGCAAAACATTCCCAAAGCTTAGAGCCTTCAATGTTCTTTCACTAAAAACTGAAATAAACAGAAAACTTTTTAGTATACTTTTGCTGATTTTATGTTACCTCTAAATAAGTAAGAACAAGATCCAGATCGGTAGACTCCTTTTGGAAAAACCACCATTCCTAATCTTACCTTGAAAACTGAGAGATTAATGAGATTCTGGAATATGTAATGTATGAAAAGTGGTCTCTAAGGCATGAAAATTTCAGCCCATTTAAAAGTCAAAGCATCTTTTAAGTTTAAGGTAGAAAGTTACTGGCAACTTTAAATAGACCAGAAAAGAACAGCAATTTTCAACAGACTTGCAGTGCTCTACAGAATTTGAAGTTTGTTTGTTTGCCATTTAATTTATTGTGATTTCTATATAGTGCACAACACACGATCTCCATTCTGGTATTTTTAAAAATTTGTTGTTCTAATGATTATTTTTCTTCTCTTTGTACTGGGCTTTTGCATTATGGTGACAGACAAAGTGGCTGCATATAGTAAGAGCCTGCTCCACTCCTCCCAGTTTTCCTTGGAGAGAGGCAGTCACTGTTTGCTGTGGTTGTTGATTTAGTGCCTGGGAAGAATGAGGTTTTTTTGGACCCCTTCCTCATCTCTCTCTTGCTAAGGGAGCCTACGTCATTGAGAAATGTTTAACCTTCTGGCCCTGAAGCAGGACTGGAAACTTTGCTGCAAAATCTAGAAGCTAAAACTGGATCTTGCAAATGTTATTTATGTGAGCTACTCTTTCCTTTGATTTAATTGGGACAGGAGATTGCAGAGCTTGATTTAGAATTTTGAGTAGCAACTAATTTGGAGAGTTAGCAGGGGGGAAAATACTTTCTTTAGTGAAAAATGGTGAGTAAGAGGAGAGGAGAGAAGAACTGGGAGCAGAAAATGGAAAAGTGTGGGAGGACTTAGTGGAGAAAAATGTCCTAAGATCATAATTCTGGCATTTTAAAGTACTTGAGTGTTTCTTTCTCACTTGTATCAGGAAGCTGGCTGTGCATAGTTTTATTCCTATAACAGAAGTTGGTTGTGGAGAGCCAGGGGCCTAAATTGTGGTGGGAACCTAATTTCCAGGGGGTTGATTTAATAGCAGATACTGCTTCTTGTATATGTCTTATTTTCCCAGACTGCCCACTTTTTTCCTTCTGCCTCCTCCCCCATCCCGGACCATGAGGGTTCTTGTAACACTTCTGCAGAATTTCCAGATGTCTGGCTGCCCTGCTGCAACTGCGCTCCATTAACCGAGAGGGAAGAAGACATTCAGAAATCCCAAACATTTCTGCAGCATAATCATAATAAATCTGACATATCATGAAACTGTTGTGCTTGTGCTAATTAAGTATCTAGTGTGCTGGTAGTACAAAAGAGTAATCCTGATGTGCCCAGTGAGTGTTGATTTTATTTCACATGCTCTGGCTGTCTATACACAGCACATGCCTGTATGTTTATCTTCAAGATATTCCAAACAGAAATGTGGCAGCTCTGTCTCTTGGGACCCAATATCTTTATGGTGAACTAAAATAAAGAAACTAAATTGAAACAAAAATGAAGAAGCTTGTCTCAAGGGTGAAATAACACAAAGCACTTTAAATTATTTGTCCCAATGATGTCGTGACCTGCGGAAGGGAGGGGAAGGGGTTGTACTTTCCTTCACTCCTGTTTTGCAGCAGCAGTAGCAGCTCAGTGCACCTACAGCTTAACCCCAGGTAGCTTGGACAATTGGACTTTGTTGTGAGGAGTTTAATTCACTTTTGAAAACAAAGCCATTAAAACCCTCTCACTTTTCTGATGGATCAGTGACTCTTATTAACTCACTGAACTTTCTTATGAAATCCCGAGCCCTCAAAAAGAAGGAATGATGAGAGCATAATGCTAGATTATTTCATCTGGCTTGGGTAATAACTTAAACTCTGTACTGAACAGTGAAACTGAGGAAGCAGATAAACAGTTTCAACTCTGAAATTGTAAGTAGGGTGAGAAAACTACTGAACTCTAGGTCGTGGAGCCTCTAAATGGTGGCAGTGGCTGGGTAGTAAGTCCAAGAGACAGAAAAGATTGGCCAGAAAAGAATAATATACAGTGCACGATTGATGGACTCAAAATATTAAGAATTAAATTAGAAGTAAGTGATTCTTAAGAGGATATTAAAAATATGAGCATTTCCCCAGTATGAGGTTTGTCATGTTAGAATTTGCTTTGATTTTACTCTGAGGTTGTTACCTATCTATGAACAGACAAGCAAGTCTCTGGAAAAAGGGTGGTTACACATCTCTCACAGAGTGGTTGAAGTTGGAATGTCATCTTCCACAACCCCCCTGCTCAAGCAGGTTTCCCTAGAGCCAGTTGCTTAGGACTGTGTTCAGATGGCTTTTGAATATCTCCATAGATGGAGATTTCACAACCTCTTTGGGCAACCTGTGCCAGTGCTCAGTTGCACTCACAATAAAAAAATTCTTTCCTGATGTTTTTAGGAAACCTCCTGTGTTCCAGTTTGTGCCCATTGACTCTGATCCTGTCACTGGGTAACATTTGAGAGGAGTCTGGCTCTGTGTTCTTTGTACCATTCCTTCAGGTTTTTAGATGGATAAGCTCTCTAGTATGGCCATGGCTCTCCAGTCCTGGGGACCTCAGAGCTTGAGCCAGCACTGCAGGGGTGGCCTCATCAGGGCTGAGCAGAGTACGATCACCTCCCTTGGTCTGCTGGGAACGTTCCTCCTAGTGCAGCCAAGGATGCCTTCCTTAGCCTTCTATGTCCAAGGCTGTCTCATGTTCACCTTGGGGTCCAGTGGGACCCACAGACCCTTTTCTGCCAAGCTGCTTTGCAGCCACTTGGCCCCCAGCATGTGCTGCTGGACCTCCTGGCCCAGCCAGTCAGTTTTCAGTCCACCTCAGCTGGCTCAGACTGACTTCATCAGCTTCTCTGGGAGGTCTTGCAGTGTCAAAGCCTCACTGAGTCAGGACAGACAGACAGACAGTATCCACTGCTCTCCTCTCTTACACCAGGTCTGTCTCTGCACACTGTAACTGAAACCTAAAGACAGATTTGCTGTCGTGCCCAGGGAAAAATATTTTCTGATAGGAGAGAATTGTGAATTCATAGTCAGTTCTGGCCTTACTATAGCATAATTGCTAAAAGTAAGCATATGGCAATGTCTGTTCTGTTAAAATTGGTTTTGTTCTAAAGAGTTTGTTCACAAGTGACTTCTGTTTAGCTGGCTGTTAGATGTACTGGGAGCAAGCAGCCAAATTCTGCCAGATCATAACAACTGGCAGCCATCTAAAAACCATATCTTTTCCCTTTGCATGTTTGTCTATTCAATTAGATCATCCACCTGCTTGCTTTTATGCAGTCCCATCTTAATGGTCCCTCTCTTGTGTCTGGATTCATAAAATAGATTTGGTAGCCAAGGAAGGGAGGATACATGGATTTCTAATTCCAGTTCTGACACACAGACTCTGTGTTATATGTAAATCTACTTGTTTTAACCTAGTTTATCCAATCAAAATGGTTTTTTTAAATAGATTTGAATTGATTAGAATCCATAAATGTGAGGTTCTGACTGATAAGTTCTGGTAACTTATACCAAAGCAAGAAGGGAAGATCTTAAAGGGGTGTGAGGCAGCTAATGGAAAATTGTGACTGAAGAGACTTCTCTGCATATTGTTTCAGGTGAACTTACAGATTTTGGAGGAGGCAAGCAGAACAGAAAGCTGATGTCTGAGTCAGAACATCATGTTCCAAGCACACTTTTCTTTACAGTTTTAAGCACTTAGGCTACGTGCCTTCCAATGCTTTTAGGCCAGTTGGTGATTAAAACTCCTAAGATTGGCAGGTTTTGCTGGGGAGAGGATACACCCTCACAGCTACTTGCCTTTTTTCTTTGTTTTCATGGCTGACATTACCAGAAATCTTGAATATGAGATAAAATTTGTTTTAAAAGTAATCATGCTCCTTGCAAAGGAGGCCTGTATCTTTGTCCGCCCTCCCTTTAGATAAAGGAACATAAACCTGTGGTTTGGTTGATGCAGAATAGGATGCACTTAAAAATGTAGTCTATGGAGAAGGAATGGTAGTACTGTCAAAACTGCATCTTCCTAAAGTGATAGGCAAGTGAGTCCCATGAAAGGGTTAAAGGACTTCTTCCATCGTAACATGGCAAGAATATTTTTCTTGCTAATCAAAAGCTGAGTAATTTAGCAGCATTCAGGTAAAAACTATCCCAAATCAAGTCTAAAATTCTCCCTTTTTTGAGATTTGTGTTTTATGTTTCACTTAAGGTCTGAAAGGTCTGCATGTGTGGAGGGAGGATGAATCCATACAAGACCCTGGAAGTTCTTTCCAGGATCAATGTGTCCATATCATGAGTTTAACCATATCATGGCTGTGTGCCTTGACCTTGTCTCAGGTTCATTTTATGTTGTAGCTATAGATTAAAAACTCAAACATACTACATTTTTATATTGGAAACAAATTCAGTTGTTGAAGCCACCATGAGAGCTTGAGATTGGCATTGATATATCCAGGGAATAGCTGAATTTCAGCACTAAAGGAGGAGTTTGAGCATTTGATGTTGGAGGTGATTTATAGATTTTTGGCAATGCAAGAACTATACATTATACATTATACTATACATTATAAAGAGAAATTTATTTCCTATCTCAAATAATCCTGACAATAGCAGTTTTCTACTGTGAGGTGAGATGAGCATCCATGAGGAGGGAAGAGGAGGCCACTGCTTTTACTGGCAGCTGACCACTGAATTGGTTTAGAGGTACCATAAAGCTTGGTCTCCTACTTTACCTCAACCAAGCCTCCACTGCTACCTGATTGTGACAAAGGACTTGAACCACTTTTAGAGAAAAAGTTAAGAGTTGAAAAAACCCACATCTAAAATGATTAGGGTTGGCTACTAACTTATTAAATGAATGGGATGGTTTATGGTCTTTTTAGAATTATATCTCCATTTGGACAGTTTTTTCAAGTTGTGAAGAAAACCTCTGCAATCATAATGGAATGATAACCTTTAATAACAATCTAGATTCTGAGATTGCAATTGTGTATCAGATTAACCAAGAATAACGGTCACATTAAGCCTCAATCAACAGTGTTGTTACTGCCCATGTAACCAGGGTGTTTGGAGAAGGAAGTAGCTTTCTGGGCAAAAGTCAGACCTGTAATGAAGGTTTACCTAGTAGCAATTGTGCTTGTATAAACTGAAAAGTAAATGAAGGGTTTGCTAATCCTTCCACAATCAGTGTGTGAGCACAGAGTACAGCCTGGCTGTTTCCTCTCTTGTTTAGGTACTTTAAAAATAGACTGCATTTTCCAAGTGTTTGCAGGTAACCCTCTTGTGCAGTTAGTAGGAGGGTTTCATACAGAAGAAACCTTTTATTGCCAGACATTTAAAGGATGTGGGAGAGAGAAGTGCAGGATAGCTTTTGCTGAACAGCCACAGGAATTAGTGACATAACTTCTCAAACTCTTAGACATGCCTTAACATGAGGGGAAGGGTATCTTCTTCCTGTCCTTTCCCATGTTACTCCCTCCTAAAACCTATTTGCTGTTTTAAGACAAATTCAAATTGCTTCCTTTTCCACTCTATCCTGCTCACTAACGCCCTTGGTCTGGTAGCCAGAACTTCCTCTGTTTTTCTGCTCTTGAGAGCAAAACCAAATGTTTTGGACTTTGCTGTTTTCACTTGTTCACAGTGGTTTAAATTAAAGTCTGGAATATCTGTAAGAGGAAATGTTTTGAAATGTTTTGAAAAGTCTTGTGCTCAGTCTTCTCCACCGGTCACAGTGTATACTCACATGTCAGTGCTGTTCACTTAAGAGTTGGACTCGATGCTCCTGGTGGGTCCCTTCCAACTCAGTATTCTCTGTCATTCTGTCTGTGGGATTTCTGCAGCCTCTGAGTGTTCCTGCTTGTGGGCAGTGGTGGCGGTGGGGAAATGCACATCTGCAGCTGTGTGAGCACATCTGCCTACCCCTGGAGAAGCTGAAGTTATTTGGGGAGCATGTGGGTGAATGAGCAGATTAACCGTGGGCAGGAAGGCTGATAAGAACAATTTTAATTTGAACCTTGAGTTACTGTCTCTGGCTTGAAACCTCGGACTCTTTTATAACAAGTAAACTGTTGCTCTTAGGTAAGAGCAAGGAACTGTTACTTCCTTTGGTCTGAGTAATTATTTTACAGCAAGATGGGTAATAGCTGAACTAAAGGAATATATGGAATTCTGTTGTGAGTCCAGCTGGAGCAGCTCTCAGTTAAGGCCCTGCACTGGAGATACTCTCCCCACATTTGAGATGTGGTTCTTGATGTGTGAGCTCTCACTCTGAAGCTCGTTGGCTTAGCCAAGGTAATTTGAGCTAATCTTTCTAACTTTGCACTGGAACAGAGTGAGAGCATTCATACAACCAGTTCTGGGGGCTCACAACGGGGTGGTAACTCGAAGAAGGGCTAATAACTTTGAACTGTAAAGAGGTATGCAACAGTGTTTGCATCTAACCAGAATTTATCAACCAATATGGTAAAAATAACAAATAAGTTGTGCTTGGATATGTGTTTTTAATTTACTTGCTTGTTTTTGTTGGGCTTATATGCTCAGTGGGCTGTAGTTGTTTGGGAACTGGTTGTAAAACTTCTTTCTCTTAATTCCTCTGCTTTTGTTCTACCCTCTATTGTGAAGTTTCCTGTAGTGGACAGAGTCCTTCCACTGCTTTGGTCAGAGAATCCACCTTTTCTTCTCTGGGCTTGAAATCTCTCCTTGGGCAACACTTTTTTGTAGTCAAGGAGTGCATATGCAGCTTTTTAGAGCACAGAATTGACAGAACTGCTCTCAGTGGTTTTCTGAAGAAAATCCAACTAAATTAACCAACTTGTCTTCAAAAGTTGCACCATTTTCTGTGGCTGCATAGTGACACCTTCTGAGCAGATGTTCCCCTCACATGTAGTAGTGTCAGAGGCATGTGCTACATGCTCCTGATACTACTACTTTTGTTTGCACATAATCTAGAGTATTACAGACCTCTGGACCATTTCCTTCTCTTTATCACACCCAGCCTGCTCAGTGCACTGGGTCCTGGAGGAGGAGAGGCATGGTCCATAAGTGAACCAGCATCTTTGCTTCCCTTCCTCTGTGTTTTCCCTATTTTCAGCCCTTGTAGCAATATTTCTGGAGTCCCTTTGCAGTGCTGACATCTGAGCTCCTGATCTAGGGAGGGGAGAGGTGGGAAAATCAAAAGTTTTGGCATTGTTGTGGCACACTTTGCTCCTTAGGTCTGTGGAGCCTGGGAGAGAGGCAGGGCTGAGTTACTCATTGCTAGCAGAGGGGGATGGGATTGCTGCTGCTGCCTTTCCACACCTCACTTACCATGTTGACTTGCCTTGCTGGTTGGAAACTGCTTATCTATGGAGTTAATCAAATGCAGATCAGAGTTGCATTCCTTAGGCTCAACTGATTCTTCTTGGTCCAGTGTTTTGCAGATAGGGATCGAGGATTTCATGTGCTTCGTGTTTTCAGGGAAAGGCAAACTGACATCTTGGCTGAATCCCAAGGAATGGAGTGGGTGGCAGAGTTTATATATGGGCTGGGGGTTGATTTGGCTCTAGCTGCTGTGTAAAGTTCACTTTGACAGCTGAAAGATGCAGAGAGAAGCACTTTCAGAATTAGAGACAGTGAGGTAATGAGAAAGTGACATAGGGAAGGAAGTGGAGGGGGGGAAGGTGGGGGGAAGGGAGGGCTCAAAACTCGCCTTGACATCATCTGATAGGTTTTCCACCCTGTGCAGCAGCTATTTTTATGCTTTCAACTCACAGTAATTACAGCTCAATGACAGCCAACTTGCCAAAAGCAGGGGTGGTGGTATATCCCAGAGTGGGTTGGAGGACTGAAGAGCTGCTCAGAAGCTACAGCAAAAGTCCAGGTTCCCAGGCATGATTCCTGCTGCTGTGACCTATTTTTACATCTGCATGGTGGTTTAGCATTGGCTACCTGTCACGTCTAGGAGTTTTCTGAAAGCTGAATGGCAGCACTAGTTGTCACCAGCTGGTTGAAAATATAAGAGTAGGTAAATTTCAGGCTCTTCCTGAGAACTGGAGAAGCAAAAATGTTCGGTGCTCCCAGCTTCGCTTTTCTTCCTCTTCCTAAAGGTCATTGTTGGTGGGAGGCATTGTTGGTGGATCCTGGGAATATCCACAGTGAACTCACATTACATAGATGTGATCCCTAGCTGAGAAATAAGCAAGTGTCAGTGTGCAGTCTGTATTTATTTTGAAGTATAAAATGAATTGAGTTAAGACATCAAAGCTTCACAGTGATGTAGTGCAGCATTCTATTATTTTCCCAGCTTTTGTCTACTTGCTAGAAATCTCAGACAGATCTTCAAATGTAGTGGGCTCATACTTCTTTCTTAGGATTTATCTAGCTTAGACCTTGGCTGAGATCTCTCTCATGTTGCCTGAGTAAGATTTTAGCAATATATTGTTTATATTTCATCATTAAATTATGTGCATGCAGATCATTGCAGGTCTTGTGTCCTGTGAGAACATTATTATTGGGGGAAAGAGGAGAACCTGCATTGAACGGCAGAGCGGACTGGAGGTGAAAGGAGGAGAAAAATGCACATTTGAAGGTGGTGGTGGAGATTATGAACACATTTTCTATCTGCTTAATAATTTGAATTTTAAAATATTTTGGGGGAAAGAAACTAATGATGCAGTTTTGTGTTACAGCTGAGCTCATCCAAGGTCTACCCTATGTTAAGATTGGTCTGGCCCCTCTCTTCCTTCCCCTGGCTTTTGAAGATAGAAAGATACAAGGAAATAATTCATTAACATTTGTGTGTATTTGAGGTACCACTACCTACTCACTACTTGGAGTGGTACCTCAAATGCAAGTGCTGCATTCCATGCCCTCCAGAAGGAGCAGCAGTATCTGTGCAAGCCTGTGTGCTCCTGATGCAGCATCTTGGAGGAAGAATACATCCCCACATTCTGTGTCTTATTTCACACTTGAAAGTCAGAGGATGTACAGCTCAATTCATGTCTCATGGATAGATTATGAAAACTGGGCCTGATGTTTTTCAGATGAGAAATCTGTGGCAAATACTTAGGTGCCCTTGGTAAAGGTGATTGTTTTGCCAACAGCTCTTCTGCCAATTCCAGGGTAAAAGTTGTGCAAGACACTGAATGTTGGGTGTGCGTTAGTGGAGTTGATCCTTCTTTTCTGAATTGTTAAGCAACTGAAACTGTTGTTGGAATCCTACCTCTGCTGTGAAATGGGTTTTCCAATCTATCCTGCTGATTTCCAGAGTAACTGTCAAAGTTACTTCTTACAGTGCATTGATATTTCTGTCCATGTGATTGCTGATCAGACTTTCAGATCTCTTACCAGTACACCAGGATCCAGTAAAACAAATTAAACTTTTAAAAACTTTCTCTATGTTTATAAACAGTGGCAATGGTATCAGTGTTTTGTACAACAGGTTGCTCTTGGCCTTTACTTATCTCTTAGATTCCATGTTGTGCAAGGAGAAGACCCACAAGTGCTTGCTTGTGTATTGAATGTATCCTCCAGTCTAGGCCCTTTTATCCATGTCCTCTTTGGAGTGCTGTGGCCCAGATAATTTGGATAATTTCTTTTAGAACACTAAATAATGCTGTGGGACAAATTTGATACTGTAAGACAAAATTTTAGAATACCTTCCTCAGCAAATAAAATATTTACCTAACTACCATTGAGGCAGTCAAGTGTTTTTCTATCCAAGCTATTTTCTGCACAGGAAAAAAGAAAGGTGTGTCTGTGTACATATCTGCAGTAATACATTGAAAGGATTAGATCTTCATCAGTTCTTAAAGTTTTTTTCATCAGAACTTGGACAACGTCTTCAGGCTGCTTTGGCAATTCCTGGGTATTGGCAGGTTTGCTGCATGAGCAGCCAGCTCATGTTTCTCAGGTTTTGTATGCAGTAGTGACCTGCTAATTCAGAGGCCCTGGTTGACAAAATAACAGTAGGTTCTGACCTCTGTAGCTGAATCTTGTCTTTTTTACCATCCAGATGGTATATTCTTTCCAGGAAAAGTAGAACTGGGTCTGGCACTGGATAATTGTTCTTTAGTTACTACAGTTATGAGACCTCCCTGCTCAGAGTATCAGGCCAGACTCAATGTGCAGTTTTGTGTTGCTGCTGAAAGGGGAGATCTGGACAATGTGTTCCTTTATCTTCTCCTTCATCCTTTCTTTAGAACTCTTGTGGTGTGCTGGCTCTCTTTCCCAAGGCAGCTCCCCACAGTGCAGTGACTGCGAATGCTCACGCAAAAACAGGCTCTTCTATTTGTGCAGTAATTTGACCTTACTGGCTAAAGTTCAGTGTGAGACTGAACCTTCACCTGATTTCTACAAATCCTAAAATTAAGATGAAAATTTCTGTTGAGTATATGATGGTAATTCAGGAGTAGTGCAATTACAGAGCTTTATAGTATCACCAAAGGTGTGTTTTTACTCATGGGAAGATTGTAGTTTGGATTCTTTCCTGGGTGAAGGTTGAGCATTTCAAAGTAAGAAGAGTATTGTTGAAAGTACTCAGAAATGTCTCTGATGCCATCCAGCATTTGGTTGAATAGTAGTTTTCTTAGATATTACTTTCATTATTAGACACATTTTTTCCCTGATTGTAATTCCAGCCTTGCTTTATAAAATGGCTTGAATGCCTCTCAGACTGTTTGAAAATGAGAAAATTTTGTCTTGATTGGGATGGGAACAGAATATGAATTGGAAACTGTTCCTGTAGTGTTTAGAGTATTCATCTTTTTATTTTTGTAATGTCCATGTGGTTATCTTTGTTGATTACTATTCATATTTTTTTCCTGGAAAGAAGCTAACAAGAGTACTTTTATTAGGTATGTGTAATCATTGGACATATATATATATACACATACATACATATATATATATACACATACATACATATATATATACACACATACATACATACATATATATATATATATATGTATGTATATTTTTTTTTAATTTTTTTTTTACCCCAGACTTCATTGCACTTCTTATGATTCATGCTTAGCAAAATTAAAAACCAGCACAGCTACCAGCTGTACTGGTGAGAGTACCTCCTGGTTGTTGCTCAGCTGGAACGTGGCTTTCCCTGGCCACTTCCAATTCCAGTACCATGCTGGGGAGTGTGTATAACCAAAACTTGTCAGCCATGTGGCATCTGTTAATGATACACATGAAATGGGCTGTAGATGAGGTGGCTGCCCCGATACAAACACGGATTCTGAAGTTCTAGTACTTGCAGTAGAGGGTTATGGATTTGGGGCTGCAGATTATCTTCAGGTAGATGTTTCTACTAGGTTGGGAGAACAGATTTAAGGGAAGAAGGGGTGAGAATATGTGCGTGCACAGAAGTATCCTGCTCTTACCTGTGTGTGATCTCAGGTCAAATGCATATGAAGACTCTTGTTTCTTGGATTATCAGTTTAGCTTTCTCCACAGCTAATGCTCTTGTTTCTAAGGGCTTAAGCAGGAAGGGAGAAAAAGCTTCTGCACTCAGAGCAGGGGTATTCTCCTGGCTGTGTGCACAGCGTGCTTACAGTCGGGAGATGCAGGGGGAGAGAGGGCTCTGCTCTATCACATGATATTGCCTGTCTGGCAGGTGTCTGCAGTGTGAGTAGAGAAACCAACTGTTCACTATTTTGGGTGAATGAGGTTGGCTGTTACTGCAAGTGGCCCCACAGAGAAGTCCACGCATCTGTTGATAAGCAGTGCTCTGCATACTGGGTGCCCGAATGCTTAGAGCTGCTTGCTGAAACACTGAAGTTTCTGTTTCAGCTTTGAGATCATAGGAGGAAAAATTTTGCCAAGAGCCTTGCTGGTTTTAATCTTTAGATGTTGGCTGTCAGGCTTTGTCTGTGCCTACAGAACCTCTCTGTTCTGATGCAAGCACAGCCTTGGAATCAAGCAGGAAACTGATTTTTTTTCTGCTCTACCACTTGGTGCAGTGACCGAAACCTGGTAGAGAGGGATTGCAGTTGGGTCTCTTGTGAGGATTAAGCACCCCTTCCGCTTGCCTGGACGCCTCCTGTGATACAGAATCCGCCTTCAGGTCCAGGGATTTCCTCTAACATGTTGGATAAAGCCAAGACACTGCAGCCTGCCTATGTGGGGATTGTGCCGCTTGCAGAGACTGTGTCAAAGCAAGGCAAGAGCTGTTCAAGCACGTATCAGGATTCATACCACAGCTTACGAGAAGGTTAGCAGGCTCTGCGTTCTTAAATCCCTGTATGATTCATTTGTGGGGGCTTCATTTTGATTTTTTTTTTGGTGGGTTTTTTCCCACTCCTGCATATTGCCTGGTTTTTGCTTTCTGGGCAGTAGCCCAGATTTTGGGTTTCCCACTGACTCCTGTGACCTCTTGTCCCTGAAGGCATTAAGCATGTCACTCGACAAGCCTGGAGCTTTGTATGAAGTGACTTGCAGTGCTGGGATCTTGAGACAATTGCATTTGGAAGTTTTGGTTTCAAACTTAACATTTCTTCTTCTCCCCTATGTCTGTAGGCCTCTTGTGAGCAAGGTTTTAAGGCTGTTTCCTTAAGGCTGTAAAGGCTTGTTCTCTTATCTTCTTCATGTGCCTTGAAGAAGATAAGAGTACCATGTTTTAAGTGTCTCTATGTTCTTGTTTTGAGAGTGTGCAAGGAATGTTGTGTATATATCTAAATGTGATTTTGTTTTAGTTGTTGGTATTCCGCAAATATGTGTGATTTTTTAATGAGTATTTAACAATTCTGAAATACTACGTAGACAGAGAGAGGTCATATTCCAGGGAGTGATATCTAAAAGGAAAGAAGAGGATCTGGAGGGATTGAAAAAGATTGAGAAGATGAAAACAGGCAGTGATCCATTCATAGTGCACAGCATTATAAATATCAACAAACAGGAGCTGGGAAAAGATTATGGAGAAGAATGGCAGAACATCACAAAAAGCCAATGGCAAGCAGCAAGGTTTATGTTTTATCAGAAATACTGGATCTGTCTATCTACAAGTGAAATTTTAGTAGGAATTTGCAGAAGGAAACAAAGATCTGGAGTACAGTGGCCTCAGAATAAGGTGATGACTGATTTTAAGAGCGAGTAATGTCATCTGAAAGGAGGGGAAAATAACTTTCTCACATTTTGCACAGCAAAGCAAGATAAAGGAGGGGTAGGTGTTGAGGACAATTGTCCAGATGGAATAAGGCCTGTTTGTTGCATAAAGATGGCCAGTGTGTGGAAGAGGATTTTAGCAGTTGCATTTAGAGGATTTTTCTCTGGTATGTAGTCTAGGCCTGCTGGAGCTGCCAGACAAACCTGTTAGGTTTCTGCCCTCAATTGTCACTCCCCCTACCAAGCCTATTTAACATCTATCAAGAGCTAGCTTGTTGTTAATTTTAAAAAAATATTACTATTTTTGTTGCATGTTTTCATTGGAATATTCTTTGTTGAAGTACTATGGAGAAGGAAAAGAAAACTGAAGTCCAAGTCCTCAAATTCAAGTTCAGGAGTTATAAATCCATTAGTATAGGCAGTGTTCCCAGATTTCCTTATCTGCTTTGGAGACATAGAGCTGCAGCACATCAATCTTCAGAGGAAAAAAACAACCCAAAATTTAAAAAAAGTCAGAACTTGCATCTGTCCTGTTTTTGCAAGCATTGGTTTTCACAGAAGGTGAGCACTTTGCATTTGGATGTACCAGTATACATCTTTCATCCAATCACTAAGTATCACAAGCTGTACAGTGGAATAACAAGGAAAAAGCAATACTGTCTTACTTTAATCAATATAAAAAGGTTTGTTGCTGTCTCAAGTTGAAGTGAATTAAGGCCATTGAAATCTTGTATAATTCTGGTTATTGGAAAAGCTTTGTTGACTCTCCAAAGTCCAGCAAAACCATGGCTAATTCATGATGCTCTAATGGCACATGTGATAAGGAAAGCTGCTTTCCACCAGCTACCAAATGAAGGTTAGGAAAGAGAAATAGAAGCCAGCTTCTTTCCTGTCAGATGAAGAAAATAATAACACTTCAGGTTTGCTGCTGCTCCATTCAAGTCTCCTGCAGTCTTGGGATGCCTGTTGTATTTATTCTGTAGCATGCACTGTATTTTGCAGAGCCAATTCTTATGGGCAGCAGAGGAATAGATGCATCCATGTGTAAACCCTTATGGAAGTCCAGAATTAGCATTTAGCTGAGACTGATGACTGTTGTGCCTTAGTTTTTGGTCTCCCTAAAAATGGGACAGCTTAGTTTCATTGTCACCAAGACAGAAAAAGCATACATTTCTCTTCCTGACTCTTAATAAAACTGGACAAATAGGGGCTGTCTATACTAACAGTGACAATGCTCATCTATTCTTTTAATGATTCTCATGAGAAGCAGCTATCTGGAATAGACTACGTCTTGCTTCCTGATTTCTGGAAAACAGATGTCTCCTAAATCTGATTTATTTCTTTTTTTTTTGAATTAGGACTTGACATTGAAGTTTGGGAACTGGTGATCCTTTCTACACAGAAATGGATTTGACATGCAGAAGTCAAAGAACTTAAGCTTGTATTTTTCAAAGTATGTGTTAGGGCAGTTATTTGCAAAATTCCTAGAATTCAGGAATCCATAAACATGTTTTCTATTCAAGAATGCTTTGGAGTGATTTAGTCTTTAGAGCCCAGTTTGCAGTTCCTAAGTTCCTAGATCAGTTAACACAGCAGTATGGTAGCCCCTCATGAGAGATATGAAGAGGGAATTGCAGAAAACTACTCAAAACCCAGTTAGCATTCACATGAGTTTGGCTTAGAATTAAGTACTTCCAAAACTAAATTCCAGCTTTTCCACTTCTGTACTACATCTCTGTACCTCTGTGCTACATGCTCTTACATGAAACACTTTTTTTTTCTTCTTTTTTTTCCTTTCTTCT
Source organism: Molothrus ater (assembly GCF_012460135.2). Classification (NCBI taxonomy): domain Eukaryota; kingdom Metazoa; phylum Chordata; class Aves; order Passeriformes; family Icteridae; genus Molothrus; species Molothrus ater. Next base: position 49,410,527 of record NC_050482.2, read on the forward strand.
TTTTTTTTTTTTTTTTTTTTTTTTGACAAGTCCTCCCTTCACAAACATTCAGTGTGACTCGGGGCCTGACACTGAAACTCACCTGTCTTTTTCCAAGATTTGTATCTCAGGGCCCAGACACAGGAACAAGTTTCTGCATGCCATCTGATCTGCACGAACTGTGTGCACATTCTTGGTCCACAGCAAATGGGAGGTAATTTGAGTTAGCTTAGCCTTTGATTAAACTATTAATATCTGTTCAGTACTTTGAAGAGATCAGGAGTCGTGCAAGTGCTTGTCAGCATTTAACTTTCTTCAGGAGTAATCTAGACTTTATTGTCATTACACCTGCAGCACCTGAAGGTCCAGCTGGCCCTGGCCCCACCTCATCCAGGAGGGCTCAGGAAACCTGCATGAGTAGACTTGGAAGCTCTCAGTCCCAAGGAAATCCCCAGCAAGAGGGCAGCCCCTGCACCCAAGGCATCTCACAGGAATGCAGGGTGACATTTTTCTGTAAAGGGTGATCTGGGTCTTCCTGCTTCAGAGTGGACCTGAAGTTGCTGTGGGGACATGTGTGAGCAAAGCAAATTCATGGATAAGCAGTGTCAGAAACCAGTCACAAAACACACAGATGCCTTTCTGAATTATGGCCTAATGCATCCCACTGTTTGGAATTATTTATGCAAATAGCGTTCTGACACATTAAAACACAGAAAGAAAATGTGTTGAATGTACGGGGAGCTGATCTGCTCTGGCATTTCTTATGGCAGATCCAGAGGCACACCAGACTCCCTGTATCCTCTTGTTGCAGCCACAGCCTGTGACTATGCTTAAAAGTAAGAGGTGCAGTGAAGGTAAGATAATGATATATTTATGTGAAGTGGCTTGAAGTTGACTCAATTTAAATTTATTTTTGTTTAATAGGCAGTGTGCCTCATTTGGCTGTAAGGACTAGAGGTGTTTCAGGGTATTTGTTAACTCTGTGATGTGAGTGGGAAGCTTGGGAAAGGGTTAACACTGAATGACCAGGGTTTTTGTAAGTCAGTTGTTATCAGTGAAAGAAGAGTCATAGCATTATCCCTGGAGCTGAATTCACATGTTTTTTCAGTCCTGATGCTCTAATGTGTTTTTGATTTTTTTGGATATGACATGTTTTTCCCCTCTTGCAGTTTACTAAACTATTCCTGTCAGTGTAATGATCCCCAGCTGTTGCTTTTGCCCTAGCTATTTTCATGCTGGGAATGGGAAGAGGAGGAGGAGAGGGACAGAGGCTAACTTGTTTACCACACTGTGATCTACTTAATTTGTCAAAAATGGCTATTACAGTGCTTTCTGTAGTGCAAAGTAATACTAAAAGGAAAGAGTTGCAGACTTGGACCTGCGAGAGTAAGGAGATGGAAGGACTCAACACATGCAGAAAACAAAAAAGAGTAGAAACTGGGTGTGGTGCGATGAGTACAGCTGTCAGTAGCATTTATGCAGGCAATGCTTTGAACTGGTAATGATACCAAGTAAAATTTCCATTAGTAAGTACTTTCCTGCCCTGTCAACTGAATTTTCTTCACAGTGGAACTGAGCTTCACATTCAGTGGCAGTGGTGCTGAGGTACTGATAATCCCAGCAACTGGAACACATATTAATAAAGCTTGAAAACACTTGAGTGGCTTTCAGATTTTTGATTTTTTTTCATAGTTATCTGTTGTTTCTTTTTTCAAGAAAACATCTCTATTTATACTTTCAAACAGCAGATGACTGATGCTTAGATTTCTCAGGAGATGTTGAAAAGCAGCTGCTTTTTTTGAAAATGGAACCATGATATTGGAACTCAAACTGCTTTCTTTGCATCCAGAAAAAAACTTAGGAGTCCTTGTCCAAAGATGAGGGTCAGTGACAGGAGTGATTTTCCTTCTGCTTTTTGATCCATCTCAGGCTGCCTATGTAAATCTTATCTCAGTAGTTTTACCATCCTCAAGATCTGTCAGTGGTCACCCTGATTTTTCATCATGCTGTCACACCTGCAAGTCATTGATCAACAACTTAGTGAACATCTACACCAAAAATAAGTGCCCGCTCAGATCTTTCATTTCATGCCCCAACTCCCATATCTCCTGTCTTTTCTGAGCATTGAATTACTGATTTTGTCACCTGCTGCATCAATAAATTTTAATCCAAAATGTAGAAGCAGCACATTTTTTGGCAAGAACCTCTGCAACCTATGTAGAAAATGGATACGACTCTTGATGCAGCTTAGGCTTATCCAATTAAAATGTGTAGTGAGCCTGTGGAGCAAATTGTGCTGCTTTTTCTTGCAGGAGGCTCCTCAGGATGCATCATCTGCCCAAGGGCATTAACATGGAGCAGAATTCATAGTTTCTTTTACTTGGGCTAGTAAAGTAGATACAATGTTTTTCCCTGGCACTATGTAATATTTAGTAACCTGGTATCTCTCCAAACTAAGAGCAGACCTGCAGTAGCTGAAATATGGTGGTTGCTAAGAAGAACTGCAAAATTTTTTTGCTCATCAGTGTATTCAGGAGAGATGATATGGGTAGAAGAAATGTGCAGGTGATCTTCTGTCAGTTTATTGTGCAAATAATATAATCAGCATTCTTTCAAGTGAACAAAGGTTTGAGCTTTCCAGCCTGCAATTTTGCCATCTAAAGTGATGTTGGCCTGATGCAGCTAACAAGAAATGTGAAAGAAGTTGGTGATAAGGAAGAGGATATATTGCTTTGGGACATAAATTCTTTGCAAAATTGACTGTGAAAATTGGTGCTTTCTTGACAAGCTTATTTTAAAACTGGCTTTCAGAAATAAACAGCTGTAGAGAAAACCTTTTGTAAAAATATAGCTTTTTGAGAGTATTCAGTGGAAGTGCCTATGATGGACTTTTCTCCATCACAGGGACAGGAATCATCTGTTGCAATCATGCCTATAAAGACCTTGTTCTGTGGTCTCTGTCCCCAAAGGCAGCTCAAAGGCCTGTCACCATTCTGAGGGTATTTCCCATAACAACTGCTGTACCAGCTGACACATTTAACATCTTTTTGGTAACCTTCCTCACTGAAACACTTGTCAGGCACAAACATTGTGCTGCCCAGCTGGGTTGCTGGGGACAGAGCTGAGTGATGCTATCTGGGTGATGGAAGGAAGAGATCCTTCCATGACCCAGAGAGGTTTTGACATTCTCTTTGTGGAGTTTCTGTGGCTTCCTGCTGCTCCGTGTCTCTCCAGCAGTAAGTGCATAGAGACTACAGCTGTGTTTTTGTAGGAGTGGAATGTGGCAGTAGGTATGATCTTTGGTTCTTCACCTCTGCAAATCTCACAGCACTGCTGGCAGCCAGAAGCTCCCGGTGCATAATTTGATCAGTATTGCAAGCAACATGTAACCTGTCTCTGCAAATTGTTGTATGTTCTGCTTCTTATTTTGGGGGATGTTCTTTTTAGTCACTTTCACCCTTCCTAAGCATTCATGCCTCTTTCTGTGTTACACTTAGGTGTGAAGGTCCTTCTAATGCTGATTGCAGCCCTTTTTCACACTCTGATGGGAGATTCTCCCTTTTCAGAAGAAGAAGACAACATTTTAGAAGTAGATGCTAAACTAACTGTACCTTTGTATCTCTCTGAGAGACTCTTTTACTGCTGCTAATAATATCTGTCACATTGGCTGCAGGCAACGCAGAGGATTGTATCTTCAGGACTGACATGTGACAGTGAATCTTAACTACTGCTGCAAACGCTGTCCCCTGCGGCCACTTCCCTGCCTCAGTGCTGGAGGGAGCCACAGAAGGGGAACGTGGCTGCCCTTCCCCTGCTTTGCGCAGGATGTGAGTGAAAGCCCACCTCCATTACCAGTTGGAGAGAATCTTGACGTGTGTGTGATCTGCTGCTGCTGGCAGTCCCCTCTGTGCCCTTCAGCAGGGGACTGAGCCAGCAGTAACATTTTAAACATCTGCAGAATTTGTCCACCAGTCTGAAGTCAGTGGTCATGCAGGCCATTCTGGACTGTTGGGTTTTTTTGGTTTGCTGATTGATCTGTTACACAGAATTATATTACTTAAATATTTATAGCTGTGATAGCACATTAAGCCTCATAGCTTAAATTGTTCAGTGCTGTGGATCTTCCCTCATGGCAAAAACTACAATTGTCAGTCCTGGAGATGTGTAGTCCAAAGTTTTTTCGAAAGAAAGTAAATATCCATTAAGAAAGGAGGTAAAAAACTGTAGATAGATGTTGAAATTGAAATCAATGAAAAGATTCTGAGGGACTTTGATGTGCTTTTTATATGTAATGCAAATTCTGGGGCTCAGCTTCCACTCTGGGCTCCTGTGGAGGAACTGATTTCTAATGCAGAATGATATGATGGCACAGCTGAATCTTGCAACTTTTTTTTCAGGTAGCATCAGAATTCTAATAGAATTTGTACTTAAACAATAAAGAAGGTGTCAGACTGTTGGAGTGCAGAGGCCAGGATCTTTATTTGAGCCTCAGATGCCATGACTGTGGCCAGTGTTCTTCGCAGTCTTTGAGACAAACAGCAAAGAAAGATGTTTTAAACTACCATGAGTTAAAGAAATATGGTAATTCCTTGTAGTATCCACCTGAAGTTCTTGCTAAGAGAGAATGCTGGGGCTTGGATAGAAGCTGGTGAAAGGAATGCTGACTAGATAGGGAATGCTCTGAGTCTTCCTTGTGCATGTAATATGCACCTTGGACAAAACCACTTTTGTTTCGTGTCCCACTAAGTAACTGTCAGCACAGTGAACCAGCTGAAGCAGGGAGATGCTCAGGCTAGCTGATGTAAAATTATAAGGCCCAGCTTTCTGAGTTCCCTGTTTAACTAGTTAATTATTACTTTTAAGAACTGCTGGTTTTATATTTAACTTGGTAAACGTCTAAGTAATTTTTACTACTACTAGTGGTAAAACACATTGGCTCTCATTTGCATTTGGTTTCAGTAAACCAAAGATCTTTAGGTGGTTAAAAATCTGAAATGGTCTTGGAAATACAGAATCATTCCATGTTTTAGAGGAAAACCCCAAAACACAGCTCATATGTCGAGGTGTCCCAGCTGAAATTTTGCCACAGAAATTCTGTGGTGTCTATGCCATTAGATGATTCCTGTGAAGGGAACTTGCAGCCTCTATCTGTAGAGGGTGCCCTGTGGCAGAAGGAAGGCTGAATCACTGGGCCAAACCCAGTCTCTCAGAAATGTTTGAGGAAGTTTGTGACCTTGATCTGTGAGGCTGTTTGTGCACTGGAGCACTCTGTTGGAGTAGAAATTCAAGTATGGGTGGCAAATTATGAAGGAAAAGTATTTGACCATATCTTCTTTGCTGCAAGGAGAATGGAAAGATTTGCTCATCAATTTTAGTGTTATAAACATATCTAATCAATCATGTGTTTTATGGATGTGTCTGGGCACTGTCTCAGTGCTTGATTTCATTTCTGCTTGTAAGAAACCCACAAAAACACATCCCTTGAACTCAAAGATTTAAATACAATGAAAAATTGTTCAGATTCTGACATAACTCAAAACATTAGATTTTTAAATTCTGTATAGTTTTTGGAAAAAAATATAAACACCTCCTGTGTATCATCTTTATGGAAAATGAAATGGTTTGAGCTCTTTCTTCTTTTAGGCAGAGATATTCCTGTCTTTCCAAGAAAAAAATTAAAGGGTTTGAACTTGTGTTTCCCTTGTGTAGCTTGCCCTTTGTACTGTTACCTTAGTAGACAGCTGTAGATCTAATTGTCAGGATATATCTACCCATTCCTTCTTTTTTCTTCATTTGTCCCCATCTGCCATGTCATATTAAATTATCTGGGAGAATGTCTTTCTAGAGTCTTCTTTGCAAGCTGGTTAAGGGCAATGTTAGTTCCTCCTTGTTCATTGTTTCATGGAAAAATACAAATCACTATAGACTGTGACTCAAGTTTACACAGGGAAGTGGGAAATTCTCTGTGTTTTTCCCTCCTCAAGAATTCTCTTCCATCTCTAAATAGTAACAATGGATATACAGATGGCATCAACAAGTACTGATTACAGTTAATATTTACTGTATTATGATACCAGGGTCAATTTTAGGTAGACCTTTCCACCTAGGTATTTTGTTACAGGTCATCTTGTTGGATCATGCATGGTAGCCAGATTCCATGGATATGGATATGTGCCTAGTTACTCACATGCTTAGTTTTCACCTAGCCAGTACTACTGAGACAAAATGATTTTATAAGAATCAGTACCCTGCACAGAAAGCAAAACAACTTTTCCTGTTGACAAGCTTGTTGTACATTTTTACATGTTGCATATCTTACTAAATATACCATGTTACATGTATTTCAGCTGAATTTCTTAAAGTTGTATTTTAACAGTTTCAGCAAGTGCTGAGAGTGCTAGGTGTACCAAGACTTTATGGTTAAGAGTTGGCTTCTATGTGTTCAATAGAAACACTTCTGTACTAATAGTAACAAACTTGTCTGGTTTTAAAATTTTAGTATCAAAGAAGACAAAACTGGCATTGCATTAAGAGTATCAGTGAAAAAAATGACGTTAACTTCCCCTAAATCTTAAATGTGTAATGGAAGTGGCAAGAGTTAAGTCATGAAGGAAGAAGGGAAAGGTAAATACTGTAAAATGCACAGCAACTGCTAGTCCTAATTTTAAATAAACATGAAAATAATCCTGCAAAATTCAGCACAACTTTCATGGTAATAATCAAGTTTGCATTTATTTGGAGTCATATACATGAGTAGCTCCTGTGAAATAAGCACATTCAATTGTGTGCAATACTGAGACCAGATCTCAGAAGTAACCAAGTAAACTTCTCAGGCTATGAACTGGTTCTTCCTCTAGGATGTCCACATTTTACCACCAGAGCCAATGCTGACTTGAGCCTTGGAGTATCTGTTCTGTCCTGTCTGGATCTTAGATCATATTATGTCTTGGTAGCTGGATGGCGCTACTGATTTTGTTTTATAGTGCTGTGTCCTAACAAAATTAAAATTGCTGTGAATGCTGGTTTTATCTTCTAAGTACAGTTTTTAATTAACATTAATGTGATGTCTACATTTATCAAATTTGATATTAAGCCTCAAAAATGGCCTGCTGAAGTAGCTTGTTATTCTGTGCTCTGTGTGAGCCAGCTACCTTGTGGTAATATGAGAATGGAAATAGATCCTTTTACTTTTGACTGTGTGCTTCTGATTGTATATTCTTTAGGGACCACTTTCCTCTGTAGGTTGGGATTTTTGTTTCTGCTAAATTAGCTGTGTCAAAGAATCTGTATTTGTCTCCACTAAGAGAACTACTTAATGCCTCATAACATTGACTCGTTAAAAGATAATACAATATTCCATCATCCTTTGAAAACATCTTTTTACATTTTTCCTATTTCATATTTCTCTTCCAGTGGCATCCTCCCAACAATAAAGAAATATTGCCCTGAACCTGTTTTTTTTTTTTTTTGTTTTTAGCCAAAACCAGTCTTCTGGAATTTGCTCATACAGACCATCAACAGGCATGTGTAAGCTGCATGCCGTGTTAATGATTCTATATGACCCAATATTTTGACCCCTAAAAGCTTTGAAGAGTGTGATTTTATCAAGAAACAAGTCCTTCTTGTTCTGAGAGTGACAGTCAGTTCATTTTCTCCTTTCCTTGTCTTCCTTGTCTTTTTATGTTCTTAATTGACCAGTCACTCTTTTTTTTTTTTTCTTCTGTACTTTCCAGCTGCTTTTTAAAGCTGCTGGGCATTTGAGAGCCTGAAGGCTTTTAGAAGTGCTGGATAGTAAAAACCAACCCTGGTGTGATATGGCCTCCATTGCATCCTTGGATTATTGCTAGCACATCCACTGTGAAGTACTTTGGAAGTTGTTGCTTTGGAGGTGAAGAAACTCTTCTGTGTTTTAAGAATCACTTGATAGAGGGTTTAGGTCTACCTCAGGCAGAATCATACTCCTGTTTTCATCTCTACAAATGTTTAATGCTTCCTAAGAGGATAAGAAATAAGAGGTGATCATGAAAAAAGGTTCAAGTCCTCTATACAAGAACTGCCTGTGATGCGGTGCTCCCCAAACTGGTCCAAGACACCTTTCCATCTCAGCATGCTGCAGCAGGATGTGCTGATTTCTGCATTTCTGTGAAAAAGTCCTCTTTCATCACTCTCAGAACCTGCAGTATGGAACTGCTCCTGATCCCAGTTTTGTTTCCTGTTCAGGATTTGCTTCACAGACCTCCTCTGTGGGTGCAGGGAGGGAGGTCCCAGTCCTGCTTCTCACAGAGGGAAGACCACAAAACTAGAGGCTTTTGCCTCTAGTGTGAAAGGTTGTTGTAACAGTTGAAGAGACCAAACCAAATTTTCTCTCTATTCTTTACCTTTCCAAACTCCATTTTCTCCCTAGCATGGTTGCTAAGGAAGAGCAGAGGAAGCTGCCTGCATTTTAATAGCAGCCCTTGCTGCTTCAGTAGAGAAAAGAAATAGTGGAATGTGAGATAGTCTCAAACAGTAAAGGAATAAACTTCTGCTTAATTTTCCCTTTGTGTAGACTTGCTTCAAGCTGTTCTTTAAAATGCATTGAGATGAACAGAACCTTATGGCTGCTGCTTCCAACAACAGTGGATGCTTGCAAATTGTGAGGATCAACAGTGTGTCTGCTGCTTCTCCTTCACCCCACAGAGGGACATGAATTTTTGGCATCCCCTTCCCAGGGTAGCAAACTGTCATGTAATCCCTGCAGTTTGGGTGTCATTTACAGTCTGCTTCACTTAAATGCTTCTCTGTTAACTGCACAGTCTGCTTAAATGCAAAGCCAGCATGTATTCCCCATCAGCAGTGGGGAATAAAATGGATTTAGTGGATTAAAATGCTGTTAGGCTCAGAAAATTGCCTTTAAAAAAGGTCCAAAAAGTTTGCTTTTCTTTGTTGGTAACCCCCATTCTAGCACGTTCTCTGTGGTGCGGGGTATGTTGTCAACAGCACCAGAAAAATGCAGCTCTAAAACAGAAAAAGTTATCTACTTCAGTAACTTAAGATTGAAAATTAATTTTGACCATTGTATTCTCACTCACTGATCACAAACTATCACAGCTGTTTTTTTCTTACACCTTCTTGTGGACCCACGTGTAATTTGGTACACAAACAGCCCTTGGCTGCTTCTGCACAGAAAGGTGTTGCAACTGGAGTTTTACAGATGCTGCCCTTGCTGGTGAATCTAATCTGACTTCCTGTTGAAGCATGAAAAAATCTAATACAAGTCAACATTTGTTTTGTAAGCTGGCACAGCTGAAAAATGCTCAGAGACCATTTTTTGGTGTGAGGGAAAGGTTTTCTTACCACATCTCCAAGGGACTGAATTCAGTAGGATATAGCTTCCACAGAAAACAACAGCTGGTGTGCTGTATACTCAAAAGCTGAATTTGGCATTTGCTTCTGGTCAAATGTGACTATTTAATCAGAAAGTAGGAAAAAATTCTCTTCTTAGTGTAATTGGAAGGGCTGCTGGCTGAGTGGTAAGTGGAAAGGTGACTTCATCCTTCAGAGCGGTGGTTACATGGCACTGTGATATTTGAGGTAGAGGCCCCAGTTCTGCACAAACAGCTGTGCCAATTTTGGTCAGCAAATACTCTGTGTCACCAGATTTGTCTTTTATTGTTGCATATTATAATTAAGCTGCTTGCATATGGTGTTACACAAACTGGACTGAAAAATTGGAAAGTATATGTGGGCTGAGATGGTGGCCTAGAGGCACATCTCCTTAGCCCATAGTCTCTGACCCTCACAAAGTAAACCTGGTCAGGCCTGCTCAGTGCTAGGCCTGTGAAAATTCCCCTGAAATTCCTTTGACACTACAGAAAGGTAGAGGTGTTGAGCTAAGTGGCAAGTTCTTATTGCAGCTTGTGCTGTATTAGTGCTTCCTTGTGAGTTAGGAGGATGCTGTAGCCACTCAGTGCTTTCAGAATGGGCTCTCCAGAGGTGCTGAACAATGTACAAATAAATGAGCATTAAATTGCTTTTTACTGTCTTTACTTATGCTTGCACTTTCCTCGACTTAGATAATGAAGTTGGGCTAATTTCACTTGTTCTTCAGTACTTTTGCTACCTAATTACATGGTTTATTTATTGGGTTGCAAGGATGAATTCTTCTGTCAGGCAGACTGCTTTCATTGAATTTACAAAATTGATAAATCACGCCTGTGAGCATATAGCCTTTCTTGTTAATACACAGTTTGTGTCTTGCACTTCCTATTTGAGCATCCCAGCCCGAATTCCAGGGAGTTCTGCCTCCTTCAGTCCCTCTATAGGGTTTCTTTTGGCTCTAGCAGCTTTCCTTCCTTCCTGATCTGCACTGCTGCTCATGCTGTCCCAGTTGTAATCCACCATATGGCTGTGCTTAATCATTACCTTGGTTGGGTGACCTTAAGTATCACTTGGGATTCCTGGCAGGAAAGGTTTTGCAGAAATGTGAGCACAGAGTCCCCTTGGTAGTGAGTCTGTGTTCACTATAATGTGCACAAGATCTCACCACAAGCTGCAGTTCACAGCCGTGCTCTTCATCTTGCTACTTTTTAAAAAACAGGAAATACAGGGTATTTTATTAATTTCTTGTCACAAACCTGTCCTGGTATGTGAGACAGTCTTTGAAAAGAGATTTTAACTTTATTTTTCTCTGTTGAATGCTGAGATGCAGAATCTGCAGTCTAGTTTCTGCAGTAGTTCTAGTCGCACTACTAAATGCAGTGTGGTTTAGAAATAGAAGGGCAGGCACGCTGCTCCTCCAGATTTAGGTAATGAGCTGCAAAAAACAACTTAGCTCATCATAGATATTTGTTCTTGCTTCTGCTTACTACTGATGCACCCCTGAACTACCACCAGAGTTGGAGCTGTCCTGAAAAGGGTGCAAGCTCTTTATATTAATTATATACTGTTAAATCTGAGCTGCCACCAGCTGTGAGTAGCTGGTCCTGGAATATGCCTAGGGGTTCCTTGTTGAGAAAGTTTTGTGCTAAGATGAACACAAAATAATCATGACATGCTGTATTTACTAATAGGGTAACTCTGTTGGTAGTAGCTGTATCACAATATTATTTGTCATTTAATACATCTCCCACCAGTGCAGTTCTCCTCTACCCTTCTTAAACTGCTGGCAGTGGTCCTCTGTCTTAGCTCCCAGATTTCTCTGGAATGTTTTACTAATTCTTGGAATGGTCCACTGGTGACATGAAAACATTGTTCAAAATTTAATTGGTAACATTTCATACTTGTGAAATAAGTTATGCCCACCTTTGAGTGGGAAAATCTGACAAGGATACAAATCCCACAAAATATTGTATATAGTAGAAGGGCACCAGTTTGGAACTTATTTTCTAGCCAGCAGTTATTCACTGCTCTTTGTAGGACCTCATTTATTCTTAATTTGAAAATTAATTTACAGGTTAAGTACAGGGATAAAGGAAAGAGAACATTGTCCATTAGTGCCTGAAAGACTTACACTTCATTCTGTCCTAGAGTAGCTTTGAATTTCTCTGGTCATTCTAGACCTTTGGCTGAGCTCCATGTACAACAGCCTTGGACTGGTGCTTGGGACATCTGTTAATCTATATATAGGATTCACACACTTGAACATGTAAACAGGTGATCTCCTAAATATATGAAGTGGCATTGGGAACTCCAAGTACTTAGTTAAGCCAAAATGTATTTAGGAGTGAACTGAAATAATCCTTTTTGCCCTCCTCCCTGCCAAAAAGTAAGCTGTATTGGGAAAAAAAGTACTTTATGGCTGATTATAACTTGTGCTTAATATGTATGTATATACATTCATAAACCCCAGGAATTACTTAGTGCTTATAAAAAGGGTCCTGAAAATTACTTTTTTCTCCTGTTCTTCAGTTTAGTTCTCTTGACAGTTGCTAGTTTCTTGCTGTGAAGGGACATAGGGTTTAAAAATAAAAGGTGCATATAATTGGTAGAGAAAAATGGTAACTAATAAAGAAATAAGATATCTTTAGAAAATTTGCAAGGGTGGCTGCAGTCAGGAGGGGAATTTTAAGTCATTTGATGAGGTCTCTAGCAGTCTGACTGAGAGTCATTTTTAATAAATCTGGGAACAGCAGGGAGACTTCAGAAGAGCAAAAGAGTGATAACGTTTTGCATCATTGCTGACAAAGGGTGAGTGAGTAAAGAGTGGCTCATCTGCTGTCAGTTCCAGGAAAAAAACAATGGAAAATTTGATCAAGAATGTAGGTGGTATAAGAATAGCAGTATAATCACACTGATCAGGTTTTCAGTTTGTGAAAACAGGTCTGCTCAAATGTGATTCTGTCATTTGGATAAGTGAAATGTGGTTGCTAGGGGTTTTGTCTAGGTGCAACAGACTTTTCTAACATCTTTAACTTAGTAGCATGGTGTATTTGGGTTTCAAGAAGTATATTTGAATTTAGGACCTGCCAAGTCTCACTCCTTTACCAGAAACTGCAGTAATTTTCTTCCATATTGATTTTTTGCCCATTTTTTTGTGGAATCCTAAAAGGGTTTGTGTTGGAAGGGACCTTAAGGACCAATTCCCATGGGCAGGGACATCTTCCACTAGTCCGGGTTGCTCCAAGCCTCATCCAAACTGGCCTTGAACACGTCCATTGGATTCAGAACTGGTTGTAATCATAGAAAGCAGAAAAGTATTTCTGGTGGAGCTCAACCCGGTGTAGTCTGGAAACAGATGCAAGAGGCTGTAACAGTGTGGACAGAACAAATACTAGTGGAGGAATAGATTGTGACATAAATAAAAAAAAAGTTTAGATCATTTAGGCAAACTGCGGCGGTTGAGCAAAATGCACATTAATATGGGTGACAATAGAGATGTGCATCCAGGAGCAAGAAATGCCGGCCACACCTGTGTGGGGAGACTTTAGTTGAAAATCCCTGGCTGGGAGGTGAAAGGGAAGCAGTAGGTGTGGTTAGAAATGTGAGGGAAGGTTGATGGTTGTAGCAAGTGAGTGGCAGAAGGAGCTAACATTCGTTACTAGGTGTGTAAACAGAAGGCATGAGTAATAATGAGATTGTCTGCTGGGGAGATGGGCCTGCTGCTATGGGTTTGTGCCTTGCCTGTATACATTTAGTAAGATGTGCTAATTTAGGGGATAGATATATGGGCTCAGTAGGGGAAGTAATGCCATGCAGAGATTCAATAGGCTGCTCCTAATGGGGCAGAAATCACTTAGTGGCAGTGTGCTGTTGGAAGGGTGAAGTCCAACTCCCACCTTCAGTGCTGGCAAATACCAGGGCTCCTGGTTGTTCCACTACAGCTCCTGGCTTTGTGGTCATCCTCTTCAACTCATTAATGCAAAAACTGGTGCCTGTTTTGACTGGGCTGTGGTCTCTGTCCGTGAGTCCGGCCACCAGGACAGTCAGGCGAACATGAGAGGTGATGGGGAGAGTGAGAGGTTTGACGCTGTCTCTTCTCTCTCAGCAAGGTGTTAGATCAAGTGCCAGGTGTTAGATCAAGATTTGGGTTTTGATAACCTCAAAAGGAGCCCAGCAAATGAGAAGCTCTGTGAGCAGGCTGCCTGTGAGCTGTGCTAGCCCTCACACTAGCACAGAAGTTGAAGTGCGATCTCATGCTGGGTGGGAGGAAGAGTCTGGAACTACCACTTCTGTTTGCAGTTTCACAGCCAAATGAAGGGCCTGTTCCTTCCCCTCTCTGTTCCCTCCTCCTCCTTCTGGCTCTTGGCTGATCCCACACAGAATTACCATGGTGCTCTGTACATCCTCCTCCCCTCTCTCACTTCCATGTACTAAAAGAAAGTAGTTTCCTGCCCAGGATGCATATATTAAGAAATCATAGTTTGTCTTGAGAAACAGAAGAGAGGTAACTTGTTTGCACTCTGTGTGCACAGAGGTATTTCCACTGGTAGGAGGTATTCCTCTCACTGTCATAAAGAGTTTCAGAGAAAGGTACATCAAGAGTCAATGGACGTGGAAGCCAGAAAAATCCAAGAAGAAAATTAAATGTGATTTAAGTGAGGGTGATTAGGTGCTATGGAAACAACCATAGAAAGGAAGAGATGGATCTATTTTTTAATACATATGAAGACCAGAACCCATATTGGAAGATGTATCTTAGTGAAATGCAAACTGCAGATAGGAGGTTGAAAGAAACAGGTAAAATGTGGTGATGTCTGTAAGTAGACAAAGTGGCATCTTCCTAAAGTTTTTGATCTCTACTTTAGGGAGTGTACAATACAAATTTGGATATAATGTATGAAATTAATGTACTGGACAAACAAAGTAGTTAAGAAAGGAGACATAAGGGTTATAATGAGATTGCTGTAGAGAAGTTTTGCTCTGTAGTGGTTCCACAACATTCGTGTGGGCTTTCATTATGTGGACTCGAAAAAGGCATAGGAGAAATTCAAATTAGAACAGGGGAGATGAGATGCATTGCCATTCATTTTATAATACTTTATGTTGAGCATGCTTAGGAGTTTGGGCTTGATTGCAAATGGGATTCAGTGATACTCAGGTTGTCCTATTTTGAGATGTGTGTTCCATTCATGTGAATTTTTTCTTCAGTTTTGAAAGGTTGCTTTCATATGGAAGGTGTCTTTGACTGTAAGAACAATCTAGAATGTTGCTTTGATTGTATAGTTTAAAGGGAAGCTGCTGTTGTAATCTAAATGTTGAAATTATGAGTATTCCAGGGATTTGCACTAAAAAAACCCCAGCTAATTGCATTTTACACAGGTCATGAATATGTTCTGTTATGCTAAAATAAATAGGAAAAATTCTAGTGATAAGGGGATTCCTTTTGTAGTGGAAGGGCACTTCTAGATGTATCCATGGTATTTCACTTTCACGAGACATTTCTGAAGGTGAATTTCTGAGCTGAGGAAGGAAATCTGCCTTGTAATTTAGAGTAACGACCAACAATTTTGACATATCGTTTAATCTGCACATAGTAATTAGAGTTTTCAGGAGTCATTAGCAGCTGGGGTGTCACTCCGTGTTTATTGGAGGACTGTCAGCTGGTGTTTCTCTTTGTTTGTTTTTTAATATTAATGGTTTGGAAAGCAGTTGGTGCTCTAGAAAGAACTGAGAAACAGGCCTGGCTTTGTGGATTTTTATCACCCTGCCAAGACCCTGCGCAACTTCCTCTGCCCCTGGCTGCAGCAGCCTACGGAAACCTGACTGCTGGGGGCCACTTCTGCAATTGCAGGAGGGCAGGGCGGCGGGGTGGGACGGGGGGTCTTTCCCTTCTGCTGCTCACCAGTGCCTTGGCATCCAAAGAAGAAAACAAGATGCATTTGAAAATGTCTCTTCAGTTGTTTCTTGCACTGATGGGTTTCCTTCTTTCCCTTCTCTCTGCTGTGCAGTGCTGCAGTTGAAGCTCCAGCAGCGACGCACGCGGGAGGAGTTGGTGAGCCAAGGGATCATGCCGCGTAAGTACCACTTCATTCTTTGCCCTGCTGCTTTTCTGCATGTTTTTTGGTGGGGGATGGTTCCCATATGATTCAAAAGGTGAGGTTCTCTGCTTCTGCATGGAAAACATCATCTGTAGGAGCCCCACCCTGTCCCACCCAGCCTGGTCCTTCTCAAGTGTTGGTGCCACCTCCGATTCTGAGGAAGAGTGCAATGGCTGCAAGTGTAACTGTACTGCAAAACAAGGCTTGTGTTTCAGCTCAGTGCATAGTCTTCTGGAGAACATACTATGTTAGAAGTGCCTTAGATACTTGACCCATGCTGGTAATCACTCTTTTAACAGGCTTCCTGCCTCTGCAGTTTCTGTTTTTACAGTGTGGCAGCTCCCCAGATCTCTGAGGGACTTGTAACTTCGTGTGTACATATTCCATAAACTGACCAAAACCAGGCATGGTGTACAAGATGTCAACCAACAAAGGACCCTCTTTTATGTTTGTAGCTAGAAAACAGCTAGAATGAGCCCTATGGGCATCAGTCATTGCCCTTCTTGCAGGGAAAGGCAAAAATCTGTGCAGGCAGAGAACATGTACTTTTCTGGGTAAACAGGATCTACCCTAAAGCCAAGCTTTCAGTGTCAGATTAGCTTTGGAGAAGGTATTTTTCTGTTTTGCTCCCCTCCTTCCCCCAGAAATGCAAAAAAGGTGACAAATAAGTTTTGTCATGCTTTGGTACCCCTGAACTAGATGACTTAGAGGTAACAAATTGAAGCAAGACCACACAGCAAGTATGTTATTTTTGAGGTCCTCTCAGTTTCACGCAGCAGCTGTAGTAAAATGCAGTAGATCAGATATGTATTTTCTTCTTTCAAAAGCTTTCCTGCTGCCCTGTTTCAGAAGCTTTACTTGAAGATGGTGTAGTAATGAGGATTTTCTCATTTCTTCTGTTTTGGGGTGCACACTGTAATATGACACAGTGCTGTGACTTAGACTTTGCTGAGGGCTGAAGGTTCGATGTGAGCTCTCTGTCTGAATGAACCTGTCAGCAGCACTCTGTCAGCTGGAGTGGATTGCAGGATGGCAGTAATGTTCTTTAAGAGGTTTCTGCGACCTCTGCTTAAAACTGTGTTACCAAAGCAAAAAGAAAAGATTGTGCTGTCTGGATATATCATACCTGTTGTCTCTTTTTTAATCTGAGGAGCTTGTGTACAAGCTTCTACAGAATACACTTACTTGCTTTTGGATGAAAGACTGGTGTGCCAGTGACTGCCTTTTTACTAATGCTTCTCAGAAGAAAGCGTTCCTGACTTCTTTGTGGTGTCCTGCTTTAGGTGGATATGTATGCAAATACTTTATTAACTTATGTTCAGTACTGGCTTTCTTCAAAGTGTGCCTGGCCAAACTTGTGATTCCTGAGAGGGGTCTGTTTTCCAGGCCTTTTGAAAATGAGGCCCTTGCAAGTAATTCAAGTAAGGCATCCAAAATAATTAGTGAGTCTTAAATTTATTTAAAACATAGTGTAAATTACTAGTCTTTGCAGATTTGTGCCCTTCATTGCTTCATTTATATCTCTTACATGTGAATTTTGTGATGGACCAAAGAAAAACACTTTGTGAAAATACTGGCAACACATTAAAAGAAACACTGATCCTTTCTGCAGTGGAGAAAACCTCCTTTAACACATCTGTTCTAAACTTGATTTGAAATTAGTTGCTCCCAAGTAATGGTATCATTTACCCATACCTGCCAGCTGGAAATAACCACACATGGGGAAATGTTTAAAATGTAATTTGCCTGGGCAGTTTTTGGAGAGAAGATCAGATGTGAGATAAATTGTGATTCATAAAGAAAAAAATCCCATTTTTAACCTGAGAAGTACAGAGGATGACCAGGGACCATGTTCCTCCAGAAGGCATCTCAGCACCATGACAGCTCTACATCTACTTTCAGGAGTTTCAGAATAGACTTTTGTTTTACTGCTGGGAATATGCAAGTGTCCTGTATTCTTTCTTCCTTTCTTCTGTCTGGCCTGTACCTTTTGTCTGTGAAAACACTGAGGTACTTTATCTTGTTCTGCTGTCATCTGCTACTGGACATGGCTGCGCTGGACTTGTGTGTCCCTCTTGAGTTTGTTAGCCAGGAACCAAGCCCCACACAGTCCTTCATGATGATTCAACAAAAGTATAAAAGCTGGAATCCAGAGCATGCTTTGGTACTGAACCAAAAGAGCTGGAGTGCTCTTTCCATGTCAGATGCTGGTTGGCTTCTTTTCTTTCCTTTATTTTCCATCTGGAGAGTCTTAACACTCTTGAGAGAACTGTGATGGTTGCAGTTCTATCTGCATTACAGCTTGTATCAGGAATGTGTTTTTGAAGTGAAGCCCCTGATTGCACCTGCCTGCTGTGCCTTGCTTTGCACCATAAAATGAAGTTTGAGAGCTGGATTAAATTGGAATGAAAGTAAAATGGAAAATATTCTGCCTAGAGCTAATATGCATTCAGCCCATGGTAGCAGACTGCAGCTTGTCTGGCACCACACCTCCAATTCACCTTCACATCCAGAGTGGGGATGTCACTTCCTCAGCATCAACTTGGTTTCTCTTTTGGTCTTACTGTGCTTTCCTCCTGTTCCTTTGGATTAGCCTGTCCTACAGATCAGTTCCTGTATATCTTGAGGCAAACAGCCATGGAAAAATCCCTGAGCCAAGTGTGGGAGAAGTGAAAGGTTTTGTTTTACATTACAAGCTATGGGACTGTGCAAACTCCCATTGGTACCTCTGGTTCTCCTGACTGAATCTAAACCCCACATAAGATTTATTCTGCAAATTGGTGCCCTAAAAGAGAAATTTCATTGCAGGCTTCCATCAACACAAGGTTTTTGGACACTGTAAATATGAGGAGTGGGAGATGACACATTTGTGTCACCCTTAAGTGAGAGTGAGAGTCATGCTACTCCTGCTGTGCTTGTTCATAACAGAACTATGAATTGCTTACTTAGTCCCATGTGGAATTTTGTTTATATGGTAGAGTGGAAAGGCAAATGTTTCAACATTTTTTTACCAAGTACACTTAATCTCACTTAACCTTCCCAACCCACCAGCCACCTACAGTGGGGCTTTGCTCCACTGAAAGATTAGAGTATTGTAGTAAGAAATAAAGCATTTACAGGCAGTGAAAGAGGATTCAAAATAATTACATTTTGTGCTTCATTAATTCTTCTTGCTTTCTGTTTCCACTTTGTGTAACCTTTTACTAGTAGCAGGATTCATTAGTTCAAGATTAAAATTCTCAATTGCCCTTAGAAAAATGGTGGGAAGCAAGTCTTCACCTGCAGCTAACATATCTGTGATCACAGTTAGAATGACAGTATCTTGAAAAAAGGAGAGCTGGATTTTTATGTTTATTCAGGTTTTGGCCTATTTTTTAACAGTGCAAATAGACAAGCCTTTTTGCTATTTGCATTTTTTTGTAGCTATGCAGAGATGATTTTCATCTTCTTGTCTTCACAAAATACAAGTTATACAAAATCTGCTGTCTGTGCTCAACTCTTTGAACTCTGTTGTGCTGTAGAAGAACAGTCAGATGCTGTCATTTTTTAGTATAGAATTTAAAGGTTATGGCTATTGGAAGGTTTTGGGGGGGAATATCAAACACCCCATTTTTCACTCTTCGAGACAGTGTTTAAAACAGTAGCTAATGCACATCTGAGTAGAAAGTTACGTGGAAAGTATCTTCAACTAAAACAGCAAAAATTTTTAGGGGAAAGACATTTGGCAAACGTAGCAATACTCTGTTATGCAAAATATGTGGCTCTTTTTCTCTTTTGCAAGATTTAAAGCTTCACATGCCGTTCATTTTATCCATCAGGATTGTGGTCTTTGGCTTCTGCCTGCAAGCACTAAACACAGGCAAAAATGCAAGGTTGTCATGTGGCACAATCCTGCAGGAAAGTTGTTTTGACCATCACATCTATCCAAGCAGGTGAAGCAGAAGTAGATAATTTCTGGGAATGTGCCCTGTGTTTCTCTGTAGTAGTGCTGTGTGAGTCTGAAAAATGACACAGGCATGCTTTGAAAAGGGCACTGCCTGCACTGCAAGCTAGAAGGAGGCTGCTGTACAGGCTGAGAATTTCCAGGAGCTTCTTTTTCACTTCAGTGTATCTGATCTTTGCCAGTTTTTGTGCCCACATCCCACTACTCTGTATGTTTGTGTTCTGGGATGCAGAACACGTGGCTGTGTGCAGATCCAAAGGGGATGGAGTTTGTGCATGGAGGTTCTGATGGGAGGGCTTTACCAGGTGCTGAGGTGTTTCCATGCCCTGGGTCTGTGCTACCAACACTCTGGTGCAGTTTCTGCTGGGATGTGCAGCCTGCTGCATGATTGAGCTTATTTCAGAGTACAAGAGTTTATTTTATCCTCAGACTCCATGAGGGGAGTGTGCCATGGTTCAATTCCAACATGGCACATGATTAGAAATTACTGTAATTACAGCAGGCAGTCTAATGATTATCATCTCATTAGGCCTTTCATATCACTTGCTGCATTTTTTTATTAGCAATAGGGGTAGTGGACAAAAGATAATACTTGTTATAAAACTAAAATGCAGTATTTGCTTTTTTGGGGCTCTGTGAGACATTGCTTAGAATGATTTTTGAAGAAATTGCTATTTACTGGAGGCAACTGGTGATTTAAGAGTACAGAACACAGGTTATGCTTTTGCATATCAGTGTTGATCATCATCTAGAAAAAGCTTGTAGCTGCTGCTCTTCTGTGTCCAGCACAGCTACCATCACAAAAACCTAAGGATCTTTGAGATACTTATTTGGGAAGCAAACTGCTTGCCACATGTAAGTTTGTAAGGTTAAATCATGTCTCTAGACTTCAACATGTCAGCCCCAAGATTTGGCCATACATCCACACTTGTGTTTGTGTAGGGTAGCTAAAAATGCTATTTCTGCTTTAGCCTTTACCTAATAGTCTAACCACTTCTCAGTTTAGAAAAAAATAATTTTTTAAATACTTGAAAATAATGCACTTCTAGCTTTATTGCTACATGGCTCTATAATTAATATTTATGTTCATATTTTCTTATTTATTCTTATTTCTAATTATCAGTCTTGTTGATTTAGTGTGTGTGTGCGCTAATTGAAGGAGACTGTCAACAATTGGTTCCTGTTACATACGATAGCTACAGTAGAACATAGTAAATGTCAGAAATAAAACAAAAGCAAAAAAAGGTTTTATAAATTGTTTAACTGTTAGTTGGGAAGTAGGAGCATCTTTCTGTGTTTGTCAGAGAAAGGAGAGGCAGGAAGCTGTTGGAACATGGCAGTAACCTACAGGTGCAGTACAGCTGCCATCGTGCTCGTGACTTCAGGGGCAATTCTTCATACTTCAGATATATTTTGTCTTCTACATGAGGGCCAGGATAGATGAACTGCTATGCCTGGGTGGAGTTTTACTGACTTGGAATTGTTGCAGTGTAGCTACACAGCCGACATTTCAAGGTTGTGGAGTGTTCTATTAGAGCTGCAGCTAAACCCATTGCTTTAACACCCTGAAATATTTCTTCCTGCTACGTAACGTGTTCCCGTCATTCTCTCACCACTTTACATACCAGATCTTTGTAGTGACATTCCTGCAGTTTTATGGAATCTATTTATAATAGTAAAGCAAAAATACAAATTTTCATTTTGCTGCCATTTTATCTCTGCTGTTCTGCACATTGGCAGCTGCTTCTCTTTCATGCTTTTAAGCTGGAACTGTAATTTTGTTTAGGACAAGGAGTTAAAAACATATATGTGGACTAAATAAATAAAGCTGCAGCTAGACTTTTAATATACTCAGTGTCATGCTCTGAGAATAAGGCTGGAACACTAAGCAAGTATTGTAAAATAAATTAAAAAAAAGTAGAGGACACTTGCAGCTGTCCTCTACATTTTTTTCTATTTCTGGTGTGTTGCACAGAAATCTGTAACTGGTTTTATTTTTATTTGATTGTATACCTATAACTTGTCTCCAAGGAACTATTTGCTGATTATTTGACTAAGATAATTTTTCTTAAAGCACAATTTCAAAGCCTTCAGGCTTTGTGTGTAGAAGGCTGTCTGTACATTTAAGCTGAGGACTGAGAGGACTAATAACTGCATCTGCTTTGCTTGTATTTTTAGATATCTGTCTGAGTGTGTTTTCCATGCATTTATATGATCTGTAATTAATAAGACATGACTGGAGTAATAAAGTTCATTGTGTTAGGATGGAAATGTGCTGTTTGCCCTTTCTGAAGCTGTAGAAGGAAGACCATGCTCAGGTGTTCGATAGGCTGCATTTGGTCCTTGATCCCTGCCATGATAGAAGATTTAACTCTGCCAGTTGCAAGAGAAGCGTGATGGTTCTGGGGGGTAAAGTCTGATAGGCAATGCAGTTTTTTCCCTTTGTGTTCCCACAGTTGTCTTAGCTTCATTCTTACTTGTTGCCTGGGAGTGGTCTCTCCTTTTTGTGACTCCATGCCTTTCTCATCCTGGGCACTCTGGAAAGTTTTCAGAAGAGTTTGCAAAGGCCAATTATCCGTGCAAGGCACAGGCATGAGTCTGGTCCATGAATGCATGGATCAGAGGCTTCCTGGTAGAGGTTCCTTGTGTCCCTTTTCCTTTCCAGTTTGGAGGTGGTATAATCCTGATTGTAATGAAGCTTTGCCTTTTTTTATTTCAGGATTTTGGTAGTGTCTTTTGAATGCCGAGAGTTAATGGCGATGGATGGAGCAGATTATACATTGTTTGTATTTGCTGTAAATGTTTTTTGACACAAAGCTGTAGCTATAGTCATCCACAGATCTGATAACTGTTACCATGGGTGACAATTTCCATTTTGCTTCTAAAGAGGATGAACTTTCTGAGAAATTGCACATATGTTAGATTTTAAATTAACTCAGTGTTGGGCCTTGGAAAAATCTTAGTCCTTTCTGCCAATAATTTCATGTTTACTGTGACAAACCTTTAGACTTTTCACACAGTTAATGAAAACCTTAAACTTCAGCTGCATCATCAGCGGGATACTGCTGTACTAAAGTTACTGACAGCCTTGCTAAAAGTGGTTTCTGGAGCAGGGCCTGCTGCAGGTGTTGGAAGCAGCTCAGCTGGGGGTGTCTCCATGGTGAGAGAGCTGAGGCAGGGTACCACAGTTCCCCCTGCCTGTGTGCTTCTGCAGCCAGGGCAAGCCCAATGCAGGGAGCTGGAAAAGGCTCTTCCTGGGCAAAACAGCTGCCTGAGCTGTGCAGGTTCAGGATGTTGAGCCAGGAGAAGGGCTGGCTCTCTGAGGCAGGGTGTCAGGGAGGCAGGACCTCAGCTCTGGGGTCACCAAGCAATCTGCTAACAGGGACTTCATTTGGCTGCAGTTCTTCTGTGTGTGTCCCTGTGGACTGGAATAGCTGGGCAGTGGTGCTACAAGCTGCAGCTCTGTATCTGTGGTGCTGTGCTTTCGCAGTGCTGGCAACAGCTGCAACGTGGGAAGGAGCCTTTCTCCAGTCTTTCCTCTGATTGGGACTAGGAACACTCATAATCCTTCAGTCACAACAACATTCTCATTGAAGGGTGTCACTGAAGGGCAAGCTGCATTTGTTTGAATGCCAAAGATGTGTTTCTTACCTTCATAAACATATATACATTTACTTTTTTATGACAGTCTTAATTTTTAATTTTTTGGGTTTATGTATTTTGGGATTTGAATAATCACGATTTACCAGTTGTGGCTTCTTTTCCTGTCTTTAACTTGACACTCATATTTTAGCCTTAATCCAAGGTCATTGACCAGGTATGGTATCAAGAATTCTGAAGTGTGATCAATTCTATGTCCTGAATGAGAAACTCCCCAGAACTGCAAATGGAGAAAAGGAGGCTGATGGAGATCTCTCTTCCCTCAGCTGTGTATTCTCTGGCCCCTTTTTCATATTTCTGCAGCACACAGCAGCAGCTCTTTGACACTGCCCCACTGGCAAGATGACAACTCCTTCTGTGCATGTGACCCAGTTTTTTAATACCTTTTTCTTCCATACTGTGAGAAATGCTTTTTGAAAATGGGGTGAAGATGAAGGGAGGAAGAAAGTGCTAAAACTGCCTTGCTCTGTGGTTCAAGTTCTGTGTCTCTTAGCAAATCCTATGGGTGGGAGCCCCACCCTCAACCAACTGCGGAAGCCATCGAGCCTATTTGCAGCACTTTATCTCATCTTTTTACGAAAGCATAGTAAACAAGAGAGAGAAACCAGACTTTCGTTGAGAGCAGGGCTAAGTAGCTGCAGCAGAAGGCCTTCTGCCATTCTGAATTAAATCAGCATGTCTGAGTTTGGGTTTGGATATGTCTCTTCTCATAGCAAAGGAAGGTTTTTCCTTTCCCATAGGAATGAGTCTAACTGAGGAGCAGAGTATTTGACTCAGTATTTTGAATTTAGCTGTAGCCTTTCTACAAACATTGTGTGTTGTCTTACCAACTGATTTGCAGTTGAAATATCACCTTGTTGTCTATGATGAGCTAGATACTATGGCCAAGGAAAACTCATGTGCTTCCTCTCCTCTGTCAGTCTACAAGTCTGATAACCTTGAGTAGTGATTTACCGATTACAGAAGGCTTTGCAGCCTCTGCTTCCCACAAGGCACTTGAGCTCTGAGGATCTGTGCAGATCCTTTTGCCTTTCCTTCTTCCCTCTGTTTGGTTCCGTGCAAACCTCAGTGTCTTCTGTCAACTGTATAAGCAAATGCAGGGTGTACGGGTATTTTGACCTCTTTTTCTCAGCAGTTGGGTCAGTCCCCTTCCCCTGCTGTGTTTCACTCTTAGAGTGTCTCAGTGTGGTTCTGATTCCACTTATTTCTCACACTAGGTGACAGGAACTCAGAGGTCTGCATATGAATATCTTTGAAAGCTTTGCATGGCTAAAATCTGCTTTTGTACACTGCAGGGTAAACTCTGGACAGAAATGTTCGGACCGTTTTGCCCAGCTTTTTGTCTTGCTATTATGTTGAAGATTTGGGTTTGATTCCTGATCCTTCATTCAGTCTGTTGTTTATAGCAGCAGCAGTTTGATGCTTTGCAGCAGTGTCTCAAGGCCTGGCTGGATGGGATTTTGTGCAATCTGGTCTAGTGGAAGGTGTCCCTGCAACCATAGCAGGGGGGTTTGGAACTACATGATCTTTAATGTTTCTTCCAACCCAAACCATTCTGTGGTTCTGACTCATTTGCACTTTGCCATTTGCAAAATGTGGCTTGGACTGCTGGAACACTGACCGCAGGCATTGCAATTTTGCACCCTGTTTCATGGGAATTAAAACGTTGCTTTGAAGTGAAGATTAGCAACTTTCATCTTTGGGCTTTGTATGGAAAGCTGAATGTAGATAGTCTTGTGTGCTGCTGGTTGGTTTTGGGGGTCAGATGCACAGTTGCAGAACACAGTTGCAGTGTATAGCTGCAACATTTTTGAGGCAGGGTGGAGGCACAGAACAGTTGCATCATTGATGTGCAGGGAGGTTTCTCATAGTAGCTGAGGGTGTGGCCACAAAGATGCTAATGCTTCAGGAATTCCAGAGATGAAGCCTCAAAATGCTCAAAATGCTCCATAACAGGCAGCAGAGAGAGACTAAAGAAATAGGATGCTGTGGTAGGAATTTCATGAGATCCTTGCTAGCCAGCCCATCTGTGGCAGGAAAATCAAGTCCTGCTGTCAGTCATCTAAAGATGAGGGGTAAAACTCATCCTTCTAACAGCAGATGTTACAAACTGCCACAGTTGTCCAGGTGCAACAAAAGTGTGAACAGCTCAGGGCAGGTCACCTGCTGGACTGTGCTGTTCCAGCCCCATTGGTGATGCTATTGCCCCATCTGTCACTGAGCCTTTTTTGGTGCTTGTTGGGCCGTTTGTAACACCAGGCTGTTTTCCTGTGGTGGATGGGGCAATTTGAAGATGTGGGGGCCATGGTTCAGCAGGATGGGGCTCCTGCTACAGTGCTGGCCTTAAACTCAGCCTCTCATTTCTGACTTTGTCTGGCAGGGCAGTTGTGCTCAGCTTTGCTGACACTATTATTTGTGGAGCTGTGCTGTAAACCAGCATACCACTCCAGGTTAAAATAACTCTTTCAAAACAACTGTGATCAGAGTCCACAGATGATTTTGTCAGCATAACCACAGACTGACATGCTTTGTCCCAGACCTAGGTACAGGAATGAGGGCAGAAAGTGGAACTGCAGGTTACTGAGGTTGAAAATGCCACGTATATATCATGTAGAAATAAAATCAAAAGGCAGACAGGAGGTAACCTAACTGAAATTGGGCATTGCAGAAGTTACTTCTGCATTGTCAACTATTTCTTTTCTGCATACAGTGGAAAACAAAAACCCAACAGCTCATACTGCTGTTGTAGTTTGGCAAGTTCAGTGTTTTTTTTTCCTCTGGCAGCACTCTGTTCTCCTCAGGGCTCACTCAAAGGTAGCTGGACAGTTAGATCAGGGATTCAGGTTAAGTTTGGAGAGGGGCAGGTGCCATGGAGAGGTGCAGGAGGTACTTTATAGCAACACTTCCATAGAGCTCCCTGTGCAATACAATTGGAGCATCAGCGGCAAGGCAGAAACACGTGGGACATGGAAAAGGGGGGGAAAGGAGATCATTACTGAAGCTGGATCTACCAGCAGACTAAATATTTGTTGAAATGCTTCCCAGGGAATTCAGGGTATTAAATGTGGTTTTGCACTTCTTGGGTTTAGTAAGGTGCTTGAAACAGCCTTTCCTGATGTTTTTGGAAGCAAGATGGGGCTACTGAAGCTGCCTATGCAACTTGTGAGGGAACAGGAGTGGAACAAGCCTCAGACTGGGAGGTTGAGTTGAGCAGGGTTGTTGCGTGGGATGGGAAGGGAGAAACTCAGAGTTTGATGCCATTCAGTATTTTCAGTGATTTGTGATTGTTTTCACTGATATTTCAGTGATTTTTCAGTAATCAAAGGAACAGTGTATCTGTTTATTAAGCTTTGGGTTAGTAGGCTGGGGGGAGGACAGGACCGGGACTCCCAATGTTTGGAGAAGCTAACAACTATGGAATAAAATGAAAGAAAAAGGCAGAATGTCTACGTTTTGTAACACCTAATCAGTGGCTTGAATTGAGGATGAAGAGTGGCTGGCTTGGTACCAGCTCTGCAGAAGAGGATTGGAGACCTTTAGTGGATTGTGAGACAAGCACGAGTGAACGTTGTTTGTTTTATGTACACAAACAAGGCAAACTGCTTGGGACATGGGGCTGAGAAGTGTTATTGAATAATCATTTATCTCTATAACAGCCAGTAAAGCCTAGGCTGGAATATGTACCTAGTTCTGGACACTAGGCTTCAACAAAAATGCACCTTAAATGGAAGGACTCCAAAAGAGACCAAACAAGCAAAGGTCTGGATAATGTTACCTGCAAGGGAAGGTTGAAGCAACTGCCTTTGGTTATTTTGTGTATCAGAAAATTGTAGGAGAACCAAAGTTTTCAAAAGGGATAGATGCAAAGAGGAAGAAAATAAATCATTCTCTGTAATGTTTGCAGGTAAGGTAGAGAACAAAGAATAAATAAAAATATTTATTTATTCCTTCCTATAAATAGTAGGAAGGAAAATATAAGTTAGACATTCAGAAAGGTTTTTAAATAGTAAAAACATTTTTGAAGTGGGATAATTTCTCTGCAATAATATTACATTTTTTCATGAGAGGTCTCCAAGAACAGGTTAGACAAATTACTGTAAGGAATAGTTTAGTCTATTTTATGCAGGCTGAGCAGTCAGAAAGCATCAGGTGATTGGAGTTTCCTCATCCCTTACCCCCTGTGGTTATATCTGATGCTTCAGGTCCTAAGGGCTGTGGACAGAGTGGGAATGCTGCCCCACACCCCCGTGGTTTGCACAGGTTCTGCTCCACCAGCTCAGTCACTCATTCACATGCATTGATCTGGCTGAGAATGGTAAAGCTTTGTCAGTTTGGATAGCTTTGAGTGGAATGGATGGAGCAGCTCTCTGGTGAGTGAGCCAGATGGGTTATGAGGCACAGGAGCGGTTTTGCAGGGATCAGTGCCAAGTGGCTGGGAAGGGCAGTGGTAGGGGCTGGAAAAGGGGCATATCTGCACTTTAGGGACTCCTTTAGAGCTCACCCAGGGCCTTATTCCTTCAGAGTTCTTCACAGGATTATATTTTTCTTTTTTTTTATTTGCTGTAGTAAAGTTAACAGAGTTGCTCCACAGGTCTGGTCTAAATAGTCATTTCAAAGCCAAAAAATGTGCAAGGATTAGTTAACTTCAAATGGAGTATGATTTTACAATAGACACCCTGTTCTGACCATATCAACCTCATCCTAGATTGCTGAGGGAAGCAGTGAAGGATTTGTGCCCTCTTGACATTTTCAGAGGTCAAATATGAAATCCTCTGTCATGTTGCCAGCCCAGAGAGCTACATCCCAGTGCACGTTTCAGAGAACTAGCCATGAGAGACTGGAAGTGTTCTTTACAAGATTATTCCTGTAGTAGCTCTGCATTACTTACTATTAAATGTATATGTGTTTTTCTTTTTTCCTACTCAGGGATTCTTTTCTTGCTTTGTTCTTCTGTGTGCAAGAGTTTTCCTGGACTACCTGTGACACCAGCTGAACTCCTGCAGTTGACTTTTCTGACCATTAGCTGTGGTCGGGGAAATGTCACTTAAAGTTCATCTGCTGCCTCATACTGACAGCAGAGGTAGGCAGAAAGGGGAGAGTAAAGAATTACTGCTGTGTCTGCACATTCTAGTAGAGAGCTTTTGAAGACTCAAGATGAATCCTGCTTCACTTGTCTCCAGGGCAGATGTTTATGCAGATTCAAGTGTTGCTTGCTATCTTTGCCCAAGCGGACCTGAGCTTTTATTTTGCTTTTGTGTGAGATGCCCACAATGAAAGGAGAGCACGTTCAGGTTCAAGCACATGTGTGTTTACAAGCAGCTCACTTGACTTAAAAAGTTTGTTCCTTGCTCTTCCTTGGAGTGCCATGGTCAGGCTGCCCAGGACACCTCAGTGCAGGCATCAGCTGAGGCCTTATTGGTGCCTCAGCTAGATGGAGAACTTTTCTGCCTTATTTTTGTAGCTATTGCAAAACAATATCCCTGGTTTATCTCTGGTTTATCTCAAAGTGCATTTCACAGCTTGTGTAACTTTCTCTGGTAATTTCTCTCTGTAACCAGATTTATGGAACTAATCTGAGCAGGAACTGTTTGCCCCATTGTTGTAGGGGTCTATATACACACTCACTGTGGTTTTCAGTTACTGTTAATTTATTCTACAAATTATTCTTCATTCACTTCTGTAGTCCAAATCCCATCTACGATGCCTGGCATGTTCAGAATGCCAGCCATGTGGACTGAATTCTACTTCTTACCCCATTGATGTGAACCCAGAGGTGATACCTTTCCCTGGCCCTAAAAAATTGAGAGCCAGACGCAGTTAAGGGATAAGGGTCCCACAATTAAAGGATAAGGGTTTTTACTTCAGTATTTTAATAAGGATCCTTATGATGCACCACTTCACCGAGGTGGGTGCACTGCAATGCACACACACACACACCCCCCCATAGATGGCATATACAATTTATAGACTTACAAATTAGCATATCTCACAAGGATGCCCCAATGGGAAGCCTGGATGAATGGTGTGACATTGCCCCATCTGAGCAATTCCCCCCTGGATGGGCCAAATCTCCAGTTTACAGGATATGTTCTAGGGAGGACCTTGGTTTCCCGAGATAGAGTTGGGCTTTCCAGCCTCCAGCTGCGAGGCCTTTAGGATGTTTGGTCTCCTAACAGAATACTAGGACAATGCTCAATTATCAGATTTAAGGAAATACAAGTATGCATCCTAAGAATACCAAGAATACATAAAAGTTGTATAAAAGAAAAGGCTAAAAATAATTTTGGTATCAGAAGGACTCTCTGTATTTCACAGAACGTGTCGTAAAACTTTCTGTGGCTACTCCCATTTCATTCTGTAAGAAAGGGTATGGAAGGCTCCACATGTGTTAGAAGTAGTTTCTTACATTGCATTTATGCAGGGACTTTTATTTTTTAAGTCTTTTGAGACTTCATTATGGACTTGTATTTGAGAAATACTTAATCACTGGTCTTATGAGAAAAATAATATCAGCAGACTATTTATCACAGGACCTAGAGGCAACACTTCAGAGTTACTAACTCTATGAGCTTAGTTTTCTGTCTTCAAAAGACCTGCAACTTATCTTTAAAGCTGAAGTTCTTTAACTTTTCTGTTTAGCTTGGTGATAATTCAGACGGTTTAAGAAATGAGTATTTTAGAAATATGAAAGAAGTTATTACACTCCGTTCAGCTACTTAATACAAACCACAGTGTGGTCGTTATTTAAAAAAAACAAGCTACTTGCAGCTTCAGGGAAACTGTGGGGAGCTACTGACACCATCATCCCCCTGCTCTGGTTTTACTGTGGGACGTGAGCTTTGTGTGCTCCAGAGGAGCCAGGCAGAGTGAGAGATTCCTCCAGGGTTAGTGCGGTCCTGGACAGCAGAGGATCAGTTTCTTAAAACCTGATCCATTTTGGCTCTGATTTTAAACAGGGCCCAAGGGGGTGAGAAGGTCTGTTCTGTAGAGAGCTGCAGTTAATTCCTCAAGCTGTGGTTTTCTGTCAATGGACAGATGTACTTTTCTCTCCAAGTGCCCCTGTTCTCACAGTAATTTCTCTTACAGGGAGCAGTATTTGTGTCCTGTGGACCCTCAGGCTTTGAAGCCAGTCCTTGCACGTGTACAAAACACAGGTCCAGATTCAGGAAAGGCTTGCAGCTTCCTTTGACATTAAAAGATAGTAAAGGGGATTTACAGTTCATTAGCATTGTCCCCATCCTTCCAACAGTCTGACCTCTTCAGTGTTTCAGAGCCATTCCCACAAGGGTCCTGGATATCCTACTCTCTATTGAAGCTTGTAAAAGGCTTTTTTGGGGGGCTGTTTCTGAATCCTGTTCTTGGACCCAGCTTTGGGAACAGTGATTAGTTTGACTAGGAGTGTACTTGTAGACACTTGTTAGACACTCCAATGGCCCACAAAAATTTCAGCTCAGTTCCTGCGTCCCTGTGCTGTCAGATGGAGAATGGCACTTTCCATTGCTTTGTCCCAGCTGGAGATGTGCCTCAGTGTGTTGGAAGATGCAGGAGGCAGTTGCTGTGGTGTGTTTAACTTAGTTGGCCTGAAGGGTTGTGCAGTGAGAGAGCTTCCATCATTCTAATTCATTCTCTAAATGCTTTTCCTCTCCACAGCTCTGAAAAGTCCAGCTGCATTTCATGAACAAAGAAAGAGTTTGGAGCGTGCCAGGGTAAGATGCAATATAATCTTTAGTGTTTTGGGGAAGTCAGGAATTGTATGTCTTGTGTTTTGGGCATCCTGTAGCTGTTAATGAGATGCAGAAGGGAAGTGTTCATATTCTGGATGTCATACAGCTCTCTGGAGTCAGAGGTGTATTAGATGGGGTGTTCTGCAGCTTGCACGTGGTGCTGGTTAACCCTCAGTGAACTAGTTATGCCTAAAGCCCATTGAAAATGGTGCCTGGATTTTCCCTAGAGTCATCTTTCTGAAAGTGGCTGACACTCTTCTTCCCCACTGTCCAGGCAGTTGACATTTTTATTTTTATGATGTTTGTTTTGCCCTTAAATGCTATTAAATGCTCTTATCACGTGGAGCTCAGTTCCACCTTTGAGGAAAGTTTCTCTGTTACCTGCACATGCAATTTTTACCTAGGAGACTAGAAAAATTGAAAATTGAATAGAGAGGATCCCCCCCCCCAAAAATCTTGACTGAAATCACAAACTTCTGGCTCTACAGAAAGAGGAAGCCAGGCATCATACTTCATGTGCCACCTTTTCTAACTGGGAGTTTCTTGGTAATTTCTGTTCCTCAAAAGGCCTCTGGGGATATTTTTTTCTGATTAGCCTACAGTGGAATGAAACTTGTTATGACTAAGTTTTGTTTTAAAAGTGAAAGCAACATAAGTAAAAAAAAAATAACAGCTGTGATTAAGAACTGTAAGGGAAGCCATTTAAACTGTGGAAGGATTGCAACAGGGGACTTTGCCTTAAGACCAGTGACCAGAGGGCTTTTGCTTAATTCTCTTTTTTTTCCTAAAACCTTACTAAGTTAATATTTTTATGTGGGCAGCTGAGCAACCATGGTGCAGTTTTCTGACTGACTTTAATACTTATTTTCTCTGAAGGCCCATCCTGATGTCCAGTACTTACCAGTCTATTACCTGCTGCTTCCAGATTCCCACTCCTCAGCAGTGTAAAGAGTAATGTGTTCAGCCTGTCAGGGTCATCTCTGTCCATTGCTCCATAGCACTTTCTGCTGCTAAAAGCAGCTCTGGAAGTGAAATAAGCCTTGTCACAGCATTTAGATTCTGCCTCTCAAGGGACTGCATGGGGTTTTTAGCTTAACAAATAACATATCTTTAATCAAATTAAAAAGTATGCCCAAACCACAAGTCAGCCCTGAATGCCAACAGTACATGAAAGTGTGTTCTGTGGACAGTGGACCCAGTGCATTTATCTCTCACATAAAAAGAAATCTCATGGATGTTTCCCTGAGACAAGTTAGTGGTGGTGCATACAACAGGAAAAGAGGACTTCAGCTCCTGAGGAAGTGCTTCCCAGTTTCTGTTCTGTGGGGCAGCATTGCACAATTGGCTGAGGTAATTATAATAGAAGGTCATCTTTAGAGTAAGCTCATTTTCTGGGTGGCCTGGGACAGGAGATGGGGCCCTTCTCCGTTTTGTGCTTATTTAGATCTCAGTAACTGCTAGAGATGGTTGTTTGTTTTCATTGTGCTGTTCTAGAGTCCCTCACTCCTGTGTGCAATCAGCTGAAGGGGGTTCTTGTTTGTCTGTTTTTGCTGCAGACAGAGGACTATCTGAAACGCAAAATCCGCTCCCGGCCCGAGAGATCAGAGCTGGTTAGGATGCACATTCTGGAAGGTATGGCAAGTGCTGAACGTGAAAACATCAACAGTAAACTTTATTGTAACTACCTTTTTAACAGCTCTCTGCTTTGCCTCTGACCTCCAAAGCTTCCTTCCACTTGGGAACAGGCAGAAGATCATGCCTGTTACATGATTCCTTGAGAGGGATTCAACTCTGCTTGCTCAGAATTATTCTCAGAAAATTCTGTTGTGTGAATTCAAATTGTGCAGTTTTGTATGGGTGAGCAACAATGAAATAGAATGACCATAGATTGCTCTTCTGCTAAGGGAAGACACTGTAAAATGTCCAAGAGGGATTGAGGCAGATTTGATCTGATTAATAACAAACCTCAGCTTTAGTGAGGGAGTGCTATGCTGCTGCTGAGCACCAAGCTTGTGGCACAACCAGGGGGAAAGGTTGAATGAGAATTGGGTGACATCAGTTTGAGAGCAGTGAATTTGTCAAAAGGGCTGCTGTAGTTTTATCTTTATAACCTAAATATACATAACATCTATCATATCTTTGTCGTACATAGTTACCTGTTGTTATCTATCAACTATTTTTCTGTACAGTTACCTACTGTTATCTACAGTTGCCTTTCTGAATAGAATTAAAATACTGCTGAAGGGCATGGGTTGACCATTGTTGGATTGATGCCATTTTATTTACTTTGCCCCAAACAGAGACCTCAGCTGAACCCTCCTTGCAGGCTAAGCAGCTGAAGCTGAAGAGAGCCAGACTGGCAGATGACCTCAATGAGAAGATAGCACAGAGGCCAGGGCCCATGGAGCTGGTGGAGAAGAACATCTTGCCTGTAGAATCGAGCCTGAAGGAAGCTATTATTGGTAAGATCAGAGGAGGATCCTTGTGGAGGGCATTTCCCACATGTGGCTGTGGTTACCTATTAATTCACCTGCATGTCTAAGAGAGTGTAACCCCATGGCTGGTCTCATTTTCCTGGCCCAGAATCACAGGCTTTCAGCCCAAGGATTCAGAAAAGATAGCCCTCTGGCCCAGATAATGCTATGGAGACATTAAATTATAGGGAATGTGGACATTCCAGAATAATATGAAAGCAGTTGTATACCCTAAAGACTTGAAAGGCTGTTAAAGATTGTATTCCCTAGATTGTCTCCTTAAAATCCCTCTCTCAGTATAACATGTCAACAATGTTGGTCAAGGGAGAACCCGCTGACTTAGATCAGGAGGGGAGACAGAATATAAACAGGTGTGATGAAACAAAAGATGTCTGTGAACTCAAAAACTTCAGAGGATTCAAGCCCTTTAAAAATAAACCAGAACAGATGTAAATCATGCCAGTGCCATTCCAAGGGCTGAAAGGAATGCTGAGGAATAGCCTTCCCACTGCCTCAGCAGTGCTCTTTCCTGTCTCCCCAGACTGAGCAGTCTGTGTGTCTGTGGTTATTCATCCCCTCAAACATGCACAGCTACTGTAAAGACAAATGGGACACAACTGTGAGCAAGATGGAATACTTTCCATAAAAAAGGAAAAGGACAGTGTTTGTGAGAGAGCCTGGCTTCACTATTGAACAAGAAGTAGTTGAGGAAGGGTGAACTTGTGAACTGAAGCATAGGAGATGTGGCTTCCTTCTTACAGAGCAAAGTACATCTCTGAATTCCTCTTGATTTTGGGTGAGGCCAAATGACAGTATTCCCCTGCTTAGCAGGATTAATTTGAGAAAATGTAGTCTAAAAAAACTTCGGTATATTACAGGTGTACACTCATTTGAATTTATCTACTGGGCATGTAGATGGACAGACATGCTAATAGCAGCCAGGGCCATCACTTAATCCATAGCCCTTATTGCTTGTAAGACTAGAGGACAGTTTGGGATTCTGTCTTCCAAGACAGAAGAATCCAAGAGATTCTACCTCCTAACATACAGGATGAACACCAAAAAAGCCATTATTCAATCTTACACTGTCCAGTCTTCTTCTTTGGTACCAGATGATAATGAAATAAGCCATGCCACTGAGCTGGGTTTGGGCAGACCTGAGATCTCTTCTTACACTCACTGATCTTGCCTGGCTAGGAAGCAGGGAAATGGTTCACCCCAGTCAACATCACTTTATTGTACTGATAGTGAATGTAAACACTTAAACCTGATCCAGTTTGGACTCTGTTCTCTCATTTTTAGCTGGTGCTTTAAGCACAGCTCTCCATGCCATCATTGTCTTTGTGAAACACTTAGTGTCAAGCCAAGTAATTTCTTATTCCACCTTATAGACCACAATTGATGTTTGTGTTTTCAGTTGGACAGGTGAACTACCCAAAGGTTGCAGACAACTCCTCCTTTGATGAGGACAGCAGTGATGCCCTCTCCCCAGAACAGCCAGCCAGCCATGAGTCCCAAGGCTCTGTCCCATCGCCGATGGACTCCCGGATTTGTGAGCCTCTCCCTAGCACCACTGGCACATCACTAGCTCAGGTGAGAATGTGCAGGCCTCCTGCAGTGCCCTGGAGATTCATGCTGATTTGTGGCAGAGGAGCCTAAAAAGTGAGACTGAGGCTTCCCTTAGAGATACAGTCTGTCAGATTTCACAAGGGGTCTTGGCTCTGTGTAGTGTCAGTTACGTCCTCCTCTGGTTATTCACAAACCCTCATGGTGGTGCCTTGTGGGGAAGTGGGCAGCCATTGCTTGGTGATACAGCCTATGTGCAACTGATCCCAGCAGGAAATGCTGGGAGATACAGCTGTTGGATTTTGATTCCTTTTCTGCCCTAAGAAGTTGTACTGCTTCTCAGGGACAACTAAAGCAGTGCATTAAAGCCATCTGATTAAAAATTTGAAGGCCATGCTCCTTCCTAAGTGAACACTTCCTGCACTCTGTTAAAGTATTTCCCTCCTTTTGTGTGTATTCATTATGCTTTTTTCTGTCCCTGCAGGGTTCATCCCAGTTGCAGATTAGTGCAGACTCCAGTGAAACTCTTTTCCTACCTGAGCAGCCACCTCCACCACTGCCACCTCCACCTCTTCTGCCCCCTAGTCTTACCAATGGAGTGGCTCTTACTGCTGCCAAGCCCCCACCAACACTCATTAAGGTACTATTTTGGCTGATGTCTTTATTGTTGTTGTCTGAAGGAAGATAAGAAGGTTACTTTTAAGCAGGTTTGGAGTTGGAAGTATTAGATTATTAGATGCAAAGGGAGGAAACATTTCTCACTAGTGTCTTCCTCCGACACTAATTGTAACATATTTAATGGGGTTTTCTGTTCCATGGTGTATTCATCTTCTATAAAACGGATGCTGAATGCAAAATGTTTTGAAATGATCAGTGTTATCTGTAATTAGAGTCAATGAGTCTGCACTGGATGAGCAAATGATCTGATGTGCTGGGAAAGGTGACCTGCATTATGGTGCAGCATAAGCTGCTGCCAGTGCGGTGTCTGTAATGTCTCAGTTAGAGAAGCATGGAAAGACCCTGAGGTGAACAAACTAGAAAACTTCAAAATTAAAATCCCAGTGTGTGTTCTGGTTTACATGGAGTATTACATTATATCAGTGTTTCCTTTCTTACTTGCTTCCTCCTTTTTTTCTAAATAGCAAAGCCAGCCCAAGTCTGCTAGTGAGAAGTCTCAGCGCAGTAAAAAAGCCAAGGAGTTGAAGCCGAAAGTCAAGAAGCTAAAGTATCATCAGTATATTCCCCCGGACCAAAAGCAGGACAAGGGAGCTCCTCCCATGGATTCATCCTATGCCAAAATACTGCAGCAACAGCAGCTCTTTCTCCAGCTTCAGATCCTCAACCAGCAGCAGCAGCACTACAACTATCAGACCATCCTGCCAGCCCCACCTAAGTATGGGTCCGCAGTGGCAGGTTTCTTAGCAAGCACTTAGCAGCACTCTTAGCAGAGACCTGGTGTTCTGGGTGTGAGGGGTGGCCTCTGGGTGTCACAGTGTGACACATTCAGCCTTGTAGGTTCCAGAGGGCCTCAGAAAGAGCTGGTGCGAGATGAATTGGACAAAAGCAGCTGAAGGGAGTCAGTTGGCACAGCAAGGAGCATGGATATAGTTGAGAGCATTGGTGTGCTTCAGAGTCTAGGGCAGCACTAGTGACCCAGATGTTTCTGAATGTGTATGTTTGTGGACACTGAGGGCCTCTGGTGTCTTTCTGCTGTGGTTTTGATGTCTGTGTTCTTTCTTTTCCTGCAGGCCTCCAGGAGAGCAGCAGAGTGGTGCCAGTGCCCCTGCTGTACGCAATCTCTCTGCCACAGTCAGCAGCACACCTTCAGTATCTTCTGGTTCAGGTGGGCTGATGAGACAAAACAGTAATGCTGCAGTGGGCAAGCCTGGCCCTCTCCCTGCCAACCTGGATGAGATGAAGGTAAATGTCCTGTGAAGCTGAACAGACCCTTTCTGCCATTGTCATCAGGCAGTACTGAATGATGTTGCTGCTGATATCTAACTGATAGTTGTTCAGTTAGAAGTTCTCTTAATATTGCTCTCTTTTTTCCCCCCTTACCAGGTAGCAGAGCTGAAGCAGGAGCTAAAGCTGAGGGCCTTGCCTGTCTCGGGCACAAAGACGGACCTGATTGAGCGTCTCCGAGCTTACCAAGAGCAGAACGGTGCAGCCGGCCAAACGACCCCCACTCCCAAGCCCAGCACAGCAGCCGTCCTCCCTAAAGCTGCTGAGGTGGTGGTGGCCTTCCCAACTGCCAGGCTGAGCACAGGGCCAGCCCTGGTCACCACTGGCATTGCACCAGCAGAAGTAGTTGTGGCCACAGTTACTGGTGGCGGCGTGATGAAGTTTGGGAGCACAGGCTCAACTCCTCCTGTTTCTCCAACTCCTTCTGAGCGCTCGCAAATGAGTACAGGGGATGAAAACTCGGGCACTGGAGATACCTTTGGAGAGATGGTGACTTCACCTCTGACCCAGCTCACCTTGCAGACATCTCCAGTGCAGTTCTTGGTGAAGGAAGAAAGCTCCAAGTCCGCTTCCTGCAGCATAAATGTGGCACCCAAGTCAGAGTGGTGTGGTGCTGGTAACAGCAGAGATGCAGAAGTTAGGGACAAAGACCAGATGCTGCAGGAGAAGGACAAGCAGATTGAGGAACTCACCCGCATGCTGAAACAGAAGCAGCAGCTGGTGGAGATGCTTAGGCTGCAGCTGGAGCAGGAGAAGCGCTCCCAGCAGTCCCAGCCAGCCCCAACAGCCGCGGGAGAAGGAACAGCCCTCGCCTCCAAGCCAGGAGCGTTAGGCGCCCAGGTCAAGAGTGAAAATGGTTTCCTGAGTTGCCAGTGTGCGAAGCAATCCAGTGGCCAAACAGAGCAGTTCAGCCCTGCACCAAGCGCTAGCCAAATGGACACTTCGAACCCAAGCCCAGTGCCAAAGAAGCCGTGCTGAAGCAGGAGGAGGCGGAGCCGCCGTGCCAGTCCCACAGCCCGCAGCTTATCCTTGGCCAGCAAGGGAGCGCCCTCATCAAGGGCACCCCTCCCCCCACCCTCATCACTGACTCCACAGGGACCCACATTGTCCTCACCGTGACCAAGCAGAGCACCGAGAGGCAGGGCCTCTCTCCCCACGGGATGGCAGGGAGCAGCTGCCCACCCCTGCAGGTAGGCAAGGGTTAGATCCCATCCCTGCTGCGGGCGATTGGGTTCCTCTCTCCTCGTCCCACTCAGGTCACCATAGGATGGCCTCACGGGGTGGAAATTCAGTACAGTAAATACTGAAAGGGCTGAGTTGCTCACTGCAGTGGTTGGTAGATCATGGCTTTGTAAAACAGAGCAGTGTAAGCAGATCTTTGGCAAAAAGACTGGAATTTGACTATGATGAGCTGCGTACGGCAATGCACGATTGGCTCTGTGCATCACAGGCTGTTTAGCATTCTTCCAAACACATGGTTCTGCCTTTTGTCAGGCAGGACCTTGGGCTTGGACTGTAAGGGTTTGTTGCCACAGTTCACTGGTTTTTAACAACTATGCCTGTGGTAGTAAAATGAGCAGAGTGTATTTCACCTCT
Source organism: Molothrus ater (assembly GCF_012460135.2). NCBI lineage: Eukaryota > Metazoa > Chordata > Aves > Passeriformes > Icteridae > Molothrus > Molothrus ater. The sequence continues at coordinate 49,448,889 of NC_050482.2, forward strand.
TGTCCTTAACTGTAGAGATCATAGTTGGAGTGATAGATGGGTCATCTTATCTACCAAGAGGTGAAATCAGACCCTGGGAGCAGTCTGTTTGCTTTTTGGCTGCTCTTTGTTTTAATGCATGTCAGTATTTCAGTGTTAACAGAGTCTTTCATCAGAGATGATTTACGAATCCCCTGCTGGCATGAACTCAGCACTTAACAGAAGTGTTCCGAGTGTTCCTTCCAGGAAGGGATAAATATGCCCAAGTTTGATGGCATAAGTCAAACCTCAGCACCTTCCATGACATCAAAGATAATTTTCATTCTCTGCTGATACATTTCTTGCACTTTCTGCAGAGCAACTGGCAGTGTCTGCCATTAGTGACAGGCACTGAGCAGGCTACGTTTGCTGCATAGCAGGTGAGACGTCGGCAGCAGAGAATCTCACCTGAGCTCCACACCGCTCCTCCACAAGGGCACAGCTCCTGTCAGGTCTGGCAGTCTTCAAGGCATGTCATGGGTAGCCCAGGGATTTAGGCTGGTACTACCTCCTCCCTTAGGACTCTCAATCGCATCTGGTCTGATTTCTCTGCACAGGGAAAGAGAAGGATGGAATTTAATAAAGAATAAAGAGTGGGGAAAAACAAACTTATAAATCCTGTAAGAAGCCTAAGCCCTGTGTCAGTGTCACGTCTGGGGAATAACCTGTTATGGATACCCTTTTCTTTCCAGAGCGTACAATCATCACCCGCTAAAACTTCCAGCCAACTGCCGTGTCAGGTACCTGCAAACACCCCTCAGCATCCCACACAACAGCAGCAGCAGCAGCAGCCCAGAGGACCAAACCAATCTAAGGTAGCTCCCTGCCTGCTCCCTTTTCTCCCTTGGTTTTCTTTGCCTGCTGCCAGCGTTTGTACCCACAGGCAGTGGGTACAAATGTACCACATTCCAGTGGGTGTTGTCTGTGGAGTAAAAACAACGAGGGGCTGGAGTGGGCAGCCTTGATTCACAGGAGTATTCCAGATTCTTGAAGGACTGCTGCTGAACAGAAGAGGTGGCTGCTGCATAGAGAGAGGGTGGTGTGGACAGTGTGGCTGCTGCTGGAGGGGCATGTGAGCTCAGAGGGGTAAAAGGGCTGTGACCTTTTAGTCTCTGCTACTGCTGAGCATGCTGTCATTTCCATTCCCCTGCCCTGAGCATGCCAGTTAATCACCACTTTGTGAAGTGTTATACGGCTTCAGGAAAGAGAGCACCTCTGCCTTTAACCCTCTCCAGGTGCTGGCTGTAAAGAGGCTATGCTCTACATCTCAACCCTTTCTAGCCTGCTTAGCTGTCTCTCTAAACTGTAATTAAGATAAGGTACAGAAAGATGATTAAGAGTTTTTATGAGCTTGGAGGATCATTTCTGAGTCAGTTCCTGGAAAGGGTATGAAGACAGAAGTGATTTCTAGCATATTTAGAGTGAGAAATGTACTTTGCAAAGGGTCAGTGCCTTGGTTTGCTTTGAGACCTTGGAGAAAGTGGAGAAGGTAAATAAAGGCACCTTTTTCCTTGGAGTTCCTTAGCCTTTGTGCTGCAGAGGTGTCTGTACTGACTTTTCCAATCCTTTTGCCTCCCTGTGGGGTCAGAAGCCAGGTCTCCAGGTGGTCACAGGGCAGCTGGCCTACACCAAGTTGTCTTTCTCAGCACCTCCAAACCTGCAGCCTTTCTTCCCCAATGGTTTCCATAAGCAGTTGCTGAGAATTGGTACTTCTGGTAAAACCAGCCCACCCAGTGTGTCAAAAAAGGTGCCCTCCCAGCACATCCCATGGCCTGTGCCATGGTTTCCAGCCCTTCTCAGGAAGAGTGGACCCCAGCAGAGCTGCTCTGGGGTCACTTCTCTACCTGTGGGTCACAGAACAGATGAGCAGCTTTCCAGGGAAAACAGGATAGGCAAAGGCATCAATATGTACACGTGTTGGAAGTGGCATTCAGCTGCTGCCCAGGGTTTGCTGCTCTAGGGGAGCAAGTTTCTGTGTGGGTCATGCAGAACTGCTGTAGAGAGAAAGGCCTGATCCTCCTTCTTATGGGCAGTTATTTGCTGATTCATCTGGTAAAGCTGAGTCATGAGCACCACTTCCTGCAACACTTGGGGTTTCCTTTGGAGCTCTGGTGCTGCTGAGTGCTGTGGTGCTCTCTGCCCACCAGCAGGCTGTGAAACTTGCTGCTAAGTGAAGCTGGCTTGTGACTCCAAAGCAGGCACTGTAGAGGGAGGTGGGTAGGCCCTGGATATATTGCACAGAGTAGGCTGAACACACAAGGGAAATGCCCTTTCCCTCCAAAGTGCTGCAGGAATCCCCTGGTTGGATAGATGAGGCTCTCCCCGTCCAGGAGAAGTGAGGAGGTGGTTTGTGGTGTGGCCTCTTTAGCATTGGAAAAATCAACTAAAGATTTCCAGCTGTGAGTCAAGGGGAAATTTGTCTTCTTCCCCTGCAGTCAGGGCATAGTGCACAGAGTCCAGGGAAGGAGGCAGGCTGCTGTGGGCAGAGCAGTGCAGACTGCTGTGCCGTGCTCCGAGGGAGAGGTGATGATCTCTCAAAGCAGCTGTGAGACAGGAGTTGATGTAGACTTTTCCCTGATTTGCATTCATTCCCTCTTCTCCCTTCATTCTAAACAGTCCTCATCACAGCCTGGCTCTCCTGCTGCCCCTTCCCCCTCCCAGATGGACCTGGAGCAGCAACAGCACACGCCGCTTTTTGGAACTCCTCCACCTCCTCTTCCGGCTCCCTCGGTCCCAATGAAAGAGCCACCACCAGGCTATGAAGAGGCCATGAAGCAACAGCCAAAGGCCCAGGTGAGAGTTGTTGTTCTCCCTGGTTTCCTTGGAGAGCAGAGGAAAAGTTGCCATTGTGAATTTACTTAGTTTCTTGATGTGGGCCAGTGATAGGGAATGGAGACACAACTGCACCTTTCTCATTGAACTTCCTCTGGAGGGTTTGGGCTGAACCCAGGTAAAAAATCCCAAGCCATTCACTGCCATTGCTGACCATACTTTCCGAGCCAGTTACAGCCTGGGTTACAGAGGACTCTGGTGCCATGTCATGGTGTGCTCACTCTTGGTAGAAAACAGCCCCATCCCTGGGGCAAGGGAGGAGAGCCAGCAGCCAAGGGTGTTGCTGGAGGTGGAAGTTCCCTTGCTGAATAGGAAGCTAATCCTACACTTGCTTTCCCCAGGAGAACGGCTGTTCCAGCCAGCAGATGGACGACCTGTTTGATATCCTCATCGAAAGTGGAGGTAAGGAGACAAAGCCAGCATTTCCCACCGTCCCTGGGTCTGACTCTGGGGATTGCAGAGCACCGAGGGGAGAGTCTGTTATGGCCTCACTCTCTTCTCCAGTGTCCCTTCCAGTGCCTTTAGCACTGGCAGCAGTCATTAAGGCACTGAGGGAGATGTCACTCAGACCTTAATAAGATTCTGTGATTCTTGATAGCTCTGCTGCATCAGAGTCAGGCACATCGCTTCTGACATACTGGACAGAGATGGGATTCTGGGGAGGTGGGCTGAAAACTCCCCATAGTGAGGCAAGCACGGGCACAGGGATGTTTCCTCATCCCAGCTGGTGGTCAGTGATGGCTTTGTCTGGGGGGTGTCTGTGGCCCTGGTGGGTGGGAAGGACCCTTCTGGTGTTCAGCCAGACTTTTCCTTACCTGGCCTGTTTGTTCCCTCTCCAGAGATTTCTGCTGACTTCAAGGATCAGTCGTCCCCAGCTGGGAAAGAGGCGCCCGTGGCCCCGGCGTGTTCCCCAGTGCCCAGCAGCCAGCACTCCTCGGAGCTGGCGGTGCCGGTGTCCCTGGGGCAGCCGGTGCTGCCGGGCCGCCTGGAGGACTTCCTGGAGAGCAGCACCGGCCTCCCGCTGCTGACGGCGGGCCACGACGGGCCGGAGCCCCTGTCCCTCATTGATGACCTCCACAGTGAGATGCTGAGCAGCTCGGCCATCCTGGACCACCCGCCTTCACCCATGGACACCTCGGAATTGCACTTTGCTCACGAGCCGTCTGGGGGCATAGCCCTGGATCTGGCTGAGGCTAACTTGGACAGCATGGACTGGCTGGAGCTGCCAGGGGGTTCTGTCATGAGCCTGGCTCCCCTGAGCACCACGGCTCCCAGCCTCTTTTCCACAGACTTTCTTGATGGACATGATCTGCAGCTGCACTGGGATTCTTGCTTGTAATTCTGTGAGCAGAGACTGAAGGGGATGGGAGTGGGAGGGCACAGGCATGCAGAGGGAAGAGGCCAGTCAATCAAAAAAAAAGAAAAAGAAAGAGCTCCTAGTATTTGTACTCCTCCCCTAACAGTGTCCTTCCTGTGTGAAGCCAGCAGTGGGCCAGGCCAGGGCAGGGAGATCGGCTGCTGGGGGGGGGAAAGGGGCAGGAGGAGCTGTGGAGCTGGTGGCCTCCTGCCCACTCCACACAGCCTGGCCCAGCTGGGGTGAGAGCAGAGCCAGCAGCCCGTTTCTCCAGGCAGGAGCAATGGCAGCACATTGTTCCTCACGTGGGACAGAGCATGACTGGGCCTGAGCTGTTTCCAGAAGCAGCACTCTGCGCCTTCCTGGGATTGGCAGATAAAGGGGGTTGTGCTGCCCCAACACGGTTGGTCTTAACGGTTGTGGAAATGGATTCTACCTCTGGAGCAGGACACAAAGGCAGGAGGGCTGGCTGGGGCCCAGAGCAGCTGCCTTCTGCACCACCTGCCATCTCTCAGGGGAGGGTCTGATCTGCCGCAGGGCTGGGAGGAGCTGGGCAGAACAGGCACCTCTCTAAATGTAGCCAAAGGGAACCAGGGCTCCCCACCAACCTGCTAATGTCTAAGCTGGTTTCCCAAATATTGCTGAGCTTGGCAGAGGCCTGCCCGCTACCGTCACTCACTTTGGGCTGCAAAACAGGTTTTTAAGGTGCTAAAATCAGGTCCTTATACGTTAAAACTGCTGTCGGGCACAGCCCATTGTCCCCAGCTCCCACGGCACTCGTGACATCCCCAGGTGAGCAGGGCACTCAGCCTGGGCAGGGACCCGGGCAGTCAGCCTGGCGTGTCCTGGGGAGCGGGTGAGGGGCACAGCTGGCAATCAGTAACATATCATTGGGGGCCATGTGCAATCTGTCTCTGCCTTCACTGTGTTGGTGCCTCACTGTAACACGTGCCCCAGTGGAAAGCAGCAGCTGGGAATGGATGTTGAACCCCATAGGCAAGGAAGGGGAAGTGGGACTGCAAGAGTGGTGTTGTGTGGCACAGCGCAGGTCCTGGCTCAGTGACTGTGAGGGCCCCTTTCTGGGGAGGAGCCTGAAAGCAAGTATTGGGCAGCTGAACTCTGCTCTTCCCTCCCTCCAGTCCCACAGAGTAAAAGGCAAAAGTAAATGGCTGCTTACTTTGAGTTGGTGCCCTGTGTCCCTGTGGGGCCCCAGGCTGGTGCCTTGGGGCAACTGCAGGCTGAGGAGCGGGTGTACAAGTCCCCGGGACCTCAGAGCCACAACAGTGCAATTCCTTGGGCAGGGCTCTGTGGTGGAGCACCAGGCCTGTGGCTCACTCTTACGCTGTTACTTTAGAATTCCTGGGTCAGTAACTCACACAGCCACACTGAGCAGATGGGACATGGCTTACATGGATGTGGCCACCTCGCCACAAGGCTGTCCCTGCTTTGGTCCCTGAGCTGGGTCCAGGCTGCTCATGCTGAGTGAGGTGGGGGAAGCTGTGGCTTCTGAAGTCACCCAGACTGAAGTACTGACCTGCTCAGGCAATGGAAGGATCAACTGCCATCCTTCTCAGTATCTCCTTGAGGATGCTGTTCCCACCTTTCCCCCACTGTGGGCTGGAAGAACTTCCTGCTGGGGAGGGGTAGCTGTGAGCCCCATGCTTCTTCCCTGCAACTTTGGTACCTGGTCCTCTTCCACAGGGAGAGGCTGTGCCAAAGGGGTGCTGGTACCTCTGCTCCATGGTGAGGCAGGTAAATGCCAACCCTGCACAATGTGCTCTCCCTCAGCCACTGAACTGGCAGCTGGGTGGGGTCATGCCTGTTTGCAGCTGGGAGATACTCCTGCTTTCCTGAGCCCTTTGCTTGTTAACTGCATGGGGAGCCACTTTCCTAATCATTAGCAGGGGGAGCCTGCTGGCAGCTTCCTTTCTTTCCCCTCCTCTCTCTTCTGGCCCTGAGCTGTAAGCAAGTTGGAGCCTCTTATCTGCCTCCCTCAGTGTCCGGGTTGGGGAGGACACCACTCCCCCCTCCCCTTCCCCACAGGCTTTCTATTCCTCAAACTAGTGTCACACCCTAAAAATCAGAATAAAAGAGTCTGGTGAGCACCCCCTTTATCCTCCTGAGCCTTCCCTGAATTCTTTTCCTGGCACAGCCCAGGTGCTCACCGGGAGCAGTGAGTACTTAGCAATCACTTTAAGGAGCTTTCACCAGCTCTGCCCAGCTGTGGGGGCAGAAGGCAAGGAGTTTCTAAGGAGGAATGTATGGGGGGAGTGGGAGGATCTCTGAGATGCTAGGGGCAAAATGTGAGGCTGCCTGTTTGTCAGACTCAAGCAAAATCAGGTTCTTCAGCCCATAGTTGCAGTAGCCCCCACAAAAACCAGCTGTGTGATTTCTTTGGTACAAATAATTACAATTCTACAGCTATTAAATAAAGAAGGAAATTATCAATAAAGTGCAATGAGTTCCTAGAGGAAGGTGGGAGACTCCAGCTGCAGTCCTGGCCTGACCCAGCCCTGGTTCCTTGCCCTGAGCCAGGTACTCCAGTGATTGGCAGAGAGATGCCAATGCCTGATAGCAGTGTAGCCCTTCCCAGAGATTGCTGGTGGAAGGCTGAGCTCCCTTTCACTTTCACCCATCCACCATCAGGTGTGAAACTGTAGGAATTTAATGACCCTGACTTTGCCCAGCATACTTGCATTGGCTGAAGAGCTTCAAGGAGCCCAGAGGATGCAGAACCATGAGCCTCATGTCCTGAGGAGCCCGGCTGACCTGTGGGAGCCCCTCTGCACAAGGGGCTTCTGCCAGGAGAGTGAGTGCTAACCCCATGCCTGTGGGCAGAGGGGAAGGTGGTGCCTCAGCCCTGAAAATGTTAGAAAGTCTTTTCCCCAAGCAGTGCCCAGAGCAGGCTTGCCCAGTTCTCTCTCTGCTTTCTTACTATTATTTCTTTGAATAATAGTTCAATAGTTCTTTGTTGGAAGAGGTATTCCCCTGGACATACTTTTTTGCACCCATTGGGAAAAACAAAGTCTGATGTTCTGCCTCTACCTTGAATGTAATCCTGAATCTTTCTGCTGTAACCACTACTTGTTTGTAATGTGTATTTGACTAGCACGCACTCTCCCTTCCACTATGCAGCCACTGGCGAGGGGTGATCAGCACCATCACAGTCGGATGGTGCTGGGGCATCGGATCCGGAGCGAGTATTCAACTGGAAAAGGATAAAAGTGACAAGTTAATGGGGGAGAGAATGGATCTTTAAATTGAATTATTTTTTCAGTTACAAATATTTGAAGAAAAAAAATCCATTTTATTAAAAAAATTCCAAACAGCCATGTTCTCAAGAACTTCTCTGCTGTGCTGGTGGGAGGGCTTGGGGCCATTCTGCCTTTTTCAGCTAAGGGTGGGTGATCCCTCTGTGTCTTTCTCAAACCTGAAAAAAGCAGCTTCAGTGGTGGTGGCTCATCCTTCTCAGCTGCAGAGAGATTCCCTCAGTGTATGGAAATTACCTATCCTGCAACCAGAGGCAGGTTTTACCAGGGACAGCTATTTGTCTCCCCCAGCCCAGCAGGCTGGTCTGGACTGCAGGTGGTGGTGAGGTGACACTGCCCCTTCTGCAGCCACATTCCAAAGGAATTACCTTCACTGAAGACACTCACTTTCAAATCAGAATATATGCTGCAACTTCCACCCTCCCACAAGCTTGGACTTCTAAACACAGTTGTCCCAAGGGCCTGTGCCCTGTTACTGTCCCACTTTGCAGCTCAGCCTACACCTGTGCTTTGTCCAGAGATGCTTCTTGTATAGACAACACTGCTGTTCCCACCACCCAGCCCTGCTTTCTGCTAGCCCCTCTGCCTTTCCTAAGGGTCCTCCCTCTGCAGTGTCCCTGCAACCCGTAGTTTCCAGTATTTCTGCCTTTTCTGAGGCTCTGTTGTGGACCTGCTCTTAGGGCTGGTGGCACAGAGGCGAGGCAGGGCTGCCACTGCTGGCAGCACAGCTGGCTCTGCCCTGGCTGCTGCCTGACCTTGTGGGCTGCTCCAATGCAAGGAGCTCCCTCAGTGCCAGCACAGAAATGGGATCACCATTGTCAAATGGCAGAAAGGAAAAATTAAATCAAGTCCTGACCCTGTCAAAAAAAAAACCCACAAAGCCCAGCACTCCCCCAAGACGCAGTTTTTATTTACAAACCCACCAAATAAAGGAAAGTAAGAATCTAGTGTCATCCCATCAGTAGTTTGTGCTCACAGACAAGCGCTTTCAGTAGAAAGTCACAGACTCCATATCCAGAGCCACCACCACAAAGCAGCAATTCTCCACTCCTGACCCACGTCCCCGCTGCCATTGCAGGGCGAGGAGGACCAGTGGGTCTCCCTGAGCCAGCTCCAACCTAAACCTTGTCCTGAGCTACAACGTTGCCAAAATATACATGTTCCTGGAGGAAATTTACAGCTTTTTGGTTAACAGTAAAAATCGACAGCATGAAACACTCTTGTTTGGAGGAGAGGTGGTTTTTGTCTGCTCCCAGAGTAGACAATGACCATCCCCTAAGGCTGTTACAGTGGTAACAGGCTGGTAAATTTGGGCAACTCCTGTCAACACCCCACACCAGTGCCAGGGAGGTGGAATGAAACTGATGCCAGTTCCCCCTTCTTAGCTCCAAGTCAAAGGAACTCTGCTGTGTCCCCCAGCACAGGGGAGCCCTTGGCTGCCATAGGGAGGGGATGTGCTCTCCCTGCTGCTGTACGGCAGTGAGTCTCTCACCAGCCCAATTCCACATGGCACCAGCTCTCATGGATCAAAGCCATCCCAAAAGGGCCATCTCTCTCCCACAGCTCCAGCCACAGACACACTCACATCCCCACACGTGACTGCTGGCCCATGGGGCAGGGCACAATGGCTGCAGCCAGGCTGCTCCCCTGGGCACTGATGGGGAGGCAGGGCTGAGGAAAGCAGGAGATAGGGGTGGCAGACATGTGGAAAGCTGGAAGGGGGCACTTGCTTTTAGTAGCCAGAACACAACTTGTCCCTTTGCAGCATCACCCTCAACCATCTGCCCCCTTGGGTCTGCAGCTCAGCCTCCTGGCACTGCTCCATCTGTCCCAGGAGGTTTGGCAGCCCCCGGGGGGATTTTGTCACAGATACAAGTGGGTGGGGTGGGGAAGGGCAGGGTGTGAGACATGAGGGGGTGGAAGAGATGAGTGTGGCCATCGAGAAGGTCCCCAGGATGGGGCGGGGTGGGGGTCACCCGTCTATGTCCCAGCTGAAGAGATGGTGCTTCACAAGCATGTCCTGCACCCCTTCCTTCAGTGGCTTCTTCTCCTTCTCCTGCAGGATGACACAGAGACCCAGGTCAGTGCACCACGCCCAGAAAAGGACAGCAAAGGAGAGGTTGTGTCTGCGGGCAGAGCCTGAGCATACCGAGGCTCTGGCACCCAGAGCAGCTTCCTGCACTTCCCACCTTTGCACAGCTGGCACAGGGAGAGGCCTTTGGTTTGGACAGCATTGGGGAAAGGGAGCCTGACACTTCCCTCTGCCCCAGCTGGGCAGGGCAGGCAGCCCCCTCTGCCACCACTGCCCCACAGCTCCTGCTGCAGCTGCTGGAAAGCAGCCCCATCCACAGCCTCTGGAGCTGGCTCCAGAAGAGGCAGATGATGGGCTGAAGCACAAAGCTGGGAGAGGGAGGCAGTAAGTGAAGCCCCTGGCTGAGTGAAAGAATGAGAGACGCCACCTACTCACCTCCCTCTTTATTGGCAGCTCCCAGTCCTGAGAGAGGCTGAAAGCAAATTTGCCGAGGACTCTGCAACAAAACCAGAAGAGTGTGATGTTAAAATGGACCCCCCAGAGCACACTCGCAGCCTTTGCCCACAACTGCTGCCCCAGGCACACAAATACACTGTCTCCCCAGCTTGTCCTGGCATGCCACTAAGCTTACAAGGGTGAAATTCCTTGTTTGATGGTGTTGAAAAGACAGCAGCAGTCACTCATTCCCTCTTTGCTGGGCTTCACATCCTCCCAGGCCAGGCTGGAAGAAGGAGCCTGAAGATGTGACTCAAGTGCAGCCCCTACAGAGCCTGGTGCAGCAGCACAGGGAGGCAGGGACGGCTCCGGGGGACTGCAGACACGCCTGGCTGAGGGCTGCACAATTGCAGCTGGCAAGAGCAGATGGCAGGTTCCTCTCCAGAAAGCAGACCCCTTCCTGCAGCACCTCAGAGCTCTGCAGCCCCCTCCCTCTCCCTGGAACAAGAGAAGTGTCCTGCAGCAGCAGTGCTCAGAGGGGCTGGCACAGGGTGCTCCCTTGCTGGCTGGGAGAAGCAGGATGTAAGACATGAACCAGTCCTACTCGGTCCTTTGGCTGTGCCCAACTGGCACTGCCCCCATGCTGTGGGACATGGCAGCCCAGAGGTGGCAGAAACCCCCTCCCGTTCAGCAGCGGGCTGAGAACACTCTGAAGCGTGCACACACAGGGTTCCTCTGGCTACAGATGCTCCCACTGGGGCCTGAGGCAAGTGGGTGGTGCACACAAAAGCCAGCTTCCACTGAAGGACAGCAGGAACCAGGCTGGAGCAGTGGTGATAGCAGGGGATTTGCCTTCCAGTTCCCTGGGACTTCATCTGGCTTTGCAGAGTGCAGGAGGGCCAGGAGCATGGATGCCCAGAGCCCCAGGGATGTGTGCCCTAGGCTCCAAGTGACTGCCTTGTGCAAGCTCAGGCACTAAAGCTGCTTTCAGCCCTCTCACCTAACCAGGGAGTCAGTGGGTGACTGACTCCTCAGCCAATGACTGTCCAACTGTCTCCCTAGGATATTCCCTGTTCCCTGCCTGGACTTGGAGTGCCTGGCAAAGGACATGGAGAGCAGTGGGGTTGAAAAGGCAGACTCTCCATCAGAATAGGTGTACAGCAGGAGGCAGGCAAAGGCTGCCTGCTTGTCACAACAGGACCCCAGGAGCCAAGCTCTGCTCTTGGATCAGGCAGGCACAGTGCTTCACAATAAACTGCCCAGAGATTCCCTGCTGCCTCAGCACACAGCAGGAAATCTCTATGGCTGGGATGTCTGGGCAGCCCACGCTGCAACTCACTGGAGAGGGCCCAAACCCAGCTGTAGTGAGGGCCACCTCCTGCAGAGGAGGGGGAAATCTATTCCAGACACTGGCATGGGGACATGCCATGGGGACACTCACCTCAGCTCACATTTGATCTGCACCCAGCCAGGGCTGCGCAGGAACGACCAGGGATGGAACCATTTCTCCACAGTCTGCAGGCTTGAGCACAGCACCTCCAGCCACAAATGCAGCACCTGCTCGCTGCAACAATGGGGTATAGGCTTGTTACTCAGCTGCAGCCAGGGAAAGAAACCACATCCCTCTGGGGTAGTCTGTTTTCAGCCCTAGCCTTGACCCCCATCCCCAGCCCTGTGGGAACAGGATAACCCCGTAAACTTGTGTGAGCCACCCCATACAACAGGAGCTCCCTCTTCCAGCAAGAAATCAGGCCAGCAAAACACACAAGGAACAAGTCTCTCCCAGTGGCTGCAGTGAGAGGGGGGAAAAACGATGCTGTGGCCTAAGATTGAAACCACTGCTGTCCTTAAGCCCACTCTGTCCCTTCCCAAGCTCTTTGCAGCCAAAATGCTGAGGGTACCAGGACCAGATGACTCACTTGAGTCCAACACAGATCAGAGAACGAAGCTTCACATCCATCTGTGCATGTGCAGCATCGTGTGTCATGTTCACAGCCTGAACCGCCTGCAGGGAGGGAAGGTGTGGTTAATGCTGGGCAGCCACTTCAGCAACACAGCCAAATGCTCCCCACCCCCACCAGTGCCCCCTGCTACCACCAGAGAGGCTAAGAGAAGGTCTGGGAGACTCTGGAGCATCTCCCTCCAACAGTCTCCACAGGAAACATCCCCAAAGTAGGAGCTGGGCTCTGGCTGGGCTTGGGGCAGCACTCACCCGGTAAAGCAGCTCCTCTGGAGTGAGGACTTTGCCATCTTCATCAAGCCTGTAAAGATCACAGCAGAGACCCAGCTAGCTCCAGTCACCCTGAGCATGTGCAGCACTTTCCTGCTTCATACCCCAACAGCTCTCATGCTACTGCTGAGCCCAGAGGTGCCCCGCAGCCATGAGAGCCAGATACAGACCCAGAATCAAACACAGGGGCCCAGGGGAGGGGACAAGAGCCACTGCCAGCCCAGGTCAGCACAGGCACAGCAGCCTGCTGACACCACACCCACAGGAGCACGGGGCAGACTACGAGCCTTGCCAAGGTGCAGAGCAGCATCAGTTTGATGAGCATGGAGGAGCAGGGCACAGACCTGTAAGTCTTGCAGAGCACAAGGCGAGAATACACGGAGTCAAAGTCCCGTTCCACTTCCCGGCTTGCAGCCTGGAGGAGCAGAAGGACACTCAGCACACCTGCCCTAAATCCACCACCTCAGCCCGCTGGCAACACTGCCCCATGAAAGGAACTGGGACATCTCACCTCTTCAATGAACAGCCAAGGGTGGCAGGCACCCCCCAGCAGAGATGGCTTCTTCAATCCATGTTCAAATATGGACTTCAAGGCTGGACAGAGTGTGCCGCGCACCAAGTCTGTCACTCCCTCTGTGACAGAGTCATCTCCAGCGATGGAGTACTGAGGAACAGGGAGAGCCAGCTCTCAGGGGGCAGAGCATGGAGGTGATCCACTCACCTACACCTCTGCACAGACCAATTCCACACCCAGGTGCCTGCCAGAACACCCTCCCTGCCTCTACCTGTCATGCTCTTGCATAAGGGCCCATGTTCTGTGCTACTGCAGGGGATCTCCTGAGACCTTTTTGTTCAGGTGGTGCCCAGGAGACCCCACAAGTGACCCCAGCACCAGCCCGGCAGCATTCAGCACACAGGAATGTGATGGTGTGATGCTGACTGAGCTAAGGTGTGGAGAGGGACTTGCACTGAGGTCTCTGGGACTCTGTAAGCTGCTAAAAGTCAAGACAAACAGAACCAAATAGGAATTTCCAGGTCAGGGGGAACACCACTTCGAGGTATCACGCTGACAGTCTGCTAACACCCCCATAAGTGAGATCCTCTCTGTTTCCACAGTTAGGAGCAGAAACCCTGAGCAGCGCGGAACATTTCTGTGCACAGAGAGGTGATCTGCATCTAAGGAGCCCTGAGAGAGGGGGAAGGAAGTGATAGGTCAGTACTGACATCTCTCTGGGGGCTTCTCTAGGGGAGCTTGGGTCAGCCTTTCAGCTCTTCCTCACTCCCCAAATGCTGAGAAGAGAGAGAACCAGGCCTTCTCCACTTCCCCTGAAAACTGCTGAGGTCAGCAGCTGCTGATGTTTAGCTCATGCACACTACCTGAATCTTGAGGACATATTGAAGTATCTGCTATAGATAAGTGCCATCCTATCACTGCCAGCTGTAAGAGGAACTAAGACAGATTGTCCCCTTGGGCACAACTGCTTGGGAAGAATTTACTGTCATGGTCACAAAGCATGGGCAGGATCCATAGGTACAGCCTCAAAGGAGTAAAAGAACACAGGCAGCTGGGAGCAGACAGAAACACTGCCCTGCTTCCTCATCTCTAGGGTCCTTGCAACCCCAGGCATATCACACAGGTGCCTTGGCAGCCCTCTGGGGCCCTCACTCTCCACTTGGTCAGCGTGAGGAATTTGGGTAAACAGGTTTAGGAAGATAAGCTGCCTGATCACATCACAAAGCACTCAGAGGCCAGAGAAGCAAACAGACTGAAAGAGGGAAATCTATGGCTCTTTTCAACTGTGTTTTTTTAGTTATGACATAACCCTTTTTTTAAATGTAAAGTTTTTTTGTAATTGTGGGGTTTTTAAGTACCTCTTTACTCCGCTCATCCAAGATCTCCACAAATTTTGCAGGAAACCAACCTACAAAGAGTGAACAAAGAGATGAGCCTGACAAAGATACTGAGAAATCCTTACACAAAGCCCAGTGGGAGCTGAGAAAAAAAATCAGAGTTCACAGGGCCTACCATCAAAGAAGGAAGCAAGCTGCCTCAAAAATCACAATACCTAAGGCAGCTGCACAAGAAAGCCACTTGCAGGACACTGCCCACATGCAGCAGTGGTGACAGGCACCCAACCACCCCAAGTGACCAGGTCACTGCTGCATGACTGCTCTCTTATGTTTCCTTTGCCCCTGGCAGATACTCTGGGGACCTGGCAGAGCCTTTGGTGCCAGAGCAGCTGTTGTAGACGAATGGATGCCCTGCATCTGGCCCCACTCTCCCCAGTGCAACCCATCCTGTTCTCACCTCTCAGTCCATTCAGCTCTCCCACCCAACAGTGTTCATCCTTCTGGGAAATGATCTGAAAAAGAGGGAGTGGAAAATACCAGTTGAAGAGGTGCCAGTGGCAGGAGGGGTACAGCTATCTGACTGTGTGTCCACAATGAGGAACTGCTCTGTTCTCAACTGCTTTGCCAATGTTCTCTTCTCACATAGCCCAGGGCCTTCAAGGACACAAAGCTACTGCAAACATCCTCTTCTCCCCAGTTTTAGATGGGATGCTCACAGTTAAATGCAAATGGATGCTTTTCCAATTCAGTGTGCAGTGTTAAACTGGGACTTGGGTTGGACCAAATCCACCTTTTGCACAGCTGTACAGCAGCCAGGAAAGGGACCTTTGTGGTGGCAGCGAGAACAGCCCACAGGACAACACTCACAGGAACACACTGCCTCATTCCCAGGCAGTCCCTAGGAGCACCAGCTGCTCCTCCTGGGCTCCTAACTGGGCTCTGAGCTTATCTCCTCCCTCCTTTCCCTGCAGGAGAGGTAGCAGAGCATCCCATACAAGCTGGGCGTGCCTGTCCCCAGGCTGACACACCGTGATGATGTCATTCTTGCGGAAGCCCAGCTCGTCGTCGTCGTGGCGCTCAAAATCCAGCAGTGCCTTGGCTCGGCGGCGCCGGTTGCGGGAACAGGCCACGTAGTTCTCGTGGTCCCGCTGGTGGCTCTCCATGCTGTAGTCTGGGGTCAGATCCTAGCAGGCACACACAGGAGAGCAGAGAGGAATCAAAGTCCCCAGGTCACTCCCAACTGTCTGCCAAAGCTTGCCTGCCCCTGTTCACAAACCTTTTCCAGCTCCTAGACAGCAGACAACCTCTCAGCACAGCCCTCCACCACAGACGGATTAAGCAAGCCTCACCCTCCAGCCATTACACCTGGCATGTTCTTTCTCAAGCCCACACTTCAAGAGCATTTGAAGAGCCCTGTCGTGTGTTGAACACTCAAAACCCACGCCTGGAGCACACAGCAGTGCAGACCCAGCTGTTTCCACTCACAATTATGCAGTTCTTGGGATCCACACACTGGAAGTGCCGTGCCACCTGGAGAATGGCCTCACGCAGGTCAGCCACCAGCTCTGTCTGCTTGATGTTCTTGGCTTTCAGTGCCTCCAGATCATCATCCCCTGGTGGAGCCCAGGCAGCCAGAGGGAACACAAGGGAAGTAAAGCAAGTACACGGTATTAATTTTTTTGTTACTGTTAGAAATTACTGGTTCTGAAGAAACCAAAAAAGCCTAACATCAGAAGTACCTAAACTAAGGCAGGTACTTACTGCCAATCTACTAAATAATGTAAATAGTACATACCAATTTGACTGCATCAAATTTTAAGGAGATGATACTTCAAACTGCATGTGGAACTGGAATATGTCATCTTTGATCTGTCTGGGAAACTCAGCATACCAAGGTACTACTTTAGAGAAGTGTCTATAATATAGAGTCAGCTGAAATGTGGGACACAAGACTGGGGAACTTGCAATAATTCCCTTCAATTGAAATTCTCTTGAAACTGAATCAGGTTTTGGTTGAATTACTTCTGTTATTTGTATAACTCACAGGCTGAGAGCACATTTTTCACTGAGTCTTGGAAAAAATCTGAAAAACCAAGACAGCCCACTTTCCTGTGCCAGTCATGAAGTCAGAGCCACAAGAGACCTCAAACTCCTTAAGAGCCAGACTTCAAATGTTTGGGCTGTACAGAAATGGTCATGAGTCCAAAGTAAAAGTTACCAAAGCATCTTTTAACTATCACTAATCCCCCCAGGAGTTTTGACAGCCTATGTCTATTACCTTATGCAGAAAGATACCTGATGGGATGGATTCTTTGGACAGTTAATGTATCTAAATGCCTTAAACACTGGGTATATGATGTTTGGGAACAATGAAACATTTGCTTATTTTTCTAAAATAACCATTTTGTATTAAATCCAAAGTGCACTTTCATATATCTATCTATATCTATTGCTCCCTCTATAATATACTGAAGATGTGGTAGCTTGATTAACAAAATTAACATTTAAACTGATATATTTTTTCACTGATTTCCAATGTTTGTACAAACACAGCTTTTATTCAGGAGCCAAGTAAATCATTGGCTAGCAAATTAGTACTCTGCTTATCTTCTAGCAGCATTATAGAAAACCATATGAATAAAGCATGGCCTGAGCTACAGCTGCTGCAACAGCTATATACACATTAAGCTCTGCTAATTAAAAACTGATTAAGAGTATCTCTTAATCATGTGATCCTAATTAAAAAGACCCAAACTTTAGAAACATAAATAAAAGCACAAAATTAGGTATAAAATTACTTTTATAATTGTTTTCTATTTGCTACATTAAATTATTTGAGAGACATCAGATACACAGAGCTTAAGAGAAAATTGAACTTTGCTTCTGAACTAGAAAAATTGTGGGGCACAGTTACTCCCAGTCCAAGCAATAAAAAAATAACAAAATCTTCTCCTCTGTATCCAGGAGTAGGTACAGAGCATGCCAGAACTCTCACTATTCAGAGATGCAGAGACTGAAAATAGATAGGTGAGCACACAGACGTCGGGGGTTCCCAGAAATTTCATGCTGCTAAAATAAAATGAGACTAGAGAAGAAACTAAACCACAGCTACACTAGCTCTGTGGGCTTCTCTCATTTACATAGATCATTGATTCTTTCTGTCATCTCTCAGTCCCATCTGGCCAAAACACCGTGCTCTTCTCTTTGTACTCAGATCAATCCTAGCCAAACACAAGCAGGAGATGTGGGGATCAAGTTCCACATTCTCCCACCTTAGAGTGGGCATGGTACAGAGGAAAGCAGCTGGCGTGTCCTGCAGACTCACCTCACTGCACTCAACGTGTTCACTTTCAAACTTCAGCACCCACAGTTCCAAACAGGAAACCACGCTGCATGATCAGCCACATGTGAGCAGGCTCTACTCTGAGCCTGCAAAGACTGATGAGCTGCACAGCTCTGCACAGGAGGAGCTCTTCTGCATTCCCTTGCTGCAATGCCCACACAACAGGAAAACACCTCTTGCACATTCTGCTCTCCACCAAATAATTTTTCATTATTTCTTTCTCTTCCTGCATTGTAAATCTGGTTCAACTCTTTGAATCTCAACTACACAAAGCCCTGACCAACCTGATCTAGCATAAGCAAGAGTCTGCTTTAAGCAGGAGAATTCGGAATACAGACACTGAGAGGTCTCTTCTAAACAGTGCTCCTGTGATTCTATGACTCCTGCCCAAGTTACTACACATCTGAATTCACTCTAAGGAAGAAGAATTAAGCTCTGGGTAAGTCTCCTTCCCTCCCAGATGAGGGCTAAGTACCAGTTTTACACAGTAACTATCACAGGCAGCAGACTTTACATTTAGGATTGATTGTCAGTTCCTGGTAGAGGGTGAATTTATCACATACAAGCTTTCCTTCCTCTCACTTGGGTTGAATTTTTCCATTGTGGTAAACTGCTGCAGGACGACAACTTCTCAGTTTTAACCAACATTTTAAATACTAAGAATAATGTTAGGTAAAACACATGATGGTCATTGTACAGAAGCCCCACTGAAATGATAAAATCCTATCAATTATCTCTGTTCTATCACTGATATATTTTGAAACTTGAACCTAAATTTTATCTTTGTGCAAGTGCATAACTCACTATCACCTCCATAAAAATACTCAAACTGTCAAGGAGACTGAGACACAAGATAGGTACATGTGGCAGCCAAGCACTCTGCCAGTTCAGTCTGTACCAACTGTATGATAACATTACATACAAAAGCTCTGAGTTTAGATTGCACAAGCAACTTTCCTGCGTTTCTTCACTTTTGCATGCTTGACTTTACAGAATCATGGCTTTCCACCATAATTTTTCTATGTAATGCTCTATGTGCTTGTAGGAAATCTGTGACAATATATCAGCTTCCTGGAGAACATCAGAAAAGCTCCTCTCTGGAAAGACCAGTAAAGCCCATTTTTAGATTTATTCAGGCCATTTCAACAACAACAGGAACACTGTTTTAAGCCCTGCAAATTCAGTATGTTGTCTTCTTCCGGAAAAACAATTCCTGTGGTGACATGTGGCAATTTCAAGAAGGCTAGCCAATTTCAAGTAAGGTGATGACACTGAGGCTTACAGCAGAAAGGGCTCTTATGGAGTCAAGAAATAAGTTACTCTTAAACCCCTGCAAAAGCTATTCTGACTGTGCCCTTTCTGGACATATGTTGGCTCGGCTCATAAGTGAAGAAAATTAAGAGTCAAAAGCAAGACTTCCCCTTGCTGTTGAAGTAACAACATCAAACTCTCAGAATAAGTAAGGAAAACATAATGATCCTTTCATTTATAATTTTGATGGGTGACACACTAGACATCCTGCCCTGTCTCACATCTTCAAAGATGTTCCTGAACTGAGCAGAGTAAGATCAGAGAGTACCACACCCAGCCTGTGGACTGCATAAGGTCTGCCAGAAAATGTGTTTGACCTGTTGGTGAGTGCAAGAAGGACATTACAGCTGGGCTGAGCTGCACCTCCCGTGGTCCACTATTCATGGATTGTCTAACCTAAAATTTACTTTCTGAGCTCAGATCTGTGGGAATCCATAAAATCAGAGGGTTTTGGGAAAGCTGCAAAAGGCAGGCCTCAGAGACAGCAGAACTGTGATTGGAGCTAAGCAGTAGCCTTGAGATAGGTCAGCAGAAAAATTATGTAAAATGTAGAAAAGTAAGGACAAATAGAACAATGGTCTGTGTATTAACGCTTGTCTAGAATAACTCCTTAAGCTACAGAAAAGTTTATCTAGCAAGATATTAGGAAGTTTTAAGCTTAATAATGGAGCTCTGTGCATTGTGTTTTAAGGCTTACAAGCAGGTATTGTATTTGAAATAAGCAGGCATTGTTTTAACCAAAGCTACATGTGCTTACAGTAGTTAGATAGAACTACTATCAATATGCTTTTGCTTTGTGTGATTGGTCAAAAAACTTATAAAGTAAGTTGTAACATTAAGTTCTTGGTCTGCTGCCTGGGATATGAGCTGATGGCATCTTCCCATTGTCATAATCATGTAATGAGACTGATGCTGAAAAATAAAACAGCTCAAAGCACGTTACACAGCAGTCCCGTCCTGTTCGTGATTTGTACATAGACCCCCAGCCAGCAGTAAGATCAAAGAAATCAAGTAGTAAACTACACTTCTTCCCTCTCATCCTTCAGTTCTGACTCCCTTCTCTCTAATCCCTCTGTCCCAATGTTTCCCTGCTTTGCCTGCTCCCCTCCTCCTAAGCTGCTCTAGCCACCAACCACACACGAAAGGCACAGGATGGTCCCTACCGAAAAGCAGAGAGGTGATGCCGGATTTCCTGCGCTGAGTCCTGCGTCGCACAATCTGTGGGAGAGGCAGCAGAGAACAAAGTGCACACATCAGGACAGATTTCAGAAATAAAATAAAGCAACCCTCCACACCAGTCAGCTCTGGGCAAGCGGTCCTGACAGCTACCACTAGAAGGGGCAGGCCAGTGAACTGGCAGTTTTGGACAGGAGCTGTTCTAGTCCTAATGCATTGAATCAGCTTTACTGCTTCATCTGCTGCCATGTTCAATAGGTTATGTATACCTTAATTATTACAAAAGCATAATTGAAGTTCAAGAATCAACCATGATCCATGTAAATAATTTTAACTCTAATTCTATTTGTTGCAAAAAGCAGTTCCACATGTGATTGCATATAAATTTCTAAGTGGAAGGGTATTAAATTTAGAATTGCCTGAGTGTGTTTTCTGCAACTGTAAATTTTAGTCTAAGATTAAACACTGCTGCATTTTTAATTTGGCCCCTCAAAAGCAGCTGCTGCTGTTTTTTGACTCTACCTTCCAAGGTTATTTTAATGTACCAGTTTCTTACTAATGGATTAAATTCAGTTCCTACTCTGTGAGCTTCAAGCAAATTCTGCCAAAAGCATATGTTGTTTCTTTTAGTTTCTATTAATGAAATGCATCACATTTCATCATCACTCTCATGAATGATAATTACAATCAGTGCTAATATCCCTTTCATCTGGGGATTTATCAACCAGGACAGAACTGGCAGCATGTAATTGGTATAGGACTTCCCAATACATTTTCTTCACTGGCTAACAATTATCCTGGAACCAAAAATCCTCTCAAACAGGAGGACCTCCTGCTCCCAAATGGTAATTGGGTGGGAATCTGTAAGGCATGGTAAAAAGGGACCCTGTGCACCCACTTTGGACAGGTTGTTGACAGTGGTGCTGGAGTTGAGCAGCTGCCCCTGCTCAGCAATGAGGTAGGCCAGGTGTTTGCGGCGCTGGGTCTCCACGGCCACGTCGGTCAGCGAGCCAGCCACGCGCATGGCCTCTCGCAGCAGCACATCCGCATCTTCGATCTGGCTCGGGATGTCTGACAGCGTGTTGAAGATCGAGGCAGAGTTCTCGGACTGGATCAGCTCATCCTCCTGCAACAACACAGACATTTTTACTTCATGGAGGGGTGAGCATGACAACTGTGCTCCTGAGGCTTCTAGATGCAGTTTTACATTCCCAGTGTACAGACTGGGCAGGTAAAACCAGAAAATTCCATAACAAAACCTTCAACAGGAAAAGTCCTAGTTACTTTTGAGAGGGGAACAGCATCTTCTACTGCTCTACTGCACTCTCCTCCAAGAATTCTAGCTGGCATTTTTTTGAATCACAGCATTCACCATTGAAATGAAATCAAATCAGCACTGAAAACCAAACTCAAACCTGTTCTGCACCAACCACTGGGACTAGTCACAGCAGGGATCTTGCTAGGAATAAGAGAATGGGAGGTGTACGCTAGAGCACTATGTCAAATTGTGTTCCACCTCACCCTTACTCCCATCAGGATCGACCTTGCCCTTCACACAGCAAACTGGATACAAAATTGTTTTTCACATAGAAAAGGAAAAGATCAGGCCAGCCAAATCAAACGTAGTCATCTCTTAGAGCATTCAAGCAATACCATCCAAAACTTCCCAGATGATCACAACTTTGGCTTTCTCTTTCCTCCCAGATTGTGCAAAATCAAGAGGTATCTCAGTTTTGGTTTAGATAAGATGGACCCTCAGGTTGGGATCTAGACTGATTAGAGGGTGGCAGCTGCAAGGTTTAATTATGTGGAAACAAATGAGGTATGCACAGGAAACAGCAATCTCTAATTCCTGTGAAGTGCCTTAGAAGTTTTTCACAGCCTCCAGTTCTGAAGGCAGCAGATATCGTCTTCCCTAACACACTTCCAAACCACATACAGCAAGAGGATACAAAACCTTCTTGTCCCTAAATCTCAGAATTAAACACTGAAGTACAATAAAGGAGGAAGAGAAGTTGGGAATTACCTTCATACTTAGCATGCCCAAAGTGACTTGGAACAGCACCAGAGAGCCCTCGTAGAAGAAGAGGTCCCAAATACGCAGCAGCAGCTTGATGTGGACAACACTAGCAAAAGAGGTGAGGAACCAGTGCAAGGTGATCAGGGAGAGCTCTGTGAACAGAGACATGGAAAATAATCACAACAGAGGAAGTCAGTCTGCCAGTGAAGGTGGACTCTCCTAAGGGCTTTCCTCCATGCATTGCCTCCAGGGTCAGGAGGTTTGCTCCTCTCCCTGATGCTCCCCTTTGTAAAAAAAGAACAATGCTCTTTGTCTGCATGTCACCCTGGCAAGAAATTTCTAGGGCACACTTTTACCAATGTCATGCTCCTGTAGCAGCTTGTCCAGGCGGGGCAGGTACTGCACGATGAGCTGCCGCAGGACACGCTGGTCTGTCTGCACGCCCATGAGGGTGGTGCTGAAGTAGGAGGCAGGAACCAATTCCTCAATGATAGCACACATCATCCAGAATGCATCTTCCTCCTCCAAGAAGAGCAGCAGAGAGGCAGCCACCTAGGATTTTGAAGGAAGAAAAACTGCATGTTCTAAGAGGGAGCTCTTACAGTAGAGAGAGAAAAACTGCATGTTCTAAGAGTAGAACTCTTTCCCCACTTTCTCAGATGGAGAGATGGATCAGTATTTAGGTGACAAAAATCTTCCTTCTGCAGGAGCTCTACTGCTGTCTCCACTGAAGGGATTTCTCCTCAGTACAATGACTGCCCCCTCCCCAAGAGATGGATCAAAGTCTTCTGTGTCTTTGGGTGTATGGTGCTATTCTGCTCTCCCTTCCTTAGGAATAGTCTTCCAGGTGGAAGGGGTTTCTCTTCAGCTCACCTGGAGACCACAGTATCTGGCAGCACTACCTCAAATCATTCACGCTCTGGTGTAGCAGCCAGAGACAAACTGATTCCTATCACAAAGACACTCTGAAAACAGGTTACCATGCCAGTGCCTTGACAATATCCAATGTCTGGGTAGAGCCAGGCAAGTCCTCGTAGTATTCTGCGCAGCCGTGGCACCCCGATGCTGTTCATGTTGGAGAAGCAGGCGTTGCTGGGCATTGTGCGTAGCAAGTCCTTTTCAATCTGTCAGGCAGCCATAAACAAGGACAGAATCACTTTGCAGCATCTGAAAAACTGCCTTCAGCTCTCTGCACTTCCCCCTGCCCCCTGCCTCAGGGAACTCTGCCTCCCCACACACACCTGTAAGTCCTCAGGCACCAAAGAAGATGTCCCTGTCCAAGCATCTGGGGTCAGTTTAACAGCCTTCACTGACATGTAGGAAAATGCCAGTGCAGACAGTGGCTTGCCAAATCCCTAGAAATACTTGCCTAAACTCAGACCCTAGTTTCACCACTGACAATAGGAAACATACACTAGTTGGGAATTACATCTGCTTGGATTTCAAGCACAGCTTCCCAAAGAATGTATTCCAGAGAAAAACCAACAACCTGGCCAAATCCATGAGGTCAAAGGAAGAGGGAAAACACTCTTTAACAGTCTTTAATAGATGTTCAGAAACTTTGTGTTTGAGGGAACAAAGACAGGCCCTGAAAGCGGCTGCCACAACAGAGTTGCATCTGTCAGCCTTTCATCCTTCCCTTCCCTCAGTGACTATGAGGATGTTTGCTGAGATGCGATTGCAGCACTTTTCTTATCATGGCAGGAGAGCTCCTGTGCCTTCAGCCTAGGCTGCAGTACAAGTCGGCAGTCACCAGATATCATAGCAATGGGCCCCTGCTAGGTAATTATTAGCATTGACTCCATGATTCACAGAGGGCTGATCAATCTATCTTTATTAAGAAATCCATTGCTTTTATAGACAGTTACGATACACGTGTACTTGATTGGTCGTTTAATTAAAACATCATCCCCATTGCCTAATTAGGAAACCACCCTTTGGTAAACCAATCTCCATAACACATTCCACATGTTCACAACAACACGTGAGCAAGTTAAGATAAGAATTGTTTCTCATTCTTTTCTCTGTTCTTCTCACAGCCTTTTCCCAGAAAGGCCTGGGAAAGTTGTCTGTTGCTGTATGTGGCCAGAGAGCTGCTGCCACATTTTCTAAACCTTTTCCTGCTGTCCCCTGAAAGAGCAGAGGAAATAATTGTTTTTCCTCAAAACAGAGGAGAAATATGCCCCACAGGATTAAGCTTTAGCAGGATTTAACCACACATCCTCTCAACTGCCCCTGCTGCAGGTGTCAGGCAGGCACCCCATCCTCCTCACACAGCAAATCCTGCCCTTCGTCCCACTGAGCACTTGAAGGATCTCCTACCTGTTTGGCAGCAATGGTTTCATCGTTAGAGCTGTTTTTCACGATATCTCGATACGACATCTCTGAGTTCCTCTTCTTCTGCAAAGCCCCTGAAAGGCGCATCCACAGCTGGGGGGACAGGGTGAACAGAGACAGAAGTCACTCAGCCACAGAAAGCCATAATCTGGCACCCTCTCAAGTGCCATCTCAAGAGATCCCATTCCGTGATCTCTCACTCCAGGCAGGAGTGCCTGCCCAGAACAGGCAGCACTCTCACCTGTGGCCTCATGCTATGTGGGATGCCGGCGAGCACCAGGGAGCGCAGCTTGTCTGAATGTGGCAGGGTGACCTCAATTTTGTCCCAGGTGAGGTCACCCACATCATGGTTGTGTGTGAATTCCAGATGAGCCTGCCACTTAAGCCTCTGCTGTGGCTCCTCTGTCAGTGGGACCCCCAGAAGCTTGCTGGAGTTTGGCTCAGCACCATCTGCTTCAGCAAAGGGAAGAGAAAGAAATGGAAACAAGTGAGAGAGGGAACAGGAGAGGAAATGAACACATGGCAGGGTGGGGAATAGGATGGCCATCTGAAAAAAGCACATTCAAAACATTCATATCTTCCAGTCAGAGCATGGAAAGGCAAAGGTTGGTTTCTAACTGCCCACTCCATGCAGCAAATTTTATGGTCATAAGCAGAAGGGAGAAGCTGTCGGCAGGCTTCTAGTCTCTACTTACTCATGATTTAGACCACAGTGTGGCTGGAATTAAACAAGATCCCGGCAGCAGTCATCCTGCTGGGTTTTGTAAGGATCTGTAAATCAGGCTGACAAAAGCATAGCAAGCCTCAGAGCTGGAAAGCAGAAGTTATATGCTCATGGAAGTAATGAGGTGCAAAATGTTAACTTAGGGGATATTTAATCACCAAAAATGCTTTAATAAGGACACTTCCAAATTCACAATGAGAGAGCACCTTAACCTGAGGCTGGCTTCCTAAAATAGATACTTTAGCACAAGGACAGGTTTGACATAAGGCACTCTGTCCTTCATCATATAATACATCCCAGCAATGTACTCCAAATCTTTCTGCTGATTTTATAATGCACAGATGTTCTGTCTGAAAAAAAAAATCACTGTGTTCTGTCCTCATCTTCAGGTCATTGCTTCAAAGAGGATCCTCCATGACTCAAGGTGCCTCAGGGCACACATGCAAACAACTTCTGCCCTTACACTATATAGCCTGAGCCCTAGGAATGACCCCCGGAGCACATGAAACAATTCCTACATCTCCTACTTCTTTCTCTTCCTCTTTGCTAAGGCAGCCAGCTCTTGTAGTTTAATGCTCAGCTTCAGCAGCACTCCATGCCTCCTTCTATGTGGTTGTCTGCCTCCATAGCTTGTAGAAAAACTAGGATGTAGGTTTTTCCCCTACAATTTGCCCTACACCTTGCTTGAGATGCTGAGATGGGCAGAACATACCACCTCTTTCCTTGGCTATGAGTTTTTCAGCAGACAGCACATTTCACTGTGCCTGCTATGACCCCTTACAGTGCTACTGAACACAATGGAGATCCCACTGTGAACTGGGAAAGTTGCCCTTCTCCAACATGCAGTTGCTAATGGAAATGGTAACTCCTCAAATTTTCTCCCTCTTCCCCATGGCACAGCATAAGGTGATGGAAATGATTGCTGCACAGTCTATGCTCTGAACTTGACTACAAATAGCAGGATACAGAAACAGGTGGGTAGACAAGACTTAGCACAGAATGGATGTAAAATCCTGCCACACTTGAAAGCATGGAAGGGCTGAACACAATGCAAGTGGGAGGGATGGGACTGGTTTTACCTTCCTTGTCAACTCGGAAACCGAATTCATCATAGCGGAACTCCGGCTGCTCGACGGATTCTTCTTTCTGGGAGATGTGAGGAAGGAAAACAGACATTTTCAGCAGTTTATCACTGAATAACCAGAGACACATAGATATTGCCTCATCCCACCACTGCCCACTCTGTGTCCTTTGAGCAACTAGACCCCTTGCCCCTTAATTTTTAAAGCCTCCCACCACAATTCCCAGCTGAGGAGACATTGTCTGCCATTCCCATTTTGACTTTTCCATGGAAAAAAAACTATACAGATTTTCCCAGCAAGACTTGAGCTCAGCATCTTATCAAGATCAGAACTGCTCACTGGAGGTGAGCACAGCTCTCCTCACGGACTGAGGAATATACACACACCAGCTAAAGTGGCCTCTACTGCCTGCATCACTAATACACAGCTGTCCTTCCTGTTACCTCTGCACACACACTGCAAACTCAGCTCCCTGCACCACTCCATCTTCTGCCTGTTGCTCTCAAATTTCTTTTGAAAGGCAGCAGGAAAAACTGGGATTTGCACCTGTGATGCAAATTATAGGCCAAAGAAACTTAAGGTCCATGACCCAAACCTCAACCTTCCTCATCTATGCTCATGGTTGGCATTGGGGTGTACTGGGGGATACACACTGGAGATTACCTCCAGGATTTTTTTAGGAGTAAACACCTACTGCTCTCTCCCCTTTCCTGCAAGCCCACCTGCACCTCCTGTGGGGATTCTTGCATGCACTGCAACCAGGCAGCACCTAAGAAACAAGAAGCACTGCCAAAATACCTCCAACAAAAAGTTTTAATCTGCTATCAGCAAACACTGTGGCTAAATTACAAAATTCCACAGCTGCTTCCTTCCTTCCTGCTCTACCCACCTGGTGACAAGCATTTCCTGCCACGCACAAGCCATCCAGAGTAGCTTGATGATGACAGTGGCTCCCTGAGGGTGTCAACATTTTACAGTGGAGCAATAGTTGCAAAACAGCAAGGAAATAATTCACAGAAGTTTCTTTGTGCTCTGCAAGATCCTCTTGCAAAAGGATGCAACCACAAAACATGTGAAGTCCATAACCAAAGCACTGGAGGAAAAGTGCACCTCTCTCCTTTTCTCTGTGGCTTTCAGAAACCACCAGAAGCCACCAGGTTCGCTCTACTTTTGCAGAGCCAGAGAACGTCCTCACCCTGTCCCACTCTGTACCTGTGTGTATTTTGCCAGGATCTCCTGAGGCCAAATGCTGGGTGTGAGTGCTGAGAAGGGACCCCCAGCAGAGGGAGTGTGATGGCCTAAACAGAAAGAGATCAACACATAGCAGTGAAAATCTGGAAGAACATTCTTGGAAGATACACATTCCTTACAGACTGTTCCAGCATGGGAAGGACTCACTCATCAGTTTGTTGCTACTGCTACTCTAAACATTGAGACAGCTCCCACTTCACCAGGGAAGCCAGTAATTTCAGATGTTTTGTTCTTTTTTATTAAGCAAAAGAGGCAAAATGGCCAAATGGAGTTATCTCTAAGAAAGCAATTCTTAGGGAAGAGAAATAGTTCCATGGCATCACATGATCACTCACCTGCTTGGAAAAGCTGTGTGATCAGCAACAAGCCAGGGATATTATCACCAAATAAATATTATTTTGCAGAAGTAAATTCCTGCTATGGACCAGCACCAGCAGAACTCCAGAGTTCCCTGAAACTGTCACTCAGGCACCAGAATGAAAAATCAGAGCCCTCAGAAAGATGCTCAACTGCTCTCTTTTTTTCCCAAGGGGCTGGGATATTGTCAGATCATGTATAGAGAGATGCAGCAATCAAAGTATGCCTATAACCTTGGTATTTTGTGTTCAAGACAAGCACCCTCCCAGTCTCAGGTAGAGTCCCAGTGAACAGCTTCCCCTGGAATACAAGCAGACATCAAGTCTCGCAATTGAAGCAGATAAACAACAGAAAGTCTTCTACTGTTCTCTCAGCAAGACAAAGGTTTACCTGGCCTTGAAGCACAGTCTCTCCCAGGGTTATGTGCCCTGAAATAACCAGCTTGACCAGGAAGGTCTAGAAAAAAGTACAGGGTGGGAAAGTTGGCTTCTCTAAGAAGACCACCTAGTTTTAGGAAAGCTTCTATCTCAGAAGTCCACAACTGAACTCCAGTTATTCTTCAGCATTCTGCCTGTCCTAGAGCTACCATTGTACAGCAAAAATCTCTCACAGTCATTGTGAGCCACTCACTTTGGGGGAAGTGCTGGGGGGAGAACAGAATCAAGCAAATCTTAAGGAAAAATGGGGAAGGCAGAACACATTTCAACTTCCTTCTTCCTCTCTGTACAATGTCTGAAAAGACTTCTACATTGTAAAAGAAGGAACTGAGTTCACCCTGAGTGAAAAATGCTCCTGGGTCACAAAGTTTCCTCTCTCTCAATCTGACCAGAAAGTATGTTCATGTAAAGAATGGATCTTGGAACCAGAAACCTTTGTTATGAAGTTTCAGCTGAAGACAGAGCAAGGAAGGAAATGAGAAGATACTGTGTCAATTTCTGTGTGCTCACCTGACATTGCACTAGGCAAGGCTGAGTGCCACAGGTGTCAGCAGGTCCAGAAATGCTGTCCACAGAGGTGAGATGCTACACTCCTGTTATAAAAAGAAAAAAAGGGTGATGAGAGAATTCAATTAACATCCAAGAACATGGTGGAGGACTGACAGACCCATCACATACAACTTCCTCATGTGAAAATTAAATTCCTTAGTATACAAGAAATAAATTCCAGAGACTGAATTTCCTTTTGGTTTCATACCTACTGACCAGCTAGAAAGAGCACGCTGTCATTTGCCAGATTTCTTGTGGAAATAACAGCATTGGTTGAAAGAATGTCAAAAAAGCATTGGTTGAAAGAATGTCAATGCTGGTTGAAAGAATGTCAAAAAACAAGTCAACTTTTAACAACTTTTCCATTGCATATTGGGACTCCTTTATTTAATGATGTAAACTAAGAAAAGAGCCCACACATCATCATTCTCTGAAGACACTGACCATGGAGAAGGGACAGGAGTGGTGAAAAGGGTTTAAAGGGTTATCATTAGATGCTCTAAGTCCAAAAGAGACTAGGAGTAGCACCACAAAGCACAGGAGTAAAGTGTGTAGGGCTGCAGAATACAAGTCCCTGAAGCATGTGGATGTAGACAAGACACTATCAAGACCTCTGCAATGAGTCACAAACCAGGCTCCTCTGAACTAAATCAGGCAATAGAGTTCCCCTCCTTGCTTTCTTGACACTAGTTAACAGCATATTTTTATAGGGATTTCTATGGGGATTTCCAGGAAAACAATGGAATACTTCCATAATCAGAGAGATTCTGGACTTTAAGATCAACCTTACAATTTGTGCGTGGGAGACAGCAAGAGCCACCTCTACTAAGCAGATAAAGCCAGTGCTGGGATAGATCAGTCACACTTCCTTGGGAAAGAACCTGGGAGAAACTAACATTTGCACACCTAGGATGGCTTTTCCAGCTTCCCTTTTCATTAAAGCTACTTATGACTGTAAGCTGCTAAAAGGAGGAACCCAGGGATTCATCCCACAGGCCCTATCCAAGTTGTTTCACAGTTCTGATTACTACAAGGTTATATGGCCTTTGCATCTCAGTGAACTTTCCAGTGAGCACCTGCAGCCAGGAAGTGACTTGCTACAGCACTCCAAGATAAGCAGATGCACACCACTGCAAAAGCATAGAAAACATCTCTGTCTGGGAACACAAATGATAAGGTTTCCTCCTTATGGATTTAAACAGCTCTCTGCCTGAGAAAGGCCAGAAAGGATGAGCAGACACTCTGATCCATTCTGACACTAAAGCTTATGGCAAAAAGAATCACAAACAAACAAAAAAAAATAAAATTCAGCTTTTGTTTCTGAGAAGTAGTTTTGTCCACAGGATGGTCAGTTGCATGTCCACTAGTTCTGTAAATGTTTGTGGGTTCTTCCCTACACTCCAGTCCATTTGTTCCCTTAGCACCAACTCTTCTCTTAGTAGTTGAAGACATAGCAAAAGTTACAAAATGCGCATCTGCATGCTCATATTACGTGGGAACACACAGAGCATGCACCCCAAGCAGGTAGATTGGCTGACATTACTTACTTCAACATTGCTGTGAATGGATTTTGATGTTTTTTTCACTGCCTTGCAACCATGGCTGCTCTGTTCCTGAGCCTGCAAGGTGTCCTCTTCCCCTGCCTTCTGTCAGCCCAGTTAACCCTGTTTCCAATGGCCTTTATTAGGAATGCAGTCACCACATGGTATGTGTGCCATGCTTGTCATTGCCTGTGCTCTGAATCCACCCTGAGTGCCTTGAGCTTGTGAGTAGAGCTTCCCCTCAGCCACTGTTAACCTTCATTGCATGTACAACACTGCTGACACAACCTGCTGTGGAGCAGCCAGGCCAGGGTGTCAGGCACGTGGCTGAGAAAAAAGCCCCTAAGAAGGGAATTAACCACAGTGCTTGCAAACAGGGCAGAGAGTGCTCAGTGAGTCTCTCCTTGTCCCAATATAGGTGTAGCAGATGGAACACCCTCCCTTGTCCATGTCATCACGCCCTGGCCTCTACCTTGCTGGGGATCACTCCCCTGCCTGCTCTCCTATCCCTGACATTAGAGCACTGAACATGGTAGGCAGGTTTTTCCTGCCCCTGGTTCCCATAGAAACCTTCCTGCAAGCACCCATCTGGGACAGAGGCCAGAGAGAGCCTGAGGCTCACCTTGCTGCTGACACGGCTGTGCAGAAGGGCAGGGTGAGCAGCAGGAATCACACCAAGGGAAGGCTCCTGCTGTGGCACACAGAGACACTGCCCTGGGCACTGCCCTCAGAGCCAGGGAGGGCACCTCTGAGAGAAGGTGCTGAGGCCACTGAACCAGCCCTTCCAGCATCAGAGGAATGGGGAAGAAGGTTCCCTGACACAGCCAGGCACCACCTAGTGTGAGCCAGGAGGAGGAGGAGGAAAAGATCTGACACATGGGATTGACATAGTAAGGTCTTTCCTTTGACTGAGGGATATAAACCTAAAGCAACTCTCTAGCCAGGAGATAGCAAGTAACAAAAGAAGCTCCACAAAGCTTGTGAAACCACATGTGTGAAGTTGCTGTTATTTGCAACGTACACACTTCTGAAATAAAGCAACAGTAAGAAATACAAAGGAAAACATACATCAGATCCAACAAATATTAATGGCAACTCCCAAACTCTCAGTACTACAAAATTAAACCAGTTTAACCCACACATTAAGGAGCATTCTCCCATGTTTAAAGGCAATTTAAGTTTCTTATATGAAGCAATTGTGGTCACACAATAGGTAGTCTTCATATTTTGAAAGAAATGTATTTTTTGCTAAAATGCAAATAGCACCTGTTAATCACAGATTTACTTTTTGAATTCAGAGTCCAAAACAAATCACACCACCATTGTTTCCAGCCTGCAGGAACACAGGTGTGATGTACCTGAAAAAGAAGGCTACAGTGGAAGCATGCAGTCAGCATCAGGTACAGCCATTTGAAGAACTCCACCCGCAACACCTTTGTTGGAGTTGCAAACACACACCATGCAGGATTATGTCCAATTAGTTTAATTTCTAGTGCAGGTGTCCTTTAGAAATTGATGTTTGCAAAGGAGTCCTGCAAATTTACTTCCACTTGGAAACAGTGTGCCTCCCCATGACACACTGGCTCTTCCCCACAGCTGTAGTATGAGAGATTTCAATTAGCTGGCTCCTGGTAAACACCAGACAGCAATCTCCTGCTGCCTATGTTTTACCTCCTTGGCCTCTTTTGCTTAGGTGATCCCCACCTAAGCCTGTGGTGGTAGGGCCTGGATGTGCTAAGAACAAAATGACACTGTCTGGAGCCTTTCAGTAGGACCTTTATTTTGGGACAGGAACTCCTTCCCAAGAGTGTTCTTCCCCCACTGATTAAAAAGAAAAATCCACCAAAAAGGCAGCATACCTCTAGCAGACTGTGCAGAAGGCAAACATTTTACCAAGCAATGCTTTTGTATCCTGAAAACTTTACAACCAGTAACTATACAGGAACCTCCTCTGAGTATCATCAGAAGGAACAGAACAAACATAACAATTTTTTCCTAGAATAATTTTTATTCACTGTTACAAGAACTGCACCTCTGTTCTGACAGTTACAACACCTCTTCTGACAGTAAGCTAGTTTGGGAAAAACTCTGTTTTTCTTTATGTTTAATGAACAGAAAGCAACAGTGTATGCAGTAAATCCCACTGCCACCTCTGGATTATCAGCTGGTTTCCAGTGCTCTCTACTCTCTTCCTTTATTAAGAAAGAAAGTTTTAGAAGAGAGAGGAGTAATTGAAAGTCACAGCACCCATCAGGAGGCTATGCACGTAGGTGTAGTTCTAGAAGCCTCTTCCAGCTCAGCTTTTGAAATCCCAAGTAGATTGTATCCAATTTAACATCTCCCTCTCTCAGAAATCAGACAAAAGCTCTGTACTGAACCAGGCAGTTCAATTTTGTCTTCTCGCAACCAGAACACTTACATTTTCCAAATTATAATACTGATTTGCTCAATGAAACGTCCAAGGGAACTCTCAGGAGGATGCCCTTGGCCTTCCTTCCCTTCCCCCATCAGCGTCTCCCTCAAGTCAGGCAAAGGCATATCCTGGAGCTGCAAATGCCATTAGTCCACAAGTCAATATTTGCTTTGCACACAGAGTCAGAAGAGAACTCCAGCCTCACAAACAAATACACAAATGAGCAAAGAGCAGCCACACACCCGACCAAGGGGGGCAGACAAGATGCAGAGAGCTCCTGTCCCTCACACCCTGACAGCCTGGCTTTGTAAAATATGCAGAATCCCACATAGACCCAGACACAGGCACTGGTTAAGGAGTCAATATGGTGTTAGTGAACCTGGCTCACCCCAAACTTCCTGTCTGAGGCTTAAAACCAAACCAGCCTCACACTGTTTTGGGTGTTGAGGAACATGTACAAATTCAGGCTGGAAGTGCTGAGGTGGCCTTCAGGCTTCCTCTCTACAACACAACTGGGAATGAAGAGCTGGGAACTTTTAACTACTACTCCTTGTAGTACTGGAAGTGAAGCAGAGATGCACCAGAAGCTTAGGGCAGGTCTCAAAAGGGGGATGAGAGACCTGGAGAGCAGCAAGGGGGAGGCCTGCAGAGCCAGGCAGGCAGGGGAGCTGCTGACAGGTTACACCACTGACTGCAGAGGCACCACCCAGGACTCCAGTGCTGCCCAGTTATCAACTGGGATCACATACTGACAGCAGGAATGTGGCAGGGCAAAGCGTTTCCTCCCAGCTGCCTCAGGGCACTAGAAGAGCAACAGAGACAGCAAAAAGTAAACTGGAACTCTGTGTCTCCTGCCATAAAGCACCTTGTAGATTCCTGCCCTCATTAGAAATCTAATTCTGTGCAGAAATGTAACTAAAAGATACTACTATGTAACAGTTCTGCTCCGTGCACTGCTCGGCGTCCAGCAATGCCTGCTGCGATAACAGAGAGAGCTCCGGTGGAGCTGAAGCTGCTGAGCTACATAAGCTATCAGTTTACACAAAAGGAACAAAACAAATAACTTGCAGTTTTGTTCCCACTGCATCTCCATTTTGAAAATAAGGATGTGAAAAAGTGGAATCCTGCTTCCTACCACTTATGCATTGGACAGACAGATCACAGAAGGACTTC
This sequence comes from Molothrus ater, assembly GCF_012460135.2. Taxonomy (NCBI): domain Eukaryota; kingdom Metazoa; phylum Chordata; class Aves; order Passeriformes; family Icteridae; genus Molothrus; species Molothrus ater. The sequence goes on from NC_050482.2 coordinate 49,482,624, forward strand.
CCGACCACAGTTCAATGAGTCAGCCTTGTCTCAGATACGCCCCTATATAACACCTGCTTATGGAGAATGCAGATATCCTACACATCAACAGATATTTTATTTCCAGAGCAGAACTGCCTTTTATTTACCTGGCTCCAAGGCAAAAAGCATGCCAGCTAAACATGAACTGCACTTCTATGGAGAACCTTTTGTTAGCCAAGACCCTTGGGATCAGAGGAAGAGGAGGAGTTTCCCCTTTCCCAGTACTCCCACTATTTGAGTGGTGGAAAGATATGTGACAGAAATAGAGAGTGCTCCTTGCAACTCACACAGGAGGATTACAGTCAAGTACAGAAACAACTGTTTTTGGGGTTTTCTATCTGCATCAAATGAAGTTAGAAAGAGAGGCCAGGATACAAACTCACAGGGTGTTAACTCTCACTGCACAGCAAAATTCTCCTTGCTTTCAACACAGGCAAGAAAACCTGTATGTGCCAAAAAAGGCAGGCCTGCAGTCACCCCAGTCTTCAAGGCTTAGGGTAAAGGCAATTCCTTGTTAAACACCATTATGCAAATATAAACCAAAGGTTTCTCATTAGTGTCTAAACACATCTTCTATGAGGGTTAAGTACTGCACAATACATGGGAATTTTCACCCAAATAAGCACAGTACCAAGGACCAAGGCACTTCTGCAGAGCTCTACAGAAATTTGTTTTCCCAAAAAATTTTCAGAAGTGTTGTTTACCTTCTGGTCCATTGCAAGACTGTAAGCCATGAGACGTCTGTGGAAAGCAATCAATCACAACTGTCCAGTTTCATTTGAATACAGAAACGTGAAAGAAAATATTCCTGGTAGAGATGTAGGGCTGTACCAACCAAAGAGAGGTTAAAAGACACTACTGACAGTTACTTAAAGTCAGGTATTACAAAGTCTTTTATATCACACCCCTGTCCTGAGTGGTGACAAGCACCATCACCAGCCCTGTAGGCTCACCCAGGTGGAAGTTTGATTCTCAAGCTGGTCTCATCCTACTGCTCCCAGTGACAATGGAACAAGGGCCTGAACAATGGCTCTTCCTTGATAGAGCCTCAGAGGATTGGCAGAGGTTTTGCTGTCATGGTTTGCTGTCACCTTGGTGAGGCACAGGAAAGGCTTGTTTCAGGTCACTCTCCTGCAGCTCCAGTATTCGCAAAAAAAGTCAGATTCACTTCACAGGACTCTAAGCAGGTCTTGTTTCATTTGGCTTCAGAAAATGGTTTTTAAGGCAAGTATATCCCACAGCATTCAAAACTTTTCCTTAAGGGCTTTGTCTTTACAGGAGTCAACTTTCTGAAGAGGTTAGTAACACTCAAACACCTCTCAGGACTGTTTGCAAAGCTCTTATCTAGCATGTCATGTTGGACTACTTAGATCTTGCTCCTGCAGAAATTTATGTGCACAGATAACTTAAGAGGAAAAAAAGCAAAATATACACGGATTGTTAACATTTGTAACAAAACAAGACAAAACCTCTGATATTTCCTGATTCTGTGAATCAGGAAGATTTCTTCTACAGAGAAAAAAAGAACTGTCAGGTTATGGACTTTCTTTCTATTCTCTGAATCATCAAATACTTCCCAGCCAGCACTTACTGGGCAGTAACAATGGTTCTTGTAGTCATACTAATACCAATTATTATGGTAATGCCCACCAGTTCTGTAAATGTTTGTGTGTTCCTCCCAACACTCTCTTCTCTTCACCTATCTCATAATACAAGCGTGCTTGCATTTCTTCCAGGGCGTTTTCCTTAAGTCAGGAACAAAATTGCTCTGTTACCAATGTAACTGGTTACACTCCAGTTTAAAAAAATTTGAGAGCTCCTCAAAGACAAAACAAATGTGGCAAGACAACATCCTTCTCTTCCCCACAGGGTGCCAACCGTAACACAGCTGACAAGTGGGATTTTCCACAGCACTCCCAGATACTCAGCCTGTGTAAGCTTTATGCATCAAAACCCTTGACCCTGGGATAAAAAGTGGCAGAGAAAGAAGTTTAGACAAGTCTTTGTGTGGCTGAGGACACAAACCTGAAGTACCAAAACATCTCAATCTCTTAAGGGACACTTAGGACACCACATCCACAACACAGAATGAAGCTGTTTGTTTACTTCCTCCTACTGGACAGTTGCAAATTCTCTGTATCTTATCCATTTGAATTAGGGTAGGATCTAGAATAGCCATTGTGATACAGATCACCAGCAAGGGTCACTGCTGATTTAGCTAGAAAAGCTGTAGGACCACATGCACCAAAATATAAAGCACCTCAACTTTACCACTGCAGATAAAGTTGCAATACTCCTTAGGATTTATTTTTTAAAAGTTTTTGCTGCTTCTGATGTGTTGGTGAGAAGTTTGCAATTAACAGCCAGGAAGAGGCATCATTCCAACCATTTCCAAAACAGTTACTGCCTCAAACACAGTATCACTGATTCCTTTGTCAAAGCATCCCAAATACCAAACATGGAAAACAATTTTGCAACACACAAATCAATTCGCCAAGAATGGGACTAAGACTGGCAGCTCTCACACAGATCTCTTAACCAATAATCTCTACTGCTACCATGTCACCTTAGGTAAGATATTAATTTTTAAAAGCCAAGTATTTTGATTATTGCCTGTCTTTTAATATCATCAAGGTTCTTTAGAACCTTATGGGAAAGTGACAGGTTAAATGCCCAGCAAAGAAGAAAAACCTAAACAACATTAGCAAAGACCCCTAAAACTGGAGAATTATTTCAGTCCTGAGCAAGCAGGTACTTTCCTCACCTCAATTCTATCATTCCCTGATCAGTGCAATTCCTCCAGAAATATGCCCCTCCTCTCTGCTGCCCCTCAGGAATTCCCTTCATCCTTCTTCAGAAGAAGAGTCACTATGAATGACATCTCCCTAAGAATATCAAACCACATTATCAAAATGTTATCATAAACAGGAATTAAAATAGTCAGTATTTGTCATTTCAATCTGTTAAATACAGAATGAACACTGTATTAACAAGACACAACCAGTCCCCACCCTGACCTCTTAAATTACATGCCATGCCTCTTCTCACCCTCTTCCTTCCCTTTTACTTTATGAATTCTCCAGAGTAGGAATTCAGCCTTCTTTTCTGCATAGGGACAGTCACACACACATTGTGTGGATCCAGAAATAAATAATGAAATTGAATTTTGTTCCAGGGGTTCTTTCCAGGCCACCACTCCAGACTCCATAGCAGCTGAAAAACTAACCTAGAATTCAGATTATCCAGCAAGCAACTATATCCTGATCAACAGCTCAGCAAAATCACAGCAGCGCCCCACTCCTGCTAGGCTGACAGTTCCTTCTTGAGTGATTTTAAGATCCAGTCTTGCACTACTAAAAACCCATTGATCTTAATTCCAGTAAGGCTGCTTCACTTTCCCGTCTATTTGCACTAAAGGATCCTCCATTTCCTCAAGGCACTGTTCTTCCTTTATTCCCACTTACCCCCATTAAAAAAAAAAAAAAAAAATCACAGCAAGCCATGAAGAGTAGGGCTGAGACATCATGAAGTAGGAAGCTGTGACATCACATAAAACCCCCACACACCAACACTGAAACTGACTTGTTTAGAAGGAAAGCACCTGCTTAAATTCAGCATCCCTCAAAAAAAAATTAGGAAGGAAGCAAAGCCACACATAGGAAATTTTTTCTGTCCCGCCCTTACCAGTTCTGTGAAGAGACATCAAGAGCCGTCCCGGAGCCCACAGCCACTGCCTGCAACGAGATTTAAATCCGCGTGACTGTGGCTCTTTGCTTCCTTGGATTTACATCAGCAGGTACGAAGAATTACATCTGCCTCCTGCTCTCCTTCTAACATTTATTACAGCTGACAATCACAGGGCCTGCAGCACGTCTATTTGTGCCCATTGCCTAGAGGATACTGCCATATTTCCATCTGTGTTTCGTGAGTGCTCCTTCCCCCCAGCCAGACAGGAGACAGACAGTCTCTCCTCCGGGGCACCTCCGAAAAGGCGCAGGCGTGCAGAGCAGCCGAGTATGGCAGAGCAGGACCCCCGGGAGTCGCAGCCAGGGGGGGCAGGAGAAGAGGCGGGTTAGAGGAGAGGCAGGTCCCGGGGAGCAGGGGGAGCGCAGCCGGGGGAAGCGGGGCGCAGGGAGAACGTGCCCCGGGCAGCGCAGACGGGGAAGCACAGTGTGAGTCACTCCCGGAGCCAGACCCTGCGTCAGCGCGGCCGGTGCGCGGAGCCTTCCTCGGGCCGGGGTCCCTCCCGGCTCCCCCGCCCCAGCCCGGCGAGCGGAGCCGCGGCCGCGCACCCCCACCCCGCACACGGCCCCGGCAGCGGGGCCGCCCCGGCGGCCTCGGCCCCCGCTCCGCCCGAGGGGCCAGCAGGGCAGGGGGGTGCCGGGGTGAGGCGTGCGCGGGGGGCGCCGCACAGGTGGCGCAGCCGCTGCTGGGGAGCGCCCCCGGCGCGGGGCTGAGAGCCCCGGGGGACGAAGGGCGGTCCCCGCCCGCCCCGGCACGCACCTGCCCCGGCACCCACCTGCTGCCGCCGCCGCCGCCGTCCCCTCAGGGCGGGCGCCCGGCCCCGACCCGGCGGCCCCACACGCCGCTGCCGGGGCGCATGCGCGGGAGGCGGGCGCGGCGCGCGGCGCGACGGGGGCTGTAGGCCGGGAAGGGAAGCGCGGCCCGGCGGGCGCGGAGAGGCGCCGGGATGGCCCCGCCGGGCACGGGCTGCAGGGACTTGCACCGAATAGCCCAAAGCGCGATCGGGCCTCACGACGCTGTCACGGAATCACAGAATCGATTAAGTTGGAAAAGCTCTCTGAGATCATGGAGCCCACGCTCTGAACGAACGCCACCATATCAAGCAGCCCATGGCACTGAGTGCCACGTCCAGTCTTTCCTTCAACACCTCCAGGGACGGTGACTCCACCACCCTGTCTAATCACCTTTTCTGTGAAATTCCTTTTAATGCCCAATCCGAATCGCCCCTGGTCCAGCTTAAGGCTATGCCTCTTGACCTGTTGCTGGTTGTCTGGGAGAAGAGGCTGACCCCCACCTGGCTACACCCTACTTCCAGGAAGTTGTAGGGAGTGACAATTCCCCTAAACATCCTTCTCTGCAGGATAAACACCAGCTCCCGCAGTTGCTCCTCATCAGATCTGTGCTCCAGACTCTTCACCAGCTTTGCTGCCCCTCTCTGGACTTGCTCCAGCACCTCACTGGCCTTTCTGAACTGAGGGGCTCAGAATTGGACACAGGACTCAAGGTGTGGCCTCACCAGTGCTCAGTACAGGGGGAGAATAAAAAGCTGAAAAGTTGAGAGCTGCTCCTGAAGCACTGCCTGCTGACCTCCTCCCAACACCCAAGCAGAGGGGAGAATTACGTCTCCGGCTGTTGCCACTGCCAGCTCTGCAGGAAAGTAGAAAGTCAGGTCCCAAACCGAGGAGTGGAAGTCTCCTAAAGGATTTGTTTATCATGCCAGTTTTCTAGGAGGATGACTTTTCCTCTGTACCACTGTTACTCATTTTAGAATTTCCGGGAAAGCAAATCCAATACCTCACAGCTGGCAGCCTCTACCTGACAAATATTATTTCCAATGATGAGAAAAGATACTGTTCCTCCTCTCCACACAGGGTTGGTAGGTTTTTTTTAAGGAGGAAAGAGGACCAAAAAATAAGGACTTACGCATCTGTCTGTTTTCTTTCTTGGCTATCGATTTGAGTAATAGCCTGAAAATGATGAGGGTTCAGTTAGAGTTATCCTTTTCAAACAGATGGCTAATTAAATGTTAATAGCACAAGCAAGCAAAATGTTTTAAACACCATCAAACTCGCAAATATTTGAGGCATTTTGAATGCCATATTCTAGGGGCAAGGTAAAGCCAGAGCAGTCTCGATGGAAGAAGATCACAGCCTGAAGCTTCCCACTGCTCTAAACTACTAAATAAAGACAAGCCTTACTAAAACATACAGTATTTTAAAAACCTCTTTCAACAATGATGATCTGAAGGACTGCAGGTAGCCTCTTTCAGTTAGTTCTGCTTTTTAAAATTCTCTTTAGCAACCACACTTCAAAAATCATCAAGTAATCCTTATCAAGTCACCTCTGAGGGTCTGAATAAATAAGAGGCCAGAGAGAGAGCTTTTCTACTGCACTGAAGCAGAAGAAATGCTCTGTGATGTAATAACACTGGAAGAAGAGGTAAGGGAATTATTCCAGATTAAGTCAAAGGGAAAAGAATTTGATCCACTACTGAATGTCCAGTAAAGCACAGACATTACAAAACGGATCATTCATGTCAGAAATAAGACTGAAGCTCTTAAACTTATCTGAAATTCAATGAATTCCAGTATCTTTTTCTTTCCCTATGAGACAAAGCTTGCAGTAGAGAGCAACTTTCACATGCCAGAGTCCACTTGCCACTCATTATCAAGCACCTACAGCCAAGGAACACAATCACAGCCAGAACACAATGACTGGTTTCTTATCAACACCTGTAAATACGATTTTCAGAAGCTACAGAGCCACAGCTACAGTATTAAACTAGGAAAGGAGCACTGAAGGAGCACCAGTTTGATGAGCCATGAAGTTCCATGGCCTCCCTCTCTCATTATTTCTAATGTTTTGGCCTCTTTGCTCCCCAAGTCACAGTACTCTGAAAGCCAGGACAAACTTCTCAAGTTTTGAGACACCTGTGGAGAAAGTTTCAGGGCATGGAAAGAAAGATGAAAATGGGAGTGGGCTCAGTTCCCCTTACCTCTGCTCTTCAACAAGTCAGTCCTACATGAATGTCAGGCAGCACCAGGCATTGCTCTTTAACAGCTGGCAGTGCTCTGTGAGGAACCAGTGAAGGTGCAGTGATAAAGTTACCTTGTCACAGCTGAGCGTTTCTCAGTAACTCAGCACACTATAGATGGAGGCTTGACCTCCATCAATAGTCAAAGACCTCCATCAAACAACAAACAAAGAATGAAAAGCCCATCTGGACTCAACGTGGCTGTATGCTCTGGGGGCTAAATGTACTGAAGAGCACCAAAATAACATGACACAGTAAATAGACCTGGGTCAATAAGGCTTTTATTATCTTCCTGTACCCACACACATTTGCAGACTATACCTAAAGTGCCAGTTCAACTTTCCCACCCATCTTGCTTTGGTATGGAATCAGCGCCGGTCTGACCTCCTCCTTCAGGAACTTGGCCACCTGTTCAAGATGAGAAAAATAAAATGAGGAAAAAGGACTTGCCTCCTCCTCCCCATTTGGACGTGCTTGTCTCACTGGGGTCTCTCTTTCACAAAGACACCCAACAGTCTGGTATGTCCAGGGTAAAAAGTGTGAAGCCACAGGGAAGAAAGACAAGAAAGCCAAGGAAATCAAAGGGGAAAAATGTGTCTGCCTTAGTAGTATGGCCAGAGTTATATAATATGTACACTCTGTAGCAAACAGTGTACATATTATATACAAAAGGAGGCAGGATTAAACTACACATTGCATTACAACCCACAGCCTCTTTCCACTACTTTACCTGTTGAGGAGCACGTCCAGTGAAGGAGGAGGGATCCAACAGGCTTTCGAGTTGTTTATGGATAGGGCTGAAGTAAGGATCAGCACGGACACGGGCAATGAAGTCATTATCGCCCCCTTCCTGTTTCACAACAGCTGCTGCTTGCTGAGAGAGAACACGAATTTTCTCATGGCAATCCTGTAGGTACAGGGAGAGGAAGATGGAAAAAGAAAAAAAGTCATTCCATTGCTATTGACAGCACATGTTCATCTCACCAACTTGGGTGGGAGGAAAAAATGTCTAAGTGTATTGCCCTGGACAGTGCAAAAAGAAGATGCAGTTTTGACTGCAGTGCTTTACATGCCACTGCATTAAAACAAGATTTTCTTCATCTTTTCACATCTGCCCTTTGAGGCTAAAACAGTCCGAATGTCACATACATTCTCTGCTGAACTATAATATAAACTAATGACATTGGAATAATTTATACTTCTTCAAATCTCCCAAGTACTCTTAGGAGTCATTCTAGGGTTTTGTTTTTTTTTTTTTTCCAACTGTAAATAATGTAAGCCTCTACAGATTTTGAAAAGGGAAAAGAAAAGAATCTGTCCAACTTAACAAGCAGTGAGACTTTGCAAATCATGGCCTACATAAGGATAGACTGAGGAAAAAAACCCATTCCTTTGGAATCAACTGGTAAGAATAAGGGAACCCAACTGTAGTCAGGTACCACCTGCAAAATCAGATATTGCCATGCTGGTCCTAAAATACAGCCATGTGACTGCATTTACAGCTATGCTGGAATCTTCTCCTTAAATGTATTGATCTTGATCAACAATAAGGACAAAAATAATCCTGCTTTCTCTATCCAAATGTCATTTTGCTTCACCACTGACCTGCCTCAGGTGAACACATCTATCTTTTGGATATTTAGGGGAGGGATCTGTTTAGTAGTGGGGAAAGGAACTGAGTTTCAGTGCTATGAGGTGGGAAAGCCTAGAAAATGTGCTGTTCCAAAGTTCCCGGCACACAAAACCAGAACATATGAATGTGAATATGAACACCTTCTACAAAGGTACTAAGCCCTATGGGTATGTAATTAAACAGCACCAGGAAGAAGGCAGGTCAACAAGAGACACAAATGAATCACAGAATGTGATTAGTCAGGAAGCTTACTCACTGACCCACTGACATCAGAAACACGGGGGGAAAAAAAAGGAAAAAATGATGTTTCCTGACTAATATAATGGGTGATTTGCCAGAAAACTGAAACCACATATATTCTGCTCAAAGCTTCTATCAAACCCTTCCATTATTCAAACACTTCCATTATTCTTGCAAGTTTCACTTCTATCCTTGATGTGGAAATAATCATAGAAGGAAAAATTATTATCTAAAAGGTAAATGAAAATAAGGTGTTTCATTAAGATGGAAATTTGATTATCAATTTTGACCTGAACTGTGAAATTAAATGATAAGAAAATATAATCTAATTGTGTCTGGGTTTATTTACTAAGAAAAATATTTAATTACAGCTTGCTTGAACACAGGAAGCTGAATGAAAGACTATAAACAAAGTGGTTAATATACTGTACTGAGTTAGGGAAGCATGACACATGAATGAGTGATTCAGAATGGTCTTGCTTTTTTTGTTAACAGTACTGATTCATCCTCTTTTAATTTATAAGGTAGCCAACTGCCAACATGTTCCATTTAAAGAAGCCTGGCCTGTGTTCCAAGTTCCTTCAAACACTTAAAAAAGGAAAACGCCTACTAGTATCAAACATAGGTCTCCCTCTTCTCCAGCACAGCCAGCCAGATTAGCTCAAACACACAGTGTTCCTAACAGAACACAGGGATCTCTACAAGTGCTCTCCCCTCAGAGAGCAGAGCCTGGCTTTGCAGCACCAGTGCAATACTAATAACTCTGTGGGAGCAGGTGAAGAGTGGAGAAAGGTGTGGTAGGACAAGAGCCCAGATACATTTGTTTCTCAGGAGACAAACATCAGGCTGTAAACAAAGGTAATTTGGACACTTCATTTGTACCTGACGATTGCCCCCAGCCTTCACCATTGCCATGATTATATTCTCTGTGGCCATGAACGGCAGCTCCTGCCGGATCCTTCTCTCAATCACCTTAAAAACAGACACACACAAAAAAAAAAAAAAAAAGGAAAAAAGAAACAGCATTATAGAAAGACTATAGGCGACTGAAAACTTTGCAGTGAAGATTTTTTCCTCTCCCCTTGAATCTCTGGGACTGGGCAATGGTGACAGAATCACAGAAAAGTTTGGGTTGGAAGGGACCTTTAAAGGCCATCTAGTTCAACCACCTGCAATGAAATCTTCAATTAGATCAGGTTGCTCAGAGCCCTGTCCAACCTCATGCTGAATGTTTCCAGTGAGGGGGCATCCACCATCTCTCTGGGCAACCTATTCTAGTGTTTCACCACCTTCTTTGTAATAAAATTTCTTTCCTATATCATCTGAATTGTCCCTCTGTCAGTTTAAAACCATTGCCCCTCGTCCTATTATAACAGGCCCTGATAAAAAATTTGTCCCTGTGATGCAAAGACACATTGTCATTTTGAACTTAGCTCTGGAAATCCAGATATTGAAGTTGATAATACTTAGAAGCCATATCTTGTACGAGACATTAGTTTGGAAAAGATGTCCAATAGTTTTTTTTAATCTGTACTAAGTTCCAGGACTGGATGAGATCTGTATAGACAGTATCATTCACTGCTAAGTTCTACAGATCTGTTCTGTAATTCAGGGAAAAATATCCTCTGTAACAACGTTTTGTATTTACTCTGCTTTGGCCTCACAAGAGGCCCCTAACGTATGTCCTACGACAGTGAGAATATGGCAAGAATAGGGCAAAATTCAGAAACCATTTGAACTAACATAAAAATGTAATTCTTGAGTGGGAGCATTTTTGTACACTTTGGCATAGTTGGAGCATTACCAAGGAGGTCCATTATCTCCTGCTTTACCTTTGGATACACCACAAGTCCCTCGGAGACATTCTGCAGTGTACTCAGAATGATGTCAGCTGTGAGGAAAGCCTCAGCCAGACAGACGCGCCTATGAGACACACATACCCAGAACCCTGGTCAGCAACAAAGCCATATTCCAGTCACCTCAGATCCTTCAGCTTCTGTAAGTAATGCTCTAAATAGCATCACTGTGGCCTAACACTGGAGCTATTCTCTTTTTTTTTTTTTTTTTTTTTCTTTTTGGACAGTAGAGACGGAGAGGGAAAAGGGTGAAGGCAGACATAGAAAGCTCCAAGATAATTCAGTGCTTACACAGATAGGAAACAGGGCAGAAATCTACAGGATCTTTCCCTATGTGCCCCTATGTGTTCTTTGCTGAAGTGTCTACTACTGATCCTACCCTCCTGCTGCATGCTCATGCTGTGCCTGGCTGTGCTCAGGGGAATTTCCAAGGGGATCCATGCATTTGGTGAGGGCTTCCTCCAAGAAACCAGCTCCTGGCCACAAAGGAGGCTCCTGACAAAAAGCAAAGGAGGGAAACAAGAGGAGTAGTGGGGCCTGAGCTGTATCAGGCAAAATGCTCTGCATCATAATGCAGCAAACATAGCATCATACATCTGTGACAGCAGGGCCTGGCCCATCCTAAACTGTCATCTTTTAAAATATCCAAGTTCTTGAACCTTGTGCTACATCTAAGCCCTCCAATTCTATCACAGTGCCTTAAAACAACTTTGCTGGATTGTAGATTGATTGAACTTTCTCTGGCTTGTTCTCCTTCAAGACACCATAGCTTTAACAAGAGCACAGATTTTTCTATTTGGTTAATGAAGTGGACAGATTAGTCTTTCTATTAGATGAGATGAAAATAAACACACCATATCAACCAGTATGCAATTTCTTAAATTTACATTGTTTTCTGCTGCCTATGCATCTCTTTTTTTAATGAGACTAGGAGCTGTGGAGTAAGGTCCCCCTGGGAAAAAATCTTCTATTTTTTCACAAAATGTTATGCAGGTATTATGTTTGTGGGGACATTTTAAAAATAACATTCTTGTCAGCAATCTTAACACTAATCTAGCATTAATTAAGCCAAAACTGCTGCTGTTCATTGTCTCACAGGTGCCATACCTTAGAAGTCTAGAGATTTCTAAGATTCTAAGAGATCAAATTCTGCAACAGAATATGACTTTGAAACTAAAATATTTCAAAGGTAGGCATGAGCTTTATGCAGATTTAGTACCAAATAAAAGATGGAAGCATTGAACTTAATTGCTGTAATTTACTTGATAATAATTGTAGATAACTTCTGCTCAGCTCAAAATAGTTGTAATGAAGAATTATAAAACAAAGCAAAATTTGCTGAGCAATATCCTAAAGACCTGCACATATTTTCATGAAACTTTTAAAAGAGTAGAGTTGTGCTCTTTCTCCAGGATCTGACTACTCCTTGTAAAGAATATTTTTCAAAATTAAAATATGCTTTTTTTTAGATTATTTGGAGGGTTAAGGTATTGGACTATTCTCCAAAACATGAAAAAAAAAAAAAAGCAGGGTCAAAAAACTGCATCCAAAATAAGGAGGAGAGTTTGAGAAATGTGAGTACTGTAATACTGTGCTATTGAAACAGGAAGACTATGAAAGCAATTTATTACCCTGGCTTCTGTATCCCTCCCTTTCACTGCTGGTTTACTTTACAAAAGATCTTGACATTAAAAAGAACCTAACAGTTTCTACCTGATGGTACAGAGGAAGCCAGTTTGTAGTCTCTAGGTTCTATTGAGACTGCTTTTTGTCAAGTTGGTATCTTGTGGATTTAGTTTAAAGGCAGTATTTTCTAAGAGGCCAGAGGAGCTTTCTGCACAAGGCCACCTGGAGAGCCCAGTGTGAACAGACCTGTTGGCACTGTCATCCAGCGTTCTCTCAAACCACTGCACGGCGGCCGTTTGCAGGGGATCCATCACCAGCGTCATCAGGTGCCGCGCGAGGCTGCAGCAGCGCTCTGAGCGCATCGGGTTCCTCTTGTAGGGCATTGCACTCGAGCCTGGCAAAGCAGGAACAGGGATGCCAACAGGGCAACAGAAGGGGTGCTGCATTAGGGGAGAAGAGATGAAGGTCCTCCCCCAGGAAAGGAAAATGTGTCAGGAATCATAGTGTCACTATAGGACACGAAACAACACGAGCACACACACCGCTGCTCTCAAGGTGAAGAAAAAGGGAAGTTTATTTTCTGACTCTAACATTTATAGTTTTCTAAAAGTGACAGTGGACTGGAAGGTGAAAGTGCCACCTCTCCAATGACACTGGACAAACTAACAGTCTATCAAATTTCTCTTCTTCCATAAAAGAATGCAAAACAATAAGTTATTTACAGAAAGTGTGTGAGAAAATTTGTTACAAGAATGTAAACATCAGAAAGCTAAAAATCTTAAAAAATCAGGGCAACATCATAGTTTTGACTAAAGCCTCAAAATACAACAATTTTCTATAATAACAAAAATGACACCACCATTTCCCCCTTCAGATCAGAAACATCTAAATGTGGGCAAAGAAAAAGTGAGATGACATTTTTGCAGTTCTGCAGAACAGGAGTACTACCACAAAAAAGGGACAAATAGTTTACTTTTTAATGTAGTATTTAGCACCATCTCTCTAGGCTACCCATGGCAATCTTAGCAGTGTTGGAGCCTCCATCTGCTCAGTAATACTGTCCTTCAAAGTCAGATGCTTACAGTGCTGCTTGTTGCTCTAGTGAATGGGTATTAAAATCATCCTCAGATCCAGGTCTGCCTCTCTAGGCAATGGGACACACATGGCTACTCCTCTTCTCCCCACAAACACAGGGAGTGCAAAAATACAAATCTGATTTTGATTACCTAATATCCAGAAACCTTTAGGTAAGGTGTTTTTTCTTTTTCCTTCCCCCTCCCCTCCTTTCTTTTTCTTTTAAAAGGATTGAAAATACTAACGATGTCAACTCCAGTTAATTTAAAGCAAATTCTGTCAGCGACATTTCTAAGTTTCTTTAAAAGGCCACACCAACATAAATGAAAAGACACATACACCAACCTAGGAAAACTCTCTCATCCCTTACCAATCTGGTCTTTCTCAAAAGGCTCCTCTATCTCCTTCAGGTTGGCCAAAAGACGAATGTCGGTGCAAATCTAGAAAGCAAGCATGAGAAATTAAAGAAACAGAACCAAACTGACACCCACCAATGTATCTTAGTGTTTGTGCTCTTGGAGAATCTTTGCATCTATGGGCAAGAAATAAACTAGGGGCAGTGGAAAATTTGACAAAAAAATTGATACTGCAATCATACTGCCAGGCCTAAAAGTGTTTGTCAAGACAACACAGAAAACAGCATGTCCACTGGATTGGATGGGAACTGGACTCCAGCAAGGGCAAATGTTTGCAGGGAATGGAAGACAGATCAGAAGAGAACACAGAAAACGCACAACAAACTTGCACAGTGATTTGCAAACACAGATAATGTGTGCTTACTGAACTGGGAAAAAAACCAAAACAGAAGAAAATACCACAGATCACTTTAGCCCAAGAGGAGGAAGAAGGAGGGAACAGAGATAAATCAATGAAAAGAATCCACAAGGACAGAGAGAAGAACACCATTATCAGAAAGGCAATTAACTAGGAGGAAATGGTGAAATTTAAGAACTCATACACCACTAGGAAAGACATTTACTCTAATTGGATCAATTTAGCGTAGATTAGACTAATATCTGGTGTGGGAGTTGTTAACCCATTTTAGAATCTGCTCAGTTAACTTGCTTTATTTGTCACTGGTTTTAAGATCTTTGAGATTTGAGTATCAGGCGTGTACCCAGCAGTGAATTTTCATGACCACAAAGAAGACAGCTGAACAAGGAACACCACTATTTATTAAGCAGAGCATTCTGCACCAAAGCACCTTCTCTTGAAGATCTGAAACATTTGTCCCTCTTCCCAATGTATAGAACTAGGGTGCTCACCTTGTGTATAGAAGCCCCCAGACTGGCCAACACGGCCAGGACTCCAATATCCACCTTGCGACTGTAGGTCTGCCCAGTGACCATGTAAGCCCTAGAAATAAGCACAGGAATTGAGTGTTCCAGGCAGACACAAGACTACTGCAAGACTTTGAGCAAGCAGTGACGTGGCTCTTGAAGTGGAGGGCTGTCATTCTGCTGGGATGAGAACAACTTTGGGTTCAGGCTGTCAATTTCTTGGGGCAGCATGCAGGTGCGAGAGAGGTAAACAGAGGAAAAGGGACAGCTGTGCTTTGACAGGGAGACAAGAAGAAGTGGCCGATTTACGAGGTGAAGTTTCATGCAGGAAAATGCAACTGGGAATGGAAGATGGCAAGGGGGAATAAGTGAACAGCAGCACAGATGTTGGTTTGGCAGCCAGGGGAATCTGGGCCAACACTACCAGCAGGAGTCACACACTGCTAAGAATGTGTGTTACATACCGCTTGAATCCTGCCTTCTCAGTCACTAATCTGTCCAGTTCTTCAACCTTGGGGTGAAGTGAAAAAAAACCAGAGCTCAAAATACAACGCAGCAAGGTCAGCAAGAGCAAAAATGGTCTTTGGTTTTCTCAGTTTACTGTCAAAAAATCTTCTACTTTCTGGGAAATATCCCATCCCAAATGCTGCTTACTTTCACAGAGCCTTGTCAATGAGCCCCAGAGGGATCAGGGTGACTTCGTAAATTTAATGCGAGAATCTCAATGTTCCCTCAAAGAAAGCAGCATTCCAGAGCAGAAAATTGCCAAGACTGTATGTCTGCACCCTGGGCTGTCTGACGTACTTTACTGTGGTCTCCCTCAAAGAGCTGCAAGAAGCTGGCTTGAGTGCCAGTGGTGCCTTTCACCCCCCGGAAGCGCAGGTCATCCCGAGCCCGCTCCAGGTTCTGCAGGTCCATGCACAAGTCTTGAATCCACAAGCAGCAGCGCTTCCCCACAGTGGTGAGCTGGGCAGGTCTGAAAACAATCAAGAACACAACATGACTCATTGAGGATTTGCCCAAGCACCACACTTCACTGCTGAGCCTGCCATTAAAAGTTCCCTACAGATTCAGCTCTATTGACTCATTTGAGCAGAAATTAACAGCATTTGGCTTAGGCAGAAGGATGTACCAATGTCAGCAGTAAATGGTACTGAAGATGTAATAATTTCTTTCAGGGATTAGATGGAATTACAGTACCAGAAAACAGCAATTCTGTGTTCAAGTGCCAGGCGGGTGCCCCCTGCCGGCGTGCAGGGGCTGTGCCAGACTGGGGGTGCATCCGTCCCCCACCCAATTCTGCTCACCCAGGGCATGGGGGGCATCCTGGCTGACTTACAGCACGGGTGTGAACTTCTCAGCACAGAGACATCTGCATTCACTTTGTGATTTTAAATGATTCCTCTCAGGAAACTTTCCTTTTTATTTATAAAAATGTGCTCCTCAGCCTCTGGGCAAACACACAAACAATGCTGTCAGCCAACACTTCTCGTAAGACCTCTACCTTGTAATAACTAACTGCAAGCTTCAGCTACACTTCAGTCCTCCTGAAAATGCTTTGAGGTAAAAACAGGGGTGTTTCTGGAAATCGCTTTCCAGAAAGTGAAATATTTCAAATTATCCACATGAACTCCGAAGAAAACCTCTATACTACTTCAAAAAGCCATACACACATGAACAATGTGCTCCTGATTAAGCTCAGACTTAATAAAAAGGAAGCTTGTAAGATCTGGAAGCAGGGACAGGCGATCCAGGAGGAATACAAAGAAACTATTCAACACTGCAGAGACGGGACAAGGAAAGCCAAAACCCACCTAGATGAATTTAGTATGGGATGTGAAAGGCAACAAGACAGGCCTCTGCAAGTACATGAGCAGGAAAAGGGAAGGCTACGGAAAACATGGATGTGATTGTGAATGGAGTAAAGGCCCTGCTGACAAACGATACAGAAAAGGCTGAGACATCAATTATGATTTCACCTTGTATACACTTCTTGAACACTCCTCTGTCCTCTCTCCAAAAGCCCAAATAAAACTAACACAGATATTCCTCCAAAAAGCTGTAGATACAGAGAGCTGTAGGACTAGAGCTGATGGAACCAACACTGCATATACAGCAAGATGATAAATCAGAGATCTGATGCTTTCACTTTCCTTTGGGAGAAAGGTTCAAGTGTCAGACATCGAGTCTGACACGACCTGTGCTTAATTTCTCTGCCTTTGCTGCTCCATATCACTGGGGTAGAAGACCCAGGCTTAGCTCATGGCATAATTTAATGCTTCTGAAAACAGTCTTCATGAAGCAGGAGATTAAACTACCGCAAGAACAGAACCACCCAGATCTCATTATCCTTTGACTCAGCATCTGTAGTAACAAGTAGCCATTAACAAAACTTTCTAGGCTGCAGCAGAAAATAACTTAAAGAAAAACAAAGAAAATCTGACTGGAAGACAGGCTTACTGCAATTCCCAGTCATGCTTTTTTGAAACAGCCCAGAACATGCACATCTGTGTTTTCCTGGAAGTCATCCTCTATTTGTAGCTGCGTTGAAGCAATTGCTGACAGCTAGTCAAAGCAACAGTCCAATTTCCTGAACAAGCCTGGAGTCAGGCACATATGCCTTTTCTGAACCATCAACTGGTCAGAAATGGGAAAAAGGATGGCAAAAGAGCAGTGCCAGGTCAACTTAATCAAAGCACAGACAACAAAAAGAAAGCAAAGGCTGATGGCTACTTACTGGTAGTGAGTGAAGCCCAAAGCAGGCATGTCAGCATACTTCTCAGCAAAGTCGGCCAGCCGGCTGATCACCCTTGCGAGCTGGTGGAAGCAGGAAGGATAGAAAAGAGGTGGAATAAGAGAGGAAAAAACCCCAAACAACACAGAAGTTCACATGCTTAAGCACAATATTGTGAGAAAAAGGGGAGGGAAACCACTGTGCAGGAAGGGACCTTGAGGGGCAACTCTGCAGGCCCCTCTAAATGTAGAATATGGCGTGTTTCAGTTTTTAAGGGCATGCATGCAATTTCTGCTTGCTACAAAACTCAATCAAGAGCTCACACAAGTCATTGGATTTGAGCTCAAACTAGTCTAATCTTCATGCCCAACCCAATCCTGCAGTTGGTTCATCCTTGGGTATTTTCTTTATTCCTAGAACTGGTCAGAAATAAAGCTGCTTGGGCTATAACTGACACATGTACAATCCAGGGCAAATTGGATGCCAACTCATTCAAGGTCAGATTGGCACCACTGCACTACACTCCTACTATATCTGACCTCAGAAAAATGTTTTATATAGTTTCTTGAATGCTGACAGACTCCTAGGAATATAGCTAAGGATAAGACTAAGATAATCCTGAAAGCAATACAGCTCTATTGCTATGTAGTACCTGTGGCACAGATAAACAAGGAGCTGCTTATAATTCCCACTGTGAGCCAAAAAGCTCTGGGAAAACACTTGAGAAAGGAAAGAAAGGGAACTTCACTTTTTTGAGAACAACCCAGACAGACAACTCCTCCTAGTTTCCCACAAAGTTTTAGGAAAATCCAGTTAAACACAGGACATGAATGCTCCCCATTTCTGAGACACTGCAGAACCACCTTCTCACCTTGGGCAGCAGGAGGTTAAACCCATCACGGAGGACAATCAAATCCTGCAAGAAGCAAAGAAACGAACTTTGGGCCATGTTTAAAGGATCAGACATAACCATTTCTCTCAGAGATGACACGGATGATTCAAAAGTTTCCTCTTAAATGATTTGCTTTCCTTCTTATAACAGAGGTTGCACTGCACTTGCTTATGACAAATATGCTGGATCCACCATTGCTGCTTTTATATGGTCCATGGAAAGTCATAAGTGGTGGAAGACCTGATTCCACCAAGTACCTATGAATGATTATTTTGAGGTCTTGGGACTGCCCATGGAATGACAGACTAAATCATATGGTCCCAAGTGGAAAATACAGGCACTGTAGGCTAAAGACAGCAGAAAAGTAAGTGGGCTGATGAGGCACCAGTTGTCCTTTACTCCTTCTTTTGAAACTGAGGTACAGCTGGGCAAGGTGTCACAAGGAAGATGGTATTATCCAAAAGCTAAACAGGTTTGCAAAGGAGTAGAGAAAAAATAATCACAGAGCAGCTTCTCATGCAACAAAAGCAGCTGTGAAGTTGCAATGGCTTGAACAGTGGAACAGCAACATATACTGAGATATAAGGCTTCAGTTTGCTCTCTGTTGTAGATGAGGTTCTTCACAAGTATTTTACAGCTCTGTAGAATGGTAGTACTTCCTTTTAACTTAACACACTGATCCATTCTCTTCACTACTGAAAGGCTTGTTTTCCCCTGAATTACGCAGGGGTTCCAAGTAGCAACTGAAAGCTCATGGACCTTGTTCTGCAAGTCAGTGAACTCTTGTCACAGGGGTGTAACTGATAAATCACACAGTTCACATGTTTCTTCATGCATTTGCAACTCCCCTCTTATCTCCTTGAATATTTGACATGCAAGCAGAGGTTAGGGAACAGTTTCCAGATAAATTTTACTTCACATCAGAAGAAAGAAGGCAGCTGGAGCTTGCTTTCCTAGGGTAGCCATGCTAAAGAACTGAACTAACTTCAACAGTAAAATGAACAAAAATGACTGAAAAATCCACGTAATATTTTATAAAGAGCTATAAAATAAACAAATGTAGCTTTGTTTAACCCAGCTCTGCAGGCAGGGAACTGGAAATGCACTATTACCGTGTTATCCCCTACGTAGCAGGAGGTTGCTCCAAGATGGATGATGGCTGCAGCTTTTGGACAGCAGTGGGCAAAGGTG
Source organism: Molothrus ater (assembly GCF_012460135.2). Taxonomy (NCBI): domain Eukaryota; kingdom Metazoa; phylum Chordata; class Aves; order Passeriformes; family Icteridae; genus Molothrus; species Molothrus ater. The sequence continues at coordinate 49,501,949 of NC_050482.2, forward strand.
TGCACGTGGGCCATCACATCGTGACGCAGCTTCTTCTCCTCCTCCGCTGCCATCTTGAAATCAATGTTGTCCAGATTTGCTTCCATCTCCCGTATCTGCTCATCTGTGATTGAAAGCCCAAGTGACTGCAAGGGGAAAAGAACTTTCATTGCATTTTCTCTTTACCAACAAATGGAGTCAGAAGCTGTTTAAGTAATTTAGTCCCGTCTGACATCTCCCAGAAGTGTGACAATTTGGTATAAGCGAGCTGTAACAGCAAATGCTTTCATTCTAGGGCTCTCCAGCCTTTTCCAATAGGACAGGACAGTGTTCATTCTCAGATGCTCCTCTTGGGCTTCATACCTTCCTCAATCATGTAACATTCCCGTGAAAACTACAAAAATTAAAGTACATGGGGAAAAGTGATATAAAAATAGTATAGTTTGAACTTCTTTTAATGAAGTTTACCTTTTGGTTAAAGAAAAGTCCAGCTAACATGCGACTAATAGCTTGTGTCAGGAAAAACTCTCTGGACCACAACTAAACCTACACAACTATAAACTGGGGGCTTAAAACATACAGAAAGGTGTATATGTTTTATATGTTTGTACCTTTTCAAAAGTCCTGTAGTACCTCATCTCAGACTGAATATGAAACCTTGTGAAATCAGTTGATCTGGCAGAAGGAGATGAACGCTCCTAGTTCATATTCAAAACTAATTGCTAGAGCTTTTTAGCAAGCTGACTTAAAAACAAAGATATCCAACCACAGATTATACACTGGTGCAATCCACTAAGATGAGAAAAATGTCTTTTTGTGATACTGAGAAATTAAAAGTCTCACAGTGAACTTGGTATTACTGCCTTTTCCAAATTAAAATACTATTGTTCTGTGCAAGAGTGATGAGAAATCATCAACCAGGAGGCTTCCAGGATTCAAAGAATTTAAAAAACTGGTTCTGTTCAGAATCAAACTGACTGAAAAAATGGTTTGCAGATATGGAACCTGGAACTGAGTAAGACAGCAAGTGAAGCAGATGTGTTCTCAAGGACCTCATCAGATAATTAGTACCCAGACTTACACTGCCACAAGTATATACATACCCATGAGTGTCCAGCTAAATGGGGAAAGGCACCTGGCCCCAGACTGCTGCCTTTGAGGTGCACTGGTATAGACTGCAACTGCCTAAAAGCACAGGCAGCTCAGCAGGCAATGATTCTTGTGCCAAGATTAAAATCTCATGCCTTGCTCAGACATCCGTGATCCTCTGGGAAAAGCTGACCACGGTACACAGTCACACAGAGAGGAAAGGAATAACCTCCCAAAAGTGACAACTTGACATAGAACACGTGCAAGCTAGGGTAGTGCCAAGACAAATGATGTTCTCATCTGTCCACAAACATGTGAGTCTCTTCCCTATGAGTTTTTGCTGATACTGACAGTACCTCGGGAAGAAAACAAACATCCTTCAAACCCGTGTACCTAAGAAAACCAAGTAGGAAAACTACATAAGGAAGAACACAAGGTTTTTCCCCAAAGCACCACGGCTCAGTGAAGTCAGTGATGAGCTTTCTGGACTGTGCTTTTAGGGTGTCATTCTTCTGAGACTGTCCCAGTATTTTGATGTGCCACTCTAACAGCTCTGACTGCTCATCACTTTTCCTAAAGGACGGGGCAGAACAGGCAGATGATGTGGCACAGCTCCTGCACACAGAATGAGAACACCGTGTTGTCCATCACATAAAGAACATGTGACAGAAAAACAATGAAACCTAAACTGGACAGAAAAAACAGATGGAGGGTTACTAAAGAAAGAGAGAAAACATTTATATTTCCTATGTGCAAAACATATTTTAAGTCACTTTGATGCTGCAGGATGTCAAAGCTACTTCTACGAAAAGGGAGAACTCCAAGAAATTTGTACTTGACTTTCTGGTAAAATTAAGTCAAGAGTTCAAGATAAAAAGTGTTAACAGAAGAATCGTAACACAAAGGAATTTATGCAAAAAATTAAACTAGTGTTTTGGGATGGGTATAAATTCAGACACCTCAGCTCTTAACCCAAATTTTAAATACTGTCAATTGGGAAAAATAAGTTTTTCTTACTAATCCCACACTTTGCTAAGCCTGCTCTTTCAAACTCCTGCCTGCTGAAAGGAGCAAAACACTGTATAGACTTTCTGCCAAATTCAGTTCCTACTGAAATAATTCTTTCATTCTTATCTCACATACTCCAAGTGGACCACTTGAAAATTTCACTTATTAAGTAGAGTGAATATTGAAGCCATCTGCCCGGCCCTACACTTTACCTAAAATTTTATCACTAAGCTGCATGTCTTCTGTCTTACTACTCCCTGCAACTTTAAGAAAACCTATGATTAGACCTTCCTAGATCTGATTTGTCAGAAGACAAAAGGAAGTATTGCCCAGAGTTCATTTGTTACTGTTTGGTTTTTAATGTATCTGAAAAGATAAGCTATGTATCTTCAAAAACAAGCAACACATTAATATCTTGGAAGTGAGGACATGTGCTGCAGTAAATTGCCACAGTTCATTTATTACCTGGTATTTGAGTGGGTATTCTTTTTCATAGAAATACTATGCATCTTCTACAAGGAGCCTAAAGAAACTGTTAGTATGTGTAACTAACTGACCACTGACAGAGATAACAGGTGCTGGAAGTAGCTGACTCTCCCTTCTTTTTAGTCCAGAGCTGACATTAGATTACAAGCTGTTCTGGAATGAGGAGCCAGATAAAAATAGTAGTCTCCTCTTCCCACTATGAAAAGAGAGCTCAAGAAGTTGTAAGACCTATCTCTACTTTCTGGGAACAAAAGTCTGGGGCGGCAATGGGAGGCAGAGCAAGGGCCAATAAATGGGGTAGCCCGGAATTCAGGGCTTGGGAATGGAAACCTAAAAGCCCCATACTGGTTCTTCCAAGCAGATTGTTTTCTCCTATTGGGCAACTCACATATTCTGCTCTCGAACAGAAGTAAAAGTGATGATTACTTGATGGAATCAATACAACAATGTTTAAATTGTCATGCTTTGAACATGCAAAGCTCCTCAAGCATGCATTCATAGCATGGACACTTTCTGCGCCAGATGAGATTTGTAGCTTTCTCACTCAAGCATCTGAACTGCGACAAAATCAGGCATGCAGTACTTTGGAAAGTGACTCCTATTTAGCACAGCTGTATAATTGCATCTTCAGGTTCTGAAACATCACATTTGGTCCAGGATATTATTGACAATGCTGTGTAGCGATACTATCCTTGCATGGAGAAGGAACATGGTAATGACATTGTGCACTGTAATGACATTCTCCAGCATGGCGCTTCTCTGCCTTTGCACTCACAGTAACAGCCAGACCTAGAGCTTGAATTGCTTCTAACAATCCCAGGGCTTTGAAAAGAGAAATTGGACTCCCTACAAAACAAATAGGCTCCTATTGAGTCTGAAAGCTAAAGCCTTTGACTGTCAAAAACCTGGTAGGAGTCACAAGGAATCAAGTCAGGTGCAACTTAAAAATTGTCTTAATTAAGATGTAATAATAGCTGTACATGTATCCCTTTTCAGGACCAGAGTCAAAGTCAAAAAGTTTAGCTTTAAGTGCACATTAAAAAAGTCATCTTCATGTCTTCTACTAACACAACAGCATGCAATCATATGGACATACTCTGGACAACTCATACTCAGTTGTTGCTTCCTAATACTTGAATTAATAATACACACTACCCATTTTTTTTTTTTTTTTTTTTTTTTTTTTTTTTTTTTGTGGCACTCAGCCTACCAGAAACATCACAAGTACTTGCGGGGTAAATGTACTGCTCACTTTGGCCAAAAGTAAACTTATCTCGGAAAAAAAGGGCTATCTGACAACAACTGGCCACAGATGCAGGGGGTGGTCCGGCTGGCACGGACAGACAGCCATCGGATTGAATGGACAGTGCACCTCACCCGTCACACCTCCTGGAAAGCAAACAGCTGAGCGCTGGGGAAGGACACCGTTGTTTACTCAAAGGCAACCCCTCACCAAAAATTGCTTAGCAGAGCTTTTACAAAACCAATTTTACAGCGAAGGCAAAAGTGCAAGGGGGAGGGTAGGAGGGGAGAAGAAATGATTTGCTGAGGGGCGACAGGAGGGATTGTGTACAGAGGGCTGGATAACCCTGAACTCGCAGAGCCCCCACCCCTCGCAGAGCCCCTTTGCTCCCCGGAACGCGCCGAAGGGGCGCCTGCAAAGTTACTCGGGTCGGTTTCCCGACGATAGCTCCGGGAAGGTACGGCCGATTCCCGGGCCCTCATCCGCCAGAGCCCTTAAGGGAATGGGGACGCGAAGACGTCCCGGCAGCGCTCTCCCCCCGCCCCGGGCCGCTCTGCCCTCAGCGCCCGTCCCGCCGTTACCTTCTCAGCCTGGGCGAGGTAGAGCCAGAGGCGGCGCCAGGTGCTGAACTTCTTCCTCTCGCTGAAGTTGTAGGCCATCTCGGCGCTGGCGTAGCGCGACACCAGCGGGGAGCGGTACCGCGCCATCACGTCCTGCTCCTCTGCGGGGGCCGCCATGGCAGCAGCGGCGGCAGCAGTACGGGACAGCAGCGGCAGCGGTAAGGCACGGCAGCGCAGCGGTAAGGCACGGCAGCGGCAGCGGCGCGGCCCGCGGGATAAGGGCGGGCGGAGGCCCCGCCCCGCGCCCTCAGCGCGCCCGCCCCGCCCCGCCCCGAGCCCGCGGCGGGCCCGGCGCCCCCCCGCGCCCGGAGGCCAAAGCGGCCCCAGGGACCCCGACACGGCCGCGGGACACAAAACGTGCACAAAACACGAGCTTTAAATGCTTAGCAGCCAAACACATTTATTAGTATTTTTTTTCTTTTTTTCCAGGAACCCAAAAATAGTTTGTAGTTATAATGTAAGCAACTGAGTTGCACATAATACAATCATATCTTTCAAAAAAACAAACAAACAAAAAAAAAAAACAAACCAAAAAAAAAAACCAAAACGAAGAAAACAAAAAACCAAAAAAGCTGTTTAAAAGCCCAAAAAAAAAACCTTCAGAAAACTTATATATAAGTATTACACCATCTCTCAGTTTCAATGAAATGACGACGACTTAATTCTTTATTACTCTTAACTTGTCACACTCCAATAAAACGTCACCCTTTTGTTTGTTTTTTTTCTTTTTTTTTTCCTTTTTTTTTTTCTAAATCCAGCATGAGAAATACAGTACCTGCTATGGCAAAAATACACATAAAATGCAACATTTCAGCTTATTTGTACATTAGTAGAGTTTAAACATTTTATTGGTTTTTTTTTTCTTTTTAAGTGAACCAGTGATCTTAAGTACCACTATACTAAAAGTAAAATAAAAATATAGAAAAGGAGGAAAAGGGGGCAGCCAGCCTTACAAGAGCACCTTCTAAAGTGCTGAGTTTCTGTGTCCATGGAAAACCCTTAGGAAGTTCAAACATTTCTGAGAACATGGGATGGAAATTAAGATGAAACCTGGATATGCAAGACATTGCGTCATCTCCTCTACATTCTCCCCATTTGTCCTGTAATTTTCCTTACTGCACACTATAGAAAGGGGGGAGAAACCAGAACTAGGTAAGAGTTTAGTAAAGGAAGCCATTTCAAGTATAAGAAAAAAAATAAACACTTACAGGTAACTTGCAAATAGCATCAATATACACACAGCCACTATTTTTATTATTACAATGTCTGCTTCTGGGGGACAGTGTTTCAGGCAAGAGGACTTTAGCTGTACCTTCCTGTTACCTATTTATGTGCAAAGTAGAAAAGCTGCCTTTTCTAATCCAGCCATATTGGACATCAATGATTTTCTATTCAGCCACCTCATCCCTCCATTCCATAAGGAGAGAAAAAGGGGGCATTGTTTTACCAAGACTAGATGAAATGAATCTGTTTCTCCATTCCTCTTCCAGACAAACCCTTCTCCTATTACTTGTTCGCAATGAAGAGAAACTTGCCCAACTCCCGATGCCCACCAGTAGCCAGTTTCCTGAACAGGTAGAAGGCATTTACCTTTGTAAACATAATCCCTTATGTTTGTGGAACTCAAAGCAGCATTTCACACCTCCAGCCGAGCAGTGGAGATGAAAATAGATCAGAACGCTTCCCTGTCACTGCTTTTCCTCCTCCCCTTTCCTCTTCCGCACCCAGGAAGATTACATTTGGTTATTTTTGTTAGAAGGTGGGTGTTTTTTGGTTGAGGACAATAACTAGCATTTAGTTCAAAGTAAACATTACAGAATTACCATAATCAGATTTATACTGCTGTTTGTTCTGCTTTCTAGATGAGAAAGAAAAAGCACTATGCATCAGACGTTCTGCAGGCTTTAGAGCAGATGTGGCAGAAAACCAAGATACCTCTGCGTGTAAATGCCACAGGTGCACTTGCATCACTTCAGCTTCTTTCTCTGCAGAATCACTGTACACACTTCACCTTGATTACTGGCAGAGATGGAGAGGGTGGCGTAGGGCAACAGTGGAGAGATGTTCCTAAGGCCACGGGGAGCAAGGCGGGACAGAGAGGACCAGGGAGTGTCAGACAGAAGGGTTTCAGGTACAGAAACCATGTTCTTGATATTTCAAACGCCAAATTCCAAGAGGCATGGGCTCATATGCACATCCCTGAGACGCACATCCAGAAAGAAGAAACAGGGACCAAGTGATTGAGAGGGGAGAAAGTAGCAGAGGTTCCCTGACAGCTGTGGGATTTACCCAATGAAGACCTTATCCCCCACCACCCTCCCAGAGACATTTTGGGAGAGTTGTAAGGCATATACACAAGCAGCATCTACTATCATTCTCTCTGTTCCTACGTTCTATTGGCAGGTGATGGCTTCTGTATGTTGTGGACAAGAAGAGACACTGCATTTGAAGTGTGACTGGTAACACACTGAAATTAACTCAGGGAAGGACATAGGAAGCTACTCTGCCCTTCATCCCTGGAGCAGCAGCATAAGTGGCCAGGTTCTTCATCTTACAGTCCCCTCTCTGGAACTACGCACCACCACCTCCCATTCCTGATGGCAGGAAAAGATGTGTCGACTTCAAAGATGACACTACCAAAACTGCCATTTAATGGCAGGGAGAAGTACACAAACTTTTTCTGATTTGGTGGTCTGGTGAAAGAAGCAGCAAGCTCAAAGTACTTCAATGTTGAAGCTTACCTAAAAGTACTGGAGACATGTGACCTGTAGCAACACTGGCATAACTATATAAAGAAGAGAAGATGGAAACAGGTATAAAGACTGAAGAGTATGAGTAACTGAATCTCTATCAACTTCTATCATTTAGGATCTGAGTGTCTAATGGATTGAAATATTAAAAAAATCAAAAAGGTTATCTCCCTCCACACAAGCAAACAACGTAAAAAGAACTAGTGATCTTGCTGTGAAAACCTCATAATACTTCTATCATGCTTTTTTCTTTAAAGCACTTGACAAACATTACTAGTTGATCCTCACAAAACCCCTGTGAGGTAGGTAAGTATTATTAACAACCCCGCTTTACAGATGAAAAAACAAAGGCAAAGTAGTTAAATGACTTGCCCAAGGCAAGGGAAGAGTAATGGCCAATGTTAAAATTCAGGAGTTTCAGGCTTCCCAAACCTGTGCTCAAAACCACTAGTTCAAATATCTTTTTACAAAGGAGATAACAGATGGAAATAAAAGCCCATCAAGTTTAGAAGAAAAACTGAGATTTAAAAGGTTACATCAGAAGGGAAAATGTACCACGAGGTATTTTTGTGAATGAGTTTAAGCTTCTGATTTTTTTTTTTGTTTTCTTTTTTTTAAAGGCATTCTGACAGAGTGGAACCCTGATAAGATCACATCTGCAAGGCAGGTACAGATGCGAGAGTGATCATCAAGTCTATTACTTATTACAGTACTGTGAATGTCAACAAAAATAAAATTGCTGCATGAAAACACTGAATACAGGCAGGATAATATCTCAGTTTATGATATTACACCTAAGATAATGCCAGTACCATGGTTCACCATGGACAAAGGAAAAAGTCAAGTCAAAAGGTCCCTATTATAATGATGGAGAGAGCAGTGAGATCTGTATTTTTTTCTGAGGAGACTCTTCCTGGAAGCTCAGCAAGCTTCAAGGAATGCACATAATTCACAATGATTACATTTTGGAGATGTGAGGAAGTAAATCCTTTTTAATGACCATTATGATACCACCTTATAATAAAAACAGGATAGTTCCTTTCAAATAGAGGGAACATATCAGTCTACTTTCCCTAAAATTTCACATACTGTCACCATTAGCGCTAAGTCACTGGCAGCAACGCCAGACAGCAAAACACCAGTAGCTGCTGACATTGAAAAAACACAGTCCTCATAGCTGGGCTTTGATCAGCACTAGAAAGAAAGTACTGTCTCCACCATCCTGCCCACAGCTGCTCTGTCACTGTATGAAGAGTACCAGAAACAGCAGCAAAGAAAATGTTAGGATAAGGAAGTGTGGATATCAAGGACTAGCCATATTCCAATTCTCCTGGAAGAGCACAAGGACTGCTGAAATGGAAAACGAGTAGTAAATCAAAAAAAAAACCCAGTGCCTGTGGCAGTGGGTTTCCTGAGCTTAACAAGGGCCAGAGCACAGGAGGTGGTAGATATTCCCCAGGTAGACCTGGTGTCCCATTCACCCTTTAGGCCCTGGGTTAACACTGTGTGGCTGAATTCACCCTGCGCAAGGCTGAGAGCTGATTTTGTTTTGCAGCCAACATTGGTTATTCAAATCTCTGCCCAGTTAGCAATTGGCCAGCTTCTGACAAAAGAAAGGTTCTTATAAATTCCTTCTTAATTCAAAGTTATCACTTCCCCACTTCCCCAAACTATAATGGATATGCCATGGACACAGAAACTCCTGAACAGTTTAGCAAAGTATCTTTGTCCCTTGCACCCCCTTTGCAGAATGCATAGTTTACAATTCACTTACAAAATAAAGAAGCAATGCTGACCACATATGGGACCTTTTTTTTTTTTGAAAAAAGAACAAACAACCTCTTCTTAAGTTCAGTATCAAAATTCACATTTGCATAATAATACATTTCAAGGCCATTAGAGAGGAATGAGAGCGAAGCAAAGAAAACTGCAGAGTCTCTCCTCTCTTTGTCTTCCTGAATAGAGCTGAGGGATCCCACTGGAGTTTCTTTTCAGGGTGGGAATTACAAAGCGCTACAACAACAGCTCTTGATCTTGTACACCTCATGTTTTGGGTGGGACGAAGAGGTGAATTATTAGGAAAAAAAAAAACAAATGGAAGGAGACACTGCAGATTCCCATGTTTAGCTACAAACAGCTTTGAAGAAACAAAAAATTACTTCAGATTTTTTTCCTTTTAAGCACTTCTACCTTACCATTTCAAAAACTTTTTTTTTTCTTCTTGTGTAATACCCTGTTCATTTAAATGGCAACGTTAAGTGTGCTGGAAGTTGAAGGGTTGAAATAAAATTCCTGTTTCACTTATCAGGACACGGGCAGAGAGGGTAAAAGTGTGCCTGCACCCACTATTTAACAGAAGCTACAAAACATCATCTTCTCTACATGTATAAATTTGTCTCAAACATCACTGTGTTCAAATTCTCCAGTGCTTACAAAAAAACAAAGCCACACACATTCACACTCATGCACACAAACATAAAGAGAAGCCACATAATACATATACAAACTCAACCTGCAACGCAGACTAGCCTAAAACTATCAACAGCTTCTGTGTGCATTACATGACATCCCTTCACACTCCCCCAATCTCTACCACATATGAATACGTATTGTGCAGTGTAGAGACCAGCCAATGATGCTGCTTGTCAAAAGGGACCAGTGGGCTGCAATCTCAATGTCTGACCTCTTGAAAGAATAAATTGACCCTTGTCTCCCCTCCAGCCCAAGTGGTCTCCTCAATTAGACAGTCACTATACTCACAAAGGCACATTCATAAATACCACATTTAACTTACTGCTTGTAAAAACATAGGAGGAAACGTTAAGCGCTTATACCCCGACCCATTCCTACTGACCCAGCAAGAAGTATCACAATAACATATCACTTGGTGAGACCTTACTCCACCTTTAGAAGGTACATATTAAAGAAGTCTTCGAACACCTCTTTTAAATTTTTTTTGCATAAATGAATGCTTTTTTTGTTTGTTTTTGGCTTACATATTTTGGAATACAGCACACTCACTATAAAGCTCTGTTGTAAGGCTACCCCCTAAAGTAAGGCTGTTCTACCTTGGCTTGCATTTTCACTTCATTTTGCTTCTTTTCCACATGTCCCCAAAACAAAACAAAAAAACCCACACAGCGCCTTATATAGAAAGGGTAAGCCAGATCTGGCAGGGAGAGGGAGGGGAAAGAAAGCACATAATATCATAACCATGTCACTAAAATAGCTATCCTAACAAGCTGTGCAACCTCAACAAAAATTGATGAAGAAAATGATCACTTATGGTTGGTTGTGTTTCATCTGAAACAGGAGGAGCTTCCACCTTGTCTCAATTAGTAAAAAAAACATTAAAAAATGAGGAAGTTAGTTCTGTGAAGGTAACAACACACACTAACAGCCAAGAAGAGGCATTTAGCGCTCAAGGAAACATTGCTCGCCAAACACGGCCTCTTTGTATTGCGCACTCCAGTCTCTTCCCTCAGCCCACCACAGTCAAGAATGTTTGCTGATAAAATACTTCAATACTTAACGTTGGCTGGCACAATGCATTCTTCCCTTTTTTTTGTTCTTCTTCTTTTTCCCTGGAGTGCTCTGTATTACTTTACAGAAAGGCTGTCTGAATCAAGTCAAAAAACTCCCTTTCTCATTACAAAGTTTACAGGAACCCTAACACTGCTGAATGTCACCAGTCCCAACTAACACACAAACAGGCTCTTTTGCAGAGGGCACTTGATTTGCTAGAAGCTTGCTAGGACTCTGGGAGACTTCTAGAGAAAAGCTTTCCTGCATAGCTCGATGAAAAGCAACGCGCGGGCAAACTTGATGCAAACAGATGTTGTCTGCTGCGTGCTACAGATGAAACTGCATCTATTGTGGCCTGACAAGTTTTAAAAGTAGGCTCCAACCCACCAGGAGCTGTGGCGCTTTTTGTAGCACAGATGAAACCTTAAATCACTTTTCATACAAGGATCAGAAGCTACAGTTACTACACCACAAAGTTTAAGGTCACGTAACACCACAAAATAGAGCACTATAATTTTAAATAGGACCCTGACTCAATTTTGACAGCAATGTAGACAGACCCTTAAAGTCTACTGTAGGCAAAGCTCTGCTTGGTGAGTCACTACAAAATGGACCTGTTTCCTATTATCTACTGCAAGGGAACTTTGGTAAAATTCAGCAACACTGGTATTTACAGTGATGGGACAATTATGCAGAACGTTGTGAAGGACATGGACTAGGCACGGCTGCTAAAAATCTCCAATTTGGCTCCTGTCACTTAGTCCAACCAACAGGTCTACTACAGCCTAACAGTTGCTTTGTGGTTTAGGTCTGGATGTGAATTCAGGACAACAGGGAGCACCAACTCTGTCTACACTGGGAAACTTCACATATTTCTCCCCATTACTATTACCATCCTTCTGCCACAGGTGGAAGCCTAGTACTGGAGATAAAGGGGAAGAAAGTTTGGGTTTTAGATATCTGTATTTTGATCACAGTGGGAATGACCATATGATCTAACAGTATCAGTTCCTAAAACTGCAAAGCAGTGGCAAATAAACAGAACTGAAATGACATTGTGTGCAAAATCAATTTAGACAAACCAACGGATTCTGTGTATGTTGCTTCAGCTTCAAGACCAAAGTTGCACACCAACTGCATTTGTTTATTTGGGGTTTTTTAATTAATTTCAATGTAGTTGTCTTGGTATTACTTTCCTGCCCATAAAGCATGCATGCATATTTACAATTAAGAAAGCTGCTTCCGTTAAGGGAACTTTACATCTTTAGGAAAAAAACCCTACGTTCTACTCAATCAGGACTATTACCCTGAGATGTTAACCAGCCTCCACAAAACCTGCATTTCAATCTATTTGAGAACCTAGATACTAAGGTCACATGATTTACAGTGAAGGCATTATATGCACACACACTGGAAACACAACAGGTCCTCATCTGCTATGTTAACCCTGATCCAGCTCATTTCATTGACCAGGCTTTTCAAATTTGGGTACCTCAGATATACAAACAGTGCTCCTCTTAAAAGTCAATAGGAAAACAATATGCACAAAGTAAGAAACTTAAGAGCTACATCTTAATAATGAAGCAAAAAACCCAACCTAACCAAAATTTCCTCCCAAAAAACTACAGTACTATTTGGATGCACTATTAGGACACAGTGGAAGATGTGGCAGCATTTTTAAGAAGAAAAAAATAGGGCAAAAGTTCTAAGGAATAAATGCTTAGAAATTTCATGGTAAAAAAGAAAAAGAGGCCAACTTAATATAAAATTTTAATTGTTATTTAATCTTTGAGGTGGTTATCCCACCCAGTTTTTTGAAAACAACCTGTTTATATTGCAGAGGTAAAAACATACTTGGCTTAACATTCTTACTCATTACAAAAGCCACTTAATGTGAAGCACAATTAAAAAAAAATATAAGAAAAACCTGACACCTTGTGATTGTAAAAAAAACCCCAAACCAACAAAAACCCCACTCTCAAGACTGCTAGGCAAATGTCCAGGTAGAAACATAAAAACACTGGGAAAAGATGGCAAGTATTCCAAAGCAAATGTCAGAAGTCTAAACAAAGGTTTCTGAGCTCTACCAGACTTTGTTTTGCTTACTAGACTCTGTTGTCACTGCTAAGACAAAATCCTCAATCAGAGCAAAGAATTTCCAAACCGATTAAAAGCTCTCGGCTTGATAGACACTGCAAGGTAGGGTAAGCAAAGTGGCTGGATTTTTATCTTAATCTATTCCAAGCTGTGCTTTCCCCAGCCTCTTCTCCCTACCTTGCCAACATGTTTAAACAAGATGCTGCCAATGACTCCCTCCTGGGAACAGTTTTGTAAAAGCCCAGAAATACCCTAACATCAATTCCTGCTGACTTTTCACTATTAGGAGCTCAAATGGTAGCAGAATTTTTACATTAAGCAACACGTGTCCCCACCAGTTGAGTCTGGTTAGCACAATTCTCAGACACCACCTGCAATGGCTGGGAGCACCGTGACTAAGCCACACAGATCTGTCAACTGTAGCTGGAATACACATTAATGTTACTTTGACAATGTAGGGAAACTGTGACTGAGGAGACAGTCACTAACACTTACAGGATGTACATTCAGGAAATGAGGAGCAGACTGTTGTACTACAATAGGTTTGGACCCAGCAGACTGCTGAAACTTATTGACTGTCAACCCTTCAGCAGTCAGTCACAACACACTTCCAAGTGAATCTCAAGTCTATCAGCTTTTTTGACTAAATGCTATGGTTTCCTCTCTTTTAGGACACTGCTGATTTGATAAAACACAGCTTCTGGCAAAGCACTCAAATTCTCTCATTAAAAAAACCAATAAAATAAAATAAAATAAAATAGAATCCTAAACTTTCTAAGTAAACCCTCCTTCTACTGGCCCACGACAGGATTTTTGAAGCACATTATTATTACTACTGATGCATTATTTTCAATAGACTCACATGCACACGCAGCACAACATGAAAACACTGGGCAGCTGCTATGAGAAAGACAGAATTTGGCATCTGATTTTTTTTATTAACAATAATAACAACAACTTAACTACTATTAAGTAACTCATTGCACGACTTGCTCACACGGGCATGCTCTTCTTCCCTTAAGAATGGGCACATCTATTTCCATGAAGTGGCTACACTGCCTCACCTTGCCTCGTCTTCCCTCCCCTCCCCTACTGTAGGGCATGTGGGTGCATGTAACAAGGCACTAGCGCGGTTTTTGTGGTTTGAGCCGAGCCATTTCAGGCCGAGTAAGCCCCTGACCCCTAGAGCTGGGAGGCAGAAGTTGGCCATCCCAACACCAAACTTTTAAGTTCAAGACTGTAAGCCCTGACAGCCAGCAGCAACAGGGTGAACAGAGGAGTTTAACAGCTATTTCCCTCGTATAAAATGAAACAGAAAGACTGGGAGGTGGGTGGATGAAGAAAAGCAAGCAGCAAATCTCCAAGTGGGGAATTAAACTGACTGAGTAGCTGAAAACAGGGAAGTTGATTTCCAATGTACATTTTTGTGGAGTTTTTCCATATTCTTTTTTTCTGTACTGAAAAAGGCAGGTTAATAGAACTACTTCATTACTGAGTATTCCATCAGCACTGGTTTACTTTAGCACTGCTCAGAAGTGGTTCAAAGAAGCACCATCGTGTATTTCCTGCTAGTCGTCCTAACTGAGGATTCTTTCAGTTAAACTCTACTGCATTTTAATAAGGTTTATACTTTCACTCTGCTTCAAAAAGGTGCTTGGAAGAATATTTTTATTTAGTTTCAATCGAGAGGGCATAGTAGGTTTCCATTCACACACTTCTCTTCTCCATGCAACTGCACACGTCTGCATGAGTAACAAAGCACAATAAATGATAACCCTTCTCCCACAAATTGTTTAAGATTGCAATGAATTCCTGTTGCTGATATTGAGAAGCTTTCTTAATGTATCTTAATTTAGAAAGTCTTTAAAATTGTTGATCCCTCGCTTGACAGTAACATTTGGAGATTTTTTCTTTTTTTCTTTTTCTTTTTATTTTTTTTTTTAGCATTTTTATTTTAAAGTAAAAACTTTTAAACATTTTGAAGATTCAGGAACTTGTAAAAGTTTATCAACAAGAAACAGCCATCTATCTAGGATAAGGTTAAATAAACCATCTTCAAAAAACTGGCTTCCTACCCTAGAATTCCTGAGAATGCTTGCAAATTTAAAGCAGGAAAATAAAATGTTAAAATAAAAACAAAAACACTGTTAAATGCTCCCAGAGTTAGTCTTCATCTAAAATATATATATGCACTTTTTGGTCTTTTTTTTTTTTTGTACGTTTTAATTTTTTTTCCCTTTAAGCTTACAATGGAAGAACAATTTAGCTTTTCTTTTTAAATATTTCAAATCCCTCATTATGTCTTGTAAACAAGAGGGGCTCTAGCACCCGGCTTTCACCGTAGTATCGCAATGAAGTCAACTAGCCCAAAGTGCAGGAAAAGGGACCTTAGGGCAGGTTGGGAGAGAGAAGTGAGGGTGGAACACAGCAATGAACCAGCATGTATAGCAGATCATGTGAGAACAGATACTGGCTTGCTAAGGCCAAAGGTGCTTCACTAGGAAGTACTGCTGGCATGGGACTTTTAAGAACCTGCTCTGCGTGTCCGAGCGTGCTTGGTCTTTGAGCGGAAACAAAGCTGTACAGATGCCTGAACACAAGGGTTACTAGCCAGCTAGCAGGAGCTGAAAGAGAGCATTTTGTTTCTTTGTGCATGGTGAAGATGGAGGAGACATGATAGGAAAGTATTTTCCAAAGGGGCCAGAGTATGCTGCATACTCCAGTTTACTAAACAAATACAAACCTACTCATACTTTTTTATCACATAACGCTTTGCATACAAATCTACAGGCATGTGTATATGCAGCATTTCCCTCAGTCAGTCTTCCTTGTGACATTGGGGCTTACATAGAAAGGGCAAATTAAATTATACAGCCATGTAGTTCCCTAGCCCTTCCCTCCCACCCCCAGCACACAGGCATACACACACACACACACACACACACGCACCAACCTCCCCCCCATGAGTTGCATCTGTTTTTGCTTCTGCCCACCAAACCCATGAGTTAAATGCATTAGACATGGTCACATCCTTCAATGAAAAGGCTGAAGAAACAGACTCCCCTATCTGCCCCCCTCAGCCAGGTGATAAAGCACTGCTCCCTCTGAGGGCTGGAATGGACAGGTATGTGCTGGTACAGAAGGTCGGCACTTTGTCAGACAGTGTAACAGCTGGACAATGCTGCATGGAAGTCCTAGCACTTATGGAAAAAGTACCGGCATCCCTCTTCCCTCTTCCCCCGGCCCCACCCCCACAAAAAGCTTCCTGCTTTGTGTCAAGGGATGTTCCTTCAAGTCTGCTACAACTCTTTTCACAACAACAGGTCTTAAAAGTTTTGTTCCCAGCGCACACATGCACGCACACACTGGCTATCACTGTGGATTATAGGTCACCCCTATCCTGCCCAGAGTATTACTACACTGATGCTAAAAAAACCCCAAACCTTTCCTTAAATACAGAAATTAAAAAGCAACAGTACAGAAAAAAGTAAAAACAAAAAACAAAAAGGTGCAATACTTCTTTTAAAAAAAAAGTCTTTGCTAGTTATATACCTCCCTAAGCAAAACCACATACACAGGAAAAAACACAACACAGAGAAACAAAAGGAAACCTTTGAAGTACACACTGGTTTAAGAACATTCGTAAGTAAACGTTTCTGTCAGTGATGGTCTGGCGCTGTAATGACACCAAGGCCTGGCACAGGTAACGCTCACCATGAAGGACGCAGGAAGGAGTTGGCTGCATGTGCTTTCAGGAGATGAGGCAGGCTGGCCGGCACTTTGCTGACACCATTTAGCTTTTTGTCAGTTTTAATAGAAGCAGTAAATCAACTAAAAGGCTAATTTGGTTGGGCTGGATTTTCAAGCTTTGGATGGATTCCTCCAGAATGAGTACAGGTGCTTATTTAAGTTTGGGGGAGAAAAGAAACACTCTTTTTTAAAAGGTACTGAAGCTTGCAAGAGACTGAAAAAGAACATTTGTCTATATGCACAAAAAATGGCAATGTCTTTTTTCCTCCTCTTTTCCCCTTGCTGGAAGAAATTAATGGCTTGCATTATATAACAAACACTCTAGGGTTCATTCAGTACAAAAACCCCACATGCAGACATAAATAAAGATACTGTTACTCAAAAGACAACATTGTTTCCCCCTCTCACCAAATCCTCTGGATATGGCAGTGTTCTGCTCTACCACAGGGTTAGAACAAGGGCTAGGAAGCAACTATCCACTCTGTATGATCTGCAGATTTGAGATAGCACCCTGCTAAAATGAATTTAAAAAAACCTACTGACAAATTTTAATCCAGCCCAACTGGATTCCGCTTCAGCC
The DNA here is from genome assembly GCF_012460135.2 of Molothrus ater. Taxonomy (NCBI): domain Eukaryota; kingdom Metazoa; phylum Chordata; class Aves; order Passeriformes; family Icteridae; genus Molothrus; species Molothrus ater. The sequence continues at coordinate 49,519,076 of NC_050482.2, forward strand.
ACAGGGACTCCACCATGCCTGTCTTGCTTTCAGAATCAAGACATGCAGATGGCCAGCCAGCCCGTAGACCATCAGCAATGCAGCGTTTCAAGATTATATATATAGAGAAAAAAATGCACACACACAAACATGTGCACACGCACTCACACAGAAACAAGCACACGTGGGCAGTTACATGTGCCAGAACACACTGGTACTTATCAACCAGCCAATCACAAAGTGTTGGTTTTTTTGTTTTGTTTGTTTTTTCTGTTTTGTATTTTTTTGTGGGTTTTTAATTTTTAAATTTTTTTTTCTAGTTTTTTTTTTGTTTTTATTTTTGTTTTTAAAGTGAGGCTCCGTCAAGTCTTTCCCTCCCCCCCTTATTCTTTTGAACCCCTCCCCAACCCCAACCCAACATGGTAGACCTAAGGACGGAAACACACCCAGTGCAAACAAAGTTAAAAAGCTATTTTTTCAGTATATATGTTTCTTAGCAACAACTTCCGTATAACATGAAAAAGTGAAAAACTAGAAACTAATTTTTTTAATTTTTTCTGTTTAAATTTAAATGGTATGTGTACTTGCTTCACATTGTCTTTCTAAGTTGGCGTTCACGATTCAAGTATTTCAAGAGTGATATGTTCTCTTTTTGGATTCATATTCCAAACGAAAAAACTGAAGTTATATAAGGGAGGCAACTATGTGCTCAGACAGTCTGTCAATGACCCACCTTTTTTTCTTTCTCCGTTTTCTTTTTTCCTTTTATAAATGTATTTATTGCAAGTTGAAAAAAACGAAAAAGGTCAAGTTAGTGCTGCTGCTGTTCCAAAAAAGGTCACGAGGTCAGAGTTGAAAGTTCTAAGTTCAGATTGAATCCGACCCTCCTCCCAGAAGGTCTCCAGGTAGTAAGGGAGCAGGGCTGCCCATTCGGTGTGGATCCTCTACGCTCGGGACCCCCCACAAGCTTGAAGAATAGTTTGGGGGCCCCCACAATGAAGCGCCAGTGAGATCACCCCCACTGCTGCCGCCGCCGCCACCACTGCTCCACTGCCCAAGCCCTGTTGACCCACCAAAGAGATTCAAAGCAGGTCCAACTGGATCTGTCTGGTTCTGTCCTGTCTCCAGGGATTGCCAGCCCGCTGCGGGTGCACTCGGGGTTGCTGCAGGTGTAGGGGGCTGAGCTTGTGCCAAAAAGCGACTAACCTCTTCATCTGTGGCAAACTCAGCCAGGATGGTAGTGTTTCCCAACACACACCTACAGGGCAAGGGACACATAAGAAAAAAAATAGTTAGAGCCAAAGGGCAAGGGATTCAGACAGCACAGGGACAACACTAATAGGTGTCCAAACCAAAGGAGGTATCAGCTACATTGCTACAATGGAGCGGACATAGAAAACTTTAGCTGTTTTTGACAGTGAAATTCACTCAAAACAAAAGAACTTCCATTTTATATGGGGAAAAAACAAAAACCAAAAACATCCCAACCCCCTTGCCCCCACATTCAGTTGCCCCTGAACAAAATCTTAATAAATTTAAACTAAGGTTCTGAATGTTAACACCAAGAGCAATAAAAGTGCCTATACCATGAAGGTAAATGCACATATGCCACCTTTTAAACAAAACAGATGAAGAACAGGTTAAAAGCCTTTGGAATTCAGGAGGTTAGTAAAATTCAAAAATTTTCACTGAGTTTAGGGGCTTACACCACCCTCAAAGATTTTTGTCTCAAAACCTTGCTTACATGTGCAGTGCAGTCTGGGCCTTGGCCGCCTCCTGTTTGGTGTTATATCGGATGAGGGCGGTGCCCTGGGTCAGGTTCAGATGGAATGTCAGCAGTGGGCCATGCTGCATGCAGATCGTCCTCAAGGTTGACCCATCAATCTGAGGAAGAACAGCCAGGATGAAACAGATGTTTGTAATTATTTCTCCAAACATACTTTAATCCTGACTTTGTCACAGTAATTGAAAAATATGCTGCTCTCAGAAAGAAAAACAGATGAAAGCAGTGGGAAGAAAGCAAAGGTGACAGAAGTTGATTTTCAAACAGGAACTGGTATGTCTCGACTTCTCACAGTTACATGGTGTTTGCTTTAGTACGGAATAATCTAAATTATCTTTCCTGTTCATTTACAGCTTGAGTCCAGTCTTCCCTTTTTCACTGAGTTTCTTACACTGTCACTATCCTTACGTTGACAGCCTTTCCAGTAATTATACACAACTTGTTCTTCTCACCATCTTCAGTCATCAGAATTTCTACTAAAGGAACCAGAATGCCTTAGTCTTCAGCCCTCTGATTTCAATAGACTGTATATAAACTACTTGTTAAAACGTTTTTGCAAAACTAGAAATATCTCTACAATGAAATTTTTTAAAATTTAGTTTGGTTCTTCTTTGTCTCTGTGGTTTATGAAACAGAGACAGAAAAGGTCAGTGATTTTGCTGCCAAACCCACCAATGTTCATTCCATCTGAACTAATGTTTTCATGGCAGTTGCTGCCTACATTCCTTCTGCAGCAGTAACAGCTTGTTACTTACCTCCAGTAACAGCTGTTCTCCCAGGTGTTCTGTACAGACGGATTCCATTCCTGGTGTGCCACAGGGACACGGGCATACGAATGGGATCCGTATGTGCAACTACTTAAGGAAGTGCTACTTTCTTCCTTCTTTCCCTCCTATTTTATAATACAGCTTCAAATGAGGGAAAAGGAAGTTGTGTGGTGGTATGGTCAAGGTTAAAACAGAGAACCTTGAAATGAACATCTTGTTCTTTCCAAGCCTAACCATTCTATGAGTCTATGAATCCATCTAAACCTTTACACTTCTCTCTCTACTGTACTGATCCACAATAAAGAGAGAATCCATAATGAGACAGTTATGATCTATTTCTCTTTCCTACTAACTTAAAACGCCTCCAAAATATATTCTTCCACTAAATAATTCCTAAAGTGTCAGTGAAGTATTTTACACAAGCCACACTTAGAACTGTGCTTTTTCTTCACACCACTTCTTCTTTCACATCAAGGTAAACAATCTTTTTTACAGAAGGAGCATGGCTCGCCATTTTGGGTGATCTGCTGGAGACATCAGCTTTTCCTTTCACATCAACCTTTTTTTTGCAGACTGTAGAAACAAGGTAAATTATCTGGCTGAAGAAGGGACTCTCTGTCTAGACCTCAGGATACTGCTGATAATCATATAAGCTGTTCCTAGGCCTTGAATACTAATTGTGAATGCTGAAACCAAGATGTCCACAGAATTCATTCAGAATGGCAGCAAGCTCTGAGAATACTTGCAGAAATAACCTAACTAGACTGGTTTTGGCAGGAGTGCTGGAAAAATTCTGTGGTTTCACTATGGAAACACTAAAGTGAAAACTGGCAGTTACATTAAATTCCTTATTGACAACATCCCAAAGAACAGCTATAAACCATTTCACATTATAGTAATGAAATTCACCCTCACTTCTTAGAAAAATCTTTCTGTTCAATTATTCTTTCTAACTCTTAAGTAAAGAAATGTTTTAACAGTCACATAGCAAAACCTGAACATCATAAAATTAGCTGAAGAGATTACAATAGAAAAACCAGTCAGACTGCAGCTAGGTTTAGTAGAAATATGTTACATATGTTGACAAATCTGATTTTGTCAGATTTTATTCAAAAAGAAACGACTGAATAATTCACAAATCCTTGCTAAAGCAAACAAGTCCCCAGAAACAACCACAGAAAATACCTGTGGAGTGAGATTGTGAAGAACCAGCCAGTAGCTAGGACGAACTGAGCCACCATCACTCCAAGTAGATGCTGCAAATTATAAGACAGAGCAATCAAGACAGATTTGATACAAAGAAAAACCATCTTTCTTTACAGTTAGGTCTTTCAGAAAAAATCAGCATTATCAGCCTTGTTAAAACATGAAAGTCTAATCTTTAGTCCTGAAAACAAAATCACATCTTTGCTTGCAGTTCACATCAAGATTAATTTTACTAGAGTTTATCTTTGAGGAGTTTCTCACACACAGCAAGGATCTAGTCTTGAAAGGCCCTAATTAGCAGGTATTCTCTACTGGCAGCTCTCAGCTCTCAGTCCTCACTCATTCCCTGCAGCAGGACCTGGGATTCCACCCCCCACCACCCCAATTACTGACAGCAAATTTCCATTTCAAGAAGAAACTCTCTTTTTTCCTATTACCAGACAACTGCAACTTTCTTTCCTCCACACCACTGGTGCTCATGTGAAACATACACTGCTCAGGTCTGATCAATGGTGCTACGTTGATTTGTTCTCACCAGAGCCAAGCCTTGAGTCCTGTGCCCCCCAGCCCCTGACCGATCGGGGTGCTGTGCTGTTCCATGGAGATGATGGTTTGGGGTTGGTCAGGCCAGGAGGTGGGCGGGGCAGCCCTGTAGTGTTCCTTGAGGAAATATGGTTTTTCCACATCTTGTTGGAGAGATGAGTGGGATTGTGTCCTATGGGATCTGGGGACCACGTTGATTTGTAATCACTGAATTTTGCTAGAAGATTGAAGAAATTGTATATATTAGAGAAACTTGTGAGATTAAGTACCTGTCCTATCACATTAAGTCTTTTGACTGCATTTTTATTGGAGACAAGCGTGAAACACAGGATCATACAACAGTTAACTTATCATATCAAAAAACCCCCATGCTAGGTGTAAGTAAATATTTGCTTATTTTACATATGCTGATTAAAAAAAAGTAATATACCAGGATCATTTATGATAATGTAGCTGACTGCAGAATTTTACATCATTAATTAGATGAACTGCATTTTTTATGTCCACACTACATTTAATCTGAGAATTTCTTAAAATTTTGGCACTACCGACCTTTAATGAAATGGAACCTTCTCCATGTAAAAAAAAAACCTGCAGAGCACTGAAAGGTGTATTCACCATTCTTGGTCTACTAAGCTAATGTTGCCTCCTAAAGATGTCCTCCCTACAAGATCAAAGCTTTCTTGAGAGTCACAAAGCTCCCACAATGTTGACACAGCAGTAATGCATAAAGAAGGCTGCTTAGCTGTGCAACGGCTGGACTTCTCAACAATCTTGATAGTGTTTTTTTTTTTACTAGAACGCAGATGCCTGGTAGAAGACTTATAGTGGATATCCTGAACACATTTCAAGAACTCTTTATAAAGAAACACAATAAAAGAGAAAAATAAAAGCACTCCCCAAAACACCACTATTGGTCATGAATATTTCTGAGCTCTGCCTAAACCAGTTTTTAAAATACGGCAGACTGCAAATTCTCCCACAACTTCTGACACCAAGGGACATTTCAAAAGTCATAATTCCTTGAAAATTCCTCATTGTTCTACACTGAGAACCAGCCTACACAGACATGGGGGGGGGGGGAAGGCTGTGTCAAACATTATCTTAATCATAACTCCCATGTACACATGTGCAAATACGTGCATTTTACTTCAGTCACCAGCAGACAGTGGTGAATGCAATTTGAAATTAAGTGAAAAAACACAATTTATGATATGCCAGGGCAGCATGAAATAACACATCTGGAAACCAAGATCATAAAGCTTTCAGCATGTATAAGCATGCTTCAATTTACAGCTAGATCTCTGTATTTCCATGACACAGTGATGGTCAGTACCAAGCAGGTTTCAAGCACTAACCTTTGAAAGTGCTTAAAAACCTGCTTTCATTGGTCTCTGCTTTACAGATAGGTGAATTCTAAATTCTCAGTTCAGATGATTGGCTCTCTGACTGTAAAACACTTGTGTCCAGCAGACAGAAAGAAATTGGTATGTGGCAGTGGTCTCATTTCCTCAATTTGACTATGACTTCAATATTTTTACCTCTTCAGTCTTTCTTATGTGCTAGACAAAAATTAAGCAAAGGCAAGAAGTTGCTACATGCCACTCCTTTCCACAAGCTACAACAGAGGAACCTTCTGTGTCACTAGAATGCTGCATAGAGTGCTTCAAACCAAAGTCAGCTCACAAATCGGTGGCAGGAACTCAGTTTTTCTTAAGGACTAAAGAGCACTTTCAACACATTTGGTGAAAATGCTGAGGTAATGCCTGAACACAGCTTTCATTCAGTATGATGAAAAAAACCTGAAGTTTGAGCCAGATGTAGCTCTCACCTCTGTTCATCACCCCTGTTATTTATACACAATTCTTCATTTTTGAGTAATTGTCACGACAATGATGTCTTCAAGAAAAAACTGACATTTGCAAGAAGCTTAAAATTCAAATGGTTCATCTGGAGCAAGTATTTCCAGCACTTTACTGCGAAGTGTGTGCAGAAACAGTTTTCTACCAGAAAGCTGTAGAGACCTTCTTATGAAGCATCTGAGACATATATTAAAGTTTATATATACAGGCCAGCCATTAAAAGCAAGAGGGCCAAATGTCTTCTCTGTCCAGATTTCAGGGAATGATGAGTGCTATAAAAGACAAGGCAAAAACATTCCCTTCACAGCACTCTCATGTCCTAAACTTAAAGTAAATAAAATCACTCACCTTTACTAATGCATACATAAGCAGGTAATATTTTAAAAGTTTGACTTGTCAAGAGATTGTACATGTACCGTTTTTATCTTTCCTTTTGCATCTGCTGTTTCCTACTACTCATCTTTAACTTGCATAATATGCTGGTTTTGACTAGGGTAGAGTTAATTATCTTCATAGTACTTAGTATGGGCTGTGTTTTGGATTTGTGCTGGGAATGATGCCTTAGGTTTTAGCTTTTAAATTTTTCAGATTCTGTACTGCTTTAATGTGTAGTTCTGAGCTTCATATTAAGGGATGGTAAGCTCTCTTCACAGAGTAACTAGAAAAAAACAATTCCTTTCCTAGCTTGAGACCAAAGACAATTGACCCAAATTTCAGGCCAAGAGCATAAACAATGTGGGACTGAAGAGAGAAAAACAAGAAGGATGGGACTTCACAACCTAAAGCTATAATTGGACAATTAACTCCAACATGCAAATGGACCAGAACTCATAAAAGTGTGAGACCTCGTGACCAGTCATCCATTTTTGTGACCATTTTTTGGGTTCATCTTGGGTGTAACCCTGCCTGGGCTCTTGTACTGCCCAAGGTGTATCCACTGAGGCCTTTTAATAAATACCTACTTTATTCTTTAACTCTGCCTAGCCTCTGTTTTAGGTCAGCCTTCACAAGGTATCATGAACAGCATGGATAAATACAGATGATTTAATTATGTTGCTGAGGAGTGCTTACACAGCATCAAGGCTTTTTCTGTTTCTCACATCCTCCCACCAGCAGGAGGGATGAAGATGCACAAGAAGTTGCGAGGAAACGCAGCCAGGACAGCTGACGCCAGCTGTGCAAAGGGATATTCCATACTATATGGAGTAATGCTCAGCATATAAAGGGTGGGGGGAAGAGGAAGGAGAGGGTTATATTCAGTGTTTGTCTTCCCAAGTCACTGTTACACATGATGGACTAAATACTCCCAGTGGGAACAACAATGAACTAGTGCTAAATGAAAAATGCTTTGTCTGGTTAAGTTTCAAAGCCTGCATACCTGAAGTGCTATGAACGTTGGTGAAGGAATTGTCAGAGGCACTGTAGGGCCAGGCACCAGGTGAAGGCAGCGAGGTGTTGAGGGAAGAATTAGACCCTATCAAAGAGAAAAGGAGAGAGAAAGAGGAGACGAAGTTCAGAGAGTTTCTGTAACACCATTAAACCTCCAGAGAGCCATGACTGTAGCAATGCCAAGCTTTCAGGTGCTCCCAGCCACAGTGCAAAGGCAGGCAGCTTCCTTCTCAGACAAATGCAACAGACTGTTTGCCTGCAATGACCACACCATCCTGAGTTATCAGAGTGACTTTGATCATCACAGACCAGATGTGCACTGTTTTACCTGTGGTGTTGTCCCGCAGAAGTTGGTGGTCAGTATCTACAATGGGAGATGTGGCTGTCCCCCCCAGCACACTTCCAGGGGTCACATAGGGGTCAGATTCAGGGTCAATGTTTTGTATACCTTTCCATGGCACTCCTGGTTGGAATTCTGAGACAGGAGAGAAAAATGAATTAGATGCAATCAGGGAAATGTTATTTACTAGAAGTAATTGCTGACAGTATTTCAGGATGGTAAACAACTGTCTTCTACACCATTCCTTAGGAGCAAAAAAAAAAAAAGACTGCATGTTAGAATCGTAATCTATTTCACAGTTCCTCCTACAGCACTAGCACTGGTTTCATATGAATACAAGTCTACACTACAAAAAAAGTGGTACAAGGGCATCCAGTATCCCTTTAAGTGCTTCTGCTTTGCTACATTCAGATGAGGTTTCAACGGTTTTAATAAATTCCATATGAGATGCATAAGATTAGATTCTGTACACATACTTGGTGTGTGTGCAGCAGCCTTTCTCCAGGAAAGGCTACCTACCTTAGGAGTTTGGAAATACATTTGACACATCCCACTGTATGTACAGACACACTTTATACATTACCTATCAATACTGAGATGAGATGTCTTGTGGTAAAAGTAATGTATATACTCATTGTCATTCTTCATGCTTCACAATGAGATGGGATATACTTATCATGCTTTAGTTGGAACTATAGCTCCAGGCATGCCAGAATTTTAAGACAAGAGGATGAATTATATTAAATATGAACACACAAAGACTCCAATTACTCTAAGATAGATCAGTAACTTGGCTCCTTCAATGAATAAAGTGCTGTGGTCAGTTTTGGAAGCAGTGGTGCAAAAGTAAAACTGACAAACACAAGAACAAGTTAAGAATCTTCATATACTATGTGACAATTTGTCTAAGTGTGAGAAGAGCGCAAAGGTGGCAGATTCATCCCTTGCAGATACAAGTTCAGGCTACAGAATTCCCGAATTTCGGAAATAATTAATAATAGAATATTTGAGTGTAATTAAAGATTCATTATTAAAAGTGGGATCCAAGATGCACTCTCTAGAATGAAGCAACGTAGGATGAATCTGACATGGAAGGGTTCATTTCAGTCACCTTTGTAATGAAGAATTATAGTCAAGACTATGACTTTCACAGACAAATGCAGAAGAAAATATGATACTACTGGTTCAGATTATTGCCACAGCAAGGGCAGTATTAGACTGTGATAATGTAAAGGAGAATCTGAAAGAAGACAAAAGAAATACCCCACTGGGTCAGAACTATGGTCCATCTAGTCCAGTGTTTTTTAACAGCAGTAGGAGAAATACCATTAAGGGACAGAACACAAACCTGGCCACTCTCTGTGGACTATTGGCCTCACACTCTCCCAATATCCACAGCTGTCCTAACTTAGATGGCAGAAATACCCTCTCTCTGCTAGCACCAGCTTGTGAAACTATTTTTCAATCATTTTATCCAATCACTGTTTCAACTGGCCAGTATCATCTGTCTCAAGAAGCTGTGAAAGCAACATAACCTGCAAGTTCACCACTCCTGATGGAAAAAAAGCTCCCATCTCTTTAAAATTTATATCCTGTTAATTCCAGCATTTGCACTCATTGCAGGAGTCATGAATTACAATTCTGCATTTATCTTGTTCACTGCCTTCATGATTTTATAAACATCAGTTACATCTCCCAGTCTTTACTAACTCAACAAAATAATCCAGGTATCAACACTTTATCAGCAATCAGCACTGCATCATGGAAGGACTCTGCTCAGCTACTACCAAAATACTGCCATACCCTGACAAGCAGGATCTCCCTTTTGTTAAGGAAGAAGCAATACAGCTCTTGGGTCTACTCAAAGTATCTTCTCTGTTCTGAGACAAAGAATCCATGACCATAGGTTAGAAGGTTAGAACCTGGAAATGAGAACTTGCTTAGGAAAAAAAAAAAAAAAAGTCTTCTATTTGCAAAGATTCTGAGAATTTTTGAGACTGAAAATTAAGTGCACAGAAAGCTCTAATCAAAAGGTTAATGACTACACAAACAAGGCTCCAAGGATCGGGGTATTATTCTTTATGAACACATTCACTCATCAATGTAACCCTGGTCTGGAAAAGCATTTCCTTGAACTACAGCATACTGACAAATTTCCAAACTCTCCTTTGGGGCTGATAGTTGTTATCATGCACATTCACCAACTCTTGTCTACAAACATGCTCTTTTATTTCTAGGCAGTAAAGACAACATAAAATGCATTTCTCCACTGATATTTGAAAGGTCTTTTCAAAAAGTTCAAACGTAAGATTACTGTGGAAACCATGACAGACACATCCAGGCCAGTTTGCTTGAAGTATGACTGATCTTGAATGGGAAATTTACAGTCTAAGTAGGATCCAAGTATGCAAGTCTGTGCAGCATAACCAAACGACATAGCTCTCACCAATGCAGCAAAACTTGCTCTCACCTCCAGCTGTGATATCAGTTTGACTGGGCATCACTTCATTTATCTTTGTGCTGAACAATACTGCTCTCTTGAATGGCAGAATTTCTGCAGCAGATGGCATTTAGGAGGAAAATGTGAAAGGTGTAGTCAGGGTGAATGCTGAGCTCCCACTGTTTTCATTCAAAGGAAAAATGCACCTATTTCAAGAGGTTTTCTCTTCTAAACTCATTTTTGTTAACAACTTTTTTTCCAGCACTGGGAGGAAGAATTCTATCTCCATGCCACGAACTGACAGTGGACCTCATCTACAAGCTTGTAGAGAAGAACCTAGAGTAAAAGCCATTTTAGGTCTTCATTCTTCATCAGGGTGTTGTATTGACAAGGTAGATCTTGATTTCAGTTTTCCTTGACAATGAAGTCCAGAAGTTAGACTATGAGACAGCTCAAGCGGCTGATGGTCATGGAACAGTAACTTGTCCCAGCAGCCAATGGATCTTGTAAGAGTGGAACAGCAATAACTGAGTAAATGCCACCTGCCAAAACTGGGGATCTGTGACATGAGGGCTGCAATCATAGTCTTGGGCTACTCTCACAAGAAACGAGGGATGGTACTGAGGATCTCAGTGAAATTTTATGTTCAGAATTTGTGAACTTCACTTATCCTCTCACCGTGGTGAGGCAGTCAGCAACAAAAAAATTTACTTATGACTGACAATGGGACTACAGATATCACTAGGGAAGTCTACGATATCAACAAGGGGCAAAGAGTAGCTATCAAGCTTTTAAACTTTTTTTAGCTTTTTATTGTAACAGTTTTGGCCTTGAACCAAGAACCTTGCCAAAGCCACTGGCTGCTCCAAACTTGGAAACATGGCAGAGCTGACCCTCGTGTGTCTCTTGCAACATTCCGAGCAGTACTGTCTTAGTATAATACAGGGGAATGGTGGCTGAGTTCAGTAACAATGAGTCTGTGAGTGAAGCCTGATAAAAGATTAAATTTTGGGAGTTTCTGGCATTATGAACAGCAACTTCAGTCCAAAAAGCTCCATACCTAACAACCAGGCTGACAGAGGTGTAACACAAACATACCTGTACAGAACGCAGTGAGCACTATGAAAGTTTGTGGATGTGCAGATTTTTTTGAGAGAACTAATTCTTTAGCTCTGTTAGCTCATCAGAAGATGTTTCCTTGCTGGCGTTAGACACTGAGGGCTTCCCTCAAAAATTTTCAACTACATTTTCTAGATTTCTTGCAGTTGTGTCTGTCACATAGATTCCTAGGCTTTCTGATGCAAGGTCTGTGCTACTTCTTTACTTAAGAGATGTACCTGGATTTTTACTTTTTTGTACTTGAGTTAGTAATGTTCTCCTGGAATGCAACTGTCTTCCAGACAAGAGAAAAATCACAGCAACCACTATTTGCTGAACAGCATCAGTGATTAATCTGTGCAACTTCAAGGACACCACTCTATTTAAATGAATGTTTTATATAGAAAATGATGTGTATTTTCAAATATACACGTACTTTTCCTAGAGAGTTTTCTAGCACAAACATAAAATTTTGCCAGTGAAACTACAAAACTTAAAAAATGTGCACCAGCCTGCCATCCCAAAAGCAAGAGACTTCTACCTAAGCCACAAGATTCCTGAGCATAACTGAAGTGTTGCAAGTCTTTATGCGACATGAACAAAGGTGAACCACAAGAGTGTGGTGTTCCCTCCACCACAAAAAAAGCCCTACAAAAAGCCCTACTTCACATATTTTTCTTTGATTCCATCCTATCAATAATTTTTACACTGTGTCAGTCTACCACAGCACAAATAAGGAATCAGTACAAAAGAAGGGAGATATTGGTGTGTATTCTATGAACATATGTTTTCATTAAATTTTCTGTAAATGTAAAGTCACACAATCACAGAAGACAGGAGTTCACTGAACAAAAACCAAACACTACTCAGGCAATTCAGCAGTTAGTTCATATTTAGCCCAACATTTTTTACTGGAAATTCAACACTTATGTTCTACTTTAATGTGGAAGAAATTCCAAAAGTAAGATAATGCCAAGCCACCCAAGTATTTTCGTTGCAATGGTTACTTAAGTAAGTATGCTGAGGAAAGGTCCAGCACATCTATCCCAAAGCAAGGACACAACCCCTGCCCTTATGTAATACCTGGAGGCCAACTGGCATTGCTGGATTTACTTCCGATCTTGTTTGTTGGTGGAGATTTGGCAGGTAACCAACTATCACCAGCAGGGCCTGCGTGGCTGCTGAGCGGGTCGCCCTGGATTATGTCAAACTGGTTGTAGGGCGATCCTCCACGAGCCTTTCCAGGGGGCACTATTGCACCTGCAGCATTAAAAACATACATTTACACCTGGGAAAGGCTGGGATCTTCAGGAGCATGATGTATTAATACAAAAATATTTAAGATGCATGCTGGCGAGGCAAAACAGTTTCATTTAAACTATTTCACCTCTGGAGAGATGATACTACAAGGACATTCCCAAAATTCCCCCTCTCACCATTTTTGTGCATATTGGCATCTTGTGAAGCCACAGAGGGCAGCCCTTCCATCATAGTCCACTGCTTAAAGCGGGATTCTGTTCCAGCCTCTTTCCCTCCCACCATGCCATAATCCATGCCACTTGAGCCAAAGCCTGTGAAACAAACAAAACTCAATTGTCATCTTCTGTTTTGTTTTTAAGCATCTTTAAATGGGGAGTAATTGCAATCATAACAAAAAGGTGGGAAAAAGAAATCAACAACAGCAAAAGGTATGTTCAAGGGGCAACTTCCAAATAAGTGTGTTATGTCAATATGCCACGATATGCTTTCTTCTTCTTCTTTGTCTTCTTCCCACGCAATGAAAAATAATGCAATTTGATTCAAAGTTGACACTTGTCATAACCTTTGCTCTAATGCTTATACATAAATTACTCATTTCTGGACCCAGACATAAGTGACTAATACAATTACCATATTAATAATAGGGAAGCTACAGGCAATGCACCAAACCTACTTCCACAGAGCACTTACCACCTGAACCGTATCCAGGTATCTGCCCTTTGGTCTGTAAATCTGAGAGACCCACATTCAAAGGATTGGGTACCATGCTGTCTAAATGTGGCTTAGGCCCAACAGGGTGGGATGGCGAATGCTTCATGCCAGGCTGCCTCTGCTGCTGCTGCTGCTGGAGGGCACTCACCATACGAGCAATCTGCAAAATGGGAGAAAAACTGCTTCATCTATGCTATACTGCAATGCAAATTCCAATAAACATAAAGAAACAGTGAATTAGAGGAGATACAAAAGACCTTGCTCTCCAAAAAGTGCACTGTGAAGAGAGCAGGTGATGTTACTGAAGCCAGCACCATCTCTACTGCAGACTGCATTTCCCCAGCAAACCTCATACTTCATATGACTGACAAAACCAGTGCCACACACCTGCTGCTCCTGCTGTTGTCGCACAGCTTGAGATAACTTTCTCTGGCTCTGTAACAGCTGTTGCTGCTGCTGCTGCTGAAGGAGGAGCTGACAAGCCTATAAGATAGGGGGGGGGTGGGAAGAATGAAAATACAGAGCTCATCAAGCGAAATGTAATTGCCAGGAGCTATTCACTAGCAAATGCTTGGCTCAGAAGTTAGGTAAACTGTTTCTCATTCCACTCACTCAAATAAAATGACAATGAATGGATTAGAAGAATACCACATCCTTCACTTAAATGTTAAATGTTTCTCATTTAACACTGTGCAGCAGAATTACTTGTACCTGCTTTATTACCATCACTATGACTGGAAGTCTGAAGTTTTTTCTGAAGAAAACTTGATGAAAAATCAACAAACAACTGCTTTCTGTACAAAAACATGGCTTAGCCATTACTAACCCACTGTAATCCACAATAATTACACGGGCCTATTTGGTTTATCTGCTGCCTTCTAGCAGGACTTTACTACCCCAAATAGCAAAGAGGGAATACTTGCACAAAATAACATCAGTAGAACAAAACAGAATTAGAATAAGCATAAAAAGAAAACTCAGCAGACAATTTGCAAACTGTCTTGTCTCACAAGATTACTAGCTACTTACTAATTGAAACTGGGGAATCTGTGGAAGCTGGCTCAGCATGGCAATCTGTTGTGGAGAAAGCTGGGGGCCCATATTGAAAAGACCAGGATTCAAGCCACTGTTGGGAAACTGTTTGAGCATGGAGGCCGAAACCTGCATGGAAAGCAGTTACATATCCTGAACACACTGCTACGAGGAGATGATGATGAAGTACAAGTATTTCTATACAGGAACAAGCATGACACCAATCTTCAATGGTGTTCTGGGAAAGACATTACAGATTTATTAACACATCACATTTAAACATGCACAATCTATAACTTGGGCAGAGTAAATACCTCACTTGATTGACAGTATACGGTATTACATGTACAGATGCAGACACACACACAAAGGTTATTCCCCCAACCAATCAGGTGCCAGAGACTGTACTAAATTTAAATGCTGATATATATGCAGCTAACCAGTAATCACAGTACTGCATTTTCACATTAAAAACGTACTGCTTGACAAGGGAAAAGAAAGGCAGTCAGGCAGTCACTGGAGCAAAGAAACAGCGCCTCACAGAAAGAGTTAATCTCTTTGTACATTTAATAGGATACAGTAAAAGACAGGAGTAGGTGGAGAAGAATCCCCCCATTTCTCCCTGCATTACTGCAGAGTTACACAAGTACAATTCAAGAGAATCTCAAGAACTGTTCACCAAGTCCAAAGCAAAAGGTAAACTTGTACATTTGGTGACCCTGAGGTCTTAAGATTAAGCTCTGCAATGTAAATGTAACATGTAGCCCCTTCATCAAACCTCTCTTCCAGGGGGGGTGGGACAGGAAGCACAGGACAAGACTACTTAAAAAAATTAAGCAACCTGCCACACTTCAGAAGCTTTAAGCTTTCACGTTTATTTGTTCTTTTTACAATACTTTGCAAAAGCCTATATAAGACACAGGATTCCCAAATTCACTTTTGAGGTTTAAAAATACTGGTAGCGAGCATTTATGATCAACTGCCTTGGAATAATATAGAATGCTAATGCTTCTGCATTGCGTTTTAAGTACTTTTACTACGAATTTTAATGTTTTTATCTTATCCAATTTTTCAATTTTTTAACATCAAATTGAGACCAAGACAGATGTATAAGTAACCTCAATGATGTGCTCTGAAGGCTGTAGCTCTACTTTTACAAGTAATCAGTTGCTATAAATTCCTTACCTGGGGAGAAAGGAATTGGGGAGGCACTTGCGCCCGGATATTGGGGGAAGGATTTAGTGGCTGCACTGGTGTGTGCATGCCCCTCGATTGTGCTGTGCTGTTTCCAAACAAACCATGATTGCCACCCTACAAAATTAAAGCAGTAGTGAGAAGATGAATCTTGCAGGCTATGCTAATAACTACATCTCAGTAACAATGAGCCAAGCTACTGACTTAAACAGAGTTCCCTTAGAATTACAGACATTTGGCTAAAATCAGTAACAGTCTACCTGGGTTAAAGCCACTGTACTACATTTTTGAGATGCAGGTTGTTTCTCCTTGAACACTGAAGGGTCATGCTTATCTACTAACTTCAAGACATGACAAATCTAATGTTTTAATATTTTGCACTTTATGCATTGGGAAATGGAAACTTGGAGTACAAACAACAAACTAAAAACTTCATTCCAACTGGCTTAAAAGCATGGCAAGACTCTACCAACAAGAATTCTAGTCCCCCATTTCAGAGAAGACAGGGTATTTTTCCTGAGCAGGTTGCTGAGATATCACTCACAAGGCTATTTTTTTTTCCTCTGTAGGCCTTTCATTAACTAATACTATTTTAGAATTCAAATTTCATAAATTTCCTTTCTGCCATGAAAACTTCAACATTCTGGATTTGGATATTTTCCTTCCCCTTTTCTCCCACTAAATTTGAAGAAAATCTTCAAGTGAGAAAAATAGTCATGGGGTTTTCTTTAGTGGTTTATTTTCTAATACAAGAATACTTGCTGTTTGAGTTTTTAATGAGAAGCATTTACTGATTTATAAGCCACTTCTGTAATAAACCCTAATGCATGAATGAGACCCAGGAAAACTTATGATTATGTTTCATGATTTCAGACTCTTCAGCAAACTTTTTTTGGTACCATTTAAAAAAAAAAGAAATGTTATCAACAGTCTCATATGCTAACTAAGCTACACTCTCTTGCTTCTAAAAGCTGAAGCTCATACTCCAAAGCATCCTTATGGGCCATGAATTTGTCTTTTCAGTTTCAAGACCCTCAGAATTTCCCATCTCCTGCTATCAGGGTGTCTGTGACCCTCAGATACCTGGGGTTCTGAAGAGTGTATTTTCCACTCTTCAGCCATCATTCCCTATTCTGCCTGTCCATGCCAGCATTGTTGCACTCAACCTAAATCCATAATTCCAAACTGTGATTGTGCAAGCCTTCACTAAAAGCTTTCCTTCCCTTATATACCACGATTTCATAAATCCTGTCATAACACTGTGCATAATACTCCTACCATTAATATTGTGTATCCTCTGCTATCCTTTTGCTCAAACACAAGTCTCTCCTCCTGCTTCTACACTGGCAGCACTATGGATTGCTTCATTCACCTGCATCCCCCTCCACCTAAAGTATCTTCTCATTCAGAAGCAACTCCTAAGCATGTAGGAAGACAAACAAAAACCCCCAAAAGACAAGAGGTTTTACCCTGGAAAGAGCTAGATGGAGTCAACTACACTAAAATTTTTGAGAGGCCTTGAAGCTGCAGTTACACTTTCAGCTCTCTCTATAACTCCTCTCTATAACAAGAGTTCTGCACACTGAGATCAACAACATGTCTGCAAATTTTGGACTCAATCTGATGTTCAACACTGTGTCACATAGAAACAGAAAGACAACACAAAGAAACACCATCATGTTAGGCATGTGACTACATAAGCTAGACCAGCTGCAATAATTAGGTACTATTCTTTCATTTCCTAGTATTCCTAAAGTATTTTCTTCTAGAATAAGGCAGAACATAAAAGCCAGAAATTCTTCCCAACTGCTGTTAATCACTTAACTAGTTCCCCACCATTTCCCTGTACATAAAAATAACGCTACTTCAAGAATTTTTAAAGGCTACTAAATCAATCCTTACTTTGAGAACTGTGAGGAAGGGGGAAGGGAACAGGCACAATGCTAAATCACTGCAACTTTTTACAGGCTCATTTCTACATACAAGGCCTTTGAGTGGAGTCTGAAAAACTTCAGTGTTGGGTTTGATGAGGCAAACCAACAGTCTCTAACCAGGTTTTAAGCCAGCAATTAAAGTAAAGGATACCACTAACTCCACAACTTCTGAAAAGCACATCCACCTGCTGCTGCACTGCAACTTAGGAAGAGGCCAACAACACCAGACCAAGTATGTTCTGATGCTAGGAACCAAAGTGGACTGATTCTCAATGGCCTGAGACAGATGAAATTTCCATTAACAATTTTAACCTATTCAGCAGAAAAACAAATGCAAGCAACCAACTAACCAGGATTAAGCCCAGGTTGCAGCCTTATAACAATGCATCTGATAAGGTGGCCTGCTTACTTGTCTAGCAGCGAAGTTTTGGGGACTGAGCCCTGAGCCGATTGCCCCAAGGCCGACGTTGGATAGTGTGGAACCAGAGGGAGACAGCTTGTAGCTGGGAGAAGGGGAGAAGGGAGAGCAGGGAGCCTCATCCCCAAGGCACCCATCTTGATTGGAGAAAGGCAAAGTCAGCTGAAGCAGCAGTTAGCCAACAGCAGGAGTTGGTTAGTGAAGCAACAGAACGCAAGAGGAGAGAAAGAGGGACGGTGAGTGACTAGGAAGAAGCAAAGTTAATTGGTAACAGCAGTTACAAGGACAAAACTTCTGATTCAAACGACCACTCGACAATTAAGATTTTGGTCCAAGGAGATACTCTTAGGTTTTCTTTTTAAAAATACATTTTGAACTCTCATGAAATTAGTTTCTGATAGTGGCTATTACCACTACAGAAGCAAACAAATATTGAATGAATTCCTAATGTTAGCACACACCTACCAGCATAATTTGTTAGGAAACGCATTAGCTTTGCTCATAGTATTTATTAATTATGCCACCAGAGGGAGTTGACAAAACTGCTTTTTGGCTCGTTATACCAAAATGGAGGAGTTAAAAATTCCTAGACAGTTAACACGCCTTCAGAATTTTTAAACCAAATTTGTTTTCCATTTTACATGTGATAAACTGTATCCAAAAAAACCCAAAACAGCCCTAGAGCATTCTGCATCTATTGGACACTCTCCAATTCATAATGGGAAGCAATTAATATTTGATAATAACAGTGAAAGCTTCTGTTTAAAATAGGCAAGAATATGAAAGAAACACTATCATAACATACAGCAGATGTCACAGAGAAACAGATGTCGTACAGAAGCTTACAGTACATGGACATACAGCATAAGGGGTTGTGGAATTTAGAAAGGGTGTTTCCAATAAATGCCAGACATGAAAGAAGAAAAATATTTGGAAGACTGTGATTACTTATATTTACTTAGATCTCAACCAATTTTCTTTAAAGCAGATGACAGTAGTTAGTAGCCGAAAGAATCATCATGATGAAACCTATAACAAATTTTATTGCTACCAGTAGTTTACCCTTCCAAGAAGAAAGAAAGGCATCTGTCTACATCAAAACCAGTCTATTCTGGAATAAAAAGCCTCACTTTCTCCAATTTCATTTGTCTATGCACACCCTGACACCTGTTTTATACACACATTCATTCTACCAATAAAACTACTCCACACCTTTTACTACTGAGCTCAATCAGGGTTATTCAATATCTAGCACCTGCTGAGAACTAGGGTAAAAACTGGGATCTTGAACAAAGAGGTTGCTATTAATTTATCTAAAGATATTTCTCTCACCTTCTCAAAATAAGGCCCACTATCTGTGGTTCCCATGTCTTTGGAATTAGGTGGACGGAACCCAGATCGATCCTTTCTCATCATGTCATTAAAATCCCCGAGATTCACAGCTCGTTTATCTACCTCAAACTTCTTATCTGGGAGACCACCTGTAACAAAAAAATGAAATTAGTGCAAATAATCTCATGACAGCAGGTTCACAGCCAAAGAAATACTCTTTAAGATCTGTCTTATAATTTAGCACATCTACAGTTGGTATTAAAAGTGTTGAAAAATAAATGTAGGAAGTTTCATTTAACACCAAACATGTCAATTTACTTTATAGAGTTTAAGGTGAAGTATTTATCAAAATTTATGTAGAGATATAAACACAAACATTTCAAGTAATTATATTAATTAATACCTAGTTCTCTGTGTCTCCCAAAACTTGCACAGTAATTTTTTGGGATTCAGTATGTAAAAAGACTACTATTTAAGTTCTCCATGTATTCTGCTTAGCTTCTGCTGGGTTTGACATTGAGAAATTATTTGAGATCATTTCGAAAAATTTGGTCACATGCACATTATTTGGTCAAGGTTGTCCTACAGTCACATGAGCTTAATTCTTAAACACAAGACATCAACAGGTATACTGTAACTTCAGACAGACAACCAAGCTCTTTCAGCCTGCACACAATAACACAACCAGTAACACAGACACTTCTCAAACACCCTCTAAAGCCTCCTGCCATTGTTTAGTCAGTAACCTGGTGAAGTATGAGATGTCAGTAACAGATGACCAAACTGAAACATAGACGGTGAACAAGACATCGATTTTCTCTAAAAGCTTTATCAACAGCCAAAGAGCTGACCGGAAGAAGTTTGCCACCTTACACGCTGAACTGTTGCCAAAGAACAACCTTTTTGGTCAGATGTGGCACCTGTAGGCTATTAGATGCATATTGCTACGTTGGAGTAGATGGAAAACATCTTCGTTTTAAAATACGGATGTGATAGAAATGAGCTTTACTGGTATTTTTAGTTTTAAAGAATACTATTTAGTTAGTAGCACAGATGGTCTTTCCAAGAATCATTTTAAAAGCATGTCAGCACAATTAACAAGAAAATCTGTGACTTTTCCAAAGGAAGTTGGTGATGGATAACCTACCCTACCACTGACAAAACACTGACCCTCTATCAGAGCAGAGAGCTAATCGCTTTAACACCTTCAAGACAACTTTTTTTGAGAAAGCTTCTCAAATCCAGCATCTCTTCTTAATGTCCAATCCCAATCTATTAACATTCACAGCGATGCCACTGCCAAGAAGCTATGAAACTGACCACTAATTGCATGGGTTTTTCTTACCCACACAGCTTTCAAAGCTGATCCAGCTTCATCCTCTCAGATGCCTTCAACATCATTTATCACAAGACAGTTGACAAATCACCTACATATCTTAGCTTGTAACTGGAGTCATACTGACCTGGATGAGCTTGTGTTTCTCTGATCCCTTTCTAACACATCCTGAAAGCTACAACTGGCTCTGCAAAAGCACTCACAAAGTGTCACAAACAGCTCAGTGCTGTCAATACCTACATCAAACCACTGCACACAATGCCAGCAACGTGCACTAAAAGGCTCATGTGCTTTAATTCTACACAGGAAGCCCTGGCCATTAGCTGCTTGAAAAGAAACCGAAAGCGAGGCACAGTTGCATCAGTGTCTGAAATGAAACTGGGTCAATGCCAACACAAGATGACTAAGCCACAGAAACACCCTTCTGTCCCCTCTGGTTATCCTCATGATCCAATCAGCTCCTCAAACATTACTGAATGATGCCTTGTAAAATACACAAAACATTAAAAGAGTACCTCTGAAGGCTTGAAGCACAGATTTGAATGTCACTTAGTGCTGAGGCAGCTGCTTAAACTCCAGCATAAACAAAGCCTCACTGAGAGAAATGATTGCATTCCTTTATCCCATTCACAAAAAATTCTAATGCAACTTTGAAATGCGTCATGTGAGTCTTGTCCTTTGAACCCATCAACTAAAGCTATAAATAATGGAGGGGGATAAAGAATAGCTTTACCTTATGAAGTACATGACAACTGACAAAATGCAAAAAGTTTGAATTACCCTCTACAGTAGGCAAAACCACTTGTGTATGAATAAATATGAAGCGCCAAATTCTCTACACGCAGAAACATAGAACAGGTTAAATGTTACACCATCTTCATAAAAAAGGACCCTCCAAGCCTACTCATAAATAAGTCCATCTTTTAAAATTTAGAAGTAGACCTGGGCTGAGCAACACAGCTTATGGCTTTCCACAAACAAATGCCATCAGCAACAAGAGCAAAACTGCTAAATGCAAAAGTAACCAAAAAACCTACGAAGATCTATTACATTCTCTGCCTTTGAAACAGAATGCAAGCCATAAGTAATGGATCTACCTAAGATCAAAGGATGCCACCATTAATGGGCACACTAAACTTAAAGAGCAACATATCAAGGTAAAAGATGCAGCCTTTCTTCACCCTTTCACAGGATATTCTGAGCAGCAGTCACCTCCTCAGAAGCTCTGATAGCCTGAGGGTCCTTGAAAGCTCCAAAGGATCCTTAATTTGGAGATAAGAAACTAAGAGAGCTATAATCAACATAATCCAGGCTACCATCCTCTTCATTTGTACATGCTTAGATCTGTTTTTTACCAGCAGCATCTGAAGTCAGGTGAGAACTGAACACCCATGATGGTGACTGACCTCCACCTAGACATTCTTTAGAGAAGCATGATACAATCAGAGCCTGAGTTCTAGGGAGGATGCATGAGGCCAAACTGGAGATCAAAAAATTGTTACCTTTAACAAAACTGTATCATACCATATAAATAAGGATCCTTATAATCTCTGACTGAGATCCTTCACTACTTCAGAAAAGATAGCAATTTTAGGAAACATGAACAACTGAATCCCCTATGAAGTGTGACAGAAATTTAAGAATGTAATGGATTCTAAGCTGAAAGACACTGCATCTGTCTGGATTCTATTACAATACCAAATCTAGACCAGGTATTAGATGCAAGTAAGTCTTGACTACCACAGTTCTACCTTCGGTACCACACAGCCCATGATGCTTAAGCTGTGTAGCAATGGTGGTGTAGCTATCCAGAACATAAAATCTACTTCTACTGAAAAGTAATCTGTAATAGCCTGAGGCACGCAACTGAAGAAGTCAATGAGAAAAGATAATTTTTTTCCCCTCACATCACCTCCACGAAGCTGTAGTAAAAGGGATGTCCTACTCGCAGGAGGGAAAACAGTAACAATGAATATAAACTTAGAAAGATTAAAACAGTCTTAAAGATGCCTCTGCCCCAAGTTACAGCTCTGCTCTGTACAGGTATGCATCCTGATCTTGCACACCAGAGTCAAAGCTTACAGACAAAACAGAAGATGCTTTTTACTCTACCCTTACATTATGAGGAGTGCTAAAACTAAGAATCAAACCCTTCCAGAGTACAGCAGATCATCCTCATAAAAACAGTACAGGTGATCTCACATTTCAAATGTATTGCAATTAAAATATACTCACCTACAGACAAGTCCATCTTACTGCCTGGAATGTCGTCAGTTTGACTCTGGGGGGGAAAAAAACCCAAAACAATTCAGTTCTGACTTCTATTCAATGCTGAGAAATATTTCAGAAAAGTAGAACGCAGGAAGAACACGCTTGTGCTAATGAAAGTTTCACTTTAAACTGAAACGGAACACGAGGGTTTCTGGTATCACCCTGGACACACCTTGCCTCAAACGCCTAAGGCTGTGCATGGCAAGATCACCCATGTAAAAGCAGACTCACAGACACAGCAACAGAGGAAGATGCACAGACAGCTGCTCCATAAATGAACCTCTGGCCTTGTGTTCCAGAGGTTGAATGACAAAACACTGAAAATAGCGGCCAAAACGATAGCTCATCCTCATGGCCCATCATGCCATCAAATCTTGAAGTGTACTGCCATGGGATTCTTCAGTTGGTAGTGTGGGACAGGGTGCTCCCATAGCTTTCAGAAGCATCTACTGTCTAGCAAATGGAACTAGAGCTTGAGAGCCAGAAGACATTGCAAACTAATCCTAAGCATGTCAGTGTCAGCTTGTGCAGC
The DNA here is from genome assembly GCF_012460135.2 of Molothrus ater. Classification (NCBI taxonomy): domain Eukaryota; kingdom Metazoa; phylum Chordata; class Aves; order Passeriformes; family Icteridae; genus Molothrus; species Molothrus ater. The sequence goes on from NC_050482.2 coordinate 49,542,503, forward strand.
CCTAGACTTCTCACACAAACTCTGTATAGTCATCTTCTGCTAGCCAGTATTACAGAGTATTCCTGCTTCACAGGATGACAACTAGCACAATATTCTGCAAAATATTTTGCAAATTAGCTTGTCAGAAGTTCCTTTATATAAAAAATTATATAGAATTATTTTTTAAACACTTCCCTAAGGCTCTGTCCTTTTCTGAGTGATGTGATATTTATTCACTTTACCATACAATCTTTACTTACGGACTTAGAATGAGCCCTTTTTTTGCTAAAAAGACCCTGCTGTACCTCAAATATAAATTCAGCCAAGACAGACACAGAGCTGTAAATCTCCTTTTCTGATAGATGGCTGAGATCCAGAACGAATACCTTGGACTTATCACAGATGTCTGACACTACAGGCAGGAGCCTCTATCTTAAGTGCTCTAAACAGCATGTTATGAAAATAAAATCAAAAAACCAAACCCAGAAACAAAGCAACAAAAAAAACCACCCCACACTAAAAAGCAACAATCCTCCCACCCCAAAACCAAACAAACAAAATGAGAAAACACACATCTCCCCTCCCAAATCTATTACTTGCAAGGAAACTGCAACCTCAGAGAAGGAACTATCATAAAGTAACTTTAGGAATCACAGTAGATTTAGGGTTTTTCTGAGAAGCCATTCTGAGCCAGCTACTACAGGTATTACAATCAACACCCCAGCATAGCAGATGCAGATAAATAACTCTGAAACAGTTGATATTTTGACTTATTTAAAGCTTACAGCTCTTTAACAAAGTTGCACTCTCTTTTTAAAAAAAATTTACTTACTAGCAAGCCCATATTTGAAAACTGTTTGGATAAAGGGTTCATCCACGAATCACTATTTCCTCCTTTTAATGCACACTGAAAAAAAAGGAAAAAATATTTTTAAGAAACTTCTTGATTCCTTAAATTCTTCTTTATCCTTGAGATGCACATGTTTAAAATGAAAATTCTAGTACCAGAGAAATTAATCTCCTGAAAAAAATAACTTTAAGTATTTACATGTTTGGAAACATTTACCAAATACTGTGTCTTGTACAATTGCCCACTGTTAAATATTCCAAACTGACTGAACATTGTCATGTAGAATGTTTATCACACCTTCAGTTTCATTCTGCAATCTGGAAAGCTTTGTGAACATTGTTTATTTTTTTTTTCTGTTACAGTTTAATCCTTTCTTTAATCTAGTGCAATTCAGAGGCAGATTTCTTCCCTTTAGCATGGTGTCTCTTGCACAGGCACTGAGCTGACCAGCATCTCTCTTTGGTCTTAGTGTAATTTAGAGATCACCAAAACCAATACTAACACAGTTCAACAGTGAAAAATTTCAGTTGTTTTGGTGATTGAAATAAAGCTTTAAGTGAGGAAAAAAGTCCCTGAGAATAATTTCTGTGAAACATGAATTGTGAAACTCCCCACCATATCACAGTAGTACTTCCATGTCTCAGGAAACTGCTGTGCCTTGCCTTTGGAGTCTGCCCTACCTACTTCACGAGAAGCAGACACAGCACAGTCCTTCTAACATGAATATAGTAACAAGTGTTACTGTACTAAAGAACATCAATGCAAACAAACCTTAAAAAGAAATTTACTCAGGACTACAGCCAAGCTCCTGCTCCTGTCTGAGGCCAAATGTCAACAACAACAAACATAAGTCAGACATAAATCCAACAGTTGTTAGAAATCGGAAGTTCATGTGCCAAAGGGACTGTGGAATGCAAACTTCAGCAGGCTATGCAAGAACAACAGCAGCAGCCTAACAAAGATGTGTCAGCAAGAGAAGAGAAATAGCCTTGGGATACCTATTTTCATTTAGTAATGGTTGTACAGCTTACAAACCAAAAGAATTTGACACCTACTGGAAGATTTATTAGTCATAACAGGTGTAATATATTAAAATAAATCCAAAAACCTCCCTTTTTTTACACTAGTTTAAGAGGCACCTTGCTGTAACTCTGCAAAACCTTCCTAAAAAATAACTGCATAGTGCTCTAACATATCAGTCAGACTGTTTTCAGACAACACAGTAGTAATAATGAGTCATTCAAGCATTTTACCTTCATTTGTGTTTTCTTTCCTCCTTGTCCCCAGCTTGTTGAGTTGTGGGAGGAACTGCTTCCCTGAGAGCCTGCTGTGTTCCAGACTCCTCCCTCCTCCTCCTCTTCCCAGCTGGAATGACGTGTTCCTGTCACTGGCCCATCACTCTCTCCCCAGCCATCTTGCATAGATTTAGAACCTTTAGAAACACAAGAAAAAAGCTCAAAAGCAGTCTACAATACCATGCAGCTGGTGATATGACACTGCAACATTGGCTGAGATCATCAGAATCGCAAAGGAATTAAAAAAAATATTCAAAAATGTGTCTTCACTCTAACAGCTGCAAAAACTTGTGCACGAATTCCAAAACCCGAGAGATTTGGTGGCACGTTCACATGTCATGTTGTGCAACTATTTTAAAGAAATGTCAAACTTTTAAAGATATAACAGCAATAGGGACCTCTTATACAGATCCAGCTAATTTAAAAGGCAACCTACTATTTTTGAGTGCAAATGAAAGCCTTCAAAGCACACACAAAAACCAGGGGTGCTGAAGGTTCTGGTTCAGGTGGTTTATTAATTAATTCCTCTTTCACTTCAAAACCTTAATACGCCCCTCGCCCTACACTCTTCCATAAAATTACAAAAACAACTTTTAAGAATAACAACTAAGTACAATCTGAAGGCAAACACCTGACATGTCTGAATATAAAAAAAGTCAGGAATTGCAATTAGTCTACCATGGGGATATCTATCCTGACCATAATGAAAATAAGTACAGCAGCATTTTATGGTGGTTTAAGAGATACCTTAAAATGCATCATAAATAAACACTCAGATACTTCAGAGGAAACAGCTTTTTTAAGTCTGTTCAATTGGGTACTAAAACTGAAGGCTGCTTATGAAACACTGGTCCAAGTGCAAAAAAAAAAAAAAAAATATCTATCTCTTGGCCCTTTAACTGCTACTTACACAGAAAAGGCTACAATAAAGTATTATGTCTGCAGAGTCAAGAACACAATCTGGAAATGTTTTACTGGAAGTCCCTGCAGCTTGAATTGATCTCAGGTGACAGTGCTTAAATATATACTATGCTACTACATGATCAGAGATTATTTTTCTGCACTGATAGCTCTCTAGGACTCTTGAACATGAAACTTCCACCAGAATATTCTTATGCAACGCTGGCAGAACTACGTAAATGTACTTTTTTAAACAGGCTTCCTTCTTTTGGCTCCAAACTGATTTTTTCCCTTTTCTGATCACAGCTGGCCTGTATCCCGTCCCTAGATTTTGCTCTAGAGCTGGGGACAGCTCACATACAAAACAGCATGTGTAGGTTGCAGTTCTTTGGTTATGGCACACATACAGACCACTCATGGTAAGCAAGTGACCAGGTATAGTCTTAAAGGACTGTGTTAAACATTAATCAATCAACAGAATTTTCAATGGATCAGTTTCAGAAGTTCTTATTTTGGTCATATTTAGGTATCTTTTTATAGAAAAAGGAAGACAGCCATCTAAAATCAACTTAGCATCCTCAAAATGCCAAGTCTGTGGGGCAGGCATGGGAAGCCGGTGATCCACGAAAGCCTGCTGTAACAGTAACACTAAGGAAGCAAAGCTTTTTTGTTTCAGAAATGGCCAAATTATTTAATTGGTATGGGAGGAAGGGAGAACAATCCAACAGCAAGCTATCTACACAGCACTTCATTTCAAACAATTACATGTTGCAAAAGCAACTTCTGGGCTGGAAACAGTTTTACAGTGGGTATCATCACAGCAAGTTCAGTAACACCTGTGCATCATCAATAGTCCCTACAGGAAACTTCACATCCAAATGTTACTGACTTTGGCAATAACATTGCTTTTGTTTGTTGTTTTTTCCTTAAAAAGAAGGAAATAAAAATTATACAAACAACTTACATCATCAAGAATAATACCCACAAAAACTCTTAATATAGCAAAATTTTAACTTTGAAGTAAATTTTCAAAATATTTCAACATCTCATTCACAGAACGTGGTAGGCATTTAGGTTCTACTACAAGTGCACTTCTTAAGAGTTACAATTTTTTTCACTTATACAATTAAAAAAATCCATTCAAAGACAAGTTGCATTATCAAAGCATGGATAAAGATGTAACGGCCTCCACAGTGAAATTTGTCAGTACTGCGCATGCCTTTTCCTGATATGGTCAGAACAGGTGACTTATCATGTAACAAATAGGCAGCCAGAGAAAAAAAGAAAAATACACATTTCCTTACTGTGTTTCAGCACTTCCAGAATCAGAGTTGCTCATTTAACTCTTAAGTTAGGAAAATTTTACTGCCTTAAAAGACAAAGTTTCAGTCATTTACAAACACTTAATACTCATCCATCAAAATCCTATAAAAACATTCAACGCTGCTTTTAGGCCTCAGACAACAGATCCTCTACAGGTGACCTATGTCAAAAAACACAAACATCTCCAAGGCAATTGCAAAGAAACTGGTGTCTGGCCCATACTCACTAGATTTCATGGCATTCGGGGCGGTGGAAGGTGCATTCCCCCAGCCTGTAGTCGATGCTCCTGGATCATCTACTTCACCCCACCCGGGACTGGTTTCATTTGGCTCACCCCAGGCGGACGTACCATTATCTGGAGCAGGTGGAGTGCTTTTGCTCCAGACTGCACAAGGAGAAAGAGGTTTCATTACAGACCATTCAGATAATGAACTGTTTACTGCAGTGCAGCACCACGTCTTTAATTTACTGCTTCATTCTTCTTGCTGAGAACTTTGGGTTCTCAGAAGCATGTGTGCAACAGAATTGACAATCATTCACAACTAATTTAGAGTGGGCACTGACCTCCAGGGATGAAAAGGAAGAGAATGCTATGATGAGTAATACTCTTCTCCCAGATTAAACACGAACCCCACATGTAATACTGTCCTCCTATCTGTGAACTTTTGTGACTAATTACAAGCATCTAACTTAGGGTTTTATATACTGACTATAGGACATATTTGCAGTACATATTAAATCAAGACAGAATTCTTTTAAAGTGTCTTTGAGTCAGAGGAAAAGATTACATAACAATAATTTCTTAATACATTTCCAGGCAATGTAACTTTTTCTTGTCCTTATTCCAAAGAATAAAATATTTCTCCAAGTATTCTTTATCACACAGCAAAGCCGAACTTGACTAAAAAAACCTGTCACAGACATACTACATTTCAAGTGTTATCTGAGTGTTTCAGAGCAAAATGTTTGACTAAAAATAAGTAAAGATTTTCTCCTCATTTCTCTAATAATTAAATGTAAAAATGCTACTTAGTCCAGAAAAAGGGAAGCTCAGGGGAGACCTTACTGCTCCCTACAAATATGTGAAAGCAGGCTGTAGCCACGTTGAGGGCAGTCTCTTTTCCCAAGTAGCAAGAAATAGGACAAGAGGAAATGGCCTCAAGTTGCACCAGGGCAGGCTTCAAATGGATATTAGGAAAAACTTTTCACCAAAAGGATTGTCCAGCACTGGAACAGGCTGCCCAGGGAAGTGGTTGAGTCACCATCCCTGAAGATATTCCTAAGACCAGCAGATTTTTGCACTGATGGACACTGTTTAGTCATGGACTGAGCAGTGCTGGGCTTATTAAGTTTATGGCTGGACTCAGTCCTTAAAGGTTTTTGATTCTGTAATTTAACCTGTTCTTCAGAGGTCAAATTGAATATGCAGATTTGCCAGCTAACAAACATTTCCTGGCAAGGTGACCAGTATTCAGATCACAGCTACTGAAGCATAACAAGCAGAGGACTGATGGATTCAAATTTTAAAGACACTTTAAATACAGAACCAAATATTCAAATCAGAATTTGGTTTTCTTTATAGAATAAAACTATCAAGAACTGGTGGCTACAAGCACCTCTCTTATGCATTAAGGCCACAATCAAATACAGGAGCTTGCTGAAGAAAGGAACAAGAGTAGTACCTGATGCTTGTGATTTGCTAGTCATCGGAGTAGGCAGGCTCTGCTCCCGTGGGGCCTGTCCTCCTTGTGAGTTCTTGTCCCACAGATTCACATTCTTGTAGTTGTAACTGCTGGGATCTCCCCACGCTGAAGTGCCATCATCAATATCCATTTTTCGACTGATTGACTGTGGAGAAGGTTCTTCCCAGCCACTAGGCTCCTCCTCTTTGGGGGCAGCTGGCTGTGGTCCATTGTTCCAGTTTGGGTTTGGAGGCCGCCCGTTACTGGGAGTTTGGGGCGGTGGACCCCAGGAACCAGAAGACTCCTGCTGTTGCTGCTGGTGCTGTTGCTGCTGCTTGTTCCAGGAGTTGGGCTGTCGACCCGTCTCGTTCCATGTTGAAGTTCTTTTACAATCGTCCCATCCACCCTTTGAAGCAGAGCTTGTATTTGCACCATTACCCCAAGTTCCAATCTCATTTTGCCCACCTTCACCCCAGCCAGACACTGGCTTGTTTCCTGCACTTTCCCAGTTACTGTTTTTTGTTTGGTCAACTTCCTCTCCCCAACCGTTCTTTCCAGAAGACCATCCTTGATTACTTTGCCGTCCACCCCACCCCTGATCCTTACTAGAGCTGTCATTCCAAGAGGAAGATGATTTTTCTTCTTGCCTTCCTCCTCCCCAATTAGAAGAATTGGAGTTCTTATAGTCATTCCATCCTCCAGTATTTTTGGGGTCCTTCCACTCCGTTGGGGTTGAGAGCTCACCCCATCCAGACTTGTTTTGATTGCTTTGGCTGGGTACATCGCCCCAGCCCCCTGAGTTCTTTGTCTGTGTGGCAGAGCTCTCCCACCCCTCAGTTCCTTTATCAGACTTCCCCTCGGGTCGTGGCATCTCTTCAATATCCCACACGGTATCTTGCTTAATTTGAGTCTGGCCCCAGCCGGTGTTGGAAAGCACTCGGGGGTCCAAGTCAGTCCTGCTCAGCAATGTCTGCAGGACTGCCTGGCAATCAGGATGCGTGGGCCTGTATGATCGGCGTCCAGAATTGTGACTGTCACTACTTCCTGCTTTGTGGTTGCTTCCAGTGCTTTGACCTCCAACCTCACTTCCTGCAGAGCTGGAAGATCTTCCCCAACAGGGAGCCTGGGAATTGCCTTGGTTTTCAGGAAGAGGGTGGCCTTTTTGATTGTCCCATGCTCCAGTGCTAGAATTTGGTTGGTTTGGACCACTCCACTCTCCAATCTTCAGTTCATCAGACCCAGACAGCTGTTTCCATTCTCCCTGAGAGACCCCAGATGTTAATTTGTTCCCTTCACCCCATTTGCTTTCGTTTGCATGCTGAGGGCCAAAGTTCCAAGACCCACCACCCGTAGACCGGTTATTGTTATCCCAAGAATCACTTCTTGACCCATTAGGTTTTTGAACAGAAGCTCCTTTCCAGGAGTCCTCTCTATCCTTTCCATTGTTCCCATGGTTTCCAGAATTGCTCTGCCCAGAGACTGTTTCAGTTCCAGAAGACCCCCTAGCTGTACCCCAAGATCCAACACTCCCAGTCTTTCTTTCTCCAGTGCTTTGAGAAGGGGTGTCAGTGCTCCTGGAAGGGTTCCCCAAGCCCATTTCAAAGGGCATTCCCTTATTCTCCATAGGGTTTGGTGAACTTAAGTTCAAGGAGTTAGTGTTTCCATTTTTTGGTCCATCAGTGTTATGAATTTGAGCCTGTTCTCTGCCAGAGACAAAGTTAACACCCGCATTTTCCATCTTTGACTGCTGTTCCCTAGAGGTCTGACCTACTGTGCTAATCTGTGCATTGGAGCTACCACTATCAGATTCCAGAGTTCCTTTCCTAGAATTGCCCTCTTGAACCAGTGCTGGCCAAGCAGATGGGTTGCTATTTGGGTTAAAGTTGCTGAAACCAGAACCGGGACTGATTCTGTCTTGTCCACTCAAGTTCCTCCAATTACCTAGTCCATTGTTACTCTCGGCAGCAGGGTTGGAAGATTGAACAGATTTAGCCTTGGGATCAGATTTCCAGGCCCCAAGATTACATTCGTTTCCAGCGCTTCCAGACTGGCACTGGCTTCCTTTTCCTTTGTTACTAGTGGTGCTTCCTGGCAGAGCGTTCTTCTCCAAGCCAGGGTTCGAGGCACTGTTGTTATCGGTGGTGTTTTCGGAAGAAGACTCAGCATCTTTGCTGGCAATACAAGGCCACTCTTCCATGTCAGACCCGTCTACAATCACCTTGTCCCAGATGTGAGTTGGGTTGGCGTTGGTGCCGCTGTTGGAGGAGGCTCCAGGACCCCAAGTGGAATTTGCATAATTTGAAGCAGCAGCACCTCCAATTGCTGAATCTAAAAGAAAATAAACCAAGAAAACACCGAAAAAAGGTGTAATTAGTAATCTGAATTATTTACAAGCATAGAACATCAGATTTTTGACATCAGTTATCCCACTTGTTTTGCAGAGCATAAACTCCATAGTAACAGCTGCAGCAGTATTCATAAGTGAATATATACTAATACTACCAGTACTGGCTCATATGACAGCTTCCATGAAAATAAGGCAAACAGCTTAAAAAACTCCCCTCCCAGACTCAATTCCTATGTTATATATTCCAAAGTAAAGATCACAATTTCTGGTTGCTAATACTTTCAATAGAAGATAAGATCAGCTTTCAGTGCCTGTCTGAGGATTCCAGTTCTTAGCTTAAACAATGAACATCCAATGAATGCCTTCCAGATCCCCCTTCACCGAGGGCCACCAATGAGGATCCAGACTTTACAGCAAAAGTTGAAACTCCCTTGTAAGCTTTGAATATTGAACAGTAGTTTGTCTTCAACCACTAAGTCCCACCCACCAAGATCCAAAAGATCAAGCAGTTTCCAAGTACATTCTGTTCCTTCTGTTGCTTTAACCTCAATGCAAAGTGAACAATAGCAAGGAAGTATGACTCTACTGATATTTTTATCTGTCTATCTTTTTAGCACAGAGTAACCTTTTTTTTCCTTCCAATTAAAAAACTTTCTGATTACACAGATCACAGGAAGAACTTAAAGAGGACAGACAAAGACAACCTCAAAAGACTGCAAGGTTGCAAGGTTTTGAACTTAGAAATGGTTCAGACAATGAATGATGCATAGGCAGCTCTGAACTTAGCAAGATCTTCAAATCAGTGGCTTTAACAGAACATTTAATTTCTGTGAAGATGTTCTAAAAGTACTAAGACTGGGGTGCTTGCTCACATATAGCATGCTAAGACACAATTTAATGGATTGTTTTATGAAACCAGCCTTCCTTTGCTGCTTTTGACAGTGGCAATAATCATAACTATGAAAGACTTTTCACCAATAAAATTTAAACCTTTTTGTCCAAAACTGTCTTGTATGCCCTGAATTACCATTGGTATTGGAAGAATTACATAGAATACCCATCATCTCAGTCTCCTGCATTGGTATGAGACAATAGTATACTTGGTGACATCTTTCAGGACACTAGTTTTGCCAGAAGGACGTCAATCCTGGTAGAAAAAAGTCGATATGAAGAAGGATTATGTGTTTACTTCTGATATTATCCTCAGCAACGCCACCCATGACCATCTAGTGAATATAAAAATGTGAGCAAGTAAGTAAGCTGCATGGTCTTCCCCATTGGGAACCTGCTTTTGTTTTCTTTCATGTGGCATGAATTTAACCACAGTATTAGTGCATACATGCTCGACCAAATTGGGCCAAAACTGAAGTTCAATTTGTCAACAGCCAGATGTGAGGTGGGATCAGTGATGTATGAGGCAGATAACACTGCATTTCCATAAGCATTTTGATGAAGCACCTAAGGCTGTGTCTAATAAGAGAGACACAGCCCCAGTGTCTCTCTTGTTCACCTGCTCATTCCCACTCCTCTGGCACACCTACACTCTCATATGCTACCATCTATGCTCTCACTGATATTCAGTTGGGTGAATAGGTAAAAGTCATCCAGACTGAAATCAGTTTTAAAAACAAACCTGATGTAATTTTAATGTAAGTCAGATCCCTAGCCCAGTTAATTCGTTATGGAGCAGAAAAATGGATGGGGTGAGGCAGGTCTCAAGGCCTCATATCTTTCCTGGCACTCCTGACTTCCATCAGGATAATGCAACTAACCACTGGCTAATACAGCCATGTACCCTCTTAGTTGTTAATGCACCATTAAATGAAGTGTAAAAATGTGAAAATGTGTAATACCAAATAAATGCATACAACTTAAGGAGCCGCTCAAAATACTTCAAAATGGTCCACATATAGTACACCCAACAGCAAAAAGTGTTGCTCATGAGAAGTTTTGAAAACTTTTAGAATGCTTCACTAACACAAATTTTTCTTAGTCAGTCTACTATAATAACTGTGAAGGCATACAGTACCAGGATTAGATATAAGAATCATAGACTTCAGCGCATGTTTTGTTTCAGGTGTTTTAACAAAAAAAGTTATCTCCAACACATCTGTTTTTAAGCTGATAAGTAAAAATTCTGCCATTGTAGTTTGACATTCACCTTCTCCTTTATTAAACAGCAATTATCAAATACAAGATAAATACTCTGTCATACAGGGATTCACTACAAATGAATTGAAGTAGTGAAGCCACAAAACAAATGGAATTATTATTTTTCCTAGAATCCTATTTAATAAGGACAGCCATTGCACCTAGCTGACTTCATTCTGTACAAGTCACCTGTTTTTAATTCCAAACCACAGAGAACTAAAAAAAGTTTGATTTCCACGATGGTAAAAAAATCACGATCCCATTGATCTGGCATGATATCCAAAGAAAACTCAGACATACTGGTATTGTTATTTTCTTCTTCTTGACTTGCAAGTATTTAATATTTCTTTTTATAAAATTCTTATTGTTAGAATTGAAGCTGTCCTTGACTTCACAGGTGACCTAAGTCTTTCTTTAAAAGGCAGATATTTTGAGTGGAATTCTGTTTGTTCTGCTATTATGATTAAAGAAGAAATATTACAGCTACTGCAATTCACCAAGGGTCTAAAAAATTCAAGAGCAGCTTTAACTTCCCCATGCTCACCAAACAACCCTAAAATCAATTTATCTTCTGGAATACAAAATGAATGGAAAAGTAAAAACAGAACAGTCACCACTTGTACAAAAAGGCTTATCTGAGTACAAAAAATTACTACCAAAAAACAGAAGTGAGGAGCAATAGGTCGCCTTTGTGATTCCTCCAGACAAGATGTGACAGACACCTGCCCTTTGCAGACCTGGCATCTACATGCCTGTTTTACGAGATGATACAAAAATGTGACAAGACAGGAAATTCATGTCAAAGAAACCTGAAGAGCCATTAGGAACTACTCAGTGACAACCATAAAATGCTGTTTATTTATGCCTCGCATTTACCTTGCTGCAGAACATTTCAGCAACCAATTAAAACCACTCAAAACATACTTGAAAAAATTAAACCTCTTGTTCCATCTAGTAGTAAAAATTATATCCATTGCTGCCAACAGAAGCCTGTACACTGAAACAGCAGAAGCTCCCCAAAAGCAACCTGATTTCTGTTATATAATGACAAGCTTATGTACAATTTCAGCCATCCCTTTCCTGCCGCGCACCAACGCCTTCCTTTACTATCACTTATTATCATCACTTGCCTGTTGCAGTCCCACTGTCGCTCTGCAGCAGTGCTCCTGTCACTGGTTGTGCGTTGTTTGGGTTTGCTCCTGGTGCTGCTGGGGAGGGAGGCCCTGCTCCACCCCCAAGGAGCATGCAGGATGGCGGAGGGGGCTGCCCACGTTTCAGTAACACTTTGTGGTCCTGCTGGCAACGGAATCGCGGCGGCACCTCCCGAGGCATGTAGCGGGCGGCGCTTGGCGGTTGTCCGTTCGGCACTGCCACCCTCTTGGCATTGTTGCCACCATTGACTGGTGGCGATGGAGAGTTGCCAATTGGGCTGGCAGCCACTGGTTGGCTTAAACTTGGTTTCGTCACTTCGGGCACTGAAAAACAGGAAGGATGAAAATCAGAAGTTTTTCCACTTAAACCTGCGCTAGCTGCAAGAACTCACTGTGACTCTTCATTTTCATTATTTAATCTCTGAAATACTGTGCAGCTTCCACCTTCTCAACAACCAAAAACAATTTAAAGAAGCAGGAATAAGCAGTAGCAGCAGACATTTTGCTCCCATGTGCAACTCTGTAGTCTAGGATGAAACTCTACGTTCATCAATTTTGCTCTAAGCCGAAAATTTCTTGCAAATGTAAAGTTGGCAACAAATATACCCTAGACAGCGACTAATTTTAAAATATGAGCAGTCAAATGTAACTGGTTCCACCATCCTGATCTTCAATTGGCTTTTGGATTGTTATGCATCACCATCTTAATGGGAAATCTGAAATAAGAACCCAAGTTTTCACCTGTTTACTAGGCTGCACAGCCGCTGCCTAAACAAACAGAAGATGGGAAATAATCTGCCTCCTTTTGGATTCAGAGGTAACAAATCTGAGTTGCTGCTGTTTGTGCTGCTCTTCAGCAAGGCAGTAATACCTGACTCTCACCCAAAAGACAGTCCTACACAGAGCAACTGTATTTGGCTCACTAAAGGTTGCCCTGCTGGTCACCATGTGCCCCTATAACCAAAGACAAGCTGCTCCTGAGGACTATTATGTACTGGAGAAGAAAATCACAAATCCTTGAGACACTAACACCACCACAAAATTTGCTCAAGAGCCTCTAGACAAACTAAGCACAATTAGTAAAACTTTTACTCTTACAAATGTGAGATCAACACAAGTGGGTCTCTCTTTGGCAACATGAATGCACTATTCACCACATTTTATTTCTTAAGGGTTTTCCGATTTCTCTAGATAGGTTTCATTGCCCAAACCCCAAAAAGTTCTTGTTAGCCATAAAATCAAGTTACTATTTTAGTGCTTTTCTTTCACTAAGGCAATTTCCCCACAAAATTTATCAAAAACTGATATACAAAGCAAGATTAAATATATTTTTACAACATCTAAATTATTTCGTTCAAATTTCAAGATCCTCATTCATCAGTCCTGTCTTCTCTATTGGACTTTTATGTGCCTGAATTTAAGTTTCCAAACCCAAGAAACTTCCATTCATTTTGGTACCTCTCTATAAGCAGTACTTTTGCCGTCTTTCATTCCCTTTATAAAGGTGGTTTCAGTCTTGGTTATTTGTCTAAAACCATTGTGAAACAGAGAACTGAGTATTTCAGCTAACCTATCTCATCCACAATCCTCATTTTTTCTTCAAGTATTTAGATGCTGACAACACATCTGCAGAATAGTTGTAGCTTCTCCATTTTAATCACCTCAACTTATTTCTTCTGAATACTCATATTCAGTGTTTCATCTTTGCTCATATGTCCCCTTCCTTTTCTAACAGTTTTGGTAAAGATCTGAATCTTGGCTCAAGTCAATAAAAGTACTCCTTAGGATCAAAGATTCTTACCTTTGGTTTTTTGATCTGTGACCTGCAAATTAAGAGCAAGAATGTAAATAGAGTTTTAAGCAGTGCAAAACAAACATTGAACATGTTGTGCTAAATCACAGTCTTAATAAATTAGCAAAATAACAGAGTTTGTTGTTGAATGAAAACAACCAACTGATTAACTACAAAAGTTTAAACGGTACTCCTAGTTTTATATATATATATATATATATACATATATATCAGAGGTTTTCAGAAGTGTTACAACTGCTATAATAACTCTACCTGATGCAGAAGTCCCTGGCAGAAACAATCATACTTCACTCATTATTTTAAGTACTCAATCCTCCTCCTCATCCCAAACATGGCTTCCAAATCACAAATAAACACATCCCATAGCATTACAGTTCTCTCAGATTTTGGAGATGAAGTATTTCAGGTAAAGTGTAACAAAACCGTCCTTCTGTTGAGAGTATCCTTACAGTAGACTGTTGGGGCCTGAAGTAACCACAGCAGTCTGCCTCTCTGCCATCTTCCCATTTCACCTTTCCTAGAACATCTCTTCCAAGGAGAAATAACTCTAAACCTTACTGGATTCATTTCCACACTTACAAAGAGTACCAGCAACACCTATAAAGTAAATGTACTGAAAGCAACAAGAATTTAATGACTGAAATGAGTATTCATGCTGGTCAACAAACTCAATATGGGTTTGTACTTGTACCTGTACCCTACATTGTTTCAGCATAGCAGATTTCAAGCTACTGCAGTGACAAACACATCGCTGGTATATTCTCCAGAATTGTGTGTATTGTAGCATTTTTTGAACCTGTCCATCATGAGTTCCACTACACAATAATGAAAAAACCCTAAAGATCATCATGTGTCAGGTTCTATGACACCTATTCTTAAAAGAAATTGCTGAACTAGTCCATATTTCTGGAAAGCACACAGCAACAGTATAGAATAATGAAAGCACAAGTAAAAAGCAGTTTATTGTTGAAACTAACCAAGCCAGAACTCCTTTGTATGGTAAAGAATAAAAAGACGAACTGCACTAAATTGCTATGGCATCGTTTACTTTGGAAAGATGAAAACTGCAATATGCAAAGTGGAACATTCACAAAAATACAAAATCTTAAGCATTGTAACCTCACAGACATACACTATCCCAAAGCCTCAAGGACAATAAAAATGTATATGGGCCAAAACCATGTCTGTGCCAAGCCACACATCAATTTTCAACTTCACTTATGAAAAACCCTGTATGCATCAAATTACATCATCTTCTGTGACAGTTAAAGATTCTGTTACACGCTTAATTGACCCTGATGCTTGGCTACTAAAGGAAAAGAGGAAAAAATATTAATTAGCACAATCTGGTAATGCAGATATGTTTACTATAGTCAAAAGCAGACACATTTAGTAAATTAGTAACTTGTCTACTTGGATAAAAAACATTTTACTGAATCCTTGAAAAACTCTACACGATAAACACAAATGACTTTAGACATAAAAAAAAAAACCACCAAAAAACCCAAAAAACCCTTCTGCCTATATTGTCTCTCTCTCCTAGTCAAAATGATCTGGTTTTGTGATTGCTTTCATCTAAAATTCAAAAGCTGAAAAAAATATGACAGTCTCAAATTTACAGCTGTCATCTCTCTGTGGGCAACCTTTGAGCATCAGCAGGGCGGGAGCAGCCACAGTAAATGGGAAGCTGGAATAAATCTCAGCCGACTGAGGAGCTACCAAATAGCTCCCTGGACACCAACCACAGGTATATTTAAGCTGTGAACTTGTTTGTGTAACTTCCCTTAAATTGATTTTTTTTTTTAATTTTACTTTTTAAGTTTTAGATGATCCAGACAGAACAACTGTTTCATGTTAAACAAACTTAGTTTGAAAATGGCACCCTGAAATCATTGCTGCTTATTTGGTGAACACCTCCACAGCCAGTAAGAACGAACACGCACATTTATATTTTGTCCATTTGGCTGCCCACTTTGCTATTCTTACCTATCTCCAGCTATTACTGTCAAGTTTAGCTTCTAGGAGATTAAATTACTTATCTTTACCCTTCCTGAGAGAGTGGCAGAATATGTACTGAACAACTTACTAGGTGAGAGACCACACAGGAAAGCTGGCAAATCTCTTTTGTATTCAAAGCACCAATTCCTCAATAAACACAGCATTGTTATCAAGATGATCAGTACAGCCTTTTCAAGTTTCCCTTTTATCACTGAATATCAGCACATAATCTTCAAGTCTTTACTCTTTATTCATAAGGGTCTGCTCTTTCTTGGTTGCACATACCTTTTTTGTACTTGAACATTAAACAGCACCAACACTGAGGCAAAAAGACACTGGAGAGACCTTTTCGGTAGCAACTGCTCTTTTGCACTGTTATTTGGAGATGAATCAACTGGATGAAGACAACTGACACACCTTTATCCACACCCAGTTTAAACTGATAGACTCAAATTGGTGAAAAAGCCCTGGATAAGCCAAGATTTAACTGAGGTTGGTGCTGTCTGCTCTCAGCAGAAACCCACAGAATGTAAGAGTGAACATTGTGATCTTTCATCACCTGATCTGTTACTGAAGCAACTGAAAAACAGAGTACTGAAAGAAAGTAAAGTCTTTTGCTCTCAGTTTCACATCATCATTGACGTTGGAAGGAACAGCCTCTGGAAATCTAATCCATAGTTCCCACCTGTCCTCTAATCCACACCTGTCCTCCAGCTGGCCCCAAGAGGCTTCTCAATTAGAAAAAAAATCATCAAAACTGGATTGCACAGGACCATGTGAAACTCAGCTTTGAGCATCTAAAGACAGGGGCACCATAACCTCTCTGGGAAACCTATTTGAATGGTTGCCCAGCCACATACACACTCAAAAAAGGAGTCCTTTTATGATTAGGCAGACTTTGAATATGTACATAACACATTATGCTTTGCCACTGGGCACGGTGGAGAGGAGTCTGCCTCCATCTTTTTACTCCCTTCCACAAAATATTAACGTACGCTGATGAGATCTCCTGAGCCTCCTCTCCTCCAGGAGGAAGAGTCGTAACACTCCCAGCCTCACCTCATTTGTCAGATCCTCCAGTCCCTTAATCATCTTAAAGGCATTTTGCTGGACTTGCTCCAGGGTGGTTGCACCTATCCTATACTGGGAAGCCCAAAAAAGATTTTACTGGTAAAAAGTCTGGATAATACCCTAAGAGACTCAAGCTCCTGTGTCAAGTTAATTCCTAGGACAACCTGCCAGACGTTTTGTGCAAAATACAGACCTTCTACTACACCAAGTTTCAAACTTGTTTTCTTAGCAGAACCAATTTTTTGGTGACTTACAAATTCTCCACAACTCAGACTTGAACTGGCAGACTTCAGCAGAAGTGCTATTTGCTACAGAAAATGTAAAATGCAAGTAATACTTAGCACAAAACATAAACAGAATCTTCAGTAGTAAATATTTCATATAAACTTGTTAATGATATTTTTAAAAAAGGATCTTCCTGCTGTAATATATGTTTACTCAGTTTTACTGCAAGAATTGCAAAAGCCCATCAGTATTTCATCAGTCCATCAGTCCACAAACACCTCAAACAAGTAGCAGTTGTGTAGAGAGAGATCCAAAGAAGCCATATTAAGTAACTTAAACACTTTATATCAAAAAAATTCTTTCATTTTACATAGCACTCCAAGGAGAAGAAATATCCAAGTCAAACATTTCAGTTCCAGGAAAATGATGCAAAAAAGATTCTTTAAAGAAGCATCACTCTAAGAGTGGTGTCTTTAAAGTGTTTTTAAAGAGCACCACTCTTCAACAATCCGTTTTTAAGTTCAAATACAAAAAAATTTAACATCTTATTACCACCAACACTATTTATGTTTCAGCTGGATAAAAGAATTCAAATATCAAAACCCACCTTCTGAGCAGAGTCCTTCTTTTTCTTATCCTCCTTCTTCCTTTTCTTGTCTTCCATTAACTGTTCTTCCCTTTCTTGCTCCTTCTCTCTGCCAAAACATGAGAAACAACGGTCTGAGTACAATCAAGTTGTGTAAGAGCCACACAGACCATAAACCTCTTCCCTGCAAGAGAGACAGTCAAGTTATCACACTCCTCTTATCATACTTCATTTCTATCTGAGGGTTTCTGTCCAATTGTGATAAGAAAAGCACCTTTCTAGCTCAGTATGGCCACAATCATGCCACATGCTGCATAAAGGAAAATTCCTTTTTTCAGATCAGGTCTGTTACGGCAGTTTCCCACATAAATTAATCACATAGCTGATAATAGAAAATATCTTCAAGGCATTTTGGCCAAAGTACTCTTATAATTGGGTCATGCTATTATTTAACGAAGAGTCTCGTGAATCTTTTCATATGGTAAAAAAATAAAAAGGGAAGTTGTAATTTAATATAAGATAGTTTGGTCTGATACAACATTTATCTTCACAAGGGGAAGAGATTATTCTATTGCCTGTAGTTATGTCACTTGTAAGAGACTAGAAGTGTCACATCAAATCAAACCTATCATTTATTATACAAATCTCTAATTTAATTTCTAGGCTATTGTATCCACCCACAGAATTTTTGTGATGAAACTTGTAATATAAATTACTTTCCAGGGAATCTATTTTTTTCTCACAAGAACATTCTTTCAAAAAAATGAAAAAAAACCAAAAAACCCCCCCAAAAAACAACCATGCAGCTGCTATTGTTGTCAAGCCATCATCTTGTTGCTATGTTCTGTATTAAATATGAAAGTACCATGGAATAGTTAATTTACTGCATACATACTATTGGCTGAGCTGTTTCTATGGTGAATCACATTTTTGTTAACCAGTTCTCTTCACCTCCTTATAAAGAAATTTAAGGCCAAATTACCAGCTTACTTGGAGTAATTTCTTTTTATAGGGAAAGATTAAGACAAAGATCATTAATGTAAAAAGATGATTCGACAGATGAGGAGTAGGATCAGAGACTCTACAAATGGGAACCAACTAACAACTATATCCCACAATCTTTAAGAAGAAAATTTTATAAAAATCAGAACAGTATTAAAAACAAAACCCGAGTTTATAATAGTACTGAACAATTTTTTGATTTTACACCTAAATCAAAGGACTTTTTTGACCACAGTTTAAAAAAAGAGTTGAGTTAGCTTTCCTGTCATGTTGTACAGACTTTTCCTTGAATTGCATCTATACAGTAAAGGTAAAAGAAATGTCCTTCTTTTCATTTTCACTCATTACTCCAAAGCCAGAGTGCAAAGACATTTACACAACTGATTCCTACAAAAGTATTTTGAGATGCTATGTATTAACAGGTACCTGATTGAGGACTTCCAAGAACTCTCTAAATGACCAAGGTCCTATAAAGAGTAATAAATTACTTAGTGGTTTCCTAAAGCTGGGCTCCCTTTCTTCATGGATGGATAAAATTGATAAGGGCAAGATGAGTCCTTAGTAACAACATCCTGAAGTTACCACCAAATGCAATTACTACACTTTTTCAGTGAAACACTGGGGAGCTTAGTGTACTTTGCACTGTCTGTCATAGCATTGAGACAGACGTTTTTATTTTCTTTGAGCCATAGATTGTGAGCAAGATGAAAAAGTTCTCCTGTGACACCCTCATCATTCTAAGTTGCTACTTTTACTATGTTTACATAGCTTGACAAGATAAAAGTTGTATGTCTTTTGGGCTGCAGTGCATGTTACAACTATACACTATTTCAAAACACTTTCTTGCAGGAGGCAAATGTTTAAAAAGAAGTTTTAAAGGAGATGTCTCAAAAGAGCTGCTGAAAAATGGTAGGATCAAAATACAAAATGACTTCCATTAAACTGCTTGGCACACAGGCAGCTTTCTACTTAAAAGCACTTTCCTTACTTTTGTGAGCAGATGAGAAGGGAATAGAAAAGAAAGAGAAAAGAACCACATTCACAATCACAGCTGAAACTATGGCTTACAGTGACACGCAGCCTTAAAAGGATTCCAGGACAAAAGATCCATAGCCTGAAAGTAATCACCTAGTTATGGTCTGCCTTTGTGATAAATTTAGGACATGGAGATTGCAATTGCTGCTGCCTTGTTTTTTGATCTATGTGGACTAAGGCTGCAGAGAAACCCTTTTGCTTTGCAGGACAACCTCCCCTACTGCTTTTTAGTAGAGATTTAATATTCCATTGGGTGCATCCTCAACAGCGACAACACAGCAGCAACCAACACTTGGTTTACTTCATTTACCAAAACTTTATTTAGGCTTCAATTCACGTAAGCTCTACTAAGGTGGAAGGGACCTATGTGAACACCACATGTAGGAGACCCCAAAGCTCCTGACAAAGTGCTGAGCGAAACCCCACAAACACGTCAGAGGTACAAAGTTACACTTTCCAAATGACAGAGCAAGAATAGATGCTACAGACACACTAACGACGTACAACCACGGAGAAAGTTCACTGAACTAGAAGGATAAGTATCTTATTGTTATTCTGGGGAACACGAGTGCTACTCTTCGATGCATTTCACTAACATTTGTTTTATAATCGATGATTTTCCTCTTCAGCTGATTGCAAGATGCTTGTTGAATACAAGTTTAACTTGCAGTGTTAAATGTTCTGAGAAATTCAACATCAACAAAGCTTTCAATCACCTCCTCGATTTATTCCAGAGATAATGCTGCCCATTAGCATCTCATTAGCCAAAAGACAGTTCTTCCTGGCCTGCTGAAAACTCAGGGTCCATCAGGTGCTTTCCAGTAAACAGCTGCTCACACTGAGGAGATCAATAGGGGGATAAAACCCATCAACTCCAAGCAGAGTGAATTTAGAGTAATACAATGGGGTGTGGTTCCGGGTTTTGTTATGAGCACACTGTAATGGGAACACGGACACACCACAACCCTGAAGAGGAAGTCTGCTAAATAGCAATCAGCAGCCAGCTTTTTAATCTGCCTTTTTTTTTTATCAAGAAAACATGTGTTGATCTAAAAATATGACCTAATTGCACTTTAAGATCTCCCACAAAATCTTAAAATCAACATAACTAAGAAGTATTTTAAAAGCATATTACAGATTTTAATTCCAAGTATTTAAAGTAAGGCATATTAACAGTTTACAGATTATGAGAAACTGTAAATTGTAATCCAAAACGTTATCTTCAGTCTAGAAAAAAGCAAAGGCAAATAAACCCAGTATCTATGATGCATTATACCTTATCTATGTTCTTAAAACAACCTCTTCTGGCTAAGTCAAAAGAAATTATTTTAGAGAAAAGAGTATTTTTTCCACTAGTTAACTAGAGACCTAATAGAAACCAGCTGTGAAGCCCATGTTATCAAAACATCCATTTTAGGGGGGAAAAAAAAAAAGCAAAACCAGACGATGGGCTTAAGGCACAGGTAGAGGACAGAAGTTGCCTTCAAAGGCAGCTCTTGGTGTCACAAACCGAACTGTGAGACAAGATGACATAAACATATTGCACACTATCTGCTGCCAACACACTTTGATAGGCAGAGATAAAGCGTCACACAGTATTAGTCTACACAAACCCCATAATCCTCTAAGGTCACCCTCAAACTAAAACTGCACAAAAAAGGTAAAAGTGAAATATAAGAAATGAAAACTCCTAGAATGGCACTTTAGTGCACGGCAGCTCCCAGTTCCTTTCGCAACACCACAGGCCAATGGTGTGAGAGTTTCGAAGTTCCTCACATGTGAAGATGCGCACTACCAGTACTGTGAGTGCTCCTCCCTCCTCCTGACCTCACACTTTACCTCATTTCAGTACAGTCAACTTGAGTTAGCTACACTATGACACAGGAGTAGCAATAAACTTCTACAGGTGCACGCTGTTCTTTGTGTTGTGATAAGCATAGGGCAATTTACAAACCTGCTTCCAAATTGTGAGCCAACTTGTGCATCCTCTTTCAGAACACTGGGATTCTGAAACCACACTTGCAGGACCAGAAGCACTTTTATATCTATATAGCTACCACGTCACCTGAACTGCTAAGTCTTCCCTCAAGCCATCAGCCACAACTAGCCAGAACTAAAGGCCTTCACCATAAGCAGAAAATGATTTGCATGCACAGACCACTGTCACTTAGAAGCAAAACCTGAGCTATTAATAACTCTTCCTTACAGATAAGCCTCTAGTGATCCAAAATATCAGACCACAAATATATTTCAAGTCTTTTGGAAACAGACGGAAAGACTCAAAACTCGATTAAACCAGAAATTTATCCAACAATAGGGTATCCAATATTGGTCAAGATTTGAAGCAAAAGGATTTCAAGTGAACTACAAGCACCTAACTTCTCAACATTGCTGAAAGTTTTCTCAGTATTAAGTTATACAGCCTGGATATCAGCAGAATTAGGCATCACACACTGGTGTCTCAGATGTGCTGCAAAACACCTTTTAACAAGCTCAAGTCCAGGTGCAACTTCCACAACAGAAGCTCCCTTCACTCCATACAGGGACAAAACCTCTTACAGCAAAGTGAAATGTCTTCAACTGTGCTATCTCATGAACATCTTGCTGCTGGCCACTGGCAAGTGGTTTTCATTTACTTCCATTTTATTTCTCTTCATCAAGCTCTGTCCTTGACCTTCACTTGTTTGGACTTTCTCTGGAACTTAGATGAGTATATGGGAAGCAAATTCAACTCACAGTAATGCATTAAAAAGCATAAAATTATTACAACTAAGGGTCATAAGCAATGAAGAAAAGGCATACTACCAACTCCCAAGTGAGTTCCTTGAGGTGCAAGCCCTTCTTGCTGCAGCAATGAACACTGGCGGTCTACAGCTTGAAAAAGGGATGAAAGCTTTTAAATCATATCAGGAAGCTGGATGTCAGAGACCAAAAATGAAGCAAAATTAAATGCAACACAACTTGAGCATAGAAATCCTTACAATTTTACTTCACTTTCATTTAATATATCCCACTCAACAGGCATGCTTCATTATTTCAGCAGCATGAGAAGAGTGTGGCATGTACAAACATGCAAGTGTGCTCCAGTGCATTTAAAGAGAACATCAAACAGAAGCAAGATGTAACACAGCATGGAATAAATTCCAGGGCTGACAGACCCTACATTCCTAAAAGGTAAAATTACTTCCACTAGACTAAGCCATGTAAATAAAGAGTTATGATCTTGCTGATCAAAAGAGTCAAAATGGGATTAATACATTTTATTTTAACAGAAGTTAAAATACTCAACATCACAGTCTTCTTTCTTATTAGGCAATGCTTGCATGCATAGATTAGACAGCCATACAAAATATGCTTACATGGGAGATAGCCATTTTAAAAGTCAGTCTTTAGGCTGAACTGACAAAAATGGAATATGAAATTACTTTAGGCCAAGTGATTTCTGATGTTTATAAGGAAAAACAACTGATACTTCAGAATAGCATTCCTGAAGACCTAGAGTATAAAATCTTTAAAGAGGGGAAAAAATTATTTGTTTGCTTGAAGTGAGACAGAAATTCAAAGCATCACTGAAAAACTGCAATACCGATGCAAGGGATAAACTGTGCAGTTCAAAACTGGCCATCTAGGAAAAGGATTATTGTCCCACACTTTCTGAATCTAAGTGAAATCTCGATAGCAGAACTCAGTCCTTCAGAGTATGAAATTTAGACTTTCATATTTGCAACATGTGTAAATAGTATATACACCTTATGTAAGATAAAAAGCCTGTCCTCTCTCTCTCTCCCAGGGAAAGCTGTGGATTTTATACAAACACAACACATACTCACCACGTATTAAATAAAAGACAGAAAGGGTGTTTTTAGAAGTGCTCTAAAGCAGCGTTTTCAAAAGATTATTCCTTTTCAAGAGTAAGCTGCTTTTTCTTCTCTTTGGCTGAAAGCCAGAACAGGGTCAGAGCAAGAACGCTGTGCACTTTACCAGCGTGGCTGGCCCAAGCGATAGGCCTTTATCGCAGCACAGCATCAGCAGCTGGCCACTGCTGGGGATAACAACCAACTCCACACATCAGCAAACTCACTCAGCTCAAAGGACATGTTCTAAGGAATGCTCCTTACCAACTGTTATTACACTTGTTAACAGAGGAAAATTAATTATTTGTCGTGTAGTCTATATATAGAATTTTGTGATCTATCTATATACACCGTTATCTACCTGTATCTTTGTGGTGTGTTTTAGATATATTCTATACACGAGCATAAAGGGCTCTTTAGAGAGCTGGATGATATAAGCCCTACAGTACAACAACAAATGCTCACAGAAATTGAGTTTTTTTTCTCAGCTCTTCAGCAACTAAAGGGGGCAATTTCAGTTTTAAGAGTCACCGCTTCATGAGAAAACCTTGAAATATGTTAAAAAGATAAAAAAGATTTTTAAAAATTCTGTATTTCTTGCTTGCACTCCTTTAAGCAGAATTACTCTTTCCAGCTGTACAATTTCTATCTATTGATATATTAAAAAACTGGCTTCCAGATAAAATTTGACGTTCCTACATGTTAGCCAACTGATAAAAAAGAAAGCATTAAGAAAATGGAGAGCTACAGCCAAAATTCTAAAACGTAAGAACTGAGCAAGTTTTCTCCTCTACTTCAGGCTTTAAACACTTTGGAGCTCTTGCAGAACTATAATTATTATTTCATAGCATGCACAACCATGCACACCAAAGACACAGGTAAAGTATGTTTAGACAACTGAGAAACGTGGTAAAATTAGCCCAAGAGTGGCAAAACATGAGGTCAGAAATTTGCCTGTAATTAAGATGTCCTGTAATGTATCCTATCAGGACATCCCTTTGGCAAGACATAGTTCCTTTCAGGATTTTAAGATTTTATGTGATCATCAAAAAGCTTTCTTTTCCTCTACAAACTACTCACACATGTAGAAAGCTGCTTTATCTGTAAGTGTTTGCCAATAAAAATACCTGTGTCATTCTGACAGCCCCAAGACACAGCACAGACCAGTAAAAGGGTAACAGCTACCAGAATAAAATCAAGGAAGAACCTGTGCCTGCTACAGGGACACAAGTCAGTTATTTCACTGGGAAGAGAGAGCTGGCAATCCTCAAGATCAGTGTCTTCCCTCTATGAGAACCAAACCTGGACACAGTATGTTAAAGATGGACTTCAAAGCATTGAATGCCTTCTCTTGACCCACTGGCTATATCCTTGCTAATACAGCACAGCACATGGCTGGCTTCTTAACAGCAAGGACATCCTGCTGATTCACATTCTACTTTTTCTTTCACAGGACCTTCAGGTGTTGTTTCTGCAGAGCTACAGTCTAATCAGTGGATGTCTAGCCTAGGCTATAGCAGGGGGTTCTTTTGACACAGATGTAGTACTTTCCATCTACAATTGTTAAATTTCAAGAGGCTTGTCAGGCCCTTTTCTCCAGCCTACTGTGTTTCCCCTGAATGGCAACCTTAATCTCCAGAGGAGTCAACCATTCAGCCTCATTTGATATCACCTGCAAAGGTGCTGAGGGTTTGTTCCATCCCAACAGAGCACGTCATTAATACAGATGTTGAACGTGAGCAGCACCAGACTGTCCTGCTGCCAGTGCACTTGGCACTGCACAGTACCAGCTCTGTGTCACCAGCTGGAAATGCAGCTCTGGAATACTTCCTCTAAAAAATGTATTAGCATAGAACAAAAACATAGCTCTGTACTTAGTGGTCCAGTGAGCAGGAAACTAATTACTGACACATCCTCTGCAGAAGGACTGCAGCAGGTAGCTAAATGAGCTACCCTCCATTCCAGGTCTGTACCAGGACACCACTGCATTCAGCAGCCCAGATCATTTCCACAAGTGAGGCTCAAACCTCTCCTGGCAGCTTTGCCAATGTCTTACTGGGGCTTTGAACGTGTTACAAACTGGGACACCAGTATTACTGCCACCTTAATAGTGCATTCTTGTAGATATGTATGAGAAGTGCTATTAAAATAATACTATTAATACAACTGCAGTTAAAAATGAAATGCTAACTCCTGCCTACAGCATAAATTTGATTTTAACAAAAGAGCTCTGTACTTTCTTAGAGTACAAAGTTCTATTCTTAAATGCCAAGAAAAGAATTATTTTTCAACACTAAAAGAGTCACAGGAAATTTATTTATTTCCCATAGTAAGGTAACTATGCCACAGTGCACACAACAATTATGACACTTGTTTTAATGTCAGAATGTGACATTTCAGAAAAGAATACTGAATAAGTATAATACAGTTTAATCAAATGAAACGCTTTCTGCCAGAACATCATTTGTGGCACCAGCAGCAGCTGCACAGACAGTAAAAAACTGGATTATACAGAATCTTTAACAAGTAGTTACATTTATTTCAAACTTTGACATTTATATATATTTGTGCTTCTCAGTCAATAAAACCCTAGGACCTAAAAGCCATCCTGGTAAAGATCCAGACTATCTACAGATAAAGAACAGACTTGTAGGGGAAGGGGAAAATAAAGAAAACATCAGACAACATTATTACAGTGTTACTTGCTGCACTTTTTAACACACTTGAAAATACTGGAGGCTTTCTTAACATTCATGACATGGCACTTCAGATCAAGAAAAAAATTAAAATATAAGTATCAGTGAAGTAGTTTCTATTTAGTGACTATTGAATTACTGGGAAAAAATCCCTCACCAAACCAAGCCAAGACACAGTCATACTGCTTACAGGCAGCTTCTACTGAACGGCAAGATGCTTGAATTCTACCTGCATGGGGATATTATAAGGATACCCTCGCAGTTGCATAGTGGTGTAATTTACATTTCATTTTGGAAGGGATCTGACTGCTTACTTTTATTCAGTTTCCAAAGAAACACTCTAAATTTCTATGCTACAAAAACCAAAACACTTTATGCAAGTTAATAGTCTGACAAGCACATTACATACCTCCAGATCTGTGTAATATTATAAAATTTTCCACATGCAGTGCTTCAGGGCACTGTAGTAATGAAAATAACATTTATCAAACCGTAAGTCATTATTTTAATTATACTAAATCAGAATACTAAAGGTAGAATGTATTTAGTTTTATCAGTGTGAAGTTAAGAACAAGGCTTTCCACACTAAGTTGTTATTCTTTGGTTGTAGGTCAAAGTGGAAGAACCAGCAAGTTAAGGTTGTTTTTTAAATGTATTAGAAGTTCAAACAACTCTGTACAGCTTGCTCAGATTTTCTTGGCAAAGGTATTAAGGTTTGTATTTTCCACTCCATTTATTACCTGAGGCAATATTTATTTTTAACAGGTAAGAAAATTCATTCAGTTACTTGCTGCAAATATTCAGTTACAAACTTCCAGGCCTGTCATGATCCATATCAGGAAGTCTAAGTTAAAGGCAGAAGCAAGTAACACATTTTCCAGCTCTGGAAAATGCTGTAGAAATCTCAACAAATTACTCTATCAGGGAACAAATCTACCTAAATATATGTTCAGCATATTCAGCTGAAGCCAGGCAGGTAAATTCTTGATATTCCATTACTACAAGGCACGCTCCATAAATGAAGGCTTATAACTAGGGTCATGTAAAGCATGGGGGTTTAAATAACTGCTGTTCTTCAAGACTACAAACCATTGTTTATTCTCAGTAGGGACAAACACTGTTCCTCTTCATCCTTAGGCCAGCTGAGCTGAGAGCTGAAGCAGGACTAAAGACAAGTAAAAAGCCCCCAGGAACAAGCTGTCCAGCCAGACTGCAATAAAGCAGGACAAAGATCCAGGTGCTTTCAATTTGAATTCACTGTACTGCACTGGCATAAACTGGCACTTACATTCAGCTATGCCTCACACTTCACTGGGTAAGCTGCTCACCTTGCTCAAGTACTTCAAATAAAAGTTGTGATGCCCCTTGTTGTAAACCACACCTACGTGTTTTGTGCAATGAATAAAATGCAGATATAGCACTGTGTAGGAAATAAAAAAATAAAGGAAATAAAAAACCCTGTATTTGCATGCGTGAAGCATGGCAAATAACTATTTAATGTTATTGTGCCTTATATAATTAGGTAAATGTCTAGCTGGCTCAGTCTTGAAACAGATGTATACTTTTCAAAAGTTCCTCACTATCTTGTAATTTTAATGACAGCATGTAATCATAACCTTCCTCTGTCAGTTGAGGAAAAAACCTCACAAGTGACTGAGATTTATATTATTATGCAATAGTCAAATACAAGATGCTATAAGAGCTGACTATCAATCTTGACAATCACAAAGCTCAAAATACAGACAATATTCAGTCTGAAGAAAGAACTTGTTTACCAGCTGAGTATCATGGATTAGTGAGCTCTTAGAATGCAATAAAGATTATATACAGTGAAGTTGCAGTTAAGCACGGTGCATACTCAACTCAAATGAGAGAGATCTGTAACAGGCAAAATCCAGTCTGGTCTGTGACCAGATAACACACGCTCAAGTTCTCATGTTGACTCTGAAATGCAACTGTCACATCCACTCCCTTCTCACCCTCTGCCCCCGTTAATGATCTGTTTCCTTAAGAAATACCTGCTATGTTTAGCAGCTAAGTAAAGTTGTGCGTGTTTGTTCACTTTTTACCTTTTTTTCCTCAGAATGGACTTGGGGGAGGAAAGGATGGCATTTAATAACAGATGCTGCAAAACAGAGCTTTCCCAGGATATGTAACAAAACAAGAGACTGCACGACCTGCTCAAGGTTACAGAATGACTCCATTGCTCACTCTGAATTCAAAACTGGTATCCTTCTGACTCCTCCTGCATTTTCACTAATAAAATAATACCACTACTGAACACTTGCAGAGTTCCTTTCATCACAGGATGTCAAAGGCCTCTATAAATATTAATTAAGCATTGCAACAACACTAAGACGTATGTAAAACTTAATTCTGCCCATGAGTAAACCCAAGCAAAGAATAAATAACTAAGTTCAAAGCCACAGGACAAGTCAGCAGTATGGAGAGAAACGGCTCTTGCCATTAAGGAACACTCCATTAGAAACAAGGACATAATTAATACCTCAAATGTGATGTGAAGAGCCCTTGATCACCAATACATTACTATAAAACCTGGTCATGTGCAATCCTGCAAAGACCACACTAAATTTCTGGCAGCATTCTTAGACACTAACTCTCTCTTCCTCCAAACACAGCAAACAGTTCTCATGAGACTTTTTAAAAAATCTGTGTTTTTTGTTTGGCAACTTTCCTTAGTGAAGATAAGTACGAGTATGATATTCTTTGGCAAATTAAAATTACCCAGTGATATTGAGCTCAGATACAATTCAAATATGAATTCAGAGGTCACAACTGCAAGTAAGCTACTTCTTAACATTCAATCATGAACTCCAGTAATTAAGGAAGCAAAATACCAGGGTTTTTTTTTGAGAACTCAATGTCCATTCTCTAAAGAAATAACCATAAGTCCAATAAAGTATACTGCTTTTACAAACTATAATGGAGTCATCACTTGAGTGAGTACTCAGTGATCTTATAACTTGAGATAACATGTCCACATCTGACCTGCGACAAACATGACTCTTTTGCAATTGTTTTCTCGTTGCAATAACTGAACTACAAGAAATCAAGCCAAAACACTGATAGTTTTACTGTGAAAGCCGACCATAATAAAACATATGCGAGTTAATTGCTTCTATGTACTGCCACATTTGCAGACTTTAATGACAGAAGTGAAATTAATTTTTGTATTTCTTAAAATTGTTGTTAACCTACTGAAAAACCCCAAGATGACCAGCTCTAAACTCCTGTTAAAAACTCACTTTAAATTCAGTTTAATTTTCATTACTCATTTTTTCCCCTGAAAGAAAAGAGAATCTGACATTAATGTCAGCAAAAAATACTTCTGCTTTGGAGAAAGACAAAACAAGTAGTGCTAAAAATATTTGCAGATTCACTTTGCAGTGAACTCTGTATGAGAAAAGGAGACTGTTGTTGCAATGTTAACAAAGAAGTTAAATGAAAAATTATGTAATTCAGATGTCAGCCCAACAGACCTTCAGGTTTTTCATGGGTTATTATTTTTTAAAATATTCTTAATAGTTCAACAACCAAGTTTCCTTTGCATCAAAATAACAAGATTCAGTGAAGGCTGACAAAGAATTAGTTGGCCGAATGGAAAACAGGTTTGTGTTTTGTGTTTTACTTAACAAAGTATGCTTTTCATTTGGCTACCGAATGAATGCCTGGACATGGTGTTTTGGATTTTTTCACCCTTTCAAAAGGACAATCTGGCAGCAGAAACTTAAGTCTCTGGGCAATAAAGGTGTGTATCACACTTAAAACTTTATCTCAAGTTCTCCTATAGCACAAAACCAGAGAGCAATTCAGCATTATATCTGGTACACAGCTTTCATCACACAAAGCATTTTTTCCTACTCATTATATGGGACAACAGCTCCTTAACATGGTTTATGTTATCATTCAAGCATTATGCCTTCAACAGAGGACTGATGAAATTTAACAGCTTGGCTTCAATAAATGGCCTTCCACCCCCACTAATTCTTGAAAAACCAACAGCCCAAAGTGCTGAGTTTTCCTGAGTTAAACTAATCACCCAATCCTCAACAAAAAAGTCTTGAAGAGTCTAATCAACTCACTGCCACTTAGAAGTAAGACCAAGTTCAAGATCAAATACTGCTGAGATGTATCCCAACATATCTGGAAACCAAGAGGGAGCAGCCTCTCAGTCTGCAGCTACAGAAGCTTACTGACAGTGATGGTATCATGTGCCCTCCAAACAAACAGACCTACTACAGACAACCATTACACATGTAGCTCTCCATGTCTGGAAAAGCACAGATATGTGATTTTAGCCAGTACTCAGTGGAGTTTCATTACCTTCACAAAGCTGCTGATCCCCAGCTTTTATCTAGTAAGGGATGTCCTGTGCAAAATGTCTAATTATGTTGCAGCATTTTCTCACACTTTTTTGAGTCAGTCTAAGTCATGGAGGACTGCACGTATACAAAGAAAGGACTTACAACTATACTGTTACAGACCATGGTTGTAGTAGGGTCATCGAGATTCCACTGCAGACTAAATAAGGTCAGGATTCCGTGTGCCAGAAGTAAAGAGATACAGTATTTACTGTATCAATAAATCACTCTATTTCATAAAGCTACTATTCAATATTTGTTGTCTATAGATAACCACAGCTGATAAAAACCTAAAATCTGGTGAAACAGCAATGTAAACTGCAAGCCAGGTATTTCAGAGTGAAAACCAAAAAGCTTAAATACATTTAACACTCTAGGTGTATAATTAAAATACCGTTCTGTCATACATCAACTCTGGCATGCATTTCAAGGTTTCTTTACAATATGAAAACAGATATAAACTTCCTCCTTCCCCACTTCTGTATGAAGATTTCAACACTGATAAAAATTACCTTGATAAATTCAATCCCATAAACCATGTCCTTCAAATGGCTTTTAGAATCAGATGCACTGCACCATTCACAGGATGGAGCAATATTTGTAAGAGGCACACGACACTGATGAAGTGAGTCATTTTGCTAATACACCATGCCCTCTGCTTGTTTGGGAGCTTGCACCTGCTGTTAAAAGGCTGCCAGGCAGGGATCAGATCTCATTAGATCCTCAATGAGGATGACAGACTGCACACCCTGCTCAAGAAACTAGGTAAATCACAAGGGAATTAAAGTCTTCTCTTTGCTGCACTGCTACAGACTTTGTAAAGGCCAAAGCATGAGACTTACTCCTGAAATGTAAGTGAATAAATGGAAGGTGTGGCTCTTACTAAGAAATTTGATACACTCTCAAACACTGAAGAAAAGTGAACTTCATTCTGCTGAGTTAGCTCAAAATAAAGAGATATGCTAGACTTGACATCTACTTCTAAAGCACCAAGATCTCGGGGGCACTGAAAAATGACTGCGTTTGATGCTTAGGTTATATGGTAAGCACAGAGATTCTTTGCAGAGCCTGATGTGGAAGCATTTCATCCCCAGAGGCTGCTTCTCACCCTTCTTACTGCAACCAGCTGGCCCATCCTCTTCACTAGTCATTTTTCATTCAAAAATGAGATCAATAAATTATTCAAAACATCACAACTCCATACTCCATGCCATGACTCGTGCCTTATTAAGATGTAATCTGAAATTATTCATTGGCATGCTGAATGAAAACGAGAGAATTATAAAGACTCTGTGCAGGAAATGGGAAAAATGAAAACAACACAGAAGTGCAAGATGTGACTTGTTTTGAACTGTAAGAAACAAAAAATCCTTCCTTGTGAAACTACTTAGCAGCCAAAAAATTCAAAGCCTTTCCAAACTCATTATATGTCCTCATATAATCACTTGAGTTTTGAGGACAAAGATTTGATTCTGGCATTCTAAGAAAATGATTACCTGAGATCTCAGAATAGCATAAAGAACCAAATACTCTCACCAAGGCATGCAGCATCTACAAGCACCACTTGCACTCTCAATATCTATAACCTTATTTTTGTCTCTCCTCAACTACAAATTCAGCGCTCATATGCAATGCTGATCACTCTTCCCAGTTAACAGCATCACATCAAAACTCTGTAATCTACTGGTCTGCTGTTTGCACAGGATACTGTAAAAAACAGTGGAAAAGATACAGACCACCAAAAATAATGGTAAGTATAAGTGGCATTACTATACATATCCTTAAATTTCAAAGACTCAAAATTGCTGCAGTGCTTTTGAAGAACACCAGATTTGACATTAGCTATGCACCCTTCTCCCCCTGTGATGAACAAATTTTCTAACAATAATTCTAAAGGCCAACATTAAATTCCTAAGCATATTGTATCGTACATCTACATGTTAAGATATGACTGAGTATGTAGCAAGGAAAATTCCTTCTGTTTTAGCAACCTCCTAGGAAAACTTTCACAGTGGAATTCAGAAAGCAAATAAATATCAGTAAAGAAAAAAATCCCACCTCTTCTCACATGCATACAAGTACACCTTATGTGTACATAATGTACAGCAATGTAGAAATGCCTCACTCTTTGAAGGTTTTTAAGCTATAATTTCTCCTCATGTTCTTGGCAAGCTATGTTTGGAAAGGTAAGACAGCTGTCAGTATGCCACAGAAAGCATTATCAGGAAGGATATTACACATTCACTCAAGAGCTTTGTAAGGCCACAGAAAACTGTGACTACCTGATGATAAACACATTTCTAAAGAGACCACTCCAAGGATAAATCAAGTTAACACCACAGTTACCACTAGAAATACCACTGCTTAGTCAAATGTTTTTTCTGAAAGAATTAAAGCAGGAAGTTACTAGAATCCAAGGAACAAAACCATCACAAGTAGCAGCCAGTGCATTACATTAAAGTTCTGCCACCCTAAATCACACATCTTCCTGACTGAGATAGGAAAACACAGGCCTGTGCTTAACACTGTAGTGCCCACCTTCCCCAATACCTGTGCAGACAGCCTGAGACACCCATACAGGGTACCTTAGAGAACTGTAGAAATGTCTCTTCTTCACTTCAAAAAGACTGTAAGAGGGAGGAGAACAGAATTCTGCAGGCCACATAATCCTACCTGTTTAACAGTTTATTTCAAATTAAGTAGCCACAACAGTTATGAGGCAGAAGCAAAATAAGTTCTAGAAAATAGTCCATTAATAAGCAGAGATGATTGCCACCTCTCACAGTCACTAATCTGGTAGGCTATTTTTGATTCATCTATTTTTATAGTCCTGATACTGTGCACCAATCTCTAGCTGCATTATTTTTTTGTTTAAAAAGTTAACTTTATTTCATGCCTTCTAGAAATAAAGCACAGATTAAACCACCTAGTCTAGAAATGCAACTCTTATTAATTGCTAAATAAACAATTATTTCCTTATTTCTTAAGCAATGACATTAGAAAGTTTAAGTGAAAAGTGTTCACTCTATCCTCAGGCATTTGTCTAAACTAAGGGTAGTCTCCCACCAGGAAAGAATTTCTTTTAACTATGGCTTCAATTTTAATGGAATTGGTGCCTGCCCAATCTCAGCAGTCAGTCATCTGAGAGCTTTTCCTATTTGCATTGAGTGCAGTAGACAAGATTTCTGAAATCTTGATTGAGGGTTCTCATTCCTTGTCTCTTTCCAGGAATTATAATTTACAGCTTAAGTGATGAATTTTACTTGCTGCTTAAGCCATTCACAGATAGAGTACCAGATCCATTTCTAACTTCAAGCCCATGTAAGTATCTCCTGCTTTTGAATACAGTAGTTTAAGATAACTTACAAAATTTTTCAAAATATTAAATAATCAATGAGGACTGAATACACATCTTGCTTACAAAAATCAGTGTCCATTCACACTCAAAAAGATGGAAACATTTTATAACTAACTACACATTACTATTAAAGAAGAAATTTCTCTTGTAAACCAAGCCAGCTCTAGAATATCTCTATTCCAGAAAGGCTGCATTCCTTCACAAGATGGAAATTCTCGTCAAAAAATTGCTTCAACATACAAAAATTCTAAGATGACAGGAACTTGCAGACCATGTACAACATGGCTATGGATAATCATCCAGGCATGGCCACTCTCTTTGTCTGTTACAGAAGAGGGAAATTCTAAAGTAAGATGTAATCCAGAAAAGAATCCAGAATGAGGAAACTACTGAACTGCCACCTCAGAGATTACAGAAGAACATGACCATAACGGTACACAGAAAATAAAAATGTTAAGTTACAAGAGAAAAGTGAGGTAAAAATTATAGTAATATAAATGAAATTCTAGCATTTAGCATATTTTTGAAGTACCAAGATTAAGCTGATTTGTCTTGTTAAACTCTCCATCCAAGTAGTGTTTGCTACTTTTAGGTTACTCTTTGCCTTGTTGCACTAGAAAAGATTATTTTTAATCAAAACCAGACATTTCTCATGTTCAGTGATGTCAAAGAAATAAATGCATAAAACTTACAGACTATAATCTTCAAAGAGTAACAGAAATTCTTTACTTCTGAGTGGTTAGAAGTGTACACCCTTTTTCAGCATCAGTCCTAACAGAAACAGCTAAATCAGAAAAGCATTCAGCACACAGATCCACCTAAGTTCGGCATCTTTCCAGTAATGAATATAATTCTGACTCTGCTGACAGAAGATCTGAAGACTCCTATTTTTAATTAACAACTACTCCTTCCTATCTAAATGTCACAAGTGTGCAACACAGCAGTTTCCTTTTTTTAGGCACTAGACAAAAGCAGTATATGATCATGACACAGATGTCAGATATTCACTGTTCCACAAAACACTGCACTTCTAATCTAGTCACTTAAACCCTCTCTCGATCCTCTTTAAGAAAGGTAACTCTGCATAAAGATAGGTCAATTCTTTGCTGCTATATAAAGTTGAAGGTCAAAATACGTAAGCTGATGTGGGAGACTACTTCCTGCTGAAAGAAAAGCCCTTTAAACACTAGAACCTCAAATCTAATTTGTCAGCTTATTGATGCTTCCATGCGTACCACTAGTGCAAAGCATGTGTCTTTCTGTGAAACCACTGTTTTGGATAAATGGTTAATGCTACCTAGCAGAAAATTAGCATGACCTTATAGTAGAAGTAATACAGAATTCAGTCACTTATGTAAGCATTTAAAATTCCAAATTTTAGGTGAAAGACCAGACCTTCAGCTTTAATCAAATCTATCTGCTAAGCTGGAGGTGCCAACTGGACTTATGGTTATCAGTAAATGTGACCTACACTTGACTGACCTAAATGGGGAAGTGCACCAAGTAAGAGTCACCCAACTTTTTCTTATGCCCTTTCTAAAGA
The DNA here is from genome assembly GCF_012460135.2 of Molothrus ater. Classification (NCBI taxonomy): domain Eukaryota; kingdom Metazoa; phylum Chordata; class Aves; order Passeriformes; family Icteridae; genus Molothrus; species Molothrus ater. The sequence goes on from NC_050482.2 coordinate 49,577,744, forward strand.
GTATAAAAGAGAAAAAAATACATTTGGCTTCACTGGAAACATTTTTAGTTAAACCAGCCCTTTATATGCTTACACTTAACTAACATCTTTTAACGAGAGAGTGGGGTAAACTTTATTCAGCCACTGAAGCTATGCTACTTAAATTAAGGGGCAACACAGCTCATAATGAAACAAGCTCATCTGGGTGTCCCACTCACCACTGCAGAATCTAGCCCATAACACTGTTACTGGTGATGACTGGGTAGCAACCCCGAACTCAGCAACTCATCACTAGATGGCTACAGTATTTCTGGAAGACCGGCTGGGAAGAACTATGCAGTTAACTTACAGTATATTACCAGCTGTAATAGGTGAATAAAGCAAGACCTGCCACAACAAAATCTACCTCTGAAGTGGTCCAGGCTTATGCAACAAACCTGACAAACCCAGTTTAAATGTCTTCTGAAGCCACAGCCGAAGGCAAGTGGGACTTGTAAACATTCAAACAGCTGAAACCAAAAGGGAAACTCAAAGGATTTTCCACAGGGCTTGGTTTGGAGCAAGTGGTTGTGTGGCACTTGGCTGCTCATTGGGTTTAAACCACGACAGTGCATAAAAAAGAGGGTGAGAAAAAAGCAGACCACTGTAATACTCAAATTAATTATTCTGATTTTCATTAACTATCAATGAAATTTTTAGATGCATCCTCAAATTGCACACCACTCAGAGTTAATTCTTTCCAAAGAATGAGGCATAGTCACATTGCATACACCCAGAGACATCAGTGCTTCAACTCCTCAGGAGTGAGGTATTTCCCTGTTAAGCTTTTGATAGACTGTTTTGATGGACTTTTACTGCTAAGCTTTTGACTTGGACTTCTTTTTAAAACTATTTAGTGTTTTTGTTACTTTCAACAAACAAAATTAAACTTACTTCCGGGTAAGCAAACAAAAAACACCCCCGTGTTTTGTTTGGTTCTGGGTTGTTTTTTTTTTTTTTTTTGTTGTTGTTGTTTTTTTTTTTTTTTTTTTTGGTGTTTTTTTTATTTATTTATTGCTTGTATTCTCTGGCTGAGTTCCACATTCCTAATTTAGGAAAATAACCTTACTATAGATATGCATAAATCCTCAGTTAGCAAAACACAGCACACAGATTAATAAAAGTACCCCACATAAAAAGAAAAATTCTACTTTGCTACGAGAGCTTGCCATTAATGACATTTTGCCTGGAAAAGAAGTCCCTTTTACTGTGAAATGGACTTTAAAATCGCTGTCAAGACTTTTAATAGCAAAGAAAAAGAATTCATAATGGTGATGTTCATTCTATAATAATATTTTAGATCAAAGCCTTCTTCCTAAAGGGAGCTCCTGAAATAACCAGAGCTGCCCATACATTCAATAGAAGCTACTCCAAGCTTTTACTTCAGGAAGGAAGAAAATACCAGGCGGCAAACCTTCAGCAGGTTCTCACTTCTTTCATACTGCACTGAAAGATAACAATGTTTAAAGCCTCATTAAAAACTCCACAGCGTTAAATACAGAATGTGAATTTCAGTTTAATAAACAGTCAACTTCAGGCAGACCGTCTCTGAACTAGGTTTTCACTTCTATTTTAAAACATCAAAGAAAATCAAATTTCAGGGCATTTTCTTTATGTCATTAGTATTTCTCAAGGTAGCATGCAGAGTAGTAGCTTTTAAGCCTGAATTCCTCTACACTCAGAAAAACCCCTTAGTCTGACCTCAAGGCACTGCACTAGGGTTTGTCACAATTTGTGACCCAGCTATGTTAATCATGCTCCTTGGCAAGTGGAAACCCACAAGTGCTGAACCAACTTTTAACACCAAAGTTTCAGCTCTTGAATTTTGAGAAAGGCGAATTACACAATTCCATCTCTTTACCCACATTATGATTTCGGTTAAATCAGCTTTGCTCCCTTAAATCCACGAAGGAAAAAAAAAAGCATCATTCTATTCACAATTCAATACAGCTGTGTATGACTGGCTTCAGCCCCAGGCCACAAGCCAGGAACTTCTGAGTTCAAGTCTGGCTCTGCCTCTGACTTTCTGTGTGGCCTCTGGATTTCTCTGCGGCTCCTCTAACGTCTGTACACTTACCTTACAGAAAGGCACTTGCTTCATTTGTGCAGGCTTTTCCCAAACACAAAACTCGAACTGACTTTGAGCACCATTTTTATTGTGTACTGAACACCAATGCCCTGCCAAGAAGTCTCTGCCTGTCAGTTGATACCTGGTGGTTTTTAACTGTAGTAACTGCCAACATGCTCTTATTACATAGACGCATACACACACCCGTATCAGACACACGCAAATAGAAAAATATGCAGTAAGTGGGAAAATAGACAATTATTTCAAAGTTTCTTAACAAACAAGATGAAAAAATGAAATTGAGTTACATGCTATAATTCAACTTAAAATGAAGAGCTATCTGCAACCTTGATCTTTTTAATACATTGATCCAGTGATGAAGCCTGTTTTTAACAGCTTAGTATGAAACAAATAGAGTAAGCAATGCTCAAGCTAAAATGATTACAGCAACTAATATTTAGAATATTACCTAAACAATAGAAGAATGGCCTAAGAATGCAAAGGAGAAGAAGCATTTAAACTTAACCAAGTTATCTAACACTAGCTGAAGCATCATTTAAAAGGTAAGTTTTTTCAAGAAAAAGATCAAGAGAAGTTACATAAATTTAAGCTGACCCTATACTTGGCAAGTCCATGGTAGGAGAGTTTCACTTCACATCACCTGGACTGAAGCAAAACGTTACAGCCTTTTCTGAGTGTGAAACACGCAAATATAGCTCATCATCTTTAAAACAGACACCTTTAAATCCACATCTGAGAAACAATCTTGTCCCCAAAACTTTATCAAGACAGGCTGAATTTCCAAAAATTAACCTGTTTGGTTTTCAATGGCCCAACTAGAGTAAGCTAGCTTAAAGAACTCTGCATCCGAGGCTTTAGGGTACATAAGCTGCAAAAGTAAATTTTAGACTCTCAACGTTGAGCTTTTGTCTGCTTTTGCCTTTTTCATCTTGTTATACCTAAAATCTGGTAAAACCACACTTCCTACAGTTTTGTATGTCAGGATATATATTTTATTTATAGTAACCGGCAAATGTAGAGCAAAACTATCTCCTAATACATAACATAGCAGAGTTAATTGGATGCAGAATAATGTGTTATTTTGTGATAAAAACAGTCACTCAAGGACTTAACAAGAAGTCACCATTCCAGAACAGCTGCCATGTAAGATGAGGTGGTTAAATGCAAATTCATATAGCTTTTGCACAAGAAGACTAAACTGGTTCCAACAGCTAAAAAATTATCTGCATGTAAGGCTTAGGATTCTGCCATATCTATCTTCCTCTCTCTCAGCATTGCTTGGTCTGGTTGATATATATCAAGCAGATAATGTGAACATTACCTGCAAAAGAATAGAAATCTGGACTCTGTAACACAAGGCTATTTAATTTTAAATTCCCATTAATATTGCTACAACTGACTTCTGTAGCACCAGCTGGAACCTCTTTTATACTAGGCTGAAAAAAGCTTTTGGGGTTTTACTTCAGGTTAACCAAGCATTTTAGAGGCAATTTGAATGTAGCCCACATTTAGATTCCCACCAGTGCACATGAACTTGTAATGACACCCACAAAGAAAAACAGACTAGATATAAAATGACATATATATATAAAACCTCAACAGGACATCCTCTATTTCCATGTGCCATATTTTTAACCATTTTTATGTGCATTATTTTGTATTTTTCTAATATTTATCATAGAAGACCCCTTGACAAAAACAGTGAAGTAATAACACTAATAATACCCAAGTAAAATCTAACAAAATAGGAAAGGTTTATTTATATAGTCTTAACTAGGATATAGAAGAAGTCATTTTTAAAAATTCAGATGGGAATGAAACAATCTACTATTTTCTACTTCACAGGACAACTGGTGTTCAGTGTACATAGGAATAAGCTAGGAAAAAAACACATGCTAAGTTTTGGTACCCTCTGACCTCTCTTCCCCTGCATATAGAAGGTAGTCATTTTCACTTTTATTGTCCTCAAATTCTCTCCAAGTAAGAAGCAGAACAGCCTGAAAAAAATCCAGCAAGAGCTACCAGATTAGGATTTCCAAGCATTATAATACCAAAATTCACTTGTATGTTGTGATCAAATCATCCTCCCTATGAACTGCTCAGCAAAAGGCTGAGCACAAACATGCTGTATATTTCGCGGGCTAAGTGATGTATCAGAATATTTCAGTTTCACTTTAGCTGATGAAGTTCCAGGGGTAGCCAACCTCTTGCCAAAGAAAGCTGTTTTGTAGTCAAGTATATCTAGAGTACCAATACAGAATTAGAGTAATGTGTTTTAAATCAGACCCTGAATCTGGCATGATTGCTTAAGCAAAATTATATACAATTAAAAATATAAATACTAATACAGAAGCTGCAACAAGAGCGTGAACGCTACATTAGCACCCTAATATTAAGTTGCAATGTCTTCTACTAACAATACTAAAATTCAAACCAGGGGGGGAAAAGTGGAAGAAAATACTGAAGACTTATTTTAAGGAAGGTTTAAGTGACCCAGGACACTGTGTCCTGGAAAACTGGATAGCTCAGGCTCGACCAAGTTCACAAACATACAATGAACCAGAATGACAACACATTTGTGTATACTTGCCACAGAGCACATGTAAAATGGGACAATTAAGCTCTACTCTAATTAATGGTTAAATGGCATTAACAGATTATACATTTAACCTTTTTTATTTTCATATAGGTCAACTAGCTCAAAAAACTCAGAATCTACAAAAGCTATTTTAAAAACCCCAATTCCAGCAGTTTCACTGCAGCTTAAGTTTTGCCATTTTCCTATGTACACAGGCTGTGCCCAACAGCCACTGAGATTACAACTGGACAGCAGATTTATTACTATGTTATTCAGCAAATGCTGTGCTTAATAAGGGGAAAAGAACCCCACTGAGAATACCAGAAGTAATTTTCCTGCTGTTTTATTTTTTAAAGAAGTACTTCTTCTCCGATTCAGAAATTAAGGCAATATTCTGCTTTCGTTCAAATCAATTCAGCTGCTATACTCAGACCTGCATTTCAGGAGAGCCTTAACTCTACATCTGTAAGCACACTGGGAAAGTTGAGCATGCTTCCCTTATAATTTTAACATGCACAGTGCGGTTTAATGTAGTTTTAAGGAACTAAAAAAGAATGGTCACCTTGATTTAAAAAATTCATGTCTTTCTGCTTTTTAGTTGCTGAAGCAACTATGCTGTTCAAGCACACCGAACTACAATGGAGCTCTACATCAAAATGATGCTCTTCTGACACAAATTAGACAACTACTTCTTTGTTTGCAGAGAATGTATCTATAAAAATAAGCATTAAAAAGCTGAGGCGTTTTTTCGCTGGACTACCTCCCTGTATTACTTCTTGCTGCTCTTATTGAAGCTACCTCAAAATCTGTTGATCTCCCCCACTGCTAAAATGTGGCCCCACACATCCCATCCTAACAGAAGAACTCCCCTGACGGCATGAAATCAAACACAATTGTATCTTGATGCCTTGTTTCAGTTCTGCTGTAGTAAATTCCAGTGTCACATTTCATTTCTAAAAGTCTCAATTTAACACATGTCTTTATTAATATAAACATGTTTTATGCTTTTAAGCATTTTTCCACCTATCAGTGTCAAGGTATTTTTAGATTATTTTCTCTGCCTAAAATATACAAACATCCATTTGATTGAGTTCAGACACAAATGGTAGCACTGTAAGGAGCAGTAGTCAACTTTCACTCTTACTAACTATGGTTTTTTAAAAGAACTGCCCTCACTATCTCCAGATGTATTAGCACACATTTTTCCATGATGTTTAACCTGTTTGGGTTTGTTCTGCCTTTAAAGTACATCTTGTGTTTTATTAATCTATCTTCTCTTAGGTATCTGAAAAAACTCCAAGGGTTCTATCTTGTGTTATGTTTTCCCACGTGACTAAGCAGGCTAATTAAAAGTAGTCTTTAAAGTACAATATTTTGAATGAGAAGTCCTTAAATTTACTCAGGCTATAACACCCAAATATCACATGAACCAGTTCTTCAGATACAACTTCCAAGAAATTATTAGAAAATATACAATTGTAGTAACAGCAGAGCATTTCATCCCTAAACTATAATGACAGCATACTGTACACAGACAGGAAAACAGCCTTTAAAATAACAATATCCATTAATATTAGGAATTCCCTTCAGAAGTCTGTTGATGGCACAAAAAAAACCCCCAAAAAACAGGGTTTCCATATATTCATGCTGCTCCCAGAATATACGTTCTGTCTCAGCAAGAAAAAAACCCCAAACCCACCAAAACAAAACAAAAGCCCAACCAAACAAAAACAAAACACAAACCCTCCTGTTGTGTTCTTCAGTAGGAAGTCTATGTGTAAAGGAGAACTTAAGCAGTGACAAGTGCTGAATGTACAGCTCTGGAGTTGGAATTCACCACCAATACAGAAAAGCACCACAAATACAAAAAGGCACCATTCCTCCTGTCTTCTAAAGAGCAATTATGGCACCATCACAACAACAAAACAGAAATATTCTCAATACATAGTATTTACCTCCATGATAGCTCCATATTTGCCTTCAATGCTGGAATGGCCAAAACCTGTTACCTTGGCACCCAACTTCAAGCAACTTGTTTGTCCAATATTTGAAAAATGGCACAGGAAATCATACCATGTAAGACTGCTCATGCTAGCATTACATTAGCAACTAAAGATTTCAGAAGAAATACATCTTTGTATTAATCTGACCTGAATTTTACATAATTAATTCTGGAGCAATAATGTTAGCCCAATATTTAAAGTTCAGCTACTTGAAATCTAAGGTAACAAAACTCGAACCCTGATATTCACATCTGCTTCCCTTGACAGGACATGAAATACAGGTCCTTGGAGCTAAACATCCTATGTATCTTATTTTCTTGCCTCCAATCTTGAGCTGTTTAAAGAGGAAGCCAATACTTAACAAAGTGAAACAGCTCTTAGGAAGGCAGTAGACGGTTTCCTCGTCAATTAAAGCAAAAAACCACTGAAACTTTTCAGTGATGAACTACTACCAGCTGAAGAGAGTACCAAGGGTGCAGCTTCCAAGAAATATTGTTCAAAATAAACTGCAAGTTAAACTTCTCACCTTCCACCCTGGTCCAAAAGGAATGTAGATCCACAATGACCAGAATTAAAGAACTCTGTTTCAAGATGCAAGACAAGTTTCTAAAGGGGTACTAAGAAACTTGTGGACAAAAATTCTCTTCCAGAAATACTGTATTTCTATGGATTTTTTCCTCATATATTTGACACTTTCTCCTCTACTAAGCCACCTATTAATAAGTAAGAAACAAAAATCTTAAAAAGGTTAAGTTCAGCTGAAATCAGCTGGCAATGACTGCATGATCTAACAAAGTTTCTTTTTCTTCCTCCTCAGCAGGAGAGAGAGAGGCTAAAAGAAAAGCAACTGAAACTAAGCATACTGATCTTTCAGTCACTTGTTTTCCCTGAATTTTTTCCCATTAGAACTGCAGACTCCTGTATATTGAAACTCAATGGTAATAAGGCTTTTCTTGTCAATTATTTCTCAAGAATCTCTTAGATGTAGTGCAAAAATCTCCAGGGGTTCTGCTGACTACAGACTTCACTGCAGCTTTCAACCTACTAAAACAGTCTGCTTTGGAAAGGGAGTGATTCCTGTAGATACCAACAACAATTGACGTGCAAATGCAAACAGAAAAATTTAATAAAGCTTCTGAACTCAGCATCGTCACTGCAAACTGAACGAAGCAAAAAAACTTCCCCTGCCCCCATGCTTCTGTAAGCTTCAAACTGATCTAGAAATTGCAACTCAAGCCAGGTCTCTCAAATTTAAGTGTTTTGTTCCCGCTGTACTGCAGGAATGCACCGAATACAAACAGCGTTGTGAATTGCCCAGATTCACACTTAAAATCCTACGGTTGCACAGACTGCACAGCACTCAACACAGCCCACAGTGAGATCTGATGGGTCAAAAGCATATTTGTAACAGGAATTATTTTAATTGATCTTTCCTATTCACAATTACAGTCTCACAAAGCTGCTCAAATGTTTGACAGACTCCTTATTGGAATGATTTCTATTATTCTCGATAGCTGCCTTTTGTCGGACCCACAACAGCTTCTGTAGCTAGAAGCAGTAGCAGTTATTGGGAACCACCCTGTATTCCACCACCTTAACCATCAAGCTACATGTGCAAATACCTACACATTCTGCAAGCATGCAATGTAGGCAGTAAGGCATGAAGGCAAAAAATACACAGAAAAGGCAAGTACTGTTCTGAAGTGCAGATTCTGAGAAGACTACATCCTACAATACTGCCACCTCAGGACACAACTTGGGTTTTCTTTACTTCCATCCCATTCTACAGCAATTATCAAATAAATTGCAGTAATTGATATTTCTTTCCAGTAAGCACCAAATCTGAGAATACTTCTACTTTAGACTGCATTTGAACACGGTTCTAATGTCTAATTATTGTTTGTCCATCAACAGGTAGATTCAACATATTTTAGCTACATCCAGATCTCCACAGAGCCCAAGAAGGTCTTGAATAACAAAAGCCATCAGGGTACATCATGTCAAAGACACTGAACGTTTTTAGAGCATTTCCTCAGATACCTGCCAGTAACATAAGGGTGGAATCTAGTAAGTTCATTAACCCTAAGCAAAGGGCACGTGTTACTTCATGTATTAACTGAAGTAACACATGTATTAACTATTAAATGCTTAATGACCGAAATTACCAGCAAGAAACACTACGTAAAATTTGAGCAGAGTTCTCTTTTATTAGCTTCCTCTAATTTAAAATTAAAAAAAGAAAACTCCAAAGATACCATCTCCTAATTTCCATGAGAAACAACACACTGCAGAATAATTTTGAATATTTGCTAGCCAGTGCAGAAAACAAAAGTCCCAAGATATACAAGTCTATAATGACAACAACCAGATACATTTTCAATAAGCTTATTGAAACCTGTCTCCTCCATTTGTGTTTAACTGTATGCATGTAAGGCCACAAAGAAATATAAAATACGAGCCATCTTGTTGGTTTACAAAGTTGATCTGCTAACCACAATCACTACACTAATACGCTGCAATGTGGAGTACATTCACACGATTATTTGCAGAATTATCTGCTGCTTACATGTTCAGCTACAAAAAAATATCACAATGCAATGCCTGTGAGGAAGGGGTGAAATATAATGTACACCACCACAGAAATTTTTTCATTTAACCCCACAGAAAGGAGCATTACATCACACTCTTACAATGCAGGAGGAGGGGCCTGTTCTCAAAAAGCAAGCTCCAGCTATTTCCCTTTAATTTTCTGCTTGGTTCTGGAGGGAGTTGCAAAAATAACTCGGATTTAAATTTTTAGCAACACAGAAGGCTGGGGGGGGGTGGGGGGGAAGCGAGAAAGTAAGTGTAGGCAAAGGGCTGCGCTAAGGTGGAGATGAACGCTTGCTTCCCGTAGAACACAGAAGCCCGGCAGTGGCAGCATCCCGCACATTCCTGAGTACCTGGCGCACGGCGGACGGGCCGCCAGCCCGGCCGAGCCCGCGCGGAGCCCCGCGGCGGCAGTGCCGGGCCCGGCCGAGCCCCGGCCCCGCCGGGAGCCTCCGTCCCTGCGCCCGCGGAAGGCACGGCCCCGGCCGGCCCCGCTCCGACCCAGCAGCAGAAAGAATGCGAGCTCGGTTTTATACATGCAAATTTTTGCAGCAGATTTAAGAGCTCCGGGTGCTGTGGGGAAGAAATGTCTCTTTAAAAAGCCTCTATTTAAATAAAACAAGATTTTCAGCACTATCTTGTACTTCGCCAGCTCGAAAAATACAAACGATCTTCTGTAATTTGCCTAAGTGTTTTAAATTACAAATATCTTCCAAATCCACACCGCACTTGTACGGAGAGCTCCTTCTAAAAAACCCAAAAAATCCACTAAAAGTGCCGTACACGTACAAGCAGACAAGATCTGAAGCAAGTCTTTGTGCTAGAAAAGACACCTCTGCCAAGCCACGGATGGAAACGGTCAGCTCAGGCTCTTAAAGAAATCAACTGATAGGTAAAAACAATAAAACATAAACGTACCACTAACCTCATAAAGTGCAGCAGTGCTTAAATCCAGCGAGTTGAGGCATACAAGGTAGAAATGGAAATGAAAAAAAAAAAATCCAAAAATGGTTTTGTGTTTTTGCTTTTTTTGTTTAGGTTTTTTTTTTCCTTTTTTTGTTAATTTTCTTTCTCTCTCTCTTTTTTTTTTTTTAATTTCAAACGTTCAGAACCCAGCAGACGCTCCGTCGGCCATTTTGGCTGCGCTCCCTCGCTCTCTCCTCTCGCTCCCTCCCTCTCGCTCCCTCTTGCTCTCTCTAAAGGAAGCAGCTTTTTTGTGACCTTCAAATACGGGCGGCTCACGTGACCCCGCGCGCGCTGTCACTCACCGCCCGGGCCCGCCCCGCCCTCCGCCTTAAAGGGACAGCGCCCTGCCCGCACCGGGCCGGCCTCCCCCGCCGAGCCCCGCACCAGGGGGGTATAGTGAGGAGCCCCGAGAGTACGGAGGGCGGCCCAGATGGAGCTGCGCTCTTTAAAACCGGCTAAAAAAACAGCAGCCGGCTAAAAAAACCCAGGAATTATGCTAATTCCACATTAGGGCTGCGGAGCCGACAAGCGGCGGATGGTGAATGTTAAGTCCCTCCAGCCACACGCGCTGCTCTGCGGTGCACCGGGAACACCGACCCCAGCGCTCGCCTGCAGGAACCCCCATTTTAAGCACAACGCCCTCCTGACACAAGGACCGGAGGTTCATGCTCAGACCAAAGTTAATCCAGGCTGTAAGCGGACTGCCCACACCACACGCACGAATAAACCCAAGATCAAGGTCCAGACACAGGAACACCCGCAGGACAGCAGAGCAAACTCGGTCTCTGCCGGCTTGAAGTCTCAGGCTGCAACTCAGCCATTAGGCAGACACTCCACAGCCTCTTCCCAAAAATTTCCATAGATAACTGCTCTAACAGCAGCTGAAACAGAGAAGCCCAGCATCTTGTAACATAAAAAAAATATCTGCGGGATGTTTCCAGATGTTACCCTGAATGTGCAGAAACAGTAAAGAATACCGCTCAGCAAAAGGATATGGTGACATTGGTACGATCCTACTGTGAGGAGACCTGCTCCTGAGTCAGCCCAACACAGGTAGGAGATGCTGGAGCTGACTTTGTAATGGAACCATGCCTGGGGAGGGAGCTGACAGCTCGCTCGGGAAGCTCTTAGGAGCACCCTCAGCATCAAACCCTTAAAATATACAAGTTTTTAATTCTGTACAGTTATGCACCGCAACGATGTAGAACGTAAAAAAGCCAAAACACACCTGAACACCAGGAGAACCTGTAACATGTACACCTTGGTACAGACTTTGTGTCTGGGTGTGTGCAAATTGCTTTAAATACGCTACAGCAAGTAAAGTATGAATGCTGCCATCTCAGACCTACAGTTACACTGCTGCTGTGCTTACACTACCTTCTACTTAATCGTTCTGTTCTATATAGCCAAAGATTAAGTGCTGCTAAATCCTTTAGACATAAAACTACTGATAAGTGTGAGGCTAAGTCAGGCAAGCGGGTCCACCCTGAACCTCGTGATTTAATGGGTCTCCCTTACCCTTTGCACTCTTACTTTTTTTTGTTTGTGTTCCCAGTCCCTGCAGGAATTTCTTCAAATTGATTGTGATCTGATTTTCTTTGCTATGCTTCATCCAGGTAGTAAGCAATATTCTGAGCTGGAGGGAAAAAAATCCAATTCCTGACCCTGCACAAGCCACCCTAAGAATCACACCATGTGCCTGAGAGCTTTATCCAAACACATCTTGAACTCTGTCACAGACATGGTGCTTTTGCCAATACCTTTGACAGGAATTCTTTAAGCATCTAAATCACCCATTCATGACAATACCATGGAATGAAACTAACTTGGAGATCCATGTGAGGGCACTCCAAAGGAATTAATTTGAGGGGGGGGCAGAAGCTGCACATCTTATGAATGAGAACAAAAATTATTAGTATGTATTATTATTGAACATAAGTCACTGGCCTCTGCAGGAGGCCATGGAAAGCTACTGTGGCTCTGGTTCTGACATGTTTTGCTCCAACCCTCATAATAAGAAATACAGAAACTCAGACGGGGATTCTGCCACTGACAGGATTCCTTCAACAGGACTACAGGCTGCACTGTGACCATCTGTCTCTGCAGGCTCAACAAACTCTGGCAGTAGCTAATGTCAGTTGCATTCTGGGGTACTTAATGAAACAGAAGCAGCTGGATATAACTGCTCAGGTTGCTCTGCCTAAACCAGAGCAGAGAATTGCCCTGCTGGATGTAGCAAACTGGAGTGTTTTGTGGCTGCTCTAATCCAAACATAGCAATTTAGGAAATGTGGTGAAAACTCAGGGAACATCTTATTTGTGGCAAAACCCAAAGAGAACACCACAGTCACTCTAAATTCCTAATGACAAAATTCAAACCAACTGCTAGGCATCCCATTCACACAGTTTCATAAAAGCAAATGTAAATTCACATCTATGAAACAGCTATCCCCTCCTGAAAAAATACATCAAGTACTGCAGCTACATGTTCTATGCATGTTCACACTGAGTAAGACAGTATGCATTAAGCTACAGACAATTTTATTTCTTCTCAAAAGCCAAATTGTTTTACTGAGACCTATAAATCCTCTTAACTTCACTAGGGTTTGCCAACTCTCCATTCTGAAGTCCTGGAAGCCTTTACTTTAAGGAGATGATAATACTGTGGTGACTTTCAGAAGCAAGAACTCACTTGAGTTGCTATGTATCCAAGTTGAAGTAATTGCCATAAAATTTCACCTTGCCAATGTTCTATTGACAAAGCTTTTTTAATCAGAAAGTAAGCAAATTATTAGTGAACCAAAAATATTTAGAGAAGCTAGCATGGGTAAATCTTGAATAACTGTATCTTTAAGTAAAATTTTTTCCACTAAACTACCATTTCAAAGGCATCAATTCTTTACCTATTCTTGTTGGCATATTGATTAAGATGGCTAACAAAAAGGTTTTAGGTTTTTGTTTGATTTGGGAAGCTTGTTGAGTTTTATTTGTTTGTTATGCATCAGAGTAGTTCAGAAAACAGTGGAGTAGAGCATAAATGTACACACAGCATATCCAAAACCTGCACCTTCCTTTTCAGAGGGCAATTGCATTTCAAAAACCTAACCATTAATTATTCTGATGCCAACAGGCTGTTAATGGCCAATGTTAATAGGTTATAGCCTTGTTATGTGCTACTAACTTATCTGATTACAAATAGTTCATTTCTAAGCTCCTTCCACCTGAGGATCATAAAGCACTTTAAAATCTTTAATGAAGCCTCACAGTGCTCCTTTGAGGACAGTATCCAGTATGAGCAGACATATACATGCACGTTAAGAGAGATGCTTACAATCATGGATTCCCTGCACTAGTATCTCAACTGAGACAGGAGAGGAATAGGTTTTCCAATTCATATTAAGCTGTATTGTGGTTCTAGTAAGAACTCATTCTTTTTGATGACCTATCAATAAGAATCAAGCAATTAGGCTCCAATATTATGTACACAGACATGCTCCAGTGTCCACTGGAACTGAGGCATCCACACCCTCCAGCTGTCGAAAAGGAGACCTAGTCTGTCTGACCTGTAGCTCTTTACTCAGATTTAAAAGGATCTGAGTTCATCCCAGTCCATATGCAAAGCTCCCTCTTTCATGAGCTGGCATTTTGTTTGGGCTCAAAGTCCTACTTTGAAGGCTGCACCCTCATCCTCCCAACACTGGACCTCACCCACTCAGCTTTTTATACTGCCTATACACCCATGGCAATAAATATGAGACTTATTTTTTTCCGCAGAAAGTTCTTCATAGCTGATACTATGACAGTGGAAAAGTCAATTAATCTCCTCCTAACACAGCTCCTCTGCAGAAACCTCAAATATTAACAAGTTTCTCATAGCATGAATGCCTTGTCACCAGCTGTCCGTTCTACTGCTGTTGAAGTTTGACTCCTCAAATATTAGGGAAAAAAGGCAGATTTTCTTGCCAAAGTGAACTGAAGCCTATGTGCCCTCTACCCTACTGCAGCTCATCAGTTTGATTTCTCCAGATCTCCCTCTCCCAACCCCAGAAGCAGGGGTGCAGCAAGAGATGCAAGATAATTGGAGGCAGATTACAGATTACTCACCAGCTCCCCAGCCAGTCCCCAGCAGTCCAGCTGCTCGGGATTACAGTCCCACCAAGCATAACTCTTCAAGATAAAATGGATCAGAAAAGTGCCTGCCTTTCCTGAGATCAGGCTAAAAGCATAACTCAGGGTAGGGACATGTATGCAAGGACTATGTGTCATAGCTAATAATAAAAAGCAAGCAGAGAACCCTATAAATTAAGAAATAGAATTAAAAGTCTTAACTTTTCATTGTGTGCTCTTAAAACTACCATATGGTTTATTTCAAGGGAAACAATATTTTTTCTATTAAAAACAGTCTCAGTCCTGGATATTGGATGGTTCAGATCACTTTTAAATTATTTTCTCTAATTAGAGATGCTGAGGCCCAACACTTCTGAAAATTGAAGATGATAGCTAATTCTAGCTGTACCAAGATACTTTTTTTCAGTCTTCACAGCAATTTCACCTAAGCCATTGTGCAAGAGTGATGACCTCGCCTTCAGGAGTGCAAAACTTTCAAGTGTTCAAACAATTTTCAAGGACAAAACACTCACCGTAAGGAAAACTAGGGGTGTTTTTGGGGTCCTACCCTTCCACACTTAGTAAATAGTGAGATATTTTATGCTGCAAATTTGTAAAAACCAAACTGGCAATGGTTTTTAATGACAGTAATCAAAAGTATAATGTAAATAGTTTCTTCAGAGAAAAATACCATTACTAAAAGCATCCAACAAAGGAAAAGCTTGTTTGGTTTCTGAAAAGGTTACAGAAGCTTTTGCATCCCTTACACAAAGGCACTTATCAACACATTTTAGGGATTATTATTACTATTATTATTCAAAACTTGTATTGCAACACTGCTTTGGAGTCATACTAAGCTCAGACCTCATTCATATTTTGCCAGGAACAAAAGAAAGAATACAAGGTCTGAAAACTTCAGTTTAAGAATGACACATGACTTTAAGCCCAAGCCAAGTTCTGATCCTATACATTAATGAAGTACTCAGGAAAAGATAATGAGTCAGAAGGAAAACTTTATTCACCAAATTTTGCAAACACTCGTTTTTCCACCTAATTTTTCCTCAATCTGCTGCAATACTTTCCCTCACTGTTCAGCCTATAAATAATCTACCACTAAGCCTCCACTTCTTCAATTCCCCAAATGCCCTTTCCAGACTGCAGAAAGAGAAAGCTTTCAATCTGCCTTTTAACAAAGTTGTTGGGTGAACAACAGAACTGAAAGCTCATTTCCTACGAATCTCTGTCACACATCACTGCACCTCTAGTTTCCACACTAATCCCAGCTTCCTGCACAGCCAGTTCTCCTTTGATGCCAAGGTTCTAACAGCATATTGAGCTCTATGCAGAGCTCTTCCCATAAATTGTTTTCGCCTCTTTCAGTGTCTGGGCAAAAACTAGCATATACTGCAGCTAATCCCAAAACACACACATGATTAGCTGTTAGAAGACATAAGCAGAACAGATAATTATTTGTCTTGTCCTGAAACCCTTCTGTTAGTGGAGAAATCAATTTTGGTCTCTTCTCTAGGAAGCTACAGAAGTTTAATATATGGATAATTGTATTATAGTTTCTTGCTTCTCTGCCTCACTTGACCAGAACTGGACAACAGACTCCAAACTTATTTGGGAAAGATAAAAACATGAAAAGCCATTGCATGAGACTTAACTACTGTAGGAACTGAAAGAATTGACCCCCAAGATCATCTCCTGCCCATGATTATCTACATCTAAATGCTGATCAAGTCTTTATATCCATATCCTCGGACATAAAATAAGTACTTTCCAGTAACATTACATGCAACAAAATTTGTGTAGATTAATATTCTTAGAATTTCTTTAACCTGCTAATTATCAACCCAGAAGCTGATTTTGAAGGCTATAGTCCTATCCTAACAGGTTCCTAAAATCTTATAAACTGCCAAAATATCAATGAAATGGGAGACAGTTATCTGTTTAATGCAATTATATGAATGAGAGTGAAAAGAGAATCACAGAATGTTCATATTGGTTCATATCCCAAATATGGTTTTGCTCAGAAGGGTCCTTTAAAGATCATCTGGCTCCAACCCCTCTGCTGTGGGCAGGGACACCTTCCACCAGAGCAGACTGCTCAAAGCCCCATCCAGCCTGGCCTCAAACACTTCCACGCATCTTTCAAATAAACAGACGTTCACAGAAATGGTATAATATGCCATCCTAGCCACAGACACAGCAAATGTTGCTTTCTAATTGTTATTTACAGCATGCAAATTGCCATGCCAGTTACATGACTGATCCAACTGACGTTCCATCAACCATTGCTGTTACTACAAATTTCAAAAGGAATAGTAATTTCATTCATTAAAGCCTTCCTTCACCCTGTTTAAGCCTTGGAGCTTTACAAATTTAAAAAAAACCAGCAAGTTTTTCATCTGACCAGGATAGAATATTTAAGAAAAAACTTCTTTCATGTCTACAAGAACTTTACCACAACAGGACCCCTTCTTTATACGGTGCCTTTAGACATGCTCCTAAACTCCACTAAAACCAGATTTCTTACAAATACTTTTAGGATATATCAGAAAAGACAAGGAAGATTTTTGGACTGGAAGTCTTATTCTAGTTCAGTCTTTTTTTTTTTCCTAGCTAAAAAGAGGCTGTGCTGTGCTTAGTGGTTTTTATTGTTTTGAGTTTTTTTAAATTTATTTTTGGTGAGATAGCCCACTATCTTGCTACAAATTTTTCTAACTTGTCTTTAGTTTTAGCATGGGGAGTTCAATCACTGGGCCGGAAACCTTGTGAGCAAAGGAATTTCTGGCATCTTGGTTGAAGCTGGCACCAACCCATTTTCCTTTGTTCTCATTAAAGGAACCATAATATGCTAAGTTAAATAATAATAATAAAAGCAAGCCAGACCAAAACAAAACACCAAAAGTAAAAGCAGAATATGAAAAGAATGTATTTTGAGTGGATTACTGTAAGAGAGGATTTCCCTAATTTGACTTTTTTTTTAATAAAGCACTATTTAGTGCTGCAAAAATCTGTAAATGGATCTTTCCAAGAGACTTGAACATCTTCCCTGAGTAATTTGCCTTCATGTATAGTCCTCCAGTTTGAAATGTCAGGAAAGGAACAGCTGGCTATCCAGGCAGAAAATTCTACAAGCTGTAACTGTCACAAATATTCAAATGCATGCAGTAACCCAAAAACCAGTATGACTCCCAAATATTAACAACTTTGACTTAGGGCAAAGAGTCCAGCAAATTCAATCTATTTAGGTAGGAGAAAAAGAAATCATAGCAGCTCTCCAGATCACAGCATGCCAGAGGAGTAATGCAGCTTAAGACCTGCAAAATATCTCTGTAAACAAGTTTTTAATTCATACCATGTTTACCACACAATACAATATTTTTAGTCATACAAAGTAAGTAATATCTTTTCCATGGAAATAAAGAGCTTGTTTTTTTTCCTTACCTCCTTTTCTTTAACCAATAATGGTCACTTCATCAAGGCATCTGCATCTTAGAACTGTGACCATTTACCTGTCTCTACTTTAACCTCTGGTATACCTAAGTCACAGTACATAGTCATCAAAATTCCTATTTTTTCCACACAAACAAAAAGACATCACAAACTCATTTACATAACATAAAAGCAGTAGTGCTTTTTTCCCCTTTCCTTCCTTCATCTCCTTGAAAGGAAGAGTCAACCATTTAACCATTGTGGGTATACAAACAAAAAATACCAAAAAATTGATGATTTTTTTTTTGAGAGAATGAAGCAGAGAAAAAAGCAGTGAGCATCTTAAATTTGATGCAAAAAGGGGAAAAAATTTTAGGACTGTAATTCATACACATTTATGATGCCACTGACTTGTGCTAGCAGTCCAAAAACTAAATCCTTAGCAAATCAAAATTAGTGGCACTAACTTGGCGTAGGTACTACAGAAATTCATCTAAACTGTATTTTTACATTAAGAATATAGACAAAATGCTAATTTAGACAGGACTCAAAATTATTAAAAGCCCATTTTAGAATCGTATTTAGGTTGGAAAAGACCTTCAAGACCATCAAGTCCAACCATCAACCAGCATTGCCAAGTCTACCACTACACCTTAGATGATTTTGCTTGCTATTCTTTAAGTCTGTCAACTGACTCCCATGGTAGGTGTCATCCAAGAGCTGCCATCTAAATAGCAACAAAATGCTGAAAAGAGAGCAATGTTCAACCACCCATATAAATGATATATTGGAGGGCAGTTATCCCAGCACCTCCTGAGGAAGTTGGCAACTTTGGGAGAGCGAACAAAGGAACAGCCACTAATCAAACAGACCTAAAAGCCCCCAACTCCTTGGACAAGGAACTCCGGATGTCAATAGAGTGTCCAGCAGATAGTTTTTCCTGGAATTCCTAGAAAGGGACTAGAGGACAGGAGTAGGTGGAGAAGTGGGTGGTGGTGTCTGGAATACAGAGGCTTTGGGATTTTAGGAATTTGATCAGTATGCAAATACTCTCCCCTTTAAAGTACAGTAAGCTCTGTAAGACAGTAGCAAAATCAGGATATCCTCCATTCCACTAGCAATCACAATTACTACTAACTGGAATAACTAGAGATAACAATCAAAGTATCAAGGATACATGACCCTATGGGTATTTTGCAGTATATCATACTCACAAAATCAGGCAATCTAGAAGGGAAATATATTTTCACTAAGGCAAGTGTGAAGCAGTCTCTTGATCAGATCAGACTGCAAATTCAGAAGCAGGCTCTGTGCACTTCCTAACAGGACAAATGCAGATCTTGGGGTGTGGGGAGAGCCCAAACAAACTAGCCTGTTTCTCACCACAAGACATCTGGAAGAGAGCAGCATAAAATCCTCAGCAAAGAAGTGCCAAAGCATTCACGCTTAGAATGTACACTGCCCAAAATATTTTCCTCTCTCAATATTCCAGCAGCGGTGTAGACTAAACACATTGTGATAACAAGTGGGAACTTCACTTCCAAAGTTGACATTTTCTGTGTGACTTCCTTTTTTTTCCTTAACGGTTGCTCATCTGGCTTCCGTTTCTTTCCACATATTAAGAAAATACTTGCAAAACAGCAGTACATGAAGCTGTAGGCTAGCTGAGGTGTATGAAAGGACTGTATTTGTTCATGATTTTAAAGGAAAAAAAGAAAAGATAAAATCACTGAGGACATGAAATGTGGAGTCTTAAAAATCATGAAATGATAACTGAAAGCCTTTTCAAGTCTAACTTTCAGAAGCAAATGCCTAATTTTAAGATAGCTTTGCTTAGAATACTCAGACAAGAGTCTTCCTGTGGGTAATACTTCTAATTTTAAGTACAAAAACTTCAAAACATTTAATTATAATACTGAACTAGTAAAATCTGGAAGACAATGAAGCTTTTGCCATTTTAAAGTGCTTGTGTATAAATTCCGCATATTGTTCAGAAGTACTACATTGTAAGGGTGCAAGTCAGCTTTTGTAACTTTTTTGACTTACAAGTCAAGCTAAAACACAGCTGCCTCTACAGATACAGATTTCGCTCCTGTCTTGTTCATTTCTACCTACTCAATTGCAAAACAAAGGACAATTCTTTTCTCTATGCCTCAGGGCCCATTAAACACACAGGTAAACTTGCCTTCAAATGCAAACTGTCCTGTCACTCACTCCACTGTATGGACTAAAAACATCTGTATAGTAGGAAGGTGATGAAAATACTCCTTAATCCTTAGCTGGACCAGTTTTCATTTGGTTTTAGTTTAATGATCTCACACCCTTAAATACCCTATCAAATCTCTAAGGGTATAAAAGAAAGAAGTTAGAACTCTCCTACTGACATGCCAGTATCAGAGCAAGCCTGAGTTACCACTGGCTCTGAAGCCCAGTCTGACACACAAACAGAACTGCAGCAGCCTGTAGCAGAGAGGTCTGCCATGGCCAACACAGACATCCCACATCTCCCTGTGGGGACTTGTTAGGATCCCAGGCAGAGGACTTAAATGTTTGGGGACATTTCTTTGATGGGCTAGTTATTCTACACACAGAGAACAACCAGCAATATAAAGACAGCTATGCCTTTACATAATTCTTGAATGTAATTCAAGAAATAATGAATTGCCATTCATTTCACAGAATTTGGGTTGATACGCAAATTTAGGTACCTCAAAACTAAGTAGATAATCTGAATTAGGATCTGGATACTACTTTGAAAATCAGAGCATGAATCTTCTGACAAAAACCAGCCTCTGCTGAGGTCAGTACTGCCAGTAAATTTAAAAAGTGTAATGGCACTCAAGGCAAGCCTCAATATCTTCTGTAATATTGAATGTCCTTAAAACATCAAACAAATCCCCTGTTACACAAGCTTTTAGCTAACTGCTTACATTTGGTAAGAACAATGTTTTATCCCAAAGGAACAGAAGCTATGCTAGGGACCACGTGGAATTTCAACCGTTCAAAAGAACTCTGCAGCAGTTCATAACAATGTCTATCATTGTCACCAGCCAAACCAGACAACTTCAGGATATACCACTGCAGCCATTTTATAGTTTTCAGCAACACCATAGAAGAGTAAGATTGGTTCTTTTGTGCCATTGAAGCAGTGATGTTTACATGTGCCCCTGACATAGCAGGCTGCTGAAAACAAAGACTGGCCTGTAAACTGGCTTCTTGATTTCACTTAGTTTGCCCACAGCAAAACTAAGCCAGGGGGAGGGGGGAGCTAGTCTGCTGTAAAGGTGAACACAGGGGTAAGTTTTAATGAAGACTGGGCCACGTTCAGATACACACATTCAAAGATGAAAGGCAATGATCATAAATTCTTACTGAATATTAGGAAATTTTCTTCACTGTGAGGGTGATTAATATTGCAACAGACTGTCCAGAAAAGCTCTCGAATAAACCTGAGAAGCTTGATACAACTCAGAAGTTAAATCTAACCTTCAAACTGGCCCCTCCATCCCATCCCCCCTCTTTGGACACAGTACTGGACAAGATGGCTTTTGGAGTCTGTAATTCCTGTTTCCAGGTTAGGCCAATTTAGCTACTATTTTCTTTTAACTGTAGTGTCACACAAATCTGTGAAGACATTGAACCTTCCTGCTGAAATGTCAAAGAAAAATAAGATACTATTACCAAATGTTAAACAATTTTGTGATGCTCAGTGGTTCCAATCTCATCCTGGTATTACTGCAATTTTGGAGGGCTTCATTAAAAACCCTTGCCTCAGAATCAGTATATTAAACTATCAAGCCAGAGAAAAGCCCATTCAGTAGGTCTAACCAATGACACTTTCTAAATTACAGAAATTATCTTATTTTGATACCTTTCTTAAAATGTGAATCACTTCCAGATGTACAAATTGCCAAGACAGTTGAAGAATTTTCTCTCCCATTACTACAAAACAGCAGGTAAGGAATAGCCAGCTGAGGCACTTCAAACAGCAGTAGCAGCTTGGCTTACCGTCCTACTAAATGTGAGTATGAACTTGGCTCACTTTTTGTCTGAACAGCTACTGTCAAACAGACCTCTCCATGTGCCAGTTAGGAAGAGTAAAACACTTACATTTATCTTATAAAGAGGAGTAGTTTTTCATTACCCAGTCCCTTTCACTCATTAGGGTGCATACATTTCTGGTTGTGACAGCAGGTGGTAATTTATTAGCACAAGCAGAGTTGCTAATTAATGCTGCTAGAGCTAGGAGCAGAACCTCAATTTAAGGACTTCATCAGAATTCTTCTTCCTGCCCCATGCTCATCAACAGAAGTTTGACTGTTTTGGAAAGATGTTTCTGGATCCCATTTGCCTCTTAATCTTTGCTCCAGCAGTAGCAAAGTAAAAGCCCTATTACAACTGATAAGGGCACTACAGGCTTCTGCCATCTAAAATGTAAGTATTTTGTGGGGTTAGATAATATTTACTACCTAAGCATGCCAGCTCAGGTCAACCTCTTTGTAATGGATGAAAATATGAGAGAATACCTCTAACAAAATGTTCACCTGTAATTAAACATAATGACATCTTTCTTCATTGGGAAGGAAGGAAGGAAAAGGGTTTCTTACCAAACATATTAGCCACATAAGAAAATTATATGACTAAGCATAACATACAGTTATATCCCATGCCAGACAGCTAAGAAGGGAGAAGGTTACAGAGTACATAAAAACTGGGAAGTAACAATTTATCAAGGAGTCACTGGCCCTCAGCCAGAGCAGGAGCACGGTGTGAGATGGCCAGGATCCGCTCCAGCAGCCCCAGCAGGCTCACTTCTTCTGAAGTTCAGCTTTTAGCATAAATCACTTGGCTGTTGCACAACCATGACACATGCACTGCACATAAACTGCAAATCTTTCACAGGACTGAGATGACTGTGGCCATTCTATTTCTCACTTGTACTAAGGATGTTAAATAGGTAACTTCCTCATAATTAGTTTAAATTGAAATAAATTTTATCCATATTGTAAAAGATCAGTTGAAGATTTCTGAAGCCCTTGTATACAGTTTAACCAGCTAATTCCTTCCCATAAAGGTGACTGGTATCAGAAGACAGCACTTCTCAGGTATCACCTACAGCTCAATTAAAAATCTTAAAATGCTGTAACTTCAGTATCTGTCCAAAAGAACTGTCCAGTACAGCAGAAAAAAGGCACACAACATTGCAGCAGGGTTGTTTGTTGTTGCTGGGTTTGTTCGCATTTTTTGTGTGTGTGTTTGTTTAATACTAGAAGGCAAAAATGCCAAGTTTTTATCCCCGAGTCAAACTGGGGAAATAATCTGTTTCATAAAGTGCCAGAAATCATCCATGGATGCTGGTTCCTTATATTCAGTTTTGAAGCTATACTTTAGCAAAGGAAATTTCACATGAAATTAGGTAGGAACTATTGCATCCACTGAAAGTGCATGCTAGGTAAGAACTATTGCATCCACTGAAAGTCTCTCAGAAGCATCTTTTTATTTCTGTTCTTTCATTGTCCAGTAAAGCTTTGAGCCCATAGAAATGCAGATAAATAGTAAGAAATTTGCAGGGCTTTCCTAGGAGGTCACAGTGGCAGACTACTGTGGAACTCTGGTGCAAGTTCACTCCCATGCTAAAACCATACCTTCTGAACACTTCCTCAGTAATGTCAGTGCAGAGCTACCCAGATCAGGCTGCCTAATGAAAGGCAATTAAATTACAATGGCCAACTTGCCTGAAAAGTAAATTAGAAGCAGTCAAAGAAAAACCATTCCATCTGCATAGCTGTAGAGGCAGTAAGTTCTACTAAGTCTAAGGACAGCTGGAAAGGGAAGGAAACATCTTCAGTGGATCAGCTATTTCTGTAGAGAACATTTGAATTAGAGACTCTACATTCAAACTTAGAATGTACCTTTCACTAACAAACTCCAATTTTATTTCAAGCCAACTAGGAGGACAACAGTAGACATGGGTACACCAAATCACAGAATCACTGCAGATGGATGGGATCTCTGGGATAATCAGAGATAACCATGCCTTTGCTCAAAGCATGGTTAACTACAGCAGGCTGAAGTAGAATTAGGGTTGTGCTTGGCCGAGTTTTCAGTCACTTAAAGGGCTATGAAGGCACAACTTTTCTGGGTAACCTCTTCTAAAGGTCTGATGATGTTTAACATTAAAAAAAGAAAATTTTTTTCCCTTGTGTTTGAGTGGAGTTTCCTGTATTTCAGTTCCTGCCAATGGCTTCTGGCCTCTCCACATGGCCCCACTGTGAAGAATTTGGTTCCATCTTCCTTAGTCTCCTCATCAGATACCTATACACATGATAATAATATCCTCCCCAAGTTTTCTTATCTCAAGGCTAAACAGACACAGCTTTCTCTGCTTCTCCTCTGTCAGATGCTCCAGAGTTCCTCTCTGTCCTCTTTCAAAAACCCAGTCCAGTATGTTGATGTCCAGCTAATCCCCACTGCAAGTAAGTAATAATACAAAGAAGTAACTTCAGATTTTTTTCTTCCTTCTCTTACGACAAGAGGTAAACTCTGTCAAGGCAGACAATTTTGTTAGTTAGCTGAAAATTTGATACTGTGGGTTGAGAAATATTCAAGTGATTGATTTAAATTTAAGAGCAATACCCACAATTGAATTTTGCTGGCATTATGCTACTATTAGTTGCATAAAACAACTACCTTCATCTCTTTGTTGCATTACTAAAATTGCACCTTTAGACTTGAATCAAAATATTATTAAGAATGATACTCCTACAGCAGAATCTGTATGACAAGGTTCCAGATGCCACCTGAGCACAATTTTACTAGTTAAAAATTAAAAATACCGCCTATCACTAATCTCACATTCTTTAATAACCAGAGATTTCAAGAAGAGAGATAATGTTTCAAGCCACTTGAAAAGCTCCAGTTAAAAATCAGATCAACTCCAAAGTAATTCTAGTTTCCACTTGCACTTAAAATAAGACACCTAACAAACACAAGGCTATATCAAATCCAACACAACATCCCTCATATTATTCACTATGATAATGTATTTCATTAAACTACTAGATAGATAAAGAAACAATTCAGAAGAGCAGAAATCTAACTCCTACTTTTTATTTCTGCTCAAATTTTTCTTCTGGAACTTTCTGAAGTTTCTACTTCAACAACTTTGGTATCTCTTGGTACCACAGTAAGTTGCTCAATCTGAACAGATAGAAATAATAACAATTACTTTGAGAAGTTTGGCTCATGTCCATGATGGAAAGAATGTGCACATTCAGCATTAGAACTCTGCTGACCTCAACTTGCCTGCCTCAGAAATGGTTTCTCACTGTCACAGATGCAGTGCACTTACAGTTGCCAGCTTATCTAGGAGGCAAAGTAGACCTTCACCCCAAGCCACATCCCAGCCTTTCTGCAACAAGTGTAGTGAAGATCAACAAGAAATTCTCATGAGGAGATATCCAATTAGGCTTAGGAAAAAAAGAGTTCTGTGATCTAGATGTTCCAAAGACCACCTTCCTGTTTGCTCCAAATGACAGGAAAAGAAAAAAAAATAATTATGGTATCAAAACTGAATTACCATTGCATTAACTAATGAAAAGAATATGGAATACAGCCATCATTGAAGTACTTCTAGGATAAGGCTCTGTTCTTCCTATCTGAACAAAAACCCAGGGAAAAAGTCAAACCAGTTGGATTTCAGTTTGAAATCATATGAAAAAGCCTTTTCCTAACAGAAATCAGTGATTTTCTTCTCTGATCAAGCTGCTTTCCCTAAAGCTCTGTGTACCAGCATCTTATATTGTTCATCCTCAAAAGAGCGTTTTGTTTGTAATTTTTGATCTTTTATTAAAATGCATTCTAAAGAAATAAGGCTCAAAGAGGACCAATCTGCCACATGCACACCAAAAGGAAGGCCCTGGTTCTTTAATTTTTCACATTATTTCAGTGAAGAGCAGCTGTATAAAAACTTCATGTACACACTTACTACGTTAGTGCCAAGCTTCCAGAATGATTATCCCTTTTACAACTATTTCTGATTCATGTGTTGAAATTGCAATGCATATTTCTATGCTTTTACATTTAAGGCAAATCAACATCCTGCCTCTTTTTTTTTTTTCCCAGCCACCATCTACTATTATATATATATGTGGATATTTGAGGAACCGAAAGGGTGAGCACTAAGCAACCAACCAATGCTCCCAGCACGCTTAAACGAGAGTGCTTCACACCATTTACTACGGTAAGGCCCTTTTTAAATAAACGTGTGACTCACTGTTTGTTTTCTTCACCAGGAGGTGGAGTCTTGCCATGCCCCTCCATTACAAAATCCTCATGTTCCATCTGCAAAGGCAAGCATTGCAGGTCAGAAATCGGTGGAGCAAAACGCACATCACCTAAAGTGGCCCTTTTCATATGCAACAACTCCAAACAGCCACTTTACCACAGTGGCTGGTCCAGAACAGATCATGTAGTTTCTTAGCAACATATGTACATCTCCAACCTCATTGCTATGGTATCATTTCATAGCACAAATTTCAGAGAAATCTTGCAAGGGAAAAAGAATGGTTTAATGGCTATAGCAGAATACTATCAGTCAAGGTACATACGCTTTATGTTCTGCCCTGTTAAGGGCTTCCCTTGTCATTCTAAGTATTATTTCTACCACTTCTTCCCTATGTATAAAGCAGGAATTTAAAAAAAAGGTTTATCAACAAGTATAGAAAAGAATTAAAATTTTAGAAGAAACTTAAGCACAGAAAGAAATTGCTGCAAAAGCAGAGTACTTCTTGTGAAAAATAACTTTTCTTTGAAAAAAGACTTTAACTGCTCACGAAGCTTAGTTAGCAGGGTAAAAAAGAGGCCTAAGGAAACCTCAAATAAATGCTGTTCCAATGACAACATAAGGTAGGCATTTCCTTTGGCTCTCTTGTTCGAAGATTCCAAGGGCAGTAAGGAAGTCTTATGTTTAATTGTTTGCTTTTAAAATATCAATTTTAGCATAGATTTTTCTTTTGGAGAGAAAGAATTACATTATATTTGCTCATTCATTAATTATGCACTCTTCTTTTAATCACTTAATTCAGCCAGAAGTTCTTGCACAAGTAGCAAAAATATTCTTCTCTTTATATAAAAATTCAACACATGCAATTAGTATTTTGTATAAATATCCAGATACAGTTAGCAATGTTCTACTTCATGTGAAGCCAGCAAACAGGTCCCACTGCAATAGTCAGTAAGGCACACAACAAAGAACTGAATCATAATCACACAAATCCATGCCACTACATTGAACTGGAAAGAGGAGAGAAGCACTATTCAGTCAGTTAAGATAACACAGCTTAGTCAGTCTTTGAAAGGGCAAAAACCCCCCAAACCAACTCAAAATCCATCAGCCACTTCCCCTTGTGCCCCTGCCCTCCCCCAAAAGAGTCAAGTTTACTCATTTGTACATTAAAACTTTTGTCAGGTCAAAAATACTTTCAAAACCCCAAAATCTGCATATGGACATCTAACAAGGATACAAGAAATTATGTTCTTTGACTGCCCAGGCAGAGCCCTAAGCAAAACCATGAACAAAATGACAAAGTGTGGAACTGTAAGGTGCCAATGACATCCATAAGACAGACAGTCAATCAAATATGTATAAATTCACATTTGTAAACATGTACCCCCATGTGTCCCAGTCCAAATAGTATTTTAATGTAAAAACAATGTTTGAAAACAAGAAAATTTTTATTTACAGTTATTTAATAACTTGGACTTTTATCCATGTATTCCCACCATATTAGATGCACAAATCTACTTGTACTTCAGTCCATACCTGATTCACAAGAGCTCTAACAGCTGGACTCACACCTGTCTAGCTAAAGACATCCATTCCACTTAATTCTGTTGTTCAAAATGCTGAAACACCAAGTGGGTCAATGGGTAAACTAGTTACAGATTTGTGGCCACATTGCAAAACAGCATGGTTCTGTAAGTGAGAGTAAATGTTTAAGAATTACTCTTACACAGGAGGTGTTTTAGCCTGTTGCTGGTATGAGACATGTACAATTCACAGGAATGGTAAGCAAGGGAACAGTTTGTGGCCAGTACTGGGAAGATGAAATGCAGCCTTTGGGAGTAAAGAGGCACTACAAACAGCATATTTAGTGCTAAACTAACAAGATTCCCATATAAAACATAAATTCAATATAATGAAGCTGTAGAAAAGGAGGTATCATAAAAAAACCACACACACACATACACAAAAATAATGACAAATAATAAAGGACCTGAGCTAAGAACAAGGTTGTTGGTCCAGGCACAATCTCTTTTAAAACAACTAGAGAACCCTATCTACTTTAAGAAATGTTAAATCAGTTTGCTGTACTTCAGATAGTAGACAGAAGTACCTGAAATTACTAAAATATGCATCATTAAAAACTGTAGAAGATATGGTACAATGGCAGAGACACTCACAAGAAGTTCACAAAAAAATTAATAACTGAATGAGGAAGTACTCAGGAAGACAGAAACTATACAATATACAAAATAAAGATTAATTGGTAGTGTTTCATTGATAAATAAAGCCAATGATAAAATTCATCAACACACTAAAAAAAGTCATAGGAAGGTCAAGGAATTGACTATTAGTCAAGTAGAAAATATCTCTTTGAGAATGGATAAACAGCTAGACTTGTAGGAAACATTTGGCTGGTGAGGCTCAGAGGACAAAGTGCTGTATGCTGCCTGAGGATGGTATCAAGTGAAGTGCTGCAGAAGTCTAGGATAAGTCCATTAAATATTTTTGCCAATGCCTTGCAGGGCCAGTAAGGCATAATCTAGCCAGAATTTTAAAATAAAGTTTAACAGGGGTGAAGAGGATCAATCAACAAGTCTAAAGACAGGGCTGCCATTCAGATGGACCTAGACAGCCTGGAGGAGTGGTCCCTTCAGGATTTGTATGAATTCAGACAGGACAAACACAAAACACTTGCACCTGAGAGGCCCTGGCAACAATCCAGGCCGATGAGCGGCTGGGGAGCAGTTCCATGGAAAAGGTCTTGGCACAAAGCAAGCTGATCGTGTGCCAGCAGTGAGCCTTGTCAGGAAAGGTCACCAGCATCCCAGGCTTTATTAAGAAGAACTTTGCCAGTAGATGAGGGAACTGATTGCCACCTCTACTCAGAGCTTATTATTCCAGACATGGTCTAATGCCCTTCCTTTTGGGCCCCCACAATACAAGAAGTACATCCAGAACGTGGACACAGGAGCCACCAAGATGCTCAAGGAGCCAGAGCACTTGTCCTGTGAGTAAAGGCAGAGGGAGCTGGGCTGATTCAGCCCAGAGAAGAGATGGCTTTGTGCAGACCTTCAAGTGTCTGTACCTACAAGGAGGTCAGCAAGCAGTCAGGCTCACCACAGGGGTACCTGTGACAGGACAAGAAGCAGTGAGACCATGCTCAAACTAGGGAAGTCCAGAATGGACACACGGTAACTTATTTTCACCATGAGGACAGTCAAGGACTGGAACAGATAGCCTAGAGTAGTTTTGCAGTCTCCTTGCTTCGAGTTTTTCATGGACTGACTAGGTAAAATCCCTCACAACAGGGTCTGACCTCACAGGTGACCCTGCTTTGAGCAGGAGTCAGACTGAAGACCTTGGAATGTCTCTTCGAACCTGAATTTCCCAGCAATCCTATGAACCCAAGAACAGATTCAGTTTAATATTGAGAGATAACACCCATGAGAAAAACCTTACTGAATTCCCAACCCAGCAAGAACTTGTACTTCAATCTGGAAAAGTCTAAGAAAAATATCTTAAAAAGTTGCATAATCAAAAAAATGCCAACAGAATAGAACCACCACCAAGAAAAAATAAGTTATGCTGAAGGAAGAAACACTGAAAAGTCTGCAGCAGATCTATAGTATGCCCTCTTTTAGAATAGTGTCTATGAGTAGAGACAATGAAGACTCAAACCCCTTCCATAACACTCCAAAAACATGAGAGCTCACAGTAGAGAACGGTGCAGGCAATGGGGAGACTTCATATAAATAAAATCCAAAATTTGGCTGGCAAATCTCCCTCAATGCAAGATAACAGCACTGAGGCATACACAAAAAAAAAAAAGCAGCATGACAGTATTGTAAGAAACATCACCTCTTTGCTATTACAATGTAAATAAAACCCTACTCACTCTCAAAAGAGCACCTGTAAGAGGATACACAGAGAAAATGTATTACTAAGCAGATAAAAAATTAGTTCTTGAACAAATTGCAACATTGAATTTCACAAGTCTTTGTAGGTTTTATGGTTTATGTACCTATATGTGCAAAGATTTATCTGTGTATTAGAGGATTAGAAACAATAGCAGTATAAGCTTTTCTGTTTCTAGCAATGTCATTGCTTTTGCAAAGTGAAAGGAGAAGTTATTTATAAAGATCATTCAACAGGCCTGATCCAGTGCAGCAATTTCTGCCTTCCTCTATTTGCAGAACCTTGATTCTAACTTTCTTTTGTTTGCCTGCATATGTTAAACAATTTGATGATCAGTGATCTCTGTTTTGCACTTGGAATTCTGCAAGTTTTAAAATTTTTGCTAGAAAGTGATACACAGCTTATTTAATGGCCTAAAATATCTAGAATAAGCTCATAAAGTCATACCCATTTACATTCTTCCTGCAACATTTAAAAGTCACTTTATTGGGTAGTTAATCTTAATTCAAAGATATATATCTGACAAAGAGCCTTCTGAAAACAATTTATGAGCAAGTAAAATTCCAATAAAATTCAAAAAGCATTGCTTACATATTCATAAAGTTTGTTCTTAGGCCCAGCTATCTATTAATTAAAGATTAAAAAAATACTTCAAAATTAAAATGCTTAGGCCTTATTTTCCCGCTGACAGTAATGACATCATACAGCAGAAAGAACGAGAACGAGAATGTGGTACTTCAAGTTTTTGACTAAGTGGCTATCTGAGGATGAACTGAAGAGAGGAACAGCACATAAGAGCCACAGTTAGAGTATTCTCAGTTAGCTGAGAATACTCTTCTTTTTCTCCTCCACCCACAGTTCTTATACAATTCCTATGCACATTTCTTCCCCACAAGTCTCTCAGTTTCCCTTTATTCTGTCACCACCCCATCCTCTTCAGCACACTTTGAGTCTTTTTTTAAAGAAAACTGGAGCCCAGAACTCTTGTTAAGTTCCAGCCATCCACAGCATCCAGCAGCCTCACCAGCTCTGGCTCATTGCAATATTTGGAAAAGGTGCTGCACTCTAAGCCTTGAGTCTCTCTTGACTCACTTCCATATTGAGGAAACGCAGTTGTCCTCAATATGTAGAAAAAGAATGGAAGGTGGAGCTAAGACAGAGCTCCTGGATCTCTTGTATTGCTCCCAAGGAAAGGAGAAAAGGTGGAATGGCAGAGGATCTGAAACGCTTTAGCTTCTCTTAAGAGGACTGCAGAGGGAGCCATTGATTCCAAGAGGAGGGATCAAAGGAAGCACACTCCACACCTGTTTCTCCTGGCAAGCAATGGAGAAAGATTCAAGATTCTGGCAGCTGGAAGCAGGAACCAGAAATAGACCCTGAAACAGCAGGGGAGGAATTCAATAGCAAACTTTTTTTTTAAAGGATCTGCCAGTTGTTGAACTCTGTATTTTATTATTCCTAAGCCTTTTTCTCTAAACATCCAGGTACTTGTGAATATCCAAATTTCAACACAAATTAATACATTGAGTGTTCTAAATAATGAAAGACAACCTATTTTATTTAAGAAAATCTATTCAGTATTAGATACTCAATACCTAACTTTTAGAAAATGAAATTTATCATGAGCTTCAATGTAATAAACTATTATATTTTCCTGTCCAGAAGTGCAACACCTGTTACTACAGTTTCATACTACTCTTTCTAAAAATATCTTCAATGAGACCCTAATGGATTTGATTAATGAGTAAACCTTATCTCCTAGATAAAGTCAGCAACACTCTGAAGGGTCAGAAAGTTTCAAGGGCAAAAGCCTCATCTTTCCTGAATCCCCATTCCTAAGATTTTCCTAACAAGATTCAACTCTTGCATTAGCTATCCTAGTCCACCAAAGATGAACTGAGCTTAAGAGAAACCAAGCATTTTCTCAGGGAAAAAAAAAATAGGTATTTGTGAGAAATCCTTTACTTACTATGAAAAGCTATTCATTTTAAACAGTCTTCTTGTCTTCATCAGTACAAAGAAATGTACTATTGCAACTTCAGAGAGCTGCTATCACCACCTTTTCCTACTCATTCCATAGTTCCTTTTCAAAGCTGGTTTATTTCCTATTTAAAAACCAAAACAAGCACCCCCACCCCCAACAAACATAAAACCCCCAACCAACCAACTAACCAAACCAACAATTAAAAAACCCCAAACAAACAATCAAAACCCCAAAAGGACTTGAGCCAGCCAGGAGATGAAGACTCCGAACTTTTCACTGACTAGCATCCCAAGCAGACACAACACCAAAGATTTATCTGGCACATGACCAGACTCTGGTGGGCACCAGCCAAGGTCAAATGCTGCTTTCTGCAGGTTGTGGCCATCTCCTTCCCGTGCTTTAAGTGAAAGTGATTTTCACACAGTCTACCCCAGGCCCAGCTTAAGAGTGACAAATCTGATGTTTTGTCACAACTTCTGCTTTAACACCAACGTCCCTCCCAATCATCAGCAGCACCCGTGCTACTGTAAACAGGCTATCAGCACTTATTTTGTCTCACTAATAGCTGTTTTAAGGAGAGTTGCACAACCCAGTCCTCGAAATCCAAGCAATTAGTCACTAGTCACTACTGCTAACAGCGGTGGAAGCTGTGATATAAAAAAAGAAATCTCAGGGACCATTTGAGGTCTGACAGAAATGTAATCACTACTAGAAATGAAAGGAAAGCTGAGTCACCTCTCTGCCTGGTTTCATTATAAGCACTTTGGACAAACTGCATTGGGGAAAATTTTACTCACTAGGAACAGATTAATTAAATTTTTAATTTAACTTCTTTTAATAAAAATGCAATTTAGCTGCTAACACTTTAATAATTTTTAGGAATAAATTAGTGTTGAGCTAGCATTTCAAAATACACATAGAATAGTGCAAATTGTTTAGCAAAATTAGCCTCAAAATGTACTTCTTAGATTAAATTTTAAATTCAGTACACAAATGAAAGCATTAAATTTGTGATTTAAACTTAAAAAAAAACAAACCCAGCTCCTAAAATGAGAAAGCACCAAGTATTTTTCTGAATCACACAGAGGAAAGTCTTAAAGACAAGATATGCGTGAAATAGTGGCTGAATTTTTGGTCTCCTTCAGAACTTTGTTGTATTGTGCACCATTGAGTAACTAAATTTTCACTTGAGCCTACTTCTACCTTTTTTTTCCCCTCCATTTTGCCAAAGCATAGTCTTGATATATAAAAATCACCACCAAAATTTGTGAACCTAGCCTAATCAGTATTTCCTTGAAGCTTTTCAGCAGCACCTAGATGGAGCATTTCAGTGTTAATACCACCATACAGTCCTGACTGGTTTTCTGTTAGTTACAGCAGAAGTAAAACTTACTAACATAATCCCTCTGCTAAATCACACTTCACATTCAGAACTCCCTGCTAATCATTTTGAATGCTAACACGCTTAGACCGCAGTAATTCAAAAGTTAATAATCTGCTACCGGTGTTTGTTATATGCAGCTTAATGGTACTTTAACACCTGGCTCACTGAAACATGACATTAACTAGAAGAAATGCCAACATGTTAACAGAAACAATCATTAAAACATGCATCATCCACACAGAACAGCAGGACAGGTTGTCAGAGGGAACTCAGTTCATCATTAATCTATGGAGCTCAGAATATGTAATTTATGCTGCAGCTAAACAAGCACAAAAGCTGCAGCAGTGGTTAAAGACCAGAAGTTTTGCTTTTAGTTTCAACTGTCACCAAATAGTCACAAAGTAATTGCAGAAATAACATATGGCTCACTTTCTATGTAATATTTAAGATGTTTGTTAACTAATATTCTGTGAAATACCCAGCAGCTTAGCATAAATTCCCTGCTAAGCTTAAGCAGTTTTATAAATACCATGAAAACAAGAGTCACACTTTGGAAATGCTAAACAGGTTGGGATCCCAGCTACATTTCACATTGTACAAATACAAAAGTTTACTTAATAAAAAATGTATTATTTTTTAATGTATCACTAAGCTGTTTAGTATTTAAAATACAATAGCTAAGTATTTAAAATACAATGTTAAAATACAATGTGTGTGTGCATTTATATATATATATATAATAAATATATATCTTGCTCTGAAAGCAATTTAAACCACCTAGCTGATTGCAGCAAGATACAGTTCTACCTTATGTCAACCACGGAAGATGTTAAAGTCACTCAAGTCATGGTATGACCGGATATCCAGAAATACCATCTGAAAACTCCAACTCTGAAGCTGCCAAGGCAGCTTTGAATAATAATTCAACCATCTCAGACACAAAAAATGAATAGAGCGTTCTGAATTTAAGCAAAAGTGCTTTTCTTTTCCTGCTCCACTCTTGATGATCCATATTTTAGTGTGTTCCATCCATACACTCCATCCATTTTGTAGTGTATTCTATATATACATAGCATGGATGGAGCCCAGGAAAATATGACTTTAGTAAGACAAAATAATTCTCCGATTTTATTTAATTAACCTTTTATATTATTCTTCAGCTAAAGAGCAAAAGCATTTCACAAACCATGAATTCTTGCTAACTTCAGCTACCTTTTACGCTTTCATAACAAAATTTTTACACTTTCCATTTAGGGGACACATCTGACCCAAAAGCCCTTGAACAGTTCACCCCCGTCAGAACTTTCAGAAGCCACTCTCACCCAGCGCAACCCAGTGACTCCATTTAGCCAACTCATTTTACTGTCAATTTCCTATTTATGGTGCAGACACAGATGAACAAGTTATAGTAGTTTAAGCTGACATCTGTAAGTGGCTGATATTCTAATACACACATTGTTAACCACCCTGACACAGAAGAGAGAAAAAATTAACTTTCTCCCACTTGGAGTAGGAAATCTAAATGATGCATTGCCACAAAAGGACAACAGGCATGAACTGCCAAAAGAATTTTCAAAGGCTTAAGAAAGCAGGTGATAATCAGAATCACAGAAAATTAAATTACACTTTCGCACTGCACATTTAATCACCTTCACTGATACAAATACTGTTTGCAGCTGTTTGTTAGGAATGACTGAAAGTGACATAAGCCAGGCACACACAAATTGGTGATGAAGTTATTCTGCCTTAAGACCAGACAGGGAAGCAATAGAAAGAAGAACTTTCTTTTCTGTGTTCACAGAAATCTGTTGCGTGGATTCTAAACACATAGAAACTAACAGTGCCCAAAAAGTTCCTCAACAGCTGGAGGCTGAGAACAAATCTGTTATATGTATATATTAACCCTGCCTTAGGTCTGTATTAGGCATCCACTTTTGATCACTGTCAAAAAGGAGAAGGAATACAGGCTATCCACACCCACAGCTGCTTTCCAGTTTCTCCAGTTACCAGAATGCAAATCCAAACTCATTTTAGTCACAGGGGAGCCACTGACACTGCTGCTTGCTTTTACAATTTTTCTAAATTTATCAAGATTATTAAAAAGATTAGCTATCTGACAGACCACCAAGCCATTAATATAGCCACTCATCTCTGGAAGCAGAGCCTGGGCTTTTCAACAACTTCCCCTCGAAAAATCCCCAACAAACCTTTAGATGCCATGGGAATATGTTATTTCTCTGGGAATTACATGTGTTAATTCTATCTGTTGAAACCAACCAATATGATTTCAAAGTACCTCTAAATATTTCTTAACTTTATTCCACACTACTGTGTCTACACTCTCCCCTCATGATACACCCTCTTGCCTACTGCTCAAATGCTTCAGTGACTTCAAACAAGTGCAGGAAATGCTGACGTGTTTTCAATGTTGCTTTTACCCTTCAGGGGAACTGATATCACACAATATGTTTTTGCAGAATTCCAGTGTCCTTAGTTGTCTGATCATCCTCTTATGTACTCAAATGCTGAAAACCATCACTACTATTTTTTACTACTACCATCACAAGAATAACAACCTACACTCTTCCCATCAAACTCACATGCACTTCTTCCACACCTAATGAATGAAAAAAAATTTTGAGGAAGTGAAAAAAATTCATACCCATCTAGTTCACAAAATGAAAAGGAAATAGTCCCTTTAGGGTCATGCAAATGTACAGTCTTGCAAATGCACAAAGTCAAGACCAATGAATTTTACACCTTTCAATGATCCAGCCAAACTAACATTCTACAAATTATTTCTAAAGTAAATTTAAGGTTTTTAAAGTAGGGTAGAGTAAGCTTTAATGTCTCTGGCTCAAATTTCTCCCCAAATACCTCTCCCCCCTCAAGTCTGCCATAAGACAGAAAAATTGAAAACACTCATCAATTCTTCCACATCTGTAAGACTTCATATAAAGTTACCAATTATAAAGAACTCTGTCACAATTCACATGGACTACAACCACTGCCAACAATTCTCTAAAGCCAATAGCAAATGGAAAGAGATCAAAAGGCAATATTCTGAAAAGCCAGAAAGCCCTCCAATTGTGTGCCAATGGCACACCTGCATGAGAAGAGATGCTTTGTAAGCAAAGCCACAAATCAATGTCCATGACTGTCATTCACATCATAGCGGGACAGTGGGACTGTACCACATAAGCTCTCAAATGCAGAACCATGTTTTCAATCTTTAAGCAAATATCTGCTTTTTTGTCTGCTTTGCAAAGTATTATAAGCTGCTGTAATCAACTGAAGAAGAGATGCTATTGGTTGAGAAAAAACTAATGAGAAAATATTTATGAAAAAGAAAGAACCTTTAAAAGAATGGAAAAGATGAGTTTTTAAAACGGAATGTTTTCTTAAGACTGAAGGGTTTTTTCCTTCAGAAATGAGACACACACCTGCTCGCTGCAGTGACATGCCATGCCAGTACACTTCCTCCACATGAACTGTACGTATGAAAAGACTGGATCAAAGAACACATGGTGACAGTTCTTACAGATCTCCAAGTCATCTTGGCACATGATGGCATTTTCCAAGAGAAAGAAAATACATCATTGTGTTAACCTTCTCTTTTGTGATTCAAAAGCACTTCAGGGTATTTTGAGATTAGAAAACAGAGAGTCATCTTTCAGTTCAGCATCTATATTTTAGCAGTCTTCACTATGGATAAGTAGGTTTCAAATGAGCAATCCATCTTGCCTCTGTAGAAAACATTACACCCAACTGGAAGAATCCTGAACTTGATCCTGAATTTCTTTTAAAATGTCCAAGCACCTAGGCTATCAACAGCATTCCTTCACAAGAGTTCAAGTAGTACTGTCTTATTCCATGTTCTTTTTTGCAGTCCTCAACAATTTTACCTTATTTATAACTGCTTTTTTTTATAGTGAACCCTGATAACATACTGTACACTGGTTTTGGCTGGGATTGAGCTACATTTCTAGATAGTAGCTGGTAGAGGACTGTGTTTTGGATTCATGCTGGAAGCAGTGCTGATAACACAGGGATGTTTTCTGTTACTGTGGAGCAGGGCTCACACAGCATCAAGGTCTCTTTTGTTTCTCACAGTACCCCACCAGTGAGCAGGCCAGGGGTGCACAAGAAGCCAGAGGGGACACAGCCAGGACAACTTACCACAACTGTCCCAAGGGATACTCCACACTACATAGCACCATGCTCAGCATGAGAACTGAGTGAGTGAGGGCATGTGTGGATGTTGGCTGGGGCT
Source organism: Molothrus ater (assembly GCF_012460135.2). NCBI lineage: Eukaryota > Metazoa > Chordata > Aves > Passeriformes > Icteridae > Molothrus > Molothrus ater. The sequence continues at coordinate 49,615,377 of NC_050482.2, forward strand.
AACATTGCTCAGAGACTGGCTGAGCATCCACTGTTTGGCAGCAAGCAATTCTTTTCCTTTTGCATCATTTGTTCTTTCACAGGCTTTATTTTCCTCTCCTCTTAGTTACTGGTTTGGGTTTTTTCCTCCCCAAATTATTACACCACTGTTATCTCAATCCACATATTTTCTGACTTTTACCCTTGCAATTCTACCCCTCCATCTCACTGCAGGGACAGGAGTGGATGAGCAGCAGTGTGGTGCTTAGTTGCCAGGTAGGGTTAGACCCCATACCATAATTATAGCTCTTTGTTACAATGCCTTGAAATTTTGAAATTTGAAGTTATAAACTCACAAGCAGGTTTGCTTCGGCTTTCTTCCCCATGTAGAGAGGTCCAAGCATGCAGTGTTTTGTAGGAAAGTATTTTAGGTTCTTTTTCTGGCCACACTGTTGAAGTTCCAGAGAGAAACTAACCCAAGATTTCCGCTTCCCTTAATGGACTATGCTAATTTATACTTAAAACAAGAGGACTATGCCATAACACTTCTACAAGCTTTTATAACATGTAACTAAAAGGAATTTTAAGTAAATTAATTCTTTACTGAGAGGTTAATGGACTCTTATTTCAATACATGATATGCAAATATTTTGGGTTTGAGATATTCTCCTCAAGAGCTGTAGCTTTTTCAGGTTAACTAAATGAAGCTAGCAGAGCATGGAGATGACATCAGTTTCTGTTGTGAAAAATTCTTTGTCCTCCTGGTTCTTAAGCTGCTACATTTTGGGAGAAGCATAAATTATCTTGTTATATAGAATACCTCTCTGCTTTTCAAAGACTATACAAGATACTTTACGCAAAGACTCCAGGAAATTAGTATAGTTGTAAGCCAGCTTTACAAAGACTAGCTGCTCCTACAACTCTTGTTCCAGAAAAATAATGGAAATATACCCTGTGTATCTGGGCAGAAAAATGCTGGAAGCTCCACAGGTAACTCACCAGCAGATATGAAAAATGAAATAACTAAATAAAAAACCCCAAAGCCTACTGTCATGAATCCAATGGAGAAGCAACAGCCACATGAGTAAACTATAAACTACTCAGAACTGTCAGGTACTCACAAGAAAGTACACTGAGGTTGAAAGCTCACCTCTCATAACAAGCCAAAATTTTCCAAGAGCACAGGGATTCATTCTGCAGGGAACCATCATCTGAAAGCACCCTGTACCAGGCCAGTACTAGACTGGAAAACATATTTTTTATAATTACACTCACAAAGTGTAATTGTAATGTTTATTTCATTACTGTATGGGCCTGAATGTTTTAAATCATTTAGTGTTATCTGAATTGAAACCCAGTTCTGTATCATTGAGTAGGATTGTAAGCCCCAGAGACACAGGCATCAAGGTTTTGGATGCTTTAAGTTTAATTACTTAACTAAGGGGTTTTTTCATTATATTAATTCTAAATCCCACAAAATGAAAGCATCAGCCTAACTTTTGTATTATTGTCATCATTATGCAACATCCACATCAGGAACTCAGCATACCTTACCCATAAATGCATTTAGTGGAACATTCCTGCTTTTAGGAAAGAGAACTCCAAACAACACTGCCTTGTGAATTTTAAGATTCTGTTTATAAATTTAAAAACACCTAACTTAACATAGGCTTGTGTTCCTTTATTCTCAACATGTATGAAGTGAAGGCAGGTGTTTAGATACTTGAGTCACATACTTTTTAAACTTCTTATCATCTCTGTGTGAATGCTTCAGGATAGAAAAATAAAAAAAACCAAAAAACCAAACACCACAACAAAACACAGCCAGTGCCAACGGAGTTCTGAAGAGTGATTTAAAGAGAAGGCAAGTGCTAGCTCACAATTAGACACCAAGAGGCAAGAAAAGCAAGAATTAACCAGGTTGAGAGCAGGCAGTTTTCAATAATGTAAGGGGAAGAGTCACACTGACAGATATGAACAGTGTAGCAACTTGAAATAAAATAAGGATTAACAGGTGGCCTCAAGACATCTTGTAAGTGGCATCGGACAGCGAGACTGAAAAACAGGACAAGCCTCAGTGTCTGTGCCACTGGTTTTGAAAGAGCCAAAGTATGAAAAAGTAGTCTAATTCCTGGCCTATCAATTCAGTTCAATAATTATTTCTATAAATACTGATGAAAACTTTGAATAAAATTACATTTACATAACACCGTACAATACAGAATCTTTCCCCTTTTCCTGTTCTTATTAGGAATTAAGTGTTATTAAACATCCCGTGCAGGCACATTTTTAATCAAAATTTTGTATACCTAGATTTTTAGCATACAAAACATTAAAATGGGGGACCTATATATTTTTCCTCTTTTCCCTTCTACAACACTGAAGCAAAACCATGATTCATCAATACCTTTCTATAAATTACTTTAGTCAAAGTCCCTCACTCCCTTCTGAATTCATAGGCTTGAAGGAACAGCTATGAGGAGAGCGAGAAAATCTCCATTTAACATGAGCATTTTAATTGCATTTTTTGATAAAGAAGTTCTCTGCATAAGCTCAAAACTCCTGCCAACATTGAAAGAAATCTAAAAGTACTTCAAATCAGGCATAAAATTTTAGCTTCCTCCTGCAATATTTTACAGCAAAGGAACAACTAAGAAACCAAGTTTAAGTATTGCCTGTGCAGTAATCCTTAACTGATGGATCAACCAGTTGAAATCAGTCACAAACAAGAAGTTCAGCACTTGTTGATATTGTCAGGGTCCAAGGTTGTTAATGGAAAAAGCCTAGCAACTGTAAGTAGCTAATTAGCTACCACAAAATATAATTAAAAATAAAAATCATGATCCAAATAATATTAAAGGGTATAGAGTTCCAAGGAGAAACACTGGTTTTCTTTTCCTCTTGTTGCAATGGAGAGGTAGCAGAAGATTTCACTTTGGTATCAGAAGTTTGGAACCAGAATGACCCAGTGCTTCCTGCCTCCCACTAGGCAGCTCCAGCAACCATGACTGGGGAGAACACCATGAGGCTCTTGCTTGGATTCCCAGTTCTGAAGAGATCAGTCCTGCAAAATTCCCTTGATTGTACCCCCCTGATGAGCCTTTGCCACCTCATGGTGGTACTCAAAGATTGGACTCAATGATCTTGGAGGTCTCTTCCAACTTAAACAATTCTATGATTCTTTTCTTTTCTTATTTTTTAAAAGGAAGAAAAGAGACCCTGAAGAGCCAGAAACCAGACAGCCCACCCCAAATTATTCTAAAAAGTGAAAGGATACTTCACTGTATGATACTCACTAGCAGGTCATTGGGATAAAATAGACTGGATATTATTATCAATTAAGACTTCCACATCTGCCGAAACTAAATTAATTTTTAAACCCATATGCTCATTTGAAATAACTGACTTCTGCACAAGTTGCTTCCTCTCTGTATAGCACTAACATTAGGCAATTATTGGAATCAAGAGCATGCTATTGACAGGTGCCAGCTGTCAATATAAAAAATAGCATCTTTACCATGTTGATGCCATTTTAAAGAAAGTGTATGCAAAATTGAGAACATGAGCACAACTCAACAACCATAATATTAAAAAATTAAATTACTAATTAAATAAAAATGTATACATGAACAACAGTGGTAGAAATAAACACTAAAGTGGGAACTGAGTCCATTGATAACTGTCCTTAAACTTAATTTCCAATGAGTTGCCACTGAGTTTGCCCCTCATTTCAAGAGCTGACTTTACAACTGTCTCACCAGGTTGTTAGGAATCAAGCAAGAAGATCATTATTCATGATGTCTCATTGCAGGGCTTAAATTTTCTGATCATACCTTACACAGTGTTAATTAGTTTGAAGGCCATAAATATTTAGGCTTTAAAGTGACTTGCTCAGCTCTACATAAGGCATAATATAATTTTTTCTTTAAAACCAGAGGAAATCTCCTTTTATCTTCAAGTCTTGACCAGGATGTCTCAAAATGTCTAGGATGCCAGAAAATCTGAGACAGTTATAGACCCAAACCAGTTTACAAGCATACAGCATGATATATCATTTGTTTTCCCCTCTATGATAGAATCTTCATGTAAAATTTAGGTTATTTTCAGGCTGGTAGGACAAAAAAAAAAAATTCCTGCAGTATCCAAATCTTTATATCCTGATATTCATGGTACCTCCACAGAAGATTATTTTGCTCTCATTTCTTTCAGAATACTTCATTTAAGTATACCTCAGGTCTCCTGCCTGAAAATGTTGGGAGTGGGTGAGGAGGGATGGGCAAACAACCTCACAAAAGGAAAAAACTGAACTACATTACTGAATATCTAAAATGGTATTTCATAGGAAAATGTATCTTTATGAAAAAAGGTTACTAGATCATTTAAACATTTGTAAATTAAGGGAATAATTTCAATGATACTAGACAATATAGTGAAATATAATTTGCCTAAAATTTTCTAGGGCAAACTTTCAACTGTTATAGATACAAAACTCTCCTGAGACAAGGAAAGAGAATAATCATTTACAGACTGAAGAAACACTGAAAAACAGACGTCAGTGAGTAGTCCTGTACATCACAGAATGCAGAGAAGAACTAGATGCAGTCATGACTTTTTTGCTTAATATTCACTCATCCTATATAGTCATTTATTAATAACACTAAATACCAGATGCACAGTTCCTGATCTCCCACAATGACAATTGTTTCAAAGCAATACTTCATACACATTTAGGTATATGAAGTCAGTATAAAGAATCTGATTTTAAATTTAAGCTCATTCAATTTTTGGAGCAGATATACAATATTCACCATTATATTCAGAATTAAGTATGCCAAAGAAAAGCACACCCCTCATTGGAGGAAAAGACAGTCACTTCCATCTACTTCCTGCCACACAGGCAAAAAAAAAAAAAAGAAAGCTGTGTATCCATAAATATACACACAGGCACCTGTTTGTATACACATAAATGCCTGTTCACACACACAGCAAAGATCCTCTCTGTGTGGTGAAAAGAAGGCACCAATAGCTGTGCTATAATCAGTAATTAATTGCACCATGATGTCTCCTCTCTCATGTCTATTCCCCACTGAAACCTGTAATCACATCCTTGTCAAAAGATGTGTTCAATACCCTGGATTGCTGCAAGTACATCCACTGATATGTTCTCATTTTTCAGCCCCTAATCTAGAGCCAACCTTCCTTCAAAGCTATTTAAAATGAACACAACTCCTAAAGTACATGCAGCACAATTGCCAAGTCCTTTCTCTAGTAATTACTTAACTAACTTACTTCCTAACTTGGTGCTTACAGCTAAAAAAAAGTTTTTTCTTATACCCTAAAACAGTGAAAGCATCTCTCCAAAGGTCTACCTAGAAAACAGATTTTAACTTTAGTCTTTTAGTTTTTAATTTCTCAGTCTCACTCTTACACAAAGCTACAAGCAAACTAGCAATGATTCAGATTTTTGTGAAATGTAGGGAGCACGTTTTAAAAACAGATCAGTTGCAATGTTGACACTAACTCATTGAGCAGTCAGGACTATAAACTGTATTTATAAACCTTCAGAAGAGTATGCCAATGACCATGTTATTATGAAAACCAAAGTAATTCACTCCTTAACATCTGCATCTTCAGGAAGAAGGCAAAAAGCTGGACACAGCATTGTGTTCAACAGAACACTTCACACTCTCCTGTCCCAACAAGGTATGCTGAGAACCAGAGGTGCCTTCAAAAGCAACACAATCCAGTCTCACAGCACATGCTGGCAAGAACAAGGAAACAAGCAGCAGCACACCTTCAATATAGGTCAGTCAGTAATCCACAGACACCAGCGCCTGCACCTAAGGGCCCCCATGTCTAATTCCTTAAGTTAGTTCAGAGAGTAGGTGGGTAGGAAAGAAAGTCCTTCCAGTTATCACAAATTAAATACTATCAGGGTTAGTATCTTTTCACAAGTTTTCTTTTTCCTTCCTGGAAGTGCTTGAAAACACATGTTCCAATCCTTAGTGGGTAGCAAAACACCTGTCTTTCTAAAGATTTTTCAAAGTTTAATTTTTTAAGCATCTCCATGACAATAAATAATAAACATCTACATGAAGTTTCTTATTAAAAATACCAGCACCAGTCAAGGTTCACTCCATGTACGCCACCCCACCCCTTTCAGCCAAACAAGCTTTTCTTCTTCCAAAACACAGTGGCATTTACCTCACTGACCTTGGGACTGCCTTCCTCCAGTATTTCTCCCTCATCAGTTTGCATGGGAACAGGATCTGTGCAAAGCTCTGCAGAAATGCAAAATACTGCCTAAAAGATAAACAAAAAAGATATATTTTAAAAACAATTCTTTTTCTGCCTTTAACAAAGTTTTGTGAGATTGCAGCATACATAAACTACTAAATTCTAGGCTATGACCTTTAATGCTGCCATTCTGCATAAATTTGCTGAAATTACATTTTACACAAATGAGAACTGCTATTCAGAATAAGACAAAACTACTTAATTAAAAGAAAAAACCCACTTAATATTAATATCCTCCTTTCTTTTTAACTTTAAAGTGTCATTGCTGAGTACTTAATGTAGTCACTGATTTTACTCATTAAAGCCACAGTCAGCAAGGAATGATCACACAGACCAGAGCTGAGCAATTCTTTCTTACTAGGAAATAGCTTTTGTGCAAATACAAGCTTTAAAGACACAGCTTAAAGACAATCTAAAGGTTATTGGTTTGAAAAATTGTTAAGACTTCCAGTGATCTCACAGCACCTCTAAAGTCTTACTTTCAGGATTTTTTCCTTGACTAAATCTAAATGGTTCAGGGAACAGATAAAGTCATTCACCTTCAGGTTGGCATTTACAATTAACCCAGGTCAACAGATCCCAGTGTTTCAAACATTCAACACTACTAGGTAACCTATTTTCAAATTTGTTTGACAGTGTCAGTGCGGCTCCAAGTGAACAAAATCTGCACCCCAAACTCCATTTTTCAAATTGTAAAGTAACTTATGGAAGGATGCAATACAACTAGAGAGACTTTGGTGTTTAAGATTAGAACAGCTTCTACTCCAGAGGATGAGGCATCTTTCTGGGATAATGGATCAAATTAATCAATTTAAGAGATCAAATGCACCAGCATAAATTCAGCAGGAATCTCTAACACTTAAAATGCAAGACATAAGCCATGACCAGATCTCTAACATTCCAGGTATATGGAAAGTAAGAGCTCACACTGAATACACTGAGTTAAGAATTCTCTTAAAACCAAGAGTTGTTAGCTTTTAAGAGTTGTCCCTCACAAGATTATGTAACTCTTCAACTGCACCAGCATTTAACATCCATTTCAAGTCTCTCTACTTCTGCACCTCAGCTACAGAACTGCTGTCACCTTCACAGCAGCAATTCCAAGCCATCATTTAGAAAGCTTCTAAATGATGCACCTCCTTCACTTCGTTGTTAATGTCTGTTCAGAGTGTAAGGCTGTCTGCACTCCAACCTCCTCTGTTATGTTGCACATAGGTAAAACAACATCTGCCATGGTTGACTCAAGGAGTGAAGAACAAGTTCTATAAACATTAAGGGCCTGGAGCTACAAAATGTTACATACAATTTAATAAATCTTATAATCAACAAGCTGTTACATTCAGTAATATCATACACTCTAGTGCAAGGCACAAGAGTTGTAAAGACTTAGAGCATAGTAATTTCCTTTCCTGGAAAAGAAGGAATGAGGAGAAAATCAAACTCTTACCCAAATCCTCACTTAAACATTCTGCCTTCAGCACATTATCAAAAATCAGAGGTATCAAATGCTAAGCATTTGACATCTATGCCAAGATCCTCCTGCCTAGAACAAATGTTTCTAGCCTTTTGTTCTGCACCAAGAGCAGAGGAGGCCAGGCTGGGCAGTCCCTGTCCATGGTACTTCTTTGCCATGCTCAGTTTCTGAAACCCACTCCAGAACTTTCAGCGCTGGGAGTTTTGGAGCATAATTTTGCAGTATCAGAGTCAAGTAATTGGGAAGCTCCTCAGATTTTTGTTAGACAGACAGTCTGCTGCCTAACACCCAAAACAGCTTTGGCCAGAACAATTCCTGTGGCTGTTACCTGGCCTCGAAGTCAGAGAAACAAGCAAGAATGAACTTGAGCTACAGAAGCATTAAAAAACCCCTTACATAGAAAACAAGACCAGAAAGGTCAGACAAGAGCACTTCAAGGGGAAGTCACTTTTCATTCAGAGTGCTGGAAGAGCTCAAACATAAGCCTTTGAAAAACTGACATGTTTTATCTTCTGAGATCCCTCACTACCAGAGGAATTGGCAGTATTTGACTCCAGTTTTTATATACTACTCCTGGAAGAAGACAAAAAAACTACCAACCAGTGCATCTCAAAGGAAGAAAGAAAAGGTCAGTAGAACTAGGAAATTTTAAAAAATGGAAAGGCTACACGAACAAAGAAAAGCAAGCTCTTCCACAGACAACAGATTAAATACACTGGAACTATCCAGAACTCAAGAGATTAGAGTAGGAAATCAAATGAATAAACTCTTTTCCTTCTCCACTGTATTTTCTTTTTTATAATTTCTATTTTCTCTCTTAATTTATCCCATAATTAATGTTTTATTTGCTTTAACATTTAAAAAAACCATACAATATTATGTCATACAATACTTACTTAGAGTAAACTCACTCACATGGGATGGTAAAAAGCTAGAAGTTCTAAAAGGCTCAGTAATTTACCAGAAAACTTCACAAGGTAAAAAGAAAATCCACCAACAAAAATTTTTAGCTGGTGCAGGAAGAGCCTAAGCTACAGACTATGAAAGGTGTTGCAAGAGGAAGTTTTGCTGAACACTGTCCTTTTGTTGTTTAGTTTGGGTTTTTTTAATGCTTCATTGCATTTGCTTCTGGGTTCTTTCAGGAGACCAAACATCCTCCAACAAACTATGAGCCCAATTCAATAATTTTTATGTTCTTTTGCATACATGAATCATTGATTCCTTTAGCCACTGGCACAAGAATGCTGTATTGCAAGTTTATTTATTGTTAAAAGGAGGCATTTCAAGATTTCTGAATCCATGGGACACTACCTCTGTGGCAGACTTTTGCAGCAGTCATTTACACCTGAGGGTGACTTCTTAGCCCACAGAGACAGCTTTTTGCCAGCACATGAAGAAATAACATAATTATTCCATGTTACAGATATCCCCCCTGCAGCTCACCAGCTTCTGAGCAGAGTCCTGAAGGTGACACACAGGGTCATTTATTTTATACATGGAGGAAGGATGGGAAGAAAGAATTTGTACTAGCATCCTGTAGGATCAGGAAAATGCCAAAAGCCTAAAGGCATTTGTTTACTTATATTCAATACTTAATGTGATATGTCAAGTTGCCAGGTGATAAAAAGAAAGTTTAGAGACAGCCCATTTAGATTTTCAGATCCAACACCTATCAAGAAAGTCACTCCTGGAAAAGGTCAAAAGTAAGATAATCCTTTTCTACCCTTGCATATATCCACCCAAACTACTTGAAATGGGACTGAAATCCCTCAATTTTTTATTCACTTGATATCCTTCAGAAAAATTAACTAACTTCAACTGGAGTAAGGTAACACCAAGGAAGGCCTGACAAATAGCAATGCACTGGTATGCCTACATACGATGTAGCAAATGCACAACCAAACTTAGGAACAACTTTTATTTAACTCTTTAAATGTAATACAGTGATGAGAATCTATTCTCAAAGGTTAAAACATTCATTAATATGAACCAGCAGGATTTCTTACCAACTTTAATGTCTACTGCAATACTGTCCTGCCATTAAACAGTATGGTTTTGGGATAATCCAATTAGATTTTAGTCCTATTTTTGCTCCATGACTTTCTTCAGCAAAGATGTACTCATTTTGTTCACTGGGATCAGCATGAGAGATGCAGTTATCAGCCACTCAGTGTAAGCAGAACAGAGCAGTGTCCTTATGGATACCACTGCTGCACTACTGCATCCTAACACACTCTGGCAAGCAAAACCTGAACAAAATTTCCATATACTTATAAATCCTTGAAAACCAATACCAGTGAATAAGGTACTTCCTCTAGGCCTAATTTTCTCTCCATGTAGAAAGGTCCAGCATAGAAAAAGACAAAGTTCTCAATAGCAAGAGAGAGCTGGAATTCCAATCATTTCAAATTTGGTTTCATCAAACAGGCATCACTGGGACTAAGTACCTTGTGTAATTCAAGGGTCTTTCGTGCAGCAACACTTTTTTTTAATAGATTGGCAGCAGGAATCAAATATGGATTAAAGAGAAAAATCCATTCTTCATCAGATAATGAAGAAAAAACGTACTTCAAGTTTCTAAAGAGTGCAGCTGTGAGAGAAGCACTTATTAATGTACAGCCAATCGTGATTCCTGTGAATTCCCAAGTCTAAATTGGATATGGCCCACTAGAAACCCCCTGAAGGACAGTAAGGCTGCACCAAATGTCACCACTAGAGACATTTAGCAGAAATTGAAGACAGGTCCCAAACTCTGTCACAAAGCAAAGCAGGCACACCAGTGCTCTTCCAAGGCAGTGATCTCGTGTACATGGCACACTTGAAACAAGAGCAGCTAGAACAAGGCACTACTTGACTGAACAGTGTCTTAAAATGAGACTGTGCTTGTCTGACACAATTGCATCGACACACCAGCCTCTAGGTACAGACAAAATGTTCATTTTTAACACATGATCTAACCATATTGGATTTAATTGCTAAAGCAGTGTATTACATTGAGTCTGTTAAGAATGTACAAAAGCAACATAAAATTTAATGTACAGAAGAAGAAGAGAGTACTTTTTGTCACTTTAAATGCAAGTTGTTCTGCAAGCAAGAGCATTCAGAAGATAGAAAACCTTTGAATATAACTTTATTGCTTATAGGAAATAATCACTTACCAATTCCAGTGAGTTAAAAAAATCTCAACATAAATTAACTAATTTTTAAAGAAAGTGATACATCACACATATCAACTTCAGTTTACAAAAACAAATCACATCAGGCAGTAACAAACTTCACACACAAACCCAGAGGAAATAACGCACTAGAAAGCACATGAATACAGATCTACATCCTACAGTATCTTAAGAACTAGCATAGGCTATTGCTCTTCTCACCTCCAACTTTCAAGATCACAATACTGAGCTTTGGTTGATTTTTACCTTTGACAGTTTCCAAGGGCTGCCAAAGCCCACAAGGATCCGTCCTGGCTACATTCAGTGCAAAAACAAAACCCTAAAAGGAGACAAAAAAAAAAATAAAATTGAAACATCAATCAACTGTGGTCATTAGTAAATTTAAAACAAATATAAAAACAAAAGTCAGCTGTCTCCAAAGCTCAGCAAACCTACGTGCACAGAAATGAAAGGAATAGGCTGCCATCAGGAAAATATTTTCTTAAAATTCTCCCCACAACCTCACATCCAAATCTGGAAAAACAGTAAACACTGGTAGCATGTGTAAGAGAATCTCCTACTGACGTTGAGATACAACAGAACAGTAGGAAGCTCTAGAAACAATTTCTATTCACAACTGGGAAAAACATGCAGTGAAACTGGTTTCTTGTACAGGAACTGAGAGAACACACATAATCGTGTTTCCTTGCAGGCAAGGGAAGAGATTACATAATCCTACATCAACTCCTGAATATTAAATATTATGTGTAAAAATTAGTCCCATACCTACCAACTGTCAGGTATTTAATCCTATTTTGAAAGAGTAACATAGCAGCACTACACTGGCTTACAATCATGCCCATTTCAAATCATACACAGCTAGTATTAAATACTTCAGTTTTGGTTTTGCAAAACATAACCAAGCTCCAGGAATTAAAAGAAGTCCAGAACCATCAGTTTACCATTATACATCCAAGTTAATATCACTAAAATCTAAATTATTCCAGTTGCTTTGTTGTAGGAGATATAAACAAATGTCACTTTTCTAAATTCACTGCATCATACTACTCCTTAATGTGCAACATTATTTAGGAACAAAGCATTCCGGTCATTGGACTAACTGCCATAAACTGAGTTAATTTTTTTTTCCTGATCTTCTAGCATTAACTAAGAGCTTTCTGGGAATGATTTCCATTCCAACAATTTCTGACTAGAAAATACATTTGGTGATAAAAGAGAGTCTTACCTGCCACAGTGGTTTACCTGTCCCTTTGCTAGTGAGTAAAGGTTTTACAGATACAAACTTTGATTTTGAACTTGATTCTGATTTATGCTGTGGGGTGATTCTGATAAAGCAACCAAGAGCACACTCTGCTCAAAAGGCCTCAAGATGTCTTAAAACATCATCTTACAAAAATCAGCTACTGATGTAAATAAACAAAAACATCCCATACTCAATGAGGATATGGGAAGTTGGCTTCAAGTCATTCACAACTTCAAAACAACACATATATATTTCATGGTTTTTCATTCACAGCACAGCAGCAGTGCAAGTCATGATTTACCATAAAAACTACCCAGGACAACCCAGGTCTCACTGTGATGGTAATTCTCCATTTCACTTTTCAAGGCTGAAGATGGAAACACAACTTGTAACCAAGTAATTTGGTAGAAGGAAAGATATTACTGCTGTTTGAGAAGAGGATTTGCAACCTCTTGATTTCACATGGTTCAGAACAATCTCTTTGCATTACTTAGGTGGAAGGAAATCCAGGAAGGATTAGTACTTCAAGGAAAAATGAACTGAAGATATCACTCTAAACAAAGCAGCTGGGAGGAATGGGAAAAGGCAGAAATCCTCAATCTCTCATGGAAAAAAAAATCCAGAGGAATATTCAGGAAGGGCAGTCACATATCCCACAAAATCACTATGGTGTTCTACAGCAAAACATGACATGAAAAAGGGTGTCCATTATGTTTAATTTAGCATTGGCTGCACAACATCATTTTTTGTTCTGTATTTAATTCTTTGCACAGATGATTTTGGTAACATATGGAAAATGTTTCAGCTGTTCATGTAGATATGACACAAGTACTTTTAACAAGATAAATAGCTGTAACTTGGAATAGATACATTACTCTGTACTGCTCTTCTAAAGTAACATGAGAACAGAAGGACCAAAAAGAAGTTAAAAACCTATACAAACAAAACACAAGTCTCGTTTCACAGCACTTAAGTCCTTTTACATGAACAATTCAAATACAAACCCTTTCATAAAACAGAGTCCTCCTGAAGATGTCACGGGGTTTAAAAAGGACAACTACAGAACATGATCTACTCAAGAAAATCCAATCATTAATGAATTTGTGTTTTTTTCTCATTAAGCAATATCACCCTTTTTGATTCATCATTAAGGGAGACATGTGAAACATGCAAAGGGATACTTCTCAAATGGTCCTAAATCAGACTTTCAGTTTAGAAAATCCTGGCTCTAACCTTTGAGTCTAAAGACAGTCTTGAAACATAAGGACAGAATACTTCATCATCACCTTCCCAGTGTTCCAAATCTTTTACATAAACAACATTTAAGGTGCTAAATGTTTCTCCTCCCACTTAAGGAAAAGCAAACTGAAAAACTTATTTAGAAAAATGTTTTGCTTACACATTTTGCCACTTTCTACTGTACAAAGCAGCACAAACCTCACTTCTTTTCTGCTCATACTGGTTAGGCAGTATGAGCAGAATCCATTAAAGATTACAGTGAACATAAAAGGTATTTGTCCTCACTTTGCTACAGCAACCTATTGTACACTACATACGCTACACATCACTTCTAAACTGTAATCAAGATTACATCCCAACTATAATCAGCCAAAGGCTGCCAAGTGGTTAAGTTTTCCAAAGTCCTTTGTGCTTTGTTCCACCCTGTATTTTCACTGTGACTGAAGCATATACACACACACATTTATGTACATATACGTGTGTAGATACAATATACGTATGTAACAAAACATCCTCAAAATTATTTCTACTTTTTCTCTTCAAGACTGTCAATACTCTACACCACATAATTTATGGAAACTACCAAACTGAGGTTGTTGGGAGTACTGTGTTTTAACTGACTGATGGCATCTTCTGGACAGCCAGCATCACAGTAAGAGTTATGGTGATACCTGGAGCAGCAAGGAATTAAAACATAGTGAGTTGAGAATACCAGCTGCTTTTTACACTCCACATCAAAGTTTAACCACTCAAGAGATTAGTTTTGCAAAGTTGGAAATAAATTACGACTTAAAAAAAACCACAAACAAACAAGCATTTATTTCAGGGCATTTGCAAAGTGACAAAGTCTTCAGAATACAGAGGACCAGAGTTTTCTAAGGACAGGTGAAGAGTGGATGTTATATTAGACCAAAGACATGAAGCATTTTTCTCCATCTTAAGCAAAACGTTGTGATGAGTGAGAAGCCTGCTTCTCAACAGCTCAACTTTAAACCTGAAAGCTATAAATAACTCCTTTACTGCTGATAATCCCAAGAGAATCCTCCTGTCAGATTATTCATACCACTAAAGTCAACTCAAGATCGAAGGTTTCCTTTTGAACCCCCAGTAACACTCCTCAAGTCCCATACTGCAGTATGTTTATCAAACCCAGCAGCAGTAACTAAATTAAAACTGATAAGGTGGTAAGCAGCCTTGTGCAGAGGAAAGGGGGAACGGTGCTTATTCACTGACAGCAGCAATTACAAGAGCTAAAGACAACATTACTGAAAATCATTCACATGCAGGACAGGATTGGAAGATACTGTACCTTTTAAACTACCTAGTTCTCAATCTTCCTGGATTTAATTGGAAGAGTATGGAAGTTGCCTAGGTTAAAACTATCCTTTTGCTTTGTTTGCTTTTACAAGAAGAGCTGTGTTGTTAAGGAATTCACACCAGAATGGCAATACCAGTGCTAAGTCCTCTAGCAGCCATGGAGGCAGACAGGCATCTCCAGCTGCAGGGAGAGGCTCTGGGTCCCGGCACTGCATCCTGTAACACAGCCTCGGGCAGAAGATTATGGCCAGGCTGAGCCAGGACACGGCCAGGAGGAAGGCCAGGGGATTGTGATGGAGAATGAAGCTTAAGTCACAATCTGCTTTTTTCTGCTTTTTAAACGTCACTCTTTTATAGCTTACACCCTGAAATTTTCCAAAATAATGTTCCATATTTATCTCACTTCTAATGATTAATAACAGAGAGGTTCTCTTATACAAGGACATTTTGACTTCTCACTAACATGATTATACATGCAGAGAAGTCCAAGATCTCAGCACTATTATTGTCAAAGAAAACAAATGCTGAGCTGTTAAGCAAATAATTCTAAACTATAATTGCAAACACCAACTTTGAACATAACCAGCTGCCAAATAGAACTTCATCAATATTTATAGCGTGACATCAGTCTGAATTGTACTGTTCAGCTATTTCGGCACCTAAGAAAGGAACAGGAAGCTAATTTTCAAAAATCTGTTTTATATTCAACAAAGCTTTTTCTTCAAAGAAATGAGGCAACACACTCATTCTTATGGCTAATTTATAAATTTAAAAACACAATACAAATTAATACCTATACAATGCTAGTCCTCAACACTGCAATCTTTGCTGAACGTGTTTAGTTAGTACTACTGAATTTGGAACTACTAGCAAGAAGAGCTTCAGACTCGCTCAACTATGTGTGAGGTCAGGGCCCTAAATGTTCAGTCTTTTGGCACAAAAAGAGTTCTTCAACTTTCGCATCTTATTTCCTCTGAAACTGCCATTTAAAAAAAAAAAAGTAACCCAGTTTACTCTTGCAACCAAAACCATAAAAGTCTGCCTTTAGGCTACCTACTTGAACTACATGACAACTGATTTTCACTGTCAAGCTCTCACACCACATTTAAAAACCCATCTCTTGAAAGTTGCTCCTAGTTTGGAATGTTCTTCACTTACATGTTACTTTTTGTTCATCCTTTATTAAATTTGAAATGCAGTAACACAAAACCTCAATTATTTTTTGTCCAAACTTCCAAAGACTAAAGTTACTTTCAGTTTATTTACATACCCAGCTGTGGCAGGGGTGAGATAAGCTGATATGCAGTATCCATACACAAGGCAGCACCAGTTTATCTAGTTACCTTCAAATGGTGAAAGCAACATGATCCAGCATTGGTTAAGTACAGGGTTAGGGCTGGAGAGGGAAGGGACTAGTTATGTCACTGTATTCTTGCCCTCAGGCCACCACAATGTAACACTGTCGGGAGCATTTTCCTTTGCTTATTAGACAATGTTAAAAAGTATTTGATACAATGGGACTTCTATCTGTTTTCTCCACAGTCTAATTCAGTTTACAATCAACAGGAAGCTTCTCTCAATATGAAGCTCTTTTCCACAATACACAAATTGCCAGGGACAGGGAAGAGAAAGCTGGACTTTGAATATGAAAGAACCAGAGCAGTTAACTTCCAACAAATGAAAGTATTATCAGCCAGTTTTGGTTGTGCGTCTGAGTACTCTAAAAATTAAAAGGGCCAAGCAAAGAAAATTATGGGCAGCTAATCTACAACAACTATGGAGTTTAAAAAATGTGAGAAAAAGCCTAGCTTTGCAATAAAATACATCTTCCCCCTTTCAAGTACCATTTATCAAAGTGAGTGCCATCAGAAACATAGGCAACTTCCCCTAAGCATTTATTAAATATAACAGAAACACCGAACACCAACTAAAATCTACGCCTGTTCTTCAGGCTGCCACCACACCAGCTGCAGAAAGTAGACGAGCAGATCCTGAAGCACCCAAACATTTATCTAAGCAAAACGCACAGCTATAATAATAAAATCTCCATTTTGGCTTTACTATTGCACCTTGCCTTGAAGGGATAAGAACAACATGAGCTGAGCCTGTAGGAAATCATTAAAAAAAAGACACTTATTATGAGGGGCAGGGAAATACTATAGTATTATAGGGAATAGTAAAGACAAGATCCATTTTAAATGTGAGAATCCATTTCAAATGTGAGAAAATGTTAAGTATTGATTTGTTTTTGCAGTGTCAATGAAAAATGGTATGAATCTTAATGAACAGTCACAAATAAGCACTGTGGCTTGACTCTCATTTTTGTTCTCTTCAAAAGAAGACTCATCTGCATTTTAATTTGTCAGAATAGGCATCTGATACAACACAACTCAAACCTGATAATGCAGAATCTTGGCCATTTGACAAACAAAAATACCAAAAATTTAATTTTAAATAAATTTTTCTCAGAATCCAAATACATATGGAAGGATAAGAATTTAAATTACAATGGTTGTAACAGTAAAATATCCTGCATAGACACACACTGGTGCCAAAGCACTCTTTTTTTAGCTCCTTACTTGAAGCAGTTAAGTGGAACTTAAAAAAACAAACAAAACCTCCAAAATAAAACCCCCAAACATCCTTATCAGAATAAACACATTCCCAACACAGAGTGAAACTGCTATATTTACAGCAATGTAAGAATGCTATTATAATAACACTATTACATCTAGGAAAAATCTCAATACATAAAAATCCCAGAGAGGGTCACAAGGAAAGATACTAAACCCCATAAAAGTAGATGAAAATGCTTAAAAGCAACTATTTAGAGCAATATGTATTATGGCCTTTTCTCTTAAAGGAATTTTGGGCTGCTTCAGATCAAGGATGGATCATAATTCGTTCTGAAGTGTATTTTGATCTTTGTAAGAAGCTGGTGTGAGGGGACACATTCTCTTCCTCTATCTCAGAGGCAAATTTTTAAATCAAAATATTATCCTAACAGTTTTCCCCAAGTTCCTCATCATTCCTCATGCTAGCTGCACCTCTAATACTATTAACTTACTGTTTCTCAAGTCCCAGTGTGCAAGCAACAGAAACCTCAGAGGTTTGAAATAATGTTTCACTATAATGGTCAAGTAAGTGAGTGTATAGGCGATTTAATCTTCTACAAAATCTAACTTCTGGAAAAGCTTTTAAATCACAAAGTTACTGTACTGTTGTAGAAAAAGCAGAATATACTGTCAGCTGTAATAAGAAAATGTACTCTGTGTACATCTTCTCCAGAAAGAGACATCAGATTATTTCTAAGGATCCCCAAATGTGCCAGGAGAGAGCTAAAAGGTCCTCAAATGTCCAGGAAAGAACCTTTAAACATGGGTTAAAACCCAGCTCTCTTCAGCTCCTAAAACACAGAAGTTCCTAACTCAAAGTCACCAGGGCTGAGTAATTTGTATCTCTTGGCTGTAAGAAGCAGTGAGATGAGAGGACCTACTCCCATTATCATTGGTGGATCACCCTAAGGCCAAAATAGATTTATCCATAGTAGACTGGCAAGTCCTTGAAGAGTTCCTTCTCTTTCCCAGAGGTGGGTTTCCTATCTTTCCTACCACTCATGTGGTACTGTTGTGAGACTTGTGCAGAGAAGTCACAGGGCCAGGGAAGTTGGTAATGAGATTGCACGGAGCAGCCCAGCAGTTCCTTAGCTCTGACCATGTGGAGACCTATCAGAGCAGTCCTAAAACAAGAAGGGTAGCAAAAACCTTTCCAAACATTCAGCTTCTGGATTTAAAATCATACATTTAATTTAATTAGTGAAATTCTCTCACAAAGTCTGCTTTTGCCACATGAACAACACATAAGAGAACTGCAGGTACAACCAGTGCTTGTGGTAAGAAAACAGGAGGGACTCGAGTAGGAAAAAAAACCCCTGCAACCCTAGGATACAAGAGGATCAGAGGAACAGGAAGAAGCATTTCCAACAAGCAAAACAGAGGCTAGAATCTGAAAAATCTTCAAACTTACCAGAAGAAAGCCAACGCTATTTGTAAAAACTACCTTCTTTGTAGACTACCACCAAATCAAAGGGCATAAATTTCTCCTGTTACGGAACAGACTTTACTAACGAAAAACCCAACACACTACTGAAAAATTCTGCCAGGTTGTTTTTCTTTATAGCACTTTTTATGACACTGTCAAGAGTCATGATAAAAGTATAGAAATTAAATGCAAGTAAAAACATCAATGACTTTTACTTCATTACTCATTTAGATGGATTAGAGGACTTCCCCTCATACAAGCAACATGATATCGTTGTATCGTCTTTTGACTAATCCTCTGTCAGGCTATCTAAAATTATCAACTCTTTGTTTTGCAACTTTGCTTCTTATCCTTTCATCTGCTAATTAGCTTTCCAGCCTCCCAAATTCTGTCTAACATGGTCAAAATATACCAACTTCCAGGTTATTTTTTACACATTTATTATGACCTGTATCCTGTAGTACGCAGCACAAGTGCTGCCTTATGATACCTCCCATTTCTCCTGACGAGGAGGATGTTACTCCACAGACTTAAAAACTAAACTGGCTAAGAGCTGCTTTCAGGTCCATTTTACTTTTTTAAGTAGATATTTTAAAAAATTTAAACAGTGTTAAGTCTCAGACAGAACATTAACTTGCTTCCCAGATTTTCTCACAGAGGAACTATTGAGTTTTTTCTGATCCACAGACATTAAATCAGGAAATACATGCACCATATCCAATTTCAGAACTACTAAAGCTGGCAGGGCCCAGAA
The DNA here is from genome assembly GCF_012460135.2 of Molothrus ater. Lineage (NCBI taxonomy): Eukaryota > Metazoa > Chordata > Aves > Passeriformes > Icteridae > Molothrus > Molothrus ater. The sequence continues at coordinate 49,634,896 of NC_050482.2, forward strand.
ACGCAATCCGTACTGACTAGCTGAAACTGGAAAAGGTCATCTCCATAGCTCACTACATGGTAAACACGGAGAACATCCAAACTCCAACCACAACCCTCACACTGATGAAAACTTAAAAACCTCAGAACATTCCCCTACAACATGATGCAAACCATAATAAGTGTAAAAACACCCTCTCCCTCTAACCGCTATAAGAAGGCAAAGGGAAAAAACAAATTTAACATACTCACTGCCTACTGCTCTAAAGGAGAAAAAATAAGTGACACCAACGCCTTCCAGCAAAGCATATTTACTTCCCTGAAGAAATAAAAAATAATGAGTAGAAGTGCAACACAAAGAAGGCATGAGCAGAAGAGAAATGTAAGGAAGCATAAGAGTTTTATTATCCGCTGAAAGGGCCAGGGAACAGCAGTCAGAATATCCTGATTACTCTCACCCCGGTCACCTCGGTCACCTCGCAAGCTGAAATACCAGCAGGCAACTACTTGTCTGACAGTGACAGCTGGCCCAAGTACCAAAAAGTGCCCCTATTTTTATTAGCAGAGAGTAGCCAAAAGTTTTGTTTGGATTCACAAGAAATTAACATGAATTCTTCAGTCCATATTCCACACTCTGTTTGCTATCAAGAACAAGCAACCTTACTATATATGTTTTATCTGAAAATGGAGGAAGACAGTAAATGCTAAGCTGAGGAAGATTGTTAGAATCTTCCTCATAGAAGAATACATGTATTTTTCTACCACAACTGGTCAAACCATTAGAAATGCATGTTACTGTCTGCTCAACATCTCTGTGCTAGGTTCTTGCAATTAGAACTGACGACTGACATTCCCTGCTATTCTTTCCCTAAGACAGTGAAACATTTCATTATTAAAATTTCTGAAAATGGAAGAAACAGACCATTAAAAGCAAATCCAGAGCAAATACATTTTATAAGCAGAGGTGACAGAAAACTCTTCGTTTTAAAGAAAACCAGTGGTACATATGCGCTAGTATCAGGTACTTCCCTCCTTTATCTATGTGTTAAACACGCTTAATTTATCGTGTGAAAATAAACAACACCAGTTCTTCACAAAAACTCATCTACTGACCCAAACTACACACAGGTTAAAGCTTGAGTGAAGAAGAACAACTAAAGATAAAGAACTGAATAACTGTAAAATGCTAGGTATGCTGTAAGTAGAAGTATTGCAGAATTTGTGAATCTGACAGCAGCACTATGAGCAATGACTGAGGAAAGCCATTGCAAAGAAACTGGAAAACGACTGTTAGTTTTTATTACTGCACAAGGCAGACAATATTTATGTATAAAGATTTCCAAGAAAATAAACACAATAATGGCAGTAAGTGACTAGAACAGACTGCATCCAAGCATTTTGCAGAAAATGGAAATAGAGTAACCAAACCATTAAGGAGACTATTAATAAACTCATTCAAGTCAATAACTAAGCTTCTTAGACTTATTCTATGATCTCCAGTCCTACTGCTTAATTGTAAATCCAATCTCTTCTGTGAGCAGAAGTACACCAGCTTCACCTGAGGGGAAAAAAAAAACAACTCAAAAACCCCAGAGAACAAACCCCATTTGAACATATTTTCAAATTACTATTTTAATAGCAGTTCTTCAATTCTTTCCAGCATTCTGGCTGCAGCTATTCTGTTCTAGATGCAGCTATCTCTACATATGATTTTTATTATGCATTATTCTGCAAAAAATTAATTTCTAATCTCTTAGTTACTATGATAGGAGGCAGATCTAAGGTAAAATACACTACCTCAGAGCTACACAAAATTCTCTCCTGAAGCTTCCTCCTCTGAAGTCATCCTCCAACATCAAGTTTTAATGATGAAATAAGCATCACCAAGCAAAGCTACGACATACACTCAAACTAAATGCTTTATTGGACTATTCTATCATGCAAACACTGGCAGATTAAGCTTTGTCAAGACTTCTATGTCCAAACGTTTGAACTTATTATTGAAATGAAAGTGTAGATCTCTAGCTAAATTTGCAGACATACAGAAACTGGAATAATGCATTAATTCAAAAGTCTGCCTAATCAAGAGACACTGACTGGATTATCATTGCATTTTTACCAGGACTTCCATATTACAGGATTCAGGTGATTCCCTGTAAGCATCCCAATAACATTTTGCCCATCAGCACACACGCAGTATAGCAAAACAAGATAAATGTCTAGTGATGACCTCACCTACCCTCTACTAAGACACACGTGCCTGTACCTTACTGCCCCAAAACCTCACAGCAGAAAATCTAATACACAGCTAACACCTCTCTGGGCTCCCTTCCCCCATGTCCAGCCTCAACTTCTTGCAGGGTGATTTCTTCACTAGGGAATTGTCTAATTACATCTGCAACTCAGTAAAACTCAGGTGAAAAGTCACCCCTGCAAAGCACTCCCCCGAGATACATCTACCCAGCAGACCCTGCATGATCCAGGGCTCATGTAGAAAAACTGGAGCTTATCTTTTAGCTCGGGGCCTTGGGTAATGCAGCAGATGAGAACATTCACTCACATCTCAACAGAGCTCAAATGCTCAGCGCATTCCAAGGAATCTGCACCCTTAGAGAGTCACCGCAGGAAAGGAGGGCATTGCTGAGCAACTTTACTGTGGACAAGCTAACTACAAAGCTGCTTGAACTTGTGCACATATTTAATAACCCTATGAATCAAAGTTAGCACCTCTGCAACACTTGTAGCAGGAACTAATTTCCAAAATCCATTCACATGGATGGCGATATTACTGGAAAACACTAGGTAAAACAGACCTTTCAAATACAACCCCCAAAGACCTACCTACTTACCTATCTTGCAGAAAAAGTCACAGTTTTGGTAGAGGTTGTAAACTTGACAACGTTTGTAGATGTCAACGACAACATCGTACCTTTTGTAGAGGTTGTAAACTGAACGCCAGCAAGTCATGATTTAAAAATAGCAATTAATGGATTGTAAAAACGTTAACTTTACAAAGAGGTATTTTAACAAATGTTCATAAGGTTAGTGAAACGTTACCATGGAAAAACAAGCACTGTTTACATCAGTAAGCATCTCTACTTTAGCTAGGAAAACACTTTGTTGAGTCTTCGGTTTATTCAACAAGCCTCAGCTGTATGCTGTAGTAGATCCTCCTACATGCACTTTCACGAAGCAGATCTGAGCTTGCAAGATACCACGCTGCAAGCAGCGCTTATCCACAGCCAGCGAAGCGTCTCCAGAAACAAACATTCCCTCATCTTGCTACAAACAGCTGGGGAAACTTTTTTTTCCCCCCCTAGGACACACCTGTGAACACGGTCACTCTTCCCACCCACCCATCGTATATACACACACATTTTCACCAGCATCACGTACCGCGGTTTGCAGCGGTACCAACGCAACCTCGGCTCTGTCCCCACACTACAGCACTTTTTTTCCCCATCCACACAAGGGCTCCTCGGAGTGTTTCCGCCGCCGTACCTCCTGCCCGGCCTGGGTGATCCGGCGGGCGGGCGGCCGGCTCTCCCCCGGGGCCCTGTGTGGAGCGGGAGGGGGCGGTGGGGGGCACCGGGGCGCAGCCGCGGCGCACGGCGACCGCACGTGAGGCGAGGAGGGGGCAGCGCTCGCTCGGCTGTGCCCCGGGACAGGCGCTCGGCGGGATCGGGGCGGGCGCAGCGGCCGCTCCGCCGCCGCCGGGGCAGCGCCCTTGAGCCGCCGCCGCTCGGGGCCCCTCCCGCCGGCCCGGCCCCCCCGTCCCTCCCCCGCCCCGCGGCACCGCGGCCCGGCGCCAGAGGCCCCTCAGAGGCGGCGCGAGGGTCCGCAGGGCGGGAAGGGCTGCCAGGGAGTCCCGCGGCGGGAGCCGGGATGGGGAATAGGTGGGGGGCCCGTCCCGCACTCACCGCCGAGGCGCCGCCGCGGTGCGCTGAGCCCCCGTTCTTCTCAGTGCCGGGGGCGGCTCCGCCCGCCCGGGAAACACGAACCCCAGGAAGCAAAAGGCGAAGAAGCTGCGAAAAGCGTACCCCCCCCCCCCGCTCCGCCGGCGCCGCCAAAAAAACACCACCGGGGGGGGGAAAAAAAAAAACCAAAACCAAACTTTCCTCGCCGCCGTCTCTCCCTCCCCCGAGGAGCACGAACCCAAACACACCGGGACACGCCCCCGCACCGCCCCTCGCACCGCCCATTGGACGGCGCCCCGCCGACCCCCACGCTGATTGGTCATCCTGCCTGCTCGTCTTCTCCTTCCGCTCCCCTTTCCGCCCCTTCACGCTGCCCATTGGGAAGAGTCTCGGGGATCTCTCCGTCCATTAGCCAGAACGCACGTCAATCACGGAGGAGCACCGCCTCTTGGCGCTTTTGATTGGGTTCTCCCTTCACTACACGCCCGCCGATTGGCTGCATTTGCTGGCTGTCACCGGTTAGCGTTGCCCCCCCTTCACATCCCTCACTGGCTCCCGCCCCTTCTTCCTCTGCCAGTTAGGTGCGAGATTTGCCCCTTAAATGGGGTACTCTCGCGCCCGCTTCTACTTGTCCCGCCCTTCCGCCCTACGGATTGGGCTGTGGGTCGCACCCTCCGACTCCATTAGAGAACGAATGTGCCTGTTACACCGTAACAACGCGGAGACCCGCCCACCGAGCCGCGCTCCTCGGCGCCCCCTGGGACCCTCCTCAGCCGAGGCGAGGTTACGTCGGTTTGTGCACTCATGTGCCGGCCGCATGGGCGGGGCGCCGTGACGGGCACAGGCGATAGGGATTATGGCCGCGGCTGTAGCCGCTCAGCGGCGCCGCGACACGGCACCAACGCCACACTGCCCGCCGCCCCCAGCGACATCTCCGCTTCGCCCCTCCCCTCCGCGTGCACGCACGACAGCTATTGGGCAGGAGAGGTGTCAGTCATGCAGCTCGCGAAGCTCATTGGTCGTTGTCTGACGCCTGCGCAGCCAACCGGCGACCGCCCCCTGATGTCACCCTCCGGATGACACAGCAACCGTGGGCTGGGGGGGTGGGGAAAGGCAGGGCCGTGCCTTTGATTGGTTGGTTCACTGTCAATCTCCCTGGAGGGAGGACGGTGGGCGGGGTGATGGCCCGTGCCCGCCGCTCCCCACGTGGCTCGGGCAGCTGCGCATGTGACAGGGGCCCGCGACCGGGAAAACTTGTGGAAAAGGAATTTGCCGTGACCGCGGCGTCATTGCTCAATGCAATCGTTACAAATACACGCTAATCTTCATTATTCTTGCAGTGGGCCCAGCCAGAAACTGCGAGGTGGGGGTGGTGGGTGCGAGGCTGAGGCAGGAGCGGGCGCGGAGACGCTTCCCTGGGAGGTGGCGTGAAGGCCGCGATGAGCAGCCATGTTAGCCCCGGGCTGCAGAGCGGGCGGGCGGCAGCGCTGCGGGAGCGCAGGACGGCAAAGACAAAACGGAGGTGCATCAGCAAGAAGTAGCGGGTGCATGGCGCCAGGGATTAGCAGGGCGCAAGAGCAGGGCCAGAGGAGCATTGAGACAGCACTCAGGGGAGTGCATGGATAACAGAAGCCTGTGGAGGATAAACTGGGGCCAGAGGTTCTCCTTGTACCGAATTTCTATGCTCGATCTCATTCTCCAGCATATTTGAGGACTGCTGTTCCATTGATTAGTGTCGCTTCCTGACCTCGCCCAGAGCTGCCAGCCAGTGCAGTGTTTCCATTTGATCTCCTCGGGAGAATCCTGTTACAGCCTGACCAGCAGAGCCCTCGAGCAGCTGAACACAGAACTCGAGGGATGCGATGTGCCTGTCACGTTAGTAAACGGGTCTGGGGGGGTTTGGTGAAAACGTGCTCTTCTTCTGCCCTTCACAGGTTAGTCACCAGCAGGAGGGACAGCTGCCAGCACAGCAAAGCCACCTGTGCTAGTGGCACAGACAGCAGACAAGATCCCTGCAAACTCAGGCTACACAAGTCAGTAAAGAGCATTGAATCCTTTGATGGCTTCTCCATTCAGTAATGGTAATTGATTTTTACATTGATTGGTGGGGAAAGAGCCCCATTAATATGAATAAGATTTCATACTGGATATGCACATACTTGTTACTGTGGTGCTGTAAGGAATACAAAAGGCTCTGTATAAATCAATATGAATTAGTAATATAACTTTTGGATGCACTTTGCCTCTCCTTCTCATTGTTTATTCAATGTGTGGGAACGGTCTGTATCCTGTCTATCCACATGAAATTTTCATGTTGTAAGCAGAAATCACTAATACACCAAGAGTACGGGTTGCACACTTTGGGAGAGAAAGATCTGTCCAAGATGCTGACCTTATCTTTGCCATAAGTGAAAAACCAATAAAATAATTTCCCTCTTTAAATTCTCTTTCCCCTTATTGGTCTTCTTTTGTGAGTGTTTCTTCCCACATTTTGCTCAAGGTTTTGGTGTGCATATAGGAGCAAAAGATACCACTCTCCATTGTCCCTGTTTCACACTGCAAAACAAATTTGAGCTGTAGAAACCAAGCAGATTTTGTTGGTTTGTCTGAAGTTATAATGGATGACTCAGGAGTTCCCACCCAGGTTCACCTGTGGATTTGGAAGGAATCACAGCTCCCAGACAGGTTCTGGCTGTCATAAAGCCCAAATGCTTAGGAACAAAATAGTTCTTCCTGTTTTTTCATACCTCCCCACTACCAATCCTATCCAAAAACGGGACCAAGTTGGACAGTGACAGTGCATTTTTTCATCCACTGGGTGTCAGTATTACACTACCACTGTGCTGCCTTCCCAGGTGCTGGGAAAGGTTGGATATCTTTGGGGTGAAATTCTTTCCTTTTTGGTAGAGAAGCGATGAGAAAAACCATTATAGCTTCGGGGAGTGGTCTCACTGCAATATGAGTGTCCACTTTTGCTACTGCAGAAACAGGCTGGGACCCTGCCTGTAGACATCCCAAATATCAAACTTCACACAGACTGCAGCCAGACAGACTTCAGAGTTGGGGTCAATCTACAGCCTTTTCACTCTTAGGTTATGAAAATACATCATCTCTTCTTTTTTAAAATTAAGTTTATTTATTATAAATACTGCATCTGACAGGGAGACAATCTAGAAAAAGCCTGCATGAAGGTACTTCTCTAAACAAACAAAGAGTGCTGCCAGCTTAGGACAGTTCTAGATGCAGGAATGAGAGAGGACAAGAATTAAGAAACAGCTTTGATATTTGGAATTTGTAATCAGGGTTTTTGACACTGGTTTATTATTTCCAAAAGTTCCATGACATGATTTTTTATAGGCTTGCTAGGTTTTTAAATCAATGTACCCAAATGAACTCTGGATAGTCAGTCACCAAAAACTACTGATATTATTAGAAAACACCTTTGCTAACCCTGCCCTTTTTTCTGCTTTGGATGCCCTAAGCAGCAGCTGTCTTGTGGGAAAGGACCCAACTACTTACCTGCATGGTGATTAAGAGAAAGGTTACTTTTTGGAAAGCCATAGTCAGCTATGTGCTGATGCTCTTTATGGTGTTCTATGTTCAAATGTTTTCATGTGAAATGTAACATTTAACATGTGATGTAATGCTGTACTTTATCTGTGTCTAAAATGCAGGCAGCACTGAAAAAGAAGATTGCCATTGTTTAAAAGATGATTCATAGAAAAAGTAATAAAAGAATTGATGTTCTTTTGTTTTATATAAACACAGGCTGATTAGATTATTTTCTTACTTACATCTTTCCCCTGGAAGCTGCTTTTTAATCCATCCTTTTCTTAGAAGACTTCAGGGAAGTTTCAGCAGGCATATGGCATCAATCTACGAGGGGAATAAAACATAAATATTTACAAATATTTTGATCCTGTTTAAATACCTATTATCCTTATTTAAAAATATTTATCCTAATAATTGCTTTCAGCAGAGATACCTGCTAAAGATTCAGCATTTCCTATTTCCTTCAATTGAGTGGTGAGAAGTTTTCTCAGCCATTCTTGTGCATTCTTCATGGAACTTTTCAGGGAACAAGCAAGAGAGAGGAAGTAATACTTCATATGCCTGGGAGCTGTAAAGATCAGGATAGAAAAAAGGAATTTGTGTTTAAAATAGAGAAGAGCAGATTTCTACGCGATTATTTTTTCCTTTCTAAGCCACCCATAACAGCAAAGAAGAAACAGAAAAGAGCAATTTAAGTAAAAAGAAAGTAATGAATACTAGAATTAAGTTAAACAGCAAGAGGAAATTAGGGAGATGTCAGATGTAATTTTCAAATTTGTATGTTAGTCACGTGATTAGTGCTAACGTTCCTGCTTTACAAAAAACTGTAAAAATATCTTTAATGACTGTAAGTGCTCAGGACCTGAGCTTTAAGTCCCAGTCAGACACCTCCACATCTCCAACTGTTCTTAATATAGTAGGCTTATTTTGACATTACCTATTTTTATGTGTCATACCCAGGAAAGACATGCAGCTGCAGTAGAAACAAGAGCAGTTTATGCATGATGTGGGCAAAGTGCTTAGCAGAAGTTTCAATTTGTTTTGCTGTCATGCTTGCATTATATTGTCGGAAGGAAAAGGGAGAAAGAATTTTGTCAGCCCACAGCTAAAGGGGAAAAATTGTTAATATGATGGCAGTGGTTTTAAATAGAGAATAATTCATGATACAACTTAGTTTTGTTTTTCCTGGAGGCAAAATTAAAACAATGCTTCATTAACATTATTTGAAGCTATTTTAAATACAGCTATTTTCAGCAAAACAATGCTAACATGTGGAGGTTTTTTAATGAAAAAAACAGACAATTAGGAAAATGTTTTGAAAAATATTGTAATCTTTTATGCAGTCTCTTTTTGCCTTTTGTTTCCCCCACTATTTTCAGTCCTGACAGTGAACCAGCATGTGTATAGGAGTTATCAGCTAGCAGTTATGCTGAGGCTAGAAGTAGTGCAGCTCTTCAGACAAGATTTTAATTAACTTTTAACATTCCCATTCCACCAACTTCGTTTGAGCTATGATACTCAACATCAGTAGCAGCCTGTGCGAAACTGTTTTGAGCAGGCTTTAAATTCGGCCCCCTTTAGCTGAATTTAAAAGGAAAATGAAGTATTGATAGGTAAAAGCAATTATAACATCAGTTGTGTACCCATTTATGTCACCCAGCTCCATCCCAACAGAAAAATCAGGTTTTGAAGAAAAAAGAGGGCTGGGCACATTCCTGCTAGTTTCTTCCCTATGCTACAGGACATATATATATGCCCTTGCTCTCAAAAAGGAAAATACCACACAGGTATGATCAATACTGATGCTGGGGAAAGCTCCCGCCTGTCCTTCTATACCAAACTCTTATTAGCACAGCAAGACCACAGGATTATTTTTTGTTTCTTAGATTATTATAATTATTATTTTCTGGGAGTTGTATCTGTGTAGTGATTTAAGATGGCAGCTTTCCAAGGCTTTGCTGTGGTTCTAAATTAATTGAGTATGCTGTTTAATTTTTTAACTCGAGCTTTTTCCTCATATTCAAAAGGGCTCCCGTTGTCCTTTATTATTAATGAGATCAAAGCAAGCAGAATGGCTGCCATTTCTCCTTAGTCTGGGAGTGAAACCATCCCTAGCAGAAAAGCACAGTGCTGTCTGCACTTGTCAGCAGCACTGAAAGCAACACCAACAGCAAAGCGTCTGCCTTCCTTTGGTCTGCTGAGCTGGACACAGACAGTGAGCCGCAATAATGCTCTACCAGAAAAGCAGATGAGGAAACAAGGATGGCACCTGCAGAGCAGGGGACAGACTGAAAAGTTGCTGTGGGGTGGGGCAATGGACTGTGCAGAATGCAGGGTAGAAAAACCTGAGGAGGAAAAGTAAAGTTTCCTTTTCTAATATGTGGAAAATTGTGCCTCCTCCAGGCAGCCCAGGCAAAAACCAAACAACAACAACAAACCCCCCCCAAAAAAACAAACAAACAATCCCCCGCCAAAAAACCCCCTTCCGAACCACAAAAGTTACTATCAGTTTCAATTAGGAATTCAAAGATACAGTATAACTATTTGTACTGTCACACACTTTGGAATGTGGTTATATTATTCCCCCTTCATGGCTTCCTTCCCAAAGTTTCCAAAACTGGTGTTTCATGGGGAAGCATCCAGTTAGATTTTTATAAAAACCAAAACAGCAAAAAACTCACCAGAAATTCCATGCATGTCTGAGTTTTAACTGGACAGCTCACTGACTCTTGCAAAGGAGCCAGAGTCCAGGGTGGCAGGACCTGAGGACAGAAAGCGAGAAAAATTCTGGAAGGGAGCATCATCAGTAAGACAGAGGAAAAAATCTGCTGAAAGACATCATAAAATTGAGATTGCTAGAAAAATGTGGTTACAGAATGAAGGTGATGGTGGAAAAAAATGTGGGGATCTTATGTGGCAGGGAGTGGGAAGCTCTTTGGGAGGTTTCTTGGATCGTGGACCAGCATTGCGTGCAGAAGGCCGTGTTCTGTCCTCTCCAGAGCTGCGCTCTCTCCTCGCCCCATCAGCTGCAGGGTGACCCTGGCCAAGACCCTGCAGAGAGAGGTGTGTGGGGAGGCAGAAGGGAGATGATGACAGCAGCAGGCTGTGAGTGCCAGGAGGAAGAGCTGTGAAGCCAAATGGCCCAGGGTCACCCTGTGTGAGGTGGTGTGAACCCTAAGGAAGGCGGCAGGAGCTGTTCCCATGATTTTGCCTCCAGCAGCTTGGGAACAAAGAGCAGCCACGCTGGGTGAGCCAAGCTCTTTTTTCTTTACTACTCAAAGCTGATTACCTGCAAACCCCATGACTCACTCACCATCCCAGCTCTGCTTCTGCAACAGTTAGCAGCAAAGTCAACTCAGGTTTGTGAGTATGGCTTTCTGTGTCACCTCCTTAAGGGAAATCTGCCAGCAGCTTCCTTGTGGCTGTCATGGGATCAGTTCCTGGGAGTTCAAGGTGGGGCTGTGTGGGCAAAGCCCTCAGGACCACGCCTGGGAACAATTACTGGACCTCCTGGTACTGGGAGATGATATTTTTGGACACACTGATAAATTGTGTGCAGGCACCACTGGACAAAAAAGACGCGTTTGCTCAGGAGCTACAACACTATTTGGTCTGCAGTCCTATTTTCTTTTTGCATGAGGAAGGAAAGGTGATCAAAATTGCAGTGGATTTCATCAAGCACAAATGGCCCTTCTAAAAACACCAGGTTCTCTCTTCCTCACTTCAGATAAACCCAGGGCTTTTCTCCTAGTCTTGCCCTAAAGAGACTTTTGGATTGGTGGAAGAAAGTCAACATTATATTGAGGCTAGTTTTCTTTTTTTTCCTGAAAGAGAGTAAAATGTTCTTTTATGACTGCAGTTCTGGATTCAAAGACCTTGCTAAAAAGAAAGTGTGTTCCCTCTCAAGGGCCCTCAGCAGCTCAGTTCTAGTCTGTTTTCTTCCTCTGCTTAGACCACACCTAATTTCTGCTGTTGGATTGCTTATTGTCACTGAGGATCTCACAGAGCCTAATCCAGGCCTGGTATCTGTGGTAACCTGTGGTCCTGCTTCCACGGGGTAGTGCTAATGCTCAAAGAGCAAGGTAAATATGCATTTAAGCTTCTTTTCCAAGATATTCCAGACCAGAGAGGTGTTCAAGAAGACAGGGAGACTATGTTTATTGAGGGAGCCCAACTCCTCCAGAAGACTTTCTGTTGCAGCAATTGCTTTTGCAGTAATATTCAATGCAAACACCCTACAGCATTTCCAAGAGTGTCCTCATGTTAACAACATTACTGTGCATGGGTGAATTCCCAATTACTTATACCAAGCACTACTTATGTGGAAGATTTTGAAACAAGATGGAACCTGCCTGGAACAACACCCTCATTTTGGCTCCAGGGTGCAGCATCTGTAGCTGGCGCCTGTGCTTGTCTGTCTCCCTCTTTGTTCTTGTGAGTCTGTCTCCTTGGATGCAAAGAGGAAGCTGGGTTGTCAGTAACTCCAGTTTAAATCCAGAGTAACCCCACTGGGTGCAGGGAAATTAATTTGCAGAAGCATAACTTTAGCTCTGTGGCTGAATCAACATCTTTAAAAGTGGTGTAGAAATTGGTGAGAAACCAGTAGAGGTAGTCCCAACTTTTCCTTCCAGAAAACTTTGATTTGTTGAAATGCTGCAGTCATAAATACAGAACAAAGGAAGTGAATATATTACAGTGTCCTCATTGTAAAAGGGCAATGGCAGGTGCTTTGACAAACTAGGAGACAGGTCATTATTTCAGTGCAATGTCCGTCAGAACACCCGCCTACTGTAGCTCTCCAAAAAGTTATTTTTTAACTTCCTTCCTATGAGATTTGTTAGACTTTGAAGGAGAACATAAAACGAGTGGTAGCACAATTTACCAAGTCCTAGAAAAGTTATATTGGTGAATTGCCTTGCATTGTACTGAGGCAATGGACTAGATGACCTAGTGACCTTTCCCATTTCTAATGTCCATGATTATTGCTGTTATACCTCAGGACACTAAACAGAGACATTTTCTTCCTTTCAGTGGCAAAATGTCACTAATGGCCGTGCTAAATCAGAGCAATTGATCCTTCTGCAGATGTGTTGTGCACTTAGCAAGGCAGCTATAGATGATCACTCTTTGTTTAGATTTGCTGTTTTCTGTTTCTGTAGTGCAAGTGCTCAGTACAAGGGGACTGTCAGCCAAGGGAAAGATTTTCTGGTAGGAGATTAAGGATAACGAAGGAAATGGTTGCATGACCTATAAAGAGAGGATCATAAATATTGCAACAATAAAACCAATAGCTCCTTCAAAGTTTAAATAGCTTTTCTTTTCAAACACTTGAAATAAGTGCCCTTTTCCTAAGGTTGTCTAGCACCTACATGTTAAGGTTTCACACAGTTTCACCAAATATATTGTAACTTCTCAGGGAACTAGCTTTTTCTTTTAAATAATCTTTCTTTGTGGAAGCATCCCCTCCAAAAAAAGTTTCATCCCAGGTACCTTTCCACTATTAGTGAAATTTCAGAAAAGCCAGAGCATAAAATAATAAAATAGCCCCTGCTGTGTTTCTTAACCACAACACCCACCAAGCAATGCAAGCAGGGACAAATAGGGTTCTGCCCTTTATAACCTAGCAGCAGCACTTACCTTTTTATGCATTCTTGGGGGAACCTCAGACACAAGGGTCTGCCTCTATAAACCCTCAGCTAGAACATTTATACTCCTCACAATCCCAAATGTGTAAAAACCCCAGACCTGTGCTGCTGCAACCCTGCTGTCATAGACAACTGACATTCCTATTCCACACATGCTGGTGGTGTGAAAGACATAGCCTTTGTTTCTAATGCTTGGTGTAGGATCCAGCTCTGGAGTAAGCAGACTGCTCTCCTGTGTGCTCAGTCTTTTTTTCCCCCCATTCTCCATGCTGCCATGGGTCTGTTGCCAGCTCAGGAGAAACAGAACCCAAAGCCTTCCAGCAGCTAGATCTCACAGACATGTTCCTGTTCCTTTGTTACCCCGTGTTCTCACGTACCTTTAGCTCATATATCTTACGCCTTGGGCACTTTTAAACGTAAGTATCACAGTAGCATCTTGATATTAGTGCTGCATCCTGCAATCAATTGGCTGTTGGTCTCATTGCAGAGAGCTAGAAAAAGCTCCATTGCATCCTTGCTGGAAAAGCCACTCCAGTCTGGGAAATCAAATAGCTGAAGAAACATGGGTGTTCATTCAACACGCAGCAGGCATGGGCCAAATCCATCCCCAAGCCCATGCAAAATGCTCATCAGTCCACAGCCCACTGGTGTAACATACTTTTCTTTCTTACACATTGGAAATTTGCAACTCGGAAGCTCTTTTGCTTTAAATAAAGCAAAAAGACAAAGGCCCCCCCTGAATAGAGTCAATACTCACAAATAGAAATATCCTTAACCTGACCTCCCTGATCTTCCCTGTGCTACTGGATGTAAATGCACTGAAATCAGCTCTCATTTTTTATGTTCTAGGTTTCAAGCTCTCTGTAATAGCCACAATCATCATTACGCAAATGTTGTATTTTGCCTCTGTGCTTTCTGCACAAATTCTTTTGGTTGTGTTTTCCTGGTTATGTGCAATTTCACATGTCCAGTGAAATTTCAGCCTCTATAAGAAAATTGTCCAGTGTTTATAAAATGATTCCTTTCAGCACTCTCTGTCATCTAGAAGTTGTTGCTTTCTACCCAAGGCAGGCAGGAGGGCTGTTTTATGCCTACAGTTCTCCTACCAGTGACATTTCTAATGTTTTAGAAAAAGAAAATAAAACCTGACAAGTCAGATGAAAGGCTAAAGTTGATATTACAGACAGATAGGCTGGAAAGGTAGAAAGGAGTAGAATTAGAAACATCTCTAAAACTCAAGACATGAACACATTATGTGATGAGTTTAGGATAGAGCAGCTATTGTGCCCCTAAGTTCTTGTGCAGACACTTCCACCTACTCTCTTACTTCCTTATCTTGCTGAAATTTGCCCACATTTGGATGCTGAGTGCTGTATGTCATGCTGTGGTTTTCTGTAACCAAAACTCCCCAAGCACACGTGCCCAGACTTGCAAGAAGGATGAGAAATACGTGTTGTGCAAAGAATTAGGAAAACCTGTCCCAGCCTTGCTAGCGGCATAAAGGCTTTACCATTTCATCTACATCCATAGGTTTCTCTTCCATGTTGGTCCTACAGTCACTGACTCTACTTTTCCTAAGCCTTGCTCATTAATGAGGATTACCAAATTTACATTTCTTCAGCAGGCTAAGGACAGGGGACATAAGTTCTAGAGACACAAAGGGGTCATTCAATCCTGGAGTGCTCCCTGGTTTTGCCAGAGAACAGACAAAAGTGTCAAGAAACAAGAGTGTAAAAGTAGCAGAGAAATGAGGGGAAGGCCAGTCTTATCTTTCTTCCTTGGAGAACCTCCCTAAAACAGAAAAAGAAAAGGCAGAAAGTCATGGTGGTTCTATTGCTATAAAGAAAGAAGCCAGGATCTGCACAGCTCTGAGATACCCTGGTAAACAAGCTTGGATTTGACAGACTCCTCTTAAACAGTACAAATTCAATTGCTACATGGATTTAAAACACTGAAAGATGAAGATTTTGTTTACTGCAAATACTTTTTTATGTACCCTAATGCCCAAAAGTAAAATAGAGGCTGGATTTATTCTGAGACATGGTCAGGAATTTTAAAATGGGTGTTTGTACACACAAACAAAGGGAGCATGGGAAACAAGAGATTGTGAGTTACTTAAATGTCAAGGATTACATTGTACCAGGTAAAACTGAAATGTAGCACAGGGACTCAGTTTCATAAATTAAATGTCATTGCTGATGGGTACAAATTATATAAAAAAGATGGAAAGGAAAACCAAGGTGGCACTTTGTCAGATGCATTTACAGCTGCAGCAAGACACATTTCAGCTGCAAAGTAATTTAAAACAAAACAAAACAAAACCTAACAAAACAATAACAACAAAAAACCTCAAACAACTAAAGTGGACATCTGCTGCAGCCTACTCCAGCAGCAAGAAAGCAGGAATGAATTAGTCTCTCTTAAGGTACTCAAAGCCACAAAACACTGAACTCATGAGGAATTTAGCTGCCCACATTTCTTTTAACAAATACCACCAAACACTCACCAAAGAAGTTCACGAGTTACACAGAAACCTACTCTAATCCAGACAGTACAGGTTCTTGACAAATAAACAACGAAAATGCCCCCAATCCAGGAACTGTAGCAGAGAAATTAAAAGGACACCATGAACACAGTATCTAAATGTAACACAGTATAGAGTTTATTTGTTTGACTTAGAAAAGGTCTCCCACATAATTAACTGGACACATATACATTAAATATACAAACTTATACCAAAAGAAACACAGAAGGCACACATTCAGCCAAGTGGCTCTTTCTGAACCACTCACCATTGCAGGCCAGAATGACAGAGCCATGAGCCCCAGCTTCGTTACTTTCTGTCCAAAACCAGGACCACAGCTGTAGGCCCCATGGTGCTCCACACAGACCAGCCAAAGAGGGAAAGAGATCCAGAGGACAGGCGTCCTCTTGGGATTGTGCATGGTCAGGGTAGAGATGCCAAAGAGAGCTAATCTGGCTCTTTTGAGTAGCAACAGAACCATTCCCATCTTTCCCACCCCCTTGGGAGGTTGGTGACTTGATTACAAGAGGGGACATCTTGGGCAAGCACCAAATGACAGCTTATTTGAATACTGCTGTACCTTCAACCTCTGCTGGCAGACTTCCAACACAATTCCTAAGCACTGCTCTTTGCCCCTGTGACCCCCAGCACCACCAACCACATTTTATCTGGAGAGCAAGAGAGGTTCATTTTACAGGTCACAGCCCCAGGTTTCCAGCACTCATCAAGAACCACGATCAGCAAAAACTAGTCAAAATAAATGTGGTCACCTCACACAGACTCACTTCTGTTGCCATAGGAGCAGGTAAATAGCTCAACTTCAGCAGATTTTATCTTCAGGGAAAAACTAGTTCCACCAGAGCCTGAAACCTCCACTCTGGATCAACAAGGCTGTGTGCATCCTCAGTCATGCTGAGTTTAAGGAGCAGATTTATATAATGCAAAAAAGCAAGTCTGTTCTCTCAAATTAAGTAATTAAGCAGTGTGTGATAAGCCTAAGGAATTCTACTAGACCCTGGAGTCAACGCATGAGACTGATTTCCATGGAAAGAATCTGAAAACAAGTGAACATTACCTTTCAGGAACTGGTGTGGCAACCAAGAAGACAAGCAGATGAGAGACTTTCTTTGGAAAGGATATCCTGTTAGTTGACAGGTTAAAAAAAAGAGCTCTGACATCCACCATAGGGAAGAGAAAGTAAAGCACACTAATGCGTAAGCGCAGAAGGAAAGGAAGGACAAGTGAAATCAGCCTCCTGGACTATTTGTGAAGTCACCCAGGATGAAGCAACAAGGAGATAAAGGACTTCCTGGAAAACCTGACCATATATATCAACATGGTGCTAATTAGTTAATTAACCTATTGCACAATTAAAAAAATAAATATTTTAAAAGCCTGGGAGGAAAAGGAAGCACCAGATGACACTGCTCTTTTCAGAACAAAAAGCCTAATAAACATCAGCCTAATAAGTTTATGTCTGATCTTTGCTAACAAGTGAAATAAATACAAGGAGAGAAAAAAAGTCTCCCAAACATCTTCAGAGTGGTAACCAAAGTATGGCAAAATCATGCCACTTTCAAGAATCCTGCAAACACAGTGAGTAGCTTTAGGCACATGAGCTACACACATGAAGCCAACAGGATAACTCAGCTATCACATCACTTCTACATGCAAGTGGTGGTGTCATTTCCAACACCTCTTTTTTTTCCCATTACCAGGAACAATTTTATGAAACACTGCTCATAATATGAGCTGACAGACCTAGCTGTAAAGCTACAGCTCATTCCCAGAAGGCTATATAGAATATATTATATAGACTAGCAAGCATTTAACCCATGGAGGATGAGTATGTTTAACAGAGGGCACAATACCTTTGGTATTTTACCATCTCAAGACATTCTGCAGGGTAAATAGAGTAAAATGGCCCTGTTCGCCATTCAAATTAAATATACTTCAAGGAAAGGTAATTAATCAATCAGTGAATCAATCAATTGCATTTTACCATCAGCTACAGACAGCTGTTGGAGTGTAACAACCTCTACTGCATCCCAGCACCTGAAAGAGTCTTTCAATCAGCTGCTTCTGGGCTGGGAGTGCATCAATTGCCTTTGCTGTGAATTTGTTGTGCAGCTAAAAACCCAGATGGTTTCTCTAAACAAAAAGCAAGAAAACTAAACCTGTGTTTTTCTGATGTTTAAATATTTTTTGGCAAGTAGGCATGTTAGTTTTCGGGTCTCTTCTAATAGCTAGGATGTAATTTTTTTAGGTATCACAAGAGGATTTACTTATGACAGCAGGATATGTAATTTAAATAGCAAGAAAGCAGAGTGAAATGTCAATCTGCCCACTGTAGAGACAAAAACAATCTGTTTATCCACTCTGTTAGTGAGCAGAAGTGGAAAAATGATAGTGAACAAGAGGACAGAAATGCCAGTCAGATCCCATAGTAGCTAGGAGGTAGTCATCAAGGAAACCATTAAAACAGCCTGACAACAGTTCTTTTTTTGTACATGCATTGAATCTAGGGCTTGGTACCACAGAACACTTTAGAGGCCAAAAGTAAAAAAGGACTTTTAGAAAAGGACAAGTACATTCATTAAGACCAGGTCCACAAGGAACTGCCAGAAAGCTGAGGAAGTCCACAGACTGCTAGAATGGTGTCAGATATATACAAGACTTGTATTTTATGCTTCTGTGATCACCTGTTACAGACTATTCTCAGAGGCAGAACAGCAGATCAGATGGCCTTTGGTCTGATTGCACACAATACTTCTTATGGATCAAAGCTCTCAATTTTAGAATGATTTAAATTCTGGAAAGGTCAACTTAAAAAAAAAGGGTATTTGAAAAGCTTGAAAAGCTTGCATGCCTCCTCTGCTTCCTCTTTCAACCCTCAAAGATGTGCTCCTTAATCATTCAGTTTCCATGAAAGGTAGAAGTATTGCTGCATTAGCAATAACGAGGATTTCACCACAGCCCCTAAAGTCTGTGTTATTGCTCCCTGCCCAGGCCCCTTATCAGGCATTTCTCCTGACCCAGTCCCAAGTGTATGTTAAACATTGCCCTATATTCCATTTTTCCTCTTTGCCACATTCTTGCTAAATCACTTTGTTCGACTGCTACATCTGAGGTGAAACAGTTCTGATACTGCTCTGTAGGCTACTGTTGGCTAAACCCTTCTCCTGCCTGGGCCAGTGACAACAGGAATCTACAGGAAGACTCCTTATGGACAAAGGATTGCTCCACTGTCTGTAAACATCCTTATTTCACCCAGAATTTGCCACTTTAATTGGATTCAGCCTTACAGCTAGTCAGATCAATACATTTTTGCAGTGTAGTAGAGTAAACAATGGAACACAGTGATTCCAAGTCTGCAGCCAGACAGACTGAAGTAGCAGCACAAGTAAGTCAGAAAATCTCCTGCATTTCTCTGAGCACAGAGCAAGCTCTGAGACCAGTCATCACAGTTGTTTTTATATACAAAGTATGTGTGCACATAGACATATGGACTAATACATTCATCACTAACCCTCATTTAAGGGACCAACTATCCAAAGTCTGCTCATCACCCAGTAAATGTGCTTTAGTCAGGGGTGCCAGATGCATCCAGGACCTGCAGTGGCTTTACAGATCACTGCATGAGGATATGGCTGTAGGTTCAAAATCAATCACGAAGTTACTGTTGCAGCTTGTGATTCAGTCTTTAGTTCTCCAGACAATCCTTCCCAATCAAGATAATACACAGGTAGATTGTTTGTTTTTATCGCTCATAGTGGAGTTTGGATTCAGGTTACCTGGAAGGAAAAGAAGTTAAAGTAGTGTTAATGTCAAGTAAATAAGCCCTGGATAAAGTTTGGACTCATGCTTCACTCTCACTTTTTACTATGCACTTTGTGTTAGACCTACATTATTCTGCACTCTCTCATGGCTTTTTTTCTGCTACAGTGAAATGAAGAAACATTAAAATAAGATCAAATGCAGAGTATATTGTAGAGAAAACCACTGGAGAAGTATTTCTAGGCTTTGGCTTGTACCCAGTCCAGCTTCATTAGGTCCCAGCTGGCACTGATAAATAGTCTGGTCATGCCTTGGGTGAGAAGTTTTCCAAAGAGTGAGGTATGGAAAAAAACCCTGAAAACCCAAGGTCATCTCATTCATTTGATACCCACACACATTCTCAGTAGAGGTTTTTTTTCACATTTTGTTTCAAACATCTCTAGTGCCAGTGTTTCCACCACTGCCTTTGCAAGACAAATCCCAAGGCCTCAAGGTCTCTCACTGAAGTGGCAGAGTATGCTGCCTCCAGTTTTTTATAATCCTAGGTTTTTTCACTGCTTACTCTATGAATTTCTTCTGCTCCCAGTATCTGTACCTTTCAACGCTTGCACTTCTGTCTGGTGTCCATCATTACAGCCAGATGTTGATCTGGATGCCCCAGCATATCTGTTTCAAGCACTGTACAGAAGTGTGTTCAGAGGCTTTTGCAAGTAAGGGAGCTCATCTGAGCTCAGTAAAGCTTGCATGACTCTGGCCCAGGACAGCAGGGACTGACAGGGGCTGCCACGTGGCTTGGAATCACTCTGAACACAGGCAGGCCCCACTCATGTATTTGTACAGAAGGAAGGTACATGTGCATCTCCCAAGCACTTGGAGCCAGATGCCAGTTCAGAGTGAAAACAGAGAGTGAAAACTGCCACAGGTCATGGTGACATGCTACTGAGAAGTCTCAGTCTTGCTAAGTTTAGGGAGCATTAAACTCAAGCACTGCCTCTGCACTGGGCTTCAAGTGAATAATTTTTAACGTCACTCTCTTGCCGGAAGGGTATCTGATCAATGCTGCCCTTACCTGTAGGTGATGGGGAAGAGAAGAGCTCTCTTTTCTCCCCCTCCTTCTCTCCACTTTTTTCCACACTGCATCTTCTTGATGTTCACCTGGGAGGTTGCACTGCACCCTGCCCTCACTTCCGTGGCTGCTCTGTGTGCTACTGCCTCCTCCCCACAGCTCCCTGTAGCATTTCATTCTACCTGTCCCCCTCTGACATATCCTGCATGTTAGTGTTATCATTACTCCTATCTCCTCCCCACCCCTCTTTCCTTCCCTGTCTGTATCACATTCAAGACCCTCATGCTTTTTTTGAAATATCTGTGCTTCTCTGCTTAATTTCAACTCCCAGCCCTTTTCTTCTTGTCACTTTCTACTCTTGTCTTCTGACCTTTTTCTACATATCCCACTACAGTTAGAGCAAACATGCTCCTTTTATGTACCAAACAATGTTTCCCTCTTTCTCTCTTTAGAAAAGAAGCTGAAAATTCCAGTTACCACCCTTCCATGGTCTCACTTTGGCTGAAAAACGCTGGTGATAACCAAGCAGCTATTTTAATGCTTTTGCAATGCCCAGCATAAATTGCATTTCTTGTTGCAAGAAGCACACAAAACTGAAACACAAAATCCTTCTACTAAGGATTTTGTGCTCATGAGGAATGAAGTGGATGCATGGAGCACCTCAGGGCAGCAGACCCTTCTGAACAAGCCCACTTTTCTTCTTCCAAAGGAGAACACTAACTAAAAAGTCTGCACCTTCTGAAGGCACACAGCTTTCAGACTTTTGCAGTGTTTCCCAGAAACTGTACACAAAAGTCACTGTCTCTGCTGACCACAGTCTGCCCAGCACCAGCTTAAAATTAACAATATTCTGGTCAGGTTCAGAGCTGCTCTTATGTTCCTCAGCAGGCAACAGTGAAATCCAGTGAAATTCTGATAATTTCATGATGTGGTTTGAGAAAACCTTTTAAGACAATGTACAACTTGCCATGTGCTAGGACAACACCTCAGGGTGTTAATTCAGATACTTAGTTTGGGACATTACTTTCTATCTGGAGCCCTTGTATTTTCCAGACTCCCAATTCTGACTCATAGGAATCCTTTTCTAGCCTGTAAAAGCTGCATCAGATTTTCAGACTCCAGCACACACTTCCATCATTTCCCTTCCCAGCTCAGATTCTCTTCATCACCATTTGCTCCTACAAGACTGAATCTGACTTTTAGCCTGCTTGAATAGTGTCAACTACTCCATGAGCTACTTGGGTGTGGATCTGGTCTCTCCATGCATTTGCAAGGTGGGATGTGTCTCTGTGGTGCTAAAGAATTAATAATGACTTTGGAGGATGTGTGCACAGGCAGGCCCATGGGGCTTAAGTGTGCTGTTTAATCTTTACAAAAGCTAAGGGCAGCTATTTCAAACCGTGAAGCTCTGAATAATTGCATCCTAACCTGCCCGCATACCAAGTACCCTCTCTTTCATTTCCACTTCTTACCTCCCTGCTGTCACCCAGAATATCACAGCACCAGTTTTTACTAGTTTTGCTCAAAGTTTTGCTTAAACTTTTAAACCTAAGTCAGCCCTAAAGTTACCCAAGAACAAAGTGTCTTCTATCTTTATACTGAGGCTGGGACTCTATTCCATGGCTGTGTTTAAGAATTTTTTATTAAATCCTTTTCTGTTCCTCATGAGTCTCCATCTATCTAATGTGCCCTCTACCATCTCTGTTCACATGCCACTTTGGGACTATTAGACTAGAGAAGTGTTCTCTCACAAGAAGGTAATTTATTTAAAAAGCAACTCACAATCCATGATCTTCCTTCAGCCTTTGATGACACCAGATGGACAAAGTCTACTTACACCCTACTTCAAAAGCTATGGAGTCTCCCAGTGTCACCATGAACAGGCATTCTCAATTTGCATAAACCAAAAATACTAGCAAGGACTCGCTGGAAAGATTTATCAGGTCAGAAAAAGTACAGGGGGAAGGCTGGTGTGCTGGACCTCAGCATCTTCCCTGGACCTGTTCTCAATTCTTCCTTTCCCCTTACTGAAAGAGTTGGCAGTCTGCAGGAAGTAACAGTGGCAATAAATAAAACCTGAACATAATAGCATGGTAATGTATTTGTGGAAATGGTCTAGACCAAGCATCAGACTGTCTGGCACAGATCCACTGTTTTAGGAGGAACAGGGACATCCCTGCTGCCTGGATGGTGCAATGGCCCAGCAGGGTGCAGTGCCCCACTGTCCAGCCAAAGACATCAACCTCTCGTGCCTTAAGCTGGGCCTGATTTCATCAGGACATTGTGGGAAGGCCAGGCTGTCTGCTTTGAAACAGGTGACAGTGACTATCTCTGATATGCAAAGTGCTGATGAATCAGACATTCTCTCCTTCTGTCACTAGAGGGTAGTGCAAGCACTCAGCTCCATTCCTGGAAGTGGAAATGCCCATACATCTCCCCACAGGTCTTCACCGATTTTGCTTTTCCTGGCTCTGAGGAATGGGGTCCACCAGCACATAATGTCTGGGCTCAAGACTTACTTGGAGAGAGGATCTCTTTAGACCAGGGTTTACTTCTACCTCTCCAAATGCAGATTCTAAAATGGATCTACTACAGTCTTAAATATATTTATTAACCATTCCTTCTTATAATTCCTCTTGTGTTCATTTGGTATTTTTGAGTCTGTCCTTCATTTAGCCAGAAATATTTCCAGGAACCTAATTATTCATTTTTGTTGACCATCTCAATTCCTTGCTTTTCTTCTTGGTCCCAAAAGAACATCTTTCCATTTCACATCATGGTAACTGCAAAGCAATTCAGTCTCTCTACATCTGCATTTTGCATTCATCAGAGCACTGGCCAGACAAGTGGAGGATAAATTTTCTCCTTGCAATTAGTTTATTTTCCTAATGGCACAGGAGGTATTGACACCCAAAACAGCTCACTGAGAGGAAGACAACCAGGATGACAACCAAAGATTTACTTCAATCTCACAAAACATGTAAAATGTTGGGGAATTAGCTATGAACCCATAACCCATTAGAAATCTTTATCATTTGTGTCCTCAACTGACTGAAGCCTTTGAAGGACCTAATGAAAATATCAATCATGCATTAGCAAAGAAAGAAAAGTTGAGATCTAGTGACCTACTTCTTTGTAGCTTCTATTTTCATGACTTTCTCCTCCATTTCAGAAGGTGGCAAAGGAGCAAATTAAAAAGACTTGCACCCTTTCCTTCAATCCTTGTGCCCTCACCTCAACATAAACACATTTTCCTCTTTTCTCCACCAGGAATTTGTCACAGGAAATATACCTGCCTAAACTCTAATGAGGAAAGGAATTACACTGAAAATCTGTCTGTGGCCTGCTAGTCACTACCATAGAGAACACAGTGCTGCTGTTTATTAGGCAAATGCACTTCATGGACTGAGCACTGTTTTACACAAGGCAATGTTCACCTTTCTCTCCCTTTGCTGCTCAAAAGTATGAGAAACATCCACATGAGAAGTACCAACCTTACAGTAAGACTGCCATTAAATTGCTTCCAATTTATATTGCCTGTATCTTTTGATACAACTTCTACCCTTTGTTTTTGCTCATTTTGATTCAGAATGACAGGATCTACTCACAGGTGCCTATAGTGGGTATGCTTGTATCAATCAGCCAAGCTCAGAGCAAGGGACACAGAAAGCAGAGTATGCTGTAAAAGTTTTACCTGAGTTGCCTCCAGTGCTCCGAACACTAGCATGGCCAATGCTGAGCCTCTCATATTCCAGTTTCATGTTCCCAAGGTCTTCTCCTGAATGTCCTTCACTGGCAAAAGAATTGGCCTCGATGCTTGAGCCTGGAGAGCGCTTAGCCTTGCGACTGAAAAGCCCACTGGCAAACCGCTTCCCTTGCTTTGCATTGCTCTGTGCATCTTCCTTCTTTATGTCACGAATGGACTCTCTGGATTTGGATTTATTTTTCAGGTCCATGTGGAGCCGGGACAACAGTTTCTGGGGGCTCCGATTCAGCTTGTTCAAGTTCTCCAGAGGTGGATCTATTTCTGGGAACACTTGCTCCAATGTGACTAAGTCATTCAGGAACTGATTTAACCGTTTCTTTGACTCACTTGTTTCCTCCTTTTCCATGTTTCCCTGATGGTCTTGCCTGTGCCGTGAAGCCCAGAGCATCATATCACCACGGGTTGCCCCTGCTACTAAACCATACTTTGGGTTAATGAACTTCCGAGCCACGGTGGAGGAATGAAAGCCTGGCTTCCCAATTCCATGGAGGAATGGGTTAGAAATGCCCAGTTCCTTGTATAAATTAACTTCCTCTGAGATGGCATAGAGCTCACGAAACTCAATGTCAAACATCTCCACGTGCTGTCCTGTCAAGACTAGCAGGATGTTTCTGTCAATGTGAGATGAAGTCCATGTGAAGCTAAGAGGAGGGAACAGAACCGACATTAAATTTTGGGGTGCATACTTGACCCAGCCCACCTAAAAAACCCTAAGACACTACAGGGGAATATGTAGCATTATGCCATTTGCCCTTATATCCTTGGCCAGATTGGCCCCAATAGGTACATGACACAACATTATTGTTCTTCTTTAGACATGTAGACCAGATTTGGGAGAAAAGGTCCTGAAACTCTAAAGGACCCTTTTAAAAAGCAGCACTGAATCAACAGGAAGAGTCTCCAGACTGAAAACCTCACTGAAGAGAACTGAGTACAGGGACTGGTGGGGAGTTCTTGTAGACCCCTTCCTGGTGCAGGGTGGAACTGTCTCTAGCCCTCTGAAAAGATCTGCCAGCATGGGTATGTTCCATTCTCTGAAGAAGGGCTCTATGCCACCTTCTCTGTTGTCTCACTCCAGTTTCTACAGATGCCACACAGATTACAGAAGCTGGGATAGAAGGGGGGTGACAAGTGAAGAAGACTCTCAAGCAAAGTAATGACCATTCTTTAGATTAATGCCTTAAACAAGAGTAACCCACCTGTACGATCCAGTGGCCACCTTTTCACCATCCACCATCAGGAATCGGGATGCCAGTGTGCCTTTGATCTTCCCTGATGGCATGTAGAACCCAACTCCTGTCACAGAGCGTATGCGGACATTCTAACAGGGAGGTGAAAAGACAAAATGTCACAATAAATAGGGCAGAAAATTACATAATTTCCAGCTCCAAGTGTTAAGATGTCACTCACATTGTCTCACTACTTCTGAGACTACAGCTCATTTTGTATCAGCCACCAGAAGGGCTGCAAAGGAAAGCATAGTGCTGTAAGCCCCGTTGTCATCTCCTGTCTACACAGGTCACTCCTCTCCATCTTGGACAGTTTATAGCTGTCCAAGGGGTCAGCATCATCAGAACCCTGCCTGCTGTCTTCAGCTATTCACTTGAGCCACTGGCAAGACAATGCTTTCAGATAAGGGTCTCTACTAATGTCCTGAATAGATCAGCAAAGAAAAATTTCTGAAGATGAGGAAGGAGAATCTTTTCATAAAATGAATGGAAGTAATTAGAAAGAGAATACTTCTCCCCAAACCTCACATCTCACACCCTTTTGTCAGCAAACCTACAAGTAATGAAACAAAGCACTACCAGACACAGAAAAAAACACAAAGTTAGGGTTACATGATTTTCAACAATAGATGAGTGCCTGTGCATACTATAAGGATATATTTGCACACTGGACTGAGTGTTACTCTGCTCATGGGTCCTGGCTGCACAAGGCTGAACTCCCAAAGTGTCTAACATGAAACATTCCCCCTCTCCTCCCCCCAAATCCAAAAACATTGAATGTCAGTATAAGTTTGGAGCAAATTATCTTGTCACTCTGACACACAAATCTAGACAATTTTCCTTATTCCACCATATTTTTATGTAAGGATTCCTTAAGAATGAAAAGCTAAAAGCACTGTGAACTGGAGTCATAAATCCAGGGTTGGGAGTCAGATAGTCCCAGGCATAATTGCAGTTCTGATACTGCTCCCTGTGATGTTCTGGGAAAGTCAATTCACCTTTGTTTCATTCTTCCCCCTCTGCAGAGCAGAAAAATCAGGAGGATTTGGCTAATGCTAGCACAGCCTCAGATCCCACAAAGAGCTAAGTCCTATTACTATAAACCTCACCGACAGCTTAAATACTGATAGGCTACAGAAATCAGCATGCAGGAATGAGCGATTATAAGAATGCAGATTTCTTTCAAAAGCTGTTTTTTCTGAATACAACTCCTGCCTTTTGAAACTGCTGCTATTTCCCCAACTAGAATACAGCAGTGGAAATACAAATTCTGACTAACAGTAACTGATGATAGCTCTGTTTTGCATTCAGCTGTTGCTTGATCTGTCTGGAGTCCTGTGTGGGCATTAGCTAATTAATGCTCCCAACACTGCTGAAAGTGTTATTACCCCATTTTAAAGATGAGTAGCCTAAGACAGAAAAAGATGAAGTGGCTTGCCCAATGCCTAGCAATGAGTCATATGTATGGGATGCTGAAGACAGGTTGGGTAGAGCACAGGAGAAATGGTGCCCTTTCTAGTAATTAAAATAACATTTGAATTTGGCTGAATTATTTTTTTCCTTGCTGATTAATGTTGGATGTGGGATTTGCCAAATCATGCTTTGCTGACTGCACAAGACAAGAAGTCAGTCAACAGCTCTGACGTGATATGTACTCCTTTGAATCAAGAAGTATCAGCCTGTGTGAGCAGAAAGTTTCCCAGCATATAACAGTGTGGATCTTATTGTGCTTGTATGTTCTATCACCTTCTTTGGGTGGAAAGAAAGCACACTTGAATTTCTGCAGTAAGTGAGCTGTATGTAACACTTAGAAAGGCACAGAAGGGATAGAACTGAACAGCTGAGCACATAAACCTCCTTGAATAAAATAGGTACAGGAGTGCATTAATACATCTTGAAATGCAGAAAACAAGCAGAAAGTCATATAAACATCAAGTCACTTAACAGGTTATTTGTATACAATTTTCTGCCTTGAAGGATCTTGGAACATTTGTAGGCTTCTAAGTCAAGCTACAGAGGAAGAACAAGACTGGGTTCACGTACCAAAGACTGCACAATAACAAAAGAGGAGAGACAAATATAAATGAAGTGAGATTGCAGGCATTTTCAGACAGCACTAGAGTTACAGTAGTAACAAATATTTTGACTAGAGGACCAGTTAGCTCACCAGAGAGAAGTGACACCTCCAGATCTGTATTGTTGCAGAAGCCTGCTTAAGGTTTGTTCTGTAATATCCTGGCTTATGGGAGATGCAGTCTGCATTAAATTTCTATTTTCCTTTCCACAGACTTGCACCACTCCTCACCACAAGCAATGACTAACATCTCCCTGGCTACAACTCAATATGACTGGTAACAGTCAAGCCTGACAGAGCATCCTAATACAAATAGTAAGGAACTGGTCTTCCTTGCTTTATTGTGACACTTTTAAACCTCACTCTGAATCCACAGAAAGCTAAATAAGACCCAATTTAGAAAGTCAGTAATGCTGTGACTGACTTGACAGACCTAGGCCGTAGTGCTTACAAACTGGGGCTGAGAAGGGGAATACACAAGACAGACCCTAAAGGGAGGTGTTGTAACTGCTTCCACCAGAGAATCCTATGTGCACCTTCCCTCTTAGAACTGGGAAATCCTCTCTTTGCCCTGGACAGTTTTGGAAAGGGCATGGTTACTGACAAAATAGTGTAACTTGCAAGTATTCAGGTAGAACAGGATGGAATGCAGCTAGCTGGGACATGGTCTGCCAAGATAATTACTGAGTATTATCTATATCTTTACAAAAAGAGAGCCTTGCAAGCTCCCATCTCAGAAGGTCACAAGTAGTCTAGAAGAATACTCCAGCAGACCATTAAAAAACCAACAGCACTGCTTCACATCACATTCCGCTCCTCCCTCATCTCAGGTAGGAGTCAATGACAAAACCCATAAATTATCGAAATGAAATTACATAAGTTTCTTAGGCAGAAGCTTTTTAGACTTTCTGAAGTGAAAGGAAAAACTTCTTACATGTTAGGAAAATTAATGTAAAAATTAATGTGAAGGTGAACTTCCTGCAGATAAATCATTCCCTGGGCTTGCTTGGAACTCTAGGAGAATTCTCTGTCTTTGGGCAGGAGTGTCTGTTACTGTGGTTGGAGTTAACAGAAACATGAAGACAAAAACCACCTATCTAAAATCAGGTGAGAACATTCACCCTCAGGTCCTGCAAAAAGAGGAATTTCTGAGGGGCTATGAATTTAGTATCTATGAGAACTCTGATTCACTGTGATCTCTGTAGAACACTTTTGTGTCAACATAACAGAAGTCTGACAAACCATGTCCTGTAGGCTCAGGAAGCCATATGACTCACACACACAAGACATGCTCTTATGAACAACCCATGAATGTTCTGATGATTGAATTTAAATACATTTCTGGTGAACTCTGGCCTTCAGACAAAAATAGAGGTTTTCTCATTTCATGCTTGGAGTTGGTTAAGAACTTTTACTCTTTGTAGGGTGAGGTATGGTCTTCCTACAGCAGTTTCCCTCCCATGAGACTGTCAGCAGATCATGATACCTTGCCATCTCTACAAAAAGAATACAATAGCCAGGAATTTTGTGAAAATGTCTATCGCTGTACATAGACAAAGGGCAAAACCCAGTGTTAACTGTAAACCTCCCTGTATTAGGACTGTTGAAGTATTCACTTTGCATTGGATGAACAGGGCAACGGGACCAAAAGGGCAGAAAACACAGAACAAAATGAGTATCTGGTGGTGACAGAAAACAGAATAAACATTGTGACACTGCAGTTCACAGCAGTGCATCATCTCTCTCCCCCTGGGATCAGAACTTGTCTCTAAACCTTAGAGTTGTATCTCATGTGGCTGCAACTTCCTGAGAAAAGAAGCCATCCTCTGTCCTTGCACATGCATTCCCAAGGGAAGGTGGGCAGAAGGGCAGGAAAGAAGAGTATGCAACTCCTTTGCTGGCAAACTATGTCTGGTGAAAACTGGTAAAAATCTTCTAGAATAAAGCAAAATGGTAATTCAAAAAGGAGAAAACATTTTCCCTGTTGCTAAAAATCAGTAGAAGAAATTCAGACATCAAAGCAGATATCAGGAGAAAGACAGTAGATAAGAAATGGGTGAAAGAAAGTTTCCTCAGCAATTTCAGTATCTTCTGCAATCAAACAACATGGGACAAAATGATTCTGCTGACAAGACTGGAGGCCCAGCTTGCTTTCTTGCTTTAAATCTGGATCTTCAACCCTTGGCACATTACAGAAGAAGGGATGGAAGGAGTCCTCAAGGGGAAACCTTAACCTTCTGGAGCTTCCTGGGGTATCCAAAGCCTGTTGCCAGGGAAATCCCTACATGATGGTTTCTGCTACACTGACCCAGCAGCAGTATAGGCATGTCCAAGGTAGCTCTGGGTGAGATACTAAGAGAACATCTTCCTTGAGAGGCAAATGACTTGTTTCCCCATTCCATGAAGAATCTCCCTGGTCATTCCATAGAACCATATACAGGAATAAACTGTGTTTGCTTTAGCAAGACTAAAAAAATACCTAAGCCATACTGGAAAAAAAAGATAATAACCTTCAGGGGAATTTAAGATCCAGTATGAGATATCTGGGAAAATTTGAAGGATATCAATCTGTGGGCTGAAGCTTTGCAGAATAGTGATCAACTAGGTCAAAAGTTGTTAAAAATTTCTTCTCAGTGGACTTGCTTCTACTCAGCTTGTACTATTTTTAGCTGAAGATGTCTAAAGAAAAACATAGCACAGGCTGTCATGAAAAATGGAGTCATAGAAGGGACACAGAAACATTTTCTCCTTCTTTTGATTGCATCAGTTCAAACTGCACCTCCTTAGAGAGAGCCATACAACTAGACTGCTGCAGGACCTAGGCATTGCTGTAGCACATCACTGGGATCACTGGTTTACGAGTGTCAAGCCTGTGTAGAAGGATAAGAGGATGAGCAAGAGGGGACTGCTTTAGAGACAGAAAAAACAGACTGAAAGGAACTCACCTCTCCAATAGCAACACAGCTCTTTCTAAAATGCCAGGACATCTTTTCATTCCCTCTGTCCAGGAGTTAAAATATTGTAGTACTGAAGACATCATTGCTGTACATGATGACAGAGTAAGAAAAGTACTGGGAAACTGGTACCAGAGCAGATGGAACTACTGCTGTGATTTCACAGTTATGTACCAAAGAGACACAAGCCTAGGAGACACAATACCACTGGCACTTGAAACATGTCTGTTATAATGAGGTCTGTGTCTTGCTTTCAAAGACACCAGAGGGAAGGAACTTCCACCACTGTTTTGGAAAAAAAGGGAAAACTTCTCAGCTGGATGTCTTTTTTGATGAAACTCAGAGCAGAGTGGTAGTTCACAGGAGAACTCTTCAGATATATGCAGGTAATTTTCATCCAGATTTAAGATGGTTCCCCTAAAAGGATTAAGATGAGACTCTATAATCTTCAGAGCTTTTTGAGTTTTGGGGCTTTTTTAACTATAAATTGAGTGTTTAAGGAAAATCCACCCCTCCTCCAGGCAAAAAGCACTTTTTCCACCGCCGCTGTACAGAACAGTTGGATCACAAATAGGTGAGTCTGGCATCCCATAGGTTGTTTCCAACCCAGCAACTTTTTTCAGGATTTAGAACAAGTCTGTAGTAGCAACAGTGGCTAAAAAGATGGGGGGAAAAGGAAAGAATACAATAGTAACAGGAAATACACAAAGGATTTCAGTCTGTATGTAATGGAGTGAGATCCCTCTGAGGCTGCTTCTGCCAGCCAAGCTAGACTGACTACTCTGCTATGCTGCATGCACTATATGAAGGCACACTGTGGCCCTCAATCCCTTAAATTCTCCTTTAAGTCGTCCTAGAGGAAGACTACAAGCTCGTTCACTCCCGGATGATCACTGTTGGGAAGGAAAGTCTTGATTTTCACAGAATGTATGTGTCCTGTAAGAGGGATCCATGCAGACAACTCCAAGACGTACCTGGAACTCTAGTTTGAATTCTAGTTTGAATCCTCACATAGAAGACCTATAGCAATTTTCTCTGATAATTTTCTCCCCAAACAGGAATTTTTAGGTTGTAAGTGCCAAAAACTACACAGATCCCTGTCTTGGGTGAAAGGCAAAAAACCCAAATCTTTCCTTTTTCTTTCCTTCTGTATTATAAAGCCACTGTATTATCCCTCTGTGTTCCATCACTTTTAGTGTTGTGGTACGGAGGAAGAGATGTGTTTGCCGGTCGAAGCAAGTTCCAAGATTCACTCCAACTGCAAAAGGCCAATGACCTGCAGGAGATAATGGTTTAGTACTGAATACCTTACCCGGATCTGCAAGTCACTGAGGTCAAGGCATCTGCACATTTCCAGGAAGAGCTTGACACCCTCCTCGTCCAGATGATATAGACAGGGATCCAGCGCTTGTACGCTGCATCGACGATATCGCGGAAGATGTCCCGGTCCGTAAACACATCCATGACCACTGCAATAATCTGGAAACAAGAAGGTAGTAGACAGACAACTGAATAACTATTAGGAACTGAAAGGAAGGCCTTCCCCACTGGTGCAAAATAAAGGAGAGCACTGATACCAAATAATGGAGGAGAAGCCTTCATAGGGAGAACAAAGTACAGGGAGGTACATGCCCAAGTACTACCAGTAATTGTAATTTTCTGAGTTAATTGCTGCACTTTGGAAGGAACTTAGTAAATGTCTATGAGAGTTCTCCTTCTTCCAGATGAAACTGACTTATTTTAGCAGCCTGAGGAATGCCAAAGCCAAATACCTAGTTTTTCCTCTGTATTAAGAAACTTCCATTGTCTCTGTAAGGACTCACCTAAATGAAGAACACTGAAAACATATTGGAAAAAAAACACTGAAAACACAACTTTAACTCTTAACCTGAAGGCATCTAATGGAAGAGTGAATGTGCAGAGGAATCAGGGCTTGCATCCTCAACCATGACGCATAGTGTAGAAAATAAGAATTCTATTTTCCTTTTTTTCCCACCAAATCCCTGTGAAAAGTCTGCTCTCAGGGCTGGCTTCTCAAGCAATGATTTATTGGGCTCAAACATAAACACCTCATATTTCTCAGAAAGGGACTGGAGTGTATTCAAGATTTGGAGGCAAAATTATCATCCCCTCTCTTCGCATGTATTGTTTTTCTGGTATAAAACTAATCCTTCTTTCCAGGCATAGATTTTACATAAAACAAAAGCTTTCACTGACGTGAGAGACAAGCCTGAACATTTATAGGATGAGTAACAACAAAACCAAGAAGGTTATGGGTAACTTTAATGCTGATCTTATAGAAAGGGAGAGAAAGACAAAACATGTATCTTTTACACCATTAGAAATACCAATTAATTTTTCTGCCTGAGTTAGTCTTCTCAACATTTTAAAGTTTATCAATGGACGAAACTACTGTTTTTCTAGTCCCTCTGCATAACATCAGCTTGCCAGGTCAGAGCTGCCATGCTGACAGTATCCTGGGACTAGAGCTGTCTAAATTTTAATTTCCCAGGTGCTGGGAATCACAGCAATAAGCCCATCTGGGCTGGGGATGGCATATACAGGTGTGAATGGAGCTAAATAGGCATCTACAGGTGTGAATGGAGCTAAATACTGAATCACACTGTAGGACTTTCTTCACTTGATGCTTGGAAAAGGTGCAGCTCTCTTGCAGGAGCCCCCTAAGGAAGAGGGAATAATTCTCCTGAGACCTCTTTCCTGTGAAAAATGACCTTGAACAAATGGCTTTTGGGAAAGTGGTGCCACAGTAAACATCCCCCACTGCATCTGCTGAATCTCTGCTGAGTCCCTGCTTGTACGGCCAACAACAACCAGCACATCTGCTCTGTCAGGCTCCTTCTGTCAACAGTGCTTACACCAGCTTCCCTTTGTTAGAGAAAGAAAAAAGAGCTGACATTGTATTTATGCTCGTCATTAACATGTAAGTTCCTGATGGAGGTGAACTGTGCTGGAGCTACATCATACTAAGTCCCACAGTAACTTCTACTAGGCAGGATTTCAGGTCCTGCCTTGGTTCTCCCTTCCCAGCAGGAATGTAACAGGAATGTTACCAGAATCTCTAAAAATTAAAATACAGCGAACTTGTACCACTTTGTTTCTGAACAACCCCATATACAGGCAATTAATAAATAAAGTCATGAACAGTTCATGCATTAACTCAGGCCTGTTATGCTCCCTCTCCCCCCACACACAGTGGTATGGACGAGCTATTTAGGAGAAAGGATGCCAAATAACATTCATTTGAAGTAAGGGAATGAACAGCAGAAGCAGGAATTTCTTTTCTCTCCATCCCCACCATTTGCAATGAGTGTAACAACTGCAGAAATTACACCCTATCCTGGACAAACCATTAATTGTCTGTACCAGCTTGGCAAGGGATGTGAAGGGATCCCTTTGTGAAGGGATGGCTCCCTCCAGGCTGCGGGGCCTTGGGTCAGTCCAGGCTTCTTTCCAAGACTGGGGACGATTGAGAACAGCAGTCAAAACTTGCCATGGGCAATGCCTGTTGTTGTGTTTGCCGTCTCAAACCCTTGTCACAGCTAGGAGTGTTCCCAAGCATAGCAAGTCAGAGCATGAGTGTCTACCCCTGCAAGAGGTTTTCCCCATTTCTCTTCCAATCCTATGGATAATAAACTTATCTGTAGGGCCCATAGGTGTGCCTAGCTCTTCACAGGAATTTTAAGATTGGCAAGTTAATGCTTGCTAATCTCATTGCACCTAGGTAGCTTAATTAACATATGTTTGTAAAATACTCATGATAAGCCACCCACAGACTTGTGCCACATATTACCAGTATCTGTTTAGACCCCCTCTCAGAAAAAAACAAACTCAACAGTCCCCCACTTTCATTTGCTGACTAAAAAAGCTGCTACCTGGAGTGTTTTTTGCCAGGGTGAGCTCAGCTGAACACAATAGGCATAGTTATCTATGAAAAGGACCATTAAACACTCAAATGGCTGTTAAACATGAAACCAGCTTCGGGCTGGGAGGGGCACAGTTTGTCCAGTCAGTGAAAAAATAAAAATCTACAAAGGATTTAATTATTTCTAGGTGCCAGGCACAGCTATTGAAAGAAACAAACTTTCCCAGTTCTTGAACAGTCTCTAGAAACCTTTGTAGCAGTGCAAGGAGGAGGTGAAGTTGCACTACATCAGAGTGTAAGGAGTTTACAGCTTCTAAGTGACTGATCACACCAGTCACTGAACAGAATTACAGGGTGTGCACAATTTCTCAGAGCAGGGAGCTAAGAAGATCACCTACTAGATTAATGCCTCTCTGGAAAGTTTTCTGTGTTTCCCGGCAGATTCGGTTTGAACAAGTCTGTAAAAGTGGTGCATATAGTGTGTGCTGGCCGAGGGGAACAGGTGGAGGAGGAAATGACTGCTGAATTATAAAGCAGAAAAACCAGAAAGCTGCAAAACTAAGCACAGGAATGAAGTTTCTTACGCTGCTCTCCCCTTTACCTAAGGGGTGTGTCAGCTCTGACGGAGATCTTCTCCTGGGTGGTCTTCCCCCGGGAACTTCACCCACATCTGGGGTGGGTGACGAAAAACCTCGTGATTGCCCCACCTGTTCAAAGCAAGCTCTTGAAGCATCATGGCTGGTTTGCTTCCTTGCCAGAGATGCCCTGTCACCACCAGCAGTCATTTCCAGGAAAAGATAAATGGGAGGAGCAGCCTCATATTGTCTGCACTTTGTCTACTTGCAGCTCGGGCTGGACGGTGTTGAGACCACAAAAAACAAACTCAAAAAACACCATCCCATAACGAACACGCTGCCCTGTCTTTAACTAGGGACACCTGCACACTCCAGGCAGGGGTGGCTGTAACAGCAGTTCACGACCTGTGAACCCGGGAATGAGGCCGGGACAGGACAAGGCGAACCACAGGTATAGAACCCCACCTGAGGGGAGGTGGAGAGGGTGTGAAGATGTTTCACCCCATCACAGGCATCAGCTTCGGCAAAGCGTAACACGACTGGCAACGAGGCGCAGGGAAAGCCCTGCCTGATGGACGCCGACCATTACATGGCCAGAGCGAGGGCTCTCGCCCGCCTTGCACCCCACGCCCCGAGCTAGACCCTCGGCCCGGCTGAGGGCGGCAGGGCTGGCCCGGCCCGTCGAGGGCCGCTCCGTACCTTCTGCGCCTGCTGGATCATGTCCCGCACCACCTCCTTCAGGTGCGGCGCGCTCTCCTCCTTGCGCGGGTGCGTGAAGAGGGACACCCGGCTGATGCCCCGGTAGAACGTCTTGTCGGTCCAGCCCAAGTCCAGCGGGGGCACCTCGGTGTCCGAGCACTCGGGCCAGTAGGCCAGCGAGAGGGTCTCGCCGCCGGGCCCCCGCGCCACCTTGCCGCCCTCCCGGGGGTCGTCGTAGCCCCGCCAGCCGCCCCTCAGCTCCTGTAGCTCCCGGCCGGAGAGGAAATCGCGAAGCTGCTCCTTCCTCAGCGCCTCCCGGTACGCGGCCTCGCCGCGGGTCACCAGCGCCTCCAGGGCTCGGCGCTGCTCCTCGCTGTAGTAGAAGCGGGCCTGGGCCTCCGTCACCTTCTCGTTGACGTGCAGCTCGTCCAGCAGCAGCACCTGGGACTCCGCCATGCTGCCGGCAGCCCCAGCGCAGCGCCGGCCGGGAGCGAGGGCAGGAGGCTGCGGCAGGAGCTCGGAGAGGCAGGGCCGGGACCGCCTCACCTGGCTTGCTCGAGCCCGCCCCGACGGGTGGGGCGGCCGCTCCCCCGGGCCCCGGGGACACGGCTGTCCCTGCCGCCCGGCCCCTCTGCCAGGCTCCTGCGTGGCCCCCGGGGACGGGGCACGAGTTGCGGGGAGGACAATTTCTGTGAAAAGGAGAACAACCTGACCTAAGAGATGCGGGATGCGATGTAAGATAAAGAGCCAGGTTATGTGGCGGCCTAAACCAGCTTCGGGGGATGCAGGATAGAAATCTTTAACTAACTTGTGAAATTGTATGCTAAGAGAGAACTTGGTGCATTGAAATGGGAAAACCGCACCTCCGAGGGAAGACCCTCACCCATTGAACACATGAATTTGTAATACCCTGTGCCTTTAAACCGAGGTGGGGAAAGAGAAGGCAATAGTAGCTGAGCCAGGTAGTGATGTAGATTCATTATGCAAATATTGCCTGAATAGGATTGTATAAATATGCTTGCATATGTATGCATTGTGTATGTACGTATAAATACGCTTCCTTGCTTTGTGGATTTACCACTTTGCACCCATCTCTGCGCAGACATGAAAGAAAATACAGTATCTCAACCCTGTGTGTGGATCAGCTTCCCCGCTGGGTGAAAGAAGCCAGATTTAGGACAACATCCTGGCATGGCTGGCATCAGTGTCCTGACGGCAGTCCTTGGAGGAAAACCAGGCCTGGCCCCCAGGTGTATTTTGGGGTGCAAATGCAAAAGTCTATTTAAGACTTTTTGCCCCCCTTTTTCAAACTTGGCAGCCACCTGAGGGATGCTCATGAGGAAGAGGGGGACACAACTGGGCCAGGGAGGTAGGCAGTGCACCATGGTGGCCACAGGCAGTGGCCTGTTGGCTCCAGAGAGCTGGTAGCCAGCCCTCTCTGAATCCTCTGGCAGCTCAGCGACTCCAGAAAAGCAAGGGGTGTGGGGTAGCCAGCTTACGGAGGGGAAGATGACAGAGTGATGTGCCAGAGGCTGCCCAGCAGGCTGGTGTCAGAGCTGGGAGTAAAACAGTCTATGAATAAATAGCCACACCCATCCCACCGGAGACTGGGGGCTGTAATGTTAAAGTACGATTTTTTCGAGGTATGTGATCGTTTCTAGGGGCCCTAATCAAGATTCCAGCCCCACTGCGGATTGCACACAAAGGATAAAGAGCAGAGCTTCCCCACTGCAGTCCAGGGACAGAGCTGGCAAGGCATGAGCAAGGAAACAAGGACAAAGTCAAAGGCAGTGGTGAAATACAAACAAAGTCAAAGGCAGTGGTGAAATACAAACATTCAGAGGCATTTACAGCGCTTTACATCTGTGATTATCCCCTAAGTGCTCACATGCAGAAAAACTATAGGGGACAGAGCTTCTGAAGCTGCTCTTTGTTTCCTCTCTCTAAGTAATCACCTGCCCTCAGTGTGAGTTAGTTTAAAAAAACAAGGATCAGGTGGGCCACCACAGCTCATCCTGTGCTGTTCCTCTCCTTTAGGTAAAAGAGATACTTTTAGTATTCCAGACTGTCTTCCATAGCTTTTCCTAGCATGAAATTCACTTAAAATTTGAAATTACACTTTGCAAAGGTCTACTCCTCTGCCTATCAAGTCTCCTTTAAAAATTAATTTCCATGTAAGTTCTTTTAGCCTTATTTCTGATGGAAATGAGACTTACATGGTCATGGTGTCTGCGCCTGTCTGCCTGTCTGTCCATGTCTCTAATAAACTTTTGAGCCCACTGTCTGATTTCAAACAAGTTTGGCAGAAGTGTAATTACATCCCTACAGATTTATGAAAAATAACAGGCCTGATAGCAAAAAGAGACTCTATCACAGTCCCCAACAGTGCAAGTTACAATGTGGGTTCATGCCTTATTAGATTTCAGATATTCCATAAAATTGAGAATGCTAATAAGTGCTTGATCTGGAGGAAGAGCTTCAAATTAATTTTTTTCCATCTTAGACACCATGGTCAATCAGCCACAATATACAAATATACAGGAGATGTGACTTTCTTAGTTCCAATCCTCACTAAATTACTTGTTGGTTGTATTTTTATTTTCTGTACCAGAGGCTGCCATCAGCTCTGCTATTTCATGTGGGGCGAAATAAAATCTCTTTAATCCTGGATGCTCTGTTCATTTGTAGCTGCACAATGTAGTCTTTTGTGTTCACCTAAGGCTCCCACATGAAAGCAACAGTAGGTTCACAAATATATGTATAGTTTTGTATTTAAAAGCAAGCGAGTATTTCCCACATCCAAGTAAAGGCAGCAGAGATTATTTTCACTTTGTTGTGATGAAATGTTTAGTCCCCACCTCTCACTCTAGAAGACAAAATGTTGTTTGTGTGTTGATAGAATAAACAGGGGCAAGGAGCTTTGCAGAAGGTGAGAGAGACCCCTTCCCAAAGCAAGTACATGTCCCATGGCATCCCCACTCCCCATTCTCACATCAGTACATTCCAACCAAGTCTTTTCCTGATCTGGAGTTTTTATAAGGCCAGATGATTCAGTTCTTTTTGATTTCCCTGATCCTCCTGCTGACAGCCTCACCTCAGAGGAGTGGAAAGAGCTGTGCAAACAAACTGCCCTCTCTGCCACAGAGTCAATCCAACCCTTCAGGACTGGAGAAGAAGAAACTTGTCAGGCAGAGTGGGGAAAAGACTTGCACCTGGCCCTGCCCCTCTGGGATCAAGGAGTGAATTCCAGTTTCCATTCCAAAAGAGAGTCATTATTGTTTGGGCATAGGTTTTCCTCTCTGCCCTTAGCATTGGCTCAAGAGAAACAGGAAAAGGGAAGGCTGATTCTGAATTGTGCTGAGGCAGCTGCAAACCCACAGAGAACTATGCTGTCTGTCGCTGGGTTTGTTTTGTTCCTGGGATTACCTGCTGGAGGGGCTGCGTGTGCACGGCAGGGTTGGCTCTCTTTACTTTTCGCCTCTCTGTGGGTGTTGTCCCAGGCCAAGGCCTGCTTAAGGCCTTGCTTACTCTCTGGTCCGGTTCCAGAATGTTTTCCAAAGGATGTAAACTAACCTATCAGGAAATATTACCTCTTGTTGTAACCCTCCCCCAACCCTATTACAGTGTTTTAAATCTGTCTTCAAACACCTCCCACGGATAATCTGGTTATTTGGGCCTAATTGCTTAACTTTCCTTTGCGAGGCAGTGCAGGCTGTGCATTAGATAAAGATATGACACCTTATATTTAGCATTAATTGTGACTGCACACATCTCTCTTGCCAGTCCTTCCTATGTAATTTCAGTCCCTAAATAGCCCACCTCATGATACATTCTTTGATAAATTTCCCAGCAGTGTTTCTCATGTGGCATAAACTGCTACAAGCTCTCATAATAAACCTTTGAGTGCTCGGCTCTTTAGGAACAAAATCCTGATGCTTTCCCTCTCACCTACATCTTATTTTGCTGAAAAACAGTTACCACCTACATGCAAAAGAGGAGTAAAAACAGGGGCAGATATTAAAATACATATCATTTTGTGATACAGTGCTCAAAAACTGTATAGTAGAAGTCTTTTTGTGAAGAGTGGTATCCTCCAAAAAATACCAATACGATTTACCAAAATGTCTCTGATTCAACCATACTACCTTTTAGGTTGTTTTTTGTTTTGATTTGATTTGTTCTTTGGTTTTGGTTTTTTTTTTTTCCCATAAAAAGCAGCATCTGCTTAAAAATTAGTTGTGCAAAGACAACTAATTGTTTACGTGATGGAGATTACAAGAGAGTGTTTTCCATTTCTCACTGTGTCAGCTGCAGGTTAGTCTGAGGTGACAGGTCTTTGCTGTCCTGAAACAGAAGAGTAAATAAATAGGTGCCCGTGCCATGGTTAATATTAAACACTATACTCCTTCCTTGTGCTGGCTGGCACCACAGCAAGACTCACAAAGGCTTGGTGGAGATTGTACCTTCTTGACTCTCTTCTCTGGATCAGCATCCAGGAGTTTGTGGGGAGACTGCTACGTGCACAGCGAGCTGTGCTCCACTTGTCCCGAGTCTGAAATCCCATTTGCAAGGGCTGCCAAGCCAGCACAGGAATGGCTGCATTAGTCATGTCCAAGTACTGGCAGAGCAAAAAAAGCCTGAAACAAGGGGATTTCAGGGTGGAGAGGAAGAAGCTCCTGCCTTCCCCGTTCGCCCTCCAGCAACCCAAAGAGCTGCAGGCGGTGGCAGGCAGGTGTGTCACTTCTGCAGCAGCAGTGACAGCCTGCAATCCCGAGGATGAAGAAATGCTTTCAGAAGCTTCCTTTCTGTCACATTACACTGCCTCAGGGAGAAAACCTAGCTGCTGAACTGGAGAATTGCCGCAAATGAGTTGAGTCGAGAGCTTCTGGCCTCCCACTCACATGTTTCCATGTGAGAGTAAATAGGTAAGAGAGTCCTCTGAAGAGAGCAGAAAGGAACAACTGCGTTCACAGGCTCATGTCTTGCAGCGAGGTATTTGCTGACTGAGCACGCACAGAAAGACCTTTAGCTGTTTTCCCTGTCTGCTTCTCTTCATGGGACAGCACTTTTTAAGCAGTTTCCTGTAAGAAATAGTGCTGACCCTGGTCTCTTGCTCTTTCAACACCCATACAGGCAGGGATTCAAACTGAGTGCAATTCAGCTGAGCTACCCTGAGGGGCCTTGGCCAAGTCATCTGCTGTCCCTCAGCTCCCATTCTCTAAAATTAGGAAAATACTACTCTACTTCACAGGGCTGGTATAGAGAAGAGCTAAAAAATGAGACCTCAAACCAATGTCACCTGCATTTTCTTTGGTTTCCCCTGCAGGAGGTGGGGGGAAGAAATTAAGAAATACAGCTGTAGAGTCCCTTTGCAGATGAGCCAAATCCTGAATGGAAGCTCTGGCTAAAGAAAACAGTGAGGAACCAGCAATGCAGCCTCTGAATAAGATGCTTAATTGCAGCTATAATTAAGTAGCACTCAAATCACGGTGTGCTTTATAGACAAAGGAACACCAGGAATGGGGACACTGAAAAATTAAGACAACAACAAGTCTGCAGCATTGTGCACTTATTTGTGTACTGGCCACCTGTGAGTGTGCATTGCTATCAGCTCTCTGAGAAAGAAAATGCTCAGGTGAGAGGGAACAGGAGGAGGAATGGAGCAGAGCAGGAAGTCTGGGGTGGGTGTCCCAGGCAGAGACTGGAGGGAGGAGCAGCAGACTGGCAGGAAGTGATTA
Source organism: Molothrus ater (assembly GCF_012460135.2). Classification (NCBI taxonomy): domain Eukaryota; kingdom Metazoa; phylum Chordata; class Aves; order Passeriformes; family Icteridae; genus Molothrus; species Molothrus ater. Next base: position 49,676,273 of record NC_050482.2, read on the forward strand.
ATGGGACTATCCAGGTACTGTGGTGCAGACCTCCAGCCAGTGCAGCAACAACAAGTGGGAGATGGAGTTATGTGCTGATGATGAGACATGGCAAAGTTATAACCCAAGTGGTGGGGAAGAGGGAGTCAGTAGAGGGGATGCAAGAGAGACATGAAGTGTTCAAGAATGAACAAACTTATTTGAAAAGCTGCATATTCAGTGGAGGAAAGGAAAGTAGTTGGAAGCAGAGAAGAGGCTCTGGTATCTACAAAGTTTTAGATATCCCAGAGGATGGCTAAGAACAGCCATGGCAAAATAGGAAACTGTTTCTCATAAGGAGGGGGAAAGAATATAACTGTGAGGCTTGACTAGGGGGGAGAGAAATTAGAAGCTGGCCCTAAAAATACAAAAATGAATAGTTGGGAAGCAGTTTGGCCCCCACAAAAAATGCAAAACTGTGTGAAGGGAGGGGCATAGGAAGGAAAAAGGGAACTCTCTGAGCAGAGATGCAGGAGGCTGAAGCGTAGGCTTAGACCTGGAGATGAAACAAGTTGATCTGTGATTCATGAACATAAAGAAAGATACGGGAGATTTTCAGATGTGGTAGAAGTGTGTTAATTTGGTTTTGAAGATGTCCTTTACTGATCAGCATATATGGGACTCGGATGTGTATTTAGCTTAAAAACATCCAAAGAAGCAGTGCAAAGGAGAAATCAGCTGCTCATGACCTTATCAGAAGCACTACTAGCTCCAGAAGATCCCTGCCTCTCACTTGCCAGTGCTTTTGTCCAGCAGTGCCACAGTGCAGGCAGGATTGAGTGGGTGCAAGTGACTCTCGTGAGTCAGAGAAGGCAAATAAAAGGAGCCGACCAAACCTCCCTCTGGAAAGGCCGTTTCCAGACAGACATGTTGGAGGTGTGAAAGTAAAACTTCACAGGAATTCATGTTCAAAAGTAATTTGCCTTTCCTTTTTCTTTATAAATGCTGAAGTAAGGTCATAGAAAAAGAACCAGGTGACATTCCCTGCCCCGTTCCAGCTGCTCTTTGTGGCCAAAGCAGCATGTGGCTTGGCTGAGACGCTGCATAGCAGAATTTGTCCCAGGCCATAGCATCCCTCCAAGCAGGGGCACACCCTGGGCACCCCAAAGCCACACACGGGGAAACCAACAGAGCACCTTTGTTTTGATACTGGAGACATTTCTGCTTGGACTTCAGTAGGGAAGAACTTCTCAGCTAACTGACCAGAGGCATGGTGATGGTCCTGATCCTGAGAAAATGTCACAGGAATAGTGACCTGGACAATCCCTCCCTGGGTCTATGGACACCTGAATTCAGGCTTAGAATATCATATTTTCAGATCAGCATTGGCAACATGATGTGGTTCTGAATTCTTCCAAAAGCAAAACCCAAATGCATAATGCACTCATGTTCCTCCAGTGCCTGGTTTTAGATCCATTTCTTTTGCAACTCAATTAATCAAGATTTTGCTGCTCATTTTAAAATAAATGGCATTTCTCTCAGGAAGGTTTATAGCTTTCAGTCTTAGAGGTTTAAAAATACTCAGATGGATTCTGAGCTAATCCAGATTCATAAACCATTCTCATCTGTTAATACCTGAACACTTTGATCATCATATTTAAGAGACTTTTTTTTTTTGGCAGAGGGGTATTTTTCAGACAGATTGTCCCCCAGTACTCTTTATTTCAAGCTTGTGACAGGTTACTGTGCTGCACCCTCATGCAAAACACATAGGAGAAGGGGAGAAGGAGGAGAAGCTGCCGCAGAAATAAGCCACAGCTCTAAGTTTATCCATATTCCTGTCCCCCCTTCTCCTGATGATGAAGAATCCTTATCTCTCCCCTTGTCTTTAGCTTATCTACTCACCTGTTTCCTATTTGCCCTGTCATACTTCAGTGGGATCTTTAAAAATTCTTCCCTTGAGAGTGACCCTGGGCATTTTTCCTTTTACTCTTCCAGCATGGCTGGCTCAGGAACAGGTTTCTGCTTGCCAGACCCCCACACCTTCTTCCCACCCTCCTGTACTTATATTCTTCTACTGGAGAAGCAGCTGCATCCCCTGGGGAAGAGTGCAACCTGTGGAAGATCCCCTACCAGAGCATCTCTGCTCTGACAATCAGAATGAGAGAGTCCAGTCTTCATGGCTCTAATTCCACTTAGTTGAGGCTGCCAATTAGTGCAGGAAGCAATGACTGGATTTATTTTTCCCCTCATGCTGACAATTGACCTAAGTCACGGTAAATGCTGTGACTAGACAAAATATGTTCTTGGAAAGGACTGCCAATAATGGTTTAGAATTTTGCATATCTCACAAGCATTTAATTTATCCCCAGTCCTCCTGGAAATCACATATAGGATGTAGTGGGGTCACTTCATGAGCTCAGGTAAGGAAATTACTTGTGATCCTCTTTCAACACTTCAGAGCAATGTGAAAATTAAATCACAGCTCAGCAATCACTCATGCCAGTGCTCGGGGTAACACTGACAAGCCATGTGTGGGATGTACTGGTGGCCTTGGTCACCAGGTAGCACAGTGGCTCTCCAGCTTCTGAAGGCCATTAACTGCAGCAAGGCTCTTGTGAGCTTGGGGATAAATCTACCGCAGCTGCCTCTACAACATTCCAGCCTCTGTGTACCACCTCCAGGAAGATACAGCTGGCACCCAACACTGCGGAACGAGAAGCTCCATGTGTAAATCCCAGCATGAGGACTCGGTAGCCTGACACTTAGGATGAGAAACATCCTGCTCTGGGAGTCCATGCTGCTCTCCACTGCTATGGAGCTACACAGCAGTGCTGGGAAATTAATTCACTCATCTGGAAGATAGAGAAGTTGGATTGGGTTGTTTGTCTGCAGCACTAGGTAACTTTTGTGAACACTGCCTTGGCAAATTAGTTAGATCAGGGTGAGTCCCTGCCTTCATCTCCTCATGAGCCTGCCATTCCCTTTTGTTCTGAGCTCATCTGTGTTTGGAAGGTGAATACATGATGACCTTTAGAACTAGGAGCTTTTACAGTTTGCATAACACTGCAGATACATATGCCATGATAATATATAAGTTAGAGCAATTATGGAATAAATCCTTGCCCCAAAGAGATACCCTGATGGATAGGGTGGAGCATGTTGCCAGACATAAAGTACAGCTCAACCAGAGAAGCCATATTTTATTTTTGGCTGCAAACACCCAGATTTTTCAAGAGGACTGAAGAAAGCCTAGCCAACATGAGCATGCTCCAAGGGAAAGCTGAAGGAAGTCAGAAAGCCAGAGGGAATGAGAAAGCAAGCAAAGGAGGTGTTTTACCACTGTGTCAGGGTGAGGCCCAAAGATAGGAGTTGAAAGAGGTGATGAGAAATGCCATGCTGGCTTAAAGGAAGTCATGGAGAAGGAAGAGAGGCTTTGAGTGTGATACCCACAACTCTGCCATTGTCCTGCTAGGCCTCCTTTGGCAAATAACTTCACCCCCATCTAACTTCCCTCCTCCTGTTTGTACATCATGGCACTCTGACTTGCAAATTTTTTGGAGTAAGACTATAATTTCTACAGGTACAGGAAGTGCCTAGTGCAAATAGGCTCTGAACTCAGATGGTGCATCTCTGTGGTAAAGGACAGGAAAATCCAATAGAAGATGCAAAACTGTTGCATGGGCTTGGACACAGGCAGGGCACCAACAGCCTGTGCTGTGGGATGAAGGAGAACAGGATGCTGGAGCAGAGAGGGCAGCACCAACCACTGAGAGCACAGCTTGCTTGTGGCAGTGGGATAAGTGAAAGAGCAATGAGGAGAAAGAAATGTTAATATCATGGTATGTGGGTGGAGGTGGGGAAGAAGCAGGCATTGGTTCGGTAGAAAAGGCAGGTGCTATTTTAGTCAGACTGTGTTAATTTCAGCTCTGATGTAACTGAATTTACGTCAATTTCAGTCAGTTGAATTACACAAAAGATTAATTTAGGCCAGTGAGTTGAGGTAAGAGTGATTCAGCCCAAAAAAGGTTTTGGGCTGCAAGGAAGAGATATGAAGCAAGGTGAAGAACTGGAGCCATCCTGGATTTGGAGATGTTGAAGTAGGGAGAGTGGGGGTGAGAGAGGGCAAACCAGAGGGTGCTAAAACAAACAGGCCACAGGACTCTGCAAGGATGTTTGCCAATGATTTTCATCGCAGCCTAGGACAATTTGCAAAAAAATCCAGTCTGCTCCCTGAACTCTGTGTATGTTGGTTATTCCCACCTGACTCTTCTCATGGTCCACCTCCTCTTGCTACTCCTCTGGGCAGCCTGCACATCAACGTACCATACTCAGAGTGTTCATAACAATTAAGCTTTTGTCTTATTATTTTGGTTTAATCAAAAAACTTTCCAGGTTTGACCTGAAGAACACTTTGGACCAGGGGTTCATAGGGCAACAGCTGCATTTAGCAGTCAGAGTGGCTCTGATTCACTTGCAGTGCAGCTTCACTGGAGTTGATGGAAATGAACTTGTTCCATTAATTCTCCAGAGACAGCATGAAAGCCAGATGAAACCAGACAGGGCCATTCTCACGCTGACAGATGCATCCACACCTTAACTCTTAACAGCCTGCCCATGGAACACATGCAAAAAGCATCTGAAATACTTGGCACCGTCTTCTAGATTTGCAAAGAAGTGCCTCTCAACAACCCATAGGAAATAAAAGAATTATGTCATTACACTAAACAAAATGAAAACAAAAAATAATTAAGCACATCTTTTGCTTCTTTCCCATTTCACTAAATCTCTTTCCCTGCATATGCTTTTCATCTATTGTTTCTGATGCCTCTTAAATTGGTCTTTACTTTCTCATAATTCCATGTACTGAGAAAATGTAACACCCATGAATCCCTGAGGTTTCTTTCCTTTCCTCTGTCCTAATTTCCCCTAGCTTTTATTTTCCCTTTCATTTTTTTACATTTTTGTTCTTTGAAATCATGATCTTCAATTGCATTTCATTTTCATTCTCTTCCTCTCTAGCTTGCTCACATTTTCATTCCTCTGTTCCCTTGTCCCTTGTTCAGCATTAGATTTAGTTGAGAGAAGAAAGCCAGTCAGTTCTCAGGTTAAAGAGGAACTTCAACCATTTCTTTGACGCATACCCCAAACTTGGTTCCACCAGTTTTCCACCTTCCACAAATACTCAGTACTGCACAAGAAATAAAGACCTACAAAGTGCTTTCAACTCATATTCAATCACCATAGTAAATACAAACTCTCTTCTGTAATATTCAATCATTATATTTAGTCCTAATATCATGCTTTTCATCTGCAAACACCCACACAAGCATTGGTTAATTTGTCCTCACAGCAGCCCTGACAGGTTGGTAATTACCTGTTATTATCTCCGTTTTACACATAAGGAAACTCTGGGTGAAATGATGAAATTCCTAACAAGAACATATACCCACGAATCTAAGCAGGCACTAACTGAATCTTCTACAGACACACACATACACATAGCTGTCCCCACACATTTTAGTGTACACTGAAAATTAGGGACCAACAAGCTCAGTGTAGGACAGGAGAGAGATGCTTGCTCAGCATATTATACACAAGAAAAGGAAATTCTCAGACCCTGAGATTGCCCTGGACAGCAGAGGAGAGGTGCTGGAAGCAAACTGCCAGCTCTCCACAGCATACTTTGTATTTTCTGGGCAGCATTTCATGACCTCCCATTCCTCACCTCACATTTGCAGGTGAGCAAATGCGCAAGGTGAGCTCCTCCTTGCCTCCAGGCACCACCAAGGTTTGATTTCATGTTTCCAGTTTCACCACTGGTGACTGCCCTCGTGTTTATCAACACTTGTTTCTGACAAGAAGTTGGGAAAACACTGTCATCCAAAACCCCCAAGTGAGCTCCTGACCTGTTTGAATGCTAATGATCTCTTAGTGCTGTATCCCACTCATTCTACTGCCTATCAAGCTGGCAGGATGGGAAGATAAGAAATCTTCTGGACCACAGGCAGCATTCTGCACACACAGGCCCATAGAAATAGGGAAGAAACATTAGTGGGGGAGTCAGAGAAGGAAAATGAAGATGTGAGTAATTACCTTTGGTCCAGGATGTCAGCCGCCCACAGCAGAGTATCCTGTGTGCAGCACCTCCCCTCCACCACAGGGACAGGAGGCTCTGTTCCCATCCCACGTGCTGCTCTCCCCACAGCAGCCCTTGCACTGCAGAGGCTCCAGGGACACTGCAGGGCCAGCAGAGCCCATTTCAGAGGGTCAGATGCTCAGGTGCAGTCAGACATTGAAGTCCCACTTATGCAAGGCAGTTCCACTGCAAATATTAAGCATTAGATGCCATTAATGGGCATGAGATGCCATTAATATAAATATATTTGATGTGGAAAATAAAGACCTGTGTAAGGATTTGGACTTTGTGACTTCTTGTTTCATTGCCCTCCATTCAGTGTGACACTGAGGCTCTCATGGATTTGAAGTCATTGTTCAATGAAAAATACCCTCTTCCCTTCCCCTTTTAGTTTCTGTCTCATTTTCTGAACCTGTCACAGCCTCTCTCAGCACAGAGATGTCCAGGGAATTGATTCCATGCTGTCTTCCTTTCACCCCTGATGTTTTGGGTATGACTAGGGACAAAGCCATAGGACAGAGTTTGCCAAGATTAACATACATTGCTTATTCCATAAAAACTTACTCAAGGCCCCTGTATTCCCTATATCAATTTAAATGTTCTTTCTCAAGTCTGTATCATTGCTAGTGTTACTCCTATTCCAAATCTTCTTAAAATCCTTTACTGTTATAAGGTTTCCAGTCAGGGTTATGTCTTTGATGTATTTGGTTTTCTCTGTCAGTTTTCTGCATTTTCTAATTAGGATCCTTTATTTTTTTTTCGCCCCAGTTGACATATTTTAAATTTTAATTTCAAATTGCTGCCTGAGCTCTGCCACTAAGCCAGCACAGGCTGCTGCTTCCTAAAACTTAGACAATGACACCAAGGCTGAAACCTCACAAAGTTCTGCCAAAGCTGCTGACTCTGGATTCCTGCATCTCATGGGTTCTCTCTGCTTCATCCTTTATTAATTGGGATCAAGCATTCATACCTCAGGAGTGACCTGAGTGACTTCCAGGCTAGTTTAAGACCTAAGCATCTGTGCAGATGTTGAGGGGAGGCCAGCCCTGTATTGCCAACTACAAGCTGACAAGGTGGGACAAAATGATTGTTCCTGGTAAGAATTGTGGTCCTACAGTTGTGCTATTCCTGTTGACTTGCCTGTACACCTCTTATCACCAGCTGGAAGCTGCAAGAGCTCTGAGGCACAGGCACAGTGCCAGCACTACAGGGCCTTGGCCTGGACTTAGCATTCCCAAGTGCTTACAGCAACTTGGAAACAGTAAGAAAAAATAGTAAAATAATGCTTGCAAAACTCAAAAAATAAAACAAAACCCCCACACACACAAAAGAGAGAGAACACTCATGTCCATGGTAGGTGTAAGAAAATGGAAAGCAAATCTACAAATTTACCTACTTTTGAGAAAGGAAGTGATGGGGATGGTGGACTTCAGGAACATTGTACAACGAATTTAAGAACCAAATGAAGGATTTAAGCTGTGGATGCAGGATGAAGATATCAGAATCTACAGTGATGAAGACAAGAGGTCCCAGCTGATGTGGCAGTGAGAAGGGACACAGAGGCTGAGCTGAGCCAGTCTGGCCTTGTCCACACAAGGAACAAACATCCTACGAGAAAGAGGACAGCCACTCATGAACCTGAGTTTTAAACCATGCTCAAAGTAACAGGGTGGTCAACACAAAGGTGAATTTCTCATACACAAAAGACAGCTGCATTAAATGAAATGTAACGAAATTAAATTAAAGGAGATCTCAAGATTTCATTTTCTTTCATGAAATGAAAATTCAATGAAATGAACTGAAAATGAAAAATGAAATGAAATCAAACATCAAAGATGAAATGAAATGAAACATCAAAAAATGAAGCGAACTGAAATGAAACTTCATGGGATAAAAGGAAAAGAAATTAAATGACAAAACAAAAGGAAATGTAACAAAATTAAATCAAATGAAATTTGTCATTTTATTTCCTTTTAGAAAATAAAATCTCAAGATTTTATTTAATTTCATTTTGTTACATTTCCTTTTTAAATTTTTTCATTTCATTTTTTTTGCCTTTTCATTTATTTTCATGATATACATTAAATTTAATTTCATTCCTCGATTTGTAATTGCCTTTATTTTTTCTTTTTTGTATTTTAAAATTCTATTTAATTTCCTTTTATTAAATAAAGTTTCATTTTATTTCATTCCTTGCTTTGTCATTTCACAAAAGAAAATTAAATCTTGAGACTTCATTTAATTGCATTTCCTTATTTTTAATTTTCTTTCAATCAATTTGAATTAATTTCCTTCCTTTAAGTTATATTTTGTCTTCATTCCTTGATATCCTTTTCATTCCTTGAATGACGATTCATCTCATGAAAGGAAATGTCTAGATTCTTACCATTCACTTAATTTCATTCCTTGAAGTTTTATTTCACTTAATTCCTTGATTTTTGATTTAATTTCATTCAGTGACATTGCATTTATTTTAATTTCATCTCACTGCTTGATTTTTCATTTCGTTTCTCAGAAATGCAAACCGCCCATTTTTTGTGTCTTGGAGCCCTACCTCTTATTTTTGGAGCCCTAAATTCCAGGTGTTCGTGTCTGGTGTTCCAGCGTTTGTGAAACGCCTGTGCTCTACAAGGGGTGCACATTTTAAATGAGAATTTGCAGCTATTATTGTGGTCATCTGACGCTGAGGATTTAAACTGGTGAGCCCTGGCGCGCTTTGCAGCCTGACAAACGTGACCGAGAGCTGCACCCCATCCAGAGAGAGAAGCAGCAGCACAGCGAGTGGCTCTGATAATTCAGCGATTTCACAGGGCAGCGAGGTGCCTCTCGCTTTTATTCCTCTACTCCTGAAAACCCTTGAGTATGTTCCATTCTCCTCGGAGTGAATGTTGAGCATAGCTTGAATGACTGAGAGTTTGACTACAGTCAAATTATTTCGTAAAAATAAAAAACCCAAACCAACCCAAAATTCCTACAACTGCTAAGTGGAGCTTCTGTAAGCTTCCATGGAGGAGAGGCGCTGCCTGCAGCACGGTCTGAGCTCTCTCCCGCTTTCCTGCCTGCACTCCGATCCCCCAGACGACCTTTAAAGAAAGGATCCCCATCTCATGTGAAAGCTGTCTGGCCACCTCACTGCCAGGGAAGCTTTCCTTTTGCTGAGTCCGCAGCCGAGGAGGAGGTGATCTAAGAGCTCCTGCTGCCAGGACGGGGAGGCTGCGCCTTCCCCTTTCCCCTCCGGGCTGTGCATTCCCACTGCTCGCCCTGCGCTGGCTCCGGACCTCCTTGTGCAGCCTTCGGTGAGCTGACTCAACTCCTGATCCCGGCAAATCCCAGCGGATGCCTCTGTGCAGGGCGGCAGCGAGCTGCAGCGCTGACTCACCCGCTCTGATGAAATCACGGCCATTGTTATTAGCAGCCCATCTCGGTCCGATAAAGCGCAAGCAGCTGCCCTCGCAACAGCGAGCTCAGATCGACTCACTCTCTACAGAGAGCTGAGTGTCTGCTGCCGCACACTGCTCTTGTTCGCACCTCTGCCAGGTGAGCGCGGAGAGCTGCTAATGCAGAACGAGCTACACGCCCACTCTGCTCCGATCAAAGTCACTCTCGAAGGGGCAGAGCAAAGGGCAGTTTCCCAAACCCTTAGTCCTGGTAGTAAACTTGCAGTTGATTTTTTTCCTACATAAATTTTGATGAGAAAAACAAAAACCAAACCAAACAGAAAACCCCCACAACAACCAAATTTAAAAAAACCCATGTTGGTGCAGTCTGCTTCTAATTCAGCATTTCACAACCAAACCTTTGGTATGCTGCAAAAAACATCAACATCATCCCCCCACACAACAACAACACCAGCAACAAAACTCTGGCAGAAAACATTCAGTCACAAGAAAGGGCACCAGGCACTGATTCCTGCTGTATGTTATTACCAGTTGGTACTGCAGTAGTACTCATCTTGGAATTTGACCAGGAAAAGGGACTGGTTAGTAGCACAAGGAAATTATGACACGTTCAGTACAGCACAGTCATAGAAGATACCTTCTCTCCTGATCTAGAGGTCATTTGCAATGTATCTCATATTTTTCCTGGATTTTCCTTTTTTTTTTTTCCTTTTCTGTGGCTGGATATAGAACCACAGAATTCATAGATGTGCATGAATCACAGACAGCACTGAAAGGTTTCAGAAGCACCACTTAAACAGAAACTCAAACTTCAGTCATTGTCTCAGGACACTGTCATCATTTTATAGCTTCAAAGTGCACAGTAGTAGATGCACATCCTAAACTGCTTTTTCTTCCCCATTTTTACTGTTGTTTTTGTTTGTGACAAACTCAACATGCTGTATCTTTCACAAATCCTGGTGGAAATGAGCCTACTTGGACTAGCGGGAGAAGCCACAAGAGGCCTACAGATCTTCTAATTTGTTTCTTCTTCCTCCCTTTGTTGCCTGGGCTAATTTTATTTCTGCATGTCTACAAGGATTCCTGCACGCCTGCCATTTGTGAAATTTTGCATTTTCATGATGGCAGGCTGGACATGGGCCAAGCACCTCTCACTTGCACAATAGCAGCGGACAATGTGCTTTGAATTTTCTCTGCACGCAAAGGTCAGTGACCCTTCCTCATTCACTTGCCTGTTTCCCTGCTACCCTGGAGCTCACAGATAAGTCATTGGCTGTTTTCTGCTGGCAGTTCTGCTTATATAAGAAACTTCTTTTGCATTTGATGCCAATTAAGGCTCATGAGTTCTGTCACATGAAAGTTGCCTCTAAAAAATTGGAGAAATTGGCAATGCTCTGCCCTCTTCTTCAGGGCTGTTAAAGGCTTTATCATGCACTCAGTTCATGGTTCCCCACTGAAATGCAAAGTTTTCAGCAGCAACGACAGGCTGGGTGTCAGAAGCTCTTTAGCTCATGCCTGTGTTTTAGCCAGTAAATGTAACTGCCTGGATCACCTAGGGAACACTAATGGTTTTGACTGACCTCCATGGGGTTTCATCTAAAAGCACCTGAGCCAATCGCTTTGAACAAATATTTGAAATGAGATGTCTGCAGAGCACTTTCTCTCAGCACAGAGGCACAAGCTGGGCCCAGGAAGGGCAGCAAGGTGATGGGCTGCAGCTGCAAGGAGGTGCATGAAGACTTCTGGGGCTGCACTGGGCAGGGATGGGCAACATTGCCAAACACTTCTCACACCAGTGTGGTGTAACCAGGCTCCTGGGCAAAGATCTGCAGAACAAGAGTCTGAGCAGAGCCCTAGTCCAGATGGCCACAGTTCTGTCCCACCAGACATCCTTGTTGTCCCTGTGATGTGACACCAGCATTGACTAAAGACCTGCTGCTTCCCAGCTGGGGTAGGGGTCACCCTTCCCCTGGCTGCTGGACTACACCTGCTGTGCCATTGCTCCTGCAGTGCAAAATGTCCCAGCTGATGGCACACTGCTGTTCAAGGCTGCTCAAGCCATGTAGTCCTGGCTGCTGGATCTTTTGCTTGTGACATCCTTGGTTACTCTCCACGAGGGCTGAAGGTAAAAGGGCCTTTCTAGAGCCTGCAGCATTGGGATCCTGTTGCAGAGGAAGGATGAGAGGTGCTGCTAAATAGGAAAATATCAGTAACAGGTGGCTGTTGTGAGAAGCTTCAAATTTCCTGCACAGCCCACTGAAACCTCCATTTAAAAAACAACAACCACCGCCCACGGACTTGTTTTCCTGGCACAAGAGGCTGGAACAGCAGCCTGAGCAGGTGCTGACTTGGTAGGTCATCTCCCTGGTGGCTCCTACCTGTAAGCAGTCCAATGGGAACCAGCCCTGACCCCATGGTTTCTCCAGTGAGCACGGCTGCTACAGCAAACATGTACACCAAGGCAGAGAGACCTCTCTTTTGTGGCACAGAAAACTGCCTGCACATCTTTCACATCAAAAGAAATTTCCATTTACTCTTTTTATCTCAGCCTTATTAATCACATAGACGTTTCCAACAAAATATTTGCAGCAGAACATAGGCAAAAAGTTCATTCAGACAGGAGCACAGCTAAGCTGTGCTCATCAAACTTATTTTACCATGTACAAGTCCAGCTTCCTCTGTTTCATTTGCTATGTTTGCCTTCCCACATACTTTTCCTACTTTTATCTCAGTTTACATTTTCTTCTCTCATGAACTGTCTTTCTTGCTTAAGAAAAATAACAAACAAAATACTCTTCTGGTTTTCCTCTTTATCCCTTCCCATTTTGGTTTCACAGTGGACTCTCTTGGGATATGTTCCAGACAGAGGTTTGGTTCTTTCCAAAACACTGGCAAATGTCAGGTAAGGTCAGAGCAGCACTGTCACCTTAAGGCTCCAGTCCCAGGTTGCTAATATGTGCCTCTTGCATGAGCAATAGACTCTGAGGTGTGAATGAATCACCACAGTATTAATAAGGATTGTGCTACAATTAAAACCTGTTGGAAGAAAGCGCAGGAAGGTTGGCAGGGTATGTGGCTAGAAGAGAGGAGTGTCTCTCCTTATGAAGTGGCCTGATCTGTGAGAGAGAGAATTTCATGGGAAGAAAATAGCGTGGGACATAGAAAATGTCTCCATCCTAGAGCCCCTTCTATCATTCCAAAATTCCCCACTTTGCCCTTGTATCTGGAGTCTTCACTGATTTGGGAATAGCCACAATCCTTAGCATTGCTCTTTTTCTGGGAGAAAAATGACTTTTACTGTGGGAGGGTACAGAAATGCAGGCTGACCCCTGTGCCTCCCAGCTCCTGCCATGTGCAGTACCTGCAGGCAGCACTGCAAGGCCAAAAGCAGAGGCAAGAGAGACTGGGCAAGGCAGCCCTGAGCTTGGCCCCTGCACAGGGCAGCAGAGCAAGGCCCTGGTGGAGTTATCACAGATGCCATGAGGCTGTCACCTCCTGGTAATTTTGCTGTCATTAGGTGCTGCTCATAATGAGAAATCCTGATTTTACTGTGGTTCTGGTATGCTGTCCATAATTAGTGTGCAGTCCTTTAATACTAATTACCTTAGGTATTAGTTCCTTAAACATCAATTCAAAAAATCACATGAAAATTTACCTCTTCCTCAAATGAGTCATGAGTTAACACAGGGGTACTTGCAAGGCACTACTTAGACTTGCTTAATTAGTTAATCTCTGTAAAGGGGTTTCAAATGCATGAAGAGCTATCAAACTGCTAAGTGCATTATCTTCAATTAATTTTATGCAACTACATCTTCACTACCAAGAGGGTCTTTAGAGTGCTGAGGAAAGGAAAAAGAGACATTGCTTCTAATTTTAAAAGTAACTAATACAGAAAATTGAAAGATGATTTGACATGATGGGAATAATTGTGAATACACCATTTCTTTTGTTTCAGCCAGATCTGAATATGAAAGATTCATCATTTTTATCCCTCCTTTGCCTTTGTTAGTCTCTGGTTTCTTGGTTCCATCTCCTCTTGGCCTTAATGCTCTCCCTCTCCCTCACTGAGTGTTAACCCTCTCTCTTCCAAATTTATTACTACCTTACTTCCAAATTTATTACTGCCTGGAGTCCTGAGCTTACACCCTCATACAAATGGTAAGGGATCTTGTTTCAAAAGAAGCCTCATGGACTTCCCTTCAGAAGAAGACACTAAAGGGCCAGAGCAGAGCTCCTGCAAGAGAACAGGGCCACATCCAGCCCAGGCAGCCATATTCCCTGGACCACTGTGGTAGCCAGTAAGTTCTGAGTCTTTCAAAGTTTTCTATTCTCTATAGAGTTTATATGCCTTGTTAAATATTCTCATTTTACTTCACCCATTAACAATCTGCTTTTGGTGGAGTTCTCTCAAAATGGGTTCTTTGTGCTAACACTCTGTCTAGCTGGCAGCTTTATTCAGGCCAGCTACATTGAATTGGCCTTCCCCAAGAACCTATTTCCTGGGTTCTTTTTCTTCCACTGAGACTAACAAAAGGTAAGAACTTTTTTTTGTTGTTGTTGCTGAGTCTGATTTGTGCTTAGAGGTTTTCACTTGCCTATTCTTTCTTTTTCAATAATGATTAATCATCACTTCTCCTTGCTGACTGCTGAGGTCCCACGTGTGAAAAATTCAGGCAGCTTGTTTCATATCAACACGCCTGAGCAGTGGTTATGCAGTAGAGTCCCCATCACAGGGTTTGTGAAGGGGACATGTAATGTGCATTTGCAATAAATTTCTATCACATCTGGGCATTCACTTAGCAGTTATTTGAAAACTTAATTTAATTAATTAATTTACCTTATTTTATCCAAAAGAAACTGGAATAGAGAATAGACTATTAGATGGCTACAGCTTTATTCTCTGCATACTGTAAAATAACAGCTTAACCTGTTGGATGGGACATTTCTCTAGTGAGCCAGAGCTGTGTACATGGTGATCCTCAGCACAGCAAGTTGTCAGGGAAAGAATTTCTGCCACCAAACCAGAGAAAACTCTCCAATTCCTCCCCAGTTCAGTTCTACAAAAGGAACCAGTGAGGAATATTAACTGTTATCCAATCCAGTGGATACTAATTTAGCTGAAGGGTCTGATCTTCTCTAATCAGACTATCTAGCTGAAGTGTAGGTACCTAAGAGAGCAGCTGGAAAATGGGAAGTTGCTAGGGGGTACAGAAAGAAGAGCAGGCCTACAAGAAGAAACAAAGAAAGCTTCTTGCCCTCCCATACCTTCACCACTTGCATGTTTGTACAAAAGCTTACAGGGTTCCTCCCCTTCATCTGGTATATCCATACAGTCCATACACACAGTGTGAGATGGGTAAGCCAGAAACTATTAAGAAAATAGTTAAACTAGAAGAAAGCCAGAAACTATTAGGGAAAGCCTAGATTATCTCAACCTCCACCTCCTTCACTTTCCTTCCCTAACTGAAGGTTTAATGTGGTGGCCAAGGATCATTTAATTTACGTGGGTGTCCCTCCTGCCTCTGACAGAAAGGTGGAATGGAGCCTGAAGAGACTATGACTGCTACCAGATCCAAAATGAAGGGATAGGGCTACCTGAATACTGAACCTGAAGTTAACCTGAAGCCTGACTTTCCTGAGGGGCATTTCTACAGAATAAACCTAATTGCAGGAGTTTATCAATAGTTAGCTAAAGAGGTGACAGGGCAGGGAGCACCCAGCAAAGTCTTAATGAACAGTCCAAGATTTCTGCTCCCTCCCCTTCATGACTGTGAAAAAAAGGGGTAAAAAATTTCTTCCTCAAAGGGTTCTCTTTCATACCATCATTTCAAAAGATCAATTGCCAATAAATTAAGACAAAACAAAAAACAATGTATGTCCTGGTGGCAAGGGAAGATGCACTCCTTCTCTGTCCCTGTCACGTCGAAAGAGCAGCTCGAGCAGAGCCCTCTGGGCCACACTGTGCCCTCACAGCACCACCGGTGTGACGTAGTTGGCAGGGAAGAGCCCCAGTTCCCCACGCAGGCGTCCCTTCCACCAGGAGGGGTTGGAGCTGTCCAGAACCTCCAAGATGTCCCCAGTGCGGAAGCCCAGCTCATCGTGCTCCAGAGCATCGAAGTCGTACAAGGCACGGACCCACAGCGTTCGCTGGAACGGAGAGGAGAGACAGGCAGGGAACAAGGAGCCAGGACTGTGAAAGATCATCCTTGCCACCCCTCCTAAGACCCAGTGAATACATTCACTAAGCAAGGACAAGCAGTGCTGAATTTTAGACCAACTTGTAATTAAACCAGGAAGTGGCCAAGATGGCAGGAAGGAGGGACCAATTAACTGGGACACCTCAAGGGATGGTGTTTGGTTTCTCAGCAGCCTCAGTGTATTTGTGGGAATTTGCACCATAAGGTGAAAAGTCAGACTGAGAGCTGGTCCTTAGGAAATTGTGTTCTCATGGCTCTGCTGCCTCTGCCCCATAAGTTCAGCCAGGACAGCCACATCTGAAGCCAGTTTTGGGAGCACAGAAGCACTCCTGCCTGAGACCTGCTGGGCTGTAACTATCAGGGAATGGCTCTAGGGAGCTGGCCTGTGCTGGTACAGATACAGAAATGTGTCCTCAGCCAGTTGATGACTGCACACAGGCAAGCACACAGGCAAGAGTAGAGAACATTGTAAAGAAGGATGAAGAAGGATATTTGTTCTTTCAGGCAATTTAGGGGCATAGGGAAGGGTCTTAAACCTTCTTCAGACTCTCCCCAAGGTCAGGTCCCTGAGATCCAAAGGATTTAGTGTCTGTTTGGGTATACCAGTTTATTTGGAGTGTGCACTGTCATGTGCACTATGGTTAGATTTTTTTCTCTAGGACTTTGCAGTCAATCTCCCAGATTTCTTTGGCCAGAAATCATATTTTAAAGGACATAGCTTGGGCTTCTTTCTGGGAAATTGTTGGCATCCACACCACAGGGCATGGATAATTTAGGAGGTATATCTGGCAGGGACAGAGGGAGAGATCTGTTTGAAGGCAGACAAATTTTGATAAATCTTCCATTTGGGGCCCTGCTTAGACCTCGCCCCTAGTTAATTGGTTGGACTTATAGAACTTCCTATAATTGGATTTGTGGCTTCTACATCACTGATGGAATGTGGCAGGCAAAAGCATGTTGTTATTCATTGCCACAGCCTCTGAGAGATAAAAACCACTGTACTTTAAGCTGGATTACAATAAAGATTCCGGGCTTTTGCCAAGAGAAGAGGCATGCCCCTATTTTTTAACATGTTCCAAATAATCTAATCCAATCTGATCATTTTCACTCATTCTTGAGAAAGGTCTGCTGTCTTTCCCTTCTCTCCTTGGATCTAGGTTCTCTGGTGATGGAGAGAGACATAACCAGACATTGAAGCTGGACTTTTCTTTAAGGAAGAGGAGCATCCTTAGGTCACACTGAGCTGATGGGGAAATATTTGTAGCTGGCAGTGGAGTCACAGGCTGAGGCAGAGACAGACACCACATTCTGTGTGGGCATTCACACAGTGGGACTTGGCAGAGCAGGTAGTGACTGAAGGTCAAGTGCCAGGTTTGGATCCTACAGGGGAGTGGTCTGGGATGTCTGCAGAGACACAACTGCATCACACCCACATCCACTGTGCTAAGAGGCTCTGACAGCCAAGGGTGTCAGGTAGGTGAGCCCCGCTTTGACGGCAAAGGAGGTCTGAGAGATGTGCCAGGCACAGACAGTAGAGCTGGGTGATCTCAGGCCTTTTCAGGACGGCCGCAAAAATTAATGGAAGAGACGGTGTGACTACAAGTGCATTGCAAGACAGGAGGAACATTGTAGTATGGTATAGTATCATGAGGCTGCTCTCCATAGAACTTAAAAAATGTACTGCACATTTAGCTGCTGTCATCAGTCACTGCCTGGCTGTGGTGGCAAAGATAATTGAAAGCTCTGTGCATTAATGGACATGAAGTTCTTCTAGAAGAGATCATTAGGCTTTCAGAAATTCTTCTGCTGGACTAGTCTCATGCTTGATCAAAATCCATGGGTGAGCTTGTGCTCATTCCAGTGTCTCAGATAGGGATTGTTCCTGTTTTGCTGAGCTCATGCTAAGTTCCCTCTTCCATAAGGCTGCATAAGACTGACCTGGAGAGCAGTTACCAGAACTGTGCTCACATTACACTGTAGTCCTACCCTCAGGGTGTCCCAGGAGCAGGTTCAAGTGGCTGGCATAAAGTCATGAGACTCAGAAATGTCTTGTAAGACATGGCCTGGCAGGCAAAATACACTACTTCTCATGCAACCTCCATGTAGGTGACATGGTGCAGACTGCTTGGCCATTGCTAAGGGACCCAGTGACGTGGGCAGAGGAGGCCTCCCAGGTGCATCACCTACCGGTGTCTGCTGGTGCAGAGGGTCCGTGTGTCTCCTCTGCATAGCTCCTGCACTGCCTTGGCCATGATCCCTTAGTCTGTGCATCATGTCATTCCTGTCCAGACTCCCACCATATCTTTCCTAGAAAGAAAATAGCAGTAAAAAAGTCATGTTGATGTGGTTTTGGCTGGAATAGAGTTAATTTTCTTTGTAGTAGCTGGTATAATGCTGTGGTTTGGATTCAGTATGTGAATACTGCTGATAATACACTAATGTTTCAGTTGTTGCTAAGCAGAGGCTCACTCTAAATCAAGGACTTCTCAGTATCTGGCCAAAGGGATATTCCATACTCTAGAACATCATACCCAGTATATAAACTGGGGGGAGTTGGCCAGAAGAGGCCAATAACTGGTTAGGGACTGGCATCAGCCAGTGGGTGATGAGCAATTGTATTGTGCATCACTTCTTTTTCTTGAGTTTTATTCCTCTCTCTCTTTTTGTTATTTCCTTTTAAATAAACAGAAAATGATAATAACAACTATTATTATTACTACTAGTACTACTGCTACTATTTACTCTATTTCAATTATTAATTTGTTCTTATTTCAACTCATAAGTTTTACCTTTTTCTTGATTCTTTCCCTACTCCCACCTGCAGGAGGAGAAGTGAGTGAGTGGCTGCATGGTTCCTAGTTGCCTACTGAGATTAAACCACGACACATATATATTCTGAGATGTATAAATGAGGGGATTTAAGAGTCATTAGTGGGCCAAGAATCAGGACCAAGCCCACACATCAATAATTTTAGATGTCTGCTTCCAATAAAGTCCCTGTGCTCCAGCCCTGCAAGTAATGACCCTCATGGAAGAGGTCAGCTTAGACTGCTCTATTTTGGATTTTACTTTTTAGGAATTGAAAGCTGACTCTCAGCTGTGTTTCACAGCTGCTGGGACAAATAGTCAGAGAGGGGCTTTTTTGGTCTCTGAGACTTGTGGAGAAAAAACTAAGGTTGTTCTAACTTACAGATAAAAACCATGCTTGCCAAGGTGACTTTAGCCAATCTGGAGTTATTATGACCCAGTCCTGCCCACTCCTTGCTCTTCCTCTGTCCCATGTGCTGGGGGAACATCAATTGTGCTGGTGCAGCTGACTGTATCTGAGGACTCACTACTTTACTTTTTCTTGGGCTGCTCCATAGTGTAAAGGACAGCAAGCAGGCCTATAAATCTAGTAGCCAAATTAGCCAAAGAAGAATGAGACAAAATCAAATTCAAAGAAAAGTAGCCATATGACCACACATCTAAGTCATACCAACACAAATTGGCTGAGGCAGATGAAGAGAAGAAGTAGGAAACATCTAGGAAACAAGTTCTCTTTTGTGTGCACAGCTGAAAGACGCAGATTTTTGACAAAATGACTGCTCACTCACTACCAAGCAATAAAAATATGCCTGGGCTTGATGTCCCAGCCCCTTGTTCCTGGCAGTACCTGTTGCTGCTGCAGTATGGGAACAGGATGCTCTACATATCTCTTGGATACAGAAGAATGATCTTCTCCAGCTGCTCCTCCCACGTGGAATCCTTCCCGACCTATCCATTCCAGGCTCCCACCACACCTCTCCTGATGGAAGAAAGATCACAAAACTGAGGTCACCTCCTACCACATCCTTGACTAAAGCTGTGCAATCACTGCACACTGAGCACTACCACTACTACCCACTACTCTGGAGGCTCTTTCAAATAAAAGACCCCGCCTCTCTGAACAGAAGAACAAATCAGGAATCCTGTATTTTAGATCTTTGTAGCCACTCTCCATCTGAAATCAGTGTAGTACTGGGAGGTGCTGGGCTGAAAATATGGCTACTGATGTGAGGATGAGCACAGGAGCCAAGCTCTTTCTTGAAATACTGCCCTTAGAATCCGTTTGTCTCTGAACTGAAATTTATATATTACAATCATTTCATCATATGGCTGTAGCATCTAAAAATTTGAATTGTGAACAGAAACCCCACTGTGATGGGTGCTAAACATACTCTGCTGTTCCCATCACCATAATAAATGTACAGAGAGTTTGCCAAAGCAAACTTGAGTTCTGTTCTTTCATTTGCTTGTCTGCATCTTGGAGCAAATGCATCTCTTTCCCTTCCTGCTCACAGTCAGCCCAAACAGGTTGTTATACTGATATACATGCGTACAGTCTTTCTTTCCTTCCCCAGACACAGAGATTCATTGCTGTGATCTCTCTCTTACAGATCCCAGAGCCTCTATTTTAATACCTTACTGGTGCATTTTTAAAGCTCTGTATAAGTGGTCTAGAAAGAGACAACAACCCAGGCCCATTCTTCAGACTGAGAATGTATCATCTCTCATTTTGAGCCAGAAAGAATGACCCACACACAGCCTATAAAGCTTTACTGCTGTAGTCAGCAGGTCACATACTTTCTGCCTTGCCTCTACTTACTTGTGCATCCTGGTAATTTAATACCAGAATCCGTTTCCCAGTAAAGCAGGACTTGGGTTGCTGCAGTGACCAGGCACGTTCACTCCCAGTACAGGGAGTGCAAGGTGTAGCAGCCTCTGCTATGTCATTTGCTTGTTCCCCTGGCACAAAACCAGGCATTCATTGGACTGGGATTTGTCTGAGTTCTCAAACATTGACTATACCTTTCCTGAAGGCACATCTTGTTCCCAGATCTCCTATGTTCTTCTCTGTAGTACTTTCCAGTTCCTAACAGCCAGGTTAACTGCTCCAGGTTCTGCCCTCTGTTCCCCCACATTCCTTTTACTGTGTTTGCTCAGTAGCAGGAGATGGACAATTCTTCTGAGCAGACAAACTTGCAGGTGTAGTTGCACTCTGGGTGTGTGAAAGGACCCTAAGAAACCAGACTCAAATTCTTCTCAGTCACAATCCACCAGCCAGTTCTGTACCTGCCCTTAGGCAATCTAGGCATTTCAGTAAGGTAAATCCTGCTTCCCTTGGCATCTCAGAATTTCAGTTCTGAGCTCTTAGCAAAGCTTTAGCAAAGCACTTTTATTCAGATTTGAAGAATCAAAAAATTCTGCTCAATTTTACAACTCTACATACCACTGAATCCACTAAGAATCTGTGTCTCAGGCCCCACCAGTGTAGTTATGTGGCTGGGTTTCCAGGGACACACAGTCCTCCTCCTCACCATGAGACATTCTCATGGGATGAACTCCTTCCACAGAAAGGTTTCTGACTGCAAAATTCCTAAGGACAGTTTGTGTTTACCTTTTCTTCTTGGCTGTTGTCCCTTAGGAAGATCTGCTTCTGCCTGGAGATGGAAGTTGTCTTGTAGTAGTCCACCAGCTTGTTTAGTGAGTGGAATTTCTCTGTCCACAAGTAATAGCTACCCTTGGAATCCCTCATCACTTTGAAGTGTTGCACATCATCTTCATGCCTGGATCCCAATGGAAAAGAGATCATCAACAGATTGCACTTTTACCTTTTTTTAAAAAGTCTTTTCCAGAAGGGTACCAAGACTTCTTGCTTGGCCAAATCTAGACTTCTGGAAAGTCATGCAATGGCAGTCCTTGTGCCTACTGGACCCAGATGTGGCTCTGTTTCAAAAGACTTGTCAATCTGCAAACACACAGTGCCCCAGGGCTGCCCAGTCACAAAGCACTATCAAAACAAAGCACAGGGTTTTAAACCTTCTCTTTTGAAATAAAGGTCACAGGAGCTTCCAGGGTGAAAAAGTGCAGTTGTAGTCTACCCAACAGCCTCTGCAGGTCCTGTTAACATCCAGTCTGCATTGACTATAAGACCTGTATTACACCTTTACACACCATGGGGATCACCACTATATGCAGACAAAGTCATGTGAAGCCATACACTAAACTTTTAAGACGGTATAAAATCTCATGTAACATCATTACTACAGGTCATTCTCCCTATCCAAAAAGAAAAAAAAGAAATTTTCTGATGCTGTTACAAGCCAAATTAACAATCTTAACCTTCTGCCCCTTATTCCCCCTGCACCTCCCCACCTCTCACCTCTTGTCTGATGTGTACAATTCCTCTTTGCACCAGATGTCATCTAGCTTTGGTACCCACCTCCTTGCTCTGTGCAACTCCAGGCACGCAAAACACTCTTCTCAGAGGCTACATCTGCACAAATAAACTAGATGGGGACAGCCAGGGACTGAATGCTATCCTTGACTGCTACAGCCCCCAAGCAGTTGAAGTGTTAGCATGGTTGTGGTTTAAATGGAAAAGCTCTCCCTTAGATAGTGCTGGGCCATGGTTAGAAAGAACAGGCCAGGAACTGTTCACAGGGAGCTGCTTGAATATAGCTCTTCTGTTTGGTGGGGTGAAGAGGGTTTAGCCATACAGATCTGACCTCTGCCTCACTGCTTGACTTCAGGGCCAGAGAAAGAGCCTGACTGTACTTGATTTGCTGGTGTTAATTAGTGCAAATGTAACCAGAATGTTTTCCTGCATTCCTCCTGGATACTTTTTGAGCTGCCTGAATCAGCAAGTACATACTACTTGGAAAAGACTAATCATGACTTGTTAATCATTACTCTAATTTAAAACTGGTTATCAACTATTTGACTGAAAATTGGGAAGCCAAACATCATTGAAAGGCTCTGTTTAGAAGAAAATGCACTGAGAAGTGCTGGGCTACAGCAAGCTGCTGAAATGCAGCTGGGCTGCAAGCAATGAAAAACCAGTCCTTGTCCAATGGCTGTTTAGTGACCTGTGGGAAAAAAGTTAACAATGTAATAGTAATCTCTTCATAGGTAGTAGCTGAATTCTTGGATTTGGTAACCAGAGCTGTCAGGGAATTAAAACAAATGGAAGACACATGTTAAGCACAGTGGGAGACTTTCCCTGTACCATTCTGCTCTGCTGTAGCTCTTTCAGAGAAGGAGGTCACCAGGGGATGCAGCTTTGGAATGGGGCATTCACTGTGTCACTTGAAAAGAGGCAGAAACATTTGGGAATCAGATGCCTAATTTGTTCTCATTCACAACACAGCAGCACTACCAGTGACTGGCAGCTTGCAAACTTCTCAAGAGCCTACATCACATTAGGAATTCTTATGAGAGGAGGCTAGGGACACCATTAAACAGGAAAAGAAGCAGGAATATGCTGCTAGAAGCAGATACCTGACAGAGATGGAGAAGTCACCATGAGAGTTCTGACTGGCTCGGACGATGAAGCAGCCAACTCCTTTGCTCATGAGGAGGTTCTCTGCTTCATGGCGGGATATCTTCTCATCAAACCAGCTGTCAAGTGGGAAAATTCATGGAGATGTGAATAAGGATGAGAATTAAGGTGAGGAATAAAAAAGTTGAGGGTAGGGAGAACGTGAATAAACAGGGTGGAGGCAAGAAAACAAAAGGATCAGAGGAGCACACATGGCTACTCCCAGTGGCCACGTATATGCTGAGGTACAGGGGTTTGATGGATGCAGATAATTTTCTTTGAGTAGTAAAAGCATGTACATGCAAAGAGAACAATGTAAGCTTTGGTCTGCTAAGAAGCAACACTCAGCTGAAACTGTAATTACAGACACAGTACAATAAGGTGTTAGTCAAAGAAATTTTAAATGAAAAATGTGTATGTATACATATATACACACATAACTCTCAGACATATACATCAAATTGTTTTTTGGCAAACTGATTGAAAATTACTGGGCTGTGATGGATATATTGCATGGAACGCACATAAATTTTTAGTAGAAGCAAGCCATGAAAGTTTTACTACTAATAAATTGGTTCCTGCAAGAGTTGCAATATCACAAAATCACAGAAGCGCAGAATACACAAGCACACTTACACAAATCTAGCCAGGCATACCAAACAACAGCATAAGGCACTGGACTAATAATGAGAAAGTCACCATAAATAGTAAAAGAATATGATGTCAGTAGGAATTTTTCTGTAGAGAAACACAAAATCATATACATTTGCATATGTCCACTCCATAGCTAATAAGATCTACAATCTGCAGTCTTTGACTTCACCTAATACATAATTGCCTGTATTGCATTAAAATGAAGGACTGTTAAGTTCCTAACATCTCTCATTTCTGCTTTGGAGTTCCTTATTATCATCACAGTTTACCTATGTATCATTAGCAAAGAAAAATCAGATGAGCCTTGATAAACAATCTCAATGGTTACTTAATCAGAAAAAAGATGGGCAAAAACCATCCATCAAAAATAGGAGGCAACTTTCTTCCCTACGTCTAGTTCTGTCATCTGGGCTGAACTGCTTCAAACTGCAGACCTGGCACTTAGAAAAGTGTCAAAGTGGAAATATTTCTTCACAGCTCTTGCACAGAGAAAGCAACACAAGAAAAATGTGTGTGAAAGAAGAAGCTGCCAGTGCTTCTGAGTGATGGCACAGCCCTGTGAAAGAGTGAACAAGAACAACTGACTGGAAGATCTCATCCCCCTGAGGCCCAAAAGTACAAGCCCTTATTTGCACAGCAAACGAATAATGTCCTTCAGCTCAGCCAAGCAGGTTGGCTTATGTCCAAAAAGGCCACTAAGTGCCACCTCCAAAGGGGACAGAGGCACTTATTTGTAACCTCAAAATCCCTGTGTGCTCCCAGTCTGACTGCTCAGGGCAGCAGTGCGTTACAGCCACAAGCATTGGGCTTGGTGCATGCTCTGCTTGTTCACCTCTGAAATGCTGCAGCACTTGTGAAAAAAGAGGACAATGAGAGGTGCTTCTGGGAGCTTTTCTGCTAACTGAAAGGTTGTAAAAACCCCATGCACTGTCATATTTATGGCATAGGGCTGGAGAGCACATTTAACATGCATTCCAACACGCATCAGTCCTCTCTGAAGGTGCAGCTCCATCTCCTCAGCGGGAAGAGAGAAATGCAGGTACGCCTGTCCCCTGACAGATCTGCTTGTGTGTGTGAGAGAGAGCAGGGCGGCATGGCTGGTCTGTCAGCTCTGCCGATCCAGAGTACCACCAGCTGTCACAGCATTGCACTGACCTCTAGTGCGCCGACAGAAACTCACAGGCACTTCGGGGGCAGGGAATGCGGCGGCAGGGTGGGAAAAGGGAGTCAGTGTCCTTTAGAGCCGAAGGGGAGGAAATTTTTTTATGATTCGTTTTCAGAAAGATCTCTTGCTCTTACTTTTGTGCATAGCCTCTGTCTCTGCTCCCAAGACTTCACATCATGACTATTCTCCTTCTCTCTGAGGACCTCTAAATGCAATTCCTGCCACATCCCAGTGTCCCTGTGCGCAGCAGCAACAAAGGAGTCACTTGGGACTGACAGCGATCATCAGATCCATTTAGCTCCGAAAGAGCAGAGGATGCTTTGGGGTAGAAATACTCTGTGCTGGCAGAACCGTGTGTAGCATTACGGCAACCCCTGCCAGCCCCAAAGTGCAGGATGTTATGCCCAGCATTTCCCCTGTCCTTTCCTCTCTGCTCTCAGTGGAAATGTGCCATGGTGGTGATACCATTTCTGTCACACTTACGGAGGAACATGGAAATCAATGAAGTTCTTAGGAACGTAGCCCTCGTGACTTCTGAGCTCAGCCTTGTACCACTCTTCCTGGGAGCTCAAAATCTGCAACGGAGAAATGGACGGAATAAATGCATCTCCTGAGACAGGCAAAAGTAACCAAGATTCAGGAAGAAACCTAGAATGTCTTGTAAGAATAAAATAAAATTGTACATGTTCTCTGCTCCCCACCCATGGTGCAACAAGGTTAGTGGCTGATGACCATTTCAAAGCAAGCAAGCAATAAAAAAGCCCAAGTAGAATTAGAGAGATGGTTTGTTAACTTTACCCCTTTGTCTGACTGCCTGTCTCTGTATCTCTGATGCTTGTGAAATGGAGAAAATTCAGCTTTGAAAGACTTAGTAGGGGTTTAATTTATTCTCTGTGCTGCCTTTTGTAGCTGGTACTGTAGCATCTCGGATTCACAAGGGAAGAAGAAAATATCTTTGAAAACTCCTCTGACATATGGGTATGGAGAGATATGCAGCTGTGTCTATGTGTGTTATGGCTGCACAGATGTTACCATGTGCTCTCACCTGTCATTTCACAAGAGATTCTTTAGTGGGTTAAGCCTTCAGCTGCTCTGAGCTTTGCCAAGGTAAATATAAGAAGGAGGCAAAAAGTGTTTTCAAGACACTATTATACTTAGGAGATTGTAAGATAGCTAGGATAGCTGGAAGTGAGTCCACATCACACACTGGAGCAGCTTCAAGTGTGCTCATATTAATGTTAACTGTAATGGTCCTTAGAAGCATCACTGCTGACCAGGGAGGGCCCAAATTCATGACACCCGGGCTGATGGCCCAAGATACAGCCCTAAGCTAGAGGAGAGAGGACAGGAATACAACCACAGTGGGATTTTACTGCAGATGTTGTGGTCTTTGGTGTTTGACATTCCAGCTCCTGGGACAGGATTCTGCTGTATGAGATAGACCATGTTCCTGCTCTTTCTGGTTTTGGAGAGGAGCCTAAAAGCATGAGCCATGATAGTTTTAAAAGGAAAAAGCCAGTGGAAATGATTTAATTTAAAATCTATTGTTAACAGTAATAATACTTACGTTGTGAGCCAGTCTCATGGTTTTGGGAGCCTAAGGCACATTTTAACTGCTTTGTATTGGCAACAGGATGTTACTGTCTCTGGAGCCAATTCTTCATTGCCTTCCCTGCCACATAGGCCTTTTCAAACATTTGGATTCAGAAAAGTTGAGGATTAGAAAGCTGTGGAATTCCCTACTTGTACAGTCACTGCTGTCCTCATGCCTGGGTGCTGGGTTGAGGACGTTTTTTCACTGCTGTGGCCAAACGTAGGGGATGATGGCTACCTCCTGCTCATGCCTGAGCCCTGCTCTGTTGGAAGTGAGGTTTCCAGAACGACCCACCAGCTGTTTGCCACTGCAGAGCTGGCAGGTTTCTCTCAGTGTGTCATCCTCTCAGAGAAGGATGTGGAGGGGGGGGGGAGGTAAGAGGGTGGATTTCCTCCTGTCGCTACTGGTTGAGGGCCTCATGCTTCCTGTTTTGTAATCTCTACATCAATATTTCACCTTATCTCCTTCATATATCAGCAGGTTGTTGCAGGCAGCACAAGGGGGCTCATGATGGGGTAGGAATGTGTGTGTGCCTATGCCAGAACAGAGTTGCTACTCAGGCTGATTTACTGCTACTACAGCTTGGGTGGCTAAGGTGTTGTTTTGTTTACCTCAAGGACATTGAAGCAAGAAGGAGTTTGATTTTTCTGGTGGTGAATTCTCTATGGCAACCAATAATAATAAAACTGGTGTGTAGTGTGACACTTTTTATCAGAGGATTCCAGCATACTTTGAAAAGAAGCTCTAGCTTATAATGATTTTACAGGAAAGGGAACTGGGGAACAGAAGAAAAAGTGACCTGGCCAACACCATCACCCCAGCCAGGGACTTGATGGAAGTTTCCTGAGAAAAAAGGCATCAGTAAAGGTCATGTGATAGAAGGGACTGACCAGGGAAGAATAAGAGTGGATATCTGTGCTGAAGAGAGGCGGTGATTTCTCCAGAACCTTCCTGTAGCTCTTTGGAAAGATTTGGTACTAATGAGCTCTGGATGCTATCAACTTTGTCTAAGTGCCAAGTATTAAAAGGCCAATGAAATAAAAAAGGCTGGTAATGGAAAAGGCAAGGCTGAGACTCAATATCTGATTATTAGCTGGAATATCTGTGACTGCACAGAGGGGTAGCAAAGGCTCCTCACCAAACAGGACTGTATATCCTGTGGCTGTACATCATCCCTTTGGACAGTAAAGGAGCTAAGGCCATAGGGAGGAGTAATACTCAGGCATTTTCAATGGAAACAGAACATCTAGGGCTGAGAAGTGGATAAATAATTAGGGTGAAACTTCAAGTGACTTCATCTGTGGGACTTTGGTAACGTTAACAAGAACTGTTCTATCATAACACATACAAATCAACTTTAAAGAGACTTCCAGAAGCTCTGTATTGTAGATGACCAACTCTATTCTGCCATTACCCCATTGTGAAATTCCTGCAAGGGTGTATATAATGTGATTAGACCAGGACCTCTTAAACTATTCCACTGTGTGTGTAACAGTCTGTCTCATAGAATTTTCCTCTTCTATTTGCAATTGCCTAAGATGCCTGCAGCATCTAACAATAATTAGTAACAGTGAAAAGTTAGATATAAATTCTAGAATTGATGAGAGTTATCTTTTAAACAGTTCAACAGCTGGAAATAACGAAGACAGCAATCCCTCTGGACAGAACTGATCCTGCCTGTGTTTAGACATAGTCAGCATAATGTAGTCACTGTGGATGGTTTACCTGGTTAATGAAAACAGACAGGATCCTCAAAATCTGCCACCAAAGATCTTGGTCTGTGCCCCAGCAAAGGTACATACCCTTCCCTGCTGACTACCAGAGGACTGCAGGGCAACTAAATGCATAGTTCATGGACATAAAATCAAGAAAAGTGGACACAGACTCAAGTAACCTGGGAATTGTTGTCCTATTGCAAACCCTATGGGAGAGGAGTATCCTGCATTTGTATCCTAATTTATAGATGTGTCTACATCTCTTTGGTCAAGGCAAAGGGAAGCACAAGAAAGATCTGGAAGCAGTCTCAGAAAAGCTGTTTAGTCAAGCTGGAGACTGTACTTACCTTCAACATATCCCCAGCATGGAAGCTCAACTCGTCTTCTCCAGAAGCAGTGAAATCAAACTTGGCAATGGCTTCCATACTGTGTCTTGGGGGCAGAGCAAAGCTGGAAGAGGTAATGTCAGATACTTGTCAGCATCTATGAGCTACTGGGATTGTGGAGTCCAGCCTCTGGAAAGCTGACAGGCAGTGCTGGGATTCGTATGTGGAGAAGCACTCACCACCTATGGGCAGCCATTAGTTACTAGACATGGAAAGACATTAGCAGGTAGAAGAGAGGGCGTGGGTGAGCTGTAATTAGCTGAAGTCAGAAGTACAAATAACCAATAGTGGATGCTTACTCCAACAGATCTCTTTCTCTAGAGCAATCTCATGGGAAAAACATGTATAGACCAACTCTGTCATAGTTCCCAATAAAGCAAGCGACTCTGTCCAGCAATAGAAAAATGCATTTGTCCCCTGCAGTGACTCACTCTTTGCCTCAAGAGTGAGTCAAATTGCTGACAAAACAAACGAGGCTGCAATAAATATATAATTTTTCTTGGACACGGGCCACAATATGGAAGGTTGAAAGAGTCTCTTTTTTGTGATGGTTTAACAGGGGTGACCACAACTTTCAGGTAGGAAAACACTGTTTGCAGAAAGGCTGCATTCCCTATTTTGAAGCTGGCAGAGAGTTAGCCTATCTCAGTGTTGGTAACCCAAGAGCCCAAAATATATCAGACAGCCTGCAAACCACAGCCTGCTTTTCAGCACCAGAGCAATGTGGCAGGGGAAGTGACAAGATGGGCTTTGCTCCTTCACCACTTCCTGCTCACGTAACTTGGATGTACCCCAGCAGGACCATTTTTATAATCAAGAGTTACCAATTTCCCATGGCTGGGTCATGTACCCCACAGCCCAGTGGGGAGGCTGCCAGTGACAAGCCAAGAAATAGCCAGGCAGTGCCACCTTAAGCAAGTGCACTGCTGGCAGATGCACTTGCAGCACAGCTTCTGAAGACCATCAGACAGCTGCAATATAGAAATAGTTTTTACAATTTTTAAGCTAGGTTTGTCTGGGAACAAAGATCCTGAAGCCACAGGTTCCACTACCTAATCTCAATTCTCACAAAAACACCCAGTCTTCATGTCTTGAGATGAAGTGCCAGCTTGCCTGATCCAAAACATTCTTAACCAGAAAGCTCTAGAAAGACACTGTACAAACAAATGAACAACCCTTATTAGGGTAAGATATTTCTTATTGATTAGAACTGACACAAGATCCCCAAAATATAAAGTGTTGATATTGAGCAAGCTCCAGAATTTTGCCACTTCAAAATCAAAAGGCTGCTGTAGCCCCCCTTCTCGGCAATACATGCTGTAATGCTCCTCCTCTGACACACAGCCCAGGGATTTAACTATCTGTGTAACCAGGATCCAGGGCCCAGCTCTGATACAGCTCAACTTAAACTGCTGAGAATGAGCTGGAGAAAGCCTGCAGGGCAAAAGCTCTAGGACTGCACCAGCATTAGCCCAGGGATTCCAGAGGAAAACCACCAACATGGGAAGATATAAAATCTCAGAGGAAAAGCAAAACCATAGTTTAGTTGTGATAGTCAGTCTAGCTGAGTACCTGTCATGAATCATTTGGGTCACTGAGTTGAGTTGACAGTGCCATCAGTCCTGACCTAGCTGGTGGCAGATGGCAACCATGGAGGGTGACTCTTCATTTCTGATTGATACCTGAAAAGAATCTTTGGGTGCCTTTACACAGGTGAGGAGTATGCTAATGTGTAGCCTAATATTTAATTAAATCCTAACTAGGTTCTGTGTGTGTTAACTGTATACAGCAGTTATTTATTGACTAAATTGTCTATTTCCTGCTTGCAGAGTCCCTTTGCATTTGCTAAAGATTCCTGAAAGAAGTGATTCACAAGAGGGGCCATAACATCACTGTATATTAGTTCTGATATTTGTTACAATCACTTCTAACTAAAAAAAACCCCCTATTTATATGCTTCCTAGTGGACTCTGTTAGCACTCTCTTTTTTGCTGCTTATAGGTGAATTTATATCCATGTGACTGATGAGAGCTATGAAGCACTAAGGCAAATTTTTTGGCAGTCCACAGAGAGCTCTGCTTATTCAGCATGGATCTGTTCTAGAGCAATTGGGGCTGCTTCAGTGCCAGGGCCTCCCAGGTAGGTCTGGGTACACAGCTCAGCTGAGATCTGCCCTGTGCCTGCTACTCTAACCTGCTGCCTTGGGCTTCCAACACACAGCAGTGCTGAGCCCTGACACCCTAAGGCACATTGGTGCTTTATTCTCAGGCTTCAGCTTTCCCCCTGTTCCAAACATTTTCATCTCCTATTCTCCCTGTTGACCTACTAATGGTCTTTAATTCTTACTTCTGATACCTTCTGCAGATTAGGGTCCCCCTCTGTCTTACTCTTATTCCAAGACATTGGTGTTACCCTGCAGGTGCAGCTGAGGCCTGATCTGAGAACTGTCCTCTATTCTTGCATAGATATTTTTGGAGCTTCAGTCTGTCACCCTCCACAGGCAGTGTCAGTCCCATTGTGTGCTAACAGAGCACAGGAGGGGAATTAAAACTTGGAGGGGAATTAACCCTTGGAGAGGAACTAACCCTTAAGGGAACTGGTTAAACAATTATACTCTTTCATGGAAGACAATTGAAGAAAAATACTAAAAGAGAATTACTTTAGTAAGGGTTGTTTTTTGGTGTTTTATCTTGCAGTGGTGGCCTGCTGCAGACAGATCAGAGCCAACAGTGCAGGTGGATCCTGGAACTCCTAAATGCAGACCATTAATCCCAGCTTGAGGAAAAGAACACACTTAAAAACAATTTAAATGCAAACTATTTGAATACAAATCCTGTCTTTGATTATATCTCTTAGATACAGAAGAAGAAGTGGGGGTTCCCTCTACAGGGGCAAGAGAGTAGGAAAACTTTAATTTTTTCAATAACCCAAATGTTAAAGGTGCTATTGGAATGTGGCCCCCTCTGAAGGAGAAGAGTTTGTGAAACAGTTAAAATCCTCCCTCTCACTTCCTTTCTAATTTCAGCAATCCCAGCCTCAGGGAGAGACCAGGAGAGAGATACCTCTTCAAACAATCTAACACATGGATTAAATATGCCTTTCATTGCCAGCGGCTGGATTTAGAAGTGGCTCAAACAGCATCCACAGTGTTGGCTGTGTAGATAAATCAGCAATGCAGTAATGCTCTGGCCTTAAGCTCTTCCCCCACCAGCTACTAAAGCAACACTAGCCAATAATCGTGTCTTTGAACTCCAGCCTACCACTTTTCAGCACCTGAACTTCAAACCAGTTCTGTTTTTCTGATCCTGTTCCTCCCTCCATGTGTAACTTGAGAATCCCCACTCCACATGGGTCAGTGCTGGGCCCTCATGAGAACTCCCCTGCCTGGAGCCCATTCTTTCCCTCTCTGCATGCCTGTGACTCCCAGCACCACCCCACAACATAGACAGAAAATTTTTCACTGTTATGATAACTTCCATTTCTCACGCACCTTTTATCCCAAATTCCGCTTTTAACCGCGTGGTGCAACTCCTTTACCCTTTTGATCGCCAAGGACAATTTTAGACTGTGCATAATGTTCTCTGTGAAAATCACCTTTGTAGAGAGTTTAGCATGAAAGATATGCAATGTTCAAAGAGGGATTTTTCAGTTCCAACCGTGAATTGACCAGCGCCCTTCATTTTGTGCTGGCTTTCTGCACGCAGGTGAATTTTCTCTGTGGTTCACCTTTGTAATAGGGTGGATTCAAGAGGCATAAGGCTACAGCAGTTCTGTGGGGCTGGTGCAACAGAAAGTTCACAAAATGAAAAGTGAAAAGCAGCATGGCTTTCAGAGCACAAGGTAGGCATTTTTGTTGGGCGGAATGCCATTCCCTGAGCAAGAACATCAGTGTCTCTGTTGATGGAAAGTGCCAAGGCCTAAAACATGTCAGTAAGCAATACAGCCTGACAGCAGAGTCCCAGAGAGTTTAACACCGTTACCCTACACCGTGTTGGTTCCAAATTCAGCAGTGAAAGTGCCAGGGAAGGTCACCACCTATGAAGAGTTCGTCACTCAGGGACTGTCCAGCCTCAGCCTTTCCTAATTTCACCTACTTATATCAGAAGGAGAGCAAAATTACAACAATGCACTCACTTAATGAAACCATATACAAAAAGTTCCTATTTGTATGCCTGTAGCATAAAAAATTGCACACATCTCCATCTGAAGCTTCATCCAGTGAGGTTTTGCACCAAGATATAGGCATGAGCTGCCGTGTCTTTGTTCGGCTCTGCAAGAACAACCTGCTGGACTGATGAGCAACCGGGAACAGGATTCAACCCTGAGCATCTGCACAGGAACTCCAGATGACATTTCAGCAGAAACAATGGAGAAGGGACCTGTAATCTAAGAGAGCTGTTGCAGATAACAGCTTTGTTTTCACCAGCTAAGCCACATACAAGTGGCATGGGAATATTTAGCTCCAAAACACAAACCCTTTGCTACTGAGCTAACGTTGCAGCTTCGCTGACTGTCAGTGATAAGAGGGTAAAATTTATAAGGGAGAACAAGTCACTAAAACACTCAGAAATGATGCATTTAAGTCTTGGCTATTCTGCCACGCAGAGCAATGCATAGCATTTTGGCTGAGCCTATGTGCAAACAAAATAAGCCTCCTAGGAACCGGATTCACAGAACAAACAAACTTTCAGGACTCTATAACCAACAGCAGCTGGTAAGAAATGCCCCAAAATAGGATGGGGCTTAATTTCCCTAGGGAACCCAGGTCTTCTGTGCTCCTTCCCATCACGTCAGAGTAGAGTTGTGCAGCAACATGGGAAGCAACTGCAACAACAGGCTCAAAGAGAGGAGCACCTGATACAGTACCAGGTATGATATCACAGCATGAAACTGCGACAGTATAAAATCCCAAATCTTTGCTGTGCTGGAAGGATTGGTGTGGGGGGACTGGGGTGGTGGGGAAACACCTCCTTCTGTTCGCCTACCTCCTCCCTCACATCCCAGCTGGTCAGATGTGGCAGGAGCAGAGGGATTTGTCCTGCAAAGAAAGCTGATAAACAAGATGGCCTTGGGATCCCCCGCTCTGCCCCTACTGCGCGTTCCTTCCCAAGCCACCCTTGCTCCCTTTACCTGGTCCCAGGTGCTCCCCTCGGTCCCGGAGCCGTGGCCAGCCCGTCCCTCGCAGCGCTCCCTTCCCTGGCTCCGAGCAGCGGCTGCGGGGCCACCGAGGCCCGGCCCAGAGCCAGAGCCCCGGCCCCTCCCTCAGCGCCCGTGTCACACACCGGCAACGGGCCACGCGCCAGGGGACAGCGACAGCCCGGGGTGGGCACGGGGACACAGGACACAGCCGTGCCTGGCACGGGACAGAGCGGGCATGGGCAGTTTCCAGTCCCTCATGGCAGAAATGTTTGGTACCCCGCATATTTCAAATGGTGGTGCCGGTTCAAAAGGAGCTGCCCCTGGCTGCTGCTTCAGCCCAGGGTGGTTTAACAGATGAAGAAAGGAGGGTCCCTCAAAAAGTGCAAGTTCTACCCAAATAAGGAAACAGAAATGAGCACAGATCTGCTAAGTTAACTGAGAAACCATAAGTCTGTTGAAAAGCATATCTTGAGGAACAAGTAGCTAAAGACATAAAAACATGCAATAAAATAATTTTCAAAGACAACAGAAACAGGAAGCCTGCCAGAGTGTGTCTGTAGGGCTGACAGATGATTGAAATGTAAAAAGAATGCTCAAAGAAGATAAGGATGAAGCACAAAAGCAAAATGAATTCTCTGCATCCATGCATCTCCCATGGGATATAAGGAGGTTCCCACACTGGAGTTTTCTTTGCAGAGGAAAGCCAGGAGAACTATTTCAAGATGAAGAACTGGAATAGAAGGTTTCAGGAAAAAACAGTAAATGAACAAGGGTCAATTCATGGATTTGATATTTTATCAAGCTTGACTGAAATCCAAACTGAACATGAAATAGTGAAAGATGAGCAATTAAACGGTGGCTTACAATGCTAGACTTAACTAAGCCTCGGTACTAGGAAAAAGCAGCAAATGCAATGCCAGTGTTTGAGATGTGTTTTGAGGGGATGCAAGGTGCTGGTGTGACTTCTCTGTGCCTGAAACCGATTAAAAGATTAATGATGAAATGAATTACTGGTCCTACGAGAGAAATAACATACCAATTCCTCCTCACACAGATTTTGTAGAAGGAAGTCATATGGCACAAATCTGAGTTCTCTGAAAGAGCTGATGAAAATGTGGATATAGGTGATCACTTGATATAAAAGTTGCATTTCTACATCATTTTTGATGAAGTCTCTCATCAAAGAGTCTTTAAAAAGCCTCCTAAGTTCTCAAAGAATAGGAGGGAAGGTCCTATAGATGATTAACAACTGATTAAAAGTTATGAAACAATTTGAATGTGCTGTTCAAAATATTAATAAATGATCTGGAAAACATGAAGTGACAAAACTTACTGATGAGAAAATATCCAGGGTAATACAAATTAAATCTGATCACAAAGCCTTGCAGATGGTTTTAAAAATACTGTTGAAGTGCAAGATGAATCTCAGTGCTGATGGCTGCAAAAGCAATGGACATGGGACAAAACAAACATAGCTACATGAACACAGCACATTTAATGAGCTTAAATTAGCAATTACCACTGGGAAAAGACAATTTTAAGATGCTCTTTGAGTTCTACCAAAGGGTCAGCTGAGTGGAAGTCAAAAAGGCAGGTTAGGAAGCATCTGGAAAGTGACCAAAACAAACCAGAAGACAACATGATGTCACTGTACAAATCCCTGGGGCACCTGCTTGAATATTTGTCACTTGAATACAGCAGCTGCTTCTCATCCCTCCATCTCAAACAGAGACAGTAGCATCAGAAATAGCAGATAGAAATCAACTAAAGATGACTGAGGGAATGGGAAGTTTCTGGACAAGGAAGGGCCAAATCAAAGACTGGGATCTTTCACCCTTAAAAGAAGTTGTCATAGAGATAAATGCAAAACAACGTTGGAAATAATGACAGTCATGAAAAAGGTAAACAGGAAGTTTTATCCATCATTTCTCATATGCTAAGCACTAGGACTTCATTTCAAAAGTGTCAGAATCTGGGAGGCCATAGGGGAAGAAACTGTGACATGTACTTGTCCAGTTCTCACTCTCCTTCCCCAAGCAGCGGTTGCTGGGTGCAGCAGCATCGTGGATTGTGACTTTAACCTGACCCAATTAATCCTTAGAAGCTGTGGCCCTTCACCAAAAACCACCACAATGTGCTAGTCCAAGAGGAATGGTCCAGCAGCCGGCTGGCAGGTGGTAGTCCCTGCCCCACACCACCTTCTGGGGAGGTAGTAATCTCACTGGAATATCTGTGAGTTAAAACAGGGGTAGTGTGAACATTATGAAGCACTCTGACAAGTCAGGGGTAGACACAATGAAAACTCCCTCTGTATGGGATAATCTTGAATATATTTGCTGAAAAAACATACAGGTTCATCAGGCAGGGGGCTAAAGGAAGAGTACAGGAATGAACTCTTGCCATGTTGTGAAAAGTTTTCTGTGTGGCTATCAGTATGTGAGAAATATAAATTTCTGTACAGGAAGGTGGGACACCAGTCCTTATGGTCTTCTTAGGTTTAAGCTCTGTGCTTTTTCATGGTCTGTGAATGGCATGACAGATTGCATTACGTTACACACTGGAACGACCTAATTTCTCTATTTTCTACCATGATGTGATCTAATGGGCCCCCCAGCAAGAACGCTGCTGGTGACTTGTCACTCATGCTTGCTGCCTGACAATGTCACAAAACACTGGATTACTGTTATGTATCCAGAACTATTGCATTATAATATTAAATCTATTAAATGTCAAGGCATAAGAGATGTGGCTTTCTATACTATAAACAAAACACTCAATACTGGCAAGCTTACAACACTGAGAAAGGATAGGAAATAGGATAGAATGGGAAATAACTCTCTTTTCTTTCTTCTCCATTTCTATATATTCCTCCTCTGTCACAGTTACGGTAACACATTAACCTCTTCACCTCGCAGAATACATCCATCACAGCTATGCTGAGAAATATGAAGAAATATCCAGATACTTCAGCCATAAGTAATGGAAACAAACCTAATGGGAAGGACATCAGACTCCATACAGCCGTGTTTTAGCCAATCTTTATTAGAAAACTGGGTTAAACCCAGCCCAGGCAGACAGGTTATTCCACAGCTACTTACTGCAGACTTCTTTGTCATTATCTGCTACTGACACAATCCGGACAGGACAGTCAAACCATAGCTATTATACACTCTGAGAAGACCTGGATTTAAAAAGCTTAATGCAGAAAAACTTACACCTGCTTTTGCACTTAGGTGAGTGACCCAAAACAGATGTGTCTGCAAACACATCTGAAAACTGCCTAAGAACACACTGTCTCACAAAAATCTTAGTGATTTCTTGCTGGCCTGAAATTTTCAAGAGAAGAATCTTTTTCCAAGACATTTTATTCACTTTAGTTTCTAAAGTGAAGCTTTAGTATCACTTTAGTTTCATCTGGGAAACATGTGGGCAGCCAGAAAGAAAACCAAAGGGAAAAGAAAAAGCAAAGAAAAAGGAAAAATGGTAATTTCCAACCAAACATATACATCAAATATTTTGTCTACTCTGAATTGAGTTGATAATACTCGAAGAATTAAGTGGCCAGGTTTTGTTACCCTCAAGATAAACTGCTTCCCCCGTTCTTAGTTTGCCTCCAGAAAGTAACACCGTCAACAAGGGAAACAGAAGTCAAACTGTGGAAACAAGGGAGATTTCAATTGTTGTAAGTAATTGTAAGTGATGACCCAGCATCTGTGGAATTGGGAGCATCAGGACTGTAAATCCACATAAAGCTGAACGTTATGAATGGAAGCTGTCTAGTCTTTCCCAGCCTCCCATCTATTCCTGTTCTCACATTCAGATATGCTGCACTCAGAGCAATTCATCCTCTCCCAGCTCTGCTCTCTGCAAACAGCTGCTCGGGCTGTCCACAGTGACAGGTCATTAGCAGGCAGTTATTTTTTTCTGGACTGAGTGCACAGAAGTGGCAGTGCTATAAAAGCTTCCCTGCAGAGCTCCATGAACTGATCTGGGAAGAGCTCTTTCCCAATTTGCTGTGCTTCCTGTTAGCAAAAATTGTCTTGAAAGCTCTGTGTCTTGTTGCTCACCTGCAACAGTCCTCTTTGATCACATCCCAGGATTTTCAAAAAACTCAGTCATCAGCATCAGTTGCAAAGCTATTGCTATTCTAGTGCTGATCTTGTCACCATCACCCTCACATACAATATTCAGTTTAGCTGATGTGACTGCAGCCTACTGTGCCTTCACAAGTGGTACAATTATTTCAATTAAAGGTGTGAAGCCAATTCTCTTACAGAAATAAGCTTTACCTGTAAGAGTACTGCTCTAATTCTGTGGTTGTGTATCCACCAGGAGAGGATACAATTTCACTGCCTGGTCCCATCCATTTATTGCAAGGAGATGTGGTTTTAATCCTGAACATCAGTGTTAATTTGCTACTTAATTCATACAATGCTTCCCGTCATTCTGCGAACTGATCTCCAAAGATATCCCCTTCCATTTCAGCTGAGGAGCATCTCTGCACTTCTGGGAGATTTTTCTTTGGAAGTTTATGGCTAAGATCCTCTACTTTCCTATTCTAAAGAAGTACTGGCAAACTTGATATTTAATATTTTCATCAAATCCTTTCAAACCTGCCAACTTTTTCTTCTACGTCCCTTACTCCATAATTCCTGCTACTGAATTATTAGTGTCTCTCTAGCAGCTTCTTTATTCTAAGCAGTCAGGTTCTCTACCTCCTGCATTTGTACAGTGATTACACTGAGCCAGTCTTGTGACATACCAAGATTTTAATTTTGACAGCAATTACAAGACCACAAGACCTGAACTGTCACAGAGCCGACTGGAGTACCAGAGTAGGAAGGAGTAGATTACAACAGAGAAAGGGAAGTTTGACTTATTTTTTTTCCACTACCAAATAATTTTTCTGGATTTCCACAGATTTTCTTTAACTTCTGCACTGCTGCCCAAGACCCCAGACAGGAAGAGCTGCCTTACAGCTCCTGTGTTGCCAGCTGCTCTGAGCACACACAGCCAAAACAAGCCTGCTGTGTTCTATAGCGTTCCATGTCAGAGTTTCCAGTTTAGGCCCATGAACTGGGTTTCAAGGACGGCTGTTGGGACCAAAGAAGATCCATCTCACTGTCAGGGAGGTCTCTGTTCACCACACAGCAATTTGTACTTTTCACTTGGAAACCTGGAAGAATCTGCAGGCCCAAAGAAGGCTGGAGGCCACAGAACAAGACGAACAGAATACATTCCTCATAACAGCACATTTTCCAAGCCTGTCCTACATTTATCTCATCTAAGAGCAAAAAAGGGCCCAGTTACTGAGGGCAAAAGACCACAGATCCTGTAGTCTGACCTCTGCTCTGTAGCCTTCTACCAGCAGGACTAGTTTCTGATCTTCCTCACCATGGAGGGAGGTCTAAGAAAACTTTATTCTCCTTGCTGGTCTCTTGGGAGCCAAAACTTTCTTCTCTTTGCTGGTCTCTTTCAGAGACTCTTAAGTGTTAATCAGTTGATCTCCATCATCATCTGTGAACTATACTAAGTTACAACAGCTGCAAATTTGGCACATCTCACTATATAATACTAATTATATATTAGTGTTCTAACAGTGTTCTAATCTTAAACGGCAGATGCACTGCTACTGATCAAAAAAAGAACTTCTTCCCAGCCTTTACAATTTATTACCATCCCTTCTGGACACTAACAAGTACCAAAGTAAGTCCTAGAATTGGGACTTAGTTTCAATGGTACCCTGTGCATCCCCAAAAGATAAACATGACAAGAACACAGGACTCGGAAGTCTCGGCTATTATGATGATGGCTAATTTTGAAATAACAGTTAAAATTTGATCTACAAATAAGCTGAGCAGGGGATACCAAGCCAAATCAATGTGGGTTGCATGAGCTGCTGATTTTCTTCTTTGCTGCATGTAAAGACAGCAGATGGAGAAAAGAAGGGAGAGAAAGAAAAAGAGACTCTTCTTCAGTGATTTGAATCCAGTGCTGGAGTGTTCAACAAAACACTCCTTTCCAGGATTTAAATTTTCCTCTGATGAGCACCTTTTGACTCAGTGGGATTTGCAAAGCTTCCATTTGAAGCTAGAGAAGAGTAATCTCACTCTTTCTTTCTTCCCCCTCCCGGCACTACACCCCTCTAATCATGATTAATATATCTAAACATGCCTGATTAAGGCAGACAGATGATGGGCCACTAATCTGGACTGATCAGGGCTCTGGAGCTGCCAAAGTGAACCTGCTGTCTCTCTATCAGACAGAGCAATAAGGGGTCGGTAATGCAGCCCCATTAACTGCTTCCTTGAGAATGAATTTTCCCTGACTGCTCCTTGAGAGCAGACACTTGAGGAATGCTGCCTGATGGGAAGTTGCTTTGAATCTTTTCTTTTAGCACAACTGTTGAGCAGCTCCTTCTCAAGCCCTCCAGACAAACAACTAAAGCATGAAAAATGTAGCCACTTCCTTCTATGCTACTTTCTTTTAAATCTCCTCATACCTTATCTTGCTAACTGCCTCTCAATTTTTCTCATCTTTTCTTGGTAAACTTCAGCACTGACTGATATATGGTGCACTGCAAGTGTGTGGTTATCAGAAAACCAACCCTCTTCAGAAAAACCAACCCTGTTCCCACCAACCCTGCTCCCACTGTGCCTGTGTGTAAGCAAGGGATCCACTTCTGTGTACAGGTGGAGCTTGCACTTCATGAATTCATAAAATTCAGGGCTGCAACAGACTACTATGATCAACACACCATATCAATATACCAACGAACTGCCTGTGTGCAACCTATTTGCACTAATGTTGCGGGTTCATTGCAGGATAAATGGATATAGGGCAGAAAAAGAGCAAAATGCACACCTCTGAATTTGTTCAGGTATCTATGCACATGTACATACACCTGCTTTTATGTGGGTGTGGCCCTTTAAAATCTTCATCCTCTGAGATCTACTTGCAGTAAAAGACTGCAGTCAAGAGGGATCAAGTGGGCATCAGGCCATGCCTGGGCTCTGGGAAATCCTGTGACTACTTATCCTAAAACTGGTCTTTGGTATAATTTCAAGTGCCTTCAGAGCTTCTCTGAATCACACAAGCTGTGACCAGCCCTGGGGAATTCTGCTGGCTGCAAGTCAGACAGAGAATTATATTTCTCAAATCGATCATAGAAGAGACTGGGATGAAGAGTGATGATGTATTTCACACATTTATGCTATCAGGGAGGACTTTTCAAAAGTCACTTCCAAAGCAAAAGAGTAAAAACAGAAACAAGAATCTGACACTATGAGATCTGATTAAAAACAACCAACCAACAGGCAATAAAACCCACCTACAATTAGATACAGATATTCCAAGGTGCTTTCCTTGTATTTGGGTTTCAAAATATGGGAAAGAATACTCAAGATTTAAATATTTCTAAGTGTGACTGTCAGAGAGAGAATTCCAGAAAACATAGTTTCCAGCATGCTGATCTGTAAATCTGAGCTCTTGCCCTGTAACTAAGAGCTGAGGAATTCTGGTCTTCATGCAGGTCTGCATATGAATACACACTGGATGTGCACATGAATGTTAAATTCCCTTTGTCCAGGAGCAATCAAGCGCTTTGCAATGTGAAATAGAAATCTAGGGAAAAACCTGTAAATATTTGTGCTAAAATAGGAGCAAGTTCACCTTATGTCATTGGCTCATTTCCACAGCATTTATGAAACTCCTTTTTTCTATGTGAAAGATGGAAGATGCAAAAGATATAATGTCTTTATTTCTGGGCATAGCACAGCCTAGAGAATTCATTACATTAAGGCATTAATCCAATCTAGTAAAAATAGTTTTTAATCTTATATTGGACTCTGTATTGGAGCAATATATTTGAGTGGGATATGGGAACAAAATGCTATGAAAATCTGCTAGTATATACAGATGGGTACAAAATACGTGTTTCCAATCACCTATTGCATGTTTCTTTGATAAGACCAGCTGATAAATATTGTGTAAAATGGGAAGAAGAGCAAGATCAGAGATTAAACTGTGGGTTTTTGGGGGAGTTTTTTTTGGTTGGGTTTTTTTTTTCCCCCTCGTGTGTGTGTGTAAGATTAGTCCTGCCACCACAGATAACTGTGCAAAATCTGGAACTCTCGTACTAAAATTAAATAGTGTGATTCTAGTGCAACAGATATGATTTGCACAAAGGTAAAGCTACAGTTAGGTCAGTAAGAAAAAGTAAAGGTTCTTTGTCCTTTTAAACATAAACCCATTTTTGAATAAAATACAAAATTTCATCTGACTGCAAAATTTGTGGGGTGAAGTTTGCTTTGCCTCTTTTCCATTGTATATTTTTCCTCTCCTCTTGTGCTTTTATGAAAGAATGAAATACGAAAGTTTAGTTCAACATACATTTAGCTATGACATTGTAAATACAAACACAGGGAATCTAACTGCTTGGTTTTCATGGTCCTCTTATCCTGGACATGTTGCACATAATTGCAGCTCAGCCACCTTTGTTCTGAGAAGAATTGACAAACTGATACACATAAAAAGCCTCCCATTTAGGTAAGGGCAGGGAAACTGAAATGCTGCTGGTGGAATCTGTGTTGTGGTATAATGAGCTCAGTTGTGATATCTTCACTGCATAATGGCCCCACTTGCAAATTTACCTTTGGAGCTTCTTTGTTGTCTTAACTATATTTTTTCTGCTTAATAGGTCTTCACAGCTCAACTTCCATTTAAACACAGAACCTCTTTTACAAGGTGTGAGTGCTACAAAACCTTTCTATAAATTAAAGTCAGGCCATTTGCATCTGCATTAGGGAATGATTCTGAAAGAGTTTTAAAAGAAATAAATTACAATAATTCATACATATAAAGATGCAACTGCAACAGCCAATCCAACTTTTCTTCTCATTATAAGATGTGCGAATGCCAGCTTGTTACTATTCCTGGGGTTTCTCTGCACAGTGATTGTACCATTTTAAGTAGAAGTGTGGAACATATTTCATGTTTGTCAATGCATTTTGTAGTTCACTTGGATTATTATACCTTTGAAATTAAAGTGCAGTGGCAGTTTCTGAATGATTTAACATGTAGACATTTTTTACTCTGAATTAGGTACAACTAATTGTTGTTTATCTTAATCCAAAACTAAATGATATCAGATTGGAAGGGGTTCTTATTATCTGGAATAAAAATGGGTCATACCATAATGTAAGAATATTGGTTACTGAACTAACATTTAGACTGAAACTTAATTAAGCACAGAAAGTTCTTTGTAGGAAGATCAAGTGTGACATCCTACATTTCCCCTTCCCACAGCACACTGTCATGGCAAGGAGGTTCATTG
This sequence comes from Molothrus ater, assembly GCF_012460135.2. Classification (NCBI taxonomy): domain Eukaryota; kingdom Metazoa; phylum Chordata; class Aves; order Passeriformes; family Icteridae; genus Molothrus; species Molothrus ater. The sequence goes on from NC_050482.2 coordinate 49,719,294, forward strand.
GAACCTCTCTGCATAACCCTTGTACATCCTGCAAAAATAATCATGGTCCCAGTCCTTCAGTGAGCAAGTAATCAATTGCTGCTCTGCAGCAGGGAGCCACACAGCCTTCAGACTACTCAATAGACTGCATGTGGCAAAGAGGGAACACTGTGCAAAGGGTGTGAATGAGTCATTCGACATTTCAGGTTGACTGAAGTCATTCTGCTACATTTATTTCCAATCTTGATGTGCTATCCACATTTGCATATTAAGCAGGATGGGAAGAAAGATTTAAATTTTTTGCTACAACACAGGCATGGAACACAGCAGACTGCACGTGTGTGAGAATGAGAGATTACATGCATGCTTGGGTGAACACAGCACCGTATGAAGTGCCTCTTCTACCTTCATACAGGAGCAGGCATTCTACTTGCAAGCCTGAACACATCTCAGCAAACATTATGCTTGAGCCTGTGTTATCTCTAGGGAGCTGAATATAAAGGAAAGATGTTCATTGGCAGTATGCCTGAAGAGAGGAAGGGAGGTCCCATGAGCATACTTCAGGTGATGTGTGTTTTGTTTTCTTTGGCAAATACAAATCGGAACGAGCTGGTCTGTGTACACTTGAAGGGTAGGTGTGTGAGCTGTGTGCATGTGGGTGACAAGGAGCACCCAAGAGCACGAGCAGGTGTCAGCAGAAGCTGGAATTTATACATTTGTCAAACATCATTAGCAGTAAACCACCTACTTAAAGATTTCCATGGAAAGAATACGTGGCAGCCTCTCAAAGTATTCCAGTGTAGATGCCCCCCCACTATTCTGCAAGTTATTGATAGCACACTCAATTAACCTTGGGGACAGAACACAGAATGGACATTGTGTCTCTCAGTTTCAGTCATTTTTGCTCAGTGACACAGTTTGCATACAAACCACTGAGGAGCAGTAGTTAAATCTCCAAGTAAAAATGCTTTAATGAAAACAAAAGTGCACATTCCTGACGGTTGGATTCGTATTAAGCCTTGTAAGCTTCATTATCTGAAAGCCTAAACATTGGGCCAAGTCATTGCAGATTATGTCCCATTAAGTAGCGAGTGCAATTCTAGTTCAAAAAGTTTAGAGACAATGTACTCTTAGATTTGTTTGGCTGGCAATTGCAGGCATATTATAGCAATTCCAATTTACCCACTGTGCTTGTATTGGCTTTCTACAGAAGATAAAATGGAATGAGATGAAAATCCAATTTTTACTAGTAAGTCCACTTCAAGGCACACTTCTTGAGGAAAGGGTCTAGTAACTACTGGAACTTGTGATGCAATTAGGGGAGACTCCACACCAAAGGCCTTTGTAAAACCCATGAGGGTCTTGAGCAGCAGTGGGACCTCCAGATGTGCTGAGGATATCATAGCTTAGGTAATCTGGACGGAGGCACAACATGATCTACAACAGCTACAAGGCAGTTCACAGATCCCCCGAGAACTGGCTTTGGTCCTACCAGCTCCCTTAAGCATAAGAATATGTTTATTTTACCTTGATTTTTTCTAAGACTGAGAAACAAATGTGTACGTATTTAAAGAAGCCAGGTGTTACATTCAACATCACATTATGGTCTATGAGGGGAGGAAAATAAGTTATTCTTCCACAACACAATAAAACATCATGCACAGTTGTTCCTACAAGACATGCTCCAGAACACACTCTGCTGATATCATTGCTGTCATCTAAGGATCATCTCATGAGGAAGAGTTGGAAAAAAAAATTAAAAAAAAAATCAGGGAATTGATATCTTATTTGTTGAACTCTCTTGGACTACTGTGGGACTACTTATTGTGTTACATCTTTTCTCCTTAGCCTTTCACTGTCTTTCCTACCCATATGGCAAATCACTTGGAGCAAATGGCATTTTTCCATACAGTGCTCCATAACAAAAACCAGTGAGTCAGAGCTGTCTATAGAATCCTACAATAAGTAGATTAAAAGGAATTTGTGGCAATCCTGCAGTTCAAGCCCCTGCCCACAGCAGGGTTAATTTTGAAATCACACAAAATGAGAACGTAACTTCATCTTTCTACAGTGACTACTCTAATGAAACACAAGTCTCATTCAGGCAATGATATAAATCATACACTTGCCTAGATTAAAGACATATGGAAATCATTTAGGTAGAAGACCTGCATTAAATTATTTGAGATTTCCTTTCAATATGCACTCATAAGATGATACTGACTGCAGTGTTAGACTCCAATTATAAAGGGCATATTATCTAAACACACACTAAAATGAGGCTATCATTACAATCACTATTTCCTGAACTCTGTGTGCTGAAGACCCTCATTACATAGTTTCAAAAATCTGATTATTTCCTGAGATGGAGCTCAGGAAATAACGCAGAAGAGGAAAGAAGGGGAAAATTCCAAACTGGAAAAAACAGTTATTTAACTCGGCACAGTGGAAAACACTACACGTCATGTAGCTCACACAGCCTTCAAGAAGGTGTTCCTCTTCTAAATACTTAGAAAGTCTGCAGAAGAAGGTTTTGAGAGCCAGAAACTGTAGGAACTGTGCAGCTCTTGTCCTTCAAGATGCATTTTGATCATGGCAAGGCTTTTCTCACAGGCTGTGCAGTGAGAAAACTGCCAGTGGCAGGAATTACTCGTCATGAGATTTAAACAAGGCCTGTGCACTGCTACATGGAGATTTAACCAAGGAAAACAGGGATTAATGTGATTACTTCCACAATGAATGAGATGAATTTTTTCCAAATTGAAAACATCTAAAATCGTTATCAACACTGCAATTCTGCTTCCATACAAAAAAAAGTCAAAACCCTGTTATGCTCACCTGCACTTCCATTTTCTGCTCTGCTTTCTATCAGTTGCTTGTATCTACTTCACTTGCATTCAGATTTAAGGACTACAATGTTCAGATTCATTACTACTGCATATCTTGCTATATTTGATTAGAGTAGGCTGTCTCTTTTGCCTTGACAGATAAGCCTTGTCTTTTAGTTTAGCTGTACAAAAACGATTATACTTTATAAAGTGATCATCTTTGTAAAAGAAGCTAATCCACAATCATCCACACAGCATTTACTGAATTTTGGACTACTGTTTTCTTGTTTGCTCTGTCTGATGGTGGTTGGACTTTGCTCATCTCTGCAGCTTAGAAAGGAAAGCGGTGGATGTTCAGCCCTTCTGAAGCTTGAGTCAGTGAAGCATCCAAGATTGCAGAGCAGAAGATGATGCATTCAAAACCACTTCCTAAAAATATCATGCCAGTATTTACATTGAAAAGGAGAATAACATTTCAAAAGAACATTCTGCTCGAAAGTTAAAAACCATTTCAAGCAAAAAAGTTAAACATACAAACAAAACTGTTCAAAACAGCAGTAATTCATTAGGAAAATAACCACTGCTCATTCCAAGAGATTCCCAATGCATTTCACAAATCATGAGTTATATTCAGACTCACTTTGTGTATCTGGTATCCTGATAGACTGCATTGGGGTGGGGATGCAGCAGTACTAGACACAGACCACTGCTGTAGAGCTTCTCCTTGGTGTGTTTTAAAGAATTACAGCTGTTCCATTGCCTTTGCTTGCTAAAACTACTCAGCACTTTAATGAAGAAGCCCTATTATGAGCTCTGGTGTTTTTTCCTGCAGCCTTACTGAAAATAACACTTCTCTGGACATGCCTGGTATGTGTTAGCTGAACTGGTAAGTCTGAATGTCAAAATATGAAGACTGTGTCCTTTGACCCCAGCTTTACCCTGGAGGACACCTCTAGTTTGGTGGCTGCTTTCCCTGACTCTGTTTATCCCTTCACCTAACAATAAAATCCATCCTCCAGTGCTTTTCAGCAGTGCACAGCAGGTGAAGAGCAGAAGCAACAACTGCCCAATTAAAATTGAAATGTCAGATATGCAGAAGGCAAACTGTAATCAAACTGACCTGCCTGGGTTATCAGGGCAAGATGCCTTTAGGCTTATGCAATTAACTGAAGGATAATTGATGACCACAGGCAATCAACCTACAGATGCAGGTCTCGTGTGCAAGAAATGTGCTTAGGCACATCATTCAGTATTGACTCAGAGAAAGAGCTTGACTCTGTTTGAGTCAAGTACCTCCTAAAGCACTGAGGTTTTCCTTAGAAATCTCCCCAAAATTACCAGCTGAAATCATAAAGTGTTTAGAAGACTCAAAGCAGTGGCTACAAGTGTGGTACCATTCCCAGTGTCTCTGTATGGTGTGCAAGGAATGGTAAAATCTGTTTAGCTGGTGGTGGAGGCGAAAGGATCCTTCAGTTGATGACTTATTACAGTGAGACAAAACAAAAGCAGATGTAGGGAGCTTTAAGACACTACCAAAGAAAAAGAAATCAAACCAGAAAAAGGATTTTTTTTTTCTGAAGTATTGAAACAACTATCCTGGGATAACACTGGGAGAGCTCCCCATCCAAACAAGCCCTTCATCTTTCCTCCCTTCTATTTTCACTCTTCCCTCACCCCTCTCTTTAGAAAGGGCTTGCTGAGACTGGGTTTTCTTCTGCTATGACTTTGCCTGCATCTCAAGAACTGATGTGTTTAGTTGGTTTTCTGTTTTCTTTTTTACATCAAGACAACCACTGATTATTAAATTGCCAATGAAATTATTACTGAGCTGGTACAGGTACACCTGCAAGGAAGCATTTCTCATTTGCCACAGCTAGCTACAATGCCATGAAATCACCTGTGCCTTTTCTTCCCTGAGAGTCCATATGGGGCAATAAACCTGAGTAAACCACTTGACTATTAAACACTGCTTATTTTTTGCAATGAAGGTATAATTTCTAGGAGTACCGAGTCTCTAACATCCACAGCGTCTGAAAGTCAGTTGAAGCTTTTCTGTAAGAGAACTAATTAATAATAAAACTCAGGATGCTTAAACAACTGACCCTCAAAAGCCCTGGATATTTAAGAAAGTATTTTTAAACCCATTTCACAGTTGCAGTTATTAATGAATGATTAATTTCTACAGACATCATCTTGTGCTTGCTTCGACCTTGTTTGCTCCAGTGACTTCAACAGTCAAGGGAAACAGTCAGAATAATGTTGAAAACTAGTTAGAAAACAAAAATAAATTAATTAGTGTGTTCTATGGCGGTACTAGTCATGTCTGCGTACCTTCAGCTGACCTGAGCTTGAACTTAAAATTCAGATTCAGTGGTTTTGCTATGTACGAGAAACACAGCATACATTAAGAATTACAGCATTAATTGTATGGGCACATAATGAATTTCCTGATATGTTACATGTGAATCTATTAATTAATTTACTAAGTAAAATTATTCTTAAATATGGGTTCTTTAAGAAACTTGACACTCTGGGTTTGATCTTTAATTTTTTTTTATGGCCACAATAATGGAATAATTAATCCAAATTTTTATTCTGCTTAAAGATCACAAAAATCTTGTATAGACAATATGTGAAGATTTTTTTCCAAGTTTTTTACCTTTACAATACTTTTAATTAAAAAATTTCCCTTCATAGAAGACTTGGAATTTGATTTACTCCGTCTGATGATGCTACAAATAGAGCTTTCGAGACACCTGCCCACAGTTAGAATGGTCCTTTCAAAATGTTCATCACTTCACACCAGGCTTCTTAGTAGACAGTAGAACTTGCACCAGTTCTCAGCAGGAGCAGTTGGCTTCACTTCTGCTGGAAACAGAGTGAAGCAGCTGCTGCTTGCAATGAGGAAACTCCGTGAGCAGCAGCATCAGCCCCACTGAGAGCTGCCTTGCTGTGATGTTGTGGGAAGGGAAAAATATTTTCGTGAAGATCATTTAAAGCTAATCCGACAACACAATCAGAGATTTTCATTACTGAATGGGCTTGTTACAGCCAATGGAGAAGAGAGCATTAAACCTTTTAGGCTCATGGTACAGGTGTCATTACTTGAGGTACAGGAGACAGCAGGATATGCTATGTCAAACCAGTAGGTAAAAGATGCAAGTGCTGCACATGGCCTCTGCTGAAGGTAATAACATGATTATGACACCACTGATGTAATTTATTGCAATGTAATATTGCCTGTCAATCATTCCCTTCTACTGAGAATGTAGCAGTACTTGATGGCTTCAATGAATTAAGATTCATCTTCTGTCTAAGATGGGAAAGTATTTACAGATGAGACTCAGTTATCTTTGAGAGTTGAGGAAATTGGGATGTTTTTATGTTTTGATAGATTTAATCTCAGAGATCTGTTACACTATTAGAATTATCAAGAAAGCGCAGTCCAAGCAGTGTAATGACAATACAGCTCGAAACTTGATAATACCACTTGAAACTGTAAACTGAACTCCCTGACAGAATTAGAAAGCATTTCTTCATCCCAGTCTGGAGCTGTGTGTGCTTGATTCATAGAGGGTTCGGTCACCTTTCTCAGAATCAATATTTTTGACCACTACTAGAGAAGTGTAGTGGATGTGACAGACCAACAGTCTGATGTGGTACAGCAAGTGCCATGTACAAACAGTGAGAGAGAAGCCTCCAGTGTCCTGGCTTTAGACACTCTACACTTAGCATGAAAAACAATTACCAGAGCCTGATTATGCACAGGGATAATTTCAGAACTTGGTCCATATCCTAAGATAATCCCTGTTTGGATTGCAAGTGCTTCTGACCTAGAAGCATGATGTTATTTATGTAACTAGATTTTTAAAATAAAAAAGGAATGTCAGAGTTCCAAGGGTTTAAGTTTGTGCTCTGTGAGTTACCGGCGGATTTTTCATGATGAGATAATAAGATAAAACAACTGGGGAACTGGAAAGACTAGAGAATGTAAGGTATACAATGCCTCGGAGGGGAAAAGTGGCATGTTATTAGTACTGTACACTGCTCCAAAAAGATAAAGTCATTTATAAAAAAAGACTGAGTTGGGGAGAGAGAGGAAGGATGGATCTTAGAATTCAGACAGGTAAAAAAGAATTTCATCATGTGTTAGCACATGATGTTCATTTAGGCATTCAACTAATTTTCTTTTACCTCATAATATTTTACAGTACTGACCTCTGATTTTAGTGCCAGGATAATGTGTCCATTCTTAGCAAGCTTATTCCTCAAAGAGTAGTCCCTTCTGCTTAGATATTATTTAAAAGGTACTTTAGCATGGTTCTCCAATTAGCAGAACAACTTAAAAAAAAAAAAGGCTACAGGAAAAATTCAGACCATTCCAAAACATCTTTTTTTTAAATTCTCATCTATCTGAAATCCTTCTAGAAATAATAGACAGCAACTATGCTTCAGAGAGAGCATTCTGGACAAAAGTCAAAAGAAAAGAAAGACACCCTTCCTTTCCACCAGAATACCCAGTGGGGTAAGTTCAACATCCCTAGGACAGTAGCAATCAAGCATCAGAAGCATTTGAGTACAGTATCAGCCCCCTAGAAGGGCTGTACCATGGGAATTAGTTTGTATCTTGAACCGTGAAATTTACAGTACACACATTTGTTAGCTTAGCTGATGTCTCTACCAATTCTACTCTTGTTTGTGTCTCTTTCCCTTCCCTCCCTTTAAAAAAGCAGTCATTTGAAATCATATTTAAAATCAAACGATCACTATAAAATGCAGAAACAAGTCACCCTTGTTTAGTGGTGAAAAAAGAAGAGTAGGAATCAATTTTCCAAGTCCAGGTCAGTTAAAGATTTTCTGTGCATTCCTGGGCAAGTCACTTCACCTCTCTGAACTGTAGGACACATTTAAAAATTTCAGTGAAGCTGTACATAGAGATATTTCAATGGAATGGGGTACTGCCTTCTCAGAGCAGCAGGGTTTTTTGCAGATTGTCAAGTTAGGCTGGTACAGCTTTAGTGCTTCTGTCATCTCAATGTCATCACACTCATGTACATGGGCCAGATTATAAAGTGAAAGAATTCACACTCACCTGTCTTAATGGCTGGGTAAAACACCCATTAATAGGCAAAAATGTGTGCAGACATTAAGATGAAAGGCTTGTGCAGGAAAGACAAAGTTACTGATGGTAATATACTTCCATTCCTGCTGGCTATTACTGATGGTAATATACAAAGAGCGGTGGAAAGCTAAGCTAAGAAGATGCCAAGGACTCCTTCAAGGGAGCTACAAAATAAAGATTTTTGAAAGATATTGAGGGACTTTCGCATAACATTTGTGCTGACTGGGATATGGCTGGCAGTCAACCCTGAGCTTTAAATCAAGTGTGTTGCCATCATAATACTGAGCATACATGTGGCACTTTGGGACATGGCTTAGCAGTGAACATGGCAGTGCTGGGTTAACAGCCAGACTCGATTTCAGGAGGCTTCTCCGATCTTGATGACTCTATGATTCTATATAGCTCTTTGAGGAACTAATAAAAGACAGAATTGCTACATTCTTCTTAGACAAAAACCAGACTCTGGAGATGAGGAAGAAAGGTAGAAGAAATCAGGGCCTAATTTAGATTTATAAAACTCCACGCAATCTAAAATGAGCCCCAAAGGCCCAGGCATATCAACTGTTGGTAGCAATACTTCCTTACTTGTCAAACATGTGATGTTTTGTCAGCCACAGTGGGTAGGTTCTTCTAACTGATACCAGCGACTGAAATTGCCAGTGAGTGTATTTTATGGTGTGTGTATACGTATATACACATATATATACACATGTATAAATAAATACATGTAAAAATATGTATATATCTATACACAGACACACATCCATATATACATTACAGCTCCACTAAGAGCAGAATTTCAAGTGAAAACAATGTTAAGGGAAGAAACATAGGGAAGAGAATGAAGATAATTTTCATTGTATCAGACAATAAAAATAAACCAAAAGAGACTGCCTACAGCGGTAGTTCCAGAACTGTGGCTTAATAGCAACCTCTTGCCTGCCAAACTTTCAGATATTGCTTGTGGCTAAGGAGAGCTGCTGTCAAGCTGCAATTTGATTGGGAAGGCAAAGTGTAACATGGTGCAGGGGACATCACAACTGCACTACAGGCCCTTGAATCAGCAAAAACGGAGGGCATTGCTCTATGGTTGCAAGAGTCAGTGTAATCATCAGGGGAAAAAAAAGAATTTCCACGTAACCAGGTAAAGGAAGATGAAGTGTGAAGAGGAAAGTGATGTCTCTTGCTAGAATAATGGCTATAACTTACAGAAACCAGAAAAGCTTACAGCCTCGCTCTACCTTATGCAAACTAAAGTGAGAAGGCGTAGGAGATCAGGACAAACAGCCTGCTCGAGCAGCAGAGCCCCCTTTTTCTGAAAGTTGCCTGTTTTGCCCAGGCAGATCCGTCAGTCTTAACAATTTTAGGAGATGTGTGCAGAAGGGTGTGGTAGACATGAAAGTAATTCCAAAATCTAGACAGCAAAACTAAGCTAAATTTAGCTGTGTGCATTTCACAGTGCATATCCATCCATCTCCAGGTTATTCTGCTTTCCTGATAAGAAAGGGAATGACAGTGCTTGTTTGTGCCTAATCTCTTCTTTGTGGGATTGCCAAGTTCAAATGCAAGAATGAAATAGAAATAAATGTCACCAAATAGGAAAGCAAAGGGAATTGCTTCACTGCAAGAGCAATGCATTTGTTCACTGCTAAGGAAACAGGTTTCCTTCCTATCTGTTCCACAATTCATTTTGCCATCACATGATAGCCAGAAGTTTTGTCCTCTTCAGAAACCTAGCGGCAGAGGCTAAAGCATGAGTTTGTCTCTTTTCCACTTTCAAGTGGATGACTGGCACTGCTGGCTGCATCATCTGGGGTCTTCCATGCCAAAACTGGTAGGTAACTCTTTACTGGTAGGTAACTCTTTTTCATCCCAAGGCCCAGTTCCTCCTGCCATGCCCATTTACTAAAAGCTCAATTATCATTAAATCTTTCTTCACTGGACAATTATAAATGTGACAGGCTCTCCTGCTGCTGCTGAAGAGAGCTTAGATTATTGTTTTTTCCAAGAAAATATTGTACTGATAGGATGCTACTAAATCATGTCTTGGAGACTGATGTCCTTTTGCTCCTACAAGCAAAGGACATGTACTATGGTCTTTCATGTGTTTCATGTATATTTGTGTGCATAAAGTATTATGAACTTTATGCACACAAATATACATGAAACACGTGAAAGACCTTGCCACACAGCTCTATAGCACTCCAGTCTAAAGATGTGTCTCATAACAATATTGCCCGTTATGCTTACAATGCATCAAAAAAGCTTTACAACAACATTTAAAAACAAGTGAGGAAAAATTATGCCCATCTGACCCCTTCAGAAACCACCACATTTCACAGAAGACATAACAGGTCAGGAAAAACAGCTTACTTGAGCAGCAAAGCCCTGGTTTTGAGCAAAAGGAGGGTCAACAATGCCAAATCTCCAGGTGCCTAAAGCATTTTTCTTTCTAGGCATCTTGCCCCTTTCAGTATGATCACAATGGGTGTCTCGGAGACACAATAGCCTGATCTCTGCTAGAGCAACCTTAAATTTTTCCCAGCCAGGGAAAACTGATTATTTCTTTGCCTTGTGCTTGTGACTAGTAAAAAAAAATAAAAAAATCCTATTCATTATTTTCTTTGCTCTGTTCCAATAAATATGCTCCTCCTGAGCACAGTCCCGATACCCCACTGACAAGGAGAAAAACCTGATGCACCTGCAGTGGAAAAGAAAACACATTGAATCCCAAGCCTTGCAGATAAGCCCTTACTTGTTTAACTCTGTAGAAAATGCAATGCTAATTTAGCCAATGCATGTACCCGTAAAACCTCACAGCAAAAGAAGCAAGCCTCCAAGCAGATCTGTACCTTTGTGGCAGGTAGTTACACTCTGGTCTTTCAGGATCTGTGGTGGGAGAAACCAGTGTGGGAATGGCACGAGTCTCATAACAACCTGTCTTCAGCACAAATGCTTAGCAAGGACCAAAGTCTGTGGAGCCATTCGGGACACACAAATCTTCAGCCCAGCATCTCAGCCTCTCCCTCATGAAGTGCAGCCAATCAAGCTGGTAGAGTGCAAACCACAAACCACACAGGAACTCACAGTCACAGCAGCTTATTGAGCTGGGTATGGGACTCAGCTTAGTGTGGTTTTACTGTCTTACTGTGTGGGAAACTGCATTGAGAGCAGTTCCTCTGAATGCTACAGCTGTGCTGGGGCACCTCACAACTTGCTCAGTGTTCAGTTATTTAATATATCTGTCTGGAAAGCACTGGCCCCTTCAGATATTAGTAGTGATCCATCCCCAAGAGCAAGCCATCGCAAGTATCCAAAAATGCGTCCTCCTCTCTGGGGGGACAGCAGTGGCCATAGGCCATCAGCACATGAATTCATGGAGCACCTCTGGTGCCACACACCCCTGTGACGTGACAGGCTCCATGGGTGTGTGTGCACAGTGCTCCTGTGAGCTTGGAGTCCATAAGCAAATGCAGGCGAACGCAAAGATCATCTGTGCCTGTGTAGGCACAGCCCAAGAGGGAGTAGATGTGAGAGAGAAACCAGGATGCCACCAGATTCTGCAATAAGTGTGAACCAGGGGGCTGTCTTCAAGCTGTGAGAAAAAGAGCTATAAAAATGTGATTCTTACAAGAACACAGAAAAAGCACATTTGCTGATTTAGTTGTTGCATCAGTTTGGTTGCTACCAAGAGTGTATTGGGGTGGCCTCTGAATGGCAGTTTCCCTCCCATCTTTTCTTCTCTGCTCTCTGAGCTCCAGTCCCTCCTCCTGAAGGCAGCCTAAGGGCTGCCAGGGGTCAGCGGGGCCCCAGGGGAGAAGGACCATTGGTGGCTGGAAAAATGATTGCTACTGGAGAGCAGAAATCCGCCTTTGGAAGCACCAGCCCCTGCCCTGGCCTCCCTGGTGCGCTGTCTGCAGTCATTAACATGAGGCATTTCAGAGGAAACAAAAAGGAGTTGACATCAAGTGAAATTTCCCCCTGCAGCCACCAGTCGAGGACCTCTTAAAATCACAGCCTAAAAACATCATCTAAATTCTGCTGGGTGGCTGTAGGCCATGAAAGGGCCATTTGCTGCAGCTGAAATAGATTCATAAATTACTGAGTTCCTGAGCCAGTGAGATCCACATGGCTCTGAGTTCCTGAAGCCACTTTTCCTTCTACCATTTCCTTGGATATGGTTCAGAGCCTGGCCAAATGGTCTGTGCTTTTCTCAGCCTGTTGCTCAAAAGCAGCACCAAAAAAAAATACTTTAACACTTAATTACTATTGACTTTGTAGAACAAGTTGCTGAGGTTCCATCTGTGTTCTTCAAAAGAGCACAGGTGTCGCAAACTGAAACGGGCAAAAATTTATTGATAGTATTGAAATATCTAGTATTGAAAAAAGTATTCTTAATTATATCTTCAAAATGTTCAAAAAGTTACAGAGACCAATTAAGGTGTTTTGTAATTGCTATTAAATTACTCTTTTGCCATTTTTAATAGCTTAAGTACTTTCAATATGAAATGTTCTGATTTTCCAGCTAAAACCAGCTCTCTAGCTCACAATTTACTTTGATTTGAATAAAAAGGTAAAAACACATTAAATAATAAAAAATGCTTTTGGGCAAAGCACAACTTTCCATTTGGCTTAAGATAAAATATTCTTAGCTATTCAGCCAAAAATATTATTTGTTTTTCATTAGAGCTGTCAATCTTAGCAGCAAACTAAAACTCAGTTACATATGCACCATTGTAGCATTAGTCACGTGGAGCTGGCTCAAGAACAGAGGCACCGAATGCAACAATCCAATGCTGATGTCTTTTCTGCTAGCACTAAGACTTATACAGTGTTCAGCTTCATTGATATGGCATGATGTGTCTGACATTAACTGACAAAAGCAAAAGGCTGGGAGTTAATGCATGGCTCTATCCAGGCTTCACGCTTTCATAGTCTCAGTAGCTTAATTTGAATATTACTTAAATGCAGATATCTACCAAATTTTATATTTCAGGGTGGGGTTGTTTGTTTGTTTGTTGGCTTGTTTTGGTTTTTTTTTAATTTTCAGAGGAAGATCTTTTAGGCTAATAACTTCTTTTAATTATGATTCAACTATTTTTATATATTGCCACCAAAACACTGATGTTGTAATGCTATATCAGTTAGTATGTTCTTTTACATTTCTGAAATATTCCTGAGATCCTGAAGTGAGGAGGAGGAGGAGTATGCTGGCATCGTTCATGTTGTTCCTTTTGTATGTGTATAGACCCTGAAGCTGTCACTCTTGAAGTTTTCACCATTTACTAAAAGCAAAGAAACAGGAGAAAGTGTGGCATACACATCAAAGTCCTAGACCTACAAAAGTCAAATCACCTGTGGACCCAGCTAAGGAAAACACAGGAACCAAGGTTTTTGAAAAAAAAAAAAGATTCCATTGCAGGAGGATTAGCTAATCAACTTAGAAAGCAAATAAAAATCAATGTATCCTGCCATATAACCAATGTCACAGTGCAACTCTAACAGAGAGAGAGGGGGGGAGAGAAACATATACAGGGAAAGAAGAATTTCATGATTGAAGTTTTTTAATAGCTTCCTTGAAACACATGATAAAATCAGATTCTCTCAGCAGGAGATAGACAGATAAAAATGGACTCCATTTGAAGTGCAAACAAGAAAAAGACAGGGAGTTATAAAGCATACAGCACCTTCCTCATAAACATCCCACTTTCTCTCTGTTCCAAGTGTTTGCAACTGTCTCTCCCTGCGGAATCTTAATTAAACCAGTATATTTCCCATTTAAGTAATTTGAAAAAGTGTAGTTTGATAAAAAGGTTAATTAGCTCTATTCTTTAGAAATGTAGAAAAGGTACCATTTTAATCTTTTGCTTGAAATTTATGCCAATCCTTGCATTAAAATATCCCTTAATCTGGACTGTGGTAGGTAGCACACAAGAGAAACATGTTCATAAGGGGGAACTGTGGGAAGGGGGCTCACATGGAAAACAAAATTTATTAGGAGTTGTAATGTTTTTACTTTTTGTTTTCACAAAGTATATCACCATTGTCTCCCTTCCTGAGGCTGGGTGTTTGTCAGGGCTTCAAATCAAATTGATGCATGATGAAAATGGACCTTCTCTGGTGACTCACCTGGGAATTGCACAGAAATCTACCCAGCCTTATGCTAACCAATAAAAGGAAGAGATGGGAACAGGAACATCTCTTAAAGCTGTGAAATAACAATTCACAAGCACCATTTAAATCATTTGGAGGCTGCATTCCCTTTTTATGCTACTGCTGCATTGACCAAAATGCATCTCCTATTGAGTATTGAGCTGGGAAAAGCTGATGGATCCAAGCCTATTGGTCTGGAAAAACTGCTGTTACCATTTAGCAGAGCAATTTTATGACAAATGGAAGCTCTTGCTGTAATTCCTTCACCTCTCTGCTCTTTTTTAGAGCCCTTCAACAATTCTGTAAATAGAAGGTTGCACTAGACTGACAAGAGACATTTCCTTCCCTCTCCTTAGTTGCAGATATTGTTTTTTTGCTGTAATGTAACTTTCACTGACTCTGACATTTGCATTTGGATCTTGTTATAGGTGTGATCAAAATGCTAACTACATTAGCACCATAAGTCTACTGAAGCAGTGGTTAAACAGTTGAAGGTGGTAGGATGTGTTTAAACAAACTTACTGGGCACTAAAATTATCCATTTATTCTTTTACTTGCTGGTGGTGCTCTCCATACTTTTAATTGACTTTTCATAGTGGAACGCCTGAATATTGTGCTTTTAATCTGTAAATATCAAAGTACTAAATTATTATGGCATACCAAGAACCAAGTCACTTTCCTTCTAGCTTGGTATCAAACTGTAGTCTTGCCAAAAGGAGAAGAAGCTAGATATATTCTCTCTGCTTTCTCCTTGGGTCTGTTATGGTTGCTGTATTTTTGGTTAAGGACAGTTGAATGGGACCAAAAGGTTATTGCAGAAAGCAATATCCACTTCTCCTGTTCATTAATTTTGCTACCATGGAATCCTGATTTTGGCTTCCTTACACAGATGAGAAATGGAGAATGAAATTATTTCTGCCTCTGCTTCTTTCTCCAGAATTTTAAGTAAATGATATCACAGAATTATAGACATCATGAGCATTCCTGCCAGCTCCCTTAGTATCCTTGGGTGGGTCCCATTCAATACCACAGACTTGTGTGTGTGTCTAAGTGGTGTAGCAGGTCACTGACCATTTCCCCTTGGGTTTTGGGAACTTAATTCAGCTCTCTGTCCCTGTCTTCCAGCTCAGGGGTATGGATACTCCCTGAACAGCTGGTCATGTTATTAAAGGACGAGAGAAAGAAGGCATCCAGTGTCTCACCCTTTTCCTCATCCCTTGTCACTATGTTTCCCTCTACATCCAAAAAAGAATGGAGATTCTCCATGCCCCTCTTTTGTTGCTGATGTATTTATAAACATTTTGATTGTTTTTCATGGCAGCAGCCTGATTAAGTTCTAGTTGATCTTTGGCCCTTCTAATTTTCTTTCTGCATAACCTCACAACATTCTTGTAATCCTCCTGAGTTTACTGCCCCTTCTTCTGTGGATCATAAACTCTCCCTTTTTTTCTTGAGTTCCAGTCAAAGCTCTCTGTTCAGCCTGACCAATCTTTCCTCCTTTTTGGCTTGTCTTTCAGCAGATGGGGACAGCCTACACCTGCAACTTCAAGGTTTTCTTCCTGAAGAATGTCTCCCAAGGGACTCCAAAAACTCATATTATTTCATGACTGCTGTGCCCAAGACGGCTTCCAACCATTGTATCACCCACCAGTCCTTCTCTGTTCACAAACACCAGACCCAGTGGATGCCTTCCCTAGTTGTCACCCTCACCAGCTGTGTCAGGAGTTATCTTCCACACACTCCAGGAACCTCCTGGACTGTTTCTTCTCTGCTGTACTGCACTTACAGCAGACACCTGGTAAGTTCCCCACAGGAAAAAGGGCCAGCAATGATGAGACTTATCCCATTTGCCTACAGAATATTTTGTCTGCTCTTCACCCTGGTTGGGTGGCCTGTAACAGATTCTCACCTTATTGGCCTTCCCCCAGTTCCTACCCATAACCACTCAAGCCTATCTTCATCATCGTTAAATTCTAGATAGTGAAAACACTCCCTAACACACCGGGGTCCCCCACTGCCTCTCCTTCCTCACCTGTCCCTCCTGAAGAGTTACAGACATCCACGGCAAGCACTCCAGTTGTGCGAGTCATCCCACCATGTTTCTATGATGGCAGCTGTGTCACAGCCTTGCCCTTACTCAATGGCTTTCAGCTCCTGCTAAAAGTTTATTCCCCATGTTGCATGCATTGGTGTAGATGCACTTCAGCTGGGCTATTCGTCTTGCCACTTTTTTCGGGACAGAGGCCCTAATTCCTAATTAGAGTTGTTACATTTGCAGATGTGCATTGAGTTTTGTCATTTGGAGTATAAAATAAGCACCATGAGATGTGTCTGGCACCATTTACTGACTAAAACTAGATATAGCTGGAAAATAACTAGAAAAAGTGCAAAAAACCTTTATAAAAAATATCTAAAAAAAGTTAAAGTGAGAAAAGCAGCCACTAACAATTCTTGGGGCCTCCCAAGTTCATTAACGTGGGAGATCACTGAACTAACAGACAGCGCAGTTTCTCCTTCTGGATAATGGACACAGCTATGCCACTGGATGAATGGCT
The DNA here is from genome assembly GCF_012460135.2 of Molothrus ater. Taxonomy (NCBI): domain Eukaryota; kingdom Metazoa; phylum Chordata; class Aves; order Passeriformes; family Icteridae; genus Molothrus; species Molothrus ater. Next base: position 49,735,931 of record NC_050482.2, read on the forward strand.
GCAGAAAGACCTGGAGGTTTGTATTCCAGTGCCTCACATGGTTGGACTATTTTATAAATAATGCATCAGAGAAAGTCAGACACCAATATAAACAGGGCTTCTTCAACACTGAGACACTGCAAAAATTTCAATATATGGATAACACTGAAAAGAATCAAGGATTACTTGAGAAGGCCTGTCAATTAAAATTAGTAAACTTGGAGTTGATTATTTAAATAAATTGCTCAAGGAAAAAATAGCAAGTTAGGAAAAGCATAAGAATAAACAACTTTTCCATATTATTCTCAGAAAAAACTATTTAAGAATACTAACATCTTTACAAGTAAGAAAGTAGGAAAAATGGCATCACTCTTGGTTTTAGGCTTACATATAAATGGAAGTAATTTTGAATATAAAGACAGATGAGCTAGAATGCTGAAAATTGAAAAGTAATTAGCATCCATTTGGCATTTCTAAAAATTAGTGGCTTGAAAGTAAGCAAGACAAACTAATATTTTCTGACTCTAGAGCACATATTAAAATAGATTGGTCTTTATGTTATGTTCCTATAGCTGTGTTTTCCTAGATTAATGAGGGGAGTTGGACCAAAGGCAGTTAGAAGGAGTTTTTGTATACAAATTCCTAGTTACATGAGTACTGATATGAGAATAGGATAATTCTCATATCTCTCAGTGCAGCGAGAGCCCAGTTAACTCAAGTTACACCAAGCAGCACCCCCAGTGTCTGTCACCTGGGAAGCAAGTGCTGAAGCAGCTTCAGCCTGCAAGTTTGCTCAGTCTGCAGTTGTGACAGATGTCACAGGTAGAAACAAGTCTGTTCTGAAGCACGTGTGACTTTGCCAAGGAATCATACTGAAGATGCCATAATGCACAAAAGGGCACTGCAGTGGTGTACAGAGTCAGGCAAAAGGCCCACTTGGCCCAGTGTCCTCTAGCTGGGAGTGCCAATATCATCTGTTTACAGAAAATGAGCAGGAGAAAAGGAAACAAAGCAAGCCTTCTTGACATTCCTTCCAGGAATTCTTCACTGCAACAAGTCTGACTTCACTGGTTGAGCCAGAGATTGTATCTGAACAATTATTTAAAAGAGCCCTTTATTTTCTGTGAGTTTGTCTATGTTTTTGTCCTTTGTTACATTCAGTGGCAACAAATGCAACAACTTACTGCATGGCATGTAAGAACACTTCCTCCTTTTAGTTTAAAAACTATGTCTGGTAATTTTGATAAGTTTGTTTCTCCTGGAGGAGTTAGGTTATGATAACTTAATGGACTTCAATTTGGAAGTCCAGTGAAGTTTGCAGGTAAAGACAATATTTAGTGTTTATCATTCAAATATCTTTACCATTGGCATTTCAGTAACTTCTACTTTATAATTAAAAATTTGGTTGAGAAACCTGGTAGTTTAGGAAATTGTAAGAACATAGAAAAGGTGTTGCCTTTATTTTCAATATAATATCTAGACATTGATTTTTTACTCCAAACCTGAAGAAGTTCTTTATAATTACAAATATATTTATAGAGAAAAGAAATGGAAATACCAATCAATTAATAGTAGAAAAGTATCCACACTACAAAACCAAGTATCCAGTTCATACAAATTTTTCCAGCTGCTGGAAAACCCCACAGAGAATCTGAGCCTAAAGGGCCATGGAAAGCAAACTCCCTATGGTTTATCCTAGTGTAGAGTGTTTCTTCTTACCCATTACTGACACACTGCTGAAAGAACAAGAGTCATGTTCTATTCTCACTCCTATGATAATTGGTATCTACTAGCTAGAGGAATTGTGCATTTTAGATATTGTCATCTGGCATATTGTATCAGAAACAGATTTTGAAAACTTTTTCTAAGAAAAAGGGAGAACAAAGCATCAGTAGACCACTGGAGCTTTTGTTAAAAAGAAATCAAGGCAGCTGTTGCCTATATTTTCTATATGATAGATTTAAAAAAATGTAAACAAAATATCCTGCAACAACTATCAGAAAGTCAAAGCCAGAGACAGTCTTCTTTTCCCTTCCCCATCTGCACTGAAAATGCAGCACTCTCAATTAGAAGTAGGGTTATTTACATAGTACATGGAATTGCTTATCAAGTCAATTTGCATCCTGGGGAACAAATAGGTGGATTACAGTATTATGTATACAACTTATTCCTGCTGTAGTGATCCATGAAATTGCAGTTAATTAATATGAAATAGAACATTATATTTTTAAGTAAAAGTGGAAGAAAATGAGAAGGAGGAGGTAAGCCATAGGAGCTGAACTTTGAATACAAGATTAAATGATTAGTAAGAACATAGCACTGCTGGGAACAGCATGAGCTGCTACATGAAGCCCCTGACCTGTTGACTCTCAGACACAATAAAGTATCCTCCTTGCCATAGAAAATTAGATGAATGATGGGTAGTGATGGGCCTGTCATGTTGCACATTCCTGTCCTCAAGTGATGTATGTGAAAGTGAATTCCTGCTGATACAAACTCCATCCAGCTCCTATAGGCTCTGACATGCCAGCAGCATGCATCTGCTCTGTGCAATGAAATAATTGCATTGTGATGCTTCTACAGTACAGCTGCACATCATTATTTTCTTGGTTTTCAAGACTATTTAGTGACTGTATAAAAATCTGGAGGCTAAGAGATTAAACTAAGGAAAACTCTAACTATACCATAAAAAATTTGCATTTCAATTCCTTTTTTTCCCCCCTCTCTCAGCAAAGAAAGGCACGTGCTTCCATCTTCACTGCTTAACTTGAAAGTAGTATGTGGTTTAATGTGATTTCAGAACAAGTCAGAAAAAAACCTAACATTTGGTCACTCAGTTCTAAGATGCTGTCACTGTCTGAAATTGCTATTGCCCTTCACCTGAGTTTTGTTAACTGACAATACATGTAGTCTTACTCCATCCTATTTCTGAACTAAAATATCCCAACTTCAAAATCCCTCTGAAGAGGAATTTGAAAGCCCTGTACTCATCAGTGACAGAAGTAACCACCTGAACTACCATCTACAAATTCATTATATTTGTCCATGGTGTCACTGTATTTAGCTCACTCCAGACTTAATTAGTCTGATATTGTCAGATTCAGGGCTTGTAAAACTTAACAACAGAAACCAGGAATGAAAGAGGAAAAGTAAAGTTACACAGAGAAGGACATCTTAGTACTGAATTTTCAGGTTTACAATTCCAAGAAAGGAGGGAGCCAGAGGTCTTTCTGTGTCTGTAACCTGTCTCTTGAGGCATTTTATAGCGTATGTTAATGTCATTGCTCAGCATCCTAAACCCAGGAAAAATCTGCCTTATCTTCCATTTCTAGTGGTTTCTGATAGTATTAGAAGTAGTAATATGAAAACAGGCATCAAGACAACTAAAACATAATCAGATGTTGTATCTCTTATATTAAGCTCTCTCCTAGGAGATCTACTATCAAAGGCTGCTCACCAATATTTAATTTCTTTTTACTCCTACCAGACTTTCTTTCTACAAACTTCAGCCTAAAGAACTCAATCTTATATTTTAAAATGATCTTTGCTAAATTTTCTAGTTGTTTTAAAATGAAAAAGCTTTCCATGCTAAGAAAAGGGGCATTTGTTAAAATAAAGGTTAAAAATCCACATAATGCAAAAAGTAAAATGGGTAGGTCCATGGCTTTAGAAAAAGGGAAAAATTTAAGTCTTTAGTAATTACATAATGGGTTTGTTATGGTACTCTTTTGCCACAAATACAGTTGTGGGTGTTTAAATCTAGCAAAGATTTCTCTGTCTCAACCTGTTTTTCTGTTGTATTAGTCCCTATTTCATAAAGCTTGGTTTGACCAAAAGATTTAATTAAAAAACTGGCATAGCAGGGCCTATTGATGATTAATCTTAAAATAGCTTGACAGCAAGTCCTCTGGGATCCCACAGCTAGGAAGACAAAGTCTTGCTTTGGGTCAAGACTGAGTGCCTGTGCAGAACTAGGAATAGAGCATCAGTAGGGAATAACAAGTAATCAGTGAAATGGACTCTTGTTCTAACTGTGCAATAGCACTGGGACTGAAAAGTACTAGAAGAACAGACATGCTGTAGAAACCATATTAAATGCTCTGAAGAGGTGGGTAGAGATCAATAGAGTGGTTACAGGAGATTTGTAACAGCTTTCTTTATACTTTATTCCAGCTACAGATGTCTTACATAATTTAGACTACTGGTGTTCACACAAACTATACAGGATATATAGATAAAAGGAGAAATTAATTCTTTGGGTTCTAGGCAGGATTCAGAAAAATTCATCTACTTTCCAGGTAGGTCACTACTTTCAGAATAAAATGTTAGATAATATTCACTGTGGAATAACATGGGAATAGGATGTCTATGTTAATAGGATGCTAGTGTTAGCTAAATCACTATGCTCTGTGCCACAAAACAAAGAGAAATTGCCTCCTTGTAGCATATTTTCAGTTATTTTTGTGCAGCTTTTGAATATATTGGATACAACAGAAGTCTAAAAAACATCAAGACTATTTACTAACGAGTAAATAGCTCTACACAAGATTTAAACCGTAAAATGGAAGAAGAACTTTGTTAATACTTAGTATTAGCAGGAGTTAGTTTTGTTAGGATAATCTTCTAAGATGCTGTAAATTTCACTTGAGCTGGTGTTGCAGTAGGAAACTTCCCAAAACAAACCAGTCTTTAATATGTGAAAAAAATTACTCAGAATTTTTGCCTTGATTTTCTAAGACTGAAATGCCAGATATTGAATACAAAGCTACAGGACATGACTCTTCAAGTTGACATACCGTCCAAACCAACCAAAGTCACTGGGTAAAGCATTTAGTCTGTTGCTGCACTTTTGAGCCTTACCCATCAGTCCTAAATATTTTTCTATTTTAGATGCAGTCAGTATAACATAAAGGTTGCAATGTTGTCTAGTTTCATCAAGAGAAAAACAGAAGTGCTGCAATTTTTGGACAGTGTGAAAACAAATCTTTTGTGATGTGACAAACTCATTTCAAACAGAAGATTATATCTGCTTTTATTGGTGGGGGATGTATGGTGTACTTGCTGCATCTATTGCTAACAGCAGTAAATGAAGTCCTTGCTGAGCCCTGCTCTGCAGTAACCTGTAGGAATCATCAGTGCAGCAAATCCAGGTGCAGGAAAGCAGCAGGCAGCTCCATGCTGGTGTCAGCTGCAGCGTATGGTCACCAGTTGGCCGGCATGCGGTGTTTAGGCGTTGTGAGGTCTCCAAACACCCCTTGATGTTTCCATACCATATGTACTGTAATAGCTAATCACCATGGGAGTAGAATCTAATGTTTCTGTACAATTTATTTTTGTTGGCTGATGAAAAACTAGCTAACACTCAAAATGCTATTAGTTATTAGTCTTTTTTCTTCTTTTTCTTTTTTTAACCAAGGCAGAGAAAACCACTATAATCTGCAGCTTTTCTGCATTCTGCCTCCCTAAGTTGCTTTCTTATTCTCACCAGACATGAGCTACAACCTTCTCCCTCTATCAATGCAGGCACACCCCCAATGCAGGGAATTGAGAGCCTTGACTCCATGATTCAGGAGGCTGAACAATTGCTTTATTAAGCTATATTACATTAGATTATATTGCTACTATACTATACTAAACTATACTACTAAAGAAAAACCTGTGACCCTTTCCAGACAGTCATGACACAGCTTTGACCCAATTGGTCAGTCAGTCCAAACAACCATCAGCAGAGTCCAATTAACAAATCCCTTTCTCCATAACAATCTCCTTAACACATTCCACATGTGCCAAACAACAGGCGCAGCAAGTAGAGATAAGAATTGTTTTCCTTCTTCTTTCTCTGAGCTTTCTCACTGCCTTCCCCAGGAAAAATCCTGGGAGAGAGAATTATGGCTCTGTGTTCCAAGAGTATGTGAATACCACATTCCTCTTCTAGAAAAGAAACATTTTCACACAAGTAGTTTCACCTGATCTGTTTCTCAAATATTTAGGACACTGTGTAGCTCCTAACAGAAGAAACTTCAGAAATGTATTTTCTTTGGGAGATTAAATCATCCTGATATAAAAGAAATTCCTAACATCTTATGTCCTTTTTTTTGTTGCTCTTGTTTCATGTCAATAGTTCCATATTGTAATATTAACTTCAAACTGGGAATCACCATAATCTTAGAAATCATTAGATTTTTTTTTTTTGCCCAGACTGAATTCTGTTTGCAGTTATCTGTGGAAAAACCAAAACTATGAAACTGAAGAATCAGACAGCCTCCAGTGTGTGCTCCATAATGCCTTAAAGAATATGCTGGATAGTAAGACTTGTATTTTAGGACTCAGAAGTCCCAGAGGTGGTGAATTTAAACTTTTTTGATCAGTGGAGTCCTAACAATTTGCACAGTTAATTTGCAGTCTTTTGCTCAGAAAAGGTATAATATCACCACAATGGTGGTAGTCTTATTTTTTCTGAGCTCTCAGATCCCTCAGAAGTAGATGACGCAATTGGTAATGTACCTTGAAAATATGGATGAAAGGCAGAGACCCCTTATTAGAGTGAGTTAATAGGGCTAATAAAAGTTGCATCAATCTTCTCCAATGTACTACAGCATTTTCAATATGGATGTGCAAGTCCTTCATAAAAATCTCACTTAACATATTGAATGTGGTTACAAGGTGATTCTCACTGGAGGTAACATAAATAATGACATATGCTCAGATCACAGTGCATGACAACTATCTCTTTCAGAGCTATGCACAAAATGTGGTCAGCTCACCCAGCAATCCCAATGACTGAAAGCTTTAACAGAGATTATGCTTCTATACAACCTTAGCAATGTATGGTTAAAAGCTGAAGGAAAACACAAAATGGGAAAATTTTATTTAAACGACATGATTTTTGTCCTATTTTCAAGTATTAGTGATTCTGCTTTAAACTCTAACTGGAACAATAAACAGGACATTTTTTTCCTTTTTGTGTGTTAGCTGTATCTGTCATTTATCAATCTAAAGGGCTTTAACTTGCTGTAACATGGGTGTTATCATCTTCACTGCATACAAGTTTTCTAACTTTTCATAAAATGACCACATGAAGACAAAGCTCAAAACAGTCTCAGATTTCATTATAAGGGTCTTGGCTTTTTAAGAGTGGCTACCATCAGAGATGCCCAGAAAGGGTTAGCTGAACGTCCATTTATGGCACTGCCTTTAATCAAAACACAAGATAAAAGGTAGATCTTCCCCAACAAGCAGAATTATATAACCCTCTTCATCTATACTTGGGGGCAGTCTCTCATCACCTTCTCTCCTTTGGCTGTGAATTGTACCAAGAGCCCTCCCTTAGTGCCTTGTAACCCTGAAAGAAGATTGGCTGGTTTTATGGTTGAGTCACTGCACTGAATTAAGGCCTGCTTTATTATTTGTATCACAGATTTCCTGTGTAGTTTTAGATAAATAATCTCTTTATTCCTCCAATGGTAAAACAAGGCTTAAATCTCTCAAACTCATAAGGATATTCTGAAGATCAGTTGATCAGTCTTTATGAGATATTCTGATATTAGTGAAGAGATACTTCAAAAAAGCTGGTAAATATACAGTGATCTTTGATTTCTGGTCTTCCACAGCTTTTGTTAAAAAAAAAACCCAAAGCTTTCCACATAATAAATCCCAGCTGGGTGACTGTTCTTTTTTCACTCAGCATCTCTCACATTGCTTTCCTAAGTTGGAGCCCATTTTCTTCCCTTCTCCTTTTGGAAGCTCCTAACCCTTTGCTGATTTAGTACAACATATGCTTTCCAAACATATTTATTTGCTGCTTTTTCTCCTCACATTCCCAAGTGTCTTATAAATGCATGTATATAAAAAAGACTTCAAACAAAGAAATGAGACTGCTGCAGGGATACCACACAGCAAACAGATAAACAAGCTATTAAATAATTAGCTATCTGGTCCCTTCATTAACATATCTGAGCAGATGTCGTCTATTGGAGAAGAAATAGCATAAATTCTATAGAAACAAGAGGGAGGAACTTTTAATTGTGTAAATGTAATATTATCAGGGTCCTAAAGTTAATCACTTACTCTTTCAAGTTTAATTTAGGATTATTAGCCACTCAAAGTTTTAAGTGTTTTGGGGTTTATGTCTCATCCATAGTTGATTCCAAGGTCAGCATGTTCTATGAATGCTGGTGTAGTAGAAACTCAGAGAAGTAGTCTGCATACTAAATTGTCATAACCCATTGCAGCAAAGACTCCTAGCTTAGAGCAAACAAGGAAGGCATGGTCCTAACAGTCTGAGTGAAATATGGAGATAAGAACCCAGAATAGGGGCACAGACAGCCCATATCCCCACTGCTATACACCTCTGTGCTGAACTCAGTTCTGCAATGCAGAAGTGAACAAGGACTGCCTGCCTGCCTTCCCTAGGAAAGACACTATGATTCAGAACACTGTCTGTATTCTGTATGAAAAAAACCTATTAAAAGCTTTAATGTAGCCAACAAAAGAACATGCATACACAAAATAACACCGACATCTTTTCCTTTTCCTTCGGTATTTTTTTTCACATTTGTCTTATGAATAAAGATTTCTGTCTGGAAATTTCATCCTTAAAATTAGTTTTTCAGCTGTTCCCTATTCTCCTGTTTTGCTCCATGTGTTACAAAGCACATGTGTCTGACATAATGCTGCAACAGCATTAATTTTAAAGTACTACCTGGAAGTGGAGGAGGAGGGCCTGATCCTGGTTTGCTGAGTGTATAATTTTTACACAAATGAGCAAACCAACAGCTTCTTATATCCATGTCTCCCTATTCAAAAAGGAAGCACACTGCAGACACTGGGGATATAAACACAGAAGGCAGCAGGTAAGAACAGGAGGGCCAGGCTGAGCTGTGAATCTGCCTGGCTTTGTCCATTACTGTAAAGAGCTATAAAGTCTGTTAGTATTCAACTCCAGCCACTGGCTGTTGGCATTGCAGTTAATGGACCGAATGATGCCTCAAAGGCATTTTTCTACCCTATTAATTCGAGGAAATTTAACATCTGTGTAAAAAAAATCACCTCTCCCCCCCCAATAATTAAAAAAATATTTCTTAGCAGAACGTTTTCCAGGGCAGCATCCCTGTCATATCAAAATCAGCTTTCTCCAGCACCCAGGCAAAAACTGCAGTAGCCCAAGCCAGACAAGTTCTCTGAAAATGTGAAATCATCAGAGGCCTATTTTATAAGTAACACTGATGTACTTAGAAGGGAAGAGCTGATGGATATCTAGCAGATTTATTTAATCATCGTTCTATTCCCCCACCTTCCAAGTAATTAACTAACAAATATCAAACTGATGGTGTTAGCAGTCAGATACTTCACATGAGGATGTTTCTCAGGGGCAGAGTTGTGGGAACCAAACAATTGAAATGAAGATAGTGATTTCATTTGTCATCTGTTCCCTCTGGTATAAATGCAGTAAGAACAAGAATTTAAACACGTCTTCATGGGTGACTACAATAATACTGAATATGAGGGGACCAAGGTAGTTTCCTACCTGACTTCCTCTGTCAGCAATCAAATATGCATTGCAAAAATTGTACAAAATTACCATTTAAAAATTATGCTTGAGACAAAACTCTGTAATATGAGCATTAACACTCTCTCCAAGTCCTCTGTTGCTCTGTTGGAACTGCAAAGAATGATGTGCAGCTCAGAATACTTCAGTATAGGTTTTACTGAGACATTGTGGTATCTTGGGCGAGAGTTCATTTTCCTTCACATTGTTAAATTGTACTCTGAGATCCCAGTGAGACACCCATTTTGAATTGTGCCCTGTACTCACTCATGTTTAGTCCTGTCTTACAGCATGGGTAATCCTGTTTAAATTGACCAGGTGCTACCTAAGATGAATAAAATATCACAATTTGACTCAGCAACATAAACAAGGGATTAGATTAGTTGACTAATCTGGCATCTGGTTACCAGTCAGCAGAGCTGAAGCCCTCTAGAAAGTAAAACCCTCTCTAATTTTCAGAATTACATTTAATAATAGTGAATGAATGCATAATAATATATAGCTATAAAATTGCATTGGTATTCTAGGGAAAAACTCTTTACCTGCTTCATGCTCCATTGGATTCCAGGATTCTAGTTTCTGCAGAAGACTATTTTTAAACTAGTTAATTAGTATCTAGTTATCAGTGTCTTACATCTGTCATGTGTGAGAAATATTTCACCTAGTTAAAATGTTCAATTTAGAAGACGTTTTATACATAAATCTGTCATCCATGTTACTCAAGGTAATAATAACAGAGTGCTGAAAGACTTCAAAGCACTGAAGAACCAACAGTCATCACGTAAGGTAAACATGCTTGTGCTCCTCCCTTGATGCCAAAACTAGGGAAGGACACTGGAATGACCTATATTGAAACTAGCAAACTGGAAAAAAAAAATCTATGAAATTGTCAACCAGCTATTCATTCCTTAGAGTTTTTACAGTAGAGAATACAGACCATGGCTGGATCTGAATTCAGACGTTGAGTAAATGAGATTTTCAGACATTGAATTTCAGAGCAGCAGGAGAAAAGAGGAATAAAAAAGGGGAAGAAACAAGCCTGAAAGATTTTTATCTGTCCTGAGAGAAGCACTTTTTAAACAAATTGTAACTGTTTATAGCTCTACTCTCTATGACTCTGAGGACACATTCTCCAGCCAAGGCAGGTAATTTTTTGTGCACTCAGGAGGGTAGGAATATGCCTCCAAATATTTTACAACATCTTATGAGAAATGGAGGGCAAACTCATCTGTCTATTATTCCTACCTGCCTGTGATGATCATTTCAATGGGCTTTGTGAAAACCTGCTGTAACTGATTTGCCACTTTCTTGAATACAAATAATTTCCTATAAATTGTGCCTCCTGCATTTCAAAGAGGTTTGCTAATGATTTTTTTTGTTTGTTTAAAAAAATTATTGTATTAGAGCAATATTCCACCATATTCTTGCCAAGTTTCTTATTAGTATCAGCAGCATCCAACACAATCTAACTCTTCCCTCTGCTCAGCAAGCTGCCTTCTCAGTGGATGATGAAAGCTGGCATGGATAAAGAGTAAATCTTATTAGCCATGTCCACACGTGCTGTGCAAGGACTCGTATGTGAGCTCTAGTGCTGGAGGAAGATGTGCACACTGGTCACAAAAGGGGAATTTGGAAAGGTTTCATCTCTATGGTTGCTCAGTCAGCACAGGCAAAGCCTGCACATCTCTCTTTTTAAGTGGCTTGTGATAAAATCTGCTTCAGTCCATCTTGATTTCCATGCATAGGCTGCAGGAATTTAGGAAAGCAGGGCTTTACTTTTCTGGTCTTTCATGCTTTGGAGTACTCATATTTAGCATTTAGAAAGTACTTTACTGTTTCAACTCACTGTTGAATTAAATAACTAAATATCGCTGTGCGATATACTAAGTCCCCTAAAATGTAGCAGTTGTTCAGGCACAGTACTGCAGAACGTTACGTGATGTCTTGCATTTCTCTTCTAAAAACAGGAAATTGCTGTGATTTCTCACAATATGATAGCAGCAGACAAACACTGCCTTTTTTGACAATAATGACATTAAGTGGTACTCTCCCTGAGGTTAGGGGCCTAGTTCTTATTGATGGGAGCACTACTGCAAGGCAACATAAAGAGGTTCTTATGTGTTTGAATGCTATCAGGTTGTTTCATTCCCAGTTTTGCATTCTGCACCAAGTTCCCCAGCTGCCCAGGCTCCTGAGCTCTAGCTGGAATCAAATGCAGAAGTTCTCCCTGTAAGGAGAGTCTCATCCCATTTCAGATATGACTGTGGGCAATGCCTAGGACCACCTCTTCTATTGTGTCCTGACAGTCCCTCCTGGTGTGGCTCAGAGCACATGTGAAATGCTGTCAGCAGCAAACTGGTTGGTTTGTTTACTTGCTGGTAAATATCAGCCTTCACTTTATATGGGGCTCTGCCACAGAATCACAAAATGGCTGAGTTTGGAAGTGACCTCTGGAGGACCATCTGGTTCAAACCTGTGCTCCAGCAGGGCCACCTAGAGCTGACTGCCCAGGATCATGTCCAGATGGCTTTTGCCTATCTCCAAGGGGGAAGACTCTACAACCTTCCTGGGCAATGTGTGTCCCCTTAGTCCCATTCACAGTAAAAGAGTGTTTCCTGAAACTCAGATGGGGCCTCCTGTATTTCAGTTTGTGCTCATTGCCTTTGGTCCTGTCAGTTAAAGGGGATGGAGTAGCCTGAAGGGAGTCAGCTAGGTGGAAGCCAATCCGTGTATTTCATTCCAGTTTCCAATTGCAGTGTGTGGCACGGGACCATCCCTCACAAGTTCTTTGGTTCATTTCAGGGAAAGAAAGATGCAAATGCTGCAGCTGAAGCATCTTTAGCTGATGATATAAAATGTGTCAGTCACCTCTGGATGTGGGGTTTGGCATCTGTCATGTCTCTTATAAAAAAGGCGTAAAGTATTACCTTCAGTCAACTTGACAACATGTTTTCTGCCAAAATTTAGCCTTCAAACTCATAAGTCTCAGCAACAACTGTCACATGATCACAGGACTAAGACTGCAGCAGAGCCAGTGCTGCTGTGCATTTACTGCCACCAAGGCTGTGGTATCAAAACTTGTGCAACCAGTGACTTGTAGCCACAAATGCAGCTTGCCATGTGAGCATGGATAAACTTCCAGAAAAGAAATGGGATAAGCAGTGCAATTGTAGGGTTGCTGGGCCATAAAGAGAGGAGGAGACAGAAGCAAAACCTCACCCAGGCGTGGTGCTGATAATCGCATCCACTTAAGGAGAAAGTCTTGCCCATTTGGGTCCAGATTTTTACCCCCATCAAAGAAAGTAACTCTGTTGAGATTAACACAGTCCTGCTTCATTCTGTATGAGGATCCCCCTATTGGCAAAAATCAGCCTTCAGAAATACAGGCTCTTATTTATTTTGCTGATTCCTGCCCCAAATACAACTGTTATTTTAGCAGAGCCCTGCCTATCCCTATGGGAAGCTGCATGGTCCTATGACCACTAAAGAGCACATGAGCAAATACTGCTGCAGTGGGAAAAGAAAGATGTCAAAGAAAATTTGAAAGTTTCTGCAAAACAAAAATGCATATCCTAACCTGCTGATTAAAGACAAACCATAACCACTATTTAAACCACCTTGCTTATAGTTAAATTACAGCACACCAATGCTTTATCCCTGGCAAGCATGAGTGAGAGTTCTATACTGTGGAATTTTATAAGACATGACGAGAATGACGAAAATAGCTCTGCTCTTTATAAATGTATGAAATAACCACAGCAGAAAACTACCATTAATAAAGTTCAGTTAGAAACACATCTCCCAGATTACTCAGAGTTACTTCTCTTTCCATTTTCTTGTTAGTTTTTGGAAATATAATAATCTTTTTTCAAAACTTCACACAAACAAAACTTTTCCTTGGACTAGTGATCCTTACATTGCTCAAGACCAATATGTCTGCTCTGGTGAGATCAACTGATGTCAAGGAAGATGAAACCCAAATCTCCAGGAGATAAATCACTCACTACACTTCAATATAGGAAAAGGTTTCTGAGCATACTGTCAAAATGACATCATTCAGAGATTGTAACAATAATGGCACAAAATTAGACCAAAGGTTCCCCTAGTTCAGTATCCTCTGTTCAGCAGTAGGAGAACATAAGTACTATTTTAGGAAGGACTACAAAACGCAGGATAAATTCTGGGTGATCTTTTCCTAAAATAATCTTGTAACTTCAAGCCAGGTAATAGCTTTAAAGAACTGACCTAAGGGGTGAATGTAGAGCAGCATGTTCAGTAGCCACAAATGTATTTCTCCTCTGAATTTGTTCAGGCTGGTTTTGACACCCATTCTGATCTTCGCCTCCTCAAACCCTGTGGTGCTGAGTTTCAATTATGTATTATGTGCTGTGGCAAAATCTGCTGTTTTGAGTTTGTATTAAAGCAAATTTATCAGAGCTTATAAATTCTCTGCATATCTTTTACTTCCTGTGTTGCAAGAAATAATGAGTAGTCATTTCCTATTCACTTTCTGTGCTCCACATGTCTTCTATAGATCCGGAAAACATCTCCTGCCTTTTTTTTTTTTTTTGGCCAAGCTAATAAAACTATTGAGTACTTCCTCCTGTATAAACCACTCTATACCTTAAATCACACTTGCACTCCTTCTCTGTAGTCTTTCCAGTTCTTTGCAATAGTCGAGGTTGAAAATGCACCACGAATTTGTACAGTAGTACAATGATGCTTTCTGTCCTATTCTTTTACTTTCTTAGTAACTCCTAACATTCCCTTTGACTTTTTCATCTCTCTGCAACACTGAGCTAATGTTTTGTAATGTGGACAACTGGAGACTAACACTATTTATTATTAGACTAAGTATTATGAACAAAGAAAAGGTGGAAGATTAGGGAGGAAAAAGAAACCAGAGTAGGAAAAGTGTCAAGAGAAGAGATTGGTACAACAGGAAGTTATGGGAAGAACATTTTGGACAAGCTGTTAACACAACAATGTATCTTTAAGTACCTGGTAGGGTGACTAATTAGCTGTTGTTACTTCTGTAATGAGGTTTAAATCCTTTCTTGATCCTTAATGAATGAAAAGAACTCCCAAGCATATTTTACTGGGAAAGTGATATACAAGCAATGCAGAGCATGAGTAGGCAAAACTATAAAGTTTTTTAAACTACTAACACCAAGCTCTGAAATACATACTTTAAATATTTCAGAGATGTTAATTAATTTAGTATAAAATCTCCCACTTCCCCCACTTCACCAGTGCAGGTCTCAGAAGACAAGTTGAGAAAGAAAGGCAAAGAAAAAAAAAAACACATACAAAAAAATTCAGCTTAGACATTAAGCTTTGAAGGAATACATTTCAACCACAGAGTGCTGGACCTACACAACATCACCCGTGCAGATGCTGCATTTTGAAGCAGATCAGCCCTTTTCCTTACTGTTTGGAACATGCCTTTGCTTTCTTGCTGCAACCTTCAAAAGTAAATGGCTTGAGGATCTCTCTGTTGATCATGACCAGTGCTCAAATTTTTCTCATATGAATCTAACACTCTCATTTCTCCTTACTGTTTTGTGTAAATTCAAAAATACATCCTTAGGAATTCTGAAAATGGCCTCCACATTGAACTGGAATACTAGAGTAGAAGAGAAGGCTATTTTGCCACAGATGTGGGATTATCATTTACAGGTTCATAGCTATTTTATTGATAGCAGACACCTCAAAACATACATGATGTGCCACCTGGATTTATAGGGAACACAGATATGTACAGAAAACTGATTTTGGACGTTTTGTTCTCAAGCCTGTTGTGGATGAGACAATATGCAGTGGACAAATAGGAAGGCTTCAGGCAGAAGAACAGAATTAATGCTAGGAAAGCGTTGGAATGAGAAAGAAATGCAAACAGTGACCAGGCAACTCCAAAAAGAGATTTTCCACAGACACATAGAAGATTAAGCAAAAACCACAGTGCTGAACTCAAGCAGCTCAGTTGCTGCCCAGTGCATCAGTCTCAATGCAGGCAATGCTAAGTGATGAATGACAGTGAACTCCACAGCTCCTGACAGCTTTGGAGAGGACAACTGAAATTGCAGCAAGATGTCCTTCTGAGCATGGGAGTTATCACTGATATTGATCTTCCTTGTTTACTTTTGTAGCTGGCTTTGCAGCTTCTGCATACTTAAAAACCTCTAAGAATTCTTTTGCTGACTTCTAAGAATTCATCAGCTCAGAGGGAAAAGCCAGAAGTCTGGACTTAAAGTCTAGAATTGAGCAGCTACAAATGTGCAGAAAATGAAAAATTTAGACATTGGGCATAATATTAACTAAAAATATCAACTGCCTATCATTTTGTAATTATATCAATTCTTCAGATTGTTTTAACTACAATTACTCTGCACTAAGACAGACCTTAAAATACAAAGTGATTTCAATCCCAAACATTGTTAATGTATCTTTTTTAGCATTTCATAAAAGTTGCAGCCTCCTTTGTTTTTTTTTCCTTCCAGCAGATCCTGACAGGATAGAGCGTGGCCATTGGAATAATATGCCTGTCAAGGGTAGCCTGATTCTCATTTAGAAACAAAACAAAATAGCACCCATTGTCTTAATTTGGAATGAAACCTAAACAAATAATTTCAGAGACTCAAGAATGATTTGTCAGGTTTTCCACTCATTTTTTATTTCCAAGTTCTTAGTTTTCTTTTCAGTGTGAAACAAAACACAGAAATGCTGGAACGAACTCCCCTCTTCCCCCAGCAATTCTGGGCTACTTTTTCAAGACTAAGAGGAAAGGGCAAAACGGAGATCAGCCAAACTTTTAGATGCTTACATGAATTAAACTACCAAGACTTTAAAGTTGTGCCAGTGTGAGAACAGTGTGAAAGAATTTGGACTTCTCTGATATGCGCTTTCTATGTTGTGACAAAAAGAGGCAGACAAGGATGTGGGCTACTCTTTTTTGGGCTTTTGTCAGCTTTTCTTCTTCTTGTTATATTGTCTTGAAGAAAGATAAACAAAGACAAGTATGAATTTCAGGGCACTTCCTGAAGAGCTTTGTGTTCAAACTTGCATCCTGTGCAGCATCAAGAAACTGCTTTTCACTTCTATATGTCTGTGTCTGTTAATCCACCCACATTGCAGTCCTATAAGATCATACACATTTATGTCACTCAAAATTCTACTGCTTCCAGTTATATGTCAATCACAGTTACTCCCTGTCTGCACCGGGTGGCTGTCAATTTGTTACCAGGGCAGAATGACTTTCACCTACTCTAAGAATTTATGCCTTTCATCATGACTGCAGAACAGAAATATCCTTTGCTAATAACAGGTGTTACCAGTGTAGAGTCATGCAATGGTCTAGGTTGGAAGGGTCCTTGTCCTGACATACTCAAGGGTTATTTACCACTGCTTCAATTCTATTTGCTTTCTCATCATCCTCCTTTAAGCAAGTTACTTTTATGGTAGCATTGAAAAAAAACAGCCTTGTTTGCCTGTTCAACTGCTGTCAGCGGTGCACTGATAAACCCAATCTATTTAAACAACTGGTGGCTTGCTGTAGATTTTAAGCCTTTTCTGTAAACAGAGATAAACATCTCAAATACTACATGCTTGGATACTAGTTGTGTGTGTTATCAGCCTGTACACAAGCAGAGAAACCTGTTACCAATTTCTGTTTCTGTTTTTAAAAATCAAACCAACTACAGGGGCCAGTTAACTAGAATTTCACTATATGAAAACAGACACAAATTGACTGACTTCACTGAGTCAATACCCTCTCATTTCACATGAAGACTTGGCCTACCATTTTGACAGAGTTAAGAGATATCAGACCTGTCTGTGCGTGACTCCAGATAGAATCCACTGACAGGTGATGAAGCTTCCTTATCAGGTATGAATTTCCTGATAAAGACTACATCCTCTTCCTTACCTACTGGAGATGCTCTGGGTGTGATTACAGTGTCTTCTCCCACTCCAGATATGTCTAGCCCTTTCACAGCCTATTACACAATAGTGCAATGCAGCTCATTTAATTTAATTTAATACTTAAGGGCATTAACATAAAGAATGTGATAAAACACAAGGTATTAATTAGAAGCACTACCAACAACAGTAAAACTGTCAAGTGGATTAAAGACAGCTATGTCAAAACTTAGCTTTTCAAAAACAACTATGAAAAAGCATTACAAATATTCTTTATTTTTTAGAATTTTTTTTAAAGCATGCAAGATGCCCTTTAGTTGATCAGGCCTACTAAATAGGTCCTATTTTTGTTTTAAAGGTGATCAGAGAAGCTTGTGAGTGGTCACTGAACGGTGCTGCCTTCTTGCTTTAACAACACAAAGGAGGAGCAGCTATAGTTGCAGTAGAAGCACTGGTGATATTACTACATGCTGCAGGGGAAAGATCCTACTCCTCCTGAGCCCTTGTTGCAGAGGAGAGAAGAAAACAGTCAATATTTTTGTCTGTGTTAAATATCGGCATCTCTCTCATCACCTGAATTTCTTGTGGCTATGCAGGCAATCATCTCCTATCTTAAGCATTTTACAAACTTTGCCACTTGGGCCAACAGGCTCATTACACAGCAATACCAGTCAAATGCATTGGAATTGGCAACTACTTTGCCCTTCTTCCTCCTCTCACAACTTAAAATGGATGAAATGATATCCCCAGAACAGAGTGACTTGTGTATGAACATTCACTGTGTCATTTATCATTTCTGTATTTATTTCTCATCACAGTGTTCAGTGAAGGTGAGCAGAACACATCTACTCCCACAATATCATCAAACTATTTTGCCAGAAGCTCTGCAGATGAGAGGTGGTTAACAATGCTGTCATGGTGCCTGGAGCAAAGAGACATCTTTGCTTGCCCATAGGCATCTTTTACCTTTACACTTTCCAGCTTCTCATGTTCAAAAGCTTATCACTACATTACGTGTTACAAAGTAGGGATCAATACACTGAAGTATTGTTCATGAAACTCAGCCTCTAGAGACATCCTGTACACCACAGGGGGGCATTCTCCAAAGATAATGAAGACTAGTTTGGGAAGGATGTGTAGCAGGGAACTTTTTTGGAAGCAGACAGTCATAGGGAAAGAGGAACACAGGACAGAAAAATAGAATCAAGGATCAGAGCCAACTAACATGAAAGGGGATTTAAGGCCAGGATGCCTGAAAGGAAAATTCTTATGTTTACCGAGAATAAATTATTGTTAATATTTTTAAGATCAGTTTTGCATAGTGTTAGCATGATGGAAGCAGTCCCTGAAACTGAGTTTTCTGTATATGGATTTCTAACAGCTGACATGAGCTTAAAATATCTTTTTATGTAGGAGCAGTTTAACTTCTCCCCAATATGTTCTGTGCTTTCCTTCCTTCTACTTCACCTGGGAAATCACTCATCTTCTTTGAGGACATTCCACCTCTGCCTCCTGCTGCCTCTTCTCCTGCACCTCCAATCAAAATCCTCTGGAACATCACCATTGATGTCACCAGCAGATGGCATAGACAATAAATTAAGGCAAGGGGTGAAAAAAGTATTTGTAGTGGGAACTAGTCAACTATCAAGAAACCAAGAGCCTATTTTCATGGCAAATGAATGCTTGTTTCCTTAGAGATGAAAAATGAGGAGGAGTCAGATGAAGGAAATCTCAGTGATTAGAAAGTGAATTGCATTTAGAATTTTTTTATGTCTTCAGAGAGATTTCAGTAACTGTTTACATTCATAATGAAGACATGAAATTGAAGATATGGAACTGAAGGCTTAGCTATAAAATTGGTTTTAGGTATGTGTACAGGAAATGTATACAGAAGAAAAAAATCCTATTGAATTTTATTCCTTTCCTCTGACTATAAAAACATAGGAGAATGTGTTACTATTAATTGTGCATATAAAGCAGGCTGTAAATTTCTTTCCAAAAAGTCTGTGAAAAAACTGTGGGTGGAGGTGGTGATGCTGCAATGACAAAAAGGTTCATTTTTACTCCTGTTAATGCAATAAGTCATCAGAAAAGCTGCTGCAGTAAAAACCAGTTAAAGAACCAAAAGAATGGGAAAAGCTTAACTATACACTATAGCACTGCAGTCCCCTTGCATTATCCTGAAGAGAGAAATAATCTTTCTATCATATTAGAAAGCCTTCAATAAATTGAATGGAATGCAGGAAATTGTCACTCTGTTCTATATATTGTTGCTTATCTGTCTTATTGCCAGTGTGACTGCATCACATACAGATTCCTGCCCTCACCACACAAGAAAAGCACAGAGCAGAATCTAGCCAGAGGAAGGAATGCAACATAAATAACCTAACAAATTAATAAAAAAATCAGAGCTCCAACAGGTCATCTGCATTAATTATACTTCTCCTCATATATCTCCCATACCCCAAATTTTATATGTTGCCATCACTTGGTACTAATTGCAAACTGGATCATCAGTCTCATATACTACCAGTTATTTTATCAGCATCTAGAAAGCAAACAAGCTCTGCATCTAACTGCTGGATACACATTCACTTGGCAATGAGCTCAATTAAATCAAGACTTTGTCTTCTCCAAACTGTTTGTTACTGTCTTTTTGGTGGAGATTACGACCTATACACCTGAACCTTGCAAAACAAAATATATGGATACTTTTCCCATGCTTCAGTGTGAAGCCAGCTCATTAGCTTAAAGAGGTGAGGCTTTGAAGCAATTTAGCTGACTTATGAATATCCACACTTGAAATGTGAAAAGGGGGTTTTGTGTTTCTAGAAGTAGGGAAATTTTAAAATATTTTAAAATTATTACCATTTTTTTAATGTTAGAACTTGTATTTTGGCAGGTAATTGTAAATTAGGCTATTGTTCTTGATTTTCTATCCTGATCTTCACTTAACCTCTCTTCTGTACATTTTGTCCCTGATTACCACTATGGTAGGAAAGCAAGAATTCTAGGAAAAAAGCCAGAGATGAGGAAAGTAATTTACTTAAAGAATGACTTGTACTGTGGTAGCACTTAGAGACTCCTATGAGGTCTTCATTCTGCTATGAGCCATGATTTAAAAATCAGTCTTTGAAAAGCATAATTTTTTTTTGTGAGAAGGCAATAAGCAAATCGTGAGGAGAGGAAGGGAGCAAGTGACACGATTTTGATTAGATTCATGAACAGCAGAATTGTCTGTGGCTGCCTTAACAGTTTTTGCCTGAGTTGCAGCTTACTGGTGAGTACCTAATTTCATTGGTAGAAACAACAACAGTACAAACAAGAAATACTTCTATTTCAGTCAGGTTCTCTGTGCTGACAAAATGGTGGAAAGCCAGCATTGCTCTCATTTAAAGTCCTTCTAGCTTTGCAAACGCAGTCCCCAATGCCACTCTTCCTTGTGCAGTCTGGTAACTGCTGTATTTCCTCACAAACGTGATCTCAGAACCTCAGCTACATCCCTTAAGAAAAGACAAGAGGTATAGTTCACTTTTTAATAAGCAGCAGCCACCTGAAATTGATGCAGGCTGCTTAGCTCCAGATAAAGCTACAGCAGTTAAACCACAGTTAAAACCTCAAAGAGAGAATGACTGAGAATCAGGAGTGCATCCAAAAAACCTGCAGATTTAATTGCCTCTCCTGATGCACTGTAAGCAAGGTATGACTGCAGTCATAGGAAACTTCAGTAACCTTTATTTTGTTTTCTAGATCTTTCTGTTCTTTGAAAACGAAATTAATTTTGTTGTTCACATTTCCCATGCTGGAGGTTTGCTACCTGTGGTGCATTGCAGTAAAATTCAAGGCTGGCCTCTTTAACAAAACAAAAAATGGGTTATAAATGAAACCCTTGTATTTCCCAGGGGTAACTTTTAAAACCGATCTAACAACTTATTTTTGCCTTTCTGTGACCAGAAAGTCTCCAGAACACAAGCTGCTCTGCCTTAAATTACCCACAGCCCAGCACTTGAATTTTACCTCCTCCTGAACTGCCTTGCCCATAAAGAAAACCCACCACAAGCACTGGAGATGGCCCCCACCCATGACACAGAAATGGGGTTTTTTTATCACTAAAGGGGAGACTTCTCTGCCTCTATTTTTCCCCAGCATCTTCAGTGGTTGCTGTGTGAAAACAGCCCCAAGTTTGCCATAGGCATCTCTTTGAAGGGAGGAATAGCCCTAAAGCAGGGGCCTTGGAATAGAGCTGCACTGAGAAGTCATTCTTTCAGCTGCATTTAGAGATGCAATTTTTTTCATGTAGCAGTACACTAAAGAAGTAATTCTGTGTTTGAATATCAGATTTCTACTCACTGCAAGCCGGGACAAGTCAGACCTGCAGCCTTTCCTGTAATATTCTGCTCAGACTCAGCACAGATGAATTATGGTAGTCAGACCACTGGCCTGGTCTTCCAAGCTTTCTCCTAGAACAGACAAGTTTGATGCTACAAGCAGTGCTTTCTTCAAGGTGGGCAATGACAGTAAAAGTTTTTTTCATCTTCAAAATGTCGAGAGCGACTTGACTTCTCCGTGACTTAAAACAGATTCAGCTACTGAAACTTTTAGTCTAAATAAACCCATTCTGCTTGACCTAGTTATACACTGTGTTTCTTTTCTTCTTTTAAAAGTTGCTATGGATTTGTTGAAAATTTTGGCTTTACTGGGACATCAGTGAGACTTGAATATGCAATTTTTCTTAATTAATTTTCCCAGCCTATGAGACATGAAGGATGCTTGAAGATGACAAACATCAAATTCATTGACCCTTGTCTGAGATGCACCAAAGCTTCTCACAGCCTTAGGAGCAAGAAAAAACAACTTTGAGACACTCAGGCCCTAACTAGAACGCTCTACTGCAGTAGTGCAGCAAAAAGAGAACTGCATAAAGCAAAATTATACTGCTTTTAGCTTTCTTATGCCTCCTTGCAGGCACCCAGCCCATTTCTAAGCTCAGTCACAATAATTTCTGAGTTAGTTTCCCTTGATGTCAGAGTAGCAGCTGAACAATTAATTCTTCTTTATTTCATTTTGAAAATGAAAAAAGATGAGTAGCAAACTCTTCAACATTAGGCAACTACATTATAGGCAACTTTTGCAAGCAAACTAGTCAGATCTATTTCTGTTTAGATAAAACAGAGGTAAAGAAAACAAAAAATAAGTGTTTTTTAAACATTAACTCCCTGACAGTGTAAGTGCAGTGAGATGCTCTACATCTTGTACTATGAAGCATTTAAAATAATTTCCAGGTACCTTTGAGAGACAGAACTGAAAACAACTGTCTAAACAGTCAAATACTTCCATCATCAGTGCTGGGACTAAAGCTGCATTTTCAGATCTCATCCCCAGCACCGTGCCTCTCTGAGAAAGACTCTCCTCAGTTACACCTTTTTGTTCATGACATAAAAAAAGGTCTAAATGACTGCCGAGCAATACTTAACAGCTAAAGATAGAGCCATGCCTTCCTTTAATTTTAAAAAGGTCTGTTAAATGCAGAGATCTGGTCTGCAGAGAGCATTATTTCAGGTTGCTGACTTCCTGTGGGTGTTTGGGGATCTGCAGCAGGCTGCAGTGCAGGGTGCCCTCAGCTGCTGCCAGGGCAGGCGGGTTCACCAAGCCCAACTCACGCTGCAATGAGCTTGTGAGGATGCAGAAGCAGCAGTGCCACATCCACAGATGGCTGACTCAGGGCCAAAGAGCCCTGCTCTTCCCATGCCACCTCCCATGCACAGCTCTGTCTACTCTGGCTGCCAGCCAGGCACGAGGAAGCAATTAGAGCAGTGCAGAAAACCCAAATGGGAGATTTGTCTCTGTAATCCCTGCCCTTGCTTGCTGAATTCTTGCTCTGCAAATGGATGGCCACCAGAACAGACCTGACTCCTAAAATATATTTGACATCATGGATTATGGCAAGTCACCACTAGCTAAGGATCTTGCAGAAAGATCATTGAGCACAGATAAATCCTGTTCTCTTTTTTTTTCACCCCCAGTGAAAAGGGGGTAGTATTAGGCTTGCATGAACAATTTCCCCCATCTGTTTCCACATGCAGAACAAAAATACTTTCCTGTGTCTGATCCAAACCAAGTTTCTTTAAAAAAAATAAAAATTAAAAGTTCAATTCAAACAAAAATATTTTTTCCTTGTTCTGGGCATCTTTAACCAAAATTAAAGCAAAGGAAGGGAACGACTATGAACCTTAACAAATGTGTTCACTAAAGTGTTCAGAACTAAAACACAGTTCATGACATAACTACAATTATCCCACTTCCCAGATTAGTGCCAGGCAATTCACCCCCAGTTTTTGGCTCAGTGAATATTTCAATTGTCCCATGCAAAGTAGAAAAGTCAAACCGGGAAATTTCTGAAATGTATTTGTGTGCTAGTCTCATAGAGCCTCACCCTCACATCTAGGATTCCCTTGTAGGTTTGGTAGGTCTCTTTGGATAAGAAAAAGAATTTTATTTTCTTGGATGATCCTGGGGAAAACACTAATTCCTTCAAATTCCCAGAAAATTCAATGTTAATTCTTGAGTTGTTTTGAAAAGATAAAATGAATTACCGAACAAGTCACCAAACCTTTATCTCTTTACTCACTAGACAACAAGATGGCACCAAAGAGGAGAAGTACCCAGGAACTGACATTTGTAGTGCATACTGTCACTCAGATTAATATCATGACCTGTGGGAAAAACAGTAATTTATGCCAGCAGGCATCCAGCTTTGTGTTCAAATAGTAAGACTATTGTAAGGAGTAATTTTTACTCCAAGTAAGTTGTGGCAGGCTTCTTCTGTCCATCACAATAACATCTACACCTTCTGGCTGGTTTCAGCTATTGCTCCTCTCTCAGGTCACTATGTGACCCTTTCCTACCCCTGTAGATCATGGTCACTGATTTCTGCTTTATTTGAACGTGTGGGCGTTCATTTTTTTCTTAGCCCCTGTGATGTGCACAACACCAACCAGCAATGTTAACCACACTGTTATGAAGACTGTGAAGACTGTGCTTCTGTTCAGCTCAAAGAGGTGTGAACAACTGATTTGTCACTTATTACCTCAGAGCTGCAGCCCATTCATCAGAGTTTCTAACCCCTTGGCGACTTGAAAGCTTTGCATGGTCAGGTGCCTGATTTGGTGGGTGATTTGGGCAGGAAGCTACTTAAGCAACTCGGGGAATCTTGCCTTCCACCCCTGTCTGTGAATAAAGACAAACTGGCAATGATTTGGACCTTTTTGTTGACAGATCACGTATCAGTGAAGAACTTCACTATATTACAGTGCAGAGGGATTGCTTTTTTGTTTGTTCAGCCCAAGGCAGGCAACTCTGGACACTTCAGAAGCTGCCAGGAGACTTTGCTGAAGCCCCATCGCACCTGCAATAACTGCAAGGGCTGTTTGAGCATGGGGCCTGCCTTTGGGGCCCACGTGGGAGCAGCACTGCAGCAGGAGGTGATGGCAACATAGCAGCTCCAGGGAAGGAGGCAACACTGGGAGGTCTTTGCCCAGAGAAGGGAGGGCCCTGCGTGGGCAAGATGGCAGAGTGTTATTTACAACACTTTCACACTCCTGGCTTGTGATAGACAAACAAACCTGTGCTTCTCACACGGGGGGAGCATGTGAATGTGCTTGAAAAGAGCATCTGAGGCTTCACGTGCTGCGAGAGGCTGAGAGCAGCTGTCCCCAAGCCTGCTGTGAGCAGAGGGTAAGGCTCCAAACCCCTTCTGGTCACAGAGCAGCAGGTCTTACCCAGCTCCTCCTGACACCTCTGGCTTAAGAGACTTTTTCTAATGACAGAGAAAAAAGATGTTTTTTCAGTGGAAGCTCCTGCATCCCTTTGAAACAACTTCATATTCTCTCTGTTATTTGCTTCCTGTTCCAAGAAGAGGATATTGCTTGAATATCCTCAAGTAATTAGATTTCTTTTTTCCTGACACCACAAAATGCACCTCTCTCCTGCCTGGTTGTATACCCCACATTCTGATAAAAAGGGTATATGCTCACTTCTAGAAACACTTTTTTTTTTTTCTTTGCTTTTACAGCCTATAATTGCTTTCCAAGGTCCCACTTTGCTGGCTTGTGCTCCTGCCTTTAACTGAAACTGAGCACACTTCATTTTGATAGCCCACTAATCTTCCACTGCAGCACTGTCCACCGAGTCCCAAAGAGACAGTAACACTTCTTGTGGTTTTGCTTTATGCTGAATACACTTTGCCAAAATTAAATTTCTGCCAAATAACAGAATCTGTATGAAACACAGCTGTTCTTCTAAAGGCAAGGGATTGTCTGGGCTTGTTTTCTTTGTTTGTTTTTCATAACATAAATAGCTTTACATGTGGAGGTCTTTTGGTGTGGACTCTGCCTTTTCCATTTTCTGCAGTATCTTTTCTTACAGCATTTTGAACTTCCTTGAGAGAATACCCAACCTTTTCTTAGCAATGAGACACTTTATAGCTTTAAAACTTTATAGCTACCTGTTACACAAAAAGTGTAGCAGAGCAGTTTTTTCTCTCTAGATGTACATTTGAACCTGTCTAGGTCTCTCTTAACCCAAATAAAATCAACATCTCAAGGACATGATCCATGAGCTTCTGTATAGGCTACCAAACTTCTCTTTTAAACCATTAGTTTTGGTTCTCTGATGTCTTTTTCTTGGCCTTGAAACATTATACTGCCTGATTTTTCATGAAGGATATCAAGAGGTAGGCAAAAATATGGATTGCCTCCTCAAACAGTTTGCAACCTCCCCTCAGATCTCCCAGATTTTCCATCTTTGTGCAAATGTAATACTTTTCAGATTTCTTGTACATGGTTTCATAACTGAGTTTTACTGTTTGAGTTGAAACTATTTAATACATCTAGTGCTTCAAACCCAGCTATTGTCAGAAAATAAAGATCTATTCTGATTGCCTTCCGTTTCTGGCATCCATTCCTTGCAGCAAGAAAGTTCTGTTTAAATTCTTTCCAACTGTCTCCCATAATTCCAGAAAAAAAAAGAATAATTGTCTCAGATGAGGCTTTTAATGGTGCCATTTTTCCATTTGGGGAATTTTAAAATTTCACTTAACTCCTAGTACTATTGTCACTCAGCTGTCATTTAATATCTAACACAAATCTGCTTCATTGAGTCTCTGTTTAGGACTGCATACCCTGAGCTGCTGCACAAGAAAAGTGACCTAATTGTTTCAGGTGGCTGGGCCAGAGCTTCTTAATTCACTAAAAAAAAAATCAGGGCTAGAAGGCAGCAGAATGAATGGCAGAACACTCTGCCATTCCCCCTCTCCTGTCCACATTTTGAGTCACCCAAAACAAATGCACTGAGCCCTAATACTTGAAGTATTGTGCTCTGATTGAAACACCTTTAAAGAACCTTTTGTTCTTTTGGAAAAGATTTGCAGAAAAACAAAGTGAGTGGTTGTTAAACTCCTCCAGGTGCCCCTTCCCCCTGCAGTCTCATCATGGAAGCCTAAAACTAGATGCCTAAGTATTTATAGAAAATGCAGGAATAAATGGACCATGACTTTTCAAGAGTTCCTGGCAGTCCTTGGCTCACCCTGGTGCAGTGTGAATGCCATGACAGCTCTGCAGTGCAGGTCTCAGGCTGCATCCCAGAGCTGGGGATGGTGCAGCCTGGAGTGTCCTGCACAATCTCATCCCTTGGATGTGGAGATCACAGCACACCCCAGCTCCCTCCTGCCTGGGCACATAAGGAGGACCACACACACATTCTCTAAAAGTGCAGCTTGGGCAGAGGTCTGGGCACACAAAGCAAAATATGCTGAGGAGCCCACCTGCCTCAGCTTTGACAGAAATGCTGAGTTCAAGCACTGCCAGCAGCCTTGAAAGCCAAAGAGTCTCTTGAAAATCCACAGAAGAATTTAGCACCCCAACTTCCAAGCATTTGATCTTTAATAACCTTGATATTTTCCCAGTAGGCCTCTCCCCTGCTTCCAGAAGGTGACAGCTGTCACCTCCCTTGAGCACACAGGTCAGGACAGTCCTCCACAGGAGCTGTAGCCAGGCCTTTGCACACAGTCTCGTTTTTGGTGGGTGTTTTTGGGAGTGCTTGTCTGAGAGCACATTTGCCTGCTTAACTGTCTTTGCTATTCTCTAATATCAAAGGAAATGAGTGTTTGAGGGGAGGGAGAAGGATGAAGATGGAGGAGGAGAAAGGAAGGAGACAAATTAAATGAAGGTGAATAATCAAGGCTGCCTTTCATGATATGAGATGTTCTGTAGGAAAGTTTTGGGTGGGTAGGCCTGTAGATACACTACAACATACCAGCATAAGAACTAGAGTCCAGTGAAGAACTACAAGAGAAGAAAAGGATCATCAGCTATGACATTTCTCAGACAAAACTCTACTAAGAGGTTATACTCATCCACTTCACACCAAGTTCACCCCATGAAAGAAAGCCAGAAGGCATCAGCTGGCATATATGTATTGATATATGTATTGTTACCTAACTGGAAAACATTTGGATGTGTTTTCTGCTGAAGCTGGAGCGTGCAAGTCCAGAGGGAAATCATCTACCCAAATTTAAGATGCTCAAATCTTTTTCAAAATGTGTAGATTTTTACAGTTATTTTATATCTTTCCGTTACCAGAGGGATATCATTGCCTCATCTTTGTGTAAGAGGTGGAAGATAGAGAAAAGAGAGAATTAAAACCCTGTCTCAATTGAGATGTCTGGTAGGACATTTGCAGTTACCATTAAAGGACATAACATCTCTACCTTTAAGTCAGTTCATTAAGCAATTCAAATTCCCCAGTGTATCAACTGTTTAATACTGCAAGCAATTACACTGGCCTTTCCATTATCTCTGAGCTCTATTTCTTTCAGCAATATAATTATTGAAGGCAAGATTTTCTTCACTTGCACATTTTCAAATCAAGAGATAAACTTTTTTTTTTTTAATCCCTAGTCATCCTTGCTGGCTCTGCTTTGTAAACTTTAATGGAATATGGCATATCAGGCTACTGGAGAAATTACTTACAGAGACAATCTCTGAAAAAATCTAACTTTCTGAAAGGCAGCTCTGGTTACAGGGCACGAAGAACAACACGGTGTGTGCCTGTAATGAAAGTAAATCAGCAATCAAGAGGAAACTCAGCTCAGGTCTGTCTGAACCACAGGTGCAGAGACTCACATGGCATCAGCTTGTGCAGCCCAGAATTATATTTCAGCTGTTAGAAGAGATTCCACAGGATCACTTGTCATCTCCTGCATGACAAATTGAGCTGTCTCCCCATACAGGACTGTATCTCATCATTCTAAAGAGGCCTTGATTTGAATATAAGCTCCAAGTCACAGGTAAATTAGTGCTTGGTACTTCTGTAGCCAGAGCACTCCATGAACACCACCAAAGTGTGCCACAGAAGATGCAGCTTTGCTGTTGCAGTGATGCATAAAGGGATATTCTGGTTTTGGAGATGTCCATGGAAGGTCTAAGAAACTCCTGACATTGGGGTCTTCTGCACATCAGTCATGACAAGCCTGTACCTCTTATGATACCTGTGTTGTCTCAGCCAAGAAAAAGTAACTGAGAGAACCTAGTAAGGGAGAGAAGCCACATCAACAGACTTCCTACCATTTAAATAAAAGGAGGAAAAAACACTACCATATGCTATATGGCTTTTGGATTTCTGCAGATGGTACCTTCTGTTGCACAGTTGAATTAAAAAAAATGGATTTTACTCAATTTTTACACAGGTCCTACAAAATTTGCACACATCTCTTGTGTGCAAATTAGGAGAAGGTATGTTTACTCCTCTTTTTCATTTCCCACACTTGCCTCGCATGCCTACAGCTGCATGTTGTATTTTATTCTCTGTCATGGTGAGACAGCACAATGCTGTGGGGCAGCCTCTGGATTTATATATGGCTCTTGAGTCTTTTTCTGCAAGCAGCTTCCAATGATTCTTGCTCTGGGAGAGTTTTCTGCACAGGCTGCAAATCTCTGCTACCTTTCCTTCTCCACATGGCTCTGAGTTTGCTAACAATCACATTTAAGACCATTTGGTGCCAGCAGCTAACTTCCAGGGCTGCTCAGTGAGTGTGCTGTATCAATGTGGGATGAGTGGGTGGAATGTTTTCTACTGTTTCACTTTTTAGGGGAAAATAGGACTAATCTGGTGGTTTTAACAGTTGTGCTGTCACTGGTACGGACACAGTGATGATGAATAAATTGTTCAGTCTTGACAAGACCTTCATCAGCAATAGCAAGATTGCTCATTAGATTTCACAGCATACACACTTCAACTACATTCTGTGCATCTGTGGTACTGTCAACTGATTAGGACATTTCTTAAATACACACACACATCTTCTTTGACTTCAAGCTTTGATGTTTGTGGCTTAGTTTATAAACAAACAGGAGCCTGAATCTTGCCGTTTTACTTCACTGCTAATGCATATACTCTGTACTCTGGCTGGAACTTAGTGTTTTGGTGGGAATTGCTCCATTAAGAACCAAAACAGAATAATCAGAAAAAGTTTTTTTTTGCAAGAGGCTGAGCAAAATCAATTTTACTGGTTGGTTTTAGTTTATTATTTCCAAACTATAATGGGTATTTGTTTGCATGCCAAATGTTTCTGTAAATCACCTGTATTACGATGTACTAAAGCATTGACAATTTGATAGTTTGAATTAAAGGAGTTACATAACTAACCCAAAGTCTCTGTGTCACTCCACAGTGCATTACATTAATTGGCAAAAAATATATATTTTGTCCTTCCAGTACTGACAGGTCCCTTCACATGTGCAAAGGCAGCAAGTGTTCAGGGCTAACTGTGGGTGGACAAGGAAATGTGCCATTTTACAAATGCTTTCAGTGTGGGCCTTGGAATTACCTTCTCAAAGGACAGAACAAACATGAGAGGCATGAGATCTTCCTTAACACTGAAATATTTCTCAAAAAAAAAGTTTCAAGGATGTTGTCCAGAGGAGCAACAGAATATCTATTCTTCAGGAAATAATAATAAAGCATATTCTGTGATCCCATGGGTGCTTTTACCAGGAAAAAACCAGCTCTGAATGACTTTCATCTTCTCCTGGGATTCAGTTCACCTAATGTCTTTAAGTCAGTTACTAACACATGGCATAAATGCCACTATACTTTATAAGAGAGTTATTTTTCCTGAAGTTTCTGGAAAGGTTTTTTGCTCTCTTTCTGACATAAAAAAGAATTGAATCAGCTGTTATCCCTGTTGTCTAACCAAGACTAGCAGACCTGTTTATTTCAAAAGATCACAGGATGATGAATCATGACGAGATGAGAGGCCTGTGTTCAGAAGCTGCAGATTAATTTGCAATAATTTGATCACTTGAGCTCACTTCCTAAAGCATTGATCATAAAACACCACAATAGTGACACCATGCAAGTATACTTATTTTTCTCACTCTGAGATAGACAAGGAAAACCTTTTTCAGCAAATCAGGCACTGCATTGGAACACCATAATGGCAATTCTGGTTCAACAGCTAATGAAAAATTATTCATAAAGAGTTATTATACAGATACTGGATTGCAGCCCTGTGGAAAGCATCTATTTTGTTGATGAATTGGGTTAAAGTTTCACTTTTTTTTTTTTTTTTTTGCCAAATGCTATTGCAAGAAAGCTTTCTCATAGTTTTGCTGGTCAGGAACTATTGGCACCAAATGATCCTCTGATCCTATTACAAATAATTGTCTGGGAACATCTTAATCCACTCTGAATGGACAAAATTTTCCTTATCTTACCAGTGGCATACTGATACTGAATAACAAAAATCAACTTAAATAGTTACAAAGTATTTTTAAAATGTGTTCAAATTATAAAAAACAATGTGCTTTTTCTGGAGCATTCTACCACTCTTGTTTCATAGTTGTGTTTGACTGATTTGTTACCATTCTCCCTAAGCTAGTGAGAGTTAAATAAAATTGCTAAGAGATTCCCAACCTCTAAACTGTATTTACAATTTTCCCATGACAAAGAAACCCTCACTGTCCTCCTGGACATAAATTTTGCACAGTTCTGTCCTGGCTCAAATGTAATGAAGCCATCAGGGTCTTCCTGACTGTAACTAAGTTACAAGAAGAAAAGCCTCCATTCTCTGTAAACACAGACCATTTAGCAGGAGAATAAGACAGTCTAATCCATGGCAATTTAGCTTTCTTAAATATAGCTGTTTTATCATATTTTTAAAAATTCAATAGTAAAAGAAAATCCCAGAGAGTACTAAATCATTCTCAACTTCATCAGAATTCACTAAAAAGAGCCTTTTTAGCTGTACTGCCTTGTTTCAGAAAGAACCAAGAGTATTGGCATGATAAATTGCTATTGCCTTCATGTCACCCCACACTTAATTTTCCCAAATTGATTTATCTTGAGAAGCAGCAACAATTACCCGAACACAATGTTTCCTGTATTGTTATGGATTGTCAAGGCATGTTGGAGAGTGATGTGCCCCACTGCTGCACTATATTAATTTTTTTTTCTTTTACTAACCTGTTTCATCAATATTACTACTTGTAGGTAACTTTTTGGCAACAGGGATCTTTAGACTACACAGCAGTCTGAATACATTTCAAACCTTTCCAACCTGTCGAGCTGTACAATAACTGACAAGACTTACATAATTTCATTTATTAGGCAAGGAGATGGCTTCCAAGTAATTTATCTAGCTGAACTAGAAAATTCACTTTCCTAAATTTCTGAACATGTAGAGGCTTATTGCAATATCCCTTTCTGATGGCAGTTATAAGTATTCATTCATCTCTCTCTTTTTCATAAAATTGCACAAAATTCTCTGTTGATAGGATGGGAGTTGGAATAAGTCAATAATATATGGGGAGTGATGATTAATTTTCATCTCATTTAGTATATTTTACTTTCCTCCTGTGGGGTCAGTGTCTCTCTGACTGGAAGTGTGTCATGCAGTTTTATTCCAGTTGCACATTTCACATCACACAAGCATCTCAGTGATCTTACCGTGCATCATTGGAGAAGACCAAAGAAGAGACTTGGGTCACTCACAAGGCCACCTGGGTTCACTTAGTATTAAGAAGTCAGTCCTTAACAGACACTGTGTGTGTAGGGGGAAGGGAGTGACATTATTATAATATAATACAATACCATATGGTTTATCAGCAGGTCAGCCTTTATCCTCTGATCACCGCAGTCAGGATTCAACAACATGATTTTTTTAAATTTCAGACTGATCATATCAGTGAAGAATCAAGACTCTCTTGAGTTTAATACATTAGAAAGCAGAACTCATTCTGAATGCATAGAATAAGCATAAACTTAAGATTATATCCATGCAAACTCTATATCCTGATTAGTTAAGATAGCTTAGCAGTGAATATTTACAGATGAGACACCTTCTCTCCCCATTTAAGTACATCAGGACTGTCCTTCTGATTGCAATATTAAATCTCATTGAATTGCAATATTAAATCTCATTTTTCTTAGGTAATCCAGCACCAGAATAACAAAACAGAAACTCTCTTTGATTCTTGATGCTCTATTAATGGAAAATAAACTCAGATTTAGCAACTTTTACTTATGTGCAATTTGCTATAGTGATTGCAATTTGCTGTTCATTTCAGTTTCCTTTAAATTATTCTAAAGAACTACTTGATGGCAGTCAGTTTAGCCCAGTTGTGGCATGGCACAGCTGGAGCAGACATTCGCTGTGGGAATCTCAAATTTTCCTCCTCCAGAAATACAAAGGAATTCAACAAGATCTTCAGCTAAGATTCTTTTAAAAAGTTACCTGCCATAATGGAACTCAAATGATCATTTAACAGGCAAAGGAGAAGAAAGGGGTCACCAAAAAAGTCCTCTTGGAATGTGCACTGGGATATGTCCTACTCATCATATACAGAAGTGATCAGGAAAAAACCATATCATGTAATGACAGACTTTTCTGAGAAACATATATTAATCAGATTATTAAAGACAAAGATTGACAACAAAGATCTGCCAAAATACTGAACAGAAGTGTTGTAAAAAGGCAGAGGAAGTACAGTGTAGGTAAAGCACCCTCCATGAGGAAAACCAACAACTTTACACACACTGAGTAGTTTTGACAATCACTCCTTTGAAGCAAGGGCTTAGCATCATAAGAGAAGTGTGGAAACGAGTTCATTGCTCATCAGTGGCCAGAAAGTAAATTTAATGGCATGACCAATTAGGAAAGGAATCGGGACCAAAGGGGATCTTTGTTAATGCACCTGTACGCATCTATGATGTGCCCACATTTTGCATATTGCATCTGTTCTGATGTGTCATCATCCTCACCCCAAGCTATCCCCAGTCATGTAACAGAACTGTGAAAACATCAGACCCTGCAGGTAAAATAGGAAGTGAGGAATGACTTGGATACAAAAGCAAACCAGAGTGACATTAAAAAAACCCCAAACAGTAGCCCTTTCAGTAAGGCATAGATGATCTGTGGAACTCCTTGCCAAAGGATGTTATGAACACCAGAAGTTTACCAAAATGCAAAAAGTGACTGAACACATGCATGAGAAATAATCTAATAAGTATCACCATATCTAAAAGCACCACCTCTGTCTGAGAAGGTCCCTGAGCAGTAATGGGGCTAGCCGGCCATCTGGTTTGTCAGGTCAGATGTTCTTCTGGCACAATCCCATTTGCAGATTACATCAAAATACATGATCATTTTTATGTTGAGACACTTACACTCTGACCCACAAGATTAAAACATCACACACACCCCAACTGTGACACATTCCCTTTCTGTGACATTATTTTCATTTGCTGCCTTGCAGGTGCCACTTCCTTCCCTTCAGAGACAAACCAAGCTACTTCTCAAGCAGGGGGTTTAAACAGAAAAGGAGATAATATTGCCTCAAACCCAGCTTCCTATGCCACCCTGAATCCTCCTTCCAGGAAGCAGTCAGCATGCAAAGGAAAGACACACAACCCATCTTGCTCGATCCCCGATTGCCAGTGTCAAAAATGTCAGGACTTCTATCAAAACCCAAAGCCAGGGATCTTTTTCCACGCAGTAGCAAAGCTCCTGTGAAGATCACCTAGCCTATTTCATTCAATGCCTCTCAATCTCTGGAAACGCTTTAGTGAGCAAAGCAATTCTAAAGCCAACTCCTTCCTCTTGGGAAGCGTGCAGGCATCTGGCAAATCTCTCTGCCTTTCTCCAGGGCAAGGGGACTTTACACAGTCAATGCTACATGGATTTCTTAAATCTGCCCACTCACAGTCTACTTCCTAGGCCTTGCTGGATGAGAATTCTCTGCTAGCTCAGCTAACAACATTAGCCCTTCACAGTTTAGTGTCTGTTAACAGCATCACCTTTTGTGCTGTAGGCAGTTCTTACTGCCTCCCCCAGTGAGTACAATATTGAATATGTTAAGTTGCTTCAAGACAGTTCAGGCTGTCCAGGCTTATGTAATCATTATTATTTAAATCATCATTTTCAACAGTAGGTCTTTTTCTTAAAGGCTAAAATCTAGTCACGAATATGAGTAACAATAATCTTTAACAGAGCACTTCAAAATCAGGCAATGCATTTGTGTGCACTTCGGTGGTTTGAACTCAGTGCAGAGGCTCTGCCTTACCAATGACAAACACAAACCACTTCAGTTACTGATACTACATGAGCAGCCTCATCAGGGACACAACCAACCCTTCCTTGCCCCAGACGACTCTGTCCTTGAGGGAATTCAAACCTTACAGTTATTTCTAGACATTAAGGATTGAAAATGTTCAAAATGATAGTTTTTAATTTGGCAAAGTGAGAGAGATGTTCTTAGATTGACATGAAAACAAAAAATGCCTTTGTTTTATTAGCTAAGCTCAGGAAGTGCCCCTTGCTTTCTCCTTGCCACACCACAGCACCATTCACCACTGGGGAATGGCAGTGGCACTCAGAG
This sequence comes from Molothrus ater, assembly GCF_012460135.2. Taxonomy (NCBI): domain Eukaryota; kingdom Metazoa; phylum Chordata; class Aves; order Passeriformes; family Icteridae; genus Molothrus; species Molothrus ater. The sequence goes on from NC_050482.2 coordinate 49,771,307, forward strand.
CACTTGTGCAGCTGGAGAGGGCACTCTGCCAGATAAATTTTCATGTCCTCCACATGGCTGTTCTGCAGCATGCAGAAAATAATTTCAGAGCATCCTAGGGAGAGTGGCCACTCTGAAGATGCTGAAAGATGCACTTTATTGCAGTAGAGAGACATTACTGCCAGCAAGAAAATTCTGTACATACCCAGAATAAAAGAGAAGCCATTAGAATAGAAGTAAAGAGAAGAGAAGCTTTTGTCTCAAATAGACCATTAAAAAAAAAAAGAAAAAAAGCATCCTGTGTCATTACTGGCAGTTGGGAGTACACAGTACTGCAGTACAATACTGCTTGCTGGAAAAGGCCAAGGTGACAGGTTAAATCCGCATCTATCTGAAGTATCTTTGAAATTAAGAAATGAATTTCTATTTAAATTATGAATATTCTTTTCGTAGGCTTAATATAATAAAAAAATACTTAACATGACCTCACAAAATGATTGCATCTGATGTGCTTTCTCATGCAAGTCAGACCAGGGCCTAGATATGCACTGGCATCTTGCATCAGCACATTACAGTGTGACAAGGGCAGATCACTGCCCACAAGGACTCTGTCATGTCTCCTGGTGAAAAGGAGCCATAAAACTTGTCTAAAAGACACTTCATTGCATTCCTTCACAGGCAGGGAATTACAGCTGTTTCAAACATGCTCCTGCATCCCAAAGAAGAAATATTCCGAACAGTAATAAATGACTGAAGGGTTATTTCAAGCCAGCATAATTAATTAGCTAAGAGGCTGAACACATCCCCAGTTGGCCCTAGGAGATAGAGGAAGGATATAAAGGTGGTGTTCCCACTTGCACAGTTAGTCCTCAGTGTAATCTTGTCATTGGGTTGCAAGGCAGTGCTCATAGGAGTGGTGTAGGAGATAAAACTGACAGGTGGAGAGGGAGAGGAAATCACACATGACTCCTGAAACCAGCAGCTCCTCTGCCTGTAAATCTGCACCTTGATATGCTGCTGTTTAGTATGCTGTGGCTGGGTAAGCACTTCTGGGACATAGGTGAGGCCAACATCAAGCCTGGGACTGTGCCAAGGTTAGTGTGGCACACTGTGACAAGTAAGACTACTGTGCCTAGACTTTTTGAGGATTTCTTTTTTTTCCTGTAGGTGAATAGCTGCTCTGGGAAACAGAAACCAAATCCTCATTAAATCTCCAGGCACTTTTGCTGACAGCAGCTCCCATTTAACTCTCAATCCTCTTTCCCCTATTCTGATACCCTCAGGCTACCCTTAAGAGATGACTCTTTCATTGCTCTCCAGCGACAGGCCTCAATCCCACAGCTGTCACCAGCTGGTGGAGCAGCTCCACCTCTGTCAAATCGCACACTCCACCCTGCAGGTTACAAAACTCTGTCTGAAGGAGCCTGTGAGAGCTCCCTCCTTCCACTGAAAGGAACAACTCCAAGGTTTCTGCTGAGGGCACTGCTAGTGTCTTGCCTAAAGCTTTTTGCATCTATAAGATATGACCCCTGTGGAAGGTAGGTCTGATGAGGATTTGGCCTTTCCTCTCCCTGAACAAAAAGATATCCAAAATAAATTCAAGCAACAAGACAGGACATGGGGATCTGTTGTGGTGCTGTGGGTACCAGGACAAGGTGAGAGATGATAATCTGACTCTAAGTTCTCAGAGGGCTGATTTATTATTTTATGATATTATAAGAAATTATATACTAAAACTATATTAAACTACAGAGGAAAGATACAGACAGAAGGCTGGAAAAGAATGAATAATATAAACCTGTAACAGACCAGAGAGTCCGACAGAGCTGGACTGGGATTGGTCATTAAGTAAAAGCAATTCACATGGAACCAATCAAAGATGCACCTGTTGGTAAGCAACCTCCAGACCACATTCCAAGCAATCAGATAATTATTGTTTACATTTCTTTTCTGAGGCTTCTCAGCTTCTCAGGAAAAGAATCCTGGCGAAAGGATTTTTCAGAAAATATCATGGTGACAGAGATCTAATGATACATAAAGGATGAAGAGCAAACAAGCACAAAGATAATTATCCAGATTCTAGCCTCCTCTCTTCATTCTCTGTTAAAGCAACAAGCCAGATGTGGTTGCGCAAAACAAAAAAAAACCCCCACAGCCAGACGGCTCTTCTGCAGCACACACAATTTTCCCCTTCTCATATAAAACTACTGGCAAATATTTTTGCTCGACATTAATCTTTCTCCATGACCCAATTTCTACCTCCTCCACAATTTAGGATATTTTGGCAGATGCCTGTAATTTTTATGAATTAAAGTAAATGTCAGAAGGAAAGCTGCTCCTCCCATTCCTCTCAAAGAGCTGGAAATAAAACCCCATTTCTAAGTTATAAAGCACAACTCTCCATTTTGGAAAATTGCTAGAACAAGTTTGCCTAGCAGCTCCACATTAAAAAATGTTTCCATAAGAGTTTCTGAATTCCCTCAAACTAAATTAAAGACCAACACAAGCTATATCCCAATATCATTTTTGCAAATACTTTTTCCCATAGCAGAGTCAGTCTGCACATTTATTTTAACACCAGTGCCTTAATATTTTATACCTTTTCAGATAGATTTGTAACCATATGATTCTTGAAACAGAATTTTTAAAGCCAAGCTGGTTGCAAGCTGAACTAACTGTATCGCATTGATCCCAAATCTCAAGAAGGATAAGGAAGGAAAGCTGTTTCATGGTTGGAGGTGCACAACTAGAGAAGCAGGTGTAACTTCACACCCATTCTTAGGAGTCTCATAGAGTAGAGATGGACCCTCTCTTATCAGCCCCACTTTTTCTAGTTTTTCTCCAAGTCAGTAATTGCCCCACAAAACGCAAGGAAAATGGCTTTCCCTGACTGGACAAGATGATTGTACACCATAAATCTTTGTCCCTTACAGGCAGCAGTTTAGTCACTATGAGTACTTTCTAAGATCCATAGCAGTCCCCCTCTGTTGCCCAAAAATTATTCCCATGGTTTGACTTCAGCTCCTTTTTATTATGAGGAATAAAAGACTTAGCAATGGGGAAAAGAGATGCTAAAAGACATAAATATTTCCCCAGACAGTATGATGGGACAGAAGGGACCAAACCAACCAAATATTTACAGCTCTGCAAGTTACTTGGGGTTTTTTTTCCCCTTCTGTCCTTAACATAGTAAACCTAATAAGCAGCCCTTGATTTGAAGCTCTTAGAGGAACTGACCAGTTTGGAGTCCCTCAAGACACTATAGTGGGACAAATTATTAGAGCAATGGCATATCCTTTTTTCTACATAACTGTAGAACACACAACTTGTAAATACTTTCAAAGAACAGAGATCCCGTTTTGAAATATAACATTTTGAAATTCTCATTTAATAGTGTTGGGCTACAACTTCTGAAAAAAAACCCAGTGAGTCTGCAATACTAGATGAACACTTCTAGTCTCAAGATTAATTATGTTAATGGTCTAAACAAAACTAATCTCCTCTAACCCAGACAAATTAGAGTTTCTGTGTGGCTCATTAATCCCTGCTTCTTCATCTGAAGAGGCCACATTGCATAGTACCAATATATGCAAAAGAACAGCATGCTAGGACTATCTCAGATTGGAAATACTGAAAACAGTAGAAGCATTACCCTGTTTGATCTAGACATCTATGGTAGCATTTTGTGCCTTTTCCACCTTTCATTTATCCATGACTCCCCCCTGCCAGTTTAAAGAAGCCTGGAGTATACCACCAAATGCTGTGATCTACTGCAATCCCATTGAGAATAGAAACAGAAATTTAATGAAAAGCTATGTACTGCATATTTCATCAGAGAAAACTGCTGCCAGCATGACAAAGGAGGAAGGAACCAGCATCTGTAAATCTAATGACCCTGCCACTGACATTCATTCATTAATGACAGTTAAGGATCATATTGCTGATGGACCTTCATGTATGGTTTCAGTGAAAGAAGATAACTGAAGAAATTTTTTTCTTAACCCCTTTCAGTCTTTCTTTGGAGGTTGTACTGTCCTGTCCCTGCCAGCTCACCGAGTTACAGCTCCTTGAGTGAAGAAGCAATCCAGCACTGAGCTTGGGCTCACCTCCAGCCAGCTGCTGCCTACATTGTGCCTGTGTACACCAAGAATGTGACTGGCTTATGCTCCTCAGCTGTCAGTACCAAAGAAACAAGCACAGGACCTCTCAAGGTGCTGCTGGGATGTGCAAAAGTTACAGTATGATGAAGTTACAATTGTGGTAATTCTCAATTTAAAGTGACTTTACTCTTCTCTCAAGGTGTTTGATCCCTGAGGCCTGAAATCCTGAGTGTGGGTGCAAGTGTGCAAATCAATTGTTACTGTCAGATATTATATTGATTCCTGTGTGCAGTGCCTGTGAGCAGCAAAAGCAAAAATGCCAATTTTAATTACTAAGCAAAACAGAAGATTTCTTTGTGATGGAAAGAGGAAGATCACCACTAGCTTTCTGAGGAAGAAAAAAAAATCTAATGCCCTTTGCAAAGGGGTATAGAAACCTATAGATTTCTACACTAGATACATCCAGCTACATTATTAGTTTTTCCACATTGTTGCAATAAATTATAAATATACAAATAAAGACATAAAAATATATAGACATACACACTCAATTATGCCTTAACATACCCATCTGAATGAATTCAGACCAGAGAGAGAAGTGTAACAGAGTGATTTTTCCCTTGAACTCCCCAGTACTACGAAAATTTTGGTGAATCAACACATTCTTTTGATGCCCTCCATCATCTCTGTGCCATCACAGACATCACTGAATTTAGCCTGACAAAGCACTTCCATGTGGGAAGTTATCTCATTGTATACCCCGGAGATGAGTGGAGCTGAAAGAATAGGTCCAAGAACAACACAGCTGGGTGTCCTTTGGTAAAGAGGAGAACCATGGCTAAAATCTCCAGGCCTCTGATGTCACCCTCTCTCAAAGGGCAACCCACACTAAAAGAATCACATCATCTCCTGGCAAAGAACTGGAGAAAAATTTCTTTTTTTTCCACTGTGTTTTGGCTACTTCTCCCACTGACATTTTTACAGCCCTAGCTGTGCCAACAATGATCTCCCTTTACGAGCTGTCTTTCCCAATGTCTGGCCTCAAAGGCCTGTGCTGCACCGTGCAACACGCTGACTGCTGCAGTGAGCCATCAGCAAACCGCCACCCTGACAAAGCAGTGACAACGCCATCCCCAGGGAAGGGACAGCAGCAGTAGAGACTGCAACAAAGCCTCCCTGCCTCGGGCCCAGCAGGCACTGCTCTCACTGATAGGTGCAGATGGGGCTCAGGGCTGTTCAGCTCCCTGCTCCTCTGGGCCTGCAGCTGGGACGCCACTGCCGCCCGTGCAGGCCTGGCTTCCACAGAGATGACAGCGACTGGGACACCACAGAGACTGCCGCCCGTGCAGGCCTGGCTTCCACAGAGATGACAGCGACTGGGACACCACAGAGACTGCAGCCAGTGCAGGCCTGGCTTCCACAGAGGTGTCAGCGACTGGGACACCACAGAGACTGCAGCCAGTGCAGGCCTGGCTTCCACAGAGGTGACAGCGAGCAGTACACCACGTAGCTGAGCCTCCATGCTCTCCTCACAGATATTTCCTGCCTGTGGTTTAATCTACCTAGGGCACGCCTCTGTGGGCTGCAGCTGGGCTTCCTGCCACTGCCTAGAGAAACCTCAGCTGTATTACAGTGGGCACATTGACACTGTGCGAGGTGGCTGTGCTGGAGTCACTGTGACTGACTGAGCACAGCCCACCAGGAGCATGGGCAAGGAGCAAAACACAGCCACTGCACTGGGGATGGCCTCTTGTTTCTTGACATGGGGACACCTGCAGTCCCTGGCCTTGGCTCACATTCATACCACAAAACCGTTCCCGCATCTAAACTGTAGTAGTGGTGTGAGTGGGCTAAGCAGCAAGATCCAAGGAAGGCTGCAGGGCATTATGCAGGGAAGAAGACCCACTTAATTTCATGTTTTCTCCTCTGCCGGAAGGGTAGGTAGGGAAAGCAAGAGAAAAGCAGGCTGGATATGCTTCAGCTCTTATTAAGAGAAAGAATACTCCAGGCTGCTTTCAGCAGCTTCTGATTCAGCTCAGAGCACAGCTGCAGGGGACACAAAGCAATGCTGTGAAGGGCAACATCTGAGGCACAAGAGATACAGAATACAATCTGCACATCCTCATACTTTCTCTTACTCTACACTCCCCCCCAGCCTTCTTTCTCCAGTTTAGCCAATAGATTCCTGGCAAGAAGATGGTGCATGAGAGGAAAAGGAGAATTTCTTTTTTCCCTGCAGTGTGGCTTCCTTTTAAAAAATAACATTGTTTTTTTGATCTAGCAACACCAAGAAGATAACCTGTTAATAACACACATAGGAAAAAACCATTATTTTCATGCCATTTCAGACCCTTGTGCTGTTCCTTGTACCATTCTACAGTTGTTGAAGAATCATTGTACAGAGTTGAAGTTATTTCTGAAATTGTTAAAGCAAAAGGAACATTTTCCTGAATCCACTTTGCAGAAATATTATGTGCAGGAAATTAGTTTAGAGATCTAGAGAAATCTGCAATTAGACGTTAATTTTTCCATTGAATGTAAAACTGGGCTAAGGTTGTTTACAAACTCCACTACTTCTTGGGCAGAGCACAGCAGTCCCCTGTAGAGGGAGAAGGGCTCAGCAAGAGCTCCCCAAATTCACAGAGAGTACTAGGAGAACACATAACCACTTTGGACCCAAGTGTTCAGCTACTGGAACATAATCTGTCTGCAAGAGTGCAGCTTGAACAACTGCCAGCTCTCTAAACCAAGAGACAGGACTTGGGAACATCACTCCCTTTTCCATAGCCCAGCACCACCAGCCTAAGGAACAATTTTTGGATAGGATATTGAGGGAGGGAGGCTTTGCTGCTTTCCAGAGTTTGCTCTGTGGAAATCTAAGCTGGTGAGGGTGAGAAAAGTTAGGTAAGTGCCAGAGGATTTGAAAAATTTTGCCTTTAAGGTCTGCAGTCAGTATTACAAAAATTTGAAGAAGCCTTGGCAAATGCTTAAAAAACCCCATTTCCTAAGTTGATCTGAAGTCATGCTTCATGCTAGCATATCATCAAGGATTCTTGCAAAACTGAACTTCTAGGCCAAGTCACTTTTCTGATAGAGCCTGAGAAAGAAGTATTTGCAAAAAGCAAACAGCACAGTTGATATTAGGGTTTCCTTTCATCAAAACAGCTTTCAATTGCCAGAAATATGGTTTATTGGCCACATATCATACAAACAAACAATCAAGAGAATGGACTTTGTTACTGAGGGGATTTAGAAGGCTTCAAAACTGGATGCAAAGCTAGTTAAAATCATTACCACATAGGCATCGCCAATTCTCCATGCTGCATGCATGTGTACACTTGCAGTTGTGCAGTCATAAGGGCCAACTGGCTGAAAGTATAAGACAGTATTCCACTTATGCAGGAATGTTTACTTCAGAGGCACAATATGTTCTCCTGACAAGGAGGGATTATACTACACATGATTAGGAGTATTTCATTGCAGCTCTCATAAAAATTGGTCTCTGACAACACCAGGGTTGTTTAATAGCACTTGACATATTAGAAGCACATACAGTATTAGCAAGAGTGTAACAGTCTTTGCTAAATAATCTGTGTAGCTTTATCAATGAGCAAACACTGCAGATGCACCCAAATCTTTATACAACACGCTTCACATATGTGAGCAAGAATAATATTTTCAAATCCTCGCTCAGCTGTGACATTTTCTTGTCAGATGGACATGCCTAATATTGTTGGAAAACACTTCTGCCAAGGGAAAAGGCTCCTTCTCTGATAAGCTTGAGTTTTAATGGGATGAACAATCCTCATTCATAGCATAGTGCACACTTGTCCCCATCTATATTAGTTTAACTGTTAGACATTAGGCAGTACTTTCTAGGAGCTTCCACTTTCAAGGTCATATGGCTTCAAGCAAACTCCATTAGGGAGACATTTGCAAGGCTGAATGAATCAGAATTCTTGCCTAAAGACCTGCAAGATCTCCTGATTGCCATGCATGCATTGGTAGGTTCAAGACATACATGATATAAAGGCAGAGTTGTCCACTCTTTGCTTTCCCAGTGTCACTGGGAAATGCTCCATTTAGCAAGACTTAAACATATTTCCTTTAGCCTAAGGACAGCCTGAAGCCTGTGTCTAGCCTAGAAGATTAGGATTTATTTTCTAGGACCACATAGCAAATATCCTCAGTTCATGATCCTTGTGATGGCCAGACTTGCTGTAGGCTGTAGCACTTCATATTGATGAAATTAATATCTGCACTGGAATCCTTGAAGCACTAGGAAGCAAATTTACCCATCTGACCTAAAGCCAGCCAAAAATTAAAATATGGTGCATAGGATACCATTCAGGGAAAGAAGCAGCTTGTCAACACAAAGGCTCACTCAGTAATAACATTTCTTGTGTGACTATCATAAGTTGAAGTTCAGACTGGATGAAGATAATATAAAATTTACAAAAAGTTCAAATATCTTTTTTAAACTTATTACAGAGATGACTCAGAGTATTCTGGCAAGGGTTAAGAAATGCCCCAGTCTGAACTTTGCAACCTGGCAATTGACTAAACTGCATTAAAAACTGAATCATAAAATCTTCAAACTCTAGCTCTCTGTTGTTTCATAATGTCAACCATGCCATTCTGCCAGTAAGAGTCCTCTAAGTGAAAAGAAAAATCCAGTTTCTCCTCTGCCTTGCCCTGATGGCCTCCTCTTCCCCCTTCTCAGTAAGGCAGCAGGACACTCTTTGGAGGCCAGGTGCTCCTTGGCAGCCAGTGACATGATTTGCATTTCTGTGGCACATTTCATCCTAATGGATACCAAAGAACATTTCAAAAGGTCTTTCCCAGAGAAAGTCTTATACCTGAGTTATGATAAAACATTAAGCAGCACATAACTGTAACACAGTAACCTTATGACAAGCAGCAGAGATGAGTATTAAATATCTACAAAGGGAATTCTGGAAGGATGAGTGCAATTTCTTACAATGGTGCTGGCCAGTACATCAGAACCAATATCAGCCCAATCCTTACAAAGGGTAGCACAGAGGTCTCAGTAACTACAAGATTTTCTGTCTCAGAAGATAATATGTGCTGAGACAAAAATCATACAGAAAAACTGGAATTAGTAATAAATTCAAAGTAAATGAGTTCCACTTACTGGGTCAGTCCTCACCACAACCTATCATAAGCCTATGTCTTCTCTTCAGCACTCTCATCTGGCTCATAATGACTTGTGGTGAGATCCCAACCCAGCTCAAGGCAATGTCTGGAAGCAGAGGGCCAATCCTCTGCTGATGTACACCGATGAGACGTCACTGAGTGATGAAGTGGGAGCAACTTAGAGCAGCTGAGAATGTGTCACATAAGGCAATCAGACTTAAAAGAAACGTGATGGCAAGGGTCCTAAACATTTTCAAAACACTGCTGTCAGAACAAATCTCAGTCTACAAAACCCTTCTTTGAGAAGTTGTCAGAGACCCATATGGGTTACTGGCATATTCTGTCCTTCCTGGAACACCGTGCATTGTGCTCCCTTTCAGTTATTATTATTCCTCTACCCCACTGTGAGAAGTCTCTGGTATGACATCATCCCCAACACTGAGCTTAAGATTGGCCAAATATTTTGCTGAGCTTTCTTTCCCTCCCTGCCTTCATAGCTAAAACTTCAGTTTAAAACTTTTATTTTTCATTATGTCTGTGAAACAAGGAGTTTAAAAACAGACGGAACAACAACCTGCAAAAAGCAATTAATAAAACGCACCAGCAGTCCTAAAACTGTTCAGAACACTTCATTCAGCAATGCATTGAGACAGAACCTCAGCAAAGCTACTAAATAACATGTGACAAAGCAAAACCCAGGAAAAGGCAAAATAATAACTTGTGGTTTTTAGCGTCTTTTATCCGAAGCACTTTGCAGCCATATATGCTTATTATATAGGGATCATTCATCTAGCTGAAATATAGCTGGCTTCACTTCAGAACTAAGTTGTATAACCACAGACAATAAAACTATGTGGCAAAGTCAGAGAGAGGAAAATGAAAAGCAACTGTTTTAGCTGGATTACAGAACAAATGCCAAGTCAGCAGTACACCACTCTCACTAGGTGAAATTCAGAGGAACAGTGAGGATTGCAGTCAAACTCATGGGGAAGATATTGTGGCATCACTAATGACCCAGCCTTTTAGTGTACCTCTAAGTGAAAAAATAGTACCTCTGGCAACAAAATGTCTCTATTAGTCTTAGAGAGGGCCCAGAGATGCCCAGTGAGTGGTCAACATTCATTTCTGAATCACCTGCCTTCCCTCAAAAGTGTCCACAAAGCTTAGCATCAGTCACTGCAGCCTGGTGAAGATTTGTAGTTCTCAAGAGCCAGTATGAGCATAGCCCAAGCACAAAACTGCTTCTAACTTTTCTGTTGGACCAGGAGCACTCAGTAGAGTTTCAGAGAGAGGCCAGTCAGGCAACAGGATGTGGTTGTTTTTACTCTAAATACTGTGGTTACTAGCATGATGGGAATGAAGTCCCTCATATTCCAGTGTGATTGTGTGGAGAAGGGGGTACTATATTCCCAGCTGTGGATCACATTAGCTAGTTAAGGTGCATGACCCCCTCTAGCTGCTGGAGATCTGCACAAAGGTTGCTGGCAGGCCACCACACTCATCCAAAATAACGATGGTAATTGGTGTTATTCACATAGAAAATTTCTGTTGCATTCTCCAGCACAAAATGCACATTACAGGCAGGAGCCTTGCTCTTAGGTAGCTTTTCATTTTCCTCACTGCCTTCAAGTGCCCAGCTCTCAAATATTTGCATGATAACAAATTTCACATATTGAAGTGACCAGCATTTTATTCAGAAACCTTTGATGATGGATGTCTGGGGGAGTCAGCTCTGCTGAAAAAGCCCTAATTCTGGTGATTTGCCATTTCAAGCCTCAAAGTGCATTGGTTATAAGTGGTTCCCATGTGTAGAGGTTTTCGTTTGCAAATAAAGGCTTAAAACATTAGTGTAACATCACCTGTGATACAGCAGAACCTAAATCTATTTCACAGAGCAAGGGTAATAGCCCCGCATTGTGAACTTCCTTTATCTTACAATACACTGCACTTCTAATGGCCTATTGTTGTCATCTTATTGCAGGGGTTCCATACTGTTGTCTCCTTACCACAAAATTTTCATGCCTTCTTGATGTTTCTCGCGGGCAGCTCCTCAGAGCACTGACTCTTTCTTCTTCACAAAGCAGCCAACTGACTCCAATTCCCTTCTCCACCAGCCAACCCACTCTTTTATAGCACTCTTCTCATTGGTTACAGCTGTGGCCTGGTAAAGTCAGGCCTGTTCCTAATCTTTGATAATTGGCCCAGCTGCAACTCCTTAGGGGTAAGATTACTTTCTACACTATCTTTATTTTCTTATATTCTATCCCCCTACAGCCTATCACAGCACTGGAGCCAGAACTCCTCTTACAGGGAGCCCCTTGCCTCTTTACACTTTCAGCAGGCTCAGAAGACAGTAGAAACACAAGTATTATTCATCCTTCCTCCCAGCCAGAGGTTCCCCAGGCAAAACACAATATCCTTTTCCCTGAGAATGTTGTATAGCTGGTAGCAAGAAATAAATGGGATACCTGAGCTGGTGTCTCATCACAACACTCCTGTCTGTTGAGGAACTGGCTCACAGTGAGGTGCAGGCCCTGCTGAAGCAATATCACTTTCTGCCACCTTTGTCTCTGTCCTTGCCTCCTCCAGCCTCACAGCATAATTACAGGACAGCTGTGGGTATATTTGCCCTCTTTCCTTTACACAGTCTGTTTCTCTTCCTCATTCACAGATATATCAATAAGGTGACTGTTTTCTGTGGTTAAAATTATATCCCCAGACATTTTAAACCTGTAGTCAAAGTAGATTTGACTAGTCTGAATTCACCTTTGAAGTATAAATAGGAACATGGAAAGATGCTGGAATAAAAGCTATCATAATCAAAGACTGGAGATTTCCAGCTATGTCTTGAGAGACTTTATCTGGAAATAAGAGAGCCTTTCCAATTCAAGGAAGAACAACTGCTGTGTGTATTCTTCACCTCCAAGTCCTCTTATAATTTCTCATCTCCGTGTTGGTTTTCTTGTTCCTAAAAGCCATCCCTTTCCAAGCTATTTACTATGGCACACCATCCTGAACACAGAAAATACCTCCTCAACCAAGGAGCTTACTGGGACAGACACGAGTCAGTCAGCACCATCTGATAAGGAATATTTCAATACAGTCTATTCTGCACTCTCCAGCCCTGGGACACTAATCCAGAGGTTAATAAAGCAGTAATCCCTTGCTGATCCACAGGCTCTGTTTCCCACATCATTACTCCAGGTTTTATCTGCTCTCACCACCCTAAATCTCCCTTCTTCCCCACCTTGCACTGTCCTCACTAGTGTGACATCACTACAGCCACCTTTCAGGACCCACAAATGGAGCCAACTGACACTCGGTTATTTCAGCCTTCCCTCCCGAATTGCTGCTATCCCAAAGCACAGGCTATTTGGTTTGCTTTTTGAGCTGGTGGGTTTTAGCTTGTCTCAGAAATGCCCCTGGTACCCCAGCATGGAAGCTGCTTTTGGTTCCCAGGGACCTGCTGAGAGACAGTAAAAAAAAAGTTTCCACCTCCAAAAAGGACTTCCCCTGCCTTTCCAGGCACCCCAACCTGCCCCTGAAGAGAAGATGTACAAATTATCCAACCAGAGGTCCAGGTTGCAACCTTGTAATCTCCATTTACTCTGTCAGCTGTTCACTCATCTGTAACAGGAACTCTAAACCTTGTCACGGATGAGCCAACCTCCAGTTCCGTTCATCTTCCTGTAAACATCTCTGGCAAGCACAAGGAAGGCAGGAGGAAGGGAAGAAGACACACAGCTCCTTGGGTCCAGTGTCCCAGGTCAAGCCCTTCACACAGTTTGGTCTTCCCGTGACCACTCCTGATGCTACAGAGAAGGTAAATGATGCAAAAGCATCAGTCTTCTCTGCTAGTCTTGCCAGGCTTCTTGTAAACAGGAATTGCCTAAGGGCCTGAAGCATAGAGTTTAGCATATATCAATGAATATTACATATTCTGAAATACCTGGATTTTCTCAGTCAGCTCTCACACATCAAGCCCAAATGGATCTTGCAGAGGTCTTGTTTTCAGTGGTGTGCTGGAACAGCATGCTTTTACTTAGCAATGATCTGGAGCTTGGTTCTAAGCTTGCCATCTTTTAATTTAATCAGATGTCCTTTGTATAAGGTGCTGTATTTTAGTCATGCCAAAGAGGCTGATACAGGAAGAGCTGACATGCTGCTTCTCTCTCACTTTTGGAAAAGCTCACCACTAGAATTTATCCTGACACACGAGAGCCAAAGAACAAGGACAATAGAAGCTTGAAAAGGATACAGGAAAAGAGATACCAAGTCCCAACATCCATCAATGTGTAAGCACAAATTATTTGCTTTCAGCAGGAGTCTCAGGGTGTCAAACACTTTCCAGCAGTGAGTACAAGGGTTACAGGGTACATTACTACATTGCAGGGTAGGCTGTTCTGAACTCTCTCCTTTGCTTTTGGGGTTAAGAAAGGCTTTCCATCTTTCACATGGATTTAACTTTACTCCAATTTTTAAAAACAAAGCAGCATTCTAAGTGATCTGTGTGCTTCATATCACAAATTAAAGAGACAAAATGGAGACACAGGAGTTGCCCTTGTTGGTAAACTGCTATTTAAAGAGGACTAAAGCTGACTGCAGTCCTCATCTCATTTTCCATCTTTCCTTCCTGCATCCCTTTCTTCTTCCTATCTCCATATGACAAGGAAAAAGGATGCACTATAAAAATCAACAGGTTAAGATATTTAAGCTACTTCTTTCTTGCCAACTAAGAAGGAATAGAAATGCAAAAGCAAGTACACAGATTATCAGCTTGTCCTTCCTGGCAACTCACTGCAGCTCTCAAACACATATCCCCCCATCATCCCATGAGGGTAAGGAGACACCATATCCCTGCTGGCCCAGAACTGAGCCTAGGAAGAAACTTGATGACCTGGGACAACCTGAGAGTACAGGCATCTGATGCACAGGGACATCACAACATCTCATGGCTCTTGAAATAAACAGAACAAAAATGTCAAAATACCCCCAGGCCCCAAGTTGCCACCTCTTTGGTATGTTCTGCAGCTGCTAACCTGCCTGCAAGCACTGCAGTTACAAAGCAGGTGGGCAATCCATCAGCCAGCTGCATCCTCCCAAATGCCACTATTTCCTTTTGTCCTGCAATGAGGAGAATTTGCCAGCTCTTTCATCTCTCTGACAAGAACACAGGACCCTCACAGCTCCATCTACAGCTCCTGGCTACCTGTTGGCCTTCAGTGTGACCTGCCTGCATTTGATGGCACTTGTGTGAACTGAGCACAAGGACTGTGAGGAAGCCATGCTGCTGCATTGATGTCTGAACATGTAACCTCTGGCAACCTCTTCTGACCCTACTGCCCACTCCTCCCTCCTAGAGGCCAAACTTGTGATGGCAAGGCAATCCCTCCCCATGAACACCTTGCATCAGTCCAACTGCTCCTACCGGGAACAGCTTCTGTCCTTAAGCACCTGAGTAGCTCATTCGGGATTACAGGCACAGCATATGTTTCCTGCATCCCTGTCTGTAAGCTCTTTATGGAACCCTGGCAGCATGAGGATGCAGCACACAGAGGTGGCAGGGGGCTGGAGAGAGGGGAAGGATATTGGAGTGCTGACTAGGCTGTCCTCCTGAAAGGACAATGACAACTCAGAATTCATCCACTGCAGCTGCTCCCTTTTAAATGCTTATTTTGAATATTTACAGAAGAAGAAGAGGAGAAATCATGAAATTACCTGCTGGGATTTTTTTCCAGCAGGTTTTCTTCCAGAGAAGAGGCCAGCCTGACAGCACCCAGGCTGCCTCCAGCCCTCTGTATCTACCCAGCTGGCTGAGGCACTGCAAGTTTGTGTGCACACATCTCACCCACCTCAATACTGCCTTGCAGAAGACTAAGAGAAGAGGTGCAAAAGTCAGAGGCTGATGAAGACGCTGCTCCATACTGTATTGATTTTTCTGACCTGGCACTGACACCTCTAAACCAAAGCCCAAAGCTGTCAGATCACTGCCAAATCTCAGTCCAGTGCTGATGACTTGTTACACTGCTGACCTGGGCTGGAGCCACAGCACAAGTAAGCCTGAAAGGCTTAATGCCTCCCCTCAAAGGGCTTATCATCTGACACTTCCCTACTCGAAGGCAACCTGAAGCATTAACTAGAAACCCCAGGAGTCATGCAATAAATCTGCCTTTTCTGGGCATTCACCTTCACCTCAGACATTGGCTGCAAGAGAATCATGGCTTGGCAAGCTTCATCTCATAGCTGAGATCACAGAATCAATTAGGTTGGAAAAGACATCCAAGATCATCAAATCCAACTGTTAACGTAGCACTGCCAAGTCCACCACTAAAACATGTCCCCAAGTGCAACATCTACATGCCTTTTAAATACCTCCAGGGATGGTACCTCAACCACTTCCCTGGGCAGCCTGTTCCAGTACTTCAGAATCCTTTTGGTGAAGAAATTTTTCCTAATTTCATATTAACGCCTTCCCTGCCACACTTGAGGCCATTTCCTCTTGTCACTTGGGAGGTCGACCCCCATCTCACTATGACCTCCTTTCAGGCACTTGTAGAAAGCAACAAGATCTCTCCTGAGCCTCCTTTTCTCCAGGCTGCTCAAATCTCACTCTAGTGCTTCCTTCCCTCAAGCAGATCAACACTCCTGCCCAGCTTGGTGTTGCCTGCAATCTGACTGAGGGAGCACTCAATCCCCTTGTCCAGAGCACTGGTGAAGATTTTAAAGACTGGATCCAGTACTGAGCCCTGTGGAACACCACTGATGAGTGGCCACCAGCTGGATGCAATTCCATTCACCAGCATGCTTTGGGGCTGGTAATCCAGCAAGTTTTTTACCCAGAAAAGTGAACACCCACCCAAGACACAAGCAGCAGTTATTTGGCTGTTATTTGGCTTTTGGCCTTCCCCTTGATTCTGACCCATAAACACCCAACCCTATTGTCACCATCATTAAGGTAGTTTAAACCTCTTTCCACAAGCCTGATTAACTCCTGTGGAAAGATCCTTTCCCGCTTTTGTATCAGGGGTACTGTGTCTATCACCAGCAGGTCTGATGTTATGTAAACTGATCCATGATCAAAATCCAAACATTCTGCCAGTGACAGCAGCCTTGTATTATCTGCTGGCTTTTCCCATTTCTTCCCTCATCATTCCCTGCAACTGGAAGGATAGATGAGATCACTACTTGATCTCCTGGCTCCCTTACCCAGTTGTCCCAAGGCCCCAAAGTCTCTCTTGACTGCCCTTGGGTTTGTAACTTGAGCGTTGCCTAGCTGAAAAATCAATAATGGAAGAAAACCCAAGGATCATATCAGGGTAGGAAGCTTTTTTCCACATCTTTAACCTAGGCCCCAGCAAGGCAGCAGAATTCCCTAAGAAGTGTATTGAGCCTGCATATGGGGTCTTCTGTGATTCTGCTCCCTCAGAAGGAAATGTCCTATGAGGATGACCAAGCCTTTCACAGAGAAGCAGTTTTGATGCAGGGTGGAGGCTGATTTAACCTCACTGACACCTCCAAACTAGAAGAACCATCATCCCTCACTATTGCTTGGCTCCACTTGCAGAGTCTTGTACCTGTTGTGCAAGGGCATCTTGAGGTACAGCACAGCTGAAGCAGGATTTAGCCAGGACGGATTCCCGGCAGAATCCTGTTTTCCTCATCTCGGGAAGGAGAGTCAAAAATGTGAGAGAGCTTGTTTTGCTCCTTCTCATCTGTCTGAGCTGCACATCCCCTTGTACAGCTCTCTATTCTTCCTTGCTTTTCCAGGCTGTGCACACTGAATCATGTTCCTGATCTCCAGGCTGCATTTAACATCACTTTACAACAGTCCTCAAGGGGAAAGCTGAGCACCTCTGAGCCCTGGGGTTTGGAGCAGATGCAAGCGAGTTTACTTTGCTAAGCAGTCCCACAGGTTTGTTCTGCCCTCAGCTCCATGATGCTGGAGTTTGGAAGGAAGACAGACTCTGCTGGAGGAGCAGGGGTACCAGCTCCTCCCCAGCTTTTGAGCTAGCCACAAGGATATCTTCCCCATGAGAGGGTGGCAGCAACTCTCCAACAGGCTAAAATACAGATCCTTCAAGCTCCCACCCTTCCCTTAAGGCTGACAAGAACTCCCCCTGCTCTCTAAACCACCAATGAGCATTGCCCATGGGGTTTTTCCACTTCCTCCCCCAGCTGTGCAGTGCCCTGTAAGCACAGGCATTTTGTCCAGGCACTGATGGATGCCGATTGCCGTGGATGAGAGGGTGACTGCACATGGAGAGAACCCCAGCAAAGTTCAGTGGCTTGGAAGAGTTTTCCTCAAGGGGACAGACTAGTACAAGCACAGGATTGTCCCTGTCAGACAGCTCATTTTCCTTACCCCTGTCCAAGAGAGTGAGAGAGCACTGTCTGCCTGCATTAAGGTGGTTGCACTGTTGATAATTTGCAAACAGGCAGAGTTCATTTGGGGAAAAATGCAAAGCACGGCAGGGCAGGAGAGGAGAGACTCTTTTAAAACACTTTTGTCTTTTGTTAAACAAGTTATAAGACCTCTGGGGGAAAATCTATACCTAATTAAAAGTTTAGCAAGTCCAAGGAGATAGTCAAGGCTACAGAAACCAATTGATGGGAGCCTGAGACTTACTCACTAGCCCTTAATATGCTAATTCACAATGATTCTGAGAGAAGAACACAACCCAGAGCTGCAAAGAGTGTCTAAGGCACTGCTTCTGGGAGGATCAGGTGAAAAGTTCTCAAGTTGCTGGTGATAACAGCCATTGCTCCTTCAGGAAAAAGACAAAAAGAGGCTGTCCAGCTATTTTGAAATAGACAATTGCAAGGAAAAAAAAATCTGCCTGAATCAGTCTTGCAATCATGAAGGCTGGCCAGCCTGAGTTCCCATGGTAAGCATTCCATTCCAAGAACTTAAAGCAAATGGTGATGGCAATTTTGATGGAGAGGTGCAGAGGAAGACAGAGAAAACAGGATGGGAGAGGCAGGCAGGAAGCCAGGGAAGCCCTTCCCACACATACAGGGCAAGCTAAGGCTGAAAGAGACACAGAGGTTTGGGCAGCTGTGCTCAGGGAAATGTGTTCCTGGTCAACAAAGAAAGCTGCACCAAGGACAGACTCTCCTCCACTATCAACTACTTATTGAAAGAACCCCTGCACTCCTGAGCCTGTTGTCCAGGTCTGGAGGTGGCACTAGCTCTGGGAAGGTTTGGGGAATCTGCAGCAAGCACCACAAAGCAAACCCCAGCAGGAGGCCTGGTAATGTAACTCAGCTGAAGGGAGACAAAGCTGTCACTCATAGAACCAAAGAGTCACTTAGGTTGGAAACAATCTTTAAGATCATCAAGGTCAGCTGTTTACCCAGCTCTGCCAAATTCACCACAGCTACACATCTTTTAAATCTGCTCAGCACCTCCAGCCCCAAGCCCAGGGAACAGAAGATCACAAATGCAGCACAACAAATACAGAAGTGTAGTTGGAGAGTTTTACTTTGGTCCCCAGTAGCCCCAGAATCCACCTCTAAACCCCTCCAAGGCCAGTAGCAAAGATGCATACCAGGATCAGCTCCCCCACCCCACTAAAACAGTCCCAGCACAGCAGTTCCGTGGCCTGGTTATGCACACACGCTGCTGGGAAGGGAAAAACCAACTTGATTTGCTCTGCTGCTTGAGCACCCACCTCTGAGTTACTGAGAAATGACCATCACTTGTGCAACAGAGCCTTGCAGTGCCTGCAGTAGCGGGAGGCAGATGCAGCACAGGGGACAGAGATTGCCAGCCCCCCCAGCACAGGCAGACATACAAACTTACCTTTCACTCCTTCCTTCACAAACTGTCTTATCGCCATAGCAACTGTAATCCTAGGTCATGCAGCTAGGAAAAAGAATAAATATAGCACAAATGAAGATATACACTATTGTCAAACATAGCCTCAGTGGTAGAATCTAATTTTCATTAGAGGCATAACAGTGGTTTTGCATAATTATACATATATTAATGCCCAACATGCCCATCTTCAGTGGGAGTTCATTAATTCAGTTCTAAATAAAAAGAGTTGCTCATTGCAGGTTAATTTCTTTTCTTTTTTTTTTTTTAACTTTAAAGCAGAAAATATTTCTAAAAGCTCAAATCATACTTTCACAGCTTTTCCTTAATCCTGAGATTAACAGAGAAAGGAAAACACGAAGATTAAGTCGGCTCTGAAGAAAAAACATGGCAAAACACATAACAGCAAACTTTGCTGCTTTTGAAATGTGAGGTGTGAGAGCAAGCAATAAAAAAATTTGACCAGATGCTGCACTGTACCTGGAATTGAGTCCCAAAGGAAAGCATCTAACAGCCTTTGGTGCTTGTGGTGAAAGCAATAGAGCAGCAGCATAGTGAGAAGAACACACTGCTGCAAGAGACCCAACACAGGTTTGGCTGGCACCAGAATTTAGTACACAGCTCAAGGCCAGCATTTACGAGAGGAGGCTTATTTACTCTGATGGCACAGATACAAGGTAGCAGCACCAAGGGATGGCCCCAGCGAAGCACACTGCAAGGCAGAGAAACCCTTCCTCTGCATCTTTCCTTCTTTAATTTGCTCCTCAGGTTCCTTCATTACCTACTAAACACAAACACCTGAGGCTGGTACCTTAGACCCCTCTTCATTACTGTTTCCAGGTGGGCCTTGTCTGAGTGATGGGGAGCCCTTGGTGCTGCTCAGACCCCACCCTTCCTGTGTGTGGGGCAGCGCCTGGGGGGTGGTTATTGTCACTTCAGGTGACAGGTGCCTGTGTATGTGGCTGCTCTGGGACTTCACAGTGAGCTCTTTTATTGCAAGCCTGCATGTGGCTCTAAGGATGTTCCTGAACTCCTGATCTGGTGTATGCTGGACTAAATAATAAATAAAAGCAGCATCCTAAGGAGATGTCTCTTCACTAACTTCATCAACATCCTAGCCAGGGAGGCAAGGGAGAATCTACTATTTAGTTTTGTCTCCATAGAGGCTTGTTTAATTCCTCACTTACTGAAAAGGCAAGGAGAACTAGGAGAAAAGGAAGAGGAGAGCTGGCCTGGAGGAAAGGGTTTGGAGGAAGGAAAAAGGGGGAGGTGCAGAATAAACGGAAAGACAGAAGAAGAGATGGAGAGAGGTCTATCCTAGATAGCAACAAAAATCTCTCATGGCTGTCAATCTCTAGTTCCTCTCCTCCTTGTGGTATCATGAGTATACAGCTCAAAGCTCAGTCAGTGGGAGGGAGAAACCTCCCTTCTCACCCAAGCTTCTGCAGAAGGGAGAGGGAACTCACTGCCAATCTGTCCAAGCCAGGGTCTTGCTTGTTCTTCCTTGTGCTGTAGTGAGCCCTCCCTGATATGGACTTTTGGGATGTGCAACAGGCCCCTTCACTCCACACTGTGAGCATGTCCTGCCCCTGTCCTGGAGGTACCTGAGCCTTGGAAGCCCATCTATCCATGATGAAAAGAGAAATAGCAGCTTGCTGCAGATGCTGCTGGTCAATTTTTTTTTTTAATACAATGAACATACACCTTTGACACGCTTGTGCCTACTGTGTCTGTCCTCCCTTCTTGAATGCCAGCCAAGACAGTCGAGGAGCTTTTTAGAGAGGTCAGATGGGGCCTGGCAGAGGGTTCTGCTGAGCATGAGCTGTGAGCTCAGTGGAGGAAAGAACCCACCTTCTCTCTATGAAGCTGTGCTATAAGTATGTAGGGACTGTTTGCCCAGGATTGCCACTGACTGCAAAGGCTACTCAGCCTTCTGCCTGACCAGAGAGCAGTGGCAGTGTTAAAACCTCCAGAAAAACAGGGTAAGTGTTCAAATGTCTGTGATAAAGTTTACCTGTGGGAGCGGGATAGGCATTGAGATATGGTGGCTAATCCAGAGAAAAGATTCAAGACCTTCTCTGAACTGGTGAAGAGAACAAAACCAGCCACTCCTCTGATTTTCATGTTGTCTGCAGCTACTACCTCTGGGTGCCAAAAATAGTAGGTAGGCCCTGGGATGGGGAAATGACACAGACAGGGACTTGCTCCATCCCTGGAATTATTCAAGGCCAGTTGGACAGGGCTTTGAGCAACCTGGTCTAAGTGGAAGGTGTCCCTGCCCATGTAGGAAGGAATTGGGATACATTTCAAGGAGGAGCTGAAATATGCCCTAGGAAGCTTGTAGAGACAAACTTGTAGAGTCACAAAAATATTGTTATCCCCTGTTTCCCTCCCAGTGGCTCCTGCAGTTTTGATACAAGTTTGGTCTCCCCCTAGATGTTCCTTTCCTGCAGATATCCCTGCACATACAAATCCCTTCACATGGGAAACCAAGCCCAGCGTCCCTCCCCACTCCCCCTCTCGGGGTTTTTTACCCATGTTACCTGCTGTGACTCCACAGTGCTGTGGCAGCAGCAGGGAGAGGTACAGCTCTGCTGGGAAACCCAGCAGGGTGGTCCCCTCCCTGCAAACATGGTCACTGAGCCACACTGAGGAAAAGCAAAGCACTGAGGATTCAAGGGACACAGTCCCTGTTCCTTTGGAGGGACATTCAAGCCACCTGAAGAGGCAGAGGGGACGTGTGAGCAAATCCAGCAGGATGAGCTTTATGATTTAGGCAAACAGTATAAATGCTTAAGTACTTACATCTAATACTGTTCCTGGCACTCACAAATGGACTCTCCTGCCCAGCCAGGCAGAGCAGCCTCAGAGCAGTCTCACAGCAGGGACCTATGGAATTCCATCCTTCTGCCTACAGGCACACCTTGAAATCTTGCACGTGTGTGTGGCCCTCTCCTCCTGCCCTGCCTCCCCACTGGAGGGGACAGGCAAGTGATGCTCAGCCTGTCTCACAGCAGCTGGGGATCTCTGTGCCATGTGCATGGCGCCTTGGAGGGCAGCATCACCGGCTATAAACATGAGCCAGGGGAGCAGGTGATTTGTTCTAATGTTTTGCTGAAGTCAAACAGCAATTCCTGACCAGACAGAGAAATGGAAGGTGTGGTAAACCTGCTCTTCCCTGTCCAGTGCTGAGCTGAAACTGATGCATCCTCATACTAGGGTAGGGGCTCTCCTACCTACCCCTCATGGGCTGTCACGTGTTCCCACAGCAGCAGCAAGGCAATCACATTCCTCCTTCTCTCTCATGCACACTGATTAAAATCATGCTCATCACAAGTGCCTCAGCTTGAGCACCCAGCCCTTTAATTGCTGCAATGAAGGATATGAATGTAGCCTATTCTGAGGCCAGCAAAGCAGAAAATTAGCATTTAGCATGAAAAAGATACCACTGCATTATCACCAGTGCAAAGCAAACAACACAACCAGCCAGGCTGCCTCTTTCCTTCCCTACCTGCATGCTTGGACTCATCCAGTGCTGCAACAGCCCCATTGCTTTCCACACACGTGGGGCCTGTCCCCCTGGGGCTGCCAGCAGGAGACAGGCAGGGGCTGCAAGGTGGCAACTGCTTGCTGACTCTGAGCTTTTGATGAAGCAGGTTTATAAACTCCTGGTGAAATAATCCTCCCTCAGATGTCAAAATGCCACATTAGCTGCTGCATTGATTCCTGTGGTATTTACAGAGCAGAAGAATGCAGCAGCAAGCGGGGGTGAGGCTGGAGGGAAGAAACCTGCACCCCTGGTGTGTCCTGTCCCTCAAGGTCAATCATCCATAGGAAGTCAGGAGTCAGATCTTCTCCAGACCCTTAGATCTCTCCATCATTTGTGCAAATTCCCCTCGGGTGCTCTCACCTCTTTATTACCCTGGCTGGTTGGACATAAATAAACATTAAAATGCTGTGTCCACAGAAGCCTAAAAGGAAAGGCTGTTTTGTTACCAGTCAGGCTGGGATGGAGCCATCATCTGGTAGACAATAACTAACCTTCCAAGTCTGTGAGCAGTGCAAGGGTGACTGCCATGCTTTCCCACCCCAGCCAGGGCTTTGCACGCTGGTGGTTTCTACTGCAGGGAGAGCTGCCATTTCCTGGCCTTCCAATGTAGGTGCCTGAACATCCTTGCCAAAAAGGGAGAGTATTTCGACATGTTTTGACATGGATCTGTGACCTCTTTGTGTTCCTGAGCAAATGGATGATGCAGAAGTGCCAGAGTTTCAGTTCTGATTAGCAGATGGAGTAACAATTTACACGGCATGAAGAGGGTCCTGCTGGTGCCCAACAGTGCAAGTGCACACACACAAATACACACACAAATACACACGTGGGGGCTCCCACAGCCCCAGGTCCCCTCATGCCCCACCACAGGATCAGCTCAGCTCCCTGCCAACCCAGTGCTCCTCTTTCCCCTGCCCCCAGAGGCAGGTTGGACTGGCACAGGTGGCAGCCCAGCTGTGCCCAGCCCCTCAGACTGCCACGCTTTGAGGCTGCCCCTTGTCCCAGGCCCACAGTACATGGCTGGATGGGGCTCACTGCCCTGGGGCATGCAGAGACCTTTGCAACTCATTACAGACAGCGCTGCCCAGACATTGCCTGTCTGAGAGCTGTGGGCTCTGCTGGTGAGCAGTGTCCCGAGTCAGCAGTTTGGGCTGCTTTAATATATCCTTGAAAAAGAGACCAGTGGGAGATCTGTTTATGAGCCACAACCACCCTGAAACAAGTATATGCCTTTGCCCACGCACATACACAAAGCAGCAGTGACTATGGAAGCATATGAATAAATATTGAGCAGACACCAAGGGATTTTCAGAATAGTCTCTCTGTTTTTTTTTATTCAATGCCATGTTGTTTGTTGTTGGCTGCTTTTTTTTTTTTTACCTTCCTGATTTATTTCCTATGCCTGGGCTTACAATAACAGCAGAAACTAATCAGTGGCCAATGATGATTAACAGTCTCACGTGTTATTAACTCTACATTCAGGGTAAGGTAATTTCAAAGAAATTACCAAAAAATATTAGTGTACAGGGAGGATGGGGTAGTTGTATGTATGTAGAGGGATTATACACACAAAAGCAGATCTTTTATCCACACCACCCCATTTACACTGCACTCAGCTCTTCTTCTTAGAAATATCTATTATTAACTAGAATGTGTGTGTGGATCATCTTGAAATGAACCCTTCATATGATTCAGATAAGGAGGCGAGAAAAGAAGTGTGTAAGTGAAAAAATAAATTCATTGTATTGGTGAAGTAATTGAAAGGAGAAATGGGATCACCCACTTTCATTGTTATCCCAGTGATTATTGATGACAGGATGACAGTGGTAGTTTTAGAGGAAAGTCCACCTGGTGCTTTATCTCCAAAGCTGTGATAGCTCAAAAGCAAGTCTTATACCAAGGACTTGCTGGGTAATAAAAATGTTTGCCAGTGCATGGACCACGTACCTTGAGTTCTTGCATGATGCTTCTCCTCCTTGTGTGTGTGGGTGGCTCTCTTCTAGACAGGCACTTTTCAATTTAAGAGCAAATCTTGGATTAAAGACATTTCACTAAAAAATACTTTCTCCTCAGATTGGCATCCACAGAGCCCATGGTATCACTGATCACTTGTTTTGAAGCAGCATCTTAGCCTCTCTGAGTGTTTCTGAGTGAAGGAAGAGTGGCTGCCCTGCCTGCTTGTGCTGGGTGGCTGCTTTTTGAAGATACTCTGCCAGACTTTGTGAAGGAACAGTGCTATTTCCCTTAGCAGCATAAGAAATAGAAGAACAGAAAGAAAGTTTTGGCAGCAGAACTATGAAAAATCCCACCTCACTGTGGTCAGCACAAGCAGGCAATTTACAGTTCAAAAATTTCATCCAGGATGAGTCAGCTGGAGGAAAGAAAGGGGAAGGGCTGCAGGAAGAGCCGCTTCATTTGCGTGGTGCACTATGTGCACCGACACTGCCCCAGCAACCAGAAGTAGAACAGAATGAAACAACAAAACACAGCTGCAGCTGTTTTCAGAGTTCTCCAAAATAATGCAGGTAGTTAAAGCAGCATTAGACAGAAGGTTAAAGTGCTCTGGTCTCTGAAAATGTCCTTGGAAAAACAGTACCTCTCCCTCTGCTATCATTCTGCTCTGTGGACCATGAGACAAAGGGAGAGTCGTATCTGTCGACTTTGGTGACTACAGACAAAACCACTAAGGAAAAAGATTTGTATTCCTCTGTGTCCACAGCACTGCACAGCAAAGGGGGAGGGTGAGCTGGAGCCTGCTGTGCTTTTCATGGCAACAGCCCAGCTGCTCATGGGAGCAACTGCAGGAGGTGTGGAGTCCTCCCTGCTCTTACTGATGCCATGGGCATGAAAGATGCTCAGCAGCGCTGCTGACACGCAAAGCAAGGCTGAGAACAAACCCTGCGGACAGCTCATCTTTGCAACCCCACCACTGGCATAAGGGGAAGGGCAGATTGTTATTGCTTATTGCTGCAGCTGATGCTGGAGCAAAAGCAGAGGTGTGCTGCAAACCAGTGTCTGGGATGCTGGTTTTGGTGGGGGGGAGAGCTCCTTCCCTGTAAACTGAGCACATCTGCTCTAGAAGTGGCTGGGAGGCATAAATATTGGATAGCAGATTGCCAGCTCCAGCTCCTGTGTGGCAGGATCTCAGGAAATGTAAACAGGGCTTGGAAATATGCAGAAGAAGGAAAAAGTGCTAGAGAAGAAATATATATATATCTAAATGAGGTGGAAGGAATGAGTGATAACTCGAAGATATGGAGATAGTGAGTTCCTACTGGAAACCAGTCCCTAGCAAGGAACAAAAACAACATGGAAAAAAGGAGAAGCAAGGCAGATCTCATAAAGTATTTGTGAAGAGCAGGGAAGGGAGACACTTGGGAAGTCAGGTCACATATAGATAAACTGAACTGAGTGGCAGACATCCAGGTGCCTGACTTTGCAAGGTACCAAGCTCTTCTTACAAGGTGCACTGTGTTTTGTATCACAGCTAGTTAAAAAATCCACAGGGTTTAATTTTTTCCTCCTCTGTGGAATTTTTGTGATGAACCTAAGTGAACCCATGCCACTTACCTCCATATCTTCCATAATAAATGTTGAGTTTTTAGTTACATTGGCTAAAAATAAATCTCTGTTTCTGATCCAGTGTTAGGACAACTTTTGCTCTCATTGTACGGTGGGTGTGCAGGGCATATTTCCTGCAGGCACCTCACTGCCTGGGACCTATCTTCAGTGCCTCATCAGGTGGACAACTGGCCTGGGGTCTTGAGGATTCAGTCACCAGAGGCCAACCAGGTTACAATGCCTGTGTGATGCCCTTTGGAAGCCTTTTGAATGTGAGAGCCATTTTGGTGGGAAAAATATAAAATTCCTTGAAACGCTTCAAGGTTTTCTGCTTTATGTTTCTTCTATTTCAAAAATTATTTTCCTGCTCAATAAAGTTTTCAGTTCCTCCCCTCCCATCAAGTCCTGCTCAGCTCATAAGAATTTCACAGAGGGCTGGTGGTGTGCAGTCCTTTACATAGGCCTCACAAAAACCTCCAAAACAAAACAAAACAAAACCCTAAGGCCCAAATGGACAAAACAGAGCAATATCAGGCTAATGACAGCAGAGAGCACCGTGGCAGGAATTGCCTGTAGTACAGTCCCTTGTGGGAAGTGAGAGTATTAGAGGCTGAATAGATGCTGGGCAAATCCTAAGGTGCCCTCAGGTGTTGTCTGGGAGGTGGGTGGGTGATGACAGAGGTTTTGTGTGCCAGCAGGCAGGCAAAGCTGGGAAAGGCAGCTCTTGCCAGGAGAAGCTGCACAACCTGAAGCACTGCAGAAATCCCCAGGAAAAAACCACAAAGTTCTTGCTGGGGCTTCGTGTTCTGCCTCCTCTTTGGGAAGGATAGATGTTTTCTGCTTCTTATTGAAACAGTTAGTAAATAATTAAAAGAAAGAGACAAAATATTCTTTAAGGATAATCTTGTCTTCTGTTTCCATGGCAACCTACTTCCTAAGCCAGAAGCCTTTTGCTCCAGTCATAGAGGGGAGGGTGAAAGAACTTTTGCAAGGAGGTGGGTGAGGTGGCATGACCCTGCTGGGACGTGAAGGGGAGACATCCTGCAGAGCAGAAGGACTGCCATAAACCCCAAACCACAAGAGAAACAAAGATGTCACTTCCAGGGACAACCCAGAATAAGCCTAGAGGTATCCATCAAGGGGTTGTAGTCACCCCATGAGGTCACCACCACCATCTTCTTACCCTTCTTCCCTCCCAGCTATCCCAAGTGCAGGCCATGTTTCTCTCATGATCAAATATTGGGGTAATTTCTAGCACTCCACCAATCTCTAATGTCTCTCCCATTGCTCAGCTGAGACATTTCACAGCCCACACAACTGCCAGGACAGCTTGGAGTCCCACTTCTGTGTTCTCTTATGACAAACTTGCAAGGAGCATTCTGTGTAAACCCTGCCTCTGGCTTCAAAGCAGCTCTGGGTTTGGGTCAAAGCCTTGTGCAACCTAAGTTCATGGTTCAGCCATTTAGAGACTGACTTCCTTCCCTGAGGATGTGAAACCATGTGTCGTGTCCCTCCTCTCTGCCCACGGGACAGTGAGCAGGGGCAACTCACTCAAAGAACCACCAGTGCAAAAAAAGCATTTAAAGACCCTTATTATTGCTTTAATAAATCTGTATTTGCATCTTTCTGCAAGGACAAGGACCCAGGCTCTCCTGTCCTCTACTCACAGGTCTGACCTCCCTGCAGTCAGCATGCACACTTGCAACAGAGCAAATTAATTAAGTCCCCACAGTAATCATCCTTTTCCTGGCTGCTGGTCCCAAGTGATGTGCTCATTGTTTACAACCCTGGTTTGTAAGATGCAGCAGCTGCTTTCAAGTCAGACAGGTCACAATAAAATCAGAATATCTTTTGTGCTGCCCTCTTCACAATGCTTCATATGCCAGCTGGGAGACCTCTGGGAGGGCTGCAGAGGCCCTCTTGGTCTGATGGAAAAAAATGGGACAGGCAGCCCTGCTCCTTCTCCTCAGTACTCTAAACATTTGTCTCCATTAGGCTGCTATCATCTCCCTGCTGCCCTTCCCAGTCTGTCTTTGACACACCTGAGTGGAACATCCCTGGGGTGGTACATGACATCCAAAATCCTTTGTTCCCCTTGGGTGGTTGGTTTTCCTACCCACTTGCAAATCTGGGAAGGGCACAAAGCCTTAGAGTTGCTTCAGGAGGAGATCCAGGCTGGCCCTGCCAGGAAGGAGAGTTGTGCAGTTGTACCACTGGAAAAGCAAGAAGGGATGCAGCCTCTGGAAGCCTTGTTGCAACCACGCTGGGAGAGGATGATGCTGAACTAAATCCTGGATCCTGAGGCAGGTCATGGTTTGAGGGGTGGTTCTGCCCTCACTCTCCACAATCCTCCCCACTCCCACTGCCCTGCAAGGCAGAGACAAGGAGAGCTGCAGCTCTCCTTGTCCCTCTCACCCATCTCTCCAGCTGGTGAGCCAGTTGGCTTGGGCACAGCACACATCAGCATCCTCACAATGGCATGCACACGCAAACACACACACACTCTCCAATCAATATTCGCTGCTCTCCATGCCCATGGCTGGCACTGATTAGGACTCTGGTCTCAGCTACACTGATGCAAACCAGGAAAATGCCAGAGGATGATGCTAGGGAGGAGACAACCACCACTGAGCTGAGGATGTCCTTGCAGGGTCTTCCCACTGGAACTTGGAACAGGGTTAGCCCTCAGTCAAGGGACTGACTGTATTTTGTGTTGTTGAAGCCCCCTTTGCTTTTATGTCTTTTCTAATATTCTAGGTTTTGTATTCTTTTAATATATATAGCTATAGATACAAAAATAACAGATAGGTTTCTCTAGGGATAATTTTTGCACCTTTGGGCTTCTAAAATAAAATATCACAATCACTGCAAATAAAAGGGGGAAAAGTACAATTTCCTCTCCCCTTTTTACCTCCTCCTTCCCTTCCAGCCTACTTCTCCCACTCCATATATCCCCATGAGCCTTGTAATTTTTTTTTCCTTTGCAGTTTTCTTTCTTTGGAAAATGAAAAAACCAAATCCACAAAACAACAACAAAAATAAGCCATGTAACCACCATCTCTCCTTCTATGAGCATGCCCGCTGTGTTCACACATTCCCTTCAAAGCAAGGCTTTTCACCTCAAAACGTTTCCCTGTGGTCCATGGCTATTTGCTTTTCTCTGTTGCTGGGGCCAGATTTTCACCTGCTGTAAATCAGCATGAATTCACCTCAAGCCAGAACTCTGCTGCTTTACACCAACAGCATGTTTTGCCAATTTATGCTCATCCTGAAGATCTGGCCCACAATTTTTAACCTTGGAAATGGAAGCATGGACAATAAAGAAGTTCCCAGAAACACATCAGGCAAGCCCCAGATGCTCTTCTCTTGTTGCTTACCCTGCTTCCCTTCACCCCACTCTCACGGTTTGGTGTAGCAGCTCCTTCAGGCCCTCCATTCTCTTGTTCCTCCTTAGCACTTTCTAAAATTCATAATCTCTCAGTAAAAAAAATAAATAAATCGATCTCTCTATATATGTATATTTATATAACTGAACAGCTGCCATGTAGCAGTCACCTGGCTGGAGGGTCCTGTCCCTGCCAGCCCCATGGCCTTTTCTGGTCACTGTAGTCTCTGGGGTCATGGCCCAGGTCTTGCCCTCAGGCAGGACTGTTCCCGTATTGCTTGCACTCTCCCACACCTCTAAGGTACGGTACCAGAATATTTATTTTATATATATATATATCTATATATATATATATATTTACGTATATATATATATATATTTATAATTTTTTGTTTGCCTGTTTTCTTTTTCTTGCAAATCCTTTGGAATTGCTGCCAAGGAGAAGCCAGTGAAACATGCTCCCCGTGCCAGCGGCCGAATGCTCCCTCCCTGCACCTCAGGGACCCTCATCTGTTCCTCTTGCTGACTCCGTCCCCCAGCTCCAGCTCGGAAGGGAGCGGGGAGCTGCGGCCCCCTGTCCCCAGTCTGCCGGGGCCCCCCGGCTCCTCTCCTTCCCTGGCCGAGGGGGTGTCCTTGCAGAAGTCCGTCACCCAGGAGGGCATGGAGAGGAAGCCCCGAGGGTCGACGGTGTAGAAGGGCTTGGCGTGGTGGGCGGCGGGGCGGCGGGGCGAGGGGCTGGCCTGCAGGCTGCTGGTGCTGCTGCACTTCTTCACCAGCCTCAGCCCCGGCGGCGGCGGCGAGAAGAGCGAGGTCAGCGAGAGGCTGCTGAGCGTCTCCGAGGGCTCGCTGTTGTTGCCCCCGCCGCGCAGGCTGCTGCCCGCCCCCTCCTCGTCCGAAGGGTCCATGGAGTCGTGGTGGGTGCAGCCGGGGCTGGTGCTGCCGCCGCTGCTGTGGCTGCGCTGGTGGCGGCACAGGCTCCGCAGGTTGAAGAGCCCGCGGCCCCGCAGGCTCCGGCGGCGGGAGGCGGGGGACAGGGGCGCTGCCAGGGGTCTTTGGGTGCCCGGCGCCGGCACGGGGCACAGGGCCACCGGCAGGGCCAGGGCGCAGTGCGGGGAGTCGCTGAGGTTGAGACTGGTGTCCTCCAGCGTGGTCTGCAGGCTGCCGGCCGAGCTGCTGCTCCGGCTGTCCAGCGACGTGTCGCTCTCGGGGGGCTGGGGAGCGGAGCAGGAAAACACAGTTCTCAAGAAGGAGATGGGCAAGAGACTTTGCCTTACTGGTTTTGGGGGTACTTAGGGGTGCGAAAATAAGCCACCATTACAGAAAGGGGGAAAACTCCATTCCTGTCTTCTTGGCGTGGGAAGGGAGCCATAAACCAACCAGTGCTTCAAAGCACTAGCCGTGCAGCCTGCCATGGGATTTGTTTCTGGGCAAGGAGGAGGAAAGGATTCAGAATGAATCTACCCTCCCACAAGAAGTGCTCCACCAAAGGGAAGGGATGCTGTGTCCGAGCCCTGCCGCACCCACCACTGTGCTCTCCCCTCAGCACTGATGGTCCAGGAGGCACCAGAGCAAAGGTTCCCTGTGGGTCCTCACTCATGGCTTGCCTATAAACCTGCCACACAGATGGAGACACATCTATCAGCTGCACAGGAATCAAGGAGCTTCTGTACAGACCTCCTCTCATTTAAAAAAATCAGCAATATCTGGGGAGAGAAAAGAGGCCCCATGGTTCTTTTGCCCAGGACTAGCAGGAACTACCCTTGCATTTAGAGTACAAAGGTGCAGTCCCCTTCCAGCAGGAAGAGGAAACAGCCTTAATTTTCTTGTATAGGGCTCATCTAGTTAAGCTGCATTTTAGTTGTTTCTAGGAAATTGGTCTGCACTGTGTGATCATCACTGGGACACTGCGCTGAGATTGATGCATGTAGGACTGGAAGCAGTCTCCTGAAGCAGACTCCATAGATATTCAACACAGTCTGTGTTAAATAATCAGAAGTTTACTAATTTCTCCTTTACAACAATTCAGTACCTTTGTCCCAGTGGTGTGTCAGCGCCAGGGCTCTACCTCTTTTGTGTCTTAATTTTACCAGAGGTTTCAACACTGCAACAACTCAATCTCAGACCAAGGCTAAATTTATCCTTGGTGAATTTATACACATCTCTATTGTGCCAACAGTGTCTGTCATATATAGCTGAATAACACCTGATTTTATTTTTTCAGTTTGTCTGGAACAGAGTGCCCCTGTATATCTTGGAGTATATCTTCCAAGAACAATAACAGGGATTTCTACTGGGCTTTAATCTCTGCACCTTCTGCACTTCAGAGACACCTGACATCCCCCCAGTGCTTTTATTCTTCTCTTTTGTTAGTGAGAAATAGCTGCCTTTTCAGAAAGAGATGGCACCTTTCTGTGTGGTGGTGTGTGATGTAACGTTGTTTGATTTGGTCTGGTTCATCCTGAATAGTTTCCCCCTCTTTCCCTGGAAATCCCCAATTTCTTATCGTTATTTGTCTATCATGTTTCCCCTCCCCTATCCATCAGATGTGTCTTGTTGTCCCCACCCCTGGCCTTTGTCCATCACTTGGCAGCCCTGCCTTTCCTTCTAGAACCTTCTCCCCAGGGTGTCAAGTGATTGGGCAAGGGCAGGGACCCCTCCCCAGTTTTTTTGCTGATTTGTTAGCCTCATACGTTCATCAAACTATGTATCAGTTTTTTCATACCCTCATTTGCCGTCGTGTTGCCCCTCCCAGGCCCTCCCCCTTCCCTTATAAGCTGTCATTTGCCCTCAGTTCAGTGCTCAGTCCTTCTCCCCCCACCCTGCTTTTTCTCCCCCTTCGACCTTCCTCCAATAAACCTGCCAACCCTTCCTGAAGGCTGAGTCCTCCTTTCCTTGCCTGCGCCTCCCTGCGTCTGCCGCCCTCCTTGCTCTCGCATCGTGGATCTCATCGGGACCCATAGGCGCGATAGGAGCTCCGGGCTCCTCAAGCGCCCCTTCGCCGCTGATCGGGGCTGAACGTGAGCCGGGCAAACTCATCACCCCAGCACCGCAGCAGTTTGGCGCCCAACGCGTGGCGTGAAGACCCCTGCATCTGAGGCAGTCTGCGATCCTGAACACCGTTCGGAGGACTGCATCTCGGAGCAGGAGTCCCGCGACGCGCGGGTTGGATTGCTCTAATCCTTTGGGCGACTCACCGCTCTCCGTGTAGCACGCCCTCGTTTCGGGAGGTGCGGTGCTCCGGAGAGAAGAAGGCGACACCCTCTCAGCGCACCCTAAAGAGGCCGCCTTCGGCGCAGGCAGCTCCCGCTAGCAGCAGCCTTGGTTCGTCCCCCTGACGGGTGAGTCTCTTGGCTGTGTTGTACAGCCCACCACCTGACCTCACGGAAAACCTGGCATAGGCATCCCGGTCCTCTCCTCGGCCAGTGGGAGGGGGAGGTCAGGGTCAGTGGGGACCCCGTTTAGTTTTATTTTAGATTCCTTTTGATTTCCCTGTTGCTAGCGGTAGAGCGAGTGGCTGACCCCTGCGTATTCCATCTGCAAATATGGGTGCTAAACTGTCGGCCACTCAGAAAGGGGTTTTTTACCAAGTTGTGGGTACCCTGGGGGGTGGGAATTATAAGTTTAACAAAAGGGAAGTTAAAAGTTTAGTCCGCTGGCTGACCCGTACCTACCCCGATTTAAATGCCGAGTCAGTTCGGGATCCCAAATTCCTGAGGCGAGTCCAATCCCGCCTTCAGAGAGAGATCCAAGCTGGCGGCAAATCCTTTCAGAGCCATTTTTGTTTAATATCCCTTTTGATTTCTGCCCTCACTGTTAAACCCTCCTCCCGGACTCAGCCAGCGGACCCCCAGTTATACCCCAGTTCTCCCCGTCCCCATGCGCCTGCCCTTCGTTCCTCGCGCCCTCCTTCCCGAACCGAGTCCCTGCGGGGAGCAGCCCGCGACAGCCCCGCGCCAGGGAGACACCCGTCCCTAAGTTCCTCGCGGGCGACCCGGTCCCCGAGCCTCCGAAGGTCTGGCCAACCTCCGGAGGAGACTGTTCCTGCTCCCTCTTTCCGCACCCCCTCGACCCCAGTTGTTAAACCCAAGGTTCGTTTCAGTTCTCCGCGGTCCTCTCGCCAAGATGGCGTCAAATCATCCCGAAATGGAGGGGACCGCGTGTTCAATCCTAAAAAACCCCCTTCTCCTTCCCAGAGTTCCCCCACTCCTTCCCGGGCCCCCCCCCAAATCCCTCCCCTTTCCCCCTCGCGGGTTCCTCCCACGTCCCCTCCCCTTCCCCCTCCCCCTTCTCCCCCCCCCTCCTCCTCCGCCCCCTGCTCCCGAAACTCCTCCCCCTCCTCCCCCGCCTTCACCCCCTGCAACTCCTCCCCCTTCCCCTCCTCTCCCACCACCCCCCGCCTCCGCAACGACGTCATGGGGCCCCTCCCACAAGGGGAGGCACTTTGCTGCAGAACCCTCCCTCCAGTTCCCACGCCGGGACCCTCCCTCCCCCGCTCCCGGTTCCCACGCCCTCCCTTCCGGTTCCCACGCTCTGGGGGCTAGCGGGGGGGGGGTCCCGAGCCGGGGACCGGAGCTGTCTGCAGTCCCATCAGCAGCCCCGGTCGTTTTTCATCCCGCGGGAGATGGGACAACCCTGGCTCAATGGGTCCCCTTCTCTCACTCGTCCATGAAGGAGCTGTGCAAAGCACAGAAAGAGTTCGGGAGGGACTCCGAATATTTTCGGGGACTCCTTCAGGCCGTCCTGGCGGAGTCGGTCATTACACCTGCCGACCTCCGCCGAGTCTTCCGCTGCCTCCTCAATTCGACCGAGCAAGTGCTCTGGGAGGCAGCGTGGAGAAAGGAAGCCTTGAAGGTGCTCCCGTCCCTATGGGATTCCCCGAACTCCCGGACGAGTGTAGATGGGGATGTCATTTCCATTGACCATATGCTTGGGACGGGGAACTGGAGTGACGGAGCAACCCAAGCCAGAGCCATACCCGTGGAGGTTCTGCAGCAAACTGCCCGGGCGGCTGAGAAAGCTTTCTTGGGGTTGCGAGCGGCCACACCCCAGGTCCCATATGCCAAAGTCCTGCAGGGTGCCGAGGAACCATTCCTCGAGTTTGTGGAGCGGCTCCGAAAGTCCATTAACTATCAGGTTGAAGGAGAACACTTGCAAGCCGAGCTGTTAAAAGAGATGGCATTCCTCAATGCCAACTCGGCTTGCAAAGATGCAATCAACAGCCTCCCTCTGGAGCCAGCTCCCACCCTGCGGGACATGCTTTTGGTGTGTGGGAAAAAGGTATTAGTTCCATCAGGTACCGGACCACCACCTGCCGCAGCCTCCCGTCTGAAGACACCTTTTCGTCCTGCCGCCGCCGCCGTCGAGGAGCCCCCATTTACCACCGACGTCTGTCCCACTACCGCGCAGCCACTGCCACCAACATCAGCCCCGGTGCCCAAGCCTCCAGCCACACCGTGCCATCTGTGTGGGAAGCTGGGGCACTGGATGCCCGCATGTCCCCTCAAACAACAATTTTATGAGTTTAAAAAGTCCGTGCAGGGGACCCACGGGCAAACTGTTCAAAAAAACTAATTAAACAGCGCAGCGGCCCCCTGCGCCAGGACACAAATGCGGAGGCCTGTTCACACCATCCGTCCTGGCGGGAGAAGAGGGAGAACAGTGAGATAATGCCTCCAACTGGACTTGACTTTCATACCGGACTGACACAGCCACCTATTAATACTCATGCTCTTTCATCCTGTGTTTCCTCCCGTAGGTTGCAGCTTGCGGAACCATTACATCTCCGTTCCGCCGGTTTCCACCACGTTGCTGTCCTCCCGGAGGGTCTAACAAACTGGGAACGTCAAAGCCACAGTCTCCTCGTCCTAGGCGACACAAAGGCGACCCCACCAGAAGTGAGTATTGTCCCGAGCCTGCTTCCCGCTGGCTCGGAACAAATCTCACTCATGCTGCATTGTGTCCACCCCCCGCTCTTCCTACCGAAGGGGCAGATAATAGCCCAATTCTTCGTCGTGCCACGACCATCCACTGTTTCCACTTTACCATCTATAAAACCTCAATCAGCGGCCCAGGCCTCAAACATACCTACAGTAGCCTGGGCTCAAGCCCTTGGGCATGAAAAGCCCAAACTTATTTGTAAATTAAAAAAGGGGGGAGAGCAAGTCGCACTACGCGGCTTGCTGGACACAGGGGCAGACGTCACGGTTATTCCCTCTCGGGATTGGCCGTCGCGTTGGGAACTGCAAAGCGTCCCTGGCCACATCAGAGGTGTAGGAGGGCTTCAATTGGCGAGGCAATCGAAAGGCATCGTACAAATTACGGGGCCCGACGGACAATTGGCTTCTGTTCGTCCGTTTGTATTAGATTATACGGAACCCCTGTGGGGGAGGGATCTCTTGGCCCAGTGG
Source organism: Molothrus ater (assembly GCF_012460135.2). Taxonomy (NCBI): domain Eukaryota; kingdom Metazoa; phylum Chordata; class Aves; order Passeriformes; family Icteridae; genus Molothrus; species Molothrus ater. The sequence goes on from NC_050482.2 coordinate 49,807,263, forward strand.
GGAGCCCGAATTGACCTACCAGTGGCTCCCCAGGTTTTTCGGGCAGCGACCACTGCTGAGCGCCCCACCTGGAAGCTGGATTGGCTTTCGGATGAACCAGTACAGGTGGCGCAGTGGCCGCTAAACAAACAAAAATTAGCGGCGCTCAACGAGCTCGTGCAGGAACAACTACAGAAAGGGCATTTAGTAGAGTCCATGTCGCCTTGGAACTCTCCCATCTTTGTCATCAAAAAGCCCAACAAAGACAAATGGCGACTCCTGCATGACCTCCGTCAAATTAATGCAGTTATTAAAGATATGGGACCCCTCCAACCAGGGATGCCGTCCCCTGCGATGCTCCCTAAAGATTGGAATTTGGCAGTTCTTGACATAAAAGATTGTTTTTTCCAAATTCCTCTACACCCTGATGATGCGCCGCGCTTCGCCTTCACGGTTCCATCCATCAACCGTGAAGCCCCAGGCAAGCGCTACCATTGGACAGTATTGCCACAAGGCTTAAAGTGCAGCCCGGTGATCTGCCAATGGTACGTCGCTTCCCTGCTGACCCCTGTCCGTGCAGCTGTGGAGTCAGCCGTCATCCATCATTATATGGATGACATTTTGATTTGTGCGCCAGACGACGACCTGTTGGCTCATGCGCTTGACCTAACAACCACTGCGTTGGTTGCTGCAGGGTTTGAGCTGGCGCAGGAAAAGATTCAAAGGATGCCACCCTGGCGGTACCTTGGCCTTGAAATTACCAAGCGGACCATTGTTCCGCAAAAATTGGCAATCAAAAGCAATATCCGAAGCCTAGCAGATGCCCACCAACTGTGTGGTTCTTTAAATTGGGTGAGACCTTGGTTGGGTATTCCCACGGAAGACCTAACCCCTCTCTTCAATTTGTTGAAGGGGGGAGAGGAGCTGAGTTCTCCCAGGACCCTCACCCCGGAGGCCAAAACCGCTCTGGAGAAAATTCAGAGTTTAATCTCGGCCAGGCAGGCCCACCGGTACCAACCGGGCCTGCCATTCCGTTTTATTGTTTTGGGAAAACTGCCACACCTTCACGGCATGCTCTTCCAGTGGGACGGAGTCATTGGGAAGAGCAAGGACCGCGGGGCGAAGGACCCCCTCTTGATTATAGAGTGGGTATTCCTGAGCCACCACAGGTCCAAGAGAATGACATCGCCACTGGAGCTGGTGGCTGACCTGATCCGAAAAGCGAGATCACGGATCAGGGAGCTGGCAGGTGAGGACTTGACGTGCATTCATCTTCCCATTAAATTCGGCACGGGCCACCTCAAATTAACAATGTTTGAGAACGTCCTTCAGACGAACGAACTTTTACAACTAGCTTTGGACAGCTACACGGGCCAAATTACGATAGATCGGCCGGCCCATAAATTGTTTAATCAAGAATTTATTTTTACCATCAAGTCAGTACAGAGCAAGAGACCCCTCGATGCCCTGACCGTTTTCACTGACGCATCTGGAGCATCCCACAAGTCAGTAATGACTTGGCGGGATCCTCAAACTCAGCGGTGGGAGGCAGACATCACTGTGGTGGAAGGATCGCCACAAGTGGCTGAGTTAGATGCAGTTGTCCGGGCTTTTGAGAGGTTCTCTGAGCCATTCAATTTGGTAACTGATTCGGCATATGTAGCCGGTGTAGTGTCCAGAGCGGAGGGAGCAATCCTCCAGGACGTCTCGAATGTTCGTCTTTTCGAGCTACTCTCCAAAATTGTAAATTTAGTCTCCCACCGAGAGCAGCCCTTCTACGTAATGCACGTAAGGTCGCACACCGACTTGCCGGGGTTCATTGCGGAGGGCAACAGGCGCGCTGATGCCCTTGCCGCTCCTGTTCAGGTGGCCCCGCTCCCTGATCGCTTCGGTCAGGCCAAACTAAGCCACCAGCTGTTCCACCAAAACGCGCCTGGCCTTGTTCGCCAGTTCAATCTGACGCGCGAACAGGCCAAAGCTATCGTGGCGACATGTCCCCAGTGCCAGTCCCACCAGCTTCCATCATTGGGCCTGGGGGCAAATCCTAGAGGACTTTCGAGCTGTGAAGTGTGGCAAACAGATGTCACTCATGTTCCCTCCTTTGGCCGGTTGAGCTTTGTTCATGTCTCGATAGACACTTTCTCCGGCGCAGTATTCGCCTCCGCCCACACGGGGGAAAGGGCAGCAGATGTCGAAAAACACCTACTTCAGGCATTTGCTGTTCTGGGCATCCCTAGGCTGCTCAAAACTGATAATGGGCCTGCGTACAAGTCCAGGGAACTGCGCCAGTTCCTGCAGCAATGGGGAATAGAACATCGAACAGGCATCCCCTATTCCCCGACAGGCCAAGCCATGATAGAGAGGGCTCACCAAAGCCTTAAGAAAACTTTAGAACACCAGAAATCCACCACAAAGGTAGAGCCCCCTCACATCAGACTCTCAAGGGCGATGTTCACTTTGAATTTTTTGAACTGTTCCTTTGAGAGCCTGAACCCGCCCATGGTTAGACACTTCGGGAGCCACAACGCGCTGCAACCTACAGCCAAGCCTCCGGTCCTCATCAAGGACCCGGAGACTTGGCAGACCCAGGGGCCCTTTGACTTGGTGACCTGGGGGAGAGGGTACGCTTGCGTCCTCACTCCTTCTGGTCCCAAGTGGGTGCCCTCAAAGTGGGTTCGGCCTTTTGTGCCCAGGGAAGCGAAACACCGGGCGAAAGAGCAACAAGTCCGTGTCGCCAGTTGGAGGCGCCGAAGGAAGCCCCCTGACCCCCTTCTTCCGCCTATCTGTTTTTTATTCAGTGGTGAGCCAGAACCATTTGAATATTTAGTTCACGTTTCTTAAAACCCAGTTCTCCTTCCCTGATGCTGCCTCTTTTTAGTTTTTCAGGTATGGCACGGTCCCAGACACACCTAGTTGCCACCTACCTCCTTTGGGCCACGCTCACCACCAGCTGCTCTGCATGGACTCTCCCCCAGCCGAAACCTAATGTTTGGCGGACTCTCGCGGAAGCCCTGGGGCAAGATCACCTTTGCCTGAACACGGCGGCAGCAGAAGACCCGATGGCGTCTTGCCTCGTGGGGATCCCGCTCCCCCCTTCCCAGCTTCCCTCCCCTTTCAATTATATTTACTCCTTCAGAACTACCCCGGAATCCCCCACTGCTTTTTGGAACGCCTGGAGAGACCACCTCCGCTTACAACCTACTCTTGAGGTGAACCCTCCAGAGCTCCATTTGCTCGGCTCTGCACTTGCCCCAGTTTGCCTCATTTTTCGATATATCCCCAGCCCCGGTAATCCTCTATATTTTAGAGAAGCCCCGGGTTCCCAACACCCCCCCTCTGCCTCACTCCAGTATCCACGCACTCTGACCTTGTTGAACCCCTCCAATGCCTCCTATCTCCCGAACCAATGGTGCAAACGCATTGAAAAAATCCCTCTAGCCACCTCCCCGAACGACAAAGCAGTGACCCTTCCCCATGGTTTGTTCTTAATTTGCGGAAACCGAGCTTGGGCGGGAATCCCATCTAATCCTATCGGGGGACCATGTGCATTAGGCCGGCTGTCCCTGTTTACACCCAACCTGACCCATATTATTGATTGGCAAAATAAAAGCGCAAGCCTCAACTCGACCTTCAATTCGGTACGTACCAAAAGAGATCTAAAGAATCTAGATGAAGGCTGCGACTCTGTGATTGAACATTGGGACCGTACAAAAGCGACTGCCCTCACAGTTTTACTCCCTTGGGTAGCGATCGCTAAGTCACTAGGCGAATTGGGCCGCCTAGAGTGTTGGGTTGTAAAACAGGCCAATCTTACGTCAGCCGCCCTAACGGACCTCCTTTATGATGAGAAAGTCACGAGGCAAGCCACGCTCCAAAACAGAGCCGCCATCGATTTCCTCCTCCTGTTACACCAGCACAAGTGCGAGGAGTTTGAAGGTCTCTGCTGCCTCAACCTCTCATCCAGGGCTGAAGACGCGAGAGTCTCCATTGAGCGCATGCAAAATCATCTTGAAAATATTAAAGCGCAAACTACCGACTGGCTGGGGGACATGTTCCGCGGGTGGGGGTTTTCAAACTGGGTAGTGGCCATCCTGAAGCCAATCGTTTATTTATGTTTTTCACTTATATTTGTGTTGCTCGCTGCCTCAATACTATGGAAAGTACTGAAAAACTTTATTAACCGAGCCCTCTCCTCTCCGGAAGTCCTCCGACTCCAAGCACCCCCTAACTCACCAGAAGAAAACTCTTGGGAGGACCCTGACGAAGGAGATAGCATGGAGCCTGTAGACCAAGAACTGCCCTATGAGGACAGCGAGTTCGAACCTTGAGAACATAAACTCAGATACTTATAATAAGTTAGTCCCCCCGTCCCCCCTTTCTTTTTTGTTGTTTGCGAAAGGGGGAGATGTGGTGGTGTGTGATGTAACGTTGTTTGATTTGGTCTGGTTCATCCTGAATAGTTTCCCCCTCTTTCCCTGGAAATCCCCAATTTCTTATCGTTATTTGTCTATCATGTTTCCCCTCCCCTATCCATCAGATGTGTCTTGTTGTCCCCACCCCTGGCCTTTGTCCATCACTTGGCAGCCCTGCCTTTCCTTCTAGAACCTTCTCCCCAGGGTGTCAAGTGATTGGGCAAGGGCAGGGACCCCTCCCCAGTTTTTTTGCTGATTTGTTAGCCTCATACGTTCATCAAACTATGTATCAGTTTTTTCATACCCTCATTTGCCGTCGTGTTGCCCCTCCCAGGCCCTCCCCCTTCCCTTATAAGCTGTCATTTGCCCTCAGTTCAGTGCTCAGTCCTTCTCCCCCCACCCTGCTTTTTCTCCCCCTTCGACCTTCCTCCAATAAACCTGCCAACCCTTCCTGAAGGCTGAGTCCTCCTTTCCTTGCCTGCGCCTCCCTGCGTCTGCCGCCCTCCTTGCTCTCGCATCGTGGATCTCATCGGGACCCATAGGCGCGATAGGAGCTCCGGGCTCCTCAAGCGCCCCTTCGCCGCTGATCGGGGCTGAACGTGAGCCGGGCAAACTCATCACCCCAGCACCGCAGCATTTCTGGGACGTGAGAGTTAAGTGGGCAGTGCAAAACAGTGAGCTTAGGGACACAGTGTGTGGATGGGCACTCAGGAATATGGAGGATGCAGGTGGGAAGAAGCCTCTTCCAACAGAGAAGGAGCATGATTTGGAGTCACAGTGTTAAGGGGACCCGAGGAGGCTGTGCAGCTGTCACCTCCCTGGCCCACACCATGGCTGCTGTGCACACAGGTGTCAGCAGCACACCCAATGCCAGGGAGCCAGGGGGGAGCTACAGAGTGATGTGATTTCATCTTCATGTGGGGCCCACTGCAGCTGTCAAACTATTTGTTGATCCAAAGCAGAAGAACAAACGACTTCATGGGGTGAGAGCTATCCAAGACCACTTTGCTATACTACCCTCTCTCCTCCCCTAACCTTCTGCATTCTGCAGTCCACTGTGCTCCTCCTACAGACCCAGGTTATCCAGGCTACCCAGCCCGTGAGCACAGCTGCCTCTCTCCTTCCTCTGCCCTCTTCCTTATTCAGCCCCCTCTGTTTGGGTGAGATGTGAAAATTGAGTTTTCCTAGCAGACAGAAGCGAGGTTCCTCACCTGATGGAGAAGTGAGCAGTTCACACCTGGAGATCTCAGTGATGCCCACGAGCCTTGCAGAGAGATCTTAGGAAGGTTGTGTGGACATGAGACTTCCTCAGGCTCTGTTTGGGTGGCAGAGATGGCTGGGTGGAAAAATTCTGTTGGCACAGGTAACAGAGGGGAAGATGCACCTGGAGAGAAGGGGCTGGGAGGGACTGACAGCATCAAAAGAAAAGGGAGGAGAACAGAAATAGAAGAAAAAAAAAGTTGAAGAGTCCTCTGATTTTATTTTGTGCCTTTGCTGCTATTACACTGAGCAAAGTCTCAGGTCCAGTGAACAAAGGATATTCAGGAGCATGCACTCCTGGCCAAGAAGCCTCAGTCTGGTGTTCAGACTAAGGATCCCACTTTTTGCACAAAAACCTGCACCAGATCAGGAAGACCTAACACAGCTCAGAGCCCTAAGGTAACAGGCCAGCTCTGCTGTTGCTCTCACAGAGAAATGCTGAGCTATATTGCCTTGATTCAAGTATGTATTGCTGCCAGAGGACATTCATCCCAGATCCTGCAAGGCAAGGGATGAAGGGAGATAAATTAAATGGTGCTTTGGGAAAGCTGGGGATCACAGGAGACCAGAGCATGCTCAAGAGTAGAACTGGAGCACTTCCACCAAGGGCAGACGTGTGTTATGTGTTCCCTGAACCTTTACTTGGTCTCAGGGAGCAGCAGAGCTTTTCTGTGCTGAGTGAGCACAGTTCATCCAGCTGGCAGGTAGGGAGAATCTGTCCCCACTTTCTTCTGACTGTGTATGGGTGCACTACTGCAAATGGAGATCAGCATTTTCACAGTATTGCACAGAGTCATGTCTGAGGGAAGATATAAAAACTAGCAACAAAAATGAAGGACCTGCTCCTCCCCCCATTCCTGAAGCAAATTAGCAAGCTGAAAGCTAATTCTTGGTTAGCGTAACCCGAAGTCACATTAACTCACCCCCTTGCAGAGGGAAAGCAGGAGAAAAACAGAGCTGAGCCAACCCACAGTTTCAGCAGACCTGGAGAATGAGAGCCTTGCTCACCTTTGCTACTTTCATGCTTTAGCCAAGACTGAACTGAGTCAAAAGGTGTATTCTCCATTTCACACAGGTAACTCTCTGGGTTTGTAGAGCCATCCTCACTGGATGCTGGAAGCAGGCATTCCCCCAGATTGTCTGCCCCAGTGGAGTCAGGGTTGTCCTGGCCATCCTGCTGGAAAAAATAAGCAAGGACAAAGTGGAATTTAATGGAAGATGATCAAGCAGACTTTTCAAAGCCTCAAGAAGAAGATTCTGATAATAACTTCAACCTAGCTAAGAGATGCTCAATTTTCCAGCCCAAAATCGTCTTTTGACTAATTCAGAGGAAGTTACTAACAGTAGTGAAGAGAACTTTCAAATACATGTATTCTTTTGTTCTCCTCAAATCCTACTCCACAGTATGTCTCTATGGAGAAGCTCTTGAAAAATGACCAGAATTATATTGCTCAGCAGGGACACCTGCATGAATACAGAAGACCTGAAATGAGCAGGGGCATAAGTACAGCACAGGGTGTAGGATGCCCATGGCTGACTGAGGCTAACCTTGATCTCCTTAGGATTCAGCTGAGCAGCGTTTCGATTGTCTGACTCATCTCCTAGAAGGATGGAAGAGGACTTGTCTGAGTTGAGAGACAATGCTTCCATTTCAGCCAGCTGGACCTGCAGGAAGGGAAAGGAGCTGTCACAGGTCATGCCTGGAATCCACATTTCAAGCAGTCACACTGTTGATGGTGGATAAGTGAGAGCCTGTAGACCCAAAATCAATTTTAGGTTATATTCCTTGGATATATCAGGAGCTGCCTAACCCAGAACTGGGCTGGGCAGGAGAATTCACTTTTAAAGAAAGGTTGAATATATGATCTGCAAGCAGGCTGCTACCAGTCCATGCTCCTCTAGTGCCAGAATTGGAGGAACGAGTCCTGTATCTGTCACAGCGGTACAGCTGGCCCAAGGCCCTGCAAATAAAGCCAGGCAGGCAGAGGGGTCCCTCAGGCTGGTGACAGGGCAGCTGGCTCTGCTGAGGGATAAGGAGTGGACCCCTCTTTCTGAAGGCACCACAGACAGCCCTGCTTAAACATGAAGGTGCTTTCATTCCAGGGAAAGTCATGCCTTTTGCAATCCATGCCAGTATCATGCTTTTCATATTCTCTTACCTTCGTTACTGAAACCCTGTTTCTCTCCAGCTTTCCTGAATCTTGCCTTTCCCTCTAACCTACCCAAGATCTTACCTAACACCGTCTTCCATTCTGTTCTTCATCTCTAAACTCAGCCCCCTCCCACACACCCACACTTGAGCTCTCCTGCTTTCTGAAAGCAAGTCTGACTATTGCATTTCTCTCATTCTTGTGCTTCAGCTCTGCTCCAGTCCCATGCCTGACCTTGCTTCATCTTTTGGCCTATTTTATACCACATGTGCCCCTCTCCCATCCTTTTTCCTCCAAGCTTTTAAATCCCCTCTGCTTGACATCTCTTTCTCACAATGCCTGAAAAGCATCTTTTTCTACCAGCCTAAGCAGTTACTCTGTCCCTCCTGTGCTCGGATTTCCATCACTGGTCTCTGGAGTGCCAGAAGTTTGCACCACCAGCAGCTAAGTCTTGAGAGCTGTATTCTGGGTTGTCTCAGTCAGGACAGCTTCTGGCCATGTGTTTGTGTTTGCAAGAGGCAGCTACAGCTCTTGCACCATGACAGCAGGTGAAACATTTGGAGAGATGACTTTCGAGCTGGAAGTTTAGTGGCTTCTGCCAACGCCAGAGACTGGAAGAGGTCTCCATCTGAGGGATAATGCACTTTAAACAAGCAGAATGGAAACCCGAAGCTGGATTTAAATAAAGTGCACAAATGACATCCTTATTTGAGGTGTTATTCTGACACAGGAACATGGTGCTGTTCAACCACGGAGAGAGCCCAAAACCAACAACTGCTCCTCAGAGCATGAACGCACAGAGAGCCCACAATGAACTTATGCCAGGGATGCTACACGGCCACCAGTCAGCAACAACTCCTGCAGAGAAGCACAGTCTTCATTTAGTCCCACTTAATGTGTGTACTCATCTATTACTCTCCCAAGTGCCTGCTACACCAAAGCAGCCTTACAGCTGTGCTTGTAGAGACGCGAGCATGACATGTGGTAAACATCTGTGACTACCTTTGCCATCCATAAAGAAGGATTTCAACAAAAGCCAGAACAGTCTTTTTGTCACTGAACCACTTGCTTGAAAATTCTGACCACCCTGAGATCTACATAAAACCCACAGTCAACAATGTCATAACCTAAATAAACTGCAGGTGAAATAAACACATTTCACTGGTGCTCACTGACAAACTCCTACCGTGGCTAAACACACTTCAGTCATCCATGTACAGAAGTCTGTCAACCATCCCAAGAGTGAAAGGATAGAAATGGCAAGAGAAGAGTTTAGCACCATGAAAAAAGGAGGTTCTGATCTTTTTGCTTCCCTTATGGCAGAATATTTTAAAATCTGCTGACTAAAGATGAGGAACAAAAAGGCAATTTTAATTGCAGTGAGGAAGAAAGAGCTGTTGAATAGATCCCAATCCATGAAACCTGCCAGGAGCATCAGCCTGAGATACTGAACAATGCACGCATATCCCTTAGAAAACAACTACTTGCAGATATATCTTTAGGAACAGACCCATGATCACAAGAATCCTTAATTGTACAAATAATTGGTTTGAAAATAAAGTATCAGGAGCATAATTGGGAAAGCCACAGAGCACTTCTGCTCAATGCCACAAAAAGCTTAGCACATTAAACATTAAATGTTGTGTCCATCCGCTGTGCTCATCATCTTGGTGAATTGAACTACCAATGAAATTGGAGGGGACATTTCTGCCTAATATGTGATTTTTGTCAGAAGGGTGGTTTAAGGCTGATTGGGTGGACAGTAAGCATACTGGGTTTTTCTAACACACACACACTTAAGAGCACTGGATAAATAGTTTTGCCTATGTAAATTGCTGTCAATTGCTTCTGGGACTGTACAATTCAGTCTGTGTACAATGCTCATTTGGGTATGTTGATGTACCAGAGTACAGTATAATTTAATGACTCTGTGCATTGGTGATATTAGCTATGACTCCATGTAGTGATTTACCATTTCAATTTCCTCAATTTCTTTTTTCTACTTTGAAATATGATGAGAACATCATGGTCAGTCCTGGCTTAAAATCCTAAGGTATCACTTTGACTCATATAATCCAAAATAAAGCATCTGTATTTTATTACTAAACCCATTCTTGCATAGATAAGTTCTTTTCAATTCCACATTTTAGATGCATTGAAATACCATTTTTGAAAGTAATTTATGGCTCTATAACACCCATTAGAAAGTATGATCTAAGAATAATTTTTCAGTTGTGATAATTACATCAAATTCTTTGCTCTAGCTGTGGGTTGCATTTGAAGATTTTGCTAATCTAGTTTCTTTGCTGGAAAGGTAAGAAAATGGGTTGTTGTCTTCACTCGTAGGCGGGATACTGAAGACTATCTGTGAGGTTTTCAAATGTACCAAACTAGCTGCAAGTGACTTGACTCGGGGGCAATCATTCTGGACTGCCTTAGACCTCATTTGCTGCTAAAGCTGAGCACCAATTGCTGAACATAAAGACTTAAGCAAAGCAGTGAAAATTGCAGTTAATTGAAAACTAGTTATTTGGTTGCATTAATGCAGAATTCATTTGTGAAGTGTCTCAGGATAAACTACAGCAATGTTTGCATTTTGACAGTTTCAAAAGGAAGCAATGGGGAAAAGCAGACAGCTGAGAAGCTGAAAAAATATCAGAGCATCAGAACTAGGCATCTGAGAGCAAACAAAATATTGCTTTCTTCAAACATGAATAGAATGACCTGCCAATAAGAGCTCTTTCCCCAAGTTTCCTTGTTTCTTTATAAGCTATAACAACATATCCAGTCAGTTCTGGGGAAGGAGAGGGTGAAGTTTGCCACTGATGTACCAATTTACTGTCAGAAGAGCCACACTACTGCTACAAGTCTGACCACACAAAATCAGAGCACCTACATACAATAAAATTATTTCAGAACCAAAACCAGTTCTGCTACTCACCTTACCCTTCCCAGACTATTTTGCTCCTATTTTTTCACAACCCAAAAAGACTAATTGCTTAGGAAGGAGTTTTCCAAAGCCTCTACCAAGTAGAGGCTTTAGTAGCTCAAGTCTAAGCCATTTGGTCCTGGTCTTAGCCAACAACCCATTTGTCAGCTAACAAACTTTCTCAGTGGGCTCATGTTTATTTAGTTTTTGCTCAAACTAATTAACTGGTTTTCAACACAAACCAATCCTTGCTCAAAAACTCTATTCAACAAAGCATTTAAACATGTGCTTAACTAATTGGCCTCAATAGGGAATAAGCAAGCACATGCTTAAAATGAGGACAAAACACAAGCTTAAATCTCCCCCTTAATTGCTCCTGAGTGGTCTCACTGGGGTGAGATCCTTAGAGTCCTCTATCCAACATGAGCCTGAACCTAGACTTTTCTTGCAGAATTGAACACAACAAGAGCTGCCAAGGGATGCCTTCATAGTCATTTCTCTACAGGTCATTCAGTCCCTCCTGACATGTGTCCTGTCACATCTCACTTTTCCACCACCTCAAACATCCACGTGTGGCTGAGGAGGGCAGGCCTGTACTAGCGGCAGTACCAGCACTTCACAACAGATAACAAACACAGGTCCACAAGCTCTACTGTCTACACAATCTACAGCGAGGAGCACACATGGGACGACCTGCGGGCCCGTGGGTGTGCAGGTCTGGGGGGAAGAGTCCCCTCACACATCCTCGTACGCAGGTTACCTCTTGCTTGTCATGGTTACACTTCTCGCACATGGCCGGCGAGGAGTAATGATGGAAGACGGAGCCCGATAGGTTATCGATGATCATTAACTCCCCGTCGAAGGAGTCCTTAATAATTAAAGAGACACTGTCCAGCCATAAGTTCTCCTAGGGGACAAGAAAGGGGGGAGGATGGGAGAGATCATTTTAAGAATGTCGAGTTTTTTGCTTTCAAGTTTCTTGTGAATTTGGGGTTGGGTTCTCCACCCTGACTCATCTGGAGCAGCATCTTGTTCTGCAGGTACTTGCACAGGGTCACTGGGGGAAACATTTGCTCCAAAAGGTGTGTAAAGGTGCCAGAGTTCAATGAAAAAAAAAAAATAATAAGTAGGGACAGTCTTCACTCACTTTCAGTGCTCACATCTCCCTTCCAGCTCTGCTGGAGTCACTCACTCTTGATCTGCCATTTCTCCTGCACTCTTCTCCTGAGCTCCCCTCTCAAATTTGCTCCTGTCACACCTTTAGCTGATCTGCTCCATCCCTCCTCTGCTGGCCCTCAGGTTCCTACGCCATGATGACAATGAACAGGACACACTGCTCTCATAGCCTTGTCCCTACATGATCCTATCAACTCAGAAGTCTACTGCTGAAAGCAAACCTTTCACCCTGAGGTGGAAGACTCTGCTACTGCTAAGCCCTGAATCATCTGAGCTGCCCAGCTAATGCCCACAGCTCCTTGCTGCAGTCTGGTTAGTTAAGTTCAAAGGTGTACTCACCTGGGCTGGAGAGTAACATCTCATGCACAGATGTCCTTCGGGTTCTGTTCTACCACCACCTCCTCCTGTTCCTGCTCCTTTTCCCTGTCCTGAATTTGGAGAGCCTGACTTGTGGGAGCACAGCCCGTGAGTAATTTCCATCTCAAGCTCAGCATCCATCTCTGCATCCTCCTGGGCCTCCTTGTTGCTGTCGTCGAGATGTTTCATGAGCACAGCTACCACCACGTTGATGAGGACAAACTGGGCTGTGAGCACAAAGCTGACAAAGTACAGTGGGGAGATGAACTGCAGGTTGCTGAGACAGCTGCGGTCATCGTGGCTGCAGTCACGCAAGGTATCCTTGAGAGGGAACCATGGAAGGAAGGAAAGACTAAAGTAAGAACAGAAACCTGGCTGTTCTCTCTGTCAAAAAACACTGATGCTAATGGAAAGAACAAGGCAGACACTTCTGTCACCCCATGTCTTTTGGCATAATTCCCCAAAGAATCTAGGATACTCTCTGTTCATATGCTGTTTGCTTGAAAGCAAAACCATTTAAGAGCATATGAAGCAAATTTTCAGACCATGACATGTTGCTGCCCCTGTAGGACCACATATGTAAACAAGACCAAAAATGAGCAGGCTGGTACTACCTTCTCCCATCTATTCTCAAAAGCACCATTTGTCATGAAAGAACTTTCCTTTCTCCATACGTCCTCTGAAGGAAGTATTTATTTTGTGTTTTCCTGGTAGCTCTGCAGATGAGTGCCATGTCCAACACACATGTCCTGTGCAGTCCTGACTACACTGGATATTCCCTCAGCCTAAATGATTTTCTTGTTCCTCCTAAGGAAAATTGGCACTTTTCTCAATCAGATGTCTCCAGGACTAGACAAGCCCAAGGCATGAGTTACCATAGTGGGGAGGGAGTCTCTGGACCAAGCAGGGACCTTACCTAGCAACCCAGCTTCTGTGTTCTGTTCCCCTTCCCTTTGCTGGCCCAAGCTCTGCTGAACAGACCACACATCAGAATTTCTCTTTCCCCACAAATTGGAGATCCTTGCCTCCAAGTCCCAGTTACCTTCATGATCCCATTCCAGTTGTCACCCGTGGACACCTGGAAAAGTGTGAGGAAGGCCATCCCAAAGTTCTCGAAGGTGGCGTGGCGGCTCATGCCCTCACAGGGGTTTTCATCGTTGCACACTGAAAAACAAGGGGAGTGCAGGGCACAACACTCAGGGGAGGACACACTACCAGGCCTGAGACCAACAACATGGATTCACAACCTGAAGACCTCAAGTAATGAATGGTGTCAGCACCCTGTCCAACAGTTGGCTGTTAGCCATCAGTATGGAAAAATCCCTGATGGCCCAGCCCCAGGATATCAGGCAGTGTAACTGCTGCTCAGGGGGATCCTCCCAGCAAGTCATTGTCCTGCCTTTCTTCTTGATCAATATTCCATGGCAAGAGATGTAAATAAGATTTCACAAACTTTTTCTTGTAATCTTGAAGGCAATGTCAGGGACAGAGTGCAGGAAAATCAAATGTTTAAGACTGTAAGAGAAAATGGAGGCTGCTCTTATTTTGTTAGCCTGTTAGAATAACAATTTAGAGGGAAATTCCTCTTACATCAATTATGCATAAGGGAGAATGAAGTGCATCAAACAACTGAGTCCTTTTATTGAAGATTTTGATTTTGAGAAACCCCAACCAGCATGTCTGTGGCTCACATTGAAGCATGGTCTGCTTGAGACTTACCCAATTTTCCAAAGAGCTCCACTCCTAGAGCAGCGTAGATGAAAAAGAGGAGCATGAAAAGGAGTCCAAGGTTTCCCACCTAAAAGCAAAGGCACCATCAGCCTATCCCAAAGCCTATTTCATCTGTACAGAAAGTGTTTCTGCATTTCCAAGTCTGAAGAAAGTGAAATCCCAGTATACAAATGCAACCAAACAATTGCTCAACAGTTGAGAAATGTTCAGTGATGGATCCAGTTGCCATCAGGGCTGGGGGAGGAGCAGGAAGGTGAGAAGAGAAGGCATGGAAAAATTAAGGACTTAATGGGTTTTTTGACACACTAAACAGTTTCTGGTCTGAATGCATATGGTCACTGGGCCTACGTTAGGATCATCACTTCAGGAATCTAATTTAGTCATTGCAACTGCTGTGCCATCCAAATTCAAGAGAGAAATAAATGATTCAGCCCACACACTCCCCTGGACTGCCACATCCTGGCTCGCTACATACTCACTGGAAGGAATTATTTCTGATGACTAAATTAGACACCATAGTAAATGCTGTGAAAGCACAGTGCTGGGTCTGTGTCTACAGGGCGTTAAGAAAAGGAAGTTAATAAAACTTAGCTAAGGACTACATTTCCAAAGGGCTCTTTAAAATTAAAGCTCTATTCACTATTAAGAATTGCTGCAGTGTAACAAAGACAGGAAGGGAATTGAAACAGGACAACTGGAGATGCCTTGTATGCCATTAGCAAGCCAAAATCCCTGATTTGAGTCTGTGCTCTAGGAACAAAAAGAGAAAGGTCAGGAAGAGGAGAAAGTGCAAGGGAAAGGACAGCTTATTTTAAACTACTTCTTTTGGCAAAGCCAATAAATCTTAGAGAATATTACAGATAATTCAATTGTCCCCCAAAGACCCGGTGTATAAAATATGGAGACTATATTCATTCTTTTAACGTTGAAACTGGTGGATTTTAGACCTTGAAGTTCAGATTTTTATGCAACTATAAGTATGGAGGGATTTTTTTATCCCTGCTACACAACTTTATTAATCAAAGCCAACCTGTTATAGGAAGCAGCAAAAGCCAGTCAATAGAAAGTCATAGGCTTTGATACTGGAGGGATTAAGTACTGCTTCTTATTATCTTCCAGGGAATACCTAGAGACCAAACTTTCAGATATCTGCTTGCTTTGAGACAGATATTACTGACCTCCAAAAAACCTGGCCTACAAACTTGGTTAGCAAAGGAGCTGTAGGCAAATGGGAAAAATCAAAAATGAGAAAGTGTGGAAGAATATACTTGTGGTTTTTGGCTAGGACCAGAAACAGAGACTCACAGGTCCCAGCTGTGCTCTTTGCCATCTTGAGCAAAACACTTAACTGTCTGATGACTCTGTTTTTCTGTCTACATGACAGGGATATGAATATTTCTTCCTCTCTTATTTGTTATCTGTATTTTGGGGGTGGAAGTTGAATCTCATCATTTAAGTGCAAATATATTGCAGAGTCCTCTTACCAACAGTTTCTGGATACTATTTCTTAATATCTGTGTGCATTTATCTGGGTCTCAGAATAAACATGCCACAGACATGCAGACACTGGATCTGAAGACCTGCTCTGTCCCAGATCCTTTCCTGAGAAAAATCATCTGTTGTGGCTCCTGGAATGGAAAAGAGCAAGGTGCAAAGAAGCTGCACTGAGCCAGTCTGTGGCAGCAGAGCTAACAAAAAACTAATAAAAATTTACATTCCAGATCTGCCTGCACTAAGACCATCCTTTATCTCCCCTTCCTTCTATTGTCCAGTGTATCTCAGCCCACAACTATCCTGAATGATGTTGTGTATCCTACAAATGAATTATTAATATTGTTGTTATTACTATTACTATAATAAATCACAAATAATTATTGCTTAATAAAAAGCATGGAAGACCAGACAGAGCTCAGGATCCATAAAAGATCACAGAGTTTCCTTTTCACTTTTGTGCCATCATATTCCACTAATTCAGATTGACATTTATTGTCACCCACACCAGAAGTAAATTCCCTGGTAACTACTCATGCTGTTTTCAGATTGATTCCCAGCTCATCATCACTCACCAGCACTGGCACATTAGCTGATAAATCAACTGACAAATGCCTGTGCATTTTGATATCACGCAGTAGAGCTGCTTTCTCAGGGCCTGCCAAGGGACCGGTCTGATGTATGATCGGCAGAGCCACTTGGTGCATTACTCCTTGCTTAACAATGCTCCCCCAACAATCCAAAAGGAAGGGGACCAGACTCCCTGACTGCTCATCCATCACGGAGGATGCTCACAGTGGGCTCGAAGCCTGTGTAAAGCACGGTGTCAGCATCTCGTTTAGGAGCAGCTGCCACTCACAGCTCATGAGATCCTTCTGTCTCGATGTCTTGCAGCAGACACTTAACTGCCGGCTGTGTGAGCCACAACACAGCGTGTCACTGCTTCTCATGCATGAGCTGCTCAGAAACACAAAGGGATCCAGGAGGAGGAAAGAAGAAAAAATAGAAAGGGGGAAGCACTGGCTAAGAAAGGGAGAGTGCAAATGAAAAAGAAGGAGGGAAAAAGGTATATATTTGGGGAAGGGTGAGAGCTGCAGTGATGGAAAGATGTCCTTTCGTCCTGAAATGGCTTCCAATCAGTCTTTCCTTCTTATGGAGAGGGGAGAAAGGAGCCAAGGACTAGTTGCAAACAGTTAGACACTAGCTAGGCATGATGGGAAGAAACCTACCCTTATCCAGGGGTCAAGCCTTATTTTTTCAGATGCTGGAGAAGAGAGATGTGAGGTGAGCTGTAACCCCAGGAATGACATGAGAACTTGGACATGACCTGCAGGTAGTTGCCTACACACCACTGTAGACACCACCTCTGAGACCCCACAAGAATCAACCCTTTGGAAAAAGGGACAGAAGAGGAGAGTCTTTTGGGAAAATGTTTTACCTGTGGCAGGGCTTGAACAACTGTATCCAGCAGTGCTCGCATTCCTGTGGCCATCTTCAGTAGCTTCAGGACTGCCACAACAAGCACAGGAAAAGCGGCAGTCAGACTGAGCTCAGAGGCTTCCTTTGTGTGACTTACTAATAACAGTAGCACAAGACAGATGTCCTGTATCTTGTTCCCCTAAAAAAACTGGATTTTCCCCTCATTTCTCTTCTTGCTTTTGATGGTACAACCCCAGTTGTTCCTTCTCTTCAAGCTGACATCCTTTTTACTAAATATTTTCTTTCTGCTACCCATGTCTGTTGGGTTGCTTTTGCTTCACCCAGACACTCCAGCCACACTCCAGCCATGCTTCTTCCCAGGAATGTGTGTCCTAATTGTCCTTCTGCTTTGATTTTTCCTTCCATCACTTTCTCTCCCTTCAGCCATTGCTGTTATGCCATCTTGGCACACCTTGGCCACCCCCTTACCTCAAATTTCAACCTGCTCAGGGGCCTCTGCTCCCCACACCACTACTATAGTTGCCCCAGAAATGAGTAACAGAGAAAGTTCAACTCTCACATGATCTGCCCACCCTCCCAGTGCTTCACTTCCCAGGGAACCAGAAAGCCTGAGCTTCTAGGCTATCCTAGATCCTAGAATCCCTGCTGGGATGTGATGAAGGACACTCCAGAGGCTCCTCGAGGGCCAGGACAGGGCAAGCTCACAACATTACAGCCACTGCTCAATGAGTCGTGGCACCAAGCTGCACTCGATGGCCACATGTACCCCTGCTCTGGCCAGCGTCTCTCTCACCCCGGGCAATTCGCAGCACCCTCATGATCCGGATGATAGTGGGGTTAATTGGGAGAGCAGCATTGATTTCAATCTCTTCCAATGTGATGCCCATGACAGACAGCAGCACAATGGCCAGATCGAGCTGGTTCCACCTTTAGGAGAAAAATTGAACAGAATTAACGTAGATAGAGTTTTTCCATTTTCCTGAAAAAGAAAGGTACTTGTCTCCACTTCATCCTAAACATTTCCTTACGTATGAGTTCAAGGCCCACTCTGAGTCAACCTATATGGGCTTTTCCAGAGAAACAGAGATTCACTTTACACACACCCTGAGCAGCCAGAGGCAAGCCAGGCTGATTTGAAAGCATGGAGCTGTGTTACTATGGCGCTATGCTTTGACTAATGGGCTCAGCTTTTTACGGCCTTACTACCTTGAATCAACTTTGCTATATATGTTCTGCTTTTGCATGCTCACAGTTTGCCTCAAGGGCAGGAAAACAAATGTCTCGCTCTAACCTCATCTCCTTTGCTTTCTAGCCTAACCAGCAGACTGCAACCAAGAGGCAATTTTTGGACAACTCTTGCTATTGCCTAGGCATTGCACCTTGTGGAGGATGAGGTTAGGTCCATGCGGTGCAGAACTGGGAGACAGTCAGAGCACTCTGCCACCACTTCATGGTCTAAATAGGGCACCATACCCAAACTTCTACCCCAAACCCAGCTGTCCCACAGCCCCTGCTGACAACCCTCTGCTCACCTGTCTTTGAAGAATCGTCGCAGACCAAATGCCACCAGCTTGAGGACTGCCTCAAACACGAACACAGTGGTGAACAGGTAGTTGCAGTATTTGAGGGCGGTCTCCAGGGACTGCCACAGAAAAGAGAAGGAAAAGAATTGAGGCAAAAGCAACATCAAACACATAACCCCCCTGTGTGGGGGACTCTCCTAAGTGCCAGGAACTCATCCTGGGTGCAGAAGCTGCCCCAGATATTCGTGGTGGGGTGGGAAGTGGCCCCACACTTCCTACGTACTTGAATGTGGAGGTCGTCTACTAAGGGCAACCACCAGCCAGCCCCTCTGCCCATCAGAGATGGGATCAGTTCTGAGGATCAGTTACTGCTCCTTTCTTCTGTACTGTTCAGCATAATCAGGAGGAGGAGGAGGTTATTGCAAGAGAATCCACAAAATGCCATCAGGCTTTTCTTCTGCCAGTAGCCTATGCCACCTGAATGACACATTGTTAATGGCACTGGCATAGCTATCAACCAGGAGTGAAGCACAGAGGTTACTCTGGGTGTGGATTCAGGTCATCTCTGCTGTGTCTTGGTCTGGTGCCAGCACATCACATCTCTGAGCTGTTTGGTTTCTGGTTCTTTTACATGCTGCCCCTTCATGACCACCAAGAACCAGTGTGAGCAGCGGGCAGCTTTTGGTGGCATTTTGTACTGGAAGGGTTTGAAGTGCTTTGAGAAGATTGTTTAACAGAGCCTGACAGCAGGTTGGCTTGGCTGGAGCTGTGTTCCAGGGAAAGGAGCTGAAGAGTAAGGAAGGCTAGTGACTTGTTGAGGAACAAAGATCTTATGTGAGGACACCAACAGATAAAGGTTGAGAGTTCCTCAAATATAAAACTGGGCACCATCTAGGGAAAGATGAGAGCTGGGCAGCTGGGCAAGGTGGGCAGGAAACAGAGGAGCCTGGCAATAGATTTGAATGAGGACAGATTCAGCCCCTGATCAAAGCCTGAGTTACCTCAGACAATCTGTTCAGACACCAGAGCTGTCACCTAAACCAAGGGTCTTCTGAAGAGAAAACTGAAATGTTGCTGGGCAGATGTCATGATGAATGCTCTGTCTACATATGGAGGTAGAAGGCTCCTTTGATATGTGCAGTATACATTTTTCCCGCCAAAAGAATCTGCAGCTTTGCCAGGAACACTGAGAGGTACATGGTCTGTACCCAAACAAAGTGAAAAACTTATTTGGCCTCCAAGGTACTGTATTTGGAACCACACCCTGCAGCTGAGAGAGGCTCTCCTCAGCACTTTGGTTCTGCAGTTTCCCTTATAAGAAAAGGTGGCTTGGTAAAGATGGACCATCCCATGACATGCAACCTGCCCCTCTGGTTCTCTCAGCTGAGGCCACATAGCAGGGGAATTGGGCTGACATTTGGAAATCTGATGCAAAGCCTGAAGTTCCCAGGACACTGCTGCTTCCACCACTTGCTCCCATTAGGAACAAGGGAAAAATAAAAAGCAGAGCAGGCAGCTAAATTTGGGTGACCCACATATCCACTTACTAATATAAAGCACAGAGACTTAATTGTACCATGCTTTCTAGGGGCTTGACTTTTGCTCAGACACCTCTCTATGGATTTTAATGGATAACAAGTGTCTGAGTAGGAACTACCTTTTTGGATACACATGAAAATCTTCACACAAATTTGCCACTACAAAAGTACTTTCTACAAAACTTTAACAGTAGTTTTTAGAGACACCCAAGTGTCCTATTTATGCTGGTGGACAGTGGTCACCAGAGAGCTGTACCAAAATGACAGTGTCTGGAGGCAGGACTTATCTCCATGATCTCACTCACCACAGGTTGGTTGTAGTGCTCCAAGGACATAGTGACCACGTTGAGGCAGATGATGAAAGTGATGAAGATGTCCAGATAGTGGCTGGTGCAGACCGAATGGATAAGGAGGCGTATGTGGCAGTAAGTAGCATAGTACGGCAAACGCTGCGCCTCTTCAGTGGAAAGAGGGATGTGGGCAGAGTTAGGAAGAAATCAGAAGAAAGAGAGAAATCGGTAAGAAACACTGAGGAGGGAGAAGGTGTAAGCTTGGTGATAGCATTGAAAGAAATTGGAATGTAGTTGGGAGAGAGAAAAACCAGAAAAGAATAGGTAAAGGACATAGAGAAGAGGGGGAAAAAATGAAAAACAACAACAACAAAACCAAAAAATCCCAAAAAACCTCACCAAAAGAAGAAATGGGGAAAAATATATAGGAAAAAAGACAAAGAATGGAATAGAAGGAAAAAATTCTGTTAGACTGTGTTTGTGGGAATGGTGCTAAATCAGCATTTCATGTCTTGACAAATTAAGATCACTCTTGATAAAAGGGAGCAGATGGTTCAAGGAGAGGCCCTGGGGTGTTATAGGAGAGAAGGGAAAAACTGGAGCAGAGGAAAGGAAAGCATGCCCATAGGCTGTGAATGGAAGTCTGGGTAGTAGGGATGATTTCCAGGAGCAAGTATGCTTCAGCAATTTTTATCTAAAGGTAACACAAAACAGGACAGAAACACTAGGAATAGAAGGTTTCCTACACCACAGAGGGTTTTAGATCCCAAGGAGCGACACTGCAACACTGGGGTCACTGGGACACAAAACACAGGGGTCTTCCTCTTTTTTTTTTCCCCCTCTTATTTAGATTTGGGTTTAAACACAAAGAATGGTCTGTTCAGGTTCTTCTTCAGCCACCAGTTGAGCTGCAGGAAGCCCAGGTGGGACCCTACCTCAAGCACAGGAAGCGCATCAATGTGTGCTCGCCCCATGCCAACAGTGCCTGTTGGCATGTGCACAGGGGTGTTTTTGGTATGTTATCTCCTGAGGAGCAGGGTGCTAAAACCCTTCCTCAGTGCCTTCCCTGGAGTCCTAGCAGACCTCCTTGGCCACCCCTCTTCCCCAGACCACCCCAGTGAGGTGTGTGGAGACACAGCAGTGGTGCGGGGAGGAAGGTTGAGAGCACGGCCACGAGCGATGGATTTTGGAGACCAGCTCATTGGGAAAGAAAAATAAGAGGAAAAGGTTTTTCTCAGAAAACCTTGGCCTACGAACCAACCAAACACTTAGGCTGTGCCTTACTCCTTCGCTTCTTCTCCAAACGTCGCAGGCGCTTCTCCTCCCGCCGGCGCGCCTCCTCAGCCTCCTGGTGCTGCCGGCACTTGTGGAAATTCTCAACCACCACCCCCACGAACATGTTGAGCACAAAGAAGCTGACGATGAGGAGAAAGGAGATGAAGTAGAGTAGCATCCAGGGGTTGTTGTTGATCACTGGCTGGAGTGGGAGGAGAACAGAGGCAGACATTGTCTTAGCAGTAGAAGAATAGGGATGCAGTGGGTGGCAGCCCAACAGATCCTGCTTTACAAGGTATTGAAATAACCATGAGTGGGCCAGGAGGGAGCCAGCATGCCCAGAAAGACACATGCCATTATTATTTCTTCATTACAAATAGATAAAGGCCCACTGACCCTACCACAGACACCCACAGCATAGCCACAGCTACACCTTCCCGCATGGACTAGACAAGGCCATGGACCTGACCCCTTGCAAACAGGTGAGCAAAGGATTCAGAAGAGGCCTGGAAGGGACTCTTGGTTTGAGGGAGGTACTGAATCAGGATGTTAAAGGATGCTTCTGCCTTACAGGCACAAGAAAGTGAAAAGGTCCTTTCACAAGAAAGTCCATGTACCTGCTGGTCAACAGCCACAGCATCGAGTCCATTATACATAATATTGACCCAGCCGTCCTTGGAAGCCAGAACAAAGAGGGACATCAGAGCCTGCAACATATAAAGCAAAACTGATGTGGAGCAGGTGCATCTGGCAGGCAGAAAAAATTATTGTGGGTTTATGCTCTAACACACACAGCACTGCAATACTCTTCCCGTGTCTCTGCACACATCAAAACCTGCTCTTTCCCTGGACAGGGACAGGGTGACAAGGTGCCATGTGCAGCCAGACCCACCAGAGGAGAGAGTTTGTGAAGAACATCAGCTTCATGGCGGGAGAAAAGAGAAAATCAAGCTCTCTGCTGCCACCACTTTTCTTTCCCACTCATCCTGTAAGTATCATTTTGATACCAACCAACTAGTGACACAGCTTCTGCATGGGCATGCATGCCAAATAACTGCTCCTTCTGGCTTTCCAGACACTGCATCTGTTCCCTGGGGAGGAGACAAACCCTGTGTTGGGTTCCCATCAGAGGGGGGGGCTGTGGGCAAACTCACCTGTCCCAGGTTGTCGAAGTTATACTTGTGGTGCACCCACTTGTAGTTGGCTGCCACGCAGTCAGACCGGTTGGTGATGTTCCTGATGTCGACTCCCAGGCAGTGGTAGAACTTGCCCTTGAAAAGCTGCAGGAGGGGAGTGCCCCATCAGCCCCTTTCCCCACAGGGTTCCCCATGCTCCCTGGGATGTACAGAAGCTGCCAAGATGCTGCATGGCCTGCAAGACTGCAAGCCACATAGAGCACGACAGGGACACCACCAACACAATGTGTAGCACAGGCTCAACCATTGCAAAGGAGGCAGGACCACCCCTGTAAGCTCACACTTGGCTTTTCGGCCTTCTCCATTGCTCCAGGGCAGCAGTGACTGTAAGCCCACCATCTGACAGCCCTTAAGGCAGCCTTTCTGGGTACAAAGGGAAAAAGTATCTTCTAATCAGTCCCCTAGAGTAATCTTCACTCCCTGCTTCCCAGTTACTGAAAGTGCTGATGGGAAAAGAAGATCTCATCTGAGGGTAAAGAACCAGAAAAAAACATCCTCTTCTTCTCATATATATTTTTTCACAAAGCTGCACTGCACTTCTATGACTCTTCTGCCCAGGGCTCTTTTCCCCATATGGAAGGTACTGGATTGTGCATTTGTACAGATGCATCAGAGCAAACTAAGTATAGCGCATTCCCTGAGATGGAAGTAACGCCCACACCCTTGCTCCTCTGCAATGCAACAGCCAAAAATAAGGAGGATTAAATTAAAAAATTAAAGAAGTTTGTGGGTGGATTTAGGGCTCAGAGTGAGGGGGAGAAGGAGAGCTGACTGGTGGCAGGGTTCATGTGAGCAGGCACTGAGCTGCTTGCCCTTGTGGGGAGACACAGGTGGGTCCAGGGAGCCCTGTGCTGTGCCAGCCCTGGGCTCTCGCTATGACACTGACTCAAACCCTGACCCAGCTGCTGCCAGGTGTGAGCACTAACTCCTGTCTCTTATGTTCAGCAATGCCTGCACTTGCTGAGCACCTGTCTGTGCTTGCCAAAGGCTGTGTCATTATGGAGATGACTTGTGGAAGAAGGTAAACACAGAAAATTCACTGGCTTCATTGTCTCTCCTGCTCTGCTTGGCTCCCTGTGTCTGTTATAGGACCTGGGGGTACAGATGCCTGTGGGGTGGGGGCTCAAGGGCTGTTTGATGGACAGTAACAACCTACCTGCACACCCAGGATGCCAAAGATGATGAAGAAAGCACAGCAGATGAGGACAATGTTTCCTATGGGCTTGAGGGAAGAAATGAGGGTCTCCACCACCAGCTTCAGACCAGGGGCTCGGCTGATGACTCTGGAAAGGAAGGAAGGGGAAGGATGACAGAGGTTCAGGGCAGGGACGTTTGACCTAAGCTAAGCATTTTCAGCAGCAGCAGACTCCTGTCTCCATGGGCAGTGACCCCTCAGTGGAGATCCCTCCCCCATGATCAATAGGCCTTTTTTCTCCCATGGATTTGTTCTTTGATGAGGTACCTCCAGCATCAGACCCATATGCCCAAGGGGGATCTCCTTGTGGCCTATTGCTTGTTAAAGACCCCTCTTTGCCTGGGACAGCTGATCTGACCCTGGGACCCCTCCTGGGGGTAACCAGTGGGAGGAGGGGGCCAAGCAGGGCTCAGTGGGGTTCTGACCGGAGGGGACGGAGGGTGCGCAGCAACCGGAGCACTCGCAGCACGCCCAGGATTTTGGCACCACCAGCAGAGGCCACTGAGACCACAATGTCAATGAGAGACACGAAGACCAAGAAGCCATCCAAGACGTTCCAACTGCTGCGGAGATAAGCCTGGTCCCCAAAATACAGGCCTAGAGAGACCACCTGGAAGAGAGGGGAGAAAAGAGGGAGTGAAATTTCTATTGCTACCTGATAGAGGGCAACTATGGAGAGAATGGGAGGAGGGGGAATAGTTATCAACTCCTCATGACACTGAAGTCTCATCTCATAATCTTTTCCTTTCACCTGGATGTCTGTGAAGGAAAACACCTTTTTTCTGCCTCCCTGAGTAACATGACACTGTAGGGGATACACAGGAAATCTTTCCCTGCCACACCAGAGGCTTGGGGAAATTGGAGATCACCTGGGAGGTAAAGTCAGGCACCAAATCCATACTTTGGCTCTTAAAGGGGTAATTTGTTTGTCAGCAGTTCTCAAAAACAGTGGGTGCTACAGAAATTGGTGGTCATGGGGAGATACTAACATCCTCCAAATCACAGTCAAAATTCAGATATGAATTTTAGGGGTTTAACTTCCAGCACACAGTTTTAGGACTTTTCCCCAAATATGAGAAGGGAATAACAAGGTTTTCTGATTGTTGCAAAGTACTTTGACATCTATTGAATCATTATCTCACCTTTGAGCATGTCATTAATATTGTTGTAATGTCCCCCGTTCTTGCTCCAGGAGAAAGGGAACGGACATTTGACATCATTACAAAATCCATACTTGAGTGCCAGCTATCCTTCATGAATACTAAGATCCAACTGGATCTAATGCCTGCAATAAACATTTCCTCTATGCCTAACAAGACAGGACTGAACCCCAGGAAGTATCTACCTTTATAAAGGTAGAGGGAAGGACTGGCACACCAAAAAGATGAACACATTTTAAAAGGGTGTTGAGCAAACATGAACAGTGTTTGACACTGGAAAAAGGCTCTGAGCTGTTCTCCAGTAACTTACCTTCAATGTCATCTCAGCTACAAATATTGCTGTGAAAATGTAGTTGGACACAGTGAGAAAGATTCTTTCCTAGAAAAAAAAAAAAATTTAAAAAACCAAACCGAAACAAAAACAACAACAAAAAAACAAACAAACAAACAAACAAACAAAAAAAAAGAGAAAGATCTTAAATGTATTTTCACTGCTTCTTGTTACTCTGTCAGTCCCCTCTGATGATCTTGATATTTCTGCATTCCTGTGAAGGGTCTGAAAGTTGATGAAATAAGGGAGATGTTCTTGGCAGAGGTCAGTGCTAGGCAGCTTTCAGCTCATATACCTTGGCTGGGACAGGATCCTATGCAGCTCTGCCAGACCATAGTGGATGGGATTTTTTTGCATCCTGCAGATCTGGTTTCAAGGCAGCCTCTGCCCTTTTCTGTCAGTGTTTCTCAGGCCTAACCTGCTGCACGGACCTGGCACTCCTTCCCAAAGAGCTGCTGAGCACAGACCACTGATTGTGTCCAAGTGCAGCAAAGTCTGGGAGTCAGCTAAGGCAGACAAGCAGAAAAAGTAATTTCACATGCCAGCTTGAGCCACCTCCAAGATAGCTCAAGAGCAACATACATGAATGATGATGTGCCATTGCTACAGCATGGAAGTTACTTCTATCTCTCAGTTCCACTCCTTGTCCCTTTTGCCATTCATCCCTTAAATGCAGGCTCCTGGAGGAGACACTTACTTTCCAAGACAGAAGGAACTAGGTTTTCTGTGTTATAAAGTGGGTCTCCCCATTATAAAAGCCTGCAGGGGAAACACATATTTATGTCAATTACTAATACTTAGGTATTTGAATAGATGAGTCGGAGCTGGTGTTTAATGCTGAAGTTCTTCCAGAGATCATAGGAGGACCAGGAACACTCAGGAACCACTGTTAGAGGTTGTGCTATAAAGTGGGTGACAGGTAATGGTTCTCACCGTGCTTCTGTGCTCAATCTGGGGTCTTTCCAGGGCAATGGTGATGCAGTTCAGGAAGATGAAGGCCAGCACTACGTGGTCAAAGAGCTTGTGAGCAATAATGGTTTGGCAGAGGAGGCGAAACCTGCAAGAGAGTTCCAGTAGGCATCTGTGCCTTGGGCAGAACAGATTTAGGAACAAAGAGGACACAGAATTAAGTATTCTGGCTAAAACTGGGCTCCAATATAGCAGCTTTCCTATCTCTGATACTGATGTCCCTTGGAATGGCAATAGCCCAGGGTGGTTAATGGTCACATAGGGAGCCTGGAGCAGAGCAAGGGCAGAGTAATGTGCTGAACCTCCATTTATTTCTCCAGTGCCAGAGTGGTATCCTAACCACTATGACCCTGTGCTCCTCTCCTGCCTTGTAAAGAGGCTGCATTCCTGTTTTCCTCCAAACTCATACTTTGTACCTCTCCACAGCAAAGAGGCCACATGCTGAAAGCTCAGGAGAGGCAGGTAGGTTGGCAGATGTGGGGAGCACACTTCTGAAAGACACTGTGTACATTAACATAGGTGTCACAGAGAGCAAAAAAAGCTCTCCCTTGTGACCTAAAATGAAAGCCCTTTCTATTCAAGGGGGAATATGAATGGGTGACAATAATGTTAGCTGGGGTACGTGGACATTTTCGTCTGGTGAGATCTCTTTAACAGGAAGAATTCAACCCAAATTTCCTTTTTTTAGGCAAGAAGAGTTCTAACTTTACCCTAAAAGGTGTGATATAACTGCTGGTAAGTTGGTACTGGTACTCTAAATTAAATGAAGATGCTATTCTGGTACCAGGGGAGGAAATATCAGTATTATGGAGTCATCAATAATGCATTCTTTATCCTCTTTGTGTTAACATTAGTATTCCCTGCCTTGCTTTGCTATAAATATTTATGATTACAGAAAATAAAAATGGGATGCTCCAAAGGGAGGGAAGATCACAATAGCTATTTAGGATGCTCAACTTTCCTCTCATTGCCACAATCTAGGAAAAGAAATGCAGTTTGGCTGTAGAAGGAACAATGGAGGAGAAAATACACATTCTCAGCTGCTAAGTTTGAAGTTGTCACCTAGCACCAGGGGATATGGCCAGGAGAGCAAAGAATCTGTCCCATCTTCTCAACCCTCTCATGGCAAAAACTGCACAAACCTGTTCTGTGGAGAGAAGAGATATATGGACCAGTCTTCCCGTAAGTCACACCAGTCTGGCTTATAGACTTCCATCATCTTCCGGATGCGAAAGCACAGGCTCTGTAGGGATGCAGCAGAAGCAATTGCCACTGGTCACCTTCCTACTTGCCTGAGAGAGACATTCTTCCTTTCACATCTGACTCAAATGCACCACTACCTGCTTTTCTTTAATCCCTCGATTGAGAAAATCAACTCAAAGGCAACAAGTCATGGAAAAGAAGGTAGAAGCTGCTTTGCCAGGGCTTGTTTACCTCTTGGCATCTGGTTTCCTCCCCAGATCATGAAAATAAAACTGCTGGTGTCCCTTCTAGAGTAGGATGTTGTCCCATGATGCCTTCTTAGAGGTGTTGGAGGGACTGTGTTACATGAGGCCAATGTTTCCTCCCTACCTCAGCTAAATGAGAAGCCAGGACAAGAAAGCTTTCTTTTGGCACTTGGGCTAAGAATTTCTTACAGACATTTGAACATGTCTGTTCAAATTTCTACTGACTCTCACTCTACTTTTTCCACTCTCTGATCTGCTCACAGATTGCTGTCCCCCAGGCTGATACCACAAAACCCACTTGCCTTGCCTGTGGTGCCTGTGCTTCCTGCTCTGGTCTGCTGATGTTCCCCATGCAAAACTCCCACTCTTGCACTGCCTGACCTCCCCTGCCTTGTAGAAATCACTGGCTGCACTGCTTTGAAATAACAGCCCCTGACTGACCACATGTATGTTGCACACCTGCCTTCCTCCCACCACCCACCTGCCTTGCAAGCCTTACAAGGTGGTGTGAGCTTGTCTGTGCCTAGAAAGTCCTATCTGCATTTAGTCCTCCAGCTGTCCTCCAGCTCTCCTAAAGCACCTTTGCTAGCTTTCCCATCCACACGCAAGGAGACTGAAACTTGAGGATGGATTTGGGGTATCCCAGAGCACTGTGATGTAACCCCAGAGTCCTCCACCAAGCACTCACATAATCTATTTCTTCATCGTCCTCTCCCCGTTCTTTGTGGTTGTTCATCTTTGGAAAGATCTCCTTGACAATACTGGGCATTTTGCCATTGCAGTCCTGATGCTCACTGGCCCCAGGCGGTGCTCCCAGCCTGTGGGTCACTCTGTGGCCAGAAGGGACCGAGGCCAACTCCAGCAGGTCACAGGAGCCTTTGTTATCCAGAGAGAGTGTCCGGCGGTGATGAAGCACCCTTCCTGTCCCATCCGGCTCCCCATCTGCCGCCTTGTGTGCTTCCCCAGACAGGAGGGACTCGTGCTCAGCGGAGGGAGGTTTGTGTTTCAGGCTGTGTCCCCGGGCCAGGCTGTTCCAGCTGGAGCGACGGCTTCCCCAGGCTCCGCTGCGGCTCCAGGCACCGTAGTGGGAGCTGCGGGAGCTGGACTGTAACAGAGTGGGATGGGGACTCGGTGACTCTGGGCACAAGGAGGGAGCATGTGCTCCTCTCTCAGAGCACAGACTGCTTCCTGAGCCCCTAAGCCAAAAGGCTGCCATTTATCAGACACTGAGCAAGTTCCATGGTGGGAATTCAGCAGCAATCTCAGTAAATCTGACAATAAATTGGTAATGAGTTAGCAATGGTGTTGACTGTGATTACTTTATAGCACCATCTGTGTGCAAAGCACTTTCAGGGAAGGTAAGTAATAAAGCCAAAGGCCAGGTGTCTGATATTGTTACTTACACCAGCACAGAGCAAGAGTAAAGTTCTCAAAGAATCTGACTGGCAGCTTTTTACACTGCGCTGGGGTTAAGCATAACACAAGGTGATGGATCATCTGACACACCATCTTTGAGTCCAGTCTTAGTAAAAGGGAGAAATGAGAGAAACAGGCTTGTTGGTTACAGCCTAGTCCAACCACATGAGCAAGGTATCATGTAGTACATGGCTGCCAGCACTCCCTGTTTGGAAATAACAGGGGCATGAACCCTTTAAGCACCAAGGCACTCCCCAGAGCTGTGTATGCCAGTGGGTAAAAAGCCCAAAGCTGATGTTACAAGGTGAGCAGGTCTGAGATGTACTGGTTAGACAAACTCGCATGCTGGGGAAATGCTATGGGGCAGGAGAATGTGCCATGGGGAGCTCAAAGACAAGATTTCCACTGTTACAAAAGCTCTGATACAATCCCATCTGTAATGGCACTTGGTGGTTCTGCCATCACTTCTTAAGGCAACATTTTGTGTCCTTTAATCTAGCAAAACAAGGAAAAGGCAAGGAGGAAAAACATGTTCCACTGTAAGAGGGACACTGTCTTCCTGGTGTTCTCCCTCTCCCACACTCAAAGGATTATAGATAACTAATCTTGAAATAGACTTCAAAAATCTGGAAATTTAGAAAAATAATGTGTACTGAGCTGGATTCTAAAGACAGGCAATAGAGTTGTGTCAGAAGTCTACAGCAGCAGAGCAATCCTTCCCAGAAATCCCCAGATGATGGCAGAAAACCAACAAAGTGCTTGGCCTCAAAGGAAGGGTATGACACAAATTTCTACTCCCTCACTCACCAAGGACCGCTGGTCATAAGTCATTCTCCCCAGGGACATCACACTGCTCTTCCGGGAGCCAACGGCAACTCGGATCTGGTCAAGCTGCAGTGAGTTGCGTGAAGAGTTTGTGACCCCCCCAGAAGCCACTGGTGGGTTGGAAGAGGGCAAGGATGGGTCCAGGTGCCCATTAGGTGTCACAGGAATTGCACAGAGCTTGGGATCTGAGTGGAAAGAGGCAGAAAGAAGAATGAGTAAAGAAGAAGTTGGGTTCCTCACTATCCAGTGACTGTTTTGATGACTAAGCAGTTGAGCACGTTAACAGCAGGTAACAGATTGTTAGCCATTTAGCACCAATCAACATCAATTTCTCTGATTTAGGGTGTGGTGACAAAGGCAGTGCAAGCTGGGAAGGCTTAAAAGTCATTTCCTCAGCCTCCAAAACCAACCACGACGAGCAGAGTGGTGGCCAGGCAGCCTCAGACTGATGGGCAGAGCATGAAGGCGAACAGAGGGACAAGAGGGTGCTTCTGCATGCCAGGAGCAGACACCAGCATCTTCAGGTCTGAACAAATTCCACCAGCTGTCAAATTGGCTACTTAAAGTAGTTAGGCTGAAACACTGAGCAAGAGACTAAGATAGAGGGATAGCCACAGCTATCCATGTACTGAGGTCACCTTAAAATTCCTGCAATCATACTGCATACAAAAACTGCATCCCAGTCTATCCTACTACACTGCCCTTCTTCAAATGACTGATCCTTGACCTTTAAGATCTAGGACACTTTTGAAGGAAATCTTAAGTCCTGTCGATGACCATCAGCATTTTTTGAGATGCATGGAAAGGACAGGATGTTGAATTTTAGTGCCTGAAAGGACTGGAGCAATCATTTTTGTTTGACTTATTGCATAATGAAGGTCACCTATCCACGTCTGCATGACAGGCAGCCATGATTCCACTAACACCTCTGTAACCTCTTCCTCCTCTGCCATCTCAGGGGTCTGACTGCCTGCATTCAGCATAAGCTCTGATATGGTGCAACCATGTAGCTCAGGATAGGACTGCTTTGAAAAGAGCTTAGTTGCAGGAAAAAAAAACTGTGAGCCAAAAACTGGAGCCACTGCTCCCTGCTGTGGGAGCTGCATTTATGCTCAGAAATGTGCCCATGGTGCTTGTCTGAGTTGTGCTGTGAGTATGCTTGTACCTGTCCTTGCACCTTACTGATCCTAATCTTGTCTTGCTAACTGGACTTGGCTTGACCTTAGACCTTCCTCACCACTGTGGGTTTGCCTGGTAATTACTGAACCATTGGCAGACCTTTACTAGTGTCAGTGGACTTGCTCTGCTCACCTTGTGCAAGAGTGTGCAGCGTGGCCCCTGCCCTCCTGCCTGGCTCTTTGTCCCCTTCAACTCCTGGCTCACCATCCATTGCAGAGCAAGCTACTCTCACTGCTCCCTGCCATCAAGTCCTGTTTGAAGTACAATACCTCTTGTAGAAAGACTTTCAGTCTTTGAGGGATAGAGAGCTTAGCAGGCAGTTTCTACTCAGGTTGTTCCCACTGTTAATTATCTCTCCTTGAAAATATACGGCTTTTTTTCAGCCTGAATTCGTCTAGCTTGAGTTTCCGACCTTTCCAATCTCATTATGCTTTTTTCTGCTCAATTAAAGAGCTATCTACCACCGCAACCTCCTCCTTCTGGTCTACAACTACAGAGAGAGTGATCAAGTAACTTTCCTGATTTCTCTAAGCTTCATTAGTCTCTCACTATGAGGCAAGGCTTCCAAATTTGCCTGAGTCCTTTTTACCATCTTGGTATCCCTTCTCCAAATGTGGGTTTCAGATTTGGATACAGTGTTCCTGAAATAGTGACCCTGAAGATAACCAGAGACAGCCTCACTTCTCACTTCCAGTTGCTGTTCTGGAGGTCATTCAAGAACTGTTCCACTTAGCTACCACATTCCTCAGGATGCCAACATGTCTCTGTTTTTCCACAAATAACACCACAAACTGGCATAAAGTTCAAAATAAAAACTGGCAAGTTCTCAGAAGTGGGAGTAAATTTTCTGCAGAATCTGCTTTTAGGTTTCTCACCAACAGTAGGACCCAAGCAAATAAGACTGTTTGAGCCATTGTACCTGAGCCTTCCTGGACCTCTTGGAATTGATCAAACTCCTCCATGTTTGAAGAACTCTGATCTTCATCTGAGTATGACCGGTTGGCATCACCCTGGAACACAGAGATTTAGAAGTTGGAAACTCAAACACAAAAGACCATTTGTTTTTGTCTTTCATTTCTGGAACAACTGCAAAATTGTCCTTGGCAGTCAGGCATCGTGTGAGCACTGGAAAGAGTCTTCTGTGATCTGGGATGGCTGAAAGACTGCACTGCTTCTTTGGATGGATAAAGGGCTCACCCTAAGGTAGGTTCTGTTGTGTTACGCAGAACAGAAATTGTGAATGGCCTTCCAGAGAGCCTCTTTCCTTGCAAGGAATAACACTCATTTTTTTTCTTTTGCTTAGTGGAATACTACCCTAACAAGGATTATTTCATGAGTGAAATTAAAGAGGGGTGATATTTTCTAAGTCCTTCAGTCCAGTACCCTCAAAGTGTCACAAAGGATCCCTTTTTAGCACCTCTATTCCTCTTCTGATGAAGACTTGGTGGCAGCTCACCTCAGCCTGGAATCCCTCCACAAGAATGGCCACCAGAAGATTGAAGAGTACATAATTCCCAAATGTCATGAGAGCCACAAAGTAGAGGGAAGCCCATGGTGAGGTGGAGGCCATGCCATTATAGAGTACAACATTCCAGTCCTCCTGGGTTAGGATCTGCAAGAGAGGACGAGAAACTCAGAAAACATGATGGAAGAGCATGAAGCATATTCCCAGAAAAGGACAGTCAGAGAATACACATCAGGACCAGACCAGGCCTCTGACCTTCCCCATTAACATACACCCACTGTCACTGTCCAGCTCTTAGCTGAGCAAGAAGAAACAAGAACAGCCATTAGGACAGTCATGTGCTGAGGTGAGAGCGTTAAACTTGGGAGTTGCCTCAGCAGGAGTGACCTTTGCACACTGTCTTCTAGGAAAGAGGAAGGTCCCCTATTGAGATATACACCAGGTGCTTGGTTCCAATATGCAATTGTTCTTCCTCCACAACCTTTTGTGCTGTCAGGAGTCAGTGCAGTGCTCCTCAGTGAGGAACAAGCATCTCCTGATCCTCTTCACTTTGCCCTGGCCCACCCATAGAGAGCAAAGTGGGCTCACCTGGAAGACGGTGACGATGGCCCACAGCAGGGAGTCAAAATTCTTCCGGTCAGGAACTGTATCTCCTGTGTCTGTCCTGAGGCTGAACTTGCAACCAAAGATGTGCATTCCTAGGATGCTTTGGAACAAGATGATGTCAAATATAAATATTTCTGCTACCACAATGAACTCATCAGAGTAATTATCTTCTCATGAAAATCTAATGCAACATCACAGAAGCAAGGGGTACAGCAACACAATCAGACCACTAGGAGCTATCTGTGAAGAAGGAACTACATATTGCAACCCTGTAGGTGACCAAAAAATTTGCTTTCCATCTCTTCTGACTCAGAGCCCATATATTCCCTCCAACCTGTCAGTCAGATCTGTCCTTTCTATTGTCCTTTTTGCTCTCATATGTCTTCATCTTGCTATCAGGGCATCCATGGCATGCACAGACAAACTTTCTTGGTTGCTTCCTGCTGCTCTTCTGCCAGAATCAGCTTCCAGACTGAACTGTTGCCGTAGCTAGTCCTGATTAGCAGGAGACTTCACCTATCCTGTAATGGGACATTATGCTCAATGTCTGCATTTGCTGGCAGTATTTCACCACCCTGTCCAGGCCAAAATCCTCAGCTGCTGAATCCAATTTAAGGCAGGAGCAAGTTCAGTCCTTATGAAAAAATAAATATTTGTCAGTACTGTCTTGGCCTGGAGCAAAGGGCAAGATGAGTTATGCAGTCATGCTCTGAAGCCACACAGTGCCACTCCAGAACACTGCTGCCTGCTCACCTGAATATGAAGATGAAGAGCATGAGGAGCATGCAGAAGGTGGCTACGTTGTCCATAGTCTTCATCAGCACCACCAGCTGTCGGCGCAGCGCCGGCATGAAGCGCACCAGCTTCAGCACACGGAGCAGGCGGAATGTCCTCAGCACGGACAGGCCCCCGTCTGCCTGGCCAATGATCTCCCAGATGCTGTGGTCCAGACAGGCATGGCAAGGATGAGGCACAAAACAAAATACAAGTGAGCAAACAGAAGAAAACAAGGAATAACAAGGCTAAGTCTTCACTTTGGCATTGGCAGTACATAGGAATATGCCCCTTGTTGACGGAGTGACAAAACTATCTTTCATTCCCTCAAAAAGGAAATAAGCCTAGAAGTTTCTCTCCTCAATTAGGTGAAAAGATATCTCATAGGACCTGGGGGACTTCACCTCAAACTTAAGGATAGCTAATTGGACAGGAGCCAAAAAGTCCCGTCTGAGCAATTTACTAGAAAAAGAAGAGAACAAAGAAACTAATCGCTTTTGTGAGGTGTTTTACCAGGGGCAGGAGGACCTCTTGCACCTGGCTCAGTTTTTCTCTGTAAAGAGTTTTGTTATTTTGTCTTTTATTAAAACCTTTTTGTTTCCAACACTACCACAGAAGCCATCCTGCTGATTTTATGCCTTCTAAGGTAACTGAGCTACCTTGGGTGTGAAATAGGTCTCCAAGAGCTTATGAAACCTGGCTCAAGGAGACCCCTATTTCTGCAGTACAAAGGGATGAGAAAGAAAATCTGTCTGAGCAAGGCAGAAGTATGAACTACAGGCTTATCCTTGAATGATGAAAGCTGCATTTATTCCTTAAGAACATGAATGTGGCAGTACATGTTGCAGGAATTAAGAAAGGCTTGCAGCATCAAATTCCAGCAAGACAAGTTCTTCTATCACACTTTAAACCTTTGTAACATCTTCAATTTGTGCATTTTCGAAATATTTCACAGCTAACCTTTGTTGTGAACTTAACAAGGCAGTTGCAACTGCCTCCAGTCCACAGAGGAGAGAACTAAGGGACAAAAATGCTGTGTGGCTTCCATAGCACTAACACCAAGCATTGGGAAAAGACATCTTGGTCTCCCAGTCCTTGGCCTTGTGCATCAGCCCAGCTCCTCTCAGTGTAGCTGCTAAATCCTTTTTGAAATACTCTGCAAGCTTTTTGGTACTCTTTTCTGTGCATATTTCAGCTGATCCCCAAGGCCCTTGTCACCTGATGATGACGATGATACTGTCAAAGATGTTGTAGGGGTTGCGAAGGTAATCAAAGAGACCAAAAGCAGCAAGTTTCAGGATCATCTCCAGGGCAAACATGCTTGTGAAGACAACATTGCTGATCTCCAAGATGTTGGTCAATTCCTCTGGCTAGAGAGAATGCAAATTCAGAGAGTCAGAACTGAAAGAGCCCTGAAATTATGGGAAATAAAGTGTTACCATTCCCAGGGAACAGGGTTTGCAGGGAGTTGCAAATTTCCCTGGGTGAGACTAGAGTGGAGCTGGACAGTGACACTTGCACTCCAATTCCTGTGCAGATTTGCTACCTTCATCATAGATTCAATCTCTAACAACTTTTTTTACTAGAGAAAATCAGAGGCCCCAGCCATTCACACAGCCAAGGCTGACCAAGCATCTCCTACATCCCACCTCAGATCCCGTCCCCCGGGCTAAAGGCAGGGCAAAGAACTTATTTTGGGTAAAGAACTTATTTTGGGCAAAGAACTTGAGTATTTCTTGAATGAGAGCAAAATTGGCTCATTTGCAGTCAACCTCTTCCTTCAAGAATTTCTTCCTCTAAGGTTTCCACAGGTAGCTGGTGCTTTTTTTTTTCCTGAAATTTTGAAAACATTTAAATGACTGGAAAGCAGTTCTCCATTTTCCTCTAAATATCACTGCACTAATCTGCCCCTTTCCTCCCTATTTTTTCACTTCCCCATTTTTCTCTCCCCCTTTCCCCACTAAACCCTTGTATGCATTAGTTTCCTGGTCTTGCTCCATCAGTCTTATGCCTCTATCCTCAGAGTGGTCTCAATAATTACCCAAGAAAATATCAAACTAGACAAGACAACAGCAAGGAGGACCACACTGCTAAAACCTATCTGTAAGGGACAGGGAGAGAAGAACAGGGTGAAGAATACAGAGAAATGGACAGGAAGAGGAGAAAGGCAAGTGCACAAGGTGAAAAATCCAAGAATGACACAAGATGACTGTTGAAAAATAAAGAGGATGCATCTTCCTTTGCATTGGTCTGAGCTCTGCCTGACCACCAAGCCACTCTTTTAAGCATCACATAAAATGGATGGGAACAAGAAAACTGCAAATGCCTGTTGTAGAGAGCAAGAGAGGACAGACATTCCTGGCCCTGTGGAAACAAAAAAGTGAGTCCCTGCAGGTCAGAGCCAATATTTTTAACTCAGTGCCCACGAGGAAGGGAAGTCATGGTCTCTCCCCATGGTCTGCAAAATTGCTGTTTTGCTGAAGGGTGGCCCTTGCCTTGGCCATGCCTGTTACCTATACAGCTGGTGGAAAGGGAAGTGAGGGAGGAATGCAGTTCTGTTTCTGGCTCTCTGCCTGAAGCTGGAGTCTGCTTTAACCCCTGCTCTGAGGCCCCCAGGGGCCAGTATCCTTCCAGGTGAACAACTGATCTGGAAACTGCTCCTCACAGCTCTGGCTTCCCATGCCCTTTGTTAATTTCTTGCACTCCTCATTGCAGCTTTTTATTAAAATAGTCCATGTCTTTAAAATGAAAAAAGTGGAGATGGATCAATTTCCATCCATAGTTACATCTGAAAAGCAAAACCACCCTGAAAATGATGGAAAAAGGAGTGGAGATGAGAGAAGGAATGAAAAAGTGCATGTGGGAAGAGAGAGGTGAAGATCACTTCACTGAGACCCAGCAGTAACAGTTGCTGAGAACACGAGGTCTATATGTTAAACTGAGATGCCAATTTCAGTCTGAATCAAACCATTATGTCAGTGAAAATAAGCAATGCAAAAAAACAACAGGTTATGATGGTGGGCTTATTCTCTGCTCTGCTTTCCATACATTCTCTCATGCTTTTGTAGGGAGCAACTGATGTTTGAAAAACCATGCTTGCATCTTGCTTGTGGAAAAGGTCACCTGCTCCTCTGTCTCTCCTTCCCTCCTTGACATCTGTTTCTCTAGTCAATCCTCACCTGTTAATCTGTTTCTAATGGACCATCATTCAGCCACAGCAAAGCATCCTTCCTAAACAGAGGAACGGGAAAGACTAGGCAGAGAAAGACAGAAAGAAGGGATAAGCAGAGATAAAAGCAGAAAAAGAGAAATCAAAAAACAAAGCTGGAAAAAAATTAAACTGACTAGCACCCACAAGAAGTAGAGAATGAAAGAGTTGTTTTAAATAGTGTAGCAAAGAAGTAAATGCTGGGAAAGGAAGATCAACACAAAAGAAATTAACTCAGGAAAAAAAAAAAAGAGGTGATAAAAAGGAGCCAGATGGAGAAGCACTAAGGCAGATCCAGCATTGCAGCCGTTTCTGGAGATGGAGCTAATTTGTCAGAGTGCAAAGAGCCATCAGCTAGAGGCCAAGGCTGCAGGGTGGGGCTCACCGGGGTTGTGTCCTGTGTGGCAATGTCCTTGTTCCTAGGGTGGTGTGGCTGGGAGTGACAATGGACGAGGCAGGTGTCTGGGACCCTTCTCTGGCCAGGGAAGTGAGAACTCGATGAAGAGGACAAGCAAAGGGGAAAATCGGTTCTCTCCTTTTCTTCCTACCAACACATGGGCTCTCCAACACGATGGATGTGTCACCTTGCAATTGTGAGGTCTCCCCGGGCTTCCACAGACAGCATTCAGGCATTCAGCATCTGAACCCTTCCTCCTCCCAGGTTTACCTAGAAACTGTACATTGAAGAATCTCCAAGGAAAGAACTGAGCTCAAGGCTACTTTAGTCCAAGGAAAAGAAAGGAACACCAGAAATCTCCCCACAAGCAGTCTGTTCACATTGCCAAGACAGGACAGACTGATTTACCCATCACACTAGAAGTGGAACTTGAACATAATTATGGGAGCTGAGTATTGGGGTAAGGAGGATGGCTTGAAGGGGCAGAGATCCCAGGGGGCAAGGCATGTCCAGAGCCAGTGTTTTAACCAGAATGGTTAATCTATCCTGTGTATGGATCTCTTTCCCAATCCATGAAACAATCTAATTCACATCTTTGTGGGATAAAGTCCTCCATCTCTAACAATGTTCATCAAGTACTGAGAGTAAAAGATATGATTCAGATTTATTTCAGCACTCCTGTCCCATGATCAGAAACTAGAACTGGGGCAATAGAGGACAGCAGCTCAGCTTTTTTCTCCCTTTCAATTTCTTACTAACTTTGAAGCTCTTTTGCCAGATTTGACTGAAAATATAATTAGTCCATTATCTAGCAACAGACAGAAACTCCTGCATCATAGGAAAGGCTAAGAAAATACAGATCCCCATGAAGCAGAAAAAAGTTTCTCCTAACCAGGAATAAATTTGCAACTGTCTAGAAACTGAAGAGTAATTGATGTGACCTATGGAGACCAGCCCTACTGAACCTACACATCACCGCCTCTGTGATGAGATCACGAAAAAGAAATATTCCATAAAGAGATCTCTCCACGCCTGTCTATTTTTACTCACAATTTCAAAATCACTTGGCAATAATTAGAAGAGCCATAAAAATCAGCTATAGAACATACCAAATTTTACATAAGTTTAATCACCACCCCACAACCAATGCAGGATTACATGATTGGTTCTACAAGGTTCTACAAGGCTGAGGTAGCGTGGTTTCATCACCACTCCAGGGAGACTGTTCCATCCTCACTAAACGTCAGTATGATGAGCTGGCTTGGACATTTGCTGAATGTTTCTGACAAGGAGCAAATGACAAAAAGAGAAGCAATAACTGTAAAATACAAACTTGCGAATGCAATAAATGCTGGTATAAAGTGAAATCACACAGGCTAAAGGATATGAGGGTACTGATCCACAGGATGGATCTAGTTAGGAAACAGGGGATCATCATCTAATCCACACAGAGAGACCTCATAAAATACTGATATGATGTATGAAGGAAAACTGTAAGTAGATTCTGGAGAAGATAAACCAAGTCACTCAGCTGTCTAAAATGGCTGCTAATGGCAGAGAGGCTTGAATCCAACAGGCCATTCAAGAAATACATGATGAGAAAGGCAGTCTGGG
The DNA here is from genome assembly GCF_012460135.2 of Molothrus ater. Taxonomy (NCBI): domain Eukaryota; kingdom Metazoa; phylum Chordata; class Aves; order Passeriformes; family Icteridae; genus Molothrus; species Molothrus ater. The sequence continues at coordinate 49,846,597 of NC_050482.2, forward strand.
AGATTCAGCTGGGACAAGATTTTCATTCTCATGCTGAGTAAGGGAGAAAAATCAGCAGCACCAGACCCACTGTGAATATTAAGAAAAAAATAAGCCTCTTAAAAGAATTCTTCTGGACAGCCACACGAATCTAATATTTTCTACACTGGATTTTAAAAATAGACATTTCCAAATAGAGGCAGATCTGAAGAACTGCTAAAACTATTTCAAGCAGGGCAAAGCTTGAAATGATGGGGCTTGGCTTATGCAATGTCTCAGCAATATCTAAAGGCCTAATACTGAGAATATTACATGGGATATTGCAAACTGATGGATTTAAATAAACATAGCTATTTACAAATGATATCTTGTTATAAGATCATGGATTAAAAATGACTCATAGAAATTCAGTTTCTCCTAAAATGAGTTGATTTCCCTCACAAGAAATATATATGCAGATGGAAGCTGCCTTGGCCACACAATTAGGAGTGGATGAATAAGCCAAACTAAGCCAAATTCCAAGGTCATTTGAATATGAGTAAAGGTATTTGAGTTGTTGAGGTTAAGTCTCCTGGAAGAAAACCACCATGAATATTAAACCCCTGAATTATAACAAACAGTTTAAATTCATGTCTTTCTGTCTGTTGGTCAAGACAGGGCAACACTCATGCATGTGCTCTGTCCCCTGAGTTCCTGTGTTTATAAGCCTGAAACTTGTGCCTCACCCCTTAACCTGATGGCTGTGGGTGCTTTGCTGGTGAACAGCCCATAAAAAAGTGGAGTGCCAAGTTGCTGACACACATGCCATGAGCTGCCCAGCCAGGAATGTCCCCAGAGAGTGGCTGGGCTTGTGATAGCTCATGTACCAGAAAATAAAAGCTCAAGAGGTCTCTACAGGCATTAGCTCTGGGTCAGAAGATATCACATGATGAAATAGCTGAAACAACAGAAGCTTCTTCAATCATAGGATGGTGTCACCCTGCAAATCACAGATCCTGCTGGGCAGAGGGGCTTTGCTGGATTTCGTTCTGTGAAAATTTGTGGTTTTTGGAGAAAAGATAACAGGGAAAAGAGAAAGAAAGGAGAAATAAGTAGGCAATGAAGCACCAGCCGAAGATGTACTGATGGCGTGGTTTGAAAAAAACTTGAGGAGACCAAAGGGAGGTACAAATGTCTGTGTGCTTCTGAGTTAACTGCTGACAGAAAAGAACCCAAAATTCATGGTATGGTATGAATATGTTTTAGTTTTGTGCCAGGATAACAGAATTCAGTACACATTTTGAATAAACAGGCTGCACCACATTTTTCAGTTATGATCAGTTTGGCTGACAGCTCTTCTGGTAGAAACAGCATGCAGGGTCATAAGCTTTTCCCAACTACTTATGGATAAAAAGTGATAGTACAATTTTGAGGACTGTCATTAAGGACCTGCTACAAGAAACCCCAAGGCTGCAGAGGCAGATCCTACTCTGCTGCAGGCTGTACAAACACAGCAGAGGCATCCTAGAAGGGCTTAAATCTGCACATACAATAGCCAGAACATGAGAGCGAATTCTCTATCTCCAGCTCAAGTATTCTTCTGTCAAACTATTATTCACGCTGTGTCCATTAAACCAGGATGAACAATGGCCCTTCCTGCTTAGTGATCACATCTTTAAAATACCAGTGGGCAGTTTTCAAATTGTCCTGGGCTCCAGCCCTTAGTCATCTCTCTGCTACGTGATAAATACTTTGCTCTTTTTTATCTATTTCCATGAGTCAACCCCTCCAGCGTCTTCTTCATTCTCCTCTCTTCTGGGCTCCTGCCAGTATTTTTCTGGTACTGAAGCAGCCAGTGCAGTTTTGAATTCTGGGATCAAATTAAGGTGTCACAGCCTTGTATCAGAAACTAGCTGGGCTTTGAAAATTGGTTTAAAGCTTGAAACGTGGGTGGGATCCAGACATCTGAGGCTTCAAATACTGCCTCAGACACTGTGTTGCCTCAAACAGGGAATTTAAGATACTCTGGGTCGGAAGGTATCTTCATCCTGATACAGCACAAGACAAATCTGAGTGCCTTGCTTGAACTGGGCTCCTTGCCTGTCTCTTTGCTGCCTGAGATTGTGCTCAGGACCAGACTTCACCGTGGCCCCAGAGCTTCAATACAGTCAGCAACTCAGTAGTGCAGGAATCTCTTATTTTGTGATCTGGGTAGACACATGGAGTGAATCTTGGTCACATTCAGACTGGCAGGATAGATCTGAGATGTGGATGTTCTGCATGGACTGTTCAATGCAAAGTGCAGCAGAGCTACCAACCAGCAATGCAGATGCAAGGTCATGGGCATGCTTAACCCCCTCTGACACCGGCACTGCACACCACAGTGTAGACACAGTCTCTGTCTCCCAGCTATAAAATGAGGGCACACAATTCCTCTCCATCTCACAGGTCTGTCATTAGGATAAAGTATACGGCTGACTCAGAGCTGCCTGCAAACTACTGGTGTGAAAGTCAAGCCTGTGCCCACACCTGCTGCTTGTGTCTGACATATCTATCACTTCTTACTCTCAGGGCAAAGGAAAGGCTCAAGCAGCCTGAGCCCCCAAAGTGACTGGAGATTGGAGGTGGTGTCTTTCCTAGCCTTCTTGTATAGATAGAATGTGCTCAGACATCTCTTAATTAAGTTGGGAAGGCTAGCAAGCTGATGGATTTGAATTGAGATGCTGGTGAAGTGCCTCTGACATCCCCAGAGGGCACATTAAATTAACCACATAGACTAAGGATTCAGTAAGCTAATGAAGAGAGAAACGAGTGAGAGAGATGAGGAAGATGGAAGAGATGAGGATGAGTGAGAAGAGGACAGAATGTGGAGACAGGGCAAAAAAGAAACAGTGGGATGAATGACCAGGGAGGAGGAAAAGAGAGGCATTGAAAAGAGGTGAGAGGACAATACACAGAGAGAGAGAGAAAGCGATTAAGTACGGTATAAGAAAGCAAGAGACCCTGCAAGATCCTGAGGCTTTCTCCAAAGTCATGCTGGGACCATCTGTGCTGCAGTCTGAGGTCCAAATTGCTCAGTCTCTGCCTCCACCAAGTTGCATCAACTGCTTAGCAAGGCCATAACCCCCAGCAGGAGGCGGAGTCCACACTGCCCACCTTGTGCCCTGAGGTGCTTTACCTGTTCGTGGTGCTCAATGCCCATGCTGATGGTGTTCACCAGGATTGCAATCATGATCCCACGGTTGAAATACTTGCTGTCCACAATCACTCGCAGCTTGACCCTCACTTCTCGCCACATGTCACTGCAGAGCTTCAGCCGTCCTCCTTCTTCCAGTTCCTCCTCCTTCTCCAGCGCTGAGGCACCCTGGTCCTCTTGGCTGCCCTCCCCCTCCCCCTCACTGGCCCCTCCATCCTCCTGGTCTGAGCCAGTGCTATCCAGCACTGAGAGCCTTCTGGATGCTTCGTGCTCTGCCCTATGGCATCGGGGGCAGTTGGTGGGATCAGAGGTTGCTGTCACAGCAATGGGCTGGACTAAGCCCTGAGGAGGGCAGCCAAGAGAGTTGTGCTGCTGGCAAAGCCCTGGAAAGAGAAATGGTGCTGCTTAAAGAAGGAGGATATGAAAAAGACATTCAAAGCGGACACCTGCTTGGCTTCTGGGTATTTAGACTGGGTAACTGGGCTTTTTAGCTGCGAGGATGATTAAACACTGACAGATCATCTCAAGGGCAGCAACGGGAGCTGTTGCCATTGGGGGCTCTATGCTGACAGGCTGTGTCTCCAAAACACATGGTACTGTTCAGCTTGCCTGTGCTTAGGCTGAATGGGGTTCATGTCCCTCAGAGAAAGAACTGCTTTGTCTCATGCAGAAATCATAGCTTGAGACTCACGAGCTTGTGTTAAGTGGGACCTGAGGGGAAAAGTGGTCATGAGAGCTGCTTTTGGCCTGAACTGCTACAAGTGGAGTCTGAGAAACTCCAGACAGAACTGAACTCTCTAAATCAGAGAAACTACATTAGCAAAGCATCTCAAGAAGAGGTAACACAGGAACACTTCCCCCGACAGTGTGCACTATGAACCAGAGAAATCTAAATTAGTGTTCCTTGATCCTCCATTTTGGCCTGGAAGATCAAATGGACACTGGGGGAAATGAAGCAATTAATTCATTAACAGAGTGCATGAAGCCTGCAGAAACTTTTCTTCTAGCAAGTAAAGAAAATGAAAGTTTGAGTATGCAAGACACGCTGAAGGAAAATCTGCCTTTTTGGTTGTTAATGGGAGCGTAACTTAGGAAAGGCATCAGCAGGCAGTTAATACTAACTCTATAAAACCATTTTTACAGTGACTTTTCCAGCCAGGAACCCAATTTAAATGATATCTCATGTCTAATTTTATGCAACAGCATGTGCTGCCGTCAAGAGAAGTTGTCTCCATCATCCTTGCATATCAACCAGACTTCTTCAGCATCACTCCTTAGGTTCAGGTGACACCTTATTGCTATTCAACACTCTTTGCCTCTCTCTTCAGGTCTGGAAGCAACTCACTTTGGGAGGAGAGGTCTAGGAGACCTGCTGTGCCACCAAGTCAAATCCTTTGCCCCACTTTGTTGTATCCCCTAATTCTTCTTTCTCCCAAACTGCTATCAACACCTGGCTATACCAGACATGGAGCCCTTTACAAGTGCCTTTATCTCTTTATGGTCTCTGGGTTTCAGATCTGAACCTACTGGCCAGCCCTGTTTCATTCCCATTCTTGCTGGTCACCCCCACCTTGCTGCTCTAGTGTGCTGGCCACAGTGCCACGCTCAGTGGCCAATGTTAATTCTAATTCTGTGCTTTATAGGCACAGGTCCTTCTGCAAGCTGGCACACAGAGACTCTCCCATTCCTGTCACATTTCCACCACTGGCATTTCCAGCTTTACCCACGCAATCCTTACTGTGGTGCCTCTGGCTTTTCCTGTTGCCGCCGGGTTTGGCATGGCCAGGCTCCTGCCCGTGGCGCCAGCTCTGCACGCTGTTGTAGAGCCCCAGGGTGCGGCGCTTGGCCTTGCGCAGGATGTGGCAGACGTACTGGAAGATCTCCTCATAGCAATCTCCCGGCTCCATGTAGCTGGCGACGGTGCTGGAGGACAGGTACCGGGCCCTCTGCTCCTGCATCAGCTGGTGCTCCCGCTGCTTGGTCTCCGAGAACTGCGTGGCGATGACCACCAGGCACAAGTTGATCATGAAGAAGGAGCCCACCTAACAGCAAAGGAGGAGAAGGGACCAATGTCAGCATGAAAAAGAACACGTGGGAGCAGGACTGTAAGAGGAGAGAGGAGGGGAAAGTGACTGGAGGCAGAGGAGTAGGAATCAGTCTGCACATGGAGAAGAGGTTTCAGAGAAAGCCGGGAGTGCATGAGCTTGGTTTTGATAGCTCACTCAACATAATTTCCATTAAGAATTTAAAGCTATGCATTGAAATTCAGGAAATAGATCCAACTTTCAGCAGGTTTTGGGACCCTTAGCAATCACTTACAAGTTACATACAAACAGTTTGATGAAAACTGGACTATATTTGTGTTAAATAGAAGGTAGGAGACAGATAACCAGTTTGGTTGATTTCTCCTCTACTAATTAATTTACCACTGAAAAAAGCCATTTATAGTCTCCACCTCTTGGAATAAATGTCAGTATTCTCAGATCATTTTATTGACATACTAGTATACTTGGGGCATATTATTGATTTCCGCCATTTGCACCTTAATTCTCCATATAGGCACTTGGAGCTTTCCTGAAATGAGTGAGCTTTTGAAATCCAAAAAGATTTTACAAATAAAAAGTGTCCTTTTTTAGAAGGACACTAAGTAGTCTGGTGAAGCCAGGCTTCCTTGCTTATTTTCTATTCTTCTGATACAAGGCATATCATATTAGCTCTTCTTTAACTTGTCCTCTGGCCTACATAGGTTTCTCATTTCAAACACAAAAACTGTAAAAAACGCACTCCCAAGTTCTTAGAAAGAGCAAACGAAATGCCCAAGTTCTCCCTATTCTCCATACAGAAGCCCAAATGTCTACCAGGCTTTAATTTAAAACTTGAATGCTCCCTTCAAACCTCAGTTTTCCTATTTATAAAATGGAGCAAGCATTTCTTTGTGCTGAGAGTTCTAGAGGCAAAATAAACTCACCCTGTGCTATATATCATGAAATTAGAGATTAATTTCCACCAGGAGGTCTATTTGTAGATAGATAGATAGATAGATAGATGGATGGATGATAAATCCTGGGCTTCAATATGATGAGAATTTCATATATAAATGGGCTAGTAACTACATTCAAAATAATTTTCAAAAGCTATGACACCTTGATTGGTGCCTACTCACTGCAGAGCTGTGTCAATAGGGCATTGATAAAATGCAGAGCCTAAACTCTAAACAAGGACTCTGCATCTGCAGTGCTCTGAAACAGACTCTGTGGGGCAGCCCCTGGCAGGAGGTTAAGCACCAGCTCAAGATTTCTGCTTCTTCTGGACCTGTGAGTATCCCTGCCAAGGGGCACCCTGGCACCAGTTTCTCCCACACAGGACCCATCTCCCCGCACTGTCCCTCCTTTGCAAGCAAACAGCTCTGACAGGGAGCAGGATTCAGTCCTGACCTTGTCTTCACATGTCTCCTCTCCTGTAAACCTTTCCAGCAAAAGGGACAGAGCAGGCAAAGGTACTGATAACCTGACCCCAGTGCTTGAGAATGGAAAAAAAAATTATTTCAGCAAGTACCTCAAAGCTTGTTTTACCTATCCAAGCAGCCTTTCCCTCAGTTCATAGCCCTTACTGCCCCCCTGACCAGCTTGCCCTTCTGAGTGACCCTTTCTTTTGGACACAGTTGCCCTTTGTTCAAAGGGGACGTGTCCCTGCTAGCATCTCAATAACACTTTGAAACACGAAGCTCTTTCCAACCAGATCCAGATTCAACATAAGGACAATAAAGTATCTCACAATAAAGGCCTTTTTTTTCCCTCCCCTCCTCCCCTCAGCACCCTTCAAAGCTGTTCTAATTCTGTTTCCCTTCATCACTGAACCCTTCTCTTCTCTTTCCTTCCCCCATATTTCAGCCTATTTTTCCTTCAGCTTCAGCATGCAGCCTTGAAAATTAAAATAATGCCTTGTTCAGATTCCTTTGCCTTCACCCAACATTCTCCCTAGTCTGTGATGTCTTGCATGTTTTATTTTAACTGATGAGCATATTACTGGGAATCCAGATTCTTCTCAGATGCACTTTGCTCAGCAGCATGATCCTCACCTGGGCTTTCCCTTTTGGTTGCGTTCCTCAGCTGGCACTGAGGCAGGCAGGGCAGGGAGGTGGGCACCAGCTGTGTGAGCATTTCTGGAACACCACCTGTGACACTGCCCCATACTCTGCAACCTCCCACAGCTCCCAAACAACAAGCAATTAGGGCTTGCCACACCTTCTCTCTGGGCCACTAGAGGAAGAGCTGAGGGCTGAGATGCCTCACCAGGACTGCACTGTCAACCTAGGGTTGACTCTGGAGAGGGGTTCAGGTTCACATCCCTGAGCCCTGTCCTCACAGGCACTGTTTGCTGCCATCTCCCACCAGATGAACAAAAAGGGGGCAGTGAGAGGTCTGGATATGGGAACTACTCCCCAGTCCTTATTCTTTTAGCAAGAAACATCAAACTCAAAGCAAATTAGCTTGGCTAATCCTTAAAACCACAGGCAAGTCCATAAACTCTCAGTCTCTGCTGAGCTTGGCACTGCCTCCCAGGTAGGAGAAGGACAGGAAGGGTCCCAAAGGCTCCTAATTAAGTGATTCATCTCAGCTGGCTGAGCAGAGAGACAGAAAGAGTCAGAGATGGAGTCAAAGCATTTGAGAGAAGCAGATGGAGACCCTTGATTCCAAGTCCCAACACAGTGTCCTGTTCAGCCCTGAGACTGAGCTGTGCTTTGATAAAGCAGATCCTGGCCTCATTCAGCCCAAAGTTCAAGCCCCACCTCTGCAATATCTGACAAAATCTGACTAGTGCTGCAGATCCTGACTTGTCAATTACTTTTACTGCCTGTGCCTGGATATCCAGCTTACCTTCTGAGGCCCATTTGTGTAAGCACAGAGCCCTTCAAGGAGCCCCTGAGTGCTGCAATGCAGATGCCAGTGTAAGAGTTCAGAAGAGCTTGCTCCACTCCAGGAGCCATAGCAGTGGCCAAGTAGCTGGAAAGGTGTCAAAGAGATACCTGGACCTCAAGCAGGAAAACCCAAGTGAAACACTGACCCAAAAGCAGGGAGTAGTCCTTCCTTCATATCATATCCATGATCTCTGGTCAAGGGGGAAGCATTTTAAAATCTGCTGAACACATAAAATGCTTTTCCCAGGTTGTTCTACAAGGCCACTCAGAGTACCATGGTCAGTCAGCATCCTTCCCCTCAGAGAAGCACATCTGTGCAGGATTTCTAACTGTGCTGGGAGTGTATCCAGGTGGTGGAGCCTTCTTCCTGCCATATGAGCAGTAGCAAGTAATGCCCCATGTAGGTGTTTGCAGATATCATTGTAGGAAAGAAGTCATGGATGAAAGCACAGCTCTAGAGAGAAGCTGCAGAGATCCAGCCCCAGAAGAGTAAGCCTGAGCCAAAGCTAGAATGTGAGTGGAAAAGCAAAGAGTCAGGGCTTAAAATACAACTGTCAGAACAATCCTGCTTAGAAAGCCAGGCCTTCAAAGCATGGAGAAGGAGGGAAGGATAAAGGCTGAAAGGGCTGTACTTCATGAGACTTAAAGAGGGATCATCATTTCTATATGAAGATTAAGATAGAAAATGCAGCCAAATTATATCAAGTTAGACACGGTGGCATTGGTATGTGCTGCAAAAGATGCATCACACACCAAGGAGGTAGCAGGAAGGCTAAATACTTCCTTGGCCTAACTCCACAAAGGTAAAGAAAATATTCCACCTAGCATATGACTCCTTTGTTCTCAGCAGTCCCCAAAGTAACCTGAGAATCATGTTCTCCTGTGTTTGACAGAAATAAACATATATGGCTTCTGCAAATGAGGAGGGAGTGTCTAGAAATGTCAATGACACTCTGCAGTAACATCTCAGGTGGAGTGTTTAATTGAGGGTTTTCGGTGCCTGCAAATGCAGAGACACAGTTTGAATCACTGTGAATCCACATGACGTGAGCCAGCACTAGAAGGATACTTAGAAACCGAAAATACGCTGACAGAATTTATGTAGTTTGAAATGTGGGGGGAAGGGCAGTTTCTGGAACTGGCCTACAAAAGACTGGGTATGTGTGCCCCAGTGCTTAAACACTTACCCTGCACAGTCCTTCCTGGCTCTGGGAGAGACTGGAGTTGTGGGACAAGGAGTAAAGTCTGTGTCTAATTGCATATTCTACAAATTGGGGTATCCTGACCACGCTGATCAAAGTCAGAATGCAGGCGGGTACTAAATATCTATTGCATTGTGGGGTATATGAACAAAATTAATGGGAAAATATTATTTTCTGAACTCCCAAAAAGCACTAGATGTCCAGTTTGCCCTTGAGAACAGAGCCTGTGGAAACTCCCCTCCATCATCCCATGTGCAATCACATCCCTGCACTGTCTCTTTGGGACTCTCCAGCATCAAAGTAAAAGCAACATTCCTTAAGGTATATTTCACCTCTGCTGTCCAGGTTTATGGCTTCAGCCCACAGGGAGTATGTCATATTACTGTTTTTATCTCCTTATTTTGCCCTTGTGAGAATAGAAGTCTGTAAGGCGGGATTTTTTTTAAGTTGTCTGACCTGAATGGGCCAAGAGATTTTTTTCTTCTGGGCCGCCCTTCATATGTACAGGCTGCAGAATTTCTCACAGAAATGGATTAAAGTCTGCTTTATCTCAAGCCATTGTATGCCAGCTTGAATGTAAACTGGATCCTGTACCAGGTCAGTCTGTTAGTGTTACTGGGTGACTGCTTCTAGAGATCCTATTTCTTGAAGGGCATGGCCCTGTAGCACAAGTGTTGGATAAAGATCAGAGTCCTGGCCAGGTCCATTTATCCAAATGCACATTGGCCTTGGAAATACATATTGAGGTGCTTACTCAGTGACCTGAAACTAAATTGCATCTACCATGTACAGATTTTATATTTCCTATAATTCATCCTATGTCTTTCCATTTCACTCTTGACTTTGGTCCCCAAGGTGAGCAACGTGCAAGAGCCTTCATAAAAAACTCAATCCTTCCTTGTTAGAAACAGGATATTCCCTCCAAGAAAATGCACTTATGCAAGGGAAGCCTGAGGAACAGGGAGGCAATGGCACCATGTTTCTCAGCTCTCATCCCAGGTGCTGATAATGAATATCCTTGCAGAAAACCAACCTTCAGACTTCATTTGTATAAATCCACAGGGCTTATAAACTGCTTATTAAGTTCTCATTGCTGACACACTTCTCTTTCCATCCTATCATCCACAAGGGATCTCATACAGCCAGTTTCTTTCAGACTCCTGACACTTTTGGAGCAGTAGCTCCTTTTCGTTCATGGTGAGGAAGTAATTCAGCATGACAGACCCCGAATATAACAAAATGTGAATCTTAGACTCTGAACCTGATAAACCCAGGTGCTGCCAAAAGCTCCTCATTCAACACAGCTCAAAAATTACTCAAGAGCTTAAACTCAATAGAGACCTAGTAGAAGGGCAGAGAAAGAATTGGCTTTTAAGTCAACTGGTTTGAGGAATTTACTTTGCAAGAAGATCTGCCAGTGAGAACATTATTCTACACCAGGCACGTATAACTTTAAAAATCAATCTTAAGTATATTTTTGAGTGAAGGCTAATAACTTGGCTGACAAGTATATATGTGATCCTGCCTCAGACTCTAAAAAAAAAATCAGACTCTAAAAAAATCAACTAGCTGGATTTTCTGAAATTTCTAGAAGTTTGCTTCCCCAGTATCTATGTTGACCTAAGGCTTGGTTTTTGTCAGCTCTTAGCTTGCATTGCTGACAAACAATTCATCAAACCTTATACTTACGATTATCAACAAGATAAAGTAGATAAAGTTGTAGAAGGAATGGGCATCCATCACATAGTACATGATCTCCACCCACCCTTCCAGTGTGATCACCTGCAAAGACAAACAAGAGAAGCAGGAGGGGTAATCCAGAACTCACTCCTCAGTGTATAACAAGCAGATACTGGCAGGATGGGTGCAACCCAAGAAAGGTGAGAAACAACAATTCATTTCAATGAAGCCAAATTTCCATTCTGGGAAATCAGCATGGTACTGCTTGGTGACACTGGCATACTGTCAAAGCCTGTGAGATCATTCTAGTCCACAGCAGGAATATTTCATTAAAATAGTTCATTTCCCTGGATCGCAGCGGGGGAAAACCCGCAGCAGGTTGCTGTGCCCCTTGGACTGGACACCGCGTACAGCCGGAGGAAAAGAAAAAAAGCATGGATTTCAGCTCCCATCTGCAACACGTGCTGGGAATTACAAAGAAAAAAAAAAATCCTTTACTATAGCTGTCTGGACTGGAGGGGAAACTGGTACAAGTCAGCCTGAAGAGTGGAGCTTATTTTGGCAAGCGCGTTCATGTATGCACTGTCTCCCTTACCAGGGGAGTTACAAGGCCCTTTACTTTGCATCTCTGTCACACTCTGCAGAAACTACCCCTGGAGCCCAGAAGGACTGAGTTTGAAAAACAGAAATATAAGCTTCAGTCTTGTAAGGAGGCTAACTCAGACTTACCTGAAATATCACAATCCAGGCATAGCCGATGTTGTCGAAGTTGATGGCACCCTTGTGCGGGTTGGCGTTGCCTGTGCGGCACACATTGTAGTACTGGTTCCAGTTCACACACATGCCACTGACATTGAACTCTTGCCGGACTGAATTGTAATAATAATAATCATCCTTGTCCAAACAACACTCATGGCCTCGCTCCTTCAGCGGGGGTATTTCGTGACAGCCCATAATTCCATTATCTCCTGACAGCGAGCAGATAAAGGGCATCTCATCATCTTCCTCTGGCTGGTAATAAGGGGGCAGGACAATGTCACCTTGTCTGCAAAAGAAGCCACAGTCAAATTTCCTGTGACAAAGAGTTTCCTATCTATCAGTGATACTGGTGGGGCTGGGAGCCCCCATTCTGACAGAGGGACTGCATTGGGTGGGGGATTTCCAGGTTTATTGACTCAGGAGAAGGGGAGGAATAACAGGGCTCCTGAAAACTAGTAAATTTCTAGGGTGAGCCTCCAGTTTTCAGAGCTTTTCCTGCCATCAGATCACCCCAGGCCAAATTGCACAATTAGCTTGCTTGGAGTTGAAAAAAAGCTGGAATGCAGAGATTTGCAGTCTGATACTCTCCCCTTTAACATCAAAGCTAAATCAGATGCAATGACATTAAGGAAGTTCATCAGGCTTTACTGTAATATGTTCATATATGTAACTGCTGATGGACATGTTTTATAACATTTGGTAGTGAACCTTCTGTACTTCTAAAAAAAATCCAGTTCATGAATAATTAACATTGCACAGATAAGCCTTAAAATTCAGAAATGGAAAGATAAAATTGACTTAACCTTAACTTTGACTCCTCCTTGACAGCTGGCATTACGGGTGCAATGTTTTATGACAAGTTCATGTATTTTTTCCAAATAATGCAAGCACCTTCCAAATGCATGAATAATTAAAATCATTTATGCTTGCCTAGCTGGAGATGAGCTAATATCAGAAACGTGAAAGGTGGAAATAAAAAAAAAAAAGGATTAAGCTCTAGCTGGTGTAGTCCTTGCAGTGCTACAATGCACAACTTTCATGTTGTGCAAATGCAGACTTTTTCACTAAGTGTCATTGGAAGAGGACAGGTGTTGATGAAAAAGAAAAAGACAAGCTCTGATTGTTAACTAAGCAGGACTAAACTACAAAAGTATGTTGTAACTCATCCTCATCATTGGTGCATGGGCACCTTCAGAACTGATTTCCCTAGTAATGGTCAGCCAAATATTTTCTAATATCTGTCATTGTGAAGGCTGTGGCCCCAATTCACTTCTCAGTTACATCAACTCTGCGTGGATGTAATTACACTCATTAAAGAAGTGCTACTCCTGATTTACATAAAGGACAATCATCCTAAACAGTAGTTTTTCCCCAAGGAATAAATAAACACTGCTTTAAGCAGCTCCTACTCTGCAACTCCACTGCTGTTCTGCACATTGTATTTTCACACTTTTTTTTCCAATTTGAGATGCTCTAAAGCTTCAGAACTGTTTAATCAGTTTAAACTGATCTACAGCTCTAGGTTTTCTTTAAGTAGTCTACACTGATAGCACCCTTGGGATTAGCATACGGTTTTAAGAAAACGTTTTAAAGCCTGAGATCTACTAAAGCCACAGAGTCAACAGGAAGAGCTGTGCCCTGAAACTGGGTAATCGGAGAATTTATGGCAGGCAGAAGCTTTTCCACCCCACTGCCTGTGGGAGGAGTAAAGCTGTGCTCTGCAGACTCCCCCCTGAGCCCCCAAACAAGCCTCAGATACCTGTAATTGACCCCTGTGTGGCTTCAGGCTCTCTTTGACAGAAGTGTTCCCATGTTTCCCCACGACTTTTTTGTCCCATTCAAACATTGATTCTTTGCTTTCGTATGCTCTCAGCTGTGGGACATCTCTCTCACCAGCCCTCTATCTCTTCCCCATGGCATTGGCCACATGCAATTCTACTCCTGAAGTTTTGTAGAAATTTCTCAGTGTCCCTCCAAAGGTAATGCACTACTGTTGAAACAGGGACTTCAGCTCCATTTTGGAGGTGTCAAAGATGTTCCTGGATGCATCAGGCAGCACTTTGGCTTTCTCTAAGACTCCCGTGAGTGTTGTTTTCTGTCAAGAAGGAGCAGGTTCAGGATCTTTTGGCAGCATGTTTCAGAGTTTCAGTTTTTTCTGGGTGTAGGAGCACCATCCTGTATTACTAGACATGGCTGGAGGGGGCAGGCATGCTAACCTGTGCCTTGATCAAATCCAAATGAGCCCAGACACTTGCTGTGGAGACAGAAGAAAACCAGCTGTCTTTGCCCACCCTCCCTTTCCACTACAAGGTGTGACCAGCACCCTTGGTGGCACACTAGCATCGCACACTTGGAGTAAGTGATGCACAGAGAGCCTGGCAGAAGACATGAGCAGGCAGAGGGAAAGAGAAACATCCACAGCAGGGAAGGAGGGAGGGAGGGAGGGAGGGAGGGAGGGAGGGAGGGAGGGAGGGAGGGAGGGAGGGAGGAGGGAGGGAGGGAAGGGAGGGAGGGAGGGAGGGAAGGAGGAGGAAGGAAGGAAGGAAGGAAGGAAGGAAGGAAGGAAGGAAGGAAGGAAGGAAGGAAGGAAGGAAGGAAGGAAGGAAGGAAGGAAGGAAGGAAGGAAGGAAGGAAGGAAGGAAGGAAGGAAGGAAGGAAGGAAGGAAGGAAGGAAGGAAGGAAGGAAGGAAGGAAGGAAGGAAGGAAGGAAGGAAGGAAGGAAGGAAGGAAGGAAGGAAGGAAGGAAGGAAGGAAGGAAGGAAGGAAGGAAGGAAGGAAGGAAGGAAGGAAGGAAGGAAGGAAGGAAGGAAGGAAGGAAGGAAGGAAGGAAGGAAGGAAGGAAGGAAGGAAGGAAGGAAGGAAGGAAGGAAGGAAGGAAGGAAGGAAGGAAGGAAGGAAGGAAGGAAGGAAGGAAGGAAGGAAGGAAGGAAGGAAGGGTTGTCTCCCAGTCACTCACACTGTGAAGTTCTCCTCCATGAAGCAGCGGTTGCGGAGCAGCCCAGCCCACAGCTGCACGCCGATGATGCCGAAGATGAAGAAGACAAAGAAGCAGAGAAGAAGGACGTTCCCCAGCATGGGCAAGGTGTCCAGCAGCAGGTTCACAAGGATGCGCATGCCTGTAGGGGGAGAAGAGAACCAGCAGGAGCAAGTGTGGGACACAGGGATAGAGAGAGGGAGAGAGGAAGGGAAGGAGAAGGAAAGAAGTTTACAAGATATGCATAATAAAAGCAAAAAGCCCCATGAAAATAAAAGCATAGTGTCAGAAATTAACCACTGTCCAAACCCAGCCAGATTTATGGTTATTGCCCTTTCTTGTCCTACCCTCTACTGACAGGCAGCCCAGCAGAGCTGCTGTGATGCTGTGATGCCTTAACCTTAGGCCTCCATCTGCAGCAGAGAAGAAAAGAGAATGAGACTTTTGGTGCCATCAGCTATCTGACTGACATACCTCCCTCCCTTTTCCCTGCAGGACAACAGAGTGACAAAGGTCCCAAAGGGGCATGTCAGCTCAACAGCCCCATTACCCAATGGCTCCAACTGAAAGTCATCCTAGTACAGCAACTGAATCCTGCAGCTTGTGAGATCTGCATGGATAGACTAAGGCCAGCCTGCCAGTAGCATGAACCTTTTCAGAACATATAAACTGGCTTAGATAATTGGGGTTTTTTTCAGTGACAGTATCATCAAGAGACAGTCATGAAAACCACAATTTCCCCCCCTGGCTAGTCCTCATGCCCCAGTGGGGCTGGAGCACACAAGTAGCAGGCACAGCCCAAAAAGCTTCCAGCACAGAATCTCTGCCCAGTGCAAATGTTTTTAAAAATTTTTTTTTACTCTCTAATTACCTAATGAATTATTCTTGTGGTTTTATTTTCCCCTTGGCTCTTTAGCGCACAGCCACAAGTAGGGGTAAACATAGTCCATTTCTCCATGGAGCTAATGGCTTTTCCTCTGCTCTCCAGGGATGGTGAAAGCCTAGAAAATCTTCTGAGCATCACAGTACTGCCTTTATCCCTGTGCACACCTCACGAGGTTGTCTCTCCTTGTCTCCATGGAGGTCCCCCCTCAGATACCCAGAGAGTTCCTTCACTGAAGATGTTCCATGTAGGCCAGCAAATAATTAGCTAATTAGGTATTTATAACCAATTCATTGCTTTAGATGGCAGTGGAAGGGGAAAGAGGAGAGGAAGATAGGATTAGGATTCTCTGACAGCCCTTTGAGGCACAAGATAATCTCCCTTGTGTACCCAGCACCAAGTAATTACCACACAATACTATACATTATGCTCCGTGTCTGTTCCCCAGACTGCTTGCCCCACAGAGAGGGGAGGGAAGAGGCACCTGTGATGGAGCAGGCAGGCACGGAATTCACAAACACTGAAGGAAGAGGGAGAAGTGTGCCTGCTGTGGAACAGCAGACTGGTTTAGATTAGTAGAGAATGCTTTGGAGACAGAGCAGGGTGGAAGAGACAGGAGTGGTATTTACAGGTATGTGATGTGTAGGAAGGAGAAGATGCTCATTGGTGCCTCCATGGGATCATGAAGGATAAAGGATGATGTCACTAGCTCTAAGACCAGGCTGTGGAGCAGTAGTTAAGCCCTGCTGCCTGCCTGTCCTGCTGTGTCACCAGCCACCACATAAGGCAGCTTCTAGATGAGTACATCAGGGACACAGCTCCAGCCACACACTGGGGATCACAGCTGTGCCCTGAGTCACTGACAGCTCTCTGAGCTCTCAGCACACCAAGTCCGACAGCACAGCCACTGAGACCTGCTGGGCCCCAGAGAAATACTCTGGACAGCCCTGGGACTTCAAGACCGTGCACCCTCACTGTAGTGCTATGTGCTCCCAGCATTAATGCTGTGTCACAGGAGAAGCTCAGTAGTTCCCATAAATTGTCCTGGTCAGTACATTAGGGAGAGCCAAGTGACATGGTACCAGTAATGCTGCAAGAGGGGGTGGTGTTTTTCAGATCAGTTGACGCTAGCTCTATTTCAGAGCTGGGTAATGGAAGAGATGAGGCTGCCCTTACGTTGAAATGCAGAACAGACAAAACAGACATTCACACCAGAATTTTACAGACAGCATCCTTGTTGGGTCAGAATTTACAAAAATTTATTTTGTCTATGTTCCAAGAGAAAGCAAATGACGTTCAAAACTTGTCTTTTTCTTGGAAGCATCCTGCCTGCCCATACGTTCTCCATCCTGACTCTCAGAGGGATTATTGATGGTACAAGATTATGCTCTCCACAGCTCCAAGATCACAGCTATTGCCCCCATGTTAGGCACTATGGGGTACGTGGGGCCATGACCCAAGAACTGGCAGGTGGCCCCTGTGGCATCTTTTCCACATCACAAAGAATTTCAGCATTAACAGGTTCTAAGTCCAAATGAAACCAGTTTGGGGGTTTGTTTTTTTTTTTAATTTCACAGTTTGACAGATTAATCTTTCTCTTGCCATTGATGTTGACTATGGATATGAGACTGGCTCTTCAAAAGCAGTAATGCTGAATCTACACCCATCTAAACATTCAAACATCAGTTGCAATTGCAGGAGAAAGAGGGAGAAAGGCTGAATGGCCTAAGGCCAACAGGTGATGATTTACCAGAGAAGCTGGTGGCCACAATAATGAGGTCTCTAAAGCAACTGCCCAACAGTGGAAATGGGAAGTGCAGCTTTGGGAGTATTCTGTTTTGGGGAATTGGGATGCCTTCCTTTTCCAAAGGGCCATTGCTGGACAAGCTGCCATCCACTGCAACACCTGTGCATCTTGAATGACAAATTCTGAAAGGTGCTGGAAAGCCCCTTCACCAAAATCCTGCTGCTGCCTTCTTCCCACCTTCTGCTGCCTCCACCTGCTGTTCAGCCACTTTTCTCTTGCTCTGCCTACAACTCCTCTCTGCCTCTGTGCTGCTCCTCAGCTTCTGCGCACACCTTTCCTGGCCTCCCTCCCCACTGCTGCCTTTCCCCACATCCCCATTTCTCCTTTACCATTGGCAGAGCAGAAGCTGTGCTGGCTCACAGTAAGGAGGGGATATGAAAGGCACAGTGACCTTTTCTGAAGCAACCTTTGTAAAAAGGGGAACGCTGCTCAAGAAGAGAAAGGAAGAGAGGCTGGGCAGTCTGGAGGAAAAGTGAGGAGGGAGAGCATTGATGAAACAACATTCAGCAACCAAACAGCCTTCCAGGGCATCAAATATGAAAAGGTTTTGCTCTTCAAGGGAAATAAAAGCTAGAAATATTAAATATTCATAAGCACCAGGTGTGGGCTCGGAAAGATCTTCTCTCCACTCACTCTGACCGGGGGGAGGAAATGAAATGGCCTTGTCTGTGGGCATCCAAGGAGGGAAACAATGCTCACATAATGGTTTCCTGCTGCTCACCCATGGCCTTGAGCAAGGGGTAGAGAAGGGTGCTTGATGGTACCTCGAAGGCAGGGCTGCTTCTGGTAAGATATCCCGCAGGAGCAAAGCCACAGGTGTGTTCACCACTCAAACACAGCAGGAGATGGGGGAAAGTATGTACAGGGATAAGAAATGGTGGGAAGGCAAGAGAAGTGACCATCAGAAGGATGGTCACTTCTGAGCAGCCCTTCTTCACAGGGCTGAGCAAAGCCTCTGAACTCCCCCCGTGGTTCAGAAGTAAATCGTCTGTCTCAGCCTGGTGGCACCCAGAGGCCCTTCCTGACAAATTCAGCAGACACCACAATGACCCCAGCTCCCTCCCGACACTCGCCATCAACCCTGATTAGCCTGGCTATCGCAGCTAAGCGGACTCGTCTGCCGCGCCCGCCCCGGGGCACCGCGGCAGGGCAGGGCCGGGTCGGCCTGGGCTGGGCCGGGCCGGGCGAGCCCGCCACCGCCAGTGACAGCAGCCCTGTCACTTCGCCCTGTCCCCCCTGCCTCCTCCCGAGCGCCAGGAGAGCTGGGCTGATTCACTCCCTGGCACTAACCCCCCTGTGACACGAACGGGGACCGGCTGAGGAGGGGTGAGAAACCCTGTTCTTTCTCACCTCTGAGGCTTTCAGTCCGCCCCAGCTACGGCATGAGGGACAGAGCCAACACATGTGAAGTCAAAAGGAGATTTGAGGCCATCATTCCCTCGCCTGGGGTAAAGCAGTGGAGGAGAACATAATTCTCAGCTCCCATCTCATCTGCATCGTGGACCAAGCTACCACTTGTCGTTTCAACTGGAACAAAACCAAATCTCCTTCCCATCAGCACTTGTGACTGTAGCTGGCAGGACATTTTGCAGAATGCAGAAACTGAAGTGTCATTATGTCCCTCAGCCAGGCTGCTTGTCCAAGCGTGCCTTCTTTCCTTCCTCCCCTGCCCCAGGACACATGGCAGTCCATCCAGCTAGCATGGGGTTGGCAGCATTCTCCTGTGCGTGCTCCTTTATGGAAATTTTCAGAACCGAGGAACCATTCCAGCAGATAGATTGTGCAGCAAGTACACACAGAGAGACGTGCACCTTCTTCTTTTCTTTTAATTTTGCAGCCAACCCCTGTAGTTAAAACAATCTCAGTTTGTGTGCACAGTGCAAGCTCGTGCTCCAACTTGTGGCCATCCTCACTGATGTCCTGCTGACCTGAGGCTTAGCTGTCATTTCACACATTGCACTCAGCTCCAGCTTGGGCCAAACACTGCCAAGAGACACCAATCAGCTGTGGGTCCAACAGCAGACACACTGCCAAGCTGACCTATACTATAACCCACAGCTTTTCTTGCCATGCAGATCTTTTCTCTTTGATGCATTCCTTCTAACTGAGGCCTGTTCTGCAAACAACACATGCAAGCTAAAGGAGTTCAGCTGGAAGAGCCAGTGTGCAGCTCCAGATGCTTTGTCCTCAAGCTGCAAAGCCAGCCTCACTCACATTGCAAACCATCACTGCCTGTTTTGCACCAAGGCAAGAGAGAGAGCATGTCCAGATGGATGGCCAGACCCAAATTAAATCAGCTCTGGGGAAAGACTGGTCCAGTTGACAGACAGTATGAGGTACTGAGAGATCTTAAGCCAGTTCTGCTGCTAAGGAAAAACTGCCCCAGACACACTGGGCTCATTCAGAGAAAAGAAAAGTCTTCCCACCAATCTCTTTGTCAGGTTCTGGGTGCATTTGCAGGGTACATTTAGAGCTGGGGGTTTAACACTTGCAGATGGTCAGCATGATCCATAGCTCAGGAGCACTGCTCAGTTCCTCACCAAATCCCCACTCTTGCCTTACTGACAAGCAAAGCCTTTTAGCATCCCTGACTGGCTCAGGCATCTCATCCTACACAGCCTGTTGATGACATAACCTCAAATTATCTTTGTCACTCCCCAGTGTAACCACAGAAGAGATCAAAACATGACATTTGTAGCACTTATAAAGCTCAGCCAGTATGGAGAGCTGTTGTTCATTTTCTCAGTAGCACGGGCATACCAATCCTCATCTTCATACAATGACTTCCCTTAGAATACTCAAGTTTAAACACTAAGTGCCCCTAGTCCTTACCTTCAAGGTACTTCTCAGCTTAAGCCTGAGGTAGCCGAAAGAGAGACAAACTCCAGAAAAAACCTTTTTGGCCAGAGCTTCACCCTGCTGGAACAAAGCTTTCCAGACAAGGTTTAGAGTACAGTCATATAAGAGGAAAAAAATCTCTTTAAGCTTGCTCCAAGGCCCTAGAAACAATTCCCTTGGGATCCAGGGACTAACACAGACCTCACCTCTTTTCAGTCAGAGAGCAAGACACAGACCAGGTCAGGTCATGAAAAAGTAAAGAACAGAAGAAAAATGCATCACTTAAAACACTTCCCAACAGACATTCAGCTAAAACAACCACCAAAAAGAGAGCCAATGAAACCAGAGATAAGCTCTTTTCCTTGGAGGAGTAGAGGAGCAAATAAACACACAGGCACTGCAGCGCCCCAGAGCTCAGCAGGCTGCCAAAGGGGGCTCAGCTGGTGCTGCCAGGTGATGTGAAGAAGCAAGCTCAGAAGTGAAGCCTCCTAATTGCAGACCTGACCCCACAGCTGCAGTGGCTTCAAGAAAGAGAGCAGAGCAAAATCCAGAGCATTTACCTTGACACCTAAATACTGACATTTCTGAAGAGAGAGTGGCCACAGTCCAAGCTTTTCTGTCATCCAAAAAGGAGACACTAAGCTCTGCAGCAGGCTGCACCTCATGATGGATGCTGTAAGCCCAGATAAGGTTGACAGATAACAACCAAAAACTCCTCCTCCACAAGCAGTCACATTCCGGACATGCCACCTCAGCATGGTTGGTAGCCACATAATCTGTGACAGGAGCAGAAATGCATGCAGGCAAAGGTCCCAGTCAGTAGCCCCCTTCTTCTCTGTCCTGCCATTATCCCCCTGCAAGCTTTGGACTGTTAAGCAACCTTGTCTTGGAAAGTGATGACAGGTGTCAGATTATTTCTTAGAGAGGTGTCTCTCTGGGGGATTACTGTCATTCTGTTCTTTTTTGTAATACTGAACATCTAATAAGCAACACCTACTACCACCTGCTACAGCAGTTCATTCAGTGATCATCTCATTTTTTCCCCATTTATCACTGCAGTGATGACTGCATTCACTTTCAGTGAAGAGTCTATTAAAAACATACAGTGCCAGCTTTTCTTTCAGAATTGCAGGAGCCACCTAACACCAGGGACAAAAGTCAACTCCAGTGCTGTGGCTGCAAGCCACTTGCCTCCATCCTATAAATATCCTTAAGCTCTTTACACATCTCTAGTGCTAAGTGAGACAGAATAATGCAAAATATTATGTAAAACAGTATTAATGCAACTTCTGGGTAAGATTTAACAGGGCTAATTTCCTCTTGCTGTCACTAGCATGAATCACGTTTCTTTCTACTGCAGGCAATGACATGACGTTACGTGAAATGAGTGTGAACAGGAGAATCGGTCCCAAAATACACAAAGATAGAGAAATTTAAGGTTATGGTTGTAAATTGCCTTGCCCACACACACAAAGTTTAATTTGCATTAGTGTAATATGACAGTATCATTCACCCCATAATACACTGTCATTATTGCTCACATTTCCATGGTATCCATTGCTTGATAGGTCCCATGGGACAGATTTTGCAAAACAGCTCAGCTCCTATTTAGGCAGCAAAATACATGGCTGGGCTTTCGTGATTGCTGTGTACACTGGAGGCTGAGCTTGTTTGAACAGGCAGCAGAATTATCACAATGGGAGCTGTGAGGTACTAAGCATTTTTTAAAATTCTGGCTCTGCATGTTCCCCTACAGGAGAAGGGAGAAATAAAGATTCCATCAAAGGTTTCTATGACTGGTTTCTGTAATGTTTTGGCTTGGTTTTTTCCAGGCTTGCTTTACTAACACAAATTCTGAAGAGTTGTTACAGACTTTTGTGATTTTTATCATCAGTCTTTAGCTACATGGCAGAAACCTTCAGGTGGGAAATCTTGCTATGACTTGAAAACCTCAGATTACAGCCAAAAAAAAAAAAAAGGAGAGAAGTTTTTATTTCCCACTAGTATGGGTGGAAAAAAAAAAGATATGAACTCAGAGGTATAAAGGTCTGAAAGCCACAGGAAAAATAAATAATTATAATCTGTGATTGTTTTTCCTTTTTCAAATCTCATGGCTTTAAAGTCATCTGAAAAACCTACAAGCCCACAATTAGTGACTTTGGAATACTTGCTAATAATCCAGAAATGAAGTGGACTGGTTCAGAGAAGGAAATATTACTTTCTCCCATGATCTGTGACCACAAAAAATAGAAAATAATCAATGTATCATACAAAACAAAGCATTTCCAGGTCTCTGTTTCCTGCATTTCAGTGTTTCCCAGCTCCTTGCCATGATGCCACATTAACAAAGGAATATAATTTTCATTATGTTTTGGGGTTTTTCTCCAAAATTTACTTTGATTGCCCAGTTAAACACCTGGCAATACACTGCACACTTGTAATCTACATGAAAAACAGCACGGAGATCAGACAAGAAGTAAATATAACTGGAGCCTGTCTTCAGTGACTGAAGACTTAAAATTAAGTACAGGAAAAAATTGTTTACAGTGAGTTGTGAGGCACTGGAACATCCAGAGAAATTGTGGATGCCTCATCCTTGGAAGTGTTCACGGCCAGGCTGAATGGGGCTCTGAGGAGCCTGCTCTAGTGGAAGGTGTCCCTGATCTTTAAGGTCCCTTCCAACCCAAACCATTCCAGGCTTCTATGAGGGCTTCCTCCAGCATTGCAAAAGTGGGTTTGGTTACAGACCAGTTGGTTTGTTAAAAAGCTTCAGAGATGCATTGATTTGCAAACCCATCCAGCATATTTGTGAGTCTTTATACTGTCCTTGACTTTGTATCAGTTTTGATTTCCTCCCTGCCTCTTTGCATTATCCTACACACAGAGGTGCATCAGGCCTTCATGTGCTGTGCCTGGCAAACCCTACCACTTGCCTCCTGTGCATTTCTCTTTCCAGCTCCCCCTCCTTTTTCTCATCTCTCTTGATCTTCATTCTGCTCTGCTCCCCTTTACATGGTTTCCCTTTATCCTGAGTGTGTCCATCTAATTTAGGGCTTGACTTGATGAAGACACTTGATAAAGAGCTGCACATACAGGACAGTGCAGCTCAGAGTACAATTCCATCTCTGATATGTCCCCCACAGGAAGCTGGCAGCTTCACCTTTAAATACATTTCAGTCACACAGCCTGATCAGGGAATGAACAGGGCTTTGTGACCTCTTAACGTTTTCATATGGGTGCTGCCAGAGAACATCACTCCTGTGCCCTTACTAACCTGCTCAGGCTGTATGTGGATAAATCTGTATGTATACACATTAGCACGTGGTTGAGAGTGTGGTTTGTTTGTCACTGAGGTGTGATAATACGTATTTACAGAGCACCTCATACAACGAACTGTGAGTTGGGTACGTTAAAATACTTGGAAAAATCAACAGTATCTGAGTTTCAGCTATTGCTTCACAAATAAAGCTGAGAGGGGGGGATATTACTTCCAAAAGAGTCATTTGGAAGAGTACATTTTTGAAAGGGAATCAGTTTTGGAAGAGAAGAAGCAAGTCCTCTTGCAAAAACACTGAAGCATCTGAAGCAAAGACCCCATGGGGGGCACTTAGAAGAGGAATTTCATCATCCGTTTGCATTTCCAACTGCTAGGGCAGGACTGTGCCTGTCAAATGTGCTTGGTTTTTGTCTGATCTAGCTGTAAATGAGACTGTTTTACAGCCTCATATATCTCAGTCAGAAGCTCATTTCACACACGCTCATCAGTGAAATTAGTTCTTCAAAAACACATTTAGAGAAGTAAATGTCATCACTTTTCCCCCATGCCAAGTGTGGGGTTCGTAGCCAGCTTACTCTGTTTTAGGCACTGTTACAGTGCCAAGCACAGGTACTTCGGTGTGGAATACAGATTTAAAGCAGGCATATGCAGGTTAAACATCTGCTTTTCCCATTTCAGCACTCAGATGGTTCAGATTATATTTATTTTGGGGCTTTGGTCTAGTGAGATGAGTGCAGAGCTGGGAGTTAGGAGATGTCAGTTGTACTCCCGAATCTGCTGGCGACACTTACTGGGTCCCACTAACCTGGTGTGAAACATAAGAAAGACTAAAAATAACAAGCCATGGTTTATATCTTTGAGATCCATAGAGGAGAAGGAGAAAACTCCAGTCTATTTGGACCCATGGAGTTACTATAATTACAATCATTAAAAAAGAAAAATGGAACTAGATCAAGAGTTTTTATACACAGCACTTGTACTAGGAAAAAACCTGCTATTTGATTGAAATAAAAACACTGCAGTAGTCATTAAAACATTTAGCAAAAAGAAAAGGAGGACAAGAAGAGAGGAAAGCATTCTTATACTAGAATGGCATGATTAAGGATTTCTGATTTTTAGACTTTTTTGTCAGGACCCAGTGTAAGAAAAAACATTAAATTAAACAAACCTTCTAAAATTAGGCAGCATACAGCTGTACTAAAAAGGATGGGAAAAGATTAATTTTGTTCTGACGGAAAAAAACCACATTTAGAAAAAGCAGAACTTCCCACAAATCTGAAATTTTATTTCCTGCACACCAAATAATAAGCATATAATGTTATTTTTCTAATACCTACTACTCCATATAAATATTAGTGCACTTACAGACAGAGTATTAGCACATATGTGTACTTTCTACTCTGTAAAGTTGCTTTGCAACAGATTCTTTCACTTGCATACAGTGCACCCAGCTGAAGAAATCTACTTCCAAATGATGAATCAGCTACTAAATTGTAAGTGGAAACTGGAAGACATCACACATAATGCAGGGGTTCTTCTTTGCATAAGGCCAATGTGACAAGAAAGAGTAAAGTGAAGAAACATTTCCTTCTTAAATGTCAAAAAAACTTAATAAAAGAAGAGCAAGAAATTCAAATTATCAGAAATTATCACAGATTCACTGCTGGAAAGCAGGCAAAAATAAAACAAAACCAGCCTCTCTCCCCAAACCTTGTGCCTTGCCTTGAGAAGAAGCAACAAATAAAGAGCCAGCACAAAGAGCAATATTTCACCCAGCAACCTGTAACACAATCACAAGAGGATAACAATAAATGGATGTGGAATTTCACCCCAAGACAGGACACAGACATGGCCAGAGCAGAAGGCAGCTACCTCTGACAGAGACCTGGAGGGTATTTTTTTACTCTTTACACTGATTCAGTGACTTGCAGAGCTTGTCACACCAACTCATTGCCATGGAATTGAATCCCATGGCAATAGGACCAGACCAATCTCTGACTTTTCATTTCCTGCATTTTCAAACATGACCCCAAAAGCCAGAGTTCCTGGGGTTGTAGTCAGGAATGCAAGAATGAGAGGGAATGTTAATGAAGGTCTGGTACAAGACCAGGGTGCTTCATGTTTTCTCTAGCACGCTCCACAGATGGCAGGAGAATGGAGGAATGATCAGGCAGGGCAGAACCCCAGACTGCTTCAGACAGGAAACCTGAAATGGTCAGTAGCACATCCTGCTGAGAACTGCAAGAAATGCAGTCAATTGCTGATAACTGGTAGCTAAAGATCAGCTCTAACCCCAAAGGAGGTTTGAAATCCAGAAGTGTCTCCATGAGAGTTCTCACAGAATAGTTTGGTGTGGAAGGGACATTGAAGATCGTCTACTTCCAACCTCCCTGCCATGGACAAGAGCACCTTCCACCAGTCCAGTCCCCCAAAGCCCCATTCTAACTGACCTTGAACACTTCCAAGGATGGGAAAATCCCATTGGAAAATCCCATTTTGCTTTCTTTACTTGCACAGTGCCACTCCCTGTGGCAGCGAGTTTTACAGCCTAACTACAACTGGGTAGAAACTGGCATTCTCAATGGACATTTATCACCTTTTGGTTACACTGGTTGTCCCTTTCTTCTTCTGTCATGATTCAGAGAGGCTTTACATCCTTACATGCATCCTTTGTACCATAGATAATGAGTAAATAGAATTTGACAGCTCTTTGTGGGATATTGTTTCAAAGCCTCAGGAGTGTCACTGTGAGGAAGGGCTTTCAGTAGTTTCATGTTGCAGATAAGCACACATAAGCAGAATTTAGACACATCCAATTTGGGAATTTGGGCATTTAAGCTTCAGTCTTGCCCACCTGCTAAGAATATAAAATAAGTTTATTTAACTTTTTACTCTGCCATGTTGCTACTGTTTCCTTAGAAATTCCTTCTGAATTCCCTCTCTTCTAATTTTCTGTTATTGCCTTTTTTTTTTCTTCAGGTAGTATAAAATTTTTCTCAAACTTCTTCAGAAATTTCTCACATAAGTATGTGGACTTTTCAAATGCTGGCAGATCAGTAGAGTTCTTTGGGCACTAAATAATTTACCTGACAGATCACTTGAGCAGTCTTCCATTAGTGTTCTAATTAGTCAGGTTCCTAATCATTTTGTCAATTCTCCTGATAATAAAGTGCCATTATTCAGTCCACACAGCCAGACTCCCCTGTGGAAATCAGTTCCTACCTGGGTGTCCATGTGGGAGCCTTTGAAATGCCCAAGATGAGCACTGGGGCCCCCCAGCCCATCATAGCCTTTTGAACTTGGCTGAATATCTGCCTTGGGGATCAACCACCCCCCAGTCCTTGCCTCTCCCAGACATCTCACACTCACAGCCATGACCTCAATCTCCCTCTCCCTCCTGCTGTCCTATTTCCCACTTTGGTAGCACCTGCAACACCTCCCACTTGATAACATCAGTACATCTCACTAATAGACTTTCTTCTTGCTTCAGATTAGTAATGAAGAACTTTAAAAAGACATTTAAAAAGATTTGTGGCCAAAGGTCCCATTAATTATGTTTGTTGTAGCCCACTAGACACCTTCTTCTAATGCAGCTCATTCCCATTTATCACAAACCTTTGTTTACAACCTCTTTGCTAGTTTTCAGCCCTCAAGTCAATGCCTCCTCTCCCAGGGAATCCAGTTTCTTTCTTTTTTTTTTTGTTTTAATTAATGGCAGGATGTCTTTCTTCCAAAACACTCTCTGCATATTACCACAGATTTATGTAGCAAGAAAAATACATAAAGGTTTTACCACAGAGTGGAAATTAAAACAACATCAATTTCATACAGGTATAGTTCTATACTGATGAAAAGAGCAAACAGGCAGTGTCAGGGCAGGGACAGCCAGGAAAAATTCAATGGCATCTGCTCTGCAAAGGTCAGGAAAGATGATGGAAAACCTCTCTGGTGCTTCTGCATGGATGGAGCAGGTCAGTTTTGACGTGGCTCACACTGTTCCTCCCTGGAGCAGCTCTAATAAAGAGATAAACAGGACTAATAGAAAACCTTAAGTTTCTGCCAGGCAAGCTCTCTTCCTGACCACCTTTGTCCAGCAATTTAAAAGGCAGACACCTGTAAGAGTTAATTGGATGTCATTCCAGATGTTTCCATTTGCCTCCAAGGTTAAGTCTGCCCTGATAACAGGGATCAGTCTCTCCAAGCAGTCTTTGAGCACAAACTCATGGCACGCCTGATGAAGCAGGGAGGAAAGAAGGCTGCACATTGTGAGGATGGTGCTGCTCTCACATGGCTCCCCACATCTTCCTGGAAGGGGTGAGTCTGCCATGCACAGCCTCCGGGCCAACCCCTCACAGAAAGGTGATGCCTTAAATTTTAGCTTTCATGTTTTCTAGATTCTGTACTGCCTTAGTGTGTAACTCTTAGCTTCACATAAAGTGTTAGCAAGTTCTCTTCACAGGGCAGTTAGGCACAGCAGTCCTTTTCCAGCCTGAGAACCAGGGACACTGTTGCAGCTTCAGGCCCAAAAAGTGTAAACAGCAGCAAATCGAGGAGAGCAGTCTGGGAGGATGGAACTTCATGAGCTGAAGCTGTAATTGGACAATTAACCCCAATATGTAACTGGACCAAAACTTAGAGTATAAGTGTGAAACCTCATGACCAGGTGTCCATCTTGGGTGGAGCCACAGCCAGGCTCTTGGACTGCCCAAGGTGTATCCTTTGAAGGCCATTTAATAAATACCTGCTTTATTCCTTTAACTCTGTCTAGCCTCTGTTCTAGGTAGCCTCAGAAGGCATCAATGCTAGGACCAGGGCTGGTTCCCAGTCCTCTCCTCTCTGGAGAAGGGCCAGAGAGATGGAGACAGACTTGGGGGTTTGTTTCGCTGACCATGAATAGCCAAAAGCTTCTCCTGAACCTCATCTTTATCATTCCATGATGGACCTGTCACATTCCTGGCTGTTCTCTCAGTGCCCCAACCTGTGGCTCTTTTGTCTGGTTCCTTTCTGCCATGCTGAGTACACAGGACTGTGCCTCGGTTTCTCTTTTAAACCTTTCAGCACCTTCTGTTCAAGGCTATTGCTCAAGGATAAAAGTACATCCAGGAAGAGGGACAAGATCCTCTTACAGAAAGGCTTTGCATGAAGCTAGAGTTTCTGAAATCCACCTCCACAGCATGTTCAAGAAGTAGGTGACATCATGAAAATTACTTTGGCACAAGGGAAAACATATGATGCAGATTAGGAGGTCAACTGTGCAAACTTTCTCAGGTCTGGAAAAGAAAAAGGAGCATCTAAGTTTGAGAGAAGGATTAGGAGAGCTCTGGCAAGGTCTCAGCCACTGCCAACAGCCTGATCAGGGAGATTATGGAGAACAGCAAGGAGACTTCCTGCCATTCTGTAAGACTGAAAAACTTGCAGAAGAAATGCCTGAAGTCTCCCAGGGCTGACACATCTGGGCTTGGGCACACTCCTGGCAGCCCCAGACCTGGCTCATACACACACAGCAGCTCACAGAAGGGAGAGCTGGTGCAAAAGAGAGAATACAAAGCACAAGGTGAAGAGGGGGAAAAAAGAGTCGGTGCTACGTGCATGCCCCTAACCTGTAATGGCATGAAGATTTTTCAGATGAGAGGATCTGGAAGGTCTTGTGGAAGCCTGAGCCAACTAATTCTCCCTGATTCCTGAAGCTCATCCTTCTCCAGAGCTCACACACAGGCCTTTTTGAGGCTACAGACATCATTAAACCTGTGATATCTTTCAGTAAGAGAAAGAAAAACCCCTTCTCTTTATTGCACATTGTTCACCTTTGGTTCCTGAAGCTCCATCGGCATGGCCACGCACAAAGGATGGCCAGGGCAGGTACACTGGGAGACTGCTGTTTTCCTGCCCATCCAGCACCACCTCTGGGCCCTGTGATGAGGAAAAGCCTGCACACACCCCACAGAAGCCTCTATTCCCTTTGTACCTGCTGGGACACCAGCAGCACAGGCAGCCTTATGGATCATGTGCTCCCCAGGAGTGGAGCTGGGAGGGGTGGGAGGGGAGCACGACTTACTGGGCACGCGGTTGATCGCCTTCAGGGGCCTCAGGACACGGACAGTACGGATTGCAGACAGGTTAATGTTCTGGAGATCCAGGGAATACTCCACCATCCTGCAGCAGGGGAAAGAGAGGGAGACGAGAGGAGAAAAAAGAGAGAAAAAGAAGGTTTAAAAGAATCCAGAATTTTGGCTTGAGCCATGGGTTTATCATTTCTTCATTGAAGAGCTTCTGGAAGTTATGGGTATGAAGCCTGAGCTTCATCCTGGCATTTCTGGCTAGAGTACACGTATGGGGTGGCCCCTGCATACAAAGCCAGCAGGACAGGAGCCACGTGGCCAGTTTTGTTGGGAGTTACCTGCAGCACAGCAGGGTGCGCCCTGTGTTCCCCTCATCTCCCACGGCAGGGTGTGTCTTGGGAGGCAGCTTCAGCTAAACCTGCTTTATCTCACACAGAAATAAACCCTCTCACTTAAAGCACTAACTGCTTTCACTACGTGGAAAGGCTTCCCCCATGGCTGTGAATCACTCCTTTTTGACACCAACCAAAAGGAGAAAAGCCTAATTTTAGGACATATGCTAGACCTTAGCTCTCCTAACCCAACAACATGTGCTGTAAATAACCTCAAAGTGCAAATAGGTGTGACTCATGCATTGGCTTTGCTGCAAGAGCAGCAGGTGCAGGTGACAGAAAGTGACCTGGCCCAGCAATCCTTAGCCCAGTGTTCTCTCCTTGCCCAGTATGGCAAATGTCCTGTCTCTTTAAAAGCACAGTAGGAAATCATTATAATGATAATTTGATAATTATAATGATACAATGATAATCCTGTCCAGAAATCTCCACCTGAGGATCTCAAATCATCTTTCATGAAGAAGTTTTCATGAACAGACATGCATGAGGCCTTCAGGAAGACATGGGCTGTTGTCACCAGCTTCCCTTGGCTAACTCTGGTCTGCACATGGGATCAAGAGCATGACAACGTTGGCAGCTGAAATAGCAGCAGAGTCAGGACAGGAACTGCTTCTACTGAATCTCTTCTCAGACATGAATAATGAAACTACAAAAAGTTCCCTTTTCTCTGGCCTTTTAATAGGACTCAGGAGACAGGAAGGGACTGGGGGGACAGCCTTTTGTTACTGCACCCTTTCTCAGAACAAAAACATAATATAGAAAGACCCACAAGTCAACCAAAAGTTTACCCAAGTCCCCCTGACCAGAAATCACTGAGAATTAAATGAGAGCTTAAGTGAGACGCTGAGAGGGGAATGGGGTACAGCAGTCTATAAAAAATAATAAGGGAGAGGCATTGAGTGAAATGGAACAGTGGACTGATCCTTCTATAGATTACCCTCCATTCAAGAGGACCTTGAAGAGCTAATGCCTGGTTATCTGTCTACACCTTTCACAAAGGGGACTTGTCAGAGTGATAGATTTTCAAACATGATGGGGTAAACCTGTCGAAGTGTTGTGATTATCCTCTCTCATGCTCTCTTTCTTTCTCTCCCTCATTCCTTACAGTCTGTTCTCTCCTGCACTTTTAGGGTAATTGCATGAAATAATTTTTCCTCTGAAATGCAGTGGCATTCATTTACCTCCCTGGAGCTGTCAGTTCTACATATACCAAGTGCAGAAGAAGAGACAAGGAATTTCATGCAGATAATCAAAATATTCCCACGCCCAAATAAAGCCCCGACCCCAAGCCAAGCAGAAATGTTCAACCAGCCTACAGAAAGAATTAGTGATAGACAGAGGCTTGGGATGCAGTCAGATGAAATTGGAAGCAGGTATGAAAGCAGGAGGAACACACAGAGATAAAAACACATGGAGATGACTCCAGGACAGCCCTGTGTGGTGCAAAGGCACACAGTGAAAGAGCCTTGAGTAAGCACTGACCAACCTTGCTCCAAATAAAGCAAGACTGTCTCATCAGCATGTTGTTGCTTCAGAATTAGACAGACCTGCTGAAACTTTAGAATTACAGTTACATTGCTCCCAGGCCATGAGCTAGCAGCTCTTCACAGAGAGCTGACACACAGAAGCAGCTTCCTGACTGATGGAGCCCCCATGCTGCAGTCTGTTGTGGGGGTATGTATATGCACAGAAACATAAAGCCCTCAAGCTTGATGAAGTCCCACTGAAATTCCTTTCCTCTCCCCTAAAAACACTTATCTCCTAAGAGAACTGGGTTGCCTCTGAGGGGAAAAAAAATTTAAATAAAATTTTGAGCAGAAGCAGAACAACCCAAAACAACAGTCAAATGCCAAGTAAGCTGTTGGCCCAAAATACATCTAATTTCAGAAATTATTTTTTTCTGAACTGGGAGGAGCAAAATGAGAAGTCCTGAGTAATACTCAGAGAAACCAAGCACAGGGAAAAAGCACAGGGCTAGGAGGAAATGGAGGTGACATCTTCTCTTAGCCTTAACCATGCAAAATTAATTTTAAAATGTTTTCAAACCATTTGGGTTTTGTCCTCTTGTGGCTACAGCATGTGAGTAACCTTAACCCAGTGAACATCACTGCCTTCTCCTAGCTGGAATGAGTTTGCCAGCTATATAGTACAGTTCCTGTGTCACTAGAAAATTATCACTCATCCAAGTAGTGACCGTGGGTCCTTTCAGCACAAGACAAATGCTGCCTTAACTCAACCCTGTGGTTCAGACAGCAGCAAGCCAGCCTCCTGCAGCCCTCAGTGGCCAGAGTCACAGATTTACTGCCATTATGTTCCAGTGTAGCCAGATAAAAAAGCTGAACAGACAATCACACTGCCAGAGAAAACAGCAGGCTGTTCCCAAGGATGGGTTAGAAAAGGGCAAAAGCTGAATCTTTTAAAGAGCAACTGTAACAAAAATGAACTCAGCCCTAGGAGGCTCCAGCTCTATTAACAGACCCCTTCTGACTACAGTTCTTCCTGAGGCCTCCCGGTCTTGGCTGTAATAGCACAGAAATCCAGGATGCTTAAATCCCTGCAGATGAGATATGACTATTGTAGTCATGCAGATTGTATCCAAACAACTCTGATACAATTCCAGTCTAATTTTGCATTAGGGCTGCTCATTTTGACCTTTTCATTTCTAGTGATGACTTCAGTATCAGCTTATGTTCACTCCTCTCTTTGTGCAATGGTTGCATGCCCACACAATGCAGGTGACCAAGGTGCAGTGAAACTCCAATGTTAACCAAAAACCCACCCATCTCCTGTGTAGGTAAAACTGATAAAATCCAAATGTTGCCTCCATTCTCTAATGAAATGGGATCTCTATAAGTGACTCTGCTGGAGTCTCCAGGCATCTGCAGCATTTCAGGGGGTGCTAGCCCAGCTCTTTTTGTTATTATCACTCCCCAGCCAGCCCTGCTCCCCACAGCCTGGAAACCCTGGACCCTCAACCCCCTCTAGGTGTGGGCTGAGCCCCATCTCCCAATGCCATACATGGGGGTGACATCATGTTGACAGAGAGTCAAAGGGACTCATTGCAAGAAGTGATCAGTTAGAAGCTGCCAGCAGGTTTTTTTCAGGAGGTTCACATTTCCTGTGTCTAGAGACCTTGTGGTGGTGGGTCAGGGGTACTGTGCTTGTTTGGACTCTTGTTAAGCTGGGTTTTGGATCCTTATCCCATCAGCAACCTGCAGAAGCCTGCGTTTGCTGGGTGTTTGTAAACCAAGGTAAGGTTACAGCCAGTACAAAATGGTTGAACACCAGGAGACTCCCAGGCTCCTTGTTCTTGCTTTGTAGCAGCTTAGTGCCATGAATGAGGGTAGCCCCCATTACCTGACTACCCTTCATCTTGTTCTCCTCTCTTTCTTGGCTGCTTAAGGCATGTCTTGTTAGTAAACACCATAAATTCTTTAAGGTTTGGGGGCAGTCAGACAGAGTCTAGGATGTGGGAAGGGGAGGAAAGGAAAAAAAAAAGACTGCGCTGGGTGTGACCCTTCCCCTTTAGGTGATATGCATCTCTTCCGAGGGAAACAGCAGCTCATTTCTGGCATCACTAAACTATTTTCTGGCCTCTTGTGTGAATGGATGAGTAGAAGGACAGGTTCAGAAGCTTAAGCTATGCTAAATAAGACAAACTTCTCATCTGTGATGGAATTTGAGCGCTGAGCTGTCATGATAATTGAATATTTACAGTAATTTTTCTTCCCTTGCTAGAGGTTTTCTTTTTCAAAACCTTCCACATGAAACTCACTGGAAGGAGAGGGGATTGGCACAGGCAGTGTCCTCACACCACACAGCTCAAGACTGATCCATGTTGGGAACATTATCGGGGTGGGGAAAGGGACAGGGGCACTGCCTGCATGCATGGGGTTCATCCTGCAGAAGCAGAGGGATGCCTGGCAGGGAACACCTCTCTGCTTGAGCTCTGCCTCCCTCCCCCCTCTCAAGGCATCCCACCTGCTCCCTGCCTCCTTACATCCCTCTGACACACGCCTGCCTGCAACATTTCCACCTCTCATTTCAACCTTTCTTCTTCATTCCCACTTTTTCCATTTGCCCCTTGACTTTCCTTTGTGTTTTCCCATTTAGGTAAATCTGCTCAGCTGAAAACACAAAGGACCTGGAGTTAAACACAGGAATTGCAGGGAACAAGTGAGCAATTTGTTAGCAGCTGCCCCTGTCCAGAACGTGGCTGGTGTTGTGTCCCCTGTCCCGTGTCACGGCACTGGAGCAGACAGCGAGTGCATGGGGACAGGGGGGCACAGAAACCTCCAATGCCCATGAGGCCTCAACAACACCAGAAGAGCTTCATCAGCTCCAGCCTGGCATTCCTTTGGTACTGTGCACCTGTGGGCTCCAGAGTGGCCTTGGATCTGCCTTGGCACTCGGCAGGAGCAGCACTCGCTGTCCAAGAGCAGAAATGCCTGGCCAGCGTGGCTCTGTGCCAGGCACAGGGGAGCAGACTGACCAGCAGGAGGGAGAATAAAGCTAAGGCTCTCTGAAATAGACATAGTGACAGTACAAAAGCCATGTAAGGAGTCCAGAAAATTCAGACTTCATTTGCTGCACGTGTGACCTGAGATAATACACTCATGCAATGCCTGGCTAGCTGCTACCTAGCAGTTACATTCAATGAAATCCATTAGTAAAGCAGTTCAAACATTACCATTTACCTCTTCATATTTACATCTCCTTATACCTTTATTAAATACTTAATAACTTTCCTAGTCTTGGCTTCTGAACTTCTATTTGCTGAAAATTAGCAGCCAAAAAATGGCATTTAAAACCTATTCTGAAATCATTCATGAAAAATACCGAGGCAGTATTTTTCTTATGACACAAAGCCAATATGTTTTTGTCAAATTCAAAAGCTGCCTAATTCCCCTTCTCTGATAGGAGTTTTCAATTGAAATCTAATTAACAACAGACTAATCAATTCATATTTTTTGTCAAATAAATTTAGGTTTGGCACTGAAGCAAAAAACTTCATGGCTGTGACTTTCCAGCTGTAATTTCAGACTTGCTATGGGTCTCTGTGGGAAATGAAGCTTTTTCTGCCTGTGGACTTCCATTTGATCCCTACATCTATGAGCACCTGATATGACCAGATCAGAAGAGTTTGATCGGTCTCTGCTCTGAATTCCTTCAGCTTCTCAGCTATGTGAGGGCTCAAAGATTGGTGGGTGCCTATACCATGGCTAGATGGGATTTAATCAATGTCTTCTGTGTACAAGAATATGTCTTTCTGTTCTTGGTTCCTTGATCTGGATATCACATTTTGCAAACTGGATTTTCTACCACTTTGAAGATCTAGAACATAGGAGTCCATAGGAAGACCATCAGTTTTCCCTGACTGAAATTTTATTCAGATATCTATGCCAAAGGTGGGAGCTGACATCTCTCCATTTACCAAAATGTCTAGCCCCTGATGCATGAGCTCAAATCTTCCACCTGAAGTTTGTGGGGTGGTGGGAGACTGATTTACCCCTAAATTCTTCCATTTCAGTCATACATACCGGGACGAGAAGGTGATCTCACTGCCTCTGCTCTGGCTTCAAAGACTGTGGCTACAATACAAAAAAGGAGCAAACTGGAATTTGCACTGGACAATGAACTCCAGTGGTCCCATATCTCCCCTCTTAGATTATTGATCCACCCTAGGGAAAAGAAAGTAAAAAATGGCATGTGCATCACTAAATCCACACAGCCCTGGTCCTCTGTGGCCAGAGGTGTAGCCATGGGCAGGGAGTGTGGAGAGCAGGGCTGGCCAGGCTACCCCAGAGATTCCATCAGCTGAATCTGTGCTGTGGAAAGGGAAGGCAGGCAGTAAAATCCACTAACTGGGGTCCACAACTGCCTGGGAAGTGGGGACCCCCAGCACTGGAGTAACAGCAATGAGGCAAGAGGAACTGTACACAGAAAGGCAGGAAAAAGAGCACACAGATAAAGGTCTAGAGCATGGGGCACATGGGGCATTCAAGATTGCTCCTGTCATCCCTTGCAAAGGCTGGACATGCCTGAGCTTGTACACAAAGAGAGCTGCAAGATTAATCCAATCTCTTGTAAATCCATCTGGACACATTAGAAGCAGGGCCAGGAGATTTTGATGAGGCCTGACCAGACACTGGGCAAGAGTGAAGGGCTACTGCTTCCACTCAGAGTCTGCAGCCACAGGATGCACACAGACCAGCAGATGCACACATGCTACTTGCCAGACCAGCGGGGCTCCCAGCCAGGACCTATTTTTTAAGCTTTCTGCCCCATGCCTCCACCATTTTGCTCTATAGCTGGAGCCACATCCTTATTTTCCCCAAAGGTCCAGCAGGCGGTGGTAAAAGTTAAAGACTGTTTCATTATTTGGACCTGATCTTCTGCTGTATGGACATTGAGGTGCAGGAGGCATAGGGCTGCCAGGCAGATCCCAGCACCAGTATCAGCTCTCTTGGGATAGATAGGTATATCTATATAGATATAGATACCTCTAGAACAAACTGTGCATTTGCACCCATTTTGCACAGTTTGGTGCCTCTGGGGCCAGGTTTCAACATGCACCCTAAACAGATGATCCAAAATCCTTTCAACATCTACCACAGAAAAAGTGGAATAACACAGTAGGCCTCCAAATTGCTCTGCAAACCACAGTGTACTAAGCTAAGTAGTTCTGCTTATCTCTTTTAAATTTAGAGCTCATTATGCTGGAAAAAGACAACTCTCTGCTGACATGAAAACTGAAACACAGAAGGAAAAAAAGCCTTGCTAGTAAAACAAGAAATGCAAAAATTACACTCTTTTTTCCTCATTTACAAAATATAATAATAAAGAGTCTATAATTCTGTTAGCAAAAAGACATTTCCTCAGGGAGTTATAGATCAATTAGTAATTATACAGTCAGCTCCTGAGCTGTGATGCTTTGTATTCTTAAAAAAATAACCTGCAACTCTTCCCCTCTCCAGTACAAAATATTTTTTTACTTTTTTTTTTTTATATTGCTGTGCAAGCAAAAGCCGCTGAAAGCTTCCAGAGCCTGTGAGACTGGTCCCTTGCTGCCTGGAATGTGATTATTTCACACCCTGGAACACTCAGATTTCTCTCCAAACTGTGTACTAAGAGAAAATGTCAGAGTTTCTTAATAGTTTCAGAGACATGATACGAAAAGACATAAGCAGGTTTTCACACTGTGATAAGAAAGCCAGAAGGACTCGGCAAGCTCAGATGACTGAATGCGAGCGATGGGGCCTCACTTCTAAAAACCAAGAGTCAGAACACAGGCTGAGCGCTGTATTTCACTGCTTAGGGGGAAAAAAAAGGAAAATAAAAAAGAATGCCTGCATTTTGGTCCTATAAGCCAGCTGGTTTTACCTTTTTGGGAGCTTTGTGTTTTGTTTTTCTAAAGAAACCTAACATTCACATGGTAGGGAATTAGCTTTCAGAAAGGCAAAAAATCAGAGGCAATAATTGAGAACTACCCGTTACGCAGGCAGGGTAGAGCTGCCTCCTTGTTTTGATTCTTCTCTGGTGTGATTCATTTCGTTTTGATGACTGCTTTCATTTCAATATGTTGCACATCTAGGGATAGCTTTACTGGGAGAAAGCAAATGAAATAATTAGTATCATTAAGGAGGGAAAAGCGAGTGCATGTTTGAGGGGAGGGCTGTGCTGCTGCTATTTCTACCTTTGGTTAAGATGCTATTTAGCCTGCTGCTTGCTGGTTTCCATCTTTTTCTGATCACTACTTGAAACACCTAATTGCTATATTTATTACAGTTTTCTTTGACTTGCCATAATTTTATAGAGACTTCTATTTGGCATCGAACATTAGCTAACTAGGATTTTCTGAGCATTCTGCTGTTTACCCTGCTGCTAATAAGTATTTAATGATCTGAGATTTTAAAGTCATAACTATGCAAATTCTGGCCAGGTCCCTGAAGGACTGCAGTTAATTAAAAGCAAAGAAAAAGCAGAAACTGGCAACACTTCTCCATCTTGTGAGATTAAGGCTAGTTGGTGTGTTTCAGGTTAAGAGGCGTCTTCCCAGTGTGGAAGGGCACCACACAGTGATGGATTTGTTTCCTGGAAACAGGTGGGCATTTGAGAATGGAGGGTTGGTATCTCACATCCTTCAGAGAGCTGCCAGTTCCCTTTCCTAGGCTGAAATTTAGAGGGATGAACTTGGGGCCATAAGTGCTTTCCATGTAAGGAGAAAGTTGATGTTCACAGTGATGCTGCACATGTCTGAAAAGAGCTTGGATGGATGGATTTGGGAGGCATCATCCCTCCAGGTTTTTGGAAAGGAGGCCATATCTAGGGAATTATGGGGAACAGAACTCAAGGACAGTAGAGAACTGTCAGAAAGAAAACATAGAAGTAATATCTCTGTTAATAGAAATACTTTCCAGACTCCCAGTGTGGAAGCTGCATAAAGCACTCCTGAAGAAGCAACTAGCCGAAATGGACAGGGAGTGAGAAGAAGTGTTCTGCTCAGCTTAAGGGGCTGCCAGGCTTGCCTGAAAAGGGATCTTCAGCTGTGCAAAACCCTCTCCCCAAATGCTGCATAACTACTCAGAAAGGAAAGGTGCTTTGGAAAAGAAATAGAGCTCCAGGAGAGCTGTGCTGCCATACTATAGGTGAAATTAAAAATCAAATTTAGGAAGGCAGTCAGACTTTAAGGACAGTATTTACTCATGATGGTATGTTTTGAAACTAATTGTTTTTCTTATCATGAGAGATATACCACATATTATAGGCTTGGATTTATGAACCTTTCTGAAGGAATTGGACAAGAAATATTCAGCTGAACTCATTAGTGGCACATTCTAGCCAACAGGCAAAAAGGTGAAGGAGGAATCTGATGACAAAGTGCTGGCTTGGCCAGCCACCTAGAGCATGAGACTGGCAGAGAACTGGGCTAATCCTGTGCAGAAATATTAACCAGCATTTAATTAGAAGAAAAATTATGTTTTAGAGAACTGAAAGACCAGTCAGAAGATTAAATAAAAGGCCAAAGGGGAAAGTGATAAAACTAGGAAAAGAGTTAATTCTCACAGAACCTACATGTCAAGAACAAAACTAATCAAGGCACTAAAAGATGTAAAGAGGAGAAAAATAGTGTTGCCTATATACCAGTGCCAGGGGCCTGAGTAATAAAGAGAATAAGAATTGTTCATTTTATGAGCAGAATGCCTAAATGGCATTAGGAAGGCCTGGTGGGAAAATCTGCATGAAAAGAATATTAAAATCAAGGATTTTAACCTAGTCAGGAGGCTCAAGTGGACAGAAAGAGGGGGAGTAACACACTCTGTCAGAAATGGCATTTTCTAGTACACAGTCAGTGACAAAATACTTATGGATTAATTTTCTGCCATACAGAGAATTCCTCCTGGCTAGAGAAATGGGCTGACAAGAGCCTCATGAAATTCAACAGATGAATGCAAGGTCCTGCATTTGGGCTGGACTGATGGACAGTGGTGCTGCTGCAAAGGAGCTGCCAGTCCTGGGGGACAGGTCCACACAGGGAAGGACAATGACACACCAAGCTGCACCAGTCAGATTGCAGCAGGTAGATGAGGGAGGGATTATGCCCCTTACTTTGCACTCAGTAGACCATGTCTCAAATACCACATTCACTTTTGGCCCTCCAATAAAAGAAGGTGTTGATAAATTGAAGCAAGTTCAATGGAGGCTCACCAAGGTGCTCAGGCTTGGAGCATTTGTGCTGTAAGGAGAGGAGATGAGTTTGGTGGGACCTAACAGCAGTTCCTTGGTACCTACAAGGCAGTGGGATTTAAGCCAGAATCTTCACAATACCACATGGCAGGAGAACAAGACACAACAAATATAAATACAAAGAGGAAAGGGAGGTTCAGACTAGTTACAGAGACACATCAGCAGTGAGGCTGGGATGGTGAGAGATGGTGCCATCTCCATCCGTGGTGGTTGTCAAGACTTGACTGGACAACTCTAACTTGAGTTTGCTGTTGACCCTCCTTTAAATGAGATTGGAGTGGAGACCCTACAAGGCCCTTTCCAGCCTTGATTGCCTATGATCCTGTGGATGTGATTAGGTATGTCCAGATCACACCAGAATACAGGCTGACTAGCTCTCTTGATAAAAGCACTCTCCCAATTCACCTCTAAGAATTAAATTTGGGCAATGCATTGGGGGTACCTAAATCTCCTTGGAAGTTGGCAGCCTTGGAAATCACAGGAAATTCAAGAATGGAAGACAGATTTTCTATCAAGTTCTTAAAAAAAAAATTATAGAACTTGATTGCATCTGTTATGTCCAAGTCATGTAAGGTCACCAACAGTACCAGGTACATCTGGTGGATTTGAGAGGCCATATTCATGAATTTGAAAGCACACAGAAACAGCCATAGAATCATAAAATCATTTAGATTGGAAAACGCCTTTAAGATCATTGAGTCCAATTCAACCTAGCCAAGTCTACCACTAAACCCTGTCCTTAAGCACCAGTCACATCTACTTGTCTTTTAAAAGTGCCAAACTAGTCAGACTTCAATTCATGAGCTGTGGAGTACAGTCAAGTGGCGTTTAGGAATATTTATCAAGTATCCAAGAACCTTCAGGAGAGACAAGAAGGGTGATCAGGCTAAGAAGATAGTACAACATGAGTGAAAGCAAAAGCAGCAATGTAATAGAAGGAAAGGGAGAGGTGATACTCATGAATATAAATTAGGAGATAGACTTGTAGAAAATTTGTAAGAGAACTGAAAGAGCACATAAAATGGTATAAGTTTTAGAACAAGAAAACAGAATTGTCACTAACAGCGTAAAAAAGGCAGAAAACATCAGTTAAAATAAAAGTCCTCTGGGGAAGGTCAGATGATGTAAGTGCACCATTGATCATAATGAGCTAATTTCAGCTCCAGCTGTGATCAAGTATTTCAGGCTGTGTCTAAATAGGGATTTTCTAAGATAAGCAAGTCTGGACAATTTGTATGCAAGAGTTTTAAAAGAGACGGCCAGAAAAGATCTGGACCAGTACTGATAATTTTTGATTAGACTCAGAAAACTGGGAAGGCATCCAAGGGTCAAAGGAATTCTGATGTTGTGCCAGTACACAGTGATCTCAGTGATAGGACTGGTGCTGGTGACAGTACAGTGATGAAATTGTCAATATGCATCTTGGATAGATTATGGATTAAAAGTGGATAACAAAATTAACCATACCCAATACAAGTGTAAGGCAAAATAGACATCATCAAACTAATGTGTTATAATCTCTTATGAGATTACAAGTCTGGTTCACACAAGTAATTAGGTTGATATGGCTGGAATGATATGTAATCATCATGACATACATTAGCTGGAGAAAAACCGTCTAAGTAATAAACCTCACATGCAACACTAAATGGGGATTCATTTGTGAGCAGATGTACTTCTGTAATGCACAATTCTTGCCACTCTGTTCTTTATTTATTTATCACAACCTGACAGAAAACTAAAAAAAGTCCCTTATGGATTTTGCAGTTGAGGCGTATTTTTGGGAGAACAGAAAAGAAATGAAGATGACAAGTCAGGGATAGAACAGCATGAACTGCTTTGGAAATGCAAATAATATGTATTCCAGTATTCCAGTTTGAAAAAAATGGAACTAACATACATCTGTGAACAAAGTTTACTGTTCCTACTAATAGGAAGGGGTTTTCTCTCTTCAGAAGAGGAGATAGGGAAAAAAACCCCAACCAATCAAGCCTGGAGACCATGAAGAAAGCAGCTGAATGAATTGATTGTGAGGTGCTGTGATTGAATGGACAGGCTACTGCAATACTTGGCTATAGGAAATGGGAAATTTCAGGCAGGAATAGTAAGACAATATTACAGCCAATGGCACCGAAACAGACTGAAGCACTGACAGAAGAATGCTCTTATTGTGAAATGCACCACTTTTAAAAACTGTTTAAGAGCATTCCAAGAATATCTCAAAATGCCAAAATATCAAAAATGCCATTCTTCACACCAAAAGTAAGGACAAGAGGAATTTGACCACAGTTTGAGATCTGCATGGCACGCTCCACTGTGATAATGGAGAGAGGTAAAGACAGCATTCTGTGAAAGACAGACCCACTCCTCAGTCAATGGAATTCAAGCAACAAGTAGTTGAAGATTTTGAGCATATTTCTGGGGACACACGTGTAATCACAATCAAACACTGACCCCCACCCCTCATAGTGAAGTCCTCTGCCCCTTAATATACCTAACATGTTTCAGGGATGCCACAGAAGAGGGCAAGGAGAGACAGAATTCCCACCACAGATGGTTAATTACAGCATTTGGATCATGAGAGGCAGAACAACCTCTCCCTACATGGAATTTATGCCCCCAAGGTCAGGGAGACCCTCAGGTCAGATGTA
This sequence comes from Molothrus ater, assembly GCF_012460135.2. Lineage (NCBI taxonomy): Eukaryota > Metazoa > Chordata > Aves > Passeriformes > Icteridae > Molothrus > Molothrus ater. The sequence goes on from NC_050482.2 coordinate 49,888,938, forward strand.
TAAAGGGATGGTATCTCCTTTCCAAGAGGGACAGTGGCATCATCTCCAGCCACACGTGAATGCAACTGTTTCACAGAACAGAGTGAGCAGGGGCAATTGCTCACTCTTGCACTGCTAGAGAACTGCCTGGCTTGATGAGCATGAGCCCAGAAACAAGTGACTCTTCCCCTAAATTCACACACATACAAACTCTGGCTGACATTTCCCATCTGATTAGCTTTCTCATGATCTCAACTTTCAAACCACCATAGGCTCTCAACTTGAGGTAGCTGCCCTCTGAGGCTGCCTGAGTTCAAGCTCTCCAAACACACCCATCACTGTGGGAACCAAATGACGCCAGACAGGACCTGATCACGCAGGGAAGGGAAGAGGGACTCCCACCAGGACAGCTGGTGGTGACGAGCACAGTCTGCCTGAAACGTCTGGGAGCCTGCAACCTCCTGTCACCAGCAAGCAGTTGGGAATGGGAACATCAACAAGCTGAATCTGCAGCCCTGGTTGTTTGTGCACACAAGGGGCATTGGCACTCTTCAAACCAAATTGCTTCATTTGATTTTTGGAGGTCTGAGGGGAACATTGTGGGAGAACATTGACTTATAACTGTTGTTTTGGGTTTTTTCCTAACCCTTTCAGAAAAAAAACCAAAAAACATTTTGAAGGTGGTTAGGGGAGGGAGTGTTTGAGAGGGGAGAAAATTCTGGTGATGTCAGCTCCTATTGCCATGGAAACTGAACATTTTTAGTGACAATGGAGTCTTCCTCCTTGAGCTGCTGGGTTGCAGGGGCAAGCAGGGCAAGGGCACGCGAGGGAATTCAGCTAACTAAAACTATAGCTTCTGGCTTTCCAAGGAAGTGAGGAAATGATTGCCTGATTACATGGTTTATGTAACGAGAGCACTGTCTGGGGCCATAGCAGCAAACACTCATTATGCTCTTTCATAAAACGTGCTGCTGTGCAGTGAACCAGGTGAAGACATCTCAGCTGCCCAGGAATGCCCCCCGAATGGGCCCTGCCTGCACCTCACTTTTCCATGCTACAGTCTGTTCTCTGCAAACTTTGCTGCCTTGCTGGTGTTTATTTGGAGAGGGAGAAGGGAGGAGAAAGGGCCAGGAGGTACAATCCATATTCTTGAAACTGAGAGAAGCTGCATGGACTCCAGGCTGGGCATTGCTCCCCAACATCAGGGATGTTTCCTTAGGAGCCAAGTTTATAACTTCCCTTACAGAAAAGAAGAATCCAGGATGATGAAAAGGAGAGGGCTCTTAGAGAAAACTGATTAGCCTCTGATCAGGATCTAGCTCCCTGGCATGGAGACAATGTGCAAGACCTAATGCTAGGTGTCCTCCCTAAGTCAATGCTAAGGCAGCATCTGGACAGCATGGCTTCAGTAAGCTGAAGCCATGATCCAGGTGTGGAATCAATAAGGATAAAGGTTGGGGCTTGCATTTGAGGTTAAGCAAAAGCCTACAGTGTGTAAGGACAAGATAAAGCCTTGGATTTGATTTAAACAGTGCAGACAATTTTAATGAATTTCAAAGAATAATGAATTAATAACCACAAGCTTTTATAACTCGAAATACATTATATAGTCATTAGTTCTATATAACTAAATGGAAAAATCTTTCTTTAGCAGAAGTCCTTTGAGATCAGATATTCTAATGAGATTACTATCATTTCATTCTGACACCTCATGAGGACAATTGAATAGAAATCAGGAAATCAATTTCTTTCAGTTTTGGACCTGAAATAAAAAAATCCCCCACACAGATTATTTCATATCTAAGGGGTTGATTCAAAGTCTCCTTGGCATTAAAAGAAGTTCAGATATGAGCTTTTTTTTCCTGGTACTGCTATCAGATGCACAAAAGACTCTGTCTGTCCTCAAATTCTTGCCAGCAATGGTGACAGAAGGAAATATGTAATGGAGTTTGTTCCTTCCTTGCCTAGGTAATGTGGATTTCACTTGTTTTCTGCATGAAGTATTTGAGCTCTGTCTCTTTCATTTAGTATTGCCCCACCATCTCTTCAGACAGCCCCACTCACATACCATGCTTGCAGGAACCCCAGGCAGAGCAAGACCCCCAGTTCCCACACCTTTTTACCCCATGCTGGTTTTCCTGTGCCCACTGGAGCAGAGTCTTTCTCCCAGCACATCACCCACATGGAGCAGCTCCAAGGCGCCCTTTGCAAACCTACCCAGCTTTTCCTTCTCACAGGCTGATGTGCTAGGGTCTTTGCTTTCCCTGCACCCAGTGTCCAGCAATTCAGCCACCAGGAGCTCGGGCTAGAACATACAATGATCTGGCTTTCCTCAGCACCAAGTCTCAGGGGCTTTAACTGGCACTTCTAATGTCAGGCCACTTTAAATCAGATCTTAACCACAGCAGAATCAGCTACAAGAAAGGTCTTGCCATCTCACACACATTGTGTTAATTTAGAAAAGCCTACAGTTTTCATCTGCCTGTCCTCTTTCATGCACAACCTGGCTGAGAATCAGCCTTCAAATTTTTACAGCTGCACCAAGTTTGAAAATCTCTGCTCCTCCCAGAAGCAAACAATTATCTGCTCCTCCAGAGGGAATAACTTTCAAGTCTTGCTGTAGAAGAACTCTGTCAAAAGCAAATATAAAGACAGTGCTGCTCCACACCAGGGGGAAAACTGCAAAGTGAGCTCAAACTCACTGCTAGCTCAGTCAGTAATACATGCACTTCCAGGCAACAGTGGAGCTGGTAATTCCTGGCTAAAGAAAAATAAAATTGAGGGCTTCCATCTGAAAAGATGTTCAGCTTTTTTTTTTTTCTGTGAGAAGAGCAAGATACCATATTTATTTATGATTTTTTTTTTTAATCTCACAAGGCATTCTAATGGAAAATTAGAATTCTGGGGGAAAAGCACATCCCACTGGTATCAGAAATGGACATTTTGCTGTGATTTAGCAGGCAAATTCTGGTAGACTTTCCACTCGATACATGCAGAGGGGAAAATCAAAGCTTCACCATAGCAACTTTGTTGTAAAAAACCCTCAAATGTCAACTTGTCCCAATAGTACTGCGGGTAATGCTGGTGCAATACAAAACCAAAAGCCCTGAATAAAAAAACCTACATTCCTACCCTTGAAACACTGCTGCTAGAAACAGAAATGCTAGCTTCAGTTTGGTTCTGGTAAAGGTTACACCTCTTCTACCTACACATCTTAAAAACACAAAAACCCAGAAATGTCTCTGGACAAGCTCTTCGGCTGGTACAAATGAGCACCCTCTGCTGAAGTTGTGCTAGACAGGTGGCTGCACATCAGCTGAGAGCTGAGCTACCTTGTCTGCTCTTTCTTCCATTGGCTGCTAACCCCAGCATGCCCAAATCCAGCTTGGCTGCTGCACCAGAGTAGCACCAGAGTGGAAACTTTCTCCTCAGTCACATCATTTCTGTTCCATACAAGACTCTAGTAAACCCAAAATAAACCAACCCAGAAATTATCAACCTACCCAGCCATGACAATGAAGAAATCCAGGCGGTTCCAGGTGTCCCCAAGGTAACACTTCTTGCCAAAGATCCCCAGGGCCACCATCTTCAAGACCATTTCCATGGCAAAGAAGATGAAGATGAAATCATCAAACACCTGCCAAACAGAAACCCAAGAGCATATTTGACAAGCATTCTCAACCTTGGACTTTCAAACACAGAATGTGAGAAAAATACTAATTTCAGCACTCCTGAAAATGAGATCAAGGCAGGGCTGGAAAAGTTTCTTCCATGTAGCCCTGGCATCACAGTTTCTTGCTGTTCAAGCTCAGTGAGGGCTTTTATAGTTTTTTCACCCACAGGTGAAGTAACTGATGCAGACTCAGAGACTCCTTACGTAGACTTGAAAAGTGGTGTTGGTTCGGCACCAGCAGATCTAAGCCTGGCCAGGAAAACACTGTTTTTTCCAAGATCCCCCCAAGAGGGACTCCTCATCACATTGCTGCAGATGGCTCAGCTGAGGACATAGTGCAGCTTCCCACACAGCTTGGACAGCACACACCCATCACAGAGAGAAGCTTCAAATACCTGAAATCCTTAGCCACTGTGGATGACAGCCTTTGCTGTCACCTTCTCTTTGGAGAAGCATCAAGCACAGCTGATGTCTTACAGTCTGGATGTACTCATGGCCCTTCTAAGCATTCTCTTTATATGCTCTCCCTTTGGGCATCCCGAATTCCACAGTATCTGTTGAATCAGTAATAGTCTTGCACATCACCAAACTACCAAATGCATTGGGAGCTGCTGTTCCCTCCTGCCTGGGCTGTGTAACCTCAGTTATTTCTCCCTGGCCTAACCCTGACCCACGTGTCTTGTGGGTGTCTGTGTCAGGAAACCCCTGCTTACATGCAGGTTCAGGAATATTAGCAAGTGTTCAGTATTGCACAGTCAGAAGCAAAGTTCATTCATTCTCTCTCTTGACCCATTCCCCTGCTCAAAGCAAGCTCTTGCCTTTTACAGCAGGATAGCTCACTGCCAGGGACAGCCTTGCCAGCCTCTCCGGAGGGCATCGCCCACACACTGAAGGAAAGCGTGCACGAAAATTTGTGACTTGGACTGAAGCACCATCACAACGAGAAGGAAATCTGCTTACCTGCAAGATTTTACACCTGTCAGAGAGGCAGTCCATATCCTCACATGGCTGGTACATTCCCAGGGTAACACAGTTTAGCAAAATCACCATCATGCTGACACACTCGAACCAGGTGGAAGAGAGTCAAGGAAAACTTCTGCAAAAGCATCATGGCTGAGATAAGCTTGCTCTAGGCTTGAGTAAAAATGTAGGAAGATTAAGGGAAAGAAGTGCTGGTAGGCTGATTTATTACATTCCCACATTCTCTGAACCCAGTTCATCACTACTCCATTCCTTGATTAAGCCAAAACTCTTTTATAAAAGGGAAAGCAGAGGTAGCACAAGAGGCCTCAAGTACTTACACAAGTCAAATCATTGCCATAGTCAAACACATGCTTGCTCCTCTCCTGCTGGTTTGCAGAGTCCCTTCCCTCATTGGTTTACTGAATACTCCAAACACATGGAAGAGACTTTCCAAGGTGGACTATACCTAAACTTATCATAGACCTCCAAGATCAAGGCATCTAAATCAAAATGGGCAGATTGATCTCTACATGATTATTGCCCTTCTGGGAAGACTGGAACTCACTTGTCACCTCTCAGAGAAACTTGGGGGTAAAGAAGTGCCACTGATCCTGTCACTATGTTACCAGCAGTGACCCACGCTGTATAAAACTCCGCAATGTGCCCAAGTTACTCACTAACTATAAGGAGAATTTGTGTTTCTGACCCCAGCTGGTGATCTGTTTATGCCCTAAAGCATGAGGATTGATAGTCCTTATAATTGTTTTCTCAGCTACACTGGTGTCCCTGCAGATGCTTTGCTTATTCATTTGAATCCTTTCTTGATAATCTTGCTAAAATATCTGCTTTGATAATAGTTAGCAGCCCGGAGCTACATTGGCTAATTATACTTTACATTAAAAACTGTTCCCTCCTATTTATTATTAATTTGTTGTCTTATAATTTTATCAAGTGCCACTTCATTTATGTATTAGAGAAGTAGATAAAAATGGTGTATTTGTGTGACCCTTGTACTCTACACACACCAGCTGCCCCCTCTCACCATCCCTCTCCTCGTGAAGGAGTTTTAAAGCCTGATACACACTTATCCAAGAACTCATTTACAGTATTTTAGCTCTAAAAGTGGGTACATTTGTGCTGTACTTTCCAGTGTTCTCATTGCAAAGCAGTGATGTAGACTAAATAGACCTCCAGCCTCTGGCAGAAACGTTCTTGGGCATTTTACACACCTCACAACAACATATCTGCCCAGTCTCCACTGTCAGACAATTTAAACTTTTTTAAATAGAAGAGGCATAAAATTATCAACTTAAAATCCAACCCACTGAGTGCATCCATTTTCAGTCGTTTCAGTACTGAATCTAAAAGGGCAGCCTGTATCTCTGATCACTTCTGAAAGACATCCAGCTTCTGTGGTTTGTTCTGAGCAACTCTTCCATGCTCATTCTCTGACAGTGATTTATGACTAAACTGCACAATCTGATCTAGAAGATTATTAATTCTCTCTCTTCTCCCCCACCTGGTTTGTGGTGAGCTACCTTCAATTGCAAAATCAGACAAGAGCAGGGCACTAGTTCTACTGTTCCAATTATGCTCAAATGTGATTTCAAGAGTGTGTTATCGCTATCCCTCACAAAGTTAATCCTCTGTGCTCTACAAAGTCATGCACATCAAGCCCACCCTCAATGCAGGCTTCAAAACCAGGCCCTTTTCTGAGAGAATGCACCAAAAGGGCACCAAGTATTTTCCCTCAGGGTCTATGCAACACAACTTCAACTTGCCACCTCCCTCTTTCTTGCACATTTCTTTAATAATCAGATCTGAAGGCCAGGAAAGCAATTTGAGAGGTTTCCATTAGCTCACACAGGGTTTTTAGATAAGACTGCAGTTCTTTTTCTGAACTCTTCAAAATCTGTTTGGTGTCACCATTCCCTTACAGAATGGTTGATGTTGTAGGGCCTCTGGAGGTCATCTTGTCCACCTTTCCTGCTCAAAGTAGCATCAACTACAGCAGATTGCTTAGGGTTGCATCCACTTGGGGCTTGAATGTCTTCAGGTATAGAGGCACCAAAACCTCTCTGGGCAACCTGCTCCAGCATTTGATTATTTACACAGAAAATAAGTGTTTTCTTAAGTTAAAATAGGGCATATCCCACTTTTCAGGCTGTGACCATTACCTCTTGGCCTGTCACTGGGCATCACTGAGCAGGCTGTGTCCTTTACTCCTCTTGTCAGGTATCAATACACATGGATAAGAGCTCCCTAAACCATCTCTCCTCCAGCCTGAGCAGCCCCAGCTCTCTCAGCCTTTCCATTTTTGCAGGTGCTTTGACAGTGACTGGAAAGGCAGCACCAGTGAAGCCCTGATAGAGGTCAGTGCTGAACGACATTCTTCAAGAGGCTAAAACAGTTTCAGAGCAGTCTGAGCCAATGGTTGCAAAAGTCCTTCTCCCTGGGCATAAGGAGGTCAGAAGATATGTGGACAAAACCAGGGCCTCAAACCTTCCTGGAACAAATTAATGCATGACAAAGGAAAAGCAGAAATTGTTTTAAAAGCCAGTTGTCTTTTTTTTTCTCCAGAAAACATGACACAAGAGATTTGGAGGCCAAGAGTATTACTCTGACTACAGCCCAACTCAGGAAAGTCAGGAGTTTTGATCTAACACAGGTCTACACTTCTATGCACGTGCCTTGGCAGCAGCAATGCCAGGGCAGCACACTTCCATGTTTCCTTGCAGAGCCCCCCAAAAGGCCATGCAGACCATGGCAGGGGGCTGTCAGTTTCTGGTGAGACCATGAAGCACAAGACCTAACAAGACATGGCAAGCTCTCCCAAAAAGCCTGAAACTTAGGGCAGCTGTGCAATCTCATCTCATCTTCCTGCTCAAAATGCCATGGCCAGTTGCAGATGATTTCTTCTCCCCTGCTTTTTAGATATCAGCTCTCAGAGTTTGCCAGCATTGTCCCGCCTTCCCAACAATATTACAGAACCACTGGCCATTCCCAGGCTATTACAGTGGCATTAGAAAAAGCCACTGCCCCTCAGTTTTCCTTTCAGAGCAGCTGGAAACACTGAAAAATCACATCAAACCTACAGCAGAAAAGAACAAAGTGCAAGGAGAAAACCAGAGCATCTCCTACCCTGAATCAGGAGGGCTTGCTGCCTGCTTGGGTTGGTGGAGGGGGTAATTAGGACTATCTGCTGCCTTCAATGTGTCACCGTTGTCAACCACAGCTACTGCCTCCTGTCACCACAGCAACAGCCTGCAGCCAGGTTTATCATCTTTCTTTTGGTGATGCCTCCCCTCTCCCACATCCCTCACCCCCCTCCTTTTCTCTGTGCCTGAGCCTGTAATTAATTGCAGCTGCTGACAAAGCCAGTCTTCATAATCTGCATCATTCAGTCAGAAGTTTCATTATTAATTAACTTCTTTCAAAGTTTAAATCTCCTAATTACAAGCAAACCCATGCACATGTTCTCCCCGCCCTGCTCCAGCCCTTCCTCACTGTTTCTCTCCCTTCCCACAGCCTCATTCTCAATATCTTTCCCAGTGAATTCTGGAGCCTCCAAATGGTTTGAAAAACTAAAAGGAGACCCACACAAATTCTGCCCATGGTCAGCTTCTCTCCTCGGCCACCACAAGGTGCACCAGAAAATTCACAGGAATCCACTATGTAATAACTTGCCCCTAAAGGGAGGGTTTTTCCCCACTAACTGTGGCAGTTCATAGCTGATTCAAATCCTTTCAGATAAAAGGACCATGGCCCTCATTTGAAAAAAGAAATACAGCAAAATAAGTATTTCCTGAGTTAATCACGGAATATTCTCAGCTGGGAGGATCCACAAGGATCATTGAGTAACCATGGGCTGGTCTCATTATCCACAGAAGTCTCTCCTCCTTAAAAAAGTTTTGTTCATTTCAGCACTGTCTGGAGACATCAAGGTCCATATCTAGATTAGACTTTGCCTAGTAAACTTTCACTGGTTCTATAGCTGGTGCCTGCCTGTGGCAGCAAGACTTTTCTTTGCTGCTGGGCGCCAGCCCTGTCCTTCTGCAGCCCGAGCAGGGCCTGGCCAGCTGCTGGCCAGAGACAGCCACTGTGAAACTATTGACCCTCCACACCCTGTCTCCCCATGGTCAGGGCAACTCTGGGATGAGGATACAGGCTTCAACAGGGACACACATCACCAGCACACACCAGGAGAGACCCATCATTCACCCCAAACCATCTGGGACGCACTGAAAGCCACAAGCTACAGGATACTTAAGGAGATATGCAGATGTTTCTGGGACATGTTTTGTGATAGTGCTTGATAACACAACTGTGCATAATGGAAAATGATGTTAGAAACAGGTGATGGGAGACAGGCAAAGCTTTTGGGCTCAATTTCTGAATGACAAATAGCAGGAGAAACGTCTGCTGTGCTGGAGCTGTAAAAACCTTGCACCTAAAAAGCTGAGTACCACTTAAGGTTCTTGGGATTGACCTTAATCTCTGTTTTCTATCACTGATAAAAGCACAACAGAGCAAAGTAAAACAGTGCTCTGAGGACCCCTCTTCTTCCTCCGTCATCAGCTGCAGAGGCACAAGTAGCTCCCCAGAGGCTGGCAGGCACTCCTAACAGCACAGAAAATATATAAGCTTTATAGGCATGACAACCCCTCAGTGTTTCCTGCTGCTATTTCCAAACTACTCCTAGGGTATGCCTGGTGCCAATGAAAGTCCTGACTATCTCAGACCTGTTTAACGTGCAGAGAAATGCCTGACTACAAAGCATTTCCAGCAAGGGGGGAAGGCCTGCCAGCCCTGCGGTATGGCTGGTCATGGCAGAACCTGTTCCTACCCCAAAATGGAGAGAAGAACAGTTCAGTGACTCAAGTGGAAACATGGAGCCCCATGCAATGCATCCCAAACACCAGCCACCCTCCTACAACTCCTTGTGGCCTCCCAGCTCTGAGCTGCTGCCAGGCGGGCTCGGCTGAGGACACTGCACCACATCTGCATGAGCACTCCTCTCTGCTGCCCCTGGGCTCCTCCCCACCTACCACTCATCCCACCATCCTTCCACCAGCTAAATGGCTTCACACTGTCATTCCAGTCTGCAGTGATTACATTTTCTTGCCCACCTTTTGAAACAAGCTAAGGACAGAGTTGTATTCCTTCCCTACTTTCCTCCCCTGCTTTGTGACTGTCCTGCAAGAAGCCAGTAGGATGCTGTACTTGAAGCAGGACAGTTTATATTCCATTTATAATGGAAGGAGGGATTTGTTGTAAAGGTCAGAGAAGGCAACAGCCCCAAGGAAAGAAATGCTCATTTTCTCTACCTCCTTGCTGTTGTCTTTGAAAATGTTTTCACAGGCAAGTTTCACTTTTTGCCCCCTCCCACTTTTTCTTATCAACACTCAGCTTTTGTGGGGTCTTTTCCTTCTGTGTTGATACATGGGAGTTTTGTCTTTTCCTACAAAATAAGCTGGCAGAATCAACAGGGTTCTTTCTCTTCAGCTCAGTCTGTGAGCTAACTCACTAGAAGAAACTGAATGTAACACTGTGTTCATGTGAAGGAAAATACCTCTCAAAATGTGTTTGTGTTCAAATGGATCAAAACAATCAAAACATTTTCTCAAACAAGAAACTTTAAAAATCCTAATTTGTTAAGACTGAAGCATTTCTTCTATGTCTTCTTTAATGCAAAGAAAAAATTCAACATAACAGAAAAAAAGGTTGGGTTTTTTTTTGACCCAACAGAACACCCCAGTTTGGAGTTCTGAGTTTCTGTTGGAAATCAAATGCCAACACCCAGCATTGCAGTGTTGGGATTTCATGGTGGCCAAGCCACAAGGGCAGTTTATAAAGCTTTTTTGCAAGCACTCAAGGTTGACATGCTTTGAGTGCTCCCATGCTGTGCAATCTTGTACACGTTTGCTTCCATCACACCATCATTTAAACACTTTTCTCATGAAAGAGCAGCACCTGAGCTTCAGGCACCTGACATAAACATTGCCAAGGTCTTCAAGCCTTCAGCAATACTGATGCCAAGGAAAGGACTGTGGTACAGCCAAGTGCAGTGAAACATTGATTTGAGAGGCATTGGGGAAGGCTTAACTTGTGTTGGTGTTACTGGCAGGCAGGACAAGAAACTGCAGAAGGGGGATGCAGTAGAGAAATTTTCCATGGTTGGCAATGCTTCTGTGTTTCTGCCCTTTGGAAGGGATGTTCTATTAAGGACAGGTTCATTACAAAAGACAGAGATTCAGTTGTTCCCATGTTAAATCAGATGAACACCAAAAAAACAAAGCACCATTGGTCAGACCCTCTGATCTTACTTCCAAGGGATGCTCAGAAAGTGGGTCCTGTATGAGGCCACACAGAATTTTGGATGCATAGCTCCGTTTTCATTAGGTTCTAAGTTAAATTTGAATTTAAGTCAGTTGTTTCTCAGGCACCACATCATATTCCCCTTCAAAGTCTGGCAAGGATTGTAGATAGCTTTTGAAAAATTTTGTTAGGTTTGCTTTTTTTGCATTACAGAAACAAGAGGAAGCAACTATCTCCTTTCTTAAAACTCTTTCCATAATGATTTATTCAGATGTTCTAAATGCATCCATTAAACTCTCAAGTCCACTAAAACCAAAAATAGTAGTAAGAAATTTCTGTCAGGAAAAACATACAGTGAAGATTAAAGGGCTAAGAAAGAACCTGAAGAAAAAAGAGGTATTAACACAATGAGACAAGTCTTCAGATACTCCAGAAATGGGAGACAACAGGAGATCTCTGACCTAATATAGGGCCCCTAATCAAACAGGAGGCTGCAGGGAAAAAAAGCAAGGCTTCTTTCAGATACCCTCACCACCAGGACTCACTGGTACTAAAGCTAGCATGAGTTACACCAAGAATTCTGGCTCTCTGTCACAGCATTTGCATGGACAGACGTTGGTAAAGCAGCCTGGTGTTTCCTCCAGGAGAGGTGTGTGCATCCCAGCACTAATTATTCAAATATCTCACAAATATCATGCATCCTCATCAATGCTGCTGCTGCACAGCCCTGCTATTAATGATCACCTCCTGCCTGCAGCAGTTGAGCCCCAGAGCTTCTCAACTGATAATGACCCACCTCCAAATTGCATCTGTCTTTCAGGGTGCAACAGAGCATCTGTTTAATAGTGTGCAGCACTCCTACAAAGCTGTTTACTACAGAAAGCATGAAAAAATAGTGTACCTAGGAAAAAACCCACCTAAGAATCTTTTTTTTTAGGTCAGATGAAAGTAATTACCCAAGTTTAAACTTAAGCAGGGTATTAGAGATAATGACTGTTCCTGGAGAAAGAGCTTTTCAATATCCTCAGATGGCTGGGATTGAGGTTGCCTGTCTTTCCTGCCAGGAAAGCAATACTCCACCATGCTGTGGAACCAGTTCAAGACTGACTTGAGGAATCACACCTCCTGCTGATTCCCAAATGGTGCCTCCTGCAGCATTCTGGCTCTGCCTTGCAGATTGCTGTCCAAAATCTGACCTGGCTTCACAGTAGGAGCTTCAACAAGGTCACAGCATGAGGCTATAGGACTGCAGCTTGGAACATTGTTATGCTGTGTGACAGGTGAAAGAATTTTGCTCCAAAATCTCCTAGTCAGAGTGGCAGATCCAGCAGTTGCTTCCTGCTGCGAATGGAGTCACAGGAGTAACAGACACCAGAGAAGGACCAGCTGAGAAGACCCCCTGAACCACAAAACTGAGGTCCAAATTTTAAAGTTCTTATTGTTTACTGGTATTTCACATAGCACAAGCAATTCTCTATTGACAGCAGTGGCAAAGTAGGGACCTTGGAAGAGCTAGGCTTTGATTTTGGACTCAGTTGGACCTCTGCTCCAGAGAAGAGCTAAACTTGGCAGGCCAAAACAGAAAAGTATTTGTGGTCCAGAAGTGATTTCAATTAGTAATGTGCTCCAGAATGATGAACTGTGAATTTTACCAGTGTAGCTGAATGTTCTGGTACAGTGCCCCATCCTCCACAACCCCAGGAAGTGACATGATCAGAGAGACTGGTGGAGTCACCATTCTCTAACCACAGCCTGAGCCACTTTTTATCAGATTTAATCTGGCTGTGGCCAAGCTTACTTGGTGGAAATTTCCTCCTAAAGTATAAAAAGGTGTTTTGCAAAGGGAAAGGAAAAAAAATATCTCCAGTCCTCCCTCTGCTTCTGTGTTTCACTGCTCTGTCACCCTGCAGCTTCATCCAAAGTTGTGTAAGTGTTCCTCAGCACCTGTCAAACTGATGCAACAATCCTGCCAGGTTTGGTAGTGCTGCAGTCCCTTCTTTTACCTTCAGATCATGAGAGGTTTGAACAGGGTCCTCATCTTGGGTGGGCCCACTAGACCTAAACACTAAATAAATACAGCACCAGAACAGCAGCGTTTGTCTGACTCAATTTCAAGGAAGGAAGAGGAAAGAACAAGCAATGTTAGATTTATGAGGGCAGGGAAGAGAAATTTAAAAATGAAACTCTTACTTTTATGCCCCCTCACTGCTCCTAATGTTGTCAGGTTTGTTTATGAATGGGTGTAGGGTCTGTCCTCATGTTGCGGGTTTTAGGTTCTGTGTGCCTTGGGAAGCCGTCTGTGGGGCATGAAGAGGATATTCCAGTGAACCTCCTGAAGCAGGTGCTGCGATGCAGCTCCCAGTCACTGCCCAGGCTTGAGCTGGGAGTCACCACCCCCAGACTGTAGGCACAGAACCATGAAAGACAGAGATTTGGGTCCTGGGTGTTGAACTTTACAGCATATACAAAGGAAGGATGGAATGTCTTTGAATAAGAAGCCATTTCCCTGGAGAAGAATTAGGATAGAAGAAACTTCACCAGCACCAAAGGGCTAAGGCCCACCACCAAACAATAACTGTGCTCCTGTTCCTTTTCCTTGCACTGGTTTCTTTGTTCAGCATTTCCATCTTTCTAGTCCATGGTAGTTTTCAGATGTTAAAAACTACTTTTTCCATTCTTTGCAGCTTCCCATCTATCCCTGTCAAAGGCCACACAAGTGCAAGCTGAGCTTAGAGGGATGTACAACTCAAATATGTCTGAAGGGAGTGCAGGGCACCTTTAATAAAAGGTCATCTTGCCTGGCAAGAATGTGAAGATGACAATGAAAATACAAAAGGCAGATCAAGGACCTTCTCACAGTTTTAAAAGGTGTGTATGCCCTTCTGCACAGGGGCTCTTCTCTCTGCAGGTTTCAGGGCAGTATCGTGTACCCCAGCACATCACCTGGTGAAGGACGTGGAAGCGAGCACCTTGCTCCTCCATACAGCTAGTTTCCAAGGCTAAATTATCTTAGAGGGCACTCTGCCTCTAGTAGAAATCCTAGATTAGAGGGGCAGAAAGAAAGGCAGCATGATGTTTTCAGTGGCTGGAGCAGCACTAAATCCTATGCTCGGTGCTTAGCTTAGCAGGCTTTTCTGACAAGTGCTTCAGAACAGAAAAAAATAATAAAAAAAGACATGCAGGGACAAAGCTTTGCAGCAAAGGAAATAAAGATTAATTCAGAAGTGTAGGGAGTGCTCAGGTAAGGTCATTCAGAAGAAATTTGATACAGTCTAGGCAAAATGCAGGGCAGTAACAGAGCTGGATAAAAACTCCTGTTGTTTGTTTCAATTATTGGCTGTAATTAAAGCATAATTTTCAGAGTTTAAGTTGTCACTACCCCCTATTTTGAATACCTTTTCCTTCTCAGTTTTAATTCTTTTGAAGATTTGTAGCTGGCCAGTCTACCCTGGTTCCCAGAGGGTGTTCGGGAAGATTTGGCATCAATGTCCTGCAGGACACGTGCCTGGAGGAAAGACTGCAAATGACTGAGCCAATCTGTCTCAGCAGATAACTGGAAGCTGGGAGCTCCAGCCAGCATACAGGCTCACAGCAGCTGCTGGAACCTCCTTGAGCACACAAGTGGGCTGTGGATGCACTCCTGGAAAGGAAGGTCCTGATGTGTCTGTGTGACAAAGGACGGGAGAGATCCTCAGTATTTAAGCTTCTCATCTGAGGAGGAAAAGAGACCCTGTGGTGGCTGAGCAGATGTGTCAGCACTCTCCTAGTACATCTGGTCTCTTTTCCATCCCTCCTCTTACATCCTGCAACAAAGAGCAGTCAGAGAAAATGAGGTTATATAAATCTTCTAGTACTTTCCTTCAAGACACCGTGTGAACTTCTACTGAATTCCACATCTACCTCTTAAGGTACAGAAATCCTTCCCCTTTGTTCCTGATTAGAAAGCAAGCACAAGAAGAGCAGGGTTTTTCAAAAGTGTCCCCTAGTTTGGGTTTTCCAATGCATGAGCTTCTTAGAGACTGGTTTTCAAGATGTGTAATACTTTTAATGTCTAACACAAAAAAGCTCTGTGAGCCTCTGGCTCCCACTATCTCAAGTGAGATGGCCAAAGACCAGAATTCACTTTAAAAAAACCCCCAAACAAACAAACATTACCCAGCAATGACACAGTAAGTTACTGCCAGGGCTGCATTAAGATCCAGGTGTTCCTGACACCCAGTACATGCTCACTAAAGGCCTCAGCTTTCTGGCTAGTTGACAGATTGAACCATGCCAGGGAAAGGAGCCAACATGACTCATGCTCAATCACTGCGACGTCGACAGTGCTGAGTGCTGTTTTAGGGGGAGGTTAAATGCTGTGAATGTGCTAAGCATTAACAATATTAAAATATTATTAGTATTATTTATGAGGTATCTCCACGTGTCCTCGATGATGCTAGCCAAGATCAAATTATGCAAAATGTTACATAAACATGCAGTAGAACATGCTGCCTGCTCCAAAGGGTTTTTAATCTAACTGAACAGGACAGGCTAACGATGCATTATGATTTCTGCTTCACACACAAGAAGCAAGAGCAGAGAGAAATGAATGCATTTACCCAAGGGCAGACAGGAGACATGGGGCACAGCTGGGAACTGAGCAAGAGTCTCCCAAACTGTTCTCCAGCATCTTTGACCTAAGACCATTCTCTATCTCAACTACTACTGCATTTGATGAGGACTGTGCTCACAGGGAAAATTATTTCCCCAAAAAGTCTTTCCTAAGAGCAATGGGAGAAGCGTCCAGGTTCCACATGTAGAGGCAAGTAACATACTGCAAATAGATAACCAAAATGCAGGGTTCCCTGCATTCAGAGAGGTTTCTGGCTGTTCAGGTGTGCAGGATAAACAGGCAAGAGCCACAAGACACACGCTCTCTACCTCGTTTTCCACTGATACCTTCACTGGGACCTCAAGAGAAAACTCAGCCCATAGTTGTGATAGCGTAACACTAAAACCAGTCTAACACCCACGCATCTCTCTCTTTTCCAATCTGCCAAAGAATTCGCTACCTTCCAAAGGCACTCCAGGTTCCTTTAATAGAAACACGATATATAAGAGCAAGTTACCAACACAATTGACTGCAGACCAACCATCTCTGAAAAAGGCAGGTCCTACACAGCATGTTGCTAATAGGGCAGGCTAGCTAAAGCCTTCATCAATCAGGGCAGCATAGCTCTACTGCCTCTTTGATGTCTTTCTGCCTGTTGTATTCATCGCCTTTGTTCAGATTTAGGACTGGTACCACATTTGTATTCCTGTGACCTATTTGTTTTCAAATTGATTCAACTTCACACGCTATTCTAGAGCTTTTGACAGCCTCTGGAAATACATGTTTCTTCTTCTTATTTAGAGTCTAACTTATTTTTCCCCATACTCTTTCCAGTCAGAAATTTCAGTTGTGCATTAATCTCACTTCATTTTGGACACACAGGTGATAGCCTAACCCATTACCCCATCCTTACTTTCTAGCCATGCCAAATATTTCCTTTTCTCTTTTCAGAGTCTCTTATGAGCCTTTTAGTTTTAATTTTAACAACTATTCCCCATTCTGCCTGACTCTGTAGGAACTGCTTCTTTATTGGATTGCTGTTTGGTACCTCACAGACATCCATTAATTTAACATTTTTAAATATCACCAAAGGATCACGTGCATTTCCTCTGTCCCATGCAGGTTCTCTTACCTTCACTAGGTCAGCCACCCTCACATTCCTGCCTCCTCTGCATAGTGCACACTGATTCAATACTGCCACTGCAAAGGTGTCCCTGCCCACAGCAGGGGTGTTGGAACAAGATGATCTTTAAGGTCCCTTTCAACCCAAACTATTCTATGATTCTATCAAGGGTGGTGAGGCACTGAAAATGGTTGCTCAAAGAAGCAGTCCCTTTTCCTGGGAATGTTCAAGGACAGATTGAATGGGCTCTGAGCATCCTGGTCCTGTGAAAGGTGTTCCTATTCATGGCTGAGGAGTTGGAACATGATGATCTGTAAGGTCTCTTCCAACTCACACCATTCTATGATACTTAGCTACATCACTTCCACAGAACACTTCCAAAATTTCCCTTCTGTTTCTCACAATTAAGTGACTTCACCATGAGGATGGAAGAAAGATGATTGCTTAGCTGAGACATAGCTGGTACAAAATGTTGGTGAGCAGAGCACAAAGCCAGCCATCTTCCCCTAGCCAGAGGACAGGGCTCCAGTAGGGTCTCAGCAGCCTGCAAAGAAGAGAAGGCTGCATCATGGTGCAGACATTTCAGCCCCTGGATCAACAGATCACCAAGGCAAAGAGTCATCAAATTATTGGCAATCTGCCCAGCTCAGCAAGATGAGGCATTGTCATGCTCATCTGGAGGAGCACCAGTGACCAGATATATGTGATAAATCAGTGCTTGGTGGATTAGGATGGCTGCTTCCTGCCCTGTACAGCCCTGTCAGAGAAACCATCAGGAGCAGCAGCTTGATGTGCTGCTCTCTGAGATAACATACCATCTCCTACTAGACTCAGGATACCTACAGCTGAAAGACCCATCAACTTCTGCAAATTTATTTTTCAAACCCTACATGCAGCATCCTTTTTCAAACACACCTAGCAGTGACTTGATAAAACTCATCTTCTCTACACAATCTTTTTGTTCATCTGAGAATGATTCTTCCTGCTGAGATACAATCAGACATGGAGTCAGAGGTATTGCAGGAAAAACTACCACAGAAGATTTTGGCTCCTTACTCATAACCTACCCTTATATTTCAAGACTTACTTCCTACAGATCCTTATACGCCCCAAGCACTCATCCATTTTGCTGCCAAGATGCACTCTGCTTCAAGTGCCTATCCCCATGGAATGCTGTGCAGGAAGCACATGTGGTCTGGTCTGAGTCAGGTAAGGGCCAAAAATAATTTAAAATTTATCAGCAAGGAAAAGAAGGGACAGCCCTGTCATAACACCTCTTTGAAAGAGGCAAAACCCCCTCTGCAGCACTGCTTGTTTCTGGAAGAGGAGCTGCCATTCCTGTTCGTGTGGCAGGAGGTGTCAGCATCTGCACAGGGTGTGCAGCACAGGGTGTGCAGCACAGGGTGTGCAGCAGGTGTGGAGAACATTGTGTGCAGCACAGCCTCCTCCCAGGCATGCCTGGAGCACCCACTGCACTGCACTGCACTTAAAAAGCTTCCACATTATTTGTGACAGTGAGTGGAAGGGAAAGAAAAACCAGAGCATAGGTCAGGATAGTAAAGCCAGACTTGGCACACCGTGAGGAGACAGCCACTGTGGACCCACAGTAAATCTCAGAGTGACTGCAAAAGAGCTCCCATCTTTCCCAGAAAGAACAGCCTGTCCCTAAAGCCAGCTCCGCTCCCCACCCCTCTGCCATCAGGGAGAATGACAAATCCCAGCTAACAGCAACGTGGCTGAGGTTCTGTCCCGTGGGCACCCCTGCCAGGCAGTACTGGGGGCCAGGGCAGTCACAGTGTGCCAGGTCTGGAACCAGACACCCACTCAAACCCCTGCATGCTGCACCAGGCTGATAAAGCAATTTTCCCCACACCACTCTGCCTCACTCTGCACTCTTCCCACCCACATGCCACTAAAACTGGGGAGGAGGGTACAAAGGAAAATCAAACTTGCACTAATAATATTTTATGCACAGCGACCCATAGTATAATTTTTTCTTTGTTTCAGTTTAGCTTCGTTTCTCCAGGATAATTAGTTTTAGCAACAGTTCAAAAAAACTTTTCAGCCTCACAGAGCCTTAAGTTTCCAAATGGTAATTGTCACATCAGCCTGCACTCTGATGTACAAAGCTTTTAATGGTCCTGTCTACCTCCCTGCTTTAAGACTGTTTCCACAAACACTCCACATCCATGCCTGATCCTTCCCTTTCCTGTTAGTAAACACTTTTTCCCCCACACTCTTCCTTTCAGCTTCGCCATGCTGCCTGATAGGATTTGGTTTGAAGTAGAGAAAAAAGAAATGATAGACTAAAGCTGGCCCCATTACTGGCTGCTGCATTACAGCTTTCCAAAGCAAGGATGCCTGTGCATATGTAACATAGACAAGGATAAAGGCCACATACGTTGGACAACCATCAGCTCATACAGGTCTTTCCCTGGCAAGGCATTTACATTCAGGTGGTTTGATAGTCTGTCAAGTGATTTGTTTCTTCAGTAGAATGCCCAGGCTTTTTGATGACACATTTGATGCACTTCTTTTTAAATTATCCAAGTCCTCTATTTTAAACCATTCATACCTATTTGAAAACTTAATCTCTCTCTTGAGAAGGCCTTTTCTTCCCATTTTTGAGAGCTGCCCAATTTTTTTCAATTAACCCTAATTTAAAAGAACCTGAGAAATAAGCAATCATCATTTTTCATTGCACTGAAAGCCTCTGCTCTGCATAAGGAATTGCAGTGATCCTTTGGCACCCTCTCTTGTAACTACCACCATCAAGGTCCAGAACAAAGCCACTGGAGCCAGGAAATCCCTCCATGCTCACAGACAGGGTCCTGAGTAAAGCAGCCACCTGTCAGTCCACAGCACAGAGAACTCCAAACACTGCCTGACAACTTGAGTTAGGGTTAGACAACCATCTCCCCTTCCCGGACCCCATCAAATATTGGCTACCTCAGCTCTAATCTCAGTAGCACTTCATTGGGAATCCATGCTTATTTTCTTACCTATTACATCAAGAGGGAGCAGTATGGATGTGCATGTGCAGGTTTGTCTGCTTCTTTGGGGCAAGAGTAGCATAACCTTCTCTTTTCACCCAGGCACTGTGATCACCCACTGGCTGAGGTTTTGCTTCTCACTTCAGGCTGGCGAGACACAGCACGGGACTGGGATAAAGCAACCAAGGCAGAGGAGAGCAGGAACCCATGAAATACTTGGCATTCCTATGGAAACACAACCAATTTTGTACCTGATCCAGGGAGAATCACCCTTCCATAGGAAGGAGCCTCCTCACATTTTAACAATTCTCCTGCTTCCCTTTTAGTCGTGAAATGGCTCCAAAAAAAAAAAAAATAAAAAAAAACAGTTTAGCATTGGGGGAGTTTGTCATGGGCTATCTTTTAGAAACAGAGATGGTTCTTTCCAGCCCTAGCAGATGGAAACTAATGGCACATTATGCACCTAACCCTGGCAGGGACAGAAAAACAGCTGCAGGAAAGCAGATCTGAATTCCCCAAGCCCTTCACAATGCAGCCAGCTTTCTAATGTGCTTTAGAGCATGTGGTGGCGTAATGGAAAGGTTTTATTAACACAGAACCTGCATAACTCAATTGTGAGTTTTAACCCAGTACAAATCACATCAGTAAAGCCTGTCTGCCTAATCCCCATTCTACAGCTGGAATAGCAGAGGATGATGGCTCAGCTGAAGGAAATACAAACTGGGACAGCTCCAGTGCTTACTGTGCAATGGCTTTCAGAAGGGTCCTGTATTGGGCATTGGGCAGGAATAGCCTGTAACTCCATCAGTCTGTGGAGCTCCACACCCATTTAACATATCTTAGTTAATTAGTTAATTTGGGATTGAGAGGAATAGTAGATTTGTCTACCACAAACAAGCTGTGGGTCTGCTGGTAGATAAAACTAGCACTGGGACATAAAAGAAACAATGGGAAGGATTCCACTGATTGATGAATGGAAAAGATATTTGCTTTTACAAATAAACTTTAGGTTTGCTGTTAAACTAAATTAGACATTGAAAGATGAAAGAAACAATGGGGAAGAAAAACCCTAAATTCCATAAGAATTAAAAATTAAAAGGGAGGGTTATACATTAGAGGGAAATCTTTGGTATCAGGCATATTGGGAAGTCTGTACCTCTCAAGTACCTCAGCCAATGGGGAAAGAGAGAAGGGAAATTAGGATAAAAAGGAGGCTGCATCTTCCAAACATTTGAGAGACCCCAGGGGAATGCCCCATGGCCTCTCCTTTTATTCAAATAAAGAAAAAGGATTCCTCTGTCTCTTTTTGGACATAAACCTCTGATGTTTGTAGATTAATTTTCCTAACAGGAGGGACCTTAAAATCCTCTAATTCCAACCACTGTGGGCAGGGATACTACCCACTAGATCAGGTTGCTCAGGGCCTCATCCAGTCTGGCCTTAGACCAGGGGAAGAGAAGATGGCAACTGCTTCAGTCTTGCCAGGGTGACCCAACACTACCTGTGGGACAGGACCACACAATTGCAGTCAGAAGCAGAGCACAGATCTGTTGTGGCCGATTTATGAGGCCACTTGCACACATCTAATCACATTTTCTGCGATGCAGAGATAGCACCAGACAGGCTCAACCTGGTTTTAAGACACTCACTGAAAACTGCAGAAAACACTTCCTCACAGCAAGGCTGGGATAAAGACATCTCACCCATGGGAGCTAGGCTCCTCAGGAATCTATAAGTGGAAGTAGAGAGTTGCCCAACACACACTGTGTATCAGGAAAGCCAGTTAGTAAGACTGAAGACTGGTCTCAAGTTTTCCCTGGAAGACAGTGAGACACAGGGGTTTTATCAGTTACTACAGCAAAAGACAGATGGATTTGGGGCTTGTGACAGAATGATGAAGAGTGAAGCTAAAATCCAGGACAGGGCTTGCTTGACCAAATTCAGTCACTCAGCTCTGTCATTTCTGATTTCACATTAAAACTTCCACCTCCACCTCTTCCTATAGCAGCACCTCCAGCTTACACACACAGGTTAGTGAAACACTTAGCTACAGTTTTAGGTTCAAGCCTTGGAAAAAGCCCTCCATGCTGCCATGCTCCTTTTCTGGTGTTCTGTGAACAGGGTCTCTGTTCAAGCATTTCTGCGCTCTTTCCTTGCCATGAGGTTACTCTCTTTCTAGACTACACAATTATATCATCAAGGTTCTCAACAGCTGTACCATTTCTTTCATGATGACAAATCTAGAGGAAAAAAAAATGCAGATCCCTATTATGTTGCTGGATGCGTAGGGAGAGAAGAACTGTTTATTCATCACTGACCCTTTAAAACAAATATTTTCCTTCTGGATTAGAAAGCATGCCTCATCTGAGTAAAATTTAGCTCAAATCTCCTTTCTGTTTTTCTGTTGCTCTTCAAACAGGGAATTTCAGAGACTGCTTCACTGATGAGAAAAAAATGGATTTGGTTTATTTCAGGAGCGGAGGTTGTGCCTTGGTTCTCTCAGAAATATGAAACATCCCTTGATTGTGCAAATGCATCCTGATGGTGTCTTTGTGTTCTTGTCACTCCTGATTTATGGGGGCCTTTTCTACACTCAGAAAAAGAATTTGCATTTCAATTTCCATTACTTGTTTCTCTCCTCACAGCACTCCAGCTCTGGAAGGGAGCTTGAATTCTGGTTCCCCCAGCTGGCCCACACTGCCCTGGCACCAGGGAGGATGCAGGAACAGGGGTGCTACAGGCTCTGCTCTATGGTTACAAGGCTCATGCTGCCGTGGTCTCTGGTGAGATGTACCTTTGCTTATGCCCAGCAAGGACCCCTGGCACGTTGGCTCCTGTCTCTCAGCCCTTCCTCCATGCTCTGATGAAGGGGAAGGTGACAGCCCTGTCTCCTGCCTGGTTCCCAACACAGGCCCTTGCTTGCACACCCATTCTGAGGAACAGCAGCCGACAAAAGAGCAAGGACAACTAGGAACACTCACCCCTCTGCCTTCTCTACTCTTGCAGGGATGGCAGGAGGACAAGCAGGAAGCCTTGGGAACTCATCCCTTCCTTGCTTCCTGCAGGGTAGTGCCTGTTCAAAGGTGAGCTTGGAAGCAGACTCCTATCCAAAACCACCTGAAAGCATATCCCATATCTTGGACAGGTGGGTTGCACAGGGATCCAAAAGCCACTGTCCCCTCTAGGCTTCATCTTCACCCCTCCTGCAAACCTGATGGCTGCTCTAACTTCCTGTGCCAGCCCATGCACTGCTCTCAGCCCTGCACTGTCCCTTCTCATTTGTGCAGTCTGGATGGGCTGTCACAGGCAGCCTGAGTGTGCTACAAACCCTCTGAGCCTGCACAAGGGGTGGGCTTGGAGCCAGCAATGTGTGGGAAACTACATGGGCTGCATTGCAGGCCCCACCAGCACCCCTCACAGCTAAACTGGGGCTTGGATAGATGTAGCTCATGTCTACCTAGGAAACATTAGAAGCTTTGAAAGGAAAAAAAAAAAAAAGATAAAAGATAGCTTCAGAAACGGGGGAGGAGTTGCCAGGACACATCAAGCTTTAAAGATGTGAGTTGCAGAAATGCATTAAGGCTGGTTGTTCAGAGCTGTCAGCCCCACAGCCTTTGTCAAAACTGAACTCAGTTAAAAATAAGAGAAACAAACTGAATCTTATTGAACATTTGTTTGGACATTAAGGCCACAGATTCCTAATAGGCTGTTGGAAGTCAAACGTCATGGGCCATAAGCCTGTGTCATCTTAATTTGCAATGGCCTGAAACAATGTATTCAAGAATGCATTTTGCTTTGACTTGTTTGAAGAACATTTGTTTTGACCTAAGGGTTTTGACTATCACCATTACCATGTTGACTTTTACATTAACATATAAAGCCAAAGGAAATGTGTTGAGCTGATTAAAACATGCACATCATTTCCAGGGGGCGGAAGGGTGACAATAAATTTGTGCTGACTTCCCTGAATCAGCAATTTCCAACTGAACCCAGTTCCAGGGCAAAATTCTCCAGAAGCACCATTGGGAATTGTCATGGTGTCCCCAGTGTTTATCTGAGACACTACACACTACATCTGGACAGTTTCAAACACCCAATTTTGGTCCCTTTTTCTCCACTGGGTTCCTTTTTTTTTTTGTTTTTGACTTTCAAATGTTTGTACAGAGTGCTGAAAGCCATCATGTTCAGCAGCATCTGCCCTATTTATCCAGCTCCCAGCTGGCTGCAGAGTAGCTTTCATCAGTGGGTCTGAACTCACAAATGCTGACACAGAGATTATCCACCCTGTGAAGAACAGTTTAACCAGATTAATCTGTGGGAGGTCCCCTCAGCCTCTTCCCTGCAGAGCCCTACAGCAAAGGATTGGCATAATCTATGATTGGCATAATCATAAAATAGCTCTCAGAGCCCATGGTGTATGCTCCCCTGGGAGGAAGCTACCTGATTCCCCAGGATGCTCAATCCCCTTTTCCAAACTGGACTTGGCTGCTTTGCAGGGCCCACCCTCCCCTTTCAGGGAAGGGCCAATCCTGAAGGACAGAGGTGGGGTGGGGCAGGAGATTGCATTCATTTACCATACCCTGGAGCTGGCAGCCCTGCTCCCAGCACAGTATATCATGGTAGTAGGGACACAGAGCAAAGCCCCATAGCCCTCAACCCCTTAAACCTATCAGGTTTACACATCAGGGTGTAGTAAGGGGAATTACTGACAGTCCTTTCTCACCTGCTGACTCCAATTTGCTTGTTTTCATTGCAGCAGATAAAGAAACAAACCATTTAGTCAGCAAATCCAAGCCCAGGAATCAATCACATTCCGTCAGCACCTCTTGCATTGCCAGAGGAGACAGAAGCAAGGAAGACCAATCAAGTAACACCTTACCCAGACTTAAACAAGGGAGAAAGGTTTTGCATTAGCATTTCCCTCTCTCTCCTTCAAGCCTAGCTTTAAACATCTCAAAACAGGCTGATTTTAAGGTGAACTAGATATCCTGGCAATGGATGATGACTAATACACTATGAATGACAGAAACTTGGTGGAACACTAAAAAGCAAATTAGATGTTATAATACCTGGAAGCAAGTTATACAGAAAAGTGGGTTCAAGCCAAAGGTTGAAAGAATAATGCAGTCTGTTCAATACCTCGGTGGAGTTAATTCAGAAAACCTTAAAACTCTTAAGGGGGAAAAATAGGTACAGAAGATCTTACCAACTCTGCATGAATTCACAACCCCAGGAGCTGCAATACATTTATAATCCCATACTGCACATCTATCATCAGGGCTGCAGCTAAAGACAGCTGGCTATGCAGTTTTGAAAGAACACACAATTTCTAGAAAATTAAGATGGTGGAATTCACCTGTAAGCTGGCACAAAGAACACAACAGCCCCATAGCTCTTTAAACAATTGCTTCCTGAAACAGCTAATTCAAGCACCCACAAGGAAAAGCAGCAACTCCTGACTTAATTTTCAGCAACATGCAGGAACTAAATCAAGAAGTGACAATATCTGAGCCCTTAAGTAATATGGTTCACAGTGTAATTAAGTTCAGTGGCCTAGGAGGAGGTAGTGAATCAAGAGATACACAAATGGCACTAGATTTTAGAAGACTGTTCAGAGCACAAAGGGAGTCATTCAGAAGGACATTAATTCAGAGTAAAGGAAGCAAGTGCTGTACATATGGTTTAAATAATATATAAATTGTGTGGGAAGAGAGCTCGTGGTGGGGTCACAGAGTCTGTGGAGGATACAGGATATTTTGGGGAGTTCAAAACAGCCTCTCAAGATCTTGGGACAGAATTCTTGGGTGTTGGATTGAGACTTAACCAAAGCAAGGCAGATGGCCAACACAATGATAAGTGACACTGTCAATTTAAACAAACTGATTATCCTGGAAAACCCACATTAAAGCTGCTCCAAGTCCTCTCACAGGATTTTGAGAGGCAAGTGCACAGGAGCTGGGCTCCCCACACCCAGCTCAGCACTGCCCAGCCAAGCACAGTGTCATCAGGAGAAGTGCCCAGCTGCAAAAGGACCAGAGGAGGAGGGACACAGATAATAAGCAGAATTGGCTATCTCAGGTGGCAACAGTTTTTGCAGAACCTGAGAGAGTTCAGAGAAAGGTGACAGAAGTGATGGACAGCCTGGGAACACTGTTGTCTCCAAGGAGGGGAAAACTTTGGGTTGGTTTCTTGTCCCTTTTACCAAGGAAATCCTCTTCCCAGCTACAAGCACCAGCTGCATTAGCAATAGCCTTGGTTTCTGGCAGGCAGGGCTGTCACCACGGTATATTACTGTTAAGATTTTTGATCTGCTATTGCATTGGTCCTACATCTGCTGCAAAGCACACAAAAATATTTCACAGCCTCTGACGTGTGAGAGTACATTTTTGGCAGCTCATTCTGGACTTAGCACAGGGGCTCATGATTGCAGGGTGCCTGATAAGGCAACTCCAGCCATCCCTTTTGGTCCTGAGCTCATCTGAACAGAAAAAAAAATATAGAAGTGCATGAAATAATAAAACCAATAACGGGCGAAATTCTGTGCTCGCAGCACAGGGCCAGGAGGATACACAGTCATTAGAAGATGGCAAATCCAACCTGGCAGAAATGAAATACTGCTCTGCTCTCACTCCCCTCCTCCCAATTTCAATATATGATTAAACAGCAGAACTCTGCCACAGAAGGCAGCAAGACCAGGATTGCCACATCACTCAATACAGAACCAATCAATTCACAGGAAAATAAATCCATATGCAGAGTTATCATTACTAGAGACTCAAAGCCCCATCACTTACACCCATCTCTAACCCATACACAGGGGACAAATCCACACTTGCCTGCAGCAAGGTCTGGACACCTTTTTGTGAGGTGCTCCCTGCTGTGGTTAATCACCAGCAGTTATGTACTACACCAGCTCAGCCATTCCTCTTTCATCCAAGCTGGATGACATTTATAATCAAGGCAATCACATTTACTGCTTGATTTTTTGAAGTGCCTAAGCATATTGGAGTCCTATGCAGAAAAGCAACATCTGAGCCAGAGAACGAAGCAAGTAAAGGGCAGCTACGAGTCACAGCAGATAAAGTGGGCATCAGCATGAACTTCTGTGATGCTCATTTGAATATTTTTCTGCTTCCAGGATCAGTTTCCTCTCATTATTTTGAGTCAGACCTTCACAGATCAGGCCAGGCAAACCCTGCTGAACAGCCCATTTTCGATTTATAGAAGCATTGTTTCTATTAGTACAACTGCTATGCTTCCCGTGCTAGTTAATGGCCCAGAAGGTAGAAACACCTTTCAGGCACCAGTCAGGCACTTGTCACTTTCCCCACCAGTCACTGTCAGAGACACCACACCAGCATATCAGACTCAATCCAGCACCACACATGCCCAGCATCCGTATCCCTTTCCACATCAGCTTCCTCTGTGAGATAAACAGGCAGAGGAATGTTTGCTTAGCTCTGTGCCCAAGGAAAGTGCAGCTACAAGATGGTATTGCGCTGAGAACTGCTGAAGTGACACAAGCCAGTTCCAGGATAAGTAGATTGCTTTGCCAGCCTTTTTTTTGGTTTTTTTTTGCATTGCTTTATCTAGCTCAGTTAGCCTGACTGCCAAATGCCCAAGCCTCCTCTGAGCTTCCAGCTCCTTTTCAGTCGTGGCACTTGACCATCTTTTCTTCATGGATTGCCAGACAATGAGAACAATGCTCCCAATTCCTAATTAATTGGATAGTCATTTCCTTATCATTGAAAAGGTGTATGCATGCAGGACTGAAGCTTACACACACATATTGTGAGCAGCTAGAGCACATTGCTTCCTTTCAGTGTAAGATTAGTCTAAATCTCAATATCATTGCTCCCTGCCTGCTGCTGCTTTTCACTGCTCCCAGGATATTATTTATTCCTTCTCACATCCCTCAGGGTATTCCTCATCTCTTTTTCCTCTTGCATCACTTCCCACTTCTTCCACCCCCCACCTACTTTCCCTGCCCCACTGTAACAATTCCAGATTTCTTCTCCTCCATTACTCTCCTGCCACTTGCTAGATGTCACTACTTTTATTCCTGCACATTTCCACCTTTGCCCTAACATATTCTCACTTTGCAGCCCTCCCTCTTCTCAGGAAAGCAGAGGGGGGAGGGAAACACCGCCTCTCATTTTTATACAGAACATAAACCCAGCCTGTTTTTAGATCAGGCTCTGACAGCCAGAGCACTGGAACTGCCTGGGATAGCTAATGATCTCCTCTTCTGCAAAGCAAACCATGAGCTTTTCTCTTGGCTCGTTTTCTTTGACCTTAGCACAGCCTTATATGCTGAGCACTTCCATCCTCCTGGAAATCACCACTGGCGTCTCTTGTTCCTGCCCAGCTTCCCCTCATTTGTGCTACACCTGCTTGTGGGGTCGGGCCAGAGCCAAGGAAACAGTGACAGGGCTTCCAGTCTGACTGACTAATAATTAGCATATTCTCTCAATTTCATGCTTGAGCTGATGCTTCCCCCCTAGAAATCACAGAATACTCTGAGTGGGAAGGGACCCAGATGGATCATCAAGTCCAACCCTTAAGTGAGTAGCCCATACCAGGACCAAGCCCATGACCTTGCTGTCATTAGCACTGTGCTCTCACCAGCTGAGCTCATCTCAGCACAAAGATGCAAGTCAGCAGTGTCAGAGGTGTGCAGCACCCAGGCCCCTTCCCTTGAAGGATCCTAGCAACACAGTTCCCAGTGCCTTTGAGCTGAGTTAAAAGTGCCACAAGCCACAACGAGGCATTTGTCAGCCTAACACCTTCACATGCACACAGCTCTTTGGAGCATTCAAAATATTTTGTCCCTTTCCTCCTCCAAAAGCTTCCAGCATTTCTACAGCCTTAAAGTAAATCCCTCCTCATCCCTGGGACAGAAACTTTTCCTATTGTTGTAAATTCCTTCCAGGCTTCCCCTTGACTTGTTGCTAAGTCGAACAACCCATAATTAGAACTTTCAATTCTTTCCTGCTAGAAAGGGGGAAAAAAAAAAGAAAAAAAAAATCAATCCATTGCAGATCCTTTGGCACTTGCCTTGTTTTCTCTTTCACTGCTTTTCCTGTTTTGCTCTTTCCAAAATCCCTCCCAGAACTCAGAGTACTCAATGTGTAACAACTGCAATCACACAAGAAAAAGGAGGACTACATGCCAGGTCTACAACGTGATTTCTTGCTGTGTTCCAAAGCAAATTCTTTAAAGTGGCAACCATCTTCTCTTCCTATGTTTACACAAGGTCTACTACAGCCAGTTCCTGATCCTCCCATATGACAGGAAGAGCAAGGTGCTCTGAACTGCAGAATTTAAGCTTTTGCAGTTTTTGTCTCTAACCTCCAGAAGCCCCCTTTCCAGGAACAGGTCTCTGTGCCTGTGCTGCTCAGGATGACCCCTCCTACCAGCTGAGACACAAACATGAGGCATCATTTGTTCTGCTGCTCACAAAACTCATCTCTTCATCCTCTCTGGGTTTGCCCACCTACCAGCACATCTCAGATCAAACCCTCCTACAGCTCTATGCACTCTTCATCACACCACAATGTTCTACACTTCCTCCCAGTGTTCCCAGCATCTCCTCAAGAGTTTGTCACCATACCTAGGTCAATTCCTTGTGCCCACCAGTGTACCCTACTCAGCACAAACACCCTCCCAGCCTGGCAAGTGTTGGCAGCCACCCCAGCTGCTCCTGCCCTGCATGGGTGCTGTTTGGCCATCTGGCACAGCAGGCTGCCTGCACAGGTCACTGCCGTTCAGCAGCTGGTGGATCAAGCAGAACAGACAGCGTCTCTGCTCTGCCCATCCTTCCTTGGGTGAGGGCATTAGTATGACTGCTCTCCTCCATCCACCCACCTGAGACTGAGATCAGCCAAAAGGTTCTTACAGGGGAGCATTGATCACCTCCATTTCCTTAGGAAACAGAGCTAAAGATAACAGTAGTAATAGCATTAACAGTGCAGTTCAAAATTGCAATGAACTTTTGTTCTGGTACTTTGATTCGTAACTCCACACCTAATTTACTTACCTTTATTACCTGTAGGACTCTCCAAATATGTGCTGTACATCTGAATGGCTTTCAGATGTACAGATGGGAACAGTTATTTTGGGAGAAGCCTAATTAATCATCATTACAGTTTTCCTGAGTCTCCCTTCATCCACATTTTCGTTTTCTCTTATCCTGACCCATTTCCCTACTTTGCCTCAAGTCCCACTTCACTTGATCATGCCCCCAATATCACTCTTATTGTTCATGTTGTACAAGGAAAAGCTATCGTCTTTCTTGCTCTTGAATAGATTCATTAATCTCCAATTCATTTAGAAGAAACTAGTTTAAATTTCCCCTTTTAAAAGTTTTGTCTCTGGCCTCTTTTCCATCCTCTTCTGCACTAAAAGTGAAACAACACTGCTGAGGGCTGAGAGGCCAGGAGGATAAGTAGCTCAGGAACAAACCAGCAAAGCAAAACCCAAAAGCTTCTACTCCCAAATATTACACCAATGATCTCTAAATAACTTGCAGTATGAGGCAAATCCATCACTAAAAAATTCAGTAACGTAAACCAAATCGGGGAATTAGCAGGCTGCACTTTGCATTTGGAAAGCATCTCAGAAACCTCTATACAATTTCAAGTTAGGCCTCACAACTGATATAAAATAATCTTTAGAAAGCATAGTATCTAAACATCTGGAAGAACATGCTGTGACAAACTATTTTTTTAATACACTAAAGAAACCAGTGTCTTACCACCCTCTGAATATTTCAAACGTGAAAAGCTAGTGAATGAATCAAATTGGTCAATGTTTGTACCACATCAGTGCTAAAATCCTTACTATGGCAGTGAATTTTGTGAGAGATAAAGACTCATTTCTAGGCTGTGTCACATTTTACTTAAACACACTTAGCTGGAAATGAGAACACACAGCAAGTGACAAAATTGCAGACAACGCCAAGTTATTTGATGTAGCCAAGACCAAAAGGAATAGGGAAGAACCTGAGTGAGACCCAAGCAAATAGACTGTGATAAGAAGTTATATTCAATGTTGCTAAATGCAAATAATACCTCTAAAGAGGAGAAAACTGCATATTATTCACACATCTTTCAAATTTATGAAATAACTCTCTTAACAAAGAAAGGAATCTAGATGGCAATAGGAACAGCTGAATGCTGAGCTCAGCTTACTATGCAGCTGTGGCAAAAAATAAAAAAAAATAAAACAACCATGATGTCAGAACACAGGAGGAACAGGATGAAGCAATACAAAGACTGTGCTGAGCCCTCTATAATTCAGGGCTGGAATCACACTCAGATTATTATGTGCAATGCTGATCACCATCTCAAAGGGGGGGGGGGGGGAATGGGAAAAAAATGAAATGGGGAGGGTGAGTAAAATAAAGCTATGACCACGATCCCACTGTGCAATTTTGGAGGAAGTACACTGACAGCTCTTGCAGCTTGAGTACCCATCCTAAGGCCATTCCCTGTGCCCCTGTCTTCTCCACTGCATTTCAGGAAAAACAGACTCCTGGATTTCCCCCCACGTCACTCCCTACCCAGGTGTTTCCGTTGTTTCA
This sequence comes from Molothrus ater, assembly GCF_012460135.2. NCBI lineage: Eukaryota > Metazoa > Chordata > Aves > Passeriformes > Icteridae > Molothrus > Molothrus ater. The sequence goes on from NC_050482.2 coordinate 49,920,162, forward strand.
TGACTGGCCCACAAAAAAAAAAAAAAAAAGCAATCTTGCATTGAATTTGACTCCCGTGTATATTAAAGCTCATAGCTGGAAACATCTCTTGTTTTTGTCAGTGGTTCACTTCTCCCTTCCCTCTACTGTTGCTATTATTGAATTCCCTACTTCTGTTATGTAAAGTAATTTGTGCTATTGTGCTCAGAGAATACAGCTAGCACAGTAGATAGCACACAAAATAAGATGATATTGTGTCACTTATCTGCAAATCTGTGCTTAAAGCAGAGGAGAAAGGAGGAGAGAGGGTGCCTGCAGGAACAGCAGGTGGGGGTCTGTGAGGGGACCTGGCCTAGAGCAGTGAGGTGTGCACTGCCCCATGGTCCTGCACGTGCCACCAGCAGCCACGGGGACATGGCACGTCTGTACTGCAGATCCTGCGTCCCCACTGTCCCTGGTGATGAGCACCAAGGAGCAGATACATGGAGCAAAAGGGTTCTTCCATCCCTCCCTTCCTACACCAGGGAAACAGCCTGCAGCACTGCAGGCTCCTGGCAGCTCAGAGGGTTGCCCAGCTACTGGATCATGTTTTGTGTGCCTGAAAGAGGAGCTGTGGCAGAAATTATAAACTCTCCTCCTTTTGGATGAAGGAAAGGATTTTGTAGCACATGGGTTTGCTTTGGCTAATTAAAAGCACGAGGCCATGCAAGGAAAGCAGCACTTTAATAGCTGAAAATAGCTGGAATTAAAACTAATCATGAGCATTTAGCATGCTACAGATAAAGATGTTTGAAAGTGTTTCAGCCAGGGGCCTGTGGGCTGCCTTTGCACAGCTACAGGATAAAAGGTACAGAGTCCCTCACTGATGCAACATCCATCCACCTTTCTGCTGGGTGCTTTCCACCTTCCTTGGGGGCTTAAGGGCCCTACCAGGGGGCACAGAAAGCACCAGGGCTTCACTCCTCAAGGACTAAATCTTAGCTCTCACCTCAACACAAAGGCACCTCAATCCTGGGTAACGGAGTCTCCAGACTGTGCATCCACAGGACATGGAGTGGGTATCTCCTCTGCAACATGGAGATGGACAGCCTCCAAGCTCCTACAGCAACCCACCACATCAGACAGCCAAGAGGCACCACCTTGTTGAGGGAGGGTGTCTAATTCACCCCAATCCACCTCCCACCTATCCCAGCCTGAAGCCATGACTTGGGCAGCAGCTCTCTCATCCTCCAAACCCTGCTCTGACATATACCCAAAATGGGAAATCACTTGAAGCCCATGAATGCTCATTGTTCCTGGGCCACTGGTCAGACCAGCTGATTCATTACTGGGGCCTTTCCTCTTACCACATTAAGTCCTTGGCTCCATTGAAGATTATCCCAAGTGTGGACAGAGCACATGTTTGAAACAAGGTTTTTATTACATTTGAGGTTACATCAGGACAGTGCACTCTTTCCAGCTTCCTAGAAGTTTCCTACATCTCCATTTTCTAGCATCCTCCTACAGACCATAATAATGAATGATTTATAACAAAATTCAAAAGAAAGGGGACTCAGCTTACAGTTCTAAACGGCTTCTCCCTACAAATTATCTGTTATTCCTTTTTCTGATTTTCCACCTTATTTCTGAATATTCAAATTGCTTCAGAAATGCCTTTTAATTGATTAATATTATATTTCGGCTACTGAGATGCAAAGATGTACAAGTGAATGACTCTAGCCCATAATCACACAGTCAAAACCAGCACTGGAAGTAAAAGAGCTTTTGACAGGCTGTATTTTTGTGAACCTACAGCTCAGTGGTCACACCAAGCCACACAGGTGAGGACACCTGCTTGCATGAAGACGAGCATCCACTGTGAGAAGTGCAAAGATCTGTCACACCACAATGGGACTGGGAATTTAAAATACACATCAGAGCCTAGATCAGTGGAGCACCACTTTTGCAGGCATGCTCTCTGCCCTTAACCACGCTCAGCAAGGCCTAAGACCACAGGAGGACTGAAATTATTCAAAGTACCCTCCTGTGTGACAGATGGACAGCATGACAGTTACTCTGCAGACCTAAACAAGATTCCCGTGTTTTAGCAGCACCTGAAGCACACGTTCAGTCATGAGGAGTCCCTGGCCATAGAAACTCAGAATGCTTTGCTTCTAATTGGCCTGTTGTAATGGTACTAAATGATAGAAGGCAGAATGTCACTATTTCCCAATGAATAAGAGAAGTGGGGAGTTTTGTTTGCTTGTCCCTAAAAGGGGCACGTTCTTTTCTTATACAAACAGCAGTTTTCTTTGCAATAGCTTCCACCCAGTATCAAATCATCCCTTTATTTCTGATCACAAAGTCAGCAGCTCCACCTTACCTTCAGAGCCCTTACCACTTGCAGCAGACTGTCTCTCTCACATGCCAAGTTCATAGCAGAAATGATGAGCCATATCCTTTGCCTTTAGGGCCTGGATGGGGGACAGTCAGCTGTCAAGCAGGGTGATCCCCACTCAGATGCCACACTGGCCACATCAGACAGCTTGCTTTACAGCAAGGAAAGGCTCAGGAGTACATGTTCTGCCCAGCAGCAGAGGCAGCTAACAAAGAACATGTAAGACTGTATTTGCAAGACTTTCACCAGGAGGTTAAGGAAAGCATTTGTTTCCCTTCATACTGAACACTTGCTAGACCATGCATAGACCAGCTCTGGATCTGTCAGCACAAGAAAGATGTTGACAAACTGGATCAGGTACAGTCTAGGGCCACCAAGGGCCTCAGGACTCTGAAGGACTTGCCCTGCAAGGAAAGGCTGAGAGACTGGGGCTTGTTCAGCCTGGGGAGATCTGAGAGAACTAACAGCCCTCTATCCAGTACAGAGAGGAGATGGAGCCAGGCTTTTTACTGCACTATGTAGAAGGATGAAAGGAAACAATAGTTTTTTAAATGAAATGGAAGCAAAAGATTCTTCCCCAGTTAGATAGTGCAGCTATTGCAGCCATTGCCCAGAGGGGTGCTGCAGACTCCATACACAGAGGTTTGCAAAATCCAATTGGACAAAGCCCTGCCCAAGTTCAATGCCTACCTTGCTTAAAGCAGGAGTTTGGACTCCTGAGGGATGCACTGAGGACCCTTCCAGTCTAAAGGATGCAATGATTTCTTTTTTTCTCCTCAAAACTACAGCACCAATTTCCTTAACTTTTAATCCCATCCAGACATTCAAATACAGTGAATATCTCAATAGCTAAATAAAATGGGACAGCTCTGAAAACCAAAACCTGTTCCTTAATCTCACACACACACACAAAAATCAATAGATATATCTGAGGGAATCTTCCCTCTCTCCATCCTACACAAAGGCAATGTCCCTCTGCCCTCTACAGAGAGCATCCTTTCCTGAGGACAGATGCACTATTTGATCTTTCACTCTTGTTTATTGTGTTACAGCTCTACAGCTACCCTTGCTCTATGATTTGACAGCCGTGTTCTCTTGCCAGAGAAGGAAGAAGTTTCTCTGCTATGACATGAAGAGATGTCACTTTTGTATTCCTGTCGTTTTCCCCAGATGCACATAACTCTCCCAGTCTGAGGGAATGTGCATATTCACACAAAGTTGGAAATGAATATGCCTGAATCAGCCCCTAGACTGGGCATGCATACACAGCCTTGTGCTAACACACCCACCCACTCAAAGATTAACTAAATTTTGACCTGATTGCATCCAATTAACCTGAATTTCTCACTTTCTTGCAAAGCAGTTTCCTTTGCAAGCCCATTGGCCTTTACCTCATGGCAATATTCTAAGTGTGATGCCCTAGAAAAATGCAATGCAATGAGAGAAAAATAAAGCAGAGAGCATAAATGGAAGGAAAATGAGATAGAAGAAGCAGGAAGATGTGTAAAGTGAACAAAGAAAAAGGAAAAAAGTGAAGGGAAATCAAAGCTAAATAAGGCACAGAAGCAAAGTACGTAAATCTGGTAAAAGCCATGGGGGCGCAGCAGATCGAAGAGTTACAGAAATATATTTGGACCAAGAGGAAAAGGCTCCAGTCTGGGGGGCAGGAGAGGCAACACAAAGCCAAGCCCACAGAGCTAATTAGAAGACATATTAGAGAAAGCTACAAGCTACAATCAACAGAGATTGAGTTCCTGGAGCCCATCACTCCCCAGAGCTTCCCAGACAGCTGCCAGCCTCCTTCAGTGCAGGCACATCCCTGGCACAGCAGATCCAGCACGAGCTGGGACATCACATCCCATGGTGACAGAGCAGAAAGAATGGGGGCAGATGAAGATGGAAAGAGAGCAAACCAGAAATGGTATTAATAAGACCAAGCCCATTTATCAAACAAAGCAGGAAAGAAATAGAGACTTATTTTTGGATAGCGCTTCTGAAGTGAGTAACCCTGCCCCCTCCCTGCTTGGTCCTCTAGCCCACCTCCATCCCTCAGTTCAGTGCTCTATTTTGGGTATAATTACACATTGTGCACAGGGACAGAACACACCAATATCTTCCCTGGTGCAGAATTCAAACTCCTCTATTTTACCTTTCCCCCTTTTCATTTTACACAGGCTTAAAAGGAAAATAAAATAATTTTGTTTCTCAGATTAACCAGAACACCATTTGCTTTCCCCCCCTTCAATCAGGCCTCTGTGCCTCAGTGTCAAGGCAGCTCTGTCAATCATGAGCAAAGGTTTTATGAGATCATTTTCTTTAGCACCTTTTAAAAGAGGACATAGACTGAAAGGGGAAAAATGTAAACAAGTACAAAGTAAAAAAAAAAAGGGAGGAACCAGGAAGACAAGAAGGGGAAAGGACATATTGAATTTTTCTGCAACAAAACAAAGGATTTCACCCAGATTCTGGGAACCTTTTCTGCTGCTCTGGACATGTCCCCCCAATACCACTGGAGCCCACTTGACCAGCCCAGCTTGTCAGTCTTGGTGCAACAGCAAGGCCTGGTGCATATCCTTGGCTACTGAGGCAGGAGGTGGCAGTAGGGAGAGACCTGACACCCAGAGAACACGGGGCTAGAGTAGCCCATCCCCTACAGAGACCACCTCACATCAAGAGACCAGCATCCCCCCTACAGCCCTGGGCTGCCCCCTGCAAGAGGTGCAAACCTCATTTGGAGACAACCTGACCAGAAGGGGAGAGCATCAGTTTCGGGGACAGCACACAACAAATCAGCAGGCTAAAATATATTAGCTCCTCTCAAGTCACAGGTCAGAAGTGCCAAGAGCCCAGACAAGATTAAAGAGAAGCTGGCACCACTACAAAAAAGCCATGCTGATGGCAGCCAGGATAGACCTGCAGTTTCCACCTACTTCTTGTTACAAAATAAAGCCTTTCTTTGCCCAGCCATCCAGCTCCAAAGCGTTCCTCTGCTGCATGAGACCTTGCAATTAGCACTACTAATTGTTTGCACAACTGCAGTGCTTACATGCCTTGGCCTAGTCAGGGCCCATATCCCAGATGCTACACAAAGGGAAAAAAGAGATGATGCCTTCCCTCCACCACAGCCACCAAGCAAATCTCAGCAGCAATACAAAATTGGGGTGGAGGGGCTGGGTGTTCCCCTGCAACCTTTAATAGCAGGCAATGCAATCCCTCTTTGCAGCAGGCTCCCAGCAAAGCAGGCATGCATGGCTTCCAGATGAAGGGAAGAATGACAAAACAGGGCACAGACAGGTGTCAAGGCAAGGAGCCTCTTTTGTGCAGAGAGGTACTGGTGTGGGACCTTCCTCCTTTGTTCTTCATCAATGGAAAGATGAATCAGTAGATGCATATGACAGACTTAAAGCTCAAATATGTCAGTCTGAGGAAATACGGTTCTTTAGTGAAGAGATTAGGCTCATACACAGAATACAAAAGGACCCAGCAAGACACAGACTCATGTGGAAAGCTGATTTAACCTTAACCCAAGCCACAGAGATTTTTTTAAAAAATCTATGTAATGCAAATTCATTTTACAATTAAATGCAAATTTAGGCTTGAGACAGCAGAAGCAGCTATTCCAGGTGACATCGTTGGGAAAAGAGACAAAGAAATCCCCAGAGCCAAAAGATATAGAAAACTAAAGCAATCACAGATCAAACTAGAATTGCAGAGAGCCAACTCCACACCTCATCACAGCCAAAAGAAGATCCTCTGCCACAGCTGTAACAAGCTTTAACAAACAGGAAAAGAAAACCAGAAAACACTTAGCATTTAGTCAATTGCATCACCAGTGCTTACACACAAGAAATCCTTTCTCAAAGTTACATTACAGCTACAGACAAAACTTCCTGCATGCTTGGTCAGCACTGGGACAGTGATCCACATGTTTGGTAACTGTGGTGACCACAGTACAAACTGCTTCAGGAGTTGGACTTCCACAATCATTGTGGGTCCCTTCCAGCTCAGGATATTCTGTGATGCTGTGATTGCAGCTACAGCTGAATAGAGCCAGAACTCTGCCTTGTTATCCAGACACCGGTGCTCTGAGCAGCATTAATCATCAAAGGTAAATAGCACATCTAAGGAAAATGCACAGAAATTGTGAGGCAAGGCATGCTGCTTACTCAGGACTCGAAGCACAAGTGGAAATAACTATTTCCCCCCTGGTCACAGAGGAAAAAATTTGCCGTAGCACTTGGTGACAACTTTCCATACAGTGCACACAGATTAATGTTCTGTCCCTGTGTCACTGCAGTGCTAGACACAGGGACAGGGCTGCAGGTCTCTTCTGGTACAGCATGGCTGCCTGCAAGGCCCTGCAGAGAAACACAGGGCTCCTCTGTGGAATTTCCCTCCCTTCATGGACTGCATTAAGATGGAGGCTATTCACCACTGAGTCACTCAGATGGGACTGGAAAACGAACTCCAAGCAGGAGGAAGAGGAGGTGGGAGCAGCCTTCAGGCTTGGGGGTCAGCTGTCAGATGCATTTCAGAGGCAGAGCCTCCAGAGAAAGCAGCTTTTAAAAATAAATTTGAAGAAAAACTCGCCTCTGCTGGGTGCAAATATTCATCTTCCAAGCTGCATGGATAGCTGAGGGATGAGGGTTTCCCCTCTGCTGACATTAAAGCAGATGAGTAGCAGACTCCCAAGGCACAGGAGCTCTGCAGGGAGCAGGGGCTCCCTTGCATGCATGTGTTCCAAGGCTGAAGGGCCACGTGGAGTCCCTGCTGGGTGACACAAACTGAGTGCACACAGCAGGATTTCTGCTGCAAAGACCTTTGTGTGGTCTTTTACATCCCTGTGACCTCCTTGCAGCAGCTTTGCTTTGATACCTCTGCTTCTCTGCCAACAGGGACTCAAGTAGGACCAAGGGATTCAAGAGATGGATGGTACAGACACCTAGGAGCTTTCCTCAAGAAGACAGAGCTAAAAATTTTATTTCTCCTAGCATGCAAAAACTGTAGTAGTACAGAAAGTCTGAAGAGTTGTAAAAAAAGGAAAGCTTCCTGTAAAGCTAGTTTATGTCTGTTACTGAAAGTGTGAACACTGCCTGAGAAAGCCCACTGCTGAAGAGAAAAGCCAAGCTCCCAAAAGACACAGGACATTATATATGCAGGTGCATACAAGCACTTTGGCAGAAAGCAAGGATTAAGCTTAAATTAATGGTCGTGCACGTTGTTTGGATGTCATATGAGAGCTCTCTAACTGGCTTTAAATCTCCTCTTCAGGTCTTGCGAAGACTGACTACTTAGATCATTACAGAATTACAAATTAGTGCATTTTAATTATTAAATAATGAATTTCTAATTAGGGTAATCCATTAGAGGAACAAATAGCGAACAGGGCCTAATTCTCCCTGTTTTATTTCACTTCTCCTGGATTCTGCCATGAACATGACATAACAAGTGGTAAAGAGCACCCTACAGACAAGCTTTGCTACAAATACACATGCATCAACTCGTAAATGCATTAAAAGCACTCTTTCAATAGAAAAAGCCATTTGCTCTCCACAGCTGAGATTCATGAGATGGCACAGCTTTCAGCAAGCCACACAACAGCTCAACTCCAAACCACATCACAGATTTCCCAAGACAAGATTCCTGCTGTTCTCCAAGGTCACTCAACCCCACGTTTTGAGATAAAGATCACAGATGTTAAAATATTCTGTCACAGTAATGAATCTCAGTGGCTTTCCCTAATCATGCTTCACTTATCCACCTATCCTCACTATCCTGCCACTACAGGGTGGCAAAAGTTTTCTGGTCCCAAGAGGCACTGAACCTTTACTTGTTGAGGGGGAAAGGATTATGGGGAAAAACTGGATGGCCACTCACATGTCTCATTGGATGCTGAGAACCTCAGCATGCTGGCATAGCTGCCCTCTGGTGCTGCAATGGTCACATACAGGCTTTTAAGTCTTGCCATGTGCTCAACTCGAGTAACCCACACACAAAATCCATAGGCTATGGGCTGAGTTTGCATGTGTACATGGAGAGCAGCTTTATTTCATGGTCACATGTGCACAGAAAAGCTAATATGAATGGACATATAAATATATGCAAAGCTTTAAAAGCATACATTTCACATCTGCTGAGCATCCAGCAGCACTTTGGTTCAGAAAACAATATGGACAATCCTTTGTGTGCTGCTCTCTGCAGGGCAAACAGTTCATCTCTACACATAAATCACTATTCATCTTTATTTCAAAAGCCCAGCTAAGGACAAACACACACACACATAAGCTCCTGATGAAATACAGACAGATATCACAGAGGAGAATCCTTTACCTATGCCCAGCCAGAAGCCAAGCAACAGTCAAGCTCTGGGTCATCCCCTTCTATAGAAAACTTCACTTGCAGTGAACAAAGACAGCTTAAAACAAAATAAAGGCTATGGGAGAAACAGTCATACCAGAATCTAATCTGTAAAGATTTGTGAGTGTGATAAAAAGTGAATTAACAAAATGCAAGTCTACAATTAAACAATAGAAACACTCCAGAAAAGTGCTGGAACTTGGCCTGCCTCCAGCAGCTGGTTTGAGGGATGTAGAACAGTAAAACACACTGGTCAACAGGCTAGCTGTAAACTGTAATTTAAATAAGTCGGCTGTAATGCCAGCACCATGTATCCCTTTCCCTCCCTGCTCCCAAAGCAACCCCAAAGGTCCAGAAGGCATTTTGTTCCCTCAAGAGCAGCAGCCAGTTGCATTTGGATTGCAATCTCGACATAGAGGTAACAGAAAGCACATCCAGTGGTTTTGTAACCTTGCTTTCAACATAGTAATATATAGGAGAGAGAGAGAGAGAGAAAGATTTAACTAGCTGAAAACCTTTTGAAAGGTTGTATGCCCTTTAGCTTAGTTTATTTTATGCTTACCTTTTAATACAGAATAATAAACTCCCTGATCTAAAATTACAATCTCATAAATATCAAACAGATGGCTGTGAGCTCCTCTTAAGAGCATGCTTTGGAGCAGCACCTAGACTACAACATACAATGCCAAAGCTGAAAAGATGATGGATCTTCTTTCACCTAACAGATCCACTTTGCTTTTCTAAAAACAACTATGTAGTGATGCATGGGAGGTAGCAAAAAATTGCCCTTTATTTCCAGGTAGAGTACAAACAGAGAAAACTCCACATCAGGGGAGGTGATTGCCCTCCTCTGCCCTGCTCTCATGAGAAACTCCCTGGAGTCCTGTGTCCAGCTCTGGGCCCCCAGCACTGGAAGTTGTTGTAGCAAGTCCAGAGGACAGACACAAAGATGATCAGGGGGCTGCAACACCTCTCCTGTTAGGAAGGGCTGAGAGAGCTAGGGTTGTTTGTGGGGAAGAGCAGGCTCTGGGGAGATCTCATTGCAGCTTCTCGGTCCCTGAGAAGAGGCTTAGAAGGGAGCTGGAGATGGACTTTTCACAAGGACATGTAGCAACTGAGCAAGAGTGAATGGCTGCAAACAGAAACAAGGTACATTTAGATTAGATAATAGAAGAAAGTCTGTACACTATAGGGGTAGGGAAAAGACACTGGCACAGGTTATCCAGAGAACTGGTGGATGCCTGATCCCTGGAAGCGTTCAAAGCCAGGCTGGATGGGGCTTTGAGAAACCTGGTCTAGTGGAAGGTGTCCATGCACATGACAGGAGGGGTGGAACAAAATATTCTTCAAGGTCCCTTCCAAGCCAAGCCATTCTATGATTTTATGAAAAAGCTGAGCACACCCACATCAGCAATTGCTTCAGTGACATCTGTCAGTATGGAGGTAACAGCAGACCAGCTGCTCCCACAGGTAGAGCCAAGAGCACTTCCCCACCAACACTTGGACTTGCAGTTCTCATGCAAGTGTTCCAACTGGCTGTCTCAGCTTTCATTAGAAAATCTGCTGCCTCAAAGGACACCCCAAGCAATTTCAGCAAAGAGTCTTGAAAACTGGCACCATTATAACAAAAGAACAAGAATTGCAGATTCATTCTCCAAAGCTAAAAAATAAAGGTATTTTTTAGTGTTTACTGCTTGTGTGTGCAGGGCTTTCACAGCTTTGGGAAGGACCAAAACCTGCCCTGGCCTTGTTATTGCTCAGTTCTGTTGTTGCTCAAACTTTTCATACAGAAGCTATGCCCACAGCACATATGGCAAGCGATGCACCCCCAGAGCTGTGCTGAGAAGCAGAGGGGAGCTGTGCCCACACCAGCAGGGCACTGAGCACAGGGAAACACTCACGGTGCTTCATTGCTGTGTTTCAGTGCCACAGTGGTAATGTGGTAATGCCACCTCAGAGTGCAGGTGATCAGAGTTTGTGCCCACATCCAAAGGATGGCAGTCCCAGTCTCAGGAAAGCAGCTGTCTCTCCACATCCAGATGTGCAGCATTCCAAGCCAAATGACAAAGAAATGCCTTGTTAAGCATAAGCAGCAATTAGCAGTTTCCTAGAGATGGCTGACAGCAGATGCACCTTGGGATGGCATTGGCCACTGACAGAAGAGATCAGTGAGAGGAATGTCCTGATATGAAGCAAGACAGATGACTTGAGCAGCACTGAGAAAGAGACACTTGCTGAAATGCATGGTGGTCACTCCTGCCTCGGAAACAAAATGCAGGCAACAAAGTGGCTTAATTTTACAATGGGAAGGAAAGCTCAAACAGCATACTAGATCATTTACTGCAAACAGAAACACAGGAGACCAACTCTCAGCTGTGAAGTTCTCTAATTACACTGAACTACATTCATTGCACCTTTTTACTTCCTCATCAAGATGCACACAGAGAACCAGACATTCCATTGGACAGCAGATACATATGACTAAAAGAAGCTAAAACTGACAATAAAGAGCTATATCTATCTCTGCTGGATCCTAGAAACACACCAATGGAAAGATTAGATTTCCCATCACAGATGCCAACAAGTAGACAAACAAGTACTTTTATCCCCCACAAGACATCAGTTATCCAAATCCAAGCAAACCCCAGACTTGCAAACACAGCTGGGCAAGAGGCAAAATAAACCAAAATTTTACTATGACATACAAAACCATCATTAAGACAATCAACCAGTATGGCTGAGATCAAACAGTTACAGCTGGAAGTCAAAAAGGAAAGCTACTAGCCCTGCTAGCTATGCAATTATGTACTGCAGAGGGTAGCAGGACAGAAAAATAAAGAAAAATCTTTACTTTGATATTAAATCAAAACACTGATTACAGAAAAAAAATGTAACCACTTGAATTCTGAAATCTGGCTCCATTGGGCTCCTATCCACTTGTTCAGCATTTGGACTTCTCCCTGTATTTGGTCCTTGTTCATACCACTTTTGTAAAGCAGGGCAGCTATTTTGGCAGCCAGGAATAGCCAACCCTGGCAGCCAGGCATCATCAGGAACAGGTGTCTGGCTGCTGTCATACCCTGCAGATGACCTGCTCTGTTATGAGCCAGAATTTACTGCAGAGCCTGGATACTCAGAGCTTGCAGCAATCATTGCAGGCCCTGTGGTGTTGTGCTTGTTGCCCCACATAATCCTTTCTGTGAAAATGAGACTCTTTTCATGGCAAAGCTTCCATGAAATTAAGAAGGCTACTTTCTGTTGAAAGACAGTTGTGATGAGAAGCTCTCTGAAAGAGATCAAAATACAAAGGCACAGAAGAGCAAATAACTAATATTTACCTGAAATACTCAAGGCAAAGCAACAGAAGTTCAAACAGGTACATAGACCAAAAGGGGATTCCTTCAGTGGAACCATATTTCCCACATGGGAAATTTCCCAAATATTCCCTGTACGGGAAAAGCAGAACCCCGATTTCCCTGCTTGCAAAACTGGCAAGAGTTTAACACAGGTGTTTGGCTCCAAAACAACAATTGATGGATGCTCCCACCAAGTGCCAAGGCAAAATCCCAGTGATCAGCTGTCCCTGAGGAGGCTGCAGCTCCCAGCCCTGCTGAAATTCAGCAAGAGCTGCACAGCCAAGGGTCTCAGGACTGTCATCTGAGGGAGCAGCTGCCGTGGCACCACATGATTCATTCCAGTGGGGTGTGGAGCACCATCAAGGGTGGTTAAGCATTGGAACAGGCTGCCCAGGGAAGTGGTAGAATAACCTCCCCTGGAAGTGCCCAAGAAGTAACTGGACTTGGCACTGAGTGCTGTTGTTTAATTGACATGATAGGGGTTTGGTCAAAGGTTGGACTTAATGATCTTGGAGGTCTTTTTTTTTCAAATTTCATGATTCTGTGATTCTAAGATTGGTCATTCAAGCATGTGGTCACTAATTCAGTTATTTTCATTATGCACTGCAGACCAGAACCAAAGTACAGCCTGACTGACAGCTCACTTCTGCATCTAAGGCACTTTGAATATTGCAAGTGCTACACTCCACAGACTCTAGAAATTACTAATCCCATGTACTTCTAATTAGGATTTCAAAATTACTGAATGCTTCTGATTTCAATCTGTGCCCACTTCCATCTCCTCTGTATAAGCTGAGAGCTGAGAAAAGCCCTTTCCTCCCAGGAGCATTGTAAAGATAAATTAATGTTTGTGAAGCACTTGGGCTCTATAGCGATGAGCACTCAGATACCACTGTGATAAAAAAAATAAAAAGGACTATGAGGAAATCAATAATCCTATCTCCAGAGCAGGACTTACACAGTGTGCTGTCAATAAGGCCCAGAGCCACGCATTGAACGAACACAGGAAAACAAAGTGTAATCTGGCTGCTCATTAAGTGAACACCATCCTTCAAGCACCTGACAGAAGTAGGAGAACAATGGGAAAAAACATGGCCTGTGAAAACATAAAAAAAGGCACCAGCCAACTTATTTAATGCTGCCCCTTTGAACAGCAGGGGACTTGGATCTGCAACAGTTCCTTATGTTTCCATCCTCCCCTCCTTCTATTCCTTAAGGAGGCCTTAATTAGACGCCAAGTGGTAAAGCACAATTATTTTTATTTTCAGGTGAGCAAGAAATATAGACACGTCCAGGAACACACCTGAGGTCAGCCTCAGAGGGAAAGGGAGAGTTTGGCTGATTTCAGCCTTAAATTTTCACGGCAGGACAGCTATCCTGGTTTTGGCTGGAATAGAGTTAATTTTCTTCTGGTACAGTGCTGGTTTGGATTAAGCACAAGAATCCTGTTGATAACACAACAATATTTCAGTGGTTGCTAGGTATTGTCTTACCCTGAGTCGAGGACTTTTCTGTTTCCTGTGCTCTGCCAGTGAGGAGCTTCACAAGAAGCTGGGAGGAAGCGTGGCCAGGACAGCTGGTGTGACTGGACAAAGCAATATTCCATGCCACAGAACACCTTGTCCAATATATAAACTGCAGGGAGTTGGTCAGAAGCCACCAGTCCTGGTCAGGAACAGGTGAGGCATTTGTCAGGGGGTGATGAGCAACTATATTGTGCACCCATTTTTTCTGTCAGGTCTTATTCCTCTCTCTCCTTCTCATTACAATTATTATTATAATTAGCAGTATTAGTATTGTTATTTTACTTTGTTTCAATTATTCTTATCTCAGCCCACCAGTTCTATCTCTTCCCACTGGGGCTGGGGCAGAATGGGTGAGCAGCTGCATGGTACTTGGCTGCCAGGTGGGATTTAGCCACAGCAGCAGCTCATGCTCTAGTCAGATCCTTCGCTGAAAGACCAGGCTTGAGGACACAAAAGCTGTAATGACAATGCTTTCTGCATCCCAATTCAGGCAAAAAGGGAAAAGTGTTCAAACATTAATGCTGACATTCTAGTAACAGTTGTGAGAGAAGGAACAGCTGAGCACCCACAGTTGTTTTCTTTCTGTGGAAAATGATCCTCACAGCAGTTCAAAGTGGCATTTCCAGGAAAAACTGGGGCCATAAATCCAGTGCTCAATTCCAGTGGACCCAAAATTTTATTGCTGTGACTCTTACCTAAGCTGAATGGACAAACCTGGAAAGTCTTGCTCCCCAGAAAGAGTAGTCCAGGTTTTGCTGGACTGTTATTACTTCAGCCAGAGTTGCTTTTTATATCATGAATAAAATTAGGAGGATGAAACAAACCAAAATATGAAAGGATACTTCCTCTTGTGCTAGGGTTAAAGAGCAAGCACTCTCAATAGGGTTAAATTACAGCAAGTCTGCACATGCCATGAGATATCTATTCACCAAGGAGAACAGCAAATTAGGAGAGTGCCAACAGCCACCACACATTGGATTAATGACAAGAAACAACATCTTTATATAATAAGATCCAGTGTGTCTAGCACTGTAAACTGCAAGGAAAAATTGAAACATGTACAAAAAAGCTGAAACACTTCCAATTTTCTTGCATTTCTTTAAGCCTTGTGCACACTGGGACACCTCTTCCTGCCAAGGCAAAGAATAGAGAGGATCTGGGGAATGAAGGCAGAGAAAAGGCAACAGCAGAAAGAGCTCAGGAGTTATAGAAAGTTCCTGGTGTCCCTGTGCCTGAGGAGCAGCTGCAGGTTCACACACACAGCTCCACTGACAGCCTCATCACCTCCTAGAAACCAGCCCCAGGGAGCAGAGCCTGACTGCCAGCACTCAAAATGCCAGCCCATCCCTGAGGAGAGCACCCCATGAGGACAGGATGCCAGCCCTGAGGAGCACAGGGATGGTGCACTCTGGCTGAGGGCAGTCCAGGAGAGCAGGACAACAAATCAAACAATACATGTCATTATACATAATGGGATAATGGCAGACAGCTCTCTCACACACACACCCAGCTCACATTCCCCTCACACCCCTTCAGCCAGGAGACAGGGAGCCCATGGGAAGGTAGGGACACAGTTTAAGTTGGTAAATCAGGCTCCCATTCTAGACATTGGTGGGGTACTGGAATCTCCATGGGCTTTCACCTCCACACCTCACCCCCAGTGAAAAGCCTGTCAAACTGAGAAATCAACCCTTAGACAAATAAACCCACTCCTAGGGGATGGGGCTCTCTGCAGTGACTTGTGTCTACCAGCACAGCGCTCACCTGAGCTCAAGAGCCACTGCAATGCCAAGGTGCTTTGGATACACACTAAAGGTGCTTTGGATACACACTAAAGGTGCTTGGGATACACACTAAAGCCTGCAGATGCTCCACCACGAGGTTGCAGCTGACCACGGCCCCTTTGCTATGCAAGCAGCTCTTGTTAGCAGCTCTCCCTGGTGTGCCCATGCAGAACAGGTCTGCACAGGCTGGAGACATCCAGGCCTCCAGGAGAGGAGAGAGAACAAGGACCAGCTCCTGGAGACATCCAGGGCTCTCTGCCTCTCAGGTGAGCTGGCTGATCACACAGGTAAATGTTGTATTTGCTGGGTCCCCAGGACAAAGGAGGAATTGATGAATCTGACTCCATGTTCTTAGAAAGTTAATTTATTATTTTATGTACTTACATATTATATTAAAGAATACTATACTAAAACTATAATAAAGAATAGAGAAAGTATCTTGTTAAGCCTTCTGATGTATCCTAACTAAAAACTCATGACTGACTCCTCAGAGTCCCAACACAGCTGGACAGTGATTGGTCATTAAGTAAAAACAATTCATATGAAACCAATCAAACAATGACCAGTTGGCAAACAATCTCCAGACCACATTCTAAAGCAGCAAAACAGGGAGAAGCAATCAGATAATTATTGTTTTTATTCTTTTCTGAGGCTTCTCAGCTTCCCAGGAGAAGAAATCCTGGCAAAGGGATTTTTCAGAAAATATGCCAGTGACAGGTAAACTCTGCTGAAGGTGGATAGAAAACCATCCTGCAGAACAGCAGCATCATCAGCCCTCCTGCCAGTTGCACATCCTTCTGGCCAGTTCTCTGTTGCACCATTTTGGAAATATGGGTCTGTCCCCAGGTCCCAAGCAGCTTTAATCCATGCTTATTCCAGGTTGCTTTTTCTTCTGCTGCCATTGCCAAGCCCTCTCTCCATTTGACACACAATATTTTCCCATCCCTCAGCTGCCACCCAAACTGCCCTTGTGCACCAGGACCTGGAGGATGAGAGGCATGGGAAGAGCCAGTGCAGGAGCCAAAGGCTCACTGCTGCAACATCTCTGAGCATCACCTGCCACACTGGGGAAAGCTTCTAAGCACCATCAATTCCCTCCTTGCATGAACACAGAGCCAAGGCTTTCAAGACTGGTTTTTCTATGCCACCAAAGGCTCAGAGCTGACTTAAATTCCATAGGGAGCCTGGAGGGGCCAGTTCCCAGGCCAGGGAGCACCAGATGTCCAGCTCCCCCAGGGCAGTACAGCTGCACCCTGCATACTTTGCATCCCTTTCCTGTACCCACCAAGCAGCACTTCTCACCACTGCTCCAAGGGAAAGCAGAAATGTCAACTGAGGTTGCAGTGCATCAGTGAGGGGTGGGAAAAAATAGCATCAGGTAAAGGAGAACTGTAAGAGACAAAGGAGAAAGCACCCTGGGGAGGTGATGTGAAGAGATTAGAGAGATAGAAGCAGACATACTTAATAAGGCAAGAGCTATCAAGGTGATAAAACATTAGATAGGGACCAAGGTGCCTAAAACATAAAACAGATGGAGAAAGTGGTTTGGGAAGAAGGTAAACACATTTATATTCTACTACAGGAGACTTCAAGGTAATGTTGCACATACACCTGAGTGCTTTCCCAACAAACCCCCTCTCTGAGGAGCACAGCATTCATCCTTCCTCCTCTTTTAATCAGGGCTCTTTCACAGAGTCCCATCTTGCCTTCTGCCCAGACAGGGATAACCCTCAAGGGAGAGCTCAGATGATAAATAAATGATGATAAATGAATGAACCGGTGACCCCACCCCAGTGCCCACCAGGCTGCACCACCCGCTGGCAAGCGAACGCCTCTGGAGCTCCCTCCGGGCTGTCAGCAGGCTGCTGAACAATCATTTTCACCTTCTAAACTCTAGCCCAGTGCTAGGCAGAATTTTTACAAGTTGTCATTTTCGTTAAGCAACCTCTAAGGCAAATTAGGCACTTTATCCCATTTGAATTAATCCCTCCCTTCAACATCTGTCCTGCCCTCAACCTAAATTCCCTTCAAAACTGCAAGCATCAGCTGTATCCAAACTTTTTTTTCCTTTTCCCTTTTGACTTCTTTAGGTGTTCAGGATGCTTCTACTAAGAAGGGAGAGTGGGTTCCCTGATGACCCACCCCTCCAAGGCCTTGATCACCTTTGTCTCCATTAGCATTGGTCTGTGCTACTGTCAGTATAACACCTGTGAACAAGGACCAGCTCCTGGGGGTTGAAAGCAGGCTTTACCAAGGCTGACAGCATTTGCTTGTCATTCTCAAGTAGTTAAATAACACTCCTGACTGACCCTGAGTCCTTTACAGGGTTGTTTCTTGGATGCCCATCAAAGCTTGTTTTCATTCATCCCATTGCCTTCATTCCAGACTACTTCATGCTTGCAGTATTTTATTAGGTGCAGTCCTGAGCAGTAAGCATGACTTTAGAAAACAGCTTAGGAGGTCTTAAAACCTCAAATTATGTTGAGTCTAAAGAAAGAGGCTTAATCCATTACAAGGAAATGATGGGTTGGGAGGATAGGAGGACAACCTTATATAACATAAGTTACTTTGAATATGATTTTAAAGAAAAGTCAGAAATAGGTTATTCTCTCACACAAACACCCATCCAACAGCAAAAGAAAACCAGTTCCATTTAAGTCACCTGCATCTCTTGCTGGCATATATTGGTGTTATGACCAAATCATAACTCCAACCTGTGGGAGCTTGAGCTGTTGTGAGAGTACAGAAAATACTGCAGATCTGGTGTAAAGCCACAAATGGGAAATGTAATAATTGTGCAACAGGTCTGTGCCTTTGTGCAGTGAACAAAAACTTCTGCCCAGCCAGTGCTCTCCTTCCGCAGCCTCAGGCTGCTGGATCACCTGTGTACTTGTTTGCTGTGCTACAGATTTGTCCTCAAATGAGCTTCAAAACTTGGCTGAGCCTCCAACAAGTAAATAAGTTGGTCTAGATCTTTCTTTATAATCATAGACTGTAATTATCACAGCTTAGAAGGAAAAAGCCACCATAATTAAATGCTTATACCAAAGGTTCATATATACTCAAAAAAGAGAGGGAGATGACAAACAAAGCAAGCCTTGAAGTAGAATTCAGTGTACAGGTTAATCAGAGTCAGGCTGATGCGTCCAACCAAGGGTCCCCCTCTTGGAGGGCATTCCATCCTCTCAAAGCAAGCAGTTCATCTCTATGTTGCATCTATTTTCCCAGCCCACATTTACCTCCCTCTTGTGGGAGAGCTCTTACTCCTGATCTGCTTTCAGTGGAGGGATGGAGGATGGGACACCACAGAGCCTGGACAGGGACACCTGTCCAGCCAGCTCCCTCAGTGCTCTAGGCAGCAGGTAAAAACATGGGGTGGGCACCACCAGGTGCTGAGACTGTGGTCTCCAACCCCACACACTCATTGATCACAAGCAAGAAATCCCCACAAAGAGGTGTTGAGTACAGCAGATCCTGCTTCCTCCAGAGCTGGAGGTCCCATGTCCCCCTAAATGGGAACATCCATCAAAAGGACAAGTGTCTTGAAAGAAAGGGGAAGGGGGGATGGCAGATGAAAATAAAAATTAAGCAGAAAAGATGTTTAAAAGGTAAAAAACAAAACCCACAATTGACCTAAGAGTTTACAGACTCCCAGCCTACACAAGTCTGGGAGCATCAGAATAATATAACAATAACAACTAAAAATGAGCATCTCAAACTGGACCAAACATCTGCCCAGACTGGGCAGCAACACAGCTGGCCAGAGAAGTGTGCAAAAATGGGATGAGCAGACACAATACTTCCCTTAGGCACTCTTCCAGCTGCCAACCACTCTCAGCTCAAGGACTTCCTGAGCCAAATCAGGTTTCTATATTTTTCACTCCTCCTTCATGGATTCCTCCTAATGAGGGAGGAATGAGAACAGCCAAAGAGAATACCAACATTTGAGGAGAGCTAAGGTAATGCTCAATATCAGTCTTGGTACAGGATTATGGAGAGACAGCATCAACATGCAGGCTTCCCATGCATAACCTACTCACATATGAACTCCATACTGCTCTTGCAAATTCAGAGACATGTTTCACATCTTTGGGAAAAATCAGATTAAATGCTGCTGTCTTGTACTGTGGCTGTTTTATCACTAGCCTTAACCACATATTTCAGTACCTAGGAACATTTACAAAAATGATGGGGGGAAATCCCAAAAGGCTTTCTGAATGTTTTCTCTCTGTGAATACCAAAGGGTGGAAAAAACCAGCTCAGGTTTATAGGAAGCCATCAATCCTAGGAAGGGGTGCTAGCTTGTTATGAAAGCATGTTATTTTATCATCTGAGATAACGTTTACTTTTTGTTCACTCCTTCACATTTACTAACTCATGCTGGTATAGACCTGTAGCACATCCTGCCTTTAAATGCAGTAGCAATTGTCTGTGTCCTGTGATATTTTCTGGTGCCAGACAAAGAGCAATCAAGAAAACCTGGAGACAAGCCCCAGGCTCACTTGCTTTGTGAACCATGTCAAATATACTTCATATCCTTCCTTCCATTATTGCCCCACTCAAAAAAACCCCAAACCCAAAAACTACCATGGATCTGCTAACCTGTCACCTGCAGACCTCAGCTGGATGAGCAGCAGGAACAGACAATTCCACCAGCTTAGAAAAAAATCAGGCACAGTTCACAGGGACAGGGAGGCAGCAAACAGTGGCCAGGACACACCACACATAGGAAGATCACAAAAGAAAGGTGCAGTACCTGCCACCCCTAAATGAGGTCTCCAGAGCTGAAACATTCAGAATTAAGTCTGTACTCCTTTCTACATTTAAAAACTGCATCTGCTACAGGTGTTGAGATTTTTTTTTAACATAAACAAAGCCTGATCAAAATTACTGAGTGAATTTAACACTGGATTTGCAGGGCATGGAGAGGGAACACAGTAGTTATTAACTGTATTTTTTAATTTAATGGACATGGTTTTCTCTCCCTTCTAGATTCAGCTCCCAAACTAGGTCAGGGTGATTACACACATCCAGTCTAAAGGCAACAGCCCTCACTGCTTTCATGGAAGGAAAGGAAGCAGGAAAAGCAAAGGGTGATGGAATTGCATGATGGCATTTGTATATAGGCAGAACGCAGGACACAGTGGCCCAAAACCTCATGAGCTGAGACAGTTGAGCTTTCTGATTTCTCTTGGGCTCTGCCATTCCCTGGATCCTCAGACACTCAGTGACATCCATTACACTTCAAGTTCTGCCTTTGTGAGCCAGTGTGGGGTAAAGTCAGAGAAATCCTTGTGGATACTTTTACAACAGATTCTGTTCCTGCATCACCTCAGCTGAGCTCAAGGCTTCACTGAACTGAGATGCAGGTCAAGTCATCCCACTCCCAAGAGCAGATGTCAAAAGGACCAGGCACCAAGTGCAGGAAGAAAAGGGCTTCAGAAGGTCAAGGAAGACACATTTGTGTGCAAAGGGGACACTTCAAAAGGGGACAGAGCTACACCTTCCCTCAGGAGTAGGAGAGGGGAGCAAGGCCCAGCTAGACTGGAGTTGGTTACTGTGTGACAGGTGCTGTGAGTTTGGGGAACAGGGAAAAGAGGAAGAATATGAGGAAACATAGCAAAAGCAAACTAAAGCCTCAAAGGCTGAAGAAACCTGGACTTGTATCCAGCATAACTGGACATCTCACCTCTGGAGAGAGTAAGATCCTAGAATGACTTGAGATGGAAAGGACCTTAAAGATCATCTGGTTCCAGCCCTCCCTCTCTCCCTCCCACAAATGCCACCCTCTAGATCAGGTTGCCCAGGGCCCCAGAGATAAGAGGAGAGATGTAAAGAAGCGAGCTACATGTTGTCAGGGGTTTTAAATTATTATTTCTTTTTATCAGCCAAGCTTTTCTCGTCCCTCCCACCCAGAATCTCACCTCATTGAGAAGATAGTTTGATGGAGCATCTTAAATATTTCAAGCGGCCTTCCGGCTTGCAATCCTTCGCTCCCCATCTGCTTCAGCCCGGCCCTGCTGACTTCTCAGCAGGCCCATGGCAGACTGCCTAGGCAAGGGCTCCTTTGACCCTCCTTTCTCTCCATCCACCTCTCTGTCCTCTCCTGCCCTGTTAAGACTCAGATTTTTCCTTCTCTCTACTTTGCCTCCAGAGAAATCAAGTCCCAAACTGAATTTCTTCCTCCCTTTTTTCACTCTTCTCCCTCACAATTCTCTCTTCATCAGCTTTCAGCCTCTTTATTTCCTCTTCTATTAATTTTCAGTTTTATTGTCATTAATGAGACATTGCCTTAGGTCAGGATTAGTAACCCAAACTTCAGACACCGTCAATCCATCAGTAACCATGTGTGGGCACAAGAAGCCTGGCAGTTCAGTGTGAAGGAGAAAGACCCACTGGAGAAGCTGCACAGGGGCCTGGGGACCCCACAGAGGTGAAGGGGGGACAGAGGACAAAGCAGAGAGCAGCCTGGGGCAAGAGAGCAGCAGGGCTCCCCAACAGAACTCCCCTGGGGTACCTCACCTGTGACAAGACTCAAGTCCGGTTTTACCAAGAAAATGATGATTGCACTGAACCCTGACAGGAAAGGGCTTCTTTTCACTGGAAGTGCCTCTGCCTAACTAACACAGGAGTACTTTTGACTGTCATGGGACAGGGAACCTCTCCATGGAGAAGCAGCTGCTTATTAAAGCAAGGAGAGATTCAGCATGCTGCACTCTGAGAAACAGGATTGTTTCTTCACCATTTTGGAGCTCCCTCCCTGAGCAGGGGTTTGGCTCACCCCCTGCAGCAGTTCCATCCCACATCACCTGAACTGCTCAAGAACTACAGAATGGTCAACCCCATGCAGAGGAACAGCAGCAGCTTCTCCCTCTACCACCACAGCTCCTTCTATAGACATTATTTCCCCCACATTAGATACTGAAGGAATAGTGACTCGACTCTTGTCTCCCCATCAAGCAAGGGGAGTGAAAGGATAAAGTGATTTTGCAGATGGAGGATGATTGTGGGCACAGACAAGTGAGGGCCATGCTGGCTGCACAGGGGCTCCTGTGGCACAGCAAGTCTCAGGGAGAAAAAGACCATGACAGCTAGTGGGGCAAGACATTGGGCCACAACCAGAGGACCGGAGAGAGCAAGTTGTGGAGGGGCAAGGGGTGAAGGCTGAGATTTGATAGGGCTGGTCCCCAGCACCCTGCAATGGAACAGTGTGGCTTGCCCAGCTGAAGGGCCCAGGCAGGGACAGCGAAGTATCCAGAAGGCAGGAGGTCTAGAGACAGATCACAAGGCAATGTGAGATGGACAATGGGGAGGAAATTCTATGAAGGAGACAGAGCTAAGCAAGATGACAGGGTTAAAGTGGCATCCTGTGTCCTTTCCTTGCTACTAATTGTTCTAGGTCACATTACCTGTAATATCTTTTGGTCAAGGATCTTTTGACATGTCTGCTTCAGGACCATTAACACACTCAGAAACAGCTGAAGAGGAAGATAATTAACACCAGACCACCACAAACCCAGTTCTCTGCTCCTGTTTACCTTAGTGGAAGTACTGCCACTGGTTCTGCTGCCTTCAGTCCTACACCCACACTCCTGGCTTTCCAGAAAGTTCCCTTCTCTCTCTCTCTGCTTTGTTGTTCATGCAGAAGCTGTGGCAAGTGTTCTCTCACAATGTGGGAAAGCAGTGCATTAGCCTGGGGCAGCAGGTACCAGGGAAGCTGTTTCACGCAACCCTGTGGGGGACTGAGCTGCAGAGAGCCCTGGGTGGTGCAGGAGCCAAGGAGAGCACACTCCAGCAGGACACAGAGCCTTGGCTCTGCATTGTTTTTAATCACCTCACCATTCTTCTTTGCCTGAATGGAATTAGAGAAGCAACAAGGGAGCTTTACTGCCAGGCACACCATGGCAACACATCAGCTTTAAAGACATTCCAGCTCCTAGGAGCACTAACTCTGTGCTTCCTCTCATCCCCCAGGTCCTCTTTCCTGTGCTGTATCCATGCTCCAGGCTGCCTGGCCATCCCAGGAGGTCCTCCCTAGCACTTCTCCCTCAGACAGCCACACAGAAGTGAAGTATCCAAACTGGGAATCTTCACAGTGCTTGGACTGTTGCCTCTTCTCATGGACCTTCCTCCTGTTTCCCTGAGCAAGGCCTGTCCCACGAGCATCCCATGGAGCAGCATCCCAGTGATGCACAGGCAGCAGCTGGGCACCAGCTCCTCTGGGAGCTCAGCTCCCTGCCTGCCACCCGAGCAGAAGGCAGATGATGTTCTGCTTTGTCTCCTCTTCCCACTGTGCCTCTGTGAAGGCAGAGAAATGACAACAGCTCAACAGCTGCCTCCCTGTCTGGGGGCTGGGGTGGGAGGTACGAGCATTTGGGGGAAAAGAGAATTAATCTGAACAAAGCACAGGCCAACTGAAGCCGAAACTCAAACTCAACTTGCCAGCTCAGATTTAATTTTGTTTCAGTAAATGCCTGATTTGAACAGAAGCATGAAATCAGCACAGACACAAAGGCTGTTCTTTATGGTATACTCACCCTGACCAAAACAAGAAGTGTGGCCAAAGTTCTGCAAGAGAGAGCTTGTTCTCTGTTCTAAAATTTACATCCAGTTTGAGAAACCCGAGGCCCTGAACTGGGGTTAGCAAAGAGAACTCCGTAAGTCAGTGGAGTGGTGTGAGCTCATTAACCACAGCACACACAACTCAAAGGCTTGAGCACCTGCCTGCACTGACCCCAGCAGCTTTGGAGGCCCAACATAACTCTCATGCAGGCAGCAGGCAGGGGCAGCCCTTTGCCCACCTCTGCCGAAACAAGGCTCTCTCATTAGCAGCCCATTTCCTGGGTGTGAACTCCAGTCCCTGTAGCACACCCCACTTTTTAACCAAATCACACCTCTCCTCTTCACTGGATATGTCACCCCACAGGGAGGTGCCCAGAAGGAGTTGGGAGGACCTCACTCCCACCATCAACACAATTTCTTGCACTGGTGATTTACACTGGGATTTCAACACCCCTGAAGAGCATTTGGGAGCTCACTGATTTTAACTGTCTCATGCCTTTCATGATCTCCAGATGGCCCATCATACAGCAGCCCAGTAGATTTCCAACACCATGACCTATTCTTTCCTCATAATTCCAAACTTGCCTCCACCACCTGATCAGTAAAAACCACTTTAAATCCTCACCTTTCCCTCAAAACCTTTTCAGTTCCCCCAGGATTTAAAACACCAGTGAAAGGCTCCCCCCACTTCTCCCTGATTCCCTCTGGCATCACCCAGACAGATGCACAGGGGAAGGCACAGCAAATCTCTCCAAGGGATAATTGCAGAGGAATTCACCAGTAGGTCAAATATTTACCCAAGACTCATCAATGCAAATGTTTTCTAATCCTCCTGCATCTTTCAGAGATGGCAAAGGAATGGTGAGTACATCTCTGATTTATACAGATGCATACAAATTAGAGTAATAAAGAACTCAGATGATTTATTATGTAGTAATTGTATCACTTAATCAAATATCTTTGTTGTGTATGTGTCTCAATACAGGAGTTAACAGTATAAAAGCAATACATACATTGCACTAACAGCTCCTATACTTTTCTTCTGGCCAATCCTCAGTGCTATTTGGTGCTCTGACTGCTGCTTGTCCACATTGCAGAGAACCACTCTGGCTCCATGAGGTGCACGAGGCCTTCCCACAGTTTTCAATCACAAGCTTGTAGCTACGTGCTGAAGGCACCAGGCACAAGCAGCACTCTTGGTGGGGAAAGGGTGCAGAGGTAAACCTATAAATACAAACCCACCTGGGGGAAGCAGCAGTGTCTCAGAAGAGGTCATTCAGTGGGATGAAATAATCCCAGGTGTAACTATTAAACCCAGCAGCTAAATACTTGGCATCAGATCCTCCACTGGGAATGTCTTTGTGTTCCTGAAAAGCTGAGACCCATGAAAACATTAATCATCAGAAAAGAATAATCCTGAGTCCAGAGGGGAGAGGTGTCACAGCCATGGGTGAGAAAACCCTTCACACATGCAAACAAGAATGGGAAATGCCATGGGTACAAGACAAAGCCTCAAGTGCATGACACTAATCAGCTTAATCAGCTCAAGAAGTACCCAGAGAAGTCAAGTGGCTGGGGAAGGAAATAATTACTTTTGTGCTCTCCCTCTAGATCTGTCTAACCTGTCACCTTTGCTTCCACTGATGGGATCACTGACACCTTCAGTCTGGTGGGGGACATTCTAGGTCACTCACCCACCCATCCCCTTGCTTCCATGCAGGAGGCACACCTCCATGTCTGTATTTCCAGGGATATCCAGCACCTTCCTGCTTTGCCAGCTTTGTGCCCTCATTGACAGCTTCCCCCAGGGCTTTGCTCCTCAGTCCCTAGGAAATTCTGCCCAGAAATGCCTCAACAGGATGTGCCCATGCTCACACATACCAGCAGTGAGGACACTGACTGCTACCACATCCAAGTAATTCTTGGGCATTGGTACTGCTCAGAAACTCAGGAGTGCCTCCCAGGCTGCACACAAGAGGGATGTGCCAAGTGCCACTGGCAATCTTTTGGAATATAAAGCTGGAAGGCTCTTCTGTCCTAACACGACAAAACAGGGACTGCTGGTGCATTTAACTACTCTCTAAGAGACACCTGGTGTTTATCCCCACTGCATCTGTCTCAGAAAAGGGGGATGTTGGCACAAGCATTATCTGCAGGGGCTTGCAGCAGTTTCCCTGCTCATCTTCCTCCTCTCCCCCTGATATTGCAGGGGAAACAACAGAGGGGTCTGCCTCAAGCACAGCGCTGAGTCTGGGAACGGGAAAGAAAACACAGGGACAGCTCACCACAGCACAAGGGCAAGGGAACACAAAGCCACATTCAGACAGAGCAGAGAGGAAGGAATCAGAACAGAAACACAGATCTGCAAACAGATCTGCAGATAGAGATTGTTGGCCAACACAGATGACAAATTTCCTTCTGTCTGTCCATAAACCACAACCGTGCAGTAGTGGTCTGACACATCTAAAGTGATTGCAGCCCTGGCATGTATGATGCCTCTCCAGGAGTCAAATTCAGCACCACACAACTCTCAAGTGCCAGCTCACTTCAGAAACCAGGGTCACAAGTATCAGGAGTTTCCTTAAGGTTTGAGCAACCTCAAAGCTGCCCCCTGCCTCCTTCTCTCAGAGGAAGGTCCAAGTACAGTCTTGATGTTACTTCTGTATGTCCAGAGCATGCTGGAAAGTCCCATGGAGCAGGGAATCCTAGAGCAAAACTCCCCATCCTGTTTTCCCCCTTGTAGCCCTCAGAGGATGTTCTTCAATGGGAAGTCCCCCTTCAGCCAGGGAAGGGAGCACATCTTCCCTTGTGCAGTTTACATATGATCTGAATTCATGTCTCACACCCAGATAGAGAATCCCTGATGTGACAGCTCAGGAAAATCAAAAGAAGTGTCAACCCTCTTTCATTTTCCAGCAAAATAACCCCCATATGGGAGAAAACACAGTTTCCCCAGACATCTGCCACACGTTGCAGAAAAATGCATTACAGACATGCCACTAAGTGTGAAATAGATCTTTAAAAGTTAAAAAGCTATTGGATATTTAAAGGATGTGTGACATATCACAATATGCTGTAAATGCATTTTAAAGAAATAACAGCACCTCAAAGATACTGTGGAAGGATGCAATTAATTCTGTGCTTTGAAAAAGAAATCCTGGGTTATGGTTTTCTGGAGGAGGAATGTTTTTTTTTAAGTACCTACTTTAATAGTTAATTATGGCATTGTAGGGGAAACTTGAGGCTTCAGAGAGAGCTGACCTATATGGTGGAAGGCTGCATGCAGCTACACTGATAACACTAATTTTAATTAATCCTACCACAAACTCCTCTTCCTTCCAGCACCCTGTCTCATTTGCTTAGAGCTTCATTTGATTGGCAGCTTGAGCTGAGACTTACATAGCAGGTATGACTGCTATGAGGAAAACCTAAGTTGAATGTCAATGACTGCAAATAAAAAAAGTTATTTTGTCTGTTCTTAAGTGTCCCAGATGGTGGGGTTTTTTTGACTAGCATTTGCTGCTGGATGCTCCAAAACACTGCTTCCACACTGGGCAGCAGGGTAACCCAAGACCCCTTTCACTCATCCTCTAATAACCCATCCAAATGGAGATAAATTAGCAGCTGCCATAGCAAAAAAAAAAAAAAAAAAAAAAAAACAAACAAAAAAAGTGTTCTGAATAGGCTCAGGAGAGACTGTTTGATATGACTCAATCCAATAAATGAAGAGAGAATTAAGGATGAATTTGGAATCTCAGTTTTCCCTCTCCACATCACCTTCACAACACAACCTTTCATTGTAGGTTCACATGTTCAGGTTTGGTTTTTTCCCCCACAGGGAGGGATGGCATCAGTGAAGAGAGTAATGTGACACCTCTTGAGCCAGGAAGCTTACAGGAGTTTGCCGGCAGCAGGGAAACAGCAATCAGTAGGAATGCAAAGCATGAAGGCTCTAGGGTAGGGACACAACATCACTCCATGGGGTGCTCCCATCTCACCCCTTCCTGCTGCAGACTGAGCCCTCCAGCCCAGAGCCTCTCCTCACCCACCCTGCTTACCTGCCCCTCCATTACCCTCACCCAGTCCACTCTCCAGGCTGCTCCCTCATGCCATTGCTGCCCAGCCCCTCCACTCTGGAGGGCAGATACCTGGTGGATAAGCTTTCCACTCCGGATCCCTGCTGCCTGCCTGACCCAGTGGCCTCATCTTCCTCCTCAGCTTCTCAGTCCTCCACTTCAGTATCCATCCTTCCCAGAGTTTCACCTGATCCCTGCCTCCCAGACCTCAAATTAAGGTTTTATTAATGGATAAAAAGACTGTTACAATGGAAAAGTTGGACAGCTTTTGAAAACCATGCTACTATATCATGTAACAATGGAAACTATGTCTTCCATTTCTTCGGTTCTATTCGTGTTCTGGCCCTTGGATGAACTGTGTGAGATTCTTCAGAGATCCTGCTGGGCAGGAAAAGAAGGAAAAATATTACTCAGCACCCAGAAAGGAAGAAAACATATAATATGAGGAGTTTGTCTACACAGGGAAAGATAACAGGGTCAACCTACAAGAAAACGGAAAATTCAGAAACTGTAACATGGGATGAAAAAAATGCTACAAGGAAACAGTGAGAAGATTGCTGTCTCCAAAGGACTTTCCTGTATAAAACAAGTGGGATAACATCTAGAGCCTCCTCCACTCACTAAAATCCCACTTCCAGAGAGGGGTCCAGATGGGAAGATAAGAGCAGTTGCCAGCACAAGGCTGCTAAACAGTGGGTCAGCAAGTACAGAGAAGAGAGGAGCAAACTCCCAAGCTGGGAACGATCCTCCTCCATCAAGAAAATTAATCAGAAAGAAGCCATAGGGAAAGAAAAAAGCAAGAAAAAATTGCCTTGAGGGAAAAAAATCCTTCATTAAGAAATATCACAGTTGGCCAGTGGCACTGAACATCAGGCAGTACCAAAGGCAATATATTATTACTGTTGCACTTCTATAAGCCTGTCTTTTTTAATATAACTCACTCATGACAAACATTTTCAAGATCTGGCCTGAATCTCACATGTGGACAAAGCAGAGCCTTCCAAAATCACCTACAAACCCAAGAGACTTACTCAAAGCAAAAATTGCATCACAAGTTGATAAATATGTGAACAAAAATAATTACATAAAAACTGCTGTACATAAAAAACCTACTTTTCTCAAATATGTTTTACCTTGATTATTGTTAACAATTCTTGTTAACATCTGCTAGCTGGCTGGTAAATGATCTGTAGAACATTTTGTAGAAAATAAAGACATGGTATTCTTAGGGGAACACTAGAGTGAGGCGTTCTTGGCTGCAAAGCAAGATGCAGGATACAGGTAAAGACAGGGAGATTTCCTTTTGGGGTGTGTGAATGATGGGGCAAGGCAGATTTGCCAAGTACTGATGTTTCAGTATGCTTCCAAATAATAAGCAGGGCTTGAAAGATGAGCAGATACTTTGGATCTTTGATGTGAGAAACTACCAACCTCTGCATGGAAGAAAATATTTCTCCACCCTCAAATATTGAGCTCCTACATCTTTCATGCCATGAAAGAGAACAGCTGCTGTTTGTTGCAAGCTGCCTGTTCCAATAGGGAGGTTAATATTTTACCATGTGTTTTCTTTCCTTCTTTCCCTTCTTGCCTGTTGAGGCAAATCTCAGAGCTAGCATTACAAGCACTGGATTCAGCAGCTTTCCCCTGGATGAATTTGTACTGATGTTAGCCTTTTTAATCCATGACTCTGAGAAGAGAAATCCCCCAAGAGGTACATTTGGTTCACTCTGCCTCTCCCAGCATCCAGCTCCTACAAGCAGTCTTAAAGCCCTTGTAGTATTTCAGCAAATTTTTGCTACCCTGGGGAAGTAGTGACAAACAGTACCAAGTTATTAAAGTCAGGATGAAACAGCCCTCACAAAGGTCCAGGGGTCAGGAACAAGGCTGGGCCAGCACTGTTGGTTCAACTTTTGCAAGTGAATCCTTGAGCACCTTGCCCAGCTTCCAAGCTGGGGCACAGGGCCAGGAGATTGCAGCCACACAGCTCCCAGGCAGCATGCTGAGCTCACATCTGTCTGTGCCAGCCCACAAGAGCCAGACCTGGTTAGAAGGGATTAGCAGAGCACCAGCTACAGCCCAGAGAAGGCCAGGGCCAGCTGATCCAGCAGCAAGTGTCACCCAGGGTGGCTCAGGAGGTGGTCACTCCAGCAGCCTGGCCCTGCTCCCACCCCTTTGACTCTGCAGCTCAGAAATGAGCTCAGTGCTCCTGCACACTGACAGCTCAGGATGGGGGTGTCAGAGGTGCAGAGGTGCCACTAGCATGTCAGAGAGCACAGGAAGACAGCAGCTGAGCTGGGCTTGGAATGCTCTAAAGGGGGATGGAAGCAGCCTGTGAGTACAAGGAAGAAGCAATCCCACCTTGCCATGTAGAAATCCCTTCCAGAGATAGCAGTAATCTGCTATTTTCACTGGTAAACTCACACCTCTGCAGAGCCCTAGCCTTTTTCCTCATTCTAAATAAGCCAACGGGTGATGCCCTCTGTTTAAATCCCACCTCCAGGTCTCCCCTTTAAGGCCTGACCTTTCACCCCAGGAAGCTGGGTGTCCACAATACTGGCCAAGAGAGGCACTCAGCAGAAGGAGCCAATTCAAGGGCAGGAACAGTCAGTGCAGACAGGCTGCTCGCAGCAAAGCCCAGGAATGACAGCAAGGGAAATAATAAAAGAGGGGGGAAATGACAAACTGCCACAGATAGAGAGGAAAAGGGATAGACAGGGTGGCTAGTCACAGGGGAGTCTGCTAGAGGAGCTGCAGGGACTCAAACATCAAATCACATTTAAGGAGGGGGAGCAATGGCTTCTTTTATAGACTGAAGCACAGTAGGTGATGACAAGAGGAGACTGGGGGAGAGAAAACTAAAGGAAGAAAGGATAAGCAAAGACTGTGATGTATCATTAGCCAGGACATATTTATCTTTCCTCTTGGATGAATTGCAGTACGTAAGTGTAAATGGCACCATTGTCTCAGGGGGACAGATGGTCCCCACACCACAGCTTGGCACATCCCCACCCCCTGAGGGAGCTGCTCCCCTCCCCAGGCTGCACTGATGCAGTGCACATGGAGAAAGCTGGAGAAGGGAAAGGCCAAGATAAACTTCCCATCTCCATCCCCACATGCTGACCTTGCAGTCAGGATGGGCAGGTGAGAGCTGTTCCAGCCCCAGCACTGCTCACCAAGTCCATCCCTCAGAG
The DNA here is from genome assembly GCF_012460135.2 of Molothrus ater. Classification (NCBI taxonomy): domain Eukaryota; kingdom Metazoa; phylum Chordata; class Aves; order Passeriformes; family Icteridae; genus Molothrus; species Molothrus ater. The sequence goes on from NC_050482.2 coordinate 49,951,370, forward strand.
CAGCCAAGCCACCCAAGCAGGCTCTCCAGCCAAGGCTTGCTCTGCCATCACACCAGCTTCTTACTTCACAGTCCTTGATGGCAGCCAGAGATCAAGCACTCGTGCTGATTGTCCCAGGTCCATCAGCTGCCTTCAATCTCATTGATTTCAAGGTTTGCTGAGATGCCTGCCAAGGTCAGGAGGGATTTGCTTCACTTGTTCCCAGCCTAGGTAACCTCCATGTATCATTCCCCATCAGCATCTTACATCTTCATCTCCACACTTCATCTCTCATATTTCAAGTCCAGCTGCACTCTGACCTGCCTTCCTTGCTCATCTCAGCCTCATTCCCTGGCTGCTGGTCACAGCTCTGTTGTTTTCTTGACATGGAATTAAAAGCCATCCCCCTGAGCTAGCCTCTCTCCTCCTCCAAAGCTTTTCCTGAGATGATTCCTTCTCATTTGCACAGCTGAGCCCAGAGAACCCCTCCAAGGAGGAGAGGCAGGTGGGACAGCAGCCCCTCCCTGGTAGAGGAGCACAGCCAGCAGGAGATAGCACAGCACAAACTCACAGCCCAAGGAGCAGCAGTGACAAAGAGCAGGGCAAGCCCAATCCACCACCAGATCTGTCCCCCTGAACAGGCAGCCCCAGCTGGTGGCCCTTCCCACCACTCTCAGCCCTCATCCCGTTGCCCCACCAGCCAGAGGCTGTAAAACCCCATTTAAGAGCAGCACTTTTCAAACAGGACATGTTTGGGCTGGGCTCCCTGCCCCTCAGCACACAGGGAAGCACAGGAGAGGCAGTGGCACAGAGATACACCAGGCACTCCAGGAAAGGGATGACCAAAGTGCTCCAGGCCAGCCAGGACCAGTGGGCAAAGCAAGCACAAGACAGAAGAGGGTTCAAGCTTGAGCCTGGTCCATCCTACACCAGACTAGAGCCTTCCTACACCAAAACCCAGTGCCTATCCAAGATAGTGTTCTCCAGAACACAAAGATCTCTCCAGCTTAGAGCTTGATGGCTTGGCAGACTCTGCTCCTGTTCTCTCCACAGGTCTGTAATGGGCCAAGTGTTTCACAGCCTCATCTTAGCCACACTGGGACCAGCTGCAGGCCATTTGCTGCAGAGGAGCTGCAGCTCTGCTGACTTGCTGGCTGTCCCTCACCTGAAACAGCTCCTGTGAAGTACTCTGCTCACAACCCACAGCTGCAGGCCCTTTCCCATGGTCTAGGGTGGGAAGAGTGTCAAGTCCTCAAATAAGCAGCTGGTCAATTTGTTAGTGGTTAACTCACATTGTTATAACAAGACATGCTATTAGAGGTCTGGTCAGCGTATTTTCCAGGTCTTGAGCTCAAAAGGAGCATTTTTATTGCCCTTTCTATTCCAACAGGAGCCCCTTTGGCACTCTAACACCCCCTGCTCAGGTGTTCACGAAGGCTGAAAAAGGCAAACTGACCGTTTTTCAAATAAATGGTTCTCATCTCCAAGGCAAAATATATTCCAGTGAATAAGCACAATATGCTCCAGAAAGGTTTTTCAGCATTTGTTTCAGTTCAGGAATGCATTCCTCAGAGGGATGGGATGTCCCTCAGCACAGGCACTGCTACCATCCCTGCAGCCCAGCTGAGCACACCATCCCTCTCTTCTGGCCTAGCAATACCAGATACCCCCAGCTTGCCACAAATACACGGTGCTGTAAGATAAAACAAGACCAATCTCCCCAGCCTCACCTGAAGAGCAATGGCTGGTGCATACAGATTTGTTCTTACTAGATATTACAGAATAACACTGATTTACACCAGTCAATTTTATGACTTGTGTGTTCTCTCCCCTGCTTCCCTGCACTTTCCACATTCATTGGCCATAAACCCAGGTGCCATATTAAGGCACCTCATCAAAAGCTGTTGCAGTAAGAGTGCTAGCCCTGCTTTCCTAAAGCATCAGGGCATGTAGGAGGCCTACAAGGTCTTTTATTGGGTTTGAAACATATTAAGGAAACAGGGCACTATGAACACAAAGCAGAAATACCCCTCTCCTAAATCACAGGCTCCTCTGTGCTTTGCTCTTATAGCCCTTCCTCCAACAGTAGGAATCCATCTTTCAGTAACAGCAAAAATGCTCAGAGCTTTGAATGAAGACAGTAAGGATGCACCACTAATTTTCAGCCTTATTTCCAGCTGTGTTAGACCCTATGAACATTAAATCTTCAGTCAGAGCCCTGGTTTTGCACATGCTGCTGTCCTGCTTCATTTCCAAACCATGGTCTTTGAGTTCTCACTATAAAAAAACACCTCCAGGGATTAAGCTAAAGGGATGGGCAGGCAGGGATTTATCCTGTTTCAACATTTGTGCTTAGATACCCAGGGCCAACTTGCAAGCCAGCCAAATTTAGACCTCATCCCTTTACATCTGCCCACTTGCCTGAAATTGCATACATCTCACATACACACAACCCAGCCAATTTCTTACAGATCTCAAGCATGCAAATCCCCTTCAAACATATCCATCCCTTGTGTGCTACTAATGACAATGCAGGAGTTTAAATTCCATTTACACCACATCTGACTGTGCAAACGGTTCCTCTAAACTTCCCTCGTAAATTTGCACATCAAATGACCCGCACTAATGGCACTCCCTTGTCACTAGTTCTGTGGAGACAACTTCCTTCTCAACTACTTGTGAAGACCCTGAGCTCTATCATGCCTCCCCTGCCACCTGCCTACCAACCACAATCAGCTATCCTAAGAAAAAGCTGGAATTCAGAGAATTACTTTTCCCCAATCCAGAGTCCAGGTGGATGGGGTTCTTCTCCCACAAAACTAAGATTACCCAATATTTCATTATGGAAACATTAAAATGTTCAGACTGTGCAGTTTCCAAAACGAAACCTGCTCTTGTCTTTCCCTTTGCCGTCTTCTAGAGCATCTGGGAAACCAAACAGCATAGCAATCCTAAATGCAAATCCTACAGCCTGCTATCCAGCAACTACTTCTTTGCTAAAGGAAGAACTTCCAGAGATCTGCTTCTCCCTCTGAAGAGAGAGGCTCAGTTAGGCACACTCAATTTCCTGCTGCAGTCTGTCAAATACGTACAGAGACCTTGGATGGCTTTCAGACAGGTGGAGTTAGATGGGGTAAAGCCTATCAGCTTTCCAAGGGAAAAATTAATGGGGAAATTAAGGGTCAGTTCACAAGGGTACAACATGTCTGCTTTAAGGCACATTGCTAACACAACAGGGGAGGAGGGCACTTGATGATAGATTGATCCACTGCATTCAGTGCCTTCAAATATTAATCAAGATACCAGGCAACTGACTTATTAGAAGTGATCCTTATTTGCTGATAGCAAGCTCCATTCCAGCAGGGAGGCTGGTAGTGGCAGAAAACCCAGCAGAACCTAAAGCAGTCTTGCTCCCTCAGAGCTTGAAAATCATCTGGCACATGCCCATGGGAACACCAGTGCCCTCAACACTGCACAGCTCTGGCCATCTCAGTTCCCAATGCAACAGGAGAAACTGCAAAGTTGCCTTAGAGTGTTGAGGAGTGCAGAAGGGTCAAATAACCTCTTCAAGAAAAAAAAATCGTGCACTTGTGGGGCTTGGTGTACAGATATATCTCCTTGGCTGGAAGGAGGGCACAGCAGCAACATCTGCCAGGTTACCTAGAATGATACAAAGCTGTCAAAAGACCTCAATTAAATGCCAGACTCTTCATGTGTCTTCTGAGAGAGGCTTTTTAAGAGAGACTGGAGAGCTGCCCTTAAAATGGAGACACATGAACAACATATAAATTTTTTTTTCAAATATGCACCTAAAAGCTGATACTGATGACCCCAAGAGCAGAAAGCCATGATCCCCAGGTTCTCAAGAATGATCAATGCTGCTTAAAATTCATAAGCCACTCAATTTTTGATGTACTATTACGCTTTCTGGTCATATTTCCAAGCTTCTCTCTACTTACAAGAGATGCAGAAAAGCATTATTTTTATTTATATATACAAACACATGTGAAAAAGAAAAGTAAAATTCAAATTATTACAGGAACTCAGACCTTAAGACAGTCATCAACTACTACAAGATTTGCAATAAATTTGCAGATTATGATTGTTTATTATATAACTACAGCCAGTCATTAAGAACAGTGTGTCCAGGGTTTGACAGTCTACAAACTTCAGGCAGAAACACGCACAGCATACAACAGAATGTGCACAGAGAACTTCACTGGACATAAACTAATTGCCCAAACTGGTATCTGACATAGGCATATTTTATATATATAACACATTCACCCAAAGCTTAATGAGCAATGGGGTTGTTGCCCCCTTGACCACACAGCACCCAAAAAGCAGTGATTCTGGCAGCCCACAGACCCCATGCACTGTGGCACCTCCTGCCTCTGCCACCAATAAAAGTACCAATCCACTCACACATTTTTTTCTTCTCCAAAATTTCACTTTGCACTTGGCTCTCAGGGGGCAGTGCCAGCATGAAACATCACTGTTGCCATCACCAGCCATCCTATACTGCACTGACTCATACATAAATTATCCCTGTGGGGAATAAATGCTGAGGGTTCCTCTGATTCCAACCAAAATGCTCAAGGCCAGTCCTGTTTCCTTGTGCACAGAGCACACAGTCCAAGGTGACAATGCCACAGTGAAAGCCACAGGAAAGCTATCTCCAGAAGCAAGGTGGGATTTTGGCAGCAGGTACAATGGCAAAGCCCCTTTTCAGTGGATTTTAAAACTAATGAGCTACAAGGCAGCTCCTCAGTACACACAGTCATGCCACAGCTGTAAGAAGTCACCCTGCTCAATACTCTGTAAAACACAGCTTCCAGTAATAAAAATTAAGTGTGCACATAAGCTTTGGCTCATCTGGGATCTGACCTGCTGCTCCTACACCACTGAAATCAGCTGGAAATGCAACACTTCACTGCTTGAGAGCAAAACAGAAGCCCAAAGGGCCAACAGCTTCACCAAGGGGTTGGTACATAAAAAGCAAGAAAATGACAGAGCAGTGAACTGCAGAGCCTCTCATGAGAATCCATTTTTAAGGTGCCATGTGGCATACCCATTATTTAGTCCCAAAAATTTCATAAATTCATAAGATAAATGCTATGCAGTTGGTTTAGAAACATGTTTTTTATACTTTTCATCCTATTCCCCATCCAAGCTTGACTTCAAATCCTACATGACAGAGTTTAGGTTTTATAAAAGGAAAAAAAAAATCTTCCAGCCATTTTCATAACCATATCTCAAAAAAGGACTATATTAATGTTGTAGCTGCAACAGCTCCATGATCTACAACTCCAAGTGGTCCAGCCTTCTGTTACCAAAGCACAAATTAACCTAAACAAACCAGCTGGCTGGTTGCTCATGTGCTGCATCACAACAACTCCCTTCTAATCAGGGGACAAGCCAGGCTCCAGGTGCTTGTTGAGTTGCATTGCACACCCAGCTGAAACAGCACTTACCTGTCTCTAATAAAGTATATTAGGAATAAATTTAAAAAACTGCTTCCCAATAAGCTAAAGTTATTCATGCATTCACTTGAGCTGTAGGTAAAGCCATCCCAAAAACATTCAAATCACCAAACTCAAAAGCATCAGGCTCCTTTTCACCACACACTACAACAGCAAAACCACAGCAAATACTCCCTTTGGGGACAAATACATGGACTTTCACAGGCATCATAGTCTTCTTCTTAAAAGGCAGTTAGGATCTACAGCTTTAGCAACAACAGCATCACACATCTCTACACTAACATGCTTCCAGAAGGAATTTTAAAGCAAAGAAATTAGCAGTTCTTTCTCCTATTACTGCACTGCAGCAAAGCAATATGGCAGCTGTTTAATAGCACATAACAAAATTGCAGGACTGCTCACAAAAGGAAAAATAATCTCCAGGAGAGAGAGATTTAAGTAGTTAGAATGCAATTACCTAAATTGAAATTTGGTGGTTAATGACCTCGTACTTAAAAAAATTGTTACATGGCCCTTAACTATCAGAGTTTCCTTTTTAAATCTCATTGACAGTACTTCCACAACGGCAATTGTGAAGCTCTAATCCAGGAAAAAATTCCACAAGAAGATTAATAGGCATTTAATGAATGCCCCATCTTTTTGCTGAATCTTCACAAAAGGCCAGGTGTTGACCTATGACAGTGACTCCTCCTGCCCCTGCTTAGCTTAAGTACATTGGAGACCCAATAGCTCAGTGTAACAAGGATGAAAAGCAGGCAAGCATATCAATTCCTAGAAGATATTACTTGATTTGATTTTCATAGAAGTGTCTCTTATGAAGGGTCTGATTCCCAGCCAGGCATCGGCCACCAGGCCATGTAAATGTATCCTGTCTATGGTGCTGTTAAAAAAAAGTCTGATGCCAAGAGCATATGATTACATGTAAAAAGCCTTCAGGGTGCAAAAGCAACCCCTCATTTGAGAAAAAAAGGTAAACATTTCTTTCATGAGCCTTTTAAAAAGAGAAGCACAAGGGGTTGAAAGGAAATCAGAAGAGGGGCTGAATCCTCACCTCTCAGTCTCCACTAGTCATGAAATCTCCCAACATCACACAGCTGAGTTGAAACCTCAAGTTTGACACAACCCTTCCAAAAGGTTACCAGCAGCCCCACCATTGCCCTTCACTCCCTGGTGGCCACATGTAAGGTCATCAACAGGTGATTGGATGAGGCTTTTTCCTCCTTTGTCTAGTTTCTAATAAGAAAAAGTCATTTTCCAAGTCAAAGAACACATTTGTCTGCAGATTAGGACAAAAATAACACTTAAAAACTAAAACAGGCCAATTTCTTGCATAATAGTTCCAACAACTTAAAGCAAACTCCTTGCAATATACCAAATTGGAGAGACTACTTTGTGTGACTTTTTAGCCAGCAATAAGGACAGGCTCTTCTCTTCTTCCACCACAACCTCCTTCCCTCATCCAAAAGCAAGCCTTCATCCCAAACCCACGCTGTTGCTCTTCTTTCACTTCCCAAATCCAGCCTTTTATCGTGACACAAATGTCTTGGGCTTTACTCTGAGTCCTGCTCTACCACATGCTAGGACAAGATTCCTAGGACATAATAACTAGCACAGGCACACTGTTATAGAAAAGCAATGCATAATTCAATACAAAGTTTTAAAATTTTATAGAGCAGCCAGTGGAAAAGAAAGCAAAATATCTAAATCTCCAATGTGTTCTCAGCCATAACCTGTGTTTGAGACTGCAACCACTCTTCAGTGGCTTTTGAACTTTAAGACAAGAGCTCAGAGCTCAAACACAAACCTTTACCTACACTTGAAATTAAAACAAATCTCATCCATTTAAGGTCAGCTGTTACTGCTGACACTACTTCAAAGTCCTCACCCGGGGTTAGGCTCTTAAAGCTGAAAATACTCTTGGAAACATTTTGCTAGGCTCCACTATATGCCCAGACATTCGGATTTAATCTGTACATCAAAACCAGAGCAGGCATCCTCATAGCTAATACCCACCTAACTAGGAACTAAGAAACTGCCTGGTAGAAAGTGCTGCCAGTTGAGATTTCCAGCTAGAAAAACATTCACATAAAATCTCAGACCAACCTCTCTGATGACTCATCTTCTTCTCCATTTCCTCCACACTGTCCATGATCCCACAGTTCAAGGAACAACTGCTCTTCTCTACCTGGCATTTATACCACTGGAGCCACAGAGCACACTGGCAGGCTCCTGGTGATGAGCTGTGCAGGTGGATTTCATGGGCACTGCTGGGCTGCAGGTGGGTATCCTGGGCACTGCTGGGCTGCAGGGGCCCTCCTGCCATCGAGGCACTGAGCGTGAGTGACAACACCTGTGTGTGATTGCTGACCATGGAGAGGAGGACATGCCTGTGTCCCAGAGATCTCTCCCAGGCTGTGTGGAGCACACACTCTCCTGTTCGTTCCTGGCCAGACATCCCAACAAGGCACTGGCAGGACAGTGACATGTACTACATGGAAAGGGAAAGGGTCACTTGGGTTTCCCTGCAATCAGGGTGGAGAAGGAATGGTGGTTCCCTCACTAAGGCAAGGTGAGCTCTCAGTAAAGCCTTTGTTGTCAGACACCTCCACTGCTCATGGCAGTCTGAAAAGCTCCTGGGCTGGCAAATCCTACTCTGTCCCAGGCAAAAAGGGAGCTGGGAAGGGGAAGAAGAGGTTTTCTAATGTACCCCTCCTCACACCTCCACTCTCCCTACTCCCAGTCCCTGTGCCTGGGAATGTCAGTGGCTCTTCCTGAAGTCCCTTCTTTCATAATCAATGTCTTTTAATCACACCAGCAAAGGTTCTGTTTAAACACAAGCAATGAACAAAGACAGTTGTTAAAAATGTAATAAAAGTTATTCCTTACCTGCAAGGCACCCCAGGAGGGCAGGATGAGGGGAGGACAGGGCAGGAGGGAGCCAGAGGCAGGGAGGGAGAAGGGGCAGCTCAGAAAGGATATGGGTTGCACACCATTTTGATGCACCAGCTCCGTGGGCTCGTGGTCTGCTTCAAGCAGAAGAAGACAACAGGGGCCAAGTCTGGGTAGGGGACGTCAGGATCCGGAGGGGAGGTGACTTCTTCATCGTCACCCAGCTCCAGGGAGGAGGGTGGCTGCTCCGGTGGTGTTGGCTGCTCCGAGGTGCCCAGATCCACAGGCTCCAGGGGGCAGCTGGCAGAAGTGTGAGGGGGCTGTGGGCCTGCAGGCCAGGTGGAGGGAGCCTGGGGGACGTACTCTGCCATGCCAGCCACAAGCGAGAACCCCTGCAGGGGAAGCGAGTAAGAGAAATTAAATCCCACAAGGAACCAGCAGCAAAAGCACAGCACATCTGGGCTCTCCTAGCAAGTGCAGAGCAGGGGAGAGCTGCAGGACTGATGGCTCTGACAAGTGATAAACCACTTGGTGCTGAAGCAGTTTTAAGCTCTTTTCTGGCAGTCACCTCTCCACCAAGACTGCTCTGGCTGCTCCCCTCCATTGCCATTTAAACCATCCCTGCAGCCCCTGAGACACTCTGTCAGAGGGCTGCACCATCTCAGGGGGTGGTGGCAGCTCTTCTGGAGGCAGCCTGAGCACCAGAGCAGAGCACAATGTTTTGAATAGTATGGGCCCATCCTGACACAACAGAGCCATCCTGCCCTTGCAGTCCCTAACAGAGCCTTGCCAGCTCCAGATGCAGCTTTGCTGTCCCAGCTCTTCTATCCAAGGGCACTCTGGGCTGGTCCTGAGTCACACCATTGCACAGGCTCCATCAGACTGACACTGAGAAATGCATGTCAAACCCATACACAACAGTCACTCATTCAAGCAGTGAGCTGTAACACAAGCAGGATTAAACATTAAGCACCTTTTACTCGAGCTTGTTGAGCTCTCCTATGCTGGAGCAGTGGAAACACCATGAACACGAGCTGCAAAAGTTATTTCCCTAAACAGAATGGTCAGAGAGCGTGGGTGGGCATGAGAAGAGCAGGGGCTCAAGCTCACTGGCAGCCTGTGCTGGTTTTGGCTGGGGAAGGGTTGATTTTCTTCACAGTAGCTGGACTAGGGATGTGTTTTGGATTTGTACTGGAAACGTGGTTGATGATACCAATGATTTAGTCATTGCTGAGCAGGGCTCACACAGCACCAAGGCATTTTCTGTGTCCCACATCACCCCACTAGTGAGTTGGCTGGGGGTGCACAAGGAGCTGGAAGGGTTCACAGCCAGAATGATGTCATTCTGTCAGGACAGCTGACCCCAACTAATCCAAGAGATATTCCATATCATATGACATCATTCTCAGCACATAAAGCTGGGGGAAGAAGAAAGAAAGGGGGACATTTGGAGTGATAGTATTTGTATTCCCAAGTCAGTGTTATGTATGATGGAGCCCTGCTTTCCTGGAGATGGCTGAACACCTGCCTGCCCATGAGAAGAAGTGAATAAATTCCTTTTTTTGCTTTACTTGAGTGCACAACTTTTGTGTTACCCATCAAACTGCCTTTATTTCACTTTTTTGCCTTTTTCTCCCTCTTACTCTTTTGATTCTCCTCCCATTCCAGCAGGAGGGTAGTGAGCAAGTAGCTGTATGTGGCTTAGCTGCCACCCAGGATGGAACCACAACACTCTTGCACTCTACAGAGCAACTACACCAAACTTTTACTAAAACTGTAGTTTTGCTGCCTGGGGGGAATTAAATAAACTCCAAGGCTTGGCTTTGGAGGGGTGTTACAGGGACACTCTCAGGAAAGAGAGCTTGGCCAATGACTGCTGGTTGTCTTCCCTTCACCCTGTTGGCATGCTCAACCATCTGGAGTGCCCATGCTGCAAGTGCAGATTTAAAAGCCACACAAGAGCCCTCAGACACACTGCAGTGCAGAAAGGGATGATGAGCAGCAGGAAAGGATATGTCTGTCCAGACCTCATCTCCTCACATACTGGCCATAGGTTATCCTCCCTGGCACTTGTCTCAGCTCTCGTCACTTTAGGATCACAAAGCCTGTGAGGGGTTCTGTTCACACTGCTCTGCCTTAGCAATGCACCCTTGACATTTCAGCCCGTGGCCCTTTTGATGCTCACACTGCTGGATCTGTGATCTCCAATGCTCTCCACACCACTCATCTGTCAGGCTTGCCAACCACTCCACCTCAGGTTGCAGTGCCCCATCGTTCCCAGATGAGACCCTGAAACCTCTGCCTACCTATCCTGTTTTCTCAGCCTCCTGCTTCCAACAGACACTTTGATCCAAAGCTTTGCTTGTTCTTCGAGGCTTGGTATTTGTCAGAATAAAGAGCAGCAAGTGCAGGGGTTTAGAAAGCAGACACAGTGTCCCTGAGGGGATAGCAGAGAGACTCTTGGAATTCATTATCCCAAAGGCCTGCAGCTATTGGAAAGAACAGATACCATGTCTCCTGACTGGCTTTGGGAATGCTGTTCATAATTTTTTAAGCCCCGTGAAAAAATTTACAGTGCATCCTTCTCACCATCTATCGCTACTGTTTCCAAAAAAACTTTCGGCAGATTTTTGACTCTGGGCACCCATGCACCCATGCAACTACTTGTACCACTTTTTTCACTCCCCATTTCCACCAGCTCCCCATTGCCTGCTCTGAGCTGGCTCCCTTGCAGTCTATTAACATGCTGTGGCTGAGCCCAACTTCCCGCCCATTACAGCACAGAGGAGAAAGATTAGCAGAGACAGCCAGGAGAAATTACTTATTATGGTGCTCAGAGCATGCACACTGATGAGGGCATGACAGTTCCAAACTGCAGCGTACAAAGCTTCATAATTACCAGTACAACTGAGAGAAGGAATAGGAGAAACAACCTCATCATCATTTCCCTGCTTTCCCTTCAGCAAGCATCCAGGGCCTCTTCTCCATCTCACCACTGCTTGGATGCAGCTGGGACTCAGGGATGCTGCTCTGCCCATGTAATACACTCATGCACAAACTGGGTAGTGTGCTTATCACAGACAGTCCATCACTGTAATTTGTGTAGCTCAGACTGACTCATTAAGGCTCATATGGACACAGGGCCAGGTGAATTCCTTTGGAAGTTCTGAAGCTAAATACAGTCCTTGAATGACAGCTGCCCCACTGGAGATGTGAGTAATACCCGTTACCTCCCTGAGATTCAATCCTGCTCTGCCTCCCAAGGCTGTGATCATGGTGTATTTCCTACATTAAGCAGGATTAATATTCTGTGTCAAAAGAGAGGGAGGGGAAATCAAGCACTGGGGCACTTCTGAGCTCTTCATACAGTCAGTCCTCCCATCTCAACTTCAAAGAAGAGTAGAGTGGTTTTCCTGCCAGAGATAGGTCCAGGGTTGTCTCTGCTACCATTTCAGATGTGGAGGTTGGAATGAGCTATTTCCCCTATTTTTGTTAGGCTGCAACTCATGCAATACTGCTGTTTTCTCTGGGATTGCATTCTGTGGCCTTCCCTTGCTGTAGCATTGCTCTGTAACTTGGTTGGAGTCAGCCTGATACAGTATTTCAACCCAGGGGAGCCCTGTTTAAATCAAAATGAGGAATGAGTTTGGCAAATGCATTTATCTGCATATACAGAGAAATGTGCATCAATGGAGAGGGTTGCTACCCAGATAAAAGACAGTTGTAGTAATACTCAACAGAATTATAAATCTCCAGAATTTGTCTTTGGGATGCCTCTAACCTCCCCTTTGTGCAAGTGCAGCTTACTGTGACAAGGGCAATACAGGAGGACGAAGATCCAAGATGAGGGTTATGGGATGGCCAGATGCATGTTCTGTTCACTCAGCCTTTTGCTCAGGCAAGCCTAACCCCAGCAGGTACAGCAGGCCAGACCCACCAGAAAAAATCAAACCGTCCCCAGCCTGGACTTATCTTAAATGTCTCCCAAATACACGAAAACATTCCGCTGCAAAAGTCACATACCACTGAAGGAGCGATGCTACACCAGCTGCACTTCCCTCCCAGGGGAAGGGAAGTTATTTGTGGGCTGGCTGGCAGCTCCTCCTGCTTCTCTCCCTGCACAGCCTGTGCCAAACCCTTCTGCGGAGCCAGGTCTTGAGTCTGCACTGTCCGTGCCCCGGTACCATTTAAAGCCACCAGCATCCTGAGCTGAGCACCCACTGGTGCTGCATCCTGCACACACACCTGCCCTGGGCACGTGTGCTGGCAGGGAGCTCCTTGCCTTGGCAAGCACAAGAGAAGCTGACAGCCTCTGGCTCAGCCCTTCCCCAAAAGCACCTGGTCCTGCCAGACTACTGAGCAGGAAGGGAGAAGGATGCTCTAAAACAGCAAGAGAAGTCGTGGACTTCATGAGAAGTGGAAATTGGTTAGGAATAAAAGGAGAAATTATCACAATGCAGGAGAAGTGCTACAGGTTAGAGGTGTCTGTCCAAAAAGGCCGATGTCACCTCCTGGCATGCATTGCAGAAGTCTCAGCTCAGACACACTCCCCCTTTAGGGCTTCAGCTGACATCCCAGGGCTGTCAGTGCCATGACCTGCCATGAGTGAGCCAGCCCAAGGTGTCCTGCAGGCACCACACCCCAGCCAAAGCAGCCTCCCAGCTCCTCTCTGCCCCCTTGGCAGAGGGGCTGACAGGGCCGTGGGTGAGGGAGGGCTGACAGGACCCCTACAAGGCTCATGCAGCCCCTTCTGAACTATTGCAGCTTGACAGTGAAAGGGCCTTCTGCAGCCAGCTGGGAGAGGGAAATACCAGAGAGAGGTCCCCAGAGCACTGTCCCACTGCTGGAGCGAATCCACCCAGAGTCCAGTGGGATACAACTCCCCTCTCACATGGGACCATCCTCAGAGCTCACCTTCCCCACCATCATCCCCAACCCTGTATCCCTTGCCAGCCCACACTGCCTCAGAGCTGTTCCTTCCTGCCTGTGCACTGCTCACACAGACAACACGGGGGTCCACATCAAAAATGGAAGTGCAGACTGCATTTCCTTTAAATGTAAACACAGTACCTCCCATTCTGAGGGCACACAAGTCCTTTCCAAACCATCCATCACCATCAGTCACCCATTACTCAGAAGCAGCAGGAAGCACAGCAGCCACTCTGTCCTGCTAACACCCTTGCAGAAAAGGGACAAAAATGACAACCTCCAGCTGGTGTTGCAGGGGAGATCAAGATGGTCCCATCAGCTGGAGCAGCACCTGAGGCACATGTATTTATTCATCATCCCCAAACATCCATCCAAAAGCTGAAAAGCATCTGGGGCACAGTTTTTGCAGCCAGCTTTGCACAGGCCCAGACTTATTTAAGGAGGTCCCTGTGTGTGTGGCATATTTGGGAAGGTGTGTGGGTGACCCCAGCCAGAGCTGTTGTAGCCTCCCGGGGCTCTGCTGAGCACGGCCATGAGCCCGCCTTTGTTTGCTGCTATAAGTGGCAAGCATTACCTTTGATGCCTGTGTCTGGCTGCAGGGATGTGTTAGTCATACAGGTTTCACATTTGGAGCGTTTGTCGTGGTACAATGTAATTAGTGGTACCCAGCTCCCTCTGTGTGTGTGTTCAGCTGGCACTGGCGTGTTTCTCTGCCTGTTCTCATCTGCCTGCGTGTGTGTGGGGTTCTATGAGTGCCAGGAAGGAACAGGGTCACTTTTCTTAGCACTTAATTTGAAACAGGAGCTCTCACATCTCCAGCATCCCAGCACCTCCACCTGCAATGGGACGTGGCAGAAAGCCAGCACGGAGTGTTCCAAACGGTGCCTGAATCCATTGCTCGGAGATGCTGGTGCTCCCACAGGCCCCTGAAGCACAACACCCGTGGCCTGCACCAGAGCCAAGGTCTCCCAGGCTCCCTGCCCTGGTCAAATGCCCATGACCTGCTGCCTTTGCAGCTGCATGCTGATTGATTGCTGTGCCTTCTTTCCACACATGCTATTACCCTCTGCTAGATTTGCTTGAGTGATTGACAGCCTCACCCTGGTCACTTTTCACCCCTCGTCCTGTTAAGGACAGGGAGCAGAAGAAATTCCTGCATCACATTGAGCAGGTGAAGGAGCAGTCCAGCCAGCACAGGGCAAAATAAGCAAACTGTCTGTCCTGAAGTCTCAACAACAATACCCTGCCTTCAACCTGTACTGCAGGCAGCATTCTGCAGCTGTAGGAAGAGCAAGCCCTGATCTCCAGGTCACTTCCACCCTCATCATCACATTCAATGTCCAATGTATCACTTCCCTGTCCTGTGGCTGGGACAGCCCCATCCTGTCCGTACCTTTGGTCCCTGGCACAGCAAAGTGGGGATCTGCTTACATTGCTAAGAAGCCTTTGGCCAAGCCAAAGGAGATGTTATGGAGATCAGTAAAATTTTGCTGAAGAGATGGAGGGGGGGAAAGTAAACAATGAGAGAAGAAAAGGCATAGGGGTAATATGGTCACTTTGGGTGTAGGCAAACAGAGGAGAAAGAAGTTTCCCTTTAGAAAATCTTGACCTGAGCTTAACTATGTGGAGTGTTTGAGACCCAGAGGTGCGAGGTACGGACCCTAACTTTATCCCACTGCTTCCCAGAGGATATGCATACTTGTTTTCAACAAAGCATTTCCATTTTTGATGTTCCAAGTGAACAGACTCTAAAAATCTCCTTCTGAGGATGACTCCATACTGCAACAGATCCGTCTCCATGTGGACACTCTGCCCCAGAGTCAGTGTTTTCCCTTTCAAACCCGCCCCGCTCTCCCGGGTCACTGCTTTGTTCGGCACAGCTCCCAGCGATGCCTCCTCCTCCTCCTCGTGCACACGGACACCTTTCACGTGAGACAATTCCTGCCGCGTCCTCTCACTCAAAACCCCCGCTTAGCCAAGCCGCACATCTTTAGCACTTAATCCTCGCTCGTAAATTAATCTCCTTAGCCCCGCGGTGGCTCCGCGTGGATGTCGCTGCAGCCGCCCGTCGCCCCGCAGGCTGTGCCGGGACCGATGTCCCGAGTGTCGCAGGGCGGGGCTGCCAGCCCCGTGGCTCTTGCTGGCCCTGTCACGCTGCGAGTCCATGTCTGATGTGCCATCTACGGTCATATCCTGTGGCCTGAGCCATTCCCTTCCTTGTCCCTCACCAGAGCCCATGTTTCACATTTTTGATTGCCTCCAGATGCATCAGCTTGTATTTTTCCTAAGGTTAATATCTGTAAGTTATTTCCCACTCATCTTTCTGACCTTAGTAGTTTCCCTTTGTGTTATTTTACTGCATCTCCACTGGCAGGCAAAAACCTGGTTTATCATCACCAGGGAAGTCATTAATGCGCTGTTTACACTCTCCTTCAGGTCAGCAATGAACATGACAATTAGACGGTCAGAGGAGGATGATGAAGAGGAAGATAGTGGTGTCATAGGCTACCAGCAATGATGGCTTTGAGGCCATCCTCACACTCTTAGCCCTTCAGGACCCAGATCCTGAAGTGCTAGCAGGAAAGACAAAACGTGCAAATACCTCAGCTGTGCCTCCAAGAGAAGCCCACGCTGGGAGAGCAGAGCTGCAGCTCCTGCCCACCACCAGGACAGGTGCCCCAGGCGGCAGCTACCAGCACTGCACCTCGAAAGTGCATGGAAAAGGGCATCCTGGGGCTGCTCCCACACAGGCTGAGCCAGCAGCGAGAAGCTCTGCTGTTTCACACCATCCTTCCTGTATCAACCTCTCCGCCCTTTTCATCTCTATCCCAGTGCCCAACCCAGTGTCCCCTCAGGACCTGCTGGAGTGAGCAGGAAAACAGCAGCATACAAGGAGTGGGGAGACCCCAGTAGACTCCCTGGTCCCTGTCACAGCACAGAACTGAATGCAACTTCCCACTTCTGCACAAGCATCCTCACCACCTCCAGACTTTTTCCCAACTCACTATCACCACTCACATCTGGAGAGGAGATTCCCTGGGGTGAAAATGGAAATGGGGAGGTGGAGACAGTAAGCAGCACATCTAAAGGGAACACGATATGAAGAGCTTTGGGGAGCATCAAGGGTTACATTTACAACCTCTCTCCTCCCTAAAAATTACTGCTCCCCCTCAATCTCTCCAAAGGAGATAATCTGCATAAACACAGCTATGCATTTGGAGCAAACTAACTCTTGGCAAAAACAAAAACAGGAAGGGAGCTAAAGCTATGTGGAGTGTGATGATGCCCCAGGCTCTGCCTCCAGAAAAGAGAGAGATATGGGAAATAAATGTAGCTCTGAAGATGGGAAACTTCTAGAAGCATAGAAGAGACAATGTTGCTAACTCTTCTGCAAAGGCCTACAGACTGTTCAGTCTCAGGTTAATAGATGGACAGGACCTTGTGATGGTTCCCCTGCATCCCACATGACCTGATTACTGGCACTGCTGCTCATTTACATGAGCTTAAAAGTAAAAGTCCCCTTCTTTCCCTGCTGTCACCAGGGGAAAAAAAAAACAAAGCTGGGACAGTTGCTTGAATAGCAATCACTGAAAAGCAGCAGAGACGCCAGTGCAAGTATATCTGACCACAGACCTGAAAGGGACCCCTATATCCAAGCTAAATCCTTACAGCCTTGCCAGAAAACCCAGTCTGAAAGAGTCCATAAGGAGTTACTCTGCCCCCTACCTCCATCCATCCCCCTGCCAAATTCATAGTGGGTTTAAAGGCAAGATAAGGGGAAAAAATGCCCAAGGAAGACAAGCAATTAAAGGCATCAGCACTGCTAAAAGTCTCCACTCAGAGGTGAGATGCAAGATAGTGCTAGGCCCACTGTACACATGCACACACTGGCAAACATACACATGCAGCAGCAGAAACAGGATCCCAACCACTCCTGACAGTCTGACCTGCAGGAAAATCCATTCCTAACCTCTGTCCTGGAAAGCAACTGAATTGAGCCTGCCAGACAGACACTAAGGCAGCACCTGAGCAAGGTTTAACACCACTAACCCTACCTGTGCTCTCCATACACCAGTGTTTTTGTAGCCACAGCCAAACTCTGACACTTCAGAGAAAGGAAATATAAACCTTCTCTACCCTCTGCCCCCCATCCTAATGATCATACCAGACAAGCACTTTCAGCAGCCACATCACAGCAGTGAAATCCCTGGCATTTGTCACTTCATCAGCTACCAACAGCACAGGTCAGCAGCTCCTCTCCACCCTGTTAGCCCCAAATAGCCCCAAATCCAGTCGTTTCATAAGGATTTGCCCTTTGCTTGCCCTCCAGGGATGCCCCCATGGAGCTTTACATCAAGGCAAAACGGAGCAGGATGTGGTGCCCATGCTGCAGATGATGGTTATGTCAGAAGCAGAGACCAGCAGTACCCTTGGTGCTGTTTTTTTTAATACACACACACATTTGATAAGAGGGTAACAACCTTTGCTTTTGAAGGCACCCTTCCAATCCTGCCTTGATCACACAGAGATGGGGCTTCTGCACTGCATTCTGCAGGTGCTGGGAAGCACAAGCTACTGCAGAAAACCCCAACAAGCAGGATTCCACACCAGGAGCCCACAGGCTGCAAGGACTGGGATGAATCTGCAAAGCCCCTGCTGACTGAGGCTGGCTTGGCCCAGAAACCACCTCCCTCCTGTGCCACCACAGCAGCACACACCTCCAGCTCAAGGCAAGAGAGGAGGCATTTTCTGACATCTCCTCATTGCAATTAGTCCCTGATACACTGGGCTGATTGCTCTTCAGGGCACACTGCGGTGCTTCAAACACCGAGGCCTGACAAGCACCGGGAGAGAGAGTTTATTACAAAGTTACTGGGTTGATTTATGCAATTTGAGTTATGATTAGAGGACTTAAATAAATTTTCTATCAGTATAAGACATTTTTCAAACCACTATGTGATTTCTAGGTGCTTCAATACATGCACTTCAGACACAGATGAATAAACTAATAAGCTGCCTATATTAGGTCATTATAAACAGCAATGTACCTCTGCATAACTGACAAGAAAATTCTACTTTCCAAGAGCAGTTTGAGGTTTTACAGATCTTTAAAACCCTTCAAATCAGCTCTATGTTATCCCATCTAATATTTTTTTAACATA
This sequence comes from Molothrus ater, assembly GCF_012460135.2. Taxonomy (NCBI): domain Eukaryota; kingdom Metazoa; phylum Chordata; class Aves; order Passeriformes; family Icteridae; genus Molothrus; species Molothrus ater. Next base: position 49,969,812 of record NC_050482.2, read on the forward strand.
ACTAAGAGATGGTAGTACATGATCTTACAGATGCACCTGTACCACTTGATTTCTGAACCCATCCATGGACTCAGAGGTTCTAGTAAGGCTCTGGGCAACTGCAGAAATTCACCTGCTTGCTTGAATGTGCAGGACTGGGACTTCACTTTAATAAAAGATTAAATTTATTTTAAATCAGTGCCCCATTCTTTTAAAGATTCCTAACATTGTGTGTGCTTTTCATGAGTTTCCAGCTGTAGACACTTGTTCTCTTTGAGAAAAATGAATAAAAATTAGTTTCAACTTTTTTTTTTTTTTCACTAGGGGAAAAAAAGCTGACCAAGCATGTTGCTTCTTTGCAGCACAGCCTGGAATTGCAGACTTTTCCCAAAATCAGAGGTGGCCAGGGCTCAGCACAAGCCACCCTGGTGTGGGACATCCTCCTGGTGTGCCTTGCAGGGCTCTAACATTAAACAGGGCTGTAGGCTGGCACCACGTCACACATGGGGCATGGACACATGGGGTCTCCAAAAGTGGATCAGGCAGCAGAGATGCAGCCAGGTGGGATGTGGGTTGGTGGAAGGAAGCAAGCAAGCAAGCCCAGGACTAGAGATGCCAGAACTGTAGCCCAGGGCACAGGTGCATTATTGGCACCTTGAGGGTGCTCAGGACTGGACCATCAAGGAAGATGCTGCTCTTGATGGGGACTAGAATGAGGACACAGGAAAGCTCACCCAGCATTGTAGGTGCACTGTGATAGACCCCAGGATGCCCAGCTGATCTCCTCATACCCCAGCCAAGGCCACTGTCCCCACCCTGGAACACCCACAGGCAAGCACTGAGCTCCTTGTGAGACAGCATCCCCCTCACACAATGCTTCCCCTCACTCCCTTGATGGCTGTAGATGCCCTGGCTCTGCATCAGCCACATCCACAGCCTGAAAACACTCCCAAGGCAGCAACAAGGGGAGATTTTGAAACATAAAACATGAAACAGGTTGGCATAACCCCCTTTATAATAGGCACTGTCAGATTGATCCAGGCTTCACAAGGCAAACCCCTTAGATGTGGCAGATCAAAGCCGCTTCTTTGTCCCCCTGACTCTCCTCTGAGATATTCACTACCAGATCTCCTGGCAAGCCACGTGTGCATCTTCTGGTGCATGGAGGTGGCCAGTGTTTAGACACAGCTTTCCAGTGAGATCTGCAGGGAAGCTGCTTTTCCCCACCTTCCTGCTGCAGTCAGGGCCCAGGCTTTGCCAAGCAGGTACTGCCCCCTTGCCCAGCCAGCCTGGTGCAAGCACCCTGGCAGTGGGCAGCACCCCAGTGCTGTGCCCAGACTCCATCCCTGCCTGTCTGCCTGCCTGGGAGAGGATTGTGGCACCAGACCTTCACTGACAGACATGCACTGCAGCCCTTCTGAGGAAGCTCACATCCAGTGGCCATGCCATGAAACTATTTTGTTATTTAACAGAGAGAGGAATAACTGCTCTCAGTCCCCTGCAGGCAGCTCCCTCCTGCCTGAGGCTGTGTGCCTGCCCAGACCTCAGGGATGGGGCAGTGCTGGCTGGGGGAGAGTTGCTTAGAAGGTGTCCTTAAAAATATAAAGGGGGGCAAAAATGGGGCTCTTGGATTCTCCTTGTAGTGCTCTCAATTAAAAGTTTCTTTGCAGATAGGGTGTTGAGAAAAGAATGTGCTTGAGGATTTCTTTCCACTGATGGAGAAGCTTACGTGTCAGAGTTAAAACACTGACGGGTAAGCAAGATGAGGGTCAGCAGACCCCTTCCTTCTTTGAGGTAACAAATCCTCAGTCACCTGCCCAAATCTAAGATCAGGAGCTCAGCAATAGCACACAGAAACAACTGACAATTTACATAGCAGTTTTCCAAGCGACAGGGACACAGAACCAGCAGCAGCCCCCAGATCAATGAGATAAACACCTCCTATTAGCAGAGAGAAAATGCACAACAAGTTCTGCTTTAGATGTTTACCATTTTCCTCTGCAATAATTTGCAGGGAAATTATATATATATTTGGGGCTTTTTTTCTTTCTGGCCTTTTATTTTTTTCAAGCCACTAGTACTTTTCACACAGCTGCTGTTACCAAGAAGCAAAAGGTAACCATCAAGAGGGTTATGAAAACCAGTACTGGCAGAAAATATGCCTGATAATTGCCAGTCAACAAGGTCTAACATTATTTCTGTTTCTCTTGTTTTCTAATTCTTCTGTTTCCACCCCATTCCACCCCCTGACTCCAGCCAACAGCTTCCAGTGATGTACAGAAGATGATGCATTTTGCTGAATTAAAGTACATCCTATTCCATGTCCCTTTTCAGGATGTTGCACATGCAATTGAAATGCAATAACAACCATAAACAAAACAAGAAAAGACAATTTAGGAAACCTGAATCCAAGACCAAACTCTTGCTTTGGGAAAAAAAAAAAAACCAAAACAATACCCCAAACCCAAGAAGACCCTAAACAGTGAGAAGGTTTTAGGAAAAGTTACGTATTTACAAGTCTCAGGCAGTTACCTCTCCAGGGAGGAGATTTTGTAACCCTCCCTCTTTCCCACCATCCTTCCCCATCATAACAGAACAAACTAACCAGGGCTAAATTTGAAATTCCTGGAATTATTCACACTCCTTGTATCATTTACAGTCATGTATAAAGAGCTGCTGATTATCTGTGAGATACACATTCCCTGCTGCAATTGCTCGTGGACATGAACTATTGGACACACAGTTGTTCCCTTTCCACCACCACCACCACTGCCCAAAACACAGACCAAAATCAATTATTGCTACTTGTTAGGTAAACAGAGGCAGTTTCACATACATGGGCGCTGCACTCGGACATACACGTACCACCGGACATGCACACAGAAACAACTTTCCTCTCTGGAAAGACAGAATTATTCCCATTACAGACATGTCTACCCTCAGCTTTTACTTCTGCCAGAGAGGAAACAGGTACGAAAGAGAACAGGAATGATGCAGGTACATGGGTGGGCACAAGTTTTCTATTAAAAGGACAGCAAAATGAGACAGACACAAGGTTAGCCAGGTGTGCATGCGTCTCACCTACCTTTGCATGGAAAAGAAATCTCCGAGGGAGAAGTCTCCAAGTCAGAGAAGCAAAATAAAATAATAATGAAGATGCTTTGAAAAAATTCCCCCACCAAGATAAAAAAAAGGCCCCCCCACCTCCCCCCCTTGCACACAGGCACACTCACACGCAGACACACACACCTCGGTGCCCGGGGTGGGGAGAACAGGAGAAAAAAAGATCAGGATCAGCTGAGTGATGGGGAGCAAAGAACCTGCCGGCGAGGAGCGGGGAGTTGTGTTAGATCCGTGCCTGCGAGGACTGAGCGTGTGCAGGAAGGAGACGGTTTAAAAGGAGAATACATGGTAAGAAATTGTGGCTGCTCAGGCTGGAGTCTGAAGCTCTAGAGTCAGAGCAAACAAAAAGAGGTTAAAAAAAAGGACCTCTTCCTTCACAGGAGGGCTTGGGGGGATTTTGCCTCTGTGTGTTTTTCCAGGTGAGTGGTGTTAAGAAGTGACAGAAGCTTCCTTCCAAAAAGACCAGAGAGAGGGTCAAAATAATTGCAGGACGCTGAGAGGTGATGGAGGTGTGGGTGGGGGCAAGGTAAGCTATTCCATGGTGGGGAAGTGAGGAGGAAGGGCTGGTGTGTGGTTTCTCTCTGTCTCGCTCCGTCTCATGGTATGCTCACCACCGGCTTATGGAGCGAACTGCACAGAGAGAGAGAGAGAATAACTGTACAGGCAGAGAGAGAGTGAAACACCGTCCTTACAGTGACACCAAATGTCTTTAGGGGAACCTACAATTAGAGGCACAGAATGCAGGAATTCTTACAACACAGGAGGAAGGGCAGAAATCTCCTTGCAGAGCATCACACACCTGCATCCACAGTGGGGTCTCAGGACAGCTGGTTTGCCCCTTCCTTCAGCCCACTCATCCTTCCTTTTTGGGTGGACACTGCCTTCAGCATGCTTGCCTTTCCTTGAACTTTTAAGCATGTGTCCCTCCACAGATCACAGATCAAGCACATCAGTGAATTACCATTTGGGAAGAGTCAAAAAAACAAACAACCCCCCCCCCACAAAGTCCTTCCCTCAAAACCAATCCCTCCTCTCTGCCCCATCCTGCTTCTAGATCTGTTACTGGAACTCAGGGGGTGGGAACAACTCTCTGCAAATTAGTCTCCCATGGAACTTTGTAGAGCCAGGGGAAATGAGGGGGATGGATAACATGCAGGAATCCCACCTGCCAGTGGCTGGAACAGAGTACAGCCTCCCCAGCCTCATCCAATGGAGGGCCAGCACACCCATCTGCCCCCACTGGTCCCATTCTGGGGCTGAGCAGCCCTGCCCCACTTGAGCACAGGCCCCTCATTCTTGAAGCATCAACCTTCAGTTTTCCTAGTGGGGATCCCAAGTCCACCCTGGGAAAGAGACACTACAGGAAGCCATCACATTCCTCAAGGTTTTTCAAGGGTTTTTCCCATTCAGACCAATAAAATTCCACATGTTACAAGACATAGAGACATTCTTGCCTCTAGCACGGGCATATATTGTAAATAAGAAGCTAAAAAAATGCCCAGCTGCCAGCTAGGGTATGACACAACAATGTAGCCCAGAAGTTCCTCTGCTTCCTTGCAGGTTCCACAAAGCCTCTCCAAACCTTCCTCACCAAGACAATGTCCGCTCCAGCTGTCACAGACTTTGCAGTGCATGGCTAGAATAGCTGGGTCAAGGTAATTAACACATCTAAACTACAAATGGCTGGGAAACCAAGCACTTTGTTCTGAGAAACAGAACCCTTGGATGTTAACTCACCACAGGAAGGCAATGGAGCAAGCCCACCTTCTGGTAAAGTCAGGACTACTCTGGCTTTACCCTTAAGATAACTCACACATGTTCACCACCTAGGGTGAAAAATATCCTGTAAATCTCCTCTCCTCTGCCATTTATCTCCATGTGGCTTCAGTTTGCTGTGCCAGGGACTTGAGGCAGAAGTCAAGGAGCTTCTAGCCACTTATATCACATAAGTCAGGCTCCTTGGAGCTTGAGCAACATGGTTGGCACCATCACTGTCTCTCAGGATACCCTTAAAAGACTTTGGAACAAAGACAACGGCTGCTGTCTGCTTTTAACGCAACACTTTTGTGTTTTTTAAAGTGTTTAATCTTGTTACCTCTCCTGAAAGGTAAACTCATCCCTTAGAGGACCCTCAGGCTGCTCCAGAAGTGCTAAAAAAGAAAAGAGAGCAGTCTTATAAACAACAGGAACGTAGCATGAAATGTTTCCCGAAGAACAGCTTCCATGCAAAGCAGCTCTTCCCTGGACAAGTCCAAGCTGTTTTTTTTCATAGCTTCTGACCAGGGCTGCAGTTCCATGGTGTACCCACTCATCTTCCACGAGCTGGAAAGAGATTTTATTCCAGGATAATAATTTTCTGTGGTGGTCAGACCTCTCCCCGCCCAGGGTCAGAGCCTGTTTTCATGGGAGCTGTGCAAGACACAATCTCTGGTCACCTTTGGCCCCAAAGATGGTTGTGCTTACCCTGAGTTCATGGTCCTGCATGAGCTAGAAGGCTCCCACCTGGAGCAGGCAGCCCATCCACAACAGGAAGCCCTTGAAAGTGAAGGATTTTGGGACATACAAACCTCAGCTTCTCAGTGTGATGGGGATGTGGTGGTGGGCACAACCACAGACCCACAGAAGAGTTTGGGGTGATACCAGAACTCTGTAAGTGTCCCAGAAGCTGGCTGAGGCAGATGCCCAAACAGATCTCTAGAGAATCTCTCTAACTACTCAGGTGTCAGGCTACTCCTTCCTCAGCCAATTCTGGGCAGTTCCCTAAGAGGTTTACCCCTCCTAAGGGCCTCTCTCACACCACACAGTGAGCATGCAGTGATCACAGGCACTCACATCCCACACACACACCCCTACCCACATGTGCCTTCCCCATGCCTGCAAAGGAGGGGCTGGCTGACCTTTTACCCCTCTGCTAGCAGGGCCACTCTGTGCTGCCAAGGTTAATCTCCTTGGCTTCTTCCTCACCAGCCACACGACACTCACCAGTCCCTCTCCTCATAAAAATCATCTATTATTCCTTCCCAAGAAATAGAAGGGCTTCAAATCTGTCCCAGAAATGATGAATCTGAGCATTATATGATTTCAGATGCCTGTAATTCACCAACAAGCCCCTTCAGGGGGAACAGGGAAAAATGCAATTGAATTTATTCATGCATGAATATCAAATGAGAAAAAGAGAATGAGGAGGGCAGGAGAGAGAGGAAGAGGGTGAGGCCGGGTGGAGAAACAGGGCAGTAAGGAGAGGCAAAAGAAACAAAATGTTCAAGGGAGGTGAAGAGTACATGCAGAGGGGCACAGCAGGACAGAGGCACATAAACACACACTCAGGACAATCTGTGGGTCATCCCTCATGTCTTCATCCTAGGATCATATCTGTTTGCCTTCCAGCACATCCATGGCACAGGCATAAGGAGACATTTGAACTCTCACTCAGACAAACCCTCCAAATGGATAAAAACATGCTACAAACCTGGTAGGAAGGGAGAGGGAAAGGGGCTGGGTGGGGAAATGGAGTTGTGCCATTCAACACATCACAGATTTGGAGCTGGTGAAAAGAGCAAGCCTGGGGCAGCTCATGCTCCAGAGCAGAGCCCCCTCATCCCTACAACCCTCCCCATCCATGCATTCTGGGGGGGATTTCCATGGGCTTCCTGGAAGTACAGCTCAGGCATCCCTCCAGAGCAGCAATTGGGCTGGGAAGCTGTTGTTCTCCCTGAGCAAGGCCCTCCTCTCCACCATCCACAAGGGAAGGGACTGAAGATGGTCTCTTTGTCCTGCAGCTCACAGGGCTCCATCATCTACCCCCAGTGCACTTTGAGAGAGTTTTGTCATCTGCCCTGAGTGACACAGATGGGCTTTCTTGGCAGTGACCTGGGGCTAGATCACACCAGACGTGAGCATGGCACAAGCTGGTCCTACCATTGCATCCAGAGCATTTCCAAGAGCTCCCCTCTGTTCTTTCTGTGATTTTTGAGAGGAACAGAAAAGCCCACATTGTTCCTGTCACTACCTGAGCCAGCAGCACTGGCTGGTGAGTTAGTAAGGAAAGTATGTGATTCACTGTAGCTGCGTGAGAAGGTGGACCAGGGGAGAGGGGAAAAGCAGGAAAGGGGAGCCATATCAAAGCAGAGATTGCAGAGATAGCTCAGTGAGATGCAGCCCTCCCCTCTGCAGGTTTGCAGGTGGCTGTGGGCTGAGCCCACCAGGCAGCAACCTACAGTGGATTTAAAGGCATCTTCTAGCCGAGTCTCACAGGCATCATCTTGCCTCCTGTCAGGCTGACCTAGCCCCAGCCCTTCCTGCAAATCCAGCTCCCCTGCATGGCACATGGGAGCCAAACACAGGGAATCCTGTTGCTGTGGCCTCAGGAATGGCTGCACAGCCCATTCCATCCTCCAGCTCATCTGCAGAGTGCACAAAACCCCTTGGAGCTGGGTCCACTGTGTGCCCAAATTAGCCATGGCTGCATGTTGTCCAAGCTCATCCCTGGGCATGCAGCAAGGAAGAGGAGCAGTCAGACAGAAAGCAATATTTGCCACAGTGCTCCCAGGTAGGGCATCAGGTCCTGCATCTGTTGCTAGTGTGCGTTTATGTTTGCTGCTTCCAGGAGACAGTGCCCAGCTTTTCCCATATCTTTCAAAATAGAAAGAGAAAAATAAAATGAGAGAGAGTGTAAGCTCTGACGTGAACCTAACTTTAGATCCAAGGGCTGATGACTCACTCCACTGGGGGAGAAGTGGCTGAGCTGGCTGTAGGTTTCTGTTTATATACCTCACTGAGCTAAATATGTAGACTGAGAAGTTCTTCTGTTCTGGCCCAACAGCTTCAATCTGCATTTTATCCATCTTAGTCTTAATGTTCCCTTCCCTACTAAATCTCTCTCTCTTTTTCCCCAGCATTGCCTTCTTAATCCCCTTGATGCTTGCTTTGTTGTAGGAAATTGAAGAAACACATGTCCCCACCTTCCACTCCCGTGTTTATGGTTAGACTGACAGGGGATTTCTGGGAAATGATTCAGTGTTGTGACTCTTAAGCACAGCTCCTCACACATATCTGCCAATGCTTTCCAGAGCTGGCCCAGCACTCCCAGCCACAGTGCTGGCAGTCACAGCCTCTGATGCCTCCTGATCTGCTGGTCCTCATAGCTGCACAGCTCACAGGAGGAGCACCAGTTCCCTCCCATTGCTCCAGCATGGAGCTCCACTCCTGACCCCACCCACGTGTCCCAGGGCTGGCAAGGTGCTGTCTTCTCCAGCCCAATGCCCTGTGGCATGATGTCACTTTGCCATCATGCCTCAGGCCCTAGCTGTCACATCATCAGGTGCTCCAGGAGGAAAGGCTGACAGCCACTGCCAGCTATTGTCCACTTCTGAGACCAGAAAACAGACTTTGTCATCAGCAAAGGGTGGCTCTGTGAGAGCTCTACAAATCTTTTCACTTGCCAGAGCATGGCTGGCACTCCCAGCACCATCCCTCACACACTTAGGGCACGATGGGGCCATGGTCACTCTCCCATTTGCCGCTCATTATGTTTCAGACACAGGCTGCAAACTGTCCGTCAGCTGCAAGGAGGTCACTGTGGATCTGTAACATCCTAAAGTTGGAATGTCTTCATCCGAAACAGCAAAGAAGGGGATAGTAAAAAAAGAGCTCAGAAAGAGGCAAGGGGGAAATTATAAATTAATCCCTCCCGCAGAGAAGAGAAACAAAGAGCGTGCAAGAGAAAAGGGAATCTCTGCCCCAAAGGGCAGCTCTTAACTATGGTGGCAGACAAGTTTCTAGATAAGAAACAAAGACCATTTACAAAAAGGTGGTTTTATGAAAACCAACAGTAGAGAAGAAAAGCATAATGATAGAGTGGGTATTTGACAGAGAGGACTCCAAAGGATGAAATTCAATTTAACACAACAGCTCAATCCAGGAAAGGAAGATCACCTTTGCAGTTCAAGCAGATGCTGGGAAGAGGAGCATTGTGTTCAAAAGCCCTCTTTGAATCTTCTCTAGATGTAAGTCTGTGGGACCCAATGGTGATACCTGGATCTGAGGTTCCCCAAGGCATCCTTTGGGTTTGGACCTAGACTGTGGTACATCAGTTCCTAAGGGACAGTCTCATACAGTACCCTATTTGTCATCTTGCTCCAAACCTTCTCATCCTCAGGCAAAATATTAAAGAGTGGATTTCCCAGCAAGTATCAAAGCTGAGCTATTCTTAGCTGCTTCACCCCACTGATCATCCAAAGGACAACATGGGGAGTCAGACTCCCCATGTTGTCCTTTGGATGATCAGTGGGGTGAAGCAGCTAAGAATAGCTCTTCATATCTTCAACTCTATCATATTCTTGCTTCCATGCAAGAAGCACCAGCACTTCATTTGGAGAGCATAGGCAATCTAACAAGTGTGTCTGCAAAATGCCTCTTGCAGACGGACAGGCTCTGTTTAGGCTGAGGTCAACAGCATCCAAGACATCCAATACTCTCCTGGCTCAGTTGTGCTCCTTGGCTCTGTCAGGCAGCCTCTGTCTGCCCTCACACAGCCAGAGGGAGGCCAGAACAGGCAAGAGGAGTCCTCTGATCAGCAGCTACGCCAGGAAAAGGCAGCAAGGGCTTGGGAGCACCCAGGGCAGACTGCAGTCTCCTCTCAGGCATGTTCAGTGCTCCTTAAAAAAAAAAAAAAAAGAAGAGAGAAAATCCATACCTCAAATAACAGACAGTCCTGCTCATCAACCATCCATCCCTTTGGCTTAATTCTTTGAGGCTCTGTGCCATGTTCTGCACAGCTGCTTTGTCTCACCTGGCTTTGGAGCCAGGGCAAACATCTGCACTGAGCTAAGTGGCAGGGAACAGCAATGGGCTGGAAACCAAGAGGACTGCTGGGGCCAGTAAGAGTAAAGGAGGAAGATTTAGAAAGGCAAAATAAAAAGAAAGGCAATCTTGTGGTGCCACCTCATGATGGGTTTGCACAATGTAGCCTGGGCCAAGAAATCCTGGGACCAAGGGCAGAAGTGGAAAAGTACTGAGGTAGAAGTCTATGTGGTTTAAGATCAACAGAAAGTGAGAGCCATTCACGTTTGCTACAGCTCAGGAAAGGCATGACCTTGACTGAGACATTGCTTTTCCTGAGAGCAACAAAAGCCCAGGGAAGGCAGTAGATAACTCCAGCACAAATGACAGAGGACACCTAAACCACTGATGGATTCAACCTTTTTCCATCATACTGTACCCTCTGGCAGAGAAGCTATGGACTAAAGGAACAAAACAATATAGGGATGAAAAGGAAAATGTGCTTTTTATTGTAGGACTCACCACTGCAGTGGAGGGGTAGCTGCAAAGATACCTTTTGCTGAATCAAAAGCATAAACTGGCACAACAAGAAAGGCTTGAGACTCACCACCCTCCAACATAAGTGAAAATTTATTTCATCCAATGATTCTTATTCTGGGCTCTGGAGCAGGAAGAAACAAGATCAAATCCCCAGGACATAAGCTTGGAGGAACCTTTCCCATTGGGGTGATTATCTCCCCAACATTCTCTCTTTCCAGCTCTATCTGAAGCACAGTGCATACTTATTTCTCCTTAATCAGAGGGAACATGCCTTTCCAGGTACTTGATGCTACCAGCAAGGAATTTTCCAGCTCTAGAGATTGCTGATATACTTTCTCTTCTATTGTTGAAGTATAAAACAAGGCATCTCCTCCAGCATTATTCAGCTGGAGAAATGTTACATAAGCACTTAGTTCTCATCCTAGGGACAAAGAAACTGAGGTCCAGAGAAAGAAGGTGATCCATTCAAGATCACCCTGCAGAGCAGATGTAAATCCAGGTCTGCCCAGCCCCAGCTCAGCACCCACAGAGTGGGCCATCCTCTACCAGCAGCCAGCTGGGAGAGCCCCTGATTACCAAATGTCATCTAATGGAAACCAAATCTGGCACTTCAAGGTGTGCACTGCCATGGGAAGGGTGAGGAAGGTGTTTCCTGCCAAATTTTCCATCACACAGCTGTGTTTTTCACTGGGATAGGTGGTTTAATCTTTCTGTGAAGGGAGGGTATGGGCAGAAATTCAGATCTTGGAGTAGATCAGCTAAACCAATGTGGCATACCCCGTACTTCTAACTCTCCCCAAGTCCCACAGTCCTCTTGAGTATATTTTCTAAACAAGAGAAGAAGTAGAAGAGACAGAAAGATATAAATATTGAAGGCTAAATTTGAGCTACAGCAGTGCCTGAGGGAGAAGAAAAAAAAGAAACAAACAAACAAAAAAGAATCAGAGAACAGATTATCAGATGCAAGGTTAGGAAGGGACAGGGGTTATGGTTAATAATAAGCCAGTTTGCTGTTCTGCTCCCAGGCTAGAGCCCAGTCTCTCACTACCCTCCCCCAGCTCCCCCATCGCTCCCACCCTCCCTGTCGCTCACTCTTTCTGCTCCATCACCTCGTGTCAGGCTGGGGATTTGATGCGAGGCTCCTGCCTCTCCCCACGGCTGCACACCGCCGACCCCACCCCCGGGGCCACACCCCACCCATCCCCCCATCACCCCCCAGGGCCGCACCCCACCCATCCCCCCCGGGGCCACACCCCACCCATCCCCGGGCTGGGAAGGAGGTGCTGGGAGCGCACCACAACTGGAAGGGAGAGTTCTGCACTGGCTGAGGACGGAGCAAGGAGAAGGGGCTGTGTGAGCAGCCAGGGCTGCAGAACATGCACAGAGCCACCGGGGTCAGCCACACCAGTTTGTCCTGCTGATAGAGCTGGTCCAGTGCTGGCACCCAGGCAGTGTCTGCATGGTACTGCAGTGGGCCTTATACATGCCCAAGGGCTGCTCAGGAGGCCTGGGCAAGGACAGCAGGGTTTGTTTCCAGCTTGCAGCACAAGCATACCCCTGGTCACCCTGTCCTGCCCTCTCTGATGTACAGACTGAGCAGAAAAGCTTTCTTTCACTCTGAATCCCACTGGGACACGAGGTCAGACCCAGCCATGTGCAGAGCAGACTGGTGCTAGTGGGTTTGACAGGAAGGAAGGGACTCCAGCATTTTAAACTGTGAGATGAAGAGTTCCATATGAAACAACTCCCTACAATACATCAAGAAGACACCCACAAAATACTTTGCCTGTGTGCAGACAGAAAAAATATGTGACTTCTTGTCTCCATCAGTACTCCAGAGCCACCATTTCAAAGAGGAGATGCCTTGATGTCAACTGGGCAGCAAGGCGAGGGCCCCAGACTGGCCATGAGCATTTCAGAAACGCTTAATCTCATCTGCAAATCAAGAGAGCACAACACCATCCTCCCCAGCTAAAAGGCTGCGGAGCACAGCTCCAGGGAGAAGGCTGCTCATCCCATGGCTACTGATTGCCTATCAAGCTAACTACCTGGGACACTCCAAGCCAAATACAGAGCTCTCAGCAGCCAGCCCTGAGGTGGGATAGAGCCATTGTTAGCCAGAAAACTGCTGTGCCATAGCAGGCACAGACTCTGCCTTCCACTCACTCCCTTCCAGCCTCCCTGCTGTCATCTGTTCCTGGTGACTCTCCTCATTTCCCTCCCCTGGCCACCACAGGTCTGAAAAGTAGCCAGGCAGAGAGTTCAGACACTGTGAAAGCCACCAGGGGTCAGGAGCCTGTCTATGCCTAGACATGCCCTCCAGCACTCACATACCTGCCTACACTTGTTCACAAGCACCACAGCCAGAACAAGGTCAGCCTGTGCCCACACAGGGACATCTTCACATGCACAGATATCACCAGTGGCAGGGTGTCTCAGGCAAACACAGCCAGAGACAGGCAGGACTGCCTGCCCACGGGAAGCATCAGGCAGGGCTCAGGCTACCTGCATTTCCCTCCCAGCTCAGGCACAGACAGGCTGGGCACCTCTGTGTGAGTCACCTTCCCCCTCTGAGCAGAGGGCAACATCTCAATCATTTTTCTGAAGTGTGCTGGAGCCCAAGCCAAGCTGAAAGGCAGCCTGTAGGGTTATTGCGTGTCCTGAGCACACGCTCACTGTTCTGCATGTGTCACTGCTGTGAGCTGAACCTTCAGCAGCCAGGGACACAGACAGGGACAGAGGACAGGTGACATTTCAGCTGTGTGCAGCAGGAGCAGAAGGGGTGAGGAGGGGCAGGCAGGTGGCTCCCAAAATACAAGTGCCAGCTAAGACTCTCACAGGCACTGGGGTGAGATCCCAAGGAAGAAAGCAGAATAAGGAAAGGCAAGCAGGGAGGAAATAATTTTCAAAGCTGGGAACTGCAGCATCAGGGAGATGAGACCAAGGCTGAGGAGAAGACTTCAGCCATGGCAGGTAGGCAGAGCCCACAGCCATAAGAACTGGAATACTGTGTTTGGGTCTGAAGCTCCCAGCATAAGAAAAACACTGACCCACCCCAGCAGGTCCAGAGGAGAGCCACAAAGATGATCCAAAGGCTGAAGCAGCCCCTCTGTGAGAAAAGGTTGAGAGAGTTGGTTGAGAGTTGTTCAGTGTAGGAGCGTCGGGGGGTAGGATGGTTGGGACGGACAGAGACGAGAGATCTCTGCAGCCAGGTCATGGAACTTGGGGTTTATTGCAAAGGGCCCGGGTGTAGGGCCCTGCTGGGGACTGCCAGCCACAGCTTGGAGCAGGCCCAAGAGAAGAGAGGGGTAGAGAGGATGAGAAAAAGAGAGAGAGGATGAGAGGATAAGAGCGTAAAAGGGTAAGAGAGCAAAAGCGTAAGAGAGTAAAAGGGGTAAGAGAGCAAAGTTGTCGTTAGAATACAATAAATCTTCTGTGTTGAATATTCTGATTCTCACTAACCAACCTAGTACAATATACAAATCCTATAGCATTTACATACAGGCTATTAGAATCATTACATTACCATACTGTGTTACATTTTAAACCCTAAAAATGACTCTTTGGACCCCTTCTGCCAAGTTAGTAGGGTCTGCTCTAACCCTTAGACCTGTCTGCAAGCAGAGGGTCTTGTTTCATCAAAAGGGGATTACCTCCAGTCCAGCCACACTATTTGTGGTGGTTTGACAGGAAATATGTTTTCTGGGATGCTGTGGTCAGGCCAATCAGGGCTCAGATTTTAATATTGGCACCTAATGTGGCCATTGGGACATTGGATCGGCCTCTGAGCACACGGGGTTAAAGCAGGGCTCTTGCCCTGGGAGGCTCTCTTGGGTTCTGGTCAGTGAAGGGTTCAGAGCTCCCCTGCCCGGCTGCGGGCTGGGCGGGGCAGGGGCAGCCATGGGGCCGGGTGAGGGAGGCCGGGCCTGGACAGAAGGGAGGGGAAGGCCCCTGCAGGATGGAAGGGTGGAGGAGGAGCACTGAGAGGCATCGGGCAGCCACCACCCCCTCCCAGGAGAGACAGAGAGCTGAGCCTGTGCCACCTTGAAATTTAATAGTGGCCGGCCGAGAAGGAGAAGTGGGGGGGATGTGGTGAGAAGGTGCCTGGCAGGGCAGCCGTGGGAGTTCTGGACAGACAGAGCCTCAGATTTTTAACCCTTTTCTTGGATGATGGAAACCTTACAAATGCTAATCCTCCTGGAGCTGAATGAGAAGAGAGATAGAGATGAGATAAGAGGAAATGGGCCACGAGAGAAATAGAGAAGAACTCAGGTGGAAGAGTTGATGGAGTAGCTTTTGCTGGACTCTTTTTGTGTAGCCATGGACAGAGCCATGTTTCCTTGTGATACAGGGACTGCATTCTAGGGGGAGGCAATGCCTCAGGACCAAGAGGGTTCGGTGTGGGTACCCCTCGGCCTCAGGGGGTGAAAAATATGGGGGGACAGATGTCCCAAAGTTGAGACTGTGGCTTTTTGCAGTGGGACGAAGCATCCTTAAAAGTCGACCCTAGAAGCAGCTCTGGTCCGTGTTCAGTGGTGAGAGCACTGGACATGAAAGGAAGAGGTCACCATTGGCACAAGAAGGACTCCTTCTCCTCTTGATGAACTGAGGATTGAGTATTCTGAAGGGTGGTGCTGGACCGAGAGTCGATGATTTGGGGGATGTATTGTATTGGGAAATTGGGGGAGGAGGAGGAGATGTATTTGTGAAGTTTTCATTTTCCTTGTGTGTTTCTTTTTTTTCCTTTCCCTTGTAGTTTAGCTAATAATTTTTTTTTCCTAAGTGGGAGCTTGCTTTGCTTATTCCTGGTCACATCTCACAGCAGAAACCAGGGAGAGAGTATTCTCATGGAGGCACTGGCATTGTCCCAGTGTCAAACCATGACACCATTGTTTTCTTGTTGTTCAGTAACTAAGGGATCTCAAAGCTTGCTTTCATTTCAATCTCGCTTATAGTTTCTATATTCTCAAAATCTTTTGCCAGACAATCATTTATAAGGCTTTCCTGTTTCATCTTCCCCAACAGTTCAGCTTACAGCAAAAGGCTCCAGAGAGAACTTCCATCAACCTTACAGTACTTAAAGAGGTCCTGCAAAAAATGTGGAGGGACTCTTTACCATGGACTATAGTAATACGACAAGGGGTAATGGCTTTAAACATAAAGAGAATAGATTTAGACTAGGTAATAGGAATAAATTTTTTTCTGTGAGAGTGGTGAGGCACTGAAAGAGGTTGCTCAGAGAAGCTGTGAATGCCCCACATCTCTGTGAGTGTCCAAGGCCAGGCTCAGTGGGTCGGTCTCTCAGCAACCTGGGCTAGTGGAAGATCTCCCCTCCCACAGAACTAGAGGATCTTTAAGGCCCTTTAAACTGTTCTATAATTCTGCGATTCTGTAAGTGGGCATAAAGAGGATGAAGGTAAAAAGAGGTGCTTGAATGAGATGAGATATCAGAGGAGAATGATTTTCTGCTAGCCCATAGGACAGACAGGGGGAATAAAAAACTGTGGGGATAAAAAACTCTGGAATGGTGAGATTGCAGAATCTTGCTATATCATTTTCATGTACTGCTGTGCACCCTGGATGGAGGAAACAAAACCCTGACCATGCAGATATGTTGGCTGAGGGGACCTAAAGGCTGGTTTTGAAGGCAGCCACCCAGGGAAAGCTCATTTGTTTGCTGACTGCAGGCAGTAGAGTGGGTTTCCACTGCTGAGATGGTTTTCAAAGCAGCATGGGAGCTTGCACAGAGTGAATTGAAAGGTTCTCCGCCCCTTAGATCAACACTACAGACACACATAAAATCAGTTTTCCTTTAGACACCTTTCTGGCTCACATCTAAGCCAAGACTTAGCTAGAATTAATTGCCTTAGTGAACAGCAATACACTCCAATCCAAGCCTTGTGAGGCAAATCTGATGAATGACTTTGGTTGTCTCAGAAAATGACATGCACTCAAAGTGGTATTTTGAGGAGTGAAGGATAGCATGCCTCTCTGTAAGGACTTACAGTTCCACGAGTGATGGACAGGTTCTCTTCCATCATCTTGAGAGTGCTGGGGGAGGAGAGCACAGCACTGCTCCAAATAGCTGGGAGAATCATGCCACCGTGAGCAGAGATGCAGAAAGCATGACCTACCAGAAAGGTACTGAGCAAAAGGAAGCTGTTTAGACTACAGAAGATTGAGAAGGGCTGCAGTAACCATCCTCAGACGCATACAAGTTTGCTAAAAAAGGAGAAGAGCTCTCAATTCTTAGTGTCCACAGTGGACAGAAGCCACAATGGGCTTACATTGCAGTACAGGGCATTTAGTGGTGAGGAGGGCAATGCTCAGACTGCCTGAGGATCATCCTGCACTTCAGGGCTTTGACACCAGGCCAGCCCAAATCTCTTGGGAATAATGCATGCATTGATCATCCTGGGATGAATATGAAGTCAGTGACACCCCGAGGACACAGCCAGGCCTGTCTTCTGTGGGTGTCTAATCCCAAATGGCCTGCGGCCACCACCACGATCAAGTGTTGTTATTGTGGTGCTTTTTGTGGAGAAACAGCAGCTGTTTCTCCCCTGGCCATTTCTTCCTGAGCAATACCCATTTATTTTGTCTTCCTGAGAGTCTCACAGAGCCCAGCATGTGTTTGCAACACTTTGTGAATAATAACACTCATATATCTCCAGCAAAATAAAAAACTGGGTCAGCTAAGGCATATGCCTGTGTACATGAGGAGCAGCCAAGGCATCTGCCAATGAGCCCTACAGTGCTGCAAAACCCAACCCACCAGGCCCACAGGGGCTGCAAGGCAATGGGCCTCCACAGGGGAAAGAGGGGAGAGATCATCTATAACTGGGAACACACAACCATTTTAGTGACATTTCACAGGTGAAATCATGAATAAATCAGGAGCTGAGAGAGGGTTCTAACAAATTGCTCATACTAATATCCTGGCCACTGGAAGAGAGGGAGAGAATGTGCAACTACCCCAACTCCAGAAGCTGCCTCCAGTGCCTCTGATTTGTGTGCATACATATCAGAAAGGGCTTGGTGCAATAAACCAGAGATACATACCTACCTACTGTAGTGTGCAGGAGGGCAGCTAAGGAGGAACATTCAGAAGGAAAAAATGAGTCAGGAATGTTGGGGAAGAGCAGAGACAAGACAAGAGCACATCACACTGCAGTACAGAGACTTTTTTAATGCAGAGGAATTTAGAAAGAAACCAGAGGCCTGGCTCACAAGCTGGAGCAGGCTCCACACAAGTGGTCAGAAGGTCACAGCCCCTGAACCCATATGTTCTCCACTGGCTGCAGCCCGTGCACGTAGATGCCAAAGCAACTGCACTGCATTAGAGAGAAGCTAAGCTTGGAATGCTTGTCAAGAGACCAAAATGAGGAATCTTCGCTCTGTCCCTCCCCAGTGAGCAGGACCTTCATCCACCTCATGTACACTCGTGTGCCTGTGCACAGCTGTCCATCTTGGGCAAAAATCCAGGCTGAAGTCACACTCTTGGTTAGAGACAAAGATGTTTGCTGAAGCAAGGCAGCCAAAATGGAGAGAGAATAAACCTCAGCAATGGGAGTCACAGGTAGGAGCTGCCCAGTTAGCCATTTCTCTTCCCATACTTTACAAAGCCCTGGTGAGCAGCAGTGGGCTTCCTGAAAATGCTGTGCTGTGTGATCTCAGCATGACCCCACATCCTGCACATTAAGGTACAGCCTGGAGAAGACAGAGAGCTGAGTGATGTTACCCACTGCCCCTCAATCATCCCTGACTACCTCACTGAAACTGGCTTAGGCCAGTCCCCTCCCCAAGACATGGATGGGAGACAGGAGAGGGCAATTGCCAATTTTAATGCAACCAGCAATAATCAGGGTGGCAAGGATGTACAGAGCACAAAATCAGGCAACAGGAGCGCACACAGGCAGGGAGCCGGAAATAATTACCATGATACTGTAACCAGAAAACACAAGGCCAAGCTATTTACCATACTAATTAGTGTTTATCCCTGTTTATGGCTGCACATGGCAGTGGGATTGGAGGCCTGATTGGAGGTATAAATGCTTAAAGGAACAAGCTCTGGATATTAGAATTAGACACCAGGTCAAACGAAAGCTTCTGCTGAGCAGAGGACAGAGAGCTAAGCCATGCATCCTCTCTTCCTGTACCGGAAAGTTGGAGCTGCTGAAAGGAAAGCCCAGATGGTCCTTCCAGAGCACAGCTATGGGGAAGTGCCCAGAGACTGCTACATGCTATTTATCTGCTAATGCATCTCCATGTCTTCATTTCCCTCAGGTCTTTTTTCTCCTACACTGTTTCTCTTGGATGCTGCAACCAGATTAAAGATTTCCCTGAAGTGTTCCTTAATGTTCCTCCTTCTAAACTGAGTCTGTTTCAACAAAATAAGACACAATTTTCCCTATATTACAGCAGAATTATTTTTCCAAGGCAGTTTTCCCGCATTTTCCCCCATCCAACATATTTTTCTTTTTTATTTCTGAACAGATTCAGAGTAGAAGCACAGGAGAAAGGGGGGGATCTGCTGCAGTTTGCCTGGTTGCCACTGACAAAGGTGAGCACTAGGATGAAGATTCAGGCGTTTATAGCAGGACCCCTTGCTCCAAACCCTGGCCCACCACTCCCTTCTGTGTGACCTCCCACTGGGATGTTCTGCCCAGCAGCAGCCAGTCAGCCTCTGCTGCCTGTCCTCACCACTGCCTGCAACAAAGCTGCCTTGACAACAGCAAGAGGTAGCTGAAATACTTGCCTAACCATTTCTTACTTTGTTTAATACTGTAGGCTATGTCATAGGGAAATAAGTCTCTGGAGGTGCTGCTCATGCTAGGGAAAAGTCTGAGTGTTGAAGCACTGGGCACTGCTGATCTTTCCAAGCCTGGGTCTGTCACTCCATCCTGCAGGGGCTGATTCACTCTTTCCTTGCACTGCTCATCGCCCACATAGTCTCCCCCCCAGAGGAGTCCTGCAGCTGGTCTTGTCTCTGCCCCTTGCACTTCATTCTTTAGCTCAAGGATTAAAACAGTGCCTGCCTCTGTCCTGTGAAGCTCTCTCCCAAAATAAAATCAAAAAGCAGTGTTGGCCCCAATCTGTCCCTGTATCTTCCCTCCATGCTACATTACCAGATGCTCTCAAGGAGCTTGGCATGTCCTATTTGCTTCCATCAAGGATGTGATATCTGAAAACCCCTGGGAGACAATGGCTTTCCAGTCTGGAGAATTTGCCTCCCCCTCTGCATCAGATGTGTCAGAGCAGCATTTCATTTACCTTTTCCAGTGATTTTAATCAGTCTAGTTATTAATGATGAAGTTTAACCCATTCCTGGGCAAATCCCTGGAAGTCAAACAAGTCACAGTGAGGGGGAACCACTGTGAGGTGAACAATCTCAAAGTGAGACAGACTCCAAGCAGGCACCGACCCTTTGGTGGACGAAGAATCATCCCACCTCAGCTGATTCTGTCCCCTGCAAAGGCCTGTGGGCACCCTGCCTGCCAGCAGCATGGCTGGCTGTGCACTATGGCCATGTCACTCTCCCTAGCTCTCCCAGCATCAGCACCCTGCACTGCTGTGCTGAGAAGCCATGGCAACCATGGCCACCTCAACACAGCTTCTGAACACAGCCATGGCCAAATCATTGGTGCCTCTCTGGGAAAGGCATTTAATTTCCCAGATAAAGAATAACTCACAAAATCTATTTGAGTCTGTTTGTCTGATGATCTTCTTCTTTTCTCTATCCTCTTCCTCCCGGACAATGTCCTTACTTGCCCAGTACCCAGACTTTCGCCTTCTAACCCATATTTTCCCTACCGAAGGATTCCACCACACACCCTTCACAGTCCAGACATCTGAGAAATTGCCATCATGAAAGGAAAATAAACTTCTCAAGGGGAAAAAGTGACTACATCAACACCTCACTCTCATCCTTCAAAGAGGGCTGCTGTAAGCTGCCTAAATTCCAGTGTTTCCAAACCTCCCCTCCTCCATGCTCTTGTCACTTTGACAGACACACCTGTAATGCCTCCTCCACACCAGTGCCCTTCCAGCCAGTGCTCCCATAATGCCAGAAGATACCACAACTGCATCTGCATTTACATTCTGGCCGCAGGTGAGGGGAACCCAGAGCTGTCCACAGTGTTTACCCTGGCTCTTGTACAGCTGCATGAGGGAGCTGAGCAACTCCTCCATGGCCACCAGTCCGTACATAACACACCCTGACACACAGCAGCTGCTGGCCCATGGACCATGGCAGAAATTTGCACGCCCATATGTTGGCTGCTCAAGCAGTGCAGAGCCACACCTTGGCCTGTGGTGCCAGGGGCAGCTCAGCAGCTCTCCCAGAACACTCACCCTCCCTGGCAGATGCTCCTGGAGACTCCTGGTGTCCAGCTGCTGCACCAGGGGCGAGTGCTCGGTGTCATTTGTCCCTAACCCTGTGTGCATCTCAGTGCAGTTGTTTCAATAGCCAACCTCTGCCTAGGAGGCAGCTTAGGGAGGAGAGGGAGAGAGAAAGAGAGGAGGGAGGGGGAAAGCAAGCAAAACAAAAAGAGAGCAATGTGAGTAGGAGCCCATAAAACAGAACAACACTGCCAGGCAGAGCAGCAGCTGAATTGGCTGTGACAGGCAGACCCTCTCTGCACCTGGGATTCAAACACAAGCTTATTTTCCTGGTTTCTTTGAGAGACAATGAGTCCTGACTACCTGTCACCGTGTACCCAGGAGATGTCACCAGCAGAAAAGGGGCCCCAGGTGCTCCTGACCCACATGGCTGACACAGTTATGAAGGCTGAGGTCACAGGTTATATTTCTCAGAGGAGAGCAGTGAGGAGCTTCGAGGGAAAAGAAAAAAAAAAACAACTAAGCAACAGCAGAAACCAGAGATCTAAAACAATGCACCTGTCGTGACTCCTGGAGTTCCCAGAGGATCCAGGACAGCTTTGCCTCCTGCACAGCTCCTGTTCTGCTCATCTGAGGGGCAGGGGAGCAGTTAAGCAATGTGTGCCTTCAGACAGACACACTTCATCCCCAAGTCCCAGCAGGTGAACAAGTGAAGACATTCACTGTCTTTCCTCAGCTTGCTGAGGGGCCATGAAGGACACATGCCCAGAGAGGTAAGGTCAGGCTGTGCCAGGTCTCCTGACAAGCAAGCCACACTCTCAGCAGCCCATCAGGACAAGGGTATCAAAACCAGCTGTTCGTGTTCACCCATAAGGGACCAACAGAGCATCTCTTGAAGACCAATTTCACCCTACAGCATGGCTCCCCTTCCCAGGGCTGGCAGCTGGTGCACAACCCCAAAGTGAGGGGCCATCAGATGGCATTTTTAGCCTCCCTTCTTGGGAAAGAGCAGAGCAGGTCATGCCACATCTCCTGGTGAAACATGCAGCCACTCCTGAGCACTCCCAGGTGTCCACACAAAGGTTCCCCCTATGATTCAGCACCTCCCTCTGCCCTCCTCCTCCTCATCAAACCACCTGCACACCCTTCACTGCTGCAACAGGCCATGTAGTTGCTTCCAATTAAAAGCTGCTGTTCTCACCAGTTTTTTTAATAAGAAAAAAGTAATTGGAATTTAATTTAGTCAATGACCAAACGACAGGGTGTGAAAATGAACCAGCATTGGCTCAGGTTCTATTAAGAATGAGCTAGTGGGAGGGGATGGGGGAGCTTCCTGGGGTCCATTTTTCTTCCCTAGGCCACCCCCAGCATTACATGCAAACCCTCCAGGCTCCCTCCTTCAATCATCCCCATACTCCAGTAAAAACTTCCCTTCCCATCCCATCCCCACAGCCTGCAAGCAGTGCCTGTTTCCTCCCTCTCCCCAGCTCTGCTGTGACTAGAGCCCTGTCAGAGCTGGCAGCCACAGGCCAATCAGCACAAACTGCTGGCTGGAAGAAAGGGAGAGAAGCAGAGGAGTCTTGGGGGCCCGAGAACAAGACAGGACTCGTGAGTCATCCCCTGCATACCCACAGCCCCCGCCGGCTACCGCCGAGCTCCAGGAAGATGCTGAATATTCGATGAAGGGGTTTTTTTTTAGATCTGCTGAAAATGGCAAGGGAAACTCCACTGACAATTTTTTAAAAAAATAAAAAAGGAAAGATCACAATCTCATCGCCACAGCCAGTCTTACACCTTCCCTGAGGATATGTTAGAACAGCCAGGGGTGTGAGAGGAAAGCAGCCCATGGCGATCTGTTTCTGGCAGGCAGAGGGAAGGGAGGATGAGGGAGTGGCTGCCTGAGGGTGCAGTGTTGCCATCCCCACCAGTCTGGATATGTGCTGGTGCACAAGCAGCCCAGGTTTGCAGGAGAAAGGGCAGAACTCATGCTGAGGGAAAGCATCACCATCACCTGGCTCTGCCACCTCTGCTAGAGATCTCAACATCTCTGCCCTGGTTGCCAGTAGAAGACCTTCCTTGGGAAAGGCAAGGTTCAATACAATACTTTGCAATGCCAACCCATACAGCAAGGACAAGGGTCACAGGCTGTTTTCACACAGTGTCACATGAATCACTACACAAGTGTGGGATGACGAGGGACCACATGGGGTCAGTTTGCTCTTCCTCAAATCAGTGAGGCAAAACCCACCTCTTGCTAATGTTAGCAAAGTAGGCACTTACTCCTTATCTTGGAAAGCTCCTTCACATCAGCTGACACAGAGGCAAATCTTCCCAGTCAGTATAACCTCAGCCCAGTAAGGGAAGGAGCTTTTGTTGCACCTTGGTGTGCTGGTCAGAAGGAGATGTGGCACAAATGCTCCATTCTAAAGCACAGTGCTTGGCTGGGGAGGTGGAGAGGAGGGTGGGAGTCAGGGATTGCAGGCAGAGATGTCGAGCAGAAGTTCTGGGCTGAAGCCCCTCAGCTCATCATCAGAAGAAACAAAGTGCCACGGGAAGTACTCAGAGCAGCTAAGGGAGGGGAGGATACTTCTGTGTGTGAAGGAGCAGGATGCAGAGATTTACAGAAATTATAGAAATTTTCTCCCATTTTCCTCTGCCCTGTCATTTTCTGTTCTCCACTTTTTCTTCTGGTCTCTGTCTCACCTTCTGTCTTTTCCTCTGTAATCACTTGTTGGCAAATCTTCTCCAAAATACAGTTATTTTGAATGTGTGTTCCTCTACACACCTTACAATATTTCCTCTCCCATTCTCAGTTATCCTCCTTACTGGTGAAGCTGATCAGTGTAATGATGATAATATTGAACAGGGTAAAATGGTTTCTTTCACACCAAAACCAATTATTCAATGCTCTGCTTTCAGGTACCAGCCACTTTCATACCTTTCCTTGTCACTTCAGATGCAGAAACTCAAATATCAGCTTTTTTTTTTCCCCTCTACCATCTTCTCCACTTGGAAGGGAAGGACATTCTCTATCATATATTTTTTATCTGCTCCTTGAGAAAGCCTGAGATGTAAAATGGACTATTTTAGTCCTATCCCTCATTCCCAGTCAGATGCCACTCTTGGGAAAGCCAATCTCCTCAAGTTAAGGGCTTGCCTAGCGTGGAAGTAGCAAGTGATATATTTCTTGTCCTTCTGACATGCAGACCTTGGCCCAGACCCCATCCCCATCGCTTTTGTGCTCGCTGCACAGACATAACTGCCCCAGTGCAGAAGCTGATGGTCCACAGTAGGGTCATGCTTTTTGCAGTAAAAGAAGCAGGCAGATTATTTCTGCTTGTGATTCATCCTGGAAGAGAGAACAGTGTGGGCTCCCATTTCACTGTGCGTCACAGAGCCTGCCCCCAGTGGGAGCCCACAGAATGACTGGTGACAAAAGGCATCTCAGGAGCCCTCCAGTCCAAATCCCTGCTCAAAGCAGGGCTAAGTTCAAGGCCACAGCAGGTAGCTCAGAACCTTGTTTGCTTGAGTTTTGAGTATCTCAAAGGAGGCAGACTCTAAAACACCTCTGGGTCACCATCTCACATTGGATCCACCCTCATGTTTATGGTTTTCCTTCATACAGAGCTGAAATTTTGCAAGCTGCAACTTGTCTTTGCTGCCTATTGCCCTTGACACACACCCCTGGGAAGAGTCCAGCTCCATTTTCTCTACACACATCCCCCATCGCCTCATCAGTCAGATCCCCCTTAAATTGCTTTCCTACAGGCTAAACAAAGCCAGCACTCTCAGCATCTCCTTACATGTTAAGTGCTACAACTCCTTAGCCATTTTCATGGCCCTCCACTGAAGCCACTCCAGTTTGCCACTCTGTCTCATAGTGGAGAGGCAGTACCTGAGTCTGCCTCTCCTTGCTTGGGATCTCCCTAGGTTGAACTAAACCCTGCTCTGAATATTTCCTCCTTATTTTACTGTTAAATGGATGATAACCAGCCTCAGGCTGTCCAAGTCCATTATGTTCAATAGAAACTGCAGTTTGGATCACCAGGTTCATAAGACTGTATCTAGATTTTACTATCAGCAAATCAGATTCCCAGTGCACAGGAAAAAATTCCCCTGACAAAACCAGGATGAGGTATCAGATGATTTTGTAAACCTCTTATCAGGGATGGGGAGCCAGAAAACAGACCTAGTCTTGTCTTTCCTGCCCAGCTGTCACTGCAGTTTGGGAATTAACTCACCATGCTTTATTTATCATCAAAATTTTCAGTCAACAGCCAAAAGAGAAAGGCACATTTTTCCTCTGTAAAATGTACTCAGCCTTGTCTCTCTCAGCATTCACTTCCACCCAGCATCCTTAAACCCCTTCACTTGATTCTTAAACAGGAGGGAGACAAGATTCAGGAGTTCCATCTGTGCTTGGTAAAGGGAGGAGGAAGCCACAGATTCACACCATCTTGACATAAAAACAAACAGAGAAAGGAACAGGGCCCCAAGACAGCGGCGTGGCGAAGACTCTACTCATCCTGCACCAAGGATGACTGACTTGGGGAACTCACTGCTGAAGGACACTGTCAGTGCAGGCAGCTTGAGTGGGCACTTAACTGGAGGTGAGTGGGTTTAGAGGCAGAGATGGAATTTAAACCTTCCAGTAACTGTGGCAGCATCTAAGGGCTTCCAGGTGGGCATTTGTTAAATCATCAGGGATCTCTTTTTCCTTCCTTCCTGCGAGATACCTCAAAAGAAGCATCACATGGGGGGGGGGGGGGGGGGGGGGGTCAAATGGGAAGGATTCTCTTCCTTCTGACAGACCTGTGCAACAGCTCTTCCACTTTGGTGGAAGTTACCTGGTGGCCCACACACATTTGCCCTGTTAGAACAACTCTTGTGAAGAACTTCAGTGATGCCCCAAATTATCTAGGGGGAAAGTGCCACCATTCCTGGGGAAGGGCACTGTATTTCAATTACATGGAGATATTTGAGAGTGATTTTGAGTGAGATGCACAGTCCCACCTATTCCAATTCCCCTCCCTCAAGCTCCTGTTGCCATGGCAATGGTACTGACAATTTCAACGCATAAACCCAAATTTGCATTTTAATGGAACATAATTAGAATGCTGAGATAAACGATTCTTCCTTGATAAAAGGTAACATAAACACCACATCTCACAAATATGCTCTACCAAAAATTATTGCACATACACACACACACAGAACCTGTACATCACTGGTCTGTGGGAGCTGCTTTCAGTTCCTTCATGCCTAGCTGGGAAATTTTAAATCCATCACAAAACCCAACAGTTCCCAGAACAAAATGTTAGAGTTACCAGATGTTTGCTGCAAACTGACTGTCACCTCCTGGCTGCTGTCCTCCCACGTCCAGTCAGGGTGAGCCCACATCTGCTGTCCCAACACTGGACCATGAGATACTCTCTGTATGCTGACAGCTCCCAGGGGCTCCACAGGGATATCACCCCAGGGATGATGAAAAACCTCTCCCTCTGCAACTGTCCTAAGATTTATTTTCCCTTTGTTTTTAGCTAAATTTGTAATGAGATGTGCTCTCACTTGGTTTTCTGCAATATACCCAACAGTGTATTCTCCAGGAAAGGAGCATATTGGTAGCACTTATCCCACACTGTCAGCCAAGAGGCCAAATAGCTACAAGAGGTCAGAAGGAGATTTTAAAAAAGAAATGTTGCCAAGACCTCTTTCTTTTCCCTTTCAGCAAAAGGCAGGGAAAGGGAATGGAGGAGGGGGAGAAGCTATTCTGCACCAAATATGAAATCATAAAATTAATTTCTCCTGCCCTTGAAACAAACTAAATTCCAAGCAGGCAGCTGGCAGGAGTGAATGCAAACAGAAGAAAGAAAAAATTATTAAAAATAAAAAAGGAAAGAACAGGAAAAAAAGCAAACAACTGAATCAGAAAAACTGCAAACTACCTGGAAACTTCATTTGGCTTTTCAATTGGGAAATGAAATGATGTGTACTTGGGTAGGGACAATCCACCTGGGAGAGTCCTAAAGTAGCAGCAGCCCAGACCAGCTTCTCCTGACCCAGCTGAGTCCTGCTGGGCCATCCCGCCTTCAGGGGACTTCAGGTAGCTCTGTGAACAAGGGAATGGCACAGGAATCACCTCTGCCACGAGGCAGAGTCCATCTGCCTCATCTCACCTGCCTGGGCTGTGAAAGCAAAGCCACACATCCTGCTGAGCAGCACTGACAGTGCACCACTGACACTGAGTTGCTATCTGCCAATGCATCACATAAATGACACAGAAGTTGCTCTTCAGAGCTCTGTGGCCTGGATCTGTCCATTTCTTCCTGCAGAGAGCTTTCCAAGGGGTCTGCTTCAAGTCCTGTACCTTCTATGAGCACTGGCTAACTAGCTATGTCCCCTCTATTAGATCTGTATGATTAGGGCCCAGAGGGTTCAAGCAGCTCACTGCTCCTCCTCCATCATCCCACACAGTATTCAGCCTGGTGGAATCCTCATTCCTCTTCCTAGAAAGTCTTTCAGTCCTACTCCTCTAGGCTGCACAAAAAAGAGCATGCCTGCCTCTTACCACTCCCACAACCCCAGCTAGCAACTCCATTTAATCTTTCTGCCCTCCTTCATTCACCAGAGTCAAATATTAATTGGGCTGCACTGTGATAAAGTGACTGTTAATGTGCCTTGGCACGGGAACAAGTGGAGCTGGATTCAGCCTCCAGTGCAGCATGCAGCTAAAAGAGCAGGGCAAGGTGAGCCCAGTGGAGAAGCCTCTGGGGCTCCCCACTAATCTGGCCAGCCACAAAGGCTGCACGTGCTGGTGGTTTGGATCCAGTAGCTTTCCCATCCTCTGTAGCACTGACAGCTGTGTAAATGCACACAAACACAGTCACTTAGAGCCACCCAAACTGCACACAGTGATCTGGCTGAACAACACCAGCATGGCACACTGTACCTGCCATGGCACTGTCTCCCTTTGTGCAAGTACACCCAGGGAGACACTCATGTGGATGCTGACATGTATATGGGGTGTGCTCTCTTCCCAAAATAAATCATGGTGTTCCCAGTGAGACAGGGAGAGGCTGTACAGCTACACAACCAGACCAAAACACTTCCCCAGAGCTGATGGCTTTCCACATAACCCTTGTTCAAACTGCAGTTGATTAACTTAAAAATAAAACAAACTAACTCTCCTAAATACCATCTGTGCCACTGATACAGTGGTTCATGGGACATTTATTAGCTCACTACTCTCGCTTAGGACACAGTTCACAGGTTCTGCTCAGTAGGGACTTCTCAAAGGCTGCAGACGTGATCCTAGGGTCCAGTTTACAAAGTGTAAGGAACAAAAAGCAGAGTAATGAATACAAGAAAGGAAAGAGATGGTCTTTTGATTTAGAGGAATTCAAGTGCTGTGAGTCAAGATCAAGAGATAAAAGGCCCACCTTGCACTCATGCCCCACACCTTCAGCAACAGAGGCTCATGGCTCCAGCCACTCAGCTTCCTCAGCAAAAGGAAAGAGCAGCCCCTGGCGAGCCTCCCTCCACCACTCACCCCCACCACCTCTGGGGGCTGCCACGGTGCCTGCCAGGGGTCCCTTCACAGCAGCTCTGCCAGAGAGATCTGCATGTGGCCCCCACGGCCACTCAGAGTACAAAGCTGTGCTGGGGCCAGGGCTACACAGGGGAGCTGGCAGATGGGACAGTAAACAGCAATCCAGGGCTGAGCACTAATTAGCAAGAGACTTGCAGCCCAGCCGGTATGGTGACCCACAGGAGATGAGCACGACTCAGACCAAAGTCACCCTCATGACTGTCACACAGGATGTGTGCTCCATGGCAGTGGTATGGATTTGCACCCCAAAGCCCCTGTGTAACTTGCTGGTTCTGTTCCCAAAACTTGTCAGGGATGGGTAAAACCTACAGCAACTCCACGTTTGTCCTAAAAAATCTCTTCCGTGCCCTCCCCCTGCTTCTGGCAGGGCCTTCCTGAAACTCATCACTCGGCACCCGTCTCTCCTGGCTGCAGTGCTCATGGCAGGCGAAACTCAGCCTCACAGTGACATCTAGTGAGGAAAGCCCTGGTGGCACCATGCACCCGTGCAAGCAACGGCAGCAGCCTCGTCTCCTTCTGGCTTTTGTTCCCCAGACTTCAGGGGACAGAGGCAGAGCAGGAGATGTGGCCCTGGCAAAGGCAGCCTGGCCCGCGGGGGTCTCATGTCACAGCCTATGGGTGTCTGCACCCAGCAGCTCCAGGGCTGCCCCTGCACCCCAAGAGAGTGGGAGTGCCCCAAGTACCTGCTTCAGTGCTTGTGCTTAAAGCCTTAGTGCTTTCTACCCTGTGCAGAGAGGAGACATGGCTGAAAAAGAGAGAAGGGAGGAGAGGAGAAACCCAAACATATCATTTAGAGAGACTCAACTGCTGGGAGTCAAGAATAAATAGTAAAAAGGTTGAACTGTCACCCTCCCACAGCCTCAGAAACTGCAGATCCTGTTTGGAGAAGAAAAAGCAGTAAAAAGAGACAGCAGTCAAGGAAGCAGGGAATAAGACAGGGAAAGACAAAATACAGCTATTACAGAGAAAAAGAGCAAAGGGAGGGAAGGGGGAAAATGGAGAGAGAAAAAAATTACAAAAGCAGAGTGCAGAGAGAGAGGCCTGGCACTACACTGATGAATGCAGCCTGCCAGCCTCTGGACAGAGTATCTTCCCTTGATCTGAGAAGCCTCACAAGTTATTCTATACAGTTCTGAGAAATTCTGAAAAAAATCCCAGAAATTAGGAAACCACAGTGTGTGCTGTGGCTATAAACATCCAGCCCTTTAAATCTGAAGGGAGTGGGGAGCAGCAGAGGAGATGCTTCACCTTTAGCAGGTGAAGCAGGGACACGCATGACATAGCTGCAGCCATAGGAAGATCAGGCTGTGCCAGCAGAGGACAGAGCAGGCAGGAGCTGCAGCAGCAGCAGGCAGTGCTGCCCCAGCTCCCCTGGCTCTGCTCTGCACCAGAGCACAGACATCCTCTAACAAGGCCTGCCTAAGGCAGCAAAACCTGTGATGGCCCCAGCCCACCTCCTGTCTGTCTCCAAACCTTTAATAATTGATGACAAGCATAGCTAGCTAAACTTTGCTGCATTCTGAGCCAGCTCTGGGGCTTGTAAACATTTTAAGGAGTGGAGAGGCTGAGAACAAAACACAGAGCCTTCCACCTCATTGTCACTGCTTTGAAAGCAGCCATGTTTAGCAGCCACTGACATGCCCAATTTCACATCTACACAGAATGAGGACACATAAGCTCTCAGCTCTAACACAACATCTTCTCTGTGTATTTCCAAGGTCTTTACATGAGAAATCATTAATTCCACTGTAATCACAATGAAATACATCCTTCCTGGAAGAAACAAGATGTTATTTCATCAAAGTCCACAATATTTCCAGAACAGAGAACCACTACTGCCTTTTTACAAATCCTCTAGTTAAAGAATGTTATACACTGAAACTTGCCCCAAAATCTTCATTTCAGTTTCTGTCCATTTTCTCTGTATTCAGTGGGGAACTTTCTTGGGGTGAATTTCTCAGATTCTGGCATGGAAGACCTATATTTCTGACTAAAAAACAAAAGAAAGTCACAAAGCAGGAAATAAAGTAAGGAAGGAATGAAGAGTAAATGAAAAGCCAAAAGTTAAACAAAAGAAGCAGATGTCAACCAGGGAGGTCAGTCTGCAATTTAAAAAGGGAAGATCAATTCTAGAAGCACAAAAAGGAAAAAAACAAAAAAAGATAGGCTGAAGTCCAGAGGCAAGAAAGCAAAAAAACTCAAGTCGGCAGGTAACAGTCCAGTGGCTTAAAGCTGATTTAAAAGGAAAGCAAAAGTCCTGGTACACCTCAGCACACGTCACAGCTGAGAAAGACACAATACAGACAGTATCACCATACAATTTCAGAAAGGTTCAACCCATTTGTCCATACAGAGTGACACCATACCACATCAGAAGGCTTCAGGCACCTGCCCCTACAGAGTAACATCAGCTCACTCCACACGAGGCTGCATCTGCATACTTTTTTCTTTTTTTAGCCCAACCTTTTATACCCCTCATGTCCATGCACTGCACCTGGGTGCCCTCTGCTCCCTTTGGTGGTTGGTCAGTGCTCCTGGGCGCTCCATGGCTCATTGCTGTCAATGCTGCTCACAGCTGCAGCCCATTGGGGATGAGGCTTGGCCACAGCCCCACTCCAATTACCACAAGCTGTACCTACACTTGTAAACTTGGAGGCTCAGATGCTGATGGAAGTCTTATCAAACTCACATTAACTGTAAGTTCCAAATAACAAGGGAAGACACCCTGCAAAGACTTCTATGAAACAGCTCTAAACTTCTGATCCAGCAGTGCCAGTGACACAAAACCACAAAAATTAACAAGTCAGATCTCCAATAAGCTAGAGAGGGGCCTAAATCTCTCAAGTTTTCAGTAGTTCCCAATGTGTATATGTGGCAGTAAGTGTTGTCCACAATTTACTCACCTTCCTACAATGCTTTTCATTCAGCCTGAAAATCTACAAAGAAAATGTGTACTCTGTCCAAGCCCTGCCTTTGCCCCTTCCTGTGTCTGCCATCTGTTACACCTGTTCTCCAGAATTTAGCAGTTCCACAGCTCCTGTATATTTTGTTCACTCAGGCCCATCCCTGCTCCTAAGGATCTTTACGTCTTCTCCTAGGTTCTTAGGGAAAGAGGAAAGCAACTACAGCAGGATAGGTTTAGGTCTTTCAAACTGAGGGTAACAGGGGCAGTGAGGTCTGCCCTTTTCCCCCAGAGCCAATGCTGCAGGAATGAAGAAGGTGGGGAGGGTAGGAGGAAGACCCAGAAACCATGTCTGTGGCCCACAGAAGGAGCAGGGCAAAGTCAATCACTCTGAGCCCTAGGATCCTTCTACTCCTTCATCCTTTTGACATTTAAAGACAGCAGTGGGAAACAGAGAGAAATCATTCCCCTCCAGCTGCAGAACTGTTTACTGTTTTGCCTGCTCCACTCTAGGAGGTGTGCAAGACCAGCAGATGCTCTTCTGAAGAGAGTTTTCCCTTCAGGGAAAAGTAGAAAGTAGGAGGGCACTGGACTTTCAGGCATTTTTGTGAGTCTGAATTCTAAAACCCATTTTTCTGACCACAAAAACCTTGTGACACCAACTCTGTATTTTATGTAAAGTATTACTAGCAAAGTGCTTTCTTCTGGTATTCTAAGTCCTGAAGAAGGGCTTGTTTGTTTTTGGGGTTTTTTTCCCAAACACAACATTTTATGTACTTAAAAATATTTCTCTATCTACAAAGTGGGCTCTTTGAGCTACTGATGCTTATTCTCTTTCCATTTGGAGCAAAAGAAAACAACAGGTAGAGGACAAGGATGTCAAGAGTTGCTTAATCTTTGTGCTTCCTTATCTCTTCTGTATAGGATGTCTCTTTCAGGGGCAGAGTTCATTTTTTGCTACAGCATCTTGTACAGTGGGAAGCTGATTTAATCTTAACCTGCTCCAGCATTATCCACAGACCTGTGCAAGGCAGAGCCAGATTCTTGGTGAACTGGAACAGGTCACTGAAAAGTGAATGGAAGGGGTAGATACCTGCACTGGATTAAAAAACAACAACAACAACAAAAAAAAAAACCAAACCAAAACAAACAACAGTATAAAAGACTTTCTGTCAGTCTAAAATAACTAGATATTATCCATGCAAGTGTATGAATCAAAGCATTGCCCAGCCCTTGTTCAAATTCAGTAGGCTGGAAAGTTAAATTGCTTTTCAAAGGCATGTCACACTGTTAAAGGACAAAGGTTCCTGTGCACTTGAGGTACAGTGATCCATGGCTTTTTGTAGGAATGGTGACCACAGCACAAACTGCTTCAGGTTGGCAAGCACAGCTAAATATTAATGACAGCAGCATTGGGTATTGCTGTTCAAGAGAAAATACAGAATATGGGAAGTGGTAAAACTGGACAGCTGCTTAAAGCAAAGCACATTCCACAATCCACATATGAAGAAACATGCTGAGGTGACAATCTGCTATAAATCAGCTTGAAAATCAGTCTGATTCATTTGGAAGAGACAATACAGATATATGTGGCAGTGTGGACTGTACCAAGTGTTCAGACATCAGGATCCCATTTCCCAAAATCATAAAACTGTGTTTTTTTAAAAAGCCCTAAACTAAATAAATGCTTGTGGTTGTTACATTTTATTTCTAATGCTGCCCTTAGCTTCTGTCTTCTCACATCCTTCACAACATTCCTTCAGACTGAGACTCCTACATAACCCCCTGAATCCAGAAGCTGGAACATGAAGTAAGAGCAAACAGACAGCTATTATCAACTGCTACAGATAGCAGTATGATTAGACATAAATATCAGGTACATCTTTGTTAGCATGTAACGCAGAATAATAAGCTGGAACAAGCTAAATCAGATGTCTTCCAAAGCCCAGAATAATAGGGAAATAATAATTGTTCCAGGATGAACCAGGAACTTAACCGCATATTCAAGCAGGAAAAATTACCATTTTTCAATGCCACAAGAAAGCAAGCAGAAAGTGAACTGATAATATTCACATATGGAAGTTACTTCAAACTCCAACTGATCTGTAGGCTGGGTTATTTAGTACTTGAAAAGCCAGCTACCCACTGAGGCATGAGAATTAAAGAAAGCTATAAAACATGAACATTAGTGTCAGGAAGCTTTCGAAGACATCTTAAATCTCAGAAAGAAAGGCATGCTCAATCTGAAATGCAGCACCTGTGGCTTTTGCCATCTAAACTCAGATTATTCAGGCTCTAAGATAGTGATTTATTTGGATGTTATGCATTTAAATGAAGAACATTTGGCATTCATTCTGTCCCCAAAGTGCTTCAAAGAGCTAACTGAACTGATTTTTGAGGGATTGCAAAGCAATAAAATTTTAATTTTATTCATCTTGGATGAAATTTTAATTTGAATAGAGGCCCTAAAACAGTATAATGAAATACTGATTTTTTTTTGTACTGACATAGACAAAGTCTCATAACATTAAGTTTTTAATAGTACATACTAGTCTGGAAAAAGCTATTTGTAGGGTCTGCTCAGTTGCTTTCAACAGTGACTGAGTAAAAGAAAGGCTTAGTTAAATGTATATATCATGATGACACAAGGAGCATATCACCACTGAGATTGATAAAGCTATGGAAGCTCCTGTAAAGAGAAATATAGCATTTCATATGCTGTGTTCAGCACAAAGCAGATTTATCAGAAACAGGCAGTTGACTTAATCTAAGGTCAGCAGAGGATACTTTACAGTTTACAACATGGAGAAGACATTATGTGATCCAAATGCCTACATTCTACAGCTGTAGTAGAAGTAGCATATATTACACAGGCAAAACCCAGTTCATATTAAGAGATGATTATACATTCCTAATATAAGTCAACAAATTCATCCTGTTTTGCAGTGCAGGAAACAGATATGAGCATAATTCTCTATGAGGGTCAAAGAGCAAAGGAAGACTCTGCACCTCTGTCTGCATGAGCATGGCAGGTGTTGGTTGTACCAGAGCCACCCAGCAGGAGCAGGACAAATGCTGAAATCACCATGTCTGGTAAGACCAAGCACAGCTGCCTCCAGAACACAGTCAGAAGAAACAGCAACAATCATGCCCTGAGAAAAGCTGCCAGATCCTGTTAAAAGGAGATGAAGAAATGTAATGTATTAATAATAGGTATGTGATTTCACCAAGTGTTAAAAACCCCACAGCTTCTGTTAGACCATGATCTTTGGCAACAGATCCAAGCCTGGGGAATATGTCAAACCACAAAGTGTGTATCCATTTAACCTGTTGGTGAACTAACCAGTTTCAAGAGCCTGATCAGACTCTGAGGCAGGAGACTGTGAATGCAGTTAAAGAAAGTGCCTTGCCTTCCCTCCTCAGCAAAGTGACCCCTGTGTGCTCATTAAATTTTATTCTGCAGGTAATTGCTGACTAAAATCACAGCAAGTCTGCACCCAGCCTTGCTGGTCAAGGAGGAGTTGCCTGCATTATGGGTCCTTGCTACTGAAGGTATTTAATGAGAAGGGAGTCAGATTTTCTGAGACACCTACATAACTGAGAATGTTACTAATTGGCACAAAAGAAATGGAAATGAGATGGTAATGGTTTACTTTTGAGGTAGAAAAGGGGATATGTGTTCCATGAACAGGATAATACATCAGTGCAGCTTCTATCACACTAATTTGTTAAACATGTTTTGCAGTGTTGGCAAAAAATATGTTTTTCCATCAGATGCCTGCATAAGGCATTTGTGAGGTTGCACCATTCTGACACAAAGCATGTATAACAATGTATTAGGTGTTCCTAATAAATTATACAAACATGGTGTTTAATCAGTAGAATAAGCTGTCTTGAATATATTGTGTGATATGAAACCATGAACAGCTTACACAGAACATATAAATTGTATTTTAGAGGCTAAAAGAGAGTGTTTGACTGATAAAGTATTTTGAAAATACCTTCCCCCTGCATTGGCAGCTATCATTTATCTCACTCTGACCAAGATGAAGATAATGTGCATATACAAGCAGTAACAACTTTTCTGCTGACTATAATATTCTTTATTGCTTTCTTCAATTTCAGCAATAGGCAATTAACTCATGGCTTGTTCAGCTTGTTCACAAAGCTACAATAACCTCTTTGTAACTTTGTGAGCTTTCACACAACTGGAAGGACAAATCTGGCAGGGAATAAGAGCTGAACAGGTTCAATTTTTCACCAGCTACTAACAGAAGACAAGAAAATGAAGAAGTGTTCTGTGTTACATATCCAGTGACTCTTCCTCCAAATCAATTTTTAAAAGTATAGCTCATTGAAGGGAAAACTAGGAGTGAGAAGTGACATGCTGAACAAGCAGTAAATGGTTAATGTTCCCCAGCTCTGAAGCCAGGAATAGGCACCACATAAGTCCTGTCCAGAAAAATGAATTAGCAGCACTAGCGGAAGCTGACACAGGATGCTGATATCCATCCAGGGAGGGATTCAGAAGAGAAGGAACAATAAAAGACAGGCATTGAGGTGACATCTGCAGGGGCTGGAGAACAATTTCCATAGAATGACTGTCTTTTAATACACAGAGGTTTAACTGTTATTGGTCCCTGTTACAGATCATTACTATGAGAAACAATGAGAGCCATTTGTATTCCCTTCTCCCTGCAGGACATGTCTGAGGGAGAATAAACTGCTTTCCTCCTCCAGTGTCAGCTTGTTACTGGCAGCGCTGGCTATAATTGAATAAGCTTTATTCAAATGATAGCTAAATTTAGCAGATATTAGCATGAAGTCTCTAGAGGGGTGAAAACTGGAGAAGAAAGCTTTAAACAAATACACCAAAGTAACCCTGAATAATATATGCAATTTATGGCAGAGTCAACCTCTCAGCCTGATGAGTCTAGCACAGTTAAATCTGGATTTTGGGGCCTTGTTGAGACAAAACATGACAGCATCCCCTTTCCTCCTGGCCTGTGATGACCCCTGAGATGGCAGGACCCCTTGTGTTGTCCACAAAATCAGATTCATTACAAGGTGTGCAACCAGCCAATAATTACACGCTTAGGAGAGACTTGATTATTTATTTCAGAGTTGTGTGAGCCCAGGTGCTCAGCGACATTCCCCAAACCAAGCACACCCACCAGACTTTCCACACTATCATTTATATGCAGAACTTCAGGGTATGTAACTTTCCAATTACAGCTCCTGTGTTGTGATGAGTTAGCAGGAGTAATTACATAATCCCAGTTAATTTCTGTGCAGGCTCAGGGGAAGGGCCTTCACCTGGCCAGGGGTCTGTTTGACCTTTTGGCATGATTTTTAGTACCATAGGGAACACACATTGACCTTGAGTATTTTGCCAAGTTAGCAATATACATAGACATACATCAACATCTTGATTTACTACATCCTTAAAAGTTGTTAGTTCCAGGATATCCTTGAGTATCGGATACTAACTGCTATCTGATCTACTGATACAGAACATCCTGACTTACTACATCCTTAAAGTTTGTTAGTTCCTGGACGTCCTTGACTAAGGGATGCTGCCTGCTGCCTGTTACACCAATTAAGTCTTTTTTCTTGCTGATTAGCATTGAAAGTATTCAAAGATCTTGCATCATCAAACTTCCTGACTTAAGATGATCTGGATATTCACATAACTTAGCCCCAGTCCTTGCCAAGTCAGGGTCACCTAGAGCAGATGACACAGGAACACATCCAGATGACTTTGAATGTCTCCAGAGACAGAGTCTCCATGGCCTCCCCGTGCAGCCGGTTCTGGCGCTCTACTACCCTAACCAGAAGTTCTGCCTCCTTTTGAGGTGAAAATTCCTATGTTTTAGCTTGTGAAAAACACCAATTACTTGGTTTTTAAATTTTAAAAGTTTAATAGTAATAAAATGGTTATTAAAATAGTAATACAATTAGAGTAATAATAATTTGGACAAATTGAATTAGGACAATATAAGACAATAAAGACAAAGAGTTACAGATGTCTGGGTACCTTTTTCTGGGTAGCACGAAACTGAAAAAGGACACCCGTTAACAAAGGATTAACCCTTAAAAACAATAGCCTGTTGCATATTCACACACTTCATACATGATGCATAAATTCCATTCAAACACGGGATTCTATCAGGTCTGTGTCAACTTCGTCCTCTTAGTCCTAACAGCGCCTTCGAGGTGGGAAGAAGTTCGTTTCTTCTGATAAGAGGGCAATAAATTCTTTTTCTCTGAAAGATTTAGGTGTCCTGTGGCTGCTATCTGGCGCGAGTGCCTCATTCCTTTCTTAAAAAAATATCCCGCTTACATAGTTCCTATTTTAACTACAAAATTACCTTTTAACTACAACTGCTGGTTAATGACTACATTTATCATATTATTAAAATGTTAATACAGCACTACTAATCAATACATCAAATTACATATGGTGAATATCTGCGTAGTGGATATAATATGCACTTTCCACAAGCCGACGCCCTGCCGAGTCGGGCGGCCCCGGCAGGCTCCCGCCCGTCCCCTCGCCGCCGGCCCTGTCCCGCCCAGCCGGCGCTGCCGCCCCTCAGGGCGGGGTGCGCGTGCCCGCCCTCCGGGCCGCGCGGGGCGCTGCGGGCCGGCCGGGAGCGCGCGCGCGCGCGGCCATGTCGGCATCGCTGCTGCGCCGCGGCCTGGAGCTGCTGGAGCCGCCGGGTGAGCCCGCGGGCCGGGGCGGGCCGGGAGGGCGGGTGGAGGGGGCTCTCCGGTACGGCTGCAGTGACTCCGTCCTTCTTCCCGTTGCAGGCCGGACGAAGGCGCCGCCGGGACTCCAGCGAGGCCGGGCCGGCCCCAGGGCGGCGGGCGCGGCGAGGCGGAGGAAGAGGGCCCCGGAGCCCGGCAGGAGCAAGGCCACGGTCAAGGGCAGAGTCGTGAAGTCGGCGATAGGTGAGTACCGACCCCTCCTCAGCCCTCGCACCGGGGACCTTTGTGGTGTCCCGTAGCCACGCTGCCGGTTGCTGTATCCATCCCATCCCGTCCAATTCTCCTGTATGTCCTCTTGGTGTCGCCCTTTTTTGTGTCGCTCACTTTAAACACAGCCTGGTTTGTGGGCGCACCCCTATCCCTGAGCTGTAGCGGTGTCTTTCTCCTCTTTCTCCCGGGACTTGGCTGATCCTCCTCTGTCTCTCCTTGTGAGCTGCCTGGATGAGCAGCTGATGCGTTTTGTCACTTTCTACTTTGCCCCAGAGGAGTACCATAAGAAGAAGCCTGTGAATCACTTGAGAGAAAACCTGCAGTACATGTTAAAGGGACGACTTGTTGCAGACAAAGCTGTCACAGAACAAGTAAGACTGTTATTTTTTGGGGGATGGGGGAGGGTCTGTTTCCACTGAGGAACACAGGTGAATGGGAATCATCCCCAGATCTTCTAGATTTATACCTTATACAAGAGAGTCAGGTTAAGTTTCTGTCTACAGATGGCCTTGAGGAATTTCTGTGTGCACTGGCAAAATAACTTAGCAAGATTTAAACTGATGTTGAAATGTTGCCCCCTATGATGTTCTCTGATACTAGTGAAAATCATAGAATGGTTTGGATAGGAAGGGACCTTAAAAGATCATCCAGTTCATCATTCACCCTGCCACGGGCAGGAATGCCACCTGCTACATCAGGTTCCTCAAAATATCCTGACAGTTGCTGGCTTTTCTTAATTACCTAAAATAGTTCATAGTTTCAGCTGGCAGAGGTGCCCTGTTTAGACCTTCTCATTACTGTTGATCAAAGTGGCCTTCTCCGTAGCTGGAGGCTGATTAACGAGGAAGCAGATGTGCTGCTGGTTCATCTAATAGGAATTACTCAGCTTCCTAAATGATGTTTCTCATAACTAGAGAATTTCTTGAATGGTCCTCCCCAAAAGGTAGTCTCATGCCAGGATTTGAAGAGAATAATAGATGACAGTGCTAGAATCTTGGGCTGGTTTTAGGATATATAGGCTGCTAACTTACATAAACAAAGAAAGTGGTTTAGGCCACTGTTTCTCAGACTGGAGATTGTTACAGGAGGTGACAGTGTATTAGAAAATGCTGAGGGAATTCCACCAACTTGTTGGTTTTTTGGTTTGTGTCCTGGAGAGAGGGGATAAAAAAGAAGGTAATCGTTTCAGAAAGTTCTGAATTGAAGTCCATGTTCTTATCTCTGTGACAATTACTAGAAAATAGTTTTCATATTTGACTCCAAATAACAAGTTGGTATCTGCTGTTGTCCCAGTGACTTGCTTTGGTTAACAGCAGTGGTTTGCCTCTCACTTTTCTTTGGAGGCACTCTGGAAAATAGCAGGGTTCTTGTAGAACAGCAGGGGTGCTGCAGGTGAGCTTGAAAATCCCTGTTTTGTGGTTTGGTGTGGATAACAATGACTGTTGTTTTTTCCATTTCTGTATTGTCTGAAGGTTCTTGCTCAGAACAGAGGCAGGAAGTCCAAAGATCAGCCTCCAGAGAAGACAGAAAAGAAGAAGCCTGAAGGCACTGTGTTTACTGAGGAAGATTTCCGTAAATTTGAGAGGGAATACTTTGGGATCCCTTAAACATCGTGACAGGGATTCTTGCAGTCTTTCTGCAGCTTCTCCAGTCTGGCTCTCAGGCCTGGGCATTTCCTTGGCATGTTTGAGATGGCACAGACTTGCAGAGCAGCTCTGCCTGGATGCAGAGCTTGTTGCTGGCCAGCTAAGGCCACAGAGGTGCTCTTGACTCTAAGGTGTGTTCTCCTTGTAATTATCTTCCTGCAGCTACCATGTCTTGCATTCTTGATGTAGAAGGGTGGACTGAGCCAAATAAAAATCTTTTTCCCCTTCCTCAGGTTATAAGGCTCCTGCTACCTGTGTTATTTGGCAGGGAGTGTTGAAAGTACTGTATCTGAATGGAGAAATGTTTTCAACCAGCATTAAGAAAGGAAGGATGCTTTGAAAGACTGTCAAACTTGAGTAACCCTGCAGTTTGGGTTCTGATTACAGCCCCTGTCAGGTCTGTCAGTCATTGCAAAAACTTTTTATATGCTGTTTGATTAAATAATTGTTGCAGACACTGTCTCTCTTTGCCTTTGTAGTTGTGATTATCATGACAGGTGATGAAGATGAGCCATGTCATTGCTCTCTTTGTGATCCAGGCATTCCTCTCTTTAGGATGACTCAGTTGTGTGAATGGCCTCTCCAATTCATGTTAACACATGTATTAAATCATCTCTCTGACATGCTTAGGTCTTCAAAGAGTGCAGTTGGAACGGAGATGACTCCTCCATTTTGGCTACTCACAATCTTCCCTTTCTCCAAGGAGGAGCTCTCACATGGAGTAAGCGTCCTTTCAATGTTTATAGCCAAGTGTCCCACCAAGATGTAGCCATGCCATCAGGGCACCACTGCTGAGTGTTGCCAGGTCCTGTAGCCAGGAGAGCTTGTGACCCAGATGTTAGTCTTGGCATCAGATTAAAATCTGAGCATGACCTGTGGTGCTGGGTTGAAGGGAAGTTGTTTTCTCCCAGACTCCCACTAAGTTCCCAGCTGTAACAAACAGAAGGCCCTGCAGGTGGGAGTGTTGTTCCAGAAACGTCCCCACTAAACCACTGTAAATGTGCTTCTTGGGTGGCTCTGCCACTACCTTATCCTGCCCCTTACCTAAAAAGATGGAGATGTGTTCCCTATTTTTCCTTTGGAGAAAAAAAAGCAGGTAAGGAGAAGGACTAATGCCAAGCTTTGGTTAAGCTCAGGAGCCGATTACAAGGGGCCTGTCTGACCTGAGCAGCAGCTGCTTGATGCCAGCACAGGCAGGAATTCACTTATCCTTTCCCTGCCCTCTGATTATAGTTCCTGGTGCTGTCATTTTAACTCTGTGCCTCCTCTGTTGAGGTCTTTTCCTGTGTGTGTGCATAGGAGGAAAGGTCACTTGAATATATGAGTTCCAGACAGGGGAAATAAATAGTGAATGTACTGAAGTGTGTGTACTGGAAATTGGGTAATAGCACGTGGGAGGGGATTTCTTGTAATAGGATCAGATTCAACAATCTGCAGCCAGAAGTGGTAAGTATAGAACAGTTCAAAGAACAATTCCTTTTTTTTTAGTTTGTTCTTACTTCCAAAAATTAAAAAATGTGGGGAAAAAAGCTTCTTAAAAGAATGGAAACACTATTGTTTGAAAAAATAGTTGAGCAAAATATGTATTCAGCACGTATTCCCTAATATGCAAAATATGTATTCAGCATGTATTCCCTAAAACTTCTGCACTATGTGCATGCTGCAGTGCATGTGAGCTGGCCTAACTCAAGCAGCTCTGTGTGGAGCTGTCATGAGGATAATTTACTATGTGAAAAAGCTGGCTGTGCCACAACTTGACTGAAGGAGGTGGGTTTCTGGGCTGTTATTTTGTTTTAAGCTTTCATCTTCAGTATTTGGCATTTCCTATGACCCTACAGAAGTCCTTCAGGTCCTTTCCTGCTCCTCCTACACATCCTTGTTTCTGTGGTTGTTCAGTTCCTGGGCCCTTTCCTCGCTCCAGAAAAGGGCAGGAGGGTAATGTAGTTCACTCTCTTTGTGCAAAACCCAGCATGTTTGTTTGCAAATGTAAGCAACAGGAAAGCTCTTCTTTCAAAGCTAATGAAGAACTTTAAAGTGGGGCCCAGAGCAGTTTTCCATGGGGATAATAACACCCAGATCAGTGGAGTTTCAAAATTGGGTGGCAGCTCTTATTACTGGCTGGAAAGACTACTAAGGCCAACACAAGTAATCAACATACTTCTTGAGGCATTATGTTGTCAAGGAGAGTAAAGCTACCTGACAGACTGAATTTTGCCATTTGAAACTAAACCTGATTGTAGAGTCAACAGTATCCTTAAATAAATTTTATTTTGTGGGATGAAGAAAAAGAAGCAGAAGTGGATGGTGGCTGTTGAAGATTGCAATGCAAGTTGTTTTCCATTACCATCTGTATGGCAGATTATCTTTTGTCAAGTGGGCAGTTTGCTTTATCTCTCTCTTTGAGTGACCACATTCACACCTCCCTCGGGGGTTGGAATGGGATGATCTCTGAGGTCCTTTCCAACCCAAACCATTCGATGATTCTGTAATCTTTGCTCTTTTCAGCCACATTTCTCTGCCCGATGATAGAGACAAGAAGGGGTTAGGGAAGCAGCAGCTGCCGTCGCTGCTTTTCCCAGCTGGCCTCCAACCTGTTTCCCACGCTGGAAGCTGAGGGCTGCAGGCCACAGCAACCTTTGGATCTGCC
This sequence comes from Molothrus ater, assembly GCF_012460135.2. NCBI lineage: Eukaryota > Metazoa > Chordata > Aves > Passeriformes > Icteridae > Molothrus > Molothrus ater. The sequence continues at coordinate 50,012,360 of NC_050482.2, forward strand.
GGACAGCATTTCTGTCCCACGCATCTGCGAGCAGCGGCGCAGGGACGCGTCCCACTGCTGCCGGGCCAACGCCGCGTGCTCGCTGAGCTCATCAGACTGCTGGCTCCCTTCCCAGCTCTGCGACACCAGCTGAGCATCCTGCAGCAGCAAATAGAGGCAGCTGAGCTAGCGAATGCTGAGGGTGCCATCTTACAAGGGCATCTCCACCCACACGCAGTAGGGAGTCAGAATGGGCAGCAGTAGCAGCAGCTTTAACATGAATGCAAATAAAAGCTCTGGAGTGTTATTAGTGTGGTAGAACCTTTCCAGGGAAACTGTTTAGAATAGTTCCCAGATGCTCAGCCTTGAGCTAGCTTAGTGTGAATAAGATTCATCAAGCCTCTTAATGGCCTATTGCTCCCTTGTTATGTGAATGAAAAGCAAAAAAAGGAAATTTGTTCCAGTGGGTACAAACTAATGTAAGCCCACACAGCCTCGGCTGTATCAGCATGTCTCCACTTCCTTGCCACAGAAAGCAACAACAGCTACTACCAGCACTGTGTGTGTGTCGGGGGGGGGGGGGGGGGGGACTGCAAATATAAACCAAGAAAACATGTTTGTTCAGGGCACCAACTTCTTGCCTTTGAAATGACATAGCAGTAACAAACCCGGCTGCCAATGAACTTGCTCAGGCAAATGAGATTTAAAACACTGAAAAAGCTACAGGGGAAAATCAAGGGGTAGGGGCAGAGTCCTAAAAACTTTAGCCAATCTTACCCTCTGGCATTTTTTTCCATGACTGCCTTACATTTCAGTCCTGTTCATGATCAACACAGCATGAGCACCTACAGCACTTACAGGCTCCTGAACTTTTCAGGAAGGGGATTGGTTAATGTAAAAAAGGGTACACAGCAGCAGGGCCCTGAATAACTCAGAAAAGTTGCAGTGAAAGAAGTTCCTCATTTTGAGACATAAAGACCCATCAATTCAAGTCAAAATGAGGAGTGGGAAAGAAGGCAGACTGCCTACTATCTGCTTACAGCTCAAAATGTGCAACTCCAGCCAAGGCAGGCTGAAGGGTTGGTTGGAGAGGGATTAAAGGTTTGCTTGTCTATCTGTAGTTATTTTAAATAGGATTAACAGAGCCAGTCACTAACTGGTGGGGGTGGGGGATACAAAAAGCTTGAAGGTTGCTCTGCAGCTGTCTAGAGGGTTACACACACCTTTTTCTGAAGAAATAAGCTGTTGGCAGGACTAAGCAGTAACATAGCCAAGCTGGTCTGTCCTGAGCTGCAGTGTTTGCATGACAGCAAGATCATTTATCTCCTTTAATGGGAGGTAAAGACCAGGGCTCTTTCTCCACCTGCCTGCACACTGCAATGGAGATGCAGAGGAGTTTCAAGACTAGGAGATTCTCTGCCCTATATAAATTAAGCTGACGCATCTGCTGTGCCTGGAACTTGCTCCAGCCATTCCTTAAAAGGGTGTGTGCCTGCAAAAGAGAGGAAGAGAGCAGCTGAAGGAGAAGTGAGAGGTGGCTGGCCATCACTTGGAGAGCATGCACCTCTGTAATAGGGAAACTGGAGCTTGTGGGTGCAGCCAGCTTCCTTCCTTCTGACTTCATTCACTTCTGACACTGCATGAGTGCACTGAAAATAATGCAAAGACTGCATGCCTGGGATACCTGAGCAGCCAAAATAATATTGCCTAGGTCAGGGGACTGAATTCCTCTGTTAATTCACAGGGCCTGAAGCATTTCAATGAGAAAGTCAGCAAAGGTGAGCACTTCTGGCCCAGCAAGGGATGCTCACGGTAAGACCCCAAGATGGCCTTTGCATTGGAAATGAAGTGTAACAAGAGTTTATGTGCAGCACTGCATGGGAAGGCTGTGAATACAGCAGGACAGAGGAAGGTAGGATATCCCCAGAAGCTACTTGGACCATACTGAGAAAAAATTAGTATGCACAAGATGGAAATTATGTCTATAGGAAGGACTAGAGAGATCCTGTTTGGGTTGGTTTTTTGGTTGTTGTTGTTTTTTTGGGGTTTTTTCTTCTTTTTTTTTTTTTTTTTTCTGAAGGCCTAAGTCTATGGGAAGATAAAGAAAACCGGTATTCTTCTGGCCAAAAATGTATAGATTTCCCATCCCCCAAAAAATGCTATGAATTGACTATCACTGTGTGAAACTGCATTGGAATAAGCCACATTTTCTTTCTATAGTCCAGCTTGGGAGCACTGGAGGAGCATTAATCTCCCAAAGGACAGCCTGTCCTTGCAGCTATTTCTGGGCTTTCTGCCAGGGCAAAAGCTATTTGAAAGATTTTATCATCATTCTTTCTTCATTCCCCAACACTGCAGCTGTGGATTTATTTTTGTAAGCTTGCTGCAAAGGTGCATCTGATTCTCCACACACACGTGAAGAAGTTATCTGCAGTGATGGTTTCCTCTTTTCCTTTTGAAAGAGAAGGACATGCACCTGGGTCTCTCTAAAGGCAGGGTGAAGAGGAAGGTAGTTATAAATATTATGATAACAGCAGGAACAAGCTTATGAGAAGGGGCTTTGTGAGCAGTGAACTGTACAAGGATGGTTGGTTACATGGGGGAATATTGGACTCCTGTTTACCATGAAGCACAAAACTGGCTGAGGAATTGGAGCCTGAGGGTCACACTCTGTTTGTGTGAAGTCTATCTCACTGCCCCTTAATTCAGAGGAAAAATAACTGAGACAGAAATCCCATCAGGTGTGCCAACTTCAGATTCAAACAGCTTTTATATAAGGCAGATTGGGGGAATTCTGCTGTTTCCAAGGATGTAGAAGAACTAGGCTTCTCCAGGGGTAGGTAAAGCCTGCATTACATGCACTACAATCTAGTTCTGGACATGGTATCATGCTCTATCCAAGCTGCAAGGAATCAGTTGAAGAACATTTGTTCTGTGAGGCTGTGAGAAAAAGGAGAGAGCTCCTGCAGTTTGCAAAATATAAAATCAGTTACTAGGCAGGAGGCCATCAGACATTTTACCCTTGTGGGCTGGAGCTTGTGACGGTGTCCTGGGTGTTCCTTGGCTCCTGCTGCAGGCTGGACAAGCTGCTGGGCTGCAGAGCCAAGTGGCGTGATGCTTGCTGTGCCTAACTGAAGCCTGGAGGAAAAGTCTAGATAAAAAATGCAGAGGAAGAGTCAGCCCTGATCTCCAGCCCCTGTAAAATCTTAACTAAGTTACTAAGTATGGAAACACAGCGTCATTTCAAGCAGGCGTTGCAGGAGATTGCCATATGGGCTGCCTCTGCAAAACCACAAGCTCGGAGCCTCAGCAAGCACTGACGGTGCTGACTGCTCTTTAAGGGCAGGTTTCTGATTCTACTGCAAGGAGTTCTGAAAAGCACTCACATGGCTGCAGAGAGCAAAGCAGCGTGGATGCATCATGCATTCCTCCTCACCTGTTCCAGCTCTGATCTACCTTCCCTGGAGTGAGTGTCATTTGGTAAATTGGACCTGCCTACCCTCTGCAGGGCTGTAGAAACCAGAATCATGAACTTACTGGCCAGCTCATCCACTTGCAGAGCATGAATGCAGAGAAAAATTGGTTTTAGCCACAAGTGGCTCACCGACAGTCCTGCCAGGGCTGCCAGGGCATTTACCCCCTCCCCACCCCACAGACAGGGGTGGGGAGGGGATAAACGTGCTGCTAATTTTTCAGGCTTCAGGAGAACTGGGTAAGGGTAGCAGAACACAGGAGATGCTCCCTCAGCCCTGGCTGCTGCCAGGTGTAAGCAGAAGTTGTTATGGCTCTAAGGGAAGAGGAGGTGATTGCCCTGTGGTGGGAAGGGGGAATCAGTATGAGGAGGAGAGGAGGGTTTTCCCCTACACAGGGAGGCCACCGACTGATAGACTCACAGCCACTTTTCTGCGGCTCAACTGAGACCAAGCACAATGACACCTCAGGTGCAAATTTGACCAAAACCTTGGGGCTTTTCTGCCTCTAATGATCCCCATCCCCAACCTGGTTGATGCAGCTGAATTGAAGGACACCTATTACATTGGTCTACCTCCTAAACCACAACAGAGTTCCTTGTCCCTGCTTGCAGTCTCCAGTTTGCAGTGCACCCCATTCATACGGTACCTGGTCACCAGTGCCCTTACCCAGGAGGTTTGAGACTACTCAAACATGATTCCAAGGGGAGGGTCTTAGTTATCCACCCCCTCCACAGTGTGACACAAGCCCTAACTCCTGATGGGGACCCTTCTTGTAAATAGCAACCAGGCACAGCTGTAAGCACAGACAGGTGCCTCTGAGGGCCCGGCCATTCAGCCCTCCATGGCAGCAACCAGCTCCTGCTGCCAGCAGCACCATCCCTGGGCTGGAGCAGCCTTGGCACACCAGGCCCCCAGCGCACAGCTGTTATCCCACCTCACTCTAAGGGCTTGGGCAAGGAGCAGGGATGAAGGACTGCAGCCCTAACCTGAGAGCTTAAGGAGCTCAAATGTCAGAGACCATGACCCTCAGCAGGCTGCAACTGGAGAAACCATTCCCCAAGGTTCCCTTAAGGACCTCTCCCCTCTCCACTCCAGCCCATGGAGAAACCATTCTCCAAGGTTTCCCTAAGGACCTTGCCCCTCCCCACTCCAGCACAGACTGGAGCCCTGATGTCACTGCACTGCATGTGTGCCAGCCAGGCTCAGATGTCCAGCACCTGAGCCCAGCAGCTGAGGAAGCCACACTAGTGGTGTGTCCATATGCCAAAGGGATTAAGCAGTGTTAAATGGGGGTATCAGTGGCCAAAAAAATAAATTGAGCATAGATGAAGTAGTTTTAAAATGGCACATCCCAAATCCTTAACACCCCCAACACCCCCACACAAACACAGGTGCTCCAGCACATCAGTACCCTCCCTGCACAGCTGAGGCAGGATCAGAGCTGAACTAGTTCTATGGACCAACTCAGCTACAGCCTTGGCCATATAAAGGCAGAATTATCTTTAAAAATTTGACTCATCAGTGGCTGGCTGAAGCAGACTTTCACACTGATACAGGAACATGACCCATCAGTAATCCCCATCCACTTGGCCCAGCTCACACCAGTTTGACAGGGCCAGTCAACAGCTCCTGCTCTGGTTTTGGCACTAGGGAGACCCACAGGATAGTGAACACTGGTGCTTGCTCTGAACTTTGTCTCCTAACAAGCTTTCTTAAACCAGTGTTCACAACTTTATTTTGTCCCTGGACTCTTTTCCTCCCTTCAGAGAAATACCCACATCTGAAAATAAGCACCTCCCACCACATGGTATTACTGACTTTATGTCTTCCATGACTCTCCAATCTCACTTGTTTCAATGGGCTTACAAATTGCTGAAAACCCTCAGTGTTACTTTAGAATACATGTAAATTGTTGAGGGGCCAAGTCAACTGCAACACTTTCCACACACTCCAGTTCCAAGCACTCTGTGCACTTGCACTGCATCCACACCCAGAACAAGCAGCACCAAGTGACACACTGCACTCGCCAGACACACAATAGCTTGTTGTGCTTGTACTTACACCGAGGTGTGGTTCAAGTCATGCTGGTTTTACAGGTACCACTCATCACACACCATCATTGCACATTTACTACAAAATTATTTATTAGACAGCAATACACAGCTTTAGCAGGAAGCTTATATACATGCACACAACACTGCTGACTACCCTACTCAGGGACTCTAGCTCTTTTGCCCTTGGCCTTGCGGACCTCTTCTATCAGATCTTTTAAGTACTGAATTTCCTTACTAAGGGAATCTGCTTTCTCCTTCAGGGCCTGGTTCTTCTGCTCCAACTCTCTGCACTCCCCAGACAGTGCCTCCTGCTCCGCCCTCTTTTTCTGCCGGTAACGCGTGGCAGCAGTTTTATTCTGCTCCATCTTTTTTAGTTTCTTATCCATTTTCTTTTCTCCTTTCACCTTAGCTGACACTACCTTCTCTGCAGGATGATCGTATGGTTTGGACTGCACAGAGCCACAAGGGGCATCTGCAGGGAACTGGTTGCCATTGGGGGATCCAAGTGAATTGGTGGGGCTGTGTTGGGGGGTTCCCAGGTAGGAGTCTGGGCTCATGCATATTCCACTATCATCTGAGTGGTTCTCATCCTCTTTCTCAGACTTGGTGATCACCACCACCACAGTGGGGTACTCCCTCTTTCTTTCTCCTTCCAGAACATCCACTTCACTTCCTAGTTCTAAACTAAATGAGTGGTCTGAAGTGGAAGTCAGAGACCCTGGGGAGAGGGGAAAAGACCAAAGGGAAGCCAATGGGGCCATTGGATCTGCTCCAACGGGGATTCGGGGAGATGGGTGATTACGTTATTCATCAGTGGAAGTTCTTTGTTGTGAAATTCCTGGATGGTAGCATTAAATAGATCACACGTGTCTTCCAACGTGGCCATCAGCTCGTCTGGTGAGACGGTGGCTTCCAGATGTTCCATACCTAACAGGGCATCAAAATCAAATTCCTTCAGATCCATCTTCTCCACCATCCACTCCATGCCAGAGAAGGCATCCTCTGCACAATACAGAAAGTAGATTACCACTTCAGTAAGCCATCTCACAGTGCAACTCAAGCTTATGAAAACAATCTATCAGTTTATCAACTCAGCATCCTTGCTCTCTCATGTATTATAGCACAAAGAGTAGACCATCAGGAAAAAATACTCTTTCATTAAGCTCCTCAAACTGCAGGGTACAACATAACCAGCTCTTGTGACATTCCAACCCTCCTATTTAAATACCAGAAGAATTCAGGGACATTCACAACATACAACCATGCTTTCTTATTGTTACCTCTGTCAAGGAACAGAAACAGCTGGTGTGTTATTTTAAGGCCAGCACAAGAGGCACTTTACCATAACCAGCAAATGTTTGTAGGGTAAGCAGCATAGCATACACTCTTTCCAAGCCCAGGTAACACACCTAAGATCGCCTTCAGATTTAAGAAAACCTAGCAATTTAATTTCAACTGGAATGTTGTGTTACTATGTAATTGTTGCCCTTTACGAAAAGAAGTAATACCTTACCCTGACTGCTATCTATGGTGTTGCCTAAACTGTCCACAGCAAGCCAATTGGAGGAGACTGCCTTAGCCTTGTCGCTGGAGAACCCATGCGAACCGAGGGGCTCGGCCACCTCCAGGTAGTCATCTAGGAGTCCCAGACTTTCCTCAGCCACCGAACACGGCTGGCTGAAGGGGGATATTGAATCCCCCAACAGCATCTCGTTGTTCAAGAAGCTCATTTTCGTCAGCTTTTAATGCTTTGACGTCGAAGGATGTAGACAAGTAGAAGGTTTTTTCGTCGACTACAGCAATGCTGCTGTGCGATGCCGTGAAAAACCTGCGAACAGAACTTGCACCCATCAGTATTTGGTTCGACCAACATAGTAGCCTTTTCTACCGGGGGCGCCTCAGGGAGCACGGCGGAACTTCACAAATTATCTCAATTCTTTATTTCTGTGCTGCTGCGCGTCCCCCGCCTCCCTCGGGGCCGGCCCCGCCCACCCGTCGCCATTTCGCGGTGCCACCGCCATTTTGTGTCCTGCCACGTTTCCACCGCGGCTCCAGCACCGCACAGGACTGCGCGCCCCATGGCCAGGGCAGGCTTAACGCTACATTACTACAACACTTAACATTACTATTGAAGCCAGATGAGTAACAAGCCCGTTCATCTATCTGCGATTCCAGCACGTGGTCCGTAAGACTCAAAACCCTACAACCTCTAATGCCCCATTTTCCCTTACATACAGCAGCACGTTCCCTCGCGAGAGCCAAGAAATCCTCCCTGGGAGAGTCCCTTATTCCCATGAAAATCTCAGAAAATAAATATTACAGAATAAAATGCCAGATTTTTTCGAAAGCAAGGTTTTTCGAACGATAGGAAACGTAGACGCTCGTAAATTCTTTCGAAATGGCATTTCCTGTTATTTCTGACACTCGCCGCACCCATTTTCGCTCTACAAAGAGCTCCCCACCTCGCACCCATTTGGGCGTAACTAGGTAATTAGTGTATTACATTAGTATACCTAGATATTTCCCCCCGCTCCCCGTGAGAAACCTACAAACACCACACGCGCATTAAACGCATCCCAAGAGGGTAAGAGGGCGCCTATCACCACACAAGAGAGGGAGCAGCCGTCCCTCACACACGATACTCACGCCATGGTTGCAGATGCCGGGGGTGTGCTGAGGCCGCCGCCGCTGCTGCTGCCCCTGGTGCACTGGCCGATGCCGCCGCTGGCCCTGCCGCCTTAAAGAGCCATGGCGGCCAGGGGAGGGAGGGCTGCTCTTATCCGCGCCGCGCGGGAGGTGCTGCGCACACTGACAGAGCCACGCACACAACCTCCTCTCTCGGCGACAGGAAACAATGAGGTGGCACCGGCGCTGCTCCGCTTTTATATATGGACGCGTGTCCAGAAAAGCTGCAGCGCTGAGGTATCCTTCCGCCAGGCGTCACCTGCCTGTCACCAGCAGCTCGGGGCCTGTGGCCTGTCTTTGTGGGCTTCTCTCCTGCCGTTCTACTACGAGTTAAACACAGGAGCCGCCGACAAAACGCCACAGCTCCACGACGGAACAGTGAAGAAGGGACTATATGATGTATACATGCGCGTCGGCACCCCTACTTCGGGCGCGGCTGTGACACGTGACCAGAGCGACTGAGGACGCGCCCCCCCCCCCCCCCCCCCCCCGCGGGGAGCGTTGGGGGGGGGGGGGGGGGGAATTTTACCCGCCAACAAAGACCCGGAGCTCGCGCGGAAGACGTCACGCAGCTCACCACGTGGGAAGGGCGGCGCTCATTGGCTGTGGGAGAGTCGTTTACGTGCCCCGTGGGCTGTCATTGGCCAGGGCTCGGAGGAGACCAATGCGGAGGGGAAGCGGGGCAGAAGGAACAGCGGGTGGGAAAATGGCGGCTGGACGGGGTGGGGGAAATAAAGATGATGCTGGGAGCGGGTCGAGAACGAGCGGCCGGGCAGGAAAATGGCGCCCGCTGACGGCAGCCCTGCGTTTCCCCTGACGTGCCCCTCTGAAGCAGAGTGCTCCCCACTTCGATTTCCAACGGCTCCTTTTGTTGGCCACACAAAGCCCCGCTGAAGTCAGGCGGGAGCTGGCGGCTGCGGCCCCGGCTGAGGCGCTGGCATGGCGCCCCCGAGGCGGCGGCAGCCCGCCATGGCCTCCTGCTCCCTTAGATAACGCGCTGCCTTCCCTCCCTGCCTGCCCCACACATGGAGTGCGTAGATTACGGGCTCCGGGCTGTTTGTTTTTGTGCGTACAGGAGGGCGTCTGCCCGCAGCCTCACAGCGGCCATGGCGCCGCACCGACCCGAGAGGCTTCTGAGGAGCCTGGCTGCAGAGCCGCGCTGCCCGGCAGCCGACAGTATCAGTCAAACTAGTGCCTTCAACCCATGCAAGGGCTGAAAATCAAGTTGGTTACTCCACAGGTGAGGAATAAAAATGTCGTCTGCCGTGCAATTTCATGCTGATGTAGTTGCTTCTCTCTTCTCTGTGCAGACATCACTCGACTGGTGTGAGCATTAATTGATCGCCTGTAGAGCCTCGCATCTACAAAGGGCAGTGTCACCTTGGGTAGCTTTCAAAGTGCGGTTTTGCATTTTATCTGATCCAAATCAACCTGCTTCCAGGAAAGAAAGTTAGGACTCTTTCCCCACCCAGTTCCTGCTTAAACAGTTCCACCATCTAGCCTGGTCCCCACTGAGACAGCTCACAGCAAGAAACTCACAGGGGTCAACACGTTTCCACTGGCTTCAGTTCCTTCATCATCCTTTCAGTCGGGTCACACAGGCACTGGACAGCTCCGGTGAGCTGGGAGTTTCAATACCTGTGTCATTCCTCACTGTGTCAGAGTTACCCAGATTCAAATGTTGATTTTCCACTTTGACAGCACCATCAGCTCTAAGAGCTGCAGTGGGACTTTGTTCAAACACCCTCATCCTGCAACTCAGCTTGCTCTCAGCTACTTCTGCAAAAGGCTCCACTATTTTCCATTTAAGGCTTCAGTAGTATTTGGGTAAAGCCATAGCCTTCACCTTGTTTGCTCAGGTCTAACTGCCTGGAATGTCTTAAAAAACTGGTTGATGATTTGCAAGGACGGAGCGTGACCTAATTTTTACTTTTAGCAGTCTGGTCTTAGCACTGTCACTACAAAGCAGAGTATGTCACTGTATGACATCTGTAATGTGAGCGCTGGCTGCTGAATTAAAAAGGGCAATTTTCCCTATATGTTGGTTTGTTGCTGTTTTATTTTGGTTGGTTGGTTTTGATTAATTCTTTCTCTCTTTCTTTGTAAGCACAGAATTTGAAATGACTCATTAAAATAGAGGAGGCAGAGAAAAATGTCCTCCAGTGCCAACAAACACCACTGTAGCAGTAGAGCAGTCTGAGATAACTGTTCTGATAAACACTATGGAGGAGGCAGATCTTGCCTCCAAGGAGAATTGAGAGGATGCAGCAGCTTTTAAAGAAGCCGAGTGGGTGATTGGCTGTGTGGATGGGTGGACAGCACTTCCATGTCCTCACTGGCTAAGGGAGAGCTCTCACATCCACTGCCCTGCCTGCCTTCCCTTCCTTTAAGTGAAAAGGCCGATTGTATGACCATAATAGCAGCTAAACAAACAGAAATGCACCCAATATTTATACACGCAATCCTTCATCCTGAAAAGATAATTATAGATTTCTCTGGAAGGACTCTGGGAATGTGTGCGCAAGAATCACGTAAGCAAAAATGAAGTAGGCAATGAGGAACTTAACCCAGATCTGCCTGTTTCCCAGCTGCCTGCTTTCCCTTTTGTGTGTGAACTGAGGTGGAAATTCATCTGTATTATGAGTTCCAGACAGATTTTCTGTAACAATCTCCAATCCAGAAAGTGAAATCAAGTAACAAGAAGCCAGCCATTTAGAGAAAAGCATAATTTCCCCTGTTTGCTGCAGAACTGCAGAATAACTGTTAGATCATTTAATGACCTACAAGCCCAATTCCTTCATAAATTATCTTTCTTCTTTTGTAGATATTATGTCAGACATATCTCCACTGTGTCTAGATTTTTTAAACCAAGGTAGAAGACACTTTATTTTAAAGCACAAATAACAATTTTTGGGAATTTTTGTACAAAAGAAATTACCAGTATTTCTAAGCACAGAACTACTAGCTACTCTTTACTAACTCAAAAGTGTCTAAAAAAATAATTTCTTTCCAATATTACATAATATATTTGTTGCTCAGAGACTGAGCAGCTCTGAAGAAAATTTAATTTCCAGCACAAAAAGGTGTCTTCTGAGGGAGCACCAATTTGTGTGCATGGTGAGTTAAGTCCTGCTGTCATGTTAACAGCTTTATCACCATGGATCTTATTTTCCTGTCCTGGGAACCTCAGCAAAGGGAACTCCTGGGATAAGCAAGATCCATCCTGACACAGAAACGAGGGGCCAGCTGCAGGAGAGAGGAGCTGCTCTTCCAGAGCTCGCTGCAGGAGAGGCCAAGGGCCTGGCTGGGAAGCAATGAAGTGCCCTGATAAATCCAGCACGGCAGAGAGCCACCTCCAGCCAAACAGCATCAGGAGGTGGAAAACTAATACTCCTCATTCACCCTCCTCCTTCCTTAGGATTGAAGGTCAATATATGGGCTTTTATAACCTCTCTGGTTTTTGGTTGTTGTTGTTGTTGTTTTCTTGATAAAGTAAACATTTTAAAGAAAAGATTTTCTTCTTCCACCAGCAAGAATACGGGAGACAAACATGCTGAATGCTGCTAGTAAGCACACTAAAGACAGAGAGGACGTAAATGTTTCCATAGTAACATCCCTCACACAGTCTAGACAGGCTGCATGGGACGCTCTCAGGGACTGTCAGTGGCAGGGAAGTGCTGGGCCTTTCTAGCAGGGGAGCAGGGGTGCTGGGAGGAGTGGGAATGGCTGGGGCCGGGGGGGGGGGGGGAAACCAGCAAAAGTAACAGTGACACAGATGTCTGCTCTTCTCTGGAGAAAGCTGCAGCCAGGGGGAAGGTGGGCTGACACTGCACTGGGAGAGTGCATGATGGCCATGGTGGCACTGGGCAGGCAGCTTTGGGCCCCGCTGAGCCTCAGTGCCCCGGAGAAGGAGCAGATGGGCTTTCTGCTGGCCCTGGGCTCTGCTGGGCTGCCTGGGGAGGAGGGGGCACTGCCTGCTTTGCAGAAGGGTTAATGTCAGGCAAGCCCCAAGGGGATTCTAATGAGGGATAACTTGAGTCCTTTGAACCTTCCATCAGGAGGGACAGGAAGCCTTACCCTCTACTTCAATGAACAAAGCATTTCCAGAGACTAGCAGGAATTTTTCCTGGAGACAGAGTGCTGAGGAAAACACAAGGGAGGAATGAGGCAAAGCAGAGAGACATTTTGAGCAATTTTGAGGGAGAATTATCTACAACCTCTATGGCACAGACTAATTCACAGTACTTGCTTGCTTCTTTCTTCATGTGGTACAAACAGGTATCTGAAAGATATTTTCTGCCAGATTCTCATTGTAAGCTCTTTAGGGATTGCTTTATAGATGTTCCATTTTAAAACTAGATCAAAAAGCAAATATATATGATTAAAGATCAGGCTGGCAGGTATTAACATCCATCTTTTATTACATACAAAATAAGTTATCCATATGCTCTGCCTCGTTTGTTTTGGACTAGTACACCAAATGGAATCTCTAATAAATCATTCACTGCTTACCCACTCCCTCACTGTCTTCTGTTTCCATCCTGCTATGTAAATATCCCTGACATTAGAAATGAGACTAATAAAAAAGAGGATTAAATCTGCAATTTACATCTGCAACTTACAGTTCAATTATTTCACACAGTTATGGAAACAACCCTGGTTGTCCACCTACATTTTTCTTACTGAACAAACTTGGGCATGCCAAACACATGCTGATAGCTCACAAAATAATGTGTCTCCAGAGGCATAGTTACTCAGAATCAGCCAGGCTGTGGCCAGCTGCCACAAGTAAAAACATTGTGCAAATCTGGTAAGAGGGAGGTGAGTTGTAACTTGCCCAAGCATGAGTTTCCTAAGCAAAGCTACAACTGGCTGAATATTATGTTTAACAAAAAATATGCATGAAGGAGGGAGAGGAGGGGGTTCTGACTTTTGTTCTGACCATTAGGGGATATTTTTAGTTGTCTCATTGTCCAGCCTTATTTTATTATGATGAAAGGACTTGGGGGTCAAGAATAATCCTTCATGTGCATTAGAACATGTGGGCTCAGTTTAGCACACAAACAAAAGCTTTCCAGTTATCCAAGCAATGAACAGAAACACATTTCATGTCAACTATTTTTCTTCATGGGCCTGTAGTTGATGTGACCCCTCTGCAGACTGTGTGCTCAGTGTCTATCAAAATGTATGTACCTGCAAGTTATCAGCATCTGCTGGAGTCACACCTGCCAGGTGTCTTGTGCCCTTCCGTGCAAAAGGATGAGGAGGACAGTGACAATGCACATTGCTTATTTTCTACCAATGTGAAGTTAGCAAGACCTGAGGCCTGACAAGCAGGTACAGATTATAAGACTGCAGCATCCCAGCCCAGTCACCAGGGCGTGAGTTAACTTCAGTGGAGTTCTCCTTCAGTGTCTCACTGCCCCTTAGAGCAGTCAAGGGATCTTTTGGGGGTGTGTGAGATGAGGTCTCTTTGATTCTGGTGCTGGCAGGCAGCTTCAGCAAGAACACTGACACGACAAATGTTCAGATGAAGCTCTGAAACTCATTTGAGGATAAATCACTGTTGAGGCTGGAGCTGCCCAGGTCCCTGGGGAGGAACACAGCAGCCATTATTCAGTAATAATTTTCCACTCTCCACAGGCAGCAGCTTCTCAGTGTTTACCAGCAGACTTTGTACTGTTTTAATATATATTTGTTTACAAAGGAGAAGAGAAAAAATCCTGGCGGATGTTGACACAACTGTGATACCATTGAGTTTATAGCTTTTCCTGAAGGAATGCTATTTTCTCTCCTAAGGTCTCTGTGTTAGGGGATTTGGCAAATTATGTTAGAAAGATCATTTCAGAAGACTTTGAGCCTGTTCTGCTCCCTGCACTTGTACATGGACTGACAGGTGGCCTCCTCAGGTGTGTTACAGGTGGCCTGGCCATGGGCAGGCTGGATAATAGTCCCCAAAGAAGACTTTGCAGCCAAAGTACCATATTGTGTAGGTGCTGTGTCCTCTCAACCCACCTGCCCTCTTGCTGCCATTGCTGTGGTGCCTGGTGAGGGAGGTTTGCAGTTCTCTTACTGGAAGGAGGTTTCTGTGCTTGACTGCAGAGAGAACTGGTTTGAGACCTAACCCAGGTCTGTCAGGAGCCAGCCACAGCAGCCCAGCTCTGCTGGGGAGGCACTCAGAGTGTGAGACTGTTGAGGCCCTGTCCTGGCTTCAGGAGGAGACATCTCTGGGTTTGAGGCAATGCTGGTGCTGTTCAGAAAGGTAACATTTGAGCCATTCACCTCAGTCATGCAATGTCAGTAAGATGTGCTTGGATGCTGAGCACTTATCAGAAATACAGGTCTCCCCCAGGCAGGGCAGGCTTACAAAAGGGTAAATCTGTCCCAGGGCACAAAGCTTGGGAGTCACCGGTCTGCTGGTGACACCAAACATCCTCCTTGGCAGTGCTAGGTGATGGACTGAAGATGCATTATTCTTCAGTCATTATCTTGTTTTACATAGAAAAAGAAAAAGTTACAAAATTTTTAAAAATTAAAAAAAAAGAGGAGAAAGATTCCTAGCCCAAAACATAATGTGGTAAATAGGTATGATTCGTGCTGATAAAATTGAAACAGTAATCAGTATTGATACAGTAATTAATATTTGGAAATAATAAAACAGTTAAAAGTTGTAATGCCAAGAAAGGGAGAGGAGGGGCTCCAGCCCCCCTCCCTGCAGATGTTCAAGGACAGGAGAAAAAAGCAAGAGACAATAGTTACTAAAAATTAACAGAAGGAAGGGAAAATCTGCTTGGGTCCCAGGAAAATGCCAGCTATAAGAGATTTATTGCTTTGACGCTTAAATGCAGTACTATGTTAGTCTTGGCTTACATTATACTGGCTTGGTGTAACCCAAAGATGAATTAAAGGACATCGAGGAAGAAGAGAGGCCTTCATCAGTGACGACCCCCAAAGACTTGTGCGACCACCAAAACGAGTGGTGGAGCATGCGCAGCAAAGGCGGTGATGAGGGCGGAGGTAGAAGTGTGATGAATCGAAAATGGGAGGAGATGGCATTGACACATGGCATATAAGGGGGGAATCTTCACTTGGCAGGCTCGTACGTGAGATGACAGGGGTCCAGAACCCTGCACTTCGTACCCCGCGTTTATCTTTTGCTTATGCGCTATTACTGGAACCAAATTATCCCTTATTTTTGATCAAATTATATTCTCAATATATATTTTCTAAACTATTCAATTAAAATTGCTGCTATTGCAAATATTGTTTGGGTTTTTTTTATTATGGGATAATTGGGCATACATAACAACAAGCTCACTGCTCCTTGGTTAAGAAAAGGCACCAGACTAGGTCTAGGTGTTTTCTACTGTCTCTCTCACAACGACAGGCAGCAGTTTGGAAAAGAGAAGGTTTGTGCCTTGGTCACGTCCTTGCCTGAGCAGAACCCAGCCTCCCTGTGAGTGCCAGGCAGCTGGGCCCCTGCCATGTGCTCTCTAACAAGCACCATGGGAGCTGCAGCTCTGCAGCCTCTGGGACAGCTGTGCCTTGTAGTGCCTTGGCTGCAGCACACCTCTGACAGCGCTGCAAACAAGCAGCAGCTAAATATGATTCACATCTTATTATCCATGTAAGTGCTGGTACTTACTGTCTCCAAGGTCCCCTGTGCTAAATAAATTCAGGAATCTGAAAGCAAAAATGTCATTCTGCCATAGTGCTTCCATTGCATCTTGCCTTTCAAGGGAGGTAAGGAGCCCACCAGGGCTCTAGGAGTTTTGAAGTAATGCCCATTGTGGGAGGTAAAGAGCCAACACAGTCCAACATTTGCATCTGTACCCTTGTGTCTGCTGCCTCTGAGGCCTGTCCTTTGCAATGCTGAGCACAATGAGACAAGAGGGTTGTACAGGACTGGGATCATTGTAGTGGGATGTCTTATGGGACAGTATCACCCCTGGGCTTCTGTAGAACAGTGACAATTCCACCACAGGGAGAGGAAGGGGAAAGGTGGAATTGCACTGAAGCCAGGGAATTGTTGCCTAACAAAAGAAAATCCTAAACAAAACAAGTAACACAAGTGAGCAACTTTTGTCCTTTATTTGTATGGAGAAGGCTTTTCATGAAGAACGTGGTTAGAATTTTTATATATTTCCCCTGAAAAGCTTAGCACTGAGTGTTAATAGACAGATCAAAGAGCTATTTAGCCACAGCAGCCAGGGAAATTGA
Source organism: Molothrus ater (assembly GCF_012460135.2). NCBI lineage: Eukaryota > Metazoa > Chordata > Aves > Passeriformes > Icteridae > Molothrus > Molothrus ater. The sequence continues at coordinate 50,028,771 of NC_050482.2, forward strand.
ACCAGGGCAGCAAAATAAAAATCAATCCAACTTTTAGTGTGTTTAATGTGATTTGGTTCAGAACTGACTTCTGCATGAGTACTTAGCAAAGCTTAAGATCATGAGAAGTTTGACTTCCTTGAGCCAAACTCTGTGTCCCACTCCCACTCTCGTTGCTTTTTGTAAAATGACAAGAATGTTTCCTATCTACAGAGTGACTTCAGATCTTCCCTGCCTTACCCACTGGTTTTACCACCCTCTTTTGCCTTATTGTTTGCAAGATTATTCCACAGGATCACATACTGTAAAGAAAAGAGTAATAGCCTGCTCACCAAGCACATTTCTGGGTCCTTGACTTGTGAGTAATGCTGTCCTTCTCAAAGTATGCTGGTAAAAGTTTTATCCTTGATTGTGCAAGGGACATTAAACCTATTCTAAGAAGGTTTGAATGTTACAAAAAAAAAAAAAAAAGAAAAGAGAGAGAAAAAAAAGAATAAAAGGGAGGGGAAAGATATTTCTTGAATCCTTCAGATCATAAACTCAGCCTGACAAGGATAAAGAAGATAAAATCTAGATATCTCAAGCAGTTCTCCTGGGGCTGGAAGCCAATACAGGGTTTCACTGGTAGAGGTAGAATCTCCCATTTCTTCCTTGCTGCATCTGAGAGCAAAGCCCCACATTTCAAGATCCAATCCCAGATTCAGTAAGCCATGCTGGAGCCACTGAATAGTGCAGGTAGTGAGCAAACATATCTTATCTGGAAGAAAATTTCCTCATTTGGAAGAGGCTCCTCTTTTTTTCTGTGAAACTAAAAGTTGGAAGAGGTGCTTCTTTTTTTTAATATGAGACTAAATTTAAAAAGCAGCAGCTGTCTGCAGCTTTTCTAAAGTGTAGAATATTAAAATAAACCTTAAAAAACCATGTATGCAACTAAGTATTTGGGAACAAAAAAAGAAACATTATCAATGCAGTTCAACAATTTAGCATGATAATCTCAAATTTGGGGTTCAGTCATCCTTCTTCCCCAGTTTAAGATTATATAAAAAAAAATAGGCCAGCATTTATGTATTTATTTTTAAAATTAAGAGATGTGAAAGTAAATAAAGAAAATGTAAACTCAGCTATATTAATATCCAGGACAGGACTGTGGTTATATAACAAAGTGGGCAAAATATTTTGCTTATTCCAAAATTCACTTTCCTCCTAGGGTATTTGTTCCTTAGGCTAAGAACAAAAGAGATTCTAAGTCTTTGCAGCCTGGAGAACTACTTGTGTTCTTCTTTGTAGCAACTTTTTCCATACTTGCAATAATTATCATCACTCCCCTCAATTATTTCTTCTTTACATTAAACAGACACTTATCTTTTGATCTTTCCTCCCTCTTCATGCCAGGACAGCTTTCATGCACAGGGGCAAACCGCTGTCTCTATTAACCATGTATTGCAGGCTCCAGGCATTCCAGGGGCTTTAACTTGAGGGGATAATGCCTGTCACAGATTTCAAAGAGCAGCTTATTTTAGCTGCTCCTGTAAGACTCTGTATGGCATGAAATGTGCTTGATCTCATCTGATCTGTTTCTACAGAACAGATTAAAGGAAAAAAAAGCAAAGCAACGCAGGCAAAGAATATTAGAAAAAAAGTTGGAGATGTAGACTCCCTTTGTATCATAAAATACCCTCTAAAACAGTTAATTACAGAGTCCTCATTAAGACAAGTCTTAATGGACAACGTTGCCACTGTAGCCGGTCTTCCAAGAATTAAGAAGCCTGAGACCCATCAACAGCAGCATGACTTCACACCTTATTTGACATCCAACATTTCCACTCCACCTTCCCAGGCAGGCACATAAAACTGGGAATTACTGTAAAGAACTTTACCATACCAGACATGGGCCCCTGGCAAAGCAGCTTCCTCGCTGCCTCAAGGCTGATGCCTGGATAAGAGAGGCCTGGCACACAAAAACCAGGGTGTGACTGAACAAGGGTGGGGGAGCCCGCACAGGAAAGTTTAATATTCCAGAGGCACGGAAGCCTCTGAAGTCTGGGGAGCCACATGAAAAGCAGGTGCCTGTCCGGGCACATCGGGGAGAGGAGGACAGGCTCCGCACCACAATTACGCATCGTCTTGTGACTGGTGTGGAAGCTGCCAGGGGCAGGACGCTGCTGCAGAGCTGATTGCTCCCTCGAGACAAGCTGCAAAGTGCTGAGTGCCCAGAGCTGCAAAGGGAAAGCAAGTGAATCAGCATGGGGCATGTCAGTCCCCAAGCACTGGTGTGGTGCAGAATTGTATCAGCATGAAGGTGAAGCACCAAGATGAAAGCAGAGCGGTTCCTTTGTTTATAAACACGCCAGAGACAACCAGGTTACTGTGGAAAGTAATTTTATTTCAGAATTCCACACACTCTTGTCACAGATCATGCACTTGGACTTTCCCCTTTGCAAATCCACAGCCTCCAGGCCTGGACGAGATGAGGCATCATCTCTTCACTTCTCACTGCTGCGCCCACATGCTAAGAATGAGGGCCCTGATGGCAGCTTGCCAGGGGGCAGAAAGCAGCCTCTTGTTTCCATAATTGTTTTTAAACACGAGAAAAGAAATCCATCTGACTTGAAAGATTAGCAGTGGAGCTCAGCAGCAGTGAAACCCACAGCTGAGCAAGTTGGTCCTCACCCTGTGGTTACAGGGAATAAGACGACAATCTCATGGAAGCTTGTGTGAGCTAAGCTAGAGCAGAACACAGGGAGACATTCTTGGAGCTGAGGCAGCCACCAGCCCAATGCATGCCCTGGGCCTCTTACAATCAATCTGTCTGAGCCGCTCTGCCAGGAAGGTGGCCTGGAGCTGCCCTTTTCACATTCAGCTTTAGGTTCTCCTGCTCTGTGCTACAGATTTGACCAGGAAGTAGCCCACCTGCAGGTAAGCCAGCCCTCCAGGCTGTACATCAACACATGTACTGCATTTAATACTGAAAGGTGCCAATTTGAAAGACTCTGCAACATTCTGTTTGACCCAAAGGCTGGGTGCAGCATTAGTGGTTGTTTCCTGCATACTTTCCCTACACCTTCCCTGTTTCTATTGCCTCTTATACCTGACCTTGCTCTTAAAATATTCCTAGTTGCAGTGTCCCTGTGACCCATCACATCTTTGGCCTTTGTCAAGACTGCCACTGCCAGGGCAGCTATTGCCTGCTGTGGTGGCTGCCTGTGGGAAGCGATCATTTGCCCCCTGAGAACAGGCTCATGGCTAGCTCAGAGGAGGGCAAAAGTGAAGGGAAGAAATGATGGAGATGGTTGATGCAAGTGAAGTGGAGCAGAGTCTACAAAAAAGGCAAAAAGGCAGCTTCAGTCTCCATTTGATACACAAATTGAGCTCAATAGCAGCAAAAAATGGCCATAAAATATTAATTCATTAGGTTGCCAGGAAGAAGTAAAAGCATTCATGTAAAAAATTATATATACAGATATGTATGTGACAACTGTTCTCAGGTCATATCTCACCTTTTCTTTTTTGTATCTAGTTTTAATGATTTCCAGCCACACTGCTGTTAAAATGTGAAGACCACAGTACTGGAGTCAGCACCAAGTGAGGGGTGACATCACACTGAAGAAATGAGCTTTGGGGGAACTCCTGACAACCCAGATATTTTAATATTTTTGTTGACCTTCAAGTAATTAAAAACAAGGGGAATTCCTCCCAATAGCCTATAGGCTCCAAGTCTCATCTGCCTGCTTTTAGGGTAGAAAGGCTGACATAAGAAAGGCAGTGGGGGGCAAGGGAAGGAAGAGGGGGGGAAAAATCTGGGAACCAGAGTGAAGAGCAATCAACAGTTGAACAACACTGACTGCTGCAAAACACAAAGTCATACAAATGGGATTCCTGTTAACCTTTGATAGGCTATAGACTTTATATACACACACAGACTCCAAAGTACACATCTGGCAGTCTAGAAAATACCAGTACCCTAAAGATTAAATAATTTAAAATGCAACATTGCGTTATCACTGTATACAGAATGCTGTCTGACACACTGGCTAAAATGGACGGATTGTCCAAGAAATTGCTCCCTCCCTCACCTCACCACTGCCTCTAAAAAAAACCCAGGATGAAAGACTTCCCTCCATGGTTCCACTCCTGAAATTCACCTTGAAACTTCTCTTTCAAAGATGGGGGAAGCCCTGAGAGGAAGGGAGGAGAAAAGGAAAAAAGGATTCCTGCTCCCTCCAAACTCTGCTGCTACAGTACTCCTCTCCACTGGCTAAGGAGGCTGGACAGCAAGGGTGAAAAAAGCTCCTAAAGCAGGGAAAAGGCAAACATGTTTCTGAAACAATAGTTATGCTGGTCTTTTGAGATACACACAGAGCTCCACATTCGGGGGGACACCTTCTCTCCTACTTCCTGAAGACAGCAGGTGGCTAAATGCAGAGTATAAAGAGTCTACAGCCTGAGAGCAGCCACAGACAGGAGTGAGCAGAACTGCACTGCCAACAGGTCCAAAGAGATGGAATGGGAAGGTGTGCCCTCACCAGCTTTCTAAGAGTATTTGTAAAATGGGAGCACTGGAAAGTCAGCACATGGTAATGAGGAAGGGGATGGACAGCCTCAGTTCTGGGGAGGAGACTAAAGCACACAGAGCAGATGGCAAAGCTAATATATCCCTAAATGCCAGCTTTGTATATGTACCCTAATATCACTGTATGGGACAGAACCTTGCTGATGTCACCAGTTCAGTTCTATCACCTTCACAGCCTTTAGAGCTGGTGAGAATCTGGCTTGTGTGTGCTTATTCCAAAGCCCTTTGAGGCATGCAGTCTTGTTTCCACCTCCAGTAAACCAAAACAGCCATAAGCTCTTGGGGGGAAGTTAAAAAAAAAATAATCCCCATTCCCATGTGTGTCTCCCACCCCTCCCCTATAATCACCCTCTCTTCCTCTAGGCCAGAGACAATTGAAGAGCTGCCTTGTTCTCCACTCCCGAGGCCTTTCCCAGTAGATCTGGCTAGGCAGGAACAGCAAGCTCTGCTCCTTCAGCCTCATCACACAACCAGACCACAAAGGCTCCTTCCTCCCCTGTGACAGCCTCAACAAGAATTGTCTGTACAGGACGTTGTGTTGCAGCAGACTGGACAAATTTTGGCCCTTAATCCTGAACCCAGCTTCCAAAGGATGAGAAGGCTCCATGGGAGCAAGAGCTGCGTGAATTCTTCAATTTCAAGCTCTACAGCCCTAAATATTGCCAGTGTAATCATTATCCACTCAGAAATACAAAAAGAACCCTATCCGAAATATCTCACTCAGTCTGCCCTGCATGACTGGGCCAAAAGGACATAAAAGAAAGGAAAGTGAGACAGTGTAGGACAGCAGAGAAAAAGAAACATAGGGCAAAATCAGGCTGGAGGAAATTAAACAACCTCAGTGCAAGTCTGCTAAAATCATCACTGGATTTACCAGCCCAGTTCCACCTTCTTCAGACCAAAAAGGGTTTGCTGCAGTAAGTGTACTACAGAAGAAAGAAGTGCATAGTTTGGTTTATTTTTTTTGGTAGACACTAAAAACTCATCAGAATTTATGTGAAGATCTCAGAGCTGCAGTTTAAGCCTCTCCTCCCTAGCCAATGGGTACCTGTTGGGGCAGAGATGGTGGAAATGGACCAGTAGCACCAAGAAATTCAGTGGGAGCACCAACTCCAAAGCAGGAATTACTAATGAACCAAAAGGGGAGAGTGGTGAAGAGAGAGAGAGAGGGAGACAGGGAGAAGTGGAGGAGACATAATTTGCAGTAATCAAAGTCTGCATTGGCTAAACCCTATCAACACTTCCCTAGGTAAGGCCCCATTACGTCTGCAGCAAGACCTCTGGCTCCGACAGAGAGCTGTAGAGGGTGTAGCCCAACTCATCCACTTCTTCAGGGGTGAGCTCTGAGAACAAGTTCACCTTGGGGTTCAGGGCACTAGGGAGGACACCAGCCTCCAAGTGGCGGATCAGCCCCTTCAGGGCCTGCAAGAAGCGGTCAGCCAGCATGTCCTGGGACCAGTCAGACTCCTCCTGGGAGAGGTGCAGGATGACATTGGTGAGCTGGCTGGCAGTGAGGTGTCCCAGAGCCGGGTTTAACTTGCACACTGCTTTGAAGATCTTGAGGCACAAGCAGCGGCAGCCAGAATCCCCCTGGTCCAGGGCGCGGAGGCGAGCCGTTTCCGCTGGCCGCAGGCTCAGGCGCCACAAGTTGTCATTCTGGGCCAGTCGGTGAGGTTTGGCAACGAGGACGATGTCCCCCAGTGTCAGGGATGGCAGAAAGTCAATAAAAAGATGCCGATCTGCATCATACTGGACTTCCAGAGTCAAATCTGCTGGGGGAGCCGCTGGACGGATCACATAGTCCAAGAGACTCCCGATTGCTGGCCAGTTGATGGACCCAGCTACAACTTTTTCAAAGGTGTCTGCTACAGTTTTGGGGGAAAGGTAACCTCCCACCACACAGCGGTCCCAGTAGCTGCTCCCGCGAGGAAAGTACTCTGGGTTTTCTCGACGCACCAAGTAGAAGCCAGGAATGTTCATGATAGTGTCCTCCCCGGGGATACACGACCACAGGTTCTGCTCCAGCATGAGAGGTACAATGAGCTGGATGTGGTCAGCTGTCACTACCTTTCACAAGAGAGAAAAGTCAGTAAGAATAAGCTTTCTCACTCCACATTCATTTTATTCACCACCTTTAGATAGCCTTTTGTCCAAAGGAAGCTGGAATAAGGATTCAGCTGTCTCGCTTTCCTCTCTGCGTGGGATTCCCAGCCTCCCTTTGTTAAAAGGCATTCTGAAGGACTATTTCCAGCCATCAGTGGGATAATTCCAAGGTATAGCTGAAGCTAGTGCTTACGTGGTATGTACTATTTAGAGACCTGACATGGACTGCATATAGATGAATCATTCTGCCACATACTGCTTTAAATCTGCTCCTTGGTTGTGAGGTGCAGCTGGCCTAGGGCACAGCAACACCACATGACAATTTAAACAGGAGACAGAGTTTCAAGTTTCTTGACAAGCTTCCGTTGCCATGGTTTAATAATCCAATGCTACAGCTAGGTACACTGCCCTCACCTGGTCTGCCACATTGTTTGGAAAAAGGTTGTTAAAGATCCCTTTTCATCAATGTGATTAAGACCCCAGGTCTAAGTTTCACTGGACATTCCATGCTCCATTCCAGAGCTCTGACTCAAAAAAAGAAGTGTGCCTCTGAATCACTCACTATAGCCATGGGCATCTTGCCATCAGGGAGATATTGCAGCAGGGACTGCTGTCCAATCCAGGTCTGTCATGCATTAAAAAAAAAAAAAATAAAGGGTAGGAAAGACCTACATGAATACATGGGAGTTCTAAGGGAATGTTTTTGGATGGTTACAGAGGGATGGAGAGAAAACAGACATGTACCGGAGAAACAGCAAGAAAAACACAACTATAAGAAGAGACAGAGGAGAAACAAAGAAGGACAAAACAAGAAAGCAAAGGCTTTGCAGACAATGACAGAGCAGCCTGGTCATGCTTGTTCAAACAGCACTGTGGAAATCAACGCCTGGCTCCACAGTGGGAAAGGCAGCAGCAGGGGCCTTATTACTGAGGAATGCGGTGCTGAGCCAGCAGCGCCACCAGGGAAGCCTGAAACGCCCCTGCGTGGTCAGCCTCCTGACCGAGGAGCCCAGGAGTTACCTGCAGGTCATCGTAGAGGCTGCCGCTGAGGTACATGTCCCGCAGGGGCATGTCGGGCAGCTTGGCGCGCAGGAAGCTGCGCAGCTCCGCGCAGATATCCACGGCCGCCTGCTTGGCCCGAGCCTGCTCGTCCGCTGGGATCGCCACCCGCCGCCGGTAGTACGCCAGCAGCTTCTCCTGCAGGGACAGCCGAAGGCGGGACTTCTTCAGCTCCACCTGACTCCTCTTGGCAGATGGCTTGGGCTTTGTGGGTCGAAAGAAGTCTGCAGGACAGAAGGAGAACTGTTGAGGTTGCAGCTGATTTCGCTGCGAAGCGTTGCGCAGAACAGAATCTGCAGCGCGGAACTGCGGCCTCCCAGGTCTCAAAAAGCTCTTGGCAGACATTTTGCAGGCTTTACACAGCTACCACTCCAAAGGGGCACGCTGAGGAACTTCAAAACATACTAGTAAGAGCATCAAAATGGATGAAAACAAGTTACTAGATTTGAAATTTAGCCAGACTAATATTGTGTACAAGGATGTAATTTTAATGGCTACAGTGGGCAATATGTCAGCTCAATTTAATGAAAAATTCAGTGCTGTTACCAGTTCAAAAGCTTTCAGTGTGATCCCAGATCAGTGAATAAAACGCTTTTGAACAACCAGCATGATGTCTTTGAGTTTTTACCATTGAAACAGATTATTACAAACTACCAGTGAAACCCAGTCCTGACTAGCATGTGAGATCAGAGAAGACTGTGCCACCTGGAAATGAAACAGTTGTTGGGAGTCTGATCAGCACAGTTATTAGGATGATGAGCTGACAGATCCTGAGGCCATCCCAGCTCAGGCCATCATAGCTCCAGTGATACCCCCCTGAAACCTTCACTGCAAAAAGATCAGAGAGCCCACTCAGAGGCACAATGCAACAACACAAGGTTTACATTGTATCTGCATTACTAAACAATATCTGACCTGCACAGATTCTCTGAGTCCCTTCTTTTCTGACTGGTTTCCCAAAGAAATAAATCAATGCTTCCCATCCATTTCAGATTTCTCTTAACATAGATGAAGAGTTTCAGAAACTAACAATGAGAATTAAAGGGGAATTACAGATCCAAGAGAACTTTGGAAGGGCTGTGATCCCTAAGGGGCGCAGGAGAAATCACCAAGTCACTGGCCCCATTAAAGCAATTGGGTGTTGCCAAGTTTTGTTTGATGATTTTTTTGATGATTTGGCCACACAGCACATGAGGAATGGCTGACCAAGCTGTACACAAAGCCATCTATCCTAGCCTCAGCAGCTGCTGTCTCTTGTCCCACTGGGTTCTTTTGGATAGATTTGAATTTTTGTGTAAAGGAAATAATGCACTAAACCATAGGGAAGTGGATTTCATTGCCTATTTATGAAAAAAAAATTATTTTTGCATACTGAATTTTAATTTACTTCTAATTGAAGAATTTAAGACACCATCATCAATGTTTTTATTACTCAGCCCATATGCTTGGGGACTCCAATCAAATGATCTAGACCCCATTTAACACAGCTGTCTAGTTTTTAATGTTTCCTCAACAGAAAACCTATTGCCATCCCAAAGATATCTTCCTTTAAAATAATTTGGAAATCAAATTAATAGCTTGATTCTAAATTTTAGTTTAAATCTTCAAGTATAAATCTCCTGATATGAGTGATTGGGGATAGAAAGTAAAACCACTGAGAACAAAGAACCACCCACACATAACAAAACATGGCTGGATTCTAAATTACTGATTATCCCATCCAGAAAGAAAACTACAGGACACTTCCTATAGACTATTGAAGAGAAACACAGTGATAAGCAGCACTAAACATGGAAACATCGATCCAGAAATTATTCGGAAAATGGTAGCAATAATACAGGAAATACTGTTGTAAACTGATAGTACATTCACAGCTCAAATACTCTCCCCCTAAAAAGATGCAAGCAAACTGGAATGGCCCAAAGAAAGGCAGCAGAGTGCTTGAAACGAATGGAATAGCTTTCTATCAGGAAAGATTAGATATTCAGATTGAAAGAGCAAAAATTGGGGAGAATAAAGCTTAACATCATGAAGTCATGAGAGGAAGAAAGAGTGCAAATAGATGATCATTACTGACTTGTTCCCAATGTCAGTTCTGATTCTTGAAGGTACCAGTACACCTGCTTAAAAGAAAAACATAAAAATCCTGGGCCAGACACGGTATTTCCTTCTTCTGCATTCCATTAAAGAAATGCAGGGTTTATAGGCCTGGATGACTCTGTGATGCAGGAGGATGACCATGCCTCTTACCAGTGTCTGCAGCTGATGGATCAGTGGGAAGGGTCTGCAGGGAGCGGCTGAGGCTGCTCTTCATGTCCTGGGTCAGCAGGCGTGAGGAGGAGCCCAGCCAGTTTGGCTCTTCCCAGCTTCTCTTTCCCGACTGGCTCAAGCGAGTGGGGCTGCTGGGAGCACTGATTGCCCGGTCGTACATCTAAACCAGAAGGGTTTGAGTCACCAAGGGGCCAACGCTGGCATTGTACCCAGGCCACTGCCAGCACCCTGCTGCCAGAGCCGTGCCCGGTGCTGGCCGTGGCACTCCCTCCCTCTCTCCCTCCCTCTCTCATCCCCTCGCTCACCCTCTTGACGGCCAGCGTGGCGATGCCCAGCATGGCGGCGCCGCCCACGCCCAGCACCAGCCGCGCGTTGGCCAGCACAAAGTCAATGGCGGTGCCGATGCCGTTGTCATCCTTCTTCCCTCTGCGCTGCCCAGCGCCTGCCATCTCACCTGCGAGGGACAGGAGTCACACAGTGGGACAAAATGACAGTTCACCCCCTCCTCCCACACCTCACACCCACTGCTGCCCCAGGTTTTACCACAGGAAGGGACCACCCAGCCCTGCACCCTCTCTAATGATGTTCCCTCAAATTGCTGCTTGTTCCCAGCAGTGCCAGGACAGTACAGACCAAGCAACGTCCAGTGCCCCAGGGAACACATCCAAATTTGAGGTGAGGTTTCTAATAATTGAATAGGTTTAATGAAAGAAAGCAAAATTTACTTCCACAGTATTTTGCAATAAAATCCTGCGTATTAAGCAAAACCTTCTAACTATTCTGGTATTTTTCTTATAATTTGTGCTTCCCAACCAAAGCACATCCAATTTATTTTGTAATTTCTAATGTAACAAGTGTGATTTTGCTTACAGACAAGGCAATACAGGGTTGGTCAACTGTCTGGCATAGAGTGGAATCTTCCCCAAGAAGTGACAGGCAGTCTCAGAGCTTCCATTCACAGATTAATTTCTGAACAGTGTCCAATCCCAGATACTTCAAAGATGCCCAAGAATCAGCAGCAGAGACCGCAACACATCATAAAAGGAACAGCTCCCTTGCCTTCATTTGATGTTTATTCCTGCCCTGGAGGCTGGTGAGTTTGACTCTCAGACAAATCATGTAAAACACTGAGATGAATATTTTCTTACATGTGTACTTTTGTGTCCTCAAATTGCCATTAAATGTGACCTTGAGATTTAAATTTAAAGAGTCTCTCAGGCCACCATGGCCTCAAGCTGTGCCAGTGATGGCTCAAGCTGGACAGCAGAACGAATTTCCTCACAGAATGGGTAATTAGACATTGGATTGGGCTGCCCAGCAAGGTGATGGAGTCACCATCCCTGGGGGTGTTTAACTTGGACGTGACAGGCAGTGCCTTTTAGTTACAAGGTGGATATCAGTCAAAGATAGTAGTCAATGATGTCAGAGGCCTATTCCAACTTCAATGATTCTGTGATCCTGTAAAACACACTTTACCATCACTGTAGCCATAGGGGGATCCCCAGTGAACCTACATGAAAACACCAAGAAACTCCTGCACTGTGACTTTAGGGCTGTTTTCTGAGTCAGTGTTGAAGGCTCCAAGGATCTGAGCCTGCCTGCCTGTCTGGGGTGGTTGAAAACTGCTCTTTGTTTTTTCTAAAGCCAAGCTAGCGGCAATGTTCCTGCCTGGATGCACTAAGAATTCATTCACTTGTCATCCCCAAGCAGAACAAACCCCACACTTTTGCAAAGCTCACTGTAACAGCAGCATGAAGAACACGGTTATATCATTGTAAATGACCTACCTGTGACCTAATGCATTTATGAAGAGAACAGGAGAGCCCTCCTGGTGTGCCTGTGGAAGCACCTTCAGGACTTCTTCAAGAAAGTGGTGGGTAGTGAGTGTTAATCATCTCTTCTGGTGGGCGAGGGGATTTTGGAAAGAAGAGGGAGGTACGTGGGACCGGTGGGAGCTACAGGGAATGGCTAAACCAGGCCCCCGAGCCTGCTCCGCAGGAAAGCCTGCCCCTTCTCCAGCTGCCTTTCCTTGTCCTCCAGCCGCTGCAGCCCCTGGTTCCGGCGGAACTCGCGGCGGATGGAGGCCAGGTAGAAATCCCGGTCGGTGTAGCGCAGGCCGCGGCCGCGGCGCAGCAGAGCCCGGTACAGAGTCAGCACCGCCTCCCGGGACCACGCGGCCATGGGGGACAGCTGTGCGGTGCGGGCGGGCGACCGGCAGAGGAGTGACCGAGGGCGGGATCCGGGTCAGCTTCTCCCTCCCCGAGGGACCCGCCGGCCGCCGCTCGGTGGCGGGCCCCGCTCGGTGCCGGGGCCGCCTGTCCAACGGCGCGGGGTAACGGCCGGTCCGGGGCGCGGGCGGGCGCGGGGGCCGCTGCAGCCCCGCGGGAGGAGCGTGGCCGCCCCGCTCTCACCGGGCTGCGCGCGGGGCCGCTCCGGGCCGCTCCCGGGGTCACCCGGTAGCGCCGCGCTTCCGCTTCCGGGCCGCGCCCCCGCGCCCGCCAATGGCAGCGCCGGCACCGCGGGCAGCGAGCCGCGCGGGCCTGAGGTGGCGGCGGCGCGGCGCTACCGCCCCCTGGCGGCCGGGAGGGAGGGGAGCGGCCCGCGCCCGGCCCACCCCAGCAGCCCGGGATGCTCCGGCCGGGAAGGGCCCCGGCAGCCCGGGCTTCCGCTGCCCGGGGCTCCGTGTGCCGTGTGGGGCTCCCGCCGCCCGGGGCTCCGTGTGCCATGTGGGGCTCCGTGTGCCGTGTGGGGCTCCGTGTGCCGTGTGGGGCTCCCGCCGTCTGGGGCTCCATGTGCCGTGTGGGGGGTCCGTGCGCCGTGTGGGGCTCCGTGTGCCGCAACATAGCGCGCTGGCCAGAGAGGCAGCGTCTGCTGTGCGCCACGGTCACGAAGCGCGGATTCCGTGAAGTTGGAGAAGAGCTCTGAGGGCAGGGAGTCCAGGCTCTGGCTGAACAACACCTTGTCAACCTCATCATGGCACCCAGTGCCACGTCCAGTCTTTCCTTAAACACCTCCGGGACGGTGACTCCACCAGCTCCCTAGCAGCCCATCCCTAATGTCTAATGGCCCTTTCTGCAAAGGAATTCCCCCTAATGTCCAACCTGACCCTTCCCTGGAAGAGAGCAGTCCATCAATGCTGCCTCTCAAGGTACTTCTGACTTCTGGGATGCTTTTTACAAACTAACTTATCAAATTCAAGCTGCTTTTCTTTATCTCCAAGGAACCCCCCGAGACCAGGGCTTGGTCTGGAAGCCTCAAGGCTCTAGGAGAAGGGCAGTAGCTGGCAGCCCCTCTGGGATCTGCCTAAGCTGATGGAAAGAGACTCTCAAAGCCAGAACTTTTTGCTCTACTGTCCAGGTGTAAATCCCACTTTTCCATTCTCACCTTCTCTACTGTGAAGCATCTCTGGGGCATATATATTTCTCCTTAGCCATCTCCTCCTCCCCAGGTCCTACCTAAATATAAAACATAATGTGCTGTGCCTCCCCTGGAAGGGAGGGTGAGAGAAGGAGCAAATGGTGTGTAACAGAGGAGAGCCACATCACTTCACACAATTCTCAGCGACACCAGATATGACAGTGATAGAACTAAACAGGAAGAAAAACAGAAGCTCTGGACTGGCTCACTCCGTGCCAATCTCCTCTTGTTCATTTCCTTTCTGAGATAAACAACCCCAATCATTTTGATCTCTCTGTGAGCGAATTTGCCATGCCCCTAATCAGCCCTTTCTGAGAAGGGCTTACTTGAACTGCAGACAGTATTCCCAGAGAGGCCGTGCTAGTAATTTACATAATAGCATTATCATATTTTCCATATTATTCCCTCCTTCTTCCTTCTGCATGCTAATATTTTGCATGTGCTTTTTTTTTTTTAACTTGCAGCTACTTTCATAGCCAGGGTTTGTGTGACATCCATATTATTTCTTGGATTGCTAGAGAACATCTGGAGCTTTGTAATTCTTATGTGCAATTTGTTTTCCCTCTTCTGACCTTGCACATACCCAGTTGATCCTTGGCAAATATGTGGTGTTCCCCATTTGCCACATTTGCATTTTACTGAGTCCTTTTTGATCTCCTCAAGAGTCAATAGCTTTGAGTCAACTTTTAAAAATGTTCGGTATATTGCTCATCTTTATTTCCAGATCACCAGTTCATATACTGGGCTATCCAAGACCTCGGAGGCAGCATTCACATTCCCTTCTCTTAACCTGCTGCCAGAATGAAAATTGATCTTTGACCCCTCCTCCCAGCTTCCTGCCTCCTGCTTGGGTTGTTAATCCTCAGAAATACTTCCCTTCTCACAAGCAGGCTCTGTCACCCCTGGGCAGGTGTGCTGATCAGCCCAGTCCCCAAAATTCTCAAGTCTGGATCAAAACTTGAGCAGCCATATGTGGCAAACCCCTGGTGTACTATTGATGGGATCTGCCAGGTCAGGCAGAGCAGTGATGGATTTCCCTGCTGCCCTCCTGCCACGGCAGCCAAGGAGTGCCACCTCCACAAGTGCCCGTCCCCAGCCCAGCCCCTTGGGTTGTGCCTCTTTTGGTGTTTCTCTCTGTTCTTTCCCCCAGGCTGGCTGCCAGCTCCCGGGCCCCTCGCCAGCAGCTGCGTGTGTGCATTGAGAGCTCCCCCACCCACCCTGTGCAGTGTGACCAAGTGCCCCAGCCCCTGTGGGATGTCACTCGCTGTGCCCGCTGCCCCACTGGGGCTGCCCACGCCCTCAACCTGCCCCTTCTCCCTTGCAAAGAGGAATAAGACTAAGGCATCCCCTCCTGTCCCTCGCCTCCTTGGGGGTCTCTGGAGCTGCCACTCCTCTGCTGGTCTTCTCATGCTTGCAGCCAGTCCTCCCACTCAGGCAGCCACTGCCACAGGCTTTGATGGCCACTAAAAACAGCAAATGGCTGCCCCTGAGCCCAGCTTGCAGCCTCTGTTCCTGGGAGCCAGGTGCCATGTCCAGGGCTTCCCACCACCTATTCTGCAAGGGCAGCACCATTCCCAACCAGGGAGACATCCCTGTGCTTCCTGTCACCAGCCAGTAAACCCTCCATGGGCAGCAGGGAGGTGAATGTGAGCCTCAGAGCTGCAAATGGCATCTTGGAGGGGCTGTGAAAGGATGGGAAGCAAACTCTGCTTGGAAGCAGAAGGCTGGTCTCTTAGAGGAGCCAGAGAGAAGTTCTAAAATATGAGGGGGAAGACGGATAGTGACCCACCAATGGTATCTGAGCTTGAACGTAACATCTTTAGTATCTTCTAGTAAATGGACCTTGTAGGAGGCCTTTTGGCAGTCTCAGCCCCGTTCAACAGCTCTCTTTAATTGCAGCTCTGTTTCTTTACTTTCCTTGAGCAGTTGCAAGGATTAATGGCATTTGAGATCCTGCTCTCCAGCTGTGACAAGCCAAGAGGGGCGGAGGCCCAAGGGTGGCACTTGTGGCTTCATTCCCTGAAGCCCCAGCAGCTTTGATGCTGAGTGCATGTGGGAAGACAGATGGTGAGGGAGGAGAGACCACTGGTACAAAGCCACCTTTCAAGGAGCATCTCTGATTTAGAGCTGAAACCCACATTGTAGTAGAGACAGTAAATATCTGATCTGGGAAGCCATGCTCAGGCTGTGTTTTTGACAGGGGGAAGAAGGGGAAGGTCCCAGCCTTGCTGCAGCTGTAGTGGGGCTTTTCAGACCCCCAGCCTTCCATCCCTGCAGTGCAGGGGGCTGCAAACACCATCAGCAGTGAGTGGTCTCCTGTGTGAAACAGAGCTGCTGTCCCCATGAGGGACTGCACTGACAGCCACTGAGGAGGCTCAGTTTTATTACCTAACACACTGAAATTGCTTTTGTAGTACTTTTACAATTGGTCTGTGCCCACCTTCACTCCCAGCACGACTCGTGTTTCTTCAAACAAATTTCTCCATGGCTGAGTTTGTTGGGAACTTTTCTCATTATTCCCTGACTGGTAAGATTCCATCCCCCGGCCTCCCCCTCCTCATTTTTCACTTTGCACCAGCTGCATGCTGCAGGAGGTTTAAAGAGCCATTCAGAGACCCTGCTTTTGTGAGTGCTGTTGTCCTTGCAGTCTTGCATCCCTACAGCAGCCCCTGTTTTCTGCAGGGGAAGTGTCAGCAGAAAGCAGAGGGCTTGCAGCTGGTGGTACCACCTGCCTGAGCTGAGCTGCACATGCTGACCTCAGGCTTTCTTGTGCTCCTTCACCTGCTGTGTGCTGGGATGAGGCACTCTCAGCGTGAACATGGGATTTTGGTTTGTGTACGGGTATCCTGGACTCCAGCATCAGGTATGGTTTGGTCCCATGTACATACAGACCACCTGAGAAGGGCATGGCTGCTCTATCTTTCTGCTTCTCTTCTTTTTCTAAGCAAAGGCACCAATTGCACACCTTGCCTAAGTAAGTCACAGGCCCTTAGATTTATTTTTGTTCCATTTATCTGGTTTTGGTTTTGCTGTGGTCTGACATTCACTTCTGGGTAACAGTTTGAGATAAAAGCTTTAAAAACACTGCGAAGCAAAAGGAAGTGGGTAGATGTTTTCTACATTCTTTTATTTTTGTGTGTATGCCTGGTTCTTAGTAAGTGTCTGAGGGGGGAAAAAAAATATATAACTGATGATTTGTTGCTCTCTCTTTGGAAAAAGTCCAGATTGTAGAACAGGGCTAAAATGCCAGGAAAGAGTTTGCTGCATAGAGGCAGGCTTATGTTATTTTATTTTATGCATTCCTTGGATAACATATTTTCTCTCATTTCAGATCCTGGAGAAGTCATTTTAGATCTTTATTCAATACAGCTTATTTGCTCTTCTTCTCAGTTTTCCTTATTTTTAGAAAGGTGAAGTGTGTTCCCAAATTAAATCGTTGCTGGGATGGACTTCAGCCAAGAGGATCCATTGTTCAAGCCATAAGGCATAGGAAACACAAGAGTAAAACAATGGAGTTTTATATTGTGTTTCATTTGGCAGGGTGAGGAGAGATATGGCCTTGAAAGATTTGTATTCTTACATAGCTGTAATATACTTTAAAAGACAGTAAGGACTATTTTCACTTCTCACTTTGCTTAAAAAAAATAAGCACACACAGAAATGCTGAAAATGTTGGGATTGCCAGATGCTCCTTAGTTCCAAGTAAAGGTTCATGTCTGGGGATCTCAGAGATGCTTACAGTAATGTCCCAAACATTAGCTGAAGAGGGCTGATCCTTTTCCTTTTTGCTGATATGCTTGTCCCTGCCGCAGCTTCAAAGGCAGAGCTTGCAGCAGCCTGGCCCCAAGCCAGGCTCCTCAACCAAGCATCCATGGGTTATATTCCTTATGTCAGCTTCTCACTCCAGCGATCCGGAGCCCCTCCTCTAGATGGGACAGTTTTGCAGTGACAGAGCGAAGCCCTGCAAAGCTCACGGCCCAGTGAAGGTTTGCCTTCAGCATGCCCAGGAGCCTCAGGAACACACAGCACTGCCAGGAAGCAGAACGTGCCTCCCCTCTGCCATGGCCGTGGCCAAATCCTGTCCGTGGCAGTGCTCTGGAAAGCAGGGCAGCCAGTGCCTGCAGCTGTGAGCATGAAGCCATTTGCTGGTGACGCTCTCTGGGGCTGGGGTGACTCTCCCTGGCTGCTCCACGGGCTGCCTGCCAGCCAGCTGAGACCTCACCGCTTCCCCAGCTGAGCCGCTAAAGCAGCGAGATTTAGAAGCATAATATAAAATTGGATTAATACTTGAAAATTAACTGTCCCTGCTAAGCAGCACATTAAAACGTGTCCTCACACAGGGAAAAAACGTATCCCAGCAACAAAAACAAACAGCTGGCAAAATGGGGTCTGGTATCCCCCTTCCAGCTTTCTGAAAGGTGTCTTAAGTTTATAATGAAGTCACTTTGTTTCCAAGCACCCTGGTGTTTGGAAACAGCATGTCTATCCCTTTATCAGCTCACCTGATAGGCATCAATTAGGAATCAGCTGGAGCCAACCCCTGCATGAGAGGGTCCCTCCCAGCCTCCCCACCGAGCAGTGTTGCACAATGCCCAGGATGAGCACCAGACATCCATGACAAAGAGCAAGAGCTTGGGAGAAACCACTGACTTCCAGGCAGGTCACCCAGAGCTGCTCCAGGATCCATCAGCCCATCTAACACCTGCTGGGTTACTGAAATCCTGCAAAACACGCAGGATTGCTTGGCATCAGATGGCTTGCAGGCTCCTGATTCCATATGGTGCTTAAGGCTCTGTATCCATACGCAGGATGCACGCTGCATTGGTGTGTTGAGGGACCCTCTGACACGGTAAATGGGGTTGTGGTGGGGCCACGTGCTCCCCACTGCTCCTGCAAAGGAATGTCTCCACCCCAGACTGGTTTGTCCAAGAGTCAACCCCTCTTGCTCACAGAGGCACTTGAAGCTCCTGCAGCAGAAGCTCATGCTTTCCAGGAAAAAAGGTCTTTTAAAATCTTACAAGAAACAAAAAAGAAATGTCATTTATGTTACTTTTTAAAATAATATGTGTCAGAAAGGATTTTGTGTTAGAGGCAAGAAAAATAACATGGGAGAACCTTTGACCTAGTCAAAGTAATTTTTTAAACTGTCTCACTAAGTTGCCATCGGTCTGTGCTTACAGGCTTATACTTCCCCTCTTGAAAAATTGAAATTTCAAGCATGCTGGTCATCAACTATTTTTAGATTATCCCCTGTTCAGGCACAAAAATACAGTAATCACTAAGAATGCTAAAAATTCTATGTAGAAAATTTTAATTGCTAATTTTTAATGGCAGGTTTCTTTCACGCCCTTTGTTCCAGAGAGGGAAGCAGCAGAATTGCATTCAGCAATGCACAACACAAGCCTCTAGTTTGATGAGACCCTTCCACAAAAGGAGAATTGAGAACATTAGACTGGTATGGATGAATGAAAGACGAGGGAATTCACTGGAGCGAATAATCATGAGGAAAATAATCTATAATGCTTACAGTCACTATCTCTAAATGTAATCAGGAATGAACCTGAAGCATAAGACACTTTAAAAGGTAAAAAATTAAATAGCTGTAGGTGGCACATGAGCTTTCAAAAGGCCCTTGCCAAAAGCACTGCAGAGGCCAGATGGTTAGGAGGATTCAGAGCAGGACCAGCTTTGGTACCAAGTAATGGGAACAGCCAAAACTACAGCAGACAGGTTTAAAAATAAACCAAAACAAGGAGGTCATGTTCTCTCATGCACCATGCCAAAAGTCAGCCACCAGAGAGGCATTTCTGCACTGGGAGGTTTAATTTGGGGCTCTGGGGCTTCCAGGGCTTTACTTGGAAAAATGGATGCATCCAAAGGAGCAAAGATGGTGTCAAGGGACCATTTTATGAGATGGTTCCCACGTCCACCAGCTCTTCTGAGAGCCACGAGCAGCCATTGTTTCCCACTCATGTGCCTTTACATGTTCACACTCACCTAACATGCAGATTAGCTCTGACAGGGGCCAACAAAATCAGGAATCAGTCCCCACACCAGCCAGATCCTCTTCCATCTCCCTTTTTGGGAACAGTGTTCTGCCAAGATAGGAAGCTCCCTCACCCCATTTTCCAAGCAGCCCCCTTGGCCAGGCAGTCAGAAATAAAAGTTGTCACACACATCTTGGTTTCTTTTCATACTTTGTAAATTTTTTTTAATTTTTTATTATTATCTCCTCCTTTTAAGCATCCCTTTAAGGGTGAAATGAAATCCAACCATTTACAGAGAAAATGATTTCAGAATGTACATTTGATTTATCCTTACAAAAAGTTCATTATTACTTGCTGTTTATAAATTACAGAGTTGAAAGGAGCTTTGCAGATGCTCTTATTTTTTTCTTTTCTTTTTAGTTTTTGGCAAGTCCACGCATTCTTTTTCCAAAGCAGGGTGTCCTGGAGCCCCTCCAGGAGCAACACCAGCAGTAGGTCCAGATGGACCCCAGGCTCAGAAGTGCTGCTGGACCACCTCCAGGATGATACTGCATCATCATCCGCACAGGCAGGAAAAAACAGCTGTTTGAATTCTTGGAGTATTTCAGATCCCTTCTTAATCCATTACCTGTAGTGCCCAAAGCTTTGAAACATCAGTGTATTGCATTAGAAACAGTTCTTCTTTCTCAATGCTGGATCTGAGCCCCTCCTGCCACTCCCTTACCCTCCTGCTCCCCTTCCCTTCCCGTAACAGGAGTTTGTCCAATGTCTCAGAAATCAGGGGATTAGGGTGGGTAGGGAGAACACAATGATGGAGGGATACAGGATCCATTCTCCCACTCACTTCCCTCCTTTCTCACCAAGGTTAGAGGTCAGTGAAGCCAGGACGAGCCGTCCCTTCCCTCTCCACCACCAGTGTTCACCCATGGAACCAGGAGTGACCCTGGACAGCATCTTCACAGTGCAGAGGCATAGCAGCCGCAGAGATTGCCAGCAGGAGCTGGGACACAGGGACACAGCCCCAGGGACACTGAGGAGGGGAAGAGACACCCTCCCACAAGGAAACAGCAAGGCAGGCAGAGGGGAATGAACACCCAATTCTGCTCTGACACTCTCCCTCCGTGCCAGCTGGGTTTCCTTGTTCACCTGTCACAGAGACACAGAGTAGGTTGGCCTGGGCAGCACAAGCACAACACCTCAGCAGGACACAGGGATCAGAGAAAGCAACAGCAAGAGTGTTTTTGAGCATGTCATCCTCCATACCAACCACAGGCACAAAGTCACCATGTCTTTTCTGTCACTTGGGTGTGGCATTACCCCCAGATGGGCAAATGGGTCTAACCTGCCCTACTCCCTCTGCTTCAGCAAGCTCAGCAGCTGCAGGTGCACCAAAGCCCACGTCCTTCCTTTCCCTTGGGGCAAAAGAGGAAGAGGCACTCTCCAGTCCAAAGCCATGCATAGGCACACAGTCTCTTCCTAGGTGGGAAGCACCAAGACAGACAGAAAGAAGTGCAAGGCTTGAGTGTGCCACACACTGCTTCACCTATTTCCTGGCCCCACTGTTTACCAATTTGAAGGTAAAAAAGGCTTTGGGAATGAAAAAGCACAAGGCTGAAGAGGGCTGCAGGAAAAGGCTGGTGATGTATTCCCTCCATCCACTGGACAGTTTGGTCCAAGAGAGACAGCAGGATTCACTGCCCACTGCCCCCATGGGCTGCAACGACCCACAGACATCAGGCTCTGGTAGTCTGAGCCCAGCTCCACCTCAGTGCCAGGACAAGGTTCTTGGTCTTTCCCTTCTCAAATCTCAGAACCTGCTTCAGATAAAATGAAGGAGCTTCAGTGCTCACTCAGAGTCCAGCACTGGGAAACAAGGATCTGACACAAACCTGCCCCCTGCTTTGCCTCTCACTACCTCACACACACACTTACTTTTGACTTCCCTCTTGTGGCAGCTGTCTGGAGGGGTGGCTGTCCCACCTGGAGCTGGCTGCAGAGGTCCCAGCAGGCAGCACAGGCAAGGCCGAGCAGAGGGCAAGCCACCACCTTGGAAAACCACTGTGTGAAAGCCAGCTTAGTAGTGTCTGTTCCCTCCAGGGACAGGAAGGAAGATTTTTAATGACAAGCACTCTAGCTCCCTAAGGATAATAAACACAGAGTTAGCCAGACAAATTAGACAAACATTGACTGGTTTGGCCTTAAATCAAAAAATGCTTAAACAATTCTTGAGAAAGAGAAACAATAAAGAATGCATTTCATCTCTAAAGCCCCTTCCTCCCACTACAACAGAAGTCTGGTTTCAATTTAATTTCCTAAGAATAAGGAAGTGAGTAAGTCCAGGAGACAGGCAGGGCAGGAGTTCTGCTCAAGAGCCCCAGCATTCCTTTTCCAGCAATACCTTCTTCTCCAGCCCAAGGGAGCAGAAGGGAGAGATAAATCAGAGAGAGAAGAGGAGAATGATGGAGCAAATAATGGAGGAGGGAAAGCAACAGGCTGTAATTCAGGAATGGGAGAAGCAGATACTGCAGCTGTGGGCTTACTAAACTCCCAAGAGACAAAGGCCACACCTCAACACTGAAAACATGACTGCTGTGCACTAAAAATCCCCAAGGATGTCCATGCATGGGAAGGGATATCAGAGGAAAGGCTGCTCCCACTGTGGGAGATAAGGAGGTGCAGCCCCAGCACACGTGAACTTCAGCTCCTGCTCAAGTGGGGCTCTGGTGCTGCCAAAGCACCCACGCAGAGCCTGGCTTGTCTTTCTCCTCTGTCTCCAGCAAAGCCTGGCAATGACCTTGTGTTATCATCACTGAGACAAAGCAAAGCCAAAAGGTCCAAGAGCAGACCTCAGGCTCCCTCCTCAGAGTAAAAATGAGAAATGGCTTCTTCCTTCCATACTGTGCTGCTGCTGAATTGCACAACCCAACACACCTGCTCTCCTCCAGCTGTCCCTGGGGAAAGCCTCTTCTCCCTGTGCTACATCCTCAGTGCTGTGGCTTTCATCCTGCTCAATATAGGCTCCTCCTTTCTCAGCTGGGACCCCACTTCTCTACCATCTCTCTATACCTAAGACCTCCACACAGTTGCTCAGCACCAGAACCCCATCACTGTGTCAGGAGTTCCTCCTGCTACATCAATCAGTCTGGACTTAAAGCCACAACTTCCCTTTGGGGGAAAAGCATTCTCCTAGCAAAGTTTGTCTCTCTACCCAGTTCCCAAAGGGGCTTCTCTGCCTGTGGGGAAGGCACAACAGAACTGAGAACAGTGATTTTAAAGAGACCAAAAATGGAACAAAAAAGAGGTTCCTTCAGTTCTCCTAAGGAAGCATTACGGCACACAACATGAGGAAGGAGCTAAGGTGAACTGCATCTCCATTTGATCAGAAAAAGACATTCATCTTCTTTTTATTGCAGTCTCTGCCTTATTAGGCAAGTAAGTTGGCTTTGTTGACAATTTTCTCTTCTCTAGAGAGGGAACTAGGAAGGGAAAAAAGAGAGAGACATAGGTAGGAATGAAGCACAAGAGTGGCACATGCTGGGCAACACAGGACCATGGAACCCTGATGGAGTTAAGGGCAATGAAAACCCTCCTGCTTTAGAACAGCTGGCCAGAAGGGCCACACTTCTTTGTGCCAACGCCTTCCTCTTTATCCTGCTCGGAACATGAGTCAGTCTTTCCACTGGAAGGCTAAGAGAGCAAGTTCATTATGATTTTCACCCTCTGCCCACTACGACCCAGGCTCTGGGCACCCTGTCAAGCCATCTGCTAAGGAAGGGTGGTGGTAAGGGTGGAGACAAGAATCTGCCTCCTCAGTGAGCTCAACAACCCAATACAACAGCAGGCAAGGTCTTCACTGCCCATGCCTGAGCAGACACCAGCCCAACCAGCTGCAACTAGCACACTCCTGAGCCCCTTCTCCTCTCCATGGTCTTGTCTGCATGGCCCAGGCTGCAGATGTGGGCTGCACACACTCTCGATTGCACCGTGGTCCCCAAACAGCCTCTTGGCCCCAGGAAGAATTGGCCCTGGCTTGTTTCTTCAAGAGCCCCCTCACACCCTAAGGGCAGACAGATGGACCCCGTGCCTTGACAGGCTTTGTTTGTGCACAACAATCAGAATTTTGCCCTTCCTCTACTCCCTTTTATTACTCTGTGGTAAGAAGGAGTAACCAGCATGTGTAAGCAGCAGCCCTGCAAGAGGCATAGCCTGTGGGGCTCTAGAGCCCCAGAGAGTCGTGCAACAGTCCCACAATTGGCTATGCAGAGCCAATGCTATCCCTGGTCCTCTTCTATGAATTGCCCAAGAAATCAGCCATGCCAACACTGAGATCACAGTTTCTGGATCCCACCATTTTCTGCAAGCACACACAGCCAAGCCCCACTATGTCCTCCTCCCCCCCAGTACTGGTAATAAACACCCAGGTGCACACCAAACCCATGCATGTGAGCACTCATGCACACAGGCAACCATGCACTTGCAAACGTCCACTCCCACCATCTGACTGAGTCCCCCACAGCTTATCCCAGCCCCAACAGAAGCCTGTACTGCAGGGAAGACACTCTGGCTTCTGTAGGACAAGTCCATGCAGTGTTGTCGGGGCAGGGGGAAAAATGAGCAGAAAAAACCCTCAAACCCAGCTTTCTCCTCTGCTTCCTAGCTATCTGCTCCAGGATTGGTAGAGTACTGGGACAAGATCCAGCCCAGGACAGAATGTATTAAGCCTGTGCAAGGGGCTGCATCTTGAGAAGGACACCTTGGAAGCAAAGGACTTCCCTTCTCCAAAATACCCTTTGAATATAGCAGTATTTAAAAAAAAAAAAAAAAAGCATACTGAGATGCTTTTGCACATTCACTCATCCAAAAAATGCCAGTGACACACATCTGCACACGCAACCACTCACAAGAGTTTGTGCCTGCTGACTCACACGCTCAATAAACAGCCCAGGCTTGCATCTATGCTTGCTCCAATCCACAAAGGATGAGGGTGGATGGGAACAGCTGCCCTGTCTCCCCATGGGATCCTCTCAGCCTCCCCCAGAGGAAAATCTGCCAGCTGGCTGCAGAGATTCTCTCCAGCCAGCAGGAGAGGCTCAGAAGATGCAAGGAAGTCTTTATGCTACTACAGAGCGGGTTCTCAACATCTCTCTTCCTCCTGTCCAGGTCTCCCTTCATGTGACTGAGGAATTTGGGTTCCCAGGCATCACCCTGGGATGAAGGGAAGAAGAACAGGAAGTGAGGGAGGGCAGAGAGCCCACGTAAACAGCACACCCTGCCCATAAACAAAGGAAACAAAAGAAGGAACAGACGAAAACACCCGACTCTTTCCCTTTGTTGTGAAGTTCTGATTTCCCACCCAGTGGCCTCACCCAGCACCCTCCACCTTTCGGTAGGGGTTCTCCAACAAGTAGCGGAACCGCTGGTAGTTCTTGAGCAGGTACTTGGGAGCATACATCTGCTCCTTGGGGTCAGCAGGGGGATACTCCTGCATTGTACCATCAAACCAGCCACCAGTCCGGATCAGCTCCCGGATATAATTGAGGTCTCGTTTATCCTCGTAGTCACCCCAGCGGGGAAAGTCCCCGTTCTGGGCTGACACCAGTTTGAAGTAGATCCCCTCTGGGGTGAAACACCAGGAGCAATGCCAGCCAGCAAAGTGGAGGGGGCTGCCCAGCGACCACTGCACCAGGATGTGTCCCGTGCTGTTCTCGTACTGCCGAAACCCAGGCATGGTGTAGTAGTCACGGCGTCGCAAACGTATCCCGTCGGTAGCATAGACAGCCTGGAGCATGCCCATGGTGCAGCCCGAGACCACCTCCAAGGTGCCCGGTTGCTTCCAGAAGAAGCCGTAGAGTGACTTGCGCATGTGAAAGGCGAAGGGCTCCGTCCAGCCGTCGTAGAGCTTGAGGAAGAGCACGCCATCGCGGGCCGGGATCTCATCAGCATCATCGATGATGAAGACGTCGTCCGGGCGCAGGTTGCGGAGGCGGGAGATGCCGTCCCGGGTGAGGAAGGTACGCAGGTAATCGTCAGCAATCCAGCCGTCCTGGCGGCCACCGGGCGGGAAGTGGTCCAGGAAAACGTAGAGCACCTTGTGGCGGATGTAGTCAAAGGAGCCGTTGAGGAGCATCTCGCGGAACTTGAGGGGCCGCGGCTCTCCGTAGGCCGTGAAGTTGGACTCGCACACCACGAAAGCATCCACCACATCTCCCAGCTCATGGAAGCGGACATCTAGCAGGTCGAACTCGTGGTTGACGTTGATGGCATTGATCACCCGCCGGGGGATCTCCCGCGGCACGAGGCGGTCCTTGGTGGGCAGGTTGGAATACTGGACCACGGTGGGGACGCCACAGCTGGGGCCGTGCCAGCCCGGCAGACACACACATTCCACCCACTTGCGCCGCTTGGCTCCGCCGGCGCTCAGCGGCTTCCGAGCCGGCCGCCCCGAGGCCGCGCCATCCGCTCGCTCCTCCTGCCGGCCGCCCGCGGGTGGCTTCTCCAACACCTTGGTGCCTGGTTTAAAGCAAATGCCACCGGCTTTGGTACGGACAAAGTATTCCGTTGAATCTTCTGGCAGCACGAACTCAACCTTGTGCAGCTCTTCACTGGCTCTGCTGGGAGACAGGGGCTGGAGCAAGGGGGAGTGGGAGTACAGGGGTGTGCGGAGGAACTCTGCACCCCCTGGCTCAGGGCTGACCTGAGGTGTGACGGGGGCATTGTTCCAGAAGAAGCTGGAGACGAGGTTGGGACTAAGTGAAGCCAGCTCCCTGGGGAAGGTGACATAGGAAAGGGCCTTGAGGAAGTGCAAGAAGGAGATGAGGCAGAGACCAGCCATGCAGAGAGTCAGAAAGAGTTTATGGCGTCTCATCTTCATCCTGTGGAAGAGCCACGAAAAGGAAAGTCACATTCAATAGTTACTGAGGTGCAGAAAGTTTACCACTGTTAGAAAAACAGGTTGGGGAAGGGAGAAATGCTGGTCCAAATTCAGCATGCATCTTTAGAGACTTGACTCCAGGAATTACACCCTCACCCCCTGCCATCTTCACATTGCACCTTTTGCTTCAGCTGGGCTACACCAAGCTGAACCTTTGCTAGATTAGTCTCATAAATCCGCAGAGACAAGAAAGGCACTGGCAATGGGTTAGAAAGACAGGAAATCCAGAATAACAGGAATTCATGATCTAGTGAACTCACCACGCATGGAAGATTTGCCCCTACTCACTGATGGAAATTAAATTAATGTAAACCTCCTCAGAGGTGCATCACCAGGGGATTGGGAGAAACTGAAAAGCCCAGGAAGGGTGAGAGAGTTGGGGGGACATGGTTGAAACATGACCAGTGCAAGAGATGCAGTTTTAAAAGACCGAGATCATTAGTCAGACTGCCAGAGGCAGCCTACGCTCCCCAGATCTTTACAATGTTTGTACAACACACACCCTAAAAAACCACCCTTGTTCTCAGGAAATACTACCCAAGTTCACATGGAGGACAGGAAAACAAAAATAAAATTAAGATCCTGTCACATTTACTCTTCTCCCACCTGTGATTCTCAAGTCCACTGTATCTCCATATGTTTCATTTTGCTTTTCACTTTCTGTGGACCAGATGCTGAGGTTTTTCTACATCTGGATCAAGGTGACAAAAATAAATGCCTAGCTGTCTCTGCCAGTAATACTGTGCCATCATGATGGATCCACGTCAGGCCAGGAAGAAGCCAGCGGTGCAGAGCCCTTCCCTCCAAACAACATGAAGCATTGCCTTCATTCTTCCCTCCACCACCTCCCCTCCTCCAGCCCAGGCAGGGAACATAGAGCTGCTGTCAGGCAGAGAAGTGATTGAAGACTACAATTCAGAAAAAGGACTAAAAAAGCAGAGGCTGTCCTGGAGCATGACACCCTTCCTGCAGTGACAAAGAGGCAGAGATCCCCACACATGTGACACGTACCACCTCACCCCCTCCACATGCTCCATTCTGGTGCTTCTCTCCTTGGTGCAGTCTCCCTTCCACGGCCAAAGTTCCTGAGAGGCTCAGGATCTTTTATAAAGGTTCCACCTGGCACACAGTGGTGCCAGCAACACCTTCACTGGAGGCAGTCCCTGCTCCTGCAGGTCACGGGGCAGCTGCCCCACACATGGGCAGGTGTGGGGGCACAAGGAAGAAGAACCCAACCAGCTCCTGCCACTTCAGAGGGTATTAGGTAAAATACAGCAAAGTGTGTTACTGAGTAACTTGAGGAGACTCTAATACTGAAGTGAAAAGCCATAAAGCATTTAGACAGATGGCAACTGCCCAAAGAAAAATGTATCTGGCTTTCCACAGATGGCTCTGACACAGACTTTGGTAGAGGGGCTGTCCACAGTTGTACCTTACAGCTCAGCAAAGTGTTTCTGTTCACTTGGCAGTCACATTTTTAGTGGAAGTCACCATCCACTGCCATGGTCCCCAGTGCTTAGGTGGCAGGGCAAGGAGTCCCAGATTAAGCTCTGACTGAAGGACTGCAAGGACTGCAAGCCTGAAGCTGGTGGAAAAGTTACACCATGGCCTTGGAGGGGAAAAAATTGAAAGAAAAATAAACAAGGAAAAAGGAAAGAGAACTTGATTCTATTGGTTAATGTTTAGTAGGGGTTTTGATATACTTTGCCACAACACAAGTCAGCAGCAGGGCAGGGTGCTGGCTCTGGACATCACCTTTGTAGTGGCCCGGCCATTAAGGGGTTGGATATTTTTGTTAAAAGCCATAAAAGATAATCTTGGGGCTTGCTGTCAAGCTTTCTTCATGTAGGCAAAACAAGGGGCTGCAGAACACACCATGAGCATCTCTTTCTATCCATGATTGATTTTTTCCTTGAGACTCTGTTAATGTCTTGCAGAAGCAGCAAGATCACTTGTAAAATAGAGGAATATTCAGTGCCTTTTCCTTATGCATCACCCGTTTTCAGTCTGTCTTGAAGTGTGGGGAAGAGAGGGGCACAAGGAAGCCAAACTCCCACTAAATTAGCAGTAACTGGGTGTATGAAATATTAATCCAAATATTACCTGGTGGGACGTGCCTGGCCTCGTCTGACCCTTGCTGCTGGGCCAAAGGCGGCAGCTGTGGTGTTTCACCCCAGAGATACCTTTGGCCGGCTGGGTGCTGCAGCTGGGCACTTGGAACAAATCCAGGCATAGTGGAAACTCAGTTTACCTCTGGTGGAAAAGGTTCAGGTGACGGTGAAGAGAAAAAGGAGAGGATTCTGCTGTAGAGTTTTAATCCAGAGTTTTATTCCAGGATGACAGACCTCTGAATCTTGTAACAGCTCCCAACAGAATCCCAACTGCATGGTCTTGTGTCCTTTTAAGCCCGGGGACAGGGGGAGGGGAAGGGACAGGTGAGGCACCAACCAGGTGGGAGGAGGGGAAGGCTCAAGGGATAAGACACTTGGACAGGCCAATGAGCCCGGACCTGAGGGGCATCTTTTGAACTTCTGCCAACCACACCACAACCCTGCTGGAATGTTAAGATTTATGGACAGCTCTCAGCAGGAGGGCAAAGGGGGAGGGGAAAGGAGAGATTGGCACACCTGGGGGTTGGGATAGGTGAAACAGGAAATGGCATCACACTGCAACGTGGGTGTCAGTAGAAAGCGTCCCTAACTGGTAAATGAGTACAACTTTCTCTTGCCAGGTGTCCTGTGACTTCTCCAAGGCATTACTTCCAGACATCAGGCTGCTCTCTCAGACACTGAAACCAGGGCAAGATGAACAGCTGGCCTGCTCCAACACAGCAATCCCAATGACTGCCAGGTAATGCTCATTTTGCTCCAGTTCCTACAGGACACACAAATGCAGGGCAGCCAGCTTCCCCTGGGCCAGCCCAGGGCTGAAGGCAAGTGCTGAAAAAATCACACAAGGCACATCACCTTCTCAGATGGCTGTGATGATGCTCTGCATGCCACAGTAAATTCCCAGACAAAAAGCCATAACTCTTGACATTCAACAAACTGCTCTGCTTTCTGAGATGTAGCACGCCGTGTCAACATAGCAGGACGCATGGCTTTAGGAAGCAAAGCAGATTTTCCTCCCTTGCCATTAGCATACATCAGTATCTGTCAGGCTCAGCATGTGGCTCTGCAGCCCTTCAGCCACGGGCACAAGGGGCTCTGGGCAGGGCTGCCTGGGCTCCTGTGCCAGGCTGGGGTGCACAGCCCTCCCTGGCTGCTCTGCCAGGCCAGCTGGCCCTGCAGTACCCTCTGCTGTTCCTGCTGACACTGCCCAGCAGGCAATTTTCACTGCTCAGTTGGTTTTGTTAGGGAGTGGGAACACAAACTCATTTCCCTCATTTCCTAACCCCTCCTGGAAGAGGGGAGGGAAGCAAAGAAGCAAGGTGTGTCCTTTTCAAAATCTCTTCCCTGGGAACCACCTTCATTCTCACATGCCAGGGATTCTTCTGCCAGGGAGTGGAGAACACTCATGCACCCTTGGGTGAGCCAAGACTAAATACCATCAATCATCTATCCCTTCCCATATCCTCTGATCAGCCCTGCAGTGAAAGGCATGTCTGGTAGCAGCTAGTTGGAGACAAAGGCCAGCAAGGGAGGATTCCCCACCCTCCCCATCCAAAATATTTACATGCGGTGGAAATGAGAAAGGAGGTATCAGTCAGGGAGATATCTCAGTGTGTCACAGAAGAGCCCAGCTGCTCCAACACAAAGCAACCATCAGTGACCAGGAACACAGAAAACAGCAAGAAGAGGTATTTCCCTTCTGACAATTTTGACTGAGGAAGGGGGGAAAAGTCTACTTGATCTCTGGGAGAGTGATCAAGTTGCTGTCAGCAGCAAGAAAAGCTTTGATGTTTGAGTAGAAGAAAAAGCCTGAAGTAGTATGGACAGTCAGCTCCATTAAGACAAAGCTCTTTAGGGAGTGCACAGTTATAGACTGCTTCAGCAACACACAGTCCTGGAGAGACAAGCTGAAAGCTTCTTTTTGTTGGGGTTTGATGTTTCCTTGCTTGAAGTTCTTTCTCTACCATGCAGGGGAAGTGCTTTCAAGAAAGGAAAAAAGCCAGAAGTGTTATGCACATGAGTTATCCCCAGGCACCTGTTGCCATTTCAGTGACCAGTTGATTTATACCATCCTGAAAGAACATACTTATTTTTCAAGAATCCAGAGAGAAAGATATGCACCAATAAAAGCTGGCAGTTCACCAGCCCCAATGTTCTCTTCTGGAGAACACTGGCAAGAGGCCACACAACAGGCTGCTGGATACAGGCTTGTTACCCCATCTTGTTAGGGCATGGGACTCGAGACTCCTTAGACCTCTCCCATGGTTACAGGGAAAATGAAGCTGTGGAGAACAAGTCAGAGCAGAAGCTTCTGGTTTTCCCCTGATACCATAATGCTCATCTCCTCTGCCTAAAGTTATCCCATAACACCCATGCAGTAACATATTTGCAGATCACTCAGACACTTCAACACAAAGCAGCAATTCAAATTAGAATCACTTTCACATGGCAGATTAGAAACCCAGTATGACTTCCACCCCCCACTCCACACAGAGGGCCCAACTCTCTCTGCTCCAGCTAGAGACAAATGGAACAGGCTCCACATTTCTGGAGTACTAGGTCTACCTGCCATCCTCAAGCACAGGAACCAAGCAAGCATCGTCAGAGCCAGAGTACCTCTAAACACTCTAAAAATCTCAAGTTACTTTTGTCCTGCAAACATCCACAGAAGGAGAAAGCATAAAACTTAGTATTTGTCAACAACTCACACGAGTTCAGGCACAGCAGGACTGCACTTTGCTTAAGGGTAGGAAAAGAAGATTATCCTACATTGCAGGAAAATCTGAGAGAAGCAGGATGTACCAGAAGTTAGCTAGGGCTCAGCATCTCTCACATGAAGGATGCCACGGTGCTTTCAGGGACTGCAAGCTACAAGGACATCAGCAAGAAGCTCTGGCAGCCACAGCACAAGGTGGTTTCAATGTAAGCAGGTCCGTATCAGCTTCCCTGCAAGTTCCAAGGACAGAATAAAACATTCTTCTGTGTCCTTCATCAAGAGCTGCTGCCCACAGCACAAATGCAAAACAGCAATACCTCACACTCTGCGTTTCTTTGCAGCCCCAAGGCAACTGACCACAAGGTGCCACTGACTTGGTGCCAGCCCAAACAGCTGGATGGAGCCATCCAGCAGGGGCACTCCCCAAGCAAGGTCAGGCTGAGGGACAGCAAGGCTCTGTCCTAAGCACCTTCCCTCCATTTCTGCAGACAGGTAAGAAGAGTGGTAAGGTAAGCACTCAAAAGTATGCCACCCTGACTGTCATTTGTCCCCTGGAGCTGTCATCACCCACTACCAATAGGTCTTATCAAGTCAAAAAGAAAACCAGATTGAGGAAAAAAGATAGCTAAAGGGTGAATCTACGCAAAACTAAGGTTTGAGGTTGGCCAGGGAAGGGTGACAGCACAGCACAAAGAAAGGCATTGCCTTCCCCTTCCCAGGGAGGACAGGTACATGATGTACATGTCAACCACAAGCCTTCAAACTATGTGAGAGACCTTGCTAAGTCTCAACGCACCTGCAGCATGCACAGTCAAAAAACAAACAAAGTATCTCTTTAATGCATTCCTCTAGGAGACTCAAGTGCTCCACACCAGCAGCTGCTATCTGCTGCACACAGAAACTAAGATGGATACAACACAAAGCCTCCAGCTTTTCATGTGCTGTATCTGCTCACCTCCTTACCTCTGCAAGCACAGTATGTTCAGAATCCACACTTCCCATGGACCTTCAACTGTTCTCTCAAGTGTCTTGTCCTGCCTTTCAGTGGACTAAGCCTTGGTTATTTCAGATGCTACACCTCCAGTTGCAACAAGACAGCTTCACACTGTGGGACAAAGCAGCTCTTAACCCTCCACACAGAACACATAGGACCTGGAGATAAAGTAGTCTTTGTTGACAGGATTTTGTCTCAAGACTGATCTTCCAGAAGTCAGCAGAACAGACCAACATCTGAACACCTTCAGAGTCCATTATAAAACCCTCCACTCAAACAGACTGTTCTTACTGTAGCTACCATATTACTGATAGCAGCATAATTATCTAATTCTCCAACCCTCAATTTAAAATTTAAAATTTAAAAAAGACTAGAAAACTCTAGTGAAATCCAGTAATGGCCTACAAGACACCAATTTAATTTTATCCAAGAAGTACTTGGACGTCACAAGAGTGCAGTACTGCATGCTAAAGGAAACTAAGCTGGATTTCCAACTCCACTGGAATCAATCAAATATTCTTCTCAGCATCCTTCAGATATGCTGGGCTCCCTTTTAGCTAATCTTCTCTCTCCAGCTAAATCCAGTCTCACCATAGGAATTTCCACTGCTTCAGAGATGCTTCTGCACACCCTAATCCTTCAGAGGTTCTCAGAAGCTGCACCTTCAATTTCCTAGCATCACTAGCCTGAGTGCTCTTCTGCTCTAGGAGAAGCGGCACCTCTCTCCCTCACTTCTGCCTGGAAGTGCCTGATATCCTGGAAGAACCCTTCCCCAGCCCTGCTTATTGCCTCCTCAAAACATCTGCTTCCATGAGGTCTGCTGGGATGGCCCTGGAGCTCATGCCACCACCTGGCTCCCAGGCTGGGCCTCTGCACATCCAAGGGCGAGCTGAGGCATTGCTCATTGCATCACCCAGGATGCCAGGCCCTTCTCCCAGAGAAACACAGAACTGCTGCTGCTCACTGCTCCAGCTGCACAGCAGTCAGTCACTGCAAAACACAGCTGGTTAGGTCTTCTGGGGTCTTACAGGGAAGGGATACTCCATCATGAGGAACAGGAAAGGGAAAAGGGACAACACTACACAAAAAAGCAATTTATGTCTTCAGACAGACCATGGGGCAATTAAACAAGCATGCAAGATCTCCCTTGGTGCCTTGCAAAGAGGGACAGGTCAAAACCAAATAAAGCTTGCAGAGACTTCAAGTGAGGCACGTGACAACACAGGCTGTTGTGTCAGAGGTTCTCCCCCCTCACTCACCACCATCACCGCTTACCCATCCCTCAGCTGTCAGTTGCATGAATTCAAGCTGTCAATCACATGAAAGTCTGCTTTTACAGCCATATCAGCAGCAGATCTAGCTGGGTTAAAAATAAACTTGAAGAAAACGCCTAGGCATGGGAACAAGCAGATGACCAGCAGAAACTTTCTAAATTATTTTACCAGTTCACTTCTGATCAAAACACATAGATGTAGATACATCCTCAGAAACTCAAAATTACAGAACTGTAGCCACTGTTCATCTAACCAAATCTCCAACAAGGCCCCCATTCAACCACCATGAGCTCACTAATTCTTCCCAGCAGCATCAGAGAAGGAGCACATCTCAAGGAAGGAAATGGAAGAACCAGCAGCAGGAGGCAACTGCTTTCAATGCAGATCCTGGCAGGCATTCCAGGCAGGTCAAGCAAGTGGAGTACAAGCCACAAATCCTGAGAACAGCTGCAAGATGAACAGTCCAGGTTACCCTCAGACCTGCAGGTCCATGGGTGAAGAGGACGAGCACGTGGCAGACAGGCCAGATCAGGCACACAAACCCTGTGCAAAGGAAAGCAGGGACTGTGTGACAGCCCAAACAACAGGGAGATGCAGATTGAAGAGCCCAGAGGAAGGTGAAGTGTGCCCTGTGAGCCCAGAGCAAGGCACTTAAAAGAGGAAAGAGGCAAGAAACACTTGATGCCATGGTGATGGGTGAAGCACACAGACCCACGCAGGCAGGAGAAACCACGTTAACTCCAGCTATTTTTGAAGCGGGTGGCAGTTGTTTGTGCATCCCCAGGATAAAGGGGATCAAGGAGCAGAATAATTAAACCCCAGGAAGACAATAAATAAAGAGAAGCCATGGAATAGCAGCAAGATCGTAGTGGCCAGGAGAAGAGCTGGCCCTCCATCCCCACCCTCTTTCCTCCCCCATCCATCACCAACTACTTGGGGTTTGGCAGTGTGCTCACTTTCCCACAGTAGCCGACCTATTACTGTTTGGAAGAGCCTCTTCCTTCCCCTCCTCCCCTCCTTTTCAGGCCACAGGGGTCCTGCTTGGCAGCCCCCGGATCCCCCTCCATTCTGCATGTCTGGTGACCAGCCAATCCCATGCAAAGAGCATTAACCCCTCTCCAGCAGGAACAAACGCAGAAACCTGACTCCACGCACAGAGGTATCTCCCTCCTTCTCTCCTCCCCTTCCCCAACCCCCGCTGCTCACTCTCTCGCCTTTTTCCCCCCCTTTCCCTTCCTTTCTCAAAAACTAACTCCAGCCCAGGGAGTGTCACATCTTCCCGAGAATGTTACACAAGCCCATGGGAATTTTTCTTGGACCACGAACAGACCCTTATTTATTTGTCTCTTCTGCCTTTGTTCTTCATTTCCTCTTTCAAGACTTAGGCAAGACCTCGACACAGGGCTGCCTGGGTCCCCCGCTGCCACTTCACTTTGTTATTATTTTCAGACAGAAAGGGCCGATAGGCAGAGAGCTCTTCAGTGCCTTGCCCCGAGGCAGGAATAAGTCAGCCCAGACTCCCACCTCTGGGGTGGACGAAGGGCATGAGCTCAGGGGCTCTGGCTTGCAGAGACAACCTCCTGCTTATGTTATCCTTCTGACTGCAGCATTGCAGCCCCTTGGATTTAATCCCCACAAATCAATTCTGCAGTCACAGCTCTATGCCGGTAACAGGCATATGGTACCACGAAAAGGGGCAGTTTCCCAGAATGAAATCAAAAGCTTCCTAATGCACTTAACTCAGGGTCACATAAATCTCTCTTCTGCCTCCCACAGACAACTGGACCTTGTTTACAGGCATTGCAGCAGGCCTGGGTCTCAACAATATGTTTACTGCTTCTGCACAAACATTCCCTTTCACTAAGCAAAGCAGTACCCTGATCTCCAGATTAATCCAAGCAGAAAGAACTAGGAGCACGTCTACAGGAAAAGAAGGAGAAAGTTTGTCTTCATCAGCAAAATCAAATACCATCCTGGACATCACACAGTTTTGGGGATCACCTGTCTTCACATTCTTCCTTTAGGTCGCCTTATTTCTTGAGAAGGATGAGGAGGAATTTTCTGTTTAGCCAGAGGGTAATGCCCCTGACAAGAGGTAAAACCATCTGATGAAAGAATGGGTTCTTTTCAGGCTGATGAGACCAAGAACCAGGCCAGGGCAAGATGGGACAGCACACCTTGTCCAGGGAACATACAGTGATTACCTGTCCAACTTTGCCCCAAACACAAAAGCCACAAGTGAACACCGTGCAAATAAAAACAGGGAAGCTGAGCATTTCTGCTCAACTGCACAACAGACAGAGCGGTTTAGTACCACAATCACTTGATTACAGCTTCTTTCTTTCTTTCCTTCTTTCTCAGCCCTCCTCCTCCTCTTTAAGGTCTTCAGTAACACAAACATTTATATTGAACTGTGTTTCCGAGAAGTCAGCTGCCACAAACAGGTCAAAAAGGAAGGAAAGGAGAAAGACAGAATTTATGTGTAAGCTCATTATGAAAATCAGTCATGAACAAGAAGGATGTGCAGTGCAGGAGGGGAGTTGTGGTCATGCTGAAGCCAACAGGACAAGCAGGGCAGAAGCAGGACAGCTCACCTGTATGGTGCAGCAACCTGCCACAGTGGGGCAGAGGGACAAAGGACATTAAACTCGTACATAGCTGGGCTACCCAGCTCATCTCCATGATGTTCCACTGCTGCAAGAGCCTGTAACAAACCGCCCCAGTCAGCTTCTCTTCAAGGTTTAATCACTGAGAAGTGATGGCAATTTCAGCTGCACAGTTTGCTACTCAACCACCTGGTCTACCCAGTGCTCAGGTCCTGATGATTGTGTGCAAAGTCCAATGGACCGTGTCATGACAAATCTAAAAAACATTTTGGCAAGACAAGATGGGCCTTTGAAAGAAGAAAAATGCTTTCAAGCATCTAAATATTTTAGAGAACAGTCCAGAAGATTCCAGCACTGTAATTGAGTGAGGGACCAAATCCAAGCACCAGATTGACTGTCTCCAGCTTGACACAGTCTCTACTGCAAAGACAAGGCTCTGAACTCAGGAACCTCTCACACAATCCCAAGCCACAGAGATGCTCAGCAGGATCACACACCTGAGCAATACAGAAACCAGAACTGCATTTTCAGTGCTGCACAGAGCCATATGCAAACAAACACAGGCAAAAAGGAAGCCCACAGCACTTCCTCATCACTAAGTGATAGACTCTGGATGCCTGACAAACTCCCCTTCCCTCCCCCCCAGTGCTCACGGGAAGCGAGAAGACTCTGTTCCAGAGCACAACTGCACTATAAATAATTCAAGAGACTGCTAAATTATGCAGAAGCAATCCCATCGTACCCCCGGCCAAGCTGAATGCAGGTGTGGTCAACCCTTCCTCCAGAAGTTGCTGCTCAATAGGGATTCTGAGGCCACAGAGGCTTTGTGCCAGTAGCACATATCTGAGAGCACGCTGGCCACTTGCTCACAGCCAGGCCTGCACCAAGCAACGACACGACAGGAGGGATTTGGGGACACAGGGCTGGCTGATGGGCAAACAGCAGCTCCTTTAATCCACCTCTTCTCCAGAGACCTCACATGGCCCCAGGAGCAAGTGTAGAAAATTGTGTCCCCTTCGAGCAAGGCTGCTCAGTAGGTCTTGCCTCCATGGATCGGATTAGCTGGCAAAAGCTGCAGCTGGACAGCATTGGCACAGTGAGGCAGGGAAGAAAGGACTGCTGGGGCAGGTGGGAAGGAGAAAAGGGAACAAAAAAACCCTCTGGAGTGGTAAAGAAAGAAGAGCTTTGCTAACACAAATAACATACAAGGAAGGCTGAGCTGAAAGCAGAGAGAAATACAGTCAGTTCTGCTGCCCCAATCTTCTGCCTTCAGGAGATCCTGCTTCCCTGAATATCAGGGCTTCCAAAGTTTCCCTTGGAAATGCGGTCATTAAGCAACAGAGTGTAGCTCACGCTGATCACTCCAGGGCACTGCTCTCCTCGTTTACCCTGCCCTTTGCTCTGCCTCAGAGCCAGCCCTCACATCACAAGCTCCACAAAAACACAACTTCCTCACACACAGTGAGCACCATGCACCCTCAGCCCCTGCAGCCAAATCCTTCTTCCAAAAGCCTACCTTTCCTAGCTGCTGCAGCCTCCAAGGTCTGTCCATGCTCAGCCTGCACAGGCCTCCAGCCTCCTCCTTTTCCCTGCTGCCCAGCTAGAAGGGTCTGGGTTAGAGGAAGAACTAAAAGCACTACCGTAGCCCTTTCTTCAGCCTCAGCACAACCCGCTTAAAATCTCAGGGCTCTAGCCTACCTTCCCCTTCTTAAAGGGCTCAGCATCTAGGAGAGAGACTCCCTGTCAGGACTCTTTGCCATGCTGTCTGCCTGGCTGTCTGTCCAGCTCTGTATCTGCACGCCAAGCCAGGAGATACCTGTGCTTAGCTCACAGCTGCGAGCCGCTGTGCGGCGGGGCTGATTTGCATCCGTGCTTCTCTCAGCTGTGCTCCAAACCTGCCTCATGCAGGAGACATGCAGCAATATCCCAAGATAAAAATTACCCCAAAGTCTTGAAGAGAGCATGGAGTTTGAGTCTGCCTGCTAACCCTAGCCCAACCTGTATAGATTTACACACCGAGGGGAGAAGGATTCTCTGAGGGAAAGGCAGCAGGCAGCTGGGATTATAGATTAGGCAGCAGATCAAGAAGGAGGCGATATCTGTGATGAAAAGGGCTGCAGAACCCAAGTGATGACTAGAAAGTTATGGATAACCTCTGGCTCAGCACCCCACCCAGCTGTCCTCCAGGATTTCCAAGACAACCAGCAGCAAAGCAAGTACAGGGAGCGTGGCACTTTGGTTGCTGCTCTTCTGACCAACCCCTGCGTTTGCCACTGGGCACAGCACAGCCTTGCTCCATGCCTCAGTCTCCCTGTGTGGGAAATACAAGAGACTTTTCTACTCTAGGTAAGGGCTTACCTAATTAAAAGAAGCTTAATAGATTGCTTCAAGGTCCTTGGAGAGAAATTCTGTCAAAACGCAAGACAGAGATGATCCTCAGAAAGAAGAGAAGCACCCTCTGCTTTTCTCTTCCGGTCAGCCACATCCACCTCTCCTCACCTCTCCTCTTGCTTGCAATTTGAGCATTACAGGCTGAAAAAGAATTCTGTCAATGCTCACTGTGGTCATACCCCACAGCCATGGCTGATGTTTTGGAAAAAGCCTATTTAGATATAGAGCTGGGCACTCCCCTTGGTGGGGAAACAAGGAACCTTAGCTGAGGTCATCAAGCTGCCTGTTCAGCTAGGGGGGTTATCTTGGTACAAAAGGCCAAGGCCTCAACAGCAAGCAGCTCACATAAGTCCTGCTGTCCTAAAACAGGTAATAATCACTTCCAAAACCACCACTCCACAACAAGCCCTTGCCATTTTTAAGGCAGCCAGCCTGATGAAACATCAAAATGCAGTGCTGCACTCCCTGTCACCTATCAGCTCTACTGAGCAAGTTTCTGAGCACAAAAATACACCTACCCTGCTACAGGTGTTCAGAGGTCTGAAGAGCAGGAGGTACCTGCTGTACTTCAGGAACAGCTTCGGGAAGTAAAGGGTCTGCATGCCAAGGAACACAAAGAAGTTCAAAAAAAGGTAAACAAATCGTGTTTCTGCCTTCCTCAGATACGCAGCCAGAGTTTATTCCACAGGGATGCAGGCATAGAGTGCTTTTGTAAATCCTACTCCACTACTCCAGCACACAGCATTTCTCTCCAGCATTTCCCCCTGGAGAAGGGGAAACTCACCAGCTCTGTGACAGCACCTCTGCCCTGGTCCCTGGCACAAGCAGCTGGTCCTGGCACCCCACCCAGCACTGCTGCTGTGGCACAGCCCAGTCCCTGCCAGAAACTCACCTAATGCTATCACAGCACCCAAAACCCGACCCAAACCTGCCCACAGTGCCAGGCTTGGCCCCTCCACGCAGCTCTGTCATGCCTCCTCAAGGCCAGCCTGAATCACTGACTCGACAGCACGGTTCACATGTGCACTGCAGATATGTCACCACCTTTCCAAGAATGTCCACAGTTGGGAACAGCAGGCATTCCTAAGACTGCCCACATCCCCCTAGATTGCACTGCCCCACGTGCCTACCCTCCCCAGATTTCAGATCCCACTGTAATGTTTCATTGTAGTGTCCTGATGGCATTTTGTGCTAGTGAAGTGCAGCCTGACCTTTTGTGCAGAACTGATGTGTGACAGCAGCAGAAAACACGTGGGCACAACTACCCACACTTTTCTGCTTCTGTAGCCAGGGCTGGTAACATGAACCAGCCTTTTGAGGCACCTCCACTTGACCTAAAGTCATGAAGACATCTCTTGTGCCAGTCAGTTCGCCCTCCTCTCTGCCAGAGTTACTGACAGCTGTACCAGTCTTCGTTAGCACCACCTCCTCCAGCTACATCCCACTGATTGGGTCACAGACTCCAACAATGTACAAAGGGCTCATTTTAGAGCAACTAACCCCACCTAAAGCCTAATGGCCGTTAGGAATGAATGCTGGCCCAGCTTGCCCCATCTGTCCATCAGCAAACTCCCCCACCTCCTTCCTCCACCTTTATGATCCAGCACAGAGGCTGGGGGCTATAGGAGTGTCAATTTGTGATAGCAGGTGCACCCTAAAGATACTGTTCTCAAGAGAGGAGGAAGCTCAGACACAACAAGCTGAAATCTCAGCTATAAACCCTTCCACGAGACAGAGTTTATCTCTGCTTGCTGACAGGTCAAAGCAAGGGAGGGACAGAGAGGAATTTGTCTAGCCTAAGGTGCCCTTCACCTACTGAACATACACAACATCTATGTGCACTGCCCTGAACAACTGCCATTCCCATGACTGCTAACATGCTCTACCTTTATTGCAGCCATAAAAATCAGCAAAAGTTCCATGCCAAGTGCATCCAGCAGGACCCATGTGCATTGCTACACACGCCCAGCAAACAGCCACCCACATTTGCCACACAAGCCTCCTTCAAAGGCATGCAGTAAGCATGTTACATCAATCTGGCAGGCCCCAGTGTCACACTCCACTTAGCCAGATATGCGTGGGAGAAGGAGGAGAAAGGTAAACACAAGGCGCACAGGAAGCCCACAAGTACACAAACCTCACAGGTACGCTCCTCAGGCAAACACACTGAGTGTCTGCGCCTGCCATGTGCCTGGCCAAGGTTCAACAGGCTCTGTGCTCACCATGAGCCCCAGCAAGCCTCCAGACCAGCTACCCCTGTGTCACGTTGGGCACAAGTGCTCAAGGCAAGCTCACAGCTGTGAGCATCTACTTAAGCTAACATTCCTGCAAGTACACTATTTCCCACCTGCTCTTCTTGACCTCCTTGCTAAGACAATGCCTGCATGCCACGCAGGCAACTTTTTTTCCAATCTTAGCAGCATTTTCAGGGAGGGAGGAAAGCAGGCAGGCAACTCAGCCACCAAAACCACTTTGGAAACAAGAGTGTAGAGAGCACTTCCAATGGAGGTGAGCCACAGCAGCACCTAGGACCAGAAGTATACTAGACAAAAAGCAGCAGTTGGGCCACCAAATTAGGAACTAGGCAAAAAAATACACCTGCAGCTAGCCTGAATCCACCTCCTCTCCTAAGGACATAACTGGCATATCCAGGGCATTAATAAACAATGCAGGTATAACTGAGTCCTCAAGAGAGGCTATACCTTGCAGTGGATTTCTTACCCCTACTGCAAAATCACCTGAGAGTGTAGAGGAGCTGTAAATCTTTGAGGGACTTTTACTACATGCAGTAGAGGAGCCACAGCTTCACTGCTCTTCTGCAGTTTGCAATGGCTTTTATTCACTGCTTGTTTTATAGTGCTACAGGCAGGCTGGAGACTCCCTCCCCAGGAATAGCTCAAAGGACCGCTCTTCTCCCGCTCTAGCTTGGAGGACACGTTCCCAGCACTTGTACTGGGGCTGAAACAAGCACAGGTGCTAGAGCTGTGTTTAGAGGGGCTTTAGAAACTGGAGGTTTGCTGGAGCGTAGGGACACGCATAGTCCTTCCTCCCCTCAGAGATGTCTCTCAATTGCCTGAGGGTCAAGCAATGAATGGTAGATCCTGCTTGATTTCTGTCCTTCTCTGAGAAGTTGGCAGCAGCCAGGCTGCAGCAACAGGAACTTGCAAGTGCTTCCTAAATCACAGTTGCCAGCTGGACCTAAACATCACTGCTGCAGGAGGGACCCACAGAGCACAAGAGACACCCTTTGGGGAAGGAACTTGAAAAGTTCCTGCTGACTCACACCCTGCCAAGGTGAGGGACACAGGGGCAAGAGTATGCAGGAATTTGAAATTCAGTTTGCACAGGCTTGGGGGTTCCTGGTGACTCAAGTCATATTTGTTAGCAGGGGTGCCACCGAGTGTTTTCACAGGCTTGAACTACCCACTCAAGAAGAGAGATGTGGAATTAACTGGAGGAGAGGTGCTCAGCACCCACACTATGCTCTGGAGACTGGGCAGGCATGCTCCTGACCCGATGTTCTGTCCTAGGGTGCGGAGGAAAAATCCAAGACCCCAGCATCATTTCTGGGAAATAGGCGGGGTTCCCATGCGACCCAGGCGCGGCTAGAGGAAACACAGCGTGTGGAAATCCCCGAAGGAAACCCACAAGCTGAGGCACTGAGAGAAGCCTCTCTCCATCCCGCGCCACGCTCCCTCCCTCACTGAGCTGCCTGAGGAACTCCAGAGCTGCAGCAGATGCCGTGCTCCCCATCAACCTTGTCACGCTCGCCCAGGGAGCAAAACTCTGCAAGGACTGAGGTACACCAGCCTGTGGTAGGACACACAGCTATTCCAGCCCACAAACAACCCGAGAGCCCCGCATGAGCGGGGAGAACTTGGGTGCCCGCGTCCCTCTGCGGCCAGCCCCGACCAGGGGACCTGCAGCCATCTGACATGGAGACAGAGCAGGGCACAGGGGACGTTTGACGATACACATTTATTTGTATGGATGTTTTCCCTCCCACGCACGCACTCCTGTTACTCCTTCTCGCTTGCTGCAGGCTTGGCACGCATCCCCAGCCCGTGCCCTCCTCGCAAGCCGAGCCCGGGCAGCAGATGGGCCTTCGCTGCAGTGCCCCGGCCGGAGGGAGGCTGCCTCCATCCCCGGCGAGCCCTCCGCTGCGGGCAGGGGGCTGGCAGCATCACCGCCCTCCTCCCCACAGCCGATGCTCCCTAGCAGGGGATGCCGGGATTATGGGGGGGTGGGGTGGGGGGGGGGGGGGGAGAGAATAAAAAAATAGCACTAATATAAATAAATAAGGAGCGCGAAGGTGGGGGCTCGGTGGGGGAAACCTCTCCGGCAGCGCTCGCAGGGGATGACGCCGCACCCCCGGGCCGAGGCACAACTTGCAGGTGGCGACAGCGGCGGGGGGGACGGACCGATGGAGGTCCCGCCGCCGCCGCTGCCCGCAGCCCCGGGGCGGCTCCCCCGGGGCGCGCTCTGCCCGCCGCCCCAGCCCCGCGGCAGAGCCGCTCGCTCACTCACCCCCGGCCGGCGCAGAGTCGGTGCCCGCCGGGCCCCCGGCGGGGCGAGGCTGCCGCTCGCCCCCAGCCCGCCCGCCGCCCCCCGGCATGGCTCGGCGCCGGCCGCGGCGAGAGGCGAGCCCGGAGCCCGCAGCCCCCCGCCGCCTTCCTCCGCCTTCTTCTTTCTCCGCCGCGGAGCGGCCCGGCAGCTCCTCCCGGCCGCGGGAAAGGATGCGCTGCGCTGCGGAGCCGCGGCGAGCCGAGCCCCGCCGGCGGCAGCGGGCAGGGCTGCAGCAGCCCCTTTTGTGC
Organism: Molothrus ater; assembly: GCF_012460135.2. Lineage (NCBI taxonomy): Eukaryota > Metazoa > Chordata > Aves > Passeriformes > Icteridae > Molothrus > Molothrus ater. The sequence continues at coordinate 50,071,994 of NC_050482.2, forward strand.
CGCCCTCACCGCCTGTCTCCTCCCCCGGCGCGCCCGCCCGCCCCCCCGGGCCGCCGCCGCGGGCCGCCCGCCCCCCGGGGCACGGCCCGGTCGCCCCCCGCCCCCCGCACAAAGGAGCCCCGCGGATGGGGCCGGGGGTGGCTGTCGAGCGGGCTGCGGTAGCGAGCGCCGGGCCAGGCGGTGCCCCCCGAGGATGCCGCGGGCCGAGGCAGAGCCGCCGTGCCGCCCGCAGCCCCGCGGCAGAGCCGCCCTCTCCGCATCGCTCCCGCGGCCCGGGGGGCCGGCGAGGGCGGGAGCTCCCGATGCTTGGCGGGAGGGAGGCGAGGTGGGGATGCGTGAGCTGCCTTGCCCGGCGACATCAGGAAGTTTTGCTGCGGTGCCAGAAATAGAACCTGCGTCTGCTGACTCCCGGTCGTGCACCCTAACCGCAGAAGCTATCTTTTCTCAATTCAACTTTTCCCTGCCTTCTTCCACGTTGGGCCCATCTTTGGAAAGGAAAACAAAGCCAAGCCAAACCATAATACCAAATACCACCACCCCCTCCCCCCTGACGGAGCGGCACCGCTACAAACATGCTGAAACACAACCATGGGACCTCAATCCTTGCAGCCAGGAGCAAGCAAAAGGTCAAAGGAAGCAGAATTAGAGTACACCCTTCCTCGACATTTCGTGGGAATTTGGAAAAGCAGCACATTACAAACAAGCCTCGGTGCCAACACCTCTCCAACTTGCCATTTATCGTATGGGCACACGGGGCAGCTCGCTGGGGAGAAGGTGAGAAGTGGCTCTGTCAAATTGCCACCGGCTCTTCTGAGCACTTGTGGCACAAGAGTCTGCCCTACATTCTGATCTGCTGCCTGGCCAGCACCAGAGAGGGTTTCCATGGGAGGGGGTCACCCTAATTTTGAGTTTTAAGGCTAAGATAGAGAACGTGTCAGAGCTCAGGCAAAGAGACAGCATAACTGAAGGGGAATTTTCCCTGATGCAAACTCAGCTAGAAAGATGAGTAAAGACAGCCAGAGGTCAGCTGGATTCAGAAGTGCCTCTAGAGTATTGTAGAATATTGGGGGAAAGGAATGAGGACATAGGAGGAAGACAACGATACAGCAAGGGAAGTTCTCATGACATGAGAGGGGTCATTTTGTGGCAGACACAACCCCGCACCAGCACAAGTCCTTGAGGACATGGAAAGCAACATCATATTGGTGGGAACACATTGGGAAGACAACAGCATCCCCGTCTCTGTGGGTCCAGGATGAAGTTGCTCTCTGATAGGACTATGTTCTTCAAGACAGTCATGGGTCCCAAGCAGAGAACTGGGCTTGGAGGGAGTCCCCAGCTTCTACATCCCTATGAAGAATTTGACAGCCATGATTCCACTTGCATTGAGTCCATGACTGCTTTTTCTTTGGTTTGGGTGGTTTTTTTTGTTTTTTTTTGAGATGGCTGGCAAGTGACAGTATTAGCCTTGCATGTGTGGGTGATTTCAGCTCTGGGAGTATAAATCCTATTAGGGATGGGCAGCCATCACCAATTCATTTCCCCCAGCCAGTGAACACCCATCAAGAAGGAATGGTTGGCACTAAAGGGAAGAAAACATCACTATTTCAGACCTCCTTTCCTCATAAAACATTATCCCTTTGCTGCAAATATTACCCCTGGGGTGATGTGAAGACAGCTAACACTTTTCCATGTTAATGTGATAAAACTGAAGGCTTACGGGCTCACCCAGAGAGTGCAAATGTTCAAGAGCTTCAGACCACAAACCTAGAGGTAGAATAACATCCTGTGCACAGAGAGGCACCTGCAATACCACAGCTCCTCGGTCTTGTGACAGTGTTTGCCACGCTCAGTACTCCTAACGAGAGACAGGCTCCTGCAGCCTTCCTGAGGTGTCTGCCCCTCTGCTACACCATGCAACAATGTGAAGAGAATGTGGGATTTTAGCTTCGCCTCTAAATCTTTGTGTGAGGAAAGACAAGATTTTGCTCTTTTTTCCTGAGCTCAGAGAGGGATTGAGCATCAGAGCAGAATGATGCAGAGGGCTGTTGTTTCAGCATGTGCTAGTACATTGCCAGATGCAGCAGCACGCTGGTATCTCCTCCACACCATCTCCTCCACACCAGTGCAACTGCATCAGTACCTCCTCTAAAGGGGGACCTGGTTTCCAAAGCCATGTGGCTCTGGGTTTGCGGGTCCAGACACAGAAGTTGGGGGTTTTATATGTTTTTACTAATGGTATTATCTGCTTTGATGGCACCAGGGTGAGGCTGTAGTCTTAGATGTAGTATCCAAGCACCTCATGATTTCTAATTTACTCAGTTGTCATCCCTTCTCCTAAAGGTAAAACCCCAAACCTTTGGTACTGTTTTACATAAGAGAAACAGAGGATTAGAAAAGTTATGTGATTTGCTGGAGGCCAAACAGAGAGGTTGTGGTAGGGTAGAAAACTGACTGTGCTAATCTTGAATTAGCACTGTAACCGTTGCTGTCTGTGGAGTGTTTTCTCCCTGTTTTGCGTACTTTGGTTTGAGACATGCTGGACAAGCTCCCTTGGGATGAGGAGTCATTTTTAGCCCGATTCCTTACAGAAATGAAGCTCTCACAATCATGTTGTCTATCTGCCTGTCTATCAGCCGCCCACCATACGGTTTGAATCCACTGGCCAATTTCAACCCAACCCAGCACCAGCAGCAAGGAAGGGATTTTATAGCAAAACAATTCAGATGAGCTCCATGATGAGCCAAAAGAGGGGAGGGAGGAAGGGAATGCTCATGTGTGCCTATGGGCTGCATGGCATCCAAACACCCCTTCTGGCATGGCTTGTGATGCTTCCAGCTCCTCTCCGGGGCAAGAGAGAGGAATTGAGCTCAGATCGATGTGTGAGGCTGGTAAGGCCAGGAAGTCGCTGAGCACACTGCAGAGATGTCCTGGGCATGCAGCAACCCCAGGCACGAATGTAGCAGAGATGATCATCCTGCCGCTGGCAGAGCAACTTCTGCTCTCCACGCTCCCTAAGCCCCGGCGGCTGCTCCTCCGGGAAAAACAGCCGATTAACATATTGCAATGAGTTAACCTTAAAAGGTCTAAAAATCCAAACGGCTGCATGCAAATGAATTCTGATGGAAGCAGCAAGATAAAACAGCAGCCAGCCACAGCTGAGCCTGTTTACTAACTGAGACACTTTGTGTGTGCAGCTGAAGCCAAGGTGGTGCTCTCACTCCTGTGACGATTTGCGCCTCCCCACTCCATGCTTCTGCCTTGCCAGGTACAAGGTTTTGAAGCAAAATATTGTTCTATATGGGTTTCTCTCTTATATTTTGGTGGCTGTGATCTGTGACATGCCCTATTTTCTTCCTCTTGGGCAGTGCCAAAAGTGGCTGGTGTGGGCAAGACCCTCCAGGCAGGGTGTCAGGCATATGCTGGGTGTTACAAACCCGGCGGAGCTGGTAGCTCCAACCTGCCAGCCAGAGGCAGGGGATGGAAAGACCCTTCTCCATCACTTCTGGATGAACCTGGTTTGCACCCAAGGGCATGTGCTCAGTTGCTATTAGGCAACTTCTCTTCACCTTGTGGTTAATGCTGGTAAGTGATTCTTGGTCTCTCTGTGTTCAAGTCACGACATTTGGTTAACTCCTTCACACTGAGTTACAGAGCAGAGTTAATGGTGGCAGAGCCAAACTTTCACTGTCGCCCTTTCTCCAGAAGGGCACCAAAAGGTCACGTCTTTCCCCCCCTCCCCTTTGGAATTAGAGTCCTTTTAATGCCCTTTGGAGCTAGACTCTGCAAACAAAGTTCTCCTTTGAGCCAACCAGTCTTGAAATCCGATGCCCTTGTTCACTTTGCACTGCTGGTGGCAGGGAGGGAAACAACAAAGTGACATTTCTATCAGTCACGATGCAAACGGCCTGAGACAATGATATTTATCTCCTCCTTGACTGCTCTGAGGCCTTGTATCCGAAGAAAATTACAGTCACTGGCAACCACCATTTCCTGCAATCAGGCTGCAGTTGAGCAAGAGGGAAGTTGAACAAGTGCTGGTACAAATACTCAGGGACTAACCCTAATAGAAGGATTCGCCCAGAAAAGATGCCTTGTGTGCAACAGAAACAAACAAATGCCCTTAAACTTGCACTGCTGTTAGGTAACATAAAACTTTGCCAGATAAGGACTGTTTGCTCTCATTTAGGGGTTTCTGGCAGCCCTGCTCCTTGGATTATTTGCTGAAATGCAAATAGCATTTGGCTGTTTTTCAGTTTGCAATCTTAAAGGCAAAGAGATTGCATTTCATCCTCATCTCCTACTACAGAGTAATTCTGTGCAGCATGAAAAATCCAGTCTTTCTGCAGCTGGGAGGGCAAAGGAGGGCAGTGGCATGGAGACAAAGAGTGTTTGCTGCCACTGGCATCCTGACAGGCCCAGTTCACACTATGTGTACCTGCTAATGCCTCTCCAGCCTGCAAACTCCTTAGCATGGAGCTATGTTTTGTGGTTGAGTTTCAGAGCACTTGATGTATGAGAGCTCCCGCCACTGCCTCTAAGAACCACGGAAGGGTGAGTAATACCAGGTCAGTGGTGGCTTGTGGGAAACGTGAAGCAAAAACTCGGTTTGCAGCCACTGAATGTATTTCAGCATAAGTTTGATAAAAAGCTCCACTGTAAAAACCAGAAGAAGTGGCTTCAGAGGCATCTCTGCAGCAAGGCAGAGGAGGTTTTTAACAGCAATCGAATATAAGCAGCTCAGGGCGCTGAGAATCCTGATGTCACTGCATGCTCCTGTTCTGAATCCCCTGCTCTGAGTATGACAGCAAACCCTTCTTGTGGAAGAAATGCTGCCTGGCTGGGTGTTTTCTGGTGTCTTCCCCTCAGGAGCAGCAGCAAACAGAAAAGGAGAATATTGTCTGCCTTCATTTCTCTGCCTGAGCTTGGGTTGCCCTGCACCCTCTGGAGTGCAGGGGGCCAGTACCTGCCAGCTCTCCCAGTGATGGACACGTGAACCAGCAGGTATTCACTGTTTGGCTCGGGAAACCAGATAAGCCTGAGGATTTTTTTTTCCCCCCAGTGTGCAGAACTGGCTGAAGCAAAGGTGAAGGTGAAGTCAAAAGGAATACATCTCTGTGAATGATGCAACAGCAGGGGTTGGAAGGATTCTGGGAACGTGTTGGAAGCCATGTGTACCCCAAAGGAGTGTCTGGGAGATACATGGAGCTGTCGCTGCCGTCAAGGAGAGGCAGAATCCCTCTTGGAGGGGGGCAGTTTGCTCCTTCCCTCCTTCCCAAGGCTGAGTTTTGCTCTTCACACTTGAATGTTAATTTGCTTTTACAAACATAATTATCACAGCATAAGGGAAAAAAAGCAAAAAAGAAAAAAAACTGGAGAAAAGTGAACTGCACTTCTCTCTCCACAGCCAGCACCCACAGCTATCACCTGTCACCCCCTCCAGCCCCTGGTTTGCAATTTTGCAGGCACTCACTCTGTGTTCTTCCTCACTAAACCAGGCTCAGGTTAAACTGACCCACCTTGGTGCTTCCCTGGGCCTGCAGCCTCCCCATCTCACGTGCTCCTCTTATCCCCCCTTGCTGCAGGTCTGGCCTGCTGGGAGCTCCCAGAGGAGAGCTGAAAAGTACCATGGGGAGGGCAGAGGCAAAGGGAGTTTTCTCATTTGCCACTTGGGTATAGTTTCCAAATCCTCTAAAATGGAGCTGTGCCATCAGAAAAGGAAGTCCTGGTCCCATGGAGGTGCTGAGGGGGAAGACAAGACCATCACATGCTCTCTCCAGCCTTGCTGTCCTTAATCCTCACTGCAGGGCCTCTTCCAGACCTGAATTCCAGCACCTGCATGTCAAGTTACTCACCAGTCATGGTATCTCTAGGCACGTTCCCTCCCAGCATTGTCCCAGGCAGCAGCCACAGCCAAGGCAGGGATTTGTCAAGAAATGCTTTCTTTCAAAGGCCTACCCAGTGCAGCACTGGCCATGTCCTTGGGCATACTGAGATGTGTGTCAGTGTCTCTTCACCAGCATGGGCAGGAAGGAAAATGACATGCTGGGCTGGTTTTTGTCTGGTGGCTGTAATCTAGAGGAGGTTGACTTTGCTGTTTGCATTCATTCCAGATGAATCTTCACCTCCATCAGCTTCTGGGGTGATCCCCAGTGTATCTGATGCTGCCCATATCCAGTGCTCACAAAGGTGGAAAAGCTCCAGGGCCACAGCACTGTAGTGGCATTGCCTCTGACCCAGAGCCTGGTCTGATCTCAGTGATTAATGCAGTCAGTACCTTCTGGGGCTGAGGGAGGAAACTTGGGAAAAGGGGGAAAGGTGCTGTCAGACTGGACATGGCCACATCCCAGAGCCCACATCCTCTCCATGGTGTGAAGGCTGAGCCACAGCAGAGCTCTGAGCTGTCCCTGCAGCTCAGCTTTTGGCTGCACAGCCCCTGGCTGAGCCAGCAGCTGTGCTCAGCTTGCAGCCAGAGGGATGCCGAGAGCTGCCTGGGCAGCACATGAGCGAGATAGTCATGAAGACATGGATGGAAAACAGTGAGGAAAACCACAGGAAGCTCCCTGTGAAGCAGCATGGTGAAGCAGCAGTTAATTCTTCCATGCATGCTGTGGGGGCCTAAAGTGTTCACCAGCAGTGGGAGAGATTTATCCTGGGGCACCCAGGAAGGGATGCTTGCTGGGTCTTTTCTGTGGGAGTTGGCCAGGACCAGACGGGCTCACCTCAACCTGTGGGTTTTCTCTGGCTGCCTTTTGCTTGGGGATGGCCCCAACACCTCTGAATTGTGACTTTTCCTCCCATAAATCAGAGACAGGAGAAACACATGAAACCATAGCCATCTCCATACACTTGCAGAATTGCTCCTAGGACAATATTTTCTGGAGCTAGCTTTGAAACATTTCCCATGGTGTGGTTTCCACCCCAGCCTCCCTGAAAGCACATCTTTGCCTTGAAGGGCTCAGGCAAGGCCCCAGTCCAGCCACCCCTTCTGCTTTTCCTGCCCTCCCCTCTTAGGCCTTGATGTTGTTCTGAGGCTTCCTTGGTTTGTCATCTTTCCCAGCATCTTTTCTTGTCTTGTTCTGATCACATCTATCAAAAAGTCACAGGCTGGACCTTAAGGCACCCAGACATGCAGAGACATGGCAGGGGTCCTGCATGACAGTCCTGCAGCCCCTGATAAGCACAGCCCCGTGCCAGGTGAGTCTGGCTCACACTGCAGCTGACCTCTCCTGGGAGCACCACAGCTCCCCTCACCTCCTCCATCCAACCTCCAGCACAGGCAAAGGCACCATGGGACCTGCAGCCTGATGGGTTAAACTGCTGCTGACTGAATGGGGGGATTGATTTTCCCAGCCCCCGTGGCTGATGCAAGTGTGTCCAGATGGGTAACTAAAGAAAACAGGCTTGAAACCAATTTTATTGCAACCAGGTGCCAGCTGCATGCATTGACAAGGCCTTTGATAACATTGTGGAGAGGAATTATCAGTGTTGGGTGGGGCTGTTTCAAAGGTACTGCTCCTTCTCCACGGGCAGAAGGGACAGGGACGCAGGTACCAGAAGGTGCTTACAGCGCCCATAAGACATCCCTTAGGACCCATAATTCATCCCTCACAAGTAGTGAGCAGCCAGGGCAGCCCCTCAGGACATGAGGGAGACCTCAGCCTGCCCACACTGTTCTGGCAGGCTGCTTGCCTCACCCTTGCTTGCAGCTCGCCCGTATTGACCCACAGCTCCTCCACCCTTGGTGAGGAGGGGGACTCAGAGCAGAGTGACATCCTGGAAATCCAATAGCTGCCTTTCCCTTCAAAGGGGACCCCCAAGGAGGGGACTGTTGTCTGTGTCTGGAGCTGGCAACTACAACCCGTGTGCCATTTGCTCCCCCCTTGTGTGCCTGTCCTATCTACATCTCATTTTATTGCTCTTTCCTGAATTACTTGTGAGATACAGAGGTTTATCAAAGCATCCAAGAGAAAACTGTTTAAACTGTCTTGGGAGTGGTGACAGGCACAGGCAGGAGAGCCAACGGAGACACCTTCAGCAGGACTACTCTGACCCTGCAGTCTCTTAGCTGGCAAATTTTGGCTGCATTGGCATAATGGTGGTGCCCTCCTGGCTGCACTGAGAGAGCCACACGTGTGAGGCGTGAACCAGAGCAGCTCTCCCAGGCCATTAACCATTAAGCCCTGCTCAGGGTGATGATTTATTGCAGGGCTAATGTGGCTGTGCTGCCATGAGCTGCACACTCTGCCTGGCCTGGCAGGCTCTCAGACCCACAGTCCCTGCCTGCACGGGGACTCGTGACCCCACAGGGCCCTCAAAGGAGACTTGCTCATCTTCCAAGCCAGGGCAGATTCCCAACTGCCCAGAAACACAAAATTCAGAAAGCAAAATGAGACCTGGAAAGGAAATCACACTGAAAGATCTGATTGCATTTGAGCTGCCTGCAGCTGAGCAGGGTTAAAAGGTAACTGAGCCCGACTTGCTGTCACCATCAGCCTCCTCACGAGCAGGCTTGGTCTCCTCCTGGGCACTTTTAAAATTGCTGGATCAGCCAGTGACCTGCTTTGCCAAAGTGGCTCAGGTTAACCACAACTGTTTCATGGCCAGCCCTTGCTTGCCCAGTTCTTGCAGCCTGTGCCAGTGCAAGCAGAGCTTCACGTGGGCTGGTTGGCAGCATCAGCGCTGTCCTGGCCAGGGACAGGGAGGGAGCAGTGGCTTTATGTCAGGGTAGCTGCCAGCTGATCCCTGTGGGTCACTTAGGGCTGCCATGGGGGCTTTGGTAGGTTTGCATGCTCCTACACAGGGCTGCCTTTGTCTCGCCTCCTGGGTGTGGTGTCACAATTAACTGCTGTGTTTGGGGCACCTCCATGGAGGAACACGAAGGAGGCTGCTGCATGTACCCCTCAGACAGGCTCCTGGGGGAGAAATACCTGGCCAGGGGCTGTCATGTCACCAGATATGAGCTGGGGGTCAGGAGGACAGAGGATGCTTCACTCTTGCCCTCTGGGTGCATCCCAACTGGCACTGCCGGACTGCCACAGGGCCCGGAGTGCACCGAGGTGTCTTCCAAGCCCAAGGTCTTGTCACCAAAAAGCTCCTGAGTTTGCAGAGGGCTGTGTGCTCCCATTTGTGGTGTTCCTGCCCTGCCTGGAGAAGGGCTCTGAGGTGTGAGGACAGCATGGTGCCAGCACCAGAGAGGCACAGGGTACAGGGGGAGCAGGTTGGGTGCCCTGGCCGCTGTCAGGGCAGGGCAGGGGGCTGGTGTCGTCTCCGCATGTCCGGGTAACTTTAGCTCCAGGCCACCCCTGTTTGTCTTTGCTCCTTGCATGTTGTGAATAGATATTAGCTCGAGCTCAATGGGCTCCTCGCAGGTCTTGGAACCAGACGATTCAAGCTGGGATTTGTTCTATATCTCGGGTTTCACGTGTTTTCTGTAGCTGCATTTTAATTGTGGAGGGCTCCTTTTGTGATTTGTGAGATGTTTTTCCCAGGTGCCATTCCTTCACAGCTGTAAATATCCCAAATAAATCCCATTCCTGGAATATGTGAGGGTGAACAGGAAATGCCCTACAACATAATAGGTCAGGTTTTTATCACAGCTCTTCATCTGGAAAACCATTGGGAACGTGTCCACAGAAAATGTCTGGCGCTAGTCTAGAAAACAACGTATAATGTCAGCAGAGCCCTAAAGAGAGGAATATAATGCAGGAAAATAATGCAGTTAAACAAAGCCTGGATTTGGTTTAGCTCATCTTTATTTCCAGGTTCAACCAACAAACCTCTTCTCTGACTGCAGCTGAGCTCAGGCCCTGCTGGTAATGGAAACAAAATTCCCCTTTTCCTAGCTGCCCGATTTTTTGAGGGTCATTCCTGACAGGCTGCAGTAACCCTTGAGGTGTTTTATACATCCTGAGCCATGGGGGGCCAGGAAGAGGCTGGTGGCCAAAAATGAGTTGATCTAGTCCTATGTGGACTCGTGAAACCTCATGCAGTGAATTCCCATTTCCTGCTGCTTCCTGCCCTGACAGCCATTTGTCCTCACCAACTGCAGCAGTTCTGTTTGGGCCATGCAGCAGGAGAGGTGCTAGAAGGAACCTCCAAAGTGGGTCCTGCATTTGGAGGACCCACCCCTCAGAACCAGCACCTTTTCCATCTGTGGGTTGGTGTTGGGAGCCCTCCTGCCCTGCAAGGGGCCTCGTGCTTGGGCAACCAGAATGCTCAGCAGAGTTGATGACTTCTTCCCTTGGCTCTTCTCCCATGCCAGGGCCAAAACTTCTCTGTCCCTGCTTACCACAGGGTGGAGAAAGCAGTAATACAAGTTGTGGGCACTCCCTCTAAGCAGACCACAGCGTTTGGACCATCAGCCAGAGTTTCAGATCACTGCACGGGGTCTGCATCCCACCCGCAGCCTGCTGACCTGCCCGGGCAGGTTCAGGTGTTACCGGCACTGTAACACCTCCAAGGACTGGTCTGACAGGCTGCTCCTGCCTTTTGCTAACTCCCACTCCCAAATTAATTTGGGGAAACTTGCCACAGGCTGCACCATCTCACAGGTGCCCCAGAGCTGGGTTTCCCTGCTGTGCTTACACACTGTTGGCCGAGGGCCAAACTGCTCTGAGAATTATTGCTTTCCTTCCTGCTAGGCTGTTTCTGCAGCATCTGATGTGATACCAGCAGTGTCACAGCCCGGGGGGAGCAAAGGATGGCCCCATCCCGTGGGTCTCCCAAGAACCACCCATGCAATTGCACCTGGCCTAGGAAACCATGGCTGGAGTGGAGGGCAGTGCATTCCTGGGGTCTGGAGGATAAGCTGCCCCTGCTTCGCCCACCCTCGCTGCCGTGCCCACCTCAGGGAAGAAATCCCTCCTGAGGAAGGCAGTGAGTGAGGGGGGCTCTGCACCCCCCTGTGCCTGAGGTGCTTTTGTCAGCCTGCTGGATCCTGGCTGATGCATGGCTGCAGGCAGCAAATTTGAACAGCATCTCCATGCCAATTTAAATAAATAAATGAGTCTGAATGCTTCGCCTTGCAGAATGGCATCTCATTCAGCTGTTCAAGCATCAAATACCTCCGGGATTCTTTGGGTCTCAATTTGCAGAACTATTTCCCTTTCAAGTGCTCTTTTATTTTTCTTTTTACTTATTTAAACCTGTTTTTCCTGTAGTGAACAATCCTTGCACGTGAAAGCAGGCAGCTTTTAGATGTTGCTGGAGCTTTCCTCCAGACTGAACAGGGATCAGCGGACTCTATTTAAAAAGGTCTTCCCCAGCCCTTGCAGCTGGTGGGGAGGCAGAGTGATGTTCTGTGGTTCAGTTTTAGTCTGAGTTCCCCAGGGCTGCCAGATTGCTTGCAAAAAGCTTGTTGCTCACAGCCAAGGCTGAGTAGATGTGCTGGTGCTGAGAGGAAGCTTTTGCCCACCCAGGGCCAAGTAGCAGCTATGGGAGCTGCTGGTGGTGGCTGCAGCCCCCTCCTCAGCCCTTTAGATGGGTCTTGGAAGCTGGAGGGTGGGGAGAACATGTATGTGTCTGAAATACCACAGATGCCTTGAGGACAGAACAAGCTCAGGCCTGGTGAAGTTGCCTTTAGTGTCAGTGGGATGGGGGAAATTGATGAGGTGGGGAGAAGGGTGAGGAGATGATGTCTGTTGGCTGCATCCCCCCTGCTGAGCCCCTTTTGCTTTTCTGGGAGCTCTGGGCCCTGGGGGTTGCAAAGAACCACTTGGATAGGCTACCTGAGGCACCTCAGAGGCTGGGAGAACAGAGCACTAATGGAAAGAAGCTGGTATTATTTTCTCCAAACACAAGAATATTAAGCAATGTAATTCATGTGTTTGAACACCTGGGCGTGATACACAGCAGAGCTTCCTCAGAAGCACAGGAGTTTCTGTGTGTAATCTAAAACAAACACCTTCTAGCCAATCTCTAATCAAGGCATGATGGATCAATGAATTAGTGTAGGGGCTTAGTTAAATAAGCAAGATCTGTGTTACTGTTGTTGGCCATGGCGGTGTTTTCTGACTACTCCATGCCACCCGCACATCCCTCAGGCTGATCACCCTCTCCTGCCTTCAGGGCATCTGCTCAGTGCAGTGGCCAGGCATGGCCCATCACAGGTATTTAGGAACAAGCTATGGAGTTTCAGGGCAGGACAGGCACGAAGGCTCAGGCTCCAGGCACGGTTTCCTCTAGCTGACACTGCATCCTCGAGCTTTTGCACCGCACTTTGTGTGCGGCACTGCTGCTCCTGCAGGGCTGTGCTGGCCTTTGCACTGGTGTAGGAGGAGCTGCAGGGGTTTGTCCTGGTGCCTTTCTGAGGGTGTCTGCTCTCCCTCTAGCAGCAGTCACCGTGGGCAAAGTGCTGCACGTCAGCCAGGTCCCAATGAAATGGTTTGGCCTCACGTTTTAGACACATTGTGGAAACACAGTGCAAACTCTGCTGTATCCCCTCAGCTCCTTCATCTTCCTGCAGCTCTTCATGAGCCCAGCTGCCTTCCCTGTGCTGCAGATAATGGAGAATTGACTCTGTCCCTGTTGTGGATCCTCCCTGGGAGCTGTGGGGAGGATACACTCCTCAGGGGGCTGATCTCCCCTGGTCTCTCTCATTTCCAGCCAGCCTGTGTGCTCAGTGTACCCAGAACAAGGGGAGCAGGAGTGTCTCTCTGACATGCCTTGGTTAGCCAACAGTGGCACCTGCTCCCCTGTGGGAATGCCATGCTGCTGGAGTGACAAACTGGAGATATTTGGGGATTCCAGAGGAGAGCGAGGGAGATGGGGATGAGCAAGGCATTGCTGTACATCTCTGCAAACAGACAGTACCAGCACATGGGAGCTGAGTTCAGAAGACTGGGGAGCCCTGTTCTTAGTCCTGTGGAAACAGGGGCTTCTGATGGGGTGGTTTGCAAATCTTTTCTCAGATCTCAGCCATTAGAGGGGGACTAAATCAATTTCATAGTCCTCAGCCTCCCTAAGTCTGTGTTAGCACATTGCAACCCTCCCTGTGTGTTGGCAAGAGCCAGCCCTGGGATCTGTTTGATGGGAGGAAGCTCAGGGCACCTTGGCCGACACCACAAGTGTCCAGGACCAGGACAAGCAGCACAGCACAGTCACTCAGTCCCTCCTCAGCTTTCTGTGCCAGCACTATCCCTCTCTACCCTCCACTCTTCAGCCCTTTCCTACCCTAAGGGAGCAAAACCCAGTTTTGCCCACATCATCACCCTGCCACTACCTGTGCTGGCTCCTCTCCAGTTTCCCCAGTGCTCAGAGATGTGTATCTCACTCTGCCCCCCATGTGCATGGTCCCTGTGAGTACTGGCTCAGCAAGGCCGAGCAGGGTTTGCTGCGCCTTGCTGGTGTTTCCCAGACCCCCTGCACTTGTGCAGTTGCCATCCCCAGCACACCCCCCACGGTGGGAATGGCTCCAAACCCAGTGCTGCTGGCAGCTCTGCTGCATGTGAGTCCATTCGCCGAGCCCAGCTGGGGAGCTGATCTGGCTGAAAAAATCCTTTTAAATTTCTTTTTTCCCCTGGGTTATTTTTTAATCCAGATGAGCTCCTCGACCTGGTTTCCTCTGGCTCCTCCAAAAGAGCCAAAGGGCAGCCTGGGGGTAGGCTGGAGGATGGGGACACAGCTGAGTTCAGCCCACCAACGACAGAGCTGCAATGTCAACAGTCCAAGGCAAGTTCAAACACCAAATTCTGGAGCCACTGCCTTCCCTTCTCCCCCACAGGAGTGATGCCTTCCCACAGAATAGCCGGTGCCCAGGGAGCACAGCCACTGCTCCCAGCTCACAGGAGCTGGCTCAGATTAGAGATTCCTTCTCCTCTGCTGCTGAAGCCCTTTGAAATGTGTTTACATACCAGGCAGGAATAAAAAGTCAGAATTTTATTGGTGCTTGGCCAGGGAATTATTCTGATTTGAAAATCCTCTTGTGACTTGGTTTTTTTGATCATGCTAGCAAAAATAAATGGAGGCACTGAAGTGGGCATGGAGAAATCAGCAGATCAGGATGCTTGGCCATCCCAGCTCCACAGGGCTTTGTCTCCAGAGGTTGTTTGACGTGGTGTTGCACCAACCCCTTTTGGTTTTGATGCCAATCATATTTCCCCAATGTTGTCCCCACCGAGTCCGCGTGCCAGAGACCCTTTTGTGCTCCCTCCCTGCCATGTGCCCACACCAGATGATCTGCTTGACGCGGTTCGGTGAACATGCCTCCTAATGAGGCCCTCACAACCCCAGCACTGCTGCCTGGGAGTGTTTCTGCAGCGACACTGCTGCAGTTCATGCCTCTCAGAGCTATTTTCCACCACAGGGACTTCATCAGCACTGGATAAGTTGGGAGCCTGGAGCCCTTTGCCATCCTCCTTTGAACTCATTAGTGAAGATGCCAAGGCTTGACTGGATATTTAGTTTGCTGGCACTTCCTTAGGCCTCTGTGCCCTAAATAGCACTCAGCAGTCATTTATCATCGCAGCCCAGGTCCTCCAGGCAGCGTGCTTTCACATAGCTGTATTTATAGCCTTGTCAATTTTCATTCTCTTTTTCAGAAACAGAAGTACTGATATCCTCTGCTGAAATTTCCTGTCGAAGCTGCCACCCACCTGTGGTTCAATAAACACCAGCCACCTCTCAAGCAAAGTTTGTCACAACATAATCTTCTCTCATCCCTTGATCTCCACTAGCTGTGGCTGCTCTTCTTCTGGAAACCACCCTCATTTCTGTGCTACTGGGCACCAAATTGGCTTTCCCAGGATGCAGAACCTTACTAACCCTTGGACCTCACACCTACCCCCGTCACAGAGTCATAGAATTGTTTAGGCTGGAAAATACCTCCAAGATCAAGTCCAACCATCAACCCAGCACTGCCATGTTGGCCACACGTTTTGATTTGTGTCATGGAGTTTGACTGCCCTGAGGACAAGAGAACCAGCGTGTGTCCATCTGGCAGTGAAGTGTGGGAGAGGCTGTAGCAAAAGGCTCAGTGCAGCAGAGTGACTCCCAGCTTCCCTGCATGGAGGATCCTGCGAGGTCTGCAGCCGGTTTGGCCAACAGCCCACGGGGCCATCTGTTTCTCCAGGAACCACAGCCCTGCTCCAATACTCCAGCTCGAGAAATCGGTCTAATTAGAGAAGAGTGAAATGCTTCTCCTGCCTGGAGAGCCTCAGGTCCCCAGCCCACTTAAAGCTCCACATAAGACCATTAGCAGTGTCTCCCCGAAGGACGCAGTGGCTGGCGCTCGGCAGGCGGCCCAGCAGCTGTGGCCAGGCTGTCTGCAGGTGCCAAGCATAACAATGAACAGCGGCCCCGTGGTGGGGCTGGCAAGGGCAGCGGCAAACTGAGGCACATTTGGCCGCCCACCTTGCTTCCAGGCACAGCGTGGTCCTCCTGCAGCCCTCCAAGAGACACTGCCGGGGGCCAAGGAGATCACAGCAAGGGCCCCTCGGTGCCAAGCAGGTGCAGGACCTCCGTGACTCATCAAAAATGAAGTCCCGTGGTGAAGAGGACCAGCTAATATGTGCCTCAGCTAAATCATTGAATATTGTACCTTATTTCTGCCTAAGTGCTGTATCTCTTTGGTTTTTTTTTCATGCTGAATCGAGCTGCAGTTCTACAAACGCAGAGTCACTTCATGCAGGTGAACAGCCCTCTGGAGTTTGGGAGGGAGGCTGCCACGTTCCTTGCTTGCTGCAGCAGGCACAAGCTGCTTTGCTAGGTCTTAATTACATCCTTGCTATCCAGAATTCTTAAATGTACCACTAAAGGCAGACAGAAACAAAAATGTCGCACTTTTGCAGTTCAGATATTTGCAGCCATGAATAATGAACTCACATACTCATTTACTAATGGTTACACTTCTCTAATTTCTTCCCCCCTCCAGACATTTGCAAAAGTGCTTTTCATATTCCCATCACACCTTTAGCAAGCAGTAAGCCATTCTATGTTTTGTTGCTCTTATCTCTTCTCTGAAAGCTTTTATTGACTGCATGTTGGTTTTGTCTCCTCACCTTTCCAGTTCCCATCTAGCCTTTTTTTTTCTCTTTGCTTTTCCTTTTTTTGTTATTTTGCTGTTGTTGTTTCAAGCCTTCAGATCTCCAAGAAGTCCCTTGTGGAGCTATTTTGGTTATTCCTCAATGCAGCAGCTGAGAAATCCTGGAAGAGCTAATGACAGGAACAATAACAAAAAGCACAGTTGGCTCCAGAATGCTTTGGGATTAAGGGGTGGGGAGTTCAGTAAATTATTGAACTACCTGGATGAAGAATTCATATCAAAACCTATTTTGCCTTAGTGCCTGACTCTCATTTGCATTTAAGAGCTGTAAGTGTTTTAGGGATAAGCTCTGAAGCTGCTTCTCTGTATGCTTCTTGCTTCAAAGAGAGGGATGAGCCACTTCTCTCCTTACATAAGACGTGTCTGCAGGACTGGGGCCATCCTCCACGCTGAACCAACAAGCAGTGCCTGGCAAGTCCATTCAGAGATGAGTTTCTGTTTCTGCCCCCACACCCACCGTGCAGCAGCACCCACACCACACCTTTAGCCACGGCTACACGGGGTGAACCAGACAGTTTGCTCCACTTTGCCTAAAACAAGGCACAGAGGTGTCCCTTTCCTGGGATGGTGGCCCTCGCACAGCAGGTCTGGAGATGGGATGGAGACAAGGCCCTGGGGCTCTCCCCTCCCCCTGTGCATGGGATATCCCTCTCCCTGGCTGTCTGAGCAGGATCCTGCCTGGCTGCCTCAGAGGGCATGGATGCACTGCATTTGGCCATTGTGCTGAGCAGGTTGGCAGCCAAGACAGGCGTCGAGGGGCTCAGGCACACGGGCAGGAGGAGCCCCGAGTGCACAGGCGAACTAGAGCAGCTACCTGCTGCAGTCAGGGACTTTCCCAATCTCTGAGGCATGAAACCACTAATAGCTCTGTTTTGATCACACTACTTTGAAAGAAGCCCTGAATTTTCCAAAGCAACCAACTCTCATCAGAGTTTGGAGGCTGCCGCCTTTGCCCATTTTCACTTTGGTTGGGAACACTCTGAGTTGTTTGTCTGGAAATGCCCAACTACTTCAAGGAACCTCAGTTTTGGATGGCTGGGCTTGTGGCTGCTTTTGGAACAAGCCACAGTGGCTTCCCAAGATATTTTGGTGGGTGATGGCCACCTTAGTGCTGTAGTAACCACAAGAGTTTTGTGCAGAAGCATTTCTGTAACTTCTGAAGTGGGAGGTGCGGCGTTGTCTGCCCTTCCTGAACCTCTCGCTCTCTGAGTCTTGGCTTTCCTTGTTACCAGTCCTTTGGACATTAAAGCAGCTGGTTCACTGAGGACCTTGTGCTGCAGAAAGGGCCTAGTGTTGTTCTCCACCATCAATTGTTTTTTGTAAGGAAGAGAGAAACTCTTTGGCCAGCTCAGGCAAAAACTAGCAGAAGAAATGCAGGGTTTCTGGGTCGTGCTGTTTTTGAGAGATGAGACAGAAAGAAAAAGCTGCTTAGAAGACTCTTGAAACACCTAGCAGTGAGAGGGCCAATGGCCAAGCACTGCAGATCCCAGAAGATTGAATCCTCTTTCCCATGCCTTGGAAACACCTTGAACCTTCTCACAGGCTCCTGCTGTTTGCACCCCAGTGAGCCCATGGGTGAACTGATGCCTGCTTGGGGGGAAGCATAGAGGGGAAGATTCACCTCAAGCAAGAAGCTGTAGTGCTGCCTCTGTCCTATCTGCCCTGGAGCATTTCCAGCCTTTTTCTTTCCATGCTCCACTGGAGTCTAATCCTGCATGCAGAAAATTCCTCATGCATTTTGCTCTTATTCCTTCAGGGCATCTGTTTTCTCTTTCATTCTGTCTGGCTGTTCAACAGCCTGAACTCAGTTACTGTAATCCCTCCATCTTCAGTGATGTTCTCAGCTCCACATAATAAATATTAACAGCTTACACGTATCTTGGGGTTCTTATGCAAGGGCTCCAAATAGCTTTATGGTTCATAGGCACATGGGGCTCACTTCATTCGCCAGCAAAATGCAGCCACCGATGAGGCAGCAGTTGTTTAGCAACCTACAGTGACAACACACAATAGTTAAGACGGAAAGTGAAGATAAATACTGTATCCATTTGAAACTCCAGGAGGGGATTGGAGTTGGCAGAATATAAGTACTCATGCTGAATTTTTGCCAGAATGCTCTGAATAGAATTCCTGTGCTTACAGAAAGAGCTATAGGATTTAAAATACCTAACCCTTCCCTGGTGGTTTATTTACAACTCACTTTAAGGGCATGGACGTTTTAGGGTGCCAGTGATGCTCTTCTCTGGAGAAAGGTGAGTCACCTGAGTAATGAAATGCACAGGATTACTCTAAAGCCCTTCCTCAGACATTTTGAAGAAGGAAAAATCAGGTTATTTTGTGTATAAACAACTATCTATTATCTGTCAAATTAAACGATATTTATGTCTTTGAGGCAGATTCACCTTTCAGCTGTGGCTATGTCCACCCTGAGAAGACACCAGGCCAATTGTGGCATGTTTTCAGTGGTGCCAGAAACTCTTAGGTCTCCTAACACTAAAAGCCTTAATGTGGTGGGGGGAAAAAAACGAGGAGAGGGAAGAGGAACACATTCCTTCCTCTTCTGAGCATGGTGGCTGAGGGAGCAGGGACTCTGGCTGAGGATACTGCATTACCCTTGTGTGATCCAGGGAGCATTGGTGGCATCAAGTGGCACTTGTTCACCATATGCCTCTTCCCTATTGGAAAGTTCAGGTGTGACAAAAGCAACAAAGTGAATGGGGAAAAAATAACCTGTCTAAGCTTCAACTGACACCTTGGCTGCTGAAGAAAACCCAAACCCTGTGTGACTTACCCACAGGCCATGTAATGGAGCTGAGCACTAACTGGTGGCCATGACCCTTCCCAGCTATTCTCTGCTATTTAAAGATTTTGCTACAAATGGGTGTGCTG
The DNA here is from genome assembly GCF_012460135.2 of Molothrus ater. NCBI lineage: Eukaryota > Metazoa > Chordata > Aves > Passeriformes > Icteridae > Molothrus > Molothrus ater. Next base: position 50,090,925 of record NC_050482.2, read on the forward strand.
ATCAGCTAATGGAGAGCTTAAAATAAAGAAGTCCCTGGTGATCCTTTAGCCACAGAGATGCTGAGAACCTCAGTTTTAGGTGGCATCCAAAGGCTTGTATCACTGGCCTGAACACCTCCAATGACCCTCAGACAGTGACCACAGCTCAGGGACATGCAAAGCATTCCTGCTACTCCCGTTCTAGGGATAGAACTTCTCATTTTGACCCTTGTCTTGTAGGGGGATAGCTCTTAAAAATAATATTAGCTGCCTGTAAGACAAACTTACCCTGCTTATTCAGATCTTAATTTGCTAGCTTCTCTCCAGCAGTCCTGTGAAGCATAGCTGCACTGTTTTTCTCTGTCTAGGTCTTTACATTTCTAGTGGTTTTGAATTTCACTGCAATGCAAAAAGGCCCCTGCTCTTGTTTCTAGAGATCGCCCTGGGTCTGTTCTCTTCCAGCCACTCCTTCATTTTAAAGGGGCAGGGGAGAGGAGGTTTTTCCACTGTTGTTACAACCTGCATCTTCCCCTGGCTCCCTGGGGACAATATGAAATACCGATATTGGCTCAGGAGCCTCTTGCCCCTGTACACAATGTTCAGTCTGTTCCTTTGACCTGGACTCCTAAGCCATGGCTCACAGAGCATGCACAGAAAACCTGCCTTCCTCATCTTGTTCCCAGAGGCTGTACAGGCACAGCTTAGTGTGATCCACCCTCTCCTACCCACTTTATTTTTTTGTACTTCCTAAACTGGTAATGATGCCTAAGGATCAGTTTGTTTTGTGTGATCTGCTTTATATAAGTGTGTTGGCAATTCTTAAACTTTTATCTGGAGCATCCACTTGCTGGAATATTTCCCATTGGAACAGTTCTCAGTATAAGTTCACAAATACCAGAGATAATGGGATGGGGGAATAAGCAAGAAAAACTTGTTTATACAGCTATTGAGATCTGTGCCAGGCTAGGGAACACAGAATAGGACAAAACCTTTTCAACTCCATTTTAATCCATACTAGGATCACACTGTCCTGTTAAATAGCTACACAACCATCTGGAGGATTGGGCCCCCAGGTCAAATGACATTTTGGAGCAGCCCTGGACAGCAAGGCCAGGCTGGGCTCAGATACCTGAACTCTCTGCTCCTTGCAGGGCAGAGGCAAGGGCAGGGGACACGGTTGAGGGACTGCCAGCCCCTGTGATGTTCAGCCTTGGGGACAAGGCACCAAACCTCCCGCAACTCTGCTGCCTTTGCCTGCACGCCACTGAACGTCACCTCCCTGGCAGGGCTGGGAGGGTCTCGACAGGAGGCGCCTGTGCTGGCACGTTCAGCACACCCATTCCTCCTGGGAACGACAGGAGGGCAGGGAAACGCAAGCGTCTGCAGGCAGTCGGGCAGCAGGGAACCCCGCGGGGCACAGCCATGCCAGCGGCACCCGGAGGGGCACAGGCAGAGAGCCACGCACCCACCCACACACACACACACACACACACACACAAGGGATCACTGCGGTGCCTTCCCAGGAAACGGGCATTTCCCACCGCTCTGATCCTGCCCACATATTTCTCAGTGAGCCCAGGTCTTGCCTCTGGGCACTCAGGGCTACTTAATTTATCCAAAGGGATAAATCCTTCTCTCCTACTTTCGAGGCTGGAATGCCACAAGTGCCTCAAACCTGCACACCACACGTCAGGGCTTGGCTACACACTGGCCTTAATGACAGCATCCCGTGCTGCCTCATCCTAATCCCCTCTCATTCCCCTTCTTCCTAAAGAGACAAGCCTGGATGCAAATAGAAACGCAGGAAAGAACCCCGGCCAGTTCTGCCTCTTGCCCCTTCTCCTCTAATGCCCTCTAGCCCTCTCCTGGCTTTGCCTGGTGCCTCACCGCAATGCCCCACAGGTACCAGTTGCTGCGGGTCACCCCCCAGGCCTCCGGGTTTGCAGGGAGCGGGGGAGGCTTGAGGGGACGGCTGGAGGCGGGAGGGAAGAGCCTCGCTTGCCGCCTGCCGTCAGAAATCTGAACTGAAGAGGAGGATTGCCGTGATCCCGACGCCCCAGCCAGCAAGTCCATGCCCGGGCTCACGGCGGTGAGCAGGCAGCAGGACCCCTCCTGTCGCTGCACAGCTCCCCGCTCTGACACGAGGCTGCCCATCTGCGTCTTCCAGGCACCACGAGAGTTGTGACTTCCAGCTGTGCACCACCAGCTGCCTGTACAGGGAAACTTCATTACAAACTCCACCTGCCCTCTACACCTTTCCAGATGGCCTACATTAAGGGAAAAAGCATGCATTTTACCTACAAAAAACAATAACCTGTATTTATGGTTTGACTCTAAGCCATAATTCGGTGCCAAAGCTCAGCAAGTAAGTAAACAAAGAGCTTATGCCTTTAAATCACTTGCAAGGCTTCAGGCCACTTTTTCAGCAGAAGCTTTCCTCCTGTAAGGTGCAAACCTCAGTTCAGGAGGAACAGAAGGTTTCACCAGGAGGAGCTGTCACACCCACACACGACATTATAAGGAAGAGAGCAAGCCACACGGGTGCCAATGACTGTAGCTATAAGTTATTTATTCTGCAAAATAGAGGTATCTTCTATGGAGTTGAACACTGGAATCACAGCATTATGAATTGAGTTGTGGAAACATTATGACAGCACACACACACACACACGCAGGCACACACGTGTACACCTACACACACACACACACACACATAGCCTTGGCACGGGCCCGGCTCCTGCAGCATCCACAAGGAGCCCTCTCCACACCTTTATTTGCTAAAACCTTAAAACCTGTAGTGAGGGCTGCATTCAAAACCCCTTCCCCTATTCACAGGGCTTCCCAGGGCTGGGCAGGATTGGGAGCAGGGCACAGGCAACACATGTGTAGTGCACAAGATCCCCTGCTCAGTGTGCAGCACATCCTGGACAGGAGTTAGCTGTGGGCAGAACGCAGCCCTCAGTGAACACTCTCACCCTTGCCTCAGTCTCTGCTCACACAGACGAGCACAAGGTGTCTGCAGGAGGCAGACACAAGTTAGGACACAGTCAGTGCTCCCTGCTCGCCATGGTCCATGTTCCAAAGCCGGTAAAACTCTGCGAAATCCACGTAGGGCTCCACACGGCCATCCTCATCGGGCTGCAGCGAGTGGGTGGGTCGGGAGCGGAACAGACCTCCATCCGAACTCGAGCTGCTGCTCTGCGTGTGAGTGTTGGTCGACTGCAGCGTCACAGTTGGGCTTTGGCTGAGGGGGGAGAAAGAGAGAACATAAACATCTTTATTCTACTCCACCTGATGCACTGGACAAGAAAAGCACCAGAACAAGCACCAGTTTCTCCACAGATCAAGCTGTCCTAGCAGACAGGTAAAAAGTTGCAGTCACTTGCTCTATGAGAGCACTCAAAGTGTTAAGAACTGATTGGAATTGACAAACATCAAAGGAATCTGATTCATATTAAATGGAAGGCCTTAAGTACAACCAGGCATCTGAGGAACAGAGAGGAAGCAGAAAAAAACAGGCATGCACTCTGCTGGCCTCCCCATACCCAGAACAGAACGAGCTTTACGGGAAGAGTCTGGCAGCAAGGAAAGCTATTCTTGCACGACCTGTGCTGCAGCCAAGGCAGCTCCAGTACGTCAGCCTCATTGTTTCTGGAGCTACAGAGCACAATACCACAGCACTTCTTCACTGAGCAGCATGTACACACCATGCTGTGCCAAGGGCTCAGCCTAAACCACAGCCACTAACTAGTATGACCCTGCAAACTGGATCCAAAGGGGACCCAATGCTAACCTTTATCCATGTTTTTTTTTTTCCCCTGGGCAGTGCCTGTAAGCAAATCAGCTTCAGCAGCGCAGCCTCTCCAAGAGCCTTACAGGTGACCTGCATAATCCCTCTTCCTTGCGGCAATGAAGGGCACCCACACTCCCTCTGTGCACAGCACCCAACACACTTGGCACACAAGGTCCAAAGAGAAGGGCTGCTCACTGCCAGAATGCCCTCCACGAACAGCAGCAGATGCTGCTCCCAAGGCATGTTGCCAGAGCTGGCTTCAGAGCTGTTGCTTCACTCATTCCCACTCCTCGCGCAATCCCTTTCCAGCTAACACGTTATGCTGGCTGTCAGTGCTGTAGTGGGGGGGAGCACACTCCAGATAAGGGACTGACTGACTGACAGGTAACTGACAGCTGTCTCTGCTTTTCAACCACTTTATGCAGTGTGAGGTGCAGGGAAAACTCTGGGTAGCGAGAGAGCAGGACTTTACTTAGTGAGGGTGGGAGTGGCTTCGTCCAGAGTTGAGCTGCTGTGAGCACCATTGACCATCTGGCCTTGAGAAGGCATGACAAGAGATAGCGTGACACTTGTCTTGCTTGTGCTTTGGGAGCTGGAATATGGCACAGAGACAGGGTAGACACGGCCTCCTAAGAAGGGAAAAAACAGAAGTTATAAAATGCAGTTCAGACATGAGCAACTGCAGGTGCAGCACAGCAGCAAAAAACCCCAAGAATTTGTATCCAAGTGCCCTTGATGCTGTACTGTATCCTGTCAAATTGTCACAGATTCCACAACTCAAAAGCCAATAACCTTGTTTAATAAGAAAACTCCTTCTACACCAACTAGCTCCTCTCCCAGTGTGAGGTGAGTGCTGGATCAATCAAGAGATCTTATCTTCCTCACCCCATTTTGTTTCATTCTCTCCCCCAACACACCTTGCGTTGGTGTCAGCGTGGGCTGGCTCATCTCACCCAGGGGGTACCCAAAATTCCTCACAAGCAGCGTCATGTCTTCGTGACGGGGACAGAACTTGGACCTCTCCCCACCACTGGCAAAAGTGTCACAGTGAATGCGCTTAACCCGGTCCACCACTGCTTGTGCCACAGCATCCAGTGACGTCTGCTTGGCAAACTCTGTGGCTATCATGGCTGCAATTTCCTGAGCAGAGAAGGGGGAAAAAAATCACCAAAGGAAAGATTTCTAGGAGATTTTGGAGGAAACCTTTTCCTGCCATCTGATCTAAGAGTTTTTATGGCAACTCATCTGACTGTGATGCTTACCTGCTGATAATGTCCCTTTGTGCCTCGAGTCATCCCACTCCCTTTAATGAGCTACTCCTAAGGGACAGGCAGCTGCCAAGAAGAATGGGCTTGCCAAAGCAACTCCCATATTATTAGACTGGAATGGGGTGGCACAGGCATTCAGCCTCGCCAGCAGTGACAGCACAGATGAGGAGGACAGCCTGTATGAGAGCAGCTGACACCAGTGGTGTGGTGTGACTCACGGGAGTGAGTCAATATCCACGGGAATGTTTCCCTTGTGAGCAGGCTCACCTGGTTGGCCTGCCCAGGCCCATGAGCTGCCTCCAGTGCTTTGTAGAGCCCTTCGGACATGAGCACCAAGAAGCCCGTCACCCCATCCAGCGAGTGCCCTCCGTGGATTTCAGGCTCTGCTATGATTGGCTTAGATTTAGCAGCACTGGAAGGAGACAGTAATTTGGCATTTAATGGTGACATAGTAGCTGAGAATGGAGCGATCATGAAGAAAAGGAGGGCTTGAAACCGCACAGTTGAGTTTTTCTGACCTGAGCAGTTCAATATCGGTATAGCCGTACTTGACTTTGTAATCTCCAATGCGCCGAGTGCTTTCCTGCCCACGAATAGTTCCCACTTGTTTTATTTTCCCTGCATCCAAGCCTGTCAGATTGAAAACCAAAAATGCTTCATTAACTTTGTGAAACTTGCAGAACTTCCTCTGAGAAAAGAAATATCCACAGTTACACAGAACTGTAAGAGAAAACGAGACACTGAAGAATCATCAGGAGCTAAATGGAGAAAAGAAGTAACTCTGTTTGAAAGGACACCTTCTCCTTAGTTCCAAGCTAGGAAGAAGAGAGAAGGAGGGAGACACACAAGCAAAACAGGCATAATCTGAATGCAACAGCTGGCCCTGAGACAAAGTCTACATCCTGGTCCAAAGGCACCAGCAGCAGCTGGCCTGGCTGCACGGGCATTTGCTGAAAAGGCAGGGGAACACCTGCACCTTCCAGCTCTGGACTGTGTGATGGGAGGAGAAGGCAGGAACAAGGACAACATACGTGAAGGATCCTGCTTTTTCTTCCAGCTGTAACTGACCCCTGCTCCTAAGCTCCACATGGCAACTTCACTAACACATGAGGAGACTGCAGAGAGAGGCTGTGGAGTCTCCCTCACTGGAGATATTGAAGAACCTGTACAACGTGCTCAGGGATGACTCTCCTTGAGCAGGAGCTTGGACCAGATGATCCACTGTGGTCCCTTCCAACCTTACCCATGCTGTGATTCCGAGAAAAGGAGAGCTGTCTACAAGAGGCACTGAATTTGCTCAAGTGCTCAAACTGATGTGGCTACTCCTAAAATAACAATGATCAAGCAAGTATTTATTTAAATAAACTTATGGTGATACAGGGCCTAGGAAGTAATCCCACCTTGAAAAAAGTTCTAACAGGGACCATCTGAGTGCTGCTGCTGTTTGAGGCAGGACTTTGAGCAGATGATCCACTTACCTGGTCTGTTCTAGCAAACCCCCTTTCCTCATACCTAGAGCTATCAGCCAGCAAACACTGAGATTTAATCTAGGGATGACTGTCCTGAGTACAAGGTGAAGGCAGGGGTCCAGCTGAAACTCCCCCTTCGAGTCAAACCAAGCCTTGCTGCACAGATGGCTCCACACCTACCCCAGCAGTAAGACACAAGTCCTCCATCTGCTGCAGACCACAGCTGACTCATCAACATGGCCTGGCTCATTTGCCAGCTCCTGGCAGGGAGGTACATGCCACTGACAGACACAAACACAGGCAGGCTCACAGGACGCCAAGAGAAGTCATGTCTAAATCACAGCAACTCTCCCAGGGTACTGAACAAGCTGTGATGTGCCAGCTGAAGAATCACAACATCACAAGACCTCACCCACCCCTCCCCCAAGACAGGGGTGGCACAGGCACCATCATGACAAATGCTATCCCCACTACCTCTTATCACTGTGCTTCAACCTAGCCCAAAAACAACCTCCCTTGGGCCTATAAACAGCCTGTGCACACTGTCTTGTTCCACAGGATCTTCCTTCTGCTGGGACTGTAGGCAGGAGCACCAGTGCTGCACCATGTTAAGGTTGGTACATCTAACAGATCCCTGTTCTCCTATGGACTGCAGATAGATTCTGCATTTTTGGTACTAAAAACACTCAAAAAGTCTCTTTCCCTGGATTCTTGTATTCAGTGTTCCATTTCACAGCACATATCCCTAGTGCAGGAGTAGAATGGGGATGAAAGAGAAATAGAATGAAAGACCTAGTAGCAGAAATTACCACATCAGGAGCCTCACCTGATAAGAACATATCTGCCAGGTGAATCTAATGAAGAATGCCACCTTAGATCTACCTAAATAAAAGTACAGGACCCAAGTATCTCAGTAAGAAGAATTTGGTACTAGCAATCACACAAGTGGTCTGGGTTAGCTCTAGACCAAGAAAGCAAACATGTCAAACACTGTAAAGTAAAAGAGAAATTGCCTAAAGCAAAATGTCAGCATTAAGAGTTCCGTAGTTATTGATGTGAGAGAAGTAAATACCAGTGCTTGGCCTGGCTCTGTCTGAAGTGAAGCTGCTTTTTTTCAGCAGCAGTTTGTACAAAGGCAAATTGAAATGTACCATCCTGAGGGTGAGGCATAACACAGAACTTAAAGCAGCATAAACTGCGGTTTGCCTCCACTGGAGCCATCATACATTGTCTGCTTCACTCCTACCTCTGGCTCTGTGCTTCCTCTCCTGCCTTCCTATTGACTGCAGCAACAGCTGGAGGGCAAATCAATGCCACTCTGGCAGCTGGACACAAAACTAACACTCAAAACTTGAAACAAAAGCGTAGTTTTCTGCTGGGTCAGTGAGATGAGCTTGCTTACCCTGTGGCCCCAGAATGGCTAGAAAGGCACAAAAAGAAGGCACTGAACTTGTCACCTGAAAACATAGTAAGCTTCTTTTGGTGGTTATTTATTGTTCCTGTGGCTTGAGTCATTCTTGGTGCCCCAGATAAACAGTCATGCGTTGTTCTCAGCTAAGAACATGAAACCCAAACACTCACCCAGCTGAGAGAAGCGAAAGAGTTCATCTTCATTCTCCGTCGTGTGGTCCACGTTGAGCTGAGTCACCTGCAGCCCATCCACCGTGGACTTGCACAGCAGTGCCCGATTGGTACCTGCAGTGGGAGCAGCGAGATGAGGCACCAGATAGCTCTGCTGTTAACAGGGACAACATATCCAAAGGGAAAAGGAGCAGAGACGGGAATAAAGACAGAAAAGAAGAGAAAGGCTCATGTACTGTCTCATCATGATCTCCAAAAAGCAGCCTTGCTAGCAGCATAGTAAAGGGCCTGCTAGGCAGCTCTCCATCCAGACCTGAGCTGCTACCTCCCAGGAAGGTTCTCTATTTCACAGTGAACCTGCACTCCTCCTCCCAACCCACTTTCCCTCTGTACTTTGGCCACACGCACCAACATCTGCAGGGATGAAGAGTCAGGCTGATTTCAAGTGCTTGTGCAAGCAGCAAGCATACTGCTGCTTGGCCACACACCAAAGAAACTGCCCCCCACGTTCAAATGTCTCCCTAGAGCCCCTGCCATCCTCAGGAATGCTGAGACTGAGCCACTGACAAAAACCAACTCACCCACATTGGCGATGTAGAGTTTGTTGTTGAGAACGACAGCCACAATAGCCATGGCTCCTCCAGAGATCTCCTGCTCTACAACCTTCAATCTCTCCACAATCTTCTGGTACTGAGGAGGGAGCTGGTGGTGAGGGACACCCTGGAAGCCAAAATGAGGGGGAAGCTTAAACACACAGTCCACAACACAGAAATCACAGCTGGAATAAAAATTCTGCAGGGAGGGGACTCATCTTGACATGCCTTGGCCTTGTGTGATGCCTGTACAAGACATACAATTTTCTGTTCAATCCTATTGAATGACACAGCTTTGATATAATTCTGGAGAGGACAGTCCAGTACACTTGAAGCCCATACTTGTCCAGATGCCATGCAGATGTGAGGCCTTTCCTCTCATCTGCATGGCTTTGTCCTGGAAGAGCCACATGTAGAGGCTGAACTCCTCTCTGTGATACACCCAGCTCCTTACTCAGATGACCAATGTCAGGTCTAAGCAGTGCCAGTACGAACACTGGGAACTCTGGGAAATGGACCAAGGCACTTGCTGCTCTTCATGCAAGCTTCCAGAAGAGAACCATGGAGAAGTAACTTTCACTTACAGCCTCCCTTGGATCAAACTGACTAATGTGCCCGAACCTCACCCAGCAAGCTGGAAGGTGGGACCTCCAGCAAGCTCTGCTCTTAAGGTCACATTACCTCTGGTAGCTGAGACTGCAGGCTGGCCTTCTCTGCTAAGGCATCATCAATGGACTCCAGGAAACTTCTTTCCACCACATCAAAAGCCTAAAAAAGGCCATAAAGAGAAACAAAGCACTTATTTGATGCCTACAGACTTTGGGGTACTCATCCTCACCTCTCTAAGACCAGCTCATAAGAGTGGATGATCACTGTACATACAGAGTTTCAAGGACCACTACAGCACATTGAAACAATTGTTTCAGCACAACCAGTTAACAGCTTGTAAAAACAATCTGCAACAACTCAAAACAGAAGACAACACCATAAAAATTACATTCACAGCAATGTCAGAGACCTATCTGATCTTGTCTGTTGATCCTGTCATTCAAGAAAGCACACTCACAAATCCATCTCCCCACACATTACCTTCTCCCCTTCACTCACTGTCATCTCCTTCACAGGCTGACTTGTTCCTACACGTCCAGGGAAGGCTGGCTGCAGCTTCCTGGAGAGCTCTCAGCACTGTGCTGACGGAGCCAGGGGACAGATGGGATGAGGCAGGAGTGAAACAAAGCACTACAGATGCTCAGGATGAGTGCAACTGCAACCACCAGATGTTTCCAACCCCCACAGAAACCAGATGCTGTTCCCCTGATGGCAAAGAGGAGGTGGGTAATGCAAGAAGCAGGAGCAGCTCCCACTCAAAGCTTCTTTACCTGCAGCAGAACTCGACGCACGTCAGCATCGCTGTGATCTGCGTGGAGCTGGCCCAGCAGCAGTTCTGCAGAGAGCCTCTGACCCACAAAGTTGGTGACTCGGTTGCCATCGTAGCCATTGAAGACACCATAGAGGTAGCAGTTGTTCTCACTCCTGCCAAGAGGGCAGAAGCAAAGAGGTCACAGATCTCTGTAAGACATAGATATAAGTAGCAAATTCCCATAGACATGCTTTTGCATGCTCAGGCCCCACCCTCTTCTTCCACATCCTGTGTGACAAACTAAATACCTCTTCCACGTGCACTTGTGCCAGCAGGAGTCAGTGTCCCAGGTGCAACCCACTTACCTGAATTTTAACCAGTTATCTTCCAAGGGGTGACCCTCTGTCCCTTTGCCATCTGCACTGTAGGAACGGTTTGGAGCTGAGCCCACCCCAGAGAGATGGCAGGATGGTAAGTCATCTGTCCAACTGGGCTGCTGTTCCTGGCAGGAAGAGGAAAGAGACCATGTAAACCCCAAGCAAGCTGAAGTGAAGATCGTGGTGCAGTACAGGTCACCAGTCCACCCCTACCCTCTTCTCAACCCTTCTCCCTTTGCTAACTAATAGCACAGCTAATAACTCCACATTTCTTTCTGCAGAACAGCATCACTTACCACGTCCCTTCCCTCTGAAGCTGAGCTCTGGCTGTACTCTGGCTCTTGTTAACAAGAAGCCAGATGCGAAATTTGCACACAAGTTTTGCACTCCATACAGCACTGCACAGCACAGCACTAGCTTAGCTATTCCTATGGTGAATCAGATCCTCATGCACCCCTGCCACGGGAGTGCAGGGAAAGCTCTGGATTCTCCCAGGACTACTCAACCAGGACAAGGCACTGGGGCCTGATGCTGCAGCCAGCAATGAGAGAGACATCCCTGGGGCCGCCATCTCCAGCCAGGCCTGCAGGCGCCAGCTGCCCCCTCACACAGCGGGCACCCCGAAGCCCGCAGCACCGGCACGGCCCCCCAGCCACCTGTGGCCCACTGCGCGCTGCAGAGCGGCCGGTCCGGCAGCGTGCGGGCCGCTGACCACGGCGGGACCCCCGCAGTCCGGGCCCCTGCCCTGAGGCGGCAAAGGGGGCGGGAGAGCAGCAACCCACCGCCCGCGGCGGGGGAACCTCCCCCTTCCCACACGGCAGCGCGGGGGGCGGGTGAGGAGGAGGCCCGGGGACTCCCTCGCACCCACCTGGGGGGTGCGTGTGCTCGGAGGGGGGGAAGATGCCACTCACACTCTGCAGCAGACTCCTCCTCTGCGCCGCCATCTTGCAGCGGGAGCGGCCGCCTCCCTCCCTCACGCCCGCCCTCTGCCGCCACAGCTCGGCCCGCTCAGGCCCCGCCCCCGCGCCAGGCGGCGCCGGGCAGGGCCCGGGCCAAAGCCACGGAACCGGAACGCCTGGAAGTGCGCCTGGCCTTACACCTTCCTTCTGCGGAGTGCAGGTCTCCATTTCCTACCTGTGGCCTTCAGGTGTGTGAGAAAGAAGCGCCTGTTGACCGCCACTGCCAGCGTGTGTGTGTGTGGAGGAGGAGGAAAGAGGAGCAGCGTTGTGAGGATCATATAATCATGGGATCATCAGGGTTGGAAGGGACGTGTGAGATCGTCCAGTCCACTTGTCCGCCCAGCATTGCCACTGTAAGCCCTAAGACACATCACGCAGCGCCAGATGTAGATGCTGCTTGAACACCCCCAGGGATGGGAACACCCCCATCACGTCTGCGGGCAGCTTATTTCAATGCCCGACCACCATAACAGTGGGGGAAAAAAATCTGTCTCAGCTTAAGGGCATTTCCTCTAGTTCTCTCAATGCAGGCACAGTAGAAGAGACCAGCCCCGACCTCACTATAACCTCTTTTCATATGTTGTAGAGAGCAATGAGGTCTCTTTTTAGTCTCCTTAGACTAAAAAAACCCAGCTCCCTTAGCTGTTCCACATAGGATGTGTTTTCACTGGACCTGCTCCAGCATCTCAATGTGCTTTTTAAAGTGAGGGGCCCAAAACAGAACACAGTCCTTGAGTGCCGTTGGTACTGTGAATCCTGGATCCTGTGAAATGGGGTCACCCTGAGTGCCAGAGAGCCCTGAGGTAGCCTGGTGTTGAAGTAGTTTTCTTAGTAGTGCATCATGTTCCAAGCAACCTCGAGGGAAGACTCAGCCCAGGTACCAGCTCTCAGCTGCACCCTGCTCCATAGGCACCACATGCATGGCATCCATGTATCTCAACTTGCAGTCTGTGTCCTGCCCTGTCCCTCTCTCTTTTGCAGGCCATAACAAGGATGCACTTGGACCATGTCCTCAGAGAAGCAGTAGGAAGGTGTCTAGGACAAATGACAAGTGGTTCTTAATCCTCACCGCTGTTTGGAGCAGTTCTTGCTAGTCTCGAGTCAGGGACAACAGTAAAATCACTTGCGTGCCTGCTTGAGCAATGCAGACAAAATCAGAGAGCACTGATTTTACTCTTATTTAAGATCCTTTATTGGCAGACATAGGCTGTTTCCATTGAATCAGCTCAGCTGGGGAGGAGGGAAGACACAAGATTCAATCTCACTGCTTTCTCAATATTATAAGTCAGCAGAAGAGCCCTCCAGGAGCGTGAATGGCATATCTTAATGTGTGTGACGGCCAGCAGTCAGGCTGTGGCAGCAAGGCTTCAGGAAGAGCCCTGTGTGTTTCCCTGTGTGTATTGTCGCTGCAGGGGCTCCAACATGAGAGACATGCAGTTTCAGTCATGGGCAGCAGCACAGTTATGGCGAGGGTGGGAGTGTTAAATAGTCTTGACTTCCAGCAGTGGCTTGATACACTCATAATGACATCTTTGTGGCAGATGTATTCGATTCAGATGCACTTCAGAAATAATTGCCAGTTAATTAACCTCATTCTATGGAATGATGGCTTTTGCTGCAGGGTTTTTCTGCCAGAGGATTCCAGCTTCCTTTCCTGTAAATCCTCTCTCTATTGTTTTGTTACATTTCTTTCTTCAAAATGTACCAAGATTAGAGATCTATTCCCTTCATGCAAGGCTCACAAACATTCAACTAGAATTAGGTAGATAGGCAGAAATACTTTTTTAAAAGTATTTATTTTTATATTACACAAAGATAGAAGAAAATGCTAGATTTAGAACCTGGGTCTACAAACAAGTTTCCTCAGGTTTAGGCTTCTGTATGAGCTTGGTCTCAGTGATGTCATTCAGAGTATTCCTGTGGGTAAAGCTGTGAATAGGTACAAATAAATTATAGGAATAGGTCTGAAGTCTGTATTAGAAGTAGGATGGACAGATTTAGTACTGACAAAGATTTGTTTTCTTGCCAATATCAAAAGAATTCCCAGTCCTGCAGAAAAATGCATAGCACAGCATTGTCCGTGTAATTAAAAAGCTACGGGCAAGTGCCTTTGCTTTAAAACAGGGTGACACTTTTTCAGCATTGCAGCAGCAGCTTATGGTTATTTAATGCCAATGAAGGTTGCAGTCATGCACCTTGATGAGCACAGTCAGACTCCATCCTTGCTCAGAGCGACACTGAAATCAGCAAGGCTTTGGGTGTGCCTAGAGACTGTCAGCATGTATTGCATTGCAGGGCTGGGAATTTAGGAGTCATTTCTGTCTTCTTCTATCCATAAGTGAGTCCTTTTGAAACTAACAAGAGCAGAGTCTGTGTGAGAGTGCGATAAGGCAGAATGTGAAGTCAATGAGAGAGCAAAACAACTTTCCTAAAGATACAAGATAGAAAATCTGCCACTTTCCTTGTTTGTACAATGGCTTGTCACCTCTTGCAGTTCAAAATCTGCCCTGTTCCTAATTTAAATATCTGGCTTCAGCTCATAGTCACTAATCTTTGTCATTTGGGTTTATCTTTTTTCTGCCAGTTTGTGCTGGAATGCAGACCTGGTGCAAAGCACTTTTTTCTTGGTGAAAATTCTTGTGCCAGATTCTGCCTGGATACTCCTGTGGTTCTGTCATTGAGCTTCTGCCCTAACCTTGAGTCAGTCAATTAACTACTTGTCCTGGAAAAAAGTGGATAGTAGGATTTAGCAAACGAGGCCATTTGCAGCATTAAATGCATGTTTGTCCAGCATTTCACAGTCCTCCAAAGGAAAGTGCTACAGAAGCTGGTGAGCTGCTCCATTAATGTCTCTTCATTGAAAGCTTTATGCAGCACTTAGAAGATGAAATAGTGCACCAAGTTTCTGTTGGCTGTATTGATCAAACTTATTTTAACCTCTGTTTATGCTTCTTACTTTCTGCAAATCCTCTCAGAAATTGCTGTGCTGTATTCCCATGCAGCCAAGATCTCCTCAGGAATGCAGGATATTGGTCACTGAGCCTCACCATCCATGCACAAATAAATGAATTATATGATTCAGTGGTTACCAGATATAGAGCTCCCCCTCTCATGTTGAATTCCCACATTTCTCATTCCTCCCTCTCTCTTTCTTTTTGTAATTACTCTCCCATTTTCTCTGTCCCCAGTGCTAGGGATTATACACACAGTATTCCTGGTTCCAAGCTATACTGCTGCCTTCTTGGTTTTATGGAAGCTTTCTCTGCGGGAAAGGAAGAAACATGGTCACTACTCTGCTGGATGAAAGATGAACAGCATGACTGAGGAATGTGCCACGGGGAGCAGGGAGCTGGGGGCAGCCCCTGCACAGTGCTCTTGTAGGTGCTCAGGAACTGGGAAGCGTTTACCAGATTGCTGGCAGAAGCCATCACATCGTTTCTCTCTACTGATGATGTGTGAGATATTTGTAGGGAGATTTTTTTTCTGTTTTCATGCTAACAGAGGCTGGGGCTGGAAAGGAAAGCCATGATTTTTGGCAAAGCTTGCCGGAGGTGACATGGAAAGAAGGAAGGGTCTCTCTGACAGAGCCAGCTTGCCGTACTCGCTGTGCTCGCTTCTGCTCAGACAGAAAGGGATGGTGGGGGGTGGCGTTGTGAGGCCTCACAGCTCCACCCCGAGGTCACCTCATCTGCCTTCACCAGCTTCAGCCTGATGCTTCCCACAATGCTCCTCATTTCTTCTCAGGCCACTGTTTCCAGGCATGCTGGAAGGGCAGAGAAATAAGATGGGGCAATAAAAAGAACAAGTGTTAAGGAAGGAAAGTTGGAAACAACAGATTCCTTCCCCCAGCACCCTCTATGAGAGTTGGAGAGCCAATGTGGAGAGCTACTGCCAGAGAAGGGGGAATGATGAGAGTGTGCTGATCCCCCCAAGAGAGAGTCAAACACCTCTGCAAAACAGAGTTTGTACTGGTTTAGGGCAGATGGATTTATGAGGGAGGGAAATGGGTTGTTTCATATAATTTTATTGATCTCCTTGATACACTAACCAGCGTTTTATCTCCCTGAGTCCTGGGATTATATGAACTTAAAAAAAAAAAAAAAGAAAACAACTTTATAACAGAATTGTTTCTAGATGTCATGGCTGCAGGGAGAAGCTTCAAAACATGACTCATAAGCATGTGAAATACCAGAGAGCAAAACTAAAGAGATTTCAAACGATTAGAAAACACAAACAAACTAGTAATGTTGGAGTCCTACTCATCTGAAATGCTTGCTTTTGGCAACATCTTGTCTCACCAGTTCTTAACACCGCCTGCTGCCAACACAGATATTTGCCTTTCTGTGGGCTTGGTATCTCCGCAAAACATCCACCCCAAAAGCTGTGACCGTAGGAAGGGTCTTTGTCCAAACAAAGATTAATCATGAAACAGATGGGTCGGTCCACCAACACTTTTGCACATAATCTGATGTGCAGCTGCAGCGTGTGCTCAGTAGTGCTTCGAAGAGGGGAGACAGTTTGGGGGACTGGCTGGAGCCTGTTCACCATCATGTGCCTCTGTTTACTGTCCTCAAACCTACAAAGGTTGGGAGATGTGATACTCAGGTACTCAGGTGACAGACTCATTAAAAGGGGATGAGAGGGAAGCTTTAGCTAAGCATCAGCACAGGATGGGATTTTGAATTTCATTTTTATTGCAAAGCCTGTTGGAACAAGATCTTTTTAGTGATGGGCTGCCAATCACTGACACTCACTCTGGACAATGGTCCTGAGAGCTCATTTCCCAGGATTTGATTATGTTTTGAACACCTGCAGTACACCAGACACCTGAGCAATGGTCATACATAGATGACTAAAGATAAAGACACATCAAAGGACTAAACACTTCTGCTTCCCTGGGTGTGGAAATACAGGTGTTTCTTTCCATATGGATTTGTATCCTATATTCCTGTAAGTCCCCCGTCCACACCTCCTATTGCCATATCCTTTTCACAGTGAGAGTCCACTTCTAACATGGCATGTCAGATTCCTCAAGTTTTCCTACTGATTAGGTGAGAGACACTTGATGGTGTGTGTGATTTGAAACTTAGGCCAAGTAAAACATACAACCATTAGTTTCCACCGAAACATCTTAATAAGGGCAGCTCTTTAGGTTTCTTTCCTCATCCAAGCCACTGATTGTCACTAAACTTGCCAGCTTGGCCATGCAGGAGCACAGGAGCCAATGCTCTTGCAGCCAACCAAGCTAAAAAAGCCGTCCCTCCCCAAAGAAGAAAATCCAGACCATTTCTTTTTTCCATATAGTATGGTTATTTTGAACGTCATAACTTTATTGAGACACCAGTAGTTACCACCTTCACTTTGTTAACCACAAATATATAGGACATTGTAAACACAGGTGCCGAGGTGGCGGGGTTTGCTGTAGTTGAATTTCGGAAGGGACAGGGGGCAGGGGGAGGAGGAGGAGGAGGAGGAGGAGGGGGCTGAAGGGACACTCGGGCTTAGACAAGACCACTCAGAGGATCCTGTATGCGGCAGGCCATCCATGAGTCATCGGGTATACGTATATATGTATAGCTTTATATTATACATCTCTTTAAATATATATATATAATATATATACTATACACAGGCAGTAATGTGGCAGGGGAAGGGGCAGGGCAGCCCAGGTGATGTTACAAATGCCACACAGGCAGCAGGGAGTTGTCTGGATGGATGGTTTGAACTTGCTGCATGAGGTGGCCTCACTGGGTTCCTTACCTTGTACCTGCTCTGGGGATGGGAGCTGAGACTCCTGTGGGAATCACCCTGCAATGCTGCCTTCCTGGGTCCTCCCAAGTGCTTGCAAGGGTACAGGGACAAAGACACCTCCTCCCCTGTGGGAACTGCCAGGAATAACGCAGAGAGGAAGGGCATGTGATGAGGTGATGAACGGGGTGGTGGGGACATGGGGGATCCAGGGATGGGGACCCATCAGGAGGCTGAATGCACAGACAGAACTGGGGCAACATTTCATCATCTCTTTGCCCTTCACAGCCTCTGCTTCCACAAAACAGTCCCTTACTTGGGGGCTTCATAAAATAAGAAGACATTACGGGGCCATTGCTTCCAACAAGGGATGTGTAATCCCTGTTATCGGAACAAATGGCAGAGGGGGAAGAAAGCTGCCTTATCATTTTGCTTATACAGCCTTCCCTCTGATCTCCTAATCTCTAGAGCAGGGCTGATCTCACCCACACTTAGAATGTAAAAGGGACATGTTCCAGTCAGCTGCTCAGGTCTCGCCTATGATCACCAGAAATAGGCAGCACCTTATCAGAAGCACCTAAGATAAGATAACCAGCCCTTTTGGTAGGTCTCTATGTCTCATCAGCTACAGAACCAGCCAAATGCCACTAGAAACTGCATTCTGCATTTTAAAGGGCTACATGCAAACAAGTAGAGTCCCCAGAGTGGCAGACCACTCCCAGGTCTGCCACCACCAACCCTCCACAGCAAAGGCTGAAAGCACACGAACCCAAGCAGAGTATGTCTTCTCCCATGAGTAAAAGCAAGAAGCTGTCTGAGTATCTACTGCTGTAGTGTCACATCAATTCTTTTCTTATGACGCAAAGCAAGGAGAACAACTGAGAGATGGGAAGTCACCCAAGATGAAGTCACTTGGCTCAAATCCCACTGAAGTGCTGGTTCTGAGCGGGAGGCTCATTCCTGCCTCGAGCCCACCTGAGCCATCAGCTGGTTACATGAGGGAAGCAAGCCCAAGAGGATAAAGAAAAGCTTGCTCATTAGTCAGCCCCAAATGGTGTTTAGCCACCTACGTAACTCTGATGGGAGAAGGGGCATGCAAGATGCTCCTGCACCACACCCCAAAACAGAGCCCCAGGTAGATCCCCTACATACTGCCTGTACCTCTCCTTATGTGCCCAGTCACTCACAGAGGAGGGACCTCCCAAAAGGTACAACATATTTTTGTGCTGAGGGATGGTTCCTTATAGCCTCCACCTCCTCTCGGTTCCCTCCCCACACCCCAAAGGAAAGCATGAAGGATGACACAGATGAATCTAGGTGAGTACAACTCACTTCTCTCCTGCTCCACCTCATCATTCATTCTTCTTCCCTGGTGGGAGACAAACAGGAGGGTGCTCCCCCCACATCCAGTCACAACAAACCTCTCTCAATAAAGTAAACCCGTCCCAAGCCTAAATATTAGGCTGAACCCACAGAAAATGAAGCTCAAGGGGCTTCCTTCCAAAAGGCACCCCTCTTATTTACAGTATTGCATTCACTCATAGGCACAGAGCAAGGGATGTGTGCCTGTGCCCAGTCATTCCTGCTGTGTCCTTAGGGCTACCTGATCCCCTCTCCTGTCCTCACCAGTGGGTAACAACCAGTGAGATGGGCCAAGCCTGGGGAGGACAAGCCATGGGGACAGCCACCAGCAGCAGCACAAATGTGCTGGAAGAACAGGAAGAAATGGTGCCTGTATATACAGGGGAGAACACTGCTCCACTTCCCCCTGCTGCTCTACAGTTTCTACCCCTTCCTTATCTTTGTGGGGCACTGGGAGGAGGGAAGGACTGGTAACCTTGGTGTCCTCCAGATGAGATATTCACACAACCACAGCCCAGACCTGTGTCCCATTCTCCCCACTCCTAAGGGGGCTATGAGGAATAGGCTGGATGTGCAGTGCAGGCACTGACAGATTTTGGATCTGCTGCTGATCTCTGCTACTGGGACCAGTGTTGCATCAAGCAGGGTGGCTATCTGGGGGATGGAGCTCCTCACTTCTGCAAGCCTGCTTCTTGTGCTCTGAGAGATGTCTGTGCCCAGGAGAATTGTCTAGGTAGCTATTGCTGAATTATTTCCATTTAGAGGAAACCTGGAATCTGTCTTCATGCACAGACCTAACTTTTAACTTGGAACAAAGAGTGGGCTTCCACAGTTGTGTCTTTACTTGGAGCAAAGTCATGAGGAGTGTGGAATGACACCCATAAGAGCTCTATCTAACAGTCACTGCTGCCACCTAGGCGAGGCTTTAAAGTCAGCCAGGATCTGAGACGCTGCAGAAGAGCACTGAGGTATGGTCTATGGCAAGTACAGAAAGACCAGTTTTCAGACAGCTCGGTCTGGCCCCAACCAATTCTCTGCACACCAAGACCTCTTCCCTATCTGAGTGGGAGGCAAAGCGCAGCCGTACAGGGCAGGACCCCTCCTGCTTGGCTGCACTCTGTGCAAGAGCCAGACACATGCTGGCTATCCCAGCAGCAGTATTTCTTCCTAAGTGGGGTCCTCCTCCATTCCTGTGTGCTACAAAGATGGTGTCAGCAAGAGGCTTTGCACTATTGTAAAGGAACAGAGAAACAGAGGAAGGTTCAACAGGACCTGAGGAGCAAAAGTGTCTTTCTTTTCCTCCTGGTCTGGGTGAAATGACAAAGCTCCCCTCTCCCCCTCGAACCAGCCCAGCTGGGATTGAAGGCTCTCTTCAAGAAAGCCCACCTCCTCCGTCCTTCCTCCCACAGGCACTGTGTCTGGGCCCAGAGGCTGGGCATGGCTCCCCTCCTGCTTCATCAAACACTGGACTGGGAAGAGCAGTGACTAGCAGGATGTACAGCCGAGGGGAATCATCCCACCTCAATCCAAGGGGGCTGAGGAAGGACTGAATCTCAGGGCACCACCCCTCTGCTCTGCTCAGTCTCTTGCTGTACCCTACAGACGTGCCTGCGATTTCTGATTGTACCTGCAAATCTTCCTTTTTCCCTTCCCATTTTTTCTTCTTGTACTCTCCTCCTCTCCAATACCACTTCTCCCAAACCCTCTAAAAATAAAGGCCCTCTCCCTCACTAGCATGTTGCAGGGAAAAGGTCCCTTGTCTTTACATGGAGAATGCTGTTCCTTCTGTCCTCCAGGCCCCTCCTCACACTCTTGAATGCTGACTCCAACACCATTCTCCTCCCTGAACCACCAGGTGCTACAAACCAATGTGGATGCTCCCACATCTACTCCAGCCTTTAGCAATACGCTCTCTTCTAGGAAGGTCCCCGGTCCCTCTCATTTCTTCTGTTCTGCCTCCAACACCCTTTCCCCTGCCCTGCCAGTACCATAGCTCCTCTCCTGTCCACAAGACAGACTCTGCCCTCTGTAACAAGGCAGAGGGAGAGGAAGAAAGGAGGGACTTTCCTATCGAAGTGCAGATTTTGGAAGAATTTGGTTCTGGCAGGTAGCTTGGTGGGAGAGGAGAAGGAATAGGTGATGGGGAAACCTTTTTTTCCTTTTTTTTTTTTGCCTTTTTTAAAAACAATAAATAAAAACAGATGACCCAGAAGGCTGGAGCATAGCTGAGAGCCACCTCTTGTACCACTATGCACGTGTCTTGTTTGTGCCTCGGCTTTCTGCCGGCAGTGGGAACGGGGGCAGAAGGGAAAGGGGAAGGGCAAGGGGCATCGGTGGCTCAGTAGTTCTGCGTTTGGTACCCCTGTGTCTCGGTGTCGAAAGCATCTGCTGGAGGGGGCTGCTGGTACGTCCCCACCGCATCTGGAGCATCCTCCTCGTTCGTGTAGGGAGCATAAGGCATGCCGGAGTCCTGGCTTGGGTCCATGTAGTCCTGGGAGAAGAGGGCCGAATCGGCACCCAACTGGAAACGCTGATACGCCAGGAACGCCTGGCCCACCTTTAAGGGAGGAGGTGGAGGGAAGACATGGGAAGCAGAGAGGGAAGAGGAAAAAGAGGAGGAACGTACCGAAAAAGAGAAACAAACAAAAGTGGGTTAGTAGTGGTTACGGATTAGTGTGCGAGGCCCGCCTGGCAGATCGCCGGTGAAACGCCCCACAAGCGTGGAAGTCCACGCTCTCCCACAGAAAGCATGAGCCCACAAGGAGAGAGAGCAGGGATGGCTGCAAGACCAGCTGGCTGTGTACAGCCTGCCAAGGCTCCCTGCTTTCTCTGGGATGTTCAGGGCACCTCCTGTCCGCCAGCGGGGTTTCACCAACATTGCACAGGTGGCAGAGGCTCAGTTGGCACTAGTTATCCCAGTCAGCCCCTCCTGGCTGTGGGAAGGCAATCTGCCTTGGCAACACCAGAGGGCTTGGCTGCTGGGCTGTGTCCATGAGGCCATTTGACTTGTAAAGGCCAGTAAGGAGAGCAGGATTTGACACAATGTACTGAGGTAGAGGTCACCCCCTGAAACACCTTCACCAGTCAACATCTGCAAGGTGTAGCACAGACCTTGGGAAGGAGCAGCAGGAAGCAAGGCAGCTGCTTCCCAGACCAGGGGACAGTTAGCAAGCAAACTGCTGTCTCCTGCCTCAAGCACCTTTTGGAGGACTGCAGGAGCCTGGGCACGGGGTTCAGCAGGCATGGCTCATTGTCCCAGAGCATCCCTGAGAGAGGTGAGGAGTCTAGCAAGTGACAGGGGAGAGGTTTTTGGGGAATGAGGTCTGGGAAGAAATGGAAGAGATAAAATAGTAGGGGCAGAGGGCATCTCCTGGCCGAAGTATTAGGTCTGAGCAGTCATCAAAAAAAGGCACAGTGGTGTTACACAGCATTAGTTAAGGTATGGGTGAAGGAGAGAAGGGAGCAGAAGAGGAGAAGAAATTGCCAGTTCCAACTCTCCAGAGGAGATCCCCTGTTTAATGGACAACTCCACTCCAATTCAATGGCCCATATCTTCCCATCCCATGCCCTGCAGTGAGCACACATTCATAGTCACGGGCACTGGAACCAGCTCTGCTCAGTGACTCCTCCAGCTGCATCCCTCCACCCCTTCCCCCAAATTCTCCCATCAGCAAGGGGCACTAAGGCAGCAAGGATGGGGAGTTAGGGAACAGGGTATTGTATTCCTCCTGAAAATTAATGTCTCCAAGTCTCCGGAAAGCCAGAAATGCGAGGCAGCCCTGTGAGGAGAGAGAGGGTTGTGGGAAGGAGAATCAGTAAGGTAGACCAAACCAGAGTGTTTGACTGAAATAAAAAACACCTGAGGAATTAAGGGAAGAGGATGCTGTTTTGGCCACTTGCAAGCCTGTGCATGGGAGAGGATCACTGCAGGTGATGGCACCTCCAAAAGTGTCCTGAGGGACCCCTTGCAAAAACCCTGCTGCTTGTCTCACTTTTTGCTGGAGCTCGCAAGGAGCTTTTGGCAGCCCTTGAGTGCAGGACACAGCTCATGAAGGGAACACACACTGCTGTCCCTCAATCCTGCCCGGTGTCACCGTGGTGAGGGTGCTGACAGCACAACCCTTTGCAGCCCCCCTTCCTCTTTGACAGCTCCTTGGTTTTATGGCACCTTTCCTATCTGGCCCCTGCCCAACATCAGGGCCTGTAGGAAGAGGAGAAGATAAAGCCACAAGGGCTTATGAATGGAGACAAGGGTAAAATGCTTTCCTGCTTGGCACTATCCTGTCACTTCAGAAAAAAATCACTTGTGCTTGGTGCAGTGAGAGGCAGGAGGAAGTCATCAGAGATATTTATCTTTCACCCAACAGTTTTTCCAGGAAACTGGCAATAAAGAACTTCTGAGGAAAGGGCAGTCTTAAGACAGGACTATCACCTTCCTCAAAGGCAACCCAGTGAGGTGGCACTCCAGTGGTGGGTGCAGAATCCAGAAGAACAATGATGACATCTTGCATGATGGGAGCAAAGGTGGGAGGGAGATGGGTGCAACCCCTGGCCTGCAGCTCCCTTCTCTGTTTAGTGTCTGTAAGGTTAAAATGATGCTGAAGTCCTCTGACACACAGAGAAAACAGTAACAGGTTGTCCAGAGAGGTAGTGGATGCCCCATCCCTGCAAACATTCAAAGTCAGATTGAACTGGGCTCTGAGCCATCTGATCTCGTTGAACATGTTCCTGCTCTTTGCAGGAGGGTTGGACTAGATGGCCTTTTAAAAGTTCCTTCCAACCCAAATTATTGTATGATTCTATGACAATGGTGGCTGGGGAGCTGGCTTGTCCAAGGTCTTATTAAAGGTCTGTTGAGAATGCTCCTTACAGGGATATGAAACTCTCTTGCTCACTGTACTTATTAGTGCTCTAAAACTTTTTTCCATGCAAGTTTTTGAGTCCCAAGTTTACTTCTCAACCGCTTCCTCTCCTGCATTTCCTTTTCAGAAGCCATGTGAACTGAGATCCCAGGGGCCCCACTCTTAGCCAGTCTCCTTTCCTTCCTCACAAGATAATACAGCACAGAGGACATTTGATCCCATGTCATGGCTACTCTACTCACCCAGGTAAAGATAGAGAAGAACGAGAACGTGATGGCTGCTCGGGCTGCATCCCCTCCCTCATTCAGGGGGTTGTCCTCTGGTTTCGAAGCTTGCCACTGGTTGGTCAGAAAGCAGAAGCCAACGAACCAGAGGAATGCCCAAAAGGCTGGGATGGACCACCACCGGTGTGCCAAAGGGAAGGACAAAGACAACAAGAAGATATGTGTGAGCATAACATATACATATTACATTTCTCTGGAAATTTCAACTCTGAGACCCACCACTGTGTTGCAGACTGGGCCAAACTGACTGCTCAGCCAGTCTGAGCCCAAGTGAGCTGGCAGGCTCCCTGACAGCAAACTGTCAAGGTGACCAAGAGGTGTCTGCAGAGAGCACCTCAGGAGAGTGCATTTGCTTGTGTTTGGATTGATCATAGGACTTGCATTTGGCCTTGGGAGGGAGCCTGAAGGGCTTCCAGTACTAGAGCAATCACCTGGGCTCTATGAAACAGCCACTGCTTCACAATCCTGTCCTGCAAGGACAAGCAAAGAGCAATTCCTTCACGGGAGCTGCAAAAGAGTGGGAAGCAGCTGGTCTGCAGTTACACGGAGACCAGCTTGTGCTCAGGACAGAACAGCTCAGGAACTCACATCAAGGAAAGGTGCTGAAAGATCACTAACACCTGTGCCCCCAGAAAAGGGTGAAGGTAGAAGGTACTCACCCTCTGCCAAGCACAGGCAGACACCTGGCAGTGAGGGAAATGGGCAGTCCAAAGCAACAGAAAAGCAGGGCACAATCCCTCCCCTTCTCTTGTCAGCTGTACATAGGATTGCTAGGCAAGGGGCTAACTGTGAAAGAACGTGCAAGCCCAAAGTCCTTAGCAAATCCAGGTGCGTCACCTGCTCCTGCCCTCACTCCATTCCTGGTCCCTCTGACATACTCCATGGGGAGCCTGACACTGAGTAGTTTGCCTGAGGGCTGGAATAAGCCAGCAGGGCCAAAGGGCTGGGAAGCTCACCTGAGACGCCGATGTCCGAGAGCACTGCCTTCTTGCGGTCCTTGACGCTGCTGATCTGCGGGAAGTAGGCATCCAGGGCCAGGTAAAGAAGGCAGCTGAGGAAGGCGAGGACACCCACGGTAATGCCATAGTTGCAGGCATTGTGATTGCGGTTGAAGATGCAGTGCTCTTCCACCTCATCCACACGGTTCACGTACCCTTCATTGACAATGGAGCCGAACACCACGATGGAGAACACCTGGAGGGGAGGGAGGCCAGAGACACATCAGGGCAAGCCCCATCTCTCTGCACCAGCAGAAAGGAGCAGAGCTCTGCAGGGGACAGACACCCTTCACCAGCACCTTTCTGCTCTGCTGAGCTCCTGCCCGGCTGACTTGCTTGGGTTGTAGCCACAGGGAATTTACTGGGAACATGGTCTCATTTTATTTCTGAGGATTAACTTATAATAGGACATTTTTAGATTGAACCTTTTTATCCATCTGACCTAAAGTGATGCAAAGCAGTTGCAATCTGGAATAAGGGTGGCTTCCCACAGACACACAGGGAGGTGACATGGAATGTAAATTGGGATATGGTTTTGGTGTGGGTGCCTGCATACAATGGCTTCTAGTAGTGGAAATCCTCTTAGTTTGCACTTACTCTCCCACTCACTCCTTTCTCTTCAAGAGATTAATTGTTTCTACCAGGCATCTGTTCACTGATTTTATCTATCAAGCTACTACGCTCTTTACCCCATCCACCCTCCCACAATCCACAGCCCTGCTTGCTCTGCAGCTCCATTCTGCTGGGCTTCTGTTCTCCCCATTTCCCCACACTACACACCTCTCTCCACCAGTTTTCCATCAGCCCACTCCATGACACCACCTATCCTGTCCACTCACCCATATGCCAACACCCTCCAACCCTCCCCATAGATTTCAGGGGCCAAACATCCCCACTCCAGGTCCACTTGTAAGGGGCCACTTTGAGTCCTCCCTACCTGTCACCACCACTGCCACTGCATGTTATTTTAAATCAGGCAGAATTAAGGATGAGTCCAGGTAGAAATGCCCTAATCCGCAGTTGCTGGTCTAATCTTTGCTCATGGGCTTAGCCTTCACCGCCTGCCACAAGGCTGTCCCTCTTTGACACAGCAGGTTCACCAAAGCACAGAGCTATTTACAGCAGCCCCAGTCCTGCACCTTGCATCTCAAATAAACAGCTTCCCCTTCCCCACAGAAGAAAGAGGGGAATATTAAGGCAGCATGTACAGATTTTTCCTGGCAAGTCATCTGGAGACCCTCACTAGGAACAGCTGACTGGATGCTGCCTGCAAGAAGAGCCTCAGGGAAATGGGAATGGGACCTCAAGCATGGGATGAAATTACATATGAAGTGCACTAGGGCATCACCAGGGTACTCTGCCAGCCTGGGAGATGTCTGCACAACAAGACTTGGCACCTTTGAAACCACCCTCCCATCCCCAAGGAAAAGCAGCACACAAGAAGATGAGGAGGTCAAGTCTCCTGTAAGAAGTGGAGCTTGGTCTGAGTGTTTGCCTGGTCAGGATCCCAGTTCCACTTAACCCAACCCAGCACCAGAAGACAACCCAGAAAGCAGAGAAGCAGCTTTGTGACTGCAGGGAAAATGGCTGATTAATGCCAACCCAATACACCACCTATTATCAGTGAGGTCGGATACCTGAGATCCAAAGCACAGACCTCTGCTGCTTGGCCTGTGCCATCAAGATCCAGAGGAAAAGCCTTACTCAGAGTCCCTCTACAGCCCTTGGGCAGACACTCAACATCAACCACGTTTCACCTGCAAAACTCCAACAAATATCCACTGACAACCAATATTAGTTTTTCACCTCAAGTCTTGTAATTGGGTCACACTTGGGTTGTTGAAACTGGGTGTATCACACTAGAGCAAACTAAAAAAAGCTGGAAGCTGGTGTTCCTAAGCGTAGGAGCTATATGGGTTCTCTGAAAATCATAAGAGCTTTTTAAGTTTAGAAGTAAAATAACTGATTTGTCCTCCTCCTCCTCCTCCTCCTCCTTCTTCTTGCAAATCAAGATTGATCACATTTTGCAGAAATTGCCTGTGAAAATTAAATAAGAATCTATTCTGTTAGAAGCAAAGATTTAGTCCTCAAAATTTCAGCCTGAATGGTTTGGAAAGCAGCAAAATTGCAGAAAATTACAGCTAGGCTCTTTCAGTAGGATGTCTCACACACCTTCACAACAGGCTGGGCTGGCAGGTCTGCTAGGGTCATTGAATATAACACCCTGCTCTTCTGACCCAAGGGAGAGCTGACAGACTCCTGAAGTGACATCCCAATGTGAGGCTGTGACCAGCACTGATGCTGACACCTGAAGTACCAATCTCCATATATTGAGCTTACAAAGTGGGTGCCCTGTTTTCTGCAGCATCACACAGAAGGCCTATCTTCTCTTTGGAAGATGAGGAACAGCCTCTAAAGTAGCATAGTCTGCTGTTCAGTTTTGGTTTAGGACTCAAAACTAGTAAAATGTTGACTCCCTGAGTCAGACAAACCCTTGCAATGAGATTTATTGCGAGTCTCTGCTTAATCATTTGGGATGAATGAACTTTTGCAATGGTCTCTCCCCAGAGACACATCTGTGGAGATACATCCTGATACACATCTCCTCTCTGCTCCTACCTTTGGGTTTGCTGCTGGGCTGGACAGACGAATTTCTTTTTGCATTTGCTCTTTCATACCTTTTTATGCTGGCACATCATAAAGGCACAGCTTAGAGTCACAAGACTAGAGGAACATCTCCCTCTCCCTAATTTTCAAGCAGAGGTGGCATTTCTAACTTCCTTTCTCCACCTGCAGTCAGCCAAGATGCCAGACTTCTCTCCTATGAAGAGAAACCTGTTTCCTAGCCTGGAGGTGCCCAAGGGATATTTACAGGCAAGCATCTGGGTTCAGATGATCTTAGGAGTTTTCTAGGGAGATTGCACTAAGCATGTTCTCACTTGTGAGCAGAATAAGACACTGTGGATGCTTATCCTCTCTGTCCTGAAACAGCCATCCCAAAGTACTCTTTGTCCTTAGGAAAGCTTTCTATGGACCAAAGCACACTAGCTTACAAGATGTCTCCTTCTCTCTGTGTTTTCCACACCATTGGCATCAGCTCTGATCCATGCTCCACTCCCTGGCACTGCAGAGAGGGCAAAGAGAGGGTGTGCTCCCTTTGCCAGCCTGTCACCACCCTGGTGGCACAGCAAAATGCCCACTGTGCACAGAAGCCTTGAGCTGGGCTGGGTTACACTGACTGGGCAAGAATGGGCAGGCTCAAACCAGAGATTCCAGGCAGACCTGGACAGCAAAAGAACCAACTGCTGCTGCTGCTGCTGCTGCTGCCAGGCAACATCACCTCTTTCATTGCCATGATGTCCATCCCTGGAAACTGTTGTGACAAACAATTTTCTAAAAAAAATCATAGTTATGAGCTTAGATCTTGCAGCCTTTAGGAGAAACAGTTGCACACTTCATCCATGGCAGCTATTCCTTGTTGGTAAGGGAGCAGCTGGGTGGAAGCTCACTGATGTGGCAAGTCATCTTAGAAAGAGCAAATATATTTTATTTCCTTGATTTCACAATCCATGCCCTGAAAGATGATCCAAGCAGCAGATGCAGAATGAATGACTGCTTAGATTATAAACAAAGCACCAAGTTTCAAGGATGAAGTGTTTACGTTCCTGTTCCTGGCACATCTGCAGGACTTGTAAGGAAACACCAGTGACCAACAGCACTGGCACAAGCCTCTTACTGCTCTGTGTTACTGCTGCTTGTGTCTTCTCCCCCCATTTGACACTTGCTGCACAAAGCCTTGCCTACAGCCATTGATAAAGTGGCCCAAAATACACATCCAACTGCAAAGAGGAGGCAAGGAGAAGATGGCAGAAGTCTTCTCCTGACTGAGAAGTGAGATGCAGACAAGTGGCTTGTGCTCAAGCCAACAGGAGGTCTCCCGAGGCTCCCAAATGCAGCCCATACTTCCACTCTGCAGAGGGAGATCACTGGCCACTTTCCTATGCTTGGTAATGAAAACCAGCCAACCATCTCCAGCTTTGTGCTCTTAAGCGGCCTCATTTCTTCAGCAAGGCTACTTAAGTCAGTTAACAGACTTGAACTAACTAGATTTTTAGGTTGAGAGGGTTTCTTTAAGCCTCCAAGAACAACATCAATTGGGCAGATGTGTGGCCTGTCTGGAGGTACTCATTTAATAAGCAGTAATATATTTGGCTACACTCAAAAAAGGGACAGAAAAGAGCACGTGGAAAAGATCTGACCAACTCAGCCCTGCTACTGGGACTGGGCTTTGCTCCACTTCACTGCTCCTTACACACCATGTCCATATAGGTTGTTGCAATCATTTTCCTCGATTCCTGTTTCCATCCAAGAGTTTTGAGGACACCAAGTGCAGCCAGAGCCAGGTGCATTGCAAAGCTGACACAGGCAGAGCACTGTGCCAAGAGACGCAGCAAAATGAAGTTAATGCTTAGCACTGCAGGGAGGAGACAGAGAAGCTGAGAGTTTTCCTTTCCTTGTTTCTCAAGGGGCTCATGCTGGCCATTACAAGCATGTAAAGGCTCATTACAGTGAGAAAAGTGCAAACCAGGCAAAATTCTGCCTCTTGTCATAAAACGCCTTTTTTTTTCCCCTTTGGCAAACTAGGTGATCTGGTTTTGCCAAAGGCAGAGGTGAGACATGAGAAGAGAGGCTCTCCAGTCCCTCCCCACTGCAGGCTCAACCCTGCAGAAAGCCAGGCAAAACCTCCTGAGCATCATGTGAGGTGCTTTCCACCATGCTGCCCATCCCCAGCCGTGCATCAGACGCTCCTGAGCATCATGTGATGGATGCAAAGCACGGCCAGCCTCTGGCAGTGCATTAGGATTTTCCTGTACCTCATCCCAGCACTTTGTCAGGCTGCCTTCCTGATTTCATCCCCAAGATCCCCATGGTGGCTGTGGTTGGGATGAGGCTGAAGAGGGTTTCTGCCGAGCTGCCTGCTTGGGCTGGCTGCAATGCCCTCCAGTCAGAGCCTCTGTCGCACTGCGTGCTGCCTCTCCCTCTCACATACCCCCTTTTTTATTCTGTTATAGAGAGGAAATAGTTTAATGACATAATATTCCTCGTGGGGCTTTAAATCAAATCCCCCTCCGGCAGAACGAAGCCATAACCTCTTCTGAGTTTGATCTGGTAATGACCAGGAATGAAATTTTTCTGTTTAAAAAGAAAGCAAGAGCAGGAGACGGTGCAAATGATAAACTGGCAGAGATGATCTGGCTTTCATTTTC
Source organism: Molothrus ater (assembly GCF_012460135.2). Classification (NCBI taxonomy): domain Eukaryota; kingdom Metazoa; phylum Chordata; class Aves; order Passeriformes; family Icteridae; genus Molothrus; species Molothrus ater. The sequence goes on from NC_050482.2 coordinate 50,120,825, forward strand.
ATTCAGCCACTTGCAAATGGAGTCTCTGGAAAGCTTTGGAGTGCCCTGCACAGACATGGAATATAATAATTATTATTATTATTGTCATTAAATTTACTGGTATTTAGTTCATTTTGAAGAAAACACATGCAGCTTTTGAGATGCACGGGACTGGCAGCTTGGAAACAGGCGGCCTCTATTTATTCCCCCCAGCCAGCACCACGCAGGCAGCAAACAACTCCTGCCCACAGTCTCGACAGTCTGAGCCTTGTGCAGCTGCTGGAGGAGGCCAGTCTCCCTGGACTCCATTTCCCTGAACATGGCAGAGGGGAAAAGCACGGGTGTGCCAGTACTTCCCTCCCAGCACACCCTCCCTGGCCATCAGCCATGTGGCACCAGCTCCCCAGCCAGGGCTGAGCCGGAGCAGGTGACTAAAGGCAGAAAGGCTCCGCATCCCTAATTCCTGCCATGGGATCTGGGACACACTTTCCTGGCCAGCCAGCCTTTTTTTTACACATGGTTTGGCAGCTGACTGCCTGGCCATTAACCCTTCTGCCTCCCACCAGATCTGTGCTCATGTCTCATGCACTTCCCATGGTTAAACAGCATCTTCTGTCCCACCACTGCTGGTGACAGCCCTCCACAATTTCATATCCATGGTGGTATCCAAGTTCTTCTGTACTTTCTAGATGGTCCCTACATTGCTGTGCCACTGGTCAGCAAAGTGGCTGCCTAAAAGTTGCTTTTTTTTCCCTGATGAAAAGCTCAGTTTTCTTTCTAGCACATCTCCCCCTCCTTGGCTTGGCTGTGTTCTCTCTCTAGGCAGAGAACGGCATGCCGTGCCACCTGCAGTGCCTGCTCCTCTTGCAGCCACACAGGTCCTCTCTGCTGCCTTGTTTCACACAAATATTTGCATTAGCCATGTCCCATCACCACGCAGCTCCTCTGCTTCTCCCCTGTATGCCTCTCATGTTTTCAAACATCAGACAACATATGGTTATTTTTTGCTCATGTTTCTGACTGTCTTTGGTCCCTATTGCTACTTCTCAGATTTTTATCTGGAAATATCATTAATGAGAGATTTGTTTCTGCTCCAAGATCCTTCCTGGAAATGCTGTGCTGGAAACAACACAACCTGCTATATCAAACCTGAATCACTGAGCAACTGTGCATATCTGTTGTTCATCTTGTGACATAGCCTTTCACCCAATCTTAATGACAGCAAAACCCCAAAATTCCTTTTGAAGCTGACCTAGGCAAGGGCATCCCATGAAGAACTGTCCCTAGGGCTTGACTGAGAGCACATGCTATGAACCTCCATGTTCCTTTCATCTGCACCAATTTATCTCACAAGCATGCAGCCAGTGAGCAAATGGGCTGCAGCAAAATGGAGTGGAGGAGCAGAGGCAGAAAGCATGAGCCATGGGTCAGGAACATGGGCAAGGTCTCAGCTAAATTAGCTGGGGACAGAAGGAAGGTGGGAGCCCAGTTGCAGCTGGTTTTAGACTAACAAGGCCTCCAGGCTCTAAGGCTCAGTTTAACTGCCATTGCAAGGCCATACTATGTGTCCTTGGGAAGAGACTAGTGGTGTTGTAAGCCAAGCATGAGTGTGGCAAGCCAGGGACCTGCTGGCAAGGCAGGAGATGGGGCTCTCTGCCATGCTGTGACTAGCTCCCATCCTCCAGCTTTCAGGTGCCAGCCTCTCAGGGAGAAGCCAGGAATGTGGTTCCTGTCCTTCACCTGCCTTGTCTGCTCAGCTGGAGCTGCTTGGGATGTGCTGTGCCTGTAGACACAGGGGACAGCCCTTCCTGTACCAGTTCAAATGTTCTGGATGCTCCTATCAGCCAAAGGACATGGTAGCACCAGCAGCAAGTGATGGAAAAGGAGACTGAGTGCCTCTCCTCACTGAACCTCCCTTCAGAGAGGCAGTGTCCTTGGTGTCAGAGGGAGACTTGGCACCTCAACCTATGTGACAAGTTTTAATGGGCTGCTTTGTCCGTGCAGCTCTGGTTAGAAATACTCTTACTCAAGCCCACGTCAAAACAAGCTGGGCCTGCTTCCACAAACTGAGTTACTTTTGCCTTGTTAGGCTTTTACATCAAGCAGCACTTCAGTTTCTCCAGCAAGCAGGTTTCCAAGCAGACAGGAGCACCTGGAACAACCTGTTTCAATTAGCATTTTACTTATTTATGGCGCCAGCGCTATATCCAACGCCTGTGGGTTGCAGAGGAGCCACCAGCTCCCCTGCACCAGCTGTGGAGAGCACTGCTGCACTGCCCTGTGGGTCAGGACACAGTGGGAATATGTAGGGATGTGCTCACACTTGCCTGCTTTATTTCAAGAAGAATCCTGGAGCTCTGCAGCCCCAGCTCGGTGTGGGTCACCCAATGCCACTAGCTCCAGCTGTAGCACCAATAGCTGCAGCTTCTGGGTCACCTAAACATCCAAACCTGACACAGGAACCCCACAGAGCCACCACTATCACCAGCACACACACCAGGCAACCTTTCTGGAAGGAGACACTCACTCTGCTGTGCCTGCTGACCTCCAAAGCACCCATGAAACCTGAGCTGTCTCACAACACTGTCGTGGTGGACAGATGTTCCAGAATTGCTAAACTCTTTCCACAGTTTAGCATTCCCCTTGTCAAATTTATCCTATCTCCTCTTCAGCAAGGAGCAACAGAAATAATCTTTGGTCATCCCATCTGTTCCTGATCCTGCAGTTCTCCCTGGAGATTTGCTGCTGCCTCAATTGGGCTGCAAACTCCATGGGCAGGAGCCAGTTTTGGTGCCTCTTAGTAAAAAGTCATGTGCACCTCTGTGCCATCATGAAGTGTCCTAAAAGGCAGCCTGACCCAAGCACAAGGTCACTGCCTAAGGAAGCAATCATGAGAATTTCTGCTCAGTGAAAGCTCATCACATGAAACAGGGCAAAAGGAGCCTCCAGCTTGCCCTGGAGGGACAATGCACCATTCATGCCGTGAGCAGGATAAAGGCAAATGAGATCTCGGAGATGGCAGGCAAAATACTTTCAGTGCATGCAAAAGCATGTGAGAGGAAGGATTCTCAGGGAGACCACGAGGAGGGAGAGCCCTTGGCCACCAGAAGAGTTTGGTTCATAGAGCCTGGCACTGCAAAGTCTAAGTATGGATGCAATCAGTTTATAAATACCCAGGGGAAAACACCAGGGACGGAAAAGCACCATTTAAACTGAAGGGCAAAAGATCACAAAAGTAAACAGATACCAAACAGATTTACAATGGAAAACCTCTGACCACTGGAGCCATGGAAGCCTCTCTCAGAGGAAGTGAGAAGGGAAGAAAACCACAAACTAGTCTTTTTTCAGAAAAGCTCATGCAATTTATGGAAGGGGCCATAAAGGGTCTGATGCTTGCGACAGCCTGAGAGAGGGTTTCACTGCCCACAGGGAACTCTCTTGGTGTCAAGTTTAAAGAAAAGACCAAAACTACAGCTAAATATTTGGTGTGAGCTTTTGGTTTCCCTGCTTTGTTAAAGGAGAGATGCTCAGGACAACACACAAGACCAAGCCAGTGGAAAAGCAGGAGAAGGAAGGCATAGCCTTGCACCATGATGGCCATGCCATCCTCCCTTGCTGAACTGCTGACCTGGACCTCCAGCTTCTGCAAAAGAACCTCAATTTCCAGGGCCAAGTGAAGTGCCTGGGGTAAATCCCATCCTGTCCTCTGTCAAGGTCAGATGGGCAAGGAGAAATAGCATGAGGTCCCAAGGAGATGCTGCTCTGTAGAAAGTGCCTCTTGCCAGGGGAGACCTTGCAGGGCACAGAAATGAGCTCAGCAATCAAGACAACAGTGTCTGAGATACTCTGAAGCAGATTAGGTGCCTAATTAAAAAACAAATGTATTTCTTGTTCTCTCTCCCTCACCTGGCGCCTCTGGGAAGCCAAAATCCTGCAGTGCTTGGATGAAAAAAACCCACCAGACTGAGAGGCAGATAGAGAAAACATAAAATTCTGCCACAGAGATTAGCAACGGGAGAGCCTTTGTAGGTCACATCACGTCCATCATCCCTGGGCACACAGGCTGGCTCCAGTCCAGCCTCCCAGGGGCGGGGGGCACGTGTACCCCCTCGCCTGGCGCCCAGCAGCAGCTCTCCCCTGCCAGTGTGATGTGCTGTACTGTAAACAAGCTCAGGCAGATGGACAGACAGACAGAATGCCCGCATTAATCAAGTCCTCAGCTGTCCTGGCACTCTCCAGCCACCCTCCAAGTCGCCCGGAGGAGATATCACACACGCACCGGGTTGGGAAGGCAAGGGCTGCCTCTCCACCACCACCAGCAAGCCAGGCTACCTTCCCTTTCCCTCCTTGATTGCACCTGGCACTGCTTTTATTTTATTTTATTTTCCCAAAGCCAGCCTGCCGCTTTGCCTCCCAGCTCCCGTGCGCATGTGTCTCCCCGACGCTCTGCCTGCCCTCCCTTCTCCTCTCCCGGCTCAGACCTCAATCTCTCCCCCGCCAGCTCGCTGCTGCAGCTCTGCTCCCTTAATCCCAATGACCTTCTTGAACAAACGCGCCAGCCCCATGGGCAGCCATGGATCAGCGTCACGGGAAGAGGGAGAAACCTTCCCGTGACACCCCCGTTAGGCTCCTCTTTCCCCCTGCCCCCTTCCCCGCGAACTACCAAGAGGAAAACGCTAAGGGAAGCAGGTTGGGGGGCTGAGAGGATAGGGGTAAAAGGCAGAGCAACATCCAGCCCCCACAGCCCCTTCAACTCCCCCAGCACGGCCTGAGCCCAGCACCCTCTGACCCACAGGGAAGCAATTCCAGGACTGCAGCATCCCCCTCCCAGGCTCCCCTTGTCACCCCACATCCTGCCGTCTCCCTGCGTCTACCATAAACAGATAGGCATGCAAGAGTGAGAAGACAGCCCACCCTGGAAAGCACCAGAGACAGAGACAGGGTCATGGTCCAACCTGACTCACCCTGTCCCTCCCCACGGGAGAAACCCCAAACCCGCCTGCTCTCACCCTATATGGGCCTGTACTCACACACACAGATACATGTGCATACAGCTGTACATCTGTGTGCATGCATACGTGTGGATATGCCTGGACATTTATACATACAGATATATATATATAAAACCAGAGACAGATCCCTACAAACATATCTATAACAGAGGCATAGCCATAAATGCTATGGAAGCATATATGTACATATCTCTGTGTACAGACCTAGTCTGTGTGGAGACATATTGATGGACACATGCATATTATATATATATGTGGATACATGCGCATACACATGCATATATAAAGCATATAACAATAAATATGTAATACATAACAGCATATGATGATAACATACGATAACATATAATGCTATATAATATACAGCGTAATGATTTTATGTGTGTGAGTATGTGAGTGTGTGAGTGTGTATGCAGGTGTGCGGGAAGGTCAGGGTCGGTGGCGGCCGCCCGCCCGTGAGGGAGCCCCGTGACCCCCGCAGCCCGGCGGGCCGCCCCCCGCCCCGGTGCCGGTGCCGGTGCTGCCCGTGGGGGCGGCGGGGCCTTACCCAGGAGACGAACCGCAGGATGGTCTGCGGCTGCCGGATGAAGGCCTGCGGGTCGAAGGCGCCGCCGGCTTTCCCCGCTCCGAAGGCGCCCCCGTCCATGGCGGCGCGGGGGTGGGCGGGAGGCAGGCGGGGGGCTCGGCGGGCGGTGCCGGGCTGCGCCGAGCCGAGCCGGGCTGCGCCGAGCCGCGCCGAGCCGCGCCGAGCCGAGCCGTGCCTGGCAGCCCGGCGGCGACGAGCCGCGCGCGCCCGCCCACGGGGACGCGCCGCGCCGGGAGCGCGCAGCCTCCCCTTCCCCCGCCCCGCCGCCGCCGCGGCCGCCCGCGGCACATTGCGGGAACAAACGCGGGGTCCTGGGACCGCAGGGTGCCGAGTGCCCGGGGTGCGGGCACTGCGGGGCGGGGAACACCTCCGGTACCAGGGCAGGACACCCAGACCCCGAGGCAGGGATGGGGGCGATGCCACCCCTGGGTTCTGCCGTGGGGCCCAGCAGGGCCAGCCCCCCGCCCGCCCACAGCCTCTGCTCGGCCCCAGGGAGCTGTGCCCAGCTCTGGACTCCCAAGTAGGGGACAAGGAGCCGCCGGAGGGGGTCCCGCAGAGGCCGCAAAGATGATTTGGGGTCTGGAGCGTCTCTTAGGAGGAGAGACTGCAGGAGCTGGGCCTTTTTATTCTGGAGAACAGAACACTAAGAGGGATCTCATTAATGCATATAAATATCTCAAAGGTGGGTGGATGTGCCAGACACTTTTCAGTGGTGCCCAGCAGAGCAATAAGCTAAAACACGACAAATTTCACTTCAACAGGAGGAAGAACTTCTTTACGTTCGAGGTGGCAGAGGCAACTGGAACAGGCTGCCCAGGGAGTGCATGGAGCCTCCCTCTCCGGAGACACCTCGTGCCTTCCCATGTCACCTGCCCTAGGTGTCCCTGCCTCAGGACGAGGTGATCTCCAGAGGTCCCTGGAGAAAAGGGACCTCTTTAGGGACTTTTAAAAGGGACTTTTTAGCAGTTAGTCCTGTCATTCTGGGATGCTGCCCCACAGAGGGATAAGGCTGGGCCCTTGGGCACAACCCATTATCCCTCACCAGGTGCCTGCCCTGGACAAAGATGCTCGGTGAGCCTCAGGATCACTCTGCAGCAAAGCCTGGGGCTCTCATTTCCAGCATCCACCACCCCACCCGCACTGCGTCCTAGGAGAGGGTGGGAAAAGGCCCTCTGTGAACATGGGGTGTCCAGATTTTGGGGAGACTCACTGACTCTAGGAGGCAGAGACTGGAAGATACACACCTTGCACTCCAGAGGCTGCAGCCTTGACAGTAACTTGGACTTCTCCATTTCTCACATTACCACCGCGGCCACTGGCACAACCCGAAAGGGATGTGTGGGGAGAAGCCCTCCAGCTTTAGGGGCAATTCCAGCTCCTTGACCTGTGCCTGTTGGGCAGAGTAGCTGCACACCAGTGGTCTGCTGGCTGCTGCAGAGTCCCTAATAATCTGAAATGGAAAGCAAGCCCTTGGGTTGTGACATGGTTCCCTAAGCTCAGCAGTGGAAGCCAAAAATGTACAAGAGTAAAAGACGCATGTACAAGGGAGATGGAGGAGCATTTATAGCCAAGCCATGGACTCCCATTGGGAGTTCCAAAGAGTGAGCAGCCATTCCTCACCTTTTGTGGGGCTCCTTTTGAGGGGCGGGTTGGTGGTAGAAGATGGACATTCCTCCATCACATCCAGCTACAGAATTCTAGAATGGTTTGGGCTGGAAGGGGCCTTAAAGGTTATCTAGTCCTAAACTCCCTGCAATGAGCAGGGACATCTTCAACTAGATCAGTCTGCTCAGAGCTCTGTCCCACCTGACTTTGGATCTTTCCGGAGATGGGCCATCTCTGTTTTAGGAAGATGAGCTGCAGTGCCAGCACAGCTGCATCCTTAGCTCTCCAGTTCATTCTGGGTGCAGGAATCTCCCCGCTGTGTTGTGTCAAACACATCCTTATTTGTCAGCCCCAGGAGGTCCTGAGGGTGCCCCATGTGTGGGAGGCTCCAAACCACCCAGCTCTGGCTTCCACTGATACCATTGTCTTGGGTTTGCATCCTCTTCTGTACCACGAGCAATAGTGGATTAAGGCCCGTGTTCATTATAATAACACTGATGAAATTTCACAAAATTAAATAAATAAATAAATAAATACATTTTGAAACTCCATTTCAAGAAAAAAAATAAATGAAAATTCATGAAATTAAATTTAAAAATTTCATGAAACTGAGTGACATTTTGAAATTTCATGAAATGAAATTAACATTATGAAATAAAATTTAATTAAATGAAATGAAATAGAAAAATGAAATGAAGCTTGATGAAATGAAACGACGACACGTCAAGTTTTCATGACATCAAATGAAATGTAGTTGAATGAAATGGGATGAAGTGAAATAAACATTATCTGTTATGACCGAAGTTCCCCACAAGCCCGGCTAGATGGTTTACGCGGTGTTGTTTTTCTGCGCATCGGTGCCCGCGCACTTTTTGGTTGCGCTCGCCACCCGTAGCGCCGCGCGCCCTCTCGCGAGACCGAGGGCGGGGTGCTTATAAAGGCTGCGCGCGGCGCTAGCGGCCCTTCCGGCCCGGCGCGTGGACAAGATGGTGGGTGCGGAGGCCTCCGGCCTGGCCGCGCATCCCGCGGGCATCGCTGCCATCCCGGCCCCGTCTGCCGCGCGGCCCCGCGCCCGCCGCCCCCGGCACCTGCGGGACGCCGTGCGGGGCTCATGTCGGGCGCGGGCGAGGGCGAGGCCTTGCGCCGGGAGGCCGGGCGGGCCAGTGCGATGCCGGGTGGGGAGCGGGGTGTGGGTGGCGCGGGCAGCTGTGGGGTCATTTGGGGCGCTTTTTTGTAGGAGGGGGGAACGGGAACGGCTTCTCTCTAAAGAGATCCTGTGGTTATGGCCTTTTTGGGGATTTAAACTTCGTTTAGGGTAACTCTTGTGGAGTATTTTTTTTTCCTTAAATAAATGCTATTTTTAGTTCCGTGTGCAGCTGCACGGTATTTTTCTTTAATTTGCGTGCGAGATTGGATGGGTAGATTTTCTTGGGCCTGAGAGTTCTCCGGGTGGTACTCAAGGAGAAAATCTTGGGAAAAAATACTGCTTTTCTACCCAGAGCAACTGGCTCAAAGGCGGGTGTTGAGATGCTGCTTTACTGCAGTTTTTCAAACTGAAATTGTCTCTGTAATGCTTATTTTGGTACCGATTCATTGAAAAATGTGAAGCTGTATTTTTTAGACTTGTGGGGTGGACTGAACTTGTAGTGGCACGCTGTGGCCAAATTACAGCTTCTGTAGTTCCCTCGCCAGAGTGGGACTTGGTGGCATCTTAGATAAGAATAAGCTTGGAAGGGGCATTAAAGAAATCTGAGAAGTACATAGTTATTGCGTGGGGATTACAGTCCTGTAACAAAATAGAATACAGAAGCCTAGCAGGTGATAGTGAGAATTTCTAGAATGCAAAATGTCTTGGATATGTGTAATACTCCTGTTCTCAGGCAAGGACAGAGCTGGCCTTGGCCCCGAGTGGGCGCAAGCAAGCCTCTGCAGCAAGCACTGAGTGCTGGTTGTCTCTCCGCAGTCTCACCGCAAGTTCTCGGCCCCGAGGCACGGCTCCCTGGGCTTCCTGCCCCGCAAGCGCAGCAGCAGGCACCGGGGCAAGGTCAAGAGCTTTCCCAAAGATGACCCCAGCAAGCCTGTCCATCTCACTGCCTTCCTGGGCTACAAAGCTGGCATGACCCACATTGTCCGCGAGGTGGACAGACCTGGATCCAGTAGGTATTAGTGTTCCTCTTGGAACAGGAGGTGGGGTTGATCAGGAATGGTGACATGTGGCCCCTTCAGCAGCAGCTCTGGGTTCTAGTCCTAGCTTGACTTCACCCTGTTCCACGTCCAAGTAGGAGGTGTATTTCTGCTGTAACCACTGGTTTGGTTTAGCTGCACCTTGGGATGGCTATTCTGGAAGGGGGGGGGGTGGGACATCAGTCATCTGCATTTGGTGTTTTTTTTGGAGATTGTCCAGTCCTTGCTGCCATCCATTTTGCCTATCCAGCTTGGCTGACCTTTCTCCTCATGAGCCAGCCTCAAAGTTTTGCAAGACATTAAGTAATGACTTCAGAGTTGGTTGCTTTACCCTGCATCATCTCTGTGAAAAGAGTTTGAGTCATTTAATCTTTCACACGGAGGACTTGAGAGTGAGGAAAAACAGGTGGTGTTAAAAGAGTTGCTGCTGGAATTAATTGTGCTGTGTTTCTGTTTCCATGCAGAGGTGAACAAGAAGGAGGTGGTGGAGGCAGTCACTATTATAGAGACCCCTCCCATGGTCATCGTGGGCATCGTGGGGTACGTGCAGACTCCTCGTGGTCTCCGTAGCTTCAAGACCATCTTTGCCGAGCATATCAGCGATGAGTGCAAGCGCCGCTTCTACAAGAACTGGTGAGACTGCAGGGCCTTGCCTGCTCTCAGGCCATGATTTGTGTTTTTACTGTTGGGCTGCAATGATCCTAGCACGGATTTTTGGTAGTTAGTGTTTAGCTTTGACCCTAATAATGGGTTAGGCTGTAGGAGTGGCTCTGTGAGGGTGGCACATTACTTTAGGTGGTGCTGGTGTGAGTGTGGTGGCTTTGGCTCTGCCCATGCGCTCCCTAACAGGCTACACGTGATGATACTTCGACGGGCGGACATAAGGAAATCGCCTCTGGTGCTTGTTGATGAGTGTCGAGTCCTGACTGTAGCCCTGTTCTCTCAGGAAAGGGGAAGACAAGTGTCACTTGTGATTGCCATTCCAGGCGCTGTTGTTGTGATTGAAAGTGTGCATTTGCCCAAGTGTGGCTCCAGCGTGTCTGGAGCTTCCAGCCTGTTTATGAACTTGGCAGGCTGAAAAGACGTCAGAGTGGAGCAATAAGGTTCTCAAGGGTGTTTTAGTAACAACCTTGCTGTCGGGCACACAAGGCGGGGGGGTTGAATTAGGGTATTTTGAAGCAGATCACAGTCATCTCACAATTGCTTTAAAGATCTGTTTTTTTCTGTTATTGTTTGACATCTCCTTACAGTCTTTTGTTTTCTGTAGCGTGAATGTTAATGTGCTTTGGAATTCATGGCAGCTCCACTCAGCTTTGGCAATTTTGCCACTGTCTGATGAGCTCCAGGCTCCGCTTGCCAGTGGAAAAGAGTCATTAGAAGCTGGCAATGAGCCAAAGCCAACTGAGGTGGCAACTCCTTCCGCTCACCCCACTTCCCTGGGGATTGATGAAGGGCTTAGCCAAACCTTGTCTCTGCTCTGCTCCTGAAGGCACAAATCCAAGAAGAAGGCCTTCACCAAATACTGCAAGAAGTGGCAAGATGAGGAGGGCAAAAAGCAGTTGGAGAAAGATTTCAATAGCATGAAGAAGTACTGCCAGGTTATTAGAGTCATGGCTCACACTCAGGTAAGTGCCTGTGGGCTCAGGTATGCTGGAAACTGCTGAGAGAGCAGGCCGGCTTGAAACTTGATCTGTCTCTGTAGGGAGGTTTCTGCCCTCCCCTGCAGCTTGATGCTGTCTATTCAGCACACTCATTCTCTACAGAACTGTGCTCACTGGATATTTAAGGAGCCTTGGCAACCACTGGCTGGTTTTGAAGGAATGTCCCAAAAGACTCTGAGCTATAGTAAGAACTTTTTGCAAAGGAACAGTCCTTTGCTTATACTGTGTAGACCTAGTCTCTTAATTTCAGATACATATAAAACCAGACTGAACATTAAACTCAGAGGTTTGTGTGCTTAGCAACGTTTCAGGGTGCATTCTGTTGGAATTGTGAGCACTCAGACTTTCGGCAGCTTCTCTTGCTCAGCTGGAGGAGATCTCTGCTGAGTGATGTGGTGTCTCCCCAGCTGTCAGTGCTCTGACTTTCTTGGGAGATGGATTGAATCTTTTGAGTTGGCTCTTAGTGCAGTAAGATGGCAAATTTTAATAGAATTAATTTCCTGTAGTAGACAGTAGTGTTGCAACCTCTATTGATTCTCTCACTGGTTCCCTCTCCTAAATACAGCAGAAGTAACTGTAAATGCGATCCAGCCCAAAGTGGCCTTAAGTGTAGCAGGCTTTTATCAAACAATTGAACAGTTTGAGTTGAAGGGGACCTTAAGAGGATCATCCAGTTCCAACCCCCATGCTATGGGCAGGGGCACCTTCCACTATACCAGGTTGCTCAGGCCCCTGACAAACCTGCCTGAACAGTTGTAGGGGTGGGGGGGCATCCAAAGCTTTTCTGGGCAACCTGTGCCAGTGATTCACACTCTCATCATAAAAGGAATCCTTAGGTCCAGTTTAAATCCACTCTGTTCCTGTTTCAGTTTAAAACTCTTGCCTCTTGTTTCTTGTTATTCCTCAGTGGAATTTTGCTGATGGCTGTGGGGTTAGAGAACTCTGCTCCTGTGGGTGTCATATAACTTCCAGGTACAATGACTTGCAAGCCACTTTACAACTTTCCCCCTTGTTGTAGGGACTTCTTTAAGTTCTGTATTTTGGAAAAAGGATACTAGAGAAATATATTAGGCCAGGGCTGAAAGGATGCTGGGCTTATTAATACAGGGTTCATTTCAGAAGAGCAGGAGCTGAATGTCATGTTTTCTGTGTTCTAGATGCGTTTGCTCCCCCTGAGGCAGAAGAAGTCTCACCTGATGGAGATCCAGGTGAATGGTGGCACTGTTGCTGAGAAGGTGGATTGGGCCCGGGAGAAGCTGGAGCAGCAGGTGCCTGTGTCAACGGTCTTTGGCCAGGATGAGATGATAGATGTCATTGGAGTCACCAAGGGCAAGGGGTACAAAGGTAAACACATGGAAGTCCTTCTCTTTGTGATAGGATACAGTTTTTAATGAAATGCTGGCCTTGTGTTTTCATAAGTGCATGTACCAAGAGCTGGGTAGGTAAATCTGTACTGCTGTCACAGTTCAATGATGAGACCATGGAATGAGCGCTGGGCACAGCGCCTGACATCTGTGAGGAGTCATTCCATGCTGCCTTCCTTCTGAGAACACAGCCCAGGGACAGCCAGGGAGGGACCTTCGCCAGGAAATGGTGATTCCTGGGATGCTGGGTCTGTGCATCCCTTTTGTTGCCTGGGGACTGCAGCTTGAAAAGGTGGCTTAAACTGTGATTGAAGACTGAAGTGACATCTCAGCTTGACAGCAGGCTGCTTTGGTCCCTTGCAGGCGTCACCAGCCGCTGGCACACCAAGAAGCTGCCGCGCAAGACTCACCGTGGCCTGCGCAAGGTGGCGTGCATCGGCGCCTGGCACCCCGCCCGCGTGGCCTTCTCCGTGGCCCGGGCGGGCCAGAAGGGCTACCACCACCGCACCGAGATCAACAAGAAGGTTGGTGTCCCTCAGCTGCTAGCCAGGAGTGAGATCTGCCTGGTGTCACTTGCTCTGTGACAGTGAACAGACAGAGTGGGGAGTTCTGCTTGGGGTGTTTTGCTGTGTTAGAATGTTGTCTTGGGGATAGTGGTCATGGTTAGTTATGTTGGATAACTAAAATTCTTGGATGGCCACATGTTTCCCAAGTGCGGCAGACTGTTTCCTCTGAGGCTTTGGAGAATTCCTTACATTTTATCTGATGACAGGCTCTTTTTCCTACTTTTTGCTAAGTAGACTTTCTTTATGTTTTTAGATTTACAAGATTGGCCAAGGTTACCAAATCAAGGATGGAAAGCTGATCAAAAACAATGCATCGACTGATTATGACTTGTCTGACAAGAGCATTAACCCTCTGGTGAGTTGCTGCAGCTCTGTGCCAAGAGTCTGCTTGTGAGTTGCAATCCTGAGAGGCAAATGGGCCCTGGTATAAGACACAAAATGATTAAATGAAGAGCTCTTAGATAAGTCAGCTGCTGTTGAAGGTGGTGGTGTTTAGTCAGCTTCAGTACTGACTTGTATAACATGGAAATTGAATTTGTTATGTGGCAATAAGACAGAGATGTTGCAAACCTTGAATGGTACTTGTACAAGGAATAACTTAAGAGGAAGAGCTTTTGCTGTTTTGTCAGCCTCTTCTGCTGTTCTTAATAAAAGCCCTACAGCATCAAGTAAACGTCTGCATAAGAAACTTGACCAGTGAAAGGCAATACTGGAAACAGGATTTCAGTGGATGTGGGAATGGTCAAGGCACAGAAATGGTGCAGATCTGTAGGCAGATGTGATCACTGGTCCTGCTTGGTACAGAGCACTGACTGTTCTCTCCTTGCTCAGGGAGGCTTTGTCCACTATGGTGAGGTGACCAATGACTTCATCATGGTGAAGGGCTGCGTTGTGGGCACCAAGAAGAGGGTCCTGACCCTGCGCAAGGTGAGTGATGGGCTGGAACAGTGAGGGAGCTGTGCTGCCTCTGGTGCAGATGGTGTGTGTGCTGTTCTGGGAATCATGTGGCTTGCTAGAAAGAAAAGCCTTCCACACAACCCACCTCGTAGTAATGGCCTTGGGAGTGGCATGAGGTCATTTCTGCAGGTGTAGTGATGGACGTGGTTATGGCTTGAGAAATCTTGTGAGCAGAAGGACACTGATGGAGTGGGGCTTGTGCTGCAGGGAGCTGGCCAGTCTTCAGCCTGGGAGGCCAAGGGTGCAGGGTAGATGGCTCATGGTCAGGTGTTCTTGCACATGGTAGCAGCTGAGGTCAGAGGGGGACTGAGGAGGCATTAGCCATGGAGGGGACAAGAAGTAGCCAGTGTACTGGAGGCTAAAAGGGCGCTGCTGCTGCTGCATACTCACCTGGCATCTCTCTTTTTAGTCCCTGCTTGTGCAGACCAAGCGCCGGGCTCTGGAGAAGATTGACTTGAAGTTCATTGACACAACCTCCAAATTTGGTCACGGCCGCTTCCAGACAGCTGAGGAGAAGAAGGCTTTCATGGTAAGGGCTCTTCCTGGCACATCTATTGCTGTACCACTGGGTTGTCTTGGAGCTCATGGCAGCTGATAGCTTGGCCTTTGGGCTGTCATGTGGCCAAAGTTCCTGTGAAACAGAAACTTCACTTGAGAGACCTCCTCCTGCCAGCTTGGGTATAACTGCAGGGGGGCCTGGGGTCTCTGTTCCCCAGTGACAGCTCTGTGTCTGAGGGGTGATGCCACTTTAGGGCACAAGTTGTTCAGTGTTGAAGCATGGAACAAGCACTACTCCATTTTCTCTAAGAGCAGCTCATGAGGAGGGTGCTCACAGTGGTGGCGTTCCCAGTTTGTCGCTGGCTGGCGAGGGCAGCCAGGAGCTCTGAAGGCCCTGGCAGGGTCAGAGCGGTGCTGTGCTCGGGGCCCAGCAGGAGCTTCCCCACCAGGTGGCACCAGCGTTGTGCTCAGGAGCACCCGGAGTCACCTGGCCAGCCCAGTTCAGCTTTCCCAAAACTGTGGGATTGGGGCATGGGGTTTCCAGTGGGTTGCAGCATGGAGGGCTTTTTTTGCCTTGATTTCTTTACAGCTTTTGTGACTGGAATGTTATGTCTTTTGTGCAGGCTGCTATTCACATAGCTTGTTTTGTGGGTTTTTTTCAGGGACCACTCAAGAAGGATCGCATTGCAAAAGAGGAGGCAGCCTAATGGGTGGAATGGTCCTATGGCCTGTGTGCTCTCAGACCAAAAAATAAATATTTTAAAGAAATTAATTTTGCCTCTTATTATATATATATCACTATGTCAAGCCTGGTACTCTGACTGCAGGTTCTATGTGTGGATCAAACCAAAGAAGCATGTAAAGGTTTAGCTCTTGAGCATCTGCCTTATAGCAGCAGGGTTGCTCTAAAAAAAATTAAGCTGCTGTTACTGGTTTCGCAGAGAAAAGATTGTGGGTCAGAGCAGGATGTCTCTGGGTGTGTGAAATACTGAAGCAGCAGGGGCCCTAAATGGGTTTGCAGTTGCTGAGATACTAGTCCACCTGTCAAGCCCCAGCTGGGTGGACAGAGAGCTTTGAGTCAAATGGGTTTTGCAATAACCCAGACATTCAAACCACTAAATTTTGGGTAGCTGGTGGGTGCTGGTTGTTGCCATGGAAACCTTCCAGTGTCTGTATGGCAGGGGCTGTAGCCTGCACACTTTGCAAATACAGTTTGTTGCTGTCTCTGAGAGCAGCAGAAGGCAGCAGATACACTAAAAAATCCCAGCCTCACAGCAGCTGGATTTTTCTGAATTGCATGCAGTTTCCCTGATTAAGGGTGACAGGAGGCAGCCCTGCCTGGGCAGGGAGGGGGGTGATTTGCATCCCACCCTCTGAGAGGTGGGAGAGCTGTGAGTGCTGCTGGTGTTGTGTTACTGCCTGGCCTAAAATACCCTGCTGGCTCCCGGGGAGATGGTTTGGTGTGACCATAATTGGAGACGTGGCAGCAATTGAGGCAGTAACTGCAGACCTTCACACCAAAGTGTAGCACTGCCCTGAAACAGACTTGGGTTGGCCCTATTTGCTCTTATGTAAAGTGGAGAAAAATGGGATGTAGAGATTTTTTCATGTGGCGAACGAGAGCTTTCTAAGAGTTAAAAGGTGGCAAGAAGGAGGAAAAACATTTACCTTGTTTCCTTAGAAACCAGACTGGGTGACTGAATGAGCTGCCTGGCTCACTGTCAGCCTCATTTAACACATGAACCTGCTAGCTGATTTCAGCCAAGTGAAATAAGAGAGAAATAATAAGTAATTCTTTTTCCCTTGTCACAAGTCTGAAGTTGGCAGGTAGGTGGAGAAGATCCTTAAATTAGTATTCCTCTGGTGCAGAAAAGTGGAATTCCCAATCTCTGTCCAGCTTGAGCCTGCAGTTTAATGGCAGCTCTGAGGAGAGAGGTTTTTTTCCCCTCCACCTGTTAACCTTAGGTGGGCTTTTCACTTTTTAAAGCTGGTATGTACTAGCTGGCTAGGGAGGGCATGGCTCTGAGCCAGCCCTGCCTGCTGCTGCTTCCATCTCACCAGTCAAGATGCATCCAAGGGAATTGGGATTATCAGGATAAATGGGTGCGCTGGGGGTGAGCATCCATGACAATCTGTGGACTACCTTGATGAAAATCTCTAAAAGCACCTAATTGTACCATACCTTGTGGTGGGAGCTCTGGGATGTTGCTGATTTTAAGTGACAATGATAGCAGAGGGAATTTTTAGTTAAATTGGCACCTAAGTAGGTGGAAGCAGTCTTGGAGGAGTGTCATTGTTGAAGATGCTCGGCGTGTGTCTGGCAGGAGGAGTTTCTTTGTCTTGGAACCCAGTGCCAGACTTGGATTTGTTTATTTTTGAAGCGATTGTTGCTGACTGATAAAACAGTGGATAGTGGGGGGGAAAAAAAAGCCCCACAAAAGCGGTTTCTTGGAATCCTAGGGACATCCAGCGTCAGGAGGTGGCGCTCCTTCCTCTGTAGACACTTGTCACCGAGGGCTTGCTGGTGGGACTGGCCTGGGGAAAAGCCCTGCTTAGCCGGAGCACCCGGGCTGTGTGAGTCCCCTCAGCCTCCCTTAGGGCTCCCTGAAACCCCACGATAACTCCTGGCTGCCTTGCTGGGCAGCTCCTGGGAACCTGCTGTGAGAGGTCCCCGCCAAGCCGGGTGCCTGGGGAGTGAAGCCATGGGATGCCAAACTGGCTTTGGCAAAGCCTCCCACTCCTAAAGCCTGGGCCCACCCTGCAACTCTCATCTCCCAGCCTTCCTGCTCCTGCAATGCAGCTTCTGCGTCCTCTGTTTTGGGGACAATCCCCAGTGCAACAGGCAGCAATTGTTGCACATCGCACATTGGTCCAGCAGCTCCTGAGAGCCAACATTTTTAGGGTGACTTACATTTATATTTAATTACTTTGAGTTTTTCATTTTGGCAGTGTCATCTCATATCCCACAGCTCCATGACTGCATCTTCCCTGCTCCAAAATGTCCAACAACATCCCAGTCCAGTCAGAAAAGATCCCACACCCTGGTGATGCTCAGACCAACCCGGGAGCCACAGGAGGAGAGGGACAGCCCTGGCCCTGCTGAAATAACACCAAAAGCCGTGGGAACGTGCCCTGTCCCAGCTGGTGGTGGGAGGGCTGTGGCTGGGAAGCGGGGCTGGGTTTCTCCCCCAGCAGCCGGTGCTCCCCAGCCCAGCTGCCGGCGGAGCGAGGCTGGGACCTGGTGCTCCCGGCCGGGGGCTGCTCCTCCAGCGGCATCTGGCCCCAGCCAGCACTGCCTGCCTCCCTTCCTCGCCGAAGATGAAACGAGATGCAGCTGTGATGCTGGAGCGGAGACCTTAGAAGTGTGTAAGGATGCCTGGGGGGGAAAAAAAAATTGGGTTCAAGTTGGAGGTCTTGGCTCCCGCAGTGAGCTTCACAAGTGGCCCAGCTGACACCCTGCCTTCCCAGCCCGGCCCCTGCCTTTGATCCCAGTGACAAGCAGGGAGCTTCAAGTATGCTCGCTGGGGGAGCAGGGCTGACGAAGGTGCCCCGGGGGAGCGGCGGCTGGGTTCACGCACTGCACCGCGGCGGCTTTTCTGCCAGAGCAGCTCCTCCGAGGGCGCTGCTCCGAGGGCGGCGTGCTGCGTTTGATTTGCAGCCCCCCCCACCCCCGGCCCGAGGACTCCTGTTGTACCTGACAACTTGCTGGCTTCTCACCAACCCTTAGAAGTTGCCTGTGGGACCTGGGGGCATGGATGTGGTGAGGAGCGGTTCCCCACAGAGGCACTCCCAGCGTGGGCCAGGGGGGTGGGAGGCAGCCCTGCTCCAGGACTGCTGCTCCCCTGTGCCAAAGGAAAGCCAAAGCTGAAGTTTCCCTATTCCCATGGCCACCAGGCCTTCTTGCCAGGGAGATGTCAGTAGTCCCGGTACAGTACTGTTCCCTGGCTGGGCACGGGACTTAGGGGAGCTCATGTGAGTTTTGGGAAGTCTTTTCATTCCTTCCCTCAGCACGGTGCTGGGGAAGGAATCGAATGTTTCTGTGGCGACCAATGGGCACATGGGGGAAGGCTAAATTTGTCTTCTACAGCCTCCCAACTTCCCCAAAACTGTGTGGGGCTCTCCTCCCTCCCTGGTAGGGACAGCTCCTGTGCCAGGGTGCCACCCAGCTCCCTACAAGCCCTGGATGCCCAGGTGCCACCCAGCTCCCTACAAGCCCCAAAGCACTCCGATGTCAGGCAGCATTCTTGGTAGCATGCGTGGCATCAAATTCAAACCCAAGGATTGAATCAGGGAAAGACATACACCTAGATCTGGCTTGGAGATCTAAGGGACACCTCCCTGAGACTGTCCACCGGGCCCAGGCATCACTTCACACCCAAATGCCACATCGCAGGCCTTTTAAAACATGTATTTTTAAACTTCTTTATTGACACCAGTGGCGGTAGAGACTGAATTAAGCCAACAGCGGCTGTTGCTGCTGGGGACAGCCCTGCAGGCAGTCAGTGAGAGGAGCTACCCCCACATGTATCATTCCATAGGATAATTCCCCCCTCACCTTTGTGGCTGGAGCTGTCTGCTGTGTGCTCTGCTCCTCTCTGCCACTGTCTCGAGGGGTAGATGGAAAGCAAAGCTCATTATTCCCCTTGGGAATCAGCCAGCAGCCGGGCTCTGGCAGGCCAGGTCGGCAAGAAGCTGTTGATGGCAGAGGTATTTATAATCTTTGTTTGGTTCCAGCAAGGCTGGACGCCCACTCCCGCTTCCCTTCATACAATGAGATCAAACAGCTCCGGGACATTTCCTTGCTCCTTGCAGATGAAATTCTTGCATCTGCCGACCTGCTCCACCCTGCCTGGGGCTGCAGCCTCTTCCTTCGCTCCAAGACCTGGAGGGTTGCTGCTGCTGTTTACTCTGCCCCTAAACTAGGGATTTGCTCATTTTTCCCACCCCATTCCCCACCATTTTCAGAGCTTGTGGGCAAGGGGTAGAGGACTAGGACTGTGGCACCTTCCCCACCTCAGCTTCCTTCCCTCTCCCACTTCTGAAGGACCTCAGCTGTGCTTGATGGGTCACATGTGAACTTTTGCCCATGGATGTCGCAGCAAATGGAGCAGGAAAGCAGGAGCTGGCACCTTACCCAAGGGCAAGGTGCCTGGCAGGAGTTTGTATCTGTCCCACGCATCCATCCTCCTCTTTGGTGCCTGGCCCTGGTGACAAACAGGGATAAGGAGAGGATGAGGTTCTAGGAAGGCAGTACACCTGTGCTGGGCAGGTTGTCTGCATCACAGATGATGTGGAGACAGCATGTACATCCTTGCTGCTGGAACCTCTTGCTGCTGGCCTTATCCCAGCCCAAGGCCCTCACTATGCAGCCGTTTTGGGGATCTCATCAGATCCTTCCACAAAGGCGATTTTGTTCTGGGGATCCCTCCCAGGTGCTCAGCAAGGGGAGACCCTCCCACCACCACTGCAGCCAGGGATGCAGGAGAGACAGCATGCAGCATCTCCAGAGAGGTGACACTGAACATTGACAAAAGCTGACTGCTTGAGGCTGTGCTTGAGGCAGAGTGGAACCATCCCCTGGCACTGAGCCACTGGCAAATACCAGCCCAGATTCACCTGCCTCCTCTCCAAGAGGGGTTTTCCTCCCAGCAGGAACAGGCCCCAGGGATTCCAGCCAGCTGATGGAAGCTGTGGCTGACCATACCCCAAGCCATGCTGTGCTGTCCTGTCCACCTCCCAAGGAGGTTTCCATTTCCCTCTCCAAGCAGGAGCCTTCCCAGATGTCCCTGGTGTTGAGGGGCTGCTGGCGTGGCAGGGGAGCCTGGCTGTGGGCAGGAGACACAGCTGCTTTTCATGTCTGCCCTCACAGCACAGCTCATGCTCAATCTTTCAGCAGGTCCCTGTGATCTAGGGGTAAATTATGGGTGTCAGGTTTGGGGCAGCCAACAGGGGATTTTGGAGGGGGGAGGTAGCAGGGAGCAGCACGTGTGAGTGGCTGGGGAAGGACAGAGCAGGGTGGTCCATAGCTAGATTTTGGTACCTTTACAGCATCTCCTCGTGGAGCATGTCAGGGTTTGGAGGGCCAAAATGCATGTCACCCCCACTTTGAGCCTTTGGTATCCCCTCTTCTTCACCCCAAAGGCAACCCTCAGGACTGTCCCCCCATGCCTTCCTGCTCCTCCTCCTCGCCCCCAGGGTGCTGAGCCGGGTCTGTGCGGTGCGGAGCGTGGGATGCGTGCCAGAGGAAGCAGTGGAGACGGCGGCGGGGCAGGGGCCCAGGTGTGAAGGCACCCAGGTAGCGGGGCCGTGACTCAGCCAGCCGAGAGCAAGCGCCGCGCTGCCCCGGCTCTGGCACGGCCGGCCCGGGAGGGCTCTGCAGGGGAAACCAGGCACGGCACTGGCCTCACACTCACCAGCCTTTTGCTTCTCCTGCCCTGGCGCTGCTGGGGTGCAGAAGCACTGAGCTTTCACATTTAGTACTTTTCATTTCTACGGGAAAAAGCCTCTCTTTCCCCTGGAGACCCAAGAGACACACGTACCCCAAAGATTTTCTACCCCTGGGCCCAGTCTAGTGCTCAAATCTGATGGGGTCCAACCACGGAGACCCTTTCTCCTTGCAGGCAACCTTCCCTCCTCTGTCTCTTTCTCTGCAAAGAGTTAAATCTCTCTCCAATTCGGCACCTTTTCCCCTCCCTCCTGCCCCCGGGATAATGTTTAACGAGCTCATTGCTAATTAAATATCGATGACCTCAGGCAGGTTTTGTTATCGTCTGGAAACACCTGATGCATGTGTCACCAGAAAGAGTTTTTCTTGTCTCAAGTACACCGGCAATCCTTGAACTCGTGTTGGCTTTTCCCTTCCCAGCCCTCGGCCGCCCCTGCCCATGGGCACCACCAAGGCTCTGCTGGCACCCAAGCGACTCCGACTCGTGTGGGCTTGTTGTAGCCACTCCTAACTGCAGGGGACAGACGTGGAGGAAGGAAAGTTTTATTCCTCCTTTCCTTTCCCAAAGCATGGCCGCTGCTGCTCACCATCCACAGCTGAACAAGCTCAGCTTGGACTTGGTGGACTTTCCTCTTCTGGGCTGAGTCTGTTCTTTCCTACCTCCTGTGAGCATGGGGATGACCCATCTTGGGGTTTATTTTCTCCAAAATATCTCCTGGGATTTCCCAGGGGAGCAGCAACATTCCACAAAGAAAACTCCCCATTCCTTCTTCTCCTATCCTCCAGGGTAGACTTGGACAAACATTGCCAGGATGAGCAGGCAGGAGCCAAAACTCTTAAAGGCTGCAATGGAGAATGGGATAGGAAAAAAAGGGAGCAAAAGAGAGACAGTGAGAAAAGGGATGCTGTGAAGGGGTACTGGGAGGGGGTTGTGAGTACATTTTAGGCAAGATGGACTTTTACAGGGCAGAGCCACATTCTAGATGGGTTTGGGACCACTGTTCCCCTGAGCTGGATGTGTGGAAGTAAAGGGGACTTCTCAGGAGCTGCATGGCAGATGGTGTTTTCTGCCAGGTCCACCAGCCTTGTGAACAGCCTCTGAACCTTTCTGCTCAAGGAGGTGTGTCAGCCCTGCAAAAATTCTCAAGTCTGGTTTTCTTTGTGGCGAGGAGCAGAGGCTTTGCTGACATCGTTTTCACACTCTGCAGTATAAATAGCCAACCTGAAAAACAAAGGAAAACTCCCCATGAAGACCATGTAAGGCAGAGCTACAGTTGCACCATTTATTTATTCGCTCACCGTAGCTATTTCCTGCCTCTGTTGGTCAGAGACCTCCTGTGTTGGCCAAAAATCAGATTTCCTCCCTTGCCAGGAATTTATGGATCAGCAGCACTGATGGTAACAAGGGAATCACAACCCCCCGGCCCTGACAGGACAAACTCCTGTCTACACTTGGCCTCAGTCCCACCAGTTGCTCCAAAGGCCCAGCACATCTGCTGGGCATCTACAGAGCAGGGCAGTGGAGGAACAGCAAGGCCGGGCTGAGGCTGGAAGGTCCAATAAGGCTGGAGGAAGCAGTAAGGCTGGAGGCACTGTCCTGCTCCCTCCATCAGCTCTGCAAGTCTGGTGTTTGCTGGATGTTGCAGCAGGCAGGATTTCCTCAATTTCTCTTGGGTTGTATCACCTCCAAGATACCCAGAGCCCTGGTGGGAAGCAGATGCCATGTTAGTGGAAAGGTTTCCAGGCCATAGCGCCAGGGGCGTGTCCCTTGGGTGCACATTGAGTCAATTTTGGCTGTCCCCCTGTCAGTCTGCAGGTCCCTGCCGTGCTCGGCAAAGGGAGCACTCAGTCAAGGACAAGCCCAGCACCTGGGAGGGGGAGGGCGGCACAGACACGGACCCGGCTTGTTCAACAAGCTGGAGCGTGGCTGCAGATGCACCTTCTTCAGGCTCCAGCTGCTCTGCAGCTCTGCAGCTCCTTCCCAGTGCTTGTTGCTGCCTCCAGCCCTGCCAGCAGATCAGTCTGTGCATGTGCTCCTTTGCTCGCTCCAGGCACCATCAGCCGCTCGCTCGGGCCCCTTGTTCCTTGCCCCAGCTGTGCCGGCAGCACACAGGGAGGGTGGCAGCTCCTCGTCAGGAAGGGGTGGCCAGCAGCTGGGGATGGGACCTCCTCCAGGAGATTCAGGCAAACATTTTGGGCCATGAGTGAGGGCTCCCTGAATTTCAGATCTCCATGTGGGATGCTAAGCAATCCCAGCTCTCCTTTGGGCATGGCTGGGTGGAGAGGTGGACACAAAGGCCCAGGACTGCTGCTGCATGGAGCATGTCTGCAGGCATTATCTCCCTTGTTCCCACCTGTAAGCCAGAGCTGCCTCCAGCTCTATTCATGGATGAAGACACATTGCAATTACCCTTGCCTGCTCCCCAAAAATGCTCTGTTCCCTGGGAAATGGAACTGGAATGGCAAGGGGAGAGCATGGCATAGTAACTTGTTGCTCTGCTGACCAGTGATGGGACAGCAGCTCGGGACAATGGGAACAGTGTCAGAGCTGCTTTGCCTGGCCACCATGGCCAAGGTGTGGGGATGGAAGGACCTGCCAGCATGGAGCAGTTCCCCTTTCTGGCTGCTCACTCCCCTGCCTAAAATCCCCCCTGTGCACAAGTAGCCACGGGAGTAGGGAAGAAGGGGGTGCCAAAGGTTGGTGTGAGCTGTTTGGAGGGCTGACTCTAGGGAGGGTCCCCTCCAGAGGACTGTCTCCTTGGTCATTGTTATCAGGATAATTCTCCAGCCACTCAAATCCTGTTTTTGTGCTGGTGTTGCCTGGCTCTACGGGAGTGAGGGGGGAGAAACACAGGAAACGCTAGCGACGGAAGCAGAATCATCTCCTGGAGGGAGCGAAGAGCTGCTGACGCCACTGAGGGGAACAAAGACATTCAGAAGGAGTTAGACATGGGCTTGTGCTGGAGACAGCCCAGACAAGTAGTCTCAGTCCCAGCTTATGGCACACCTCACATTCCTGCAGCAGGCTGCACCTCCATCTCCCCCAGCCCAGCCTCCTGCACTGAGTTCTGGGCTGCAAAGAGACCTCGGGGGATCCCCGGGTGAGGAGAGGAAGCAGCTGTGAACTAACGCTGCCTGATGTTCTTGCCATGGAGAAGCCCTGGAGGAGATGACCTGGGGGGATGTCCCCTACTCTATCCCCAGCTGCTGCAAAAGCTTTGGCTGGTATGGTGGCCATGGGAACAGCACAACACTCGCTGGCAGCGTGGGCGCCTGCCTCACCATTGCCTCAGAGCTCTCCCCTCCATCCCCCCGAGTGCCAGGGGGCTGTCCCCACGCCTTGCACATACAACAGGCCCTCTGTCCCACAGGCACAAAAGGAAACTCTGAGTAAGAAGGTCAGAGGGCCTGGCATCCATCTCACCCAGGGCCAGGAGGAGCATGCAAACTCCTGCTTAGCTGCCCCTGTCCTCATCCCCATCCATGGCACCTTCCAGGTCCTAGGGAAGCCCCCATGTGCTTCGTCTCTGGATGGTGCAGGTCAGGAGTGCTGCATCCCAAGTGCCAAGGGATCTTTCATGTGGCTCTGGGGCAGGAAATCCACTCTCCCAGAACAGAGACCTTGGGTGTCCTAGCTGCTGGCCCTATGGGGTGCAAGTGCCTCAGCCAGGCTGGGCTGGGGTGCTCTCTAAGTCCTGGCCTTGCCTGTGGCAGTGGAGTGTGATGACAGTGGACACAGCCTTCTCCTCAACACACTTGTGCCAAGGTTATTCGCCCCATCCAGCTCCCATATCCCTAATTCCAAGAAGAGCATATGTACCTGTAAGTAATGTAGACACATTTTCTGTTATAAGGGGCAGTGTTCACATCTCAGATCCTTCTGTGGCTCAGGAGTGAGAGCCCATTCCAGCTCCATCAGATGTAGAACCTCCTCCCTTCCATGACCCCATCCCTACGGCACGTGCACTGCCTGCTCCAGAGTAAGGGAGAAGGGTTTTCCCCACCAGTGATGCAATGAAGCTGAGTGGTGCTGTGGGACACTGGGGACCACGGAACCATTTGGGGCAGCACTGCTGGGGGGAAGCTTACAGCACTCCTTCCCTGCTGCCTGCAGAAACGGCAGCACAGCCAGGATGCTGCTGCTGCTGCTGCCAGGAGTGCCTCCAATCCCCAGGGTCTGCCTTTGTGAGCAGTGTTTGTGGCTGGAACATAAGCGTCAAAATGTCATCAGTCCCTTATCTGCAACCTATCTGGGTCCTTTTGGTACCTACTCAGCCTCCAAAAATAGCCTAACAGGGAAAAAGAATACATTCCTAAAATAGCAGCACCACTTGGGCTCACCAGTGCTGGAGCTGACACCTGGTTGAGTGCCCTCCACAGCTTTGCAGGGAGATTTCAGATCCATCCTCCTGTGCTTTCCCAGCCTAAAATAGCAGCCACACCTCACTGCACTGGGAGGCTGGCAGGTGGTTTCCAACTTTTGCCCAGAGCAGTGCCAGCTGCTGCCTGTGCCATGGCAGGACACCACCCTTTGCTGCCCTGTGTGGCCCTGGGCACGTCCCTGTGCCCACACTGCTGACACGTCCCACGTCCCACGGCGGGCAGGGAGGTGTGCTCAGCCCTAGAGCGCAGCAAGGCCCAGGTGAGTCACCCCTAGGGATGCAGCCAGCCATGTGGGAGGAGAGGGCTGGCTGCCTGCCTCTCCTGAAAAGGAGAGCTGCTGAGGAGGAGGAAGCTGGGAGGAAGGAAGGCCTTGTTTGTCCGTTCCCAGAGCGGTGCAGGAACTGCTATATGAGGAATTACCTGACCTCAAATCTCCAGATGCTTTTCACTAACTTCCTCATTTGAGCCTCCCCCAGCTCCTGCAATCTTGCCCTGTGCTCTGCTGCTGCTGCCTCCCCTGAGCTACCCCAGCACTGGCAGCTGGTTTCCTCCAGGCTGCGAGGACCCTTCCGCCTCCTTATGCTCCAAATTTATCCACACCTGCTTTTCCTCCTGGATGGGCCACATTCCTCTGCATGTGTGAATCCAGAGGCCCAGCTCTGCCAGGCAGGCAGGGAAGGCAGGGAAAGCCATGGTGAGTGGGTGGTTCCTCAGCTTCCAGTCACAGGGAGGATGCTGCAGGTGTGGGGTGTCCTGTGGGATGCTCTGAGGGACCCAGGTGGGAAACTGGGGACTCAGGATGTAGGAAATCGATGCTGTGCATCCATCACTGGCACATCTTGGCCTTTCACACACATTCCAACCCTACCTACCTCGTGTTGCTCCCTGTACAGCCCCATGCAGCATTGCACAGCCGGACTTCTCTGCATCCGTGAGGGATGGGGGGATACGGCCATGACGCAAAGGCTCCACGCTCTTGGAGACTATTGCTTCCTCTCCTGCCTGGGCCTTTAGGAGGTCTGGGCAAAGATGTTTATGCAGAATACAAAAGGTTTAAGGATGTGTGTTGGATTCTGAGGGATGGAGCCCAGCATGGGATAAATGCTGATCTGGAAGCAGGATCCAGCACTGCTGCTCCTCGTGTTGAACAGCGTTTCCTGGGGCAAGTGGTGGAGGAGGGGTGAGGCTGCCGAGCTCAGGAGGGCTGGGAATCATGAAGATGAGGTGCTCCCAGGGATGTAGTCAGGGGCTGGGTGTCTTGGAGAGCAGGGACGGAGGCACATTTTACTGCAGAACAAACCTGGGACTGTCACGTGTGTCCAGGAGCAGGGCTGGGAAAGGACACATGGAAGGGCGTGCAGGGAAGGGGAGATCAGCAGTGGAATGTGCTAAAGGGGGGTTAGAGCAGGGGTCTTTTTAGGGAGACTTCCAGTGACCATGCTGGGAATTGAGTAGGTGCTCAGAGTACCTCCTGGGACAGAGGTACCCCCAAAAGCAAGACTGAGGGACAGAGGGCAAATGGATTGCTGAGGTATGTGATGGAAAGCTGGGAAGGTAGGGAATGGCAAAACTTTGGTTTTTCTCCAGGGAGAATCTGTTCAACAAGAGACTCCCCAGTGCTTTGCAGCCTCAGAGCACCCCACCAACCCATGGTTAAATTAGGGTCTGTGACCTTCCAGGTTGGGGCAGGAAGGGGGGAATGTGAGTCAAAACAACAAAAGCAGCACTCTTGAGGAGGCTAATTTCAAGGTTGGGATGGATCTTTTGAAATAACAGGTTATTTCTAGACTTAGGAAATGAACCAAGTAGCCCACAGGCCCCGAAGGAGCCATGGGGATGTTTCATGGTCTCATACCACTGAATTCAACAACCCGTTGTGCTGCTGAGGTCACTGGCCATTGCAGATGACAGGAACTCAGGGAGAGGAAGAGGGGACAGGATGCTTGGCCAAAATACCTCAAGAAATTATGTTAAGGATATCCCCTCTCCTCCAGAGCCAAGATGTGACAGTAGCTCCCCAGGGCTCTGTGGGGAGCAGGGGTGAGAGGGTCACTTGCAGCAGGAGAGGTGCCCCAAACCTCTCCCCAGCTCCATCACTTTTCCTGGCCTTTCTCTGACTACACTACTGGTTTCCCCCCGCCCCTTTTTCTTTCATTTCAACATGAGAAGCTGCAAGTGAAACCTTCTAAGCCCAAACAAATAGGATAAACTTGGGTCAAGACTGAGCAGGGGGTGGTGTAGCGGCAGAGTCATGAGATTGCTGACCTGCGAGAAGCCAAAGAGACAATGGGATGGGTTTTGGGGTTTGGAAGAGCAAACAGGCTTGTGCTGCAGCAGCAGAGGAAGCAGGAGCCAGCCTGAACATCCTGCTGGACCCTTCAAACAGGATAGCCTGTCCAATTCCACTGCCCATCTGAGGAAGAGTTTGCCATTGCTGAAGTAACTGTGAACTCCAGCAGGAATTTCCCAGGGAGATGGAGGAAGCCCTGCCAGCATAGGGATCAGAACTCCTGAGGGGCTGTGCCTGTGCTTCTTGGCCTGCCTCTGTCTAGCAGAGAAGTTATGGCTGAAGGACTCAGGTCATCTCAGGCAGGGAAGGTGGTGCAGCCCCTTAGGGTCCCCTCAGTCACCCTATGGACAAATGGGACTCTTTGAACCTTAAAATCTGCAGTAGAGCCCTGGGGAATGCTGGTGGTTATCCAAAGAGAGGGGGCTGTGGTCATGAGCAAGAATGTGGCAGAACTGGAGAGATGCACAGCTTTGCTGGTTCCTGGGAAAGGAAGCCACCATCTGTCATCAGAAAGAGGAATGCTGATGGAAGAGCAATTTCATTAGATAATCTCTCTAATGAAGACAGGTGACAGGATACAGATTTCCCTCCTGGAGAGACCTTTGTGGACACCTCAAGCAAGGATGCTTCTGACCTTGTCCTTCCAGTCAAGGCCAAGTGCCAGAGTGAGAAGAGAAGCTGAGGGTTCCCAGGACCCTCCCTGCTGCTCCCCAGAGCCTGAACCCCTCTGGGGCTGGATGGGATCGTTCTGCTGGCCTGGCTGGGGATGCTGGGAACCAGCAGCCAGACCAAAACAAGGTATTCCATATCCAGGACAGAGACACCCCACAGCAGCAGGCTGTGTGCAAACCTGCCTTCCTTTGCCAGTCAACATCTGCTGAAGGCCCTTACTCAGGCTGTGCTTGATCCTGGCAGCTGCGTCATCCTTCCCCTCTACCCAACCCCCTTTTTCCCCTGAAGAAATTTCTACCAGATTTTTTTTTTTAATTGGCTTTGTCTGTTTGATCCCTAGTTCCTATCCAGGCCAAACAAGGAATGCATCTTACTGGAGACAGGATAGAGGACTCTTAGAGTTAATAGTTTTCTCCATTGTCTTTCAAATGTGTGCTGAGATGTCCGTAGCTGGGGGACCCATTGTGCTGCCTTCCTGCTTGTTTTTCCAAAAGTCTCCAGTGAATAAAAGCAATGCAGAGCTTGTAATACACTTTCCATGACCTCTAATCTTGTGTACGATCTGTCTCAATTGCCAGGTCGAATACAGTATTCATTAGCAGTGGTTCCACCTCCATCTCATCTACTTCTCCAAAACCCAGCCCTGAGCTATCCCTGACTGGCTCCAGCTTCCCTCGGCTGCACCACCATCTCCACTGCCCTCATCCATACCTTCTTGTCCCTCCTCCCTTTTTTCTGCTCTCCCAAATTATGTGTCTTTCCCTCTTCCCCTGAGCATTTGGTCTCTGGAGGTGCTGGCAGGGGGGTGGCAGTGGCAGGGAGGTGACAGATCCTGGTGGAGGTACGGCTACACCTTCAGGAACATATTTCCTGAGGATCTTCCTCCCTCCCCACCTCGCCACGAGTGGATTGGGGATGCCACTTAGTGGTTGCCAATCCTGGCAGCACAACAGGGAGCCAGAGCAATGGCTGGATGGGATTTGAGGGCAGACAAAGGCTCTGGGTTTGCCTTCCCACGCTGGCTCTGAGTTCACTCTGCCGTGTGGGCTTGATGAGATTCCCAGATGCACCGGCACACAATGCAGCAGGGAAACCCTGTTCTCCTGCATGGCTTCTCTGGCAATGTTTGCCCGTCCTACCGCTTTCCTGTGATGCCGGAAGCCTTCAGGTGTCCCTCAGCTAGAACAGCCACCTGGGCATTAAGGATGAGTCACCCTCTCTTCCCATGTTCTCCTCAGCCTTCCCTTTGGCAAGGACTGGCAACAAACAGCAGGAATGAATCAGAGCCCAGGGTGACTGAGGGACCAGAAGGCCATCCCTGGGCATCCCAGAATATGTGTCCCAGCTGCAGCACCACAGGGGACATTACCCATCACTGAGTGACAAGGACTGGTGATCCCAGCAGCAGAGAAATCTCCAAGCCATTTCACTGGAAGCTGTGCTTAAGTCCCTTCCTAAAAGCACTGAATTCAAATTGTGATCCCTTCCAGCACCAAAGGGACACTCCCAGAACTTCCTCTGGACAGAGTAAGGATCCCTCTCCTGCTCCAAAGGTTTGAGCCCAGGCCAAGGATAAAACACCAGCTTCATGCTTTGGTCTTTCTCCATTACCCATACTTTTCTCATTGTTTCTTTCCCTCTCATTTTCTTCTTCACACCAATGGGTAGACCCTGGCCTGGATGTGCCCACCTTGACAGGGTGTCCCTCTCGAGCTGCCATACCCAATGATCCATGTCCCAGCTCTTGTCAAGGGGGTGTAGGCAGCAAGGTGTGGAGCTGGGACACCACCACAGCCCAGATCTCCAGACAAACCTTGTCAGTCACATCTGCTGCGGAGACAAGTCAGTCTTGCTCTGGGGTTCCCAAGCACTGTGCAGCTGAGCCTCTCTGCAGAAAAGAGGACACTGAGTCTGACTGCTTGCAAGTCTCCCATCTTCTTCCCACTTCCCAAGAATCCTGTAACACACTTGTACCTCGCTGTGCCACATTGCAAGGATTGGTCACTGGAGGCACCACAGCCACAAAAACATGGGCTGGGGAAAAGGCTTGGCAAGCAAGATTTTCTGGGCTGTGTCATGCAGAGGACAAGGGGATTGGACTAAGCAGTCAGAGTGGTTTGGTTTAGAAAAGGCAGCTGGAAATCAGCCTCTCCTTCTGGAGATTGTTCACACAGTCACAGAAGGGACTTACAGTTTGGTAGTGCTGCTTCTCTGTGCCCCTCTTCCCAGAGCTCTGCTCAGTTCAAACCCATCCCATCTGTGGGGGCAGGAGATAGATTCAGGGCCTCTGAGAACTGAGGTCATGTCCTGGCCATGCAAAGCCTGCACAGCCCAGGCTGGGGACGGCATGGGCAGGCACTCTGGTGCTTCCTGCTCCCTCTCAGGAGGTTAGTGCCTGTGCTGTGAAATGCTACCCAAATATTCTGCCACCTCTATCAGCCTCGGCTTTACTGCCCATTATCTTGCTCCCTTTTTCCGAATTGCTCCTCAGGTTACAGCTACTGATGTAAATCAATGGGGTGTCATGCAAGCAGGCTGGCGGACACAGGTCAGAGCGTGGGGAAGGAGAGGGGCCATGGCTGGACTGCTCCTGTGGGAACCCACCAGGGACAGTGGCAGCCCTGGGTCCAGGGGTACCCAGGGGGATGGGTCTGGGGTGGCTGTGGCTGCCCCTTCTGCTGCAGCTCAGCATCCAGGTAAGCTGCCCAAAACCCACATTATCTCTGAAGAAAGGCAAACAAAAAGGGGAAAGTGAGAAGGAATTCCTCATCTGAGAGGGCTCTTATCACCTTTCCGCTTCCCTCCCCCTGGAGAGATAGGGCAGCAGCTCAATGCTCCGTTGTTCCTCAGGGGGCCTCTCCTTCCCTACTCCCATCCCCGTGGGGATGTGATGGGAGCTCCCGGCCCCGCAGCTCTCCAGACACCCTTGGGGACACATTCCCTTTCATATCTGAACCTTTGTGTCTACCTAGTGTCCACCACAGCACGTCTGGGCTTTGCAAGCCTCATCCAACACACCAACGAGTCCCAGGTAACTGAGAGCCTTTTGCTTTGCCTTGGGAGCACCGTGGTGGTTTCGTGCTGCTCCCAGCACACACTCAGGTGGCAGAACACACAATGCCTGCTGGCCCCAGCCACACAACCCTCGATCAGCAACAGGTAACTGAGGCCGAGGAATAAAGCTCGGGCTCTTATCAGCCCTGCAGCGAGTGGCAGGGTGCTTCCACATGGCCTAAAGCAATTAACCCTCCCAATTAACCCTCCACAGAAGCAGAGCGGGTCAGGCTGGCGGGCTGAGGGCAGGTGGTTGGATGCCCCTGTAGCAGAGAGGTCCTCAGGGCAGGCCGAAGAGCTGAAATAGTCCCTGACACCGCATGGGGGGGAGGCAGACATGAAGGACACCCATGCTCCATCCTGGCAGAGGCAGGGAAAAATGCTGGTCAACATCACCATGGAATCTCAAGGCCCCTTACACCCATGCCTGTAAGCAGAGCGCTTGGGAAAGATTTTACGCAGCACAGCAGCTGCCAGAAATGGTGAAGCTATTGATCATCAGGTTACAGAGTGGTGGCATAAAATCATGTGAATCCAAAGAGTGAACAGATGGCCAGCCTGAGCGGGGATGAAATTATTTTGTAGCAGATCTGACAAGCAGCTCAATTCAGTGTTAGTGCAAGAACCGGATTTGATTTGGCAGAGAAGACAGGGTGCTTGCAAGGCTTGGTAGTGCCACATTTGTTCAGTTCTCAGATTTGTCTTCATCCTGAGGTTGTTTCTCTTGGGTTGGAGATACACTCACAGCTCACTCAGCTGTGGTTTGATGCAGTTGCCCAAATATTGGTTTCCAGTTTCATTTTAGATGCAGTAGTGTATCCTGCCTGGCCTCCAGCTGCTACTCCAGACGGTCTTGGGCTCCAGTAACTTCCATGGCAGATCTGCCAGCCTCCTTCATGTGTCTCAGATACTCTAAGACATCTCATATGACTCTAAACCACTTCATTTTGGCAACAGGATCCCAGGATTATGAATACACTGAAGAAACTATTTAATTTTGCATAATTTTTGCCCTTTTCTGATGGCACCTTTGGGATTTGAGGTAGGCAAACCTCCAATGAAGTGATCATAAATCAATCAAAATAAAAGAGTCTGTTCTGCACAGGGTTGGGGGAGAAAATCTTTGGAGAGACAAAGTCAAAGAAAGTGCAAATATTTCCACTCTGTTTTTCCATGCTGGATGTTGTGATTGACCCTTTTGTTGGTAATTGAGGTGTCTCAAAGAACACGTGTCTGAATGACTTGAGAGCTGAGAAATGCCCGTGGCTGATAGGCTGATTTGGAATCAAATTGATCAGAAGTCACAGCTGGAGCCTGAAGAAGATACCAGCCAAAGAGAGTGACTCTGGCCCCGATCGCTGCAGCCACCAGGGCTCCTTGCAGAGGGAATCTCCTAGCTAAGAGCAGCCTGCTCTCAGAGCTGCCTCCTTTTGGTACCCTTACAGGAGAATGAATGCCTGGGAAAGTCCCCTTATTTCTCCGTTGAGCAGGAGATGGTGCCAATGTAGAGAAGCCTGGCAGAGCACAGGGGCAGGTTAGAGCAGATTCAGCCAGGGGCAGTGGGGCTCTGGAGGCTTTACCAGCTCCTGCAAGCAGAGAGCTCTGCATGCCCGGGGTCTCCTGCTGGCAGCATGCTTTGCTGACCTCCTTCTGCAGGCAGAGCTTGGAAGAGCAGCTCTGCCTCCCCCCTTAGTCTTTATTCCCCTGGCTTGCAAAAGAAGGGTTTAGAGAGTGTTGTGAGGCTGTAGTTTGTAAAGAAGGATCCCAAAGCCCTGTGGAGATTTGCAGGCGTATCCAGGGGCGCAGCGAGGTTCCACAGGGTCTGGGGCAAACCCAGGTCTGTGATCTTTCCTAAATGAGGATGTCTCATAATGTAATGAGCCAAGCTCTCTCAAGAGGTACCCAGGGGCAAACTGCTCTCACTCTTCTCTCTCCCTGCCTGCTGCCCTGCCCACCCTCCAGCTCATCCTGGGCATGTTAAATGAATTAAAATTAAACGCATCTCTAATTTATCTCCATTCTGTTCTCCCTGGAGAATGGTTGTCCCAGGGTGATCCCTCTGATAATGAGAACTGCTTTGGAAAATTAAAAAATACTTGTTACAGAAACCCCAAAACCAAGTGCCTTGAGATTAACGAGGAGGCTAAAAAAACCCGGTGAATGCAAATTTGCAGAGATTAGCAGCTGTTCAAATGCAAGATGATCACCCAATGGCATATGCTTCCAGAGCATTGACTAAAACCCTACAGAACTATGAATAGATTAGGAAAAAATGCTGGCAATTGCTTTGACTTTGTGAGTGGTTTCATGGATATCCTCGAAGGAATTGGTGAGGCAGACACCCATTCTGGACTGGTAAAGCCTGTGTTTCAGAAACCAGGGTGGGACTCACGACCCAGACATCTGAACGTGAAATTGGAGGAATATTTGTTACTGAAATTCCAGTGTGTTTTCCAGAGAGCTGGGATGAGGGGAAAGGAAATGACTGCCAGAATGGCTCCAGCCCCACTTTCTTTGTGAAGCTTCAGAAAAAAGCACAAATGACCCAATGCTAACAGGCCAGGGAGCAAAGGTCTTGCTCAACGGGCATAAAAATCCTTGGCACTATGAACGTGGCACTTCATTGGGATGATGAAGGCAATAAAGGTGATGGGATCCCGTGCAGAGGACATTCCTTCACCTGTGTGGCACAGCAGGAGGTCAGACAGAGTAAATCACGGCCCTTGTCTGGGGACTGGAGAGTGTAAGAGGAGATCAGGTGCTGTCGGCTGTAGGTGCGGTGCTAAAGCCATTAAAGCCCTGCAAGCGCTGCGCTCAGGATGGGAAGAGAAAAGCACAGCCAGCTATGGGAAAAGCAGATTGCCAAGGAAAGCACTGAGCTTTATGGTGTCAGATCTTTCCCAACAAGGGCCCAGGTGCTGCCCACACAAATTCAAGCGTAACCCTGTGGAAATCGGCCAGTTCCTCGCTGCGTGCGGACACCAAACCTCCGCCAAGCAGGAGCAACTCAGACCTTCTCCGACGTCCTTGCCCCTTCCATCCCCTCATCCCCTGTGCCCTCTGCCCCTCTTCCCTTCCCCACGCTCAGCTGTTCCAGCAGCAGCCTCCCCGCTCGCTGCACTCTGCGTGCCTGGCTCGGGTGACCTTTCCCGGGACAAAGGCTGCTATTGACGGGGGCAGGCTCGGCCGGCGGTGACACAGAGCCGGCGGTGACACAGAGCCACGGACACAGCGGTCCCATCCCGGCAGAGAGGGTCCGGCCGGCACAGCTGGGAGTGGGGGAGGCAGCCTGGGAAAAGGCTCCAGCCTTCCATGGCACTCGGTGGCCTGTGCGTCACACGGGTGCTCCGGGCTCAGACACGCTTCTTAGCCCCTTTAGTCCCACTGCAAGGTGCCAGAACCCCAGCACTGCAAATTAAAGCCCATAACAGGACTTTAGGAGCTTACAGTGGTGGTAAAATCCTTCCCATGTGCCCACGCACCAAAACAGCTTTGCTAGGAAAAAAAATCTTGCATAGTTTGGGAGAGATGCACACTTTGATTCATCAAATCCTTTGTGGCTGGGGTGCCGTGACTGTGTAGCTGTGTTTTAGAGGGCACTTTTCACACAGAGTCTTTTGGATGTGGAGCTAGAAGGCAGGGACCATTTTACCAACTGCACCCCAGGACTGACCCTCTCTGCAGGGCTTGGGATGTCTGCTTCCCCATATCTTAGCCATGGGATAACAATTCCTCCCTGTCTCACCAAGGGAAAGAAATGAATCAGTGCACACACAGCAGTTACAAGATGGAAATTGCTATCTGAATGCTGTGATGATGATGAATATTACCATTGTTGCTAAAAGTGCTAATGCCATGCAGGACCAAAGGATCTGTTCTGTATAACTCATGGTCCCTCCCCCAGGCCCCTTCCAGCTTCCCTGCATTTTTACAGAAACATCAGTCCAAGTTTGACATTTCTACCCAGCACCACCTCTCAGCAAAAATCACAGGTCTTTATGATTCAGAACCCATTGCTAATTCCCTGCCTGGAGCTGAAGCAGCACCAGAGAACCTGGCTCCTGACAAGCCCAGTCCCTCAGCAGAAGGAGGTCAGCACCACTCCAGATCTAGGCTGCAGTAAAGGTGCAAATGAGAGGGAGGCCTGCTCCCTCGGTGTCCTAGCATGAACATCACAGGCAGAGGCACTTTGCTAGCCCCACCACAAGCTAACTGCAACCTTTCAATCCAGAAGAAGAGGCAGGAAAACACATACATAGTATTAATGTACTGAAATCTCTAGATTGGTAATTTCCATCAGTGCTAAAGGTAAAAAATAGCTCTGGAAACATGTAGAGTCAGGCAGGAACCTCAGTGCAAACTTTAAATGAGGAAAGACACCATATTGGAAAAATGGACTGATCAGTCCAGCATAGAGAGGTTTTAAATGTGCCCACCACCCCTGGCTAAGCCAGCAGCTGGAGTCCCCCTGCATCTGACAGAAAAGCTCAAGAAGGAAGGGACTATCCTCTCTCCCAATCCAGTGGTTTATTCCAAGCCAGTCAGCCAGGCTGCCCTTCAGACCACCAGTGAACCAGCGTGTCTGGGGCCAGCAAACACCTTGCTGGCAATGTCTGGAAGATCTCACTGCCCCTTATCTGCTGCTGCCCCGTCTGTTGGATGGAGGAATCCCAAAAACCTTTCCCTCTCTCTCTTCCTACCATCCTCCATGAGAGTGGTAAATGTCCCTATGCTCTTGTGTGCAGTGGGGTTTAAAGGTTTAAAGGTCCTTATCAACTGGTCCTCGACCTGCAGGCCACTCCAGCCTGAGTTCCCACACACGTCCTTGGGAATGTACCTCCCTCAGAGCAGGGAACAGATACCCAGGATTTGTTTGGCCTGCTGGGCAGTTTCCCTGAAGAGGTGGGAGAAAATGGGGGTTAATTCAGGGTTTCATTAACCTAAGAGTTGATTGCAACAGCAACTTGTCCTATATAGGAACTGTGTCAGGAAACAGGCAGAGGAGGAGGGGGAGAAGAGAGTGGGTTATAGCAACCCTGCTGCTTCTTCCAGACTGGCTTCCCTCAGCCGAGTCCCAAAAGAACAAAGCAGCTTGTGTGGGTTTGATTCCCAGCTCCAGCCCCATCCAGCTCTATGGGGGCAAGGAAAAGGCAAAGTTGTGTATGGCTGCCTCACACAAGGAACACAGATAATCCCACAGGCCATGTGTCCCATACAGGGACACATGTGAGTCCACAGAGAACCTTCGGGCCACTTGCATGGCATCCATTCCCATGTAAGAAATTATACATCAAAATTCTCCCTGCACACACTTATGTGACCTTCTGGAGATGTGTGGAGCACCTTCAACTCAGAGGCACAGCCACAGGTACGTGTATCCCACATAGCTGTGGGGATACTTCCCAGTATGAAGAGAGAGGGACTGGGAGCCAGTGGGTTTAGGATTGGTTTCTGCTGGTCTTGGCTTCTGCTGGCAGCAGAGGGGCGGGTTCCTCCAGCCTGGCCATGCCTTCTACAGCTTCCTATCTCAATGTGAGTGAACAGGTGGCAGGGTGGCAAGCTGGAGCTGATCAGGCTGAAAACAATCCCTGCAAAATGGATGAACCAGGGGGGAAAACATTTAAAAAAAAGAGAATGCACAGCTGGAAGGAGAGGGGAGAAGGCAGGAGAGCTGCTTTCTCCAGAAGCTTTTTTCCAAATGACTTGTGCCAGTTTTTGAAACCACACCCTCAGTCACAGACAGAGATGTAAATATGTCTGTTCCCAAGCAGAGCTGCTTGGTGGGGACACCCCTCCTCCCCAAAAGCACCCCCTTGGCTGGCCTGCACGGCTGTGGCCTGACATGCTGGGGGAGGAGGCCAGGAATGGGCTTTGCTCAGGAGCTTCTGGAAACCCCTGGGAGCAACTTTGGGAATGTGTGAGAGCTGCAGAGGTGCAAGAACGAATAGGGTAAGGAAGGAGGAACGGGGGAAGGAAGGAAGGAAGGAAGGAAGGAAGGAAGGAAGGAAGGAAGGAAGGAAGGAAGGAAGGAAGGAAGGAAGGAAGGAAGGAAGGAAGGAAGGAAGGAAGGAAGGAAGGAAGGAAGGAAGGAAGGAAGGAAGGAAGGAAGGAAGGAAGGAAGGAAGGAAGGAAGGAAGGAAGGAAGGAAGGAAGGAAGGAAGGAAGGAAGGAAGGAAGGAAGGAAGGAAGGAAGGAAGGAAGGAAGGAAGGAAGGAAGGAAGGAAGGAAGGAAGGAAGGAAGGAAGGAAGGAAGGAAGGAAGGAAGGAAGGAAGGAAGGAAGGAAGGAAGGAAGGAAGGAAGGAAGGAAGGAAGGAAGGAAGGAAGGAAGGAAGGAAGGAAGGAAGGAAGGAAGGAAGGAAGGAAGGAAGGAAGGAAGGAAGGAGCTATTGTCACTGGAGAGGGCTTTGTGTGACCAGCATTGCTGAGATTCCTGCATCCCTGGCAGCCCTGCAGAGAGTCCTGCAGGGGGTGCGTGAGGGAGAAGGAGAAGGAGAGGCCAGACAGGTGGACAAGAGGATCTGTGCCATTCCTGGAGCTGTGTTTTCTTGAGATAAGTCTGACCTATTCGCAGTCACTCCAGAGCAGCAGCAGGAGCCAGCCTTTACGTCTGTCTTGACCTTCTATTGTGGCTCAAACATTGAGGGAGATTATGGCAGTGATCAAACAACTCCCAGACTTTGAGACATTCCCAGTATGGGTCCACAGCCATGCAGAGAAGCCCAGACTTGCTGCTAGGCCCAAAACAGCCCATCTGGAATGTCCTGGCCTAGCCCTGGCCAGACCCCCCTGACTGGGGGGTCTGGGGCATGTGGGGGGGTCTAACCCACACTGTATGCATCTAGGGACTGCTCATCTCAAAATCCTGGAGGACGCTTTCCAAGCAATAGCCAACCACCACCAATAGCTGGGAGTGAAGTCCAGGCCACTGTGGCACCCAAACATGCCAGAAGCATCCATCATGCTATTTTTTTCTGCTTAGTTAAGACAAGTCCAGATCCAGGTCATAAATAATTGTGGGGAGAGGGGAGGCAATGAGAAGAAGGATGGCAGAAAGATTGAGATGTAGCAAAGGTACCAAAATCCATGTTTCAGGTAGCTCTGGCTGGCTGCTTTCAGTGGAAAGAGGAGGTCTTGTTGAACCTTGGAGCACAAGGTCCTTCTCAAGGTGAGGAGCAGTGGCTGTATGTGATGTCTGTGCCATGGACTCTGTCTCCTGATGCTCACACAAATATCTGGGCAGGTTGGAAAAGGCAGAAAAAAGGGGACGTGTGCTCCTTTCGCCACTTTCGGACTTTAGGGACCAGGGCAGTCAGCCCAGTACCTTTCCTAAAAAAGGAGCCAGGAGAAGAAAAGCAATGCCTTCAGGGAATATCTTCAGGGAGAACATGAAGAAAACAAGGGTTTTACAGGTTTCAGCACAATTTTCAGAGGTGTGAAGAGACTACTGAATCCCCTTGCTGTGCCTCAGGTGGTGGAAGGCATGCACCTATGTTAGACAGTGCTCGTGCAGTGACCATGGTCCTCTGCTGGCATTGGTAGCATTGGTGGCACTGGTGGCAGCGTGGTGTGCATGAAGGTGGCAGGCAGGCCCCTCTCCTGAGGTCAGGAGGGGTGCTCTGGAATGGCACATGGCCAGTGAGTGCATAGGGAAGGGCTAATATTTGGGTGCAGAAGCTAAAGACCTGTAGGCTGGCCTTTATTTCAAGTCCAGCCAGAACCTGAGATGGCTGGTATTTAAAAAAAATTAGTTTTGTTTTTCTTTTTTTTAACAGCAAGAAAGCATCTTTGAATCCCAGCTAGGTCCAAGGGCTGGTGAGACGTGAGGGTATATCTGTACCACAGCCCTTTATCAGGATTTTTCCATTCTCTGAGGTATCTCAACCCTCCGTCTGCCCAAGATAATGGAGAGGCAGCCAAACTGGCATTTTAAACTCCTGGCTCCCTCTACCAACAATTGGACAAAGCAAAGAGGCAGGATGGGAGAAACTGGCTTTCTGGAAACTTCTGTTAGATGGAGAGGGGTCACACCCCCTTCAATAGAGATTGGAGTCGGGGGTCATTTTACATCTGCCTTTAATGAAGAATGGTGGGAAGGGAAATTTAGCTCCGATGAGCTAATTAAATATATATATAATTTCCACTCTGTTAGCAAGGGGAAAAAAAGCC
Source organism: Molothrus ater (assembly GCF_012460135.2). Taxonomy (NCBI): domain Eukaryota; kingdom Metazoa; phylum Chordata; class Aves; order Passeriformes; family Icteridae; genus Molothrus; species Molothrus ater. The sequence continues at coordinate 50,160,248 of NC_050482.2, forward strand.
TTGGACCAGCTGCTAGGTCATTGTTTGTGAATTTAAAAATAAAAGTTTCTTGGCATAGGTTTCAGAGATGGAGGCAGTATCTTGCATTGTCATTCCAGAGAGTAAGGGAGAGTGAGGGAATGAAGAATGAGGCCAGGCAAGGATAGTTCAGCATGATTACGTGTTGCTCAGGTGTGTCTTGGCTTTTGAGCCTCTTTTCCCTCTGGCTGGTTTAGGTAATCAACATCCTGCCCAGATGGTGAGCCTCACCAGGGACAGATTTACAGGTCCCACACCCTAAAGAGGCTGGAAATATCCTGCTGTGGGGACGGCTCATGCTTGGCAGTGCCATGAGCACAGGCAGGCTCATGGCATTGCCAAGCATGCCCCCATATAAGCTCCATTTCAGCTCAGGTCCAGGTACCTGCTCCTGAGCTCTGTTGTAGGTGTATTTGTGCCCAGCCTCCTCCTCAGCTGTCCTGGATCCTGACTGGTTGTTCCAAGTGGACTCCAGTCTTTAGCTGGTGGTAGCTGGGTGTCCAGGATGCCCCTTGGACCTGTGCTGCAGCCTTGTCTGCAGCCTTGTCTCCTGCTGCTCCTGACAGTATCTTCACTTGCCTAAGGCTGGGACTGGAATTTCTCCCTGTTGTCACCTTGGTGGTGCTGATCACCTGTTGGACCATGCTGGGCTTGTGCTTGGCCTGAGCTGAGCTCTCCTCAGTCCTGAGCTGTGCTGGAGCCTGGAACTGGGTTATGTGTGACCCAGACCCGCACCTCCTTGGGGGCAGGCCATGGACCTTGCACCCCACTACTTCCCTAGTGACCTTAGGGTACTATTGCATCTCTTTTTCTGTCCCTGTGCCTTCTCAACACTGGCTTTCCCATGTCCCTTTCCACTCCCTGGCTCTCCACAGCAGGGCCTTGGCACCCCTCCCCATGTCTGCCTGCCTCTGGGAGCCTTTTTTCATCTCTGTGTCTCTGAAGCACATTCATGTGCCTGCACTGCTTCCAAGTTATGATCCCAACCTGGCTCCCAATTCCCTGTCCCTGCACTGTGACCTTAAACTGGTCCTGTGCCACCATCCTCACCCAGTTCCATGACCCTGCCGTGTGTTATCCAGCATTTCCCAAGGAGCCATCCACGGAGCCCAGACCGCCATGACGTGTGAGAACACACCTTGATGTTACACTCCATTTAGCCCAGCTGTGCTGGAGGCACATCTGTGCCTGCTCCTGTCCTGGCTGTCCTGGCTTCCTGACCAGTTTTCCTAGACAGACCTGACACCTGCTTTGTGGGTCACTTCATCTCCAGCCTCATCTCTGTCTCTGCTTAGGTACTGAGGAACTACATCTGGACCAGGGGGGTCACACCTGGGCTGGAGTCACACCTGCAGTGTCCCCTCTTGTGGAACAGCCCTCTCCTTGCAGGTGACAAGCCAGACCACGGTAGGAAGCCTCCTCTCCAGGAGCCTTGGTGCTGGATTTTCCCTTCCCACCCTGCTCTATCCATTAGTCTGATGCTTTCTGGCAGCAGCTGCACATGGAACTGGAGACCTGAACTTTTCCATTCCCCAGCCTCCAGCCCTGCCAATCCCTCCAAGCTGGGAATGGGCACTAAACTCAGTCTCCAGCAGCAAAGGGGTCCCAGCTCTCCCTCTCACTTGCTGAGCCCCCTGTGCTGTTCCCTCTTTCTGAGAGGGAAGGAAGGGGAGCATTTCTCTCTGCCCCAGTGGGTGCAGCCCTGCTTCTCTTCTCTGCAGGCTCTCACTGTGTTGGTGGGCTATGGCTGCCTCCCCTTCCCTGTGAGCCCCAAGTGCTGCTCCTTCCCCTCTCCTGTCCCAGCAATGACCCTGGCACACTTGCTGTGCTGTCATTCTGAAGACCCTGTCCCTGAATACTTGGCAAAAGGGAAATTAGCAATAATAATAAAAAAGACTCATAATCCTCCCAGACACATTATGCAGCCAGGGAAAGAGAGCAAAGCAGAGAGGGCCTGGCTGGCCTCAAAGCCCTGTTCCACCTGCTTGTCAACTCAGTGACCAAGCTGGGGAAGGTCAGAGGAAGCTCTTGGGAGACACTGTTTGAAGCCAAAGGAGAGTGAGAAAAGTTTTCCTCGCTTTTGAGTCAGTGTCCCAGCCCACCTGCCTGGATTCCACTATTGGAAAAGATCTCTGCACCTCCAGACACCCCACAGACATGCTGGCAAGCTGGAGTTATCTGCTAGTGTCCATCTTTGTGCAGATAATGCTGCTGGCCCATGCTTCCCTTTCCATTGACACTGAGCAATGTGGTCAGGAGCAGTCTAGGCTTTTTTCCTCTCCAGGAGCAAGGCTGAGAGGATTCCCATGTGTGCACTTTAGACTTGTCTGTTTGTCAAGAAGTGTTGGCTCCCTCCTCGCTGTGGTTGTGGGAAGGCCTTTTTGTTTAAAAAAGAAAACAAATGAATAGATTCCCCTGACACCCAGACTTATCAGGCAGGAACCCAAGGGAGTCCCTTGTTTAAACATCGAGAGTACATTGCTGGATAACACCCCTCCTCTCCCTCCCCCCTGGGCATTTTTGGGGGGTGTCTCAGGCTTTTTTCTGTTTTTATTTGTACTTTCTGAGCTTCTTGCTTCTGGCTGGGCCCACCTGGAGGAAGTGGGAGGACAGTGAGGGTCCTACAGGCTTGAGCTTCTGGGCTGGAACAGCACAGGAGCAGCGCTGCTCTGGGGACTTGCCGTGGCGGAGCTGTAGGAGGGGATGCCATGAGCAGATGGAAACATATGGACAGTGCTTGGGGCAGGTCAGGGCCATGACACGAGGAGGCTGAAGTGGGAGAGAAAATTTCCTCTCTCCTGATCTTAGGTTTCCCTCCCTTTTCTGCACATCTAAGCTGGTGAGGAAAAAACCAGTGTGCTCCCCTCCTCCCTGTCTTACAAAAACAGAGACTAGAGTCAAACTTGGAATTCCCCCTCTGTCTCATCACTGGGGAGACAGGGTCCTGGTGGTGATCTCACCCCATCAGAAACCTTTCTGTGCATAAGGCTAAGCAAGCAATGAAGAGGGAGGACGGGGAGGAGGGGAGTTATGGCAGGAAACCAAGAACACATCAGACACTCTAAATTTAGATCTTTTTATTCAGCTCGGACAATATTCCTTGATTTCTCATTGTTCAGGAGAGGGCAGAGGGCAGGGGATCTATTGAAAGGCTTTGTCCTGAGAGATGCCACTTTGTCTGGATGTAGGGGGGTGGAGGAGCCACACATCAGGCTGGTCTGGCATGGGGGAGAGGTGCATGTCCCACATTTCCAAATGGCTTTGGGATGGGCTGGTGGGTGGGCACCTCTGAGCAGCCCTGGCACCTGTGAGGCAGAGCTCAGGGCTGCCCTCAGCCCCGCACTGCCAGGCCAGGCAGGCAGCCATGAGCAGTGAATGGTGCCTGTGCTTTGGGGCAGGTCCCGTGGCAGCGGGCGGCAGCCCCAGGGTGTGTAGGATAAACACACACCCTCTCTATACGTCTCACTGCCTTTCCGGCACTGCAGCTCAAGGGCTATTTTTAAACTCCCTCCTTTATTACACAGGCCAGAAGATAGCGCGGCCTACCTCCTGCCAGGCCAGGCGTGCTGCTCTCCCACCCACCCAAAACTGGGGGCAAGCTGTCCCCCACAGGGCATGGGGGCACCCTGCCAGTGCCAGGGGTGGGCTGTGGGTGGGCATGACCTCGCTGCTGTCCCCCACAGGGCATGGGGGCACCCTGCCAGTGCCAGGGGTGGGCTGTGGGTGGGCATGACCTCACTGCTCTCTCCAGGCTCAGGCCACGGCAGGCACAGCAAACTGGGGTGTCTGGCTGCACTTGTGCTGCTGGTACAAGGGTACTGCTGCAGGGTGTTTGGTCCCACTGTGTCTGTGGGATGTCAGCTTTGCTCAGGGCCTGCAGCTTAAGGGAGGTTAAATGAGCTGAGAGTCGGCTGCAGCATCACCAAACTCGCCTGCTGCTGGTGTCAGCACCACCAGATGGGTGCAGGCAAGAGGACCAGTTCTTGCAGGTAGCACGAGCGGGGCTTTCCGTCCTGGCTGATGCCCTGACCCCCAGCCAGGAGCACTCTGAGTGGGTTTTGCTCTGTGACGTGAGCAGCAGCAGCAGGTGGCAGGGGCCGGGGCGGGGAGAGCTGCTTGCTTTTGGTTTTCGACCCTCATCTTCGTTTCACATGAGTCATGTTACGTTCTGAGCTGAGTAACTGCTGGGGCTATTTTTACTCCAGCTCAGCAAAGCTTCCTTCTCGCTGCTGCCACCGCCACCGCCGCTCGCTGCGGACCCGGGGGCAAAGGATGGGGACATGGTGAGTGGCAGAGGGCGAGGGCAGGGGAAGCAGTGTTTGGGGTGGTGTCAGTGGAAAGGGGGACCGCTGCTCACCTAATCAATTTGGAAACAAAAATAGTGTATGCCTTTTGAAAAACAACAGATGACCTGCAATGTGTGGCATATTCACACACACATACGTATGTATTTATTATACTGGGAGAGGGGAAGGGGGGAGGGAGAGAAATTCCTTTCGAGTGCTATTCACCAGTCTGGAAAAATAAAGAAGGAAAGCAGAACATTTTTTCCTTTCATCAAAACAGGAAAGAGAGGGGGAATGGGGTGGGGAGCAGATCCATAGACATAATGGATGGTTGCCAGTGTAAGGAAATTGTTCCCTTCTACCCTAAACTTGGGGGTTGGGGTGGGGGAGAAATATATGGCAGCATGATCAGAAAAGGCTGCATCCCCTCCTCCCCACTTGAGGAAGTGTGCACACGGGAAAGTGCTGGGAAATCAGTGCCCCCCAGCCTTGCCTTTTCTCTTTGAATCCTGCTCGAGCTGCACATCCGCAGAGATGTGAAATGCCTTTGCCTTCTCCTTCATCTCAAAGCACGGGGCAGGAAGGCACAGCCGACAGGAGCCCTCTCTCTCTCCCCTCTGCCGTTGTCAGGGGCTGGGCTCTGCCCTCTGCATCTGTCTGCATGCTCGTCCCCGTCCCCATCCTCTCCTCTCTGCCAGGTTCCTGCCAGGAATGGGTGAGATGAGGGAGGTGGTGAGGGGCTGGGGGAATCCCTCTGACGGAGAGACAGGCAGAGGGGGTGGTTCCCAGGGAAAGCCTGGCAGGTCCCATCAAACGCCTGCTCCCCAGGTGACACCTTCCCTTTCCGCTGGAGCCGCTGGCTCTGTCAGGGTTTTACTCATCCTTGGAAAGCATTTTCCCTGCCAGTGCCAGGGGCGGGAAGGCAAATTATGCAAGCCCTGGGTACCCTGAGGCTCTGCCTTTCTCCAGCCCCAAATACAAGCACCAAGCTCCGTGCCTGCCTCTGTCTCCTTCCTTTGGCCTCTCTTCTCCTTTCCTCCTTCTTCCTCCACTAAACCAAGCTCAGTCCTTACTCAGGGAAGTCGGGGCAGCTCTCGTGTCAGCCCCTCTGGGGCAAACGCTGAGTAACACAGCGTGAGCAGGGCACAGTAACCCCGTCCTTATCCCCTGGGACAGCCGGGATAAACCCCGCTCGGCCGGGGGCTGCGTGTAACACCAACTCGCCCACAGAGCGGATCTCCGGGTGTAAACGAGGTGTAAAACTCACTCCAGGTGCCTCCTTTCGCTGCCGCAGCGTCTCCCCTCCATTGACGGCTGCGGCAGTCCCAGGGCGTGGGCGCAGGGATTGTTCATCCTCCTCCCGAACCCCGGGACCGGAGCAGCAGCAGCACCTAAGTCAGATACCTTGAGTGGGCGGGCTGACTTCACGTTGGCTGTCAACACCTCCTAATTTCTTTCCATTGATTGTTTTCAAAATAGGACTCATCATGGAGAGGCTGAGACACCTCAGCTGTTCAGACTGAGTCTTGCTTTCCATTGTAAGCCCTGTTTTTCTTCCTGTTGTTTCATAATTCTCTACCTGCCCCCTCCGAAAAAAAAGGTAATAAATTAAAAAAAAAAATCACCCCTCACTCCATGCTGCTGTGGATGGTGATTAGCACGATCATTTTTTCCATCAACACGAGATGAGGGGAGAGCAGCCTTGCAGCAAGGAACTGCCTATTGTCCTCAGACACGTGTGGCTCTCCTCCCTGGTGATAACAGAATAACCAGGGAGATTAGTTCAGCTGTTTGCAGGTTTGAGTGCTGTAGTGGTGGTGAAAGTATTTTAATAAGAAAGTGTTTTAATATCCTGGTGCAGGCTCTTAGGAAATCTTGTTTTGTTGCGGTTTGTCTGCGGGGCCATTGCCAGCTAGCACAGTTGCAACCATATCTTGTCAAGTCATGGTTCTCTAATGGGACATTTTTATGGTCCAGATGCTTCATGTAGCCTCAAAATACCTTCCCAATATATGCCATGGTGGCTTCAAACTCTTAACCTGTGATATCTGGGACACCAATAGCCCCACAGGCCTCCACGCCTACCCCACAGGCCAGGTGAGAGGGAGATCCAGTTATCCCCATTAGTTTTAGGGGTTTGTGGGACACATCTCAAACTAATTCCACAGAAGTAAGAGAATCAAGGGAGCCCCCAGCAGGCTCAAGGCACAGTTTTAGGTGCAAGCACCCCTATCAAACTCAGTGCCCGTGAGACCGACCCCCTCAGTCTAAAGACATCGCTACAGAAAAGTCTCTCCCTGTCTTAAAAACAGAAAAACTGGTGAAGCCTGAGCAGCTTGAGTATCACTTTGCTCTATTTCCAGGCAGGGTCATAGATAGATGATTAGTCAAATTCCAAACATCCTCTTCCTTGCTGTCTGGAGGTTCTACAGGGATTAGCTTTTTGTTTCTGATGTTGAGCTTCTAAAAACTGCCCAGCATCATCCACATGAAAATAAATAACTCTATTTCTATCCCATCTAGCATGTAATAGAGCCGGATATTCAAAAAAAAAAAAAAAAAAGCACACCATATCTCCCCCAAAATCAGGCCCTGCAGCAGCTCTTGTTGCTACCAAGCAAGAAATTTGCAGCACTCCCTGCTGGCTTTCTGCTGAGACCTTCTCCTCTCTGGCAGCAATATCTCTCCCTGCCGAGGAATTTGATCAGCTCTCCCACACACAGGCTGTTCTGTCCTGGCCAGGAAGCCACTACAGCGTGGGGGACTCCCCACACAGGCGGCACCAGGGTGGTGGAGTCACCCCAGCTTATTTGAGGGCAGAGATCCTTAAAAGGTACCTGGGCCTCCAGTGACCCCTTGGGAACCTGAAATACCTAACGGGGTCATGGACATTCAGGACCCAGCTGTCCCCGGAGCCCTCTACAGACATAGAAGGACTTCTCAAATCCTCACCTTTTCCCCTGCTGACTGCCAAGGAGCCCAAGGCTGCAGCATTTCTTTGGCTAGTGCCATTTGGAAAGAGGTGAAATGGACCGAGGCCCTTTTAAAACTCTTTTTTTGAAGCCCTCCACAGATTTGAAAAGGTGTTTCAGCACCCAGGTGGACATCAGGGTTGCAGCTCCACATCACTGGGGGTTAGAGCCAAATTATCATCACTTGAAATGGCTGGTACGCTGCTGGCAGGCCAGGATGGAGAATGAGGGGAATTCTAAGAGTGTCCTGAGGAATTTGGGGTGGGACAGGGCTATCATGGCTGGAGCATCTAAGATAAAGTCTTGTTAAGGTCTCTGGTGGTGGAAATGAGCAAAGGTATGCCTTGCATTTCTACTTCCTCCCTCTTGAGCTCCAATATTGGAACTGAACCACTTGAGACTCAGTTTGAGGGACTCCCAGGACCCTCCTTATCCCTGCACTCAGGCACCTCAGATGGCCTGGGCTTTGGAGCTGACATGGCTCTGACCACCTCTCCAACTGAGGAGAAATCTGCCCACTCTTCTTCTGGGTTAGGGTGAATGAAGGTAATCCTTGTGACCCAAGGGCACCTTGACATGCTGCCCCAGAGGACCCGGGCTATTTATGGAGGACCCCAGTATTCCTTGTGTCCCTGTGCTTCCTGACCAACACCCACATCCATGAGACCAAAACCAGGTTCAGGGGCATAGCTGGCCAAGCTGGGGTGTGCTGTCAGGTGCCTGCTGCAGAGGAGCATTTGGGGGGCTGCCTGCTGCTCAGTTCCAGGGTCTGCCCCTCCTGCACCCGGGCACTTTGGAGTGCTGGTGTGAGACCGTGTGTTTTAGGGAGGGTTGGCTGCAGGAGACTTACAGGCACCCAGAGAGGCTGAGGGAGCATGTGTGATGCTGTGAGATGAGGCCACCGGTATGCCAGTGGGTGTATGTATGTGAGAAGGGAAGAGAGAGGGGGAGAGTGAAGGAGAACACATGGATGCCCAGGGATGTGTGAATGAGACAAAATTTGCACGTAGCTGTGCATGCGAGCGGCTCGAGCAGAAGCGTGTGCGTAGCATAGGAAAGGCAGGGGGGATGCTTGGGATTCAGAGCGAGCGCCTGCCGAGCGCCTGCGGTGCATGACGGTGCAGGAATGTCTCGGTGGATACGAGCCTGCACAAAGATGGTGCAGAGCAGAGATCCCTCCTGCTCGTGCCTGGAGTGTGCGAGTCGGCGCCGGGAGAGCGCTCCTATGTACGTGAGAGGGTGTTTTTTCAATAGGATATGACTCTTTCTTGAACTCACCTGTTAGCAGCCTTACCCTCCCCATCCCTCTCCCCCCACAGCAAATATCTGCTGGCTTAATTTCCCTTCAGATGTTTATTACATCGTGGAGATAATCATGCAGCAAAATACCTCCGGGTGCCACGAGCAACACCAGATTGTCTTATAGCAACGTGTAAATTTCTCTGGCTTCTTTTTTTTCCCCTGCACACAAAGAGATGTGAGATATTAAAGTCATCTCTCTCCCTGGAGCTAGTGGTGTAGCAGGGCAGGGAAGGCAGCGAGTGGAGCTTAGAGGAATGGGCTCCAGACTGAAACAGCGAGAACCTGGGGCCAAAAAAAATAACAAACTACCGTGCCGGGAACTCCTCTCTTCTTATCTCTTGCCGAGGAGGCAGGAATTTCTGTCCCCATTCCTCACGCGATATTAAAGCCACATTACACAGGTTGCTGCAGCATTAGTCATTTTTAATTAATTTATCATTTAAATTAATACACTTTTTATTTTGTCAGTAATACAGTATTTTATTTTGTCAGTAATCCCTCACTAGATTTGTTCCTTGATACCCAGCCAAAGAGGAGGATGGCAAGTTATGCTCCACCCATCTCCTCTCCTTCATAAAAGGAGCAGCCCCGAGTGCCAGCTTAGTCTCTCTTGCAGCTCGCAGAAAATAAAGACCCATCGGCTCACTCGGCCCTCCTGCAATTTTACCTTTTCTGCCTTTTTTTTTGTTTTTCCTTTCTTGTTGCAACAGAGTGCGGGAGGCAGCACCAGTGGCTCCACTTTGAGGCTTGTCAAGGCTCAGCGCACACACACAAACACACACTCACAACCCAGAGCAAAAACATTTGCTCTCACCTGTCTCCAAACCCAAAGCAAACCTCCTGTCCAAGCCAACTCTTGGAACGAGAAGGCACCCGAGCCAGAATCTAATGTAAGGGGAAGAAATTCAATGCACACTGGCAACTTTTCTCTAAAAAACAAGTGGCAAAAAGGAAGAAAAGGAGCATTTTAAGAAGAGGACAACTTAAGGAAGAAGATTTCATATTTTGGATTTCACTCCAAACTTTGGAAAAGTTTTTTTTTCCTTTTAGTTACTATTCTGTGCACCTTCTTCTAAGAACATTGAGACATTGTTACCTGCATGTAAAAGCTTTTACAGATATACATTTTTTTTTAAAGGGAAGAAAACCAAGAGGAAGAATAGCATGTGGACCACCTAGCCAAAGCCACCACTGAAGCATCCCTTGCGCCGAGGGGGACCCAGACTCTGGATGTGTATAATTCCGAGGGACTGCATTTTTTTCCCACCGGGCTTATGAGATAGCGCAGAGGCAAGCGAGTCACCGAGAATTACTTCTGTCTCCCCTCACCACCACCACCACCAGCACCTCCACGTCCTCCTCCAAGGGCTCCCGCGGCTCTCCCACCTCCTCCCGGCTCGCAGGGGACATGGGAACGCGCAGCGCCCTCGATGCCTGAGGCCGGGCGGCCGCAGGGCTGTCTGCGGGAAGCGCTTCCCTGCCGGGGCTCGCCGTCCATGTGCCCGCAGCCGGCGGGGCCTGGAGTCGGGATGAATTTCGGCGTGGTCTTCGCGTTCATCCTCTCGCTGCCCCTGGCCCGCATGGAGGTGAGTTTCCGCCGCGGGCAGCGGGCGGTGCTGCCGAGCTGCCAGCCCCGCGCTGGGCGAGCGCCGGCGGCGGCGGCTCCGGCCCGCAGGTGCGGCGGGCGCAGCCGGGGGCGGCCGGGGAGCGGCGCGGAGCCCGGGGGCGCGGAGCCCGGGGGCGCGGTCCCGGCCCCGCTCCGCGGGAAGGGCTGCGGCGGGAACCGGCCGCGCTAATGGCGGGCAGCGACCGCCGCCCCTCCGGAGGGCAGCGCCCGCTGCAGCGGGCACCTCTCTGGAGCGGGCGCCCCTCTGGAGCGGGCGCCCCTCTGGAGCGGGCACCCCTCTGGAGCGGGCACCCCTCTGGAGTGAACACCCCCTCTGGAGCGGGCACTCCCGTCGGGACAGGCCCGCCAAGGGGGGCTCGCCTGGGAATCCACCCACCCCCGGGTGCAGGGGCAGGGGGGACCAGGCTGAAGCGGCCCCGGTTAATGTGGGAGCAGGAATACTGCTGGCGAGCCCCGGGGAACTCGCAGCTTCCTGCCCTGCCTTGCCCAGGGCTGTCACCCCGGGGCAGGTGCCCTCCTTCCAGCCTCTCACCCCATCCCGTGATTTTGGCATCACGGCAGTGCGGGTACAGCAGGGACCGGGGCCCTCTTGACGCCTCTGGAATAACGCACAGTGTGAAATCCACCCTGGCATTGCCAGGGAGGCAGTGGAGAAAGGGCGTGGGGCTTTGGAAAGGGGAAGGAAGGGGACCGTGTGAGCAGAGGCACGGCACCGACACCGACCGAGTGGCAGGGTTATTCAGCAAGGTGTGTGCTCGGCTGGGGGAAGGGGCGAGAGGTGAGTGTCTGCTGAGCTTCCCCAGTCACACAAGCATCGTGCCCAGCAGTCCTGAATGTGCTGCTCAGGAAGAAGCTGAGCAGAGGTTAAGGGCCAGGTGGTAGATTTGAACAAACACCCCAACCCACTTTGGGTTCCCTATGTGGAAATTGAAGCTTCATCCCCAGCCCTGATTGAGGAAAAGGAGCCCCAAACTCCCAAATCCTTTGACCTCTGCTGTCACATTTCATCATCTGATTGCATGCAGATTGAGGGGATCAGAAAGCCCCTGACATTCCCACACAGCACTCAGTTCCCACTTTAGCTCTACCCAAGATGGCAAAACTGTGGGTTGGATCTGCAGCTTGATTGTCAGGGGCAGGAAATATCCTTCCACCAAAACTTTCCCTTCTTTGTATCATTTTTCTCTTTTCCTTCCTCATTTTTGGGCAGGGTAAGTGGGTGCACCCCTCGTGAGATGGCAAAGAAGAGGTTGGGTGCAAAGCATCATGTCACCTCGCTGTGGGTCCATTTTGCCCTTGCCCCAGCCACAAAAGGAAGCAGTTTGAGCTGTGGGCTACCCAGCTCTGGTCATGCTTGTTTCGAGCAGAGGATGGTATTTCCTCTGTGGATGGCTCAGATCTCTTTCTCCCATGCAGCATAAAACATCAGCTAGGGTTGGCACTGGGGAAGGGTGAAGATGGAAGTGTCTGATCCCAAGGAGCTGTTCCTCAGTTGTCATAATCAGATTGAAATACTGTACAGCTCTATGACAGCTTAGAATGGTTTGGTAATTCTGGCCTGAGGTTTCATGGGAGGAATTGTGATATTTGTCACTGTATGACAGGAGGAGCAAGAACGTTTCTGCTTGAGTAGATGCTTCAGGCTGCAGCCAGTGCTCACAGTTACTCTGAGGGCAGTGTGTTGCACCCTCTGCACCAGGCACAGACAGCACAGCTCCCACCAGGCTGCTGAACCAGAGTCATCCTCAGAAAGGGGCTTGCAGCTCCTCCCCAGCCTTGCCACAGAAAGTGCATGAGGAGCTGTAGCTCCCCAGATCAGCAGAGGCCCTGAGCAAAGAGATGGAGCCTCCTGAGTCCCTCTCCTGCTTTGATCACACCCATCTGGAGCTGGAGGGCCCTGGAGCTCTTCCAGCCGGAGGGAGTACAAGCCTCAGCGGGAAGGTATTTGCCAGTTGGGAAGCGAGGATGCTAAACCCATTTGCATTTGCCCCAGGGGCTGTAATAGTTGCCTTGCAACATTTACAGAGCTGGGCTGAGCCAGCCGTGGTTGTGCCGGGGTGAAGCCCCACTGGCAGCGCTTTCTGGAATTCCCAAGGAATGGGGTGCGGCTGGCCGCTTGCTTATAGCCTCGACCCAGCTCCCCACTGCGTCTTCCTGCTGCAAGGCTCCCGCGTTCTTCCCTAGTCTTCCTAGCACGAGGCAGTGACAAGGACAAAGCAGTGGAAGCTGGGATGGATGACACGTCTGGGGTGAGCTTGTGGAAGAAGCCAGGCGAGCGTCCCTGCCTCCCTCTCACTGTCAGCTGATGTGCAGCAGCAGGAGGGAATGACAGGGCTCCTGTGCTCCTTCCAGTGCTGCTGGTACACAACGGGCCCCGGGGGTGGAAATGTCTCCAGCCCTCGCAGGGGAGGTGTGGGGGGAGTGTGGAGGAGCAGTGGAGTCCCCCTTGAAATGGAAAAAGTGTGGGTAGGTCCGGCTGTATTTTAGGAACACAGACTAGATCAAGCGTTGTTTGATTATTTTAAGAGGGGAAACCATAAGCCGTGACTCCAGGTGGAAGGGGTTCATGTGAAGAGGGCTGTACCTGCTGCAGAGTGCTCTGGCAGGCGTTTGTCAGGGTTCCCCTGTAGCCAGGAGTGGTGCTGGAAGGGTGGAAGCCCTGTGCCGGGGGAGTGCTGGTGGCAGGTGCTGCTGGTCTTGCCCTCTGCCAGGGAATGCGGTGGAGTCTCCCCTCAGGGTCCAAACATCAGCTTCAGAGGGAATTAAAAAATGCTGTTTGTTTGGGGTTTTTGCCTGGCTGATCACTCGTGACCCTGCTGCCAAAATCCCTTGCCATGCTTGGTGTGGAGGTGCTCAGAAAGTTCTCCTCTCCTGGGCAGAGGAACGAATAGGTGGGTACTTCCCTGCCCCTCACAAACTGGTGCTGCTGACACCATTCTGTCCTTCTGTGTGCAGTCACACCAGCTTGGAAAAAGGAACTGGAGGAGTCCTCACCTCAGACAAGTATCCTTGTCTGATTTCTTTGAGCCCTGAGGGGCTGCCTTCCCTGCCGGTTGCACAATCTTTGCTCCCTCCTCCTCCTCTGTACCCAGCAGGAGACACACCTTCAGGCAAGACTGAGAAACCCTCCCCAGAGGGTGCAGACCACAACACTGCCTATTCCCTGCACCAGCTGGGCAGCTTCTGATGGCAAGGGGACCTTTCAGCATCCCTGGTGCTCAAAAGCATAAGCTAGGAAAAAAATTCCAGAGCAAGAGGTGGTGGGGCTAGGGAGGAGACAGATTTTGGGAAAGTGAATGTGTGGGGAGCAGGAACAGGGGAACTGCTGCACCTGCACTTATTTGCAGTGACCAAACAGTGCTGCTGGACATCTGGGAGGAGGGGAGCAAAGCTGATGTGCTGAGAGGCCCCAGTGCAACAGCCATAGTGCAGGCAAGCAGCTGCTCTGCTGCCTTTGTCAGATGTGCCATGGCCCCTCAAGCACCAGCAACCAGCACAAGAAAGGGAACGTCCCCGCCAGGGGATCGGCAGATTGGGGGGTGCCCTTGCGACTCGGGGGAGAGTCAGAGTCAGGAACTGGGGAGCAGAAGGAGGGAGGGAAGAGCAAACTTTCTTCTAAGAATTCAGGGCCTCGCAAGAATACAAGGCCAGGCCTTGGGGCACTTGACAGCCAGCCAAGAGTCCATTGAGACAAAAGTCTTCTTTGATCTGCCGCACAGTTAAAAAAGGAGATTGTTAACCTGTGTTAGACAAATAACTCCAGAGGAGCTGCTGAGCAGGAAAAGCACCAGCTGCTTGGGCTGGTCTCTTGGGGATCCCACCTCTCCCAATGCTCCTCTACCTTCTGACCCCATGGGATTAGGTGGAGGTGATTGATGGACCTCTGCTTCCCTGTGTCTCATCCCACAATTGCCCCAGCCCGGGTGTGTGCAGTGCTCCCTCTCAGAGCCTCCCAGGCACAGGGCTGGGGCAGGGGCCGGAGGCATGGCTGTTCCCTGTGACAGACCTCAGAGGGAGCAAGGACAAGGCATGCAGCTCAGGTTTGCTGCTGCTCTTAGGCCAGCCTTGGCCTTGGTTTACAAGGGTAAGGTAAGGAGCTTCACAGGCTTGCAGTTGTCACTGGCAGAGTTGCCTTACAGTGATGGGGGAGGAGGACAGGATTATGAGCCGTGTGGGCTGGTGTTACACCATAGCCAGGCTGGTAGTATCTGCAACAAGACAAAATTGGCATCTAAAATTGCTGCCGTGAGCAGGGAGTGGAGCTTATTGCTACAGGCAGTCACCAGAAGCACGGCTCCTGAGGGCCTGCATTTTCAAGCCCTGATTCATATCTGCTCCTCCTGCTCAGTTAGCAAGGTGACACCTCCCAGCTCGCTTCCAAAGTTGCCGAGTCTGAGTCTCGTAACACCTGCCCACGCTCTCCCCCCAGCAAGTGCCAGAGTTTAAAATAAAGTTCCATTTCCTACATGTATTAAGTGTCAGGAAGGTCCAGAGGCATCCGTGCAGAGCAGCATTTGTACACAAACGCATTTGGCTGACAGGTGCAAACATTGAAAGCCTGCAATTTCACCACCCAGCACTGAGCTCTGACTGCAAGTACTGGGAATTGCAAATCATCCTTCTTCCAGTAAATGTGTGTGGCACAAGGCAGGGAAGTGCTGCAGAGCCTCTCCAGCACCGAGCTGTTGGTCCCTCTCTTCCTCACACAGCAGGAGATGTCAGAAGGCATCTTCATTTCACAGCTATTCAGTGATCCCTGAATTATACAAGTCTCTCTCTCGCTGTGCATTCATCACTGATGCTGCTTCCCCCTCCCTCAGAGACTGAGGAAGTAATGCCTGGGGATGTAATATCTGCTTTTTGCTGCAGGCAGACAGCCAGATCTGTGGTGAGATGTGGCAGTGACAGGGATGGAGCGGGGCAGGAAAGCTCGGTCTGACTGAAGCTGTCTGGTGGATCTGGCTGTGAGAGGTTTAGGACATGGGTGTTGTCTGCTCTGCAGCTCTCTTCAGGAGGTTTCTGAACCTCCTTGGGCTGCAGCAACCTTCACATCACTGCATCCCAGTTAAAGTTATAGTATTAGAGGGTGGTCTGGCAGGGCTGAGGAGGGGGCACTCCTGTTGTCCTACTATGGAAGCAAACAGTGGGTGGCCAAGGACAGGCACGTGTGAGAGAGTGCCAGGCTCAAGCAGCCATCCAAAAGTGGCTGCAGGTTTGAGCCAAAGCCCTCAAGGTTTAAAGCCAACGTTTAGCCACCTGCCTGGTGGCTTTTCTCTGCTGCAAACGGAAGGAAAATGTTCTGCACTGAACACAGGCAGGGAGGGAATAGCTGTACAGTAGGAGGACCACACACATGCCACCAACTGTCCATAAAAACCCGCACGAAAATCCCTGCGCTTCACAGGCACACAAGCCAAGCTCTCCTCTCAGTTACAGGGACATGTGGAGGGCTGTGCCTCAGACATCGTCCAGCACCCGGCTGAAAGAGCAGCTTTTCCGCTTGAGTAGCCCTGAATGAAGAGAGCTGGGAGCTAAGCAAACACTTTGGCCAGTCCTTTCCTCTGTCTCTTTTTCCAGTCTTTCGGAAGTATGTTTTAATCAGCACTTACTTTCCCACACCCCTCCTTTGTACTCTTATTAAGTGCTGTCACTGGGGCCCGCTCTAGCCTAGTGCCAGAGTAAAATTCCCAGGAGACTGATGACATTGCACCTGCCTGCTCAAACTCTGTATTTGGCCCATTGTCTGATGTTGCTACCCCTGCTTACTTAAGGTTTTTTCGTGCTGGTGTGCAAGGACATCCAAACTCCTATATGTTTCTTCCTCCAAATCAGCTCCTCAGCCCATCACCTCCCCGCAGCTTTTGTCATTTCACCTGCGGGCTCACGCTGGGGCAGCCTCAGCCGCCAAGGTCAATCTTCATCTCCACCCCTGCCTTTTTTTTTTCCTTAAAAAAGAGTATGCAAATGATTTATATTATTGGGCCTCTGTGGTTTGAAAACACACGCGCTCGCACACGCACACACACACGATAACTGACAAAGCCCGTGAAGGAGTTTCATAACGGAGGGAAATATTAGGAAGGTTTTATCTGATAGTGTAAGGGAAGTCTGTTAAAACGCCTTTACTGCAGGCAGCAGGAATGAGAAGCCACCTGGAGAAGTCATACACCACCGGAGAAGGAAGCCTTGCTGGCTGCTTGCAGAGTGTCCAGGACTCTGCTGCACAGCCTGGGTATTTTTGGGCTTTTTTAGTGTCCCGACAGCTTTGTAAGAGGCAGCAAGAGGGTCTCTCTTGCTTTTGCTTAGGTTTCAGGTTCATGTTTTCATGAGAATAAAGCTCTTGAGGTTTCAAAGCCAGTGCAAGACAACGCACATCTTTGCATTTTGCTGGTTCTGTCGTGTCTTCCCCATGCTTGATTCCCTGCTCCTGCTCCGTGATACAGCCAGGACTTGCAGATCATCTCTCTAATGCTTGTTTCTCCCCTTCTTTTGTTTTTGTTGTCTGGCAGGGGGACCCCATACCCGAAGATATTTATGAGATTTTGGGTGGCAGCTCAGTGCGCTCCATCAGTGACCTCCAGCGTGCCCTGCGGATAGACTCCGTAGGTAAATCTCCTCTTCACCAAACACTCCTCTATTTTTAATTAAGTCTTTGTGGGGGGAGGGGCTGGGAGGGGATAGTCTGTTTTTCAGCAGGCACACTATCAACAGATTTCATTATAAATGTAGGAATCACTCAAGAGCCAAGACCTGCCTGTTTACAGACTTAGTCCCCCTGAGACTTATGGGAGTTAGAGGCAACTAGATGCTTTTTTAGATCTCCTAACTGTCTGGACACTGGCTTCCAAAAATGTTAGGAGATGGGCAAGGTGAGTGCAAGGAACTGAGATCCCCATTCTTCACCCTGAGAGATGCTCAGTCAGCGGGGCTTGAATTGGACAAGGATCAGTTTAGGAGGCTGCAAAATGGGAGGTGGAAATAGGGTGACAGAAGAGGAATAGGCTGAGTGGGCTTCCAGGTTTGGCACCCACAAAAGGCCCTGGGCTCCCAGAGGCCCTTAGGATAAGAGCAGCAGAGCACGTGTCCATGGGTGAGCTACGGGGCAGGGGCTAAGTCAGGGTAGCGTCGCTTCACCTCCTGCCCGTAGATAAGAGCTCCGGGGGCTGCAGGGCCTCGGGGTCACTTGGCCAGGGCTGGCTGCAGGGAGCAGCAGGAGCAGCGAAGCGTGGAGGGGTCGGCACGTGTGGGAACTGGAGCACGCGCCACGGCGGCTGGGCTGGCCCAGGAATTTATTTATAAACGGTCTCTTCAGAGCAAATTCCTTTCTATTCTAACCCTGCTCCCGCCCGTCGTCCCCCAGCCCCCCCAGCTCGACTTCTCTCTCGTGTTTTGTCTGTTTTGAGCTTTGTAATCCTTGCCGAGACACTATCTACGGGGGAACAGAATTTCCTGCTTTTGTTTCCTATGCCAGTCCAACCACTGGCGCAGTCTCAAAAGCATTCCCGCTGCCTTTCAAAACGGCCCTGGAGGGGCAGGGGGGAAAGCAAGGGGGAGGGCACCAGCTGCGTTCAGCTATTGTTTGTCTTAGAAAGAGGCGACCAGGCTCCCCACCACTGCCAGGGCCACTCCCTGCCCTCACCAGCTCCCTCCTCCTTGTCCACGAGCCACACAATGGGGCAACTTCCAAAATTAGCCCTGCTGGATTGTCCCAGGCTGGTCCCCCCACCTCCAAATGTCTTCAGTACTGATCCAGAGTGTAGAAGGACAACCTGGAGGAGGGAGGGACGTGGTTCTCAACAGATTTGTTTTGTGTCAACAGTTGTTGCTATTTTTTGCCCCCGTTTCTCTCCTCTCATCAACTCAATTTGTGCACCAAAGGCAGCCCCCACCTTCATTTGATGAAATGCCACAGGATGGAGGGGTGGGCAAGGAGCAGCTGAGAAGATGCATCCAATCTGTCATGGACCAGTGTCTAAGGAACAGATACATCTCTATCGTAGCTATTAACCAGCCTCATGATTAAGAAATAAAATGGGCTTATCTGGTTGGCTCCAGAAGCACAGGGGATGAGAGAAGGCTGCAGAGCTTTGAGTCACTGGTTTCACTTCAGGTGCCAGATAGGAAAGAGTGGTCAGGGAAACAAAAAGTGGTGCTGTGAAGCTGTTTCTTTGTTTCACCCCGTGGCTCTCATCTGTTCCCAGGTACTCACTGAGGAGCATTGACATTCTCTTGCCCTGTGAGGAATTAGCAAATTAGTGTGTGAGCAAAATAATCCCAAAGTGGCTGGAGCTATTCTCTGTGCTGTCTGAGCACCCTGTGTGTGTCACAGCTGCTTCCCTCCAGTCACTGCACAAGGAGCCAGGATGAGGCAGTTCCAGGAGGCAGATGGGCTGAGATAGTGCTCTCCTGACCTTGGGCACTACTGCAGACCCAGCAACAGAAGTGTGTACAGTGGGAGTTGTCTCCTTGACTGTGGCTGCCCACAAAGCAGTGGCTACCCATGTAAACCAGTCATACAGACACCTTCCCTAGTCCAAAGAGAACCACAGGCCATTCTAAAGTGTGATCCACCAGTTCTCATTTTGGGAGTTTGCCTGAGGGCAAGACCAATGGTGCCTAGAATTGATCACACCTTTCCAGCCACTTTAAAGGGTGTCTGTCCATCCACCTCACATGTAGATGTTGACTGCTCATTGACAGGCAGATGATTCCTGCCTTTTGAATGCAGTCTCTGTGCACCCACCCCAAATCTGTCAGCAACTGCTTGAGACCTGAGCAGGGAGCAAAGTCCCTGCTTCCCTTTATGAGAGGGCTGCACTAGGGCAGGGCTGAGGAAGAGGAATGGGACATGATAGGTAAGGGAAGTCTGCTCCACCACACATCTGATAAACAGAGATCTTCCACTGGCCCCTAATTCCCTTTAAGAAAATTGCTCCCTGGATGCTGACGTCCATTCAGTTTCCTTCAGCTGCTAAAGCAGGTTAGAGAAGGAAAGAGCTGTGGCTGGGTGGGAGCTATCTCCGAGCGCAGCCATTGTCCCGAGCTCAGGAGGGGCTGCGTGTTGGAGTGCTCCATGGGGATTATGGGCATTTCTCTATTCAGCACTTCCTATGGGAAAAAGCAGTGGGGTGGGAGGGAACCGCTCAGGGCTGGCCTGAATGCTATCGGTCTTCCTCTCCCATCGCCGACTGAACCACCTCCAGATCCTGCCTCTTACCTTAGAGTAATCTGGAGGAAAAGTAATTTTAACTTTATTTTTCTGTTTTTCTGTCACAAAACTTCTCTAACCTAGAGCACCTGAGGTGAGCTAGGAGAGAGAAAGGAAGCACCCCACCTACCACCCATTCCCCCCTTCACTTGCCCTCTCAGCTCCCAACTCTCCCAGTCCCAAGCCATCCCAGCAAGGCACCTCAGTGTTTAATACCAAGTGTTCTGCTTGTCCCATCTGGTCTTTGATCCCCTTTGGTGTTATCCTGGTCTCAGCTGGCCGATCTGAATCCCTCTTCAACTCCTCTCTGACACCAGAAATTCCTGACACAAGCCTTATCTTTCTTGAGCTGGAGTTTTCCTCTCCCAGATCTGACTAGGGTCCCCTCAGTCATGATAGGCTTGTTGCTCTGAGCTGCCTAGTCTGAGCAAAGAGTGTCTGTGCCCCAGAACAGCTGTGACCTTGCTTGTGGATTTACACCTAGCATGACGTCCTGGGTCCCTGGCTTATCCCATGTCCCTGCACTTTGCGTGGTGATCTGAGCACAAGTGCCTGCTGTCTTCTCCTGCCTCTACCTGGTGCTATTAAGTCATGTCTTCCCCTCTGCAGAGCAGGACAGCTCGAGCCTGAACCTGAATGCATCTCAGCCTGATCAAAACCCTGTGGTCCTGTCTCGAGAGCGACGAAGCCTAGGTGAGCTGGGGGTCTTGCACCTTGTGATTGTTGGGGAGCAGCCGTGGGTGAGCAGCTATGGGTGCTCCAGATATCTGTCTGAGATACAGATGTAGGGGTGGAGGTTATAGTGCACCTGTGTGTGTGGAAACACACACAGGTGCACTATAAAAAAATGAGGGTCTGGGCCTGGAGTGGGAGCAGGGTGTTTCACCCTGGGAGGGCAGGAGAGGGAGTCTGGACTTCTGTGCACTGCTCTGTCTTAAATCCTGATGGTGCTTGTTTGCTCTAAAGTGTCATCTGCTGTCTGGGCTGCAGTGAGAAGCATCACTTACTGGGGCTTCCTCCACAGGGCATGGCTCTGTACAGGGAGAGAGCCAGAGGGGTGGGAGAAAGAGAAAGAACATTCGTGTGTGCTTGTGCACGTGAGAGCCATCTGGGGCCCTTCACTTGCAGCAGAGGTGGCTGTGGCAGGGTGGTGGCAGCTGCAAAGCCCATTTCACCCCGTTTCTCTCTTGTCCCTGTGTAGATGCTCTGGCAGCAGCAGAGACGGCTGTCCTGGCAGAGTGCAAGACACGGGAGGTGGTCTTCGAAATCTCCCGCACCATGGTGGACAGCACCAACGCCAACTTCGTGGTGTGGCCGCCCTGCGTGGAGGTGCAGCGCTGCTCCGGCTGCTGCAACAACCGCAACGTGCAGTGCCGCCCCACGCAGATCCGCGTCCGGCCCGTGCAGGTGAGGCACCCGCCCGCCGCTGCTCCCTCCTCCTGCCGCCCAGCAGAGCTACAGGGCATTGTCCCCATCTGCAGCTCCACGCCGCGGCCATCCCTGTGCCCCAAAACCACACGCGGGCAGGGCTCGGGTGCGGGGCTCATGCAGCCATCTGTGCCCTCTGTGTGGCCATGCAGAAGCGTGGGTGACCTCCTTGCCAGCTGCTGGAAGGGCTGGTGCTGTCCAGCAGCTGGGGACTGTCACCAGGCAGAGCTGCAGGGCACTGTCCCCATCTGCAGCTCCATGCCTTCCTGTGGCTCGAGGAGGCCTGTCTGCTGTGTTAGAGCAGAAGAAACAGGGTGCTTTCATCGTGGGAACTGGTTTGGATGCAAAAAGAGGAGGGTTTGCAGTGTCAGTCTCCATCCCCCCACTGCTGCTGCAGCAGCTTCTTTCCAAGATGTGCGCTGGAACAGCTTCTCTTTCTCAGCCCACAGTTGCCTCCTGACCTGCTCCATCAGCCAGCAGACACCTGACAGCTAACCTCTTGCTCTGATCGTCCCCTCACAGCTACCAGTGATCTCCTCACAGCTTCCTCCTAGACAGCTTGTTTAAAAATAATATTCATCCCATACTAATCCTCTGCCTGAGCCATAAGAGACTCCCCCAGGCAGGCAGCAGAGGTTGGCTGGGAGAGATTGTATTCACACACAGCCCTTTTCATCAGGAAATTCCTTTCTCAGAAAAGCCAGGCTGAATGAGGAAAAAATGGGGGGGAGCAGGAGTTGTTTTTCTGGAAAAAAACAAGTGAGAGGTCAAAAGCCAGCCTGAAAAAGTGACCTGGAAATGGTTTCTTTGAGGACAGAGGTCTCTCTATTGTTTGGCTGGAAGTGTTTGTCTAGCAGGCAGCGTGTGGTCTGAAGCGTGTGGAGTGGGCTTTCAAGGAAAGATAAACAGCCTGGCTGCTTTGGCGCTGGCTGAGAGATGCTGCTGGGGGCAGTGGGTTTAGAGGAATTCCATCCCAGATGCACAGCAGAGTGAGTATTTATAGCTTATGGAGCACTTCAGGCACCGCAGACTTGTTAGATAAGCTGAGTGGGGTCAGGCCTGGTTGATGATGAAGTGGGAGGACCCCCTAGAAAGCTTGTGCCCTGTGGTGGGATGTGGAGCAATGAGTCTTCCCTCTGAGTCAGCACTGGTGGAGAGTCCGGGGGAATTTCCAGAGCACTGCCTTTCCTATGAAGAGCCGAGGGCTTCAGTCCTGCGAGTTATTAAAGAGCTTGAGACAAATTCAGGCAGGCCTCAGCAGGGCTGGTGAGGCTGTGTTAGCTTGCTTCAGACCTGAGTTCTTCTCCTTTTGCCCTTCCTGTAGGTTCTGTGGGAATTATCCTGGTTGTCTCAGGTCTCCACCATTGCATCTGTCAGAAACAGGCTGGCATGTCCTGCATGTTCCATGTTTCTGTCTCTGATCAACCAGTCATCCTGCTTAATCTCTGGCAATGGTTAGGATCAGGGGAACCAACCAGAGACATCCAAACTTGCCTGGTCTGGGTCTGTTCTGCTGCCATGTTCAGAATTATCTCCCATATACACCACCTCTGAGTGAGTCTGTGTTTGAGTTTTGAGTTTGAGTTTTCAGCTTGAACAGGGCTCTGTGAGCAACCTTCTGACCCTTTAGGAAGAAAGCTAGGAGTAAAGTGCACTGACACTGACTAATTTTACAGAGTGGGAGCCGTGGCTGTACTAATCTCCTGCTGGCCTTCCTCTTGCAAATAGGTGAACAAGATCGAGTTTGTCCAGAGGAAGCCAAAATTCACAAAAGTCGTTGTGCCTTTGGAGGACCACGTGCAGTGTCGGTGTGAAGCTGTGTTCCGACCGCCCCCCAGGAATATCCGTCCAGGGCCACGGGAACAGAGACGTAAGGATCTTGGCATTGGTAGAATGAAGGGAGGTGTGAGAAGAGGGGCTGGGGAGAGAGAAAAGAGACCTCCACTGGTTTCAATCTGCTTAGCTCCAGTAAATCCCAAGGGCCTTCACTGGTTTATACCAGCTGAGGGACGTATCCCAGGATGTCTGCCTGCCTGGAAGGGGCTGAAACAGAGGGGAAAGAAGGAGGGGAAGGTGAGAGGTGAGGGGAAGGGCATGGTGGGAAAAGGGAGAGGGCAAAGATTGTGGAGAACAGAGGACAAGGAACAGAAGAACAGAAAGAGGCCTTGTGGTCCTGCTGTTGCAGAGCTCTTTGTTGACAGTGTGTGGAGAAGGATATTTCAACAGGAGCAGTCTGCCCCTGGCTGTACAGACACTCTCCCCTCTGTTTTGGCAGGCTTGTCCCCGGCATTCACCACAGCCGCTGTCTCACAGAGGCGGCGAGTACGCCGGCCGCCGGCACAGAAGAGGAAACATAAGAAGTACAAGCATGTCAACGATAAGAAAGTGCTGAAAGAAATCCTCATAGCATAGAAGTGCTGGCAGGGGAGAGAGAGCACAAGGCAGGTAACAGCGAGCTGCTTTTCCATCCAGGAGAGATGTCCTCCTGGGACATGGCATCTCAGACCCTTCCCACACCGCTGGCCATTCGTTCTGTGTGGGGCTGCTGCAGGACAAAACCTGGGTTGAAGGAGGAGGCAGAACTAGGTTGGGTGCCAACATGTGCATTCTATTTATGGAATTAAGGCTCTTTGCAAAGTTGGAATGATCATGCTGCAGCCATCCTTGCTCCCAGGCCCCGCCCTCTCCTTTCTCTGCCTCCCTTTCAGGCAGAGAACAAGCCTGGCTTCTCCCTACACCTAAATCCCCTCGGGGTCCAGGTAATTCATCTCCTCTGTGGAGCAACTCCTGTTCTAGTTTCTCTATTGGTTCTCCATTGAAAACAGAGAATTAATGTTGCTCTAGGGAGCCCTTTTCCTTTTATTTCCTTACTTGAGTTGGCAGAAAGACCGAAAAGCAGCAACACTTTTGGTTCATCACTCTCCTACAGGGAAGCCTATGTGCATGAGAAAGGTCATACCAGGGAAAAGGAGAACTGGAATCTCTGGCAAGAGATCTGGACTTTGTCAGGCCAGCATCTGATTCTTCTCTCCATGACTTATGTAAACAGGAGTAATTCCCTCATCACCAGAAGAATTTGACTGGTACAAGCGAAAGGAGGCTAAGCCTTGGTTCCCCATGAGAGGAAGAGGTGCAGAAAAGAGGGAAAGAGTAGTCAGGGTGCAGAATGGTGGGAGCTGGATTGTGACACAGCTTAACAGGGAGAGCCCTGGCCCACAGCTCAGCAGTTCCAGCTCTGCTACAGCCACTTGAATAAGCCTGGGCCACCACTTCACATTCACTTCCCCTCACCCCAGGAGAGGGGACAGCAGGCTTCCGTATGTGGCAAATCAGGAGCAGGGGACAAGGGGCACCGAGCAGTGACTTGAGACTGGGATTCCCACGCTTAGCACTATGAGGGCTCTGATTGTCCCAAGATTCTCCTGGGCAGCCTAAAGTTCCCAGGGTAGAAATGATGCATACCCATGCAAATCTCAGCTCTTGCTCAAGCTGTTCAGGGGAAAAAAATAGAGGAGGTCAAAAGTCCTCCCAGGCTTCTAATCTGGCTCTTTGGCATAAATATTTCCAGAGGAGAAAAGGGGATAGGAGGGGAGTTGCAGGGGGCAAAAGGTTACATTTTCTAATGCTGTGTCTGGTTTTGTTTCACTTCCAGGTTTATTTAATATAATTGCTGTATAGCCCCCATGGGGTCCTTGGAATGATAACTTTTCCTCTTTGTCCATCTGCCTCGACGTCTGATTCAGACGGCAATTGGTGCTTCCCTTTCCATCAGTGGACCTTCTCCCACCAAAGCCTCCCTCTCATTTATTAGCATAATTTTAAAGTTTAACACACACACACACTAAAGGACAAGGATGACCTACATATATATATGAGAAAAGAACAAAGTACAAATAAAACCGTGAATGCCGACAGCCACAACTTGGGATGAGAACAGGACAATTCCTTCCCTGCTATGGAGGACAGGATGGAAAATGTGAAAAGGAAAGCGGGTCCAATTTCTTCCGAGAAAAGGAGAAAAACAGATGGACAGAGGCCAGAAGGGGAATATTCTCCCTTTCCTTCACGCTTCTGGTAAGGCTGGGAGGGGCCCAGCTGAGATTTACTCTTGCGTTGGACCTACCTTTTGGCAGCAGGCAAATCTCAGACTGCGAGCGGCGACCAATGATGGAAAATGCACTAAGGACGTTCATCGCCCTACCTGGACAGATCTATATTTTTAACGTGCGTGTGTATATTTTATTTTTAAAAAGAAAAACCAAAATGACTATGGTATATAACATCTCGGGGAACAGAACAAAAAACAAAGCCAAATGCATTCCCCCATTCCCTCTTTTCCCTGTTCCTGGTGCTGACTGGAAGGTGTTTGGATCGTGGGGAAGGAGCAAGAGGTGGCAGAATCGTCTCCATGCCCTCGGCCCCTGCCAAGGAGAGCCACCTTTGCACATGCTGGTGGAGAAATCAACGTTCCAGGCTCGGATTCAAATTATTTTTTAAATTCACTCTGGATGTGTGCGTGTGTACATGTGTGTGTGTGTGTGTATATAGATATGTACGTGTGCATGTGTGTGCGTGTGTATGTGTATTTATACATACATATATAAATATATATATATATATGTTCTTAAATGGGTTTCATTCCCCAGTGGCAGGAAGCTCAGAGGCACGTGGGTGCATCGGCCTCGCTGGGATGGCAGAAAAGCACACTGTTACTGCAACGTGCCTGCGAGGCCAGGGCCAGGGCCAGGGCCAGGGCAAGCAGAGGCATCATCTGATCTCTCTCTTTCTTGTTACCCTTTTCTCTCACTCTGCACCAACTCCCCCTCCCCAGCACAACTTCCTTGCAGGAGGTGAAGTGGCACCACAACAAGACCAAGGACAGTCAAACTTAGAAGCATGACAATCTCAGTGAGCTGTCCTTGCCTGCTCTGTGGTCTTGAAAGCAGAATCATGTCATTCCCATAAGGTCTCTAACCCCTTCCTGGATGTCCTGCACTCTATGCCTCCACTAATCTTTCCCTGCCAATGTTCCCAACCCACTTAGCTTGGGAGTTGATCCACGATGTGGACAGCTCTGTGTAGGTATAGAGAAAGAAATGAGGATGGTCTTCACAGCTGGCAGCAGCCGTCTGAGACAGAAATGAGCTCTTCTAAGTGAGGAGGACTCAGAGAACAACTGGAGGGTCAGTTGCAGAGTTCCTCCTGGGCCACTGCCTGTCTTCGAGGAGGGAGGAGGACTGTGTGGGCAAGGGCTGGTTTTGCACAGGTAATAGTCAGTAACCATTAGCAGAATTGTTCCATATGATGGGAATTCCCAGCATCACCTTGGAGTCAGGGTCTTGGGTTGTGCTGTGCTGGGTGCTGCATACATGAAGAAAATGCCTGCCCAGAGCAATCACATGGCACTTCTCCCCTCACACACACACCCCTGTTGTGGGGTAGAACTTTGGAGGGCGATGGGGAAAGTAGCCAAAGCCACAGACTGGGAGCTGTTACAAGTTGTGGAGGGAGCCAGTCCTCACCTCCTGCAAGCCCAGAGCACTTCTCATACCACTGCCAAGGCAGCACGTTGCTCCCTCCCTCCAGCCCAAAGCCCTCAAGTCTTAAGACACTTTCTTACCCTGTTCCAAAATCTGTTTCTTTTGGTTTGTCAGTATGGCGAGGTTTTATCTTATTTTAAATTTTTTTTGCTTTTTTTTAATGTAATGTTAATTTATACTCAGTACTGTATTTAAAGTTGTAAAAAAAAAAACCAAAAAAAAAAAAAAAGGAAATCACCTCTTGAACAGCATTTTCTCTTTCTTTTGTGAGCTGAATGAAAAGCAGAGGCCAAACCAGCTCACTGCAGGGCACAGCAGGATTTCCAGGGCCTCTCCAGGTTCCTTTCCAGGACACTTGTTCTGAGATTGCAGAGAGAAGCAACCAAAGCTGGGAAAGTCCTGAGAGCCCATGCACAGCCCTGCCCATGGCCAGCCATGCTGTGCTCCTCCTTCCTCACTTGGGCTGGTTTGAAATGACTCAGGTGCTGGGATTTTTGTCTTGGAGAGGTCCCCTTCTCCTCAGCTGCTCTGCTAGGACACCCGGCCAGAATTTCCCTGTGCTTTCATCCCATCTCCGGATTCCTCTGCTTTGAAGGGCTTGGGACAGTGGGTGCTGTTTACACTTCCCAAAGCTGTACAAACATTTGGCCCCTTCCCTCCTTAGTCACTTTGTCTAGACAACAGCAGTCCTTCCCTTGGTCAGAGAGGCCGCTGCATTTCCCTTTCCTCCCAGCAAGGGAGGTCTCACACATCTGCATTTGGGGGCCATGTTGTGGGGAGCAAAGGCAGGTCCTCCCCTGTGCCTCGATTTTGGCATCCCCCAGCACAGGCACAGCACCCTCAGTCCATGGCTCATCGTGAGGAGCACAGACCCCAGCAGAGACTTGTGCTGCAGTGGTGAACCTGGGGACAGCAGTGTGTAGGAGTAATCCAGGATGTCCTTAAAGGACAAGCTCAATGCTCACAGGTGTGCACCTTGCTGGACATGGTTCATTTTGGGGTGATGGCCTGTTTTCTCAGATCCCCCAAAGAGAGGGAGTAACGGTGAGCTCTATCTACCCCAAAGAATGAAAATACGGGCAAAATCGCAATCCCCACTTTGATTTTCAGAGGATAATTCAGGGAAAAGAAAGATTTTTGTCAGGAGACTTCTTTGGGCTTGAGGGCTTGTCAGCAGGGACTTTGAGAAAAAAAGGGTGCAAGGAGGGGTACAAGGCAAAGGAAACATGGGAGCACCATCCTGGACTGGGGAGTGGGAGGAAGGGCTTGGTGTCCCAGGGTCCAGCACACTGCCTGTCCATGGAGGTCCCCAGGCAGCCCCATTTGCAAGTGCAGCCTGTGCTTTTAACAGCTTGGAACTGGTGCTGAAAGGCTGTGAGCCCTGGCACCTGAAGCCACGCTCTGCCTGGTGTCTGTCACCCCTGGTGTCTGTCCTGGGGCTTGTCCAGGGACTTGTCCAGGGGCTTGCTGAGGTGCTTCTTGCTCACCACAGCAGCCTGGTGCACATCCAGCACAGCTCAGCGTGGAGCACAGGAAGGAGGGACCTGTGCCACTTCTCAAGGCTGGAGCAGGTGGTTTACACCCACCCCACAAAGCCAGGCTTTAATCAATCCTGGAAATAAATTTTAATAAAGCCAGGAAATAAATCCTGGCAGCATCTGCTGGAAACTGTCTCCTGCAGCTTGGTGAACCCAGTGCTACAGGTGATCTCAGATGTGCCAGGGAGTTTTGGCAACTGTCTCTGGTTTAATTGCTCAACTGCTACTTTACCTAAAGGCCCAGTCTTGGATATATCATTCAACAGGAGGTTCATCTTTTGGTGGAGAAGACACATCCATCCTTCCAGGCAGGGGAGAGAGGCTGCAGCAGTGGATCCCCCTGTGATAGCACAGCTCCTGAAAGCAGCACAGAGATGGGAGAGCAAGGCTGGGGGTATTCAGGCACAAGAAGCAAACCCCTGTGTTCTAGAGCCAGACTTCCTGGTTTTTAGATGGACAGTTTGCAACACTAAATCTGTCTCATGGTTAAATGAAGTGAAAAATCTCTTTGCAAGAACAGACCTGGGAAAACCCTTGACTGCTTATTTTGTTGGTACTCAGGAATACAAAGAGCTTAAACTCTCCCCACACCTGGCTGTGGCTTGAAGGAAGAGCCTTCTCCAGCCCAGCCATGTGGCACAAAGCCCATACAGGTGTTCTCCTCCCTGTGCTCAGCTCCTGCCTCCCTGGCACAAGCTGTGCCTCTACCATGACAGCCACTGTGTCCTGCCTGCCCAGGATCCAGACCTGGCTGGAGACAGCTCAGTGGAGACCAGTGCTTTCCCTCTTTATCCAGGGTGGGATAGGGATGCCTTGGAGTGTGGCTCCATCTCATTGTCCATGCACCAATATCTGGCAGGCCCCAGGGATGGAGAAGCCAGCTATGCCAAGGGAAAAGCAGGATACAAAGAAGGAGGAAAATAGGAAGAATTGAAAGCTATTTTGGAAAAAACCCCACAACAAAACCTTGTTGCCTGAGCATGCAGCTGTTCCTCACTCGCCTTCAGCCAGCCCGTGACCAAAGGGTGCTGCCCCTCCCTGATCCACGAGCTGCCCGTGACCAAGTCAACTTGTTGCAGGCTTGGGAATTTCCCATCTTAAAAGACACTGCAGGGAAGCCAGGCAGCCTCAGCTGTTTGTGGATTTTGTGACAGGGCAGAGTGAAAAACTGAGTGCTAAGAGGAACAGGAGGTAACCCCAAATGCTGAGGCCTCCCTGCAGGGAGTGCAGACAAGGGTTAACACAAGGAGTTAACAGGCACAGCAGTGGATCCATGAAGCTCTTGGCAGAGGAGCTAGGAGATTAAAGATACCAAAATATAAAATTATGGCAGGGCTCACCTACTATTTTTCCTCCCCCAGTCAGGCAGAATCCACATAGGACTCTGGCATGATGGACTGCCTTGGATTCACAGCAAAGTCTGGAGTAAAGGCAGCCTCAAGGGAAACAAGCCTCTTTTTTATTACTTTGTTATTACTATCTCAATAAAGCTGTTTGCAAGGGATTAAGCAGCAACCCAAGCACAGCAGGGACCCAGGCAGCAGGGAGTTTGTGGTTTGACAGTCGATGCACTTTTCAAAATGTTTGCTGTGAATTTTTTTTGCACATGCTGCAAAAATTCAATGGATGGTGCAGAAACACCAGGCAAGCAGCTTGGCCTTAGGTCTTGTCCCAGCAGCTTTGGAAACTCCCAAGTTCCCAAATGTCCAGAACTTTGGCCCTGGCCAAAGCTGACCTATGCAGTCAGTGAAGGCAGGCTCTGGTCCCCAAACCCAGGCCCTGCTTGGCTCTTTTCTGCATGAAAAGAAATGATTTTTCAGCAGGAGTCTCAGCACAGACCCAGGGAAGAGCAGAGGAGATGGCATCAGCTACTGTTGGTCTCTTCAGCTGTGAGCAACGACATCAGAGACAAAAGCAAATGAGGTCAGCACAGGAAAAGTGCTGATGACTGAACCGAGGTGTGCTCCCAGAAAGGAGCCCTTCCTCACACCTGCATCCCCCCCACTGAGGGGATTTCAGGACTCCCCAGGCCTTGGGTGGGGATGTCAGCAGGCTTCATGGATGCCAGCAGGTTGGGAGGGTGCTCAGGAGAACTGATATTTGGGCATGCTGGGGTGTTAGCTTCTCCCAGAAAGGAGGGCAGAGGGGTTTGCCATGACACTGCACATGTGTGCTTGATGTCTGTGAGGAAAAGTTCTGGGAAGTGCCTGCATTTCTGCAGAGTGCCTTCAATGCCTCCTGGGCATCTCTCATGCTGAGGGGCTGTGCAAAGTGGCCTGTGCCTTTAAAATCTGCAGAGGTGACATTTAGGTGGAAAAAATGTTTCACCATGACCATGGATATTGTTTGTATTTCAGTAATTGACCGAGAAGAGACACAGAGAGAGAGAGAGAGAGAGAGAGAGCGAGGGAAAGACCTTCCTTCCCCCTAACAGGTTCAGGAATTTTTTCCACTAATTAAGAAGAAAAACAAAATGCTTGCACTGGGAGGGTGATGGGAGGAAAAGGGGGTCTCCCTGGTGTCCCATAAACCTGGTAGCCATGGACAAAACACCACAATCACAGCACAGCCTTGCCCTGGAAAGTTTGAGACAGTTCTGGCCAGTGGAGCGAAGCAGGAGCACACCTCTCACTCACAGGGGACCCTGCTTTGCAGCATCCCAGGCTGGATGAGGAGCAGCTCCCTCCCAGAAGGATGCACAAATCCAGATGGGGCTCTTGCTTGGTGAAGGGCAGGACCGTGAAGAGCAGCGAGGTGACAGCCAGTGGTGCAGGTTGTCCCCTGGGAGGGATGGGGGATGCTTTACACATCAGAGCAGAGCATCTCTCCAGCTGCAGTGACATGCAGTCAAAGGACTGAAATAGGTGTTCCTTGCGTTCAGGTTTGGCTGGGATGAGGCTCTCCTGGCTCCACTGAGGGAGGTGTGAACAGCCCAGTAATTGAACAAGGCATTTTCCCAGCATGGCCACCTTCAAGTGTGTTAAATGAAACAGAAAGGAGCAGCTGAACAGGATCCGCAGTTTTTTCCCCATGATACGTATTTTCCCTTTTCCATGGATAGTCCCACCGGGTATGGTGTGACCTATTGTTGTACTTATTTATTTACTCAGGTCTTGTAGATGATTTCAAAGCTCATGGCCAGGAAGGAGCAGCCAGATGCTGTTGCCATGTGGGACACAAAATCTGCTCCGGTTTCCCACTTTGAACACAGATGAGAAGCCAGGTGCAACCCCCAAACCCAGGACTGAACCCTGTTCCCTTCCCTCCTTGCTCTAACCTAGAAAGTGGAATATTTCATTGGAAGTTCATCCTGTGTGGTTTTTCCCAAGCAAGAGGTTAGCTGATTGGAGTGGTTTTGATTAAGGAGCTGCTTAAGGAAGGAAGGACCAGGGCTGGGTGGAAGGGTGTAGGAGAAGCTTTGGGTGCTTGGAGATTTCCTGGTGACAGACACCACTAATCCCTGAAGAAGGACAGCCAGCAACAGGGGAATTTTTTTTCCCTAGTTGGAAAATGTGAACATTTACAAGCTTGGATTAAAAAATCCTGCAAGGAATCTGGGTGCATGTGCACACCCACCCAGGAAATGGAGGCCCTCAGGCAGCTGGGATCTGGCACGGTGCTGCTGTGCCCACTGTGGTGCATTGTCTGGTGCAGATGGGGAAGGATGTCATCGCTGCTGGCAGTGTCCCTGGCATTGGGAACACTTGTGGCCACAAATCCAAAGTGTCACCAGTGTGAGCTGGGAGTAAGGTGGGTGGGTCCTGCACTTCAGATGTGATCAGTCCTCAGGGAACTGCAGTAGAGGGAAACAAGGGCCTTGTGAGACCTGGATGCCTGTGCCCAGCCAGAGCAGGTTCCATCTGGCCCTTCTGCAGGCTAAGAGAGGAGAGGTGGTCACTGCACTGCTTGAACTGGGGAGAGCAGCAAGGTCTGCTGCTCCCCAGTGCTGGCAGGACCTGGCTCCCTGGGGTCCGTGTCACTGCATGGGAGAGAGGTCACAGTGCCAGGTTTGGGCAGTTAGCAGAGGTCCTTGGATATGGGCATCTGCACCTCAGCTCTCCATGGCTGGAATGGGATGCCCAGAGTTCCCATCCACAGGTTTAGAAAGGACCTGAGGAGTTTGTGGGGAGCTGCCAGAACCAGTTATGGAAAGACACAGTGAACTTGTAAAGGAGTGGGAGGATGAAGGTAAAGCCCAAAGGAAGGATTTGCTTTTTGGGAATTTTTTCTTTCACTCCTTTCCACCCCTCACCCAAAGACCCCTCCTGCTTGCCAGGAAACTTGGTCGGGGCAAGCATTTTGCCACCTGGCTTATGCACGCACCAGTCAAGGAAACAATTCTCCAGCTGAAAGAGGAAATCTCCGTCCTGGCTATTTCCAACCTCTATTGTTTGTTACCCAACTCATGCATTACACAGACCAGTGGGCAAGGCAGCACGATTGCAACACTATGCATGTGCTTTCAGACACTTAATTTTAGCATTGCATCCTCTGATTTGTGGTACTGAGAAAACCCAGTTCTAAGGAAAGAGGAAATCTGTGTTTCTGATGCTTGATTTTGACCATAAAAGGAATCAGATCATTCGAGTGACCTAACAGGTTTAGTCATTCACACTGTAATCCTCTGGGAGTCCATTGAATCCCCCCTGGGGTTTTCCCATTCCCAAGGAGCTGGACTGCCTGGGAGCTCTGGGCTGGGCTGAAATCCTTGAGTTCCTGGAGCTTTTGTGCCTCTGATTAAGCTCCTGATCTTTGGACCTTTTCTCTGGGCGGTACAGGACACATGCACTCCCCTTCCCAAGCAACCTAAGGATGGGGACACTTTGCCAGCAAGTGTCACACCTTGACACCGTTTCTCCTACAGACCCAAAAATATCTTTAAGGCACTTGTCAACACGTTGTCCAAAATCTTCCTGCCTTTCCCCAATAACAGGGCTTCCTCAGCTGCAGGTGTGAAAGGCATTTTTCAAAGAAGTTGAATGTAATGAATTTAGGAATAAACAACTCTGGAGGGAGGCTCTGTGCAGCACTGGGGGCTGAGTTCTAAGTGCAGAAGCCCCCTTTGCCTTGTCCTGCGCTCAGCACTGTTCTGCAGCAGGGCTTAGTCCCCTCCCAGGGAGGGGTAAAAAGGCCTTCCATGCTGGGAAGAAATTGGGATTGGTGCAGAGCAGCTCTTCCCTACAGAAACAGGCCCTGAGACAGCAAGGACCTGCCTCCCTGCTAAGCAAAGGCACCTTAGTTGGTGTGACTGCAGTGCCCACAGATTCCCTGACCTGGTATTGCAGGGATTCCTCCACCAGCCATGCAGCAAAGAAACACACAGACCAAAATCTCAGTGCTTGTGGCAAGTGTCCAGCCCCAACCAAGCAACAAGCAAACCCCAAACCTCTTCAGCTCCACACCCCACCAGTGCCAGGGCAGAGGCACCAGGCTCTGGGGTGAGGCTGAGACCCCTGCTGCGTGCCCAGCCATGGGTATGGAAACTGCACACGGCAGGTTTTCTTCCCAATGGCTGCAGGGAGGTCTGTCACCAGGACTCCCCTGAGAGCTTCCCAAAAGCCTGTCCAGGCAGGCCTAGGAATGGCTGTGCTGGCCACTTCCTAAAATGTAGAAGCATCCTTGGGATGTTTTTTGCAATCTTGCAGACATAACATGCTTTCAATTCCTCAAAAACAATGTTCTGCATGTGACCAAAGGCACTGTCCTCTGTCCTCCCTGGGGTCCCTTCCCCTTCCCATAACACATGTGTGTGCAGCTGGTGGTGGGAGCCAGGGAGTCTCCTTCTCCTTCTCTTTCAGTAGTCAATGGGGCTATGACATGTGCCTGTTTCATTGAGAAAGGTACCAAACCACAGAAGGCTGTGAAAGGGGAAAGTGGGAAGCTGGAGTAGGTGGAACAGGGGTGTGCTTTAAAAGAAGAAAGAACTCTTTCTTTTTACCAAGTACCTGGTTGTGCAAGACCTGAGGATTGTGATTTGACTGTGGGACAAAACCATCATGACATAGCTTTGGCCGAAGGTCAGCACTTGCCTTGTTTGGTTTGGCGTGTCAGTGAAAAAAAGGCAAAAAAAAAAAAAGCCAGAAAGAAAGAAAGAAAGAAAAGAGGTCTTGAAATACCTGAATTGCTGATCCTGGCTCACCTCTGCAAGGGTGGAGGAGCTGGGAGCAGGTTGAGGCAGCCAACGAAGGGGCACTCTTGGGGTCTGTGCTTTCTTTGGGAATGAAGCAGGACTGTGGGGGTTTTTCTGCACCCCCAAGAGCTGAAGCAATGCTGAGAGAAAGAGAGTGGTGTCCTCCATCATCCTGTTGGTTCCCAACAGCCACTTGGGAGTAGGGGAAATGCCAAGCATCCTCCACTTGTCTGGGTACAGTGAGAAGTGCAGTCTGGCTGATGAGTTGCAGGTTGTGGAAGAGCATCAGAAACATGATTATTGTGAGCTGAATTCAAGTGCTCACACCAGGGGAACTTCTGCTCCTGTATATACCCATCCTCTCCATGCACACATTCCACTGGGAAAGAGAGCTGGGCTTTCTCATCCATTGGGTGCCCTGTTCTTCTAACTGGGCTGTTTTGCAGTTGCAGGCCAAGACAGGAATGCCAGGAATGTGAAATCCTGTCGCACTGCCCTGTGTCCCGTCCGTCTGTCCCCCCCGGCTGCCCCCCGCTTCCCTGGCCCGTCGCAAGAACAGGATATTCACCCGAGCGACGAGCGACACACACTCACACACGTCTTGTTATCAGGAAAAAACACTCAGTCAGCGTCTGGAATGGGCTTTCATTAACTCTGTGGCCACCAGGACGTCCCTGTGGGGCCGTGGGGAAAGCACTCACTCATGATGGGATACAGGCAAGTGGGCAGCAGTGGGTCAGATCTTCCAAGGCCACCAGCATGGCAAAGGCTGGAGGTGAGCACTGAGTGCCAGCATAGCCCTGCCATCACCCCCAGTGGTCCCTTTCCTCCTGCTCTCCTTCCTGGCAGAGCCACAGGGTGGCAGGGAGAGCCTCTGCAGAGCAGAGCATCCACCCCAGTGCAAGTTGCACCTCCTCCTTGCTGTGGTGAAGTTGGGGTGTTCAGGCTGAGAGCTGTCCCCAGCCCCATTTCCCTGCGTTGGCCACCCTCAGTCATGTCAACGTGTCCCTGCTTCCAGCACAGGCTCTGCAAAGACGTCCTGTCTCAGGTAAACAGGATCTCGCCGCGCTGTGTGACCTTGTTTACCTCCCTGAAAGAATTTGGCTGGAATTTTTTTTTATTATTTTTTTTCTTCCTAAGGGCTGGTGAGTCACCCTGCAGAAATGTGTGCTGCCTTTCCACACTGACTCACCTCTCTGCCCACACTTCTGCGTTTCCCTCCTGCCCCCCAGCTCTGGGGCAGTCGAGAAGCCCCTGTTTAACTGATGATGCAACCCACGGACCAATGCTGGTGCTGGTGCCAGTGGATCTGGCAGTGGCAGCTCTGCCACAGGAAACATGGCCAAGCATTAGGGCAGTCCCTGTGCCAAAACACAGGAAAAGCACCAAGAAATTACCCCGTGCATTGTCAACTCCAAAAACACCAAAGAAAACAAAACAAAGCAAAAAAACAACCAAAAAAAAAATTGTCCTCACTAGAACAATTACCCAGAAGAATAGAAAAGAGAAAAAAAAAAAGAGGCCAATGGACCTGGCTCAGTGCCAGGACCCTTGTTTTCCTTTCCCAACACAATGCACGTTAAATAATACTTCCTTCTCACAACAAGGCCCTCCTGGGCTGGTTTTTTGTTTTTCTCCCCTGCCGTGTAGGGGTCGGTGAGCGCACATGGCTCCCGGGAGCATCGGCCCTGCAGGGCTGCTGCTCATCCCCACTGCTATGGATTGCCCATTCCCAGCACTGCAGAGGAGTGAGGGCCTGGGGCTGGGCTGCTCGCCTCCCCCTCAGCTTTCTGGTGGGGAGCAGCAGGCCCTTGAGCACTTCTGACCTCTCCCACCACTTTGCAGGATGACATCTCCAGGGAAGCTAGGCAGCCATCCCAAAACACTGCTGTGTAACCATTCTCAGGCTACAAAGGCATCCATACCAGCTAATCACAGCAGCCATATCGCACACGCTGATTTATTGCCAGATTAAATATAACAGAGTAAGAGAACAATGTATATTACATGGGGGATGAACAACTTCATGACATTTCAGGCTTCCAGACTGGGATGAGGGGAACCTCTGTTACTCGCACCTTGGCTCTTCAATTCCCATTTGGTTTGTGGTCAGTTTTCTTTCCTTCAGGATTTCTCTTCCCAATGAAAGTGTCACTGGCACCCAACTGACTGTATTTAAATGTCTGTGTTGTGGAAGAATCCAAGTAAAACTAGGTTTGTTTATTCTAACTTCTTTCCTGAAAAATGTAACATCTGAGATACCACACCTCTCTTTGTTGGCAGTGTCAATCAACAGTCTCCAAGGGGCTGATCAGATCCATATCTCTTTTGTCTGAGGATTGTTGGGATTGCTGATTAAATAACAGGTGCAAGAAAGAAAGGAGTTGTCCTTCTTTAAACCAAACTGAGGCCTTTGTACACAAAATGACATCACTTCAGCTGTATATCTGTGTCCTCAGATTTCTGCTTTCTTACATGACGACACAGGCTGCTGGGCAAAATGGATCCAGTGGCTCAACGCTCAGTCAACAGCTCTCTCAGCTAGCCAGCCTTGTCCTGGCACAAGGAAAGAGGGCCAGATGCAGCAGTGGAGCAGCAGGTGGCAGGTCTAGTAGGTATTTGGTGTACTTGCCCACTGACACCTGAAGTTGAGCAAACTCATTTGTTCCAAGGACTGACTTTGCGCACTGGCGTTCCTGAGGCAACCCACAAAAGACAGATCCAAGCTCCCACCTACCTGCATTGTCTGGGCTCAAATGTCAGTTCCTGCCTCTGAGTAAGGATTTGTGTTCTGGGCAAAAACAAAGGCTTTGTGAAGGTGAGATCTTCTTGGTGCTGTTTTGGTCTGTTCTTCTCCCATCAGAAGATGAGCCTGTCCACTGCTACAAGGGTGTATGTGGTCAGTCACATCAGCAAAAGTTTGGTCAGTGAAAGATGGTTTCTGAACAAAGTTAACCGTGCCAAAGAGGTTCCTAATTCCCTAATTAGTGGGAATTAGGAAGGAAATTGGGGCAGAGCTAGAACATAGCATGCAGCCCTGCAGAAGTCTGAGTGTTTGTACTGCCCCTGTGTTTGCTGTGCCCTCCATGCATTCCCAAATCTGTGTGGCGGACATCAGTGGGATTCACCTTACAGCAGATGTCTAACCACTGGCTCTGAAGTCTCAGCCAGCTGTCTCATCTCCCTCAATAATCTACAGAGTGAGATGGGCATGTCCAGAAAAAGAACTTGATGCCCTGGCTTAAACTTTTAAAGTTTGGGATGAATCATGCTGTGGCAGTGCTCAACACTCCCTATTGTCTAGAGAAGAAGACAAAGGCTGTTAGTGTTTGACTGCTTCATTTTCACTCGGTTCAATTTAAGGTGCTTAAATTTTAGCTGGCAAATGCCAAGAACAGTGAATCCCACCTCAGGAGTACAATGTACCAGTGTATGACAAGCAGCAGCAAGTCCAGGAGCGCAGCTCCTCTCTTGATTTATTTAACAGCTACAGTTATTGCTTAAACTTGATCATGGGAACCACTGTCTCAGCAAAATCTGTCTTGCTCAACATGCAGAGTATGCCTTGTCCTTCAACAGTGCTGTCAAAGAATATGTCCCTCAGGGACCTCAAAACACAGGAAAGAGTTGCTGGGGCTAGCAACTCACATCTGAGAGTGGGGTTTTCCCTGGATCTGGCATGGCACTTGTTTTTATCAGCTGCCAAACCTTTGGCAATTCACCAGCTCCAGATAATGCAAGTAAAAACCTGGAAAAGACAAATCCAAATACTTAGGCCAGATTTCTGTTTACCTACAGGGGTCCTCGTGCCTGGTGAGAACAACCAGGTTGTCCATACTTGCCCCTGTGTACAGGGCAGCCCCTGGACACCAGGTCTCAGTAACAAAGAGCAACACTGCTGGCAGATCTCCCTCCTGCCAGTGAGACCGTGGTGGAAACTTTTAGCCAGCAAATGTTTGTTGCTTGGCCTCTTTGATTAAGGGAGCAGATGCTGAAGGTTGTTTGGCTAGCTGATTAAATAAATCCCAGTGTTTTCTGCCAGACCAGGTGAAATCAAGATTTTCAGCTCCCTGGTCCTTACAAGATCATCAAACAGCATTCAGCAGCTCAGTTACTGCTGAATATTTGGCTTTAAGAGCTTCATTCTGGCCATAGCCCTGATAACAACCATGAATCCACATTTCAAATGGCACTTGGAAGCACCAGACAACAAGAATATGAAAGGAGTATATTCAGATCAGGCTGTGTATGTGCTCTTTAAACCATTTTTAATGTTCCTCAGGACTCAGACTTGGAGGCCTGTGTAGAAAAGTGGTGGGTTTTGCTGGTCAGCTCACATGTGAGCCTGTTCAGGGCTTTGTCAGTGCCATGCCAGCTCACCAAACTGAGGTATTTTCAAGGTGACTATCAGAATGATCACTTCCCATAGCAACCTGGAATGTATGCTATTTTGACTGGGAAAGTCCATCCCTAGCTCTATTTTGTCCCCCACTTGCACCAGGTACACATCTGGGATGTGTGATGTTCATCTGGATGCCAAGTTAATCTGTATCACAGAAAGCGGGAAGCAATGGTGGTGACCTCAGCCACGGCTGAGCGCTGAGAAGTCACATGAACATTTATAAAAGGAGATGTAGGACACTACCCCATCTCTTTGGTATCTCCCTACTCCCTTCACTCAGGTATAAACCTCCTGCAGCTGATGCCAACCCCAGTAGCTCAATGATCCACCAGTGCATGACCCCTCGCTCCTCTCTCCTTTGGTCAACAGAGAAAAAATTACTTAATGTTTTCATTACCATGTCTTCTGCACATCCCCTCCTAACAAACTACCAACTCCCAACACTAAAAGAGGATCTATTCAGATTGGATAGAAGGCTTTGTGAGGTGGTGAAACACTGGCAAAAGTTGCCTAGCGAGGTGGTACACGACATACCCTTGGAAACATTCACAATTAGCTTGGACAGGTCTCTGAGGAGGTTCATTTAATTGAAGATGTCCCTGCTCATTGCAAGGGGGTTGGACTACATGATCTTTAAAGGTCCCTTCCAACCCAAGCCATTCTAGAATTCTATGAATACCATGGTCATGGTCATGAGGAGCTGCAGCAGT
Organism: Molothrus ater; assembly: GCF_012460135.2. Classification (NCBI taxonomy): domain Eukaryota; kingdom Metazoa; phylum Chordata; class Aves; order Passeriformes; family Icteridae; genus Molothrus; species Molothrus ater. The sequence continues at coordinate 50,199,409 of NC_050482.2, forward strand.
CTGCTTTGGGATGAGGCACATGCATAGTGACAGCTTTACAGTGACATCTCTAACACTGACTATCTACTTTTCCTTTATTTTTTACAAGTTATCCTACAAAATAATTGTATTCGTTGGCAACTTTCTCAACCTGAATTTCCAGGGGTTACAGTGACTAGTGGTCCTACAGAGTCCTGCATCTTTTAAGGGGGTTAAAACACCCATTTGGCCAAACTGTGCCAAGAACCATCTTTCTATTGGGTTTTTCTACCAGCAAGTAGACAGTGCTGTACCTGTCAATCTTGCTGAAGCAACAGTTTTCCTCAGAAACAAATCTACCTACGCTGCAGTTTCAGGCTCTTCCTAAGAAAGGTTTTTCTGAAGTGCAGTGTAAGGCTGAATAATTTCAGATGGGAAGCATAACTGTCTACTGAGAAAAACGGGAACATACACTCCATTTTAAGCCCATTACAGAAAGAATTAGAAAGTCACGCGGATGCAAAGCTAATATCATCCTCTAGATAGTAACTGCTGCATCTAGTCCTCTCAGCAATGTGCAAAAATAGAAGTAAGCAGAAATCCACCAAGACAAAAGCCAAGATTTTTTTCTAATGTCAATCAGGTGCCCAGACGTGGCTCCTGAGCTGTGAACATCCCACTGGCCTGACTGCCCCAGTGACCCCTCCTCGCCTCCATTCTCCCAGACACCTGCAGTTTTCTTTGAAGCAGGGACGTGGCAGGCATTTCCCAGAGACATGTCAGGACGCAGAAGGAAAAGCAGAGGGATGGATTCTATCTGTCAACTCACGATGAAATACAGTGACAGCCCCCCAAGTCCCAAAAGAAAGCTCAATTTTTTCTAGTTAAAAAAAGCATTTGGCTCCTTCCCTAGACCAGCTGCTTCCTACATAAGTAAGAGGCATGCACAGTGTACAGAAAAGAATATTTGACATTCCTAATCAATTAGATAAGGGGAAAAAACAGTCCATTTTCCTGTTCAAAATAAAATTATCGTGGTTACTTCAGATTTCAAGGGCATTTATCTTTCAGCTTCAGACAGAGGGGCACTGAGTAGACTGCAGGTTACTGACCCAGGGCTAGAGAATGACTAAGCTGCCAGCTGGAATGGAGGAGCCCAGGCTCAGCTCTAGTGGAGCACTGGGATGGGAACAGCTGTGTCAGCTGTCAGCCAAGTCAGGTGTGCCCTAACAGAGCCAGGACTACACCAGGCCAGGAAAAACTGGGAACATGGGAGGAGGGAGTTAAAACACCTCAAACCAAATTGTTCAAGGGAAGCACTCCCAGATCTTGCCCACACACTCCCTGGCTTTGAAAACTTGTGTAAACATTTAACCGGGGAAATGCCAAGGAAATCAAGGTAAGGAAGAAGGTGGCTGGAAGGGTTGTAAGAGAACATAGGCACTTTCCTAATTTGAGTTCAGCTCTGGATGTTTCAGGGGAAAAGGCACAACCTGAGATGTGTTGTGTATCTTTTACTCAAAAGCACAGGAGGCTCCAGGCCCTGGGGCAGGTGCCAGGCACCACTGCCAGCCCTGCAGCAGAGGCAAAAGGAGCAGGTACAGTGGCACGATGCCCTCTCCTTGAAGATCGTGTGTCTCTGGATCGTCTTTGAGGCCTCTCCACAGCCCAGTGGAGAATGCATGAGGTCTTTGAGAGGACTGACTGTGCTGTCTCCCGGTTCAGAGGAAAACAGCAGCCCCATTGCACTGCCTTAGTGCAAGCAGGGTGAGCAGGGTGGGCTGCAGGTCCCTGGTAGGGGATTTACCCAAGCAATTACAGGCTCCCCCTGCAATTCTTGGAGACTTCAATCCCAGACAGCTATATCAGAAGTCTTGGTGGCTGCTGCTTTGCGCTTGCAATACCAAGCCTGTGTTCTTCCACTACTTGTCAGGACAGCATGTTTTCCCAGGAAAAATACACGCCAATAGGGCAGCGAAGTATCAGAGCCTACAAACCCCTGTCCAGACCCAGCAGAGCCCTCTGGAGACCGCTCTCACACGTGGAATCTTGGGCCTGTAGTGCCACCTAATGAACAGGCGCCGCGCAGAGCCCGCATGGATGCTGCTGTGTGCAGGGAAACCAGGCAAAGGCACTTGGTAGGGCTTGAATGCCTTTCATCCATTACTCTCGAATGCCTTTCATGCCTCCCAGTGCTTCAAAAACTACATATTTGATCCTCACAACCCTGCTGTCAGGCAGCAGATAATAATAACCCTGTTCTGTGAACAAGTTGAGGAGCAGCTTTTTGCTGAGCCCAAATACACAAACCCAAACACTCAAAACAAGCTGAGAGTAGTTGAGTGACAAATGAGAGTTAACTCCTTGTTCCATGTCATTTTTGGAAATAGTGTTTCCAAGGGACAGGGCAAAGCAGTGACGTGGTGCATTGTGCAATTTGCACCCTTGTCCTGGGACTCACTGGCTTGTTCATCATGCACCAATAGGACCCACCTGGATGGTGAGCCATGAACTCCCATCTTTCAGGAGGTAGAAGCTTGGTTCTTTTTGGTTTGTGAGGATGGTGGTCAGGCATGAGGTGCTAAAGGACATTCCCTCAGGAAGAAACCAGCTGCTGGTTGGCTTTTCCATAGGACATTGTCAAGGAGAACAAATATTCCACACAAAGTGTAAGCTTCAGCTGGTCACAGCAACTGCCTTCTCAGATCCAGAGAGCAAAACACTGAGGTGCTTCCCAGGTTTGTGTTCTGGTTTCTGACTACTGCTGAAACAAGGAGGCATCCCAGGGGACAAACCACCACCCAGGACAGGGAGCTGCCTTGAGGCAGCAGGCAGGCAGTGTGGGGAGTTCAGTCTCTCCCTGGAGCTTAGGAGTTAGGGCTCTGCATCCTTCCTTCTCCCTTTACCTTTTCTGCCATGATGTCAGGTCAGGCCCCCACCAGAGCAGAGGTCTCTGTAAAGGTTCTGTCACAGAGTGTGAATGGCAGCCGTGTGGTCAGAGCCCTTGCCCAGAAATGGAGGCTCTGAGATGAGCGCTCTCCTCAGCCTGCAGGGACTGTAACAGACTCTTTCCAGCAGACCAGTCTGCTGTACCCCACACACCATGGCATGGCAGGGCATGGTTTAATGTGGTAGGTCTGTAGCACAGGTGGAGAGCAGCTCCCAGGTTCAGCATCCCAAGGGCATAACCCAGACATGTCCTGGTGTTAAGGCTGGGAGCCTGATTCTGGCACCAAAGCAGCAGACCTGGCCACAAACACCAATCATGTTGTGACAGCACAGACGCTGAACCCTCAGCTAAGTGTGAAACAGGCCCTAGCCCCATAGCTGGTTTGGAAATCTTTCAAATTTTTCAAAGTGCTTCAGGGGTAAAGAAAGTGAGTACTGCCACTCTGGCCAGAAGGAACAGGGGACAGAACACGGTCTCACATGCAAATAGTCCTCCGTGAAAAGAAACATTTTTAGGGCTGGATGCTCTACAAACAGGCGGTGCCAGGAGAAGATCATACGTGAGAGTGGGAGTCTTTGGAAGTTTTAAGCAATGAACAGCTGAAGAAGTTTCCACAGAGCATGTGGGAGCCAAGGCTTTTCAAAGACATATCATATGTCCACAGATGGGCAGGCTTTCACTAAAACAACAAAACTCAAATTAATTGAAACAACAAAACTCAATTTCATTGAAACCACAAAAATATTTTTAAAGAAAACAAACCACAAAAGCACTTATTTTCTCTTGCCCACCCACACTTCTAGTCTAGGCTTCAGAGTAATGAAAATCCTACTACAACTTCCTGTAGAGGAATTTATCTGAAGTGTGTGTTTTGTGTACCAAACCAGCAAGGTTCACTCTTGCTGTGACAGTCGAAGTGGCCTGGAGAGGAGGAAGACTGATCTCTAGCTAAGTGTTTATCTTGGAAAGCAGAAATCAGTGTTTCAGCACCTTCCCTAGGACATGTTTAGGAATTTTGCATGAGTCAGGCACTGGATGACATGTACACACAGCCAGGAGTTGTGGTCGGCACACGAATCTCATCTTGCCCAGGAAAAGCACCATGCCATAGCTGCTTCATGGCCCAGTGAACTCTGAATTTGTCTTGCACTGAGCAAGTGATTCAGTAGGTGAACATGTATTGCCCTTGCTCTTGAAAAAGAGAATAACCTGGTGTTCAGGGGCAGTCTCCCAGAAGGTGGGATTTTATGGCTCTGAAGGGGAGGGGACAGGAGGGACAGGACCTTGATCACCAACACTACTGGGTTTGTGCAACAGTTGCTGAGCTATTATTTAAAAGGTAGGAAAACCACAAACCCTTTTCCAGTGGCATTTGCAAATGTAGCTGCTATTTTTTGCACTGATCCTGCTCTGGGAAGTAGATGAACTCTTCAAGGAAGTCTGGGAGGAAACACCTACCTGCTGGTTCCCAGCCACACCTGGCAGTGAGACAAGGTGCAGAGGAAAACAGCTGCCCTCCAGGTTGATCTAAGACTGAAGGACAAGTGCCAGCTGTGTTGGATTGAGAGGAACACAGTCTGGGATTCTGGCTTACCATCCCACTAAAATGGTCCTCTAAGGGCCTTAGATGTGCATCCAAGGCATGGCCACATTTCAAGAGAAGTGCTGGGTGCTCACATCTAAAGAGGATGGAAGGCTGCAGTTAACAGCTGTGTATGCTGTGTAAGGAGTGCAGAAACCCCACGCTGGGCAAAAAGTGGTTACGGATGGGAAGAAAATTACACGGAAACCATGACAGACCTCAGCCATAGCTCTCAGGGGGTCCTCTGCTTGGGCCAGATGATCTTTCCTCTACCCTCTAGGACCTTCTCCTTTGGCAAGGTTGGAGGATTTCCACGTTTTTTTCCCTTGTGTCTGCTGTGTAACACCTGGAGGTAGAGCACTGCTTTGGGCTGGGGCTCACTGGCCATCCAGTGTGGGGCAGTCCTGGTGCTGGGAGCAGATCAGAGCCAGGTGAGGAACACACGGCAGCACAGATTTGAACACACAGCAGCACAGATTTAAACACACTGTTCGCTGACTGCTGGTGCCAAGGGCTCCGGGTAAGCCGAGGAGCTGCCAACTGGCAGCAGGGGGCGGCTGCATTCCTTCCTTCCTTCTGCGTTTTAAGAAACTAACATTAAAAATGCTAATTGATGTGAGCATACCGACAGGGTAGAGTTCTGGTGCCCTTGGGCTTGACTGCCCTGATACCCGGTGCATCCTGCGTGTGCCTTCCGTGCTTCCATGGGGCGGACGGGGCTGCTCCCCGGGGCCAGGGCAGCACCGACCGTGCCTATTCACTGCTCTGTACTCCGGCGATGTGCTCGCAGGCTGCCTGCCCAACCCGCAGTGTGCAAACCAACCGGACCTGTGCTCGCAGGGCAGCAGGCCGAGAGCCATCTGCTGCTAATCAGACGCGCAGCCCCGCAGTGAGAGAGGCCGGCTCACCCCCCGGCCCGGCGGTGCCTTGCACCCGGCACCGCCAGCCCCTCCTCAGGGCTGCCAGCTCCGGGACATCACGGGGGCTGCCAGGGCTGCCTTCTGCTGCAAGGTCGCCTCTTGAAGCTTCACCAAGCAGCGTTTCTTCGAGATGTGCTGGGTGGTTTTGAAGCTATGCTGATCTTTGCTGCAGTCTTCTGGGGGACAAAAAAAAAAAAAAATCTTTGGCAGGATTAGGCTTTGTAGAATATAAATGACCATTAATAAATTTTTAGTGTTAATGTAAGTGCTTGTATCAACTGAAAGCTGAATAGCTTAATCAGGCTAGCAGCAATTAAAATGGTAATTTTTTTCTGTACTAGATTCTGCTTGCAATTTTTACTCAAGTAAAACTCTTTGAAGTTAATTGGAATTTTGATTAAAGCCTCCTGGATCTGGGGCTCTGAATTTGTACTAAGGAAGGTTCAATATTTGCTTTGGTTTTCTGCACATGAAGTTCACTGCTATATATTAGCACGACTGTACAATTAGTGGTAACAAGAACAACTCCAATAAAGATTTCTGTAATCTAGTTCTTGATATACTTCAGAAAAGGTCTTTTATCACAGAATGGCTTTTAAAGTACTGCTAAAACAGGCTGTAAGATCTGAAAACCTTGATTGATTAAATTGTTTGTCTTAATTATTTCTAGCCTAAACGAATGGCTTAGCAAAATTCACTTAATTTGGTAATTCAGAACTTGGATGGGGTGGGAGGATGGGAAATTGCCTTCAGCACTCGGATTTTGGCTGCCAAAGCAAAGAGAAAGAAAAAAAAAACCCTACTGAAATGACATTACAACCATTAGTAGAAGGTAAAGTAACTGTGGTGGAACAGCTTTTAAAGGTAATGTTTTGTCCAAAATGTTGCAAAGTAAACGCCAAGCAATCACAACCCCCTGAGCAGACTGCAGTGAGGCACTCTAGCATTTTGTGACAAGTACTTTAGGGCAAAGGAGGGCTTTTCTGAAAGCAGTGACATAACTGGTGCAATTATTGCTTAAACTTCACTTGGGTCAGTAGCTGGTGTGGGAAAAGCAGAAAGAAAGAAGGGAATAATCACATGGAGATTACACTGATAATACCAAGCATATGGATTCTTACTATCTATCTCTGTTTGTAAGAAGAATATTAGAGCTTTGATCAAAATGCAGGTCAATTTGTTTATGAGAACCCCTTTGGTATCCATTAGCAAAGTTAATATATCTATATGTATTATTTGCCTTAAGGAGACATATATTAAATAACAGGTTGTAAACATCCTGGACTAAGAAGTACAAAAGCTTATCAAGAATTGGAATAATAATAACTGAAAGTTTGTTGTGACTAGGGGGTTTCTTTCTTTTATTTTATTTTATCCTAATGTGGTCATTGGAGCACATTTTCTTCCTTTTTCCAGTCTGACACCTCAGCAAGTGGATTCCAATGTGAGGGAAAGGAATACAAGCAGATCCTTGCAATTCAGAGAAATGTTCTGTTCTTTTGGTATCTACTTTTTCTGCAAGTCTTAATTTTGAGAAACAAAGAAAATTTTACCTTAAATATTTTCCCTATTCTGTCTAAAACACAGACACAGAATACGAGAAAGGAAGAATTAAAAAGCAGATCAAAGCTTTTATTATTAACCACTATTTTGTAATATAGTGTAAGCATTTTGAATATGCAACAGCTATGCTATTAAATACCAAAACCCCGTTACAAACTGCTAGTTCTGCCTAATGATTATCCAAAGGGTCACTATCCCCTGACAGTGGACTTTGAGTTCTTAGACGGCTTCAGCAAGGGTAAACACTCTGCCAGTTACCCAATCCATACCTGTGGACACAGTATGTAGTGTGCAAATGAGCACATGCAGAATAAACGACTCAGATTAACACATTCACACTGTGTATTTGCCATTTCTACAGTAAGGTTTGTCCTGTCTCAGACTTTGAGTGCAAACAGCAGCCAGTGACATTCAGTCACAGCAGAGGAGCAACTGAGCACACTTGTGGGAGAGTAGGTAGTCGCATATGTAGAAATAAGTCCCTGCTCTGATGTAAAAAGTTTCCTAGGAGACTTCAAAGAAAAACCCCCCAGTCTGTTGTTTGAAGCACTGGTGGGGAAGCAAAAGCACGTTTCTGCAGACTGGTGTGCGAGGGAGCCTGGATACCTGAATGCCTGCTCATGATGTCCCTGTTTTCTCATGCCTCACCCAAGAAAGCCTTAGCTGCCTTGAAGAGGTGGCCTGAGGTCCTGCTTGCTCCACGATGACTGATAGCTACACATGTGCTACGTTCACAGAGCCCCTTTGCGCTGGCAGAGGCACAGAGGCACCCCCAGGACCCAGGACATCTCATCGGCTGGGTGGGTGCAGCTGGATCGACGCTGAAACCAGGATTATCAACTGGATCAATGCTGAAACCAGGACTGACACCCCATCAGCTGGATTGACACTGGGACCAGGACTGGTGATCCCTTTTTCTCTCTTTTATCCCGTTTTTATATTTCTCACTTTCTTTCTTTCTCCCCTGCCCTGCATCCCTCCATGCCCCTTAATACATCTTTTCTCTCTTCTTTCTCATCTTACCCTTTTTCTAAAACACGCTGCCATGTGCTTGTATAGTGGTCAGGGACTAACATAGCAACTACCACGCTAAGTGTTTAATTTACTAGTAAAACTTTCTGATCGTTTGCGGGCCCTCAGACTTTCGTCGCCGCTTTCCACCGCGAGCACTGACGAATCCCGGCTGCTTCCTTCCCCCTGAAGCTGGGCCGCGGCGGGCACCTGCACTGAGGCAGCTGGCGCTGAGGCACCTGCGGCGGCGCAGGCACTCCGGGTTCCTGCCGCAGCGCCGCTCCCGCCTCCTGGCTCTACCGCTCGCCACTTCCCGAGCCGCCGCCGACGGCACGCGACTGCCGGGGGCCGCGTTCCTGCGGAAAACGCCCGCAAACGCCGCGGCTCGGCGGCGGCGGGCAGCGCTCCCTCACGGCGCTGCCCCCGGCGGGAGGCGGGCCGGAGGCGGTGCGGCCGGGGCGGGAACCGCCTGAAGCGCCGCTCCCGCCTCCTTCGCTCCCTCCCTCCGCTCCTCACCCCCCGCTCCCGCCCCCTCGCGCGCGCGCCGGGGAAAACGTTGCGCAGGTTCTAAAGCGGCGGCGGGGGCGCGGCCGCGCGCGAGGGGGCGTGTGAGGGGGAGCGGCGGGGAACGGCGGGGAACGGCCGCCACCGGCACAGCCTCGGCCCGCCCGCCCGCTCGCCCGCCCGCCCGCCCGCCGCATGGAGCTGTCGGCCATCGGCGAGCAGGTGTTCGCCGTGGAGAGCATCCGCAAGAAGCGCGTGCGGAAGGTGGGCAGCGGCGGAGCGGGGCGGGGCGGGGCGGGGGGAGCGCACCGGGACACCTCCGGCCCCTCCCGCCGCGCACCGGGAGCGGGGAGGCGTGGTGGGCGCGCGCGCGGCCGCCCGGTCCCCGGTCCCCGTCCCCTCACACCCGCGGGCGTCACCGGCACCTGCCCGAGGCTGGCGGGCGGGGGACACACGTGTTGCCCGTGAGGTGGTGCGGGGCGGAGGGGCGGCTGCCGCCGCTGCTGGGGTTCAGCCTCTCTGCAGGATGAGTGCTGGTGACACCGAACGGGAGAGCCCAAACCGGAGAGGGTTTGGGAAAGCTCCCGTGACTCAGTTTCCCCAGCCGTGGAGCGCTCCCGTCCCCGCCGAGTTGCAAGGATTAACCTGTAAGCATGCAGTGTGTAGAGATCCTCCGGTGGAAAGTTCCTTATAGGGCAGTGTTTTCCAAGCTTGGGAAGCTGATGAGCCCCCCAAGGGGAAAATGAAACTGGTTCTCTGCCTCAAGTGCCCGAGTGCTTCCCTTGCTCTGCTCTCCTGTAAAGGTGTCTGTGGCTGCAGCAGCGGCTCTTGGAGAGTGGTCGTCCTGCATGTACAAAGGCCTTTGCCATGCTTTGGGCAGTGCTTAACAAACCCCTCAGTATAACATTAAATATTTTGATTGCTTGCAGAGTCCTTGAATGCAGCTTCCAACCACAGCACTTTTTTTTTTTAATCTTGTACTTAGAGTGAAAAAAAAAAGATAGCTCTGAACTTCAGCTGTGAGCTGCTGGTTGCTTGGGTCAAAAGGATGAGTGCCTGTGATGGATGGAACAGTGTTTGAGTAGAATGTGTAGCAAATGGAAAAGAACATGCCAGAGACGCTTCATAGGTTCTGATATACTGTATTTCTTCTCTCTGCTTAAAAAAACAATTCATCTGACATTTGCTCCTGGCACACATCTCCTTCCTGCATTTATGTGTGCTGACTTCTTGTAGGTTTGCCTGTGAATGTGTGGATGGCTCGGTCTTGCTCTCTGGTTGGCTTTTAGTGTTCTGCCTGCAAGCCTTCTGCAAAGCTATGTTCCAAGCTGATGGTAGTACAAGCATGCTTAAAAAATTGAGCTGTGTGCCCAATTTTGGAGAAAAATGTATAGCAAGTGTAGTTGAATGGGAAAGTGGCTATGTTTTGAAAATAAAGTGATGGGAAACAAGCTTTTTGGTTGCAGAGTTCAGTGTGTTGATTGGTTGCATCTCGTGCTGTAGCCCATATTTGGTTCCATAGTTCACCTGTTTTCTTCTGCCTTTTTTCACCCTCAGGGTAAAGTAGAATACCTGGTGAAGTGGAAAGGATGGCCCCCAAAGTAAGTTGTGTTTACTTGTCTGGTTTTTTTTTTAATAGTCCATAATAGCTTGCACTGTGTCTCTGCAATTGAGCATTTCATTCATAATGGGTAATGGTTTGTCCCTCATTTCAACAACAATAAACAAAATCAAAGAGCCACAAACCAAACCCAACTCTGTTTGTGAATTGGCAGCTAAGGAATACAAACTGCGCGCCAGTCTATTCTGACTGGGTTTTGCCACCACTGAAATATTTCATTGAGATGCTTTCTAGATACAAATGTTTTTAAATTCCTTATGAGTTTAACAAAGAACCCAGATTCTTCTGAACTTGGAATAGCTCCTGCTTTTCTGAGTCAGCACCAAGAGGACCCCACTTTATTTTTAGAGCTGTCTGCAGTCTTTTAAAATAGAAAACGTGTTGATGGTCTTGTCTTCCTCTTCTACTGCTTCCCCTCTGCAATTCACCAACGGAAAGGGGCAATGTTTCAGATTTATTGATTGTAGCCAAATGCAGGTGATCTTTGTCCCTTGAAAATTCCCGCCATGCCTTCATTTCCTTGTCTGAAACCTCCTGTTACTTTGAGTGCCTTTTCTGCTTTTGTTTTGGTTGCTCCATTGCAAAAATGAAGAAAAGTTAGGGTTTTTTTCAGCATTGCTGTGCACTGTTTACAGACACTTCTCTCATTAAAATGCAGCTGCTCCTGAAGAAGAGCGATTTCTCTGTGCTTAAGCAGTCTGTGAAATGCTTTGAGATTAAAAGGATTAGGCAACTGGAGAATATTACTATGTCAGCTAGCAGTCTAGTGGAACAGCCTCCTGGCCAACCCATATGGGGCCGTGTCTCTGCTTTTCTGTTTGCGCCTGTGTGTGTACACAGGCGATGTGTGTGGGTACAGCAGTGTTACACATGCAGTTGCTCCGTGTGTTGCTAAGCAAAGGGAGCCGCTTGTTACGGGTTCGTCCTTGCAGCTGCAAAGTGGGGCCTGCCAGGGTGGTTCTGTCAGGCTGTACCTGGTGTCCAAGAAGCTGGAATGTGTTCTTGGGTGCCTGTCATATCTAATCCTTGTGAATACCGGCCATCTGTGAAGATAAGCAGCTTCCCCTCTCTGGTGGTGGTGGGAGAGGGTGACTTTATTCTTGGGAGTTCTGCTGTCAGAGTGTAACCTTGTGCATTTGTTGAGCACCAGCTGCCCTGTAGCGTGGGTCACTTGCTGGACTGCTTCAGCCTCAAATAGCTGAGTCTTACTTAATCACTGATAGAGGGTGGGTAATGTATTTGGAGTCTGCAAGACCTCATCCCCTCTTGGCCAGAATACTGATGTTTATCCCATTCTCCTTTCAACAAATGCATTGAAGTCCTTCTCTTGTAAATCTCCTTGCCAAGAAGGTGGGCTGAGGCATGGCGTAATGTTTCTTGGACAGAGCAGGCCTTATTCTTAACTGCTGCCTGTCCTTGTCCTGTGCCTTGGAATATTGGGAGAGACAGAACACTTTTGGGAATTTAAAGCACAGTTCCCCTGGGTGCAAGGTGATGTCGGAGTTCTCTTGTTTTGATGTATGGCATGTCCATGCATCTTCCTTCTTCCCCCAAACTCCAAATCTGAAGACTGTTGTTTATTTTTTTTCCTTCCTCCTGCCTGCCTCCACTTTAACTGTGGCCTCAGTGGTTTGAATTACTTAAACTCAAGATGCTCAGAGCATTGGAGTCACTTTCATCCCACTAGCAGTCTCTGTTCCTTGTTTCTAAACATACAAATGCCCGTGATGGCATGCAGCACCACAAGCTGTTTGTATCTTTGTGTCTGTTTCCTCATTCCACATCATTCCCTTCCTTAATTACCAGCCTTGTTGCATTGCTTTTTGTAATCTCTGTACCTATTATCCCATCATTACCACTGGAAGTATCATGAAAGGGAATAAGGATAGGTCAGTAGTTTACTGCTTTCACATGCAATTCACATTTCACTTTTTTTCCCCCTCTTCTTAATAAAAAATTCTTATTCATGGCCTACACCTCAGATTTATGGATTGCACTGCAGGAGTCAGGGAATGGAGGAGTGACAATCTGATTCTATCTACAAGCTTGTTTACAACTTGAGTTGGAGTTAAAAGGAGGGGGAAGAGGAGGAGTAGAAGGAGGGGGAAGGAAGATCATATGATCTGTGTTTTCCAGAGTGCCTGCTCTCTGCGGTTTGCTGCAGCCCGGGCTGTGTGTATCCATATATAAAGCTCCGTGTGCGCGCGCGCGTGGCAAACTCAACCATGTTTTTTATATGCAGTGTTTTGCCACTGCAGCGAAGCCAGAATCTGAGCTGCAGAGAAGAGGGCAACACCCACCAGGGTGTTTTTTTTAAGCAAGTCCCTTTTCTTCTCCTGCCTATGAAAAGCAATGCAATGACTTTTTTCCCCCTCGTGGTGTTATTTTTCTTAAATTTGTAGGATGAGTGCCAGAATTCCTGCAGCTGGGAGGAAACCTTCCTCTTTTCAAACAGTATCTTGGCTTTGACAGCTCACAGTCAGGTTGCTGCGGGAGGCATGAGCAAAGGAGGGAGGGAGAGAGGGAGGGATCAGCTCCTTATGAAGACATGGCTGTTCTTAACTCTCTGATGTACTCTGCACCTTGGGATATCTGAATGTCATATTTTTATTTCTCCCTTTTGTAAAAAAATTTATTTTCATTTCCAGACCCATCCTCCAGTATTGTTCCTGTATTACAGTATTTTTTTTCTCTCTAATGGAGAGATAAAAGGGAAAAGCATTCCCAAACCACCTCCCTTGTGTACCCTGTGTACCCCATGTCCTCACATGCAGTCTGTGCTTCATCCAGAAATGTAAACATCCTAAAATGCTTTCTTGCTGTTTAAAAGCACTGATACAAATGCACCCTTTTGCACCTGCATGTGACTCCTCTCTGGTCCTCCTCCTGGGTGCCTGGGATGAGCTCTGCCTCCAGGCCTGGATCTCACATTTCAGGAAAAGTTGGGGTTCTGAGACATTTGAGGATTCAGATTTGCTTTCTTGCCTTAGAGTTTCTATGGTAGAGACACAACACCCATCTTTTCTGGGCAAGCATGACCTCTAAGAAGTAAACATGCCCCAAGGACCAATTCATGATTCTTTCAGCTTCCACAGTGGGAGAATTTTGCCTTCTTCTCCCTAGTGTTAAATGCATCTGTGCTCTTTGGGAACTAGTTTTGGAGTTGCCTGCTAGGTGGGTTCAGTCCTTTCCTGAGCATCTGATTCCTGTCGCAGCTGTCTGGCTGTGGAGGAGGGATCTGGGGCAGTGAGTGACGCTGTTCCCAGGCTACTTGGGGAGCGTGAAGCCTGTTCGGGGCAGTGTCGGTGCCCTGCCAGCAGTGCGGTTGGGGTACTTTGTATCCATGAGTTCCGCTCGATAGGAACAGCCTGTAGGGGGAGCCGAGCAGGAGCAGGAGCCGTTGGCAAGTGGCCATCAGCTTGCCCCAGGGCCCAGCTCCCAACATGTTTGGTTGAACGGCATCAGTGGAAAAAATTAAATTCTTAAATGAATCCTTTCAGGTTCAGTGATTAGAAGTAATTAATAATGCAGGTGAGAAAGCGTACTTACTCTTCAAGCACTCTAAATTAAGAGAGACCTATTTTTCAGAAAGATGCATCAGAACGTGCCTCATTGTTCCGTGGGGTTTTTTGAGATTTGAGGGAGTGCTGCAGATGAGACCTGTTTAGGCACGGACTTAAAAACAGTTTGTGAGTGTCTGCACAGGCTTTGCAGACAGTGTGGAGGGGGCCCTGGGGAGGAAAGTCTTCCCCGTTTTCGTACAAAGAGCCACTTGATGCTTGGCCCTGCCTGTTGTGGGAAGGGGAGGTGGTGTCTGTGGGAAGCTGGGGAGGGAATGGCTGGGATTCCTCAGAGCTCTCGCAATGTTGTGGCAGGCCCCACCGACCCTTGTGAAGACAGTATCCAGGGCTGCAGCACACTGGTAGCAGGCCTGCAGAGAGAATGTTTCATTAAAATGTTGTTTACTTTTTATTCCTTATGTTTTTCTTCAGATACAGCACATGGGAGCCAGAGGACCATATCTTGGATCCTCGCCTGGTAGTGGCTTATGAAGAAAAGTAAGGACACATGTTCTTTCTCTCCCTGGACACAGGAAAAGAAATAGTGTCTTTATTTCATTGTATATATAAAGTGCCTCTGTTATCCCTACTTCAGTCAAAGATGAGATGTATAGCAATGAATCTGCTTGATTTTTGTACCCTGGTGTTGATTGAGATGGAGAAGACAGGGTTAAAGCAGCTTTGATTGGCACTCTTCAGGAAATGAGGCCAAGAACGGGCAGCACTGAGCCATAGAACAATCAGACTCAGGTTTTGATTGGGTCCAGAGCTGGACTGGAGTTATGTGAGGTGGGAAGTTTCTCTAACCCATCCTTGATTAGCTGTGTCAGAGAAATTCCCCTATTGCAAGGTTTTCACTTCTAACAGGAAGCAATTCTGGAATGTTTTCCAAGCTCACACTGGTCACCATTGGATTTTATTGAAGGAAATTGAGGGAGCTATGCTGCAAAAGATTGAAGTCCCAACTAGGTTTTATGCTGTTGTATTTAGTACTCAGTTTGATTTGTATTCCTCTTTCACAGGGAAGAGAGAGACCGTGCATCAGGGTACAGGAAAAGAGGCCCCAAACCAAAGCGCCTCCTACTGCAGGTAGCTTCTTGCTCTTCTGTGTATTTCTAACTCCTTAGCTGCTCTGCTGCTCCTCTGCTCTCAGTGAGGTGGAAACTGTTTGATGTTGCATGGACAAAACTGGAGGTAACAAGTTAACATCATAACATGAAATCAGTGTTTAGGCAGATAGTTTTAACTTGTTAGCTGAAGAGATCTCTAATTTGTCTTTAAAAAAGCAAAACAAAATAAAACAACAGCTCTTTCTCTCTGAACTAGGATTTTATAAAGTGTGAGCCTGGGTACTTGCAGGTTACCTGGTTTGTGTGCTCTTTTAATTTCATGTTGAGCTTGGATTTTCCTTCAAGTCAAAGATATCCTATAGCTGGAAGCGGAGTTTCAGCATGCTTTTACTGTTGCCAAGCAAAGCAGCCAATCCTAGGAAGCAGATATTAGGAAGAGCTTAGAAGGCAGTTGAAGAGGGGAGAGAAATGGTCTTGTAGAAGCAGCACACTTTATCCTAGCTCATCTAGAGGTTCAGAGACCAAACAAAGAATATTTTCCTGGTTCCCAGTGGGGAGCCCTCACTGCATGATCAGATGTCTGCTCTGACCCTTGCTGCGTTGGTGTCTTGGCAGCGGCTGTATGGCATGGACTTGAGGAGTGCTCACAAGGGAAAGGAGAAGCTCTGCTTCTCTCTTGCACGGAGGTTTGGAGGAGGAGACAGTAGCCTGCCAGGGGCCAAGACAGGGCAGGCAGAGTTCCCCGAGAAGACTGGGGGTGCAGTCCTGCCATTCTCTCTCCGGAAGCAACGCAAAAACCAGAAGTACCTGCGGCTGTCAAGGAAGAAGTTCCCGCGCATGGCGAGCCTGGAGAACCGAAACTGCAGGCACGAGTTCTTCCTGAATGATGCAGTGGGCCTAGAGGCCAGGCAGAGCCCTGAGGACTGGGAGGCCACACAGCACACCAGCAAAGAAGGTAAGGCTAGTCACCCTTTGGTGAAGTTCTGAGGCATGTGAAGGATGTTCTGCATACTTCCACCTTGGTTAGATCCTCCTGGGATTGTGGTTTAGGTCAGGCCCGTATTATGTCCCTCTTGTTTGCAGGTTTCTTTCTCGTTTGAGGAGCACAGATTAATTTTTTTTGGTCCTGTTGGCTCTATGTAGACTTACATCCCAGATACCCCTCTCAGTGTTAGAAAATGTGCAGAAGATACTACAAGTTTTCCTCCTCTTAAAATTTCCTCCCAGCAGAGGTGACACACAAGTGTGACAGATGGACTCTGCCTCTGTCCACATTATCCACATGTGCTCCGCCTGCTGCTTGGCTCAAAGGACTTTGGCTGGCCGTGGACAAGCTTGGGCAGCGGCACTCCTCTCATAGTGCTGCTTTAAGAAGCATACATAAATGCTGCTAGGAACTCACAATATACTCCCTGCCCCCTCCTTCCCTCTCCTCTCCACACCCCTCTAAAGCCTCTTGCTATATAGCTACGTGAGAAAGGGAGAGAGAGAGATGAAATAAGGATGGTAACTCCTGCCTGATCCCACTGAGTAGGCAGTATGAGTGAAGGCATGGGAGATGTCCAAGCACATTTGGCATTTTGGGGAAGGATACCAGTATCTTGTGCAGGAGGGTTGTGGGATGTGTGTGTTGCTCTCAGTTACCAGGGAAACTCTATCCCTGCATTATTAGAGCTTCTGAAGGCGTAGCTTTCCTGAGGAGTGGAAAACTGGGGCTTGTGCTGCTTGTAGTAGCTAAGGGAATCCTGTTACTCCTTGCTAGGAGTAGCTGTTAGCCAGGCTGGATTAGGCAGGATCTTAGGGATAGGGCTGTGTTCTGGGAATCAACTCTATTCTCTCCTTTCTGAGAGAGACTGGAATGGTGCTCAGAATCCAGGGAGGCAGCAATGGGAGTAGCACAGAGGAGCCCAGTGTTACATCCTGACAGTGAGGAAATGTGTGGGGCTGTTCTCCCCAGAAGTGTGTGGCACTAAAGCACTTAGGGATCAGAAGAGTGAGTGGCACTACAGAATTGTAAAACTGTTTTTGTTCTCCCCTTGACACACAGCCTGTGTGGAATCCCAGTTACTGTTAGGGGGAATTGGACTCTTTCTGGGGGGAAAGTAGATACTCCTGGTGTTTGAGACAGAAGCCAGGAAATACACTCTAAAGGAGGTCTCGTTCTTTGCCCAGGTCAGGACAACAAGGTACATAGTGGACAGGTAGAGCAACAGGGAGTGTGTTTGTTTTCCTTCCTCTCTTTTTACATGGCAATCACTGGGAGCTGTGGGGAAATTAGTCTTTGGGTGGCAGAGGGGCTAATAATTATTCTTATAGTGAGAAAGTGCAGGGGTGCTTGGGTTTCTTTATGGAGCTGTCTGGGAGCAAAGGAGACATATGAGAAAGGAAGAGCAGCTTCTCTGTGGAGCACTACTGAGGGATTTTTGAGAGCATCACACCCAGGCTGCATTGCAGGTGCAGTACAAGGCATTTTTACTCCATTTTGTCTCCCTTTGACTCCCCTAGGAGTATCTGAAGAGTTGTGTGTTAGAGATTTTAATTTTTGCCTTTTCAGCAGGGTAGGGTGTTTAGAAGACAGTGAGTTCAAACCAGGGTGAGTGTGCTTTGCAGACACAAAACCGAATTAGGGGCTGAGGTGGGATGAGGGATATGGGGGAATTGTGGATGGCTAGATGAACTCAGTGGTTTTACAGGGTCTTTTGGCCTCTGCGTCGGCTGCTCTGGTACTACTATGTGTCTGGACACCTGAGCCTCCATTTTCCTTCAGCCTCTGAGGGTAGGGCTTGCACATGTTCCTTCTTGCTCTGTACATGCTGAGTCAGTACAGGCTGATTTCACCTACGGTTTTTCAGAAAGGAGACCCTTTTTCCATCTTTCCTTCCCTCTCCCCTTCCTCTTTTCTTCTCCCTCACCTTCTGTGTTTCACTAACATGCTCTTATGTGCCTTTCTTCCTGCAGCAGATGTGGATGCCAGTCTCCCTTGGATCCCCACTGTGCCCCCCAGCGAAGTGACAGTGACAGACATCACGGCAAACTCCATCACCGTCACTTTCAGAGAAGCACAAGTGGCTGAGGGCTTCTTTCGAGACCGGAGCGCGCAGTTCTGAATCTCTGTTTGCAGTGCTCCCCAAAACCAGTGCTTTTAGGGTGGGGCTAGGGGAGGCTTACGTTATCCCTTAAGAGAAAAAAAATTCAAAATGTCTCCTCTTAAAATGTTTACAGAGACCCTTTTTTTTTCTCCTTTTTCCTCTTTCAGATACGCAAAAAAGGGCAGTGTAGGGGGTGTGTATTTGTCATTGCTTTGTCCAGCTGAAAAACTGACAGCCCTTTCCCTGGCAAAGACTCCCCTCCTTGATGTGAAAGCAGCAAGCTGAACAATTCGTCTTTTATCCTGTTAAGTGGCGGCAGCTGCATTTGTGGGGAGAGGGCATGTGGAGGTGGAAAGAGAGCTGGATCTCTAGCCTGCCGCCTTGTTCTGCAATTGATATCCCTTGGATAAAGATACATCTCTGTACATTGCTCTTCCCACCTTCCTCCTCCCTCTCTTCCTGCAGCAGTGAGAGGCGATGGATCCTACCTGTGTAGATAACTCCAGCCTGTTAAGACTTTCTCTCCAGTGCTGTTTTCCCTGTGGCCTGCTGTCAGGACTTCAGCAGCGTATTTGCCTGTCTGTGGTAAGTCAGTCTTTGCAGTGTGGGTCCATATAGACAGCAGAGCTTTCTCCCTTTGATTGTTGATCATGCGGAAAGACTGCAATGCATCTCTGAAATCCAAACTGGCAACATAAATTCAATTTGCCCTCATTAAAAGCTCAGAAAGCCAGCATAGTTGAGACATACCATTCTCTATATGCTAAACAGGATTTGCAGGCTTGGCTCTGCTGCATGAGGAATGCGTTATGGAAAGCGGGGTCTTCTTACCCTTTGCCAAATTCAGTATTAATAACAAATCCTGCCCTGAATCTGTGGTAATAAGTTCATTGAAAACTGACTCCTCTCCCCTGGGAGGAGGGACTAATAGGACAACTGAAGCATTGCCTGGCTCTGCAGAGATATCCAAGATACTGGCACAGGCCCAGGACTCAGGAATTGGACAGAACTGAGCTAGAAATGGACCTTGATTAGCAGCAAATTCTGTTCTTGGATCCCATAGAGAGATCCAAAATAAACAACATGTGGGGAAGGCATGTATTACATCTGAGGAGGGGAAAAATTCCTAATTCTTAGCAATGAGAATTCTTGGATTGTGCTGCCTGAGTGATACTCTTCCATGACTCCAGTATCCTCACAGTATCTGTGATCCTGTACTACTTTACTGATAGGAACTTCCCCTTGGAAGGCTTAAAAATCTTTGCCAAGGAAAGAGGTCTGCATTTCAATAGACCCGCCTGATCTTGCACTCAAAAATGCCTTGTGCTGGACTGCCTGTGAGACTTTGAGGTTTTTGAAGAATTGCTGTATTTTGAGTTTGTAGATTAGCATAGCATCTGTTCTTGCACATGCATGTTCTCTTCCATTTTTAAAAGCAAATTTTATTTAAATAACTTAATTTTTTAAATATAGACCTTTTCCAACGGAAAGCAAGAAAAGTAAGGTAGTCTAAAGTGGGAACTGCGGGACAGAGTGCTGCAGGGTAACATTGGCTACTGTCATGATTACTGTCCTCAAATACTATGTTTCCTTACTCCACCCCATCTGAAGCATCTCTTATCTGCTGTATTTATTCAAAATGAAGCCAGGAGCCTTCTTAGCTCTGAGATAAAGACTCCTGTGGAAATCCTCAATGTGTTTGTTTGAGGGGCTTGGCTCCTGGCTTGCAGAATTTGGGAGCTCTAGGGTTTCTGGTCCTCCAAACATTTACTTATTATAAAGTGCTTGGACTGCCACTGTGGGTTTTTACTAGAAGCAATTTTTACCTCATTTTGGGATATGGCAGCTCGGTGTAGATTTAGGATTTCCCCTTCCATCTCAGAGCTGTTGGACCAGGTCTGTCTTTCATGCCATCAGAACAGTTTCAGGATTGCTGGGAAGATCTTGAATTTCTGGACTGACCTTTTGTCTGTCAAAGAAGTAAGATGGGAGTTTTATTATGGAGAAATCTGAGAGGGTGAGAAGTGGAAGCTGGGGGGAATTATGTGGTGGGAGGAAGAGTGAGTGGGAAAGAAGCTTGCAATAGCTAGCAAGGGCAAGCTGATGAGGTAAGCATGCAGGCGCAGGATGTTTGTTGAACGTGGGTGTCCAGAGCGAGGCTTCTGTGTCTGGAGTTGCACCCTTTTTTGCAGGATGTGGGGTCAGACGGTGTTGTTACCATCACCCACACACCCCCTCTTCCTGACACCTGCCAAATATGCTGAATACCTGCATCTCTCTTCTGTTGTGACCAGTGGACACACCACGTGGCCCAGTCCACTCTTGTGGGCTGGAGCAGGTCAGGTAGTGATGGTTGCAGAAGCGTAGTGTTTGAGCTTATTTTAAAAAAAGTCTTAAACTGCAGCTCATCCTGCTAAATCTTCATGGCATTTATAGGATCTGTTTTCTTTATTCTAATGCAGCAACTGCTGCCTTTGTCATGTCTTCATCTCAGTGTACAAATGCACCAAAAAAAGCTTCCTATTTACTAAGTTCCTGGCTTTGGCTGACATTGGAAGCAATATCAATCCTGCAGCAGGAAAGAGCTTGTCCTAATAAACTAGATTTCCATCCTCTGCTTTCCTCTCCACTCTCCACCTGACACTTCTCAACACTTTGTTTTGGCATTTTTCTTTAATAGTATTTTCTTTCTCTTGCAATGGAGTTTTCAAAGACCTGTGGTGGTCTTTCAAAGAGGATCCACCCACAGTTCCATATCTTAATCATTTTTTGGATCAGACTATCTAGTGTTCTGCTGGTGACTAATCATCTTGCTACACAAAGTGTGGAACAAAGTACCTGGCTGCCATGCTGCTTTGTGTCAACGAGGAGCTAACCATAATGGGGTTAAGACACAACAAGCTGTATGTGCGTGGGTTTGAGGGGAGGGTGTGAAGAGGAGTTTGTGGTAGGAAACTAAGCAGTTACTTTGTTGGCGTGGACTTTTTTTTTACATTCATGAATTCTTATTTATCTCAAAGAACTTTTCAAGAAGATCTTTCTCCTGATCTTTTTAAAATGTGGCTCTGTTCCACATTGTCTGCGGACATATCACTGTAAACTTCCTTGGTAGAGCTGGTCTTCAGGGACTTTAAAATTAGCTTTATTCCACCTCTGCAGGTGTAGAGAGGGTTT
Source organism: Molothrus ater (assembly GCF_012460135.2). Taxonomy (NCBI): domain Eukaryota; kingdom Metazoa; phylum Chordata; class Aves; order Passeriformes; family Icteridae; genus Molothrus; species Molothrus ater. The sequence goes on from NC_050482.2 coordinate 50,220,411, forward strand.
TACTAGTGATGGAAAGACAGGTTGTCTGGGTTTGTCTCTTCTCCCCAGTACTGTCCATCTGCCAGTTCAACCCAAAACCTGGCAGTTGAATTGGGACCTCCTGTGCTAACATATCATGAAAATCAGATGCTGTGTTTGGATCTTTGTTAAGCATTCCGTTTGATTAGAGGAGCCAGAATAGCATCCAGCTGAAGCTGAGTTTAATAATTCTATTTGAAGCACAAGCCGAGAATAGAAATGGGCTAACTCTCCCATACCTTGTTTGGCTCCATGGCTGTAAACAAGAAAAATAAACTTCAGCCAGTGGAAATTACTGAACTGTACACAAGAAACAACCTTCTCAGAGAACTGCTCTAATAGTCATTGTTAGAACTGTTTCCATGTGAAAATTTACCAGCAGTGTTGGGGGACAGAAGTGTTTATTTTATAGATCTTGCAGTGAGCTCACTGTACGTGTGATAGACCTGAGGGACTTCATGAGACTGGAAAGCCTTTTTTGTTAACACTGTGTTTAAAAAAAAATCTATGTGGAAAGAACTGCCTCTGTTCCTGGATGGTTATAAACTAGATATTATTGCTCTGATATACAAGTGATGCCTTGGAACAGCAAGTTTTAACACGTTAATAGTGGCATTAAGTAGCCTCCTGCATGCTCCTTATTGTCTTGCGTTTGCTTGGGGGCCCTTCTGCTTGTGAAGTCAGACTAAGGTGATTTTTTTTTTTCTCTTTATCTTATTTTTTTCCAAGCAAGACCAGGATATTATTGTGAGAACACTCAAAAGCAGTTCCATTTGCCAAAATAAGCCCAAATTTGTTAGTGAATTGACTCTTGTTTATGTCAGAGCTCAGACATAGAGAAGCTTATTGAGAAATGAATGGCTTTTTTTGTTATTAGTGTTGTGAAACTGTCCAGAATTGTTCTTCTGGTGTTTTGTGACTGGATGTATAAAATTGTTTGTTCACCTCACAGGGGGCCCTCGGTCCCAGTACTGTTTCATGCTGTACGCCAGCTAGTGCTGCTTGATGGTTTCACTGGAATAGAGAAGGGAGGTCTCACACAGGTCAAAATGTAGGCAGGGTAGCTCAGGCAAGTCCCTCCAAGGTAGCCACAACAGAGGCTGGGGTGTGGAAGACAGTGGGGGCTGCCAGCCACATCTATGTATTAAGCAAAGCAAAGTCTACCACCACCTCTCCACCTCTTCCTCTCCTCTCAAGCTTTGAGCTTTTGTTTTCAGAAGTAGGGAAAGTACAAAAAACTCCTTTTCTAAAGCGAATTGGTATCCACCCATCTTCTGTTCCTCCCTGGCTTACCTGCAGCCTAGGAAGAAGAGGGTGGTGGGCCTTTCTAGGAAAATAATAGGGACAAATGCTGGTCAGGGAATGGAGGGACAGAGTTGCCTTGGAACTGCTCTCACTCGGTGGTTGAGGAAGGGCCTTTGGGTCAGCTGGCAGTTGAGAGAGAAGGTTTGTTGTAAGCAAAGAACTTGTAGTGAAACTGATCCCTTGCGTCTGTGAGTGGAGTTCTGAATGGGCCTGCAGAGAGGTGAGTGCTGCATTTATGTATCAGTCTTCTGCCATTTGGGAATGCGAGGGAGATCTGTACATTGAGAACTTGCATAGGGCAATTTCTACATAAAAATGTATAGCATTGGAACACGTTGCTTTTGCCATGCCTGTTGTAAAGGTTTTCCCCAAGGGCATGATAAACTTGTTTTGAGAAAATAGCTTATGATCAACAGGCCACAATGTCCTGTGTCTGAACTTACTGTCTTCACAGAGAAAGTGTGAGCTTCTGGGTGTCAAACCATCTGGATTCCACACACAAAGGTGGTCAAGATAGGAAGGCTTATAAAAGAGCCCCAGGACAACTGGAAGGAGAGAGAAGCAATCACTTAAAATGGAATTCAGACACTTCAAATCCTTTCCTGTAACTAGAACTTGCTGTAGAGATGACCCCATTTTCTCTTCCACTTCTTTCTCTTTCCTCCTTAACTTCTTGAAATGCAGGGAGTGTGCAGGAGATGATCCCTAATTAATGAATGGTTGAGGTGCAGGGCTCCATGAGAGCATGAGGGCTGCTGTGGATTGCTATAAAGTTGGGATGGGGTAGAATTCCTAAGAATTGGAACCTCCATCACAGCTTATCTCATTAGTGGGGTATCAAAGTTTTGGCTGGGAGGGGAATTTTGGAGGAGGAGGAGGAGGAGGTGGAAAACCTTTTTTTATTATTGTTGTTGGTTTTTAACCAGAAAATGTAGTGTCAGCACAAAGAAGCTTTTTGCAAATCTGTTAAAATGTTAAGCAGCTTTTTTTTTGCTTTTAAATCTGAAGTATGTTTTGAAGCACTTTGGAAATGCAAAGCACTAGGAGTGCTAAGTACTCCTTATCATCTGTCTGAAAGTGGCATTTGAAAAGCAAAAGATGTATCTGTTTCGGGCCGCTGGCTGCTCCTTCTCCAGAGCTGCCATCCAGCCCTTTGCCTCCCTCCCATGGGGGAGAGTGTACTCCACCATGCTGGGAGCAGAGGGTTCCCTAAGGGAGGAGACCTGCGAAATCCCTCACTCGCCTTTGGGGCGCAGGTTGGCTTCCTCCCTTCCCACCTACTTTGATCGAGGAAAGGGAAAAACAAAGTTGAGTTTCAGTTTGAGTGGTCCTTATCTGGAACTCTGACTGTTTCTTCCAGCTCTGGAGACATCTTCATAGAGTTTTCTGTCTGAAAAAATTGCACCTTATTAGCTTAATTGAGGAACGAGGAGATGTCTGTCCTTCTTCAGGGAGTGGGGAAGAGGAAAGGAGGGTGAGCCAGGAGCTGTCTTCAGTAGCTGTTGATTTTTCCAGAGGCTGTTTCCACACCTCATCTCCAACAGAACAGCAACAAAAGACCTAAAATAATTTAGATGAAGCTTTTGTTCTGTGTATCTCAAGAACCTTTTGAGCAGGTTTAGGGCAGAGAGCCCTTTTCCCTTACCTAGTCAGCTCTACAGCATGGGGGACAACACCCCAATTCCCTTGCTAGGTTTTCAGCACCAGCCTTTTCCCTCAGCGTACGCACATCGTTAGAGCGCTTTTGCACACTGGCTCACCTCATTTGGTGTGCTCCTTTCTGTTGCAGGGGGAAGATGGGGGACAGTGGGCTCAGTTAGAGGGGAGGGTCCCTGATTACTTTTGTTCCTGTCTCTTCAGTTGTTGCTGTTGTTCCTGTAAGCACGCTAGAGTATTGGAGTCTTTGCACACAGAAAGCTTCCTTTTGCACAGAATGAGCTTCTAGCTTTTGTACAGACTAATTGAATGTATTTGGGGAGGGGGGGAAATAGGGAGTAAACCAATTCCAAACAAACCAATCAGAGTATAATGCCTTTTCTGAGCGAGTATGTGCTGTAAAAGGAGATTGTAATAGCAAAGGGAGGGCAGGCTCAAGTATAATTTGACACAAAGCGTGGTTTTATTTTTGTACTGATATGGATAAGAGACTGTACAGCATCTATTTATTTAGATGATTTATGTGGTAAATGTTGCAAACAAAATTATTAAAATATTAAATATGAGAACTGACATTTACCTTATGGTATGTTTGTGTGGTCATTTACCCCCTCCTTGCTTTAATTCTACAGCTGAATTATTTTCCAACAGTCACAATTATTGGTGTATAAACATGCAGTGCAGCTGGAAAAAGAATGGAGAACATGCATGTGTGCATGAGGACGATCAGTAAAGAAGGATTGATGAAGAATGGAGCCTGCAAAAGGCTGCTTCTGACATTACTCATTACTTTGATTAGAGGAGGTCAAGTTTTTATTAATTTTTAACCCACTGGGTAAGTTAGAGCTGTCTAGGGCTGACCTGGGATGATTGGTCTTTGATGGATTATAATTTTAAGAGGAGAACACTGATGGCAGGGTGGCTGGTGCTCTGGGTTTAGGAGTTCTCTACATCCTTCATGAGGCTGTAGTGCCAGGACAGCTCTGCCAGCACCAGGAGAGTGCTGGCGTGCCCCACATCCTGCATCTCATTGGAATGGAGAAAGTCTGAGGTGAGGCCTGGGCTGCCAGGCATGCTGTGCTGTGCTTGCCAGCAGGATAGCAGTTCTCCTCCAAGCCAAAGCCTCCAATGGTTTGGCCAGCAAGGCTTCCAGAGACCTCTTCAGGAACACAGCTGCTCCTGGGTACAGTGTGGCCCCTGGTTCACCCCAGGACTTAGCCAAGGAGCTCGAGTCCTGGAACTGCTGATGCTCCATGGAGAAAATCCCAAATGTCATCTAGTCCACTTGGATGCCTGGCTTGCTCCTTCAAGGTGTGTCCCACTCCATCCCCTGTGGAGAGAGAGGCCGGGTGTTTATAGAGGTATCTGGCCAAGAGAATGGGGCTGTCTGAGATAGCTCTAGTAGATGTAATGTGGGGGTGAGCCCTGCACCTGAATGCATCTATGGCATCAATCACAGAAGCAAGTGGAGCAAAAGCAGAGGGGGATGGGGTGTGTTTCCTGACTCAGTCATGGCTCAAGGCAGCATGGTTAGGTCTTGCCTGTGTTACCAAAGGGCTGTCAGCATGCTTGCCTTGAGCCAGGGAAGCTGAGCTGAGTGATGGCATCAGAGCAGAACTCCAGCCAGCCACTTACTTTCTGGCAGCAGCTAGAGGGTCAGGTGAAGCTGTAAGAAACTGCAGTGCAGAGTTACGGGAAAGCCTGCTCTGGAGATTGTGTCTTCCTACCTCTGCCAAAGCTGCAGAGGCTGGCTGGTACTAGAAACAGCTTGTCCTTTTGCATGCATGTGTTGGCTGGATTAAAGGTTAATCTGGGCAGTCCTTTTTTTAATAATCTGTTGCTATGCCACCCCTCTGTTCTCTGCAGTGCAGCTGACTTGCCTTGCACAGCTCTCTCCATTGGATGCCTGAGAACAAGGGCACTTGGCAAAAGGTGAAACCACAAGGGTTGAGCAGTTGGATGTTCTCTGAGAAGCAGAAAGTGAAATGCAGCCTGTGTGACCCCTGTGAGGACAGTCTCTTCCTGTCTGTTCAGTGCCATACAGCTTCCCTGCCCTTCACAGCATTTTGCTTGCCGAGCGACTGCTTTTGAAATGAGAATGAAGAAATCTGGAGGACTTGTGTAATCATCCTGAGCCAGTGGCAGCCTGGGCAGCTGGGCCTGCTTTGGGATCTCCTAGGCAGGCCCCAGGGATGTCATAGTATCCCACTGGTGTAGGCACAGCACAAACCCCATGGGCCTTCTCTCTCTGCTGCATCAAAAAGTTACTGGGCTGGAGGGCTGGTTGTTCTGGCCACTGCTTGGGCCATGCTGAGCCACCTGTACCTGGTGTGCAGGGTCAGCTCCAAGGGACCTGCCTTTACCTCTGTGTGTTCCAGAGCTGCAGCAGGGAAATCCCAGCACACATTCACCTGGATGCCCATAGTGCCAAGGGTTTGGTTGGAAATGTACACAGCATTGGCTTGAGGGGCTGGGCTGTGTGCAGCTGTTCCCAGTATAGGTGAGGGACTGACCATTTGCTTTCCAAAGTCTGCTGCTCCTAACAGTGACCTCGCTGGAGTGAAAAGCAGCAGAGTCACTAAATGAACCCTTGGAGCTTTTCTCCTGGAGATAAATGCTGCTGCTCCGGCCAGGTCCACAAAAAATGAGCTTGGAGGCAGCTACTGACTTTGAGCATGTGAGTTTCCCATTATTGTCATTTCAAAAACACATAAAAATTCTCTCACACCTGCTGCTGTCCCCCATGCCCCTGCACCGTTGACTAGGGGTTTTGATGTGAAAGATGTTGTTGCTCTCCTAAAGCTTATTGCTTCCAGGCACTGACTTCCTAGTAAGAAGTGCTACAGTGTATTCTATGGCACCAGGGTTTTGCAGGCAGCGAATTGCAAGAAAAATATTTTATTTCAGTGTCTGTAGTGAACAATAGCTTATTCAGGGAGGGCTGGCTTCCCAGTTGGGTTAGGGTTTTTTTTAAGTGTTTTACTAGAAATGTGAATGAAACAAAGGAAATGCCCAACAATGTCCTGAACAGCTGGATATTCCTCTACTATTTTGCTTTGTGAGAGTACAAGGTAGATGAAAGTGTTAGGCCATACCTGTGCAATGGCAGGTCGCAGTGATTTGAGCAGTGGCTGTGGCTGGAAGGAAGGTTCTGCTGACAGGTGGAATGAGAAAATAACTAGAAAGAGCACATGAAGCTCTCTGAAAAGCTGCTGCCCCTTCTGGTCTGTGGATCACAGTTCCTTTTGCTCCTGTCCTGAGGTGGGCTGTGCTATTTGTGACCCACGCATCTGTTTTGTGACAAGGCCACCAGTCTTGGTTGCTGCACATGTGTTTGTGTAGCCATGTAAAGACTTTTTCCCCTTTTGATTTAAGGGTGCCTGCTTTTGGGGGGTGGATGATGTTGGTGGTTGAAAGCTCAGTTGGCTTGACACTCAGCTACAAATGTAAAAGCAGTTGTTTAAACAAAGTGAACAGTAACAAACACTAATTTAAACGTGGATGGTGTTAATGAACACTTAATGTGCAAAGTTAAAAAAGTGAAAAGCAAAATGCAATGGGTGTGATAGACTTGTTCTTTTGGAATCACCTTTAAGCATATGAAGAACTGAGATTAAAAAAAGGTGGCGTCTAGGGAAAAGGGGCGCTCCAGAAGGACTTGATCCACTCTAAGTGAGAGGCTTGGACTTTTGTTCTTGCCTGGCCTGTGATGCCAAACACCTGAGAAAGGGCCTCTTAGAGCCTATTCTCCAAGTGAGGGGTATGACCTAAATGCGGAATTAGCAGTGATGAAGCACGCTGTGTTTCAGTCCCTGACTGGGAAACACGTCCTTCTCCGAACTGGTCACATGTCCTGAACCAGGGTCTGTATGATTGTCTCCATCAGCATCCAGCAACCTCTCCACCAACCTCACTGCCAATGGGGACATGGCAGTGGGGAGCACATCCTCTCCTGAGTCACTTTTCCTCCAGGCAGAGAGCTTGTGCTGGCTGCAATATTTCAGCTGCTTAAGTGAAAAAGAAAAAACACTCTGAACAGATCTTGCCTGAATCACAGGCAGTGAGGAAAACATTCATTTTTGAATGTTATTTGCCTGCCTTGACTTTGGGAAATCCATCCCTACTAGAACTGATATTATAGCCATAATATAACCGTTTCCAGAATTTCCTCCTTCTGGGTGAAACCCCTGAGTAAGAGGTGGAAAGGGAATGTGAATGCAAATGTAGAAAGGGTTAGCAAGAGCCACAGGGGCTGTGAGGGGTCCCTGCCAGCCCAGCTGAGGAGCAGGTAACAGAAGGATTCCAGGGCTCTGCAGGTACCTTGCTGGTCACGCTGGGTTTAGAAAGAGCAGCAAATGCAGGACAACAACCATTCCCTCTAGCCCTCATCACAGCTCCCACTTTTTCCAGAGTGTATCTGAAATGCACAGCCTCCTCGCCCAAAAAACAGGTGAGAAAGCAGAACGGGCCAGACAAGGTCCTCCAGGTAAGGGTGGACCCTGCGTTCCACACAGATACAGCTGCAGGGCCATGAGCTTCCACTGCAGGGCCATGAGCTTCCACTTTGAATCACAGAGAACGATTTTTGACTGAGATTTTTGTCGTTTTAGCACCTGAAAGAGAGTGTAAAGTATGCTGCAAATTAATGAGGGGTTTGCAGCAATAGTCAGGGCAGGGAATTCTTCTAAGTGACTTAACATTTTTCTGGTTTCCTTACAGGTTTATGTAGCGTGGTTGGCCCATTTACCTCGCAGTACCTTGCACTGGCTCAAAAATTGTACCTTATACTGGCACACACTCACACCTGCTAAACAGAATAAAACACAGAAAAAGGAAAGAAAATATTTAAGCGCCTTTATTGCTAGTTTTTGCCTTGGTACGTGCTTCAAGGCTGCCTGCTTCCTCGCTGGCGAGAGGGGGTGACGGTGCATCTGCAGCGGGAGAAGAGGCTGCCGCCATTGTTTTAAGTAAAAAAAAAGGCCCCGTTCGGGCGGGAAGGGGCAATACTGCCGCCATGCCGGGGATCTGCCGGGCGGGATTCGCTTCCCTTCCGTTCGCTCCTCTCCCCGCTGCGCGGCCGTCCCGCGGTCCCGGGGCTCCGAGCCCCCCGCCCCGCCCGGGCGCGGCCCCTTTAAGGGCCCTCACCCACGGGGGGGGGCGGGTCACGCGCGGCCGCGGCGGGAGGGGGCGCGCGGGCGTGCGCGAGCCGGCGGCGGCACGAGGAGGGCGGGGCCGCGGGCAGGGGGCGGGGCGGCGCGCGCGGGCGGGCGGGATTATTATGGGCTGTGGGCGCCGCCGCCGCCGCCGCCGAGGGGGAGCAGCAAGATGGAGCTGTCTGCAGTGGGGGAGCGCGTCTTCGCCGCCGAGTCCATCATCAAGCGCCGCATCCGAAAGGTGAGGGGCCGCCCCCCACTGGGATTCCGGGACTCCCCCCCAACCTCGGTCCTCGCTGCCGGGCCCCGGCCGCGCCGCTGGCCCTCCCGCCGGGCCCCCGCCTCACACACCCCCCCCTCCCCCTCCCCCCCGTCTTCTCCCCCGTGTGTTGCAGGGGCGCATCGAGTACCTGGTGAAATGGAAAGGCTGGGCCATCAAGTGAGTGTATCCCGCCCGGGCTGCGGGGATGGGGGGCTTGGGATGGGGCGGAGTGGGATGGAGGGGGAGGTATCCGTGTGCGCGGCTGCGGGGGGATTTGGGCGCTAACCGCTTCGCTTGTCCCCTCCGCTGCTCCCGCCCGGCAGGTACAGCACCTGGGAACCTGAGGAGAACATCCTAGACTCCCGCCTCATCGCCGCCTTCGAGCAGAAGTGAGTGTTCATCCCCCACCCTGGGCTGGGGGGGCTGCAGCAGCAGGTTTGACTTTGGGTGGGCGAGCGGGAAACAGCGTCCAGACGTTCCTTTTCTTTTTTTTTCTTTTTTTCCTCTTTTTTTTTTTTTTTTTTTTTCCTTTAACTTGTATGCTTCTGTTTTTCCCTTTGGGAAAAGTTTTAACTTCTTGAAAAATTTGATTCCCTAAAGGGAACGAGAACGTGAGCTGTACGGGCCCAAGAAGAGAGGACCTAAACCTAAAACTTTTCTGCTGAAGGTAACTCTTAACTAAATAACTTAGGCCTAGCAAAAAAAAAAAAAAAAAAGGCTTCACAAACCTTGCTGGTGTGTGCCCTTGGAAGGATTGGACTTTCAAGTGACTTGTGCCTGATGCCTGGCTCTGGGAGCGCGGGGAAAACCCGACAGGAAAGGGGGGGTGGGCAGAGGCGCAGGAGCGTGTGAGGGGAGGGCGGTGTGCGTGCCACGGGGGCCTCAGCAGGACGGTCAGCACACGCAGATGTGCGTGGTGAGCCTGCAGTCTCTTCTTCCAATATCCTCTCCTTCTCGTGGCCTTCTGTTGCCGCAGTGGAGAGCCAGCCAGTCTCGTTCCCTCTTCCTTCAGCAGGCTGTTCCATCCAACCCGTGCCCTGCAACTTAGCAGCGTGCTGAGCGGTCAGGCAGCAGAGGCGGGAATCCCACTGCCACTTGTGCTCCTCTGATTGTATTTAAGGATGTGGGTGCTCCACGGGAGTTTCATGAAGGGTTCATGCTTTGATCTATAAACTGCAGGCTTGTTTTGCTTTTGCAGAGTGTGAGGGGTGGCTGGGAGGAGAAGGAGGGGTGTTTCACCTCTGCATAGGAAGGCAGCTGAAGTTTCCAGTTCCTTTCTGATAGACTCAGCGTCTCTGCAAGATGTCGTAGCATCTCTGTTTGCTTGCAGAGACGAGCAAGGAAGGTAGTCCCTAGTGCAGGCCTAATTGCTCTGTATTTTTACCTTTTTTTTTAATTAAGAACTCTGGTAGTTGCATGACTGTTATGTGAGCTCTGTGAATTTATTAGTTTACAGATTAAATGCCTTGCTCTACTCCCCTCTTCCCTCCCCTTCCTCTCCAGCTGTCACAATCTCTGGCTTCAAATGAGCATAGAAAGAACACACCTTTGTACAGTTTAGAGAGATGAGCAAGTCTGGAATTCCCCTGGTTTTATTCTGATAGGAAGCCCTGGAACAGCCAGTGTGGACCCTGTAGTAAGGCATCACTATCACCAAGTCATCCTGTGGCTTTGGGCAAGTCACTTAGGCTTTGTGTGTGTTTCCCCATCTGTGAAACAGGTTAATACTTCCCTTTGCCTGGCAGCAGTAGGAGCTTTACTCAAGTCAGCACAGCACTTTTAACTGCATGAGCACCAGAAAGCACAGTGAGGGGTAGGGTGTCACCTCTTCTCTGCTTTGAGAGGGCTTAATGAAGCACACAGAAGAAATGCAGGAGCAGGCGTATTCTGATGCTCTGCGTGAAACCCAGGGGACCATGGTAATCCTTGGGAAGTCCTGCTGATGGAACTGTCCTCCCCGGTCACCTGTTTTTCTGCTAACAGTGTTCTGTATCTGTAGCCTGAGAATTACAAACATATCTGATAATGTACTACCTCTTGTGCTGTATTGAGGAAACACAGACTAGTTGGATTTCCTCTTTTTGGCAGTCATGCATTAAATGTAACTCTTGTGTTTAAATTTCCAACAATGCAAAGGAACACTTGAAGGGAAAATCACCAGCTTGAAATAGTCCTCTGCCTGCATTAAAAAATACTGGTATTTGTAACACCTGACACTGTTCAGAGCTGTGGAGCGGTGACTATGCTATGTGTAATCACTTTCTTTTATTTTTGATTCTGAATGTGATATGGCCACATCTATTGCCATATCACTCATTTAAAAAAATTACTCATTCTCACTCATTTAAAAACCAAAACCAACCCCCGAACTCAAAACCCACTCATTGCTTCTCTTTTCCCATTACCCTTTAAAACTCCCCTAAACTTAACGTGAATTATTCAGCAGCATCCTTTGAATCACATCCGTGACACGTTTCTGTGGCACATCTTCCTTCTGCCAGCTCCTCAAATGGTACTGGAAACCTGTAGGTTTGCAGAGCTGGCTTGGTACTTTGTAGAAGATGACTTGTGATAGAGAGCAAGATCAGCTCTCCTGAGGGCTGGTGCCACGTTGTGGGAGAGGCTGGCAGGGCAGAGCGCTACCACTGCTGCTGGGTTTGCACCTCTGGGAAACAGAGCAGCTCTGACTTGCTGTTCCTCTGTGACTTTGGATCCTACCCTAAAAATAACACCCCAGACCAGGCAGTGAGAAGTAACTCTGTCTGAGCCAGCCCCATCTGAACTTGTTTGAGCTCTGTTCAGGCAAACCACAATCGACACAACTGCGGCTAGAGTTACGGCAGAGACAGTGAGATGGTTGGTAACTCAGCTTTTCTGACCCCTGAAGATGCACATTTCACCTCTTCCAGCCCTGCAGCACCGGTTCTGCTGGGGGAGGAGTGGGATTGGGTTCCGCCTTGGGTATTGCTAACAGTATTTTCAGTTCTTTCAGCTGCAGAATCTCTTGCCAGTGAGAATTTCGGAAGCAGGGGAAGAAATTTGATTCTTGTATCCCAGAGGGAGTATTTGGAGTTGGCAGTTAGAACAATATTCTTTTTGATCTGTTAACTGAACAGATTAGGCCTGGATGCAATGATGTTTAAGCAGAAATCTGGCCTAGGACTGCTTTGATGGAGTAGTCTGCCCTTGACTGGGTGGCTTGCTAGGATTTTTCATGTGTATTGGTGCTTTAACCTAGGCTTCTGAGTCTCCAGAATGGCATCAAAAGAAGTGCCCTGATATGGCACTCAGTCCCTTGGCTTGTGTGGGTGTTTTAGCTTGCACTTGGGACTAGGTTTATCCTGGGATTAGTTCTCAAAAGTTGCAGATAGGCACCCAGGGGGATTTGCAGAAAGCATTCCAGCAGGTTAGTGGCCCACGCCTTTGGAAAAGCTTTGAAAAGCTGCATCTTTGACCACCTGCTGCTTTGTAAGCCAGGCTCCTGTTTCTGAGAGCTGTCTAACACTTGCCCTTTCCATCAGACTGCAGAGGCACATCACAGTCCAGGCTTTATAATATCACTATCAAGATGGCCGGTGTTGAAAGCGACCCCTGCAAACTTCAACTGCAAAGTTTTGGGCAGGAAATGGGTCTTTATCCTTTGCATGCTAGGGGCAAACTCCCACAGCTGAGCTCTGGCTTGGCAGGAGGCTGTGATTCTTGGGAGGCTGCTGGTGTGCTGCAGCCCTTTGCTGAGCAGATGGGAAACAAAGTTCTTAGTCTGAAACAGGCAGCACTGTATGTAAGGCTCTTCAGGTGTCTGGCAGAAGTGATCCTTGAGGGCAGGCATGGATGCTGGTGTGAGGTTAGAGAGAGACATAGCATGTGCTGTAGTGATCTTCCTCTTTTTCTCCTGCTCGATTTGCTCTTTTTATTTAACTTTTTTCTCTAGGCGCTCCAATGTGTGGAATGCAAACCTCACCAACTCATTTAATAAAGTCTAGCAAGTGCTATTCAGAGACAGAGCCCAGTCTGCAAGCTCAGTGGGTGGCTGGCAAAGACCCCTAGCTGGGGTGGCCATAAATACTAAGGTGACAGGAGCGAAGAAGGTTAATGGGAAGGAAGAAGTAAGGGAGAACAAGGGTAAAGGGATTCTTAGTAGGAGAGTGGGGGAAGAAGGGGCTGAGCAGCATGGTGCTCTGTCCTTTCGCCCTCTCTTGAACTCCAAAGCTGGAATTGGGTTTCTTTTGATCTCCTCCCTGTTCGTAAATTATCCCGAGTAATTTGAAAACAGACTGTTCCCCTTTTGTAGTATTTTGTTCCCAATCCAGAGGGAAACTTTAGTTTATGGCAGTGTTGCTTGGGAGAACTGTGCTATGAACTGGCTTGCTTTTGCCTTGTCACTTGGAAGACTGCAGAAGAAAGAGGATGATAAAAAGGCAGAATGGCAGCCAAAAAGGGGAAAGAAGAGCTCTTGCAAATGCTGTTGGGAGTGAAGACTGTGGGAATGCAGGTGGAGAATAAAAAGCAGAGCCAGTAATTTATGAGAGAGTAGTGCTACTATGGTGCAGCAGCACTACTGGAATTGGCGAGATTTTAAAATAATTCACTAGAAATCTATTGCTTTACAAGGTCTTTGGTTTATTTTTTTCTTCCATATTGTAGAGATTTTGATACAAATCAGGTAGGAGAGGCCTTTCTAAGCACGTGTCTGTGTACGTGCTTGTGTGCCTCGGTGCCTTAAGGGAATGAATGAACAAATATGCTTGCTGGGCCTCGAGGGACACTTATTCAGAAATAGTAGGGAATGGGGGAGATACACTAGTTCCCAGGGGCAGTGAGGGAGAGCTGTACAAGATAAATAAAGGTGATACATATCCCAGACGGGAAGAGGGGGAAGGGAAGCAATCCCAGCAATTGCCTTGCTCTCATGACAGAGCACTGCAGCAAGCTTCCAGAAACTGCATCCTGATGTAGGCTGAGCTGTAAGCAGAGTGAATTACTTCGTATACATGCTGAGTACCTCTTCAGCAGTGAGCACATCCTGCTGGTGAAAGCAGCAAAACCTAGAGAGGTGATTTCCGTGTGGAGAACTTGCGAGCCAAGGAGCAAACTGTGGTGACACAGCTGAAAGGATTCAGGGGTTTGTTTTTCAAAGACATTATCCTCATATGTCTTGGGAATGATCGAGGAATGGGCCCAGAGCAGGGAGAAGTGCATTTCCAGCAGATAAAACTGAATGTTGAGTCTTCTCCAAACCAAAGGTAGCAAGTTACTTATTCCAAAGTTGGAAGCAGGGGAAGGAGAGCCTCTGTGCTGTCCTCTGCAGTGAAGGGATGAGTTCATGTAGGTGATGCCTGAATAAACCTGATCCTGTGGTAGGAATACTGAGCTTCCCAAGTGAGAAAGCTCTGGGGGCTGGTCTTAGATAAAGCATCTGATACGATTTTTCTTGAAACCTTACCTGGAAAAACAATCTCAAGGTAAGCTGAATATTTGCATAATGCTCTTTGGAACTTGCATTGAAGCTGGTCACTGGAGATAATAGTGTAGCAGCAGGGGAGGACTGTTGGGCCCTAATTTAACCCTCTCTCTTAATAATCTGACCAAAGTAGTGTAGACCACCTGGACACTACTGAAGCTGGAATTCAATAAAGGCAGATAGCTGAAACATGAGTTAGAAACATCTTCAGCCGTGAGAAAGTGCCACAGAAGTAACTGGAAACGCAGACACATGGCACATAAATGAGACCTACTGGTTCTGGCACACTGGAAAAGTCCAAGCCATGTACCAGGGCCCTGCAGTAGCTGCTGAGCAAGCACAAAACCAGGACAGGTCTCTCTCTGAAAACAGGACAGGAGCTGATTAACGTATGCAGAAAGTAAAAGAACAGGGCTGTGGGAGTGGCCAGGTAGTAACCATCCCAGCATTATCACTTTGTTTCATGTGGCTGATGGGAAGCTTTGCTCAGGAATTTTTGGGGTGTATAAGGAAACTGAGGGTGTTTGTGACTGCTTCCCCCACACTTCTGGGAAGCTGCCTTCTTTCTCTCCTGGGTGATGGAGGCGGTGCTGGTGGAAGGTGGCAAGTAGATTTGACTTGGAGCAGAATGGCACAGAGGGTGCAGAACTCCTCACTTGAAGGCATGATTATGGGCTAGGCAATTAATCTGAAAGATGTGCAGTGTTGGCAGCGGGAGAGGCCCTGAAGGATACGTGTGTCCATCCACTGAAGCTGTAGAAGGATTTTCAGTGATGCATCTGTGTAGCCTCTGCCTGGCTTCCCTGTCCTGGGTTTTGGAATGGGATGTTGTGTTGCATTTTGCTCTTGGCTCAGCAGTGGTAAATTGGTAAGAAACCCAAAGCACAAGGGCAGCAATGCTGGAAGGGCTGGCTGTGGTGTGGAGCAGGATGAAAAGGAGCAAATTTGTTAATTCAGGTTGTGCTGGTATGTAATGTCAGAAAGCAAACTTTAGCTTGTCCTTGTGCCTGCCATCTGCTTCAGAGGGACCCGTGAAGAGATGGAGTAAGCACAGCCCAAATGTGCATTTGCCTGTGACCTCCTGACTGGGTCTGCAGTGTCTCCAAGTTGTGATTGTGTATTGATGTGAGGGGGAGAGTTGGTGTGTGGTGCAGGGAGTTCATCTGGAACTGTTGCTGGGCTCAGGCCTGTACTATGCCTGTGACAGGAACTGTGTCTTATTTTCTCAACAGTTTGGGGCATGGAGTAACACAGGAGGCTGAGCAAGGAGTAACTAGGTGGACATTGGGATGCTTTCTGCTGCAGCAGAAAAAGTGTTGGGGTTTGTGTGTGCTGGGAGCACTTCCCTTTAGCTAGGTGGGAACAGCCCTATGTGTTAATGTGCAGAGTGGCTGTGCTTGCCTTGGGGTTGTGCTAACTTGTGTCTGTTTCTTTGTCATTTGGCTGACACGGAGTCTAGGTCCCCAGACAGGGTGAGCCTTCAGTTTGTGTGTTCTTGTCCAGTCAGAGAAGGAGGCCTCATTTTTGCAGTTCTTTTAAAGCCAGAATACAAGTAGTACTGAAGGCTGTGATCATCCAGTGTTAGTAGAGAGAGGAACAAAATGTCTTCACGTCTCCATTCTGTGCTCATTCAGGATCTTCTGTGGTTCCCATGGGTATCTCTGTGGGAGAAGAGGGGCTCTGGCTAACAGCAAAGCTCTGGAGCTGTAGGGCCAGGATTTTGAGCTTTTTGTGCAGGGGCTGGCTGGGCCCCTTGCTTAGATCTGCTAGATCCCTGCCTTTACACGCACATTTTTTCCCCAGGCATTTCTCTGGTAGGAGGCACAGCCTGCAGGGTGACAAAGGAGATGGAGTTGAGCGCTAAGCTCTTAGCTGGCAAGAAGCCATCCCGATCTTGGCGTGTGCAAGGGGCAACGGGATGGAAAAGTTGGGGAGGAAAAGCAGCTGTCCTCTTGTAGCACTGCAGTTCTTTCTGTGCCCACGAGGTGGGGGAAGCTGCTCGAGGGATGGGCCGTCACCGGGTGGGGCTTGCCTGTCCCCTCCAGGCCTGCGTGACTTCTGCCCATCACCACTGCTGAGAAGGGAATATGGAAGGGGGTTGGCTTGGGCAAGTCCTGGGGTGCAGGTGGAAGGATGAGCTATACAAGCAACAGTGCTCTGATGAGATGTGGTGTAAGAATAGACTCTGGGTTTCCATGCCCACAGGTCATACAGCACCAGCTTATCAATGAAACTGTTGTTCCTGCTGCCAGGAAATGTTCCTGTCTCTGCTGGATGAACCAGGGCAGTTTTTGGCACCAGAAGAGCTTAAAAATATTGTTCCCCTGGCCTGGCTCTTGAGGAGGGCTGGCACAGAGCAGTTGAACAGGTACTATTCGTGCTCTGGTCCACTGCTAGGTTTCAAACAAGTGTGGTGCTCAAAAGGACAAGTCAATCTCTTCTTTGGAGGTGCAGTTAAAGTTTACTTGAATTCCAGCTGGCCTCATCTCTGGCTTTAAACACTGGACTTTGCTCCCACAACACAGTAAGAATGAATGACTTTCATGTGATCCTAGTTATAAATCAGACTTCTAAATGTTGTGTTTAGTGAAGACAGCTCCATCAGACCATTCTCACCAGCCTCCATCTGTGTTCCTCAAGATTCCCGTCTACCATGCTTTTTAGAGGCAGTTCTCATTAGGCATTATTCTGCCTCTTCCCTCTTATCTCATGTTGCATTTGTAGAGAACCTTTACAATCCCTTTGTAAGTTTGGGTGCTGTCTCAGCACTGACAGCCTCAAAGGCCTAGGATGATGCTGGCTTCTTTGGCTGACAGTGGAGGGTTGTGCACTTTGACTGATGACGACCAAGGGGGGCTTTGGTGACCATTAACTTTAACCCTGACACCTGCCTGGGAAGTCGCAGTTTCTCCCTGGGGAAAGCATGTGTCAATAGAGGTACAGCCTAGGGAGACATCACCTGCCCAAAAATGATACAGACAATGCCCTGTGTCTCTCTGGGGGCTGTGCTGGAGCTATCAATAGTTTGTAGGTGTGTACCTGTGCTTGTCATTGATGTTGGGTATAAATGTGTCATGGTGCTGCCGGCCGGCGAGTGCTTGGCCTGAAGTGAGCAGTGCCCGACCGGAGATCTGGCTGCAGCTAGGCTGCCTCTCTGACCCTGTTTGTTTTCTTTCTCCCCACCACCGCAGGCTCGGGCCCAAGCGGAGGCCCTCCACATTGGGGATGTACACTTTTCTGTCAAGCCTGGTTCCAGTACCTCCTCTCCCAAACTCCACTCCAGCGCCGCGGTGCACCGGCTCAAGAAAGACATCCGGCGATGCCACCGCATGTCCCGGCGCCCCCTGCCCCGTCCGGATCCCCAGAACGGCGGCAGCGTGGGTGGCGGGGCTGGCATTCGTCCTCCTGTCTCGCCCTTCTCAGAGACCGTGCGCATCATCAACCGTAAGGTGAAACCCCGCGAGCCCAAACGCAGCCGCATCATCCTCAACCTCAAAGTCATTGACAAAGGTGGGAAGCCAGCCAATGGGGCCGGGGGCCTGGCTCGGCCCAAGATCCCTTCCCGAAATCGGGTCATTGGCAAGAGCAAAAAGTTCAGCGAGAGCGTCCTGCGCACTCAGATCCGCCACATGAAGTTTGGTACCTTTTCGCTCTACAATAAGCCGTCTGCTGCACCTACCCCCTCTCTGGAGGGCAAGGGGGAGGCCGAAGGCTCCCAGGCAGCCTCCTGTGGGCTCATTATGGGCTCCACCCCCTATGATGCCCCCAGCTCCAGCTCCTCTGGCTGCCCATCACCTGCTCCCCACTCCTCCTCTGACCCAGATGATTCCCCTCCAAAGCTGCTCCCTGAGACCCTCAGCCCAGCCATCCCCGACTGGCGTGAGTCAGAGGTCCTTGACCTCTCAATCCCACCTGAGTCAGCTGCCACCAGCAAGCGTTCTCCCTCGGGAGGGTGTAGTGGGGGGCAGACTCCCTCCTTGTCCCTCTCCTCTTCTGACCCGGAGCAGGAGGCTGGCGACTGGCGTCCTGAGATGTCCCCTTGCTCTAATGTGGTGGTCACAGATGTCACCAGCAACCTCCTCACTGTAACCATCAAGGAGTTCTGCAATGCAGAGGATTTTGAGAAGGTGGCGGCAGGCAGTGGTGGAGGAGGCAGCAAGTGAGCAACCAGGTCCCCCCACTCCAGGGGTGTGGGGGGAGCTCTACCTGAGAGAAGTCGTGGTGCGAATGGCTGTCCTTAGTTCTCTCCTTCTCCCCTTGGCTGTCCCTCTACCCTCACTGCCACCCTTCCTCCTCCTTTCCTCCTGCCCAATTCCTCTTGCCTGGAGGCTGGAGTGTGTCAGTGGGGGTGTGGGAGCACCCACTGTTGCTGGGTGTTGGTACTGCTAGGAGGAGGCAGGGAGGGTTATGGTGGGGCTGGGGAGTGGTTGTTTGTCCTTGAATGTGGTGTTGTCCAACAGGCGGTGGAGCCTTTGAGGCTGAGGGATGAGTGAGCATGTGTCTGTGTGCCTGTGCAGGTGGTGAGGAAGGTGCTGCTCTTCCTCATTCCCCTTCTATCTTTGACAAAAACTGAAGAGGAGCTCCAAACCCGTGAGGGGAGGATGTAAGAGGATTGGAGCCCTTGCCCATGTCCTCCAGACCTTCTCCCACAACGTGCATGCAGACTCTTCCATTCTTGTTTCCCTCTTGCCGTGACTACCATCCTGCCATCCTTCCCCTCTTGGCCTGTGGCCTGGATCTGCCCTCTCCTCTACTGTCCTTGTGGCAGTTGCTGATCCAGATGCCCTCAGAGTGAGGGGGAGAAGGACAGGTTAAATGTCATGCCTGGAAGGTGCTTGAGACAAAGCTGGGGTGCTGGGGGCTGCGCCATGCAGCCTATGCCTCATATTGGCTTCCCCTTTCCTTTGACTGTTGGTGCTACCTTGGCAGTTGTATGGGTGCTTTCAGGTGCCCCGATCCCTCCTCTTCTCCCTCATCTTCCAACCTGTTCAGCTCCTCAGGAGAAAGGGAAGAAAAGAGGAGTCTGCTTCCAGCCCATATCTTCCTCCTGATGTTCATCAGTTGCACTTGTTTGTGAGAGAGGGACATGAAATGCCTTTCTCTGGCCTTTCTGTGGTGGAAGCAGGAGGGGGCTGTGCCTCCATCCTTCAGTCTGTGGGAGGATGATGGCAGCAGCGTGACGCTGTCCAGCCGCATGAGGCTGCTCTCCCACCTCCCTTGAGCTTCCCCCGGCCCTCTTTGCTTCCTCTTGCTCCTTCCAAAGGAAGGAGGGGTGGATGCCAAGGCAGGTTGGTTGTTCTTCCTGCTTGTTTTTGCCCCTCCTGCTCGGTTGTGTCCCTCCTGCTCTCCCCTCCCTCTGGTGGGTGGCCTGGAAGAGGTTTCCCCTGTGTCTTTTCAGCATCTGAAGCAGCCCTTACAACTGTCAACCAAAGGTGCTCATAAGAAATACCCGTCTCTCACATCGCATGCATGTGCGCTGGATCTCTTCCCCTAAAGCTGATCTAGAAATTCCTTCTTCTTCACCCCTAGCAAGTAGGAGGGAGCAAGACCACAGCTTGCTGTTTATTCCACAGCTCCCTCTTTCCCTGACCAGCTTTGTTCACATCCAAGATAAGCTCTATTTTTTGCCTGCCATTTCTGGCTTGCTCTGTTTCTGTGTGGGTCCTAAGCTTCATGGTGAGAAGCCGTTCCTTTGCTCTCCTTTCTTCCTCTACTTGCACAGGACTGAGCTCTTAGAGGCAAGGAAAAGAGATGCTGATGAACTGGTGGGAGAGCCTCACCCTCTCAGCCCTGTCCCTGGATGGGGCAGAGGGGTGTCACTTCTACATAACATGCTGCAGAGGTGAAAAGGGTGGAGAAAATTCCTCATGCCAGGGCTCATTTGCTTATAAGCCTGCCCTGGGCGGGTGAAGACAAGTGGAATTGGCCCCTCTGGTGCTTTCACACAAGGATGTTCAGGAGCTGCTGGCTCTGAGACCTGCTCTCCTGCAGTGATTTTGTGGTTGTAGTGATCTGAGGATAGAAGGGAGGCAATTTGTGGGAGGGAAGTAATATTTGTCTGCCCAAGGGACGTTGTCAGGGTGGTAGAGGGATAGACCAGCTTCTGACCTTAATTAGGGCTTTTGTGCCCAGAGTGTGTCTATTCTCTGCCTCCAGCGCCTGGATTGGTGTAATAAAATCTTTGCTGCCCTCCCCACAAACCTTGCCTTGCAGTGGGTGGCATTCCAAGCTGTGGGGAACGGTGAATTCACACCAGTTGTGGTTGGGTGTCTGTGCAGACAGTCTGAGGGGGATTCCAGGTGCTGTTAGCACCACCCTTGGTACACCTCTTTCTTTTTCTTTCCTTGGTTAAAGAGCTTAGTGGACTCTTCAGGGATGTGCTTTCATTCACAGCTGAAGCTAGGGGCAGGGAGAAAGAGACTTCCCTGATCCATTCACCAAGCTAAGGCTTTCTATAACTTGTTGGACTTGTGTGCGTGTCTGTGTTAATACCTGCTTGTATTTTTTGTGGGTGTTGGTTTTTTTTTTTTTTTGGTTTGGGTTTTCTTTTGCGCATCTTTCCTGTGCCTGGCACACCCAGGGATCCCTTATGTTAGCATAGCCTATCCATTTGACTGCAGCTTCAAAGATGAGCAGTTTGTAGGCATAGGGAAAAGCTCTTTCTTAGGAAAATAGCGAGGAGATTCTTCTCTTTTTCCTCCCCCTTCTGAATAAGAACTAATCTGTGGCTGTGAGATAAGAGGAGCTGCTTTATGGGGTGGATGCAAACCGGCCAGTCACTTTAGGTTGTTAAGTTACTGTTAGGTGTGTATGTGGTGCTGTGTTTTGTTTTGTGGTATCGAGATTCTGAAAAAAGTGTTGAAGCGTTTAAGTGGGAGATAAAAGGGAACTTTAATAGGAAACTCTTGATGTGTTTTGGCCAAGATGTGTTGCTTGGCAGAGTTCTTTTCCCCAGTGTCTCTTGTATGGTGTTCTTTGGGGGCAAGGGGCAGGAATTGTTTAATTGAAGGGGTTTTGCCTTTCTCCAGAGTGGCAAGCAAGGGAACTGTCTGTGAAGAGTAAAACAGTGGGTCATTGTAGGGATGCTCCGCAAGGACCTCCTTCCTGCGGTGAGGAGATGAGGGGACTTGTTGCAGCAGAGAAACTCATGTGGTAGATCCTCATTGTGGAGGAAGAAAGGAGTATGATCCGGCTTGCAGACACAGCTCACCTGCTTGTGTGACAAATCTCTCCCTGGGTGGGTCACCAGGTGGGAACCAAACCCTGAACCTCTGGATCCGAAATGAGGATCCCGTGCTGGTTTGAGTTAGAGGTTTGCTAACTTGAATGCAGCAGTAGCCTCGAGTTCCCTCAGGTGGACAAGACACTTGAGGCTAGCTAACCTACCTTCGTATTCACGTGGGCTGTGCTCCTCCTTCTGAATTTTTGCCTTTGCTCCTTAATGGAGATAGGAAAGAAGATTCATCCGTGCCTTTTGAAATGGGCATGGAATTGAGGGAGGAGTTTATTTGAAAGTATCCCCTTCCTTTCCCCGTAACCCTTAGGAAAAAAAATCAACAAAAACAGGGAAATATTCTCTGTGTCTGTGCCATGTTTGTTCTCGTTGTCGTGTTTTTAGAGGAGATTTTATGATGGAGTGGAAAAAGTGAAATGATTAGTTTTGCATAAAAAAAGAAAAGTTTTAAAAAAAAATTTCTACAGGGAGAGAGCGAGAGAGAGTTTAAAAATGAATAATAAATGCAGTGATTGCACAAACTGTAGTGGTATTAGATGGTCCTTAGAGAAAAGAGTATTTTGTAGTATCGAAGCATGTGTGTCTGGGATGGTGTTTGGCTTGCTTGAACTGGAGGGAAAGGCATTCTAGGACTAAGCAGCGATCTCTGAGCTGAAAGGCAAGTTGCATGTTGGAGGAACCCTGTCTACAAACCTTTCCCGTCCTTGCCTGCCAAGTGTTGGAGTGAGTTCCCTTCCCTCCCATACCTCTCCTGTGAGCTAAGGTGGAGTCTCCAAGTGGTTTTCTGGCTGAGCAGCCCTCAGAGATGGCCGGTCACGTTCTGACAGAACGTGGATCAGGCCATCAACATGGAAACAGTTGACTTACTTTGCATGCACAGCAAGCCACTAACGTTTTGGGTTGGCATGTACCTTTCCTGCCAAGTTGCTGTCTCTTTTCCATCCCCTATATCCAAACAGAATTAATCATGGTGGGCTTATTTCCTGGGAAGCAGATATGCCTCTCCTCTGTAAGGTTTCTTAAACCCCTTCGAATACTGTGTGGGGGGTGACATTTTTCTGTATAGAATTCACCACATCAGGACAGAAAACTGAATCCCATTGTTGTGTATTCCAGCACCCCTTCTCTGACAGTGGCCAGATCTCTAGAGGCAGATGAGAGCACTGCCTTGTGTGCTCTGATTGTGTTGCTGAGGGAAGTACACCCTCTTCTCGAGGCCAGCAAATGCTGGAAGTTTTTAGGGTGGAGAGGGGAGAGGAAATCTCTGACAGGACTGCTCAAGTAGGGCAGCCTTCTTCTCCAGCTTCCTTTGGGGTGCTGGGGAAGAGTTGCCTGAATGTTCCTTCAGAGCAAGCAGGCAGCTCTTGTGTGCTGGAAGCTCTGGTTTCCCTGTCCAAGATGTCCCTGGTGTTCATCTGGCACGTGGGAGTGACTGCAGGGAAGAGGGAAACCACCAGGCGTTGGTGTCTGAACAGAAGATGGTAGGCAGGGATGCTTGAACGGCTTTTCTTGTCTGGACTTCTCTGGTGCCCTTTGCAGTGGCTTTGCAGTGGCAGATGACTGATGTCTCGATGCTTCCCATAGCCTGGGCTGCACTTGGGAACTTCTCTGTCTGCCCATCAAGCTGTCGGTGCTTCCCTTGGCTTTCAACTTGGAACAGAAACCTCCTGTCTCAGGCTCTCCTCTCAATGAGCAGCACGGGACTGGAGGGGCATGAAGCTAATGAGATACAAGCTCCTTTGGGGATGAAAAACAGAATTAGTGTGGTGAGCAGGCCCAGCTGTGGTGAGCCACTGCTTAAATTCTGTTTTCAAAAGAGAATGGGAGCATTTCTCTGTGTCTCCCCTTACTGAAGTTCCCAGGGAGATTTTGTGAAATAAAGAAATCAAGGAAAAAAAAAAATCAAAACCACAATAATGCTTTTTACCAGGTAGGAGCTGTCTCTGAGCTGAGTCTTCCTAGGGATATCACTCCCTTCTCCAGCCCCTCTTTGTAGAGGAGGCTTCAGCAGCTCCCAGTGTTTGGAGATTACCACTTCCCTGGGGATTCCCTGGCAGAAAGAGGTTGCCATGCTTGAAGGATGGCGTCCTGAGTTCCCCATACTTCTGCCCACCCCAGGCCATGGCATTAGTGGGGCTGCTCAGGAGCAGGTCCTTCTTCCCAGGGAGCTGTAACAAACCTGGAGTGTGTGTTTGGCTAAGTGCTTATTTTCCCTTTTGCTTCCTTCCCCACCTTCTGACAAGACTTTTTCCTCCTTGCCTGGCACATCCTTTTACTCCAATGTCGCTTGCTTTTGCTGCATTTTTCAATTGCCCAATAATCATGCAAGAGCTGGGATCTTATTTACTTCTTATATATAAATATATGAATATAAAAAGCCTCCTTCCCCCTTTCTCCCCATCTCACCCACCACCCCATGCGCAGCCTCCCTGATCTCCGCTCTGAAGGTGATCTGCTGT
The DNA here is from genome assembly GCF_012460135.2 of Molothrus ater. Lineage (NCBI taxonomy): Eukaryota > Metazoa > Chordata > Aves > Passeriformes > Icteridae > Molothrus > Molothrus ater. The sequence goes on from NC_050482.2 coordinate 50,243,959, forward strand.
AGAGGGTTAATTTGGGGTTGGGGATTTGGTGCCTCCTAGTTCTGTTCCTTCTTGGCTTGCCAGCTGTGTCACTGCCCTGTGCCTCTGTCTTCCTCATGCAAAGGGGGTGGGGGTGGAGGGGACCATCCTGCTGAGGGTGCTGGCAGCCCAGCTCTCGAGGTGTTTGCACAGAGATGGAGTGCTCAGTGTTGCTTCAGAAATCCCCTGCTCCCTGTCTGTGCTTCCTTCCCCAGCTAATTCCAGGAAGTATCTTCATTTCACCAGTGCTCTGAGGTTGAGAAAATAAGTGTCTTCTATTTTTGAGATCCTTCCCCAGAGTGCAATGTGTATGGTTTCTTTTTGGCAGTGTAGATGGCAGATGTTGGAGTCTGTCTCCATCCTCACCTTTGCCTTTCCATCCTCTGCTCCTCTCACATTTTGCCATTGCCCTGTGTCAGATGGATGTGGTTGAAGGTATTTGCACCCTTTTCTGAGCAGGGTCAGTCTTGGCACCAGGAGCTTCTCCTGTGTTGTGTGGTGATTCTGAGGTGCCCTGTGTCCCCACCTGCCTCACCTATAAGGATGCAGCAGGGCCCTGAGTTCTTTCTTCCCTTCTGTAAATTTCTCCCTCCAGAAGTGAAGGGAGATAGAGTCCTGTGGTGGTTGGCTGCCTCTGGCAGCTCTTCTGTCCATTGCAGCTTCTGTGTGGTGGGAAACAATGACTCCAGGGCCATCCAAAAGCACAGTCCTTGGAGGGAGGGTCCTTCCACTCCAGCTGAGCTCTGTGCTTTGAGCCCACACCCTCCAGGCACTGGCAGATGGCCCTGGGATGGAGGAGTGGGATGCCCTCTGTGCCCCGGGGCTGGGTGGAGCTGGGAAGTGGGCAGCCAGCAGCATGCTGGGCCACAGGGAAAAGTCAGGTGACAGAACTGCAGCAAGGTGCAGTCAGAGAGGTGCCAGCTTCTGCAATGGTTCAGAAAATGTGTCTGCTGGGAGGAGAGGAGCATGGTGGGACATGCAGGCAAAGTGTTCATTCCCATTGCAGGACCCTGGTTCTTTACTTCATTCCTTGTTCAGCTGAGCACTTGGAGCTCACATCAAACCTCCAGAACATGGCTGGGTGGGTCAAAGCACTTCGTGGGGCTTCAGGGCCTCGTAGGACTAATGGGGCTTTCCCATGCTCCCAAGCAGCCCCCCAGCTGGCCCCTGCTCTCTAGGGGGACTGAGGGTTTTCCTCTGGGCAGAGCAGCAGGTAGGTGCTCTTGCACAGGTAGGTGGCTCTTCAGCTGCTCTGGAGGGAGCCTGCTGCTTCCAGCCCCCAGCTGCAAAGCGGGGGCAGAATCTTAGGTCAAGTTCTCAAACGGAACAAAAAAATTAATCGTTGTGATGACTTTTTTTAGAAAAGAGTTGTCATGCCTGCACCTCCCCCAAGCAAATCAACTCAGTGTGTGCTGTCCTCTTTCCTCTTCTCCCTTGTGCCATTAAGCCTTGTACACTCCCTAAGAATAGAGGAGACTCTCTGCTTTGGGATTTTTTTCCCCCATTTGTTTTCTTTTTGCATAGAAAGTTGTCTGCTGGTGGTGGAGGACAGGGGCCTGCTTCATCTGTTCCTTCCTTTCACCTTCCCCTGTGCCAAGCTTAGGCTCAAATGCTGCAGATTCCTGCAAACACTGAACTTGGAGCAGGCGAATGACCCCACTGCGTTCTGTGGTACTTGGGTGCTTCAGATTCTGCCTGTGCTTGAGCTTTGGCAGCATCAGAGCCCTTCCTTCCTCTTGGAGAAGGTCAGCCCTAACTCCAAGTGCTGATAGTTCTGGTGCAACCCATCTGTCTCTTCATTTCCCCTCACTTGGCATACAGAGTGAAGGTGGTAATTTTTTTTAATTTAAAATAAACCTAAATATGTATCTTGTAATTTTTTTTTTTTATTTTGAAAAAAAAGCATTTAAGGATTGTGCACGGATGAATTGTATATCTATATATTATTTTTTTGTCTTGCAATTTTCATTTTAAATATAGTGTTTGTTCAGTTTTGTTTTGTTTTTTAATCCAGTTCCCAGCTGGCTAAACTCTGTCTAGAGTGGATGGGTGGGAGGCAGAGCCACTGGAAGGGTGATTGAATCACTCCTTCCCTTGGTGCTTCCTACAAGAAACTGGTTTGCTCCAGGTTTGGGGGTGGGGGTTGTGCTAATTACTCTTGTATTCTTGTACATTTTGTTCTTTCTGCTGCTCTTGAATATTGTATCAATGCCAGAAATGGGGAGTTAAAAATTAAAACAAAAAATTAACCCCAATAAATTGTTACATTCCAAAACCTGTTGTTGTTTTCCTTGGGTGGGCTCTGCCTTGTGGAGCTTGGAGGGAGGGCTATGGAAATGGCTGCCCTGAGCCAGCACACATCAGCTCTGCAGTCAAACACAAGCACCTGCACCCTTCTTGGGCACCATGGATCAGCCCTGCTTTGGGCTTTGGACCTTTCTGGACAGAGAAGCTCTGAAAAAAGACAAAGGAGTATTCTGGAATGTTAAGGGAGGAGGGAACATTTGGGAAGGCCAAGCTGTAGCAAGTGGAACCTGAACACCCTCTACCCAAGTGCTTTGGAGTCTCCCATGGGTCTCCCATATCCTTTCTTTAATAATGAATTTAGATCAGGGTACAACCTAGCACTTGGTGGCTGAAAAATGCTTTAGGCTTTTCCCAAATCCAGAACACATGCTTAAGTGTACTTTCTCACAAGCTGATCTAAGAAATAGGGTGAAACATCTCCCTGTATGTAATTGAAGCCCCAGATTCACTCCATCACTCTCCAGCCCAGAGCAGCTGCATAAAAAGGCTCAGCTGAACTCAGTGGGAAGTGCTGGTGGTGGGAGATGTGGTGGGACAAGCCAGTTGCTTTTGGACAGAGAGGGCAGGCAGGAAGGCAGCACTTCTGGGTGCTGGGAAAGGGCAGTGTCTGGGCACAGCTCCAACCAAAACACGCTCAGGACTGCCCTTCAGGAGCCTGTGCTGAAGTCTCACCCCGAGGGGAGATTGGGCTGAGCTGGGCGTTCCTTGGACAGAGTTGCTGCCTTGAGATATTTCTGCAGTGTCTGAGTTTTGGGAAGCCACAGCACGGCCTGCTCCAGTGCTGGCATGGCTGGCAGCAGGGAATGCTGCCCACCCAAGCCAAGCACACTCCAGGTGTCATTCATGTCATGGCACCAGGCTCACCTTGCCTCTTCTGCAGAAAACACTTACAAAGCCAGCACTCCCTCCTCCCTTGCTCCCTGGTTCTGCCCAGAACCCGATGGGCTTTTTGTTGAATTTGAGGGCACCAAATGAAGCCAACTCTCACCCAATGCTTTCTGGACCAGGAGGAAGGCTGGAGAGACAGACCCCAGCCTGACTGAACAAACCCAATGAGGTCCTGCAGCAGTGCCCTCGTGCAGGCAGACCCAGTAACCGGGGCAAGGTGATGCAAGTCACATCTGCAGGGCTGAGAAACCTGGAAATAAAGAAGCCAGGATTTCCATGCTGTGTAGATCTGGGAACCTGCAGATCCCCAGCGTCTGAAGGCTCCTGATCTAAGGAGATGGTGGAGCCAAGTCCATGGAGTGAGTGGCAGAGGAGCCCTTTGGTCTCCTTAGGGTGGCCCTGGGGATGTTCCTGTACTGGGTGATGACTTGGGAGGAGGGAATCCCCCACCTCAGAGGCATCAGCTTACACTCCCCTGAGAAATGGTTTCCCCCCTTCCCTCACCCCACCACCCTGCTGGCCTCAGCATCATGAATGGGCCAGGGTTTCATGCTGGCCAGGATGGAGCTGCCTGGTTCCTGTGGGGAAGATTGGATGCAGGGCAGCCTTGGAGCAGCAGGTATCCTTCCTTCCCCTTAAGTCAGCAGTCCATTCCCAAACGTCCCTCTCACCCAGGGGGCACAGCAGGGTGACCCCTTGTCCTGCCTTGACCCTGTCTGCAGCCACCCCTTGGGGACAGCTGCTAGTCCCAGACACCATTTTGGTGTTAATTTAATGGAAGAAAATCCCTTAATTGCTCTCTCCCAGTCCCTCTGGGCTGAATCCATGAGCTCTTGTTAAATCCAGCTTCTGTCACCAATCCTGCTCAAAACAGGAACCAAAAGAGCCCCACGTTGCCTTCCCCACCCTGTCACGCACCATCCTTGTGAGGGCCGGCTGCCCACCGAGCATCTCTGAATTGTTATTCATGGGACAGGGAGGCTGCTCTGGCCACTCACCGGTCTGAGTCATCACTCCCTGTGAAAATCTATTTTTGTCACCTCTTTGTCTCTGGGAAGAAGTTGTGGTGCCTGCTGAGGGACAGGTCTGGACCGTGGGAGAGGTGAGCCCTGCCCTGCTGCGATACCCAACTCTTCCCCATCCCAGTCTGCGTGAGTGGGGCCAGGCTGGTGCAGAGGGGCTCACCCTTCCCCTCACTGCCAGAGCAGCATCAGCCAGAGGCACAAACCTTGTCACCATGATCCTGCAACCTTTGCTAATAAAATCTGGACAGTGCAAAGAAAGCATCACTTCCCCTGGCAAGAAGCTATGTAGAAGCCTATGGCACTTTTCCCCGCAGGGTAGCAGATGAAGGATACCCCTGCCACCCTGATCTGCACACTGTGGGGTGGGGTGGCCTGGTGCAGCTCTCACACTGCACCTGCACTGTGGGTAGGGTGGCCTGGTGCAGCTCTCAGATGGGTTCCTTTCAGTCCCACTCCTGCCTGGGCACTGCCAGGGTGGGCATGCAGCAAGCAGGGGGTGACAGAGCAGGGTGCAAAGCTCTGCCACTATTATTAGCAAGGGACAGGTTGGAGGGTGGGAGCCTCCACTTGTGTCATAGGGTGCAGGCTTCTGTTTCCTTTGCATCCTGCACCAGTGCCCACTTGTCCCATCACACTGAGCACTCACCATCCCACAGCGCTCACCGGTCTCGCCACCAGGGCCAGATGCTGTTTCTTGGGCTTCCTTCACATCCCCCTGCCCAGACTGCTCCATGTCCAGCTCCACTTTTCCTCCTCAGCATTCCCTTCATCTCTACTCTTCCTTGAACCTCCCCATCTGTCTTCCTCTCCTCCTCCCCACAGCCTTGCAGCACCACAAGTCAGGCAGGTCTCTTGTTGGCTCCAGGGTGATGATTTTGGGGGGCTGGGGTACAATGCTCTCTGTGGGGAGAGAGGGTGACTGTACGCTGTCAACAGCCAAATTTGAGGAGTCTTGTAGCTCTGGCTCCCTTGCTATCCCCTCAAATATGTCTGGGGGAAAAGAAGAGGTAATCTTTACCGTTGTTTCATACCCAGCACTGGAGCTGTTTTAAACACACATGCTCCTGCTTCCCTGCCTGCTAGGAAGGATTTCCTGCCATTACTGAGTAGAGCTTGAAATTGATTTTGTTTGTTTTCCCTCTTCTGCTCCTCTTTTCTGGGCAGGGCTGTGTCACCAAGGCCCCAGTGTGCCTGGGAACAGGAGAGGGCACAGCACAGCTGCTGTTGGAGCAAGGAGAAAGTGGTTGTCTGGAGCAGCTCGTTCATGAGCAGTGCAGGCTAGAGTGATGGTGGGGGAAGATTAAACGTGTGTCTTTGTTTCCCAAATGGATAACAGGGGTGTGTGGGGCAGAGGGTGAGGCAGCCCACGGCAGCTCTCTGCAATAGTCCTGTCTGAGGTGGGAGAGCAAGACAGCTAGGAAGTTTGTAGTTTAATTTTTAGGAGAAAGGAGGAAAAGACCCGAAAGACCACCACAGGGAATGAGTGATTACGAGGCTCTCACCCTCGGGGTAACAAGCGGCTCTTTACTGCCAGCCTAGGCATCTCACAGGGCAAAAATCATCCCTTGGGCTGTGCCGGAGCAGCATCCTCTCACCAGAGGCTCCCTCCGGGCTGACTTCAGCGAGCCCGAGGCAGGGCTGGCCCCGTCCCCGGGTGCCCCCGGGGCGCCCTCCCTGCCCTTCCCGTTCCCTCAGCCGCTCGCTTCCCTGCGCTCGGACCGTCGCCCTTGCAGCCCGGGGAGGGTGCTCAGCGGGAAGGGGGGGATCACTAAGAGGGGCACGGCCGGGGGCACGGCCGGGGCCGGGCCGGGGGCGGCGGCGGGGGCGGCGCGGTGCGGTGCGGGCGGCGCCGCCCGGCACATATAAGCGCGGCGCGGCGCGGCGGGGCCCCGGCGCCGGTGCTGCTGCCGGTACTGTCCTTCCCCGCCAGCTCCCTCCGGGCTGCCCGTCCATCCCTCCGGCCGTCCGTCCCCCTCTCCATCCCCGCCCGCTTTGTTTTCTCGCCGTCCGCGGGCTCGGGCCCCCCACGCCGCTGCCACCCTGAAGTTTCTGGCGGTGCTGCTGGCGGCGGGCATGCTGGCTTTCCTCGGGGCCATCATCTGCATCATCGCCAGCGTCCACCCGGCCGGCACCGCCGCGCCCGCCGCCGCCGCCGACAATGACTCGGCCGCCGCCGCCCTCCTGCCCGCCGCCGACAAGGGGCTGGGAGCGCTGCACGGCCCCGCCGAGGCGCTGGCCAGCGCCGGGCCGCGCCTGCCGGGGGGGCCGCCGCTCTTCAGCCGCTTCGTCTGCACCCCGCTGAGCACCGAGTGCCCGGCCACCGGCACCGGCACCTCCGCCGGCAGCGCCGCCGGCCCCGAGGAGCTGCTGGCGCTGCGGAGCGCGGCGGCCCAGCTGCGCCGCACGGCGCTGGAGCAGAAGGAGCGGATCCGCATGGACCAGGAGACCATCCGGGAGCTCACGGGCAAGCTCAGCCGCTGCGAGGGCGGCCTGCGGAGCCCCCCCGGTGCCGCTCCCCCCGCCGCCGCCGGGCTCCGCGCCGCCCCGCGCCCCGGCACCATGGGCCACCCTCCCGACGAGCCGCCCGCCGTGCGGGAGCTGGAGGAGGCTGTCCGCACCCTCCAGGACCGCATCGACCGGATAGAGGTGCGAGGGATGCTCCTGGGGACTGGGCGGGATGCTCGCAGGGGATGATGCTCCTGGGGGTCTGGGGGGATGCTCCCAGGGAAAGATGCTCCCACACGTGCCGTTCCCCAGGCCTGCAGCCACATGCACCGCGAACTAGCTCGTCCCCTTCGTGAGACTTCAGGAAGGTTGTCCCTGCCTCCCTCTTTCCTGAGATCTCTGCCCAGGGGCAAGGGACTCAGCTTGAGCCCTCCTCTCTCCTTTCCATGCAGGGTTGTCCCAAAGCACCAGGGCTGCCCCAGTTTCCCCACAGTCTGCACCCAGGTAGGACACCTTGCTTGCCCCTTGCTTGCCCCATAGTACCTGTTAAGGACTCCTCCAGAGCAGGTTGGCAGCTCTGGCAGCCAGACTCTGCCCTTTAGCAAAAAGGTAAATCCCATCTGATGCCATCATGGTTATGAATGGGACATCTCACAAAGCAAAGTGCAGTGCCCCCCACCATGAGCCTGGCACCCTTTCCCACATGGTCCTTAGGAGCTGGAGAGAGAGGGGCACAGCTGGAGTCCTTCACTGTGCCCATTCCTGTGGCATTGGGCTGTTGGCACTTGGGATCAGACCCCTGGTCCCCATTCTGTAGCAGCTGTGCAGCGTGTGCCTGGCAGGCTCAGCCCTGGCCCAGCCACAATCCAGTGGCACCAGAGGCTCTGCCATGATGCCTGTCATGGGGCACATCACAGAGTGCATGTGAGTGTTGATTTATTTGGGCTGACTTGGACTCAGCAGTCCCACAGAACTTGGCAGACTTTGCAGGATATGGCTGTGGCACGTGAGAGCTGCAAGAGGAGAGATGTCTGTTTTCCCTGTAGGAATTGCTCCAGGTAGGAGTTATTCCCTGAGGTCTGTCAGGTGTCAGAGCCACCTGCAAGGAGCCTCCTGCAAGTCCTGAACCTTCTCATCTTCCTGTTCAGTTTCCTGTTGCCCTCTCCACTCTTTCCTGGAGTGTGCAGCTGGGAGGGGGGCCATCCAGCACTCTTTGGGGTCCCTCTCCTCAGACAACCACTTTCTCCTTGCCCCTCTGGCCCCCTCACTACAGACATGTGGGCACAACAACAGGCAATGGAAATGGGAAATTCAGAGCCACTAAGGTCACTGGCTGAGAAATGAGACTGGGAGAGAGGGTTATTGTAAGCGATGGAGATATGAACAGGAATAAAAAGACAGAGAAAGGCAAATAAACACACAAACACAAGAAGGAAAAGAGCTGGAAGACCAGAGAGGAAGCACCTGTGTGCTGCCAGGGTAATGCACACACAGGCACAAGAAGAAACACAGAGGCACGCCAGGCAGATGCAGGCAGGGTGGGATGTGCAGCCTGTCTGACATGTTGCCCAGGGCAAAATGCAGCCAAAGGGAGGGACAGACCCCACAAAAAACCCCTGAAGCCCTAATCAAATGATTTTCCATCAATGGAACAACACAGCAGGTATGCTCACACAATGATAAATTGGGGAAATAGGTCTCTGCACACGTATCCCAGACGATGCACGGTGGGATGGTGCCCAGCACATCAGTTTGGACCTTGGGGAGCATCAGGCCATAGAGCCATGCTCTCCCTCTCCTCTGTGGGGTGGCATCACCCATGAGCTGCCCTGGCCCCTCTCCCGGGGTTTCTGAGGGTGGTGGGAGGTTTGGGGTGGAGGAGGGGGAGGGTGAAGCTCACCAGGGTTGGAGCAAGCTGTCACATGTGCCCAGGGAGCCTGAAGCGGTGCTGGGACGAGGCTCAGGCACACAGTGATGAGGAAGCCAAGTGGCACAGGACCAAAACTGTTCGGGTTTGTGCTGCCAGGGTCCGGATGGTCCCAGGTACACTCTGCAGGGGAGACACAGCATCCTGAGGCTTAGTGAGCCCTACCAGGTGAGGAAAAAGAGCAGCGTGTTACAGGTGGGCTGGTCTTTGTCCTGGTGAAAAGTGTTACCAGTGGGCACCACACCCCTGTGAGGGCTGCAGCCCAGCCAGCTGAGCCTTGTGGTAACACCTCAGCTATCCAGGGACAGTTGCCTGTGGCATCCCTCTCAAAATGGCCTCCCACCCCAGGAGCAGACAGCTAAAACTTCCTGGTGGAGCACCTGCATCTTCTGTCCCGCATGGCTTTGGCTGTCAGCCCTGGGAGCCTTCCTGGGATACCCGTGGCATGGGAGGCACTCAGCCTCCACAGCTGTCCTGGATGATGGCAATGACTGTCCCAAAAGGTGACCTGGATGGGGACAGTCCTGGGGTGGCCCCCATGTGCTGAAGACTGCAAAACCCATTGGGAAGGAGAGGAAATGCTGCCAAGTCTGTGGTGGCTTAGTCTCAGAAGAGAGATGACACAAAATGCCATGAGCCACTCTGGGAAGGCTGCGTCCCAGGGAGTCTCCAGGCAGGTTTGCCAGCAGGGATTACTGCTGGATGCTTCAGAGCTGGGACTGCAAGGAGGGGGCTGGTGGAAGATTGCTGATCTAATCTGGGCACTCTCAGCCCTTTCTGTAAGGCATAACAAGATTTATTCATGCACTGAAAAACCTATTAAGGCATTTGTTCCTTAATTTTGTCAGCATGGCAGAAGGATTTCCCAGGATGCAGGGAGGGCCTCCACTGTCTCGTTCTTTGTCCCCTGCCATTTCTGTGGGGCTGGGCTAGCATCAGCACAGCATTCACACATCTTCCCTCACCTCTTCCTAACACCACCCCGGCACTGATCATCCTTTCCTCATGCACAGCAGCCTAGTTAGGCTTTTTCATCCTGTTTTTGAGGGTTCCCCTCCTTTGGCTCAGCACATGCTCATGTCTGTACACTCTGTTGCATCTTGGAACACAGAGCTGAGGGACCCAGGTGCTCCTTCTCCATGCTTTTACTTATTGCTGCAAATGGAAAGGGATCGGGGAGAGAATCACCTTGGCTGCCTGGGCTGTGCCGAGATGCAGATGCCCCCCTTTTCCCCATCATCCCTTGCAGGGGAGAGGGGATGGCCTGATGGGCTCCGTGGGGACCTGGTGGAATTGCAACAGCCTGTTTGCTCCTCAGCTGGTTCCTGGCTGTGCCATTGCAGCTGGGGACCTGGCTGCTGGCAGGAAACCCTCGGGTAAGGGAATGGGAATGGTAGTGACCAAGCTGCTTCCCTCTTGTCTCAATCTCCAGCAGTGCAGGGATGTAAGCACCCAAATTGTGACAGTCCCAGCCTCCCTCCTCCGAGCGAGATTTTAGGGAGACAGGATCAACAGTGAGCCCTTCTCTTGTGAGGAAGAGGGAAAGGCTGATGCATCCCTGTTTTTCTACTCCATGCAGTCCCTTTTGGAGTTTAATGATCCCCAAGGTCCTGCCTGGGTCCAAAGAGGTGGCAGTGTCCAAAAAGCCCTGGTGCAGCAGGTGTGCTGTCCTGCAGCAGGGAGTGTCCCAAGGTAGCAGCTGCTGAGGAGTTTTGTGCAGCCTGTAAGGATTCATGGGTCCAAGGAGCGGAATGGGTCTGCTGTGTGTGTGCATCCTGATCCCTGGGATGTGCCAGGGCTCCGTCCAGCAGGCATCCTCTTGTGCTCCTGCCTGCCCTGTCCCAGCAGCCAAGGTGGGCACTGGTGTGCTGGGGGCCGAGGGGGAGCAGCGGCGCCCAGTTTTGCCGGTGCATTAGTAAATGAGGCTCTGATCTCCTTATGTAAATCAAAGTGCGCTTGCTGGCGGAGGGCTGCAGCCCCAGAGAGCGCACGCTGGCGTGGCTGCCGCAGCCCCCTGCCCCCACCTCCCCCTCCCCACCCCCTGCCAGCCGCTGACATTTAACGTGATTAATATTACCTGGCATCTTTCAATCTTTTTTGCCGGTTCTGGTGGCCAAAAAGCATGGAAGGAGCCTCCCCCACAGGCACTGCCCACTCCCCTGCTGCCTGTGCGGCGGCAGATGGGAAGCCGGGTGCCTGCCGAACAGCCAGGAGAAGGCGCTTCCCCCCCTTCCCCTCCCCAAAGGTCACCAGTAAACAGCTGCACATCAACCATTAATAATTTTGCAAATAATTTGCCTTGTGAGAAAGATGCTCGAGCAGCAGCTCAGAGATGAGGATCATGGCTCAGGGATGCAGCCCAGCCTGGCATCGGGGAGATCACCCAGCACTACTCAGCTGCACGGGGTAGAATGGGGAGTCCAGGCTCCTGTCCAGCCATCATCTGTCTGCAGGGATATGGATGGTGTTTGCTGGGATGGCCCTGAAACCCTGCCAGATGAGGGTGCAGGCTATAATCCCTTTCCAGAAGGAACATGGGGCAGCAATGGTTCAGTCGGCCATGTGGCTCCGGCTGTGGTACCCTGGCTGCCAACTGGGAAGGATCACCAAGAGCTGGAAAGAGGGCTGGATGGGGAAAAACTCAGGAGGGGGGAAGAAAGTGAGCAAAAAGGGAAAGACACGGAGTGTGAGCATGGAGAGGAGCAACAGGAAGAAATGCTCCAAAGCCAGAGAAATGAAAAAGCCATAGGGAGAAAAGTTACAGAGGGAAGAAAATAGCAGCAGGAAGAAAAGCTGGAGGAAGAGGGAGGTAAAAAAAAGTACTCAGTCACTACTGAATAATGTAGGGCAGGCTATCGGGGCTAGTGAGAGTGACAAAATCTCCCAGCTTTTTCTTTTTTCATCATTAACAGATGGAGCCATGCATGAAAGCAGGGACGTAGGCTCCAAACCCGCAGCTCGAGCAATCAAAGCGTGCGGCAGACAGGAGCGTGCCAGCCCCCGCTCTAGCCAGGCAGCCTGAAAGGACAAGAAAAGCTCCTGGAGCCCACGGGATGTGGCCATAGAGGCAAAGGCAGCCCCATCCCACCTGTGCTGCCTCCTGCCCATGCAGCCAGCTCAGCTTGGGTACAAATGCTGACAGCTCAGGTGGGAACTATCCCTGCCACGAGGATGAGAATTAAACTTTGCACTTCCCTTCCCTCCTCCCATCTCTACCCTGCCTTTCATGCAGTGCCCAAGACCCCTTTAAAGAACCCACCCCGCAAAAAAAAAAAAAAAAACCAACAAAAAACCCAAAACACCAAAAACAACCCCACCAAAAACCCCACAAAAAAACCACCAGCAAACCCCAGCAAAATAGTTAAAGCTCCTTTCCCATCAGCTAATCATTCAATTTTGCAAAGACCAAAGGCAGGATGCTCTTTGCTGGGCACTTTTCACTTACCAGAGAGGTTTTGTTCTCACTGCAAGAGCATCCTTAGTGCTGCCCGGAGCAAGCTGGCAGTGAGAGCTGGCATTTGGTCAGGGCTGGCAGATATCCCCTGCACAACCTCTCTTTTTGTACTGGGTTTTGCTTTTCCAGGTTGGTTTTCCTCACAGAACTTGTGGGTTTGCCCTGGCAGACCCTACTGGCAGCTCTTGCCAACCTTGGGGCATCATAACTTCCATTTTGTTTGTAGCCTGAGCATGTTGTTGCCCAGAGTGGGTACATTTGTGCCCACACCAACACCATCTTCTCACTTTTCCTCTCCTGCTGTTCCCATCCACCAAGGCTGCATCCTGCCCAGCCAAACCTGACTTTCCTCCAGCCTTCCCCTCCCCTCTGTTGTTCCTGATGGATAGCAAAGATTAGGGGTGAGGTGGGCAGGCATCCCTCTCCTTCAGCTTTATGTGTGTGATTATCAGATCCTGTCCAGCCTGGAGAAGCTGGATATAAGAAGTAAGAAAAAACAGGGAACCACAACCACAGGTGAGTGCTGACCTCCCCCAGGCCACTCTGGGGCAGGAGGGAGGCTGTTCAGATGGACAGGGATGGTATCCCCCATGTCCTGCCAGCACCCTGTGAATGTCCAGGGCTGAAGTGGGCATGCAGATCCCTTGGTGCCAGAGGAGCCAAGGCAAGGGTCTCCATGGCTGCTCCAGCACCTCTGGGAAAGTCTGGCAATACAGAGAAGGTGGTTGTCATCTTTCAGAGCCCACGGCAGAGACACTAATGCACTAAGGGCATGGGGAAAGAAGAGGGCTCCTATTTACTGAGAAACTCCAGGAGCATGGTGAAGGGTCACTTTCTCCCTTCCAGACTGCTTTTCTTCCAGCTGGGATGGCGTCTCCCAGCAAGGTGGGATTTGGGGTCTTTGCAGAGTGCAGTAGCAGCTGGGAGCATCTTCACCATCTGCCGTGTTGGATTTGCCATGGAAAGAGTTTTGGTCTGAGTGTTAACCCTGATTGGACAAGACAGGCTCGATGTCCCCAGGTGACGGCTCATGCCTTGAGGGCCAGAGACACGACAGCCTGGCACCAGTCCCACTTGTCCCTGCCATCCTGGTGGACCGGGAGAGGTTGGCTTATGGAGAGCTACCTGGCACATGTGCACACACCCCCGCACGCCAGCTGAGCTCGGCTAAGAGGATTACAGCCCCATTAAGTGATGTTAACGTGCTGGCTATAGGTAAGCAGCCTCACGAGCAGCAGGAGTGGCCAGGAGCTCCAAGGTCCTGCCTGCATCATTTCCTCATCATGGGAGGCTGCCTGCAGGAGCAGAGCCAAGGGATGACCCAAACATCCCATCCTTGCTCTGTCTCTGAAGCAGGAGAAAGTCATTAAGAGCAGCCAAGCTTCGTTTTGCAGGAATGAGCTCAATGGGGGCTCTAAGAGGGGAGGTACAAAGTCAGCTGGAGGCTCTTGGAGAAGACCCCAGTGCGGATATGGGACTGTCATCCCAGCACTACCTGTAGTGCTGCAGGCTGGGCATGTCCTTATTTTAACTCTTATGGTGACACTGTGCTGAATTTTCTCTTTTGTCCCTCCCATTCCCTCTGTCGTGGCTGCCGCAAATGCAGCAGGAGCTGCCAGCCCGCACCAATGGCTCAGCACCCACTGCCCCGGCCCTTGCCCGTGATGCCCTCCACACCAAGATGGAGCAGCTGGAGGAGCAGCTCCTTTCCAAGATCCTGACCCTGCAGAAGGAGCGCCAGGCCGCCAGCACTGACCGCAGCCAGCAGCAGCACAACATCGAGAAGGAGCTGAGCTCCCTCCAGAACCGGGTGACGGAGCTGGAGCATGGTGAGTCCTGCCCTGCGGGGAAGGAGATGGGGCACAGGGTTCCTACCCTGAGGTACATCACCAGGAGAGCCCCAGGACAGGTCACCTTCATCCCAATTACAGGTGCTGACCTTCCTCCTCTCCTCACCCCTGATATGTAGGACCACTGGGCTACAGCCCTCCTGATGCCTTCAAGGTGACCATCCCTGTGCAGAACAACTACATGTATGCTCGTGTGAAGAAGAGCCTGCCAGAGCTGTACGCCTTCACCATCTGCATGTGGCTGAAGTCCAAGGCCCTGGCAGGCATTGGCACCCCCTTCTCCTACTCTGTCCCGAGCCAAGCCAACGAGATTGTGCTGTTGGAGTGGGGCTCTAACCCCCTGGAGCTGCTCATCAATGACAAGGTCAGCCCAGTTGCAGGAGGGGCAGGAGAGGAAACCCTGCCCTCGTCTTCCCTGCTTCAGTCCCCCTAGGAAATTATATTCTTAAGGGCACTGGTGTGGGTGAGCTGGGAGGAAGGGGCCCTAGGTTTATGGCGGGAGGCAGGAGGATTGGGAGAAGGGCTCATTGGGGTTAGTTCTGAGAGGGAGAAGCAGCACATCTGGATGTCTGTAGATTTTGGGATGCCGCCACCACCACCACGGGGGTGCACTGCTTGCTCTGCCAGGGGACTTCCCCAGCAGTCCTACCGATCACCAGGATCTCGCTCTTCTCTCACAGGTTGCCCAGCTGCCGCTGAGTCTGAAGGACAAGGCCTGGCACCACGTTTGTGTGGCATGGACCACCCGGGACGGCAAGTGGTCAGCGTACCAGGACGGGGAGCAGCGGGGTGCCGGTGAGAACCTGGCCTCCTGGCATTCCATCAGGCCCCAGGGCGTCATCATTCTGGGTCAGGAGCAGGTAGGTACCAGTTCAACACCAAGAGCTGCCTGTTAGCATTGCTCTAGTGGGAATTGGCTGGGGGGAAAAGCCCCCAAATGGGGTGAGGGGAGGGGGCAGCGTGGGCAGGAGTGCTCAGCAGGGCAGTTGGCTCTCCTGCCGGTTCATCCCGCCTCCAGGCTGGCCATGTGCCGTCATTGTCTTCTCTTCCCTCTCCCTATCCCTTTGGCCTCCCTGCCTCGTCTTCTTGAATCTCTTCCATGCATCCATCCCCTTTCCTCCTTGTCATCAAGCACCTTGCTCTGCTTCTCCCCAAACCTCTCCCTCTCTCCCTTGCCATTTCCCACTGGATGCATGTTCCTCCTCTTCTCTTCATCCCTGTCCAATGACCTCTCCTGCTCTTTCCCAGGACACCCTGGGGGGACGCTTTGATGCCACACAGGCCTTCGTGGGAGAGCTGGCGCAGTTTGGCGTGTGGGACCACATGCTGGCACCAGCAGAGATCCTGGCCTTGGCTAACTGCACCTCCCACCTCCAAGGGAATGTGATCCAGTGGGATGACCAGGCGGTGGAGGTCTTTGGAGGTGCCAGCAAGGCAGGCTTTGCCGCCTGCGAGGAAGGGAGGAAGGCATGAGTGGCCCCAGCCCTGTCCCCAGCGCCGAGGAGCCTGCTGGCAGCCCTGGAGCAGGGAGCCCCTTTCTCCCCTTCCAGACCAGTAAGCCTTGCTGGGGCAATGCTTGAGCCCCCCGTGCTGGTGTCCCAGGAGGGAGAGGGGCCCCTGGAAGCCTCCCTGTTGTCCCTGTGCTGGTGCTGTGACTTGTCCTCATTCCTGGCAGGCTGGCTCCTGAGTCTCATCTTGCCCCACTTCTGTTTTGGGTGGAATTCGCTGTACCTGCAAGTGTCCCTGGTATGGTGAGGGTCGTCACCTTGTCACACCTAACAGGAAGTGGGAAGGAGAACTCCATCCACTTTGAGTGCAGTCCAGCCTCAGTGGGATGCCAGGGTGCAGGCATCACCTGAACACACCCCCTTTCCTTATTTATTTCTAGCAACCTCACTGTCCAGTTTTATGAGCCTGCATTCCAGGATATCACCTCTAACCCCATCCTTCTCCTGCTGCCCTGGTTTTTCAAATGTGGCCCCAGGGAAGCTGAAGGAGAATGGCAGAGAATCAGTGGCACAGCACTTACCCCCCTGCACCTCTTTCCCTGCCTCTGCTGCCTGTTTGGGCAGGACTCCCCGAGGGGAGCCAGGCTTTTAAGGCAGAGGGGAGAGAGCACTCCCCACTGCCTCCAAGCTGGGAAATGGGTCAGCCACCAAGGGAATGGGGGGAAAGGGGCAAAGCATCTCCCCCAGCGCTGGCCGAGGGGGAAAGAGTGCAGCACTGGCATAGAAGGGAGCAAAAGCAAGAAAAAGAGAGATGGAGGATGGTGGCAGTCAGAGGAGCCCTGCCATCCATCCCCCAGTCTTTTGGTACTGGATTGGGCTACTGCCCTTGGTTCCACCCAGTCCCCTTCTTTACCTGCTCCTTGCCAGGAACAGGGCTGCCACTGGCCTTGAAACTGGGAGGGTGAAAGAGCAGGCTGGTGTTTTCCCTGTGGAGTGCCTGAGAATCCACTGTTTCCACATTGCGTGGTCACCAACATCTCGATATGTGAGTGTGTGTATGTGCACACGTGTGTGTGTGTGTGTGTGTGTGTGTGTGTGTGTGTGTGTCTGGGGGTGGGAGGGTTATTTCGGGGCTCTCATGGTTGCTCAATGCAGTGTTCAGCTTCCAGTGTTCCCCCTACCCCAAGTCCCACTTTGGGTGACAGCTGCCCCCTCCCCTGGGGGAGACAAAGCTGGCAGAAGGGACAGCCCTGCCACCCCCATCCCCCTGCCCAGGGTCTGTGCCAGTGCTGGGGTGGCTCAGCCCGCTGGGAATGACACGGTGGGGATGGGGAGCAGCCCGTGTGCCAAGTGGGAACACTGCGACCTTCGTGCACCCTGAGGAGCTGCCCCCTCTCCCGCCCTCCCTGCCTCGCTCGCTCGCGCGCTTTCTCCAATGCACGTTTGTGAAAAGGGCCCTGACGCGTGCCCGTGTTGGGACGTTTCTTTTGTAAAGCTGATCGTGAACAATAAACGTGATGTTTTCTGTTCCAGCCTCCTGCAGAGTGCGAGGTTGCTGGGGGGATGGACGGGACAGGTCAGCCCAAGATGGGGTGACCTCCCCAGGGTGCTTAGAGTTGCATCACTGAAGGGAGTTGGCTGGTCCCACTGCTGGCATTACAGGAATATCAGCACAGGGGTTTGGTATTGTTGCCACAGAGGGGCAGGAGATGGTGTCACGGTCTGGCCACCTTTGCTCTACCCCACTGCAGAGCAGTATGGGGTACAGGCTGCTGCTGGTGGGGCATGTGGGCTGAGGGAAACACTCTCCATGGAGGGAAGCAGAAACAAGTGAGAAATCCTGGCCTCTAAGTCAGAGCATGATAGCAAGGAACTCATATTGCGTGTACATCTAATTAAGTACCAGTAATGAGTTTCTGACCTAGCTAGGCACAAGATGGTTCAGGCATGACTCTTGGACCTCCTGTTGTAGAACAATTCATGACCAGGTCTGCATGGCGCTTTTGCCTCTCAGTGGGTCCTGCTCCTCCTACGAAAGGCACAGCTTCACCAATATTTGGGGGAAATGGAGCACAAAGCCAGAGGACTGGGTTTTCCCATTGCTGGCATGCTGGTGGGATCTCCTCTCTGAGTCAGAGCTGCCCCCTCTCCCCCACTTCTCCTTCTGGAAGGTGTTTAATGCCATAAAAGAAAGGCTGGCACTCTCACCTTCAGCACATCTTCACAAAGCTGAGGGCTGGTTTTGAAGAAAAAGTATGTACTTCAACTGGAACACTGGTTCAAGGGCCTTTGCCGAGCTGGAGGCTCACACCCATCACTAAGAGGAGAGGGTTCAACAGGTGCCATCTGCTCGTGTGCCAAATAACACAGCATAATTAAAGAGCACAACATTTTCTAGAGGAGGAAATGTCAAAAACCACTGATGGGATCATAAACTCAGAAAGAGGTTTAAAGGGGGAGGGAAACTGGTCCAAAACACCCTGCTATCAAAACTGCAGAAGCACTGTGAGAGGGGTCTTGGGCTGCTGGCCAAGGCAGGAGAAACGTGAGAGGATGAACAAGGATGGAAACAGCCTGGCCGCTGATGTAGGCTATTGGCAAAACACCCATCTCCTCCGGAGCCCGGAAACCCAGCCCACGTTGAAACTGTGTGTAAATCCTCTCCAGAAAAGCAGGAACAAAGGGGACACCAGGAGATGCTTGATCAGGGCCTTCGGTGCTGCCCTCCTCATCTCTGCCAAATGATGCTGGCATGATCCTAATCCCAGCCATGTGCATGTCCCCAGGATGTGGATCTGTCACTTCTGGAACAGGAGAATGAGGGGATCCCAGTGGCAGAGCTTCTGCAGGGTGAACTCCTCTCTCCCAGAGGTTCACAGCCAGTTAGGCAGACCTGGGGGCACACAGGAAAACTTGGTAGAATTTTCCCAAACCTTTTAAAATCTTCCAGCAAATGCCTCCACTATAAGGCTCTTCAGGAAACAAAGGCATTATGGAGAGATTAGAAACTGGATGGGAGACACAAATGAAGAGCAGAAATAAATATTTGATTTCCATCCTGCCCTGGCTCTCTGCAGGAAGCAATGTCTGCTTTTTACCCGTCTGAGGAGGACGAGAGCAAGATGAGACCATTTCTTTTCAGTAAGCTGAGCCTTGCAAGAGCTACAAACCTGCAACAGGGCTTAAAAGGTAGAGGAGATGACAAATCAATAGCTTTGCTGGCTGCAAGAAGTAATTACAATGACTTACACATATTGCTTGCTTCTAAATTAACCAGGAGCACTCAGGAGTAGCCCCATGTCTCTCTAAGGGCAGCTGGCTGGAAAACAACATGTTGTGCACAGAAGAGATGAGGAACAACAAAGTCAGCCTTGAGGGAAAGAGGAGGGTAAGGAAGGAAATATTTAACAGTGGTATGGAGAAGGCAGATACTTCAGCTGGTTGGCTGTGTTATGCCCAGACATCCAGGATAGGGGGGAAAGGAGGAGGGCACCAAGAGCTGGGCAGTGCAGGGCAGGGGCACAGCTGGGCTGTGGCAGCTCAGCAGGAGCTGGCACAAGAGGAGACGGTGTGGGAGACAGGCGGGTGTGATGGATGCCGCCCACGTGCTGTCCTCTATCTCCCTGCCAAGGGGCTGTAAGCACGTTTCAAGGAGAGGAAAGGAACTGCCATTTCCTTTCCTAAACTGCAGAACTCGCTGCTGCAGGGCTTTCTGCTAGCCAGGGACTTAGCCAGACTCATATACCACCCAGCCCATACTCCCAAAGGGGTTTGTCTGGCAGTGAAGAAGTCCAAGTTGAACATGGCAATGGGAAACCTTCAGGCCTGATAGTGTTTGAAAACTGTGTTTGGAAAGAAAATGCTGGCATTTATGAACCCCTCTAGCCCCTGCCCCTCTTTCCAGAGGGCACCACTGGCCATTCCCAGGGACATGGGCAATCCTGGAACCCCCCACTTGAGTGGGCTTTGGGGATCTCCTGTGCTCCCCAATACCTGCAACCTCAGCTGAGTTTGCATGTCACAGCTCCCTGCAGTGTGTCAGCCTCCTGGTGCCCTCAAACGAGGCCAAGCCAGCCAATACTTGTCCCCAGGAGGTGACTTCCAAAGTCCCCACTACCTGCTCAGCAATGGGGTGCTGCCTAATTGGCCTCCTTTCACCTTCCTGTCCTGCTGGGAGCCTCCCTTGCTCCCTCCCAGAGCCAGGAAGGCTCATTAAGACTTGTGCAGTGCTCGCACAGGGAATGCGCCACAATTCCGGAGCATCTGGCACAGGAACAGCCCCCACACGGCTGCTAGTGCTGCAGCAACAGACCTTACTAACAGTAGCTGATGTTACTAGAGGTAGTAGCTACGGGAACACGTGGGGCACTGTGTTTTCCAGCAGACCAGGGGATCAGGCTGTCCCAAAGCGAGCTGCTCTGTCCTCTGGCACAGAGGCTGCCACCCATTCCTGCACACCAGTGTCCCCATCTCTGCCTTCCCTCAGCTCAGCATGCTGGCGGTTCTGATCCTAGCAAAATGTGGTTTCAGCATTCCCACAGAGCCTCCTGAGAGCTGCCTCCACCCCATCCTGGGGCAGCTGCCCCCAGCCTTGGCCCTCAGTTATTTTCCAAGGTGCTGTGGAGCAGTGCCCAGTCCCTGGGCTGTGCTGGCAGGCTGGACAGCAAGCTCCAGCCCCCCTGCTTTACCACACAGATGAGGTGGGGCATGGCAGAGCCTGTGCCCACAGGGACAATGGGGAAGTCCCCAAACCTGGCTGGAAACAGGTCAGAAAAGAAAGAAAAGAAGGCTGTCCTCCACCTGATGAAGAGCCAGCCTGCTGTCTGGTTAATGAAGATGACTAAAAGAAAGCATGAGGCTGTATATTTACTACATATATGTATATTTTGCAGCCAATGGTTACTTTTCTGTGCTCAGCTAAGGAGTACAACACACCCTCATGTCAGAAGGTAAAAAGTAAAGGTACTTTGTTTCAATGCATTTCACTGTGGCTGCTGAAAGCAAAGGGATTGAAAGAGTTTCCACCTCTGATTAGTGGCAAATAAGGCATGACCAGCCAGAGCAAAGCAACAATTCCAGCTCTCTACAGACCCACAGCGGTGAATTGACCCTTGCTCTGGACTTGCTTTCACCTACAGAAGGGTACCTGGTCCACTAGTACTGGAAGTTAAAGATCAGGTGACGTGCTGTCTGTGCCATCAGAGCCAGCAGCAAAAAGAGCAGTACATGTAACCTTTGTTGGCTCAACAAGGCTCCCACTGGCTTGCAGTTATACAGAGGCAGCCTGTGGAAACCCTGCACTTGGGGGTCCAGAAACCAACTGCTCACATTTTGTTAAGCCACGGTAGGTGGAGGCAGGCCAGCAGAACGCTCTCCTTCCTCAGGAGGCATCTCTGTCTTGCAGCCCCACTGTATCACCCACCACAATCACAAAGACATGGCTTTTCCTATCTTTGGCCCAGTGCAGTTTTTGTTTGGCCGTTTTCCTTTAGCTTCTCACCTAGGAGCCACTGATGAATAACCCTCACAAGCAGTCCCCACATTCCCTGAGGGCAACACTCCTGGGGGTCACACTGATCAGAACCAAAGCAGGTTTAATTGAACCCAGAATCACACAGACAAGCGTGCTCTGCCCTGCACATGCACACAAACACCCCAGCTCAAACTCACTTGCTGCTTGGTAGTAAAAGTGGGTGAACTACACAGGGATTAAAGCATTAAAAAAACCACAGCAAGAATACGGTGCTTGAAAGAGCCGTGTCCCTGGAGAGATTAGAGTAGCTGCCTGGAGATAAAGTAATGATGATGGAAAGATCTTCTTCCTCACAGAGATTCTCTTCCTAATTATCTTGTCTGAAAAGAAAAAATGATGATCTCCCAGCTTTTATCTGTCTCTTGACAATTTTAGCTCTGTTGCAAGAGGCCCAAAAGAGGAAGGAGAAGGAATTAGCCCAGGAGGCAGGAATGGTAGGAGAACGAGTGACACAGGAGGCAGTGCTTCATTTTTGTCACCACCAGCAGTGACAGAAAAGGAAAATATAAATGATCACTGCAGCTTTGTCTTCCCAAGCCCAAAGGCAGCTTCCCTGCCCCCAGCACGGCTCTGTCAGGCAAAGGACAGCCAGGAGGTCAGATTCACTGCTGAACCTGTGGAAGAGATTAACAAGGTGCTGTTCTCCCCTGATCACAGGGCAGAGCTTGGTGCTACAGGGAGGGAAGAGGGCTCCTGAGCTGGCAGGGGCAGGAGAGTGCCCAGATTGTTCCTCTCACACTCTTTTCCTTCTCAAACAGCTGGAAAGCAAATTCTTCCTTCAGCAGGCAGCGAGCAGCAAGAACGTTTCAAGCACATACCAGCCACAAGCACCACATGAAAAATCAGACCCATGAGCCACTCTGCAAGACCAGGATGGCCACTGATGGAAAACCAAGCATCACACCCAGCAGCTGGGGCTTTGCACAGGAGAAGTCTTTCCCTTGGTATTATCTTGGAGCTTGCTGCTTCTCCATCCTTGTTAATTTCAGACGAATGCAACCCTAGACCTCCCTGAAAACTGTTTAAGACCCGGTTTAGAGGCAATCCATGTTTGGCTAGCAGGGTGCAGAGACAACAGAGGTTTTGTAGCAAGCCCAGAGCCAAGAAAAACCTCAAAACAAATAGATATTACAAGCATAAAGCTACAAAGGGCGGGAGGGAGGCAATTTTCTCCGTGGGGGATGGAGGCTGGTGCTACAGGAGCTGTTTGCAAACTCATGATTCATCCCCACAGCATCACTTTCTCCTTCTTTACACTCCTGTTGACATGCAAACATGAGCTGTTGCCACTCCCACACAATGAGAACTGCATCCAGTTCTGGAACCCCCAGCTCAGGAAGGACTTTGAGGTGCTGGGGCATGTCCAGAGAAGGGCAAGGGAGCTGGTGAAGGGTCTGGAGCACAAATCCTGCGAGGGGCAGCTGAGAGAGCTGGGATTGCTCAGCCTGGAGAGGAGGACGCTCAGGCACCTGATCACTCCCCAGTTCCCTGAAGGAGGCTGTGGCCAAATGGGGGTCAGCCTCTTCTCCAAGCAACCAGACAGGACAAGAGCACACAGTCACAAGCTGCACCAGGGAGGTTCAGGCTGGACATTGGCAGGAAATTTTTCACAGAAAGTGATTAGACATGGGAATGGGCTGCCCAGGGAGGTGGTGGAGCCTCCTCCGTCCCTGGAGGTGTTTAAGGAAAGGCTGGAGGTGGCATTCAGTGCCAGGGTGTGGCTGACATGGCAGCGTTCGGTCACAGGCCGGACCATGATCTCAGAGGGCTTCCTAACCTGATCTGTGGTTAAAAAAAAAAAAACAACAAAACAACGAAAATTTCCCCAAATCGCTCCTTGTTCTTATATTTATCCTAGTTTTTTAAAATAAAAAATACCTAGAACTAGGTCCCTCAGGGGCTTTAAGTCAGAAAAACACGAAGCTGCCAGACGCCAGCGGGGGGCCGGGGGCGCGGCACAGCACAGGCGCTCCGCGGCCACCCCTCCGCCGCCAGCGCCCCAAGGCCCCGCGCGGCGGCCGGCAGGGAGACAGCCAATCAGACGCGCCGAGCAGCACAGCCCGTCCAATGGAGGCAGAGGAGGCGGGACTTCCCGCGCCGGTTGCTATGACAAGCGCGGCCCTTCCTTAGCAACGGCGCTGGGCCGCGGCGGCCGCGCAGGTGAGGCCGCGCCCGCAGCTCCGCGGGCCCGCTCCGTGCCGCTGGCCGAGCTCTGCCTCCGCCGGGACGAGGGTGGCGGGGCCGCTTCGGGCGTGCGGCCCGCTCGGGCCGCGTTCCGCTGCCTCGCACCCTCGGACTGTGGCCGCGGGCACGCCCTGGGCTGGGGGTGGGTATTGAAGGGGCTCCCGGGGGTGGCGCCGGCCGGGCGGGCGGGGGCTCTGTCCTGCGGAGGTCGGGGTTTGGGTGCTACGGCCCCCGTCTGACGGCTGGTGGTCTGACTCGGTGCTTTAGCCAACAGCTCTCTGTATGTGTCATACGTGATTGGTGTGTCGCCTGGCACCGTGCTGGTTTCGTTTTCCTTTTAATATCAGCTCACCCTTGCTCCCCTGGGTAGGAGAGGAAGATGCTTTGTTCTGGGGGAAAGAGGGAAAGAGCCAGAGGGAGGACGGCTGTGAAATGCTCTGAATCTGTCGGTCAGTACTGTGCCTCTGCGTTGCCCGGGTGGAGGTAGGCTGGTAATGAGGCCCTGAGGCACGTCCAGAGTTTTCCCATATGGCCCTCCCCAGCTGACACATGCTCCGGGATCTGAGGAGCAAGTGCACAAACGAGACCGAGATGTTCCTGTTAAACATTTCCGTCCAGACGAGTGCGCAGATTCTGTGCCTAAAATACTCCTACCCTTCTCTTGTCATGTGCAGTTTGAAATTACTGCAGATAATAGTGTCCTGGGAAATCCTTTTGGAATTAATCAAGAGTGGTAGCAGCTGATATAGTGTTCTCTTGTCCTCTCCTGAAAGCTGTACCTTGGCTCAGCTCTTCCCTCAAGCTCCACTGGTGCTTCTGGGAAGTGCTGTGCTCCTCACTTATGGAAAAAGATACAGTTTAATAATTTGTTTGCATTAATGGTCTATGAGCTGAGACTCTCAGGGGGGTGTGAAGGTGCTGTTGAGGAAATGGCAAGTGAGTGAGATAGCATTATGTTCTCGTAACAGTTTCATTTGCCTTGTGTTTTAATTGAAAGCCATCTGTCTCTTGCCCATGTTTGTTTTTGTTGAAGCAGTGTCCTCTAGGCCAAGAAGCGACTCCTCCTGCTGAAGAGAGGAACACAAAGCCCTGTTCCTCTCAGCTGGCTGTGCCACAGCACTTTGCTGAACTCCAGGTAGCCCCTCTGCCCCTTCCTGGAGTCTCTGTGGAAGGACCATGGAAGAAGCTGAGGAGGAAAAAAAGGACGAGGCTGATTATAAAAGGCTTCACAGTTTTCCTCTGATTAGGGTATGGAGGGAGATGGATTGTACATTTACCAGTGTCAGAGATGTGAAAATCTGTCTTCATTCTAACTGTCCTTCTCCTGCTGTGTAGCTATTGTGAGAACATGTAGTGCTGGTCCTGTGGAGAGATCCTGGTTGTCACTGCTGCTTTCTCCCTGTCCTTGATCTCTCCTGGGGAAATCTAATAGCTCCAGTGTTCCCCATGACAGCCCGAGGAAGCCTGGGGCAAAGTGATCCATCAAACAGATTGAGAGCATACCACCTTTGGAGCCCTCTCTTGTGTTTTGGATGCAGCTTGCTTTTTGTCCTGGAGAAGCTGGAGCAAAAGATCTTGCTAGCCAGCCAGATAGCAGCAGCAGAAGAAAAGGCTGTGTAATTTAGATTTCTTTGTTACTCATATAGCAATAATTAAGAACTGTAGTGGAAACAGTGTTAGTGTGCTTCCCCTTTATCTTATAGCAGAAAAACTGGCAAATGTCTTGATTTCCTTCTTTAAGCTGTGCTTACACAGTGCTAATTTTCATGTAGGTCAAGAAGAATTCCTCACTGGCTGGAGGAATGGTTCACTTACAGTGCAGTAAACCTTTTCAGGTTTACTCCATCTAAGCCCCTGATAGAGCCAGTGCAGAAGTTAGAGCAACTTACTGCTGTTGTGTGTGCAGCTCTGATTGTTGTGCTCAGCTGTCTGTCTGTCTGTCTCATTGCCCTTGGCAGCACTCGGACATGCCGGAGGAGATGCGCGTGGAGACCATGGAGCTGTGCGTCACAGCCTGTGAGAAGCATGCCACCAACAATGAGGTACCAGCCACCTCCCAGAACGGGCAGCCTGCTGATGCTGCAGGGGCAGGGATAGGGGTGTAGGGCAGAGCAGAGTCAGGTCCTGGCATCCTGTTACTCTCTGCACTGAGCTGGGGTAGAAGGAGGCAAAGAGCTTGGCTAGATCTCAGATTCAGTTCCCTTGCTCTGCAAGATCTAGAATAGCACTTTGCAGAGATAAGTAGTGGTGCTGGCTCCCAGACCTTGCCTCCTTGCTTATCCTGCCTTCCTGGGACATGCTTCCACTCTGTTCATAAAATGCCCTGTGTCCTGAGGGCTTGGTTCAGAACTGCTTGGAGTCTCTTGTTTTGGGGATGAGTACATGGAAGTCTGTTAAGTATTCCCTCTTGGCTTTAGGACCAACGATCAAGGGAATACATACCTTGCTTCATGGGCAGGGCACCGCCTGTCACTGAACAATTTTCCTCTCACCTTTTTTAGGATCAAGCAGGGTGTGATCTGGGAGAAGCAAGCCTTTTAAAAGCCAGCCTACTTTCAGTGTTTTGGTAATTAGCTGGAGAAAAAAAAAAAAGGACTCCTGTAAAAATAGCTGCAGCTTAGTGACCTGAATCTGCTCTCATGGTCACTGCAACCAGTATAACTCCAGCAGCATCTGAAGCAGAGATCTTGCTTCAGACTGTGAACTAGAGAAGTGATGCAGTTCTAGCTGCTGGGCTGGAGACTGCTGAGACCAGTTCTACCCTTGGGTTTACCTCTGGGGAGCTCCCAAGTCCTGCGGTGCGGCTGCTATACCTGTTGCCTATGGCATGAGTAGTCTTAAAGGGAGGAGAAGATTAGGGGGATGTTTGCATAAAACCTCTCTGGTTGCTTTGTCTCACCCTATGCTGTCTTCCTTAACATTCTCCAGAGTGCTGCCAAGATGATCAAAGAGACCATGGACAAGAAATTTGGGTCCTCCTGGCATGTGGTGATTGGGGAAGGTTTTGGCTTTGAGATCACTCACGAGGTGAAGAACCTGCTGTACATGTTCTTTGGTGGCAGCCTGGCCGTGTGCGTCTGGAAGTGCTCCTGACCCCTGGCCAGGTCCCAGACTTGCTTGAATACAAGAGATTTCTTCCTGCTTTTGACAAGTTTTGTATGATCTGGAGGTGGGCCTTTATTTTTAATACTTAAATGTCAAGATTTCTTTTTTTCATACTGATGTAACAGTTCTGTGGGATACGTAAAGCTGGTGCGTGTGTGTGTGTGTGTATAATCTTGCTAAACTGTCCTATCCTTGCTTGTGGGATTTCTCATCTGTCTGGCTCTTTCCTTGGTGTTTGAGCTGGAGCAGGAGGGAAGTGAGGAATAGGTAATCTCACAACACACTGCACAGCAGCACTAGCAGGGGAAAGCAAAAGCAAGAAGGTGCCATCTAGCCCTATGTTTCTTTTAACTCCCCTTTATTCCACATAGTTTTCCTCTCTGCTTTCTCAACTACCATGCAGTATGGCTCTGACCAGCACCTGTCTTTCCTCTCTCTGGATGCTGCTTGTACATTCTTCCTTTCTTCTGAGATGTCTGCTCAGACCTGACAGCACCAAGGGTCTCCCTTCAGGCTATCTGTGGAGGTGTGAGCCGCAGGGAAGCAGTCCCAGCTTGCCCTTCCCTGCTGTCTTGGGAGGGTACAACAGCTGAGCTGCTGGGGTGTAGGAGGTTGCTATGCAAACTGCCCCCTCCTTTCTCACCCACAGCAACTGAGACAGCATGAAAACACAGGCGGCTGACGATGCCTGGGGAGTGGGTGAGAGCTCTTTTTAAGGCTCAGATGCCTCCCTGTCAGTTCCTGGGGGTGTTGCAAGTGCTGTGTACTTTCAGCATCTTGTTTGGAGGCTGACAGAGAAAGGAGGCTCCATGTGAAATATAACTTGGTCATCAGAAGCCTAATGTCTTTCTGGACTTGCATTCTTTTAGCCTGTTTCATTTTTGAAAGCTGTTGGTGTTGGAGGATTGAATGAGCGTAACTATGTTACATGTATGGCGTATTTATAAAACCTGGGGAACTGTGTTTTTACAATAAAAGTTTAGTAAAATGTCTTTGCGTGCGTTTATGTTGGCAAAGTAGTTCAAGAAACATGGAAATGAGTAAGCCATGGTGTAGCACAGGCAGAGGCCAGTGACAGAGTTCCATCCTGCTGGTTTCCTGTGTGACTCTCATCCTCCCTGTTCAATTCCTTTTACCAGTGCAAGCCACCATGGTGAGGAGGGTTGCTGGGCCCGTGGTGCTGCTGGCCATGTCCCTCTGTCCTGTTTGACAGGCAGCTGTCTAAGCAGTAGCAGCAAGGGAATGTAACTCTGTCTGCTGCCTCAGCTCTGACTTTTGGAGTCTCATATTTGTAGCTTCCTTAATTTTCAGATTTCCCCTCAGAATGTTGCAAGCTGACATCTCTAGTCCATAGTTAAGTCTGAAGGATCTTTCTGCATTAATGCCTGTGGTTGATCAACTTGGTCTTACAATTCCTTTTGTTCTTTTTCTGAACCTCAAGTGTTATGCTGGAGATGTCCTTTCTCAATTTCATTGTGTCAGGGGGCCAGGAACTGGAGTAATATGAAGACAACTAAGAATTATTTCAAATTTGGACCATCTGTGCTTGGCTGGGCCAGGGTAGGTTGGTACCATGATTCCTGCCCCATGATCAGGATTGCTGTGCTGTGTGAAATCCTCTGAGCTGTCTCATCGTGCGGTTGCTCTGTGTCTCTCCAGTTGGCTGCTTTTATGTGAAGATAGTGCTATTGACAACACTTTCTACAGCTGGCAGGTAGAAAAGATTATTTCCTCTTCTGCAACTTTCTGTCTCTTCTAAATCCAGATCAACAGGTAAAGTCTTTGAAATGCCCCATGCTGGAGTGGGATGATCCCTTCAGCCGTACCACGGTCACTTTAATTGTGCCTCTTTCACGCTAATGAATAATTAACTGCTCTGTGCATATGCACAGGCACACTGGTCATGGGCATCTCTGCAGGGTCGTGGTGACCTGCAGATGACCACAGGGAGCTGCTGACATCAGCACACAGTCTCTTGGACTTGCTGCCTGTTTATCTTCTTGGCCACCAGCTGATCAAAGCTGATGTCTCCGTGACCTGCATTGGCAACAAGGGAAGGGTAAATGCTCCCCAGCCTTCTCAAAGCCTGAGTGTGCAAACAGATTGAGGTGAGCTAGGTGTGAATGTGCAGCAAGTCAGCTCCCACACTGCCATTCTCACCAGGTAAGTGCAAGGTGGCTCACAGGAGAGTGGCAGGCTATTTTTATTCATAAGGGTAACAGCTTTCCTACAGGAAGTCACCTTGAGGCAAACCCTTGTTAGCTGATTTGCATTCTTGTCATTGGCATTGTACCTGAAAGCACAAGCCTCAGCCTCCCAAAATGTGGCTGTGTGTCAGAGCCCCAGCCCTGAGGCAAGTGTTCAGTCAGATCCATTGTCCTGCCTGTTGCACATTGAGCCATGCTTTGCTGGCCCTTGTGTGTTAGAAAAAAGATTTTTATCTTCCTTTTGTTGTGGAGCTGGAACATCTTTGGGCATACCTGTAATTTTCACAGGAGTAAGGTTTATGGATGAGAGGTGGAACCTTGTCCTGTGTTTTCCCACAAGAGACCCCTCTGTGGCTGATGAACCTGCTGGATCCAGTCCAAAGGAGGCCATGAAGATGATCAGAGGGCTGAAGAACCTTTGTGATGAAGACAGGCTGAGAGGGTTGGAGTTGTTCAGCCTGGAGAAGGCTCTGGAGTGCCCTTATACCAGGACCTAAAGGATGTCAACAGGAAAGCTGGAGAGGGACTTTTTGGCAGGGCCTGTTGTGATAGGACAAGAGTTAGAGGTTGGAAACTAAAAGAGGCTTGTTCTAGATTGGATATAGGGAAGGGAAGAAGTCTTTTAGAATAGGGGTGGTGAAACACTGGAACAGGTTGCCTAGAGAGGTGATGGGTGCCCAACCCCTGGAAGCATTCAGGGATAGGTTGGATAAGGCTCTGAGCAATACCATCTAGTTCAAGGTGCCCCTGGTCATTGCAAGGACTTTGGACTGGATGACCTCTAAAGGTCCCTTCCAACCCAAACTATGATTCTATGAGGCTTTGGAGCCTCTAAGGCCTCTCTACTTTTTACTATAAAACTGCTCTCAGTTGCTGGAGGATTTTTTCCCTTATGGATGTTCAGAGGAAAGCTGGGAAAGTTGGCAACAGTTTGCTTGCTATTGTTTCCCTCTCATTTCTTGCCCCCCTGCATATTGCTGCCATTTCCTGTCAAAGCATCAGGCTGAGTCAGATGTAGAAAATGAGATGAAAAATGCAGGGTGATGGATGGGTGGCAGCCAAAATGACACTTTCTATCCACCCGTCCCCTAAAGCTGCGATAGCGGCTCAGAGGCTGTGCTTCATGACTTCATCCCTCCCTGCTGAGGGGAGATGGGAACATCATTATCAGCTGCCGATGAGTCCTGATTTGGAGCCAGCAGTGAAAATGTCCTCGGATGTAGGGCTCCTCCTCCGCCCCAAGGGTGACTTGAACCTGCTGAGAAGATGGAGGAAGAACTGAAGGGGGGAGATGAGAAGAAAGAGGTGCAAATTCAGCCCCGTCTCTATGATGATGTCATGGCAACAAGTCAGGTGATCAGGGCAGACTTTGAAGGTCTCCAGCCCTTCTCTGTTGCTGCAGGCTCACGTCTGACTCGCTGAAAAATCTTTTGGTTAATATTTAATGCCAGCATTCAAGTGCTAAGGGTGGCAAATGTCTCACCTAAGCCCCCTGCCTTTGCTTTTCAATGGGATGCTAAATCAGGGTGAGGAGGCAGGATTGCAAGTTTCATTATCTGGGAATGGGACTAACAGTCAGTAGGGTGGCTTCAGCCCATAGGATCCCTATGCTCATCTGACTCCAGGACATGAGAAGGATGTTTCTGTCCCCTCCAGCACAGTTTGGAGCTGGTTTGGAGCACTGGAATGAGGAGGTCTGCTTCTCTTCAGGGCTGGCTCTGGATTAATGAAACCTGTGGCCCTGCTCTGGGAGCCGAGCCCAGCTCCTTTGATGCGATCAGTTAGTACAGGGAGTTGGTGTTTTGGTTGGTTGGTTGCTGTTTTTCTGAGCCATGACCTAATGATCCCGTGTTCCAGCTACAGCCCCTCCTAGGGGCCTTCTGTCTGAAACGTGTGTCCGGACTGAATTCAGCAAACTTCCCGGAGCAAGACGCTGTGTTCCTCCACGCAGGGAAGCCATCTGCTCCCCTCCACCAGCTCCTTCTGCGGGGCTTCGAGCTCGCCAGCCGGGCTGGAAATCTCTCCTCCTCCTCGCTTGCCCCGGCTCTCCTCGGCCATCTTGCCAGCAGAAGGCTGGGGAACGCGGGGCTGGCTGAATCTGGGGCGGCGATGGTGTCAGCCGGAGGCGGTTTCCAGGCAACTGTCGCGCCGTGGGACACGCGAGCCAGGAACACCGGGGACAGCGCGTTCCCAGCGCGCCGCCTGGGAGGGGACCGGGACACGCACGGAAGGGGCCGGCACAGCACCGTGCGGAGAGGGCAGCGCTGGCATGGCAGCAGAGGAGGGGGTCTCCAGAATAGCCCCCTGATCATCGTACCCTCCCTGGCTGGGAGTGAGCATTTCCAAGCTGGCTGCTGGTCCATCTCGCGACAAGGAAGAATTACATGATGTACGGGATTTCACATGCCTTCTGCATCCTTTGCAAGAGCAAAGAGAAAATAAACATCGTGCCAGACTGTAGCACAGCCCCCAGACTTATTGCAGGTGGTCCTGTGCTTGTCTGTCCCTTATCAAAGTCATGAACCATTTTTGTGCACGCATCCCAGCTCTGTGTCCCTGGGTGGCTCTGCAAAAGTGAATTTCTTGTAAAAAGAAATGCTCTTCCCTTCCACAAGCTGCCAGATCTCCCCAGCACTTGGTGGGTCCCACTGCTCCTCTGTGCCAATGCCCAAGGCAGTGTCCCCACTCCTGCTTGCCTGCCTCCCCTACCTCCTTTAGAGGCCCTGGGAACATCCTTGCTCCTGAAACTCACCTGGTAGCCCTTCCTTACACTGCCAGTCCAGCATTTCCCCTTGCAGCAATGTTGATACTCACATCCACTTCATTTATCCAATTTGAGTGAGTTTTGAAAGGGGGCTTGAGTGCAACTGATTTTCAATAGATGAGGGAGGTGATAAAATTGATATGGCCAAGCAGTGGGGAAAAAATTCTGGATCCTGAGAGTGCAGCTATGATGAACATTGAGAATGGGACTACATAGTACTTGGCAGGGTGTGAGCTGCAGAGGGGCAGAACCATTTTAATGCCCTGTATTCAAAGAAACGTTCTGCAGCCCTGTGCAGGTGACAGCACAGAAAGACAGGACAGTGGGGAGTCATCTGCAGCCATTGCTGTCCCTGAGCCAGCATTGCAGCTATTGATTTGGAACTTGCCCCGTTCACTCTAACCTTGGCAGTGCCAGCTTGACCCTTATCAGCTCTGATAAACCCTGCCACAACCTCCTGTCCCATCCTGGTAGTGTCACACTGTGAGGTGCCGTGGTGGCATATCTTTCCTGCCACTCTGCCCGTGCACCAGCTGGTCTTTTGCTGGGATGCTCTGAATCCAGGAAACCTCTCTTCTATTTTTGCACAGAGGCTGCAGCCACACCAGCATTTTTAACCTTGTGTTTGTGTCCATCCTTGCTGAGTGTTTTGTGTGGAAGGATGCGGCGGCGGCTGCAAATGTTTCTCCAGAGGAAACTTAAAATCAGCTTTCTCTTTCTTCTGTTCTTGGCCCTTCTCGTGCACCTGGTGGTGGATTTTGCTCTCCCCACAACCCACAGGTCCTGTGGCTGCAATACTAAAGCATCAAAAGCTGTGGGTGTCCTGTCAGGCAGCCCCATGCCGGCTGGCCTCAAAAAGCTGAGCCTGCGTATCCTTCAGGATTTCAGTGGAAGCAACGGCTCCTTGGAGAAAAGTTCCCAGCCAGAGAGAGCGGGGCTGCACGTAAGGGCTGGAGAGCCAGGGGTCCAACAGCAGCATGAAGAGGCGAATGCAGGGTGGACCAAGGGATCAAAGCTGGCAGCACTCTTCGAGCATCCTCTTTACAACACCCCAGTCCCAGAGGTGACTGAGAAAGACAAGCTGTTTGTCGTCAACCCCATGGAGAAGTTCAGCCTGCACAGCAGTGGGAGTGACGAATGGTGAGGAGCAAACTCAGCCCTATCTTGCATTTGGGGGATATGTGAGTTTCAGGGAACAAGCAGCAGGGACCAAACTACCAAAGTAGTTTCCTTCTGTAGATCAACATCCTACCCTGGAGGGGCCCCCCTTACTGAGCATGCTCTTCTCATATCTCAAATCCTCTCCTAGCCCTGAATTGTTGGGCTGCTACCCATAAGCTTGTAGCACGAAGCAAAGCTGAAGGAGACTCTTGAATTATTCATTGTATTACGGATATCTATTTGGTGATCTCCTCAGCTCCTTCCCTTTCCCAATGCAGACTAGTCCTTAGTATCTCACTCTGTATACGAGGAAGTCTCCACTCCAGATTTCTTACCAGTTTTATCCCCCTCTCTTGGGATGTTGGAGATACAAAGCTTGCAATTTAGGTTACCTCTAACCACGAGACCATTCCTGTCCTGCATTTTGCAGGATATTTCCTGACCTTGTTAGGCTCGGCCGTATGGTGAGCTCACTGCTGACAGCTGTCTATTTTTATCTTTGGACTACTAACCTCTAATTAGAAGGGAAGATATTAAAAGCTTTAGCATTGTAACACATAGCAGCTTCCTTACAGAAAGTGCACCTTCCAAAAGTGGCGCCTGCCAGAACTGGGAGAGAATAAAACCTGGCTTAAGAGCTGGTTTCCACAAATGGGCATTTGCCTTATCTCTGAGGACCACCTTGGGTCTGGTTTGATGAAATCAGTGCACAGTCTGTGTTTCCCTAGAGAGAGACATGGATTTGGGTAACAGATGCCTTGGGCTAACTGTCCCATTGGAGTGCCAGTGTGTGCTAGCACAGAGGTGGGGCAGACTACCCCTGGGGCTCCCTTGAATGCCAGCAAACTGCAAATTTCCAGGATGCACACAGGCAGGGATAGTGCTAACCCAAACTTATCTCCCTGCGGAAACCCACCCAAGGGGAATGGGCTGTTGAGGATGGGAGTTCAGGTCAGTGCTGGGGATGGCTGGGAAGCCCATGCTTCTCCACCCTTGTTCAGTGTACACACGTGTGTCCCCAGGAAGCACATGGAGGAGTGTAGCAGACTGTACTCTGGGGAGCCAATCCCTTAGGGAAAAACAATGAGATGATCAGTTCCACTGGGGAAATAAATGCATGGATGAGGGAAACAGGATCAACCCAGGGATTTTCCATGGGGGATGGAGGGAAGACACTGTTTCCAATCCAGCCATGCTGGTGGGTCTTGCTGGCCACCAACTTTGGGTGGGATCTACCAGATGCCAAGAGCCCCATGAAGGCCATATGGGGCAGGGAGTTCTGCCACCATGAAACCTGGAACCAATCCAGGCCTTGCTCTGGCCTTTCTCCCCACCTCACCCTCCATGCACTGGCTCTCAGGAAGGGCCCGGGGACACGGGAGCCATCCTGTCCCAACTAAAATCTGTCATTGTTGTTGGGCTGGTGGTGGCTGTCGGGCTGCAGGGTCAGCAGCAGTAAAGCCGAGGCGCTCCTCCCGACAGGGAAGACAGCCTATGACACCTACCCCACGTGGCTCAAATTCCACATCGGCATCAACCGCTATGAGCTGTACCCCCGCCGGGACCCCTTGCTGCCCACGCTGCTCCGGGATCTGGCCACGCAGAGGATCGTCAGCTCGGGTACCACCTACCTGCCCCACCCCTGCTCGCACCCTACCCCGCTGCCTGCTGCCCGCCTCCCTCATCCCCGTGTGCCTCCTTTCAGTCCAGAAGTCCGGCGGGACCCAGCTCAAGCTCATCATGACGTTCCCAAACTATGGGCAGGCCCTCTTCAAGCCCATGAAGTGAGTAGAGCCTGGAACAACCCTATACCTCACCCACACGGTCCCCTTAGGTAGCAAGAAGTGGTCAGAAGGGACCGTGGAGGGAGAAATGGAGAAATGCTTCATGTGCTGCCTCAGTTCAGCTCCTCTGTCCCAAAACTGAGGCGAGCAGAATGGTCCCGTTTCCCTTGCCTTCCCTGGCAGAGCTCGCTGCAAACTGGATGCAGCTTGTGATGGGGTAGTGACCTCCAGTGGTGGAAAGAAGAAGGTGGTCCATGAGGACCATCCAGGAGCCTCCAGTCCATGAGGGATTCCCCACTCCTTGAGCTGGGAGCCTGGATAGGGGGCTTGGAGCCACCCACCCATCAGGAAGTGACTGGAGGAGACTGGGTTTGGCTGTGTCTCCAGTGTCACAAGGGAACACAAGGTGGTTTGGAACTAATCCCATGCTTGGAGTGACCCCACCCACGATGATTGCCCCCACTGTCCCCCTGTCTCTCCAGGCAGACCCGGGACCAGGAGACCCCCATTGATTTCTTCTACTTCTCAGACTTTGAGCGGCACAATGCAGAGATTGCAGCCTTCCACCTCGACAGGTGAGCATAAGCTTTGCATCCAAGCCTGCCCTCCCATACTGGTAAAGCACCAGAGAAACTCCTCCTTCCTCCCACCTCTCACTCCTCGGTTGTGAGGGATACCTGTATCTCCTGTCAGTTTTAATAACTCGCTGTTATTAAACCAGCTGAGGTCAGTAAGAAATAGTTTCAAGTTCTATGTTTCAGGATCCTGGATTTCCGGCGAATCCCCCCAGTTTCTGGCCGTTTGGTCAACATAACAAAGGAAATTCGGGATATCACCACAGACAAGAAACTGGCCAAGACTTTCTTCATCTCTCCAGGTGAGCTTTCATGCTCTCTGTCCTCTCCTGTGGCCACCTGGATGGAGTTCACCTGGTGCTGGCTGCTGCTGCTCTGGCTTCCTCCACACTCAGACAAACTATCCTACTGGGGACTGTTCCAGCTCCCATGGGTGCCCTGCCACAGGCAGGCTCCTCACAGCCTCCCTTGCCATTGCTTTGCTGGTGGCACATGGCCAGAGTGCATGGAGCATCCTTCCCTGGCTGTTTGCTGGACCGCTCTGCCCAGGGGTGCCTTCCCGTTCTTTGTCAACCTTTGTTTTGTCTCCTGGCCAGCGGGAAACATCTGCTTCTATGGGGAGTGCTCCTACTACTGCTCCACGGAGCACGCCCTCTGTGGCAAACCGGACCAGCTGGAGGGCTCCATGGCTGCCCTACTCCCCGACAAGACCCTGGCCAAGCGCCGCTCCTGGCGTAGCCCCTGGCGCCGCTCCTACCACAAGAGCAAGAAGGCTGAGTGAGATGGGGCATGGGGGGTGTGAGGACATGGGCCAGCAGAGCCGTGGGATGGGAGTGGGCTTATCCACAGCCACCCTCATGGCCCCATTCGCCTCCCTGGCCTCTGCCACCAGGTGGGAGCTGAACCCCAACTACTGCGCTCAGGTGCGAGAGACGCCGCCCTACGACAGGGGCCATCGCCTCCTCGACCTCATCGACATGGCAATCCTCGATTTCCTCATGGGTGAGCCCCTCCGTGCCTCTGCTGAGGGCTCTGGAGGTCCCTCAGGACCTAGAGGCCCAAATGGCTCCATGTCCCGTGGTACTGTGCCCTGCGAGATTTGTTGGCCAAACTGTTGTTCAGGCTGCAGTGAGCCGCAGTCTTACAATGAGAGCACAGGGCTGTGCCACTAGGGCATTTCCCAGGCAGAAGCTGAAAGTCAAGAGTTTCCAGGGAGATCCCAGCTGAATACCCTGGACATGAGAAGCACCTTCCAGCATGCTCTCACATGCAGCCCCTGGAGAGCCAGAGGTGGAGATGGTGCTGTCCAGGGCTCTTGCTGCCTCTCCTGTCCCTGGGCCACTTCTTCCTTCCTGCGCTGTCCCCTCACCAGCATCTGACAGGGAGAGTTTCCCATCTCCTCATTCCTGACCACCCAACCATGCCTTTGCCATTACTTCTGCTCCATTTGCCACTGTAGTCCCTCTGTGGGGCTGCTGGGATGAGAAGGGGAGGCTGTGGGGTCTCTACTCAGTTCCCCTGCGTGGCCATGGCCACTAGATGGACAAGTTAGAGGTGCCTCCAACCCTTTTCCCCGGGCTCTGGATTTCAGTCTCACCAGAAGAGTGCTCCGTGTCTTTGCTCCCATCTTCCAGCCCACAACCTGATGCCAAATTTGTTGGCCTGCCACAGGAAACATGGACCGGCACCACTATGAGACCTTTGAGAAATTTGGGAATGACACTTTCCTGCTCCACCTGGACAATGGTCGCGGGTAAAGCTGGAGAGTAGGGGCGAACAATCACAGCAAAGAGGTGGGGGGAGACCCTCCAGTCTTGCCAAAATGCCACCCTGACACATCCTTATGGGCTTCTCTTCCCCGTCCAGCTTCGGCACACACTCCCGCGATGAACCGTCCATCCTGGCCCCCCTCCAGCAATGCTGCAGGTAAGGGGCTGCCCCCATCCTGGATCTGCTGCTGGGGAGAGGCTCCTCCTATTGAGAGCTCTCCCTCCTCATCTCTGGCAGCATCAAGAAGTCGACTTACCTGCGGCTGCAGCTGCTGGCCACCCAGCCCTACCGGCTGAGTGACGTGCTGCGGGAGGCGCTGGCCGCAGATCCGCTGGCCCCCGTCCTGGCTGAGCCCCACCTGCAGGCGCTGGACCGGCGCCTGGGGAAGGTGCTGCTGGCGGTGGGACACTGCCTGGCCAGGGCAGCCCACCAGGAAAAGGTGCTGGTGGATGATGTGGGGTCGTGGGTGT
The DNA here is from genome assembly GCF_012460135.2 of Molothrus ater. Lineage (NCBI taxonomy): Eukaryota > Metazoa > Chordata > Aves > Passeriformes > Icteridae > Molothrus > Molothrus ater. Next base: position 50,280,874 of record NC_050482.2, read on the forward strand.
GAGGGGGGCTGGGTACCGTGCTGGATTGGGCTGTTGTGGGGTGCTGCCGAGGGTGATGTGGGGATCGATGTGCAGCTCTGATTCTGGGCAGCCTCAGCTTTTGGTGGTGCCGGAGCTGGTGGCGTGATGAACCAGGAAAGCAGGTTGTAAGGATAAGTGGGACAGGGAATTTAAATAAAAAGGTTGGCCTAGTGGAGAAGACACGAGCAGTGATCTTCCCCACCAAGGCTGCTTTCCCAGCCCTGGCCTGTCCTTGCATGCCTGGACGTGTCACTTCAGCCCTCCAAAGCCTTTTAGGAAAGGGTAGGGATTTTTCCTGCCTTTCCCCAGCAAGAACTGCCAAACTGGAACAGCTGCCCCCCCCCTTCTGCCCCACCCCCAGCACAGTGATGCCCTGGTAACCCCCAAAAAGGGAGCTGACACTCCCCACTGCTGCTGTGGTGAAAATGAGGCAGAAGCTCCCAGCTACACACCACTTATCTTTGCCCCAGTCTTCCCACACCCACTCAAAAACTCCCATGGCTCTGACATCACCACCTCCTCCACAAGACCAGGGATGCAGCAAGGACAAACCCCACTCCCCTGAACATCTTCCCAAATTCCCCAGGAACTGCCACTGACTCCCTTCACACCCAAAAATGTGGCTCCTGAGGAGGGGATGGATTGACCTGGGGCTGTGCACCCTACTTAGTGCCTGGTGGCTCAGCACCCAGCTTATCCCCTGAGCCTCCCAGGGGGGTTAATCCACGCAGGGTTACGTCAGCTGGAGCAGGTGCCATTGTGACAGCCACTGCCAGCGTACCCAGGTTGGGACACGGGATTGCCATCTGCATGGCCAGAGATAAAGGTGCCACTGGGGCGGGGAGATGTCCTCTGTCCCAGCCAGACACTTGCAAAGGGATGGGAAGCCACGAGAGGGGGTGAAAAAGGGCAGCTGGCACAGTGGGAGATGGAGCTGGAAAAGCTAGGCAGAGATTTTGGCTGGAACAAAAAATGGGCTCAAAAGGCAGGGAAAAAAAAAAGAAAAGGGAGACAAAGAGGATCTGTCTGCGTTACACAACGGGGCTGAGGACGCTGAATCGGGGTTTGTTGCGGTGTGCCCCCCCAGTGCTGACAGCACGTCCTCCTGCTACTGCCCTGGCTTGTGCCCCAAAGCCCAGCACACAGAGGAAAAGGTTTCAGGGCTGTTTTGCAATAGGTTACTTCTCTTCTGCCGGCTTTGTAGTATTTTAACTCTTTCTATAAATACTTTTATGCTCCATATCCAAGCCCAGGGGGACCATTCCTGCCCACAGAAATAGTCTGAACATCCACGTCCACGCACAGGTGGCCAGTTGCCCTGACTCTCAGAGCTCCCCCAGGCAAATCTTTTTCCGAGGCGCCGTCAGATTTGAAACGCGAGGTGTGTGTGTGTGGGGGGGGTGGCTGTTTTTTCCATTCGGCTGAGTTTGCACAAGGTCCGTTCAAGGTCCCATGGGAGCAGCCCGGTTTGGCTCGCACGCCCCTGACGAGGCTGCCCAGCCGCCCGTGGGGAAGAGCGGCGGCAGCGGGGTGTCTGCGGCCCGGGGAGCAGCAGAACACGCCCGCCCAGTCGGGGCGGCGTGGGCACACGGGTGTCGAGCGGGGCTGCCCACGCCCCAGGGATAGGTTCGGCCGTGTCGCCGGGACGGGTGGTGCGTGGGGTGCGGGGATTTCTCACCCCCACCGGGACCAGCAAACCAGCCACCCCAGAAAAGCCCAAACGGGGCTGGGGTGCAGCCCTGCACCTGCGAGCTCCCATTTTCGGCGGGCATCACCCACGCCCTTGGCCGGCAGCGTGGGCTGGCTGCTGCCCGTGCTGGGCACGGCGGAGGAGCCCCAGGGCTGAGGTGTTTGGGGACCAGGTCCCCGTGGGCAGCAGAGTGCGGCTGGGCCCTCATCATCGGCCCCCACAAAATGATGAAAATAAATGAAATTAAAAGAATATGCCTGTGGCGGTGATAATAATAAATAGGCAACAGCGATGATGATAAAGAAGAGGTCCCCAGAGGCCGGGGGAGCGGTGGCTGCCCCCCTCTCCGCGGCGGCGGCGGGCGGGGCGGGGCGGCGGCGGGGGTGTCCGGGGGGAGGGCGGGAGGCGGGTGCCGCCTTCCCCCGCAAAACAAAAGGGAGCGGCGGCGGCGGCGGCGAGAGCGGCCGGGAAGGACGGAGGGGATCGTTCCCCGCTGCGCGGCACGGGCCGGTGCGTTTGCGACGGGGACGGCGCGGCTGGGGCAAAGGCGGGAGCTTGCGGGCCGGCCGGCTGGCTCCGTACCGGGCCTCGGGGGGTAATGTGTCGGGTCGGGGGCGCGGAGGGGCCGGGGGCAGCCGCTCCACGCGCGGGAAAGGAGGCGAAGGGGTTTTTCGGCCTGTACGGGAGCGGCTCCATCCCGGGACACCCCACGGCCGCCAGCTCGGGACGGCGTTCGGTGTGGGGCGGGAGCCCTGCCTCAGGGGCGGGGTCCCCGCCAGTGGGATCCCGCTGGGTGCGTCCCTCCGGGGACCCTGCCACTGACACTTCCCTCTCCCGCCCGCCCTCTCCCCACCCCCAGGTGAGCCGAGCTCCCCTCCTGCTGCCGCCATGTCCCGCCGCAGCCAGCGCCTTGTCACCAGCCGCTATTACCCCGGGGACGATGATGCCACGACCAGCGGCAGCAGCACATCTCTGCTGGGTGGGACACAGCTCCCCTTCAAGGAGACCACCGGCAGGTTAGTGGGGGGCACGAGTGGGGGCTTCCCCCTGCCCAAATCTGACACGGGCGGGGCATTCCATCCCACACCAGGGACCGGGCACCTTCCTGCGTGGGCTGTGGGGATAGCTCGCGAAAGGAGCGTGACGGTGAGCCCGGCGCGCTCCGGCACGGCCGCCTCGGCACTGTGGCACTGGCCGTGCCCCTGCTCCGGCCAAAGCCCCGCGCTCCCGGCGCAGGCTCCTCTGCGTCCCCGGGCCCGGCACGGGAGCCCGCCGTGGGTGGCCGGGTGCCAGTCCCAGCCGCAGCTGGATGGCGACAGGGAGGAGGGAGGGAGGAGGGAGGTGCGCTGCGAGTGCCGGCCGGAAAACCGCAGCGGTGCGAACGGAAGCGATGCCCGGGACGGGCGGGAGGCCTCTGTGAAGCACAGGCTGCAGCCTCCGAAAGCTGCCGCCATCCGGTGTGGAGGGAAGCGATGCTGGTCGAGGGATTGGGGTGAATTCCCCATTTCCCCCCATGAGTGCACTGTGACCCCCCCCCCCCACCTTGTAAGAACACATGTGTGATGAGCCTGTTCTCGCCTCCCGCAGGACGATCAGGAGGAAATCCAGTAGCACAAAGCGCCTCTCTCCCGCCCCCAGCACCCAAACCTCCTACTATAGCGAGTCCATGATGAGCGAATCCTACCTGGGGGGCAGCCGGGGCCTTGCTGCCCTGGGCAGCTCCATGCTGGATGATGACCTGGACAGCAGCACGTACTGGGGTGAGCCTTCCCGCTCTCCTAGGGCAGCTCGGGACCTCCCTGGACACTGGAGAGTGTTGGGGCAACTGCCCAGGCTGGCTGACTGGGTTTCCCCTTGTGGAAGTGATGGTGGGCGATTTCTCATTGGAACTCTGTGTTTTGGGGCAGGTGGAGAGCTCTCCACCAGGAGGAGAAGAGGCACAGGGGACACCGAGTCCAGTAAGATCAATGGGGTGCTGGAGAGCAAGACATACGACACCTACACATCTTCATCTGGGTACTCCTCGGAGGACGACTACGCTGGTAGGGATGCACTAGTCTGTCTGTAGTGGCAGGAATGCAGGGGAGGCATCCCCAGGGGGACCAGCCCAGGGCCTGGCTACAGCCAGTGTGCTGCCAATTTCCTCTAGATGCCACCCCCAGTGCAAAGCCTTTGCTGTGGGCAATGCACCGAGATGCTGTCTGCATTGGTGACTTGCTGCTTCCTTTCCAGGTCACTGTTACTCAGGCCAGAGTAGCTCCGGGTCAGGTCTGAGAACTGCAGCCTCCCGGGTGGGCTCCTTCCTCTGGCAGGTGTTCACCTCCCCAGGTGAGTGGAGGGCTGACAGGGGCACTTCTCGCAGCAGTGTTCCTCCCAGTCAGCATTTCTACTCTCCAGCTGCTGTGTGTGCTATCCCCTGTTTGGGTGGAGGGGTTTTATCCCCTTGTGGTGCCACCCTTGGGCATGGAGGGGACATCTCTCAGGACTCTTCCTGAGGCTTGTTTTTTCTCCTGGCAGTTCGGTTTGTGGGGTGGCTGTTCTCAGGGCTGGTAGGGGCCTGGCGCCGCCTCACCGGCACAGCTTCCCACCTGGACAGCGTCCCCTTCTCCAGGTGAGTGTGCTGGGGGGACACCAGCATGGGGAAAACCTGCAGGACCCTGGAAAGGGGAGGCACCTTGAGGGTGGTGGGTGTCTTTGCTTTCCCCCTGGCTCCCATCCAAAGGTGATGGAAGGTGGCTGCAGTCCTAAGGCACCTCTCTTTTCTCCATGCTCCAGGCGCTACCCACGTCTGAAGAGGTCCCTGCTGCTGCTGCTGCTCCTCCTGCTCCTCGCTGCTGCCGCCTACGGTGAGCCACCTCCCCTGATGTGCTGCCCTGAGATCTGGGGCAGTGCAGAGCATCCCACTGCCATGGCTGGGGGATGGGCTGGCCTGGAGCCAGTGTCTCCTGGTAGTCCCTGGAGATGCTGATTGCTGAGCCTCTGCATGTCCACCCTGTCCACTACTGTGGCCCATTACCAGCCTGTGGTTTTGACCATCTCATCCTTCTGTGCTCAGGAGCTTGGTACTTCTACCCATACGGGCTGTCGACACTCAGCCTGCCTTCCTTCCCGTGGTGGGGAGCTGGAAAGCTTTCTTCCTCCTCTGACCTTCCTGGGGCAGGGGACCTGACCACGCTGGACCAGGTAAGCAAAGGCACTATGGTGGTCCAGGTGGGATGAGTGCCTTGCAGTGAGAGCTGGGACGGTGTGATCCATGGCTGAACAATTGCTTCCAGGGTGTGAGGAATGGTGGAGAACGGGGCAGATGATGGCTCCACACTGGCTCCCCCAGCTTGTGGCCAGCTCACTCTTGGGGTGTCCCTGGGATGGAGCAGGGGGACCATCTGCCTTCTCCTGGGAAGCAACAGATGAATAAGATGCCACTGACTCTAGGGAATGGGTGGTCAGGGTCCCCTTTCCCAGGGGTCCTGTGGAGCAGTCACTTCCCTGGGGGGCTGCATCACACCCTGTTTCTGTCACTGCAGGGGGGACACCGACTCCTGGCTCGCTTCCAGTCCCTGGAGAAGCGCTTTGAGGCACTGGAGGCCGAGCTGTCGCGGTGGGAGCTGCGTCATGGGGCGGCAGCAGTGACAGCAGGGGGAGAGCCCCCCCCAGGGGACATCCTTGCGCTGCTGGAGGGGCTGGTGAGCCGCCGGGATGCGGGGCTGAAGGACCATCTCCGCTCCGACATGGCCAACCAGCTCCAGGTGAGTGACATGGCACTGCAGGGAGATGGGCGTGGGCAGGACCAGGCTCTGATATTCCACCCTGTTCCCCATCCTTCAGGGCGAGCTGGATGTGCTCCGGGCCCAGGTGCAAAGGGATTTAGACGGGCGCCTGGGCAAGATGGCACAAGCTTCCCGGGTAAGCAGAGGAGGGTGTGGTGGTACCTGGACCCTCAGACACCACACCTGGTGTCACAGGTCTCACCCCTTCCCTTTTCCCGGCAGGAGATGGAAGCGCGCTTGCTGGAGCTGAACTCGGAGTGGCAGAGGTAACGCTGGCTGTAGGGCAGGCAGGTAGCTGGGTGAATTCCCCTCAGCCAGGCTTAGGAGGGATTTGCAGGCCTGGCTGGGGACAAAGGAGAGATCAAGAGGTGTAGTCTGGGGGGGAAAGGAAGGGAAGGATACATAAGTGGGGTCTGTGGGAGCCAGCACTGTGCCCTTCTGGCCAAAATGGCCAGTGGTATCCTACGGTGCATTAAGAAGAGCATTGTCAGTAGGTTGAGGGAGGTGATCTTGTCCCTTTACCCAGCCCTAGTGAGGCCACCTCTGGAGTGCTGTGTCCAGTTCTGGGCTCCTCACTAGTACAAGGGAGCCATGGAGCTCCTGGAGTGGGTCCAGCAGAGAGCTATGGAGATGATGGAGGGACAGGGGAATCTCTCTTAGGAGGAAAGGCTGAAGGAGCTGGGCCTGTTCAGCCTTGAGAAGAGACAACTGAGAAGGGACCTCATCAGTGTCAGTGGCTGAAGGGAGAGTGATAAGAGGCTGGAGCCACGCTCTTCTCAGTGTGCCAAGCAATAGGATAAGAGTCAATGGGCAGAAACTGATGCACAGGAAGTTCCACCTGAATATGAGGAAGAGCTTCTTTACTGTGCCGTGACCACACACTGGAGCAGATTACCCAGAGAGGCTGTGGAGTCTCCCTCACTGGAGATAGTCCAGAACTGTCTGGTTGCAGTCCTGTGCCATGTCCTCTGGGATGACCCTGTTAGAGCAGGGAGGTTGGACCAAATGACCCACTGTGGTCTGTTCCAGCCTGACCCATCCTGCCATTCTGTGGCTGGCAGCAGGGCCGCAAGAGCAATGGCAGCAATGACCTTTGCCACTGTCGCTCTGCATCACTGTGAATGTGGTCCTTCAGCTGAGGGGTGAGCTGAGGATGCTTTCCCATGGGATGCAGTAGAAGAGGTCACTGCCACTGGGATTAAAACTGGGTCTGGAGATGGGGTTGAGCATAGGTGATGTGGGATGAACCTCTTCCCCCAGTTTGCAGAGGGGAAACTGGGGCTATTGGCACAAGGTTTTGTTACCTTTCTCTCGGCACAGCTCGGTGCAGGAGAGCCTGCGAGGGACCTTCCAGCAGGAGGTGGGCAAGCTGGAGCAGGAGGTGGCAGTGCTGAGGAGGGAGCTGGCAAGCCTCAAGTCAGACCAGGAGGTGATGGGGAAGCACGTGAAGGGGATACTGGAGCAGCTGAAGACAGTTCGGTCAGATGTGAGTCCCCGGTCCCCAGCCTGTTTGGCAGAAAGGCAAGCAGGGGTCCCTGCTCCAGGCTGAGCTCTGTCTGCACCGTTCCAGGTGGAAGCACAGTTCCCAGTGTGGATCAGTAGGTTCCTGTCACAGTCCCAGCAGGATGGTGCTGCTGCCTTCATCCTCCAGCGGGAAGACTTGCAAGCAGAGCTTCGGGCTCTGGAGCAAAAGATCCTTGCAAAAGTCCTGGAGGACCGGAGACTGTCAGCACAGGATGCTCAGGCTGGCATTGGAGTGGCCCTGCGGCAAGGAGGGGCTGCAGGAGTGACAGAGGAGGTGAGTACTGGCCTGAGCCCCAGGGACATGAGGTGACCATGGGGTTGGGGACTGTGCCCCCTTCGTGTGTGCAGGGGGCTGGCATGTGTGCCTGGCAGATGGCAGAGGCATTGGGACAGCAAGAGCACCCTTGAAACTCCTTCTCTGCCACTCCCTTCTCAGTTTGTGCTTGCTTTGTGCTCTGGAAGGGGTCACAGGTGCTGATACCTGCAGCCCTGCAAGGCTCTTACTTGTTGCTGTTCTATTGAGGATGGGTGAATAAAGGGACACGACTCCTGTGTCTTCTCAAAAGGCAAAAGCCAAGTTTATTAGAAACCACACATTCTTTTTATAGAGAGTCCTTCACTAAGGACTGATTGGTCCTTAGTTAATAACCCTCACACCCTTGGGTAATTAGGAACAGCACCCTTCTTGTAAACATCTTACAATTAACAAGTTCAAAACACCAACTGCAGGATTGTTTTAATTCTTTCTCTGAACTTTCTCAAAACTTCCCAGAGGAATGTCTGGGAAAGTTTATCTGACTTTCTTCTCTGACCAGTTCTCAGCATTCACACTTACTGTCTTAAAATCCAAGCTTCTGCTCGTGCATCCTTCACCCAGAACGTGGGAGAGGTGCCATCAAGGCTTCCAGGGGTGGAGCATCTTGCTTATCCCCATTTTTCAGCAGTGCTGCGGAGTTGTTTGCTGCAAAGCATTTCAGCAGAATGACACCAAGGGGAAAAAATGAGCCTGCTTGCTTTGGAAAGAGTGCTGGAAATTCCCTGTGGAGGTAGTGGAGGGGAGGGATCAAGCTGGGATTAGCAGTCCCCATAGTATGTGTGAGCTTTATGCACTCCATAAAGTTTAGACCCAAAGTGGTGCTGCAGGGTCCTAGCTCCTTAGGCTGGCTTTGGCTCCAGATGGATGCTCCAGCCATCTCCTCCTTTTCTGGACAGGGAGAGCTCCCATCAATCCTGTGGGACAGGGCAGGAGGGACGAGCAGATGATTCTGGGTGGTCTGTCAGGTTGTGTCTGGTGCTACATATCCTCCCTCTGGGCCAGCCCCTCCTGGGGACAGGCGAGTGCAGCGTGCCTGGGTGCTGCCCCTTCACTGCACAGCTCCTCTCCCCTGGGGTATTTTTAGCAGCCTCTAACAAGGCTTCCCAGCCAAATGCACGTCCTCTTATTTTTGCCACGATGATTCATCCCCCGGCTGTTCTGTCCCGTGGCTGTTTTGCGGGAAGGTCCTCGCACCCTCTGTCCCTGCAGGGGCAGGCGGGTGGGGGGCAGGATGCCTGCCCCAGTTTGTCACCCTCCTGTGCCCTCTGCTCCCACTGCAGCAAGTGCATCTCATCGTGGGCCAGGCCCTGAAGCGCTACAGCGAGGACCGTGTGGGGATGGTTGACTATGCCCTCGAGTCAGCAGGTAGGTGGTCAGGACGAGCCAGCTGTCCTGGGGAGGTGACCAGAGGGGCTGTCCTGCAGCTCACCTGCTGCCATCTCCTCATGCCAGGGGCCAGTGTCATCAACACTCGCTGCTCAGAGACCTACGAGATGCGGACGGCGCTGCTGAGCTTGTTTGGCATCCCCCTGTGGTACCACTCGCAGTCCCCCCGTGCCATCCTGCAGGTGGGTGCTGACTGGGAGGGCTGGGTTGCTGCTCATGGGGCTTTTGTTGGGCTCTTGCTGTTGCTCCAAGCCAGCAGGCAGGCTGGTGGGAGAAAAATGACTCTGATGGTGGTAACATTGCTGGCGTCTCCCTTCCATGCTCGTAGCCAGACGTCAACCCTGGGAACTGCTGGGCGTTTCGTGGCTCCGAGGGCTTTGCTGTCATCCGCCTCTCTGGCATTATCCGCCCCACGGCCGTGACGCTGGAGCACATCCCGAAAGCCCTCTCACCGCAGGGGACCATCCCCAGTGCCCCCAAGGACTTTGCTGTCTATGTGAGTGCCCTCACCAACACCTGAGGGAGGTGGGGGGAGGCACAGGGGGAGGGTGCTGGAAGGGATGGCTAACAAACCCCATACCTGGCTGTGCGCTGCTCTGGGGGGTTGGTCTTATCCTGAAGAAGAGGAAGAAGCAATACTGGTGGGGAGAGGGGCAGCACTGGGTTTCAGAAAGAGTTTGGGGGGGACACAGGGACAAAGGGGCTTGAGTAGGTGTAACTTTTGGTCTTGCCCCCCTTCATCCTTCCCCACTGGTCCCTGTTCCCATTTGTCTATTTTGACCTGGAAGAGCAGGAGCGGGGGCCAAGCACGCTTGTGTCTCCCTCTCCCTCTTCTGCCCTGGATGTATGCATCACCTCTGGTCTCCCTCTCTGATGACCCCTGGTTCTCCCTTTCTGCCTCCCTGCCCTTCCATAGGGCTTAAAGGAAGAAAGAGAGGAGGAGGGCCTTCTCCTTGGACAATTCACCTACAACCATGATGGCGACCCCATCCAAACATTTTACTTGGAGGTAAATGCTTTGCCCCTGGACCACCTGACCCCTAAGAAGAAAATGGGGCCTCTGGGCTCTCTGAGCCGCAGAGAGCCCTCAAGGTCTCGGGTTTTTCTTTTCCCTCCTCCCCAAGGGTGACTCCATGGGCACATACCAGCTGGTGGAGCTGCGGGTGCTGAGCAACTGGGGCCACCCCGAATACACGTGCATCTACCGCTTCCGCGTGCACGGGGAGCCGGCGCACTGACCCCGGCCCGGCGGGATGAGGATGCTGCCGGGCTGGCAGCAGGAGGGGATGTGGCTGCTTCACTGCTTCGCACCTAGAAACCCTGGCACGTGCCAGCAGCCGCCCCTGGAAGCTGCTCCCCTGGGGGGAGGAGAAGAGCTGGTGTTGAAGGGGTGAGGCTTTCACTCTTCCAAGGACCTGTGTGGTGAGGCAAGAGCATCCCACGTGGGTCCTAGCGCAGCCTGGCTTGTTTTCAGTGCATATGGGACATTTTAACTTTTTAAGCTAACTTTGTATCGGGTTTGCGCTGCCCCTCTTCCCTGTTGTCCCACTCCTTTCTAGCATGGCCAGGGCTCGGGAAAGGGGTGTGTCATTTTGTGATGTGCTTCATGTGGGCTTGGGTGCAGGAGATGGGAGTGTGGGACCACGGTGCCTGACTTGGTGCTGCCACAGTAGGTGGGAGCCACTGGTTATGGCCACCAAGTCCCCTCTACACAGGGTCACTTCTCTTGCCTTGGTGTTGGTTTGGGTAAAGATCTCCAGCCCTCCAATGCTGGGCCGGCAGAGAGGAAATAAGACAGTATTAATGAAGTATTAACATAAAACTAATGGTTTGGGGCAGCGGGAGGAGAGGAGCATGGCACACATTGGTGGCAGAGCCCACCTTGGTGCTGCCATCCATCCACTCAAGCCCTCCTGCTGACAGTAGCTGAGTTGGGTCTTACTGAAGCTGTTGGCCTCCCTGGCTGGCTGCCTCCCCAGTGTTAAGCTTGGTGATGCTATTGAAAATTCCTGTTGCCTGCTTTTCCTTTGGGGTTTGTTCTGATATTTTTTTTTAAAGAGGGGAGGGGGGCTATTTTCCAGTTGGGGTGTTGGGGTTGTTTTTTTTGTGAGGGGGGGTGTTTGTAGTAACAAAGGGAAAAAAATACTTTTTCCATGCAATTTGTACTTAACCAGAGAATGTTACATGGTGCCACTTGGATGAGTGGCTTAGATGTGGAGAGGGCTAGAGCTTTGTTTAGTAGAATAGCATACACAGTAGGATAAGCTAGAATAAGATGAGCAGAGCTGTTTAAAATATGGGCCTCACGTTGTTGGTGGCTTGGTAGCTAGACTTGGAAGCTGGGGTCCTGTGTGCACTGCTGCTGGTGGGGTGCTGGAGGCATTCCTGCCCTCCCTGCTCTGGATGTGCTCTGAGACTGCAACATGTGGCCGTGGCCTCTTGCCCGTGGCTGCATCTGTGTATACTTGACTGTTGGCAGCAAGGGGAGCTGCTGCCCCAGGGCTCTGCAGGGCTCCTGGGGGGGCTTGCAGGTGCCAGCATGCAGAGCCACCTCCCCCTGCAGGGCTCCCTCAGCTCTCGGGTCCTCGATGGCAGATGGCTGTGCAGGCTGACCTCCTTTCTCCTGGAAGGGCTCCCTTTTCCTCCTACCTCTCCTTACTGGCATTGCACTGTTCTCTGAGCCCTGGCTGTGGGAGGACTGGGCTGGAGCAGGAGGGGAGTTCTCTCTGCAGTGGGCATGTAAATCTTGCCTGTACTGTTGGGATGGTGGAGGCACAGCAGGGGCTTGCAGGAAGGATGCACAGGGACCTTCCCCAGGCTGAGGGATGCTAGGGCCATCTGGCCCCTCCACGTCCTGGCCTGCATCACACAGCTTGGCTTATGTTCTTGGGTGGTGTTAACAGCCTCCAGGTTTGTGTTGTGTTTCATTGAAAGAAAACCTTAAGGGCTCATGGTCACTGTTTCAGCCCTGTCCATTGCTGGTACCATCCTTCCCCTGACACTGTGAGAGCACCATGTATTGATTCCCACTCTGGTGGTCTCTGCTTGAAGCACTGTAGGCATAGAGGAGGATGAGGGGCTGAAGAAGTGTCTCCTTTCAGCATCCCCTGATGGGCATCAGGCAGAGCTGCTGAGCCTTGACTCCCCCCCTCCCAGCCTGGGAGGGTGAGGGTGGTGGCAGCACATCCCTTCTGCAGGGGTCTCCTTGCTCCAAGCAGGGGGAGCAAGCTCAGAGGGCACAGTCCTGTCTCCAGCAGGTTAAAATTACCCTGTGGAGCCTCTTGCAGAGCTGGGAGGCCCTGCTGCAGGGAGAAAGCTGACCTGGAGCCAGAGACAGGGACTATAAATTCTCTCCTATATTGAGCTTAGTCTTAATTCTTGGCAGGCACAGCCAAAGTTATTTTAAACTTGTCTACAGCTGCCCGTTTGCCTTGGAGTCCTGTCCATGAGTGCACTGAGCACATGGAGCTGTGCTTTTATGAATGCCTAGACCTGTTCTGGGCTTGGCAGACCAGCTCCTGTATTTATTTGAATCATAAAGAGAAAGCAGAGATGAAGCTCTCCCTTTTCTCACCTTTCTCTGGCTCCTGGAGCAAAAGCTATAACCATGAGCCTGGGAAAACCCCTTTTCCTATGTTCCTTCTGGATCCCTGGTCTCTGGCTTGGACTGCAAGAACAGACAAGGTCATTGCCCAAGAAAAAAATGATTTTGTGGTAAATCAAGGCATGCTGATGAGAGGCAGGAAAGGTGACCTCTTCCCCTGAAAATGGAGTCATAGTGGGATCTCTGCTCCTTCCAGTGGGTGTTAATTGCTGTGTCTGGGTTAGGGAGCATTTGGCTTTACAGTGCAAGCTTGCCCTGTCCTTTGGACATGAAAATCTTTGCTGTTCGAAGTAAAACTCTCTGGAGCTACCAGTGAGAGCTCCTCCTGGGGCTTCATGCTCTTTTCTAGCTGGTTTTAGAGGCCTCACCATGCCATATGTGTGAGGATCCCCAGGAACATATGCTGAGGCTCCATGTGGGTTTTCAGCCCCCAAATTCAGCATCAGTGCTGGGCTGCAGCCCAAGCCCCTGTGCAAAGTGCCAGAAGCCACCGGCTCTTGAGATTGTAGCTTGCAGCTTTTCTGCAGCACTGCCCAGAGCTGCCAAAGAAGAGGGCACAGAAAACTGCTGCTTCAGCATGTGCTTCTCTGCCCAGGGGTGTTTAATCCTAGAGCTGATGCTGAAGATGAGCCTGGTGAGGCAGGAGAAATGTAGAAGAGCTGTGGGAGCAGAGTTCTCTTATTTACTCCATTTCCCTCCTCTATTCTCCCTCCTTCTCAGTTTGCCCTACACACATGTTATGAATTAGTCCTGCAGAAACAGATGGTTACAGACAGGAGTTTGTGTTTGATGCTGTAGCCTGTTGCAAATGCTGCACTGTTTTGTTCCTTTTATTTTTTAATCAACAGATTGTAATTTATGCCTATGCAAGAAAAAAAAAAAAAAAGACCAAGACATAAATTATATCAAAACTGCCCATAGTGGTTTGGATGTTTTGTAACTGAATCTGCTGTTGGGAATGATGCACAGCTAGTAGACAAAGCTGTTCTTGGAGCTCTTCTTCTACACAGTTTTATGGCAAATCCTTATTTTCCAGCCTGATGTACTAACTCTAGGGCCATTAACAAAGTCATCACCTTGTCATTGAGCAGGCTTGAGGATGCAAAAACTGCTTGAAACAATGCTGAGAACAAGACTTTCTCCTAAAAACTCCAATTCCTTGGGACTAAAAACTTCTACGAGACTTCAGTCTGTGATATCATGGCTGTCCTTATTCTGCAGTCACCTCCCAAAGCCTTCCCATCCTCTGCCTTACCATGAGCAGAGCCCAGCTGGCCCCAAGGAGCAGTAAGGGAGGCTGGGTTAGCAGGGAAAAAGCCTGACACAAAGCCCAATTCAGGGAATCTGCTTCTCTTTTCCTTCACATGGGCTGTTAACTACTCATCAGCTACAAAGCAAGCAGAAAGGAAATACTTCATTTTCCTTAGCATGAGGAAGTTAACTTGGTGCATAAAAAAGGCTGAAAAATGGGAAACTGAACTGGCTTGAGGAGGGTCACAACCTTGTCTGCCTAACCTGGGCTTGGAGGAAGGTTTATGTTGAGGAATACCCATGCAGCTTCCCCCAGAAGGCCATGCTAGGGCCAGGCTTGCTCTCTGCTGGCCCTGGACCAGCCCTCTCCAGGAGGAGAAGGCCTGTGTGGGCCTCGGCTCTGGCTACCACAGCCCAACACTTACCTATGCAAGGGCTGTGCAGAGCAGAAAAAGCCTTTGTGACCCTCTGAGATCAACTGAGGAGAAAGAAAAAGGCTCCTTGCAAACCCTGGAGAGTCCCACTGTATTTGCAGAAACAGGTGCGGTGCATGTCCCAGGAAGCACAGTAGGCAGGCACTGAAAGTGCTGTGCTAATGCTGCATCCTTTAGCAGAGTTTCTCTGGTGGGGCTGGCCCCAAGTGATTTGCTAGATCTGCTCTTCACACCCACTCACAGCTCACACCACACCCGTGTTCTCATTTTACCACTCTGCCACTGAGGTGCACTTCATTTTGGCCAGAGTAAAACCTGTCAGGGCTGTGCAGAAGCTCAGCAGCAGCTCTCCTGTGCTGTGCCATGCCCTGCCCTGCTGTCACTATGAGCACAGCCTCCTCTTGTAGCCAGCAAAAGAATCTGGAGCCAGGCAAACCTGCTTCCTCTGGATTTCAGCCTGGTTTTCCAGAGGGACAAAAATCAAGAAGACACACTTTTACTTGGAACAAACTTTTTTAAAATTTATTTTATAGATCACACCAGCCTGAGTGATCTGTAAATGCTGGTCACAAAAGAGAGATCACACCACCTCCTTTGCACAAATTGAAGTGAACCTTCTTTCAGTCTCGGCAGTCTCCTTCATTTGGAGCACAAGGAATGGAGAAAGAGAAAACCTCCTGGAGCTCCCTGCTCCCTTCAGAAGCAGAGGGCAGTGAAATCAGGTGCAGTTTGATGCTGCTACAGGGCCAGAAGACAAACAAGCCAGGCCCTGGTGCCCTGCTTAGCCACACCTCACACCCCCTCACAATGCGGGTGCTATTAGTGTTGTAGCCGCCTATAGTTCCTCCCTCGCCAGGAGAGTGCTGGTATTTAGGCACATAGCTTGGAAAAGGACTGTCTGACCTCCCCTTCCACCGATTGCAGTCTCTAAGGCAAAGGATCCTGCTCTCCAAACCACCTTTCTTGCCTCTCCCGTGCCGCTTAATGCTCTTGGAGTGCTGGTGTTGGCAGCGGGAGATGCGCTCTGCCACTCAGCCCGCCTGGAAGCCCACCCCAAGCCACAAGGTGAGCTGGAATGAACTCCACACAGGTGACACAGAGTGAGGAACAGGAACAACCTGCTAAGGAGGGACAGAAACTTTGCAGTCTCTCTCTGATTAAAATAAAAGTCCTTCATTGGAGGAGGAATCCCTCAGAGAAACCGAGCCTGACCGCGCCTGCTGGGGGGAACCATGATTTGCTGAGGATGCCACCTCCTCCTCAAAATGCTACCCTGCTCCCAGAGCTCACCACAAGCTGGCAGAGGATAATTCCTGTCCTCACCAGAGCCAAGGGAGGAGGTAGGGTTAGAAGAAAAGAGATCAAAATAAGCAGGGAATCAATCACTTGAAAAACTCATTAAATGGTTTAAAAAACCATTCTAACAGTAATTTGTAAACTGTGCTTGCAGGGCCTTCTTGGAGAAGCCAGAATTTCTCATTAAGAAAAATAATATCTTTAAAAAAATTCAGTGAAAATCAGAAAAATTACCATGTACTTCCAACCTTGAAAGCACTTCTATAAATTTGGTACCAATTTGTCACTGCCCTCTTTGGCCAAGAGGGGAGAAGACAAATCCTACTTCTGCCATGGCAAAGTTTGGCCAGTGAGTTCCAAAAAGGTTTTGGAAATCTTGGAGTAAACAAAATCAAGGGTAGGTCACGTTAGCCTGGTGTCTCTGTTCCAAAGGTATCTTACCACCTGTGAGCTCCGTCCGCCGAGGTGAGAAGGCTTTCTCTGGCTCAAGGACGGACTGAGTGTTGTTAATACTGTCAGTGGAGCTGTTGCAGCCTTGGGAGGCAGGGAAGATTTGCTCCTATGTGCACTGAACAAACACTAGGAAAAGCAGCACAATGGGAAGGGGAACTGGGTGGGTAAATGTCTGCCCATTTAACTCTGTCGCTAGTTAAAATTTTAAGTGCTTTCAACATTATTTGAGAATATTGAGCATAGGATCCCTGAACTTAACATCAACAACTGCTTTCCAATTTGTTTCCCTCTTAGATCTCCAACTAAGGAACTTTCTCACCATCTCCTTCAAACTTCAGTCATTACAACATTAAATTAAATCCACTTAGAAATAGTTTAAGAGGGAGGGAATCCAAAACATATTTGGCACAAGGCCACAGTGGTGATGAAATGATGCTCCATGGAGCCATCCTAAACAACCTGTTTTAACCTTTGCAAGTCTGAAATTTCTGGCATCTGATAACCCCTGGATCTGAGACAGCAAATAGGGGAGAGCAGCAAGTCCTGTGGACAGAAAGGGGTGAGGGAGGAGGGAGGCAACTAACTGGCTCTTTGCAGCTCTATCCAGACTCCCCTCTCATCTTCATGCACACAAAATATAATAAAAACTAATAAGAATAAAAACTAAGCCCATGATGTACAAAAATGTGTCGACAGGGGGAGGAGGAAGGTGTCAGTTACTCAGTTCTCTGTCTTATCACCTTCATTAGCTTATAAATTATGCTCCTCTCCATCGCTTCCTGCAGGGAGGAGGGACGATTCTTCTGCAGCCAATCAGCTGGGATGGGTTTTGGTTTACGCTGCTCTGGATCTTTTGGATAAGAAATGAAGGGATGGGGAGGAATTCTTCAGAGAGAGGAGGAATAAGAAATTCAGCAGCCACTGGCAGGAGTCACACAGGCTCCCTGAGATTTCACTTTATGGCGCTGACCCCCACGTCGACGGCCTCCGCCTCCAACTTTTGACTGGAAAACAAGACTGACTTTAGTGCAAAGCAACCCCTCAGATGGGATATCAACACAGCCGGAATTCAGATGGATCACACACACATTCAGACAGCAGCGGGGCAGTTGTGACTGAACAGCTTTCTACCACTGCAAGAAGGAGATAAGGCAGGAGGGACACAGACACACCATGAGGTAAGGAGGAGACACATGCACCAGGAAGTTTTGCCCCTCAAGCTGGGAAGACTGATTTCCCAAATTTCTAAATGCTTCACTCCCATGAGAGCCAGCAACTGCCATTGCAGTTGGGCTCAGGATACAGGAAATCAAGGCCTCAGGCTCCCTTGACTTTGTACAGAATTGAAGGAGAGCCCCCCCACCCCCTACCATGGCTCTCTACCTGACTTTTCCCAACCTCAGGAAACCCACTGTTTCTCTCTGAGCAGCCAAATACCTTATTGCCCTCACGGCTGTGGGGCTCTTCATCCAGGGCAGGCTGAGGGGACGCAGCAAGGAGAGAGAGGAAGACATAAGCAAGAACAAAAGCAACTCAGAGTCTCAGGGGGAGGGATGAAACAAAGAGCAAGCTGGGACCACTACTTAAAACCACAGTGACACCACAGAAAGACAAGGATAAGGTGAGGACTGGTGTGAAGCCCCAGGCATATGCAGAGGGAGAGAACCCCTGCTAGGGGCCCCCTTTGATGAGCAGTCTGGCTCAAGAGGGTGAGATTTGACCATGGCAACTAATCTAGCTAGAATTAAGAAGGGGAACACCCTGTCACTTGACAGAGTGGGTTCCTGAACCCTTCACTTCCTGAGGAAGTACCCTCCAAGGAAAGGACCTGTCTTCTATCAGTAATAAAGCTGATCAGTAGGCCTGCAGTGAGAATTGAGTTTCCATTCCTTTCAGGCCAGGTAAAAGACTAGGTATCCTCCAGGGACAAGCTGAACTGAAGTTCTAACCAACAAAACAACCTGGATAAATTTCTCTAAAGAGAAATTTAAAGCCTTTCCTTCTTCTTGGATGTCCCCATCCTTATTTTTCGACAGGGCAGATGACCTGTATCTAATACTTAGGTTGTAATTTCTCTAGTGTAGGGATATTCTACCTCTCATTCAGACATCGAAGACTTGTTCTGTGACTGGTTGTTATGTGTTTCATTAGTTCAGCTACTGGGTATATAGAGACACCTCTTCACTGTGCACATGGTCAAAGCAGTGAAACACACTGCCAAGGGACGTTGTACAGTCTTCCTCCTTGGGAGGTTTTTAAGACATGACTGGATAAAACCCTGAGCAACCTGGTCTGACCTCACAGCTAATCCTATTTAGAGCAGGAGGTTAGACTAGACACTTTCTGAGGTCCAACCTGAATTGTCCCAGTACCCTGAGCTGCTGTCTGCTGGAAGGTCAGCCATGGAATCATCCAGACATCAGAGAATTATGATTCCTGCTGTGAGACTACTTATATTTCTATTTGTTCCCGTGGCAAGGTGAGTTCGAGGTATGAGGGGATAATAGTTCTGCTTTAGAGCACCCTTCCTCCAATAGATGAAACCATGACATAA
Organism: Molothrus ater; assembly: GCF_012460135.2. NCBI lineage: Eukaryota > Metazoa > Chordata > Aves > Passeriformes > Icteridae > Molothrus > Molothrus ater. The sequence continues at coordinate 50,299,170 of NC_050482.2, forward strand.
ACAGCTAAGACAGAGATGGTATTTTCCTCACTTACCAATGGTTGCAGGGCAGTAGGTGTTAGTGGTGCTGCAGCTGTTGAGGGGGCCTCATCCACAGCTGCTGGGCCTCCAGCTGCCATCCCAGCAGCGGGAACACCATCCTCTCGTTTCGTAACAGCTCCCTTCTTTGTTGACTGCATCTTGATCTGCTGTGGCTTGGAGTTCATTGGTGAGTTATTGGTGGTCTGGAGTAGCTGCAAATTGCAAATCGCCAAACTCAGCATTAAAATAGCCAGGATGATCTGGCAAGGTTCAATGCTGCTTTTTAACAAAAAGCCTCTGGAGAATTTGTAAAAATAACCACAAAGAGAAGGATGCAGCAGTAGCAGCTGTTCAAAGAAACCTAGACCACTGATCTTCCACCCTTGGAAAGGGCCACTTGGCTGAGGTGACACTCTAACCTCCACAACATAACTCAAATGGAGCAGCTACAAGATGTCAGAAAGAGACTGAGCCTTAAGAATCAGCAGCATATGGCCCAGCCTCTCCCTTTACCTTCCCTCATTCACACCAGCTAAAGACCCTCCACATGACAAAGCACATCAGTCATCCTCGACCCATGTCAGGCCTGATGCTTGTGGTTGAAGAACAACCTCTTCCCTCAATCTTCCAGAGCTATCTGGATTCTCCTGCTGGCTTCTGAGTGCAAGAAGTCACTAATGGGTAGAAGCAGGTGGGACGTGGGAGCCCTTACCTTAGTGATGGTACCCACGGCTTTGGTGCGGCCTTCCCGGAAGACGAGCCGCTGGTCTATGTGTAAATACTCCGGGGTTTTGATGAAGCGGAAGTGCACGGTGGCCTTGTCCCCTGTGCGCAGGCAGTCCTTGTCCATGCTGAGAATCGTGGCTGTCTGACGGATGCTGCCACAATGCACTGTGAATGTAAAGCACGCAGGCTTTCAGCAGCCAGGCCCATTAGTGGAACGAGCTTCAGAGACACATCTGAGGCAGCTCCTTACCCTACAGCAAAGACTGTATGGGTCATGCAGCTGCCTTTGTTCCATCCCCAAAAAGAACATGCACATCAGCTAGAACAGCTGCTTTCAAATCCTGCCTTTCCTGAAGCACCCTCAACAGAATCCTACACACCAAGGAGCTGGGCTGGAGGACAGGACCCAAAATGAGCATCAGCACTTCCATCAGCACTTTCCATCAGCATTTGAAAGTGAAGAATCTTTGCACCATGGAGATACAGCACAGGTAGGCTCCAGATACATTTGAGAGCACACATCTCCTTTTTACCTTATAGCCACCCCACTCTCCTCTGTAAGCTCCCTTCCCTCTCACTTCTACAATGCTGGGAAAGGCAAAACCAGGAACTACGGCATATATTCAGGTTGGCAGAGACATCAGGAGCAAAATTGTCTTAGGCTAGATCAGATACAAAATGCTACCACTGGGAAACAAAGACAATCCAAAACTGACACACGTACCCATGGCCTGGTATCGTGGGCTGATGGTGGTGGGGTGATGGAGCACCAGAATCTCTGCTTCAAACTCCCACGACGCTTGTGGATTCAGGCGGGGTGACACCATTACCATGCCTTTCCGGATGGAAGAACGCTTGATCTGAAAAGCAGAGACACAAAAAACCTTAGCATGATTCTCTGGGGAAGAAATCTGCCGCTCTGGCTGACTGCATCCAGCAGAATCCTAAGGGATTTCACAGATACTACCTCATACCCAGTAAAAGGCAAAGCAAGAGCTGCAGAACTGTATGTTGTGTATACGATATCATGTAAAGGTTGCAAAAATCAAATTCAGCTGAAGTTTAAAGGAAGCTTTAGAGTACTGGAAATGCTGGACACTTGACACATTTACCTCATTGATCCTTGAAAAGCAAAACATACATCCTGGTTGCAAATTATCCAAGGAAATCTCTCATAAATCATGATGTTTGTTAATATAACATTGTAAGCCTGATCACATGAAGTATGGTGTAGGTTAAACTATATCCCCTTAAAATCAGTGAAGATTGACAGAAACCTTTTGCAAGAGGAGTCATATCAAATTTTGCTGATTTTTAAATCCCAAATCATGCAGTTGACCCTACAAGCCAAGTGGAGTAGTGTAAATACACTGTGCAGGCGACTAATGCAGTTCCAGAACAAAAGGAGGCTTTTCTTGCAATTCCTCCACTTTCTTAGATATCTCCAACATCATTATCTAGTGGCATTGCTATCCCCTGGCAGCTGCTAAGAGGAAAAACCAGGATGTGGAACCACAGAGGTTCTATGGGATTCCATTCCACTGCAACATGAGGCAGCTGATGTTTGCAGAAACAGCCTTACTGCAGCTGATCTTCTAGAACAGTCTAAAATTAGGAGGACAGTTCCTGCTCTGGGGGTCTGGAGGGGATCACTTCACCTTCTTCAAGGCAAAGGAGGCAGTCTGGCCTCCCCGCACCTCCTTGACGGGCATCCTCTTGCGGTGGATGGACTTGACAGCAATAGGGAGGAAGTTGCCAAGGGGATCTGGCCCCAGCAGCAGGGTGTCATTTAGCTTGATTAGGCCTCTCAGCGTCGTCCCAGAGACAACTGTTCCTACACCCTATGCCAAAAAAGAAAAAAAAGTAATTGTGGCTACTCTACCAGGCCAGCAGAAGAGCTCTAGAACTCTCCTCTCTAGAGAAGATACCTGCTTCAGCCTAAAAAAGGGAACACAATATTCTTCCAAACACCAGGATCCTTACCGGGACAGAGTAAGTATCATCTATCTGGAATTCTGCTGGCTCTTCTTCCCTGTAACTGGTCCGTGGAGACAAGAGATTAAGAAACATCTTCAGCAAATCTAGATTCTCCCCAGTAACATTTGAAATCTGGAAAATTGGGCACATCCTGTAAAGGAAAATTGATGAAAATGGAGTTAGTTCACTTTCCTACCTGGCTTTCCACATGTAGGGAGACATCCAAAATCTTGGGACTAATTCAATATTCTGTGCTAGGAAAGGAGAGCCTGGCAAGCAGTCAGATGCACAACACCCCATGTTTGAAAACCTGCAACATTGCCTCTGCCTTCCAAAGACATTTGGGAAAAGGTGTAAGGTTCTGAAGAAAGGACTGAAGGAAGCCAAATGCCCTGCTGTCTTCTGCAGACTGCCCAGAAGCAGCCTCTCATTTCTGCCTCAGAGAGGGGAACACAAGCAGGTCAACCTCAAAATCAACACACTCTTATGAACACACTCCACATGGCAAATGCAACCTTCACACATCTAGACAATGGGATTCTCTGAATCTCCTCACCCAGTCTCCACATAGGATTGAAAGAGAATCATTCTCCTCTACTCCAGTTACCTCTCTGAGCTGAAGTTGGAGGCTGTTACAATGACATCATCCTTGCTCTGAACCAGCACGGGAATCTTCCTGCACCCTGGGGACTTCAGCAGTCGCTGTAACAGCTTCAGGGTTTCTTAAAGGGTGAAATGAATATTGTTAGGGCAGCATCTCCCCTCTTTACAAATCACCTTTGTGGGGTCTCTCCCCACAGGGAGACAGGTGCTCTGGCCACAGATAAGACAGGAGAAGATGGCTAAAGGTGAGACTGTGAGTTTGCTGCAGCCCAGGCAGGACTTAGGAGCCATTCCATCCTCTATTTCATGCCAGCTAGCCCGCTGCCAAGCGACGCCACACATGAACAGACAGACAAGTTTGCAGTGCTGTGAAGTGGACATTTTGTAGCTGTCTATTAGTAGCTTTAAGCAGTTACAAGGTATTTCCTCTTTCTAGAAAGGATTTTTCACAGTGTATTAATTGAAAATCACGACTCAGTAACAGAAATATTTGAGAATATGCTAATTGCAAATCAATTTTGACCAAACAAACCTCAATACATTTTCCCTGGGAGTCAACTTGCCATAGGAGGCTGGAGAAGCATGAAAGAGGTAAAGATTATCATCACAGATTAGGACAATGTGGGTGGACCACATTCAGAAATTAGTGTTTTGGGACAAATCTCGTGGCTCCAAATTTTCAGCTTTTGCCTCTTTTTAACTTATTTTCTAAGCCTCATATCCAGCAGCCTGCAGGGGCATTACCTGATGCACTAGTATCAACCTCCTACAAAGTGCCTGACAATAAATAAAGAAAAAACAGAAAAAAAGTACTAAGGGCTTAAAAGAGCAAACCATTTATGTTCTACAATTGTCATCCAATTAGATGGGTTTTTGTAAACAAATGATTGCCTATGGGAAAGTAATGTTTTGGATATAGAAACACAAACATCTAATCAGGCCATCTGCTCTTCACAGACATACTTGAGTCAAATCTTGAGTCTATTTACTTTAAACAGAGCATGTCATAGGAGTAGCTTCTCCCAAGAGCAGCTCTTCTCTCCTCATGCTGAGCCAAAGGTTCTCCTTGCTTCCCAGTTATTATCTTATGGTCAGGCCTTACATTTCTTTTGCCAAACATCTATTATAGAGATAAACAGATTATCTTCTGATCACATGCATCTATTTGCCTGAAACATATTTAGGATTTTTATAATAATACACTGAACTACAGATAGTACCAGGAGCATTCACTTCTCTGATTCTTAGGACTGATTATCAAAAAAACCCATTGCTCCAATTAACCACAGCATGTTTCTGAAGGCATGAGAAATGCTTAAAGAGAATTTTAAAAGTGAGAATAGGTCACAGCCCACAAAAAGCATCATGCATGGGTTAATGGGATACTGCTGGGGTTAGAGTTACTTTTTTAATTCTGCTGAGAAAAAAATCACTAGCCCAAGCTACTTATTGCCATCCCTGCTTGTGTCTAGTCCTGCCTCCCATCCTGCTACCACAGCCTGCATATGTAGCTGCTTTAAACCATGATTTATTAAGTGTTAGTTGGCTGTTCAGACAAGAGGAAGGAGCTGCTGTAGTTATGCCAGCATACCTGAGAAGTGCCCAGGTGAGCAGGAGGTAACAAGCAGCTGCCCCTTCACCAACAGCAGGGGGAGATCAAGCGCGATCACAGCTTAAGATCATACTCAAACTGTGGGCAGGGAGGAAAGCAGCTTTCAAAAGAACTTCCAGACTTTCCCTCCAGGTTTAAATATCCAGAGAGAAAGCAAAGCCCAAACCCCAACTGTATGCTGCTTTTCTTAGAGCTCAATTAAGCAAAACCTTGTAGCAAACACTTTTGGGCTGCTAAGCTGAGTCCCCAGAGTGGGTAAGTTTGACATGGTGAGTGTAAGTCAACCACCTGCAAAATGAGCAAGGGAAAAGGATAGATTTCTGGAAGGTGTTTAGAATGCAGTCAGAACCAGATTAAGCAGCTCTCTTCCATCAGTAGTTGCTGAACCCAAGCAGAGGACAGCAACACACAAAGGTAAGAAACAGGCCTGGAGAGAGCCTGTAAGACTCACCTTGCAGGATATTGGCAGGGCACATGTCAATCTTGGTCACCACAACAAAGACAGGAACGTTAAGTGCAAGCGCCAGGCCTAAGTGCTCCTTGGTCATTCCAACAATCCCAGCATTACTCCCAACCTACACCAGGGATATAAAATACAGGGAAGTCAACGTTCCTGCTGCAGTAAGCTGGATTACCAAGAAGGCCTTGTGTCAGACATGCAGTAGACTGTGGTTAAGTTATAGATGCGCCACTGGGGCCATATGACCAGACTCAGCTCATCTCAGATGTTGCTGGACACTGGCAGAGGACTGACTCATTTCTCCTCAGTTTTCAAATTCAGAAATCTTTCCATTTTCAAGAATCACAAACCTTGGGCCTGTCTGGGACTGACATTTCTGGGGCACTTGCCTCACAGTACAGGACAGATAGCCACAGAGGCTTCTGCTTTCCTGTGAGATGCTGCCTCCCTCCAAAACCCACAGACACTTTGCAACAGGAAAGAAGTCGAGACTGTTAAAGCTGTGAACAGCCCCACTCCAGCTGCTATGGTCCATCTTTCTTGCTACCTACCATAAGCATGCAGAAGTCAGGCAAGTGGCCGGTCATGCCAAAGACGGTGGTTTTCAGGTATTTTTCGTGACCAGCCAGGTCAATGAAAGTAATGACCTTGGTGGATTTCTCACAGATCTTTGTCCATTCCAAGCTGCCACCGTGGCTGTCAGGTTTGTTCACCACATTGCCCTCGCTGTCGAAGCCCAGAATGTCGTTGCCCACGCTGCTGGTGCGGCCTGACTCGATCTCGTGCTTGTGGCGGAAGAGCTTCTGCCGAGCAAAGCCCCGGCCGTTGTCTAACTCGCCGTGAGTCAAGACACCCAGCAAGGTGCTCTTCCCTGCGTCCACATTGCCAACTACTGCTACCCTGCAGGGGAAAGGAGAAGGAGCCTGATAAAATATGGTACCTGAACAAATGAACAAGTGAGCCAAAAAACCCAAACATCACTGCTCCTGCAAATAACTGGCTTTTGCTCCCCATCCTTCAAACAGGGATTAAAAAACGTTAGAGCCTCACAAGCAGAGCAGAGATTCTTTTACAGTTATTAACTAACAGCAGAGATCCCAGACTCTGGGGACTGGGATGTGGAAGACTGTGGAAACACTGTCACGGGTGTCCATAACATAGTCAACTGAATGTGACATTGCTTGATGCCACACAGAGTCTCTATTCCAACTCTTTGTCTCTGCAATCCAACATAAACAGTGTGGCAATTCAAAAGGAAAACTAAATCCCAACTTGGTATAGAACACCTCTGCCTTTCTCACATTTCTTATGTTGCAACAGCACCAACCGCTAAGAAGAGCACAAAAATTAAAATCGTTGTTCCCAGAAAAGGATAAGCTAAAAAAAAAAGTGAAATATTTTAGGAGAAAGCCATGTCCTACAGCAAGCTCCTTCTTTGATCAATGTGGCTATTATGGCTGTTGGCAAATGTTGGAAATCCTCTCCATCTAGGTCTGGGCAGACTCTCAAGTCATGTTACATAAAGATAGTATAGTCCATTAAAATGTGACTTGGATCATCACAGCCTAGCAACAAACTTGATCCTTTGTCAAAAGTATTGTGTTCCAGCAGTGTGCATATATACACATACATACCAGCCACACGTGCACACGTCCTCTGGCAACCCAGCATACTAAAAGATGCCCCCAGCTGTGAGGTTGTCACCCAGAGAGCCAGCCAGCTGTCACCCAGCCCTCTGCTGAACACAGGCAAATTTCCACCAACAGTTTGCTCACGAAAGAGACAGCAACAACAACAAAAAGGCAATTTCATCAGCAAGGAGTGGTCAAGCTCGACTCCCTTTGTTGGGTAGCTCCAACACCCAGACCTGAAGCGGCGTTGCTGGCTCAGCAGCACGCACTGTTCACAGGGTAAAAATGCAGCTGAGTTGCTGACTAACCCTGTCTCCACCCGGCTCCTCACCTGACCTCCAGGAAGTCGTTGTCACCCACACGTTTCCGAACCAGGTAGTCGCGCACCTTGCCCCCGGCCTCCTGGTGCTCCCTCAGGAGGATCACGTCTGCCTCGATCTGCTCTGCCATGCTCTTCAACGTGGCATAGGACGCCTCCATGTCTGCCTCGCTCAGCCCGTACTCAGTCCCATCTGGTGTGGTGTGGGGGAGACAAAGGCAGGCAGTGAGCACCACCTTGCAACAGGCAGAGCATTGTCATCCTGCCTGCGACCTTCATACCCATCGGGATTTATATGTGGACCGGAGGTGTCAGCCATGTACACAGAATAAACACCCTTGGCCCAAAATAAAAAGGGATGGTCTTCACTCTAAGTCCTAAAAGACACTAGAAAGCCACCATCTTTAATCTAGAGCTTTCTTCACAATCTTTACAAGCAAATATGTAGGAATTGGCAACAAAAACACATTTCTGTCTAATTCCCTTACTTCACCGACTGAAGGTACTTTGTGTCCTTCAGTCAGATAAAGTATCTCCTCTCACATTGCAAGAAGAGGTAAAGCATTAACAAAAGGAAAGCTCTGAGTCAAGCATCACCACAATTAGCCAGTAAATGTGGCACTGCTTCCTCTGAGCAGCTCACCCAAGCCAAAGAGCTGACAGAGCATGCCAGTGGCAACTATCTAGACAGGGTCAAGGCCATCACTATCTCTTTCCCAATCCAGGTGCTGTGAAGGTGCACAGATTTGACCCCAGAATCTCCTCTGTGGGTAAAAAAAGCCCACAAAACAACAAACAAAGGTGGAGAGCCACACTGCACCCGGATGACCAAAGTTATTGCCATGTGTACATGTTCACATGCATGGCTGACTCATCGGCTGGTAAGCAGGAACTGCAGTTTGCATGAACTTATCAGCATTTTAATTACTGCCCAGCTCTGAAACTAGCTGAGTTACTGGGCAATTTCCAACCTGGCTCATAAACTGGCTGAGACTGAGGAAAACTAAAACAAGCCTTGGATTATAGAAGAGGAACGAGAAGTAGGGGACAGGAGATAGCAAAACCCAGGGGAGAAAGGGAAAGGTCACTACTGCTGAACTAATAATCTTCCTATGGCAGTCTTCAATTGCTTCTCAGTCAGCTGAGTTGGGTATCTGGGATGATCAAAATCACACATGCTAAAAGGGAATGAGAAGGAGTGACAGTGGTAGGGATACCGAGATCCTTTCTCTGTTGAAAATATCCCCATCTTCCTCTACTACACTGCAACCCAAAATGAAGTCAGAAGTTTAACAGCATGTTTTAAGAAACAAACGCCTATTTCTAAGTGAATCACTGCAACAACTGCCAGCTAACACTCTCACAAGGTATCCTAGAAAAGAAAGCAGGTACTAGCCTGACTAGCTAGATCTCCACTGCAGATGTGCTTATCCCAAACACCAAGGATATAGTCTACATGTGGGAAGCTTGCTTGGAGGGAAGAGAATAATCCCTGGCTGCATGAACACTGGCCATCTAATTCTGGCTTCTCCTCTATGTTGGCTGCTTCACAAAACTCCAAGAAAACCCAAAAATCACACAGTTCTGGGGTTACACAGCTACCTCTCTCCATTATTTCAGCCAATCCTGGCATGGTTTCATACTCCTCCTCAAACACAGCAAATGTCTGATCATGACAACTTCATATTCAGTAGATATCCAGTGTTCTTGAAACATGTCTTTTGCCTTATGATAACCATAGACATTTATTTGATATTCAGAAATTTCTATTTCAAAGCAAGGGCATGCTTTGCCCTTTACCAGCATCAGATGCAAATACTCGAATTGTCAAAAAGAACAGAAATGTAATCCATGCTAACTGCTAAAATCTGCAAAGACAAATGACTGCAGTCACACGCAAATTAATGTGACAGTAAAGGTCTCATGCCGAGCAAAGGAAAACCTTTCCCTCCATAGCAGACACATACTACCACAGAAAGTCAGCAGCATATATTTTGGCTATGTGAAGTATCTATCATAAATTCCTGTGGGGTAAAAATATGTTATTTCCAACAGAGCAGTGAACAAAATCAGACAGAACAAGACCTTCACAGACATTGTAGACACCTGTACTAAAGCTGTTGTTATAATTTTAGATTCTTTGTCTTTTCCTGGTGTGCTCAGACAAGATGTGCATTATTTCCAAAAAAGAACTTGCATGATTTTATAAAAAAAATATATTTAGCTCCACTACATGAGACAGTTGTCAGCAGGGATAAAACAAAATAATCTGTCCCACATATTCTGCTATATTTTATGAACATTTTCAAGTCATTCTGGAAAAGTAAGCATTAACTTTAGCAGCAGTCTAGTTAGATGAACCATGTTTTTCTTATAATTTTAATAATTTTTTGTTGTTTTGCTGAGGAAGCTATACTCACCTGATCCTTGTCCAATGACATAGATGGTCTCCCCACATCCCTCATCAATCCTCTCTGACATCTGCTGGAGCAAACTGTCATACTGCTCTGAAGTTGGACTCACCATCACCAGCTGGAATAAAAAAAAGAATACCTATTTGCAGATGTCAGGCTAACAATTTCAAAACCAGCTTCAGTTACAATCAATCTATGTGCTTTATTGAAAGATAAGGACTCTTTTCCCAGGACCACTTTGTGGTGGTTTGGTTTTGTTTTTTAAACCAGTTTTGCTGACGGCTACTTCCTTGTGAGACTGCATAAGGTTGTTTGTCTGAGCTCAGAGTTCATTTATGCAGGAAAATACACTTCAAAGCAAGTAAGAATACCAAGCATCTCATTTTGATGTAACCAGTGTTTAAAAGCCACATTTAAGTGAACACTCCAATATGTTTTCATTCAAGGAAAACAGAAAGGGGAGCAGATATTTTCTCCACAGAAATTCCTTAGCTGGGTACCACAATCTCTGCTGCAAAGAGTGCTGCTGCTCCCCTGAAGCATGACTGGACAGCCAGAGAAAGTCAACCAGACCTCACTGCAGATAATACTTGGGCACCAAAATCCAGGGCATCTTTTAAGTCTTTCACATATTTGATGTCCCCTTCTGTTTTCTGAGGGGGCAGAAGGAAAGAAGAGAACACAAATAAGCATTATTTTCAAATTTTAGGTACTTTACACAACGGTGCTGAGGGGCAGACATGCAAAAGCAATTTGTATGAGCACATCTGCAGGTTTCAGCAGTGGAGAGCTGCAGTTTTGTAGGCCAGCAGCTGTGCTACCAACAAACTTTGACTGCAGCTATTGCAATAATCAAACTTCCTTTGCCCTTCCCTGCAGGAACATCAAGGGAATGAAAAAATAAAACAGAAACAAAGCAGGAAATGAGGACAAGAGAATGCTTCAGGAATGATTTTTCCTAGAATGGAACAGCACCATTTCTGGCAGAAACCTGCACTGCTCACACAGTACAGCAGAGGACACTTGCACAGAGCAGCCACAATGGTGGCATGGCAGTGACAGACCAAGGAGACCTCTCCATCAGCCACTCTACCTGCTCTCTGGCTGCCTCCATGGTTACAAATCTGTTGCTGGCTGAGCATCCCAGGGCAGTAGCCTGATAGCTGTAGCAATTGATACAGATTTCTGTGAAAAAGGCACTTTTAGTAAGTTATTAAAGGCTGACACCCACCAAGAGCCCTAAGGGTAGGCACACCTGTGCCAACACTCAGTGACATCCACAGCTGTCCCTACATACACGTCCCAAAAATCACACCCAGAAAGAAGCACTTCCCTTCACTATGCACTGAGACTGAAAGCTGTGCTAAATTAGATGTTTGCCTAAAACATATGGTTTAGAGCAGTTGACAATAACATCCTCAAGTCTGCCTAATGTGCCCCAAAACAGCCTGACTTGCTTAGCAGAGTTAACACAATGTGTTTTCAAGGAGAAACTGCCTTTACCACCACTATTACACCCTTGATGAAGGCCTTTTTGGAAATCTAGAATGTGAAGGAACCCAACCCCTCACAAATAATGTTGAAGCAGATTTCCAAAACCATAGTGATGATGCTTGGAGACAGAAGCACAGACAGCAGGTGCTGGTTAGAAGGTTTAAGGCTGCCAAAGCAACTTTTTCCACAGATGTTAAGGGTCCCAGACAGCAGGCATGTGTCTGCAAGAGCCAGACAGCTACAAGAGATACAATCACCTTCACGTGCCCCTTTTGGACACATGCCCTACCTAAGCCTTTCAACTACTTGGCGTGGTCTGCAAAGTGTACCAAAGCACTCTGCTCAGCAAGGTCACAGTCTTTCTATTTCATGCTATAAAAGAATGAGTTTTGCTTTTATTAAATTTTCTTTCAGTTCTGTTTTCCTTTTAGTTTCATTTTCTTCTTGAGGGAAACCACTGGATGTAAATGCACTGAGAGAGAAATCAGCAACTGTTGAGAGGCTCAATCTGGGCAGGAAGGGAAGGCTGGGTTTTGATGTGTAGGGCTCATTTTGCCCTGCAAGTACTTTCAGGAATACCTGGATGCACAGCAGACAATCTCACTCTTTAGGCCAGTGCACTAGCACAAGCCAGAGACTCAGAAAGATCTATTAAACAGGCTGTAACACACACAAAGATCAATAAAATAGCTGGGGCCACCAGAGCAGGGCAAACTAACTTCAGTTTCTTCAAATCTCATCACCAGCTTTGTTCTTCTGAGTCCAAGTGCTTCAGCAGTGTGAGCAGGCAGGGTGCTGTCGCAAGTACCAAGGCACACAGCAGCTCATTGTACCCTTTCCTTGGCCAGGCAGGAGGGCTGGGGGCCTCAAACAGCACAGGCTCACTGATATCAGCCCACAACACTGTTCCCCCACACTGCTGCTTTCACTGCCATGCACAGGCTCTTGAAGGGTGTTCCAGCAGCAGACTGCCTCCAAAGTTTACTCCACAGCCCATGAAGTCAACAGCTTGTCTGACACAGTAGGACACCAAGAGAAGTATCTGGACATAAAACAGGAGCTTTCATGGATCACACCTTCCAATGACACTCAGCATTTCTGACAACTATTTCTGCAGTCACAGCCCCAGCCAGCTGTGTGGTTTCCTGGGTCACTGCAACACATGATGTGCTGTTTTGAAGATCTCTTCAGCTTCCTGGATGGAGAGAGCCTGTCCTTGGTCATCTCCTTGGTCGAAGAGAAGCCCTCCATTTTGGTTCCTCTGCTTTTTTATTGCTTTTCACCTCTGAGCAACCCCTCCATGCCTGCACTATGAATGCATGTTTTGAAGAGGCTTTCACAAAGTCAAAAATGTCCACTTTTGTTCTTTCCACTTTGTCAGGCACTGAGCAGTTATCAGTAGGAGCCATGCAAGTCTAGCAACCTCATGGTTTCCTATAGGGCAAAAAAGTGACAACCAGTTATTGTTTTATTCTTAAGACAGCAGAAGGAAACATCTCACAAGGTCGAAATGCCATCTCTCAAATCCCTTCCCAGTCTCTGGGGAGAGGTGGCTTTGCCTGCCTCCATGAGGCAGACAAACTGTAAGTATTAGGGGCAAACCCTATGTTTGGTACACAGTGCTGCCCTTTACTGGAAAAAGGGAGCCTGTCATTTTGCACAGCTGGAAAGCCATCATCAGCCATCGAGGAGCTGGGGGAAAGGCACCTTCTGTAGTGTCATATTTTGTTTTCTATGCCCTGTAGTCATACATTGTTCAGGTGCCATTATGTTCTGTTGTCAATGTAGATCTAAAGTAAGTATCAGCCTCACTAATAGCCTTGTGTGCTATGGTTTTTGACCTGAAAGTTGATTGCTGTTGCAGTGTGCTGGCACTGAAGGAAAAACAAACATCCATTAAGATCAACATGGTAATGAATTTGTGCTGATGAATAGAACTGTTCCCCTGACCAGCTGACAAGGTGCACTTGATAACAGAATCCCAAAGTGTTCCTCTCTAAAAAGAGTTCACCTTACACACAGGGAAAGGACCAGGGAAAAGTATTAACACAGCCAGAGGTAGGTCAGAAGGACCAGGACAGAACTAGCAACTATCAAACAAACTGATTGCAGTGGGAGTCCCCGTTTTAAGTAGGGACTGGAGTGGAACAATTCAACTGGGAGGACAGAAAAGACTTGGGGGGGCAGTCAGGTTAGCTACTGCATTCTCACCATATGGGATTGCTGTTTTGAGCACACAGTGGTAGATTAACTCAGAAAGATGGAGCAGAGTTCACAGTTTCAGCTCTCATCCAAGGTGGGGATGAATGAAAAGTCCAGGGAAAAGACAGCAGATGCACAGTGCTGTCTGGAAAAGTAAATTCTAATAAAGGTCAAAAAAATGCTTACCTACCACTTCCACAGCACCTCCAGATTTCTAGGAATGGAAGACAGACTGACACCACAAATGGGAGTTTGTGGGAGAAAATCACTCTTCTCTCTTTGCTGGAGTTTTGGTCAGGTTCCTGGCTGTCAAGAATCAATGATGCAGTCCTTGGCATCCTCCTTGGCTCTCTTCCACAGCAATCACGTCCAAGACAAAGCACAGATCAATATTGGCATCCTGTATAAAAATCTTGTCCAGCTCATTAAGGCACGATCAATAGATACTACAGGTTTGATTTCTGTTCTTTACTATCTTACAAGATATCTTTGTAACATTTGTTTTAATACAGTACCATACTGTAAAATAGCCATTAAAAAGAAAAAGGTTTCCATGTCCACAGACACAATTCCTCTTTCCTTCTCTGTGCATAGAGGGCAAGAAAGTCCAGGACTCTGGAACAACTTAAGCTGGAAGCATGAAGAGGAGGCATGACAGAAAACTAGGAGGAAATAACAGCTATGCTGACTTCTGGATCACATAATTACAAGTGGATCAAATGAAGTTTTCAGGAGACTTTAGAGTGGGAGATAGCACCACAGTACACCAAACCTGTGGCAGCAAAAGGCATACAGTTAAAGAGATCAGCCAACTGGAAAAAAAATAGAAGACAGTGACAGAAGGCAACTAAGTCTGTGGCAGGCTCTGGCACACACATATTACTACAATGTACCTTCCTGCAGGATGGAAGCGAGAATGGTTCTGACAGAAATAAGACCACCACACAGTTTTGTCACTGGGATCCTAGAAAGGAGCTGCAAAAGGTGAACAAGCCTTTTCTGCGTTGACTTAACCCTGTTTGCAAGATCAAAGCATCCTTGTCGCTGGGCTCTTGCGCTCAAAAGTTACAAGCTCTGACCTCCTTTTAAGATTGTGGAGAAAGTCCCAGGAACTAGTACAACTGGCAGCAGAGATAACTACAGAGACCCAGCGCGGAGAGCAAACGTCAGCGGGACGTTGCAGCAGCTGACAGCTCCAAACCCTGCGCTTCCTGAGGCTGCTACACCGGCTGCGGGCTGGCGTTCCCCCCGAGCAGCCCAGGCGGGGAAGGCGCAGGGCGGAGCAGCCTGCCAGCCCCGTCCAGTCCCGGCCGGGGTACGGGACAACTTTGCTGCGCCTCTCCCGACCGCCTCCACACGGCACCTCTGGCTCTGCCGCCCGCCCAGGTGATGCTGGGGCCGGCGGAGCGCTCAGGGGAGCCTCCCGTCCCGGCGGAGGCAGGCGGGCTCCCGCTCTCCTGCGAGGGGTGCAGGGGAGCGGTCAGGCTCGGGGGCAGCCCCCCCGCTCACGGCCGACCGGCAAGGAGGAGAGCGGCGGGGGCCTGGCGGGGTGATGGCGCTCGCCGCCGCCCGCCCCCCCGCCGGGCCTACCTTACTGGTGAGGTCGATCTCGGGCTCGCCGTTGAGCGCCTCGCCGTCCTCGCCGTCGAAGGCTGCGCGGAGAGGACAGGCGGCCGCCGCCACGCGAGGCCGGCCGCCCGGGGAGCCGGGCTCCGGGGCGAACATACAGGCCGGCACCGGGGACCCCCCGGGAACCGGGGATCTGCTCCGCTCCGCCGCCGCCATCTTCCCTTCCCTGCCCGGCTCTCCGCCCCGACACCGCCCCCGGGCCCGCCAAGGCGGCGCCCGCCAATCACCAGCGGCGCAGCGGCTAAATTTGCATGTTGCCATGACGAGAGTGGGTGGAGTAGTGGTTATTCATGAGGAGAGGCCACGCCTCCTCGAAGCGCGCGAAGCCAATGGGAGACGCACTGCCAGCTCGGCTTGTTTTCTACACATACACACACACAACAGAGCCCTCTCGACGTGTCCGGGGTCCGCTGTCCAATAGGAGACCTGGGCTTCCTGACAAACAACCTCGACAGCCAATCGAATAAGGGATCCCAAATGCGTGGGTGGGACTAAGTGCTGCAACAGAGCCCGCCCTGGTAGGAGGGCATTCTCTCGGACTAGCCAATGAGAAAGAGGAGATTTTTTTACTGATAACTGTGTCAACCAATGGAGCAGGGTGGGAGTGCGCCTGCTCCTGCAGTCCGCGGGACCTCCTGTCCCGGCGCGTCGTGCCGCCAGCTCCCGGGGTTCGCAAAGGACCCCGCCGCCCCTACTGCCTCGGGCTCCCTACAGAAAACCCCTACGCCCGCTGGCCATGCGAGCCCACAGTGTTCAGACCGCCGGCGGGGGCCTCCAACCAGGACGCCAGCGCCAAGGAGGAAACCCCTCTGGCTGAGGGGCTCTGCGGACGGGCAGGTGACCCCTGCAGAGCGGCGGGGAAAGCTGCCTGTCCTGCTCCTCCGCCTAGCCACACGCACGCTTGTGGCACCACTGCCACAGGCGCCAACCAGTGGCACAGAAAGAAGCCGGAGGGGATTTACGTTTGTTTATTCAGAGGCTGCTTTCGCTTCTGTCCTGGCTTGTGTTGCCGCTGACGTCGAGGGGGCGGGGCCGACGTCGGCGCGTGCGGGGGGCGGGGGGGCGCGCGCGTGTGTGCGTGCGTGCGCGAGAGTGGCGCGAGCGGGGCCCGGCGCGCGCGTGCGCCGGCGCGGGGCGGCCCCGGGGGCCGAGCGGGCGGTGAGGAGCCGTCGGCAGGACCCGACCGGCCTGGCCTGGCCCGGCCCGTCCCGGCCCGGCCCGGCGGGGCCCCTCCAACCCTCCCGAGGGCAAGGGCGGGCGCCTCGGCCCAGCGGCGAGCCCCGAAGGGCTGGGTGGGGGTTAAACGGGGGCCTCTCCTGAGCGCGGTGGGCTGCGGGGGTCGCTGGGCCTCGGTCGTGGGAAGCGGCTCCCGTCTGGGTTGCTGTTGCTGTTGTTGTTGTTTTGGTGGTGGTGGTTGTGAGGGCGTAGAGTGGGGAGGGGCGGGGTGGAGAGGTGCGAGGCAGGCCGTGGGGCTGGTCCCGTCTGCCCTACCCTCGCTCCCACGGACTTGGGGCTGCCTCTGGTTGCTAACGGAGACTTCCCTTTGTCGGAGCGCAGGGTGACCTGTGAGGAGTCGCCTTCCCCGCAGCCTGGACTTGGGTTTCTCGTGGCCTAGCAAGAAGTGGTTTCCTTTCCCGAGCTGTTGGCATCTTCCTGCCGGGATTCAGTCGTTCCCAAAGGAATGGAGGAATGCAGCTGATAAGTGCTTAACCACCCTGTGCTCCTATAGGCAGTACCCGGTGCTGGCTTCATCTTCTTCCCTTTGGCACTTTGGGGGTAGGCCTCTCCTGTTACCTGGTCTGGGTACTTTTTTTAGTGGCACTGTTGACCAAACGAGATGGAAGAAAAGGAACGATGTGATAAATTGCAGCTGGTACTTTGAGACTAAGGAGAATTATATATTTTGACATTTTAATTTTTTTTTCTGTGGAGGGGAGGGAAATACTACATTTTATGGGGTATGGGAGGAGGGAGGTTGCAGATCTTCATGTGGTTTTTAAAACCAGCTGTCAGAGGCAATTACTGAGTAAACTGAAGCACAAGAGGAGGATTCGTAAGCTGGAAGCACCTCAAAAAGCCCACAAAAGAAAGGGGCAGTGGGCTGCTGTTGTGACTGTGGGGGCAGAAACTTCAGCCTCCTTCATTTTTCACCACCTCCTCCCCATCCACCCATCGAGAAAATGAGTTGTGTGCCATGGAAAGGTGACAAGACAAAATCGGAATCGCCAGAGCCATCCCAGCAACTGCCACAGCACATTTACCATGAAAAGCAACGCAGGGAGCTGTGTGCCCTCCATGCCCTCAACAATGTCTTCCAGGACAGCAACGCCTTCACTAGGGAAACCCTGCAGGAGATTTTCCAGAGGTAGGATGCTCTCTGTACTGGCATTAGCTTCCCCTTGTCCTCAGCTGATTGGAGGGATTTTTGGGTGTTGTCTGGGGGAAGTAGAAAGGAGGGATTCCGACTGTGCCACTGCTTTGAACTGAATGTATCTTGGTTTTTTAACCCCAGCCTTTTTTTTTTTTTTTTTTGCCCCTCCATGCAGAAATGCTTTCTCATTTTACTTGTTTCTTAACCTGTTCTGGCTGCCAGCTTTGGGTCCAAGGGTTTTATTGTAGATGCAGTCATGGTTGAAGTGTTATCTTCCTCTCTACTCACCTTAATGCCTCTTCTACCTGTCTTCCATATTTTTGCCCCTCACTTGAGTTCATAAGTTACCTAGATTTAATAATGGATTTGGGGGTTGCCTTGGGGGAATGAAGGTAGCAGAAATTACTTACTGACTTAGTACTGCAACATTTGTAAGTTTTTTAGAAATTAGGAGTTTTGCCAAATGAGCGATTCTTATTCAAGAGGTTCAGTGAAGTTCTTCAAATATTATGGGCTTTTTTTTTCCATGCAGCAAGACTCTCTGTACTCTCTCAAACTGGCTTTAATTTCAGTAGCTGGATGCCTGTTTCCTGTGGCATTGCTAAATGTTTCCCAGGAGCTTCAGATAATTAATAAAGTAGGTTTGAGTTTTACAGGGATGAGTATAAATGATTAATGTGGCCTGTGCAATAGCTCATATTTTGCTCAGTGTTTATTTTATGGTGTTTTGATGCTTTATGGAAATTCTCCTGTGTGAGCCTTTATGAGTTCTGGTGACCCACTGCTGATGAATCTAAGTGATGATAAAGGAAATGATGGAAAGGGGCTCTCCTCTGATAGTCAACCTGCAGATGTTGTAAACATGGTGTAAGTTTTGGTTGAATACCTGTTGCCAACAGCTGCCAGCATCTTGTGTTTGTGACAAGCAGGAGAGCCCACATCACGGCAGCGCGTGCTGTGGGATGAGGCAGTCATGGTACCCTGTGCTGATGACAGGGAGCTGTGGGCCTGTTGCAGCTCTCCTGAAAACTGGCAATTTTATGAAACTGGTGCTTGACTCATCAAACTCATGCCTGTCTTTGGCAGAGAATGTGGTGAAGTACAATAACAAGTATCAGATTGAAATGCTATTTATTGTAGTGTTGCAGATAAAACTCCTGCTGGTGGAGTGGAGCTGGCCCATGGCAGGCTCAAGGCACTCTTTGTCCAGTGTAAACACACTGTGGTTTTGTTCCAGAGCAGCAATTGTCAGAATCTTAATCACAGCTGGATTGCTCTTGGCCTGAAGCAAACAAAGGCAGTTCATGTGGTAGAAGGAGTGTGATGATCTAATTAGTTGGTTTTCATTGCATTTGGTGAGACAGAATTAGTGTGCAGCATGAAACCTCTCAGAAAAAGACTGGATATTAATCTTGTTGGACCTCTTTCCCTAGAAGGTAGAGTTTGTCTTTTATTCCAACCTGGAGTTGTTCCATCCTAATATTCAGATCAAGATACACAGATTGATTCAGCCCCATGGTAGTATGGAAATACACATGGATATTCCTCTTGGAAATGGATGAGTTATAATAAGTTATATAAGTTTACAAAAGAATTGCCACTGCCTTTCTGTTTCTGTTGGGTGGTTACTTGTGTGTAGCTCTTTGACTTGCCTTGAAGAAGTGTGAATTTAGTTGCCCTTTTTATGTCACTTGTCTTTTCCTGTGTCTACTCACATTCTATGTATTGATAAAGGATGGATGAATATTTTTAATAACCTGCAAAAATGTTGAGGTCTGATTTTTAAACCTGGTGTTGATAAGGTAACAAAATCACAAATAAACTTAAGCTCTCTAGCTTTTACCACATTCCTTGGAGAATGATTGAACCACATTGCTTAATCATTAGCTTCCCTTTTGCTGCATCTTATTGTGTAAGGCCAGGGTAGTCTGATTATCATCTTGAGCATGTGCTGAAACTTGGTCTGGACACCCCCTCTGATTGTGTAGTCTTTCCCTCTTCTTTCCTCTAAAACAAGAAATACATTTTTGATGTTCCTCTGGCTTTTGTTGCAGGAAGTATGATTGCATGTTCCAAGTGTTGCATGGAGATACAAACAAAATCTCTTTGCTTCACTGGAGCCTGCATATTGGGACCTGATTAGGAAAGACAGCTGCAGGAATCTTGGAGCCCCTTGTGTTAAGACAACATGTTGATGAAAGTTTCTGATAGAAAGATCAGGAGGATTATTTACCTGGATTTCTGTCCAGCTTTGTCAGTCTTCCTCAGCTCAGTGGCTAGATAAAAAATACCAAAACAACAGTTTAATTCCTTTACTGGTCAGAATCCTTCAGCTGATGATTGTGGACCCTCCTTAGGTATATGTGGGTCAAGATGTTGAGGTGGTTTTTGGGCCAAGTTTGCTCACACATGCCAGTTTCTTGTTGCCCATGCTGGTCACCTCATCACATTTCTGGGGCTCTGGAAGTTATGTGAAGGAACAAAGATAAATGTGTTCTTTCAGCTCTTGAATAAACTTGTCTGGAAAGTGGAGCCATAAGAGGGTGCTTCTGCAGCCCAAAGGGCTCTCTGGATTGTAAGGTTTTCTTTGCTTGTGGGGATTAGGAGAGTTGGTAGGTTGAAGCAATGATCTTGATTTAGACATAGCCAAGTGATCTTACTTTATAGAGATGCTGGAAGAGCTGTGACAAGCTGCAGGTTCTATCTCTGTGATTAGTAAAATACACCCTAAAATATGCCCCATGGTGGATATTAACAGCTTTTCCTCTTAGCATGGTATTGTGGACTCCTCTCCCTTCTGTAGTGAACACGCTTCCCAGACTGTTCTGCTGCAGACTGCTCCACTGCAGAAAAACTTCCAGCTGAAAAAAAAAACAAAACAAAGGCTGCCTGTCTCTAGCCTCTCCAGCCTTGGTTGCTCTGAAACTTTCTACTCAGTCCACTGCTTTCTTGTAAAATGCCTTATGCTGTCAGGGTGTCACTGAAAACTGGGAAGTGAACTCTCCACAGCTGGATAAGTAAGAAAATTTGAGATTACTTCATTCAGCATGCACGGGGATCGCTCCACCTAACGTGTGCACCCAGCAGTCTACTAGTCATATAATCAGACCTGGTTATATGCATGAAACCAGTATATATGCACTGCATTTCTATTACAGGTGCATTATATTTCCTGAATACATGCATATATGTTAATTGTTTCCATGGATTTATTTGGATATCAGTAGGGGTCTTTTGAGAGTCTTTGGTGGTCATTTGGGAACATCCCATTCCCCAAAGTTTACATTTATGGTTCTGGATCTTCTAATGAATCTTTTCACCTTGAGACTATCTCAAGTATGTTGTCAGGTCATGATGCACTTCTCTTATCATTCTTTGCCCTGGCATTCTATCTTTGTTCTCAAAACTAAGACATCCGCTAGTACATCCTAGTGGCTGATATAGGTAAATAAGGAAGCACTAGCTGATACAAGACTGTTAGTCACAGATGTAGGGAGTTAACATAAAGCCACATTAATCTCTGGAATTTGTACAAGGTACTGTATGGTACAAAACTAAGCATTAATTACAGATGGGGATTAAACACTATTGTGCTAAAGTTAAAAATAATTTTCCACATCTTCCACCACTGCTGCATGGACACCTTTTTAAAGAAATATAATTTGTTGGGTAAGAAGGGCAGGAATGAAGAAGGGCTGAAGGATTTCCAGTGATGAAATATGCCTGCAGAATATTCAGTGTGGTAAAGGCTGATCGAAATATGTGCAGAAATATTAGAATTTTTGAGGATACAGTTGACAGGAGGAGAAGGCAGGTAAAATACAGATGTTTGGATGATAGGAAATCTGAACTTTGCACTAGCAGAATTAATAGAGTCCTTATCAATAGAAAGGTCGACCCATCACAACAGAACTCATCTGAGGCTTTTAATAAAGCCTCTTATTTGGCCTTATCATAATGCAGAGCACTAGGGCTCAGGAGCTCAGTCCCTGGGTAGGGACCGGGTGCCCGAAGCTCGCTCGCTCATGCCAAGACCGCAGGGCTACCATCTAGCAAGCATGGTGATTATCAGCTCTATAGTGATTGCAAGCTCTCAGGATTTCAGCTCTGCTTGCTAGGTAGTGGTGCCCTGGGCTTGAGGCTGCAGCAGACGGAGAGAGAGGAGAAGGAGAAGGCGCAGGCTGTTCCACGAAGATGGCTTTATTTGGGGAGGTCCGTGAAGGGTCTCTGCTCTTCTTCTTTCTCAACTAATGGGGTACAGTATGCTTCTTTTATAGGGTTGGAAAGGATCCAAGCTTGACCAATGGGTAAGGGGTTAACATGACATTGCCTTATAGGGTTACAGAGGTAGGTTAAGGGGTGGAGGACAAGAAAACAGGAATTTTCTTTTGCTGTTTCAGCATTCCTATTGTTCATATCCTCCATGGTGCTTTTCCTAAATCTATGGGGTTTACTACAACTCCACTTTCTGTTTTTACAAAAAAGGCATTCGCTATAGTTCTTTTGAAACAGTGAACAAGGCACGAGAACATAGCTAACACAATAACAACTACAAGGAGAATCAACAACATTCCCTTAATCAAGGATGCAGCCCATCCTGTTAATCCCCATTGCCCAAAAAGTTCATTGACCCAGTCTGGGATTCTTTCTACTTTCAAGTCCTTCACGAGATCTTTCAGTTTCTGGATGTTCGCATGGATGGATTCCGAGCGTGAAGAGAGGTTGAAGCAGCACATCCCTTCGAAGTCTTCACAGCCGTGTCCATGGGCAAGCAGCAGGAAGTCGATTGCTGCTCGATTTTGGAGCGAAGCCTGTCTTGTGGTTTCTTCTTCCTTTAAGAGATCACTCAAGGCTGCAGATGTAGCGTTAGCTTGTTTACTGAGCCAGCACCCAAGGTGATTGATTTCACCAAGGGCTTTAGCTGCAGCTACCCAGGGTAAGAACAGGGAGACAGCAATCTTTTTTGGTTTGATCCAATCGTATAATTTAGGATCACAATTTTCATCAAATTCAGTATAGGACCTTTTTTGTCGTTTTGATTCGCTTTCTTTTTTCCAATTATGTAACAGGGTGATGTTTGGTGTAAGGGTAGAAAGTTTTCCAAGGGTACAGGGACCTCCCTGGAGTCGGGAGGGGATCCCAGCCCATACTCTGTCACCACAGATGAGAAACATTCCCTTGGGTAATACTTTGGGATGGAGAGAGGACACAGAAATCACACGAGCCGTGTAATTGCACCAATCGTGAGAGTTATAGGCTTTGTTAATTGGTGATATCTCTTTTCGATATGTGTTTTTGTTCTGGTCAATTTCTGGCCAATTGTTTTTTGGACGTCTAAAGTAAAATTTGACGCAGTATGTGGCCTTGGAGGACCCCAACAGATCTAATTCTTGGGGTTCCTCTCGAGCATCTGGCAGAATTTTTGTCCACTCGTCCCA
Organism: Molothrus ater; assembly: GCF_012460135.2. Taxonomy (NCBI): domain Eukaryota; kingdom Metazoa; phylum Chordata; class Aves; order Passeriformes; family Icteridae; genus Molothrus; species Molothrus ater. The sequence goes on from NC_050482.2 coordinate 50,322,067, forward strand.
AGTATCAACCACATTGGGTCTCTTACCTGTGGTGCGGAGAATCTCTGAGTTATAGACAGGCCAGTCATCTGCTACAAAGGGAATTCCTACTAGACATGTGGAAAGTGGGTTATCAATGCTTCCCATGGACAAGCACATGTTGTCCTGTTTTAATGTTTTTGCTAAGGTTACCCAAACATTATGGCTAGGCTGTGGGCTAATCCAGCCGAAGGCATGCGGTACGGTGAAGAACATCCAGGCAGCAATGAGGACAGCAGCGACGGAGATATTTTTCATCTTTGGGCAGGAATAGGGCTTCTGATAGGGAATATAAGCAGAATTTGTTATCTTTATGATGAGAGGGTTTTCTGCCTTGTTCTTTTCTTGTTCCCCTCCTCCCCCCCTTTTTCTTTTAATTTCTAAGCTACACTATGGGAGGAGGAGTGGGTAGAGGGTTAAGGGGTTTTAAAAGATTAGGGAGGGGGAATAACGGTGTTTCTTTTTTTTTTTTTTTTCTTTTTTCTTTCTTTAAATACAAAAAAAAACCAGTGTAACAACATATAGTTCAGAGAACACTTTTGTGTTAAGGCTATCTATGGTCTGATGCAGCAGACTGTTGTTTAGCTTTTCAGTTTTGTCTGCTGTCTTGTAATGGGGTGGTCTGTTCTTGTGTTTGTGGGTATTCGGCGACGTCTTCGTCTCCAGGCAGAGCTGGTTTGGTTTTGAGGTGGTCTTGTGTTTGCCTCAGGAGCGTTCTTGTCCCCGTTTGCAGGAGTAGTGTTCTCAGTGCCTAGGTATGGCTTTATGTTTTTTCCGGGGTACCACCTCGGACCGGATGGTAGTAGCACGCACGCATATCCTCTACCCCAGGTAATCAACTGGTGAGGCCCAGAAATTTGGTGTGTTTCAGGGTCCTTCACGAGCACAGGTGGTTTCTCAGTGAGCTTTGCTTGGGTGGTATTTGCAAAGTGGCGAAGTATTGGTGGGTCAGGCTCTGATGCTGTACAGTTCAGGAAGTTGATGACGTAGAGAGCCTTGCAAAGTCTTTCCACTGGAGATGTGATTCTCATGTCTCTGTTCTGTTGATCAAGGACTCTTTTGAGGGTTTGATGTGTCCTTTCCACGATGGATTGTCCTGTGGGGTTTACAGGTATGCCGGTCTTGTGTGCTATTCCCCATTCACTGAAGAACTCCTTTAACTTGCGGGAAGTGTAGGCTGGTCCATTATCTGTTTTAATCTCTTTTGGTACACCCAGGGCGGCAAAAGCAAGGAGAAAGTGTTTTATTGTGTGCATGGTATTTTCTCCTGCATGTGATGATGCAAATACTGCTCCTGAAAACGTGTCGACCGATACATGCACGTATTTTGATCTTCCAAAAGGTGCGAAGTGAGTTACATCTGTCTGCCACAGCTGGCAGCTATTCAGACCTCGGGGATTGACTCCCATCCCCATGGATGGTATCTGATAGTTCTGACAGTTCGGACACGTAGCCACGATAGCCTTTGCCTGATCCTTTGAGAGCTTAAACATTCTCATAAGGGCAGGTATATTTTGATGAAAAAACGCGTGTGACAACTTTGCCTGGGCAAAGATGTTAGGAACATTAGCAGTTTCTGCTGCCATTGCTAATGCATCCGCTTTTCTGTTGCCTTCTGCGACAAAACCTGGGAGGTCTGTGTGTGACCTCACATGCATTATATGGTAAGGTTGCTTTCTGTGGGAGATTAGGGATATTAATTTAGAGAGCAGTTGGTACAACTTTGGATTAGAGACCTCTTTGAGAAGAGCATGTTCTGCTCTCATCGCTATCCCAGCGACATAAGCTGAATCTGTAACCAGATTGAAAGGCTCGTTTTCAAACTTTTCAAAGGCTCTGACAACGGCTGCTAATTCTGCGATCTGTGGAGATCCCTCCACTATTTGTATGTCAGAGTGCCAATCTTGTGTTTGGGGGTCTCTCCATGTAACCACCGACTTGTGGGAAGACCCTGAGCCATCTGTAAAGAGTGTTAGAGCCTTGAGAGGTTTTCTACTTTGGATTTGTTTTGGAATCAAATGGAAGGTTACATCAGGGTTAAAGAGTTTGTGTTTTGGGATCTTAACTGAAATTTGGCCCGTGTAGCTATCCAGGGCAAACTGGAGGCTTTCATTGGTCTGGATCAAATCCTCAAAGTCTGTAAGAGTTATTGGTAAGTATATGCATTCGAACTCACAACCTGAAAGAGATCGAAGGCGAGTCCTTGCCTTTTTTATTAAATGTGCTATGACCTCCTGGTAGGTGGTAAGTGTCTTTGTGGGCTGGCTATTTGTAAAGATCCATTCCAGTATCAACAAAGGGTCTCGAAGCTGTGAGTCCCATTGGAATATCAGTCCATGGAATCGAGGTGCTTTTCCCAGGATGATGAACTTGAAAGGCAGACTGGGCTCGAAGCGATGGGCTTTGCATGAAGACAGGGCTTCCTGGACTTTAGTGATGGCACCTCTGGCTTCTTCTGTGAGAGTGCAGGGAGAGTCCAGGTCCTTAGGTCCGCGAAGAAGGTTGAACAAGGGAGCAAGGTCTTCTGTTGTAATTCCTAGCAGTGGACGTACCCAGTTGATGGATCCACACAGGCTGTGTAAGTCCCTGAGGGTTTTTGGGTCGTCATTTATGGTGAGCTGCTGAGGTACGATGGTCCTTTCCCGGATCTGGACTCCAAGGTAAGTCCATGGCTTGGTGTACTGGATTTTATCCTCACGAATCTCCATTCCTGCCTTTTCTATGGTTTCAATAGTCTTTTTAACTGTATTGTCCAAGTAAGCTTTGTCTGAAGCACACACCAGGATGTCATCCATGTAGTGATGGATGATAGCATCGGGGAATGATTTCCGAATGGGAGACAGGATGTGAGCCACGTACCACTGGCAAATAGTGGGGCTGTTTTTTAGTCCTTGAGGAAGATAACGCCAATGATATCTTTTGAGCGGGGCCTCCTTGTTAAGAGAGGGAACGGAAAAAGCAAACCGTGGAGCATCCTCAGGGTGCAGAGGAATGCTGAAGAAACAGTCCTTAATGTCTATGATAGCAAGTATCCAGTCTCTAGGCAGCATCGATGGGGAGGGCAGGCCAGGCTGGAGGGGGCCCATGTCCTCGATGGCCTCGTTGATTCTGCGAAGGTCGTGGAGGAGCCTCCACCTGTTTGTCCCAGGCTTTGGTAGAACGAAGACTGGAGAGTTCCAAGGGCTGTTGGACTCCACTATGTGGCCTTTTGCGAGCTGTTCTTCCACGAGGGTGTTTAGGGCGCGCAGTTTGACTTTATTGAGGGGCCACTGTTCAATCCAGAGTGGCTTGTGACTTTTCCAGGTGAGACGAGGTGTTTCTGGCAGCGCGCTTACTTCAGTGACCCCAATTAGAAATCCTGAGTGGGAATACGTAGGGAAGCTCCCCACTGGGATAGAACGTCTCTGCCCCAAAGGGTGATGGGGGCCCTTACCACAAATGGACGAATGGTTGCCAGCTTGCCTTCAGGCCCTTCCACAAGGATGTTGTTCTTGCTTCTCATGGACACTGTGGCTCCACCAATCCCTGAAATCATGCCTGCAACAGGTTGTAGATCCCAGTGTGCTGGCCATTCTGAGCGGGCAATGATGGTCACATCAGCACCAGTGTCCAGCATCCCTGGTAGGTGGGTCTTCTCGCCTTTGCAGGTGAGGCCGCACTCGATGGTAGGCTTGGATGGTCCCACAACTTGTGCCCACATAGCTGTAGGGTTGAGAGGAATCTGTTCCCTGTGATCCTTTGGGAGTAAAAAGGCTTGTGCTATTGGAGTTCCCTTTGAAAGAAAAAATGGTGAGTCTATGCAGCATACCTGGACGAGAATCTCTTGTCCTGGCTGCACTGTCAGCACTTCTGGAACAACGAAGATCTCCTTTGGGCTATTAAGAGAGTCACCTATAATTAAAATATGCGAAGGACCACCTTTTGGCGCATATTTGCCTGTGGGAACACGGTGAACATTCTCGTTATTAAAGTCAATGGATAAAGCAGTTACCAGTTGACGGCAGGTTCCCATCTGGGTTGCCCCGTGGGTTGGATCCTCTTCTTGTGGTCCGGAACATCCTGGGCTGGTGCGGGGTTGGGTCTGGGTGGCCTTTGATTTGTTGTCAGCGCCCGGGGCTCGACCGGGCGGGGCAAGAAGTTTCCCGAATGCTGCTGGTAGCGCTGCTGATTCTGGGGTCTTTGGTAATTGTTACGGTGGTATCGGGGGTGTGATCTCTCTGGGCAGTCCTTTATATAATGTCCAAGATCTCCACAGTGATAGCATTTAGGTTGGTCTTTAGAAGCTATTACTGCATATGCACCAGAAACTCCTTCAGCAATACCTTTAGCAACTGCTTGGGCCACTGTATTTTCCGTGGACGTGTGACGTGTACAGCATTCCAGCATTTGCTCTATGGTGGGGTCTGTATCCATGGGTAGAGACCTCAAAATGGCTTTGCATTTTTCATTAGAGTTACACAAGGCAAGTTTACATAAGAGTTCCTTCTTTGCCTCTGTGCTCTCGATCTGTTTCTCCAAAGCATCTCTAAGTCTGTCCACAAATTTGATAAAACTTTCATCTGTCCCTTGTTTAATAGCAGAAAAATGCATTGTTGGCATTGACTCATCATGCACGAGAAGTAAAGAGGTTTTTGCTGCAAGAGCGATGTCCTGCAGTGCCTCTTTATTCAAGGTTTCCAATTGGTCTGCTGGTTTCTGTAAGTCACCTTCACCAGCTAGTTGGGCTACTGTAAAATTCGTCTTATTAGCATCCGCAGAATATGAATCTGATAGCGTTTTTAAATGTCTTTTCCAATGCCTGTCCCATAACAAATATTCTGCTGGGGACAGGAGGCAGTGTGAAATATTTTTTACATCGTGGGGAAGTAAGACATGTGCTGAGAACATGGCTTCTAAGAAATTTCTAAAAATATGTGAGCTTCGCCCATGTTCTTTGGCTATATTTCTTAATTGCACTAGTTCCTTATTGGAGTTAGCTTTCCACGTCTTTATAGCGGACTCACCACCATTCCGTCCTTGCTTATATTCTACTGGGAAAGCATTAATCTTCTGTGCCAGCTCCCAGTCTCCAGCCTTTGTCGCTTCTACTTTAATACGAGCCCATGGATCCGTGTGGATCGTATCAGAATCAGATTCACTGCAAGAGCTCTGGTCCTCTGAGGAGGACTGAGGGAGGGTTGCTATCCGTGACTTGCGCTTTTTTCGTTTAGAAGCGTTTTTCAAAGGTTTCAATGGCTGGGGGGGGAGACATGGCATGACCTGGCTGGGGGGAGGTGCCACTGGAGCTGGGATGGCAGCACAGCACGCACAGGACCGGGTGGGGGGGACAGCACCGTGGGGGGTGTCTGGGACTGTGCTTGTGTGAGGTGTCCCTGCTGTGGCAGGCAGGGAGCAGGGGGAGGGGGCGGGGATGGACAAGGCCTCGGGAGCGGTGAGGGTGTGGCTCGGGGAGCCTGCGGGAGGGGCCGGGCCGGTCGGAGCTGGGGCGGGGGGAGCGGGGGCGGCGGGCGCGGCGGCGGGAGGGATGGTGGGGGACATCAGCGCAGGGGTGGGGGGGTACCCAGCAGCGGGGGGAAGAGCCGACGCAGGGGTGGAGGGGGCGGCAGAGGCAGGAAAAGGGACCCCCGGGACCGGAAGCAAGGAGGAAGCCGAGCCAGGGGTAGGGGGGATGTGTGGAGTTACAGATAAGATAGGATTCGCGGAGTTGGGCAGCGCAGGTCCCGCAAGGGTGGAGGATGTGGGGGGGGGAACTGGGGTGGGCAGCGTAACCTCTGCTTTAGGAGTAGCGGAGGCGAGAGGGACTTTAGAAATGAAGGGGTGGTGTGAGATATGCAAGTGACATTCCTCTGAGTCCTTATCGATCTTGTTACTATTTGAAGAGGAAGTATCTGTTAAGCCCTGCAAGATTTTTTCTCTGTTAAATCTTTCAACGGTTTTAGTTATTATATGGAATAAAGGCAAATAGTTAGTTGCAGAGAAATCCTGGTTTGTTTGGGAGATATATATTGTGTTCCCGATCATATCCCAAAACGAATTTTCAATGACTGCTTTCTTATCAGTATCAGGGTATTGCGAAATAATCCAAGTTACAAATTTTTTAAGATTAGTTTTTGAGAGCTTGCCTTTAGAAAAGGAGAAGTTGTTAGCAGATAAGATTTCTAAAATAGTTGAATATATCTCTCTCTCGGTTTTACTTAGTTTTAAAGTACTAAAAATTTTACCCATGTTAATGGTTAGCCCTTCCAGCAGAAAAAACGTGAAAAAAAAAAGAAAAAAAACCCGAAAAAAAAAGTTTTAGAGCCCCAAAGTTATGCGCGCAATATTGGCTAATACTTACAGTTCCTGGGGTCCAAGATCTGTGGAAGGGGTCTGCTGCGTCAGTTCTCCTCGGAACTTTCTGCCGTTCAGATGTAAGTTTTGAGTGTCGAACTGACCCTCCTGGGGAAAGGATTTTCTAAAACGAAAAGTCCCTTCACAGAAGGAGCGGCTTCCCGAACAGGCAATCACAGAAAACCCCAGGGGGGCTTCGTTGCTCAACCGACGGATATCGCCTCTGGGGGGGGGTCCGAATCCGAAGTCGTTGGGCTGCCACTTTAATAAAGCCTCTTATTTGGCCTTATCATAATGCAGAGCACTAGGGCTCAGGAGCTCAGTCCCTGGGTAGGGACCGGGTGCCCGAAGCTCGCTCGCTCATGCCAAGACCGCAGGGCTACCATCTAGCAAGCATGGTGATTATCAGCTCTATAGTGATTGCAAGCTCTCAGGATTTCAGCTCTGCTTGCTAGGTAGTGGTGCCCTGGGCTTGAGGCTGCAGCAGACGGAGAGAGAGGAGAAGGAGAAGGCGCAGGCTGTTCCACGAAGATGGCTTTATTTGGGGAGGTCCGTGAAGGGTCTCTGCTCTTCTTCTTTCTCAACTAATGGGGTACAGTATGCTTCTTTTATAGGGTTGGAAAGGATCCAAGCTTGACCAATGGGTAAGGGGTTAACATGACATTGCCTTATAGGGTTACAGAGGTAGGTTAAGGGGTGGAGGACAAGAAAACAGGAATTTTCTTTTGCTGTTTCAGCATTCCTATTGTTCATATCCTCCATGGTGCTTTTCCTAAATCTATGGGGTTTACTACAAGGCTTGACTTTCTTTGGATTGGCGTTATGTGACGTTGTTGTTCTCTGCTCCCAGTTTCCTCCGTGCTTGCTTTTCCTGCTGTCATCTTCATAATAGTACATCCTGTTGTTTTCCCTCCTTACAAAATTTCTTAGGCAGAGGGGGGAAACATAAAACCATAAAAGTGGCTAACAGGCTTTTTTGCCACATCTCCATGTTGTGTCTCACATCCATTATCTGAACTTGTGCAAAAGCTGTTATATATTTTTGGCATGTAACCTCATAGCAGCCCACAGCTTCCTCACAAGAGGAGGTGGAGGGGCAGGCATTGATCTCTCCTCTCTGGTGACCAGTAACAGGACCTGAAGGAATTGCATGAGGCACTGTCAGAGGAGGTTTATTTTGGATATTAGGAAAAGGTTCTTCACCCAGAGGGTAGTTGGGCACTGGAACAAGCTCCCCGGGGAAGTGGTCACAGCACCAAGCCTGACAGAGTTGAAGAGGAGTTAGGACTGAATGAATGCTGTCAAGCACATGGTGTGATCCTTGGGGCTGTCCTGTCTGGGACCAGGAGTGAACTCCATGTGGATCCTTTCCAACTCAGGATATTCTGCAATTGTATGAATGTGATGGACTGTGGTTCTGCATTTTTAGATGCTGTAGTAATGCAAGTGATGTCTAAACAAACTTACAGGTTGAAGCTGAAGAGATTTGTTTGCATCAGGATTATCTGTTTAGTTACCTACAGCAACAGATATTTTTTTACCATCTAGCAACCACAACAGCTTTGGAAAGCTCCCAACCCCAAGTATCTTCACAGCTTTGTGTCTGAATACTTCTTTCATTTTCCAGTGGAGGAGGAGGAAGAACAACCTTTCCTGCAGCCAACCTCCCATGCCTCTTTTTCTCATCCAGTCTTCAAGACTGCTGTTGACTGTTGGACTCTTGAAATTGTAATAGCCGCTGTCCTGAATAGCAAACTGGCATTTACTCTGACTGTAAATTGAGGAAAAATCATAATTGAAGCATCTTTCAGAAGTACCAGTTCAAGGGGTCAGGGAGAGAGAGCTTTGTGATTTCTTTTGCATTAAAGGCAGGATTTTTGGAGGCTTTGTACATCAGAGTTATTCTTAATGCATTACTTAGTTTCCTCAGCCCATTTGATGAGGGATAAGGGGGGCACGGAATAGTTTGTGTTTAAACACAAGACCCCTGGAAATGGACTTCAAGTTATATATCAGGTTGTGGAATACAGGTTCAACAAACATCTGCTAAGCAGTCTCCTCTTCTGTTTGCAGGCTGTCTCCCAACACCATGGTGACCCCCCACAAGAAGAGCATGCTGGGGAATGGGAACTATGATGTGAACGTGATTATGGCAGCACTGCAGACCAAAGGCTACGAGGCAGTTTGGTGGGATAAGCGCAGGTACTGAGAAGCTGTGTCATTCTGGAGGTGGCTGCTCTTTGTAAAACTTGAGAAAGAGGTTGAAGTGAAAGCACCAGAACATAATCTGGTTGATATTGTGCACTCTTTCAGGGATGTTAACGCCATTGCCCTGTCTAACGTGATGGGCTTCATCATGAATCTGCCCTCCAGCCTTTGCTGGGGCCCCTTGAAGCTCCCCCTCAAGCGACAGCACTGGATCTGTGTCCGGGAGGTGGGAGGCACCTACTACAACCTCGATTCCAAGCTCAAGGTGCCCGAGTGGATTGGAGGTGAAAGTGAGCTCAGGTAGGATTTCCTCTAATCCGTCCCTGTTGGAGGTAAGAAGTCTGTCCTTAAACAGTTGGTGATTGAAACGTGTATGGCTGACTTTCAATTGTAAAAATTTGAGAGTAATAAGGTTCTTCTGCCTCCACTTGGATTTATGGCCCGTTTGTGTAAAGCCAGGGAAATGCTTTTGGCAGTGGTCTCTCTATCAGCTCAGGAGAGCTTGACTTGGCCTCTTACATGTCTGGCTCTGTCTGTGGCAAAGGTAGAGGCCTTCTCTGGTATTAGTGGGGGACGCCTGCAACACGATGTGCTGTGCCCTGCTCCCTCCTTGAACATGACAGTATCAGCATTCTTTACCTATTTAGTAACAATCTTCATGTCTCCAGCAAAAGGCTTTCCAGACTAAAAGTGCAGCCTTATCCCTGAGAGCACTAAGAGTTGTTAGGAATCACTTTTCCTCTGTAAGCATACGCTGCCCTTCTGGCTTGGCTCCCCTTCCCTCTTCAATCTTAACACAAGAAGGTCATTGTAAATACTTTGTAAAATTTCACCTGCTCTTGATTGCTGTTTAGCTTCCATTCCATCATGCTATAAATCCTACTAGCAGCTTTGCTTCCTTGACTAGTCTTGTTCTGAGATAGGGACTGGGGATTGCACATGTGCAGTGTTTGCAGAGCCAGCCGTGCCACTGAAGTTTTGGTAAATTTCTGGGGTAAAGTAAGTCTTGCGAAACTACTGTGCAGAGTTTCTGGTGGATTTTATCCTAGGTGTATTGTTCTTCAGCAATAAATTAGGGCTTTCTTTTCTGGGAGTTTTGGAAATCTGGACCAAAAGATATTGGAGGAAATGTTGATTTTTCATATTTATTGGAAGTAATCCAAGTTTGGTATTAGAAAAAGCTTATGTGCAGAAAAGGGCTAAAAAAACATGTCAAATGACCAAGTGGTACACTGCTGCTAAGGACATCTGTGTGATGGGGTGTTCTATTTTTAGAATAAAAAGATTTTTTTTTCTCCCAGATTTGTTGGAATTATTTAATGTTAAGATGGGATTCTTGATCTTGAAAATATGAAGAAACTAAATTTGGTTTTAATTCTGTTTTTCTTGCCTTGGAAAGTAATAAAGTGGCATCTATATACACTCATCTCTGCTGAAGTTAAGATAATATTTAATTGTTGTTGTAGATGATGAAGTTCTACATTCAGTAGCACTTGTTTCTATTTCTCTTTATGATAGGAAATTTTTGAAACACCAGCTGAGAGGAAAGAACTGTGAACTCCTATTGGTGGTGCCAGAGGAGGTGGAAGCACATCAGACCTGGAGAGCTGACGTGTGACCCGGGCCAGCTCTGTCCTCCGACTACAGTTCTTCCCCTTTACCAAACTCCTGATGTCCTAAAACCTGCATAATGGGTGCCCCGACTCTCTTCGTCTGGAATTTCCTTTGTTAGGCTCTTCTCTTCCTTCCTTGGTGCAATAGGGCAACAGCAGAGGACATTGGGGTGGTGGGTGGGGAAGAACTGAGGGCAGAGCAGAGGAAACTGGAAGCCAATCACTTTAATTGCAAGATGGATGAGCTGCAGTGCCCTCCGGCCAGCTGGAAGGCATTGCACTCTTGAAAAACTGGGCTGGGGAGAAAGAATGCCTGGAAACCCCCGGCTTCCATTTCCCCACGTGGTTCAAGGCTGTGTGTGGTGGGACACTGCTCCCTCCAGGGCTTGTCAGGAAGGAGCAGGGACTGAGCATGCTGCCACCTCTTTACAGTTCTCTCCCTCCAAAACAAATTGTTGTGAAGACATTTGCAATTCCTAAGGGTCTCTCAGGACACTCAGAACACTAGGAATGGTACGGTGCTCAGCACGACCTTCTGCTTCTTAGGGCTGGTTTGTGCCAGGAATTAAGAAACAGTAATAAAACCAGAGTCATCTTCCAAGAAATTCTTTGGGTAGCTAGAGGATTCTTCCCCAGGGTCTCCAAGGATTTATGTATGTGGTGAGTGGTTGTTTGGCAGTATGTGTCTGGCTAAGGTGACATGGAAACAGCAAGCACAGGATGACTGAGGAGTATCAAGTTTCTGGACTGGAGAGAGGCCACAGTCTGCTTGGGTTTCTTTGTGCTATGGTGGGGTTTTTTTTTTACTATTTTTTAACAGTTATTTTGGTTTTCTGCATGGTCACCCAGTAGTTTAGGGGCTCCTTGGAGAGAGGAATAAAGCTGAAGAGGTTTTCAAAGAAATTAATTCCCTTTTATTTTCCACTCTCCAGAAGTCCAGCCCACAGTCACAGATGTAATGTGAAATGAAAGAGATCAAGTTATAAAATAAAAATGGGCTGAGGAGGGAAGCCTTTATAGCAGTCAGTTTTGCTCTTTTATTGCTACCATCTGCTGGTCTGGGAGCTGCAGAGGGTCCACCAGAACTTCCAGGCATTGGAGACACCCTGGCTTGGTAGTTGAACCAACCTCTCCTTTAGCATTGGCCAACAAACATTCCATTAATGGGTGAATTGCTTTTTTCTGCCTTCCATGGGGAAGAGAAACTAGACACGGAGACACTAAGAGGAATCTCCACCAGCTGTTTCCCAATCACCCAGGAGAGCTGTAGCTCAGCCATGCCTTCCATGGCAGGAGGAGGAAATGCTGAATCTGGAACTCACTTTGTTGTGTTTAGCACTTCCTGGCTGAGCTGCTGGTTGCTTCCATCTTTACATGTCTTGGTTGAACAGCAACCTCTGGGACTGATGGAGCTCAAAGGATCCTGTTCCACCATGCAGGAAACTCTCATTACTGATGTTTGAGCTGGTGAAAGGAGGGATTGTAATGACCTTTTCTCAGTTATTTCTCTCTTCAGAGCTCTGCAAATGCATGAGCAGGTGCTCGAACCTCAGAGACCACCAAAGTGGCACCGTCCCAACAGAGAACAGAGGCCACATGACGACAGGACGATGGTGTTTGCTGACCCCCGGACATCTGGCAAGCACTTTTGCAGTCCTTTGAGCACAGCCTCCCACAGTCAAGGGCAAATGGCTCTTACATTTTAAAAAGTCCTATTTCGTAACACATTCCAATGACCAATACCAGCTGGCAGAGTTTTTAAACACTTTCCAGGCAGGATGTTCAGCCTGCAGGCATTCTGCTCCTGACTTGAAGCCATTTCTTCAAGAGGGGAAAATATAAATCTCAACAGCAACATTTTCTATGCTGATTGAAGTTGCACTTTGGAGAAAAACCCTGTTTGCATGGAAACTGCAAGCCAATGGATCAGTGCACAATATGCAAAGATGTTTTAAAATACTTTGGGGCTGCTTTCCTCTCCTTGTATGTCAGCTGCTTTCCCGGGGGAGAAACAGCGTGATCCAGCTGCTCAGGTAAAGGGAAAGTGTGTGATCACATCCCTGTGGGAGGTGAGGCTGCTGTGCCTGGGGGTGGGTGAGCTGGTTCAGTCCCACTGCTCGGGAGCGGGGAAGCCCCTCTTTGTTTTCTTGCTTGTTTGGTTTTGTTAGAGCCTTGTCTTGGGTTTGTTTACAGAGATGTATTTTGTTTAACCAAATATTAAAAATGGGAAAAAAAAGTTTCCATATAAATGTCCTATCACTTCTGTATGTTCAATTGAATTGTTCTGTAACAAAGTATGTAAAGGATAAATAAATTTTTTTCTTTGGTTATAAAACCACCACGTTTCTGTGCATTAAGAAACTTGAACACTGGACACTGGTGCTGAGGTAGGATCACCTCCCAGAATTCCCTTAAGCCAAACATGGCTTCCCCACCCATCTGAAGGTGACAAGGCCACATCAGTCCCTTCCACACTGCCAGGCTGAGCATGAAATGGAGAAATCCCTACCCAGAAATCCCCCAGCAGCTCTGAAAGAACTGAGCCTCCCTCAAGGACATCTATTAAAACCACACTGCTCAGGTTGGATTTATTTAATATTCCATACAAAAAAATACGCAGCTGATGTCTGTTCTACTTTATGAGGCAGAGAATCTGCGTGGATGTGATCGTCTCAAACCTGGCCTGCTGCTCCCTCGGTTCTCACACACACACAGCTGCAGTGAAAGTGTTTCTGCAGATGCATCTTCCCAAAGAGTATTTTCCATGGGGTATTGATTGCCACCGGCACCCCTCCTTCCTCTGCTGGGAAAGTCACGCTTCCTGCCACCACTGTCCTTCAGCTCCAAATCAGGCAGGAAAGCACTTGTTGTGTCTGCCTGCTGCATTCAAAGCCTGACCTGTGCCCCAGGGTGTTTTGTGGGGGCAAGAAGCTGGCAGAGGAGCTCCCCCGGTCCAAGTCTGTAACTGGTTATGGCATAGTGATTGAATAAAAGGAAATACTCATGATTTCTAAAGGAGAGGGGGATGCAGACAGGAGCCATCATCAGGTCCATAGGGGGGCTTCCCTCCCTCGTTATGAACAGGTCAATGTCCCAAAGGATAACCGAAAATAAAAAGAAAAAATGCCCTGGCCCAACAAATCAACAGTTCAATATATCATAATCGCAAAGTCTTCCCACTTGATATGAATCCAACTCAGCTTCCGCAAATTAGATTTTTCCAGACAGCGGAGGCAGGGCCCCTGGCATTCCCCCTGAGAGCCCTGTGTTGGGTCCGAGGAGGATCTGGAAAGAAAACCATTCATTGAGGGGTTTCAAGGACACAAGATGTCTTGCCATGCTGTCCCCCCTCCCACAGCTATTGGTGGCACTTTGCAGCACCAGCCCCATGCCTGCTGCAACAACCAAGGTCAGTGCCCAACCACTGCCCCTACTGCAGCCCCTCACAGCAAATTTTAGCTGGTAAAAGCCAGGTTGGGCTTGCCAGGCATTGCCACCACTGGGAATCAGCAGGATTGTCCAATTAGAACACCCAGTCGGGGAATCTGGTGGGATGAGTGAGGCCACAGCATACAACAGAGTGCATCCTTCTGCCCCAGCACCCCCAGCACTGCTCACAGCAGGAGGCGCAGGCACTCCCGGCCAACTCTGCAGGGCCAGTACAGACGGCTGGGCCTTCCTGCCTCACCTGTCGTTGCTGCAGCTGCTGCTGTTGCTCCATCTGCAGTTTTTCGGTTTCAAAGACGACAGGAAGAACCAGAATCATGAAGGAGGTGGTCCCAATCCACAGAGCTGCCCTAGAGAATCTATCAAGGATAAAGAACCCTAGGAATCAGTTCTTATTGGCACAATGCCGCGTTTCCCTTCCGTGCCTCAAACATAAGCCTGCCTCCAAATCCAACCCCGAGCTGCGGGGTGTCCCCTTATCCCCGCCCTTCCCAAGCCGCCCATAAACAAAACCCGTGATTCTGCCGCTCCTCGCAGGCCCCGCACTGCGCTACCAGCGGCCAAAGCCGCAGCGAAAGCCGGCAGAGCCGCCCGCGCCCCCGCTCTGCCCGCCGAGCCCGCTCCGAGGGGCTCCGGCCCGGCCCGCCGCCCCCTCACCTGTACATCTTCTGCGCTACCGTCAGCGACAGGTCGAACGTAGCCCCGGCCGCCGACCGGACGCTCTCGGGGAACATCTCCGTGAGTCCCCACAGCCGCTCCGCCAGCGTCTCGTCCAGCTGCGGGCGGCACCAACCATGTCAGGCCCCGCCGCACGGCCCTGCGCGCCCCGCGGGGTCACCGCGCCCGCCCGGCCTTCCCCGCCGCCTGCCCCGATACCTCCTCGTCGTCCTCCTCCTCCTCGTCGAGCTCGTCCTCCAGCTCCTCGGCCTTGCCCGCGCCGCCCTTGGGCAGCAGTTCCTCCGGGGACAGGGACGCCGCGGCCGCCATCGCCACCAGACAGGACGGAAGGAGCGGCGGCCAGAGCGCCGCCGGAAGCGCGGCCGCCCTCCCGCCACCCAGCCCGGGCCGGGCAGCGGCCCCTGGCGGCCCGGAGGAGCAGCGGCCGCCCCCCGCCCCGGCCCCCGCAGCACAGCGCGACGTGTTACAAACACCCTCAGAAACGGGTTTTAATTGCAAGATTTTATAACAAATATGCAAAATTCTCGAGAACGGGCAACTCCAGCATCCTGCTCGCCCAAGGCAGACGGTGAGGTTTGTACAAGCACCCACGGGCTCCCCGCGGTGGGGGAGAGGCAGAGGTCTCCTCTCTTCGGTGACCAGAGAAGGCGAGCAGGAGCCCTCTCAGAAATAGATCTGCCCGACCACCGGCTGTCCGGCTGCCTCAGAGAGGAGGGTACCTGTGCTGGGCTGCGCTGAGCAAACGTAGCAAGGTAAAGTGCTCTGAGGAAAATCGTGTTAATTAACAGCGCTGTGGTGCCAAACCAGCCATTAGCAGTACCCACAGCACCACACAGCACTGGAGGCATCTCGGCACTCGTGGTCCCGTGAAACAAAGTACCTCACACAGTACCATCATGGCTGGGAGGCCCGAGCCAGCCCCAGCATCCCGTGGGCCAAGACCCAGAACCAGCTGGCCATCTCTTGTTCACTTCTTCCTCCGGCTGTGCTGCTTCAGCTCCTCCAGCTCCTTCTCCATGAGGTGGGACTCGGCAGTGGTCTCAGAGAGCTGGAACGCACAGCAAACAACAACAGGAGGGAGTTAAAAGCTGGTGAGGCTTTTCCAACTTCACCGTACAAACAAGATTTACAGCCACAAGCCAGGTCCTGCAGGAGGTAATTTGTTCCTGTTGAGCAAGGGGGAAGCTGCCATGTCATGTTTCACTGAGATCGTCTGGAAAACCTGAAGAGCAGATAGTGCTTCTGCTGAGTGCTCCAGCCACAAAAGCCATTTTCCAGTTTTAAAACACATGAAGAGTAAGGAAATAAAATATTTGTTTAGAGTGACATACAGGCTAAATCACTTATTAACTGCAAATAGATGTGTGTTCTATTTCCCTGAATGTCTCTCCAGATTTTAAGCATGAAAGCTGTGATCTCTGGGTAAGGCTGAATTTCGGTTTATTTACTGGAAATTCTTTCATTCACAGTTTTACACATAGGATAGATGTCTCGCCCCTCATGACAGCAGATGGAAGCTTTAATCTTCCGTGACCAGAAACAGTGGCTGTAACTCAGTTTCATAGTTAGGGAAGAGAACAGAGTGGCAAGAAAAATGCCATATTCTGCGCAGAAAGGGAAACAGGAGACAGCAGGGACTTCTGTCTTCTCAGACACAGTGTTCACAACAAGCTCTGATGTGGGGGGAGCCTTTCCCTCTTTCCACAGAGGGGATCAGGCTTTACTCCCACAGTCACTTTGCCGTTACACCCATGTTGCACAACAGGGTAAAGCAGAAAGTGGGGTGCACTGAGAGCAGCCTTCTTCAGGGAACCCAGCACTCTTTGCCCGGGCATCCCCACTGCTATGGACAGGTAGGAGCTGGGCAAAGGCTCACCATGTCCAGCAGAATGTCCACTTTCAGCCGAAGTAGGTTGTTTTCTTCCTCGAGCTGCTGGTTTCGTTTGCGCAAGCGCTGCAGTTCCCTGCGATCCCCCAGGAAGCCTCCTGATTCTTGGAGGAAAGAAGGAGGTCAAAATACAGATTGTCAGCCAACCATGGCTACTTCAGACCAGACAAGCTGGGCTGTACTCTACCTGAAACCCAGTGGCCATTTTCAAACTTCAGGCTCTGGCCAGCAAGGTTCATTGTGGGGGTGCCGTATTCCAGGCCCAGCTCAACCTCACGGGTGGATCTATCCAGCTGCAGGGAGAAGATCACACTCAAGAGTTTCACAGAATGCCAGAGCCACCCCCTGATCTCCCATTTCTTAGTGACTGGCATTCCAGTGGAAGATGCTGGTCCAAATGGCCCCTGGAACCTTTGGGCATGTACTACTTTGGTCATGTACTGGTGCAGTAGAGGACTGGTTCCTCTCACTGCCATCCCTGCACTTTCTCACACCTACAAACTCATCTCCCTGCACTTGGAGACCACAGGTGAGAATTTTTCAGTGACAGTTCTGGGCTGCAGGTGTGGTGATGATGATTCTTCCCTGAGCTATTCCATTTCTAGCTTCATGTACAGTCACAGTGATCAGGAATGGTGCTGCACTGCAGGAAGAAAGCAGCATAGTTGGAATAATAGAATAAATTGATGTGGAGAGAACCCACAAGGATCATTGGGTCCAACTCCTGGCCCTGCAGAGAACTGTCCACAAGAGCTGCACCGTGTGCCTGAGAGTATTGTTCAAACACTTCCTGAACTGTCAGGCTTGCTGCTGTGACCACTGCCCTAGGAAGTCTATTCCAGAGCCCAACCACTCTCTGGGTGAAGAACTTTTTCCTGCCCCAGAAGCAGTTGGGAGCCCTTGTAAGGGTTATGGCACTGACAGCAGGAGCCACCCACCCCTGGCACCAAGACATGGCTCCTGCAGCAAACCGCAGGTGCGGGGACTCACCAGGTGCAGGTTGGACAGCGAGGCCCATTTCCTGGGGGGGGTCTTCTTCGGGCTGAAGGAGTTCCCAAAGAGAGGCATTGCACGCTGCTGGCCAGGCCTATGGCGGGCTCCTGAAGGAGCGGGAGAGACACAACAGCTCTGAGGCTGTGGGCCAAGAGCAGTGATGTTCTCCCCAGGCATGTTCTCCCCAGGCAGAACCCCTCATTCTCTCCAGTGAGCTTCTCCCCAGGCAGAGTCCCCAGCTCTCAGGGCAAGACAGCGATTTGGGGGGGGGTCCGGGCCGCCACCCCGCCACTGCCACCCGGCAGCATCGGCCCTCCACGGCCACGTCCCTCGCACCTCCACCGCCACGTGACCGAGCCGGGCGGGGGGCGGAGGACGACGGTGCGCGGTGCGCCCCCCCCGCCCGGCCCCCGGCCGGTACCCCCAGTACCGCGCGGCCCGGCACCTCGGGGGAGCACGGGCCGTACCACCCCAGGGGCACGCCGAACAGCTGGAAGGGGAGCCCCGCAGGGCGCTATTCCCCGCACGGGCCACCACCGGGATGCTCCTTTGTTCTGTTTTCCCTCCCGGCATCTCACTGGCGAAAGCAGCGGGCTCGGCAAGAGCGGAGCCGATGAAGAATGCCCCCCAGCCCCCATCCCCCCCGCGCCGCAGTGGTAGGGTCAGCCCCGCGGTGCGGGAGCGGTTGGGCCGGGTTGTTCCATCGAGCTTCGCCTTAATTCCGGGGGGGGGGGGGGGGGGGGGGGGAAGGGGGGCACCTCTCCTTCGGGCCGCGCCCGCTCCCGGCGCTCGCGTCCGCCGCCGGTGGGATCCGCCGCGTGTCCCGGGAGCGGTTTGCGGCCGCCGCGTTGCCGTGGCGATGGGATCCGCGGCTCCGCTCCGCCTCCCGCACTGGAGGCAGACGGGGGCGGAGTGCCGGGCAGCGGGCTCGGGGGTCGGCCCTGCTCACGGGCTGCGTCAAACTAGTGCTGTGCTGACGGCGCTTTCCTTAACACCTTCCCTAAAATGCTCGAATCGCCTGAAAGAGTTGTTAAAAATGTTTTTGATGGGGATTGTTTGTTTATTCATTCAGCTAAATAACTAAACGCCATTAGTCAGAGAACCCTCCCTTGCTTGGGAGCGTTGAAGAAGAAGTGGAGGAGGTCTGGCGTCCCGTCTGCACGGGTTTAGGGGATGATGGATGGGGACCTGGACAGTGCAGAATGGTACAGAATCACAGAAATCACAGAATCAGTTCGGTTGGAAAAGATCTCCGAGATTATCAAGTCCTGTCTTTGGCCGAACACCACAACCATGTGAACATGACCGTGACACTAAGTGCCAGTACTCCAGGAAAAAAAAATTATCTAACAGACTTTCATTCCCAGAGTGCTTAATTGGCACCCTGCCTTAAGTGAACCAGAAAATTGCTCACTTGGAATGAGAATTGGAAAAATAGCACAGTTAAATCCGGTGACTTGAGAGAAGAAAAATTTCTGGTGATGCTGTACCTTTTGGTAGTCCTGCTAACCAATATCTGGTTCTTGCAGGACACATACTATAAAAACAGTTGCTTTCAGACCCAGTATAGCAGAGTCTGTGCACTGGAAAGCTGTGATTTTTGCAATAAGAGAAGTGATTATAATGGGGTGTGGGGGGAAGTCAACACCCTTAAAAGTAGAATAAAAACTCACTGTTCAGAGCAAGGCCTTTGTGAAGTAGCTGTGGCTTCTATCACCATTTAATACCCACACGTGTGTGCATATATTGGGTAAGAAAGATGAAAGGAAGGTCCAGATAAATGAAGGCAAGAACTTTGGAAGAAAAGCTGAGAGCATGTAGAATTACAATTTTGAAATGAGAACACAAAGGCAGCTCACCTGGGTGCTTATAAGAGCCAAAGACCATACAGGAGAGTGAAGGACTGAGCTCAGTTTGGTTGGGGTGGTTTTTTCAGGTTTTTTCCTAGAACAAACCTGTATGTTTCAGCACAGCTGTTGCTTGAGGTCTCCTTGTGCTGAGCAGGATGAGTGTTGTAAAAATACACTGTAATTATTATAAAACTACACTGTCTCATGCATTTGGGGGTCACAGAGTGATTCTCTTACTGCCTCTTTCTGTGGAGCGGAGACTTGGAAAAAGCCGGGCAGCTCATCCCCACTGCCTTGGCATGGGAGGTGAATGTTTCCTCCTGTGCCTGGTTGCTGTGCCCACAGTGAATAATCCCTGTGTGAATGGTCTCAGAGTTGGTAGTTGATTTCTGCTGTGATCTGCTTCAGGAATCTTTCTTTTTCTGCATGGTTTGACAAAATTTCATTTCTCACCAGAACTCCATTTCCTTGAAAAATGCTACAGAATTTCCTCACTACACCAACCTCCCAGAGTATTTTGGCAGCAGCTTTTCGTCATTGTTTCTCCACCTACATCAGGTAGATACCAAGACAAGAACTGGCTGTTGCTGTTTCTAGCATTGTCTCTCAGTATATTGCAAATACATACATACATATATATTTATATATAGTTTGACATACGATTTTCAGCTATGTTAAGAGCATTATGGTGCAGTAGTTGCATCCTTCTGTTCCTGTCACTCTGTGGGAAAAAGAACACCTAGCACACACTCTTTCTCCAGGACAATACCTACAGAGATCACTTAGGAACTGCAAAAGCCTGTTAAATGGTGAAGAACCTGTATGTCACAGTCATTGTGTAAGGAAGCTGCCTATGTTCGCAGGAGGACATCTTTGAGAACACTGGTGGAAGGCTGAGAGATTGACAGGATGGAGATAGGGCTGTAGCACATGGCAGTGTGGAAATTTTGGAATAGATCCAAGCTGTTCTTGGTAGCCTAATTTGGAGCATCTTCTTCAGCTTTTTTGGCTCAAAAGTGATAGAGAATCTATAGCTTAGACGTTCTCAGAGCTGCCTTTAACTCCATAGTGTGTCACTTGCTTTTTCTAATATATGCTGCAGGATTATTATTGTTCTCTGTTATATCAATAATTACAGGGAAACCCCATTGACTGGTGAATTCAGTAGATTTACTCTAGGCTTACTCTGAGTATTTATTTTAGTTACTGTATTGAAAGTTGCTACATTGCCGGGTTGTTACAGATAGGTAAGGCTTTATAAAGCCTTACCTATCCTGAATTAAAAACCTGTAAACTAAAACTTTTTTTGCATATTGAAATTAATTCCCTACCCAATTAAATTTTTCTGCAGTGAGGTAATTCTTGTTGCCTCAATGCTGTGCAGTTAAAGATGTCCCATCTTTTAGATTCCTAAATACCTCACCTATATTTTATTGTCAAAGCTGACACTTCTTTTTCTCTCTCTGTTTCTTTATTTCATTATAGCTAACTCAGGAGATAAAAGAACAACCATTTCACTGCTTTGTTAAGAAATGTGCTCTCTTCCCGCTTGACTGTCTCAGATTCCACCACCAGGAGGCCCTCATTCCAGTGCTTATAGCTAGGCAATGAAAACACAAGCAGAGTGAAGTGGAGAAACCCATCCTCACAAAAATAATCTGAAATTAATGCTTATCCTATAAATTGAGATTTTCAGAGTATTGTGCAAGCATCTATTAATTAATTATTGCAAGCATCCTAATATCCAACTATTATGGATGCTGTGACTTTTGGAGATAATGGCGTGTCTGTCACAGGTGGTACCCTTCATTTAATAGCTGAGTGATAGCCAGGAAAGTTCATGCCTCTGTCTGCTGGATGGATCTTAGTAACCTAAAAAAATAATAAAATGCAGTAAAGCACAGGTTATATTTCTCATCCCTCATGTGTGTCTTCTATCAGCCAACAAATATGCCCTCACCTACTTCGCCTCTGCCTTCTCTCTTTTAGCTACTTACTTATTCACAGATTCTTAATGATTCTTAATTCTCTTTCACTGTTCACAGCTGGCTTTTATAGTGTCCTAAAAGTTCTAAATATCTGCACTAACACTCTTTCTGATTGTTCTATTTTGCTAACCAGACCTTAAAGAAACGTGGAAGGAGAAATGTTTTTATCCTTATTGTTTTACCAAATCACGTACTTTTTCCCTACTGGCTTTTCAAAGCTGCAGTCATTACCTTGGCTGAAATGTAGACTTTGTTATTCAAAAGAACACTGTGTACATGATCTCTGGACTAAAAAGTATGTGCAGTTGTCATTATTTTTTCCTTAAACCCTATTTATTTTTCTCTTCACTGCTGAGTCAAGCCTTGTCTTGCTTGTTTCCCACGGTCATGTTTCAGTACTGATGAGTCCAAGACACAGATTTGCAATGCAATTTCAGAATGGATGATAGGTGAGAACAGTTTTGCTCCTGTCAGGAAATGCAGCTCCTGCAAGTTGTAAGTTACCCTCAGTTGCTAACTGAATTACCCCTTGTCTTTCAAACTTAGTTCCTGCCCTCCTTCCCTGAATTCACACATACATACAACACGTTTACATTTGTGTACTTTGGCCTCTCTAATATGTACTAATGTGGAAAACATATATCCTCTGCTCTAAGAAGAAAAACAAGGGTAAATGAAGCCATGCATGAAATATGCAAAGTTCCCAGGCCTTTGAGAAGGTTTTCCAGTCATTGCTCACCATTCTGGCCACACTGTTCACTTGAAGGAGTTTACACAAATACACAAGCAGTTGAGCCACTCACATGCTCTGGAGAGAATCCTTTGCTTCCTGACAGAGTTTGCCACGAGGCTGTCCTTGGTGACTGGGAGACCAAAGGTTCAGAGAGCATGCGCAGCCCACACAGCAGTGAAAGCTTGTGTTAAGCTTTATTTCACTCTGTTCCTATTACCTGGCTACTCTTTGCTTGCTTCCACATCTGTATTTCATTCTTTTCCTTGCCTCTTACTTTCACAGTCATCTGTTTCCATGGCTCACTTAAGATGTCCTTTCCAGGAAATGATGAAATTGAAGCCTTCAGTCTGTACGTTCCTGATGAGCAGATTCAGGAAAAGGGAATACCAGGGAACGGGTCTCAAGCATCTCTCTGTGTGGGTTGGTGTTTGGTGCTGCTGTAACCCTTCACCACTGGCAGCTGCTGGAGACAAGATGTCCTTTGGACTGTGCTGCTGTGATGTTTATAAGGGAGAGCAAAGAGGGCCTGGATTCTGGATTCTAAATTCCCTGCCAAGGCAGTTCTATCTCAGGCCTCAGAAGAGCATCAGCTGTGCTTTGCCTGTACAAACAAGCACACTTGTGTATCATGGACTGCATCAGGAGATTCTGTGAAGCTCAGTGTGTATAGCATGCTATGAAGGTAGGAGAGAAGTGCTGAGTATTCTTTCCTCTTCCATGTTCTTTCACCATTCCTTCTATACCTTCACTTAGACACACTCCAAAAAGCTCCAAGAAGCTACACTGACTGGGACTATTCCCAGCTGGAACCAGAAAAAATCAAGATTAATAAATTGCTGTCACCATAGAAAGTCATAAGAACACTAAAGTAAGCATTCTCCCTAGACCTTGCTAATCAAAATAAGAATTTTGTATCTAGCCTGGGTGGTCTTTTTTCCTCCCAGGATTCCTTGATCTATAGGTCTTACTCTACACTAATCCTTTGTGTTAGAAAGGTGTGCCTGTGGATGGTCTCTTATCAAATGCAAAAAATTGGAAGTAACATGGTCTTTAGATGATGTGGAGTCTGCAACAACATGACAATGGACTGTGTGGCCCAGAAAGTCCTTTTGGGTATCTGCTGCTAGCTCCTGTGCAGATGACATTGCTTTTCAGGCTTTTGAGGAATGCAGATGACAGCTCACCAATGGTCTGCACTACTCCAGGATGCCAATTTAGAAGCCATTCTTATGAGACCTGTGAAAGCAAGGTACAGGAGTATTTACAGCCATAAATGGGAGATCAGGTTGGTTTTGGTTTCCTGTTCTGTGCTGTTCCCTGGGGTAGCAAGGGATGCAAATATGAGACATATTAGGACCAGGCAGAAAGGATCTTGGTAGGTCAACAACCGTCACACAAGTAGCTGCACAGGGTCAAGTGTGTTCAGCAGCACTAAAGCTCATTGGTTCACAAGGTAAAGTGAACCCTGAAAGTATAAATTTTGAATTTGCATTACATGCCCAAGCAAAATGAGCCATAATGGAGGCTGCTCTCTCTCAGAAACTGAAAATAAAACATCAACTAAGTCTTGGATTCTAAACTTAGGAACTGTGTTTTTCGTTCCGCCTTCCTTCCCTTGATTCGTTCAAGATAACAAGGAGTTCAGAGAAGACTGGTAAGACTGGTAGGAATGCAGGATAAAAATATATTCACAAATAAGTGCAGCCAGCAAGTGGATGTGTCACAGGAGCTCAGGCTTTCATTAGAAGTATTCATTGCTCTTAAAGAAACTTACCTTGTCTGACCATCCAGAAGACACTCTGTCAGTCACCCTGGGACTGAGGCCCTTCCTCAGTGGGCAGCTCCAGTGACCCAGCAGGACCTCATTTGACTCTCTACACCCCCACACTCCCACAGTCAGACCAGGTTTCCTTATTGGCTTGATTTGGGATTTCCCTGAGTCTCAGACATCTGGATCTTTAAAGTAATGTAATCATGGGGCAGCAAAAATAGCAGCTCAAGCTGGATGCCTCCAAGAAAGGACCCCAAAGAAAGCCCTGGGTTTTTATACCCTCCCAATCTCTGTGTGACAAAGTCCTGGCTCTTCCTGCTGAGTCCTCGGCTCCTGCTGTGTCTCAGTGTCCGGTCACCTGGCTGTGCCACAGGTCCTGTGCCCTCTGCTGTGCCAAGGGTCAGCGCCAGTTCCTGGCCTCCTGCCTGGGGCTCTCACAGCCCAGAGCCCAACCTGCGGCTGGCACTGCAGCTGCACACCGAGCTGCCAGCACTGAATGTGTTCCTCAACGCTCTTCATCTTGTCACTATAACTGAAAAGGTTGTCAGTTTGAGTTTGTTGGATTTTTGGGGTGGGTTTTTTTGTTTTTGTTTTTTTTTTTTTATCAATTTGTCAGATGACATGAACCATTCAGAAAGACTTCCTTGAAGTCCTTGGCAGATGTTCTATCTCCCTCATTTCAAACACATGCCCACAAGCACCTTTTGCACTTTCTCTGCTGTTCAAGGGTTGTTATTTGTTGCAGGTCATCATTCCCCAGGCAACATTCACTGCCTATATTGTACCCACTCGCCAAGATCCAAGATACAGCAGATAGGGAAGAATGTGGTACAGGGAAAATGATACTTAACTTTGACTTTCACACCAAGTGCTTAAATATTGTAAAGAATCTAATCTTTTTAATGGGAGGGAAGGCATGTCATATTTAGAAACCGGTTCCTAGCTCACACATCTGTGTAATTTGATTCATTTTGGAAATAAAAGCAAATGAAAATCTGAGTCTCTGAAGATTTAAATCTTGTCACTCTGAAAGGGAAATTGTTTTCATGGGTCAGCAGACAAGCTGTTCTCACAATTCATTCATTCATTTACAGTTGAAGTAATGTGCTACTTCAGTTCCAAGATTAAAAAACTGGTAGTGATAACTTGTTGCCAGGGATCATGTTAAGGATGTCAAGCCTGGTGTAGAACACGGGAAAGCTTGTAATCTAAATTGGGACAGGTGAGCCAGTGTGCAGTGGGCTGCAAAAAAGGATAATCTGCCAGTAAAAAATGGGGACTGCAGTATCCAAAACAAATGTCTTAATCTGGTATTTAGTCACCTAGGTAGGTAGTGACACTTTCCAAAATGCTGCAATAATAAGCACTTACTTTGCAGTCAATGGGAACTGCAGTTCCCATTGCACTAAAATTTAACTACTTAATTATGAGCCCTTGATTTAATTCCAGGTTTGATATCTTGAGATCTGAATAATCTGGATGATGGAGTATAATGCAACAGCGTGACCACTGTAGCTAGGTAGAGAGTAGCAAATTGCTTTCAAATATCTAATAGAAAACCACAGGAATTTTTGACATGTTTTTAGTTAGTGTTTTAGGAAAAAGGGAAAATGCTTATTTGTCACACAAAAAAGGGAAAAGGTCTAAGAACAGGGGCAAAGAGAGCTGGCAGGAGGGCAAGCTATTCTCCTTAAAATCTGAAATTAGGTACAGTAAACATTTTCTTTTATATTTACTCATGCTGCCAATGACTTCTCTCAGCGTTGCACACAATTTACTCAGTTTGCAACTTGCTGACTTCTACATATTTCTGTAATGAAAGTTTGTGCTGCCACATGTCTGTCAACAAGTGGAAGCAAAATCTTTGGCTTCTCTTGACCAAGCTGAACTGAGTTTGGTTTATTATTTTCTTTTAATAGTCACTATTAGAGCAATGCTGATGGAATCCAGGTCACTTTTTATCTTTTGGAATCCCTGTCCTTGTTTATGTTTAAGTATCATCCCAGTGATATTGCCATGCTGCCAGCCACATTCCTCTTGCCACAGGCAGGGCATTGCCATTACTGCATGTTAGAAAAAGCCCTTTAACTGGTGCTGCTTTGTCACCGTGGAGTGGCAAGGGGGAAACTGTCTCAGTTTGGAAAGACAGGTGTCTGCAAAGGAAGGCAAGAGCCTCTCCTGAAATGGAGAATGTAAACCCTTCTTCACTCCTCCAAATAAATTTTAAATTAAGGGGCTCTCAGGCAAAAATATGGGAGCAGGGAATAACAGTTCTTTAATAGGGAAAGGGAAAAAAATAAAAATAAAGGATAAAATAAAGAATGCAGTACACTAGAACAACACTGACAGAGTCAGAAACCCAACATGACACCCTGTGGGTCAGGATGTTGGTGGCAGTCCAATTGGAAATGTGGCTGCAGTCCTCCTGCAGTGTCAGGTGTGGTTCTGTTGGAGCAAGGAGGACTTGCAGAGAAGGATGTATTCTTCCTCTGAAGATCCAGTGGGAGGAGAGACAGCTGCTGTTCCTCTGGGGAAGCCAGTGGAGAAAACTGTGCCGGTGTTTCAAAAACCTCTGGATTATATCTGGGTAGCAATGCTTGGCTCCTCCCTCTGGGTGGAGGATCTCACAATGGGATGTTACAGTTCTTATCAGTCATGCAGTGACATCCAATAGTCTGTTATCAGCAGATGCCCCCTCCCGGGGGAGGTGTGAATATGGTCACTCAAAGAGAGAGATAAGGCAAACTGCCCACTTGACAAAAGTAATCTGCTATACAGATGGTCATGGAAAACAACTTGCATTGCAATCTTCAACAGAAACATATTTCACTAAGGAATTATGCAGGGAGTGGAATTTGGGAGAAATTAGTTGGCTTATAAAATGGTCTTAGAAAAATACAGTAACCATGTGATGCTAGTGTCATTTTCTATCCAGGCTGGCAGACTGAAACACACAAGTGTGTTGTGATTTGTTAATTTTGTGAAAGCAGTTTATGGAGTCAATAAATCTCGAAGGAAGAAATATTCCAAACTCATTTCTCCTGGAGGCAGCTGACTCAGCTCTGAGCTTTATGGAATAATTCCACCAGTTGCTTTTCACTAGATAAGGACATTCCCTGGTGTGATAGCTATTTTGCAAGACTACAATTGCCTCCTATGACGCTGAAATTTCTCCTGCCATTTCAACAGGAGAGGATGCTTTTATTCCTTTTCCCATGACTGCAGCGTGGTGCTGCTACACTAGTGCTGCTGTATTTTGCCCTAGAGAAAGCTATGTTTCACCTGGGGATGGGCCAGACTTTTTAAAGGGAATGCATGAGAATTAATGCATTAATCCTAACAATATGGTAAATTACTGATTTTTTTTTTCTGGCCTTCATTTCTCTTGAAGGAAATAAGACTTGGACAAGCTTCTAACAAGTACCATCCTCATCAAAAAAGCAAATCTTCTAAGTCCAAACAATTAAAATATAAGCTAGTGACTTTTCCAGGTATATAACAGAGAAGAAAAGGTTAAACACTATTTGTTTTACTAAGAATTTTCAGGCTTGTTGTTGTGAAGATCCTTACTATACTATGATATGTGCTCCCCATATGTGAACCAGGAGAGCATGTATCCACAGATGTGTATGTTTGTCGATCCCAGACAGCTGGAACCCATCAAAACTGCTTGTGTGTGTGTGCGTGTGCTCCTTTGTGTGCCTAAGTAGTGCAAATAGTTTCAATCCAAAACAGGTTTTGGATTCTCTGTGCTTAGCACATTTGACATGTGCTAAGCACAGAGAATCCGGACTGCTAATATTTAGTATTTCAGACCCCCACAACCAAGATGCAAAGCTTGAAAAGGATAAGAAGGAAAGCATTTGGAAGCAGTCTCAACATATGTTTGAAAGGACTAAAAATAGTACCTCATCCTAGAGAGGTGAGGCAGTGTTTGAGAAGGATAGGCCATGATGTCATAGATTGAGTTAATTTTTCTCTCTCCTGCTGACATAGCTGATTTGTTGGCACCCATATATACCCTGTCATACAAAAAAAAAAAATCTTAAGGGCAGTTGCTCATGTAAAGGCAGTGTGGAAGTGGGATTGCTTTTAGTGCTGCTTTTTTGTCAGTTTTAGTACATTTTAGTGTTGCTTTTTTGTCAGTTTTTCTCACAGGTTCTGCCCCTAAGCCAGTAAGGTCCATACCCACTACCACTTAAACCCTTTTGTCTTCCTGAGAAGAATGGGTGAGAAGATAATACTCCTTTCTTTGGAAGCAGGTCCCCTATCCTCTCAAATATACTTGAATTCCTCCTGAAGTGATACCCAGGAATGTCCTTCACCCAGACAATTCAGAATCCTGAGATGATCTGCAGATGCTTTTACTTTAGAAAAGGTTCTTCAAGACCACTCAGTCATTTCTAACAAATGCCCAGGATGAAAGATGGTTGTTGTTCTCTTCAGCTTCTTCTCTTCAGTTTGCTTTTGCTGCATCAGCAGCATGTGATAGCTGAGGCTGGGGTACTGTGGCTGGTCAGTTAGGAACATCTCATGGCTGCAGTTCAATACTGAATACAATTTTGAAATCAAATATTTGAGTGTCTTATAACTTCCTTCTTGTTTGACGCTCACTGCCCAAAGGACAGAGGTCATGTGTGAACTCTGGTCTCAGAAACTCTGACTTATTCCTCTGTCTTGGATTGCCTGACTGTTAAAACAGGAAGTGCTGCCTTAATAATCCAGTGGAAGAACAGTGGAGGACAGACAAAATAGGAAGAAAGACTGCAGTAGAAAGTACTGGGGTATATTGAACCCCAGTGGGAGTTGTTATTGAGTAGGAGTTGTGCAGCTTCAGAGAGTTTCAGAAACACAGATATGTCACTTATAATCACCAATTCAGCAAAAACATGAGAAGGAGAGATTAACAGGTTTTTTTTTCAGATATGGACAGAGAAGTGTTTAATAAAGAACTCACTTCCATTTAGGCTGGTAAAGAAACCATGGTAATCCATGGAAAGCAGACCAATGGATTAAAAAAAAATAATCAGGCTAATGAATCTGTGAAGTTTCTCTAAGAGATTGAAGAAAATTATTAGCCAGATCATTACTGAAAAATAAGGCTCTATTGTAGCAAAATCAAGGATGCAGAATTTTAAAGCCAATTACAATTCCTAAGGCCTTTAAATATTATTCTAATGTAAAAATAACTGTATGATGATGCACTCAATGACTATCCAAGTTCTGAGGTTTGAAAAACAAACTACTTATGATCTCTTGTGGCCAATAGCCTGGCAAACATATGGAATACAAATGGAGCATGATTGGGGTTTTTATCTATGGTTTACATACAAACTCAATTGGAAGCAGCAAGCAAAGCCAAGAGTAAAAAAACTGACCAAAGGAGGAGCATGTTGAGTTCTGCAGCATGGTTGGTTTAAAAGGAAAGCTGATACCAACTGAGAGGCTAACCTGAGCTTTTCCAAACTGATAAAGAATGTAGAAAGACTGTTAAATTTATTAGTTTTTCAAGCAGAGGCTCTTCAAAATTTGGTGGTTTTTTTTTTAAATGAAGAAGTGTCTCAAATACCAGCGAATTTCTTCCAAATGTGAATTTTAAAATGTTTTTCCTGTAATACATAATTCTTTTATGTGACCAGTGAAATCTGCCATGACCTAGAAATTTAATTTTTTCTATCAGCTGCACTTTAAATACATTCTTCTTTCTGAGCCATGCTAATGAAAATGTTGTCCTGAGTACAAAACAGAGCAGTGTACTCAAAATCGTTATTCACCCTACTTGACAACAGAAGCACTCAGCTTCTTTGAGCTGGAATGCATTAAAGGGGAGAAAAAGACCTTCAATGAATCATGCTTTTTTCAGCTGTAACACTGAAAACTCTGCTGTCCTATGTTTGGTGCATAAAGCTGCTTTGCTTCGTGTCTTTTTCAGACTAATTTTCAGTGCTAGTGTGTGAATAAGTTAAAGAAGCATTGACTCTTTTGGCCATAACAGTTAAGACAGTATTTGCAGTACTTCCAACTTTGTTTGCATTAGGAGTCAGGATCTCTCTGTGAAGAATACACACACAGAGGCCTATGTTCTGCAGCACTGAAACATTTTATTGTTTTTACTCCCTTTCTCATGAGTTATTGCAGTTAAATCAAGTTTTCTGACTCAGCTTCCTGCAAGAAATCCTTGTTGCTTCTCTCTCACTTATTAGGCACCAATGTGTTCAGCTGCTGCCAGACAAATTCTACCTCCTGTATTTGTATTCAGTCCCAGAGAAATCCCTCTGTCTACAGGAATGGTGACAGTCCAGCAAATGGCCAAACTGATCCAACATCGTGCCGAGGCAGTGTTTCCCTGTCTCTCTCCCTCAACTCTCAGGATTCCAACTGCCTGATTCCATCTTTCCTGTTTTACTGCTCAGATAAGCACCAGAGGGAATGCAAATAGGAGAAAAGCAAATCATAATGCCTTGCTGGGTTAAGGCTAAGCTCAGGCTCACTCTGAGAGCAGGAACATGGGGCATTAGTTAGGGCAGTGTAGGAGCCTGGCCATGCTCTGTACTCTGAACAGGCCCCTGGTGCCAGGGACTGGCCATGTGCTGTACTTCATTCCCTTGGGGAATGGCTTCCCCTTTAATCTGTGAGCAGAGGATTGGTTAGTCAATTCTTCTGGTTTACTTAGCAAAATGAAGATATTCACCCATGGACTTTAACCAGGGCTGTGACTGAGCTTTGATTCAAATGCAAGCTTGTCAGAGGCATTGTCACCAAATCTAAAGACTGATAACAGTTTCACATAAAATAAATTTTATTATTGCTTTCTTCATCCTACTTTTATCTGATCTTGGAGGTAATTCAAATGAACAAAGATATATGCAATTGCAATTACTACTCCCACTTAGCTATATATGTAGGCAGTCTTATTTCATAATTAGTCTGTTACTTCTGTTTATCATAAAGTTAATATTAAGCTGAAGTAGAACAAGGTGCAGTTATTCCAGAACAAAAATCTATATATGTGGAGTTAGTAAAGAACAGTTATTTTGGAATTTGCAACAGCTGTTTAGAAAGCTCTCACAGTTTAAAAAAAGACCTGCACTTCCCAAAGTATACATTTCATGATTCAGAGTAATGTATTTTACCAACTGCATTTTGGGTTTTTTTCAATAGCGATTAAAATAGAGATTCTTTTTTTTTTTTTTTTTTGTGCAGAGACTGATAAACTGTAAAAGGTTGCAGCACCAGTTGCTCAAGCAGAAAGAAGTGTTAAAAATGAGAAAGCTGCTTTAAAAAGATATATTTAAAAAATATCTATTAGCATAAATTAGAAATGTGCTCAAAGGGTTAGGGTAGTGGCTAGGGTTAGGTTTAAGGTTGAGAGAGCCAAAGAGCCTATAGCTCCAGGAATACTGGGGCTGGAAAAGGCATTGCAAGGTGATCCTGGCAGGACCTCAACTCTGCTGCACCTACACCTACCAGCAGCACACTACATCTGATTTTATGTAGTGCCTATTATGAATATTACTTTTTTTTCCCTTATTTTTTTTTTCTCTTTGTTACCCCTAAATCCATCTTCAGATCAGGTTTTCTTTGGCTGATCACTGGTAAGATGTTCACAGCCATCAGGCAAGCCTTGCCAAGCCTGTGCCTTGCCTGTTGCCTTTATATCCCTTTATTTCTCAGCAAATCTCGTGCCCCCATTTCTTGAGGCTTTTGCTATTGCTCCATGCCTGCATTTCTCTGCACTGCATCGCTGTGCTAGTCATAAGTCTCTTTTTCTACACAGAATAGCTGTTTGTTACTTTTGTTTATATAAAATGATGGTTGTACCACACACAGATAAACAGAAGTAAAACAAACTAGCCACAGACCTGGTTAATTATGGAAACTGCTGTCACAGCTAACCAAGGAAAAAAAGATGCAGAAGGGTCGAGAGAAGTTCAAAGCAAGCAAACCTGACAAATCTCAGTCCTAAGGCCTTGCACATTCAGTACAAAGCTTATGGCAAATTACTGAGAGTGGCAATATCATATTCCAGGGTTGCATGTTTCAGCTCCAAAGGTCATGAGCAGGTAAGAGCAAGCTGCACACACTATGACATAATCCATCATGTTTGGGCATTTTTTTAGAACTGGTCATGCTGGCATTTTTTTCTCTTTTGGGGTAGAAAAAAGCATGCAAGAATTAGAGTCTCTGTTACCTAAACTTTTAAAAGTAGAAGTTAGCTCAAATATTGCATATTTTTTACAGATAAAATTGCATGGTACAGTGAAGGGTAGACAACAAGGGTAATGGCAAGGATAGGTAAGGACTGAAATTGTCTCATTCATTCCCAAAATGGACAGTTTTTCTTATCTCCTTTTTCTTTTTGATAGATCACATGTGATATATTGATGTATGTCTCCATAAATCCTCTAACTTGGTTTAGGTTTTGCAACAATTGCAATGGCCGTGTTGTTTCCAGTTTGCTTTTTTAAAAAAATTTTCTATTTTATCATGTAATTCTTAATTATATGTATAAAGAAATTCTAATTTCACAATCACCTATAAAAATAGTGAATCTTTTGGGGCTTGGACTACTATCATTTACTGGTTTTGTACAGTTGACATACAGATTATTTATTTCTCATTTAGAAAAATATCCGTTCCTGAATTCTCTAGTTGGTGTTTTGACGTTACTGTTACCTTCTTTTCCAGTCACATACAATCTGTCGTGTTCCTGACTTGACTTGACATCTCTTTAATATCAGTGGGCACAGCCCTCTAATTCATCACTTCCTTCATAGCTGCAATGCTGAACCATGGACTAGACAGGACATCTTGATAGACAGAAGGGAGGTCTCTAATCCTATAATATATCCTTAGTGATTAACTCAAAATAAATTAGAGGTAGAAAATCTACCTTTTAATGTGTCTTTTTAATGCAGGATCATTCCCAATATTGTAGCACTGAATATTTTTGTCAAGGCTTAGCCTAAGGATCTCAAGACTACGATGGAGACATAATGCAGTCCCCCAGTACAGTCTCTATTCCTTCCGGTGATTCCATTTTAACAATAGAGCTCTACTGTTGCTTCAGTCTGAATTTCAAAGCTTGGCTGATCTGATACTTTGCCACTCCTACCCTGAGACCCATTGCATGCACAGAGCTTTTGCAGCTCATCTTAGCTCTGACCAGAGACAGAAAACAAAACCCCAACAACAACAAAACCCCTCATGATTTCCCTATTGCAACTATGGATGAAGTTTGTGAGGATGAAAAAAAAAATCAGCTGGATACTTAATATTTTATGGTAATGGTTTGATTTGGTTCTTGTCCAAACAGGTACAAGATCTCGAGTGAGAGGAAATGCATATCACAGTGGTGTGTCTCATTCCAGTACGCCCCTCAGGGATGGAGATGCATTGGTCAGCAGCAGAACCTGTAAAACGGAAGAAGACGGAGGGATGCCTCTACAGTATGGGTTCTGTGGGGTTATTGTACAACACCAGGTGGAAGCCAAATGAGCAGTTAATGATCACACAACACTTTGAAGGTGTAGAATGTAATTTATTGCCCAAAGTAGCTCTTTGGAATGGGAAATGGTCTTAAGATTCTGTGCATTCATTGACCTTTCTGAGAACCATTTTACAAACTAAAAGGATAATGAAGGGAAGGCTGTTTACAGAGTGAGGTATTTTCTGCTGCAGAGCCGCTCAGCAGCACCAGAAGGGTCACCCTTTTCATTCTGTTCTGGAATAAAAACGTACTTTGTGAAGGAATTCACCTTTAAAGGGCTGTCTGCCTAAGTGCTCTTCTGGAATAGCTCTTGTGGAATAATGTGGTTTTCAAAAGCTGTGCCAGCCACTTCCTCTGTACAGACAAAGCCTTGGGCTTCTAGGATTGGACTTTTTGGTACTTATAGAAATTGCTCGATGTTTCAAATGGAGACCCTGCGAGCACTCCCGTGGTGTGCTGATGATGATGGCACAGGGCCCTGGGTTTCATTCCTTGGTTTCCTAACTTGGCTAAGAAGTGGCTTGGAAAAGGTGCCCTTAACCTCCCACAGGCAGAGGGTGGGGAAGTTTTCACAAGCCCCTTGGAACAGGCTGAGATGCTGCTCCAATCCCTTCTGCCATTCCAAGCCCACACAAGGGGCAGCCAGGAACTCCTGCTGCTCGCAGGAGATGCGATGTCTCCTTGACATGTAGTCCCGTACCAACTGTACCACCAGAGGCGAGCTAAAACGGGCGACTGCTTTCCAAATACTGCCTCCAAGAAGCCTGCAGATGTCTCACACAAGTGTTCATATCCTAAAAAGCACCTTTTCCATCCTTTTAAAATGGCAGATTAAGTCATGTGTATGACTCAGGCTCATTTTCTTGTCCTGTGACTCCAGTCAAGTCACTTCTCTTCCAGCTCCCTGACAGATTTTGGCCATCCAATCCAAAACCGCCGTGTGTGCCTTGTTGAGGAAGATGCGTGAGCGGCACCCTGAAAAAACAAAAGGCAGAGCTGCGTTGAACTAAATGCCTTCCAAACCAAGGCGGTGTTAACTAACGCTGCCTTTCCCAGCTGTGGAGTGAGGGCAATGAGACAGATATTCCGGGTAGACAGCGATTACAGTAGGCGATAAACCACGACTGAAGACGGACACTGAGGCGTCTTTCAGCGCGGGGCGGGTGAGGGAAGGGCCCGCGCCCCCCTCATGGCGCCCCAGGGCCCCCCCCCGCGCCTCCGGCGGGAAGGCGGCCGGGCCGTGCCCTCAGGAGGAGCGAGGCGGGCGGCCGTGGCGGGCTCGGAGCCTCCGCCCCGGGTACTGCACCCTCCTTCTCCCCGGGAGCTGCCCGGACATGAGCTGGGGATTTAATTACTGTTCTAATTTTGATGGGGAATTACGGTGCTTTGCGGGGGGAGGGAGATTCAGCGTTTCCTCGCCCTTTGGGAACAGAAATGTACATCTCATGAGGAGGCAGCTGGCAAAGAAAAGCCGAATAAATCTGTGTGTTGTTGACGATTAATCAGTTATTTTCCTCTGAGGCAACAGATATAAGGTCGCGCCGTGAGGTTCCTTGGGGCAGGTCGGATCGGCCCCGGCCCGGGGAGCCGAGCTCTGCTGCCATTTTCTGCCAGCCCAAGGCCAGGGAGAATTACGGAGTCCCTGTCACACCCGCAGCCTGGAAGGACACCGCGGTATCCAGGTCTTGCTCACCTGCCCTTGGGTACTTGAGATGGCACAAGATTGTTGGTGGTTTTTCATAGATTTGATCTGTTGTCTCAGACTTTCACCCTTTTATCTGCTTCACTGCAGGCAGTGGTGACTGGAATCCTTCAGGTGAGCCAACACACACCAGCAGCAGGACAACACTAAGCAGGAGGATTTTTTTCGTACCTAAAGCTTTTAATAGGGTGAGGTATAATTTCTCCATTTTCCCTAATAGCCTGCAGGAAGGCGCAGGTCTGGGTCTGCCTCGTTTTTCTGCTGTGCGATGCCAAATGCCTAAGGATGGGGAGTAGGAGAACAATCCCATAACCTGCTCAGTGGTGACTGAGGGGCAGATTTATGTGCATTTTGTGAGGATGTTTCTAATGAAGAAGGAGATTGTAATATAGTTTTAATGCCTCTTGCACTACTTGTTTTTCTTCCTTCGGTATTTGAAGCTAGAGGATTTTTCAAATCTCCCAAAGTATTTTTTTAAATTAATGTTTTGCTGTAATTATGCAAGGGCGTGATTTGTCACTCCATAATTGTCAGAGTTCTGAAATAGAAATTAAATATACCATCAGAAACAACTGATTTTATAAGAATGTTTCCATTAAATGCTAACAGAATAAGATAATTCTGAAATTCTGATATCCTGTTCCTTTCTTACCCAGCCTCTATATACACGAGATTCTTGCAAGCAAATTAGTATCCATTTACAAGCTGAAAAAAAGGCCTTTTGCAGATATTTAGCCTAAACTATCCCAACCTCTGTTAGACATAGCCCATCTTATAGTTTGTGGATTTTGTTAACAAATGAGCAAATAAATATATGCACATATTTTGATGTGGTGGTTTACAAGACTTTTGATCATCCAGAGCTAGAACACCAAGTGCAAGCTCACAATTTAAACAGAAGCAATTTAACCCATTTACGAAGCCACAAAAATGATAGAGTAGTTTGGTTATAAGATAATGTTTCTAAGGAACTAGTTTGTATTCACTATTCTTGCATTCATAAAATTTAAGGAGGTCACACTTTGCTCATTTAACCATGGCGTCACTAAGTGCCTATTCCAGTTCTAGGCCTTGCTTATAGCAAGTCACATAGAGAGGGCAGTGAAGCTGTGCTGGAGTACATGGCAAGTTAACCATGAAAAAACATGAAATGAGCTCTCTGTATATAGGTTTTCACAATAAAAGTTCCAGGTTTTTATTTACCCTTCTTTTGTTCTCTCCATGCAAACATACTCCTTACAGCCATTACCTGCATGTGTTCAGCATTTATTGGTCATTTTGAACCTCAGCAAGAACTTCAAAACAAATACAGCTTTAAAAATCTGCTCTCAAGATACATCACTAAGACGTTGTAGCCTTCTCAGCACTGTTTTGTGGGTTTTCTGTCACATAAAGATGGAGAGGCTGAGCTGAGCTGTTGCATTGCCTTTCCATTGCCCATTCTGTCTGCAACTATGCTGACTTTTGTTAAAAAAACACAGACTGCCTTTAGCATTCTTACCAGAATAAATTCCACTAGTGTTAATTCATTTTAAATGTTCCCACCTCCAAAACTTGTCTCTGACCCAAGATTCTCACAAGGGAATGAGATCTCTTTTCCTAATACCTATGAAGCCCTTTCTAGCCAAACTGGTTTGTCTGAATGTAAATCCATAGATTTTCTCCTTTTGGCCTGGTAGGTCAGATAATGAAGAGTTGGAAGCAGAATCCAAATTTAAATCCATATATGATTTCTGTAGTTCAAGGACTTCTTAAAAGTCCTTTTACAGACATTTACTCATTTATTGCCTCCTCATGACTCTGTTTGCATTTCCCATTAGTGATCAATACTTTATTGCGTGCTCTTTCATGATGAAGGCCATGGAGGATCAAGTAGTCCAAGAAGAACCAGGATACCAGGATGATGAGGTAAATTTGTTATTGATTGAAGACTATACACAGCAAATGTTCAAAGGTATTTTGATAGTCTTAAGAAACCCGTGGAGGGACAGGAGGTCCCCAAAAACCATGAGGGAGTTCAAAGCATTTAAAATTTTGATCCAGTCTACTACCAAGAAAATCTCATTCCCCATGTCCCTGTACAGCCTGGCTCTTCAAGTAATCTTCATTAACCTTTCAAAAGCTGTGCACAGTTTTTAATGGATTATCATTATTTCATCATATTTTACACTTCTATATTAAATCCAAGGGGACTATCAGTTAATTTTCTGCTTCTGAAGAATGATCATCAGCACGAAAAGTGTGAGAAATTATGGTAGAAAAGCTGCAATTATGATGGTGCTAACACAAGTTTTATTAGCACAGCAGAGGATTAATTGCCTGTGAAGATACACTTTATGGAGAAAATGATAGGAAACATGTTGACCTTTTTGGCTCACTATGGCTTTGCTTATTTCAGTTGTCCAACAAGTTATATATTATTTGTGAAAAATCAATAAATGTTTACAAATCTGAAACAGTCACGTATTGAGATAGATGTAATAACAAGAAAAAGCAACATCTATTTTTTTCTGCTATTTTGTTTAGGAGTCCTTTTTTCAGGATATTGACCTGCTGCAGAAGCATGGAATTGTAAGTATTAGCAATCCCTTGATGACACAGAATTGTCCCTCAAAAGCTACTCTAAGATTATTTCCAAAATTGTATACACATTTATGCAAATAACTGAAATTCCTCCTTGCAGTAAGTTCTAACTCAGTCAGTGGAGACAAATTTTGCCTTTGGTGATAAGACAGATTTTTAGAAAATCTCATTCACATCAGATTCCTAAATAAAGTGTCAAGATACTCAAAGTATTTAGCACCTAGCACTCTTGAAAAACCAACTGCTTGCTAATTTATTTGAAAACTGTATGATAGATTATTTCCTGTTCCTGCCAATCTTTGTAATTACTCCTGCATTGTTGGTGCCTGTGAAATTACACTGTGACAATTGTTACTATACTATTTTCAGCATGCTAGCACAGGGGGTAGAGTAGGAGTGTGGAAAATATTAGTAGCTAGAGAAATAACTGGTTAGTTTTCTTCATCAAATGTGAATTTCTAGCATTGCTACCATCATCACATAAACATTGACTGTTTATTTTAATTGCAATTATTGTATGTTTATCTAGGAGACTGGCTCATGGATTGGAATCCTGTTATAATCAGAGTTATAGAAGCAGAATAAAAAGTTTGATTTGTGTGAAGTAATGTGAGATTTAATAAAAGTGACTACAGACATATAAAGATGGGAAGGATGTATCACAGTGACTCATCATTAGTCAGCACTGCAGTTACTGTGCTGACCATGTCAGCAGTGCAATTGTTGGCAATTTTTTTTTTTATTGGCAGTTCACTGGCAGTTTTAAAGATAGTTCTGAAGAAGGATCACATGGTTGGGAGCTCAAACTATGGGTCAACTTAGGAAAAATAAACAAATTATTGCTTAAAAAATGTAGCAAGGTGATCAAAGAGTGTGACCTGAGCTGGAAGGGAGCTGTACTACCCTATCAGTATGAAACAAGGCATGCCATTCACAGAAGGATACAAATGTATGAAAGTTTGAAAACTAAGAATAACGACTTAGGCTGTTCTTCTGGGGTTGTAAAGGTTTTTTGCTCCTTTCCATCAATTTTTTTCTTTCTTGCAAGTTGTTATTCCCTCACCTCAGAGGAAGTTTTTGGTCTCGGCTGTGCCAGCTAAAAGCTTTATGCAAACAGGATGACTGCTATATGTTAAATTCATTTACCTGGAGGAACAATTTTTGTGGGTTTAGAATTTTTTTCAAGGAGTAGAGAGAAAAATATTTACTGGATATGCCAGTGTGCCCCGAAAGAGAATCAGAATTAGAACAACTGAGACTGTGATTTGGTGATCCAAAGTGTTTGGTAGGATTTAAGGTGCTGTTACCCCTCAGCCTCTGCTGAGTGTCACACACGTATCACAGGATGAGAAATAAGCTTTGAAATAAACATGACTAATTTCTCACACAACCCCCCCTCCCTTCTTATGCTCAATGTACCCACACACTCTAAATAAATAGATTATATGTCCAGTTCATAGGTTTTTTTCAAAGAAAAATCTTGGCCAGAAATGGCAAATTGATGTATTATCCCACACCTTTCACATAGTATGTTTTCTTGTGAGTAATCTGTTCTTGCTTTTACATTTCCAGTGATGTCAGAGGCATAAAATGAGGTGAGGGAAGGTAAAATATATCAGTAGGGTGATGTCTGAAGTTGTGCTGTTCCCAATTTATGAAAAAGGAGTAGCTCACTCCAGCCCAAAGTGTCCCTCAGATCTGCAGGACACATGTGTTTTAAACTGGACATGCTGAAACAGCACAGCAGTTAGACTCAGTTTCCAGTGATCCTTGTGAATCAGCTCCCAACTCTCCAGATTATCTGGTTTACAGATTATCTGTGCTGAGGCACCAAGGACAGACTGAGTGTTATAGAGTGTCCAAGGTCCACACTATCTGAAATAATTCTGTACTGTTTCTTTACTATCAGCATTGATCTAGAAAAACTGACACTGAATGGGGAGAAGTAATACCCAGGCATCTTTCTCTCAAAACCACCAGAAGCTGCTCTCTGCACCATGATCCCTCACACCAATGTTACTCAAAATTTAGTTTTGTTGGTGTCACAAACTACACAATGAAGAGTTGACTGTAAATCTGTTTCTTTCCTGGTGAAAACACAGGCATATGAACATAAACTTAAAATATTTCGCTAAGGTTTATTTCACCTTCTAGTTGTTAACTGTCCTGAGTACTCACAGAAGGGAAATTTCTTTGCAGAATGTAGCAGATATTAAAAAGCTGAAGGCAGTTGGGATTTGCACAATCAAAGGAATCCAGATGACCACAAGAAGGGCACTGTGCAACGTGAAGGGGCTCTCAGAGGCCAAAGTGGACAAGATTAAAGAAGCTGCAAACAAGCTTGTTGTAAGCCAGTCACTTTCCTGAGAGTTTGAAGTTATGCTGGCCTCTCCAAAATGCTGTCCAAGATTTCTCTTAGCAGATTTCCCACTGCATCATCAAAATAATTTTGAAAATTATTCTGCCTGTTACTCTAAGGCATAATACTTTATACTCCACAACAACCAGACGAATGCTGTGGTGTTTTTTATACCCAAACCATGGGCATGAGGCTAGGGGGAAAAGAAGATATTTGGGTGGGATATTGCACTTTTAACTTCAGGTCAAAGCTAAAATAAACCTCTCATGTTCTCTTTGGTCTTCCCTAGGAACCAGGCTTCCTCACTGCCTTTGAGTACAGTGAAAAACGGAAGATGGTATTTCATATTTCCACTGGCAGCCAAGAATTTGAGTAAGCTTATCTTTTATATCCTTCCTTCATCCAAATGTTCCCAATAATCATCTTAATTGTCTTTAATGAGATACAGAAATATAAGGGAATAAATACTCAGCTAGGATGCATAGATTCCCCTTGCATTTGGAGTTAGTGCTGCCTTAAAGAAGTCTACATCAATAAGCACCAAAACCAACTCCTTTTCTGAGAGGAAACTGGACTTTGTACAGTCACTGTAAATAAATATTTGGCATCTAGAAATCTTGACTGTATAATTTTTTTGCCTATCAAAATAATCTGCAGGTTTCAGGTCAAAATTACAAGTCTTCAAGTCCTCCCTTGAGATATTTTCATGGGATGTTATTTTCAAATATTATTTTCAATATTATTTTCTCTTCTTTCTTTCTTTCCCGTAATAGTTTGTATAGATCTTTCCTTGCACACAAAAAGGGAGGTAAAGACAGAGTTAATTCTTTATGAATCAATGATCATTTAGTACCCTGCACTTAATGCATCAAGTGAGGGGCTTTGGGGCAGAAATTACTTTCCTTAAAGTAGTAAAAATGTCCCTGTTTTATTTTCCTCTTGTGATTTTTTTGATCATAATCTCTCCCTTTCTGTAGTAAGCTTCTGGGTGGTGGAATTGAAAGCATGGCAATCACTGAGGCCTTTGGAGGTGAGAGAACCACATTAAATGAGTATTACCAAACAAAGAATTGCAACTTAATTTAGATTTTAATTCAACTTGGATTATTTCTATCAAGTTTACCACATTGTAGTTATAAAGATGAGTATCTGCATGTGTGCAAGAAGAAATAATCCACTTCTCTTTATGTTTTCCCATTTTTCCTCTTCATTTGCTTGCAGACTAAGTTTGAGCTGAGTAATCATTACTGGGCATGCTGGTTCAGCACAACATAGCATTACTAAGGCTATTATTAACATGCCAGAGTTCTCCCTGATGCAGTGTAACAAAATTGCCACAAAAGGTATTTTAGTTATGCACACTTAAGGTACACTGCACTTTATATAGATTTTGAAATTACAATTAAGCTACTGTAACAGTACACCTAATTAGTTGGTGCTTGACACTTCAGCAACAAGAGTTCATAAAACAAAGTACTCTTCCCTTTAGAAGATATAAACTGGGGGCTAATGTGTTTTGGTAGAATGAGATTAACAACCTTTTAAGCTTCTCCTTGATCATTTTACTGGAAATGAAACTGGGCTAGGTTAATGGAATCAACCATTTCTTTCCCACCCCGCCCCCCCATTATCACTTTTCCACAGGTGCCATATGGTTTTAACTTCCACACACAAGAGAATGACTTCAGCAGTCAAGCACGATCAAATTAAAGCATTTCAGATTTTGCTTTTCATGTAACACATTTCTCCTGCACAGAATATGATTTAGAAATTGAGGTTAAATGATTTTAAAAGGTAGGGATTGAGGTGAATTTTGTAAGTAAGAGTTTCTAACTGCAGTAATTCCTGAATCTGTCAAACTTGGAAAAATAAACCCTGACTCTTTTTTTCCCTTCTCTTTATTTAACAGAGTTCCGGACAGGCAAAACCCAGCTATCTCACACTCTTTGTGGTAGGTATAACACCTTAAAATAGAATGATATTTCTTCTCAGTGAATCCATTCTTTACCACTGTATCAGAATTAAACACACAGAGAAAAGTCAGAATCTTTTATTTTTACAAATACAGTTAAACAGACCTTGGTGACTCTTACCTCCATAAACCATGTTTGAGTAGAGAATTCATACAAATTGTTACTTTTTATTATTCACATCCATGAAGGTTTTGCCATAAGGAGAGGGAAGTTAATAGGCTGTCTTAGATAAACCAATGAAACACACCATCTGGAAAAGCAGAGCACAAATATGTGTCACATGTAGATGGGGCATTGCTCAGAAAAGGGCTGAGGCAAAATACTTTTCTCAGCAATTCTTTGACTGTCCTGGTTTCAAGAGGTTTTGCTGAATATGACATTCTGAAAGGGCACTGAAAGGGTACTACTGGCTGTCAGCAACTGGATAAACAGACTTTGGCAGTCACCATATTTGGGCAGTGCCAAAAACAGCAGGACGCTGATTTCCCAGAGATATCTCTCAATGTGTAAAGAGAAGTAAACAATAACTTATATAACTGTTAATGCTGCTGGAATTACCAGACACTGGGTAGGCAATCTCTATTAAATTAACCCCCTATATTCTAAAGTGAAATATGGCATGTTCTGGAAAAACAAGGCCTCTTCTGGTTAGTACAGTGTAATGGTCAGCAGAGTCATACCCTTTTGCATGAATGATTACAACTGGATTGAGTATTTTAGTTACTCACTCCAATCCACAATCAGCAACTATTTGCATGTCAGGAAAAACTCATATCCAAGGAATTTTTGATCATAGGAGCTATAGCTGGAAAAAGTGCCTACTAATTCAATAGAATTAATTTGGGCAGAGGATTAAGAGGAGACTTTGTGTGTAAGAACTCACTAATAATATCCCTAAAATACACAGATTTAGTGATGGTACTGAGTAAAACAGTTTTGACACCATTAATTAAATCTCATCTGATCTGCATTTGAGAAAAGTGGGTTGAGCTTATTCTCAAGATGGCAGACAAGATACTCCTGATTTTCACATTGATTAAAACTGACAGTTCTTTGTGATATGGATAAACAGTTGTATTTTATTTAAAAAATAATTATAGATGGAGTAAGAAAATATTTTTCCTGCTTTTTCATTTTAATCTTATATGCTTCTCTGTAGTGACAGCTCAGCTCCCAGGACCAAATGGCTACACAGGTGGAAAGACTATCTTCATTGATACTGAAAACACTTTGTATCTTTTTGACTGTTAAAAGCTACAGGCGTGATGAACTGGAAAGTTAATGCATTTTAGTTAGTCATAAGGAAGCTTCATACATGTAAAACATGAGTGGCACAGAAATCGTGGAGAGCACAGTGTGTAGTGGCCCACAAGGAAGTGAGTTTTTCTTTTGTCATTTGATGTAATCCAACCTGGAAAAATTAGTTAGGAACTGGATTTTATTTTAAGTGGGCTTTTTGTTTGTTTGTTTGTTTTTGGGGGTTTTGTGTTTTTGCGATCTAGTAGGCCTCCTACAGGTTATAGCAGCTTTTCTCTTCAAGATAAATTTATCTAAGTACTAAACACTATTTTTAACACTTCACATTTGCAGTAGACTGTGTATAAACAGGTTTTGCTAAAATCCTGGAGCACAGATATCCATATGTCAACCCCCCCCCCGCCTCAAACCCTAAACACAAAACAATTAGCATCGTGAGCCCTAAACTATCTTTAGGGTACGTGGGACAGCCTGAAGACAAAAAGTCAGTCTTCTCTAGGACTAAAATAAATATTCTTCTTTTTTTCCTCCCATAGTCCTATTTTGGAATGGAGTTTATTATTTTCAGAGCATGGTTTGCACTAGGAGAAACCCTTAACCCCTGACTCATGCCAGCCGACCAGACCGCCTGCGTGACATTGCGGATCGCTTCAATGTGGACCACGAGGCAGTGCTTGACAACGTGCTGTATGCACGTGCATATACCAGTAAGACCATTATTGCAATTGGCATCATAGCTAGGGTTTTTTCCTCTCAGGTTTTTTCTCTCTCTCTTTCCATTTTAATAGTTCTCAGTTTATTAACACTTCTCAGTTTATTTACAGCTCAACACACTATCACAAGACACCGCTTTAAA
This sequence comes from Molothrus ater, assembly GCF_012460135.2. NCBI lineage: Eukaryota > Metazoa > Chordata > Aves > Passeriformes > Icteridae > Molothrus > Molothrus ater. The sequence goes on from NC_050482.2 coordinate 50,365,804, forward strand.
ACTTCAAGAAATTTTGAAATAAGACTTCTTTAAGAATGCAATATAAACATAAATGATTAAAACATTTAATTAATTTAATTAAAATTAAATTAAAATGTATATATTAATTTTCAGTTCTTAACAAAAAGTTGTCTTCATGCAGAGTGAAGATTTTCACAAAGAAGTTTTGTGAGATGGGTGAGAAAAAACTGGAACCTGCACAGTAGATTGTTACTGGGCACTGGATTTAAAACTGCTGGCAATGAACAAATAACCAGTGCAGACGTTTAAAGTGGAATTTTGAAGTTCAGGCTTCTGTTCTTTCAGAGTTCTTCCTGATCCTAATTTCTCTTGGTAACTGCTTCCCACTAGGTGAGCATCAGATGGAATTGCTTGACTATGTAGCAGCCAAGTTCCATGAGGAAGCTGGTATCTTCAAGTTATTGGTACAAGACTTCTGTATGCTTACTGTTCTCAGAATAAGTGTTCCTGTTTTCTTTCACTATATTTACTTACCCAGCATGATTACAATGCAGATCATTGACTCCATAATGGCACTTTTCCGTGTGGATTTCAGTGGTCGCGGAGAGTTGGCCGAACGACAACAGAAACTGGCTCAGATGTTGTCAAGGCTCCAAAAAATATCAGAAGGTATGGGAAATATGGCAAGATTTGGAAAACATGGACTGGAGTCACTATCAGTAGCTGTTGGTAGCACAACCACTTAGTAGTCCAGGTGTATTATCAATCAGGCTCTAGCCCAGGGATCTTTCCTCACTTTACACCTCTGTCAGTTACCAAAAAGAGCAAACTGATAATATATTATTTCAAGATGACAGATTGAGAAAACTTATGGACTTTCCAACATTTAGAGTTTTTCTAGAAATACTGTCAGGCCCTAAATGAGATAATAAGTTGCAGAACTGGACAAATACTCAGTAATTGTCTTCCCCAAATTTCAACAAAAGAAAGACAGAGAAAAGAGAATGAAGGCATAGAGAATTAAAAAGCCATGCCTCTTGCCACTCTCTCAGTACTTTGAAATGCTTTGAGGGATGATGACAGGATAAATACAGTTCTTTCTCTTTGGAATGTCTCAGAAATGTTGATGAGGAATGAATAAATGCTTTTTTCCTGAAGTGAAAAAAAAAAAAAAAGCAAACAGAGAAGGGAAGGAGAGGGAGCTTAGGGCAGGG